>NC_064921.1:830631521-835631521 GCF_023897955.1 Schistocerca gregaria | reverse complement strand
TTGTTTATGGAATGAAATGGACTACCGTTTCGATGTTCCTTGAACAGGGAATGGTGCTCTTCTTCAGCGTATGGCGTAGTGACTATCCGAACACACAATTTTGAAGTTCCCGCTATCCAATGATAGTCACTGTGTGTTCCTTTTATTGTCTGTCAGTAATTTAAATCTAGTCTTTCTTTCGGAATCACCCCCTACAAGCGAAGTAGAGCTAACGGAAATCGTTGTAGAGACAATATGGGAGCAAATTTGGAAACCCACTGACTGGCGCCTAGGAATGAAGATTTTGGAAGCGATGAAGCTGTTCGGCTGTTCGCGTGCTACTGTCATGGTCATCTACAGAAACCATGGTGAACTCAATAGTACACGATAAACTATTGAGCCACGGCTTAAGGGAAACTTTTCCTATCTGTAAAGCAGGAGAGGCAGCTATCTGTGGCAGACTGACGGAAGATCACAGTGCTTGTGCACATACAAAACACAGGGTTCAGTGCACATTGCTGAACACAGGACTCTTCAGCAGAAGATCCCTTCGTGGTCCCATGTAGAACAAAGGACATCGACACTTAGCGATTGTAGTGGAAACGGTATCATCGAGATTGGACCTTTGAGATGAGCAATACTGCGGCCACGAAAGTTCGCAACAACCTCCCGGCTTGTGGGGAAATGTCAGCTAGGCCTTCGGGGGAGCTCACAACAGATCAGGTGGACGCTGTAAGATAGGATGGCTCTGGTTCAAATGGCTCTGAGCACTATGGGACTTGACATCTGAGGTCATCAGTCCCCTAGAACTTAGAACTACTGAAACCTAACTAACCTAAGGACATCACACACATCCATGCCCGAGACAGGATTCGAACCTGCGACCGTAGCGGTCGTACGGTTCCAGACTGAAGCTCCTAGAACCGCACGGCCACTCTGGCCGGCTGTGAGATAGGAATACTAACTGACGGCTGTTGACGATTTTAATATTAAGGATTCCTAGTCCACTATGATCTTATGGTATTTCTTTTTATGGACGCGGCAATTGTGTTGGTATACTTTGTAGCGTTTTAACCTCATGGGCGAAGATTGAAAACCTCTCTAAACGCGTTGCTGAGTGATAGGACAAAAGATAGTTTAATGCTCACATTCTTAAATGGCTTAGTATCAAACCAATGCAACACATCTTCGAAGCTGTCGGGTGACAGTCTGGTCCCCAAAAACAACCGGTCCGTATTCTAAGCTACCTGCGTGCCCTTCGCGTAGGTATGTGGTGCCACATCGTTCTGGAAACCACGCTATCCTGAACTACCGCTGTATAGCGCTCGAACATAGAGAAGGCCGAAGTACTGAATTCCGTCTTCCGTAGTTGTTTCACCGCAGTAGATCGTAACACTGTCCGTTCTTTTATTCGTCGTACGAACGTCGAAATGGGAAATACCGAGATAACCAATCGCGGAACTGAAACGCAGCCTCAATCCCTTAGTAGTGTAAAGGCGTCAGGACCTGATGAGATACATATAAAATTGAATAAAAATTATGCGAAAGAACTTGTTCCGCTTCTGGCAGTAGTTTTCGTAGATCGCTAGAGCAACGAAAGGCACCTAACGACTGGAAAAGGAGTATTATATGGAAATTCCGTAAAAGACAAAACGAAAACATGAGATTTATTTACAATAAACATAATGGGGCAAACTTTTGGTTGGCTCATCTGTATTATAGTGCCATAACAGAAGGTGCTGATACCTAAAAGTTATATCTACTTTCCAAAAGACAAAATTGTCTGTCAAAGATTACGATTTACAAAGTAAACGTATAAAATAAATTTTTTATTTCAAAGATTAGCGTACGAGCGTACGAGCTAATATGAGGTCACAAAAAGTAGCCTACAAATATACTGTCTGCTAATCAGTATTTCATTCAAATGGTCTCAAGGGCACTAACAAATTTATCACAGCTAAATGTCACCATAACGCAATGTCTTCCTTAATTGACTGTCATTGTTAACGTACTAAAGAACTGTTTCTTCTGCATCAACTCTCAAGTGTTTCCGAATAATGTGTAAGTGGACTGAACGATACCTCATCGAGACAAGAAGCAGCAGCGATAGATCCCATTTGATTGTACACCTATTTTTCAAAAAAACACTGAAAGAAATATTGAAAGCAGAAAAATGTAGAAATATTTTAATTTTATGTCGCTGTAGTAAAAGTCATCTATAGAACGAAGTATTACAGTCGTTAAGCTCTCCGTCGCGATGCAGAAAAGAGTCCGGCGCAGCGGATGCTTTCGCATCGAGGTGCCCCACTGCACGCTAGTAGCCTGCTTTCTACATTACCATAGACAAACAAAGTAGGGACGCAGATAGCAAATCGACAAAGTTTATGCCTCTGGGTATTCTCGACAGTCAGGAACAGCATAATTTCCATACGCTGCCGGGTACAACAGTCGAATAATTCATGCACCGGCGGACGTTGGTAGTTGGAATTGGTCCAACCCGAGGTATCAGAACAGCTGGCAGCGAATGACCAACTGATGGCCTCTGGGTACTCATGGTCCTAAAATGAATCGAGTCTCACTCCAGACAGACAGACTAAGGCTGTGAAGCGTTAATGAGTAACTCAAAAATAAACTGCATAGCATTTCCACTTCTGAAGTAGGTGAGAGTGTTTTACGTTGGTAAACTTTTCATATTTCCGCCTCTAGCCAGCTCTTATTCCACTTTTAACACTCACAATACCAAGACGGTGGGGGGGGGGGGAGGGGGGAGGAGGGAGGGGGAGGGGGGAGGGGGGAGGGTATGGTGTTGTACCAATATGCGACACAAAATGTTAAATCGTACGACAAGTCGGACACAAAACGAGGTAAAATGAAAACAGTAAAACTTCACATTATTGAAAAAATCGCACGGCGGCTTTGAAAATGCGCATGTAATTAACTATCAGAACGGTAATTTGTAATGAAACGAATAATAACGAAGCAAAGGATAACCGTATAGAATCTATGTATCAATGTAATTGTTCTTTTACTCGCTGGTGGAAGAAACCAGTAAGACCTGCATTATTACACACACTCTCCGGTCTAGCCTCGAAGACAACGCAAGATACGGCAGACGTTTCGCATTGTAAGTTGTGAAATATGAAAAATATATTGTACTTTATGCATATTTCGCATTATTCCTATACATCTTGTATAGGAATAATTTCACTGCGTTCCGTCACCAATGGACGATTTTAAAGACTCGCAAGCTTAATTAGTAAAGAAAAAGTGCAGAAATTAATTTATTTCATATTAAAGTAAAAAACTAAAAACTTTCAGTTCAGTAAAGACATCGACCGCTTCTCGGGAAAACAAAGATTATTTCGTTTAATTAGGTTATTTCTGTTAATTAATTTTTCTACGGTAAAGATATCCTGGAGCAATATTTTAATATGATAACACGAAATATAATCCCTGAGATTATGTCTATGTTTTTGTTCCTGTGTACGGTTCACGTACACATCAATTTAGCAACAGATTCTAAAATCGACTGCCGGCCGCTTTGGTCTCGCGGTTCTAGGCGCGCAGTCCGGAACCGTGTGACTGCTACGGTCGCAGGTTCGAATCCTGCCTAGGGCATGGATGTGTGTGATGTCCTTAGGTTAGTTAGGTTTAAGTAGTTCTAAATTCTAGGGGACTAATGACCACAGCAGTTGAGTCCCATAGTGCTCAGAGCCATTTGAACAATTTTTTTTCTAAAATCGACTCACGCAATCCTATATTAACAAGGCAGTGAGTCGCATACTGTTAAATAATCAGAGTTCAGAGAACTATTTTACGAAATTGTGGATTCCTGTACCTCATATTATCATCATTCTTTCTTTGATCCGCTCTTTCCGGGCATAAATATTAATAAAGTTAGGCGTTAATTTTCTTACACTCTTTTCGTCACATTCGTTGAGGACACCGTAAATATTTTTTGGACGGTGTCCAGACCTGGGCGGTAGCGGTACAAGTGGCGCCCAACTTGTGGGGTCTGAACTAAACAAATATTGCTGTTCCGTTTCCAATTTTGCAGGTCAGAAATATTGCTGTAGTGAGTACAAAATTTGTTGAAAAATTAATAATACCAGTTTGTGTTTATGTTTGTGACATAACAATTTTTACAGTGTGTAATTCTGTAAATGTTCTGTTCCGTGTACTTATAACAACTACTACCCATTACTGATCACGGAAAATAAATAATCCGAGCTTCTGAACTGAGATAGACGGCAGCTCTAATATTATTATGATGTGGGGCGACGAGTAACGTAGATTGCTTACCAAGGTAAGGATGGGATTGCATGAGCTTCCATGTTCAGTATAAGAACCATTAGGTAACTTGGAGCCATGCAGAGTGCTTACTAATTAATAAACTGTGATATTCAGTACGTTGATTAGTGCAACCGGCTACATAAGCTTAAAGAAAGGTGATTGTTTGAATACAGTGCTAAAGTTCAAGTGAAGCCACATTATTTCAATTGATATAGATATTTTGAATGATAAGCTACACAACCAGCTGTGTGCTACAGATCGTTTAAAAGTTCCATTCCACAGTAATTTTAATTCTTCTTGCCAAGGTGATACGACCACGTTTTTCAGTGTGAGTTGGTTAGGATATAGTGTACTATTGTGTGTACAGTGTGTTTGTTTGTATTAAACTAAGTGGTGTATTTTTGGGTTTTTTGTGTCTTTTGGGGTTAACAACGTTAATGCAAGTATGATTAAGACCCGCAAAGAGAGAAAACTAGGTATGGACGACACAACAGAGATCGATGACGAATCTGTTTCTGAAATCCACAATTTGGAAACAAAACAGAGCAACCAAGAGGAAATATGGGCTGCTGCTAGCGGTCAACAGATGGAACAGCAGACAGGCGTCATCTCAGCTGACGACTCGAACAAAACATCAGCTGTAGACACAGCTGATGTGCTACCACAGCCAGTACCGACGAATGATTTTCTAGCCGTGTTGCTGGCAGATTTCGAGTTGAGAGAACGGGAAAGAGAGAAACTCGTAAGGAGGAATGTTTAGGAAGAGAGACACGAGAAAAAGAGGAGCGTTTCGAAAGAGAAAAGGCTCTAATAGCGCAGGTGAAGAGTGTATTAGCAGAGCGTGTGGAAAATGAAAAATCGATAATCGGTCAAGTTAAAACCATAGTAATCGCAGATCGCTTAGAAAGAGAGGGAAGAGAAAAGGCTTAGAGAGGGAGTAAAGAGAAAAAGATGAGCCCTTGGAAAGGGAAAGGAAAGAAGTGGAACTTGATGAACGTTTAGTCTGTCGACTAAATCAGATTTTAGATGAACGAGATAAAGTCATCGTCTCACATCTTAATGGAGAAATAGGTGGACTGCGGGAAGCCGGCCGCGGTGGTCTCGCGGTTCTAGGCGCGCAGTCCGGAACCGTGAGACTGCCACGGTCGCAGGTTCGAATCCTGCCTCGGGCATGGATGTGTGTGATGTCCTTAGGTTAGTTAGGTTTAAGTAGTTCTAAGTTCTAGGGGACTAATGACCACAGCAGTTGAGTCCCATAGTGCTCAGAACCATTTGAACCATTTTTGACTGCGGGAACAAGTTTTCGGATTGATAATGCAAAGCAAAGGCAGTCCAACGAAAGCCTAGTAACTTGACGAGAAGGTAATCGAACTCGACGGCCGCAGCAAGCACTGGAGGGTCAGATGAAATCGCTAGCTAAAAATCTGGATCAAATAGTTGACAGTGTAGGAACAAAAATAGAACAAGAACTAACGAATGCGTTGCAAAGATTAAATAGAAATGTTGAGTGTGAGAGCCAAGGCTCGGACACGTTCTTAAACCCTGAACTAAGTGAGATGCAGCAGCACAGTTCCGATTTAGAAAGGGAAAGTGATCATAGGGAACATGATAGCGCACCACACGTTAGTACCCGGCTCAAACGGTGAGCAATCTTCGAAAATACTTCGGAAAATATTTAAACAAGACACGATAGCGGGATGAACCCATGCTTCTGAGAGATGTACTGCGTATACTAAAGGGCAAAATACCAATCTCAATCAAGGAAAAGCTTGTTCCTGTGCTCGATATAGACCTCGAACAATTTACGGCCACCATAGATTCATTGGATCTAATTCAAGAAGACGCAAAGGAAAACGAATTTAGCAATGGTGGGCGAGGTTAGAACAGTAGTAACAATGAGCAAAGGAATGCGAATGGAAACAGTCCCAGAAAAGGTGGACAGAATAGAGAAAGTGATTACCACGCCGACCACAGTAGCAACAAACAAAATATTTACAGTGGTTCGGCTGGCTACCAATACACTGTAAGTAATAACCGCTCCCCGAATAAAAACGGAAATTTTAATAGGAAACGGAGGAACGAAGGAAACTGTAACACTTCCTTTGCTAACAAAATCACGCGAACTGCAAATGAGCATTGGCACAAATCTGGCCCTGCAAATTGGCAGGTACAGCACCCTTCCACCGACCGTAACTTGCCAGTGAATAACACAAATGTTATACCAAAGCGGCCGCCACCTATGCAGCAACATTGGACACCGCAACCGCAATATGTGCTACAACAGCAACAAAATGAAATAGTACGCATTGTGGAAGTGGTTGAAGAGCCGCAACCCTGATGTTCGGGAGCGGTAAACTCCAACTGACCTATGTAGGCGTTCCACATGGGGCCGCTATGGCACGTAGCTAAGGCAGGAAAGGCGTGCAAGCAGTCATATTGAGATATAATGAAGGTGAAAAACTAAGTGAGGGATTAATTGCTGATCCGAGACAGACACAGCAACAAAAATTTGAGCTAGTGCAAGCGGCTTTTAAGGCAGAATAGTCATACCTGTCATTATTGATACAGGAGCAAGTGCTTCAGTTATGGATCATGAATTTTATAAATACGTAGACCAGTTTAAGAGACTGCCTACTTTACCAGTGTGAAACTGTAAAACAGTGGAGGCCATAAGTGGCCGGGTGCAGATCATTAAAAATCAGGTACAGGCCGCCCTAGACATAGACAAACAAGCGATGAAATCCTCCTTCATGGTCGTTAGGAAATTAGCAGTATGCTGTATCCTGGGTTTGGATACGTTGCATAATAGGAACGCAACGACAGCCTTTCTCATGCGATATGCACCATTGAAAAACCACAATAATATTATTGAATTGACATATACAATTATTACTGTGTGCAGGATCAGGTGGATATCAATGACCAAAACGTACTGCATGTAGAAAATTACTTCTACAGGGGGACTTACAATAAGTTTAGTCCCTGATACCGAATTTGGAAAGAAATAAGGCAAGGAATTGAAGTAAAGGTGTCGGAATCGAGTTACCTGGACGGTAACCAAATGAATGAATCGACTCGTCTGCTAAATAAGTATAGTCAAGTATTCACTGAGAAAACTGGTATAATAAGTGGATATGTTTATGACATGCAAATTCAACTGCATTATACATTTTGCCACACCTCGCATTCCGTGCCATGGTCTGAAAAGCAAGTTGTGTCTAAAGAGATTCAACAAATGCCTAAATGGCAGATAGTAGAACATTCATTGTCGCCATATAGCAGCCCTCTGCTTGCAGTCTCGATAGCAGATGGAAGTATGCGATTAGTGCTGGATGCCCGAGATATTAAAAGAATCATTATGCCTTAAGAAACCAACCTGAGAACATCAAAGGACAGATTCAGAAGTTGCAAGGAGTTAAATTCCGTACTAGTCTTGATCTGAAGCCATCCTACTAGAGTTGTTGCTAACACATTCCTCGTGGAGATATACAGCCTTCATATTTACTGGTTGTAGTTATCATTCCGAAGTGCTGCCTTTTGGGATTAACGTAAATTCGGGAGTCTTTATTGAGGCACTTGAGACCGTTTTCAGACCGGACTTAATGGAAAAGGTAACATTGCATGTAGATGATATATTAATCGCCACGAAAAAGTGGGAAGAACATCTAAAATTATTAGACCGGGTGTTAGCTATGTTCGCAGAAGTGGGAGTTACTACCAGATAAAGTCTGATATAAAGTTTTTAGGACTTATAGTGTCACCAATAGGTATAATGCCCGACCCAGGCAAGTTCGAAGCTATCCAACATATGCCGTATTCGACTATGAAGAAACAACTGAAGGCTGTTTTGGGGATGGCGTCATTCTTTAGACGTTTCGTGACCACTAGCTGGTCAATAATGATGCACTGCTACGATTGTTATTTAAAAATAGACTGTAGGTGTTCATGGAGGGTTGTAAGAAGGCCTTTGACAACATAAGAAATGCACTGTTGGAATCAGAAATCCTTCACCACCCAGATATGTCAAAGGATTTCTATCTTTTGTGGTCTCGGAGCTTGCTTATTCCAACCAGAAGAAAATGAGGGACAACCTGTAGTGAGAATAATTGGTTTTGCGAGACGCGTACTAACTGCATGTGAGCGTGCATACTCAGCTAATGGATTAGAAGCTCTGGCCGTAATGTGGGCACTTACGTAGTATCAGTACTACGTTTATGGAAAAAGGGTGATTATCTTCTGCGACTCTAAATTATCTACTTAAGTGCCAATTACTACAAACACGTTTGACTAGGTGGGTGCTTGCATTACAAGAGTACGATTTCCAATGATAAAGTAATAGCGGATGCCTTATCCCAGGTACCCAAAGGTTTGCCGGAATTCACAGAATTGGTGGAACGATCAATAGAGCATAAGATCTTGCTGATAAAAGCCGCAAGTGGTAACCAGGTGTTCTTACACATGTGCAATAATATGCAAATCCTACAGTAGGCAGGCTCTGTATGGAACAGAATAAAGACTTCACTTGCAGAAAACCCGACCTGGAGCTTACAGAAAAAAAATTATAAAGGACATGATGGACTATTGTTTCATAGAAACCAAGAGGAATCTGAACAATGGTGCATATGTATTCCTGCAGACGCAGTCGACAATCTAATTTTATAGACACACCACTGTTGTGGTGATTTTGGGACTAGAAAATGATTGGAGAAAATTGCAACATATTACTACTTCCCTAACTTAAGCTGACATGTCAGAAAAATGGTATGCTCATGTGTAATTTGTCAGAAACCAAAGGCTATACACAAGAGCACTCATAACGAGTTACACTCAATCATCCCAACAAAACCACTTCAATTAACATCAGCCGATGTCAGAGGACCCTTAGCGTTGGGTAGAGGTGGAAAAAGGTACATCATACCAGTCTGTGACATATTTTCAATGTATGCAAAGATGTATCCGACAAGAAAATCCACATTGGCCACAACAGTAAGAAAAATGGCCACTGACTACATTCCACTTGTGGGAAAACGTGTGACTTTGCTCTCAGATAACGCTGCCTGTTTTAAAAGTAAAAAATGGTAACAATTTATGCGAGAGGCAGACATCAAGCACATATTAGTGTCCCATTTTAGTCCAAGTAGCAATCACGTGGAACGATGTTTTCGTGAGATCAATCGATTCATAAAAACATATGCCTCCCATCAAAATGGGTAGATGTAGTCATTCTAGTACCACCTTTTGTAAATATTTATAACAACCTACCACACGGACTGGGTAAACACAGACCGAAATCGTGACAGCAACAAGTATGCTAGATGAAGGGGTAAAACCACTTCCTAGAACACCCCGACAAATGTCGCAGGTGGAAAGATTACAAGAAGTCTGGGGGATGCTGAAAAAACAAGCTAACCTAAGACAACGAAAACGCAACAAACGCTCAAACAAGATACACAAGCACCACGATGGAGATTTTGTATAACTGAGGACACATTCAAAAGCCTCAATTATAGAAAAGAATAACAAAAAGTGGCAACTTTTATATACAGGTCCACACCGGATTATTAACATACCCCATGAGAGACGTTATGTTTTGGCAAATCCTGAGACACAAAATGTGAGAGGTCTCTACCGACACAAAGTCTTAAAATCCTTTGTGTTAAAGGAATAAAAAAAACTATTCATCGTAAAATGAAGGTCACGAAGCAAAATTAGTGACAGTAGTGTAAGGTTGTTTAGTTACTTTTAGTTTCATTCTTGAACTTTTTTAATGTGTGTATTGTAAATATGTGTCTAAATGTTTATGTATATGTACATTATGTGTCAGTGTATGAAAGAAGGATATCTGCATGAATACGTGAGAGAGCGTATGAACAACAAAAGTGAACTACTAATGAGGACAGTGCACTCACAAGGGGAGGCCACGACGTTTGGAACGCGGATTTACTTCAAACTTCATACACTCGTAGTACTCCATGAGGACAACGAAATGTGTAAACAGTAGCGCGTACTTCTCAGGCGTTATTGAGAATATCTCAAGATAATTTCGGTGGCCAAATATGTGCATGGCCGTTATTATCACGAAGCGGCAGCACCTGAAAAAAAAAGAAAAAAATGTGGTTAGCGTCCAAGTTCCGCAATCTTAGGTCGTTGGTCGCTGGATCGAGTCTCGTTCGTCACTTTTTTTTCCAACACAGTCATATTCTTTACTACTTATATTATAGTTGATATAACGGGAAAAATTCGTGTAATCAGATGAACTTTTATTAAATGTTATTTGGCAGTCTACAAATTTTTACTATCACAAATAATACAGTAAACGACCAAACGCATAAAGTGATACTGAAAATGTATGCTTGTACGTGATTTGAAAAATCCCTTATACCTGGAAGGAGCAAGATACTACTTGCAAATTTTGACAGACTAATCGTCGCTTTCTACAATACAAGTTGCAGGATGGTAGTTTTCGTAAAAACGTGGAGTACATAAAGTTAAACGGCACCAACTGCATTGAATAAATGCTATGTTTTCGCATACGCAAGTTCTTTTGAGGTTTTCCAAGGAAAAACAAACCTCGATAACATTTTTAAAAACATCTCTTTCATCCGATACTTTGGAAGCAAACCACGCATAACGCAGCATTTCCTTAAATATCGGCGCTGATAATTGGTCACGCAGAAGCTAGTGTATTGTAATAGCGTCTTCACGAGAAGCAATTTCTCGTTCTTTTTCGATTAAATAAGAACAATTTTGAAGACGCTTCATGAAATGTTTAACTTGCCTGTAGAAATAAACATCGCACGGCTGGCAAACGGGCTCGCATTAAGGAAGTGCGACTTTAACCGTACATGTTCCAAGTCCTTCATCATCGGTGAAAATTTCGTCGTTCAAACTAGGATTCGTTTACCCCTCCCCCCCCCCTCCAAGAAAATCTATTATAAAGAAAAAAAATTCTGTCTTCACTTAGGGAAGCATGACGCTACATAAAAAGGAATAATATAATTGCGTGGTAAGTTTCCCGGATTTCTAACTCGTTACGACGACATTCGGAAGAGCTTTCGTTAATTTGAAAACGGTGTTCCGAACGTTTGGTCCAAAGTTCCCCTTGGCTTCTCGCAAACAAAGATACACGTACGGCAATAATTCGCCACACTATGTTATTGCATATTGTGCCGTGAACGAGTGCGTCACCTTATTCATATCGCGCCTTCTGACAGACACGGTCTTCGAATTTCTTTCGGCGAGAGTTCTGCCCTCGTCTGCAACTGAAACTTTCTCGCGGCTTCCAACGTCTCTTCCACGAACACACATGCCCTCAAACTCACACACTACGTGATCTTCCTCTGCCCAATTCTGTGCTGTAGTTTGATTTCTTTTATCCATGAAAGCGATGCTTTGAAGATGAAGTCCTCCAATTGGAATTGGCCTGCAGCATCCAAAGCCCACTGCTGTAGGTTTCTGGTTGTTACCTGAAAAGTAAAATCAAAGTTTCATTTTATTTATATAATTATTTTTTCGAATGAGGTTGTTGAAGATATAGAAAGTTAGATGTAAAGTGATAAAAATGAACACTTACTTGCTGATAAACTTGGCGAGACTCCACGAGACGATCACAGGTCCACGAATCAATTATCGAATATTTATCGATCTTTGATTCTCCAGATTTTATGTTTTCTTTCCATCTCTTTAATTCGTCTTATCTTGTCAAACTTCTAGACCCTTTTATCTGGAGAGTTCGAAGACTCGATTTGGGGTGCTCTTTCGTCGTCTTTGGTCTCCAACGGAACATAATCGCCTTTTCACGCCTTTTCTGCTGGCTCATAATCTTCATCATCGGGCGAATTTTCTTCGACCACGGAATTGATCTTCTTCGTCTACTTCATCAAAATGAATAAGGTCCTCGTGAATAATAAGTATTTTTTCACCTAACATTTCCATGGTAGCCCGATACATTTCTTCTCCAATCACCATTGCATCGGCAGAAATGGATGCTGATGCCTCTGTATCGATGACGTCCGCGTCTTGAAGAAGACTCTCACAATATACGAACGCATCTTTCAAACGACGTTTCGCAGCTGCATTATGGCTTGAATATTCATGACATTCCTCGCTCGCAGTTCTCGGCGAACCGGGCGTCACTACCATTTTTCTAGTCACGATGTAAGGTTTTATATTTCACGAACAATTCACAACTGTTTTATTTCTTCCTGCTACATGAGAAAGGTCTCAGCGTTATGCGACTTAACCGTCGAATGATTCCCATTCTACCCCGGTACGAACCTGGCCCTCCCCTCCTCCTTGGTCGTTTACTAGTCGGTAGTTCGTTGATCGTTTACTAGTCGGTAGCTATGAATATTACACTACTGGCCATTAAAACTGCTACACCAAGAAGAAATGCAGAAGATAAACGTTTATTCATTGAACAAATATATTATACTAGAACTGACACGTGATTACATATTAACGCAATTATGGTGCAAAGATCGTCAGAAATCAGTACCCAGAACAACCACCTCTGGCCGTAATACGAGCCTTGATATGATAAGGCATTGAGTCAAAAAGAACTTGGATTGCGTGTACAGGTACAGCTGCCCATGCAGCTTATACACGATACCACAGTTTATCAAGAGTAGTGACTGGAGTATTGTGACGAGCCAGTTGCTCGGCCACCATTGACCAGACGCTTTCAATTGGTGGCAAGTCTGGAGAATGTGCTGGCCAGGGCAGTAGTCTTACATTTTCTGTATCCAGAAATGGCAGTACAAGACCTGAAACATGCGGTCGTGCATTTTCCTGCTGAAATGTAGGGTTTCCCAAGTATCGAATGAAGGGTGGAGCCACGGGTCGTACCACATCTGAAATGTAACTCCCACTGTTCCAAGTGCCGTCAATGCGAACAAGAGGTGACCGAGACGTGTAATTAGTTGCAACCCATACCATCATGCCAGGTGATATGCCAGTATGGCGATGACGAATACACGCTTCCAATGTGCGTTCACCACGGTGTCGCCAACCACGGATGCGACCACCATGATGCTGTAAACAGAACCTGGATTCATCCGAAAAAATGACGTTTTGCCATTTGTGCACCCAGGTTCGTCGTTGAGTACACCATCGCAGGCTCTCCTGTCTGTGACGCATCGACAAGGGTAACAGCAGCCATAGTCTCCCAGCTGATAGTCCATGCTGCTGCAAACGTCGTCGTTCGATGCAGATGGTTGTGGTCTTGCAAACGTCTCCATCTGTTGACTCAGGGATCCAGACGTGGCTGCACGATCCGTTATAGCCTTGCGGATAAGATGCCTGTCATCTCGACTGCTAGTTATACGAGGTTGTTGGGATCCAGCACGGCGTTCCGTATTACCCTCCTGAACCCACCGAATCGACATTCTGCCAACAGTCATTGGATCTCGACCAATGCGGGCAGCAATGTCGCGATACGATAAACCGCAATCGCGATAGGCTACAATCAAAGACGGAAACGTGATGGTACGCATTTCTCTTCCTTACACGAGGCATCACAACAACGTTTCACCAGGGAACGCCGGTCAACTTCTGTTTGTGTTTGAGAAGGCGTTTGGAAACTTTCCTCATGTCAGCACGTTGTAGGTGTCGCCACCGGCACCAACCTTGTGTGAATGCTCTGAAAAGTTAATCATTTGCATACCGCAGCATCTTCTTCCTCTCGGTTAAATTTCACGTCTGTAGCACATGTTCGTGTTGTGGCAATTTTAATGGCCAGTAGTGTATATTATTTGTGACGATAAAACTTTGTAGACTGCCAAATAACATTCTAAATTTAATAAAAGTTCATATGATTATACGTATTTTTCCCGTTAGATCAGTTGTAATATAAACAGTAAAGAATATGACTATTGGAAAAAGTGACGAATGGGACTCGATCCAGCGACTAACGATTACGGGGCTTGGGCGCTAACCAATTTAAAAAGAATTTTTTTTTAATCTCACTTCGATTTCGTTCGTTGGACCTGCTCGTGACGGACGTCGCATAATACCCGTTTCAGTTCGTTGTAGATCCATTAACTCAGTTTTTTTATTAATGAGGGTATCTAACCCTCAGGCCGAACATGCTGTGTTAACGTGCCGCCCTCATTCGGCTGCCGCCGCTTCATGATAATAACGGCCACGCACGGGTACGTATTTGACGACCGAAATTATCCTTAGACTTTCTCAGTAACGCTTGAGAAGTACGCGCTAGTGCTTGCACATTTCGTTATCCTCATGGAGTACTACGAGTGTACGAAGTTTGAAGTAAATCCGTGTTCCAAACGTCGCCGTCTCCCCTTGTTAGTGTAAATTTCATAAAATCACATTTTAAGGAAATGTAGGCGATTTGCATGGTCCCTAGGTGACTAATGTGCGCCTGCAAATCATAAACCAATATCACAGAAGTTTAGAATTGCCTTAGTGACATAATTGTCAGACAGAAGTACTGATATTAAACTTTTATCACGGTGGAAGGTATAAATCCTTCACACGTTGCTACTTGGAGCAACGTTCTCGGATCCAGTTGTAGAAAGCAAAGTAAACACTAGACACTGGATCAGTGTTGAGAGCAACTATTATTGTAAAATATATTTAAGTGAATAGCACAGTTGACCAATTGGTCGAACTTTCTGCATGAAGTCTTTAAATTTCGGTAGGATTCATATTAGCCAGTGTGAAGTGTGTTACATAATGTAAACGCGAAAGTGCTTATAATGGACTCTTCACACGTACATTGTACAAAATGTGTGCGAAAAGTGTATTTTAAGTGTCGAACAATCTAGACTCTGAAGTTGAGAGAGTAAAAGGTCAAAACCTTTTAACAAACAAGAGACAAACACACGAAATGTGTAGGTGGAAATAGTGGTGAGCACAACCACAGCAAGGAGTAACTGTGATACACTGAAAATACTGTGAATCTGTAATATGTAAATTTGTGGCCAAAATCCATGGTGTGTGGAAATCTCTAAGCATTAATGTGAAGTATCACGTACGAAATATCTATATGCAGTGTACAAAACTGTTGAAATATCACATGCATAAAAGTGTTAGATGTACTGTTGGTTGGTTGTTTTGGGGAAGGAGACCAGACAGCGAGGTCATCGGTCTCATCGGATTAGAGGAGGACAGGGAAGGAAGTCGGCCGTGCCCTTTGAAAGGAACCATCCCGGCATTTGCTGGGGCGATTTAGGGAAATCACGGAAAACCTAAATCAGGATGGCCGGACGCGGGATTGAGTTAGATGTACTGTCAAACTGCGGAATCCGCTTACAGCAGTGAGTAATGTGATAACACGGAACATCTGAACAGTTAAAATTACAGGTGGACCAACATACAACATAAAAGTCTAACGGAATAGGACGACTGTATGTGCACTTCCGGAAGTGGAAATGCAGTGCGTGTGTGACATTAGTTGTTGACAAGTTATGAGCTGTGCATTTTATTAGGCAGTGAGATGGTAAGAGCCTAATCCTAAATGATGTAAAGTGCTGGACTTGTGACATCCAAAACAAAGTACATACATAAACAAAAGGAATGTGACACGTGTGACTAAAGAGTTAATTTGAACTAACCAAAAGATCTTTTCAGCTTATATTGTATACAGGGTGTTACAAAAAGCTCCGGCCCAACTTTCAGGAAACACTCCTCACACACAAGAAAAGAAAATATGTTACGTGGAAATGTGTCAGGAAACGCTTACTTTCCATGTTAGAGGTCATTTTATTACTTCTCTTCAAATCACATTAATCATGGAATGGAAACACACAGCAACAGAACCTACCAGCGTGACTTCAAACACTTTGTTACAGGAAATGTTCAAAATGTCCTCCGTTATCAACAATACATGCATCCACCCTTCGTTGCATGGAATCCCTGATGCGCTGATGCAGCTCTGGATAATGGCGTATTGTATCACAGCCTTCCACAATACGAGCACGAAGAGTCTCTAAATTTGGTACCGGGATTGCGTAGACAAGAGCTTTCAAATGCCCCCATAAATGAAAGTCAAGAGGGCTAAGGTCAGGAGAGCGTGGAGGCCATGGAATTCGTCCGCCTCTACCAATCCATCGGTCACCGAATCTGTTGTTGAGAAGCGTACGAACACTTCGACTGAAATGTGCAGGAGCTCCATCGTGCATGAACCACATGTTGTATCGTACTTCTAAAGGCACATGTTCTAGCAGCACAGGTATAGCATCCCCTAGGAAATCATGATAACGTGCTCCATTGAGTGTAGGTGGGGCCAATAAAGACGTCACCAACAATGCCTGCCCAAACGTTCTCAGAAAATCTGTGTTGATGACGTGATTGCACAATTACGTGCTGATTCTCGTCAGCCCACACATGTTGATCGTGAAAATTTACAATTTGATCACGTTGGAATGGAGCCTCATCAGTAAAGAGAACATTTGCACTGAAATAAGGATTGACACATTGTTGGATGAACCATTCGCAGAAGTGTACCCGTGGAGGCCAATCAGTTGCTGATAGTGCCTGCACACGCCGTACATGGTAGGAAAACAACTGGTTCTCCCGTAGCTCTCTCGATACATTGACGTGGTCAACGTTACCTTGTACAGCAGCAACTTCTCTGACGCTGACATTAGGGTCATCGTCAACTGCACGAAGAATTGCCTCGTCCATTGCAAGTGTCCTCGTCGTTCTAGGTCTTCCCCAGTCGCGAGTCATAGGCTGGAATGTTCCGTGCTCCCTAAGACGCCGATCAATTGCTTCGAACGTCTGCCTGTCGGGACACCTTCGTTCTGGAAATCTGTCTTGATACAAATGTACCGCGCCACGGCTATTGCCCCGTGCTAATCCATACATCACGTGGGCATCTGCCAACTCCGCATTTGTAAACAATGCACTGACTGCAAAACCACGTTCGTGATGAACACTAACCTTTTGATGCTACGTACTGATGTGCTTGATGCTAGTACTGTAGAGCAATGAGTCGCATGTCAACAGAAGCACCGAAGTCAACATTACCTTCCTTCAATTGGGCCAACTGGCGGTGAATCGAGGTAGTACAGTACATACTGACGAAACTAAAATGAGCTCTAACAAGGAAATTAAGCGTTTCCGGACACATGTCCACATAACATCTTTTCTTTATTTGTGTGTGAGGAATGTTTCCTGAAAGTTTGGCCTTACCTTTTTGTAATACCCTGTATATCGTCATGATAAGAAAGCTGATAAGCGCTGCACTTGTTTCATGCTTGCTGCGGGGTGGCGCCACGACGGAGCCGGCCTGCCGTCCAACAGGTGACCGGCGCGCGGTGGGCGGGACACGGCTCCTACGACAACGGTGCACAGCTGTCGAGCGGGAGGCGAGTTTCCGATCGTCTGCCCATTATTCCAGCTGCATCGAAGAACAAAGTCAACCAACGAAGAGCATCGTATTAATTTCTTATAAAAATTACGTAAAAATTTGTAACCAGAAGTTATTCATATATTCTGCAGCATTGTCTGATAGAGACGTGAATGAAAAAGTTTTTATGCTATATGTATCTCCTAAAAGCTATGTTACAATGTAGAGTGGATGTAAATTAAAAGTTGATGCACTAGAAAAGTGAACGAACTTACCAAAATTAACCACCAGTTTGTAACACCTCCGTTTTTATCCCGACCTGATTTGATCGAATAGCAGCCCAATATTTATTATTAACATGACGGTGAACCTAATGTGGCCGGTAATCGGAATTGACTGCTACGGAAATTGTCACTTTCCAGTTCGTTCTGTTCAATACTATAATACTGAATGTATGGCAATAAGAGACACCAACACAGTTCTACCAATTATGAACTTCTATTCTTCTCAAAACACAAAAAGGAGACAGCCACTGCCTTCGTCATACATATCTAATTGCTGGTAATCTCATGACAGGCTTTCCTCATTTGCCGTTATCGTTACACGCTAATCCATCACTGCATCCAACACTGCAATCCAAGGTTAGGCTGGTGCGGTAGACGCGAAACTAAATATCGGCACTAGTAACGCCACTGATCACTTTTATAAAGATACTTCATCACTTTCCCAGTATTTATTCATTATTTAGGTGTCTAACCACGGTGATGATGACACCCTTCTCGGTTAAAAAAAAAAAAAAAACACAGTAAGAGCCCCCCCCCCCCCCCCACACACACACACACCATTCCCGCCAACCATTCTGGCGCATCTCGACACTCGCTCTCGCAACACGTCACAATCGATTGTTCGCCCTATCGATCTGTGCCGAGTGCAAAGTTATAGTAAGGGCCTACGGACTCCTTACAAGTAGCATGTTTTCATATTGTATGCCCGGTAAAATGTTTTAAATATGTAACTTGTAAATATGGTGTAAAACTATTTACTGTAAAAATGATCGACTGCAGATCAATACTTGACAGTAGCGGGAGTGTGAACAGTTTGAAGACTCCACGTGGGGTTCTTTTAACCCCATTTTTCCCCGTCGCCCGAAACCTAAATAGGGGAGTAAAGCTATTCTTTACCGTTAATATTCAATCATACCAAGCTGTTCTCACTCGTCGCATATTGTATGGGCGAAAGATAGAGCACTGCATATAACATAAATAGTTGAAACCTTGTAAAAAAAGAATATGTTGTTTGTAACCAAATGAATGTAAATTACCACCCATTGTAAAGTGGTATATACCAAACACATATGTGTAAAAAACTAAAGAGACGTAAAGTGACATATGTCTATAGAACTATACGTGTGAGAAGTAACATGAGCTGTTGAGCTGTTATAAAGGTGGTATGACTGTTCGAAAACCACCGATGTTTTTGCCCCATTAATACCAGGAGCCCTTGTATCGATACGCAGTACAAAATGTTAAATCGTGCGACGACTAGTCAGATGCAAAACGAAGTAAAATGAAAATTGCAAAACTTCAAATTATCGAAAATATCAAGCAGGGACTCTGAAAATGCAGGTGTAAATACCTGCCAGAACGATAATTTGTAATGGAACGAAATAATAACGAAGCAAAACACTGTATAGATAGCTGTATAGAAACTATGTAACAATGTAATTGTTTTTTTATTCGCTGGTGCAAGAAGCCAAAAGAGACCAGTACTATTACACGCACTCTCTGTTCCAGCCTTGAAGAAAAAGAGCTCTAAAGGGGCCATTTCGCATTTTAAGTTGTGAATTTTAAAGAATACATTGTAATATATGCTAACTGCGCATTTTTCTCTCATGTATATAGTGACCGTCATGCAGAAGCAAAAATATGGTCTATTTTTCAAGGTTTTAATCTTTCTTTATTTTGTTTGTGCCTTAATCCAGCGCATAGGTAGAGTCGGAATACTTAGGAACGGATTTGACAAGGTTAATGTTACAGGGTAGCCAGATGTCCTTCCTACCACCACCCCTTACCCCCTGGGACAGAATTAGTGTACCCCAGCTGTCTGCAACTAGTGTAATCCAAGGTATAGTGTGAACGTGTTCACATGTCCGCGAGGCGGGATGTAAGGACCAGCCCGGTATTCACCTTGCGGGATTTGGAAAGCCACCTAAAAACCACATCCAGGCTGGCTGGCACACTGGCCCACGTCGTTCATCAGCCGGGAGGACTCTATACGGGCCCAGCGCGCCTACCCGGTCCAGGGAGCAGCGCATTAGCGCTCTCGGCTAACCTGGCGGTTATTTTTCTAGGCTTTAAATACGCATGGTAAACAACAAGAACGCCCGAATGATTGACCTTTCTTGGCAGACATCTAGCGTAGGAATAATTGCATTGCATTCTGTCAACAACGGACTTTTTAAACTTTTTAAAAGACTCGCACTCATAGTTAGTAAAGAACAGGAAGTGCATAAATTAATTTATTTAATATTAAAGTAAACAACTAACAACTTTCAGTTCAGTATAGGAATTGACCGCTTCTCGGCAAAACAAAGATTATTTCATTTGAAAAGGAAATACTTTCCTTAATTCAAAGGTTTCCTTAAGTAAATTTCGCTGTTGTAAAGATATCCTGCAGCAATATTTTAATGTGATAGCACGAAATATAATACCTGAGATTGCGTCTACGTTTTTGCCTCCATGGACTCTTTACGTAGAAATCAGTTTTGCAACAGATTCTAAAAGCCTCTCACGCAGTCCTATACTAACAAGGCGGTGAGTCGCGTGCTGTTAAATAATCAGAGCTCAGAGAATTATTTTACGAAAGTATAGATTCCGGCCCCCCATATTATCATCATTCTTCCTTGTGTCCACTCCGCCAAATAAGTGCTTTATTTACGCTCTTTCCGGGCATAAACATCAGTAAAGTTACGCGTTAAGATTTTCTTGCACTCTCTCTTCGTATTCGTTGAGGACACGGTAAGTACACTTGAGACGGTGTCCGGACGTGGGCGGTAACGGTACAGGGTCTTTGAAAATATTCAATCTAGTCAGGTTCTACATAATTTAAAATTTTGAAACAAGTATTATTTTAGGTGGGTTCTTGTGCCACATTCCAGAACCGCGTTAAATTTCTCAGTTGAAATTAACCCAAAACTTTAAGTCTTAATAATAGATATCACTTTATACGATGAACGTCATATTCAATACTTCCATCTTCAGGACCTCACTGACAAATCAGTATCTTTTTCAAAAGTGTTTTGTCAGTAAAAGTCAACAAAATGAAACGAAATTTGCATTTAGAAAATGTTTTGTAGCGGTCATAACCCAGTTGGTAGTACACATTATTGAAAGTGCCTTGACATTTCTAAGAAAGTGCTCAACGATATCTTCAGTTTCTGGACCAAACTTACACATCAATACCTTTTTAAAATGTGTGTTGTTAATGTAAGTCAAGAAGACGATTTGCCTGTTAAAGCAGCCATATCGACCTCAGAGAATCTCGGTCCTCGCAGGTCAGAGATACAAAAGATTAATATGATTGTAGTAAACTGCAGGAGCATCCAAGGTAAGGTCCCAGAATTAGTATCGCTTACTGAAGGCTATAATGCAAAGATAGTATTGGGAACAGAATGCTGGTTGAAACCAGACATCAATGACCACGAAACGCTAAGTTCAGATTGGAATGGTTATCGTAAGGATATGTTAATCACCAATGGTGGTGGCGTCTTTGTTGTGCTAAAAACTTCGATAAAATCTGGCGAAGTTATCACGAGCCCCAATATGAATTAATCTGGGTGAAACTGAGCATGAAAGAACGGTCAAAAATGGTGATCGGATGATTTTATAGACCTGGGCCAGCATCTGCAGTTGTAGAGAGATTCAGGCACAATTTGCAGAATATAATTAGCAATTTTCCTCATAATGCCGTTGTAAAAGGGGGTGACTTCAACTTGCCAGGTATAGATTGGGAGTGTTATGTCATCAGAACTGGTGCCACACACAGGGAATTGTGTGGCAAGTTCTGGATGTCTTGTACGAAAATTATCTTGAGCAGATAGTTAGAGAACAACTCGTAAGGGTAACCTCTTAGACCTCCTAGCAACAAACAGACCTGTACTTACCGAAATAGCTAACGTAGGGGAAGGTATCAGTGATTATAAGGCTGTGACAGCATCTATGAGGACGGGTCCTACAAGGAATGTTAAGAAAGGTAGGGAGATATATTTGCTCAGCAAAGGTAACAGGATAGAAATTTCAGAATATCTCAGCAGTCAGCATGAAGTATTCATTGATGAGATCGAGGATGTGGAGAACAAATGGAAAATATTCAATGGCATCGTTAAATATGCCCTCGTCAAGTATGTTCGAGTATGGTTTTAAAGGGATAGGAAAGATCCATCATGGTTTAATAGCCACGTTAGAGAAGCGCTACGTAAACAAAGAGCACATCATCTCAGATTCAAGAGAAGTAAAAACCTAGCTGACGAACAAAAGCTGAACGAAGGGAAAATGAGCATAAGGAGAGCAATGAGAGAATCGTTCAATGATTTTGAAAGTAAGACGTTGTCAACCAACCTGAGCAAAATCCCTCAGAGATTTTGGTCATAGTTAAAATCAATAAGTGGGTCAAAACCACCTATTCATTCTCTCAGTGATCACACCGGCACCGAAACAGAAGATAACAGAGAGGAGGCCGGAATACTGATTTCAGTCTTCCGAAGTTGTTTCACCGCGTAAAATCGTAACACTGTCCTTCCTTTCAATCGTCGTACGAACGTCAAAATGACAGATATTGAGATAACCGACCGCGGAATTGAAAATCAGCTACAGTCGCTTAGTAGTGGAAAGGCTTCAGGACCAGATGAGATACTTGTAAGGTTTTATAAAGATTATGCGAAAGAACTTGCTCCCCTTCTACCAGTAATTTACCGTGAATCTCTTGAGCAACGAAATGTACCTAACGGCTGGAAAAAACCGCAGGTTATTCCAGTTTTTAAGAAAGGTCGTAAGAGAGATGTGCACAATTACAGGCCTTTATCGTTGACGTTAACCTGTTGTAGGAATATGGAATGTGTTTTAAGCTAAAAAATTATGACGTTTTAGGAAAATCAACATCTACTCTATAAAAATCAACATGGATTCCGCAAACAGAGATTCTTCGAAACTCAGCTGCTCTGTTCCCTCATGAGATCCACAGCGCAGTGGTCAACGGCGCTTAGGCTGATGCCCTGTTCCTTGATTTCAGTAAGGCATTTTACACCGTCTATCATAGACGTTTAATGAAAAAAAGTACTAGCTTACGGTGTATCGGAGCTGACCTGTGATTGTATTCAAGACTTTCTTGCAGATAGAACTCAACATTTTGCTCTTAACGCAGCTAAATCGACAGATGTAAAGTTAATACCCAGAATAGCACAGGGAAGTGTGATAGGACTGTTTCTGTTTACAGTATATTTCAGTGATCTAGTAGAAGCCGCCGGATGCTCTTTAAGGCTATTCGCAGATGATGCAGTTACCTATATCAAAGTAGAAACGGCAGAAGATGTAAGAATTTGTAGAACGACCTGCAGAGAATTGATGAATGGCGCAGGGTCAGGCTGTTGACCCTGAAAGTAAATAAATGTAACATATTGCGCATACATAGGAAAAGAAATCTGCTACTGTACAGCTAGACTAATGATAAACAGCTGGAGACAGCGTCTGCCGTAAAATATCTAGGAGTAACTATCCAGAGCGACCTTCAAGTGGAATGATCATATAAAACAGATAGCGGGAAAAGTAGACACCAGACTCACATTCATCGGAAGAATCATAAGGAAATGTAATTCATCGGAAGAATCTTAAAGAAATGTAATTCATCCTCGAAAGAAGTAGCTTATAAGGCGCTTGTTTGCCCGATTCTTGAGTATTGTTCATCTGTCTGCGACTCCTATCAGGTAAGACTGATAGAGGAGATACAGAAGATCCAACGAAGAGCGGCGCGTTTCGTCACGGGATCGTTTAGCTCCTGAAAGAGCCTTACAGTGATGCTAAACAAACGCCTGTGCATACGTTATAAGAGAGGCGTTGTGCATCACGGAGAGAACTACGATTGAAATTTCGGGACGGCACTTTTCTTGAGGAGGCAGATAACATATTACTTCCCCCCACATACCATTTGCGTATTGACTAGGTGGGGAAAATTCGAAAAATTAGAGGCAATGTAGTGGCTTACCGACAATCATTCTTCCCACGCAGTATTCGCGAATGGAACAGGTTTGGAGGGATCAGATAGTGTTACCGAAAGTGCCTTCAGCCACACACCATTAGGTGGATTTCTGTGTACGATGTAGATGTAGAATATCTAACGAAATTCTCATTTTCTTAGATTGTTTTATGGTGGGCATAGAGACCCCTCTTGGTAACACGTACTATGGAAAATGCGTTGAGTTAAATGATGGTATTCACTTTTTATGCGCCGCGGCTTTTTTCTGAAGTTACATAAATTACTCCCTAAAAGTGAGGTGAAAAATGTCGAAGATATAGCTTGGTCACGTACCTAGGAACAAAATGTACAACTTTTAAGTCGAAAAAAATCGTGTCAGTATTGTATTTAACAGTTAATATGGTGCATTATTTACTACACATCAATAATTAGCAAGTGTAATTAAATGAAAAGGAGGTATTATCAAAAACCAGCTTCAAGTTAAATACATTTTTAAATGAACCTGTTGGAAACTAACACATATTCGATTTTCAACACAGGTGAAGCTGTCAAGGCACTAAACAAACTAAGTTCGTTTGCAAGGATCACATTTTTCAGGGTGAAAGACCTTCTGCTTTAATCTACAAGATGGTGCACGACCGACGAAGTACAGCTCAACTTTCCACATGTTATACGCTGATGAGCCAAAGCATTATGAGCGTCTGCTTAATAGCTTTTAGGTCCGTCTTTGAAACGAAGTACATCACTGATCCTGCATATCACATATTCGGCCGTATGTTGGTAGCTTTTTGGAGGTATGTGGCGTTAGATGTCTACGCACAGGTCATGTTATTCGCTTAAATAACGTGTCGCCGATTTTTGCACGCAGTGATGGTGCTCTGTAGCGACCCAGATGGATTCCACAGGATTTCCACCAGGCGAATTTGGACTGCCAGACATCAACGTGAGTTCACTATGATGCTCCTCAAACCACTGTAGTACGGTTCTGGCTCCGAGACACGGACAGTTATACTGCAGAAAGATGACATCACCGTCGGGAAAGACATTCAACATGAAGGGATGCAGGTGGTTCGCAGCTGTCAGGTTGTCTTGGATTATTAACAGAGGTCCCATGCAATCGCACACAATACTCGTCCCACCAGCCTGCGTCCGGCACGCGCTACGCGTTTCGAGTCGCCATTCACCTCGATGACAGCGTTTGTGGAGACAACCATCGACCGGGTATAGCAAAATTGTGATTCATCCGACAATCCGATCCGTTTTCATTCATCGTCGGTCAAATCCGGATGGTCCCGTGCCATCTGCAGCCGTAACTGGCATTTTTGCTGGGTCAGCCTACGAACATGTATGCGTAGTCTGCTGCGGTACTCCATACCCAACAATGTACGATGACGGGTGTGCTCCGAAACACTAGGGCGCGCACCAGCAGTGTGCTCTTACGGCAAAGGTGCTACACATCATCATCTATCCTACTTTACAGAGCAGACAAGCCTCCGAATCCATGTTCTGCGAAGAGTCGTGAAGAGTATAATCATCTAGCGTCTAGTGGTAGTTTCTCTGCCCTTCTACCTCTTTCCGTAGATGCTCACCACAGTAACACGTGAACATCCATTGCCGTTTTCCAGTACCCCGTTCACAGTCTCTGCGTAAAAATAATCTGTCCTTTGTCAAAGTCGCTTATCTCAGTGCATACCTCCATTTGGAGGCCATATCTTAGCTAGGGTGATCCGCCGTCCGTGTCTGCTCCGCTTACACACTTTTGATGCCCGCAACTCCACCGGGCAGCATCCAACGACGCGGTGGGCAATGGTTAGAATGTTTTGGCTTATCAGTGTACAAACAGTTCTACAAATGTAAAGCACGTTACTCACCACAAACTTCTGTACCTGAAAAATTAACAATATGTTCCAAATAACGTTAATATTTTGTACATCACTTAAGTCAGCAGAACGCGAAATATTCAATGCTGAGCAACATACGATCTCCTGGCTAACAACAACAAAACCTGTTGGACATGGTAGAAACTGCTTACGGCACTCTCTAGAGCGCATTTCTTCATGTGATACCAAAATCAGCCATTAAGGTGAAGTACGAACTAAAATACTCGTGTCTTTCTAGGTACGTTGTCCTCTAGGTACAGCACTTTTCCACAACTGCGGAAACCTGGTGGCATTGCCTAAACTTTGTTATATATTTGAAGTTAAAACATGTAATCATACACGTTACAATCAAGCGTCACTTTTGTGACTAGCAGTATAGGAACACGATTGTCTGAAATCAGAAACGAAATTTTTTTTTAACTATTTCAGAGAATTATATTTCCACCATGAGATGGATTAATGTAAATTATTATTTAAATTGAAAACTATTAACATTGGTAGTGGCGCATTTGCAAACAACCTTTACTTTCGGGTTCTTGTTGTCCGCTTACGTAGAAAATTACACGTATTTCTATTGACAATATGGAACGTATCTTAGTGGTTCTTTGTTATGGTACATTTATGTGAATTGTCGACTTTGTAAGTTGTGTGTAATATCCCTGAACTTCTGTATAAGATGGTAACAAGAACACTGTAAGTAAAAGTTATTTCCAAATTTGCCTGTGCCTAGGGAAAGCTACGTCGTTAACTACAAAATTCTGCATGTTTGTATTATAATAGATGCACCTGAATAATGCAGCAGCTCGCACATCGCAAACATCTCACGTGAAAATGTCATAATACGTGAAGAACTAAAGTTGATAACAGAAATTATGACACGAAAAATTCCGCGAAAAAAAAGGGTAGTTGTGATGGGAGAAAATTTTATTTTGTAACAAACGAAACCGAAAGATGGTTGTCACACATAACTGACCTTTTAACGATTTACGAGGAATATTTATTGCAATGTATTTATGCTGACTAAAATTTCTGACTGAATCCTTCAGAAACCATGTTTCCGAGGTTTCAACATGAGAGTGATAAAAAGTATCTGGAATTTTCTGTGAAGCATACAGATGTGTATAAAATTTAAAGAAAAATATCTTGAAGAAACGAAATGTTTTGACTTCATTTATTTATTTATTTATCTACACTTCAGTTTCCGTAGTACCAAATTGAAGAGCAAATCTCCAAGGTCATGGAACGCATCAGTACATGAAATTACGAAATAAAAATAATAACAGATAAAAATATATGTTCATGAACCTGAAAAAAGTCCATAAGTTTAAATAAATGCTATCAGCAATACAATAAGAATCAGCTTAATTTTTCAATGAACTCCTCGACAGAATAGAAGGAGTGACCCGTCAGGAAACTCTTCAGTTTCGACTTGAAAGCGCGCGGATTACTGCTAATATTTTTGAATTCGAGTGGCAGTTTATTGAAAAAGTATGCTGCACACCTTTTTGCACAAGAGTTAACGAAGTCCGATCCAAATGTAGGTTTGATTTCTGCCGAGTATAACCGAGTGAAAGCTGCTTATTCTTGGGACTAAACTAATATTGGTAACAAGAAACGACAATAACGAATATAGATATTGATGCGCCAATGTTAAAATACCCAGACTCGTGAACAGAAGTCAACAAGAGGTTCGTGAACTCACACCACTTTTTCCCGAACCGCCCGTTTTTGAGCCAAAAATATCCTTGTAGAATGGGAAGAGTTACCCAAAATATAATACCATACGACATAAGTGAATGAAAATAAGCAAAGAAGACTAATTTTCGTGTCGAAGTATCACTCACTTTTGATACCGTTCGAACAGTAAAAATGACAGCATTAAGTCTTTGAAGAAGATCCTGGACGTGGGCTTTACACGACAGCTTACTATCTATGTGAATACCTAGAAACTTGAACTGTTCAGTTTCACTAATCATACGCCCGTTCTGTGAAATTAAAACGTCAGGTTGTGATGTATTGTGTGGTAGAAACTGTAAAAACTGAGTCTTACTGTGATTTAACGTTAGTTTATTTTCAACAAGCCATGAATTGAAGTCATGTACTGCACTACTTGAAACAGAATCAATGTTGCACACAACATCCTTCACTACCACTCTAGTGGCATCAGCAAACATAAATATTTTAGAGTTACCCATAATACTAGAAAACACATCATTTATATAAATAAGGAACAGGAGTGGCCCCAACACTGATCCCTGGGACACTCCCAACTTGACAGTACGTGACTCAGATCCCATGTCACAGCCGTTATCAACATTGTGAATAGTGACCTTTTGCTGCCTGTTGCTAAAGCAACAGTCAAAGAGCATGTGAATTGTATTGTGGAAAGCATTTTATTTATCATCTATATTATCGGAACTATGAACATCCTTCCAATCTTGTAGCTTAACAAGTTTTAAAAATACTCCCTATTGACTTTCCTACATAGTTTGTAATTACACATGATATTGGTTTGCGTACAAAAGCCTTTTACTGTTAAAATCTGTGCATCATGGTCTGAAAGGTCATTCACGCTTTTTCTAACAGAATGCTCATCTAGTAATGAAAAGAATTAATAAAAATATAGTCTATGACTGTGCTACTATTCCCCTGCACCATAGCTGGAAAAAACAGTTGGCATCAGATCATATGAATTTAGGAGATTTATTAATATCCTTTTACTTGCTCAATCATATACAATATTAATATTGAAGTCACCACATATAACTATTTTCTGGTACTTATTACAAAGTGAATCAAGAACCCTCTCTAGCTTGGGTAAAAATGCCCTGAAGTCGGAGTTTGGGGACCTATAAAAAACAACAATCAGAAGTTTAGTTCCCCTAAATACAACGAACGCTGCACAACTTTCAAATATCTGTTCTGTACAGTGTCGTGATAGGTCTATGGGCTCAAATGGGATACTGTTTTTTACGTACAGAGCCACTCCCCCACCCTGCAAGGAACTCCTTGAGAAACAGCCAGCTAATCTATAGCCTGGTAAAGGAAAACTCTGAATTATCAAATTATTTAATTGGTGCTATGATATACCAATAAGTGCAGAGTCAACAACTACTAGTGTTTCACTAACCTTATCTCCAATACCTCTTATATTTTGATGAAATATGCTAATTCCTTCTCTACTTGGAAACCTTACATACTCTGTAGGTGCGCCCTTAGTTAGAGGGACTTCCTTTAAGCAGGTACACATATCAGCTGACGTCAATCTAAAAAAAATGTGCAGCTCTAACACCAAGTACTACAGTAATTTTTCCATGAGTGACGCCACCACCACCACCCACTACACTGTCGCCTATGCGCTTAGCAAGCCTCCCCTTCCCATACCTATTGAGGTGCAGGCCATGGCTAGTGAAACCTGATCTACTGATAAACCCAACTGGCACCACTGAGACGTGATCCATGCCCTCTGCCATCAGTGCCCTCCCCAGCCCCACGTTAACGCACGTAACAGTCGCATTAAGGTGAGGCCGATCATGACGCCGAAACAGTTGCACAAAATGCACACTAGTACCACCAGTTTGAGCAGCTATCTTAACCAAGTCACCAGCGACATCATATTCCCCGTGCCTATCGAGACTGTTCCCTGCTCCACCCACTATCACTACCTGATCCTCCTTCGTAAAATTCTTACATAACTCCGCTTTGCTTTCAGTCACCTGAGCCAACCCTGCACTAGGCTACACAATGCTGGTGACCTGGTACTAACTCCCAAACACTTCCTGCAACTGCTTCCCCACACCTCTACCGTGGGAACTACCTAGCAGCAGAACCTTCTTCTAGACTTTGCAACTAACCTAGGGCTACTAATTGCTTAGGACTGCTGCAAGTTCCGTACATCTACAGCTAAACGAGGCTCCTCTTCACTCAACTCTACCAGTTGGTCATATCTACTGCATGTATGCAAAGCAAAACTGTCTGAATACCTCCTCTTCCTAGCTGCCTTCTTGCCAACTGCCATTTCCTATTCCCCACCAGCCTTCACCCTCCGTAACCTACCTAGTTCCTCCTTTGTGCATTGCAACTGCACCTGAAGGGCGTAGATCTTACTCTCCTGCTCCTCTATCAACTTGTTTCTGCTACAGATTCTACATTCCCAGGAGAGGATCTCACTAAAATGACCACTGGCTTCCCCACAGCATCCCCCCCCCCCCCAATGAAAATACTTTGAACAAATGAACACCGTAATCCACTACTCACAAACCTACGACAGAGCCCACACTTCTCACTCATGGTATAATATGTCTTCGTTACTTAAGTTCAGTTACATCAGTAGAACTATTTAAGAACTAACAATAATGGTCTCGAAATTCTCTGCCTACTAAGAAAGCAACTACTTGTATTAATACTACTACAACACAGCCAATACCAAAACTTCACAAAATTATTAGCTAAAACGAAAAAAATCAAACTGCCACTGTAACACTAAGCTAAGTTGAAACACTGAACGAAAATGATGATAAGGACACTGTTTCATGTATTGAGCTCAGGACGCCTTTCCTTTGTCAAGCTATTGTTTTACTGGGTTTGTCATACCTGTTTTGTAATCATGGGTTTCAATAGGTGAATAGTCCGCCCCTGGCAGACTAGTGTTCAGCGCGACGGAATGTCATACCTAATGTCTATTCCTGACTGCATCGGAGATTTTCTGCGCTCAGGAACTGGGTGCTGTGTTGTCCTTATCACCATCATTTCATCCCCATCGATAGGCAAGTCGCCGAAGTGGCGTCAACTCGAAAGACTTGCACCAGGCGAATGGACTACCCGGACGGATGCCCTAACCACACGGCATTTCCATTTATTAGGTGAATTAATAAATTTAAATAAGATCATATAAGTGTAGTGAGGGTGCAATTCAAATCGTATTCCGGATGTCCGGACTGTAGGTGTACATAAACATTTGCTTATTTTCCAGTACCTATTGAGATTTATAATTTTGTTTGTCCAACATTTTACACAGGAGCTCAAACGTTTTTATGAATGTTGGTATAGTTCAATGTGCGCACCGTTTGTACGTCGACAGGTATCGAAACGGTTCTCCGCTTCTTGGCACACGCTCATAAAAGCATGATAGACGTCACGCATCTGCTGCAGCATGGATTCGTTGCCTCACATGTACCAGATCTTGAACCTTTGTCCTGCGAGCAATCTCCTTGCTACCGAAAAGGTACTCCAGTTCTCGCCACACGCTCATAAGCAACACAGGTATTACGACGTCTAGTGCAGCGTAGATCCGTTGTTTTTTCTGTATACAGTGTCCTAGATACGACCGCATACAACGAAATTCGCCAGAGTCAGATAGGGAGACCGAGGGGGCCAGGCACTGGGACTTCCCCTTCCTATCCAAATCTCGGGAAAAGTCTCTTGGAGAAATGTGGTAACAGCCTTAAGACGGTGGGAGGGGGGTGGGGGGGAGAATGGGACATCATTCTGCAGGAAAATAATGTCGGGAGGCACCTGTAGGACTCCATAGTTCGTCAACAGGCCGAAATAGATGTTCCCTGCCAAAGGCGCACATGCGCCATGCGACTCAGCGCTGTTCGTGAAATGGCGAGGGTTCACATCTTGGAGAGTGTCTCTATCAATTATTTACCCAAAAACATAAAATGTGGACTTGTTTCATTACAAAAATTTGTTTGTGTATGCCTCTAGGCCGGACACCTAGTGCCTTACAGTATATGCTCTGAAGCAGTGTTTGTCGTACAGGCATTCCCTCTCAGTTTCTCGTAATGAACGTCTTATCATCTTCGCTTGGAGAGCACCGGTGGCAAAAATTTCGGTGGAGTGGAAATGGAGTTGTCAGCGGGTGCAGAAACAAAACAGTCAGGAGGAAATTCCCGGACAGAAAATTAAAGAAGTTGACTTGGCGTTTTATCTGTCCGCCGCCTGTGGGCTGTCGGCTGGTGGAAGCCACTTCTCCTTTCATTATCCCACCCCGCCCTCTCCCTTAGACTTCCGGGAGGAACCGGCCGAGCGGAGGCAGGTGTCCGACCGTAATTCCCTGCTGTGACTTCCCACCGCCGGAATTCGCCTGTCACCGCTTATTTATCATCGCAGATAAGGCTGGCAGCTTCTGCAATTAGGCTGCAAATACTGTGGCTCTACCGCAGATCCTGGGAGATTTGATAACAGATGAGAGGAAAATTATAATTAAGTACAACCTGGTGTGAGAACGGTTTTTTCTACGGTTTAATTCAGCACCTTCAGCTAATTTACACAACAGTGTCTTCTGGTACTCAAAAGACAGCCTGATGTATGGGTCTAACTGGTAAGTTTCGTGGAGGATAGCTTTATAGTTTTCATTGGATTATTGAACATTTAGAATATCAGTGTAACAAATGAGGGAACTTGATATCTTCGTGACTAACAGGATATGAAACCATGGGCAAAACTCATTACGCAGCAGAGCTCTGTAATATATGAAATGAATTTGCTTAATTTTATCATACATTATGTAATTTGTTGTTTGTGTGTAACTTGAGATGCTATACTATAATCTGCATGAGCCATAGTAAAAATTGCTGTTTTGAAAAGCGTGCCGCAGCGCGTAGTGTGAAGCAGTCGCCCTCAGTTTCTAGCGGTGGCACCGCCGTGGCAATCGCAGCTTTGGTGTCTCCCTCTGGTGGGAAAGGGGAAAGGTTGCCTGTTCACGTGCATTTAAGGGGCGCTATGAGCTCACCAAGAGAGGTCAGTTGGGGTCAGTCTGGGTGAGTTTGGAGTCAGTCTGTGGTCAGTCTGTCTCTCGTCCGAATTTCTGGGGCAGTCAGTGTCTGCCTGTCGTCCGGAGCGTTAGTATGTGTTTCGTTCGGATCAATCTTTAAAGCCGGTTAAATGAGAGTCTTTCCACTCCGCCAGTGAGAGAACTCAGCGAGTGGTCACCCGGGTGGGACTTAGTTCCTGCATCTGAGTCTGCGCGCTAGGCCGCCAGTCTGCTCGAGTTGCCCAGGCTATGGTCATTGGCGGTTGGATCGATCGGTTGGTCTGTCGCGCACTGAGACACAAGATGACTTGTTCGCCTTGAGCGTCGGCGTATGTGAGATCGCCACGTGAGTCCATGGGGTCGCCCCGTATAGCGAGGGGTAGTGGCTTCGAGGCCGACACGAGACCAACAGGAGTCAACCCACGACATTGGTCTGGCTGGTGCGACGCCGTGAGACGGGAGATCGGCGCGCCTTCCTGCGTCTGTTGAAGCGGCTGGCAGCGAACGGTTCGTGAGACCGATTTGGGGGTGCTGCACCAGGTCTTCTCCAGATATCACAGTTTATTAGAAGTTAAGTGATTGGTGATATGTTTCATTTACTTTGTAAATTCTACTCGTTTTCTTTTGAGGCTACCTGCCACTTTGTTTTGGGGTCGTTCCATCATTCTTCTCCGTTTGCCCACCAGCGGGAAGGTGCCTACTTATGAATTGTGTTTTCAGTTTTTCGCTTGTGGAGTAGGGGCGGGTTAGAGTAACCTGCGGTTTCGGTTGTTCGGTAATCTCCCTAATAATCTGCGGTACGTTAGTAGCTGCCTCTGTCATGTTTCTCAGATTCGGTGTGTTAACGAATTCATTGCTTGGAGTGTAACGGCCTAATTCCTGAAATATGTTTTTATCTTGCCTATCATCTTAAGAGGCGGTATATGTGTACTGTAGAGTATGTTAACTCATTTGGCCAACCTTGTATAATTTTATATAAGATTGCATTTCATGGGCTTTTATTTAAATGGTGATTTTAGTATATAAAGTTGCCACCCTTCCACCGTAAGACTTTTATTAGAAGTGAAAATCCAGTTGCACCTTCGGTGGCAGGTTAATCTTTTGGTTTTAGTGTTTTGCACCATTCCCATCCCTCCTACGGGGTGCATAGTTTCTGTGCTTGTATGAATTGTTAAAACTTTGTTTAAAGTAACCTGGTGTGTTGCAGATTTGCACCAGTGTAGTCTTTCAGAGGTTGTTGTGAGCGGTAGTGACTACGGCCATGTCAAAAGGGGACGGCAAGGCTCTCAGCCCGAAAGCTCATACGCTCAAAAATGTTTCTTTCTGCCTCTGAATAAATTGTAACTTGGTATTTAGAGGGTATTTTCAGCTTATAATTTTTTTACTTTAAAAAAACGCTTTTAGGAATAAAATTCAGATTTGTTAAAAGCAATTTAACATTTCATCGGTTACTCCCTGGCAACTACTTCAACGCTCACATAGTGTGATAAAATATGTTAATGTCCTTGATAAATCGCTAGTAATTAAAAATTTTAAGAATATTCTTTGAAATTAAATCCACGGTTCACTGCATAAACATCTTTTTGTTGCAACATAAACTGTGTTGAGAAATACTACGTGTGCTGACTTACGCACGTTTATCAACTGCAACAAAACAATCGTCCAGCGCGAATCGGAGTATCTGTGTCGGACTGCTCAGATAATTCATCAGTTTTCATTTTTTAATATCAATGAATTTCGAAATGTATTTAAAGCTCGTAGAGGAGAAATAAAATCATTGAGGTTTACCACGATACTGTCAATCTGTCGGAGACAAAGGACTTAGAACAGCAGTTGAACGGAACAAATACAATTTTCAAAATAGATTCTAAAACGATCGTCAACAAAAGTAAAACAAGCACTTCAATTTCCTCACAGTTATTTTGCCTTGCCTTGTCTGTAGAGTTGCTTATAACTATTACAATCTATGGGAACTTGCTCTAAGCAGATTCGACCACTGTGGCAAACTTAAGTCTTCGGCTAGGTGGTCTGCTCTCGGCTAAAAGCTCATGGATGTGAGACAAGTTGTACTTCCCTTTGGCATTTGTATGCCGTTACATTTGGTCACTTTTTGCGGCTTGGTTTGGTGAAGTTGAACAGGAGCTTTAGTGCCGTTTTCTGATGTTGAGAAGGGAGCTGCCTTTGTCTGAATGAGGTGCACGATGTTGAGCCGACATTGCGTTACACAAGGAATCGGGTGGGACCAATTCAATTTATTTACTGTGATGGATACTTTTACATAGCAGCGAGTCTGAGGATGTTTACATTTAATTCTCTCGCATAAGCAGGGGACCGTCGTGCAGTGGTGCCGGCTGGCTTCAGTTTCTTGAGTTCACAGTGTAGCTGTTGTGGTTAATTGGATTATTAATATAGACTTCTTTTACCTCAAGACGTGTTCTGCATACAGCAAAAGTAAACGATTGTTTTCTTTATTTATAGTACTTAACTATGTAGGATAAAGAGCTTTAATTACGATGCTTGTAGAAAGTGTCTTTCAGTATGGGTCACTGTCTTTTCTGTCATCATAGCAGTTGTTAATGACACACTATATTGATTCTTGCTGAGTGATAGCAGAATAAGTAAGCAGGGCAACTTACTGTTTCTGCATCTCGCCATCCCATGACTACCTTCACCTCCGTGTATGTAACAACGTAAGTTCCTATAAGTGAGAATCATTACTTATATTTGTTTAGCCTTTGCGTGATTTCTATTATTTAATATCATAAGTCTCATTTATATGTTGTTGTCAAGTTTCCAAGTGCTAGTGTGGGTGAATCTTGTTGTATGAGAGTAAAAACCGACTTGAGCGATATCATTGCAGTCATTGCTGGCGTCTCACAGAGGTAGCTATGAACTGTAGTAATTGCTTAGTCTGCTTGTCATTTAATTTTGCTAGTCCGATTATTCAGTGTGAATAAAATTACCGCACTTCCTATATTATAGGCTTCTAAGGAACCGAAAATTCGAGGTAAAACAAATTATTCCGAGGGCCTAATATTGGGGTCTCGTAAAACTGTCATATGGACTTTTCGTAAATTTCACTCACCCTGTGCGAAAAGTGGAGAGTTGAGTCCGGCATTTGTAAGTAGGCTGTTCAGGTTTTTTATTGGTAACGCCGCCGCCACGTAGCGCTCTGCATAAAAATCACTGGCTGTGCCGTGTGCAGTCTGTGGCTGGTTTGCATTGTTGTCTGCCATTGTAGTGTCGGGCAGCGGCAGCTGGATGCTAACAGCTCGTAGCGTTAAGCACTTGGAGGTGAGCCGCCAGCAGTGGTGGATGTGGGGAGAGAGATGGCGGAGTTTTCAAATTTGTAAGACTGGATGTCATGAACTGCTATATATATTATGACTATTGAGGTAAATACATTGTTTCTTCTCTATTAAAATCTTTTATTCGCTAACTATGCCTATCAGTAGTTAGTGCCTTCCGTAGTTTGAATCTTTTATTTAGCTGGCAGTAGTGGTGCTCGCTGTATTGCAGTAGTTCGAGTAACGAAGAATTTTGGTGAGGTAAGTGATTTGTGGAAGGTATAGGTTAATGTTAGTCAGGACCATTCTTTTGTAGGGATTTTTGATGGTCAGATTACGTTGCGCTAAAAACTATTGTCAGTTTAAGCACATTCGTGTATAATTGTTCAAAGAGGACGTTTCACATAGACCAGTCGTGTATAAATTGTTCAAAGGGGACGTTGCACATTTAATTCTTTAATACTTCGTCGGCCATCAGACCCACTAAAATTGCGAAATTGTGAGATGTGGTTTTCAGAGAATCAGTACGGGTCCTGAAAAGGTCAGGAACATCAAAGAATGTAGTGTGCATCGAGTCAGTCTCATCTACAAAGAAAAATAATTCAAATTCCAAGATCGCTTAAATACAGTATTTAAGCTTTGGCTTTGGCTTTTGAATTATTTCTACAACTGTGATCGCCCTACCCCGCACTGAGTTCGCTGCATCATCTGTGAATAGTAGGGATGTACCAATAACAGTTACTTTGGTTGGTGTCCCCGCTAGAATTACACTTAACAGCAAAAACTTGCAACACCTCAAGTAGATGGCTCCGTTGATCCCCAAAATGATGTACATATTATGCTATTAATATTGGAGCGAAAGTTACTGTAGCTTCACGGCGCTAGTTTTTAAAGTAGCAATCTCTTCCATGTGAGTTTCCGTCTCACATGAATTTAACAAAAGGAAACATTGCTTCAATACAAGGTCATCTTACATACCTTTCAGTAAAAGAAAAAATAAGTAAAAGGAACTACATATGTTCAGGGTGCCTCGATCTACTGTTACATCTACCATTTTTTTTGTTAGATCGCACTACTTCTGTAGGGAGCAGAACGTGACCCCTATAAAAGCGGCTAAATCACCTTACGACAATACCAGTTGGACCGCCATCTCTTCGCCTGGATGTGGGCTGAGGAGATGGCGGTGCCTGGAATCGTACCCTGTACCGACAGAAAACTTCCCTGCTTATAACAGTCCTTTGATCATGCCAATCGGAAGCGTGGAGACACAGCTGTAGAGAAGCTGGCAGTCAGGAGAGCATGTAGTGACAGCATTAGAATACTGTCCACGTGGCAGGCAACACTTGTGGGAAGCAATAGCTGCTGATATCACTCAGTCACTGTACACTACGATGGATGGCGTTTAAACTGTGGTGTCTGGCATCAGTGAAGATGATGGCAAGCTTCTGCCTGAGGCAATGGTCAGCAACGATGAAGGTCCAGAACAATGTTGAGATAACCGTTTCCTGGATACGGTACCGCATCATATTGTATAAAACTACCGCTGGAGAAAACTAACGTTTCGGCCACGGTTGCACCGGCCTTCTTCTGGGTATACTGGTGTGTTCTAGCTAAACAGTGCCTCTTATATTTTGTTATTTTTAACTGACGGCCGCGGTGGCCGAGCGGCTCTAGGCACTTCAACCCGGAACCGCGAGACTGCTACGGTCCAGGTTCGAATCCTGCCTCGGGTATGGATGTGCGTGGTGTAGAGAAACTGGTAGTCAGGAGAGCATGTAATGCCAGCATTAGAATACTGTTACTTGGGTTTAAGTAGTTGACCTCAGCTCTTAAGTCCCATAGTGCTCAGAGCCATTTTTTTGGTGTTAACTGCGCATGCCAATACATCACGCCTGAGTCCATCCTCCCTATTCATGTTCTCAGGGTGTATTCGATGTCGTCTGATTTTGCGTTTCGTCACAACCGGCTCCTTGGCCAACAAACGTTTCGCTGAATTGTATTTCTTTTCCCTAATCTTGCTGATGTTCTGCCGCTGCAGATTTGTTGTTGCCCTAGAGTGAGTACTCTTGCGCTCTGAATACGTCTTCTTGCTCAATGCTCCTCACTCTATGACTGACGAATGCTTCCCCCTCTCTGACCTCATTCTGGTGATCGATGCAGGAGCAGTTTATATCCTCAAATGGCTCTGATCATAACTTATTGCCAATCTGAAAGAAAAGTGTCTGAGATGATATTTCTACCAATAGGGCTTATGTAAGTGAACAGACCTAATACTTTCTGGTGAAGATGTGGTTAAATCTTAGCGTTTTCGGTTTATATTATGTTTTCTGTTTTTAATTAAAAATTATGGATATAATAGTGCACACACGTAACACCAGATAGTATGTAGTACTGTTCATTCTTTTCGTTGTACCTTTTGATTTTCCTTGCTCCGTCAACTTATCCCGGTCCATTTGCAAAAAGCTTCGCACAAATAAATAGTTTAAAAGAGCTTACCATGTAGGGATGAGTAGTTCGACTTTGTAAAAAGAGGAAGTGAGAGGTTTTCTCGATGGCTGTGGACTACAGAGCTCGAGGAGAGAAGTAATTATCGGTTGGCAAACCGGAGTGCAATCAGCATTTGTATGCAGCCGATTAATCACAGGAGTGACGTCCCCGAAATGGCAGGACGACGGTTATGAATATTAACACACCTGTTTCGATCGGGCTGCCTGTATACTGCTTATATCCTATTCCTGGTTTGACAAAGTGAGAGAGATCAGGCTCTTTAAGGTTACTAGCACTGATGTACAAACAAGTAACTAACGTAATTTACATGTATTAAATTTTACAGTTTCTGCGATTGAGGTGTATTAGTATGTATCATAGAACCAGAACAAAATTTTCACTCTGCAGCGGAGTGTGAGCTGATACGACACTTCCTGACACATTAAAGCTGTGTGCCGGACAGAGACTCGAACTCGAGATCTTTACTTTCCGCGGGCAAGTGCTGAACCAACTACCATGGCATTCCACTGAATTATGCATCATAGTTTTCCACAACGGCTATAAATTTACATAAAAGCTGTGCAAGTTGCAATGCTGGGTAAGAGTTGCTAAAAATGCCTAATACCTTAGCGACGCTTTCTAGTGAAGTTTGTTACGATTTTGGTTTACATATAAGGCATGGTCGTATATCGATAGAAACGGAAGTAATTTCTCAACACAACTAGCCCAGAAGTTTAGTCCAAGTACAGCCCTTCGCACGAGTAAGTAAATGCTCGTAACGGTCACAAGACTTTGTAACTTCACTTCAGAAACGTTCTAAAATTCTGAATGAAGTGAAAGGTTCTGGTAGAACGTAATATACCTACAGCATGTGGTCCGCCGTAGACTATCTGTTAATGTCCAGTCCTGCCTGTGTGGATATGGGTTGTTTAGTATTTAATGGTTTAGTACTTCCTTGCAGCGATATGAAGGAAATCACAATCCTCTCTACAGCAAACTTAAAGGATTCCTCACCACACTAATTAACAAATATAATCGACGGTCTGAGTGGCCGTGCGGTACTAGGCGCTACAGTCTGGAGCCGCGAGACCGCTACGGTCGCAGGTTCGAATCCTGCCTCGGGCATGGATGTGTGTGATGTCCTTAGGTTAGTTAGGTTTAAGTAGTTCTAAGTTCTAGGGGACTGATGACCACAGTAGTTAACTCCAATAGTGCTCAGAGCCATTTGAACCATCTGAACAAATGTAATCCAAAATACTGTTAAACTCATTACATGTCCCACTCAGCATGATCAAAATACACTAATACGTAGTCATAAAATCGAAGAAACGATCATTTCTCTGTAACGGTTTTACAGTGATTAGAACAGAGTGAATATAGATCAAAATGCAAATAAGTCATGCTTACGGAACGAAAATCCAGTCATATCTGAAGTGGAAGAATATGTACAAATACATTCAAACAAATTAACCTCCATACGTAATATGTGCATATAATGAAGAGTCAAACGATTATAACCACTTGTTTTTTTGATGGCACGTTGGCCGATCCTTGAATCCAATGCAGCTGTGGTTCTGCATGGCATGTATTTGGTAATCTTCCACAGGTGATCAGCAACACACGTCCACGCTCATGTCACGCTATTCTCTTAACTAAGTGGTGTACTAAATGATATGAGGCAAGGACTGGGTATTATTTCAAATTATGATAAACTTCACCAAAGATTACGAATTATTGAATCATTAATCACAATCTTACTTTATGAGAATACCTTCTGTGGATTGTGTGTCGCAGGGGTTATTTAGAAAATTAGTCAAATAATTCATGGAAACTCACAACTTAATACAAACACTTCATTGTAAAATTTTAAATTATTTGAAATTATTTAACCAAAAACCTTAAAGCTTAAAATCTACTTGAAACTGCTTGACCAGAAAAACCGTAAAACCATAAAAATTATTTAAAATTCAGTATAACATTAAAAATTTTCTACTAACCATGAAACAATTACTCATTTTTTTTTCTTTTTATCGCCACGCCTTGCACACCAGGCACGAAAGCATCTCACGTGCTATCACAATGAGGCACCATGAACAACCATTAAGGTTGCATTAAATTGCATCACTTGACAGCGATTGGTAAATATCTATTGATCGCAGCTTGGTGTACGACATAGTGGCCCCAAAAGCCTCAGACCAGCTATGTAGACAATCGCCACGCAGCACCGGAGCAGTACTACGAACCATGTTCCCTGCAGATCCACGAACGTTGCATTATATCAGAAATGCCATCAGGTAATCTGAAAATAAATATAAGTAATCCCTGGAAACCACTAAGACAAGCTACCCAAGCAATTTGACTAATTGCGAGAAAATTATAGTGACAGCAGTGAGAAACTAGCATCCTCCAGATAATTGTCCTAAAGAATAACACAGTGGCTACACATAATTTAGTAAACCCTATAGCACTAGAACTTAATACAAGTCTCAAATAACCATTGAAACAAAATTGGTTCAAAAATCGCGTGTCGGCAGCATGAGAAAAAAACACCTATATACACTCCTGGAAATTGAAATAAGAACACCGTAAATTCATTGTCCCAGGAAGGGGAAACTTTGAGACATTCCTGGGGTCAGATACATCACACGATCACAATGACAGAACCACAGGCACATAGACACAGGCAACAGAGCATGCACAATGTCGGCACTAGTACAGTCTATATCCACCTTTTGCAGCAATGCAGGCTGCTATTCTCCCATGGAGACGATCGTAGAGATGCTGGATGTAGTCCTGTGGAACGGCTTGCCATGCCATTTCCACCTGGCGCCTCAGTTGGACCAGCGTTCGTGCTGGACATGCAGACCGCGTGAGACGACGCTTCATCCAGCCCCAAACATGCTCAATGGGGGACAGATCCGGAGATCTTGCTGGCCAGGGTAGTTGACTTACACTTTCTAGAGCACGTTGGGTGGCACAGGATACATGCGGACGTGCATTGTCCTGTTGGAACAGCAAGTTACCTTTCCGATCTAGGAATGGTAAAACGATGGGTTCGATGACGGTTTGGATGTACCGTGCACTATTCAGTGTGCCCTCGACGATCACCAGAGGTGTACGGTCAGTGTAGGAGATCGCTCCCCACACCATGATGCCGGGTGTTGGCCCTGTGTGCCTCGGTCGTATGCAGTCCTGATTGTGGCGCTCACCTGCACGGAGCCAAACACACATACGACCATCATTGGCACCAAGTCAGAAGCGACTGTCATCGCTGAAGGCGACACGTCTCCATTCGTCCCTCCATTCACGCCTGTCGCGACACCACTGGAGGCGGGCTGCACGATGTTGGGGCGTGGCCGGAAGACGGCCCAACGGTGTGCGTTACCGTAGCCCAGCTTCATGGAGACGGTTGCGAATGGTCCTCGCCGATACCCCAGGAGCAAGTGTCCCTAATTCGCTGGGAAGTGGCGATGCGGTCCCCTATGGTACTGCGTAGGATCCTACGGTCTGGGCGTGCATCCGTGTGTCGCTGCGGTCCGGTCCCAGGTCGACGGGCACGTGCACCTTCCGCCGACCACTGGCGACAACATCGATGAACTGTGGAGACCTCACGCCCGACATGTTGAGCAATTCGGCGGACGGCCACCCGGCCTCCCGCATGCCCACTATACGCCCTCGCTCAATGTCCGTCAACTGCACATACGGTTCACGTCCACGCTGTCGCGGCATGCTACCAGTGTTAAAGACTGCGATGGAGCTCCGTATGCCACGGCAAACTGGCTGACACTGACGGCGGCGGTGCCCAAATGCTGCGCAGCTAGCGCCATTCGACGGCCAACACCGCGGTTCCTGGTGTGTCCGCTGTGCCGTGCTTGTGATCATTGCTTGTACAGCCCTCTCGCAGTGTCCGGAGCAAGTATGGTGGATCTGACACACCGGTGTCAATGTGTTCTTTTTTCCATTTCCAGGAGTGTAGATCTCGCCGCGACGAACTACATCTTTGCTTTAATGACTCCCATCCCAACTCGCGTATCATATCTGCCACACTCTCTCCCCTATTACGTGATAATGCAAAACGAGCTGCCCTTTCTTGCACCCTTTCGGTGTCTTCCGTCAATCCCACCTGTTAAAGATCCCACACCGCGCAACAATATTCCAACACAGGACGAACGAGTGTTACGTAAGCTGTCTCTTTAGTGGACTTGTTGCATCTTCTAAGTGTCCTTCCAATGAAACGCAACCTTTGGCTCGCCTTCCCTACAATATTATCTATGTGGTCTTTCCAACTGAAGTTGTTCGTAATTTTAACACCCAGGTACTTAGTTAAATTGACAGCATTAAGAATTGTACTATTTATCGAGTAATCGAATTCAAACGTATTTCTTTTGGAACTCATGTGGATTACCTCACATTTTTAGTTATTTAGCGTCAACTGCCACCTGCCACAGCATACAGCAATCATTTCTAAATCGCTTTGCAATTGATACTGGTCTTCGGATGACTAGACGGTATGTTACAGCATCATCTGCGAACAATCTAAGAGAACTGCTCAGATTGTCACCCAGATCATTTATATAGATCAGGAACAGCAGAGGTCCCAGGAAGCTTCTCTGGGGAGGACCTGATATCACTTCAGTTTTACTCGATGATTTGACGTCTATTACTACGAACTGCGACCTCCCTGACAGGAAATCACTAATCCAGTCGCACAACTGAGGCGATACCCCATAGGCCTGCAGCTTGATTAGAAGTCGATTGTGCTATTAGGGTTATTGCAAATTTTGGTGATAAGAATCTCAGTAAATTAGCTTACTATGCCTACTTTCATTTAAGGATCTAGGGATCCTCACAGTAACCTCACAGTATATATATTCCCTTATGAAATTTGTTGATAATAATCCAACCCAATTCAAAAGTAATAGCAGTGTGCATAGCTATAACACCAGGAGAAAGGATGATCTTCACTATGCAGGGTTAAATCTGACTTTGGCACAGAAAGGGGTAAATTATGCTGCCACAAAAGTCTTTGGGCACCTACCAAACAGCATCAAAAGCCTGACAGATAGCCAACTAACATTTAAAAATAAATTAAAAGAATTTCTAGATGACAACTCCCTCTACTCATTGGCTGAATTTTTAGATATAAACTAAGTAAAAAAAAAAAACTTAATCATTAGTGTCATGCAATATTTTGTGTAATGTAATTTCTTGTACAGACATCTTTTATTAACCTGACACGTTCCACATCATTGCGAAGTGTCGTATTCATGATCTATGGAACAAGTATTAATCTAATCTAATCTGAGGAACGGTGTCAAAAGCTTTCCGGAAATCTAGAAATACGGAATCAACTTGAGATCCCCTGTCGATAGCGGAAATTACTTCGTGCAAATAGAGCTAGCTGCGTTGCACAAGAACGATGTTTTCTGAAACCATGCTGATTACGTGTCAATAGATCCTTCCCTTCGAGGTGATTCATAATGTTTGAATACAGTATATGCTCCAAAACCCTACTGCAAACCGACGTCAATGATATAGGTCTGTAGTTCGATGGATTACTCCTACTACCCTTATTAAACACTGATACGACCTGCGTTATTTTCCAATCTGTAGGTACAGATCTATCGGTGAGCGAGCGGTTGTACATTATTGCTAAGTAGGGAGCTATAGTAAAAGCGTAATCTGAAAGGAACCTAATCGGTATACAATCTGTACCTGAAGACTTGCCCGTATCAATCTATTTGAGTTGCTTCGCAACCCCTGAGGTATCTACTTCTAAGAAACCCATGCTAGCAGATGTTCGTGTTTCAAATTCTTGAATATTCCATTCGTCTTCCCTGGTGAAGGAATTTCGGAAAACTGCGTTCAATAACTCCGCTTTAGCGGCACAGTCGTCGATAACAGTACCATCGGCACTGCGCAGCGAAGGTATTGACTGCGTCTTGCCGCTTGTGTACTTTACATGCGACCAGAATTTCTTCGGATTTTCTACCAAATTTCGAGACAATGTTTCGTTGTGGAACCTATTAAAGGCATCTCGCATCGAAGTACGTGCCAAATTTCGCGCGTCTGTAAATTTTAGCCCATCTTCGTGATTTCGCGTTCTTCTGAACTTCGCATACTTCTTCCGTTGCCTCTGCAACAGCCTTCGGAGCTGTTTTGTGTACCGCGATGAATCAGTTCCATCTCTTACCAATTTAAGAGTTGTGAATCTCCCAATTGCTGTTGCTACTATATCTTTGAATTTGAGCCACATCTCGTCTTCATTTGCATAGTCAGTTCGGAAGGAATGGAGATTCTCTTAGGCTTGTAGTGACACTTTATCCGATTATTTAAATAAAATTATTTTGAGTTTGTTTCTGGTGTATTTGGAAGTAACGGTATTGAGCCTATCTACAGCGACCTTGTGATCACTAATGCCTGTATCAGTCATGATGCTCTCTATGAGCTCTGGATTGTTTGTGGCTAAGAGGTCAAGTGTGTTTTCGCAACCATTTACAATTCGCGTGGGGTCATGGAATAAGTTCTCGAAATAATTTTCGGAGAAAGCATTTAGGACAATCTCGGAAGATGTTTTCCGCCTACCACCGGTTTTAAACAAGTATTTTTGCCAACATATCGAGGGAAGGTTGAAGTCCCCACCAACTATAACCGTATGAGTGGGGTATTTATTTGTTACGAGACTCAAATTTTCTCTGAACTGTTCAGCAATTATATCATCGGATATGGGGTTCGTAGGAGCCAGTTATTAACTTAGTTCGGTTGTTCAGTATAACCTCCAACTATACCAATTCGCACAGAGTATCTACTTCGACTTCACTACAAGATAAACCACTACTGACAGACACAAACACTCCACCACCAATTCTGCCTAATTTACGTTTCCTGAACACCGTCTGAGACTTCGTAATAATTTCTGCAGAACTTATTTCAGGCTTTAGCCAGCTTTCTGTACCTATAACGATTACAGATTCTGTGCTTTCTATTAGCGCTTGAAGCTCAGGGACTTTTCCAGCGCAACTACAACAATTTACAACTATAATTCCGACTTTTCCTTGATCCAAGCACGTCCTGTATTTGCCATGCACTCTTTGAGATAGCAGCCCACCGCATACTTTCCTGAGGCCTTCTAACTTAAGAAACCGCCCAGTCCACGCCACACAGCCTCCGCTACCCGTGTAGCCGCCAGCTGAGTGTAGTGAACTCCTGACCTATTCAGCGGAACCCGAAACCCCACCACCCTATGGCGCAAGTCAAGGAATCTGCAGCCAACACGGTCGCAAAACCGTCTAGCCTCTGATTCAGACCCTCCACCCGGCTCTGCACGAAAGGTCCGCAGTCGGTTCTATCATCGATGCTGCAGATGGTGAGCTCTGCCTGCATCTCGTAAGCAAGACCGGCAGCCTTCACCAAATCAGATAGCCGCTGGAATCCAGAGAGAATTTCCTCAGATCCCAAGCGACACACGTCATTAGTGCCGACATGTGCCACCACCTGCAGCTGGCTGCACTCTGTGCTCTTCATGGCATCCGGAAGGACCCTTTCCACATCAAAAATGACTCTACCCAGAATGCACACGCAGTGCACATAGGATTTCTTGCCCTCCTTAGCCGCCATATTCCTAAGGGGCTCCATTACGAGCCTAACACTGGAGCTCCCAACTACCAATAAACCCACCCTCTGCGATTTCCTTGACCTTGAAGGCTGAGAATCATCCTCTGAAACAGGGCAGGCAGCTGCATCTGGCAAAGCCAGAGACAGTGCCTGAAACGTGTTTGTCAGACGCACCGGAGAGGCTTTCTGATAAGCCTCTGGGGACGTCTTTCGCTACCTGCCACGCCTTGGAACGACCTCCCAGTCAACCACAGGCGAGGGCTCAGCTCCACTGCGGGCAGCAACCGGGGCAACCACAGCAGCAGACCGATATGGGGACAGACGGGACGAGGTTGACATCCCCGTGATGCCCAAGTCCGGCTCCCCACAGTGGTCCCCATTGGCAACAGCCTCAAGCTGCGTGACTGAAGTCAGCGCCGCCTGCAGCTGTGAGCAAAAGGATGCCATATCAGCCCTTATCTGAACACAGCAATCACAGTCCCTGTCCATTCTAATCGTTGAACAGCAGTTACTGAAACACGAGTCCGTGCCTACATAAAGCAAGGGAAACACGCAAACAACGTATGAACTAACCTGTACAAATGGCTAACGACTGCGCTACAGTCTGTCTGAATTCACGATTACAGTAACAAACTCGAAATTACACCTCCTATACGAAACTCACACGCAATTTAAGTAAGAATCTATGAAGTCAACACAGATAAGAAGCTATATATGTATCTTTCGGCGCTGTCGATGTGCACCAACTGGGAGCTCAGGCCACACTAAGCGAATTTACACTATTCAGGTTCTAAAGCGCCATGCTACAACATCTCAAATACTGTAATACGCACGAAAAGGGCTGCACAGTAGCCGTGAATCGGACGTGCGTTGCCACTGTCTGTTAAACTTTGCTGGGCGTGACGAACGGCCGCACAAAGAGGTACGGCGCCAGCTCGCGTTGAAAACAGAAGACCAGCGGACAGTAGACCCCGCGAAGGTGGAATCGGTGCAGAAGCGCTGCACAAAGGGGTCGGTACTAGCTGAACAACGCGGGGAGCGCAGCAACCAGGTAGTACATCGGAGAAATCGAATTCTATAGCAACTGTTGAACAGCATTTGAACTTTAGAAAAGAACATGGCTCAGCAGGATAAAAGTAGCATAGCAGGGAAAGCCTACGGCAACACTAAGGAGGTTGTTAAAATGAGTAGTATAACGAGGGAATTAGACAGCGCAGATGTGTTTAGCCCAGATCTGCATCAATGAGAATTTTATTAGCGGTTGATAGCAAAGAAGACACCGGACAGACAGATAAGGTGCCACTTAACTTAAGGGATTCAATCTCTGGAGGGGTTGAGGCTACTCAGGGCAAGTCAAAATCATCTACATCTACATTTATACTCCGCGAGCCACCCAACGGTGTGTGGCAGAGGGCACTTTACGTTCCACTGTCATTACCTCCCTTTCCTGTTCGTCGCAAATGGTTCGCGGGAACAACGACTGCCGGAAAGCCTCCGTGCGCCCTCGAATCTCTCTAATTTTACATTCGTGACCTCCACGGGAGGTGTAAGTATGGAGAAGCAACATATTCGATGCCTCATCCAGAAACGCACCCTCTCGAAACCTGGACGGCAACCTACACCTCGTTGCAGAGCGCTCTCTTGCAGAGTCTGCCACTTGAGTTTGCTTAACATCTCAGTAACGCTTTTATGCTTACCAAATAACCCTGTGAAGAAACGCGCCGCCCTTCTTTGGATCTTGTCTATCTCCTACGTCAACCCGACCTGGTACGGATCCCACACTGATGAGCAATACTCAATTACAGGTCTAACGAGTGTTTTGCAAGCCACCTCCTTTGTTGATGGACTACATTTTCTAAGGAGTCTCCCAATGAATCTCAACCTGGAACCCGCCTTACCAACAATTAATTTTATGTGATCATTCTACTTCATATCGTTCCGTACGCATACTCCCAGATATTTTACAGAAGTAACGGCTACCAGTGTTTGTCCCGCTATCACATAATCAAACAATAAATGATCCTTCTTTCTATGTATTCGCAATACATTACATTTGTCTATGCTAAGGGTCAGTTGCCACTGCCTGCACCAAGTGCTTATCCGCTGCACATCTTCCTGCATTTCGCTGCAGTTTTCTAATGGTGTAATTTCTCTGTATACTACAGCATCATTCGCGAAAAGCCGCATGGAACTTCCGACACTATCTCCTAGGTCATTAATATATATTGTGAAAAGCAATGGTCCCATAACACCCGCCTGTGACACGCCAGAGGTTATTTTAACGTCTGTAAACGCCTCTCCATTGAGAACAACATGCTGTGTTCTGCTTGCTAAAAACTCTTCACTCCAGCCACACAGCTGGTCTGATATTCCGTTGGCTCTTACTTTATCAGGCGACAGTGCGGAACTGTATCGAACGGCTTCCGGAAGTCAAGGAAAATGGCATCTACCTGGGAGCCTGTATGTAATATTTTCTGGGTCTCATGAACAAATAAAGCGAGTTGAGTCTCACACGATCGCGGTTTCCGTAATCCATGTTGATTCCTACAGACTAGAATATGGGTTTCCAGAAATGACATGATAAGCGAGCAAAAAACAGGTTCTAAACTCTACAACAGATCGGTCTGAGATATAGGTCTATAGTTTTGCGAATCTGCTCGCGACCCTTCTTGAAAACTGGGACTACCTGTGCTCTTTTCCAATCATTTGGAACCTTCCGTTCCTCTAGAGACTTGCGGTACGCGGCTGTTACAAAGGGGCCAAGTTCTTTCTCGTATTCTATGTAGAATCGAAGTGGTATCCCGTCAGGTCCAGTGGACTTTCCTCTGTTGAGTGATTCCAGTTGCTTTTCTATTCCTTGGACACTTATTTCGATGTCAGCCATTTTCTCGTTTGTGCGGTGATTTAGTTAAGGAACTGCAGTGCGGTCTTCCTCTGAAACAGCTTTGTAAAAAGTTGTTTAGTATGTCAGTAGTAGACCAGACAATTTCGGCAGTACAGGAATCCGCACCTGCAGTTTGTCGGTTCTATTAATGTTCACTCTGTATATTTAAGTTGGAAATGTGTTTCTATCCTGAGGCAGGCTAACGCACAGGGCGCCCCCATTACCCAGATTACATTCGTGAAGTATTTAACAATTAACGGCTTCTGGCAATCTTTACAATTAATTTTAAATCTTTTCGAATACTTTAATCCTTGACAGCCTCCGCAAAAGACGAAAGGAAAAGGTTCACTGCTTAATATCTTTTCGCTGCTCATTCAGTAAAACTTCAGCGTCAGACAAAATGTTTTTATTTATTTCTTCTTTACTTCTAACTTCATTCGGAACACATTAACAAGGTAGCATCCACTTACACTACTGAATGTACCTGCAAAAGTAAGTTATTGTACGACACAATTCTGATGATCTACATCTACATTTACATCTTCATGGATACTCTGCAAATCAGACTTAAGTGCCTGTAAGAAGGTTAATCGAATCACTTTCACACTAACTATGTATTATTCCACTCTCGAACAGCTAGGAGAAAAGACACCTACACCCTTTCGATCAAATTCTGATTTCCCTTTTTTACTATTATGACTGTTTCTCCCTATGTAGGGCGGCGTCAACAAAAGAATTTTCACTTCGGAGGTGAAAGTTTGTGAAGGAAATTTTGTGAGAAGATCCCGCCACAACGAAAAAGTATTTGTTTTAATGATTTCGAGCCGAACTCCTGAATCATTTCCGTGTCACTCGCTTCTCTATTTATCCATAATACAAAACATGCCGTCGCAGGTTCGAATCCTGCTTCGGGCATGGATGTGTGTGATGCCCTTAGGTTAGTTAGGTTTAAGTGGTTCTAAGTTCTAGGGGACTGATGACCTCAGTTGTTAGGTCCCATGGTGCTCAGAGCCATTTGAACCATTTTGAACAAAACATGCCACCCTTGGCAGTTTCTCGAAATACCCTGTTAATTTTATTTGGTAAGGATCCCATACCGTGCAACCGTACTCCAAAAAGAGAAGACAGACAAGCGTAATGCAGGCAGTCTCTTTAATAGATCTGTTGCATCTTCCAAGTGTCCAGCAACTAAATCGCAGTTTCTGGGTCGCCTTCACCACAATGTTATCTATGTGCTTTTTTCAATTTAAGTTGTTCGCAATCGTCATTCCTAGGTATTTAGTTGAACTTACGGCCTTTACATTAGATTGATTTATTGTGAAATTGAAGTTCACCAGATTCCTTTTAACACTCACGTGGATGACCTCACACTTATAATAACTTATGGTCAATTGTCAATTTTCGCAACATACAGATATCTAAATCGTTTTTCAATTGCTTTTGATGTAGTCATGACTTCACTAGACGATAACCGACAGCATCGTCTTCAAACAACCAAAGACGGTGGCTCAGATTGTTTCTAAAGATAAGGAACAGCAGAGGGCTTGGGGAGCGCCAGAAATCACTTCTGTTTTGCTCGATGAGTTTTCGTCAATTATTACGAACTGTGAGCTCTCATACAGAAAAGGATGAATCCAGTCACTAACTGAACACATGCCGTCATGAACACTGAGACACATGAAAAACTAGCTTAACAAGTAACTCATTTGTAAAGAAACCAGATTATATTTCACATGGGAATTCGATTATTTAAGGATTCAGAGGTGGTTTTAGGGAGGATTTTTTTATCTACTACACACATCAAAAGTGTGTGAAATTTTATGGAACTTAACTGCTAAGGTCATCAGTCCCTAAGCTTACACACTACTTAACATAAATTATCCTGAGGACGAAAACACACACACACACACACACACACACACACACACACACACACACACACACACACACACGCCCGAGGGAGGACTCGAACCTCCGTCAGGACTACACACACATCAAAAAAGTTTTGCATCACTCCAGTTCCCAGAATTCCTGAAGATAGATGTTGACTGTGGATATTGTATAACAGACACAGTCCCTTTGACTATTCAGAGATGCAACTAAACCCTCCCAAAGATGTAAACAACCATGCATGGGCAGCGCCAATTACACGGAGGGGGCGGACAGCCGATCAGTTCCAGTCATTCCACCAGGAAGGAGGTATAAGGCTCGTGTTGTATGTAGTTCGACCATGTCTAATAGGTCAATACCGCGGTGTGTCAGGAAGGTATTTCAACAAGGGAAACGTCAAGGAGTCTCGGAGTGAACCAAAGCGATGTTGTTCGGACAAGGAGGTGAGAGAGAGACAGGAACTATCGATGGCATGCCTCGCTCAGGCTCCCAAGGGCCACTACTGCAGTGGATGACCGCTACCTATGGATTACGGCTCGGAGGAATCCTGACAGTAACGCCACCATGTTGAATAACGGTTTCCGTACAGCCACAGGACGTCGTGTTACCACTCAAACTGTGGGCAATAGGCTGCATGATGAGCAACTTCACTCCCAACGTCCATGGCGAGGTCCATCTTTGCAAACGGGACACCATGCAGCGCGGTACAGATTTGAACAACAGCATGCCGAATGGACCACTGAGGATTGGCATCAAGTTCTCTTCACCGATGAGTGTCACATATGCCTGCAACGAGATAACCGACAGAGACGTGTTTGGAGGCAACCCGGTCAGGCTGAACGCCTTAGACACACTGTCCAGCGAGTGCAGCGAGGTGGAGGTTCCTTGCTGTTTTGGGGTGGCATTATGTGGGACCGAAGTATGCCGCTGTTGGTCATGGAAGGCGCCGTAATGGCTGTACGAGACGTGAATGCCATCCTCCGACGGACAGTGTAACCATATCGGCAGCATTCTGGCGAGGAATTCGTCTTCATGGACGACAATTTGCTCCCCCATCGTGCACGTCTTGTGAATGATTTACTTCAGGATAACGACATCGCTCAACTGATTTGGTTTGTTGGTCATCGGTCTCATCGGATTAGGGAAGGATGGGGAAGGAAGTCTGCCGTACCGTTTCAAAGGAAACGTCCCAACATTTGTCTGGAGCGATTTAGGGAAATCAGGATGGCTGGACGCGGGATTGAACCGTCGTCCTCCCGAATGCGAGTCCAGCGTGCTACCACTGCGACACCTCGCTCCGTCGCTCGACTGGAGTGGACAGCATGTTCCCCAGAGATCAACCCTGTCGAACATGCCTGGGATAGTTTGAAAAGGTCTGTTTATGGACGACATGATCCAATAACCACTCTGGGGGAACTACTCCGAAACGCCGTTGAGGAGTGGAACAATCTGGACCAACAGTGTGTTGATGAGCTTGTTGATAGTATGCCACGATGAATAAAGGCATGCATCAATGCAGGAGGTCGTGGTACTGGGTGTTAGAGGTACCGTCGTGTACAGCTAACTGGGCCACCTCCTCTGAAGGTCTCGCTGTATGGTGGTACAGCACGCAATGTGTGGTTTTCATGAGCAATAAAATGTGCGGAAAAATGCTTATGGCGATCTCCATTCCAATTTTCTGTATAGGTCCGGAACTCCAGGTATCGAGGTGATGGAAAACATTTTTGACATATGTATTATGGCGATCTCCATTCCAATTTTCTGTATAGGTCCGGAACTCCAGGTATCGAGGTGATGGAAAACATTTTTGACATATGTATTGCCAGCCGCGGTGGCCGAGCGGTTCTAAGGCGCTTCGGTCTGGAACCGCGCGACTGCTACGGTCGCAAGTTCGAATCCTGTCTCTGGAATGGATGTGTGTGATGCATTTATGTTGTGTAGGTTTAAGTAGTTCTAGGCGACTGATGACCTCAGATGTTAAGTCCCATAGTGCTCCGAGCCATTTGAACCATTTGATGTATGTATTACAGAAGAATTCGTTTTCGGATGTCAGTACAGTCTAGGAGGGATCTTGAACATTACAGGGACAATGACTTCACATGATTATTGGTCATTCAGTGCGTATGAGTTACTTGACTTTCTTTTTTAAAAAATCAGTCGTCTCGTTGACTAATCTCTGCATCTCACTGTTGCAGTTGCACCCCACGTTCTCAAGTGTTTGATGAACGTATTCCAATCTCCTTCTGCCTTTACAGCTTTCACTCTATACGGCTGCTTCTAGTAACATGGAGGTTTTTCCCTTATGCCTTAACACATGTCCTTTCACCATGTCCCTTGTTTCTGTCAGTGTATTTCCTTTTTTCGCAAATTCTGTGGAGAATCTGCTCATTCCTTGCCACATCACTCAATCTGATTTCCAACATTCTTCTCTAGCACCACATCTCACACGCTTCTATTCTGTTATTTTTGTAAGATACCTTAACATTCTTAGGTTGGCGTAGTTGTGGGGGAGGCGGGTTGTATGCTGCGCACGGATGGAAGGAGGCTAACAATGGGTCAGTTTCAACCAAAAGTGGCATACATAAGCCTTACTGTACGTAACAGAAATAATCTTTGGCTAAGACACACCTACAACCTTAGAGGCAGGATATCGGTGTGAAAACAAATTATGCTGTGTTCAACACCCTTTGCTGCGTGGAAAATAATTCAGTATTGGAATGTAGCCAGCTAGTTTCTTTAATAGAAACGTTTTGTAGTAATAGCCATTAGGATTTGGTCGTGCTTTTGCCGTTGCTTCTTGGTAGAAAAGTTCTGCGGTGTTCGAGGAACGAACGCTTTTCGCGGAGTCGGAGCGGAGCCGCCGCCCCGTCGCACAGGTAGCGTTAATTTCCCTGTCACGCACGGCGCGCGCGCCATTAAAAATAATGTCCGTGCGAGTGGCGCCAATAAAACCGAGGGCAGCCTATTAAGAGTAATGGCGCCAGCCGCGTTCCCAATGCCCGCCCCGGAGAAACTGCGACTCCTTCTCCTTCTTTACCGGAGAGGCCGGCTGAGCTACGACGCCCCCACGTAACGCACTACAACGTGTGGGACTGAGGCAGCGAGCTGGGAACTGCGAAGTGTTGTATCTCAGCATTGGAATCCCAATGGTTCTGTGTGATTTCTATGAGAGATCTTACTTGCAGTAGCTGTTTTTGGTAGGCGCGAGAGTTTTGCCGAAGAATGGGAACTCCACAGACGGCACACGACCACATAAAAGGAAGATTATTCCATCGAACCATTGGCCATAGAAGCTCCTTTTGTAGCTCATTTCCAAAAAATATTCAGTATGAGAAACTGTTAGTTTCCTTCATATAGAAATGCGTCGATCTGTTAGGCAAGCGACTAGAGTTGACGCACTGTGAATCGTGAACAGTCTTGGTTGCAAAATAATCAGGTACCTCCTGTCGATACATCACCATCAGACGTAGCTGCTGTGAAAACAAATAAATATAATATAAAAGATGCCTCAACAGTAATATGTGCACTATGGACTCCATTTTCCCTCAGTACTTACAATGAGGTACAAAAACGAACTACACTCGAACGAACACTGAAAATACTGCATAGGTCTCACGAATGTGGCGCCAGGAGCGAAACTGACTGTTCACCGAAACACGTTGTGATAAGGATAACGATTGTCCCGGAGAGATGGCGTTAGGAACAGCACAGACAACAGCTGACATCAAAAAACGGCACCAATATGAAAGCAAGCAATGAATATATCGATTATGTACTACATGAACTTGAAAGCCATGAAGGAAGTATGCAGGCTTAAGGCTTGAAATATGCAAACTGTGTAGCGTACCGATGGAAAAATAAATAAACGTAACAAAATAGACCGACTTTATGCAGGCTGTTAGCTGTAAAATTGTAAAATATAGAGATAATATTAATGAAAAGCAGTTTAATTCAAAAGAAGATGACATAAATGCAGATACATAATTAGACAGATACATAAACGATTACAATACAGGGATGGAATACGACATAGGTACCAGTTACTCACGGGATTAACAATAGTAACAAGGAAAACAAATACACACACGTCATAAGAATCTGTGATGTACCAAACGTCAGATTATCAAATGACAGACAGTAAACTGACACCATATTAAAAGTTCGCAAGTTTCCACGACCGGTGCGGAATGAATAAAATAATTTTGGATACTGCGTCGCGTCAGAGTATACTACGAAAGCAGCTAGATTACCGACGTTCGACCGATTTGCTGTGGTACTCCTGAGGGTGAGTCACTGCGGTACTTTACAATGATGAGACCCAATACCCAAAATTATTTTATTTGAACCATATTGAAACTTACAAAAAAACATGATAAAAAAGGTAAATATGAAGTTGTGTTGAATGCAATATATAGCACAGGAACTATTCTGTTTCAAGGCCAAGTAGTAAAATCATCATGCCATGAAATGACACACATGTCGTGTGATACGTAAACGCAGCAAAACAGAAAATAGCCCTTCGGTAGTAGTAATCACTGAGTGATCAAAAAATGACAAAATAGAAATTAAAGATTATATGAAGCCTGGAAAAATAAAAACCGAAATATCATAGAAACTAAGTGTATATGTCAACATACATACAGCGGAGAACAAGTGAAGGCATTCCTAACCCGTAAAATGAAAATTTTCACGGCCAGAATTGTCACAATTAATAAAATATTCGGGGTTATTATGCCGTGGTCGAAGAGATTTCGCTTTGGAAACAAAACGTTGTATTTTAAAGTGAATTCCATTCGGCCACGGCATAATAGCCCGAAATATTTTATTGATTGTGTCATTCCTAATACGCTGGCCTAACGTCAGTCCAAGTAAAAATGTAATAGGGTGCCATGTCCAACCACGACAGCAATTTCTCAACTGGCGCAACGTACAAACATTCTGCAAAGATAAAACGAAACAATGGTTAAAGTCATTTCATATTTGCGTTATATATATAAATAAAGAGGATGAAGAGGGAGGAGGGGGAGGGTAGAAGAGCCGGCCGTGGTGACAGAGAGGTTCCAGATGCTTCAGTCTGGAACCGCGCGATCGCTACGGGCGCAGGTTCGAATCCTGCCTCGGGCATGGATGTGTGTCATGTCCTTAGATTAGTTAGGTTTAATTATTTCTAAGTTCTAGAGACTGATGACCTCAGACGTTAAGTCATATAGTGCACAGAGCCATTTGATTTGAGGGCAGGAGAAGAAGGGTGTGTAAGATATGATGTAAGAGGAAATGTAATAATTGAAGTCAAAGAAATGTGTGACAAGTACCACACAAATCATCTGAAAGAAGACAGAGGGTAAGGCAAGGCACAAGAGAAATAGTAAAACTAACTTATCGTTGATAACGCCGTCTGTTACAGCATCTGTATTTCTTCCCACGGTTCTAGATGTACGGTCTGTTTGGCACCTGGCTCCAAATATGTGTTTGCTGTATTTTTAGTACCTTATGTTCCCAGTTTTGTGGTTTGTTTTTTGTACGCTACTGTAAATATTGATGGAACTTGCTCTCCATTGGGTGTGTGTTTTCCTGACGCATCTTTTATGTTGCATTCCTTCTTTTGTACGAAAGCTATATTTGATGATGATGTGCCAAAAGCCTGAATAAGTTAAGCTTTCACAATTAATTCTGTGCCAGGAAACTGTTAAGTTAATCCAATCAAATTAAATGGAGAAAACATGATCATATAACAATAATACTAGACAGCTGAAACGTGTATGATATACAGATCAGCCAAGAAGTGATTGGAAGCTTTTGAAATGTCATGTTACAAAATAGTGCTGATAGGTAGCTAGAGTAACTAACGCAGGCGTACAGAACGGAAAGGGGGAGAAAGAACTTTGTCACGAGTATGTCACAGGCTGACAGGTCTCATTGGAGAGCAGTGCGTAGGGTAAAAACTGTAGGTATCAAGAAATGAACTTAGGAAGCACGTTGAAATGCTTGCAGAGTCCAGTAGGTATGCGTCTGTGACCTCGTGGATTTTAGTAAAATATATATTAACGTATGCTTTGTATAAGAGTGTTGCAAAAAATGTAATGATTAATTTGAAGGGTATTAAAATTGTATTTGTAAGCGCACACGAAGTAGGAAGAATTTATTAAAGTCAATTAAATAGAACTTGTGGGAATTTGAGCTTGCCGTGATTCAGTCGTTTGCCTTGTGACTTTGTTCCTAAAGTATCGTTTTCCGGTGGAGGGAATCCTTAGCGAGGATCCTGGTTAGTTTGGGAAATGGTTTGTTGACGGGTTTCTACGTTTGGTTTTCGTTGTAGATAAATTTGTCACGATAAACGGTGTAGCTTGCAATTCAGAGACAGATATGATTTCTGCGAGGCACTTGGTCAAGAGATGACGTGAGCTGCTAAAATCCATGTAAGCGTGTGTAGTGCGATGGAAAAAATTAGTGCATGAAGGAGCCTTGGTGCTCAGTGACTGGCACAAGAAGTGCTTACAAAATCGTACATAAGTGAAAGTGCATTTAAAAATTTATTTCTTGTTCAAAAAATTGATTACACATTTTTGAAATGAAGGCATTCATTTAATATGGCGTTTCGTTCATAATTTGTGTTAGTTTATTTGAAATTCATGTTTACTTTTGCATATCTGAAATGCAGGCATTTAATTAATATGCCATTTTGTCCATAATTTCTGTTAGTTTAAGTTATTTCGAAATTCATGCTGCTCCCACACAAGTACAAAGCTCTTGTAAACAGTATTGATCTGGCGTTTAATCATTTAATCCCGTTCTCTGAAATTTGTTTTATATGTACTTCTATGACCTGAATGGTGCTATTTCTAAACATTCTGGCAAGCCAGAATGTTAATAACTGAAGATGTGTGAGATAACAGTCAAGTCTTGGCGCCCTGAAAATATTGTAAGTTCGTAGTTGGCATGGCCGAGCTGGGGCAGCTCGGAGGGTTGCGGCCTGGCAGCAACCACATGGTGCTGAACGTTAGCTTAGGAACATCGTGATTTCGCACAACGGCTGGACCACGCAACTGGGAATTCCGTGGTGTCGCTGAGTTAATGAGGAGACACGCCGGGAGTGCCAAAGACGACGGACTTTGTGAAACCTTAATGGCAGACGTTCCACAGATTGTATAGAAATTAATGGTAGCCAGATGAATCATGATACCTCACAAAGAAACATGTACATTACCATTATTTGCACAACGATTCTGATGACGATTTTCAGTATCTTTATTGGTTTAAGGTTTAGTAATTATATATGTAACACCCAGCAACGAATTTTCAAAATCTAAATGGTTCATCCGATTTTGTCGATCGCCATGTCTTTAGAAAGCTATGAGTGTAACCTAAGTTGGTATAAATTACAGGCATGTAGCTTGAGTAGTACATGTGTTATTGGAGGTCAAAGTGGCGAATTACTATCGATCGCGCCAGGCCGTAAGTACTCCAGTTACATAAAAAACGATACCTGCATGCTTATAAATATATTTATTCGTCTATGTCTTTGTTTATATCCGATATATACTATACATGAAGAAATTGGTTAAATATTTACTGTGTTTTAGAAAGTACAGAGACATTAGGCTACTGGTCTACCTTTTGTTCTAATCCTTTGATATATGTTTATTTAATTTGTTTATGTATCTAGTAATGTGTGTTAGAACGTGTTTATGGTCCTGCCGTAGGAATATTTATTTAATTTCAAGTTATTTAAGTGTGAATCCAGAAAATCAAATGTTTCATTATGATTGTGTGGGTGCATTGGCTTAAAGGCATGGCCATTTAGATCAAGTAAAGAAACAGGACGTGCACTATGTCTTACTCTGGCTACTCTACTCACTTCATTGCCAGTGTCCGTATAACTAACTGCCTTTGCTGGTGATATCACTGTTCTTCACAAGAGTGTCTGGTGATTCGTGCTCTGCTGTTTCAGTCGCTAATAATAATGCCGAATCTTCATTGGAATCTGTGGTAACAGATTCTTTTTATATATAGTATCGGTTCCCTCGTTGGTCGAAGTATCTCTCCTCCAGTAATGATCACAGATATTTGTGGCTCGATACACGGCCTCTCTGGCCTCCTATCGTTATACCAATAAAAGATAATGCCCCACAAATTCAAGGGAACTTACTTGTGTTTTAGTTGTTACCGTTTCTCGTTAGATACGATGAGAATCTGGTATTGAAACCCGGTGACCACCACAGTTTTATCTCTGGTAAAAACGTTTGGAACTAGGTCCAGTTACCTCTGGATCATAGCTGCCGAAGAGCAGGGAAATTGATTGGCAAATCGCTGTAGCAACATAACTTTATGAGCTTTGTTAAGGCTAGGTTAGACCCAGCATTTCTTTATTAGCAGCAAAAGCATCAGCCCTCATAGATTTAGAATCAAGAAAAGAGCATATTTAACGTACGATGACTAGGAATTTATTCTTTGCATAATTCTAGATCATTTATATCTGATTTACGTCTCTGATGGCATGGCGGCAGTAAGAAAACAACCACTTCCTTGCAGAATTTTGTCTGTAGATTAAAGGTCAGTGCTTTCTTAATATAAGCCAGAATTTCACCTTCCGTTGGCGGTATGTATTTTAAATTTGTTAGTGCCCATAACGAATTATTTCTATTATAATTATGCAGGAGAAGTGAAAAATAAGACTGTCTGCATTCAAACCTGTGAATCGTTGTAAGTGACTATCGTCTTCGCACACTGTCACTTCGCAACATTTATTATGAGTGTCGTGTATGAATCTCTGACCGCTTTTATAGTAATTTTATTTATTTAATCTTGTTTCACAAGTGTAGTGCCGTTCTTGCAATTATGTTCTCTCGTTCACAGATAGTGGCTCGTTCATTCTGTTGCTTTATAAAATCAATCACGATTCCTTTTTTCACTTAGACGTCCAGTTGGGTGCTATAAAAGCTGTGAAGATCTTACAAATATGCAGACTTAACTGTTGTTAATATCGGGAAAAATTTCGTCTGATAGCGCTTTTGTCTATATCATGAATGAATTATTTATAGTGTTCATTTTATCTAGTCAGGTGACGCGAGTCATGGGCTAGCAATATGCGCATACACATATGGGCGGTAGTATCGCGTACACAAAGTATAAAAGAGCAATGCACTGGTGGACCTGTCATTTATACTCAGGTGACACACTTGATAGGTTTACGATGAAAATGGGGCCACGCGACGGGAATTAACAGACTTTGAACGCGGATTGTTAATTGGAGCTAGAGCATGGGACATTCCATTTCGGAAATCGTCAGGGAATTAAATATTCCGGGTTCCATACTGTCAAGAGTTTGCCGAGGATACTAAATTTCGGCCATTACCTCTCACTACGGACAACGCAATGACCGTTGGCCTGCGCTTAGCCACGGAGAGCAGCGGCGTTTGAGTAGAGTTGTCAGTGCTAAGAGACAAGCAACACTGCGTGAAATAACTGCGGAAATCAATGTGTGACGAACGACGAATATATCCGTTAGGAAAATTCGGGGGATGTGGCAGCAGATGACCGACACGAGTGCCTTTGTTAACAGCACGACATCGCCTGCACCGCTTTTCCTAGCTTCGTGACCATATCGGTTGCATCCTTGACGACTGGAAAACCGTGGTCTCGTTAGATGAGCCACGATATAAATTACTAATGATAGGGTTCGAGTATGACCCAGACCCGATAGAGGTACTGAAGTTGTTAACAAGGCACTGTGCAAGCTGGTGGAGGTCCCAAAATGGCGTGGGCTGTTTCAACGTGGAATGGACTGGGTCCTCCGGATTTTCGGCTACTAGGAGACCGTTGGCACCGATTCGTAGGACAGATTGAGCGAATGGTTTGGCCACCCAGATCGCCCCACATGTATTTCAAAAAACATTTATAGGACGTAATCCATAGGTCAATTCGCCCACAAAATCTTGCACCGGCTACACTTTCGGAATTATGGAACGGCTATAGTGGCAGTATGGGTCAGTTTTAGAGGACTTCTGTCAACTTAATAATTTTTTCACAATGCGGGACCACAGTCATAATATATTTCTTTAAACTCAGTACTGCCATTAGACTGTTGTTTATTTAGTGTTACATTTACACTTACACAATCATGATTTCGGCTTAAAAGTGCAGTTATCAAGTGTTTGAAGTAGTATAAATTTCCTAAGATGGCATACTGTCGTAGTGTATTTTAATACGACGGTATGCCATCTTAGGCAATTTATGACACTCAAAACAGTTCATAATGGCACTTCGAAGTCGAAATCATGTTTGTGTAAGTGTAAATGTAACTCTGTAAACGCCGGCCAGTGTGGCCGTGCTGTTCTAGGCGCTTCAGTCTGGACCCGCGTGACCGCTGCGGTCGCAGGTTCGAATCCTGCCTCGGGCGTGGATGTGTGTTACGTCTTTAGGTTAGTTAGGTTTAAGTAGTTCTAAGTTGTAGGGGACTGATGACCACAGATGTTACGTCCCATGGTGCTCAGAGCCATTTGAACCATTTTTGTAACTCTGTAAATAAACAACAGTCTAACCGCGGTACTGACTTTAAAGCTGCATCAACTTGTTGAGCCCATTTCCCTCGTACTGCTTACACTACGCCGTGAAAAAGTAGTTCTTACACGATATTAGGAGCACGGTATTTGGATGTATTTTTCGACTTACGTCTCCTCAGCATGTTCTGCTTTGGGTCAGGCCACATTTGAACGTTGCACCATTTTGCATCGTGTCGCTGTTTCCATAAATTGCAGACCACTGACTACCTTACCTTTTCTTTGTGAGCATTTTATAGCACCTTCCGTCACCTTCTCTATCGACACTATTTTTCACGTTCCCACAGTCAGGAAAGTTAATTACATTAACGGCACGTTGTCTCGGCTTACTTCGAAGGTATTTTCCGAAATCACTTTTCGGGCTCACATTCTGAGTTAACCTTGAGGACAACTTTGAATGGTATCGTGACTGTACCTAACCATGTGTCAGATTTTGTTGCCGCTATAGCCGGATTACCTGTTCGCCTTGCTATGTGACAATCAGGCCTGCAAGATCCAGAAATGTTACAAACTTTACACCTCCACCTCTGTGATACAGATAATGATATGGTCTGAAGAAGAAAAATTTGTTAATATCGAGTGTAGATTTAAGTGTCAGGAAGCCGTTTCTTAAAGTATTTGTATGGAGTGTAGCCATGTATGTAAGTGAAACGTGGACGATAAATAGTTTGGACAAGAAGAGAATAGAAGCTTTCGAAATGTGGTGCTACAGAAGAATGCTGAAAATTAGATGGGTAGATCACATAACTAATGAGGAGGTACTGAATAGAATTGGGGAGAAGAGAGTTTGTGGCACAACTTGACTAGAAGAAGGGATCGATTGGTAGGACATGATCTGAGACATCAATGGATCACCAATTTAGTATTGGAGGGCAGCGTGGAGGGTAAAAATCGTAGGGGGAGACCAATAGATGAATACACTAACAAGATGCAGAAGGATGTAGGTTGCAGTAGGTACTGGGAGATGAAGAACCTTGCACAGGATACAGTAACATGGAGAGCTGCATCAAACCAGTCTCTGGAGTGAAGACCACAAAAACAACAACATGGTCTCCCATCGTCAGGTATTGATTCAGATGCCTCCGGATCGATCTCTGATTGATCTCTTTGTAGGCTTGCGTCATTGGTGACGGCAACGGGACTCCTGCAGCCGGTGCGGCGCGCTCCAGAAGGCACAGGCGTCTCGGAGCTCCAGATTACGAGACCACTAAAACGCTGAGGGCGCTGTAAAACGGCGCCGCTGCTGCAGGTGCGGCTGCGCACAGAAAATAACTCTGGCTGGCTGCGCGTGAGGCGCGACCGCCACACACGCGCGCACGACTCCTGCTTCTGCCGCAATTCACCAGCGAGGCGGTGCGCCCTTAAACCGACAGCTCGCAGATCCAGTATATCTTTACGTGCGCCGCGGCGTATCGCCTCCAGGTGGCGTTCACGCGCTCCCGTTTCAAAGCCGGCCGCGGTAGAGCTGTTTACTGCTGCTGCCGCTGCTGCTGCATATCAGCCAGTATCAATTGATGCAGTACTTCGCCTTCTGTTCTATACCACAGCGTATATACAGGGTGGTCCACTGATCCTGACCGGGCCAAATATCTCACGAAATAAGCGACAAACGTAAAAACTACAAAGAACGAAATTTCTTTAGCTTGAAGGGGGAAACCAGATGGCGCTATGGTTGGCGCTAGATGGCGCTGCCGTAGGTCAAACGGATATCAACTGAGTTTTTTAAAATAGGAACCCCCATTTTTAAATGCATATTTGTGTAGTACATAAAGAAATATGAATGGTTTAGTTGGACCACTTTTTTCGCTTTGTGATAGATGGCGCTGAAATAGTCACGTTTATATGGATCACAATTTTAGACAAATAGTTGGTAACAGGTAGGTTTTTTTAAATTAAAATACAGAACATAGGTACGTTTGAACATTTTATTTCCGTTATTCCATTGTGATACATGTACCTTTGTGAACTTAGCATTTTTGCATGGTGTTACAGCGTGATTACCTGTAAATACCACATTAATGCAATAAATGCTCAAAATGATGTCCGTCGACCTCAATGCATTTGCCAATACGTGTAACGACATTCCTCTCAACAGAGAATAGTTCGCCTTCCGTAATGTTCGCACATGAATTGACAATGCGCTGACACATGTTGTCAGGCGTTGTCGGTGGATCACGAAAGCAAATATCCTTCAACTTTCCCCACAGAAAGTAATCCGGGGACGTCAGGTCCGGCGAACGTGCGGGACATGGTATGGTGCTTCAACGACCAATCCACCTGTTATGAAATATGCTATTAAATAGCGCTTCAACCACACGCGAGCTATGTACCGGACATCCAGCATGTTGGAAGTACATCGTCATTCTGTTATGCAGTGAAACATCTTGTAGTAACATCGGTAGAACATTACGTAGGAAATCAGCATACATTCCACCATTTAGATTGCCATCGATAAAATGGGGGCCAATTATCCTTCCTCCCATAATGCCGCACCATACATTAACCCACCAAGGTCGCGAATGTTCCATTTGTCGCAGCCATCGTGGATTTTCCGTTGCCCAATGGTGCATATTATGCCGGTTTACGTTACCACTGTTGGTGAATGACACTTCGTCGCTAAATAGAATGCGTGCAAAAAATTTGTCATCGTTCCTTATTTTTTTGTGCCCTGTGGCAGAACTGTACATGACGCTGAAAGTCGTCGCCATTCAATTTATAGAAATATGGTACGAGTGCAATCGATGTTGATGTAGCATTCTCAACACCGACGTTTTTGAGATTCCCGATTCTCGCGCAACTTATCGGCTACTAATGTGCGGAATAGCCGCGGCAGCAGCTAAAAGACCTACTTGGGCATCACCGTTTCTTGAGGGTCGTGGTTGACGTTTCACATGTGGCTAAACACTTCCTGCTTCCTTAAATAACGTAACTATCCGGCGAACGGTCCGGACTCTTGGATGATATCGTCCAGAATAATGAGCAGCATACATAGCACTCGCCCGTTGGGCATTTTGATCACAATAGCCATAGTTCTACATGATATCTACCTTTTCCACAATTGCTAAACAGTCCATTTTAACAATGGTAATGTATCACGAAGCAAATACCGTCCGCACTGGCGGAATGTTACGTGATACCACGTACTTATACGTTTGTTACTGTTGCAGCGCCATCTATCACAAAGCGAAAAAAAAAGGTCCAGCTAAAACATTCATTTATCTTTACGTACTACATGAATATGTAATAAAAAGTGGGGGTTTCTACACTCCTGGAAATGTAAAAAAGAACACATTGACACCGGTGTGTCAGACCCACCATACTTGCTCCGGACACTGCGAGAGGTCTGTACAAGCAATGATCACACGCACGGCACCGTGACATACCAGGAACCGCGGTGTTGGCCGTTGAATGGCGCTTGCTGCGCAGCATTTGTGCACCGCTGCCCTCAGTGTCAGCCAGTTTGCTGTGGCATACGGAGCTCCATCGCAGTCTTTAACACTGGTAGCATGCCGCGACAGCGTGGACGTGAACCGTATGTGCAGTTGACGGACTTTGAGCGAGGGCGTATAGTGGGCATGCGGGAGGCCGGGTAGACGTACAGCCGAATTGTTCAACACGTGGGGCGTGAGGTCTCCACAGTACATCGATGTTGTCGCCAGTGGTCGGCGGAAGGTGCACGTGCCCGTCGAACTGGGACCGGACCGCAGCGACGCACGGATGCACGCCAAGACCGTAGGATCGTACGCAGTGCCGTAGGGGACCGCACCGCCACTTCCCAGCAAATTACGGACACCGTTGCTCCTGGGGTATCGGCGAGGACCATTCGCAACATCTACATCTACATCTACATGACTACTCTGCAATTCACATTTAAGTGCTTGGCAGAGGGTTCATCGAACCACAATCATACTATCTCTCTACTATTCCACTCCCGAACAGCGAGCGGGAAAAACGAACACCTAAACCTTTCTGTTCGAGCTCTGATTTCTCTTATTTTATTTTGATAATCATTCCTACCTATGTAGGTTAAGCTCAACAAAATATTTTCGCATTCGGAAGAGAAAGTTGGTGACTGAAATTTCGTAAAAAGGTCTCGCCGCGACGAAAAACGTCTATGCTGTAATGACTTCCATCCCAACTCGTGTATCATATCTGCCACACTCTCTCCCCTATAACGTGATAATACAAAACGAGCTGCCCTTTTTTTGCACCCTTTCGATGTCCTCCGTCAATCCCACCTGGTAAGGATCCCACACCGCGCAGCAATTTTCTAAGAGAGGACGAACGAGTGTAGTGTAAGCTGTCTCTTTAGTGGACTTGTTGCATCTTCTAAGTGTCCTGCCAATGAAACGCAACCTTTGGCTCGCCTTCCCGACAATATTATCTATGTGGTCCTTCCAACTGAAGTTGTTCGTAATTTTAACACCCAGGTACTTAGTTGAACTGACAGCCTTGAGAATTGTACTATTTATCGAGTAATCGAATTCCAACGGATTTCTTTTGGAACTCATGTGGATCATCCCACACTTTTCGTTATTTAGCGTCAACTGCCACCTGACACACCATACAGCAATCTTTTCTAAATCGCTTTGCAACTGATACTGGTCTTCGGATGACCTTACTAGACGGTAAATTACAGCATCATCTGCGAACAGTCTAAGAGAACTGCTCAGATTGTCACCCAGGTCATTTATATAGATCAGGAACAGTAGAGGTCCCAGGACGCTTCCCTGGGGAACACCTGATGTCACTTCAGTTTTACTCGATGATTTGCCGTCTATTACTACGAACTGCCACCTTCCTGACAGGAAATCACGAATCCAGTCGCACAACTGAGACGATACCCCATAGCTCCGCAGCTTGATTAGAAGTCGCTTGTGAGGAACGGTGTCAAAAGCTTTCCGGAAATCTAGAAATACGGAATCAACTTGAGATTCCCTGTCGATAGCGGCCATTACTTCGTGCGAATAAAGAGCTAGCTGCGTTGCACAAGAGCGATGTTTTCTGAAGCCATGCTGATTACGTGTCAATAGATCGTTCCCTTCGAGGTGATTCATAATGTTTGAATACAGTATATGCTCCAAAACCCTACTGCAAACAGACGTCAATGATATAGGTCTGTAGTTAACTGGATTACTCCTACTACCCTTCTTGAACACTGGTGCGACCTGCGCAATTTTCCAATCTGTAGGTACAGATCTATCGGTGAGCGAGCGGTTGTATATGAGTGCTAAGTAGGGAGCTATAGTATCAGCGTAATCTGAAAGGAACCTAATCGGTATACAATCTGGACCTGAAGACTTGCCCGTATCAATCTATTTGAGTTGCTTCGCAACCCCTGAGGTATCTACTTCTAAGAAACTCATGCTAGCAGATGTTCGTGTTTCAGACTGTGGAATATTCCATTCGTCTTCCCTGGTGAAGGAATTTCGGAAAACTGCGTTCAATAACTCCGCTTTAGCGGCACAGTCGTCGATAACAGTACCATCGGCACTGCGCAGCGAAGGTATTGACTGCGTCTTGCCGCTTGTGTACTTTACATATGACCAGAATTTCTTCGGATTTTCTACAAAATTTCGAGACAATGTTTCGTTGTGGAACCTATTAAAGGCATCTCGCATCGAAGTACGTGCCAAATTTCGCGCGTCTGTAAATTTTACCCCATCTTCGGGATTTCGCGTTCTTTTGAACTTCGCATGCTTTTTCCGTTGCCTCTGCAACAGCGTTCGGACCTTTTTTGTGTACCACGGGGGATCCGTTCCATCTCTTACCAATTTATGAGGTATGAATATCTCAATTGCTGTTGCTACTATATCTCTGAATTTGAGCCACATCTCGTCTATATTCGCATATCAGTTCGGAAGGAATGGAAATTGTCTTTTAGGAAGGCTTCTAGTGGCACTTTATCCGCTTTTTTAAATAAAATTATTTTTCGTTTGTTTCTGATGGATTTGGAAGAAATGGTATTGAGCCTAGCTACAATGACCTTGTGATCACTAGTCCCTGTATCAGTCATGATGCTCTCCATCAGCTCTGGATTGTTTGTGGCTAAGAGGTCAAGTGTGTTTTCGCAACCATTTACAATTCGCGTGGGTTCGTGGACTAACTGCTCGAAATAATTTTCGGAGAATGCATTTAGGACAATCTCGGAAGACGTTTTCTGCCTACCACCGGTTTTGAACAAGTATTTTTGCCAACATACCGAGGGTAGGTTGAAGTCCCCACCAGCTATAACCGTATGAGTGGGGTATTTATTTGTTACGAGACTTAAATTTTCTCTGAACTGTTCCGCAACTGTATCATCGGAGTCTGGGGGTCGGTAGAAGGAGCCAATTATTAACTTAATTCGGCTGTTGAGTATAACCTCCACCCACACCAATTCGCACGGAGTATCTACTTCGACTTCACTACAAGATAAACCACTACTGACTGGCACAAAAACTCCACCACCAATTCCGCCTAATCTATCTTTCCTGAACACCGTTTGAGACTTCGTAAAAATTTCTGCAGAACTTATCTCAGGCTTTAGCCAGCTTTCTGTACCTATAACGATATCAGCTTCTGTGCTTTCTATTAGCGCTTGAAGCTCAGGGACTTTTCCAGTGCAACTACAACAATTTACAACTATAATTCCGACTGTTCCTTGATCCAAGCACGTCCTGTAATTGCCAAGCACCGTTTGACATTGCAGCCCATCCCGCACTTTCCCGAGGCCTTCTAACCTAAAAAAACCGCCCAGTCCACGCCACACAGCCTCCGCTACCCGTGTAGCCGCCAGCTGAGTGTAGTGAACTCCTGACCTATTCAGCGGAACCCAAAATCCCACCACCCTATGGCGCAAGTCAAGGAATCTGCAGCCAATACGGTCGCAAAACCGCCCATTGGTAACAGCCTCAAGCTGCGTGACCGAAGTCAGCGCCGATTGCAGCTGTGAGCGAAGGGATGCCAAGTCAGCCCTCATCCGAACACAGCAATCGCAGTCCCTGTCCATTCTAATCGATGTTTAACAACAGTTACCGAAACACGAGTCCGTGCCTAGATAACGCAAGCGGAACACGCAAAGAATGTATCAACAAACCTCTACAAATGCCTAACGACTGCGCTACAGTCTGTCTGAATTCACGATTACAGTAACAAACTCGAAATTACACCTCCTATACGAAACTCACACGCAATTTAAATAAGAATCTACGAAGTAAACACTAAAGCGCGATGCTACAGCTGTCAAATACTATAATACGCCCGAAATATATGAATTAAACAATGCAAGTACCCAAAAACACGCAAAGAAATTAATTAAACTATCTAACAAATAAGTAAGCTAGGGTTATACGACTTGCTGCTGCAGCTGCTTATTCAACGGCGGCAGGGAGCCCAGCAACCGTCTCCATGAAGCTGGGCTACGGTCCCGCACACCGTTAGGCCGTCTTCCGCTCACGCCCCAACATCGTGCAGCCCGCCTCCAGTGGTGTCGCGACAGGCGTGAATGGAGGGACGAATGGAGACGTGTCGTCTTCAGCGATGAGAGTCGCTTCTGCTTTGGTGCCAATGATGGTCGTATGCGTGTTTGGCGCCGTGCAGGTGAGCGCCACAATCAGGACTGCATACGACCGAGGCACACAGGGCCAATACCCGGCGTCATGGTGTGGGGAGCGATCTCCTACACTGGCCGTACACCTCTGGTGATCGTCGAGGGGACACTGAATAGTGCACGGTACATCCAAACCGTCATCGAACCCATCGTTCTACCATTCCTAGACCGGCAAGGGAACTTGCTGTTCCAACAGGACAATGCACGTCCGCATGTATCCCGTGCCACCCAACGTGCTCTAGAAGGTGTAAGTCAACTACCCTGGCCAGCAATATCTCCGGATCTGTCCCCCATTGAGCATGTTTGGGACTGGATGAAGCGTCGTCTCACGCGGTCTGCACGTCCAGCACGAAAACTGGTCCAACTGAGGCGCCAGGTGGAAATGGCATGGCAAGCCGTTCCACAGGACTACATCCAGCATCTCTACGATCGTCTCCAAGGGAGAATAGCAGCCTGATTGCTGCGAAAGGTGGATATACACTGTACTAGTGCCGACATTGTGCATGATCTGTTGCCTGTGTCTATGTGCCTGTGGTTCTGTCAGTGTGATCATGTGATGTATCTGACCCCAGGAATGTGTCAATAAAGTTTCCCCTTCCTGGGACAATGAATTCACGGTGTTCTTATTTCAATTTCCAGGAGTGTATTTTTAAAAAACGCAGTTGATATCCGTTTGACCTATAGTAGGGCCATCTAGCGGGCCAACCATAGTGCCATCTGGTTTCCCCGTTCAAGCTAGACGACTTTCGTTCTTTGTAGTTTCTTCGTTTGATGCTTATTTCGTGAGATATCTGGCCCGGTCACGATCAATGGACCACCCTGTATAACGCATATGTTATAGTTTTAAACATGGCTGTCTCTCAGCAACCGTATATAAGTTTCAGCATAGGAATCACAGAGTCAACCGGTCGCAGATACTGTTGGGATATATTGACCTATGTTTCGACACTTCTAAGGAAGTCTTCATCAGACTGAAATTATAAGAAACGGTGAAATTACATTGCGAGAGAGCAATGGTCAAAGTCTCCATCAGATTGGGATGCCCCTTGTGGGTCAAAACTGGTTCAAATGGCTCTAAGCACTATGGAACTTAACTTTTGAGGTCATCAGTTCCCTGGAACTTAGAAGTACTTAAACATAACTAAGGATATCACACACATCCAAGAATGACGCAGGATTCGAACCTGCGAACCTTAGTGGTCGCACGGTTCCACATTGTAGCGCCTAGAACCACTCGGCCACCTCGTCCGGCACCTTGGGGTCAGGTCCGGCCGCCTTGGTGCAAGTCTTATTACATTCGACGCCACATTGGGCGACCTGCGCGCCGGATGGGGATGAAATGATGAAGTCAGCACAACACCCAGTCCCTGAACGGAGAAAATCCCCGACACAGCAGAGAATCGAACCCGGGCCCGTAGGACGGCAATCCGTCATCCTGACCACTCAGATATCGGGGCGGACATTTCCAGTCGATGATCAGTCTGACCAGAGGACCTAGTCCATTCCCTATGAACACAGTCCACATCATGATGAAGCCACCATCAGCTTGAACAGTGACTTGAAACATCATGGCTCCATGGTTTCATGCGGACTGCGCTACACTCAAACCCTACCAGCAGCTCTTACCAAATGAAATCGGGCATCATCTGACCATGCCACGGTATCCAGTCATCTAAGGTCCAATAGACATTGTCGCGAGCTCAAGACAGTCGCAGCAAATGGTGACATTCTGTTAGCAAAGGCAATCGTGTCGGCCGTCTGCGGCCAAAGCCCATTAACGCCAACTTTCGCTGGACTGTGCTGACAGATACGTTCGTCGTACGCTCCACATTGATTTTCGCGGTTATTTCACTCAGTTTTACTCGTCTGTTACCACTAACAACTCTACGCAAACACAGCTGCTTTCGGTCTTTTAAGGCCATCGTGTACTGCGTTGTCCGTGGTAGGAAGTACTCCCTGAAGTTTTGCATTCTCGGCAAACTCTTCACAGTGTGGATATCGGAATACTCAACTGCTCAACTAAAGCCAAAATAGGATGTCCCATGCGTCTAGCTCCATGTACCATTCCACGTTCAAAGTCTGTTAATTTCCCTCGTCGGAAACTTTTCACGTGAATCACCTGAACTGAAGTGATAGCTCGGCCAGTGCACCGGATTTTATACCTCGTGTGCGCGATACTACAGTCATTTACACAGGTATATGTGTATTTTGCTATCCTACGACTTTTGGACTTGAGTGTGTGTCCGATGTTAGTATTCGTCACATACACCATCTGTGGAAAGGACAAAACACACAATTCCATCACAAGGACAGGTGTCAAATAAAGTGGGAATATCTAGAAAACACAAGATGATTCCAAACTACTTATAGGAACACCGGGGACAAATTGCTTACGCCAAAACAAGAGAGCCGGCCGGAGTGACCGAGCAGTTCTAGGCGCTACAGTCTGGAAGCGCGCAACCGCTACGGTCACAGGTTCTAATCCTGCCTCGGGCATGGATGTGTGTGATGTCCTTAGATTAGTTATGTTTAAATAGTTCTCAGTTCTAGGGGATTGATGACCTCAGCAGTTAAGTCCCATAGTGCTCAGAGCCATTCGAACTAAAGGAAGGGAATAGCATACACCGGAAAACCCTTACTTTGTTTATGATAGTTAACGAAATTTTGATGAAACTTAATTCTCAACACATCAGTTAGATGTTGTCAGCTTGAAGGTGTCAGCAGTTGAGAATTAATGTAAAACTTTAACAAAATAGTTTTAATTGATTGTGTTCCAAAACTTTTATAAATTGCAGAATTGACATTATGTAGAAGCTTACTGTGCTGTTCAAGTTGCTTTTTATTGTGTGACTGGTTTCGCTCAAAGATCGTAATTCAGAACCTGTTGTACGCACGTCATAGATACAGCAAAAGGATGTGTGAAAAGCGTCCTAAAAATACAAGTAATATTTGCAGATTTTTGGTACCAGCTGTACATATTTACATATATACATATTTGAAACAAACAAATTGTCAGTAATAAAATGTATATTAATAAAGTTTAATCATGCAGGGTATATGCATGGGTTCTCAGTGACAGACGTTTGTCCAAAGAATACAGAAAATAAAACAGCAAAATATCATGAGCAACTTTTACCGTAAACTACTAATAGTCTGTGAATGTTGTAGATTTACCTCTGATAAATTGGCCCTCGCGCCTAGTACAGGCTGACACAGATAAACGAGTACCAACGAAACACACAATAACAATAGAAAAAATACAACGAGATATTTAATGACAGCAGTTGAACCACTATAACTTGTCTCTTAATGGACAGTAAAACAAATCGCCAATGTTTAAAAGGTACGATGAACTAAATTACGATCACTAAATGGCGAGAATGCTTACAGCCTATGTTGCCTGCTCCAATACGCATTTCAAAAGTTCCCATATTTTCCTGTGCAACCCTGTATGAACTTTATAATAGTAACGCTAGAAGCTCTTCCGTACTCCATTGAACATAGATGTTACCTTAAAACATGAAACACGCCTAGGAAGGAAAACTGAAATTACTGTTACTATTTTACATAAAGCAGAGAAACATATGGATCTAATGGAGGATGTAGATGTATGGTCTCACATCCCAAACACCTAAATACCATTTTGAATGAATAGCTCTAATTGAAAAACTAAAAAGTTTTTTACGATTTTCGCGACATGTTGCTACAAAGATTCTGCTGCAGATAGAGATTAGCGATGTTTTACACTAACGGCTGCTCCTGGTCCTTCGCCATTTTGTGTATTCCTTGGATGGTTGTCTGAACTGACACTATGTGTCTACTCCTGCATGAGTAAACATTATTTGTACATAGCGTATTTATTACATGTATTTATTTGGTGTGTGTGTGTGTGTGTGTGTCTGTGTGTGTGTGTGTGTGTGTGTGTGTGTGTGTGTGTGTGAGTGGAGTGTATGCAACTTTTGATCTTAAAGAAAATCTGGAAGTATTACTTGCGTTTTAACTATAACTTTCAAGCATTCTTTTCGCCTGAAATATTCCTGTAGCCATGAAGCATCTACAGGTGCTGCTTAATGGTCTCTGAGCCAAACTGACCGCACTCTACAGAATAAATTGAACACCAGCATAAGTTGCGATAACATTTCATTTCTAGTGTACAAAGTAAAACATTATCGTCTGGAAATCTCTAACGTATGAAATTGTAATTTTGAAACTCACTGTGAAACTTGAATGTACGCAGCTTGTAATATCTGGAGCTTTAAACATGATGCTTGCAGGTCCACTTCTATTGCGAAAGTTGCGTTTGTGTGTGAATAAAATGATTTCTAACGCTGTGCTTTGCGATGGAGTTCGGATAGGGGCTGTAAAGCCATGTTTACTACTGTGAATAACAAGTGTAGGAGGACAACTGAAGTGGTGTGAATCAAAGAGTTATATACGTAGGGTGGACGAGTACTCAAGTCAAAGAAACAATAACGGCGTGTTTAAGTGGTCCAATCCGTAAGATCCCAAGGAAACTTTTCCTTCTTTCTGTTCATGAAACATTAAATGTATGGACCAGCCAGTCTACAAGCATTAATAGTTGTTCATAATACTTTCCATGATAATAAAGGAAGGGACAGCCTTTACATTTTTTAGCGGCCTTCGTCCAGGTACCTTGGTGTTTCGTATCCTCTCTTGTCATTCAGCTTTCACTATATAAGCTTCTATCTTGTAAGCTCTTAAGAACCCACCGAGCGAGGTGGCGCAGTGGTTAGCACACTGGACTCGGATTCGGGAGGACAACGGTTCAATCCCGTCGCAGGCCATCCTGATTTAGGTTTTCCGTGATTTTCCTAAATCGCTTCAGGCACATGCCGGGATGGTTCCTTTGAAAGGGCACGGCCGATTTCCTTCCCAATCCTTCCCTAACCCGAGCTTTCGCTCCGTCTCTAATGACCTCGTTGTCGACGGGATGTTAAACACTAACCACCACCACCACCTTAAGAACCAGGAATATATTTATCTATATTTAAATTAATAACCTTAATGTCTATTTATTTAACAACCGAAACATATCCGTTTGTATTAGTCTCTTGAAATTATCAGTATTATTTGAAGCTATTCCTGAAATAAATGTAAATATGCTGATGTGGAATCTGTCTGCCACTGACGTGATCCAAGAACTGATTATCAGATTTCTTATCGTGCACCAATGACCCTGCAGTCTCTCCGAAGCGAAGTTCAATACACATTTAACCATTCAGCATAATTACCGATCGCGTTATGTATTCGCCTTTCTAAAGTACGTTGGGCCACATCTATAGCTCTGTGTTTCTCTCCTACACCAGTCTGGAGTAGCAGAAAATCACAACGGAGATCAAAAAGCACTGCGACTAATTTCAATTAACATTACTCAGTAGACTTCCAGCTGGGAAGTGGAGGATGATTGCGACTATATTCTTCTCTACCCTCCTTCCACCTTAGCAAGCAGGAGACGTAGCCGTTACAACCAACAAAGTGCATCGAGATTCTCTGTCACACGCTGTCTTAGGAAAATTTAGTACTCAGTACCACGTGGTGTAGGACAATATTTAGACGACTCCTACGCAGAAATGATTCACAACCTCGGGGAAAGACGATGAAGGACGAACATCTGACTGCGCTTACATACATGGTGAAATTGGTGATAGGTCGTCACCAGAGATTAAGCTACGTGTATGGCACGTTGTCACTACTTAGATACAAACAAATCACATTAATGAACAATTGGAATGCAATTTTATTAACTAATATTGATTATTGCCTGGAAGATGCTGGCCCATTTGGGCCTTTACTAATCTCTAAGTGCGAGTGCCTGTGGTCTTTAGGTTGCGGCGAGTGTAAAAGCGGTGATCCTAAAGTTAAGAGACCACTCTAAAAGTAAATCGCGACGTTTTGTACTACATTTACATCAACATCTGTACTCAGTAAGCAAGCTGGCAGCGTATGACAGTGGGTACCTCTGGTATCACTATCTGATTCCCTTCTCCCTTGTCCTTTTGTGACTGGAGCGTCGAAGAATTGTTTTCAGTGAAGCTCACTATTAGCTACTGTTTCTCTGGTTTGTACTTATTTCAATTGACTACATGGGAGATAGTAATATTTTATCTGACTCTTTCGGGAACGTGTTCTCTCGGAATTTCTATAGCAAAGCTCTCCATTATGCACAACGCCAGTCTTGTAGCGTCTACCATTGGAGTTTTTTGAGCACCTGTGCAACACTCTAGAGCCTGCTACACAGTTCCAGTGCGAAAAGCCCCGCTCTCTCTCTCTATTTATTCTACTAATACAACCTGGTAAAAGTTTCAGGCAGATGAACAATACTCAGGAATCGGTCGAACGAGTATTTTGTAAAATACTTCTTTCGTGGATAAATCACATTTTCTGAAAATGAATCTGTCTGTCAACTGCTTCTCCTTCCAGCAATTTGTCACCAATAGTGTAATTTCTTGTATATAACTGCAGTATGTGACATTTACTTTGTATCAGTTTCACCTGTTATGCGACCAAATGTTTTTCATATGTTTTTTTCTTCTTTTTGAACACGCGCAATGCAAGAGCAGCAATAACAAAAGATGAAGAAGCTAAATTTATTTACGAAGTGACAGGATGATACGGAGCCGTGCGCCGAGTTTGATAATTCGCGCCCATCTCAAGTTTAACCTTTAAGATGTTTGAGGCTTGTATCTCGCTGCTGTTGAGGAAAACAAATTATTGTGGTGAAGAAATAGCTTTAATGATTACCTGGTAGCAAATGATGTTAAATAGTTTTCCACAGCCCTTCTGGGATCTGTTGGTTGGTGTCCTAAGATAAAAGCGCTTCTAATGTCTTCCGCACGCATTTGATTGTTTCCAAAATGACCTTACTCTTTTCAACATTCCGTCATTTTCAAAGGCTCTGAAACACAGGACAAAACTGGTATCAGAAGATATTAAAATATGTTACATTTCACCATCGATTGTAGACATAGTATAATGAGGAGAATATGGCTTTCTAGGTTAACTATGTTACATCAATTACATGAAATTTTTCATTAAGTAGACTGTATTTCGTAAACATTCTCAATAACGGGACAAGTATAAACTGTTCCTAAAGGAGAAACAGGAAGCCAAGTGGACTAAAGCGCTAGGAGACACTGGATACTTGGTTTGTTTGTTTACAGTTGAGTTTTCGTCATTACATTGTATAAAACATTTTCATCAATAAACAATTCATGGAAAATACTATACAACGTTTTACAAAGGTATTTTGTGTATCAAATGTTTTTGGGTGGTCGAAAATGGTGCACTAGAAGAGTAATGTGAGTTGCACTAGGGAACATGAGACCAATTGTCTATTAACAGACAATTTCTGTTTACTAACATACTTTCAACGAAACCATTTTACAAGAATTTACAAAGTTTAGAAATACCAGCTGATGCACGTGGAATTAACTTATGAGGAATAGGTGGCGCCCGTGCATTGCTATTTCCAGCAAAGGGACCAAACGCATGTGTGCAGAAAATTCAAACAGTTTGAGAAGGCGCTATCTTGGAACACTGTATTTCAGTTCCATCAAAAGCATATGACAACCATCCCAGATTGCCTTACCGACACGCCTTAACCCTCAGACATTAGTTTGACCGAAACGTCTCGTAGCATTTTCATGCACATTGCAACTGACACATCCACTTGTTGCCTGTATTTAACGACATCTGTTAAGACATCAGGCAGTAAGTTCCATGGCATTAGAGGGACCTGAAGAGGGTAAAAACTGTGGAGGAAGACAGAGGGTGGAATACGTCCAAAAAATAATTACTATCCTGAGATGAAGAGGTTAGCGCAAGAGAGGAATTCGTGGCAGGCCACATCAAACCAGCCGGAAGACTCATGACTGTAAGAAAAATTAATCTCAGTTGCCAACCCCTGAACCATTTGTCGATCCTCTGCATGTCTTCACGCAGTTCGCTACCATCTTCTGAAGTTGCTACTTTCCCACAGATTTTATCCAGTAATTATGAGGTACTTATTTAATTATCTTTACATCCGTCGATTTCTTCCGACAGTGACATGTTGAGTTATATCCGTAAAGCAGTCTTGAATCCAGTCACAAACATGGTTCGATATTCAGTATGTTCTTTTTTTTTTTCAACATGACAGTGCACGGCTACATTAAGTATCTTCCTGAAGTCAAGGAACATGGCATCAGCCTGAGCGGCCATGTCTGCAGCGAACTGAGTCTCACGTATAAGCAGAGAGAGTTCCGCAACATCTCTTTTTGCTGAATCCATGTTGATTTCTATAGGGGAGATTCTCGTTCTGCAAAAAGGCAAAAAATCTTGAGCATCAAACGTGTACCATGATTCTATGACAGCCGGGCGCGGTAGTCTAGCGGTACTAGGCGCTCAGTCCGGAACCGCGCGACTGCTACGGTCGCAGGTTCGAATCCTGCCTCGAGCATGGATGTGTGTGATGTCATTAGGTTACTTAGGTTTCAGTAGTTCTAAGTTCTAGGGGACTGATGACCTCAGATGTTAAGTCCCATAGTGCTCAATGCCAATTGAACCTTTTTTTTTTTTTTTTGTTCTATGACAGACTGACGTGAACGACGTAAGGTGTAATTCTGCGGAGCCTTAGAAAACGGGAATGAGATGCGTTGCATTTTCTGCAGTTAGGGTACTTCGTTTCTTCAGCGACATACGATAAATTGCTGCCAGAAGAGGAGCAAGCTCTTTCTCTTAATATCTGTAGAAACTTACGACTATCTCAACTTCTCCAGCTGCCTTTCCACTACTAAGCGATTGTAGCTGTTTCTATATTATGTTTCCCGTTGTTATTTTCTGTTATAATCTTTGTATTTGCCATTTCGTTGTCCATGTAATGATTGAAAGGAGCGACTGCATTTCTGTCTTCTTCAGTGAAACGGTTTCAGAAGACCGAATTCTGTATTTTTGCTTTCTCTCTATTATCTGTTTCGGTGCCAGTATGGTCCCTGAGTAACTAAATATACAATTTCAATCAACTTACTGATTTCTACTTACGGTCAGATCTTCTCAGGGTTCTTAGTCATGGAAAATTTTACTTTCAAAGTTACTCAATGAATCTCTCATTGCTCACACCCATTTGTCATTTCGTTCAGCTTTAATTGCTGAGGTAAGTTTTCACTTCACCTAAATACGCGATGAAGCTCTTTTCGTTTACGTAAGAACTAGTACGTCGGTCACATTATGAATGTACTTTAGCTCGCTAATTGTCCGAAAGTCATGTGACGGCCCACCACGAAGCGTAACAGGAACGTCTCTCCGTCAGGAACAGTGATCCGCTCCGGCCACAGTTTCCAACCTGCGTCCATTAATGAAAATGCTTACGTAAATCGTCTTATTAATTTTTTGGTGGTTTTCTAAATAGTTCGCTACAGCGAGGTACGAATTCCTCTCTTGTGTCAAACTCTTCATACCCGAATAGCGGTTGCAACCTATGTCGCCAATTATTTGTTGGATGTATTCCAGTCTCCGTCTTCCAATGCAGTTTTTACTCTCTACAGCTTCTTTAGCACCATTGACGCTATTCGCTAATACCTTAAACCTCCGTTCTTCTTGTAATGGTTTACAATATGTCGCATTCTTCGACGATTCTGCAGAGAATCTCCTAATTCCCTAACAGTCCATCTAATTTTCAACATTTTTAAATAGGAAAGTAAGGCTTCGATTCTCTATTTTTCCTGTTTTACCACAGTTTAATACTCGCATCAATACAACGCTATGCTCCCAACATACATTCTCCTAAATTTCTTAGTCAGATTAAGGCCGATGTTGATACCACTAGACTTCTCTTGCCAGGAATGCTTACTGAGCCTGGGCTGACCTGCTCTTTGTATCCTCCTTGTTTAGTCTGTTATGTGTTGCTTTTGTTTCCAGGCTAGCAGAATTCTTTAACCTCTTTTAGTAATATAACACTATAGAAATAGGTTGTGATATTTCAGTTTCATTTCTTAGGCCTCCTGTGTAGCAGGTTCCAAGGTTTCACGGCATATTTTAAAGATATATTAAATGTCATCCGCTATTTACTTGAATGAAGGTAATGAAAATCTGTGCCAAACCTGCCATAGCAGGACTCTCACCCGGATTTCCCGCTTATCACGAGCGGCCGTCTTACCCATTAGGCCATCCGAGCACACTTCACGGCCAGATCTGAAATTTCACACGGTATCAACCATACGTCTACAACCTGCACTCGTACATCCATTACGTATATTCTAGAACATGACAAACATTTCATTAGAAAGTCGCTTGCCTGGTGTCAGAGATAATATATTGCAGCAATATCGTGTATTAAAGATATTGCCCTCTGGTTTCTGTAGTGAGGCAACGATAAATTTTTACTCTCAGGATGTCCAATTGTCTTCCTCTTTACGATGCCGACATCAGAGAGAATGGTTTGGCTACACCAGGTTTGTAATTATATGCGTTTTTCACTAGCTCCGCCATACGTAACTATCCACCGTTTGAAGCATTTGAATATTATTACGGAAAAAGGTGTTAAAGCCAAACTTTTCTATAAATATGTTGAGTGCACGCTTGAGGCTGTGTTAACGTTTGTGCTTGAAGCAATAAAACGTCAAACAGCCAAAAAAAAAAAGTCTTCTTCCACTCGTTCTGCTTATTACTCGGGTTAGAATTTTGTGTTCCCACAGAGGAACGAAAGCAAAGATAATTTTCTAGTGTTCTACTATATCTTCTTCAACCCATACAACGAGATAACATGGTAATTAATAGTTCTAAAGTTTAATAAATATAGCACTGATATTATTTTATCCAAGCCAGACAATATCGCTGTAGCCGAAAGAAAAAGGGCGATATAAGATGTCTACACCGCTTTTGTACCAGACTCTCCTTGCTTCAACCCTATCGATATTGCAAAGGTGAGCATCTTAGTGTGTTAGAACTATCGACTGCCCGTGTCGTAATGGCAGCGATGAATATCACATGTACATGGTTCAGCCACCTTTGAGAACAGAATGTCCACCTCTTGCTTCCAATCCACCTTACGATTTGTGACTGCCGCTAGTTGTGGTACCACTACCTCTTCCCGGTTCCATTCATTGGGGAAGAACAACTTTCAGTAAACCTTCGAACGAGTTCTGATTTCCCTTTATGGTCATTTCTCGACAGACTTGTATGGGTTCGATTCATGGCAAAGAACGACTTCCAGCAAACAGCAAACCTCCGAACGAGTTCTAATTTCTCTTTGTGGTCATTTCATGAGACGTGTTTGGGAAGAAATAATAATAAGTCGCCGTACTTTTCTTCCAGTGTTCACTATACCAATTTTAAGAGTTCATCACTTTGTGATGTACAAGGTCTAATTTGCAGAGTCTGCCAATGGTTTAGCGCAGACTAAAACTAACCCATAACGCCACGTAACGCTCTTCGTTGGATTTTTTACATCTCTGCTGTTAATCCTATTTGATAGACATATACTCTAGTATCCATTGAACAAATATTTGGTCAGCTATTTCTTTTGAGGATGAATAATACGTTTAGAAGATTCTTCGAATGAATCTCAGCCTGGTGTTTGTCTTATATTGTCATTCTAGTTTTTGTCGTTCTGGACGGCTGTTCCTTAGCATTTTATAATAAAGTAAACGAACTGTAGTGGATCTATTCTACTGACCATCTTCCCCCCCCCCCCACCCCCCCCCCCCACACACCAAAAAAAAAAAAAAACAAAAAAAACTGGCGTTATAAGAGATGTTAGAGATGGTAGTACGAAATAAAGTGTTCCAGTGGTAAAAGATGAAAAGATGATAGTGGTTTTGTATTGGTATTTTCATGTGGTGATTTTTAGTTGCACATGTAACGATAACAGAAAGGTAAGTTGAAAGGTCAATCAGACCCCTATTTGTTAGGCAGTATTCACTGCACAAGTGTCGTTGCTGTCACTGATTTTCTTTTTCCTGTATCCTTCTCCTATTCATCATCGAAGTATATCTCCATAACAGGCAAACAATACGAAGGCATCTGCAAAACCAAGACGGTTCAGAAATGAACCATTAATATGTCTTTCCTTCTTTGCCTCACTTTATCGGTCTGACAGCTTTCTCAGGCACAGCTACGAATGGTTTCCGTACTACAAAAACTTGTAGTCTAGTTCAGCAAACTGAAACGTGTATATCCTATTGTCATTAATATTGTAGACATGTCACTGAAATTTCAATAACGACCTCACAAGCTTAACGCCCCTCCGACCACAAATTCGCAGCAGACGTAGCACAAGCTCGAATTATGGAAGGATGGGGAAGGAAACAGGCCGTTACCTTGTAAAGGAACCATACCAGCATTTGCCTTAAGCGATTTATATAAATCACGTAAAACCTACATCTGGATGACCAGATGAGGATTTGAGCTACCGTCCTCCCGAATGAGAGTCCAGTGTTCTAACCACTGCGCCATCTCGCTCGGTAGTCTGCTAGTGGATACTGCTTTTGTCTCTACAGGGTGCCTCAGAAATGTTGCGACAATCTTCGAGGGATGGAAGAGCGTATCTTGAGGTACAATTAGTGAACAGGAACCAGTGTCCAGAAACATCATCCAACGACGCCATAAAGCTTCATAGCTTTAGGCCCTTGCGCCTGCAACGATGCCATCCTTTCGGCAGCACCCAGTCGCAACTTCGTATGCTGACGGAACGTCTAGCCACATTGTTTGTTATTCAGTGATCGCGACCGACTGCCACCATCAACAGTGGAGGAGATGGAGCCTAGCTAGCTGCGTGGAAACATTGCTCGATGATCTGTTCCATCGGCGGGTCTTGCAATGACCCACCTAGTTCTATCGTTATATAGACCAGTTTTCACCTACAAATTACCGTGGTTGGCGATCAGACCCGTAATTATATGGACGGACACTGGCGTGCAGTAAGACCTCACTGCTGATTTCACTAATCATTCTAAGCACTGCACGGCTAAGCACTTACCACACAATCTTTAATTTTTTATACTGGGAACCGATATACTAATTTAACAAGCAAACAATGAGGAGGAGAAAACACAATATCAGTCATAACGACTTTGAAATATTAACATACACTGCATATGGACAATTTGGATCCTACATATGTATTACTTTCGTTACCGCAGCAAAAGACAATTCATCAGTACAGAATAAAACTGTTTTAAACTTGAGACACTTCTATGTAAAATAGCTCCGAAATGTTGAGTGAAAAGATCCTGTAAAGCACTGAAGATCATAGCTTCTGTGCTGGTGTTATCTGTAATTTTTTACTCTGATAAACTTGTTTCTTTAACATTATCTATACACAGAATTGACCACTGACTGAAGATTTTTTACACTGATGTTTTCTGATAATTTTCAGCGTGATAGTACTACAATGCAACGTAACAAAACCACTATCTTGCACTTTCGTTGGAACATGAATTTAGTTTTTCACACGCTATGAATCATAAAATCGTATGTTCTGGATCACCACAGTAATAATCTTTTCTGTAGTAATGAAAATGTGCACAATCCTTTTGTTGTCTTCTTCTACACCTGCTTTTATTATGCTTAGCAATGTAATAAAGTAGCTGGTACTATGTACACAGTCCGATACTTTGCTTAATATGGGAATAATAATTTTAAGCACTTTATGCAGGCATACGTATAACCAGCTTAAAGTCTGAAAACGTTGCTGATTAAATATCACAGTATGTGAAAAGGACACACTAATCATCTACTGGAATAACAACACTGTGATAAAGCTTGTTGCTTTTAAACGCTTAACTCGTAATAACTGGTACAAGAGGACCACGAATCATGACTTCTACTATATGTGAGTCACTATGAAACATAGAATATACTAAACTTCACCATAGAAATAAATACTTCAGTCCTTTTGTGGTGTTGAGCAACGTATTTCCGCTTCTGATGAGATTTTGCTACCGATGGAGGTTTAGCAGCTTTTACACTGTGGCTTCCAGGTCGTAATTCTCATCGTGTTATTTTGACAGTAAAGTGGATAACGCTGCGACATAACGTCTGCCTCCTACACAGAAAACAACAACTTTCCACTGGCCCTCGTAATAACATTGCCACTTCTGGCTCGTTGAAAAATAGCTGTTTTTTTATTATTATTCTTGTGTCAGAAACATATAGGTACTTGCACATACATTTTACACAGTTATGATTAAATTACTTTTGACCAAAACTTGGCCACTTCCAGTGCATTTTCTGTTGCTTGTTGAAGATCATCTTTTGTACAGGAAACTGGACACAATCGAAACCATTGTCAGGTGTTCGATGAGTGCTATGGTGAGTGTCTTCAACACGTGGCGAGAGCAAGGTTAAACAATGCCCAGATGTTATTTGGGTGGGCGTCCACCCCTAATTACAGATGTCAGACGCCGTAGGCTGGGTAGCCTGGTAAAACAAGACAGGGGGCGAACTGTGGCGGAACTGTGATCAGACTTAAATGCTTTGCGTAGTAAAAGTGTGTCTGAAGAAACGGTGCACCGAACACTGCTAACGATTGGACACCGCAGACGACGACCCATTCATGTGCTAATGTTAACACCACGACATCGGCAACTACGACTGAAATGGCACTTGACCACTTGCACTGGACGCTGGTGTAGTGACAGAGCGTTGCACGGTCTTATCATGCTGATCGGAGGAAGCAAATCCATCTTCCAGTGGAACAGCTCCTTGACACCTCTACTGCAGGACGGAAACAAGTTGGAGGCAGTTCCATTATGCTCTGTGAAACATTCATGTGGGTATCCATGGGTTCAGTGGAGCTGTCGCAAGACACCATAAGGGCCATGGTGTATCGTACACTAGTTGTAGACCACTTATACCCCTTCATAACGATCATGTTTCCCGTTGGCAAAGGCATTTTTGAACAAGACAAGGCGCTATGTCCCAAGACCCCAAAGAGTGTGATGGAATGGTTCGAGGAACACTGTGGCGAGTTCCCGTTGCTGTGCTGGCCCCCCAACTCAATAGATCTCATACTGATCAAACACATCTGGGATGTGATTGAACGTAGCGTCAGCTCCTCTCCTAGGAATTTACGGAAATGATGTAACTAGTTTGTGCAGATATGGTGCTAACTTCCTTCAGCTACCTAACAAGGTCTCATTGCTTCCATGCCACGACGTTGTAACCCGTGCCAAAGTTGGACATACTGGTTATTAGGTAGGTGTTCATAATGATCTGGCTGATAATTTTATATACATTACAGTGATATTTGTTACTGATGTTTGTTATTCATTTCGTGTTTGATTTGTGCTTCAGTGCCGGCCGGTGTGGCCGAGCGGTTCTAGGCACTTCAGTCTGGAACTGCACAACCGCTACGGTCAAGGTTCGAATCCTGCCTTGGGCATGTATGTGTAGTGTCCTCAGGTTAGTTAGGTTTAAGTAGTTCTAAGTCCTAGGGGACTGATGACCTCAGCTGTTAAGTCCTATAGTGCTCAGAGCCATTTGAACCATTTTTGTGTGCTTCAGTTCACGTGTTTTTTTCCTGAATAGAACTGTATTTTGTACAAATTACTTGTAATTGTGTACGCCATGGATACGCCAGAAATGTCACGCACGTCGCTCAGTTACAGGGCTTATGGAAGGTGTGAAAAGACTCTTAGAATTGCTATCAAACATAGCGGTATCTCTTCGTGCTATCCACGGCGCACCGTAGCACTCTACACCTGCCCGAGAAGCGAACTTCAGGGAATTCAGTTTACAGCAGGAAGACTGGACGGAGTATTTTGCACAACAGCTGGTGCACTTTTCAGCTCATCACAAACAAGGTATGTAGCGGCTTGTTCACTGTTTTGAAGACTTGGAGATCAAAATTACTTGCTTTCTTGCAAACTGTTTCCTACTACTCGCCTGAGAATGTTGCCTATGCCGATTTAATAGCAGCTGTAGAGAAGCATTTTGACGAAAAGATTAATATACGAGTTGCGACGTTTAAATTTTTTAGATAGCGTAGGAAGCCAGAGCAAACTAACGGGGGTTTCAGAATCGAGAGGCATAACCAGAAAGTGCAAATTTAGCTGTGAATTTGGCAAATATTACAATGACGACGCGTTGCATGCTGCTAGTATCCAAAATGTATCAGACATAACATTTTCCAGTACCTAGATGCTGCTCTCAAACAGGTTCTCGAGTCTTTGGATCACCAAGACACACTTGATAGTGAGATGTTGGGGTTTGAGTCTCGGCACATTTCCGTTGTGCAGGCTAGCGACAGCAGTAAACAGAACACCCGCTCTGGCTACGCGACACCGCTTGGTTGCAGGTACTACGGTGACCACGAACGTTGTTTGCATAGTAGGTGGACCTTACAGCTGGTAAATACAATACGTTGCCCATAAATAAACGAAGAGATTCACCACAGTTCGATTACAGTTCTGACGAAAAATAGGTAACCGTTAAAAAACCGATAAATGCCTAGAAGTAACCACCCAGAGCGAGCTAAAGTCGAATGATCATATGAAGCAAACAGAAGAAAAAGTAAAGGCCAGATTCAGATTTACTGGATGAGTCTTAAGGAAACGTAATATATCCACCAAGAACGTAGCTTATAAAAACTTCGTTCGACCAATTCTTGAGTAATGTTCATCAGTCTGGGACCACTACCGAGTAGGATTAATAGACAATATAGAGGAGATTCGCAGAAGAGTGGCGCGGTTCGTCACGGGATCGTCTACTCGGAGATTTTCAATAAAACTCCAGAGAAGCATTGTGCACCATGGAGAGGTTTACAAATTTTGAGAGAGTAGTTTCCGAGAGAGTCGATCAACATATTACTTTGTCCCACAAATGTCTTGCGAAATGAGCATAACCATTGGAGAAATTAGAACTCATAAGGAGTTTCACCGAGAATCACTCTCCCTGTGCGCCATTCTTGAACGGAACAGGGGAAGAGGGAAAAAATACCGTAGTCCAGAAATGGTTCAAATGGCTCTGAGCACTATGGGACTTAACATCTGAGATCATCAATCTCCTAGAACTTAGAACTACTTAAACCTAACTAACCTAAGGACATCACACACATCCATGCCCAAGGCCGGATTCGAACCTGCGACCGTAGCAATCGCGCGGTTCCGGACTGAAGCCCATAAAACCGCTCGGCCACAGCGGCCGTAAAAATACCGAAGTGCCAGCAGTACACTCCGCCACCCACCGCAAGATAGCTTTCACAGTATACACGTAGACGTAGAATTTTTCCTCTAGTTGAAACTATATGTTTATCTACGAGCATCGGGATGTCAATGAAATTCTTCTCGGCTATTGACCACAGCACAAAGCTCTGAGAAAGGCCATTTACAATAGTGGCCGAAACGTTGGACAATTTTACGTGTTGACATTTCGGTCAACAGCCCAGAAAATTTTTATTGACTGTGATAAGGGCCGCGGAAGCCTGCGCTTACATACAAATGGCAGATGAAAACTTAAAAGCAAAGTAGAATTTTGCCAGAGCTCATATTACCACTAAACCCTTAGGATTACAGGTTACGTATACCTTTAAACCTCGAATCTCTTCCTCAAGTTTGTACGAGGCGTGTGAAACTGCAAAAGCTGCGACGGACGATGGTGCGAGGAACTTGGATCAATTGATTGATTCAATGTTAGCACAAACATCTCACTGAATTTTATTCGCGAAGTTCCCTCTCTCCGAACCTCTCTCGCTCCATGAATTTTTCAGCAGTCAACAGCAGAACTTTGCCGTTACCATCTAAATACCGCTGCCTGGGGTCCGCACAGAGCACGTACTCAATCTGAAAGTGCACGTAGTTTCTTCTACCTGTATACACATCAAATCCACCTACAACTGCACACCTACACACTAAGCAAAAAGAAAGAATGAAAGAAAGCAACGATGCACCATGAATGAATTATCCGAATGGGATGTAAATCAGTAGATATGGTGTACACGTACAGAAAAACTAATAATTATTATTTCAGAAAAATTTGATTATTTATTCAGGAGAAAGACTATCACAATTTGAGCAAGTCAATAGAGGGTTGGTCTACCGCTGGTCGCTATGCAAGAAGTTTTTCGGCTTAGCACTGATTGACAGAGTTGACGGACGTGCTCTTGAGGAATGTAGTGCCAAATCCTGTCCATCTGGTGTGTTACATCGTCAAAAGTTCGAGATGACTGGATGGCCCATCCATAAAGCTGCAGCGTTCTCCGTTGAAGAGTGATCTGACGACCTTTTCGACCAAGATAGGGTTTGGCAAGCACAAAGTCAAGCAGTAGAAACTCTCGCATTGTGCGGGCGGATATTATCTTGCTGAAATGTAAGCACAAGATTGCTTGCCGTAAGTAGCAGCAAACCAGGACATAGAATATCGTCGACGTACCGCTGTGTCTTAAGGTGGCCGCGGATGACAACGGAAACCCCCGGACGAAGGTAGGATACCAAACTGACTGACGCCTCCACACGGCCTCACAACCAGGAGTGGTGGTATTTGGTGCCATTTCTTTTCATACTAGGATCCTTTTGATACTAGGATCCTTTTGGTTGTATTCCATGGTACCCTTACAACACAGCGGTAAGTCTACGATATTATAGCCTGGTTTTGTTGCCTTTCATGGCAATCCATCCTGGGCTTACATTTCAGCAAGATAATGCCCGCCCATACACGGCGAGGGTTCTACTGCTTGTCTTCGCACCTGCGATACCCTGCCTTGGGTAGCAAAGTCGCCAAAACTCTTCCCAATTTGGAACGGAGCATTATGGGCAGGGCACTGCAACCACCTCAGGATTTTGGCTGTCTAACTCACCATTTGCCACAGTTTGGCGGATGTTCCTAAGAGGTAGGTGGAATTTGCTAAAGGGCCAGATGTGGGATGACCCGTTACTTGATCGCTTTGTGGAGCTCTTTCTCTAGAGTAGGTACCTCTATATTTCGGAAATTTTAATCGTGTTTGCCTATACACGTGCATCCCATTCGTTTTTTAAGTGTTTCATTCATGTAGCTCTCCTATCCAAGCAATTAAACAGGACGTAAAATTAGCCTATCCAGGTGACTAATCAGGTGATTGTGACTACTGGGAACAATAAAACACATATACGCCGGTTGTTTTACTGTCTTTCGCATACTTCAAAATTTTACCTTTGTCATTTGCAGAATGACTTGTTTCTTTCTGGGTCTCTTAGGATGCATAACGTATCATATGTTTGTAAAACTATGCATTTTTATTGTTTGCAACTAATCTAAAGCAAGAAAAATACAAGCCTATATCGTAATCAGTGTTTGAAAATTAAAACACCAAGAATGAAAATTCATGTTGTGAAATTATTCTCCCATTGCTTTCACGTAACTCTTCTCAAAATTCTCGTTGTAGATTTACTATTGTAGAATTCCGGAAAGATTTAAATTTACGACGAGAATTTTGAAAAAAGTCACGTGGAATTAAAAAAAATTAACTATTGTAGATTTTCAACCCTCCCCCCCCCCCCTCCCGTCCGATGGACCATGAACCCTGGACCTTGCCGTTGGCCGTGTGGCTTGCGTGCCTCAGCGATACAGATAGCCGTACCGTAAGTAGGGGTATCTGTTGAGAGGCCAGACAAACGTGAGGTTACTGAAGAGGGGCAGCAGTATTTTAAGTAGTTGCAGGGGCAAATGTCTGTATGATTGACTGACCTGGTATCGCAACATCAACCGAAACTGCCTTGCTTTTCTGGCACTGAGAACAACTGAAACCAAGGGGAAACTAAAGCTGCAATTTTTGCTGAGGTCATGCAGCTCTACTGTATGCTTAAATGATGAAGACACCCTCTTGGGTAAAATATTCCTGAGGTAACATAGTTCCCCATTGGGATTTCCAGGCGGGGACTACTCAGGAGGACGTCGCTATCAGAAGAAACAAATCTGGTGTTTTGCGGGTGGGAGCGTGGAATGTCAGATCAGAAAATTTAAAAAGGGAAATCGATAGGTTAACATTAGATACAGTGTGAATCAGTGAAGTTCGGTGGCAGAAGGAACAGGACTTCTGTTCAGGTAAATACAGGGTTATAAATATAAACTCAAATATGTCTAATGCACAAGTACCTTTAACAAAAATAAAAAATAAAAATAAGAACGCGGATAAGCTACTATGAACTGCAAGTGAACGCATTATTTTAGCCAAGATAGACACTAAGCCCACGCCTACAACAGTAGTACAAGTTTATATGCCGACTACCTCCGCCGATGAGAAGGAGAGTTAGGAAATGTATGATGTGATAAAAGAAATTATTCAGATAGTTAAGGGAGACGAAAATTTAATAGTCAAGGAGGACTGGAATTCTATATTAAGAAAACAAGGAGAAGAAAAAGTAGTAAGTGAATGTGGATGGGGGGATAGGAATGAAAGAGGAAGACGACTGGTAGACTTTTGCACAGCGTAGTTTAATCACAGTTAACACTTGGTTTAAGAATCATGAAAGAAATTTGTATACGTGCACAAGACCCGGAGACACTGGGAAGTTTCAGATTAATTATATAATGGTAAGACAGAGATTTCGGAATCAGGTTTTAAATTGCTAGACATTTCCAGAGGCAGATATGGACCCTGACCACAATTTACTAGTTATGAATTGTAGATTACAATAAAGAAACTGAAAAAAGTCAGGAATTTAATGAGGTATGACCTGGATAAACTTAAAGAATTAGAAGTTGTAGAAAATTTCAGAGGGAGCATTCGGGAATGATTAACAAGAACAGGGGAGCGGAATACAGTAGAAAAAGAATGGGTAGCTTTGAGAGATGAACTTACGAAGGCAGCAGAGGATAAAGAGAATAAAAAGACGAGGGCTAGTGGATATCCTTGGGTAACACAAGAGATATTGAATTTAGTCATGAACGAGAAAATTTAAAAATACAATAACTGAAACAGGTGAAAGGGAATACAAAAGTATAAAAATGAAATCAACAGGAAGGGAAAAATGGCTACGCATTAAAGGCTAAAGGACAAATGTAAGGATACCGAAGCATATACAAGTAGGGGTAAGATAAATGCTGCCTACAGGAAAATTAAAGAGATCAGTGGAGAAAAGAGAATCACCTGCATGAATATCAAAAGTTCACATGGAGCACTAGTCCTAAGTAAAGAAGGGGAAAGCAGAAAGGCGGAAGGAGTATATAGAGAGTTTATACAAGAGAGATATACTTGAGGGCAATATTATGGAAATGGAAGAGGACGTAGATGAAGTTAAAAAGGGAGATATGATGCTGTATGAAGAATTTGAGAGCACTAAAAGAGCTAAGTCCAAATAAGGCTCCAGAAGTAGACAACATTGTCAGAACTGACAGCTTTGGGGGAGCCGGCCTTGCAAACCTGTACAATCTGGTGAGCAAGGTGTATGAGAAAGGCGAAATACCCTCAGACTTCAAGAAGAACAAAATAGTTCCCATCCGAAAGAAAGCAGGTGATGACAAGTGTGAAAATTACGTAACTATCAGCTTACTACCGAACGAGGTGGCGCAGTGGTTAGCATACTGGACTCGCATTCGGGAGGACGACGGTTCAATCCCGCGTCCGGCCATCCTGATTTGGATTTTCCGTGATTTCCCTAACTCGCTCCGGGGTGGTTCCTTTGAAAGGGCACGGCCGATTTCCTTCCCCTTCATTCCCTAATTCGATGAGAACGATGACCTCGCTGTTTGGTCTCTTCCCCCCCCCCCCCCCCAAACAATCCAATCCCAATCAGCTTACTAAATAAAGGTTGTAAAATACTAACACGAATTATTTACAGACGAATGGAAAAGATGGGAAAAGCCGACCTCGGGGGAAATCAGTTTGGATTCCGTAGAAATGTTGGAACATGCGAGGCAATAATGACCCTATGAATTACGTTAGAAGATAGTATAAGGAAAGGGAAACCTACGTTTCTAGCATTTGTAGACGAAGAGAATGCTTTTGACTGGTATACTCTCTTTGAAAAATCTGAGTGTGGCAGGGGTTAAATACAGGGAGCGAAAGGTTATTTACAATTTGTACAGAAACCAGATGGCTGTTACAAGAGTCTAGGGGCACGAAAGGGAATCAGTGGTTGATAAGAGAATGAGACAGGGTTTTAGCCTATAGTCGATGTTAAAAGTAGGGGAAACGAAAGAAAAATTTGTAGTAGGAATTAAAATCCAAGGAGAAGTAATAAAAACTTTGAGGTTCGCCGATGACGTTGTAATTCTTTAGAGACATCAAAACACTTGGAAGAACGGTTGAATGGAATAGACAGCGTCTTGCAAGGAGGATATAAGATGAACATCACCAAAAGCAAAACGAGGATAATGGATTGTAGTCGAATTAAATCAGGTGATCTTCAGAGAATCAAACTAGGAATTGAGACTCTTAAAGTAGTAGATAAATTTCGCTATTTGGGAAGCAAAATGACTGATGATGGTTGAAGAAAATCGTTTCTGAAGGAGAGAAATTTGTTAACATCGAGTATAGATTTAATTGTCGGGTAGTCCTTTCTGGAAGTATTTGTATGGAGTCTGATTATGTACGATAATCATTTTAGAAAATAAGAGAATAGAAACTTTTGAAATGATGTGCTACAACAGAATTAGGTGGGTAGATCAAGTAACTAATGAGCAGGTACTGAATAGAATTGGGGAGAATGGAATTCTGTGGTACACTCTGACTAGAAGAAGAGGGAAGCGTGAGGGACAAAAATTGGAGACCAAGAGATGAATACAGTAAGCAGATTCAGAAGGATACAGGTTGCAGAAATTGCTCAGAGATGAAAAGGCTTGCACAGCATAGAGTGGCGTGGAGAGCTGCATCAAACCAGTCTCTGGGCTAAAGACCACAACAGCAACAGATTTTCGGCCGTCGACTCTTATCACTTGCCTAAATCCCGAATACGGGTCAAATGGCATGTGAAATATTCTGATGTTCCAACTTTACATGCATTTTTCATCACTGTAACGAACATTCTGCCGTGTATTAGATACAGAAAAGTCAGATGAGAGATGATTTAAGGCAGTAAATGGCCAATCGTATGCGGCATTTAGACTTCCTTTGTATCTGGTGATTTTCTTTTCCTGTTTGAGAAGTTGCCTTATTTGCAATTTCATTTCCGCATACTGTCTTGACGGGTTTATAATATGTTCCGGAGCTAGTCGAACGACATATTTTTATCACAGATTGCGTATACTGGAATTATATTTCGATATTGTATTATTTTTCACAGTAATCTATTAAGTCTACAAATGTACAACTCCGTGTTTAAAATTTGTCGTCGTGACTCTTTGATCTGTACAAAATGTATGCGTATTTAAAATCCTATGAAATGATTATGAATTTTTTCGATGGCTGGCCGGCCGGAGTGGCCTAGCGGTTGTAGGCGCTTCAGTGTGGACCCACGCGACAGCTACGGACGCAGGTTTGAGTCCTGCCTCGGCCATGGATGTGTGTGGTGTCCTTAGGTTCGTTAGGTTTAAGTAGTTCTACGTTCTAGGGGACTGATGACCTCAGCTGTTAAGTCCCATAGTACTAAGAGCCATTTGAACCATTTTTTTCCGATCGATGTTTCTTTTTATGTCTGTCATTCTTAAGAAGTAGTAACAGCATTAATGCACCGAATGTTGGTGACAGATGTGGCATCCAAGATTAAATGACTACACGTTCTCAGGATTTATTTGAACACTGCCGGAATTTCAGGAGTCATTACTTCTTACTCTGAAAGGTAACTGAACCGTACATTCACATAGTATGTAATGTTATGGGTTCTTTATTTTCAATGAATAAGTCGCGATAAATATTAAAGAAAACTAAACATACGTTACAAGGAAGGACAAGTACAAAGACAATAAATTTGATCACATTTTGTATTTAGCTTTCCATAGCTGGAAACTCTCAGGGAGAGCATGATACATATTTAAAGAAATTAAATTGAAAAAGTATAAAACATGAACACTTTATTACATTTTTATGGCAATTGGGAAGTCTCCTAGTGGTAGACTGCCAAAAGACGCGAATTTTGACGTCCAGGTTGATGAATTTCATGCGGCATCCCTTTTGTTTACAAAACAATCTACTGTAGCTGTATCTGTATTGAGACGTTGCGTACGTACAAAGACCATGCGTTCAATAGTAAAAACACTCTAGATGCCAAGTCAGTTTACATTTAGTTGTGTGCGGTGACTGGAAAGTTGTTTCAAGATTCCTAGGCATCTACCTATCAGTTTGCATGAAAACATATTTCCTCGCTCCTTGAGGCTTTTGTAAGTCATTGTAAACTAAGAAGACAACCTTTCTTTTACTGTTAACCTGTATTAAATAGATGAAGTTATTTAACGGGAAGTGTAGAAAAACTGTGTCAAAAATTAGTGATGTGGTGCTAAATGTTCCGTCCTTATAACTTCAGTAAAGTAAATGCAGATGAAATATTACTGTGGCAATCCCAGGAAAAATCATATACAGAGCAAAGAAGTTAAAGAGGCTGATATATGCAAGATGACCGTCGTAAATTAACGACTTTTGCTCTTTCGAATGACATGGAAACAAATGGTGGGAAGAATAACGAGAGAACTCAACTTACTTTTATCCAGTAGGTAAAGGTAGTGTACTCATTCATGTGTGTGTTTTTGCACGTGGTGGAGACTGTTCATAGAAGAAGCCATGCGCAGTAATGTATTAACAGTCTGAGGAAGAATCTCATTCCAGTACGTCCTAAACCCAATATTAAGAAACGTACGTTATCGAGGAAGTTTTATTTTGTTTCTTTCTTTATGCTAATATCTGAGCAGGGGCGTTCAATAAGTATGCAATGCAATTTCACTTGGCCACTTTCGTGGAATATTCCCACTTCATTCCCTATATTTTCATAAATTCCCGTAGATGGTGGCACTGTACGTATCCTTCAAAATGGCGCCTATGACGAAGTTGCATTCCAATAAGAGAGACGTCCCTTAGTTCCTTTTGGTGGAAAACCAGAGCATCACAGACATTTATAAGAGCTTGATGAACGTCTACAGAAACTTGGCAGTGAAAAAAGCACCGTGTGACGTTGGACGAGGTATCTGTCGACATCGCAACAAGGTAGGGAACATGTCCGATCTCCAGCATGCCAAATGGCCATACACAGCTGTGAGTCCTGGGTGTTGGAACGTGCGGACACTCTCATTCGGGGTGATAGACGCATCACAGTGAAACACCTCGGTGCACAGCTTGACGTCTCTGTTGGTAGTGCTGACACTCTGGCCCACCAGTTTAGGTACTGAATGTTGTGTGTATGCTGAGTTCTTCGCCATCCAACAGAAGACCATAAGAAGCAACGAAAGACTTTATGTGCGGATTTTTTTTTTCGAACGTCGTCACAGGTGATGAAACATGGATTCATCGATTCGAAACGTAAATGGGAATACATGGAGTGGCGCCACACCACCTCTCCTCCGAAGAAAAATGTTCAAAGCCGCACACTTAGCCGGTTAAGTCGCGGCGGAGTTCTTCTGGGACTCTGAAGGGATTGTTCTGTTTGATATCCTCCCCAAGGGTGCAACGATCAACTCTGAAGAGTGTTGTGCTACCCTGAGTAAATTGAAGAAAGCAAACAAATTTCTCGTATTTCATGACAGTGCAATGACTCGCGTAAGTCTGCGGAACCGAGAGGAGGTCGTAAACTTTCTTTGGACTGTTGTTTCCTATCCACCCTACAGCCCGGATATTGCACCTCCCGCATTCCATGTGTTTGTTCCATAGAAGGATGTACACCACGGAACGGAGTACGTGGGTGGTAACGGAGGCTGTTGGTGCAGCAAGACGGCGGCTCCGACGTCGACCATCAGAGTGGCAGACCCTGCCAGTAAGGTGGCGTAAGGCCGTAGCATTGAACGGAGTCTATGTTGAAAAACATGGACCGATAACCAGACGAGTGGGGAATGTTGTAGTCTATGGGTATTCCAAATAAACCAATCTGCTTACATAAAGAAAGTGTTGCATTACCTATTAAATGCCCCTCGTAATATATTTATGTATTATTCGTATCTGTCGGCTGATGTCATCAACTTATCGAAATAGCAACTTGAAAAGCTTTTACCTGAAAACATTGGGTTGAGTATATTGCCCAAGAAACAATTAAATTCAACGTTACACTTAGGAAGTTCTAAATTAGGGGACAAGGGCAAATAACTTGGAAATAAACTTCATCGGCCATGCCCATTGCACTGAGTTTCAATGTGTCGACTTCTTCCGACCACTACAATTCTTTCTAAAGGTAGATGTAAGTTTCCCATTTTGGGACTGAAGTGAGCAGATAGTTACTGAAGCTGGATGAAATATTTCACCACGTAATGATAATATGTGAAAAGTAAGAATAGAAAATTAAAAGAAACTGGAAGAATTTTAGATGTTGTTTTACGTCTCCATCAAGGTAAGGCGATTATTACAAATGGTTCAAATGGCTCTCAGCGCTATGCGACTTAACTTCTGGGGTCATCAGTCGCCTAGAACTTAGAACTAATTAAACCTAACTAGCCTAAGGACATCACACACATGGCCCGGGGCAGGATTCAAACCTGCGACCCTAGCGGTAGCGGTAGCTCGGCTCCAGACTGTGGCGCCTAGAAGCGCACAGCCTCTCCGGCCGGCCAAGGCGATTACAGGCAGGGCTTCTACAGGAATGGGTAACTAACTGTGCAACGTGCTTCTCATAGGAACCATTCGCTTAAATCAATTCTGAGAAATTAAAGAAAATTTAAATTTAAAAGTTCCGACAGGGAGATCAGTTTCTCCCGAATGTGAGTCCAGTCCGTCAAACGGAACAGTTTTCGCTAAAGGGAGATGGAAGTACACAGGCATAAAATACTACTAGAAAGGAAAATATGAACGTCCTTCTATAGCGGGGCTAACGACGTTGTTCCAAGGCATCCTGGTACAGGTGAATTGTAAATAGGAAGAAGAGAAAAGGTTTCCTTAGGAGATTGTAGTTTTAGCCACCTTATCCTAATGACTTTCAAAGTGTAGATGGTTGTGAAACTTGGAAGGCAGCACTAGACCAGTCGAACGACCGGTAACTACAGAAAAAGTAAACATGAAGGGCATGAAAGGGGCGGATACGGCAAACAGTTCGCTGACGCCCGGAAAGCAGCACTCGCCGGCAGCTGTTTACCTACAGGAAGAGTGACAAGTAGATGTTGTCAACAATCGATTCCAGCTCAAGCAGATACTAGGCCTCGCAAAACTCCATTATCTACGCTTCAGTGCTGAATGGGACTGTTGATTGTATGACATATTGTAATGAAACGACGTTGTACGTAAGTGACATTTGTAATATCTGTAATTTAGAAATACGTCAATGCAATTAGCTAATTATCTGCTTTGTTTAACTATCTAAAGGAACAAAAATGACCTCTGTAATCCATATGATAATCTACAGGCCTGTTATATCTGAAACTCGAATTATAATTGCAGTTAGGGTGTGTAAGTATTACTTTAAAAATTAGTGGGTGAGTGAGTGAATAGCTATGTTTTACTTGGAAGCAAAAACATTGTAAATACTTCCCTGGTGGAGGATACTCTGTCAAAAGCCAAACTTTTCCCAATGCTTTATGTGACTTACATACCACAGAATCTGGACAATTTTGGGGAAAGTAAATCAAGAATTGAAACATTCGTACCATAAAATAGTTGAAAAAACTGTCTCATGTGGCTAAGCAGTTTGAGTGATATTAGATGGGAAGAAACTGATGAGGGAGTACAAACTTCCTACTACTGAAAATGTTTAATGTGGGTCACTTCTATCACTTCAGGACAATCATTAAGGGTAGTTCATGATACTTACACAGTGAAGCGACAATGAAACTCGTATAGGCAAGCGTATTCAGGCACAGAGAAACGATAACAGGCAGAACATGGCGCTGCGGTCGGCAACGCCTATATATGACAGCAAGTGTCTGGCGCAGTTGTTAGATCGGTTATTGCTGCTACAGTTGTAGGTTATCAAGACTTAAATGAGTCTAAACGTGGTATTATAGTCTGTGTATGAGCGAATGGGCACAGTATCTCCGAGGTAGCCATGATGTGGGGATTTTCCCGTACGACCATTTCGCGAATGTACCGTGAATATCAGGAATTCGGTAAATCATCAAATCTCAGACTTCGCTGCTGCCGGAAAAATATACTTCAAGAAGGGCACAAACGACTACTCAAGAGAGTTCTTCAACATGACAGAAGTGCAACCCTTCCGCAAATTGCTGCAGATTTCAGAGCTGGGCCATCAACAGGTGTCAGCGTGCGAACCATTCAACGAAACATCATCGATATGGGCTTTCGGAGCTGACGGCCCACTCGTGTACCCTTGGTGAAAGCACAATACAAGGCTTTACGCCTCCCCTTGTCCAGTCAACTCCGACATTGGACTGTTGAAGTCTGGCAATATTTTGCCTGGTCCAACGAGTCTCGTTTCGAATTGTGTAGAGTGGATGGACGTGTATGACTATGGAGACAACCTCACGAATCCATGTACTCTACATGTCAGCAGGGGACTGTTCAAGCTGGTGGAGGCTCTGTAATGGTGTGGGTCGTGTGCTGTTGAAGTTACGTGGGACCCCTGATACGTCTAGATACAACTGACAGGTGACACTTAACTAAGCAACCTGTCTGATTAGCTGCATCCATTCGTGTACATCGTGCATTCCGCCGGGCTTGGGCAAATCCAGCAGGATATTGGACACCCCACACGTCCAGAATTGCTATAGAACGGCTGCAAGAACACTTTTATGAGTTTAAACACTTCTGCTTGCCACCCAATTCCCCAGACATGAACATTATTGATCCTACTTGGATGCCTTGTAACATGCTGTTCAGAAGAGATCTCCACCCTCTCGTACTCTTACGGACTTGTGGACAGCCCTGCAGGATTCAGGGTGTCAGTTCCCCCCACCACTACTTCACACATTAGTCGAGTCCATGCCGCCTCGTGTTGCGGCACTTCTGCGTGCTCGCTGGGGCAGTTCACGAGATTAGGCAGGTGTACCAGTTTCTTTGCCTCTTCAGCATAGTGTAGGTTGGCCTAGCCACGCGGATTGGTTTCATAGCCGCCAGATTATCCTATGATATGTGCCATTTTCAGTTGTCCAAGTGCCGTAAACTTGAGTCAGCACTTTAATTGTTCAAAGAAGTAGATGATGGGAAGGATGGGGAGGGGGAGGAGTGTGTTTCACACTGAAGTACTGTGCGACTGCAGTACTGTGCGAGATCATGCGGTAACAGGACCGAGCAATGGTCTTAAAATCATTTGTCCCAACTTTTTGCACATTTAGTTTATGATATGGGTGACATTGCATTTCCATAGGCACTATTCACACTACTCACTCCAGGTAATCTGACGGGCGTGTGTTTTCCACACGATCTGAGACCATCACCTGAAATTCTACTGTGTAAACAATACCTGATCACAATTCTTGGACAGCTCTTATGGTCCGAGTATGTGGCAATAAACTGCCACGCCTGTTGGGGTACTAATCTCTGTATATTGTTACGGTTTACCACTCTCTACATTTAAGTTATGTCTGTCATTTCTGTACGATCCTGTAACGACTAATGCTCCCTCTTCGACAACCAGGCACGAACAGTAAGCAACGCTGAAACTGTGGATTAGTCACAGACGACTGTGTACTGTTTTCCAAGGTTCAGTTACCTTCATCAATGTGGTACGCAGTTCTCATTATGAAATAGCAGTAGTTAACCGAAACGTTGGTTCACACATCTCTACTAGAAGACCTAGCATCAGCTAAATTATTCATTTCTAGCTCTTGGCTTCTCATCTCAAAGTACAGGTTGTCCAAAAAATTATCTTTACAACTTCCGACGTTAATACCTTTGAAACCATAATAGACGCTAACGAATCGTTTTCAACATATGGTAACACAGAAGGTTTGTTTCCTCATTCATATATATCAATGTGTGTACCCTTAGTGTCTAGTCACAATTCCATTTTCCTCCAAATACGAGTGGTAGGAGGTCAGGGGATCGTAGCGAACATCGAATTAGACCATCTCGTCCAATCCACCTATCCGGAAACTTTTCATCTAGAAATTGACAGACTTTAGGGTCCAGGGAGGTGATGTCCCATCCTGCTGGAATAGGGTATTAAGTTGCAGTTGTTCCAATCGGAGTGCAGCAAACATTTTTTAAACACCACCACTGACGGCACACTCGATGGCAAAGAATAGACCAATGATGCAATTGTGCATTAGAGGGCACCAAACATTGACTTTTGGACTGTCTTTTTCCGTTTCATGTGTACTATGAGGCTGCTATGAACTACATATGCCAACGTTATGACTATTCGGTTTGCCAGATGCATGTAATGTCAAGCTAACGGAGAAGCAAATCTTTTCCTAATTGGCATTGATTGTGTTGCACCTTATAGGGATATAGCCGTAGCCTCTTCTACAAGACACTGTACGCTGTTGATCGTCTCATTTCCTACTCTCTGGCTGCCGAACTCGCCTATTTTGTCGGACTCCTTGCAAACGCCTGCCGTACCTAGTCCACGGTGGCGTCTGAAATAGGTGGGCGAACCGTCCCCTTTTTGTGAAGAACACTATCTGTCTCCATAAATGACGCACGCCAAGCCCGGATCGTTGATCGGGACGATGGTTACCTACCATACCCTGTTCTAAAATTCCTTGGTCTTGGATACCGGTCGTCGTCTGTATGAACCAGACCACACATTGAGTTTTCTCCTATGGCGTCCCCATTTCATCAGGTTTTCAAGTTAAATTTTGCGTTAAAATTGCGTCACCTGGAAGGTAAAACGAGCTTATAACTTATATTACCATATGTTGAAACGTCCCCTTAGAAAATTTATACATGACTGTGCTTAAACTGACACACAATATTTTTTAGCGCAACGCAATCTGACTTTCAATAATCCCTACAAAGAATGGCCCTAACTAACATTAACCTATACCTTTCACAAATCACTTACCTCACGAAAATCTTCATTACTCGAACTACTGCAATACAGCGAGCGCCACTACTGCCAGCTAAATAAAAGATTCATACTACTGAAGGCACTAACTACTGATAGGCATAGTTAGCAAATTAAAGATTTTGATGGAGAACAAACAATGTATGTACCTCAATAGTGTTCAAAAGTCATAATGTAAATAGCAGTTCATGACATCCAATCTTACAAATTTCAAAACTCCGCCATCACTCTCCCCACGTCCAGCACTGCTGGCGGCTCACCTCCAACTGCACAACGCTACACGCTGTTCACATCCATCTGCCCAACACTACAATGGCAGACAACAATGCAAACTAGCCACAGACTGCGCACAGCACAGCCAGTGATTTTTCATACAGAGCGCTACGTGGCGTTACTAATAAGAAAACCTAAACAGTCTACTTACAATGTTGAAAACCATTTTGTTAATATCTAGTATAGTTTTAAAATTATTAAAGTCTGAAGTTGCAAAGACGGTTTACGAACACACATCAGATTAGTATCCTCTGCTGTATCGTGCTCCAGCGCTGCTGCATCGGACGCACTCGAGTGCCTGTCAGTTACCCCGCGCCGCGCAGGCGCAGGTCAGGTTGGCTACCCACTGCACGTGTTCTGCAGGTGTGCCGGCCACTTTGTCCTCCCCTCTCCACAGGCGTTCGGACAGGACTGCGATCGCGAGACTATGCCCCAGGTGTCTCACTGCCCATGCATCAGCTGTTTCCCCATGCCCTGTAGACAACTACCATCAGACGTGCCCTTGAGCTGAAACAGACTGCTTTTCTGTTTATATATAAATACGTTCTATATTGTACGTAAGTGAAATATGACTCATTGTGTATGCTTTCAGCACTGATTTCTTTCTCTATGAAAGTGATATGGTACTGAGACACTGGTGTTCAAATTTAGAATGATGGCAGTTCACATCTCCATTCAGCCACAAGGATTAAAGTTAGTTTTTTAAATCACTTAAGATGAATGTCGGGACTGTTTTCAAAGGGTCAGGCGATTTCCTTGTCCATTGTTCTGTTTCCTACTTTTTTTAAAGTCATCAATCTTCCCTCCCTGATTCCTCTCCAGCACCAACCTCTTCATCTCTGGATAGCCCTTCTATCGCCTACAGCTCCTTCTATTACCATGGAAGTTATTCCCTGATATCTTCACTCATGTCTTGTCAGCCTGTTCCTTCATCTTTGAGTGTTTTCCACATAGCCCGTTCCATTACTCGCCGATTCTGCAGAGAACCTTCTCATTCCTTGTCATATTAGTTCATCTAATTTTCAACATTCTATTTAAGTACTACATCGCAAATACTTCGATTTTCTTCTCCTCAGCTTTTCCCACTATCCGTGTTTTAATACCATAGAGTGCTGTGCTTCAAACGTACGTTCTCAGAAATTTCTTCCTCAAATTGAGCCCTGTGTTTGATAGTAGTAGGCTTCTCTTAGGCAGGAATGCCTTTTTTGCCAGTGCTAATCTACTTTTTACGTCCTCCTTGTTCTGCCCGTCACTGGTTATTTTGCTGCCTAACTAGCAGAATTCCTTAACTTCATATACTTCGTGGTCACCAGTCCTGATGTTAAGTTTCTCGTTGTTTCCATTTCTGCTGTTTCTAATCACTTACGCCTTTCTTCGATTTACTCTCAATCCATGTTATGTCCTCATTCCATTCTACAGACACGGTAATCCGTTTCATTAAGAATAGCAATGTTATCAACGAATCTTATCGTTGATATTCTTTCACCTTGGATTTTCATCTCACTCTTCAACCTTTCTTTCTTCCCGTCATTGCTTCTTCAATATGCAGATTGAATAGTAGGGACGAAGGACCTCATTCCTGTGTTACACACGTTTTTATCTGATGACTTCGTTCTTGGTCTCCTGCCCTTTCATTTCCAAATCCACGTTTGCAATCCGTCTCTAATGAAAGACTGCATCGACAGGAAACAGAGACGCCAATCTCACTTTTCTTCGTGTTCTTGTCTGTTCTTCCACTCAGTACGGTGTTTATTACGAAGACATCTCATATCATTATCAAATACCAGATGCATAGAAAGATTATGATAATAAATTCGAAAGATTCCAACTCAATGTGTACACATAATTAAAACTGTACAACGTAATCAAGAAGTTATATTGCGCCTCGTAGCTACAGATGAAAACATATCTAGTATGGAAGTCAGAAGAAGTAGTTCGGTAACAGAATTGAGCTTTCATTGAAGGAAGACAAGTGTTAGAGAGCAAGACTTTAAGCACATGAAAGGAAAAAAAAATTTTGACGTTCATCTAGAACGTGATCCTGCAATTTTGTGAGGTCGTGAAACACTGGACACTCTTAATGACCGATATAAAGCCCTCATAATCTACGAAAATGTACCTTTCGTGAAAGGTAAATCAAATGAAGAAGATTCAGAAGAGATTAATGAGGAGAAAAACTTCATAGCACTTATCGAAGAAAAGTAGAATCACACATTTTTGACAGTTAATTACGCTCATTGCTTTTGGATTGTAATTATTCAAATTTACGTTGAAAGGAAGTCCATGATGAGATTTGCTGATAAAATTGCTATCCTCAATAAAGTAAGGAATAATTTATAGGCCTCTGGAATGGGATTAACATTGCAATGTGCACACATTATGAATTGAGGATAAGCTAAAAAATCGAAAGTAACGAGTGGTAGCAGGAATGAGATTATCTCGAAACTGGGCACCATGAAGGAGGCAAAATTGAGGAATTCTGGTGCTATGGAAGCAAAATAACATGTCAGACTAAGCAAGGAGGACATGAAAAGCAGACTACCACAGGTAGAGAGGGCATAACTGGTCCAAAGGCTCTACTAATATCAGATATCAGCCTTTATGTGAGGAAGACCTTATTGAGAGTGTTCCTCTGTAGCACAGCGTCGTTTGATAGTGAATTGCCGGCCGGGGTGGCCGAGCGGTTCTAGGTGCACAGGCTGGAACTGCGCGACCGCTACGGTCGCAGGTTCGAATCCTGCCTCGGGCATGGATGTTTGTGATGTCCTTAGGTTAGTTAGGTTTAAGTAGTTCTAATTTCTAGGGGACTGATGACCTCAGAAGTTAAGTCCCATAGTGCTCAGAGCCATTTGAGCCATTTGATAGTGGATTGTTTACTGTTTGTCTGGGATCCTGCCCACTCGTCTCTTAGAGGGTGCCTAGGAAGCTGTTTTCTCTGATAGCTAGACAACATACAAGCAAATCATAGTGGTGGTGTTTATTAGGTTAATGGAACTGACAATACTTAACTTGCGTAAGTAGAAGGCAACTGGCAACATGCATCCTAGGAAACATACAATTTCGATGCAAACTAATCACGCAAGTTCCTAAATCACTGTTCTTCTAGTGCGGCTCTTCTGGCGCCCGTCTTTTAGTCCGTCTCCTATTGGCCCTGCGGTTAGGCGGCGCGTCCCTTTCATTCTCTTCGTGTAGATGTCACTCCAGTCGTCTCACAGCCTTCTCTGCTGCTCCGTTCTTCATCTTCGTGCCGGCGCTTGCCGTTACACCCGAACAGTTCGAAAACCGGAAAAGGCAAGAATCGAAGAGTTTGAGATGTGGTACTTGGGAAGGACGGTGGAAAATTAGGCAGGCAGATAAGGTGAGAATTGAGGAGATTCTGCACGAAATCGGAGAAGAAACTAACATAAAGCAAACACTGACACTAAAAAGCGACATAATGATAGAACATGTGTTCAGTCATCAGGATATAACCTCCATGGTAGTATAGGGAGCTGTAGACGGTAAAAACTATAGAAGAAATATGTTGGAAAGAGACAAATAAATTATTGAAAAAATTTGGGTGCAACTGGTAGTCTGAGGTTGACGCAGGACAGGAATTCGTGGCAGTCCGCATCGTTCCAGTCAGAAGACTGGTGACACAAAACAGAAAAGAGAAATAAATAAAAAAACAGATGTTTTAACGAATATGTTACGGGAAAAAGATTTGAGATAAGAAGATAAAACTTGTTACTCAAGAAAATAAGTGAAGATCTGTTGCCGTGGACAAAGGATGAAAAATATCAAAAGGTGAAAAGGAGAGCACAAAACAAAGAAGAGTTGCTTGAGGGACAAGGCATGGCTTTCATTAAATTATTATGATGATAATGGTTCTGATAATGATAATGAATGTACTTCTGCCGTCGGGGCACGTAGGAGAAGAGTGTGAGAACAATGTTCCATAGTAAAAATACTTCACATTCGCAAAAAGAGCTTTAATCAAACACGTCTTGCGAAGTAAATCACTCGCGAGTGTTCTTGATGTGTGTTCCGAAGTTTAATATTCGAGCGTCCGCTGACGATAAATTCCGGACCACGGTATTTAATTTGGTATTAATTTTCGGTGCGACGGTATTGGATTTCATCTGGCGTGTTATTGGAGTCCGGCCGAGCTTAAGACAGGAGGCGGCTGTTTAATAAGCGGATTCCGGCAGCGGCGGCGGCGGCGGCGGCGGCTTCCAAAAGACGCGCCTGTCGCGTCGGACGCACATTGGTCAGGCACGCGTGCCGTGATTACACGCATCCAGCAGCGCATCCCGGGGAGCGCAGGCTGCACATGAAATTTTTGCAGGCGTTCGCCGTGATGAAAATCTGTGCGCTCAACGGGAAGAATTCAATAATCACGAGGAGCAGGGATTCGGTTAATAGTTCGTAGACGTAAAATGGACGAGAATGAAAACTCGTCCGCACATACAACGGCAGTTCGTGTAGATACAAAAGAGATCAACGCCGTAGTGTACACTCTGTTGATTTATTATGTATATGGAATTTGTTTTAGACTGACACCGAGTGGTATTCGCATATGTGTTATCACTAGCTTAGTGCCCGGTACTTAGCTCAAGTAATATGTATGGTCTGCACGATTTCTTTTGCCTTTAATGTCGTTCACAAACTGTCATCAGCTAAACTTTTTCACACTAATTAAAGACGTAGGAGGATAGTCTTTTCCAAGGGTATTTCGGGCAAAAAAAGCTAATCTGTTAGCTGGAGTCTGAAGTCCTGTGGTGGTATTTCCATAGAAACAAGTATTTTTTATTCCACACCAAGAATTTGATTTGATTTATTGATAATTTACAGACCTGTGCCTCACATTTTATAACATGTCGTTCATTTTACAGCTTTTCGTGTGGATTAGAAAATATATTCCGTATTACAAACAACAGTTATTGTTTTCAGCATCTAACAATGAAGTAATGATAAATTAAAAATATATTAGAAATTGAAAAAAAAACACAAAAGTATCCCATTATTAAGAAGATATGATGATAGATGTTAGGAAAGACTTGGACAGAAAGAGAGAGAAGTCGAAGCTAGTTTTCAGAGAGGTCGCTTCAAAAATACTTTACTAGTATTTTAATAATGATTTATCTAGCCAAGTCTTTCACCCACTCATATATCCCTTAGTGTTTGAATTTTTGAAAATGCTGAAACATATTTTTTTTATTTCTTACTGAGAAACCAATTTTCACTGTTGTAACTTCAGAATTTCCATAATAGTCACTCCCTTAGGAGTGGAATTTCGAACAATCACTTCTTTAGTGATACCTACACTATACGATCGATACCCTCACCAGATTTCAAGTTTCTGTCCTTGGCGATTTGGCTTGGGCGACGATGAGTCGGTAAATCTGTTTGGTCTTATTATATCCCCTTAGGGGTTGAATTTCCAAAAACGGTAAAACACGATTATTTTCATTTCTAACCGAGAAGCCAAATACCAATTTTCAAAGTCTAACCTTGAAAATGATTTCAAAATGAGATATTTTTGTAAAATGTTTCAACTCTAGGGACTGAATTTCCAAAAACAGTGAAATCCCTATTTTTGTATTTCCCACAGAGAAACCAAATATAAGTTTTCAAATATTCCAACAGCACTGAAACATGTATTTGTTTTATATGGAAATGAAAATTCAAATGCCAATTTTCACAGATGTAGCTTTAAAAGTAGTTTATTAGTTCAGTAATTATTTATTAAAAAAAAAGTTCCCCCACTCTTTCACCTCCATAGCGGTTAAATTACAAAACATGCTGAAACATGTATATCTGTATTTCTGAACAAGAAACCAATTACCAATTTTCGTAGTAGGTCTAGCTTCAAAATTACTAGCGACACATTTTCAAAAAAACATTTCATACCCTATGTCACCCCATCAGGGGCGGAATTTCGAAAAATTCCCTCTTAATCGACGCCTTTAGTATAAGATGAACACCAACTGTAAATTTCAAGTTACTATCTCTAGTGGTTTAGGCTGGGCGATGATGACTCACTGACAGAGCCAGTCACTCGTTACAGTGCCTTTTATATGTAGATATTTCAGAGTGAAACTATGTAGATTTTATGCCTGGCTGTTAGGGACACCTAAAGCACTAAAAAGAGGAGACACATACTCCACATTTGGAAACAGCGTAGTACAACAGAAGACCCATCCTAATGTCATAGAATCACCTGCAAATAGTAATAACAATTCGTAGACAGCTAATGCACACCACACCACAGTTGCTCAACACGACAAAAAGGTAAGTACGAGATACATAGCTTTTATTCTTGAAAAAGTATTCTAAATTAAAAACTCCGTCAGCAAGTTCTCTCTACTAATTTTGCAGATGACATGCTGTCGGTCGGCAGAAAGACATATTAGCAAACAATTTGTACAGTTATACTTTCTCAGTTAACGCAGTTTCCGGTGAGGAACCGAAGCGAAGTTGAAAAGATGCACATTTTATATTTTTAGGACTGAAACCGAAGAAGAACTACGAACTTTTTGTAAAGACATATTAGCAAACAATTTGTACAGTTATACTTTCTCAGTTAACGCAGTTTCCGGTGAGGAACCGAAGCGAAGTTGAAAAGATGCACATTTTATATTTTTAGGACTGAAACCGAAAAAGAACTACGAACTTTTTGTAACTGGTCGGCCTGTGTACGTGGGCCATAAGGATTCTGCTGTGGTGTGGGTGTAGTTCACAGGCCAGAATGTATTACAGTTTTGCTCATATAATATTTCATTCATAACTGACTTAAAGGAACCACATCCTGCCTATCTAACCCATGTTAATATAGGCAAGTATTTGACCCATTTCCGAAAAAAATTATTTGATGCGGACCTTAATATTTTTACTGTATGTTACATGATGCTAATAGTCAGCTGTACTAAAATCTACTTTATCCATTTTATAGTTTTTAAGAAATACTTATTTAAATTTACTGACAAAAAATATTAAGATATATTTTCTACAGGAAATATTTTTTTGTGAACTTCCTAGTGGGGGAATATTAATGAATGTAGTACCAGAGGTGGCTTTTTATGTTATGCAGAGTCTCTGAAAATGTCATTCATTTATCTATGATAATTTCTGATATAATGGGGCATATGTACTGAAAATTTTAGTTTGCGGGAAACTTACTTTAAAGAAAAACGTTTTGAAATTTGTTACTTACAGTTAATTAAAACCGACTTGCTGCATATAATGGCCTTTCTTTGGCCTCTAGCAGGTCTTCCAGCTTCTTTTTAACCTTCCTGTATGTTTGTCATGATTTCTTGGCCATATTAGATGCAGACCTGTCTGCATCGGCTGTGCTCGGTTTATCGCAATGCTGCAGCCAAGTGATCATATTTTCACCAGGATTAATTCCAGCTATTTCAGTACCCAACTCTTTCCAATATTACCACAATTGAATGTAATAACAACATCATGACCTCCTAGTTTCATTGTATGCATGCCTACTAATAGAGTTTTAGGAAGGCGATTCCAAATTATGCTCCCAGAACTAGATTTTCACTCTGCAGTAGAGTGAAAATCTCATTCTGGAAACATCCCCCCGGCTGTGGATAAGCCATGTCTCCGCAACATCCTTTCTTTCAGGAGTGCTAGTTCTGCAAGGTTCCCAGGAGAGCTTTTGTAAAGTTTGGAAGGTAGGAGACGAGGAAATGGCAGACGTAAAGCTGTGAGGACGGGGCGTTGGTCGTGCTGTGGTAGCTCAGTTGGTAGAGCAGTTGCCCGCGAAAGGCCAAGGTCCCGAGTTCGAGTCTCGATCTGGCACACAGTTTTAATCTGCCAGGAAGTTCCAAATTATGCTGTTGAAACATCCCTTTGGGTTCTGTGTCTACCCATGCAGACATTTCCTTAGAGGGACAGGATGAGCCAAGTCTATGAAAATAGGTTTAATTGCTGTAATAACACCAGCAGGAAGAGAATGCTAGTGAGACTAAGATTCTCCAGTTGCCTGAGCTCTATTGTATTTGCACCACGAATTTTCTCCAGATGGACACAATCCATGACGTGGCTTATCATCAGTAGAGGACTTATGGAAGAATATGGTCCAAACACCTCTCTTCATTGCCTCTAGATTTTATTTATTTCTCCTAATTGCCTGCTCACATTATACCTGCAAGTTTTCTATTTCAGTTTTAGTAAACCGACCCTGTCCAGTCAACAATTTTACATCTTCTAATTTTTTCCTCTCTTATCAACAGTTAGTTTTCTCAGCCTTGTTCCCAAAGGTTTTTGAACGTGGTCTATACATTCAGTTTTGCTAATAATTGCATCTAAATATGGCTCAGAGTTCACCACATTGGTGTATGCCTTACTGTCATCATTGCCCAAATATTTTTTGTACCGTACAGCTCTTGTTTCTACGAAGTGATGAAATATTTCTTGTACCCCATGAACTTCCATAACACCACTTGTTTCTCTAAAATTAGCCACACAATTGCGTTCTTTATATTCATTGACTTTACAACATTTGCAATATTTAGACATTATCCCCACATCTAACACTTTTCCGGTGTCTACACTCGTGGCTGTCACTACTCCATTCAGAGAAGTATGTCCTCTTTTCTGCCAACTTTCATCAAGTACCACTGCAATATCCGAACATACATCATTTTCTTCCACTGCTTCCATAGCAGCCAGTTTCATGCTTTCCTCGCTGACCTCACATACGGCTTTCTCTAATATTGCAGTCAGTTTTTCCAATTTATTTGGTGGTTGATGTAAGTTCATCACTGAACAAAATGTTTTCCCTGCAGCCATGCTCTAGCCAATGGATTGTAAGGCATAAACTAATTTTAGTACTGATTTCATAAGGGCCACTTGCATCTGGTTTGGAAGAACTCATAAATGAAATCAGAGTTGAGCATTTATTGCAAATTAAAACGAAAGCAATTGCAAGGTCTTTCCTCCCATTGGTACTCTCTGACTCACCACACTGTCTACATTGTACGTTTTTAGATATCATCATCATCATCATCTTTTAAGACTGATTCTGCCTTTCAGAGTTCAGTCTGGAGCATAGCCCCCTTATAAAATTCCTCCATGATCCCCTATTCAGTGCTAACAATGGTGCCTCTTGTCATGTTAAACCTATTACTTCCAAATCATTCTTAACCGAATCCAGGTACCTTCTCCTTGATCTGCCCCGACTCCTCCTACCCTCTATGCTGAACCCGTGAGTCTCTTGGGTAACCTTGCTTCTCCCATGCGTGAAACATTACCCCACCATCTAAGCCTGTTCGCCCTGACTGCTACATGTATAGAGTTCATTCCCAGTTTTTCTTTGATTTCCTCATTGTGGACACCCTCTTATCATTGTTCCCATCTACTAGTACCTGCAATCATCTTAGCTACTTTGATATCCGTAACATCAACCTTGTTGATAAGGTAACCTGAATCCACCCAGCTTTCGCTCCCATACAACAAAGTTGGTCGAAAGATTGAACTGTGCACAGATAACTACGTCTTGGTACTGACTTTCTTCTAGCAGAAGAGAGTAGATCGTAGCTGAGCGCTCACTGCATTAGCTTTGCTACACCTTGCTTCCAGTTCTTTCACTATGTTACCATCCTGTGAGAATATGCATCCCAAGTACTTGAAACCGACCACCTGTTCTAACTTTGTTCCTCCTATTTGACACTCAATTTGTTTATATTTCTTTCCCACTGACATTACTTTCGTTTTGGAGATGCTAATCTTCATACCATAGTCCTTACATTTCTGATCTAGCTCTGAAAGCTAAAGATCTGGTCCTTACAACCTCTAAGAGGCCTAAACCCACACTGATTTTCATCAAATTGGTCCTCAACTGATACTCGCACTTCCTTTCAACAATACCTGAGAAGATTTTACCCACAACGCTGATTAAAGAGATACCACTGTAGCTGTTACAATATTTTCTGTTTCCATGTTTAAAGATTGGTGTGATTACTGCTTTTGTTCAGTCTGATGGAACCTGTCCCGACTACCAGGCCATTTCAATTATCCTTTGTAGCCATTTAAGACCTGACATTCCACTGTATTGAATGAGTTCCGACTTAATTTCATCCACCCCAGCTTCTTTATTGCATTGCAATCTATTGACCATTTTCTCCACTTCCTCAAACGTGGTCCTATTTCCATCATCATTCCTATCCCATTCTATCTCGAAATCTGAAACATTGCTGATCGTATTTTCACCTACATTGGGCAACTCTTCAAAATATTCCCTCCATCTGCCCAAGGCATCCACAGGATTCACCAGCAGTTTTCCTGTGCTGTCCAAAATACTTGTTATTTCCTTCATACCTCCCTTTCGAAGACTGCTAATTACACTCCAGAATGGTTTTCCAGCAGCTTGACCCATACTCTCCAACCTGTTTCCAACGTCTTCCCAAGATTTCTTCTTCGATGCTGCAATTATCTGTTTGGCTTTGTTTCTTTCTTCAACATAACTTTCTCTGTGTACCTGAGTTCTAGTATGTAGCCATTTCTGATACGCCTTCTTTTTCCTTTTACAGGCTGCCTTGACTGTGTCATTCCACCAAGCTGTTTGCTTCATCCTACTTTTACACACTACTGTTCCAAGACATTCTTTAGCCACTTCTAGTACTGTGTCCCTGTACCTTGTCCATTCCTTTCCCAATGACTGTAATTGGCTACATTCAAATAACTTGTACCATTCTGAGATCGCTGCTATGTACTTGTGCCTGATTTCCTTATCCTGAAATTTCTCCACTCTTATCCTCCTAGATATGGAACTGATTTCCTGCACTTTTGGCCTCACAATCCCAATTTCACTGCAGATTAAATAATGATCAGTGTCATCAAAGAATCCCCTGAATACACGTGTGTCCCTCACAGCCTTCCTGAAATCCTGATCTGTTATTATATAGTCAATAATAGATCTGGTTCCCCTGTCTTCCCAAGTATACCGGTGAACGTTCTTATGTTTAAAAAAAGGAGTTTGTGATTACTAAGCACATATTGGCACAGAAATCGAAGAGCTGTTTCCCGTTCCTGTTGGCCTCCATATCCTCTCCAAATTTACCCATAACCTTTTCATACCCTTCTGTTCGATTTCCAATCCTGGCATTAAAGTCACCCATAAGCAGAACACTGTCCTTGTCCTTTACTCTAACAATTACATCACTGAGTGCCTCATAAAAACTATCCATCTTATCTTGATCTGTCCCTTCACAATGTGAATATACTGACACAACCATATTTTTCTTTCTAGACACTGTCAAATCTATCCACATCAGTCGTTCGTTTACATACCTTACTGCAACTACGCTGTGTTCCATTTCTTTCCTGATGTAAAGCCCTACACCCCTTGTGCTATTCCCGCTTTGACTCCTGACAGGTAGACCTTGTATTCTCCCACTTTCTCTTCTTTCTCACCCCTTACCCGAATGTCACTAACAGCTAAAACGTCCAGCCCCATCTTACTTGCAGCCTCTACCAGCTCTACCTTCTTACCAGAGTAGCCCCTATTGATATTAATAGCTCCCCATCTCATTACCATTTGTTTGCCAAGTCGTATCTTAGGAGTCCCTGGTTTGTCAGTTAGAGGTGGGACTCCGTCACCTCCAAAGGTTCGAGGCATTTTGCTCTGATTGTTGCCAGCATCATATTTAAAGTATCGGGGAAGCAGGTTGCTAGCCTTACTTGCCCCGAGTCCCATTGAGTTGTACCCCTAACGGTTGAGGGAGTAACCGGTGGATTTGGTAGCCTTTGCCGTATGAGCACAAAGGTGACCACGACTCAGAATACGTCCGAGATGTCCAGCCTTATTCCAAAGTAACTGGTATCCCGACTGTCGGGACCACTTACTTGGCCACTCATATGTTGCCCGTGGTTCATGAACTAGGGCATGACTACTGGAACCCACACCATGAACCACTTATTTAGAAATTACATCTGATAATATTCTCAAATTTATAATAATGTTACTGCACTTACAGTAAATTTGTTGAACTCTCTTGAAATGATGAGAGCTTCTTTGATGATGCACTTGTTGAAGAACTGCAATTAGAAACGTTGTTTCCAGGCTATATAACCTCTTATACAGAAAGCTTTGTAAACTAGTTTCATCTGAATTGTCGTTTCTTGAAAATGCCTTTACGTTTCGTCATCTTCAATAAACACAACAAAACACACGTAAACAAGCACTGCAAACGTAAGTACAACAACTACTCGCAATCATACTTGAACAAAGCTAACCGATTGTTTGAGAGCGTGTTGTTTACAAACAGCAGAAACAACAGAATACCGACTGTTGCATTCCAAGGATAACCAACACACTCGAGAGTACAAAAAAATCCCTAACGTGCAATAGAAGGTATATAAAGATCTAAAATATATGCAGAAAAGTGGGTGACAGGAAAGTGGGCGGGGCACATAAACAGACGTGGTAGGAAAAAGCTGCTTAAATGCTGTAAAAAAAAAATTTTTTTAGCAATATCCTTTTCCGAGTTCTTAAATAAAACCTTAATCTATCGAAATATGATGAAAACAAAAATAACTTTTTTTCGACCTGCACCACTGTGTGGTCCCCTTCAATTCATCATCTGATTTCTATCCCTGTCACTTAATAAATATTTAATGCTGGTAATAGGTAACTTCAGAGATTTGCAACTGTTTTGTATGCGATATTTTCTGTAGTTTTGTTGGAACCGTGATGAAACAGGGAAGAAAGAGAACCACACGGTTGTGACTTGGAGTCGTGTCAAGCCCCCTGGGAGCTTCACCTTGGCTTTCATGGGCGAAAGAAAGGGGATAAAGGGAAGTGTCCACACGTGTCAGGTACAATTCTATGGACTAAGAAATGTTTATCTCATGCGCCTCAGACTCGCCCTCCCCCAGTTTTTACCCATAATGCGCTCTGTGCAATATGGAGACCCGATCCCTGTCGAAAGAAGTCATATAATGTATCATGGTGAGTAGCTCTGTTTGTGTAGAATATTGTCTTTTACAAGCTGTGTCATTTGGTCAAAACACGTTTCAAAACAACTTTGTCTTTCGACGACTGGCCACATCCCTAAAATGCCGTGGAATGGGAAGTCAGTTGCAGATGTCCCAAGAGAAGCGACGCAGTTGCATTTTGTTCAGGGATTCCATTCTGCCTTTGTAAATGAGATGGGCCGACATTCCAACACCACCCCACATGGGGCGAACACCCTCATGTCTAAGATGTAAATGCGCACCACTGGTTAAACTGAAAATACAGTGTAGGAAAGGGAGTCAGGATACCAGTATACGAGAAATTCATACGTGGAGACACGTGTAACAGATGAAGTGAAATAAATTAGCTGAGGAGTGAGAGTGTAACACAGTTTCATAACTCCGTATATGGAAGCTAGAGAATTGGTTAACACTGTACAACTTTTGCAATTTGGCGTTAGTTGTTTTGTTAACAGCAATGTCAATTCTGTAAAGCTTTTTCATTGGCATACTGAAATTGCACGGGCTTTGTAGAGAAGAGAGATAAGACTGTTTCGGCGTGAAACACTTTATCTAGGGAATCTCAGTAAAGGACATTGACTGGAGTGCTTGAGGGAGGCACTTGTTGCTCAGAGGTCTAGAAGAACTCTTCGGGCGCAGATGTGGTGAAGGTACGTTGTCGCCGTCAGCAGTGGAAATGTTGCTGACAGCAGCAGACCACAGCACCCGCGTTTTTCTGCTCTGCATGAGTAGAGTAGGGAGAGAAATTACAGCTTTGGCTAGCGGTATATGAGGCAATCGTGACAAAACAAAGCAGGCTCCCTGATAAAAGCATATCTTGGAAACAAAAACAAACTTTATATCATGCTGGTGATTATCAGTCTTCAGTAGTCCTCCCCGCACACGCATGAGTTTTTTCAGTCGGCTCTGGATGAAGAGTACGAGGTCCCACCCCTCAATGGCAGCTTCAGAGAGCTCCTGAAGATTGTCAGGTGGATTCGGACGCTGCGAAAATACCACCTTCAATAGGTCCTGCGTATGAACATTTACATTCATGTCTCGGCACTGTGCTGGCCAGTGCATTCGTATGATGTCGCATCTTCGAAAATACTCTGCTAGCGCAATGTGCGGTTTGCATTGTCATCACGTAGGATGAAGTTGGTACCGACTTCACGACTTCAGGGCCTTACGAACATTTGTAGGACCTCACGGAGATACTGGGAACCAATGAAATAGCAGTAGATGGGAAGCAAGCTGACAATTGGAGGGAACAATCCTGTGTTGGTGTTGTCATACGAGGACGACCACTGTGACGTCTATCGTTCACATTTCCTGTCCTTCTGTACTTTCCCCACACCTTAGAAACACCGCATTGAGTGACATATAAACCATCGGTATCATTTGGCTGTGTACGGCCTGCTGAAATTAAAGCCACTGTCCTGAGTCTACCAAAGTTTTGTATGCTTCTACACGGCATATTACTGCAGTGCTGAACATAAACTGAAAGAAGCTGTAGCTGATATTGAACTGCTTCAGATGTGCCGGCTGCTGTGGCAGCAGTATGTTTACCTAACTGGTAAACAACCACAATGAATTCCAGTAGTAAACAACGTCCAGTATATGGGCTCTACCCGCAGTTCTTGGATCAATGGGGCCTCTAGTATCATAGACTACATTTTCCGGTAGTATTCCAGACTTTCGGTGAGCAGTACAAGTTGAACGAATGTTCTACCTTCCTTGACTGACGAAGGGGTCATCTATAACTCGACCATTTATTTTTGAATGTAGTATCTCTCTCTTCTCTTGACATAGCCAGGTAATCACTTTGTGTCCATTACGAGTTTGTCTTTGTACAATTGATTCGTCAGATGCCGATATTTCCCACTCACATAACCTATCCGACCTTTCCCAAGTCATTTAAGTGTTAAATCAGAACTATTTCATATTTAGAAGTTCCCAGTGTTCGTGTTTTCTGTACTTTCCAGTCTAGAGAATATCCTTTGATTAATTCTGGTTCATGTATGTGGTAGCAGGGGACTTTGTATGTATTATGAGGTACAACACTCACGTCTCATCAAGTAGTAAAGGGGTACAACACTCAGTCTAGATTATGTATATTGCATATCTAGATTTCGGTCAATGAATGGCGATCTTCAGGGCAGTAAATTTAAGTTGAAACTTTAAAACCACTTGCATATACATGTAATTTTAATGTTTTACCTTACATATACTGCAGTGAATATACGCAAGAAACATCTTTTGTGTCTGATTGCTGTCCTCTTTACTACTTGAAATAAATGCAGTTTTCCTTGGGAATGAGACATGTCACCCAGGTCTCATGTTTTCCACTACCGCACTTTTCCTGTCGTTAGTCCGGTGCCCTACAGAGTTTTACCAAAGGGACATTGTATGTCCTATGCCGCCAATGTCAATTTATCGAAATTTGTGACTCATTATCTTGGAAACATTTTAAGACAACTTAAAATTTTCATAATTATTGAATGCACCTTTCTAGATACACGGAACTAGAGTTATTACTAAAATTGTATTGTGGATCATGTGATCTTTTTTTTTTCAAATGCTCAATGTTTTGACAGTATTTTGTAAACAAATGATCATAAAAACAAAACAACTCAGGATATTTTAATTATTCTTGTTCCGTATATGATGAATCTCACACTTGGGATGATGTGAAAATAGCATGTCTCTAACATCAGTACTTTTTTAGAAAACGCGTCATTTATTGAAAAACTGTAGTTCAGAGATATTGAGGTTTAAAACTTTTTATTACTAATTCATATACAGACTTTTATCTCTGCGTCTTTTATGCACTGGTATTACCCTGGTCCATAGTCTGTGTCTTCTTCAGTGACACAACAGCCCAGTACTTGCCACCTCCTTCTCTTTCTTGCTTCTTTTGTCATTTGCTGAGCAGCTAATGCTGCTTCACGTACATGAAGCTCATCTATTTCCCGCACTCCTTTAGCTGTGTTCTGTCGATATCTTTCACTTGAACTTCTCCAAAACTTTAAGTCTTTCATAGGTTCCACCATTAAAAGTTATTACAGCATCAGACACTGCTTATGTTAGTCATAAGCCCAACAAATACATTTTGAGGCACAAGGCACCACACATTACTGAAGGACTCATTCACATTACGGGTCTTCGCATGTAAACACTTCTTTAGTAGCTCAGAATTTGCCACATATCTGGAAATAGGTTTGATTGTCTCCATTACCGCGAAAGGAAGAGAATGTTTATGTGCAAATTAATGACGGGTGTTAGAAAATTCAGCTTGCCCATATTTACACCCAGTTTTTGGTGGAGGTGGGCACAAAGCATTACATGGCTTTTCATCGGTGTTTTAAAGTACTTCAGAAGAAAATGCGGGTCTCACACGTCTGTTACCAGCAAATTTGCGTTTCTGGAAGTTACTTTTACGCTTAGTCATTTTATTTACTTACAAAACTCAATAGAAGTTTGCTTGCTACAAAAATAGCCGATAATCACACTACTACCAACGAAAACTAGTATCAGAAACAAAAGAACTGATTTCCTTATTCGTAATGCCAACTTCTGAGACATAGCAGCAATTCATAGCCTTCTAGACTGTGTACTTCCCAAGATACGAGTTCTGAACTGTGGCCGTACATGCGTAGCCGCGAAATTTGACAGTCACATGCCAACATTCAAAATATTATTTGAAGGTCTCACGATTGTCTGATTTTAATGTATTATATACCACAATGTTCAGGAAAGTCCAAAGTACATTATGGAGTACAAAACAGAAAATATTAAATTTAAACGAATTTCACGTAAAACGTCCCCTTAAAGTATCAGCCCGTGCTGCACGAGAGTTACAATAGGCCCTTGGCTATCGTCGCTTTTTAGGGTTTCGTACGTGAATCGGTTAAAACGGAATCCTTAGACGATCACTTTGTCAGTGAGTATGTTTCATCTCTTTCACTCAAGAAGTCAGACATAAATTAAACTTCGGAAAGAAGCAAATCAGTTTTTTTTTAATTTTTTGTACACAAAGCGAAATCAGTAAGTAAGGATATCCTACTCAAATAAATTCAGTGTTAGTTTGTACTCATTAACATCGGATAGCGGCACTTAATTATATCAATGACTTGAAATTTGGGACAAATTTCTATTATTGAGGTACTTTGGTACACTACGAAATTAACAGCGCTTTCCATTGGTTTTTAGGTGTACTACACCGTGATGATCGTGTAACACTACCTTGCGATCACGGATTTGCTTCAAGCTTTGTACACCTTTAGTAGACCGTTAAAACAACATGATGTGCAAGTAATAAGGTGCACTACGCGTGCAGTTCCGAGAAAATCAGAAGAGAAGTTTTAAGTTTCTGTTATGTAACTGATCTATCTATGCGTAGGTGCCGGCCGTTAGAGTTCATCGTAGTCAACAGCGTTATGTTGCTTTAATGGCCTACTGGAGGTCTACAAAGTTTGAAGGAAGTCTGTAATCCCAGCCAGCGTCGTGCTCTCCCCTTGTAGTGTAAACATCCGGACTACTAAGCTGAACAGACACTCAGAACTGTAATTTATGATCTCTCTTTTCCGCAATCTGATTTTGATTGAGTAAAGCCTATATGTAGCCCCAGGCTACTCTCAAGTTAAGTGTTAAGACCCCATGACAATTCTTCTGGTACGTTTAGAGGTTAGTGTGTTGAAACAGGCAAACAGGAGTGACGAATTTAGATAATAGTTTAAATGTCGATGAAGCTGTTTAGATGAAATCAAGCTTACATGTTGCCCCAAGCCTCACTTAAGTTTGCTGTGAAATCTCTGCGCAGATCCGTCTAGTAGATTTGGAGGTTACCGTATTCTATAAGACAAATAAATGGACATGAAAGTTTTAGACGAAAATTTAAACCACGGTATTATTTGTTTGATGATACGATTGTGATGAAAGAAGGCCTACATGTTGCACCTCAAGCTTCGCACAAGTTACCTGTAAAAACACCATGAACATCCGTCTAGTAGTTCTGCAGATTGCAGATTAGCGTCTTCAGACAGACGCGCGAGACAACTTAAGACAAAAATTTAAATCACAAAACCTTCAGGTCAGTAAATTTGAGTTGAAACTTTTAAACCACTTGCATATACATGTGGTTTTTATGTTTGAACTTACATTTACTGCGCTGAATATACGCAAGAAACATCTTTTCTGACTGACTTTTGTACCCTTTACTACTAGAAATGAATGCAGACATGGTCCTTTACAGGTAACTTGTGCGAAGCTTGGGCAACGTGCAGGCCTCATTTCATCACAATAGATTCCTGAAAAAAGTGGAATCGTGGTTTAAATTTTCATCTAAAACCTCCACGTCCATTTGTTTATTTGATTGAATACGGTAATCTCCAAATCTACTTGACGGATTTGCGTGGAGCTACGCTCAAGTTATCGATGAAAACCCCTTTGAAGGCAGTTTTACTATTTTATTATTACCGAAATATATTCAGGCAGACACGCACAACGGTTTTGTGACTTAAATTTTTGTCTTAAGCCGCCTTGCGCGTCTGTCCGAATACGTTACTCTGCAATATGCAGAACTGCTAGACGGATTGTCATGGTGTTTTTAAAGGTAGCTTGTGCACCTGGGGAGCAGTCTGACGACCGGTCAGTCCAGCCAGTGCGGATCGTTGTTACAGGCACCTGGTTATGTCGAAAGCGTAATTTATACCCCACGAGGAATTCGCTAATTTGTCATTCTTTCGTTCCAAGATAGGTAATAATTAGAGCCCTGCAACAGCATCTGAGAATATGGGTATAATTTACGCGTAGGCCGTATCCCGAGCGGCGACGCCGGCCATGTGGGAGTACGCCGCTGCGATGACGTGCAGTCCGCATTTGCAAGTCAGATGTCCCCGTCTCATCGCAGGCTCAGCCTTGGATTCGTAGCTGAGCACCCAGCCGTTCACAGGGCGCACGCAGCCGCAAGCCACGACGACCGCCGGCTCGCAATCTCGGCTGCGGCGGCACTCGGTCCGTTTACGAAGACGGCACGGCTCGCTGAACGCGGCGACCGGATCGTTAGTGCTATGCAATTACATGCGGCAATGCGTCTCGGCCCGAGCGGCCGTAACTTTGCTCCTTGAAAGTTTTCGCCGATACCGGCTAATTTAAATTCAATGTGGGCGCGGACACTCGTCCCGCTGTTTGACGTGCATAACTCGGGACAGTAATAATCCTGTGCGAAATTTACACGAGCCCGTCAAGGGCGTGCGCTTCCTCCCTCGGAGAACGATCCTCCCCCCCCCCTCCCCCCATTGTCCACCACTCACCCGTACCCATCCCCTTCCATTCCATTCAGCCTGCCGACCTGGCTTTTTACGGCTGGTCGAATCATAAAGCAGCGCCGCTAGTGAGGCGCAATCCCGGCGCGTTGCCGCAGCGGGTAGTGCTGTAAATTAAAGGGGCTTAGGCCGCCGCGCACCCCCTCCCCCTTTCCCCCGGACGCATGAATAGAGCTGTAAAAACGTCGCTCTGCCCTGGCGGCCTCTCCGGGCGCCCGCCGGGGCCAGTAAACACGGCCGAATCATGGAGTGTCACTCGGCGACGGCTGCCGATATTGAAACTTATCTCGGACCAGTAAATTTTCGTCCGCCGCTTCTGTGAGCGCCGTTACTCGCAATGGCAGTCCAAGTCGCGCCCGATAGCGCGAATCACGTATCCCTGTGAATCGTAACGTTCTATGAAGCGAAACACAATTTTCGGACCAGTGACGTCAATACTTCCAGTGACCTATCTACGACGATTATAATTTAAAGCCTCCTGAAGTGTTTCTCTGTCTGTATCTTATAGATAATATCAGGTACTACTGTAGGGATCTCGATACGATTTCTGCTAATAAGGTTATTCACGAGGAAGGTTTGTATATATTTCATTTTTTATAGTAATAGTAAATCTATGGTATAATGAAACGTGTCGGCTGTAGTCAACATCGTGTTTCATTCTCCACTTTACTCAGCAAACTTACTCCATCGATAAGATCCGTCTAATTAATCGATAAATTCCAATGTTTATGCAAAAGAGCGGTATTATCCGTGGGGATGGGCGATAGTTGTAGAGGATTTCCTTTTACTTCTCTTATTCCTATAGTACTAATACTAACACGAATTCCTTACAGACGAATGGAAAAACTGTTAGATGTCGACCTTTGGGAAAATCACTTCGGATTACATACAAATGTAGGGAAACGCGAGCCAATACTGACACTGTATGTTAGAAGGAGCTAGCCTTTTTTTCGTATTTGAGCGGCGGAGGTTGAGCCGTGGGGGAACCGCTGACGCCAAAGATTCTCTTTCTAGTCGGGGTTAAGGAAAAGCATAGATTTGTTCATATCATCTGTAGACTTAGAGAAACCCTCTGACAATTTTGACTTGAAAACTCACTTTCAAATTCCGAAGGTGGCAGGGGTAAAATACAGAGAGGGAGAGGCTATTTACAATTTGTACAGAAATCAGATGGCAGTTACAAGAGTCACGGAGCACGAAAGGGAAGCAGTGGCGGAGAAGGGAGCGAGACAGGCTTTTAAGCTTACTCCTAGAAGGGAGCGAGACGGGGTATTAGCTTATCTCTAATGTTATTGAATCTGTATATTGGACAAACAGTAAAGGAAACAAAACAAAAAAAGGCGAAGAAATAAAAGCCTTGATGTTTGCTTATGACGTTGTGATTCTGTCAGAGACAGCAAAGGACTTCGAAGAGCAGTTGAACAGAACAGACGGTGTCTTAAAAGGAGAATATAAGATGACCATTAACAAAAGAAAAACGAGAATAATGGAATGTAGTCGAATAAGGTCAGTTGACGCACAGGATAATAGATTAGAAAATGAAACACTTAAAATAGTCGATGAGTTTTACTATTTGTGAAGCGAAATAACTAATGATAGTCGAAGTAGAGAGGATATAAAATGTAGACTGGCAATGGCAAGGAAACTGTTCCTGAAGTACAGGATCCCGCCGGAGAGGCCGTGCGGTTCTAGGCGCTAGAGTCTGGAGCCGAGCGACCGCTCCGGTCGCAGGTTCGAAACCTGCCTCGGGCATAGAAGTGTGTGATGTCCTTCTGTTAGTCACTTTTAATTAGTTCTAAGTTCTAGGCGACTGATAACCTCAGACGTTAAGTCGCATATTGCTCAGAGCCATTTGAAGTACAAGATTAAGTGTCAGGTTGTCCTTTCTGAAAGTATTTGTATGGAGTGTAGCCATGTACAAAGTTAAACATGGATTATAAATGTTTTAAGCAAGAACAGATGTGTTGCTACAGAAGAATTCTGAAGATTTGGTGGGCACACCACGTAACTAATAGGGAGCTACTGAACGGAGAAGAGAAATTTGTGGTGCAACTTGACTAGAGGAAGCGATAGGTTGGTAGGTCACATTATGAGGCATCGAGGGATTACCAATTTAGTAATGAAAGGAAGCGTGGAGGGTTAAAATCGTAGAGGAAGACCAAGAGATGGGTACACTGAACAGATTCGATAGGATGTACGTAGCAGTAGTTACTGGGAGATGAAGAGGCTTTCACAGGATAGAGTAGCATGGAGAGCTGCATAAAACTGGTCTTTTGACTGAAGACCACAACAAAAACAACAAAATTTATAAAGTGCATGCTGAATTCGTTCCCGTAGGAAAACATGGCCCTTTTCCTTCAGTGGCCGAGATGTCTCGTTGGTCGAGCGCCTAGGTGTCTGGGGCGGGGGAGGAGGAGTGACGTAGCGCAACTATCTGAGTCCAGTTCGTGGCCGCCAGATGTCGCATTCAACGTGGTGGAGGGCGGACTGCGTCTTTGACACAATTAGCCATGTTTGGGAAAGAATACATTTGGGTTCTGACCTCAGTGAACTCGCCCTGCCCTTGCCAGTTTGCGAATATAAATACCAAAGTGTACTGTGCAGTGACATCCCATCAGAGTGCAGTAGGAATGGAGTGCCTCCAAAGGCGAGTCTTCTGTCTAGTGTCAGCGACTGCTGATGCCTTCAGCTTAAGCACTGTGAAGACACAGTGGCGTAAAGTTCTTGGCGGGACATCGTTTGACAGGTTACAACTTGGAATCATTGGGAACGGCAATGTGCCGTAGGGTGGCACTCACAAGTTACTGTAAAGAGGAGTTCGGATGGGTGAGCGTTAAATGCCAAATTCTCCAATCGTCCTTTATAACAAGCTTAGATATTTGAATGCTGAATATTTCAGTGGAGAAACAGAGTGTACATAGTGGTACCGCCATATACAAGACTACGAAACAGTTTTTCATTCAGACATTGCACTGGACTGTGCAAGAAGGCAGTGATACGCCTCATGTAAGAAAGAGAAGCGTCTACAAGCACATACTGTCGAAATTCGACAACGGCCGGATCGAGGACTCTCGCAGCAGTCGGGCAGTTAGCAACACTGCTGGTCGCGGTAGTTGGGATCACACACCTCTCATGCTAATAAGGAATCAGTGGGTTCGAGACCAGGCCTGCTCACTACCGTGGAAGATCTAACCGGCCTCCCACAAGCTGCCCAAGAAGGGACAGACAGTGTTCTCTAGGGCGGGGAGGGATCGTATTGCTGATGACGTTCCTTGTCAGAAAGCACGCTCATTTGCAGCAAGGTAAGTAGCGTTCGCACAGGTGTTGCGCGGACGTCTGGAGCATCCCAGACTCTTAGCGGATATCTGGAACACTCGACTCTTTGATGTGGCAACAGAGAGATCCTCGCTGACAGTGTTGCGTCTAAAAGCAACTTTGTTTGCTGGAGTGGACACCACGACTTCCTGTCAGACTGATACCGTTGTAGCCTACAGCGCCACAATCACCGTTAGGTGGAGGCTCCGACGAGAAATAACGTTGACAGACGCATTTGTTACAATGATTCAGACCAATGACATAGTATGATGGCTTAAGGGCGACAATCGCCTCTGGCTATCATGGATGATAACTTGGACGGGAAACCGATTGTGTCGATGGCTGTGCCTATCATAGAGGTCTCTGTGACGTCATCTTTCATGACTGTTTGTTGCCCATATTAGCCTGACCTGTACCGAGTAGTACTGTTGATATTTTTTTTAAACATCGGGAATTCGATATATTGATACTTAAAAGTAGTATTAACGCGCCTCGATAAATATGATAAGACATGTACAAATCGATATATCGGGAAAGTATCAACATATCGGTCTATAAAAATATCGACTGGGTATTGTAAATATACTGTCAGTTTTGGAGCTATATATTTAAATACTGAGATCTTATTAGCTATTCTGTACACCAACAAGCTAACAGCCTGTCTATGCCCCCATAGACCAAGACTTCAGATGAAACCGTTCCTCGTTCATGCTTGAGCGATAACCACTTGCCAACAAAGGTAACTGCATGTAAGAAGCACAATAAAAGATGTCAGATAGGTCCGTCGTTCGGTTTGGCGACATATCAGTTTTATACGGAACACTTCATGTGGTTTTCCCTGTTTTTTAACGTGTGAAAACTGCGTAGTGAGGCTAAACGTTCCGGTTTCTGTTCGCAATACCGAGCACCGATTACGTCAGAATTTCCCCTCACACGTCTCTGACCACCGCAAAGAACAATCTTGTCATTTAGGTTTTTGTTATTTATTTTCAGCAACTGTTTTGAAGAATGCCGATGTGAAGAAAAATCACACCACATGCATTAAAAAGATAAACCACCCCACCTCTCCCTCCTCAGTGCAATCAGACTTCTTCATGTGCCATCTTTATCACCTTCAAAGAGAAAAACTGGACGTCATGGAAGCTCAAAAAACGGCAAGACTCCTTCACTCAGTGAAACTAAAATTAAGTTTGACTACAATTTTGAAAGAAAACGCCATATAAAATAAAAATGTCGGCACTCGATTTAGATATATTTGTAAAAATAATATCGCCGATAAATATCGACATTTTTTGATGTAAATAACGATATACCGTTATTTCATCAACAGCCCTAGAACCGAGAACCAGACACACCACCTATTGTCAGCTGCTACGAATACTGAACCCTGGCCTGGAGTTAATGCAGGATAAAATTATGTGTGTATACACCCTAAAGGGAACAGAACGACGCACCCCTAAGGAATTACTCGAATGGGGCTGAGCCGTGCTGACCTCAGCTTTTGCGTTGCTTTAGAACTTGGTTGTTACTCTGCGTTTGGTTTCCCGCAGTTACTGCGGTTATGCCGTGGCTCTTCCTCTTTCTACGTGTGGCAGCAGCGATGTGTATCGATATTTGCACCGTATACCATCTTTGGTGTTGATAGTTTCGGCATGGTGGTCTCTATGTAGAGTCGCAGCCCGTGGGGGCTGTTGCGACTGCTACGAGGTTCGTCGCGCACTGATCCAGGACATGAAAGCTGAGTGGCGATTTAATTACCGAAGCCACGTCTGTTCACGTTGTGCCCTTGGTTAGTGGTTCACTGTTGGCGGTATTCCTGGGAGCAACAGTGAGTGTTCGAGTTGGTGGAGATTTAGCCGTTGTGTGGTGGAATTAACTATATTTGTCAGTTTGAATTTCAAGTGCACCAGCGGAATTTTCTACCTTGTGGCCAATAGGGTTCCGGTTACCTGCCATGGTCACTGACGTAAATTCAGGCAGTGTCCTTTCCTCACCTGTCGTCGCTGCCCAACATGGTGTGCAGTTTTGACAGCTTAAAGTATTTTTGATTGTGACGGCTATGTCTGTAACGTTTTGGCTTTGGAATTCTCGTATACTGGTCGGAGGTTAGCAAGTCGCCTTGTCGGTGGATCCCTGACTGTCTATTGGTTGTGTTGCCAGCGGATCGCGTATAGTTGGGCGACGTCTTGTCTCACCTAAGCGAACGTTAAGATTTCAAGGGCAGACCGAGCCCCTGGAAACTTCTGAGCACCGTTGTCTGTACTGCCTTTCTTGTTGGCGTCAAATTGTGTATTTTAATGGCTCATAGCCAGTGATTGGTATTTGTATGCTTGTAATTGTGTTTTTAAAATAAAAGGCCTCAAGCTGTTTTAAAAGTAAGTTTTTCTAAATTGGGCAATTCTTACATTGTCTGAAGATAAAGCTTGGGCCTACTGCCTGTTGAAAATTTATTGTATTCTTTTAAGGCATCGGCCTTCAGCTGCTTTAAGTTTTAACGATCTTACTTATCAAGTATTAAATATTGGAAGATAAAGCTGTGGGCTTTCTACCTGTTGAAGAAATATTGTAATGTATTGTTTTAAAAGGATCGGCCTTGAGCCTCTGTAAGTTTTAAGGATCTTACTTATCAAGTATTACATTCTTTCCAAATATAGCTGTGGGCCTTCTGCCTGTAGAAAATTTATCATAGTTGTATTGTACTTAAAATGATGGGCCTTCAGCCGCTTTAAAATTTTTGAATTCTTACTTATCAAGTGTTACATCACTTGGGCTTAAATACTATTTAAAATTAAAAGCTTTGGGCCTTCTGAATTGGAAAACTAGTTGCAGTTTTTTTTAAACAAACGCCTTCAGCCGTTTTGGAGTAAGGTTTCTTATTGGTCATAATGCTTGGGCCTCCTGCCTATTAAAAAGTGATTTTAGTTATTTTGTTTTCAATCTATCGGCCTTCAGCCACTTTTAAGAAACTTAATCTAACTGAGTAGCCAAGTCTTACATCGCTTGGCCTTAAATACTATTTAAAGTTAAGGCCTAGAGACTTCTGTCTCAAAAATAAATAAATAAATAAATAAATATTGATAGCAGTGGTATTTAATTCATGGGTCTTCAACCGTTTTAGAATTAAAGACGTTTTCTTTCGGTAGTCAAGCTTAGAAGTTGTTTGGACAACTAAATAAAGTGTTATGTTTGGAGTGTAACTGACAGCCGCTCATTGTGGCCCCCTTCCACAATTCCTACTACTTGTCCCGTCCTGCGGGTTTAGCAGGGCGTATCAGGGACTGATACCAGATGGTGTGATGTGCATTTACAGACAAACGTATGACTACAGTTTCCGAAAAATTGAATAATTTATTCCAGAGAAAGATCTCACAAAGTGAGCAAGTCAACAACGCGTTGTTCCACCTCTAGTACATATGCAAACAGTTATTCAGCTTCGCACTGATTGGTAGTGTTGGTGGATGTCATCCTGACGGATATCGCGCCACATTCTGTCCACTTGGCGCTGGTGGAAGGGCCCCGCCGTTAATGCTCCAAACGGGATGCATCACTGAAGAGATCGAAGACGTGTCCTGAGTTGCCTCCGACACCGGTGCGATACCAACCTCACTGTCGCCATCCAAATGGCTCTACAACCAGGAGTGAGATCTGGACTGTGATATCGTTTTCTAAGAGGATCCTTTTGGTTGTCATCCTCGGCACCCTTACCCCATAGCGTTACGTCGACGATACTCGAAACGCACTTTGTTGCTCGTCATGGCAAGTCTGCCTGGGGCTACATTTGAGCAACAGGCGACAGTCTGTTACTTAACTTCTTGCTTGCCAAACTCTCTCTTGGCTAGCAATCTCGCCATCTCTTCAGCTGAGCCCCTTAAGAGAATTGCGAGCTGGACCCTTCAACCAACGACGATCTAGCACCCGAATCGGACAGAATTTGGCACGATATCCCTCAGAAGGACTTCCATCAACTCTGTCCATCAGTGCCAAGCTAAATAATCGCTTGCACGAGGGACATATGTGGACCAACACATGATTGACTTTCTTAGTTTGTGAACCTCTTTCTCATGAATGAATTATCCAAATTTTCTGAAATTGTAATCATTTGGTTGTCTGTACATGTATATCACATCCACTGATTGCCGTGCTATTCGTTGCTTTTTTCCCCATGGACTGTTTACCTCCCAAGCTTTTCCCACTCGGTGACTAGCCGGAACACAGCCATTGTTACTGCCAGATGTAACACGCCTGTGCACTAATTTTTCCATCCTGTAAATTTAATCACGCTTCCGTTGAACTTCGTTGAATTTGCACAAAAAGTGCAAAGCACGGTATTTGATGTTCTTACTTGAGTTGCAACATAGTTGTTCAACCACACGGTCAATTATTTAGGCGTCAGACTACTTACAAATTTTCGTCCTTCTCCGTTCAGCCCAACGACTACATTCCTCTTCGCGTCACTTGTTATGCAGGTGTTTATTCAGCTGTTCCATATTCAAAAATGGTTCAAATGGCTCTGAGCACTATGGGACTCAACTGCTGTGGTCATCATTCCCCAAGAACTTAGAATTACTTAATCCTAACTAACCTAAGGACATCACACACATCCATGCCCGAGGCAGGATTCGAACTTGCGACCGTAGCAGTCGCACGGTTCCGTTTCCATATTCAAAACTTTCCTGTATTTGCACTGGGGATTACCCCATCAGCCGGTCCAAAGGTCGTGAACGAATACTGCCGATTACGAGGAAAGGAAGAACTGTGTAAAGAATATGAGAGATCCATCCAGCCGTGTAGAGAGTAATCTCCTTAAGTGGGTTGAATACAGGCTGACAAGACGAATTTTTAATATACTCAAGAGCAGGCGTAACACTCCGACTAATGTTTCACAGTGGTGAGGAAGGATATTGGTGGGCTGGGTTCAATCGATGAGACTTACCGGACAATGTACAGGTCAGTGATCGACGGCTTTGAAGTCTTTCATGATGAACAGAAACCAAGCAGGGCATGGACACACAAAAGGAAACAGTCTGCATATAAGGGGTTCAAAGATTTTGCTCTCCAAGGAAGTTACGCAGTATTGTATAATTGTGACCTAAACTGGTCACTCATTGGTGTTATCAGAAAAAAAACAGCTATGACAATCCTCACCATACACTAGTTTTTATCAAGTGGAGAAGCGATGGGAAAAAGCAATTGATATTACAAAATGCGAGGGACATCTCCGTGGGCAAGTGCTGCTGACCACGAATTGCTAGCTGGCCACTATGGCATCCTCTGCCAACAGTGTCGTCAGACGCGGCATGGATGGACATGTGGTCATTACATGGTCCTCCCATCGTGTAGCAACTATTCACCACTTGCGGAATTCATAAATTTGTCTCAAGAGCCTGTATGCACCATCGTCCCTGCCATTCCACCAATGAAGAACATTTGTAGATACCGATGATCAAACCTCGGGCCCCCACGTGCCAGCCAGACACAGTGATCTTACAGCCATGAATGCAGGAATAAAAAATATATATAAACGGCAACTGTTAATTGCAATTCATTCATAGCAGGCTGGTCCACCTGTAGTTGTTTACCTTTTACATTATGTTCACTATCAGATGAATTTCTAGCATGATTCAAATTTGTCTTTCATATTTTTCTCTATGGCAATGGTAGAGAATGGGGAAATTTTTTTTATGTTCACACACTATTTTCTGGAGTCTAGATTCAACTAATTCAGTGGGACCAGACTTGTAAAGCAAAGAGATTTTTGTGGCACTTAAGTGCCAATTAAAACGAGGGAAATTATAATCTCTCACTAAGATCATGTCATGTTTATTTGTAATTTAATTACGAACTGCATTCATCCGATCTATCCCAATTAAGAAACACATTTCACATTGTAAAGGTTAATCTGTCACCAACCTGAAGATTGCGTTTATGAGGTATCAACCGAGAGGTTTTGTGTAAGCTAGCCTTCCTCTGATCTTTGAAGTGAATTACCAAGCCAGTTATATGGAGATTTTTCACAAATACAAATAATTTCCGAAGATCAGAAAGCGATGAATAACAGAAAATGTCTGAGCGAAAGACTAATGACTGACGAAAGTCACAAGTTAATATTGCACGCTATTAACATTCTCAGTCTTTTCATTCATTGTTAGTTCTTTCCTGCAGCGCCTATCGAATAGAGAGTTGACCAAACACTGTTTGCACTATGCACTTATGTGTGACAGTTTTAGTCTCCTCATCAAACACACCCACTAGTGCTAGTTATTAACTGTGTGATCTGAAGTGGTTGTCTTGACGAAGGCACTAACTTAAAATTACAATAGGACTCATATTGTAATTCATCTGCTCGGAAGATGAAAACATAAAGTTATGTACTTAGAGCAATGTGATGTCTAGTTTACCAAAATATTGCAAATTAAAATATGTGTTCCGTCATTCACACCAAACCAGCACTGTAAGCGGATGATTTTCGAAAAAGAGATGTATTTTTCTCTTTTATTTAGTTTTTGGAGTGATGGTTTCATTAGGCCAGCCGGTGTGGCCGAACGGTTCTAGGCGCTTCAGTCTGGAACCGCACGACCGCTACGGTCGCAGGTTCGAATCCTGCCTCGGCCATGGATGTGTGTGATGTCCTTAGGTTAGTTAGGTTTAAGTAGTTCTAAGTTCTAGGGGACTGATGACCTCAGATGTTAAGTCCCATAATGATCAGAACAATTTGGTTTCATTAGGGATTTAAAAGTCTCTTGCATTTGCGGATGACTTAGATGTGATGGCAGATTCGATTGAAAGTTTGCAAAGTAATATTTCAGAGCTAGATCAGAAATGTAAGGACTATGGCATGAAGATTAGCATCCCCAAAACGAAAGTAATATCAGTGGGAAAGAAATACAAACGGATTGAGTGCCAAATAGGAGGAACAAAGTTAAAACAGGTGGACGGTTTCAAGTACTTGGGATGCATATTCTCACAGGAAGGTGACATAGTAAAAGAACTGGAAACGAGGTGTAGCAAAGCTAATGCAGAGAGCGCTCAGCTACGAGCTACGATCTACTCTCTTCTGCAAGAAGGAAGTCAGTACCAAGACGTAGTTATCTGTGCACAGTTCAATCTTTCGACCAACTTTGTTGTTTGGGAGCGAAAGCTGGGTGGTTTCAGGTTACCTTATCAACAAGGTTGAGGTTACGGATATGAAAGTAGATAGGATGATTGCAGGCACTAGTAGATGGGAACAATGGCAGGAGGGTGTCCACAATGAGGAAATCAAAGAAAAACTGGGAATGAACTCTATACATGTAGCAGCCAGGGCGAACAGGCTTAGATGGTGGGGGTCATGTTACACGCATGGGAGAAGCAAGGTTGCCCAAGACACTCATGGGTTCAGCAGTAGAGGGTAGGAGGAGTCAGGGCAGACCAAGGAGAAGGTACCTAGATTCGGTTAAGAATAATTTTGACGTAATAGGTTTAACATCAGAAGAGGCACCAATGTTAGCACTTAATAGGGGATCATTGAGGAATTTTATAAGGGGGCTATGCTCCAGACTGAACGCTGAAAGGCATAATAAGTCTTAAATGATGATGATGATGATGATGATGATGATGATGATGATGATGATGAGGGATTTAAAACAAAACTGGACCCAAAATTGAGCCCTGTGGAAAAGAACTGGAGTCAAGATTGTGCCCTATGGAAGAAAACTTGACCGATTAGTCCCTGTGGAATAAAACTACGCCCAGTATTGGGTCCTGTAGAATAAAACTGGACCCAGGTTTGGGCCCTGTGGAATAAAACTACGCCCAGTACTGGATCCTGTGGAATAAAACTGGACCCAGGTTTGGGGCATGTGGGACACGGTTGGCGACTATACCCGCCCGAGGCCACGCGGCGAGCCTGCACAGTTGGCGTCCGCCCTTGACGTCACACGGTGCGCCCGCCCCCTCCCCTGTTGCTTGCTGTGACGTGGAGCGCCCTCGTGGCGGCCCGATACCCGCGGCGTCAGCCGGCGAGTCCCGGAGCAGCCGCGCTGTGCGGCGTTGCTCGGCGCAGACCGCGGGCCCTGATGGCCCTACAGCACTACCGGCTGGAGGGCCCTCCTCGTGGCCTGTGTGCGCCCCCGCCCCTCTCCCTCCCGCCCCCTCCAGCTCGCCACGCGACGCGACACTCGGCTTCATTCCCGGCAGCCAACTGTGCCCCAGAAACCACGCCGCCCCTCTTGCCACACGCGCGTGCTGCTGCTGTTTGTCCTCGCGAAGATTTCCCCGTGGAAGACTGCAACTCTTCTCCACTGCGGCTGTTTGAGACGAACGAAAGAGCAGTAATGCCACTTTACCACTGCCGACACGTTTTTATTAAATATCAGCAACGTTTCTTCTCATTTCGTAATAAAATTTGCTCCTTCATTACGGTGTTTTCTTTGTGAGGAAGATTTGAGAATGTTCGGCTCCCCATTGCGTGCTTATTGAGATCTAAGCTGGGAAGTAAAAATCGTTACTGTTAACGCTCGCTACTTGTGCTCCTGTGTACTAAAACAGAAGAGGATATTAGTGAATTAATGAAATGCTAAACTCAAGAAGCAGTCAGAAATTAAAAAAAAAAAAATGTTGTCACTGCCTATCCACTGGCTTCCGCAATACTGCAGTACATCTTCCCAGCCCTCCCCCCTCCCGTCACGCTTCCTGCGGTAAGTGCAACGCAAAGGTGGTCCTACTCTCAAGAGACCGCATCTACTCCTGATCACGGATTTCGTCCATATTTGTTATACATACAGGAAATGGCTAGAAATATAAATGACAGAACTTGGAACTCGAGATGACAAAGCGTCTATAAAAAGAAATAGTCTTTTAGGCAGGAAAGGAGCTATTCATGTTCGCGGAAGTAGCGGATCGTGCAGCGGGAATACTATAAAACGGTAATCCAAGGGCCGCGGCGTCGAGTCCTTCTGAGGGAAGAATTCTTATATTATATTAATTTCTTTCTTTAATTAAAAGGCGACCCTGAAAACTTTATTTGCCGATGACATGGAGCCCGTCCCTATTGGAATCTCTTTCTGCGAGAGTGGGCGAACGTTGAAGTTAAGTCTGAGGAAGTTTTAAAGGCACATTTTCATGCTGACCTTTTATTAATAGAAAAAGTAATTATAAGTAATGAAGTACATAAATAATTTGATCCATAGAAGTAGTTCTCGGCTGTATAACTATTGTATGCAGCCGCTGTAAACATTTCAAGAGTTTTGATCGTCAGATTATTGGCGGAATAAGAGGCACCTTTTGTTTATTTAGGTCTTGTCGAGATCGGACGTATTTTGTCACACCGCCATTAATACTACATTATTTCATTAATGCATTAATGAGTTGCAACCAATCGGCACTCGTAATTGCGTAATGCAGGTCTCTATGTAAGAGTCGTAATTTAATTGTGTTTTATTTCAGAATATACTGTTGCTACTAACCTATGTATGTTTTATTTTGTGTCTTTAGTCATTGTAAAATTGTTGGTTTATTTGGCGTGGTAAAAGGTTCCGTGCTTATAAGCAAAAAGTCGTCCAGCTCGATCCACTGTCGTCTTCTGGTGTTGTCTTATTACGAACTCCGATTTTAGTGAAAACACAGAGAGAAGAAACAGGGTTAAAAATACATGTAAGGACCTTTAACAGGAAAAGCCATGCTCAATGGCCGAGAGTTTGTATGAAACAAAATTTACCAATCGGTAAACTTAATTGATCTCTATCTAATATTCATTACTATAATACATTGTACCGTCTCGATCCAGATACGAACGAGCTAAATTAAAATGTGCATAGAGACGTGACTTCTGGCTGTTCAGAAACCCCAACGGGCCGAATCAGGCTTCATCTGAAGAAATGAAAATATTAGGATCGAGACGTCTCAATAATCGGCCGGTGTGGCCGAACGGTTCTAGGCGCTACAGTCTGGAACCTCGTGACCGCTACGGTCGCAGGTTCGAGTCCTGCCTCGTGCATGGATGTGTGTGATGTCCTTAGGTTAGTTAGGTTTAAGTAGTTCTAAGTTCTAGGGGACTGGTGAACTTAGAAGTTAAGTCCCATAGTGCTCAGAGCCTTTTTTTTTTTTTTTTTTTTTGCCTCTCAATAGCTTTTCAGTCAGAAACCAAAGTGAGAACTGAATAAGCGCAGGTTAGTCTGGAAGCTTTAACTCACGCACAACAGAAAATCTGTGAAGGTCACGACGCAGATCCATTTTGATAATAATCTGACACGACGATCCTACAGTTCTCACTTGCTCTGCTAACCGCCCTTGCGAGTTGTTGTCTTTCTTGCAAAACTTCTTTCCGCTTCCGGAATACTTCCTGGCGTTCGGACTCGTATCGGATACATTTCTAAAAATATCAATACGGCCTAGACTGCGTTTGCATGAAATACCTACATCTTCCTTCGAGTGAACGTTACTTTGGCAGCCGTGTAGAAAAAGTCGAATAAGGGAATCAAAACTAAATATTAAATGAATACACTTCACTGCTTTTTGAAGTGATTTGTTGGTAAGGAAAATACGGAGTGGAAACTGCGAGGACCGCTACAATGATGCTGGTTTAAAGGCTCTGGACTGCCATCCCGGAGAGCACGGTTCAGACTCTTGTACAGACACCACTGAACCCCTTACGGCGAATGTCGGGACGATTTTCTTTAAAGGATTGTCTTTCTCATCCATGTCCTGGGCGAACTGTTACTTCTTCAACACCTCGTCATCGTAATACAAACTTGACAGTGTCTACAAATTTAATACCGATTAGCTGGATGTGATGAAATCGAAGCTTCTGCGAACAATCCTAATACGGACAGGGTATTTCATTACACCAACATTACGAATCGGGTGATGTACTTCGTTTCCATCCAAAACATGTAACCGGTAAGAATTTTAGAAGTATGGGCGACGGTGTGCTGTTTTCGAAGTTATAGCCTAGCTGGTGTCGCAAAATCGTAATAAAAAACAATATTAGAGAATGAAACATCCTGGCAGATTAAAACTGTGTGCCCAACCGAGACTCGAACTCGTGACCTTTGCCTTTGGTGGGCTAGTGCTCTACCATCTGAGCTACCGAAGCACGACTCACGCCCGGTACTCACAGCTGTACTTCTGCCAGTATCTCGTCTCCTACCTTCCAAACATTACAGAAGCTCTCCTGCGAACCTTGCAGAACTATCACTCCTGAAAGAAAGGATATAGCGGAGACATGGCTTAGCCACAGCCTGGGGGATGTTTCCAGGAAGTTTCATATCAGCGCACACTCGGCTGCGGAGTGAAAATCTTATTCTGGAAGATTAGAGAATGTTTCTCCACCTGCTCATAGGTTCCAAATCGCTATCAGTAATTAAATACGTGAGAACGGCTAACAACTATGTTCGCGGAAAGATCTGGATCACTGTGTCTGATAGGTATTGTAAGAAGGATACACTTGGGAACGTATTAGCGATTATTTTAATATTAGAACAAGGGCGGCGAAGCAACAATATCACACACAGTTTGCACAGAAACAGCCAGTCAACAACCCTTCGGTGGTTATATAAGGAAACGCGCTGCCCCTGAGATTCAGTGCAGTTCAGCAGCAGGAGAGGCCAACACGCAGTGACGGCAACTGCGAGGTTTATTCTGAGTGTGGTTAAGTCTGTGACTGGACAGGTTCATCGGCGATTAGGAGTCTGTGGCTCCTCACATCTGCGGTCCCTCACATCTGCGACTCACGTGTGTGCACGACTGCAAGTTGGCGACTTCATGATTCTGTGGTTGAACACATCTCTGGGGTTACTCTTCTGTGGGCCGTTATGTCTCGTAGTGTCCGATTTGTGCCTACGGAACTGTGGCTCAGACGTATTTAGGACTGCAAATCTAGATCTGCTACGTTTCTGTGCTTTATGTATTTGTGAATCAAGTCGCCTGGGTCCTACGCTATGTGTCTGAGAATTTTTGAAAGCAGTCTTTGGTGTGCGAGTCTATACAGTGCATCCATTAGTCTACGCATGTGCGACTCTGCACTATGGGTCCATAAGTCTGTGATAAGCATCCACGAGCCTGCCATAGATGTAGAATCGTGCACTTAGATTTCTGAACTTAGATTGGTGGGGACTTCTAGATTTCTGAACTTAGATTGGTGGGGACTTCGTGGGACGCTTAGGATTCGTGGGGACGCTTAGGATTCGTGGAGGACCGCGGACGTGAAGACTCGCGGAAGAGTAGTAGACGGACTGACTATGGACACATAGCATAGATTCTCAAGTGCGGAGCGTAACGTCCAAGACGAGAGTCGCAGAAGAGACACGTAGGATAGTTGTTCTAAACACAGGATTCGCAAAAGAGCACGACCAGGCAGATGTGTTGGATTACAGACGCGTGAAAGTTGTCAACGTGTAGTTGTGCAAGACAGAGCCGCATATGTATCTAAGTGCAGTATATATGTGTAAAGTGCCGTTGCCTCTTGTTGCCCTTTCCTGCTGAAATGCACTGGACTGAATGTCAGGGGCAGCGTTACACTATACTGCGCTACGGGACGATGATAGCCTGCTACGTTTCGGCCACACTACGCGACACTTCAACGACTCGACCGAGCCTTCGCGTCTGCGTCATGCACCGTTGGCCGACGCCTCTACGCACAGCTGCTTATCGTCGTTGCCCTCTGCAGTGCATCGAGCTGTCAACGGGCAGCTGTCCCCTCATTTCCGACCGAGGTTTTCGGGAGGTTTTCCTTGGTTGTAAGGCGAATGCCGGAAATGTTTACCGCCCTCCCATCGATACAGAGAGAAATCGTGCAAAGAACAAATTGGAAAATAAATACTGGAACGTTACTTTGTCTTGTGCCTTTTATTGAGCAATAAGTGCCACTGTGCCTATAGGTGCGGTGTATAGCTATCTTACGTGAAGAGAGATCAGTGGACTGATAACAGCTGCGACAATGTTTTGGCAAACATGTTTCGAAACACTCGACCGACCCTTCGCGTCTGCGTCATGCACAGTTGGCCGACGCCTCTACACACAGCTGCTTATCGTCGTTGCCCTCTGCAGTGCATCGAGCTGTCGACGGGCAGCTGTCCCCTCAATTCCGACCGAGGTTTTCGGGAGGTTTTCCTTGGTTGTAAGGCGAATGCCGGAATTGTTTACCGCCCTCCCATCGATACAGAGTGAAATCGTGCAAAGAACAAATTGGAAAATAAATACTGGAACGTTACTTTGTCTTGTGCCTTTTATTGAGCAATAAGTGCCACTGTGCCTATAGGTGCGGTGTATAGCTATCTTACGTGAAGAGAGATCAGTGGACTGATAACAGCTGCGACAATGTTTTGGCAAACATGTTTCGAAACACACACACACACACACACACACACACACAGTGAGAGATAGATAGAGAGAAAACATTCGCCACTGACACACGTCAGAAATAGACTTCAAACAAAATTGACAGCAAAGCTATTATGTCTCAAATATTTTGTATGCCTTCGTAAAATTACTTAGGTTCTGATGATCTTTCCAGCAAACGTACCATTAGCGTAGCATTGAGCGACATACAACGCTGCTTGATATCCCTTCGGGTTTTTGCGATATACGCAAGCTCTTCGTAATATTCAACTGTTCAGAGTTCATCGTTGCGTGAAATGTTAGATCAGGGCTACAGAAATTTCTGGCATCCCGCTGTTACTGGTGCATCGGAAAAAAAGTTTGCCCTGTGTTTCTTGCACTGACATAGCAAAGACATGGGATAACGATATGCACATATACAGATGGCGATGGTATCGCGTACATAAAGTATAAAATGGCAGTGCTTTGCCGGAGATTTCATTTGTACTCAGCTGATTTGTGCTTAGTGAAAAAGTGTCCGGCTTGGTCCGACGGCACAACGCGAATTAAGACTCTCAACGCGGAGTAGTAGATGGATCTAGACTCTTGAGACATTCGATTTCGGAAATCTTTAGAAATTCAAAATTTCTTTATACATAGTTTCAAGAGTGTGCCGAAACTACCAAATTTCTGGCATTACCTCTCATTTAACGACCAAGAGGACCGATCTGGCGCTTTCGTAATCAGTGCTAACAGACAAATAACACTGCGTGAAATAGCCACAGAAATCAATGTGGGAGGTACTACGAACGTATCCGTTAGGACAGTGCGGCGAGATTTGTCGTTAATGGGATGTGGTAGCACGCGAATGTCTTTGCTAACAGCACGACATCACCTGCAGCGCCTCTCCTGGGCACGTGACCATATCAGTTGGTCGTAGACTACTGAAAAACAGTAAGTCCAGATTTCATCCGGTAAGAGTTGATGGTAGGGTTCGCCAGTGGTGCAGACGCCAAGAAGTCATCGACCCAAGTTGTCAACAAATGACTGCAAGCTGGTGTGGCTCTATGATGGTGTGGGCTGTGTTCACATGGAATGGACTGGGTTCTCTGGTCCAAATGAATCGATCATCAACTGTGTACATGGAATGGAATGAACTGGGTTTTCTAATCCAAATGGACCAGTCATCAACTGGAGGTGGTGCTGGCTCCATGATGGTGTGGGCTGTGTTTACATGGAATAGACTGGGTTCTTTGGTCCAAATGAACCGATCATCAACTATGTACATGGAATGGAATGAACTGGGTTTTATAGTCCATATGGACCGGTCATCAACTGGAGGTGAGGCTGGCTCCATGATGATGTGGGCTGTGTTTACATGGAATGGACTAGGTTCTCTGGTCCACATAAACCGATCATCAACTGTTTATGAGGAATGGACTGGGTTTTATAGGCGAAATGGACCGATCTTCAACTGGAGGTGGTTATGTTCCGCTCCTTGGAGTCAATTTGCAGCCATTGATGGATTTCATCTTCTCAAACAACGATGGAATTTTTATAAATGGCAATGCGCCATGTCACTAGGCCACAGTTGTTCGTGACTGGTTTGAAGAAGATTCTAGACTGTTCGAGAGAATGATCTTGGCACCCACATCGCCCAGCATGAATCCCAACGAACATTTATGGGACATAATCGAGAGGTCATTTCGTGCACAACATACTGCCCCGGCAATCCTTTCGCAGTTGGACTGCTATAGAGGCAGCATGGCTCATAATTTCTGCAGGGAACTACCGACGACTTGTCGAGTCAATGTACGTCGGTATGGTGCACTAAGCCGGGAAAAAAGAGGTCCGGTACGACTTTAGGAGCTACCCCATAGCTTAATTCACCTCAGTGTAATGTACGGTCTACAGTAAGCATTCTCTTTTAACAATAGAAATGTGACGATATGTGTCGATTCTTACTGGGACCAAACGAACGTACACGTGAGTTTACATTATTACCATTGTAATTTACATTATTACCATTGTAAACTGCTTTTAATACAGCTGATAGGGTTAACCGTACTCAGCTGTCATAAAGCTGTAATTCGTAAAATAAGAATCCGCCTATTTCATTTAATGTCTTCTTACATTTCCCTGCCACCGTAATCTACGTCGCTAACGAACGCTTCTGCGATGGCGCTACACTCACAGACACGTCGGTTCGAACACTGGTGGTGGAAAGTTTTCACTGCTAGTATTTTGCTATTGTTCCACATCACCAGTATTTGGGGAAAAGTCCTCGGATTAAATTTCAAATTCCTTCGCAGTGTGTTAGGAAGTGGACCTTGTGACACTGTTGACAGTGATTTGTCCGTTGGATGGGCCGTTAAGCTGTCGGTCTACTTGTTTCTGTTCGAGAGAGGTAGACTATGGGCCACCACCGGATTCTCCTACTCCCCTTGCTTCGTCCACATTTCAGAGGCTGTTAGGGAATTCAATGTTCCGAGGTTCACAGTGCAAGGCGTTTGCCGCCAATATCCAATTTTAGGCGTTACGGATAATTTAGTGACCGACGGCCTTCACTTAACAACCGAGAGCAGCGCCGTTTGCAAGGCACCATGGCTCACATTGTAATTATGTAATAGGCGTATTTAAACTGTTTTAGCATGTAATTATCTGAACTGTTTCTTATTTAAATTGTTTTGTTAATTAAATTGCATTGTGTATTATTGAGAAAGAGCGGGAAACCGCGCATAGATACATTTTGAGAAAGAGCGGGAAACAGCGCGCAGTAATACATCTGTAATGGTAGCAGGGATTGTCTGCACCAAAAACCATTGTTGGCGGCGAGACCGCACTTTTGTAGCATTGAGCGTTGGAAGCGAGCAGTTGCGAGTAAGATGTGAGACGAGGCAGTCGTAGCTAGCGAGACATGAGAGGAGGTCGCTGTAAGCGAGGTATGAATTAACACTTTGAAAGAAGCGGTGTGCTCGCCAGCCACTCGCTATATGTAGCGCAATGCTAGTTTTTAAGAATTTTTGTAAAGAACTATGCCCCTTGTAATTGTTTGTCAAGATCGTTCTCAGAATATAGTTATGTAATTTTGATGGAAAATTAGGTATGTAGCGCAACGCTACTTTTTAAGAATTTTTGTAAAGAACTATACCCCTTGTAATTGTTTGTCAAGATCGTTCTCAGAATATAGTTAACTTCTACCAGATTAAATGCATTAAGAATTTTCTATCCCAAAATCATTCACGTAAATGCTTTACGGAATTTATTGTTATCTTAAAAGAAAAGTCTAAACTGAGCTTCAGCTTTTATCAAATCTAAATTAACTTCAACTTAAAGAATTCCAGTCACAAAGTATTATGAAACTCCACCAGCAGCTTATAATTATGTTAAAGAGAAGTAAGTATATTCATTCCACAGTTTGCTGTAGCAGTCAGATGGCGATCCAGTATAAATAATTAAAGGTAAGAATCAGTCTTAATAATTTCAGGTAACGACTGAGGGCCACGGCGACAACACATTTTATGTTTCGTCGTAATAATCAGCAGGTAGTCTTGACAGAGCAGCAGTTAAAAGATTTTAAGAGACGCAGCGTTCAGTCAGCAAGCAAACGTTCATCCAATATTAGACGGGAAGGTTTCACTTGGCGATATCCATTCAGTACGACATTTTAGTGAATCTACTGTGGATATGGATATACTGACTTTGATAATAGTGTGAATAAGTTACTGTTAAGTGGCGCAACGCATATACTAAAGTGTATAACTTTTATTCACAGGTCATCGGCAATTCTGTTTGCTTTATTGATTCGGCGTGGAAAAGTGTTTGTTCAGTGTTGAATCCGCTTTGAACAGTGATATATTTTGTTGCGTGTGATGATTATAGACAATGTCCCGCAGAATAATTACTCGTTCTCAAACTGATAAAACTTTTTGTTGCGTGTGATGATTATAGACAATGTCCCGCAGAATAATTACTCGTTCTCAAACTGATAAAACTGTACAAAATACTGACGAGAGATTCTTTTCTGGAATAGGCAGTAATAATACGTGTGAAAACCCTGATTCTGAAACGTTAGGTGAACAGACATTTAATAACTGTAACAATATGGAAGCGTTTAACGAACAAGTAACTTCAGAAATGCCCACAGACAATGAAACGGTAGTGCAAAATAATTTGGCATTAAATGCAACAGACGGTACACAGTCACAAATTCCGCATAGTAGACATAACAGTTTCAGTAACGAAACCACTACAATGCAGTCAGACAGAGAGACTCCATTAAGCACTGATTTAGATTCAAACGGTACACAGCTACACAACCTGCGTAGCAGATCCAACAGTTCTCATGACCAAAATTCCGAAATTACGGAAAACGTGACGCAGTCACAATCATCTGAGGATGTTCAAATGAACACAGATCTACAGCCCTTAACAACGAATACAAATACACACAGAAGTCAATCCGAAACGGATCCAATAATGGCATTTTTGCTACAAATGAGACAAGACATGAATCAAAACTTTAACAGGGGGTCACAAGAATTAGAAAAAAGGTCACAAGATCTAAAAAACGAAATTAAGGCAGAACACGCACACACAGATCAGAAATTAGACAACATGTACCAAAATCTAAAACACGAAATCAAAGTAGAAATTCAAACAGTCGCTGAAAAATGTTCACAATCAACACAAGAATTACGCGACAAAATTCAAGAAATATCCGATAACCAAGCAACATTTGCAGTTAGTATACGGGAAACAATGACAGAAAACTTTGCTAAACAAAACGCTCAGATTGATGAACGTTTTAACAATCACACAGAAAACTGTTTGATACGTCACCGTAAACTGGTGCGATCGCAGGATAAAGAACGAAAAGAATTACTACAAACAATCACTAAACAGCGTCAGGACGACAAAAAGAAAGTGTTTGCCCAGGGCAAAACATATGTAGACAATCACATACAGTCGATCTCGGAAGAAATCGAAACGGTCAAAGAAACAAATAATCAAATACAAGACAGGCTTACAGAAATCCAAACACAGACAATCGATGTGAAAACTTCTACAGACACTGAAATCCAGAATGTTAAAGATAAATTAACAGAGGACGTTCAGACACTAACTGACAAAATAGAACACATAGAAATTAACCATGACACAGAAAATTTAAAGGCAGATTTTAAGAAAGTCACCAAAAGCAACCGTAAATTACGAAACGAACTGACAGAAAAGATCAATGAACTCACTACAAGAATAGATCTTTTAGATACTAACAATGACGAGAGATCAGACGACACTGCACCAGTCCCAGTGCAACAGAACTCTAATAGTAATAACACGCCATTGACAAATATACAACAAACTATCACAGATCTAAAATCGCGTAATGATTCATTGCATCAGCAAATAAATTCTCTACAGCAAGAGATAGCGGACGCACAAGAAACCGCCGCACATAATCATTTTCAACAGAACACACACCGTTACGAAATGCCTCAGATCCATAATACATATAATGTTGGTAGACTTCAAAGAGTAAGAGATTTTACCCAGGAAGAAAGACAGCCGAATCCATATTCAAGACAATACGACAACACTTACACACACAGACATGACAGTTTTGATCACAAACATTGTCTTTCAGTTAGAAAGTTTAAAACATTTCAAAACGACAGGGCGCAAATACATCCGTTGGATTTTATCCAACAGTTCAGGGGAGCACTTCCACCATCATGGCCAGTACAACATAAGTTAGAATGTATTGTCAGTTTTCTTGAAGGAGAACCAGCACGACGAATGCGACCAATTGCTAGACAATGTTTTTCCGTAGAAGCATTTGAGGAAGCATTTTTATCAGCATATTGGTCTGACACTACACAAAACAGCATCAAAGATCGGCTACTTAGTTTGCCAAACTTTGAAAATTCTACCTTTCCAACAATCACACAGTTTTTCGAGTACATGGTGGAACAGAACCAGTACCTCAACGAGCCATACAGTCAATCGGCATTAATACAGCTTTGCATTTCAAAACTGCCCAGAGCTTTGAAAGTGTCATTACTGACAGGGCAACAAAAGGACAATGTATCCGCTTATGGAGACATCTTACAACTATTAGAAGCACACCAGGCAGACTACGCATTTGTTAACAAAAATTTTTCACGACAGAACGGAAAACAAACAAACTCAGCTACTTTTGAACAAACACGATTTGGTAATAACAATCCGAGTAAACGCTTTCGCAGCGAAAATGACAACGAAAACAGGAGTAATGAAAAACATTATACTGACACGGTAAATTTATATTCAGGACAGCAACAGAATCCGAGACTTAACACGTAACCGAATAGGTCAAATTTCCATATGAATCATCGCTCAGATAATGCGACCGGGGAAGGCCATTACGCGGGTCGACCGCAAAATGAACAAAAACAAACGTTTCTACGGGGTGCAGGTGGGCTGCCGTACAGTCACAGTTATAACGACAGGAGAAAAGAAAACGAACACAGACCGCCGAGGACGTTCCACAATGACAATTTTAACGGAAACTACAACAGGGCCCAACAGCTGCGTTACCGTATGAATGTACCAGACACCAGATTTCATCCACCAGACACTGCTAATAATCAAAACGGCAGAACTGTACAGTTGATAGAACACATACCAAACTCCCAAGCTGAAAATCACATATCGGAAGAATTATGACTAGAGAAAACCTGCAATGAATCTCTTAATGTCGATACTATGAAATCACACAGAGAAAACATAACGACCGAAAATGCCATTACATTTGACGACGTGAGAGACACATTGTTACAGGAAAAACCAATCCTACAGAAAACAATATATCACCCAATAATAGAGATAAATTTACAGTCGCACAATATTTTAGCGATAATTGATTCAGGTTCACCTATGTGCGTAATTAACGAAGACACATTTAACAGATGCAATAGCAATAATGATTACCCAGTATTTCCTTTAAACAGAACAAAGGTCAAGGGAGCTTTTGCAGGAAAAGGCATTGAAGTTAAAAGACAGACACAATTAACATTTGTTTTTGCAGGGGAAACGTTCCACAGTGATTGTTGGATAGTTCCGAATTTAACAACAGACATGATATTAGGAATAAATTTTCTTGTTCAGTACGATGCGAAGATTGACTTCAAATCGTCATACCTCACACTACAAAAGGAAAACAGGGAAGTGATCGTAAGATTTCAAAACACAGTATCCTCCGAAGAACAAAATATGCACAGGATCGAGATTTTTACTGATTCTCAAGATAACGATTGTTATATCGCACTATACACGAACACACTTAATAATGACTTGGTAGAGGAACAGGAGTACAATATGTTCGAGACAATTACACGCAAGGTAGACAATAGTGTAGCAAAATGCGATGCAGAACGCACAGAACTTGAAAATATTCTGGTACAACACAAAGCAGTTTTTGCCAATGTTCCAGGAACAATGACAGGATTTATGTACGAATTTCAGGTGAAACCACACGAGACTTTCAAAGCAAAGCATTATCCAATCCCACACATACACACAGAAGCAGTTAAGAAAGAATTACGAGCAATGATCGATCAAGGAATAATAGAACCAGCAGCCAGCCAATATATAAATCCACTACACATTGTTGAAAAGAAGGATGGATCACTACGTTTAGTTTTAGATTCACATCAAGTTAATAAAATAATCATTACAGAAACCGACCGACCACAGACGTTAGAAGAGTTACTGCAAAAATTTCATGGCACCTCCATTTATACTACACTCGACCTCAAATCAGGGTTTTGGCAAATCCAACTACACCCAAATTGCCGAAAATATACGGCATTCCTTTGCTTTGGGGAATGCTATCAATTTTGTAAACTTCCGTTTGGACTAACGATTTCGTCTGCCGCCTTTATACGAGGCATGAATACTATTCTACCACAAGATCTGAAAAACAAAATTACTACATATGTCGATGACATTTTAATTGCAGCAGAAAACTGGGAACAACACAATCATACTCTTCAACAATTACTGAATACATTCGAGCAGAATGGTATAACTATAAACTTGCGTAAATCTGAATTTGGTAAAGCGTCAATAAAATTTCTAGGGCACATTATCTCACAAACAGGTATCGCACCAGACCCTGACAAATTGAAAGCACTGAAAGACATCGACGTGCCAACAAACAAAAAGGAACTTCGGAGCTTTTTAGGTCTTACCAATTATTTTAGAAAATTTATCCACTACAAAGCATTAGACACGCCCTTGCTATACCAGCTTACAAGTAAAAACACACTTTGGTCATGGAATGAAGACGTTGAAGTTGAATTCGAGAACTTGAAAGAAGCATTATTAAAAGCACCTTTGTTATCACACCCTGACCCAACACAAAACTTTTCCGTTGCAACAGATAGTTCAACCACAGCACTAGGAGTACATATTTTCCAAGAAATAAAGGAAGAAGATAAGACAGTCGTGAAACACATTGCTTTTGCAAGCAGGATACTTTCTCCAGCAGAGCGCAATTATTCTGTAACAGAATTAGAGACACTATGTGTAATTTACGCTTTTAAGCGATTCCGTCATTTTCTATATGGCCGACATACAACAATATATACCGATCACCGAGCAATCCAGTTTTTATTGTCAGCAAAACTTACGCACGATAGATTAAGCCGCTGGAAATTATACTTACAAGAGTTTGATTTTACCATTATACACATTCCAGGCACGCAGAATACTGTTGCCGACGCATTGTCGAGGTCAATTCACAATAAACGCATGGAGAAAGAAAATACCTTTTGCTACAACAACCATAGTATTATGTATATTAAACAAGTAGCTTTCGAAAACTTTATATCAGCAGCATTACAGGATATAGAGAGAGAACAGCAGAAAGATGAAACACTGAAAGAGATTGTAACGCTTTGGAAAGACAGAAGTAACGCTAAAGTCAGACTTCATTACACTGTACATCAAAATATACTCTTTATTCGATCATACCGAGACGGTAATAATTGGCTTTTATGCATTCCGGAAGGGATCGTAAATAAACTGATATGGTATACACATCTAAGTTATGGACACTACGGAGCGAGGAAATGCTTTCTGATTCTGCGACAAAATTGCCACTTTAATAACATGGAAAAACACATAAGAAAAGTAATAGCATCATGCAAGATATGTCAAAAAGCTAAATCATCAACAGTGTCACACATTCCACCATTGTATCCCATCATACCGGTTAAGTTAAGACACATGGCAGCAGTGGATCTTTTCGGTCCAATCCCCAGAACAAATAATGGTTATAGTTATATTTTTGTAGCTGTAGAACTAACATCCAAATTTGTAACATTTTCTCCACTAAGGAAAGCAACAGCAAGAACAGTATCAAGAGCGTTTGTAAGAGATTTTCTATCAGTAGTAGGACGTGTACAGAAGGTTATTTCGGATAACGGTCCGCAGTTTAGGTCAGACGTATGGAAAAAATGTTAGAAAGTAAGAACATAACACCTATTTACATATCAAGATATCACAGTTCTTCCAACCCATCAGAAAGAATAATGAAAGAGATCGGGAAGTTATGCAGAATTTATTGTCATAAAAGACATACAACATGGGATAAATATATTTTACAGTTTCAAGAAGTGATAAATGCAATACCCAATGAATCTACGGTGCTATCACCAACCGTAATACTGACAAATAAAGACCCACCAAACAAAATTACCGAACTAATTACTTTTCCTAAGACGCGTAGGCTTCGACATTGTGAAATAATAGACACAGCATTAGCAAACACTAAAAGAGCTGCAGATCGGCGGAAGAAACAACAGAAGCAGGTAAGTCGACTACAGAAGTACGAGATTGGCGACAAAGTACTGATTCGCACTCATTTTCTTTCCAACAAAGGTAAGCACAGATGCCGTAAATTCGAACTTCTGTATGCAGGCCCTTACAGAGTTCGTAATATTCCACACGCTAATGTAGTGCATGTGGAAACGCTACGTAAGAAGAAATCATTAGGGAATCATCATGTATCCAACGTGAAACATTTCTTGACTTAAATTTTTGCATTTCAGCTGACGAAAGGACGGCGTGACACGTAAGTATGCAACAATGGTAGTTTCAGCGCGCTTCAGTAACAAACAAAGCCGCGACACGCAGCGGGCCGCTAATATTTCACCGTACCTTAAAGAACACAGCAGTACTTAATGATGCTACGCCAGCCAAGACAAATAAAAACACGAGAAACATTTCCTAACTTAAAGAGAACATGCAGACAACGACACGACGTATGAATTTGTGCACTGAGAGCTCATAAATGAAAGAAATTTTTTTTTATAACGTGACACAATTACTTAAGAAAATGTCGATTTTTGCAATAGCTAAACTGATAATATAGATCGTTCATTAATCAATTATTTTAGTGGTAACATTAACATGTACTCTTTATTCCAGAATGCAGCATTGTTGTCACACGTCATCAAAATGAAACGTAGTTTTAGTTAGAATAAGGATGTGAATCTTTAGGTCACGCAGATAGCTGACGCTAATTGTCATTACAGAAATTTTATAGGTCATGCCGGGAGCTGACGTGATTTTGCAGCAGTTAATATTATGATAAAGTGTTTTATAGGTCATGCCAGGAGCGGACGAGAAGTACCAGAAGATGTTTATTGAAGTCATGCCGTGCACTGACGATAATTAATACTGAATGTCTTATAATAAGTCATGCCGTGCGCTAACGTTAATTAATGCTGAATGTTTACAACAGGATATGCAGAGAGTTGACACAGATGCAGAAGAAGAATGTGTATGTTATGTTAGTATATAAGAAATGTATAATGTTAAGAAATAATTTTGCTAGCATGTGACACATTGCAACACTATGGATGGGGACCACACATTACAATGTCTAACCAGAATAATGTTTACCTTAATTTTTAGCTGCAAAAGAATACTTTAAATAATTTTATGACAGTAATTTTATTGTATATTATGACCTGACATTTGACGACTCATAACTGACGACTACACCCCTGAATGGAAGATAAAATTTTAGGACAATAAGTCAAGAACTGCATTGTCAACAAAATTTATAATTAATGATGTAAGAAACTAAGATATGTAAATACAGAATAAGTAATAATGTACTTGTCTATAACAAATCTGTATACTATCAAATACTGAATAAGTAGGAACTTTTATGTCTTTTATATATGGGAATAATTTTCTGGAAGAATTCTTAAATTAAAACTACATATTGTTACAAATTACGACACAACATATTTTGTCATAGGGAAAATTATTTGGTAGTCAAATTATGGTACCAACAATGTCCGTGAACCCATTGCCAAAACAATTTTACCCGTACCTTAATTCCTGTGCATCCCCATGGTTATTGAGCACAGAATCAGTGAATTGTAAAACACGTGACTTCAACCAATGATGTTCTCGACGAGGTGTTTGCATACCTAGATGCACACAACAGCCCGATGTATGTCAATTGGTGCCTGCATACCTAGAGACACACCACAGTATGATGTACGACAATAGGTGTTTGCATACCAAGATGCACACCACCAACCTTAATGGACCATTGGAGATGGAACTTAATCCTGATGTGGCTGCGGCAACTCAGGCTATTCGACGACGTACTTAGTGTTTGGGTACACTAAAACTATGGAGCAAGGCGATGATGGAACCACATGGCGAAACCTGGTGTTGTGCTATGTGAGGGAAAGGAACAGACTTTTGAGTGCATTCACAGACAGTTGCCAGTGCTTTGACCATGCTATCCAATTCCTTTTGTACCTTCCTTAATTGTGGTACTAAGAGATGCCAATTTGAATTAAATGTTTCATAATGTAAACTTTCAATTGCTTCATATGATCTGTATATTGATTTTCACATTTACTCTTATTCTTGTTGTTAAATTTAAGGGAACCAAATTTTACTTGATGTACAATTCCTACTAAAACCCTTTCTATTTACATATTCTCTTTATTAGAGATAGACAAATCATTTCGTATGACAGCATTTGTGTATACACTTTGTTCAAACTATTTTCTATAATCAAATTTTATACTTATGTTGAGTCCATATGACTCAAGAACGTAGTAAAATTTTAAGAAAGCCGAGTAGCGGCATCTGTAATTATGTAATAGGCGTATTTAAACTGTTTTAGCATGTAATTATCTGAACTGTTTCTTATTTAAATTGTTTTGTTAATTAAATTGCATTGTGTATTATTGAGAAAGAGCGGGAAACCGCGCATAGATACATTTTGAGAAAGAGCGGGAAACAGCGCGCAGTAATACATCTGTAATGGTAGCAGGGATTGTCTGCACCAAAAACCATTGTTGGCGGCGAGACCGCACTTTTGTAGCATTGAGCGTTGGAAGCGAGCAGTTGCGAGTAAGACGTGAGACGAGACAGTCGTAGCTAGCGAGACATGAGAGGAGGTCGCTGTAAGCGAGGTATGAATTAACACTTTGAAAGAAGCGGTGTGCTCGCCAGCCACTCGCTATATGTAGCGCAATGCTAGTTTTTAAGAATTTTTGTAAAGAACTATGCCCCTTGTAATTGTTTGTCAAGATCGTTCTCAGAATATAGTTATGTAATTTTGATGGAAAATTAGGTATGTAGCGCAACGCTACTTTTTAAGAATTTTTGTAAAGAACTATACCCCTTGTAATTGTTTGTCAAGATCGTTCTCAGAATATAGTTAACTTCTACCAGATTAAATGCATTAAGAATTTTCTATCCCAAAATCATTCACGTAAATGCCTTACGGAATTTATTGTTATCTTAAAAGAAAAGTCTAAACTGAGCTTCAGCTTTTATCAAATCTAAATTAACTTCAACTTAAAGAATTCCAGTCACAAAGTATTATGAAACTCCACCAGCAGCTTATAATTATGTTAAAGAGAAGTAAGTATATTCATTCCACAGTTTGCTGTAGCAGTCAGATGGCGATCCAGTATAAATAATTAAAGGTAAGAATCAGTCTTAATAATTTCAGGTAACGACTGAGGGCCACGGCGACAACACATTTTATGTTTCGTCGTAATAATCAGCAGGTAGTCTTGACAGAGCAGCAGTTAAAAGATTTTAAGAGACGCAGCGTTCAGTCAGCAAGCAAACGTACATCCAATATTAGACGGGAATGTTTCAACATGCAGCAATATTGAGCCAAGATGCCTCTATACCTGTCCACAATGCGAAAGGGTTGACAGTGTAGGATTTTGTGTTGCTGAACTAATCCGGACAAAATGAGAACGACTCCGTATTAGAACGTATCCTATGAGTGTACAGGACACTTAATAACAGGTGTAAGGGAAGTATTGGTAAACTGTGGGACTTTGTCTTATGTATGCACCCTACGTTTACTTACGACAGCGAAAGGACGTGAGTAACACTCTCACTGGCCATTTACCGTGTGCAGTACCTAGGTGACAAAACGAGTTCACTCTCGTGAAGCACTATTCTAATGCTCAATTACAGAAACTATAGATCGTATAGAGCAGGGCGAAAAATTTTCCCCGTGAGAATCGAGTTAGAGCGTCGTATTATCGATAGTTTCTCTCGTATTTTAACCACTATTTTTCTGGTTTGCGATCCCCTGCACACAAAACTAATAAAAAAGACTAGTTTATCGGTTACATCTAGGTCTACCTTCCTCAGAACACTTTACGGTGTGTGGCAGAAGCTACTTTCGATACTACTACCTTTTTAACCCATTCCTATTCCACTGACGTAAGAAGCGTGGGAAGACTGACTGCCAGCAAAGCTCCGCATGACACCTAATTTCTCTAATTTTCTTTTCGTAGCCATTTCGCGAATCCTATGAAGGAGAAAGTAATACAACGTGAGCTCACGACATTTGAACAACAAATTTCTTCATGATGCGGAACACCTGTTTTTCAGAGTCTACCACTGGCTCCATGATGCTTTCGTGCAAACTAAATGAAGCAGTAACCAAACGCACATTTCTCAACAGTAGACCATTTCGTGAATCTCAGCCTCTCTATTGCAACATCTGCCGCTGGAGTTTGTTGAGCATCTAAGCAATTCTGTGGCAGGACGTACAGCCCTTCGTTGGGTCTTTTCTATTAATCCACACTGGTAATGGTTCGGGATCGATGAGAAATACTCACCCACCTATCGAACAAATGTTTTGTGAGTCACTTATTTTGTGGATTTATACACTTCCTTACGATTTTCTCTATGTGTTTTTGCAAGGACTCTGCCTTACCTGCAGTTGGTTTCACGTGGTCATTCTCATTTCAGGTTGATGTGATCCTTACAATAGGTAATGAAAAGATGTTGACTGTTCTCGATCCAGGACACCTTTAAAATATCGGATGGTATTGTCTCTTTGGATCAAACGCTTTTTGGAGACAGATTACTTTGGTACATGGGGTTTCGGGCATATCCAGCCGCAGACAAGCCTCACAGCACTCAGTAAAGCGATAAGGGATGGTAAATATTACGACTATTAGCTCTCCCTCCCCTCCTTAGTGCAATAACAGTTGTGCGAGGGAACAATGGGGGAGAGCTTTGTGACGCGATGCTGTCTGTTTTGTTTTATGACCTATTGAAATGTACTCTGAATATAGTACAACATATTTACAGCATGTGTCGAATACGGTCACCTCGAATCCACACAATTTATAAAGTTACCCGTCGCAGTTTCAGTCTGTACATTCTGGCTAATCTTAAGAACTGCTATAGGAATTTTTATTTTAATACGGTTTTCACTAACGGATAGACTGATTCAGAGGAAGACTTTATGTACATAATTTACTACCGATACGCCGGACAAACATCGGCCTTTAGGCACATAGTGCTACCTGTGCGAAACTAGAGCTGGTGTATAGTTTGCTATATAGTTAACTGACTTCTTGTCAGTGTGCGACAGCTTACCTAGCCTAGCCTTGTACTAGGTAGGAGAAGCAATGAAATCTATCATGCGTTTCAAAAGAATAAATCCCACACCCAGTGGTGCAAAGTTGTTTTACCCCCAACAACAGATTTCCCGTACGTGGTAAGTCACATGTTTACTTCGGTAAAAATATCTTTAGGCGTTCTAAGTTATGTTTACACGCAGCCCCCCCCCCCCCCCCCTCCATTCCACAGGTTACTTTTTCAGCTTTTTAATCAGATGTACACGAAGTTTATATGAAATTTTACTGCGCACTGGAGAGACATACTGTAACCTGTTCACTTAAAGAGTGTAGTGCACTACTTAAAGGACGAACTAGATATAGGAACATACTAAGTAATCTGCGGAAATGAATGAAACAGTGGAAGAAATTTGCCAGAGATCTCCCACACTGCAGTGCACTACTTTATGGATGAATTAGATACAGTAACATGGTAAGTAATCCATGGAAATGAATGAAAACGAGGAAGAAAGTTGCCAGAGATCTCCCCGTCGTTCACAGAAAGCTGAACGTGACATGGCTTGATGTCCGCGTGGCTATAGCGCTACATGTCGCTAGTCCGTCTACACGAGGGAGTTGAACGAACGGGAAAAGACAGTGCGAGACCATCATCGAGCAGTGACTGTGCACTGAGGCGGTGTTCATGACAATATGGCCCGGAAGAACGTCTGGATCACTTCACACGAAAAAGAATCGTGGCAAAACTGGAAGAAAGAAGAAGCGTGACGAGAGTAGCCATGGAGTCTGGTAATGCTCCCAGCATTGTTTCACGTGCTTGGGAACCGTTCCTAACCACCTGCTCCGCTGTCAGAAGAAGATGGTCATTCGCTACATTATGCACGGGCAAAAAGGGAACCCCGTCAGTCAGCGGAAGCACTTGTAACCACATTTAACGGCAACGCAAGGGTCGCAATATCACTCTCAACAGTGACAGGGCGACTCCATGTTAGTGATCTGTTTACGTGATGACCGGTGCGTCGAGTTCCGTTGACAACCACAATCGGCGACCATTTGCGATGGTGACAAGAGCACACGGACTCGTTTCGGATGAGAATAGGTTCAGTATGGGTAGGGAATACTGACGAGCCATCACACGACAAGACGTGGAACACATAATGCGCCCAGGGACATTGTTAAACACGAACGTTGTTAAGTCCAGGTGTTAAGATATTGGCAGGCATCATTCTGCATGGACGTACTGACCTCCAAATCTTTGAAAACGTTACGCTCCTCACACTGCACTTTTTCCCATCGTGTTTTCTTCCAGGGCTGCATTCTCTCCTTATTTTATTTGTATTGGCGACAATGAGCGACAGCATCGGACAGGAGCTCTTGGAACTAGAGGACGTTCGGCAAATGGCCTGGAATTCCCATTGAGCACGTATGGGATGCATTGTGGTGACGTATTGCTACACGTCCACGTGCACCAACGACCCTCCGGCAGTTCTCAATGAAGCTGATGGAGGAATGGAACTCCCTGTCGGAAGAACTCCTTACCAACTTTGTGGCCAGCAATGGAGCACGTTGCAGAGTATGCACTGCTGTTCATCGTGATCACACACTCTATTAAAAACATGTGACACCTTTTATAATGTCTGTTCGTCTTAATGTGCATTTATGTCATTTACTTTCTGAACTATACTGTAGCAGTTCTGCGTCGTATGTATGATACAAGTTTCATCGAGCTGTGTTATCTGGCAGAGTCACACCATGCGAAAGTTACATTAGTCTTATGTTTTACACATCAGTGTATGTACAGTGTCGCATTAAGCTTGAATAGCCTTTTGGTTTTGGTTCAAATGGGTCTAAGCACTATGGAACTTAACATCTGAGGTCATCAGTCCTCTCGACTTCGAACTACTTAAATCTAAAGTGAGAACATCACTCACATCCATGCCCGAGGCAGGATTAGAACCTGCGACCGTAGCAGTAGCGCGGTTATGGACTGAAGCGCCTAGAACCGCTCGGCCACAGTGGCCGGCTTTTGGTTTAGAAGCGAAATAAAAAGTACATCAAGCAAATGTTGTTCAGCTATCAAGACGGACCTTAACCACCATTACTACCTTTCTTGTATCTTCATTCCTATCAACGGCAGAGCCTGCTGTTTTGACCGAGCGGTTCTAGGCGCTTCAGTCGGGAACCGTGCTGCTGCTACGGTCGCAGGTTCGAATCCTGCCTCGGGCACGGATGTTTCTGATGTCCTTAGGTTAGTTAAGTTTGAGTAGCTCTAAGTCTAGGGGACTGATGACCTTAGCTGTTAAATCCCATAGTGCTTAGAGGCATTTGAAACATTTTCCAGAACGGCAGTACGTTTTTCGTGAAAATCATTTCAATTTTTTATTCTGTAATCCACGTCCTGTCCTCAAGACCAGCTCGAAAACCGTATTACAGCTTACCGCTCACGTGAACAACTGGTTCTTCGAAACGTAATGCAAAAACTGGCTTTGACTCTCCTATACTAATGAAGAGTGCAGATAGTCGGAGTAACAGGGTAACTCATCTACCTGTTGGAGTTGACAGTAAAAACATGTAAACCAAGCAAAATACATAGTGGTCATTCAGTTAACAGTTTCATGTTGAAGATATGTGTGAGTACATTCCACCTTTTTGCTGTCTCGCACAAATCTACAACAGGGAACAGTTACATGTGTCAACAGTGTGTGTTTTACTTGTATTTACATATGTTTACCGTCAACTACAGTAGGTAGTTACCCGTTACTTTCGCTATCTCCACTGTTAACCAGTCAAAGTCAATTTTGCGTTACGTTTTCGTGAGTGATACCATGTAATTCGTTTCAGAGCAAGTCTTCAGGAGAGGACGCGTATTACCAAATAATAAATATAGTCTGCTGTTGTTTAAGAAAAACGTAACGTTTCTCATATTATCGCAACTCTATGAGGTTCAAGAAGGTAATCAGACAGGTTAATACGCCCCTGGTAGCTAACTAACATCTGTTCGATGCATTTTTTAATTTGCTTCTGGACAAAATATTATATTCACTTACCAGGACAAACCGATGGGCCGAATATTCCATTGAGTAGAGCATCCTGTTTACAAGTCTGGCGATTAAAACTGCAACACCTTGAAGATGGCAGTCAGTAGATATTAAATTGGCATAACGTCTACTGCACTTGTGGGAATAAAGAAAGACTACGCATCAGTTTTCTCACTCAAAAATCGCATACGAATGTTGGTTTATAATGAGGAGACAGCCTTTTGCTTCGTGTAAGAAGGAGAAACGTCTACTATCATCTGCTGGAATTCGACATCGACATCAGCATGGTTCAAATGGCTCTGAGCACTATGGGACTTAACTTCTAAGGTCATCAGTCCCCGAGAAGCTAGAACTACTTAAACCTAACTAACCTAAGACACCATGCACATCCATGTCCGAGGCAGGATTCGAACCTGCGATCGTAGCGGTAGCGCGATTCCAGACTGTAGCGCCTAGAACCGCTCGGCCACCCCGGCCGGCGGCGTCAGCATGATCGTGGCTGTGTGATGTGCAGGGTGATTATAATTAAGTTTAACTTTCAAAACGATGTAGAAATAACAGCATTGGTCAGCATGCCATGGAATATTATTGGAGAAGGGGGGAAACGTATGGCAGAAGAAAAAAAAACAGTGAGAAAATTGATGGCGTTGTATGTGTGAGAATACGTAAATGAAAACACCCATTGAAGTCGGTATAAACACACAGGGTACACTGCGTTTTCTCCTTTCCACTTCATCCTGGTGCTGGTTTACGGCATCATTTATCAGAGGGTCATATTTTTTCGAAGAGACAGGTGCTTCCCGTCCTGTTACCTGTACCGTCACTGGTAATCGCTATAAGTGTCTTTTGCGCAAGCGCGCCATTCCAGCTCTCTAACGGCGTGGATGTGAGGATAGGATAATTTTTATGTAAGATGGCGCACCTCCGCTCATTTCAAATCCAATTAAGCAGCTGCTGAAGCGCCGTTTCGTAAATGCTGGAATTACCAGCTGCTACTTCCCTACAGCCTGGCCGTCCCTATCGCCTGATGATAATCCGTGTGACTTCTGGCTGGGGGGCTATCTGAAAGATGTTGTGTTCAGTGTTAAGATTCCAAACTTAGCTGCACTGAAGGCACACATTTCACAATACATTCTGAACGTGATCCCGGATCACTTCGATCAGTTGTTGAACACGCTGTTTCCTGATTTCAACTTGTTGCAGAAAATGGTGATCAGCATATTGAACATGTCTTGCGCTACTCATACAGAAATTAATAATCCGATTTGATTTTTTATTGAGGCTCTTTATGCGGATTTTGGCCTTAGGAAACTTAAAAACCGATGAGACTGATGCTTTTATTCGGTTTTTGGCCTCAGGACAATTAAAAACCGATTTTTCCCATCCGATGTAATATGACCTTGCCATGGTGGATGGGCTTACGTAACTAACAGAATCACGTCTGTACACCCATGCACACTGAGTAGTACAGTTTGTTTAATATCAAACGTCCACCTTAGGCATTTTTGTATGATTCATTTGCCATTTGTAGTCGACCACTATTACATTATGATTCTTACAGGGCCAACTATTATCTTTCTTCTGCCATATGTTTTTCCCTTCTCCGATAATATTCCGTTCTAATCTGATGTCATTCTGACCAATGGTGTTACCTCTACAGCGATTTGAAAGTTTATCTTTAATTCTAATCACCCTGCACTTTGAATCAGATAACGAGCTTGTTTCAGCGGTACAATTTAAAAAATACAATGAAAAAGTAGCGAAGTGAAAATAAGCAGTGGAAAGTCAAGGGCACTGCAGATTACGAAGCCATTTTATCACCTAAACGGTCATCCTCAAGGCGTATCTTCAGTGCCCAATAGATGCTGCCGAAAATTGGTATGCAGACTTCCGCTTCCACACATTAAACCAAACGGCACTGAATTTGACGGTTTGGATACACGAAGATAACACGTACGGTGTGACATTGAAGTCCTTAACACTGTTCTGGATTTGCGCCCCGTGTCTTAACTGACTATCTGGAGGTGTTTTAGCTCTCCTGCCGCCTTCTATAGATATTTCGTGGATGCCACTTGTAGATACTCATGACCCCATTGCATTCTTCTTCTCAGCAGATCGCGAATTCGTTGCTCCTATATCTAATGGTGCAAGAGCGAACAGCAGTGCGAAAGAAAATTCCAAATTACGACTCGGCCGAAATAGAGGTACGGACGCCGACTTAGGATGCCACAAATTCCTCTCCAAATTTATTCACACCTTGCCATGACCAACCTGCAGACGCAAGGCGCCAGTAAAAGTAAATTTTAATACTTGAAATATTTCCTAAACGCCTTGAGTAACAGTGTCATTGCAATCAATATGCTTTAACATTTAGTTTATATATACATCATACGAAACATTTCACTATCACTCGGTGTCCTACTTACAACATGCGTCTTTACACCTTCGAGCCCCGATAGCGACTCTTGCAGATGCTTAACCATTGTTTCGAACCCGTCTCCTTCTGCTCACTTTTGATTGGTCCATCTCAGCATCTAATAGATGTACATCTTAATTAAAGCACCTAACATTCCTCATAAAAATTATTAAAGCCGTTGAAATTATTAAATGACTGTTCAGATCACCGGTATGGTTGGAAGTTAAATTGCGAGCGATATGGGGCTTGCCGGCCGTCCGAACGGTTACTCCCTACTGCTCCATCGTAGAAAGCCTCTAGAACGTTCCGTGTTCCCACACTACATGACCTTCTGGTGTCACGTGGTGTGACGCCGGCTACCGACTACCAGCTACTGATGCAGATTCGCTCTATACGCTGCAGCCTATAATGTAATGTAGAAATGAAAGCGGGGCGCAATGTGGCAAAAATGGAACAACTTTCATTCATACGGACAAGGTGACCACCGATTGAACTCTACGGGCTACGTGGTGACCAGTGTATCGGCTCCAGTAGACTTGGCAGTAGAGGGAGAGATGCGTAGATAGTGGTATGTCCACTGATAAAAGTGAGCCCTAGAGGGGCACCAAGTCGCCGTTTGAAACGAGTTCTGATCCTGTCTGCAGTATCAGAATAGATGAAAAAAAAAAAAATGCAAATTTGTGGTTAGGTCTTATGGGACCAAACTGCAGAGGTCATAGGTCCGTAAGCATACACACTACTTAAACTAACTTAAATTAACTTACGCTATGGACAACACACACAGCCATGCCCGAGGGGAGGACTCGAACCTCCGACGGGGGCAGGCGCACGGTTCGTGACAAGACGCCCCATACCGCGCGGCTACCACCCCGAGGTAGAAGAATGGATGCATTTGTTTGTTGAGGCTCTTATGGTGACGCACATTCAGAGATTCATTCGTTAATATCCGGGCCAGAACCCGACATGAAAGAACGAGGTGCCATTCGGAACACAATACGATAACTTTTGTTTCGTATATTGGAAAATTTGGAGCACATCGTTTACGTTTTTTGCATGTTAAAGCTAGAGCTATCTTTCAACAACAAAACGCAAAAACCGAATCTTGCCCGAACTGTCTTTACCTGCGGGCCAGTGTGGCCGAGCGGTTCTAGGGGCTTCAGTCTGGAACTGCGCGACCGCTACGATCACAGGTTCGAATCCTGCCTCGGGCATGGTTGTGTGTGATATCCTTAGGTTAGTTAGGTTTAAGTAGTTCTAAGTTCTACGGGACTTATGACCTCAGGAGTTCAGTCCCATAGTGCTCAGAGCCATTTAAACCATTTTTGTCTTTACCTGCCCCGATGCAGAGATCTGGTCATAGTGTCCTCCTGGTCTCTCAACCGCTGTAGACATCTGGTCATTGATTGACGAGAGACTGGCAGGCCTACAGCTGCCAGGTAGGGCTCTTGTATAGAGTTGAAGTAGCATGGAGTGAAGTACCCATATCAGTTACGCAAAACTAGTTCAAAGTCATTTCGACTCGATGTCCTGCCGGGTTTCAGCCGTTGTATCTGACGGAGATGGCCGCTCTTGGCACTACATTTCGACTCCGAAAACCCGCAAATCACATACAAATTTAATCATGTAGAGTATACACCCTAGTGTATGAATCAATGAGTAAGATTTTTTGACGAGAGCCGTCCAATAAGTAATGCAACACATTTTGTTTTTCTGAAAACTTGTTGGTTTTATTCAGCATTCCAATTCACCATGTTATTCCCCACTATTCTGGCTACAAGTCTTCCAATATAATCTCTATTCAAAGCGAGAGACTAACGGCACCTTACTGGGAGGGCGTGTATGCTCACATGGTATCACTCTACTGGTAGACCGCGGAGCCGAAGTCTCGCTGCATCAGCAATCTCCGCATTATCCGCTTACTGCTCTCTGCGCAGTGTTTCCTTCATTGGGCCTAACACATGGATGTCAGAAGGTGCGAGATCCGGGCTGCACAGTGAATGTGGAGGTTTTTCAAGCGCGTCAGTACTGCCAACGGAGACGCCCAGTTGAGGAGAAAGTTACTTCCTTGTGATACGTCGAACACCTGTAATGACAGTGTTCGCACGTTTCAGCACTGGAGAAAACACTCCGGTGTGCAGGTGGCCAGCACACGGTAGAACGGACAGGTTCACGCGACCTGGATGTGATGAACGCAGATGCTTCTCCCAACCACTTGCTGCGCTTTTGTTCACTGCCAGGTCTCCGTAGACATTCTGCAAGCGTCTGTGAATATTTCCGATGCTCTAATTTTCCTCCAGAATAAACTTGAAATGCACCTTTGCTACAGACGCCATTTTGAAGGCTATGTATAGTGCCGCCACCAACTGGAACTTCACGAAATGTAGGGGCTGAAACGGGAATGTTCCACGTTCCCTCAAACCGAAATAGGCCGACGAAACACATTTGATGCATTACTTACTGAACGCTCCTCCTATGTTGTATCACCTCTGGTGTTGCAAATTTTAATGACCGCCTTTGTATACAACTCGCAGTAGATTGCGTTTTGCGAGAAGAATGTAGTGTGTCTTCCAGTGACTCAGTTTTGAATTTTCCATAACATTTTTTCCATCCTTCATTTACACTTCCTGCCTACATCTACCGACGTAGACGCTTGTCACAGCTTGGTACCACCTTCCAAATACATGCCACAGAAGGCAGCCCCCTGTTATTTCCACCAATTACCTACGCTGGTCTGCAGCTCGTTGTCTGTGCCAAAATGCTGCCTAATAGCCAGCGGTTCATGTCGGTAAACAGGTGGAAGTCCGGGCTGTGTGGTGGGTAATCAAACACTTCCCATCGAAAGCGCTATAGGGACGTCTTCGTTGCACCTGCAATGTGTGACTCGGAATTATAATGAAGAAAGAAACTCGTAAGAAATGAGAAGCACCAGTTTGCTTTTGTTCTACAATATTACTTTTATTGTAAACCGGTTAACTTCTTTGGTGATAATACTCATTAAATGTCTGAAGGTGGCCTTGTAAGCCGAAAACCGGTTTACAATAAAAGTAGTATTGTAGAACAAAAGCAAACTGGTGCTTTTCATTTATTATAATGTTGTTCTACCAAGAACCGACGGAAGATTGTGTTAAACTCGTAAGAGTTAAGTTATGTGGGCTGCTTGAAATCAGGTCAAACTCCTCAGGAAGCACTTCGCACTAGGCAGGAGTCACTGTTGGTCTAGCCATCTTTACTTGTTCATTGTGTACTCATAACTGTAAAGTGGGAAATGACACAGTTGACGGACATACCAGAGAAGCTGCACAATACAACTGCACGACGCTTCGCTGGATTTTCACTGCGGTTTTAATTTCTTCACACACACACACACACACACACACACACACACACACACACACACACACACGTCCGCAGCTCGTGGTCGTGCGGTAGCGTTCTCGCTTCCCGCTCCAGGGCTAAAAAAAAAAAAAAAAAAAAAAAAAAAAAAATTGTTCAAATGGCTCTGAGCACTGTGGGACTTAACATCTATGGTCATCAGTCCCATAGAACTTAGAACTACTTAAACTTAACAAACCTAAGGACAACACACAACACACAACACCCAGCCATCACAAGGCAGAGAAAAAGCCTGACCCGCCGGGAATCGAACCCGGGAGCCTGGGCGCGGGAAGCGAGAACGCTACCGCACGACCACGAGATGTCAAGTCCCATAGTGCTCAGAGCCATTTGAACAATTTGAACACACAAACACACACACACAAAAGAAAAAGGTAGAGCTCTCGTGACCTCGTAAACATTTCTCAGATTAATTTCTGTGACATTTTCTCTTATGTAACTTTCATTTTATCCTCCTTACTGTACCACCGTCATCATTCATAACAGCCAACTGTGTCGCATACTACTGCATAGAGGTCTTCTCTCGCGTTACAGTCTTTATCTACGCTTATCCACGTTACTTCTGCATGTTTCCTGATGACATACAACCAGCCTTCTATTAGGTTGTCTTTCTGATGTTGTCTCACCTTTAGAGTTTAGCAAAGACCTCCCTCCGACGATGTGTTCCAAAGGTGCTTGGCAGCAAATCCGTCTAACCTTTGCTTCATTTTTCGTTACAGTCAAAATTTTGACATCGACTGTAATAATCCCTCAGTTATCTCGTTTAGTTTACTGTCTCTTCAAAGAATTTTCCAAGTGCATCTCTCCACTGGTCACTATTTATTCTAACCCTGGTTCGGATTTTGGTTTGACACTGCTTTTGCATCAGTAGGAGACTGTGTTATGCTTGGAAGACTTTTCAGGCATTCACTTCTAAGAAGTTTTATGTTCTTATCCCATTTTAATCACAGCATTTAATTTTTATATGTTGCAATAGTTATCTAAAATTATGACGGCGTAAAACGGTTCCAAGACACAACGCGGTTAACCAACTATCCTCTTTAAAGTTATTCTATTCACATTTAAAAGTGTTTCATCAATAAAATCTTCTCGGTACGGTGTTTAATAGTGTGTGTGTTACATTATTACTCTGCTACACAACATCAGTGACTAAGAGAAATTAAATTAAGAAGGAGTAAAATCGAAAACCAGTTTTGAAATATAGCCTATTGTAAACTAACGCAAATTTCCCTTCTAAAGGTAGGGAAAATTGTTAAGACATTTAAGAAACGCAGTTAATTGTTCCAAGGTAGACTTCCAGCTTCCGTTTCAGGTTACAAGACGATGCATGACTGATAAAAAATGGCTTAACCGCCTACACGTGATGTAACTAGTTTTAAAAATGCATACACTTTGTCTGATCATCATGCCCTGTAACTGAATGATTAATATATATCTTTCCAATGACTTGAATATATTATACGTCAATTACATGTGTAGAACTCGTTATATTTACAAACGCTGCACAAAAGACACCCCCACGACTCAAGACACCAAAGACAGAAAAAAATATCGGATACTGGTTATGGCTGTCTCTAATTGGTGTTCCTTCACGTGATTTTAAAATCAGTCAGCTGACACTTGTTCCTAAGCACACTAACCTCCACATAGAAGAGCCTCCCGTACCTGCAGCAGGTCTTTTGAATAACATCTAAATAACTTTAAAACCTAAATAAAAATCTACAGTTTAACGTATACAACGTTAATATCATATTTCCAAATTCTGTGTTTTAAATTGTAATGTGTAGACTAATTATTAAGAAATTAGACTAAAATGACTTATCTTATAAAAATGAAGTGAAATGAGAACATGTAATCATTGGTCAATGAACATTTTACACTTTCATTCCATTTCTTGTCGCCTTTGAGTCTTTTTTCTCTTGATGTGAGAGCACTTAAATACTTTATTCAGATATTGCTCTACAGCCTTGGAGAATATGAAAATGTTTCACCATTAATCTGCTATAGGAAAGTACTTTTTATTGACAAAAAGTTTTAATCTAATGGTCGTCTTCTGTTCGGTATAAATAGTCAATACACGCAATTACTTTTCTTAGCTTAATGTAGAAACAGTTATCTGCCACTTCTGTTTGTATTTGATGCCAACGAACTTCCCATAAACGTAATTACTGATTAGTATCAGTTTTAAATTAAACTTTTCTGCGCTCTTCCGATCTTGTAAACAGACCATCTTAGCTGTGTTTACCTGGTGCGCCTCATCAAGCTGACGCGGAAATTACGTGTAACGGTACGAATTTCCGCGTAAAACAGCAATCGGTCTCATGTTCAAAACAGGTAAATTCTAAGTTCTATATAGTGAAACTTCTCCGAAATTACTAATAGGATTTTTATAAGAGGAAAGCCAATGAATTCCTTTCTTTTAGAAATATAGCAGCGATAATTATCATAGTTTCATCTGAAAAAGCGAAGTTGGTACCTATATCTCCGTTATTAACATAGCTATGAATCGACAGTATACGTCATTTAGCGTATAAATACTTCAATTTATCTCAGTGAAAGAGGAATTACGATATATTAAACAGTTCTATACACATTTGAGCTGCACAGCTTAGCTGAATCACTCCCCCCCCCCCCCCCCCCCCCTCTCTCTCTCTCTCTCTCTCTCTCTCTCTCTCTCTCTCTCTCTCTCTCTCACACACACACACACACACACACACACACACACACTATCTCCCCATAACTTTTCATAAATATATTTCTTATACGTGTACTGAAAGAATAATAGTTTTGGAGCGATACTTCAAGTGAGTTTTATTTAACTATGGGCAGCTATAGCTTCGTTATTGTAATGGAAGCACTTGCTGTGACCTACGATCTTTCCCTGGACTGCAGGTTTAAATAGTGAAAACAGGTAAAGAAACTAAATAAATTAAATGTACAATACATATTTGTTTAAGTAAAATATTCATTGATGTATTGAACGAGGTAAGCAAATAAAGACCCTCTTTGAAGTACAAAGTCTCTGATTGGATATCACCATATTCCGCAGCAACAGCCAAAGATTATGCAAGCACTAATAATACGGCATTTATTTCGTGGCTGTTGCTAATAAAATTGTATTCTTTTTGGCAAGTATCAGTTTGTGACTTTGCAAGATTTCTCGATGGGCCTGTTGCAAACACACTTCTTGAGTTTGCCGCCGGATAACATTCTGCAAGTATTTAAACAATGAAAATTGAAATAAACAGTTGTATTGTAGTTCAGACGTCTTTGGTTCAAAACATGCTATCAGTTCCGACGCGAGAAAGCGTGATCTTCAAGCCCCAGCTTATGGAAACATACTAAGTATGATAGTAAAGTATAATGAGAATGCAGACCAAAAAATCTGTCTAAAATGGGGATAAAGCACCATAAAATTACATGATAAAAGTAGCAAAGGTATCCATACCAAACAAATTCAGCATCTAGTTTATATTGCTTCATTTTTTTTTAGTTTGTGCTGTTATTATACATTACTACTATGCTATGAAAGTTCCCATGTACAGGGACCTGAAGATGATGCTTTTCGCTTCGAAGCTGGCATGTTTTGAATAAACGACGTCGGATAACAATAAAGGTGTTGGTTTCAATTTTCATTATTCAAGTACTTTGTCAGGCTGCTGGCGAACTTTCCTCGATGGGTTACCAGAGACAGAACGTCGTGCACGTCCCACAATGCTGCATCTTCGAATGGTTGAAGTCCCTGTGGCCACTGCTGCAGGACGCGACTGGTGATAATTCGAACGGTGGCGTCTTGTCGGCTCCCAGAGCAGGAACCACGCGTGCGCGGCCAGGCGCGCACTGCCAGACAAAACTAGCGCTTGATTTAACTTTAAGGAGAAATGGGGAGAAAAGAAAAGAATGGAAAGGGAAGGGTTAGTGATATCAGCTGAATCAGGACTTTGTGAAGGATCAGCGACCGATACTGAAAATTTTTGCTTGACCGGGATTCGAAAGTGGGATATCCTGGGCTCTACGCTGTTGCTTTAACCACTACTCCATCCGGACGCAGTGCTTATCGCAAATTCGCCGACTATCTCTCCTCGCCTCACGGCCAACCCACATTCCCATTGAACGACCACCTATCCGCAGTTCCTCTCCATGTCCTCCAAGCTCGCCACGGCGAGATTCCTGCAGGTTGTCCGACGCACTTGTGCAACCTACATGAATGCCAAATTTAAACAGACGCTAAATCCCTGACATAAGCGATCTTTTATGGAAGCCCTAAATTTAGAGCGGACTTCTATGCGGAATGCTTACAAAGTTTCCACAACTAAACTTTGTCTCGAAACCTGGCAGAAAATCTAGAGATTCTGGTCGTATGCAAAGTATGCTAGCGGTAGGTCACAATCAACCCCTTCTCCGCGCGATAGCAATGGAAATACTATCGAAGACAGTGCTGCCAAAGCAGAGTTACTAAACACAGCCTTCCGAAATGCTTTCACAAAAGAAGATGATGTAAATGTTCCAAAATACGAATGAAGGACAGCTGTTAACATGATTAACGTAGAAGTAAATATCCTCGGACTAGTGAAATAGCTTAAATCATTTACTAAAAGCAAGTCTTCTGGTCCAGACTCTATACCAATAAGGTTCCTTTCAGGCTATGCTGATGCAGTAGCTCCATTCTTAACAATCATATACAACCGTTTGCTCGATGAAAGATCCGTACCGAAAGACTGGAAAGTTGCACACGTCACACCAGTATTCTAGAAAGGCAGAGGAATATTTAAGCATATTACAGGCCCGTATCATTAACGTCGATTGCAGCAGGATTTCGGAACATATATTGTGTTGGAACATTATGAATTACCTCGAAGAAACTTTTGTAGTGACACACTGTCAACATGGACTTAGAAAACATCGTTCTTGTGAAACACAACTAGCTCTTAACTCGCATGAAGTCTTGAGTGCTACTGACAAGGGATTTCTGGTCGATTCCATATTTGTAGATAACCTGGAGGCTTTTGACACTGTATCACATTAGCGGCTTGTAGTGAAATTGCGAGCTTATGGAATATCGTCTCAGTTATGTGACAGGATACGTTATTTCCTGTCAGAGAGGTCACAGTTCGTAGTAATCGACGGAAAGTCATCGAGTAAAACAGAAGTGATTTCTGGCATCACCGAAAATAGTGTTATACGCCCTTTGCTGTTCCTTATCTACGTGTACATAAACGATTTGGGAGACAATCTGAGCAACAACCTCAGGTTGTTTGCAGATGACGAAGTCGCTTATCGCCTAATAAAATCATCAGAAGATCAAAATAAAAAAATTGCAAAAAGATTTAGAAAGGATATCTGTATAATAAGAAAATTGGCAGTTGACCCTCTATAACGAAAAATGTGAGGTCATCCACGTGGGTGGTAAAAATAATCCGTTAAACTTCGGTTACACGATAAATCAGTCAAATCTAAAGACCGTAAATTCAACTAAATACCTAGGAATTACACTTAAGAGCAACTTAAATTGAAAGGAAAACAGAAAATGATGTGGGGAAGGCTAAGCAAAGACTGCATTTGATTAGCAGGACACTTATAATATGTAACAGATCTACTAAGGAGATTGCGTACACTACGTTTGTCCGTCTCTTTTTGAATACTGCTGCGCAGTGTGGGATTCTTACCAGACAGGATTGACGGGTACATCGCAAAAGTTCAAAAAAGGCAGCACGTTTTGTATTTTCGCGAAATAGGGGAGGAGAGAGTCACTCAAATGATACCGGATTTGGGGCGAACTTCATTAAAACAAAGGCGTTTTTCTTTGTGGCGGAGTCTTCTCAACAAATTTCAATCCCCAACTTTCTCCTCCGAATGCGAAAACATTTTGTTGACACCAACCTACCTAGGGAGGAACGATCACCTCGATAAAATAAGGGAAACCAGAGCCCGTACGAAAAGATACAGGTGTTCGTTCTTTCGCACACTATGCGAGACTGGCATAATAGAAAATTGTGAAGGTAGTTCGATGAAGGATCTGCCAGACGCTGAAATGTGATTTGCAGAGTATCGATGTAGACGTAGAATGGGTGATGTCTGTTCCCTCGGACATGCCCGTACGGATATACCTGGCCTCCTTTAAAACACAGAACTAGAACGTTAATGTTGCGTTCAGGCAGTTCTCCGCTACTACTGGTTTGCCAGGTAGCCCCTGGCGCGTTTATCGATTGTTTTCAGTACAGCTTTCTTGCTCTTTACGACGTGTATGCCCAAAATAAATCTTTCCATCAAGGCACGGAAATTTACGCACGCTCCGTTTCCTGGGGGCAAGATCGTCTTTGATCGAAAATAACATTCGACGGAAAGCGGACATAGTGCCATACACTCCTGGAAATTGAAATAAGAACACCGTGAATTCATTGTCCCAGGAAGGGGAAACTTTATTGACACATTCCTGGGGACAAATACATCACATGATCACACTGACAGAACCACAGGCACAAAGACACAGGCAACAGAGCATGCAAAATGTCGGCACTAGTACAGTGTATATCCACCTTTCGCAGCAATGCTGGCTGCTGTTCTCCCATGGAGACGATCGTAGAGATGCTGGATGTAGTCCTGTGGAACGGCTTGCCATGCCATTTCCACCTGGCGCCTCAGTTGGACCAGCGTTCGTGCTGGACGTGCAGACCGCGTGAGACGACGCTTCATCCAGTCCCAAACATGCTCAATGGGGGACAGATCCGGAGATCTTGCTGGCCAGGGTAGTTGACGTACACCTTCTAGAGCACGTTGGGTGGCACGGGATACATGCGGACGTGCATTGTCCTGTTGGAACAGCAAGTTCCCTTGCCGGTCTAGGAATGGTAGAACGATGGGTTCGATGACGGTTTGGATGTACCGTGCACTATTCAGTGTCCCCTCGACGATCACCAGAGGTGTACCGCCAGTGTAGGAGATCGCTCCCCACACCATGATGCCGGGTGTTGGTCCTGTGTGCCTCGGTCGTATGCAGTCCTGATTGTGGCGCTCACCTGCACGGCGCCAAACACGCATAAGACCATCATTGGCACCAAGGCAGAAGCGACTCTCATCGCTGAAGACGACACGTCTCCATTCGTCCCTCCATTCACGCCTGTCGCGACACCACTGGAGGCGGGCTGCACGATGTTGGGGCGTGAGCGGAAGACGGCCTAACGGTGTGAGGGACCGTAGCCCAGCTGCATGGAGACGGTTGCGAATGGTCCTCGCCGATACCCCAGGAGCAACAGTGTCCCTAATTCGCTGGGAAGTGGCGGTGCGGTCCCCTACGGCACTGCGTAGGATCCTACGGTCTTGTCGTGCATCCGTGCGTCGCTGCGGTCCGGTCCCAGGTCGACGGGCACGTGCAACTTCCGCCGACCACTGGCGACAACATCGATGTACTGTGGAGACCTCACGCCCCACATGTTGAGCAATTCGGCGGTACGTCCACCCGGCCTCCCGCATGCCCACTATACGCCCTCGCTCAAAGTCCGTCAACTGCACATACGGTTCACGTCCACGCTGTCGCGGCATGCTACCAGTGTTAAAGACTGCGATGGAGCTCCGTATGCCACGGCAAACTGGCTGACACTGACGGCGGCGGTGCACAAATGCTGCGCAGCTAGCGCCATTCGACGGCCAACACCGCGGTTCCTGGTGTGTCCGCTGTGCCGTGCGTGTGATCATTGCTTGTACAGCCCTCTCGCAGTGTCCGGAGCAAGTATGGTGGGTCTGACACACAGGTGTCAATGTGTTCTTTTTTCCATTTCCAGGAGTATACTTCTTGAAGATCGTATCGATTCTAGAAACATGCCGCTAAAATACGACAATAAAGCAATTTTAGTGGGTGCCTCCGGATCTTCAAATGGTTCAAATGGCTCTGAGCACGATGGGACTTAACTTCTGAGGTCATCAGTCCCACAGACTTAGAACTAATTAAACCTAACTAACTTAAGGACATCACACACATCTATGCCCGAGCCAAGATTCGAACCTGCGTCGACAGCGGTTGCGCAGTTCCAGACTGTAGCGCCTAGAACCGCTCGGCCACTCCGGCCGGCCTCCGCATCTTCATTTAGGTCCTTACATCGAAATCTCATTGATCGGAATACATTACATACATTTATCAGAATAACGGGATTTTTAGACTATGATTATTACGTGTTGCAGCTCAGCTGGTGGGCTGTCGGTATCTAAGACCGTATGTCCTCTACGTACAAGTAACCGTGACACAGGATCGCGTTTTTGACCTATAAATGTAACTCTGTGTGATTCGATGGTTGAAAATCTCTTGCGAGGGTTCATGTAACTCGGTTCGCTGCAGACAGTATGTTCCTGCGTTCCATAGGCTTTTCGTGGCATCATGAAACAGTAAGTTGCCATCTCTTTCTACGTCCATGATAATGTGAAGTTAGAATAGAGAAATGTCATATACTAGAGAAACAACTAGTATCTCTGTTCCTTGGGACTACACTACAAATATCATTAATACAGCGCCTGAAGAAAGTAGATTAGAGACTTGCCGAACACAGTGCTTTTTCCTCAAAGTTTCCATAAATCAATAGGTCACATTGGAAGACTGTAGACTTCACTTGGCCACAAGCTCCGCTTTCTAAAAATTACGGATATAACTTAGAAATGGTTTGAGGTAAGCTCATGTATTAAAAAAAGGCGGCAATATATTTCTCAAATTTGCTGCTAATGATCTCACTTTCCTAAGTAAGGATCGAACATTAAATGTATCCAGAAGATCCGACAGTTGTAGATTGATGTTCTTCACGTGTACTATGAAACAGGATTCCGAGCATACTTAGGAGAGGTCCCTACGGTGAAGAAAGAAAGGAAGAGTGTGAAGGGAGGAGGACAGTGTAAAACTGCACGATGTTTTTTCTATTAAATTCTTTTTACTAAAACTACTGTGACGTTGGCCCTTCATTGGAGAAACTGTAGTTTTAACTTGCACTTGTCCGTCTGATAGATTCTATAATTTAATATAGCATACATCACTGATTCTAATGAAATATAGTTTTGAGTAAGGTTTTCTGTTAATATGGATTCAGATTATTACTTCATAATATGTTCTCCATGTCTATATTTAAACACAGCACCAGTGACATACCGAGAAATGTTTTCTTAAGCTTGTCTTGTTGACTACAGATAAACTGTTACTTTCAACATAGTCACTTTTACTTTTACTTTGTTACCCAGAACTCTTTCATTATACCGTTGGTTGTTATTCTAAATATAAAAGGAAGTTCATTAGTTCTACTTAGTTGTCCAGCATTCAGCCTACACTGCTCTTTAATGATCTGAGTTACGTAATCGACTTAACGCGCAATAGGTTCAGTGCCTCCAAAAACAAGATAATGAACCACACAATACGATACTGGTTAAATTAACCCTAGTTGGTGACCTATAATCCATCACGAGCGCAATCGGTTGCAGCTACCGATTGAATTTCCCTCTTCTGGTAGCACATTAATGAATAAATGTTATTGGATTTACATAGCTAATAAGACTATACATCACCGTGTCAGAAGAGCAAATTGTTACAGCCACTAGGTAGTTAAATGGAGCGGATAAACGATTTTCGGCTCCATATCTAATTTCCCAAGCAGGAAGGGAACACGCTTGTACACGAAAATCGTCAATAAGGACTCAGTAGTTCCTGCAAGAGATGAGAAAATTGTAAATGTGTTACATAATCATCTTAGAGTATCACGAATAAAACGTAAAAGCTCCATACAGTTTTGTAACTATGTCTCTTAACATTTCGCTCAACTCTGTTAAATTTACTCTCGGACGCAGCATATAGGTGAGTTCTTCCTGACAATCGTGGTGTATTCTGTGCAAAATCTGTTTTTTCATTTAAAGCACGCTTTCAGAAATACAGGGATACTTTTGCACAAAGATGTTAATAGTTTATACCGAAACATAAAAGATAAAACATGCCTTGTTCAAACTTACGCAACGTTTCAGGTGGGTAACTCATTATGCGTGTCGGTGGAAATACGACAAATCATTCTTGCGAAAACCACTGATCATCATATCCCATGTGAAAGATTAAATACTAAAGTAACTGATGATACTAACAAATACAGGATGTCACAGGAAAAATGGTCAATTCTCAGGGATATGACAGGAAAACTCATTTGAAGCAAAAAGCTTCATATCAGCATATGCCGCATTTAGAATGGTCTCCGAGATAGAACACATTTAATGTTCATCTGACTTTTGGATATTGGCGCGCACTTAAATGTTTTACCAGCCCAACCTCTTTCACATTTTATCGTATCCCAATCTACCTCTTTGCGTTCAACCTCTTTGTCACTATAGTAGTCCACTGAATGCCCAGTTGTCCATGGTGTGTTGTGAGTGAAATAGAGCGATGGTTTGAAATGTACACGCGCTGCCCAAAATACCACACATCTACAATAATGACGATCATGCAGATATTCTGTATTTTTACGGCTTCTGCGATGGTAGTAGCTCTACTACTGACCAAGAATACTGTCTGCGCTCTCCTACACATAGAATTTCTGATCGTATTTACTAGTTTTCAGTACACTGCTCTCCTCCTTGATAGCCGAATGGTCAGCACTACGGAATGCCATACAAAGGCGACCGGGTTCGGTTCCTGACTGGCTTCGAGATTTTCATCATCATCATCATCATCATCTCATCCCCATCGACACGCAAGTAGCCGAAGTGACGTCAACTAAAAAGTCTTGTACCAGACGGCATGTCTACCTGACAGAAGGCTCTAGTCACACGACATTTTTTTAGTACAATGCTTGAAACAGTTATTCTTCCAAGTTCTCATTTTTGTTCGTCACATGTCGTTTAAAAACTTGAGCAGGAACAATAACAAATTGTTCAAATGGTGCAGGGCAATCGTAATTCTAGTACACGGCGACTTTCTGTGCGTAAATATCCCATCAATAATAGTAATGTGAACATTATACGAGGAAAACTGCTACCCATTTAACACGCAGGGTGTCCACAATCTTCACTTTGGCGGCAATGCTACACGACATGCATTTCTTCACTGTTTAAATAACAGTCCTGATTTTCTTCCATTAATACGATTCACTGATGAAGAGAACAAGAGAATCAACACATGTAATAATGGTCGATGGTCGCAGGATTGTTCACACGGTAGAGTGGAAACCAATTTTCAAGTTCGCTTTTCGACCAATGTTTGCTGCGGCATGATCCGTAAAATTGTGATAGCTCCAGTCAATTTAGAAGAGTGAATGAACATTTTAGAAGAGTGAATGACGTGGCAGAATTATTTGCAATTTTTGGAAAATTCATTTGTTGAACAACTTGAGGATTTTGTTTAGGCTAGGAGGACTCCAATGTACTATAAGTATGAGAGAGCCACACTATTTTTTGGGACGTGTGAGGGAACGTTTTAAACGCACTTGCCCTAAACGCTTAGTTGGTCGTGGGGTACGGTATACTGACCACCATATCGCCACGTCAAATGCCGTTACATGGTTGTTTATCGGATTGGAAGAGGTCTGAGGTGTGCAAAAGAAAGGTGATTACGTGAGATGAACTTCTTGGTCTTATCACTAAGCAACATGCAGTGAGAGTGAAGCTGTCAGACGGAACACGATCTCCAACGAGTGCATAAATTGACTGAAGTTGACAGATGTAATGTGACGAGTACGATAATGAGCAAAGGTGAATCTGTTAAAATTAAGCGTATTTCAATTGATAGTACATAGAACAGAAATCTTAATATTTACTAACTGTTGTACGTCTGTACATGGCTAAAGGAGGCAATGTACTGAATAAATAACGCCGTCGTTAAATGTGTTCCCTCTCGGAAATCGTACGATGTTTCTTGCTTCAAATATTCGATCCGGTCACATCCCTAAATATTGACCTTTCCTCCTGGGCTCTCTGATACTTTTTCTACATGCTAAGTGTCCACCAACTTAAGCGTCAGACTTATATAGTTTGTAAGAGATTGTAACGATTCTAATTCTAAACAAAAGCAGATGCTGACAGGTCTAAATATTGCAAAAACATCAGTTCAGTAATTCGTTGTTGCAAAAAAGACACGTAGTATATACAAAAAAATGGAAAGAATGGTACCACTATTCCTCGAGTAAAATTAGTTTAGGGTCTAGAGAAATGTAGGAGCACGCTGTGGAATACAAAGTGCAAGACGCATCTTACAAGCTAGTATAAAGAAAGATAAATCTACGTTTATGGCATTGCTATATTTAGACAAAACTTTTGGTTCTGTTATTGAAATACAGTCTTTGTAATTCTCAAGGTACCAAGGTTAAACTATCGACAGTGAAAACATCTACAACTTGTACAGAAACCAGATTGCAGTTATAAGAGCGATGGGATCTGAAAGGGAAGTTGTAGTCGAATAAGGAGTGTGACAGGATTGCATCCTGTCACCGATGTTACTCAATTTGGCAAATAAAAACGTTTAGATTCGCCAAAGGCCTGGCTTCCAAGGCAGTTTTATTCTCTAACAGTGTCCAGTAGTGTGTTTCTGAGGTGCTTCATTTATTAGACCAATTTTTTGTCTCGCGAAGGTTTAATATTCCATTTTTGATTCTTTCCGATGTCTCGGCTTGTATCTGCAATTATGAGTTTTTTTTTTTTTTTTTTTTTTTTTTTTTTTTTTTTTTTCTTTTCTTTTTACCCCAGCACTGACAGGTCTGCTTTAGCGTGACAATTTCTCGGATCTACCAGCCCTCCGACCTGCAGATTTGTCAGAACTACACAATCCAGTCACATTAATGTGACCATTGCCTACGTTCAACATCGAAATGCAATAACAAAATGGTTCAAATGGCTCTGAGCACTATGGGACTTAACTTCTGAGGTCATCAGTCCCCTCGAACTTAGAACTACCTAAACCTAACTAACCTAAGCACATCACACACATCCATGCCCGAGGCAGGATTCGAACCTGCGACCGTAGCAGTCGTGCAGTTCCAGGCTGTAGCGCCTAGAACCGCTCGGCCACTCCGGCTGCCTGTAATAACAACTCACAGGAGGCAGCTGGCAGCGCTTCCTGTGGTGGGCATATAAGGCGCATCCAAGGACTCGGTAAACAGTGCAGTCATTGTCGTATTGCGGAAATGGAGTGATTTTCCTGATGTCCAAATGGGCATGATTATCGGCTTTCAGAATAAGGGCATAAGCATTTCCGAAACGGCTAACTTCGTTAACTGTTCACATGTCGTCATGGTTCTAGTATACCATGCATGGGAAAATGGCGCCACCCAATGAAGCATCTGTTGTGCACAAAGGGCCACAGATGGGAGAGGTTAACGACGGCTGTAAAGATGTGGTTGGGTGAAAAGACGCGCAGTTGCTGAGCAACTGACCCTTGGATGAACCAAACAGCTACCATGGAGTCTGCTTAACAGCCATTGAGGGATCGTTGCTGCTTATGGCCTTCTGCAGCAGGCGCCTTGTTCATGCACCAATGATGACTGGTGTTCATCAACGACAAAGGCTGGAATTTGCACGCCAGTAGCGCGACGAGACGTCGAGTGAGCGACGACAGGTTTCGTTTTCGGATGAATCACTTTTTCTGCTCTGTCGGAGTGAAAGAAACCACCCTGCAACAATCGTCGGAAGGATCCAGGCGCCAGAATTACTTCCTTGGAATGTTTTCGTGGCATTCCCTGTGTTATCCCATCATTCTCAAGGCGATAATGCATCAACACAACTCCTACATGAAATTTCTTTTTCCTTAGCACGATGAACAATGCAACGTGTCACACAGAAGTGTAAGTGCGTGATTCGAAGAGCACCAGAATGAGTCTATCGTCCTCTCCTGGCCACGAAGCTCTGCGCGTTTAACCCCAATCGAGGATCTGTGGGACTAGCGAAATCTCAGAGCTGGTGCGATGCATCCTTAACCGACAAATGTAAGACAGGTGGTCACAGCGCTGGAGTCGGCATGACTTCACGTCCCTGTCGGTACGTACCAGAACTCCTCGGACTCTCTTCCTGTACATTTTGGAGCAGTCTGCAGAAAGTACTTATTCTGGCTTTTGACAGGAGCTCACATTAATGTGTCTGGACTAGGCTTGTCGACAAAATATTGATGTACCAAGATATAGATATATTTTCCAAAAACAGTCGATATAAACTGGCGAAATATTTTTGCCAGTAACAGACATACTGATATCAAAATGGAAGTATTGTGTGTTGTTATTTTTATTTTACATTATATTTTTTCGCAATTTCGGATAAATATTGTAACACCCCCCCCCCCCCCCCCCCCCATGAACCATGGACCTTGCCGTTGGTGGGGAGGCTTGCGTGCCTCAGCGATACAGATGGCCGTACCGTAGGTGCAACCACAACGGAGGGGTATCTGTTGAGAGGCCAGACAAACGTGTGGTTCCTGAAGAGGGGCAGCAGCCTTTTCAGTAGTTGCAGGGGCAACAGTCTGGATGATTGACTGATCTGGCCTTGCAACATTAACCAAAACGGCGTTGCTGTGCTGGTACTGCGAACGGCTGAAAGCAAGGGGAAACTACAGCCGTAATTTTTCCCGAAGACATGCAGCTTTACTGTATGATTAAATGATGATGGCATCCTCTTGGGTAAAATATTCCGGAGGTAAAATAGTCCCCCATTCGGATCTCCGGGCGGGGACTACTCAGGAGGATGTCGTTATCAGGAGAAAGAAAACTGGCGTTCTACGGATCGGAGCGTGGAATGTCAGATCCCTTAATCGGGCAGGTAGGTTAGAAAATTTGAAAAGGGAAATGGATAGGTTAAAGTTAGATATAGTGGGAATTAGTGAAGTTCGGTGGCAGGAGGAACAAGACTTCTGGTCAGGTGATTACAGGGTTATAAACACAAAATCAAATAGGGGTAATGCAGGAGTAGGTTTAATAATGTATAGGAAAATAGGAATGCGGGTAAGCTACTACAAACAGCATACTGAACGCATTATTGTGGCCAAGATAGATACGAAGCCCACACCTACTACAGTAGTACAAGTTTATATGCCAACTAGCTCTGCAGATGACGAAGAAATTGAAGAAATGTACGATGAAATAAAAGAAATTATTCAGATAGTGAAGGGAGACGAAAATTTAATAGTAATGGGTGACTGGAATTCGAGTGTAGGAAAAGGGAGAGAAGGAAACATAGTAGGTGAATATGGATTGGGGCTAAGAAATGAAAGAGGAAGACGCCTAGTAGAATTTTGTACAGAGCACAACTTAGTCATAGGTAACACTTGGTTTAAGAATCATGAAAGAAGGTCGTATACGTGGAAGAACCCTGGAGATACTAAAAGGTATCAGATAGATTATATAATGGTAAGACAGAGATTTAGAAACCAGGTTTTAAATTGTAAGACATTTCCAGGGGCAGATGTGGACTCTGACCACAATCTATTGGTTATGACCTGTAGATTAAAACTGAAGAAACTGCAAAAATGTGGGAAATTAAGGAGATGGGACCTGAATAAACTGAAAGAACCAGAGGTTGTACAGAGTTTCAGGGAGAGCATAAGGGAACAATTGACAGGAATAGGGGAAAGAAACACAGTAGAAGAAGAATGGGTAGCTCTGAGGGATGAAGTAGTGAAGGCAGCAGAGGATAAAGTAGGTAAAAAGACGAGGGCTGCTAGAAATCCTTGGGTAACAGAAGAAATATTGAATTTAATTGATGAAAGGAGAAAATATAAAAATGCAGTAAATGAAGCAGGCAAAAAGGAATACAAACGTCTCAAAAATGAGATCGAGAGGAAGTGCAAAATGGCTAAACAGGGATGGCTAGAGGATAAATGTAAGGATGTAGAGGCTTATCTCACTAGGGGTAAGATAGATACTGCCTACAGGAAAATTAAAGAGACCTTTGGAGAGAAGAGAACCACGTGTATGAATATCAAGAGCTCAGATGGCAACCCAGTTCTAAGCAAAGAAGGGAAGGCAGAAAGGTGGAAGGAGTATATAGAAGGTTTATACAAGGGTGATGTACTTGAGGACAATATTATGGAAATGGAAGAGGATGTAGATGAAGACGAAATGGGTGATACGATATTGCGTGAAGAGTTTGACAGAGCACTGAAAGACCTGAGTCGGAACAAGGCCCCCGGAGTAGACAACATTCCATTAGAACTACTGACGGCCTTGGGAGAGCCAGTCATGACAAAACTCTACCAGCTGGTGAGCAAGATGTATGAGACAGGCCAAATACCCTCAGACTTCAAGAAGAATATAATAATTCCAATCCCAAAGAAAGCAGGTGCTGACAGATGTGAAAATTACCGAACTATCAGTTTAATAAGTCACAGCTGCAAAATACTAACGCGAATTCTTTACAGACGAATGGAAAAACTGATAGATGAGGACCTCGGGGAGGATCAGTTTGGATTCCGTCGAAATGTTGGAACACGTGAGGCAATACTGACCTTACGACTTATCTTAGAAGAAAGATTAAGAAAAGGCAAATCTACGTTTGTAGCATTTGTAGACTTAGAGAAAGCTTTTGACAATGTTGACTGGAATACTCTTTTTCAAATTCTAAAGGTGGCAGGGGTAAAATACAGGGAGCGAAAGGCTATTTACAATTTGTACAGAAACCAGATGGCAGTCATAAGAGTCGAGGGGCATGAAAGGGAAGCAGTGGTTGGGAAAGGAGTGAGACAGGGTTGTAGCCTCTCCCCGATGTTACTCAATCTGTATATTGAGCAAGCAGTAAAGGAAACAAAAGAAAAATTTGGAGTAGGTATTAAAATTCATGGAGACGAAGTAAAAACTTTGAGGTTCGCCGATGACATTCTAATTCTGTCACAGACGGCAAAGGACTTGGAAGAGCAGTTGAACGGAATGGACAGTGTCTTGAAAGGAGGATATAAGATGAACATTAACAAAAGCAAAACGAGGATAATGGAATGTAGTCCAATTAAATCGGGTGATGCTGAGGGAATTAGATTAGGAAATGAGACACTTAAAGTAGTAAAGGAGTTTTGCTATTTGGGGAGCAAAATAACTGATGATGGTCGAAGTAGAGAGGATATAAAATGTAGACTGGCAATGGCAAGTAAAGCGTTTCTGAAGAAGAGAAATTTGTTAACATCGAATATAGATTTAAGTGTCAGGAAGTCATTTCTGAAAATATTTGTTTGGAGTGTAGCCATGTATGGAAGTGAAACATGGACGATAACTAGTTTGGACAAGAAGAGAATAGAAGCTTTCGAAATGTGGTGCTACAGAAGAATACTGAAGATAAGGTGGATAGATCACGTAACTAATGAGGAGGTATTGAATAGGATTGGGGAGAAGAGAAGTTTGTGGCACAACTTGACTAGAAGAAGGGATCGGTTGGTAGGACATGTTTTGAGGCATCAAGGGATCACAAATTTAGCATTGGAGGGCAGTGTGGAGGGTAAAAATCGTAGAGGGAGACCGAGAGATAAGTACACTAAGCAGATTCAGAAGGATGTAGGTTGCAGTAGGTACTGGGAGATGAAGAAGCTTGCACAGGATAGAGTAGCATGGAGAGCTGCATCAAACCAGTCTCAGGACTGAAGACCACAACAACAACATTGTAACACCCCACCCGTCACTTATCTGGTTTTGGTGTGTGTTCACCCCAGGTAGCTTCGGTGGCAGGCTCGAATCCTGCCTCGGGCATGGATGTGTGTGATGTCCTTAGGTTAGTTAGGTTTAAGTAGTTCTAAGTTCTTGGGGACTAATGACCACAGCAGTTGAGTCCGATAGTGCTCAGAGCCATTTGAACAACTTTTTTTTTTTTTAATCGCCCCAGTTAATTGACTAACAGATCAACAGAGAGCGCAAAACTGCCGCAGTGTCAGATAACGCAAAGAAAGTAATAAGGCCCTGTGACTCCTGATTGAACTGCGGTGGCAGTGTTGACATTAATTGATTCACATTTGATCCCTTTTAATTAAAAAGGGTTGCACATTGATGTTATATTCAGCTATTGAACACCAGATGCAAATGTTGAACATAAAATTAATTAAGAAAGTGACTTGAGGTGTCAACTACTTGATTAGCACAAATTTATTTTAACTCCCGAACTTCAATCATCACACTACAAGACTTTCCTATCAGGCAGTGGTAATAAATTGCGTTTGCGTGGAGTAAAGCGCGATAAATCAAAAGTAGTTCCTATCGACTGACCCAGGCGTAATGCGAAGTACGAGAAGAATTCTACAATACATGGCCCATGAAACTCTCGTGGAAGCTTTGCCGACGTCATCCAACAATTAGTCAGCGGCCGGAGCGGGCGTCGTTGTGCAGACATCGGCCGACCTCGTCGTGCTGCAAGGCTGCTCTCGTCTATTCACTCCTAGCTATCTTGCTTAGTACATAGCTGAACCAAAACTTCCTATCTCCAAGCTCAATCGTTCCATTTGCTAAGTCCTAAACTGCAGAGATGCACACTCTTTCTTGGGCAAGCTGAGTAAAGAACGCCACGTCCACACTCTAGGCAAGCTGGGAACGGAAGACCCCTAAGGAGACTTCTCCCAGTCGCTCTTCGCCTCGGTTTCCCCTCCAGCAAAATCACTTACGCCAATTGCAGCGCAAGTCACGTTAATTATGCGTCGCTTCCCAGCGCCTACCAATGCCTGCTCTGGGAAGTGAACAAATTTCCTCCCAACTTCTGCTATTTAGCTCCTTCCAGGCCACCCATCAAGGTTAGCTTCTGAACAAACACCAGGTTTTCCGGAATTCTAACTCTCAGGAGAGTACTTCAAATTCGTTGGTCCTACGTTCCCATCGGAGGCCAGCACATTTCATTCTGTCGCTCTCCACCTGATTTACTTCACACTCTGCAGACAGTGAAGTCAGCATGAAGTTGCTATAGTCACGAACACGCATATTTTGACCTCTGTTGACCGCTCCACCTTACCTTTGCGCGGCTTACTCGCATGTATCACTGGCAACGGGGCGATGGACATTTATCAACAGGTGTACAAGTTCTCCGTCTGCTTCCCGGTACACCAGCATGGGGTAAACCCCCCCACTCCCCCCCCCCCCCCCCCACACAGTGTCACTCATCTTAAGGCAGCTGGAGACCGCGCCCCATTACCCCTTTCTCAAGAGTTTGAGCCACCCTAAGCTGCTTATTGTCGCTTCCCACCAGCGCTCCCCCGCCGGCCACGGTGGTCAACTCGAATACTTCCCTGGGATAAACTTGCCTCCAGTAAATCGACGTGTTTCCACAAAGTTTTCATGTAGTGTGAATTACTTTAAACCATCACCTGACATTAATTATTCCAATACGTCCATACTATACCCTCTACAAGATGCATTGTGCCTTGTCAGTCCTACTGGTCGCTCAACGTGAGTTAGGTGATCTTTAATGACTTCATGTAAGGGGCATAGTTCTTGCGACCTTACAATATTTGATGTTCTCTTTCGACATTGTCTATTCCATCGCTTGAGCCTTGTACCGCAGGTCCAGCCATAGTTAATGGTGTTTGGCATGTTAATGTTTAAGGGGTGGCCAGATGCCCTTCTTGCCATCACGCCATACCCTCCGGGACGGAATTATTGTACCCCAACTGTCTGCGTCGAGTGTAATCCATGGAATAGTGTGAACGTGTTCAGATGTCTGCAAACTGTGTAAAAGAGGCGGAACATGGGTACCAGCCTGGTATTCACCTAGTGGGATGTGGAAACCGCCTAAAAACCACATCCAGGCTGGCCATCACATCGGCCCTCGTCGTTAATCCGCCGGGCGGATTCGATCTGGGGCCGGCGCGCCTTCCCGTATCCAGGAAGAAACGTGTTAGCGTTCGCAGCTACGCTGGCAGGTTTCTCTTTCGACATTGTAGTATAACATAATTCTACTTTCACTTTGTGAAGCAGTATTACTACTTTTTGAGTTTTTATCACGTCCAGCCTTTCTCTTTCACTGTGTGAAGTACAGCTGGCACAAAGAAGAAGTCCGGTTGCACTGGGGAATGGCGGTGTGAATGGAAAAACAAGATATCCGAAGTGAAAAAATAGCACCACCAGTTGCGTCAAAAAAAACTGAAAGCAGCTAGTGTGCTATTTCTTTACATCGGAATTCTCCAAAGCAGTTAGTGAAACTGAGGAACAAAAATCTAAATGGCGAGATTGGTCTTTGCGGTTGGCGGATACGTATAAGAGGAACTGCTGACGTAATAGGCGATCGGCGCTAATCGGCGGTCGGCGATAACGACAGAAACTGCAACTTTAACTTCACCACGCAATTTTGACACTATAGCTGCTAGGTCGCTGGCGTTTGCAGAAATGAAAAAAACAAGGAAGTCGACATGAAGTGTTCCAGACAAGTCTAGTATGTGACGAATCCGAACGACGGACCCATCGGACACATTTTGTTGTGCCACTTAACGGCAGTTACCATTGTTAGCAAAGTGGTTATCCATCAAACGTGAACGTGCATCGTTTTCCTTTCAGTTCTTGCTCTAAGGGCGTTCGGTAGACTAGACTACTAGATTGTTGATGTACAGAATATTTACTTTCTAAATCAATACTTAAATATACAGCTCTAAAGCTGGCAGTATATTTACAATGTGCAGCCGATACCTTTATTTGGCTCGTACCCCGATACTTTTTAGCTAGTATCTCGATATGTCTTCTGTCGATTATTTGATACGTCAACAATTTTATTCGGTATATTGAATGCCGGTAATAAGGACGCTTTTAAATATCGATGCTTTGGACTCCTGTTTTTTTTTTTTTTTTTTTTAAATATCAGCGCTCCTAGTCTGGACACTGCATCTCTTCGTTAATGGGGCGTAAAAATGTAAACATCACCTCTTAGGTAGGCTATCGACCTGGGAAATAACCATTGCAAATGGAGTACGACACCTGGCAATTTTGGTATGACATATTCCTTCCGCGTATTGTCAGATCTCATCACAGAGAAACAGGGCAGGTGGAAGTTGCCAGCAGCAGAACAGCCAGCAGAATGGGAGTCGGCGGCTGAACGCTGCAAGGCGGGCCATCGACCAATTAACTATCGATAAGAGGCGGGAGAGCGGCAGAGCACAGCCGCCGCCGTCGCCACTGCCCGGATTATGTAAATGTGGCGACGATTACAGAGCCGCGGGCGGTGCCTGGCTGGGAGAAGGAGAGGGACGCCCACGCTAATCGGCAGGGTACGAGGTACCGACGCTGTTCTCACGCTCTGCTACATTATCTTACAGGGCGCAGGCCCTATTCGCCAGCCTCGGCAGAACGTGACGGAGAAACGGCTACAAATTTTGCTGCAGAGACGTTCGAACAGTGCACCACGACGGTTGGCACTACACAAATAATCAAGGATTATCATCTTTTCCCCACATACGATTTGTTGACTGCTCAGTTTCAGACGACCAGCCACTTCACAAGGCCAAATACCTGTGAGAACCTCTCGCTCTACAGCTTCCTCGCGTCCAATAGCTACACTCAGCAGTTACTATCTACATAAGTCGAATGTGTTCTTACCCTTAGCAACAGATTTTAAATCTCTCACAAAAAGTAAAAGATGTCTTGAGAAACAGGGAAGCTCCATTGGCATTATTTGTTGATTTTAAAGGTGCGCACTGTAATACAGGGAGAGTGAAATTGATAGAAAAATAAAAAAGCATTTCTTGGTATATGTTACACTCGATATGTGACTTCACACAAGCAAGAGTGTGTTGGCGCATAAGATCGTAGCGTTTTGGTTTGGCATATTGGTATTCTGATTGCTATTGGTTTATTTATCGATTTCTAAATTTTATTTGTAGGTCTCCGTTGCTATCTGATTTTACATATTCTCGTTTCGTCATTTACAGGTAGTAAGTGGTGCTGTGAGCTCCATAACATGGGTGCCAACTGGAGAAGTCGGAACACTTTCGACATATTCTTCTGTTTGAGTTCAGAAGAGAAGTGACAATAGTGGAGGCAGTCCGAAACATTTGTACCGTGTATGGGGACAATGTCACTGGACAGAGCACGCCAAGGAAACGTTTTTCTCGTGTTAAAGAGAGTCGTTTTGGCAACAGCGACTCTCCACGTTCGGGAAGACCCACGAGCTTTGATGAAGATTGTTCAACGCATTAACCAACACTCACCCACGACAGTAGGATTGGTATATGTAATGAACCGTGGTCATTCCACCACCGTGCAACATTTGCATGCATTACAGTGATGGAGTTTCAAAAATCGGGTGTACGGTCTAAGCGAAAATCACAAAACTCAGCAAGTGGTCATACGTGCATCTCTACTTCCTTGTCAAGAACACCGACCATTCCAATCCTGTATCATTACTGATGACTATAAATTGTGTCTTTATACTAACACTAGGAATAGAAAGGAATAATTGAGTCCAAACAAAGCAGCAATTCCCCTTATGAAGATCTGCGTGTATTCACAGAAGATATTGTTATGTATTATGCTTTTTTATTTCAGTCTCTGATCACGATATGAATGCTTTACACGATGACCGGTTTCAGTCTGTAATGACTATCCTCAGATCTTTTTTACACCATGCATCGTCACATAGATCTAAAATATGGTGTAGAATAGGCCACATCGTCTACATAGTGATTATTGCTAACTAGAGTAGCTAGAGTAGCTAGGCATACCGATCCTCGCGAAATGACTCGGGTGCTTAATTTCACTGGTCTGATGGGAAACGACGTATCCAGTGCGGCCGTCGATACACCCAACTTGTAATCGACGTATAAGTTTAGTTATGACAAGCAGATTCATGTAAGACGTGAATGAGGTAGTATTTGCCGCAAGTGAAACACTGACTCGCATCACTTTATGTTGTTGTTGTTGTGGTCTTCAGTCTAGAGACTGGTTTGATGCAGCTCTCCATGCTACTCTATTCTGTGCAAGCTTCTTCATCTCCCAGTACCTATTCCAACCTACATCCTTCTGAATCTGTTTAGTGTATTCTTCTCTAGGTCTCCCTCTATGATTTTTCCCCTCCACGGTACCCTCCAACACCAAATTGGTGATCCTTTGATGCCTCAGAATATGCCCTACCAACCGATCCATTCTTCTAGTTAAGTTGTTCCACAAATTTCTCTTCTCTCCAATTCTATTCAATACCTCCTCATTAGTTATGTGATCTACCCATCTAATCTTCAACACATACAGTAATTTCGGAGTCTTATTTGGCGAAATAGAAGTTGCTAGGTTTTGTTCGTTCTCTCCCTATTCGTCTCCGGAGTGCATCTATGGAGTTTTAGTAATGTGATGAAAGTTGAGACCGCGGCTCTTGGTCTTGCGGTAGCGTTCTCGCTTCCCGCGGGCGGGGTCAGGGATTTTCTCCGCCTCGAGATGACTGTGTGCCTTCCATCATCATTTCATCCTCATTCACTCGCAAGACACCGTAGTGGCGTTAAAGAATTTGTGGAGCGGCGGCCGAACCGCCCCGCGAGGGGAGTTCCACAGATTTTACTCACGACAAACTTTCATTTCGGACACGACTCAGGAACCCACAAAACGATAAAACTGAAGTATATACTGGTTTCGCCGTGTCTACTGTCAAATATGAAACCATTTGCGTGCAACTCTTTCCACGCAACGAGTGGCGCAACCCAATGTCGTCGTGTAAACCAGGCTTTACGGTGACGGGGAACAGAGAAGCGTCTCAGCCTGGGGTAGGACATTGTCGCTTGAAGAGGTATCTGCCGTCGTCCGAGGTCGCTTCTTCTGGCTGAGTCCGGGATTCGTTGGCCACATTCCGCGAGCAGGCTGGGCGTGTAGAGCGCAGGCGGTCGAGTGTAGCAACGCGGGTGTCTGACCACAGGGGCAGTATGCCTTTAGCAGCCGAGACAGGAGGCTTTCCTTCTCGCCATCGATACGCAACCTGAGTGGTTGGTGGAATCTGGCCAGTTACACTGACTCCCGGAATACATGAGATCAGCAGCACCTGGTCAGACGAGGCGCGAACGGATGGGATGCAGCTCCGGAGGTGGGAACCATCTGCTGTGAGGGCACAGACATTGCACTTACGCGAGTCTGCTCGCAACGGCGATGGAAGCGGCTGAGCGCGTTTTTGAATTGATGTATATCATGATGGCTCCGCTGCTTCGTGTGGCACAGAATGAAGTACTTATGACCGGGCAGCCAGTTTGGCCTGTATGTTGTCAGACTCGCTACGGTCGCAGGTTCGAATCCTGCCTCGGGCATGGGTGTGTGTAATGTCCTTAGGTTAGTTAGGTTTAAGTAGTTCTACGTTCTAGGGGACTGATGACCTCAGAAGTTGAGTCCCATAGTGCTCAGAGCCATTTTGTCAGACTGCAATTCCTTAATTTGTCTGAAGTACACTCTTGAGTCAACCACGTTAAGCTCCGCCTGTACTTTTGGAATAAAGATGCATTAATTATAAAGCATTCTACGATTCGGTGTTTCCATACGAGAGTGAAAAAATTAGTTTTCCAACCTATTTACAACTGACATGCGCACGAGTTTACACGTATTTGTCTGTTTATTTACATGTACATTCTTTAATTCCTTGCAAGGTATCAAGGGGGACGAGCCTGATTACCAGGAAGTTATGACGCAGGTTTTGTTTACTTTACTTGTCCTTAAGGTGGCTCTGTTGTATTGTAGTTACACTGCCCCACGACAGAACGTGCTATGAGTCGTCAGACGGTGCACCTCACTTCTGTGTTGATGTCCACAGCCATCTCAATGCTGTATTTTCTGGTCGCTGTATTTGAATGGAAGGTCGGCTTGTGAGGTCACCTAACCTGAATCAAAAAAAGGTTCAAATGGGACTTAACATCTGAGGTCATCAGTCCTCTAGACATAGAACTACTTAAACCTAACTAACCTAAGGACATCACACGGATCCATTCCCGACGCAGGATTCGAACCTGCGACCGTAGCAGCCACGTGGTTCCGTACTGAAGCACCTAGAACCTCTCGGTCACAGAGGTAACCCGAATCCAATTGATGGTTTTCTTTGTGAGTACGTAAAGTCACTTGCGTATCGGACCACAGTGGACTTGTAGCTGCCTGTTATGTGATTCGAAGCACACCAGGGACATTTTTCAGGTGCGTCAGAATCTTGTTTGCCTTGGTCACGCATGTGTTGAGGCTGATGGCCGTCAGTTTCGGCACTTTTTGTCAGATAATGTACAAACACTACGTTCATTGTGTCAATGATGGTACTTGCAGTTAACTAATGTAAATAAAAAAAGTACGCAGTAATGTGATTTTATTCCTATTATCTCCTTAAGCTTGCTTCTCCGGCCTCAGGGTTCCTGCCTTAAATTGTTCAGTGGAGCATCTTCTATGTCCTGTTAAATGTTTGCACGCTCCTACGGAAACACCCAGTATAGTAGGGCTCAGCCACTCATTGTGTCCGGCTGTTAATCGGTTTATTCTTGTTTGCAGTGTGTAGCAATTTTTTATGAGGGTTATTTAAACTGTGTTATGATTACTGAAAATATTAATAGGACTTTCTTATGTAACGTTTCTTCCGGGTCGAGGTTAGTTTGAACGCTATTAATAATTTGTTCCACTAGGTATATGCTGCTGCTGGGTCAGCAAGTTGTGGCCGCATTAAGAAGTTGTTACTCACTTGTAAACTTTCCCAGACGTTTCTAAGCTGTCATTGTTCACTCATTCAACCGTATTGACAGGGCGTCAACTTGCAAACTTTGCACCAGCCTGTTATTCTAATACTATTTGTTCAGTGATATTTTACTACCCTTTTCCAATTAATACTAAAAAATTTTTCAAACTGGTACTATGGCATCTGTGGGCAACTCATGTTTTTTCCTTTTTAAATTGTTTGGTTTATTAGGAGTGACAGTTACCCCATTTATACCCTCATGCCTCCAGGCACGTAACCATGGAGCGGACTTATTGCATTTAAACAGCTGGTTTTTGTTCTTGTATTGCCAACTTAGTTATATTATTATCTACTTGCTCAGCACTGTGGAATTTAATTTTACTAAGTGAATGATGTTCAATATCCCCGCTACCCGGGCGTTTCATTCGCCAAGCAACTAATGACAGCTGGGCATGTACCAGCACCGTCGGGTGTGGTTGATGCATTGATGGGTACGCTGTTGAGCCAGCGTGTGCACTCAACCACGTGATCTAAATTGAGAGCTACCGACGCAGTGGCAGCGGCTCCAGGTCACTAAAACTGGCAATGACCGGGAAAGTGGTGTGCTGACTTCACGCCCCTCCATATCCGTTCGGCGACAGTTGGCTGAGGATGACACGACGGTCGATCCGAGCTACTGGGCCCCTCGAGTCCTATTCGGGTGGAGTTTATGTACGGGGTCTTAGAAAGTGAGACGGGTTACTTACTGGCATTAAGGAAAACGTGGAATGGAGGATTCACCAATATAACTTTCTTTACATAAAACCTGTTTATTTAACAATATATAAACTGTGTTTTACAGGTAATCGAAGAATAAAATTTTTCTTAACAAAATGAAGAAATTTGCGAAGTTCTTGCAAAAGAAACATGAAGTGCTGTATTGCAAAACAGCAAACAATATGACAATGACAAATCTTACTTCAAAGCAACCAACCTCTTAATTTCAATCGGCAACCAAGTTGCGACTGCATCCCAACCCGTCCCTACTGACAATTTTATTTTGAATAAAGCCCTGGTAGCAGTTGGCTGTTAATGTATTCATAGATAAACTCCTTGTCTGTTATTAAGACCGCTCTAAGGAACGTCTTAAAACATCACATGTGAACACTTATGACAAGAGAACTCGCTCGACGGAACCACAAGATGCAGCTAAAATACACCGGTCTTACAGACACTGAAACGAACAGCTTAGTACAACAGGGTGTTCAGATTATAACTAATGACTGAGAAAGGCAATTACAATCAAAGAATTGAACCGGTTAACAGCTAAATCTAACGACAAGGTCGCTCTTTTGTTTAACGGCAACCTGTGCCTTAGTACAATCTGTCCGGCTGTATTTACGACCAAATCGGATAAATCAGAACATTAATAATAGGGTACAAACTAGAAAGTAAAGGCAATGTAATAGTGGTACAAATTTTCAAACGACAACTAGTGTCTTAATATAATGCTGCAGCCTATATTTACGACCAAATACCCGACTGAGTAAAACTCTGAGAATCGGGTACAAACCGGAAAATAGCAAGGAGGGCAGATAGACAAAGAAACAAATCACCACGAGGAATGCAGAATGTTACTCCCCTTTATCAGCAAGCAGTTCCAGGAGTGCACGGTGCATCGCAGCTGTTACTGAGTGGTGCCGATTGAAGCCAAGTAGAAGAGGGCAGGCTGGCCACGAGCGGTCGCCCAACAGCAGTGTTGCCAACCAACCGACGGGCTGTCGGCCTGCTGCTTGCAGTCGGCGCTGACCCCGATATCTTCGCTCTGCGCAGCTCGTGGCCTCGGCCGCTCCAATCTCGTGACCAAGTCTTGTCGCGACGCTACCGCCAATCCCCAAACTTCATGCCTCCCTCTCGGGCCAGCGAACCCAGTATATATATCAGCAAGCAAAGACCTTCTAAGGACACTACCCACAGATACCAACTTTTCCTCATAGTTATTGAAAATGGGGCAGCAAGAAAGATAGTTGATACGACATCTGAGCCAGTGACGCCAGACAAAACAGCCTACTAATCCAATGGCGCCACAGGTCAAAAAGCTATGTGTACAATATTTGGATGCGGTTAGAGGAAACTAGAAGATACATTCTGTTACGTTGTAGGTGCACCACTTCCCGGTTATGGGACAAGACACAGCGTGCCAAATACTGCTTGATGAATATCATTTTATACAAGTTACTGAAAATGAAGTCTGTTTACATTAAAGTACAAATGGTTTCTGGGTGCTGATGATTATCTAATACGCTCTGAACAACAAATACTGGCTGCAGTTTCAGACAAATGGGCCACCAGTTCTTCTGGATTGTCTGTCGGTGGCTCGATCACCAACTGCCCCATCTGTTCCCACACAAAGAAATACATAGGACTTGCGTCCGCAGAACGACTTGGCCACAGGACTAGTCCACCCATCCCAAATGGTTTCTGGGTGCTGATGATCATCTAATACGCTCTGAACAACAAATACTGGCTGCAGTTTCAGCCAAATGGGCCACCAAGTCTTCCGGATTGTCTGCCGGTGGCTCGTTCGCCAACTGCCCCATCTGTTCCCACACAAAGAAATATATAGGAATTGTGTCCACAGAACGACTTGGCCACAGAACTGGTCCACCCCTCCCAATCCAACAAATGGAACAAACATTGGCTAATAGTTCTATAACGATACTAGCAAAGTTCTATGGCCGCAAACAACCGTCCCAAATACCCGCTGCTCGTGGTCTAGTGGCTAGCGTTGCTGCCTCTGGATCACGGAGTTTCGGTTTTGATTCCAGGCCTGGTTGGGGATTTTCTCTGCCCAGGAACTGGATGTTTGTGTTGTCCTCATTCTTTCATCATCGTCATCATCATTCGTAACAGTGGCTGGATTGGACTAGGTAAAAACACAAATTGTACTGCTTACAAAACGAGACTTGGTACCGGCGCTGATGACCGCGCAGTTGAATGCCCCACAAATCAAACATCATCATCATCCCTCCCAATACATTGACTAATTGTTCTCTGACGATAACGGCAAAGTGTGTTGGGGGATCGTCAAACTGTAAACATTATCGTTGCCTGACCTCTAGCGGTCATTCACCGACTGTACTTCACGGAGGAAGATGCGGTAGTTTCCTCCACCTAGCGTTTTGAAGACAAGTTATTACCCAGTCAGATTGCCGTGAACAATACCAGTCCACACATTTATGATAAATGACTGTTAACGATGGATCACACGAAATGCCTTAGGAGTTCCCAATCCCAAAACATGGCTATTGTGCCTGCTAAATATTCCTTCCCTTGAGAAGTGAGCCTCTTCAATAAACAAAAGACACGTTTCCAAGTCAGAGATGTTTATATTTAGGTTTGATAACATTGGCAGAATTTTACGCGCTAGAGAATGTCACCAACCTTGTGCCTTCCGACACTTGAACTGGGTAATGCGTTTCATGCAGGACGTTCCCTCATATTCGTTTGGCAAATATTTAGTTCGTTGGCTATGGATTGTGCTGGTGCTGGGGTCGTCCTCAATTCGCTGTGACATAGCTTTGTCAAACTTAACAAATCGTGCACTGTGAGGTCTACCAGTTTCCCCTCGGTCTGGTCTTAGATTTCCTGTTTTACGACGTTGGCAGCTCATGGCGGCTGCAGTGTAACACGTGTTAAGTTCGGCTCGCGAAATTTAGTCGAATTCGAAGGTGTTCTCGCAGGTGGTGTTGTCTAGTACAAGTGGAAATCGTGTAAACAACAGTGTTCTGTGCAGTAGTGCTATTTTTTTTCTGTGCTCCGCCAATATCTGCGAGAAAATGGTAAACAGAAGAATCAACAGCAGCGCGTCCAGCAGCGGGGAAGCAGCAGGTGCGGCGGGCCTGCTCCTGGCGGAAGGTGCGGCCGCGGCTCCCGGTATAGCGGAGCTGGTTCGCTCTGAGGTAAACGCTGCGCTTCGCGATAAAAACAATCTCGATCTGATAGCAGGCACCATATCAGATACTGTAACGGCAGCAGTATTGGCCAAAATGCGTGAAACTGTTGAGGCCAATACTGCCGAAATTACAGCACTAAAAAAGTCTGTGTCTGAATACGAGAAAAAGGCACGAGAGTTGGAAGTGAAACTATCTGCCGCCACAGACGAGCTAGAACAGTACCAAAGGCGAAATAGTCTACGACTGTTTGGAGTAGCAGAAAATAAAGAAGAAGACACGGACAACCTGCTTATACAGGTTGCGCGTGAAAAATTAGGCGTCGAAGTGACCAAGGCAGACATTGACAGGAGCCACCGGGTGGGACGAAAACTACCAGGTGCTACCAAACCTCGTCCAATAATTATTAAATTTGTGTCGTACCGAAAAAGGGCTGAGATCTTTACCCAGAAGAAGAAGTTAGCAAGGACAGGGATTACAATAAGGGAAGATCTGACACACGAGCGGCTAAAGATTTTAAACAGCGCCATATCCCATTTCGGTCTTCAGAATGTGTGGACTCAGGATGGCAGAGTAATCGTTAAGACTGCAGCTGGAAAGAAGACAGTCACAAACATGACAGAACTAAATAGTATTAAGTGAACCTACTCGAGCCAAAAGTCAAACTTAACACCATTTTCAAATTTTAACAGTCCTATACTCAGATATAGTCTTGTAATTGTATTAACTTTTTAATTATTTGTACCTTCAACTAATTGTTTTTGTAACTTATTAACTTTTCAATTATTTGTACCTTCAACTAATTGTTTTTGTAACTGTATTAACTTTTTACTATTTTTGTGTCTCTAGCTGTAGCCATTGCTTAGTTTTAGTTACTGCTAATACTTTTTTCATTTTCTCAGTTTATTCTCTTCCATTCTGTAATAGTTCTATTGCAATTATTTGTCTCTCCTTTAGTTCATTAGTCAACCATCTCTTCGGTTTAAATTGTGCAGAACAAAAATTACTATCAGTATCACTTTAGCAAATTTCAATTTAATTCTAGCTTCCTACGATACTCTATTAAATATTAAGCTTTCTTCTCTCTGCTGGCAGCATCGGCCTCTTAAATCACTCCCCTTTCCCTTATTTCCACCCTAAGCTGTTTCAAATACTCTAATTACACTTTTCCTCTTACGACATAGGATACTCAGTGACACACAGCTGTCACCATTTTGGTCATATTCTCCCTGCACCGAATACCACTAATCCATTTTCTATACTCCCGCAACCTCAGGAAATCTCTTGCAGTCGCTTTTCTTTCGGCTCTCGCGGAGTCACAAACAGGGCGCGCAAAATCTCGGACACCCCTGGAATATGTCACTTGGCGGAAACACCGGTCAGTGCCCCTCGCGGCAGGTAGTGCCTAACAAAGGGACAAACCAGTCTGCCACCCTACTCCAGGCTGCTCAGCGGAACGCGTCCGAGCTTTTAGCAGCTCACTGCAACATTCAGTCTTTACCTGCGCATTACGAAGAACTTAGCCTCCTCTTCCACCAACTAAACTACCACGTAATCCTCTTATCCGAAACGTGGTTGAAACCACACATATCCTCTGCATCTATTCATCTCCCAGGGTACACATTTCTTAGGGCAGACAGATCAAAAAAGCGAGGTGGCGGGGTCGGCGCATATATACGAACAGATCTCAAAGCGAAAGTCTTATGTACGTCAAATCCTGCTGAAGAAAAAGAGGCTGAATTCATGTTCATTGAAATAAATATACAAAGTCGGAAATTCTTGACTGGCGTCGTGTACAAGCCGCCAAAAATAAGCTCAATGAGTTCCTTCCAGTCGGAATTACATTCACTTCAGTGTCAATACGAACATGTCATCGTAATATGTGACTTGAACATAGACCTGCTAAGAGACACTCCCTCCGCAATAAACCTAAGAAGATTGTTTAGTTGCAATAGCATGAACATTCTTCCATTACAACCTACACACCATACGGCGCACAGTCATACTCTTATAGACGTGATCGCAACGAAACAGACTGACAAAGTAAGAGATGTTGGTCAATCATCGGCCCCTGGCCTCTCAGCACATGATGTAATATTCCTGGCCTACTCTGTGCAGCCCCCAAGGATCAAATCGCGTTACATAACTTGTAGGAACATGAAACGTATTGACCTTGACGCTCTAACAGCCGATTGCTCAGAAATCTCATGGCATCAAATAATCAGAGAACCTACAATCGACGGCAAAATTAATGAACTTGGTGATAAACTCACTGCCCTCTATGACAAACATGCACCTGTGCGCACAGTCCGTGTAAGAAAATCTCCTGCTCCATGGCTGACAGCTGAATTACGTCAAATGATGACTAATAGGGATGCTGCCCACAGGCGTTTCAAGGCAGATCCGAAACCCGAACGTTTTGAAGAATATAGAAAGCTACGGAACAGAGTGAAACAATGCATTCGCAATGCCAAAATCAGGCACGCTCGCTCCCTCGTATGCAGCGATTTGACACCCACGACTCTATGGAAGAATCTCCGTAGCTTGGGGGTCGGAAAGGCAAAATCGGAAACTACTTTTCATATGTCAGCTAACGAATTAAATGAATTCTTCTCTGCACCTCTGAATACCAGCACGGCTGATGATTTCCGTCCACAAGAATCCCCAAACAGGATAACTAACAACGATACCTTTCATCTAAAACATGTAACAACAAATACGGCAAGAAAATCAATAATGAGAATCTCTTCTGATGCAATAGGCAACGACAGTATCGGTATAACCATGATTAAGAATGTTGCCGATATCTTAGTACCTGTCTTAACTGACATATTTAATTTTTCCCTCGTGAACGGAATATACCCCACTGCATGGAAAAGAAGCATAATTCGACCCATCCCTAAGGTCGAAAACCCGCAACTGCCTAGTGATTACCGACCAATTAGCATACTGCCTGCTGTTTCCAAAGCACTGGAATATATTGTTCATGACCAAATCACTGAACACTTGCATGAATTCAGTCTATATGACAAATTTCAATCCGGTTTCCGTAAACATCACAGCACAAACACTGCTCTAATTAAAGTAACTGATGACCTGAAATATGCCATCGACAATCGAAAGGCAACAATATTGACGCTACTGGACTTCAGCAAAGCTTTTGACACTGTTAACTTTGACATATTACTCAGAAAAATGCAACAGCTTAATTTCTCTGATAGTGCAATGAGATGGTTTGAAAGCTACTTAAAAGACAGACAGCAATGTGTTGTCTGCGCAAATGAAAAATCTTCCTGGAAACATGTTTCTTCGGGAGTGCCACAAGGATCAGTCTTAGGACCACTTTTGTTTTCTTTATATGTCAACGATATTTCGTCGGTTTTGTCCTCCTGTAAACATCATTTCTATGCCGACGACCTCCAGCTCTATCTCAGCGTCAGACCTGAAGACGTAAACACTGCAATCGCTCTGATGAATGATGATCTGTCTTCAGTAGTGACATGGGCGAAAAACCTGGGGCTTAAATTAAATGCAAAAAAGACGCAAGTAATCTTAATAGCCCATCAGAAATTAATAAGTTCAGATTTCCGCGAACGGCTACCTCCTATTCTGCTCGAAGGTACTCCAATACCATATCAGAAAACAGTGAAGAACTTGGGTGTAACCTTGGACGAGCATCTCAACTGGGCGGAGAATACAGTCGCAGTGTGCCGAAAAACGTCTGCTTGTCTCTATGCTCTCAAAAAGTTTCGGAACATATTCCCACAGGACTTGAAACGCCAGCTCGTGCAAGCACTCGTTCTACCGAACCTCCACTATTGTGATGTGATTCAACAAGGCATGAGTAGTGAAAACAAAAGACGGCTAGAGCTAACCATGAATGCCTGTGTGCGTTACACCTGCAACATTCGCCGATATGATCATGTTAGTGCTTCATACTCCGAGCTAGGGTGGCTGCGGCCGGACAAACTGCGTGACTACCACACTCTATGTCTACTTCACCGACTCCTCATCGCGCAAGCACCCCAGTACCTAGCTTCAGAGATTAAAATCCTGTCATACCATCATAATCGAAACACGAGGTCACTCTTATCTGGTATCCTAACTGTGCCCACTCACAAAACAAAAACTTTTGCAAACTCCTTCTCAGTTGCCGCTGTCCGCCTCTGGAACAAACTGCCCCTTACCTTGAGGAAAATTCAATCTCCTGTTGCTTTTAAGAAGAAGTTGAAGCATTTCCTACTATCATCCGCATAAAATTCTCCACAAAATTAATGTGCAAGGCAAATCCTCTCATCTGTCAAATAGCAAAGCTAGTGTCTCCTATCTTGCTCCTGAGATGCCTTCCTCTTCATCTATCTCTATTAGACACGCAGTCTCCTTTTCCTTTATATTTTCCTTTATGTTTCATCATGTCTCTCTATTCTTCTCCTCGCTTCACCATGAGTCTCCCTCATACTCCCTGCTGCCAGCACTCCTATCTTAAATCTTTCTCTTCAATAATGTATTTTTCGAGGTGTACCTTTCTAATTGTTTATCTCACTTTTTGTATTAGATGTAGTTTAACATGCCTACTGAAACATATGACTGTAAAATAAGTAGAATGCCTGGTTAGATGTAAGAGAGGGCCTGATGGCCCTAATCTTGCCAGGTTAAATAAATAAATAAATAAATAAATAAATAAATAAATAAGGTCGTTGAAATGTGACAGGATCTGGTAACCTTTTCCCTCGCAATCGTTCTGCATGTGGGCGCCTTCTTACTCGACTGCTGAGTCGTGCCTCCCAGAAATAAGATGTACGCTACCTGGACAGAGTGTAATCAGGCATCAAGAAACTGTAAACATCAGTTGAAACTTTATTGTCAACATAAACAGCAATAATGTAATTTTTCACCCAGGGACGTCGACACTGCAAGAAGTGATGAAAATATACCCTTCCTAGCAGTAAGGTGAAGTACAGAAAAGCCATGGGATACCTCCTAATATCGTGTCGGATCTCTTTTTGCGGTAGCAGTAAGGTGTAATACGCTGAGGTGACAAAAAGTCACAGGACACCTCCTAATATCGTGTCGGATCTGCTTTTGCTCAGCGTAGTGCAACAACTCGACGGGGCATGGACTCCACAAGTCGCAGTAAGCCACCTGTAAGAATACTGAGCCGTGTGACCTCTTTAGCCTTCGATAATGGTGAAACTGTTTCAGGTGCAGGAGTTACCACACAAACTGGCCTCTCTAGTCTGTCTCACAAATGTTCGATGGGTTTAATGTTGAATGAAACCAGTAGCGGACAAGCGTGGCGCGCTGACATGCCGCATTGCGATACTTAAGAAGTTCATCGTTGTCTGAGAATGTGAAGTCCATGAATGGCTGCAAATTATCTCGACGTAGCCGAACATAATCATTTCCAGACAACAGGCAGTTCAGTTGAACCGTAGGACCCAGACAGTTCCATGTCAACAATGCCCAGACTATTATGGAACTATCATTGCACAGTGCCTTGTTGACGAGTCCATGGGGTAGACAGACAATGGTCGGTTCAACTGGACCGTAGAATCCAGTCTATTCCATATAAACAATGACCATACTAATATGGAGCCACGATTTCACAGTGCCATGTTGACAACTTGAGTCTATGGCTTCATGGTATCTGCGCCACATTCCAAACCTAGTAGCAGCTCTTAGCAACTGGAATCAGGACTCAGCTGGCCGGGCCACGGTCATCCAGTTGTCTAGGGCCTAATCGATGTGACACGGTAGGCGATGTCGTGTTGTTAGCAAACGCTTTCGAGTTATGCCAAAGTTCGTCGCACTGTCCTAAAGGATACATTCGTCATATCTATATCTGCATCTTCATCTATATAATTACTCAGCATTTCACAATTAAGTGTCTGGCAGAGGGTTCATCAAACCACCTTCAACCTACTTCTCTATCGATCCACTCTTGAACACATCGCAGGAAAAACGAACCTTAGACTTTTCCGTAAATCTCACATTGATTTCTGTGGTCATTTTATGTAGTGATGCTTGTCAGTTAGTACGGACAACTTTACACAAGCGTCGCTGCTCCCGGTCGTTAAATGATCCGTGCACCACTTCGTTGACCGTGGGGAGAGATAATCTTTGACAGTGCGGATCTAGGAATATTGAATTTTCTAACGATATCCGAATGGAATGTCTCATACCTTTACCTCCAACTATCATTCCGCGTTCAAAGTCTATTAATTCCCCAGGTGCGATCAAGATAAAGTCGGAAACATTTTCACATGAATCACCTGACTACAAACTACTGCTCTGCCAACGCACTGCCCGTTTATACCTTGTGTACGCAACACTACTACGTCTGTATACGTGCGTATCGCTATCCCATGAATTTTGTCACCTCAGAGTAGTCTTGCACGTCAGATTTAAGGTGTTGCATACGAAGCAGTGATGCTTGTCAGTTAGTACGGACAACTTTACACAAGCGTCGCTGCTCCCGGTCGTTAAATGATCCGTGCACCACTTCGTTGACCGTGGGGAGAGATAATCCTTGACAGTGCGGATCTAGGAATATTGAATTTTCTAACGATATCCGAATGGAATGTCTCATACCTTTACCTCCAACTATCATTCCGCGTTCAAAGTCTATTAATTCCCCAGGTGCGATCAAGATAAAGTCGGAAACATTTTCACATGAATCACCTGACTACAAACTACTGCTCTGCCAACGCACTGCCCGTTTATACCTTGTGTACGCAACACTACTACGTCTGTATACGTGCGTATCGCTATCCCATGAATTTTGTCACCTCAGAGTAGTCTTGCACGTCATATTTAAGGTGTTGCATACGAAGCAGTCAAGGCAACTGTAAAAGACCGTCTATGTGAAGTCCAATGTCAAACCGTTCAGGACCTAGTGCATGGAGAGGGTCCACCTGGGACATCTGTGTCGCATAACACAAGTACTTTTTTATCTCCTGTAATAACTCGACAAACTGTATACCTAAATTTCTTACACTCTTTAGAAATTCAGAGTCTTGAAGATTAATGATCTTGATGTTTTATTGAACAGACACATCTCCACATTATAAAATCATTTTTATTCAGTCTATGCCGTTCGAGCTGTGATACTTCTGAGAGGTCAACAATGTGTGAGAATCCCTAGGGTCTCAGACAGCAGTTGAGCAGATAAAGCGAAGTTCTAAACTTCTCAGGAACAGAATGCGTTCCTTTACAGTACGAAACGCTCTCTCCAGAGACCGAGTTAGAAGCTCCGCCGAGTCACACCCTAAAGCAAACAAAGCATATACCAGAGGCAGGATTTCAGCGGCGCTACCGAGTGTTAAATGCTCAGTGTGGATTATCTCGACAACTGGGGAATCACTACTACGGAGAACACCCCACGGCACTTAGCATCGCAAAAATCGCTCCCTGCTAGCCTTGACGCTGGGGACGTGTCACCTGGACTGACGATTGAGCGACTCACTGTTTGTGTTCGTCTGCCACCTCCAGAGTCCCACACCTCGCGCCGAGCTGCTGAGGCAATGTTTGCCGTTCCGGTGTTCTGAGATTCTCAAACGTTCTGACACTCCAACTAGGGAGCCTACGCCAACACTTAGTCTGCGCTATTGGCACTGGACGTGTGTAGCGAAACTCGTCTGTTTTCACTCGCTGAATAGCGTGGACGTCAGCAAAGAGAAACCTGTCCGCGCCCTAAAATTTCATCGTTGGAATTCGTCAAATCGTCCCCTTACGGGTTCATACTTCACAGCTACATATAATATTACAGTATGCTGTTTAAAAGTTTGTAAGCTGCTTGTGTTTGATAATTGAATTTAGTGAACACTTGAGCTCCAGCAGAAAATTGTCCTGATGGAAATGACCTCTTTTTTCTACGATCGTTGACCCATAGATATACCGGGTGATTAAAAAGTCAGTATAAATTTGAAAGCTTTATAAACCACGGAATAATGTAGATAGAGAGGTAAAATTTGACACACATGCTTGGAATGACATGGGGTTTTATTAGAACAAAACAAAGTATTGCTAGACGCATTAAAGATCTCTTGCGCGCATCGTTTGGTGATGATCGTGTGCTCAGCCGCCACTTTCGTCATGCTTGGCCTCCCAGGTCCCCAGACCTCAGTCTGTGCGATTATTGGCTTTGGGGTTACCTGAAGTCGCAAGTGTATCGTGATCGACTGACACCTCTAGGGATCCTGAAAGACAACATCCGACGCCAATGCCTCACCATAACTCCGGACATGCTTTACAGAGCTGTTCACAACATTATTCCACGATTACAGCTGTTGTTGAGGAATGATGGTGGACATATTGAGCATTTCCTGTAAAGAACATCATCTTTACTTTGTCTTACTTTGTTATGCTAATTATTGCTATTCTGATCAGATGAAGCGCCATCTATCGGACATTTTTTGAACTTTTGTATTTTTTTGGTTCTAATAAAACCCCATGTCATTCCAAGCATGTGTGTCAATTTGTACCTCTCCATATACATTATTCCGTGATTTATACAGTTTTCAAATTTATACTGACTTTTTCATCACTCGGTACTATTATAACGCAATCTCACTTCATTTAATGAACAATTTGACACAAACTTACTTCGCGCAACGGTTCAGTTGGACATTTACATTATTTAACTCTGTATAATGAGTAAGTGTCTATCAAAAGAAGTAACACTCGATCATACAGAAATTTCCTATGTTATACCTTATAGGCAAAACATATGCTTTGAGCATGCTCGACTCACGACTGCAGTTCTCCATCAAAAAACTAATAATATAGAATTTTCTTAGAAGATAAAAATTACTGGTCCGAAGATCTCGGTAGACACTGCCTTCTGCCCTTGGCAGAAATTTACTGAATATTATGCAAGCAGCATTACGTTGTCTAAATGCGTTAGCCGAAAATTCATTCTTATTAAATAGATTGCGGTGCTGAAGGCAAGATACCACATTACTGAATAGTATTCACAAAAACTAAGACGTAAACACATATTTTTAATTTAATCAAGGTAGATAAGTGAATAAATATTTCGTATCACTTGGTAATTATTCAAACTCAATATATACGGTCAGGTTATGTGAAACAATATAACTAATGTTACAAGAGCCACGTAGAGACTAGGCTGCATTAAGACAAGGATTTAATTTGCAAAGCAAAGAAAGTTATAGGAATGAAGAACGTATTTACTCTCCTTGGTATGACTCACATTCACAGAGAATTACTGTAGAGAGAACACAATCTGGCATATCCTAGATACATTAAACTATCATCAACGGCTTATCCTTCTACAATCGGAAAACGTCGGATATGTTCTTTCCCAGACACAAAAAGTGAAAGTACCGCACAGAAACACCGAGAACTGCTCCACTATAATCAAAATTCCTGGTGCCACTTTGTTGGTCCCAACGACTCGGCATAAACAAGAAGTCCTCGCCGGCATATGGCTCGTCAAGCACGCATTCGTACTAAATATTACCCTTGTAACAACGCTTGTCCAAATATAGATGCTTTTTGCAATTCTCATTACAATCTCTGACATACAAAACCACGGCTACTTTCCAGCATCACTCTCCTTCCGTTAAATATAATTATAAGCAGCAACGGTATCACACACAAGATCCGATAAAAACGAAATCCATAACTGAAAAGGAATCATTATAGTGTTCAAAACGAACGCCATGCTGTGTACCCAGCCACCCTCACTTCTCACAAGTTGAGCCGCCGCTCGCCACATGGACCTTAGTTAACACAAACGAGCCTAACTGAGCCAGGAATGAAAACACAGGTATCGACTAGTGCGCACAGACGTTGCAGCAGAGACCTCTCGCGAGTAACAGACGTCAAAAACATGATAACTGTGAAAATAATAGGCAACTTTCTTCCTTGGCGAAACTGGTACTAAATTGATTTTCTTTGGACTGATATATCAGTTAATGTGGAACAGAAATTTGCGATGAATATTTACGCAACTGCTGTTTCCACTCTTATCTCCGAAACCGACGTCTGCGTCCTGCAGTTACACTATAAATGCAACTACTTCTCCCTATTTACCTTACACCGTCTACTGCACGTATTTTCTAACTTCTTCGATATCACAGAGTTCATAAGAATCATAATTATTTTGTAAAAGTAATCATTTTGAGCTTCAGAGTCCATGTAGATGCAGCACGCATTTTCTGCCTTACCCAGACTCATTTCAGCGAGATTAAAGATCGGCTTCAATTCCGAAAAACTCACAAAAAAGTAAAATATATTATACGAAATGAACACTTTTCTGAATGTCACTTGGTTCTCTTTGTATGTGGATGTATCTCATTACAACTCCCTTTACATGTCATCTCGACGTTAATTAACTCTTTTTATAAAGAGAATTCGAACTGACAGCAGTGTACGACATTTAGACGTGCTCAGCGAACACTAAATCTGTTTCCAGAATGAGATTTTCACTCTGCAGCGGAGCGTGCTCTGATATGAAACTTCGTGGCAGATCAAAACTGTGCGCCGGACCGAGACTCGAACTCGGGACCTTTGCCTTCCGCGGGCAAGTGCTCTAGCAACTGAGCTACCCAAGCACGACTCAGGTCCCGTCCTCACAGCTTTACTTCTGTCAGTCGAGTCTCGGTCCGGCACACAGTTTTAATCTGCCAGGAAGTTTCACAAAATCTATTGTTTGCTTCTCCGTTATTATTAGAAAAGCATAGCTTCTAAACACTTAAAACTGATGTTGTGTCGTGCCTGGTGGTAAAACGTGTGCCGTGAAACGGAAAGACCTCGGGATCGAATTATGGTCGAAGCAAGGATTATTTTAGTCCACCATTAACGTAGACTTACTCTCTCAATGATGTGAAAATTCGCCAGGAAAGATACGTGGTTCTTATTTCATGTCTAACTGTAGGTCCTATTTCCATGGTAGGATCAATTAGGCAGCTTAGGAACACACATGTCACCGACGTGGAGTCGAATTGAAGGTCTTATACCCGACCATTGAGCCACATGGAATAATAATAATAATAATAATAATAATAATAATAATAATTATTATTATTAATTATTATTATATTATTATTATTTCTTTCTTATCTCAGACATTATGTCTGGTCAAAAGTGGAAAGTGACGCGGACCTTGATCAAGCGTGACTTCCTTTTAACTGTACGGTATATGTTATATTGCATTTAGGAACTTTCGGGTAATTGAACGTGTATCAATAATTACGGATTTCTGTAGTTGTATATATAAGTTTGGATGTAGCTGTATTGCATTGATGTACTGGTGGACATTGTGTGGTATGACTCCTGTAGTTGATAGTATAATTGGTATAAAGTCAACTTTATCCTGATGCCACATATCCTTGACTTAATCAGCCAGTTGGATGTATTTTTCATTTTTTTCTCCTGTTTTCTTTTGTATATTTGTTGTATTGGGTATGGATATTTCGATTAGTTGTGTTAATTTCTTCTTTTTATTGGTGAGTATGATGTCAGGTTTGTTATGTGGTGTTGTTTTATCTGTTATAATGGTTCTGTTCCAGTATAATTTGTATTCATCATTCTCCAGTACATTTTGTGGTGCATACTTGTATGTGGGAACGTGTTGTAAGGCAAGCTGTTGATGTATTATTTTTGCTACATTGTCATGACTTCTGGGGTATTCTGTATTTGCTAGTATTGTACATCCGCTTGTGATGTGATCTACTGTTTCTATTTGTTGTTTGCAAAGTCTGCATTTATCTGTTGTGGTATTGGGATCTTTAATAATATGCTTGCTGTAATATCTGGTGTTTATTGTTTGATCCTGTATTTGCAATCATGAATCCTTCCGTCGCACTGTATATATTGCCTTTTCTTAGCCATGTGTTGGATGCGTCTTGATCGATGTGTGGCTGTGTTAGATGATACGGGTGCTTGAAATGTAGTGTTTTCTTTTTCCAATTTACTTTATTCGTATCTGTTGATACTATGTGATCTGAAGGGTTGTAGAAGTGGTTATGAAATTGCAGTGGTGTAGCCGATGTATTTATATGAGTAATTGCTTTGTGTATTTTGCTAGTTTCTGCTCGTTCTAGAAAGAATTTTCTTAAATGGTCTACCTGTCCATAATGTAAGTTTTTTATGTCGATAAATCCCATTCCTCCTTCCTTTCTGCTTAATGTGAATCTTTCTGTTGCTGAATGTATGTGATGTATTCTATATTTGTGGCATTGTGATCGTGTAAGTGTATTGAGTGCTTCTAGGTCTGTGTTACTCCATTTCACTACTCCAAATGAGTAGGTCACTAATGGTATAGCATAAGTATTTATAGCTTTTGTCTTGTTTCTTGCTGTCAATTCTGTTTTTAATATTTTTGTTATTCTTTGTCTTTATTTTTCTTTTAGTTCTTCTGTAATATTTGTATTATCTTATTATTATTATTATTACTACACTGTGATTATCACTATTTTGTGTGTTTCGGTCACCTATATTCTGGTAATTATCGATTCTGAAAAATATCCCATTTTGTTATTTTCTTCTAAACACCAAATCATGAAAGTTCTCTGTAATTAACACATAACATGGTGGATTTATGGATGTGAATAGTATATTGAAACGTGTAGTATCTGCAACTACTTCAACGTAAATCTATGTAACGTAGGTTGATTAATTTATATTTGTTATAACAACTGTAGTACTTGTCAGAAAATGTTAAATCGCTGGTGTCATTATTGTGGGTCAGCAGGATTATGCTAAACGCTGAACCTGCAGTGCGGTGTAATTTAATTAAACTGAAACTCAGACTAAATGGAAATAAGAATAGTTCTTCTTTATAACGTAACTTAATTTACAACATAAATCTTTCTTTCTAGCGCACTCTACATTGTCGACCACGAAAGAACGCTTAAAATTTATCGTACAAATATATGAGCATTTTCCCTAAACGTTATTGTATATCTGATATATGAGTTTTTATTGTTTTCATGCTGTGTTAAAATACAAAATAAAACGGTAGCAGAGAAAAAAAAGAGGAAGGAAGGAACTATGGGTTGACTAATATCGATAAATTCCAATCCTGGACGAGAGGAAAGCAATGTGAACCGGTGGAACAAACAATAAGTGAGAACATTACCTTTGCAATACATTTTGGTTTTCGCAGAAAGCGCTAGTATTTCTAAATTTCACTTGGAGACAATTCTCAAAATTTATCTCGTCAAAATTTATTTGTCCCATATCAGTTTCAGTATTCCATCTAATGGAGGAGAACTAGTGAAGTTTCTACAACGCGAGGTCATCTGACATCCTTCGTTGTGCTTTGTCCGATACATCGCTGATCATGAAGTGAGACATACGCGTAATAAATGTAAATATCTCAAGAAAATTTCATTTCCAAGTTGTATATAGTACATGCAGTAAGCTAGAAATTGCTTCATTACTCGCTTCGAAACAGCATGGCTTCAGAAAACATCGCTCTTGTGCAACGCAGCTAGCTCTATATTCGCACGAAGTAATGGCCGCTATCGACAGGGGATCTCAAGTTGATTCCGTATTTCTAGATTTCCGGAAAGCTTTTGACACCGTTCCTCACAAGCGACTTCTAATCAAGCTGCGGAGTTATGGGGTATCGTCTCAGTTGTGCGACTGGATTCGTGATTTCCTGTCAGGAAGGTCGCAGTTCGTAGTAATAGACGGCAAATCATCGAGTAAAACTGAAGTGATATCAGGTGTTCCCCAGGGAAGCGTCCTGGGACCTCTACTGTTCCTGATCTATATAAATGACCTGGGTGACAATCTGAGCAGTTCTCTTAGACTGTTCGCAGATGATGCTGTAATTTACCGTCTAGTAAGGTCATCCGAAGACCAGTATCAGCTGCAAAGCGATTTATAAAAGATTGCTGTATGGTGTGTCAGGTGGCAGTTGACGCTAATTAACGAAAAGTGTGAGATGATCCACATGAGTTCCAAAAGAAATCGGTTGGAATTCGATTACTCGATAAATAGTACAATTCTCAAGGCTGTCAATTCAACTAAGTACCTGGGTGTTAAAATTACGAACAACTTCAGTTGGAAGGACCACATAGATAATATTGTCGGGAAGGCGAGCCAAAGGTTGCGTTTCATTGGCAGGACACTTAGAAGATGCAACAAGTCCACTAAAGAGACAGCTTACACTACACTCGTTCGTCCTCTGTTAGAATATTGCTGCGCGGTGTGGGATCCTTAACAGGTGGGATTGACGGAGGACATCGAGAGGGTGCAAAGAAGGGCAGCTCGTTTTGTATTATCGCGTTATAGGGGAAAGAGTGTGGCAGATATGATACACGAGTTGGGATGGAAGTCATTACAGCATAGACGTTTTTCGTCGCGGCGAGACCTTTTTACGAAATTTCAGTCACCAACTTTCTCTTCCGAATGCGAAAATATTTTGTTGAGCCCAACCTACATAGGTAGGAATGATCATCAAAATAAAATAAGAGAAATCAGAGCTCGAACAGAAAGGTTTAGGTGTTCGTTTTTCCCGCTCGCTGTTCGGGAGTGGAATAGTAGAGAGATAGTATGATTGTGGTTCGATGAACCCTCTGCCAAGCACTTAAATGTGAATTGCAGAGTAGTCATGTAGATGTAGATGTAGATAAAAGAGCTAATTGTCAGAACGACACAGCAGTAACTACATAAGAGGTACTATAGTGCTGTACACAACATTATTATTATTATTGTTATTATTATTATTATTATTAGTGGCTGTGGTCGGAAGAAAGCATTAACCGCCTGAAGTATTCCAATTTCTCCTAGTTCAGAAGTAAGGAGCGTTGCAATCAAGTGATTTACGAAGAGTTAAATATAGGGCACATATTTTAACTTGACTGATTTTAATGGGGTTGCATTGTGCTGGTCAAGCAAGTGCCGCAATGTATTGGAGTAATGCAGGGGAAGTTTGATTTGTAACAGGTGTTTACCTCACTTTGGGTAGTTAGCTTTCTTATCTGAGAAGGAATTGCGCAGTGCACCACGTATTCCTTTGTAATACATTATAACACACACACGCACACACACACACACACATAGATCCTGCAATATTTCTTACTTTACAGCCATCGTTTTGAGGTACAAGAAGCTCTTCTTAGAGCAGTTGAGAAGGCAGATGTAGGAAGATGACGTAATGTGGTGTGAAGTACCGATGACAGATGTTTTGTTCGGTACGGGTATCGGGAGAAAGACCGCCTATATTGCGGTCCTCCATCGCGACTCGCTATTGAGTTCGGAAACAGGGCTCCAAAATGATAAACTTCTGTTGTTAATATTAGCAAAACTAAACAATGAATTTACTGGTGCTTCATGTAAAAGTGCATGTAACAGGCTACCATCTCATTATTTCAAAAATGTTAATTACCGGCAGTATAAAAAACAATAGATAAACGAAAAGGCAGTTCAAGCACTTGGGATATCTTCGTATCGCGCCTAACTTAGATGCTGGGCGAAGTGTTCGGCTGTGAAATCAAAGCTGGTTCTGCAGTCTCTAAGGACAGGCATACTCTCTGCCTTCGTCGGTATTGGTTGAGAACCTAACTAGCAGTCTCTCATTATTTCCACATGTACTTGGGAACAGTTTGATGGTAATTACGCTAATATGAAGTTCATTATTTTGTTTATTTTCTTTGAAAACGTGAAGGATGGAAATTATTTGTGATTCATAAAGTGGACTATAATTGCGCACTTTCTCGTGTTCTGCTAAAAAAAGCGAGTGGCATCCCGTTTAAAGAAATCAGTTCAAAATTTATTTTAAAAATACCAGTTCCTCGGTTTTATTTGATTACAGCTCCAAGATAACGAATTCATGCCCTAAATGATTGTTTTCTGTGCACGGACAACAACTATAGAAGATTGTGGGTTGTTAAACATTATTCAGAACTTATCCGTTATACTCAGAGCGATGGAAGCTACTAGGGACCTCGTGTGTACTGCAATCTTAGTACAAATGAGATCCGTGACACGTCGTTCTGTGGTAACGCAGAGTAGGTGTGGAGGAGGAAAATTTTCGAAGGAAAGGATTTTTCACACGTGCGTACATCTCCCCCACTCAATAAATCTTGCTCCCTCTCTTCCACTTGCCGCAACACATAAACGAAATATCAGTCATATTTCACCATTTAAAATATAATAGTGTTCCAAGAAAAGTCTTCCATTCTACAGTTTAGATAGATGCTAAAGTCGTTTATAATGTGGGGGAGGGGAGTGGCAACAGACAGCAGTCTCCTTTTTTCGTCCGTTGGGATGGAGATATGTGGTTAGGGGCGAAGGAATTTGACCTAACAGCCGACAGGGCCGGGCTTCTATGACGCTTACGATGATTTCCCGTGGTTACCATTAACTAATGTACATACGGCGAGGACATGCTGATTCTTCCCCGGGGATTGACGTTTCATATAAGCTTGGTGTGTAGTTGCGAGGACACCTTTGAACTACCTGGCGATTTGTGGTAGTGGCAACAGCGTTAACTCCAGGAAGTTGCAGGAACAGACAAGCAATGACTATCATTCAAGCCGTTTTCAGTCATTGAGCTGGTGTTGTCCACAGTTTAATTCCTGTTTGCAGTTACGTCTATTGTTTGGAGATTTGGCTTATGGTCTGATGGAGCGCGAAATCTGAAGCGCATTAAGGTCGTATTTTATCATATAAAGAGGGAGGTTCCATTACCACTGTGACTGGATAAGTTCGTGTGTAGAAACGTTTTGTTTTTTGCTGCACTGTGGCCATTACTCAATCTCACATTTGGTGACAGGGGCGTATACATATAGTCGATATCTATTTACGAATCTCAAAGCGAAGTCGCACAGTCATCTTGCGAAAGTTTATCCCACGTTACATATCATTTTGCTCTACCTGGGGGCACTGACAGATTTTACCCACTAGCAGTGGGCTTGCAGGATTGTATTTTGTCATTAATTTTTGTTGGTATGGTTCACGGAAAATAGTAATTGCGCAACTGCTGCCACATTTGAAGGAAACTCCTACAGATAGCCGTATGCAGTGAAGACGCAGAAGGATCTGCAGCCATGCTACTCGGATATGCTGTGTGTCTTCTAGCAATCTTACACTCTCTATAACAATGACAATAATAATGTAGTAGTTTATATCGTGTTACATGGATTTTTATTCTGGCTGGGTGCACTGCCGGACCAAGACAGACATTGCACGTGTGTTGAAAGAGTCACTGTGACTGGTGCAGAGTGAAAGTGGGGAGCACGTGGTGATTATATGCAACGCAGCACACGTATTTCCACTAACGTGTTCGAACATGTTTGTCGTTATTACCGTGGATGGGAGGCCTGTCGCTTGATACAGCAGTGGTACCTTTGCAAATAAAAAAAAACACTAAAAATTTATCGGTCGTTGCTGAGTTTGCGCAACGTGTAGATGACCATGTGTCTGTGTTAGATAGGTGGGTACCGTGCATGCAACGTGCTTTTTGCTGGGAATCAATGCGCATAGTGGTCTGCTCTCTCTAGACGAGTATTTTGAAGCACTGTGCTAATTTTTGTGCCCACAGTATCTTTGCTTGGAATGATCAGAATTTTGCTAAGAATTCACACAATCTATCATTGAATTAGCAGGGGTTTATCCATCATCGTGTATTGTTTACTTAGGATGAAAATCAGTAAATCTGCTGTGCTTATAGGATTTACTATGACGTCATTACTTCTACCAATCAACGCATTCGTTTCTAACACACACACACACACACACACACACACACACACACACACACACACACACACACACACAATTTGTGTGTTGCATTGCTATGTCGACGTAATGTGAAGAGCAGTGAGATGAACTACAATAATCGGATAAAATTGTGGAAAAATTGGAAAAATGTGGAAAATAAGAAAACATTGGAAAATGTACAAAATTGTGGAAAACACGGAAAAATATCAAAAATACGGAAAACGAGTGAAAAACATGTAAAATTTCTATATAGATGTGGTCTCTGATGATGTCTCAAGATACGACTATGTATGTGTTGTCTCTGCTGATGCGTCGAATGATGAAAATCACATATATTTAATTTGTTATTAAAACGCAGACTTGGAGTGATGTGTCTTAAAGGAATAACATTAACTCGTTATCAACAGACATAGCCTCATTTCCTTCCTATGACGTACAGTCATGTTGTGGACCCCTTGCACTCACATGTCGTGACCTCAAACAGTTGCCGAGGTTTCCCCTGGGGGACCTTGAGTGACCTTGAGTGACCTTGAGTGACATGACTGCAGAAACCCTTATCAGTGACCATGAAACACTGATAATCTACTGCTTATCAGTGACAGCATTATCACATCAACAGAAGTGATGCATCACCAGACGTTTACCTGCCATTGGTAAATACGAACTTGAAAGAGCGAATGTTCTAAATGAAGTACTTTGTGAAATAGGATATAATTAAAGTGACACAGCTAATCAAAGCTGATTTCTTATGTAAAATAGAGATGTTAACAATACAGCCAGTCTGAACAGTACTGTTCTACCATGAGCTGGACTAAGCCACAGTGTTCTGAAGAACAATGGTTTAATATTCAGAGTAGGTAGCACTTCGTTGATTGGGAAGACAATCATGGAAGAAAATATAATATGGCAACACAAGGTTGGTGTCGGATATTTCAGCTTTATTCATCTGATCATTTAAGGGAATTCCACCCCAGTTCTGGAACGAGGTACAGAAAATGCGATTCGTAATGGGATACATACAATGTGGAGCAACAGAGGCTACAAACAACTGCCAGAGACACAACGAGTTCGAAAGGTCGTTCCTCAGTAGATAAAGGTCATGACGAGTCCATGAATGCCTTCAACAAAAACTTTTAAATTCATAAACCCACAGTAAGTGTCAGGCTAACTCTGTGATGCTTAGAAAAATATATTAATAAAATGCAATTTCGGGAAGAGGCAACAACTAAATGTGATACGCTTCGTAACTTGAAAGAAAGGTACCTTGTCAAGTAAGGGTAAAGTTAAAAAAGTTTTCCGACAAAGATCTGGACCATTTTATGTCTATACTTGACAATAGTTCCTTGATCCATGAAGACGCAAGGACGCACAAAATCTGCAAGACCACAAAACAGAAAATCACAATTAATCGCACAACCAAGAAAACCAAAACAAGAGCATGAAGCAGCACAGATCAAGTGGACGATTTTGTTCATCCAGTCACAGCTCACAGAGCAAGATACATAATTACAGTAATAACTATTAAGACAACAGCAGATGCGATGGCTATCGCTCTATTGCCCTGTGAACAGAAATTGACAGCACCTGCATGGAAACAGAATTGAAGAGAGAAACCATGAATCAAGAGTGCCTAAAACTAAAGATCACTTCTCAAGTCGCAGTGTGTTGGAAAATTAGATGAGTCTGGAAGCCTCTGGCTGAATCTCTGTGAATGGTAGAGGTATCTGACATACGCTACATGTAATTTGATGCAACACTGGAGTAATCATGTGGGACAAGTTGTGTCAAGAGTACAACGATTGTATTGGAGAGGTAAAATGCGGAGTGCAGTCATCAATTAATAGAACAGTTACAGGTTACCAGCAGTAGTAATTTTAGATACAGCTGCACAATTAAATACTGTCTCTGTTGCACTGGTAAGAATGATTTGTGTATAATAATAAGCACTTACACTTTCTGTGAGTGGAGTGGTTAGCCCCAAATTTAAGCTCATAAAAATTCAGGTCCAGTTGAAAATCGCCTTATAGGAAATGATATTTTCCCACACAACCCTCCATGCCGAAGATCTGACAACTGAGTGCATAGCAGGGAATGATTCTTAGAGGGACGCAGTAAACGACCTCCATAATGTCATACTGTTTGTTGCAGTAGATTATCGCGACACTAGAGTAGACTTGTTTAAGGCACTAACGGGTCACTGAAAATCTTGACAGATAGTTAAAACAAGATTTGTTAGACAGTCCGTAAGTACTAGTCAGCCAGATGACAACAAGAGTGTGAATGTATTGTGTGGCATAAATGATAAAGGTAAAATCTCATTGTTTCCACGCTGCAAAGAGAGTTGAAATAAAAGAATTAGTAAAATTGTATGGTACTGCCTCTGAGAAACATACCAGTGTTATCGCTGTGATATTAATGTAAATTAATAACCTCCTACAGTGTTCCTGGAGCCAGAGATTAGAGAAATTCTAGACTGTGACACAGCTAAACATCCATGAAGTCCGTATTGTAGTCTATTGATTTCATTCCCTAAGCCAAGTAGCATACGTCTAGTGACTGATGCAAGAGCCATAAACAGCACATTAGTTCGGTTCAAACTCCAACCAGTAAAACTTGGAAGAAAAGATTCGAAGTTTCCATAGAACAAAGAATTTGTCAAGTATTGGCTTAAGAGCTTTCTACTGTCAGATCCTTCTTGCCAAGAAGTCAAGCAAATACAGTGCTTTTATATATGCTGACACAAGCTACCAGTTTACAGTTCTTCCAGCATTCTGGTGTTCTGAAAGTCAAAGGTTTGGTCTTCCTTGATGCGATGCTGTACCATCACTTACTTGTGTGTGTGTGTCCCAGTGCTACATGCCTGATGTACTCCTCACAGTGTTCCGAAATGCAGTGATGCGCCTGCCTAATGTATTGTGGGCCACATTCACTAGCCATGTTTTATATCGCGAGTACCTTCAGGTTTAGTGGGGTTTTCACCGATCCAGGATACTCTTTCGTCCAAGGAGATGGTCAAAAGATTTTTATGTTGGATTTTTCATGTAGTCTTGCTGTTTCGGCTGAGAGTGATGTCAAGTACGGGAGGAATGCCGGCCTCTGTGACCGAGCGGTTCTCGGCGCTTCAGTCCGTAACCAAGCGGATGCTACGGTCGCATGTTCGAATCCTGCCTCGGGTATGGATGTGTGTGATGTCCCTAGGTTAGTTAGGTTTAAGTAGTTCTAAGTCTAGGGGACTGATTACCTCAGATGTTAAGTCCCATAGTGCGTAGAGCCATTGGAACGGAAGGAAAGCGAGTATCTTGTCCTCTTCCTCATTTTTGCTGCATCTTTTCTCATTTTGAATGCCCCACTAATCTGTGGTTAACTGTGCTCATTTCTGCTGAATATTTCCATCAGATGTAGTACTGAGTGTGGGAGCATTTTCTTTATCCGGATGATGTGCGCCCTACATACCAGGGTACTTAGCACTGTTTGCCATTGTGGTGGATAGTATCAGCTCGTTGCATGCAGGAACAGGTCTGTGTTTGTCTTCTTCCTATATACTGCATGGCCAAGTGTGCCATGTGCCTCCTTCTATATTACTACTTTCAAGAAAGGAAGATATCGCTCTCTTCTGTTTCCAAGGTGAAATCAGTATTCTGGGGGATGCTGTTAAGCTGGTTCAGAAACTCATACAGCACCTGTCTGACATGCTCCCATATTCAAGAAGAGAATAGATGCTGTAAACCTGAAAGAAGACGAATTGTTTTCCTTCCATACTTTAAACCTGTCAGACAGGATTAACAGGCCACATGGAAAACTCAAACTTATCACCACGTCCAGTGATGAAACAGTATCTTGGCTTGGTGAAAAACGCAACACAAAAATCCACTCCGACCACAATTTGAGACGAAATAGTATCTAGGCACAGCGAAAAATAAACTAAAACTGAATATATCAGCAATATACAGCACCACATGTAAAGGCAGCTGCTGGTCGTTGACAGAAGTGGTTTGCCTTCCAGGAGTTGCCAAGATAGAATAATTAGGAGTTTGCAGTGTCTGCTGGGGATACCATAGTGGGGAATACGTTCCAATTTATGTTAGCTGTTACGATATGTATAGTGTGACTTGTGACTTGAGTAACAACGATTGAAGTAACAGCTTAGAAGAAATTAATTCTGGGATTATTATGCTCTTTGATTGCATTTCACATGTGGTTTGGGAGAGTTTGATAGGTTTTTTTGTTATTTTTGCGAAATTTATTTGCTTTTGTTTGAAGAGGTTGGTGGATGTTATGAAATTTTCGTACACCAATCACTCTACTGTTTCAAATGTCACAACAGTGTTCATACCTGTATATGTATGTCTCCTGACAGATACACTTTCTGCAGAAAGTAGAACATATTGATGAGAGGAAAAACTGAGTGCTTAATAAGTGATCCAGAACAAATATTCAACATATGCAAAAGCTGATTCAGCGATCGTGGGGGACGAATAATTTCCTTTAATAGCCTTTTATTCAGACAGAGTGCAGATTTAATTACACTTAATTTAGTTACTTTCAAGTTCACTTCCTGGTTTATTTTGTTTTAATTGAGGAGGTGCAGTTTCTCCTCTCTCGTAATTTGTTGGAAATTTATAAATAAAATTGAACGTATCGTAAAATAACGTTGTAGACAGCGATGTGGAGACAGTAAAAAAGAGTGCTGAGGCTGCTATATTAAATATTCCTGCAAACGCTACTCCACCAGAGATAACTGACAGTACTGTAAGAAACCGAATGTTTCCTGTAGCCATGTCATGTTACGGTCATTTCCTGCCCCATCAAGATCCTGTGACAAGACAGCACCCTCCACCGCCTCCTGCTTCTAAGCCCATTTACTTTCTCGAGGCAATGACTGGATCCAGAAAAACCGATCTTTGGGAAGCTTTCTTATTATTAAGGGAGTTGGACGACGCCGAGCAAAGGAATGTGGCAATGATAATTCTTCTGCATGTTCGGCTTTCCAGCGGAAGTATTTACACTACCCAGGGCCAACCAGTCACCACTGTACATCTGAGCTAAATTACTATGGCCAGTCTGTGTCGTAAACTGCCGTGAAGACCACAACGTACTTAAGATGCAGTCACCATCACCGTCGCCGGGCTTCGAACTGTCCAATACTACCTGCCCGCCCTGGCACTTGCAGCGCTCGCACTGAGGACTCCCTAGCCATGCACCCATGACGTCTGACGCAGCCATCCAACCTGCGGTACAGATTTTGGGGCGCTGTGGTGCCGTGCCCTCTTCTCTGAGATGACATCAGACACCGCGGCCTGGCTGGCTTTGGGGCCGGTTGCTCGAGATATCGCCAGGGTCCCAACGCAGCGGTGGTGGCGCTCATTAGGTGCTACCACTGACAAAACCGGTGCTGTGAGGTCGATGCACCAGGAGACGTTGTGTCGGTGTATTTTCTGCACTCATCGAGATTCCAGAGCCCAACACATGAAACACCCGAAGACCGAATAAATACAGATAATTAACAGTAAGTGGCTTTTGTATCCGAAGGGTGTGCCTTTCAGTTTTCTGCATCGTTACATTTTGATGTCGGAAGAGGGATTCGGTGCCAAGCTCACAAGTTAGGCTGCCACCAGAACAAAATTATCCTATACAAATTCAAGGTAACATCAGAAAAAGTCCCAAAATTTTGATGTTTCCTTCGACAAAGGTAAAGGAAATTGCAAGTTTATTTGGCACCAGACCTGTTCACGGCACTAAGAGATGTTCTAAGAGAAAAATAACATTAATTTTAGAAACATTAGACTGCTTAATTCTTCTTGGAAGATAGTAGTTATCGCATTCTGTTAGTATGTGCACAGTGTCATCGCCAATGAGGCAGGAATCACCATTTGGAGGGAATATTTATCATAACAAATGTCTCATTGTAACAGTATTCATATGACCAATTCTTAGCCTGTTAAAAGTAACAACTTCTTCTTTGACAAACTGCCTATTGGCTTCTGTCTTGGGTTCTTCGGCCGACGTTCATCTAATGATGAGAGACAGAAGCCAATAGGCAGTTTGTCAACAAGTGGCCACGAAACCTTAACAATTTTGTAACTTCTTCTTTGGTGAACGCCGAACTGAGAAAACAAGTGTGGCGTGGCACCTCTTGCTTAATCACCCAGTACCATGCGCCAATCTGTTTTTGTTTGATTGGTGTGTGTACTACGAAAACCGTACTATGATAGTCAGGAACCTATTCATTCTTTTGGTGAGTATCTTCCACACACTTCTTTCATCAGCTATGTTTTTCAGTATTTACCCATTTCGTACGTTTTTAATTTTGTACGTTGTACCAGCACATTTCACATACTTCCAGTCTCTTCTTCAGCAGAATTCTGATATTTGCCATTTCATTTTCATAGAATCTTGTGCTCCAGTTGTACACTTTCATCAGCTGCTTCCTCATTATTACAAGGATGTCTGATAGCATTACAGATACACTAGGTGATCAAAAGTATCCGGTCACCCCCAAAAACATATGTTTTTCATATTAGGCGTATTTTGCTGCCACTTACTGCCATATACTCTATATCAGTGACCTCAGTAGTTATTAGACATTATGAGAGAGCAGAATGGGGCGCTCCGCGGAACTCACGGACGTCGAACGCGGTCAGGTGATTGAGTGTCACTTGTGTCAACGTCTGTACGTGAGATTTCCACTCTTCTAAACATACCTAGGTCCACTGTGTCCGACATTATAGTAAAGTGGAAGTGTGAAGAGACACGTACAGCACAAAAGAATTACGGCCATCCTAGTCTGTTGACTGGCATAGACCGCCGACAGTTGAAGAGGGTTGTAATATGTAATAGGCAGACATCTATCCTTGCCATCACACAGAAATTGCAAACTGCATCAGGATCCACTGCAAGTACTATGGCAGTTAGGCGGGAGGTGAGAAAACTTGGATTTAAAGATCGAGCGGCTCCTCATAAGCCACACGTCAAGCCGGTAAATGCCAAACGACGCCTCGGTTGGTGTAAGGAGCATAAGCATTGGAAGATTGAACAGTGGAAAAACGTTGTATTGAGTGACGAGTCGCAGTACACAATGTGGCGATCCGATCGCGGGGTGTGGATATGGCGAATACCCGATGAATCATCATCTTCCAGTTTGTGTAGTGCTAACAGTAAAATTCGGAGCCGGTGGTGTTATAGTGTGGTCGCGTTACACCCCTTGTTATTTTGCGTGGCACTATCACATCACAGGCCTATATTGATGTTCGAAGCACCTTCTTGCTTCCCACTGTTGAAGAGCGATTCGGGGATGGCGACTGCATCTTTCATCATGATCGAGCACCTGTTCATAATGCACGGTCTGTGGCGGAGTGGTTACACGACACTAACAGCCCTGTAATGGACTGGTCTGAACAGAGTCCTGACCTGAATACTATAGAAGACCTTTGGGATCTTTTGGAACGCCGTCTTCGTGCCAGGCCTCAGTGACTGACGTCGATACCTCTCCTCAGTGCAGCACTCCGTGAAGAATGGGCTGACAATCCCCAAGAAACCTTCCAGCACGTCATTGAACATAATGATCACTTGATACACAGCAGTAGTGTGACCTTGCAGAGTAACCATGGCCACCATGGATTATCGGTAGATGGCACTATCGGATAGTAAACTCTGCCAGAAACTGGAATTATTATGAGTAATCCTACCAAAACACTGCTTTCTGTTACTCCTTAGTCCAGGATTATGGCTTCGACACTACGTTTTAATGTTACTGTTATTTGCATGTTGATCAGTAGCTTTGGATTTCCAGCTCGCCCTGCATTTCTTTTCTTTCCGGTGCTCCCTTCCTGTTATTTTGGTGCTAGCAATATTTGCGAGTGCGACGTTCAGTTCCACAGTGAGTATTGCACTTCTCGTCCCCTTTGTTATTCATCGCAATCGTTTTTCATGATCACTATACACACACACTTTCGTCCACGCTGGTCCGCAGCTCGTCGTCGTGCGGTTGCGTTCTCGCTTCCCGCGCCCGGGTTCCCGGGTTCGATTCCCAGCGGGGTCAGGGATTTTCTGTACCTCGTGATGACTGGGTGTTGTGTGATGTCCTTAGATTAGTTAGGTTTAAGTAGTTCTAAGTTCTAGGGGACTGATGACCACAGATGTTAAGTCCCATAGTGCTCAGAACCATTTGAACCATTTTTTTGAACGTCCACGCTGTGACTTTGTGGCAGATTTTTTTCTGCTTTTTCTGTGTGCGGTGTAAGTCTGTGATACGGTACTGAAGCACTCACTATACAAGCACCAATAATTTGGCCACATTCGAATTCACTTAGCACCGTCAGAATGCCCTCACAACTACACAGAACACGGTTCTGAACACAACTGATATTTGTAACAGGACATTGCACAGGTACTGCTCTTTGTCAAATACAACAGCGCAACCTGAGAACTTGGCTAGCGTCTGCATGTTCAACAAGAGCGTTTCGCCACCGTGCTTCTGAGAGGGGAAATCAGTAATTAATGCAACACTTTTTTTCTGGAAACGGGTTGGTGTTATTCAGTATTCCAATACATCATATTATTTCCCACTTTACTAGTTGACGTCATAGTCCACGTACTGCTTCCCGCCTTGTGCATCTCCCCTTGGGCCAAAGAAATGGAAGTCAGAAGGTATAAGATCTAGGCTGTAGGATGAATGACGAAGAGCGGTGCAAAGAAGTTTCGTAGTTCCTCTCGAGTGCATAAACTTACGTGAGCCTACCGTTGTTATGGGGAAAGAGAAGTTAGTTAGCATTTTGATGGCGACCAAAACACTAAAGTTCGTCCCTCGATTTCCTGGGTGCTACAACGTAAAGTCGGGAAAGATAGAGAAAAGATGGCTGTGAGGAGCGTTCAGCCAATAGCACGCTGACCAATCCCTCTCCAGGACGACAACGCGACAGCAGCGGGTCCTAGGTGAAGAGAACATAAGCGCCACGACTGGTCGCGGCCCAGTTCTACAGAAGCTTCAAGACTGCCGACCTGAACAGAAGAGTCAACTGTATTAATTCTCTTGTGTTAGGATGGTTTATACTGAAGAAACTTGCGTATTTTGTCTGTCGCCCTTTGCTTGCGACACACATGTGTAATGAACAGAGTTAAGTACTAATCTTTACCATTCGTAATAACACTCATTAATACTATTGGTTTGCCAGAATGAGATTCTCACTCTGCGGAGTGTGCGCTGACATGAAACTTCCTGGCAAGTTAAAACAGTGTGCTTGACCGAGACTCAGACTCAGGACCTTTGCCTTTCGCAGGCAAGTGCCCTACCACCTGAGCTATCCAAGCACGACTCAGGACCCGTCCTCACAGCTTCAGGTCTGCCAGTACCTCGTCTCCTACCTTCCAAATTTCACAGAATCTCTTCTGCGAACCTTGCAGAACTAGCACTCCTGGAAGAGAGGGTATTGGGGAGACATGGATTAGCCACACAGTTTTAGTCTGCCAGGAAGTTTCAGGATTTGTTTGAATTGTCTAACGATCCATTCGTAATAAGACTCATTAATATAATTTGTTTGACTTGTTGTCTAGCCATCCGACGAAACAGGCTTCTTGGACACCCGATATTCGACGAGTAGGCAGGATTCAACACTGAGAGTACCACAATAGTCATCACAGTTAAACGTTTTCCATAAGGGACGACATCAAACAGAAGAACCCTTTCAGAGACCCAGAAGACCGTCCCCAGACTTTACCTGCAGGAAGTTCGAACTTTTTTTCGGGAGTGAGGTAGTGTGACGCTACTCCATGGATCGCCATTTGTTTCCGGTTGGAAATGATGAAACCATGTTCCATCGCCTGCGACGATGTTACACAGGTAATTGTTACGATCAGCCTGGTAACACGCATGCCATTCCTCACACGAGTCCTTCGATGTTCTTTATGGTCTTATGTTAGGCAGCGAAGAACCCATACGGCTCACATCTCTGAGTCCCTCAACTGTTGAACGAGTTTGTCAGCACTGCCAACAGAGAGGTCCAGTTGATCGACGAGGTATTCCCTTGTGATACATCGATAACCTAGAATCATAGTTCTGACACTGGAGGAGGCACACCTGCGTGCGGTCGGCCGGCAAGCGGTAGATCGGACAGGTTTTCGCTACCTTGTGAAGATGATAGACTCACTCCCGACGACTCGCCGTGCTTTTGTTCATTGCCACGTCTCCTTAGTCTATAAATAAAAGTGAAGAACTGGTTTTCCGCCAAAAGAAACCCAAGGATAGCTCTCTGCTTCGAACGGTACTTTGAAGGCTACATAAAGCTGCGACGCCTACGGGAACTTTATGAAAGTACAGGGTAGTCCATTGATAGTGACCAGGGCAAATATCTCACGAAATAAGCCTCAAACGAAAAATGTACAAAGAACGAAACTTGTCCAGCTTGAAGGGGGAAACCAAATGGTGCTATGGTTGGCCCGCTAAATAGCGCTGCCTTAGGTCAAACGGATATCAACTGCGTTTTTTTAAAAATAGGAACCCACATTTTTTATTACATATTCGTGTAGTACGTAAAGAAATATGAATGTTTTAGTTGGAGCACTTTTTTCGCTTTGTGATAGATGGCGCTGTAATGTGGCTCACAATTTTAGACGAACATTTGGTAACAGGTAGGTTCTTTAAATTAAAATACAGAACGAAGGTGCGTTTGAACATTTTATTTCGGTTGTTCCAATGTGATTCATGCACCTTTGTGAACTTATTATTACTGAGAACGCATGGTGCTACAGCGTGGTTACCTGTAAATACTATATTAATGTAATAAATTCTCAAAATGATGTCCGTCAACCTCAATGCATTTGGCAATATGTGTAACGACATTCCTCGCAACAGCGAGTAGTTCGCCTTACGTAATGTTCGCACATTTGTTGTCAGGCGTTGTCGGTGGATCATGATAGCAAATGTCCTTCAACTTTCGCCACAGAAAGAAGTCCGGGGACGTCAGATCCGGTGAACGTGAGTGTTTTGACGACCAATCCACCTGCCACGAAATATGCTTTTCAATACCGCTTCAAGCGCACGCGAGCTATGTGCCGGACATCCATAATGTTGGAAGTACATTGCCATTCTGTCATGCAGTGAAACATATTGTAGTAACACCGGTAGAACATTACGTAGGAAATCAGCATATATTGCACCATTTAGACAGCCGTCGATAAAATAGGTGCCAATTATCCTTCCACCCATAATGCCGCACCATACATTAACCCGCCAAGGTCGCTGATGTCGCAGCCATTGTGGATTTTCCGTTGCCCAATAGTGCATATTATGCCGGTTTACGTTACCACTGTTAGTGAATGACGCTTCGTAGCTAATTTTCTTGTGCCCAGTGGCAGAACTGTACACGACGTTAAAAGTCGTCGCCATACAACTCCTGGTTCATAGAAATATGGTACGGATGCAATCGATGTTGATGTAGCATTCTCAACATCGACGTTTCTGAGATTCCCGATCCTTGCGCAATTTGTCTGCTACTGATGTGCGGATTAGGCACCACAGCAGCTAAAACACCTACTTGGGCATCATCCATTTGTTGTCCAGTTAAATGAGGTAATGCCGATAGGATTATATTAGGAAATAGGACACCGGACAGAACGGATGACTTTTGCTATTTTTGTAGCAGATAACTGACAATGGCCACAACAGAAAGAAAAAGTGGTTGACGTTTCACATGCTGCTGAACACTTCCTGTTTCGTTAAACAACGTAACTATCCGGCGAACGGTCCGGACACTTGGATAATGTCGTCCAGGATACCGAGCAGCATAGATAGCACACGCCCGTTGGGCATTTTGATCACAATAGCCATACATCAACAAGATATCGACCTTTTCCGCAATTGGTAGAAGGTCCATTTTAACACGGGTAATGTATCACGAAGCAAATACCGTCCGCACTGGAGGAATATTACAAGATACCACGTACTTAGACGTTTGTGACTATCACAGCGCCATCTATCACAAAGCGAAAAAAGTAGCCCAACAGAAACATTCATGTTTCTTTACGTAGTACACGAATACGTAATAAAAAAATGGGGGTTCCTATTTAGAAAAAAAAAACGCAGTTGATATCCGTTTGACCTATGGCTGCGCCATCTAGCTAGTCAACCATAGCGCCATCTGGGTTCTCCCTTGAAGCTAGACGAGTTTCATTCTCTGTGGTTTTCTCGTTTGATGCTTATTTCGTGAGATATTTGTCCCGGTCACCATCAATGGACCACACTGTATAGGAGCTGGAGCAAGAACAATTACTATGTCGCAGAAAAAGTTCCGCTGTTTATCAATTGAAACTGGCCCGCAAGTATGTCATTACTTGATGAAAGTTCCTCGCATATTTTTGTCTGCCCCCTGTACTTTTGCGTACAACCTTCGCTGGAATCGATTGTTGTTGGAGCTTCATTTGGTAAGTAAATTGCACTCTATAGTATACTCAGCAAGTGTGACATGCACAAGTGCCAGGTGGGTGTTGCACTTCCTGTACTGGTGCCCTCCCTTTTCTTTCTCTCTCCGCTGAAGGCGTCGGAAACTTCCCCCCCCCCCCCCCCCAAGTGGGCGCGGCCGTACCCATTGTTTTCTGAGACGATCCAGCAGCGGACACGTGGCGTGCGACGCAGACGCGGAGTCCTGGGACAGGTGTTACGCAGCTTCGCGTCGTCGGGGCGGGTCTGCGGCTCGCCGGCGGTACTGCCCACGCTACACCGGCGCGCCGCTACACCGGCCCAGGTCGCTACGCCCACCGCCTGGTCGCCGTGTCGCTGCTGGAGCAGCCTGCCCGCTTCAGCAGAGCCGCGCTCAGTGCTTCGCCTCGCTCCAGCCGGCAGCGACCGCCGCTGCCCGCGCTCACCAGGTACTCGCGTGTCCGTGGCGAAGCTCCGCGTCCGCTCCCGTGACCGCGCGCGCGTGCTGCTCTTCCGTGTGCTTTCAGGTGTGGCCCATCAGCCGCAGGCTACGATCTCAGACTCCAACCCGTAAGTAATACCTGCAGCATACAGTACACTGCAATGCCTACCGTCACCACTTGCTCTCATTCTGCTCCTGTATCTAAATAAATATTCGTTTTTTATACTTGTCCTCGTAGATCATATGTGTTAGCTACTATCTAAAATGGACACCGGAAGTGCTATATTTCTATAATGATAATATTTTGTATATCCATATTAGCACAGTTCTTATATATATTTACCAATATATGTTACCTAACTGTTGCCCGGCGACAAAAGAAAATTCCTTACGGCATTGCTACGTTCTACATCCGATCAAGGCCGTCTCGATAAGATTTTTCCAAACAAGCGATTTATCATTTTACACACCTTTCCCCCTTTTCCCTCTCATACTTCCACCGGCCTCACTTTGCACTTACACTGGGCACCTAAAGCACCTCCCTCAGTTTGTCGCCTCAAACGGCCGCTACTAACTGTGTAGCCGGTGGTGCGCCTCGCGACTTGTTTCGCTTGTGACTTAAACCCTGCACCTGGTTTAATCTACGTATTGCAGTCAAACCTTGGTCTTCCTCTCCAGTTTTATCTCCCCCCTCCCCACCCCCACCGCATCTCACCCCCTGCCCACACACATACACAAGCTCACTACATACTGTTACGAAAATGACGCTTGCCTGATGCCTGAGAATCAGCCCCGAGAACCGTTCCTTTTCATTATTCAAGTTGTTCAAATGGCTATGAGCACTATGGGACATAACTTCTGAGATCATCAGTCTCCTAGAACTTAGAACTACTTAAACCTAACTAACCTAAGGACATCACACACATCCATGACGAGGCAGGATTGGAACCTGCGACCGTAGCTGTCGCGTGGTTCCAGATTGAAGCGCCTAGAACCGCACGGCCACTCCGGTCGGCTATTCAAGTTGTCCCATGAATTTCTTTCGTCCTCAGTTCGATTCAGTACCTCCTCAACAGTTAGTCAAGCAATCTGCCTAATATTCAGCACTATTCTGCGGCAAGCAGCACAACATTTAATAAACTTCTCTTCTCTTCTTGTCTCACTTCTTGTACATGCGATTGGCGTTCAGTAAATAATGCAACACTTTTTGTCTCGGCCAATTTCAGCTGAAGAAAATCATCAATTTGTTGTGGGATATTATGGAATATTCCCGCTTCAGCACCGATAGTTTCATGAAGTTCCGATAGGTGGCATCGCTACACCAAACCGTGAAAATGGCGTCTGTACCGAAGGCGCGTTCCAAGCGGAGAGGTGTCATTGAGCTTGTTTTGGCGGGAAACCAGAGCATCGCGGATATGCGTTGGTTGACTTTTGCAGAATGTCTGTAGTGCCCTGGAAGTGAAGAAAAGCTCGGTGGGCCGTTGGGCGAAATGTTTGGCATCATCGCATCTGGGTCGCCTGTCCGATGTCTCGCATGCCGGCCAGCAGCACACAGATGTGATTCTGCAATATTCTAACAAGCGAAAAATCACATTCGGGGTGGTCGACGGGTCACAATTGAACATCTCGATGCACAGTTGGACGTCTCTCTCGGTAATGCTGACACACAGTTGAGATACTCATCTCTCTATCTCGAAGCCTAACGGAAGACCAGAAAGATCAACGATATTTAAAGAGCAAGGATGCAACTCGCCGCAAGACAATACGTGGACGATGGATAGGTTATTGTTGCATCTAGACTTGGCAACGGCGGCGACCGGTAGAGTGGTACAATATGGACATATAGGCCCTCCAAGTAAGGTGGCTTAAGGTAGTCACATTGAACGGAGACTTTGTCCAAAAATACGGTTTTGTAGCCAAAAGAGTTGGGAATAATACAGTGTATAGGAAAGTTCAATAAAATCAACATGATTTAAAAAAAAGTCTTGCACAACTAATCGAACGCTCCTCTTACTTTTTACCACAATCCGATTCTGTACCTCTTCATTAGTTGCCCGAGGTACTGGTCTAATATTCAGCGTTCTTCCGTGGCGCCACATCTCACAAGCATTTATTCTCTTCGTGATTGGCTTCTTGCACGTATAACGTCTTTATAAGGCTACGCTCCCTACTAGTATTTTCAGAAAAGATTTCCTGACATTTAAATTTACCGTGATATTCAATGTCGACCAATTACTCTTTTTCAGAAATGTTTTTGTCGTTACTGCCTTCCTGTTGCAGCCATTGTCAGTTATCTACAACCAAAATAGCAAAACTCATCGATTCTTGACGGTGTCCCATTTCCTAATATAATCCAATCGTCATTACCTTATTTAACTAGACTACATTTCAGTAACATTGGCTTGATTTTGTTTCTATGAATCTTATAACCTATTCCAGAACAGTGTCCATTCCATTCAATCGACCTTGCCATCTCTGCCAAAACTACAATTTTATCGGCTAACTACTGAGTCGAGTTTCTCAGTAAACTTAAATTCCGTTTCCAAAAATTTTTCTTCGTTTTCTTTAACTCTTGCTCAATGTATGGGTTAAATAGTGTTGTCTGACTAGTTCTCATTTATTACTTCCCTTTCCTTCTCTTCAAGTTTTAACTCCAGTGTGGTTTCTCCACAAGCTATAAATGAGCCTTTGATCTCTGTATTTTATCCCTGCAACCTTGAAAATTTTGAAAGAGTGTATTCTAGTCAACATTGTTAAAAGCTTTTTCTAAGTCGAAATGTAGTTTCACCTTTCTGCAACTCTACTTCTAAGACAAGTAGTAGGGTCAGTATTGCCCTACGTGACCCTACGTTGTTGCGGAATCCGAACTGATCTCCCCGACATCGGCTTGTATCAGTTGCGCTATTCTTTTCTAAATAATTCTTGTCACTATCTCGTAATCAAGACTTACTAGTGTTTAAACCTGTCGATACCGATCTTGTATAAAAGATGGAATGATAATTTCATGGCTAGCCTTCCAAGGATATCAGTAATTGTTATAGAATGTGTACTTCAGAGAACTTGTTTTGTCTTGTTCTTCTAGAGCGCCGATAAAGTCACCTCACAATTTCATATCTCCCATATCATTTTCATTTACTTCCTCTTGTATTTTTGTAAAACTGTCTTCACTTTTGTTCCCATTGTACCGACCCTCGGTGTATTCCTCCGACCCTTCAGCTTTGCCTTCTTTGTTTTGTACGCAATTTCCTCTTATTTTATAGGTTTCCTGCGGTACGACTATGAGTCTCCACTAATGGTCACTACCACTGTATAATATCTTAGTATACATCAATCTACATCCGCACTCCGCACGCCAACAACGGAACGACACTGGTGATGATATCGTGTTCTAACTCAATCTCACATTTCTCTTGTCTTATCAATTACCATAATCAAGTGTCACTCATTCATCGGAGTTATCACTTGAATACATTTTTTCTTTGGAGTTTTCCTCCACGAGAACAGAGATTTATGTCTCGTTCTGCCTTTCATATTTAGTGGTAACTGCTAATTGGGTTTACGAATTCTTCGTAGTAATGGATTATGGATCAAACTTCCCCGAATGTAAACTCTTTTGGCAGACACTGTAAAAAGAAAAAAACATGTTATTTTCGTGGGCTTGGGTGAAAAAAGTTTATTTGATTAAATAAAATTAAAGTAACTGACAATAAAATGAATAGGGTTAGGAAGACTAAGGTGTATCGTTCCAAAATAAGGACAATTACATAGCAAGATTACGACCACTGACCAGGTCTAAAGCAGTTTCGATGCCGAATCGATGTCAACATTTGGGATAAACGAACAAATTAACCCAATGTGGGTGGACGCGTAGTTGAACCAGGCTCGTCCGATTAGGAAGAGAAGATGAAGTTTATTGTTATAAATCGATAACAGAGACAAAATACCAGCTCGTACTTAGAAGCATGATGTGAGGTATCGACAATATCCGATCTGCAGCAAACAATGATGGGAAGTCGCCGAGATAGTTTAGGGGAGGGTACAGAAAACCTCAGTTAAGATTAGGCGGCTGGTTACGGCTACATATGTTAAAATGTGTGTGAATTCCTAAGACACGAATCTCCTGAGGTCATCGGGCACTAGACATACTCACCACTTAAACGAACTTACGGTAAGAACAACACACGCACCCATGCCCGAGGGAGGACTCGTACCTCCAGCGGGAGGGGCCGCGCAGTAACGGCTACAAATTTCGTCTCTAATGGGAGCAACTGCGTCAGTGATATATTCACTCAGGGGTATGCTGCATTGTTCAAAGGACCACGAATATTTTGCATTTAAAATTATTAGTACACGCTAAAATACAATGGAAAGTTCTTGTTCAACACGTACGTCCAATCGGAGCAATTTTCAGTATGCAGTTCTTATCTTGTTCGTACGTGCTATCATTTTTACCTTCTTTCTTCGAGTTTGAAGAATTTCCTTATAAGAACTTATTAACTACATTGTGGTTGAATGGAGGCCTCTTGAGACACTTTTGTCTCAAAGAACACAAGAGTGAAAATGCTGGTCTGATAATACGTGGTATAATTGTAGTTCCATACATACAAGAGTGTAATGTTGAAGAGTACGTTGTTTCTGAACTTGGGTGTCTATTTCGCATCACATGATAATCAAAAAGCAACAGTGAAACTTAAAAGGCAAGTGAGAACGTTTCGTACCATCAGCACAAACGATCTCCTTACGAGTGCTGAAGTAGCTGCTAATCGCCAAGCAGATGACCTTGCTACGCTAGAAATGCAGATGCGGTAACCATTTCTCCGTATGGTGATTCATAACAAGTGTAGGCAGATAATAAGTGGATACTAGTGGACTGACGCAGTTTGTTTCATACTGCCATAAGAAAGAGTGACTGTATTGTAAGACAGTGCTTACGCTTGTGGAAAACAACACTTATGGTACAAGGGACAGAATTTTCAAAAAGTTATCCAGTTTACTCTTATCAACACTGCTTCTTAACCAATCTCATATCGTTTTGCTCCTTCCAGATGTTGACTCAACCCTCAGCTCAACACATTATTTGTGCTACAGCTAGTTTCTTGTGAATGAAGAATTACCAATCAAAATATGAATGTGGTTTCATATTCTCGTGGCTCAGAGGCAATTTGGGAGAAAATGTCGCTCAGATATATCACTGTTGTAAGTATGTGAAACACTTTTCAAATTACAGAAGGTTCTTATTTCTCAGTTTTACCACGATTCACCTTTCGCCATAAGTTAATGCCTTTTTTTTTTCAGTTATGGAAGATACTATTACCTGATTCCACTGTGCTTGGGATAGATTGTATACTAACGTTGTGTGTTAAGATACTACTGCATTTGCAGCATATTTACAAAAGGCATGTGTATTATGTCCCGAAGGTTCTCCGGAGAAGCCGTTGGCTAACGGAGAAGTTGTCAATTTCTTTCTAGATTTCAAAAGCCCCTGTTATATTGCTCCCTTGACAGCACTAGGACCTCCTGGCACTTATAGGCTGCCCATAGTGGAGGTAGCATTGCGACATCTCCGATCTATTGTGCTGTCACAGTGGAATATACAACTGTTGTTTGGCGGAGTAAGTGCTAACAGGCATTGCAAGTTCCCCTATATGGGTGACAAAGCACTCACAGTAGAGGTTGTTAAAGATGTGTCCCATATTCGTAAACGAGATAGAACTGTAAAAAAGTCTTGCAGGCAAAGGCCTTGAATCAGTTGTTGAGATACGTACTATTTCACTTGCGTCAGGAATGTTTAGTACTCAGACGTGGGAGGCTGTCTCACTGTTGACATTTATTACACATGTCTCAATGGATGTGTTTGTACTTTGTCACCTGCCTGTGATGCTGCTGTCAGATACTACCGTCTCCTACACCATCTGCTTCTTACGTATTGTCTTTGCATTGTGTTGCCATTAGAATATTGACTAGTGATACAGTGGACGGTGAACAAGGTAAACAGTAAAATGGGGTGCTATCATTCATCGTGGGACATGGCAGATTTGGTAGCCTGCTATACTTCAATCATGGTGTTAATCGACAGCCACTTGCACATATTTATCATATCAGAACTTGGACTCGGCAAAGGCTGCTCTACTAAGAGTGCAACAAGTTTCACAAACCTTACACAATAAAATACCAGTAGTTATCCCTTCTACTTATCTTCTAGGAATTAATGGTTTTACAACCAACTGGTTTTAATCATACTTAACAAAAAAATGCAAAAAATTGTGTTGTTCCAGACTTTTCCGGAGTAACAACTGCTTCATTGACTCACGGGCGTAGCGTTGGATAACATGGAAGCCCCACAGTATTTCAACGAGAGAACTGCCTGTCATCTTCAGGTGCTTACTGACGTGTTGCTTCATTGGCCCGCCAATATTTACGCTGGCTAGCTACAAAAGCGCAAGAGCCAAGGGGTGGGGCTGGAACGTCATCTTAGACGAATTACTGAGCGCGGCAACCGGTGCCCCCTTCCGGAGAAACGGACCACGGTCTTCGCATGTGCGATGCGGCAAAGGCGCGATCGCAAATCGCCACTCAGCGCGGGCCCTGGCGGGGTGTTGACGCCTTGATTAAGTGTGAGGACTCTGAATCCGCGTCCGTGTTGACTCTGATTTCTTCGTCGGCCGTCAACGATGCCTTATTACCGCAAATGCTGGTTCCAACGCCTTGCTGAGTTAAAATCCCGTCTCTCTGCTAATCAGATCGTTACTAATATATATTGCCTCTTTAATTATGTGGTCCCAGTACGTGGAACCTCACAGATAAACATCTGAGTGACGTTGTTATTAATGCATTGGAAAAAGGACTAATTTTTGCGCCCACTCCAAAAACCTTGGCTATGAAGGATATTACCAGTGCTGTGGAACAAGATGTCTTTAAACTCGCCAGTAAGACTGCTAAAGGAACAAGTCTAGAGACTTGCCGATGCCCACACCCGGACAGAATGTCAACACTGAAGAAAGAAAATCTCTCTCGGTTCCTTAACAGAAGACACAGAAATAGTGATTTTACCTGCTGACAAGGGAAACTCTACTGTTCAAAGTGGTTCAAATGGCTCTGAGCACTATGGACTTAACTTCTGAGGTCATCAGTCGCTTAGAACTTAGAACTACTTAAATCTAATCTAAGGACATGGCACACATCCATGTACGAGTCAGGATTCGAACCTGCAACCGTAGCGGTCGCGCGGTTCCAGACTGTAGCACCTAGTGGCAAACTCTACTGTTCTTTTGCCTGCAGCATCTTACTTCTGCAAGGTGACTGATTTACTGCAGGACTCAGCGTATCGTCGTCTCCACAATGATGCAACTGACGCTGTACAACGGAACATATCCGCGCTACTAAGTTCTAAGCGACTGATGACCTCAGAAGTTAAGTCCATAGTGCTCAGAGCCAGTTTCCTGAACATCTTAAAATGGTTCAAATGGCTCTAAGCACTATGGGACTTAACATCTGAGGTCATCAGTCCCCTAGACTTAGAACTAAACATAACTAACCTAAGGACATCACACACATCCATCCCCGAGGCAGGATTCGAACCTACGACCGTAGCAACCGCTTGATTCCGGACGGAAGCACCTAGAACCGCACGACCCCAGCAGTCGGCTGAACATCTTAAAAAGAGCTTAAGATTACAAGAGATAGTTCGACCACGACATTATGGGCTGCCTAAGATCCATAAGGAAGAAGTTCCGCTTCGGTCCACTGAGGGTAATATAAGAGCCACAACACAATATGTAACTTATCTTTTGAGTCCTTTGGTAGGAAAATGTGAACATCACTTTATATACTCAGAAGATTTTATACAACGACTGAAAACTTCGCGTTTCGAACCAGCTGACGTATTAGTGAGTTTCTATGTGGTCTCTTTGTTTACACGAATACCTTCGCTGGTGTCATTACAGCTTATAGGGGCTAAGTTGGAGGCGGATAACTTCCATCTATTCAAATATGTGCTTACCTAGACTATTTATTTAGCGGAAAAAGTTGGAAATTTGTGGTAAGGTCTTATGGGACAAACCTGCTGAGGTCATCGGTCCCTAAGCTTACACTCAATCTAACTTAAACTAACTTATGCTAAGGACAACACACACATCCATGCCCGAGGGAGGACTCGAACCTCCGATAGGGCGAAGCCTCGCGGGCCGTAACAAGGCGCCTCAGACAGCGCGGATACCCCGAACAGCTTTGTTTGACGAATAATATTTTGAGCAAATTCATAGTGTTGCTTGGGGCAGCTCTTTGTCTCTAATAGTAGCTAACTTTTTGTGGAAGACTTTGAGCGAAAAGCATCTCAATCAATGGTGTTGAAACCTAAGCGTTTCTGAAGATATGTGGACGACACCTTTGTGGCATGGCTACAAGGACAGCAACACTTCCTTCATTTCTGGAACACCGTAACTCACTTCATCGCAACATTTTCTTCCCATGGAAGAGGAGAAATAATGGAGACCCTCCGTTCTTAAATCTCTTAATCCGTAGAAAAGAAGACGGTTCCTTGGGTCACAGCATGTTTCGTAAAATAAATCACACTGACGAGCCACCCATCTCAGCGCAGTGGTATATTACGGACTCTCGTTCGTAGAGCTAGGGTTATCTCAGGTACAGGGAGATTATCAGCAACGCTTAGCCATCGACGCAAAAGGGATAGTCTAATAAACAGATTCGTAATGCATTTTAACCTGCATGCACTACATCTCAAGAACAGCCAGGAGAAACGGAGAACTCCACGAGGAAGGCTTTTCTGTGTTGGTGGCGTGTCCCTTAAAATTGGCACGCTGTCCAAGAAACATCAAATAATATGTGTCTTCCGTCCTTCAAAGCGAATGCAAACGATTATGGGTTCCGTTAAAGACAACCTAGGTCTAAGGAGACAAGGAATTTATAAAATTCCATGTCAGTGTGGGAAATCATACATTGGCCAGACGTGTCGCAATGTTAAGAACTGATGCACTGTAGACAGACGTCACACCAGATTGGATCAGCCAGCAGAAAAAGTTCAAATGTGTGTGTAATCTTATGGGACTTCACTGCTAAGGTCATCTGTCCCTAAGCTTACACACTACTTAACCTAAATTATCCTAAGGACAAACACACACCCACCCACCCATGCTCGTGGGAGGACTCGAACCTCCGCCGGGACCAGCCACACAGTCCATGACTGCACCGCCTTAGACCGCTCGGCTAATATCCCGTGCGTGGTTGACACTGTCTTGACAGGGGACATAGATTGAACTACGGAGAGACAAAGATCGTTTCGTCCTCTTCTACGTACATTAAAGAATCGGTCGAAACACGAGTAAGTAACGACATGGGATTTCATCTCTGGAAGGTATGGGAACCAACACAGGCGGCACAAAGGCATCGTCTGCCGCAGAGCAACAAATCCGAGTCAGCGCAGACGGGAAATCGGAGCCTGCACACTTAATGTGGGCGCCAGCACACTGCCCGAGCTCTCGCTGGGCGGCGATTTGCAGCTGCACTATTCCCGCGTCGCGCTTGCGAATACCGTGGCCCGTTTCTCCAGCGGGCACCTGACGTCGCCGTTCCCACATACGTTTTTCATGACGTTGTAGGCCCGCCCCTTGGTTCCTGCGTTTTTCTTGGGGCCTAAGAGACACACATAAGAGACACACCGCCTAAGAGACCGACAGTAAACACAGGAATATGACGGACAGCTGTCTCGTTGAAATATTGCGCCGTTTCCACAAGAGTATTCGAACCGGTGTCATTGGACTAACGAAGCAATTTAAACACTGTTGGAGGAGTAGAACATTTTAGTGACAGGTGAGAAATCACAACGGGAGTTCCACAGGGTTCAATTTTGTGTCCACTCCTATTCCTTTTATTTGTAAATAACCTCCCACGTAACAGTCATAAAGAAAAAATTGTACTTTGGCAGACGATACTAGAATTTGATGAACCTTATTAAAGAGACAGCAACGGAAACGATGGTTAATTTTGTTTTTCCTAAATTTTGTGAAAGCACCTGTGTTTAGTTTTGTATAGAAATAGAATTTGCAATAATTGATGTAGCACATAGCAGGAGTGAGTAAACAAGGCAGAATTCTCCAAATTTTTGCTTGAAAATACTGATAACTTTTAGGCCCATGTTACTGAGCTTCTCAAACAATTAATTTTAGCTCCTTTGGTCTTCGTATGATTGCTAGTTTTGGAAACAAACAAATAAACCTAATACTTTTTCTACACTTCGTTCAATGGTTTTCTGGGGTATGTTACCATTTAGACAAAATCGATTGCACAAAAGCGAGCAGTATGGACAGTAGGTGGCATTTAGCCGTCACCATGTAGCTGTCTCTTGGAGGCGTTTGGCACCATTACAATACATGTATTTACTAATGAAACGACTCAGAAAGGAGTTCAGTACACAACAACAAAATTTTCGGTTATTCATCTATTAACAATAAATATCTAATAGATATAAAACGAAGTTGAATCCAACCAAAAATTATTTCTTCTGCACAACTACTTTTAATTACAGTATTTTAGTTAGTGTTCAAACTAATCGGGTGCACATAACCTGTAAACAAATTTCTTTCATATCACTTCGATTAAAAGAAAGTAGTTCAAATTGTCTATGGAACTTGGGTCTAAACTTGGATCGAGAAACATCCTCACTGCCATATTCTGTCAGAAAAAAATTCACCAAATTTTCCAATGACTTGCAAGAGTTGGATTATTTGCAAGAAAGACAAAGGGAACGTGGTAGGCCTCGCACAGCCGAAAATGCAGAGGCAAATGTAGCAACGAGCAGAAGAAGATTCTGAAACAGAAGAAATGGAGATGCTGAAGCAACAAACCGAGCACGTGGATGGTCAGTTCCACAAAAGCAGAAAGAGGAGTGGTAAAGGATGTGTAAAAATGAGGATTAAAGCCACTACACATCTACTAAAGTGTCATCAGGCAGATGGCTACGAAAGAATAGAGCTTCCCATATCTCGGCAAGTATCTTATACCTGACAAGTGTTCGCAGGAATCATTTTCTAGTTTTAACGAGTATTATCTACTGCAAGAAAATGCAACGTTTTTCTGGGAACACCCGGTGTGTCTAGTGTGTGATACCAGTGTTGGAAGCTCTTACGACAGCTTCGGTGACACTCAACAAATTCTGGGTTCTCCGGCAAATATAGAAAACTTACTTTGATTTCTCCACCGCAAAATACTTTACCTACTCGTTCGCTGCTAGGTATGGCCGACCTTATTAGTTTCCTAATCGATACCTCGGCAGATGCTTTGCTACAATCTTGGTTATTGTTTGGTATTGAGTTGAGAACACTAGTGACTCAGTAAAGCAACGTAACAACATCGAGGACAGAACGGCTGCAGACTCCCAGCTGCCAGCGATACCGCAACTACGATCTGTGATTGGTTGTTGCCTCGAACTCCTAAGAAGTCTCTGACGGCCGAACTGGGGCCCTTTCTCCAGGTCTAGCACAAGTAAAACACAGGACGAAGTCAGTCATGTCTGCGATTTACAGATTATTATTCGTATCAGAAGCGTTAGATTACAAGCTGAAGAAAGAACTTAGGGTTACAGTTTATTTTACTAGAACCCTCATGCATTTATGTCATTAACAGTACAAATTGTATATACTATGCGGTGTAAAAAATGAAACTGTCTCGGAAAATGTGTCATGCACCTTAATATGGGCAAAGAAAGTTACATCATATGCCCCTGGTGCAGATGATACAAGCCCGGTTGCAGGACATCCGTTGTAGGATGTTACTCGGGCGTAGGTCACACACATTCCATAAATTATGAGCCGTGATTTGTTGGCACCGAGCTGGTTTTCTCACTGCACTGTGATATGGATTACTACCTGTGATTCCATAGAATTCCACGTGAATTTCCCCCAATACTGTCGCCACTGGTTTGCGCCCTTCTATCTGGTGTGGCGAAAAGGGTTATACATCCGACACGGTGACACGTTTTCTTTGATGCACATTCTAAGGTTTATCATGCCATACAAAATGCAATCTTAATTATTGACACTGTTTGGGTCTTCACGACAAGACTTAGTGGTCATCTACTGAAAATACCTACGTTCAACACTGTGCACTGAACGGTTTTCTCCAAAACACTCGTGCGTGCATAAGATCTGTATACCACACATTGCCGCCCTTCATCTTTACAGAGTGCACAAATCTCCGAATACTTCCTTCTGAGACATGGACGTCCACCTCCTTCTTGCCTACTCGTGATTTCACCCCCCTCCCCCCCCCCCCCCCCCCCCTTGAACTATTTTCCATAGGTGCTCACGACAGTAGCAAGTGAGGCTTCGGCCGTCTTCGCTGTTTCCGAGATGCTCATTCCCAGTTACTAGGCTTAACGATACGCCCTTTGTCAAAGTCGCCTATGGCTGTGGAGTTCTCCGTTTCATCACTAGAATTTTTCCCCTATTGTCTTATATATATTTTCTTTTCCACGTCATGTAGCTACAACGCATTCATACGGTACTGGCTCACTAGTGTATACCTGTATTGCACGTAAAATGTTTCTGTGTACTATTTTTTACAAACTTTAACCAACTGAGGTTTGTGTGTGCATGTGCATCTGTGTGTATGTGTGTGTGTGTGTGTGTGTGTGTGTGTGTGTGTGTTTGTGTGTGTGTGTGTGTGTATTTGTGTGTGTTGTCAGTCAGTCAATCACAGTGCCAACGATTTAAGGTAACAAACTCGTTGGGTGTGTCCCGTTTTTCATATTAGTGGTCAGCCATCCTGAGAAACCATTTAAAATGCTTTTATGGTTTATGAGATATAATTTTGAGTATATTACCTCATAAATTTTACTGTCTTAATGACATAATGAAAACAGAGTTATCTTATACTCAGCAGTCACCTATGAATATTGTTTTGCACTGACATCGAAATTCAGTGTCCTGAATCCAATCGACAATAAGGAAGATAGTTAATTCTTGAGAATGTCTGGCAACAACGGACTTTACTTTGAAACATTACATGACAAGGAAATGGGGGAAGTGTTACAAAGAATGCCGTCAACGTAAAACTTTGTAGCAGTGGCGTGCTCTGGGTGTGTCTTTTAAGCGCAGATGGCTGTTATCAGTAAGTGTAAAGTTTAATTCAATACTGTCACTGTTATTTACGGAAAGAGACGATGCTACCATCTCACGACATATGTGTACCGCTAACTTAATGATCTAAGCCTCTACTGAACAGACGTGACGTATCGTGATAGTCCATGACACTTAGCGGAGAGGAACTGTCTCGTCTGAAGCTTTGCGTCACCTCTTCCATCCTCCTGCCCCCCCCCCCCCCCTATTCCGCACTTATCGGATAAATCTGACGAAAAGAAGTTTTCTTTGCCTACGTCGCACCACTTATTTCGCCAGCTATGAGGAAGGATGGTTGAATAAATTGGTGAAACACTTGGCACCTCTGCTGCAGTCGCTCTTGATAAAAACTGACATATACGTAAAGTACTAAGGACATTTTCTTGAGAAACTGATGAAGCAAACTTGGACGAAACTACATCCTTGTCAGCTTTAATGTTTATCTTTGTTTGCAAAAGTGCCCATCAGAGATTCTCTGGAGTATATCGGTTCCCTTTTCCTGCAAGACTTCACCAGGCTCTCTAATGCATATCTCACCATGAGCTGTTTCATCTGAAACGGCAGATTCTATGAACAGTTGGAACGCGTCACCATGGGTGGTGGCAAACATTCCAAAGCACAGGCGCCAGAGATGTTACCTGCATAACTAATGTGTGGTACAGAGAATCGACGGTACCTTCGTTGTGGGAGCCATGGTGAACAACAGCTCGGTAACTTCCTAAGACATTTGAACGGTTTCCGTAACAACATAAAATTTACTGCAGAGGTAGAAAAGAACCAGTAGTTACCCTTTCTAGATGTTTTGGTCACGAGGGATGGTAAAAACCTGTAACACAGCGTGTACCGAAAATATACATGTACCAATATCTGCACAGTCAAATTACCACAAGAGCCAAAAAAGAGGCTTGTTACGCGAGTAAGATGAATATGTGTCCCACAGCATTTCAGAAATTAGATGCAACCCCTAAAAACGTTCTGAGGAGCAATGAGTACTCAAGCAATTACATAAGGTGTGTCACAGATTCAAATGGTTCAAATGGCTCTGAGCACTATGGGACTTAACATCTGTGGTCATCAGTCCCCTAGAACTTAGAACTACTTAAATCTAACTAACCTAAGGAAATCACACACATCCATGCCCGAGACAGGATTCGAACCTGCGACCGTAGCAGTCGCGCGGTTCCGGACTGAGCGCCTAGAACCGCGAGACCACCGCGGCCGGTCAGATTCAAATACTTGGTGAAGTGACACATCGGAGAAAGAAATCTCTGGTACGACCTTTCTGCCAAACCTTCCCAGAGTGACGAACAGAATCGGCCGCACATTGTACAAATACGGCGTAAAAGTAAAACCGATAAAGAAGATCAAAAAGTAACTTAGATTGGCAATGCAAAAAAGTGACCCACCTGCAATGTTGGGAATATAGCGCGTACCATTTAGATAAGGAAAAGTCTGTGTTGCAGTGACTGGACCAATAGTCAACACCGGGATCACCGAATGTTATCAGCATTACAGATTAGGGCAGTTGGAGAAATCGACCATGACAGAGCACACGCTGTGGGAGAAAGACCACATACAAAAATTCACCAAAACGGAAGTTCTTTTTGTAGAGATAAGCTATCACACCTGGTTATTCAGGGAATCTGTAGAACTACACGAACGTGACAATATCTTCAAAAATAAAGGAAAATGCCTCAAGGCGTAAAGTTGTCAAACAAGTAACACACCTTTCACTGAATCACTGAAACAATTCCAGTAAACTAAATGTGTCACACGATATAGTTATGTAAAACTGAACGAATGTTATTAAAATACTGATCTAGTAAATGAGCCAGCATTTTGTGTATATAAACCACTAGAACTCACACTAGTAATTTCATACACGTAATTTCCCTGACGCGAGATACGAGACGCAGTTCTGAGGGAAAGAGAATTTTAAAACGGCAGTGCCCGTCCCATGTAGGCCAACACCATTCGCCATGGGGCATCTAGCGGACATAATGAGATACCCATTACCACTGCGTAGACCATCGGCAAAAGCCGCACCTTGTCCCTACTTTTAACGACAACCCTTCGGGAAAGCTTTCTACGGGAAAGCGGTCGGAGATACTAGATAAAACATCTGGAGATAAAATGCCTTCAGAAACCCGACTCAAAGCTGGCCGGAGTGGCCGACGGTTCTAGGCGCTATAGTCTGGAACTGCGCGACCGCTACGGTCGCAGGTTCGAGTCGTGCCTCGGGCATGGATGTGTGTGATGTCCTTAGGTTAGTTTAAGTAGTTCTAAGTTCTAGGGGACTGATGACCTCAGAAGTTATGTCCCATAGCGCTTACAGCCATTTGAACCATTTTGAAATACAGCTCAAAACATAGGTGACTCATTGTAGCCTTCTGCTTTAAAAACTTGCGAGAAAGGAAAAGCTGTTTGTCTCAGTATTACACGGCAAAAGTTAAACTCTGTCCTACGAAGGAAACAATGCCTGTGATAGGATACAGAAACTCTGGTGGGTGGAGTTATAACAAAATACGAACGCTCTGATTGGCCAGGAAGAAAACACATGCCCACCAGCTTGTATATAGGCAAACTGCGGACAGAGTAATTGGCTTTGTTCTTGCAGAAACTGTAGAGTGTTTGAGTAAGGCAACTCGCAACGCGTTGAGATCATTGTATTGTATTTTTATCTTCTTCCAGGCATGGTCATGAACTACCTTACCACTGAAGAACCTTATAATAGGAATTTCGCTTCACACTTGTGAGCACCCAGTATCCATATTTTACCATGCTGTTCGTAATGTTGCTAACACTAGAGTCATACTTAGAGTTAAAATAAATCTTGATAACGAAAATCTATGGTTTTTTGCTAAGATGTAGCCACGCCTGAAACCGTACACTAATTTCTGTTAGCGATAACGTTTCTTTTACAGAGAGTGTAGTGGAACCGCCATTGAGATTGTCTGGTTACATGACTGTCTCTACTGGTGCACTCATCTGAACTCTGAATGTGTGAGATGGTGTCTTCCTACCTTGCTGGCTGTAGGTTCAACTCCAAATTCCTGAAACACACACAGAGCGTCCTCCCACAAATGTGGTAGGATGATGGATCAGAAACAGTCACACACACGTTAGAGTTGAACAGATACTGGTTTCCCGTGCTGCAGCAAACGACCGTTGCAGATAGCAAAGGGAGAACGGCCGTTTAATGAGTATGGGAAAGCCCATGATCTGCGCCCGCGAGCGCGACTACAGTCCACCGCCAGCACTGGTGGGTGAAGCTTTGGCAGTGTCAGCCACTTCTGATGACGAAACATCAGAAAAATCACCAAACAAACGTCAGTAGAAGAACCCAAGACAGAGGCCAACAGATAGTTTTGTAATCGAATAAAACCTGATCTTTGACACCAGCAACTTTTTTGCACTGAAAATATTTTAGGGTTTTTCACACGATAGTTATTTTTCTGTTGCAATAAATTGGAGTTATTCAGAAAGTAGAATGGATGACTGCATAAGCGCCACTTTCCGACCGCTACACATTCCGGAGATGGATTTCGGATGAGTGGTATAGTTATCTCTCTGATTGAGGGCCAAGAGCTTTGGACAGTAAGTGTATGAGCATGTCGTGGACACCCCTGAGGCCGAACAGAATTCCCCAAAATGTGTTTCACTGCAGCCTGTGAGCTATCTTCCACACATTTATAGATCACGTATAGCGCTGTCCCCCGTTGCCTAAATTGTCGCATGCCAGACCGCACATGTTTTCAGAAATTCAATCTGGACTGTTTGAAAGGGTTTTTCAGGCTGTCGATACTTGAAGTGACCCCATAAATACACTGATGGACATCGACACTGCAACATAGTGAATGACAGCAATTAACTTTTTGTTACTGTTCGTATACAGTATGGGAGGAAGAACACATAACATGATTAAAATTCTGCTTTGTGTTGTGTTGCATCATTGTAACAAATATAAAAAAGTTAAAATATATAAAATACTAAATAAAGGTTTCTGCCATATTACAGCGGTCTTCCTCGGGACAACTGGTTTTACTGGAGGAAAGGTGGCCGTATTTATTATAAAATATCGGTATCAATACGTCATATTTCTGGATGTTTATTGGCTCTGGAAGATAAGATACGCTTCTTAATTTCATGAATGAATTAGCCCGAAACATGATAATAAGTACGAACAGAGATACGATGGTTGTCCAGAAAGTAAGTTCCGATCGGTTGCGAAATAGAAACCACAGTGAAAACCAGAAACGTTTTATTTGCAACAGTTAGGTACACCTTCCACCTGCTTCTCTAGAAGCTTGCTGCTCCCACTGCGAGTGCTGTCGCAGTGTTGTATCAACTTTCCAATATCCTCGTCATAGATATCAACTTCATATGCTTTCAGCCTGTTAACTGTAATGGTCTGCAGCTCGTTGTTTTCAGCGGTTCTTGTGAATAGAAATGAGAATCAGGGGGAGCCAATTACGGACTGTATTGTAGGTGATTAAACACTTCTCATCGGAAACGCTGCAGAAGCGTCCTCGTTTGTCCTGCCGTGTGCGGCTGAGAATTGGCGTGATGGAGGAACTGCTCGGCAGTTGTGTTGTGTGGGCTGCATGACACAGGCGAAATATCTAACCAGGCCATCACACTTGGTGGGTTCCGCTATTCCGCTATTCCCTACACATCTTTACGTGCTCACTGTTCACTCAAAATTTAAAAGAGCGATGCGACACGATCGACGGCCTACTAGAGACACTGTCCAACACATCTGTGCAAAGCTTTTCTGGATTTTCCCAGTGGTTTCCATTTCGCGACCGCTCGAAACTCACTTTATGGACAACCCTCGTATAAAATTTAAAACTTAGTACAGTGTCTAGTGTCATAACATAATCCAAAATCATGAATTAAGACACCTAGAAATACGTCTGATTAAACTTTAGCGCCATGTTTAATTTGATAACATAGAACACCAACTAATGCAGCAAGCAGGAGAGATTCTGTGGAGTTTGGAAGGTAGGAGACGAGTACTGCCGGAAGTAAAGCTATGATAACGGGGTGCGAGTCGTGCTTGAGTTGCTCAGTTGGTAGTGCAAAAATGGTTCAAATGGCTCTGAGCACTATGGGACATCACAGCTGTAGTCACCAGTCCCCTAGAACTTAGAACTTCTTAAATCTAACTAACCTAAGGACATCACACACATCCATGCCCGAGATAGGATTCGAACCTGCGACCGTAGCCATCGCGCGGTTCCAGACTGAAGCGCCTAGGAACGCTCGGCCACTCTGGCCGACTTGGCAGTGCACTTACCTGCGAAATGCAAAAGTCCCGACTTCTAGTCTCGGTCCACCACACAGTTTTAATCTGAAGGAAATTTCATATTAGCGCACACTCTGATGGACAGTGAAAATCTCATTCTCATTAAGTTTACACAATAAACGTTGCATATTTTCGATAACCATAAACATAAGCAAATTACACACTCTTAACATCACAAACCTAAAATGTTGTGAACACTTGTGAATATAACGAATTAGTAACATTGGTTATCTATGTATTTTTGGCTCAATGTCTAGAAAGAGAGCTGTCCGGTTATAACATACACATTACAGTGCAATTCTGATTAACGTTTAAAACTCCCCGAAGCGATGTAGATGACACTGAGACAAGTAATTTAATATGAGACACATTGGGCTGCAAGTGTCGGGGAAAACAACAGAAGTGGATGAAAAATGTTGAACATGTGGTGTCATCAGATGCCTTACCTCACCAAAATTGCGGTGTTTGGGTTTGTCGACCTTACCCTCGCCGGTAGGTGGCAGTGCTAGACATCACTCCGGTAGCCTGCTCTGTTTTCGTTCTTGCTCTATCCGATGTGACAAGGTAGTGGTGATGCAAGACTACTACCAATCCACTTACATTTACGAAAAAAAAGGTAGCCTGCCAGAGAGATATGTGGTAATGCCCCTACCAGCGGCAGTATCACCGACAAGACCAACCGCTACACGTGCGGTGACGTATGTCATCCTGTGACGTCACATGTTCAACATCTGTGTCTTATATTAAATTAACTACTGCAACATCACCTACGTCGTTTCGATGTTTTGAAACCCCTGTATCTGCGTAAAGGTGTGTAAGATTACACAACACACATGAAACATTGTGGAGGTGGGGGGGGGGGGGGGGGGGAAGGGCAAAACAAATACAACCATTTACTGCACACTATAACGATGTACTGGATTGTTATGAACAAACCGCGGTATCGTATTTATTTAATTATAGAACTTGTTCACTTTATTTTAAAGGTCCGTCTTGACCACTCAAACTTTTACACTTCACTATTACCAGTTCCGGATACTCAAGATCTGCCTGGTGATGGATAAGAAAAATAAAAAATAGTTACATGATCAACAGCCGTCCATACAAACCATAAAATATTCTGATGTAGGCATCAGCTTTATATCACACAAGTTTTTACGTAGTAAGCGCTGGTGATGACGTAGGTGTGTCTGGTACTTACACAAATAACTGAGTCCAGCAGAGGACGCTATAGCTAGGATACATAAGTAACCAGTATCGTAAATTTAATGGTTAAAATGCAGTATCCTAAGTCACTAATTCAAATTTCTTGCCGCGTGGGATTAGTCGAGCGGTCTGAGTCGCTACAGTTATGGACTGTGCGGCTGGTCTCGGCGCAGGTTCCAGTCCTCCCTCGGGCATGGGTGTGTGTGTTTGCCGTTAGGATAATTTAGGTTAAGTAGTGTGTATGCTTAGGGACTGATGATCTTAGCAGTTAAGCCCCATAATATTTCACACACATCTGAACATTTTTTTTGTCAAATTTCTTCATATGGCAAAATAAGCCAAAAAAAGATGTGCTGACATACAATATGTGGAATCAGATCAATACTTAAGATCCACATAAAAAGTGCAAATACACACATCAAAAAAAGTTTTGCATCACCTCGGTTCCGAGAGTTCCGGAACCTGTACAGAAAATTGGAATAGAGATCCACATTAACATAATTTCAGTCCTTTTTACTGCTCATGAGAATAACACTTTGCATGTTATACAGCGAGGCCTTCAGAGGTGGTGGTCCAGATTGCTGTAAACACAGGTACCTCTAATAGCTAGTAGCACGTCCTCTTGCATTGGTGCATGCCTGTACTCGTCGAGGCATCCACATCAAGGCACTGTTGGTCCAGATTGTCCCAATCCTCAACGACGATTTGGCGTAGATCCCTCAGAGTGGTTGGCGGGTCACGTCGTCCATAAACAGCCATTTTCAAACTATCCCAGACATGTTCGGTAGGGTTCATGTCTGGGAAACATGGGAAACATGCTGGCCACTCCAGTCAAGCGATGTTGTAGTGGCAAACATACATCGGCCCTTATGTGATTTTGTCTGGCTCTAAAAGTTTGGTTCCCTGCGAATGTGTATTAACTGGACTGTGTACCAGTGTTCGTAATTATGACTTGACAAGGGTCATTATTGTCAATTTTAAAGTTCTGACATATATACCGTTTGTAGGCTTCACTAATATAGTAATGTAGTTTTTTAATATTTTGGCTGTATATGCCACTGGGCGTAATTCTCTCGGCGGAAGCGCCACCTGCTTTTTTGATGTATAACATTATTTGTACCATTGCTCCCATACTGTTATAACGGGAGTGTTAAACGCCGTCCTTCTTTTTTATTGTTACTCTATTTGAGAACGTTATTAATACTGATAATTTACACGTTGCCTTTGTACGCCAATTGGCACATGGTTCTCGCCATGAGCGCCACCTGCCCTGGTGTCAGAGTTACTACGCTCGCCGATTACACTCAGTCGGTTGTGAGCTCTGCTAGATCCATCCAATTTATATTTACGTGACAAACCCTAATTCTAGGGCTATATTTCATTTTTGACAAATGGATCTATGCCGACATTTGTAAAAACGGCGATGGTACATTAGTCTTTACTAATGTAAAATTGTAAGTACCAATCGTCGTTCTCTTATTTCTGTAATGCAAGTGCTCTCTAATTTGTGTTAAAATTTTTTCTTGGCTTAAGTTTCATACTTTTCTAATGTGAGTTACGATGTTCATTGTCCTTAGGCCAACTTCTGAACAAGACAAATTTCTATTTGTCGAAACCTAGGTAAAGAATTCGTTATCAGTTGCAACTAGTCGGCTGTTTATAATTTTATCATCTTGAAAATACCTTTGCCTAGATACAAACACATAACAATTGTTATGATGACGACAAACGAATCGTCGGCAATGTGAATGACTGGTGGCCAATGCTAAATAGCAACATACACATCTCTTCTTTGCTTATTCAGCAGGTTTGTCAGTGAAGTCTGTAAGGAGCAGGATGCATGGTCTGGATCTACAAATACTAAAATAATTATAAGTCGTTGGTAAAATATAATATATTGTGCTTAACTGGTTGTAACGAGTCTTCACAGTCAGGAGGAATATAATTACAAACAGAGAGTTATAGAGGCATCACATAGGCCATTAACTAAGCACCTAGTTAGAGGTTGCTTCCCATCAGCAGAAGGCTATATTACTTTCTTACTTGACGTCCCGAGCAACAGTGGCCGAGCGCAAGCTAGAGACTTGGTGCTAGCCGCGGCGTTGCGCTAGGCGCTAGACTCGTCTCGATGGTCCAGCGATACTAGTAAAGACCGCGGTCGATAGCTGCAACCCCTAACAAGTGTGGTATCGAACATTGATACCACAATAATATTTTTCAAAAATAGTGTGGTATGATATAGGGAGCTTCAGCAGATACCTTGCGCACCTCATCCATTCGCTACTCTTCTCAGCAGCTGAGTATCGTAACCCAGTGTGGCTCAACAGCTGCCACACCAACTTGGTCGACGTCCAGGAGAACACACTATGTGGTTAATCACTGAGACAATCCAACCAAGATCCATTCATTGGCTTCCTCTGCCGAGCAACATCTATCCACCCGTAATCCGCAGAAGCGAGGCCTTGCTTAGGGAATACCGCAAGCTGTAGGAGAACCTGGAATTACCAATACAGGAAGACACACCAAGTTTACGATGAAACAGACTCCGTTCAAGAAACCCACCGTCACGGCAAGGAGAACAGCTAGATGCCAGTAATATCGAGGTGAGAGACCTGTGGGTTCAGAACTGTCAACTCATTGAAAACCCGAAGAGCATGACAGCTTCCGAAAATACAGGGTGTTTGAGGAGGAAAGGTCAATATTTTACACAGCGATAGTACAAGTAATTCTGAACAAAAAATGTTATATGAACATAGGTCCGCAAATGTTTCGTTAGGGAGGTATGAGTACTGAAAGAAATCTTAATTCTGCGAAATTGATGTGCACAAAGTGAACGAATATGCAGTACAACTAGAAAGTAAAGCAGGCCGGAGTATCCGAGCGGTTCTAGGTGCTACACTCTGGAACCGCGCGACCCCTACGGTCGCAGGTTCGAATCCTGCCTATAGCATGGATGTCTGTGATGTCCTTGGTTAAGTTTAAGTCGTTCTAAGTTCTAGGGACTGATGACCTCAGAAGTCCCATAGTGCTAAGGGCCATTTGAACCACTTTTTTTTGGAACGTAACGTGATATTCTTGACAAAAATGTTACAGAGCAGTAAAGTTATGTTACATGTTTTTACATAATAGTTATTTACTTTGCATTTAGTACATAATGCATTACAACGCGCATGTTACATGTATTCAGTTGAAAAAAAGAACTTAACACGTCTTTTACAAACGGCATTAACACTTATCGTTCAGATTTTGTACAGTTCAGAGAACAGGTTCGTATATCCCACCATGTACGTCAATGCACCTTTGCGCTCTAGCGATAACATGTTGTGTTGCTTGTTCACTTGCCTGTGGTTGGTTCCTAATCAATTCAGCAGCGACCATGATTCGATGACGCAGTTCATCACGTGTATTTTCCGTCACTTTGTGCACCTTGGATTTCATCCAACTCTATCAACGGATATATAAAGGTGTAAGGTCAGGTGATCTTGGAGGCCAGTTAATAGCACCACCACGGCCAATCGAGCGATTAGGGTAGGTGCGGTTTAGATGGTCTCTGCACGTAAAGTAACATTTTGACGGACACCGCACATTCCAGTACGCTTGGTTATAGCAACGTCTTCCAATAGTTCCACGAATCAATTTTCGAAAAAATGCAGATACCTCTCTCCCGTCAATCGCTAATTGATAAGAAATGGACGTATCAAAGTGTTACTGATCATCCCGCACCAAACTTTTATGGCAAAACGAACTTGGAAATTTCTATCCACTGAAACGTGTGTATTTTCCCGTGACCATCAATGATTATTGCGTGCGTCGTTTATTCCATGTCGTGAAAACTGGGCTTCGTCAGTGAATATTACGTATGGAAGCAAATGACGGTTCTCAATTACCCAGTGACAAAATTGAAGTCATTGTCGCAAACGTGGAGATTTAGGACATGCTGTATGTGGAATTGATACAGGTTTTCCGAATATATGTTTACCACACACGTGTCTGTGAGACATTCATACGCAGGGACGTTCTTCGTATGATCGTAGAGGAACTTCGTTCAACACTTGGGATAATTTCTTCCTTTTCTTGCAATGTTAATTGACGTGCACGCTCGGATGAAAAATGTCTACTTGGAAGAGAGCCTGTTGCACGCAAAGTGATAAACATTTTGGTGAACACGCTGCGATCAAGTAATCGTCGAGTCGGAAAGCGCCTGTGGTATTCTTTTCTTGCAGCGGTAGCGCTACCGTCACAGAAGCCATAAACATACACCATATCTGCGTATTCCTCATTACTGTAGACGTGTGGCATTGTTCAAATGGTTCAAATGGCTCTGAGCACTATGGGACTTAACATCTGAGGTCATCAGTTACCTAGACTTAGATCTACTTACTAACATAAGGACATCACACACATCCATGCCCGAGGCTGGATTCGAACTTGTGACCGTAGCAGCAGTGCGCTTCCGAGCTGAAGCGCCTAGAACCCCTCGGCCACAGCGGCCGGCGTGGCATTGTTAACAGCGCTTGTACGAACACAGTTAACATCATACGCTATATAGCTAACCGATCCGTTGCCGGTGCACTACACAATGCGGCTTACACGGTACAAATGCGCAAACGACGGGTGATTGTACTACGTACTACGTACGTCACATGACCATAATACGTGGTAAGTAGCATAGCGTAAACATGGAATATACCCATGCATTGTTTACAAGAAACTCGCATTACGGTCCAGTTGTATTGCATATGTGTTCAAGTTGTGCACATCAACTTTGCAGAATTGAAGTTCCTTTCAGTACCCCTATCTCCCTTACGAAGCATTTGCTGACCTATGTTCACATAACATTTTTTGTTCAGAATTACTTACACTATCACTGTGTAAAACATTGACCTTTCCTCCCCAAACACCTCGTATAACTGTGATACTACTGGCACAGAGCTCGACAGGACACTGTGTCAAATTGAACAGAACTCTCATTGGGAATGGTCGATGCGCAGACTCACTTTACAAATGGGGCGCTACAGAGTCTCCGATTGTGACTGTGGAGCTCCGAAACAGATAATCTACATCAGAGATGAATTCCCCTTGCGTTTGTATCAGGAGATATTAGGAACTTAGATATTGATATTTAGTTAGTTTTGTATGTAGTTTTGTCTTTCTGTATTTTTGTTGAACGCATGTACTAATGGTATATACCTGTGATTTTACAGTGAATGTGAGCCAGTGTGGTCACGGGGTTCTAGGCGCTTCAGTCTGGAACCGCACAACCGCTACGGTCGCAGGCTCGAATCCTGCCTCGGGCATGGATGTGTGTGATGTCCTTAGATTAGTTAGGTTTAAGTAGTTCTAAGTTCTAGGGGACTGATGACCTCAGAAGGTATGTCCCATGGTGCTCACAGTCATTTGAACCATTTTGAACAATGTACAAGCAATGGTGCCAGCCCAGAAAGTGAGATCGATATAGTGCTAAAAACGACAAAATAGTAATAGTATCACTTATTTGATGGATCCTCGACGTCTAACCAAATCTCCGTACTTGAGGGGGCCCATAAAATACATCCTGTCATCTACAAAACCCTAACACATTAATAAATTTATTTACCATCTGTATACTTAATAACTGAGAAATAAATAACTTAGTATAACTTTGAGGTCGTATTGTGGTGCTGATTTCTATACAATGGCAATAATGTTCTTGCTAGAAACAAACAGTCTTGAGTGGTGATACAGTCAGGCAAGTCACTGATAACCAAATAATGCTAAGTAGTGTTGTCGCACTCTGATGTAATTTCCTCACTGCAGTCTTCTGTAGTAACTCTTGATATGAATTCCGAGAGTCACTGCGTCTGAGGTGAAGCTCCGAGAATGCGAGAGTGGCTGCTTAGAAAGCCATGTCACCAATCAAAGTCGCAGACAGTAAATTCACGTCAATTTAGCGTGCTGCCGAGGCGTGTATATGTGACTCCTTCCCCCTCCCCCCATCTCCTCCCCCCCCCCCGCCCCCCACACACACACACACTCACACATCGAAGAGAGCGAGAGATGGAACAGCGAGCCCGTCCTGCAAAAGACTTGTGGGAAACTCCTATGTGTATTGGCGCAGTGCACTGGGTGCAGTCGACGAAGATGCTGCATCTAGAGCCAATAAAGATCCAGAAACATGACTTATTAGTTTTCAGTAGACAGGGATACTTCCTCCAGAGTATGCATTAGCGACATGAGGAAGGCAGCTGTAATATGGTCGAAACGTCGATTTTATATTTTACATATTTGAAAGTATTTTATATTCGATTCACTAATGGAGTACAACACCCAGAAGAATTTTAATCATCTTGCCACCGCCCACAGAAGCCTAAGTAGATACATCACTAAATTTGTAAGTGATTTCGGGCAAGATAGGGTGCAAAATTTAGTACACAGGCCACCCACTGACAGTTCTAACACAGATGGACGAATTTAACTTGGGCGACAGGTACCAGTGGGCCATTGTGTCCCACTTCTAACCTGTACTAGAGTTCATCAGTCTGATATCGACGATCAGGTATTTTCAGCTGATCAAAGATCTGACGTCTATGGTGGCAACCACAGCAATCGTAGACCCTGTGTATCGAGGTGGATGGGGACATCACGGATCACATGCGATATTGACATCTGTATCAAGGGTAGGATCTTTTGGTTCGTTCCGTCTCCTTCAAGATTGGTCAACCCATCTTTTCACTGGTCTTCCTAAGGATCTTGTTTGTTTTATAGCTTTAGTGATTCTTGCTTCTGGCATATAGTCTATCTATTCTTTCCGTCTTAACTGATATTGTTTTATTATGTCAATTATCTCGTGCATATTCAGTTGAGCTCGTATGACATCATTTTTCATAGTAGTGTAGCCAGGCAAAATTAATTTCACAAGCTTCTATTCTGTCTTAATCCATCTTCTTAAGAGTCAAGTTTTCGCATCCGTAGAACAGTGCTGGAATAACAATAACCGTATAGAAGTATAGCAGAGTATCTGTGTGGACTTACTTTCCCATGTTCCACTGAAATAATTAAATAGGTCTAAATCTTTTGTATAGTATTGTTTTCCCTGTATGTAATACTGCATCCTAAATATTTAAATGCATTAACATGCTTGTCAATTTAGATCTTAGCTTGCATGGCTGTTGTCCTAAAAATGCCATTGGTTTTGTCTTTGTGACGGAGACGTTCAGACGGCATTCTCTGGCTACTTTACGTAAATTAGAGACAGCTTCTTGTAAGACATTTTCATTCAGACTATTAATTACTTGCAATCAGGTAGTGTACTAACATCCACATCGTTAATTTTAAAATGTTTTGTAGTCTGTAACCAATTTCGGGTTACATTGTCGACATACGTATGAAAAAGACTTTGTTAGACGGGGCACCCTTGTTTAACTGCTTGGTTTATTCGGATTACATTATATCTGCTGCGTGACATTTATATTTGTATTCTGTTATTCATTTATAAACCCTTTACAGCTCTTGTAAGACGAGATGGAATTCCTCTGCTTCCTAAAATTTCCCACAGCTTGTTTTGATCTACGTTATCAAACGCCATTTCGTAACCGATGAAGACAAGAAAAGTTGGCAAATTGTATTCACATAGATTTTTTATTGTGTCGTGGTGAAAATACGGTCCGAGTATGATCTATCTTTTCGAAAACTATTTTGGCTGTTAGATAGTACAGTTTCAGATATTGGCGATAGTCGTTTGGTTAAAATTCTATCGTATAGTGTCAAAGTGATGAATTCAGAAGGCTTATACATTACTAGTTCTGACATTCACGTGTTTCCTGTCTTATAAAGTTTTCAAATAAAGTAACTTTTCTTATATAGTAACTTGATACTCTCTTCTTGAAGCGGATATACTTTAAATGTAGCATGAGCATCATTTTATTTCTCTTTGGAAGATATCTTATTTTCTAAGTAGTTTAGTAGAAGAGCAAGAAATTATCTGAAGAGATATCTGAATCTCTGAACGCTTGTGACTTAAACTGTTATATTTGAGGATCTGCTTATGTCTGAAGAATGCGCTTTTTATTCTTAGATTATTATTTAATAAGAAGCTTTCAACATTCAACATACATCCATTACTACTTATTACATTTTCCCCTTCATTTGCCACCAGTGTGTTACATACCATTCCATTTAAGTCTCTTGCTATTATCAGGTAATCTGTTTTGCTTATCTTATATAGAGCTTTTTCATCTAGAGGGACTGAAACCGGTAATATGAATAAACATTTTGCATTCAAGAAGGATTATAAGTAACATTGTAAAATCATTGATTGCGGCTATCCTATCAGACATTGTGTCTGTTTTTGCAAAGATTAGATGATAACTATCACTGCAGTTATGGATCCATCTCTCCAGGTTTCATAGGGTGTCCTTCCATGTTTCTCATCGAGATTTTCCTCTCTTCGACATCCCACTTCCCTACACCTAGGAGTCACCATACACCCCCCCCCCCCCCCTTGCACCCTACGTTGTAGATGGCTACGTTTGACTACTGGGTTGGAAATTGAGCTCCCACCAGCATATCTCCCTAGATCATAGCAGAGTGCTATGATCTAGGAGACCGATAATTTGCTGCTTTGTATTATCTTATTGTAATGGAACTCCTACAGCCGTCCTTACGGCGTTATTTATCCTATAGCTACCATTTTCGGTGCTTCAAGCCTTAATCGGCACTGAGGGGGTTAATTCCAATTGTATACAGGATTCCTTAGTGGCCAACATATATGAAATGGTTTTCGCAGACTACGGTGTAGCAACGATTTGTGTCTCCAACCATCAACTACAAGGTTAATAAAGGCCTGAAGATGGTATACTGAACCATCGAAATGTTAGCCATACAATAAATAACATCGTAAGGAGGGCTCTAGGTATTCCATTTTATTACATAGTCCGAAAAGCCGACGTGATATCACTTCTGAGTTCAGTGTTGTCGGCGATGGGCACACCACTCTCTTTTCTACGGCGTCAAAGGAAGCCGCAACGATGGTCGACTTGGTGACGGTCTGTAGCGCTCAAGAGGTCTTCGTAGCAACCATGTGATCACTTGTCTTGCTGTGAAATAGTCTGTTTGTTGTATCAAACTACGTAATGTGGCTGTGCGAACGTGCACTTTAATGAGACTCTTAAGACAAAAAAAAAAAAAGAAGAAGAAAGAAGCTCCACGAAGGAATTATTCGAATCGAACAGTCAGATTAGCATCCCACCACTGTCCAGGGCGTGTCCAGAAAAATCTTTTCTGGTCACCGGCGCTCAGTTCGAAACTGGACTCATCATTGAGAACAATTCTACTCCATTCTGCTCCAATGAAAGAGATTCTAGGTTGAAGATGTGTCTGCAGACGCACCAGAAAGCGGTGGGGTACCAACCTCAGTCCCACCCGCCCTACAACCAGACATCTACAAGTGATGGCCCGGGGGTGCCATTTATTTTTAGAGAATTTAACCTTTGGCTGTCATCAGCGGCACCATTATAGCACAGCGGTTCGTCGACGATGTTCTACTGCCCGTTTTGTGGCCCTTCATGACTAGCCATCCTAGACTTACATTTCGGCAAGATGATGTCCGCACGCACACTGCGAGAGTTTCTACTGCTTGTCTTCATTCTTTTCAAACACTACCGTGACTAGCTACATCGCCAGATCTCTCCGCAAATGAGAATTTTTGCTGCATTATGGATAGGGCCCTCAAACCATATTGGGATTTTCACGATGTAATATGCCATTAGACAGAAAGTGGCGCAGTATCCCTCAGGAGAAATCAAACAACTGTGTTAATCAATGCCAACCATATTGACTGCTTGCATAAGGACTAAGTGCGAGAGGTCGCATTTTTTACTTGCTCAATCCGTGAAGCTCATCTCTTCAACAATTAATCCGATTTCATCAGAAATAATAATAATTTGGATGTCTGAATATGTACATCATATCTAATGACTTCCGTTCCATACGGGTAAGCCCTTGGTGCAGCGACTTACTCTTCCCCCATAGAGTACACTTATTTTCTCTTTTCTGCGTATGAACCGCTTTGAACTACGGTTATTTCAACTGTTTCTCCTTTCTTTTCTTCCACATTTCTCTCTTAATTTCTTGATGTTTCTCTCTCCTTTCTTCTGTCCACTTGGTTCTAATGTTCGTCTGTTTTTTTTTCTCATGGAAACCAGAGTGGCAGTCGTAGCTCAATATCTTGCAGAGTAATGTGGAGTTCGACCCCGTCCCTTGACACAGGTGTTATCTATTTTTAATTTACCGAAATACACTGAGGTGACCAATTTTATGCGGTAGCGATATGCACAAGTAAAGATGGCAGCAGTAAGACGTATAAAAGGTATAAAAGATCAGTGCATCAGTGGAGAAGTCATTTTTTCTCAGGTGATTCACGTGAAAACCTTTCCGACGGGACTATGGTTCAAATGGCTCTGAGCATGTTTGGGACTTAATTTCTGACGTCATTACTCCTCTACAACTTAGAACTACTTAAACCTAACTAACCTAAGGACGTCACACACACCCATGCCCGAGGCAGGATTCGAACCTCCAACCGTAGCTGTCGCTCGGTTCCAGACTGTAGCGCCTAGAACTGCTCAGCCACTCCGGCCGGCCGGTACTAAGGCCGCGCAACGGGAATTACAGACTCTAAACTTAGAATCGTAGTTGGACCTACACATATGGAACATTTCATTTCGGAAATCGTTAGGGAATTTAATGTTCCGAAGTCCTCAGTAGCAGGAATGTGCCGAGAATGGCACAACCAACAGAACGGCCGGCGGCCTTTACTCAACTACCGAGAGCAGCGGCATTTACCTAAAGTTGTGACAGCTAACAGACAAACAACACTGCCCGAAATAATCACAGGAATCATTGTAGAACGTGAGATGAACGTATCCATTAGGACAGTGTGGCGAAATACGCCGGCCGGCGCCTGGTGGCCGAGCAAGTTCTAGCCGCATCAGTCTGGAACCAAGCGACCGTTACTGTCGCAGGTTCGATCCTGCCTGGGGCATGGATGTGTGTAATCCCCTTAGGTTAGTTAGGTTTAAGTAGTTCTAAGTTCTAGGGGACTGATGACCTGAGATGTTAAGTCCCAGAGAGTCCGACACGATATTACGAGGTACAACATGACTTTTGTCACCTCAGTGTAAGTGAGCAGACTTTTCGTCAGTCTATTGTGATCCATCCCCTGCATGTGGCCGTAGAAAGCTATTCTTCTTTTCCTAATCATGTCTGTAATTATTTTCATATGTTCATAAATTTAACTATTATATCATCTTCTTTAAATGGTCCAAAAATTTTCATTAGTACTTTTCTTTCTGTGATTTCCGGAGATTCCTTTCATTTATTTATACGGGGTGATTTTACCCATCTTCTAAAATCTCTAGGTAATAATCGATGATCGGAAAGGGAACGAAAAAGATCTTATGAACTTATGTTCGGAAATGGTTTCCTTGCTTGGGACCATTTATACATTGTTACAGAGATCGCGGTCTAACACGCGCTATACAGTGAAGCTCCAGTTAAAGTATGCATGGTTCTCTCCTAGAGGGTACTACCGTTCCTTATACGACATGCCCTAGCGTCTTCTCCTTCCAGTCATTGGTAATGTTTCCGACTCACTTCTCTTGCTGAATCATCTTCTAGTGGATGGGATACAACGTACACAGTGGTTCCGTATTTGAATCGAGAGCTTTCCATCATTGTGTTTACTTGCGGAAAGGCAAATAGTAACGGGTGGCGGGCAGCGAGGTCGTATCAGGAGACCTATCCCCGCCGACAACAACCACAGTATCCAATATTAGCAACAGTGTTTCGTCGTTTTTCTGAGGCTCGATCGTTCTAGGAAATCATGAAGGACGAACCCAAAATGTTTGGACACTACACTAGGAAGGAAGTGTGATTAATACTGTGGAAGGTGACCCTCGTGTCATTACCTCGCAGTAGGCCCGCCAGTACAGGATAAGCCAGACGACCATATGGAACATTCTCCATCCTTATCACCTACATCGTGTGCCACATTTACTTACGACAAACTTTCCACACCGAGAGCAGTTTTGTCACTGCTTTCTTGACCCGGCACCAGGATTCAGGGATTTGTGTGATACGCGGATAGGTAACTTCAACTTTCGTAGCAGTCATCTGTGGCATGGTAAGCAGGACCCCCATGGTGTGGTGACAACGGGTCATCGGTATCTGTGCAGCCGGAATATGTGGACCGGGATAATTAGCAACCGTATTTTGTGACCAGTCTTCCATCGCGTCCCTTGACAGGTCACAAATACCGGCGTTTCTTGCGTGTGACATTTCTCCCCCGCTGGAAGATATGCTACAGATGATTCGAAGGGTTATGTGGCAGTTACATCATGCTGCTCCAGGCCACGTCGCCGTTAACGTCCGGACGCATCTCAATCGTGTCTTCCCTGGTGGATGGATCGGACAATGGAGCACATGAATGGCCTCGTTGTTCACTGGATCTCAACCCATGCGATTTCTGGTTACGGGGCCAACTGAAAAGTATCGTGCATACAAAGCCCATTCCAGATTTGTAGACAATGGAGCAGCGTATCCATGCTACTTTTGGCACTGTTCCTATGTAGCCTGGCCGATGGGGACGTTCAAATGTGTCTGAATTCCTGAAGACCAAACTGCTGAGATCATCGGTCCTTAGTCTCACACACTACTTAAACTATCTTACACTCCTGGAAATGGAAAAAAGAACACATTGACACCGGTGTGTCAGACCCACCATACTTGCTCCGGACAGTGCGAGAGGGCTGTACAAGCAATGATCACACGCACGGCACAGCGGACACACCAGGAACCGCGGTGTTGGCCGTCGAATGGCGCTAGCTGCGCAGCATTTGTGCACCGCCGCCGTCAGTGTCAGCCAGTTTGCCGTGGCATACGGAGCTCCATCGCAGTCTTTAACACTGGTAGCATGCCGCGACAGCGTGGACGTGAACCGTATGTGCAGTTGACGGACTTTGAGCGAGGGAGTATAGTGGGCATGCGGGAGGCCGGGTGGTAGTACCGCCGAATTGCTCAACACGTGGGGCGTGAGGTCTCCACAGTACATCGATGTTGTCACCAGTGGTCGGCGGAAGGTGCACGTGCCCGTCGACCTGGGACCGGACCGCAGCGACGCACGGATGAACGCCAAGACCGTAGGATTCTACGCAGTGCCGTAGGGGACCGCACCGCCACTTCCCAGCAAATTAAGGACACTGTTGCTCCTGGGGGAACGGCGAGCACCATTCGCAACCGTCTCCATGAAGCTGGGCTTCGGTCCCGCACCCCGTTAGGCCGTCTTCCGCTCACACCCCAACATCGTGCAGCCCGCCTCCAGTGGTGTCGCGACAGGCGTGAATGGAGGGACGAATGGAGACGTGTCGTCTTCAGCGATGAGAGTCGCTTCTGCCTTGGTGCCAATGATGGTCGTATGCGTGTTTGGCACCGTGCAGGTGAGCGCCACAATCAGGACTGCATACGACCGAGGCACACAGGGCCAACACCCGGCATCATGGTGGGGGGAGCGATCTCCTGCACTGGCCGTACACCTCTGGTGATCGTCGAGGGGACACTGAATAGTGCACGGTACATCCAAATCGTCATCGAACCCATCGTTCTACCATTCCTAGAGCGGCAAGGGAACTTGCTGTTCCAACAGGACAATGCACGTCCGTATGTATCCCGTGCCACCCAACGTGCTCTAGAAGGTGTAAGTCAACTACCCTGGCCAGCAAGATCTCCGGATCTGTCCCCCATTGAGCATGTTTGGGACTGGATGAAGCGTCGTCTCACGCGATCTGCACGTCCAGCACGAACGCTGGTCCAACTGAGGCGCCAGGTGGAAATGGCATGGCAAGCCGTTTCACAGGACTACATCCAGCATCTCTACTATCGTCTCCATGGGAGAATAGCAGTCTGCATTGCTGCGAAATGTGGATATACACTGTACTAGTGCCGACATTGTGCATGCTCTGTTGCCTGTATCTATGTGCCTGTGGTTCTGTCAGTGTGGTCATGTGATGTATCTGACCCCAGGAATGTGTCAATAAAGTTTCCCCTTCCTGGGACAATGAATTCACGGTGTTCTTATTTCAATTTCCAGGAGTGTATGTTAAGAAGAACACACACACCCATGCCTGAGGGAGGACTTGCAGTTCTTGAAATGGCGCCTCAAACCGCGCCGCCACTCCGCACCGCGTGGACGTGTGAGACAGACATGCATGCGTTGAGACACACTGAAGTCATAATCAACACCAACTGTAACTGTGGCCGCATGACAAAGCGCGTATTAGACCACAGTCTCAGTAACAATGTGTCATTAAATAAATGGTCTCTAGCATGGAAACTAAGAGTTTCCGGACATAAGTTCATTAGACCCTTGTTGTTCCGTTTCTGATCATCAGTTAATAACTTGGGATTGTAATAGATGGAAAGAATCACTCTTTATATATGCATTAGTCTGTTAACTAGGTGTGATAGAAAACCAAATGTTCTACATGAATTCTGTTAATATAGCACATACTATTTTAACATAATTTCAAATTTGTTAGTACAATCATTATTGTGTTTTATGGGGAAATCTACATAAAATATCTACATAAAAATTTAAAAAATGGATACATACTACAATTTGGCCATCTGGCACACAGACATGCGTTCGTTCGGAGTCCAGACGGTAAATCTACTGTACTATGCTACATTTGTGGATCACAAATTTTATGATTTACAGTTGGGGCCTACTCTACTGTACAGCACTATACTACACAGTGCTAGTGTACTTGGTATCAGAAGCAAGCGCGATTTCTATTTCACTGTACGCTTAGCCCCTTTTCGGTAAGGAACAACTCATGATTAAAAAGGGCTATGCTGGTGTGACATCCGAAGTGTAGAGATGGGGAAGTAGCTGTCAGGAAATCCTTCCTGGTCCTTTCTGAGGCTCAGTTCAATGCTTCGGGAAGTTAGTTGTAGATGGATATTGTGCTGTGGTGTGTCTCAGTGTCAATCTTCATCTTGGTTGTCTCTCAGCCAAGTCGGCTTGCAGTTCACATGTTGGTATTTCAGCTGTTAGTTAGCTAGACTTATGCAAAGGTTTCACTCCTTATTATGTTATTTAGTACTGCATTCTGATCTGTAACAACTTGTCTCATGACACACTCCCAACCGATGTGGTCCAGGGTATCGACTGCTCCACATTGTGTTGTCGTGTTTTAAATAAGTAGTTGAGATGTGGACCATATCCCTACAGACAGTACATAACTCCCTCTTGGTGGAAGGAAGTATGACTTCCTGAATCTTTCTTTTACGTTAGGAAGGAACGGGTAAGTTCTCCACCTTGTTTCTGCTCTGTAGTAAATTTATTGCCATTCTTTAGCACTATATATTTTCTTATTCGATTTCGCCCTTGTGTCGAGTATCTCCTTTACGTTACCATATTCGCCCTTTTCGAGACTATATTGTGCTCCTTTCTTTAGAATTGTCTGCGATCTTGCGGGCACTGGAGCACATGAGACATTCTTCCTCTCCTAAATTTCTTGTCTGTTCCGATTCACTCAGTGCCTTTCACTTATTGCAACGTTTGTATCCGGCAGACAAAATTGTCCAGACCACCCAGGATGCCCTCCTCCGACTACAGCGACTGGGGAAGGTTGTAGCTTTCTGCTGGGTTCCGTGGCATGTCGGCATTGCTGGGAATGAAAGGGCAGATCTCGCCGCCAAGAAGGTGTGTCTCGCCCCACAAGTATCTCAGTGTGCTATCCCCTTGCACGCACTCACCTCGCTGTTGAGCTCACGGGTTATGCGTCGGTGGGAGGATGAGTGGCTGGAAGTGACTGACAATAAGCTCCGTATAGTCAAGCCCACAACGCGTGTGTGGTGTACTTCCTTTCAGCCCCATTGACGGGACGAGGTTCTCCTCACTCGGCTTCGAATAGGGCACAGCCCTATGACGCATGGCTACCTGCTCCGGCGAGAGGACCCTCCAATGTGTGGTGCTTGCGGCGTTCAGGTCACTGTGCGTCACGTTTTATTGGATTGCATTTTATTTTCTGACCAGCGGCCGCAGCTGACTAGCCAGCGAAGCAGCCATCTCTTTTAGGCAACGCTCGATCGAATGTGGCTAAGGTTTTAAAGTTCTGTGCCATGTCAAATGTTTTTACAAAGATTTTAGGGAGAGGATTAAAATTTGCTCACTGTGTGACAAGCTTGCCCATATTTTATGTAAGTGGCCAGCCAATAACAATTTCCTGTGACATTCTTGTTGCTATGTTTCCCCTTTCCTTAGGTTTTACTTTCTTATGTAGCATTTTCCTTCTTTTCCTGCTTTCTTTGAGTGTGTGCTTTAGTTTTCTTAGGTCTGTCCACATTCGTTACTTTTAATGTGTGTCAGGGCGCTGATGACCTCGATGTTGAGCGCCCATAAGCCCCAACACACCACCACACCACACCATTTTCCTCGATCGTGCATACCCGAACAAATTGTCCACTCGGGATATAGTGGCGTGACGCCTTTAAGTTCTGCACTGCGTTATGCAATGGCCCTTCCGAAGGCACAGACCCAACATTCGCTTGATAGTCATGGGATCCAAACAAAATGCAGTGACATCTCTTAAACACGATCTATACACTCGGTAGGGCCCAGTACTGCCGCCGTCGAATTCCGACACATACTTCTAGAGCCTTGTCTATCTTACAAATGCATAGCACAATCATCTCGCAATCACTATTCTAATGCGATTTCAGGATGCGTAGTTTTTCTTTGCATATACACCTCCATTTTTCAGTTCTGCTTCAGTGATAATCATATACATTTCCAACTACGCAGCCCATCTCATACCAATTTGGCGTTTGTTGTATGTCGCCATCCTAAGGTTACAATGACGACCAATGTAGAAGCATGGTGACCATGTAGTCTGTCCCCAGAAAGTGTTTATTTATAACGAAATGCACTAACCTTGCAAGTTCCTCCTTTTCCCATTTACGACCTTCTTTGCTCCAACAACCACGTTACAGGAGCCGTCTCCTTTCCATGAAACGACCGTTGCCAATAGGCAGCGCAGCTTCCAGTTTAAAACGCCATAAATTTACAACATCGGTCACTGTGGTGTGCGTACTGTAAGACCTTCGGTACACACACCATCAGATTATTTGACTTGTCACTCTAACGAAGTAGGCGAGTGCCAGCAATTTGTCTCGTGGTCTTATCGTGGCGTGTTTATCTTCTGCCGTTAGGTCAGACGATGGAAATGCCACTTGCACGCTTAGAGTAGCAGAATGACGGTGATCAACTTTAAACAGAACTTGATTAATTTGCACACACATTTATTAAAATAATAAAAAGCATAGATATTACGTAACTTGATTCTGGATGCTGTTTACAATTGACAATCTGAAGTTCCTTTGGTCTTGGTACGTTAATCTTATTCTCACATATCTCTGATACTTGACGAAATGGCTATATATTCCTCTTCATGGCTATGTACAGGAATATGATAATCTTATTAGGCCCAGACTGGTCCTTGACTATAGACTGGTACAGACAAATGCAGACAAATCCAGACTAATGCATACTAATGCAGACTAACTAAGCGGAGGTCTGTACAATCGTTATAATACCTCGAGCGTTCAGGTATCACTGAGCGAGCGTGATCTGCGAGGAGAAAAGGTTCTACGTTAGCAGCAATCTCATTAATACGTGGATCGGCGGAAGCAGAATTTGGTCCGTCTCTAAGACAGCGCCAACTCGTAGTGCGGAGACGAACGAGCGCTGAGCCTGCGCTGTTGTGCTTAGCGGGACGCTCTCTAGTGGGAAAGTTGTGTACGCGCTGACTACGCCGAACTATGTACACGACAGTCACATATAATAGTCAAGCGGTACAATACTGCAGTATCTGTGTTCACCTGAATTACGATGCAATGTTCCTTATGCTATCCCGAAAGAACATTGCATCGTAATTCGGGTTAACACAGGTATTGCAATATCATATTCATCCACCGACACCGGACAAGCGACTTTTCAGTAAAACGTTTCCCGTGTACGGGAACACACTTAATGGATCTATGAGTACAGGTCGTTGACACGTGGCTGACGACATATGAATGTTTGGGTATGGCGCAGAAACAAAAAAAAAAACAGGGAATCGCTCAACGACGAGCTTGAACGGATGTCATGGTCGTCCGCCCCGAACAAATGCAACGAATAGTAACGAAAAAAATGAGATTTTAAAAAAAGTAATAAGGCAGCCGCTCAGAGTAAGCGGAAAATCCGATTTCCCGTCCCAGTCCGACACAAATTTTTACTGTCGTCATTCAGTTATACAGCTGATGGTTGTCCACATTCGCTGCTGCCAACACATTTAGTGTGCAAAGATGAAAAGCTAAGAGCTCCTTGCGAGGTGTATCGCATGCCATTATTTTTGCACTTTTGTATTGAAAACCTGCACAAAAAGTTACCAGGTGGCATTGGGGCTGTGACTCTTGTAGATGACCTGATAAGACGACCCATCTTACCAGGGCGTTTGAATTTTGCACGGTATTTAAACTTTCTGGAAAACGCCTTGCATAAACTTCAGTACTTTCCCTTTATGGTTTCACAACGACGGTACACCAGCGCAGTCTGATCGTTGTGCCAGAGCATATCTCACAGACAACTTCCGGCAGAGAGTAACTTGAGAAGGATGCCTAGTCCTTTGGCCTGCACCGACCGCTGACCTCACCCCATCTGACTTTTTCTCTGGTATTACGTAAAGTCCCTTGTGAACTCAACACCAGCAGGAATAGTACCTGAGCTCATTGAGAGCGTCTTTGCAGCGTTTATACCATGGAGAGGGGAGCGCGAAATCTTATAGAAAATCAGACAAAACATGGTTCATTGCTGCAGAAGCTGATGGTCACCACATTGAACATATACTGTAAAATAGTGAAGCCACACGAGCGATATGTTCTATTTCATTGACCTCTAACGTCCATAAAAGCTGTCCAAACTGCAGTACTCTGGTGTTTCATTTAGCCTGCCGAACGCGTAGAGAGTGTATAATTCACATTTCCAACAGTAGGTTTCTCATATCAAAACGTTCAATATTTCGTCTTCTACGATCTCCAAAATTTTTAAAACGTCTTCCTGTAACTGCCTGCATACGATAGTCACGAGAAGACAACGATGCATAGCTCGAAGAAGGTGCTACTCCTGATATTAGACTACTATTCTTTAGAAAGTGCAACCCTAACGCCAATAATCCAGTAGTCGCGTGTTACTGATATGTTGTTGAATAGAAGCTCTTTCTGATAACAGTATAGCGAAGCTCATGACAGCATGAGACAGTACCAGGACGCAGTTGCAAACTCAGCCCCCACGGAATCACAAACATGTAAGAAGATTGAAAGGCATTCTATTGTACATAAACCAGTAGTTGTTCTACAAAGACGCATGTAGTAGAGTTACTCAACTATAAGCTCCGCACCCCATAAGCAAGGTGGCAGCTGTTTACTATCTACTGTTCGATAGCTAGCGCACCGACGTTGAAGAGTGATCACATTGGCTCAGTAATCGTTAAAGCAGGTGGTATACTTCGGTTTATTCGTAGAATAGCGGGGCAATGCAATCAGTCTACAAAGGACAATGCTTACAAATCACTCGTGCGACCCATTTCAGAATATTGCTCAAGTGTGTGGGCATGTATCAAGTACGACTAAACGGAGAATCTAAACGTATACAGAGAAGGGCAACACGTATGGTCACAGCTTTGTCTTAACTGTTGGAGAGTGTCATAGAGATGCCGAAGAAATTGTAGAGGAAGACTGTTGAAGAAAAATCTAAATTATCCCGAGAAAGCCTAGTTACAAAGATTCAAGAACCGGCTTGAAGGGAACGACCCTCTGGGTAAACTAAAACCCCCTATGTATCGCTCACGCAGGAATCACGAGGATAAAATTAGATATTTATAGCAGGCACAGGGGCATCTAAACAAACATTCTACCCGTGCGCCATACGTGAATAGCACGGTAAGAAATCCTCGTTACTGATATAATGGGAAATACTCTCTGCCATGCACTTCACAGTGGTTTGCAGAGTATACATGCAGAGGTATTTGCAGAACTTTAACATATGTAAAAAGTGTTTCTGGATGCTCTTTCTCTTCAAGAGTCTTTCGGCTTTCTCTATTGCGTATCTCTCTCGTAAATACTAGTATACTTTAATTGCTGGTTATTTTTGCCGATGTGGAATAATTGTTTAATTTATTGCCATTTTCGTCAACAAAGGGATATATAGAATATAACTACGAGTAATATAGAGATATCTCAAATTCGTTTCTTAACTTGTTAAGACCTTTCCTACTCGGGAACTAAATTTTCATCTCGTGGAAATTGTTTCTCATGTAGCGTAAAGGGTTTCAATTTAAACAAATCTTGGGCTGCTGCACTTATTTCTTTAAAATCTCTTAGAGAATTCTATTCATAGTATAACTGTATACGGTCTTAATAAGAAATGAGGATCCAAGGGCCCTAGCGAGCGCCGAGGTTATAAATCGCCAGTAAATAGCTGCGCAGCACCTACAACGCTTGATACTGTAGGTGCAGCCCAGGCAGGCAGTACGCATAGAAATGAAACCTGCAACACATGGAGAAGACGACTACAACGGTTGCTGACACGTTGTGCATAAAATGGGATTAACAACTTGTCTGGACACACGAAAACACACCACAAAGGAATACATTTTCAGTGACTGGATGACGATGTGACAGATAGAATGAAAGTATTTGTCAAGAAAAAAAAGGAAAGGGAATTCAGCAATCAACTGCAAATCCAATCTATATTTTTATTGGTCTAGATTTATGCCACTGAGCAGCTATTTCAGTGCTAACAAAACATAACAAGCTATACAAGAGCCAGTGATTAAAAAAATGGCTCTGAGCACTATGGGACTTAACATCTGACGTCACCAGTCCCCTAGAACTTAGAACTTAGAACTACTTAAACCTAACATCCCACCATTCATGCCCGAGGCAGGATTCGAACCTGCGACCGTAATGGTCGCGCGGTTCCAGACTGAAGCGCCTAGAGCCGCTCGGCCACTGCGGCCAGCAGTGATCAAAAGATGTAAATTAAAACCACATTGTACAGCAGTAGTGGAAAATGAAATAATGTGCCATTTACACCGTTTCATATAGACTCGTCAAGCGTGTGACAAACCACGTTAATAAACGACTGTAAGGCATGCGTGGCCACATCCTAACAGAGGCTGTTGTGTACAGAGCAGTACAAGCAACCGCACCTTACGTCAGATGGCTAGCAACGACCTCTGTACCACTAAAATCAACGCAAAGTTACCAGTACAACTTTTGTACCAAGTACATATAAAATAAAAGCTAAAACCAAATAATCTTTATTAATCCTTAACGTCCCAGGTGCAGTCTTACAGGTGGGTAGCGTTTATTGTTACTCCGTTTCTAATGCTTAGGTGTGGGATAGGAGAGGCTTATCTAGTTGTTCTTCCTCGAAGCTTCCGTAGTTCCCTTTGCCAGCAGTCACTTGAATGTGATGTGGACCTATATGATCACTGCTTCTTTTATGCTAGAGGTCTCTGAGACTGCATCTGGGACTTTGCGTTGCGGATTCAGTAGCCAGATCTTAATCTGCTGATTTCGAGGCTACTGCTTTAAATTGGTTTCAGGACAGTTTAGGAGGTGGTGCTGGATTAGATAGTGAAGATGAAATCAAAGTGAGCATAATTCAAAATAGGAACAGTGAGAAAGTGAAGACGAATTTGTTTTGCCACCTGTGAATTTGTAACCTCCCCTCTCTTATCGACCTCAGTGAAAGTAAAAATTAAACCGCGTGTACCTAATGGAAATTTGGGAAAATCAATCGTCACCGAAGTTAATCTGTCGGTAAAGAGGGAGGAAAGGGTTATATCTAAATGAAAGGAAAAATGCAAATGAAATTGGTGGATATTAATTTTGAGAAAACGGTAAAATTAATAAAGAAAGTAAATGTGCGGACGCTACGTTAACAATTAATTGGCGTCAATTAGGTATTTGAGATTTGCGGGAAAATTACCGTCGCCAGTCCTATGGACAACTACTATAATAACTGAAAATGAAAGATTAATGCACATACAATTAGCACTAAAAGCGTGGAAACTGAAGGTTGGGCCGGCCGCGGTGGTCTAGCGGTTCTAGGCGCTCAGTCCGGAACCGCTAGACTGCTACGGTCGCAGGTTCGAATCCTGCCTCGGGCATGGATGTGTGTGAGGTCCTTAGGTTAGTTAGGTTTAAGTAGTTCTAAGTTCTAGGGGACTGATGACCATAGATGTTAAGTCCCATAGTGCTCACAGCCATTGTTTTTGAACTGAAGGTTGACACGTGTTGTGTGAAAACTGAATGTTTGTCAGAAGTGATAAATTTCGCTACACTATGACTTAATTCAGCAAAAGAATTAATAAAACCGGAAAATTGTAAGTTAATTTAGTGACTGAAATTAATAATGAACTTGGTTTCTGAAGCACTACGAAATTGAATAAAATAAGGTTAGTCTTGGGCTACCTCAACAATCATTTCAAAAGCTACTTGAATCTATGCAATTTATAGGTAAGAGATTTGACTTCGAACTTGAATTAAATGATTCTGAACAATTAACAATAGAAAAATTTAGTACGTACCAAGCTGAGCTGCAGTCACAGGTAAACTTAAATATGGTAACAAAACTCGCACTCTTAATTTCTGCTGTGTAATCTAAATATTGTAGCCAGCTATGAATTCTTTAACTTTGAAATTAAAGCAGCGAAATGGAATGATATTACTTTAATGCTGGAGCATGAATTTCAACGACACTCGGGTTCATTCCAGAAAAGGAAGGGACCCTGCTTGGTAATGCAATTGGGACAATGAGCAACAAAGGTTCATGCTAAGTTGCTGTATTTTTGTGATGCAACAGTTTGAAAAGCTGAGGTCTGCCATACAGTTCTAAAACTTAACGCGCTTTTAGTCTTCCTTGTTGGTTGATTGAAGGTTTGCAGTCGTCGATAAGGGAGGAGGTGACAGTCACTCATTGTCGGCCGTCGCTGTTGCAGGAGCTGGATGTTGGCGCGCTTTCTTCTCGACACGGTCACCAGGCGAAACGGGCTCTTGTTGTCCGCCAGCTAATGCTTCCCGTCCGCGACACCTTGTCAGAAAGTATCATAGCAAGTCGAGCGCAATTACATGCTGCCGAAACCCGAAGGCAACTCGCGGGAGCGTCACACAACACACCTGCTCCACCGCCCTGCTCCAGCCAGACGCTACTCTGCCCGCGCTCCACGCGACAGAGTTAACACTACCAAAGATCCTAAACACTTTGGTTCTCCACACGACCTATCAATGTAATCCTTCGATAGCATAGTTTTCCCTAGGCCAGACCCAGCGTAAAAATACAAGTAATATTTGCAAAACAAACCAGTTATACATCATCATAAATGCGTAGAACAATTACAATATATACAGACACAGAAATGTCATATCTTCGGGTGACAAAACAAGGGAAAAAAATTATATTACAATAGATGGAAATAGGAGGATATGCATTTCCGGCGTTACAAATTCCTTGAAAGGAAGAGTTGATGAAATGTGATGACGACAGAAGTGTAGAGACTGAATCTTTAGCTACATCTTATGCTGCAAATATATTTAGTTTAGTTGAAGCAAATATCACTGGCCGTCGAAGATTCTTCCAAAGAAGGCCAATGAAATTATTTTACCGTGTAACGGACGTAAGTTGGGTGCACGCGTTTGTCGTTCACAGTTCCTCCAAAGACAAGACTTTAGTGAGCCGTTTAAATTTTTTGAAGAAACTTGAAAATCCATGATAAAAGGCGAGCCAACAACTATCACATACCCTGTGATCTTCGTGCGACCATTCACCGTGTTTTGGTTGTAGCACAACCAAGAAGAAAAGTTGTTGTAGAAAGATTGCTAAAACGCCAGACATGCTCCACTTGTGACCCAAAGAAGAAGAGAAAGACGTCTTATATTTTTCACTGTTGCAGGGAGCAAATCTCACTTGATTCCTCTAAAAAAAAGTCCATTAGTGAAAAGAAAACCTCCGAGAAAGAAACTAAAAACCTGAAAATCACTAGTGTAAATATCATCTTATGACTGTTTCATGGAGGTTTTGTATGTTTATTGTTGTTACACGCTTAAGAAACAATAAAAATATAGCAAAAAGTAAGATTTAGGGTGCAAGGTATTAGTTATTATGGCTTTAATGTTATCATGTAATATGTTCGTTTTGTGTAATTTATTTGAATATATTTTTGGTGCTGTATTAACAAAACCTTTCACATAAAAAACTGAACTGTTTCACTGAAATTGCTCAATGCATTTTTTGTGGCTATTTAAATACAAGTATACCGCTCTGTCAGACTGCACCTGGGAGAGAGTGTGACGAAAAAATTACCTAGGAAGCCAAGGGTTAAAATTAACAGGCTTTCATCAAAGTATATTTTTAGTAAAAATCTTTCACAGTACTCTGGAGCGTATTTCCGCGCTTTTTACTGCGTTTAACATCCACTAACTCCTAGTTTTGAAATATTTTGACACTTAAGTTGCTTTATCCCAAAGCTGTTTATTTTAATAAGGAATGCTTGGTTTTAGTTTTTATTTTAATATTTAACTGATACAGATATTGCTCTTATTTTGTTGCGTTGCGTTGATGTTAGTGGTTTAGAGCCGCGTTGCTCTACCCATTTGAAGTAAGCTGTGACTGCTAGTACTGTTCTGTAAACACCAGCCTTGGTTAGAACCTGGCTATGTACGTGCTGAAGTCGTGTATTAACATGTTTTGTCACACCCTTGACGAGTCTATATGACTCGATGTAAAAGGTACGTTACCTAAAATTGGCGCTAGTGTTGTACAATGTGGTTTTAATTCACATCGTTTAAGTGCTGATTCTTGTACATTTTCTTGTACTTTCGCAGCACTGAAGATAGCAACTCAGTAGCAGAAATCTAGATCTGAAACAAAAACACAGACTGGATTGTTGTTGATTGCTGAATTCCGTTTCCTGTTTCTACAAATGATTTTGCTCCATCACATACGTTGTCATCCAGTTCGCTGGATATGGATTCCTTGGTTTCCCGTGTCCAGCCAAGTTGTCGCTTCCATTTCATACTCAACATTTCGGCAAGCGATCTAGTCGTCTTCTTCAGGTGCTGATGGAGGTATGCGTACTGACTGCGTGGCCTCCAACCAAACTGTCAAGTGCTGCTGATGCGCGACGCTATTTAAGGCAACCGTTAAGGCCATCTGATGTTTATTTGTTGTTGCTTATACAGTTATACCCTGCCACGTACGTTCTCTCAGCGGTATGAAATGAAATGTCGTGTGACTAGGTCCTCCCGTCGGGTAGAATGTTCGCCGGGTGCAAGTCTTTCGATTTTACGCCACTTCGGCGACTTGCACGTCGATGGGGGTGTAATGATGACGATGAGGCCAACACAACACCCAGTCCTCGAGTGGAGAAAATCTCCAATCCAGCCTGGAATCGAACCCGGGCCCTTAGGATTGACATTCAGCCACGCTTATCACTTAGCTACCGGAGGTGGACCTCTCAGCGGTTACCAGCTCTAATAGGTGACAAACATGTTACATTTTTTACAGTTTAACTTTTATTCTTGTGATTATTTCAAGTTGAAGAGAGCTTTATTGCTGAAATGTTATCCAGCTATGGTGCGATTACATGTAAGAACACTGTTTGTACAGTATAGGGAAGTAATCCTATTAAGTATATTGGCATTAGTGAGCCATGTCATATTTTCTAGGTAACCCTATGTAATTTTTATTCTGATGAAGACCGCCTTAGAGCTGTCGAAACCATGGTCAATTTGACAACAATTTTATGCAGCCGATGTGGATATACGTACATTTTGTAACTAAGTTAACGGACGGTTAGTGGACTTCAGCCTATAATAATGTTTAAAATTTCAAGATTCCTAACTGCCGAGGTCTATAAGGCTGTGACGAAATACGAATAAATGTAAATGAAAATTCTGAATAAAACTATGGCAATTAATTTCAATAAACAATGTGAAGCGATGGCACTTGTGCCTAATTATGTGAAGTGTTATCTGAACTTTAAGCAGTGAGAAAAAGAACCAAATACTTTCAAACGTTTAGTGCAAAAAATTATCTCTGAAAAAATAAGTTCCCCATATGCCAAGAGAGATGTTTTAAGTGAAAATCCGCATTATTTGTATTTAGAATTTAAAAAAATTTAAGGCTCATTTTAATATTCAAACTCATAATTTTTGGTTTCACATTAACGAACAATTAGAGAACTGTAGACAGAACATTCTCATTAGGCATGAAACGAAACCAAGCAAACGGCAATGCCTTCTCTGTAAATTCATGTAATACACATATTTTACAAAAAACTGAGAGTATATTTTATGACAGAGTTGTAAACAAGAGTGGCATTAGTATTTTACAAAAGCTAAGATGTCGCTACTGGAGAAAGGCTTAAAGTATAACGTCATGCCTCAGGTATCCAGGCAAAATGAAAAGTTTCTTGTTGATTTAAAATCAGGCATAGACAGTGTAAAAAATGGACAGTTCCCGTCAGAATAGAGTAGCACATGATGTTTGTAATATAATCAGTAAAAACCTAACCAATTCTCGTCATATTGTTAATTTCGATAAAAAACTAATGAAAACCATAAATACCAAGCTTGTAGAAAGAGAAGCTTTGGTAACGAAGGCTGATAAGGGTAATACTATTGCCATTGCTATGACACAAGAAAATGTTGCAAAAACTCTACAGTTCTTTCAGTAAAACGATATTTTCGAGCTACATGAGGACCCCACGCCAACTTTGCAGAAAGAAGCTAGAACCGCTATTATCGATGCCAAAGCTCTTCTTAAACCTTTTCATAAAAAAGCAGTTAATCAACATCAAACCGCAGTCGCCTAAGTTAAGAGCTCAGTTTAAAGTCCATAAAAAGGGCAATCCGATCCGCCCTATTTCCAGTAGTATGAAGAGTGGTTATCACGACTTAGCCATATTCTTGCAAGATATATTGAAACAATAGTTCATTTTCCATAGCAATTATTCTGTTTCCAGTAGTCAGGATTTAGTTAGTAAAATTAAAGACATTCACTGTGATAGAGATACGAAATTAATTTCCTTTGACATTAAAAATTCTTACACAAATGTGCCGGTACTTGAAGCCTTAGACGTAGTCGAAAATAGTTCATGTTCTTTCAAAATAGATTTATCTGATCAACAAATCACCGACTTCATGAACTTACTTCGTATTGTAGTAAGATACAATTATTTTGCGTTTAGTGGAAAACTAAATAAGCAAATTAGATGGTCTTACAATGGGGAACTCCTTAGCAGGAATCCTTACAGATGTGTTCATTATTTCTTTAGAAGTAAAATTTTTCGGTAATTTAGCAGCGTCAACTGTAGGCATTCTTTCATACGCTAGATACGTCGATGACATTTTGATCATATACAAAGGGCTTAATGACGGTATTTATAAACTTTTAATATGCTGAACGAATTTCATGAAACTATTTCTTTCACATTTGCAAGCGAAAATGAGTTCCGGCAATTGAATTTCCTAGGTCTCACTGTAACGATAATAGATGACAAAGTTAGCTTCAGTATTTTCCGCAAAGAAACCAGTTGTGATCAAACTATTCCATTCACGTCAGAACACCTGCGTTCTCATAAGATAGCCTTTTTTTCATTCAGCTATTCATAGAGCCATCTCCAAACCCCTTTCTTCTGAAAATCTCTGTTCTGTAATCAATCTGATTAAAACTGTGGCTGCCAATAATGGCTAAGATCCTTCTACAGTAGATAGTATTTTTAGTTGGAAAACCAATAAGAGAGTCGCTACCCCAGGCCTTTCTTACAACGAAACTAATGAAAAGAAATTTTATTGTCCATACTGGGTCCAATTTCTTACAGAATACAGCGTATACTTCAAAATAAATATAACTGTAGAGTAGCCTTCTCCACTGATCATTCTTTAAAAAGTAATAACTTGAAACCTACGCTTTCCCTTCTGTATAATTCTGGTCTCTATAAAATTATTTGTGGCAATTGTCCTGACTATTACAAAGACCAAACTGGTCCAGCTACTGCAACAAAATTCAAGGAACACCTTCTCGGTAAAAAAGGTACCAATGTTCACAATTTAACTTTCATTGACCATTTGTTAATCACAGGGCATAATCTTAAAGATGTAAAAAGCGTCCAGATATTGCACTCGGAGAAAAAAGCCTTTAGGCTTAACATATTAGAAGAGCTAAGGATTTTTAAACAGCTGTCTCTGAAGGACGGTCTCATTATGAACGAACAGTTGCAATTACTCGATAAAATCTTTATTCAAGGTATAGAGCCGCTGAATGAAAATGGTCTGAATGGCGATGCTTTCCTCAATGTAGACTCATAACATGTTTTTCCTTTCCAGTTTCATATCTTTTATGTGCATTTGAACTATATTTCATTTATAAAATAAGACCGTGACGGTATGTTGTAACTTTCATGCACTGGTTCCTTTTGTTGCCTGTAATGTTAAATTGTCTATGCAGTGCTTCATTTGCTCGATCACTTCTTGCTAGATGGCGAGAATCTGTTTTCGTGTCCAACTCGTGGCTACCTTGGCCTGTTAGCCGTCTAGTCTGACGACAACGGCGGATTCATGCAGTTGCTTGGCTCCAAGTGACATCGTGACTGCTTTTGTATTTCGATGGAACATTTTATTCCAGCTTACAAACATGTTACTTTTTAGAGTTTAATTTTTATTCTTGTGATTGTTTCGTTTGACTAGTGCATTTTGGTACAGATGTTTTTCACCTATGGTGCGATTACATGTAAGTACACTGCTTGTACAGTATCTGGAAGTAATCCTATTAATTATATTGTGTTATTGAGACGTATCATTGTATTTTCTATGTAATCGCATGTAATTTTTATTCTGATGAAGACAGCCTTAGAGCTGTCGAAACCATGGTCAATTAGACAATAATTTTATGCAGCTTAGGTGGTTGTTCGTACATTCTGTAATTAAGTTAACGCACGGTTGCTAGACTTCAGCCTATAACAATGTTTAAAACCTATTAGATGAGATCTTAATTAAATAAGACAACACTAAATTTCAGGCATTTCCTCTCACCACGGACAACACATTGGGCGACGGCCTCTACTTAACGACCGAGAGCAGCAGCATTTGCATTGAGTTGTCACTGCTAATAAACAAGCAACACTGCTTGAAATGACCGCAGAGCTCATTGTGGGGCGTTCGACGAAAGTATCCGTTAGAACTACGAGGCGAAATTTGGCGTTAAGGTGCTATGGCAGCAGACGACCGACGCGAGTGCCTCTGCTGATAACACGACGTCGCGTGCAGCATCTCTCCTGGGCTCTTGACCATACCTTTTGGACCCTAGACAACTGCAAAACGGTTTCCTAGTCAGATAGGTCCCCACCTCAGGTGGTAAGAGCTGTCAGTAGGGTTCGAGTGTGATGCAGGCGCCACGAAGTCACTGACCCAAGCTGTCAACAAGGCACTGTACAAGCTGGTACTGGCTCCTTGTTTGTGTGGGCTGTGTTTTCATGGAACTGACTGCTTCCTCTGATTCAAACGAAGCGACTGTTGACTGGAGGTGGTAATGGTCCGCTACTTGCTATCCATTTGCCGCCATTCATGGACTTCACGTTTCCAAACAATAATGGATTTCTTACTAATGACAATGCGCCTTGTCACTGGGCCACAGTTCCTACCGAGTCGTTTGAAGAACAGCCTGGACAGTTCGAGTGAATCATATGGCCACGCAGATCGCCCGACACGAAGCCAAACGAACATTTATGGCCGGCCGGGGTGGCCGAGCGGTTCTAGGGGTTACACTCTGGAGCCGCGTGACCGCTACGGTCGCAGGTTCGAATCCTGCCTCGGGCATGGATGTGTGTGATATCCTTAGGTTAGTTAGGTTTAAGTAGTTCTAAGTTCTAGGGGATGATGACCTCAGACGTTAAGTCCCATCGTGCGCAGACCCTTTTTTTTAACATTTATGGGACGTAATCGAAAAGTCAGTTTGTGCACAAAATCCTGCACTGCCAACAATTTCACAATAGTGTGTGGCTATAGAGTAAACATGGCTCAATATATCTGGAGAGGACTTCCAACGACTCGTTGAGCTGATGCCACCTCGATTGTATGTACTACGCCGGGCAAAAGGAGGTCCGACACGATATTAGGAGGTATGCCATGACTTTTGTTATTTCAGTATATACACTCCTGGAAATGGAAAAAAGAACACATTGACATCGGTGTGTCAGACCCACCATACTTGCTCCGGACACTGCGAGAGGGCTGTACAAGCAATGAGCACACGACCGGCACAGCGGACACACCAGGAACCGCGGTGTTGGCCGTCGAATGGCGCTAGCGCCGCAGCATTTGTGAACCGCCGCCGTCAGTGTCAGCCAGTTTGCCGTGGCATACGGAGCTCCATCGCAGTCTTTAACACTGGTAGCATGCCGCGACAGTGTGGACGTGAACCGTATGTGCAGTTGACGGAGCGAGGGCGTATAGTGGGCATGCGGGAGGCCGGGTGGACGTACCGCCGAATTGCTCAACACGTGGGGCGTGAGGTCTCCACAGTACATCGATGTTGTCGCCAGTGGTCGGCGGAAGGTGCACGTGCCCATCGACCTGGGACCGGACCGCAGCGACGCACGGATGCACGCCAAGACCGTAGGATCCTACGCAGTGCCGTAGGGGACCGCACCGCCACTTCCCAGCAAATTAGGAACACTGTTGCTCCTGGGGTATCGGCGAGGACCATTCGCAACCGTCTCCATGAAGCTGGGCTACGGTCCCGCACACCGTTAGGCCGTCTTTCGCTCACGCCCCAACATCGTGCAGCTCGCCTCCAGTGGTGTCGCGACAGGCGTGAATGGAGGGACGAATGGAGACTTGTCGTCTTCAGCGATGAGAGTCGTTTCTGCCTTGGTGCCAAAGATGGTCGTATGCGTGTTTGGCGCCGTGCTGGTGAGCGCCACAATCAGGACTTCATACGACCGAGGCACACAGGGCCAACACCTGGCATCATGGTGTGGGGAGCGATCTCCTACACTGGCCGTACACCTCTGGTGATCGTCGAGGGGACACTGAATAGTGCACGGTACATCCAAACCGTCATCGAACCCATCGTTCTACCATTCCTAGACCGGCAAGGGAACTTGCTGTTCCAACAGGACAATGCACGTCCGCATGTATCCCGTGCCACCCAACGTGCTCTAGAAGGTGTAAGTCAACTACCCTGGCCAGCAAGATCTCCGGTCTGTCCCCCCATTGAGCATGTTTGGGACTGGATGAAGCGTCGTCTCACGCGGTCTGCACGTCCAGCACGAACGCTGGTCCAACTGAGGCGCCGGGTGGAAATGGCATGGCAAGCCGTTCCACGGACTACATCCAGCATCTCTACGATCGTCTCCATGGGAGAATAGCAGCCTGCATTGCTGTGAAAGGTGGATATACACTGTACTAGTGCCGACATTGTGCATGCTCTGTTGCCTGTGTCTATGTGCCTGTGGTTCTGTCAGTGTGATCATGTGATGTATCTGACCCCAGGAATGTGTCAATAAGGTTTCCCCTTCCTGGGACAATGAATTCACGGTGTTCTTATTTCAATTTCCAGGAGTGTATTTCCTTTTTTTAGCACTGAAGATAGGTATTTAATAATGGATACCTAGATCTGGTTGTTGAATTCTTTCTCCTTTTTCGGAATATAGTTCAGTCTCTGCAATCAATCTTTATTAACTTGTATTGAAACGAAGTGAACCAAATGCACTGACCGAGTACACTCATTCATTTTACACACTGCACGTAACGTTCATACATCTTTGGTAGTCAGGACGACCGGAGACGTCCGCCCGGGCCGATAAGACAGCTGCCGGTGTATGGGAAACATTAGTCGGTCCCGGATTTGTTCTGGTACTACTGCCGAAGACGTGGGGCTCGTTCACGTGTAATGGTCGACATAAATCTGTAGACTGGAGGTCGTGGCGACCGCCAGCGCCGGCTTGAAGTGTGTCGCCAGGCGAAAGCAGCGGCTGCTGCTCAGGCGTGGGCGACACACCGGCGCCCGTCTTCTATCGCGAGCGGCAAACGTGGAGGTCGCAAGGAGACCAACAGAGGCGTGTGTGGGTGTACGCGTGCTCCTCCCAGCAGTGCAAAGCGAGAGGCAGGCGCGCAGTTAAACGTAAAGCTGTCTGCCCGATTGCATCTTCTGACGTCTTAGCACGTCTCGTACACATGTTAATGGCTCATTAACATTCGCTGACTTGTTCCTGGAGCTGAGCGTTCTACGCCATACAGGAGAACGGGTCGAGTTTTCTGCCGAGAGCTGGATTCATTCACTATCGTCAGTTCTCATCTATATATACTACGCTAAATTCCTTTACACAGGCGGTGCTACACAACTCCTGAGTAATTCAGGAGATACATCTAAAATATGCCAATGTTTGGTATGTCAATAATGTTTTTATTACGAACATCAAAAAATGTTTTCCATCACTCCGGTTCCCAGAATTCCTGAAGATAGACCTTGACCACAAGGGTAGCGGAGTGCATGTGGAGTGCACATGTGGGTTTTTTAGGTTATAGAATACCCTCCCAAGGCCCGACAAGACGCCTCCTGAGACGCGGCAAAGTAGGAATAGGCATAATGCAACAAGGAATAACAATATTAATGTGCTAATACTAAACTGCAGGAGCGTTTATAGAAAGGTCCCAGAACTGCTCTCATTAATAAACGGTCACAATGTCCCTATAGTACTAGGGACAGAAAGTTGGCTGAACCCAGACGTAAACAGTAATGAAATCTTAAACTCAGATTGGAATGTTTACCGCAGAGACAGGCTGGACAGTGAAGGGGGAGGCGTGTTAATAGCGATAAGAAGTGCAATAGTATCTAAGGAAACTGAAGGAGATCCGAAATGTGAAATAATTTGGGTGAAGGTCACGGTTAAAGCAGGCTCAGACATGGTAGTTGGATGTCTCAATAGGCCCGCTAGCTCAGCGTCTGTTGTGGCTGAGCACCTGAGCGATAATTTGGAATATATTTTTCTTTACGTGCTTTATCTGGAAACTATCTAGAGTAGGTAAACAGAGAACCGACTCATATTTCACCTTCTGGCGACAAACAGACCCGAACTATTTGAAACAGCTAATGCAGAACAGGGAATCAGCGATCATAAAGCGGTTACTGCATCGATGATTTCAGCCGTAAACAGAAATATTAAAAAAGTGACAAGAAGCTGATTACAGAGTACCTGACGGCTCAACACAAACGTTTTGTCTCAAGTACAGATAGTGTTGAGGATTAGTGGACAAAGTTCAAAACCATTGTACAATATGCATTAGACGAGTATCTGACAAGCAAGATCGTAAGAGATGGATAAGGGCCACCGTGATACAACAACCGAGTTTGAAAACTGCTACGGAAGCAAAGGGAACTTTACAGCAAACATAAACATAGCCAAAGCCTTTCAGACAAACAGAAATTACACGAAGCGAAATGTAGTGTGAGGAGTGCTATGCGAGAGGCGTTCAATGAATTCTAAAGTACAGTTCTATATACTGACTTGGCAGAAAATCGTAAGAAATTTTGGTCTTATGTCAAAGCGGTAGGTGGATCAAAACAAAATTTCCAGAACTGAAACAGAGAATGACAGACTAAAGGCCGAAATACTGAATGTCTTTTTCCAGAGATGTTTCACAGAGGAAGACTGCACTGTAATTCCTTCTCTAGATTGTCGCACAGATGACAAACTGGTAGATATCGAAATAGATGACAAAGGGATAGAGAAACAACTAAAATCGCTCAAAAGAGGAAAGGCCACTGGATCTGATGGGATACCAGTTCGATTTTACACAGAGTACGCGAAGGAACTTGCCCCCCTTCTTGCACCGGTGTACCGTAGGTCTCAAGAAGAGCGTAGCGTTCCAAATGATTGGAAAATGGCACAGGTCATCCCCGTTTTCAAGAATAGACGTCGACCAGATGTGCAGAACTATAGACATATATCTCTAAGGTCGGTCAGTTGTAGAGTTTTGGAACCCGTATTATGTTCGAGTATAATGACTTCGCTGGACACTAGAATTCTACTCTGTAGGAATCAGCATGGGTTTCGAAAAAGGCGAACGTGTGAAACCCAGCTCGCGCTATTCGTCCACGAGACTCAGAGGGCCATAGACACGGGTTCCCAGGTAAATGCCGTGTTTCTTGACTTCCGCAAAGCATTTGATACAGTTCCCCACAGTCGTTTAATGAACAAAGTAAGAGCATATGGACTATCAGACGAATTGTGTGATTGGATTGAACTGTTCCTAGATAACAGAACGCAGCATGTCAATCGCAATGGAGATAAGTCTTCCGAAGTAAGATTGATTTCAGGTGTGCCGCAGATGAGTGTCATAGGACTGTTGCTATTCACAATATATATAAGTGACCTTGTGGATAACACGGGAAGTTCACTGAGGCTATTTGCGGATGATGCTGTAGTATATCGAGAGGTTGTAAGAATGCAAAATTGTTCTGAAATGCGGGAGGATCTGCAACGAATTGATGCATGGTGCAAGAAATAGCCACTGAATGTCAATGTAGACAAGTTTAATGTGCTGCGAATACATAGAAAGAGAGATAATTTATCTACAATATAGCACGTCAGCAACTGGAAGCAGTTAATTCTATAAATTATCTGGGAGTAAGCATTAGGAGTGATTTAAAATGGAATGGCCATATGAAATTAATCGTCAGTAAAGGAGATGCTAGTCTGAGATTCAGTGGAAGAATCCTAAGGAAATGCAATCCGAAAACAAAGGAATTAGGTTACAGTACACTTGTTCGCCCAGCGCTTGAATACTGCTCACCGGTGTGGGATCTATACCAGATACGGTTGATACAAGAGATAGAGACGATCCAACGGAGAGCAGCGCGCTTCGTTACAGGATCATTTAGTAATCGCGAAACTGTTACGGAGATGATAGATAAACTCCAGTGAAAGACTCTGCAAAAGAGACTCTCAGTAGCTCGCTACGGACTTTTGTTGATGTTTCGAGAACATACCTTCACTGAGGAGTCAAGCTGTATATTGCTCGCTCCTACGTATATCTCACGAAGAGACCATAAAGATAAAATCAGAGAGATCAGAGCCCACACAGAGGTATACCGACAATCTTTCTTCCCACGAACAATACGAGACAGGAATAGAAGGGAGAAACGATAGAGGTACTCAAAGTACCCTCCGCCACACACCGTCAGATGGCTTGCGGAGTATGGTTACTGATGTAGACGTAGATGACTGCGGATATTGTATCACAGACACAGTCCCTTTGAATATTTAGAGATATCACTAAACCCTCCCAAAGATGTAAACAACCATGCAAGGCCGGCCGGTGTGGCCGTGCGGTTCTAGGCGCTACTGTCTGGAACCGCGTGACCGCTGCGGTTGCAGGTTCGAATCCTGCCTTGGGAATGAATGTGTGTGATGTCCTTAGGTTAGTTAGGTTTAAGTAGTTCTAAGTTCTAGGGGACTGGTGACCATAGATGTTAAGTCCCATAGTGCTCAGAGCTACTTTAACCATTGTAATGTATGGTTTTCATGAGCGATAATAAAGGCAGAATGATGTTTACGTTGATATCTATACCTCGGAATCGAGGGGATGCAAAACTTTTTTTGATGTGTGTATTTTAGGTTAGAAGATAGATTACGAGATCTATAGCAACGAACACGTGTTCCGAAAACAACAATCGTGTTCGTTCACGAATCACAGAAAGCAACAGATACAAGCACTCAGGTAGATAATGTGTTCCTTGACTTCCCAAAGCATTTCGTACAGTTTCACACGGCCGCCTAATGAACAAAATACGAGGGTATACTGCATCAGACTAACTCTGTGACTGTACTGAATAGTTTTTAGCATAGAGAATGTAACATGTCATTCTGAACGTAGAGGAGTCTTCAGACGTAAAACTCGGGAGTGACACAGAGGAGAATATACGATATGGTTGCTGACATTGTAAAATCCATGTTGTCTTTCGCATTTGATATTGTTGTATGGAGAGAAGTTGTGACGCGAGAAAATTATAGCCAAAGCAGGAAAACTTCCAGATAATCGACGCTTGGTACAGGGTGGGGGGAAGGCACCTGAAATCTACAAAAAAAAGTGACTTGTTTCGAATACATAGAAGAAAGACCCTTAGTGGAATAATTACAAAATTGTAGAACAGTCACTGGTAGTGTATTCCTCTGTGAAATATGTAGGAGCATGCTTACGGAGCGATTTGAAGAGGAACGACTACATGAGGTTAATCGCGAGTAAATAAGGTGTCAGACTGGGTCATAGTCCATCAACGAAGAAAGTAACTTAAAAAACATTCATTCGACCAATACTTGAATGTTGTTCGTCAGTATTTGATCCGTACCAGACAGGACTGATAGAACAACTAGGAAGGGCCCCAATAATAGTGTTACTTTCCGTTACAGGTTCGTTTAGCAAGCTTGAAAGGGTCACAGAGAAGCTGCAAGAGAGGCGCTTTGCGTGACGCTACAGTCTACTGTTGAACTTCGGGGAGCGCACCTTTCTGCAAGAGTCAACTACTATATTGCTTCCTCCAGCACATAGCTCAAGAAACGTTCATGAAGATAAGAGAGATTTAAGCCGAGGTGGCGGCCTACCAGCAATAGTTCTGGAGTAGAAAATACGAAGTGACACTGGTACAGAAACTAGCTCCCACCACACACCGTATGGTGGATTGAACAATATAGATGTAGATGTCGATGTAGAAATACATTTTTGACCCAAAACCTCATGATCACCTTCTTAACAGACTATTCGACCACCTATGAAACACAATACCGCAGTGATTCTACCTAGCACGGATTCCAAAGATCCTCGGTAAGTTTGCGGAGCTATGTGGAAACACATGACTGGGCACCAGCAATTCCCATAAATTACGGACCGTTGTCTGTGTAAGCGGAGCTGGAGTCCATAGAGTTCCTGGTGCCTTTCATCGAGTTCATTGAAAGCCAAGACATCAACGTGAGTCCACATTATGTTCCTCAAAACACGTTGGCACAATTCTAGCCTTTTGACACGGACAGGTACCCTGCTGCACGCCATCGGAATGACACCAAGCATGAAGGGATGAAGGGAAACCGCAACAACGCAAATGCAAGAGTGAAAAAAAATTGTCACAACTATATGTCTCCTCCATGAATTTCAACCACCTGAATTCTAAAACGATATCACCCATTCTTTCGGGACCAATCGCAAAATTTGCTAATACTGATAACGCATATGTAAGTACTACAAATCCAGAATGATGCAGCTGCCCCTACCTAAGTGTTTTACGTAATCCGCAAAGCCTTCATATTTACGATTTGTGTATTCTTCAAAAATGGTTCAAATGGCTCTTAGCACTATGGGACTTAACATCGATGGTCATCAGTCCCCTAGAACTTAGAACTACTTAAACCTAACTATCCTAAGGACATCACACAACAAGCAGCCATCACGAGGCAGAGAAAATCCCTGACCCCGGCGGGAATCGAACCCGGGAACCCGGGCGTGAGAAGCTTTGTGTATTCTCTCGCTACCTACAAGCAAACTGTTAGTCCTAAAGAAGAAAAACGAACAGCACCTTATTGTAGGAAATTTAACGTACTTAATTTATGTACTGAGATACGTTTTACCTATAGGTCCTAGATTTCGAATTATTCAAGAACAAACGTGACCTTCAACTTCGTTTTTATTGGATAGATCAAAAACCGTGGCCTCCAGCGAAAACGTATCCCATAACAAAATTTAACTACATTAAATTTCCTACAAAAAGTTTCTAACTTTTTCTGTAGGACTAACACTTTGCGCGTGGTTTTCTACAGCGTTGCAGGTTGCAAAAAAGCCATAGGAAGGAGCAGTTGAATAACCCGATGTATGGTACACGAATCATGCTGAAGTAGAATACAAGTTTAAAACAACAAAATACTGAAATAAGCTATAGTGAACCGATGCGTACAGAGAATGTAGTACAAAAGACGAAGTAACGTCACTCATTTCGTTCTTTCCGAGTTGTCTTGGTGTGGCCCCTGCTTTTGCTGTTATGGGGCATTTCTGTGTGCTCACGGCGAAGCATCCAGCAGTAGTTGCCTACCATCCGAACATCCCATCATTCCTCACGCACTGAATCCAGGTTTGGAGGTAAAAATGCCGAATTTAAAAAATGTAACTTCGAACTTCTCGAGCATCACAGCATTTCGATTGTGGTCAGTCAGTGCTCAGCTGTGTCGATACACACTGGGCTACGATTGCTTTCCCATGAAGTTTTGGACAACACACTGAAAGGCAGTGCAGTCTTCTCGCTCCTTGGCATTCACTGAATGAAGGGAATCTTCATCTAACATTAGTTTCCTAATATCTAGGGTAGTGAACACGGATACCTTACCATCCGACAGGTTCGGGGAACTTGTAATACAGATATTTGAAACAGCTGCCACATTTAATTAATGTGCATAGGTGGCAAGAGTATTCTGTCGCTGTCCACTAGAGGATCACATCTGATGTTTTCCTCCCCTGGAACCAATTCCAGTCTTAGGGTCCACTGTTTTTGTTCCCAACGTTTGTTACGAGCGCGACTGTAGCCTTCGCGGGTAACTTATAATATCCTGATTGATGACTGATGTTCTGGAAGTGTACCCAACGATTTCAAACCACAACACACCACCCCATTTAGATGAGTCAATAAACAGTCGCCAGTAATGAGAAGCGTACGGAATAGTGAACTGACCCATCTAATCTCTTACATCACTGCGATACACTAACATGTCTTCTTAAGAAAAATGTTGTGTCAGTATCAAATCCCTTTTTCTGTAAAATGTAACGGAGATACCAGCTTCTAACAAACGTCTTCCATGCAACATGCTAGGTGCTCTGCTGTATCATTTGTCAGTCACGGACTAAATCATTTAGATCTTGCTGTGTGAACAGAAGAGGACTTTCACATGTGCCTATTTCAAAGTCAGTTTATGTAGTTCACAGCTTCCTCGTACCTTCGAAAACAGCCAAGAGTGCCACGGAAGCCGAGGTAGTTGTACTACGAAGCATAATAATGCCTCCACGACCCTGCGTGTGTTTTGAACAACAGCTGGCCGGGATGGCGGAGGATCCGGACACGACTCTTGATCTGGTGTGACGACATACATGGTTTTGGAAAACGACATTCCGTTTCCGGAGACGATGATTCACCTATTCTAATGTATTATTTTTTTATATTTGACCACATCGTTTGTTTATGATACAACCATAACTGGTTTCTGCCTTCAAAGGCCATCTCGAGATGCTATGGGCGGTATCTGATGAAATAGTGTTCATGCGTTGTTAACTCATGGCAGCGGGACCATGACGCGCATGAAAACTTGATTAACATTAACTTTTGGAAACATTACTGTAAATTAACAGTGGCTGATAGGGCTAATTAAGACACTAATCCGTCTAGATCGGAAGGATTTATTAAAAACTAAAAATTACACTCCTTTTACTAGTTCGTCAAGCACATAGCGTCTGAAGATGGCCTTTGAATGGCGAAACGGGTTACGATCGTATCATAAGCAACTGATTGAGTCAAAAATAAGAAAATAACACCTTACATACATGATTCATTCGATCATGTGACAAGTGATAGGATTACGGAGATATTTAGCAAACTCAAGTGGCAGACTCTGCAAGAGAGGCGCTCTGCATCGCGGTGTAGCTTGCTGTCCAGGTTTAGAGGGGGTGCGTTCCTTTATGAGGTATCAAATATATTGCTTCCCCCTACCTATACCTCCCGGGGAGATCACGAATGTAAAATTAGGGAGATTCAAGGGCCCTCGGAGGCTTCCCGCGAATCATACGCGACTTTCGGCAACGAAACACTTGTGGCTGCATTAGCTCTCTAAACAGTCGTCAGCTCTCCCACGGATCACAGCTTATCTGGTATCACAGGGCGGGCAAGTAATCCGCCTCCGCGTTCTGTGACGCGGCGTCGATACCCAAGATTTTGTCGCCTGCACGTGGGTTCACAATGGTTTAATACTTCCCGTAGGCACTCACGACAGTGGTTTGTGAACAGTCGATCAACTGCGCTGTTCCCGAGTTTTTTTTTTTTTTTCCAGGCGCCCGGTCTTAACAACATACCCATTGTCTCTGAAGTCAGAGTAGTTCCCTAGTCTCAGCCGTTACTATAGCTACAATGATTCTCCATTTGTCTATCCTTTGCTGATACATAATAAATTAGGTGGAGAAATGCTTTCGGTGGTAGGGGGGGGGGGGGTGCGGACGGGAGTTAGTGATAGTACTGAAAAACGTCAAACAAATATATGGCCTTTTCTTAATCGTGTCCGACGTACAGCGAATTGTGCAAAACATTTGGCAGCTGAAGGTTTCACCACGAATTTTAACAGGACATACTATGGCAGTCAACTGAAACCGCCTAGAGTGCATTTTTTGGTTACACATCTGACATACTACAGACTGTAGCGAAAATCAGTTTGTTTCGAAGTCATACATAACATTCCATCTCAATTTCTAAGATGATTGGGCCAAAAGGCAACATAAAGTCTATTCACATTGGTGTGCAGAGTATGTGAAGGAATAGATAGCATTCAATCAGAATTTCTTAAAATCGTAGTGGGAAGAGGCAACGAAACGTCAATTCAAGTTGGTGTGTAGAATGTGTGAGTCTGGCGATACATCATCTGACTTTCGGAAAAACATCATCCAACCAATTCCGAAAATTGCAACAGCTGACAAGTGCGAGAATTATCACACAATCATCTTAACAGTTGATGTTTCAAAGCTGCATGTACATATGAATGGAAAAGAAATCTGAAGATCTATTAGATGATGATCAACTTCGCTTTACGAAAGGTATAGGCACCAGAGAAACAGTTCTAACTGCGGTTAATAACGGAAGCAAGACTAAAGAAAACTCAATCCATGTTCATAGGATTTTGGATGTGGAAAAAGCGCTCGACAGTGTCAAATAATAAAAAGATGTTCGAAATTCTGATAAAAATAGGGGTAAGCTAGAGGAAAATACGGGTAATATACACTATTACAAGAACAAAGAGGGAACAGTAAGAGTGGAAGACCAAGAAAGCCGTGCTTGGATTAAAAATGGTGTAGGACTGGGAAGTTATCTGTCGCCCCTACTCTTCAGCCTGTACATCGAAAAAGCAGTGAAGGAAATAAAAGAAAGGTTCAAGACTGTAGTTCAAACTCAAATTGAAAGGACATCAATGATCAGATTCACTGACGACATTGCAGCCTGTAGTGAAAGTGAAGAAGAATTACAGTATCTGTTGATTGGAATGAACAGTCTGACGAGGACAGGGTATGGAATAAGAGTAAATCGAACAAAGATGAAAGTAATAAGAAGTAGCAGAAATGAGGACAGATAGACACTTAACAATGGAATTGATGATCACGAATTAGATGAAGTTAAGGAATTCTGCTGCATGACAAACGGAGCTAGAGGGACATAAAAAGTAGACTGGCAAAAGGGACTGGTAAAAGGACATTCCTGGTTAAAACGAGTGTGTTGTTGTTGTTGTTGTCTTCAGTCCTGAGACTGGTTTGATGCAGCTCTCCATGCTACTCTATCCTGTGCAAGCTGCTTCATCTCCCAGTACCTACTGCAACCTACATCCTTCTGAATCTGCTTAGTGTACTCATCTCTCGGTCTCCCTCTACGATTTTTACCCTCCACGCTGCCCTCCAATGCTAAATTTGTGATCCCTTGATGCCTCAAAATATGTCCTACCAACCGATCCCTTCTTCTAGTCAAGTTGTGCCACAAACTTCTCTTCTCCCCAATCCTATTCAATACCTCCTCATTAGTTACGTGATCTATCCACCTTATCTTCAGTATTCTTCTGTAGCACCACATTTCGAAAGCTTCTATTCTCTTCTTGTCCAAACTAGTTATCGTCCATGTTTCACTTCCATACATGGCTACACTCCAAACAAATACTTTCAGAAACGACTTCCTGATACATAAATCTATATTCGATGTTAACAAATTTCTCTTCTTCAGAAACGCTTTCCTTGCCATTGCCAGTCTACATTTTATATCCTCTCTACTTCGACCATCATCAGTTATTTTACTTCCTAAATAGCAAAACTCCTTTACTACTTTAAGTGTCTCATTTCCTAATCTAATTCCCTCAGCATCACCCGATTTAATTTGACTACATTCCATTATCCTCGTTTTGCTTTTGTTAATGTTCATCTTATATCCTCCTTTCAAGACACTGTCCACTCCGTTCAACCGCTCTTCCAAGTCCTTTGCTGTCTCTGACAGAACCACAATGTCATCGGCGAACCTCAAAGTTTTTACTTCGTCTCCATGAATTTTAATACCTACTCCAAATTTTTCTTTTGTTTCCTTTACTGCTTGAGTGTACTAGGGTTTAATCTGAGGAAGAAGTTTCTGAGAATGTAACGTCGGAGCACAGCATCGTGTGGTAGTGAAATATGGACTTTGGAATAACCGAAAAGGAAGAGAATCGAAGCATTTGAGATGTGGTGGTAGAGAAGAGTGTTGAAAATTAGGTATACTGATTAAAAATTAGGTGGATTGATAAGGTAAGGAATGAGGAGGTTCTCCAGAGAATCAACGAGGAAAACTTCCACGGTACTAAGGGGAACTGTAGAGGGCAAAAACTGTAGAGGAAGAGAGAGACTGGACATACGTCCAGCAAATCTGTGAGGACGTAGGTTTCAAGAGCTACTCTGAAACGAAGAAGTTATCACAAGGAAAAAATTTAGTTTCAGGGAGTACTTCTCAACACTGGCAGAAATGAACACACAGAACCCAGTGTACTTCACGTTTATCTACCTTTAATTCACATTCACATTTATTTTCATCAAAGCTCTGCGTACTCTGGTTCTGTTACACCAGCGCTATTGTCATCGATATTTCTCGGTTTTAACCTTCGCCATCAATTTTTGTGAGTAACTATCTGCTATCTGCTGCTTCGCTCGTATGTCAATAGTTCTGTATGGTGAGTAATGGTGAGTAAGTAAGCTAGTAATTTTACGAGATTTCTGTGTACGTAGTGGTGTAGCGACGTGAGCATAAAAATGTATGCTGTGCCAGTATGTAAGTACAAAGTGAAAGAGTTTAAATTATTTTGATGTATATCAAATCTGAAAGGATGCATTATATTTTCTAATTATATTTAAAAATACCTCCATTCATTACATTCGTGCAGAAGTAGTGTTTTTATGGGTTTCTCTGGATCACCTAGCCACCAGAGCAACACATGTCAACAATTTCTCCCATCAGTTTCAATGCGTTAGGTGCCTACATCTTTGATACATCCCCCTATAATGACTAATCTGTGGATAACATAGTCAATAGACCATAATCAGATGCAGCCTCATCATAAGCCGCCACGTTACACGTTTAAAGGTACGACTCTCTGTTTGACCTATAGCCTTTATGTAAATGACGATGTCGTGAGTCTTCAGACATCTTGGAATCCATAGGAGGCGCGTGATGGTCAATGTCTAAAATGCTACGGGTTTGTGGTTCTTATATGTCCCTGTAGCTCTTAAGGCTGCCAGAAGTTCTGCTTTCAGCTTCCGGTGGACGTAAGATTGCCAGTACGGTCTGTGGGAGTCGAGCTCTCCTACAACTATGCGCTAAAACAGACTTACGTTTGCGAGGCTTATAGTACTAATTTTATATGGTTCTCGGGGTTACGGTCCGATATTATTGTCTCACTACCAAAATTCTGCAGGAATTCCAAGTGGTGTTGCAACTCACTATCATAAACCAAGCGCACTGCAACATTGGATTAACACTGCCACAGAACAATATTTTGTGACAGGCTGAGATTGTAGTCGAATGCATTTACTAACTTCGTCAGTTATCGTAGATACGCGTTTGTCTCATTTTTCTTATTACAAATCATGCGCTTATGTGAATGTTGAAAGTATCCTATATTAATTTGTCGATTATTTAGCTTTATGCTTTGGCTCTGGCCATCCAAATCTTCATATTTCAGTTAAGACAGAGCATTTTCTGTTTGGTTGTTGATCTGTTATTTGGCCCTAATACGCAATTAATTTCTCGATTATCAACTATCAAATACTTCAAAATAATACAAATACGTCTATCATAAGAAATTCTTGCAGCACTACTAAGTTTACTTAACAAAGAAAAGTGGGTATGTATAACATTCGCATCTGTTAAAATACAGCTAATGCCTCAGCTTAAAGTCTCGCTGAGAAAATACATTTTCTCCCAATTTCATAACTAACTGTTTCAACTACAAACATGAGCGTCTCAGTTCCCGCCCTAAGACGGAATAAATCAGCCATGTTAGAAAACAAATGAAACATTTCTGGGTGGCCTGCTCGCGTGTCGGGCGGCAGTAGCAAGGGAGCGCACTACAAGCCGGCTAATTAGTCTCCCACGAATTTAAATGGCGCCCGCTAGACGACAGCGCGTTTCCTAGCGCAAGAAACGCTGAACAAAGAATGGGCTGCTTTTGTAAACAAGCACGAGGAAAATACTTTGCGCTGTAATCAAAGTTTGCTGACTTCTCAAACAACGCCCGCAGTTAACTGAAGTGCTCTTGAGTGCTTGCGCTGTGGACGGAATTACTGGTATTGACCTGTTTGCTGAGTATCTGTGAACGACAGTATTCAGCAGAATACACGTCTCGTTGTGAAACAAGCTCAGTGTCCTCAGCTGATTTTGCTGTCGATTAATTGTTTACTTATAAATGAATTTCCGTATCATACTCGAAATTGGTCCGTTAATCTGTGGATATGCATGCAAATCATAAAAATGTATGTACGCGCGCGCGCGCGCGTGTGTGTGTGTGTATGTGTGTTTTTGTCTGTTTTCTACACCTCCTCCTAAACACAGGACCAATTTCAACCAAACTTGGCATAGACAACAACCGCTGTGGGTATAAGAACACCCTACCGACAATAGTTAACGATATATGATATCGTAATAAAGCAGAAACGTGAAAATCTACCGCATCGTTCCTGAGATTTAAATATTTTACTTCTGTGCTGCTAACTATGTTCGAAATCAATTTCGCGAGCAATGTCTATATATGCCGCTAACTGCGCGTACCACACGTAGCTCAGGAGATATGACGTCACAAACAATGATATGCGTGAAAAATGTCGCATCATACACGAAGTCTTAGGAAATTTATTCTTGAGTGCTACGACACTCCTAGAGTCTTGTCAACAAGGAAATCACAGACACCTGGCAACGCTTTTGACAGCTTTGAACTGCGAAATGCAAACAGCTGTAGGCGGAAACAATAGCAATATTTTATTTCTCTGTCCCGTGCCAGTCTCTTCATCTCGTAGTAATACTTTGAGCATATGTCCTCACTTATTTGCTGGATGTTTTCCAACCTCTGCATTCCTCTACAGCTCTCTTTAGTACCATGGAAGTTTGTCTGATGTCTTAAAAAATGTGTTACCATCCTGTCCCTTCATCTTGCCAGTGTTTTTCGTATACTCCTCCCCTCGTCGATTCTGCAGAGGATCTCCTCATTTCTTACTTATCAGCCCATCTAATTTTCTGAATTCTTCTGTAGCATCACTTCTCTAATACTTCAATTCTCTTCTTTTCCAGTTTTCCCATAGTCCATGTTTCACTACCACACAATGCAGCACCCGAGAAGTACATTCTCAGAAATTTCCCCCATTGACTGAGGTAAATGTTTGATGCTAGTAGACTTCTCTTGGCTAGGAACTCCCTTTTTGCCAGTGCTAGTATGATTTTGATGTCCTCCTTGCTCCGTACGTCATGGGTATTTCGCTGCCTAGGTAGCAGTATGGCTTAGCTTCATCTACTTCGTGATCACCAAACGTGATGTTAAGTTTCTTTCTCATTTCCGCTATTTCTCATTACTTCCGTCATTCTTCGATTTGCTGTCATTCCATATTCTGTACTCATTAGATTGTTCATTCCATGCACAGATCCTGTAACTCTTTTTCACTTTCACTGAGCATAGTAAAGTCATCAGCGAATTTTATCATACCCTTTCACCTTGAATTTTAATTCCTGTCTTCAACCTTTCCCTTATAGTTCCTGTACATATTGTATATTACCCAGCTTTGCCTAGAGCTTACCTCAACTTTTCTCAGAGTTTCGAACATCGTGCACCATTTGACATTGTCGACCGCTTTTTCCAGGTGGACAAATCATATAAGCGTGTCTTGATATTTATTTAGTCTTGCTTCCATTAACAAGCTCATCTTGATGACTGCCTCTCTCGTGCCTTTATCTTTCATAAAAGGAAACAGATCGTCATCTAATATATCTTCAACCTTCTTTTCTAATCTTCTGTATGTTATTCTTGACAGATACTTGATGCATGTGCTGCTAAGGAGACTGCACGGTCATTTTCGCATTCGTCAGCTCTCACATTCTTCGGATTTGTGTGAATGATATTTTTCCGGCAGTGAGATGATATATCCCCAGACTCATATATTTTACACAGTAACGTGAATGGTCGTTTTGTAGACACGTCCCCAACTGATTTTAGAAATTCTGATGCTTAACATATATCCCTCCTGCCTCGTTGATTATAAGTCTTCTAAAGCTCTTTGGAATTGTGATTCTAATAGTCGATCCCGTATCTTTTCAATATTGACTCTGGTTTCTCTTCTGTCATCAGAGAATTCCTCTCCGTCATAGAGGCCTTCAGCGTACTCTTGGCTTTCGCTTTCTCCGCTGAACTTAACAGCGGATGTTACAACCCGTGCTTTTAGTGTCATGGAAGGTTGTTTTGACATTTCTACTGGTGAGTCAGTTCTTCTGACTATCATATCTTTTTCGATTTCTTCACATTTTTCATGCGGCCGTTTCTCCTTAGCTTCCCCGCTATTCCTGTTTCATTCATAAGTGGCTTGCATTTCTGTATTCTCAACTTTTTGTACCTTCTTCATTCATAGATCAACCGAAGTATTTCTTCTGTTACCCATGGTTTCTTAGCAGTTACCTTCTTTGATCCTACTGTTCTCTTTACAACTTGTGTGATCGCCCATTTTAGAGATGTCCATTCCTGTTTAACTGAAATACCTACTGAGCTATTCCTTACCACAGTACCTACAACCTCAGAGAACTTTGAGCCTACCTCACCATTGCTTAATACTTTCGCACTGCACTTGTTAGAGCGTTTATTCTCTCTGACTAGTTTCCTGAACTTCAGCCTACTCTTCATCACTACCAAATTGTGATCTGTATCTATTTCTGCTCCTGAGTATGCCTTTGATTTGGAAATCTCTGCCTGACCAGAATGTAATCTAACTGGACATATTCCGTATTTCCCGCCCTTTTATAGTACACATCCTCCTTTTGTGGTTCTTGAACAGAGTATTCCTTATTAAGAGATGAAATTCATTTCAAAACTCAATCTTTCTCCTTTCTCATTCCTAGTACCAAGTAATCCTTTCTTCTACTCTTTCATGTACAGATGCATTCCAGTTCCCAATGACTATTAGATTATCATCTCCCTTTATGTACTGAATTACCTGTTCAATATCGTCATATACTTTGTCTATATTTTTATATTCGGCTTGTGAGGTCGGCACATATACATGAACTATCGTTATTGGTGTGCGTTTGCTGTCGATTCTGGTAAGAACAGCCCCATCACTGAACAGTTCATAGTAACTCACTCTCTGCCCCACCTTCCTATTAATAGCGAATCCTACTTTCGTTGTGCCATTTTCTGCTGCTGTTGATATTACTTTGTACTCATCTGATCAGAAATCCTCGTTTTCTTTCCAGTTCACTTCACTGATCCCCTAGCGTACCTAGCCTTAGCATTTCCGTTTTCAGATTTTCCAGCTTCTCTACCACGTTCAGGCTTCTTACATTCCAAGCCCCGACTCGTAGAACGCTGTCCTTTCGTTGATTATTCGACCTTTTTCTCGTGGTCGAGTCCCGCTTGGCAGGCCCTCCCGGGGACCCAAAGGACGGCCTAGTCCGGAATCTCTTGCCAATGGGGAGATCATCGTGACACTTTTTTAAAATCAGGCAACAGACTTAGGGATACACATTATGTGTCTTTAATGCAGTCGTTTCTATTGCCTTCTGTATCCCAATGACGTTCATCATTGCTGATACTTCCGCTTTAGAAGCAGTCCCCCCCCCCCCCCCCCTCCCTCCAAAGTGCAGGAGACTGCACTGTACCTTAATCGGCTCCTCCGCTTACTTTCACAAAGCTGTTGGCTGAATGTAGGGTGACTGCTTATACCGGAAATCTTCTGTCGCCACTATGATGACTTTTATTCAAAAATTAAGCAATATCTTGCTTAGAACTCGGAATCGAGAACGTTTAGATTGGTAATCAAATTTGCTACTCCTAGTCCATGGGTGCAGTCTACAGGGGTATGAAAAAGCACTGACATACGGACGTTTAAAAAATCGCACTGTAGACACCTTTGATGTGTATCAGTTATTGATTCATGAATTTAGGGACGAGGAACTGACACTTGACTTTTACCAGCAAGATAGGGGAACATGCCACACATCTAAAGCTAGTACGTCTGCTGTGGACTGATCTTTTCCTGACAGGGTGATTACCAATATATTATGGCCCCCGAGGCCACCTGACTTGGTTCTCATTGACCTGACTTGGGCCCCCTTGAGAGGACGTCATAAATCTTGATGACTCCAGTATACTTGTTGTTTTTAAACAGAAATTTCATTTCTGTTCGTCTCATTGTGTATTTCTTTCGTTTATATTATTTACTTGAATGTAGCAGTTCTTGCTATGTATGGTCCTGTGTTACTTAGTAGTGACACAAGAGGTGAAAGCAAATATCATCCTAAAGTGTTTCACTGAAAGATCATCATATATGAGAGCGTTGATTCCGGGACCTTTGTAATCTTCAGTGTAACTTTTGCGGGTCTGGGACGGTGCAGCGATTTTGTTGCAGAGAAAAACGTCCTGCCATTCATCAAACTAATAATCTGTATCTTTCAAGCTCTATTCAAATTTTATTTCACCAACGAAGGGTTTGGATTTCGTCTGGTGGTAGTGAGAAGGGGGGATGGGTCATTTTAGTAACACTACTGAACATGTATCTTTTTAGTGTGACCAAAAGACTGATGAAAATAATGAAATATATGCCGTAATAGTTCCATAACTATCACGATACTCCACAATATTACTGTAAACATCCATTTGGTTACCGCTAGAGAGCTGGTTCGTCTGAACGCTTTACACATGTCCCTGAGTCAGACAACACAAATGAAACAACTGTAGCAGTTTACGGTCTCCAGACTTGTATCATCACCACGATGGTGTTAGCCGTGATGTGAAGAGGGTAAAAATCATGTAATACGGAGAAGCCATAAATGAAAGAAATAATCTCCCGTGACCCAGTCTTCCTGTCTACAGTTTCGTACAATCCTCGCAGTACCTACTGGGGGACGGGGGTGAGAGAGGTGGGGGTTACGTTATGCCCACCTTTTGATATTATAGTAATCTAGTCAGTTACTTTATGCTTTAAAATTTTGAGAAAAAATGTTGTTGTTACGGAATTGTTCTACCAAATTCCATAAATGTTTTTAAATTTTTCGGTTAAACCTAGCTCAAAAATTTAAATTTTAGTAGTAGATGTCACTTCCCCAGTGAATATCGTATTCAGTATTTCCAGGTTCAGGCCCTTACTTCGACATCAATAACTCTTTAAAAAGTGTGTTGAGTAAAAGTCAACAACAACTAAACAAATTTCAATTTTTTTTTGTAGTTACCACAAAGTCGGTTGAACACGTTACTGAAATTGCTAAGAGTGTGCTGAAAGGTACTGGGTATTTTCGGTTCTGTACCCTACTTGCACACCAGTACCGCTTTTAAAAGTATATTGTACGTCTGATTCAACAACAGTTAATAAATATGAATTTTTAAAAACATTTTCGGGAGTATCCACCTTCCACTTCTGTAACGGGCGTTATGGAAAATGCCTTGGTAATGATAGGGTTAATGTCCCGTCGATAAGCGTACTAGCTTTTCCAGCGAACTTCTTAATTGTTGCGGTTAATTACTGAGTGGGCTACTGAAGGCACAGAATTTAATGTCATTCTCATGATTTTGAGTTGATCGCATACTTAATTCTCACGAATAATTGCGGGGTAAGTTTCTGTGAGAATTTTGCCTGACCAGACACATTTCTTTACAGCGACACAGTACCAGAATTCGCTTAGTGATGTTTCCATGAAAAGAAATTACTGTAAGTCTTATTCAAACCAAGCCACCTGCGATGAACATTCGTGTAACAAGTAAAGCTTGTGTGCTACATAAAAGCACACGATGTTAATGCATGCTTCAATCAAAGTGTAGCTCAAGTTCAAAAAACTCCCCTGCCCCTCTTAATAGACGGCTTTCAAATTTATTGGCCTCCTTTACTTACTTCTAGGAAGAGGCTGCAGACAGTCTGCCTTCCTACGTTAAGAAAGGTACTTTTTGCACTGGTCGACGAATTTAGTAAAATGCACGCAAAAGTAATTCACGAACTACAGGGTGGGCAAAATGAAAAGGGCCCCAGAAATATTTACTGCTCCTTAACATGGAGAGTGCAACGAGATTTCCACTGTTCAACCAAGAGGAGCTAGAGGATAGGTGGAAAGAGTATGAGGGGGAGAACTTTGAGTCGATTCAGAAGAGATAGGGTATTAGAATCAGCATTTAAAGGAGCCTTGGAAGACTTTAGATCAAATAAGACAGCAGGGATGATTGACAATCCATAAGAATTTCTCATATCATTGGGTGAAGTAACAACAAAATGTCTATTCGCGTTGGTGTGTAGAATGTATGAGCCCGACTTTCGGAAAAATATAACCCACGTCATTCCAGAAACTGAAAGAGCTGACAAGTACGAGAATTATCGCACAATCACCTTGACAGTTCATGCATCGAAGTTGCTAAGAAAAATAGCATACAGTAGAATGGAAAAGTAATTTGAGGAGGTGCTAGATGATGATCAACTTCAACCTTAGGAAAGGTGAAGGCACTGGAGAGGCAATTGTCAAGTTTCGGTTAATAATCGAAGCAAGCCTGAAGAAAAATCATTACACGTTGGTAGGATTTGTCGACCTGCAGAAAGGATTAGACAATGCCAATTGGCACAAGGTGTTCGAAATGTTTTGGAACATATGGGTAGCTATAGGACAAGCGGGTAATATACAACATGTAAAAGATCCAAGAAGGAATAATAAGAGTGGAAGACAAAGAACGAAGTGCTCGGATTAAATAGGGTGTAAGACAGGGATGTAGTCTTTCACCCCTACTGTTCAATCTGCACACGGAAAAAGCAATGACGGAAATAAAATAAAGGTTGAAGAGAGCAACTAAAATTCAAGTTGAAAGTATAACTATGATACCATTCGCTCATGACATGAAAGTGAAGAATAGTTACATGATCTGCTGAATGGAATAAACAGTGTAATGAGTATAGAATATGGATTAAGAGTAAATCGAAGAAAGACGAAAGTAACGAGAAGTAGCAGCAATGAGAACAGCGAGAAACTTAACGTTAGGATTCATGGTCTCGAAGTAGTTGATGTTAGGGAATTTTACTACCTAGGTAGGTAAATAACCAATGACGGACGTAGCAAGGAGGTCATAAAAAGCAGACTAGCACTGGCAAAAAGGGCATTCAAGGGCAATAGCAGTCTGCTAGTATCAATCACAAACCTTAATTTGAGGAAGAAATTTCTGAGGAAGTACATTTAAAGCACAGTATGGCAGTGAAACATGGACTTTGGAAAAACGGGAACACAAGAGAATCGAAGCATTTGAGAAGGGCTGTTACAGACGACAGTTGGAAGTTAGGTGGACTGTTAAGATAAGGAATGAGGAGGTTCTGTGCAAGAAGAAGCAACAAGATGATAGGACATCTGTTAAGACATCTGGAAATAATTGCCTCGGTACCAGAGGGATCTATAGATTTTAAAAACTGTAGAGAAAGACAGAGATTAGAATACACCCACCAAATAATTGAGCACAAAGACTGCAAGTGCTACTCTGAGACGAAGAGATTGCCACAGGAGAGGAATTCGTGTCGGTCCGTATCAAAGCAGTCAGAAGACTGATGGCTCAAAAAAATATGGCTACGCTACTGACATTATTTACACTCAGGAGACATGATTGGTTTTCATTGTAGCTTCGTACAACAAAATGTAAATGATTAGATTTGCATTCCTCAGCGATAGCTCACCAGAGTGCAATAGCGTTGTTCTTTTGCGCAGGACTGTTAGGGTACATCAAGTGCGTGAACATTGTCAGGTGTTGAGCGATCACTGTGAATTACTTAGAAATGCTGCCTAATCATATGAGGTACCGCTATCTGCAGCCTAAAAAGTTTAAAAGGTGTATCAGTATGAGTCTGTATTTGGCAGGGTGGTCGAATACTGGAATATTCAGATTTGTGGGAGATTAGAATGTGACAGTGGTACGGTATTGGACAGCATGGGGAAGTGTAGGTAGTCATACTCACTGTCAAGGGACTGGCGGACAACGCCTGACAACCATAAGGGATGAACGAAGTGTTGAGCTCCGAGAATATCGTAATGTCTTCACATCAGCGCCCCCCCCCCCCTCCCCACTCGAGAAAATGTAATGTATTTTCTGCAACATGCTGTATTACCTCTCACCATTCGTCGGGAAACAGTAGCAGTCGGACTGGGGAAATACCATCCCAAGGATAAGCTGCCGTTAACACCACAAAACGAACGACTGTGTTTGCAGTGAAGCCGTGTCAAGGAAATACAGACCGCTGATGCTCTACCCATTTTAGCTGTCGTCGTCCAGTGAGGCAGCAATCTGTGGAGAGGTCGCATTCTTCCAGTGTTTAGGAGAGGTATGTCCATTATTAGTCGACCACAGTGTTTTTGCACCTGTGACTACTGTAGGCATGCGTATTCAAATACAGACATGTAAACGGGCAGAATACGGCTCTGTGTTCAGCAACTCCTGTACAAGACAACAAGCATCTCGCGCAATTGTTAGATCGGTTATTGCAGCTGCAAAGGAAAGGTTATCGAGATTTAAGTGAGTTTGAATGTGGAGTTATGGTTCGGCGCACGAGCGATGGGATGGATCAACTCTGAGGTAGCGATGAAGTGGCCATTTTCTCGTATGAACGTTTTACGAATGTGCCGTGAAAATCAGGAATCCGGTAAAACATTAAATCTCCGGCATCGCCACCGCCGGAGAAAAGACCCAGCAACAGCGGGGCCATTGGCGACTGAAGAGAATCGTTCAACGTGACAGAAGTGCAGACCTTCCACAAATTGCTATAGATTTCAATGTAGGGCTATCAAAGAGTGTCAGCGTGCGAACCATATGGGCTTTCGGAGCCCAAGGCTCACTAGTGTACCCTTGATGAGTAGACCGAACGAGGTGGAGCAGTGGTTACACACTGGGCTCGCATTCGCGAGGACGACGCTTCAATCCCATCTCCAGCCATCCTGATTTAGGTTTTCCGTGATTTCCCTAAATCGTTTCAGGCAAATGCCGGGATGGTTCCTTTGAAAGGGCACGGCCGATTTCCTTCCCACTCCTTCCCTAACCCAAGCTTGCGCTCCGTCTCTAATGACCTCGTTGTCGACGGGACGTTAAACACTAACCACCACCACCACTTGATGAGTGCAGGGCACAAAGCTTTACGCCTCGCCTGCGCCCGTCAACAGCGACATTAGACTGTTGATGATTAGAAACATGTTTCCTGGTCGGATGGGTCTAGTTTCAAATTCTATAGATCGGATGGACGTGTACGAGTATGGAAACAACCTCACGAATCCATATATCCTGCATTCCAGCAGGGCACTGTTCTAACCGATGGAGGCTCTGCAATGCTGTGGCGCGTGTGCAGTTGGAGTGATATAGGACCCCTGATAAGTCTAGATATGACGCTGTCAGGTGACACGTACGTAAGCATACTGTCTGATCACGTCAATACATTTATGTTCATTGTGTATTCCGACGGACTTGGCGAATTACAGTAGGACAATGCAACACCCAACACTTCCAGAATTGCTACAGAGTGGCTCCAGGAACACTCTTCTGTTTGTAGACACTTCCGCGGTCCTCCGAACTCCCAAGGCATGAACATTATTGAGCATATCTGGGACGCCTTGCAACGTGAAGTGCAGAAGAGACCGCCACCCTCTTGTACTGTTACGGATTGACGGACAGCCCGGCAGGATTCCTCGTGTCAATTCCGTCCAGCTCCGCTTCAGACATGAGTCGAGACGATGCCACGTCGTGCTGCTGCACTTCTGCGTGCTCGCGGCGGACCTACGCGATATTAGGCAAGTGTACCGTTTTCTTTGGGTCTTCTGTGTATTTCGCGAAGACAGGTTGAACCACATGATACTACATGCACAATTGTCTTGAAACCATTCGCTGAGCGATGTGTTTTCATTAGTCACCAATGGACGTGTTTACCGTAACGCTACCGCTCAACGGTCAAGGGAGGCCAAGTGCAATAATATACTGTTCGGATAATATTCTTATCGTTATGGTGTATGATTCCAACAGGTATGACTTCATACCATGACTGGTAGTGGTTAAGGGTACTCTGACGGGAACGGTGCAGGACAGACATCCTGAGTTCTTACGTGTTACCTCTCCTGCGACAATACCACGGTACGATTTTTCAATAGTATAATTTTCGTATAGTCGTGGAACGAGTTTCTGCGAACTTTTAGCGTCCTGATGAGTCACTACCATGACCAGCAAGATCAGCAGATCTGTCCTCAATAGGACATATGTGGTGGCACGTCGGATATCTCCATCACAGGGCCGGTATCAAAGACATGGAAGTCTCCTTGCTGTAGTTGTGGACCAGTTTGCCACACGAGAGGATACAACTGGTTTATATCAGCTTTACCAACCGAATCTACGTATGCAGCCAGGCGATATGGAATGCAACATCATACTGGTAACTGGGCTCACACTGAAACGTTCTTTGTACGGTTGACGCGATTTTGTAATCACTGGAGTAACGTCACATACCCTGTCAACCCGAGAAGTTCTATTCCGTTCTTTCCTCCTCTTCTGAGTGTTACACTTTTTTATAACGTAATCTATTTGGTTGACCGTTTTTATTTTGCCCACCCTGTATATGTTCCGTTTAGCAGAGGGAATGCTTCAGTACGAAGATGGGAATTTAATTCAAAGCCATATTGGTCATATTTCTTTATGCACCTTCATCCGCATCTAACGACTTCGATGTCGAGGGAAGTTGAACCATAGTCTTTCATCCTTCCTTACATTATGTGCCTTTTATTTTGATTACATCTGTAGTATATGAGCCTATCTCTCTGCCTGTCTCCCTCTCTCCCTCTCCCTCCCTCTCTCTCTCTATTCTATGTGTGAGTTCATGCAGAGTCATTTTATGTACATTGTCAAAAAGCAAACAATGGTTCAAATGGCTCTGAGCACTATGCGACTTAACATCTGTGGTCATCAGTCCACTAGAACTTAGAACTACTTAAACCTAACTAACCTAAGGACATCACACACATCCATGCCCGAGGCAGGATTCGAACCTCCGACCGTAGCAGTCTCGCGGTTCCGGACTGAGCGCCTTCACCGTGAGACCACCGCGGCCGGCTCAAAAAGCAACACTCATTAACCCACAATGAGTAAACTGTAACTCACTAATTTGTCTGTGTCATTAGCAAATATTGCAGTACTTCAGGAATCAATACAGTCTCATGTATGTGGATTTGAAACAACATAGTCCCAGTGCCGAACTTTTTAAATGTGCCGTAGAGGTATCGTTTGAGTGACGTAAAAAGGGAAAGTTCTCAAAACTAAAAAGTTGCAGGGTGTATGAAAGCGGCTTTTGAGGTAAGCGCGTCAAATTAGGGAAATTTATACAGACTTGATGGCAGCATACGCAACATAGCTAAAGAGACCATCATACCAGACGAACGTCGTGAGTGAGAATTTATTCTTTACAAAAAGTGGCCTATTATTTTCAGAAAACCGTCGATAGATTTGAGTACCTGTTTCACGGTTCACCGTCATGGCAATGATGCAGGATAGAATCATTTGTATATGCAGCACCTTTCTCCGAACTTAGCACCTAGAACCACATTTCCTGTTTCGCTAAATAAGAACAAAAACTGTTGCAACCAAGCTCTTCTGGACATACTGAGGCTTTTGATATGGTGCATTTTTGTTCTCCTGAAGTTCTTGAACACACAACTTCAAGCATTTTCTCGTCGCTTCGCAATATGCCAGTTATCGATCTAGCTCCAAGGTAATGCGCCACAGCTTATTATACATGCTCCCTCTAGACCACAAGAACGGGCTTAACTCGCAGCGGCTTCTGCTGCTCTGAACTCCTGCGCTAATGCCTATTTAAACAATCAGCTAATTTCGGCACCACGAGAGTCGGAGTGCAGGCGGGGAGAAACTCGGTGAAATTTCGAATTCCGTCGGAGAGGGAGAAGTTGTACCGTGCTCATTCTATGCTGCATCGTAGCCCTGAAGGGGAAACACGAAACAGGTACTCAAATCTATCGACACGTTTCTCAAAATAAAAAGCCACTTTTTCGAATGGATAATTACTATACCCGCAAGTCGTTAGTCTGGGATGATAATCTCTTTTGCCATGCTGTGTATGCTGCCATCAAGTGTGTATAAATTTCCCTAATTTCATGCACTTGTCTCAAAAACCACATTCATATGTCATGCAGTCTTTTCAGTTTGGAGAGATTTCTCTTTTCATTACGTGCAAACGGTAACTTAACTGCACGTTCACATAGTTCGGTACTGGAATGATATTGTTTCTAACGACATACATGACGCTATATTCATTCTCTAAATACTGCAGTATTTAATAATGACACAGGCAAATTAATGAAGAGCCTAAATTGAAGTATAGCAGATACAGATCACATGATATCTGAACATCTCTCAGAGTGGATTGTATTGAACAATTTATACCCTAAACCTACAAGGATTCAAACAACTGCAAGTAAACAAATATGGTTTGTACGCAATAAGAAACAGCCATTACTAGATAGACCAAATGTAACATTTAGTACAAAGTTCCAAGGGGTATAACTGGACCACATCTGAAAGTGGGGGTAAAACATAGTTAAAGCAAAAAGGCAACCATGTGCAGTATTGTTTGCTCTTCATAAGTAGCGTCTCTCTCTCTCGGCTTGTTTTGCCTTAAGGTGAGAGAGACGGTCAAGTAGTGAATGAATGTTTTATCCACACTCCTTGATAAGAAAACGTAAAGAGTGACGACTTAATCTTCTGTTCACAGCAACTACAACAAAACAGCGTGGAGTATCTCATAGGTAGTTTCCGGATCTGATGAAAGATAATTTTTAATTCGTTATTATCGAATGACTCACGAATATTTTCGTCTTTAGAAACTATTACATAATCTTACAAGACAAAACACCTCATTCAAGAAAAGCGTTGTCTTTCTTCCAACCTGCACTGTTTTTTGAGGGCAAACACATCCCGTTAGACAGAAAACGACGTACAGTATCAGTAGATGACAAGAGGCACTTTTAAAATTTGACTTGAACAAGAGGTAGGTGATGTACGAGTCTTTCACCCTAAGATACCATATCAGGAATTATTTTAATGCTGCAGCAGATTCAACAGATTGGCAACCTTGCAGTGTTTTCAAACACAACGAAGACAAAAATAATGAGAAGCATGGGAAGCGACAACAACCACAGTGTATATGTTATAATCATTTATGTGTCACAGAACAATTGAAATAAATCTTATGCGACGCACAGACACGAAGTGAGAAATTAAAAATAAAATGATCAATTACCATAACTAAAGAGAACTGACTGCAATAGGATAAAAAAGAGGACAGATATCCAAGAAAAAACTAGACAATCAAGTTTAGAAGTATGATTTGATAATTGGGAAAAAGGACGCGTGAAACATTTTAAATATTCTTCCATTGAAGAAGGTTAAAAATTTTCTGAAGAAGAAACAGGTTATGGTAAACTCTCATTAAAAGAAGCAACATAATTGTAGAAGTGGCGCCAAGGTAGAATTTGAGTGGTCATCAGAATACAGAGTTGTGGAGGGAAACAAAGTAACGTAGCACGTCCCTCTATGTAGCAGAGATCCCGTGGAAAAAGGTGTACTACAAAAAATAAAGAAATGCGTAATGTCAGATCGACCGAAATACCATGATTGCTAAAAAAAAATTACGAATACGAAACATGAAGCAAGCGGAGCGTAGTTTTGTGGTCGAGTAAATCGTTTTAATGAGCAAAACGAAGATTTGACTTGTAGCAATGATGATAAAAAACATTTAACAGCAGTGGACATTTTATTTTGGTAGATTGCACCTCAATAATTAATTATATTTCAGAATGGCAAATTCTTTACCTTTGTTTCATTACGTCTTCCTAGTACAACGTAACTACCAACATGTCTCACAAAACTGTGATCTCCGTTGGAATAATGTATCAAGAAACGTCTAGATCACTGTTTCTTTTCGTTTTTTGTATCAGGCATGGCCGATTCCGATCTATTTAGTACATTATCCTGAGATATAAGACGGGAAAAGGAATAATGAAACGTGACAGTACAAACATTACGTATGTGTAAATCTATAATACCGACAATGCAAATATAAATAACGTTAAAACATCAAAAACTTATTCGTACGTAGGGCTGCAAGGTTCAGTCTGTCAGTAGTTCTAAGGATGTAACCTAGAACTACTAAAAAGTACAGAGAATGTAATGAAGAGGAATACATAGTCTGTTACATGGTATGTTCCAGGACATTGAAACTGTGGAAAGAAGAAAATATATAACATACAAACATACGTCTTCTAGATTTCTATTTTCACTTTTGTCTTATAAAAGATCATACATGCTGAAATGTATCAGGTTAACGTATTTTTATTTCAATATTTATTTTTAATATATGTGGGAAAAAACATCCGTACACTGTACTGATGTACAGGCCATAGACGTGTGAACATGGAACACAGTTTAATGTGTAATACTACCCCATTGCGTCCTCTGGATCTTTTTACATAGTTTCAAGACGAACTTTTCAAAAGAAAACTGCAGTTTCTTTTAACATTCAATTTATTTTCCATACGTTTGATACTTTTACATCATATTGATACATTCTTCCAATACAAATGTCGTTTCTTCCACATAATCTCCGTCCGTTCCCACTACCTTACGCCATCGTGGGAATGAGACCAGTATACTTGCACGGTATAAGTCACAATCAGTACTTGTGAACAACTGTTTTGCAGCTTTCTCGAGGAGATCATCATCTTCACATCTTGTTCGGCGTTGGGTTCCTTCCGTTCACCCTCGCCAGTATCACGGTGAGGTCATTGCAGGACCTCTTGTACCGTTCCAAAACTTTGCCATGCACTGATTTCCGTATTTCTTTATGGGCATCCGTCAACATTCACCGAACCCTCATGGCGCAAACAATATTCACCTTGTGCTCTCTCAATTTTCTGCACAAATTCGCTTATTCTACTTCCACTCATATGGACAATTTGTTCACTGTTATGCGCTTGTCAACCAAAGTTATGTTGTGGATATCCACAGATTGTCAGGAGTCTGTGTAGTAGTTGGTCTGCCACCAGAGCCTCACAGTCCTGTAAGTAGTCCAACATGAACAGCGGTCTATTTGAAAGGCTCCTCTTCTTCCACTGTGGAGGTGAAGTGAAGCAGCTTTGGTTATAAAACATCTTCCTTTCAGTTATACTACAAACATAACGACTCGCTTCACTGTATAACTACAAGACAGAAACTTTATGTATGAACAAAAACAGCAACTATACACTGTTTACCTACTTCTTTTTACGTACTACAAGAAATTTTCCGTAATTGTTTGTTCAGAACTAACTGCATGTTATTACGTTAGCACGAGTGCAAATTCTAGCATTTCATTGTTTAGTGCTCTAGATTTTTAAAATGAAATGATTTTCCTGTACCCAGCACACAAAATTGTAGCCGTTTCGTGCCATTCGTTGTACACGGGTGAATCCTGATGCCTGACTGTGTTGTGTTCTCATCAAAATCTGGGCTATTTTAGAGCACAAGAAAAGAAAACTTTTGAGCATTCATGTCATTCAGTAGTTGAAAATAAAGTCTAGAATCGAAAACGACAGATACTAAAAGAATACGGTTGCACAACTCTTCCTTCCCATAGACTGGAATGTATAGAAATACAGTTGCGACTATTAATAGCGTATGTTTGCACTAATAAGTATGTAATGTTCGATCAGTGGCCTTACAAGCACAATACACGTCAGCTTACTAGACTCTTACAACCACAATGGTATCCATATGAAAGTTCAAACTATCCCACTACTGTAGCGCCATCGTGTAGTCGAGTTATTTTTACAAGGTCTTTGTCTGCCACTGTGCAGGTGGTCCCGAGTACAGGTGTGCCCACTGTCATCGGAGAATCAGCAGCTTGCTCAACGACTAGCTGTACTGCTGTCAGCTGCTTGATCCCCGCACACCTTCTGCCTTTTGTGAACGTTCGTCTTTGTCTCATTCTCCCAACACAGGAATTGCTATAAGAGCACGCTGCTTCAGGAGACCATCAAGCAGAGCAGCCTCCTTGATGGAGTGCTACGACATCTAGCGGGCACATGTTTCTTTACTACTTCATATCTAAAACTACGTCTATTGATTAGGAGGCGTTGTCATTCAGCAATTACTTTTAATTTGTTTTTAAAAACTGGTTGGCTATCTGCCAGACTTTTAATGCCATTTGGTTAATAACGAAGACTTTTGTGGCAGCATAAATCACCCCCTTCAGTGCTAAGGTCAGATTTAACTCATGTTAGCTCCAGTGTGACTGCCAGCCTGGATGTGGTTTTTAGGCGGTTTTCGACATCCCTCTAGGTGGATATTGGGATGGTCCCCACTTCCCGCCTCAGTTGCACGCCTCGCAGACATTTGTAACACATTCACACTCTTTTATGGTTTACACTGGTTGCAGACTGCTGGGGTACACTCATTCCATGCCACGGGGTATGGGGTGGCGGCACGAAGGGCATCCGGCCCTCATTAAAATTATCCACGCTAAATCCGACTTAAATATGCTGACTCTGTGCAGACTGTGTGACCAAGACACTAGCGAAAGAAGCGGGAGAAGTGAAGATCATCCTTTCTTCTTATGTTGCAGGTAGGCTATTGTTCCCGCCCCCATGAACCATGGACCTTGCTGTTGGTGGGGAGGCTTCCGTGTCTCTGTGATACTGATAGCCGTACCGTAGGTGCAACCACAACGGAGGGGTATTTGTTGAGAGGCCAGACAAACGTGTGGTTCCTGAAGAGAGGCAGCAGCCATTTCAATAGTTGCAAGGGCAACAGTCTGGATGATTGACTGAACTGGCCTTGTAACAATAACCAAAACGGCCTTGGTGTGCTGGTACTGCAAACGGCTGAAAGCAAGGGGAAACTACGGCCGTAATTTTTCCTGAGGGCATGCAGCTTTACTATATGATTATATGATGATGGTGTCCTCTTGGGTAAAATATTCCGGAGGTAAAATAGTCCCCCATTCGGATTTCCGGGCGGGGACTACTCAAGAGGATGTCGTTATCAGGAGAAAGAAAACTGGCGTTCTACGGATCAGAGCGTGGAATGTCAGATCGCTTAATCGGGCAGGTAGGTTAGACAATTTAAAAAGGGAAATGGATAGGTTAAAGTTAGATATAGTGGGAATTAGTGAAGTTCGGTGGCAGGAGAAAAAAGACTTTTGGTCAGGTGACTACAGGGTTATAAACACAAAATCAAATAGGGGTAATGCAGGAATAGGTTTAATAATGAATAGGAAAATAGGAATGCTGGTAAGCCACTACAAACAGCATAGTGAACGCATTATTGTGGCCAACATAGATACGATGCCCACACCTACTACAGTAGTACAAGTTTATATGCCAACTAGCTCTGCAGATGACGAAGAAATTGAAGAAATGTATGATGAAATAAAAGAAATTATTCAGATAGTGAAGGGAGATGAAAATTTAATAGTTATGGGTGACTGGAATTCGAGTGTAGGAAAAGGGAGAGAAGGAAATGTAGTAGGTGGATATGGATTAGGGCTAACAAATGAAAGAGGAAGCCGCTTGGTAGAATTTTGCACAGAGCACAAATTAATCATAGCTAACACTTGCTTCAAGAACCATAAAAGAAGGTTGTAGAAATGGAAGAACCCCGGAGATACTAAAAGGTCTCAGATAGAATATAAAATGGCAAGGCAGAGATTTAGGAACCAGGTTTTAAATTGTAAGACATTTCCAGGGGCAGATGTGGGCTCTGACCACAATCTATTGGTTATGACCTGTAGATTAAAAATGAAGAAACTGCAAAAAGGTGGGAATTTAAGAAGGTGGGACCTGGATAAACTGAAAGAACCAGAGGTTGTACAGAGGTTCAGGGAGAGCGTAAGGGAACAATTGACAGGAATGAGGGAAAGAAATACAGTATAAGAAGAATTGGTAGCTTTGAGGGATGAAGTAGTGAAGGCAGCAGAGGATCAAGTAGGTAAAAAAACGAGGGCTAGTAGAAATGCTTGGGTAACAGAAGAAATATTGAATTTAATTGATGAAAGGAGAAAATATAAAAATGCAATAAATGAACACAAACGTCTCAAAAATGAGATCGATAGGAAGTGCAAAATGGCTAAGCAGGGATGGCTAGAGGACAAATGTAAGGATGTAGAGGCTTATCTCACTAGGGGTAAGATAGATACTGCCTACAGGAAAATTAAAGAGACCTTTGGAGATAAGAGAACAACTTGTATGAATATTAAGAGCTCAGTTGGAAACACAGTTTTAAGCAAAGAAGGGAAAGCAGAAAGGTGGAAGGAGTATATAGAGGGTCTATACAAGGGCGATGTACTTGAGGAGAATATTATGGAAATGGAAGAGGATGTAGATGAAGATGAAATGGGAGATACGATACTGCGTGAAGAGTTTGGCAGAGCACTGAAAGACCTGAGTCGAAACAAGGCCCTCGGAGTAGACAACATTCCATTGGAACTACTGACGGCCTTGGGAGAGCCAGTCCTGACAAAACTCTACCATCTGGTGAGCAAGATGTATGAAACAGGCGAAATACCCTCAGACTTCAAGAAGAATATAATAATTCCAATCCCAAAGAAAGCAGGTGTTGACAAATGTAAAAATTACCGAACTATCAGTTTAATAAGCCATAGCAGCAAAATACTAACACGAATTCTTTACAGACGAATGGAAAAACTAGTAGAAGCCGACCCGGGGGAAGATCAGTTTGGATTCCGTAGAAATATTGGAACGCGTGAGGCAATACTGACCTTACGACTTATCTTAGAAGAAAGGTTAAGGAAAGGCAAACCTACGTGTCTAGCATTTGTAGAGTTAGAGAAAGCTTTTGACAATGTTGACTGGAATACTCTCTTTCAAATTCTAAAGGTGGCAGGGGTAAAATACATGGAGCGAAAGGCTATTTACAATTTGTACAGAAACCAGATGGCAGTTATAAGAGTCGTGGGACATGAAAGGGAAGCAGTGGTTGGGAAGGGAGTGAGACAGGTTTGTAGCCTCTCACCGATGTTATTGTATCTGTATATTGAGCAAGCAGTAAAGGAAACAATAGAAAAATTCGGAGTAGGTATTAAAATTCATGGAGAAGAAATAAAAATTTGAGGTTCGCCGATGACATTGTAATTCAGTCAGAAACAGCAATGGACATGGAAGAGCAGCTGAATGGAATGGACAGTGTCTTGAGAGGAGTATATGAGATGAACATCAACAAAAGCAAAACGTGGATAATTGAATGTCGTCGAATTAAGTCGGCTGATGCTGTGGGAATTAGATTAGGAAATGAGACACTTAAGGTAGTAAAGCAGTTTTGCTATTTGGGGAGCAAAATAACTGATGATGGTCGAAGTAGAGAGGATATAAAATGTAGACTGGCAATGGCAAGGAAAGCGTTTATGAAGAAGAGAAATTTATTAACATCGAGTATAGATTTAAGTGTCAGGAAGTCTTCTTGAAAGCATTTGTATGGAGTGTAGCCATGTATGGAAGTGAAACATGGACGATAAATAGTTTGGACAAGAAGAGAATAGAAGCTTTCGAAATGTGGTGCTACAGAAGAATGCTGAAGATTAGGTGGATAGATCACATAACTAATCAGGAAGTACTGAATAGGATTTTGTAGAAGAGAAGTTTGTGGCACAACTTGACCAGAAGAAGGGATCGGTTGGTAGGAAATGTTCTGAGGCGTCAAGGGATCACCAATTTAGTATTGGAGGGCAGCGTGGAGGGTAAAAATCGTAGAGGGAGGCCAAGAGATGAACACACCAAGCAGATTCAGAAGGGTGTAGGTTGCAGTAGGTACTGGTAGATGAAGAAGCTTGCACAGGATAGAGTAGCATGGAGAGCTGCATCAAACCTGTCTCAGGACTGAAGACCACAACAACAACAACAACATGCTATTGTTTCTGAATTGGGTATATGAGAGAAAAATAAGGCAATTCTCGAGTCTGGTTGGATGGTTCGGTTGTTAGCGAAAGTATGTTGCTAACAGCGAAAGGTTATGTAGGAGTGCAGGTTCTTTCAGTAGACTGTAACTTTAGCGTTGTCTCTGAGCACTGACAATGTCTGCTGGGCTTACTGTAGCGGTATCGATCCTGTAAGTGCCAAAATCTTCATCAGAAGGGTCAGTTTGATTATAAAATCAGTCGACCATTGTAAATTACTGTGTAGCATTTGACTCTGACTCTTTGTTACTGAAATTGGCTGAGAACGTCAAAAAATTTTCTGGATGACATTATAGAGAAGTCACACACATATTTTCCAGTTCAAATCATCATACAGCTTTAATTGCAAACATTTTTACAAAACTGACATATTGTGAAAAAATGAAAATTTTGTAGTAGTGTGGGCTACCCCATATTTCCTGTAAATTTTTATTGAGTAATTAGAAAATAGCAAACCCTTTATACTAGGACATGTTTATCATAATTTTATCATTTAGGGTCGGCAGAAATCACAAATATAATGTTCTGTATTGCAGACAGCGTACTCATGCGCCCACATCTTGCACATTAGGCACTGGAACTATTGCTCTCCTTCGGTGTCTTTGGAATATAACCCCTCACAAAAAAGGCAGGTAGCATCATCATCTCCAGGCATTTCAACATCCATTCAAGGATCGATCCCCTCTCTGAACTATCGGATGGTGATTGTACGTATATCCTCAATTTTCACTTCACTGATGGCGTTTTGCTTTTTATTCCTTGTTTCTTTCTTTTGCCAGCACTTGGCCTACATTTCACGTTCTTCGTATTCTCTTTTCTAGCATCACTTTCGATCTTTCTTTTCTTCCACTTTTTCCCTCCTTTATTTTCGTTTTCCTTTTTCATCCGCTTTCTTTTCTTTATGCTTTTTTTGAGCTTCTTCCGAATATATCTCGTAGGGCAATGCTGTGATTGCAGCTGCTTTTCCTGGCTTAGGTCCTTCGTTTGTTGTTTTTTTTCCTATTTTTTGGAACAGGCAAGATGTCCATGGGTGATATACTAACGTTTCCTATTGAAATGTGGGATGCGCTGCTAGGGCCAGCTTCTGCTAGGTCTATGGCACGTGGTGCATGGTGGCTCTGGTCGCTGGTGTGAGCCTTGTGTGGGCCAGTAGGGGCCTGGTGCTAGCCTTCTGTGTTATCAGGCTGGCTTTCCTGAGGCAGCAAGGTTGGTCTTGTTTTAGAACACTTCCTTCCTTTGCGTGTCCGGAGAGCGCTAACATCCAACTCCTCCATGTCTGAGCGCCCAAAGACGACATCTGTGAAAACACTGGCACCCTAGGTACGCTTTTCCAAACAGTTCAGCTATCATTTAAGGACCAAGTGGTTTATCATTATGGAGCATCCATTGCCTTACATTCTCACTGTTATGAAACTTGAGAGGGGTCATGAAAGACCTGTTCAATGGTAGCATTTTGTGTCACATGTGGGGCGGTAGATTTGGTTGCTTCTTGCCAGAGCTATGGTATTAATATTTTTGGTATGTGTGTTAAGAACTGGTCTTTCTTGCGTGGGCTTCTGTAAACAAATACCCTTGTATCAAACCAGATGGATGTCATCGTCCTATGGAGCCCAGCAGAGCATCTTTCATCAAAAGGTCAGACATATTTTTCTGGGACAAATTAGCATTGGCGGAACAAATGTCCCACCAGCACTCATGAAACAACAACCAGAGATCCCCTTTCGGTAGCATGCAAAGCACCAACCTGCTAGTTACCTTTAAGACCCACGACTTTAGGCACTTTAGTCTGGACGACAGATAAACCCCTCTCATCCACGTTGAAAATGCGGTCAGGAGCATACTTCTTTTTTTGGTATTCAGCTTCAAGAATATAAAAAAATCGTCTACTACATCTTCATTGAAACCTTTAGCTCTGGAGAATGACCTAGCTGTAGGTTTTAGAACTAAAAACAAATCTTTATGACGATTTATAAAATGGTCAAACCATGCTTCCCTGCATCTCCGACACCAGTAAAAGGATGATCTACTCCGTTTCTGCCGCACAACTGATGAGCCAAGCGTCTAACATCGATTTTTGTGAGGTCATAAACCTTTTGTTCCATTATCAGCAAATAATATACAATTTCAGCTTCCATTTCACTAGACATAATTGGTTTCCTCCCCAGCTTCTTACACACAGTCTCTTCAGCTGGTATGCCAAGTTGAGCTAGCGTTTGCAAAGTCGTTCGTGATACAGAAAACTATTTTGATGATTTTAAAAATCACTTTCTCTTTTCTGAAACTACTTTAACTACAGATAACATATCATCCCGATTCCAACATTGTGTGGATTTTCTTTTTTCTTTCGCGAATTCAGCACTTTGCGAGGCATCTGAAACAGAAAACCACATAAGATTTGCAGAGTTTGTAATATGGGCTACTTCAGTTTGTAGCCCATATAACCACCACAGCGATTGCCCGCCCTCGCCATCTTTCAATGTGAAGCGCCACTATTTGGTACCAATAACCTTCAATTGACTAACTTCAGAAGCTTTAGAGAGCTAAATACTTACGTAATACGTAGTTGACAAATAAACAGCTAACTATGCATTAGCAGTACATCTAATATAACTGTAAATTCTTACCTTTCAAAGTTTTAAAATGAGAAAAATCACAAAGCAACTTGTTGTGTACATAGTTCCGCATAGTCAGCGCGTACACAACTTTCGCACTAGAGCGCGCCCCACTAAGCACAACAGCGCAGGCGCCGCGCTCGTCCATCTTCGCACTACGAGATGGCGCTGCCATAGAGACAGACCGAATTCTGCTTCCGCTGATCCGCGTATTAATATGTAATGGAGCCAATGATATTGCTGCTAACGGAGAACCTTTTCTCCTCACGAATCTCACTCGTGCAGTGATACATGAACACGTGAGGTATTATAACGAGTGTACAGACCTCCGATTAGTCTGGATTAGTCTGTACGAGTCTGCATTTATCTGCACCTGCCTGCACCAGTCTGCATTTGTCAGCACCAGTCTGCACCAGTCTACACTAGTCTGTACCAGTCTATAGTCAAGTTTCAGAGTGCGTCTAATAAGATTACCATATTCCTATATATAGCCATGAAGATAAATGTATAGACACTTTGTCAAGTATGAGAGATATGTGAGAATAAGATTAACGTACCAAGACCGAAGGAACTTCAGACTGTCAATTGTAAATAGCATCCAGAACCAATTTAAGTAATTTTTATGCTTGTTATTATTTTGCTAAATGTGTGTGAAAATTAATCCAGTTCTGTTTTAAGTTGGCCATCATCAATCTGCTATTCTAAGCGTGCAAGTGGCATTTCCATAGTCTGACCTAACAGCAGAAGATAAACACGCCACGATAAGACCACGAGACATATTGCTGACACTCGCCTACTTCGTTAGAGTGACAAGTCAAATAATCTGATGGTGTATGTACTGAAGGTCTTACAGTACACACACGACACCACGCTTGGCCGAACTAGCTACTAATATTTATCTATGTTGTCGCTAGACTGTGCGGGCTTGTTAGTTAGACACTATATATAGCCCATATTGCAACCACTAGCCCGTAACACCATCTTTGTCTCTGGGATGTACGAATAACGCAGTAGGGGATGCTGACATATAGTATTAGTAAGTTCAGTTTATTGATTATCAGAAGCGTTCGATATCGCTGCAACCAGACTACAATTTTCCAACCTAACCTAGTCTACAGACCAGTCACCACGACGTACATTACAAAAACTAATACAGACGCAAAGAAAATATTGTCAGTGTTTAGTTCAATCTCAGTTTACGCACCTCTGATATCACATTCCAGATCGTCGTTACGTTACGGGACAAAGTGGACTTTCGGTACCGGTTGGTTCAGTATGACCCTGATGCCATCGTCAGAGCAGTGATGAGCCTTGTCTGTTAGCAGGGAAGTGCTGGCCTTGAGACTGGTCGAACGGCCGAGGAGAGGAGCGTGGCGGCGGGATGAGCCGAGCCCCGCCATGCCGCCCCTCGGCCCCCTGCTGTCGCCGCTGCTCCTGGTGCTGCTGGCACTGTGCGCGCAGCGCGTGACGTCGGCGTCCGGCGGCTGCGGCGACGCCGAGGCGCTGGTGGCGGCGGTGCGGCGCGCCGGGCTCGTGCTGACGGGACGTGTCGAGGCGCTCGCAGAGGACGGCGCCTCCGCCCAGGTGTCGGTGCGGCGGGTGGTCGCCCTCGCCGAAAGTCGTCGCGACGCCGAAGTCGCCGTCCCGGCGCCCGGGGACCTGCTGCGCGTGGCGCTCGGCCGCGCCCCAGAGGCCCTGGCAGCACTCCCTTCTTCAGCCAGAGCACCACTGCAGGTACCAAACACCGTCCAAGGGTCGCAAACGCTGACAAAAATTCATTAGTTATGCCTTTTTGGATGTGCATCTGTGTCGTGCTGTCGTGATTTCACAAATTTTCAATGAGTTTTCTAGATGTATATACGTCACAGACGTTTGAGACCTCAAAGGAGTTCATACGATTAAAGCGCCTTTACCTGGGTTTCAGGCAGAATCCCTCGTTTCGTTCGATGATGAGGTGCTATTGTAATACAGCTGGAGAGTCTCTGCAAAGCTGTTAGATCATAGGGGGAATAGCAAATGGGCTGGGCTCTGAAACGGGAATTTGAACTGACGAAATCTGTGGTAGTCCATATAGATAGCTGGAGCCTCTGCACCAGGGTGACGTAGTGGTTAGCGCACCTGCCTAGATAGTGGGAGACCCAGCTTGGGAAAAATTTGCACTAGTCACTTTAATGTGCAATTATTAATCATAGCCACTTGAGACTTGAGAAGTTCTCTGGAATCTCATTAGAGTTTTCCACTTGTCTTTACCTGAAGGTAAGAGTCCATGTTCGAATGATTTCCTGAGAAGATTTAATCAAATAAATTCGCTGAAAAAGGCTGCACTCCCATGTAGACAGGTCATTCTAGCTGCTGAACGAAGATGAGGAAGCATATATGGACCATGAAGCGAAAACAACCAATAATAATAATAATAATAATAATAGCCACAGACAAAGCTAAGGGGTACTTAATTTTCAGCTTCTTCCTGTTCTCCAGGGGTGTGTTGGATTGTGACTGCTATTGACACTTCATGGTTCTTCTTCTCCTGCTGCTGCTGTTGATGCTTCTGGCTGACTGATCGACACCGAAGTACCAGAGCTGCTGAGCCTGACCTATACCCTCTCTAATGATGTTACCAGATACCGCCATCATACTGGCTAAGACGTGACATTAAGGTTTCCCATTGGTTTCCACCATTTTTCTCCCAGATCGCTATCTTGGATTATGTCACAGGAGAGACTACAGCGCCCTCTGGTGGCAGTAATATGTACTAGGTTAGTTGGACTCCGGACCTCATAATGAACACATTGGATGGAGCTACTGCCTATGACAACTCAAAAATAAACACTGCATGCAAAATGAAGACTGACATCCATCCCATCCAGCACAGGCTAGGTCCTTTTCCTGCCTATTCAAAGAGAGAAGTGCGGGTCAGATGACTTTTGTTAGTGGAGGTAGCCCAAGTGAGCTTTTTTCCTATCATTTTGTAAAACGTCGTGGTCTCCTGACCTTCATTGCTTACATATCCTGTCCTCACAATCATTTTTGACACATAAAGATGCTTCATTCGAACCGAAACTCGATAACATAAAGTCAATTTGTATGAATTCATGTAAACGATATGCAAATAACAAGTAAGCGCACTGTGGTTGAAATATTCGAGGTTGGCCTACACATATACATTCCAGACACGATGGTCACAGGAGCTTTTAGTTCAGGAGAGCAACCACACGCCAGGAGGCTGGTCCCAACCTATCTACGACGGCCGGTGACCGCCCGTAGAAGAGACAGCGTTTGCCCGAGTGAAAGGACGACCTCGGGTTCGGCTTAAAAGGAAATTCCGCTACATTGTGTGGGAGCGCCCAGCTTACGCATTCTTTACAACATAGCATGCAGTTTTATAGATTTTCACAGGGAGACAGCAAACGCCAAACGCCGACACTACAGATTTCCGGATTGGTAGCCTTAAACGAAACGTTATTCTGCTGTTTTAGGAGAGCAATGCTGATTGGCAAACGATGTTCCTGACGCATTGAGCTGAAGCAGTAATGGAAGAGACCGAAAGATATACCCCTTCACGTCTGGCAAGGAGAGGGGCCATTCCGTTGTCCCTCTTGGAGCGAGAACACGTAACGAGAGCGTGTACTCAAAGAGTAAGGAACAAATCTCTCCTCAGTACTTCACTGGGAGAGCACCTCTGTCGAGAGCGAATCGAACTGCGACTCTATGTTGAGTCCTTGCGATTAAGCGTTGTTCACAGTGTTGGCCGCCAAACTTATTGTGCGGTGTGAACGGACAGAGTTATAGCGAATTTTTTAGTGGCATCGCGGTGGACTGGTTATCTGACCGGTGTACCACGCCAATAGTTAGACTAGGGGCGAATAGGCGTCCTTGACTTCATCAAGGCGTAGGGAGAGTTTGATTAGCGAAGGTCAATCCAGATAGAACGAGAGTTATCTTATTTGTCAGCAGCGAGCGGCGCTGACAGCAGTCATCGCAGCTTACGGTATTGTGCGCTGCAGCTATTGCGAGCCCCATATTTCCTCCACAACAGTACACTTCTCTGCATTTCACACGCGACAGCCTCAACCGTGCCTAGCAACATTCTAACGGATAATTATTCAAGTTTAGTAGGCGCGGGTCTCAGCCATTCTGCCAAGTCAATAACAACCTTAAACTTTGTATAGAAATTTCATTAGCGAATCCTATCCTTGAGAGGTAACTTCACTTTCAGAAAAGAACCAGGAAATAACGTGTTCAGTTCGTAACTAAAAGTGCCATTGTGATTTCTCAGAATTTTTGCAAAATAAATATTAATTTTCGTTAGTTTCATGTTTTTCGTACACTAACTAGCACTACTCCAGTACCCAAGTAGTCCACTACTTACGTAAGAAATTTTGTGAATTTTTGTGTCATTTCCTTACAGCGGACGATTCCAGAAGATATTTATTGCTGAATGTTTTTCAGGTATTTCTCTTTAGAACGTTAGGAGCATCTATCTGACTTCTGTAGTAGTGTGGGGGGGTTGCATCTTGCAGGAGCCACAGGGTAAAGGCTACATCTCGGATTAATCCGTTGCGCGGAATGACATAATATCAACCCCACACGCTCACAATTTCCTTAGGTTAGTGGAGGTAGCCCAAGTGACCTCCTTTCTGCTAAAATTAGATCTTCCCGCCAGTTTCTTGGGGAGGGGAGGGGAGGGGACGAGGGGTGGGGGTTAAGTTAGTGAAGGTAGCCCAATTAACCTATTTTCCCGCCAAAATTTGAACTTCCCGTCATGACGTCATTGAAACTATGCCACTTCTATCACCGCCAGCTTGGATCCGACATCTTGAATAAATTTGGCAACAACGTAACGTGGCGGTTTTCCCCCCTGCTTTCGAGTTGTGCCCATTTACGTTTCAGTATTTTAGCATCAACAGAAGCGATTGCTTAATTAATTGGTGTATAAAGGCCACCATTATCATTGATAAGTGTTATGTATAGTATTCGCGTTTCCTGACGTAATTCCGCAGAAAGAACTCTAACGGCGCGACGTTGGGAGGTCGCAAAGGCCATTTGATATGACAATCATAAACCATTCAACTCTCACAAAATATGTTGTCATGTACTGCACTTTGAAGCACCGTTGGTGAGGGTGCACCAGCACGTCGAAAGATGATGGACGGCTGCAGCTCAATGACCTGTGTCAGCAGGAGCTGTTCAAATATGTCCAGCTAATCACTTCCCGTTTCAGGTTCCTGAACCACTTCTTTGGGCTTGTTTTGACTGGTTATTCCCTCTCATACTGACATAGATTATTCCACAGTATCATTTATAACGGTTTTGGATTTTGCATACCAGATGACAAATTTCGCCCGCTGTTGATTGCTATTTTGATACTGCAGATCAAATCCACAGCAAAGGCAAATTCAAAACTGTGAGAGCTGTTACACGTTTTACAACAAACGAAGATTCTGTGTGGCTAACAGTTTACAAATTATGATTTTCAGAAATAATAGTGGCAGTATATAAAACCCTATATCTGATGCTGGAAAGTCTAAGATGACACATCTGCCGGCCTCTGTGGCCGAGCTGTTCTAGGCGCTTCAGTCTGGAACCGTGCGACCGCTACTGTCGCAGGTTTGAATACTGCCTCGGGCATGGATACTTGTGATGCCGTTAGTTTAGTTAGGTTTAAGTAGTTCTGAGTTCTAGGGGACTGATGGCCTCGGATGTTAAGTTCCGTTGTGCTAAGTGCCATTTGAAACGTTTTGATATACCTGTAAAGTCTGGGAACCTCAGTCTAGATTTTCTGCCTGCTAGTTATCCATCACGTTGTCTGTCGCTAACAGGTGAGGCTGGATGGGTCCTGCGGCAGCCCCCTGCGACTGCACGACACGCGGCTCTTCCTGCTCCAGCCGGAAAGGAGACGCAGTGCCGCTGGAGATGACTGGAGCTGGAGGCTGTCCGTGCCGCTGCCCATGACCCTGAGGAACATACTGGTGGCAAGGGTCGCCGAGCAAGGTAAGTGCTTCCCGTAGATTATGCGTGTCGCGGACTAAATACTATTTGCTTTTGATGAAAAGTTTTATTGATGAAATGTGTTTGAGCAAATGTGTGACTGCTTGAAAGACAGTGGGAAAGACATGTACATTCCGCCACCACTTGTTTCTTGTCATACGCGTTTCAGTACTTTTATTTGTCCTCCATCTTCATTACTTATTTGTTCTTTGCATATAATAAATGTGTATAGCGTAGTTACAAATACACTCCTGGAAACTGAAATGAGAACACCGTGAATTCATTGTACCAGGAAGGGGAAACTTTATTGACACATTCCTGGGGTCAGATACATCACATGATCACACTGACAAAACCACAGGCACATAGACACAGGCAACAGAGCATGCACAATGTCGGCACTAGTACAGTGTATATCCACCTTTCGCAGCAATGCACGCTGCTATTCTCCCATGGAGACGATCGTAGAGATGCTGGATGTAGTCCTGTGGAACGGCTTGCCATGCCATTTCCACCTGGCGCCTCAGTTGGACCAGCGTTCGTGCTGGACGTGCAGACCGCGTGAGACGACGCTTCATCCAATACCAAACATACTCAATGGGGGACAGATCCGGAGATCTTGCTGGCCAGGGTAGTTGACTTACACCTTCTAGAGCACGTTCGGTGGCACGGGATACATGCGGACGTGCATTGTCCTGTTGGAACAGCAAGTTCCCTTGCCGTTCTAGGAATGGTAGAACGATGGGTTCGATGACGGTTTGGATGTACCGTGCACTATTCAGTGTCCCCTCGACGATCACCAGAGGTGTACGGCCAGTGTAGGCGATCGCTCCCCACACCATGATGCCGGGTGTTGGCCCTGTGTGCCTCGGTCGTATGCAGTCCTGATTGTGGCGCTCACCTGCACGGCGCCAAACACGCATACGACCATCATTGGCACCAAGGCAGAAACGACTCTCATCGCTGAAGACGACACATCTCCATTCGTCCCTTCATTCACGCCTGTCGCGACACCACTGGAGGTGGGCTGCACGATGTTGGGGCGTGAGCGGAAGACGGCCTAACGGTGAGCGGGACCGTAGCCCAGCTTCATGGAGACGGTTGCGAATGGTCCTCGCCGATACCCCAGGAGTTACAGTGTCCCTAACTTGCTGGGAAGTGGCTGTGCGGTCCCCTACGACACTGCGTGGGATCCTACGGTCTTGGCGTGCATCCGTACGTCGCTGCGGTCCGGTCCCAGGTCGACGGGCACGTGCACCTTCCGCCGACCACTGGCGACAACATCGATGTACTGTGGAGACCTCACGCCCCACGTGTTGAGCAATTTGGCGGTACGTCCACCCGGCCTCCCGCATGCCCACTATACGCCATCGCTCAAAGTCCGTCAACTGCACATACGGTTCACGTCCACGCTGTCGCGGCATGCTACCAGTGTTAAAGACTGCGATGGAGCTCCGTATGCCACGGCAAACTGGCTGACACTGACGGCGGCGGTGCACAAATGCTGCGCAGCTAGCGCCATTCGACGGCCAACACCGCGGTTCCTGGTGTGTCCGCTGTGCCGTGCGAGTGATCATTGCTTGTACAGCCCTCTCGCAGTGTCCGGAGCAAGTATGGTGGGTCTGACACACCGGTGTCAATGTGTTCTTTTTTCCATTTCCAGGAGTGTATGTTACTATATTACACTTCCTCTCATTATTCTCTTGTTAAATACAACTACTGTAGCACAGTTTATTTGAGTCGGAATCAAACGAAAATTTAACCTCACGAAACCAATGCTGCAAAAGTTGTTTCTACCCTGAAAAACAAGAAAATAATAAGAGGAAACGTAAAATAGTAATATATTTGTAGCTATTACGTGACGCATTAGTTGTGTAAATAAAACAAACGGAATACCTCTCCATCTTTGAAACTAAATGATATTCAATGAATTTATAACAGGGGTTCCCAACAAAATTTTCTCGAGGGCCCCCTCATCGAGCATGTTTGGTACCTGGACATATCTCAGTATCGAGTACCTAAAAAAGCCAAATGAAGAGTCTTTTTATACGTTTCCTATTTTTGGTACTTAGAAACATCATTGACATAATCATTATTGAAAAAATATTGAGCTTAAAACTTTTTCAATTTAGCCTTCATTGTTATTGTTAAAGTTTTGATTATTGCTCAAAATCTTTGTCTTCAAATCTGGGTGTTTAGTATGACAAACTCCATAAAAAAATAAACAAGTTGAGTATGAACGGAAAATGGCAGGAAAAAATTAAAACTGAATTTATTGGCCTTCCAGTGTACTACGCTTGAGATTCAATTGAGTTGACATGTGTGAAAAATAAGAAAACATTAATTTAATACAAGGTATTATTTATTTGAAAAAATACAGTTACAGCACAGTACCCCATCAGTATACAGTTACTTTTAATTTTCAGTTCTTAATTAGATGAGTTCAATCTGACATTTGAGTCCATTATTTCTGAAATATTAGGTTCCAAACTGGAAACATTCACTCTGAAATCCGACCGCACGTCGAGCCGATTCCTGCATTTGTTTATCATGAAACACATGGAAGAGAATGCTTGCTCACACCGATATGTGGTTGCAAATGGAAGGATCTTTTTCATTGTCTTATCTCCAAGTTTCTTGTAGTCCTTGCGTGCTGATGCCCAGAAGTCTGTAATTTTATCACCGATGAAAATGTTTATCATCATATCACAGCTGGACAGATTCACAAGTTGATCTTGCTCTTCTTCAGTGAAGCCTTGGATTTTGGCTATTTCTTTACAGTGGAAGGAATTTCGAATCCATCCGTCGTCAGAGTCAGGTCCAGGGAAATACTCTCTAAAAGTGGTGGCTAGGCTGCGCAGATGCTCGGCTACATTGATCTTGCTATGGTCAGGCAGATTCTCCCCTAATGACTGCAAGAATTGTTTTAAAGTAGAGAAGTTAGTTAGTGACTCGTTCACTATCCTTGAATCCCAGATCTGACACTTTCTGACCATGGCACTAATCTTATCCTCAACTTTGGACGTGTTTACATGTTTTTCTTGTAAACTCAAGTTTAACACGTAAGTGTTGAAACACATCAGCTAAGTTCGCAACTGGTTATGCAGGAAGTGGCCAAAACAAAAAATCTGTTATACGAAATATATTTAATGTATTTTTTATTCTAATAGCACCTTGCGGACCCCTCTGGCATACCTGGCCGACCCCTGGAGGTCCGCGGACCACCTGTTGGGAACCACTGATAGAGAAGAAAGTAGGGAACTACGGAAAGCGGGTAAAATGCCGAGTTTACTTAATCTCTCACCACTTTCGATAACCACTTCTAGCGGAATTTTGTGAAGAGTGCAGTTCCGCCGCCAGCTCTATTTTCAGATCATTTCTCACAGAAGGTTTGAATCAAATGATCTTCAGTTTTCATAAATTTTGGTATGTATGTCAGATTAAGTGTCATTTCAGTTTTCACGTACTGCATGAACATATGTCTCGCACTAGTGTGTGTCTACAAGACGAACTTCTATACGTTATCTGTCTGCTCTGATAAGGTTAACTGCTGCTTTCCTTCAGAGACACGCGAATATATTAGATGATCCCGAGATGATTTTGTAAATTTCCAGGGATGACGGAGAAGGTTAAATGTCTCAGAGAAGTCTAGAAAACGTGGGCTCTAAAATCCGTACCTTAAGGATTATGAACACCATTCCTGTTCTACTGGAGGCTCCTTCCTTTGCATATTTTAGGAGGAGCTGGCATGGACCAACACAAGGAAAAAAATCTGGTAAACATGGGCTCTAAAATGCATCCGTTAAAAGCTATGAACACTTGGCCAGTAGGAAAGATGTGCTTGACAGTATCGAAGACGAACAAGTGCTCATAGCATGCATTTTAGAGCCCATCTGCCATGAACTTTTAATACATTTTCGCTTATCGACCATCCCTGAAAGTTTGTGACATCACGGAATCACTCTATATACATATTATGTTGTGTACACGAAAGTTAATCGTAATCATCAATTAAATTCGAGTCAGATGCTTAATCTAAAGGGCTTCACCGAAAAACGGCTATAAACCCGTTACAAAATATTTCAGACTTATATTGCGATGTTTAAAATCACGGTTGAGAACAGTGATTAGCTTCCAAGTGCCAGGGATTCCCCAATAAGTAACACGAGCAGACGGCGAACGCAGGGTTGCGAGCAGCTAGTACTGTACACTTTCATCGCCACAGGGAATAGAGTGGGGAGCCGCTTGGAGGATTGAGTAAAGGAGGAAGTCGATGCTGAGGGAAATGGTAGAAGAAATCTGGTCTGTCTTTATATTCATTGTCGCATTACTGTTCAGTTTCTTCAAGATGCAGATCAGCGCAAGTTGAGTACTTGAAGCTGTATCATTTTCCCTCTCAGTTGCGCTGCGAATCCAGATTTTTTTTCGCATCATGACTAGTACTCCGTCTGTAGACAAATCTGAATTTTCTGAACTTTCTTCAACACTGCTAAGACTGTCACTTCAGTTACGTTCCTGCGGTATCTATACTTCCGTAGAGTGCTAAGGAATATCCTACGCACTCTTTACAAAGATTTTTGAAGGTGATACTAAATATCGTGAGCCATACCTGTGTGGGATGCGTGATTGTGAGGTTTGAAAACGGCTTCACGAGAAACTGTTTTACCTATAGTGGACACAAACATTCAGCTGCAATTGGAAAGTATTCTTTTAATAAACCATCATCCACGGTTAACTTAGGAGGCACGTCTAGGAGAGTAGAAGATATTAATCAATTCCGCCTGTCTACCTCGGTAACTGGCAGAATGTAATATTATTCGCAAACCTCAAACGTAAATGCGTTTGAATCGTATCGACTAGATCTCAGTGCCCAGTTATTTGAGTGCGAAGGTGTCACTGTCTTCATTTACCAGGGCGGGCAGAATGCCGGCTGCAATCTCATTTTTGTGAAATACCGCGAGCACCAAAGACCATGATATTTCACCCTCTCGCTGCAAAGGCAGTGAAGAATATTCCTGGTATTCCACTCTCCTAGGTACGCATTGTAACTATCAAAATCTTAATTATATTCAGGTGGCCTGGGAAGTGTGGCTGGCTAGCCACTAATAAAAGTAAAAGAACTTTAATAAACCTTCAGATGTAACTGGGAGGCGCACTGTTCTCTAATAAACAGCAGTTACAGTAGCGAGGCATTGATACTTACAGTAGTGTTTGACAAGAGAGCACACGAAAGACAGCGGTATAAGGCCACGTCCTTCCCTACGTGCCTTATATGATACTTCCAACAGTCACGTTAAATATGATTCTTCTCTATAATCAGGAACCCAATACGAATTAAACGTTAGTCACGTTAGCCAATACTAGGCTTCCAGAAACCTGTCTAAAGCAGTTACAATACGGAAAAATAATACCTAAGGATACTTTCTCTTGCGTTAATCAGTTTTGCACTGCCAAGCGGGTCTTTCAATAGTGATTCTGAATTATATTCTTTCTCGTCTTCACTTAATAATCGGAATAAGAGATCAGGATGCAATATTCCATCAAGTGAGCGGTCGGCTCCCTGCGTAATTAAACTTTTGAAGATACAGCCATCAGACATCTCTCAAGACTAAGCTACGTGCCGGAATCACTCACCATGCGGGACGGTATGCTCACCTGAGGAAGCAGTCCCACCGTCGTTTAATAATAATCACAGTCGAAAGTGATACTTTTACACACATTCGAAGTCACTTCGTTTTCGTATAATTACTGTGTGCCGTATTTGAGGAATAACTGGTCGCTACGCAGATGCTGTGTCGGACAGTTGGAGCAGTGTCCGAAAAGCAATAGTGGTCGGAAAGTACTAAATTAAATCAGAAATGAACATTTTTGCAGTGTGTTCAACTACGTGACTTTGTCTCAAAGAGCCCAGTTGTGACTTAATGTTTAAATCACATCAACAACTTAGCTGGTGCCCCCTCCACTGAATATCCGCTTGTGCACTCATGAGTCCACACCTAGGGGTAAGACTCATGTGACACCCTTAAACTGTTCTCGCTTTGACCTTGCGCCCTGTCCACGCCACGTACCTGCTACTCCCGTATTCATCATATTATTGCTGCTCCCCACTGCTGCTGCCTTGACTGAAATTATGTATATAAATATGCAAGCTGGTTTAGGGGAGCGACTCAACACTAAACACAAGACTGTCCTATATCTAGTTATCAACAATTATATTCTGAGACGATGAGAATATCGCTGGTTGCACTGTTCACATACCAAGTCGTAAGATTGATGACAGTTACCATTCTTGCTAATTGATGAGAGGTCATAACTATCATTCCCTTAATACTGTACAGTATTCTTGACTATATTAGTGTCTGAATGTCTGTCACTATAGTACTTCACATCGTCACATGTATTTCACCGTCTTACTCTGGACGAAGCTTCAGTCGCAGATACACAGGTAATAATGATGATTATCTGCCCACAATTATCACTTGTACGAGAGTACTCATCACTGACACGACGCAGGTGATTGTTGATGAAGCGGAAGCCGAATGGTCGAACGAAGGTCCTTTACGCTCATCACGTACAAACAGATATCTGGTACCAGCACTTCTTGACACTTGTAATAATATAAGACTGTTCATAAACTTAATTTACAGTTCACAGTTCTCACTTGTACCTGTTGCGCATAACCGTCACGACGCGGCTGATTGCTGATGAGGAGGAAACATGATGACCGAACGTATGTTCTCACGCTCGCTACAACACACTGGCACCTGAATGCTCTCCTTTGTGGCGAACTATTTTACTGATTCACATGAGTTTCAGCCTGGAAGACCGAACAAGAGGCAAATGATTGATGTTGTACGATACGACCCGCAAACGGGCGGATACTCTAATACATTACCGGCGGCACTGTTCATTCTTAATTACTTCTTTACGCACTTTTCACTGAATCACCTACATATCTCATTACTTCACAATAATAGTACTTACAACCACACTTGACCTTTCTTAATAATGCCTTTTCCATACAAAGCTACCCACAACACAACATAGCAGCTCCGTTTCACGTGTTCGACTCAGCAATGCAGCCGCTCGCAAAGATACTCAGCCGGCCGGGGTGGCCGAGCGGTTCTAGGCGCTACAGTCTGCAACTGCGCGACCGCTACGGTCGCATGTTCGAATCCTGCCTTGGGCATGGATGCATGTGATGTCCTTAGGTTAGTTAGGTTTAAGTAGTTCTATGTTCTAGGGGACTGATGACCTCAGAAGTTAAGTCCCATAGTGCTCATAGCCACAGATAGTCCGCGACCAAGCCAGCAATATGGCAATACGCTTACAGACCATTTTGTGTCTCGATCTGTTGCATAGCTGACCAGTATTGCTTTCGCATAGTCGTTCAGCGCGCTTTTAAGCTTTCAGAAAGGTTTACCTAAGCGAAGATTCTTCTACAAAAATCGGGACGTTTTCTGTACCCCCACGCAAGCGTCACGCCCGTATAGCTTCCGGCTACTTCAGTCTCGCCTTCTCGCTCTATGCAACTCACTGTCTTCCATACGTATTGCTCAGTCGGCTGTCTGCCTAGTTTTCTTTCTAGTACTCCCTCTTTTGTTAACTGGAATACAGAGTATCACTTTATTTCACATTATCATACGGGTGGCAAGAAATTCTTCTCATTAAATTTTGGTGAATCCTTTCTTACATGATCATCAAATGTAAGTGAAACGGAAAACATAGTTGAATAAATTTATACATTACTATGCGACAAAGTTGCAGAGTACACGTAGAAAGACTCAAGGTCTTTGCTAAATGTAGTGCAGTTCTGTAGCTCGTCCGCACGACACACACATTTGGTTTTTCTTTCTCCTCTTCTTTCTTTCCAGAGGAATCTTAAAAGAAAGAAAAAGAAACGTCGTACACGCACCCAGATCCCTCATATTTTCCGTTTCTGTATTCTTGGACGTGGTAAAACGTGTAGCGCATTTGTAAATTCATCTTCCTGATTTATTCAGCGTCTTACGATACACGGAATATTTTTCGAATCGATCTTTTTTGTGTGAAATGATAAGATTCCTCCCACTGCGGACTGAAGTGCGAAGACAGCGCCTGTGTTACACAATGCCATCTCACCACTGTAGTTATTACATGGCCTCGCTGTCAGCACTGACTATTTCACAGTTGGCTCTTCTCCCATGTTGTCGCAACCGCATGGAGTGCGTTCATTTCCCTCACTCGCAACCGGGTCATAGCTGCTCTGCTCGCCAGCAAGTGTAGGAGCAGGCGCCAGTGCTTACGCTCAAAACCAGCCGGTTGTTAAACCCTGATTTATATGAGAACACATTACGATGGACGTATTATCCTCTGCAACTTTTCTTGCAATAGTAAATAAATACGACAGTTACGATGTTTTATATATTTCAGAAGACTTACATTAATTTAGATGAGTACAAATAAGAATGGAAGCGTAATCCTCTGAAACACATAGTTGAATGTATAACATCTCACTTCCTGACCGCTGATGCGTACTCTTCCTGTGACTATTGTCTACGGAGGGTCGCTTTCTTCACCCTGGTGTTGATGTGGTGACCTTTCCCTTAACAAGCACTTTTTTTATACTTTTTCAACTTCGTATGCTCTAATCTGACTTAAAAATAAAATTGTAGTGAGAGAACGTGCAACAGGCGATCAGGCGATATTTATTTTTGAGCACTGAGTCCCATAGTCTTTCCGTTAAATGATGTCTGTTGATTCATCTTCTCTGCCCGAAAAAATGTTTTATGCAGCATGCTCATAACGTCCATGAGGAGGACAGATAAGTGGAAGAAATTTAGGTCAAGAAGACACACAAAGCCTGAGGATGTCTTTCAGTTTACATTCTGGAGCGAGAAAGTGGTAGCAATTTTTATCAAAGTCGACCACGGAAATATGTGCTAGAGACTTCAACAGTTCAAGAAATATAGAAAGGATGCCAACACAGAAAAGTGGCATATGAGGCCACTGAAGAAAAAGACAGAGCCCACAAAAATCTCCTAAATAAACACCAGTGACTGAAGAGGAGTTTAAGCACAATCGAAAAATCGCCAAACAAATAACTAGGCTAACACGCTAAGAGTCATGGGGTCATTTTAAAAATAAAGGAGAATAAGATATGCATGGGAGGCCAGATTTTGTCTATAAATTAATGAAACAGATGAAACTTCCTGGTAGATTTAAACTGTGTGCCGGACCGAGACACTAACTCGGGACCTTAGTCATTCACGGGCAAGTGCTCTACCATCTGAGCTACCAAAGCATGACTCACGCCCCGTCCTCACAGATATAATTCCGCCAGTATCTCGTCTCCTACTTTCCAGGACATCTATGACATGTATAAGGACAGAGAAAATAAAAAATATCTGTTAGTATGCGGAATGATACAGAAGACTTTCCAGAACAAAATAAGGAAGGACACAAAATTATAATTTTATGAAACCGTAGTAACATCTATAATGTTATACGAAAGTGAGTCATGGAACGCAAAAAAAAGAACGCGGTAAAAGCAAACTACAATACTACAAGCAGGAGAAATGAGATTTCGTATGAAAGTGGGAGTTGTTAGCTTGGAAGACAATATATCAAATGAAGATATTAGGAATGAACTAGATATTTATACTATTAATGATAAGACTGAACAAAATAAAACATTACGTGATCATCATCTGTGACAGAAACAAAACATGCGCTTTTCACGTGGCTGTCGGAAAAGTGCAAAATTCTTCTGGATAATTCATTTTCTTTGCGGTACTTTCATAACCAAATAGCTACATCAAAGAGGCTATAATATGAGGAGTGAACTGAGGTATTCATTTATACGTACTTAAAGAATTATATGTACTCTTGCATCGCTCTCGTATTTTCTTGCGCACATCTTCCACAATCGCGTCGAACTGCGCGTTATTCTGCGTATTTAGCGGAGGACATCGATCGCCGTCCTGGCGCACCCATGTCATGAGTCACCTTTGCTGTTTGAAGAGCGTGATGATATACCGCCAAGATCAGCCGATATATATATATATATATATATATATATATATATATATATATATATATATATATATATAGAAGAGCGTGATGATATACCGCCAAGATCAGCCGATGTATATGTATATGTCTTTAATTTATTGGTTATCTGAGGTCAAATTAAGTTTTCAGAGTGAAATTGTAATTTGTCGTGTATTCCATTGGTTGTTACTAAAATGGAAGCCTCAATTATTGCACTTCCAACTGAATCAATCAGTCCCAGGCTTACACCATACTGTCCAGTACAGCAATAGTAGTAGCACACTCTGTAGGTGTTTTTCTTAATCATCTGTCGATCAACGTTACACAAATGCTAGACATGTTATGGCATTATATGTTAAGAACAAAAACATAACTCAATGTGTACAGGCATTTGCTTTCTTTGACGTCTACATTCACACGGATTGAACAGGGAGATTATCGTTGCCTCGTTGTAGGTTATATAGGGTGCGCAAAATAAAACTAGTCCGGAAAATATTTCACGCAACTTACTGTAGACAATCCAACTTACATCATAGACACCCGGGGGCGATTATGTAAGTTCGGTTGCCTGTCCTAAGTTGCATTAAATATTTTCCACTCCAGATTTATTTTGCCCACATTGTATAAAATTTATAGTAACAAATTTCAGACCCACTTTCACGCTTGATCTTTTAGTTCCACCCGTTTGTATTGAGAATTAACTACATTTGAGACGAAAAGTTCACTATCATCACCAAAACGAAAGTGGATGGTATTTTTTATTTTGTAAATAGCACTGCAGAACTTCATTGTACTTAATGAGAGGCCTCACAAAACCATAAAAAGCTGCCACAATGTTTATTTGTTTATCACCAAACAGTTTCAGTCAGGCAGGCGTCTGCAAGTCACGGATATCGAGCAGCAGGTTAAAGAAAGGCTCTTTCGCCTCAGTTACGTAATTATTATCAATTGCATAAATTAATGCAGAAACAGAAGTACAATTTCTAACAGCCAAGATCACTATTGCACGTATTTATTGTGATGACCAATTTCTGCAAACTACGTTAGCATTACCATATCTTCCGCAGTACGTTTCGCTGAATCTTGCCCAAATGAATCCTATATTGTTTAATGTCACAGAACGACACTTCATGAACATTAGAACAATAATATCACAGCAAGTTCATAAATGGCTCTGAGCACTATGGGAGGTCATCAATCCCCTAGAACTTAGAACTACTTAAACCTAACTAACCTAAGGAAATCACACACATCCATGCCGAGGCAGGATTCGAACCTGCGACCGTAGCGGTTGCGCGGTTCCAGACTGAAGCGCCCAGAACCGCTCGGTCACACCGGCCGGAGCAGCACGTCAAATAGAGAATAACTATTATATAAAAACACATACGTAGTACACTGATTATACAAGCTAATATTCGTACATTAGCAGAATGAATACTGAGATTCTCAAGCAAACATCATAAACGCTACAACCAGCCACCTGGTAGCTGCACATTGACATGTTCTTGGAAATGGAAATGGGTTCCGTCTGCCCACAGAATTCTATGATCATTCAGTGTCCAATTACATGCGAGCAAGAAAATCCAGAGCGACCAGTTTCTCGCTGATAAGTCAGCAGGAAGGAAATCTTTAACACAGGTTAGTTTGTATGGACAGCAAGGCTGGATGTTTCGCTGGATTCTATTCACCGTGGTCACTGGGATGTCCATCGTTCGGGCAGTTCCCCGTGCAATGCATGTTTGCACACCACCACTCGATCCCTCCTTCAGTGTTGTGGCCACATCTTCGACAGACTTCGGGTCGACTGTTATCCTCCCTCTGATACACTGCACTTCAAAAGAACCTGCATTGACGAATTTATCCTCCAAGCCGTTAACGGACATTGGATGGTTCAAATGGCTCTGAGCACTATGGGTCAACTGCTGTGGTCATTAGTCCCCTACAACTTAGAATTACTTAAACCTAAGTACATCACACACATCCATGCCCGAGGCAGGATTCGAACCTGCGACCGTAGCAGTCGCACGGTTCCGGACTGCGCGCCTAGAACCGCGAGACCACCGCGGCCGGCGCACATTGGATGAATGCCTTTACCCATACGTGAGTGTCCGGAAGTTATGCAGAGCTACTGCCGCCAATTCACCGCTCTTGTAAAAGAGCTTTGGCAACAGCGCGCGATCCTTCATGAAGACATTTATGTTAAGCATCTCGTGCAAAAACCTAGGAATGGTCGTGTGCCGCGCGGCTTTGGTTTACTTATTCTGCCACTTACACCGCCATCTGGGTCAAACGTCCATCAAATTCTTTACTTCCATGACGTTTCTTGCTGCGTCGGTAAAATGCTGTGCAAATTTGTCGCCATTCTGAGCAGTGGTTCTCTTTCTATAGTATTTTGAAGCTGGAACTTTAATTATGGACACCCTGTAGATACCATACATTATGGATGTAAGGCTGATACTTCTGTTGTTTTACGTATCTTGTCTAATCCCTATATTATGACAGAAAACAATTACAATATTTTTTCCAGTATTGGGGGTTTTCAATATGGTGTTTTTTTATACGCACAGTTCGCTTTAGACGCGAGCTGAACCTTAGGAGCAGTAGGTTCAAAATTTCGCGCGGTGCACCACATTAATATTTTGTTCGCTTTCTACACGCCAAAAGATTCGTCGTTGGAACGACGAGCGAGAACATTCACGTCTAAGTGGGGTAAAAATTTATCTCTAATGATATCAGTGTTAACATTACTTCAAGTTCCACAGTTTTGACTTTTTATAGTAAAGATATACAGATAGTACATCGGTGTCTTGATTCCAAGAAAGCTGACTCCCGACCAGCAACCCAGCCAGCAGTCTGTCCCTCAGGGCAGGGGCTGCCTGCTACCTGCTGTCGCTCGGATAGCGGTAACAAACCGGCGCGCCTCTCCAAAGTGACGGCGGGGCGCCTGAGCGGCTATTTCACGGCACACGGCGCTTTCCGACTGCGCGCGATAGCATCTGGCCGCTCTTCACTCCACCCGACGCCGGCTCGCGCCGTCTGCTTCGCTTCCCAGAGCACACCGGCCACGCCCACGTATGTGCCGGCGGGACGGCAGTAAAGCCAGGGCGAGCCCGTAGTTCTGAGAGCGCTCACATACCTCCAGCCGTAGCTGCAGAGCGGAACTTCGCGGCGAATGGTCAAGGAGCAGACGTCTCTACCGGTCTGCTTGCTCCCAACAATGGAAGCGCCAGCCAGCACGCAGACGTTTATTTTCTGGGCACCAACGGCGATTTCGATATAGTATTTCCCGATTTCCGAAAGGCAGATGACTCAGTACCACAGCTACTCTGACTATCGAAGCACAATCGTATCGAGTATGAAGCGATATTTGTTTCTAGACTGAGGATTTCTTGATAGAGAGGATGCAGTTTGTTATCTTGGCTAGAGATCCATTGACAGATCTAGAAGTAATTTTCGGAGTGGCCCAGAGAAGTGTGTTGAGACCTTTGCTGTTCACATATTACATTAATGACCTTCAGGATAATATTAATACTAACCTCAGATTATTCACAGGTGATCCAGTTATCTATAATGTAGTATTGTATGTAAAAGCTACTACAAACAGCATGGTGAACGCATTATTGTGGCCAAGATAGATACCAAGCCCACACCTACTACAGTAGTACAAGTTTATATGCCAACTAGCTCTGCAGATGACGAAGACCTTGAAGAAATGTATGATGAAATAAAGAAATTATTCAGATAGTGAAGGGTGACGAAAATTTAATAGTCATGGGTGACTGGAATTCGATAGTAAGAAAAGGGAGAGAAGGAAACGTAGTAGGTGAATATGGACTGAGGCTAAGAAATGAAAGTGGAAGCCGCCTGGTAGAATTCTGTGCAGAGCATAACTTAATCATAGCTAACACTTGGTTCCAGAATCATAAAAGAAGGCTGTATACATGGAAGAAGCATGGAGATACTGACAGGTTTCGGATAGAGTATATAATGGTAAGAAAGAGATTTAGGAACCAGGTTTTAAATTCTAAAACATTTCCAGGGGCAGATGTGGACTCTGACCACAATCTATTGGTTATGATCTGTAGATTAAAAATGAAGAAACTACAAAAAGGTGGGCTTTTAATCTGATGAGGCCTGGATTAACTGAAAGAACCAGAGGTTGTAGAGAGTTTCAGGGAGAGCACAAGGGAACAATTGACAGGAATTGGGGAAAGTAATACAGTAGAACAAGAATGGGTAGCTTTGAGGGATGAAGTAGTGAAGGCAGCAGAGGATCAAGTAGGTAAAAAGACGAGGGCTACTAGATATCCTTGGGTAACAGAAGAAATATTGAATTTAAATGATGAAAGCAGAAAATATAAAAATGCAGTAAATGAATCAGGCTAACAGGAATACAAACGTCTCAAAAATGAGATCGACAGGAAGTGCAAAATGGCTAAGCAGGGACGGCTAGAGGACAAATGTAAGGATGTAGAGGCTTATCTCACTAGGGTAAGATAGATACTGCCTACAGGAAAATTAAAGAGACCTTTGGAGATAAGAGAACTACTTGTATGAACATCAAGAGCTCAGTTGGAAACACAGTTCCAAGCATAGAAGGGAAAGCAAAAGGTGGAAGGAGTATACAGAGGGTCTATACAACGGCGATGTACTTGAGGAGAATATCATGGAGATGGAAGAGGATGTAGATGAAGATGAAATGGGAGATACGATACTGCGTGAAGTGTTTGACAGAGCACTGAAAGACCTGAGTCGAAACAAGGCCCCAGGAGTAGACAACATTCCATTGGAACTACTGACAGCCTTGGGAGAGCTAGTCCTGACAAAACACTACCATCTGGTGAGCAAGATGTATGAAACAGGCGAAATACCCTCAGACTTCAAGAAGAATTTAATAATTCCAATCCCAAAGAAAGCACGTGTTGACAGATGTGAAAATTACCGAACTATAAGTTTAATAAGTCAGAGATGCTAAATACTAACGCGAATTCTTTACAGACGAATGGAAAAGCTAGTAGAAGACGATCTCTGGGTAGATCAGTTAGGATTCCGTAGAAATATTGGAACACGTGAGGCAATACTGACCCTACGACGTACGAAGGGCAAACCTACGTTTCTAACATTTGTAGACTTAGAGAAAGCTTTTGACAATGTTGACTGAAATACTCTCTTTCAAATTCTGAAGGTGGCAGGGGTAAAACACAGGGAGCGGAAGGCTATTTACAATTTGTACAGAAACCAGATGGCAGTTATAAGAGTCGAGGGACATGAAGGGGAAGCAGTGGTTGGGAAGGGAGTGAGACAGAGTTGTAGCCTCTCATCGACGTTATTCAATCTGTATATTGAGCAAGCAGACACAAAAGAAAAACTGGTAGTAGGTATTAAAATCCATGGAGAAGAAATAAAAACTTTGAGGTTCGCCGATGACATTGTAATTATGTCAGAGACAGCAAAGGACTTGTAAGAGCAGTTGAAGGGAATGGATAGGGTCTTGAAAGGAGGATATTAGATGAACATCAACAGAATCAAAACGAGGATAATGGAATGTAGTCGAATTAAGTCGGGTGAGGCTGAGGGAATGAGATTAGGAAATGAGACACTTAAAGTAGTAAAGGGGTTTTGCTATTTGGGGAGCATAATAACTGATGATGGTCGAAGTAGAGAGGATATAAAATGTAGACTGGCGATGGAAAGGAAAGCGTATCTGAAGAACAGAAATTTGTTAACATCGAGTATAGATTTAAGTGTCAGGAAGTCATTTCTGAAAGTATTTGTATGGAGTGTAGCCTTGTATGGAAGTGAAACATGGACGATAAATAGTTTGGGCAAGAAGAGAATAGAAGCTTTCGAAATGTGGTGCTACAGAAGAATGCTGAAGATTAGATGGGTAGATGACATAATTATTGTGGAAGGGTTGAATATGACTGGGGAGAAGTGAAGTTAGTGGCACAACTTGACTAGAAGAATGAATCGGTTGGTAGGACATGTCCTGAGGCATCAAGGGATCACCAATTTAATATTGGAGGGCAGCGTGGAGGGTAAAAATCGTAGAGAGACACCAAGAGATGAATACACTAAGTAGATTCAGAAGGATGTAGGTTGCAGTAGGTACTGCGAGATGAAGAAGTTTGCACAGGATAGAGTAGCATGGAGAGCTGCATCAAACCAGTCTCACGGCTTAAGACCACAACAACAACAACACTTACATGATGCTACTGGACATTTCTGTTGGTAGCTATTCTGCTACACAATTACAACTTTTCATGACTTTGATGTTGTGGTGTGTTCTAATATGTTCTTGGTGATGTGAATAGGCTGATTTCGTGACCTGTGGTCGCTTGACACTACACTTTCTCCGGCGAAAACTCTGCCAATGTCTTGAGAAACTGCTCTACAAAAGAAACCGCTTTTAGCTCAGAAGGTCATAAACTCAAACTTGCGAGAGCCAATGTACTAATACAAATAAAATATAAGTCGGTAAGCTTTCGTGTCCATTTTCAGTGATGACAGAAACTTCTGAGTGTTCAGCCATTCAGGGACAGCCGTGGAACCTTGCAGAACATTCCAGCGGATGTGTGTGAAATCTTAAGGGACTTAACTGCTAAGGTCATCAGTTCCGAAGCTTACACACCACTCAACCTAAATTATCCTAAGGAGAAACACACACACCCATACCCGAGGGAGGACTCAAACCTCCGCCGGGACCAGTGGAGGGACCGAAACGTTGAGCAGTGAGGACGTTTAAAGAAGAATATGATGCGGCCTAATGATCCAGATGAGTTTTGTACTTCCTTTTTACGTAATACGTAAGAGGGTAAATGGGGAAATATCCGAGTACAGAGGGAACAGTTATTCTGATACGCCATCTACCCACCACCAGCAAAGTAGATATGAAAATGTTTCGACCCGTTGCATGAGCATTCCTCCTGCAGTATACAACCATTCACAATACTTTATTCCCCTGAACTTCTGCAGTATGACGTTGAGATCGCAGATTGGCCTTATAGAATGAGAACAGCGCGCACTATACTGAAGTTACAGCTTTCATTGGCCCAATTGTACACTGCTTGTTATTTATCCAGATACCTATTTCCCTCCGCACGTGCAGCCACTGTAGGGCGAGAAGTTGACAGATACGAATGTAAATTACTGTTTGTGTACAGACGTTCCGTCGTGGCTGCCTAGCTGCGTAACGCCTCTGAATGTTTACATTGTCCCATCTCCTTGGCACAACACGGGATGCAGCGAGTATGTTGTTGTTCTGTCGCTAGCTGGGAGTTGCGCTGCCGGTAATTCGAAGACTTCGTCTCTGCTTGAGCTTGAGTTATTTGAGAAAGTTAACCACGTCTTCGGTGACTTTCGTCTGTGATGCTTCACGAACACTCGCGCATTGAAGTGATAGCGTAATCACATTCCTGGGGATGTTCTAAAATTGCAAACCTTTCACTAGCGAGCAATGAACATATTCTCTCAAATTTACCTTCATGATTCGAAATAGGTTCTTCCCCTTATGGTACTTAGTTTCAAACGTAACAGACGTATAGTGATTACATCATAAACGAATTTTTTCTGATAGGTGACAGAAACACAATAAGAGATGCGAAAAGTTGGCTCAGTGTTGTACAAAATTTTTTCGTAGTATATACAGAAATTTAAGAGTCATAGTACAGGTTACGTGCACATGATTTTGTGGGAATCGTTGGATCACAGCAGTTTGCCGAAGCTTAATGTTTATAAACAAGAAGTTATTAATCAAATTAATAAGTTTAATTTGGGAAGTAGCTAGAAAATGTAGGTTCTAGCTCAGTTTTCACTTGCTCGTTCACTAGCTTACACTAACTTACAATATAGAACCTACACTTCCTAGCTACTATAGTCCAGTTTTTCACGGCTAACTCAATTATTTTCATTAAAGAAAAGTGTACTTTATAATAAATGACTTAGAAAACTAAGAAAAATTAATATTTTTCCTAATCACGTTCACTTAATATAAAAAATAATTTTTTCTCACAGAATATGAACGTAATGAAGTAAAATTATTATGTTTTTTATAAAAGGTGAACGTAAGAAGAAAAAATAAATGAATTATGGTGAATGTTAGAAATGTATTCTTCATTTAATATTTTTCTAATTCTTTCTTCTTGATCAGCCATAAGATTTTTATGTACAGTTGTTTGTAAATGTTTTTTTGGACAAGGTCTGCTTTCAGTTCTACCAATTTCACAAGTAACTTTTATTTTCATGTATTTATTTTTATGTTCCTTACAAACCCTTACAATATCCGTATCTTTGGTATCTATCTCTATGAAAGCCATTAATTTTTTTAGCTTTAGCTGTTTGATATTGTCCATTTAAATATTATAAAATTTAATACTAAAAAATAAAGTTTTTAAAAAAAGTTTCACAGAGTGAATTCCAGATCACGAAATAAAGTCTTTCTGTTTTTAATTTTCTTCATTCCTTTATATTTCACTTTCCGCTGCCCTACTTCAGCAAATCTAAAATCCCAGTACCCATTAAGTAATTAATTTAGAATATCTGTCCGGTATAGCAGCCTTGAGCATCATTAAGCTCCATCCCATTTTTTCCTCCATATCTAGTATTGAAATATTCACATCCAGTAATATTATACACTCTTGGAAATTGAAATAAGAACACCGTGAATTCATTGTCCCAGGAAGGGGAAACTTTATTGACACATTCCTGGGGTAAGATACATCACATGATCACACTGACAGAACCACAGGCACATAGACACAGGCAACAGAGCATGCACAATGTCGGCACTAGTACAGTGTATATCCACCTTTCGCAGCAATGCAGGCTGCTATTCTCCCATGGAGACGATCGTAGAGATGCTGGATGCAGTCCTGTGGAACGGCTTGCCATGCCATTTCCACCTGGCGCCTCAGTTGGACCAGCGTTCGTGCTGGACGTGCAGACCGCGTGAGACGACGCTTCATCCAGTCCCAAACATGCTCAATGGGGGACAGATCCGGAGATCTTGCTGGCCAGGGTAGTTGACTTACACCTTCTAGAGCACGTTGGGTGAACGGGATACATGCGTACGTGCATTGTCCTGTTGGAACAGCAAGTTCCCTTGCCGGTCTAGGAATGGTAGAACGATGGGTTCAATGACGGTTTGGATGTACCGTGCACTATTCAGTGTCCCCTCGACGATCACCAGAGGTGTACGGCCAGTGTAGGAGATTGCTCCCCACACCATGATGCCGGGTGTTGGCCCTGTGTGCCTCGGTCGTATGCAGTCCTGATTGTGGCGCTCACCTGCACGGCGCCAAACACGCATACGACCATCATTGGCACCAAGGGAGAAGCGACTCTCATCGCTGAAGACGACACGTCTCCATTCGTCCCTCCATTCACGCCTGGCGCGACACCACTGGAGGCGGGCTGCACGATGTTGGGGCGTGAGCGGAAGACGGCCTAACGGTGTGCGGGACCGTAGCCCAGCTTCATGGAGACGGTTGCGAATGGTCCTCGCCGATACCCCAGGAGCAACAGTGTCCCTAATTTGCTGGGAAGTGGCGGTGCGGTCCCCTACGGCACTGCGTAGGATCCTACGGTCTTGGCGTGCAGCCGTGCGTCGCTGCGGTCCGGTCCCAGGTCGACGGGCACGTGTACCTTCCGCCGACCACTGGCGACAACATCGATGTACTGTGGAGACCTCACGCCCCACGTGTTGAGCAATTCGGCGGTACGTCCACCCGGCCTCCCGCATGCCCACTATACGCCCTCGCTCAAAGTCCGTCAACTGCACATACGGTTCACGTCCACGCTGTCGCGGCATGCTACCAGTGTTAAAGACTGCGATGGAGCTCCGTATGCCACGGCAAACTGGCTGACACTGACGGCGGCGGTGCACAAATGCTGCGCAGCTAGCGCCATTCGACGGCCAACACCGCGGTTCCTGGTGTGTCCGCTGTGCGGTGCGTGTGATCATTGCTTGTACAGCCCTCTCGCAGTGTCCGGAGCAAGTATGGTGGGTCTGACACACCGGTGTCAATGTGTTCTTTCTCCATTTCCAGGAGTGTATAAAATATTTTTCTCTAACACACTTATATTTTTAATCTCCTAGACAGTTGAATTGTTGTGCTTCTTGATTAGAGTCTCCATTTACATAGAAAGTTTGTTATTAGATTTTGTATACATTTATAATGTCCATATAGTAATGGATCTATTTTATTTTCCGAAATGTATCTTTTGATATCATAAGAACTTAGTGCTTTATTGTTTATTTCAGCTGTATAGACTTCATATTTTTGACTTCGAATCAAATAAATTTTTTTGTGCTGTTCTATATTGTTAGACAAATAATGTTTATATTCTTCTAAGCTTATTGTGCATGATTCAGAACAGAAGTTAGGAAATTTTCCAAATTCTGCTAGTACAGAAGTAAGGAGTCCAGCAATCAAGTTAGTTACAGGTACAAACATTAGGCCTCAGTGTAGTGAACACATTTTAATTTAGTTAATAGTTGGGCCTGGCGAACAACCGATTAAGCGCATGCTTGGAAACGCAGAGGTTGCGGGATCGAATACCTCTCAGATCACAAGGTTTTCAGTTTGCATTTTAACCTAGGCTGTAACGGTATGATGGAGCGCCAGAAATAACACGTGATTCGGATTCCAAGTAAAACTGTTGGTTTCCTTTGCCCGACGGGACAACTAGGGTAGCGCAGGAACACGTAAATTGCCGAAGTGGCGGCCAATTGAAAGACTCTCTAGCCGTTGAGGCACACAACTTATCATTATATTAAATAGGGATGCAGGGTGCCGATGAAAAAGTGTCGCTAGGAAGAGACATGATGCACAGGAAGCTTCTTTTGTACCGATTGTCTATCGCCATTGTGGATAGCTAAATTCCTTTTGTGAGAAGGAGATGTGAGTATCACTAATGATGCATTGAGAGTTGCTTCGTCATACAGCAAAAAAGAAAAAACAATGTTAGAAACGAGCAGTACCAATTGTCACACTGAAGCATTGGTTTGTAGTTTAATAAAAACACTCACAAAAACTAAAAGTCATCTATATTTCGTCAATTTAAAGATGAAAGTGTCAAAAAAATTATTTTTCATTTTAAAGTGTAATTATGTGCCGTTGTTGACAATGATGGAGGGAGCGGAGGAAGGGCGTGTGGGGGATGGTGTGTACTAGCTAACATGTGTTGAGTGATCCTGTGAAGAACATGAAGATGCCACGTACTTGTATAAGACGGCGTTACCATCATCTGACACTGCTTGAAAGAGGCGTCATTGTGAGTCTCCAAGTCGAATCACGCAATATCCGGATTTGTGAGATATTCAGATGTAGTGGTGGTCGTACGTTAAGCTGCAAGGGAAAGTAATGGTAGGCATACTCCTCCTCAAGGTTCCAGCCGACTATGTCTGACAGCCACAATAGAGAATCGCCGTATTGTGAACCAAGCATATCGAAATCCCTTCACATCTGTGTCGGCCATCCGAGAACAAATAGCGGACTTCCTGCAACATTTTGTGCCATCACGCGCTATTGGTCGGAGATAGGACTATTGATACTTGTCGATATTTAAGAAAATATCATTATCGGCGATCGATATATAGAAAAAAATGGTCGGTATATTGATCGTCATACTTGTCTGTCAAAATATCGGCTGCAAGTTGTAAATAGGCTGCCAGTTTTGGAACTGTTTATGTAAGAATGGTTTTATTATTAGATATCCTGTACATCAACAAGATAGTAGCCTACTTATCCCCCGAGAGCAGGAATTGAAGGGAAAACGATGAACACGTTACTAACAATGGTAACTGCAGGTAAGTAGCACAGTAAAAAGTGTCCGATGGGTCCGTTGTTCGGTTTCCTCACATATCGGATTTGTCTCTAACACTTCATGTCAGCTTCTCTGCTTTTTCATTTCTGCAAATGCCTGCGACCTAGCAACTGTACTGTCAAATCTGCGTGGAGAAGTTAAACGATGCAGTTTCTGTTGGTAGCGCCGAGTGCCGATTTCGTTAGCATTTCCCCATACACGTCTCTGCCCGCCGCAAAGACCAATCTCGTCATTTAGATTTTTGTTTATCAGTTTCAGCAACTGTTTTTGAAGAATGCCGAGGTGAAGAAACACCTCACTAGTGTAATTAAGAATCGTTTTTCAATTCAATAGGTGTGCTAATTCCTCACATTGGATATCTTATTATTCTTCTTTCACACCAGCAACCCCCACATCTAGTGCAATCGGACTTCTTCTTTGGGCCACCTACATTTGCTTCACACAGTCAAAGAGAAAGAATGAACTTGATGAAAGATCAAAAAGTAGTAAGATTCCGTAACAGATTGAGTAAAATTATGTTCTACTGCAATTTCAGAACGACAACTTCTACTATATATAGTAAATTGCGAAAACATATAAAATAAAATGAAAATATCGGCACTCTATATTCCCATTTCGATATGGGTATATCGATATCCTTGTGTAAAAGATATCGTCCGTATATGTTGTAAGAGGTCCATAACTAAGGAATTTTTTGCTAGCGCACTCGAATAGATGTAATTTCCATGGATTGCTCACGTGCTGCGTACGATATGTAAGCTATAAGAGAATCTCAGACCAGAGAGCAGTGTTGGCTGCAGTAGGAACTGTGTGGCAGTAGGAGTAAGGAGTAGCGAGCAGTCTGGTGTGTCGAGTTGACTGGGCCGGTCGTGGGAAGCGATGGCGGTGCCTGAGCGATGCAGTATAAGGTAAAATCAGCCTCGCGCATATGTACTAATGTTATATCAAGTCCCTTGTAAATGTTTTAAAAAATATCTTAATAATAATCTTTCTCATAAAAATTAACTTTTGATAATCATTCATCTCTATTCAAAGAATTTACTAATTTCTTCAATCCATGGTAATCCTGATTATTGTAAAGAAAAATCAGTTGTTTCCTTTTATACATGATAAATCTATCGGCCAGCATTGCACTGGGCAGTGCCAGAAAAATTTCTTATAGGAGCAGATATATATGCGTTATCTGGCGACTTTATTGAGGTAAGAATTTTAAATTTATTCAGTATGATCTTTCAGGGCCATGACGCAGCACTGCTGACGTCCAACATTTACCAGTTTAAATTCACACTAAGTTATTGAAAGCTAATAAGTGAGTCACATTTTTTGAGAGGTTAGTCGCCTTATTACTTTGAGGTTACGGTATAATAAAACTGTTGGTAGGTCGTGTGAATGATACATAACTATATTTTTTATCTGTCGGGAGGTTACAATGTCGATATATCTTGACGAAAAAGCATGTACCGGCTTATCGATATTTTATCAACTGCCCTAGGCGGAGACTAGCAGCAGCCAGAGTAGGGAATAACCGTCTCATGATTAGGTTCCCGTAAACATCCTGGCTTTTAGAAATATGCCGTAACTGGGAAGCATGGGCTGTAGGTGAGTAGCATCGCATCGTGTTGAGCGATGAATTGCAGTTCTGCACTTGCATCCATCACCATAGCTGGCGGGTATGGCGGCCACCTGAGGAGAGATCCCATTATTCCAATGATGCGGAGAGACACAGTGGCGTCACTCGTTGAGTCTTGGAGTGAGGAAACATCAAGTATGACTTCAGGTCACCTGTATGAGGGATTGGGAGAAATCTGATGCACAACGATACGTCACCCTTTGTCCTCATGTGTCATTTCTCATGCAACAGTATCTCAGTGCCATTTGAGAACATGACGATGCTCGTCCACATATGGCACCTGTGTCTGTGAACTGTCGTCATGATATTGATGTACTCATATGGGCAAGCAAGATCTCCAAATGTGTCCTAAATAGGACATGTTTGGGACCAACAGGGATTTTTAATCTGTCCCAGTACCAGCACCCATGAAAATAGAAACTTGTTACAACAGTTGTGATCAAGAATGCTTTTGGAGACGATACAACGGCTTTATGACACCATTCCCAACCGAATCACTGCTTGTATACAGGCCAGAGTGCATCCAGTGTCATAGACAAAAGTGGGCTCATGGTGCTAAGTAATTTGTAGATTTGACTCGACTTTGTTGTCACTGAAATAATATCACGTACTCCCTTAAAACGTGACGTCTCGTTTCGTTTCTTCCTGCCATACTGAGTGACTCACTGTTTTTGTCAGGTATTAACCACGACTTTTTCTGAGTCATCAGTCTTATGACTGCTCTCCACGAATTCCTTTGCAGTGCCATCCTCTTCATCTCAGAGTAGCACTTGCAACCTACATCGTCAATTATTTGCTGGATGTATTCCAGTCTGTCTTTTCTCTGGAATTCGGGTTATTACGATAAGTGATCGTATTTATTGCAGACTAAACTAAATCTACGGAAAGCTGTAGCAGACAATGCGCCGTTTTCGCTTTCCGTCTGGCGTCGAACTGCGGCGAACCGGCGAGGAATGCCGCTGTCGAATACTGGGGCACGCGGCAACAAAGGCCATTCATTGCCGGCTCCCTGGAGACGCCCTCTGCGTCGATACAGCCGGCAGCCGAGGTTGCTGTAGGAATGGTAGGGTGGAGGCGGGGGAAAGGGATGGCTTTATCCGCTGGCAGTCTACAGGGCGCTAACGACTCGCATTGGGCCTACCCGCGTTGCGTTCTCTGGGGAGTGGCCTACCATCTGACGGGTCTACACACGTTTAGGCGACAGACTTTCCCTCAGGACAAGTACGATTATCTACAGTGACTACAGTTCTGACAATAGGAGCGGCAAGAAGTTAAAACGATGTGTCAACAGCTGTCCTTCTACATTCCCAAACTGGCATGTACTGAAGGATGTCTAACACCGTACAGACCAGTTGTCGATTCGCAACATTTGTACACGGAAGATATCGCTCAAGTCGTCGACTTTACTTTGTCATGAACATAAATAATACCGCTTCCAATTGCATTATGTTTCCATATTTTTGTCTTGCACATACCCATATGTACATTCCTTCTCAAATTAATTTCCCCTTTTTCTCAACACATAATGATCATACTGGAATTAATGAAGTAACGCTAGAAAGTTTTTTTAATTGGCTTCTGGCAGTGCATACACATTTTGCACTAAAATGTATTTGTGGAAAATCTGAACACAGACAAAAGGGCATCACGGATGCCCAGTTTCATACCTAGATTTTACAGAGATCACTCGTTAATCTGGAATAAGGGACTCCCTTTCCATATTATCTTCTTACAAATATCATTTTATTTATTTTTAAGCCTTTATTAAACTATTAATTTGTATAAAGCATAGATAATAATCGTGACCACTGGAGTAGTCACTTACTCTGCCTGCCAAACAACACGACTTTTCTGAACAATTACACTTTCCGAAACGACAAACATACTTGTCACTGTCGCCAGCTACCCTCATCCCAACGACCACACTTATTCCGTATACTGCCGTTACTTACAACTATAAAAGTGTGAATGTTTCACACGGGTCCCCTGTTTAAAATTAATGCTCAGTTAATTGACACGTGGAAAACTTTTGTAATACTACGGACAAACATATCACCATCTGCTCGAAACATGCGTATTCGATTGACTAGAAGACAGATACCAACTAAAATTACCTTTACAATCACCATAAACAAATCAAAGTTACAAAGGCTTCAAAGAGCAGGATTTTATTTAGCAAATTCCATCTTAACTGATGGACAATTGTATGTAGCCTTTCCAAAGGTAACTAGATCAGCTGATACTTTTGTATCTTTCAATGTATTGAAAATAATAGCCAACTAGCTGTAAGGTACTTGTTTAACAAACCTTAACCACGGCTTCAACAGTTTTAAAACAGTATCCTTCAGAAAGTGTCGCACGTAGAATGACATATTATCTGTATCCGATGTGGAAGACATTGACTCTGCCTAGTACACTGCATGTCATCCCCACTTAATCACCATTTGAAGGACATGATATAAAAGTGGTAGCTCTCTGCTGTAGAGCATTCTCTTGTAACTTTTTAAAATGCCATACATGACAATGAATCTAACTAATTTTCTGTAGTGTGCGACGTGCAAGCATTGTGCATATACAGGATGTTACAAAAAGGTACGGCCAAACTTTCAGGAAACATTCCTCGCACCCAAATAAAGGAAAGATGTTATGTGGAGATGTGTCCGAAAACGCTTAATTTCCATGTTAGAGCTGATTTTAGTTTCGTCCACCTACGCTCAATGGAGCACGTTATCATGATTTCATACGGTATACCCTACCTGTCTTGGTAGAACATGTGCCTTTACAAGTACGACACAAAATGTGGTTCATGCTCAATGGAGCTCCTGCACATTTCAGTCGAAGTGTTCGTACGCTTCTCAACAACAGATTCGTGACCGATGGATTGGTAGAGGTGGACCAGTTCCATGGCCTCAACGCTCTCCTGACCTCAACCCTCTTGACTTTCAGTTATGGGGGCATTTCAAAGCTCTTGTCTACGCAAACCCGGTACCAAATGTAGAGACTCTTCGTGCTCGTATTGTGGACGGCTGTGATACAATACGCCATTCTCCAGGGCTGCATGAGCGCATCAGGGATTTCATGCGACGGGGGGTGGATGCATGTACGTATCTTCGCTAACGGAGGACATTTTTAACATTTCCTGTAACAAAGTGTTTGAAGTCACGCTGGTACGTTCTGTTGCTGCGTGTTTCCATTCCGTGATTAATGTGATTTGAAGAGAAGTAATAAAATGAGCTCTAACATGGAAAGAAAGCGTTTCCGGACACATGTCCACATAACATATTTTGTTTCTTTGTGTGTGAGAAATGTTTCCTGAAAGTTTGGCCGTACCTTTATGTAACACCCTGTATATACATATGACACTTAAATATAAGACACGCGATCGGGTCCTACAGAGCGTATGTATACCACGAACTGAAATAGTAAAGCATTTTGTTTTTCAAAATGATGTGCCTGGACATGTGTCACCGAGGCTGATCATAAACTCATGATTGTCATTTCCATTTGTTCGGTTCATTTTTAAAGTTTCCCCGTTTTTCCCACAACTACTCTTATCCTAACTACTACACTTATTCCAAATACTGTTATTATTTAAAACTATAAAACAGTGAAACTTTTTCAGGGCTCCCATGGTTTCTAAATTAAGTTAAAAATCTAGAACAACGTAACAGCATAGTACTGTTGGATCAGTCGTGATATCGGATCGCCGGCTATTTTTGAAGTGTTAAAACATGTTATGAATCTTTGTAAGGCGGCCGGAGTGGCCGTGCGGTTGTGGGCGCTACAGTCTGGAGCCGAGCGACCGCTACGGTCGCAGGTTCGAATCCTGCTCGGGCATGGATGTGTGTGATGTCCTTAGGTTAGTTAGGTTTAATTAGTTCTAAGTTCTAGGCGACTGATGAACTCAGAAGTTAAGTTCAAAAATGGTTCAAATGGCTCTGAGCACTATGGGACTTAACATCTATGGTCATCAGTCCCCTAGAACTTAGAACTACTTAAACGTAACTAACCTAAGGACATCACACAACACCCAACCATCACGAGGCAGAGAAAATCCCTGACCCCGCTGGGAATCGAACCCGGGAACCCGGGTGTGGGAAGCGAGAACGCTACCTCACGACCACGAGCTGCGGGCGGAATTTAAGTCGCACAGTGCCATAGAGCCATTTGAACCATTTGAGCCAATCTTTGTAAACAGTTGAGATCGAGACTATTTACTGCTCATATAATAGCTTATTCGGAATTCAAATTAAACGTAGTTTTGCATATTTTCTCTCATTGATGGTATACGTTATGTGTATACAGGGTGTGCAGATATTTTCACTTTTGACTGAAAATATACTGAACAACTTTACATTAGTATTTACTTCATTTGCATACTAATAACTATAGCTATTAGGAGTAGTATGTTCTCGGTTGGCTGGTTCCTCCGAGTACATGTGGCAAAAGCAAGCCATTAACGCTATTTTTTCCCTGGGCAACAGGTCAGGTGTTGGAGTGCGGACACTTAGATGCAAAGCAATCCATATTACCTTTCTCGAGATAGTGCAACGGCCCTTCAAGGTATTGCTGGGGGTTTTCTGGTGAATAATGGCACATGCTGTGTGAGTTCATATTCTCTGACTTGCTGTACGAGACCTTGTTTGAAGAAACGAGAAACTCTAGATACGAAAATCTGGATTCTACTTGACTCAGAAACTACCGGCAGAACTCAATATGAGGAAGTTCGTCTTGACGCATGAACTCCTGCAATTAGGAAATTTGTAAGGAATCAAATGCAAGTCCTTTTTGATGCTATTTCGAGACGATGACACCATAGTTACCTCTTTCACAAATAAAAGGCGCCAAGATTTCTTTGGACTTTGCTCCACACTTCCTTTCACTTCGAGCAATGCTTCTGATATTCGAACTGTTTTCGGATAGTTGCGGTTTCTGCTCGCGACCTTTTCGGTCTTTTTCGCACAAGGTTCTTCGTTGTCGACTTTATTGAACATTTTGCCACGACATTTCCAAGCCTTTAACTCCTACTCCACCCCCCCAAATATACTCCACAAGTTGTGCTTCGCATAATACTCGTCAGTGAAAAAACACTATTTCGTCTTGTGCACCACTTTGTGTTACAGTCGACTGGTCGCAAAATACATCTCACTTACTCACACGGAAACACACAGTGAAGTCTACAGAAGACGCCCATAAACAGGCCTGTGAGAGTAAGAGATGATTACATCGAAATCACTGTTCCCATTATTTTCTGTGATGGATGTTTCTCCTGTTTATTATTATTTCTACTATTCCTTGTATACAGTAAAGGAAGCATTGCTCGTTCATCAGAGGATGTTACCGGACATGAAGTTAAAAAGCTTATTTCTGTGGTGTAAGGCAGTCCTTTCTACTCTTAGGCTTATAATGCGCTAGCCGGTGAGCCTTACAGTCCAGCAGTTTTTGTTAATACGTGTGCTTCCTGGACGCTGGGGCATTACGCCGTGCTTAATATGCTTGCGGTACCGATCACGTGGAGCCAGCAGTGGTTTTTTAAGTTGAAACTTGCGAAGGACTGAATCTACATCTGGGCCTAGTGTCGCAGGTAATGAACCCCAGAAAGATACGCTGGGTTGTCCAGAAAGTTAGTTCCGATCGGTTGCTAAATGGAAACCACAGTAAAAATCCGATGACGTTTTGCACAGGTGTGTAGGTCAGTGTCTCTAGCACGCCTGTCGATCGCGTTACGTCGTTCTCTTTAGTTCTGAGCATACAGGGAACACATAAAATTCCTAGAACAATAGTGTCTCCCGCTAAGTACGACGGCCGGGTGAGATATTTTGCCTGAACTATGCAACAAACATTACACAACTGTCGTGCGTTTTCTCCTTCAAGACAATTATCAGCCGCATTCTGCAGGGGCAATGCAGATACTCCAGCATCGCTTTCAAGTGGAAATGTTTGATTACCGACAATACAGCCTATAATTGTCTACTTCTGAGTTTCATCTCTGCTCACATGAACCGCTAGCTATGAAGACAACATTTTGACACTGACAACGAGCTGAAGGTCAGCATAGAGAATTGACGGAAAGCACTGGCAGCTGCCTTCTATGACGAGGGTACTGGAAAGCTGGCACAGTACCACGACAACTGTATAAGTAGAAACAGCGACAAAATAGTGAAGTATCTGGAAGTGTAGCTAAATCTTGCAAATAAAATGTTTCTGATTTTCACTGTGGTTTCCGTTTAGCGACCAATCGGAACTTACTTTCTGGACAACCCTCGTATTTAAGCAGTTAAGTTGTGGGTATGGCATTTGACATACAGGATATGCCGCAATTAGTATTACAGGCGTCTAGGGATTGTAAAAGGGACCTAGTAGATAATAGTTCCGGTAAGAAACCCAAGTTCAAATATATACTTCTCGGATGTAAAATTTGTTTGAAGTTCGGATCTCTGTAAAATCTGTTGGATTGTTGCATAAGTTCGTTGGGTTTTTCCATAAGTTTAATAAACACAACAGAGACCCTTAACAGAATCTATATTCATTAATAAAATATTCTCCTTCAATATTTACAACAGTCCACTAACGCTTCATTAACTTTTAGATTCCACGAATTTAGAAGTCATGGGCTTAAGGCGAAGAATTCGGTGTGCGTTTTCATCCGAAAAGGAAGTTCTCTGAAGGTTGTTCGATGTTGTTGTTGTTGTGGTCTTCAGTCCTCAGAATGGTTTGATGCAGCTCTCCATGCTACTCTATCCTGTGCAAGCTTCTTCATCTTCCAGTACTTACTGCAACCTACATCCTTCTGAATATGCTTAGTGTATTCATCTCTTGGTCTCCCTCTATGATTTTTACCCTCCACGCTGCCCTCCAATGCTAAATTTGTGATCCCTATAATACCAACCGGTCCCTTCTTTTTGTCAAGTTGTGCCACAAACTCCTCTCTCCCCAATTCTATTCAATACTTCCTCATTAGTTATGTGATCTACCCATCTAATCTTCAGCATTCTTCTGTAGCACCACATTTCGAAAGCTTCTATTCTCTTCTTGTCCAAACTAGTTATCGTCCATGTTTCACTTCGATACATGGCTACAATCCGTACAAATACTTTCAGAAACGACTTTCTGAAACTCAAATCTATACTCGATGTTAACAAATTTCTCTTCTTCAGATACGCTTTCCTTGGCATTGCCAGTATACATTTTATATCCTCTCTACTTCGACCATCATCAGTTATTTTGCTCCCCAAATAGCAAAACTCCTTTACTACTTTAAGTGTCTCACTTCCTAATCTAATTCCCTCAGCCTCACCCGACTTAATTCGACTACATTCCATTATCCTCGTTTTGATTTTGTTGATGTTCATCTAATATCCTCCTTTCAAGACACTATCCATTCCATTCAACTGCTCTTCCAAGACCTTTGCTGTCTCTGACAGTATTACAATGTCATCGGCGAACCTCAAAGTTTTTAATTCTTCTCCATGGATTTTAATACCTGCTGATAATTTTTATTTTGTTTCCTTTACTGCTTGCTCATTATACAGATTGAATAACATCGGGGAGAAGCTACAACCCTGTCTCACTCCCTTCCCAACCACTGCTTCCCTTTCATGCCCCTCGACTCTTATATCTGCCATCTGGTTTCTGTACAAATTGTAAATAGCCTTACGCTCCCTGTATTTTACCCCTGCCACCTTTAGAATTTGAAAGAGAGTATTCCAGTCAACATTGTCAAAAGCTTTCTCTAAGTCTACAAATGCTAGACACGTAGGTTTGCTTTTTCTTAATCTTTCTTCTAAGATATGTCGTAAGGTTAGTATTGCCTCACTTGTTCCAACATTTCTGCGGAATCCAAACTGATCTTCCCCAAGGTCCGCTTCTACCAGTTTTTCCATTCGTGTGTAAAAATTCGCGTTAGTATTTTGCAGCCGTGACTTATTAAGCTGATAGTTCCGTAATTTTCACATCTGTCAACACCTGCTTTCTTTGGGATTGGAATTATTATATTCTTCTTGAAGTCTGAGGGTATTTCGCCTGTCTCATTCACCTTGCTCACCAGATGGTAGAGTTTTGTCATCACTGGCTCTCCCAAGGCCGTCAGTAGTTCTAATGGAATATTGTCTACTCCCGGGGCCTTGTTTCGACTCAAGTCTTTCAGTGCTCTGTCAAACTCTTCCCGCAGTATCGTATCTCCCATTTCATCTTCATCTGCATCCTCTTCCATTTCCAGTACATCGACCTTGTATAAACCTTCTATATACTCCTTCCACCTTTCCGCCTTCCCTTCTTTGCTCAGAACTGGGTTTCCATCTGAGCTCTTGATATTCATACAAGTGGTTCTCTTTTCTCCAAAGGTCTCTTTAATTTTCCTGTAGGCATTATCTATCTTACCCCTAGTGAGATAAGCCTCTACATCCTTACATTTGTCCTCTAGCCATCCCTGCTTAGCCATTTTGCACTTCTTGTCGATCTCATTTTTGAGACGTTTGTTTTCCTTTTTGCCTGCTTCATTTACTGCATTTTTATATTTTCTCCTTTCATCAATTAAATTCAATATTTCTGCTGTTACCCACGGATTTCTATTAGCCCTCGTCTTTTTACCTACTTTATCTTCTGGTGCCTTCACTACTTCATCCCTCAAAGCTACCCATTCTTCTTCTCCTACTGTTTTTCTTTCCTCCGTTCCTGTCAATTGTTCCCTTACGCTCTCCCTGAAACTCTGTACAACCTCTGGTTCTTTCAGTTTATCCAGGTCCCATCTCCTTAAATTAGCCCCTTTTTGTAGTTTCTTCAGTTTTAATCTACAGTTTATAACCAATAGATTGTGGTCAGAGTCCACATCTGCCCGTGGAAATGTCTTGCCATTTAATACCTGATTCCGAAATCTCTGTCTTACCCTTATATAATCTATCTGATACCTTTAGTATCTCCAGGATTCTTCCATGTATACAACCTTCTTTTATGATTCTTGAACCAAGTATTAGCTATGATTACGTTATGCTCTGTGCAAAATTCTACCAGACAGCTTCCTCTTTCATTTCTTCCCCACAATCCATATTCACCTACTATGTTTCCTTCTCTCCCTTTTCCTCCTGACGAATTCCAGTCACCAATGACTATTAAATTTTCGTCTCCCTTCACTACCTGAATAATTTCTTTTATCTCATCATACATTTCCTCAATTTCTTCATCATCTGCATAGCTAGTTGGCATATAAACTTGTACTACTGTAGTAGGCGTATCTATCTTGCCCAAAATAATACGTTCACTATGCTGTTTGTAGTAGCTTACCCGCACTCCTATTTTTTTATTCATTATTAAACCTACTCCTGCATTACCCCTATTTGATTTTGTATTTATAACCCTGTATTCACCTGACCAAAAGTCTTGTTCCTCCTGCCACCGAACTTCACTAATTCCCACTATATCTAACTTTAACCTATCCATTCCCCTTTTTAAATTTTCTAACCTACCTGCCCGATTAAGGGATCTGACATCCCACGCTCCGATCCGTAGAACGACAGTTTTCTTTCTCCTGATAACGACGTCCTCTTGAGTAGTCCCCGCTCGGAGATCCGAATGGGGGACTATTTTACCTCCGGAATATTTTAACCAAGAGGACCCCATCATCAGTTAATCATACAGTAAAGCTGCATGCCCTCGGGAAAAATTACGGCTGTAGTTACCCCTTGCTTTCAGCCGTTCGCAGTACCAGCACAGCAAGGCCGTTTTGGTTAATATTACAAGGCCAGATCAGTCAATCATCCTGACTGTTGCACCTGCAACTACTGAAAAGGCTGCTACCCCTCTTCAGGAACCACACGTTTTTGGGGATGCACGTGGGTCATTGTATGGTGAGTTGCTGCTTGTTTGGGCTCAACCATTTCTCTCGTTTCCTTATGTTAGCACAAAAATACCACTTCTCATCACGAGTAACAATTCAGGATAGAAATGGTGAGTGTGATTCACGAGGTAATTAAAGACTAGCGTGTATAGATTCACATTTGGCCTCCCACTGGTTTTTGTAATTCGGACTTCTCCATACACTCCTTCCGTATTGCATGCAAATGTGGCATGATTCTGGAATGATCAGAGTTAATCGCATTTACCAGTTCTAGAGAGCACTGACGTGGATCACTGTGAATTACTGAGTTTAAACGATCTTCTTCAAACCCCGAAATTCTTGCTAAAAATGGAGAGTCAATAATGTATGGGCTGTGTTGCAGCTCGAGTTGATGCCGTTGGTAGGATGGCATCGTGTAATAGGGATAGTCTCATCTCGTTTTCTTCTTGTGTTTACTGGCACCACTACATTTTCAATCGTTGTCAGTCCGTGAGTGGCAGCAGCAGCGGTTATCGATATCTAGTATGGTGGTTCTATCTTTGGTGGGACGTCAAGTGTTTTTCAGGTCAGAGTGTGGTTAATGGTTCAAATGGCTCTGAGCACTATGCGACTTAACTTCAGAGGCCATCAGTCCCTAGAACGTAGAACTAATTAAACCTAACTAACCTAAGGACATCACACACATCCATGCCCGAGGCAGAATTTGAACCTGCGACCGTAGCGGTCGCTCGGCTCCATACTGTAGCGCCTAGAACCGCACGGCCACTCCGGCCGGCGTCAGGGTGTGTTGGGGAGTTCAGTTGGGACGGAGCAGCAGTGAGGTCCGGCAGCGCGAGGACATGCCAGGACCGCTGGCGACACGCAGGTACTGCCGGATCGTGTGGCTGTAGTTGTAAGGGCCACAACCTCGTTGTTCACAGGACCCAGGAAGTTTGAGTTGAGTGAACATTAATCCACTAGTGAAACCTCCCATAATTTGAGATCACACCGTTTGTTCGCACACTGCTGCTCGCAGGCTCGCTGAGACGAAGAGCAACGAGTGGAACGTTTGGAGTTGGCAAAATTAATGAGCCGTCCTCCACTTCTTATTATTAGTCATTGAATTCCTTGTGTTATTATTGGCGAAGTTCAGTCAGCGGTATTTTTCTACCTAGTGGCTGCTAACGCCCCAGTTACATGCCCTGGAGGTTCACGTGTCTTCACGGCAGTGTACCTTTCGTCACCTTGCCGCTGCTGTCCGGTAAGGAGTGTGGTTCATCAGCCTCTTGATTGTGGTTCGGATATTTTGTTTCTTTTGGACAACTTTGGTCGCAGTGGTTCTTTCTGCTTCTGGATGTTCTTAACACCGGTTTCTGGGATTCTGAAGATGCAGTGCTGTCCGCTGGTTCCGCCTTGCCTGCGTTATTCCATCGTTGTATTGGTTATCAGACGTTAGGTCGATTTCGCAAGAGTGTTGGTCTGCATTTAATCTGTCACTAGTTTTAGTTGCCATCCTGTTAAGTGAATACAACTCTTGGCTGCCTATCTCATCGTTTACGAAGTTGAGCGACTTTCCCAGGTCGATCCTTGGAGCACTGTCTGAGGCCCACTTCTCTCTTGATTTGGTCAGATTGGGCCTTATTGACGTCTGGTGTGTCATACACGGCATTAGTGACACTACGTGTGTCATATGATAAGAATCTCTTATCACGCATCTAATTTGTATAACTGGTAAGTGAGTGAGACATGCTTCCTTGCCCAGTGTAAGTATTCGTTTGAATGTGAATGTGATCACGCCCAGAGAAATAGTGAAGACGTAATAGTGTGTCACATAAGCTGCAACAAATGAACGCAACAGTTTCACAATCACACAGTTTCTCTGTCCTCTGTCAAAACATATGTTTTTAACGTTTTTGAAGTTGCTTTCCGGTTCGGAACTCTTGACTCTTGAATTCCTTTGTTGTCACATAGTTCACACGCGTTTATTTGTTGTTGTCATCTCTGTGAGACGTCTATGTGGTCTCTCGCCTCCTCTTACTATTCATCAAATTTTTTTGCGAGGATAACTTATTCATACGACGTGACTCATATTCAATGTATAATACGACAACTGCTGAGACTACACAAAGAGAACAAAGATTTCAGTGACCGGATAATGTTGTGGAAAAGAGAAAAAAATGGCAATAGGCCTTAACAACATGTCTCGCTCGCTTGGCAGTTCAACACCACGACGACTTAACCACTACGCAGTTGCTGTTTCAGAATGCTCTTTATTGCGCTTCTTGTTCTTGGACTGTTCAATATTTCTATTTTGCTTCTTTTCCCCCAATTCAGTACACCTTCTTCCTGTTTTCATGCTTGATCTGTGTTCAGTTTTTGTCGGGCTATCTACTGGGACATCTTACCATTAAATCTAATGGGGGTGCGATGGGGAGATTTCCTTGTAAGTTGCATATCTTTGTACGTAACGACTAGCTGTCACCAGTAACTACAGTCACAATGGCAATGAGCGTTAGTGAGTATGGTGGAAAGTAAGCTACTGTACGTGAAATAACACCAGCTGCCCACACGCGTCTGCTGGTTTGGGTAAGCATAGCTCTCCCCTCTCCAAGGCTAATCCAACTTACGATGCGTCAGCATGCGCAGCGTCGCTACCGAGCCGTCCGTACACATGGGCACGCATCTGTGCCTTGTGTAATTGAGGTAGCTATGCATTATACAACATGTACACTACGCAACAAATAGCGTGGAAGTAAGGGTTAAACACCCCGAAGACTGTATAATCATGTTATTCGTTATTTTGAATCTCATCACATTGCGCGTATAATCAAACAAAAGCATCTTCGCTGGTATGATAAATAGGACTGGGCGAACGATACTCGCGTTCAAACGGGGTCGAGATTTCCCTATACGCCGCAGCGTTCGATAGAGTATCGAGGTTGTTCGAACAATCATGTCACATTTGACTAGGGTGCCGCGGATACAAGAGATATGCAAGAAACTGCGACCCAGCCAAAACAATAAGCTATGGCTCTCCACAAATTGCACAGTTTTGCGAAACATTGGAGGCAACAAAATTACATCCAACTACGTTTGAACAATTTTGCAACACGCATTCTCATACAGCATGTATGGATTTAAGAAACGTTTATATCAATACTAGTAAAGGTAACAGACAAAGACGAGAATGTTGTCCTGCAAAAAATACTGAACCCAGTATAAGATTTTATTTGATAATGGAAACTGCTAATGATTTACCAAATAGGCTGCAGCTGAGCGTTTCAATCTCTGTTCACATATTTGAATAATAGACAAAAACGTTACGAGAATTTGATCAGTTTGAAAACAAGAACCAACATTCAGATTAAACCATCAAGACATAACCAACAGTTAAAAGCCGAACAAACGGACTGTAGCCAAAATTAATAATGTTACTAGTTTACGGGCGAGAATAAATTAGAGCTGAATGACTCGTGTTGGGCATAGTGCCATCATGTCTCGCCAGATCGCGGGACGATGGAAAGCTCGAGAATTACACAGACTCATGATTGCAATCTTTTATTTCTTTGTTAGTTTCTGTTGCTACCCGTGACCTGCACCCTAGAAGATACTGCAGTGCGTGGTTCTACATCTATATCTATATCTATAACCATACTCCGCAAGCCAGCTGACGGTATGTGGCGGAGGGTACCTTGAGTACCTCTATCACTTCTCGCTTCTATTCCAGTCTCGTATTGCTCGTGGAAAGAAGGATTGTCGGTGTGCTTCTGTGTGGGCTCTAATCTCTCTGATTTTATCCTCATGATCTGCTCGCAAGATATACGTAGGAGGGAGCAATATACTGCTTGACTCTTCGGTGAAGGTATGTTCTCGAAACTTCAACAAAAGCCCGTACCGAGCTACTGAGCATCTCTCCTGGAGAGTCTTCCACTAGAGTTTATCTATCATCTCCGTAACGCTTTTGCGATTACTAAATGATCCTGTAACGAAGCGCGCTGCTCTCCGTTGGATCTTTTCTATCTCTTCTATCAACCCTATCGGGTACGGATCCCACACTGCTGAGCAGTATTCAAGCAGTGGGCGAACAAGCGTACTGTAACCTACTTCCTTTGTTTTCGGATTGCATTTCCTTAGGTTTCTTCCAATGAATCTCAGTCTGGCATCTGCTTTACCAACGATCAACTTTATATGATCATTCCATGCATACTCCCAGATAATTTATGGAATTAACTGCTTCCAGTTGCTGACCTTCTATATTGTAGCAAAATGATAAGGGATCTATCTTTCTATGTACTCGCAGCACATTACACTTGTCTGCATTGAGATTCAATTGCCATTTCCTGCACCATGCGTCAATTAGCTGCAGATCCTCCTGCATTTCAGTACAATTTTACAATGTTGCAACCTCCCGATACACCACAGCATCATCCGCAAAAAGCCTCAGTGAACTTCCGATGTCATCTACAACGTCGTTTATGTATATTGTGAATAGCAACGGTCCTACGACACTCCCCTGCGGGACACCTGAAATCACTCTTACTTCGGAGGACTTCTCTCCATTGAGAATGACATGCTGCGTTACTTTTATTGTAAAAATTCGTAGTGCATTAACAACGATGAGACATGTTGCTGTGATAGTGCCATCAAAAGTCACTAGATCGCAGGAATGTCAGAAGATAGAATAGAACCGAAGATTTTCCGAACTGTGAAGTCAACTGATCGAAAAGTTCTAGTCCTGCTAAAAAATAGTCCTAACGATAAACCCGTGGTCTAGGGGTCGTCGGCACGGTAGCTCAGCGTGTTCGGTCAGAGGGCTACGTGCCCTCTGCAATAAAATAAACTGAGTTAAACGATCATCAACGAACTTATAATGATGTCTTACGACGTCAGCCCCGAGAAGATGCAACGAACTAAAGTGAACAAAATGAGATTGAAAAAAAAGGGGTAGCGTCTTTGATTCATAATCAAAACGTCCTCGGTCCCGGGTTCGAGCCCCGCCACTGCCTAAATTTTGATAAATAATCAGCATTGACGGCCGAAGACTTCCGGCATAAGAAGTCAGCTTCATTCTGCCAACGGCCTTGTCAAAGAGGGCGCAGGAGCGGATAGAGGTTCAGGGCACTCTCTTGTCCTAGGGGTGAGAAATTGCCTCTAAAGGCAGAAGAATCAGCAATGATCAACGACATGAGGATGCAGAAGGCAATGGAAACCACTGCATTGAAGACACGTAAAGTGTATCCACAGGACATGTGGCCTGTAGTTGAAGAAGTGTCATGATGATCTCTCCATTGGCAAAAGATTCCGGAATAGTCCTCCATTCGGATCTCCGGGAGGGGACTTCCAAGAGGGAGATTACCATGAGAAAAAGATTGAATAATCAACGAAAGGATAATGTACTACGAGTCGGGGCGTGGAATGTCAGAAGCTTGAACATGGTAGGGAAACTAGAAAATCTGAGAAGGGAAATGCAAAGGCTCAATCTAGATATAGTAGGGGTCAGTGAAGTGAAGTGGAAGGAAGACAAGGATTTCTGGTCAGATGAGTATCGGGTAATAGCAACAGCAGCAGAAAATGGTATAACAGGTGTAGGATTCGTTATGAATAGGAAGGTAGGGCAGAGGGTGCGTTACTGTGAACAGTTCAGTGACCGGGTTGTTCTAATCGGAATCGACAGCAGACCAACACCGACAACGATAGTTCAGGTATACATGCCGACATCGCAAGCTGAAGATGAACAGATAGAGAAAGTGTATGAGGATATTGAAAGGGTAATGCACTATATAAAGGGGGACGAAAATATAATAGTCATGGGCGACTTGAATGGAGTTGTCGGGGAAGGAGTAGAAGAAAAGGTTACAGGAGAATATGGGCTTGGGACAAGGAATGAAAGAGGAGAAAGACTAATTGAGTTATGTAACAAGTCTTAGCTAGTAATAGCGAATACCCTGTTCAAGAATCACAAGAGGAGGCCGGGAGATACGGGAAGATTTCAATTAGATTACATCATGGTCAGACAGAGATTCCGAAATCTGATATTGGATTGTAATTCGTACCCAGGAGCAGATATAGACTCAGATCACAATATAGTAGTGATGAAGAGTAGGCTGAAGTTCAAGACATTAGTCAGGAAGAATCAATACGCAAAGATGTGGGATACAGAAGTTCTAAGGAATGACGAGATACGTTTGAAGTTCTCTAACTCTATAGATACAGCAATAAGAGGTAGTGCAGTGGGAAGTACAGTTGAAGAGGAATGGACATCTCTAAAAAGGGCCATCACAGAAGTTGGGAAGGAAAACATAGGTACAAAGAAGGTAGCTGCGAAGAAACCATGGGTAACAGAAGAAATACTTCAGTTGATTGATGATAGGAGGAAGTACAAACATGTTCCGGGAAAATCAGGAATACAGAAATACAAGTCGCTGAGGAATGAAATAAATAGGAAGTGCAGGGAAGCTAAGACGAAATGGCTGCAAGAAAAATGTGAAGACATCGAAAAAGATATGATTGTCGGAAGTGCAGACTCAGCATACAGGAAAGTCAAAACAACCTTTGGTGACATTAAAAGCAACGGTGGTAACATTAAGAGTTCAACGGGAATTCCACTGTTAAATGCAGAGGAGAGAGCAGATAGGTGGAAAGAATACATTGAAAGTCTCTATGAGGGTGAAGATTTGTCTGATGTGATAGAAGAAGAAACAGGAGTCGATTTAGAAGAGATAGGGGATCCCGTATTAGAATCGGAATTTAAAGGAGCTTTGGAGGACTTACGGTCAAATAAGGCAGAAGGGATAGATAACATTCCATCAGAATTTCTAAAATCATTAGGGGAAGTGGCCACAAAACGACTATTCACGTTGGCGTGTAGAATATATGAGTCTGGCGACATACCATCTGACTTTCGGAAAAACATCATCCACACAATTCCGAAGACGGCAAGAGCTGACCAGTGCGAGGATTATCGCACAATCAGCTTGACAGCTCATGCATCGAAGCTGCTTACAAGAATAATATACAGAAGAATGGAAAAGAAAATTGAGAATGCGCTAGGTGACGATCAGTTTGGCTTTAGGAAAAGTAAAGGCACGAGAGAGGCAATTCTGACGTTACGGCTAATAATGGAAGCAAGGCTGAAGAAAAATCAAGACATGTTCATAGGATTTGTCTACCTGGAAAAAGCGTTCGACAATATAAAATGTTGCAAGCTGTTCAAGATTCTGAAAAAAGTAGGGGTAAGCTATAGGGAGAGACGGGTCATATACAATATGTACAATAACCAAGAGGGAATAATAAGAGTGGACGATCAAGAACGAAGTGCTCTTATTAAGAAGGGAGTAAGACAAGGCTGTAGCCTTTCGCCCCTACTATTCAATCTGTACATCGAGGAAGCAATGATGGAAATAAAAAAGAAAGGTTCAGGAGTGGAATTAAAATACAAGGTGAAAGGATATCAATGATACGATTCGCTGATGACATTGCTATCCTGAGTGAAAGTGAAGAAGAATTAAATGATCTGCTGAACGGAATGAACAGTCTAATGAGTACACAGTATGGTTTGAGAGTAAATCGGAGAAAGACGAAGGTAATGAGAAGTAGCAGAAATGAGAACAGCGAGAAACTTAACATCAGGATTGATGGTCACGAAGTCAATGAAGTTAAGGAATTCTTCTACCTAGGCAGTAAAATAACCAATGACGGACGGAGCTAGGAGGACATCAAAAGCAGACTCGCTATGGCAAAAAAGGCATTGCTGGCCAAGAGAAGTCTACTAATATCAAATACCGGCCTTAATTTGAGGAAGAAATTTCTGACAATGTATGCCTGGAGTACAGCATTGTATGGTAGTGAAACATGGACTGTGGGAAAACCGGAACAGAAGAGAATAGAAGCATTTGAGATGTGGTGCTATAGACGAATGTTGAAAATTAGGTGGACTGTTAAGGTAAGGAATGAGGAGATTCTACACAGAACCAGAGAGGAAAGGAATATGTGGGAAACACTGATAAGGAGAAGGGACAGGATGATAGGACATCTGCTAAGACATGAGGGAATGACTTCCATGGTACTAGAGGGAGCTGTAGAGGGCAAAAACTGTAGAGGAAGACAGAGATTGGAATACGTCAAGCAAATAATTGAGGACGTAGGTTGCAAGTGATACTCTGAGATGAAGAGGTTAGCACAGGAAAGGAATTCGTGGCTGTCTTCATCAAACCAGTCAGTAGACTGATGACAAAAAAAAAGATAAATTTCAAAAATGAAACAGTAAAAAACTTTTTCATTGAGTAAATATGTTTCTCTAATTCTCGTAATATTCTTCAAATCAATAAGTATCTTTTATTACACGCTTTCTAAAACTGCCTATGCTCTTTTTCACTGTTGATGCTATATCCAAGCCAAACTTCATCGAAATCGGCTCAGCTGAAAACAGAACGAGTTACTTTTCCTACTTATAACATTAGTAAGGATACAATTTTCAAGTCATATATATTTTTCCCGTGTTCCGACTTTGATGAAATAAGCTCACATGTTGAAGCTTTTCTCAAGTTACCTGCGAAAATACCATCAAAATTCGTCTAGCAGCATTGGAGAAATGTTTTCAAACGGATAAACAGTCAGACTTGACAGTTTCACAGTTTTATTACTAGTAAAGACAATGCACAGTCAGCGTCGTGTTTGTTTTAGACGGTGCGTCATCGGTGGCTGTTTCCAAATCATGAGAGTGTAGAGCGACGGAAAGCTGGCTCGCTCTTGGGAGCACGGAACGGGAGATAAAGCTCGAAAGGTCTGTTTTCTTACAGAAGTGCAGTCCGAAGCTAACATAAATCGAGCCGAGCCGCTTACATACCTTTAGTCTGGCTCCTGGACCAGTATTCCGCTAATGGCTTCATTAACAAATGGACACAAGAAAAACAGCTGGGATAATCACAGAAGGAATTCGACAGACAGGCGAAACGATGTTTTACTATTTCATCAGATACATATTAATTTATAAAACTGTAAGTTAAGAATTTAAAATGGCAGATGAGTTATATGTTCCAACAGCTATACAGTTTACTTAATACTTGCTTAGGTAACCAAGTAAGAATGATTACAGAGCTATGTAGTATGCATCCAGTGATAATTACCTTTTTTCCAAGAACAGTTGCTATCTTTCAAATTATTAATTTATAAAAATTGTTAATAATGACAGCTGAGTACCGGAGAGTGTCATTTGGTTGAGGAAAATGAAGGCAATATATGAATAATGTGGATTTCAAGAATAAAACAATTATAATGATTCGAATAGCATAAATAAATTTAGGTATGTTCGGACTTTACTTGCAGTTATCAGTAAGGTTAATTAACTTTTGGACACGCATAGATAGTTACTGGAAAATATGGATTGAGGTCTTACTGCTGAGTGCCGCCAATACTCTCAACTTACAATCAGCTCAATCGAATATCTCCTTTAGTCGCTGTTCCAGTAATTTCAGTTAGGCATTACTTTTCATTATCTAATTATTTCACTATAATCAGCAGGTCGAAAATTATCACTTTAATAATAAATTAATGAAAGATAGTTCATGTACAGTATTGTGATAATTTCGAGTAAATATAGTATACGAGCAGTATGATTAGTCAGGTAGAGTTTAAATATAAAAGGAAAATAAACATAGTTATTGATAGGATTGCAACAATAGCAGATAGAGAGGTTCCAGATTTCTATGCTTAAAGGTTTTCAATGAGACGAAAATTACTTCACAGTTTGTTCCAGAATCATGGAGGAAGGTTTACTGTTATGCATAGATACAGTCGATATGGCAGACTTACCGAACGGTGTGTTGCAAGTATTTGCCATGCGAGGAAAGGTATTACGGACGCTAGTGACTAAGAATCCAATCAGGGGAACAGAGTGAGAGCAAATCACCTCATCTATTCCATTGTATTGTATATTAGCCGGGGACCTAGAAACGACGGAGAGGCTCCGTCCCCACCGCAGCCGCAGCGGTCCACAGTTCCACGACTACCGCAGAACACTTCACCCCTCCGCCGCCCCACACCGAACCAGGGTTATTGTGCGGTTCGGTCCCCGGTGGATTCCCCCCCCCCCCCTCCCCCCCCTAGGGACCAGGGAACGTCTCACACCAGACGAGTATAACCCCTATGTTTGCATGGTTGAATGATAGTGGTGTACGCGTACGTAGAGAACTTGTTTGCCCAGCAATTGCCGACAGTGTGTAGCTGAGGCGGAATAAGGGGAACCAGCGAGCATTCACCGAGGCATATGGAAAACCGTCTAAAACTCATCCACTTACTGACTGGCTCACCGAACCTCGACCCAAGTCCGCCGAGTGGATTCGTGCCGGGACCAGGCACTCCTTTCCACTCCAGAAAGCCGTGCTTTAGATAGCTCTGCTAACCGGGCGGGCACCTATACCGTTGCATCCACCTGAAGTGAGCGTAGAATGGACTGACTAGTTGAAGCAGTGGAATAATACACACAGATCTGGCACGGGTTTAACGTGTCGCTACAAGACGCACTTGTTTACGTCATTAACAGGCTCGATATTTATTTCCGGTCGTTCTTTCGTAAAAATTTCTTGTTAATTTGTCGCGTCAGATTCAGGTAGTATGCCAAGATTTTTATGAAAACCTCTATATGGTCGTCAGGAGCTAAAATTTGATCGTCGTCAAACTGGTGTGGCTACCACTGAAAATAGATAGCTTACACATTCTGTGGATCGAAAACCGACGAATACTGTCCGATATCTCATCAGGGCTAGCTTTCACCATCAAGCTAAGAAGGGAGCTGTGGTGAACACTGTAATACACAGAGCTAGGACTATTTCGAAAGAGAACCATTTTGTCTCGAAAGTTGGTCGTCTAACGGCAGTGTTCTGAATGACCGGACACTGAGTTCCTAACATTAGGTTAACTCTGTCGAGGAAACCAAGATGCGATTAACCAAGCGGTCCCGGCGGAGGTTCGAGTCCTCCCTCGGGCATGGGTGTGTGTGCTTGTCTTTAGGATAATTTACGATAAGTAGTGCGTAAGCTTGTGGACTGATGACCTTAGCAGTTAAGTCCCATAAGATTTCACACACATTTGAACATTTTTTTGATTAACCAAGCCAGGAGTGCCAACATATAGTGAGACTTTCATTTTTCTGTATAACAACTAGTAAGACAGGTGTAGCATTAAGTAAGGAAGACTTGTCTTCCGACCATCCAGGAAAATTAATGTTGCAACCAGTTAAAAAGTACATTCGTTGCGAGTGTGGGAGCAGGTACGTGGGGCAGTCTTTCTCGACTATTGCCGATCGGTGTGTTGAACAACGTCACCTCAAGGAGAGAGATTTTGAAACATCAGAAGTGGTTGAACACAATCTAATGAGTAAAACGAGATTGTGTTGGTCAAACCATACTTCGATCATAGGTAAGTACAGCTTTCACGAAGAAACCAAGGATAATGGCTTCAGGTTAGTTAAATTTGCCGCTACAGAGCTCAACAACACTCACACACAGGTAAATTCATCGAGGAACAAGGTTCTCACTTCATGCAAAAACGGTCAGTCATATAGCACATGTAATGACATAAATGCAGCACAGGCAAATAGTGAAGGATATGATAGCCCGGAAAGGATAGCGGGACTGATAATGTTTTGGTGAAAGCAAGGCTAGACTCTGAGAAGTTGAGATTTGGTAAAAACACAAGGGATGGGAACCCACTGTTTGGTGTGGCAGTAACTACAAAGTGAGGAAAACCTAAAGAGTTTGAATTAGGAATAAATAACCGTTTTGATATACTACAAAATGCAGACAATGAAGAAACCGTCGAGAAAGTGTGGCACACTATGAAAACAGCCGTGACAGACCGCTGTGAATGAAGTGCTGGGTAGTAACGGGAAACATGGAAAGAGGAGGTGGTTTAGTGAGAAATGCAGAGATATAGTTAAGAGAAGGAAAAAAAAAGCAGGTGAATTACGGCCATGGGATAAACATAATGAAACGCTGATGACAACATATGTATAAGCACACATAGAAACATGGGGAGTACTGAGAACAGAAATTGGAATATACCTAATAAAAATTCTTCAAAATGTGGAACTGAGCTCAACAGACCTTAACTGTAGGAGATTATTCCAACATGAGTGAGTCACAAGAAAAAGGATTCAGCACAAGAATTCTGTACAACCATGAGAAGAATAGAAACATTATTATGAATGCTGAATCAGTCTCTTAGCGAGGTAAGAATATCTCAGCGGGATACTAAACGGCCCTAATCCAGAGCTACATTCCAGTGAGTATCAGTAAGAAGCAAACTAGACAGAGATTAACACCACGGTTGAAGACGTGTTGGAATCCCTAAGGGAGATGAAAGGCCACAAATCGCCAGAAGAGGATGTTGTCTATGTAAAAATGAAGTATGGAGAAAGCAGACTACAGACCAAGAGTTGCAGTTTCATTCGGCTCGTTTGGAAGACCGAGACGTTACAGGACGGTCGAAAGACAGCTGACGTTTGTCCAGTATACAAGAAAGGAAACAAGATGGATTGTTTTAACCACCGTGAAATCAGATTACTTAGCTCGGCGTACACGACGCTTTCTACAGTTATTTTAGTAAAGCTAAAACCATTTGCAAAAAATGAATGGGAGAATATCCGGACCCGATCCCGTCCCGACAGCTCAACTACTTCCTCTTAGGAATATTCTTAAGACATAATGGGAAAAAATAGAAAAATATAGGTACTATTCACAGATTTTCAAAGAGGCTTTCCGAATCGCAAATAAACTTATTGAAATGACTAGGGTATGTATGAATCAAGAGCATTAGTACGAACTATAGAAGCATACTCACAGTCTTTCCTCACAAGAACTAGATTAAGATAGGGAGATGCACTGTGATGCGTGTTGCTTAATCTTATGTTGGAGAAAGTCATGAGAGACAACAAAGTTGAAGAGGTAATGGGCTATGGCAGGAAGGTGTCAGTTTTCAGATATATGCTTACGCAGACGACGTAGCATTAGTGAGCGAGAGTGAATAAGGTCATGGGGAGATGTAATAATGAACATATGCCAGTAGTCAGATAAATATGCACAATAGCATTTCGCGCTGACGATGGTAAGTACAAGTATGTTGATCAGATCAAGTAACCAGATAGGTTGGTACAGCTGTTACACTCATATACCAATACATGTACATGAAAAAATTATGCTGGCTCCAGATCGTTTGCTATCAGAGATACATTCAAGTCTCAAGTCGTATCACACGCTGCGAAAAAATGTCATTATATTCTCCACTGTCATTTTTGGTTAAGAAAGCAGAACAATAACTAAACGGGAGATGCAAAAGCTTCTAACATTTGAAAGAAAGGAGATGAGAATTATCTGCATGCTGGAGAGAGAGGGAAATACTCTCCTGGAAATTGAAATAAGAACACCGTGAATTCATTGTCCCAGGAAGGGGAAACTTTATTGACACATTCCTGGTGTCGGATACATCACATGATCACACTGACAGAACCACAGGAACATAGACACAGGCAACAGAGCATGCACAATGTCGGCACTAGTACAGTGTATATCCACCTTTCGCAGCAATGCAGGCTGCTATTCTCCCGTGGAGACGATCGTGGAGATGCTGGATGTAGTCCTGTGGAACGGCTTGCCATGCCATTTCCACCTGGTGCCTCAGTTGGACCAGCGTTCGTGCTGGACGTGCAGACCGCGTGAGACGACGCTTCATCCAGTCCCAAACATGCTCAATGGGGGACAGATCCGGAGATCTTGCTGGCCAGGGTAGCTGACTTACACCTTCTAGAGCACGTTGGGTGGCACGGGATACATGCGGACGTGCATTGTCCTGTTGGAACAGCAAGTTCCCTTGCCGGTCTAGGAATGGTAGAACGATGGGTTCGATGACGGTTTGGATGTACCGTGCACTATTCAGTGTCCCCTCGACGATCACCAGAGGTGTACGGCCAGTGTAGGAGATCGCTCCCCACACCATGATGCCGGGTGTTGGCCCTGTGTGCCTCGGTCGTATGCAGTCCTGATTGTGGCGCTCACCTGCACGGCGCCAAACACGCATACGACCATCATTGGCACCAAGGCAGAAGCGACTCTCATCGTTGAAGACGACACGTCTCCATTCGTCCCTCCATTCTCGCCTGCCGCGATACCACTGGAGGCGGGCTGCACGATGTTGGGGCGTGAGCGGAAGACGGCCTAACGGTGTGCGGGACCGTAGCCCAGCTTTATGGAGACGGTTGCGAATGGTCCTCGCCGATACCACAGGAGCAACAGTGTCCCTAATTTGCTGGGAAGTGGCGGTGCGGTCCCCTACGGCACTGCGTAGGATCCTACGGTCTTGGCGTGCATCCGCGCGTCGCTGCGGTCCGGTCCCAGGTCGACGGGCACGTGCCCCTTCCGCCGACCACTGGCGACAACATCGATGTACTGTGGAGACCTCACGCCCCACGTGTTGAGCAATTCGGCGGTACGTCCACCCGGCCTCCCGCATGCCCACTATACGCCCTCGCTCAAAGTCCGTCAACTGCACATACGGTTCACGTCCACGCTGTCGCGGCATGCTACCAGTGTTAAAGACTGCGATGGAGCTCCGTATGCCACGGCAAACTGGCTGACACTGACGGCGGCGGTGCACAAATGCTGCGCAGCTAGCGCCATTCGACGGTCAACACTGCGGTTCCTGGTGTGTCCGCTGTGCCGTGCGTGTGATCATTGCTTGTACAGCCCTCTCGCAGTGTCCGGAAGAAGTATGGTGGGTCTGACACACCGGTGTCAATGTGTTCTTTTTTCCATTTCCAGGAGTGTATTTGGAGAAGCAGAAATAATAAGGAAATATAAGAGTTCATGAACCAGCAAAACTGTATCAAATGAGCAGACGACTCCAATGTGCAGTAATCCGTATGCCAGAGACCCTATGTTGAAAGGTATACTCATTAAGAGAAATGACTGTAAAGAATTTAAACATTATGAGTAATCACGTTTGTTTGGCATGTATCCACTTCCAGCAGCATTACATACTGAACATATGAGTGATACGTATTCTTTGGCTACCAGAGACTGTAATATTATTGAGCAGTGCTCGGGCCAGAGAGAAAGGGAGAGTGTTGTGACATGGCAGAGTGAGGAATCTGTATAGCTGATGTGCAGCAAAATCAATGAATTTGTTATTTGAGATGATGTACTGAGGATTAATGACAATGAATGATTTTAAGAATTCTTTTAAAAGGGAGACGGCTCATTTTCAAAAGAAGTAGTTTGCACTGAGTTTATTATATAGCAAGTGTTACATGATTGATTGTTGTAGTGTAAAGATTTCATTGTGTTTATCAATGTCTACGTGTTGGTCTCTGGAATGCATTATCAGTCATGTGTTCAGTATCGTATCTATCTTACTCACTTCACCGTTACTTAAAAATATTTCTTTGGATAACAGTGTCTTCGTGTTGGTATCCAGGAAGATTTACATGCATCCAAAAAGTTTTGCGTCACCTCGGTTTCGAGACTTACGGGCCATTTTTACTGTTCATGAAAACCACACATTGCACGTTGTACCACCATATTGTACCACCATACAGCGAGAATTTCAGAGGTGGTGGTCCAGATTGCTTTACACACCGATACCTCTAATACCCAGTAGCACGTCCTCTCGCACTGATCCATGCCTGTATTGGCCGCGGCATACTATCCACAAGTTTTCAGGGCACTGTTGGTCCAGATTGTCCCAGTCCTGAAAGGCGATTCTGCGTAGATACCTCAGAGTGGTTGGTGGGTCATACGGTCCATAAGAAACATAAACAACCCGTTTCAATTTATCCCAGACATGTTCGATATGGTTCATTTCTGAAGAACTTGCTGGACACTACTCGAGCGATGTCGTTATCCTGAAGGAAGTCATTCACATGATATGCACGATGGGGCGCGAATTGTCGTCCATGAAGCCGAATGCCTCGCCAATACGCTGCCAATATGGCTGCACTGTCAGTCGGAGGATACTGCCACTCAAAAATAGCAGGCAACCTCCGCCTTACTGCACTCGCTAAACTGAGTGTCTAAGCCGTTCAGCCTGACCGGGTTGCCTCTAAACACGTGTCCAACGATTGTATGGTTGAAGGCATATGCGACACTCACCGGGGAAGAGAACTTGATGCCAATTCTGAGCAGTCCATCCGGCATGTTGTTGGGCCCATCTGTACCGCGCGGCATGGTGCCTTGGTTGCAAAGATGGACCTCACCATGAACGTTGGGAGTGAAGTAGCGCATCATGCAGCCTATTGCGCAGAGTGTGAGTCGTAATACGACTTCCTGTGGCTGCACGCAAAGCATTATTCAACACGGTGGCGTTGCTGTCAGGGCTCCGCCGAGCCATAATCCGTAGGTTTCGGTCGTCCACAGTAGTAGCAGGTCTTGGGCTACCTGAGCGAGGAATTTCATCGACACGCTCTGCCTCTCTGTATCTCCTCCACGTCCAAACAACATAGCTTTTGTCCACTCCGAGATGCTTGGACACTTCCTTTGTTGAGAGCCCTTCGTAGCACATATTAACAAAGCGGATCCGGTCGAACCGCGGTACTAACCGTCTAGGCGTGGTTGAACTTCGTACTACACTAACCCTGTACCTCCTCCCTGGTGGAATGACTGAAACTGATCGTCTGTCGGGCCCCCTCCATCTAATAGGTGCTGCTCATGCATGGTTTTTCCATCTTTGGGAGGGTTTAGTGACATCTCTGAATAGTCAAAAGTTTACGTTCAGTAGTTCTGGGAACCGGGTTGCTGGAAAACTGTTTTTGATGTCTGTATTAGTGTTGTATTCAATATTTTAATTAGTTTCCTCCATCCATTGTTAGTTACAATATTTCATTAGAAAAAGCAAAGAGCAAATGTTTTGTAATTTAAAGGTTGCGTACAACGAGTAGTTTTACTTATGTGGCAACGCTAAGTTACACTTTATGTCAGTTTCAGTCATTACTGTTTCATGTAAAGTACTGATTATAATTGCCCAATCCTTTCCTACTTATTTCGCGAACATTCCATTGAAGTATACGCAACAATTTAAACGAAAAACATGTTTCATACAAATCCACTATCACGTCTTGCACTACTGCGGAGAACTTTAGTTAGATTATAGAAAGAACATAGAAATCATTTGCTAATGCAGTCTGATAAATGAGGTAAAAAGAGAAACTTCCTTTCAACCACTTTTGTGGCAAAAGAATGGTTCAAATGGCTCTGAGCACTATGGGACATCTGAGGTCATCAGTCCCTTAGAACTTAGAACTACGTAAACCTAACTAACCTAAGGACGTCACGCACATCCATGAACCGAGGTAGCATTCGAACCTGCGGCCGTAGCAGCAGCGCGGTTCCGGACTGAAGCACCTAGAACCGCTCGGTCACATCGACCGGCAATTTTTGGCAGTGCAGTCACAGTAGAGCAGAGTTATTCGTAGCAAAAGTAAATAAAACTTCTGAGAGAAAAATCAGGAAGAATATTCATTATTCATTTGCAAAATTTCACAGTAATTTAGTAATTGCACATTTTCGTTACACAGCAGTAAGCTATCGTCTCTGACTGTTTCATGAAAAAGTCATTCTGCGTGTTACTGATAACCATTCTTTGTATTCAGTCTGATTTACAGTCAGATGCGTTTAAAATTAATTAGAATCACACACACACACACACACACACACACACACACACACACACACACACACACACAATGATTTGCACCGATAAGTTCGTGTTCAAAAGTAGGGTAGCAAGGGAATTTTAGATCTTAAAAGGTAATTATTTCGACATTGCTAACGAGAGGTTTAGTTGCACGAACAGTTTGTCAGTGACGAAGTTTCAGCATATAACTTTCAAATTCGTGAAGAAGCCGTCATCCCCTCTAATACACAACAAAAAGAGACCTAGCTGTCCCAAGAAACAGATGAGAAACGAAAGCTTAGAATGTAGTCATCTGAGAGGGAAAAGCAACAGACAGAATGTTGTACGTAGTCTACAGGGCTGGAGACAGACGAGTAAGCAAGAAAATAAGACGATAATTCTGGCTTATGCTTCGAACTATTCGAGTACTGTGATTAAGGGAGCAGTGGTAATTAGACTTTCTAACAGTAACTTCAAATGAGACAAGGGCTATGCATACAGCACTGCATGGAAATTCAAGCTTGACGAAGAAAGAGCGCAGAGGAAAATTTCACATAGCTTACCACCAGATATGAGTGTTGGCACGGAAGGCGATGCTGAACAGCTAGCATAAACACGATAGCTGGCCGCTGGTGGCCGAGCGGTTTTAGGCGCTTCAGTCTGGAACCGCACGACCGCTACGGTCGCAGGTTCGAATCCTGCCTCGGGCATGGATGTGTGTGATGTCCTTAGGTTAGTTAGGTTCTAGTGGTTCTAAGTTCTAGGAGACTGATGACCTCAGATGTTAAGTCCCATAGAGCTCAGAGCCATTTGAACCATAAACACTATACATGAACGCCGTGGGTGCCATCTCAGCATTCACCATTTCCGTGATGTTATCTTTTATTCTAGTGTCACCACGTATTCTAGCTAGTTACTTGTCATCCTTTTGGCATAAAAGTGAGAAACTAAAAATGTGGGAAACTATGAGTATTTCTAGACTCCGTTTTTGTCTCTGACGACGATTATGAAGGTTGCCATAGAAAGCTGTGAATTTTGTCTGAATTTGACGCAGCAAAATTACTGAGAAACTTCTATCGCCAACTGCGCCGCGAAAGACTTCGTAGCCGCATTACTATTTTACGTCAAACTTCTCTGTTTAGCATTATCTGGAACATTTGTACTACTGATAATAAAGGTTTTACACACGATGGATATAGAGTTACTCCAGCATGTACGGACTGACATCAGCTCTCAATAGACACTGAAATATTTTGGACTTCTACGTCAAATCTAAAGTGTTAATAAGTAATTCTGTCCACTGAGATGTGAATTTGATTACTATTAATGTGGATATCACAGAAATATACTCGTAACCAGTAATTTTACTTTCGTGACGGTGGTGTGGTATTACAAAACTGCTCTTTTGTCAGTTTCGGTAGAGTTACTGAGCCGGAAACAACCGAATTACCAAGTGGTTTCATTCGTGCACATAGGTTGGCGACCCAGATACAAGATGAAAATTAGTGTTTGCTCTGGGGCAATTAATCGACTGCATACGGACCGCAAAATGTGGCTCATCACGCACGTATGTGTGAGAGGTCGCAGTGCGTGGAAAGCACCGTGTGTGCTAAAGCGGACGCGGGAGCGATGCCCACGCTGTAGACATGTGCGTGTGCGCTCGTGGCCCGAAGCAATGGCGACCCGCAGAGGACACTTGGGGCAAGTCCCACGTGCAACGCTGCACCTTTGCGAGCCAAGCAATGGATGTTACAGCGTGAAACTGTTATATGAATGGCATTGGGTACTTGCAAATACAGAAGCTCACACTGGTACAAAGTTTGACGCATTTTATTTTTACTTTCGACAGCATTAATAGTTGTGTTTGAGTGTAACATTGTCGAGTCAATAGGAAAGACTGAGATTTAGCCAGCTTCATGGCCGAAACCGCTCTAAACACTTACGCTAATAGACAAAACGTTAAGACGCTAAGTAGCGGCTCTGAGCACTATGGGACTTCTGAGGTCATCAGTCACCTAGAACGTAGAACTACTTAAACCTAACTAACCTAAGGAGCTCACACACATCCATACCCGAAGCAGGATTCGAACCTGCGACCGTAGCGGTCACGCGGTTTCAGACTGAAGCGTTAAGTAGTGACACATATGCATTTGCGAAATATTTCAGCTATTGCAATTCTGTATGTTGTAATGCAGAAGACTTAGCTGATTTGTTTCGTAGTAATCGTGAGCTTACATGCTTCTTTTCCTGTTTGCCAAAACTTAATGCCATATAAAGCCATGACTAACCTGTTTGTACTTTGTTTCATATGCCTAAAATAAAGTTACTAGACTCTAAAGGGCATGCCGCACCACGTATGCAGTACGCAACCATTTGTTGGTCAGTGTTCATATATGAAGTACCTGTGAACCATCTGTTGTGGTCATCCTGCCACTTCTCTCCTTCTCTTGCTTTGGTGAAGTGGACCAGCACCAGAAGGGCATGGGAGGGAAATATCAGGTAACTCACTTTTCTAAATGACTCTGAAGTGTCACTAAATTTTCCACGAAAATAACTATATTTTAGGGATATGAAACAAAGTACAAACAGGTTGGTCATGGCTTTATATGCAATTAAGGTTTGGTATGCAGGAAACGAATCAGGTAAGTCAACGGTTCCAACCAAAAACATTAGCTAAGTCTTCTATACCGCAACATACGGCAGTGCAGTAGCAGAAACCTTCCGCAAATACATCTCAACATCTGTATCACTACACTCTACTTTGACGTTGTGTTTATTAGTGTAAATTAGTACTTAACTATTGTCTAATAAATTATTCTGTGCTGCAGAGATCACATTGGGGAATGAAGACGATGATGTATCACAAAATGAGACAGAAACGGAAACGAAGTGGGTGGAGAGAATTTAATGTGAACTTCACATGTAAGGGGGAATGCTAAATGTTTTAAAGCTAACAAAGACCTAATGTACTATGGAAATTGGCCAGTATTAAACGCATAATGATCAGAATGTCTATTTGGGACGGTTGATTAAAGTAAAAGGATACTATGACAGATAGAAGAAGACTCAAAATCTGCGTACCGGCTTCGAGTCCCTGTTGCATCCGGCCGTAAGCATGAGATACTAGTTTTATGAACTAGCATTTTGTGCAATACTTAATATCAAGAAAAGCAAAAAGGAGTATATACACAGGAACCGGAATATACTGGTTGTGCACCGAAAGCCAGGAGAGATAAACACACATATTTTCAGTGGAATCTTAATGAATCTACAAGATAGTTGATATGCACTCAGATAAATAAGTTTATTGGTCGACGATGCCACTATAGCTTAAAGAATTGAAAAAAGAAGTTTTTACGAAATTTGTTGTAAGTTCCTGAGAGACCCAAAACTGCTGACGTGATCGGTCCCTAAGGTTACACACTACTTAAAGTAACTTACGCTAAGGATAACACACACACACACACACACACACACACACACACACACACACACACACACACACACACACAGACAGACACAGACACGTCAGAGGGAGGACTCGAAACTCCTACAACGGGGGCCGGCCGGAGTGGCCGTGCGGCTCTAGGCGCTACAGTCAGGAACCGCGCGACCGCTACGGTCGCTGGTTCGAATCCTGCCTCGGACATGAATGTGTGTGATGTCCTTAGGTTAGTTAGGTTTAAGTAGTTCTAAGTTCTAGGGGACTGATGACCTCATCAGTTAAGACCAATAGTGCTCAGAGCCATTTGAACCTACGAGGGGAGCCGCTCGAACATGGCAAGGCGCCTCAGACCTTACGGCTACCCCGTGTGGCTTGAAAAAAAGAAAAAAAAGGATCTATTTGTCTGAAGATATGAATTGAAAGATGTTTCTGATGTTTAAAGAATTGCACCCCACACTTTTTGTGTCCCATGAAACATACACGTGTCGATGAACACGAATTTAAATATGTCCTCTGGATATCTTTGTAGTGATGGAGGTACTCAGTGTGAATCTTCAGCCAAACTTGAAACGCTGTTTCCAGAAAAAGATAAGGAAGAAATTGAAAAGCTGGCTACTTCGAAAGTTTTGGATTATCAATTACAAATGTGTAAATCTAAAATGTGAAAAGAAATCCCTTTATTTGTCTATTCTTAATCTATGTTTCGGTACCTCTGACTGAACTATCTGATTAAAAGGTATCCACCATCTATTAGCGGGAATTATTTCAGGGTGTATCCACCTTATGCCTTTTTTGAGGGCTTGAACTCTGCAGGAGACCTTTCAGTGAGTTCTCTGTCTCTGGAGGAATGTCAGCGCTTTCTTCGGGAAGTTCAGAAACCAGTGAAGGTCTGGAGCAAAGCGACGTTCTAACTGATGCCAAAAGGGGTACACTGACTTCAGGTCGGCACTAGGCAGAACTGTCCATTTCGCAAATGTTATTGTCCCCAACGCACTTCCTCACAGATCCTGATTTATGACAAGATGCATTGTCCTGCTGATACAATCACCAGTTCCTAAATATTCCTCTTATGTACACAGTATACAACGCTGTAAAATGTGTTAGTATCCTTCCGCATTTAGAGTTTTCTTAAACACACTGTGAGGAACCCACCCAAACCGCAAAAAACACGTCGAAACCGTAATACCACTTTCTCTGTACCTCACATTTGGCCCTACACTTTATGCCAGAACATTCCACTTGCTTACGCCAAACCTAAGCCAATCCATTGGTTTTCCATGGAGTACAGAGTGGTGTATCGCTCCAAATTCCTCGTTTCCATTTTCCAACATAAGGTGTCTTTTACACCACCTCAAGATTTACTTAACATTGCCTGCAGAGATGTGTGGCTAACGACGAGCTGCTTGACCATTGCGCCCAATTCTTTAACTCCTTCTGCACAGTGATTGCGTTAGCTGGACTGCTGGTAGCACTTTGGAAGAGATCACTCGTATCTCTTCCGTTGACTTTTCGCAACAACCCTTCGCAATGCTCCAGAGTCCCTGTCCGTCAGTACATAAAGTCTGGCTGGTCTTCGTTGATCTGTGGTGGTTAATTAGCGTTTCCACTTCACAATCACATCACCAAAGTCGAAAAGAGTGGATCGATGTATATGTTACTCACATGATGATGATTTTGATGTTTGGTTTGTGGGGCGCTCCACTGCGCGGTTATCAGCCAGCACCCGTACAAATTCCCAATCTTTGATCAGCCCAATCTCGCCCCATTCAGTAATGATGATGAAATGATGAGGACAACACAAACCTCTAATCATCTGACCCTGCGGGGTATCGAACCCGGGACCCCATACTCGGGACGCGAGAACGCGACCGCGAGACCACGAGCTGCGGACATGCTGTGATGACAACCATATTCAAAATCACTGCCTTCTCCTGACCGACCCATTCTGCTGTTACAACACAGTAATTCCGGACTCCTTTTATACTGATAAGATAGTGTAGAGTTTCCACGGAAGTCAGTTTGAATCATGCTGCTGAGGCCTGGGTCTTCCCAAAGCCGTCGCTAAATTGTGGCCGTTAATGAATTAAATCAGGTCTACTGCAGCCGTGTTTGAGGCAAACGAGCAGACACAGAAGCAGTTTCCCAAGCGTGCCTGTCTGTACGCTGCAAGGCAGTCTGGGTAAGCCACGTAATCGTAGTGATAGCACAATAATGCCACGTAACGACGGACCGATCTGTGGTATATTTCCACATCTTTTTTTTTGTTTAGATTTAACTGTCATCAAAGACTGTGGCTGAATGAATTTTAAAACGTTCATTTGACACAACAAATGGCCGTCAAGCCACTAAAACAATCAAATTTTTAAAGATTACGTAATTAGTTTCGACGCAAAGCTTGGAAAATTGAATTAATAATTGCAACCACACTTCTCTCAAATATTTACGAAACATACACTAAAACTTGTGAACTGAAGGAAAGGCAGCAGGAACAGGTCACAAGAAGTCATGTCAATTTTTGGTTGAAGAGTCATTTCACACCTTACTGCAGTGTAGATGAGAACTGCATCGGGATTATGCTTTACGTTCTGCAGTGATGCAACGATCATTTTCCAAACAAAAGCTCACACGTCGTAATCTTATAATATGCAGCAAGCCCAAAACTTGAACACGGCACGCAATCGCACTGTATTCTGCTAATAAAAGTTTATAAAGACGACGCACTAACACAGTACTTGCCCCAAACGCAAGTGCGTCTTCTTTGTAAGATTTCATTAGCAGAACACAGTAAGATTGCGTGGCTGTTCAAGTTTTGGGCTTGCTGCATGTTATATGATTACGACGTGTTTGCCTTTGTTTGCAAAATGATCGTTGCATAAGGCAAGAGTATATCTTTCACCCCGAAGCAAAATTTGTGGTAAGGTGTCATGGGACCAAACTTCTGACGTCATCGGTCCCTAAGCTTATACACTACTTAATGTAACTTAAACAAACTTACACCAAGGACAACACACAAACCCATGCCCGATGGAGGACTCGAACATCCGACAGGGGAGCTGCGCAAACCATGACAAGGCGCCCAAGACCGCTCGGCTATCCCGCGCAGCATCCCGATGCAGTTTTATATTTTCATAACGTTGGGACACCGCTGTGTTAAACTGTACGTTCCAGCAAACAGTGTGACGTCACAACAATGGTGCACCAAATAAGAGGGATGTTTAATAGGTAATGTAATAGATTTTTTGTCAGTGAGTTTCGTCTGAAAAAATGCAGAATTTGCTGTCAGACATCGTCGAATATTCCCTCTTCAGCCCCTTTAGTTTCATGAAATTCTGACAGATGGCGGCGCCTTCAAAGTGGCGCCTGCAACGGAGGTGCATTCCAACCAGAGAGGTGTCACTCAGTTTCTTTTGGCGTAAAACCAGAGCATCGGTGGTATTCGTACTCGATTGCAGAATGTCCACGGATACATGGCATTAAACAAGACCACAGTGAATCCTTGGGCGAGGCGTCTGTCACTATCGCAACAAAGTCGCGCAAACCTGTCCGATCTCGCGCATGCCGGCCGGCAAATAGCTGTGACTCTTGCATTGTTTGAACTCTCATCTGAGGTGAACGACAGATCACAAACAAACACCTCGCTGCACACTTAACGTTTCTGTTGGTAGTGCTGAAACGCTCGTTCACTACTTGGCGTACTCAAAATTGTGTGCCCCCTGGGATCCACCCAACAGCCCGGACATCGCACCTCCGGACTTCCACCTGTTTGGCCCTGTGAAGGGTGCACTTCCACCTTTTTGGCAAGTGTAGGATGCATTCCACAGGAAACAGTACATGCCTGCTGGAGAGGTTAGTGAAGGAGCACAACGTCAGTTCCGACATCGACTAGTAGAGTGATACCAAACGAGCATACAGACCCTTCCAGTGAGGTGGTGCAAGACCGTGGAGGTGAACGGAGATTGTGTTGAGAAATAGAGTCTTATAGCCAAAAGTGTGGGGAATGATATTGGAACCCTGAATAAAATCACCCTCCTCGACGTCGGATGCACGTCAGTCTCCAGCTCTCTATGGGCCAGCCGGCCAACAGCCGATGCTGTTCTTCGAAGTCCATCCTGCGGACTTACGCGATACAAGAGGGAACCATCCATCAGGTGTTACAGCAGAACCGGTGCCTTGGAGGGCAGCAGTTCGGACCCGCGTTGGTAAATCCGTCATCCTCAACAACAGGGCGAATTTCTAACGCAACAGCCTTGGCCACCAAGGAATGGTTCAAATGGCTCTGAACACTATGGGACTTAACTTCTGAAGTCATCAATCCCGTAGAACTTAGAACTACTTAAACCTAGCTAACCTAAGGACATCACACACATCCAGGCAGAATTCGAACCTGCGACCGTTGCAGTCGCGCGGTTCCAGACTGTAGCGCCTAGAACCGCTGGGCCACTTCAGCCGGCTGGCCGCCGAGGAGAATTCGGCAGATGCGTATTGCTTCGCTGATGCATCTCTCACTTAGGACCGCACAGTGTTAACTCTGGCAGCGGCTGCTAAGCGGGATAAACTGTGCCTGAAAAGCAAGACGTCAAACGGCAGCGCCTTTCTGACTTCATTGGCACCACCCAAGCACCACGCGTCTGGGAATCTAGAGTCACAGCACTCCAGAGTTACAAAACGAGACGAAAAAAAAAAAATGCTGATTCCTGCGGCTGTGTTATCCCAGCCATCCCTGACAAGCACCACGATCTCCACAATCCGCTACTCCACCACCTCTACTCCACAGTGCCCCAGCTCATCCCAATTCGCTATAGAGTTTCTGAAAATACGGTGACGGTCAGACCATATTCCAAATGGCCATGTCACATTGTCAAGTGACCCTGATCCCAGAAATAGTGTCAGCACTGAAACTCTTGTGTAAATCAGGTCCAGTGCCGCCACTTCACTGCAACAGCGACTCGTTTATCGTGGTACATTGCCATGCTCTCGCGCATAGCGTACTTAAGCAGTTCGCGGTAGGCAGCGTGTTAAAACAAAGTACTCTTTAGTTGGCAGCGTCCAGTCGCCCGGCCTCGCCGCCGGAGTGTTGCAGCGGACAGGCGCGTCGCTGCCCGCCCGTATCGGACCGGCCTGGCATTAGCATTCCTGCGGTGTTATTGGAGCCGCCACTGTGCGGCCCTGATTTATTGCGTTCGTTTCCTTCCGCCGGTGCCGCGGCGCTCTGCCCTCCCATCCCCCTCACGCAACACTCGCCTCCTTCCCCGCCCTCTGCCGGCTGATCTGTTCAGCTGACTGATGGCCGTCCATTCGCCAGACTCGTGGAACTTGTCCCGTACATCAGCACACCGTGTCCTCTGAACACGGCGCAACAAATCCCTGCTGTTCATCTCGGGCCTTTGACGTCTAGCACACGACGCCGATCGGGCGTTCTATTTGGGATTCCCTGAACCCACTCGGTTTCACTGTTTGAAAGTACTTCTGCAATGTCACTTTCGTGTTTGCGTGCGTGAGTCTCCTGATATACCACCCCGTTTGTTTTATATTTCGTTAAATTTTACCATTTTTAACACAACCGACTCTGAAGGAATTAAATAATTTTGATCGTGAATAGTCTAAATATTAAACTTAAAAGGGTAATAAATCTAGATTTGTAAGTGCTACCGAAGTTATCGCAAAGATCACGTTCAAATTACAAAATACGCGTGTCAATAGATACAACATTTAAATACCTAAATTTACCTAACGAAATTACTGTAAACACAGATATCGAAGCACATAACCCAAATGATACGTGAAGATACATGTAGTAGATACAAAAATAAAGAAAAAGATGGAGACGTAATTAGCAAACAATAAAGTTACAGAAATAATAATATGGCAAATAAAATAACATTTACTCTAAGAGACGCACGTTTCAAAAATGGAATTACACTTAAAGTGGTCGAATCAACTTCTGGAGTTCTTCTTAAGATACAGAGTGAGTAAGGGAGAGAGAGAGAGAGAGAGAGAGAGAGAGAGAGAGAGAGAGAGAGAGAGAGAGAGAAAGCTGATATGTTCGATGTCGTCTAGTCAATAATCGCGAGGTACTGACAAAGAAAGCATACTACTTAAAAGCAGTGGTAAACTGCATCCTTCTGTATCGTGCGTGATCCACTTGGTGGCAATATTACTGTTCCGTCGCCCTGCTTCGTATATGGGCTGTCGGGTGCTGCTGGAACTACACTATGTAATCGAAAGTATCCGGACAACTGGCTGAAAATGACTTAAAAGTTCGTGGCGTCCTCCATCGGTAACGTCGGATTTTAATATGATGTTGGCCCACCCTTAGCGTTGATGACAGCTTCCACTCTCGCAGGCATACATTCAGTCAGGTGCTGGAAGGTTTCTTGGGGAATGGTAGCCCAGTCTTCACGAAGTGCTACACTGACGAGAGGTGTCGATGTCGGTCGGTGATGCCTAGCACGAAATCGTTGTTACAAAACATCCCAAACGGGTTCTATAGGATTCAGGTCAGGACTCTGTGCAGGCCAGTCTGTTACAGGGATGTTACTGTCGTGTAACCAGTCCGCCACAGGCTGTGCATTATGAACAGGTGCTCGATTATGTGGAAGGATGGAATCGCCATCTCCGAATTGCTCTTCAACAGTGGGAAGCAAGAAGGCGCTTAAAAAATCAGTGTAGGCCGGTACTGTGATAGTGCCACTCAAAACAACATGGGGTGCAACACGTCCACACTATAACACCAACGCCTCCGAATTTTACTGTTGGCAGTACACAAGCTGGCAGATGACGTTCACCAGGTATTCGCCATCGGATCGCAACATTGTGTACTATGATGCGTCACTCCACACAACGTTTTTCGCCTGCTCAGTCGTCCAGTGTTTACGCTCCTTACACCAAGCGAGGCGTCACTTGGCGTTTACCAGCTTGGTAAATCCAAATTTTCTCACCTCCCGCCTAACTGTCATGGTACTTGCAGTGGATGCTGATGCAGTTTGAAATTCCTGTGTGATTGTCTGAATAGATATCTGCCTATTGCGCATTACGACCCTCTTCAAACGTCGATGGTCTCTGTCAGTCAACAGACGAGGTCGGCTTGTACGCTTTTGTGCTGTACGTGTCCCTTCAGGTTTCCAGTTCACTATCACATAAGAAACACTAGACCTAGGGATGTTCAGGAGTGTGGAAATCTTGCGTACAGACGTATGACACAAATGACACCGTATCACCTGACCACATCCGAAGTATGCACAGTGCCTCATTCTGCTTTCTCACGATATATAACGACTACTGAGGTCACTGATATGAGTACCTGGTAGTAGGTGGCACCACAATGCACCTCAATGCACCTAATATGGAAAAGGTATGGTTTTGGGGGTGTCCGGGTACTTTTGATCACTTAATGCATTTAGATCGAATTTCATATGTAGACGAAGATAAAATTTCAGACACACGATGTAGTTATTAACGTAAAGGCACAGTTTTTGAAAGAGTACGGAATTCTCTTAAACGCGCAGTTCTTGTAGTTGCAGGTCATCTGTTACGTTACATGCGTTACATTCACGAATTCGCAGTCTGGTGAATAACTTTCAGATGTAGGGAGCGGCTTAACTGTTTTTAGAGCGACTGTGGGTGATGTAACGTATGTGACACCTCATAAAGTTGCTAATGAAAGATGTCAGAGTGCATTACTGTTGTAACTCATCTACATCTATATTAGCATCCATACTCTGCAAACCAGTGTGAGGTGCATGGCAAAGAGTACGTCTCATTGTATTCTCACTATCCCTATGCCAGCAATACGTGCTGGATTGTAGTACATTCCTAGATTCATCATTTAAAGATGATTGTTAATAGATTTTCTCACGAAAGTTTACGCCTACCTTCAAGAGTCTGCCAGTTCAGTTATTTCACTATCAGTGTAACACTCTCTCACGAACCAAACAAAGCTGTGTCCATTCGTGCTGCCCTTCTCTGTATATGTTCGATATCCCCTGTTAATCCTATCCCTCACACTTGAACAATATTCTAGAACCGGTCGCACGAGTGATTTGTAGGCCTGATGAAATGCATGGTAAACACTGTGCTGTCGCACAATATACAGGGTGATTTTTTTCCACCTTGTAAAAACTCTAGGGATTATGACTGACATCAGTGGCGCCTTTGACAACCGGCGGTGGCCTTCGCGCTTCTCTTGCCTGAGGGAGAAGGAGTGTCCACGGCCACTATATGGTTGTCTTAGGAGCTATTGTGAAGAAAGAGAGGTCTGGTTATCGTCGGCTATTGGAGAAATCAGTAAAAGAATAACAAAGGGATGTCCACAGGGCTCTGTCCTCGGGCCAATCTTTTGGGAAGTCAATATGCAAACTCTTCTGGACAGCTTGAGAAGCAGTGACGATGTGCTACAGGTCATAGCCTACGCAGCCGACCTCCTCCTGCTGGTTAGTGGTCGTAGCGGTAAAGATTTAGAGCCAAAAGTGGAAAGGGCCATGTCAATCTTGACCGCATGATGCCGTAGAGCGAAAATGGCAATAGCACCCAGCAAGTCTACTTACTTATTATTGAAAGGATAACTTATTACAAATCCCACAGTTGTAATAGACAGCTAACCAGCACTTCGGCGCCGCGACGCCCGATACTTGGATGTAGTCGTTGATGAAAGGTGGAATTACGCCACACACATTGATACTGTAATACAGATTTCGCTAGAAACACTCAACAGCTTAACTGGAATGGGCTAAAAACGTTTCCACCTGCCACAGGAGAATATGGGTCAGGAATCTGGGCGCACAGGCTCACGAGTGTCATGCCTGCCATAGCCGTAAGAAGGGCGCAGCGAAATATGCTCCTTCGCTCCCTAGGCGCATGTAGAACAACTCCTGGCGTGGGGGGGGGGGGGGGAGGGGGTTGCTAGTATTAATGGGGCTATGTCCCCTTGATGTAAAGGTCATAGAGCAGGCAGCCTGGTAGTGGGTTAATAAAGAAAAAAGGGAAAAGTAGTTCAAATATTGGGAGTTTACGTAGGGGATAAAACCGGAATCAAAAGAAGGGGGGAGGAAATATGCATCAACAATGGTTCAAATGGCTCTGAGCACTATGCGACTTAACTTCTGTGGTCATCAGTCACCTAGAACTTAGAACTAATTAAACCTAACTAACCTAAGGACATAACACACAAAGGGGCCCGAGGCAGGATTCAAACCTGCGACTGCAGCGGTCGCTCGGTTCCATACTGTAGTGCCTAGAACCGCACGGCCACTCCGGCCGGCCGCAGGAGCATTGGGACGGTGATGAAACAGGGTGGCGAACATTGCATTACTGGCAAATATCAAGGAGTGTCTGCAGCTCAGGTATTTTATACCAAGTAGGAGACTGCTGCACTTTCTTACTGCACATGGACCGTAGACGGAATGCTTATGCCGGTTCGGGAAGCGGGTTAAGCCATCGTGTGACTGTGGCGCTATACAGGGCATTCCAGGCCATTTGGTGTACGAGTGCCCCCTTTTCGATGACGTTGCATGACAAGTAAGGTGACAACTACCCAACCGCTACACGCACCATCTGCTCAGGCAACACATTTTACTTTACGAACGAACTATCAAATACCATATCAAGCGAAGTCCTGCGAGAATTTCAAAGGAACAATCAAAATTAGTATTAAACCCAAATTAGCCTCCATAAATCCGTCCTGTTCCGCCGGGGAGTGGACTTTACCAGCCGACTCACGGCTGGGATCCGCCACGTCTCTGTTTAGAGGGAGGGTGTAAAATCCATCGATCTTGACAAATCACTGAACATGACAGCAGAAATAGGAATTATGTTCGATGTAGATTAAGAATGTATAATTTGCGAGGATGAATCTGCAGCGGATATAACACCTGTAACACTGCAGGTAGTGTATATTAGTACAAGTACTGTGTAATGTGGTATGCAAAATGAAATAGATGTCAATGAACCAACCTGACATCCCCTGCTGCACCCGCAGGACAGGACAGATAGTTTAATTTGTGGAAAGGGGCCAAAATAAGTGGCTGTTAGTTGCACTCGAACATACTACTTTATTCATCTGACAAACATTACAAGAGTAAAGAAAACATTAAAAACAGAGCAAGCCAAACATTAATTTTACAACTTAATTCCCGGCTAAATGAGCCGTTCAGCCTCACGCCTCAAGGGCAAAACTAATTTAAAACCGGCTGAAGGCCAGTCACTTAAGACTCCAAAACAAAAATTTGAATCTTAAAAGGCAGAAGACCTCATCTTAAAGCATTTCTCTAAATTAGGCTGAAAGCCCCAACAATCTCACGCTTTAAGGGAAAAACAACTTTAATTTAAAATTAGCTGAAGGCCAACAACTTAAGATTCAAAAACAGGAATTTGAATTTAAAAGGCAAAAGGCCTTGTCTCAAAACATTTCTCCAAATAAGGCTGAAGACCCAAACAGTCTCACGCCCTAAGGGCAAAACAACCGGAAACTATAAGCGCGAGGCCAAAGATAGCACAAGGGTGCGATTATCGATCCAAGCTGCTGCTGCGACTTGCGGAGAGAGAGGATAACAGCATAATCGCGATAACTGCGGGTGACTAATCACAGAATAACAACCAAGGTTAGTGCAAAGGCGGCTGCAGTGGCCGAGCGGTTCTAGGCGCTACAGTCTGGAACCGCGTGACCGATACGGTCGCAGGTTCGAACCCTGCCTCGGTCATGGATGTGTGTTATGTCCTTAGGTTAGTTAGCTTTAATTAGTTCTCAGTTCTAGGGGACTGATGACCTCAGAAGTTAAGTCCCAAAGTGCTCAGAGCCATTTGAAGCACTTTCAATACAAAGCATAACACGAGCCAGCCACGGCTCACAACCTCATAGGAAACACAGTAAGTCAAAGAACATTTAGAATTAAAATAGTTACAAAACCTAGAGATACCCATAGTAGAATAGTAATATAAATATAAACACAACCTGTATTAATAATGTACGTAGTTGTAATGTGAATGGAAACTTAGGACCCACTAATGTAGTTAGGTTGTGGGTTAATCACATATCAGTTGTTGTTTTGATAAAGGATTCTTCGATGAGAGGGCATGGAACAAGAAAGTCACATGATCGTCTGGCTAACTCTGTACTGGAGGGCCAACTGCCTGGTACTGACATGGCGGTCGCTTTCCACAGTGTTAATCACATTTCCCTCCAAGTGTGGTGTCCGAACATTTCGGGTACGTCCCTCATGATTTCCTGCTGCCTGAAACAACCCTGTCTCAGACAAACGGCAGAACACTGTTGAAAACATTAAATGCTGTGGATGTTGTCGGCGGGGTTGGGTCTCCTGATACAACCTTGGTGCCCGCCACCCGTTGCCATTTGCCTTTCCGTAAGTAAACACCAAGTCGCTACCTCTCAATTCGAATACAGAACAATTGTGTACAACGCTGTATCACATCCGCTACATTAGCTAAAGAATTGAGTCGGACAAAAAATTGCCAATTACTACGGCAGGACAAGGCGCTAGGGTATGATGTATTAGGAACAGTACCGCCCGCCCTCTAGGAGGAAACCACGCATACTGTAATAGTGACTGCATGGTAGCGCGTATTAGACCGCAGTCTCTGTAACAAAGTATGACAGAATAAATGGTCTCTAGTACGGAAGCCATGCATTTTCGGACATAAGTTCATCAGAACGTTCTTGTTCAGAATCCTCTCAGCGATCTATACCAAGAATATGTACACAGTGGAAAAAAATCATCCCTTATTTATTCACAGCCGGTTTCAGTCATCGATCATCTTCACAGTGGAAAAGTATTGTGACAACTTCACATGTGATACATGCTATTTAACCAGGAAGATGCTTTAGCTGACATTATGGGTAAATAGCATGTATGACATGCGAACTTGCCACCAATTTTTCCAACTTGAAGATGATAGATGACTGAAACCGGCTGTGAATAACTATATTGTAAGAAATCACAGTGTTTACCGTTAATATCTCCAAGTATATCGACGCTGCTGACAGTCGCCTGAGCCGGCCGGTGTGGCCGAGTGGTTCTAGGCGCTTTAGCCTGGAACCGCGCCACCGCTACGGTCGTAGGTTTGAATCTTGCCTCGGGCATGGATATGTGTGATGTCCTTAGGTTAGTTAGGTTTAAGTAGTTCTAAGTTCTAGGGGACTGATGACCTCAGATGTTAAGTCCCTTATTGCTCATAGCCATTTGAACCATTTGAACAGTCGCCTGAAAAAAAAATTGATTTGTAACCAATATCGTTTACACACTGTTTGTACTTCCCCAGGATTCTACCAATAAACTGAAGTCTACCACGACTGTGTCTATGTGATCATTAGATTTCATGACCCTACAAAGTGTTACTCTCAGGTATTTGTATGAGTCAGCCGATTCCAACAGTGACTCATTGATAGTATAGTATAGTATTGGTTTTGCGAAGTGCATAATTTTACAATTAACTGCACAGCAAAAAATTTAGACCCGCCCACAACAATCATTGTTGAATTGAGTGTGTAGTTCCATTGTAGTCTGCTCCGCTGCATGGTTTAACATAGTCTTTTCGCAGTGTTCACGTCAATATCGGGTCAGTGACGTTGTATGAAAGTAAGTCTCCAGCAGTATTAGGCGTTGCGTTTTATTCCGACGCGAACCATACGCGCTAGACACTGCATGCACGCAAACTGCCGCCAGCGTTCACGCCCACACACTGGCCGATTCCATCTCACTAACTATATGACAGTTCACGTTTCGTACGACACTTCCTTCTACACATTACATTTATCAGCGTTATCGCAAAGATTACCGCGAAAAATACACACGTTCATAAGAACTTCGAAGCGTAACGAATAAAAGTACAACGTAACTACAAATTACACTGCAGAATGAGATATATGAATCACCAAAGATATGGAGAAGGGAAAAGAAGAAAGAAAATGATCACACACAATTAAAAACTTGGTCGCAGATTGATAAACATTATATTTATTCGTTTACTTCATTACGAACTTTGTTGGACATGCGAAAGAGATTTATTTTTATTTATTATATTTGTTATCAGTTTCAGCGGGATCATGTGAGCTAAAGCTACTTGGAGATGGAAGCAACACATAGTTTGAAGAAAATTTGTGAACGAAAGAGTTAAAGAATTATTAAAAGCAGAAAAAGTAGTGAGAGGGAACACAAATGAGTAACATCTTACAGACAAATTTCATACCAGCTGCGAGAAACTCCTGTACTGAATAGAGGGATAAACTGCAAGGAAACCTTTCAGTTTGAATCTGAATGCTTGGGGTTTATCAATGAAGGGCTACCAGTTTTGCTGGAAGGCTACATTCTCTACATATAAAAGGAACTGTCACCTGATTAACTGACTGACTCACCAAAGCCCAGCCCAAACTACTCAAAACTTGAAATTTGGGGAGGGTGGTGATGTTATGCTGTAGGCATCGTTCAAGAATGGAATTTTGAAATTCCACCCCTAAGGGGTTGAAAAAGGAGAAGGAAGGTTTCTTGAAAATTTGTTCCTTAAGCCAATCTTGAATTAAGAAAATTGGTATTTAGTTTTTCGGTCATAAATAGATAAATACGCCCTTTAGCATTTTATTTTTCCAAAATTAACACCTATGGAGGGTGTAATAATGTGTTAAATACTTTTTTGGAAATAAATCATTAATAAAGAACCACTAAGGCATTTCTAAAACTGCAGCTATGAAAACACGTATTTGGGATTTAAAAGAAATTCGTATTTGGATTTTGTTTTTTAAATATGAGTCCTAAGGCGGGTAGACTAATGCTTGACTGATTCACAGACTCATCATGGTCCAGCCCAAACTGAAGGCTAGAAACTTGGAATTTGGAGAGGATGTTGATCATGTATTGCAGGTGTCGTATGGCTTGGGATTTTTCGAAACCAGCCCCCCCCCCCCCCCCCCCAAAAAAAAGGGATGACGTGCGGGATGAGAAGTTTCCTGAAAATACACTCCTGGAAATTGAAATAAGAACACCGTGAATTCATTGTCCCAGGAAGGGGAAACTTTATTGACACATTCCTGGGGTCAGATACATCACATGATCACACTGACAGAACCACAGGCACATAGACACAGGCAACAGAGCATGCACAATGTCGGCACTAGTACAGTGTATATCCAGCTTTCGCAGCAATGCAGGCTGCTATTCTCCCATGGAGACGATCGTAGAGATGTTGGATGTAGTCCTGTGGAACGGCTTGCTATGCCATTTTCACGTGGCGCCTTAGTTGGACCAGTGTTCGTGCTGGACGTGGAGACTGTGTGAGACGACGCTTCATCCAGTCCCAAACATGCTCAATGGGGGACAGATCCGGAGATCTTCCTGGCCAGGGTAGTTGACTTACATCTTCTAGAGCACGTTGGGTGGCACGGGATACATGCGGACGAGCATTGTCCTGTTGGAACAGCAAGTTCCCTTGCCGGTCTAGGAATGGTAGATCGATGGGTTCGATGACGGTTTGGATGCACCGTGCACTATTCATTGTCCCCTCGACGATCAATAGAGGTGTACGGCCAGTGTAGGAAATCGCTCCCCACACCATGATGCCGAGTGTTGGCTCTGTGTGCCTCGGTCGTATGCAGTCTTGATTGTGGCGCTCACCTGCACGGCGCCAAACACGCATACGACCATCATTGGCACCAAGGCAGAAGCGACTCTCATCGCTGAAGACGACACGTCTCCATTCGTCCCTCCATTCACGCCTGTCGCGACACCACTGGAGGTGGGCTGCACGATGTTCGGGCGTGAGCGGAAGATGGCCTAACGGTGTGCGGGACCGTAGCCCAGCTTCATGGAGACGGTTGCGAATGGTCCTCGCCGATACCCCAGGAGCAACAGTGTCCCTAATTTGCTGGGAAGTGGCGGTGCGGTCCCCTACGGCACTGCGTAGGATCCTACGGTCTTGGCGTGCATCCGTGCGTCGCTGCGGTCCGGTGCCAGGTCGACGGGCAAGTGCACCTTCCGCCGACCACTGGCGACAACATCGATGTACTGTGGAGACATCACGCCTCACGTGTTGAGCAATTCGGCAGTACGTCCACCCGGCCTCCCGCATGGCTACTATACGCCCTCGCTCAAAGTCCGTCAACTGCACATATGGTTCACGTCCACGTGGCCGCGGCATGCTACCAGTGTTAAAGACTGCGATGGAGCTCCGTATGCCACGGCAAACTGGCTGACACTGACGGCAGCGATGCACAAATGCTGCGCAGCTAGCGCCATTCGACGGCCAACACCGCGGTTCCTGGTGTGTCCGCCGTGCCCTGCGTGTGATCATTGCTTGTACAGCCCTCTCGCAGTGTCCGGAGCAAGTATGGTGGGTCTGACACACCGGTGTCAATGTGTTCTTTTTTCCATTTCCAGGAGTGTATGTCGCTAATAAGGCAGTTTTGAAGCTAGAACTACTAAAATTGGTATTTGGTTTCTCACTCAGAAACTTAAAAAAGAAACACCTGTTACAGCATTTTTTGAAATTCAACCACTAAGGAGGTAAAATAGTGGGTGAAATATTTTTTGCAAACAAATCATTATTAAAGTACTATTAAATCATTTTATGGCTACATTTGTGAAAACTGGCATCTGACTTCTCGGTTGGAAATAAAAAGTTACGTTTTTCAGTGTCGTTCGGATATTCAACCCCTAAGGGGAAGAAATAGGTGATGAAATTTTTTAAAACAAATATTTCGTTGTAGTAAAACATTTATAAACCTAAATCTACGAAAATTTGTATTTGATTTCAAACGAATTGCATACTGGGGAAAGAAAAATTCTAAGGAAATATCTCCACAAGAACAAAAAAGGTATAATTAACAAAACTTTGGAATACAGGTACCATTATTACGCGGAAGGATCATGTTTCCATCACCTTAATTGCCTTGGAAGGCTTAGAAGATGTTGCAGTTTGTGAATAGCATACAAATTCGGCCACAGAGAAACAAACAAAAGAAAATCTCTGCTGACCATGCTGTCTTCTCGAGCGAAGCAGCGGGTGCTAAGCTAGTTGGAGATAAAATCAGACGAATAGTGCAGAAGTTAATGGCGTTCACTGAATGATTCTTGTAGTTACTTCAAAGTGTGTGAATATCGTTGATAACAAATCTCACGATCAACATTATTTACATCTACCTCAGAATTACAATTACGACAGACTTGAACAACAGGATACACCAAGTTCGTGAGCTGAAACCGCAGATTAGTTTAACCACAGGTTTCTGGGCCGAGAATGTTCTTTGTGAAATCGCTGAGTTGCCTCAAAATGCAACACCGTACGACGTAACAGAGTGAAAGGAAGCAAACAAGGCTTCGTGTCTCAACTGTCAGATGCGATCCTTAGCTCCCAAAATTTTTTCTGACTAATCTTGTTACATATGTACGCGGCGTGCTTTCCTTTCTGCGAAAGAGTCTGTTACACCATCAAAGTCCGTCAAACGTTTTGCTACAAAAAAAATCAAAATGTAGTCGTTTAATGCAGAAACAGCTGTTAATACGAATAGTACCCAGTACTGGTGTGCCTTCTCGATTTTATTACTTTTATGTTGTCATTGTCTGCTAGACAAAACGAAAAAGACCATTGTATTATTGCACAAATGGTCATTTTTATCTACTTCATTTTCATAAATAACACGACAGAATATAATTCACGAAGTATCAATATCAAACGGCTATTAGACCCACAACAAAGGAAAAGTTCTGTGTTTGGAAACAGTTTCCCATTTCGTTCATAAGCTCCAGTTTCTCAAGCATCAGATCAGTAAGTAGCAGTACGAATCGTTATATTCTTCCATATAATTTGTTTGCTGTCCCGATTTCTCCTCCTTCCTTGTTCTAACAATCTTTTAGTCTTTAATTCTGTAACTATTCCTGCCATTCTCAAAACGTATTCTCCAGTTCACTATTCCTGCCAGAACCACTAGTTTAGTTATCCAGCGTTTATTCCCCAGTTAGGAATTGTTACATCTTGGTACAACGCGTTTTCCACCCCCAGATCCGGAACTGCTCACGAGTTCTAAAAATTTAAAGTGATCAAATTGACTGACTGTTCGGCCACCTCAGAACAAGGTAGATTAGTTTTTACAAGAGTTCCGAGTCACAAATTGCAGTTAAACTACATTCCGTTCTCCGGAAACAACGTGATGATGTTACTGACTACTACATTAGCTGCATCATTTACTTTACCTTCTGCGCCTTGCACAATGAAAATTATCTCATCTAGATCACGAATAATTTTGAATCGTCTTGCACAGTGAAAACTGTGTCATCTGGGATGAGAGTAATTTTATATCGTCGGTCATTTATAATGGCAGTTCGGTGATACTAATCAAGAAAAGTAACGAAGTCAGAGCGGAACCCTTGGGCACACCCGCTATTTAAAAATATGGAATTTCAGTCTTTGAGCGCTATTTTTTATTTTCAGTGACCAGTTTCAGGCCAGCTGCCCATCTTCAGATCTGTTACATAAAGTTAAAAATACAATTAACAAGAGAGATATAGTTTCTGACAGAACTACCTTAGTTTACAAAAAGAAATTTGGGAATGTATTGAATGCCACCATACCATATATTGCAGTTACAGAGTAACCTGTCAGTACAGAACTATTGGTTCGCTGTCATAACTAAAGTAATTTTTAATCCGTTAAAACCTTATATCACTGTTTGGAGAAACCTGACTGGTAAAAGTAGAAAGTTCCCTCTAGCTCTAAGAATTGCGCATATATACTAAGATGTTATTTGTTCACTATAGATATTAATGGCGAATATACTTTTGAAAAATAAGACAATTTTTAAAGAAATAACAAATGGATAATTTTTTGAGTGGACCATGAACTGAAATAATTTACACTAATTAATTTTTTATAAAGAAACTTAAAAATATAATTAAAACGTTCTAACGTAGGGAAATCCTATCTACCACCAGCCAATACAAAGAAGAGGAAACGCAAATTTTCGAAAGAATATGAACGTTTTAATTATATTTTTAAGTTTATATATAAAAAAATTTAAATTACTGTAAATTATTTCAGTTCATGGTCCACTCAGAAGATTATTCGTATGCTATTTCTTTAAAAAATGTCTTATTTTTTAAACGTATATTCGCTGTTAATAGGTATGGTGAAAAAATAACATCTTAGTACATATATACAATTCTTACAGCTAGAGGACACTTTTTACTTTTACCAATCAGGTTTCTCCAAACAGTGATGTATGGTTTTAACAGATTAAAGCTATTTTATTTATGAAAGCGAACCAATAGTTCTGTACTGACAGGTTACTCTGTAACTGCAATATATGGTATGGTGGCATGCAATACATTCCCAAATTTCTTTCTGTTCTGTCAGTAACTATATCTCTCTTGTTAATTGTATTTTTAACTTCATGTAACAGATCTTAAGATGGGCAGCTGGCCTGAAACTGGTCATTGAAAATAAAAAATAGCGATCAAAGACTGAAATTCCATATTTTTATTTAAAGAACAATCGCGGCAATCCCAAGAAGACAATCACGTCTAGTTTTGCGAGGAGCCCGTGAACAAAGTTGTTGTGGTCTTGGAAGACGAGAGTTTCTACATTCTATTTGTCGTTTAGATGGAGAAGAGGTGGTAATACTTGGTCTCTGATAATGTTGAAATAAACATTATGTGTCATATTCAGGATATCGTCAATGAGTGAGCCCCAAGTCATGCTACGAAAAACACACCCTTTGCATATATGCGAGAAGCGCTCACGAATCATTTGTATACAGACACAACGGGTATACATCTACATCTACATATCACTCCGTAAGCCACCTAATGGTGTCTGGCGGAAGGTACTTTCGGTACCTCTGCCTGATCCCTCCAACCCTGTTCCACTCGCGGATAGTGCACGGGAACAATGATGGACGGTAAGCCACTGCATTGGCGCTAATTTTTTGGGTTTTCTCATCGTGGACGTTATGCGATATGTACGTGGAGGGACGTTATCTGTTTTCCGACTCTTAGTGAAAAGTTCTGTCCCGAAATTTCAATAATAAATCCCTCCGTGATGCACAACGCCGCTCTTGCCTAACGTCTACCAGTGGAGTTTGTTTTGCATCTTTGTAACGATCTCTCGCCAGCTAAACGATCCCGTGACGAAACGCTCCGCTCTTCGTTGGATCTTCTTTGTCTCCAGCTGTTTCTTTTCCTATGCATGCGAATTATGTTACATATATTTATGCTCAGGGTCAACCACCAGAGCCTGCACCATTCATCAATACTCTGCAGGCCGTTCTGAAAATTCGTAGGATCTTCTGGGGTTGCTACTTTGGTACAGATCTTTGCATTATCTGTGAACAGCCTTAAAGAGCATTCGATGCTTTCTACTAGATCATTTATACATATTGCAAAAAGCAACGGTTCTATCACACTTCCCTGTGACATTCTTGATATTACCTTTAGATTTTGTTCCGCTAATAGCGACGTGTTGAGTTCTATCTGCAAGAAAGCCTCGAGTCCAGGTGCAAGCCTGCACCGATACTCCGTAAGCTCGTAGTTTTTTTTTTATTAAATGGCAATGCGGGACGGTGTCAAATGCCTTATTGAAATCAAGGAACACAGCATCAACCTGAGCGCAGTAGCCCACTTCGCTGTGGATCTCATGGAGGAACAGAACGAGCTGAGTTTTGCAGGATATCTCTTTGCGAAATCCATGTTGATTTTTGTAGAGGAGATGTTCAGTTGTCAAAAACGTCACAATTCTTGAGCATAAAGCACGTCCAAAATTCCACAACAGATTGACGTCAACGATAGAGGTCGATATTTGTGTGCATCCCGACTTGCACTTTTTTCTAGTCGTTAGGTACCTTTCGTTGCTCAAGTGATCTACGATAAATTACTGCTAGAAGGGGAACAAGTTCTTCCGCAGAATCGATATAGAATATTATAGGTATCTCATCCGGTCCTGACTGCTTTTCACTACTAATCGATTGTAGTTGCTTTTCAGTCGGTTATCTCAGTATCTGCCAGTTCGACGTTCGCACGACAATTGAAAGCAGGGACAGTGTTACGATCTTCCAGAAGACAGATTCAGTATATCTACCTTTTCTCTGTTATCTTCCGTTTCCGTGCCGGTGGGGTCGCTGACGGAATGAATAGATGGTTTTGACCCACCAACTGATTATTCATACGACCAACCTCTCTTAGGGTTTCTACTCAGGTCGGTTGACAACGTCTTACTTTCAAAATCATTGAACGCTTCTCTCATTGCTCTCCTTACGCTCTTTTTACCTATGTTCAGCTTTTGTTTGTCAGCTAGGTTTTTATTTCTCCTGAATCTGAGATGAAGTGCTCTTTGTTTACGTAGCGCTTTTCTAACGCGGCTATTAAACCATTGTGGGTCTTTCCTATCCCTTAAAACCTTACCCGTAACATAGTTTTCTGGGGCATATTGGTCAATGACTTTGACTTTTTTCCATTTGTTCTCCACATTTTCGTCCTTATCACCGAATATTTGATGCTGACTGTTGAGATAGTCTGAAATTCGTATCCTGCCACCCTTGTTTAGGACGTATATCTTCCCACCTTGCACAACATTCGTTGTAGGACCCGTCGTCATAGATACTGTCATGGCCTTATGATCACTGATACCTTCCTCTACGTTAATTAATTCGATAAGTTCAGGTCTGTTACCAGGAGGTCTAAATCGTTACCCTCACGAGTTTGTTCTGTTCAAGGCAATTTTCGGACAAGACATCCAAAACAATGTCACACGAATCCCTGTCTTTGGACCAGTTCTGATGGGATAACACACCCAATATATACCTGGCAAATTGAAGTGACCCGCTATTACAACAGCATGATAAGGAAAATTACTAATGATATTCTGCAAGTTCTGTCTGAAGCGTTCGACAACTACAGGTCCTGACCCAGGTGGTCTATAAAAGCATCCGATAATCATTTTTGACCGTTATTTGACAGTTTCATCCATATTAATTAACATTCTGAATCAGTGAAAACCTCGCTATATTTTATCGAATTTTTACAGTAGTAAACACTTCGCCATCATTCGCGACTAACCTAACCTTACGATAAACTTTCCAATATGAAGTTATGATTTCGTTGCCATTGACGTCTGGTTTCAACCAGCTTTGTCTTCCTATCTCTGCATTATAATCTTCAGTAAGCGATACTAATTCTAGGACCTTTCCTTGGATGCTCCCGCAGTTTACTAAAATCCTGTTAATCTTTTGTATCTCTGATGCGCGAGGAGTAATATTCTCTGAGGTCACTGAGGGTGATTTAATAGGTAAATCGTCTTTGTCCCAAGGGAGGGGTTCTCTAACCTTAAAAAGCTCCATGTGCACGCCACAGGTTCATTGGACAAATATATTATACGAGAACAGACATTACATTATTACGCAATTTGGCTGCATAGATCCTCAGAAATAAGTACCCAGAACACTGGCCGTAATAACGGCCTTGATACGCTTTGGCATTGAGTGAAACAGAAGTTGTATGGCGTGTACAGGTCAGCTGCCCATGCAGCTTCAACACGATACCATAGTTCATCAAGAGTAGTGAGTGGCATATTGTGACGAGCCAGTTGCTCGGCCACCATTGACCAGACGTTTTCAATTGGTGAGAAATCTGGAGAATGTGCTGGCCAGGGCAGCAGTCGAACATTTTCTGTATCCAGAAAAGCCCGTACAGGACCTGCAATATGCAGTCGTGCATTATCCTGCTGAAATGTAGGGTTTCGCAAGGATCGAATGAAGGGTAGAGCCACGGGCCGTAACACATCTGAAATGTAACGTCCACTGTTCAAAGTGCCGTCAATGCGTACAAGAGGTGACCGAGACGTGTACACAATTCCACCCCATACCTTCACGCCCGGTGATACGCCAGTATGGCGACGACGAAAACACGCTTCCAATTTGCGTTCATCGCGATGTCGCCAAACACGGGTGCGACCATCATGATACTGTAAACAGAATCTGGTTTCATCCGAAAAAATGACGTTTTGCCATTCATGCAGCCAGGTTCGTCGTTGAGTACACCATCGCAGACGCTCCTGTGGTGCAGCGTCAAGGGTAACGGCAGCCACTGTCCATGCTGCTGCAAACGTCGTCGAATTGTTCGTGCACATGGTTGTTGTCTTGCAAACGTCCCGATCTGTTGACTCAGGGATCGAGAAGTGGCTGCACGATCCGTTACAGCCATGCGGATAAGATGCCTGTCATCTCGACAGCTAGTGATACGATGCGGTTGGCATCCAGCACGGCGTTCCATATTTACCCTGCTGAATCCACCGATTCCATATTCTGCTAACAGTCATTGGATCTCGACCAACGCGAGTAGCAATGTCGCGATACGATAAACCGCAATCGCGATAGGCTACAATCCGACCTTTATAAAAGTCGGCAACGTGATGGTACGCATTTCTCCTCCTTACAGGAGGCATCACAACAACGTTTCACCAGGCAACGCTGGTCAAGTGCCGGTTGTGTATGAAAAATCGGTTGGAACCTTTCCTCATGTCAGCACGTTGTAGGTGTCGCCACCGGCGCCACACTTGTGTGAATGCTCTGAATAGCTAATGATTTGCATATCGCAGCATCTTCTTCCTGTCGGTTAAATTTCTCGTGTGTAGCACCTCATCTTCGTGGTGTAGCAATTTTAATGGCCATTGGCCAGTAGTGTATTATGAGATGAAACGGAACCCCCAGACAATCAGACACGTCTTCGTTGGTCATCGGGGCTAAGTTCGAAGCGGGACTCAACACTCAAGTAAAATTCTTCTTCACTTTTATACAGGATAGCAATGTCATCAGCGAATCCTATATTTATTTCTTCCACTGCCCTCTATGGCAAGCCATCTTGGGCTTACATTTCATCAAAATAATGCCCGTACCCAGGTGGCGAGAGTATATGCTACTTATCTTCGTAGTCGTCAAACTATACCTTCGCCAAAAAGCCCATTAGATGTTTTCAAAGTTTCACCAGCTGCTACATAATCGCGAATGTGAACAGTGATCTACTCCTGTAAAATGTTTTTTATTCCAGTCTTTAATCGCAATATCAATTCCTTTCGTGATGACCGGTTTCAGTCAGTAATGACCAACCTCGGAGCTACAATATAAAAATTTATACACCTAGAGGGCAGTCTCTCTTCCAACAAAATACAGCATTACATATCTCAATCTACTACCATTCAAAGTTAATGTTTGTAGCATTATCGATAGGACCCTCCAGCCAGCGAGGGATTTTGACGGTGCAAAGTGCCAGTTGGATAGAATCTAGCACGATATCCCTCATGAAGACATACTACTCTATTAATCAATACCAAGCCAAACAATGCTTGCGTAAGGGCAAAAAGTGAACCAACGCACTATTGACGAGCTTCATTTGTGAAACTCTTTGTCACGAATGAATCATCCAATTTGTCCGAAACTGTAATCAATTGTTTGTCTATACACGTACATCACATCTACAAAATTCTGTACCATTTGGATAATTTCTTCGTGGTGAGTCGTTTTTCATTATTTTTACGTGTTTTTTTTTCTTCTTAGAATGTATCATTTATGTAGTGTTTAATTTGTTTGAAGAGTCCTCCTCTTTTTGTCAAGTCACAAAGAATACTTTTTTTCCTTTAAGGTTTGTAAGATAAGCGATATTTGTTACATTAGAGGACGGCACGTGAACGTCTAAAAGCATTTATGTCTTAAAGGATTGTAAACTGTGCCTATTTGCATATAAATTACATTAAATATTAACTCCTCTGAAGATTTATAGGAGCTTTGCTCCGACATTTTCAACTGTTGACTAATGCGAAGCTAGCAAGTGTCATCAGTCTTCTGACTGGTTTGATGAGGCCCGCCATGAATTCCTCTCCTGTGCAAACCTCTTCATCTCTTGCAACCTACGTCCTGAATTATTTGTTGGATATATTCCAATCTCTGTCTTCCTCTACAGTTTTTACCCTCTACAGTTCCCTCTAGTACCACGTAAGGCATTCCCTCAGGTCTTAACAGGTGTCGCATCATCCTGCCCCTAGTCCTTATCACTGTTTTCCACATATACCTTTCCGATTCTGTGCAGAACCTCCTCATTCCTTATTTATTTAAGCTCCGTCCGAACAGACCATGAAGGCCCAACTGTACAGACCGGCGTCACTGGAAGCAGATATGGAGGGGCGTGCAGTCAGCACACCGCTCTCCCGACCGTATGTCAGTTTACGAGACGCGAGACGCTGCTTCTCATTGCAGTAGCTCCTCAGTTTGCATCACAAAAGCTGACTGCAACCCGCTTGCCAACTGCGCTCGGCAGACTCGGTGGTCATCCATCCAAATGCTAGCCCAGCCCGATAGCGCTTAACTTCGGTGATCTGACAAGGACCGGTGGTACCACGGCGGCAAGGCCGTTGGCTTCCTTACCCTATAAGTCCACCTAATTTTCAACATCGTCTCTCGCACCACATCTCAAACGCTTCGATTCTCTTCTGTTCCTGTTTTCCCAGTCCATGTTCCACTATCATACAATGCCATACTCCAGACGTAGATTCTCAAAAATTTCTTCCGCAAATTAAGGCCTATGTTTGATACTAGTAAACTTCTCTGGGCCGGGAATGCCCATTTTGCCAGTGCAAGTCTGCTTTTGATGTCCTCCTTGCTCCGTCCGTCATTGGTTATTTTACTGCCTAGGTAACTGAATTCCTTAACTTCGTCCACATTGTGACCATCAGTCCTGGTATTCAGTTCTCACTGTTCTCATTTCTGCTACTTACCATTACTTTCGTCTTCTTCGATTTACTGTCAGTCTGTCTTTTGTACTCATTAGATTGTCCAATCCCTGCAGCAGATCAAATAATTCTTCCTCACTTTCATACAGGATAGCAATGTCATGAGCGAACTCTATCACGGTTATCCTTTCACCTCGAATTTTAATTCCGCTTCTGAACCTTTCTTTTATTTCCATCAATGCTTCTTCGATGTACAGAATGAAGAGTAGCGACAAAAAACTACATTCGTGCCTTAAACCCTTTTTAATCCGAGCACTTCGTTCTCGTCGTCCACTCTTATTATTCCCTCTTGGCTGTTGTTCATATTGTATATGACCCGTCTCTTTCTATGTTTACTCATACTTTTCTCAGAATTTCGAACATCTTTGACCATTTTACATTGTGGAACGCTTTTGCCAGGTCGACAAATCTTACGAACTTGTCTTGATTTTTCTTTAGTCTTGCTTCCATTATCAACCACTACGTCAGAATTGCCTCTTTCGTGCCTTTACCTTTTCTAAAACCAAACTGATCGTCGTCTAGCACTTCCTCAATTTCCGTTTCCATTCTCTGTATATTATTCTTGTCGGCAACTTGGATGCATGAGCTGTTAAGTTGATTGTGCGATAATTCTTGCACTTGTCAGCTCTTGCAATCTTCGGAATTGTGGGATAATGTTTTTCTGAAAGTCATATGGTATTTCGCCAGCCTCACACAATCAACGCACTAACGTGAATAGTTGTTATGTTGCCGCTTCCCCGAACGATTTTAGAAATTCTGAGGGTATGTTATCTATATTCCCTCAGCCTTATTTGGTCTTAAGTCCTCCAAAGCTCTTTAAATTCTGATCCCCTATATCACATCATACATATCTTTCCACTCATACAGGTTTTCAATGTATTCTTTCCACCTATTCGCTCTCTTGTCTGCATTTACCAGTGCATCTCCCGCTGAAATCTTAATGTTACCACCGTTGCCTTTAATGTCAATGAAGGCTGTTTTGAGTTTCCTGTATACTGAGTCAGTCCTTCCGAAATCATTTCTTTTTCGATGTCTTCACATTTTTCATGCAGCCATTTCGTCATATCTTCCCTGCAATTCCTATTTATTTCATTCCCCAGCGACTTGGCCTGAATTCCTGAGTTTCCCGGAACGTTTTTGTACTTCCTCCTTTCATGAATCAAATGAAATATTTCTTCTGTTACCCATGGTTTCTTGGCAGCTACCTTCTTTTTACCCATGTTTTTCCTTCCAACTTCTGTGATGGCCCTTTTTAGATATGTGCGGTCCTCTTCAACTGTGAAAGAATCATTTCTCGTACAGCCCGTGAACAAGGTTATAACGGTGCATTAGTATTGCTGAAGCAGAGGGACTTAAATTACAAACTTTTAAATATAGACCTCAGTCACCAGATTTCACAAAAGCTGAGTTCCAACAAAAAGTGATTTGAGACTGGAAGAAATTTGATGATTGTGGAGAGGATAGGTCAGTCGTAGACGAAAGTCTGCATAAGGCAAAAGCGAAATTTACTAGCTTGTAAAACAATGAGCAAAGGGCACTGGACACTGGACTCCCTCAAAACATAAGAGCATTTTGAGCTAAACAAAACACAACCTGTACTCAGCCCGCTATAGTCACACTTCTGACCAGCCACCAAAAGCGACTCAGTAATTATGGAAGACGATCGTTGTGATTACTTGATTGTGTAATTTTGAGTCACACATTATTCATCGGGATTTTCACGCTGAAGATTGTTACGCAACGTTTTCGGTGCCATTAATCCCATTGATGTAGGTATGACAATTAAGCCCGGCTACTTTAGCTGTGTGATACTTTCCACAACTGTGAGCGCAGCTGGAAGTTTTGTCTGAGGGTGCGCTGTTATTCATTAGGCAACCGTCGCCCATAACTTTAGACGCAACAGTAATGGAGAGCGCGTTGTTCGGAGCTCCGCGTCTGTAGATTTGTGTAAGTGTGTGTGTGTGTGTGTGTGTGTGTGTGTGTGTGTGTGTGTACGTGAATGCGTGCGTGCGAGTCCGTGTGTGTGCTAGTTCGTGTGCGTATGTGTGTGTGTGTGTGTGTGTGTGTGTGTGTGTGTGTATGTGATCGGAGCCCCATCGCGGGCGCCAGCTAAACGTCCAGTTAGTTAATTAATTGTCATGGTTTACGCCGGACAAGTCCGGGACTGACGCTGTAGCTATTGTCCGTGACTCCGAACTCTACTCCCCGCTCTCTCTGACCGGGGCAAATATTACGTTAATGAATATTAATTCCCTCCCGAAACGAGCTGCCCGCAATAAGGCTACGAGACGCGCTTAACGGCACAGTATTGAAATACGGTACGAGTTTGAACACAACAATACGACACGCGCTGCAGCTGTCCATTGCTGTTAATTTACTTTATGGTCTCGGAAAGAGTTTGTGCTTTTAATGACCACAGGAGTCAGTTATACCTTCAGAGCAACAGAGCTCATTACAGATTGTCGAGTGTCCATAACGTATGTATAGCTTTACGTCGCTACAAATGCCAAAGACTGCTATTGTAGTTCTCAGCAACAGTTTGATATATTACGATAGGAAATGAGATGACCTTTGATTGTTTTCACCCGACGTTCTATTTAAAACCACGTCAATGCCTTGATTTTATGGCGGGAAGGAATGACGAAAGACTCAGGTATAAAGTAATACCGAACTCATTGTTCCTAAGAGAGACGAGTGAGTGGGCAGTGGGTAAGGATTGGGCACTGACTTTCCGGTAAATGACTAAGAGCCATTTTATTTACAAAAAGGGAGTCTTGAGCAAGAGCTAAGGGGCTTAGCCAGGTGACCATTCTCTTTGAGGCTTATGAAAATGCTGTAAATATTTGAAGGAAGCGACCGTTCTGGTTGAGATCAGGAATCCAAGAGATACTTCTCAAGTGGTTTCGCGGGGAAGCATGGAGCCTTGTCACGTGACATGGGTCTCATGCTCTCCGATTGGCTCACTGTGCTGGGAGCCGCCAAAGGCGGTAACACCTCGTGTCCTCCTTCAGCCGTTCTGTGACATCCTGCGCTTCTCGGAGTGTGTGTGTTGCTGTAAGAAAACAAATTATGACATTAAAATATGCAGTGAGAGACAAAAGAAAGTAAAAGATTTTCTGGAGGGGCTAGTTATGTTCGTACATTATACATCAGACGAAATGTCTGATGGCGTATGGATTTTCCTGTTTAGGTTGTGGTGTCCATAAAAAAAAAAACAGTAGTATCTACAGAAGCGACGACTTCACATGATCTTTGTTCTACAAATATCAAAATATGTAAACGAATTGCAGCATGGGGATATAATTTGCAGTGACGTTGATTTAATTCAATGACTTTAGTGGAATCCTCTAACAACTCAAGAAAATATTATTTTACCGTTGCGTTCCCTTTGGGGCTAAATTAAAAAAAACCTAATGGATAGGTTTCCGCTACGGAACATCTCACTCCTTAATATCGTTTTATGGCGGATGTAACACGATAGATCACTTATCCGAAATGAAAGGGAAAATTTCTTTCAATCATGCCGCGTATGTGTTATATAGTGACTGGAAGCCTGTTTGTCGTGTAATACCACGTAAGTTACTCGTATATTCATCAATACGTTATCCGTCTATTTATTTCCTTTATATATAGCTCAACTATTATATGCTGACTGAAATTTTAAGTATTAAAACATGAAGTATCAGTCCGATATCTGTCAAGTTTTGTGGAGATATTTATCACGAACACAATTAAACTTTCATTCCTGTCGTATCTGGAGTTCATCACGAACATCAGTATTATGAGTGATCTTACGCAGTAATACACCCTTCTGTTCGTTCAGGCATGTCGACCTCCGAATATAATCTTGAGTAATCGCTTGCCCCGTCGTAAAACGCATGTTCTGGTAGTAGATAGCGTTTGCTTGCTTGAGACTCCTACGAGAATATATTCTCGCCCATCGCATCCAAGATTGCTGTGTGTTCCAAATAGCGACGTGACAAAGCAAGGTTAGTACTTGGCAACGCGCCCAGAAAACAAGGTAGTCACTGAAGGCGCCAATCGGAAAGCAGGGGATACCAGCGTATCAAAGCACAGAAACCTTTCGCTACGCTGTCACTTTCGCACTTCGACTTAATCCAAGCACAGTACCTCTCAGCCCAGTCAGTGATCATCGACTAACACGACAGCATCGTCTTGTAGTAGCCTAGCTGTGTGGTCAATATATCAGGCAGAACTCTGTGTGGAAGTTACTGTTAAACGCATCCTGAGTGAGAGACTTGTATATTGCCTTATCAGGTGATACGTTAATGTCCAGAGACCTTTGTGTACATATACCATTCCCGTGGAAATTAATTTCCCTAAGGTAATTATTTCTTCTTATCTTTGTTATAATAAAGGGAAGTAATATTTTATGTCCTACAGTATCCACTCGGTCTCCTCCCGGAGAAAGTAAAGAATCCACCACTGTACCGACGAGAGTGTTTTCGTATACACAGATATGCTCTAAGTGTGAGAAATCAGAAAAGCGTGTAGCCCAGTCAAGAGTCGGCACATTTCTCAAAGCCTTTGCAGTGTGAACGGCAGTGAAGGGCCTTACGTCATCTTGCTGGAATACATTTCGTATCCTGGTTACGCAGTATATAACAGAATTTGCCATACTTGCCACATGCTGGTGACGATTCAGCCCGGCATCAACAACTGTCGTATCCAATATCTCCTCACATCCCTATTCTAGAAGTTGGAGAGTCTTCAGGATCACCGATTCCTGAAACTTTTCACCAGGTCGTGAAGGAGCTAGCTCATGTCAATCTGATCTTCGCAGACAGAAGTGAGATTAAGAACTGTAAACCACAGAACGCCAACGAACGCCTTTGTTGACATTGGCTCCACACTTAGAAATTACCTGCTATTTCATCGTTTGTAAGATGATGTCAAACGAAACATGGCAACCTGATATCTAATCTAAGTTTCCAGTAGTCTGTTTCCTAAGATTCGTAGTCGTGTTATTTCGAAAAAATAAAGAAGAGGGGACGGAATTTAAGATGAAAGCTGGTGCTGCACTCTTGTGAGAATTTATTGATCAAAGGTCGAGACAACAGTGACCGCAACAGGAGCAGAACTTGGGAAGACATATTCAAATGTTCTCGGTGTCAAATAACTTAGCCTGCCGATAGTTAAAGAGGCTCATTTGGTTACCAGCTTTAGTAGTTGTCAGGTCCACGGTCTTTGTTGGCTAGTATACAAGTTTGGTGACGCCTGACCATCTAGGCATCAAATACAGTACGATAAAATGTTATATGTCACACTATACAACCATAAATCAGACTTCGTGAAAGAAAAATAGACTATAATATTCGACTTTCTTAACATGCAAATATGCACATAATGGCGTGCTGATGGCCCGCAAATCCACACGTCACCAAACTAATCGCTTCCCAACGTATTGACAGCTGAAACACACAGAACTGAAGGACATCAGTTTAGCACAGGATGTCGGGTAATTACAGTAAAATGAACAACGTATTTCAAACTAAATGTCATATTATTCAAAATAACGAGAATAGGATAAAAGTTCGTCCTCACATGGACAGATTAAGCCAGACAGAAGGTAGAAGGCTATTTGTGCCTCATCTGTTTTGACAACTGAACAACGTAATGAAGCTGAGAGACTTTATACAATCGTATTATTACACAAGATATCGTGTCTTTTCTTTAATGAGAACAAATTAATTTAGTACAAACTTCTCCCCAGATTTCAGTTGTTGACTTGCATTTATACGTCAAAGAGACAGTCCTACGATATCGTTATTCGGTGCTTCTGGAAAGACCCATACAATTTCTTCCTGCCACGCTGTGCCCAGAGCCCGTCTCGTTAGATCTGTACCAATGTTAGTGCACTGCAGCGAACTGTACGGATAATGCCGAAAGGGAGAAGAAAGCTAAAAACCCAGAAAACCAATATTCACGAAAATATCGACATGTTTATGTAGCTCACAACTGACAGGTCGGAATAATATAAAACTAATTGATACATAATTAATATCCCATTAATTCATGGATCTGTGCCATCTAAACAATTCATACATTATACACGGAGGTGACAAAAATCAGAGGACACCTTCTAATGTCGTGTTCGACCTCCTTTTCCCTGCCGTAGTGCAGCAACTCGACGTGGCATGGGCTCTACAAGTCGTTGGAAGTCCCCTGCAGAAATATTGAGTCATGCTGCTTCTGCAGCCATCCATAATTGCGAAAGTAAAGTCGGTGCAGGAATTTTATGAACGAACTGATCTCTCAATATTCGACGAGTTTCATATCGGGCAAGCTGGATGGCCAGTTCATTCCCTCGAATTGTCCAGAATCTTATTAAAATCACGAACAATTATGGCCCGGTGACATGGCATATTGTCATCCATAAAAATTCCATCGTTACTTAGGAACATCAAGTCCAAGAATGGCTGCAGATGGTCTCCATAGTAGCCGAACATAACCATTTCCAGCTAATGATAGGTTCAACTAGACCAGAGGACCCAGACCATTTCCTGAAAACACACCATTATTAAGACACCAGCAGCTTAACTGAGTGATGTAGCGCAGTGGTTAGCACACTGGACTCGCATTCGGGAGGACTACGGTTCAATTGCGCGTCCGGTCAGCCTGATTTAGGTTTTCCCTGATTTCCCTAAATCGCTCCAGACAAACGCCGGGATGGTTCATTTGAAAGGGCACGGCTGATTTCCTTCCCCACCCTTCCCTATATGATGAGACCTATGACCTCGGTGATTGGTCTCCTCCCCCAAACAACCCCAATCAGCAGCTTGCACAGAGCCTTGTTGATAACTTTCGTCCATAGTATCGTATGAAATGCCCAACACTCGCGCCCTGTCATGAGCTCTTACCGACAGAAGTTGTGATCAGGCCAGGATTTTGCCCTAGTCTAGGTTCCAACCCAAGTAGCCACGAGCACAGGGGAGCCGTTACAGGCGGGGGCGGCCGCGGTGGTCTCGCGGTTCTAGGCGCGCAATCCGGAACCGTGTGACTGCTACGGTCGCAGGTTCGAATCCTGCCTCGGGCATGGATGTGTGTGATGTCCTTAGGTTTGTTAGGTTTAATTAGTTCTAAGTTCTAGGGGACTGATGACCACAGCTGTTAAGTCCCATAGTGCTCAGAGCCATTTTGAACGTTACAGGCGGTTTTAGTAAAAGTATCGCATTGGTGGTCTGCTGCCATAGTCCGTTAATGCCACATTCGCAACATCTCCTGACGGCTACATTCGTTGTACATCCCACATTAATTTCAGAGATTGTTTCACGCAGTGTTGCGTGTCTGTTATCACTAACAAATCGACGAAAACGCAGCTGCTCTCGGTCATTAAGTAAAGGCCGCCGGTCACTGCGTTCTCCATGGTGAGAGGAAATGCTTGAAATGTGGCATTCTCGGCACGCTCTTGACTTTGTTTATCTTGGAATATTGAATTTCTTACAATTACCGAAATTTAGTGACCCATTTGTCTAGTTCGTTCAACGATTCCGCTTTCAAAGTCTGTTAATTCCCGTCAGGCGGCTATAATCACCTCAGCAACCTTTTCATATGAAGCACCTGAGTACAGATGAAAGCCAATGCACTGCTCTTTGGAACGCTGTGTACGCCATACTACCGCCATCTTCACACGTGCGTATCGCTATCCCATGACTTTTGTCACCTCGGTGTACTGATGTCATTATCAACATTTCATGGATGTGTGTTATTTCTACGAAGCGCTTTGGCCACAAAATACACTAACGCTTCGGTAGTGAATCGAGAAGAAGACATTCGTGTGCTCTCTGTGACTTAGCTAGAAGGTGACATTCTCTCCAACTACATGTGACGCGACTTCTCTTTGTGGGTATCCGCTGTTTATTGTCAATACGGTACGAATCCGGAAGTTTTCCACATGTCTGTCAGTTCCAACATTCTTGTTTCCTGTTGTAGACACAAGAGCTTTCCGATAGTCATTCCTATAAACAAAATGGAAAACGAATTTTCGTCTATAAATTTATGCATTTTCTCAATGGCGAGGTTTTAGTCTGCATCAAAACCTCAGAAGTATACAGGGTGTTCCGAAACTGTATATTCAGATTAGTACAGGAGATACCGAACATCAAAACAAATACATATACGATCAATGACAGCAAATTTTCATGGTAGGAACGATTTACACGGAAGGCAGTTCAGCATGCTAATTACAGCACGGTCATTTACAGGAATTGCTCAAATACGCGACCATTGTACGTAGTACATCGTCAGACAGTTGACTGACATGTCTGTTCGACGATTCCTGGCATGCGTGCAGTGGTACCAGCAGCGATGTGGATTTTAGCGACGAGTTCTTCTTTCATTTCTACAACAGTTTCATACACCAGCTGCTTCTGGTACCACCAGAGGAATATATCCAGACTGGTGAGGTCAGCTGACATGGGTGGATGTGGCAAAAGGGCCACATTGGTCAATCCATCAATTCCAGAATGTAGCTCTTATATGATCTCTCAGAGTAAAGCTGGAATAGACTGGAACCCCATCGTCGTAGAATAACTTACTACGTCTGACATTGGGAAGGTACATCCTCCAGCAGTTCTGGCAACACATGTTCCACGTAGATGCGATATTTCTTCTGTTGAGGCTGTAAGGTGTCAGGCAAATCCAACACCTTCCATGAAACCCCTGACATGATAAGCAAATCCAGTAGTATGTCACATAGCTCTGAATAAATCGTGGCATTAAATTAATCATAGTAATACGAGTAACAAGTGAGCAAATGGAATACCACAACTAACACAAGAATGCCTAAATGCATGTCATACCTTCCCACCGTGAGACTGACGCAGTTCCGAGGGGAGGAACGAGAACAGAAGGCGAGAGCAGAACCATGTTAAGCTAGAAGGCCCTACGATAAGGGACGGACTGGACATCCACGTCGCCAGATAAACATTAGGACGACACCACCCGCAAATTTTAGCGTGAGACTTTTTCGCGTCTCTGTTACGTTAGGACCACCCCCCAGCCCATGTTAAAAGATAGAGTCCTCCAGAAGAACAGTATAGATCTTATGATAACGCTAAAAGGACCACACCAGCTGCAAGTTTTAGCGTGAGACTTGTTCACATCTCTGTTACGTTGCAAACTTTGAAAACATTACCCCACCACGTAAAGCATAACGTTTCTCATTGGATAGACAGAATTTGTGTAGGCGGAGCTTAAGGTTGACATAGAGGCCCTGATTGGTCAGATGAAAACACAGCCAGATATGATGTTTAAAGCTTTCCCGGCGTACTGATTGTTCCATAAAAACACGGGAGAACTGCCGGATATCAGTAACTTCCTGCCACGATATTTCGGCGCAGAGTCTTCTGTCCATCCTCAGGTGAGTGCCACTGTAGTAGTACTACTACAGTGGCACTAACCTGAGGGTGGCCAGAAGACTCTGCGCCGAAATATCGTGGCAGGAAGTTACTGATATCCGGCAGTTCTCCCGTGTTTTTATGGAACAACCAGATAGTTTTTTTTAACCAACTTCGGTAAATTGTAGTAAGGAGAAGTTAGGAGAGTTAGTTAGTTCCGAGTCGGCGAGGTGAGCGGAGCTGTTCTGCCCGCGGCCCCCTGACGAACACCGACAAGGTAATGAACGCAAGCGATTCCGCATAACAGCGCATAAAGCTTCACTCAGAACTGCAGAAGTCTCATCTGTTACACCCCCTTTTTGGGTAATACTAGTGTCGACCGTCAATTAAAGCTCATGGTGTTCACATTTGCCACTTGAAATAAAAATCTGAAACGCGATGATTTTTCTGTTATATAGTTATTGAGAAGCCACATCAGTCCCTGTAATTTACAAGTTAGATAAGTAATTAAAGATAATTGAGTGTCACTGTAGACCATTTTGATAGTTTTCTCTCTTATAATACTTAATTTAAACCTAGATTATTGATGTGATATGGCATAGGTCATCCTTCGATCCATTGTAGAACTTGGAAACCCACACAGGGAATATTCGTTCACATCTTTGTTGAACGCAGTTGGTTTTTACCATCCTGTATTGAAACATTTCCCTTTATCAATAGTGAAATTTATAAACAATGTTTTGTGAGTGGAATAAAATTTCCAATGGTAAACTTAACTGCTTTTTTGACTTCATTTTACCAGCTAACTTAAAATAGGAAAGCTTTGAACCCCTTCCTCTAAATTTAGTTAGTATTAAGATTCTTTTACAGGGATTGCAGTGGAGCTGACGCTGAGATCATTAAGCATTTGGTTATATCATCGCTAGTCTCACTGAACTCTTCTAAATTCTACATGTCATGTGTGGTCTGGCGTCTCCTTACCAGCAACAGGTCCCTGGTTCAAACTAGTCAATTCCCTAAAAAACACGCTCAGAGCGTCGTTGCGCGAAAGTGGTAGGGAGACGCGATATAGAACAAACAGACGCCACCATGAATGTTAGAAGGCGCAATAACAGAATGCAGGTTCCAGTCATCCAGCACTCACAATAATATTGTTTGGGTGTTGATAAGCACGAGGTCGATTACCTGGAGGCTTCACATGTGCCCAAACATTCGAATTGTGAATATTTGAAAGTCTGTACAGATTCCCAGTCAGCGACACCGGCACAACAGTTTGCACCAATAACAAAATGTTCACTAACTGTGCAAGTTGCCTCCAGAGACCATAATCTCCTCATCGAAACATATTTGTTTTGATGTTCTCTACTACCTGTATTAATTTGAACGAATAGTTTCGAAACACCCTGCACGCTGAGGATATAATCAGCAGCGAAACGGTCATAGGTGAAAGCATACGGTACCAGAAACGTCCTAGAAAACAAGGATACGTAAAAGAAGTGTCTGTGAGAGAACTGTAAATGTGTGATAATGAAACGTCAGTGACTCAGTTTCACTCATGACATACCTTCAAAAGAGGTGCAATACTGTTTAGTATGTTACATGTTATAGTTTACTTTACATTCGTACACATTCCACGATCCGTTCTCGTATTTGCATGCAATAATGCGCTAGTGTCTGTACTGGCTTACAAATCATTTGAAATACTCCCGAGCGTCACTAAATGACTAATTGACAAGGCTGTACAAGTCAGTACTCCACTTCTTCAACCGGATAAATCGGAGTGCTGTACACCACACTTTTGAGATGACCTAGACAGAAAAATACCCTGGACTGAGGTCAGGTGATCCTGGAAGCCTAGGTATTCGCCCTACTTGACCTGCCTCTCTTGGACACTCTTGGCGCGTTAGGTATCGTCTTACAGAAGCGAAAAACAGTCCCCATTCCCTTTCACGCTTTCACCAGAATCTTCTACCATAGTCCGGTGGAGAAATTAGAACCCAATCAGGTGTGAACTTAGTCGAAAATGTTTCGTACCAACTGGGTGTTTACTAAGTCTGACTTTATTCGGGGCCGGCTCGAGAACATTGTTCCCACACGAGCGGATATTCCCCGTTTTTTGTGACACTCTTAAGGATTAGTTGTCGTTACTTGCTCTTGGTAGAACCTTCAAAAATGAATCTATATCTAGGGACCGTATAAAAGTGTTGTTTTCGCTACTAAATAGAGCATAAACTCTTATAAAGTTTGCTCTGAAAGCGCCTTTGACCCCCATCTCATGATTACCGCCCCAAGTGGTCGCTTTGTTCCTTAGACCCTGACTGTATTTCATTCTGAAGTCAAAGGCGTCTTATAACCACACATTCAGCCTCACAAAAGGCTCATTCGCGGACCCATATTAACTGAAGTATTTTTGATTCCATTACCATAATTTACGTTCACCCCTGTCAATTTTTGCTACACACACACACACAGACACACACACACACACACACACACACACACACACACACACAAAGACATACACGGATGCACACAAACATATACATGCCGTTGTTCACGAAAATTCAAGCGGACCACCGGATACAAGTAGCGTTTTGTTTGCATAGCGTAGATGATAGCTCACGAAACTGCTCAGCCATTGACTTGGGCTCAATCCTTACAACCGTTCCACGTTCAATTTTTGTATTTTGTGAAATCAAACAAAGAACTCGTTTGGCGACATCGTTTCTGTTGGGCCGCTTGTATTTGCATGCGCAACGACCTGATTAACTTCAGGCCTGCCGGAGTGGCCGAGCTGTTCTAGGCGCTACAGTCTGGAACCGCGCGACCGCTATGGTCGCAGGTTCGAATGCTGCCTCAGGCATGGATGTGTGTGATGTCCTTAGGTTAGTTAGGTTTAAGTAGTTCTAAGTTCTGGGAGATTGAGGACCTGAGCAGTTAAGTCCCATGGTGCTCAGAGCCATTTGACTAACTTCAGTGTTATTAACTCGGGAACTGCACAATGTACCGAACTTTTTTAAAATTATTTCTCAGCATAATCTACCCTGTAACACCCTTACAATATTTTCGGGCTGTTTCTGATATACTTTTGTATATGCAGAGCGTCAGACGTATAAGTGCAAATATGCTGATCACTGGTACCTTAATATGTACCCGCATCAGTATATTACTTGTTTCTTCTCTACATCTAACAGATTCCTGTGAACACGTCACTTAATTTTGTAGTTGATCTTAACAGCATTACGCCTGTCAGTATAGACGTATCGTTTTGCGTCCACAAGTCTATATTTCCTCACCTTCTGCCCGGCGGAAAATAAGAACTACTGGCTCGCTCTTTCCCCGTGTACTTGAAAGTACTAACCAACCTAAGAACGTACAGCTCGTAGTAGCTATAATTATAACTGTCCGAGTGAAGTAAATGATGCAATGTTGTTAAGTACACTGTCCTCAGTCAGAAATAAAAATATCGGCACTTCTACCTCTAACAGCTTGCATATATATTGGTGACTCTGCTAAGAGCCGTTAGGCACATACTTTACCTATTTTTTCGGCAGATATTTTCAATATAGGTTGTACCATGTGTGGCCGGGAAACATCGATTTGTTTCCCAATCCAAACAAAATTATTTTTAAACCGGAAACTTACGTGCCCATTCCATGGAGCGGTCCCAAATTAGTCTTGTGTGATATTGGCTTTATCAATATGTATTCACAGAGACAGTAAAAACACAGAGAATATCCAGTATTCCAGCAGCGGCTGAGCAGCGCTGCTGCATGGGAGTAGCGGCCGGTGCGGGCCAGAGCGACATTCGAACCACTGACGGAATAGTGTTTGTTCATAGTGTTTTTACTTCCTGGTAAAACATATCATATAAAACGACTATCACACTAGATTAATTTGAGACCACTCTATCTAACGGACATGTAAAAAATATTTTCCTTGTAATCGGAAAGAAAGCTATGCTTATCGTTGACAGTGGACGTCCCATGACACACGTGATAGTATTTTTCTTTTTTCTTATTCTTTTTTTTTGGGGGGGGGGGGGCGACTGCATCCACATACTGCAAACAATAAACTGCAAGCACTACTGTCGAAAGACCAGAGATAATGCACCTGATGACTCATAGGGGAGTCAGTAGCTTACAAAACCATAAGTGAAAGGAATATTTATTTAGATAGTTAAACGTAAGAAATGTTACTCTTTGTGATGGGTTATGAACTTTTTATTTAGTGATTTTTCCGGAGACACACAGCAACGAATTATAATTTTTTTAAATCGAAGAGTATTTGTCTTTTTTCATTGTGTAACTGGTGTATACAGGGTGAAAATTATTTAAAACGGTTTGCAGGGTACACGAAAACAAATACTTATTTCTAATGTCATATTCTCCTGTGAGCGTCATTTAAACCGGTAGAAGTAGTTTTATCTGGATGAAAATTAACTAACCCAACATCATCCATGGGACACTGAAAACACTTTTTCTAAAGTGCTCTCCTTCGAGTCGTCATTTTACGAGTACATCAGATCTTACTTGCAGTACACAAGAAGTAACACAAATTATTCTTGATTCATTACTACTACGAGACAATAACATTAACACAACACAATTACTTAAATAACAGTAAAGGTTCAAAAATGTTTACACTGACTTGTAAATGGCAAGTCATGCCGTGTCTAACATGGTAAAGAACTGCTGTTGCTACTATCTGAGCAACCAGGTCCAGATTCAACAGGGGTTTTATAAACAAGATTGTTCATCTCTCCCCACACAAAAAAATCCAGACCCGTTCAAGAATCGATGCCCAGCTACTACAACTGAAGAGTGAAATGTGTCCTCTATCTGTACAACAGGAACCGTTACAACGACAAATCAGTCATTACAACTGAGTAGTGAATACGTACATCCTATACTGGATTAAATAATTTTCAAAGAAAATCTACATTAGAGAGGAATATTTGTTTTAGTGCCCCGTCCAACCTCCAAGAGTTTGTCGGTTTAATTAATTTTCGCCCTGTAGGAATCGACTGCTCTCAAATAAATATGAAACAAATTTCTGTCAATTGTAGTTGGATAGGTTGGGACAAGCTATGCCAAAATTTGTTGTTGCCACTGAGCGACGATATTCGTCGATGTGCTGTTTGACGTCATATTGAGTCGTGGGTTTTGTGACATAAACACGATTATTTAAATGCGCCCACAAAAAGAGTTTTGCTGATATTAAACCCAACAACTGCGAGGGCCGTTGTAAAGACGTCTCAGTCAAATCTCTATCTACGAGAAATCTGTTGATCAGTTCTTGCACACCGTTACGAACGGGTTTGGTGGACATTGTGTCCTAACAATATGTGGCATATGATGTCTGGACCGACGTTTCCAAGGAAAGCACACATATTGTCGACGACAAAAGGTCAATAACTCTCACTTTTCAGAGAAACTGACAAGTAGTGTGGACCGATGTTTTCATCTCGAAGAATTCCACACTACACGTTAGTGGATCACCTCTTTTCACGATCGACATGACGCGTCCAGCCAGAATTTCCTATGGGCCATTAATGCACATTACAAAGTGTCACTGCATCTCAATCTGTGAACGTGAGTACATCAGAGCATTGTCATCATCATCATCATCATCATCATCAGTGTTCTGCCCTATTTTCTTTCCTCATACTCTCCATCATCTGCTACCTTCTTCTTCTTCTTCTTCTTCTTCTTCTTCTTCTTCTTCTTCGTCTTCTCCAATTCACCGTTCTTTCCATAATCTTCGCCTGTAAACAATCTCTCCTCATCCAAAGTCCAAGACAAATGTTTCCTTTTCTTGATTACATTTACAATTTCTCTCTATTCCTCCACTATTCTCACTTTGTCTACCCATTTTATCCCTTCCATGCTCCTCCAAATCCACATCTCAAATGCTTCTGTTATACTTTCTCCCTCTTCCCACAGTGTCCATGTCTTATCTCCATACAATATCACGCTCCATATAATGGATTTCGGCAGTCTCTTCCTGAGGTCCCTGTCCATGCAGCTACATAGAAACCTCCTCTTCATTATTAAACGTATCTTTAGCAATTGCTGTACATGTTTTCCTCTCCTTATTCCATCTCATGTCTTCTGTAACTAAGCTTCCTAGTTATTTGAAAGAACTTTACAGTAATTAAGCTTCAGAGATATTTGAAAGCACTAACTTGTTGTACATGTTCCTTTCCTCACTTTATAGTTGTTACTTTTCTTACACTCGCCACCATGCATTACATCTTTTATTATCTGAATACCTCAGAGGTCTCATTGATTTCCTTTAACCTTCTAATCATTGTTCTTTCGCTCTCTGCCATTAACACTGCATTAACTGCATATCGAATATCTCTCCGTATTATCAAGCAGCACTCCTCTTTTTCATTTGCAACATTTCTGAATAATATGCTCTCAAAGGCTTTCTCCATGTGAACGAAAGCAGTATAATTTTTTCTTCCTCTTTCAATGTATGCCAAAGGCCTTATCGCAGTGGTAATATCGGTTCCTGTCACATCACCGAAATTAAGTACTTTCGGCTAGGCTAGCACTTGGATGGGTGACCATCCAGTCTTCCGAGCGCTGTTGGCAAGCAGGGTGTACTCAGTCCTTGTTACGCAAACTGAGAAGCTACTTGACTGAAAAGCAGCGGCTCCGGTCTCGTAAACTAAGAAACGGCTGGGAGAGCGGTTTTCTGACAACATGCCTCTCCATATCCACATCCGGCGGGATCCGTGGGCTGAGGAAGACACGGTGGTTCGTCGGTACCTTTGGGCCTTCATGACCTGCTCGGGCGTAGTTCTTTTTTCCATGAATCTGTCACCTCTGATTCTCAACAGTTCAACAGCATCTCTGGCACCTTCCCCACTGCTAAATCCATACTGTTCCTCCGCAATAGTTTTTTTCCCAATCTTCCGTGAAGCCTCTTGTTTGCACCCTTAGGAGAACGTTTGCTGTGTGAGAAATGAAACTAACTTTTTAAATTCCTTACGTCTCTGGGCATTGCTTTTCTTCTCAGTCGGTATCATTACTGCCGAGAAAAGTCACCAATCTATTCACCTTATTGAGTATCTTACTACAGAAGTCAACGCTACCATACCAATACTCCCAAGGATCTCACACAACTTTGAGAAAAATAACACTTTGGGAGGCGTCCAGAAGGAAAAAAGGAAAAATGGCAATACTTTATGCCAGGCATGAATCGAGACGACGATCTCCCCTTTACGTGGCCACAGTAGCGGCAACAGCACGACATAAAAATATATGCCCCACGTCGACTCAGACTAATGACGGTAGTATTACGTGGACAGTTTGTTCCTCCTGTGTTTTCCTACAGTGGCACGGAGTTTTAACTCCCGCGGACGTTCGTGACAGGTGAGCCAACTACACAAATGGCTGCAGGTAACAAGTCCTCCGGAGTAGGTGGAGAACCGTGTCGCAGGACAGCGATGTGCGGTGAGGTGAGGGAGTGAGTCCGCCAGGTATTTGCCGTCGGCGGTGGCCGGCGGCCAGGGCCGCGGCGTCGTGTTGACGGGACGCCGATCCCCGCTAAAGCAATTACGGGGGAGGGGGCGGGGGTCGGCGAGCCACCTGCCCTCTGCATTATTCATGGCGCCTGCGGCGGCCAAGAGCGTCGCGCCTGTTTGCTCTCAGAATTACTCGCCGCCCGGCGCGGGATGGATGTGGCCCGCACCGCACACCGTGGCGCGTGTATCGAATCCCGGAGAAGGCAGCCAAACACGACGCGACACGACCCGGGCTGGCTCCGCGAGCGCTAATCCCGGCGATGTGGTCGGGCTGTCAACTCGACGCACCCACCGCTCCCCACTTGTTACTCACTACTGCAGTCCTAACTGACTGACTGGGAGGCCAACCGGCAACTGGACCTCTATATAAAAGGCCAGCTCCGACTGATTAACTCACTCACTGACTCATTATCGTCCATCCCAAACCATTAAGGACAGAAACTTGAAATTTCCAGATGATGTTCCTCTTATGTTGTAGGCGTCGGTTAAGAAGTAATTTTTCGAAGTACCACCACTATGGGAGTGAAATAGGAGATGAAACGTTTTCTTGAAAATATGTCACTATGTTGATTGTCGGCGGATTTTGATTGTAACCTCTGTTATTATAAAGACTTTTTTCTCCATTGATTTCCGCCTAATAAGGCAAACCTAAATATGTTACTAAACTTTATTACCAAGAGAGCCCGCATAAGGTCAGATTAGACATTACCTTATAACTTGTATAATATTAGCTGCAAAGTGAGTCGTGTTGATTACTCTGATCCTCAACGATCGTTTGTTAAGTATCGTATTCTTCGAGTGTTCCTATAAAGATGATATAATTGCTACAGTGTACGTCATCTTGGAGCGAGATTTGTGTCTGCTAATATATCGTTATTATAAAACACGTAATTTATTTCATAATGCGCTTTTAGTCGTTTTATGCAGCACTTTTTGACAGTTGTTTCACAGTTTTCACTCCAGCAATGCTTTATATTTATAGAGATAATTATATCGCAAAAGCTCAGTTGTGGTACTTAAGTTACAGAGACTGCAAACAGGTATTTATGCAAAGCTTAAGTTCATCATCTGCTTTTTATCTGTCGCGTCGTTTTTATCCTTTTTGTATATCGTTGTAATAAAGTTATCTAAGTAGTTTCTGTATTTCACATTTGTTTATTTGTTAAGGGCATCGTTCGAATTTTTTTTCGTAAGCTTGTGAAAGTAAGAGCTTCATAAAAGTAGTTTTCTTGATAAATGTGTAGGAGTTCAAAAGCTTTGCCATCTGATTAATGCTGATACACAAGCTGAAAAGACAGGATGGGGGAAAAATAACAGATTTGCATATGAATGAAGGATTTACATGACGAGATCTGCTCTTATTAAAACCGGCTGCGAAAGTTTTAATTTTGCTATATATATAACTGTTTACAACATTGCATTCAATACACCTAAACACTGGACAAAACACTAGATAAAGAGTGAAAGTTATCGGTGTCACTAACATATCTAAATAAACGCTAATACCGAATGAAGCGTTTGAGGCTTACTAGGTGATGGTAAAGGCCGAGATGACATTCCTTATCTCATTTCGGGTTAGACAATTGACAGTGGAGAATCAAGTAAAACATGTCGGCGAATAGCTTTTCTTATTAAAGAACCAGGTGCCTGGGCATAGTGCTGCAGAATATGTCACCACATGAGAGAAATGTGGGATCAGCATCAAATGACTCAAATGATCGTTGACGGGAAGTTTAATACAACTTTATTTCGAGAATGATTTGCATTTCAAACTTGTGACTTTCTATATTTACCATTTTATAAATATAGATTCCATTGTAAGTTTTTCGTAATCACTGAGGAGGAAATTACGTTTTGAATTTTGATTCAAGTTAAGAAGTTTCCTATTGCAGACGCTTTAATCGTACCGTTGAATTTTGGTCAACCTTTTGCCATCTAGTGGGTACTATGTGATTTTTTACACCCAACGTCACTAATGACTTGTATATTTAGAAATGTCAATCTTTACTGAATTTTTTTCTCTCTACAGTTCCATTTCGTACCATGAAACCTATTTCCCGATGTCCTGACAAATGTCCTATCATCTCCACCTCCTCTCTCCGTCCCCTCCCCAGCCCTTCCTTTTATCCTAATTTCCAGTTTCCACACATTCGTTTCGTCGTAGATTCTCCAGAAAACATTCTCATTTATTATTTCATTCGACCACTCAATCTACGTCATCCATGCATGATAATACAAGAAACGTATCCATTCTTTTCTTCGCCATTTTCCCCCTGAGTCTGTGATTCACTGTACTGTCAATACAGTACATTTAAGGCGCTTGCGTGAAGAGGCACCTCCACCCACAGTGTGCGAGTTCTCTCCGCTTTTGCATATTTAAGCAGGCAGCGTATGAAGACGCCGGCCTCCTGTTGGAGGTATTGACACAAGTTAATCTCGACATGAACTTTGTTTGCTGCTGTAACGGACGGCGCTAGTAACTCGCCGATGGTGAGAGGAAACTTGGCGAAGCAGGAAGCCGTAAACGGCGCCGACGGCAGCTTGTTGCTCTGCGTATGGCGGGGCGCGGTGACGTCACTGGGTGGGGCGGCGCGCGGGAAGAGGAGCGGCTCCTGTGTGTCGTCTGGTCTTCCGCGTTCTGTCGCGCTGTCGAGTGCTGACACAACGGGCTCACGTCGCCTTTCTAAAGCCCCTCGTCGACAATGAGACTCGACTACCGCTCTAACCTGCAAGCGGAATTTGCCACCACTCGCTTTTTATTTATTTATTTTGACCTTGGGTTACAAGGACCATACAGCCAACACCGGTTATAAAGTGCCATAGTCGCAAAAAAATAGCACAAATTATGAAATTAGTAAACAAACACAGATTTAAAGTGAAATAAAAGCTCTGTTAGGCAACAACAGACAACCGGCGGCAATGATGACAATGACGTTGGAGCGGAATTACAAACAGTACTAATACAGTAACCTTATGACAAACAAGTAACGCTCTTATAGTAAAAGACAAAACATGAAAGAACAAACAGCGTACGTCATACAGTAAGTACAACAATAGCTGCAGAATAAAATGGAAAATAGCATCAAGTAATAATGTGAGAAGTGCTGCACACAGACAGACGTACTTAAAAGAAAAACCCAAAGTAACAGATACAATACAACTAACGATATGTACAATACTGCCAGTAGAGCCGTGAAATAAAATGCACACGAGAGCACTAATGAAAATTTAATGTACAAATAGAGATCTTTACGCAGATTAAAACACAAAATTACGCATCCGCTGCGGCCGGAAAATGATCCTGCAAGAATTGGACAAACGACGACTCAAGAGAATCGTTTAACGCGATAGAAGTGCAAGCCTTCTGCAAACTGCTGCAGATTTTAGTGCTGAGTCATCAACAAGTGTCAGCGTGCAAATCATTCAACGGAACATCATCGATAAGGGCTTCCGGAGCCGAAGAACTACTCGTGTACCCTTGATGACTGCACGACACAAATCTTTACGCCTCACCTAGGGCCGTCAATACAGACGTTGCACTGTTGATGACAGGAAACATGTTGCATGGTCCGACGAGTCTCGTCTTAAATTCTATCACGCGGATGGTTGTGTACGGGTATGGACACAACATCATGAATCCATGGACCCTGCATGTCAGCAGGAGACTGTTCAACCTGGTAGAAGATCTGTAATCGTGTGGGGCGTGCGCAGCTGGAATGATATGGGACCGCTGATACGTCTAGATACGACTCAAACAAGTGACACGTACGTAAGCATCCTGTCTGATCATCTGCATCCATTCATGTCCACTGTCCATTCCGACGGACTTGCGTAGTCGCAGGAGGACTATGCGATACCCCACGCGTCCAGAACTGCTACAGAACACTATTCTGAGTTCAAACATTTCCGCTGGCCACCAGACTCCCCACACATAAACAATATTGAGGATATCTGAGATTAATTGGAATGTGCTGTTAAGAACAGACCTCCACCCTCCTTGTGCCCTTAACTGATTTATGAACAGCCCTGCAGGATTGATGGTGTCAATTCTCTCTAACACCGCTTCAGACATTATTCGACTCCATACCACATCTTGTTGCGGCACTTCTGAGTGCTCACTGTTGCCCTACACGATATTAGGCAGGTGTAAAAGTTTCGTTGCTCATCAGTGTATATTATGGTAGAAACTAGTTTCGACAGTTTCTGTCATTATCAAGCAGATCTAGATGTAAAACATACATTGTCTGACAAAAAAGTGAAGCACCATGAAGACACCGTCGCATGTCAGTGTTCTTTCTTACACGCGTTCATCATCCGTGAGTAAGTAAATGATGCAACTGTTTGCGACATGTAGAACGGTCAGCAGGGTGAATTTGAGTTTTTCTTGTTTACTGTTCTTAGCAGACCTGGTAGAGTATAAGAGGAGTGTGACCGTCGGATTTGTAGGCCTCTAGTTGAATCATGTAATCGCAAGGTTACTAGGGGTTGGATTTGCGACATTGGCTAACTGTTTGACTGCATATTCGTCGTCAACATTCCGCTTCTCCACGGCAGACCACACAACGGACTATTCCCGGTCTGTGCGTCAAACACATCTAACCCCTTCACTTTTGCGCCTACCAACGAAGAACAGGTAATGGGCTACCAGCGACATTCTCTGTCATCTCGGACGACTGATGAGAGACTATAATCAGCCGGAGAAGGGAATTACCGGCCGCGGTGGTCTCGCGGTTTAGGCGCTCAGTCCGGAGCCGCGCTACTGCTACGGTCGCAGGTTCGAATCCTGCCTCGGGCATGGATGTGTGTGATGTCCTTAGGTTAGTTAGGTTTAAGTAGTTCTACGTTCTAGGGGACTGATGACCACAGATGTTGAGTCCCATAGTGCTCAGAGCCATTTGAACCATTTTTAACACCGTAACGCAAACGGCTGCGTTTGGATGGGGTCGCGACCAGGAACCATGGACTGCTGGTGAATGGTGTCGTATTGTTTTCAAAGACGCATCAGGTTCTCCATTGGTGTCGACTAAGGCGGCAACCTGCCAATGATCTCATTTTTTCAAAATTTTGGAGAGGTGCTGTGGTGTCAAACGTAGTGACGTGGGGGGGGGGGGGGGGGGAGTTCTCCCTTATGGCTTCAGGTTTTAGCGATTAGTGACTGAGGAAAACTTATCGATACAACGGTACTTCGTGGTATCTTGCGTCCTTACGTGCTGTCTCTCATGCGACAGCGTCGTTTTGCCGTTTTGCAACATGAAAACGCTCGTCTACTCTTGGCACGTGTCTCTGCGAAGGGACGTTGAACCAGTGGCCAGTAAGATCACCAGATCTGTCACCATGGGCCTAGAACAGACGTAAACTCTGTCCTAGTGCCAGTTACTAAGTTTCTGGTCCACTTCAGGAGAGCGTAGATCGGCTTTTACATGATAATTCTACAGCATGTCGGAACAACTTCTTGCCAAATTTCTCTACGAAGTTAAGAAATTTTGTTGCAGATACAGAATTTTCGCATTGCCTTTAGTAGAAAACTATGAGAGATCTGGTCGAAAACGTTCGAAAACTCAGTAGTGTAGATATTGCAGAGCCCTTATTTTACAGAGATCCGTCGTGGCTATTATGGTCACCCAGGGGGCGATCATATTGCTCACAGGGACTGCACACGTTTGTAATGTACGTCTACATCTACACATCCACATCTACATGGTTACTCTGTAATTCACACTTAAGTGACTGGCAGAGGGTTTCTTTGAACCATTTTCATACTGCTTTTCTACAGTTTCACTCTCGAATGGCGCGTGGGAAAAGGGAAACCCTAAATCTTTCCGTTCGATCTCTAATTTCTCTTATTTTATTATGATGATCATTTCTTCCTACGTAGGTGGGTGTTATCAAAATAATTTCGCATTTAGATGAGAAAGTTGGTGATTGAAATTTCGTAAATAGATCTCGCCGCAAAGAAAATCGCCTTTGTGTCAGTGACTGCCACCCCAACACGCGTATCGTATCAGTGACACTCTCACCCCTATTGCACGATAACACGAAACAAGCTGCCCTTCTTTGCACTTTTCCGATTTCCTCCGTCAATCCTACCTGGTAAGGATCCCACAATGCTCAGCACTATTCCAGCAGAGAACGGACAAGTGTAATGTAGGCTGTCTCTTTAGTGGGTTTGTCACATCTTCTAAGTGTTCTGCCAACAAAGCACAGTCATTGTTTCGCCTTCCCCACAATATTATCAGTGTGGTCTTTCCTATTTAAGTTTCTCGTAATTGTAATTCCTAGGTATTTAGCTGAATTGACAGCCCTTAGATATTTGCCATTTATCGTATACCCCAAATTTATCGGATTTCTTTTAGTACCCATGTGGATGATCTCGCACTTTTCTTTGCTTAGTGCCAATTGTTGCCACTTTTCGCAGATTCTCTCTAGATAATTTTGTAATTGGAATAGATCGCCTGATGGCGATCTGCAAACAATCTAATGTGGCTGCTCAGATTATCACCTAGATCATTTATGTAAAGCAGAGGGCCTACGACATTACCTTGCGGAACGCCAGACATCACTTCTGTTCTACTCGATAATTTACCGTCTATAACTACGAACTGTGACCTCTCTGAGAGGAAATCACGAATCCAGTCACACAACTGACCATATGCACACAATTTGATTAATAGTCGCTTGTGAGGAACGAAATCAAAAGCCTTCTGGAAATCTAGGAATATCGAATCGATCTGAGATCCCTTGTCGACAGCACTCATTACTTCATGGAAATAAAGAGCTAGCTGTGTTGCACAAGAACGATATTTCCTGAATCCGTGTTGGTTATGTATCAATAAGTCATTTTCTTCTAGGTGATTCATAATGTTCGAGTATATGCTCCAAAATCCCACTGCAAATTGCAAATTGAGGTTAGTGATATAGATCTGTAATTCAATGGGTTACTCCTATTTCCTTTCTTGAATACTGGTGTGACCCGTGCTACTTTCCAGTCTTTAGGAACAGACCTTTCGTCAAGTGAGAGGTTGTATATGATTGCTAAGAAAGGCGCTATTGTGTCTGCATACTGTGAAAGTAACCTGACTTGTATACCATCTTGACCGGAAGATATACCTTTCTTAAGTGATCTCCTGTCACGTTTTTATTACGTCCATTAATATTGCGTTTATAGCTCTAACTACTAATTTGCAGTCGACGTTCATCAAGGTTATCGGCCTAAGGGATTCAGTGTTCGTTCACGGGTATTTCGTGGGTACCAATACGATGATCCACTCGAGGAAGTTACTTGTAAGCTGTTGGAGATTCAATGTGTCGCTTAATATATTACTTACCTCTGCTTTCAATACACCTTAGTAACTGAGGTTAAGTTGAACTGGTACGCCATCTGTTCCTGGGGATTTTCCTTTAGGGCCTCTCGCTAACGCTTTATATGATTTCGCTTCTATCAGCTTCTGATAGCATATCGACTATATAGTTCAGAAAACCTGCCTCGTTCTCATTCTTGTCCACTGCAGCATACAACTCATGGAATGTTGCAGCGCTCTGCTTCTGATGTGAGCGTACTGTAGCGCTGTCCTGTTTCTTATCTTCAATTTCTCGATTGTTTTGTGTTTTGTCATTTTCGATTTCCGTATTGGATGTCAGAGTGACGTAATCTACTCACGGATAAAACAGTCAGCTCTTTCAGACGCTCTGCTTTCCTTTTCTGCATAAAGGTTTCTGTCCTTTAATCTGCTGTGTCTGTGAGCCATTAGTGGCTCTATTTGCGTGTTTTGGTAAAATTCTTAAAGACTCATAAAGTTCCTCCGTACTCTTATCCCACCCACATCTGCTGCAACCATATTGTCTAAGCAACCAGCTCCGTCTGCGTTTCGTACGCTCCATCCACTTACTTTAGCGATGCAGGCCTTCCATGTGTCAAGCACTGTAATTGTTAGTTTTTTGTCTCTGGGTAACGCAACAGTTAGTTTCTAGTAATCTTTTACAAGGACAGTCATTTGATTCTGTGATTCTGTAAATACACTCTTGGAAATGGAAAAAAGAACACATTGACACCGGTGTGTCAGACACACCATACTTGCTCCGGACACTGCGAGAGGGCTGTACAAGCAATGATCACACGCACGGCACAGCGGACACACCAGGAACCGCGGTGTTGGCCGTCGAATGGCGCTAGCTGCGCAGCATTTGTGCACCGCCGCCGTCAGTGTCAGCCAGTTTGCCGTGGCATACTGAGCTCCATCTCAGTCTTTAACACTGGTGGCATACCGCGACAGCGTGGACGTGAACCGTATGTGCAGTTGACGGACTTCGAGCGAGGGCGTATAGTGGGCACGCGGGAGGCCGGGTGGACGTACCGCCGAATTGCTCAACACGTGGGGCGTGAGGTCTCCACAGTACATCGATGTTGTCGCCAGTGGTCGGCGGAAGGTGCACGTGCCCGTCGACCTGGGACCGGACCGCAGCGACGCACGGATGCACGCCAAGACCGTATTATCCTACGCAGTGCCGTAGGGGACCGCACCGCCACTTCCCAGCAAATTAGGGACACTGTTGCTCCTGGGGTATCGGCGAGGACCATTCGCAACCGTCTCCATGAAGCTGGGCTACGGTCCCGCACACCGTCAGGCCGTCTTCTGCTCACGCCCCAACATCGTGCAGCCCGCCTCCAGTGGTGTCGCGCCAGGCGTGAATGGAGGGACGAATGGAGACGTGTCGTCTTCAGCGATGAGAGTCGCTTCTGCCTTGGTGCCAATGATGGTCGTATGCGTGTTTGGCGCCGTGCAGGTGAGCGCCACAATCAGGACTGCATACGACTGAGGCACACAGGGCCAACACCCGGCATCATGGTGTGGGAAGCGATCTCCTACACTGGCCGTACACCTCTGATGATCGTCGAGGGGACACTGAATACTGCACGGTACATCCAAACCGTCATCGAACCCATCGTTCTACCGTTCTTAGACCGGCAAGGGAACTTGTTGTTCCAACAGGACAATGCACGTCCGCATGTGTCCCGTGCCACCCAACGTGCTCTAGAAGGTGTAAGTCAACTACCCTGGCCAGCAAGATCTCCGGATCTATCCCCCATTGAGCATGTTTGGGACTGGATGAAGCGTCGTCTCACGCGGTCTGCACGTCCAGCACGAACGCTGGCCAACTGAGGCGCCAGGTGGAAATAGCATGGCAAGCCGTTCCACAGGACTACATCCAGCATCTCTACGATCGTCTCCATGGGAGAATAGCAGCCTGCATTGCTGCGAAAGTTGGATATACACTGCACTAGTGCCGACATTGTGCATGCTCTATTGCCTGTGTCTATGTGCCTGTGGTTCTGTCAGTGTGATCATGTGATGTATCTGACCCCAGGGACAATGAATTCACGGTGCTCTTATTTCAATTTCCAGGAGTGTATAAGCACAACGATTGGCAAAATTTACAGGCCACATTTATGATGTAGTGACATTACATTCCTTGTGGAACCCTGTCTATACACCTCGCTGAATGACTGATGACGTAGATATGCATTAGTGAGTCTGCGTCGGTGGCTCCAGCTTCTCAATCATACTTAAATTTTTGATCACGTATTCGAGATCCAAGCATCTGTTGGAATTTGGCTTTGTTAATGGTAAATAATAAATGTTAATTTCCGTGTTCTGGCCGTAGGTGGTCCAACGGGGTGCGGCTGACCGCCATGTCATCCTCTGCAAATGGCGTCGTTGAATGCGATATGGAGGGGCACGTGTTCAGAACACTGCTCTCGGCTCTCTTGACTTTGGAACCGCTAATACCCATTCAAGTATCTCTTTAGGTGGCATCATGAGGCTGAGTACATTGCCCGCCAGTGTTCCCACTAAGAAGATGTTCCCTGGCTGTACCGGGAATCGAACTCGGATCCTTCACGTGGCAGTCAGTCGTGTTGAGCACTTAGGTTCGGAGGCGGGATTTTTTGTTAATCACATAGTTATAATCAAGAGAAAACATCACTTTCCTCCGTATAATTACTAAAACATACATAATCTCCAGTTTGAAAACTGAATCCTCACCTCTCAGAGACTGCTTCCAGACCGAGCACACACATTTATCAATCTTGTACTTGTGATGATATTTCTCTACCCTTTAAAAGCTTCCCAATTTCTTCCACTTCAATGTCACCTTTTGTTAATATTGCCATACCTGCATTTTCAGATGAAACTTGCACCAAGCTGTTCTCTGTAGAATGTTAGTTTGGACTTCCTGCAATAATTCTATATCGATATCGATATCGTCTATTTGGGGAGCAAAATAACTGATGATGGTCGACGTAGAGAAGATATAAAATGTAGACTGGCAATTTCAAGGAAAACATTTTTGAAGAAGAGAAATTTGTTAAATCGAGTATAGATTTAAGTGTCAGGAAGTCGTTTCTGAAAGTATTTGTATGGAGTGTAGCCATGTATGGAACTGAAACATGGACGATAAATAGTTTGAATAAGATGAGAACAGAAGCTTTCGAAATGTCGTGCTACAGAAGAATGCTGAAGATTAGATGGGTAGATCACACAACTAATGATGAAGTATTGAATAGAATTGGGCAGAAGAGGAGTTTGTGGCACAGCTTTACAAAAAGAAGGGACCGTTTAGTAGAACATGTTCTGCGGCATCAAGGGATCGCAAATTTAGCTTTGGAGGGCAGCGTGGACGGAAAAATTCGTAGAGGGAGACCAAGAGATGAATACACTAAGCAGATTCAGAAGGATGTAGGTTGCAGTAAGTACTGGGAGATGAAGAAGCTTGCACAGGATAGAGTAACATGGAGAGCTGCATCAAACCAGTCTCAGGACTGAAGACCACTACAACACTGTGTACAAGAACCATTGGAGGTTGATCAGCTTTTACGTACTTGATATTGTGCTAACATTATGAGTACAAATTCAACGATTTTCATAGATCATTTTGATAGGTCTTTTGTGATTGTGAATTATTTTTCTGAATTTCTAGTCCCTATGCTTCTTGTTCTCGATCTTGTTATAAGTCCAGACTTTCGATTGAGATTACGTTTCACCTCTCCTGCTTCTACTTGTCCAGTTTTTGTACTTCTACAAGCATCGGCAAACATTTGGTTTTCGGCACTGGAGATCGATTTCGAGTCAGATACTGGTATATCTTGAAAGCCTCCTACCCACTTTTTAATTTACCTTTTAGTTAATTCGAGTACGCTTTGTTTGCGTAACTAAACTTTCTTGCAAATCATTGGCAGGTTTGGTATGATAGCTTTTCTTGTCTCGCTTTCTTCCTCGATTCAGTACTGGTATAAATAAAATAAGTCTACATTCCGTAAGAGGTGATATATTTAGCAAATAAGATTCATATTAGCACAACCTATAGCGGAAGTGAGGGCCCTGGTGCTCTAGGAAGTTAGTCTTTTCAATCATATATTCTGACACGATCCGTATTTTCTTTATCTCATTAAATTTTTGTACTACCTACTTTAGACTCATTACTATGTCTGCAGTCAACAGAAGAATAATTAAAATGGAGGAGATTGTGGAGTAAATAGTTTCACATAATGCGACAGGTACTTCTTTTTGTGGAAAAATTATTAGTTACAACTCTCGTGCACATGAAATCATCAAAAATATCATTGTGCTAATGAGGCGTACTTACAAACTTGCTGGTCTCTCTGACACAAATGCACGTGCATATTGAGGGGGTGTATTTTGCTGTACTGGGATACAATTAAATCTCTATCATAACTGGATTTCGATGTGAAATTCAAGTACAAATATCTCAACCCCCGTTAATCTATGAGAATGTCCATGTCGCGCAACTGAGAATGAAATTTATTGCGATGGGGAATCAAAATGCCATTGGAGCAAACACAAAATAATTTGAACGAAGAAAGTGGCAAGCAGACATTAACGTTAACAGTGACACAGGAAAATTATACAGTAATATATCCTACTGGCTGCTTCATACGCCCGCCGGGAGGCCCTAGCCACACGGCATTTACATTTATTTACTCTCACGCGTCAATTCTGAGTCTAAATATCAAGAAGAGCGTGTAGCATGTTGCATTTTTATTCGGCCATCACCTATTTGATAGGTGGCAGTCATTTTACTCAGCAGTTTCAATGACACGTTCTTGTACTATTACAGATCGTCACTCACTTGTGCCGGCCGGGGTGACCGAGCGGTTCTAGGCGCTACAGTCTGGAACCGCGTGACCGACACGGTCGCAGGTTCGAATCCTGCCTCGGGCATGGACGTGTGTGATGTCCTTACGTTAGTTAGGTTTAAGTAGTTCTAAGTCATAGGGGACTGATGACCTCAGAAGTTAAGTCCCATAGTGCTCAGAGCCATTCTCTCTCGCATGTGCCTCAACTGAAATTGCTAAAGAATGATCCACATGTTCAACGCTTTACTCTTAGTGACCGACTGACGCATGAATAATAGGGACTTACATGCATTGAGAACAGAAAGTAGTGCATTGAGAATGGCTAGTTACTAGACGAAATCTGGATCTGCGTAGTAAAATCTAAAAAAGGACGATGTATTGCTACACTCTATAATTCATAAGTCCCGTAACAGTCGGTGAGTGCACCCACTTTCCGAATGGACGGTAACCTGATACTTTATTCAAGTTACAGTGAATCGCATCACCTCGGTTCCGAGAGTACCGGACCCTGTACAGATAATTAGATTATAGATGAACATAAAAATCATCACCACCCGTTTTAATGCTCATGAAAATCACACATTGCATGTTGTACCACCATACTGCGAGAAGTCCAGACGAGGTGGTCCACATTACTGTACGCAATGGTACCTCTAATACCCAGTAGCACGTCCTCTTGCATTGAACATGCATGTATTCGCCGTGTCATACTATCCACAAGTTCATCAACGCACTGTTGGTCCAAATCGTCCCACTCCTCAACAGCGATTCGGCGTGGCTGGTGGGTCACGTCCTCCATAAATAGCACTTTTCAATCTATCCCAGGCATGTTCGACAGGGTTCATGTCTCGAAAACATGAGGTCCACTCTAGTCGAGCGATGTCTTTATCCTGGAGAAAGACATTCACAAGTTGTACACGATGGAGGAAGGGGGGGGGGGAGGGGGAGGCAAATCGTCGTCCATAAAGACGAATGTCTCGCCAATATGCTACTGATATGGTTGCACTATAGGTCGGAAGACGAAATTCACGTCTTGTACAGCCGTTACTGCGTATTCCATGGCCACCAGCGATGTACGTCGGCCCCACATAATGCCACCCCAAAACATCAGGGAACTTCCACCTTGTTGCACTCGCTGGCAGTGTGTCTAAGGCGTTCAGCCTGACCGGGTTGCCTCCAACGATTGTATGTCTGAAGGCATATGCGGCACTCGTCGGTGAGGAGAACGTGACGCCAATTGTGAGCAGCCCATTCGGCATGTAGTTGGGCCCATCTGTACCGCGCTGCATGGTGCCGTGGTTGCAAAGATGTACCTCGCCGTGAACGTTACGAGTGAAGTTGCGCATCATGCAGCCTATTGCGCACAGTTTGAGTCGTAACACGACGTCCTGTGGCTGCACGATAAGCATTATTCAACACGGTGGCGTTGCTTTCAGAGTTCCTCCGAGCAATAATCCGTAGGCAGCGGTCATCCACAGCAGTAGCAGGCCTTGGGCGGCCTGAGCGAGGAATTTCATCGACACTCCCTGCCTCTCTGTATCTCCTCCGTGTCCGAACAACATCGGTTTGATTCCCTCCGAGATGCCTGGAAACTTCCCTTGTTGAGAGCCCTTCCTGGCACAAAGTAACAATGCGGACACGATCGAACCGCGGGATTGACCGTCTAGGCATGGTTGAACTACGGACAACACGAGCCGTGTACCGCCGTGCTGGTTGAATGACTGATTGACTGTCGGACTCCCTCCGTCTAATAGGCGCTGCTCATGCATGTTTGTTTACATCTTTGGACGGGTTTAATAACATCTCTGAACAGTCAAAGGGACTGTGTCTGTGATACAATATATGCAGTCAACGTCTATCTTCAGGAGTTCTGGGACACGGGTTGATGCAAAACTTTTTTTGATGTGTGTATTATTCCCTCGTAATAAGGTAATGAGACGGATTTACTGGTACTCTCTCAACCTTCAATCGCGCTTTCCGCCGCGTTACTACTGCAGTTTTAAAAATAGGCAGTACTGTGCGGGGATAACACTCTAGTGACTGTACTGGTACCTACAGTCAGTCCAGCTGCAATGGCGAGTCAAATAGCACGTGATGACTGATACGAAGAAATAACTGCAAATCAGCATGGAATTCTCGCCGTAAAAGTTACAGGAACCATTACGGATCATTCCTTCGTAAGCTAATTTAGATTACAGCGTGAAACAGTAGATCGACCCGTCACTATTAAGATGCACTCTTTCCACTTCAGGTGTTGGTAGTTTAATGAATTTTAGCTAGCTGTAGCGCATTCCTTGTCCTCGGCGAATTATATTTTCACGATGTTTTTTCTGGTCCAGGTTTTCATTTTTTTCTATCCTTGTCTACACATTCAGAATATTGTAACGAATGTCACTTTACTCGTAACTCAGCGTTGTAGTAGACCGCAAACGAGACGGCACCTGTAAATATTGGCTGCATCACACACAACCAAACACAGCGTGACCGATCGGTTCCACCAGAGCTGAACTACCCCTAATTACGGTGATACACAAATCATCTAATCCATGACTTGGGTAGAACCTCAGTTGCTATTCTGTGTTTAGTCTCCTGCGGTTGTCGCGATTATGCTGTTATCCTCTCTCTCCGCGAATGGCAGCAGCGGTGTATATCGATATTCGCACCTTTTACTAACTTTGGCATGGCGTTTGTAGTTTCCGGCTGTGATGTGTGCTAATAGTTGGTCGGTTGGCGTGGAGCAGCGAAGAAATCTCGGCGGCGCATAGTTTGCCTGAGGCAGCTGGCGGCGTCCACGCGCTGTCGGAGTGTGGGGTGCTGTTCCCATTGGTACGAAATCCGTGACTCACCGATCCTGGACACGAAAATTGAGTTTTGACTTAATCCACCAGCAATTTACGACTGTTCACATTGTGTCGTTTGGACTTCGTCGTCGGCTGTTGGGATATTCCCGCGAGCAACAATTTGTGTTTTCAAGTTGACAAATTTTAGCCACCATCCGGTGGAGTTTAGCTGTACTTGGCTATTTTGAACTGAAGTGCACCAGCGGAATCTTCTGCCTTGTGGCCGTTAACATTCCGGTTACCTGCCCTGGCCGTTGACTTAAGTTCAGGCATTGTATTTTTCTCATCGTGTTGTTGCTGTCCAGGTCAATTTATAATTGGTTATGGGCGCCAATACCTTCTACGTTGTTCCATTGAACTCCTTGTTGCGTGCTGGTCGGTTGGATCGTAAGTTATGTTGTCGGTGGGTCCGTTGACTGTCTGTCGGTTGGGTTGTCCTCGCATTGAGAATGGTTGGGCCGACTGCCTGTCTCACCTAAGCGACCGTTAGTGTTTGAATTCCAGGCCGACCCTCGGAAACTTCTGAGAGCCGTTGGGTGTACTGCCTTTTCTTATTTGTTCTTGTTGTTTGTATTTTTATGGCTTCTAGTCGATTTTTAAAGTAAGGTTGTTTTGCCCTTAAGGCGTAAGATTGTTTTTGCCTTCAGCCTAATTTAAAGAACTGTTTTAAGGTAAGGTATTTTAAAAATAAATGTTGGTTTGAGTCTTAAGTGATGGGCCTTCAGCCGATTTTTATAATACAGTTATTTTGCTCTTAAGGTGTGAGATTGTTTGGGCCTTCAACCTAACTGAAAGAACTGATTTAACATAAGGCGTTCTGCCTTTTAAATTTCTGATTTTGGTTTGAGTCTTAATTTACTGGCTTTCAGCCAATTTTAAATTTAAGTGGTCTTGCCCTTGAGGCACGAGATTGTATGGCGGGTTCAGCCAGTAATTAAGTTCAAAAAATTAATGCTGTGTTTTTTTAATTTTCTTGGCCCTTGTAATGTTTGGCCAAATAAATAAAGTTTTACGTTCGAGTGGAACTGACAGCCGCTTATTTTTGCCCCTTTCCACAATTCCACCTACCTATCCTGTCCTGCGGGTTTAACAGCGCGTCTCACTAGTAGATAACTAAAACTGCCTTACAACAGAGCTTTTAAAGACATTCCTCACAGAACTATTCTCTCCGGACCCCAAGTCATCCTTTGTCAGCAGAGTTCTCCAGTAGTGTCCTCTTAGATGTGGACTGAAGAGGCACATGGTCGGTACACAACCCTCTCAGCCGCTGTCAGCTTTGCTATTTTCGGGGCTGGTATTTCTGATTCAAGCAGCTGCTCAACTGCACTCGCATCACTTATAGCTCCCAGTTCGAGTCCTTCGAAGAGAGTACGTAAGTTCGTGGAAGTCGCGAGAATAGACCGAGGGTCCTCGGCTTGACGTCAAGAAGCGTTGCCGATTCAGCTACCGAGGCAGCCGCGTGAAAAGGTACAAAATTATCTCCATGGCAGCTGCTTCGTGCAAAGAGAACAATTATGATGTGAAAACAAAAAAACTGTGCTCCTTACACGATGTTTGAAGGAACATGAATAGAGTTAAGGAGGTAACATCACTATTCGAGACATTCACTGGGATTCAAGAACCCACTTTATCTTCTGGCCACTGTCTTACGCGACAGATAATTATTTCCCGACTATGATGGCTATCTAAGAGATCTAAAACTATATGTGACAGGGACGTCCTGCCTTTGATCATGGCCAAATACGAAGTGCACTGAACTAACAATAGAGGACAATGAAAAAACCATAATCTTTACGTAACTAGCACCATCTCACACCTGATTAGAAATACTACTTCTATCACATCCAGACAACATATTTAGGTACGACACAGAAAAATATTAGCCAAAAAAAGATTCGTCGTTCATGTACCTGAAAGAACTTACAACACCACAGCTCATTGGATGGTCATACATTTTCTACGTGTTTTGTGCAGTTTGTTTTATTTGTTGTGCTGAATATTATTCTTGTAAAAATGTTGTCTAGTTACAAACCTTATTAGTTGTTTAAGAAAGAAAATACGCTTGGACTGTTAACACTTTTAAGTAGACACGCTGGCCAGGTCAGGGAAAAGGTATTGTCAAAGAGTGTATGAAAAGGTAAATGCATTATCCCTGGGCGTGCGAGCACTCCAGAAGAGTAGCATTTCGGAGTCGCTAGGAGACGATTGGTGTCGTTAGTTGTGTGTAGTCCCCTGTGTAGCTCTGCAAAAGTGCGGAGATGAAAAGTACGTTTTCGAAGTGCGGAGCAGGAAAAACTGAAATTGCTATCTTGGCAGATGTTTAATATGGGCTGCCTATGGCATATATTGGCCACAATAAAATGCGGCAAGAGTAATTCACATAACATCAAGAGTACTGTGGGCCCTTGTTATTGACTATGGTATAGCAAACTATCTATCTACTTGCTATACTTACGACACTCAGTATTACGGTGGATAACGTAACAAAAAGTCTCTGTCCACAGCCAGTAAACAATCTTACTTTCATTGATCTTTGAAACTGAATGAAGTGCGAATAACACGTCCACGGATACCGGCGCAAAAATGGGTTCGATTACGTCTCGAATGAAAAATAGCCCACAGCTGCAGTAAATTATGTTTATTTTAAACCCTGACCATGGTTTCTGCTATAATAATATAGCTTTCTTCAGAAGTCATACAAACTAATAAATGAAAAATATTAGCAGTATAACAGTGGTAGTTCCGGAGGACATAGGGTGCCATATATTATTTTATGTTCAAAACAGGCTTATGTCTGTTGAAATTAATTTACTGGTCTTGACGCAGCCGCTGGGCTAAGACATTTTTCATTTATTAGTGTGTGTGACTTCTGAAGAAGGCTGTACTAACAGAAATAATGGTTAAGGTTTAAAGTAAACATAACTTAGTGCAACTGTGGGCTGTTTTTAATTCGAGACAATTTCGTAACGGCTACTATTGTCGCTGCCATGATGAAAATAATGGGTTCGATTACATTCCCACAGCTGACTTTGAAGACATTTGGATATCGTTACGAAAATGATTTTTTAAAAGCTGATAGCCATTTCAGGAAGAAAATACACTCTTGGAAATTAAAATAAGAACACCGTGATTTCATTGTCCCAGGAAGGGGAAACTTTATTGACACATTCCTGGGGTCAGATACATCACATGGTCACACAGACAGAACCACAGGCACATAGACACAGGCAACAGAGCATGCACAATGTCGCCACTAGTACAGTGTATATCCACCTTTCCCAGCAATGCAGGCTGCTATTCTCCCATGGAGACGATCATAGAGATGCTGGATGTAGTCCTGTGGAACGGCTTGCCATGCCATTTCCATCTAGCGCCTCAGTTGGACCAGCGTTCGTGCTGGACGTGCAGACTGCGTGAGACGACGCTTCATCCAGTCCCAAACAGGCTCAATGGGGGACAGATCCGGAGATCTTGCTGGCTAGGGTAGTTGACTTACACCTTCTAGAGCACGTTGGGTGGCACGGGATACATGCCGACGTGCATTGCCCTGTTGGAACAGCAAGTCCCCTTGACGGTCTAGGAATGGTAGAACGATGGGTTCGATGACGGTTTGGATATACCGTGCACTATTCAGTGTCCCCTCGACGATCACCAGAGGTGTACGGCCAGTGTAGGAGATCGCTCCCCACACCATGATGCCGGGTGTTGGCCCTGTGTGCCTCGGTCGTATGCAGTCCTTATTGTGGCGCTCACCTGCACGGCGCCAAACACGCATATGACCATCATTGGCACCAAGGCAGAAGCGACTCTCATCGCTGAAGACGACACGTCTCCATTCGTCCCTCCATTCACGCCTGTCGCGACACCACTGGAGGCGGCTGAACGATGTTGGGGCGTGAGCGGAAGACGGCCTAACGGTGTGCGGGACCGTAGCCCAGCTTCATGGAGTCGGTTGCGAATGGTCCTCGCCGATACCCCAGGAGCAACAGTGTCCCTAATTTGCTGGGAAGTGGCGGTGCGGTCCCCTACGGCACTGCGTAGGATCCTACGGTCTTGACGTGCATCCGTGCGTCGCTGCGGTCCGGTCCCAGGTCGACGGGCACGTGCACCTTCCGCCGACCATTGGCGACAACATCGATGTACTGTGGAGACCTCACGCCCCACGTGTTGAGCAATTCGGCGGTACGTCCACCCGGCCTCCCGCATGCCCACTATACGCCCTCGCTCAAAGTCCGTCAACTGCACATACGGTTCACGTCCACGCTGTCGCGGCATGCTACCACTGTTAAAGACTGCGATGGAGCTCCGTATGCCACGGCAAACTGGCTGACACTGATGGCGGCGGTGCACAAATGCTGCCCAGCTAGCGCCATTCGACGGCCAACACCGCGGTTCCTAGTGGGTCCGCTGTGCCGTGCGTGTGATCATTGCTTGTACAGCCCTCTCGCAGTGTCCGGAGACGGTATGGTGGGTCTGACACACCGGTGTCAATGTGTTCTTTTTTCAATTTCCAGGAGTGTATTACCGTGAACCAGTATGTTGAAAACACGCGGATCATCGTGATGTTAAAGAATTGCGTGCAGCAGCTGAGATAGGTCAAAACACTAGCTTTTCACGTTACACAGGAATCCTTATTTAAAGTTTTTGAACATGGTGTAGGAAGGCTTCTCCCTCTCTGTCACTATTTTCTAGAGTTTACTGTGTCTGTCACTGTTCTAGTCCTTCTCTTACTTAATTTTTTCTTTGATATACAAGTTAATCATCATCATTCACAGCTACTCTCATACGATTACTGCTTCACACATTCTGACTACTATTACAGTGAGGTGGGAAAAAGGCATGGTATAGTGACACGCAGATATAACTAAGGCGATAGTGTTGCGAGCACAGGGTCTAGAAGATCTGCGCACTGGTGGAGCCTTCATTTGTTCTCAGATGATACATGTGAAATGGTTTTAGACGTAATCATTACCGCACGACGGGTATCACCAGACTTTCAACACGGAATGGTAGTTGGGGCTAGACGCATTGGGCTTTGCACTTGGTAAATCGTTACGGAATTCAATGTTCCGCGAGCCACAATGTCAAAAGTGTGTCGAGAATACCAGATTTCAGGCGTTAAATCTCATTACGGACAACGTAGTCATCAACGGCCTTCACTTAACATCCGAAAACTGTACGTAGACTTATCAGTGCTAACAGACAAGCAATAGTGCGTGAAATAACAGCAGAAATCAATGTGGAACAGGTCGCGGTAATTTGGCGTTAATGGGCTACGGCCGCAGACGACCGACGCGAGTTCCTTTGCCGAGAGCACGACACCGCTTACAGCGCGTCTCCTGGGCTCGTGACTATATCGGCTGGACCCAGTTGCCTGGACAGATGAGTCCCGATTTCAGTGGGTAAGATCTGATTGATCCGTAATGGTGAGGGCTGTGCTCATGTGCAGTGGACAAGACGCTCTGGTGCAACTGAACCGATCATTGACAGGAAATGGTTACTTTCGGCTACTTGGATACGATCTTCAGCCATTCATTGACTTCATGTTGCCAACCAACGATGGAAGTTTTATGGATGACAAAGACCCACGTCAGTGAGCCACAACTGTTCAACATTCTACACATTTCGCGCGAATGATCTGCCCACCCAGATTGCGTTACATGAATCTCAGCGAGTCCGCACCTCGTGGTCTAGCGGCTAGCGTTGCTGGCTCTGGGTAACGGAGTCCCAGATTTCGATTCCTGGCAGGGTTGGGGTTTTCTCTGCCCGACTAGGTATTTGTGCTGTCCTCATGATTCCACCATCATTCGTGAAAGTGACTAGATTGGCTGGCTATGCAAAGATTGGGACTTTGAAAGGGCACTGATGACCGCGCAGCTGAGCGCCCCAAAAGCCAAACATCATCATCATCATCATCATCATGAATCCCAGCGAACATTCATGGGACATAAAAGAGAGGTTAGTTCGAGTATACCATCCGGTACCAGCAACACTTTCGCAATCATGGACGGCTATAGAATTACAATGCCTAATAACTTCTGCAGGGGACTTGCAACAACTTGAGTCAATGCCCCTTCGAGTTCCAATGCGTTGGGCAAAAGAATATCCCAGACGATATTAGGAGGTGTCTCATGACGACTTTTGTCACCCCAGTACATACTGACTTGATATGTGTGGGTAATGACCCGAGATAAATGGCGACCTGAAAACTGAATGGAGTTTTCCTGTGGGGAAAAAAGATCAGTAAGCTTATGATGAAACCTGTTTTGTGTCTGACATAGGAAATAGATATTGTTTTATTGTGACACGAATTGTGATACCTTCACTTACTGCAAAACCTAAGCAGAACAAGTAATCTGTACCATCGTTCAGCAGGTAGATTGTTCGACGTGATTTCGTTTCAGATTTCTTAACAAGGACACTGGAGAGTATTGGCATTAAATCGAGTGATTGAGAGTGAATTAAATTAGGAACTGAGGAATGTAAAGTGTTTAGGACAAGTTTTCAGTTTGAGCAGCAAAAGATGAAGTAATGAGGCAGTGGCAAGATAATATTTTCAAAAAAGAGAAGTATTGTAACATTTCATATACTGCAGAGCCAAAGAAACTGGTACACCTGCTTAATATCGTGTAGGGCTCACGCGAGCACGCACACGTGCCGCAACACGTCGTGGCATGGACTCGACTAGTGTCTGAAGTGGTGATGCAGGGAAATGACACCATGAACCTTGCAGTGATGTCCATAAATCCGTGAGAGAGCGAGGGGTTATAGATTTCTTCTGAACAACACATTGCAAGGTATCGCAGATACGTTCAATAATGTCCATGTCTGGAGAGTTTGGTGGCCAGCGGAAGCGTTTAAAATCAGAAGAATGTTCCTGGCGACGTTCTGTAGCAATTCTGAAATTGTGAGGTGTTGCACTTTCCTGCTGGAATCACAATGCACAATGGACATGAATTGATGCAGGATATTGGACAGGATGCTTATGTACGCGTCCCCGGCCAGTGTCGTATGTAGACATATCAGGGGTCCCATATCACTCCAACTGCTCAGGACCTATGCCATTACAGACCCTCCACCTGCTTGAACAGTCCCCTGCTGGCATGCAGAGTCCGTGGATCAATGAGATTGTCTCCATACCCGTACATGTCCATCCGCCCGATACAATTTGAAACGAGACTCGTCCGACCAGGCAGCATGTTTCCAGTCATCAACAGTACGACGTCGGTGTCGACGGGCCCAGACGAGGCGTAAAGCTTTTTGTCGTGTAATATCAAGGGTACACGAGGGGTCCTTCGGCTCCGAAAGCCCATGTTCGCACGCTGGCACTTGTTGATGGTCCAGCATTGAAATCTGTAGCAATTTGCGAGAGGGTTGCACTTCTGTTCCGCTGAACGATTCTCTTCATCGTAGCTGGTCCCGTTCTTGCAGGATCTTTCTCCGGTCGCAGCGATGTCGGAGATTTGATGGTTTACCAGATTCCTTATACTCCCGGTACACTCTTGAAATGGTCGTACGGGAAAATCCCCACTTCATCGCTACCTTGGAGATGTTGTATCCCATCGCTCATGAGCCAACTATAATACCAGATTCAAACTCACTGTAGTAGCAGTAAAGGATCTAACAACTGCGTCAGACGCCCTTTGTCTTATATAGGCGATGCCGACAGTAGAACCGTATTTTGCGTGTTTACTTATCTCTGTATTTGAATAAGCATGCCTATACTAGTTTATCTGGCCCTTCAGTGTATAATTTCATGTGTTACGAAGAACTTCCTGAAAGTTTTGGTCCGATGTGTCGCATATATGAGACTGAAACGTGAATAGGGGTACAATACATACAAGAATAAAACAAAACGTTTCGGAGTGATACGGCAGAGAAATGGTGAAAGTTAGAGGGGTAGCAGCAGCAGCACTCCGTCTTCAGTCCACAAATGGCCCACCGGGACCATCCGACCGCCGTGTCATGCACAGTTGAGGATGCGGGAGGGGTGTGTGGTCAGCACACCGCTCTCCCGGTCGCTACGATGGTTTTCTTTGACCGGAGCCGCTATATTCGGTCGAATAGCTCCTCAATTGGCATCACGAGGCAGAGTGCACCTCGAAAAATGGCAACAGAGCATGGCGGCTGGACAATCACCCATCCAAGTGAAGGCCATGCTCGACAGCGCTTAACTTCGGTGATACCTCGGGAACTGGGATATCCACTACGGCAAGGCCGTTGCTTAGGAGGGTAGACTGGACAATTAATGAGGAAGAGTTGAATCGATTTTGAGAAAGGAAGGAAGTCGTATTACATCTTCAGAAACTGTGAAATCAAATAAAATGTAATAGGTCGACAGATAAGGGCGGTAAATATTGTCAAGGAGGACCAGTGCTTACCTGTGGCAAACATGTTCACGTGGATGTGGGAAGATATAGATAGTCACGTACAGATGTAGAGACCTGCATAGGACAAAGTAGTACGGAGAACTGCATCGCACCTGTCTTCGGGCTGAAAACCACAACTACAAATGTAGATGTGAAATTCGGTACACAAGTATTTTACGTATCGAGAAAAATGTACCAATGGTGTACTTCGGTGTGGCGCAGGTTGAAGGTAAAATGTGACACTGCTTATTCCGCTAGCCTTTATTTCTGTATTTATTAATTTTGACTGCCGTACGCCATTCTCAAAGGCTGTACTAGACGAATACATTAGTTTTTGAGTGGAATAAGATGGGCCGCTGCATCTCACATTTATCCATATTTTTCCTTTTTCATTCAATCCATTTCCACTGTGACCAGAGCCTGTAAAACTCATTTCTAACCCGTTGGCAGAAGGCTCCAGACTGCAGCATGTTGTGCGCACAAGCTTGGCCGCATTATCTTTTCCGCAATGCCGGAGCGACTTCGGTGGCAAAGCTTCGCGGATTACGCCTCGATGTACTGCTTTCCTGCAGTCCCGGCTGCAAATCCCGGCACGCAGAGAGTAAAACCGTTTCTTTATCGTCCCCGCCGCAAATAAGATTTCATGTAGTCCACCACCGAGCCCTTCTCTCTCTTTTGTTTGCATTTCGTTTCCTTTCTTCTCTTTTTTAATCACGAGGAAAAAACCACTTGGCCACGATTCAAACAAGCGGGCTCACGGTTTGATTAAAACAAACTCGCCAAATCTTGGCGAGTGAATTATTTCTGTCTGCGTATGTTACCCGCCTTACACCATAAGAATTACTTTTTAGATTCGTTCACCACAATTAACCATCATTCGGTTTTATTTCATGTCCATTATAATTATCTGGGCTGTTATGCCGGTTGATGAATTCTGTGTCAATTCCCAAAAATCTAACAGGTCATGTCTTATAGTGTTTCAATGCACTGTTCCTATATCTAGTGAGATACTATGATAGATACTCAACTTTTTGAGTTGTCTCAAGTAAAAATTAATTTATGATCTATTTGCCTTAAATCATCTACTGATGATTCATCAACGGACCACGGCATAACAGCCCGGATAATTATAATGGACATGATATTTCCGGCAGTGAAAGTCTACATTTTAGTATTTATATTATTTACAATACTATAATTGCGTTCCATGCACACTTTAGATTTTCATAAGAACTGTTAACAGAACGAGCTATATTTAATATGGCATACGACACACCAGAGTTAATAACTGAAATTGGGCTATTTTGTGGGTTGACTAAGGCTTTTTGATTATGTGATCCTTGATATTTTCATGCTTAAAAAGAAATGTTATCTGGGTGACAAAAAAGCTATGGGTCACAAATTATTAACCACTCTCTGTACCACATTGATCTATTTTCTGTCCTCCGTTGTTTCCACTTACACCGTCAGAAGCTGTAATTGTTTTCACATAGAAGTTTACAAGTATAAAGTGCAACCAGTCCCGTTTCTAAATCGCAGCCAACGAAATACTTCGAATCATCAGTAGATGATTTAAGGCAAATAGATCATCAGTAAATTTTTACTTGAGACAACTCAAAAAGTTGAGTAGCTATCATAGTGTCTCATTAGATATAAGAACAGTACATTGAAACACTATAAGACAAGACCTGTTACGCTTTTTGGGTACATACTGATCATAACTTTAATGTGAAAAACTAGCGTCTAGAGTCAACGAAGCGCTTTCGTTCACCTACGGTTACAGTATGCATTACAACTACTATAAATGGTTAAGAAATTAAGAAAATAATTTATTCTGCACATTTCTTGCGTCTCATGAGTTAAGGAATTACTTTTTGGGGAAAATAAATTTACAAGGAGGGACGGTTTTTAAGTTGATTGTTGTACAGTCTTCCCACCAACAAAAGTTATGTGTATTTGCACAGTTTGGTTACTGAGATTGCAATTCATTTGGGAGTCGCAGTTGGATCTGAAGGCGTCGGAAAAGGTCACGAAGTTTTGTAAATAGTACTGATCTGCCGTCCTTACTCCAGGTAGTTGTCCAAGTGCAGCGATGGGCTAGGAGTCCAATTGTAATGAGATACTGTTAACGGAAATGGATTTCTGCCACAGAGTAATAAGCTGTTTAGGCGAATATAGACTATGGATGGTGGTTATCCCTGGAACAATCTGTTTTCGAATATATCGTTTTTTTCCCTTAATTTTTCTTTTCAGCGCCAATTTAACCGAACTCTTAAGACCGCTCAAAGGGATTTGTTTCTGGAATAACTCATATGGAGCTCTTCACTCCCGTTATTTCCTGTAGTAACCGTAGGAAGCTAAAACCGATTGAAAAATTTTGTCTTTCTCAGTTTCAAAATACACAGAATCAAAGTATTAAATATACAAATAAAAGAAAACTTTTTCCGTCCATCAGTTGCTGCTTCTCTCGAAGAGTGATGACTGGTTGACTACTACAAAACATCATCAGTATTCTCCTATTGACTCAGTGTTCTGGAAGCTGCTCAAAAAATTGGGATTCATACTACTATTTTGACGTTAAGAATAATCAGTGTTAAAGTCTGAAACCTGAAGTTAAAGAGCTTTATTTGCGTGTTAATGTCCGCCCCCGGTAGCTGAGTGAACAGCGCGACGGGCTGTCAATCCTAAGGGTCCGGGTTCGATTCCTGGCTGAGTCGGAGGTTTTCTCCGCTCAGGGACTGGGTGTTATGTTGTCCTAATCATCATCATTTCATCCCCATCGACGCGCAAGTCGCCGATATGGCGTCAACTCGAAAGACTTGCACCAGGCGAACGGTCTACCTGACGGGAGGCCCTCGTCACACGCCATTTCATTTCATTTCCGTGTTAACTTGTCCGTTTTCAAGGGCTAAAAGCACGTAAAGGCATGTAGTGTAGATACAGGTTGCAGATCAGTTGCTTTCTAATTTTTGCGCGACATTGTTGTGGGTCCTCCCGCTTTTAGACTTTTAAAACAAATGGATCATTATACGTCACTGATACCAAACTTTGTAAAATTCTTCCAGGCTAGGGATAGTGCACTTCTGTAATGATGTCCGAGGACGACGGCGAGACACTATCACATAAACCAGATGAGGCAGATCATGCACACAGCACGTGCACTCATGTCTGAAGCCACGACGCTAGGCAATATTGTCTCAGCAATGCTGTACCATGTGTTATGCAATATATTGGTATTAAAATAACGCTGATCGTTTTTCCCATTTTCTACAATAACGCAACATTTAAAAGCATTGCAAATTATACAAATAAAAATCACACGTTCTTTAAAAAAGTTGATTTAAAATCGAAACCTTTTAGCACTGCTGTTATGGCTAGCTGATATTTTGACTTTTACCGGGTCATTAGAGCAAAATAGAAACACCTGTTATAGCCGAAACCAAACAAATACCGAAAATTAATGGTTATTCAGAACTGAAATACCGGTATTGGTTTTAACAAATCGGCTTCTCCAATACCTAAGGCAGATTATTAAGAGAGGTAGTCAAAATCTCAGAAGAGACGGCAGTTACGTTATTCACGACTTTATTTTTGGTTAAAATAACAAACCCACAGTTGTCACAAAGACGTCTGCTCACATCGATAAGTGATCTACAAATATACAGCCGAAAATGTTTCATATATTTAATTAACATACCTTTCGCCCGTGACATTTGGCGATGGTGAGTGGATTGTGTGCCTCAACTATGCCTTACGTGTAATCTGTGGACAGCCCAGACCAACCCTTGGTTTCTCGGTAGTTGCAGGGCAACAGTCCGGATGATTGATTGAACCAGTCTTATAATGTGTGACATGCTGGTATTGCGAAAAGCTGAAAGCAAGGAAAACTACATCCGTTACATGTCCAGAGGCCATACATATCTATTTAAATGATGGTGCCGTCCTCTTGGGTAAAATATTACAGAGGTAAAGTAATCCCCTATTCGGATCTCCTGGTACGGAGGATGTTGTCCAAATTCAAATGGTTACAATAGCTCTAAGCACTATGGGACTTACCATCTCAGGTCATCAGTTCGCTAGACTTAGCACTACTTAAACCTAATTAACCTAAGGACGTCACACACATCCATGCCCGAGGCAGGATTCGAACCTGCGACCATAGCAGCAGCGCCCTTCCGCAATGAAGTGCCTAGAACCGCTCGACCACAGCGGCAGGTGATGTTGTCATTTAAAATAAACTGAAAAAATGCATGATAAGACAAAGAGATTAGTCAGATCTAAGCGTGGAATGTTAGATTCCATTATCGGGAAGATAGACAAGAGACTTCAAAAAGTGAAACTGACAGGTTCTAGTTAGATTAGTGGAAACTATTTAAGTGTCGTGACAGGAACAGCAGGATGTCTTCCAGGGTGAACCCAGAGTAATAAATCTAAAATCACATATGGGTAATGCAGAAGTAGGTTCAAAAATGGCTCTGAGCACTGTGGGACTTAACATCTATGGTCATCAGTCCCCTAGAACTTAGAACTACTTAAACCTAACTAACCTAAGGACATCACACAACACCCAGTGCAGAAGTAGGTCTAATAATGAATAAGAATGTAGGAACATAGAGTAAGGGTCTGTGAACAACGTACATACCGGATTATCGTAGCCAACACCAACCAAAAACAGTAAGCGCTTGTGAGCCAGCCAGATCCGCAGAAAATGAAGAAATTGAAAGAATGTGTGATGAGACAAAAGAGATTAGTCAGAGAGTGAAGGGGACAAAAATGTAATTGTGATGGGCAAATGAAATTCGATAGTTGTAAAAGGAAGATAAGGAAAAACTGCGAGGAGAACATGGACTGAGGGAACGGAATGACGGAGGGAGCTGTCTTGTAGAATTATGCAAAGTATAATTCAGGCATCGTTAATACTTGGTTTAAGAAGCATGACAGACTGTCGTACACGTGAAGAAAATGGAAATAGGCGTTTGGCGTCATTGGCTCGGAGGCCCTTTGAGGGGCAGGTCCGGCCGCCTTGGTGCAGCTCACATTACATTCGACGTCACATTGGGCCACCTGCGCACCGGATGGGGATGAAATGATGATGAAGACAGCACAACACCCGATCCCTGAGCGGAGAAAATCTCTGACACAGATGGGAATCGAACCCGGGCCCGTAGGGCGGCAACCCGTCATGCTGATCACGCAGATATTTGGGCGGACTAGACGTGAAGAGAACTGGGTACACTGAAAGGTTTCACACAAGAGATTCTGGAACCATATTACAGTGTAAAACATTGCCAGGGGCAGATATGTACTCTGACCGTAATTTATTAGTTGTGAGCAGCTGTTTAAATCTGAAGTGATGGCAAAAATGTAGAACACTGAGGAGACGGGACCTGATGAAACTGGAAGAACCAAAGATAATTCTGAGTTTTGGAGGGAGTAGTAGACAACGATGGACTGAAAAAGGAGAAATGAATAAAAAAAAGGCAGACTAGCTTTAAACATTGAAATTGTGAAGGCAGCAACGAATCAAATAGGCAGAAACAAAAAAGGGCCATTAGAAATTCTTGGCTATCACGTGAGATGTTAAATGTAATTGACGAAGTGAGAAAAAAATGAAATGCAGCAAATGAAGCACATGAAGTAAGTACTGATATCGAAAAAAATTAGTCTAACAGTAAGTGCGAAAAGCCAAAGCAAGAGACTCTGGACGAGAAAAGTAAAAAAAAAAAGAGGTAGAAAACTGCATAGTCAGGGGAGAGATAAATACCAAATCTAGAAACATGAGGAAAAAGGATATCAGGAACTTCGATGTCATATCATTATTAAACATGGAAGGGGAAGCTGACTGGTGGAAGGAGTACACAGTAAGGTTTTACGAGGGGAACGAGCTTGAAGACAGCGTTACGGAAATACAAGGAGAAGTACAAGGGTATACCGAAAATTAATGCATACGAATGTTTCTATCAAAGTTAAGTCCCCGAAGGTGTTTTTTAAGTTCTGAAAACAAATGAGAATCAGATGGCACCAAATCGGAACTGTACGGAGGATGAGCGATGACAGTGATCCCAAGGCGTAGAAATGTTGCAGTTGTGGCAGCGGTCGGGTGCGTTCTGGCACTGTTATGCTGAAGGAGAGAGTGCTCTGAGCGCGGACGAACGCTCAGAATTCGAAACTCGATTTTAGCACGCTGTTTCTCAAGCACCGACATAGTTAACGTTATACACCGCCGTGTTGCACGCTACGATTCGAAGCCCTCTGGTGGCAGAGGACTGCAAATACGTTGTTACGAAGAGCAAAGATGTAGAATGTTAACAGCTTCTGTTTTATTTGAAAAGCTACAACAATTCTCACATAAGAATTCAGAGGCATTCCTTTTCAGCACGCCCTCATAGAAGATGAGCTGAAAGGTATAATGATAGAAGAATTTCACAGAACTATGAAAGACATCCGTGGAAATAAGGCTGCGGGAGTGACTTAGCATCAGAATTACTGATATCTTTATGAGAGCCCTCGATGACGAAACTACTCCACATGGAGTGGGTAATACATGAGACGAAATGATGGAATAACCCTAATTATGAGGTTTAAATGGTTCAGATGGCTCTGAGCTCTATGGGACATAACATCTGAGGTCATCATTCCTCTAGAACTTAGTACTACTTAAACCGAACTAACCTTAGGACATCACACACATCCGTGCCCGAGGCAGGATTCGAACCTGCCACCATTGCGGTGTGGCGGATCCAGACTGAGGCGCCTAGAACCGCTCGATAATTATGAGAAAGGCAGGTGCTGACAGACATGAATATTTTAGAATTAATAGCTCACGGTTGCATAATACTGCCACGAATTATTTATGGAAGAATGAAAAACGTCATATAATCCGACGTCAGTGAAAGATCGGTTTCGGTTCAAGAGAAATGAAAGAAAACGAGAGGAAATACTGCACCTACGACTTATCAAAGACAGAAAAAATGCAGACCAACGTTTATAAGTTTATTGATTTTGACATTGTTGACAGGAATATACACATCGAAATTCTGAGAGTAGAATGGATAAAAGAGAAGCAACTAACAGTAATTTAAATCTCGTACAGTAGCGGAACTGCAGATATAAATGACCAGTCCGCAGCTCGTGGTCGTGCGGTAGCGTTCTCGCTTCCCGCGATCGGGTTCCCGGGTTCGATTCCCGGCGGGGTCAGGGATTTTCTCTGCCTCGTGATGACTCGGTGTTCTGTGATGTCCTTAGGATAGTTTGCTTTCAGTAGTTCTAAAGTTCTAGGGGACTGATGACCATAGATGTTAAGTCCCATAGTGGTCAAAGCCATTTGAACCATACGTTCAAGGACATGAAAGGGAAGGAGTTGTTGAGATAGGCTGAGTAAACAATAAAGGAAATGAAAGTTCAGGGAGAATGAATTAAATCTTTGCCAATGACGCAATTGCGCCACAGATGGCAGCGAGCTCGGAAGGATAACGTAATGGGCAGGATAATGTCCCGAAAAGAGTTTATTGGAAGAATGTTAACTAACGTAAAACAAGTATGTTAGAACGTAGTCGAATTAAATGAGGCGATACTGAAGGAATTAGACTGGGAAATGAGTCACAAAAGGTAACAGATGAGTTTAGCTACTAACTGACGATGGCTGCAGTAAAGAGGATATAAACTGCAGACTGACTATTGGAAGAAAATCATTTTTCGAAAAGAAGAATTTGCTTGTAGACTATGACACAAATTTTAACAAGTTTCAACAATTTTTTTTTCTGAAGGTATTTGTCTGTTGGCTAGTGTAGCCTTCGACGGAAGTAGAATAACTATAAGCACTTTTATACTGAGGTGACAAAAGTCAAGGGATATCTCCTAATATAGTGTCGTACCTCCTTTTGCCCTGAGTAATGCAGAGATCTGACGTAGCATGGACTCCACAGGTCGTTCGAAGTCGTCTTCAGATATACTGAGAGCAACGCTGCGTCTATAGCCGTCCATAAATGCGAAAGTGTTGCTGGTGCAGGATTCTGTGTAAAAACTGGCCTGGCGAGTATGTCCCATGTTTGGCGATTTGGCTGGAAAAATCACTCGCTCGAATTGTCTAGGGTGTCATTCAAACCAATCAACAATTGTGGCCCTATAACGTGGTGGAAGTTGTCATCCATAAAAATTCCATCGTAGTCTGGGAATAGGAATGAGTGGCTGTCAATGGTCTCCAAGTAGTCCAACACAACCCTTTCCAGTCAATTACCTGTTCAGAGGACCAGACGACCCAGCCCATTCCATGTAAACACAGACCACACCATTATGGAGCCACCACCAGGACCATGGCTTCGTGGGGTCTGCTCCACAGCTCTTACCAATTCAAACTGGGGCTTACCTGACCAGGCCACGGTTTTTCATGCGTATAGGGTTCAACAGATAAGTTCACCGAGCCCAGAAGGGGCGCTGCAGACGACGTTGTGCTGTTAGCAAAGGCACCCGCATCGGTCGTCGGCTGTCATAGCCCATTAACACCAAATTTTTCCGCATTGTCCTAACGAATGCGTCCCACATTGATTTCTGCAGCTTTTTCACGCATTTTTGCTTGTCTGTTAGCACTGACAACTTCATGCAAACGCCACTGCTCTCGGTCGTTACGTGAAGGCCGTCGGCTACTGGGTTGTCTTTGTTGAGGGATAATGCCCGAAATTTGGTATTTTCGACACGCTATTGTCACTGTGGACCTCGAAATACTAAATTCTGTAACGATTTCCGAAATGAAATGCGTCTAGCTCCAACTACCATTCCACGTTCAATGTCAATTCCCCTGGTGCGGCCATAATCAAGTAGGGAAACTTTTCACATCAATCGCGTGAGAACAAATGACAGCTCTGCCAATACACTCCTCAAGTTATACCTTCTGTTCTCGGTACTACCGCTGTCTGTATATGTGCGCATCGCTGTCCCATGGCTTTAGTCACATCAGTGAAATATTTGGTGCTTCAGAAAAATGCTGAAGGCTGGATCGGTAGATCGAGGGAACTAATGAGGAGGACTAAATCGAATTGGGGAGAAACGAATGTTTAGGCACAAACTGACTAAAAGAGGAGATTTGTTGAATGGAAACTCTCTGTGATATGAAGGTATACCAGTTGGTAATGGAGGTGAGTGTGAGGGGTAAAAATTGTAGAGGGAGACCAATGGACGAACAGGGGAAGCAGACAAAAATTGTTGTCGGTTGTAGTAATTGTAGTAATCCTTGAGTGCTGTAGTAATTATTCGGAGATGAAGAGTCTGGCAGAAGACAGCATAGCCTGGAGAACTGCATAAAACCAGACCTGAAAACCATAGACAAAACTTCCTAATATTTTATTGGTCTGCACTACTCGCGTACTCGCGGTACGAACTATCCCTTAAATGGTGATCGGAAATACTACAACTCTCTTGAAAGCTTGCTCTGATGACTCTCGTGCGATATTGTTCGTGACAGTACGACATGATCCACGTTAATGTCAGATTATTTTCATTAGTACTTGCTAATGAGAGTATTGATAGGGGGGGGGTGCATTACATTTTGTAGAATTATTTTTTATGTCTTATTTAATAGTTGATGTAGTCGGTTTTGAAGGGACCTTACACTAACATAGTTAGTTTTCAGGAAATAAGGAAAACTGCAGGTAACAGGACCAGCTTTCCGATGTTTAAAGGACAGAATGGAACGGATAGCTTGCCGTTACTGCATTTTCCGTCGGCTTAGAAAAAATATCCAAACTCTTGGAATAAGTTCCTTTTTCGATTTTTCGAGGAAATAATTCATTCTTACCATCAAGTTACGTTATTGGTAGTTTCTTCAGTGTCTTTTTTTTTTTTTTTTTTTTTTTTTTTTTTTTTTTTTTTTTTTTTTTTTACTCGTACATTTTCACAGCACTGTGACTCTAATCAAAGTGACTTCACTGATGATCACCAACAGCACTGTTACATGCAGACATCCAGGACACTTCATCAAACCATCATAGGAATATTTGTACTCATATCATCGATGTATACAGAATCTGGTGCGTTTACAGCTCAGTTCGTCCAAATCTGGAGTAAGGCAAAGTGACCGTATCAAGTAATAAGTATTAAAATTATAATTTTTGGCTAGAATGCAGCTTACCAATAGCCAATCAGAGCGTAACGACCCTGTGCAGTTTCCACGTCAAGTAAATGAAGGTGCACATCGAACGTTGGTGCCGTCTGCAAAACGATACGTGCAAAATTCCTTGGGATTCCACATCGTCCAATACTTGAGACGTCATCTTCCTGCTACAGTACGTGGGATACTTGGATAGAAAACAAAGTAATCATGCCTGCAGGAACCAAAAATTTTATGAGCAATAGTAGTTTGAAAAAAAAAGCTGATTATGGGAATTATGTTAGGTGCCAGTTCTGGAAGATCTCGAAGAGACCTCTTCGAAGGACTTGGCATTTTCGCTACTTTCATTGTACGTACAGGACGTAACGGGTACAAGTGCTGATATTTTTATTGGCAACTGCGGATGGTGTGCTGAACAATATTACATCGGTATTTACCCAATTTGCTGACTAATTATCATAGTTGTTAGGAGTAGTGCGTTTTTCCGTTGCTTAGCACATCCAAGTACAACGCCAAAAGCAAATCGTTAATGCTTGTTTTGCCCTGGACAGCAGGACAGGTATCAAAACGGTTAGTCTCCACTGCACCACTAAGTGATGCAGCTACGGCCATGCATAAAACAACAGATCGTAAAGTTTGTGATCTGTTTGTGGGAGGATTTTCCGAAGCGGGGAAAACTACTCGACGCCCGAATGTGTACATATTAAGGTACCAATACATAAAAATATCTGTGCTTATACCTATTACATCCTATACATTGCTTAGTGTTCTTTGCAATGTCCGCCAGCTCAGCTAAGTGTTAATGTGCTCGCCTACCATGCCGAGGGCCCGGGTTCGATTCCTGTCCCAGTTGAAGATTTTCTCCATCTTGTGTTGGTGTTGACGTTGTGTTGTTCTCATCAACCTCTCATCGTCACCAGCACGCCCAATGCGGAGTCATCTGAAATAAGACTTGCAAGAGGCGACTGAATTTCCCCTGACGAGACGTCTCGGCTAACAGTGCCACACGATCTTTTTTTTTCTCCTTTGCCATTACAAACATTTCGTTATTCTAAATCAAGTAAAATATGTATTTAATATATTTTTTAATTCCCTCTATGAAACTAGTAAAACGGGAATTTATTTTATAGAAAAATAGTCATTTTTATTACTTGTAAAGACTGCTGAAAAAATAGTTATAGGGTGACTACAGACACTGTGGACTGACAAATAAAGAATGAATATCATTCTCTGTCCAAACGCCACTTCTACATTGCTACATATTGCACACAGGTAGATGGGTTCACATTTATTCAAAAATCTGCCTTGGTGATTAATATGCCAACGTTCAGAATTGTATTAAAGAGAGTAAGGGATCGACAAAGTACAAAGTGGCTAAGCAAGAATGATAAGAAGACAATTTCAAGGCTGTTAAAATCGTGAAGATGGGAAAGGCAGATACCGCCTTTAGGAAATTACGTTTAAAAACTGGATAACTCTAAATCTCCCACCTTACGGTAAACACACACATACAGCGGAGATAATGCGCTTTGATCTGTGTGATCTGCAGCAGTTGATCCACATGTCAGCTCTGCTGTTCGTTGCACGTGGTGTATCTGCGCCGCATGCTTTCACTCACACGGTCCAAAGTAACTGTGTGTGCTGCATAATTTATGCTGCCGTCGGAACACGTGCAAGAACTTCCTCCGACCGTACAGTAGTCTCATACACAAGGCTTTTCTCATCGTCCCTCAAGAAAACGTTGAGAGTCCTCCCTTCCACAACGCGCTAGCGCGCGCGCGCGCATACACACACACACACACACACACACACACACACACACATGCAAACTCAACGGTTACAATTTAATCAAAGCTTATAAGACAAATTCCACTAGCAGTTTGTAAATGTCTGTATTCATAGTTATCATGAGTATTAACACCTTCGTGGCGCGTTCTTAATATCAACCAGCTCTGTTAAGTAGCGAGTATAATTGTCGTCTATACCTAGGGCAACCAAAATAGGTGTGGTTGGCGCTCTGGTTCACCCCCCAGTCGCAGTATGATAATGGTATGATGTGGATTCTATAGATGTTGATAGAAGTAGCCGTAGTTGAATTTAAACTTGGTCCTTACGTATTGGTCCCTACGCCAGTTCAGTTGCAACTCATATCCCAATTTTTAGCGTACCATTGAACCTTCGGTAAAATGTGAGTGGGTTGGCACCAGGTGGCTTCTGCAGATGTTCCATCTCCCATGTCTTGTTCCATTCGCTTTTGACCATGTATATGTCTACAGCAATGAGTTCATCAGCTGGAATGCATTGCTCTTGTATTCCATTCTCCACTGAGTTATTTGTCAATTCGTCTGCTTTCTCGTTATTCACAATCCCAGTATACACCTTGGTCCATACAAATGGTACCTCCGAACCTTTTCTTCGAAGTTCTGATGCAGCAGCTGTTGTTCGGTATTTTAAATAGCAACTCCCATTGTCTTTAAAAGTCGATATCAATGCCTGTACCGCGGAGAGCGATTCAGTTGTCATTGCCCTATGATGTTCAAATTCCATCTTCGTGCGCTTTGAATCGTTAGGAGATCAGCCATGTAAACTGATGCCTCGTTACGTAGGCCACTCTGTCTAATTTTTAACATCCACAGAGTCATCGTATTTGCACCTGTCGTTTACATACGTATGGTTCTTCGCCATTTCTGGAGGACGTTTTTCCCAATTTCCTTTAATAATTACTACGAGGGTCGTTCAATAAGTAATGCCCTACATTTTTTCCCTCGGGAAATACTTATTGTTAAGAGGCAGAATTTGGTGACAATACATATCAACATAGTTTGTCCAAGCGCTCATTTTATACGTAGTCTCCATCACGTTCTATTGCCAAACGCCAACGTCGTGGAAGAGTATGTACTCCCTGTTGGCAAAGCTCTAATCGTGTCGGCGTAGCCATGTTTCCACTGCAACACTGACACTCTTGGCATCTTCAAAATGTGTTCCCTGTTGGCCATCGTCTACGATTTTACCCTCCACGGTTCCCTCGGATATTAAACCGGTATTCCCTTGATGCTTCAGAACGAGTCCTGCCATCCGATCCGTTCTTCTAGTCCAGCTGTGCCACAAATACCTCGTTTCCCTAGTTCTATTCAGTACCTTGTTATTAGTTACGAGATTTAAGCATCTAATCTTCAGCATTTTTCTTTCTGTAGCAGCACATTTCAAAAGCTTCTGTTCTCTTCTTGTTGGATGGTTGGTCTGAAATAGGGGCACTAGAACGCAGCAAAACTACGCCACGTCATAACTTCTGCCTGGTTTTTCTTTCGCCGTTACCACCAATCAAAAGCAATAATGCAAACACCAGTCAAGACTTCGGGTTTCCACCAATGAAAAGAAATAATTGAAACACCAATAAAGAACTTCTAACATCAGTCTCCTTCATTCTTAACAGCCTATCAGAATTAGATAACAGCCACGTCTGCAGGTATATAAGAAACAAAGTTTTCTCGTTCAGCAGTAAACAGAAATACCCTGAAGAAGATCACTTGCAACAGTGACCAAAACGTCGTTAGTTTTACATACTGACAGTGTCGTGGTCTAATGGTTAGCGTTGCTGGCTCTGGATCGCAGGGTCCCAGGTTCGATTCCGGCCAGGTTGAGGATTTTGTCTGCCCAGGGATTGGGTGTTTCAGTCGTGGACCGTGCGGCTGGTCCCGGAGGAGATTCGAGCCCTCGTTCGGGCATGGGTGTGTGTGTTTGTCCTCAGGATAATTTAGGTTAAGTAGTGTGTACGCTTATGGACTGATGACCTTAGCAGTTAAGACCAATAAGATTTCACACACATTTGAACATTTTTTGATTGGGTGTCTGTGTTGTCCTTATCCTTTCATCATCATCATCCTCATTCGTGACAGTGGCTAGCTTGGGCTGTGTAAAGATTGGGACTTTTTATGGGCGCCGATGACCTCACAGTTGAGCGCCCCGCCAAACATAAAACATATTGACAATGTGGTCACAAACCCAGGAACATTGTCTTGACGGATGTTACAGTCTACGGAAACCAGTTCGTAAATGTTGGAAACGGATGGGGTCCGTATACGATTGGAGTTTACCCCCTCATCGTCAGGTAGGACCTGATGATAGTTTAGCGAATCAGCGAAACTGGTAGCTACATAATAAATGACACCAGAAATACGGCTGCAGATGTTCCACATTATTACATAAGTGAACGGTTGAAGTCCCTCAGACCTTCAACCAGGAGAATGTCGGTAGAAAAACGCCCAATTTTGTGCACAAACAGGTGTCTACATCTTCATCTACATCTACATTTATACTACGCAAGCCACCCAACGGTGTGTGGCGGATGGCACTTTTCGTGCCACTTTCATTACCTCCGTTTCCTGTTCCAGTCGCGTATGGTTCGTGGGAAGAACGACTGCCGGAAGACCTCCGTGACGCTCGAATTGACGCTCGAATCTCTCTAATTTTACATTCGTGACCTCCTCGGGAAGTATACTCGTAAGTAGAGGGAAGTAGTATATTCGATACCTCATCCAGAAAGGCACCCTCTCGAAACCTGGACAGCAAGCTGCACTGCGATGCAGAGCGCCCTCTTGCAGAGCTTGCCACTTGAGTTTGTTAAACATCTCCGTAACGCTATCACGCTTACCAAATAACCCTGTGACGAAACGCGCCACTCTTCTTTGGGTATTGTCTATCTACTCTGTCAACCCGACCTGGTACGGATCCCACACTGATGAGCAATACTCAAGTATAGGTAGAACGGGTGTTTTGTAATTAACCTCCTTTGTTGATAGACTACATTTTCTAAGGAGTCTCCCAATGAATCGCAACCTTGCACACGCCTTACCACCAATTAATTTTATACGATCATTCCACTTCAAATAGTTCCGTACGCATACTGCGAGATATTTTACAGAAGTAACTGCTACCAGTGTTTCTTCCGCTATCATCTTCCTTCCATGTATTCGAAATACATTACATTTGTCTATGTTAAGGGTCAGTTGACACTCCCTGCACCAAGTGTCTATCCGCTGCAGATCTTCCTGCATTTCGCTGCAATTTTCTAATGCTGCAACTTCTCTGTATACTACAGCAACATCCGCGAAAAGCCGCATGGAACTCCCGACACTATCTACTAGGTCGTTTATATATCTTGTGAAAAGCAGTGGTCCCATAAGACTCCTGCGTCTCACGCAAGAGGTTACTTTAACGTCTGTAGACGTCTCTCCATTGAGAACAACATGCTGTGTTCTGTTTGCTAAAAACTCTCCAATCCAGCCACATAGCTGGTCTGATATTCCGTAGGCTCTTACTTTGTTTACCAGGCGACAGTGCGGACCTGTATCGAACGCCTTCGGGAAGTCAAGGAAAATGACATCTACCTGGGAGCCTGTATCTAGTATTTTCTGGTTCTCATGAACAAATAAAGCGAGTTGGGTCTCACACGATGGCTGTTTCCGGAATCCATGTTGATTCCTACAGAGTATGTTATGGGTTTCCGGAAATAACATGATACGCGAGCAAAAAACATGTTCTAAAATTCTGCAACACATCGATGTCAGAGATATAGATCTGTAGTTTTGCGCAGCTACTCGACGACCCCTCTTGAAAACTGGAACTACCTGTGCTCTTTTCCAATCACTTGGAACCTTCCGTTCCTCTAGATCAAAGCTTCCCAACCTGTGGTCTGCGGACGCCTAAGGGGTCCGCCGGCTCTTTTTAAGGGGTCCGCGGCCACTTTTCACCAAATCGTGTACAAAAATGAGTAAAATTATTGAATAAAAATGTAAAAATAAAATTCATCACTTTTTTTCGTGTGAAAAACATGTGTACTTTCATTTCAGGTCGTATCCCCAAGCAGCCTTTGCGGTTCCTAAACGAGAACGTATACACAGTTTAGTAGCGGAGAATGCGGCTTCTCTGATCGACTGTTTAGCAACAATACCGGGGTCGTTTGTGCGCCGGCTCACGGCGCTAGATGCGCTGAAACCTTTTACGCATGCGCGGAGCGAGCTTTGTCGACCAATCACAGCGCTCGCTGGCACGTATGCGGCCCCAGGCATCATTAAATGTTAAACTTCCCTTGTCAGTGAACTACCTGGTTCGTAAGTCGATTTTTAACCGGTTTGTTACTTCTAACATGGATCGGTGGCTGAAGTCAGGATCATTGGAGGAGTTTCTCCATCGCCTTCACAACACGGGAAGTTTCCATTTGAAATGAATGAAGGGGGAGGACGCCAAAAGGAAGACTTTACATACATTTGAACATTTTTCTTCGGATTTCACGAAAAACCACACACACACAACACACACGACTGTTATGAAATATGCATGCTCCTTACACAACAATAGCCAAATAGTGGAAGTGAACAGACCATAAGCGGCATCTTTTCAACAGCGAACAGTTTGGACGTGACGTTGATTGCTCTTGGAGGAACCAAGTTCCATCGTGTGAAATTTCAATTACCAAGTAATTATAATCAGGCTATAGTGTGTTGAACAAAGGAAGTAAATCCACTAGTAAGTGTCTGGATACAGTGGGAATTCAAATTGTTTCCATTCATCTCTAAACCAAAGACTATTGAAATTCCGGGGGGGGGGGGGGGGAGGGTTCATTGGGAACATGGCACCTGCACTAAGAAGCTTTCTGTTCCCATAGGTTTCACTCTGAAGTTTGAAGTTACTGTGCTCTTGACTGACTAGCGGTCCGCCTGAAGAACTGAAGAAGGGGTCCGGCAGCTGATAAGGTTGGGAAGCTCTGCTCTAGAGAATTGAGATACACGGCTGTTAGAAGGGGGCCAAGTTCTTTCACGTACTCTGTGTAGAATCGAACTGGTATCCCGTCAGGTCTAGCGTCCGGGTATTTTTGATTAGATAGTGTAGTAATACTGTTGGAAATCACCGTGATTCATACTGGACGAGTACGTCGTGTTTCATTGAGCGAGCGGCGGCTTTGCAGGGAGGACGGGCGCGGCGATGCGGCAGGTTCGCCCACCAGACGTCGACGCGACTGGCCGCCTGACCTCGCACGGTGGCGCGTGGGCCGCCGCTGATGGCCGTGGCGACCTCCTGGTAAGGAAGGCGACCACCTCGGCGTCTGCAGACGCCGGCCGCCGGCTGCTGCCGCACTGTGCGGCCCGCCGCGCCTTCCATCAGCACAACAAATTGCCTGTGGAATTACCTCCACACTTCTTAACTGATTCTCTCGCAAAATGACGGTCCCTATATTGCATAAATAAAACTACTTTCATTCACGAACAGCGTAGACCAGTGGTCGTCAAACTGCGGCCCGCGTGGGGCCTCTTATGTTGTGCCGCTGGTGGTTCTCAGTCAGATTTCATAATAATATGCGTCAACTAATGTTTAAAGCATCTTAAGAGTGTAGTTTTCCTGCTCAGTAACATACAAAAATGCTTACACAGACAGTAATATTTACAGATGTACTTTAGTTAATGTTGGTGATCTCAGCTGTGATCTATATAAAACTAGTATTTTGCGGCACGAGGAGAGGACTAAATACCGCAGAAATTTAAAATTATTATTCCCTATTACGGATGATTTTAATTTCATGAATGTTTGACTATTGCCAACAACTGCTCAATAAATTTATTCGACAAAGTAGTCAGAAGTAGTTGCGAATCGTAAGTACTTATTCTTTACCGGTTTCGAATGTACATTTACAATTTGTAACACATATTAATTTTTAAAAGTTTCTGTACAAGTACAGCTTACGTATATCGGAAACTGGTAAAGAATAATTACATTTGCGACTGTCGGCTGTACCTTACGACGACATCGAATCAGAAATGTACTGTGGGGGTTGTAGTGGAAGAGTGAAAAATTATCCGTCGCCTCGGGGGCAAAGCTGTGTGCAGGGGCAGATAGATACGTCGGTGCGCGGGGGATGGGATGTGGTAGGGGGTATGTTTCCTTGTTAGACTTCCAGCGCTGACATCTCAGGGTGTGTCTCGTATCGATCAATCTCTGTGACAAAAGTTTCAAATGAAAGTTTCATCGGTTCGTAAATCCAGAGACTGACGTCTACAAATGCGGTATATATTTGCAGCAGCGAATATGGAATGAAATTAAGGCTTATGTAAAAAATGGTTCAAAAGGTTCTGAGCACTATTGGACTTAACATCTGAGGTCATCACTCCCCAAGAACTTAGAACTACTTAAACCGAACTAACCTAAGGATTCGAACCTGCGACCGTAGCAGTTGCGCGGTTCCGGACTGAAGCGCCTACAACCGTTCGGCCACCGCGGTCGGCGAAGGCTTTTGTAACACAACGTGATGTGTGGAACAAAAATGACATTCAAAGCTGGTAGTAACAATTTACGACCATGTCTCATACTTAATAATGTATTTAAATAAAAGTGCATTTATGTCATTAAGCCATTAATCAGCCGCTCACACAGACAACACAACAGTGAAGGTGGCAGCTATGTGAAAAATAGACGGTCGACATAAAGCGCTCCGATCCTGCCGACTTTGATGCCGGCGGCCAACTTCTCCCGCCATTTCTGCGTCTAGCGTATTGGGGCGTCATAACATACAACTTAAAAAAATGTCGGTGCATATGCGCTCGAGGTGATGCCGAGCAATGTCACTGTTGGCTCTCGATCTAAAAAGTGTGATGACCACTGGCGTAGACACCCCATTAGTCAACAAGAAGACAGAAGTTGAAAGTAAAATTGCTTTGACGCCCCACTGAGAACATCATTTTGAACTATCTTTGACATCACTGGAAGAGAAAGCGTCAAATTACACTGCCAGGGAAAAAGGACAACGCCATTCTACTGAAAAATTATGTGACAGGTAGTTCATCGTTGTAAGAGTGCATGGTAACAGATTCAGACCAAATTAAACACGCACATGTAAAGAGTGACCAAATAGTCGCATCAGTAGACAGAGGACACCTCTCCTGGCGGTAGAGAAGTCGTGTATTCTCGCACACAAACGACTGTAGGGATTAAGTTCACTTTTCACCATGTCCCATACGTGTTCAATTGGTGAAAGGGCTGGTAATCTTTTTGGCCAGTGCAGTTGTACGCCACGAAGAGCGGCAGCGGCCTTATGTTGCATTCTCCTCCCTGTCGAAGAGACGTCAGTAACATGGACTTAACAACCTATGCCAAGTCGCAAGCACTGCTTACGTTACCCTGCAAGAACACCAAATGCCACCACGAGTTTTACCTTGTGCCTCCCCTCCCCGCATCCCCCTCACCCGAAGCCTAGCTTGGGACTTGTGGACGGAAGCACTCCGAGACAGGCCGTTCACCAGGTGTACGCTTTACACGTGTACGTCTATCACTCGCACACACGTAACACAGAAACACAAGAAACGGCCATTACACTCTTCAGTTATCTCTCTCACAACATCAGACTAGTTTGTTCAGAGCCTCACGTGGTCCCAACACCGTTGCAAGCAGACGGTTCCCAGCGGTCCGTCGTGAGGTAGCAGGTGCAGCACGCGGCCGGATTTCGTCCCTGGATGATGTTTGGTCAGCCACGGCTGCTCTCACAACGCTCCGATCTTGATGTCTGTCTGCACTTCGCGGATGTCCAGAACATGGTCTGCGGGTTTTGGAATGCCTCACAGGGCGCTGGTGAAGGCACTGACACCACGGATGTACTGCGTCCAATATGTGAAGCAATCCACCCAGCTTGCCACAAGTCTGTAGTTCTACCCCATTGAAACGTCCCCTTAGAACAATTATACATGACTGTGCTTAAACTGAACCACAATATTTGTAGCGCAACGCAATCTGACTTTTAAAAATCCCTACGAAAGAATGGCCCTGAGTAACATTAACCTATACCTTTCACAAATCACTTACCTCACCAAAAATCTTCGTTACTCGAACTACTGCAATACAGCGAGCGCCACTACTGCCAGCTAAATAAAAGATTCAAACTACGGAAGGCACTAACTATTGATAGGCACAGTTAGCGAATGAAAGATTTTAACAGAGAACAAACAATGTATTTACCTGAATAGTCATAATATATATATATATATATATATATATATATATATATATATATATATATATATATATATATATATCAGTTCATGACATCCGGTCTTACAAATTTCAAAACTCCGCCGTCTCTCTCCCCACATCCACCACTGCTGGCGGCTCACCTTCAACTGCGCAACGCTACGCGCTGTTAACATCCAGCTGCCCAACACTACAATGGCGAGTATTACAACAATGCCAACCAGCCACTGACTGCACACAGCACAGCCAGTGATTTTTCATACAGAGCGCTAAGCGGCGTTACCAATAAAAAAACCTAAACAGCCTACTTACATAGCCCCCATGCTCCCCATAAAAATTTTTACAAATTGTTTTGGTCAGTGGCCAATACAGATTTGAAAAAAAATTTCATAATTACAATAACAAAGAAATGAAATGCACACACTTATCGATACAATGTTGGTCAAAAGCTAAAATTTTCTCACAGTCCATAAAGACAGTCCTGATCGTTCATTACATTAAAATAGCATTGTGTTTGCTCAATGTCTGAGTAAAAGAAAATGCACACGGAAGTAGTGGATTTCCATGCAGTCTTGAAGAAGTAGTGTTTTCTTCCAAGGGAAAGATATGCTGACAGGCAATGGGCCACAACAGAGCAAACCCACAGCAGAGTCAGTCGAAGTTTTGAAGAATATTGGAAGGTTGGTCATGACAGACCAGACCACTGTAGTCTTGTTGGAGATTACGGTATTGGTGGGCCACCAGAGCTGCAGACCCACTGCAGTCCTTGTAGAAATAATGGTGTTGGTGAGTCATCAAAGGTGCAGACCCACTGTAGTCCTTGTAGACTGTGCAGGTGCACAATCAACATCGAAGAGTCTTGCGGACAATATAGCAAGTCCATAAACCACCACCTGTGCACTCACAAAGTTTTTGAATTGTCCTTAAAACCAGCAATGCTGTTAACCAGTCCCTTGCTGAATTATCAACACACGTCCAAACAGTAACAGTCCTCTTTTTTTCACATATTGTGCATATACTATGACCAACAGAAATGTGTACAGTGAAATGAATGATTACAAGTTACTTAATTTGATGAACTGGTGTCAATTACAATATTATAACATCTCCAGGGTTCTTCCATGTATACAACCTCGTTTAATGATTCTGAAACCAAGTGTTAGCTATCATTAAGTTGTGCTCTGTGCAAAATTCTACCAGGTGGCTTCCTCTTTCATTTCTTAGCCCCAATACAAATTCACCTTCTCTCCCTTTTCCTACACTCGAATTTCAGTCACCATGACTATTAAATTTTCGTCTCCCTTCACTCTCTGAATAATTCCTTTTATTTCACCATACATTTCTTCAATTTCTTCGTCATCTGCAGAGCTAGTTGGCATATAAACTTGTACTACTCTAGTAGGTGTGGGCTTCGTATCTAGCTTGGACACAATAATGCGTTCACTATGCTGTTTGTAGTAGATTACCCGCATTCCTATTTTCCTATTCATTATTAAACCTACTCCTGCATTACCCCTATTTGTTTTTTTGTTTATAACACTGTAGGCACCTGACCAGAAGTCTTGTTCGTCCTGCCACCGAACTTCACTAATTCCCACTATATCTAACTTTAACCTATCCGTTTCCCTTTTTAAATTTTCTAACCTACCTGCCCGATTAAGGGATCTGACATTCCACGCTCCGATCCGTAGAACCCCAGTTTTCTTTCTCCTGATAACAGCATCCTTTTGAGTAGTCCCCGCCCGGAGATCCAAATGGGGGACTATTTTACCTGCGGAATATTTTACCCAAGAGGACGCCATCATCATTTAATCATACAGTAAAGCTACATGCCCTCGGAAAAATTACGGCCGTAGTTTCCCGTTGCTTTCAGCCGTTCGCAGTACCAGCACAGCAAGGCCGTTTTGGTTATTGTTACAAGGCCAGATCAGTCAATCATCCGGACTGTTGCCCTTGCAACTACTGAAAAGGCTGCTGCCCTCTTCAGGAACCACACGTTTGTCTGGCCTCTCAACAGATACCCCTCCGTTGTGGTTGCATCTACGGTACGGCTATCTGTATCGCTGAGGCACGAAAGCCTCCCCACCAACGACAAGGTCCATGGTTCATGGGGGGATCGTCAACATAACATCATAAAACCTCAGCCAAATCTCAAAATCGTCGTAGCTTCCTGCAATAATTTCAAAAGCTGAAAAAAAATTCTCTGCTCATGTCAAAAGCTTCATCAATCTCAAACATACTTTAAAAATCATGATCCCATACCAAATACATCATTCAAAGCTCTCATAGTATCACAATGGTTCCGAAAAATATGAAGGATTCACACAGAACAGACAAAATACAATTTCATAAGTGTGAAGTTATCCAGCTGTGTAATTGCGTAAACATCTGTCCCTGACGTAGTGAAAAAAAATGTTTGTCTCTCTCAGTTAAATGATCAGATAGCTGTGTAATTTATGTATTAGAGAAATATGGTACCGATGTGTAAAGTTGTATAAGCAAATACCATATTAGCTAGGGCTCCTTGTGCTTGCCAAACACATGGTACACAAAGCAGGTGTGTACCCCCTTGAGGATTAATGTAATTATATCCTCAGGTGTTGCAGATTACAGCAATGGAATGAAATGTATCACGGAAAACCTTTGTATCATTGTACTTCAAATATCTTTAAAAATAAATGTTTTAAGTACAAAATTAGTCACTCAAATACGTGTACTGTAGCGCTAAACTGTGCGTCGTGTTGTAAGATAATCTCTATGGAAGTGTCGTAGTTATCGTCCTCCGAAAGCTAAGTTATGCAGAAGTCAATGTACTTACCTCATGATAAACAATAGTGAAATGCTATGCGTATAGATATCGTAGTTATTACGTACTTTATCGTGATTAAGAAAGTACTATAATGTAACGTAATGTTGTGGTATGGAGAAAGGCTGTCTCATTGTAGCTATACCACAAAAGTTACAAGTAAAACATTTTTCACTTTCCAGAATAATTCAGAAAAACTGTACAGATATAAAACAGATACATCGCAAAAGCAACATTGTAAATTGTCAATCATTAGTAGCGTCGTGACAAAATCGTGTAGCTGTCAAATATACTAACCACTGTGTCATCTGGTATCTCACAGAAAGTACTTTAAATCCAGAATGTATTTTCAAGTAAACCAAAATGCTACATTAAAATTCCATTAGCAGTATATGTTCTAATTACTTAAGCCTTATAGTCTTTAGTAATCGTGCAACTATCAAGCAAGAATGCACACACACAGTAACACTGTGTCCTCTGTTGACTGTAACAATGCATTCGTAATTTCTGTTTAAATAAGTTCTCTTGGTTCTTGACTGGATATTTAACTTCAAATATTGTTGCATGTTAACAATTTCTTAGTCTGACAAAGCATACTAGTAATGTAAAGTGAAAAGTTATATGGCAAAGACAAAGTTAAAAAGCAGATTATCTTTCGATAAACGGTTTTACATGTGAAATGTAGTACAATCCTTTACTGTTCCTAGTGCTCAGAGTTAACTTGAACGCAATTATCATGCGGTAAACGTCGGTAAGGAATACTGGAATTTTTCTCAAGGTTAGCGCCTATGTTATTTTTCTCTGAGCCAGCCGGCGCACGCGGCTGCCTGCGGTGCGAGTCATTGTCTGTCTCTTTGTTGGCGCGCGTCGTTATTGGGATTAGGAGACCTAACTTCTACAAATTCATCTTGTTGAGAAGGCCCTACCTAGGTTTAATCCTGCCAGTTCTGATGCAATTCAGGTCTGTCGTTACGAATATACCGTCTGTCGTCATGTCGATAGATTCCATTGTTTCTTTCTTATCGGTCACGTGGTGGAGAATTTCTCTCTGAATCGTAACTGCGCGCTGGACCGTTGCGTCTGAAGTTATTATGTCTCCCTTGATAATAATTATTTTGGTTTCCATATTGTCTGTTTCTCTGATTGTCTCTGTGATAGTCATCACCGCGGAGAGGTGATCTTTCCCTGTAATTATTACTACTGTGCCAACGGTTGTCATACGGTTGGTTCGTTACTCGAACTACTGCAATACAGCGAGAGCCACTACAGCCAGCTAAATAAAAGATTCAAACTATCGAAGGCACTAACTACTGATAGGCATAGTTAGCGAATGAAAGATTTCAATAGAGAACTAACAATGTATTTACCTTAATAGTCATAATATATATATCAGTTCATGACATCCAGTCTTACAAATTTCAAAACTCCGCCATCTCTCTCCCCACATCCACCACTGCTGGCGGCTCACCTCCAACTGCGCAACGCTACACGCTGTTAACATCCAGCTGCCCAACACTACAATGGCGAGTATTAGAACAATGCCAACCAGCCACTTACTGCACACAGCACAGCAAGTGATTTTTCATACAGAGCGCTATGTGGCGTTACCAATAAAAATACCTAAACAGCTTACTTACACCGTCCAAACTGCTGAAGTTGTTCAGTAGGAGTACGTGGTCGTCATTGGGGCATGGTTGTGTTCTACAGTGATTGTTGCAAAAACCACCTTTAAAATCAGCATAGTTACTGCCTGCACAGTCACAGAAGAGGGCATATGCACAGACCTCCTGAGCGCCGTATATGTATGGCCGTAGTTCAGGATGTAATCGGCAGTTGCGGCACGTAGATATGTGACTACCAGAGCATTGTAGGCTCCTAGGATCGGACGTTGACATACAGTATGTTAGGTTATGCTCTTTCCCATATGTGGCGCTACCTGGTTTACGCTAACATTGCGCCGTAACTACGATGACCTACCGCGAGGCATTTGCCGCAGTGACTAATGGGCTTCGCCGCCATTATCTGCATCAGATTGCTGTTCCCCGCAGTGTTGTTGACACGTCCCACCTGCTGCCTCTGCTGCAGTCGTAGCTCCCGCTGGGGTTGCGCCGTCTGATGCAATTCTCCATGATGCTGTGGCACGACAGCGGAGGAGTGGGCTGCTGCTATTGTGGCTGCCGTTGCCACTGACGGTAGTTTCTGGCTTCTGTGAAGTCGCTGCGCTGCATCTGATTGAATGGTTCCAGCTACTGTGGTTGTGTCTGCGACTTGAGTAATGCAAACGCATGCTCGGCTGACTGTCGCTTTACATGCTCGTCGATCTGTAAACTACGGGTAGCTTGGATGACACTGATTTACCGGTATATTATTCCCGTATGCAATAGTGGGGTCAGCATAAAATTGCACGATTCCTGTAGCTTTCACTGGGCTATTATCTATCGAGACCATTTCCACATCTTCTTTTGAGTACTTAATTAGTTCTTGGTATAACAAAATGTAGAAATACGTAACTGCACGAATTACGATGTTTACACCCCTGAGCCTCGAGAAGGAGGACGTGTCTCCGGATATGACAGCTGCTCCCGCACTATTTGACCGTTATACAGGGTGGTTATAATTAAACTTTCAAAAAAAGAATGGTTTAAATGGTTCTGAGCACTATGGGATTCAATATCTTAGGTCATAAGTCCCCTAGAACTTAGAACTACTTAAACCTAACTAACCTAAGCTCAGCACACACACCCATGCACGAGGCAGGATTCAAACCTGCGACCGTAGGAGTCCCGCGGTTCCGGACTGCAGCGCCAGAACCACACGGCTACCGCGGCCGGCAATTAAACTTTCGCTACTCGAAAAGACCCTCTCGAAAAACGGAGGACCTTACGACAGTGAAATTTCGAGGAAACTTTTTTAAGGACATGCAGCACAGAAATAACGAAAAAAAACATTGAAATTAATTTCCACATGACAGGATAACATTTGTTAACTGTGTACCATGGTTACCTTCCAGGTTAGAAAGGTCACTCAATATGCCACGAGCGCTTGGAACCACCCAAGGTATTGCTTTGCTGTTGCCCATTGTACAGTCGTGGACAAAACGAGCGAGAACCCTCGCCTTTTCTTTATGTTGATCCGCACAGCTTTCAAGTCTGCTACACAGCATAACAGGAAAGGCGACGAAATGCTACCAACATACTATGCAAGTTCGCTCAGCTTGCGTGCTGAGATAGATACTAGCACTGGAGAAACTCGCGCTTCGAAGACGCCACAGCATCGTCTGCCACCAATTCGTGAAAAACGAAATACCTCAAGTATAAGCCAATGTGCTGTATTCGCATATCTGTGAGTACGACTTGGATCTAGTACGTATGATCAGATTGCGAATCGAACATCATGAATAAAGACAAGGGGAAATGGTTTAGGCGTCCTTCTTCTTCCGTAACATCAAATATATTTTAGTTACTCTTTCTTAAATGAACTGCGCAGAAACGACTCACCAGAAGTGAATAACTTTTTAGTAACACCAGCGGGTTAGCGGTGCGCTCAACTGCGTCATATCGCGGACCGCGCGGCTGCTTGCGCCGTCAGTTCGAATCCTTCCCCGGGCATGGATGTGTGTTAGGTTAGGTAGGTTGAAGTAGTTCTAGGTCTAGGGTACTGATGACCTAAGCAGTTTGATCCCATAGTTCCTAGAGTCATTTCTTGACCTTTCGCGTAAACTTTCTTAACATAAATGGTCTTATCTTTAGATTGCGTTGACATAGCTCACTTTTATACACCACTAAGGGACCGTATACCGCAGGAAGTGCGACACGTTTCCGTTTATTATGTCCACCCGTACTCGAGGTAAACGGGTTTTAAGGGTTAGGTAGACAAATAGACGGTAAAGAAAGTGAGACTAGTAGGGTTCCATTTTTACTAATTTACGTGACGTAATCCTAACAACGAAAATAGCTCGGCTAGTGGTTCTAGGCTCTTCAGTCCGGAACTGCACGACCGCTACGGTCGCAGGTTCGAATCCTATCTCGGGCATGGATGTGTGTCATGTCCTTAGGCTAGTTAGGTTTAAGTAGTCTAAGTTCTGGGGACTGATGACCTCAGATGTTAAGTCCCATAGTGCTGAGAGTCATTTGAACCATTTGAAAATAGCTCCCACAAGTACTGAAGATGAGGGCCGCATAATAATTTCCCCTACTCTTTATTCGAAATGTTCGAGTTATAGTCGATACATCAGCATATTAATCGTAGCTACGCTTTTGATCCAAATCACGTTTAGAGGAACGCAAATAAAATCCATTTGCCTATACACGTGGTAATTCAGAACCCACTATAAATACCACCGCGTTTTAGATGCGCGAGCATTCTCATTGCTAGCTACCTAAGGAACACTTCGGCTAATCAACGATTTCTGGCTGTGGCACGTCTAATGGAGAATTCGAAACATTGTAGAATACGTTTGGCAGCTACGTCGTCGTTTATTTCCTGGGGTGGTGCAGAATTATCCTACTAAATTAACTCGCTAACAACAGAATTCGATAAACATACCGAATGATTGCCACATAAGCGGTGACATAAAGGTAGACAACTCATGTTTTTGAGTTCAGAAAGCTCTGTGTAACAGAAACTGCAGATAATTTTGCTATTTTCATTGCGAATTTTCCGGTTTATTCATCTCTGTGGTAATAATACAAGGCTGTTTGCCTGGGTTGTCTGCTAGCGTAGTGAAAGGCGTTTGCTACTGCAAGGGAGGTCTGGTTTGTTTTCGGTTCTAATCTAGATGGAGCCAGATAGACTATCAGTAAAGGAATTTTAAGAAATTCTCGCGCCCCCAATACGTTTTATTGCTACCTTTATTCTGTACCGGTGCCCCGTGGATGTCGATATGAAACTCTTGTAGAATTTCATACTTGTTACTGCCTACTTTTTCCGCTTCTGTCAATAATTGAATTGACTTAAGTGTGGCACTGAATGATTTTTAATTGAATCTTCATGCATTGCTAAATTTGCACACTTTCATGGTAGGTCAGCAAGGGTAATCCAGTATGACTGGTCTGAGCGTTCACACACATCATTTCGCGGCGAATGCGCATAATGTTTTGCTAATTCGTAACGATCCGGGATACTTTGTCTTACTAAACCAGTTATGTTATCTCGATAAGCTGAAATTCATTTTTATTAGTACAATTCACACTAATTAGCGTTTCTTCTTTCATTTATATCTTATATTTATGTGTTGTGGTTAAGACATTAATCAGCATTGATATAGTCTTACACATGATTGAAAACAGTCTGGCAAATTTCGGATAGTTTTTCAATTTAACGCCTGTGCATAGTACGTTGGTAGCACTTCGTCGCCTTGCCTGTTTTGCTGTGTAGCAGACTTTAAAGCTGTGCGGATCAGCATAACGAAAAGGGGAGAGGTCTCGCTCGTTTTGTCCACGTCTGTACCTCAGGTAACATGTTGTCTACCTTCCTCGCTATGCTCATCATAGCCCTCGTCTGTGTGTTAGCGTCTCGTTGATAAACCATGTCCTTCAGGTAACCTCCTAGCCAGAATCACAGGGTTCATATTTGCTGTTCTTGGAGGACACATCGTTTGCAACGTCCGTCCAGAGGTTCTGTTTTCTCCAGATGTTTTAAGGAGTAACCGAGTGATCTCTCCATCAGTGCGAGGTGGTGTTCCATAGTGCATCAAAACAGTTGAGTCCAAAGCACCTCTCCCACTTAGAGCAGGGGTCACATGTTGGCGAAGCAGATCACAGTAACGTGCGCCGTTCACGCTGCATGTCCTTGGTTACTGGGGTCTAGTGAGTTCCTCCTACGTCACCGTACTGGTACCGGTGCCTTACTGCAAGTCAAGGCACTACGACTACTAACAACACAAATCCTGCAGCGCACAGTCTGAACATCATTCCTATAACGTACGATATGTACGCTTCAATCTGCACTGGGACAAGCAGCGAAAGGTTGGTTATAATTACAGTGTACTTCATGTAATCATGAAAGACGTACATGGAAACTGTGTTCGTCATAAATACGTGATGATATTAATAACCTTTCTGGAGATTCTGAAGACAGAGCTGAACAATAAAGACAATATTTGGGATTTAAACTGCTCATTCTTCACACATGGTTTGGTTGAGTGCGAGGTGGGAGGGGGCAAGTTATTTAGAGTCTGCTTTGTATTCGTTACACAGTTTCACCGTCAGAAACAGTGTGCAACCCACGTTGATTTGCATCTGCGATCTGTATTTCGATCAACGGCTTGTCCTTTCCTGTTGTTATTATGACGCACCTAAATAGCGGAACGGGTGCTGGAAGTAATAAGCTAGTGATTCGGGTGGGTAAAAAAAAGCTGGTCGACGCAGTTCCGACAATACACTTTCTCGCTGGATCAATATTTCATTAACTTTAAATGCCTGTTTTTTTCTCCCGCAGTAGCAAGACGGCAGAAACGAGCTTTTGATCTGCGGTCAAAGGGTGGTGCAGTGAAAGGGTTAGGGAGGCGGCGCTATTTGGTTAATTACGGTTACTATTCTAATGTTGCAGCACCAGAATTCTGCTCTGCAAGGTTGCAGAGTAGCAGCTATCCAAAGCCCTGTACGATGAACCCTAACGCGCTGACATGTTTAAAATATTAAATCACTGCTAGAACATACCGACTAGTCCGCTTACGCCCTTCCGTTACAGAAGCGATTGGGAGCTGAGAAAATGTCTTACAGCTGACGCTATTAGATCTATAACTAATGATTCAAGCAAATCAAATAAACAGTTTACGAACGCTAAACAGTGTTCCACTGTTGCCTGCGCTTCACTAACAGCCTCTTATAAATGGCATAAGTGCATCATTATAATCAATGCTCTTTGCTCGGGCAGGTCTTCACACATAGTTCTTTATGCAGTCCTATCATTTGTCACTCTGTTCGTTTCCTCAAATGTTTCCTATCCTTATACTATCCGCCATATGGTATCTTCTGCGTCCTCTTATTCATCCACTCATCGTTCCTTCCATGGAATTCATCAGTAAACACTCTCTTTTGATCCAGTGTCGAAGCCAACTGTGCTTCCTTTTCCTGATCACCTTCAACATTTCTCTCTCACTCCCCACACAACACCACATTTCTTAATTTGTGTACCCGTTCCATTCCTTCCTTCCTCCCAAAGATATACATTTTAAATGCTTTTCTACTTTCTTCCTCTTTCCTCAGTATCCGTAGGTCAGCTCCATATGTTGTTAAGCTCAATATGAATAATTTCACCACTCTCTTCCTCAGGTCCCTGTCCGCACACCAAACAGAAACCCGCTCTTTGCATTAAAAGCCTCCTTAGCAATTGCTATAAGTGTATTGACCCCCTTATTACATTTAATGTCGTGCGTAATAATACTTCCCAGGAACTTAAAAGCAATAAACTTGTTCTACATCTTCCTGTGCTAACTACAGTTGTTCTTACTTTTTTTGCACTTATCACTATACGTTTGTTTGTTTTTCCTATTATTTCTCATTCCTAACTCCTCACAGGTCTTGTTTAATCCTTTTAACATATAATTATGGAATTAAGCTAATTATAGTTTAGAGGAATAAGGCTACTATATGCGGAATATAAAATTCATGGGAGATTACGAACTATTGTTGATGCAATAATCTCAAAACAAGAATCAGACTTTAGAAAGAGATGCCGTCTAATGATATTTATAATAAGACAAATTATTGGAAAAATGTTGAATTTGGCTTATAGCCCCATTCAGCATTTACTGATGAGAAAGCAATTGATAAAGTAAAAAGACCACTTTTATGGAAACTATTGCAAGTAAATTGTTTTTCTAATTACCTTTTCATACAGTAAAAATTAGATACAAAAACAGTAATAAGTTCAGTTTCCGAAATATCATATGAAATTTTAATAAATGAAGGTGTTCGACAAGGATGTCGCTCACTGTATGTATGTACTGAAGACGAAGTTATGTAGTGGAAATGTAAAATACAAATAGAAATTATAATATAATATAATAATGTAGCTTCACATAAAATACTTTGTTACATGCTAATGTATTCTAATTATTGAGAAAGAGAAGATAATTTACAAAGAGACGTATATAGATTGATCGAAAACTCAATATACTACAGATGAACTATATTTCCTAATAAGACAAAGATATTGGCTTTCAATGGAAAGAATTCAGTCAGATCGAAAATACACTCCTGGAAATAGAAAAAAAAACACATTGACACCGGTGTGTCAGACCCACCATACTTGCTCCGGACACTGCAAGAGGGCTGAACAAGCAATGATCACACGCACGGCACAGCGGACACACCAGGAACCGCGGTGTTGGCTGTCGAATGGCGCTAGCTGCGCAGCATTTGTGCACCGCCGCCGTCAGTGTCAGCCAGTTTGCCGTGGCATACGGAGCTCCATCGCAGTCTTTAACACTGGTAGCATGCCGCGACAGCGTGGACGTGAACCGTATGTGCAGTTGACGGACTTTGAGCGAGGGCGTATAGTGGGCATGCGGGAGGCCGGGTGGACGTACCGCTGAATTGCTCAACACGTGGGGCGTGAGGTCTTCACAGTACATCGATGTTGTCGCCAGTGGTCGGCGGAAGGTGCACGTGCCCGTCGACCTGGTACCGGACCGCAGTGACGCACGGATGCACGCCAAGACCGTAGGATCCTACGCAGTGCCGTAGGGGACCGCACCGCCACTTCCCAGCAAATTAGGGACACTGTTGCTCCTGGGGTATCGGCGAGGACCATTCGCAACCGTCTCCATGAAGCTGGGCTACGGTCCCGCACACCGTTAGGCCGTCTTCCGCTCACGCTCCAACATCGTGCAGACCGCCTCCAGTGGTGTCGCGGCAAGCGTGAATGGAGGGACGAATGGAGACGTGTCGTCTTCAGCGATGAGAGTCGCTTCTGCCTTGGTGCCAATGATGGTCGTATGCGTGTTTGGCGCCGTGCAGGTGAGCGCCACAATCAGGACTGCATACGACCGAGGCACACAGGGCCAACACCCGGCATCATGGTGTGGGGAGCGATCTCCTACACTGGCCGTACACCTCTGGTGATCGTCGAGGGGACACTGAATAGTGCACGGTACATCCAAACCGTCATCGAACCCATCGTTCTACCATTCCTAGACCGGCAAGGGAACTTGCTGTTCCAACAGGATAATGCACGTCAGCATGTATCCCGTGCCACCCAACGTGCTCTAGAAGGTGTAAGTCAACTACTCTGGCCAGCAAGATCTCCGGATCTGTCCCCCATTGAGCATGTTTTGGACTGGATGAAGCGTCATTTCACGCGGTCTGCACGTCCAACACGAACGCTGGTCCAACTGAGGCGCCAGATGGAAATGGCATGGCAAGCCGTTCCACAGGACTACATACAGCAGCTCTACGATCGTCTCCATGGGAGAATAGCAGCCTGCATTGCTGCGAAAGGTGGATATACACTGTACTAGTGCCGACATTGTGCATGCTCTGTTGCCTGTGTCTATGTGCCTGTGGTTCTGTCAGTGTGATCATGTGATGTATCTGACCCCAGGAATGTGTCAATAAAGTTTCCCTTTCCTGGGACAATGAATTCACGGTGTTCTTATTTCAATTTCCAGGAGTGTAATAATAAATGAGGAAATTTTAAAACAAATGTCCTACTTCAGTTACCTAGGACGTGATATCATTTCTCCCTATGCGAAAGACATTGAGAATAAGATTAATGAAAATCAAGCTACCTGTGGAACAATTGGAAGTGCGTCGCAAAGAAAAACAAGAAAAGGAACACAATTAAAACACCATAAAATTATGGCTATACCTACTTACAAGGCAGAAACTTAAAAAAAAGTGTTTCCCTTGTGGTTACCAGAGGTAAAGTAAATCTGTTTCTGCCCAAAAGTAAATGCCTGAGCCAATGCATTGCACCTGTGATAGTTTGTTCCACCAGACCATTGTGGCCACATTTCCCAGCCCCAGGAGTGTGCTGTAACGGATGATGTGCTTAGCTTGCAAAATTAGTCACGGTGGAAAAAATGCGACTCTATTAAATGGTTAAGTAGAAGCAATCTTCTGACGTGTAGATTACGCTATTCTCATGTCAGCAAGATGTAAAGACTCTTCTAGGCATCATAACCTCGATGTGAAGCCGTTTTGAAATATTCACTAAGTCAGCAAATTTCATAGTTCGAGAAAATCCACTGTGGAGTGTGTAGTTACCGGATAATTCGATTATTACCGTCATTGTTACTATCATTTTCTTCATACCGTTGCTGGAACACATGTGCTTGAAGATCATTTAATGCCTTTTGGTCATTATGGAAGTAGTTGCCCAAGAAGAGGTTCTTTCCCTGTCTACGGAGTCCTTTTCATGTTAATATCAAACATCAGCAATTACTTGCAGATTACATTAAAACTAAAGTAATTGATGAAGACATTACCTGATAACAAAAAAAACGCTGCCTTTCTTAACTGACTTGCGCCTAGAAATGGTTGTCGGATACTGCCAAACCAAAAGCCAAGGGATCTTACTGCCTTGCGTTGTACTTCGCCGTCAGTCCTTCCACATGATTTGGTCTACGTGACCTGTTTGAAATTGTGTATGGCAGAGAATGTTTTAAAAAACCAATTGTTTTCCTTTGCAATAAACAGAAAGATTTTCATTGTAAGCTATCCAAATCTAAAACTTTCGCATTATTAGTTCAGATTTAACATTCACTTCTATAATGTAGGAAAGTATTTCACAGTAGCAAAACTGCATTCGACTCATCGACCTTATACTTAGTCGCTGACCATAAATTCTGTCTCAGAGTGACACCATTTTAAGTGGCCTAATGTAGCGAAGCCTGTTTTCCAGTGCTCTTTTTCACCGGAAAATATGCAATTCACTCATTGGGCTCCAATAGTACACTGTAACAGTAATTTCTGTTTTTAGGCATGCATGCGGATTGTGGAATTTAGTGGTGCTCTCTCTTCCACTTCTGTATACAATATGCCTGACCTAAACGGGCCCTTTATTATTACAGGCCCTGGGCAGTGCAACATCATACTGAAAACATAATGTGCTTATACTGACAGCCTCACTGTTAGTTTTAGCTGATTTTGCAATTATTTAAATAAAACAACATGACCTTCCAGTGGGAGACATTTCGTGCCTCTTTTCCTTGTGTGAAATTTGTCAGTAAGCGTTTTGCCTTCCAGCCAGCGAAATGCGGCAGAGTACAGCCAGTAAACGATTCACATGCCACGATTTAGTGCCGTTAAGACGATTTCTTTAAACACTGCTGTAGCTGAAGGAATTTAGTTTCTTCTTAAATCGTCTTCTGCAGCAACGTTCACAGATATCTCAAATAGGAAAAGCTCTTTATCCAGGTACGAAGGTTGTAAAACAAACTTCCCACAGTTTGTGTCAGATCGATCTTTTCGTCTTAGAGCACAGCATAAGTATTTTGTCTAAGAGGTATCACAAGTAGTGTTCCTGTAGCTGAGGGAATCATTGGTTGAAAACGAGTTTAGCACCAATGGGTACAGTACTGACAAATAGTCAAAATGATTGTCAACCTTAGTCTGAGTTCATCCACAAACTGAGGCGTATTTATAATACTGTAGCTGGACTGTATATTCTTGTCTTCTTTGAGTGGGCATTGGAAGGCATTTACACACACGTATACAATATTGTGAATACTTGGAATGCTGTAGGTAACGTTGCTATCAAAACTAAATGATGTAGGACGTGTCATTTTAATGAAAGATTTCTTTACATACCATGATTCAGTTTCTTTGCAACAACTTTTTACTATCTCTCTCATTCTTTTTTATCCCTCCCTCTCTCTCTCTCTCTCTCTCTCTCTCTCTCTCTCTCTCTCTCTCTCTCTCACACACACACACACACACACACACACACACACACACAGAGTGTTTTTTTATTTTCATTTGTTTGTTGTGCTCGACTATCGGCGAGGCATGAAAACGTTCGTCAATGATTTTTCTTAGTTTTGAGTGCACTTACGAAAGAAATATAAAAACAACTATGAGAGTTACTGCTTTATGAAGCTTAGTTAGCAGTCAGTTGTGAGTATTATTAGTAACTACGCTCGAGTCCCTAAACCCAGTTACAGAAATGTGAAACAGACGGATTACGTATATCAGGCCGTAGCAGCCGCGTCTTTGAGACGTCAGCTATGGTCACTTCCCAGCCCACTGTAGGATCACATCGCTTCGTCTTCTTCCTACTGGTAATGTAACTGAGATTTGGCAACAAGACAAGGTATATTTGGCAACTTTGTGATCGACGAGTTACCTCCTGGTGTGCACGGAATTAAGCCTCAAAGTTCACTAGATTTTTCCTGTAATTTCCATTGAATAATCTGAGGTATTATTGCTTGAGGTGTAACAAAATATTGTAAATTTACGGTTTTCAGGCCAGGAAAGTCGTTGCACGTGGAAATCTCAACTAATCTTGACCTTTAAATAGCGGTTTACGAGTTCTGGTCACTACTGCTCTCGTAAGTGGAAACCTAGACGCATGTCTCTTCCCTAGCTCTGTGGAAACGAGCTAACCCGTCAGAAAGCGTCTGTTATGGTTTGCGGTTCCAGTCTTGCTGACTGTAACGTTTTTATCCCTTCTGTGAAAGAGCTACAAGCAGTCAGATTACACGTCGATAAGGAAATCGCAAGAAAATAATTTCGGCTCAAAGTGCAATGGTGAAAAACTTACAATGCTGGACAACAGGTAACGCCTCATTCCGCTGCTGACAAGCAAATTTTGGGTTTCTAGGAATACATAACTTTATTTATGAAATGCCACATTTGCATACCGCTTGAGTATGACAAAATCGAAATCCAAGTGATTAGAATTTGACTAATTCGTGCCGATAGAGGTACGCTTGTGTACAGATACTCAGTTTTATTGAAACAGACTTTCAACGTAAGGTTATCTTGGGTAATTTTATTTCATTTCATATAATACAGTGCACAATTTTCGTAAGGTTTCTTTTACTGTTGTTAAAACATTATTTAAAATGAGAGAGAAATTAATCATCAACGATATATGCAAATTCTCTGGCCTTATCTATTACAGTCTGACAATGCACATGCAGTTTATTGATTACATGCATGTAGAAAACATGATCTGAGATAAAGCTATCAAACAAGGTTCAATGAAGAATAAAATGCCACTACCACAAGACAACTATTTTGGCACGATGCGCTCTCCCCATACATAATACAAAAGTTTCGAGATGCATGTGCAGCCTGGCCATCTGTTAAACCTGAAAAGAACAAAATGTCGCAGAAGTTAGCCCTTTTTCCACATGCGATTATTTTGGGTTGAGGAGTAAAGGGAATTATGTTCAAAGTTCCATTAGATCGATAACTTCAGCAGACAGCAGTATGGCGTTTTAAAAAATGTAGCAGTGAATGCACCCAAACTCGCGACGTCTTATCAACAGTGCGCGACGCTACTAGGTGACACATGGCTACAACACCTCCAGAACAGCAACAGTTCCTGCAGAATATCCGCATTGCACACTGCTGTGAGATAATGCATATCGGTTGATGTATACTTCTGAGAGACAGACAGTTACAGATTTCTTTTTCACTGCACGACGTATTTAACAAACAGATAGCGCATTAGAGTAGATCAAGTCGAAAGGAACACATCCTATTTAAATTTCTGCATCCTACACTGTTGGCAGTTCTGTGTAGGTGTCAGTTCCGTGATTTTATTTCGGTGATTACAAAACAGAGTAGAATGTATGCACTGGGTAGTCGAGGCAGCTAGTTCATGGCGATTCGGTCAACCAAGTAAATGAATGTACTGAACATGCTTCAAACCACTACAGGGAGCCTGTGTGTCAGAATTCGCATCCAATGTGGCGCAACATTGTTATGATAGAAAAATGAATAACAGAGAAGAGAATTTGGTGGTCTCTTGGATTGATGCTAGGTTCATATTCTTATGCTCTCGGTTCGATTCCAACTTCTGCTGATGATTTTTGATAAGGAGAGACAGATTCCATTCTCTTCTGGCTACACCAAGTAAAGAAGGTATAATGGCATTTTGGCCTGACAGTCATGTTAAACATGATATTCGTTATCTACCAAGTAGACGTTAGGCTGAACCACAATAAAGTCAGGAGCCGCGACACATAGAAACTCTGTCAACAGTAACCTTCCTTATACTGGTTATTTATTTCTAGTGACGAAACAAATGCTATGTAGGGTCACAGGACACTTATTCCATCTTTTATTTGAGCTTCTGTAAGTCAATAAACTTGGTTCTGTGATGGGAAAGCAACTCAGATCGTCCTTATCGCGGAATTTGATCCCCTCGTGACAACAGAGGTTGACTGCAATTTGTTGTTTGTTCAAAATTGCAAATTCCTCAACATCTCCACATATTGCGCGTGAAAAGGTTCGAATCCTGGCCCGGCACTAAAGCTTTTATTACGTACTATCAAGCTCTAGCAAGAGAAAACCTAACTGCTGGTGAATAATAATTTTGATTTTTAATGTAATTTCATTTGTTGTCAACACTAACGATATCTAACGTTTTTGAGTCCCAGTGAGACACACAATAGTTTGCAAAATCATTGTAAGTTCAGGGACGTTATTCCGAGCTGCTAGTGGAGAAAACTTCGGTAGCTGACGTCTCTTTGTGTGCAGTCAACAACGATATGTGTGGTGTTTGATCCCAGTCAGCACTGAACTCTTCGTCATATTATTTCTAGTTCAAACATGCTCACATGTCGCCGCTGGTGTAACAAACCCATTTATAACGTTCGTTTTCTCTAGAATATAACAACGATAGGTGCCAGGTTGGAGTCCGGAGAAAGAAAAAGCTACTGTTTCGTCTCGTCATTTCAGTTAAAACATCTAGCTAATGCCGAGAAAATCCGATATGTCACAGTTGATTGTTCTTTGATGACAATGCAACTGGTTCTGGGTTCGAATCCCTGTCCAACACAAAACTTTACCGCACAGCTTTTCAAGTAAGTCACTTGTGCAGAAGCTATATTTAACATCTCTCGTAGTTCGTTAACAACTACAATATATGCTGGATAAGAATTCGCGTCCGTTAAAAATGTTTACGTTATGTAATTTTAAGTTGATATTTCCTAAGTGATACTGTCTAAAATCGAGGTATATCACCTTCTGTATGCACAGACAGGAATGACTGTTAGTTTCCGTCAGTCACGAAATCTTTGCTTAGTTTGCATAACCTGGGCTTGAATCCATATGCACAACGAGACGGTTCGTCGTGTCATTTGAAATTCATACATATTCTCAACTAACTACTTGTGAATAACTTAAATTTTTAATGTCATTTTGTGTTAAATAATAAGTACGGTGTGTTATTTTGAAGAGGAAATCATGAATACGACCAACTTATTACGTGAATTACCTATCTGACGTAATAATGAGAGTGGTAACATTTGATGTATGTCATTTATTATAATAAATGTGAGCTTACAAGCCTTAAGAACCGTCTTATCTGCGATAACATGTTCCCCGATATTTGTAGTACCTTGGTATTACTTTACATCTTGAGTTATTGCGATACAAGGCAGTGTTTCCTAGTGGTGACTTGTTGGAACCATTTTCAATAGTCAAACGACTGCACCGAGGGGCGATTAGAAGACCTGCTAGACAGCTGCGTTTTGAAGGTTGTGTGCAAATCAGGCGAAATGCAGTTCAGGTCGTTCGGATACTTTTGAGCATGACTGTACATTTGGAGCACAACAATAAATGGAAGTGAAACATGAATTGTGGGAAAAGCGGAAGAGAAGACAATCGAAGCATTTAAGACGTGGTGCTATAGACGAATGATGAAAATTAGGTGGACTGATAACGTGAGGAATGGGGTAGGTCTGCGCAGAATCGTAGTTGAAAGGAACATGTGGAAACCACTGACAAAGAGAAGGGACAGGACGATAGGACGTCTGTTAAGACAACGAGGATGATTGCAGGGGAAGGTGTAGAAGGGAAAAATTGAAGAGAAAGACAAAGAGTGTAATATATTTGGCAAATAATTGAGGACGTAGGTTGCAAGTTCGCCAGTGCTGAACGTACCATTGTATGGCGAGAGGGTGAGCACGTAATGCACCCACGACCACTGCCAAACATGGTCGTTTTGCTGGCCGCTGTGTAATGGTGTGGAGAGGCATAATCTTTTTGTGTGGGTGTAACGAGCTCAAACACTTTAAACGTGTCGTACTATGTCAGAGTCCTTGTGACACTATTCTAATTACTGTGTGCGTCTCTTCAGGAGTGATTTCGGCCCTGACATCACTTTTATAGATGACAAGGCAGAACCGCATCTAACATCGCAGATTGAGGAGCTGCTGGATCGAAATGATTTTCGGCAAATCGACTGGCCTTCCCATTCCCCCGACGTAAACCCTATCGACTACGTGTGGAACGCTGTGGGGAGATGTGTTGCAGCATGACTACAAGTGGCAACAACCATCCAGCAGTCCTCAACCGCACTGGTGGACGGATGGAACGTTCTCCCACAGGAACGCCTCACTAGTCAACTCGTTATCATGTGAACGCGCTGCAGAGCAAGTATTGCCAACGTGGTTGTCACACACGCTATTAAGAAGACGTCGCGTCTTTTATAATGTCCAGGAGACGACCGTAAATCGCAGCGACTCCAGCACAATTGTTTTCTTTGAATAAGTATCAGTGCCCGCAGCTCGTGGTCGTGTGGTAGCGTTTTCGCTTCCCACACCCGGCTTTCAGGGTTCGATTCCCGGCAGGGTCAGGGATTTTCTCTGCATCATGATGGCTGGGTGTTGTGTGATGTCCTTAGGTTAGTAAGGTATAAGTAGTTCTAAGTTCTAGGGTGTTGATGACCATATATGTTAAGTCCCACAGTGCTCCGAGCCATTTGAACCGTTTTTAAGTATTAGCTCCGTTCATCTCATGGCGTGTTTTTTTTAGTCGCCTTCTGTGGCATACTGTAGCACTTCATTGAATATATGGTCCAAGTTTCATCGAGGTATGTTACTTATTAGTGGCAGATCAAGTGAAAGTTACATCTGTATGTATATGGCATTTAAATACAGAACGTGGCATCGACTTCTACAGAGCGTTAAGTGTGACACGTACGGAGGTGGCACTGGCCTTACGTCGCCTCTGGTACGTGGTGCTCCCGCACGTCCTGGAAGCGCGCAACTGCAATGAGCAGCGTGTGAGATGTCACAAGTACATATTCATTACTGTGTGTGTGTGTGTGTAGATCCTCACTTGCGAAGCCCTTGTCAAGGGATGTGGTCGTACTGTTAAAGCATATTACGAGAAGAAATATACCAGAAGGGCGAAGTGTTTTAAAAAATATCCAGTAAAATAATGAATAGACGAAGCTACACTAAGGATTATATATATACCTAGAAATAACGATGTTACAGGAAGAATAAAAACAGAAAAACAAAAAGGGTGATGTGTCTAAGGTGGTTCATTACTAAAATATTGAACAGCAGCTTAACGGTGGACGACGAAATGTCCATTGTAAAATAACAGAATAAAATACATGTTCTTACTGACACAGACTTATAAGGAAAATATACTTGATTGGAGGACATCAACGAACGGTAAACATGGGTCCTCAGCCGGAAATGGAGGCGTAGAAGTCTTCCAGGAAATGTCTACTTTCAGGATGAAGCTGGTTTTCAAAATGTTTCAAATGGTTCTGTGCACCATGGGACTTAACTTCTGAGGTCATCAGTCCCCTAGAACTTAGAAGTACTTAAACCTAACTAACCTAAGGACATCACACACATCCATGCACGAAGCAGGATTCGAACCTGCGACCGTAGAGGTCGCGCGGTTCCTGACTGTAGCTCCTAGAACCACTCGGACACCCTGGCCGGCGATGAAGCTGGTCATTTAAAATGTAGCCATCGTTTTTCTCTAAGTGTTTGAAAATTTCGAGCCGTTCCCATACATCTAATCGACGTCCTCGTACTCCTTTGTGTAAGTTTACGATATCCTCTGAATCCTTCAGAGCCATATGACTTTAATGCCACACTATTTTACCCCCTCTCTCTCTTTCAGCTTTTCAGATAATATGCCGAATCTTGTAATGACTGTATCCTTGTTAAGTCACACACGCTGCTCATTGAAACTACGCGCATTTAGGAAGTGCAGGAGCGTTCCGTACCAGAGGCGACCTGAAGCTGGTTCCTCTACTCTTCAGACAGTCTCCGCATGTCACTCGCTATCTGTGTACGTAAACGCTGCGAAACTTGTTATTGACACTCTCCACTTTCACCATGCTGCTTAAAATGGCAGGATCGGGTACTTCAATGTTTCCCACAGGGTGAAACGGTAATCATCTGCCTCCGCCTCATGCCTCATTTAACGACCAGGTGTCGATAGTACTTGACTGGTAGCACTTGACTAAGTCATCAGTGTAATGTATCAGATTCCATGATTCGTTAATCCGAAACTCTTGAGCCATCGCGAGAATTGTTGCTATCTGTCAGTTTATTGTCAGATAGCTAGGAGTTTTGGTTTACGAGATGGCCAACGCCTACTTTCGTCAATGAGATGTGGACATCCAACGCCTTTACGATTATTAGCTATTTCACGCGGCATGCACTCACTTTGAAAAGACACATAATAAATGTGATGGCCCTTGCCTCCTGTAGGGCCACAGTCCCTAAAGATCTGCCTTTGTCAAAGTTACATAAAACAGCAAATTCATGCAATATCAGGACAGAAATTCTGTCGAATCCTTTCCTTGTAGCTCTGGCGTTATCACATCATTATATATTCATCGTAACGCGTTACACCCCCTGTAGATGACCTAGCCGAAGTCATTTCCGTAGTACAGCAACGGACCTCGTCCTTAATAGAGCATCACCTCCTCATACACAACAATTTCTATCAATGTTTCCAACGATCTCATAGGAAGCCGAGAATACGTTGACTGTGTGATTGTAATGGAAAATGGTATTGACTCACATATGTGCACGGTAGTATAGTTTCAAAATATAAAGTAAGTGGATCACAGACAAACATTCAAAGTAACGATGCAACATTTTATTGCTGAAATAGTATATTACTCATCGACTGACATCGCTTTCGGCTTGAATCGAAAGATTCAGACGATAAGGGTGTTAAAAGATTGTCGATGAAAGACTGCTGTTTTAGTGGTGACAAGCGTAGCAGCTGTCGTAAAACCATCATGAGAATCAAGATTTAAAAATTTATTTCTGTAGTTCCTTAGCGGTTACCAACCATTACAAAGTACAAACAGTTAAAGCGACGAGGAAGGAAATCCGTCACGCTCTCCACTCAGCTATCGGGGCAGACGTCGACAGCATTGCACGGTGAGAACTTCTCACGTAAGTAAGGGTAAGTAAGTCTTTCCACAGGTGCATTGGTGAATACTCGTCTGCAACTCTTCAGTTCTGCGACTCTGCACTTCTGCGACTCTGCACATCTGCAACTCTACACGCCTGGAGGACTGCACGCCGGCTGTGGCTGCGCATCTCACTCTCACGCGTCTGGGTCTGCACGTCAGTGACTGCTACATGTTTGGTGCTACATGTCTGTGACTTTGTGTGTCTAGGATTACACACCTGGGAAAGCAACGTACTGTTTACATCTGCCAGTCAACTTGGCCGGGACTCTACACTGCGCAACCCCGAGTCTACGCTTCTCATCCATGAGTCTACACTCCGCATCCAAGATACTACACTTCGCATTCATTAGTCTACACCCCACTTGCATGAGTCTACCGTTCTCATCCACGAGTCTACGCTGCACGTCCACGAGTCTATGCCACACATATGCAATTCTACACATCCGTGACTCGGCTTCGCATCGGCTATTCTACGCTGATCGTCGGCCACACCACGCACCACCGACTCCACCCACCCCACTCCACCTACACTACGAGTCTGCCACGCGCCGCTGATCCTGAGGACGACGCCTCTGCCTGACAGCTCATCGTGGTCCCACAGTTCCGACCAGGGTTTTCGGGAGGTTTCCCTTGGTTGTAAGGCGAATGCCGGAACTGTTTTCCACCTCCCGTCGATAAAGAGATAATTCCTGTAAAGAAGAAATTGAGAAATAAATTATGTAAGCTTATATACCTTGTGTTTACTTATTTTTGATATTGTATGTTGAGTAATAATAAATGACATTATCCATTTACGTTGCGTAAGGCAGGAAGCTTCATCTGATCGCTGTAGTCTGCAAAGAAACTGATCAGTAGCCATCTGTGGCTAATGTACGAAGTTCTAGTAAAGAAGTCTGAAAAAATCGCTTAACAAAAAAGATTAAGCTGTAGCGAAAAAGACTCAATAAATCACTTACAAAAAATTACAAAAAAGAACGAAGCTCTAGAAAAAAAAGACTGAATAATCACTTAGAAAAGAAAAGACTGAAAAATCACTTAGCAGAAAAATACTGAAAAAACACCCAGCAAAAAAGAATCAAAAATATGTTATTCTACCTAAGTCGTTGGAAAATCAGATAAGTTATGAAAAAAATCACTTATTAATTGAAAAACTGATTTGTGCGTGGCATTGAGACGTACAACACTTCTTGGTACCCACTCAGTTTTATAAAATTTATTCAGTGGAACATGTGTGGCATGCTGTCTACTTCTGCACCTGAAAGACGGTTTTCGCCTTCAGTGTCCGTTGTGTTCCTTAATGTACAGACCATAGCTCATATGCTCTTTAAATTTTCTGTCATGATACGTCCAGATTTCTGCCTTCGTATTTGGGGCGCTTAGAAGAAATCGGATTCTGTCCGTTTAGCTAGTTCAGTGCAATATCACTGTAATGTTCAGCTATTCTTTACGTTTTGCCGAAGAACATTTTAGACATTTGCGTCAGCGAATTGTGCTTAGATAATGTCTCCACTTATATGCACCTACGACAGATTGACTAGTGAAACATTTTCTGTACCAATGTGGTAAATTACTTCACTGTCGTGAATACTGAAACGTTGAATGTTTTCAGTTACACCACTGCTCGTATAGTGCATCGAGAAAAATGTGCCACAATAGGACAAGGAAGTTATCCGATCTCAATGGTTCAAATGGCTCTGAGCACTATGGGACTTAACATCTACGGTCATCAGGCCCCTAGAATTTAGAACTACTTTAACCTAACCAACCTAAGGACAGTACACAACACCCAGTCATCACGAGGCAGAGAAAATCCCTGACCCCGCCGGGAATCGAACCCGGGAACCCGGGCGCGGGAAGGGAGAACGCTACCGCAACACCACGATCTGTGGACTATCCGATCGCGAATTGAGATTTAGCTACATATTAACAACCATTTTTGTTGCGTTCTAACAAGTCCAAGTGTGAAAATGTTGGATTTTCTCATACCAGTTTAGAAAAATGTTGTGCTGGTTTTTGAATACCAATTCACATAAATAATACAAAAGCTAAAATACGCAAACGAAGAAGCAGATCTTCAGTATTTATAAACAGGTGGTGTCACAGCCGTAGCCTACGCAAAATCGTGATTATGACGATTTTCAACCTCGAAGAATTCATACTGCCATTCAGAGGTCTCGTCTGACCGAGATTTATTTAAAATACGTAGACTATCCTAAAAGAAGTGAATTTATCATGCCCAGATTTCTCCAGTTGGCGTTGTTTATTGGTCGATTTGACTCAGTACTATAAACTGATCAAGATTTCAGCCATATGGCTGTTGTTATTGTGGTCTTCAGTCCTGAGACTGGTTTGATGCAGCTCTCCATGCTACTCTATCCTGCGCAAGCTTCTTCATCTCCCAGTACCTACATCCTTCTGAATCTGCTTGGTGTATTCATGTCTTGGTCAATCTCTACGATTTTTACCCTCCACGCTGCCCTCCAATACTAAATTGGTGATCCCTTGATGCCTCAGAACATGTCCCACGAACCGATCCCTTCTTCTAGTCAAGTTGTGCCACAAACGTCTCTTCTCCCCAGTTTTATTCAACACCTCGTCATTAGTTATGTGATCTACCCATCTAATCTTCAGCATTCTTCTGTAGCACCACATTTCGATAGCTTCTATTCTCTTCTTGTCTAAACTAGTTATCGTCCATGTTTCACTTCCATACATGGCCACACTCCATACAAATACTTTCAGAAACGACTTCCTGACACTTAAATCTATACTCGATGTTAAATTTCTCTTCTTCAGAAACGCTTTCCTTCCTATTGCCAGTCTACATTTTATTTCCTCTCTACTTCGACCATCATCAGTTATTTTGCTCCCCAAATAGCAAAAATTCCTTTATTACTTTTAGTGTCTCATTTCCTAATCTAATACCCTCAACATCACCCGACTTATTTCGACTACATTCCATTATCCTCGTTTTGCTTTTGTTGATGTTCATCTTATATCCTCCCTTCAAGACACTATCCATTCCGTTCAATTGCTCTTCCAAGTCCTTAGCTGTCTCTGACAGAATTATAATGTCATCGGCGAACCTCAAAGTTTCTATTTCTTCTCCATGGATTTTAATACCTACTACCAGTTTTTCTTTTGTGTCTGCTTGCTCAATATACAGATTGAATAACGTCGATGAGAGGCTACAACCCTGTCTCACTCCCTTCCCAACCACTGCTTCCCTTTCATGCCCCTCGACTCTAATAACTACCATCTGGTTTCTGTACCAATTGTAAATAGCCTTTCGCTCCCTGTATTTTACCCCTGCCACCTTTAGAAATTGTAAGAGGGTAATGCACCATATTCTCAACAACGAACTCTAAAAATGGCACTGAGCACTATGGGACTTAACTTCTGAGGTCATCAGTCCCATAGAACTGAGAACTAGTTAAACCTAACTAACCTAAGGACATCACACACATCCATGCCCGAGGCAGGATTTGAACCTGCGATCGTAGCGGTCGCACGACTCCAGACTATTGCGCCTAGAACCGCTCGGCCACTCCGGCCGGCCCAAGGAACTCTCTTTGACTCGAATTTTACTGTGGAGATATTGAAAGACCGAGATGATAAACGGCGCTATCTACCTGACGGTTTTGGATAGCCAGTTCAATTTAGTAGCAGGTTGCAGAAAAGACGAGCGCTCCTTGCTCACTGGTATCAAAGTTCAAGGCCATTTAAGGCACAGTGATAGAGTGTTATTTGTGTAAATAATAAATTAGTTCAAAATCTTAATACCAGTAGAAGGTCTCAGTAAAGTGTCATCTTGCGAGTTTTCAAGCAATTTTATCATGCGTTAAATTTTATGTTAACATGCAGATTTATTAAACTAATAATTATGATACAATCATTGTTTGCAAGACCAAAGTTAAAGATTAACAATATTCAGGGTCAAAATTTTATCTGAGTCATTTGTTTTTCAATCAAATAGCACACATTAATTTCATGAGAAATGGATTACTCTCTCGCAGCCGAATAGTTTGATGTACAGTAATCTTCATTTCGCATCGTGTAGCATGCGTTACACACTTTTCCATTGTAAATTAAACTTCCACGTATTTCTGGTGTTCTGCGCCAACGGTAACACGTTTCGATGTCTAAATAAATTTTATACTATTTTTCCGATACCAATAAGATATTACAAACACGAGTGTAGAAGTTGAACTTTTTGGTGATAGCAGCATTCTTTCTCTTGCAATGGCTCCCATTCGTTTCCCAGATAAATTCTGTTGTGTTTCCATGTTCTGCGCCAACGGTAACACGTTTCGATGTCTAAATAAATTTTATACTATTTTTCCGATAGCAATAAGATATTACAAACACGAGTGTAGAAGTTGAACTTTTTGGCGATAGCAGCATTCTTTCTCTTGCAATGGCTCCCATTCATTTCCCAGAGAAATTCTGTTGTGTTTCCATCTGGGCTGCGCTAATATGATGCGGTCCTCATTGTTTGCTTTTCAATGTCTACTGCCACGCCTAGGGTCTCGAGACACAGTGGCTGTACTTTGATAAAGACTCGAGACACAGTGGCAGTACTCCAGAACTTGTTGCACCAACTTTTTTTGATGTGCAATCAGTTGACGATTCCTCCCAATAAACGAAAGTTTTCCAGTCACCTATCCAACCACTGATTTCCAGTATTCGTAGTAGTGGCGGGCACCGAAACTTCAAGAACAATCGTTAACCGGGTACTACTGCGCTCTTTCAGTCTCTTACGAAGAGCGCCTTCTAAAAATGTCAAATTCGAAACTGTGGCGTCATGCACAAGAATTGACAAACGAAGTCGTAACACATTCCCTTACGATCATCTAGTGACAATACATTCTTATATACTGCACAACTGTCAGCGAACAACCACATAGAAATTCGGATGCTGTATGATAAGTCGATTTTGTGTATTCAGAACATTAGCCGTTCTATGGCTTTAAATTAGATTCAGCTCTGGGATGTCACTTTCATTTCTGATGAACATTCGTCTTTCGGTAGAACGATCTGCGTTCTAACAGTGAATTATTCTTCAGTCCAATAATGTACGCCACAGTGATTGTGGAAGGAGCCTAACTTCATGAAAAGTTGTTTCTTACAAAAGATAATGAGCATTACTAACGTCTTCGTCATGGCGATTGATTATTACATGTAAATCGAGGATACTGTCAGTATTAGTGACACCTTCGCCAGTAGATTACAGTTGACCATGAATGTAGCGGACACTGGCAGATCATCCGAGCTATGTGGCTCATTGGTTGACAAATTAAGATCGCATTCGGGACGTAGGTAATTCAGATCCTCCGCTGTTCATCCAGATTTATGTATCCCCGTCGTTTCCGTGACTATTTGAGGCAAATGCTGGGCTCATTCCTGCGGCTGATTTCCTTCTCCAAGCCGAGATTGTTCTCCTACCTAATGACCTCGTCCTTTGCGCAATGTTAAACTCTTGTCTTCCATCTTCTTCCTCAGTGCCAAAATTACTAACGTAACCGTCAATGGTTTCGAGAGAACAGAGTCTGAGATGTAGTTCAAGATGGTATCCCGTTAAAGTGCAGCAAATGTGGGTGTAGGTGCTGTGTGAGGTCTGGGAGGCCGGGCGCGGGCTGGTGGCCACACACTGACTGTGCAGCTGTTGCCTCCTGATGGCGCTGGAGACACCAGGGTTAGCACATTGGTGGGCGCCACGTACCAGAGGGTGGCCAGCCACTCTCACTGCGAAGTCCTCAGCTTGCTGCCTCTGCCTCATACGAGGTGGTCAAGATAAAACACCTGGAAAATAGTTCATGCACCTTGAAATTCACCACCCAACCCTGCATCACATGCACGCAGAGCAGACGATGCAAACTCAACTGCTTTAAGATGCACAAAGCATTTTCAGGGCCACTTGGTTATATTCTCTGGTCAGTGTCTGTGGGGTACCTCTCATTGTTCTTGTGTTCAGGCCACTGTAATACGACTCACAAGCTCTCCAGGCAATATATCTGTCTCCACTTAAAACAGCAAATTTCTCCGTTTGGAGAGATGTGAACGGTGTAGAACAGTTACCACACAGTATCATCACCCTGCACTGAGATGAAGTTGTGGCGTTAGGTTGTATTGGAACACAGTAGTCACGTTGGTGGACGTTGAGACGTGGCAAAGTGGCAGGATGAAACTGTCGTGTTTCAACGTGACCGTGATCACAACTTGAATGTAGATGCTCGATTTGTTGGGATAGTAGCGTGAGATATCCAACGTGTCTAAGGACTGGCGTATCACTCCCTTCCATGCAATGCAACATGAAAACAATCGAAGCAGATAGAATCTAACAGACACGAATTGGCAATGAATGTCTGCGTGCATTGGAAATTCTGAGTCGGTTACCTCGAAAAAGGCGATTCGTTAACAGCAAGACATAAGGCTTGCACGCCTTCAGTGCTCTATACGTCAGAAAGAATGGACAGAATTTGACTGTGAGGCATCCCGTGTCGAGCAAAAGTTGCCTCTTTTCAAATAGTGTAAGGCATCAACTTCTCTGATAGTCCAATGAGTCGTGTAACTGGTAGTGTGTGTTGATTGCAGTTTAGGCTGGAAGTGACCTGCAATGGTTTGGGGATATTTTCCTTACCATGACTTGAGTCGATTCATTAAAGTTACAGCGACAAGAACCACGTGTTTACATTAACGATCTAGATGTCCCAGTGCTCACATTTCTTTTACGCATACTGAAAAAGTTTTGCATCACTCCGGTTCCTGGAATTCATGACGATAGACGAAAACTGTGACAGACACAGTCCCTTTGACTGTTCGGAGATGTCACTAAACCTGTCAAAAGATGTAAACAGCCACGCATGAGCAACACCTATTAGGCGCAGGGGGTCCAGTCATTCCACCAGGAAGGAGGTACACGGCTCGCGTTATCTGCAGTTCAACCATGCTTAGACAGTCAATACCGCGGTTTGACTGCGTCCGCATTGTTACTTTGTGCCAGGAAGGACTCTCAGCAGGGCAAGTGTCCAGGCCTCTCGGAGTGAACGAAAGAGATGTTGTTAGGACACGTAGGAGATACAGAGAGACAGGAACAGTCGATGATGTGCCTCGCGCAGGCCGCCCAAGGGATATTACTGCAGTGGATCACCACTACCTACGGATTATGGTTCGGAGGAACCCTAACAGCAACGCAACCATTCTGAATTATGCTGTTCGTGCAGCCACAAGACGTGCGCAAAAGGCTGAATGATGCGCAACTTCACTTCCGACGTCTACATCTACATCCACATGGATACTCTGCAAATCACAAGTGCCTGGCAGAGGGCTGATCGAACCACCTTCATAATTTTCTGTTCTTCCAATCTCGTATAGCACGCGGAAGAATGAACACCTACATCTTTCCGTACGAGCTCTGATTTCCCTTATTTTATCGTGGTGATCGTTCCTCCCTATGTAGATCGGTGTCAACAAAATAGTTTCGTATTCGGAGGAGAAAGTTGGTGATTGGAATTTCGTGAGAAGGTTCCGTCGCAATGAAGAACGCCTTTCTTTTAATGATTTCCAGCCCAAATCCTCTGTCATTTCTGTAACACTCTCTCCCATATTTCGCGATAGTACAAGACGTGCTGCCTTTCTTTAGACTTTTTCGATGTTGTCCGTCAGTCCTTCCTGGTAAGGATACCAATCCGCGAAGCAGTATTCTAAAAAGAGGACGGACAGGCGTAGGCAGTCTCCTTAGTAGGTCTGTTACATTTTCTAAGTCAACCGCCACTTTTCGCTCCATTCAAATATATTATCTAAATCGTTGTGCAGTTTGTTTTGATCTTCTGGTGGCTTTATTAGTCGATAAACGACAGCGTCATCTCCAAACAGCCGAAGACGGGTGCTCAGATTGTTTCCCAAATCATGTATACAGATGAGGAACAGCAAATGGCCTATAACACTACCTTGGGGAACGCATGAAATCACTTCTGTTTTACTCGATGACTTTCCGTCAATTACTACGAACTGTGACCTCTCTGACAGGAAATCGCAAATCCAGTCACATAACTGAGACGATATTCCATAAGCACGCAATTTTACTACGAGCCGCTTGTGTGGTACAGTGTCAAAAGCCTTCCGGAAATCCAGGAAAACGGAATCGATCTGAAGTCACTTGTCAATAGCACTCAGCACTTCATGTGAATAAAGAGCCAGCTGTGTTTCACAGGAACGATGTTTTCTAAACCCATGTTGACTGTGTGTCAATAGACGGTTTCCTTCTAGGTAATTCATAATATTCGAACACAAAAATGTTCTAAAATCCTGCTGCATATGGACGTTAGCTATATGGGCCTGTAATTTAGTGGATTACTCTTACTACTTTCCAGAATTTGGGTACGCACCTTTCTTCGAGCGAACGGTTGTTTAAATATGATTGTTAAGTTTGGAGCTAATGCATCAGCATACTCCGAAAGGAGCCTAAAGGGTATACAGTCCAGACCAGAAGACTTGCGAGCGGTTCTAGGCGCTGCAGTCTGGAACCGCGCAACGGCTACGGCCGCAGGTTCGAATCCTGCCTCGGGCATGGATTTGTGTGATGTCCTTAGGTTAGTTAGGTTTAAGTAGTTCTAAGTTATAGGGGACTGATGACCACAACAGTTAAGTCCCATAGTGCTCATAGCCAACCAGAAGACTTGCTTTTATTAAGTCGGCTATATGATGCGGATCCCACACCGCACAGCAATACTCCAGAATACAGCGGACAAGTGTGGTGTAGGCAGTCTCTTTAGTAGACCTGTTGCACATTCTAAGCGTTGTGCCAATGAATAGCAGCCTTTGGTTTTCTCTAACCACAACATTATCTATGTGGTCGCTACAGTTTAGGTTATTTGTAATTGGAATCCCTAAGTATTTAGTTGAATTTGCAGCCTTCTGGCTAGCGTGACTTACCGGGTAATCGAATTTTGCCGATTTCTTTTGGTACTCTTACGAATAACTTCAAAAGTATCCTTATTTAGGGTCAATTGCCACTTTTCGCACCATACAGATATCGTATCTAAATCATTTTGCATTCCGTTTTGGTCATCTGACTACTTTACAAGACGCTATATGACAGAATCAAAAAATAAAAGAGGGATACTCAGATTGTCTTCCATGCCGTTAATATATGAATGCATCAGGAACAGCAGAGGACCTATAACACTTCCTTGGGGAACGCCGGATGTTACTTCTGTTTTATTCGATGACTTTCCGTCTATTACTACGAACGGTGACATATCTGGCAAGAAATGACGAATCCAGTAGCACGCATTTTGGTTAGACGGTTATGAAGATTGGTGTCCAAAGTCTTCTGGAAATCCAAAAATACGGAATCACTTTGACATCCCCTGAGTGTAAAGTGCTAGTTGTGTTTCACAAGAACGATGTTTTCTGAATCGTGCAGGGTATCTGTCAATAACTCGTTTTCTTCTAGGTAATTCATAATGTTCGAACACAGTTTAGGTTCCAAAACCCTGTTGCAAATCGACATTAGTGATATGGGCGTGTAATTCAACAGATTACTCCTGTTTCCCTTTCCGTGTATTGGTGTGATTTCTGCAATTTTCCAGTCGATTGGTACCGATCTTTCTATGAGCGAGCGGTTGAATATAAATGCAAAATATGGAGCTATTGTATCAGCATACTCTGAAAGGAACCTTACTGATATACAATCTGGACCGGAGACCTTGCCCTTATCAAGTTTTATAAGTGGACTACTTCGCCGAATTGAGACAATTATCAAGGCTCTGTCCTATGTTACGAGGTATGTACGTGATGACTCCTTCCGTTGAAAACATGTTTATAGTGTGGTAGTACATAACGACAGATGGACAAAAAACTGATCCAGTTAACCTTCGAAATCCAAAATTTGGAGACTGTTTACGTTAGTTTAGTTTAGCTGTGTCATGTTCGTAGATCATTTACACGATTATTTTATCGATATGGTGTGGAACAAGACAGATTACAAGATACATATACACACATGAATAGCCCTAATATTAATATTACTGAAACTTTTAGTTCTACATAGGCAACTACATTTAGAGGTACAATCTTTTTTACCAGTTCTGAAACAGAAACTCGTCCATGGAATAGAAGAGTTGCCCCAAAAAATCATTTTAAGCTAGATTTAAAACTTGATCTGCTACCTGCCAGACACTTTATGTTGTTCGGCAATTCATCAAAGATTTTTGTTGATGAATAACGTACTCCTTTTTCAGTAACTGACAGCTCCAATAACGTATAGGAAAGGTCATTTTTCCCTCCAGTGTTGTACGTATGAACATCACTGTTCTTCGCGAACTGAGATGGATTATTTATAACGAATTTCATTACCGAATATATTACAATCTTAAATAATATTTGAGTTTATACTGGTTGCTCGGGAGGACGAAAGTTAGCTATTAGTATTTTATTAATGTTCTCATTCATAAGCAGCCCTATCACAGTCATCACATTCGCTCAAGAAAGTTATAATTAAGCTTTACTTGTTAAATCAAAATCGGACGATGACTCTCCTTATCCTGTGTAAATAAAATGTCTTGTTTTTCTTTCGTTGTGTATACAGTCGGGAAACCTCAGATCAAGCGGAAAGTTTGCTTTGATAGAGTTTAATCATCCGATGAAATAATGGAGCTCTTGGATCTAATAATTGCAGGTATGTACTCTGATGGTGCAGTTAAAATACCTAACTCCTTGAGTAGGTGCCTACATGACGTCCTTGGGTGAACACCACTAATTATTCTCACTGCTCTCTTTTGTGCAATCAATAGTTTATGTCTAAGTGGTGAGTTACGCCAGAAAGCTATTATATAAGACATTATTGAGTGGAAGTATGCAAAGTACGTTAGGAGGCTGATCTGCTTATTACTAGACTAGTGATTATACGATGAGCGAAAGAAGCTGAACTTAATTATTTGAGAAGCTCAGTAATAGGCTTCATCCAGTTCAAGTTGACATCAGTGTTAACACCCAAAACTTTGGATAAATCTACCCTGTTAATTGAGCCCTGTTCATATCCTACATCAATTGTCGGTATGATTCTAGTCGGTGTACAGAACTGGATATAGTGAGATTTTTCAAAATTAAGGGAGCGTCCATTTTCTGAGAACCACTTACTTTGAAAGACATCCTTAACAATATCTTGAGCTGCTTTTTCTGGAATGGGATTTATTATAACACTCGTGTTATCTGCAAAAAGTACTAGTTCTGCTTGCTGAATGTTAAGTGAGAGGTAAATAAAATGTCATATGTGTAGGATCTCCCGTCAGGTAGACCGTTCGCTGGGTGCGAGTCTTTCGATTTGACGCCACTTCTGAGACTTGCGTGTCGATGGGGATGAAATGATGATGATTAGGACAACACAACATGCAGTCCCTGATCGGAGAAAATCTCCGATCCAGACGGGAGTCGAACCCGGGCACTTACGATTGTCACTCTGTCACGCTGACCACTCAGCTACCGGGGGCGGACAGTGAGAGTTGATTCACATGAATAAGGAACAGCAGAGGACCCAAAATTAAACCCTGTGGGACTCCCTTTGCGATAACTCACCACTGAGTAGAATTTACCACTCTCCCAACATTATATGTGCTATTCAGCACATCTTTTTGCTTGCTGTTCGTTATGTCTGATTCAAACCAGTTGTGCATATAGCCTTTAGTTCCATAAAACCTGAGTTTTTCTAAAAATGTGACATGTTCCACATGGTCAAACGCCTTGTCGAGATCACAGAAATTGCCTAATCGCGATAATTTTGTTATTTAGGGCTTGTTGTATTTGGTGGGTAAATATGTAGATAGCATTCTCAGTCGAGTAACCCTTCCAGAATCAGAAGTGTGAAAGCTGAGTAAATTATTTTCACGTAAATGTGAAACTACTCTGGAATACATACCTTTCTCGAATACTTTAGGAAATGAAATCAGCAATGAGATCGGTCTACAATTATTTAAGTCTCTCTTGTCCCATTTGTTATGAAGAGGTTTGACAATTGCATATTTCAATCTGCTTGGAAAAATTCCCTGTGCCAGCGAAGCATTTTATGTATCACTAAGACTCCACTTATTAAATTAGAACAACATTTCAAAATTCTGTTAGAGACTCTATCAACACCACATGAGCTCTTGTTTTTCAGTATATTTATAATTCCCTTTATTTCAGTGGGAGATGTTGGTGCTATTTCTAAAGGCCTAAAGTCCAGGGGAGTGACATTATTAACATATTTTTTTGCTACTTCAGCTGAGCACTTTAACTCTATTTTTGCTGCTACATACAGAAAGTGATTGCTAAAAATACTTGCAACTTGTGAATTATCACTCACAACATCATTTACATTTTTTGCTATGGTATACTGTGCACTGTCAAGCTGCCTCGTCTCCGGTTTTACGATATTCCGTATAGTTTTAATCTTATTATCCACGTTATTAATGTCTGTCAGAACACATAAGCTTCTCGACTTCTTAATGACTTTCCCTAAAATATTACAGTACCGTTTATAGTAAGCAAATAACGTCGGATCGTGACTTATTTTGGCCTGTCCATATATTTTCCTCCTCCTCTTACACGATATCTTAATTCCCTTAGTAATCTGATGTTTACTTAACTTTGTAATGGCTTTTTTGGATAACGTATCAGGAAAGCAACTTCCAAATATTGAGACAAATTTACGGTGGAATAAACTGAATTTGACATCAGCATCAATTTCCGTGTATACTTCATCCCATTCTACCTCTTCTAGGGTGCTCCTAAAACTCTGTACCCTGTTAGCATCAATAAGCCTCCCTGCCTTGTATGAACGTGCCTGTAAGGTGCTATATGTGTTATTCCATTAAATGCATATCATGATCAGATAGCCTATTAACAACTGGGTAGACATTAATTGTTTCTGACTGAGATCTGTCTACGAAAATGTTATCGATAAGTGACCTACTATCCTGCTGAACACGAGTTGGAAAATTTACAGCAGATACTAGGTTGAAACAATCAAACAAAGATTCCAGCTCATTTTTCCTATCCGTATGTTTTAAGAAATCTGCATTAAAATCACCACAAACGACTAACGGCTTCTTTTTGTCTAACAGGTAGTTCAATAATGCCTCTAGATTTTTTATGAATAGCTGAAAGTTACCTTAAGGGGATCTGTAGATCGTTACAATTACTATAGAAGTATATTGCAGTAGCAGCCCACAAGCACATGTTTCAAGGATCTGATCTACACAAAGACTATTTGTTTCAATATTTTTGACTTTGCGTCCAGTTTTTATAAAAGTAGCAACTCCTCCTTTTTCCATGTTGACTCTACATGAGTAAGATGCTAATCTGTAATCCCATAAATTTAACTTCTCCATTCCTGCAATTACACGGTGCTCAGAGAGACACAAAATATCAATACCTTGAGAGCTGCCTTCGCGACTTTCGAGAATTTTCGCCACAGTACAGGTTTCATTCGGCATTCTGAAATCAATAAAGCGTTGTGGATCTCTGAGTTCCTCACACTCTCTGACTGTTCATCCGGTGCCCTACCGCCACTACTTGAAGGTTTTGTTGCATCGCATTCCTCCAGTCCCTAAGCTGGTCAGTGCCTTCCATGTGCTATAGTAAAATTAATGGCGTGCAGAAACATTCTCATCGACATCTCTTGATTTACCTTACGCATAGCAGTAATCAGAGGGTTCTAGCAGATGACGTCATTAGCTTCACTACCTGCACAAAGAGCTTTTCTTGAACTGAATATTGATTGTTGTAAATCATAACCAGACTACAGGTGTCTGGTGCATTTTTCCTTCCTTATTCTCTACTTCTGCTCTTGGTAATGAACAAGTGTGGTCTCAAGTATCGGTACCACCCCACGGACGTCATGAAGTTAAGTAAATCTTCTGTTTACTGTGTCAACTTGTTTGCTAATCATTTCCGCCGTCGTCCAGCTTTCCTATGACGGCTGTTGTCACACCACTCTGTAGACCACCTCACCTTCAACAGCAATAACATCCACAACTGCACCTAATAAGAAATAAAAGAATAAAGATGTGGAAACCAACCTCCTGGAGGGTCCATTTGGATTCCAGAGAAATAAAGGAACACTTGAGGCAGTACTGACCTTATGACTTTTCTTAGAATATTGGTTAAGGAAAGGCAAATCCTACATTTATGACTAAGAGAAAATGTTGATAGGAATACACACAGTGTTGGAAATTATGAGATAGCCAGGTAAAATGCGGGGAGTGAAAGGCTACTTATAACTTGCACAGAAACCAGAGGGTAGTTATAATAGTCGAGGGGCACGAAAGGGATCAGTGGTTGAGAAGGGAGTGAGACAGGTTTGAATCCTATCCCCGATGTTAATCAATCTGTACAATGAAGAAGCAGCAAACGAAACCAGAGGAAATCTGGGGAAGGAATCAAGTTCAGGAGGAAGAAACGAAGTTGGAAAGTTGTGGTAAGGCCTTATGAGACTGAACTGCTGAGGTCATCGATACCTAAGCTTACGCACTACTTAATCTAACTTATACTAACTGCTAAGGACGACACACAAACCCATGCCCGAGGGAGGACTCGAACCTCTGACGGGGGACACCATTCGGACCGTGAAAATACGTCTTACACCGCGCGGCTATCCCGCGAGGCCAGGAAATAGTACTTGGAGGTTTGCCGATGCTATTGTATAGGGTGGGGCAAATAAAAGTGGCCGGAAACGGAGTTCCGAGATACAACGAAACACAACAGAGGAAAGGAACCACAGTACTGATCTGACTATGGCAGTTGTTGAAAGTGACCACCACTCATTTCTTGACTCTTCCGGACCCTGTAAAGCAAATCGCTGAAAGTGAATCGAAGCTGGACAGCTGGAATTGTTGCAGTCACATCCGAAATGTTTTGCTGCAGTTCGTGTAGACTATTAGGACTGTTACGATACATCTTAGTCTTGAGGGGTCCCCACACAAAGTAATCGCACACTGGCAGATCAGATGATCTCGTAGGGCAGCTACGGCCCTCTACAGAGCGACCTCTGTTGACAGGCGTGAAGTTAGTGTAAATGTGGCCCAAGTTTCTGTCGGCTGTATGGGCCACTCCAGCCTGCTGGGATGTGGTTGTATCTACATCTACATCTACATACATACTCCGCAATCCAACATATGGTGCGTGGCGGAGGGTATCTCGTACCACAACTAGCATCTTCTCTCCCTGTTCCACACCCAAACAGAACAAGGGAAAAACGACTGTCTATATGCCTCTGTACGAGCCCTATTCTCTCTTATCTTTGTGGTCTTTCCGCGAAATGTAAGTTGGCAGCAGTAAGACTGTACTGCAGTCAGCCTCAAATGCTGGTTCTCTGAATTTCCTCAGTAGCGATCCACGAAAGGGACGCCTTCTTTCTTCTAGAGACTGCCACCCGAGTTCCTGAAGCATTTCCGTAACACTCGCGTGATAATCAAACCTACCAGTAACAAATCTAGCAGCCCGCCTCTGAATTGCTTCTATGTCCTCCCTCGATCTGACCTCATAGGTATCCCAAACATTCGAGCAGTACTCAAGAACAGGTCGAATTAGTGTTTTATCAGCGGTCTCCTTTACAGATGAACCACATCTTCCCAAAATTCTACCAATGAATCGAAGATGACTATCCGCCTTCCCTACAACTGCCATTACATGCTTGTCCACTTCATATCGCTCTGCAATGTTACGCCCAAATATTTAATCGACGTATGTGTCAAGCGCACACACACATCCAATCGTATCCACTCGGACGGACCACTTACATTTTCCCCAACCTGTAGTTCCGTCACAGACAGCAAAGGCCTTGTAACAACAGTTGAATGGATTCGACATTGTCTTGAAGTAGGATAAAAGATGAATTTCAACAAAAGTTAAACAAGAATAACGGAAGACAGACGAATTAAGTCAGGCGATGGTGAGGGAAATCGATTAGGAAACGAGACACTAAAATTAATAGATTACGTTTGCAATTTGGGCAGTAAGATTACTGATGACGGCCAAAGCAGAGAAGATATTAAATGTAGACTGAAAAGACTGATTGAGGCATCTTCAGACTAGTCTACATACAGAACAGTGCTGAAAAATGTAAACTTTCAGGGCCGCAAGTGTCACATTAACAAAATGTTCCGGGCTATTATGTTCCGCTTTTTCAAGGTTTTTCTTATGCGATCCTTGGTGAATGAAAGGAAAACGTTAGATTTCACCTGCGCCAGTGTAGAAGCAGCAATTCGTAGTTAGGTCATGGTTACGGCTGAGGAAATTCGTATAGAAGCTGTAAGAGTACTGTCTGGAGCAAAGCCTCCAAAAAGTAATTTATCTGTGGGTGCGAGGAATGCCATCAAACGCCTGAATGAGGACCATAGTATTATCACTCTCCCCGCGGACAAGGGAAATGCAACGATTGTTTTGAATATGACCTACTATTATAGTAAGGTTAACGACTTATTACACCCGCAGGCATACAGGAAACAAAGTGAAGTCCCCACATGCAAAGTTCTCAGAAGCTTGATATAGGAGTCCTCTATCGAATAGAGAGTTCGAAAAGTCTCTTCAGTTCAGTTGGCAAGACTTTATGGATTGCCGAAGGTGAACAAAAATGTTCCTCTAGGGCCTACAGTGAGTACTACTGGTTCGTGTACCTATTCACCTCACACGTTCTTGACAGCATTATTACCACCGTGTGTGGTTTGGTCGGATTCCTACCTCAAGAATTCGGCACATTTTATCAGTACATTAAACGGCTTAGTGGTATAGTTGGAGTTTTTATGTCGTGTCGCTGTTCACTACGGTTTCACTCAATGAATTGTCAAAACAGTTGAATCGGATTTTTCCTCCCGATGTTGCAGAACTGTTTAAATATTGCCTCACAACCACGTATTTCAAAGGAACGATGAGTTCTGTGAATGGATGGTGTCGCTATGGAGAGCCCCATAAGGGGACTTGGAACGCCCAATCCAGACTATGTTCAATTTAGTGATATGGCTTCCCTGTATTTCAGGAACCACTGTAGCCATTGACATGAAACTTTTACAGGACAGTAAACTGTATGTTCTGATTCTACTGAACTACAAAAATTGCATATAAGTACACTGGTTTCGAAAATACATTTTTTAAATTATATGGTTAAAATTCTGTGTACTTTTTTGTACGTTATCCTAAATAATTTTAGTTATACACAACACTATGTTTTTCTTTTGGTTCAGTAGACTCAGAATATCTATATTATTACTCCCTGAAAATTTGAATACTCTAAGTGGTTACTAAGATTTGGGGAAAGTGCAGCAGAAAATGTAAGTTTTCAGGAACGGCTTCTAAGGATTCAAAAGAGTGTAGCTCACTTAATGTATGTTCAATTTTTTATTATTAGTCACTCAGAAGCACCCAGAACAATATTGTATATCATCCTCTTGTTATTTTTCCAAGTTTTTCTCCTTTTCTTCTTTGTGGACTAATTAGTGGCCAACTGTGCTGCATACTCTGCTTTATCAATGTGAATCTTGTCTATCCGTTCGGGTTCTCTGATGCAGTTTGCTCCAGGATTAATTCCCATATGCTGTAACACTTTCACCATGCCAAAGTTGCCATCACTAAAAGCAGTAACAATTACTGACCCCCCCAGTTTAGTGTCTTCATTCCAACAAAAACATTTTTTGGTAAGTGAGTCCATATAAGATTATTGAAAGGCTCACTGGGACTGTGTCGGACCATGCAGACACTTCTTCAGTAATTCAGGATTTGCCAGGTTTTATGATATCCATGAATGCTGCTGGGATGGAATGTTTATGGCTGTATGAACTGTTTGAGTACAGGACATTGCGGCAAGTGTACCATGAATCAGATCCAGGAGGGAAAAGGTGGTGTACTGGTTTTTCATCAGTTGACAGTCTGTGGAAGATTGTAGCCCATACTGCTGCATCATTTTCAACAAATCCTCAGTATTATTTCAAATGGCCATCCAATAATACTGCTGTAGTTCAACAATCATTTTGTCTGTCAGCCTGCCTCTTATGTTTTTACCATCAGAAAGTTTCTTGTTTCTCAAACTTTGTTTCAACTTCCTCAACCCGGTGCCCATCCTCTTCTGAACATGACCAACACTGTTAACTATTATAACACAGCAATCCACAGCCTTCTATATAAAATTTACCGATTTTATTAGATCTTTGAAGTTTATTAGATCTTTGAAGTAACGCACGTAAAAATTTTAACATTTTCAACCAGGGTAAATTACATTTTAAAAAAAGTGAAATATATATCATTTCATTCGGAAAATTGCAAATTTTATAATGAGATAAAAACCCGAAGATGTGATATTTTTTTCTGTTTTATGCCCTGTTATAGCGATCTTCTTTATGAAAAAGTTCGAGGAGCAGGCATTGAAAACTGCGAACAAGTAACCGAATATTTGATTCAGTTATGTGAGTGAGTGGCATGGCGGCATGGCAAGGTGGAACTGGATCGTTTTCACAAACATCTGCACTTGATCAGTCAGAAATTTCACTTTACAAGGGAGGAAGAGGCAGGCGGAAGATTAAATTTTCTTGACGTGCTATTTTTCAAGAAAGAAGATGGTAGCTTGGGCCACAAAGTTTACCGAACAGTTTATAGTCACAGGTTAGTTTATGACACCTGACCACGTGATCGATGAAACGTCACACAACCAGTTTGAGATGCGAATACAAACAAAACTAAAACACAAGATAATTTAAAACTACAAAATAATATTAATTACAGAGAATTTTACAGCATCCAGAGTAGCACAGTCATTCACTGCAGACAGGTCTTCCACGTCTTACTGTTAACTCAGATTACAGGCAAACGGACGAGTGTTCAGATAACGTTTTCCCACACGTAGCTGAGAAGGTACAGTAACCAGTAATATATGATGAAGAATCAGTCTTGATTGGAGGGATGTATTTATTATTTACATGCCATTGATCCGTTTCTCCTAAATCACCCATATTCAGATTGGTCCACACAAAGAATATACATTATATAAGTGTTACTAAGACGTAACTGCAAAACGACTTACTGAATTTTAGATGGTGCATGGGATATCAAGCATGCAGAATTCCCAGCAAGTAACTGCCCTCGTCAAGTATCTGGAAACATTGCACTATCGCCTGTAAATAATTAGTCTGGAATATAGCCGAAATAGTCACATCCAATTACTGGTTTTGTGATAAATACATTATTTTAAACATGATGTAAGAGGAGAAGGAAAAGAAAAGACAAGAGATAACCTTGCTGAGGCATGTGACATATTCCAGTGAACGCAAAACATTATAAGGCCTACAAAGGTCTGTCACCATTGTAAGGTACCGATTATTTACAGATAAGAGCACATTTTACTTAATTTCCGGTTTTGCTGTTTCGCATACGTCAAGTGGATGTTTCAGCGCTGCATTGCCTACGGAGTAAGAAGCGAGCAGTAGGTTCCCACATGGGCTGGCTTGCAGGGGCGTTTGGCCTTGTTGCCCTTTCAGGGCCAATGGGATGAGGTGTCGATGCAGAAATCGCTCGTGACGTCAGGGAAAGTACATTTATTCTGGCTAGAATAAAATGATTGTTACTGATAAATATTTCATAACAACTAAGACATTAGGAGGAGTCTACGGGTCATAAATACTATCAGTAATTTTACAGTTCCAGAAAACGTTGACATTAATAAATAAATAATTTTGGCATAGCCGATTGTACGCTCAGGCTACAGACTGTGAACCATGACCATCAGTTAACAAGTGTAAACAAGTACATTTTGCGTTTTTTTTTTTTTTTAAATAAACGCAGCATGAAATTAAATGAAATGGTATTTATAGGCCGGGAGATCCCCTTCGGGGTTTGCCCGCCGTATTGCAAATCTTTCTAGTTGACGCCACTTCCGCGACTTGTGTGTCAATGATGATGAAACGTAATGGCATCCCATGAAAAAAATTATTTGCACGAAAAACTGCTTGCTGCCGCATTACGTAAAACATAGATAGTACTACTGCACTTTCAGAACACGACGGCATTGCTACGGCTCTGCGAGAGGGCATAAAAGTACGAGTACAATACCAAATAACAGCTAGGAAGAATTGCTACGCGGTGGCTCACTAAGTTAGTTCAAAGACAGACTGGCTTAATTATCGCAAGCGGGGCCAGCTGTACTGCATGCTCTTTATACCGCCAATTACGGACTCACCAGCAAAGTGAGACATTTCTGGAGGTTTATTGGTAGGTTTCTTACATCATGCAAACTTGTCGGATGTGTAGTTGTTCATAGCGGGAACACTGTGAGGCGTGCACCAGGTGTCAGCCTCTCACACCAGTTGGCGTTAGTGAGCTGTGAGTTACAAAGTACCATTTAACTCTAACGAAATGTATATTTTGTGTGTAGGCCAATTTTAAGAAACCTGAATCATGCGGCACACGTCGTTAGTAAATAATAACCATCAACCTGCTAATAAGACTTACTACTTCTTCATCAAGTGTTCAGTGTCCCGCCTTTCCCCACAATCACAAAATTCATGATCGCTGGTACCACACCTCTTCCAGTTAGTCTTGCAACTGTGTCACCCTATTCACCTGTCGAGGGTCTTCCAGGTCCCGTATTGAAGGTGGCAGGCTGATGGTATATTCCTTTGTTGTCCACAATCTTCCAGGAGACTTTGTTGTCAACAGCTCCCTTCGGAGCGCTTCTGCTGAAGCTGTAATTGGTGCTGCTATAAGTAGACATTTTTTTTTGGATATCATTCATGATGTATAAGCGTGTGTTCCTAACAGTATATACCTTAGATCTGTTTCTGGCTTCTTCTTTTCATTCTCTGCTACTTTTTGTCTTCTTACATCTGCAGGTGCCACTCTGGTGGGTGCAAAAAACTTATTGAATCTGGTTCTCCTTAGTCACCCTGTGGCTATGCGGCCTGCCTCTTGAAGAACCACATCAACTTGGTTAGCACGTCAAGAACTCCTCCACACTGATGTGGCGTACGTCGCAGGAGAGGACCGCACATGTGTGAATGTGCGGAGGACGCTGGGCTGCGCTCCCCACGTGGTGTTTGTCAGTTTGTGGATGAGATTGCTACAGCTTCACACATTTTGTCTGGTGTCCACAGAGTGTTGTTTGTAGATTAATGTTAGATCTAACTTTAACTCCAGGTATTCGTCGTCAATGCAGACTGCGACCTATCCAGGTACTGTTCAGCTTTCGTCTTGCCTCCTTGTCGTATTGATGAACCGTAAACATTTGAATTTTTTCAGGACTTCGTTTCAAGTGGTTGTAATCATGCTACATAGTACTGTCTTCGAGAGTAGGTGTTAGTCTAGATTCTACTTCTTCAAATGTCTCTTCCTGAGTAGAGACAGCTGAGTCATCTGCACAGATGAAGGCCCGGGTTTTAGTGTTGAATGGCTCATCATTGGTATACAGAGTGTCCCATTCACCTTGACCACCCTAAATAACTCTTTGTCCAGATGCAAAAATATGACTTTTTTAAATAGCACCCTGTATTTTTCATTCGGCAATTGATTTCCTCTCCTAAATACCTATTCATAAGTATATCACAGTGTACCATTCACTGAAACACAATGTTATTAATTACATAGCACAACGCTGACGTTTACGCTACCAGAGCTTAGTGCAGGTACTCGGGTAGTGGAACACATCCACGTGCTGACGTTGACAGAGGACAAAAATAGACATAAGAAGAATGCACACCCGTCGTTCCGTCTACCATCGTCGGTTGAAGAGTTGTGTGAGTGGAATGTACAACAACGAAGAGAAGATAGAAATGCTACTGATCTATGGGGAATGTAAGTTAGCAGAACAGTAATTGCAATACTGTTATCTTATGTACGGGTGCATTTAGCACAATAGATTAGTCATTTTAAATACTGTTGTGTGTAGTAGGCATAAAGACTGTCCTTCCTACAAGCTGCATCGGCATTACATTTCTTTTATTGCTGTTGTTGTTGTTGTTGAAGGTAGGCGAAATGCTACGCAGGCAGCGGAGCTGTACAGAGAGCGATATCCTGACAGGAACCCACCTTCCCGACGGATGTCTTCTCGTCTTGTTGCGACGCTTCAGGAAACGGGAAGTTTCAACCCACGACAACGGAATCGTCGTAGCACTCGCACAGACGAAGCTGCCGAAGTTATTGTTTTCGCTTCCGTTGCTATGAATCCGCATGTAAACACACGATAGCTTGAACACGAGATTAGCATTCCTAAAAGCAGTGTAGATCGTATTCTTACACGTCACTGGTTCCATTCTTACCATGTACACCTACATCATGAATTGCATTGGAATGATTTCCAGAACCGTGTCGGCACATTCAGCAAATCCTCTCCAACACGAACTTCTCCAATGTTCTATTTGCCGATGAATGTTCCTTCTCAAACAAAAGGCAGACAAATACAAGGAATATGCATTAATGGTCCACCGACAACCCATGATGGCTTAGATAGGTGGAACATCAGCGTCAATGGAGAGTTAACCTCTGGTGTGGGATGCATGGTACTACAATTATTGGCCCTTATTTCATCAGTGGTAGTCTAAACGGCACAGTGTATGCCAACTTCCTCAGACGATTTCTTTCTTCTCTTCTGGTTAAAGTGCCTCCAAGAACCAGAGTGCTTATGTGGTATCAAAACGATGGTTGTCCAGCACCTAATGCCATGCGTGGACGTCGTGTTCTGAACCGAAGGTATCCTGCCGGATGGATTGCTCGAGGAGGTACAGTTACTTGGTCTGCTAGGTCTCCTGATTCAAATCCTCTGGACTTTTTTCTTTGGGGATGCATTAAAGACATTGCCTATCGCGATATTCCAACAACTCGGGAAGACATTAAGAACGTATCGTGTTAGCTTGTAATGCTCTTCAGCAGACAACACTGCAAGTAGTAAACAATTCTTTCATTCAACGAATGAACCTGTATATCGGAGTCCAGGGACACCACTCTGATCACCTTTGAAAGTTCTACTCATGGGCAATGGTACAGGAGAGTCAAAGTCAATTTTGTGTTATGTTGTTACTTGGTTTTCATTTGTTTTCTGCCAACTCCAGCAAGTGGACGAGTTTGTGATCCGAGGCTCAAAGTCAGCGTTGAGTTATGTAATTAATAACGTTATTTTGGAGTGAATGGTACACTATGATACATTTTTGAATAGGTCTTTAGGAGAAGAAATGAATTACCGAATAAAAAATACAGGATGCCATTTAAAAAAAGTCATACCGCTGTTCATATCTTTGTAAAAAAAAAAGATATAACCAAAGCAATCATGCTAATTGATGTTCCCTTACGCCTAAAGAACATTTACTTGAATCGTTTGGTAATTTGCATCTGGACAAACCAATATTTAGGGTGGTCAAGATAAATGGGGCACCCTGAATATGTTACATTACATTTCAGACAGCACATTTACCTGAGTAAAGACATTTTCTTCATTCTCCATCGACCATTTCTGTCATTAAGACTGATCGAAAAAATGCCTGCTCTGTAGCACACACTGAATAAACTGAGTCAGTCCATAGCTCTTACTTTTTGTAAGCAGATTCTTTGTTACTTTCTTATAATTCGAGGTATCGTAAAGAACTGTAACATCGATAAAGGCATTCCTTAACTGCTTTTTTTCATAACCCCCCCACCCCCCACCCCCACCCCTCGAAGTGCTAGGTCGAAGTATCTGAGTGGTATATAACGTCCCTGGTCCAAAACCTGATTGTTCTTTAATTACCTTCTCGTCGGCAGACTCACAAATTCGATTCAAAACCTTTCCCTTCAGAACTTACAAAGAGATGACACGGAAGTTATAGAGGTCAGATATTCTTAAGTTTATTCGATTCTTGTTTAAACAGTGTTACGACTTTTGTCTTCTGCCAGATCTTACAGATTATCACTCCAGCAACACAAATGTTACCTTGTAGTGTCAAATTGAATGTTATAGGGCCAAAGTTCTTTATTTTATCTCATCTCACCTCATCGAAGCCTGCAACTTTTTCACACGACTTTCGAAAATTAGTTCGAAGTAAGGAACTGGAGGCCTACGAACACAGCCGACTCTGGACGAGCAAAAGACGAACTGCGTGCGTGAAAGAAATCTTGGCGAAAGACAGCATGTATTCAGTTCTCTCTGCCACTACTGACAATACCGTCAGAGAATTCGAAAACTACGGAAACGGCACGACGCACTACGAGTCGAGAAGAAAACAAATATTTCAAGCAGTAACGAAACTGAACGTACAGATTCGTTGAATATTCGTCACTCAGTAACGAATGTATACGATATGCAATAGCTGTATTTCTGAATTTTGTAGACTCAACACAGTTTATTGTCTCTGCATATCCACCTTTTCACAGATTGTTGCGGGACCTTATTGTTCTTAAAATCTCGGTGATTGCCACGTCGCTCACATATCTTGTAATACTACGAATATGGGAAATCGATGGTAGGTTAAGCGACTGGAAAACATTCGTTTATTGGAAGTATTCTGGGAGGAGCGTTGCATCGTTAATTGAGGCCACATAGAGAAAAGTTAGTGCAACCAGATCTTGAGTATTGCCACAGTGTATCGAATGCTTATCGAAGTACTGTCACTGTATCTCGCGTCCTTATCAAGTAGGCGTGGCAGTAGACATCGAAAAACGAACAACTAGGACCGCATCACATTAATAGAGCTCAGATCTAACACAATAGAATTTCTCTGGGAATTAAATGGGAGTCTTTCGAAGAGAAAGAATGCTGCTATCGCCAAAACCTGAAGGGGGAATTCCAAGAGACGGTTGAAAGAATGATGTTCAACTTCTAGACTCATGTTTGTAAGTGTGTGGTAGGTATGTAAGAAACTGCGTCAAACTTATTTGCATATCTAAATGTGTTAACGTCGGTGCAGGGCAACAGAACTACGTAGAAGTTTAATTTGGAATGAAAGTATGTGTAGCGCATGATACACGATGCGAATTACCGACTAAGAGAAAATCAAACAATTCGGCTGCCAGAGAGCAATCCGAAGTAATGGGCGCGGTCGACAGGAAATCTAAAATTGATTTCCTTTTTTTTTTAAACTTCCAGTAGGCTTTTGAAAGCATTTCTTTCTAGCGATATCTAATCAGACTGTGTGCCTATGGAGTATTGTCTCAATTGTGCGACAGCATTTGTGATTTCCTGTCTGGAAGGTCACACTTCGTAGTAATTGACGGAAAGCTATCGAGAAAACAGAAGTGATATCGGGCGTTCCCCGTGGAAGTGTATCGGCCCTCTGCTGGTCCCAATCTGTTTAAATGATTTAGGAGACAATCTGACCAGCTCTCTTAGATTGTTTGCAGATAACGTTCTCATTTACCGTCTAGTCATCTCACCATAATATCAAAGCCAAAAGCAAACTGACTTAGACAATATCTCAAAGTGGAAGTGACTCAAAACAGTTAAATATATGAGGTCATTCATGTGAGAACTGATAGGTGTCCGCTTCGTTTCGCTTACACGGTAAGTTACATAAATTTAAAAGCTGTCAATTCAACTAAATCCCTAGGAATTACACTCCTGGAAATGGAAAAAAGAACACATTGACACCGGTGTGTCAGACCCACCATACTTGCTCCGGACACTGCGAGAGGGCTGTACAAGCAATGATCACACGCACGGCACAGCGGACACACCAGGAACCGCGGTGTTGGCCTTCGAATGGCGCTAGCTGCGCAGCATTTGTGCACCGCCGCCGTCAGTGTCAGCCAGTTTGCCGTGGCATATGGAGCTCCATCGCAGTCTTTAACACTGGTAGAATGCCGCGACAGCGTGGACGTGAACCGTATGTGCAGTTGACGGACTTTGAGCGAGGGCGTATAGTGGGCATGCAGGAGGCCGGGTGGACGTACCGCCGAATTGCTCAACACATGGGGCGTGAGGTCTCCACAGTACAAGGATGTTGTCACCAGTGGTCGGCGGAAGGTGCACGTGCCCGTCGACCTGGGACCGGACCGCAGCGACGCACGGATGCACGCCAAGACCGTAGGATCCTACACAGTGCAGTAGGGGACCGCACCACCACTTCCCAGCAAATTAGGGACACTGTTGCTCCTGGGGTATTGGCGAGGACCATTCGCAACCGTCTCCATGAAGATTTGCTACGGTCCCGCACACCGTTAAGCCGTCTTCCGCTCACGCCCCAACATCGTGCAGCATGCCTCCAGTGGTGTCGCGCCAGGCGTGAATGGAGGGACGAATGGAGACGTGTCGTCTTCAGCGATGAGAGTCGCTTCTGCCTTGGTGCCAGTGATGGTCGTATGCGTGTTTGGCGCCGTGCAGGTGAGCGCCACAATCAGGACTGCATACGACCGAGGCACACAGGGCCAACACCCGGCATCATGGTGTGGGGAGCGATCTCCTACACTAGCCGTACACGTCTGGTGATCGTCGAGGGGACACTGAATAGTGCACGGTACATCCAAACTGTCATCGAACCCATCGTTCTACCATTCCTAGACCGGCAAGGGAACTTGCTGTTCCAACAGGACAATGCACGTCCGCGTGTATCCTGTGCCACCCAACGTGCTCTAGAAGGTGTAAGTCAACTACCCTGGCCAGCAAGATCTCCGGATCTGTCCCCCATTGAGCATGTTTGGGACTGGATGAAGCGTCGTCTCACGCGGTCTGCACGTCCAGCACGAACGCTGGTCCAACTGAGGCGCCAGGTGGAAATGGTATGGCAAGCCATTCCACAGGACTACATCCAGCATCTCTACGACCGTCTCCATGGGAGAATAGCAGCCTGCATTGCTGCGAAAGGTGGATATACACTGTACTAGTGCCGACATTGTGCATGCTCTGTTGCCTGTGGCTATGTGCCTGTGGTTCTGTCAGTGTGATCATGTGATGTATCTGACCCCAGGAATGTCTCAATAAAGTTTCCCCTTCCTGGGACAATGAATTCACGGTGTTCTTATTTCAATTTCCAGGAGTGTAGAATTACGAATAACTTCAGCTGGAATGATGACATAGACAGTGTTGTGGAGAAAGCAAAGCAAAGACAACGTTTTATTACCAGAACACTTAAGCAGGGGTCGGTTCTAGGCGCTTCAGTCTGGAACCGCGCGACCGCTAAGGTCGCAGGTTCGAATGCTGCCTCGGACATGAATGTGTGTGATGTCCTTAGGTTAGTTAGGTTTAAGTAGTTCTAAGTTCTAGGGGACTGATGACCTCAGAACTTAAGTCCCATAGTGCTCAGAGCCATTTTTGAACTAAAGCAGGTGTAACAGGTATACTAAAGAGCCTGCCTAAACTATGCCTGTTCGTCCTCTGTAAGACTGTTGCTGTGCTGTATGGGATTCTTACCAGATAGAGTTGACAGGGGTAAAATACAGGGAGCGAAAGGCTATACACAATTCGTACAGAAACCAGATGGCTGTTATAACAGTCGACGGACATGAGAGGGAAGCAGTGGTTGGGAAGGGAGTGAGACAGGGTTGTAGCCTCTGCCCGATGTTATTCAATCTGTATATTGAGCTAGCAGTAAAGGAAACAAAAGAATAATTTGGAGTAGGTATTAAAATCCAGGAAGAAGAAATAAAAACTTTGAGGTTCGCCGATGACATTGTAATTCTGTCAGAGACAGCAAAGGACTTGGAAGAGCAGTTGAACGGAATGGACAGTGTCTTGAAAGGACGGTATAAGATGAACATCAACAAAAGCATGGAACACCTCTTCATGAACAGTGAAGCTCTGCTTGTTCGTTGACGTGTTGTAACTTTTGTATTACTTGTGAGATGTAGTATTCGTAAACCAGCTGATCATTATATAAACTGGTAAGAGGAAATCCTACATTTCGACACTCGGACTTGTTAGAATGTAACACCAATGGTTGTTAATATGAAGCTAAATCTCAATGTTCGAAGTCGGATAATTCCTTTGTTTCAGTGTGACACATTTTCACGATGCAGTATACGAGTAATGGTGTAAGTGAAAACATTCAACTCTTCAGTATTCACGACAGTGAAGTAATTTTGCCACATTGGTACCGAATATTTTCCCATGGCGTGCTGTCGTGCGTACATGTAAAAGGAGACATAACCCAAGAAGAATTCGCTGTTGTAAATCTGTAAAACGTGCTTTGGCCAAACGTAAAGAATAGCGAGACATAACAGTAATATTCCACTGCTAGCAAAGCGCCCCGATTGCGATGTCTGAAGTCTGTCAGTGCATAGCGGTAAGATGTACACAGTCACACAGCTATGAATTCTCAATGTAAACACAAATGTTCGTCCGTTTCGTTTCTATAAGAAACCGCACGTGTCCCTGCAGTAAAATTTTAAGAGCGCGTTTGCTAGAGTCTGAACACTAAGAAAACGAACACTTTCAGGTGTAGAGTCGACCGCCTGCCAGACATCTTTCGTTGTATACGTTGTAAAAAAGTGAGTGAATAGCAAGCAGTGTAGCAAGCAGTGTTGCATGTCTCAATGCCACGTTCAAATCAACCAGCAAACAGTGTTGCATATCTCAATGCCACGTTCAAATCAGCCATCAAACCTATCTGACAAACAATCCTATAAACCTATCTGACAAACAATCCTATCTGGCAAACCTATCTAAACCTGATATAGCTAATAAGTGATTCTTCTTATACCAAGGACGTACAATTTTTCAATTTTTTTGCTAGAACCTTGTCTTTTGTTAAGTGATTTTTTTTAGTCTTTTTTACTTGAACTTCGTACTTGAACTTGAACTTCGTACATCAGCCACAGATGTCCACTAATCAGTTCCTTTGATCAGATGAAGCTTCCTGCCTTAGGCAAAGTAAATGGGTAATATCATTTATTACTCAACGTACACTGGTAAAAAATAATGCACACAAGACATCTAAGCTTTAAGCATTTATTTCTCAATTTGTTCTTTACATTAATTATCTCTTTATCTATGGGAGGGTGTAAACAGTTCCGGCATTCGCCTTACAACCAAGGGAAACCTCCCTAAAACCCTGGTCGGAACTGAGGGACCACGACGAGCTGTCATGCAGAGGCGTCGTCCTCAAGGTCGACGGTGCGTGGCAGGCATAGTATGTGGAGTGGGTAGAATCGCCGCTGCGCAGTGTGGCCGACTCGTTCCGTAGTCTCGTGGAAGTGTAGCGTAGACCCGTGGATGCGAAGCCTAGACTCGTGGTTGGGAAGCGTAGACTCGGGGTCGTGCCGTGTATAGTCCCAGCAGAGGTAGGGATCGCAGGTGTATAGCCCCAGACGCGTAAGAGCCACAGGTCAGTAGCCACAGCCAGCCTGTAGTCGCCGATGCGTAGCACACCCAAGGGTGAGTAGAGTCGCAGACGCCGTGTATGCACTCGGCGCTGCAGCTCCGTTCGCAGACTCCGTGCGCCCACTCGTCCACGCCGTACGTCCACTCGTCTGCGGCCTCGACTTCCCGAAGCTCTGAACCTGCAACGTGACCTGCGCACGGCCTGAAAAGGCCGGCAGCAAAACCTTAAAAGGTCGGCAGGCCTCAGCAGGATACAGGACCCGTCAGGCCGGCGCGTAGCGCGGCCTGTCCTAGGAGGACCAGAGACGGGCCAAGCCAGAGCTTAACTCGGCCGAGGCAAATCGCAGACTCGTGGACGCACAGCGTAGACTTATGGACGTGTAGCGTAGAGTCGCAGGCTGGTAGCGTAGCGTGGCGCGGCGTAGTCTCGTGGACGTGCAGCGCAGACTCGTGGAAGCGAAGCGCAGACTCGTGGAAGCGAAGCGCAGACTCGTGGAAGCGAAGCGTAGACTCGTGGAAGCGAAGCGTAGACTCGTGGAAGCGAAGCGTAGACTCGTGGAAGCGAAGCGTAGACTCGTGGAAGCGAAGCGTAGACTCGTGGATGCGAAGCGTAGACTCGTGGATGCGAAGCGTAGACTCGTGGATGAGAAGCGTAGACTCGTGGAAGCGAAGCGTAGACTCGTGGATGCGAAGCGTAGACTCGTGGATGCGAAGCTTAGACTCGTGGATGCGAAGCGTAGACTCGGAGTCGCTCAGTGTACAGCCCCAGCCGAGTTGAATGGCAGATGTAAAGAGTATGTAGCTTTTCCGGATATGTAATCCTAGACACACAAAGTCACAGATATGTAGCACCAAACATCTTGGAGTCGATGATGAGCAGGCCCAGAAGCGGAAGAGTGAGATGCGTGGCCACAGACGGTGTGTAGTCCTGCAGGCGTCTGGAGTCGCAGATGTGCAGAGCCACAGACGTGAAGAGTCGCAGAAGTGGAGTCGCAGACGAGTATTCGCTGATGCACCTGTGGACAGACGTACTTACCTATACTTACGTGAGAAGTTCTCGCCGTGCAAAGCTGCCGTCGCCCCGTGTTGCTCTCTCCCGCTGATGAAGTAGACTGAGTTTCAGGGCCAGCGCGTCTCCTTATATAGCCAATAGGCTTTGTTGAGCGGCATTTCCGAGGAAACCGTCCGTGAACGGTATTGTTGTCCTGGCTCTAACTAACATTATAGTTATCTGCAATACGGTTTGCATCTGTTCTCGCTACAATTTTTGTTGAGAGGGACTTTCTCCTGACGTTTCTGAGAACGTCGCTTTTAGCTGTTTGTACGTTTTAATGATTTGTAACTGCTAAGTAGATTCAGAAATACATTTTCGAATCTTGATTCTCACGACGATTTTGCGACAGCTCACGACTAAAACAGCTGCCTTTCATCGACGCTCTTCTAAGATCCCAATCGTCTGAATATTTTGCTTTAAGCGGAGAGCAACGTCAACAATATATGTTAAATAAAATTTCCTATCCTTACTTAAAATGTCCGTCTTTGTTCTGTTTAATTTATATTTTCAAACTGTGCTACCGCAGACATATCTGAGTCAGTACCAGTTTCCATTACTATCACACAGTCAACATATTCACGGTTTCCTATCAGATCGTTGTAAATACGAGGGTTAACGAGTAAGTAATACACCGCTTTTTTTAAGCCGAAAACAACGCTACGAATGCGAAACGTTACGTACGTATTATTTGAAGTCTCCTGAGTGAGCGCTCCAAGTTTCTGTTACTTTCGACTGATAGTGTAGCTGGGGGACAGTTTCAAAATGGCGTCTGTAGGTGATGTACGTTACAAGCAAAGTGTCGTTATTAAATTTCTCACTGCAGAGGAAAAAACTGTGGAAATATTCACAAACGCTTGTTCAAAGTCTACGGAGCATCTGTTTTCGACACAAGTACAGTTAATGCACCGGGTGAGGTCATCAGAAGGCGGTTCTGCGGAACTCCACGATTTTCAGCCATAGGGAGACAATCCACGGCTGTCACACCTGACATATTGCAGCGAGCTGATGCTGACATTCGCGAGGAGGACATACGCATTAAGATTCGACAGTTGGTGCTGCATCTTTCAATCAATAAAGGAAGTGCAGATGCAATTTTCCGCCCTCGTGAATCTGTGCCAGATGGGCCCCGCGGTGTCTAACGGTGGATCACAAATCGAACAGAAAAAACATTTGTCTTGATTTGCTGCAAAGTTTTGAAGCTGAGGGGGAGGCCTTCTTGTCCCGATTGACAGGTGATGAACCCTGGATTCACCATTTTGAGCCCCAAAACAAAACGACAGTCGATGAAATGGTGCCATACCCACTCTCCACAGAAGAAAAAAAATCAAAGCAACTGCTTGCACCGGTAAGGTCATGATCACCGGCTTCTGGGTGTGTGAAGGTGTGATTCTCAGTGATGCGATGCCAAGAGGTGGTACCATTAATTCAGAAGCATATGTTAACATACTAAGAAAACTAAAGATGTGTTTCTGGAGACTTGGAAGCCACAGCAACCCAGGCAATGTTTTGCTACAACGCGATAACTTTCGGCCCCCAATAAGTCTGAGGACTGCTAAACACATCGCAAAACAGGATTGGACAATGTTACATCCACTCTACAGCCCTGATCTACCCCTCTCCCCCCCCCCCCCCCGGACTTCCACTTGTTTGAGCCATTAAAGGACGATGAGGAGGTGATTAACACAGTGAAGCACTGGCTCCGCCAACATGACAAGGATTGCTACCGACAGGGCATACACGTCCTTGTTTCGCACTGGAGGGAGGCCAAAGAACGGGTTGGAGATTACGTGGAAAAATAGGGTGTTCAAGTAAAACACCATTCTTTCGTATGTGTAATTCTGATTATGCTCAATAAAGAAGTGTTAAAGAAAAAATGCCTTGAATTACTACTATCTCGGAAACACTTGTTTTTAATTAATTTCTGTGTGTGATATAATGATGGTCTACTAAGGATGACGTCCAACGCTCCACCACTGAAAAGACTTCGTCTACGTCATGTGTAAAGCGGTACGATGAGTATATAATAACGCCAAAGGTACAAGGAAAGGATTTGACAAAATTCCTGTGCAGATCGTGGATAAATGTGCTGTTTTATGTAATGTTGAAAAAGACAGATCGTTAGGGCTTTGTGGCTCTACAGAAAAACCACAAAAAGGCAAGGGCCATCACAATTATTTTGTGTCCTTGCAAAGTGAGTGAAATAGCTCATGGCCGTAGAGGCGTTGGATGTCCACACCTCATTGACGAGTATGGGCGTTGTCTACCTGGTAAAGCAAAACTCTTATCTCTCTGAGAATAAATTGCCAGACAGTAACATATCTCACGCTAGCACAAGCGTTTTGGGTTAGCGAGTCATGGAAGCTGGTACGTCACACCGATGACCCAGTCAAAAATTACGTCTTGAACTCAGACACCTGGTCGGTAAATGAGCTATGAGGCAGAGGCAGATAGTTGCCGTGTCGCATTGTGGAAATCACTGAAATTTCTAAGACTGGCTCTTGCGTTACTATCTTAAAGTAGCATGTCAGTAACACTTACGTTTCACGGAATTTACGCGCAGAGACAGTGAGTGACATTCTCAGACTGGCTGCAGAGTAGAAGCACTAGCCCTACATCGCCTCTGGAAAGTGGCGCTCCTGCACGCCCTGCAGTGAGTAGCGTGTTTGGTTTCGCAACTACATATCCATCATCAGAATTAACATATTATCTTGAAAAGTTGAAAGGAGAAGAAGGGGAGTTAAAAAGATATGCCATTACAAATATATGGCTCCGAAGAATTTAGACGGTACCGTAACCTTATACAAAGAGGTAAGAGTGTGTAGATTAGATTTATGGGAAGAACTCTAAATTTTCCAACACTTGGCGAAAAACGATGGCTTGTGAGACCTGAGTTTCTCCTGGCGTATACAAATTTCAAATAACCTTCGGGAATTCAGCCAGGTAACACTTTCAGCGACCGCCGATATTTCGGCGGGAGAACACCCCGCCATTTTCAAGGCAAACTGCAACGGATAGGCGGCGTACATGCAAATTTAAAACCTCGGTTCGCGGACTGAAGCAGGAGTGACAACACACACTGAACACTAGTGTCACCAAAGATGACCAAAGTCCGAGCTATCGATAGTGAGATTATGAATTTGCAGGTGAGGTAGCATTGACTCTGACCCTCTGTTTTTTAACATGGGAGAGAGCCGGATTCCAAGCAGAGTTTAAACAAAAACGTCTATCCCTGTTAACGAGGTTGCTCGCTAATTTAATCTCAACTGCCTCCATAATAATACTGTCCCAATAGCTGGACGCACATGTCAATATCTCGGTGTTACTATACAACATGCGGTGACCAGTATCCAAGCAATGTTCGGCAATAGCAGATCTATTTGGCTGCTGTAATCGTGTGTGCCCTTTATGCTCAGTACATCGTTCCTCTACGATCCTGATAATTTGACCAATATATGCCATGCCGCAGCTACAAGGAATACGATATACACCCGCCTTACGCAGTCCAAGATCATCCTTAACGGAACTCAAAAGTGCTCTAATTATAGATGGAGGTCGGAAAACACATTTCACATCGTATTTTCGTAAAATACGAGCGATCTTGTTGGACGTGTTTCCTACGTAAGGAAAAAGGCAGTAGACTTAGGTGTTGACTCAGAATTATCATCAATCACCCGACGTACAGTTGGTCGATAGCGCAAAGCACGTTCAATCTCTCTATTAGTATAACCATTTTGACGAAATGTAACTTCAAGATGGGACAGCTCGGCTGGCAAAGTCTCAGCGACAGAAACGACATGTGCCCTGTGTACCAAGGTACGAAGTACCCCTTCATGTTGAGCCGGATGGTGACAACTGTTAGCCTGAAAGTACAAGTCGGTGTGAGTACGTTTCATGTAGACTGCACGTTCCAATGACAGTCACCTACACGGGTAAAATGGAAAGGAGCGTTCGCCGTCATTGGCCGGGAGGCCCCTTGCGGGGCAGGTCGGGCCGCCTTGGTGCAGCTCACATTACATTCGACGCCGCATTGGGCGACCTGCACGGCGGATGGAGATGAAATGATGATGAAGACAGCACAACACCCACCCCTGAGCGGAGAAAATCTCCGACCAAGCCTGGAATCGAACAGTGGCCCGTAGGACGGAAATCCGTCACGCTCACCACTCAGCTATCGGGGCAGACGTCGGCAGCACTGCACGGCGAGAACTGCTCACGTAAGTATAGGTAAGTACGTCTCTCTACAGGTGCGTCGGCGAATACTCGTCTGCGACTCTGCGCGTCTGCGACTCTGCACGGCTGCGACTCTGCGCGTCTGCGACTCTACACCCCCGCAAGCCTACACTCCGGCTGTGGCAACGCATCTCATTCCCACGCGTTTGGGTCTGCACGTGACTCCTACATACTTGGTGCTACATGTCTGTGACTCTGTGTGCCTAGGATTACACATCTGGGAAAGCAACGTACTGTTTACATCTACCAGTCAACTCGGCTGGGACTACACTGGTGGTTGTTGGGATGTTTAAGGGGGACTAAACTTCTAAGGTCATCAGTCCCCCGACTACACTGCGCGACCCCGAGTCTACGCTTCGCATCCCCGAGTCTACGCTTCGCATCCATGAGCCTTCACTTCGCATCCACTAGTCTACGCTGCACGTACACAATTCTGGGGTACTTATCCACGAGTCTACGCCGCACGTCCACGAGACTACGCCATGCATCTGCAACTCTACACATCCGTGACTCTGCTTCGCATCGGCTACTCTACGCCACTCGTCGGCCACACTACGCAGCACCGACTCTACCCACCCCACCCACACTACGCGTCAGCCAAGCACCGCTGATCCTGAGTACAACACCTCTGCATGACAGCTCATCGTGGTCCCACAGCTTCCCTTGGTTGTAAGGCCAATGCCGGAACTGTTTACACCCTCCCATCGATAGAGAGATAATTCCTGTAAAGAAGAAATTGAGAAATAAATGCTGTAAGCTTAAAGCTTGTGCTAATTATTTTTGCCAGCGTATGCTGAGTAATAAATGACACTATTAATCATTTCGTTGCCTAAGGCAGGAAGCTTCATCTGATGCCTGTAGTAATGCAAAGAAGCCGATCAGTACACATCTGTCGCTAATGTACGAAGTTCTAGTAAAAAAGTCTGAAAAACTGCATAGCACAGAAGATTAAGGTTTAACGAAAGTTACTGAATAAATCACTTAGCAAAAAGACGAAGCGCTAGCAAAAAAACTAAATCACTTACAAAAAAGAGACTGGAAAATCACTTGAAAAAAGACTGAAAAATCACTTAGCGAAAAAGCCTCAAAAATCATTTATTCTTGTTAAGCCGTTGGAAAATCAGATAAATTATAAAAAATATCCCTGATTAGCTGAAAAATCACTTATTAGCTGATAACTAACTTTCTTTTTTACGTCATTGGCAATTACTGGCTAATTTGAGCGTGGCATTGAGACGTACAACACTACTTGGTATCCACTCAGTTTTTTTTTTTTAGTCTGTTCAGTGAAACATCTATGGCAGGCTGTGTACTTGTCTACTTCTGCACCTGAAAGACGTTTATCGCCTTCAGTGTCCGTTGTGTTCCTTTATGCGCAGACCATAGCTCATATGCTCTTTAATTTTACTGTCATGATATGTGCAGTTTCTTACGGAAACCAAACAGACGATCATTTGTGTTTACATTGAGATTTTATAGTTGTGTAGCTGTCTGTGTATTCGATACAGCTTACCGACGCGGATCGATAGATTTCAGCCTTCGTATTTGGGGCGTTTCGGAGAAATCGGACTCTGTCCCTGTAGCTAGTTCAGTGCAATATCACTGTAATGTCCAGTTATTCTTTACGTTTGGCAGAAGCACATATTACTCATTTGCGTCAGCGAATTATGCTTAGTTTATGTCTTTTCTTATATGCACCTACGACACCGTGACTAGTGAAACATTTTCTGTACCAATGTGGTAAATTACTTCACTGTCGTGAATACTGAAACGTTGAATGTTTTCAGTTACACCACTGGTCATATAGTGCATCGAGAAAAATGTGCCACAGTAGGAGAAGGAAATTATCCGATCTCGATTTGAGATACAGCTACATATTAACAACCATTGGTGTTGCATTCTAACAAGTCCAAGTGTCAAAATGTTGGATTTTCTCACACCAGTTTAGGAAAATGTTGTGCTGGTTTTCGAATACCAATTCACATAAATAATACAAAAGCTAAAATACGCAAATGAAGAAGCAGATCTTCAGTATTTATAAACAGGTGGTGTCACAGCCATAGCCCATACAAAGTCGTGATTATGACTATTTTCGACCTCGAAGGATAAATACGGCCATACGGAGGTCTCGCCTGACCGAGATTTATTTACAATACGAAGACTATCCTAAAAGAAGGCACAATTAGGCCTTCAGCAAGTAACTGTTCTTATGTTTTTGTTAGGCATGAATTAATCATGCCCAGATTTCTCCAGTACGCGTTGTTTAGTGGTCGAGTTGACTCAGTACTATACGTTGATCAAACTCTCAGCCAAACGGCTAATGCAAAATATTCTCAACAAGGAGCTCTCTTTTCACTTGAATTTTACTGTGAAAGACCGAGATGATAAATGCAGATATCTACCTGAAGGTTTTGGATAGTCAGATCAATGTTCCTAGCAGTAGCAGGTTGCAGGCGAGACGAGCGTTCCTTGCATTCTTCATGTCCATTGTAAGGCGCAATGATTGTCAGAGTGTTATTTGTGAAAATAATATATTAGGTCAGAAGCTTAATACCAGCAAAACTCAGTAAAGTGGCGTCCTATGAATTTTCAAGCACTTTTATCACAAAGTCAGATGCGTTATAAATTTTATGTTCACATGTTGTGTTATTAAACGAACAGTTCTGGTACAGTCACTCTTCGCAAGACCAAGGATAAAGATTAACAATATTCAGGGTCAAAATTTTGATCTGAGTCATTTGTTTTTCAGTCCAGTATCATATATTAAATGAATTGAAAACGGATTAATCTCTCGCAGCCATATTGTTTGATGTAGCAGCTAGCCTTTATTTCGCATAGTGTAGCGTGCGCTGCATACATTTCCATTGAAAATTAAACGTCCGCGTAGTTCTGTTGGCCTGCGCCGACGATAACACATTTAGTTATCTAAATAAATGTTAAACTGTAGTCTTCCATCTTCTTCCTCACTGCCAAAATTACTAACTTAACCGTCAATGGATTGCGAGAGAACAGAATCTGAGATGTAGTTCAAGATGGTTTCCCGTTAATGTGTAACAAATGTGGGTGTAGGTGCTGTGTGAGGTCTGGGAGGCCGAGCGCGGGCTGGTGGCCACACACTGACTGTGCATCTGTTGCCTCCTGATGGCGCTTGAGACACCAGGGTTAGCACATTGGTGGGCGCCACGGACCAGAGGGTGGCCAGCCACTCTCACTGCGAAATCCTCAGCTTGCTGCCTCTGCCTCATACGAGGTGGTCAAGATAAAACACCTGGAAAATAGTTCATGCACCTTGAAATTCACCACCCAACCCTGCATCAGATGCACCCAGAGCAGACGATGCAAACTCGACTGCCTTAAGATGCACGAAGAATTTTCAGGGCCACTTGGTTATATTCTCTGGTCAGTGTCTGATGAGCAACCTTTCATTGTTCTTGTGTTCAGAACACCGTATTACAACACACAAACTCACCAGGTAAAATATCTGTCACCACCTTAAAACAGCACATTGCTCGTTTCGGAGAGATGTAAACGGTGAGGAACAGGTACCATGCTGTAACATCACCCTGCACTGCGATGAAGTTAAGATATGACAGTGAGGTGCTGCGTGTATGGCATTAAGTTGTATGGGAACAACGCAGTCCCATTGGTGGACGTTGAGACGTGACAAAGTGTCAGGATGCAACTGAAGTGTATGAACGTGCCCGGGATCACAACTTGAATGCAGGTGTTCGATTTGTGGAGATACGAGCGTGGAATATCCATCGTGTCTAAGGACTGGTGTATCACTCACTTCCATGCAATGCAACGCAAAAACAAAGGTATAAGAAAGATCCTAACAGACACGGCCTGGCAATGAATTTATTGGTTTTTCAGAGGTAATCACTTTCTGCTCCGACAGACACTGCTGTTTTAAGTGAGTGTTGGTAAATCTCAATCCGTTTTCGGGTGAATATTGTGAAGAAAACTGCGTGCACTGAAATTCCGAGTCGGTTACCTCCAAAATGCCGATTCCTTCGCAACGAGACATAATGCTTGCACACCTTCATTGCTCCATATGTCAGAAAGAATGGGCACAATTGGACACTGAGGCATCCAGTCTCAACCATCGAATTTCTAATTTGCCTCTATTCAAGTAGTATAAGGCACCAACTGCTCTGATAGCCCAATGAGTCGAATAACTGGCAGTGTGTGTTAGTTGTAATTCAGTCTGGGAGTGACCTGCGATGGTTTGGGGATATTTTTCGTACCATGAGTTGAGTCGACTCAATGAAGTTACAGCGGACACGAACCATGTGTTTACATTAACGATCTAGCTGTCCCAGGGCTCACATTTCTTTTACACATACTGAAAAAAGCTTTGCATCACCGAATTTCGCGGAACTCGTGAAGACAGACACTGACTGTGGATACTCTATCACAGGCACAGTCCCTTTGACTGTTTAGAGAAGTCACTAAACCAGCCAAAAGATGTAAACAACCATGCATGAGCAACACCTGTTAAGTGGAGGGGGGTCCGATAGCCGATCAGTTCCAGTCATTTCTCCAGGAAGGAGGTACACGGCTCGTGTTGTCTGTAGTTCAACCATGCTTAGACGGACAATACCGCGGTTGGATCGCTTCCGCATTGTTACTTTGTGCCAGGAAGGTCTCTGAACAAAGGAAGTGTCCAGGTGTCTCGGAGTGAACCAAAGCGATGTTGTTCGGACGTGGAGGAGAAACGGGGAGACCCGAACTGTCGATAACACGCCTCGCTCAGGCCACCCAAGGGCTTCTACTGTAGTGGATGACCGCTACCTACGGATTATTGCTCGGAGAAACCCTGACAGCAATGCCACCATGTTGAATTATGCCTTTCGAGTAGCCACGGGACGTCGTGGCACGAAACAAATTGAGCGAAATAGGCTTCATGATGCGCAACTTCACTCCGGACGTCCATGGCAAGGTCCATCTTTGCAACCACGCAGCGCTGTACAGATGGGCCCAACAACATGCCGAATGGACCCACAGGATTGGCATCATGTTCTCTTCGCCGATGAGTAACGCATGTGCCTTCAAGCGACAATCGTCCAAGACGTAGTTGGAGGCAACCCACTCAAGCATAACGCGTTAGCCACAGCGACTGCAGCAAGGTGGAGGTTCCCTGGTGTTTTGTGGTGGCATTATGTGGGGCCGACGTACGCTGCTTGTGGCCATGGAAGGCGCCGTAACGGCTGTACGATACGTGAATGCCATCCTCCGATCGATAGAGCAACCATATCGGCAGCCCCCATCTAGTGAATGACTTCCTTCAGGATTATGACTTCGCTCGACTAGTGGCTACCAGACATGAACCCTATCGAACATGCCTGGGATAGATTGAAAAGGGCTTTTTATGGACGACGTGACCCACCAACCACTCTGAGGGATGTACGCCGAATCGCCGTTGAGGAGTGGGACAATCTGCACCAACAGTGCCTTGATGAACTCGTGGATAGTATGGCACGATGAATACAGCCATGCATCAATGCAAGTGGACGTGCTACTGGGTGTTAGACATAACGGTGTTTACAACAATCTAGACAACCACCTCTGAAGGTCTTGCTGTATGGCGCTACAGCATCCAATGTATGGTTTTCAGGGGCAAGGAAAATGGCGGAAATGATGTTTATGTTGATCTACATTTCTGTACAGGTTCCGGAAGTCTCGGCACCGAGGTGATGCAAACTTTTTTGTGTGAAAATGTTCGTGACTTGCACGTTAAGGAGACTTCCATCTTTGAGAGTTGGATTCGTTCTTAGGAGGTGTCTGGTTCAAGTACTCGTCCGGACACCTAGATTTAGGTTTTATGTGATTTTCCGGAATCGCTTAATGCAGTGCCAGGATGGTCCCTTTGATGACAACAGTAGCGTATCCGGGGCTGCGAGCGTACGTTCCTTCCTTGACAAACAGTGGGGGGCACTGACACATTTCTACTGATCTGCTAAATCGCCTGATCTTAATCACGTACAGCAGTTCTGGTAGCTCCTCCTGAACTGCTCACCAATGAGTGCCTTCAGCCGCATATTGTAGCCATAAATCTACATCTACGTGATTGCTCTGCTAATCACAATAAAGTGCCCGACAGAGGGCTCAATGAACTATCTCCAACCTCGAAGGGCGCGGGCGAAAAAGAGCACTTAAATTTTTCTGTGTCAGCCCTGAGTTCTCTTATTTTATCGTGATGATCATTTCTCCCTATGTGGGTGGGTGCCAACAGGATGTTTTCGCAATTGGAGGAGAAAATTGATAGACTGAAATTTCACGAGAAGATGCTGTCACAACAAAAAACGCCTTTGTTTTAATGATTGCCATTCCAATTCACGTATCATATCTTTGGCACTATCTCCCCTATTTCGCGATACTACAAAACGAGTTGCCCTTCTTTGAACTTTTTCGACCTCATGCGACAGTCCTACATGAGGGTCGTAGGACCGTTGCTATTCACAATATACATAAGTGACCTTGTGGATAACATCGGAAGTTCACTGAGGCTTTTTGCGGATGATGTTATAGTATATCGAGACGTTGTCACAATGGAAAATTGTACTGAAATGCAGGATGATCTGCAACGAATTGACGCATGGTGCAGGGAATGGCAATTGAATCTCATTATAGAAAAGTGTAAAGTGCTGCGAATGCATAGAAAGAAAGATACCTTATAATTTAGCTACAATAAAGCAGGTGAGCAGCTGAAAGCAGTTAATTCCATAAATTATCTGGGACTAGAAATTAGGAGTGATTTAAAATGGAATGATCATATAAAGTTGATCGCCGGTAAAGCAGATGTCAGACTGAGATTCTTTGGAAGAATCCTACGGAAATGCAATCCGAAAACAAAAGAAGTAGCTTACAGTACACTTGTTCACCCACTGTTTGAATACTGCTCACCTTTGTGGGATCCGTACCAGATAGGGTTGATAGAAGAGATAGAGAAAATCCAACGGAGAGCAGCGCACTTCGATACAGGATCATTTAGTAATCACGAAAGCGTTACGGAGTTGATAGATCAACTCCAGTGGAACACTCTGCAGGAGAGACGCTCAGTAGCTCGGTACGGGCTTTTGTTGAAGTTTCGAGAACATACCTTCACCGAGGAGTCAAGCAGTATATTGCTCCCTCGTACGTATATCTCGCGAAGAGACCATGAGGATAAAATCAGAGACATTAGAGCCCACACAGAGGCATACCAACAATCTTTCTTTCCACGAACAATACGAGACTGGAATAGAAGGGAGAACCGATAGAGTAACTCAAACTACCCTCCGCCACACACCGGCAGGTGGCTAGCAGACTATGGATGTAGATATAGATGTAGATGTAGATGTACCTGATGCAGATCCCACACCGCACAGCAAGACTCCAGAACAGGGTGGACAAGCGTGGTGTGAGCAGTCTCTTTAGTGGACCTGTTTCACATTCTAAGCGTTCTACCAATGAATAGCAGTCTTTAGTTAGCTGTACCCACAACACTATGTAAGTGATCTTCCAGTTTAGGTTATTTGAAATTGTAATCCCTAAGCATTTAGTTACAGCCTTTAGGTTTGTGTGACTTACCTCGTAATCGAAATTTAGCGGATATCTTTCAGCACTGATGTGATAACTTCAAACTTTTCTTTGTTCAGGGTCAATTGCCACTTTTAGCAGCATACAGATATCGTATCTAAGTCATATTTCAATTCGTTTTGGTCATCTGACGACTTTATAGACGGTAAATGACAGTATCATCTGCAAAAAATATAAGAGGGCTACTCATATTGTCTCGTATGTCGTTAATATATATCAGGAACAATAGGCGACCTATAACACGTTCTTGGGGAACGCCGGATATTATTCATGTTTCACTCGATGACTTTCCGTCTATTACTACGAACTGTGACCTTTCAGACAGGAAATTACGAACCCAGTCATACAACTGAGGCGATATTCTATAGGCCCGCGGTTTGGTTGGAAGGTACTTTTGAGGAACGGAGTCGAAAGCCTTCTGTAAATCCAAAAATATTCAGTCAGTTTCACATCCACTGTCGATAGCACTCATTACTGCATCAGTATAAAGAGCTAGTTGTGTTTTACAAGAACGATGTTTTCTGAAATCTCGTTTCCTTCGAGGTAATTCATAATGTTCGAACACCGTATATGTTCAAAAACTCTACCGTAAATCGATATTAGTGACATGGGCCGGTAATGTATCGGATTACTCCTATTTCCCTTTTTGGCTATAGGTGTGCATTGAGCAACTTCCCAGTCTTTCGGTGAGCAAGCGGTTGAATATAATTGCTAACTATGCAGCTATTGTGTCAGCATACTCTCGTCCAACTTTCCTATGACGACCGTTGCCGACCACTATGTAGCTCACCTTACCTGCAACAACAAGAGCATCCACAACTGCAACGAATAAGAAATAAAAGAATAAAAAGGTAGAAACCGGCCTCCTGGAGGATGAATTTGGATTCTAGAGAAATGTAGCAACACTCGAGGCAGTAATGACCCTACGATTTTTCTTAGAAAATTGATTAAGGAAAGGTAAATGTTACTTTTATGACGTTTGTAGAATAAGAGAAAATGGTGACAGGAATACACACTTACAGTGTCAGAAATTATGAGACAACAAGGTAAAATACAGGAAGCGAAAAGCTACTTACAACTTGCGCAGAAACCAGATGGCAAATAAAACCGTCGAGGGGCACGAAAGGAAGGCAGTAGTTGAGAAGGGAGTGAGATAGGTTTGAATTCTATCCCCGAAGTTATTCAATCTGTACACTGAACAGCAAACGAAACCAAAGAAAAATTTGGAGAAGGAATTAAGTTCAGGAAGAAGAAATAAAACGTTGAGGTTTGCCAATGACTTTTTACAGGGCGGGCAAATAAAAGTGGCCTGAAACGGAGTTCCGAGGTACAATGTAACACAACAGAGAAATGGAACTACAGTACTGACATGACTATGGCTGATGTTGAGAGTGACCACCACTCATTTCTGGACACTTTCGGGACCTGGTCAGCAAGCTTCTGATCGAAGCTGGACGGCTGGAATTGCTGCAGTCACATCCGGAATGTTCTGCTGCAGTTCGTGAAGACTATGAGAGCTTTTGCGATACATCTTAGACTTAAGGGGTCCCCACACAAAGTAATCAGATGATCTGGGAGGGCAACTAGGGCCAAGTTCAGAGTGACCTCTGCTAACGGGCGTGAATATAGTGTAAATGTGGCCCAAGTTGAGGTCGGATGTATGGGCAGCTTCCCAAAACTGCTGGAATGTGGATCTATGCACACACACACACACATACACACACACACACACACACACACACACACACACACACATACACACACAAACACACGCACATCCAATCGTATCCACTCGTATGGACCACCTTTATTTGCCCCACCCTGTAGTTCTGTCACAGACAGCAATGGTATTGTTGTTGTTGTTGTTGTTGTTGTTGTCTTCAGTCCTGAGACTGGTTTGGTTGGTTGGTTTGTGGGGATCAAAGGGACCAGACTGCTACGGTCATCGGTCCCTTTTTCCAAATACTAAAGACACCCACAGAGAGTAAAAACGATCAACAGACGAGAAGACAGACGACACAGAACAAGAGAAACTTAGACAAAGACCAGATAAGACGAACTAAAATCACACAGAGTGTGACCCTGGTCGGCCGACCATAGGAATAAAAAAGGAAAAGCCAACCACCGAGAAACACATTGAAAAATCAGACTAAAATCGTAGGCCATAGGCCAGAATCAACACAAAAACACATACACTTACATGCAGCAATAAAATCCCCCTGACCGAATAAAACGCAAAATTAAGTCCGCTGTGGCAGAGACGTCAGTTAAAAGCGCAGGGAGCGATTCAGGCAGCGTAAAAGTCTGCCTGAGCGCAGTTAAAAGGGCGCACTTCAACAGAATATGGACCTCCGTCAAGGACGCCCCACCACGACGAAGAGGTGGATCCTCACGCCTCAGTATATAACTATGCGTCGGTCGGGTGTGGCCAATGCGGAGCCGCCAAAGGACGACTGATTCCCTGCGGTTGGCTCGCATGGATGACCGCCACACAGTCGTCGTCTCCTTGATACGACGGAGTTAGTTTGGCACGGGCAGGTTGCGCCAATCAGTGTCCCATAAATCGGAAACTTTGCGGCGTAATAGTGCCCGCAAATCAGCAGCCGGGAGGCCAATCTCCCGAGATGGTGCACTGGTGGCCTCTTTCGCCAGGCGGTCATCATTGCCGGGTATCCCAACATGGCCTGTGGTCCAAACAAAGACCACAGATCTGCCGCAACGGGCAAGAGTATGCAGGGACTCCTGGATAGCCATCACCAGACGAGAACGAGGGAAACACTGGTCGAGAGCTCGTAAACCGCTCAGGGAATCGCTACAGATAACGAGGGACTCACCTGAGCAGGAGCGGATATACTCCAGGGCACGAAAGATGGCGACCAGGTCAGCAGTGTAAACACTGCAGCCAGCCGGCAACGAACGTTGTTCAGAATGGTCCCCTAGAGTTAGTACATAACCAACACGACCAGCAACCATCGAACCGTCGGTGTAGACAACGCTAGAGCCCTGATACGTGGCTAAGATGGAATAAAAGCGGCGGCAGAAGGCCTCCGGAGGGACTGAGTCCTTCGGGCCCTGTGCCAAGTCAAGCCGAAGGCAGGGGTGAGGCACACACCACAGGGGTGTATGCAGAGTGGCCCGGAAAGGAGGTGGAACAGGGAAAAGCCCAAGCCCGGAGAGAAGCTCATTGACACGTACGGCGATCGGACAACCCGACCGGGGCCGACGTTCTGGCAGTTGGACGACTGACTGCGGGAACAAGACACGATAATTTTGATGCTCAGGCAAGCTAGAAACATGGACAGCATAAGCAGCCAGTAATTGTTCGCGTCGTAACCGCAGTGGAGGGACACCTGCCTCCATTAGTATGCTCTCCATAGGGCTGGTCCGGAAGGCACCAGTGGCAGGTCGTATCCCGCTGTGTAGGAGTGGCTCCAGCACCCGCAACGCAGATGGGGATGCTGAGCCTTAAGCCAGACTCCCATAGTCCAGACGGGACTGGATTAACGCCTGGTAAAGCCGTAGGAGAGTAGATTGGTCGGCGCCCCACCTGGTGTGGCTCAGGCATCGCAGAGCATTTACATGCCGCCAACACGCCTGTTTAAGGTGCCGAATATGAGGCAGCCAAGTCAACCGGGCATCAAAAACCACCCCCAAAAACCTACGTGACTCCACCACTGTAAGAAGCTCGCCGTCAAGATAAAGCCGCGGCTCCGGGTGAACAGTGTGTCGCCGGCAGAAATGCATAACGCAGATCTTGGCAACCGAAAACTGAAAACCACACGCCACAGCCCAAGACTGTGCGTTGCGCATTGCGCCCTGTTGCTGACGTTCAGCTGACGTTCAGCAGCTGCAATGCCAATAGAGCTGTAGTAAAGGCAGAAGTCGTCAGCATACAGGGAAGCGGAGACAGAATTTCCCACGCAGCGAGCCCGTTAATGGCTATTAAAAACAGGCAGACACTTAAAACAGAACCCTGTGGCACACCGTTCTCCTGGACTTGGGAGGAACTATATGGGACCGCGACGTGCACGCGGAAGGTACGTTATGACAGAAAATTGCGGATAAAGATCGGCAGAGGACCCCGAAGATCCCATCCATGAAGCGTAGAAAGGATGTGATGACGCCATGTCGTATCATACGCCTTCCGCATGTCGAAAATGACAGCGACCCGGTGCTGACGGCGGGCAAAGGCAGTCCGGATGGGCGACTCCAGGCTCACCAGATTATCGGCGGTGGAGCGGCCTTTACGAAACCCTCCCTGAGACGGAGCCAGAAGGCCCCGAGACTCCAGTACCCAATTCAAGCGCCGGCTCACCATCCGTTCAAGCAACTTGCAAAGAACATTGGTGAGCCTAATGCGTCGGTGAGCCTAATGGGACGGTATCTGTCCACCTCCAAAGGGTTCTTCCCTGGTTTCAGAATGGGGACAACAATACTTTCCCGCCATTGCGACGGAAACTCACCCTCGACCCAAATACGGTTGTAAAGGTCGAGGAGCCGTCGCTGGCAGTCCACTGAAAGGTGTTTCAGCATCTGACAGTGGGTACTATCTGGCACAGGAGCGGTATCAGGGCAAGCGGCTAGGGCACTGCGAAATTCCCACTCACTAAATGGAACATTGTACGATTCTGGATGGTGGGTGTGAAACGAAAGGCTCCGATGTTCCGTCCGCTCTTTAATGGAGCGGAAGGCCAGGGGGTAATTCGCAGAAGCGGAACTCATTGCAAAATGCTCTGCCAAGCGATTTGCAATGACGTCGGAGTCAGTACAAACTGCACCATTCCGTGAGAGCACAGGGACGCTGATAGGGGTTCGATAGCCGTAGACACGTCTAATCTTAGCCCAGACATGAGATGGAGTGACATGGAGGCCAATGGTGGACACATACCGCTCCCAGCACTCCTGCTTGCTTTGGCGATAAGGTGGTCTATGGAGGGATTGCGCTTGTGACCCTGGAGCGCCCGCCGGCGATCTTTAATCGCTTCAGCAATCGCACGCGACCACCAAGGCACAGTCCGCCGCCGAGGGGTCCCAGAAGAACGGGTAATGGCAGATTCGGCGGCAGTAACGATGCCGGTGGTGACCGATTGAACCACTGCATCAATGTTATCGTTAAGGAGAGGCTCAATAGCGGCAGTGGAGCAGGACAAGTCCCAGTCAGCCTTATTCATAGCCCATCTGCTAGGGCGCCCAGAAGACTGACGCTGTGGCAGTGACAGAAAGATCGGAAAGTGGTCACTACCACAAAGGTCGTCATGCACACTCTCCATTGGACAGACGGTAAGAGTCTAGGGCTGCAGATGGAAAGGTCGATGGCGGACTACATCCCATGCGCCATGCTGAAGTGTGTGAAGGAACCGTTATTCAAAAGCGAAAGATGGAGCTGTGCCAATAAATGCTCAATGGTGGCGCCTCGACCACGCCACAGAGGGTCATGGGCGTTGAAGTCGCCCAGTAACAAGAAAGGTGGCGGCAATTGGGCTATCAGCGCAGCCAGGACATGCTCAGCAACATCACCATCCGATGGAACGTAAAGACTGCAGACGGTAACAGCCTGTGGCGTCCACACCCGAACAGTGACAGCCTCTAAAGGTGTTTATAGAGGGACAGACTCGCTGTGAAGATAGTTAAGGACATTTATGCAGACGCCATCAGACACCCTTTCATAAGCTGCCCGGTTCTTATAATAACCCTGATAGCCACAGAGGGCGGGGGTTCACATTGCTGGAAACCAAGTTTCGTGAAGACCAATGCAGAAGAAAGGGTGAAGGCTGATAAGTTGGAGGAGGTCAGCTAGATGTAGGAAGAAACGGCTGCAGTTTCACTGGAAGGTATCGTCCATGTCTGAGAAAGGCGTGACGGGACTTGGAAGGCAGATTACATCGCTGTGTCACCTGCCGTCTCCAATTGAGCACCTGTGCTAGTGCTATCCATGGTGTCTGAGGGACCAGCGAGTTTCAGGTCCTCAGCGGACGCCAGAATCTCCAGCTCGTCCTCAGACGCAGAGCTGGACGGTTGCGGTGGGATGGCTGCCACCGCGAGTTCCTTGGGCTTAGAGCTCTTCTTCTAGGGTTTCTCACGCCGTTCCTTTGGTCGCACTGGCTGGGAGGGCTTCACCGATTCAGTCTCCGGGACAGAGGAGGATCGTGTAGCCCTGCTACCAGCTGATTGTGGGCACTTAAGCGACTGTCAGTCGTCAGCCTTCCCGCTGGTGGAAACCTGGGAAGGCAGGGACCCATTGCGAGCGTGAGAAGCCGAAGAAATTGGACATTTCTCCGGCTTAGAAGTGGGGCGGGACGTCCCCGATGGGTGGGATGATGTTGCTCCTGAGATAGGTGGCGCAGGAGCAACACGGTGGGCAGAGCCCCCCACTGGCGAAGGGGCAGGAGGAGTTGCACTCCTCGTCGATCCGGCCGCAATTCGAGAAACGGACGGGGCTAGCACAGGTGTTGTAGCAGCAGCGTAGGAAGATGTCATTCTCACAGGATGGAGTCGGTCGTATTTCCTTTTGGCCTCAGTATAGGTCAGTTGGCCCAGCGTCTTGTATTCCTCGGCAGTCTGGCGAGCAAGGTGAATGGTGCTCCCCACAGTTGATACAGATGAGAGGCGGGGCACATGGAGTATTGAGATGTGATGGGCGTCCGCAATCTAGACATGTGAGGCTGAAAGTGCAGCGAGAAGACATATGGCCGAACTTCCAGCACTTAAAGCACCGCATCGGAGGAGGGATATAGGGCTTACCGTCACATCGGTAGACCATCACCTTGACCTTTTCTGGTAATGTATCCCCTTCGAAGGCCAAGATGAAGGCACCGGTAGCAATCTGATTTTCCTCCGGACCCCGATGAACGCGCCGGACGAAATGTACACCTCAGCGCTCTAAATTGGCGCGCACCTTGTCATCAGACTGCAAAAGAAGATCCCTGTGGTAAATAACTCCCTGGACCATATTTAAACTCTTATGGAGTGTGATCGTAACGGCAACATCCTCCAACTTGCCACAAGCGAGTAACCGTAATGACTGGTCAGAGGATGCCTCAAAGTTTTTATTTCTTCTCCATGGATTTCAATACCTGCTCCGAACTTTTCTTTGTTTCCTTTACTGCTTGCTCAATACACATATTGAATAACATCGGGAATAGGCTACAACCATGTCTCACTCCCTTCACAGCCACTGCGTCCCTTTCATGCCCCTCGACTCTTATAACTGCCATCTGGTTTCTGTACAAATGGCAAATAGCCTGTCGCTCCCTATATTTTACCCCTGCCACCTTTAGAATTTGAAAGAGAGTGTTCCAGTCAACATTGTCAAACGCTTTCTCTAAGTCCACAAATGCTAGAAATGAAGGTTTGCCTTTCCTTAATCTATTTTCTAAGATATGTCGTAGGGTCAGTATTGCCTCACGTGTTCCAACATTTCTGCGTAATCCAAACTGATCTTCGCTGAGGTTGGCTTCTATCTGTTTTTTCATTCGTCTGAAAAGAATTCGCATTAGTATTTTGCAGCTGTGACTTATTGAACTGATAGTTCGGTACTTTTCACATCTGTCAACGCCTGCTTTCTTTGGGATTGGAATTATTATATTCTTCTTGAAGTCTGAGGGTATTTCGCCTGTTTCATACATCTTGCTTACCAGATGCTATAGTTTTGTCAGGACTGGCTGTCCCAAGGCCGCCAGTAGTTCCAATGGAATGTTGTCTACTCCGGGGGCCTTGTTTCGACTCAGGTCTTCCAGTGCTCTGTCAAACTCTTCACGCAGTATCGTATCTCTTATTTCATCTTCATTTACATCCTCTTCCATTTCCATAATATTGTCCTCAAGTACATCGCCCTTGTATAGACCCTCTATATACTCCGTCCACCTTTCTGCTTTCCCTTATTTGCTTAGAACTGGGTTTCCATCTGAGCTCTTGATATTCATACAAGTGGCTCTCTGCTTAAATTTGCACCTTTTTGCAATTTCTTCAGTTTTAATCTACAGTTCATAACGAATAGACTGGGGTCAGAGTCCACAACTGCCCCTGGAAATGTCTTACAATTTAAAACCTGGTGCCCAAATCTGTCTTACCATTATATAAACTATCTGATACCATCTAGTATACAACCTACTTTTATGATTCTTGAACGAAGCGTTAGCTATGATTAAGTTAGGCTCTGTGCAAAATTCTACCAGACGGCTTCCTCTTTCATTTCTCTCCCCCCAAATCCATATTCACCCACTGTGTTTGCCTCTATCCCTTTTCCTACTCTCGAATTCCACTCACCCATGACTATTAAACTTTCATCTCCCTTCACTACCTGAATAATTTCTGTTATCTCATCATACATTTCATCAATTTCTTCATCTTCAGAGCTTGTTGGCGTATAAACTTGTACTACTGTAGTAGGCATGGGCTTTGTATCTATCTTGGCCACAATAATGCGTTCACTATGCTGTTGGCAGTAGCTTACCCGCACTCCTATTTTTTTATTCATTATTAAATCTACTCTTGCATTACCCTTATTTGATTTTGTATTTATAACCCTGTATTCACCTGACCAAAAGTCTTGTTCCTCCTGCCACCGAACTTCACTAATTCCCACTATATCTAACTTCAGCCTATCCATTTCCCTTTTTAAAGTCTCTAACCTAACTGCCCGATTAACTTGTAGTAGCAGTTAAATTGATTGGACACTGTCTTGAAGCAGGATAAAAGATGAATGCCAACAAAACGTAAACAAGGGTAAGGGAATGCAGTCGAAATAAATCAGTCGATGGTGAGGGACATCGATTAGGAAACGAGGCACTAAAATTAATATATGACGTTTGTTTTTTGGGTAGTAAAATAACTGATTGCCGATCTAGAGAATATATTAAATGTTGACTGGTAATGGCAAGAAAAGCGTTTCTGAAGAAGAGAAATTTGTTAATAAAGAATACAAATTTGTTACGAAGTTTTTCTGAACGTACTTGTCTGAAAATCTGAGGCATAGTCTCGTTTGGATGTGAAAAGTGGACGATAAACAGTTCAGGCCAGAAGAGAAAAGAGACCTTTAAAATTTGGTGCTACGGAGGAATTCTGGAGATTAGATGGACAGATTACTTAACTAGCGAAGCCGTGTTGAATAGAACTGGAGCGAAAAGAATATTTTGATACAACTTGACTAAAAGGACGGATCTGTTGATAGGACACTTTCTGAGACATCAAGGATCACTAGTTTTCAAAAGGTGGCCGTAATTACTGGTAAATTGATAGACTTGCACAGAGTAGGGTAACAATGAGAGCTGCAGCAAACCAGTATTCGCGCTGATGATCACAACCGCAGCACTAACCAAACCTGATGTAAAGTTCTTACTTAAATACTCTGACGAACCGAAACATGACCACTGCCCATGGCGAGATTGAATACCAGCGTTTGGTAACGTTCTGAACACGTGACGCAGTAACGAATGTATATGAGCTGGGTAGGGACGAATGGGAAACCATTATACGGACGATAAGGGCTACAAATGCAGAAATTCATTGACATAAACGATTTTGACAAATATCGAATTGTTATGGTACGGCGAAATGGTCAACTGCTCACGCTGCTTGCGAGAACACTTAGGAAAGTGGTTGAATTGCCATGAAATCACGAGTAATCGACAACACGTTGGACCTCAACGGCTCATCACGGAATGAGGAAGCCCGGAGGACTGCCCGCCCTGTAAAGCTGGACAAGCGGCGACTGTGGCAGTCCTGGTGACATAGCACAGTGCTGGTGGAAGCACCAGTGTCTCGGGGCAGATCGCTCAGCGTACAGTGCTGAAAACTGCGTTCTTCAGCAGACTTCCAGTAACGTGGGTCGGCTGCATCTCTCTCTGGGCTCTGTATAGTTCAGTTCCTCTCGCCGAGATAAGCCGAAAATACAGCAGCATTAACACATGACAGCTTTTTATTTGGTCGCTACCAGACTGCAAGTGGAAAATTTTTATACTCTTAAGTTATCTACAGTTTAAAAACAAAACAATGATCGACATCGTTTACATTACGCTGGCCCATGCGATCGATGAATCGTTACACAACCAGGAGCGCAAAGTCAATGAATTTCAGTATTAGTATTTTATTTATCCGAATACAAAGAAAACTGAAACACAGTATAATTTAAAAGTAGTATATAATATCATTACAGAGACTTTCACAGAGTCCAATGTTCAGTACGCAAAAATGGCAAGCCCTTTCCGTGCAAACAAGTCTTCCGTGTCATATTGTTAGCTCTGACTACAAGGAAATCAACGAGTGTTCAGAGAACGTTTTCCAACACATGTCGGGGATGGTACAGCAGCCACTGTTACATGCTGGAAAAACAGTCAGACATCTTCAGACTAGATTTCATACAAGTACTATAAAATGTAAACTTTCAAAGCCTCAAATGTCACACTTTACAAAATGTTCCGGGATTTTATGTTCCACTTTTTCAAGGTTAATCTTATGTGGTCCTTAGTGAATGAATGGAAAGCTTTAGATTTCATCGGTGCCAGCGTAGAAGCAAGCATTCGTAGTTTGGTCATGGTTGCGGCTGAAGAACATTGTATAGAAGCTGTAAGAGTACCGTCTTGTGCAAAGCCTCCAAAAAGTATTTTAACTGTGGGTGCGAGGAATGCCGTAAAACGCAGGAATCTGACAAGGGAAATGCAACGGTTGTTTTGAATATGACCGAATATTATAGTAAGATTAACGACTTATTACATCCGCAGGCATACAGGAAACAAAGTAAAGACCCCACTGGCAAAGTTCTTAGAACTTTCATAAAGAAGTCCTCTGTCGAATAGAGCGTTCGAAAAATGTATTCAGTTCAATTGCCAAGTCTTTATGGATTTGCGAAGGTGGACAGAGAAGATGTTCTTCTAGGGTCTGTAGTGAGTACTACTGGTTCGTGTACCTATTCACCTGACACGTTCTTGACAGCATTATTACCACCGTGTGTGGGTCGGTCGGATTGCTATCTCAAGAATTCGGCACATTTTATCAGTTCATTAAACGGCATCTTGGGATTGCCGGAGGATATATTAGTTAGTTTTGATGTCTTGTCGCTGTTCGCTACGCTTCCAATCAATGAAGTGTTGCAACAGTTGAATCGGATTTTTCCTCCTGATGTTGCAGTGCTGTTTAAATATTGGCTCACGACCACGTATTTCAAAGGGACGATGAGTTCTGTGAACAGACGGATGGTGGCCCTATGGAGAGCCCCATAAGGGGACTTGGAACGCCCTATCCCGACTATGTTAAATTTAGTGACTTGGCTTCCCTGTATTTCACTAACCACTGTAGCCATTGACATGAAACCTTTACAGGCCATTAAACTGTATGTTGTGAGTCTACTGAACTACAAAAATTGCATATCAGTACACTGGTTTCAAAAATACAATTTTTTAATTACATGGTTAAAATTCTGTGTACTTTTTTTGTACATTATCCTAAATAATAATTATACATGACATTATGTTCTTCTTTTGGTTCAGTAGACTAAGAATATCTATGTTATTACTCCCTGAAAATTTGAATACTTTACTGCAAGTGGTTACTGAGATTTAGGGAAAAGTGCAATAGAAAATGTAAATCTTCAGGAACGGCTTCTAAGGATTCAAAGAATGTAGCTCACATAATGTGTGCTCAATTTTTATTTTAGGCACTCAGAAGCACCCTGCACCATATTGTATATGATCTTCTTGTTATTTTTCCAAATTTTTCTCCTTTTCTTCTTTCTGGACTAATTAGTGGCCAACTGTGCTGCATACTCTGCTTTATCAATCCGAACCTTGTCCATCCGTTCAAGTTCTCTAATGCAGTTTGCTCCAGGATTAATTCCCATATGCTGAAACACTTTCACCCTACCAACGTTGCCATCATTGAAAGCAATAACAGTCACTGACCCCCCAGTTTAGTGTCTTCATTCCAACAAAAACATTTTTTGGTAAGTGAGTCCATATAAGATTATTGAACGACTCACTGGGATTTTGAGTCTGACCATGCAGACACTTCTTCAGTAATTCAGGATTTGCCAGCTTTTATGATAAACATGACTGCTGCTGGGATGGAATATTTGTGGCTGTATGAAGTGTTTCAGTACTGGACATTGCGGTAAGTGTACCATGAATCAGGACACGGAGGGCAAAGGTGGTGTACTGGTTTTTTATCAGTTGACAGTCTGTGGAAGAAGGTAACTCATACTGCCTGCTTTATTTTCAATAAACCCTCAGTATCATATCTAATGGCCATCCCATAATACTGCTGTAGCTCATCAATCATTTTGTTTGTCAACCTGCATGTTATGGTTTTTCCACCAGAAACATTCTTGTCTTCCAAACTTTGTTTCAACATCCTCAACTTGGTGCCCATCCTTTCCTGAACATGACCAACACTATTAACCTTTATAACATAGCAATACACAGCCTTCTATATAAAAAAATAACCGACTTTGTTAGAGCTCGAAGTAATGCATGTAAAAATTTTAACATGTGCAAATTATATTTAAAAAATAAAATAAAATACTACCCATGTGAGTTTACAAGTAATATCATTTCAATCGAAAAATTGCAAATTTTATAATGAGATAAAAATCAGAAGAGTGAAAAAAAATTCCGTTCTAACTCCTATTAAGCCCGGTTATAGCGAACTTCTTTGTGGAAAAGTTCGAGGAGCAGGCATTGGAAACTGCGAACCGAATATTTGATTCCGTTACGTGGATGATTTGTTTGTTTCTGGTGGCATGGCAGGGAGGAATTGCATCGTTTTGACAAACATCTGCAGTTGTTCAGTCCGAAGATTCACTTTCTCAAATAGCAAGAGACAGGCGGAAGATTAAATTTTCTTGACGTGCTACTTTTCAAGATAGAAGATGGTAGCTTGGGCCACAAGGTTTAGCAAACAGTTTATAGTCACAGGTTAGTTTATGACACCTGACCACGTGATCGATGGAACGCCACACAACCAGTTGCAGATGCGAATACAAAGAAAACTAACACACAATATAATTTAAAACTACAATATGATATTAATTACTGAGAAATACACGGAGTGCAAAGTTCAGCATCCAGAGTAGCACAGTCATTCGCTGCAAACAAGTCTTCCACGTCTTACTGTTAACTCAGACTACAGGCAAACGAACGAGTGTTCAGATAACGTTTACCCACACGTGGCTGAGAAGATACAGATACCAGTGATATATGATGGAGAACCAGTCTTGATTGGAAAGATGTATTTATTATTTATTTGCCAATGATACAGGAAAGCAGAAAGGTGGAAGGAGTATATAGAGGGTCTATACAAGGGCGATGTACTTGAGGACAATGTTATGGAAATGGAAGAGGACGTAGATGAAGACGAAATGGGAGATATGATACTACGTGAAGAGTTTGACAGAGCACTGAAAGACCTGAGTCGAAACAAGGCCCCGGGAGTAGACAACATTCCATTGGAACTACTGACGGCCTTGGGAGAGCCAGTCCTGACAAAACTCTACCAGCTGGTGAGCAAGATGTATGAGACAGGCGAAATACCCTCAGACTTCAAGAAGAATATAATAATTCCAATCCCAAAGAAAGCAGGTGTTGACAGATGTGAAAATTACCGAACTATCAGTTTAATAAGTCACAGCTGCAAAATACTAACGCGAATTCTTTACAGACGAATGGAAAAACTAGTAGAAGCCGACCTCGGGGAAGATCAGTTTGGATTTCGTAGAAATGTTGGAACACGTGAGGCAATACTGACCCTACGACTTATCTTAGAAGCTAGATTAAGGAAGGACAAACCTACGTTTCTAGCATTTGTAGACTTAGAGAAAGCTTTTGACAATGTTGACTGGAATACTCTCTTTCAAATTCTGAAGGTGGCAGGGGTAAAATATAGGGAGCGACAGGCTATTTGCAATTTGTACAGAAACCAGATGGCAGTTATAAGAGTCGAGGGACATGAAAGGGAAGCAGTGGTTGGGAAGGGAGTAAGACAGGGTTGCAGCCTCTCCCCGATGTTATTCAATCTGTATATTGAGCAAGCAGTAAAGGAAACAAAAGAAAAGTTTGGAGTAGGTATTAAAATCCATGGAGAAGAAATAAAAACTTTGAGGTTCGCCGATGACATTGTAATTCTGTCAGAGACAGCAAAGGACTTGGAAGAGCAGTTGAACGGAATGGACAGTGTCTTGAAAGGAGGATATAAGATGAACATCAACAGAATCAAAACGAGGATAATGGAATGTAGTCGAATTAAGTCGGGTGATGCTGAGGGAATTAGATTAGGAAATGAGACACTTAAAGTAGTAAAGGAGTTTTGCTATTTGGTGAGCAAAATAACTGATGATGGTCGAAGTAGAGAGGATATAAAATGTAGACTGGCAATGGCAAGGAAAACGTTTCTGAAGAAGAGAAATTTGTTAACATCGAGTCTAGATTTAAGGGTCAGGAAGTCATTTCTGAAAGTATTTGTATGGAGTGTAGCCATGTATGGAAGTGAAACATGGACGATAAATAGTTTGGACAAGAAGAGAATAGAAGCTTTCGAAATGTGGTGCTACAGAAGAATGCTGAAGATTAGATGGGTAGATCACATAATTAATAAGGAGGTATTGAATAGGATTGGGGAGAAGAGAAGTTTGTGGCACAACTTGACCAGAAGAAGGGATCGGTTGGTAGGACATGTTCTAAGGCATCAAGGGATCACAAATTTAGTATTGGACGGCAGCGTAGAGGGTAAAAATCGTAGAGGGAGACCAAGAGATGACTACACTAAGCAGATTCAGAAGGATGTAGGTTGCAGTGGGTTCTGGGAGATGAAGAAGCTTGCACAGGATAGAGTAGCATGGAGAGCTGCATCAAACCAGTCTCAGGACTGAAGACCACAACAACAACAACATTTCTCCTAAATCAGACATCTTCAGATTGGCCCACACACAGAATATATATTATATGTTATTAGGAGTAAATTCAATACGACTTACTGAATTTTAGATAGTATTAGGTGCATGGTATATCTAGCATGCAGAATTCCCAGCAAGTTACTGCCCTCGTCAAGTATCTGGAAACATTGCACTGTGTCCTGTAAATAATTAGACTGGAATATAGCCGAAATAGTCACATCCAGATACTGGTTTTGTGATAAATACATTATTTTAAACATGATGTATTAGGAGAAGGAAAAGAAAAGACAAGATATTACCTTGTTGAGGCGTGTGACATACTCCAGTGAATGCAAAATAGGATAAGGCCTACAAAGGTCTGTTACCATTGTAAGGTACCGATTATTTACAGATAAGAGCGCATTTTACTTAATTTCTAGTTTTGCTGTTTCGCATACGTGAAGTGGATGTATCAGCGCTGCATTACCTACGGAGTAAGAAGCGAGCGGTAGGTTCTCACAGGGGCTGGCTTGCAGGAGCGTTTGGCCCTGTTGCCTTTTCAGGGCCAATGGGATAAGGTGTCGATGCAGAAATCGCTCGTGACGTCAGGAAAAAGTACATTTATTGTGAGGAGAATCAAGTTATTGTTACTGATAAATATTTCGTAACAAAAGTTGTGTCTTGCAACTCAAACATTAAGTAGAGTCTACGGGTCATAAATACTATCAGTAATTATAAAATTCCAAAAAACGTTGACATAAATAAATAAATAAATAAATTTTGACATATCCGATGGCACGCTCAGGTTACAGTCTGTGAGCCATAGCCATCAGTTAATAAGTGTAAACAAGTTCATATTACGTTTTTTTTTTAAATAAAAGCACCCTGAAATTAAATGAAATGACATTTATTGGCCGCCGTATAGAAAATCTTTCTAGTTGACGTCACTTCCGCGACTTACGTGTCAATGATGATGAAATGTAATAGCATCCCATGAAAAAATTATTTGGACGAGAAACTGCTTCCTGCCGCATTAATACTGCACTACTGCACTTTCAGAACATGACGGCATAGCTACGGCTCTGCGAGTGGACATAAAACTACGAGTACATTACCAAATAACAGGTTGGAAGAATTGCTACGTGGTGGCTCACTAAGTTAGTTCAAAGACAGACTGGCTTAATTATCGCAAAACTCTCGTGGGAAAGCGGGGCCAGCTATACTGCATGCTCTTTATACCACCATTTACGGACTCACCAGCAAACTGACATTTCTGGAGGTTTATTGGTGGGGTCCCTAAATCATGCAAACGTGTCGGATGTGTAGTTGTTGATAGCGAGAACACAGTGAGGCGTGCACCAGGTGTCAGCCTCTCACAGCAGATGGCGTTAGTGAGATGTCAGTTACAAAGTACTATTTAACTCCAGTTTAGAAAAATAGGGCCAAGCCACTTGTAACGAAATGTATATTTTGTGTATAGGCCAATTTTAAGTAACCTGAATCACATGACACACGTCGTTAGTAAATAAATCATAATTATCAACCTTTTAATAAGACTGTTTCTTCATCAAGTGTTCAGAGACCCGCCTCTCCACACAGTCACAAAATTCATCACAGCTAGTACCACACTTCTTCCAGTTAGTCTTGCAACTTCGTCACACTATTTTCACATTTTGAGGGTCTTCCAGGTCCCGTATTGAAGGTGGCGAGCTGATGGTAGATTCTCTTTGCAGTCTACCATCTTGTCTTTGTTGTCGACAGCTCACCTCGGCGGGCTTCTGCTCAAGCTGTAATTGATGCTGTTATAAGCAGAAAGACTTTCCTGGAGGTCAGTCGTGATAGATAAGCGTCAGTTCCTAACAATGCATGTCTTAGATCTGTTTCTGGCTTCTTCTTTTCATTCTCTACTGCTTCTGGTCTTCTTACATCTGCCGGTGCTACTCTGATGGGTGCAAAAATCTTATTGAATGTGGTTGGCCTTAGTCACCGTGTGGCTATGCGGCCTGCCTCATGAAGAACCACATCAACTAGGTTAGCACGTCCAGAGTTCCTCCATACTGACGTGGCATACTCCGCAGGAGAGGGTCGCAAATGTGTGAATGTGCGGAGGACGCTGTGCTGCGTTCCCCACGTGGTGTTTGTCAGTTTGTGGATGAGATTGTTACAGCTTCACACATTTTGTCTGGTGTCCACAGAGTGTAGTTTGTTGATTAATGTAAGATCCAACTTTTACTCCACGTATTCGTCGTGAATGCATACTGCGACCTATGCAGGTGATGTTCAGCTTACTTCTTTCCTCTTTGTCGCATTGATCGAGTGAAGACATTTGAGTTACGCCGGCCGCTGTGGCCGAGAGGTTCTAGACGCTTCAGTCCGTAACCGCGCTGATGTTACGGTCGCAGGTTCGAATCCTGCCTCGGGAATGGCTGTGTGTGATGTCCTTAGGTTAGTTAGGTTTAAGTACTTCTAAGTCTAGGGGACAGATGACCTCAGATATTAAGTCCCATAGTGCTTAGGGTCATTTGAAACATTTTTTGAGTTTTATCCGGACCCGGATTCAAGTGGTTGTAATCATGCTACATAGCATTCCTTCGAGACCAGATGTCAGTCTAGATTGTACTTCTTCAAATGTCTCTTCCTGAGTAGTGACAGCTGAGTCATCTGCACAGATGAAGGACCCGGTTTCAGTGTTGAGTATAAAGGGTGTCGCATTTATCTTGACGACCCTAAATAACTGTTTACCCAGATGCAAATTACAAAATGTTTCAAGCAAATGTTCTTTAGCCGTCAGGGGGACATCAATCAGCATGATTGCCTTCGTTGTAGCTTTGTTTTTTACAAAGATATGAACAGCGGAGTGACTTTTTTAAATAACACCCTCTATTTTATATTCGGTAATTCATTTCCTCTCCTAAAGACCTATTCAAAAATATATCACAGTGTACCATTCACTGAAACACAACGTTTTCAGTTACATAACAACGTTGACATTGACGCTCCCAGCGCGTAGTGCAGGTACTCGGGTAGTGGAACACATCCACGTGCTGACGTTGACAGAGGACAAATGTAAACATAAGTGGAACGCAAACCCGTCATTCGTCAGTTGAAGAGTTGTGTAAGTAGAATGTACACCAACGAGGAGAAGGTAGAAATGCTCCTCATCTATGGGGAATGTAAGTTAGCAGAACAATACTTGAATACTGTTTTCTTGTATATAGGTACATTTAGTACAGTAGATTAGTCCTTTTGAATACTGTTGTGTAGAGTAGGTAAACAGTAAAGAGGTTTTCACTCTGCAGTGGAGACGAGATGCTGGCAGAAGTGAAGCTGTGAGGACCAGGCGTGAGTCGTGCTTCAACAGCTCAGTTGTTAGAGCACTTGCCCGCGAAAGCCAAAGGTCACGATTTCGAGTCTCGGTCTGGCACACTGTTTTCTTCTGGCAGGAAGTTTCAGTAGAGGCTGACAAGAACCCACCTTCCCGACGGATGTTTTCTTGTCTTGGTGCGACGCTTCAGGAAACCGGAAGCTTCGACCCACGGCAACGTAATCGACGCAGCCCTCGCAAAGACTAAGGTGCCGAAGTTACTGTTTTCGCTTCCGTTGCTATGAATCCAGATCTGAGCACACGACAGCTTGAACGCGAGATTGACATTCGTGAAACCAGTGTACATTGAATTCCTACACATCAGCGGTTACATCCTTACCATGTACAGTCGTGCTCAAAAGTATCCGAACGACCTGAATTGCATTTCGCCTGATTTGCACACAACTCTCATAACGCAGCTGTCTAGCAGATCCTCCAATCGCTCCTCGGTGCAGTCGTTTGACTATTGAAAATGGTTCCAACAAATCACCACTAGATAACACTGGTCTCTATCGCAATAGCTCAAGACGTAATGTAATACCACGACACTGAAAATCTCAGGAAACATCTTATCACAGGTAAGAGAGTTCTTAAGCTTGTAAGCCCACATTTATTACAATAAATGGCATACCTGAAATGTTACCACTCTCATTATTACGTCAGATAGGTAATGCACGTAGTAAACGACACGATGAACCGTCTCGTTGTGCATATGGATTCAAACCCAAGTCATGCACACTAAGCAAAGATTTCGTCGCTGACGGAAACTAACAGTCATTCCTGACTAAGCATTCAGACAGTGACACACCTCGATTTTAGACAGTATCACTTAGGAAACATCGACTTTAAATTACATAACGTAAACATTTTTAACGGACGCGAATTCCTATCCAGCATCTATTGCTCCTGTTAACGAACTACGAGAGATGTTAAATATAGATTCTTCACAAGTAACTTATTTGAAATGCCGTGAGGTAAGGCTTTTCTCTTGGACAGGGATTCGAACCCAGAACCTAATGGGACTTATCGAAGCACTATCAACTGTGACATATCGGATTTTCTGGGCAGTAGCATGATGTTGAAACTGAAATGACGAGACGGAACATTTGTTTTTTCCTCCCCAGGAGTCCAACCCGGCACCTATCGCTGTTATATTCTAGAGAAAACGAACGTTAAACATTGGTTTGTTACACCAGCACCGACACGTAAGTATGTTTGAACTAGAAATAATACGACGAAGGATTCAGTGCTGACTGGTAATCGAACTCCACACATATCTTATTTGACTACACAAAGAGACGTCAGCTACCGAATTTTTCTCCACCAGCAACTCGGAATAACATCCTTGAACTTACAGTGAACTCGAAAATAGTTGTGTGTCTCACTGGGAGTCAAAAACGTCAGATATCGTTAGTGTTGACAACGAATGAAAATACATTAAAAATCAAAATTATTATACACCAGCAGATAGGTGTTCTCATGCTAGAGCTTGCTAATACATGATGAAAACTTTAGTGCCGGGCCAGGATTCGAACCCATCCATGCGCAGTATGTGGAGATGTTGAGGAATCTGCATTGTCGAAAAAAACAACAAATTGTAGTCGAGCTTTATTGTCACGAAGGGATCAAATTCCGCGTAAAGGGCGGTCTGAGTTGCAGTTCCAGTTCAGAACCAATTTTATCGACATACAGAAACTCAAATGAAAGGTGGAATAAGTGTCCTGTGACCCTACACAGCTTTTCTTTCGTCACTACAAATAAATAAGTAGTATAAGAAAGGTTACTGAAGATAGAGTTGCTACATGTCGCCACTCCTGACTATTGTGGTTCAACCTAATGTCGACTTGGTAGAGAAGAATATCATGTTTAATGTGAATTTCAGACCACGTTGCAGAATCTATCTCTACCTATCAAAAATCATTCGCAGAAGTTGTAATCGAACCCCGACCATGAGTATAGGAAACTATCAGCAATCCAACAGACTACCAAATCCTCTACTCCGTAGCTCATTTTCTATTTTAGGCCTGGTGCGCCACACTGGATGAGAATTCTGACACACAGGCTCCCTGTAGTGGTTTGCAGCATGTTCAGTACATTCTTTACCTTGGTTGACCGAATCGTCATGAACTAGCTATGGCGGCTAGCCAGTGCAAACATTCGACTCTATTTTGCAATCACCGAAATAAAATCACGTAACTGCCACCTACACAGAACTGCCAACCGTGTAGGATGCAGAAATTTAGATAGGAAGTGTTCCTTTCCTTTTGAGCTCCTCTATTGCGCTATCTGTTTGCTGGAAATGTCGAGCAGTGCAAAAGAAAAGCTGTAACTGTCTGTCTCTCAGAAGTATACATCCGGACACATCCATTATCTCACAACAATGTAGAATGCAGAGGTTCTGGAGGAGTGTTTACTGATTTCTGGAGGAACTGTAGTTACGGTTCAGCTGGTAGTGTAACGGTGAGTGTAGTGCCCCTTAGACAGAACGTCGCGAGTGCATATACACTCCCTGCTACATTTTGTAACACGCAACTTTGCTGTCTGCCGAAGTTATCAGTCTAATGGAACTTTGAAAATAATTCCCTTCATTTCTTAGCCCAAAGTAGTCGCATGTGGAAAAACTACCAACAACTGCGACATTTTGTTCTTTTCAGGTTTAATAGACGGTCAGGCAGCAGATTCATCTCGAAACTTTTGTATTATGTATGGGGAGAGCGCATCGTGCCAAAATACGTCAGAAAAGTATTTTCTACATCAGACGTCGTGTGGTAGTGGCATTTCATTCTTCTTCAAACCTTGTTTGACAGCTTTAACTCAGAACAAGTCTTCTACATGTAGTCAATAAACTGCATGTGCATTATCAGACTGTTATAGATAACATCAGAGAACGCACAAATATCGTTTATGATTAATTTCTCTCTCATGTTATCAAACTACCCACGATAACTTTACGACGAAAGTCTGTTTTAATAAAGCTGAGTATCTGTACGCAAGCGTGCCTCTATCGGACCGAATGAGCAAAATACTACTCTTTTAGATTTCGTTTTGGTCTGTGTTTATTTGGTATGCTGTGTCATACTCAAGAGGTATGCAAATGTAGCATTTCATAAATAAAGGTAAGTATTCCTAGAAACCCAGAATTAGCTTGTCAGCAACAGAAGGAGGCATTACCTGTTGTGCAGCATATTTAAGTCTTTCACAATTGCACTATGAGCCGAAAGTATTTTCTTGCGTTTTCCTTATCGATGTTTGATCTCACCGCTCGCACCTCTTTCACAGAAGGGATAAAAACGTCACTGTGAGCGAGACTAGATCCGCGAACCAGAACAGACGCTTTTTTACATGTCAGCATGTAACCACAGAGCTAGCGAAGAGGTATGTGTTTATGATTCCTGTTACGAGGACAATAGTGACTAGAAATCGTAAAATCGCTATTTAAAGGTCAAGATTAGTTGCGATTTCCACGTGCAACGACTTTCCTGGCCTGAAAACCGTACATTTACAATCTTTTGTTACACCTCAAGCAATAATAACTCAGATTATTCAATGGAAATGACAGGAAAAATCAAGTGAACTTTGAGGCTTAATTCCGTGCACACCAGGGAGTAACTCCTGAAACACAGAGTTGTCAAAAATACCTTGCCTTGTTGCCAAATCTCAGTTACAGTACCAGCAGGAAAAAGACGAACCGATGTGTTGCTGCAGAAGGCTGGGAAGTGACCATAGCTGTCATCTCAAAGACGAGGCTGGCACGGGCTGGAATACGTAATGCGTCTGATTCACATTTCTGTAACTAGGTTTAGGGACTGAAGCGTAGTTACTAATAGTACTCAGAACTGACTAAACTAAACATCATAAACCAGTAACTCTCATAGTTGTTTTTATATTTCTTTCGTTAGTGTCCTCAAAAATAAGAAACTCATTCTTGGACGTTTTCGTGCCTCGCCGATAGTCGAGCACAGCAAACAAACAAAAATAAATCAGTGTTTATGTGTGTGTGTGTGTGTGTGTGTGTGTATGTGTATGTGAGAGAGAGAGAGAGAGAGAGAGAAAGAGATAGAGAGAGAGAGAGAAAGAGAGAGAGAGAGAGAGAAGTTACCAGAGGTTAAGTAAATCTGTTTGTGCCTGTTAAAAGTAAATGCCTGAATTCAGGCATTATACCTCTGATAGTTCGTTCCACGAGACCATTGTGGCTACTTAGAAAATTGGTCACGTTGGAAAAAATGCGAGTCCATTAAATGGTTAAGTAGAAGCAAGGTTCCGACGCAGAGAATACGCTGTTCTCATGTCAGCACGATGTAAAGACTCTTCTAGGCATCATAGCCTCGATGTGAAGCCATTTTGAAGTTTTCACTAATTCAGCACATTTCTTATTTCGAGAAAATCCACTGTAAAGTGTGAAGTTACCACATAAAACATATCTGATTCATGATGCTAAATACAGCTCTATCAGATATCAATGTGCATGTGTATCAACTATATAATAGTACATGCTTAAATACACAGAAAGGCACAAATGTGTATTCGAATGAAACATACCCATGAACAAGGTTGTAGCTGGGGTCGACAGCATCGTCGTCTACCACCTTGACAAATCGAACGGTGACAGTGCTCGGCCGGTTACTTACATTTGCTGGTATCAAAGTTATAGTATGAAAACACAAAAATGTTAATAAGCTGAAGAGAATTAACTTTGGAACCCGTAGTAAAGTAAAGCTCTCATCAGTTAGAAGATTTAATAGGCACAGTCCTGTTGGAGGTGGTATGCCGTTGCTTTCCTCCGACCTATGCCTTGACTTGCCTAGACAGTAAATAGGGGAACCTACAGTTTAACGTGGATTTCGGACCGCAATTTTTCGCAACAACAATCACTTCCCGAGGGGAAATAAGTTTAAAATGGGAGATGAAATTCGTGAGACTGACCACGAATCGAAGCCGAGACCTTCGTACTCGTAGTCTTGCTGTTTATCACTTTGCCGCCATGCAGCCACCACTCTGGCTTCTGCTTGGCATTAAAATTAAGGATCTCTTGTTTGTGCCTACGTTGGCACTTGCGCGTCCATGCACCGAAGTAAAGAGAGCTGAATTGAATGTAGTGCCTTCAAGTTGGCATAAACAGAGAAGGAGAAAAATTAAACAACATAGATGGTCTCTCTTTGATGCCTCAAACTTCATTGCCGTATTTGTGGTTGGCAGGAGAGCCAACACCGTGTTACTAGAGGAGGCCTTAAGGCACGCGTCTTAGCACACGCAGGCTGGCGTGAGGTCTGGAACAGGACAAGGAAATTAGAACTTAGAATACTTAACTTTAATCCATTAATGACGAAGCCGCTCTTGACGATATATACACTCCTGGAAATGGAAAACAGAACACATTGACACCGGTGTGTCAGACCCACCATACTTGCTCCGGACACTGCGAGAGGGCTGTACAAGCAATGATCACACGCACGGCACAGCGGACACACCAGGAACCACGGTGTTGGCCGTCGAATGGCGCTAGCTGCGCAGCATTTGTGGACCGCCGCCGTCAGTGTCAGCCAGTTTGCCGTGGCATACGGAGCTCCATCGCAGTCTTTAACACTGGTAGCATGCCGCGACAGCGTGGACGTGAACCGTATGTGCAGTTGACGGACTTTGAGCGAGGGCGTATAGTGGGCATGCGGGAGGCCGGATAGACGTACCGCCGAATTGCTCAACACGTGGGGCGTGAGGTCTCCACAGTACATCGATGTTGTCGCCAGTGGTCGGCGGAAGGTGCACGTGCCCGTCGACCTGGGACCGGACCGCAGCGACGCACGGATGCACGCCAAGACCGTAGGATCCTACGCAGTGCCGTAGGGGACCGCACCGCCACTTCCCAGCAAATTAGGGACACTGCTGCTCCTGGGGTATCGGCGAGGACCATTCGCAACCGTCTCCATGAAGCTGGGCTACGGTCCCGCACACCGTTAGGCCGTCTTCCGCTCACGCCCCAACATCGTGCAGCCCGCCTCCAGTGGTGTCGCGACAGGCGAATGGAGACGTGTCGTCTTCAGCGATGAGAGTCGCTTCTGCCTTGGTGCCAGTGATGGTCGTATGCGTGTTTGGCGCCGTGCAGGTGAGCGCCACAATCAAGTCTGCATACGACCGAGGCACACAGGGCCAACACCCGGCATCATGGTGTGGGGAGCAATCTCCTACACTGGCCGTACACCTCTGGTGATCGTCGAGGGGACACTGAATAGTGCACGGTACATCCAAACCGTCATCGAACCCATCGTTCTACCATTCCTAGACCGGCAAGGCAACTTGCTGTTCCAATAGGACAATGCACGTCCGCATGTATCCCGTGCCACCCTACGTGCTCTAGTAGGTATAAGTCAACTACCCTGGCCAGCAAGATCTCCGGATCTGTCCCCCATTGAGCATGTTTGGGACTGGATGAAGCGTCGTCTCACGCGGTCTGCACGTCCAGCACGAACGCTGGTCCAACTGAGGCGCCAGGTGGAAATGGCATGGCAAGCCGTTCCACAGGACTACATCCAGCACCTCTACGACCGTCTCAATGGGAGAATAGCAGCCTGCATTGCTGCGAAAGGTGGATATACACTGTACTAGTGCCGACATTGTGCATGCTCTGTTGCCTGTGTCTATGTGCCTGTGGTTCTGTCAGTGTGATCATGTGATGTATCTGACCCCAGGAATGTGTCCATAAAGTTTCCCCTTCCTGGGACAATGAATTCACGGTGTTCTTATTTCAATTTCCAGGAGTGTAGTTCACAATATCAATAGTAACTGATAATGGCGCCTTGCTAGGTCGTAGCAAATGACGTAGCTGAAGGCTATGCTAAAATATCTTCTCGGCAAATGAGAACGTAATTAGGCTGTGAACCATCGCTAGCAAAGTCGGCTGTACAACTGGGGCGAGTGCTAGGAAGTGTCTCTAGACCTGCCGTGTGGCGGCGCTCGGTCTGCAATCACTGATAGTGGCGACGCGCGGGTCCGACGTATACTACCGGACCGCGGCCGATTTAGAGGCAAACACCTAGCAAGTGTGGTGTCTGGCGGTGACACCACAGCCGTTATGCATCTTAGGAGGAAAAACCTACACTGGAAGGTCAAGCTGTTTTATTTAAATGATTACAAAATCAGGTAAAAGGAACAATGAGGTTGTCAGTAAAAGCACATTACTGTTGCCAGTATGATGTTGCACCCCCAGGGCCTGTGATGATAAAGGGCCCGTTTAGGTCAGGCATATTGCACACAGAAGTGGAAGAGAGAGCACCACTAAATTCTACAAACCGTATGCATTGCATACACACAGAAATTACTGTTACAGCGTAATTGCGTGTTTTCCGGTGAGAAAGAGTACTGGCAAACAGTCTTCGCTACATTAGGTTACTTAAACTGGTGTCACTCTGAGCTAGAATTTATGGTCAGCGACTAAATGTAAGGTCAATTGGTCGAATGTGGGTTTTGCAACTGCGAAATACTTTCCCCAAGAAATCCCAGGTCATACTTATATCTCATCCAAAGTTAATCAGCCGGTACTTTCGCGAAACAGTCCCTCAAATACTCCTCAATGGTACCCAACTACCACACCAAAAACAGTAAAAGACCTTGGAATAATCTTGGATGAACACCTAAACTGGGAGGAACAAACAGTCACAGCTTGCCGGAAATCGCTCTCCTCCCTACATGCAATTCAAAAATTTAGAAAAATATTTCCAACCCATGTTAAACAAAAATTAGTCCAAACACTAGTCTTGCCTAATATTTACTACTGTGATGTAGTTCAACACGGCACAAATAGTGAAAATTCTAGTTGCCTCGAGCTAGTGATGAATGCTTGCGTTAGATACGTGTGCAATAATCGGTTGTATGATCATATCAGTCCTTTATACTCCCAGATAGGTTGGATACGCCCACATAAGGCACGCGATATCCACACGATGTGCTTACTTCATCGACTTCTTAGCCCCTGGTGCCCCCAATACTTACCTTCTCACATTAAACACCTATCATCATTCCCCAATCGCAATACCAGATCGGATACGTCTAGCATCTTGGCTGTACCTTCACATAACACAAAATCTTTCTCTGTGTCATTCTCCATCTCAGCCATACGACTATGGAACGCGCTCCCCTGTGATCTGCGTCTTATCCAGAACCACTCAACATTCAAGAGGAAACTCAAAACTTACATATTAGAGACGGTATAGCCACCATTGTTGTGCCCCTCTCATCTCTTTCTTTCTCCTCTCCATCACAGCTTCGAATTTTACCATTCTATTTCTCTTCCTCTAACTTATCTACCTCTTATATATCTCTTTCACCCCATTTTATCGCCTTATGTCTCTGCTCGATGAGAATAACTCACAAGCTGCAAGAACATAACGAGAAAATTCCCAACTAACAATAGGACTGACATTCACGAAAGAAAAGTGTGTTTACTTTCATATACATAGTTATTACTATTATTATTTTTATTATCATTATTATTCTTGATTGTTATAATTATTTTTTGATTGTTATAATAATCATTGTACTACTGTTATAATCTCTATTTTTTTCTTTAACATCAATACTGTATAGTACGTTATATGCCCTTAATGTTCTGTAGAAACTGAAACTCGTTCAATCTGAGTATGCCTGGCTAGGTGTAAGAGAGGGCCTGAAGGCCCTAATCTTGCCAGTTAAAATAAATGCATAAATAAATAAAATTAAATACCTTCCCACATTACAGAAGCGAATATTAAATTTGAACTAATATTGCGAAAATTTTGAAATTTGTTAGCTTAGAATGAAAATCTTTCTGTTCATTGCAAAGGAAAACAATTTATTATCTAAAACATTATCTGTCATACACAACTTGAAACAGGTCACGTCAACCAAACCATATGGAAGAACTGACAGCGACGTATATCGGAAAGCAGTAAGATCCCTTGGCTCTGGGTTTGGCAGCATTCGACAGCCATTTCTATGTGCGAGTAAATGAAGAAAGACAGCGCGTTTTTGTTATCAAGTGACATCTTCGTCAATTACTTCAGTTTTAACGTTATCTACTAGTAACTCCTCATGTTTGATATTAACATGAAAATAATTCCGTAGTCACGGAAAGAACCTATTCTTGGGCAACTACTTCTATAATGACCAAAACTCATTAAATAATGTTCAAGCATATGTGTTCCAGCAGCGCTATGAAGAAAATGATAGTAATAATGACGGTAATAATCGAATTATCCGGTAACTTCGCACTTCACAGTGGATTTTCTCCGCGTCAGAAGCTTTATTTTACTTAACTATTTTTTCCATCGTGACTAATTTTGTAAGCTAAGCATATGATCCGTTACAGCACACTCCTGGGGCTGGGAAATGTGGCCACAATGGTCTGGTGGAACGAACTATCACAGGTGGAAAGCGTGGGTTCAGGCATTTAATTTTAAGAGGCACAAACAGATTTACTTTACCTCTGGTAACCTCAAGAGAAAGACGCTATAATTCAGAATCAGCAATAAACACCATGTTCCTTCATTACCAACTGGGCAGAGCCGGCTTACGTTGGGAAATGACATAGGCGAAAGTCATGGTAAACAGAAAAACTGTCGCCATTAAACTTACTTACATTAGAAGATTTTATTTTATTTGATGAACCGATAGCCGTTTAAAGGAACAGGCTCTTATTTTACAAGTATTTGATTGATTTACAGACGTTGAAAAACTTGGTGCTGTTCTCTGATTGGATTTCGTATCTCCTCTCTCCGGTATCTGAATCTCTCGGAACAGTATTGTTCAGTAATTTCGTTACTTTTCCCAAAACTGCATTCGTCTCTAGGTCTCCTCCAAAGGTAAGTATGTGGGTCCGAATACAGATCCATTACAAAAATATTCATAATTCCATTTCAAGACCTATCACGTGCGCCCCAACCTGCTAGTGAAAATTCAGATACATTTTTAATGTCTGATCATGTGTTGCCAACATTTGCAATAGGTGTCGTTATTTCTGGTCAATCACTCACACATCTTACTGTTATACATCTACATCTACATGACTACTCTGCAATTCACATTTAAGTGCTTGGCAGAGGGTTCATCGAACCACAATCATACTATCTCTCTACTATACGACTCCCGAACAGCGAGCGGGAAAAACGAACACCTAAACCTTTCTGTTCGAGCTCTGATTTCTCTTATTTTATTTTGATGATCATTCCTACCTATGTAGGTTGGGCTCAACAAAATATTTTCGCATTCGGAAGAGAAAGTTGGTGACTGAAATTTCGTAAAAAGGTCTCGCCGCGACGAAATACGTCTACGCTGTAATGACTTCCATCCCAACTCGTGTATCATATCTGCCACACTCTCTCCCCTATAACGCGATAATACAAAACGAGCTGCCCTTTTTTGCACCCTTTCGATGTCCTCCGTCAATCCCACCTGGTAAGGATCCCACACCGCGCAGCAATATTCTAACAGAGGACGAACGAGTGTAGTGGAAGCTGTCTCTTTAGTGGACTTGTTGCATCTTCTAAGTGTCCTGCCAATGAAACGCAACCTTTGGCTCGCCTTCCCGACAATATTATCTATGTGGTCCTTCCAACTGAAGTTGTTCGTAATTTTAACACCCAGGTACTTAGTTGAATTGACAGCCTTGAGAATTGTACTATTTATCGAGTAATCGAATTCCAACGGATTTCTTTTGGAACTCATGTGGATCATCTCACAGTTTTCGTTATTTAGCGTCAACTCCCACCTGACACACCATACAGCAATCTTTTCTAAATCGCTTTGCAGCTGATACTGGTCTTCGGATGACCTTACTAGACGGTAAATTACTGTTAGTGAGTAACCAATTGTTACTTAACTATATTCGCGGATGATAAAGGTGGACGGTAGGTGTGCGGTTAGATTGTCGCTTAGGCACCAAAATTTGTATCTTTATTTTAGATTCAAACATCTTGCAACGGCTAAGACAAACTGATACATAACATTTGATTTTACTTAGTTAACAATGCGATTACGTATTCGGTTCGTATCTCCGTCACAGAACTTCACATCATGCGCTTCATCTTTAAATGCATGCACACTTAGTTACTTCTGAATGGAGGTATGTCAGACATCATTCGTGGTTAGTTAACAGGGACGATAGGGTAATCATAGAAGGCCTGGATTATTACAAAAACTGTGTCTTTCATTTTATATTTGGTTACTGATATTGACGAAAATTTCGGTAATTCATGACTCTTCATAGCTAGTCAGCAATATGATTAGATTAGATTTGATTCGATTAATATTTGTTCCATAGATCATGAATATAACATTTCGTAATGATGTGGAACGTGTCATGTTAATTAAGGGTTTCCTTACATACAATGACGCAATTTATTTATAAAAATTATTTACTTTCTCTCTCATTCTTTTTTATATTTATCACTATCTCTCTCTTCTCTCTCTCACCCTCCCCAACCCCCCCCCCCCCCCTCTCACACACATACACAAATATTGATTTATTTTTGTTTGTTTGTTGTGCTCGACTATCGGCGAGGCACGAAAACGTCGAAGAATGAGTTTCTTATTTTTGAGGACACTTACGAAAGAAATATAAAAACAACTATGAGAGTTACTGATTTATCATGTTTAATTTACAGTCAGTTCTGAGTACCGTTAGTAACTACGCTCCAGTCCCTAAATCCAGTTACAGAAATGTGAATCAGACGGATTACGTATTCCAGGCCGTAGCAGCCACGTCTTTGAGACGTCAGCTATGGTCACATTCCAGCCATCTGTAGGAACACTTCGGTTCGTCTTTTTCCTGCTGGTACTGTAACTGAGATTTGGCAACAAGGCAAGGTATGTTTGACAACTCTGTGTTTCAGGAGTTACTCCCTGGTGTGCACGGAATTAAGCCTCAAAGTTCACTAGATTTTTCCTGCCATTTCCATTGAATAATCTGAGGTATTATTGCTTGAGGTGTAACAAAATATTGTAAATTTACGGTTTTCAGGCCAGGAAAGTCGTTGACGTGGAAATCTCAACTAATCTTGACCTTTAAATAGCGATTTTACGATTACCAGTCACTATTGGCCTCGTAACAGGAATCATAAACACATACCTCTTCGCTAGCTCTGTGGTTACATGCTGACATGTAAAAAAGCGTCTGTTCTGGTTCGCGGATCTAGTCTCGCTCACAGTGACGCTTATATCCCTTCTGTGAAAGAGCTGCGAGCGGTGAGATCAAACATCGATAAGGAAAACGCAAGAAAATACTTTCGGCTCATAGTGCAATTGTGAAAGACTTAAATATGCTGCACAACAGGTAATGCCTCTTTCTGTTGCTGACAAACAAATTATGGGTTTCTAGGAATACATAACTTTATTAATGAAATGCCGCATTTGCATACCTCTTGAGTATGACACAGCATACTAATTAAACACAGACCCAATCGGAATCTAAGTGAGTAGCATTTTACTAATTCGGTCCGATAGAAGCACGCTTGTGTACAGACACACAGCTTTATTAAAACAGAATCACGTCGTAAGGTTATCCTGGGTAGTTTGATTTCATTTATTATAATACAGTTTTCGTAAGGTTTCTTTTAGTGTTGTTTAAACAACAGTAGACATAAGAGAGAAATTAATCATCAACGATACATGCGAGTTCTCTGCTGTTATCTATAACAGTCTCACAATGCACATGCAGTTTATTGATTACATGTAGAAAACCTGTTCTGAGTTACAGCAGACAAACAAGGTTTGAAAAAGAATAAAATGAAACTACCACACGACAGCTAATGTAGAAAATACTTTCTGACGTATTTTGGCACGATTCGCTCTCCCTATATATAATACAAAAGTTTCGAGATGAATCTGCTGCCTGACCGTCTATTAAACCTGAAAAGATCAAAATGTCGCAGTTGTTGGAATTTTTTCCACATGCGACTATTTTCGGTTGAGAAGTAAAGGGAATTATGTTCAAAGTTCCATTAGACTGATATCTTCTGCAGACATCAGAATTGCATTTTAAAACATGTAGCAGGGAGAGTATTTGCGCTCGCGATGTTCTGTCTAAGTGGCACTAAACTCACCGTTACACTACTAGCTGAACCGTAAGTACAGTACGTCCAGAAGTCAACAAACACTCCTTAAGAACTTCTGCATTCTACAGTGTTGTGAGATAATGCATATGGCCGGATGTAGGCTTCTGAGAGACATCAAGTTACAGCTTTTCTTTTGCACTGCTCGACATTTCCAACAAACAGATAGCGCAATTGAGTAGCTCAAGTGGAAAGGATCACTTCCAATCTAAATTTCTGCATCCTACACGGTTGGCAGTTCTGTGTAGGTGGCAGTTACGTGATTTTATTTCGGTGATTGCAAAATAGAGTCGAATGTATGCACTGGGTAGCCGAGGCAGCTAGTTCATGGCGATTCGGTCAACCAAGTTAATGAATGTACTGAACATTCTGCAAACCACTACAGGCAGCCTGTGTGTCAGAATTCTCATCCAGTGTGGCGCAACAGGCCTACAATAGAAAATGAGCTACGGTGTAGAGGATTTGGTAGTCTGTTGGATTGCTGATAGTTTCCTATACTCATGGTCGGGGTTCGATTACAACTTCTGCGAATGATTTTTGATAGGGAGAGATAGATTCTGCAACGTGGTCTGAAATTCACATTAAACATGACATTCTTCTCTACCAAGTAGACATTAGGTTGAACCACAATAGTCAGGAGTGGCGACATGTAGCAACTCTATCTTCAGTAACCTTTCTTATACTACTTATTTATTTGTAGTGACGAAAGAAAAGCTGTGTAGGGTCACAGGACACTTATTCCACCTTTCATTTGAGTTTCTGTATGTCGATAAAATTGGTTCTGAACTGGAACTGCAACTCAGACCGCCCTTTACGCGGAATTTGATCCCTTCGTGACAATAAAGCTCGACTACAATTTGTTGTTTTTTTCGACAATGCAGATTCCTCAACATCTCCACATACTGCGCATGGATGGGTTCGAATCCTGGCCCGGCACTAAAGTTTTCATCATGTATTAGCAAGCTCTAGCATGAGAACACCTATCTGCTGGTGTATAATAATTTTGATTTTTAATGTATTTTCATTCGTTGTCAACACTAACGATATCTGACGTTTTTGACTCCCAGTGAGACACACAACTATTTTCGAGTTCACTGTAAGTTCAAGGATGTTATTCCGAGTTGCTGGTGGAGAAAAATTCGGTAGCTGACGTCTCTTTGTGTAGTCAAATAAGATATGTGTGGAGTTCGATTACCAGTCAGCACTGAATCCTTCGTCGTATTATTTCTAGTTCAAACATACTCACGTGTCGCTGCTGGTGTAACAAACCAATGTCTAACGTTCGTTTTCTCTAGAATATAACAGCGGCAGGTGCCGGGTTGGAATCCTGGGGAGGAAAAAACAAATGTTTCGTCTCGTCATTTCAGTTTCAACATCATGCTACTGCCCAGAAAATCCGATATGTCGCAGCTAATTGTGCTTCGATAAGTCCCATTAGGTTCTGGGTTCGAATCCCTGTCCAACAGAAAAGCCTTACATCACGGCATTTCAAGTAAGTTACTTGTGAAGAATCAATATTTAACATCTCTCGTAGTTCGTAACAGGAGCAATAGATGCTGTGTAGGAATTCGGGTCCGTTAAAAATGTTTACGTTATGTAATTTAAAGTTGATATTGCCTAAGTGATACTGTCTAAAATCGAGGTATGTCACTGTCTGAATGCTTAGTCAGGAATGACTGTTAGTTTCCATTAGTCACGAAATCTTTGCTTAGTGTGCATGACCTGGGTTTGAATTCATATGTAGAACGAGACGGTCCGTCGTGTCATTTGAAGTTCATACAAATTCCCAACTAGCAGCTCGTGAAAAACTAAAATTTGTAATGTCATTTTGTGTTAAATAACAAACACGGTATTTTGCTTTGAAGAAGAAATCATGGATATGACGAACTGACTACGTGAATTACCTATCTGGCGTAATATTGTGAGTGGTAACATTTCAGGTATGACATTTATTGTAATAAATGTGAGCTTAGCAGCTTAAGGATTCTCTTATCTGTGATAAAGTGTTCCCTGATATTTGTAGTACCGTCGAATTACTTTACATCTTGAGTTACTGCGATACAGAGCAGTGTTTTCTAGTGGTGATTTGTTGGAACCATTTTCAATAGCCAAACGACTGTACCGAGAAGCGATTAGAGGAGCTGCTCGACCGCTGCGTTATGAGTTTTGTATGCGAATCAGGCGAAATGCAATTCAGGTCGCTCGGATACTTTTGAGCTCGATTGTACGTGTCACCTGTCAAAGTCGTATCTAGACGTACCATGTGTTTCATATCACTCCAATTGCACGCGCCCCACACCATTACATAGCCGCCATCATGTTAAACAGTACTCTGCTGAAATGCAGGGTCCATGGATTCATGGTCTCCATACCCCTCCATGTCCATGCGCTCGATACAATTTGAAACGAGACTCGTCCGTCCAAGCAACATGTTTCCAGTTACCAACAGTCCAATGTCTGTGTTGACGGACCCAGGCGAGGCATAAAGCTTTGCGTCGTGCAATCATCAAGAGTACACGAGTGGGCTGGAAAACACATATTCATGATGTTTCGTTGATCGTTCGCACGCTGACACTTGTAGATGGCCCAGAACTGAAATCTGCAGCAATTAACGGAAGGGATGCACTTCAGTCAACTTGAACGGTTCTCTGCAGTCATCGTTTGTCCCATTCTTGCAGGATCTTCTCCGGCCGCAACGAGTCGGAGATTTGATGTTTTACCGGATTCCTGATATTCACGGTACACTCGTGAATTGGTCGTACGGAAAATCCCCACTTCATCGCTACCTTAGAGATGCTGTGTTCCCTCGCTCGACGCCGACTGTAACACCACGTTCAAACTCACTCGAAACTTGATAACGTGTCAGTGTAGCAGCAGCAACTGTTCTAACAAATGTGCAGACACTTGCTTTCTAATATAGAGTTGCTTAGCACAGCGCCGTAATCTGCCTGTTTACACGTCTCCGTTTTTGAATACGCATGTCTATAACAGTTTCTCTGGTGCTTTGTTTTCGTGTCTATTGCATTATTCTGTGCACAGATGTGCAGGCTGTGCAATGCATGATTTAGATAGTTTACAATTAGCAAGCGTGTTTGGAGAGCCTTTTACATGCATTACTTTGACAATTCAGCAGTTGTTCGTGTGGCCGAACGTCAGTGGACTGCATTATTTCGGTGATTTACGAGTAGTTTGCAGGTCTGTAAACTATTTCCTGGACCTCATGCTAGTGAGGGTGAGTGTTTTGTACTAGTGTAATACTGTAAATAAACTAGGTGAAATCCATCCCTACATAAATTATATGCACTATTTCGACAGTTTATAATTAGTGAGCGTGTCTGCACATCAGTGTGCTGCATTATTTTGGTGATTTACAAGTAGTTTGCAGGTCTGTAAACTGTGTCTTGTGACCCGAAGCACGTCAGAGAGAGTGTTTTGTATCTGTGTAATAAATTAACTGTGTGAAATCTGTCCCAAAATAAATTATTTCAGACATAAATAAAGTACATTCCTTCCTCTCTCCAGCAGCCCACAACAGGTGGAGTCCTTTTCCCGCCAATTCCTAGGAAGAGGTGGTGGTCAGATGATTATGTTAGTGGAGGTAGCCTAAGTGACCTATTTTCCCGCCATTTTCTTATTTATTGTAAGTAGCCATGGTGTGTTGCATTGTCCTTCTGGAATTTACTCTTCATGCCATTTTTGGACGAGGGGGGGGAGGACACAGGGTTAGGTTAGTGCAATTGACCTATCTTCCTGCCTTGACATCATTGCAGTGTTGCCATATCTATCATCGCCATCTTGGATCCGCCATCTTGAATAAATCTGGCGACAATGCAACGTGGGGTGGTGTTCTCTCTGTTCTACTACCGACAAAAACATGGAAAGACGAAAAGTGCGACACATTGCCATGCTCCATACCGTGTAGGAAAATGGTTGGAGCTCAAAAGAGCTTCCAGCACATCAGAATGGATAAATACAGGTTATGTATAGTTTTCAAGGGTGCCTTATACCATTCCTCCTGTAAAATAGTGGCAAGTTCAGACAACTATGTGGAGTTGAATGGCGATAACGCAGTCTTTTCTCCAAAGCAAACAACAAAGGCTCAATTGTACTTTTACAATTGTGACCAGGGGAGACGCGACAATTTATCCTCGTGCTTACAAAACCAGTCCTGGGTGGTTCGAGCTTTGTGAAGATGTATCGTGTCGTCTTGGAACACAGCATCACCACTGGGGAACATAGATTTTTGGATGGGATGAAATTGGCCAGCCAAATTGGCCATATTGTCCTTGGCTGTATGCGCCCATGCAGAGCAACCATGCGCCCTTCAGTACCCCAATATGACTACCTCAATCATTACCAAACCCCTTCCACGTTTCACTCGTAAGAGGAAAACTCGGCCAGAAACTGGGAACTGAATGAAACAAGACTCATCCGACCAAATGAATTCTTCTATTACCCCATAGTTCAGGTTTAGTCGTTTCTGGCATCTGCATAACTGATGAATGGTTTTGAAATTGCAACTCGCCCTGCAGTTTCCTGTTATGGAGCTTCTTTCGTCTTTTTTGAGTTGTTTTGGTACTGACAGTGTTCGCAAGAATGACACTTAGCTCTTCAGTGACTTTTTCAGCGGTCGTCCTCTTGCTTTTTGCCTCAGTCGTCTTCACTGATCTTTTGTCGCAATCATTCAACACAAACTTTCATCCGCTTTCTCTGTTTGCCGTATAAATCTCTGGTATGGCGTCTCTCTCGAAATACTACGGTTACTTCGGCTACGGATCACCATACGAGCACCAACAATTTTCCCGTATTCTACTTCACTCATTTACATTTCAAGTGTGTCACTCATGGTCGGATAACAACTGCGCAACCTGCAGACTAGGCTGGCATCTGAATTTACGTTAGAGCATGCATACTTGTCTTCAATCTCTCTATAAACGTACTCGAAGTTTAGTTTGGAGCGTATGTACTCCGAAGTGGGGATGTGATCAGTAAATGAAAATGTCGTATGGCGTTGTTGGCTGAGATATCCGAAGGTGTGGGTTCAGCGACCCAAAAGCACATTGACTCCTTACCTTATGGACATGTGGAAGTAGTAGCAAATGTATATCTGCAGCGTGTAAGTAAGTGTAATGGATGCACTTGTAGCGGTAATTTTTTTTTGTGTTGTATGGTCGTAGAGAATGGAGACGGTGAAAGTAGGTGCTGGCACATAGCCCACTCCTCGAAGAAGGTAGCAGAACGTAACGTCGCCATTCGACAGATGGCTCACCATCACTTTATGAGGCACTGCGAAGAGGCTTGGAATTAAATCCAGGTCACTGGCACAAAGACTGGTGATCAGTATTTTCGCACCACCTTCCTCCCCTTGTCTGCCCAATACTAACGGTGAAAAATTTATCCACCACCAACAGTGAAATTGCCATACCTTCGAGTCGAGGTTACCGCACTGGCGTGCGTTAGCGACCTCAGCTATGGAGACAGGTGTGACGTCAGTGCAGAAACGATGAAGGCTTGTACCATAGATTCAAAGGAGAATCAGGAATTCAGTGGTAAAACCCTGCAAAATCATACGTAAGCGCATTGCCTGTGAACACTGTACTGGGCTACTGTGTACCCAAATTAACAATGTAGCTATTGTAAAGAGGGATACTAATGTTTGTTGTTATGAAATTGATGTTAACATTTTAAGGTTCCCTATCCTTATAACGTAGCCTCAGCTCACAAAAAATTATATAATTCAAGTGGTCATGATGAATAGGATATTGAAATGGTATATTGCTCTTTTCGACTTAGTTATTACAAAGCCATCAAGAGAATTCCCAGAATCAGCATACAAAATACAAACGTGGAACAAGATACATTGTGACAGACAATGTTGCAGGATAGCGAAGTTACTAAAGAGGAAGGGAGTCAAAGTAAGACGATGCCTCCCTCAAGGAAATAGCAAAAACTCTTGCTGACTGTATGTGAGATACTGACCGAGATTGCGAACAACCAGCTGAACGTCACTACGCCTTAGGTAGATGTCAGATGGACTCGCTACAGTGAAGACTAAGTTCTCAGACAAATATTGCTAACAGGTCCGGGATGCCGATATGCTCACCATTGAACTGCTCAATGAGTGATGTGGACACTGGCCGTAGGCGCGCAACTGTAAAGGCTGCGGTCGGCATATTCTCTCGTCGAGATTTGCAGAGAATCACAGCTAGCGCGCCGAAAAAGCCAAGACTATTCTATGCGTCGGCGGCTCTCCGCCAATTTGTCGAGCATATAGGGTACCTTGACCGAAATGATCGAACCGTTCTCTGCATGGAAATCCACCGAATGCCCCGAAACTTTCTTCTCTCTTCCCTCCTCGACGCCGAAAGCCCGCAGCTTGTGGTCTAGTAGTTAGTGTTGCTGCCTCTGGATCATGAGGTCCCAAGTTCGATACACGTCCAGGTCGAGGATTTATTCTACCTAGTGACAGTGAGTTTCAGTTGTCCTCATAATTTCATCACCGTTCATGATATGGCGACAGTGGATAGTGGAAAGATTGGGAACTTGTACGGGCGCTGATAACCACGCCATTGAGCGCCGTACAAACCAAACTCTTTATCATCGACACCAAATCTCCGGCCGGAGTGGCCGTGCGGTTCTAGGCGCTACAGTCTGGAGCCGAGCGAGCGATACGGTCACACGTTCGAATCCTGTCTCGGGCATGGATGTGTGTGATGTCCTTAGGTTAGTTAGGTTTAATTAATTCTACGTTCTAGGCGACTCATGACTTCAGAAGTTAAGTCGCATAGTGCTCAGAGCCATTTGACACCAAATCCAATTGGAGTCGCCAGAAAGTGTTCCCTCCAATGGCCAAGATGGTCACTCAAATTGAACCAGTGGCGTACTTATCACTGTGCCTAGACATGCCATAGCGGTATTCTTCCAATGAGAATGTTTTCCCGCCAAAATCTGTGCTATCTCCAGTTAAACTGGGCAGCGCATGCATTCTGCACCTGCGGCAGGCAATACTCTCCTTCACAGAGCAATCATAAAGCTCAGCGCCCATCTGTCATGACACACTCGAGATGGATAATATGTCTCTGGAATGCAGGCTGCTGGACATTGTCCTTCTGAAGATCAGTCCGCCCTCGTTGGCGTACTGTATAGTGACAGACCACCACCTGTGCTCTCAAACAGAGGGCGGTCACACTTTTATACAAGTCCGAATCCATTCCTGAAAAGGCCTATGGCTGTTTCTTTGACTTTTGCCACCTTGGCCACATCTCCCTGCCGTCCTCGCTGACACAGAAAAAAACCTACTGCTGCAACTTCGAAATCTTAACCATGGCTGTGAAATAGAAAAATGGGCCAACTAGTTGTAAATAAAGGTGTATTATCCCTTGACCTTGGTTTCGATATTTGTAAAAATATCTTCTTCGTAAGTATTGGCCTTATTACATCACATAATACCACAATACACCGCAACTGGTTGGAGGATTTTTTAATGTATTTAGTGCCGTAACTATTACTGCTAGCAGAAAACAAACTCTGTGATTCCCTGTCATACCTACAATTACTGGTCCTGATGGGTCGCAACGTAGCTGAGATGGCCGCAGTGCCTCTGCAGGGACTTCGTAGTTAACAAGGGGTGATAGATGGCGTGCCCGAAGGGTCGCCTACTTTCAACATTTCAGTGAACAGTGAAATATTTTTTGTTTCAATAAAGTCAGGGGTTAAAGACACTTCATGGGTTTTGCAGATAAATCTGTTACATTTTTCACGTATAAGCGTTGTTTGTCTGTTATTCATCCTACTACAAACATTACATCTTGTTTTCTAATTCCATTGGGAACCGTTTGCACCACGACCGTGTTATTGTCAATATGTTTCGGATAAATGGCACCATCGGTCGTAAAGATTGAAATCCTTTATTTTACATATCGATTTCGGTCACTGCGTGTCCGTCTTCAGTTCTAAAACCGTCAGACATTAGGATCTTAACACAAATGCGACCGTATTTGGGACCACCATCAAAACATATACAAATATACAGATTCTCTTTCACACCACACTATTTGCACCTTGTAGGCCCATATCATAATGACACGACGTTTTCTATAAGGCGTAACATGTAGTATGATAATTACTTCCAACAGAATCATCACTTTTACTTCATACAATGGTTTTTAAATTACAAATATTCTCTTCTGGGATGGTTTGGACTCTTGTAACTTCAGGTTCTTTTTCCAAAATATCACTTCATCCTTGAATAATTCATTCTTTTCCATGTAATTATCATCACTTCACTCATCGTCGTCTGTTTTACGGTTTCTCAAACTTTCGGTGAAAAAAGCTTGTACGGTACACATGATTGTATTCTCTACTGCTATGACTGCTTTTGTTGTGGTACCTAAAATGACCCCATCTCTTATATTTCACAAACATGTGTTTCGTTCTGCCCTTTCATCACCAAATGTCATTAATTTTTTCATTTACAGGACACTGAAGTTCTGTTGACGTGTCATGTGCTGATGACATTAATTTTCGCGTGGCATGTGCCTCTGGCATTAATTTTAACATGAGCCTCCAATATTTTATACTTGATCTTTTTTCAGCTTTATGGTGTCGTATCGTCTCTGGTAGTATGGAGTACGACCAACTTTGTCCTCCCTGTGAACTTTCATATTGTCTGATGGGGCTGTACCTGGGTGAAACGCGTGGTAAAGAAATTACAAATCTGCAACCTACGACTGTGTTCACAATCGACTTGTAATGAGCTGCTTTACCGATCCGCCACCATGGAATGGAATACATTTTACATGCGTTTTTACTTAAAGCAAGCGGTATTTCCCTTCCAGAGGCCAGCTCGATATTTAGTTCGGTTTGTGGGAAACAGTTTCGGCGTGCCCCGCGCACTGTGCGCCAGGGCAGACAGTGGCTGACCGCGACCGGCAGTTATTCTGATGTTCGGCGCCGCGCAGCTGGGGGTTCCCCCAGTGCCTGTGACGCGGTCACGTGACGGCCGCAGCCACACGCCACAGCTCGCCGGTTGGTCGCCCTTTTGCCCACCGGTTGGGCGCTCTTTACTCTGTCCAGAAAGTATCCCCCGGTGTGTCGGTGGCCAGCGCAGCTGGCGCGTTGCCCATTATAAGTGCTCGACAAACGGATGTTGGCCCGTATTGCTCATTCACCGCCCGCTTCGTACGCTGCAGCCGGCCGTATGTGGAAACATCTACCCGAAATTTCCGTAGCCGCAGACACCATGTTTCGGCACTTAAAACAAATACTAAAACTGCTCTCCACAGCTGAATAATTGTAATGTTGATACAAGATCCTGAGCTCCATTTCAGGTATCTTTATTACGGCATAATTGTTTTTCTTTTTTTTTTTTTTGTAAACAAACATCTTCACATGGCACCGAAAGTTCACAATAGCATAATTCTGACATATTTGCAGAAAAGTATTGGCGTCATGATTCAGAACTGTCTGATATCCGTACACATCGCTAACAGACGCATTATGGAGCACGAAAAACATTTGTCCTGGAACAACCACTGCTTGTAGTACAGGCAAGGAACATAAGAACATTCTGCTCTATATATGACTCCTTTCGGAAACTGGTTGAGAAGGATCTACATTGGCTAACAGCAGCAATTCCTATCGAGTTTACAACGGACGGTCGTTGACAAGGTATCACAGTTGTCTATAGTGCCTATCGGTTACGATGTTTTTATCACCACTGAGGTAACAAAAGTCATGGGATACCAGCTAACATCGCGTCGGACGTCCTCTCCCGCGACGTTATGCAGCAACCTTACGTGGCACTGACTCAACAGATCGTTGGAAGTCCCCTGCAGAAACACTGCGCCATTCTGCCTCCTCATCCATCAACAACTGGTAAAGTATTGCCAGTGCAGGATTTTGTTCACGAATTCACGAAATGATCAGTCGATTAGGTCCCATAAATGTTGGATGGGATTCATTTGAGGCGATCAGAGTGGCCAAATGATTCTCTCAAATTGTTCGTAATGTTCTTCAAACCAGCCGCGAGCAACTGTCGCTCGGTTACATCGCATCTACAATATGAAGTCCCAAATGGCTGCGAAGTGTCTACAGACAGCCGAACATAACCAATGCCAGTCAGTGATCGGTTCAGATAGACTAGAGGACCCATTCCATTCTATGTAGACACAGTCCATACTATTATGAAGCCAACAGCAGCTTGCACAGTGACTTACTGACAACTTGGGAGCATGGCTTCGTGGCGTCTGCGCTACAGTCGAACCCTACCATCAGCTCTTACCAGCTGAAATCGGGACTCATCTGGCAGGGCCACGGGTTTCCAGGCGTCTAGGGACTAACCAAAGCGCTCACGAGCCCAGGAGATGCACCCACTGCTGGTGACGTTTCGCTGTTACCAAAGGCAATCGCGTCGGTTTTTCAGCTGCCATAGCCCGTTAACGCCAAATTTCAGCACTCTGTCCTTACGTATACGTTTGTCGTAAGTCTCACGTTGATTTCTGATCTTATTTCGCTCAGGGTTGCTTGTCCGCTAGCGCTGACAGTTCTACGCTAAAGCCGCTTCTCTCGAATGTTAAGTGAAGACCGCCGGTCACTGCATTGTCCGTGGTGAAAGGTATTGGGTGAAATGTGGTACACTTGTCACGCTCTTGACGCTGTGAGTCTCGAAATACTGAATTCCGTAACGCTTTCCGAATTGGAATCTCCCATGAGTCTAGCTTCAACTACCATTCCCAGTTCAGAGCTGTAATCACAGCCGACACATTTTTATATGAATCTTCTATGATAGCTCTGCCAATGCATTGCATTCTTATACCTTGTGTGGGCGTTAATGCCGCCTTATGCATATCGCTATTTCATTACTTTTCTCACCTTAGTGTACATGGCTGCAAGTGAAACACTAGTCGCGTGTGTAGTCGCGTGGCACGGTCTGTATTCCTAAACCAATAAATCCGCCAGCTTCATTGCAAGGATGATAGCACCATACTGTCTCGTCTCCATGACGACCAACCCTCCGATGATTCCATACAGCTGTATTTACATGCTACTTCATTCCTGTGACGTACGTAAGCGTTGGAGAGTGACGTGCCTACTCGGACCCAGTTTTATAAAATCTGCACCGCTCTAAAGCAAACCAGTGTGCTTCTTAAAAAAAAAAAGTGTAGACAGCAGTTCCTTTGGCTGTTCAGAAATGTCACTAAACCCACTCAAAGATGTTAACAACTATAGACGAGCAGCGCCTACTAGATGGAGGGGATCCGACAGCCGATCAGTTCCAGTCATTCCACTAGGAAGGAGGTACACGGCTCGTGTTGTCTCTATTTTAACCACGCCTAGGCGGTCAGTACCGCGTTTCGATAGCGTTCGCATTGTTACTTTGTGCCACGAAGGGCTCTCGACAAGGGATGTGTCCAGGCATCTCGGAGTGGACCAAACCGTCGTTGTTCGGACAAGGAGGAGTTACAGAGAGACAGGAACTGTCGATAACACGCCACGCTAAGGCAGCCTAAGTGCTACTACTGCAGTGGATGAAACCTGATAGCAATGCCACCATGTTGAATAATGCATTTCGTGCAGCCACATGTCGTCGTGTTACGACTCAAACTGTGACCAGTGAGCTGCATGATGCGTAACTTCACTCCTGATGTCCATGGTGAGGTCCGTATTTGAACCGCGACACCATGCAGAGCGGTATAGATGGTCCCAACAACATGCCGAATGGACCGCTCAGGATTGGCATCACGGTCTCTTCACCGATGATTGTAGCATATGCCTTCGACCAGACAATCGTGAAGACGTGTTTGGAGACAGCCCGATCAAGCTGAACGCCTTAGACACACTGTCCAGCGAGTGCGGCATGGTGGAGGTTCCCTGCTGTTTTCAGGTGGCATTATGTGCGGCCGATGTACGCCATTTGTGGTGGTCATGGAAGGCGCCGTAACCTCTGAACAATACGTTAATGCCGTCCTGCCACCGATAGTGCAACCATTTCGGCAGCGTACTGGCGAGGAATTCGTCTTCATGGACGACAATTTTCCAACCCATCGTGAACATCTTGTGAATTACTTCCTTCAGCATAGCGACATCGCTTGACTCGAGTGCCAGTATGTTCCCCAGGCATGAACCCTATCGAACATACGTGGGATAGATTTAAAAGGGCAGTTTATGGACGATGTGGCCCACCAACCACTCTGAGAGATCCACGCTGAATCGCCATTGAGGAGTGGGACAATCTGGACCAACAGTGCCTTGATGAATTTATGGATGCCACGACAAACACAGGTATGAATCAATGCAAGAGGACGTGGTATTTCGTGTTAGAGGTACCGGTGTGTACAGCAATGTGGACCACCACCTCTGAAGGTCTCGCTGTAAGGTGGTACAACATGCAATGTGTGATTTTCATGAGCAAGGAAAATGGAGGAATTGATATTTATGTTGATATCTATTCCAATTTTCTGTACAGGTTTTGTAACGCTCAGACCCGAGGTGATGCAAAACTTTTTTTTGATGTGTGTACTATAAACAAAGGGTTGAATTTTTTCTACCTAATGAAGTCTAAGGCTCGATGCCACGAGCGAGTAATAGTCGCGCGTTCTCCCAGCGAGGCTGCAGTTATAGAAATCCTTTCACTGCGTACACGGCGACATCAAATGTTCAAATGTGTGTGAAATCTTATGGGACTTAACTGCTAAGGTCATCAGTCCCTAAGCTTACACACTACTTAACCTAAATTATCCTAAGGACAAACACACACACCCATGCCCGATGGAGGACTCGAACCTCCTCCGGGACAAGCATCATAGTCCATGACTGCAACGCCTGAGACCGCTCGACTAATCCCGCGCGGCACGGCGACATCAAGCGCGCAGTTGTACTGACATTGAAAGGTCACTATGCACCTAGGCAAAAGAAAAGAGGCAGTCTTGGCTTGTTTCGTTTGTAAACAGATTAAGAAACGGAAGAGGAGGTTTTCGATTCACCCAATGAAAGGAGCGTTCGTGGCAGTCTATATAGGTTTAAGAGGAATGAATGTAAATTCTTTATTTTCGGGTGAATGTAGCTATCCGATGCATTAAAAGTAAAACAACAATTGTAAAGTCAGCTCTCCATCTTTTGTAAATATCTGGGTAGTGACGAAGTAAATCTCGGGTGAACAGCCGGGTGTGAGTCTACAAAGGACGCGATCTCAGTTCTCAAGAAAGGATTGAACTTCGCTCCGACACCTAAAGATGCACCCATCGCCGACATCTTAGTGCAGTTGAACAGACAGCGGCTCGACTCTCACCTGAGGCAGTGGAAGAGGTGCGTCGCGAAACATGCAGGGCCAAAACTGGAACTAGACCTATGAAACGGAATATTTCGAAAAAAGAGAGGGCGGCCATCCGGAAGCTAAGAGAAGATCCAGACACAGTGGTCTAACCGGCAGACAAGCGTAACGCTACGGTAATCTTGTCCCACCATGATTACACCATGAAGATGAGGGACCTGCTAGATAACACCGCATACCACAAGATTGACACCGATCCTACCAAGAGGGTCGAAAGGAAAGATTCGCCGCTTCTCAAAGATTCCGGCTCCCCTGAAGAGGTCACAAAGAAGTTACGAGAGAGGGCCCCTGTTCCTCCAAGGCTGTACGGCTTACCGAAAGTCCCTTTACGTCCTACTGTCAGCAATATTCGTGCCCCGAAGTATCTTCTCGCCAAGTAGGTATCTCAAGGCGCTCCTCAGTCCTCACATGGCGACATGCCCACACAATATCCGTAACTCTTGGAATTTCGTGGAACGCATCAACCACCTCACGATTAAGGAATCTGACATAACCTTGTCAGCTTCGACGTGGTTTTCCTGTTTACTAGGCTTCCCTTACCTGAATCTCTGGAACTCATCGGCCGGAAGTTTGACGAGAAAACCACCGATCTGTTCAGACATGTTCTAACGTCAAAGTATTTTCTCTTTGACGGTGACTACTACGAGCAGACTATGGGGAGTCCTCTCTCTCCAATCGGCGCTAACTTTTACATGGAACATTTTGAGGAAGAAGCCTTGGAGTCAGCGCATCTAAAACCTACCTCTTTCTTCAGATGCGTGGACGACACGTTTGTTATTTGGCCACATGGGAGAGACAAGTTGACGGAATTTCTCCCACATCTCAACTCAAGTCACGAGAATATCAAGTACACCATGGAGGTAGAATCGATTGGGATACCCCCTTCTTGGAAGTTCTCTTCAAAAGACGAGATGGCGGTAGGATGGGGTACAGCGTGTATAGAAAGAAAACTCACACCGATTTATACCTACACGCCTATAGCTGCCGCCACCCTGCTCAAAAGAACGGCGTGCTAAACACTTTTGTACACAGTGCTCTCGCCCTCTCTGACGAGGACCGCCTCCAACAAGAATTGGTCCATATGAGGTCCGTGTTTCTGAAGAACAGTTGTAAGGAAAGGCAAATCCAGGATGCTCTACTTCCGACACTCGCAGCACAACCACGGGAAACTAATGAAGAACCTGAGCAAAACACGGCCATGTCATTCATTCCGTTTTGTGGGGCCTTATCGGTAAAAGTTGGACGCATTTTATGCAAATATCAAGTAAAAACCGTATTCTGCCCTCCAACTAAAACCAGAGCACTTCTTGTCAGTGTTAAGGAAGACCTTGGTTTACGTAAATCAGGGGTTTACGAAATACCGTTCCAATGCGGTAAGAAATACATAGGTCAGACTATTAGCACCATTGAAGGCCGATGCCGTGAACACCAACGGCACACGAGATTGCAACAGGCTAATAAGTGTGCAATCGTCGAGCATTGCTTGTCAGAACCTCACGGCCTGGATTATGACAAGACCAAGGTTGTAACACAGACTTCCAAATATTGAGACTGTATCATCAAAGAAGCTATAGAGGCCAGAGGAAGAAAACCTGAACTAAATCGTGACAGCGGCTATTCCCTTAACCAAGCTTGGGAATCAGCCATTATCCGGATTAAGGAGAAAATAGAAATATCCCAGAATGTACTGACTTCGAGGACAGGGGGAGGAAACTCCAGCAAAGCTCCCTGGGCGCGCACCTACAACGGAACACCCAGACGCTACGCTACGCAAAATTCACGGAGCTTCGTACTCCGGTGTGTTGCAGGGTGAGCGGATCACGCCTTTCCTACTTCTTTCTGGGGGTGTTGGAAGTTGTCTTCTCGTCCGAACCTTCCTCACGGTTGTGCTCCTTATTTTAGTTCATCTGGCTCGTGTTGCGGCGTGCCTTTACTCCAGCAACACGTCCGGCCACCTTGTGGTCGGGCGCCAGTGCACTTGGTTTCCCAAGTTGCGTACAAGGCCGTTCTCCAACATCCGGGTGGCCGCGTAGAAACGTTGCGCCGCCTGCCGGAATCGGTGTTTGAGCAGCGGTACTCTGTGTAGTTCTCCGGTGCTGAAGTCTCGTGCCAGGTGAAGCGCTAACCTACGCGCCTTGTTCTGGACCGTCTGCAGCTTTGCGATAGACGAGTCGGCCGCGTTGCCCCATACCACAGCAGCGTACTCTAACACTGGCCTGATTAGTGTCAGGTACAGAGTTATGCCGCAGTGTGGGGGCACCGACGGGACACACAGACGATGAGCCAAAACCCGGGCGTCGAATCCCGGCGTGGACGGCCGAGACAGCGCCCGCGGCGCAGACGGCGGAAGGAGCACCCGAGTGAGGGGGAGGGGGAATCTGATGTATACCTTACTCGTGCCATCTTTTGCCAGTACATCAGCACACCTGATGATGGCAACGAGGTCGATTGCCGAAATGTTGTGTCCTTTGTACACTCACACCAGGCTTTTCACCCAAGATTTATTTCGTCACGAAATATTCCTGGAGAAATTGAGGAATCACATCTGGGTAGTGGTTGCACTGTAATTGATTTGCAATGTCAGTACAGAATCGGCCACACTACACGGTGTAAAATAATAAGTAAAGTTTGTGAAGCTGTATGGGAAATCTTGTACGAAGAGTGGATACCGAAATTGACAGAAGAAACGTAGCTGAAAAATGCCAGGACATTTGAAAACTATGCTGTGTGCACTTGACAATGAAATCCCATCGACCCAAGGAGGAAGTACACATTACAACAGAAATGTTTTCACTGATTGCTTTATAGACAATGCTCGAAAACTATTAGGGGACGTCAAACGTACCTAAATGTGGCAGATAACAATCATTGTGAACGCTGAATCTGTTTATTCCGTATTGTGATGGTGTACTCAATTGATATCACTATTGAAATGTTCAGTTATGTATTTTCTGACGGCAAGGCAGTAAAGTACTGAGTGCATGGAACCGCCTGAGGTAACAATGTATTTAACTGTTACTGTTAACTGAAGAGTTGATCATTCAGATGGAAGGGATATCGCCAGGGAGCAAAACATTTACTGTTTAGAGCTATTTCAAGTTTTCAATTGGTAATTCTAGCTGTTGCTGGCGTTGCGGACGCTCGTGCATTGCCACATTCACCTAGAACAGCTGCTGCTTCGCAGCGATCGGCGAGAACACTTCGATGCGGCAGCGGCCGGCGATCACGATTCTCTCGCCCGGTCCTCCAGTTCGAGACCTCACTGCAATAGTGTGCGCTGCTCCATTGTTTCACATGCACTGCTAGGGCGCCCGAGACAATGAGGCTACTAACTTGCTAATTCGCTCGTGTGCGTCGAGCTACAGAGTAATATTTCCGGTCGTGTTCCTGCATTTTGCCTGAACCCAAATTGATATCGTTCTAACCCTGCTTCTAATTATCTTCCCATGCTTACAGTAGACACTAAAACGCCAAAGAAACTTTTATAAGCATGCGTAATCAAATACAGAGATACGTAACCAGGCAGAATACGGCGCTGCGGTCAACAACGCCTATATAAGACCAAAAGTGTCTGTCGCTGTTGTTAGATCGGTTACTGCTGCTACAATGGCAGGTTATCAAGACTTAAGAGACTTTGAACGTGGTTTTACTGTCGGCGCACGAGCGATGGGACACATCATCTCCAAGGTGCTATGAAGTGGGGATTTTCCCGTGCGACCATTTCACGAATGTATCGTGAATATCAGGAATCCGGTAAAACATCAAATCTCTGACATCTCAGCGGCCGGAAAAAGATCCTGCAAGAACGGGACCAACTACGACTCAAGAGAATCGTTCAACACGACAGAAGTGCAGCTCTTCCGCAAAATTTCTGCAGATTTCAATGCTGGGCCGTCAACAAGTGTCAGCGTGCGAACCATTCAACGAAAGATCATCGATACGGTCTTTCGGAGCCCAAGGTCCACTCTTGTACCACTGATGACTGCACGACACAAAGCTTTACGCCTCGCCTGGGCCCGGTAACACCTACATGGGGCTGTTGATGAATGGAAACATCTTGCTTGGTGGGACTAGTCTCCTTTCAAATTGTGTTGAGCAGACGGACGTGTGCAGGTATGGAGACAACCTCATGAATCCATGAAATCTGGATGTCAGCAGAGGACTGTTCAAGCTGGTGTAGGCTCTGTAATGGTGTGAGGCGCGTGCAGCTGAAGTGATATGGGACCTTGATAAGTGTAGATACCACTTTGACAGGTGATCATGAAATGTCCCCTTTGAAAAATTATACACGACTGTGCTTAAACTCACAATATTTTCAGCGCAACGGAACCTGACTTTCAATAATCCCTACAAAAGAATGGCCCTGACTAACATTAACTTATACCTTTCACAAATCACTTACCACACCAAAAATCTTCGTTACTCAAACTACTGCAATACAGCGAGAACCACTACTGCCAGGTAATAAAAGATTCAAACTACTGAAGGCACTAACTACTGATATGCATAGTTAGCGAATGAAAGATTTTAATAGAGAACAAACAATGTATTTACCTTAATAGTCATTATATATATCTCCCTGAATCGTAACTGCGCGCTGGACCGTTGCGTCTGAAGTTATTCTGTCTCCCTTGATAATAAATGTTTTTGTTCCCATATTGTCTGTTTCTATGGTTATCTCTGTCATATTCATTACTACGGAAATGCGATCTTTCTCTGTAACTATTATTACTCTGCCAGCGGTTGTCATATGGGTGGTGTCTGTATTTGGTCACGATTTGCGTTGTAAGAATAGACTTGTTGTGTCCAGTTGTTGTTTCTGACGTCACGGAATTGTGACGGATGTGACCTGTAGTGATTGGTTTCCTGTTTTCGTATCCGGCTACGGTCTGTGTCAATTTCTAATTCTTGTAAGAATCCCTGAAAAGCTTCAATGTCATCTTTGCAACGTCCTGCCAAAATAATATTTCTTAAATGTTCAGGTAATTTGATTAAGTAAATGCGGATGAGTTCTGAGGGGCTGTATAGGTTTGATAGGTACTGATTCTTGTGCAACATGTTTTCAAAATATTTCACAAGACTGGAAAATTCAGAGTGTTCGAAATCTTTCATCATTATGATGCCATGTTTTACTCGGTCTTGTGTAGCTTGAGACCAATACGCTGAGAGGAAGGCATGGTAAAATTCTCCTTGACTGTGACAATCGTGAATGACCGATCGCATTCTTACAGCTGATTCATTCTCTAAGTAGCCACACATAAATTCTAATCTGTGCTCTAATGACCAGTTAGGAGGAAAACAATGAGAGAATTGATGAAGCCACGCTTGTGGATGAATGTCGTTGCCAGAATTCTTAAATGTTTTGAATTTACGTGTAGTAATGAACAGCTTATAGTCAAAATTATCATGTCGGCGAGTCGCATGTCGGTCATTGTTACATCGTTTCGGCGGTTCCATCTCAAAATTCAGTGTACCTTGCCGATTTCCGAAATGTCCTGTGTTATTATTTTGTGGCCGTTCCGTATTTCTATGTCCCTCTTCCCGTATTGGAGCGGGAGTGTCCTCTGAAATATGTAATACTTGTATTTGAGCCAACTGATCTTGTACATCCCGCATTTCTCTTTTGAACTGTGAGTTGATTTGATTTTGATTCTGTTTGAATTTTCTAATTTGTTCATACTCTTCAGTGTCAGTGAAGGCTACAGGTTTTGCGTCATTCAGATAATCATGTACCTTTGTAGATAAGTTAGTGAACTGATCTGAAAGTTCGGCTACTTTATCAGATAGTGAAATTATTTCCTCTGTGTGTTTTTCTGAACCAAGATTCAGAGTGTCCATTTGTGTTGAAATCGTATCTACTGTGTCCTTTAAGGTTTCCTGAGTTTTTGCAAGTTGCGTAACTGAGTCAATTTTAGCTTGCAAGGTCTCGTGATTTTCATGAAAAATAGTTTGCAGTTCTTTTATGGCTGCTTCGTGATTCTGTAATGCATTTTCATGCCGCGAAAAAATAGGTTGAAAATGCTCACAAATTTGTGTTTTTACGTCGTTACAGACTTTTTGACATTTCGATTCAATGTTATGTAACTCATTAGTGAAATCTTCATGTGTTTGTTCAAGCGTGGTGTCTAATTTCCGAAGATTTTGTTCCATTGTGTCTAACTCATGAAGATTTTGTTCCATTGTGTCTAACTGTTGCTGTGTTTGTTTCTGGTGTTGTTCCATTGTGTCTAACTTTTGAAGCTTTTGTCCCATTTGTTGCATTAATTGTAATAACAATGCACTGGTGTCTGAATCATGTTCCTCAGTGCTATTCGGCAATGCATTTGAACCGGCAATATTCGCAGTTTGAAAATCAGAAAATGTGTCTTGACTTATTTGAGAAAACGGTGAGGACGCAAAATCTGAATCCACAGTATTTGCAAGATTGTGTCCTGTCATTTCGGATTCCTGAGGCGAGTTGTTGCCGACCGATCGAATGATAATGCTTCCCTTTTCACTAATTGTTTCACTGCGTACGCCATTATTTGACGCCCGCTCCATTTCCCTATGCATAGTTACCAAATTACTACTTTGAATGTCTGTTAATTCATTACACAGTGGTGCTGGTAAGCTACGCTCGTCGTCACCATTATTTCTCAGTGTGCTTTGGAGCCTAGTGTTACGTTTTTCACTCGCCATTATTGTCACAATATTTCACACTACAACACGGAAAAAGACAATTTGAAGAGCAAACTAAGAAAACTCATTAACATAGCACTGAAAATAATATCTAGTTAATTGCAAGCGCAGCTGCGAAGTACTCGGTGCAAATCTACATGCATGCCACAACTGTTTTACTGTACAACAATGAAAGACTGCAATTACAAAGGAGATTCTCTCTACAATTACGCGCTAGCAATAAACAATATCTACGCTAATTACACAAACTACAAGAAAAAATCAGAAGATTCCAGTGAGGTCTCCTCGGCTAAGGGTCGACATATGAAACGTCCCCTTAGAACAATTATACAAGACTGTGCTTAAACTGACACACAATATTTTTAGCGCAACGCAATCTGACTTACAATAATCCCTACAAAAGAATGGCCCTGACTAACATTAACCTATACCTTTCACAAATCACTTACCTCACCAAAAATCTTCGTTACTCAAACTACTGCAATACAGCGAGCGCCACTACTGCCAGCTAAATAAAAGATTCAAACTACTGAAGGCACTAACTACTGATAGGCATAGTTAGCGAATGAAAGATTTTAATAGAGAACAAACAATGTATTTACCTTAATAGTCATTATATATATCAGTTCATGACATCCATTCTTACAAATTTCAAAACTCCACCATCACTCTCCCCACATCCACCACTGCTGGCAGCTCACCTCCAACTGCGCAACGCTACGCGCTGTTAGCATCCAGCTGCCGCTGCCCAACACTGCAATGGCAGACAGCAATGCAAACCAGCCACAGGCTGCACATGGCACAGCCAGTGATTTTCATACTGAGCGCTACGTGGCGTTACTAATAAACAAAACCTAAACAGCCTACTTATAATCACCTGCATCCGTTCATGTCCATTATGCATCCCGAAAGACTTGGACAATTCCAGTAGGACAACACGACAGCTCAAACGTCGAGAATTGCTACAGAGTGGCTCCAGAAACAATGTACTGAGCTTAAATAATTCCACTTACCATCGAACTCCCCAGACACGAACATTATTGAGCATATCTGGGTTGCCTTCCAACTTCCTATTCAGAAGAGATCTCTGCCCTCTTACACTCTTGCGTATTTATGGACAGCCCTGTCCGCCCCTGGCAACTGAGTGGTCAGTGCGACATAATGTCATACCTAACAGCCCGGGTTCCATTCCCAGCTGGGTCGGAGATTTTCTCCGCTTAGGGACTGGGTGTTGTGTTGTCCTTGTCATCATCATTTCATCCCCATCGTCATGCAAGTCGCCGAAGTGGCGTCCACTCGAAAGACTTGCACTAGGCGAACAGTCTACCCGACGGGAGGCCCTAGTCGCATGGCATTTTAGGAACACCCCAGCAGGATTCATGGTGTCAATTCCCTCCAGCATTACTTCAGACATTAGTCGAGTCTACGCCATGTCGTGTAGCGACACTTGTGCGTGCTCGCGGGGGCGGGGGCTAGAGGATAATAGGCACGTGTAGCAGTGTCTTTGGCTCTTCAGTGTAACTAATCGTGATACTCTATAAAAACTGCTTGTGATTTCCCACTTCGTAGTACAAAAACGACAGGAATAACAGAAAGGAATGCAATTACTGCAGCGGTTAGTCACTCAGACTAACCGCCTATTCTTAATTTAAGATTTTTTAGCTTGCAGTCCTATCACCACAACATTTTTCTTGCTGGCCTGTAGAACATCACCACGTATAGGAAAATTATTAACTGTAAGATATGAATGGCATAATTGCTCATAGAACGACGTAGGCGTTACGATGCCGAACTACTTTCAACCAGATCTGTAAATGATAAATGCACTAAACTTCGGCATGCAGGATACTTAAAAATTCAATGTATGTGTGATTAAGTCTCCAGTAGAATTACGGAGATATGTGTGAATACGCTTCCGAAGGACTACCTAAGTCTATGATAACTGGGGAAAGTAGAAAAACCAACTATTGCAGAGCTTGCACTTCAGTGATGTGATGATATTTTTCGAAAACAGAACTGTAATCTACAGGATCGACCTATTGTAAAGGACTGTATATAGAAGCTATAGAAATACGTAAACAAGGGGATAATTTTAACAGAAAGAAGAATTCGTTAAACTTAGCGAAGTATGAAAGGTGAATCAATAGAACTAATAAATATGTTTTACCTTCGATAAATGACGTTTCCATGTCCAGTTTTATCTCCGATAATCATGTGCAAATTTCCATCACGCTCCCATTTACACTATTTATGTAGCTCAAAGACATTTTATACCACCCTCTCCCCCGTGTTATACCATTTATATCGCTCTCCGAAGTTATTGAGCAAACCAACCGAAAGAGGATCACTTCTGAAGATTTTCATCATAGTTCTGGACTAAATGTTAAAGAAGTTTCATCCATCACGACCCTATAATCCAAAAGATTCATCGGCAACTGTAGAAGGATTTCGTCACACGATGCATAATGCAGAATGACTCGGTACAGATACGACGCGTGTAACTGAAAGCGTCGGTGATCAATACTATACTGAAGAGCCAGAGAACATACAGAAGTGCCGCAACACTACTTGGCATGGATTCCACTAATGTCTGAAGTCATGCTGGAGGGAACTGACACAATGAATCCTGCAGGGCTGTCAATAAACCCGTAAGAGTACGAGTGGATGGAGATATCTTCTGAATGCGTTGCGGGGAATCACACATATGTTCAATAATGTTCATATCTAGGGAGTTTGGTGGATATCGGAAGTGTTTAAACTCAAACGAATGTTTCTGGAGCCACTCTGTAGCTATTCTGGACATTTAGGGTGTCACATTGTCCTGCTGGAATTGCACAAGTCAGTCGGAATCCACAATGGACATGAATGGATGCAGGTCATCACCATCACCATCCAGACAAGACGCTTACGTACGTGTCACCTGTTACAGTCGTACCTAGATGTATCAGAGGTCCCAAATCACTCCAATTACACACGCCGTACACCATTACATAGCCTCCATCAGCTTGAAGAGTAACCTAGTGATACGCAGGATCCATGGATTCATGAGATTGTCTCCATACCCGTACATGTCCATCCGCTCGATACAATTTGAAACGAGACTCGTCCGACCTGGCAACATGTTTCCATTCATCAACGGTACAATGTCGGTGTAGACGGGTCTATCCGAGACGTATCGTTTAGTGTCGTGATGTCATCAAGGGTCCACGAGTGGGCCTTCGGCCCCGAAAGCCTATATCGATGATGCTTCGTTAAATGGTTAGCACGCTTACACAGAAATCTGCAGCAATTTTCGGAATGGTTGCACTTCAGTCACGTTGCACGATTAATCTTCAGTCGATGTTGGTCCCATTCTTGCAGGATCTTTTTCCGGCCCCAGCGATGTCGGAGATTTGATCTTTTACCGGATTTCTGGTATTCTCGGTTCTCTAGTGAATTAGTCGTATGGGAAAATTCCCACTTCATCGCTACCTCGGAGATGCTGTGTCGCATCGCTCGTGCACCGACTGTAACATCACGTTTAAACTACTTAAATCTTGATAATCTGTCATTGTAGCAGGAGTAATCGATCTAACAACTGCTTCAGACACTTGCTTTCTTGTGTAGGCGTTGTCGACCGCAGCGCCGTACTCTGCCTGTTTATATATCTCTTTATTTGAATACGCATGGCTATAGCAGTTGCTCTGGCGCTTTGGTGCGTAATGAAGAGAGACGGAAGGTTTAAGAATCTGGACTTTCCGCCAGGGCGACATAATTACAATTTCTTAAGATTCACATTCTACGTTTATGGTGTAAAAGAGCCATATGGTGAATACCACTTGCAAGAAGTTGAGCAAATCGTTGTTCCAGGTGATGCACCAAATGGGAGAACAATTCGCAGAATTTTCTGTGAAGGTGATAATTCCGTAATGTTACTGTTGAATACTTGCTTCGATATGGGAGCGAATGAAGTTCCCGACATGCTTGCGAAAGACGCAGTGTGCTTTGCGTTACAGAAGTATGGTCAGGTTCGGCATGCAGATGTACTCACCACGCGCGGCTACAAATTAGAGCTAGTTAAGACAAGAGGTGCCTGTGTCTGCCATGCCACGAATTCGGTAGTGCCGTGACTCGGGCGGGTATCAAAAGAAGTTTTTCGACTATGTTCAAACAGCGATTAAGTAATGGAATGTTTATAAAAAATCTACTTCTGCTACTGGACTGGTAATATTTCGTGCACCTTAAGACAAGTAACCCAATTTACATCAGCCTATTTTAAATTGGGCTATAAAATGTAGACTGAAAATGGCAAGAAAAGCATTTCTGAAGAAGAGAAATTTGTTAACATCGAGTATAGATTTAAGTGACAGGAAGTCGTTTCTGAAAGTATTTGTGTGGAGTGTAGCCATGTATGGAAGTGAAACATGGACGATAAATAACTTGGACAAGAAGAGAATAGAAGCTTTCGAAATGTGGTGCTATAGAAGAATGCTGAAGATTAGATGGGTAGATCACATAACTAATGAGGAGGTATTGAATAGAATTGGGAGGAGTTTGTGGCACAAATTGACTAGAAGAAGGGATCGGTTGGTAGGACATGTTCTGAGGCATCAAGGGATCCCCAATTTAGTATTGGAGGGCCGATTGGAAGGTAGAAATCGTAGAGCGAGACCAAAGATGAATACACTAAGCAGTTTCAGAAGGATGTATGCCGCAGTACGAACTGGGAGATGATGCAGCTTGCACAAGATAGAGTAGCATGGAGAGCTGCATCAAACCATTCTCAGGGCTGAAGACCATAACAACAACAACATTTTAAGTTGCATCGAACATTTCCTGGGCCAGATTTATTTTGCCTATCGTGTATAATGGACTGAAGCCCACCAATGCGAGTGCGGCACGAGGAAGAACGCTCAGTAAGTCAGCATCGGTTATCATCTGAGATCGCAAGAAACATTTAGAGCGCAGCGTAGTGGAGTGTGGATAACAGTAAGACATTGTTAGAAAGTACTAAAGTCGTGATCCACAAACACGTATTTAATTTTAAGCCACAAGTTTTATTTTGTGTCTCCTTTTTTCAATGGAATGCAAGATTTTTGTGCATGCATGTGTGTGTGTGTGTGTGTGTGTGTGTGTGTGTGTGTGTGTGTGTGTGTGTGAGAGAGAGAGAGAGAGAGAGAGAGAGAGAGAGAGATAGGGAGAGAGATAGGGAGAGAGAGAAAGAAAGAAAGAGAGAGATAGAGAGAGAAAGAATGAGAGAGGGGGAAGAGGGCGGGGGGGGGGGGGGGGGGGAGAGGATGGGAAGAAGTGGTGATGTGGAACATACATTTGAATTTAATACGTGTTATACGTTGTTTTCTATTTTTAGCATTACAATCGTGGCCGAATGAAAGATTTTCGAAGACCAGTATGAAATAAGATTGACCATAAATCTTTCAGACATTTTGCAGATTTGTTATTATAGTTTCACGCTCTATTTCAGCGTAATATTGTATGACTAGCTTAGCGCCCGCTCCATCGCTCGCGTTTGTAGTACTTAGTACTTACATTAGGACCACTGAAAATTAATTTATTAAGAAACAGTTTCTTCTTCTAGGCAGTTCTGACAAAGGCAATTTGTCCTGCTGACTGTTCAAATAGCTGTCTTTCATTTAGTTCACAAATCGAAACACTTTCTAAACATTTCACGCTAATTACTACTTCTAAACCACGGTATTTTCGGAACGTACTTCTGCTCAAACACGGATTCTTGCCGCTGGAGACTAAGGATTTTATTAATCATTCAGTTTGCGTTTTTGTTATCATCCAATCGAGAAATGATATGCCAATTTTCATGTTGTTGATGTGGTCTTCAGTCCTGAGATTGGTTTGATACAGCTCTCCGTGCTACCCTATCCTGTGCATGTTTCTTCATCTCCCAGCACCTACTGCAACCTACATCTTCTAAATCTGCTTAGTGTATTCATCTCTTGGTCTCCCTCTCCGATTTTTACCCTCCACGCTGCCATCCATTGCTAAATTGGTGATCCCTTGATGCCTCAGAACATGTCCAAAGAACAGGTCCCTTCTTCTCGTCAAGTTGTGCCACAAACTCCTCTTCTCCCCAATTCTATTGAATACGTCCTCATTAGTTATGTGATCTACCCATCACTTCCTGACACTTCAATCTATACTCGATGTTAACAAATTTCTCTTCTTCAGTAAAGCTTTTTTGCCATTGCCAGTCTACATTTTCTATCTTCTTTACTTCGACCATCATCAGTTATTTTACTCTCCAAATAGCAAAATTCCTTCACTACTTTAAGTGTCTCATTTCCTAATCTAATTCCCTCTACATCACCCGATTTCATTTGACTACATTCCATTACCCTCGTTTTGCTTTTTTTGATGTTCATCTTATATCCTCCTCTCAAGACAGTGCCCATTCCGTTCAAGTGCTCTTCCAAGTTCTTTGCTGTCTCTGACAGAATTACAATGTCATCGGTAAACCTCAAAGTTTTTATTTCTTCTCCATGGATTTTAAGTCCTACTCCCAATTTTTCTTTTGTTTCCTTTACTGCTTGCTCAATACACATATTGAATAACATCGGGAATAGGCTACAACCATGTCTCACTCCCTTCACAGCCACTGCGTCCCTTTCATGCCCCTCGACTCTTATAACTGCCATCTGGTTTCTGTACAAATTGTAAATAGCTTTTCGCTCCCTGTATTTTACCCCTAACACCTTTAGAATTTGAAAGAGAGTATTCCAGTCAACATTATCAAATGCTTTCTCTAAGTCTACAAATGCCAGAAACGTAGGTTTGCCTTTCCTTAATCTTTCTTCTAAGAAAAGTCGTAAGGTCAGTATTGCCTCACGTGTTCCAGTATTTCTAAGGAATCCAAACTGATCTTACACGATGTCGGCTTTACCAGTTTTTTCATTCGTCTGTAAAGAACTCGCGTTAGTATCTAGCAGCCGTGACTTATTAAACTGATAGTTCGGTAATTTTCACATCTGTCAACACCTACTTTCTTTAGGATTGGAATTATTATTTTCTTCTTGAATTCTCAGGGTACTTCGCCTGTCACATACATCTTCCTCACCAGATGGTAGAGTTTTGTAAGGGCTGGCTCTCCCAAAGCCGTCAGTAGTTCCAATGGAATGTTGTCTACTCCCGGGGCCTAGTTTCGACTTAGGACTTTCAGTGCTCTGTCAAACTCTTCCCGCAGTGTCGTATCTCCAATTTGAACTTCATCTACATTCTCTACCATTTCTATAATATTGTACTCAAGTACATCGCCCTTGTATAGACCCTCTATATACTCCCTCCATGTTTCTGCTTTCCATTCTTTGGTTAGAACTTGGTGACCATATGAGCTCTTGATATTCATATTAAAGGTTCTCTTTCCTCCAAAGGTCTCTTTAATTTTCCTGTAGGCAGTATCTATCTTACCCCTAGTGAGATAAGCCTCTACATCCTTACATTTGTCCTCTAGCCATGCCTGCTTAGCCATTTTGCACTTCCTGTCGATCTCATTTTTTATACGTTGGTATTCCTTTTTGCCTGCTTCATTACCGCATTTTTATATTTTCTCCTTTCATCAATTAAATTAATTATTTCTTTTGTTACCCAAGAATTTCTACTAGTCCTCGTCTTTTTACCTACTTGATCCTCTGCTGCCTTCACTACTTCATCCCTATGAGCTACCCATTCTTCTTCTATTGTACTTCTTTCCCCCACTGCTGTCAATTGTTCCCTTATGCTCTCCCTGAAACTCTGTACAACCTCTGGTTTAGTCAGTTTATCCAGGTCCCATCTCCTTAAATTCCCACCTTTTTGCAGTTTCTTCAATTTTAATCTGCAGTTCATAACCAATAGATTGTGGTCAGAGTTCACATCTGCCGCTGGAAATGTCTTACAATTTAAAACCTGGTTCCTAAATCTCTATCTTACCATTATATAATCTATCTGATACGTTTTAGTATACCCGGGACTCTTCCATGCATACAACCTTCTTCTATGATTCTTGAACCAAGCGTTAGCTATGATTAAGTTATGCACTGTGCAAAATTTTACCAGACCGCTGTCTCTTTCATTTCTTAGCGCCAATCCATATTCACCTACTATATTTCCTTCTCTCCCTTTTCCTACACTCGAATTCCAGTCACCCATGACTATTACATTTTCGTCTCCTTTCACTATCTGAATAATTTCTTTTATCTCATCATACATTTCATCAATTTCTTCATCATCTGCAGAGCTAGTTGGCACATAAACTTGTACTACTGTAGTAGGGGTGAGCTTCGTGTCTATCTTGGCCACAATGATGCGTTTACTATGCTGTTCGTAGTAGCTCACCCGCACGCGTATTTTTTTATTCATTATTAAACCCACTCCTGCATTATCTATATTTGGTTTTGTATTTATAATCCTGTATTCACCTGACCAAAAGTCTTGTTCCTCCTGCCACCGAACTTCACTAATTCCCACTTTATCGAACTTTAACCTATCCATTTCCCTTTTTAAATTTTCTAACCTACCTGCTCGATTGAGGGATCTGACATTCCACGCCTCGATCCGTAGAACGTCAGTTTTCTTTCTCCTGATAACGACGTCCTCTTGAGTAGTCCCCGCCCGGAGATCCGAATGGGGGACAATTTTACCTCCGGAATATTTTACCCAAGAAGACACCATCATCATTTAACCGTACAGTAAAACTGCATGCCCTCGGGAAGAATTACGGCCGTAGTTTCCCCTTGCTTTCAGCCGTTTGCAGTACCAGCACAGCAAGGCTGTTTTGGTTATTGTTACAAGGCCAGATCAGTCAATCATCGAAACTGTTGCCCCTGCAACTACTGAAAATGCTGCTGCCACTCTTCAGGAACCACACGTTTGTCTGGCCTCTCAACAGATACCCCTCCGTTGTGGTTGCACCTACGGTACGGCCATCTGTATCGCTGAGGCACGCAAGCCTCCCCACCAACGTCCATGGTTCATGGGGGGTTAATTTTCATAGACTTAGCTTTTCTTAATGCAAAGAAACATTTTCTTAAAAATTTTCTATTTCAACCCGGGGGGGGGGGGGAAGGGGGGGGGTGGTTGAATTTCCAAAAACAGTCAAACACTTATTTGTTTATTTCTAACAGTCTTCACAGAGCCAGTTCCTAAAATGTTTTCAAAATGAAATATTTCCATTAAAACTTTCACCTCCCATTGCACCCCAATAGGAGATGAATTTCCAAAAGCTGTGAAACAAGAATTTTTTTATCTTTTTTTTTTTTTAGAAGTCCTATTCAGATTTTAATATTGTCAGCTTCAAAATCGCTTTCATAATTACATATTTTCATAAAACAGTTTATCCCTTATTTCACTCCCTTAGGAGTTTAATTATCTGAAACACGTAATTTTATAGGTATTGCTTTAAAAATACTGCACTAGCTAAAAAAAATATAAAAAACTTTCACCCACCTAACTCACCTTCATAGGGGTAAAAATACTGTAGTAGCTAAAAAAAGAGAAAAATCTTTCACTCACCTATGGCACTCCCATGGAGATTAAATTACCAAAACTGCTCTAACAGGCATTTCTTTATTTCTGATCGCGAAACCAAATACCGATTTTAGTAATCCTAGCTAATTGCCTTCATAGCGACATATTTTCGAAAAACCTTTCATTCCATATTTCACTCCCTTGTGGGTTGAACATCGAATAATAACAGAGATAGTCAGCCAACAGACGATGCAAGAGAGGCGTTCTGAATCATGGTTTGGTTTACTGTCAAAATTTCGAAAGCGTACGTTCCATGAACAGACAATCAACATATTTTTTCCTCCTATTTGTATCTCGCGGAAAGGCCGCGAAGGTAAAATCAGAGAGATTCTAGCCCACACGGAGTGTTAGCAGCAATCATTCTTCCCGAGAATCATTTGTGACTGTAAGAGGAAAATGGGGAAGTACACTCGGCCACATGCCGTGAAGTCTCTTGCTGAGTATAGATGTAGATATAAAATACTGACATAAACACACAGCAATTTTTAAGCCGAAGCTTCTAGTGCTCCTAACGAATTTTTGGATGCGCTGGATTGTAAAATATCAAAAACCGCCTTGTTTTATAGAGTGTTTTTTCATTCTTCTAGTACTGTGTAACCGCGCCTGCTACAATATGTTTTTTTCCATGTACCTAATTTGCATTCTGAATGGCAGGGTAGTAAACTACCGTTATTTAAGTAATCCTTCACTTTACAACAACCGCTTTGTGTGTCACCATAAGCTTAATAGAGTAATCGTTAAATGAATCTGCATACGCAGAAATCGACTTCATACCGTAGAGATACGAAATCGGCTGAAATAAACGCATCATGCATTTGCGCTAATAACGCAAATATTTCGCAATATAATACAGCTTACCCGTATTTAGCATATGCGGAACAAAATGAATTTCATAAATCCGGAATAACTGTTTCAAACAGTGGCGCAAATTAAAACATATAATCTCGTATTCGAACGCTGCGTGCACCCCCTAATGCCATATTAAAGAGCTACTACCGATACGGTATTTGCCGTGGGCAGTATTCACGGTAAACTCAAACTGCAGTAATTGTCGCATTATTAATTATACTATTCACCGTAATTTTTAAAGTAGGCATTGCCATTTTTTCCTTAGTAGTATGAGAAAAGGTGAGTTGGAACATGTTGTTAGTAGCTCATACATTGATTTACTGATTCAGCTATCTCGAATTGAGATGTAAATATATAAAGAGAATTAATGAAGTGTCTCTAAGAGTGATGTAGAGGTGTAAGATGCTCAATAGATGTTAACTGTGATGAGATACTTGATTTCTTGTTTCTTTCTGTGATACGTAGTCATCATATCTAACGCCTCCATTCATACTGCTTGGCTTGTCTTCGCTCCATTATAGCTCTTTGGGGCTTCTTCAGTTAGCTATACAATTCAATAAAATGTTCTCTCTTGTCACCTCAGGGGGATACAAAGCACGAGCTTGGCGATGATCAGGTGAAATGACTGCTGACTGAGCATAAACTTTAACTGCAGGTGTGATCACCGTCATACATGCTACGGCTATATACGGACAGTTGCCTCCGTGTAATTCACGCGAACACTTTATACTAGACTAGAAGCTGTAAGTTGTTTCACTTCAGAAGGTGCTCTCCTTGATTTTTATTTCAGTGATTTCTTTGATTATACTGTCCTAAAAGCTTCCCAGCGTTGTTTCGCAGTGCTGTGCAGTCTTCACAAGTGTGTGTAAGGGCATTATTTAAAAAGAAAAGAAAAGATAATCTATCGATTAATGTTTGTTCTGTTTTAAACAAGCAGATCCAAAGAACTACGGACTACTACAGGTTTCCATCTCCATCCTGTTATCTGTCCGCTGGTATCTGACATACTTCCAAATCAACCGCTGCTTGTGGCAGGTCTTCGTGGAGGCCATACCTCCACCTCTTCCTTGGCCTCCCCGGCGATGAAATACAGGTGTTGCCACGGCTACCTATCGTCTTCCATCGGAGTTACATGTCCATCCCATTGCATTCGCTTCCTCTGATGATTACTGCTGTACTTGCATTTCGGTACAGTTCATCTAGCTCACTGAGCTGTTCCTCCATTCACCCGTGTCTGAGTCCAACATGAGACATCCTCTGCAGCCCTTTTCTCTCAGATACACAAAGTTTATGAAAGATTTGCCTCCGAACACTCCACAACTCACAGGTACATAATATCATGGATTTGATCAGGATTTTTATAGCCCAATCTTGAACCGTCTCGAGACACATGTGAACTTTTGCAGTTGTCTTAGACTAGATACAAGCGTTGAGCTCTACTTCCCATGAAGCTGGGAGGACTTTGGGACAGTATAATTGAAGAAATCACTGAAATAAAAATCATGGAGAGCACCCCCAGTAGAGTTTTGAAAAGCGCTCCCAGCTATTTAAATTCGCAGACTCTCTTGTAGCACTGATCTCTCATCCACAGTGACTGTACTTTTCCAGTATCTTGACGTTGTAGAGACATGATAACGAGGTAATCCGTATTTGATTTGTCTATGAGTATGTATTGGATTTGCTTACGAGTAGACCAACATTTCTGCGGCCATGTTTTCCTTTGTCGTTTGTTCAGATTCCTCTTCAGAGCGTCTGAGTAAGCAGATGTCATCTGGCTAGGCTATATAAGCCAAAGTCTTCGACTAGGATGCACCCGAAGTTCAACGTCTCACGTATGAGTTCCCCAAGGCCAAAACTAAACCTGGTAGCAGACAGTAGACAACCTTGTAAGCGGGGCAACAACAGCTGTAAGTAATCACCTTGCGTATTAAAACCGGTTCAGCTGTATTTAGCGCTTTATCCTTACACTGCAAGTGGTTTCGTGGGTCTAATAGCCACATCTTCAGGCCGACATATAACTAAAACAGTAGAGCTGAAAAGCTCGGAACTTTGTAACCAATATTCGTTGTCCATCACAAAGTGCTAAAAGGCGGTATGCCAAGGAGTAACACTGCCGGTTGGATGGATTCCAGTCTCGTATGATGGATGAGGCCGCTTCTCCGGTCTACACGCAATCGCCAACAACGGTCAGGGAATCCATCCATCCATTCGGCAGTTGCTTCGCACTTTTTCACCACTCTGAGCCGTTTGGCTGCGAGTACTACGTAATAAAAAGAAGACACTGATGGCGCTCTGGTATCCAACCCACCAGGCTACCTGTTGGCAGACGACGTTGAAACCATTATCAGCACATCTACTATCCCACAGGTGGCATATGTCTTCATCGTATCAAAATCGATTTCATTCCAAGTGTACGATATTTTTTTTCCGGCAGTATATGCATTGGACCGATTGCAACCAAACTTGGTACACATGCATCTTACTGTCAGGCAACAACCGCCATAGGTGTGAGAACCACCGCCTATCAAAGGGGTAGGGGTGGGGACGAAAAAGATGCTCACCCCCCCTCCCCCCTCCCCCCCACTCCCCGATGCGCGAATTCATCCCATATTTGAGAATAACACTTAGCGTCTTGCAACAAATTTTACACCTAATTTCAAATCTTTATGAAATTCTTTTCTCGCTGGTAATCCCTACTGTACTCGAGACACATTACAGACACTGAATGCAAGTGCAAATTTACATCATTCTACGGCACATAATCCACGAGTAATGACGTCATAAACATTTAGCACAAGGCCAGTTGTTAGGTAGTACGGGCGTGGAAGCACACTTAGAAATGAATAACTGTACAACACAGGGTTTCTTCGTTAGCAATTCATAAAGTACAATAGAAAAGCGAAATGAGGATGTGTTAGATGATGATCAGTTTGGCTTTAGGAATTGTAAAGGTACCAGAGAGGCTGTTCTGACGTGGCAGTTGATAATGAAAGCAAGACTAAACCTAAATCAGTTCACGTTCACAGGATTTGACGACCAGGAAAAAGCGATCTACAGAGTAAAATGGTGCAAGATGCTCGAAATTCTGAGAAGAATAGGGGTACATGTAGTAGGCGACGGGTAATATACTATATGAACGAGAACCAAGAGGGAGTAATAGTAGGGGAAGACAAAGTACGAGTTAAATAGGTTGTAAGAAAGGATCAGAAGGGTAGATCACGTAACTAATAGGGAGGTACTGAACAGAATTGGGGAGAAGAGTAATTTGTGGTACAACCTGACTAGAAGAAGGCATGTGTTGGTAGGGCACATTCTGAGGCATCAAGGGATCACCAGTTCGGTATTGGAGGGAAGTGTGGGGGGTTAAAATAGTAGAGGGAGACAAAGAGATGAATACAGTAAGCAAATTCAGAAGAATGTAGGTAGCAGTGCTTATTCGGAGATGAAGAGGCTTCCACGGGATAGAGTAGAGCTGCAACAAACAAGTCTTTGCACTGAAGACGACAACAACAACAATAATGAGAAGAAAGAGGTATAGTCTTTCACCGCCTACTGTTCAATCTGTACATCGAAGAAGAAATGATGCGAATAAAGGAAAGTTTCAAGAATGGAATTAAAATTCCAGGTGAAAGTGTATCAATAATGAGATTCGCTGATGACCTTGCTATCCTCAGAGAAAGTGAATAAGAATTACAGGATATGCTGAGTGGAATGGACAGCCTATTGAGTGAAAAATACAGATTGAGAGTAAATTGTAGAAAGATAAAAGTAATGAGAAGTAGCAGAAACTGAGAACAGAGAGAAACTTAACACCAGGATTGATGGTGAGGAAGTAAATGAAGTTAAGGAATTCTGCTACCTAGGCAGCAAAATAACCCATGACGGATGGAGCGGGGAGGACATAAGAAGCAGACTAGGACTGACAAAAAGAGCATTCCTGACCAATAAAAGTTTGCTAGTATCAAACACAGACGTTAATTAGAGAAAGAAATTTCTGAGAACGTGTCTGTAGACTGGCATGCGATGACGACGTTGAGGATAGACACGTGGACGAGGCATAGTGCTTCAATGTTGTTACAGATAGGGATCACAGAGGACTGGTTCCGCTGGCGTGCACTGTCCGCTTATATAGGGAGCAAACGACCTTGGTTACGTAACGCAAATGATAAGGGACTTAGGCAGTGCGGGCACCAGCAGGCGGCGTTATACCGGACGCGCGCTGTAGGTGTTTTAGCAGCGCGCGTCTCTGGTGCTACGGCCTAGCACCGAGCCAAGCGGGTTGCGTAACCAGCTGGCTAGGCGCCCAGCGGCCAGTGCGGCACTATGCTTAGTTAATTTTTTCACATTGTTGCATCCTTGAGCCCCCGGTTCGCGATGTACGCTCCCCGGTTAATGGCCGACGGTACAGATCACACTTTATAATAATTATAGTAGAGGATTACATCACCAGTTAGAGCTACATTCTCAGCAAGTGCACCAAGTCCTTTGATCCATACATGTATTTTTTCATCATTACTAACTTTACTACAGGAGCGGGTATACGCAGTAAAAGGCAAATTACTATATACATAAATAGGTCTAGATTGGGACTTATCATCTATTCCACAATGCCAGATCTTGTGAGCGATGACATCTCTGTCGGCGAATGATGATTCCAATCCAGGTAGACATGCATTTTCACATCGGACAATAGCTAGAGTAAACCATCTACTTCCAGTACTCCCTGTGCCAGCATCAAGACTGAAATTAACTCGACAACCACGGAAAAAATAGATCCATTTAACATCACACTTTGTGCAGTGCCATTAGTAGCAAGTTTATTCTCGAGGCTTATTATGTGTTTGTAGACTGGCATGCGATGGCGAAAAATGTATGGATGAAAGGACTTGGTGTACTTGCTGAAAAAGTAACAGTAATTGGTGATATTACTTTGTATTATAATTATTAATAACATGTGATCTGTAGCGTCAGCCATTAATCGGGGAGCGTACATCGCGAACAGGGGGCTCAAGGATGCAACAGTTTGAAGAAAATCGAAAACATAGTGCCGCGTTGGCCTCTGAGCGCCTGTAAGGCTGCATGATGCAACCCGCTTGGGCCTGCTCGCCAGCGTGACGCGCGCTGCTAAAACACCTAGAGAAGCAATTGAGGTGTAGTGCTACAGAAGAATGTTGAAAATTTGGTGGACTGGTTAGTTGAGGAATGAGGAGGGTCTCCGCATAATAGGCGAGGAATGGAGTATATGGAAAATATTGATCAGAAGAAGAGACAGGACGTCAGGACATCATTTAAGACATCAGGGAATAACTTCCATAGTAACAGAAGGAGCTGTAAAGGGTATTGGACTATATCCAGCGAGTAACTGAGGCCAGGTTGCAATTGCTACTCTGAGATGAAAATGTTGGCACATGATAAAAATTCTTTACGGGAGGGAAGATATAGAACATGTTTTAAATTCTCACCTAAATGTTGGAGCGTCCGCGGTGTTATCGATTGCCGAGTAGATTCACTCTCGCAGTTTTCTTATTCTTGATTTTGGTTCTTCACACCACTGGCGTGCTTGAGTGCCATATAATGTGGCCAGTCTCGCTGTCTATGTGGCGATCGTGGAATCGTCTTCATCCTCATCGTTATGGCATTCTACCTTGCTGCTCGGGAAAGCTAATTACTCCTGTTAACTGCAGCTTCCGGAAATCATGTTAAAATTATCAAATAAAATGTCCAAAATAATAGGAACGCCACAAACTTCTTAGTTCTCGGGTTCAATAACATTTTTTAACTTTGGGATGAACATCTCATCTTTCGATGCAAGTTCTGTGGATGCTCTCTCACTGTCCTGTGATACTAGCACTTGAAAGACACAGAAAATTTCTTTGTGCATGTTTTAGTTGTGATTGAGAGTGGCTACCACGTGAAGTATTTGTGGTTTGATTATTTAGTAAAGCAGTATCTGCAGTAGGGAGACATGGAGACTAAAGTAAGCGGCATGGTTAATGCATTAATTAGGCAAGGGGGTGAACGACCTGACATTAGGTAAGGTATTCAGATTAATATCCCCACAACAAAATCGGCATTTACACTCCGCAAGCCACATTGTAGTATGTGGCGGAGGATACTTTGAGCACCACTGTCATTTCCATCCCTTCCCAGATCGCAGCGGATTTGTGTGGGAAGAGAGATTGTTGGTAAGCTTCCTTGTGAACTCATGTCTCTTTAATCTTACCTTCGCAGTGTTTCGAAGGCGGAAACATTATTTTCGTCGAATATTCTGGGAACGTACGCACCCAGTATTTGAACAGTTCAAAAAAATGGCTCTGAGCACTATGGGACTTAACTTCTGAGGTCATCAGTCCCCTAGAACTTAGAACTACTTAAACGTAACTAACCTAAGGACATCACACACATCCATGCCCGAGGCAGGATACGAACCTGCGACCGTAGCGGTCGCGCTGTTCCACACTGTAGCGCCTAGAACCGCTCGGCCACTCCAGCCGGCATTTGAACAGTAATCCGCATTCTGATTCAGAATATATCTCCAGTGAAATCTGTCACTGGAGTTAGATGAACGTTTCTCTGACATTCTGCTCTTACTGAAGAAACCCGTGACGAAACGCTCTGCTCTACTTTTGATCTCTTGTATTACCTTCTGTTTGCAAGAGTCCCAAATTGATGGGCAGTACTCAGGTCTCGGCACAAGAAGGATGTTGACAGTGTACATATCCATTCTCAATTTTTTGTGCTTAGAATCATTAAAATGTTTATTCCCTACATCATAGTCCTTTGTTCAATACACCTGACTTCCTGTTCTACTATACGAGCACGTATGACAATGATAATTTTATGGTTAGTCGATATTTTGCATCCAACGTCACTGCAGCATGTTAAAATTCCGAAGTTTCCTTTATGATCCCACTTTGACATTCTCAGTTGTTCTAGTACATGTACAAAGACCCTACTTCCATACAACTTCACATGTTTAACATTAGGTTTCTTCCCGAACATTGTCTCATAAGGAATTTTTCTTTCAGTAGTATTGCCTGTAGTCTGTTTTTTAGGTACGCAGCTGCACAAACGACGAAAGTATTGTCTCGTCTCTTGCTTCAGCTGCAGGTATTGTGACATATTCAAATCGACTTGTTTTATCTTTCAGCAGTAGAATTCAATTAGAGTGAAATGGAAATGAGCGTACGGCATTGTGGGCCGGGAATCCCCCTCTCGGGGAAGTTTGGCTGCCGAGGGCAAGAACTTACGCATTCGACGCCACGTTGGGGGACTTGCGCGTCGGAGATGGGGATGAAATTATGATGAGGACAACACAACATCAGATCCCTAGTCGGAGAAAATCTCCTGCCCCACCCTGGAATCTAACCCGTGCCCCTTGGCGTGGCATTCCGCAGCGCTGACCATTCAGGTAATAGGGGCGGACTCAATTCGTGTAAATAGGAGGGACATGCATTTTAAGTGATTTATTTCTGATTCATAATCTAATGAGTCCGAGCATACTGTTCCATTGTCACGTGTCAATATCTTACCGGTTTTTCCAGTTATGTTTTCAGTTTCATTTACATATTCCACACAACAATCATAAACTTGACTTTTACATTTGGAATTATATACTGTAGCTGGTTTACTACAATCATTAGTGAAAGTAAGAAAGTATATTTCCTCACACAAACCGAGAGCTGAGTCGGATCCCATTAAATCAGCATGAATAATCTACACTACAAAAAGAAGTACACATTCTCCAGGTATTTCTCTCCCTCTCCCTCCCTCTCTCTCTCTCTCTCTCTCTCTCTCTCTCTCTCTCTCTCTCACTAATACAAACACAAACATACATACACACACACACACACACACACACACACACACACACACACACACACACACACACACCATACAGACAACATGAATAGACGTTGATTTTTAACATATACTTGGTTAGGCTGGCAACATGTAGGTGAACAGACCAAAGAAGAGGAAACATGTAATGAAGTTAGAATATTTAAGTTGCTATAAACACAGTGTCTAAAGAACTATCTATATAGAGTGGCCAAAGAATAATAGTGCACCGCAAAAAAAGGAGGAACATGGTGAAAAGTGTGAACATGTTCGGAATACAAAATTGTGCTTATGTGTCGAAATTGAAGTGACAGTGCGACTTCCAGACCAGATGAGAGGAAAAGCAGATCACAGCAAACTGTAACTTATTAATTTTTTACAAAAAAAATCACGACGTAAACTGTTTGATAATCTAAAAACAACAAAACTATATCGTTATAGATCACACTGAAGATGCCTTAGAGCAAGAGCAAGAGCGTTTGGGAAAAATTAAGTAAGCTGCAGCAAGAAAAGGCAATTTTATTTACAAAACAAGTGTTTCTGTTCTTTTTGCGGAGGATGGCCACGCAAACTTGTCCCAATGATTGGCAACAGATCTCGTTGAAATGGCCTAGTTTGTCACATCTGTAACACGACTGCACTTGGTTGATTGTATTGGTTTTCTTTTCAGTGTGAAACATGTTGAATTTGCACCTTCATTTCCGTTCTTGTCTACTGAATCCCTCATTTGAATTGTACTTTTTACATATTTGTCTTCTTTCATAACGTCGATCAGGTCCCTTATATAGCTCAAAGATTCAGACAAGGTTTTCAACAACTAGTTTACCTTCTCCTTTCTTGCCGCTAATTTTAATAAGTCTCTGATTTTTTTTTCAAAAATATTGAAGAATGTGGCGTGTCACTGCACTCTTGTAACCTCAGTTTGTCGAGCTTGTTTCTGAAAACAATTTGAAATGCTTTGGGGAAATTTGCGATTATCTCAAACACAGTTTCATAATAACTCACAAATTCCAGTTCCTTATTCGAATTAATTCCACATACTTTGTTCAATGCGGTCTGGATTTCGTCGCTCCACGTGTCCGCATCTTCTGCGCTCATTTGCTCTCAAAGCATTTCTTCATTTTCAAATATCTTTCCATTTGCCTTTTCAATTTTCTGTAGGCCTCTCCATCAAACACCGAAGTCTTGTTGTACGGTTTCACAAAGCACCTTTTTTTTCGAATAACAATATTCTTCTTAGTCAATAGCCACCCATTACTTGTTCAAATAACAATATTCTATCTTTTAGTTACCGCGGACTGCTACCATATCAATTGTATTTATTAACCGAAAGATAAATACAAAGGACATCAGTCTTTATACTATGGGCCCTCCCACGGAACCGAAATAAATGATTATTGTGCCGTAAACATATAACATATCCATTTTTAAGAACCGTCCCTGCACTGTAAACACTCTCGACATTAATGTACCACATTTGATAACTAGAATATTGTTTACTACGCACGATCTATGTGATATTGTGGATGGAAGTGATTCACAGGAAATTTGCGACAAAAAAGAAAAAAGGAAGAAATGGCAGCAATGGTGCCGCAAGGTGAGACATTATACGAGGTGATTATAATTGAACTTGGGCTACTTGAGCCCCTTGTAGACGGAACCGCAGCAGCAGTGGTCCACAACCTCACTACGACTACCGCAGTCCACTTTACCCCTCTAACGCCCCACACCGACCGAACCACTCTTTCAGGGTTATTGTGCGGTTCGGCCCCCGGTGGACCCCCTCCCCCCCCCCACCCACCCCTTCCCTCCCAGGCAACGTCTCACACCAGACGAGTGTAACCCCAATGGTGGTGTCCGCGTACGTGGAGAACTTGTTTGCGCAGCAATCGTCGACATAGTGTAGCTGAGGCGGAATAAGGGGAACCAGCCAGCATTCATCGAGGCAGATGGAAAACCGCCTATAAACCATCCACAGACTCGCCGTCGGGCGCATTCGTGCCGGGGACCAGGCGTTCCTTCCCATTCTGGAAAGCCGTGCGTTGGACCGCACGCCTAACAGGGAGGGCTACAGGATGGGTACCAGCTTTATAGAAATGATGTTCGGACTATGTGCATCTAGGAAATTTTGAAACTGCTCCGACAGCCAATTGCACGACAGATTGTTGAAGAAGTTACTGTTGCAATGGCTGAGAAGGCTGGACGCAATGGCCTTTCTTCCTGCAGTGCACGTGCTGCAGCAAGACAGCTGAACATTCCATAGTCCACTACTCGAAAAGTGATGCGAACGATTGTGAAATGGTATCTGTAGTGCGGCACAGGGCTGTCGGGGATGCGGATGGTCGTCACACTGAGTGACGTTTGTAACATGGTAGGCAAACAAATGTTTCCCTCTTATGTTGAAATTAATTTCTTTGTATCAATGGTTTATTTGTTATTTTTCTTCCACATATCCTTTCAAACGTTTCCATAAAGTTTCGTTGTGGTAAGATCACTTGTCTTTTTCGGGGCTCTCTCACGTGGTGGATGTTTAGTTACAACCACCCTGTGTAATGAGGGCAATTGATGGTAAGATAAAGCCACATATATTTTGTGGAACTTTCAAGACTATGTATGGTACAATTAAAAGGTTGCACAAAACAGACGCATCTCAAAGAATTTAGCAGTTTCTTCAAGTGGTTTATAGCTCAAAATTCTATAAATGTAGAGACACAGGTAGTAATGTCATGCTCTACAGAAAATAGAAGTTGAAGTGAACAAAGATGTAAGGTACCACACTCATGTCCAGTATAATGTCTATTTTGTCAGATTAACACAATTTTCTGCAGCATCGGATTCAACACCTACTGATGGGAAACTATGGAATATCTAATTGTACAGGTCATATGAGTAGAGGAACGAATCGAAGGCAATAACCGAGAAGAGAGTATTGCCTTTATTGTTAATTTTAACAAAAATAAAAGAAAGGATCTAATCTGTAAAATTGCGGTGGATGCGGAAATTTTGCAAGAGAACGCAAAAGCCAAAGAAGAATTAACACTGCTCTACATACAAGAAAGTATTCACAGAGAAGAAGAGTGTTACTTTAATAATAAAATTTAATTTAGGAACCAAAAACAGATACGAAAAAAATAGGAGTGACTGTTTCTTAGTTAATACGTTGTACAGTCGTTGCTATGACACTCTCCTTAGATTTTTTACACTGTAACATTTCAACAATGAAAATACAAAAATAGTAAATTATTACCAATAGTTAACTAAAAACAGCTGTCTCTGAAGTTAGTGGGGCTTTATATTAATACAACGCCGTTACCGGTTTATAACCGACAAGTGTATCATCAGATACATCGTCACGTTTGAAATTACATTTGGTTTATGCTATAGATGAAAAAGTAAACAATTATCTTAGAAAGTTGTTTACTTTGTGTGTTAATACATGCTTATTTCCAGTTATAATAAAGTAGTTCTTTGCCTTGTCGCTGAAATTCCAAGGAGCCAACCAAGCATGTACAGAGTAAGTAAAACGTAATTTTAAAAGTGATCATCCAACTTCGGTTGAACATGTCGGTTAGACACCGGTAACGTTAGACACCGGTAACGACGCTTATCGTTCGAAATATATAATATTATTGATAGTGGCTGATTGCTTGTTATACTTTTTGGTACGAGTTAGCAAGTATTATTGCATTGCCACCGGCTTAGCTTCTCAGTACTTGGCAAAACTGCTAACACTATACGCATTAGAAGCACATTTTCTTCCATTGAGTCATTGTTGTTGCGTTGGCACTATTAATTTAACTGATTAGCGCTCATTTATTAAAGCTTTATTTGTACGAATGTGTGTTACGTAGCTCTGTTCGAGAATTCACGACTGGTATTGACACAGCTGTGAAGGAGGAGCTAAACTACAGCGGATGGACAAAAATATGGAAACTTAAAAAATTAACACGTTATCATGTAGATGTAGAGAGTCTGTTGGCATTCAGCATGGCTTCCAGGCGTCTCGGAGTAGATAAATAAACATCCAGTAGGGCTTTTAAGGGAATCTTATACACTCTGACAGTTTCTGGTAACGATGAAAGAGGGGGTAACGTCCACGTATCCTTCTCTGCAAAGTGAACCATAAAGGCTCGATAATATTAGGATATAGTGGTTAGGGTTGTCAGGGCAGAAGTGACAGTTAAGCAGTTTAACACCGTGCGCACAGAAACCACCCTGGACGAGGCGAGCTGTGTGAAAGAGGCCCTATCTGCTTGGAACAAACATTGTACTATGGGATGGACCTCATCAGTCAAAATGGTCACATAATCCTTGAGTAATTCGACCTTACACAGTAACCAACAAGCCTGTGGAATATCACAATACTAGTGCCCAAATTTGCACCCAACACCCCCAACACTTTTCACTCTTGGGACGTAAACTCTGCCAGAAGATGGAAACGGTGCGAAACAGCATTCATCCGACCAACTGACATTCTTCCACTGCTCCACAGTCCAGGTGTTATAGCTTCTGCACCACATTTTCCTTTTACGGGTATTTGCATCTCTGATGAGTCGTTGTGGAATTCCCGCACACCATGCAATTCCTTAAATATGGTGCTCACTTCCTGTTGTTTTGGTGCTGACAAAATCCGTGAGATCTACATTGAGTTCTTTCGTATATTTTGCTGTTATGGTCCTCTTACTTTTTGTCAACATCCTCGTCAAGGACCGTATATCACGTTCAATCAACACACATTGTGACTTGTCAGACGATTATTTTTACTCTTTTTCCCTGTATGCGGTATAAATCTTCGATACGGCGCCTTTTCAAGCACCAAACACTTTGACCCCATAGCTTATGGGGTAGCACCAACAATTTACTCAAATTTCAACGCACGTAGCTCCGACATAATGCACTCCTCACTGCACAGATCTCTATTCTAACCATGACGTACACTTGCAACGTACTAAGGAAACTGCGCAGTTGTCATTCGCGCTCAACTGTGAGGCCTGTTGAAATAATTCCGAAAATTTGGCCACAAATTTTTTCTACCCCCACCTTTTACTTATTGGGAGGCTGGGAATGGTATCCTCCACAGTTGCTACACCGCTCCCAACGCCGTTTCCACTTCCGGAAACAGTCTTGGTACGCCTCTTTCTGGATCGCACGAAGCAGCGTCCGAGAATCTTCTTTTATATCGCCTATCGTTGCAAATCTCCGTCCTTATAAAGGGGTTTTCCAATTTTGGAAATGAAGGTGCCAGTCTGGAGAGAACGGAAGATAAGGTTTCACAGTAATTACGTTTCTTGTACAACAGTCACGCACCAACAGGGATGAATGTGCTGGTGCGTTACAGTGATTCTAAACCCCTGAACAGCCTCGCCACTTTTCTGGCAGTTGCCTTGTTACATTTCCTCTCAAGCGTTGCAATACTTCCCGATAGTACCATTTGTCCCTGTCGCACGAATTCATGATGAAATAATCCTTCAATGTCAAAGGAAACTTCAAGCATGGTTGATCTGACCTGACGATCTTTCCTTGGTCTTGGAGTACTTTTCCCAATCCATTGTGAAAATTGAACCTTGGTCTCAACTTCATAACCGCAGACCCACGCCTCATCACCAGTTAAGATTCCCTTAAGGAACATCTCGTTCTCATTTGCGCGATCCAAAAGCTCTTTACAGATCGCGAGGCGAAGCTCTTTCTGGTCTTGAGTCATGAGCTGTGGAACGTGTTTGGCGGCAACACGGTGCATTCCAAGGTGCTGTCTCACGATTTAATGACATGACCAAACTGTATTACATTCTTCTGCAACCTCACGGACAGTCAGTCTTTGATCGGCAGGCACAGTTTCGTTGACGTTCCTGACATTAGCGTCATCGGTAGACGTCGAAGAGCGTCCTGAACGAGACTCATCTTTAATTTCAGCCCGGCCATTTTTAAACTGTGTGAACCGTTCATAACACCGTGCACGGCTTAAGCACTCATTACAGTAGGCTTTCTGCATCATTTGGTGTGTTTCTGTAAAAGATTTCTTGACTTTCACGCAACATTTAATGCAGACACGTTGCTCCTCTCAAAATTCGCAAACTGTGCGACACAACGTTCTACTCAGTCCAGCACTGAGCAATAACTAACAGCCATACCAGAATGAAACTTACAGCAATTACACATTAAATACAGGCGGGTGAGGGCATTCCAATAGTATTTCGCTGCAAAGCATCATTGGCGCGAAATTACAAATGTTTCGGAATTTTTTGAACAGACCTCGTATAAAAGCGCTACCTGCTGGCTTGGTTAGTCATTGTATTTATCTTCAAGCATGCATTTCTCGTGGTGTGTCCATACATTTACCCAATCGCTGTACATCAAAATATTTGCCTTTCTCTGTATTTCAGAACTAGCTTCACTAGAACAGAACATCAGTTACCAATGGACAGACGTCTACAGACAATAAAGTAACCTCTGGCGTGCCACAGGGGAGTGTTATGGAACCATTGCTTTTCACAATATATATAAATGACCGAGTAGATAGTGTCGGAAGTTCCATGCGACTTTTCGCGGATGATGCTGTAGTATACAGAGAAGTTGCAGCATTAGAAAATTGCAGCGAAATGCAGGAAGATTTGCAGCGGATAGGCACTTGGTGCAGGGAGTGGCAACTGACCCTTAACATAGACAAGTGTAATGTATTGCGAATATATAGAAAAAAGGATCCTTTATTGTATTATTATATGATAGCGGAACAAACACTGGTAGCAGTTTCTTTTATAAAATATCTGGGAGTATGCGTGCGGAACGATTTGAAATGGAATGATCATATAAAATTAATTGTTGGTAACGCGGGTACCAGGTTGAGATTCATTGGGAGAGTCCTTAGAAAATGTAGTCCATCAACAAAGGAGGTTGCTTACAAAACACTCGTTCGACCTACACTTGAATATTGCTCATCAGTGTGGGATCTGTACCAGATCGGGTTGACGGAGGACATAGAGAAGATCCAAAGAAGAGCTGCGCGTTTCGTCACAGGGTTATTTGGTAACCATGATAGCGTTACGGAGATGTTTAGCAAACTCAAGTGGCAGACTCTGCATCGCGGAGTAGCTTGCTGTCCAGGTTTCGAGAGGATGCGTCTCTGGATGAGGTATCGAATATATTGCTTCACCCTACTTATACCTCCCGAGGAGATCACGAATGTAAAATAAGAGAGATTCGAGCTCGCACGGAGGCTTTCAGACAGACGTTCTTCCCGCGAACCACACGCGACTGGAACAGGAAAGGGAGGTAATGACAGTGGCACGTAAAGTGCCCTCCGCCACACACCGTTGGGTGGCTTGCGGAGTATAAATGTAGATGTAGATGTAGCTGTAGATGTAGAAGTGCAGTACATTTTATTGCTACTTCATCATTGTGTGTGCTTCTAGAACAACAAATTTACCTAGTGACCAAGCGATGACTGAGACTGTACTGATACTTAACTTTTATCATTCAGTAGGCTCCGACAACGTTTTCGTAGATAATTATGAAGTTAAAGTATAATAAATAAATAGACTGGTGCAGTGCAGACAAAACTGGAGGTCAAAGCCGAAGCAGAAAAATATCGGTTGACAAAAGAAGAAAGGAAAGTAAACCAGCGAGCAGCTTTAGTTGGTCTTTAAAAACGGGCGACTCCAATGAAAGCAATTGTGAGACAGAATACAGGTCAGAACGGAATTGCAGCCTTTGAGGAAATGCTGTAGACGTGAGACTGCCTATTTAAAAATAAGGACCGCTCTCGTTTCTCACTTAGCTTCTTTTCAGCTGCTTTTGGTCAATATGAAGTACAGAAAAATCTCTTTCAGGGAATTAATACTTTCATTTGCGACAGAAAGCGGAAAGAGTTGTCGGTTAGTAATTAACGACCAAAAAGAATTAATTGAATTGACGTCAAACTGGTACACAGCGTTATTCGCTAAATTTAAAATTATTCAGTGTAAGAAAGAAAATTAATAAATGAGATGAAGTAACGCTCTGCAAACATTTCAAGAAAACTAAATTTGTGTATTGAGAAAAGATTATGATGGTCTCACCAAACTGTTGATGATGGGTTGCCGATTTAACGTTACACAGTTGGGAACTTGAAGCTTTTATGCTGTAATGAAAGTTCAATCACTTTCTTAGGTATATATCTACGACAGCATCATTTGTGCTTCCAATGATATAATTGAGAGCGTTCCAGCCTAGGCAGGAAAGGTTTGTAGGGATGTAAAACACATTTTAAAGTAAGGAACGACAATGAGTCAAGGAAAAGATAAACAACAGAGTAAATATTTACAGATTAAAGACGTCTTGAGTGGTTTTGGCATCGTATCGAAGATGTATACCGCATGTAGAGAATGAGCGAAAAATTAATCATCCGATAAGTCAAAACGCGAACGAAAGTGTGTTTTAATTGATCGTGACCGACGGTCGTCTGCAGCTCGTGGTCATGCGGTAGCGTTCTCGCTTCCCGCGCCCGGGTTCCCGGGTTCGATTTCCGGCGGGGCCAGAGATTTTCTCTGCCTCGTGATGACTGGACGTTGTGTGATGTCCTTAAGTTAGTTACGTTTACGTAGTTCTAAGTTGTAGGGGACTGATGAGCATAGCTTTTAAGTCCCATAGTGCTCAGAGCCATTTGACCCATTTGACAGACGGTGGATGTTGACAAAAAATAAGAGGACCACAGCAGCAAAATACACTGCACAACTCAATGTAGCTCTCACGAACTCTGTCAGCGCCAAAACGACAGAAAGTGTGGTTCATATTTTGGGAGTTACAGGGCGAGTAGGAACTCCAAAACCAACATCAAGAGGCAAGGAAAAAAGCAAACTCTCTCGTTTTGAAAGCGCAAATTGCATCATGAGACGCATTAATATATAGAGTGCCAATTGTGGAAATGCGTGTAAATTAATGAATCACCTCAACTGAACACAAATCTAGTCAAAATAGGAATAATACCGCAAGAAGTCTACATAAACAATAGTAAACTTTGTCCGAACAGGCCTTGAAGGTCCATTGGCTCCGACCGAAAACCTCTGTCATCCCAGCCCACGGGCGTCACTTGACGCGCATGTGGATGGCAGGTGGTCAGCATACCGCTCTCCTGGCCGTTTTCGTGACCAGAGCCGCTACTTCCCATACAAGAAGCTCCTAAGTGGGCCTCACAATCACCAAGTGTAGTTCGCTTGTCAACAGCGCTTGGTACACAGGACGGTCACCCATTCAAGTGCTAGCCAATCCCGGCAGCGCTTAACTTCGGTGATCTGACGGGAAACGGTGTTACTACTACGGCACCGTTGGCCAAGATAATTGTAATATATAATTGTAATATAAAAAGGTTGTACAAGAAATCTCAGAGCTACAAAACGTAGGCGTAATAAATGCCATTGAAGCGACACAATTGAATATTGCGTAGCAAATTTCGAGAACAGAAGTCATGTAGAATATAATTAGAAACATTCATGTTTTCAACACATGAATGGGTACCTTGTGAAAGTCATTTTTCTTTCCAATAAAGAAAAAATAAACCATTCCCATAACCAGTTAACAATGGGAAGGTGACAAATGAATGGCTCCACTATACCTCAAAAGTTATTTTGACTGAAGTACAAAAAGACCTCTAAAAGAGTGGCACTGTTTTCACAATAAAATTTATTTTAAAAAAAGAAGGTAATTTGACATGGAAAAGACATCTATCTTTCATGGAATTCGAAAAAGCGTTTGATCACACCTACAAGAGGAATTTATGGGAGGTAATCTGGAAAAGAGGCAGTCCAAGAATCTCCATCGGAATGCTTTACTTATCCAACAAATGTATTTTCGCACCATGTTCATTGCACATGTAACGACTGTGCTGATGTTTATTCTGTGTTTCAAGTGTTCTATGACTGGAAAACATGTTTGCTACTTGTCTGCCAAACATTTCTGTGATTATTTACTTATCTAATCGCTGGGCCACCCAGTCCAGTGGATTCTCAACAGATTATAACGTTTTAACTTCAGCTAAGAAAGTCTAATTATGCCAAAAATTGTTGTACTTCCTATTGGCTTAAGGCCCAAATAGTTGTAGAAATGTAAAATAAAGAAGTTTGTAATGTCAAATAGCGGAAATATCCTACAGCTGGTTATGCCTTATTCCTAAGGCATTCCGCGGCGATAGCATGCGATGTGTGTTGCCTATCATCATATGCTTCGCACCACTCAGAACTGAAGTTCCTGGCTCGCTCCTAAAATATCTTTATCCACTAAGAAACAATCATTGTGATAGTTTACTTGTAGAAAATCGCTCTATCAGTTTAATGGAATGTGTAGTGCTGCACGAATAACTAGTTGACACACTTTTGTAATTTTTTACCAACACAGCTTGTTTATTCAGAGGAATATCGTCGTTGCAATGTTAAAAACGTAAAACGAAGCCTAGGTACGCTACTGAAAAATCAGCAAATATTACAGCAAGTGAGAGGAAACTGATTTTATAATATAGTCTAGATATCCTTACTGCGAGAGAGAAAGCTCTTTCAATCGGTTTGAAGAAGACTTCATAATAAGATAATAATTAAATTTCTTTTCTTTAATCGAGCGCAAGCTGCTGCTTGCACACCATTATATCAGTTTCCCTCAGTTATTAATTATGTAACATTAGCGAAAACTAATGCACCCTTTTCTAATCTACGATGCACATACGTATTTTGTAATAAGTCTTTAAACATGACACTGTTGAACAAACAGCTTTAAAGTATTTCCAGTCTGTCATTTCTTTGCAGTTCTTGGTTAAAATGAAGAATAATTTTGTGAAGTGCCAATGCACCTTAATGGCTTCAGCATTAACGTAATTTAACCATGTCGTCATACGCTTCCCAATTCTTGTCGTTCACTAGATGAAGTTTCACAGTTGCAATTTAAAATGCAGACACTTACGCGGACTCACTGCACACGAAGTTCACCTGTAGTTGGTCTGCCATCCATTATATGAGAAGCACCTTTTTAGTAACTTTAAACAGTAGCAGCGGTTTCCAGATACCAGTGGCCGAGGAATTATTCACTGCCACAAGTAACCTAAAAGAAAAAAAGAAAACAATTACATTTTAGATTTCAAGGGACTTCCTTTCATATGACCAGAAATTGGTCAAGGTTCTGTTAAATTTCATGTCAGATAAGTAAAGAAGAGTGAAACAGGTTGTTACGATTTCTGAAGTGAGCTTAAGTAGAATCTTGCTTTCATTATTATGCGACTAAGCACAGTTCCTTGGAAATCACGCAGTCCAGATTAACCTATGTTTCGATTTATTGGTTGCAATGGATGCAAGTTCTCAAACCATCTTGCAGACAATTTAAGCAATGCAAAGAAATTACCAGTGCAAAATCAATAAATAGAAACTACCAGAGAAACAAATAACAAATTTTTGAAGCAGCTTTCACAACAAGCGCAGTGAAGAAAACAAATACGAAAAACGTAAAACATATACCTACCGGAGCATATGTGCGACGATTACAAAAACATTCAAAAAGAAAATGGGCAAAGAGATGCAGCTGAAATTTTATGAAGCATAAGAGACGAAGGGCTAGAAATAGAAGTAGTAGTAGAGGAGAGACTGAGAGAGGGTTTTCGCCTCCCCCGGCAGTTGATCACTCTGTGTACTGGGCAAGCAATAAAGGAAAACAAGGAGAAATCCAGAGAGGAAATTAAAGTTCTGTGAAAAGAAATAAAAACTTAGCGTTTAGCTTAAGACACACTGTTTCTTTTAGAGACGACAAAGAACTTTCAAGAGCAGTTGGACGGAATTGACAGAGTCTTCAAAAGATGGTACGAGACGAATATCAATAGAAGTAAGGAGAGGAGTCGAAATACATCAGGTGATGTTTATATAACTTATATATGGAAATTAAGCACTAAGACTTGTGAGCTTTGCTGTCTAGGCAAGAAAGTCACTGACGATGGACGAAATACAGATGATATAAAGTGCAGACTAGCAATAGCAAAAGAGCTGTTTCTGAAAAACAGAATTTTTTAACATGGAATATAAATTTAAGTCTTAAGAAGTATTTCTGAAGGTATTTATGTGGACTGTATCTACGTTCAGAAACGAAACATGGACAATACACGGTTCATAAAAGAACAAAATAGATGTTTTTGACATAAGATGCTACAGAAATTTGCTGACTATTAGGTGGGCAGATGGAATAGCTAATGAAATATGTGTTTTATCCATAATGGATCATCTTGAACTCCGTGACAGTTGCCTTAAGGGGTAAGGTTGAAAAGAATCCGCTACCAGTCGGTGTATTTTAAGCGCGACCAGTTTCGGTCACATGCCGATCGATCTATTGTTTATTACTCTTTCAGTTTAATGTTTCCGCGTTCACTGTTGGAGTTCACTGTTCTGAATATTCATGGCGTATCAAAATAGTAGTTGCAAATTTGTCACAAAAGTAATCATTTCCTCTATCACGTCCGATTTTGAAACACTAAGGCCACTTAGAAGTTATTGAATATAGATGAGACGTGAACCCACAGCATCCAGCTCGTCTGCATTTGAATATACAGCACTTCAGTCGCCGTTGTTACTTTTTCGTCGTTTCCAAATGCTTCCGTATTATTTTCGTGGCTGATTAAATTTAGATCAGTAAACCCACCCCCGATAATCGAATCTCTAAAGTATCGACTTCCTGTGCATAAAACATGATGAATATAAAGTTTTTCATGATGCATAAACCGCACAAATCCTTTGCTAGGATAAAGTCGTGCACCTGAAGAGTACTGGTACGACTTTCTAGTACGCAATCAAGCGCCTGAAGATGGGATTTACATCCTCAAACCCAGGTCATGGGTACAATTTTATCCAAATAAAGGATAAAATTTTTTGCCCCTGACAGACAGGCAGCCTGCTACTAGGAGGATGAAATCAGACTTCATTACGACAGCTTTCACCATATTCATCAATTAGACACCTAGAATGAACAATTAGATCATCAACTGTTAAAAAAATATATGAGAGCTTTATTTTACTATCTGTTAATTACAGATTTGACACCATAGGAGGGTAAATGTTTATTGCAGTTAACAAAAATATTGTCTCTAATGAAGTCGAAACAGAGCTTAACAGTGAAGTTACCTGGTAGCTTATAACAGGTCTTGGTGAAACCAAGCTAATTTTTGGATGTTTTTACCGGCCACCCGATTCCATTGTGACAACTCTAGAGTCATTGAAAGGGAGTCGACGGTCAGCAGCGCTTAAATACCCACGTCATCCAGTACCAGTGACTTTAACCCACGGAGTAGAATGGGAGGTCTATGACTTCATTTCTGGGGTACAGGCAGACAGTTCTGCGAAGTATTTTTGGACACGTCTTGCGAAAACTGTCTTGAGCAGCTAGTTCGGCAGCCCACACGCAATGGAAATATCGTAAACCTAGGAGGTACAAACAGGCTAGACGTTATCGACGGCGTCATTATAGAGACAGGGATAAATGATCATGATGTCATCATAGCGACTGTGGTTACGGAAGTTAATAAATCAGTCAAGAAGACTAGGACATTGTTAATGCTAGAAAGGGCATTTAAGCGCCTCATTTCCACAATGAAATTGCATCATTTATTTCCCGTATGATGGAGTCTTGCGGTAGCGTTCTCGCTTCCTGCGCACGGGTTCCCGGGTTTGATTACCTTCTGGGCCAGGAATTTTCCCTGCCTCTAGATGACTGGGTGTTCTTGTCCTCATCATCATCATTATCATCATTCATCTCCATTACGGTCGGAGGAAGGCAGTGGCAAACCACCTCCGCTAGGACCTTGCCTAGTCGGCGATGCCCGTCTCCCGCATCGTTTCCTACGCTCCTCGGAGTATGGGACTTCATCATCAACATGATGGACGTAGAGCAATTATAAGTAGTGTTCTGCCTAATAAGCGGATTAACGACGGAAAAGACCCACAGTGTTTTAACAACAAAATTCGGAAAATACTAAGGAAAAAAGATTGATTGGTTGGTTGATTTAGGGGAGGGGACAAAATACCGAGAGAGTTGGTCCCGTCGGATTACGACAAGGAAGAAAGACGGCCGTGCCATTTCAAAGGAACCATCCCGGCATTTGCGTGTAGTGATTTAGGGAAATCACGGAAAACTTAAATCAGGATGGCCGGACACGGGGTTCGCACATTCGACCTCCTGAATGCGAGTCCAGTGTGCTAACCACTGCGCCACCTCGCTTGGTGATGCAAAGGAAAACGCACAAATGACGGCAGGCAAAGTTTAGTATAGATTCATGCGTCTGTAGAAAGATCTACGGCCGAAGACTATAAATGACACTACCAAACCTCAGTAAAAGATCTAGCTAAGAATCTGAGAAAATTCTGTTCCTATGTGAAATCGCTATACTGATCAAGGGTTCTGTCCAGTCACTCGCTGACCAGTCTTGCAGTAGAAGATAGCCGAACGAAAGCGTTTACAGAATCGTTCACGTAGAAGAATCGTACAAACGTACAGTCGTTTTACCATCGCACAGAGCCGCATATGGAACACGTAGAGAAACAACTGAAAGCGTTGAAAACATGTAAGTCACCAGGACCGGTTTTACAAACAGTATTCTGCGGCACTGGCCCCTTAACTTTCATTTATCGCGAATCTCTGTCCCAGCGGAGAGTCCCAAGCGGCTGGAAAAAAGCGCAGGTGACTCCAGTATATAAGATGGGTAAAAGGATGGACCCTCAAAATTAACATAGGCTTGCTGCAGAATTCTAGAACATGCTCTGAGATCGAATATAGTACTTTTTCTAGAGACGAAAGGCCGATGTCCACGAATCAGCATGGTTTTAGGAAGCATACCTTTTCTCACATGATAGCCGCGCGGGATTAGCCGAGCGGTCGGGGCGCTGCAGTCATGGACTGTGTGGCTGCTCCCGGTGGAGGCTCGAGTCCTCCCTTGGGCATGGGTGTGTGTGTTTGTCCTAAGGATAATTTAGGTTGAGTAGTGTGTAAGCTTAGGGGCTAATGACCTTAGCAGTTAAGTCCCATAAGATTTCACACACATTTGAACATTTTTTTTCTCACATGATATTCTGCGAACAGTGAATGAATGGCAACAAGATGATTCCATATTTCTGGATTTCCGAAATGCGTTTGACACAGTGCCCCACAGCATAATTTTAGCGAAGGTACGAGCATATGGTACCAGATATGTGAGTGGTTCCTGGTAATAGAATACAGTGTATTATCCTCGACGGCGAATGTTCGTTGGGGACAAGGGTATCGTCAGGAGTGCACCAGGAAAGTGTGATAGCACAACTGTTGTTCTCTCTATATATATGAATGATTTGACCGACAGGGTTGCTTGAAATCTGTAGTTATTTGTGGATGAAGTTGAGGTGTAAGTGAAAGTGCAAGTTGAATGACTCTAGCAGGATACAAGGTGACTTAGGCAAAATTTCTAGTTGATGTGATGAATAGCAGCTAGCTGTAAATTTAGAAAAATGCAAGTTACAGCAGGTGAGTACGGAAAAGCAAACCCACAATATCACGTTGCAGCATTAGCAGTGTACTGCTTGACCCGTCGCGACGTTTAAATATCTGTGCGTAACGTTGCAAAGCGATTTGAAATGGGAAGAGCGTGTAAGGATTGTAGCAGGGAAAGCGAGTGGACGACCTCGGTTTACTGACAGAGAATTTTACGAACGTACGGTTCATTTGTAAAGGAGACCGCATATTGGACACAAGTGCGACTCTTTCCAGAGTACTGCTCAAGTGCTTGGGATCCGTATCAAGCCAGACTGAAGGAAGATATCGAATCAGTCTAGGGGCTCGCTGCTATATTTGTTATAGACAAATTCTGACAACAAGCAAGTATTATGGAGATTCATCGAGAGCTCAAATGGGAATACCTGGAGGAAACCCAACTTTAGTTTCCAGGAACACTATAGGGACACTATAAGGGCCACGAAAGTAAGATACGAGGAAGTATGGTTCATACAGAGGCGTACAGACAGTCGGTTTTTTCCTCGCTCTACGTTAGAGTGGAACAGGAAAGGAAATGTCTATCAGGGGTACAGATATCCTCCGCCACGCACCGTACGGTGGCTTGCTTCGTATGTATGAAGATGTAGTGTGCCAATGCTCTACAGAGAAACTGCTACGACAGGCCATCTGTAACAACACCCGTAGACCTAACCGAATACACTTCGTCTTATAATAGAGGGTGCCCAAAAGGTACCTTACATTTTTAATGTCGTATAAATCGATTAAACAGTGCACCCGCGGTGTAGGGGTAGTGTCTTTGAATATATCAAGTAACTAGTAATCGAATCACGCCACTGCTTAAATTTTGATTCATAAACAACATTTGGCGGCCGACGACTTCCGGCGTAAGAAGGCACCCTCATTCTGCAATGGACTTGTCTAAGAGGACGGAAGAGTGGACAGAGTTTCAGGGCACTCTCTTGTCCTAGGAGTGGGAAACTACCAATAAGGTGAAAGAACCAGCAATGATCAATGGCATTAGGGTGCAGAACGCAATGGAAACCACTGTATTAAAGGCATGTAACGTGTACCCACAGAATATGTGGCCTGTAATTGCAAAAGTGTCTCTCCATTGACAAAAGATTCTGAATAGTCCCCCATCTCGATCTCCGAGAGGGGACACCAAGGGAGAGGTGACCAAAATAAGGATAACGTTCTACGAGTCGGGACGTGTCAAAAGCTTGAATGTGGTAGGAAAGGTATAAAATCTGAAAAGGGAAATGCAAAGGCTCAGTCTAAATGTAGTAGGGTTCAAAAATGGTTCAGATGGCTCTGAGCACTATGGGACTTAACTGCTGAGGTCATCAGTCCCCTAGAACTTAGAACTACTTAAACCTAACTAACCTAAGGACATCACTCACATCCATGCCCGAGGCAGGATTGGAACCTGCGACCGTAGCGGTCCCGCGGTTCCAGACGGTAGCGCCTAGAACCGCTCGACCACCTCGGCCGGCAATGTAGTAGGGGTCAGTGAAGTGAAATAGAGAGAAGATAAAGATTTCTACTCAGATGAGTGTAGGGTAATACCAATAACAGCAGAAAATGGCATAACGGAAGTAGGATTCGTTATGGATAGGAAGATACGGCAGAGAGTTTGTTACTGTGAACAGTTCAGTGATGGAGTTACTCTCATCAGAATCGACACCAAACCAACACCGTCAATAGTAGTTCAGGTATACATGACGACGTCGTAAGCTGAAGATGAAGAGATAGAGGAAATACACGAGGATGTTGAAAGGGTAATACAACATGCAAAGGGAGATGAAAATTCAATAGCCATGGGGGAGTGGAATGCATTTGTAAGGGAAAAAAATAGAAGAAAAGGTTACAGGAGAATATGGGCCTGGGACATGGAATGAGAGAGGAAAAAGATTGATTGACTTCTGTGGCAAGTTTCAGCTAATAATAAAGAAACCCTCTTTTGAAGAATCACAAGATGAGGAGGTATGCAAGAGAAGGCTCGGTGATATGGGAAGATTTCAGTTACATTACAACATGGTCAGACAGAGATTCGGAAATCAGATGTTGGATTGTAAGGCGCAGCCAGGAGTAGACATAGACTCAGATCTCAATGTAGTAGCGATGAAAAGTAGGCTGATGTTTAGGAGATTAATCAGAAAGAATCAATGAACAAAGAAGTGGGATACAGATGTACTAAGGAATGACGAGATACGGTTGAAGTTCTCTAAGGCTCTAGATACAGCAATAAGGAATAGCTTAGTAGGCAGTATAGTTGAAGAGGAATGGACAATTTTAAGAAGGGCCATCACAGAAGTTGGGAAGAGGAACACAGGTGCAAAGAAAGTAACTGCGAAAAAAACATAGGTGACAGAGGATACACTTCAGTTGATCGATAAAAGAAGGAAGTACAGAAATGTTCTGGGAAACACTGGAATAAAGCACTACAAGCCGTTGAGGAATGAAATAAATAGGAAGTGCAGGGAAGCTAAGACGAAATGACTGCAGGAAAAATGTGAAGACATCGAAAAAGATATGATTGTCGGAAGGACAGACTCAGCATACAGGAAAGTCAAAACAACCTTTGGTGACATTAAAAGCAACGGTGGTAACATGAAGACTGCAACAGGAATTCCACTGTTAAATGGAGAGGAGAGAGCAGATAGGTGAAAAGAATACATTGAAAGCCTCTATGAGGGTGAAGATTTGTCTGATGCGATAGAAGAAGAAACAGGAGTCGATTTAGAAGAGATAGGGTATCCAGTATTAGAATCGGAATTTAAAAGAGCTTTGGAGGACTTACGGTCAAATAAGGCAGAAGGGATAGATAACATTCCATCAGAATTTCTAAAATCATTAGAGGAAGTGGCAACAAAACGACTATTCACGTTGGTGTGTAGAATATATGAGTCTGGCGACATACCATCTGACTTTCGGAAAAGCATCATCCACACAGTTCCGAAGACGGCAAGAGCAGACAAGTGCGAGAATTATCGCACAGTCAGCTTAACAGCTCATGCATCGAAGCTGCTTACAAGAATAATATACAGAAGAATGGAAAAGAAAATTGAGAATGCGCTAGGTGACGATCAGTTTGGCTTTAGGAAACGTAAAGGCACGAGAGAGGCAATTCTGACGTTACAGCTAATAATGGAAGCAAGGCTAAAGAAAAATCAAGACACATTCATAGGATTTGTCGACCTGGAAAAAGCGTTCGACAATATAAAATAGTGCAAGCTGTTCAAGATTCTGAAAAAAGTAGGGGTAAGCTATAGGAAGAGGAAGAAACCATGGGTAGCAGAAGAAATACTTCAGTTGATTGATGAAAGGAGGAAGTACAAACATGTTCCGGGAAAATCAGGAATACAGAAATACAAGTCGCTGAGGAATGAAATAAATAGGAAGTGCAGGGAAGTTAAGACGAAATGGCTACATGAACAACGTGAAAAAATCGAAAAAGTAATGGCTGTCGTAAGGACAGACTCAGCATACAGGAAATTCAAAACAGTCTTCAGGGACATTAAAAGCAAGGGTGGTAACATTAAGAGTGCAACGGGATGTTCACTGGTAAATGCAGAGGAGAGAAAATTTGGAAATTTGTAGTAAGTTCCTATGTGACCAACGCTGACGTCATCAGTCCCTAGACTTACACAGTACTTAATCTAACTTAAACTAATATATGCTAAGGACAAGACATACACATGACCGAGGGAGGACTCGAACCTCCGACGGGGGCAGCCGTGCGGACCGTGCAAGGAGCCCTAAACCGTGCGGCTACCCCGGGCGGCAACAGTGGACGGCCAAGTAGGAAGTGTTAGGATTAAAAAGATAGAGATGAAGTCTTTCTCCCTTACTGTTCAAACTGCACGTCGAAGAAGCACTGATGGAAATTAAAGAAAGGGTCAGGAGTGGAATTAAAATTCAAGGTACTAGGATATCAGTGATACGATTCGCTGATGACATTGCTAACCTGAGTGAAAAAGATTTACTTAATCTGCTGAATGGAAAGAACCACCTAATGAGTACAGAATATGGATTGAGATTAAATCGAAGGAAGACGAAAGTAATGAGAAGGAGCACAAATGAAAACAGCGACAATCTTAACGTCAGGACTGATGGTCAAAAAACAGACGAAGTTACGGAATTCTGCTAGCTTTGCAGCAAAATAACCAATGACAGCCGAGCGGCCTAGGGCGCTGCAGTCATGGACTGTGTGGCTGGTGTCGGCGGAGGATCGAGTCCTCCCTCGGGCATGTGTGTGTGTGTGTGTGTGTGTGTGTGTGTGTGTGTGTGTGTGTGTGTGTTTGTCCTTAGGATAATTTAGGTTAAGTAGTGTGTAAGCTTAAGGACTGATGACCTTAGCAGTTAAGCCCCATAACATTTCACACACATTTGAACATTTAACCAATGACAGACGGAGGAAGTATGACATCAAAAGCAGACTTGTACTGGCATACAGGATATTTCTGGCCAAGATAAGTCTACTAGTATCGAACAGAGGCCTTAATGTGAGGAAGAAATTTCAGAGAATATACGCATAGAGCGCAGCATTGTATGGTAGTGAAACGTGGACTGCGGGAAAACCGGAAGAAAAGAGAATCGACGCATTTGGCATATGGTGCTACAGACAAACGTTGAAAATTAGGTGGATTGATAAGATCAGGAATGAGCAGGTTCTACGCAGAACCGTATCTGATGCACCAATTCAAAACGTTTCTTTCTGATTTTTTACTCAGGTACTACATACGATCCCCTTGTGGCACATACAGCATCCTTTCAACATTCCAGCTCGATTCAGACTCTTTCTAACATGTCGCCGTCATATGTTTCAGCAGCTGCCGTTATTATTGCTCACAAAACAGCAACATCATGCACGGGCTAATGGTGCACTTTTTTCTTGAAGTTCATCACTATCCTGGAGCTGTACTTTTTTATTTAGGACATCGTACGTATGCCGTATCCAGAGTCGCATTTCGTACACGCTTGGCCAATATGAAGTCAATATAGCGACTTTCCATTGCAAACCTCACAATTACTACAATGTTTTGATTTCCGAAAGACGGTTCTGCGTTCGTAGCATCCTCTAGAGCAGCAGAGAAAGCCTCTACTTCCAAGCCAAGCTTTCTCGCGTTTGCTCCTTTAAAAATACCTCACTTCTCGTCAAAGCAGTTCTGTCCGGGGCTACAGCCCAGGAAGAGAGGCGTGGTGTTGCCCTATACAGAATTCATACCGACAAGATCCATCCTCGTTGGCTCCGGCAGGCTTTCCGCACCCCATCCGTCACGCCTGCTTCCCCTGTGAGCTACGCAAAATTGTTTTCACTGCTCCCTTGTGAGCCATTCCACTCTCCACCGACCAAGAAGCGGCTGTTGCTTTCACCTTCTCGCGCCCTCGGGTCGTCTGAGTAATTCCCAGTTTCATTCAATTTCGTCTCAAATTTGGTGCGTTTCTACGAAATACCTGTTAGTCCCGTTCCACCCAACTCCACAGCACCCAAGAGTCACAATCCATCTTTCTGTTATTTTGAACTTGAGTTCGAAGACTGCTCTCGTGCAAGCTTCCACGCTATTCCACCTACGCACGTCGTTTTATCCTCCCACTATTAGAGCAAACTACATCTACTGTTCGCCTGTTTTAGTCATCCCTTGGTCTCCTTGACAGTTTCCCTTCCCAGACCACTTCTGCCCACCCTCTCCCAAATTATTTCTTCATGTTCTAATTGGCGATGCATACCTCAACATGTGTCTTTTCAACCGATCACTTTGCAACGTTTTTCAAAGATCTTCTTATCGTGTAGCGGGCTGTAACTGCAAGTGCTGAGCTTACTCTGTGTTATTAACGAAACTTTAGACGAATTGTTCGAATGTTCAAATGTTTGTGAAATCTTATGGGACTTAACTGCTAAGGTCATCTGTCCCTAAGGTGACACACTACTTAACCTAAATTATCCTAAGGACAAACACACACATCCATGCCGGAGGGAGGACTCGAACCTCCACAGGGACCAGCCGCACAGCCCATGAATGCAGCGCCCTAGACCGCTCGGCTGTCATTGATATTTTGCTCGGCTAATCCCGCGCGGCTACACGAATTGATGTAACTCCCAATACCCATACAGAAATACAGTTACTGCATAATACATTCAGCCCCTTAGGTACTGAATCCTCTGGCCCTGTTCAAAACTGATAACTTCGGTCCCTGTGCAAATAACAAATAAATAAAATTCTCTTACCTCTAGAGCAGCAACGGTTGATCGCCTTATATTCTGCTCTCTCATGAAGAAGAAAAAAATATACTTGTTACAGGCTCAACGGTGTGCAATGCTGGCCGTCATACTTTTAAATATACATAAAAATCGTTTAGCTGATAAATGAAAACGTTCAAGAAAAGTTAAATCTCTTTAAAGAAGCATAATCTGGATAACGAGGCGGTAGTGATTTGGGTGAATTACTACACTGATTTTTCAGTAGTGTAGTTGTAGTCTAAATGAGGTTTTGAAAACTTTTGACGACTGAAATTACATTACTCTGAAAAATTACATCCTTTTTTACTAAATGAAAACCTACCTTTGCTGACGTAGCCACAAACAATAAGATTTGTACAGCAAGTATTGTCTAACATCGCTTAAAAGCATGAAGACATATCATCAAATTACATATAACTGTGTTAACAAATCTTACAAACACTACAAAATGGAAATATCTAATTAGCATATACATCAAGTCTGTTTACGTGCATTCAGGTGTTACTCAATGTAGAATTGACTATTACCATTAATCAGCCAACTCATTTACACTAACGCGTTGCCAAAAGGAAAGTGACAAAATAATTTACATCTTTACCTTAACTGCGAGAAGATTTCTGCTTCCACATTTTATCCCTAATAATACATGCACTAGTCAACCTACTTTGTAATATCAGTCCAGTAATCCTTTCTGGTTACATTTGAATTTACATTTCATTATAAAATTACTCACCACTTTGAACTACCCATTTTACGTGCGATGTAACACAAAATACTGGTATGAGAAAATTCCTACGTTATAATCTAACTGTTTGTGGCTTTACAGAGCACACCACAAAAACTTCCTACTGCATCCACTTTCGCTCACAGACTGATACAGCTGGAATGGGCCAACTGCTCTCTAACTCCAACACTGCAATCTCAGACCAGAAGCAGCAAATTTGTCTCTGCTGTCGTGGAGAGTCAGCGATCCGCTTTATAGAGTTCATCAGAGACATACATCGTTTACAATATAATAGTATCATTTTTGTTTACATTAGTAGCAATATAATATTCGGGTCCCACCTATAAGTGTGCGGCAGAAGATTCATTTCAACTTCTTCCAGTCAATTTGAACTATTAATTACCTTTTTTCCCTGTTCGATGTATTATTTCCTCAGTAGTTATCAGATATACTCACATAACCTTCGTCACCCTCTCGTAACACGATATTTAAAAGCTTTTATTCTCTTCTTGCATGAGCTGCTAATAGTCTACATTTCACTTTCGACTCGGTTACACTCCATACAAATACTTTCTGAAAATAACCAATACATTTCAATTACATTCTACAAAGCTTTAGTTTTGTTTGCATTCTATATCCTCTTCATTTCGGCCGTCCTCAGTAATTTTGTTACGTAACTAGGAAAACTCATTCACTAACTTTAGCATCTCATTTCTTGATATAATTCCCTCTGTATCACTTGATTTAATTCGACTACTACTACTCTTATTTTTTTACGTTGCTACTATTTTTGTACACTGCACACAAGGGGCTACACATACCATTCAAATGTTGCTTTGCTGTCCCCGAGATAATTACAATGTCGACGAACCACAAAGTTTTAATTTCTCCCCCTTGAGCTATAAGCCGTTATCCAATTTTCTCCCTGGTTTCCTTCACAGCTTTTTCAATATACAGACCGAATAATATCTTGAAAACGGACTGCTTCTGCATGGAGACGGAGACGTCTTGCGTTCGAATCCAGGCTAGACCATGTGTTTTTTCAATCTGCTTTTAATCTACTATACAACTCTCAATGTACCGAAGATTAGCCAGAAACAACAGATGCTTCGGATTCCACTTTCATCTCTATCTACTCTTTCCCCAGTTGCGTAACCAGGTTAGATTAGTGAGACACAAGTCTTCAAAATGGCGGCCAGATGAATGACTTCCACAGGGTCAATGAGGAACATGGTATTATTATTACTGTTTTCGTTTCACGTGCTTCAACTTCTTTAACTGAAGCCTTGTTAGAGTACAAGTTGCAGATAACATTTCGCTCGTTGAATTTTATCCCTGTTATCGTCAGAATTGGCATTTTAAACCTACTAAAAATTGTTTCTCTATTGCTGTGGGTAATCCACTTTAAGGAAATTATTACTTATACAGTATTCAGAATTATTCGAGTTTTGAAGCACCCTTCAATCGTTTCAGCCAGTGACTGTCGCGTTCCCTGTTTACTGGGGGTGTGACACATTTCTATGTCCAGTGAGACAAGAGACGCCTCAGAAAGAGAGGACAGGCCCGCCTTCTATGGAGCTGAAAAAAAATTACAGAATCAATTCGAATAAATGTCATAGATCCAAAAAGTGCTTTTCAGGATGACATCGGCGGATTTGCTTCTGCAAACGTACACAGTGGGTGTTAATATGAGATCCACAGACATTACTTTCACTGCTGAACCATCGTCTTTAAGAAAAATGATAGCTCAGTATGACGTGCTAAATAAAATGGCAGCCACTGTAAAATGCGATCTCATTGTAGTTCGCCGATGAGCATACGAAAAAAGTATCAGTGAAACGAAAATTGACTGTAAATGTTAGTTTTAATTGTTTAAGTGTTACGTATCCCCTAAATACACGAGTTATTTTAAAATTAAGTGAGACAGACGTATAAACGGATATTTAAAATGCAGATGGTGTATCATGCCATATCAGAGGTCTCTGTACTGATAGCGCCTGAGCTACTGGTTCAGACAAGCTAAATGGCGAATCTGAAGGCTGAAAGCCAACAGTTCAGTAGCTGCAGCGCAGAAGTCGAGGTGCATACGTGAACCATCTGCCCGTGACTGCATGAATAGGTCAGAGGTCGGTGCGTGGGGTGGAAATGGAGCGCCGCCAAATTAACTCTGCTGTGCTAGAGAACATCTACTGAAAACAGCAGCGACAAAGCGAAACGGCGGAAGATATACGAAAGTTAACATGACTGTTTTCTGGACATGGTACCGTGTCGTGTTGTAAATAACTATCACTGAAGAATGTGCAAGGGTAACTTCAATCAGGGACAGAGACCATGTCCTTAGCGGTGTGTGGAATCGAGTTCTTAGAAGGTAAGAGAGAAGTTCACTGCACTGCTTGCGTTCCTAAGAGAGCGTGGGCGCAGCTAATGTGCACTAATCGTACGCTGAAAAATCGTAAAACGTCTATGGCCTGTAATTGGTTTCCACCATAGCACGTACGACAGTCACACGATGTAAGATGGAAGATTTCGTTGAAAGCTTGAAGTTTTACTCGGATTTGATGCGGTAAGTAAATCACGAATGTTTTATGCAAGATGGACACGACGGAACTGTCTCAGAAAATATTTCTTGAACATTAAAGATAGGCAACTCAGCTTAGATCATCTTTACTTAAGATGGCTGAAGTAAGTTGGGTCACGTATCTTCAATCTTCACCAAATATTTTCTGGGTCAGTTTTGTTTTGCACAACCTGTGCGAGGATGTTATCGAGAGAAACTTCGATCTGAACTTGATTTCCTGCTAGATTTTGCTCTTGTAGGCACAGGTACAGTACTCTGAAAATCTATACCATACTGTATATTACTGTTTACAGAAAAAAATTTATTTCATATCCAAACTGAAACTCAAATTGGTCAACATAGCAGACACCACTGAGGCTTTCTTGTTCGTCTTATAACCGACTGCTAATGTTATTACATTTTCAAACAACGCTATTTTAAACTTTTGCCAAGCAAACTAAGGTTATTATTTCACATCATTCCACATCAACCGTACCAGTACCGTTACTCTGTCGTTGAAGACCTGAACGATAACGTTTTTTAAGTAAGCTACTCTAAAATAACCCCGTTTTGTCAGCCTCATAGACTTGGTTCGCGTCATATTTTTCAGGTATCACACTCAACTTAGACTGCAACAAATTATGAGACGTCGAAGTTAGTTACTATTTATCAATTCCTAATTTTTCTGTGACATGCCTAATAAGGCTTCTCTGTGTATCACAGTTTTTCATCATCTTATGGGTCTTGTAACGTTACCGCCAATTACCCGTTTCGGCACGTCTAGGCACAGAGTAACATTCAATCAATTGAAGTGTGACGTCCATGTCTCTCTCTGTTTATGTGTTGTGTGGACTATCCGTCAAATGAAACAACCTTGGTCGCCATTTTGGGAGGAATGGTAAATGTGTCCACATGACGGTGCAGCCAGCCTTATTGGAACGTATGGTATGAGGTGACGACATGTGGGAGTGAGGTTGTTACGCAGGACGCATGCTTCAACAAATGATTACTTTCTTTCTGTTTTTTTTTTTAATTGTGCTACCTGCCAAACACGTTTTTGTAACCTATTCATTGCTGTTCCCCGGTTCATTCTAAATTTTCATGTCACAGTTGTTGCCTGTAAAAAGCCAGACCATGTTAAATAGTATGCCTACTGACTTCAATGTATAATCAACCTTTCTCATATACATTTTGTTCATTGTCATATTTTCGTTTATATTGTGATTCTGACTTTTTTGTGTGTTTAAGGCTCTGATGAGGAAAGTTGTTTTATTAAGACCTTCTGTCGTACGGTCGATACGTAAATCTTTCATTCAAAAGCATTTATTAATAATCCTATTTAATCATATTTCAAGTTATGTTTCAAGAAAACCCTCTTAAAATAAATATTTCTAAATTTTATGCCTTTACTTTGTGGAGGACAATACAGGAATCAAAATCCAGCTTCCCCATTTCGTAGTGTACTTACTTTTTCGCACGAGCAAAGAAACTGAAGCGTTATAAAATTAGTCAATAATGTATTTGATATCTACCTTTTATGGCAGGTGCCTCATCTCATCAATATTTTACTAAATTTTGGGCTCCATTAGATTACTGTGTTGCTCTAACATCTACCTAGTGTACATCTAGAAACTCGTCTTTTCTAAAACTGTTCTGTGTTCACTAAAAATATTTGTAATACAGTTCCACCGCTTTTCCTGAAACATTTCATCTTTGTTGTGTAGAAAATTGAATATCCGTACATTTTGCAAGATGACGAACTCTTTCCAGCTATGTAGGTAGTCAGTCATACGACAGATTTCTGGGACATAGCGTGTTAGCCGAATCAAGCAACACAGTCTCTACGTCCTCTCGGGGTTCGAAAATACTGCTCTTAAAATTTCATGTAATGAGAATTATATAATTTGGAGTTAACAATATCGAACCGTTTACACATTTCCCTCCTGGACTTCCTTTCTTCATGAAGTGCCACTGGCAGTTCCATTTTCATTCACACAGGTATGTTTGTCTACTTATTTCTCTAAGAGTCTTCTTTTAAAATATTTACAGTATCTAAATTTAAAAATAGCAGTGTTAAAACATACATGATAAGGAAACTGATTTATACAGACAATTAAGTCTTTGACCCTTTATCACTGAATTTGGAAACTGGTTAAAATGTTTTGACGATTGCTGTATAAGAAGACAAGCGGTAACATGTCAAACGTACCAACGGTTGTTTACTTTGTTCCGTCTAGCAACAATAATGAGTCCATAAATCTGGGTGACATCCCGATTGCTAGATTTTTTGTTTCGTATTAAACTAAGTGAAACTACAAAATATTATGTTGAAGTAGTTTTATTACTTCTTGTTAATAGATATTTGATTTTTAAAATTGTACTATTGAACGTTACCACTGTACCTCGTTTCTTTAAATTAGTAAGCCATTTACTTTTTGTATCTCATTACGCTTTCTAAAACCTTGTTAATAGCAAGGAAGGAAAGAAGACTGAGTTTAATGTCCCGTCGATATAGAGGTCATTTGAGACAGAGAACAAGCTCGGGTTGTGTCAAGGATGGGGAAGGAAATCAGACATTGCCTTTCAAAGGAACCATCCCGAAATTTGCTGGAGCGTTTTAGGGTAATCACGGGAAACCTAAATCTGAACGCACCGATGTGGGCCTGAAATTTGTCCTTTCCCCCCCCCCCCCCCTCCCACCCTTCATCAACCCGCATGGGGCCCATCTGTTAATAGCCTTCCATTGTTACTTACGCTATATGATTTTACTCTTTCTTATTTGGCGGGCGTATTAAACGAAAGTATTAGAAACCGGAAGTGAATCCACATGTTGTAATTTTCAAGAGGATTTAAGTGTCTCTATTGCTGAAGTCTGTTTTGCGATTGTCATACATATTTTACGTTCATATAGTGGTGGCCTTTGAGAATAGCTAGTGTGGCGGCATAAGAAAATTCTGAATACGCTACTGTTCATTAAAATTGCTACACCAAGAAGAAATGCAGAAGATAAACGGGTATTCATTTGACAAATGTATTATACTAGAACTGACATCTGAATACATTTTCAAGCAATTTGGGTGCATAGATCCCGAGTAATAAGAACCCAGAACAACCATCTCTGGCCCTAATAATGGCATTAATACGGTTGGGCATTGAGTCAAACAGAGTTTGGATGGCGTGTACAGGTATAGCTGCCCATGCAGCTACGATACCACAGTTCATCAAGGGTAGTGATTGACTTATTGTGACGAGCCAGTTGCTCGGCCACCATTGACCAGACGTTTTCAGTTGGTGAGAGATCTGGAGAATGTGCTGTCCAAGGCCGCAGTCGAACATTTTCTGTATCCAGAAAGGCCCGTACAGGACCTCCAACATGCGGTCGTGCATTATCCTACTGAAATTTAGGGTTTCGGAGAGCCGATGAAGGATAGAGCCACGGGTCGTAACACATCTGAAATGTAACGTCCGCTGTTCAAAGTGCAGTCAATGTGAACAAGAGGTTGTAACGCTGGAAATGCATATCCTCCTATTTCCATCTATTGTACTATAATTTTTTTTCCTTATTTTGTTACCTGAAGATATGACATTTCTGTGTCTTTATACTATTTGTATATATACATTTATGTATTTATGTCGCTGTATAATTGGTTTGTTTTGTAAATATTATTTGTATTTTTACGCTGGGTCTGGCCTAGGAAAAACTATGCTATCGAACGACTACATGGATAGGTCGTGTGGAGAACCAAAGTGTTTAGGATCTTTGGTAGTGTTAACTCTGCCACGTAGGCTGGGGCAGAGCAGGGGGAATCTGGCTGGAGGAGGGCAGTGGAGCAAGTGTCTTGTGTGACGCTCCCGCGAGTTGCCGCGCTTTCGGGGTTTGGCAGCATGTAATTGCGCTCGACTTGCTATGATAGTTTCTGACACGGTGTCGCGGACGGGAAGCATTAGCTGGCGCACATCAACAGCCCGTTCCGCCTGGTGACCGCGTCGAGAAGAAAGCGCGCCAACATTCAGCTTCTGAAACAGCGACGGCCGACAATGAGTGACTGTCGCCACCTCCTTGATCGACGGCTTCTAACCTTCAATCAACCAACAAGGAAGACTGGGAGCACGTAAAGTTTTAGAACTCTATGGCAGATCTCAGCTTTTCAAACTGTTCCATTTTCGTAACTATAATTACAGCAACTTAGCATGAACATTTGTTGCTCATTGTCCCAATTGCATTACCAAGCAGGGTCCCTTCCTTTTCCGAAATGAACCCTAGTGTCGTTGAAATTCAAACGCCAGCATTAAAATAGTATCATTCCATTTCACTGTGTTAATTTCAGAGTTCAGTTAAAGTATTCATAGCTGGCTACAATATTTAGATTACACAAGCACAAATTAAGAGTGTGAGTTTCGTTACCATATTTTAGCTTATCTGTGACTGCAACGCAGCTTGGTACGTACTACATTTTACTATTGTTAATTGTTCAGAATCATTAAATTCAAGTTCAAAGTTAAATCTCTTATTTATAAATTGCGTAGATTCAAGTAGCTTTTGAAATGATTGTTGAGGTAGCCCAAGACTAACCTTATTTTATTGAATTTCGTAGTGTTTCAGAAACAAAGTTCACTATTAATTTCAGTCACTAAATTAACTTTCCATTTGCCGGTTTTATTAATTCTTTTGCTAAATGAAGTCAGAGTGTAGCGAAATTTATTACTTCAGACAAACTTTCAGTTTTCACCCTACACGTGTCATCCTTCAGTTGCCACGCTAATTATATTTTGTAATAACCTTTCTTTTTCAGTTACTATAGTAACTGTCCATAGGACTGCCGACCGTAATTTCCCCAAATCCTAAATATCTAATTACCGCTAGTAATGGTTAACGTAACGGCCGCACATTTACTTTCTTGATTAACTTTACCCCTTTTCAAAATTAATTTCTACCAGTTTCATTTGCGTTTTTCCTTTCATTTAGATGTAACCCTTTCGTCCCTCTTTACCGACAGATTAACTTCGGTGACGATTGCTTTTCCCAAATTTCCATTAGGTACACGCGGTTTAATTTTTCACTGTCGTTAAGGTCGATAAGTGAGGGGGAGGTTACACGTGGCGAGCTGGTGACAGGACTATCTTCAGATTTGAGGTTGTTCTGGACACGAATTTTGCATTATGCAAATCTCGCAACAAAGTACTGGTTACGAAGAGGTCTTTACGTCAGCGAGAATAAGTAGTGGGAGGAATCCTAATTGGATTTGAGATTCGGCATTTATATTGAAAATTATTAAAATGAGTGAAGGCAACAATTGCCAAAAAGGTCGAACAGTGGGAAACTCGCACCGCGGTACCCATTGTTCAGGGGCAGGCGGCTAGAATGAAAGACGCGACCGCTGAAACGCAACAAAGAGCAGAAACGGAATTCCAAACTTCAGAAAATGTTTCGGAATCGGAAGTGAAAATCAAATCTGAATCCCTTGAAGACGAATACGGGGGGACAATTAAAGAGGAAGCCGCTACGGAAGTAAAACCGGTAGTTTCCGGGAATTTAACTGATTTATTGAATTTTTTGATTAATGAAATCAAGAGTCAATCGGCAGAAATTAAAGCTCAGGCTGCCAAGCAAGAAGCTCAGTCTGCCAAGCAAGAAGCTCAGTCTGAAAAAAATTTACAGGATGCTAGACAACCAGAACTAAGCTATTAATGTTGTTAACAACAATGTTGGAGTTGTTGACGCAAAAGTTGATAAAATCAAAGAAAATATTGTTGGAATTAATGCCGAAATCGGTAATCTTATGAAGGAAATGATAGGTGTTCAGGTGGAAATTGAGAGCATAAATACTCGTTTTTATTCCGAAATTACCAGAATCGAGGAAAGTGTAGGAGAAGCAGTAGCTCCGATCATCTAGAATAAGGTGACGGAAGAAATTCAATTAGTGAAAAAAGAGGATCAAAAGAAGGTGGAAAGTTTAAAGGCTTTAGTATCCGAAGTAGATACCAAAGTGAGGAAGCCGGCTAATACCTGCGAAGAAAAAAAGAGGGAAGTGAAAACGCTTGCGACAACCACTTGCCAAGTAATTAAGAGAGTTTCGGAATTAGAAAAGAAACTTAACGAAAAACAGAGTTATGTGCCAAACTGTGCACATAGTTCGGAATTGCTGACGAAAGAGGATATCATTAAAAATTGTGAAAGAGTTTTATCCAGATCATGGACTAATGAGAGAAAAATTTATGCGGTTATTGATGCGTTGGCTGGTGATGCCAAGCGTTGGGGCTTAAACCTAACTTTTGACGAGTTTAAAAATTTGTTTCTTGCTGAATACTGGTCAGAGCAAAAACAGCAAAGTGTCTGCCGCGAATTTGTCGTATCGAGGCCTTTCGATGCGAATTCGTGCGGCTCGATGAAGGAGTTTTGTGAGGGCTGGATCCGCAAGTTGGAATATTTGCGTGATCGCCGCACGGAATCCGAAATAGTCTGGGAACTCTACAAGAAGCTTCCAGATGATACAAAACGCTACTTAGGAATCAATTACAGGACAATCAATGATTTCCTGGAAAGAGTTGAGGACGAGGACAATTGGGGCAATAATCGCGACAGTGGTAGAGGCCGTGGCAACAACAACAGGTACCACAGCAACCGAAACAATGATAACTATGGGAATAATGCATACCGCAATCTTGGCAGCAATAACAATAGTGGTTCGGGCCATAATGGCAATCGGTACAATGCAAATAATAACAGGAATGACGGAAACCAGTATCATACTAGCGTGATACGGGCTTCGCAGAATAGTAATAACGCCAGAGGGTGTGATCAGCCGCCTCAGCAGCATCCGGGGAGCTGATCTGCTGGGACGAGACGGGGAAACCATTAGCCGCGTCGGTGAGGGGCCGACCGGGCGTGGAGAAATTTTGGAGGCCCAATAACAGTAGAAAACCGAGGTGTCGTCGTTACGAAAATTCCGTATGGAATAATCAACGGCGGGAGAGTGTGCCAGTGTTAGGAGAAAGGAGTGCGCCCACAAGTAGTAGATCAGCTGTAGACACGGCAGTAGAAAATACATTCACTGTCAGTGAGAACAATTTAAGCAGTGCTCGGGAAATCGATTATAAAGTGGCAGCTGTAACACCACCGGCGGAAATGGAGATTGAGTTCCAGAATGATTCGCAATTGTAGAGAGAAGATCAGATGTCGGATAACACGTCCGTCATTGAGCGAGGGGATGCAGAGAGGGATGAGATCTGGTTTAGGCAGTTCGCTTGTACGACGAACTAAGAGATTATAGGGGCCTGTGCGGAAGAAGTGTTTATAGTGAGCGCGGGCAGGATTTGCCGCGTCTCGCCCCGCAGGAAGATAGTGTTTGTGAAGTTCTGGCCCCAACCGGCAGACTTTACGAGAAATAGTTGATGTTAATGGGGAGCACGAGCAAGATTCGTCGTGTTTCGTCCCGCAGGAGTTGGATGTTGAAGTAGTAACGGAATGTTCTGGCCCTAACCGGCAGACCTTACCGAAAGTTGTAGTGGTAGAAGTAGCCGATCCACCCGACGCAAACCTGAGTTTAAACATTGCGAGAGTATTAAGGAGAATGATTACGAAAATTCTAGTGATAGCCGGACACGATTGGTAGAAAAGCTCGTAGATTACAGCGTGTATGAGGTTACAGCTGGCGTTATACGGTCAGACGGTAGCAGTGTGGGTTGCGCAGATCCAGAGGAAGTAATTGCAGATACTACTGGGCACATTCCTCGGGGTAGATTGGCAGATGAGATCAATCTGACCAGAGAGGAATCAACGAAGCTGACAATTAGTGAATTGATAGCAAAGCAACACTCACTAGTTGACGAGTTACAGGAAAAGGTTTCGGTATCAGAGGCGAAACTACAGACTAATCCTCAGGACAAACGTGTTGAAATTAAAACTGTATGTGAACAAAGGCTGAAAAGGCAGCCAGATAAGCCGGATTTAGGATCAAAGCCGGATGGTTTTTTTCTGGAATGACCTAGATATAGACTAGGATTTACTGTGGGAAAATAAAGAAACAGTAGAGGACAAGTGTAGACAGATAGTAGTGTCTATTAATATGCACGACCTACAACTAAACGTGTTGATTGAGAGCGGTGCAGAATTGAGTGCTGTATCTGGGAAAATATTTGAGTTACTGAAAGACAGACCTGGCATCGTAGTTATGCCTGTAACAGGAGTGAAAATTATCTGTGCTACTGGAAAGGCCAGTAAACCGGTCACAAAACAGATTTTTGTCAACTTCGAGATATGTGAGGCACGATTTGAACAAGAGTTTGTCGTCGTGCCAGACTTAACTACGGAAGTAATTATCGGGTTAGATTGGCTGTTAAAGTACCGTGCAGTGATTAATTGCGAAAGCAAAACTTTGACATGTACGTCACAAGATAAAACAATAGTAGTTAGTTTTGACGAGACAGGAGATGGTGTGCATAGGAAATACCAGCCTATACACATTGTTAACTGGCCGGATGCCATTGACGTAGGTATGATTTTGAACTACTGTAACGTGAGGAATCTTGGCAATAGTGTAGAAAGTGAATTGGAAAGTATTGTAGACGGTGTGTCAAACGTAACACACGAACAATGACGAGGCCTATATTAAGTAATAATGCGGGAACAAGAGTGTGTGTTAAGACAAACCGAGACTTGTGGAAGAGATAATCAAATTCCCTCCACGGATTGACATTAATAATGGTGTGAAAAAAGATCGTTTGCAAGAAATAATGAAGCTAAAAGCCGTTGCTCGCGTACGTCGTCATGACGCTAAAGCGCGTTTTGCTAAGTTTTGCAACGGGAGACTTAGTACTTGTAAAAGCTCATGAGAAACCGAGCGAGATAGACAATGAAATCTCTAAATTTAAGGTTGTTTATAATGGACCATATAAAGTCATTGGTATACCTCACACAAATACTTATTGCTTAGAGTATCCAAGCTCTGGAAAACTATTAGCTATACGGAACATTGTAGACTTGAAACTGTACCAACCTAGGACCGATTAATACCACACAATGGGTAATTTGTACAGTATGTAAACATAGAGTGTAAGATTTAGCGTTTTGCTAGATTGCCATGCTTTTGCCTGTCGAAGAGGACATTAAAGAAGTTGTATTTAATAAGTAATTAATTTTGATTAAATGATTTAAGACGAATTGATTAATAATCAATTGAAAAATACAAGCTGCTAGTTTAAGTTTTCAGCTGAGTCACAGTAGATTAAGGAATGTAAATATGATTTTGTAACTAGCCGTAAAATTTCATGAATATGTTATTTACTAGTAACTGCCAATGTACTTAGACCCTGTTTTAAGTTTCAGGCTAGTACATGCGTGTGATGATGGACAGTGTTGAGTTATCCACTGTGATAGTATTAATGGACTCCTTGAGATTACTCGGGAGTGAGTTTTTCCAAAAGAATTCAGTGAAACGGTCGTTCTGGAAATGCCGTTACACAGGAGAGTGAGATCAAGCGTGCCGCACAGGCGGGCGCAACAATACTGGCGAGGCGGAGCCGCTGTCGGCTCTTGTGCCGCTATCGGCATTCTTTGTACTTGCGGGTACGAAAGGCGAAATTGTTTTTCTTCCCGGACAGCTCATGTGAAAGAATTCGGCTGCCAATATTTATGTTTTTTTTCGATCTGCTGTATATTATTTTCTTGTTTAGCTTCAAGTGGACTCTCATGACGGGAATATTAATTATGAAAAGGTTACATAAAAATGTGTATTCTATGTAATTAATAATTAATTTGCGTATATTGATTTACCTGTTTTTATGACCATGTACTCTGACTAATTTTGTAAATAGTATTACGAATTTTAATGATTTTGGAATAGCTAAACCATTTTCTGTATTTTCTGTGAATTTTAATATGTTGTCAACCTGTTTTATTTTGTGCAAGATGACAGAGTGGAATAAGATTAGGAGTGTCTCCACTCAATTATTATGGTCTAAAGATTGGTTTAAGGTTAATTAGACGAATGCTAAATTTTGTTGATGTTTTCAGCATATGCATTTCCGCTGTTTCTTTTTTGGGACATTTTCTGAGTCTGTTTAGGTTACATGAACATCCTCAGACAATGTGGGGCACGTCTAACGCCGGAAATGCATATCCTCCTATTTCCATCTATTATATTATACATTTTTTCCTTATTTTGTTACCTGAAGATATGACACTTCTGTGTCTTTACATATTGTAATTGTTTTACTATTTGTATATATACATTTCTGCATTTATGTCGATGTATAATTGCTTTGTTTTGTAAATATTATTTGTATTTTTACGCTGGGTCTGGCCTAGGGAAAACTATGCTATCGAACGACTACATGGATAGGTCGTGTGGAGAACCAAAGTGTTAAGGATCTTTGGTAGTGTTAACTCTGTCGCGTGGAGCGCAGGCAGAGCAGGGGTAGTCTGGCTGGAGGAGGGCAGTGAAGCAGGCAGGTGTGTTGTGTGACGCTCCCGCGAGTTGCCGCGCTTTCGGGGTTTGGCAGCATGTAATTGCGCTCGACTTGCTATGATAGTTTCTGACACAGTGTCGCGGACGGGAAGCATTAGCTGGCGCACATCAAGAGCCCGTTCCGCCTGGTGACCGCGTCGAGAAGAAAGCGCGCCAACATTCAGCTTCTGAAACAGCGATGGCCGACAATGAGTGACTGTCGCCACCTCCTTGATCGACGGCTTCTAACCTTCAATCAACCAACAAGGAAGACTGGGAGCATGTAAAGTTTTAGAACTCTATGGCAGATCTCAGCTTTTCAAACTGTTCCATTTTCGTAACTATAATTACAGCAACTTAGCATGAACATTTGTTGCTCATTGTCCCAATTGCATTACCAAGCAGGGTCCGTTCCTTTTCCGAAATGAACCCTAGTGTCGTTGAAATTCAAACGCCAGCATTAAAATAGTATCATTCATTTCACTGTGATAATTTCAGAGTTCAGTTAAAGTATTCATAGCTGGCTACAATATTCAGATTACACATGCACAAATACAGAGTGGGAGTTTCATTACCATATTTTAGCTTACCTGTGACTGCATCTCAGCTTGGTACGTACTACATTTTACTATTGTTAATTGTTCAGAATCATTAAATTCAAGTTCAAAGTTAACTCTCTTTTTTCCAAATTGCGTAGATTCAAGTAGCTTTTGAAATGATTGTTGTGGTAGCCCAAGACTAACCTTATTTTATTGAATTTCGTAGTGTTTCAGAAACAAAGTTCACTATTAATTTCAGTCACTCAATTAACTTTCCATTTTCCGGTTTTATTAATTCTTTTGCTAAATGAAGTCAGAGTGTAGCGAAATTTATTACTTCAGACAAACTTTCTGTTTTCAGTTTTCACGCTACACGTGTCAACCTTCTGTTGCCACGCTTCTAGTGCTAATTATATTTGTAATAACCTTTCTTTTTCAGTTACTATAGTAATTGTCCATAGGACTGGCGACCGTAATTTCCCCAAATCTGAAATATCTAATTATCGCTAGTTAATTGATAACGTAACATTTAGTTTCTTTATTAACTTTCCACCAGTTTCATTTGCATTTTTCCTTTCATTTTGATGTAACCCTTTCCTTCCTCTTTACCGACAGATTAACTTCGGTGACGATTGCTTTTCCCAAATTTCCATTAGGTATACGCGGTTTAATTTTTCACTGTCATTAAGGTCGATAAGTGAGGGTGAGGTTACAGGGTGACCAAGACGTATAAGCAATGGCACCCCATACAATCACGCCGGGTGATATGCCAGTATGGCGATGACGTATACATGCTTCCAATGTGCGTTCACCATGATGTCGCCAAACAGGGATGCGACCATCATGATGCTGTACACTGAACCGGGACTCACCCGAAAAAAATGACGTTTTGTCATTCGTGCACCCAGGTTCGTCGTTGAGTACACGATCGCAGGCGCTCCTATCTGTGATGCAGAGTCAAGGGTAACAGCAGCCGTGGTCTCCGAGCTGATAGACCTTGCTGCTGCAAACGTCGTCGAACTATTCGTGCAGATAGTTGTTGTCTTGCAAACGTCCCCATTTGTTGACTCAGGGATCGAAACGTGCCTGCACGATCCGTTTCAGCCATGCTGATAAGATACCTGTCATCTCGACTGACCGAGCGAGGTGGCGCAGTGGTTAGCACACTGGACTCGCATTCGGGAGGACTACGGTTCAATCCCGTCTCCAGCCATCCTGGTTTAGGTTTTCCGTGATTTCCCTAAATCGTTTCAAGCAAATGCCGGGATGGTTCCTTTGAAAGTGCACGGCCGATTTCCTTCCCAATCCTTCCCTAACCCGAGCTTGCGCTCCGTCTCTATTGACTTCGTTGTCGACGGGACGTTAAACACTAACCACCACCACCACCACCACCACAACTCGACTGCAAGTGATACGAGGCAGTTGGGATCTAGAACGACGTTCCGTATTACCTTCCTGAACTCACCGATTCCATATTCTGCTAACAGTCATTGGATTTCGACCAACGCGAGCAGCAATGTCGCGATACGATAAACCGCAATCGCGATGACTACAATCCGACCTTTATCAAAGTCGGAAACGTGATGGTACGCATTTCTCCTCCTTACACGAGGCATCACAACAACGATTCGCCAGGCAACGACGGTCAACTGCTGTATGTGTACGAGAAACCGGTTGGAAACTTTCCTCATGTCAGCACGTTGTAGGTGTCGCCAGCGGCGCTAAGATTGTGTGAATGCTCTGTAAAGCTAATCGTTTGCATATCACAGCATCTTCTTCCTGTCGGTCAAATTTCGAGTCTGTAGCACGTTATCTTTGTCGTGAAGCAATTTTAATGGCCAGTAGTGTATAATGCTCATTCAATAACGCTTACTTAGGTTGGAAATAATGCATATTAACAACTGATCGGTACATACACATTCGTAAGTGATCTGCCATTTCTGGAAGAAATACAAGGAATCGCTTCTCTCTTACATCATGTAATTATGCAGTGGCTACGCTACTTACCTCTCCACCCCTGCGGTAGTCGGTGAATGTTACCCAGCTTAACACCGATTTCACCAATTAAAATTGTGAACATCTTTGAAAACTTTATGTGTAAATATCTTTGTTGTTACTGAGCAGAAGACCTACAATCTTGAGAAGGTCTCAAGAATACCTGAAGTTTCTGGATTCGACTGTTAGTATATAGATGCATATTACAGTAAAATACGGCTTAGAATCTCTGGCCAGTCGAATACTTGATTGGAGCCGCATTCAGCCTGTGGACTGCAGTCTGACGATCGTAGGTCTACACCGTTGCAGTTTAAGACATCACGAAATAACTTCCATGGTACTTCAGGGAGCTGTAAATCTCCGTCCACAGATTTTGGTGGACTCATCGGTACCGACTAACCCCCGTGTAACGCTCTGCCAAGGGTGTCATTGGATACAGTGTGGAGGAGCAATTTGGATGAAATAACAAATTAGCTACGTTTAATAGTACATGAGAGGTATTACACTGTATACATACTGAGGAATGATTGCAAAAGGCTGTCGTCAGAAGAGATAGACACTATGCTGAAATGAAGCAACTTTTCATAGAGGAAACGTTATGTGGCAGTACATTCTGATATAGAAAATCAAGTTATCGAAGCGCAACAGATAGACCGACATTCCAGACCAAACACTGATAGCCTTTAAAGAAATTCAGAGGATGCGGTGCCGTTAATGTTTTACGAGGTACAGGAATTTGCATACCGCCCTGGAGTACAGTGGCGTGTAGCTATACGGCATCTCCTTTTCTGTATTGAAGACACTGAGGCTAGGTCCACGCTAAATGGAGTGTTTCTGTTTCAGACGAAGCGCGGGCATGAGGAACGGCTGTTTTCCAGGACAGCGGGAGCTATAAAATAAATTCACGGCGAGAGGAAGAGCAATGAGAATCCCGAAGCGGCGCTAGCTCTCAACTGCACCCCAGGGAGAGACTGGCTGGCTAGCTGGCAATGTCCTCGTTGGAACTACAGTCGAGCGCCACAGCGCAGCGCCGGGAGCGTTAAAGCTTTCTGCTCGTTGCTTCGAGGCAACCGACACGCAGTAAACACAGGTCGAGTTCACGACTTTTAAAAGGCCTGTTCAGCTGATCATATGAGTCCCAGATTTACAGAGACTCGAACTGAAACGAAGTATTTTCTAGGGCGTATAGGTAGAGAAACGTAAACCCCGACAACATTTGACTGAGGACACATTAACACAATTAGTTTACAGGGCATTTCATTCATTACCGTGCATATCAAAAACAAAAGTAATACCTTATCATAAACTACTGATTAAATGACTTGATTATCATATTACTTATATTTAAAAAAAGTAATAGGAAATACAAAGAAAATTGTTGAGGAATTACTGTAATAAATGGAGGATATAAAAAAGTTCAAGAGTACAGACTATCGCTGATACAATAATATCATAAAGAAAATCAGGCTTCAGAAAAGACTTTCAGAAATGATAATATACACACATCAAAAAAGGTTTTCCGTTACCTCGATTCCGAGAGTTGCGGAACCTGTATAGAAAATTGGAATAGAGATTAACATAAACAACATTTCTACCCTTTTTATTGTTCATGAAAACCACACACTGCACGTTGTACCACAATACAGTGAGATCTTCAGAGGTGGTGGCCCAGATTGCTGTACACATCGATACCTCTAATACCCAGTAGCACGTCCTCTTGCACTGATGCATGCCTGTGTTCGTCGTGGCATACTATCCATAAGTACATCAAGACACTGTTGGTTCACATTGTCCCACTCATCAACGGTGATTCGGCATAGATCCCTCAGAGTGGTTGGTGGGTCATGTCGCCCATAAACAGCCGTTTTGAATCTGTCCAAGGCATGTTCGATAGGGTTCATGTCTGGAGAACATGCTGGCCATTCTAGTCGGGCGATTTCGTTATCCTGAAGGAAGTCATATACAAGATGTACACGATAGGGGCATGAATTGTTATTTATGAAGACGAATGCCTCGCCAATATGCTGCCGATGTGGTTGCGCTATCGGTCGGAGGATGGCAATCACGTGTCGTGCATCCCTTACGGCGCCATCCGTGACTACCAGTGGCATACGTCGGCCCCACATAATGCCATCCCAAAACATCAAGCAACTTGCACTTTGTTGCAATCACTGGACAATGTGTCTAAGGCGTTCAGCCTTACCGGGTTGATTCCAAACACGTCTCCGACGATTGTCTGGTTGAAGGCATATGCAGCACTCATGAGCGAAGAGAGCGGTCCATTCGGCATGTTATTGGGCCATTTGTACCGCTCTGCATGGTGTAGTGGTTGCAAACATGGTCCTCGCAATGGAAGCGGGAATTGAAGTTGCGCATGATGCAGCCTATTGCGCACAATTTGTCGTAACACGACGTCCTGTGGCTGCATGAAGAGCATTATTCAACACGGCGGCGTTGCTGTCTGGGTTCCTCCGAGCCATAATCCGTAGGTGGCGGTCATACACTGCAGTAGTAATCCTTGGGCAGCTTGAGCGAGGCATTTCATCGACAGGTCCTGTCTCTGTATCTCCTCCGTGTCCAAACAAATCGTTTTGGTTCACACGGTGACGCCTGGAAACTTCCCTTGTGGAGAGCCCTTCCTGGCACAAAGTAACAATGCGGACACGATCGAACCGCGGTATTGACCGTCTAGGCATGGTTGAACTACAGAGAACACGAGCCGTGTACCTCCTTCCTGGTGGAATGACTGGAACTGATAGACTGTCGGACACCCTCCTTCTAATAGGTGGTGCTCATGCATGGTGGTTTACATCTTCGAGCGGGTTTAGTGACATCTCTGAATAGTCAAAGGGACTGTGTCTGTGATACAATATCCACGGTCAACGTCTATCTTCAGGAGCTATGGGAACCGGGGTGATGCAAAACGTTTTTTGATGTATGTATTTACAATAGGAAAAATTACTATAAAAAATCGGGATCTGGGCTTAGAAACGCTGGCAATATGAGGCGTTTTGTGGAAAATATTGGAAGGAAAAGATTTTCCCAAAATGCATTATTAATATCATGAAATTGGTAGACGTCTAGATTCAAAAATGTCACATGAAATTTTATAAATCAAGGTGTTCGCGAAGGGCGCCTTCTACCATCTTCTTAATTTAATTTATGTATTGACGACCTAGATACGAAGTCGAAATAGTGATTACAGGTAGGATTACAACAGGGTCTATTACACAGCTAAATACTGTGTTAAATGCCGATGATCATATAATTACAGAGGAAACAGCATTTAATTTGTAATGCGCAGTACATAGATATATTACAACTTAACTACATCTTCAAATAGGAGCCGGTCGTTGTAGCCGACCGGTTCTAGGTGCTTCAGTCCGGAACCGCGCTGCTGCTTTGATAGCAGGTTCGAATCCTGCCTCGGGCATGGATGTGTGTGATTTCCTTAGGTTAGTTAGGTTTAAGTAGTTCTATGTCTAGGGGACTGATGACCTCAGATGTTAAGTCCCACAATGCTTAGAGCCATTTGAACCATTTTTGCAAGTGGGCCAAACATAATGCCTTTCAAAGGTAAGAATCATCAGATCGAAAATAATCATAAGTGTGAAAATTGTACACCACGTATCCCGCTTCAGTTACCGAGGATGTGATATTAGTGTTAACTGTGACAAAGACGTTGAGAAAAACGTTAACAAATATCAGGATATCTGTGGAACAACTGGAAGAACTTTGGGAAGAAAGCAAGAAAGGAAACTCAAATGAAATTCCATAAAATTATGGCTGTATCTGCTCATGTATATGGGTCCGAATCATGGACAATAGTACAAAGAGAAATATCGGGTGTACATATGGATGATATGTAGGTCGTGAGTAATGAGCAGTAATTGATAAAATAAGGAATGAAACGATAATATCATATTATAAAGTCTTTTCCGTTGAGAGAATAGATTGAATTGGAAAGATCAAGTTGATAGAATGATCGAAAATAGATTTCCAAAGAAGATACCGGACTATCAGCCGACTGGAAAGAGAGGACTAGGAAGACGTCGAAAGAGATGGATTGATGGATGATAGAGACCAGATCAGATGACTACAACTCCTAATCCTTGGGAGGAGATGATGATGAACCACCATACACTTGGTGCTTTAAAGTGTCCTCCTTTTATTCAGGAAATATGTCTGGTCTAAATTAGAATTAAACTCTTATTACAATATGTCCAGAATCAAATATCTAATGAGATATAAGCCCTCTTGTCTTCTAAAACTCATATGACAATACTACGATGGAGAACAAAAATGTGATCTGGAAGCCTGTAAAAAGAACTTCTAACCGTTGAAACCTTCCCGTCTAATATTGGATGAACGTTTGCTTGCTGACTGAACGCTGCGTCTCTTAAAATCTTTTAACTGCTGCTCTGTCAAGACTACCTGCTGATTATTACGACGAAACATAAAATGTGTTGTCGCCGTGGCCCTCAGTCGTTACCTGAAATTATTAAGACTGATTCTTACCTTTAATTATTTATACTGGATCGCCATCTGACTGCTACAGCAAACTGTGGAATGAATATACTTACTTCTCTTTAACATAATTATAAGCTGCTGGTGGAGTTTCATAATACTTTGTGACTGGAATTCTTTAAGTTGAAGTTAATTTAGATTTGATAAAAGCTGAAGCTCAGTTTAGACTTTTCTTTTAAGATAACAATAAATTCCGTAAAGCATTTACGTGAATGATTTTGGGATAGAAAATTCTTAATGCATTTAATCTGGTAGAAGTTAACTATATTCTGAGAACGATCTTGACAAACAATTACAAGGGGCATAGTTCTTTACAAAAATTCTTAAAAACTAGCATTGCGCTACATATAGCGAGTGGCTGGCGAGCACACCGCTTCTTTCAAAGTGTTTCATACCTCGCTTACAGCGACCTCCTCTCATGTCTCGCTAGCTACGACTGCCTCGTCTCACATCTTACTCGCAACTGCTCGCTTCCAACGCTCAATGCTACAAAAGTGCGGTCTCGCCGCCAACAATGGTTTTTGGTGCAGACAATCCCTGCTACCATTACAGATGTATTACTGCGCGCTGTTTCCCGCTCTTTCTCAAAATGTATCTATGCGCGGTTTCCCGCTCTTTCTCAATAATACACAATGCAATTTAATTAACAAAACAATTTAAATAAGAAACAGTTCAGATAATTACATGCTAAAACAGTTTAAATACGCCTATTACATAATTACACCGTATTCTAAAAATATTTCCCAGCACCGTTGAAGTACTTGTCTCACTGTGGCGCAAGGCCGTCTAGGGAAGTGTCTGGGGATGCTTTGTGAAACTGGTTGACGTCCTCATCCGAGGTGAATAGTTTGCCTCTCATAGCCCTCTTTAGCTCACCAAAAATAGGATTATTACAGGAAGACAGGCTTTGACAGCATGGAGGGTGACTGTGGAACTCCGCTTTCAATATCTGTAAGGACGCCTTTACTTCAGTTATCGTAAGAGGCCTGGAATGGTCATGGGGCACAATGGCCTACGGGTAAGCAGCCCTGGTTGTATCGATCTGATCACTTCTCGGAGTCTATTCAAGTTTTGTACTGCTGCATATTCACCGTTGTTTCATGCTGCAGGAAGTTGGTAAGAAGGAGGTGGGTGTAACAACCTTGCAGTATTTTGGGCGGCGGCGGCTCTGCATACTTCCACTGGAGACTTTGTTGATTTGACTCGAGTTAGTGAGACCAACACATCTTATCTCCAGCTACCAGTTGTGACAGTAACTCATTCTTTCCCTTGGCAAGCACTGCTGATGTTCGTTAGAGAAGTTTGTTGGTTGAAGACTGTGAGGCGCCCACTGGGCGCACGTCTTGATACGTGTCAGTCTGCCCTTAAAAATAACGCGAGAACTCCCTGCCCTTTATCTGCTTCAGTGGCTGCTAACCTAATTCGCTGGTCTTGAATAATGATGGCCTTCACCTGATGGACAATAGCATCGGTAATATGGTCTTGTCTCTGCAGGGGACATGAATTGCTTTCCGTACATTCGTGCCAAACTTCGATGAATTTTCGTTCCCCGTGCTACCTCCGCTGTTATACAAAGCACCACAATCATTTGTCCTTCTTCTGAGCCTCCATTTTTCTGTTACTAGAACGCCTGTGTGTATTATATGGTAGCCGTGTGCGAGTGCTTCTCTGTTGTCTCGTGGATGTGCGCCGGGGTCCCTCCAAACGCGAGTTTGCGGCTTTATCGCTTCTGTAAGGACGACACGTACATCCGCAGGCAACGACTTTGCGGTGATTTTAGGCGTTTTCATTTCACAACAACAAGAACTAGTCTGTTTTTGATGCACCTCATACGCGAAGTAGGAAATGTAGCAACTGACCATTTTTTACACATAATTTCAGTCGACCTTTTCGAAAATAATGGACTCGTAAGAACACACCCTCCTGTTCGTGAATGCGAGCACACTCCAGCAACGTGGGTACAATGTCGATGCTTCTAGAACACAACTGTGCCTTTAAATATCCCAGACCCATGAAATCTCAGAGATTGAAGTTGGTTGGTCGGAGAGGCCAAGCTAATGGACCTCCTCGACTACGTACGCGGTCATGGAACACTTTAATTAGGTGCCGGCGGCTCTAGGCGCTTCAGTCTGGAACAGCGCGACTGCTACGGTTGCAGGTTCGAATCCTGCCTCGGGCATGGATGTGTGTGATGTCCTTAGGTTAGTTAGGACTGATGTTATGCCCCATAGTGCTCAGAGCCATTTGAACCATTTTAATTAGGCACTGTCGTTCGAGGAGTACAAAATACGGAAGAGCCCCGTGATGTCTAGACCACACCAGTACTCTTCCTGCAAAGGTAACTCTCTGCAATACAACAAATAATCACGCAAAATTGTTGTTTAAGAGCAACTCTCTGATCTTATCACTCTGGCATTGAAAATTCATGCAAACACATCAATACTATAGCGAACCTGTTGCTTCGTTTCCATGGTCATTCGGGGATATGTCATAGCGGATTACCGATAGTTAGAATACACACTCGTGTCCAAAGATTAAGTACAAAAGTAATTTCTGAAAGCTGTGTCATTGCCGAGTAACATTACTCTAAGAAAGTTTGACCATACGTAGAAATAATAGTACAGTACGTATACAGAGGGGTACAAAAATGTATTCCGTATTTAAAAATCCATAAATTGCAAACTAATTGATGGAGTTGTCTCATTTATGGTGAAAGTGTAGCTTAACGTCTAACTTAAAGATATCACTGTAGGTGTTCGAAATGGTCACCATTAACATCCACACACAAACGATGCCGCCGAACTGAAGCACGAACTACTGACTGCAACGTGTTCAGTTGGATATTTGCACCAGAATGTACGATGGATTCTCAAAGTTCAGCCAACGTGCGAGGTTTTGTCGATAAACGACGTCCTTTAGTGTTCCCCACAGGTAAAAGTCCAAAGGAGTTAGGTCTGGGGAATGTGGTGGATACTCCACAGCATCTCTACGCCCCAGCCATCTTCCTGGTAGAGTTTCGTCGATATACAAAAAAATGGCAATGAGCACTATGGGACTTAACATCTGTGGTCATCAGTCCCCTAGAACTTAGAACTACTTAAACCTAACTAATCTAAGGACATCACACACATCCATGCCCGAGGCAGGATTCGAACCTACGACCGTAGCGGTCACGCGGTTCCAGACTGAAGCGCCTAGAACCGCACGGCCACACCGGCCGGCCCGTCGATATACGCCCTAACGCCATTTTGGTACTGGGCTGGGGCAGCATCTTGTTGAAAGTAAACTATTCCGTCTCCATACAAGTCTCGCATGCTGGTAAAATGGATGTCTGAATCTTCTGAAGGTACACCTCACAGGTAACTGTGCCCTCAAAGAAGATGGCCCAATCAAGGCCCGATAACACAACCCACACCACACATTAACTCCTGGCAAATTCTCGGCTTTGTCTACAAGGACGTTGTGATCTTCGGCGGCCCAGTAGATGCAATTGTGGCGATTTACTGTGCCACTGAGTCTGAACTGTGCCTCATCAGACCACACAATCATCTCTGCAAACTCTTCATCGTTGCGCACCGTGTTAGTAAACCACTCGCAGTACTCCATTCTATGATCTGGGTCGTCTTCGTTCATTGCGTGTAGCAATCGTGAGATGTAGGACTTCCAATTTGCTGTCATCAAAATTCGCTGAACACTTGAGCGACTCACACCAGTTTCAGGGGCACACTGTCTCATAGACTTCAATGGTGAGCGAGTGAATTGTTGTAACACACGACGGGAGTTAGCTGGAATTGTTACTGTTACAGGTCGTCCAGATCGTTATTTGTGTACATCTTTGACACAGCCTTCGGCTTCAAATTTGTCTCGAATGCGACGAATCATTAAACATGTCGGTGGCTCTGTTTGATACTCATTTCGCCATTGCCGTTGAACCTCATTACTGTTTTCGTACTTAAAATACCACTTCAAAACTGACTTCCTTTCATTGAGTGTAAGCCTTGTGCCAGCCATGTGTACTCGAGTAACTGGGTGCAACTAAGAACAAAACACTGACTGGCGACTGTCATATGGCAAAACAAAACAACGTAATACAACGCTTGTGTGGCGATTGCCGGAACTACAAAGTGTTACACTACCAAAGATAAGACAACTAACTTTGCCAGTTGTGGACTTTTAAACAGTGGATACATTGTTTGGACCCCTCTGTATAATAGTGCAATGCAGATGGTACGTAGAAGAAATACGCAATGAGACGAGCAGAAATGATACATTTATTCAAATACAATAGTTAGACTGAAGTCCCCCCCGAATTATGATATTCCCGTGAACATTAAAAACAGAGTCACAGGATTCTCAATAAAGTGTACGATTTCCACTGACGCCGATGCAAGCTATGTTCCATTCGTCCACCACGTGGTTGATGACTGCTGGATGGTCGCTGGTGCACGCGGGTTCTGCAGTCCGTCTCTCCAACGGACGCCTCAGGTGCTCTTTCTGATTGAAGTTGGGGGAACCGATAGGCCAGTCGATTATCCGAATATCTTTCCATTCCGAGAGCTCCTACGTCTACACATTTCGATGCGGTCGCGTGAGAATGAAATCAAGGGCGCATGCATCCCTCAAAACACCCACATGAGGAAGGAATAAAGTGTCACACTAACATTGACCAGTGAATGTACGATGTTCAAAGATTTTGAAGTCAGTACGCCAATGTAACATAATCACTGCCTACATCATAGCACCTGGGTCACCAAACCGATCGCGTTCGACAGTGTTTCTGGGTGTATTACGTACCCTCCTACAGCGGGAGGTGGGAACACTTAATGTACACAAGAACAATGCCGAACGTGATCGTTTTGCTGGGCCAGGCGTTCCCTTCTGTACTACTTTGTGGCAGTTTATGGTCCATATTTCATCGAGCTATGTTTCTTGGAAGTAACACATCATACGAAACTAACTTCTGTCGTTAAGTTCTGTACACCAGTGAGCTGCCTAGGCATCAAAATAGCTGACTGATTTGATGCGCTTTGAGCTATACCGTTTATGTGCATTGTAAGCAGTTACGATCCCACCACATTTCCTTGAACGACTCCGAAAATTACCTTTACATCCGTAGATTTTGTTCCATTAAGAGCGATGTCTTGAGATCTACCTGCAATGAAGTCTCGAATCGAGTCTCGTATCTTGTCCGTTGTCTAAGCCACTATGGATCTCATGGAGTAACACAGGGAGCTGAGTTTCTCAAGATCTCAGTTTGTGGAATCATTTTTGCTTTTTATAGAGTTTCTATAGAGTAGATTTTCGTGCCATAATTCTGCAACAGATTGACATCAACGCTATAGGCCTATAATTATGTGCATCTGTTTGTACGACCCTTCTTGCTCTTTTTTTTCGAGTCGCTATGTACCATTCGTTGCTCCAGCGATCTACAATAAACTATTGCTACAAGGGGAGCAAGTTCTTTAGCATAATCTTTGTAAAACCCTATAGGTATCTCATCTGGTGTTATTGCTTTTCCATTCCTAGGCGATGGTAGTTGATTTTCTAGTCAGTGGTCGCTTACGTCAATGCCTATCATTTCGGTGTTCGTAAGACAATTAATTGTAAATATATGCTCCCGCCTTCATCCTTTATTACCAGTCGTGGTCGTGGCCGCCGTCATCATAGTCCTCGTCATCTTGCCTTTTTCCTAAGGGTTACATACCTTACCGGGTAATAGCTGCAAAAGCAACTGCGTCCAGCACGTACAAAATATAGTATGAATATAAATTTAGATAAACATATGCTTGTATAAAGAAGTATCGTAATAGAAAACGTACAGTCGTGCTGTAACTCAGAATATTCCGTAATAGTCACATAACAAAATAAAAATGTCTTAACAAGTAGAGACCTTGAGACCTCTAAATATTATTTTGACTGGACAACGGCTTTGGAAGAGATCAGATATTCCCGTTCGAGTTTCTTGTGTTACTGCCGTCTAGTGCGCACGCACGGATACGCGCTATGAAAAATATAATGCTCGTGCCGTGTGATCGAATGATGTGAACCAGTCTGCAGTTTCAGAAATGTACACTTGGGATGCTGCTACAGAGGTGTACACCGTACGTGTACCGTGTAATACGGGCTGTATAGAATGACAGAAACGCCAGCTATTCTTCTGGCCGGTTCTCCTTGCGAAAGTCGTTGTAACCTATTCTTAATGAATATTTTTCGTAATAGAATGTGTAATAACGTGCCGCCCATAGATGCTCGGTTCAGTCGTATTGTGTACGAGAGAATAACAAAAAATATTATCTTTCCGCGAGTTACTATTGTGCAAACATTCGACGTGAAGTATAGCTTTTCTTGACCAAAGTACGGACGGAATCGTAGAATGGTGACAACGAGATGGACCAAGGCGAGAGAGCACAGGAAAGGGGAGGGAACACTGCAGGGAAATGTGGGGCTTCAGATGTTCCGCGCAGAGGCCCTGAGCGGCAATCACGCCGCCGGCCTGTGGGCTATCGTGGCGAGGACGGCAGCCAGATGGGACCCCCAGAGGCCTCTCAACACAAGGCCGAGTGAAAGGCGCAGCGCGGCCGTCAGTTGCTCGCAGACACATGTCACAACCACCACGACACTTCCTCTCCATATTTCCTCTGCTGGCGATTAAGTAAACATTTCGCCTATTATAAGTCAGTCTAATTCAATATCTACAACAATGCCTAATGCTTCCAGAGCAATAACATTTCTTTATATAGTGTTCTGGCTTGTTTCATGCGGCCCTACACGAGCTCCTCAAGCAGCTCTTGCAACGTATGTTCGCAACTATTTGCCGGATGTATTTAAATCTCTGTCATCCTCTGTGGGTTTTACCCTCTACAGCTCTCTCTAGTAGCATGGAAGTTATTCCCAGATGTCTTCAATGATATGCTACCATCCTATTCCTTCTTGTCAGGTTTTTCCCTATATTCCTTTCCTCGCCGATTCTGCGGAGAATCGCCTCATTCCTTACCTTATCAATTCATCTGTTTAACATTCTTCTGTAGCAGCACATCTCAGTTGCTTCGAGTCTCTTCATTCCCGGTTTTCCCACAGTCAATGTTTCACTACCATTCAATGCTGTGCTGCCAAAGTACATTGTCAAAAGTTTCTTTCTCAAATTAAGGCCTTTATTTAATACTAGCAGACTTCTACTGGCCAATTCTAGTTTGCTTTTTATGTCCTCCTTGCTCCATCCAACAGGGTTATTTTGCTGCCCAGGCAGCAGAATTAAATAAGTTTTTCCACTTCGTGATACCCATTTTGATGTCAAGTTCCTTCCTGTTCTCATTTCTGCTACTTCTCATTACTTTCGTCTCATTTCGAATTACTCTCAGTCTGTATTCCGTACTCATTATACTTTTCCTTCCGTTCAACAGAGCCTTCTTTACTCGCACTGAGAATTGCAATGCCAGGAGCAAATCTTATCACTGATATCTTTTAACTTTGAATTTCAATCCCACTCTTGAACCTGTCTTATTTCCATCAACGCTTATTGGATGTATACCTTGAAACCTATTCAAGGTTGACAAATCCCTGACTTTCATTCAGTCTTGGTTCCATTATCAAACACAATGTCAGAACTGCCTCACTGGTGTCTTTTCCTTTCCTAAAACCTAACAGATCTTGAATTTTCTTTTCCATTCTTCTGTATATCATTCTTGTCTACAACATGCATGCATGAGCTGATTGTGCGATAATTCTCGCACTTCTCAGCTTTTGCAGTCTTCGGAACTTCCAGGTTAATTTGGTGGTACAACGCCAGTCTCACAAGCTCTGCACATCAACATGAATAGCTTTTCTTTTTTTTTTTTTTGGTCACACGCCCCAATTCCGAAGGAAGGTTACCTATCCCCTCCGTTTTATTTGATCTTAAGTATTCCAAGTATTCCAAAGCCCTAACAAATACTTTATCTTATACTAGATCCACATTACACAAGACCTCCCCATCGTAGAGGCCTTCATAGTACTTGTTTCATTCCACCTATCCGCTCTTTCCTCTCCACTTATCTGCGGAATTCGCGTTGCACTCCTAGTGTTACCACACTTGATCTAATTTCAACGTAGGATGTTTTAACTTTTCCTTATAATCAATCTGACCTTCAGACAATTGTTTCTTATTGTGTTTCTTTACATTTTTTAAGGGGCCATTTCGCCTTAGCTTGCATGCACTTCCTGTTTATTTCATTCCTCAGCGAAAGGTATTTCTTTATTCCAAAGTTTCCCTGAACATTTTTTTACTTCCTTCTTTCATCGATAAACTGAAGTATTTCTTGTGTTGTACATCGTTTCTTCGTAGTCATGTTTTAACACCTATATTTTTCTTTCCAGCTTCTGTGATTTCCCTCTTTAGAGATGTACACTTCCTGATAACTACCTACTAAGCTATTCCTTCTCGCATTACCTAAGTCTCAAAGAACATCAAGCGTATCTCTTCGTTCCTTAATAATTACGTATCCCGCCTTTTTGCGCATTGTTTCTTCCTGACTAGGCCCTTAAACTGATTTGAATTTATATCTTCACCTAGACGTGTCTTAAATCGACTACGAGATTTCGGAATCTCGCCTGACCATGATGTAACGTAGCTGAAATCTTCCCGTATCTCCCGCCCTTTTCCTAATACATGTCCTCTTGTGAATCTGGAACAGGGTATTCGTTGTTACTAACTCAGGTTTATTGCAGAACTCAGTTAGTCTTTCTCCTCTCTCAGTCACACTGCAAAGGCCATATTCTCCTGAATTCCAATCCCCCTTTGCCATTGAGTTTTCATCTCCATTTATGTACTAAATTACACGTTGATTATCCTCATATATTTCTCTATCTCCTCATCTTCTGTTTGTGACGTCGACATGTATGCCTGAAGTACTGTTGTTGGCTGTTGATAGTGTTTTTTTGCTGCCAATTCTGACGAGAAAAACCCTGTCACTGAACTGTTCACAGTAACTCACTATTTGACGAACTTTCCTGTTCATAACAGATCCTGTTACACCATTTTCTACCGCTGTTGATATTACCCTGTATTCATTTGATCAGAAATCGTTATAATCTTTCCATTTCACATCACTGACCCTCGCTGTATCTAGAATGAGCCTTTGCATTTCCCTTTTCAGAATTTCTAGCTTCCCTACCACATTTAAACTCCTCACATTCCATGCTGCGACTCATAGAATTTCATTCTTGGTTTATTATTCAATGCTTTTCTCATGTCGAGGGACATAAAAGGGAATCAGTGGTTGGGAAGGGAGTGAGGCAGGGTTGTAGCCTCTCCCAGATGTTATTCAAACTGTATATTGAGGAAGCAATAAAGGAAACAAAAAAAAATCGGAGTAGGAATTAAAATCCATGGAGAAGAAATAAAAACTTTAAGGTTCGCCGATGACACTGTAATTCTGTCAGAGACAGCAAAGAACTTGGAAGAGTAGCTGAACTGAATGGACGTCGTCTTGAAAGGAGGATATAAGATGAACATCAACAAAAGCAAAACGAGGATAATGGAATGCAGTCGAATTGAGTTGGGCGATGCTGAGGGAATTAGATTAGGAAATGAGACACTTAAAGTAGTAAATGAGTTTTGCTATTTGGGGAGCAAAATAACTGATGATGGTCGAAGTAGAGAGGATATAAAATGTAGACTGGCAATGGCGAGGAAAGCGTTTCTGAAGAAGAGAACTTTGTTAACATCGAGTATAGATTTAAATGTCAGGAAGTCGTTTCTGAAAGTATTTGTATGGTGTGTAGCCATGTATGGAAGTGAAACATGGACGATAAATGGTTTGGACAAGAAGAGAATAGAAGGCTTTGAAATGTGGTGATACAGAAGAATGCTGAAGATTAGATGGGTACACCACGTAACTAATGAGGAAGTATTGAATAGGATTGGGGAGAAGATGAGTTTGTGGCACAACTTGACATGAAGAAGGGATCGGTTGGTAGGACATGTTCTGAGGCATAAAGGGATCACCAATTTAGTATTGGAGGGCAGCGCGGAGGGTGAAAATCGCAGAGGGAGACCAAGAGATGAATACACTAAACAGATTCAGAAGGTTGTACGCTGCAGTACGTATCGGGAGATGAAGAAGCTTGCACAGGATAGAGTAGCATGGAGAGCTGCATCAAACCAGTCTCAGGACTGAAGACCACAACAACAACATCAACATTGTTTAGCGACGGATTTGGCATAGTATATTTGTTGCACTGATACTAAACATTCGATCCGACCTGCTTGGAGTCTCAATAGACAGTTTACAGACCTGAAAACTACTTGTAAACAGTGCAATAGACTGATGTACAGACATGCAAACAACTCGTAAATTACCGAAAGGATGCAGTGTACAGCATACAGACCTGCAATTTACTCGTAAATCACCGAAATAATGCATTACGCTGATGTAGAGACAAGCAGACAACCCGTACATTACTGAAATAATGCAGTACACAGCATATAGACATGCAAGCAACTCGTAAATTGTCGAACAATAATGTATGTGTAACGCTATGAAAAAACACTCACAATGCTTAGAGAGCCGAAAATAATGCAGTGCACAGACACTCATGGAACGTGAAAAACACTTTCAAAATATCATCAACCACATCAGAGGCTCCCACGCATGCCTGATACTGACGCAGCCAACTCTGCTTACTTCCCCAGGAGCAGGACTGCACTGGCAGCTCCCGTGAAGTGATGAGGTGGCCGTTAGCTGCCAAGCCATGCACAGGTGTCTGTTCAGGTCCCACAGGCATGAGGTGGCGGTTTCTCTTTCATACTTGACGCCTGAGAAATTCCTGTCAAAACACGTGTTCACCTACGCACCGGTGCTGGCACAATGATGCGTAGCTGTGGTGCGGGTCCAGCGCCAACAGATGTTTACGTCGCAGCTAAAGGGTTCTCAGTGTTATACCGACATCGGATATGTGTATAGATAACAGCCAAGCCCGCCTCTGGATGCGCTTCAGAAATGTGTTCCAAAATAACATCGACTGTTTTCCCCCCTCACCATCCCTAACGGGACAAGCAAGATGTGTCTATCCCACACACGCTAAACCTGTGAATACAGGCGTCACAGGTCGCGCTATAGAAGTCTGTTCCAGAATAACATCGACTACCTTCTCTCCATCACGATCCTAACGGGACATGTGAACTGTGTCTAGCCATGCACGTATGTTTACCTGCCCAGCATGGCTGACACATCACCACGAAATGTTTGTCCTGCTGTCAACAGATGTCTCAGAAACATTGAACGCCCTCACTACTAAAAGCCTTCATCATGTCTGTGCATGTTTGCGAAAATACCATTCATCATAAAAGAATTCTTCTTCTTTCAAAGAGATCACCGTCTAAGAACAGACGGGTGGGGGGAATCAGGACAAGTACGCACACAGAATTCGAAGCACTGTCTTACAGAAGAGAAAAATGGCGGGAATTTTTGGTATCCTACAGCTACTGATCTGGAGATGTCCTAATGCCACAGTGGAGGATGAGTGACGGCATCCCCTCCAGAGATGGAAGGTCTGTTTCAGCTTATGTTTGAACACTTGCTTTCTCAGAACTTTCCATAGATTCCTTGCCTCCATCTTGTTCAAATCAGTTTGTAGGCGCTCCTACATCTCAGCACAAAGGATGTTTTGTGAATGAATGGAGCATTATGATTGGCTCTTATTGTATTTACCCACCAAATAACTGATACTGCTAGTGTGGAAGCACTTTCCACCTTCAATTTTCTTCCTGCAGAATAGACTTTCAGAGGCAAAAACAATTTTGTACAGATCACCATATTGCAAAGATAATTAAACCCTGGAAAGTGGTCTATAGATCGTAACATGTGGAAAGATTCTTACTCAATTAACTGCTCTGCCACTGAGGATGGGGGCTTCAATATTAGAGCGTGAAACCAATCTCCAATCTTGAAACCTATCACCACGTACTGTGTCGATGTAGTAAATATACAATTCGTATCCTGAGCCATACAAAATCGCCTCTTTTACATCATTAGTGTAGCTACAGACCGCCAGACACTCATGCATATACCACGAAGACAGACAGCACAAGCACATGCTCCTCGCTGCACTAGATATTTCTCGCGAGATCAGGCCATTCGACGATTGACCAGAGTTACATCAGTGGAGCGAAGTGATTCTCAGAACTGTTACACAAATTCGAGGTCGGTTCCCCTCAACACACACGCATTACTGTTTCTGGACACGAGCTGCTTGCTTACTTCTTTTTCTGCTCACATCTCCAGACCCTGGAATTAGAAGAAGATATGTATTTTCACATGGTCTGCCATAATATTATACTATTGACGTGATACTTCACGATATTAAGCACATAGTAGTATCCTACCGATCGTTCACATAACATAATTCCGTAGATATAGACTGGAAATTATTTCTCTACAAACCCGAAAATTTAGTGGTGTGGACCTTGCTGTAAACCACTGAGTAACTAGAAACATATCCTGTCTATGAGGAACTTAACGTGAGAACTAAAAAAAAAAAATGAAAACTACAGGAAACTAATATTTCCACTCGCGAATACCGATGTCGGTGATATAACAGATTGCAAATCACACTCAATATTTACAAAATCAATTAAGTCGTTTCTCATGTCTAGACAACCAGCAAACGTGTCTTCCACCGGACTTTCAACTGCTAGATGCACTCAACACACACCACAATTGATGTATTCTCAACCAAATAAGACGGAAATGCGAAGAACCAGTCAATCGGACAATTTACATGGGAGGGAACAATGATCCAGCACAAACATACGTCCATATTGAATCTTCCCAAATTTCCACGTGATCACGAAAGCTGACCAACACATACTAAGCATTAGTTCGTTATTCGGCCGTCTAGAGGGCGACACAGCTACGACAGATACATTCCTACACCCCAACACGTCTCTCCAATCGGACAGCATCTACTGTTAGCTGGAAATATGAATCATTACAATCACAGGATATCAGCGCTGCACGCCAAGCACGCGGAGGCAGAATCATCGTCCTAGAAAAAGAAAAGAATCTCGTACATATTTTATCACTGTACTTACAATAAAATGTTATGCTAGCGGTCTCAGTTGAAAGAAATTCGACGATCGAAGTATCAGAGGTGCCATGGCTCTGGAAACAGAAATATATTTACCATTCTTATGACTCGACATACTCTTCCCTTTGGTATCACAGTACTCCACGTCAAATCCATACCTTCGTTAGGACTGGACATAGTCATTTCCTTTGCGCATGTCGGAACACACACACAGGTACTTAATAAGCCTCATGGTCAAGGCTATCAGTCACTCACGCACACCCTACTGCTAACTATAATACTTAGCCAATAGCTGATTGCCGGCGATACGAAATAATACTGTCCGCAAATCAGTGACGAGTGGACATGTCTCATAAGTTTTTCTTGCGAATGTACCAAAGTATCTTAGAAAGAGAGATGCAATGGTCCTACAAACCCCCAGATGTTAAGAAACAGGACCATACTACTATCGCAAGTGGTCTTGGCTCTACAAGTGCACACAAGTAAACAGGTTTAAAGCTATGCTGGCTTTATAAATCCACGTATGGCATTACCTACGGGTGACGTGGTTTTTTCAGACAAATACCGTGACACTGAATGTAGACGGTGATCGCCGCAGTGTGTATTATCAGACTAGCAGTGCGCTTACAAGTCGCTGATGGTGCACCCTCATAATAAAATTACCGAATTTTGAAAGCGATCCGGCTGAGGATCGAGGTATGAAACCTGTATTTGCAACTCACTCACGCCGCCGCCACTAGATATTTCTCCAGTATTTGTAACGTATTCTGTCTCGATGCCATGTCATAGCTTCTGCGATATATCCACTGAATTATAGGTGATGATTGATTGATAAGGATCAGAAAGGGTAGTAGATGGTCTGCTCATCGAAAGAAATGTACACTAGCTTATCAGACCTCTAGTGCTGCACTTTCAGTAGAAATGACGGCCTGCCGGTGGGGCCGAGCGGTTCTAGGCGCTTCAGTCGGGAACCGCGTGACTGATACGGTCGCAGGTTCGAATCCTGCCTCGGGAGTGGACGTGTGTGATGCCCTTAGGTTAGTTAGGTTTAAGTAATTTTAAGTTATAGGGGCCTTATGACCTCAGACGTTAAGTCCATAGTTCTCAGAGCAATTTGAATAATTTTTTTCTTTTTTTGGAAATGTGATTTGGAATCAAGTCTTTCCATTCAACAACAAACCTGCGTGGGATCCTATTGGGAATTCCTTTAATGATTATAGCCACTAGTGAGTCATATTTCTGGGACTCTCGTATCTTGAAACGAGTTACCTTTCTCGAACATATCTGCTACAGTAAAATTCCAATGTGGTTTTAGGCAGTCCCTATGCATCTTCCAACTATCCGCCAAACTCTGTGCTACCATCCCTGCAACTGTGTACAAGTCGCAGAATGCTATATCTATCACCTTCTGCAACCCGTATAGCTGAGTTACTGTGACAGAACTGTGCTTTGATCATTCAATGGAAACGAGGCCTGCTCCTGCAACATGAGGTAGTATAAAAGACAATATAGGAACTGGATTTTGTTACTGCATTGTGGTGCTTCTCCAAACTCCAAACAGGTACCACAGATCCATAAGCCCCAGGGACCATTCATGTCTATCACCCTACATTCTATCGTCGTTATTATACAGGGTGAGTCACCTTACATTACCGCTTGATATATTTCGTAAACCACATCAAATACTGACGAATCGATTCCACAGACCGAACGTGAGGAGAGGGGCTAGTGTAATTGGTTCATACAAACCATAAAAAAAATGCACGGAAGTATGTTTTTTAACACAAACCTACGTTTTTTTTTAAAAAATGGAACCCCGTTAGTTTTGTTAGCACATCTGTGCATATAAACAAATACGTAATCAGTGCCGTTTGTTGCATTTTAAAATGTTAATTACATCCGGAGATATTGTAACCTAAAGTTGACGCTTGAGTACCACACCTCCGCTGTTCGATCGTGTGTATCGGAGAGCACCGAATTACGTAGGGATCCAAAGGGAACGGTGATGGACCTTAAGTACAGAAGAGACTGGAACAACACATTATGTCCACATGCTAACACCTTTTTATTGGTCTTTTTCACTGACGCGCATTGTTAAAAAAACGTAGGTTTGTGTTAAAAAACATACTTCCGTGCATTTTTTTATGGTTTGTATTAACCACATACACTAGCCCCTCTCCTCACGTTCGGTCTGTGGAATTGATTCGTCAGTATTTGATGTGGTTTACGAAATACATCCAGCGGTAATGTTAGGTGACTCACCCTGTATACCATCCGCCAGAGAAAAATTATGAACTATAAAACTTCCATTAACTTCATCCAATAGAGAACTCGATAAGGTTTTTATCGCATCTCTCTCCTTACATGTATCGAAAATAAATACTGAATGCGTGCTGGCATCGAGCACATGTGCTGATCCTATTAAATATACAGTTATTGATCCACTGCACAGACCATTTTAAAGTTTCATCACCTGTGCTGTAGGCGGATGACCGGATCACACGTATAAGTCGCAAGAGACGCTACCTGTGACCCTGTGTCCTTGTTTGAAACACTCTTTGTACACTGCCATACATTTTGTTTTTCCACCATGACTACATGGTCTGCGTCAGGTTCTAAACTGACATTACCACGTTCTGACCCACTGCCACTCACAGAAAACTAGATGTCGCGTTATGTAAATCAAATTGTTACTGCAGCTACCATAACACAACACACATATTGGATGATTTTAAATAAAAGACAGTTAATACATTAGGAAACAGAAAGAGTCTGGCGGCGTTGTGGAGAGTTTCCAAACTGCTGTCCAGAGGTGACTGACGACCTCTGCATTTAAACTCATCTGTGAAAGTGACAGAATAGCTGATGGCTCTGTGTTCCATTTTGACTAATTCCTCACATTGATGTCATGTACACAATCACCATTTCGGTGTTAGCCAACCCCTGAAGGTGTTGCCCCTCCACCAAAACTCTTTCTCCAACTCAAACAAGCAATGTCAGTCAGTCATGATGTGGTAACCAACAGCGTACCAGTGGACGTATTGGATGGAAGTGACACCATCGATGTTCTCTAATTCTACCAATTTTACAATAATTTCAACACCGACCAATGATGCGATAGCATGTTTCCCAATTTCAGTATCATAGCTAAACCGCCCCTTCTCTGCTTTGTGAGTATCATTTCGAATGTAGATAGACGACTGTGCACTGTATCCATTAATTGTTAATTCTCAAACAGATACATCATCAAAGTATACCAGACAGCACCCTAAATATTTCTAGCACCGCGACCATAGTGCATAATTTACGATCTATCTCTGTTCGGATGGGGTCACAAAGCATTCTCACAGTCTTAAGATAAAACTAGAGACTGAAAGACTTAATCCCACTGTCTTTGAACAGCCCACCCTGCAGCAACGTTACCGATTTCATCTGTAGCTTACCAGAAGCACACAGTGATATTTCACGTCACATGAATGAATGGAGCTAGCAGAGTCCTCGGCCATCCAAGTACACAAGATTTCTCCACATGCATCCATGTCAAGCAGATTAGCACCCCTTATAAGAAACGTGTGATTTTTATGCATGATGGAGGTCCAGACAAATGGAGTTCGAAGCATTTTATGTAGATCAATTACGCTATCAATTTTAAGTATTGTTCTAGCGTCTGGGATCAGTACCAATGGAGTATTGGTAAGAGAGAATATAAACACACACAGTCCTAATCCTATACGGTTCTGCACTTAAAACAGGCTATAATGTTAGATCGCTTAAGTTTCCAACCTATCACTCATGTGGAATGCAGCGCTGTTAATAATCCAATGTAAGTAATATATTTCCAGCGCATGACATACATTCTTCTTGCAGGTCTCACTACGATATACTAGGGTAACATACTGTAAAACGAAGAAACTACTTCCTTAAATGAGTGGCTCTCTATAATACATGCACAATATAGCTTTACAGAGATGTACACTACTGGCCATTCGAATTGTACACCACGAAGATGACGTGCTACAGATGCAAAATTTAACCGACAGGAAAAAGACGCTGTGATATGCAAATGATTAGCTTTTCAGAGTATTCACACAAAATTGGCGCCGGTGGCGACACCTAAAACGTCCTGCCATGACGAAAGTTTCCAACCGATTTCTCATACAGAAACAGCAGTTGACCGGCGTTGCCTGGTGGAACGTTGTGATGCCTCGTGTAAGGAGGAGAAATGCGTACCATCACGTTTCCGACTTTGATAAAGGTCGGATTGTAGCCTATCGCGATTGCGGTTTATCGTATCGCGAAAATGCTGCTCGCGTTGGTCGAGATCCAATGACTGTTAGCAGAATATGGATTCGGTGGGTTCAGGAGGAATGCCGTGCTGGATCCCAATGGCTTCGTTTCACTAACAGTCGAGATGACAGGCATCTTATCAGCATGGCTGTAACGGATCGTGCAGCCACGTCTCGATCCCTGAGTCAACAGACGGGGACGTTCGCAAGACAACAACCGTCTGCACGAACAGTTCGACGACGTTTGCAGCAGCATGGATTATCAGCTCGGAGACCGTGGCTGCGGTTATCTTTGAAGCTGCATCATAGACAGGAGCACCTGCGATGGTGTACTCAACGCCGAACCTAGGAGCCCGAAAGGCAAAACGTCATTTTTTCGGATGAATCCAGGTTGTGTTTACAGCATCATGATGGTCGCATCCGTGTTTGCCGACATCGCGTTGAACTCACATTGGAAGCGTGTATTCGTTATCGCCATACTGGCGTATCGCCTGGCGTGATGGTATGGGGTGCCACTGGTTACACGTCTCCGTCATCTCTTGTTCGCATTGACGGCACTTTGAACAGTGGACGTTACATTTCAGATGTGTTACGACCCGTGGCTCTACCCTTCATTCGATCCCCGTGAAACCCTTTATTTGAGCAGGATAATGCACTACCGCATGTTGCAGGTCCTGTACGGGCCTTTCTGGATACAGAAAATGTTCGACTGCTGCCCTGGCCAGCACATTCTCCAGATCTATCAACAATTGAAAACGTCTGGTCAATGGGGGCTGAGCAACTGGCTCGTCACAATACGTCAGTCACTAGTCTTGATGAACTGTGGTATCGTGCTGAAGCTGCATTGGGAGCTGTACCTGTACACGCCATCCAAGCTCTGTTTGACTCAATGCGCAGGCGTATGAAGGCCGTTATTACGGCCAGAGGTGGTTGATCTGAGTACTGATTTCTCAGGATCTATGCACCCAAATGGTATGAAAATGGAATCACATGTCAGTTCTAGTATAATATGTCTATTGAATACCCGTTAATCATCTGCATTTCCTCTTGGTGTAGCAATTGTAATGGCCAGTAGTGTATATCATCCACTGTTCACATCCGATCACAGTTCGGAAATCATACTGTGCCCACATCACTCCTATATAAAATGATCGTTAGCAACGGTGAACACCTCTTACAAGGAAACAGATAAACTCATAGCAGCAGTGTCTGACGTGTGAAATTACAAGTCATGCCGCCACTAACTCTGTAAACAGCACATTATTCAAACAGATGTATCTACAGGGATTGCAGTGTCCCACAACACCTATTCCTAACTTAGAATCATCTTGAATGAGATTTCCACTCTGCAGCGGAGCGTGGGCTGATATGAAACTTCCTGGCTCATTAAACGTGTGTGCCGGACAGAGACTCGAACCTACGCCTTTCGTGGACAAGTGCTCTACCAACTGAGCTACCCAAACACGACTTACGCCCCGTCCTCACAGCTTTACTTCTCCAGTATCTCGTCTCCAACCTTCCAAACTTCTCATTCTAGAAACATCCCCCAGGCTGTGGCTAAGCCATGTCTCCGCAATATCCTTTCTTTCAAGAGTGCTAGTTCTGCGGGCTTAGCAGGAGAGCTTCTGTAAAGTTTGTAAGGTTGGAGACGAGATATTGGCAGACGTAAAGCTGTGAGGACGAAGCGTGAGTCGTGCTTGGGTAGCTCAGTTGGTAGAGCACTTGCCCGTGAAAGGCATAGGTCCCGAGTTCGAGTCTCGGTCCGGCACACTTTTAATCTGCCAGGATGTTTTAGAATCATCTTAGTTGTGAAGCTGAAGTACCGGTTGTACACCCAAGATGCGACAGGGGAATGAATTACATCGCATAAATCTTCGTTTGTCTAGAGGAATGTATCATATTGCACCCCACGTGAGGTGCAAGTCCTCTCATGTTCGAGAGGTTTACTGTTAACGATCGCAAGTAGACCCTGCTCTATGACCCACACAGAACAAACGGTTGTATACGAATCGAGCGCTGGGTATGTCACACAACTGATGCATCCTGACTCTGCAGTGGTCGGTAGTTCTCGCATCAAAATAGTCGAAGTTTTTTTTTCCTGTTTTAATGCAGAGTGGGCATGTTTCTGCTGATCATTTGTCATCAGTGGGGGTACACTTCGCTGGACGTCACAAAATAATGAGGAAAGACTGCAGTCGAACTTAAAAACTATACCGATTGTGCTCATGAAACTAAAAGAAAATGGACTTTACTTATTTTTGTGAAAAGAGGACATTTGTTATGGTCGCAAAAGTGTTTTGCTTTTTTAATAGATGCCTGACTATAGCTACGTTGACATCAAATACAATTGTTCTCCACCGCCGAACGGGGGGCTGCTGTGGGTGAGCTATGGTGGGGGTGGGGGGGGGGGGGGGGGGTGGGGCGGGCGGTCATGTTTATCTGCTTTGGTGGTCACCTGACACAGCCGTTCTCTGACTGAGGGCCCGCGTGTGGGTGCTCTGTCGCTCTATTTTAGGTAGACAAGTGGCACTTGAGGCGGTCGTCCTTTTACCTCCTATTGTTTAATTGAAAACACACGCTATTGTGCAGGTGTAGGGTGTTGCCTTAAGGCGGCGGGTAGATGGTGGAAAGCGGAGTGCGGGCAGTAGCCTTAGAGGGTGGTAGCGGGGCCGCTAGATGCTCGGCAAAGCATCGTAGAGGGGTGAGGGACAAGGAGAGGGGCAGATGTGAGGGGAAGTGAGAAGGCCTTGGTTTTCGGCAGTTTGTGATTGTACATCTAGAAGAATGCACGTTCAACTACCAGCCCTTCTGCACTCTGCAGTCTTTTAGGACGACGATTTTCCCCCAGTTCTTGTGCTGCAATATGACCTATTAATTGCGAGTGCTGTTTTTTTTCAGTACAATTTCGAAGTGTGAGTAGAACTGTGACATATTTTTCGATCACTTGTAGTAGCGTGTATTGGCTTCAACCACCTAGGCTGCGGGATGGGTTTTGAGCAGGCATCTGCAGTGAACTCGAACGTCTAACAGCAATAGTTACTCCTCTCTGTCGTACACCAGCATCTCGTCAGTTTAATGTATTTCCCACCAAAAAGAATAAAGATAGTACCTACACCCCTGCCTTTTCCCACCAGCTTGTAGCTATAAGGTAAGGTTTAAGTGTATCTGTCGCTAGTTTCGAGTGGTGTTGCGAATTTTTTTCCCAGCAGGATAACATCAGTTGTATGTTATCGACAGTTTTTGAAATGTATTGCGCTCTTGTGCTGTTCTTGTGTAGCGCTTGTGTAATTATGCCCCATCTTTGTGATTAATTACATAATTGGGATCGATATTTGCTTCTAAAATAATTAAAGTACATTAATCTAACTTTCCTCTCCGCAAGTTGACAGTTTTCATGTGTTAGAGGGTGCACTTGCGCTTTCCATCCAGTAGAATAAGGGTTTGAGTCTCGGAAATAGCACAGCCATTTTTAATTACCCGTCAGTTGGAAGTGCCTTTGGTGATTTAATTGTGTTAGGGGAGTGCACTTGTGCTTTCCACCCAGGAGCAGCAGGGTTCGAGTCCCAGAAAGGGCACCACCAAATTTAAACTCCCGCCAATTTCCGGAGGGGGGGGGGGGGGTTTGGAGGTGGGATGGGAAGTCAGCACAACCCTGGTGCGAAGAAAGTACCGCCAAAATTCGAAATTCCCACCAAAATTCGAAATTTCCGCTAAAATTCAAAATTCCTACCAATAGGGTAGGCTAGTGGGATGTGGTGGGGTGGGTGAGGGGAGTAGCTTAGCCGGCCGCGGTCGTTTCGCGGTTAAGGCGCTCGGTCTGGAACCGCGTGACTGCTACGGTCGCAGGTTCGAATCCTGCCTCGGGCATGGATGTCTGTGATGTCCTTAGGTTAGTTAGGTTTAAGTAGTTCTAAGTTCTAGGGTACTGATGACCACAGATGTTAAGTCCCATAGTGCTCAGAGCCATTTGAAACATTTTTTTAAGGGGAGTAGGAGGTGGAGGTGGGGGCTGGGGTAAACGTGCACCTGACTAAAACACCTGACGTCATCTGGTGGCGGGGTGGGCGTGGTCGAAGATGGAAGTGGGCGTGGTCTGCGGCGGGGCTTGGTGGGGGTGGGCGAGGGTGGGTAGGACAACGGTTATTAGTTGATCAATTTAATTAATTTGAGTATCAATTTGGTATCAAAAGTGTGCTGAAAAGCCCACTATAATACTACTCAAGTGAACGCGTAGGTGCTCCATGTTCAACACCAGTGTGCTCCAAAATTCTTGTGCGCGCACCAGCTTTGTGCTCTTTCGGAGGAGATGCCACAGATCATCATGCGTCCTACTTTACAGGCAGACAAGTCTCGGATAACCACGTTCTGTGAAGAGCTGTGGACGTCAAAGCATTTAGCGCCTAGTGACAGTTTCACTGTCCTACATCTTTCCATAGATGCTCACGACAGTAGCGGGTCGACATTCGACCAGCTTCGCTGTTTTAGAGATACTCATTACAAGTTGTCCATAATAATGTTCTGACTGTTATCAGAGTCGCTTATCTCAAAGGATTTCCTCATTTGCAGCCCATATCTTCACAATGGTGACTCTCCGTCTGTGTCTGCTCCGCTGACGTACTATTGTTACATCATGTGCCCGGAACGCCACCGGGCGGCATCCAACGTCGCGTTGGCAGTGGTCTTCATGTTTCGGATTATCAGCGTATTTTAAGGAGAGAAAGCCAATCGACAATGTGTGAAAATTTGAGCCATGATTCTGATAGTACACACTTACGACCTTGTGAAAGTGCAACTCTTAAACTCTTTCGCGCACTCACGTAGCCCCACATGAGTCGGATAACGCCCAAGTACTGTACAGCGGGCTTAGTAATAGGTTTGGTAATTACTGTTTTGACATTGTTAATTTGCCCTGTTCACTGTGTTGCGATTCAAAAACGCAGTGTGTGTGTGTGTATGAAACGTATTGTTCTGTAATTAAAAAATAGGCTAGTGTTATTTAACTGTTAACATCGCTGTTGTGCACTATTTTCTTTACATTTTAAACCTAATACTATAAAAGTGACATAAATTTGCACGATATACGCTATTCTTCTATGTGATTGCCTTGATTAAATTGTAAATAGAAAATCATTAAACTCAATTCGTAACAATTCTTCAGTCGCTTAGAGTGATTCATTTTCATTTGGTTCCGTATCTACAGCTGTAGACTCTCAAATGAGAATATTCTTAAAATAATACTGAACGTATAGGTGTATGATGACATATTATATACTCACATTGCGTACTGTTATGATTAATTTGTAAATCGAAAATCGTTAACTTCAATTCATATTAATTCATCAGTCACTAAGGGTGATTTTCAAAAATGTGTTCAAATGTGTGTGAAATCTTATGGGACGTAACTGCTAAGGTCATCAGTCCCTAAGATTACACACTACTTAACCTAAATTATCCTAAGGACAAACACACACACCCATGCCCGAGGGAGGACTCGAACCTCCGCCAGAACCAACCGCACAGTCCATGACTGTAGCGCCTGACCGCTCGGCTTACCCCGCGCGGCGATTCATTTTCATTTGGTGGTGTGTACACAGTTGCAAAATGTCAAATCAGAATATTGTTAAAATAATACTGTACGTGTATATATGTGTGTGGCTGACATATGATGTATTAATTTTCGAGCCGGATAACGTGTGCTATGGAAGAAGATTTGAAACGTCCCCATAGAAAAATTATACATGACTGTGCTTAAACTGACACACAATATTTTTAGCACAACGCAATCTGACTTTCAATAATCCCTACAACAGAATGGCCCTGACGAACATTTACCTATACCTTTCACAAATCACTTACCTCACCAAAAATCTTCGTTACTCGAACTACTGCAATACAGCAGCAAGCCCCACTACTGCCAGCTAAATAAAAGTTTCAAACTACTGAAGGCACTAACTACTGATAGGCATAGTTGGCGAATGAAAGATTTTAATACAGAACAAACAAAGTATTTACTTTAATAGTCATAATCAGTTCATGACATCCATTCTTACAAATTTCAAAACTCCGCCATCTCTCTCCCCACGTCCACCACTGCTGGCGGCTCACCTCCAACTGCGCAACGCTACGTGCTGTTAACATCCAGCCGCCCAACACTACAATGGCGAGTATTACAACAATGCCAACCAGCCACTGACTGCACACAGCACAGCCAGTGATTTTTCATACAGAGCGTTATGTGGCGTTACCAATAAAAAAATCCTAAATAGCCTACTTACAGATTTAAAAACACGTTGAGCAAATGTGTCCGACTCTCGCGTCCTTTTCGCTCGCCCTCAACATCCCGCATATAAGAGGGCTCTAATTGTCACTCCGCTGTATACCGCTTCACGGTCGGGCGTTAGGTGGCTGCAGTGGGGCGAAGAGAGTGACAAAACAGCTGGAGCTCGTGGAAGTTTAAAAGCTCTTATGTCAAAAGCTCACAGATGCGTACTGTCAGAATTACGGTCGAAGCATTCGTGCGGGGGATTTTTGGGGGTGATATCTTGCATGTGTGATATATCCACCTTAATAAATGAGGTCAAGTTGGTGATATTATTTGCTTGTGAGTGCAAGTAGTTACAGGGATAAACATAAACAACAAAACCCATGTCCAAAACCGGAGAACGGATGAATGGCAATGCTCGTGGAAGGACAGGACTACCAACAAGCGTTTGTGTAACTTATTCGCAGATTACCATCAAGCGTAGATGGCCGAAGGGAATGGTGTACTTCAGTACTCAACGTAGTTCGTAACCAGTCCGTCTACACAGAACAGGCGTACCATACAGAAACCGAGAATTGTCTGGCTACCCGTCAAGATGCTGAAGAAAGGAAGTAATTTAGCTCTGCTGCCAATGGCACATCAAGAGCACTGCAGGAGGCAGAACAGGCTTTTCGATGATGAAGTTCGGGTAAAATGCCTGATAAGAGGAAGAAGCTGAAAGAGGTTTGGAGCGTATGCACACAAGAAGAATAGCAAAAGCAGAATCACCTCGCAAGGAAGTTTATCAAAGAAAGAATGAGGACGGAAACTCAGTGGACGTTCTAAGTTCAGATCATGATGACGACAGTGACGATAATGGTGATGATAAATGTGATGGTAATGACGGTGGTGATTATAGTGGTGCTGATGATGGAGGCAAGGATGATGATTGTAATATTGGTGGTAGCAATGACGGTGGTGATTATAGTGGTGCTGATGATGGAGGCAAGGATGATGATTGTAATATTGATGGTAGTAATGACAGTGGTGGTTATAGTGGTACTGATGATGGAGGCAAGGATGATGATTGTAATATTGGTGGTAGCAATGACGGTGGTGATTATAGTGATACTGATGATGGAGGCAAGGATGATGATTGTAATATTGGTGGTAGCAATGACGGTGGAGATTATAGTGGTGCTGATGATGGAGGCAAGGATGATGATTGTAATATTGGTGGTAGTAATGACGGTGGTGATTATAGTGGTACTGATGATGGAGGCAAGGATGATGTTCGTAATATTGGTGGTAGTAATGACGGTGGAGATTATAGTGGTAATGATGATGGAGGCAAGGATGATGATTGTAATATTGGTGGTAGTAATGACAGTGGTGATTATAGTGGTACTGATGATGGAGGCAAGGATGATGATTGTAATATTGGTGGTAGCAATGACGGTGGTGATTATAGTGGTACTGATGATGGAGGCAAGGATGATGATTGTAATATTGGTGGTAGCAATGACGGTGGTGATTATAGTGGTACTGATGATGGAGGCAAGGATGATGATTGTAATATTGGTGGTAGCAACGACGGTGGTGATTATAGTGGTATTGATGATGGAGGCAAGGATGATGATTGTAATATTGGTGGTAGTAATGACGGTGGTGATTATAGTGGTACTGATGATGGAGGCAAGGATGATGATTGTAATATTGGTGGTAGTAATGACGGTGGTGATTATAGTGGTACTGATGATGGAGGCAAGGATGATGATTGTAATATTGGTGGTAGCAATGACAGTAGTGATAAAGGTGACGATGATGGTGGTGATGGCGGTGACGATGGCAGCAACGATGATGCCGATCATGATGATGATGAAGAAGAAGAAGAAGATGATGATGATGATAATGATGGGATGATTACTGCTAAATGTGTTCAGTTATCATATGCGCACTACGAAATTGTTTGAATGGTACATAAAAATAGATATAGGAAACCAAAAGGTATTGCAAAGGTTTTAGTGCTTCCGAGCCTGCAGCATAATTTGTTAGAAGTTTAGTGTAGGAAGACACACAGATGCAGATGAACAGCATTCTCAGCATTCGTGAGCATTTTAAAGATAGGTGATTCCCATCGTAATAAATTGGTGGTGAATTTTTCTTTCCCTTCTACTTCATTCCCCTTGCTTTCTTTCTTTCTTTGATACATGTTTCTGTCAATAATGCAGTAAAGTTTAGCTGTTGGGGAAGTATTGTAGCTTGAGTATAGCGGATCCAGGGACTCACGATGTTTTCTGGTCTGTGTTTCAATCTTGTGACCTACTTTAGTCTCACACAAAGGAGTGTGCACTAGAGGTCGCCATTTTCTGCTGTTTTCGTTGTAGTACATCCAGCTGTCTTTTGTGCAGCGTTTGTAAATATCTCGAGATCTACACGTATTAGTGCTGTGTAATATGTTAGGGCTCTTTGGACGATATTGTTAATTCTCCATTTACAGAATTTTATGGCAAGCAAAATTATATATATATATATATATATATATATATATATATATATATATATATATATAAGCTAGTTATATAATGTGTGGAGAGTTACGCTGTACTCCGTTGGTCGTGCACTATCTTTCACCGTGAAACAGTATAACTGTTACCGTGCAACGTCTGATATTTGTAAATGAACTGAGTTTATTTAATCTCTTAACGATTTTCCGTGGCTTGTAAATGAAAATTTCTTTTTTGCCAATAGAGCTTATTTCAAAACGTATTTAACTTGTACCTGGTTTTCGATAATCCTTTTACTTAGTTTGATGTCACTTACTGATTGTATAGAAGAGTAATTATGCTACAGGTAGAGTTTTAAATACATTACTGACAACACTGGAACACATTTAAGCTTCAATAGCATGTTTGTTCCTCGGTGATAGCCACATTGTACCTTAGCACGGGTTTTCACATTTGGGGAACCCTTACTTTTCGAGAGTAATTTAGATAATTCCAGGAAAGACTGCAGTGCATAAAAGTGAACGCTATCGTTTAAAACTGGAATAAGAAAATATAATAAACGTCTATTACAATGCTGGCTAGAGATGAAAGTCTGTAGAGGTGCTACAACCTCCCCTACATGTTTAAAATTACATATTTATTCACCCTCATACTGGTAAAAATATAGAATGAACAGAATATAACATTGAGCCCTAGAATCAAAAGACGGCTGAGTCATTTGTGTCAGCAACGAATAACACATTAAACAACTCCTCAAGTTAGATAAAACTGGTCTTTCTTAAATGTTCACGAGGTGCGGCCCAGTACTCGTACGAAAGTATTTAAGGGAAGTATCCATCGAAGAAGTAAGTTCACAAGAACAGAAATCATCAGAGAAATAGTGATTTGTTAGTCGGTGACACAATGTAAAGAAAAAAGGGGTTTTGTAATAGCCATGCCCCACTCTCTCTCTCTCCCCCCCCTTTTCTCTCTATCTTCGTCCCTCCCTTGTGTATGTGTGTGTGTGCGTGCGTGCTTGTGTGTGTGTGTGTGTGTGTGTGTGTGTGTGTGTGTGTGAGTGTGTGTGTGTGTGTGTGTGTGTGTTCGTGTTCGATAGCCCCTCGCGCGGCTGCCTCGGATACTTACGACAACGGATTAATTCCAGTACATCCGACTGTAAGCTACAGAGACTGTTGTTGGGGCTGAAATGGTGTTAGTGGTGCTCGCGGGCGAGTGAATAGCAATTCCATTTTCGTACGTCTGTTTGCGCGAATAGCCCCGGTCGCGAATCCGATGTTGGCACAAGTAGTTATCGATTGTTTGCAGTCGATAGCCGGCTCCCCGCGTCGGCAGCGATATAATGGGCAGTAATTGAAAACAGATGGCCTTAATGCATGGGCGAATGGCGGTGCCAAATTTTATATGTTCATTATCGGTGCGAGAACGACCGAGCACGTCGGCACGGGAGATGAAAAGGGCAGTTGGGGAGCAGCCATATTGACGCTAGGGGGACGCTTCCTACATCCCGCTCGTAAAACTAGTTATTTCGTGACGCATCACTGACGTAATTTTTATGACAGCAGTAGCCAAAGGTATTTTCTTTTGAATTCTATGACACTTTATAGATTACTCATTGGTGTCTACAGTTACGACTTTCTTAAACTTTCACTTTTAAATAAATTATCTTACAACATTTGTTTACTAAGAAATATTCTATTTTCAATGATGACTATAAGTGGATAAAAGGTCTGCTTACTGTTGGGAATATGTAGTGTTGGATTTCGAGTGGTGAAAATATTTTACTCTATGGATAATTTTCTTCACACCTACATTTTTATTGTTATGTTTATATGAAAAGCGCCATTTTCAGGCACCTATGAAGTGTGACTATACATCTCTTTACTTTCATACATTTTGAATCAAATCTATACTCAAATACAAAATTCCACAGGAAGTGAATTGAATCAAATGTAGTATTCAGAATGAGATTTTCACTCTGCAGCGGAGTGTGCGCTGATATGAAACTTCCTGGCAGATTAAAACTGTGTGCCCGACCGAGACTCGAACTCGGGTCCTTTGCCTTTCGCGGGCAAGTGCTCTACCAACTGAGCTACCGAAGCACGACGGTACTCACAGCTTTACTTCTGCCAGTATCCGTCTCCTACCTTCCAAACTTTACAGAAGCTCTTCTGCGAAACAGTGAACAAGATTTGGGTAGCATCTTGCCTCCTACGCTTCAGCAACCGCACGTGTTTGCTGTGGCTTGGTGGACCCAAGGACATGTCGTGGGCGGAGTCTGGTGGAAATGCTAGTCAGTCGGACAATGCGGAGGTGGTCACATCAACTTTTGCCAGCGACGAGGTCTGCTTTGCGATAGATATGCACTGGGTTTGACATCGGACCTCTGTGGTATGTCGGCTGCGCTTATCTTCACATTCAGCATGGCTGGCCAAGGTGTGGTAGCAGTGATCAGCTGGTGCGACTGAGCAGAAAAGACTGGATAAGAGAGCTCTGTGGTACAGACCAACATGATACAGAAGTATGCAACGGTCTATAAGGACAATGGCCCGGTGCATGCAGACATTGTCACACTAGGTAACAGAGTTTCTTCTTGCTGATGTTAAGGAGAGCTGACAGCCAGTGAGGATGAATGGTGGAGTACAGAGCAACAAGTCGTTTATCGTTTTTGTGAGCCATTAGTGGTAGGAATTAAGAGTATTTGATCGATTAGGTGCTATTCAACAGTACGCACATAGGTATGTGAAGTCGGCTTGCACCTGTTGCGATTGTATAGAAGATAAACGTCAAGTGAATTCCAGTAATGAAGAGCAGGGTCTTAGGCAAAAGAGTGTAGTAGTTTGATTGTAAAATTACATATATGGCAAGACCACAATTGTTTACTAGTGATATGTTCTGTGTATTGTACTGCTTTTCTTATGATCTATGTAGAAATTAATTTTATGTAAAAGTCTTTGGAGGCTATTCTGACAGATGGACAGCAGTACCTTGTAGAGACAGTTGTTTGTCTTGGTGGCTCAGTGAGTCTGCTTGTAAAGTTAGTCTTGAGCCTATAGAAACTGTTACTTTTAGTTGAAGCCTTTCTGTGTAGTTTATGTGGGCCAAGCAAGATTACTGTATGGTACGTGGTACTTACTGGAATTAAGAAGAACGTGGAAGGGAGGACCCACAAATATTACTTCCTTTTCACACAACCTGTTTATTCAACAAACGTAAATTGTGTTTTACATATAATTGAAGCATTTATGATAAAATTTTCTTTTACAAAATGGACAAATTTGCAAAATTCTTTTGACCTTAAACCTTAAGTTAATAAGCTTTTAATCTTTGTGAAAGAAATCTGAAGTGTTATATTGCAAAACAGCAAACAATATGACAATGAGTACAGGACGACCGGACCTGCAGCTAACCAGTTATCGGGTGAAACGCCGGTGTTCACTACCGCACTGGACACAGTCTGTCTTATTAAATGCCCTTCTCCAACACATGAAAACTATATAAGCACCATTGATGACATGGGTGATTCAATAATTCACAACAGGTGACTTTACTTTTAATGTGAAAGCTGTATGTCGAAAGGTTCGGTGTTAAGATGGGTACCTGTGCTTAAAGGTTAAATAGATTAGCCAACAATATGACCTCTTAATTTCAATCGGCAACCAAGGTGTGACTAGATCCCAGCCCATCCCTTCTGACAATTTTATTTTGAATAAATCCCTGGTGACATTTCGCTGTTAAAATTTTCAAAGTTAAACTGATTGTCAGTTATTGAGACCGCTGTGAAAGAACTTCTTAAAACATTACCTGTGAACATTTATTACAAGAGAACTCACTCCGCGGAACCACAATATCCAGATAAAATACACCAATAAAGACTCCATCTTTCAAACACAAGAACGAACAGCTTAGTACAACAGGTTGTTCAGATTATAACTAATGACTGTGAAATACAATTACAATAAAAGAATTAAACCGGTTAACAGCTAAATCTTACCACAAGGTCCATCTTTTGTTTAACGGCTACCTGTTCCTTAGTACAATTGCTCCGGCTGTATTTATGACCAACAGCTGATTCATTAGAACGTTAATGATCGGGTATTAACGAAAAAGAAAAGGCAGTATAATAGCGGGACAAATTTTCAAACGGGAGCTTGTGTCTTAGTACAAAACTACTGCCTAAATTTAAGACCAAAGAGCCGACCTAGTAAAACTGAGGGTCGGGTACAAACCAGTAAATAATGAGAGCAGGTAGACAATGAAACAAATTACCACGAGGATTACACAATGTTACTCCCCTTTTTCAGCAAGCAGTTCCATGGATCCACAGTGTGTCTCAGCGGTTACTGCGTGGTACCGATGGAAGCCAGGTAGAAGAGGGCAGCCAGGCCACGATCGGTCATCCGACACGAAAGCTGCCAACCAACCGTCGGGATGTCGCCCTGCTAAGAAACGAAATGAGCATACGGCATAGTTAGCCGAGAGGCCCCGTTCGGGGAAGATCGGCCGCCAAGTGAAAGTATCATTTCAGTCGATGCCACATTGGGAGACTTGCACGCCGGTGATGAGAATGAAATGATGGTGCACCAGATCCCCGAGCGGAGAAAATCTCCAAGCCGGCCGGAAATCGAACCCGGGTCCGCCTACAAGGGAGGCAAGCACGTTACCGCCCAACTAATCAGGCGGACCTCGGCCTGCTGCTTGTAGTCGACGCTGACCCCGGTGGAGGAAGAGATTAGTGTTTAACGTCCCGTCGACAACGAGGCCATTAGAGACGGAGCGCAAGCTCGGGTGAGGGAAGGATGGGGAAGGAAATCGGCCGTGTCCGGGAAGGATGGGGAAGGTAATCGGCCGTGCCCTTTCAAAGGAACCATCCCGGCATTTGCCTGAAGCGATGTAGGGAAATCACGGAAAACCTAAATCAGGATGGCCGGAGACGGGATTGAAGCGTCGTCCTCCAGAATGCGAGTTGACCCCGGTGAAGTAGCCCGGTATCTTCGCTCTTCGCAGGCCCTCCTTGCGCAGCTCGTGGCTTCGTGACCACCTCTTGTAGCTACGCTACCGCCAATCCACAATCTTCGTGCCATGCTCTCGGGCCAGCGTATCCCGTATGTCGGCAAGAAAAGACCTAAGAACGCAATCCCAACACTTCCTCATAGATATTGGCATTGGGGCGCAAGAGGGATAGTCGGTACTACACCTGAGCCAGTGGCGCCAGACAGAACAGTCTACTAACTCAATGGCGCCACGGATCACTTTGTATAATATAGGAAAGTGTTTTAGAATGAGTTTCTACATATTATCGTTGCCTGTTTGAGTTAGTCTTATATATCTGTGTGACCGAAATATTGTTTTATTTTTGGATTTATCAATTTTTTAATCATATACAGCTGTGGCAGCCACTGTGCCAGTGTAGTGCAATGGTTAGCTCATCTGCCTAATAAACTGGGGACACGGGTTCGAATCCCAGCACTGGTGCAAATTTTAATTCATTGCTTCAGGATACACAATTAGTCACTTCTGATTCATTGTCTGTCTGCTTGCATGTTGTAATATTTTGGTCACAAAATAAGATATTTACTGTAGGTCCATGCACAGCCCTCACACGACGTAACTTGTCTTGTCCGACGAGGTATCAACAACTGCTTGGCAGGTTTCCGAAAATTTGTAGCACTACATGTCTACGCACAGGTCAGATTAGTTCCGCAAATAAAGCTGCCGATACCGTGGCTTCACTATCATGCTCCTTAAGCCATAGTGGCTCTGGTGAGGATTTGTGACGTGGACAGCTACCGTGCTAGAAGGTGACATCGCCGTAGGGGAGTGGTACTGTGCGTTTCGAGCAAGTTTTCTTGTGTTTGTAATGTTTTTTTGTGTTTATATTATCTGTTTAACTATGTTGAAGGGCTCTAGATACCTCATCTCAGGATGACGTGTGCAGGGCAATGTGAAGTACACCACCAGTTCCCGGACGTTTGTGGAATAAAAAGAGCTCAATTAGCAGTTCCTTTCATTATTCAGTAAGTCGTTCGTACACTTATCCGTTGGCGTGAGTTGAGACCTGGCAAGGGTTGTTACCTCATCGTAACGTCACTGGCGCTCTTGGCTCATGGCAGTGCGAGAGTGTAGTATCAGCAGCATCAAGACTGCCGTCAGCCATCTGGTAGGCGGCAGGCGCGTAAGTTGGGGCGAGTCGTTCCCAGCGGTCGTTCAGGCCTGCAGCGTGCTGGTGTACAGGAAATCACCTGGAGACACTCAGGGAGCAGGTGAAGTGCCTCCAGAGATTGTCCCCTGTTTTTGTTTTTCTTTCGGTCATACGCGTCCATTCTCCCCTTCTGGTGTCACTGGATCGAGCCCAGCTCGCATTCTGCGTAGCTACAGCTCGTGGACCAGCAGCCAATGGATGATGTCGCTAGGCAAAGTAGAAGCTGACTGGTCCACGTGGGACCGACAACTGGTATGGAATACGTCTTGGCTTGGAGGGTAGTCACAGAGACGGTACTTCTAGGATCTGAACGACGAGTCTTTATAGTTTCTGTCCTCAGATTTGTTGACAGAGTGCCCCCTTGGGTCACACAGGCGACCAATGCAGCACAGCGTTGGACCATAGCACGAGAAAATTCAGCTCACCGCTGCGGCAGGCTGGCGTCTTGTGGCATTCTGTGCCAACAGTAATCCAGCAATGGCAGCAGAATTTTATACTCATTTCGCTTGCTCGTCTATCGACAAATTGAGAAATCTGCACAGAAGTTGGTTGCCATAACGTCTTGACGCGAAATATCTAATATCGCGAGACTGCTACGGTCGCAGGTTCGAATCCTGCCTCGGGCATGGATGTGTGTGGTGTCCTTAGGTTAGTTAGGTTGAAGTAGTTCTACGTTCTAGGGGACTGATGACCACAGCAGTTGAGTCCCATAGTGCTCCGAGCCATTTGAACCATTTGAACCTAATATCGCGACTATGTCAGTCAGACAATAGTGAGCAGACAGCTTCATACATGAGTTATGGTTCTGAATCGTGCCTCGGGCATGGATGTGTGTGGTGTCCTTAGGTTAGGCTGAAGTAGTTCTACGTTCTAGGAGACTGATGACCACAGCAGTTGAGTCCCATAGTGCTCCGAGCCATTTGAACCATTTGAACCTAATATCGCGAGTATGTCAGTCAGACAATAGTGAGCAGACAGCTTCATACATGAGTTATGGTTCTGAATCGTGCCTCGGGCATGGATGTGTGTGGTGTCCTTAGGTTAGGCTGAAGTAGTTCTACGTTCTAGGGGACTGATGACTACAGCAGTTGAGTCCCATAGTGCTCCGAGCCATTTGAACCATTTGAACCTAATATCGCGACTATGTCAGTCAGACAATAGTGAGCAGACACCTTCATACATGAGTTGATGATGATGATGATGAGTCCCATACTCCGTTTACCGAGCGTAGGGGAGCGACGCGGGAGACCCGCGCCGCCATACTAGGCAAGGTCCTAGTGGAGGTGGTTTGCCATTGCCTTCCTCCGACCGTAATGGGGATGATTGATGATGATGATGAAGACGACACAAACACCCTGTCATCACGAGGCAGGTGAAAAATCCCTGACCCCGCCGGGAATCGAACCCGGGACCCCGTGCTCGGGAAGCGAGAACGCTACCGCGAGACCACGGTTCTGAATCGCGCCTCGGGCATGGATGTGTGTGGTGTCCTTAGGTTAGGCTGAAGTAGTTCTACGTTCTAGGGGACTGATGACCACAGCAGTTGAGTCCCATAGTGCTCCGAGCCATTTGAATAATTTGAACCTAATATCGCGACTATGTCAGTCAGACAATAGTGAGCAGACAGCTTCATGCATGAGTTATGGTTCTAACGTGACAGGTGTGTGATCCGACCCAGTAGCTAGCTGCAAGTAGTTACGGGTGTGGCCGAAATGTGTCATACAGACTACAAAATCATACGATTCACACGTAGTTTGGAGACAGAACTGTATCTAATGTGACTATTAAAACTTTCATTAATTATTGTTAATTTAATTGTTTTACCTCTTACTTTGAATGAAGCTGTGAATGGAAAGTAATATGATATATGAATACCGTATCATCCATTAGCTGAGAACGGGATAGAGCGCGAAGTGTGATTGTACAGAGAGAGTGACTCATATTCTCGAGGTAATTCTATTAAGTGGAACTAGCCAGTTTATGAGACTTGGGAAACAAGAACATTTTACAATATTTCATTTATTTAAAGAACAAGTTTTTTGATAATTTGGGATTTTCTAATCAGATTACTTTATTAAATTGTTCATAAAAGCTGTTAGGTTGTGATTGGTCAAATCTAAAAGACGCGGGATAGCACGGTTTAATACTAAAACTGGATTGGGTGTGATTTGTATAAGCCAATCAGGGGACAGTATGTTAGCGCATATTTTGTGGACTATGATAATTGCTTCCTACAGTCCAACGACATTTAGTAACTCAGCCACTATCATGTATGGTCGCTTGTATAAGGAGCTCTGAATAGATGTCATAATTGCAAAAAACACTCCAAAGCCAAGATCGCAGAAACCGGTTCCGACAGACTTCGCTGTCATTTTCAGGTCTTAAAAAATCCTATTATTCTTTAAAAACATGAAGCACCTTCTGCAGATAGCCACGTATATATACGGCTCACAGATGGCTATTACTTCACAAAAACAAGGTACATAGTAGCTATTAGCACATATGTTCACATAAGCTTTACGTCTTCTCAACAAACACCTAAAATCCACCTTAAACGTCGTGTAAGCTAAAGCTTATTTACACAAGGTGCTTTATATTTTTAAGTACTTCAGTTATGACCCTTTACACTCTGCTGTTTTTTTTTATCCACAGACAACTTGGCGTGAGGTCCAACTTAACATGAACATGTTTGATAGCAAAAAGTTTTTTTAAAACCTGAAGATGACAGCAAAGTCGTTGAAACCGATCGTTTTACATAAATAAATATTCAAGCGACCTCAGCCTGAAGAAATTTTTCAGTAAGTAAAACCGATGACTGCTTCTGTATTTACAAAATGTGGATATTCAGTGACATGTGATAATTTGGTGGAATAATGAGTTAAATTTGACCGTAGTGTGCAGCAAAGCAACCACGAACGAGTGAGAAAAACGAACAAGCGAAATTACTATTTTTATGTTTGAACTGTGACTTTTGAAATCATTAAAATACTCCTGGTGTATTGTACAAGTCGGGGCCGACAAAAATGTCAAAGAGATCCATTTGGTCAACATTAGAGGGAGTATTCTGTCAGAGACAATCCATTTTGTAATATTTACTCTAAAGGATTCAGCTGAATGTGATCGTGAATATGTGTGTCGAAATCATAATTTCAGACTAGCATGGACTTGGTGGTCTCTTTGTATGAATAAGTAACAATGTATTGAATTTTTCACTCACAAACTATCCTTCAATAGTTCAGCTAACCTGATACTAGAAAACATTTTGGTTTTACTTGTAAACACTTGTAGTTCGACTAGTTTCTGCTACAGCTTTCGCTAGCCGGAGATCATTTTTCACTTTCCAACAAGTCGGCGCGTGGGCTAGACTGTAGAAGAAGAAATTACCGCCACTTAAGAGGAACTGAAATTTTTGTGGGATCCGAAAATGAACCGCGACGTTGCAGCCTAAAATATTAGTTGTTGGCATAAATGCCAGCGCTCACCATCCAGAAGCCACTTCTGTTCTGTCTGTACATTAAAATTCATAAGAAATGTGTTTTCATTGCTGAGAGTAGTACTTAATTGAGGAAATTGTTCCCGGATTTTTTTCCTGATTGTGTTTACAGTGTGGCTCCTTACATAGGGTTCAGCGCAATGTAATTCGTATGCCGTTCTCATTTCTCTGCTTTCCAGTTCCAGTTTCGGAGTATGTGGCGGGAAGAAAGCCGTCGATAAGTTTGAACCTGTACTGGTTTTTATCTGAATTACCCGTAATAGTCATTGTGCAAGATTATGTAGGACCAAGTAAGATATTTCTTGACTCTTTGACTACATTTTCAAGGCTGTTTAACAGTAAATCACATAAATAACGCTTCTATTGTAGGACTTGCCTGGATGAGTTTTGCGTGATGCTTTCAAGCTTACTAAACGTACGCTATGTCCTTTATGTGTGAATCATAGTGACGTAGGGTTTAGGAAAGGTAAAGGCACCAGGGAGATAATTCTGGCACACCGACTGATATTGGAAGAAAGACTTAAAAATAAATCAAGATACCTCCAAAAGATTTGTCGACATACGAAATGCGTTCAAAACGGTACATGGCGCCAGACGTCTGAAATTGTGAGAAAAACTGTAGTAAACTATATGGAAAGATGGATAATATATACTACTATCTAAAGACAAGACTAGTTTAACGTTGCTACCAAAAAATTTCGAGAAGTTATTGACCGACTTATTCCAAATTTGTACACAATAGTCTAATAACCATTTCAACAGACACACTACATGTTTTTAATATTCACATAATAGAAATAGTAAGTAATATACTAAAGTGGAAACATTACTAGCAAAAATTTTGAGAAGTTTTTGATCGATATATTCCAGACTTTTACACGGTGCTGTAGTATAATTGTGGACTGTAATATAAGGTAGGACATAAGTATGCTATATAGTTATTTAATAAATATAATATATGAGAAATTTTAAAGATTTTTATTGGCTAGGTCAAGCAACCGTGCGTTATTTAATTACAGGCTGAGATACTGATCAATTTACTTCAAGTTCTTACACGAAGCTTTAATGAACATTCAATGTGACACAAGCTATATATTTTTTTAAAAACAAGGTACACAGATATTCTTTGAGAAAGTACTGGGAGAAAGAAGATGCTGTTGTGCGCTGTGAAAGTGTGTCGCTCCGTTCCCTTTCTTGACGTCAGTTTTACTTATCATGGCATGGTATTTAAGCCATTACACCCATTAATTCTCCTATAAGCATTATTTGTCCTCAATACACAATTTCAAACAAAACGTATATAGACAACTATATGCTGTTTGATTTTCTTTCTCGTAGTCAGTTTTCTTATGCCCTGTCGTCTTGCCACTGCTACGGTCGCAGGTTCGAATCCTGCCTCGGGCATGGATGTGTGTGATGTCCTTAGGTTAGTTAGGTTTAAGTAGTTCTAAGTTCTAGGGGACTAATGACCACAGCAGTTGAGTCCCATAGTGCTCAGAGCCATTTGAACCATTTTGTCGTCTTGTGATTATAACACTGTTACGAACCTGAATCATCCAATATTTTGTAATCATACCCGTTCGCAGATAAAAACTATACGAAACACTCACATGTAGCTGCTACCCTCATAGATCCATCAACTGGAGAGGTGTGTCTCATAGCCCATATATCAATAATCCCGACCGATTTTCTGATTCAGTTTACGCGACTTCAGTTTCCAGTAAAGGTTTCGATGCAGCCACAATAAACAAAGCTCAAGGTTAATTATGGCTGGGGGGGGGGGGGGGAAGAGGAGAGGGACAGAGAAGAGGGTGGGATGAAATGGATATATAGATTGGAAACAGGAGCGGAGAGAGAAGGGGTGAGGAAGAGATGGTGACAATAGTGGGATGGAGGGCAAGGATGAGACGGACAGAGGGAGAGGGGGGAGGAAGTGGACAAATAGAGGAGAAGGAAGAGACTGAGAGAGGGGGAAAGAGGTTGGAACGTATCTCCGATTTACCTTGCATATTTAGCAATCGCCGGATTAGCTAGTATAATTATCTAAAAGAAGTACGAAGGAACAACAGTAAAAGGCCAAGAGCGATGTGTCCGAATTCAGAACCTGGTAACACAGAAACGTAATCTCTCGGACCTACTATTCAGTGTATACGTAGGAGAAACAATGACGAAAATAAAAGGATGGTTCAGGAGCGGGTTTCAAATTCAGGGTGAAAAGATATCACTGATAAGATTCGCTGATGGCGTTGTTGTTGTCAGTGAAGGTGGAGAAGAATTACAATATCTATTGAACGGACTAAATAGTCTGATGAGTGCAGAAAACTGATTGAGATAAATAGAAGAAACATGAAAGTAGTGAGGAATAGACGAAATGAGATTACCTATCAACTTTACATTATAATTAGGGACAGATGGGCAGAGAAGTAAAATAATTGTACGGCCTAGGACGAAAAATAAAATTTGACGGATGAAGCAAGGAGTACATTAAAAGCAGACTAGCATAGCAGAAAACGATATTCCTGGCCGAAAGATGTGTCCTCATATCAAACGTAGGCCTCAGTTTGAGAAAGAAGTTTCTACGAATATAGTTCCAAGCGCAGTTTTATGGTAGTGAATCATGGACAGTGTAAAAGAAAAGAGTCGAAGCGTTTGGAAATCTGATACAATAAGAAATTAACACGACTTTCGCAGAATCGGCAAAAAAATAATTATAAGAGCACTGAAAAGAAGTAGGACTATGATGATATGTCGTGTGTCATGACATAAGGGAATAACATCCATGATATTAGGAGAAGCTGTACAAAACAGGAGGGGAACAGATTGGAATGCATACGTCAGTTTGCGGAATCCATGTTCATAGCTACAGTGGAATTTTCCAGAAGAGTCATGGTACTTAAGACTGAGAAGCAAAACAATATTCCTCATGCCTCGATTCATCAACAGTCAGTTGTAAATGTGTGAACCATCTATTTGTACTGCAAGTTTCACTGGAAGTTGTACAGAAATAAACATGATAGAGCTTTCCTTATTTTAACAACCACACTCACGTTTACATCTGGTTATGGCACATCACCTGTAGAACATGTAGCGTTTAACGCACAGCAAAATGACTACCAACAGCTTCGGCAATCGATTTCCTTTGCAGTTGAAAGTAGCCGACAATCATGAAATGCGAAGAAAATTTGTGTAAAATGGAGAAATTTTGAGGTTCCAATTACATTGTCCTTTGTGTGACAAAGCTCTAGTGACTTTAACAGTAGCTGTTTTAAGTTACCTTTTTATGTAAAATGCTGCACATCTAGCTCTTCTCTCTTTACATTCGTCTGATTTCAGCAGTGGCCATCTAAATTTCTTTGGCATATAGTATGAGCTGCCACCTTTGATCTCTCCGAAATCTACAATTCTCACATTTTTTAATCTGTTGTTGGATATTCTGGGCAGTGTGTAGCTTACTGCCCTGTGGGTACTTTAGTACTCAGACAACCTCTGTTCACTAACGACTGAATGAGTTCGCACCTGACGCGTCATTTTTTCCTGTTTTCTCTCCCTCTCACGCTTTTCCAGTTTAGGCGCTACAGCCCTTTGTTCCGGTGTAAGCTTCTTGTGAAACCACGCTGTCAGTTTTCTGTACTCCTGCAACAGGCCTTTCCGAATGAGCGTTTTATGTCTCTCCCTCACACACTGTGTACACAATCGAACGCTTTCGCGAGTCTGCTATAAACCTGAAGCCATGAATGATACTTTCGACCGGAATGTGTGATTCTCTGTCTGAACAGTGAATGCAGATACCAATCGTAAAACTCCCTAATCTTTTACGGCAGCCTGTTTGTCCCCAACGATACGTTTCGGCGTCTGTAGTGGCAATGTTTCATTCTTTTTCCCTCCAGAAATTTATCCCCGAGACTTATCTGCTCCGACGAATGTCTACGAAACTTTACGGCGTTTATCACCGTTCTTCAGTGTATATACTTGTGGCATTAATGTCTTTATCACAAATTGTATCCTGGCTGAGGGAAACGATTTTGAGGTCCCGTATGTCGAAAAGCTTAGGGCAAGCTCCCTCGACAAATCCCCTTATCTCGGCCCATCGGCCCAAAAAAGAACCGAATCCGTGCTTGAGTAGGGTGGGCAAATGTACGACCCTGTTAAAAGGCTAGCTCGCTATATTTAGAATCTGGTCACACTCAATCACATTAAGCCCAGCAGCTAAACTCGCAACATAAATTGGTTTCCCAAGAGATCCTGCAGTCGAAATACTTCTAAGTTTCGCAGATTCCGCTACTTACACGTAAATAAAATTTCAATAGATAATTTATAAATGAACGAAATAAATGATAAATCCTTTAGATCTGAATTGATTATTTATTTCTGCAACACGCACACAGTAAAACTGAGTGGTAGCCCTATAAAAAGTATACAAATAAACTAAAAAATAAATAACTAAACTGGAATATGTGCAGTAAGATTGGGTAAATACTATACAAGTGCAAGCAGATTCTTTTAAGTCATCCAGTGGTCTTAAGTCTCTTTCAGCATTAACTGTTCATAAAACAGCAGCTAAACCACATCCAGAGTTCAGTGTCACAATACGCTTCTCCAAGTCCAAGTAAGAATGTATACAGTGTTTCAGGCTAACCAGTAGCATTTTTTGAAAACAGCAGAAATAATTTTAAGTCCGTTGCTTCATTTCGTCATACCCTTGCGAGTCCCCTCAAATGTTAAATATATACAACTTACAGATGATATTTACATATACCTGTCAGTCTTCCTATGTCCATACATAATACTGTTAACCCAATAGATTCATAGTAAATAATTAAAGGACAAATTATGCGCAGAGACGCTTAACGTTTATAACAAAAGATATCTCACAGGTCAACCTTAAACTATTAAAAGTGCCAGATCACTGATCATTATACGTAGTTGAACTAACGAATACACATTACACTACTGATCCAGATTCATACAAAATAGTGATGCTTATTAACCCTTTGAGTAATAACCACCTTTTTATTTTATTTTATTTTATTTATTTATTTATTTATTTTTTTTTTTGAGCGAGAGCCTTTCGCATGAAAGCGCCGCGCTGTTGCAAGACAGAGTCATCTAGTGATACAACTAGTTAGTTATACGAAATTGGTGCATTGTAGTAGTCACTTACAGCGTCAAAAGTAACAATCAGCGCAGATAATGTGCTACTTAATCTGAAGAAGGTTGTGAGATGTGCCTGTTTTTTTCCTTCCCTGAGCCCCTCATACGACCAACTTGTGCTACGTCTCTCTTAACCTCATTGTCTCGTTGTCGACGGGACGTCCTCCTCCTCCTCATTCTTTTTATATAGAGTTCATATTGAGAAGAGAATTTAATTGATGAAAGGAGAAAATATAAAAATGCAGTAAATGAAGCAGGCAAAAAGGAATACAAACGTCTCAAAAATGACATCGACAGGAAGTGCAAAATGCCTAAGCAGGGATGGCTAGAGGACAAATGTAAGGATGTAGAGGCTTATCTCACTAGGGGTAAGATAGATACTGCCTACAGGAAAATTAAAGAGACCTTTGGAGGAAAGAGAACCTTTAATATGAATATCAAGAGCTCATATGGTCACCCAGTTCTAACCAAAGAATGGAAAGCAGAAACATGGAGGGAGTATATAGAGGGTCTATACAAGGGCGATGTACTTGAGGACAATATTATGGAATTGGAAGAGGATGTAGATGAAGATGAAATGGGAGATACGATACTGCGTGTAGAGTTTGACAGAGCACTGAAAGACCTGAGTCAAAACAAGACCCCCGGAGTAGACAACATTCCATTGGAACTACTGACGGCCTCGGGAGAACCAGTCCTTACAAAACTCTAGCATCTGGTGAGCAAGATGTATGAGACAGGCGAAATACCCCCAGACTTCAAGAAGAATATAATAATTCCAACCCCAAAGAAAGCAGGTGTTGACAGATGTGAAAATTACCGAACTATCAGTTTAATAAGTCACAGCTGCAAAATGCTAACCTAACACGAATTCTTTACAGACGAATGGAAAAACTAGTAGAAGCCGACCTCGGGGAAGATCAGTTTGGCTTCCGTAGAAATGTTGGAACAAGTGAGGCAGTACTGACTCTACGACTTATCTTAGAAGAAAGATTAAGGAAAGGCAAACCTACATTTCTTGCATTTTTAGACTTAGAGAAAGCTTTTGACAATGTTGACTGGAATACTCTCCTTCAAATTCTGAAGGTGGCAGGGGTAAAATACATGGAGCGAAGGGCTATTTATAATTTGTACAGAAACCAGATGGCAGTTATAAGAGTCGAGGGGCATGAAAGGGAAGCAGTGGTTGGGAAGGGAGTGAGATAGGGTTGTAGCCTCTCCCCTATGTTATTCAATCTGTATATTGAGCAAGCAGTAAAGGAAACAAAAGAAAAATTTGGAGTAGGTATTAAAATCCATGGAGAAGAAATAAAAATTTTGAGGTTCGCCGATGACATCGTAATTCTGTCAGAGACAGCAAAGGACTTGGAAGAGCAGTTGAACGGAATGGATAGTTTCTTGAAAGGAGGATATAAAATGAACATCAACAAAAGCAAAACGAGGATAATGGAATGTAGTCGAATTAAGTCGAGTGATGCTGACGGAATTAGATTAGGAAATGAGACACTTAAAGTAGTAAAGGAGTTTTGCTATTTGGGGAGCAAAATAACTGATGATGGTCGAAGTAGAGAGGATATAAAATGTAGACCGGCAATGGCAAGGAAAGCGTTTCTGAAAAAGAGAATTTTGTTAACATTGAGTATAGATTTAAGGTTCAGGAAGTCATTTCTGAAAGTATTTGTATGGAGTGTAGCCATGTATGGAAGTGAAACATCGACGATAAATAGTTTGGACAAGAAGAGAATAGAAGCTTTCGAAATGTGGTGCTACAGAAGAATGCTGAAGATTAAATGGGTAGATCACATAATTAATGAGGAAGTATTGAATAGGATTGGGGAGAAGAGAAGTTTGTGGCACAACTTGACCAGAAGAAGGGATCGGTTGGTAGGACAAGTTCTGAGGCATCAAGGGATCACCAATTTAGTACTGGAGGGCACCGTGGAGGGTAAAAATCGTAGAGGGAGACCAAGAGATGAATACAGTTAGCAGATTCAGAAGGACGTAGGTTGCAGTAGGTACTGGGAGATGGAGAAGCTTGCATAGGATAGAGTAGCATGGAGAGCTGCATCAAACCAGTCTCAGGACTGAAAACCACAACAACAACAACAACATTGAGAAGATCTTTAACAGTGTTAAGTAAGAGAACATCAGAAGTTATGGAGACGTAAATTTGACTTTATATATCTAGGCTGAAGTCGCGAGCGAAAATTTGCACCAAGGCTACGAATCGGACTCGTGACTCGTGTCTCGTGTCTCCTGCTTATTAGGTAGAAGCGTCAGCAACTAGGCCATCTTGGCACAGCGGTTCACACAACTGCAAGGATTGCACTGGCACACCTTACACATGAACAGAATTGCCGAGGCTGTCTATGTTCTGGAATAACAATAGAGCTGTTCCTTCAGATGTTCAAACAAAAAGGATAACTAAAGGTTCAATCGCAAACAAGGAACAAGTTCCCCCTCCGAGCAATATTCACTGCCCAAAGAACAACAATCAGAAGGTACGGCCAAACTTTCAGGAAACATTCGTCACACACAAGAAAGAAAATATGTTATGCTGACATGTGTCCGGAAACGCTTACTTCCCGCGTTAGAGCTCATTTTATTACTTCTCTTCAAATCACATTAATCATGGAATGGAAACACACAGCAACAAAACGTACCAGCGTGACTTCAAACACTTTGTTACAGGAAATGTTCAAAATGTACTCCGTTAGCGAGGATACATGCATCCACCCTCCGTCGCATGGAATCCCTGATGCGCTGATGCAGCCCAGGAGAATGGTGTATTGTATCACAGCCGTCCACAATACGAGCACGAAGAGTCTCTACATTTGGTACCGGGGTTGCGTAGGCAAGAGCTTTCAAATGCCCCCATAAATTAAAGAGGGTTGAGATCAGGAGAGCGTGAAGGCCATGGAATTGGTCCGCCTCTACCAATCCATCGGTCACCGAATCTGTTGTTGAGAAGCGTAGGAACACTTCGACTGAAATGTGCAGGAGCTCCTTCGTGCATGAACCACATGTTGTGTCGTACTTGCAAAGGCACATGTTCTAGCAGCACAGGTAGAGTATCCCGTTTGAAATCATGATAACGGGCTCTATTGGGCGTAGGTGGAAGAACATGGGGCCCAATCAAGACATCACCAATAATGCCTACCAAAACGTTCACAGAAAATCTATGTTGATGTCGTGATTGCATAATTACGTGCGGATTCTCGCCAGCTCACACCTATTCATTGTGAAAATTTACAATTTGATCACGTTGGAATGAAGCCTCATCCGTTGCACTGAGAACATTTGCACTGAAATGAGGATTGACACATTGTTGGATGAACCATTCGCAGAAGTGTACCTGTGTTGGCCAATCAGCTGCTGATAGTGCCTGCACACGCTGTACATGGTACGTAAACAACTGGTTCTCCCGTACCACTCTCCACACAGTGACGTGGTCAACGTTACCTTGTACAGCAGCAACTTCTCTGACATTAGAGTTATCGTCAACTGCACGAAGAATTTCCTCGTCCATCGCAGGTGTCCTCGTCGTTCTAAGTCTTCCCCAATCGCGAGTCATAGGCTGGAGTGTTCCGTGCACCCTAAGACGCCGATCAATTGCTTCCAACGTCCTCTTGTCGGGACACCTTCGTTCTGGAAATCTGTCTCGATACAAACGTACCGCGCCACGCCTATTTCCCCGTGCTAATCCATACATCAAATGGGCATCTGCCAACTCTGCATTTGTAAACATTGCACTGACTGCAAAATCACGTTCGTGATGAATACTAACCTGTTGATGCTCCGTACTGATGTGCGTATGCTAGTACTGTAGAGCAATGAGTCGCATGTCAACACAAGCACCGAATTCAAATTCATCATTACCGTCCTTCAATTGGGCCAACTGGCGGTACATCGAGGAAGTACAGTACATACTGACGAAACTAAAATGAGCTCTAACATGGAAATTAAGCGTTTCCGGACACATGTCCACATAACATCATTTCTTTATTTCCGTGTGAGGAATGTTTCCTGGGCCACTTGAGAGCGTCTGGCTCTATTTGGCCTTAGCTTAACATTTTATTGGTGACATGATTCTTTATCGACAATGTTCTTACAGCTACATCTTATATCTAATTACTTCTAATTTGTTTCCTTTTTTCAAACATTTGCAGTTGTTGTTATACATTTTGCATATATGTACAGATCTTGGTATTCTTTTTTATATTGTTTTCATCTTTAGTACAATTATGATATTTGAACATAGGTACACTTTGAGGCTGTGTGTTGGAACCTGCTGGAATATGATTGCTTATGCGATATGATTGACAATGAAAATTAAGAATTAAAATATGATTAACAATGAAAAATTAGTAATTTAGATAAAATTATGACATATGTGATACAAAGTATCTGCTGATAGAAATGCCTCGATAGTTAACAAGGTGAAATATTTATGTTGGAGGTACAGGTTTGGGTCGTATGCACATCTATTGTTACGAAAAAAATGAATGACAAGCTAGGTGGCAGTCATGGCCTGTGGCTGTGCATTATTTAGATTGTACAGGTGTTAAGGTGTTCACGTTAAGTCCGGAACCGGATCTAGTGTCAGAAGGTGCAGTGGAGTTGGTGTTTCCTGTGCTATTAGTATCATGCGTGGCGAGTGTTAATAAAAATGGTTCAAATGGCTCTAAGCACTATGGAACTTAACTTCTGCGGTCATCAGTCCCCTAGAACTTCGAACAACTTAAACCTAACCAACCGTAGCGGTGGAGCGGTTCCAGACTGAAGCGCCTGGAACTGCGCGGTCACACCGGCCGGCGGCGAGTGTCCATGGCTGTAGATTGTGTCCGGCTGTGTTGTTAGAATGTTGTGTATAATTGTTCGGGGCGGAAATGTGCACTTGGACTTTGGTTTTGGTTTTAAGTCTAGGTTTGTTTGTGAAGAGCTGTGTGAGGTCAGGGCGACTTGTTAGTATGCGTCAGCTATAACGTGCGCGGAGAACGGCGAGTCTCGACTGCAGTGGTTTGAATTTTGCTTCCTCGTATGTTTCTTGTCTGGGTGTGGTGGATGGGAGTCTCAGTAGGCTACGTAGTATGCGTCTTTCAGACTGATACAGTCTTTCTGTTTTTGTTTGCGACATGCAGGCTTGGGGGGCCGCCGCATACCCGATGAAGGGACGTACAAATGTTTTGTAGGTGTTAATTGCTGTTTTGTTGTTGCAGCCATGGAATTTTCCCTGGGCTCGTCTTATTAGGGACTGGCGTTGTCTTGCTTTGTTCACTGTCTCTTTGACGCGGTCATACAGGTTTAGGTACTTGTCTAGAATCACTCCTAGGTACTTTGCTTCGTCGGTCATGTTCTGTCTGGTTCCCCACAGCGTTAGAGTGATATATTCTGGGTGCTGTCTCGTATTTTTGGGTATGTCACTGTGTCCAAACAGGATTAGTCGAGTTTTGTTTGGGTTTGGCTTTATGACCCATTTCTGCATCCACTGTTGTAGTTTCGTCATGTATGTCGTCTTTTCTCGGCTGACTGTGATTGTTGAAGGTCCTGTGTTCCAATAGGCAATGTCGTCTGCGTAGAGATCGACTTGGTTGATAAGTCTGATGGTGGTAGGTACGTCCGTAGTGCATAGTGAGTATAGTATGGGGAGATCATTCCACACTGCGCTACTCCTGCTTGTTGGGGAGAAGGGGGAGGATGTTTCGTCATTTACGTGTAACTGGGATTGTCTGTCATGTAGTACGGATTGTATGAGTCTCACGGTCTTAGATGGAATTCCTAGTTTTAGTAGTTTGTACAGTAGTCCGTCGTGCCAGATCTTGTCGAATGCGGCCTCGATGTCTAGGAAGACCGCGAGTGCGATTGTCCCAGGTTCTGGTGTCTTCTTATGTCTGTGGTAAGTCTTAGTAGTGGGTCGTTTGTTGAATGTCTTTTTCTGAAACCTCGCAGGAGATGTGGGATTATTTGTAGTTTATCTCTATAGGTGGCCAGTCTGTCGGCGATTAAACTTTCGAAGGGTTTTTTGAAAACGTCTATTAGGGATATTGGGGCGGTAGGATTTCGGGTCTGTTTTCGGTTTTCCATGTTTATGTATAATTATAGTTTTTGGTTTTTTCCACGCTGGAACAGCACGGTCTAGCGTTTGAAGCAGCTGCTTCCCAAGCCTACCCCACAGATAAGTGTCCCTGCTCGCACCTCATCGCCTGTCCGGAAGTGATTGTGACTGGTGACCACTGCGCATACCATCAAATCGTGCTTCATAACCATGAATTTATGATACTTCTTTACACATACAGTTCTATGCACATAATTTTGAACGAAGAACTGTACAGAGCATTAGAGTATCAAGGTGTGAATGACATTTGACTTAAGAATGTAATCTTCGTGTACTTTTAGTTTTTCATTTTATTTAGGATATGGGTACAGAGATAATGGACTAACGCAAGGTCAGAGTTCTCTATGAAAATTCTGCATGCAAATTACGCTGTTAATGAGTACTTTAAAATTAATAACATAGTATTTGTAACAAGATAATATGGAAAGTATGTATCTTATATGTGATGAGTAAGTTAGCCTCGTAAATTATGACACTGGGCATCCATGATGGCTTTTTGGCTATTGATAGTTAAACGGTTCTTTTATCTTAAAAATTTTCACAAATAATAAGTTTTAGTCAAACCTGGTATGCAGTGTCTGAAGCTGGTTAAAAAATCTTTCTAACTATACCTCATTCATCTCTGTACGATTACTATTTGCTGAGAAAAAGTCGTGTTGACTTGAAAAATAATATACCTGATAGTTATAAAAATATAAAGCATTCTATTTGTCATAAAATTCTGTACCTGAAGAACTAACAGTATATTCCAGGTAGCTGTATTATATTGTATAGAATTTAAATGTGTGAAATGTGTGAAACATTTACAAGTGCCGTACAGAACATATCTAACAACAAGAAAAACTGTAGAACATAGCCGAAACTGGTTATGACGGTCTCTAATGCGCATTGGTGCATATGATTCTAGAAGTAGTCACTACAATGAAATACCGACCAAAACCCATAATTTCTTCCTAAATTATCCTCTAGCTACAACACTCTCCTCTAATTTCACTCTGGTGTGTGCTGTCTCCCGTCTCCTGACATTTTTTCCCCTGTGAATATACTTGAAAAACAGACTAAATATTATTACTGTAATATGTGGAAAACACTGACAGTTTTTCATGTGAAGTGCATCGAGTGAAAAGCACAAAAACAATAAGTACGACTTATTATCTGTGTAGACAATGATTAATGAAGACATTATACAGGGTGAGTCACCTAACGTTACCGCTGAATATATTTCGTAAACCACATCAAACACTGACTAATCGATTCCACAAACCGAACGTGAGGAGAGGGGCTAGTGTAACTGTTTAACACAAACCATACAAAACTGCACGGAAGTATGTTTTTTAACACAAACTTACGTTTTATTCAATGGAACCACGTTAGTTTTGTTAGCACATCTGAACATACGTAATCAGTGCCGTTCGTTGCATTGTAAAATGTTAATTACATCCGGAGATATTGTAAACTAAAGTTGACGCTTGAAACCTCCGACGTTCAGTTGCGTGTTGTAACAAAGACGGGCCACGGTCTGCGAGCAGCATCTGCAGGGACATGTTTACGATGACGACCGTGTTTACGAGTGTGGCTGTAGTGCACTGTTGTGGTTTGGTCTAGCTGTCGCAGTGTCCGCATGTAGCGCTTGCTGCTATTGTTATTCTGCATTCGTCTCCTAACGCAGACCAACTGTAGTACACCGTGTTACCAGACGTCTGTAATAGTGTAGTGTTGTAGGAACTGTAACCATGGTGTATTCGAACTCTGAAAAGTCGGAGATGATACTCATCTATGGCTAGTGTCGACGAAATGCAGCTGAAGCTTGCAGGGTGTATGCAGAACGGTACCCGGACAGAGAGCATCCAACGTACCGCACATTGCAAAACATCTACCGCCAACTGTTTGCAACAGGTATGGTCGTAGCATGCAAACGGGTTCGTAACAGGCCCTTCACAGGAGAAGCGGGTGCAGTTGGTGTGTTAGTTTCTGTTACCATGAACCCACACATGAGTACACGGGACATTGCGAGAGCCGGTGGACTGAGTCAAAATAGTGTCATGCGCATACTGCATCGTCACCGCTTTCGCCCGTTTCATATGTCGCTACATCAGCAATTACATGGTGATGACTTTAATCATCGAGTGCAATCCTGTCAATGGGCATTAACAGAGAATGCGTTGCAGCTCTACCTGTTTACCGATGAAGCGTGTTTCACAAACCACGGGGCAGTGAATCTACGGAACATGCATTACTGTTCCGTGGACAATCCTCGCTGGCTCAGACAGGTAGAGCGACAGCGACCGTGGACTTTAAATGTATGGTGCGGAATCATTGGCGACCACCTCATTGGTCCTCACTTCATTGCAGGGGCCCAAACAGCTGCAACATACATCGCGTTTCTACAGAATGATCTGCCAACGGTGCTCGCAAATGTCCCACTGGAAATGCGTCGACGTATGTGGTATGTGCATGATGGTGCACTTGCACATTTCGCAACTAACACTAGGCTGACCCTTGACAGGATGTTTGACGAGCGTTTCATAGGACGTGGAGGACGCATAAATTAGCCGGCCCGTACTCCTGATCTTACACCTCTGGACTTCTTTCTGTGGGGTACGTTAAAGGAGAATGTGTACCGTGATGTGCCTACAACCCCAGAGGATATGAAACAACGTATTGTGGCAGCCTGCGGCGACATTACACCAGATGTACTGCGGCATGTACGACATTCATAACGCCAGAGATTGCAGTTGTGTGCAGCAAATGATGACCACCACGTTGAACATCTATTGACCTGACATGTCGGGACACACTCTATTCCACTCCGTAATTGAAAACGGAAACCACGTGTATGCGCGTACCTCACCCCTCATCGTAATGTACATGTGCGTCAGTGAAAAAGACCAGTAAAAAGGTGTTAACATGTGGACGTAATGTGCTGTTACTGTCTCTTCTGTACTTAAGGTCCATGACCGTTCCCTTTGGATCCCTACGTAATTCGGTGCTCTCCGATACACACGATCGAACAGCGGAGGAGTGGTACTCAAGCGTCAAATTTAGGTTACAATATCTCCGGATGTAATTAACATTTTACAATGCAACAAACGCCACTGTTTACGTATTTGTTTATATGTTCAGATGTGCTAGCAAAACTAATGGGGTTCCATTTTTAAAAACTTAGGTTTTTGTTAAAAAACATACTTACGTGCATTTTTTATGGTTTGTATTGGCCAATTACACTAGCTCTTTTCCTCACGGTCGGTCTGTGGAATCGATTCGTCAGTATTTGATGTGGTTTACGAAATATATCCAGCGGTAATGTTAGATGACTGACCCTGTATACTCTCTTAATTTTAAGTTGTCTGATAAAAGAGAAGACACTACACCTTCTTGAGTGTTACAGCTAGATGTGTAATAAGTGTTAATTTATCTAAATCGTTTTCAGAAAACAAAATGTTGTTAGTTATTCTTGAAACTATCTTTTTTATGGAAGAATTGTGTTCTTTCTAGGGGTTATTAACACTTTTATTAGTTACTATCTTACCCGGTTGTTGTTCCCCGTTACGGTCGGTACAACTAGTTTTTGTAATTACGGCTCTTCTAGCCCAGATATTATTGAGCTAACTTATTCAGTTTACGCATTTACGAAAGTATTAAAGTATCTGAGTCATTATTTTCATTTTCCGATGCACATTTTGCAGCACTGGACCACAAATGTCCAGTACGTTATTTTTCACGTAAGTGCTATTACAGAGAAACCCATAACTATATATGCTTCAGGAAGCTAAAATTAACAATGTAGGGTGCTGCTAATATATATACATACACATGAACCAAAAAGTTTCAACGAAAAGAGATGATGTTCATGTATTGGTTATGCTTTGGCGGACACGATGACGTAACCTCAATAAAAAGAAATAATTATAAGCAATTATTTAGCACACCGAAGCGTTGGGTGTAATAAGTCTGTATTAACATTTTTACAGTTTCAAAGATTGTAAGAGTATCAGTGATTAAAATAATTAACCATTATCTGTTTAAGTGACATCAAACGCCCTGCTTAAGTCCGCACGACAGAACAGGTAGTTGGAATTGTGGAAAGGGACTAAAAGGGGCTGTAAGTTACACTGAAACACTTATAACTTTATTTAGTTGTCCAAACGATACAGCAAAATTTTTGAACTTAATTATTGGATGAATAGGTCACACTATGTTCTGCCTTAAGGGCACAAGCACTTAAATTTAAAAACGGCTGACAGCCATTAACTTAAAATTCTGATTCAGAATATTTAGAAGGCAAAAGGCCTCACGTAAGTAAGTTCTCTAACTTGGCTGAAGGCCCAACAAATCTAACACTTGAAAAGAAAGAAACACAAGGTAGAACGCCCCACACAGTCTGCTACTTGAAAGACAAGAACGTTAATTTAAAAACGGCTGAATGCCCATTACTTAAAACACTAAAATAAATTGTAATAGGCAGAAGGCCCAAAGATTTATCTTTAAACAATATTTTACACAGACGGAAGGCCCAAACAAGCTAAGATTTAACAAGTGAGGAATTTAAATTTTAAAGCGGCTGAAGGCCCGTTATTGAAAACCCAACTAAAGGCATATACGTTCAAACCGTTTGCTATAAGCCATTAAAAAACACAATCAAAAACCAATAAGAAAAGGCAGTACAGCCAGCGGCGCCCAGAAGTTTCCGGTGGTCGGTCTGCACTTGAAATATTGACGTTCGCTTAGGGGAGACAGGTAGTCGGCCCAACTATATCCTATCCGCCGGCAACCCAACCAACAGACAGTCAACAGACCAACCGACGAGACGACTTGCTTTCCACCCGACCAGTGCGCAAGGAACTCCAAAGCCAAAACTTAAAAGGCGTAGCCGCTCACAAAATACTAAGCATAAACTGCCAAATTACACACACACGTGTTAGACAGCGAGAAGACGGTGTGGAAAGGACACTGCCTGAATTTTACGTCAGCAGCCAGGGCAGGTAACCGGAACGCTAGCGGCCACAAGGCAGAAAATCCCGCTGGTGCACTTTGACTTCAAATAACCAAAATACAGTTAAACTCCACCGGATAGTGGCCAAACTTTCTCCAACTCGAACACTCGCTGTTGCTCACGGAAATACCCCCATCAGCCAACAATGAATACAAACGGCACAATGTGAACAGTCTGGCTTCGGTAATTAAATTACCATTCAATTTTGATGTCCTGGGTCGGTGAGCCACGAAACCCGCACAAATCGGAACAGCTCCCACATAATCCGACACTGCGTAGAGACCGCCAGCGGGCCCGGCTTACAGCGCCGCGCGGAGATTTCCTGGCTCATCCACACCAACCGACCGAATCACTGCCAGTACGGTGTCAACATTTAAATCAAGTTGTCAGGGAAATGACACCAACTACAGACACAGTTTGACAAAGGCTTGCTCGAAGACTTGAAGGACACTAAGCAGTGGCTGTGCAATCACGATGACAAATCGGGAGTCGATTCACACACACACCCAACCCATAAGCGACCTGCGAGCCAATTCACGTCATCCGGTAGGACGATCGACCGACGATCAACCAAGACCGTCTCCAGTTCAAGTCATGTGTGCCGGCAACGGTCGGACGAGTCATGGCTATCCAAGCCTCACTACTGCTCCAACCCGACCGACTTCGGCCGCGTCCCAACCCTACGACCGCCAGGTCCAAAGTGCACTGCAGGCTCATTCCAACTCTCTGCACGACAGATGTCAACGGGTAAGAAATAGCAGTCAGCAAAGATAACACGGCAGGGCTACAACAATTAGCACTGCTGCTGCCGCTCTCGGGCAGGCAAAGCAGCAACTCAGTGGCAACAGAAATGGAACTAACATAACGAGGTGGCAGTATGATAAAAAAAAAAAAGAAAATATAAAATAAGAGATGGCGCGAACACGAGCCACGCGCGGCTCATGACAATTTCATACAATATATAACAATCACACATCACACGGATCATTCATTCACTGTTACAAAACGCAGACTCTATACTCATATATATACAGCGTGATGGTTCAAATGGCTCTGAGCACTATGGGACTTAACATCTATGGTCATCAGTCCCCTAGAACTTAGAACTACTTAAACCTAACTAACCTAAGGACATCACACAACACCCAGCCATCACGAGGCAGAGAAAATCCCTGACACCGATACAGCGTGAGTCGCGTCAGACGTAACACCCCCATTATTCCGGGGTCGATTGCACGTATCGACAAGCGGTGTTCGGCGAATCATAGCCGACTAAGGGGCACATTTTTTGGTACATGCACAATAATCACAACGTTTATATTGACCGAGATAATGAGGCAAGTGCATGTTTTTTTAAATGGGACGCTATATATTTTTACCATCATTATAATGCTCTGGTAAAGACGCGTATATTGTGCGATTGAAGGTCGAGGCGGTCGGAAGCGGCTGCAGACTGTAAACACGCCTTGCGCGACCCACAGGTCGAGTTGCCGTGCTCTATGCAGCATGGACGGCCTACGCTACGCAGGTAAATCCTCATCTGCCCTCTTTTAAGCAAAGTTTGAATCACAATAGCAGCATGCATTACATCACTATACAAGTCTTTTCCATGGCGTTCGAATGATGGTAAAAAAGTATAGCGTCCCATTTAAAAAAACATGTACTTGCCTGATTGTTGTTGTTGTGGTCTTCACTCCTGAGACTGGTTTGATCCGGCTCTCAATGCTACTCTATCTTGTGCAAGCTCCTTCATCTCCCAGTACCTACTGTAACCTACATCCTTCTGAATCTGCTTAGTGTAGTCATCTCTTGGTCTCCCTCTACGATTTTTACCCTCCACGCTGCCCTCCAATACTAAATTGGTGATCCCTTGATGCCTCAGAACATGTCCTACCAACCGATCCCTTCTTTTGGTGAAGTTGTGCCACAAACTTCTCTTCTCCCCAATCCTGTTCAATACTTCCTCATTAGTTATGCGATCTACCCATATAATCTTCAACATTCTTCTGTAGCACCACATTTCGAAAGCTTCTATTCTCTTCTTGTCCAAACTATTTATCGTCCATTATCCGTTATTTTGCTCCCCAAATACCAAACTCCTTTACTATTTTAAGTGTCTCCTTTCCTAATCTTATTCCCTCAGCATCACCCGACTTAATTCGACTACATTCCATTATCATGGTTTTGCTTTTGTTGATGTTCATCTTATATCCTCCTTTCAAGACACTATCCATTCCATTCAAATGCTCTTCCAAGTCCTTTGCTGTCTCTGACAGAATTAAGATGTCATCGGCGAACCTCAACATTTTTATTTCTTCTCCATGGATTTTAATACCTACTCCGAATTTTTCTTTTATTTCCTTCGCTGAATATACAGATTGAATAACAACTGCTTCCCTTTCATGTCCCTCGACTCTTATAACTGCCATCTGGTTTCTGTAAAAATTGTGAATAGCCTTTCGCTCCCTGTATTTTACCCCTGCTGCCTTCAGAGTTTGAAAGAGAGTATTCCAATCAACATTGTCAAAAGCTTTCTCTAAGACTACAAATGCTAGAAACGTAGGTTTGCGCTTCCTTAATCTAGCTTCTAAGGTAAGTCGTAGGGACAGTATTGCCTCACGTGTTCCAACATTTCTACGGAATCCAAACTGATCTTCCCCGAGGTCTGCTTCTACTAGTTTTTCCATTCGTCTGTAAAGAATCGCTAATTCTTCTGATAGTTCGGTAATTTTCACATCTGTCAACACCTGCTTTTTTTGGGATTGGAATTATTATATTCTTCTTGAAGTCTGAGGGTATTTCGCCTGTCTCATTTATCTTGCTTACCAGATGGTAGAGTTTTGTCAGGACTAGCTCTCCCAAGGCCGTCAGTAGTTCCAATGGAATGTTGTCTACTCTGGGGGCTTTGTTTCGACTCAGGTCTTTCAGTGCTCTGTCAAACTCTTCACGCAGTATCGTATCTCCCATTTCATCTTCATCTACATCCTCTTCCATTTCCATAATATTGTCCTCAAGTACATCGCCCTTGTATAGACCCTCTATATACTCCTTCCACCTTTCTGCTTTCCCTTTTTTGCTTAGAACTGCCCCTGGAAATGTCTTACAGTTTAAAACCTGGTTCCTAAATCTCTGTCTTACCATTATATAATCTATCTGAAACCTATCAGTATCCCCAGGCTTCTTCAATGTATACAGCCTTCCTTTATGATTCTTGAACAAAGTGTTAGCTATGATTAAGTTGTGCTCTGTGCAAAATTCTACCAGGCGGCTTCCTCTTTCATTTCTTTGCCCCAGTCCATATTTTCCTACTACGTTTCCTTCTCTCCCTTTTCCTACTACCGAATTCCAATCACCCATGACTATTACACTTTCGTCACCCTTCACTATCTGAATAATTTCTTTTATTTGATCATACATTTCTTCAATTTCTTCGTCATCTGCAGAGCTAGTTGGCATATAAACTTGTACTACTGTAGTAGGTGTGGGCTTCGTATCTATCTTGGCCACAATAATGCGTTCACTATGTTGTTTGTAGTAGCTTACCAGCATTCCTATTTTCCTATTCATTATTAAACTTACTCCTGCATTACCCCTATTTGATTTTGTGTTTGTAACCCTGTAGTAACCTGACCAAAAGTCTTGTTCCTCCTGCCACCGAACTTCACTAATTCCCACTATATCTAACTTTAACCTATCCATTTCCCTTTTTAAATTTTCTAACCTACCTGCCCGATTAAGGGATCTGACATTCCACGCTCCGATTCGTAGAACGCCAGTTTTCTTTCTCCTGATAACGACATCTTCTTGAGTAGTCCCCGCCCGGGGATCCGAATTGGGGACTATTTTACCTCCGGAATATTTTACCCAAGAGGACGCCATCATCATTTAATCATACAGTAAAGCTGCATGCCATCGGGAAAAATTACGGCCGTAGTTTCCCCTTGCTTTCAGCCGTTCGCAGTACCAGCACAGTAAGGCCGTTTTTGGTATTGTTACAAGGGCAGATCAGTCAAATGATCCAGACTGTTGCCCCTGCAACTACTGAAAAGGCTGCTGCCCCTCTTCAGGAACCACACGTTTGTCTGGCCTCTCAACAGATACCCCTCCGTTGTGGTTGCACCTACGGTACGGCTATCTGTATCGCTGAGGCATGCAAGGCTCCCCACCAACGGCAAGGTCTATGGTTCATGGGGGGAGGCTTGCCTGATTATCTCGGCCAATATAAAGGTTGTGATTATTGTGCATGTACCAACGTAGCCGGCTGGAGTGGTCGAGCGGTTCTAGGCGCTTCAGTCTGGAACCGCGCCACTGCTACAGTCGCAGGTTCGAATCCTGTAGGGGACTGATGACATCAGATCTTAAGTCCCATAGTGCTCAGAGCCATTTGAACTTTTTTCTTTTTTTTTGTTCCAACGTATGTGACCCATAGTCCGCTATGATTCGCCCCCGGAATAAAGGGGGTGTTACGTCTCATGCGATACACCCTGTATAATTATACTACACGTGGAAGACTCGTTATTCAAGTTACTCCGCAATGACTACATACGATATGCAACAACCCTATCCTGAATTTCTCAAAAGCTATATAATGAAGTATGATTGCTGTAACAAAGAGGCCCGTGAAACAACAGTGGTATATCCGTTCACCTGCGCTCTATTAGTGCCACATGGAAAAGTTATAAGGTGAAACGTGCCCAAAACTGAGCAACGTCGTCCCTCCGACTTTCGAACAATATTCATTATCGGGAGGGACGTGGGAATGTAGTGCCTTCGGAACAGTGGTATCTCTAGTTTCATCTACATCTACTTTAACCTCTGCAAGCCACCCGACGGTGTGTGGCGGAGGGTACCTTCAGTACCTCTATCGGTTCTCCCTTCTATTCCAGCCTCGTATTGTTCGTGGAAAGAGGGATTGTCGGTATGCTTCTGTGTGGGCTCTAATGTCTCTGATATTATCCTCATGGTCTCTTCGCGAGATGTACGTAGGTGGGAGCAATATAGTGCTTGACTCATCTGTGAAGGTATGTTCTCGAAACTTCAGCAAAAGCCCGTACAGAGCTACTGAGCGTCTCTCCTGCAGAGTCTTCCACTGGAGTTTATCTATCATCTCCGTAACGCTTTCGCGATTACTAAATGATACTGTAACGAAGCGCCCTGCTCTTCGTTGGATCTTCTCTATCTCTTCTATCAACCCTATCTGGTACGGATCCCACACTGCCTAGCAGTATTCAAGCAGTGGGTGAACAAGCGTACTGTAACCTACTTCCTTTGTTTTCGGATTGCATTTGAAATTCAGTTGCCATTCCCTGCACCATGCGTCAATTCACTGCAGATCCTCCTGCATTTCAGTACAATTTTCCATTGTTACAACCTCTCGATATACCACAGCATCATCCGGAAGAAGCCTCAGTGAACTTCCGATGTCATCCACAAGGTCATTTATGTATTATGTGAATACCAACGGTCCTACGACTTTCCCCTGCGGCACACCTGAAATCACTCTTACTTCGGAGGACTTGTCTCCATTAGAATGACATGCTGCGTCCTGTTATCTAGGTACTCTTCAATCCAATCTCACAATTGGTCTGATAGTCCATATTCTCTTACTTTGTTCATTAAACGACTGTGGGGAACTGTATCGAACGCCTTGCGGAAGTCAAGAAACACGGCACCTACCTGTGAACCCGTGTCTATGGCCCTATGAGTCTCGTGGACGAATAGCCCGAGCAGGGTTTCACACGACCGTCTTTTTCGAAACCCATGCTGATTCCTACAGAGTAGATTTCTAGTCTCCAGAAAAGTCATTATACTCGAACATAATACGTGTTCCAAAATCCTACAACCGATCGGCGTTAGAGATATAGGTCTATAGTTCTGCACAGCTGTTCGACGTCCCTTCTTGAAAACGGGGCTTACCTGTGCCCTTTTCCAATCCTTTGGAACGCTACGATCTTCCAGAGACCTACTTGCTTCATGAGGCAGGGAACGGTCGGACAGGTCTGGAAGCTTCCTCTGTGAGGTATCGGCTGGTCCCGCCAGAGGGCGAGCGGAATCAGCGCGGACGGCGGCGTCGCGGCGGCCGCGTCTCCTTCTTGCGGCGCGGCGTCTTCTTGTGGCGCGCGCCGTCGCTCGCCGAGGCGCCGAGCGTGATTAAACTGGTCCGCGCGCCCCGAAGCCGGCGTCGCTTCTTGCAACCGCAGCCGGCGTCGCCTGCAAAAACGACACCGCCGCAAGCCGCAGCGGCGCCGGCGGACCGGCGCCTTCCGAGCCGCGGGCCGCTGAGCCACGTCACCGTGCTGGCCCTCTCTACCTTCGCTCTACACCGGCACCACCAAGTCCTCAGTCCCTTACGAAAACTCAGCGCACAGATGTAATGGCACAACAGAGATGAAAGTTATGAACCTACTTAGCAATAAACGAAACTAATTTCTAAATCAACATCTACATGGATACTCTGCAAATCACATTTAAGTGAAACTTCCTGGCATATTATAACTGTGCGTCGGACCGAGACTCGAACTCGGGGCCTTTGCCTTTACCGGGCAAGTGCTCTACCAACTGAGCTACCCAGGCACGACTCACGCCCCGTCGTCACAACTTTACTTCTGCCGGTAATTCGTCTCCTACCTTCCAAAATTTACAGGAGCTCTTCTGCGAACCCTGCAGAACTAGCACTCCTGAAAAAAAAGGATGTTGCTGAGACACGGCTTAGCCACAGCCTGGGGACGTTTCGCAGGAGAGCTTATGTAAAGTTTTAATCTGCCACGAAGTTTCATATCAGCGCACACTCCGCTGCAGAGTGAAAATCTCATTCTGGCAAAGTGCCTGGCAGAGGGTTCATCGAACCACCTTCACAGTTCTCTATTATTCCAATCTCGTATAGCGCGCGGGAAGAATGATCACCTAAACCTTTCCGTACGAGCTCTGATTTCCCTTATTTTATCGTAGTGAACGTTCCTTCCTATGTAGGTGGGTGTCAACAAAATATTTTCGCATACGGAGGACAAAGTTGGTCATTGGAATTTCCTGAGAAGATTCCGTGGCAACGAAAACGCCTTTCTTTTAATGATTTCCAGCACAAATACTGTATCATTTCCGTGACACTCTTTCGCATATTTCGCGACAATACAAAACGTGCTGCCTTTCTTTGAACTTTTTCGATGTATTCCGTCAGTCGTATCTGGTAAGGATCCCACACACCGCAGCAGTGTTCTAAAACAGGATGGATAAGCGTGGCGTAAGCAGTCTCCTTAGTAGGTCTGTTACATTTTCTTACTCTCCTGCCAATATAACACAGTCTTTGGGTAGCCTTCCCCACAACATTTTCTATATGTTCCTTCCAATTTAAATTATTTGTAATTGTAATATCTAGGTATTTAGTTGAATTTACTGCTTTTAGATTAGACTGATTTATCGTGTAACCGAACTTAAACGAGTCCCTTTTAGCACTCATGTGGATCACCTCACACTTTTCGTTATTTAGCGTCAACTGCCACTTTTCGCACCATTCAGATATTTTTTTCTAAATCGTTTTCCTGTTTATTTTGATCATCTGATAACTTTACTAGTCGATAAACGACATCATCATCTGCAAACAACCGAAGACGAGTGCTCAGATTCTTTCCCAAATCGTTTATATAGATAAGGAACAGCAAAGGGCCCGTAACACTACCTTGGGAAACGCCTGAAATCACTTCTTTTTTACTCGATGACTTTCCATCAGTTATTACGAACTATGACCTCTCTGACAGGAAATCGCAAATCCAGTCACATAACTGAGACGATATTCCATAAGCACGCAATTTTACTACGAGCGCTTGTGTGGTACAGTGTCAAAAGCCTTCCGGAAATCCAGGAAAACGGAATCGATCTGAAGTCCCTTGTCAATAGCACTCAGCACTTCATGTGAATAACGAGCTAGTTGTGTTTCACAGGAACGATGTTTTCTAAACCCATGTTGACTGTGTGTCAATAGACTGTTTTCTTCGGGATAATTCATAATGTTCGAACATAATACATTTTCTAAAATAGTGCTGCATATTGACGTTAATGATATGGGCCTGTAATTCAGTGGATTACTCCTGCTAATTTTCTTGAATATTGGTGTGAGTGGTGCAACTTTCCAACTTAGGCTATGAAACCGCAATGGTCATGAATACTTTATGTCTAAAACAGTCTAGTTCACCAGATAAATAAACTTGATTTAAAAAGACGTTTCCCCTTCTGCCCTTATCAGCTCCCAAAAAACTTTCAACTTGTCAAACAACGTTCAGTCTCACTTTGATTCTCGGATTAGTTAGATTTCAATATTCACACTAAACGTTGATCCGCAAATTCCAATTTTTTCGTGACCTGATGATGGCAGGTGCTGAACGGTTTTATTCATAAAATTTATTCACATTCTTCACACTCTCACACAATGTGCAGATTGTTTCTTCGCTGATACCCAGATGATGTAGAATCAGTGAGAGTTGTTGTACAAAGCCACCAACAACATATTTCAATCATCATTCATTAAAAGAGGTTAAATCCCGTCTTATCTTTTTTTTTAAAGTAAAATGAGTTGTCGGGATCTTCACACATATATACGTAATTTAATGTTAAAAGGACATTTCCCCTAGCAGTCCTTGACCAAACACAGAGGCGTCAATCTTTTTATATAGCGTCACTAGGACTTAAATGTTTTTAAGATGAATCTCCTCATGAGTGAACAGAACGAAGGCGATTACGCGTTAGATAATAGACTGAAATCTGTCTTTGCCTCACATTCCTGTTCAAGTAGTGTTCTACTTTCGTCAGCTGTGTGTGAATGTTTTTGCATATGTGGTCTGAAAGCCAAAAAAATATCATTTTCATTAATACCGCGAAGGTACTTCTCGAAAGGGGGCAAAATAAGTTTTTTACGGATTACCTAATACCAATCATGTGAAGAGCTATTTGTATACTGTGATATGTGGAAGGAAACGAGAATCATACAGCTATAAGCATGTTTCTATCACTCACAAAACAGTGCGTTTTAATACAAACATTAACAGATTTCTTATTAGTGGACATTCCTATTTACCTTGTGGCAGGGTAACCGGAATAATGAAGAAGAAACTTGGAAAAGATGGTAGAACCTCTGTCCAGTGCACATAGCTAATTTTACAGAGTCTGAAAAGTATCGACCAGGTGAAAGTGTTCGCATCATGAGACATAAGGAATTTTAGTACCTGTTAGCCTCAATGCTATGAGAAAACAACACTGTCAGTAGAAATCGTGAATCACTCCGTGCCCTGGTCTGAACAAGTTAAATCAAGCCTCTTGACGTTATGGAATTTAAGAACTCTTTAGTTCTGATTGGATTTGTAGTGATTTCACCTCAGATACGGAGCCGTGTATGTCTTACATTGAAGCTTGTACGGCCTAATAATATGAATGGTGTAGCATTCCGTAACACCTTAGCACATCCAGAAGGCAGTGTGCCTATCAAAACTAAGAAAGTAGCGGGTATTGAGCAAGAACTATCATATATACCCCGTGGAGCACAAGACGAGATTTCCTACCAAGCTTTTGTTAAGTGGGGCAACACGGTGGGAGCAGATGATATTAGTGATGAAGACTAAAAGGACGTGCTTATATCATTGCCGTCGAGCCAATCTTAAAAACCACAGTTCATGTTTTGTTTATTATGTGTTCGAATGCTTTAAATACACTCCTGGAAATGGAAAAAAGAACACAGTGACACCGGTGTGTCAGACCCACCATACTTGCTCCGGACACTGCGAGAGGGCTGTACAAGCAATGATCACACGCACGGCACAGCGGACACACCAGGAACCGCGGTGTTGGCCGTCGAATGGCGTTAGCTGCACAGCATTTGTGCACCGCCGCCGTCAGTGTCAGCCAGTTTGCCGTGGCATACGGAGCTCAATCGCAGTCTTTAACACTGGTAGCATGCCGCGACAGCGTGGACGTGAACCGTATGTGCAGTTGACGGACTTTGAGCGAGGGTGTATGGTGGGCATGCGGGAGGCCGGGTGGACGTACCGCCGAATTGCTCAACACGTGGGGCGTGAGGTCTCCACAGTACATCGATGTTGTCGCCAATGGTCGGCGGAAAGTGCACGTGCCCGTCGACCTGGGACCGGACCGCAGCGACGCACGGATGCACGCCAAGACCGTAGGATCCTACGCAGTGCCGTAGGGGACCGCACCGCCACTTCCCAGCAAATTAGGGACACTGTTGCTCCTGGGGTATCGGCGAGGACCATTCGCAACCGTCTCCATGAAGCTGGGCTACGGTCCCGCACACCGTTAGGCCGTCTTCCGCTCACGCCCCAACATCGTGCAGCCCGCCTCCAGTGGCGTCGCGACAGGCGTGAATGGAGGGACGAATGGAGACGTGTCGTCTTCAGCGATGAGAGTCGCTTCTGCCTTGGTGCCAATGATGGTCGTATGCGTGTTTGGCGCCGCGCAGGTGAGCGCCACAATCAGGACTGCATACGACCGAGGCACACAGGGCCAACACCCGGCATCATGGTGTGGGGAGCGATCTTCTACATTGGCCGTACACCTCTGGTGATCGTCGAGGGGACACTGAATAGTGCACGGTACATCCAAACCGTCATCGAACCCATCGTTCTACCATTCCTAGACCGGCAAGGGAACTTGCTGTTCCAACAGGACAATGCACGTCCGCATGTATCCCGTGCCACCCAACGTGCTCTAGAAGGTGTAAGTCAACTACCCTGGCCAGCAAGATCTCCGGATCTGTCCCCCATTAAGCATGTTTGGGACTGGATGAAGCGTCGTTTCACGCGGTCTGCACGTCCAGCACGAACGCTGGTCCAACTGAGGCGCCAGGTGGAAATGGCATGGCACGCCGTTCCACAGGACTAAATCCAGCATCTCTACGATCGTCTCCATGGGAGAATAGCAGCCTGCATTGCTGCGAAAGGTGGATATACACTGTACTAGTGCCGACATTGTGCATGCTCTGTCGCCTGTGTCTATGTGTCTGTGGTTCTGTCAGTGTGATCATGTGATGTATCTGACCCCAGGAATGTGTCAATAAAGTTTCCCCTTCCTGGGACAATGAATTCACGGTGTTCTTATTTCAGTTTCCAGGAGTGTATTACATAACATCACTTCTCGAACATTGTTAGATACCTGCAGAGTTGTAAGAGAAACTGTTTTACATTTATTTAGTGGCCATTCAGGAAATTATGTTAAGCTATTATTGAGTTCAAAAAAATATAAACACTACTGAGTTTAAAAAAGTAATTGTTTCAGATAAAAATGTATGACTTAAGTTAAGAATAACAGTATTAAAAAAGTAATCAATTGTTGAATGGTCTTACTTCCATGTACTATAAACACGTTTTATGTCTAAATTGCGACTGAAATGAAAAATGTTGTAATAAATACTTTTTGCCTGAATAGTAGAGTCAATGGACTGAGGCCTTTGCAGCACGTCATGATTCATTTATTTAATACGAAAAAAATACAGGTATGATTTAAACATTATGACGAGGCTGACTATAGCAATACACCTTACTAACGTAACATACAAGATCAGAAACATACAAGACCGGTAAGCGCAGTGTCCGTGTAGTATGGGTAAAACGGAACTAATCCGAGAACTACACAGTGTGAAAAGTAGTGAAGCACCAAGAAGACATGTTAGGAAGTCAGTGTAACTCGGTACACACCATCGGCGGATATGTAAATGATTAGAATTGCAGTTCTCTGTGATAAACAGAAAGATTACCAGCACGCATAAGTTTAGTTTGTGGTTGGTGTCGTGGTCTGACTGGTTGTGTAAAGGAAATGACGAGCGCAGATATTGAGTAATCACTGAGCACGACACGAAGATTTATATTTGTGTCAGACACTTTTATTGGCACCTGATAATATTTGAAAGGGGCAATATACAAATTTGTAGGGCAACCCTATATGACTGTGACCCCTATGTTGGACAGCATAGGGATGTGCGGGAGGCATACTCGTCGGCAAATTTCCAGTCGACCACGTCTGAACACCGATAAGGAAGATCGCATTATTGTGCAACAGGAACATCTTAACTGCTTCGTATCTGGTTCTACCCCACGAGAACAAACAACGGACTCTGCGAAACTCTGTCCCACTGCGCACCCTTGGTAGGAGACAAGCAGCAGCTGGCTTAGGGAAGTACCGTCTCAGGCGTAGGTCTAGTGCCGTGACAGGGAGCACAGCCTGTTGATGAATGGTGTCGCTATGTGCTCAGCGATTAAACGAGATACTACATTCGCCTAATGACCTTCGATGGTGAGTATGGACGGGGCCTGGGTAGAGGTCCCACTTTTTTCAAAATTCTGTAGAGGAACAGTGCTGTTATTCCTGCCGTGTGATGGGTAAACGGCTCTTCACGAACACCGCTGCGTCCTCATATACTACCTCTCAGCGACAGTGACATGCAGCCATTTTTCAACAGCGTTCAAATGGTTCAAATGGCTCTGAGCAATATGCGACTTAACTTCTGAGGTCATCAGTCCCTAGAACTTAAAACTAATTAAACCTAACTAACCTAAGGACATCATACACATCCATGCCCGAGGCAAGATTCGAATCTGCGACCGTGGCGGCCGCTCGGCTCCAGACTTAGTGCCTAGAACCGCACGGCCACTCTGGCCGGCTTTCAACAGGGAAATGCTCGTCTACATATGAAAACCGTCTGCGTCATGTTGATGTACTCCCGTGGCCAAGAAGATCCGCTGATCTGTCCACGATACTACATGTGTGGCGTTCTTTGTAAGGTAGAGTATTTTCACAAGAATATATACATGGTGTTTCAACAGTGAGACTCAATATTCAGGGATATGAAAGGAATGATCATTCGAAACAGAAATGTTAAGTAAACATGCCATCTAAAACGCATACCTTATGAACTATCAGCAATTCTTGATCTTTGAAAAATGGTTCAAATGGCTCTTCGCACTATGGGACTTAACATCTGAGGTCATCAGTCCCCTAGAACTTAGAACTACTTAAACCAAACTAACTTAAGGACATCACACACATCCATGCCCCGAAGCAGGATTCGAACCGCTCGGGCACTCCGGCCGGCTGTATCGGTACTGTTCCATCGAACTGTACTGTTCGTCTCTGAATAAGTCTGAGTCTGTCGTTGACTCTTAGCACGTTCTGTAATGGGGCAATGTAAATACGATACAACAGAATCAGCTCATAGACTTTTAAACAAAAAAGAAACCTGCATCACGACTTCCAGGTAATCATGCTTGTCATCCTTGTACATATAAACAGACAGCACGGTACGTGTAAACTTGTACACATGTTAGTTATAATAAGCTGGAAAACACTAATGATAGACTAAGCGGTGTATGTACTAAACCGGTAAATATAATACTGGGGTGTACGAATTAAAACTGCCCCGGAAAATGTTTCATCCGTCTTGTATTATCCACACTGGGTGCAGATGATACAACTTGGTTTGTCAACCTTAGCCGGCTATCAAAGGCCTAACAGTCCAGAATCGGTATGCCAATCGGGCAAAGTAGCCCTTATCACCGAGGCAATAATCCCACCGAAGCACCAGGTTGCAGATACCAGTTAGGTAAAAAATGGTACCCTGTTGTGGAAAGAAGTCCGTACCTGTCTGCTGCACATACTCTCCCAACAACAATCGTCAATCCTTCGAGTCCTTCTTTAAGCGACTGAAGGCTTGGTAATCGTGCGAGGAGAGATCAGGACTATAAAACGGGTGCTCCAGTGCGTCCCATGTGAGAATGCGTTGTAGTATTGGCGATACGGGGACGAGCCTTATCATGAAACAGCACAATCCCTTGTCGCAGTTGGTTTTCGCCAACGGTGATGCTTCACACAGATTGTTAATTCTCCGATGGCCGTCTACCCGTGTTTGTCGATCGGAAGCTAAGAAAGAAATGGCAATGCGTTAGTCCTGCTTGGAAGCATTTGGTGATAACATAGCCACATTTAACGTTACCGCATTTAGCTTACATGCGTCGGAAAGACAAGAGTGCCACATTAATCCATTTTTTACATACCAGTGCTTCTATACTCGCAACGGAGTCGCTCTACGTTGCGCATACGCTGCAGCAACGCTCTCAAATGTAAACTTTTCGATCGCCAATGAGGGTATCTTCGTTCCTCCGCAACTACAAGAAATGCCAGATTTTTTCGCCATACGCATTTCGCTTTATTGAGGTAAAGCATCGTCAGTGGCCTGTAATTAAGTTATTTACATTTTGGTTAGCTTTACGATCGAAAATCAGTTTCTTAACAGTATGCTGGTTTTTACTTTCGGTGGTTTCCGCTTGATTTCTCGCCTACATCGGAAAACGCCGTCTGCAAGCACGTAGTTGACGTTTTTCCTCTTTAGACACTGATAATTCTGTCCGAGCGTTTAGTTTCTCTGCTACACTATGTGTTTTTTATGTTTTACACTGCAAACCTTTTCCCACACCGCTGTTTTCTGTTTCCATACTTCTAAGTGTGTATTAGAAGTATGAAAACAAACAGGAAACTAAGTGTGTATTAGAAGCATGAAAACTAACAGATAACAGTGGTGTGCTCCTCATAAACTAAAAGCTAGGCCATAACTATCAGTGTGTAAAGAAGATAACATCAACGATGTGCTTGCAATCACCGTAAGTAAAAACCAGCATATTGTTAAGAACAATATGCTGGTTCTGTTCTGAGTATATTCAACAAATACTTGTGGACATTGGGTGCTGCTTTGAGAAGAAAGGATTTGTACAGTAAGTAGTTCTTGTCAGCCTACTTGTAACTAGCCAAAACACTGATGTGTGGAAAAAATATAAAAAGGATGTCAACATTTCCGTGTCTCGATGAACTCCAGTTCTCCCGAAAATCATGCGTAGTTAAGTGATGTATTTCGATTTCTGTAACGTTTTTTGGAATAGACGGCTAGTACGCAGAAGTTAGGGCATATTTCGCGTTTGAGTTTGCTCGATTAAGGATTTAATGTATGAAGCATTAAGGTATGTCAACACATACCAACTTACACTAGTAATGAGAATGCTAACGAAAAATCGATACTGGCTTTCTGGAGCAACGTAAATGGCGCGCGAATGCGTACTTGACTGAAATTCGCTTGAGCGCGTGCGCCACCGCTCGCTGAAGGCTGAGTTATAGGAGTTTGGCTTCCCACTATGCCTCGGAAATTCGAGGCAGAAGCCAAAACGTGCATAAGACGCAGATATGCAAGGCTTTCTCCAGTGGTGCAAAGTTTCAGGTAGCCCGGCTATAGAGATTTCCCTGACCGAGTGAGTTTTCAACATTCTCACCCTTCACTGTTGCTTACAGTGCCGGGGCGCTAAGCTCATCGTTTCATATAGCACATATCGACCGGTGCACTATAAACAGTCACAAAGGAATGGCTTGTTAAACTGTAACCAATAGTAAAAATAATCTAGGGTTGCCGTCAATAACGTATGCCCTTTGTTGCCAGTGCCACTAATGGTCGGCAGCGGCCATGAGATAACGACAACATACCTGTATCCAGCCCAAGATTATGTCTTGTTTAATGGTCCGCTTTTAAAATGGACTTTGAGCTGATGCAACCCGTTATGTGTAGCCGGACTGTGTTATTTTTGTGAAACAGGGTGTAGCTTGAAATTTTTGGTAGTAGAATAATTGCAACCATAAGTAATACATTCGATGACTCTTAATTACAGCCTTTATACCCCGTACCTCACTTCGTTTCTTAAGGAACTCGTAAACCATTATTGCGTTAATTAAATGCGTGTCACACGTAAAGAGCACATTGATTGTGGCCAGGCCACGATCCCGCATGAGACTTCCCTCACTGCCACCGAAGCTCACCTTACAAGATGAGGGAACGTTGAAATAACTTAGGAAATAAGGACAAGAGTAAAGCAGAAATTCGTCTTGTCATTTTAGCCTCGGATTTCCTTGGCTGACAGTGACCACGATATCTCAGATTATTCAAGCTCTTCCGCGAACATAGGTTACCACGATGTGGCAGCTAAACAATACTGTCGCCATACACTGAATGCGGAATAACTCACAGGCAGTACTCTTATCGCATTCGCGACTGATTCTGGTACATGCAGTTATTGCCATAGTGCAAGTAAGTGTACGAATGTGAGTAATATGGAGAATAACCGGCTTGGAAAATCAAATACCTAATTCTCATTGAGGTATTGTGAAAATTCATGGTGTCTTTTCAGAACATGGTTTGAAGTTCTTATGAAAGGGAACTAATTCTGATAGACTTCTAGTCGACAGAAGGCCACTGAAATAGATGTCATTCTTTCAGAATTATTGAGAACCTTGGCGGAACCTGCCTGACAGAACCATTGCACTTGATGTGCAAGACGTGCGAGTCAGGTGAAATACCCTTGGATTTCAGGAACAACAGCCGCACAGGGTAGACGTGCGGTATTAGGCGCCTTGTCACACCTCAGATGTTAAGTCCCATAGTTCCTAAAGCCACCTGAACATTTTCTTTCTTTTTTTGAAGCGAGGACACCACTTTCCGTGTGATCGCATCGGTTAAAACATACGACTGGCTGAAGAATCTGAGAGTGCCCAGAACTGTGTAATGATTATTTAACGTTTGCAAGACTTTCTTATCGAGAGGAAATTGTTGTCTTGCCAACACAACGATCATCGTGCAATTTCATGTTTTCCCAACACAATGACTGCTTCATTAAATGTCGGGTGTGCAGCTGCATAAATTCACCATGTTCTTCTACTGGCTGAAGAATCTGAGAGTGCCCAGAACTGTGTAATGATTGTTTAACGTTTGCAAGACTTTCTTATCGAGAGGAAATTGTTGTCTTGCCAACACAACGATCATCGTGCATCTTCATGTTTTCCCAACACAATGAATGCTTCATTAAATGTCGGGTGTGCAGCTGAATAAATTCACCATGTTCTTCTAATACATCGCGTCTATATCGTTCCGTCATCTTCAGAACGAGCCGAAACACATAAAACTGAAATTTTAGAAGAACCTTCATTTTATGCAGCTGCACCCCTGAAATTTAATGGAGCAAAAGGTTGATTAGCCAGTGCTTTGCAGAGCCGTTTACACTGGCGCACGGACTTGGAGTGAGAAGAACGAGGTTAATATCGATAGAGAGCACATTTCTATTTCAGGATCAGTGGAGAAAACTTCTTTTCGAACTTCGGTGAAAGATTTAGGAGAGAAGACTTCTGCTCATCGAATGGCAGAGAGCACACTTCGATTTGGGGGACGAGGGACTTCTTTCGGAAGTCTGAAGGAGGGCTGATATGTCGCAATTTGAGGCAAATTACGGCCCCCACTACGTATCACGCATCTGATGACTGAACACAGTGAGAAGCTCCAGCTTGGGTGAGCTGAACCAAAGAAGCGCAGCATTAAGAACGCTTTTAGGGTTACCCTCTGGAATCCAGTATTTAAGCGAATTATTGTAGGCTCATTATGACACATTCGGATATGTTGTTGCACGTATAATTCTCCCATTCTTCTGGTAAATTTAGCCAGTCACTACCGATCAGGAAGGAGTTCCTTCCCATACTTCATGTATAGATTACGGTTTTGTACCAGTCACCTACACTAGCCAATCTTTGCTCGGGCAGTCAATCCCTGCTAGGAATAGAACTGATATCGCAACAGTTCGTTATTCCTGTATTCCAGAAGGAAACTTTTAATAAACAGAGTTTAATGTGATTGTCTTTTTCGTTTCAAAGCCAGATGAACAACCTGTTTGTTATCTTTCTTTCCATCCCTCAGTTGTTAGTTAGCCGTGGTGCGACACTTTTATCTCTAACTGCAACTGAATCTGGCTACCGGCCAGTCTTGCGGATGTGGATCGTTTTGACATCCGCAATGGTACGTCAGAGTCTCAGACGTACCCTCATACGGCTTATACGTGAAATTGTACAGATTTATTACAAACTATGAAGCTCTTTCTCGACAGTTATATACCAATGTTATTTGTGGCCACGTCGTTCGTTACGGTCGCTTAAGGCGTTTGTAAGGTGTCAATTTTTAAGGGTAACACAGTCACTGTTAAGGTACTATTATGTCCGAAGAGTGGGTGTTTAGACGTGACGTGCTTTCTCGTATTGTTTCTCTCATGTTGTGTCGTTACCTATTCTATACCTCTATTAATGCAGATTTCACTTACGCGACGGGCGTGAAATAATTTGTGGCGCCTGAGTCTTCACCATGGCAGCACTCTCACACAACACGCGGACCAACGAATGCCACTCGTCCAGGAAAAACCGCTGCCTACCTGCTGCAGTAACGACCGCCTGCACACTTTGTGCGCTCCCGCATATTCTGCCAACAGCAGTGGTTCAAGAGACAGTGCCACACGCTACATCCTGCGTGACTACTTGCACGTCATCTGTGAAATCACATCGTATCTAGCCACGACCGGCTATCATCTCTCAACGTACAAGCACACAGAGTGAGTTCTCAGATATGTGTGCGGACCGAAGTAATACGATGGTGGATGAACAAGTAATGCCACCTGCGTCATAAATAATTAATAATTAACATATAGACGCGGAAGTAATATACATCCAAGGCCGATCTGTCCTTTACAAAACATAGACGTCAAATATTTGTACACATTTGTACCATTGTTGCACCCAGGCATCACAACCAGTTTGAAAAAATAATGCATTTTTCTTCTTCACCCAAAATGATATTAAAATTCTTGATTGCGAACCCTAAAGCGTCTGTCCCCTAAGATCAGCTCTTCAGCACGTCCTCGATGGCCATCTCAGAGATTGTATCGGATGGCCACTGTGCAGCTCATCTACAGCATTCATGTCACCGTTACAGAACTCATCCACCCAACGGCGCACATTTTTGATTTCCCTTACAGCGTCTCCAAACACGTTATTTATGGCTTTATGGTTGAGGTTAAAATTTGAAATCGTGCCTCAATTAGCAAAATCCTCAATTTTTCAAAGTGGTTTTGATGCCTGGGATCGCCGATGGCGCAAATGTGTTAAACAGACATAGATGATATGTTGAACGGTAGTGTTGCATAGACGACAGTTCAAGCTGTGGTCTTTACTAATTCCGATGTCATACGTGATTATTCAATTTTTTATGACACAGGGGACATTACATTTTAATCCCTCGTAGAACCTAGTATGTTGACTTGGACGAAAAGTGTTCATCAGCGGCAATGATATCGCCAAAAGCGCACCAGGTAAATGTCGTAAGACCACTCTCCTCCTCTAAACCATGAATGACCTGTGATGTTTGGTCAGCAGCAGTCCGCGACGGTTTCTGTCGACGCCGTGGTGTACGGGAAAGTGGCGTCATTGAGCAATTGTTGAAGAGGACACAAAACGACCTTGGCAAAATACCTATTTGATGCTATGAGCGGCAGCTTACATTTTTTTAAATGAGAAGTAAATGCAAGTGAGAAGGTAAACAATCTTGCAATGTTGGAATGCATTATAGGTGGTGTGCTGCTTGAAACAGTCACGTCAGTGAAACATCAGGTCTGTTGTAGGGAACATGAGACTTCTGGGAGAGAGCAGCTTACCTGTGAGGAGACCACAACAAGAACACTTGTGCTGTCCATCCCTGAGTACTGTCCGAGTTCCTGGGATCAACACCAGCTCGGATCGAAGACATCGAACCCACTCAGTGACGTGCTGCTGTATTTTTATGTGGTCGCTTCAGTGAACACGCTGAGTCTAGATGAATGATCTGTGAAAAATGGGAATCCCTAGAGGGAAGATTATACTGTCAGCCGTTCTTATATCGCCTGATTCTATATTGTGCATCACACGGGCAAAAGACGCAGCGTTTGAGTACAATTAATACTATCACCATCTTCATTACGTTGCACAACTCAACCAGAATGCTTTCACTGTAGTGGCTGTCTGTAGAAGCAACGTTTAGCAGACTTACTAATACTGACTTCATAATACATTGAATACTTCGTGAATTTAGTTGTTAAAAACAAGTAAGACATAAATACCAATAAAATACATCAATATAACAATACCCTTGTAATTAAAAACTAAACTTAATCTTGAATAAATACAGACGAAGACAGAGAATGCATACGTATTAGTATTTTTACCAACTCATTAGATTAATGCTAATGGATAATGAAAACAAAGAATGCTAGACAATTATTACTGTTTCCAGAGAATCAGTCATACATGATTTTAAATACAGAAGTAGATGACGTGTACCAAGTAATTTTTACCCTTTTGTTATCGGCATTCTGTTGTTATTTCTCTAATCTTGAAAGTAAAGAATGGCCGTACACTGGTGAGCTACAGTTTATAAAAAAATCTTTTGTTTTGTTTCAGGTAAATACGATTTACTGAACTCCAGCTGACCCACTCTTCTCAAGTTCCATTCGTGGTGAGTTAAAATGTAATGTTTAGTACATTTGAGTAATTAAAATTTGCTGTTTGACGCAGTGAGTGACGTTATATTTGTAAAATTGCTCTTTGGGTCTTTTAGCGTACATTTGAGTAATTCAAATTTTTATCATACTAGTCTGGCTACGAAGCTAACGTTACAGTTACGCTGAACTTCAGTTAATTCCAAAGACCTACAGCTAGAAAATATCTGTTCGCTTTGTGGCCATAATAATGAAAAGTAGCTGTAGACAGAAGTCAAAATCGCAGGTGCAGTTTTTTCAGATCATTTTTATCTGATAGCGTGACAAGTTCATAAACTAGTCAAAAACGTGCATCCGTAAGTTTGTGCACGTGTGGAGCGTTATTAAACGGCGCATGGTGATTAGTACACTAGTCTGAACTGATAGTAGATGAAGAGTCGGCCATTTTAAGCCCACACGAGGATATGCGACAGTTGACGACTGGACGGGTTTGCGAAAGAAACACGCACCACGTAATATTGATGTTATACCGTGAAACCAAACTGGTTAAAGATTCGAGAAATGGTGACTTACTGAACCAACAATCAGAATACAAGTTAAAAAATTTTAATACCATAAATTTACATCAAATATGCACCGGTAACCTGACCGCCGTTTCTACAATAATGGAATTACTGCACTGTAACTAGCCCAAACTAAAATAAAAACATAAAAGGCGCCTATAATCAGCCATATTAAGAAATTACTTTAATGCGCCCAAAAACATGTAAGTCCACTGATCAAAATTATGGTACGTAACGCCAGTAATGCAAAATAATCTAGAGGCGCCAGTAAGTAACAATACCAAGAATTATTTAAATGCGCCCCAAAACAGATTAGACCACTTTGCAAAGTTACTTAAAAACAGTAATGAGAAATAGTTCAAATTGCTGCCGTGAGCTTATTTACGAAGAACGCCAAGGCATTGACCCGAAAAATGGATGCATGTAGGATTGGTTCTCTACAGCCATTTCATTGCACTCTCCAGTAATGTAGTTGGAGCGGTGTTAGGAATGGAACAACTGTTTCTACTTGTTTCTCGCTGTCGAGGTGTAGCCATTGTCCCATAGGCTGTACCTAACGCCCACATGGTAGAATGCTGAGACAGTGAAACGACAGATACCACCGCTTACGTTCTTGTTGAGCCATGAAAGTGACAGCTGCCGTAGCAGCGGTAAGTGGCTGGGCTTGGTGTGCAGTGTTCAATTTCTGTGGGAGCTGGAGAAAAATGTGCAGGATCTCAGAGTTGAGTTCAAGGCCGTACGAGACGGGATGGTGTGTCTGGTGATGTCAGGCACCTAACAGAGTAGTCACGGTAGCACCATCTGTCAGCGTTCAGAGTGGTGACCGCTTCTAGAAGGATCTCATAGGTAAGCTAGAAAACCTGAAAAGAGAAACGCTAAGGCTCAATCTGGATATAGTGGGAATCACTGACATGAAAGGGAAAAAAATATATTCCCAGTCAGATGAGTGTACGGTAATATCAGTAGCAGGAGGAAATGGTATAACAGGAGTAGGATTGTTATAAATAAGAAGGTAAAAGGGGGAGAGCTACTGTGAACAGTTCAGTGATAGGGTTCTCCTCATCAGAATCGAAAGCAAACCAACAACAGTACTTCAGCAATACTTGCCAACGTTCAAGCAGAAGATGAAGAGATAAACTACGTGTGGATAATGAACGTGTAATTCATTACGTAAATGGAGGTGAAAATGTAATTGTCCTGGCGGATTGGAAGGCGATTGTAGGGGAAGCCTTAGAAGAAAGAATCAAGGGAGAATATAGGCTTGGTAGCAGGAATGTTAGAGGAGAATAATTGAATTATGCAATAAATTTCACCTAGTAATATAACCCTACCATTACTACTGTAATTTAGAAATATTTTATCTAAGTATCAGAACCCCGGTCTCTATGTAGCAAAGTATAGCCCGCTACTACAATTTAGTTTAGTTTTCAAATAAAGTACACTAAGGGAGGATAGCCCTGTTATTAGGAAAAGCTAATCAATAGAGTTACCCTTTTTACAGGATTTGACCGTATATTGTGTCTAGTGGATAAGTATTCAATTCTTTTCCTAAGATCTTACCCAGCGGATAGAAAGAAACGCAGTATGAATAGTAGAATATTGAAGCTAGGACAACTCCGTTCCAAGTTCATTTAGTGGTTTAAAACATGTAGTAATGGTTGCCAGCCTATCCGGACAATGAAACAGTGAAGCATTGGATAAACAGAAGTATGAATCTTGCCTACTGTCTTGCTAGTGTTTAAGTTGCTCCTTCAAGTAAACATTACACCACGTAAACAACGTCGGACTACACCCTTATACAGTATATAATATCAGAGAAGCTAAAAAAAGGTTTTGGCTAGGGGGGGACCTTTAGTAAAGCATTTCCCATAATCAACAAACTGTAATACGACAATACTTAGATAATAAAGCACACAATTTTTATACTGAACATTTCACTTCAAGAAAATCTCTTTCTTACAGGTATTTACTTCAAAAGCTATCATTCTTTGAACTTACGCTGTACAGTCATTTAACAGTTTCTAGTAACTCAGCTACACTCTGATTGAATTTTACTTAAGCGAACTTTTACTGTAACACTTTGTAATAGTTAATAAAGCACAAAAACAATTTAAATGCTGCCTATTTATATTAACTTGCCACTTCGTAAGTCTGTAAAACAGAATACTCGGATTAATCGAACACCAGGAAGGAACCCTATGTAGGTGTATGATTAGGATGAAATAACATGGTGAACCAGTTTCTTTAAAGTTCAAGAATGATTATTAAAACACAGTTTAAATTAATGGTTCACGCTACACAAAAGTAAAAAATCTTATCTGGTGGCTGTAGGCTTGGGCGCGGAGGCTACACTACCAACAGTACAGTCTGCAAGTCTCTTGCTGTATGGGCTTACTTTCTCTTCTTGGCGTCGTTCAATTCTACATGCAGTAACCCAACAACTCGCAACTATGCCGTAAGCCGTTTTCAGTCTCCATCCGAGGTATTTTTATGCAAATTTGGAGGCAAAACTTCTCCTACTCCACAAAGGTGTTGCCTCTATCACTGCTGCCTACACTGTGTGTTTCTTACTGTCTGCGCTTGCTCTACGTACCGCGCCAATTGGCCCATGACATCGTTTTTACTCCCTCAGAGTCAGTTACATTTTAAACAAAAGTACACTGGCTTTTACGTAGCACCTATTTCTTATATTGTTCCTAAACGTGGCCATTTCTTAAATTGTCAAATTTACATCATCATGAACAATTTATACACACAAATAAAAAACAAAATGTTATCAGAAAATTATTTAACATAATAAACAATTTAAAATGTATTTTACATACATTACTCACATACAATGCAAAGAACTTCAGACTCTAGTATAGCACAATTTACTTTACATCTACAACTAATAGAGCACCAATATGCAAAAAATATTAAAGAAAAAAATTATAAAACTTTAAATGAACAGTAAAGAAATTATGTTACAATAACATCGAATTCTGTTCAGGAATCAAATTTGGTAAGACTGAGATTCTGAAATCTAGATATTGGTCTGTAAGGCGTTACCTGTAGTAGATCTAAACTCAAATCACAGTATACTAATGAAGAGTAGCCTCGAGTTTAAGAGGCTTGTGGGGAAGTTTCTGAACAATTTATACACACAAATAAAAAACAAAATGTTATCAGAAAATTATTTAACATAATAAACAATTTAAAATGTATTTTACATACATTACTCACATACAATGCAAAGAACTTCAGACTCTAGTATAGCACAATTTACTTTACATCTACAACTAATAGAGCACCAATATGCAAAAAATATTAAAGAAAAAAATTATAAAACTTTAAATGAACAGTAAAGAAATTATGTTACAATAACATCGAATTCTGTTCAGGAATCAAATTTGGTAAGACTGAGATTCTGAAATCTAGATATTGGTCTGTAAGGCGTTACCTGTAGTAGATCTAAACTCAAATCACAGTATACTAATGAAGAGTAGCCTCGAGTTTAAGAGGCTTGTGGGGAAGTTTCAAGGCACAAAGAAGCGGGATACAGAAATACAATGAAAAAAAAGAGATATACTTGAATTTCTGTGAGGTTATAAGGCAAGCGATAATTAATAACTTGGTATGCAGTTTAGCTGAAGTGGAATGGACATCTCTAAACAAGGCAACCACAGAAGTTGGAGATAAAAATGAAAGTACAAGAAAGGAAACTGCAAAATAACCATAGGTAACAGAAAAAATACTTCAGTTGATCGATGAAAGAAGCAAGTATAAAAATATTCAGAGAAATTCAGGAATACAAAAATACAATTCACCTAGGAACGAAAGAAACAGGAAGTGCAGGGGAGCTAAAGCAAAGTCGCTGCATCAAAAATATGAAGTAATCCATAAGGCTATGAGTGTCGGAAGGACTGACTCAGCATATAGAAAAGGCCAAACAACCATTTTTGAAATCAAAAGCAAGGGCGGTAACATCAAGAATACTGAATGCAGAGCAGATAGACGATAGGAGAAAAGGGTACATAGAGCGCCTTCATGAGGGGAAGGATTTGCCTGATGACGTGATGGAGGAAGAGACGGGAGTCAAAGCGAAGAGGTAGCGGATCCACTATCAGAATGAGAATATAAAAGAGTTTCTGAAGACTTAACATCAAATTTGGCTTTAGGTACAATTCGCATTTGTGTGTAGAACGTATGAGACTGGCGATATAATATCAGATTTCCGGAGATACGTCATTCACACAATTTCGAAAATTTGAAGAACCTAAAAGTGCGAGAAAATATCACTCAAACACCTTAACAGCTCTTGCATTCAGGATGCTGACAAGAATGACATACAGAAGAATAGAAAAGAAAATTGACGATATGTTAGATAACGATAAGTTTGGTTTTGGAAAGTGGAAACGCAACAGACAAGCACTTCCGACTTGGAATGATAATGGAAGCAAGACTGAAGAGGAATCAAGATACGTTGTTCACACGATTTAGAGATCTGAAAGCGTGCGACAAAGTGAAGTGGGGCAAGAAGTTCGAAACAGCGAAAAAATAAGGGTAAGCTATAGGAAAATACGGGTAACATACAAAATGTGCAAGAGCCAAGAGGAATACCATGAACGAAGTGCTTGATTTAGAAAGGGTGTTCAACATGGATGTAACCTTTCGCCTCTATGTTTCAGTCTACACATCGAAGAACACTGATGCAAATAAAACAAAGGTTCAAGATTGGATTTTAAGTCAAGATGGAAGGATACCAATGATAATATTCACTGATGACGTAGCTACCTTCAGTGAAGGCGAAGAAGAATTACAGTTTCAGTTGAATGGAATAAATAGTCCAATGACTACAGAATATGAACTGAGAGTAGATGCAGTGAAGACGAAAGTAATAACAAGTAACAGAAATGAGAACAGCGAGAAACTTACCATCGGGATCGATGGTCACGAAGTAGATGAAGTTAAGGTATTCTACTATCTCGGCAGCAAAATAACCAATGATGGACGGAGCAAGGAGGACATAAAAGGCAGACTAGCATTGGCAAAAAGGGCATTCCTGGTCAAGAGAAGTCTACTAACATAAAACACAGGCCTTGATTTCGTAGACTTTCCCTGCGTAATAACTGCTGATATTGTGACTTTTCATGCTTTCCCGACGGATCTGTTGCAAATACGCTTCTCGGGTTTACCGCCGGATCGTATTGTGTAACTCGCACAATATTTCCTCAATGCAACTGCTCGACATCATCAGGTGGTGGTACCTGCTGCTGTCACTGCTGCAAGGTGCGACTGCAGCAGTGACGGGACCTTCGACATTGTTGACATCTCATGTATGATTCAACTCTTCTCTATGGACATTGCGGCCAACAACCTCCTACAGTGTGACCAATGCTTTGGAGTGCAGCGCGACCACACCACAATCTTTGCTCTGGTGTACAGGACGGAAATACTGCGTGCTGATCAAAACCATTGGAAGAAATCTGAACAAGATCCAGAGCTCCAAAGGGTGTTAATGTCTTTTTAGCCTTCCTGTTTCGTGCCTTCCTGTGGAATTTTCATGGATGGATGCAACATTGATGCATGCTTGAACAAAACTGCAAGGATCCCTTTAAGACCTTCCATTTCAGCTAAACCTCACTGTCGTCCATTCGTGTTAGCCGAGCACTTCAAAACCGTACTTGTCCAATGCGCCTACAGGCAGGCAACCCTTTGACACACCTCCAATTCCTCATGCCTACTAGCAGGCGCCAGACCAGCAGTTTAGTCTGCCCACAGGTACCTAGGCCACTCCTCACAGCTTGACTCTGTATAGGTACATCTTTATAGTGCTCATAAAACACTGGGTGGATGTAACTGAGGGTGTTGCCGAGCTGGGGGACGTTAGAGATAACCTTTGCCGATTTATTCACACATATATCGACGTCGTACTCCTTCATGATCACGCCACAGGAGGGTATCAAACAGGAGGACTGGGAGAGCATGCAATCCTAAAAGCATACAATCCCTTCGTTGCTCTAGATCGCTTTCATACTCAGTCAAAAGATTTTGAAAGGCCCATTTTCTCCCACACCGTACACGAGGGCACTCCAAAGGCGAACGATCATCTTCTGTGGGGTTTCTGACCCACCATGTCCTTAGAGCAGGACTGAATCGTCCGAGCCGTGTCAGTATTGTCAAAGGTTGTCAATAACGTCATCCTGTTGTTTATCGCACTGCAAATGTCGTTTTAGATCGCACAATATGTGGGAATTAACGTCCCAAGGCATGTGGGTGGTTTCACTGACGCTCTTTTTGCCACACTAAGTACATTTTCTGTCGATTCTGAGCGGCAGTGTGTCTGAAATGATTCCTTTGGCAACCAATAAGAAAAGCGAGTGTTTTAAACTCTGTTCGTCGATACTTGGACTTCCATGGCAAAGTTGTCAAAAGATGTGGTGAATTATGAATAGTTGGGGATTTGTGGTGTTGAGCTGAATTTGGTGGCCATGTGACACCATTAACCCATCTGACATCTCACGTGATCCTCTGAGCTCTGTCCTTTTTTCGCATATGTTGTCGTCTTTCTGTCTGAAGCATGACTGAGCCCGAAGTTGATGTTGCAGGGCTCCAGGCGTTTTCATCATTAGAGACGAAGGTTTTAGTGACCTTTGAGCCAAATATCAAGCTTCAGTGTCACAGTTGGGCACAGTACGGCATTTCGAAGCAGTAATACTTTGATTGTCTTACGCAGTGTTTATTCAGTAAATAATACGTTCCTTAAGCGACTCAATTAAATTTTTGATAGGAGAATGTTCTCCAACGTAATACGATTTTTAACCGTTCACATCATTCAATATCAAGTGCTCCCATGGTAAATCAGTCCTACGCAAAGAAGGGAAAGCTGAAAAGTGGAAGGAATATGTAGAGTGCATGTACATGGGAGCTAAACGTGAAGGCGATATTGTAGAAATGGAAGTGGACTTAGATGAAGATGAGATGCGAGATACAACACAGCGAAAATAATTTGACAAAACTCTGATTGATTTGAGTCGAAACAAGGCCCCGAGAATATCCTGTCAGAACTACTGATACCCTTGGGAGATCCAGCCATGACAAAACTCTTAAATCTGACGTGCAACATGTATGAGACATGTGGAATACCCTCACACATCAAGAAGAATGTAATGACCCCAATTCCAAAGAAAGGAGGTGCTTACAGGTGTGAATATTACTGAACCATCAGTTTAACAAGTCATCGTTGCAAAATACTAACACGAATTCTTTACAGAAGAATGGACACACTGAAAAACTACACTACTGGTCACTAAAATTGCTACACCACGATAATGACTTGCTACAGACGCGAAATTTAACCGACCAGAAGAAGATGCTGTGATATGCAAATGATTAGCTTTTCAGAGCATTCACACAAGATTCGCGCCGGTGGCGACACCTACAACGTGCTTACATGAGGAAAGTTTCCAACCGATTTCACATACACAAACAGCAGTTGACCGGCGTTGCCTGGTGAAACGTTGTTGTGATGCCTGGTGTAAGGAGGAGAAATGTGTACCATCACGTTTCCGACTTTGATAAAGGTCGGATTGTAGCCTATCGCGATTGTGGTTTACCGTATCGCGACATTGCTGTTAGTGTTGGTCGAGATCCAGCGACTGTTAGCAGAATATGGAATCGGTGGGTTCAGGTGGTAATACGGAACGCCGTGGTGGATCCCAGCGGCCTCGTATCACTAGCAGTCCAGATGACAGGCATCTTTCCCGCATCGTGCAGCCACGTCTCGATGCCTGAGTCAACTGATGGGGACATTTGCAAGACAACAACCATCTCTACCAACAGATCGACGACGTTTGCAGCAGCATGGGCTATCAGCTCGGAGACCATGGTTGCGGTTACCCTTGACGCTGCATCACAGATAGGAGCGCCTGCGGTGGTGTACTCAACGAATAACCTGGGTACACGAATGGCAAGACGTCATTTTTTCGGATGAATCCAGGTTCTGTTTACAGCATCATGATGGTCGCATCCGCGTTTGGCGACATCGAGGAGAACGCACGTTGGAGGCGAGTATTCGTCATCGCCGTATTGGCGTATCACCCGGCTTGAAGGTATGGGGTGCCATTGATTACACGTCTCGGTCACCTCTTGTTCGCATTGACGACAGTTGACGCTACATTTCAGATGTTTTACGACCCGTGGCTCCACCCTTCATTCGATCCCAGTGAAACCCTACATTTCAGCAGGGTAATGCACGATCGCATGTTGCACGTCCCGTATGGGCCTTTCTGGATACAGAAAATGTTCGACTGCTGCCCTGGACAGGACATTCTCCAGATCTCTCACAAAGTGAAAATGTTTGGTCAATTGTGGCCGAGAAACTGGTCCAACTCTTGATGAACTGTGGTATCGCGTTGAAGCTGCATCGGCAGCTGTACCTGTACACGCCATCCGAACTCTGTTTGACTCAATGCCGAGGCGTATCAAGGCCATAATTACGGCCAGAGGTGGTTGTTCCGGTTACTGATTTCTCACGATCTATGCACCCAAAATTGGTGAAAATGTAATCACATGTCAGTTCTAGTATAATACACTCCAGGAAATTGAAATAAGAACACCGTGAATTCATTGTCCCAGGAAGGGGAAACTTTATTGACACATTCCTGGGATCAGATACATCACATGATCACACTGACAGAACCACAGGCACATAGACACAGGCAACAGAGCATGCACAATGTCGGCACTAGTACAGTGTATATCCACCTTTCGCAGCAATGCAGGCTGCTATTCTCCCATGGAGACGATCGTAGAGATGCTGGATGTAGTCCTGTGGAACGGCTTGCCATGCCATTTCCACCTGGCTCCTCAGTTGGACCAGCGTTCGTGCTGGACTTGCAGACCGCGTGAGACGACGCTTCATCCAGTCCCAAACATGCTTAATGGGGAACAGATCCGGAGATCTTGCTGGCCAGGGTAGTTGACTTACACCTTCTAGAGCACATTGGGTGGCACGGGATACATGCGGACGTGCATTGTCCTGTTGGAACAGCAAGTTCCCTTGCCGGTCTAGGAATGGTACAACGATGGGCTCGATGACGGTTTGGATGTACCGTGCACTATTCAGTGTCCCCTCGACGATCACCAGAGGTGTACGGCCAGTGTAGGAGATCGCTCCCCACACCATGATGCCGGGTGTTGGCCCTGTGTGCCTCGGTCGTATGCAGTCCTGATTGTGGCGCTCACCTGCACGGCGCCAAACACGCATACGACCATCATTGGCACCAAGGCAGAAGCGACTCTCATCGCTGAAGACGGCACGTCTCCATTCGTCCCTCCATTCACGCCTGTGACACCACTGGAGGCGGGCTGCACGATGTTGGGGCGTGAGCGGAAGACGGCCTAAAGGTGTGCGGGACCGTAGCCCAGCTTCATGGAGACGGTTGCGAATGGTCCTCGCCGATACCCCAGGAGCAACTGTGTCCCTAATTTGCTGGGAAGTGGCGGTGCGGTCCCCTACGGCACTGCGTAGGATCCTACGGTCTTGGCGTGCATCCGTGCGTCGCTGCGGTCCGGTCCCAGGTCGACGAGCACGTGCACCTTCCGCCGACCACTGGCGACAACATCGATGTACTGTGGAGACCTCACGCCCCACGTGTTGAGCAATTCGGCGGTACGTCCACCCGGCCTCCCGCATGCCCACTATACGCCCTCGCTCAAAGTCCGTCAACTGCACATACGGTTCACGTCCACGCTGTCGCGGCATGCTACCAGTGTTAAAGACTGCGATGGAGCTCCGTATGCCACGGCAAACTGGCTGACACTGGCGGTGGCGGTGCACAAATGCTGCGCAGCTAGCGCCATTCGACGGCCAACACCGCGGTTCCTGGTGTGTCCGCTGTGCCGTGCGTGTGATCATTGCTTGTACAGCCGTCTCGCAGTGTCCGGAGCAAGTATGGTGGGTCTGACACACCGGTGTCAATGTGTTCTTTTTTCCATTTCCAGGAGTGTATATTTGTCCATTGAATACCCGTTTATCATCTCCATTTCTTCTTGGTGTAGCAATTTTAATGGACAGTAGTGTAACAGAAGCCGACCTCGTGAGAGAGAAATATCTGAGAAATTTCGGAACAAGCGAGACACTACGCACGTTAGGACTTACCTTAGAGCAGGCTGCTGTGACCGAACGGTTCTAGACGTTTTAGTTTGGAAACGCGTTGCTGCTACGGTCGCAGGTTCGAATCCTGCCTCGGGCATGGATGTGTGTGATGTTCTTAGGTTTAAGTAGTTTTATGTCTTGGTGACATGACCTCAGATGTTAAGTCTCATATTGCTTAGAGCCATTTGAATTATTTTACCATTTGATCTTAGAAGAAAAGCTTTTGTAGACTTAGAGAAAGCTTTTGTCAATTTTGACTGATATACTTTCTTTGAAATTCCGAAGATAGCAGGGGTAAGGCACAGGGAGTGAGGGGCTATTTAAAACTTGTACGGAAACCAGACGGCAGTAGAGGGTTAAGAAAGGGAAACTGAGGTTGAGAAGGGAGCAAGACAATATTATATCCTATGCCCGATGTTATTTTATCTGCCCACTGAACAAGCAGTGACGGAAACCAAAGAAAATTTTGGATGAGGAGTTAAATTTCAGGGAAAAGAAATAAAAACTTTGACGTTCGCCGATGACATTGTAGTTCTGTCGGAGACAGCAAAGGACCTGGAAGAGCAGCTGAACGGAGTGGACACCGTCTCGAAACATTGATAATGGAATGTAGTCGAATTAAATCAGGTGATGCTACCGGAATTAGATTAGGAAACGATACATTTAAAGTATCGGCTTAATGTTGTTCTTGGGGCAGAAAAATAGGTAACAATGGCCGAAGTAGAGAGGATATCAAACGTATGCTACCAACGAGATGAAAAGCATTTCTGAAGAAGTGAAATTTGTTAACATCGAATATACATTTAAATGTTAGGAAACCTTTTCAGGAGGTATCGGTCTGGAGTGCAGCCATGTGTGGAAGTGAAACATGGTTGATAAACTGTTTAGACGAAAAGAGAATATAAATTTTCGTAATGTGGTGCTACAGAAGGAAATTGAATATTAGATGTATATATTGCGAAACTACTGCAGAAATCAAGGGATCACCATTTTAGTACTAGAGGGAAGTGAGCAAATTAAAAATCGTAGAGGAAACGAAGAGATGGACACAGTAAGCAGATTCAGAAGGATGTGGGATGTAGTAGTTACTCCCCCAGGATAGAGTAGCATGGAGAGCTGCATCAGACCAGTCTTCAGAGCGCAACAACACCGTTCCATTTCAAGATACCAACGAGAGCTTCTAGATTTTATTGCAGCACAATTCTTCTTGCTGTAGACAAACGTATGGCAACCTATTATCGACATCCGGGTGGTAAGGGTGTTACTTGCAAAACTGAAAATTCTTACTTCCTTCAGAATATTCCACCACCACAGTTCTATGCTGTATTCATGACTCTTAACATGTCCGTCCAGTCCCAAACTTACTCACGTACCTGCAATTTTCTTCATTCTTTACGTTTCTTCGATATTCCATGAAGCTCCTTGAAGGAGCGTCATTCGCTGTTGGAATATATTCAGTAACAGGAAGCAGTGGGGAACGGAGGGAGCAGAATCATTCCATTGCCCAAGTAGTGCTATTATTCCAATGTGGAAGCTGTGACACATAAATGGCTCAGAGTGCGCCAAGCATTTTTGTCTTTGAATGGAATATACTACAAGGAAACGAAGTATGGAAATTTTATATTGTTTGTGAGTAGCTGCATCTGGCCTTCAAAAATGAATAATGGAACTCAGCACTCGAGGCTGAGGCAGTTTCAGATAAGTTTCTACAGTCTGACGATAGTTTATAGATTTGTAGTTTTAGCTTGACGATGTCCACTATGGACAAACGGTAGTTACTATTATTCTGAAGAAGGTTGGGTTATCCCGACTGAAACCTACGTAAATTCTAGGCATCAGTACAAATGAGACTGTTGATTATTAAAATCAACATTAAGACATTTTTGTGTTGCTGGTATGTGAGGAACCGCAAGGCGAAGACTGAATGCGCGAATTTTACTTCACCCTGTGGATTCTTTCCTGTGTGCGACCATTCACACGTGATAATCGCTACTGAAAATTCCAATGCCGGTTTCCAGTTTCCGGGGGACGGCGACTTACCTCCAGCCTGAAGAAAATGGTTCGGCAGTAATCCGGCTAGGTGAATATGATCTGGACCAGCCACAATGTTTCTTGAAACACTTTGAGGAAGAAACTTTTGAGAGCAGTGGCCGAATGCTGAATCTTACAGCAAGTACTATGAGCTTCAGCAGGAACTGTTCAACTGAAGTTACCTAAATTTATCCACAGATGCTGAGTGGTCGAAATGTTTGTATGGTAAAACAGTCTTGGAGGGCCTAAGATATGGGACTAGTGAGAACAGGACAGGAGTCATTGGCAAAGCAGGGAGAAACAGGGGTTTCAAAAGGTTCTGTGCACGAAGTGGGAAGTGACAGATACTCACTAATCGGTGAAGTTATTCAGTAACAGGAAAAGGTGGTCCCGTAATTTTAAAACTTCCACGATGTATACACACAAATATTAATTTTATTGGACGAAGCAGGAGATTCTAAGACTGTGCAGTATGAGAAGCTCTTGGACAAGAAATGTTCACCTGCTGTTTTAAAAAAACTTATTTATTGTACTATTTACCATAGTTTTAAGCACCTGTGGTCTAGGGATAACGTCTTTGATTCATAATCCAAACGTCCTCGGTCCCGGGTTTGAAACATGCCACTGGTTAAATTTCGATTAATGATCAGCATTGATGGTCGAAGACTTCCAGCATAAGAAGTCATCCTCATTGTGCCAACGGAATTGTCAAATAGGACGAAGCAGTGAATAGATGTTCAGGGCACTCTCTTATCTTTGGGATGGAAAACTGCCCCGGAGCCGTATGAATCAGCAATGATCAATGGCATTAGTGCAGAAGGCAATGGAAACCACTGTATTAAAAGACACGAAACGTGTATCCACAGCACATGTGGCCTATAATTTAACATGTGTCATGATGATCGATGATCTCTCCATTGGCAAAAGATTTCGAATTAGTCACCCATTGCTATCTTTGGCAGGGGACAGCCAAGGAAGAGGTGACCATGAGAAAAAGATTGAAAAATTAAAGAAAGGATAACGTTCTACGATTCGGGGCGTGGAATGATAGCTTAACCGTGGCAGAAAGCTAGAAAATTGGAAAAGGGAAATGAAAAAGCACAATCTACATATGGTGGGGGTCAGTGAAATGAAATGGAAAGAAGACAAGGATTTCTGGTCATATTCTTTTTTAGTAAATGGTAATACCAACAGTAGCAGAAAATGGTATTACGGGAATAGGATTCGTTTTGAGCAGAAAGATAGGGCAGAGAGTGTGTTACTGTGAACAGGAATGTTCTTATCAGAAACTAAACTCAACTCCGTCCGAACAGGCCTTGAAAGGCCCAACGGTACCGACCGGCCGCCATGTCATCCTCAGACCACAGTCGTCACTGGTTGCGGATATGGAGGAGCATGTGGGCACCACACCGCTCTCCCGGCCGTATGTCACTTTACGAAATCGGGGACCCAATTCTGAGTCAAGTAGATCCTCAGTTTGCCTCAAAAAATGGTTCAAATGGTTCTGAGCACTATGGGACTTAACATCTTAGGTTATCAGTCCCCTAGAACCTACAACTACTTAAACCTAACTAACCTAAGGACATCACACACATCCATGCCCGAAGCAGGATTCGAACCTGCGACCGTAGCGGCCGCGTGGTTCCAGACTGAAACGCCTAGAACCGCTCGGCCACCCCGGCCGGCTTGCCTCAAAAGACCTGTGCACCCAGCTTGGCAACAGCGCTCGGCAGACCGAATAGTGACCCATCCATTTGCTAGCCCAGACCGACAGGGGTTAACGTCGTTGATATCACGGGTGTTACCAATGCGTCAAGGCCGTTGGCCGTTCGTGTCAATATCGACAGCAAAATAACACCGACAACGACTGCTCAGGAATATATGCCGAGGTAGCAAGCTGGAGACAAAAGGGTGGAGAAAGTACATGATGATCTCGAAAGGGGAATACAGTACGTAAAGAGAGATGAGAAGCTAATGATCATGGGCCACTGGAATGCAGTTGTAAGGGAAGGAGTAGAAGGATGTGTTACAGGAGAATATGGGCTTGGGACAATGAATTGAAAAAGGAGAAAGACTGAGTTCTGTAATAAATTTCAGCTGGTAATAGCGAATATTCTGTTCAATAAATACAAGGGGAGGCGTTATACTTGGAAAAGGACGGGTGATATGCGAAGATTTCAGTTAGAATACATCCTGGTCAGACAGAGATTTTGAAATCAGATACTGGACCTTAAGGCGTACCCAGGAGCAGATATAGACTTACATGACAAGGTAGTAGTGATGAAGAGTAAGCTGAAGTTTAAGACATTAGTAAAGAAGAATCAATACGCAAAGAAGTGGGATACGGAATTACTAAGGAAAAACGAGATAAGCTTGAAGTTCTCCAAGGCTATAGATACAACAGTAAGGAATAGCTCAGTAGGCAGTACAGTTGACGAGTAATAGACATCTCTAAGAAGGGCAATCAAAGAAGTTGGAAAGAAAAACATAGGTACAAAGAAGGTAACTATGAAGAAACCATGGGTAACAGAAATACTTCAGTTAATCGATGAAAGAAGGAAGTACAAAAATGTTAAAAGAAATTGAGAAATACAGAAATACAGGTTGCTGAGGAATGAAAGTAACATGAAGTGCAGGGAATTTAAGACGAAATAGCTGCATGAAAAATGTGAAGAAATCGAAAAGGAAGTGATTGCCGGAAGGTCTGACTTAGCATACAGAAAAGTCAAACAACTTTCGGTGAAATCAAAAGCAAAGGGGGTATCATTAAGAGTGCTAAAGGAATCTCATTGCTAAATTCAGAGGAGAGGGCGGGTAGGTGAAAAGAGTACATCGAAGGCCTCTATGCGGGGGATGATTTGCCTGACGCGATAGAAGAAGATACAGGAGTCGATGTAGAAGAGATGGGGGATATATTATTAAAATCAAAATTTAAAAGAGCTTTGGGGAACTTAAGATCAAATAAGGTAGAAGGGCTAGATAATATTCCATCAGAATTTCTAAGATCATTGGAGGAAGTGGCAACGAGCCGACTATTTTCGTTGGTCTGTAGAACGTAGCGGTACTAGGCGCTACAGGCTGGAACCGCGCGACCGCTACGGTAGTAGGTTCGAATCCTGCCTCGGGTATGGATGTGTGTGATGTCCTTAGAACGTACGAGTTTGGAGACATTAAATCTGACTTCCGGAAAAACATCCACACAATTTGTAGAACGTACGAGTTTGGAGACATACAATCTGACTTCCGGAAAAACATCCAAACAATTCCGAAGACTGCAAGCGCTGACAAGTACGAGATTTATCGCACAATCAACGGCTCATACATCGACGTTGCTTACAGTAATAATACACAGAAGAAGGGAAAAGAAAACTGAGGATGTGTTAGATGACGATCAGTTTGACTTTAGAAAAGGTAAAGGCACCAGAGAGGCAATTCTGTTGTTGATAATGGAAGCAAGACTAAAGAAAAATCAAGACACGTTCCTGGGACTTGTCGACCAAGAATAAGCGTTCTCAGGAAAACAGGGGTAAGTTATGGGGACAACGGGTAATATACAATGTGTACAAGGGCCAAGAGGGAATAATAAATGTGGACGACCAAGAACGAAGTACCCGGATTAAAATAGTGTGAAATAGAGATGTAGTCTTTCGCCCCTACTGTTCAATCTGTACATCGAAGAAGCAATGCTGGAAATAATAGAAAGATTGAGGAGTGGAATGAAAATCAAAGTGGAAGGTAATCAGTGATACGATCCGCTGATGACACTGCTAACAAGAGTGGAAGAGAAGAAGAATTATAAGATTTGCTGAATGGAATGAACAGTTTAATGAGTATAGAACACGGATTGAGAGTAAGGTGAAGAAAGGTGAAAGTAATGAGAAAAGCGATAAACTTAACATCAAGATTGATGGTCACGAAGTACATGAAGTTACGGAATTCTGCTACTTAAGAAGCAAGATAACCAATGACGGACGGAGCAGACTAACACTGGCAAAACGGGCATTCATGGCCAAGGGAAGTCTGCTAGTATCAAACATAAGCCTTAATTTGAGGAAGAAATTTCTGAGAATGTACTTTGGAATACAGACACTGTGTGGTAGCGGATGATGGGTCGTGGGGAAACCGGAAGGGATTAAGAGTACAGGCATTTGAGGTTTGGTGCTACAGACGAATGTTGAAAATTAGGTGAATTGATATGGTAAGGAATGAGGAAGTTCTGCGCAAAATCGGGGAGGAAAGGAACATCTGTAAAATACTGAAAAGGAGAAGGGACAGGGTGGTAGGACATACGTTAAGACATCAGGAAATGACTTCCACGGTCTTAGAGGGAGCCGTAGAGGGCAAAAAGGAAGAAGAAAATACGAGAGACTGATAATGTCAAAACTACAACTTACTGATATCTATTCTACTTCAAAGCAACGAGCTAATTTTCTTTCATCCTCAAACCACGACACTTGAGATCTGAATTTCTGCAATAAATTTTTAAATAAACAAAATGTCCAGAACTCTCAACTTTCAAAGATTTCATTAGTTTTAAAAGTTCTGTAAGTAACACTTAAGAATAATTTTTTTAAAAAAATGAGATATTCAAAATTTTTGCAACAGAGTTAAACCTTTTGAAAAAGAAGCAACGAAATGACAAGTAGGCCAGTTCCGTTCACGGTAAGTAGAAATAACATAACTTGTTTGCAAAAGGGACCCTGTTTGTGTGGCAGCTTAACTTGAGATCCCACTGCTATGGCTCCCAGTTTGCACTTATACCAACCTCAGTAACACAACTTCAGCGCATAGCAACAATTTCTGAAAAACAACTATTATTCACTTACAGAAACCAGCGAATGTGAATAAAATATTTTTAACCTTGAACCACCAGCGTTAGGTGTAATTAGAACAATTCCAGCTACAAATTTAAGTTAGCAGGAATATTTATTATTTAACAAGAGAAGGCGCTAGACGGGTTAATTAGTGGGGAGTGGTTGGTGAAGCTGACGTGATGCAACCCATATCCCCGTGTATACAAGGCATGCTCTTCCTTTATTATCAACAACAAACTTTCACTAACTAAAAAAAATTTAAATTTACTTATTTCGAAAGAGATTAGAAGGACATGTGTCCCCCAAACTTCACTAGGTTCATGTTTTCAAGTGAACCGAGGATTTTCAGAGTCACATTCTTCTTTGTCGAGTGACTTTATCAGGGCGATAGATATGGGAAAAAAGTATAACAGATCAATACCAAAGACAGTTGTGCTCGTGAGAGCTAAAATTGTTAAATATCGCTCAAAAATTATCATCAGATTTCAGTATGGTTTCAGCGTGTTACATACCATTGTTTTTTTATATATTCTGCGAAGTTCATTGGAGTATATGCATCCCACTAAATAAAAGTTATGTGAAAACCATTAGAACTGCTGAGGAACGTAGTGACGTCTAAGAAGTGCCTGTGATATATAAGACAACACATTTAGTTACTTCAGACGTTCTTGGAATTGACAAGTTCGTAATGTGATCTAATTGTCGTGAAACAAACGCACTGTTGGCTACAAACACACGCTGTTCCATTTGATCTTTCACAGCCATCTCTATATCGACCCCACAATCAGTATTATTCTTCTAAAGCCCCTCGCTAGGTGGTAAAATCCAACACATACGGTATACAGATGTCCCAATGCTCAACCAGCTTTTTGCGTTATTGGGAGGCGTATCTCCCATAAACGAGGAAAAGGTTAACATATCCTTCAGAATGGAGTTTCTTTCACGGCAAGTGACAGTCTCAAGTCACTTCGTCATAGCGGGATATCACACGCTTTGGAAACATTTGTCGGAGAATATTCATGCTATTGCGTGCTGTATGAGTTACTGCATCATTCTACTCAGACAAACAAAACCCTTGCATTTTAACGTATCCAGTCCTTCAGCAGCTATTGTTGGAGGAGCAGTGGTTCTCAGTAAATCATTGCAAAAGCGGCAGTGCAGTTGACGACACTGTTTGATTGTCAGAGTCTCTCAGGTTTTGAACCACTTGCAATTTACACTCATGAACGTCGCCAGAGTTACTTTTCGCGGAATGAGAAAATACAGAGAACTGGCTCTTACTTCTGGCTACAGAGCGATTCTAGTGCCGCCAACATACATTTCGCGTAAATACCACGAAGACAAGATAAGAGAAAGTAGAACTCATGCTGAGCCATATAGATATTTGCTTTTTCCCTCGCTACATTTGCGAGTCGAACAGGGGTTCTACTATTAGTGGTGCAATAGAGCCTCTGGCTCACTCCATATTGTGGGTTACCGAGTATGCATGTAGATGTACGAGGGCTTGCTTAAAGTAATGCCTCCGAATGGTTCACGTAACAACTCTTACACATTTTTAAATAAAACAAAAATTATTAACATTTTACATCTTAATTCTCCCCATGTACGTATTTCTATCTCAGCATTATCACATTGGAGACGAACATATTTCTCTAAACGAGACATTAGTTCGTTGACACTGTCGGTGTGAAATGTTTGATCTTCTCGACAGAACCGCTGCATGACCGCTTCATCGCTATCAAACTGAAGTCCTCTAAGATCTTCTTTCAGTCTCGAAAGAGATGAAAATCGGACGGGGCCAAGTCGAGACCGTAGGAAGGATAATCGCTCGCACTGAAAATTAACTTTACTTAATATCTACACAAAATCAGTGAATAAGCAATCTTGATGGCAATGGTTATTTAATGAAAATGATCGCTTTCGGCCTAGGCTTAGACCACCTTCAGATAGCAACATCAACTGAAGTTGACCAGGCGTGCAACAGACAGTTACCTCTGTCGGTGGAATTGCTAGGAGTGAAACCAAGGCGTCGGGTTGTTGCAGGTGTCGCAGCGATCGTTTGCGCTCTGATATTGTCATGCTGAAGGAGTGGGTGCGCCATGCATGGACGCGCTCTTCGAATTCGAAACTCGTTTGCAGCGCTCTGTTTTTTACGCACCGTTGTAGTTACCTTACATACTGCCGTGTTACAAACTACAATTCGAAGCCCTCTAGTGGCAGAGGGCAGGAAATATGTAGACATGGAGAATAAAGGTGTGAATGTTAATAACGTTAGTTCTATTTAAAAGCTTTAAGAGTTTATGCATAAAAAATAGGAGGCATTACTATTCAGCATTCTCTCGTAGAAGTAGATACATTTGTGCATGTCGTCGTACTGAACATCTGAGTCCGGTTTTCGCACCTTCGGAAAATTCTTTCCCCGACCTGTTGTTTGCCGGTTCAGAACACTACCAACAGCACTGCTCTCTGCAATCCAACTCGGAATACTCTGCCTCTCTAGCACTGCAAAATGCAGACCATTCGTGTTCTGTTACAATACCCGCTAAGCTTCCGTGACAGAACCAGTGCGTGTAAAGGCTTCCCGGGCCGCAGTGTACAAACCACCGCTCTATGCTATATTTTTTGCCTGAAGCCGTCATGCTGAGTGATGTACGCATGCGCAGTACTGGACTTGCATTCTGTTAGGATTGCAAACTGCAGCTGGTAGATATGTTGTACACCACCCTGTATTAGGAGAATCTCTTTCTTCAACAAGCAAACGTTTATAGTATTTCCAGAGGTTAGATTGCTACGACAGTTTTCCAAGTATAAGATGTACTTTTCTTTTTAGTGAACAGTGTTCCAAACCCCTGCCACGAATACGACGCCGGCGCTCGTTTCTTTTTTCTAAAGGCGCGGAGAATTCCGTGTATAAACGCGAATTGGAAGAAACAGATACTAAATCAGAAATCTTAATGTAATTTTTCACTCTGGGTATTGGAAAAAGCTTCTTTACAGTCGTATCGACAGTGCGAAATAATATTTGCTAAACAGGAAGGTTAAAAAAATATCAAATACTACGAGACACGGGAAGTTTCTTTCTTGCTTTACGTAATTCGCTGCATAAATACAACTGGGTCTCTGTCGCTGCGAGGGGGCAGAAATTTGCACCTGACGACAGAGCGTGTACTTAAATATTCAGCTTGGGGGTGGGGGTGGGGGGACAAGACGTCGACGGGCCACTCTGCGAGTTTAAGTCCCGAGGATGACAAATGTCGCAGGTCCGACCCTCACCGGTCCCGAGCAGAAGATTACGCCCCTCCCCCGCCATCGTCGCTGCCCCCTCCCGACGACACAGCACGCGCGGCCTGTGAATGCAAATTCTTTGAAAGTAATGGCCCCGGGGGACCTGTAACTTCGCCTTTGTTCTCGTAAGCTAAATTGGAGGACTGCTTCAAGGCTTAAGAATGCTACGGTGCCTCCTTTCTTACCTACGCCGTGATATTAAATATTTTACGAGGAGTGATGCACAATGACAGTGTTTGCCTCCAACTTTCTCGCAACTGCTACTTTGGTAAACAAAGAAAGTCGCTCATAATGCCGAGTTTCAATGCACGGTGGCCAGGTCTGCTTAACGTTTTACAGTCCCCACACAGCGCCCACTGCAGGACATAAGTTTCTTGTCTCGAACATCCATTACAAGGCACCCACCTTCCTGCGTCTGTGCATTAGTTTCTCCAAATCTTGCGTTCTTCCGTCGTTAAAGTATTATCAGATTGTGTCACTATCATTTTCTTCGAATCTTTGGAACAAAGTTCTCTCTTCACCGTTTTAAGGCTCTTGCAGTCTGTTAGCTTAACATCTTTCATACGCTTTCCCTTATACAGAAATACTGAATATAAATATAGAAGGTTATAACTGAATGAGATTTTCACTCTGCAGCGGAGTGTGCGCTGATATGAAACTTCCTGGCAGATTAAAACTGTGTGCCCGACCGAGACTCGAACTCGGGACCTTTGCCTTTCGCGGGCAAGTGCTCTACCTACTGAGCTACCGAAGCACGACTCACGCCCAGTACTCACAGCTTTACTTCTGCCAGTATCCGTCTCCTACCTTCCAAACTTTACAGAAGCTCTTCTGCGAAACATGCAGAACTAGCACTCCTGAAAGAAAGGATACTGTGGAGACATGGCTTAGCCACAGCCTGGGGGATGTTTCCAGAATGAGATTTTCACTCTGCAGCGGAGTGTGCGCTGATATGAAACTTCCTGGCAGATTAAAACTGTGTGCCCGACCGAGACTCGAACTCGGGACCTTTGCCTTTCGCGGGCAAGTGCTCTACCTACTGAGCTACCGAAGCACGACTCACGCCCAGTACTCACAGCTTTACTTCTGCCAATATCCGTCTCCTACCTTCCAAACTTTACAGAAGCTCTTCTGCGAAACATGCAGAACTAGCACTCCTGAAAGAAAGGATACTGTGGAGACATGGCTTAGCCACAGCCTGGGGGATGTTTCCAGAATGAGATTTTCACTCTGCAGCGGAGTGTGCGCTGATATGAAACTTCCTGGCAGATTAAAACTGTGTGCCCGACCGAGACTCTGCAGCAGAGTGAAAATCTCATTCTGGAAACATCCCCCAGGCTGTGGCTAAGCCATGTCTCCGTAATATCCTTTCTTTCAGGAGTGCTAGTTCTGCAAGGTTCGCAGGAGAGCTTCTGTAAAATTTGGAAGGTAGGAGACGGATACTGGCAGAAGTAAAGCTGTGAGTACCGGGCGGCAGTCGTGCTTCGGTAGCTCAGATGCTAGAGCACTTGCCCGCGAAAGGCAAAGGTCCCGAGTCCGAGTCTCGGTCGGGCACACAGCTTTAATCTGCCAGGAAGTTTCATATGAGCGCACACTCCGCTGCAGAGTGAAAATCTCATTCTGGAAACATCCCCCAGGCTGTGGCTAAGCCATGTCTCCGCAATATCCTTTCTTTCAGGAGTGCTAGTTCTGCAAGGTTCGCAGGAGAGCTTCTGTAATGTTTGGAAGGTAGGAGCCGGATACTGGCAGAAGTAAAGCTGTGAGTACCGGGTGTGAGTCGTGCTTCGGTAGCTCAGATGGTAGAGCACTTGCCCGCGAAAGGCAAAGGTCCCGAGTTCGAGTCTCGGTCGGGCACACAGTTTTAATCTGTCAGGAAGTTTCAAGGCTATAACTGTTTAACGTGTGGCGACACATTGCAAACAATTACAGTTTTAAACATGGAGCACAGCAGTAACAGTAAATTAGCTTTCAGTACTAATTGGTGTATACAGCCCAAAAGTTACATAAAGATTATTCTAATAAGCCTAGATCAGGGTTCAATACCGCTAGGAGTATCGTCTGCAGATTAATATAGTCGCCATAATTTTATAAACATGTTATAACATAAGCATCTAAAATAACCAATACATTACAACAGTGAACTCAGGTACATGGAATAAAAATAGTACTTACAAAACTTACATTGAGCTAAAGCGCTCAATTCAAACAGCAGAAATAAGGGATTATGGCCTCCACAAGAAACCGCTACAATTATTACACACCTACCGCGTATGATATGAACGGACACTGAACTAAACATGTGCCGACTAGTTACGATGCCAGGTCAACGTGAGTTAGAGCACGCCAGATGCTGTCCATCAGTGGCGTGATAAATGCTCAGTCGTATGAAGGACTAATTGAAGCAGCAATACATCATTTGAATGCACATTGGAACGTTTAGTGCATGGGATAAATGCAAGGAAGTTACAAAAGAATAAAATGGTTAATTATATGAATGTGCTGAATAAAAATAAAAATGACTGTACTGTGGCAGGGAATTTAACAAGATATTATAATATGCAAAAAGGGAAAATAATCTTTACGTAAAACCCGTATAATCATCATGCATGGTGAGTCACTAACTTTTGCCACCTAGAGTAACTCCGAAAGTATGAAGGGAGCTGAAACGTTTGTGGAACAAAAGTTGCATGGGACAATGGGGGCCATAATATGACGTTGGTTTTTTGTTGCTAGGTGGGATCGCTTCAGAGATATGAAGGTCAACCCTTTTTTTAAAAAAAATAATGGGAGGTTGTAGTTGGGTACGTATTTTCTGATAGCAGCTATCGAGACGAATCTAATGATGTATAACAATAACGTCAACGAAGGTCTGAAAGGTAGCATGAACGTCCATTTACAGAAGGTGTTAGAAGTGATGACCATTGGTATCAATGCCGTGCTGCAATCTTCTTACCATGGATTGAGTGGTATTCCTTATCACATCGGCACTTATCGAAGTACATGCTCTGACAATTTTCTCTCGCATATTTCCAGATGTAGTTGGAATGTCTTTATAAGCAATGTCTTTTACGAATCCCCACAAGAAAAATCCAGAGGCGTCTAGTCTGCCGAACGAGCCGACCACGGCACATCTCCTCCGTGTCCAATCCAACGATTTCGGAATTGTCTCTGCAACTCACTTATAGCCATCAGCGAAAAATGTGCGGGTACCCATCGTGATGATACCATATTCTTTTCCTTGTTCCTAAGGGAATTTCTTCCAATAACCAGGCCTAATGTTTTTTTGCAGAATTGTGGTGTACGTCCTACCATTAAGATTTCCTTCGATGAAATACAGGCCCATAATTGTGTCCTCCAGAATCCCACACCATACATTCACCGACCACGGTGTTTGGAGTGCAACTTGACACAGCCAACATGGATTTTCAGTTGCCCAGTAATGCATGTTATACAAATTAACATTTCCATAGTGCGTGAATGTAGCCTCGTCAGTAAATAAAATCAAATAATAAATGTGTCATCCCTCTGAATCTGAAGTTGAGCCCACCGGCAGAATTCAATGCGACGCATACAATCCGTGTTGTTACCTGTCACGTGTCCTGTTGCGCGCGAAGAGGGTGCGCTATCATTCTCAGAGCTCAAAAACAAGAAAGCCCCTGTACCAGATGGTATCCATTCGGAAACACTGAAAAAACTAGCACCGCAGATCACCCCGTTCCTAACAACGTTACGGAACGATGCCCTATTGCTGGTCAGGGTACCTACAGTATGGAAAACCTCGGTAGCAGTCATTATTAAGAAATCAAGGGACAGGTTCCTTCAGATCCGAAGACTTACAGGCCAATGTGCCTAATAAACATATTAGCAAAGATTAAGGAGAAGCTAGTGTGTAAGCGCCTGCAAACACACAGAGCTCTCAGTGGTATGAGCCAACACAACATTAGTCCTTCACGTTTCTGACGTCATGGCAATGTCCCGTGCCAGGCTTGTTAGCCACACTATCATTTTCTGTACGACGTTCGGTTGTTTCACTTGGTCGTGTACTTCCTCGATTTTTCTACTTTTTGTTTTCCGTTCGCAGATGGTCCAGAGACGTTTCTCATGATTTTCTTAGGTAACCAAACAATATAAGCAAATAAACAATCCACTTGCAAGGAATATCATATACCAAAATTGTTTTTTAAAGTTGAAACTACACTTTATCCAAAGGACGATGTTATGCTCAATAAATTAAACTACACAGTATTACATTATTAGTGGTAAAACGATTGTAATTCTGAGGTTTGTGTGAGTTTTACATTGGTTGATAAACTGTCAAATTGAGCACTCTTCATTCGTAAAGTGTATCAAACACGTTTTTTAGTTTTGTAAAGTACATTTTACCCAATGAACATTATTAAAAACAAGAAATAAAATACAAAATATTACAGTATTCCAGGTTATATGGCTATGATGCCACGTATAATATAATAAAACAATGGAATAGATGATAATAAAATGTTGAAATGCGTGGCTTTTTAAAATGTATTGAATTACTGAGGTTAATTTTTCGGCATGAATGACAAGCACAATAAGCTGAGCTATGCCTGGAAATAAGTTCGTATTAGTTCATATTATTTTGGAGGGCGAAGTAGTTTCTTTCTCCGCTGCAGATTTATGCTTACCATTCTTTATAATGCTACGTTTGGTCGCCGTGTTCACCTTTGAAGTCTTGACCGTGTTCCCATAAAGCTTATCGGATCTTCGTAGTTTTCCAAAGTACACAGGTGGGCTTCAGTTCTTGTAATTATTATACTATTTGAAATAACAACTCACACGACCTTTCTGTTCATAAAACAATACTGTATTTTTCTAAACGGTGCACATATGAAATACATACTCCTCACTTATTCGTAGCGATCCCAAAATGGCGGTCTACAATTACTCGCTAAAAATGGCGTGCTTCTCACTCATTCACTAGCTGAGCGCGAATCCTTCCTTCCTCCTACTGGCACCAGAAAAAATCCTCTGTTTCTAACAACTGAAAGTCAAAAAATACATGACAGTAGGCATAGGCTCTATGATGGGCTACCGCTTCATCTTCTCTCTTTGCCTTTAAAGAAGACGAAAACATAAAGGAAATGCAAAAGGTTTATCACACACAGTTTGTGAGGTCGTGACATTGGGTAACTGTCTAAGTGAGGAGTAGCATTTATCACGTGCAACAAACATGTTTTACTTTGTGAATTTCAGTTTATGCAAAGGATAATATTAAACAGTAAATGATCAAAATGTACAATTTTACAGTAATACAAGTTTTTCGTTAAAATGTTGGAATTTTTGAGGCAAGTAAGGTAAGAAACATGAAATTCTTTTATCTTTTAATTTTATGTATCTGTGTGTGTCATTGTGACAGTCTATGAGTATGTGGCTGACTGATTGAGTCATGTGAAGTTTAAAAGTGGTAATGTGCTCATCTCCAATTGACCATTTAACACCAGATGGGGATTTTGATCTAAAAGTTTGTTTACCCCAAGTGCTTCTAACAGACTTAGTTTTCTTCCTTTGTTGACTATATGTACTACTTCGTTGTGGACATGGTATCTGTGTACTTTGTTCAGCACGTGTTTGGTACAGGTGGAGTCTGACGTATATAATCTACTGTTGTATCTGATATGAATGAGACAAGTGAAATAAATCATAAAAATTATCAGCAACATTGAGGAACTCCACAATCTTGTTTTCCTTTCGGTGACAACTATTATTATCTTTTAAGATGTATTATTATTCAATATCTGTGAGTTAATGACTGCACTTCCCCGTGTCGAAAACTACAAACCGGATATGTAAGCAATATTCTACCACTAGTTATGGGCCGCTAAATCATACACTCCATGTCACCTACCTAAATATAACTATTTATTTGGAGTTTTGTGATCAAAATGAATAATTTCAAAACCTGTTACTCATTTAAAGTCTGTTCTGCACTTACTTTGAAAGCGCACAACACGCCCTCGTCCATTTTGCTTGTCATGTACTATAGAAAATCTCATCTTTGACTTAAAGACGTTTGTATTCAGCACATCTTGTTCTGCCTCTCGGCTTAAGATCTTAACCACATGTCAGCGTAGTTTTTAGCTGTCTGCATTCGTGCATTAATTAAGTGTTGACCAATAACAAATCAGTCAGGCCGTACAAAGTAAGGCACGTTTCACGCTAGAGCACGTCTCGTTTGAAATTAGCTGATGTGATTCAGCAGAATTTCTAAGACTTTTGGAGACAATTTACTCATTTACCAGGTCGGAGTTTCTACTGGTTCGGGCCGGACGTCAGTTCTAGTTGCTCGATTAGCAATGTATCAGATGCCTGGTAGGCGTTTCAGCTTCCGCAGACGGTGCACAGCGCTTAGTCCTCACGTTGCGCAATTACCAAAGCATTACTGGACCAACCACCCCTGGCTGTCACACGGCCTATTGCAGCAGCTTACTTTCAGCTATGTAGTCTTAGTGATACAAGTTCTCCAACTAGAAGGAGATTCGCCACTAGGAAGGTGTTTTCTTAAAACAATAAATGGAACACATAATTGTCCAGAAGTGAAACCCAATGATAAGTTAACGAAGGGAGAAGAGTTGAAAACATTTAGACTGTGGACCTACATACTCAAAGTTAATTCTTGATTTAAAATAAGAAAGAAAAAATGCCAAAGGAAGAAGTGTGAGACAGGTTTTATGGGGAAAGGAATATAAAACATAAAACGTATTGGTTTCGCCATAGGTTGTTTCGGAATGAACCCCTAATTTGTACTCTGAACCCCTAATTTGTACTCAGATAGAATGCGAGATTCTTACGTAGTTAACTACTCGTGTGTTGAAACTGGAATGTAGAATGACAAGCGCGTCAGCTTCACAATTTATTGTTACATGTAATCAATAAAGCCTTATGAAGGCTGCTGTTTTTACAATGGCACAGTTGCACTGATCTACTTGTACATCTGCATGACTGCCCTGAAATTCACAGTTAAGTGGCTGGAAGAGGGTCAATTGATACATCTTCAGACCCGTTCTGAACCGTTCACTCGCGAAGAGCGTGCGGTAAAAACGAACACTTAAATCGTTCCGTGCAACCTCTGATTTCTGTTATTTTTCCACGATGACAATATTTCCTCTGTAAGTGGTTGGAATTCAACAAAATATTTTAGCGTTCTGAGGAAGGAAGTTAATGACTGAAATTTCGTGAAAAGACTTCGCAATGAAAAACGCCTTTGTTTTAATGCGTGGCACCGCAACTCGCGTATAGTTTCCGCGATGTTCTACCTTCGTTTCGTGAAAATACTAAACGAGCGGCCATTCTTTTAACTTCTTCATAGTGCTCCATCAGTTCTATCTCACAAGGATGCCATACCTCGCAGCTGTATTCCGAGAGTGGACGGACAAGCGTAGTACAGGCAGGCTCGTAAGAGATGTGTTGCATCTAAGTATTCTGATAATAAAACGCATTCAGCCTTTCCCATAATATTATGTTAGTGATTGTTCCTAATTAAGTTGTTCATTAGTGTAATCCCTAAGTATTTAGTTGGATTGACAACCTTTAGATTTGTGTGATTTGTCGTGTAATCGAAAATTAGGGATACTTTTTAGTACTACGGTTTGTTTTCGTTATTTGAAGTTATCACTTTTCGCACCATACGGAAATCTTGTGTAAATCACTTTACAATTGGTTGTGATGGCTTTGGTGGACGGTAAATGACAGCATCATTTGCAAACTATTTAAGGAGATTATACAGATTGTCTCGTAACTCGTTTACATAGATTACGAACAACAGAAGGCCTCCGGAACTACCTTGCGGAACGCCAAATATCATTTGTGTTTTACTCGATGACTTTCCGACAGTTACTGCTAACTGTGGCATTTCTTACAATAAATCACAACTCTAGTCGCACAACTGGGACCACACCCAGTTGGCACCCAATTTGATTCGAAGCAACTTGTGTGGAGTGGTGTAAAAAGCGTTCTGGAAGTCCAGAAATATAGAATCAGTGTGCGTTCCCCTATACCTTATGACAACAAAGAGCTCATTTAGTGTCACATGGACGATATTTTCTGCACCCGTGCTGTGTAAAAGTAGAGAGGTAGTTCATAATCTGGAACACAATATATGATCCTCAGTTCTGCTGCACATCGATGACAGTGATGTGGGTTTGTAATTCAGCCGATTACTCCCTTTTCCTTTCCCGAATGTTAGTGTGACCTGTGCGACTTTCCAGACTTACGTAGCAATCTGTGGTCGAGCTAGCGGCTGTATATTGTTGCCTAGTAAGGAGCTGTTGTATCACCGTACTCTGAAAGAAACTTAATGAGTTTACAATCTGGATCGGAAGACTTACCTTCATTAGCATTGTGGTGCATCTGGCTACTGCAGTGGACAGCTGTTAACGTCGCTTCTTTGGAGTTCAAAAATTTGCTCCAAGCACTATGGGACTTTATTACTCCCCTAGACTTAGAACTACTTAAACCTGACTAAACTAAGGACATCACACACATCCATGCCCGAGGCACGATTCTAAACGTCGACCGTAGCAGCAGCGCGGTTCCGGACTGAAGCGCCTAGAGCCTCTCGGCCACAGCGGCCGGCTCTTTCGAATTTTTAATGTCCTGAGACTGCAAATGTACACAAGGCACACCACCAGTGGGGAGCGTCCACAGGAATAAAAACGCCAGAGAAGTGACATTAACAGCTGTCTACTACAATGGACAACTGCACCACAGACTTGTGGCTTAAGCTACGTGGCTACACTGAAGATATCGTTTCTAAGTTACTCATGTTGGAAACTGATCTTCGTCGCAATTCTTAAATTCTTACGTCGTTGTCTTTGGTGAAGGAATTTTGGGAAATCGATTTTATCATCTTCGCTTTACAGGCTCTGTCATCGATAATTTTACCATTGATGTCACATAGGGAAGGTAGGTTACTGACTATGCCCTGAACGAATTTTTCACTCTGCATCGGAGTGTGCACTGATGCCAAACTTCTTGGCAGATTAAAACCGTGTGACAGTTTGGCAAACTGTAACTGGGACCTTTGCCTTTCGTGTGCAAGTGCTGTATGAACTAAGTTACCCAAGCACGAGTCACGATACGCACTCTTAGCTTTACCTCCGCCATCAAAGCTCTAAGGACGGGTAGCTCACTTGCTAGAGCACTTACCGCGAAAAGCAGAAGTCCCAAGTGCGAGTCCCGGATCGGCAGACAGTTGCAATGTAGAGAAAGTTTCTAGTTGATTAAGTCTTTTCACAGGTCTCTTTACATTGGATCAGAATCTCTTTGGATTTTCTGCCATTTCTGTATGGGACCCTTACCATTTGGTTCTGATTCTAGAGATTGAGAAGGTCCAAAGAAGAGCGGCAAGATTCGTGACTGGTACATTTAGCCATCGCAAGAGCGTTACAAATCTCATAGCAAGATTGAAGTGTGACGTACTTGCTGATAGAGACGCCCTAAACAAAATGGGCTGTTCACTAAATTCCGATATCCCATCTTCGCCGAGGATGTAGAGCATATATTATTACCACCAACTTCCAAATCACGCAATTATCACTATTCAAAGATAAGGGAAATCAGAGCTCTTACTGTGCCGTTCAGACAGTCGTTTTTCCCTCACGCGATCCGCGAGTGGTAAAGAGGGGGGGGGGGGGGGGGGGAGAGATATGACTTGGGCGTGAATTGTGCCCTCCGCCACGCTCCGCTTGGTGGCTAGCGGAGTGTATATGTAGATGTAGACTTGAGTTGTGAAACTACTGAATGCCTCTCGCACTGATGCCCGAGCAGAGTTTCGAACTTCAGTAAAATATCGCCGATGTTGGAGATATTTTGTTGGTTTAAATTGGCATGCTTTCTTTGTTGCTTCTGCAGCAGAGTTCTGACCTGTTTTATTTATCGTGGGGGATCAGTTCCATAATGAACTCATAGACCCATTACCGTAGATTTAACTGCACTGATGCCATACGTCATGAACTAGAGTGGTTAGGTCAGTTTCACTGCATTATGTAGCTTCCGAAAACATGGTTTTCTGCGACTTGGAAAATAGTCAGGAATGTGCTTTGTATTGAAGTACACTACAAAAAAATGCTTTTATATTATGAAAAGTTATATTACAGTGCTAATATTAATTGCATTGAAACCTAGTACAGTGGGGTGGAAGGTGCTGCCCAACACTAAAATCTTTAATTCAGGATTAAGTTAGGCCACCACATTTCCCCACATGTTAGCAGCTTGATCAGCTTGATATCGAAAGGAAAGGGAAATTTTCATATAATGCTGGTAGCACACTGTAGAAGTTAAAGAGTTCATACCGAAATTAATTTAGTTTTCAGTGGAAGCGTGGCTACCTGAACGTAAGGAGTGGTATTCCGAAGTCATCGCACAAATCTGAAATGCGAGTATATTACCATACTCCTCCTGAAGAACACGGCATATACGACAGAAGTAGACCATAAAACGATTGTACACATCGTTACTCAGACGTAATAAGGATATGCAGTTCTTATGTAAGATGTTCTGTGGTGGAAATGTTCTTGTTGCGTATGAAAAACGTCGTAGAATGCTCCCTGAAGGCTGAATAGCACATGTTCATGAAGGTCTTGAATAAATAGCTCATGGGGCAGCATCTTGTACGGTGTACCAACGTTTCATCATTGAGTGCTTCTGTGTGGGGCGATGAAACGTGGTGTGCACGTACTTTCTGTAGAAGTTATGACAAAGGCGTCCATTTCGTTAGCAGCGACTGAGGAAGTGTTGTCTTTTTCTATTTCCATAGCTCCGTAATGAAGTGGACATTAATGTGAATGCTGTTGAGATGTTCCACGAAATCATGTTTTTCACGTCCGTAAAGCAAAGTGACAAACGGCCCATGAACGTTTCGAGAGAAACAAGTAAGCTTTAATGGGACGTGTCTAAGGCCATGTCTTCAAAGTTCTACACAAAATGATTTACAACAGCCGGAGCAAATGAGCTTCCCCCCACAAAGCTGTCCGTCTGATCATAATGCTGGCCGTTTTAGAGGAAGTAAGGTGACGTGAGAGTAACTTGACAACTTCATTTTCAAAGACCTAGGGTACAGGGTCAAAAGAGTCTTCTATACGCCCATCGAAACTGACCATAATATCCATCGCACGGTGTCGAAGACGGTTAAATCGGCTAATAAAATCGTCTGAGTTGTTTAATGCGATGTGCACTGTGCTTCACACATTAGCTTGGTACTTCGCTAGTTTGTCTGTCGGTGATCCAGCGGTGGACACGGTTACGTAAAAGAGTATCCCATCCTTGTCGATCCTTGGTAAAGAGTAAATAGCAGGTGTCCTTGGTAGCTGAGGAAGAAGATTTGTTACGCTTTCTTTCAGCAACGAACACTTAAGACGCTCTGATATCGACGATGGGTCGTTCGAGAGCTTAGTATAACTGTCTCCGTTCAGTAGCGTAAAATAAGAGAATAAGAAAAGATCTCCTTTCTAAAATACAGTAGAAGCAGAACCTTTACTTGTGTTAAAACGAGCAAGAGTGTATTTCACAACAGACAACGTTGTCTGAGCTAGCGATACGTATCAAAATCAGTGTCAGGCAGTATGGCTGAGGATTCGTAAGGAAAACAAAAGTGGTTTTTGGAAAATTAAGGTTTGCACACAGCTGTATTGTCACTTCATTAAACGATCAATTTTGGTATATATGCAGACAGTAACTGTTCTCGAAAGAACAGATACCACTGTGTGTTCTACAATCACAATGCGTTGTCGTTATCTGTAGGAAGAACCACATGATTTCAACATTGCGTATTGCGCAGAGGCCATTTCGCTAAGTCATCTTTACGTTTAGTGGTAGTGATTTCGCTTTCTCTCGGATACTGCTCGTTTCACGACATATTACTAGAGGACATGTAGACTGCTTGTTCAGTGCTACTTATTACTACAGAGACAGATTCATTCCTTGGTGGAGGTGCAACATTAACTTCTTTCTTAAGTGCTGACGTGGCACCGTGTCATTACCTGTCGTCCCAAAGTTTCTGACGGTGCGTTCGGAAAATCTGTGATCCATACGTTATTGCTGCTCCTGTTTTTGTGGAAGCCGACTGAACTTCCATTTTTGCTTCTATGTAGTTCATTTCTGCGAAGACATTTGTTGGGAAACAGTAGCTGCGACGAACCAACCTCACTGCAAGACTGTCAGCGTCATTGATAGTTTCAGATGCAAAGGCCAACAGGCCACATTCGTTTACAACCAGCTATTTCCACGAGTGGCGTTTCCTTTCCCGTCTGCTGAAGGACAACAAATCCATCTTTAGGCCTTCGGTGAAAGTCCGGCAGTTACACTGGTTAAGCTGCAGCGGACTTAGAACACTCGAGGTTACAAAATACTCTGTGAATGCGGGCAGTCGTGCGCCAGACGCACAGTTCGCTCTGTAGAACAATGTAGGAAAGGGCAAGAGAGATTTTACTTACACCACATAGAAAAATCTGCTTTAGCTGGAAAGCGTTCACCGGATTCAATCTGACGACCTTGCTATTGTGGCTAGTACCAACGGCTTCTGGCATAGCGAAATTCAAGAATCCATTGTAAAACAAATGACCGAAAACAAAATTAACAGAAACGGTGGACTGCAGCTCAGCGCGGCGTTTGGAACCAGCAGTCACGAAGCTGAAGCGCGCACATCGAACGCGGAGTCAGCCTGTGTCCATATGTGGCATTGCTGCGGTCACCACCGACGTCACAGCCGGCAGCTAGAGTATACAGGGCCGTGACGGGAGCCCATCAATAGTCATTCCCCTCGGCCATGGCTGGGAAGTGCTCGCTCGAAAGCTCCAGTTATTTTAACCATTTTCCGGGGGATGGACGCTCGACAAAATGTCATTCACTTGTGTTGTATTCTCCCTGCAAATCAGAAGAAATGAAGTACCGAGGAAGATGCACGATAACTGAAATCACAATATAATGTCTATGCCGTCTGTTAATTTCTCTTTGTCACGTCTCCTATATATACTCCTCAATAAAGCACTCGAATAATTTTTCTTTCAGTATGTATGAAGGCCACTAGTAAAGTACATTGTAACTCTGTAAGCTATAGCAAGACAGCAAGACCAAATCCGAACATTTTATTTTCCAGGAAACGTTGTGTCAAGCATGATAGCTGCATTTATTTATGTATTACTTGCCTGAAAAAAAAAAACAACTCGTGATATCCACATTTCGATAAAAAATAAGAGACACAGTTCACCCGAGAAAAGTAATACAGCGTTTCTTCCAAGATTTCTTTTTTAAACTGTAGGCAAAGCTCGCTATATACTCATTCCATTAGGTGCAGTGTTTTGTGACACTACTAAACAAATGCGGTTCATTAAATTATATAAAGTGTACAATGGATGCTATTATGATTTCAACATGACGGTCCCGGGAGTGGATTATATCAAATCTTTACTAATAATTTCACAAGCAGAGAGTTCTATTGGTAGTGATCTCAGGTAGGATGTACGAAGACAGTGGAGCGCATACGGGCGGGAAACGAGAACCGAATTATGATCCCTGAAATCAACGTTTATTAGTTCATAACCTCTTCTTAACTTTCTTATCATGTACCAAATACACAACAAATTTATTTTTATGAAGTCTTAGAGGAGAGTGGTTTTTCCAATACGTATCATCATCAACAAGAGATTTTCACACAGAGCAGATAATTCGTTGACCCACTTTGGAGTTTAATAAACTGTACCATTCGCTATATCCCAGCATTTACAACGCCTAAGAAGAAGGTGCAGGAGGATGGTACGTAAATTTCGAACGCCAATAAGCGACATCATTACAAGTGGATGAAAGGGGATCAGAAACCAATTTCATCATGCTGGATAAAATTCCGATACTTCTGACGAATACCAGAGTAGTGACATACCCCGCAGCTTGCAAGTAGTGATAATGATCAAGAACTTACGTAGAAGGCAACGGTACGGTAACGTCGCGGTTGGTTGATCACCTTAAGTTCGATGTGTTAAAAGCTTAGGGAAACTGGTAGAAATCGGTTTTCGACCCAGCCATTCATTCTGCTTGGCAACGAAGTCTTTGATTAACGGTTAGGATGAGAATTAGATCGATGAGACACTAATCCTTCGCAGACAGAAAAGCGATGGATCTCCTACACTGGCTAATCGTAAACCGAATTTTTAAGAAATGTGGGATGCATCTGGGCCCTGGTCACCAAGCCAGATTTGAAAGCAAATTCAATTGAAAGTTATCCAGTCTCCATAAAGAAAGAATAATACAGAACTACTCTGTTACTCCAATTACAGGTACACATCCAATTACTAACTCGTCCAGAATATTATGGAGCTAACCCAGGCTGTCGGTAATGGTGAAGAAATAACATAATTTGCTGATGTGAAGTAAAGAAAGATAAAATCAATAAACGATGGTCCCCTATGCAATCCTTCTCCCAGCTATTACTTATGGAAAACAAACTGAAGAAGAGTAATCTACTAGAATAAATGAATGTGAATTAAGTATTCCAGAAAACATACAGAGCGGATAGTTCGCGAATGCACTCTGGAGTCTAATAAACTGTAACATACGTAACACCGACTAACAAGAAGTTATAGGAGGAAGGTACCTAGAATTCGTACACCAATAAGAAACATCCTTACAAGAAACCAAGTTCACCATTTTCGATAAAATTTCTATAATTCTGAGGAATCCTAGAGTTCTGGTATCTCCGCTAGATTCAGAGTGGTGGTAACGATTAAGATGTTCCTTGATGGCAACGGTGTGGTCCATCGCCTTAAGTTTGATCTTTCAAAAGCATACGGAAACTGGTAGAATTCGGCACGCACAAATTTGGGTATCGATCCAGCCATTCGCTCTACTTGGCAACGAAGGCTCTGATTAAAGGTTAGGATTCGCTAGATGAGACACTCATGCTAGACATTCATGTGCACAGAAAGTCAATGGATCTTCTACATAGGCTAACCGTTCAAATGGTGCAAATTGCTCTGAGTACTATGGGACTTAACATCTGAGCTCATCAGTCCCCTGGAACTTAGAACTACTTAAACCTAATTAACCTAAGGGCATCACACACATCCATGCAGGATTCGAACCTGCGACCGTAGCGGTCGTGCGATTCAAGACTGAAGCGTCTAGAACCGCTCGGCCACAACGGCCGGCGGCTAACCGTAAATCGTACTTTTAAAAATAGTGGATGCACATGGTCCGTGGTCACCAAGCCATGTTTGAATAGAAATTCAACGGAAAGTTATCCAGCCTCTAAAACGAAAGAACAACTACCCTCATACTCCAGTTACAAGTGCGCATCCAATAAATACCTCACCCGGAAACTGTTGTGCTTACCGAGGCTGTGGATTATGGAGAGAAGGTAACACCGGTTGCTGATGTGAAGTACATAAAAATAAAATCAATAAACGATGGTCCCCTACGCAGTGCTTCTCCCGGCTGTGATTTTTATAAAACAAACCACAGAAGAGTAATCTACAAAACAAACGGAGTGTGACTTAGGTATTCCAGACAACAGGTACACGAAAAGCTCTACGACAGGAACAGTTCACAATGTATTCTAACCTGAGTGATATAATAAACAATTAAGCAACTCGGGATACTATTCAAAACTACTCAGCTGAAATTGAAGTTTCAATTCACAACTTCTCTATTCACTTCTATCAGATAAGACCCCTAAACTTGTGAATCATTTAATACTCGGACGTGCGACACAGTTCGGTCCTTCAAAGCGCTAAGTCTCGTTGGTGCGAGTGGTTGCAGGTGTTTCCTTGACACGGCGTCGTCGGTAAGCCAAGTCGAGGACGAGAACGTAACACTATTCAGAAGTCATCAGCGACAGCCGCTCCGGTACGTTCTACGCGAGGGGGGGATTTCGCGCGCGGTTTTGTTATTCTAAAGGCGTTATGACGAGAACGGGCTTGTGTGTGGCGAATGCAGAAGACGGATTTCAGCGCTAACGGGAAAGAAAACTCGAGGGCGAGGCGGACGGCAGGTGAGCGAGAGACGGCCAAGTTAGGGTGGAGGGGCAAGTGCGGGGGCTGGGGTGGGTAAGGGGAGGCAGGACTGCCAGAGGCGGCGCTGAAGCCACCAGTCCCAGGGGGTGGCGGAGGAGGCGGCCAACAGCGAACAGGCTGCCGTACACTGTGTCTGGCTGAAACGTTTCGCTCACCTCATGGGCAGCCAACGTTTGTCTGACAATTCGTGACGTTTTGAAAGCAGAATACGCCGAATCGTGCACATAAGTTCGTTTAAAGCGGATATTGCCTTCGTGTGTTGACTGATTGTGTAATCATTGTTTGTCCCATAAATGAGTTTGAAATGAATTAAGTCACACATTTCTCAAAGTGAATGTTACTTTACGCAATATTAGAAAGCTGACTAAGATTTATTTTAGTTGCAATAGGGGCCACAACCACGATCAATTTCTTAACTGGTACACTACGTGATCAAATGTATCCGGACACCTACAAAACCTTGCCATGACCTTGAGTAATGTAACACACTATATGTAAAATTTAGCGCTCTTTCCAAATCTTAAATCAGATATTAGGGTCCACTATTCAAAGTTCTTCTTAACCTTCAGGTCACCTCGAAAATCAAGTTGAATGTCACGACAACCATGCACTCTACATACAAGAGTGCATAACTCGAGATAGAGATGGGGCACAGCAAATTGTGTTAGATAAAAGTTGTAGCTGCCTACGAGGGTCACAATTTGCTACTAACTGGCGTGACCTACAACATGATTTTCAAGGTGGTTTGAAGGTGAAAAGAATTTTTAAAAGGAAACCCTAATATATATACATGAAATATTAGTGTTCCCTTTTAAAAGCCCATTGACAAGAATCAATCAAGCGATTCAGTTCCCAAATATCTGAAGTACATATGGTTATTTTACACCCAATTTCAAAGTGAAGAATCTCGTTTATTGTGCATATTTTTACTCAGTACATCTTCACAGAACAGGGCTCTGCTAACGGTATACTAAGCCTTCCACATCGCTGGCAACGAGTTCCACACAACGCTGGTGACTACTTTGAAAAACAGTAACAGGTGTAAACTTGTAACTGTTTTGTATCGGTTGTGAATAAATAGTTGTCCCTATTTAAGTTCCATCCCTTGTACATATGTGTCATAATACTTAGTTTTTTTAACAGATCTACTGCAGTGGTCACGAAAGCCTAAACAAATATTCCGCTGAAGGATGTTCAAGAAATAACATCAAATACAATTATTATAATACGATTCTATACTCTCAGTATAATGTCCCTGTACATTGAGATTACCCAGTATATCATTACATAAGCCATTACAGAGTGAAAATATGCGTAATAAACGAGTTTCTTCATTGTGAAATCGGGTATGAAAATAATCATACACTATGTTATCCAAAGTAACCGGACACTCCCAAAAACATACGTTATTCATATTAGGTGCATTGTGCTGCTACCTGTTTGTCAGGTAGTCCATATCAGCGACTTCAGTAGTCATTAAACATTGTGAGAAAGCAGAATGGGACGCTCCGCAGAACTCACGGACTTCGAACGTGGTCAGGTGATTGGATGTCACTTTTGTCATACGTCTGTACGCGAGATTTCCACACTCCTAAACATCCCTAGGTCGACTGTTTCCGATGTGATAGTGAAGGGGAAACGTGAGGGGACACGGAAAGTATAATAGCGTAAAGGCTGACCTCATCTGTTGACTGACAAAGACCGCAGACAGTTGAAGAGGGTCGTAATGTGTAATAGGAGACATCTATCCAGACCATCATACAGGAATTCCAAACTGCATCAGGATCCATTGCAAGTACTGTGACAGTTACCCGGATGGTGAGAAAACTTTGATTTCATTGTCGAGCGGCTGCTCATAAGCCACACATCGCACAGGTAAGAGGCAAACTACGCCTCGCTTGGTGTAAGTAGCGTAAAAATTGGACGATTTAACAGTGGAAAAACGTTCTGTGGAGTGACGAATCACGGTACACAATGTGGCGATCCGATGACAGGGTGTGGGTATGGCGAATACCCGGTGAACGTTATCTGCCAGCGTGTGTATTGCCAACAGTAAAATTCGGAGTGCCGGACGGAGTGGCCGTGCGGTTCTAGGTGCTACAGTCCTTAGGTTAGTTAGGTTTAATTAGTTCTAAGTTCTAGGCCACTGACGACGTCAGCAGTTAAGTCGCGTAGTGCTCAGAGCCATTTGAACCATTTGAACCAAAATTCGGAGGCGGTGGTATTGTGGTGTGGTCGTGTTTTTCGTGGAGGGGGCTTGCACCCCTTGTTGTTTTGCGTGGCACTATCACAGAACAGGATTACATTGATGTTTTAAGGGCCTTCTTTCTTCCCACTGCTGAAGAGCAATTCGGGGAAAAAAAATTCAAATGGCTCTGAGCACTACGGGATTTAACATCTGAGGTCATCAGTCCCCTAGAACTTAGAACTGCTTAAACATAACTAAGCTAAGGACATCACACACATCCATGCCCGAGGCAGGATTCGAACCTGCGACCTTAGCAGTCGCGGGGTTCCGGACTGAAGCGCCTAGAACCACTCGGCCACAACGACTGGCGGCAATTCGGAAGTGAGGATTGCATCTTTCAACACGATCGAGCACCTGTTCATAATGCAAGGCATGTGGCAGAGTGGTTACACGACAATAACACCCCTGTAATGGGCCGGCCTATAGAACACCTTTGGTATGTTTTGGAACGCGGAATTCGAGCCAGACCTCAGCGACCGACATCGATGCATCTCCTCAGCGAAGCACCCCGTGAAGAGTGGACTGTCATTCCCCATGAAACCTTCCAGCACCTGATTGAACGTATGACTGCGAGAGTGGAAGTTGTCATTAAGTCTCTTTTTTTTTGTTCATCAGTCTACTGATTGGTTTGATGCGGCCCGCCACTAATTCCTTTCCTGTGCTAACCTCTTCATCTAAGAGTAGCACTTGCAACCTACGTCCTCCATTATTGACTTGACGTATTCTAATCTCTGTCTTCCTCTACAGTTTTTGCCCTCTACAGCTCCCTCTAGTACCACGGAAGTCATTCCCTCATGTCTTAGCAGATGTCCTATCATCCTGTCCCTTCTCCTTATCAGTGTTTTCCACATATTCCTTTCCTCTCCGATTCTGCATAGAACCTCCTCATTCCTTACATTATCACTCCACCTAATTTTCAACATTCAAATGTAGCACCACATCTCAAATGCTTCGATTCTCTTCTGTTCCGGTTTTCCCACAGTCCATGTTTCACTACCATACAATGCTGTACTCCAGACGTACATCCTCAGAAATTTCTTCCTCAAATTAAGGCCGGTATTTGATATTAGTAGACTTCTCTTGGCCAGAAATGCCTTTTTTGCCATAGCGAGTCTGCTTTTGATGTCCTCCTTGCTCCGTCCGTCATTGGTTATTTTACGGCCTAGGTAGCAGAATTCCTTAACTTCATTGACTTCGTAACCATCAATCCTTATGTTAAGTTTCTCGTCCTTATGTTAAGTTTCTCGCTGTTCGCATTTCTACTACTTCTCATTACCTTCGTCTTCCTCCGATTTACTCTCAAACCATACTGTGTACTCATTAGACTGTTCATTCCATTCAGCAGATCATTTAATTCTTCTTCACTTTCACTCAGGATAGCAATGTCGTCAGCGAATCGTATCATTGATATCCTTTCACCTTCTATTTTAATTCCACTCCTGAACCTTTCTTTTATTTCCATCATTGCTTCCTCGACGTACAGATTGAAGAGTAGGGGCGAAAGGCTACAGCCTTGTCTTACTCCCTTCTTAATACGAGCACTTCGTTCTTGATCGTCCACTCTTATTATTCCCTCTTGGTTATTGTACATATTGTATATGAACCGTCTCTTCCTATAGCTTACCCCTACTTTTTTCAGAATCTTGAACAGCTTGCACCATTTTATATTGTCGAACGCTTTTTCCAGGTCGACAAATCCTATGAATGTGGCTTGATTTTTCTTTAGCCTTGCTTCCATTATTAACCGTAACGTCAGAATTGCCTCTCTCGTGCCTTTACGTTTCCTAAAGCCAAACTGATCGTCACTTAGCGCATTCTCAATTTTCTTTTCCATTCTCTTGTATATTATTCTTGTAAGCAGCTTCGATGCATGAGCTGTTAAGCTGACTGTGCGATGATTCTCGCACTTGTCTGCTCTTGCCGTCTTCGGAACTGTGTGGATGATGCTTTTCCGAAAGTCAGATGGTATGTCGCCAGACTCATATATTCTACACAGCAACGTGAATAGTCGTTTTGATGCCACTTCCCCTAATGATTTTAGAAATTCTGATGGAATGTTATCTATCCCTTCTGCCTTATTTGACCGTAAGTCCTCCAAAGCTCTTTTAAATTCCGATTCTAATACTGGATACCCTATCTCTTCTAAATCGACTCCTGTTTCTTCTTCTATCACATCAGACAAATCTTCACCCTCATAGAGGCTTTCAATGTATTCTTTCCACCTATCTGCTCTCTCCTCTGCATTTAACAGTGGAATTCCCGTTGCACTCTTAATGTTACCACCGTTGCTTTTAATGTCACCAAAGGTTGTTTTGACTTTCCTGTATGCTGAGTCTGTCCTTCCGACAATCATATCTTTTTCGATGTCTTCACATTTTTCCTGCAGTCATTTCGTCTTAGCTTCCCTACACTTCCTATTTATTTCATTCCTCAGCGACTTGTATTTCTGTATTCCTGTATTCCTGATTTTCCCGGAACATGTTTGTACTTCCTCCTTTCATCAATCAACTGAAGTATTTCTTCTGCTACCCATGGTTTCTTCGCAGCTACCTTCTTTGTACCTATGTTTTCCTTCCCAACATCTGTGATGGCCCTTTTTAGAGACGTCCATTCCTCTTCAACTGTGTTGCCTACTGCGCTATTCCTTATTGCTGTATCTATAGCGTTAGAGAACTTAAAACTTATCTCGTCATTCCTTAGAACTTCCGTATCCCACTTCTTAGCGTATTGATTCTTCCTGACTAATGTCTTGAACTTTAGCCTACTCTTCATCACTACTATATTGCGATCATTAAGACTAAGGGTGGGCAAACACCATACTGAATTCCAGCGTTACGGATGAAGGGCGCCAGGAACTTGTAACTCATTTTTAGGTGACCGGATACTTTTGATCACGTAGTGTATCGGTTTACTGTACTGATTGTTGTTCTTAGGATGAATCCATCTTCTTATATCATATTTTGCACTGCTACATTGTTTCATTTGTGTAGGCCTTCTTATCTGCTACACATATCGCATGCCTCATAATTAAAATACAAAGTACGACATAATTGTTGGTTGTTTATGTGACCAAATAAAAGGAGAATCACTGATTCGATTCACATACATATTTTACAGTCAACGTGCTTGTCTATATCGCACAACTTTACAAGCACAGTGCGCTTGGCCTGATATAGAATGAAATAACCACAAGTAAAGTTGAGAGTGGTAAACACACATAAAGGGAAGATAACATACAATAAAGTAGTGAACTATAGAATAAAAATAACTAAAATACAAGACTATAAAATTATAGGTACAACACAAGTTGTTACGAAAACAATAATTACACAGAATGGTGAAAAGTGTAATGGAGAAATGAATGTTGACAACATCAGGTGGTTGATTGACAAGAAATAACCCCAAGTGGATAATCATCTACAATTTGACAATATGCCGTTAACTGAACTTGAATCAACAGCAAGCAGCTGTTAAGTTGTGATTATGAACGACTGGTTTCGCTGTGTTAAAGTAGCATCTTCAGGTTGTCCTACATAGGAAAGAAAGTATCCTTATAATCTATATGTTAAAAAATCGTTTGAGGACAGGCACTAAAAGTAAATCCAAATGAAACCACTTACAGTAGTGTTACAAAGATAAGGACTTGCAGACGCCCCAAACGTCTGTTGTCACATAATCCCACACATTAAGATGGGATGATATCAACAACCATTAAGCGACAGAGTATTGGGGATGAGGCACTATGGCGAAAAGAAACGTGGTTAGAGTAGAAAAGACGGTTAAAATTTAGTACAAGAAGCATAAATAAGATACATCAATGGAACGTCTGTCTGTCTGTCGAATGATATGCTCTGTTTACTCCTAGAATCTTTGTTAACCACTAAACTTACATACTAGGATATACAGGGTGAAGTGAAATTTGCGCATTCGAGCCTCGCAGAGCGACTCCTACATGCGAGCGATAAAAAAAAAGTGTCACAAAATTTTGGCCGGCGAGTACATCTGGCAGAAAAAGGAGGTTAAAGAGTGACATTCTGGCAACACTGTAAGCACATTAAAGGTAACTATCTCTGACAGCACCTACAACTTCTGTCGTGCAGTTGGTGCAGGGGCTAGAGTTTTGGGTTAGCACGCAGGAGGTCGAGGGATCAACCCTGCACTGGGTCGATTTTTTATTTTCTTATTTTCTAATTCCATTCTGACATTTCATACTGTAATATATACCGTTTCTTTTGTCACATTTATCTTAAATTTACAACATTTTCTAATCCTGAACACAACAAATACGTGGTTAGAGAGATGAGAAATAGACAGTTGAAGTAATTAATGGGACATAGAAATAGTAACCGAGTTTGGACATTATTTGCAAAGCACGTTACTGGTGCTGCTGATAACGTAAGGCCCTAGCGGAGTGTAATGGACCTGAACAAGGCAAGGATAATAGGTGGTACTAATCTAAGTGAACATTAGAGGATGGTACAAAGAAAACAGTATGAAGTGGTGCGAATAAATTCGAGCCCACGAAGTGGAAAGGGTGTCTTTCAAAGCTGACCAGACTTTCCATTTCTATGATTGAAGTATATAAGGGTAAATGTTTTCCAGAGGACCCGCTGCAATCGCTGTCGACGATGAAGATGCGAGATACCGTACCACCTGGACTACATTTACCAAATAAAAAAATATACTTCAACCCAGGATCGAACCCTCGACCTCCTGCACGCCTACCCAAAACATTATTCACTGCACCAGCTGCACAGCACAAACGACATCTTTTGACAGAGGTAGTTACTGAACACGTGGTTACAGTGTTGCCAGATTTCCACCCTTTAACGTCCTTTTTCTGCTGGATGTACTCGCCGGACGATATTTTGTGACTGACATTTTTTTTATCGCTGGCATGTGAGGAGTCGATCTGCGACGCCCGAGTGCGCGAATTTCGCTCTACCCTGTATAAGTGGTGGGCTGGGAAAGAAGGAACGTTGTTTTTTTCAATACGTACGCGAGATTCGTAGGGTGCCCCATGCAAATCTATCTTTAAGTAGGACTAATTAATAGATACAGTAATGACACTTTTGTAACTGTCACTTGGCTGATGTTGCTGATAATTACAAATCGAGGAATCAAATGATTGACCCTCAGCCATCCAGGGTATGCCCAAGGCTTTTTCGTCAGTCTGTAATGTGCAGCTTCAGCACACAAAGAATGTCGAAGTTGTGGTAGGTTCTGCGTTACATCTCAGTGTAGGGGAGCCCTGTATTAAAGCTTACATCGCGTTACAGTGTACAGATTTTGATTATACTCAAAGGGAAGTGTATAATTTCTTGTATATTAGATGGAAAAAAGAGGGGTTTATACAATTTTGTATTGTTATATGCCATGTACTAAGGAGTAACGTCTCTCAACTAGAGAGATGGGAACTCACGATGCCCACTAGAACGTTGTCTAGGGTGTTGGTTTTGGCGGTCTAGGTGCTATGGTGTGGGGAGGCACAAGTAGCATGGGCGTACTCCTTCCATATGTGCTATCTATTCAGGAGTGCATTCGGCCTTTATTTCATTTCTGTCGATGAGAATGCGCCACCACACTGAACAGTATATTCGGAAGAGCTTCTGGAACGAGAGCATTTTCGGCGATTGGACTGGGCTACCGTCTCATCGAGTGCTTGTACATTAGTGCGGGTACATGTTTCATCATCGTCACATGCACCGAAGACCATGCAGCAGTTGTCAGCCACGCTGTTGGAGGAATGTAACGCCGTACCGCAGGAACTTCCCTGGTCGTTGACGTAATCTTAGGCAATGTATTTTCCTTGCCGTGTTGTTGCTGTCCAGCGCGGCGTGTACTTCGACTGCTGACGTGTTGTTGGTCGTTGTGGGCGCCAACATTCTGTGTGTCGTGTATTGAAATCTTGTGGTCGTTTTGCTGGTTGCGTGGAGCATAATTGATTTGGTTGATTGGTTGATTGGTCGGTCGGCTGTCTGTCAGTAGGGTTGCCTCCAGATTAAGAAGTTGTTGGACAGGCTGCCTGTCTCTCCTAAACGGGCGTTAGCGTTACAATCCCAGGTCCGCCCTTGGAAACTTCTGAACACCTTTCCTTGTGTGCTATGTAGTAATTTTTCTGTTTTGGTTTTACTTATTTGGTTGATGTGTGGCTTTCAGCCAAGTATCAATATCTCTTAAATTAATGTTCTTGTCTTGCCCTTAAGGCATGAGATTGTTACATTTTTTATATGGGGCCTTCAGCTGAATTTTACTGGAGAGGTTTTAAGATAAGGCCTTCTGCCTTTTAGATTGAAACTCTGTCTAGGCCTTAAGCCGTTGAACAGATTTTGTTGATATGCGGCCTTAAGCCGAGTATTAATATCTCTTACATTAATGTCCTTGTCTTGCCTTAAGGCATGAGATTGTTATTCTTTATTTTATATGAAGTGTTTTAAGATACGGCCTTCTCTCTTTAAAATTAAAACTCTTCTTCTGGGGCTTAAGCAGTTAAATTATTTGTTGATGAGTGGCCTTCAGCCGAGTTTTAATATCTCTTAAATTACTCTCCTCCTCTTGCCCTTAAGGCATAAGATTGTTTTGCTTTTGAAGGGGCCTTCAGCCCAATTTGCAATAAATGTTTTAAGATAAGGCCTTATGCCTTTTGATAGAATCTCCTCTTATTGCTTAATATGCGACCTCTAGCCAAGTTCCATTAAAATTAGATTGATAAGTCCTTCAGCCGGTTAGATTGAAGATTTAGAACATATTCTTGGGTGAAACCTCCAGAAGAACCTTGGATTCCAATTTTCCTTAAGCCTTGTGTCTTGGATTTTGAATGTGGCCTACAGCCAATCTAAAGCTAATCAAAGGAAGTCGATTAAAATTTTGGGTAATTTGCATCCTTGTTATAATGTCGTGTGTTGATAAAAAAAGTTTGTTTGTTGAGTGCAACTGACAGGAACGAATATTGGTCCATTTCCACGACCTAATCTGCTTTGTCCTGCTAGCTCAGGTATTTCACTGTATCACGCAAAAGTTACTTTTGTCCTCAAGTTTTACACACTAGTGTCGATTTGGTGTGTCCAACAGATAAGACTATTAATTATTTTGCACAGAAAATAACAATTTTAAACAAACACGTCAACGAAGATAACGTTACGAAAACCGCACCAGGCTTTACATTATTGCACATCTATTGTTCTGCTTCTGCTCTAAGAAAACACTATATCACAAGTGCATTGATGTCGTAGCAAAACCACATAGATTGAAAACGAATTACGACCGTCTCCTACCTTATTCCCTAGCGGTTTCCTTAGAACCTATCAACAAGGAATAATGAGGCTACATTTATCATTGTGAGTCGAATTGTGCACGCAGTCTAAATAAAAATATTACAGACCATTGGATAAGAACAATTTAAATTCGTGCGCATCCATGCCGTGCGAGAGCGGCCGACGTTCCGTGTAGTGGTGTAAGGCAAGCAAAGAATGAGCAGAGAGGGTAACGAGTGGTATCACATGAAAGACACTTAATCGCAAACATTTTGTTAAAAAATCAAAGATCAACAAACAATAAAAGATCAATAAAAATCAATGAAAAGTTAGTGAATAGTAATTCTCCGCACATGTTGGTATTCGTTGTGAGCTGAATTTCACGTTTACAAGATGTATGACCACGGCAATTGAAAATTGTTTAATTACCAAAATGTGGAGAGCGTCTAACGAAGAATGGTGATAGTATCATAAAAAAGGTTCCCCGAAGAAATTAAAAATGAATGTGTCTCAATATTTCCCACACAATGCATTACTTAAAAAACAATGAACTAGCAAAAGGGAAGAGAACTCAATAATAAGGGGCGATATGCTCACATTCGACTTGAAGGAAGTAGACAAGTCTAATACGCTGCGAATACATAGAAAGAATGATCCCTTATCATTTAACTACAACATAGCAGGTCAGCAACTGGAAGCAGTTAATTCCATAAATTATCTGAGAGTACGCATTAGGAGTGATTTAAAATGGAATGATCATATAAAGTTGATCGTTTTCTAAAGCAGATGACAGACAGATTCATTGGAAGAATACTAAGGAAATGCAATCCGAAAACAAAGGAAGTAGGTTACAGTACACTTGTTCGCCCACTGCTTGAATACAGCTCAGCAGCGTGGGATCCGTACCAGACAGGGTTGATAGAAGAGATAGAGAAGATCCAACGGAGAACAGCACGCTTCGTTACAGAATCATTTAGTAATCGCGAAAGCGTTATGGATGTGACAGATAAACTCCTGTGGAAGACTCTGCAGGAGAGACGCTCAGTATCTCGGTACTGGCTTTTGTTGAAGTTTCGAGAACATACCTTCAACGAAGAGTCAAGAAATACAGGTATTGCTCCCTCTTACGTATATCTCGCGAAGAGATCATGAGGATAAAATCAGATAGATTAGATGGTTCAAATGGCTCTGAGCACTATGCGACTTAACCTCTGAGGTCATCAGTCGCCTAGAACTTAGAACTAATTAAACCTAACTAACCTAAGGACATCACACACATCCATGCCCGAGGCAGGATTAGAACCTGCGACCGTAGCGGTAGCTCGGTTCCAGACTGTAGCCCTTAGAATCACACGGCCACTCCGGCCGGCAGAGAGATTAGAGCCCACACAGAAACATATCGACAATCCTTTCCACGAACAATACGAGACTGGAACAGAAGGGAGAACCGATAGAGGTACTGAAGGTACCCTCCGCCACACACCGTCAGGTGGTTTGCGGAGTATTGATGTAGATGTAAATGTAGAAGACATCACCCAAGTCAAGATTGCATTTCTAAAACTTTTATTTCCAATGAACGATTTCAGTTAAATGGAGTTATCATCAGATCTCGGTGAAGGTTAGTACAAGTGGTCAATTAAAGCTATAAATGTACTCCATATCTTAACTAGCCAGGTAATTGATCTAAGATGCATTGGCATGTCAAAGACAACAAAAAAAGTAAAATAAATAAATAAAAATGTTCCAACTATAGACAGCACATATCCGCACTGTAGGAAAGGATAAAGATTATTTAGATTACTCTCCACCTTTTACCGTTGCAGTTCCCTACTGTCCCCTTTGCTTTAGGGCTAGAATGTAACTGCGTACCGATTCCTCGAACCGAATCTGAATGCTGCGCTGATAAATGAAAAGCTTACGACGTCTCCAATAGAAGGGGAGGAGCAGAGGCGGGGAAAGAAAAGAATTCGCGTGCACGTGGAAGCAGCGCAAAGCTACTTGGCGGCGCACTCAAGAAATTGGTGTCGTTGTTAGCGACCACACAAAGCGGTGGTCCCCGCGGCCGGCGCGCCATTGAGAGATTGCGGCGTCGCGGTGGGCAGGCGTCCCTAATTGAAGAGGCAGCAGCGGCAGCGCCGCGGCGCCGAGACGCCGCCGGCCAATCAGAGAGCGCCGCGTGGCACAGTGGCGGCCGCCTCCCGCGCCATCAGCGCGAGCTTAGCCGGCCGGCCCGCGTAATCCCGCCGGAATGAGGCGGCGCCGGCGCCGGTGCTCCCGCTGCCGCTGCCGTCCGATCCCGGCGCGCCGCTCGCCGTCCCGGCGCTTCCGTTTTCAATTACGCGCCACTCATTTGGCGCCGCGACGCTGCGCTGCGAGATTGCCGCTTTTAAAAGCCGCCGCTGCCACTGTTGTGTGCCATCGTGTGGGCCCGTCCGTGTCTGGCGTATTATCGCCCTGTCCGGCCCGCACCGTACCGTCGTCGCACAGTGGTGGCTGTGGAAACGCAGTGTGAGCCTCGAAAAGGAGCCAAAGTTTCGTTCTGATCCGTCTCCAGCGCTCTTCTTTACAGGTGACCTACGGATCCGTGTCTGGTGTTTTATCACCGTGTCCGGGCAGGACCGTAATGTCATCGCACAGTAGTGGCTATGTTAATACCACATGAGCCTCGACAACCCGGTCAGGGATTCGTTCTGATCTATCCCCAGCACTCTTCCTTACAGCTGGCTGTGACACTCATGCCTCAAGTCAACAAACACTCTACCTGACAGTTTCACAGAGAATCTTCGGCATGGGTCTCATATTTAGCTTACTTTCCTTGCGAACCTCTTGTCCAGTGCAAAAGCTCAAAGCGACAGCCAAAACTCTCTGTTGGCTCCCGTATATGAGAAGGGTGAAATTAAACTCGTGGTATTACAGACCAATGTCCTCAGCCATTAGTTGGTGGTAATTTTACATCCTGAATAGAGCGTTGTATCTAATAGTTCCGCCTGCTGTAATTACTACTTCCCTTTTGTAATCCAATCTTTGGCGCTTTTGCCACGCCCCCTTCATCCGCTCTCCCCCAGTCGTTAGGTTCCATTGCATTCACATCGTTTACACCACTTACCTAGTGTCTTCCCCAGCCATGATTCCATGTCATCTCCCCCGTCTCTTCCCCCCCCCCCCTCTTCCAAGGACTTTTAACATGCCTCGAAAGGCCCAGCTTTTCCGACCGACCGCCATGACATCGACTGTCGGTAAGCGTCACGATGAGGAGGCATGTGGAGGGCATGTGGTCAGCACCCCTGTCAGTTTTCGTAACAAGAGCCGCTTCTTCTGTCACAGAATAGTATGGCAATGAAACATGGACTGTGGGAAAACTAGAACAAAAGAGAATGGAAGCATTTCAGATGTGGTGCTGCAGGCGAATGTTGCAAATTAGGTAGACTGATAAGGTAAAGAACAAGGAGGGTCTGCGAAGAATCAGAGAGGAAAGGAATATGTGGAAAACACTGGCAGAGAGAAGGCACAGACTGATAGCACATCTATTAAGACATCAGGGAATAACTCTCATGGTATTTGAGGGAGCTGTAGAGGGCCTAAGCTGTAGAGGAAGATAGAGATTTGAATATGTACAGGAAATAATTGAGGATAGAGGCTGGAAGAGCTACTGTGAGATTAAGACGTTGGCACAGTAGACGAAGTCGAGAGGGGAGAGGGAGAGGGAGAGGGAGAGGGAGAGGGAGAGGGAGAGGGAGAGGGAGAGGGAGAGGGAGAGGGAGAGGGAGAGGGAGAGGGAGAGGGAGAGGGAGAGGGAGAGGGAGAGGGAGAGGGAGAGGGAGAGGGAGAGGGAGAGGGAGAGGGAGAGGGAGAGGGAGAGGGAGAGGGAGAGGGAGAGGGAGAGGGAGAGGGAGAGGGAGAGGGAGAGGGAGAGGGAGAGGGAGAGGGAGAGGGAGGGAGAGGAGGAGGGATGGGGAGGGGTGAGGGGAGGGGGAGTGGGAGTCGGGGGAGGGAGAGGCGGGTAGCTAGAGGGACAGGGGGGAGGGGGAGAGGGGGAGAGAGAAACGTCCCACATCCCACGGACAGGGGTGTGATGGAGTGGTTAGAGGAACACAGTGTCGTAATCGAGGGGATGCGCTGGTCCCACAACTCGCCATATCTTAATCCTATCGACGCATTTGAGATTTGACTAAATGTGGCGTCAGAACTCATCCCCCCCCCTCCCGGTCTCCGGAATTAGGTGACTTGTGTGTACATGTTTGGTCCCAATTTCCTCCTTCATCTACCAAGGCCTCATTGCTTCCATGCGATGACATGGCGCCGCTGTTATCAGTGTCAAAGATGGACATACAGACCTTTAAGTAGGTGGTCATAATGTTCTGGCTGATCATTGTATCTGTGTGAAATATAAGCCCTGCTCCGGACGATCACCAACACGACTAGCTACGTTTGTGGAGGTCACATAGTCTATCGAACGCTCGCTCAAAACGTCCATTCGTAAGGAGTCTCAGGAAATGAGAGTTCCATTCTCAAAATATCAAAAAACATGAGACGAACGATTCGGAGTTGAAGACATTTGAACTTTCGTTAGTAAGCGAACTGATAATGATACTCCTCAAGCCGGTAAGAATGCTTTGCAACTCTTGTTTCAAGGGGGAAAGTATTTTTATCGGATCAGTGTGTGATATGTCGCAGTGCTAAACCGAGAAACACTTGTTTCTGGAGTGAAGAAAACCTACGTATCTGCATGTCATGATCCTGGGTGCAGTGTCTGCAACCCAGCTGGTAGGTCCATATCTCTTTGATGGTGCTGTGAACCACTTGCCGCATCTCACCACGTAGTGTGACTTGTTTATTAAACATCTGCAAGATCGTGGCTGCTCGGTCGTGTAGGGTTGCAGCAGGATGTAGCGCCAATCGATAATGCTATTGCTCTTGAGGATGCCTAAGTGTGGTTTCCTTTTCTCCTGATAAATGGACTGGAAGTGCTTCTTTCCATTTGCCTGCAACTTTAGAGTGGACACACTGAAGTCCTGATCCTTGCCACAAAACATTACGGGGGTTCACTAAACAGAAGGCACTGTCACACGTTACTAACTAGTAGATGAACGTACGGGTGCATACACTGCCTTCACGTCGGCACTGATGAGAAGAACTTCACATCATACTTGGAGGAGAATCATTCTACTATATGAAAACAATTGTGAACACACAGACACTCTGGAGTTTATAAAGAATAGTCACAGTATCTCAAAGTTGTCCTTGTCTACGAACCCACGTTAATATAATGTGACCGTGGACGCGCGATAGGGGTTAATGTGAGTGTTTGTCATTCTACATGTTAATAAATGATCTGACGGACAGGGTTTGCAGCGATCTGTAGCTGCTTGGTGCGGCCACTGTGGTATAAGGAAGTGTTTGTCACTGAATGACTATAGAAGGAGTCAGGATGACTTGTACACAATTTCTGTTTGGTATCATGAAATGCAACTTCCTCCACATGTAGGAAAACTGAAACTGATACAGATGAGTGATGTTCGAATGCAGTGTTAGTGGTATGCTGTTTGACACAATCACGTGTATTAGATACCTATGCGTAAGGTTACACAGCAATGTGAAATGGAAAGAGCTCAAGTTAGGGTTTTGGGCAGACCAATGATAGATTTATTGGGAGAATTTTATGAAAGGGCTGACAGTCTGTAAAGGAGACCCAATACAGAACACTTGTAGAACTCATTCTTGAGTTTGCTCGAGTTTTCGGGATCCCTACCACATCTGATTAAAGGAAAGCACTGATATATTCAGAGGCGTGCTGCTAGATTTGTTACTGGTATATACGATGAACATAGGAGCTTGGACACTAATGGATATTCCTAGATGAAAGAGTACGTTGTTTTCGAGGAATAGTTTAGAATGTTTGGAGATCAGGCATTTGCAACACTCTGCTGAACGATTCTACTGTCACCAACATTCAACTCTCGCTAATGGCCGCGAAGTCAAGATACAAGTAATTTGGCCTCGTTCGGAGTGATATAGACCGTCGTTCTCCCTCGCTTCATTCGAGAGTGGAACAGGAAGAGCAATAACTAGCACTGCCAACAGCTATCCTCCGCCATGCACCATACGGTGACTTGCGCAGTACTTACTTAGATGCAGATGCAAATTACAGAGACCATCTGAGATCCTCCCAGGTACATGTCAAATAGAACTGCTGTTGCTGAATGTAAACCCCACGCAGTAATTGCATACTGCAGTCTGACAACCACACTAGTAAACACAAATAATTGTTCTCTATCACCACCGGTGTTGATCTAACTTACAATTTCCACGTTTAGACGCCATTGTCACTGTGTAAATATTTGCCAACATTTCGTCCCCATCTGCGAAATACATCTTCGGTGATAAAGCTGGCTGGCTGTTTTACACATCTACCATACAAAATGTTATGGAAATGAATTGAGTTTAATGAATTAGACGTCAAAAATCATATGGATTGAAGACAACGGTGTGGTATCTAAGCAAAGGCCACACTAACTGTGGTTCCTGAGGAACTTTCATGGACAACAGTCTGGGTAATTTGCCTGGCCTTGTAACACTGGCAAACACCGCCTTATTATGTTTATACTCCGAACGGCTGGAAGTAAAAGCAGAAGTTATGTTTCTCGAGGATACGCAGTTTTACCGTGCGGCTTAACGATGATGACATTTTAGATAAAATATTCTGGGGGTCAATATAGCCCTCTATTCAGACCTCCGGTGGCGGCCTACTCAGGAGAATGCGGTCATCAGGAATGAGATAGCTACCACTCTACTGGTCAGAGTGAAAATGACAGACAAACGTGGAGAGCTCCATGAAATCAGTCTTAGAGATGAACAACAGCTACCACGCAAAGAAACAAAGACCATCTGATATCGTCTCAGAAACATCTGAAACAGTCCTAAAGCAGAACCCTGACACTCCACACAGTACTTACACGTTGCGGTCTAGAACAGTTGTTATCTATCATGTCCAACACACAAAATGTTGTGGATTGAAATGAATTGAACTTTCTTAATTTGGTTCAAATGGTTCAGATGGCTCTGAACACTACGGGACTTCACTTCTGAGATCATGAGTCCCCTAGAACTTTGAACTACTTAAACCTAAGAACGTCACACACATCCATGCCCGAGGCAGGATTCGAACCTGCGACCGTAGCGGTCGCTGGGCTCCAGACTGTAGCGCCTAGAAACGCTCGGCGACTCCGGCCGGAATTAATTTGGTGTCACAGAAATTGTAACCGGCATTAAAATTCATTGTTTAACTCTAGCTTTCGAATAACTTTTAAAAATTATTTAACAGGCTATAATACATAGTTCACCCAGGTTGTGTGTACCGAATACCCGTTAAATCAGTGACGTTAAGCGCTGTCGGGCTTGGCTAAGACCTGGACGGGTGACTGTCCGGCCTACCCAGCGCTGTTGGCAAGCAGGTGCTCTCAGCCCTTGTGAGGCAAATTGGGGAGTTACTTGACTGGACAGTAGCAGCTCTGGTCACGAAAACCGACAACTTCCGGGAGAGCGGTGTGCTGGCCATATGACCATCCATGTCCGCATCCAGTGAATCCTACGAACAGCGGATGACACGATGGCCGTCGGGCTTTCGAGATCAGTTCGGACGAAGTTTAGCTTTTTTTACTGTTCATTGAAAAGTCGTTTTATTTTTTTTATTTTTTTGCTTCATATCAGTTTTTCAATTCTCCACTATAAATACGGCTAGACCAAGTTTCCAGACTCATGAGAAGTAATAAAGAAGAGAAGTAACGAGAGTTATGTAGTCTACTTATTTCTTGGGCGGATTGCATTTTCTTAGTATTTTGCCAATCAGTGACTGGAATATGCTTTTCCCACACTAGGTTCTCTGTGTAATCGTTCCACTTTCGATACCTCCAGGCGGGTATTCTTGAATAATTTTTGGTTGTTATTGTTTCCACTGATATATCATAGAAACTGTAATCGAATAGTAATGTGTGTTTTCGGTTATTTCTGTCAGATTCGTGACATTTTCCGGTGCTTATCTTCAGGATGAACAACAAATCTCTGCATCAAGTGACATAATCTGCATGGCAGATTCACTATGGTTTTGTAGAAGGCTTCCTGTAAACGACAGCTTGATCTGTGATGAGCTCAACTAAACTTTCAGGGTCATCACATCAGTTATAGATACCGCGAGCAGCTACGACCGAACAACACTTTCCAGAGCTACGGCAGAAGCTACTTCTAGATCTTTCACGCATTTATACTCGTATGATCTGTCAACCTAGAAAACAATGTAAAATAGTAGAAGATATTAGAAATTCGTATCAAAATAGGAGTAATCTACGCGGAAAAATAATATATAAAACTAGCGACCGGCTGCTGCTTCACAAGTGAAGCCCTGTCTACGACTACAACACTTATTTATAACATGTAGTGCCATGTGAAGATCTTCCTCATGAATCAGTCTATAGGCGAAAACCAGATCCAAATCCGTAGCTACAGAAATTAGTCTTCATATGAAGACAGAAAAAAGCGGCCGAGTAATTTATCATCAGCTCTTACCAACTGAAAGAGGGACTCATCGGACGAGGCCACGGTTTTCAAATCGATATGGTCACGAGCCCAAAACTTGGTGCTAAATCTCTGGTGCTCCCTGCGTGCAGTGGCTGTTCACTTCACTCATTTTCACTCTTGATGCTGCCTCCTCAGTGGCTGCCAGCCTATGGCTCCCGTCGTTACAATGAGATGTCACTCCAAACGCCAATTACATGTCGGTGACCTTAAATACGTTGAGGTGGCAAAAGTCATAGGAATAACAGTGCGCACATATACAGATGGTGATAGTATCGGTTCACAAGTTATAAAAGGGCATTGCATTTGGTGAAATTGTCATTTGTACTCTTGTGATTCACGTGAAAAGGTTTCCGACCTGGTTACGGCCGCACGACACACAGACTTTGAAAGCGGAATGGTACTTGGAGCCATACGCTTGGGAAATTGCATTTCGGGAACCATTAGGGAATTGAACATTCCGAGAACCATTGTCAAGAGTGCACCGAGAATACCAAATTTCAGGCATTACTTCTTACCACTGACAACACAGTGGCCGACTACCTTCACTTAACGACCGAGAACAGCGGCGTTTTAGTAGAGTTGTCAGAGTTGACAGATAAGCACCGTTGCGTGAAATAATGGCAAAAATCAATATGGGACGTACGATAAACCTATCCGTTAGGACAGTGAGCCTAAATTTGGGAGCAGATGATCGACGCAAGTACCTTAGCCAACAGCACCACGTTGCCTACAGAGGGTCTTCCGGGCTCTTGACCATATCGGTTGGGCCTTAGGTCACTGTAAAACCGTGGCCTCTTCCGATGAGTACGGTTTTCAGTCCGTAGCGGCTGATGATAGGGTTCCAGTGTGGTACAGATGTCATGAAACAATGGAACGGCGATGTCAGCAAGGCACTGTGCAAGCTGGTGGTTGTCCCATAATGGTATGCACTTTCTGTATGTGGAATGGACTGAGTCCTCTAGTGCAGATGAACCGGTCACTGACTGGAAATGTTTGACTTCGGTTATCTGGAAATCATTTGCAGCCATTCATGGACTTAATATACCCACGGCAATGCGCCACGTCACAGTGCCGCAACTGCTTGCGATTGGTTCAAAGAATAATCTGGATATTCGAGTGAATGATCCGGATACCGAGATCGCCGACATGCATACCATTGAACATTTATAGGACGCAATGAAGAGGTCAGTTCCTGTACAGAATCCTGCACTGACAACACTTTGTGAATGGCTGTAGAGGCAGCACGGCTGAATATTTCTGCAGGGCGCTTACGACGAATTCTCGAGTCCATGTCGAGCTACTGCACTACCCCGGAAATAGGAGGTTCGACGCGATATTGGGAGATATTTCACGACTTTTGTCATCTCTGTGTGTATTATACGTTCATAATCACCATAAATACTAAAATATACACAAAAACCATCCTCATAAATTAACATGGCTACAGAATTTTCTGACATTAGCCTCAGTGTACAGAAAGAAAAGCGGGGCGATGGGCTTTAGTATGTAATAAGAATAGATGTGAAAGACCTACATCACTGCATCTTGGCTTACCATCGAGTGGCAGCTAAATTGCAATTATCACCCGTCAACCATAAACGAGAAAACCCACATTACGTTAAAACTACTAGGATCGCACACCTCCATTTTCTTCCAAATCTACAAAATATTGATCTAATCCATTCTCTGCTCTGCACATGTTGTGTGCATGTCGATGACACCTAAAATTTACAAATCCCTCGAGGTCGTTGAACGTCGTGCATTAGCCTCGCTTTCCACATCCATTTACGTTCCCTTCTTGGATGATGCACCATGTCATAGAATTACCATCTCTCCTCCCTCACAGTGAACAGCCTACATCATCCGTATACTCGACGTCAGTGATCCTATTGTCCGCCTCCGTAGCGTAGTGGTAGCGTTCCCGCATATCACACAGGGGGGCTGGGGTTCGATTCCCGACAGGGGACTGGGTGTTGAGTGTCCATCATCATTTTCATCACCATTGACCCGCAAGTCACCGAAGTGGCCTCCACTAAAAAGGACTTGCAACATGGCGCCCGAACTCTCCACGCCTGCGGCCTCGTATCAGTCATCCTTTTGATTACAATATAATTTACGTTCCTGCTAAGTTGCCGTTTCTCTGATGACACATCCTGCCAGCCTTATCCTCCACATCCTCTCCCAAAGAAATCGCAACAGTCTCCCAGACTACGCCACGATGTTTACACGTCCTTCCAACTATAAATTCATCCTAACTACGCTGCCTAATCAGGGCTTTATTTTCCTTCCCTACTCATATTTTCCAACCTCTCTTCCCCTTCGTTTTTATTCCTTGTCCCTTCCTGTCTAACATCCATTCCATCTCCATCGATGTTATACATTCTTATCCCACCATCCTCCTACCCACCTCAACTGACACTTTTTTTCACTTCAGCATCACACGACGTCCATCCAATTTTAATGAAAGCGACAAACTTCTTCATAAGGTCAGTGTTTTGAAAGTTATAAATGTAATATTATTGTTTCCGTTGTACTTTTTTGTTATTCTTGTTTTAAAATGAAAATGAGAGCCAAGTTTTGTATATATGAACTTCTCCACTAATGTAATCTTTAAAAAATTCTTAATGAAATTGTAAAGATCTCAGATTTCAAGTGATTGTTGTTTTCTCCTAGTTTTCCCTTCGACAAAGAGTGAAATATTGAGTCGAATGTACGGCTGCCCCCCTCCCACAGTAGGCGAGCGGGGTGAATTAACAATAAGGAAAAAACATTTGTAAAAGAAAAAAGAGGGAAAAATAAGTCTGGAAGATCAAGTACCGTAAATAATTTGACAAGAAAGAAGTCATCCACCTGAGTGCTAAAAAAAATCCGTTCAACTTCGGCTACACAGTAAATCAATCAAATCTAAAGGCCTTTAATTCAACTAAATAGCTAGAAACTACAACTAAGAACAACTTAAATTGAAAAAAATACTTAGAAAAACTTATGGAGAAGGCATTCTATTGGCGGAACACTTAGAAGACCCAAGGCATCTACCAAAGAGGCTCCCTACACTACACTTGTACGTCCTCTTTTTAGAGTTTTGCTGAGCGGTGTGGAATCCCTACCAGATAGGATTAACAGAATACATAGAGAAAGTTCAAAGAAGAAGAGGAGGACACATTTGTTATAGACAAATAGGGAGTGTGTCACTGACGTGATACAGGAATTGCAGTGGACATTACTAAAACAAAGGTGTTTTTACTTCCCGCGGGATTTTTCTCATGAAATTTCCATCACCAACTTTCTCCTCCGACTGCGAAAACATTTTATTTACGCCGACCTACATAGGGAGAAACAGAAAACATAATAAAATAAGGAAAATCAGAGCTTGAACGGAACGATATAGTTGCTCGTTTTTTTCGCACGCTCTTCAAGATTGGAATTAATAGAGAATTTTATTGTGAAGGTAGTTCGACAGAACCTCTACCAGGCACTTAAGTGTGATTTGCAGAGCAACCAGCTAGATGCAGATGTAGATATACTCTTACGATGAAGAACTATCTGTCACCTCAACTGTCAATAAAATTAACTTGAGCGTGCTGCATTTTTTCCCCCTGCACGGTACATTATGCACCTTAACGTAGGCAATCCAACCCACATCTTCTGCCCCACGTGAAGAGTTCATAAATTGCATTGCCTATCGAGCGTTTCCCGAGTCTGTTTCATTTTGCCCTCCTCGTACTTCACACGCTTCTTGTATCCCAGTGCACTGATGAGCGCAGTGTCCCGCAGCCTCTCCAGGAGAGAGGCTTTTCCGGGGCTTATTTTCGCACGTATACGGGGGCGGCCCGACTGACTGCCAGCTGGAGAGAGGGCGCCGGCACGTTCTGCCGTGTTTATGGCCCCTCTGCTCCCCAGTTAGCGGGTCTGCGAGCGCCGCTGCTCGTTGCCGTACGCTGCGCCATCATCATGCAGCATTGATCCGCGCTCCATTAAGCGTCTGAAAAATTCATCCGGCGAGAACCGCGCCACGCTACGCGCGTTTGCAATTCACGCACAAAGCTGTTGCAAAGATAAACTCCATCTCTCCGCCCTTGTAGCCGGCTCGGTGCTAACGACGTGAGGGCGCGCGCGTAGGAAGCTTCCCTATTCCTGACGGTGCACCTGCGTTCAAGACACACACCATTATATCTTACTGAACGACTTACTAAAATATCACCAGACCAGCATTGCAGGTTGTCCACCTGAATTCTTTTAGTGTTAATAAAAATTTAACTTCCTTCATGTAATATTACTGAGGAACTAAATAAATTTTTTAAATAGAATCATAATCTGTTCATCACGAAGTGTAATCGGACTTGGAGTTTAAACGCAATACACTGAGGTGACAAGAGTCCAAATACCGTGTCGGACCTCTTTTTCCCGGCGTTGTGCAGCAACTGGAAATGGCATGGACTCAACAAGTAGTCGGAAGTCCCCTGAAGAAATACTGAGCCATGCTGTACTACAGCAAACAAGTTGTGTTGATAGTCATTATCATCATCTCGTGCAAGATGGCGGCCGAGTAGGTTGCAGTGTGATGTGGCTCCGCATTCAGATGCAGATTTTCTCGGTAAAAATTTGATTTTGGACACTGATTTTTAATTATCGTGCACCGGGAGTGTTATCTTACACAGTCCGTTCTCGTTTACTCTTTAAATACTGTAAATAAAACAGAGAGAGTGATTAAAGTGCTTCTAGTGCGCTCGTCGTGTGCGACGCGTCAACGGAGAGGCCGTCGCCCTCCCACTGGCCGAGCGCGTGGCGGTTTCGCCAGCCAGCCGCGTCGGTTCTCGCGTGTCAGCACTCCGCTCCGCGCCGCGCTGCGACACCTCACCAGCCGCAGCGGAATCCGACGCGTCGGCAGCTGCCGCAAGCTGCCCCGCGCCCCGTCCTCGACGTCAGCAGTAGCTGCCACCAGCTGTGCTCCCTGCTGTTGGTAAACAACCGCCTGCCTACCTTCGGCCCTGGATTCCAGCCGACGAAGCAGCGACACCACCACACCAGAGGTCGACGGAAGAAGAAGGAAAGCATGGGGTAAGACGCTAGCTAGAGCCATCAACGTCACACCCGGTATGGAACACACGGAGGGAGAACTTGTGCCCATGTCCCCCAGCCATAGACAAAATAATGAGTGCAATAGGAGCAGAGTTAAAAGCTAAGCATGTTTCATCTGCCCTGTTAACCGTCATTACAGACAAAGTGTTTTCCTTTGCTTTCGAAATAACTAGCCTCGAAGGTAAACTATCCCGCCTAAACTATGAAAATAGGCGACTAAGATTAGAACTACTGAGAGCCTCGAATCCAGTCAAAGACTTACAAATGTAAACTTTGCAAGAGAAGGCTGAGAAATTAGAGAACGAAAATAGGGAATTGAGTGTAGCGAACCAAGACTTGCAGCGACAAATAAGAGAACTAACTAATAAAGTCACACAACAAGCACAGACACAAGCACAGACACTGACATATGCTGCCGCCTTAACTATAGAGCCCAAAACCAAGAATAGAACAGGCTAAAACAAAACAGGCCATAACCCTCTATATCAAATGGACAGAAAATCTAGACGCCAAAGCTGTCCGACAGACCATAACCAAGAATATAAATCCCAGGAAAGGGAATATACATATAAAATCAATCAGAACCATAAAGACTGCAGTTATAGGAGGACTGTCGAAAAATAATAGAAAAGACTAAAGACCTGCACACCATTGTCTGTGAAGGACTGCGAAAACGCAGGCCACTCGTGGCAGTATATCACGTGCCAGATACACTTACAGACGAAGAGTTTCTAGAAACGAGCAGAATCTAAGCGGTGACACCACGAAAGAAGACTTCGACAGAGAGGTCAAAATAAGATTCAAAACAGGGCCTGGGGGAAGGGGTTTCAGTCACCAGATACTGGAGGTCATCCCAAACCTGTACAGAGACATTACAAGTAGACAGAGAGTCTACATAGACTTCGAATCACTTTCTGTGAAAGACTATACAGTAGTAAACAAGTGTTTTAAGTGTTGCGACCTAGGACGTATGACTAAAACCTGCAGAAAAGCCGACATCACGTGTGCCTAGTGCGGCAACCAAGGACACAAGCGCAGTGAGTGCAGGTCCGCGGTTTGCGTCTGTATCCCCTGCAAATACAGAGGCCGCGTCTGCAATAAAACAAAAGGAGGTGCTTGTCAGACCTATAAACAGCTGCATGACCGACTCCTGGACGGTATAGACTATGGCAGCTGAAATCAGCACACACGCAAGAAACGCGAACGCCCAAAGCCAATCACCCAAAACACATAAACACAAATCACCGTCAACATTACAGAGAAGCTACCAAAGAGCCATCTTATGCCGGAGAATTACGTCGATAATGAACCAATCCCGCCCCTAACACACTCAACGACGTTACAGGATAGCTGCATTAACACGATAGAATATATAGATAACACGACAATCTGTGGTTCCATTCACTACGAGGTGGCAAAGCAAATTAAAAGACAATTACACCACTGGATAAACTTCCAAATAGCATTAAAGGAGCGTATAGATGAGTTCGAAGATGAGCTTACATATATCGTGCACAAGGAAATATACAAACAAAACCGACATACTCTCTCACAATTTCTCCCAGCCGAAGTACATCACACCACACATAGACAGGATGAACACAAACCAGAATCATCACCACATGGAAAACCCTACGACACACGTAAATGTGAACAGTACATCAAACCAGTCAAATTTGTCTCGGGAGGCACTCTTCACCCCAGCAAAAAGGAACAAGGAACAGACAGGCACGCAGTCCCTGAATCAAAACTCAGGCTACAGACCAATACAAAACTAAAAACTACCGGACCAAGACTCATAAAAGTAGACCAGTTAGAGGAGGACAAATCTGAGGGAGAGACATGTGACATTTGCAACGATGTCAACGTGCGTCTAGTAACAACCTCCACTCCAAACACAAACAAAGACAACATAACACATGCACTCAGTCCCATACAAATCACAACCATCTCCGACACCACGCCAGCAAGCACCACCAACATCAGTGAAAAACGTGTGATGGCAAACAGCATTGAGGAGCCGTGTGACAAAACGAAAAGTAACCATGTGACATCCCAAAGAGGTCTTAAAATGTCCCCCAATCACCGGCCAACACCAAGCCACAATCCGTCCACTACCACCTCAGAGACCGCAACAAAAACCAGCACCAACAGCAAGCCAGCTGCACCTAATTATGATAATATAGAACTTAACTTACTTTTAAGTAGGATAGAGAAAAATGAGATACTACAGACAGCGCAGCGGATGCTACTTAGATTGTTCCATCCAAAGGGAGATTCTCTCTGTTTTCCAGTAACTGAGCAAATAGACAGAATCATCCTAAAGACAGAAAATATTCGTACATCATCAGAGCCGCTGCTCGATCTCATGCTCCAGGTTTGCCTGGCAAGGTCAGAATCTTTTGACTTGGACAAAATATGTATAGATCATGTTAGAGCACACGGACGAACATATTTTGATGACTCACAGACTGGCAGTAAACGTTTTGTACACGTAAAACACCCAGAACACATAGACAAAAAATGAATATCTTACAACATAATACAAAAAACAGTACGACAGTCATCGCGGAAATTCCTAAAATAGCACAAGACCTGCAGGCAGACATCATGTGCTTACAAGAACCTTATAAAAGAAACGGGCAACTGATATGTCTACCAAAACATGCTACCACAATAACAGGCCACAATGACTGTAAGGCAGCAATAGTAATTCTAAATAGAACTTATAACATAGTTAAGGTAACACAGTTATACAATCAACACTTGGTTACCATAGAGATAACTAATGGGAACGTCACATGGGTTATTGCATCCATGTACGCCCAATACAGCCATCAAATACAGCCATATGCAGACTGCATCAGAGACCTAGTAATGTATGCCAGAGGCAAAAAATTAGTGATAAGTGCTGACATTAATTCCAGATCGATCCTCTGGAACAGAACAGATGACAGGCCACCATAGATATCACGATCAAAGACAGAGCTGCAAGGTACTGGTTAAAGGTGGGGAGACTAGATAAGGTATACACAATAACCGGTGTGGCCATAGAGACGATACGTCACCTTAAAATTTGGTGTTTGGATACTTGGCAAGGTGAGTCGGATGTAAGTGATAAGGGACGTAGACTGCACGACTTCCTCCCTGACATAAGGGAGCGGTTGAGAATGAGACATATCGATTCCAGCCGCGGTATGATACATTTCTTAACCGGGCACGGACCTTATCCCACGCACTTAAACCGCCTGAGTCTGAGGCAGACACCTACATGCACATGCGGGGAAGAAGGTTCCCCAGAACACACTGTCTTTTTCTGCGGGCAATACGCGAACAATAGACATACACTACACTTAGATTACACAGATACAGACATAGATACATACACAGAAATAAGAGACGAAGAACAATTGGCATAATTAAACGCACTGACAAACAGTATTTCATAAACAACACATGAAGAGTATATGCGGACACGACATTACAGACATGCCTACGTGCAGCGTAACAACAATCTCCAGAGGATGGACAGCGATACCCACAGTGACAGCGAAAATAGTGACAATGAGGAGGAACAGGAGGAGGAAGCTGAGATGTGACAGTAAATAAGCAAATTGCTCGCAATCTAGCCAAGAAAACACCTAATGCTGTACATGGATGCGCACCTAATGTAGTTAATACATAGGATTAGTAACAAATAGGATAAGAAACATTATTTCTCTACTAATAATCATTTGTGTGTGTGTGTGTATGTGACTGGCGTTCAACGACTCAATGAAACCATTCCGAGGTATTCACCGTCAATCACACTCGGTGATGGTACTAACAAATCTCTCATCTATCATATCTTCTTTTATATTCTTCTTAAAAACAACAAAATTTTATTTATATTTCAACCTCAAATTATTGTTATTTTGAATCATTCTTTGTAAATGTTGTAGATAAAACAAAAGGAAAGAAAACTGTAAAAAGATGAAAAACGATAATTGTAAGAGGTACGACCTGTTTTAAACATCAGGTAACAGGTCAATAATTTGGCAATAAATAAATAAATAAATAAAAATAAATAATAATAATAATCATAATCATCATCATCATTTAAGACTGATTATTCCTTTCAGCGTTCAGTATGGAGCATAGTCCCCCTTATAAAATTCCTCCATGATCCCCTATTCAGTGCTAACACTGGTGCCTCTTCTGATGTTAAGCCTGTTACTTCAAAATCGTTCTTAACCGAATCCAGGTACCTTCTCCCTGGTCTACCCCGACTCCTCCTACCCTCTAATGCTGAACCCATGAGTCTCATGGGTAACCTTGCTTCCCCCATGCGTGTAACATGACCCCACCATATAAGCCTGTTCGCCATGACTGCTGCATCAATAGAGTTCATTCCCAGTTTTTCTTTAATTTCCTCATTGTGAACACCCTCCTGCCATTGTTCCCATCTGCTAGTACCTGCAATCACCCTAGCTACTTTCATCGCCGCAACCTCAACCATGTTGATAAGGCAACCTGAATCCACACAGCTTTCACTAACATACAACAAAGTTGGTCGAAAGATTGAACGGTGCACAGATAACTTAGTCTTGGTACTGACTTCCCTCTTGCATAAGAGAGTAGACTGTAGCTGAGCGCTCACTGCATTAGCTTTGCTACACCTCGCTTCCAGTTCTTTCACCATGTTGCCATCCTGTGAGAATATGCATCCTAAGTACTTGAAACCGTCCACCTGTTCTTTGTTCCTCCTATTTGGCACTCAATCCGTTTATATCTCTTTCCCACTGACATAACTCTCATTTTGGAGATGCTAATCTTCATACCACAGTCCTTACATTTCTGGTCTAGCTCTGAAATATTACTTTGCAAACTTTCAGTCGAATCTGCCATCACAACAAAGTCATCCGCATATGCGAGACTGCTTATTTTGTGTTCACATATCTTAATCTCACCCAGCCAGTCTATTGTTTTCAACATTTCCCGAGAAATATTGAGCCATGCTCCCACTATAACCGTCCATACCGTATTTTGCGGACTATAAGATGCACTTTTGTCCCCTAAAAATTTCCTCCAAAATTCAAGTGCGTCTTACAGTCGAAATTATTATAAAAATGCCCAGTGTTTGATTCAAAATTTAAACAAAAGTCCGTATATTTCGTTCGGCGGGAAACCTATCAGGCAACACTGGATTCTACTGGCAACATCAGTGCATCGATGCGACCAACATGAGTTGCGGGGATCCACAAGCTTGTTAACAGTCTCTCCCTCCTGCCCTAACCTCAGAAATCCAGGACACTGTCTAGCCTTTGAACCGTCATTGCAGTCTACGGTACCAGTGAACTTGAAAGTGATTTATGTTACCGATAGTAGTACAATACTTTTGTTAGCAGCTGGTCTCGTAATGTAAAAAATAAAAGATATTCATATGATGCGGCTATAAATTGAAAGTAATTGCAGAAGAACGTGGCAACAGAGCTGCTGAGATGCATTTCGTCCCTCCGCCGACAGAGAAAACCATTCGCGACTTGAGGGCTAGTATAGAAGAACTGAAAAATTTAAGAATGCCAAATTTGAGGATAGAGGAATGAATGCAAAAAGGCCAAAACTAGAAGATGGCGTATTGAAACAGATTCGAAGACATCGTCAAAATGGCATTGGAGTTAATAAATATACGCTCGTAAGCTAGCACTATAGTGAAACTTAACAGACTTTAAGGGTGGAGTTGGATGGAGCTACAGGTTTATGAAGCACCGTAGACCTAGCGTGCGAGAAAAAAGAAAACCCAAAATATCTCAGAAAATTCCACAAGAATTCTCTTTCCATGGCTTTATTATTCAATACCGAAAAAAAACAATGTGGAACTAAGCGAAATGGCGAATGTGGACCAAACTCCTCTGACACTTGATGTGATGAGTAACAAAACTGTTGGCATGCATGAAAGGTGCTAAAAATAAAAATTGATGGCTCTCGGTCTTCCACCATGACCGCGCCCACGACCATGAGTCAGCAAATATTTTATTTATTTATTTATTTATTTATTTAACCTGGCAAGATTAGGGCCATCAGGCCCTCTCTTACATCTAACCAGGCATTCTACTTATTTTACAGTCATATGTTTTAGTAGGCATGTTAAACTACATCTAATACAAAAAGTGAGATAAACAATTAGAAAGGTACACCTCGAAAAATACATTATTGAAGAGAAAGATTTTAGGTAGGAGTGCTGGCAGCAGGGAGTATGAGGGAGACTCATGGTGAAGGGAGGAGAAGAATAGAGAGACATGATGAAACATGATTAAGGAAAATATAAAGGAAAAGAAGACTGTGTGGCTAATAGAGATAGATGAAGTGGAAGGCATCTCAGGAGCAAGATAGGAGTCGCTAGCTTTGCTATTTGATAGATGAGAGGATTGGCCTTGCACATTAATTTTGTGGAGAATTTTATGCGGATGATAGTAGGAAATGCTTCAACTTCTTCTTAAAAGAAACAGTAGATTGAATTTTCCTCAAGGTAAGGGGCAGTTTGTTCCAGAGGCGGACAGCGGCAACTGAGAAGGAGTTTGCAAAAGTTTTTGTTTTGTGAGTGGGCACAGTTAGGATACCAGATAAGAGTGACCTCGTGTTTCGATTATGATGGCATGACAGGTTTTTAATCTCTGAAGCTAGGTACTGGGGTGCTTGCGCGACGAGGAGTCGGTGAAGTATGACGTAGTGAAGGAGGTGGAAACGTGGGTTCTACTATGCCAAGACTGCTTGGTAGCTACAACATGAAAACACAGTTATTTAGCAGGAGTACAAAATAAGCAAGTATTTATTACTTAACTTTGTTGCAGTCCGTGATCTGTTGGTTGACAATTATAGAAGACGCGACTAGATTAAGCGTCTGTAGAAAGACAATCTACAAGTCACAAATCTTGTAGTGACGAATTAATCTCCCGTAATCTTGAATGTCGAATCCGGTGATTTGGAAGACTAACTTGGAACCGGGCTACAAAGACTTGATGGTAGCAATGACTGAGCTGCAGACGATGACTGACTAACATCGGCGCTGGCTGAGCACTGAGCGCGGCTACGAACTGTAGACTGGCACGACTGCACTACTCTCCTGCTGCACATGAAGTGGCCTAGCGGCGCCTCGCCGCGAGCATACGTACTGCGACTTGCTGTGTACTCTTCGGCTAGCACAGCCGTTCCTCTGTTCCGTTTATCGAGGAAAAACCTTCTGAAACACCGCCATGTGCTGCTGTTCATGTACGTGACAAGGTTTGGATAGACGAGCCTGGTATGAAATTATGGATTAACAGAGTGTGCGAGAGATGAAATGCGCTTTGCTGAAGAAGTGTTCACTTCGTGTGCTAGACCAGTTTAGTAGTCATTTGCGAAATTCTATGAAAGAGAAATTGAGACAGGGAGCTTGCTGTTATTCTGGGAGGACTTACATCAGAATTGCAACTTCTTGATCCCTCGGTAAATATACAATTTAAAGTGTATGTAAGAGAGGAAAGAAAGAAATGGATGATGGATGAAACCCAACAGGAATTTACACCGAAGGCAGCTTTAAAACGATCTGCAAGCAAACAAGTGTGTCAGTGTATAAAAGAGTCGTGATCTAGGGAGAGAGAAGACAGTATTATTAAAGCTTTTATGAAGTGCATCGTGAGTAACGCTCTAGATGGCAGTGAATACCACAACGTTGACGATGCAGAAGAAAGGGAACAAGAAAAAGAACAATTACTTTAAGGTATTAGAGGTAAGTTCAGTTTTATAAACAAAGAATTTGTTTAGTATCGCTTTGCAGTCTAATAATAAAAATGGTGAAAATGTTACTTAAGAAGAAAATTCTTAAAAATTCTTAGCATCTTATAGTCAGTAAAACACGGAAATTGCGAAAGTGTTGCCGCTGCAGAGTTTTGTGCACAAACTGACCTATAGATTATGTCCCATAAATACTTGCTGGGATTCAAGTCGGACGATCTGAATAGCCTAATTAGCAATCCATAAAAATTCCATTGTTGTTTGGAAGCGATAAGTCTGAATGGCTGTAGATGATCTCCAAGTAGCCGAACAGGCCAGAGGACCCTGTCTATTGCATGAAATCAGAACGTGCACCATTATTGAGGCATCACCAGCCTGCACACTGCCTTGTTGACAGTTTGACTCGATGGTTTCTAGAGGTCTGCGGCACAGTTGAACCCTGCCAGCCGCTCTTACCAACTGAAATCGGGACTCATCTGACCAGGCTACGATTTTCCAGTCGTCTAAGGCCTAGCCGATAAGGTCACGGCCCCAAGAGAGGAGCCGCTGCTGATATCCCTGCTGTTGGCAAAGGCACTCGCGTCGTTCGCCTGCAGCCATTAACGTCGCATTTCTCCGCACTGTCCTAACGAATACGTTCGTCGTACGTCCCACGTTGATTTTCCTGGTTATAACCCTACCATTACTATTGTAATTTAGTACGCTTTTACCTAAATAACAGAAACCCCTGTCTCTATGTTGCCACATATAACCCACTTACTAAATTTAGTTTAGTTTCCAAATAAAGTACACTATGGGAGGATAGTCCTGTATATAGGAAAATTTAATTAATATAGTTAGCCTTTTTACAAGATTTGGCCGTGTGTTGCGCAGTTGATGACTACCGGTTGTTTCTGTAGCCAATCTAGGCCCATAATTATTTCTGTGCCAAGTTCCGAAATCACCAGAAAATTTAGTTTAGTTTCCATATAAAGTACAGCATGTGAAGATAGTCCAGTTAATAGGAAAAGCTAATCAATAGAGCTACCCTTTTTACAGTATTTAACCATGTGTTGTATCTAACGGGTAGGTAAATAAGACTATTCAAGTCTTTTCCTAAGATCTTACTCAGCGGTTAGAAAGAAAAGCGGTATGAATAGTGTTACGTTGAAGCTAGGACAATTCAGTTCCAAGTTCATTTAGTGGTTTAAAATGTGTACTAACGGTCGCCAGCCTATCCATGCAATGAAACAGTGAGACATTGAAAAATCAGAAGTATGAATTTTGCCTACTTTCTTGCTGCTGCTTAAGCTTCTTCTTCAACTAAATATTACTCCACGTTAACAATGTTGGACTACACCCTTATACACTACGTTTTTGAAAGAGGAAGCGCTCAATAGATAACTGCAAGGAAGCTAGAAAAAATTTGGTTGGGGGGGGGGGGGGACTTTAAAAAAGCACTTTCCATAACCAACAAACTTAAATAATATACTAAAATACTTAGATACTAATGCACACACTTTTTATACTGAACACCTCACTTGAGAAAAACCTCTTTCTTACTGGATTTTTCTTTCAAAATCTGGAACTCTTTGAACTAACTCTGTATAGTCAATTAACAGAGTCTAGTAAGTTTGTTTCACTCTGACTAAATCTTACAGAAGCAAACTTTTACTATAACACTTTGCAATAGTTAAGAAACGATTTAAAACAAGAATAGTTTGACTTTATTTTTCTGTAATGTACTGAAGCATGCACGTATTATTACTGTCACTAAAATTTACATTACGCCTTTCAGTGAAACAGCTAAGACCACATTTCTTTAACTATTGCTCAAGATGAATATATGTATGAACTCTTTAACTTTATGATGCTATACTACATTTAAATGCACTCTATACTATTTACACTCTTCCAATAGTGAGACGTATTTCATTACTACAGTATTTGGTCCCTCCCACACATGTCTCAGATTATTTACACAAAAAACAATATAAATGGAGCCTCTTTATATAAACTTGGCACTTCATAAGTATGTAAAACAGGATATTCGGATTCATCAAGCACCAGGAATGAACCCTACCTAGGTGTACGATTAGGATGAACTAACAGGGTGAGCCAGTTCCTTTAAAGTTCAAGAATGATTATTCACTAATAAAACACAGTTTAAATTAATGGTTCACCCTGCAAAAACGGAAATACAAAAAAAAAAAAAAAACATATCTGGTGGCTGTAGGCTTTGGTGTGGCGAACAGTTATGACGGCTACAGTACCCACTGTACGGCCTGCAAGTATCTTGCTGTATGGGCTCCTTGACGTCGTTCAGTTTTTCATGCAGTAGCCCAACAACTCGTAGCTATGCCCTAAGCAGTTTGCAGTCTTCATCCGAGGAATTTTTGTGCAAATCTGCAGGCAAAGGTTCTCTTACTCAACTAGGGTGTTGCCTCAATCACTGCTGCCTACAGACTGTGTGACTTAATTCCCGCGCTTGCTCTAACTAGCCCCCCCCCCCCCCCCCCCCGAGTCACTTTCATTTCAACCACAGGAACACTGGCTTTTACATAAAATTTATTTATTGCATTGTTCCTAAGCGTGATCATTTCTTACAATAGTCAAATTTATATCAACATTAACAGTTTGCACACACAAAAGTCATCAGGAAATTATTTAACGTAACAAACAATTTACATAGCATTTTACATACATTACTCACATACAATGGAAAGAAGTTCAACCTCTAGTATTGCACACATTACTTTACATATACGGAAAATATAACACCAATATGCGAAAATTTTGAACCAAAAAATTAGATGGATTATAAACAAATAAAGTTATATCGTAACATTGTGGATTTCGGAATACTGAATTCTCCAACATTCCGGAAATGGAATGCTCCATGCGTCTACTTACAATTACCATTACGTGTTCACAGTCTGTGCGGCCATAATCAAGTCGGAAAATTTTCACGTGAATAATCTGAGTACAAACGACGGCTTCGTCAATGCAGTGTCCTATTATACCATGTCTACGAGTTACTACAGCCATCTGTAAAGGTGCATACTTGTAAAACAATCGGACGTTTGAAGTTTTTTTACACAGTAGACTTCGAGTATGTAATGAATGGAGGGCGAGAAAGTTAAAAAAGCGTTTGATAATGTAACAGAAGTAATTCTTTAATGACCTTGAAACTTAAATACTTACATTAAAAAAATATGAGTGGCAGTCGAATGAAAACCGGATACCTGCCACAACAGGTCTATGGAATGGTTCCATTCAAGACATTTATCTCACTGAAGGCGAGACGATCAATTCCTGCTTCGTAGGAAGCAGTCGGACGCTCACGAATCAATAACCACACTCACTCTTGCATTCTCTAGCCCGACTGAAAAAAATGTCCTTAAACGCAATACTTCAGGTCACCAGAAATGTGAAAATCACACGATGAAGGATCTGGGCTGCACGGGGGCTGGTTTTCCAGCCAAATCACTGAAGCATAGCCTTCGTCCGATTTTGGATCCACTCCCCAGGAACTTGTTTCTATGTGATTGCCTGTGTCCTTGTAGCAGGAGGGCGAGGAACGCATGCTACCTTTGCTACACAGGTTGGTGGAGAACAGTCGAATCGCAGGCGCTAGCCGTACGATATTATGAAAGCTGGAAGACCTCATTTCACCAGAACGCCAGTAATCAAGATCATCATACAACAACTTCGTCAATCAGTCAGGTCGCACTATGCGGTTCCTATACCATAGAGGTACAAGAATCTAACAACAGTGGGGCCACCTGACACACGGAGTGTTTTGTGGCAGGTGTTCGGTTGCCATTTCATCGTTTCTTGTTTGACAATATTAAACGTAAGAATAGAGACATTTTCTAATTCGTCATCACCATATTAAAAAAATCATTGACGAAGTACAGGTTGTGAAAAGTACGCTGACACGATATCAAACTACAGAAAAAAAGGAAGTAAATAAGTGCACAACAGAGCACATAGCCCAGTTCAATCAAGAAGCGGGTGAAATCATTTGTATCAGAAGCTGCAGGTAACAGGACGTCGACGCCGCAGTTTGTGTTTGGGAAATAAAGTCACTAATAGTGTACCACATTGCGTACGGCCTGTGGCTATGTGATGACCAGTACCGTTGTGTCTCTAAGAGCCGATGAGTACGTTTACTTTGAACGGCTTGGTTGTCTGCTAGCATTTTCTTCTGAGTTCGGTGTTCATAATCCTAGGTTGCTCTGAGAAACCTATTTCTTGATTTCACCCTTTAGGGAGGCGATCGAATGTCCTGTTGTGGTTGTTGTAAGAACGTGGAAGAAATATTTTCCCTTTGCAAGCTGTTTCCGCCAGTGGAATAGTCAGTGGCCAATTCCACTACGACAGTAGGAAGATCTTATCTGTGTACGTTTCAAAGAGGCTGTGTTCAGACTGTTCAATGCGATATCACATTTCTTAGCAGTGGGCAAATTTGTACCATAGGCATTCCATGAACATCCTTGCATACCCTTTAATGGAGAAAAAAAACAAAGCAGAAAATAGAAAAGGAGGTAAAACTGGTCGTTATCACGTTTTTAACGTTTTCCGCTGAAGAAACAAGAAAGATCTTAAAATCAAGAAACATTTAGAGTCAAAGCCAACGGTATACGCGGACGATATTGATTAAATAGGTGATAGCCAGTAACATAAACAGGATAGATTGCTTAAATCTCCTATAATTCTGGAAACGTCAAACCACACTCAAACAAAATTACAGTAACACTCGAAGTTCCAAAATGGATGTGGGGAGGGGGTACTTTCTGCCTACTTCGTGAAAATATAGTAACCTAGTTGGTTACATCATATTTTAAAATTTTGCAAAAATATTTGTAGTATTTAATGAATTCTTATACCACTTTCCATATGTTGTGGTTGGCAGGAGAGCCAACACCGTATTGCTAAAGGAGGCCGAAATGCACGCGTCTCAGCTCACGCAGGCTGGCGTGAGGTCTGAAACATGACAAGGGAAATAGAATTGAAAAAAAACGGACGTAGCTGGGGGAATACTTAACTTTAATCCATTAATGACGAACGTCGCTCTTGACATTACATGATTTACAATATCAATAGAAACTGTTAATGGCGCCTTGCTAGGTCGTAGCAAATAACGTAGCTGAAGGCTATGCTAACTATCGTCTCGGCAAATGAGAGCGTAGAAGTCAGTGAACCATCGCTAGCAAAGTCGGCTGTACAACTAGGGCGAGTGCTAGGAAGTCTCTCTAGACCTGCCGTGTGGCGGCACTCGGTCTGCAATCACTGATAGTGGCGACAAGCGGGTCCGATGTATACTACCGGACAACGGCCGATTTAAAGGCTACCACCTAGCAACTGTGGTGTCTGGCGGTGACACCACACCATATATATTTAAAATCTTTCCATGAAACTGAACCCAAAAATACGTCTCCTTAGCAGATGTCACCTTCCACAATAAATGTCGTCGTCAGTAATTCCAGGCTCATGGCCTTACTTGCACGTCAATATGGCTTTTAAAATTATGTAGAGAGTAAAAGTAAAAAATAATGAAATAAATTTCAATTTTTTAAATTTTTTGTGGTGCCTACGAAGTCGGTAATACATGTTATTGAAAGTTCGTTGATATTATTAAGAGTGTTCAAAACGCAACATTCTCGTTCTGAACCCGACTTACGCATCGGTAGCTATTTGAAAACTGTATTGTTACACTAATCAATGATATTTAGGGCATTTTTATGTAAATTTTTCGGGAAGGTGGTATAAGCCACTCTTGGTAACGAGCGTTATGGAAAAAAAATGGTTCAATGGCTCTGAGCACTATGGGACTTAACATCGGAGTTCATCAGTCCCCTAGACTTAGAACCTCTTAAACCTGACTAACCTAAGGACATCATACACATCCATACCCGAGGCAGGATTCGAACCTGCGACCGTAGCAGTCGCGCGGTTCCGGACTGTAGCGCCTAGAACCGCTCGGCCACCGCGGCCGGCAGGCTGAGCAATCTCGTGCGCTATCATCTACGATATGAGAACAATTGAAACCACTTGCATCTAGCGGCCCATTTGAATTTTCACACGCAACGGCCTGATGCGCTAACTTCAATGCTTATTAACTCACAAAACCTCACATTGTACCGTACTTTTATTCTTAACAATTATTTGTCACCACAGCCTACATAGCCTACCACGAAACTCCCTTACACGCTTTTCAGACTGTTTCTGACTATCCTGTATCTACTGGCTGTTACCTACTCCGTAACTCCGCTCCTGTCGCTATTCGTACAGCTGCCGCTGTGAGTTGTGGTGTGGTGGTGGTGTGGGTGACGCTCTGCTGCAAACTGCTCTCCGCTGTCTCGCACTACCACCAAGCACTCTACGGGTACGCTTCACATTTTCTGCGTTCATTACAGAGTTGTACACCTGACACGCTGACGAAAAATGCAACCAAACTACAGTTGATGTAGAGTAATAAAATTACGAGAACAGATTTTGTCTGGGTAATACATGTAGGTGATTAACATGCAAGACCACACGTTAATGTATGCGCGAGATAAGCCATCGCAAATGTGAGATGCTCGTATATTATAACCGGCGTATCCGACATAATGTATGACAGCACGCACGTGCAAGCAATGAGTTTTACAGTTGCCGGCTGTCAGTTTGTGGGACGTAGTTCCATGGCTGTTGCACGTGGTCGGTCAATACAGGAACGGTTTATGTTATTTGTGGATGTCGCTTGAGGTGTCGTCCCGATGATGTGTCAAACACGTATGTGCTCGCTTGGAGGCAGATCTGTTGATGAGTAGGCCAAGGCAACATTTCGACACTCTGTAGAGCATATTGGATTACAACAATAGTATTGAGGCGAGAGTTATCCTGTTGGCAACACCCTCTGGAATGCTGTTCATAAATAGCGGCAAATCAGGTCGAATCACCGTATTCACTTACAGTTTTGCAGTCAGGGTGCATCGCATCACGACGAGAGTGCTCTTGCTGTCATACGGAATCGCATCTCAGAGTATAGCTCCATGTATAAGTCCAGCGTGTCTTGCATGAAGACAGGTTGGTTGCGGGTCCTTCCTTCTAACCAATGCACGGCCATCACAGGCATCGAGGTAGAACCAGCTTTCATCAGGAAACACTACACACCTCCACGCTGACCTCCAGTGTTTTCAAGTGAGAGCCCATTGAAGTCACTAATGGAAGTGGCTTGATGTCAGTGGAATCCACGGAACGGAGCTTCTGGTTCTCAGCTGTCCTTTAAGTAATCGATTTGTATGAGTTCGTTGTTCCACTGTAGTTCCAACTGCTGATCAAATTGCTGCTGCAGATACAGTATGAAGCGCCACAGCCACAGGCCGAGCACAATGGTCTCCCACCCGGTAGTTCCACGAGTCCGTCCGGAACCTGGTCTTCTTGCGATCATACATTCCCGTGACCACTGCTGCCAGTAATCATGTGCCGTGGCTGCATTCCTGCCAAGTCTTTTGCGGTATCACAGAAGGTACATCGAGCTTCTAGTGGCCCTACTACACTACCTCATTCAAACTCAGTGAAGCGTTGATAATGGTGTGTTTTTCTCCTTAAAGACATTCTTGACTAACATTAACTCACCACGACCACTCTCAGAGGTAACTAACGATCATGACCGTTACAGCGTGTATTTAAAGCAAACCCGATCTACTTCCTCAAAGTGGCGATACAAGAGCCACTCTTACGCGACTGGCGCTATATTTGAATAGACTTCATCTTTGAGTTGTATAAACCCTCCTTCCAACATATCGTACAACTCCTTGTTGGTGCTACGGCATTCTTTTTTCCATGAGCGTAGTTCTATGACGCTATCTTTGTCAGTTAGATAACGTTAGACGCTAATTTCAAAGTCCTCTTTAATACCGTAATGGCAGAAGGGGAACGATTCCATAGGTATCTTGCTTTTTTGTACAGAGTGGCTATTTTTCTTACTATTGTCGGCCACTGGGGAACTGGTAGTTTGGCGTAATTCAGTGTGGTTCAAAATGGTTCAAATGGCTCTGAGCACTATGGGACTTAACATCTATGGTCATCAGTCCCCTAGAACTTAGAACTACTGAAACCTAACTAACCTAAGGACAACACACAACACCTAGCCATCACGAGGCAGAGAAAATCCCTGACCCCGCCGGGAATCGAACCCGGGAACCCGGGCGCGGGAAGCGAGAACGCTACCGCACGACCACGAGATGTGGACATAATTCAGTGTGGTGTATACGTTAAGGACACTTTCTTTTTTTCCTACCACGCTTACTGTTTCCTCAAAGTACGCTTTGCCGCACTGTCTGCGGAGCAGGTTATTAGATGACCACTGCATGTGAGGACCTAGATCATCCTTTTCTGAACCTAGTAGTCTCAAGGTCTTAGGGGACTGGCAAAATGCACATTTGACATTGTGACACTTCAAAATATTGGAGGCTGTTGTGGAAGTATTGCCCACCAACGGGATGCACAATAATGACTGGTACTCCTCTTTTTTTCCTATTGTTGTCTATCTACAGCCTGTTTAAACGCGTGCCTTGTCTGCTCGCTTCAGAATCTTGTCTTCAAGTGCTTCAGCTTAATTCGAAGGCTGTCTTAGAGAAAAATGTGTCGCGCTCCTTGAACAAGTGAGTTAAGTGAGTGTGAAACTCCTTCACTCTAGGAACTGTGGTGACCACTGGAGGTGCGTAGATACAGATCAGTGTAGGCCTTCTGAACACACTATGTCGCAGCTTACCACTCGGTTTCTGGCTGACCAGGATGTAAATAAATGGGAGAACCCCATTCTGTTCCTCCACCCTGTTGAACTACTTCGGTAAAGCGAGTTGAGGGAGAAATTCACCTTAAGTGTCCTGTCCATACGACCAAACGACGAACGTGTCTTCCACGTAACGGTAGAAATAGATTATTTTTCGTTGGGTTTGCTCCGTGGCATTCTCCTCGAAATCTCAGATAAACAAAATTACCAAAACCAATGACAGAGGACACGCAACAGCGACGCCATCCACAGAAGTAAGTTGAGGTGAGTGCAGACTGTAAGAGATTCGTCAAGTTGGTCGCAAATACCTTGCTTAGCAGCTCCATGACGTCCTTAATTGGTAGCCTGGTGAATGGCAGCACTGTGTCAGAAGTCATCAAACTGTATCTACTATTGAGAGGAAGTTCTGGTAAATGCTGTACAAAACGAATCGAATTACGGATGTTATGTTACCATTTCTTCAGAAGGGCTCATAAGTGTCTATTGCTATTGGCCGCAGTGAGAAGCCCTCTTCATGGACTTCTGGCAGCCATTACAATCGTAGCGGACCACTATCTCGTGGTCTAAGTTTCTTGACGCTTATCGCATCGAAGGTAATGCGAAGAAGTCCGACGGTTTTTCTCAGGACGCGACTGGTCGTAAAAACACCTAAGCGAACTGTGATCAGTCTTACAAGGAAAGAGTCAACGATGCCACAATGACGGTGCTCGGCAAAGGACTCAACTTCGTCTCGACTCCCACATCACTACCAATTGTGGACGTCATAAGCAATGTGGAACAGGCCACCTGCGCTCTGAAAGTCAACGAGGTTGAATAAACTCGGCGTGCAATATGCCGCACGCTCTCCAGAGCCGCGCCACCAAAGAGCAAAGTTTCAAAGGCGGAAAGAGCGGTCATCCATGAGATACGCGACCATCCAAATCTGTTGACTGCAAAGGGATGCCTAGTAGCTTTGTAAAGTGACTTTTGAAAATGAGGTTACTCTATGATAAAGCAATACAAAAGCATTTAGTAACACAGAAAGGCACCAAGGATTTATTTTTGAAATTTTACAGTGTTTCAGAAGTTGAAGCACGTTACTTTGGCCGACATAATATAATCACTATCTTCAGATGTAATAATAAGTTGGGGCAATGTTACCCGCTTTAAAATTTATTGTATTGTTTTATAAGAGTACAGTAAACTAATATTTCTGTACTTTTTAGTATTAAAAAGACACATATATAAAAATTCAGGGTACTGCAACTTTAAATTACGTTGTAAAAAGGCAACGAACACAAACGACAGCCAGTGTTGTTTTGTTTTCAGGCAAAAGGCCAATGTTTCATTAGCTGTTTTTGTGTGCCAAAATATACCAGGAAAATATTTTGCACAAGATCATCATCATCGACCAACTCTCTCTCTCTGAGATACTGCATTTTCCGCTTTAACGTTTCGAGGAGTTTATGGCTTCAAATACACCATCTCACTCGTTAAACAGTACATCTTTTTTACAGGCAATTTCCAGTTATCAAGAGATGACATCATGGTATCTTCGGTTGAACTATATTCGTTAAAACCTTCAATAGTACTAGGTAATGTTTATTTTCACACCATATAGCCACAAACACACCAGTCTGCATCGTCTTTCTCTGTAGATGCTCTTAACACTTCCATTTCTTTTGTTCTGTGCGATTTCCAATCTTCGTCTCAACTTTCGTCAAGATTTTATTCATCAAACAAGTCTTCATCAGTAAATAATCAAGTATTATCTGGAGTTTTCTTTTCGTAGGTTTTTTACTAGTACATAGTACTGAGTTATAAACATTTTGTGACATTTCAAGCAAGTGTTCATTTTCTTATCGATTCCAGGCATTGTTTCAGATTCTCAGTGCTGTAATTTACATATCGGCGAGGTCCAAGCTCCCCTTTGCACATATTCCATACAACAACATCATTAATCTCCTATCAGTACTCATTTGCAACTTAAAAAGATTCATCCGGAGGCCGTGTTTCAAACAAAATAATGGGAATGCTGTCAAGCTACTTTGATCCACTTTATCAGTGGCGCCAAGTAGCCCCAGTTTCCCCAGAAAATAGCCTTCGCTGCTGCTTCCGGCCATGCAGTGATAAATAATGTATCGATTACAGTTTTTTCGGGTATATTTCTACACACAAATGAACGTAATTTCCCTTCTGTTTAAGTAGTTTTCTAGTAGTAAAATTAACACTTCCGCTAGAAAAAAATTACCATAAACATACATTACTAGAGCTTTGGTTCGTAAAAAATATCCAAGATAGTGAGTGGCAAAGAACTCGATATATGTACTGTCATAAACTGTCAACTGTTGGGCAGAATCGAAACCGTTCCGAAATGTTTGTTGGAAATGGTGATAAGCGGGATTCAATCGTTACTCAAAGTTGGAATAAAGTTAGCCCTGTAGAGGGCAAGTAGCCACGCTTTACGGCACATATTTTATTTAAGCTTCTTCACAAGCACACATTTCCTCAACCACTGAAGATTGTTACTTCTTGGGGTGAGGAATCAAGCGCAACTGCAGCTTTGTAGTATTTTACTGTTTGTACTTTTTTATACTTGATTTTGTATAGTAAAACTAAAAAAACACAGTCGTCTTACACTGAAGCGCCAAAGAAACTTGTAGAGGCATGCGTGTTCAAATACAGAGATATGTAAACAGGCAGAGTACGGGGCGGCGGTGGGTAACGCCTATATAAGACAACAAGTGTCTGAAACAGTTGTTAGATATGTTACTGCTGCTACAATGCCAGGGTATCAAGATTTAACTGAGTTTGAACGTGGCGCTATAATCGGCGCACGAGCGATGGGACACAGCATCTCCGAGGTAGTTACGCAGTGGGGATTTACCAGTACGACTATTTCACGAGGGCACCATCAATATCAGGAATCCGGTAAAACATCAAATCTCCAACAACGCGTCGGCCAGAAAAAGATCCTACAAGGACGGGTCCAACGACAACACAAAAGACTCGTTGAGCGTAGCAGAAGTGCAACCATTCCGCAGACTGCTGTAGATTTCAATACTGGGCGATCAACAAGTGTCAGCGTGATAACCATTCAACGAAACATGATCGATATGGGCTCCCGGAGCAGAAGACCCACTCGTGTACCCTTGATGACTGCACGCCACAAAGCTTTGCGCCTTTCCTGGGCCCGTCAACACCGATGATGGGCTGTTGATGACTGGAAACAAGGTGCCTGGTCGGACGAGTCTCGTTTCAAATTGTATCGAGAGGATGGACGTGTTCGGGTATGGAGAAAACCTCATGATTTCTGAACAATTCATGTCAGCAGGGGACTGTTGAAGTTATAAAGGCTCTTTAATGCTGGATGGCGTGTGCAGTTGGAGTGATACGGGACCCCTGACATGTCTGATACGACTCTGACAGGTGACACACACGTAAGCATCCTGTCTGATCAGCTGAATCCCTTCATGTTCATTTTGCATTCCGACGGACTTGGCCAGTGACAGCAGGACAATGCGACACACCAGCATTGCTGCAGAGTGGCTCCAGAAACATTCCTCTGATTTTAAACACTTCCGCTGGCCACTCAGCTCCCCACACATGAACATTATTGAGCCTATCTGGGGTGCCTTGCAACGTTTGTCCAGAAGAGATCTCTACCCTTCGCACTCTACAGGGTTTAGGGTGTCAATTCCCTCCAGCACTGCTTCAGGCGTTAGTCGAGTCCATGCCGCGTCGTGTTGCGGCCCTTCTCGCGGGGGCCCTACAAAAGATAAGGCAGGTGTACCAATTTCTTTGACTCTTCAGTGTATTAGGTTATGTCTTGTGAATATTAGCAGAGAACACAGCATTGCTCGTGTACTTACTTATTCCAGCCTTCTATTAGTCCATGTCCTCCTGCCTCCTCTGTCCATCTGCTCCTCCCTTTAATGCCATCTCCTCCTCCAGCTCTCGTTCTCAATCTCCTCCTCTCGCTCTCTTTCTCTCTCTCCAAATTTCCTCCGCCCTCTTCTCACTGTCCAACTCCTCCTCACCCTCTCAATCTCCTCCCCTGTCCCTTCTGTGTTCATCTCCTGTTCACAATTTTCCCCATATCCCTATCGTCTCTCTCTATCTCTCTGTTTCTTTCTACACTCCCTCTGTCCATCTCGTCCTCTCACCTGTGTCCATTTCGTCCTCCACTATTTCTGTCCTTCTCCTCCTCCTTCTTTGCCTTCGCTGTTCATCTCCTAGGGCCTGTCCTCTCTCCTCGTGATCACAGCCCAGTAGGAGGCTGGTTGTTATGATCCATACAGTACTTCCTTCCGGATTGTAACTAATATGTATATGAAACTTGATTGAAATCGTTCTGGGGGATTGGGATGAGCATATTACATATAGATTTGTTGGCATGTGCACATGCTAAATATATTTCACACACATTTAACATATTCCAAGTATATCTGTACGAATATTTCACTAATATGTGTAACGAATTTCGCCTTGCGGTTTGATTTTCACACAGTTCAATGTTTATTATGTCATACTTTCTGAACTATATGCTGTAGAATGACATAATTTTGCAGGTGCATCCAGTGGTATATGTTCCTATTGTCTGACAAATGTGTTGCGAAATGAGCCAGTAGTAAGGAGTAATAAATTAAAACGTAGTGCATGATACGGCAGTTTTCCACACATCTGTATTCGACGTCGTATCTCCCGAACTAACTGTCGTACAATGATGTAATCCTTCTGGTATATTCAGTAGCGTATTTGAAGTATGCTGCAATATGCATCACGTATACATTTAGTAATAAAGAGGTAATAAATTACAGTTTCATGTGGCAGTTTTACTGCATCATTTTGTGGGAGTAGAGGGCGAGGAAAGTTTCGTCGACGTTTGAAAATATGTCCAAAATTTGTTTCAAGTCTGTAAGTGCTCCCACTCCCCAATACTGGGCAAGATGAGTATGGATATTCTTGCGCCGTGGACTAAAGTTTCGTAGGATGGCTGTTCTTACCCATGCAGCTATTCTTTCAAAACCGTAAGTCATATGTGAACCAAGTTTGGTTTGTGTTGGTCGAAGGGTTTAGGAGGAGACGTGGAAAATAGATAAGTAGTTACAAACGTACATCGCTCTTTATAATGTATTTGAGTTAAAATAACAACGCTTCCTTAAGTGCGCACTATTTTCCCACTCTGCAGATATGGTCACAGGCCTCCTGCGCGACCTTGTGTGGCATGTTTAAGTCGACGTTCACACTCTAGAATGACCAACAAGAACGAAATTGCAATCGCGTTGAGAGATAGCAAAGGCGAACTGTTGTCCATCGCCAAGTACATCCACTAGCACTCTTTTGCAAGTGTGTCGGCCAAGACGTTGGCGGGCCGCTCGTGCCATCGACCACGGACCGCCACTACGCCACGCCACGCCACGCCACGGCGCTGCCCCGCTGCCGCCGTTGCCGCCGCCCCCACCGCCGCCTCCCGGCGCGCCACCTCCGGCAGGCAGCAGTCTGGCGTCGGCCACCGCGCGCGACGCTCCACTCGCCGCTCGGCTGCGCTACGCCTCCGTCGCGAAGGCCCTGCCGCGCGTCGGCGCGCCTGCCGAGATACCGCCCGCGCTACACGGCAGTCGGCACCCGCGTCTGTGTCCCACGCGACACTTACCTCCATCATATATCCCAGCTCGAGACTCCTTTCCGTACGCCATGTGACTCACAGACACTTCATTTCCCTTCACTGTCCACTTACGGAGAATAGACATCAGGATAACATCGCCAATTTTTCGAGACTCTAAATCTTTAGAGCGCATGCAAATTACGTGACATTTGGGTGTGTGTTGTGACTGCAACTGCAGGGAAAAGAAGTTGACAGAACCATCAAAGATTCAGTGTGACGTGTCTGTGCCGGCAGTCTCCAACAATTCAGAATATAAACATATACGCCGAGGGATGGAGTAGAAGTACGTACACACACTTGTGTAACTTTCGCACGTATTTCTAGTTAATGCACATTTCGTTTCTTATTTTCAGCACTTTTTTGGTAAGGCAGACAATTATTCTCTACTGTGCGTAAACGCATGAATGGTTTAGGTTCGCGCAAGGCCCATAACTCGAACAATGTGGCCCAATTTATTCAATACGTACTCATATGTTTTTCACTGTCATGCAATATATAAAGGTGGCGTTCGATGAAATTTTATTTCACTGATACACACAGAACAGACGTTGAGATTCTTGATTTTTGAAAGATTGTATAACCAACGTGGCGTACATAAGTCAATGGAATGCAACAATCAATCAGAGTTGACTATTATTAGCTTCTCTCATTTTACAAGGAAGGCCTCTATTAAGTTAGGTACGTAGTCACACATTGCTATGTATTTTGTGTCCCAGCTCAATAAGAAAATTGTTAACGCGCCGAGGTGACTACCTAGTAGCATCGTGGATGTGAGTTGTGTCCCCACTGGCAACCAGTTCGTTCAGCGCCGGTTCTGCTTGCCAACAACAGTTACTCGCAGTCCTCTGGCCGCTGGTGGACTAGATAAGCGCTACCTCCAAGTTACGCTTCAAACGGAGTGGAAGGACACGCGAAAATAGACTACTGCAGCATAACACTAACAGACAAATTGACATTAACACTCTTAGATAGACTTGTAGAGTAGGTCATCCAGTTCGATCACACTGCTTTTACATCGCAAATGTTCAGAAGCGCAACGTACAATTGCACTTCGTAAATTCCTAAGAACAGTCAGTGTTTCCAAACACATTACTTGCAGCTGGGCTATGAAAGAATATTCAATTCGACATTTACACATCAGTCTCAAAATTGTAGCAAAAATTTTGGACCACTAACTACTTAGTCTACTTGAACACTGAAACTGACCAAGTGACCAACGCCATCGCACACTTCTTGTGAGGAGAATAAGATAATGTACTCATTTTGTAAGGTCCTATTGTTGTTATAACTTCAGGCAACAGTAACTACTATTATTCCCCGTTTCAGGCGTTGACGTGAACGGACTGTCTCGAAATACTGGGATCCCTGAAAGGGCAGAATCTTTAGCATGTGCTAAGTGCTATATGGCTAAACCGCCAGTGTTTGTACGGTATTGGCCACATGGGTAATGGACAAATAATGCCAGTGCCATTAATGACCATCTACTGTAAGAATGTGGTAATTTATAGCAAGTTCAAGTAATAAAAATGAGTTACGTAGGTGTGCTCAGCTTTGGTTTTAAGACGGATTTATACCGCTACCAGCTGACGTGTGAAATGACGATAGCGGTGTGGCGCGAGTATTCAGAGACGGGCGTGCAACACGTGATTGAGATATCGCATGACAACGAGCTGGAGAAACGCTGTTTGTACTATTTCGTAATATAAATGGCTTATGCCGCATTAACGACCGCATAAATCACTTTGTCGAGACAGGTTTGGTGTCAATAACGAGACTTTTTTTTAAAACTAGGAATTAGACTGAAGCTTTATTTTGTTGTAGTGTACCTTTCTCCGAATGAGTGTTAGCTCTAACAGATTACAGCAGTAGAAATAAGGTGTTTTTCCGGTTTTTGACATCTTTACTACGCCACTTGAATCGTTTTTACCGAAAATGTGGCATGAGCTATATGTTAAATATTCCGGTAATCCTCTTTCATACAGACTTTCACTGCCTCGGTGGTTGTCGTTTGCTGTGAGGCAATCAGCTCTTCATTAGCAGTACCGCCAGTGAAACGTAGTAAATGTTGAATTGTTTTGTCGTAGCGGAGTAACCAACTTCCAATTCATAAAAGTCATCGAATCGATAGAGACATTGGTATAAATAAACATTATTCTCATTACCTATACAGTATTAGCAAATCTAATGTCACCCTGTTACATAATTTCTGGAGACTATCGCACCAACTAAAAAAAACATAGAAATAATCCGTTAATTAATAACAATTCGATTAGTATGATTGTTGTACGAATGAAATAATATCGTTTCACTGAGTGTCAGTGATCTGTGACTGACAATACGCAACAGAGAAATATCTCTGAGAGTTGCCTAAGACATCCACAAGATGTCACATTTGAGATGCCGCAGAACAACATTAACATTTAAATTTTAAACCAGGTTTTTACTCCATAAATTCTTGTGCACTTACCAACAAATGTCTCTGTATTTATCTCGACGAAGACTATCATGAAGGAACGCTAAAAGTGACTGGTAACGGTGAAATTCGTACATCTGGTGACATTTTACGCGTGTAAAATCATGTAGACCTGTTAGAGTTCAAACCTGCTGCTTGGTGACCAATTGATTAAGAAAACAAGCTCAGCTACATTTTATGAGAGAACTATCTTTGCAACTATTCATCCAAGTGGAAACATAAAAGTATATTTTTGAGCAGCAAAAATTTTATTTGCATGAAAATTTTGTCGTGTCCTTCTGAATTGTTGACTACGCTTAAGCATCCTAGTTACGTTACATGACGAATAACAACAATGTATTGACAGATTTTCTTCTAAAAATCTGCCTCATCCGTGTGGATTTTTATGCTTACAACAGATATCATTTAGGTTCACCATTAGCAATGAAATTTCTCAAAGTATTTAACTTTTGTGGTAAGGCAGGGCTCGTACCCGTGTACTCTCAACTATGTTCATAAGAAATACGTATCTTACAGAAATATTATTGGTGTCTGACAATCCCGTTTTACTCAGCTTTGCCACTGTCTGTATAAATAAGCAACCTTATGCTTTTATTTACATCCTGAAAAGATTGATTGACCGATTTAGATATAACAGTACTTTCAATAAACTGATATTCTATCACGAACTTTTAATAACGGACAAGTGATAATAGTTCCGTCTTCCATGCACGAGTCCATGTCATGAGATTGAAAAAAAAAGTCGGAAACCAATTAGAGTTTTCGGTTCCTGACTGTTCTCCTTGAAAGAAATATGAAGGTAAAAAGTATTAAATGAGGCTGAACGTGTAGATATACGTACGTAGCGAAATCTTTGTATCTTTCACGTGATGTTGATTCTTTCCAAAGAAGATCTTAGCCATGAATAGCTACAAATAAATTTATCAATGATGTGTTTCTGCTCCTCAGACTTTCGCACAATGGGCAGTTAAGAAATGTACAGACATTGCTTACAGTCCATCCTTTTAACTTTGCTATATCGCCTCGATTGTGTTCAACTGAACATACCTTCCACCGGCTGCCATCACGACAGTTGCTTCGAGCAACGCTAACGTACATCACAAACCCAAAATAATATTTTCATTCGTCAGTGATACCCATTACACATTCTCTGTGCTGTGGTTTAATTAATTTCTGACAGAATACCGTCGTTGCCTTATCTGATTTCAGTTTAACAGTTTTGCTTTTATATGTTTACGACATGAAATGGATTTTGATAGAGGACAGATAGAAGCTAGCTTTCAAAAGTTTTTGGATTAACTACATGAAACGGAATGGTTGAAACACAGCATTAAATGCAGTTGCAACGAGAACAGTTACAGGCTAACTTCCGAACGCTTACGAATGGAATACATGAAGCAGAATTGTTGAACAGGTATTACCCGAAATCCGGAAAACATCAGTCTGAATGAAAGCGGGCTCATCCTGTGTTGATTTGGGTCATTATGTAACGCACTGGCCCTGCTGGACATGACGTTTAATGCTGTTCAAACAAAATAATTCATTTTTTATGAAAATCGTGATGAAGACCATACAGACTTTCGCTAAGACCTTTTTATTGATCTACCAGTTTCGAGCTACAGTGTACGAACATGTTGTAGGAATGACTTCAATAATTTCCATTCGATCTTAAGATTAAAAACATGTTAAATCAACACCGCTGATCTGTCAAGTACGAGCAAAAGTTGTTTATACGTAATAGATACTGTCAAACAGCTTAATTTGAAAATTAATTTCGCCAAAGATCATCAAAGAGCATGTTGTACCTGACACTGTTTATTTGAGACGCCTTACTTCCATATTACGAATTCTTCAGTGATCGCCTTTGTATGAAGATGTGACAACGTGTGATTAATTTTTTAGGACAGATTGTTTAGTAACATACATCAAGTGTTTCCGACTTTTGATCATTTCTGCCATTTCGAAACTAGAGAATCAGAAGCTGATATTGTTAAGCATATTTTTCAATACTGAAATCATATTACACTGTACTTGAATTTGTAGATCGCCCAGGTAGCGTAAGAAGAGAGTTTTACTCAGCAGCTGTCACTGTTACTTCCATGATTACTTTCATAAAATACGTTACAGCGGTGGAGAACAGTCTGTCCAAATTATTTAATGTCGAATTTTTCTTTAAAGAACTTCTCAAGAAATATCGAAATTAACTGCAATATATGGAAAATGACGTTGAAGTATAAATTCGGTAAGTTCAAGATTACAACTTACGTTATGACGAGATATAGTAAGTGTGGCCGGGTCTTCCTTGAATGTACTGGTAAAGTGCAGATGAGTATAACACTGTGTTTCATGATTCATATTATGCACTTATTGTAGTAATGAAATCGACTTTGTGGGTATGAATTAACGTATTTTAACAAACAGTTCCTTTCCATGGCTCCAGTAAAACAAATTTAACATACATTTTCATCTCATTCTCAAATTAATTTACTATTGACGCAACTGTCTACTTTCTCTCCCTCATCTTTATCATTCGTCGTTTAAGGACACATATTTCTGCGGAAAAATGTATCTACAAATTCCCCTCTACAACCTATAGAAGAATATAATAGTTATAGAATACCCTGTTAAAGGCACAAGCGTTTCTTACTACGTCCAGTCAGTCAGTCGTTGATACTGTGATTTCCGTAATATTTTACTTGGGTCCCTGTTAAAATTTTCTTTTTAATGCGTGACAAATTCCAGTGTAAGACAAAGTTAATTAATATTTGAAGGTAGAACTGTTTCAAATGGTATAATATAGTCCTACATAGTTTCGTATGTTGTTTTCATCTTTTTACGTCTATGTAACCACCCAACTTCGTATGAAACATGAATGTGTCTCTATATGACGTAAAATCGTTGTACGAGTCCCTGGGCATTGTTATTAGCACTATAATTGTCCACTTTGATCCATATTTTTATTTTTTAAAAGTTTTATATCTTCATACTATTCGTACACAACCATTCTCAGAATATGTCAGTTAACAATAGAAAATTTGAGAAATAGTATCGTATAAATTTTACTATGTGCTGTTCAGTTGGAAATATATCTTAGGTTTCGTAACATGCAATTAGAGGTGTCACATTACAATACAAATTAAAGTCATCAGCCTTTTTTGTGTTAAACGTAGAGTGATTTCATAAATATAGTCTACAAAAATAATAGAATACATGAATGTGTCGGTAAAAACAATTTAATATCTGGATTATGATGTATAGGGTACAGAGTAAAATAATTTTATCCCTTTACTGCACAGCATGTGAAACACATTATCTGGCACTTTTTGGCATTTTGTAAAATGATGATATAAAGTATAATAACTTTGCTATTATAAAGCATGGCATAAACGTTCAAATACCAACATTAAAATATATGGGATGTAGACATCGGTGTCGTCACCGTATCAAGGATACTGTGTTTGTGTCTATTGTTGACGCCGCAAGCGTGGCCATATCTGTCGTGGTGCGTGGCCGCCGCGGCCGCATACACGACGGACGAATAGCATGCACCGTCTTCGACCGAGATCCACCCACTTTCTGAATTGCTGTATTTGCGTGTCCTTGAAGATGTCCAAATACAATTTTTCTTTTTTTAACAGGTGCTTTGGTTCTTTCCTGTGGTGAACAACGGTTCCCATTTCCTCTACTACATTTATGGTTCTTTCAAAAACGTTACTAAAGGAACCTAAAAACTACAGTTTTAAATGCGATATGTTTTCATTTCACCTTATTATGTATCACTATAAAAATTCAAGGAACACTCTTTCTTATTCGTTCTGTTATCCAAGAGATTGTAAGGATGGCTGTGATCAAAACGCTTTTAGGTGTATTACTGTTAAAAATCTAAAATTAGTACTGAAGACGGCCAAGAATACCAAAGTATATAGTTATTCTCCTCTCTGACAGCCTCTGCTACTTTACCTACTTGGTGCTTTGTCCAGCATGTAACGTTACCGATGCGGTTTCTGCCTCATAAATCCCATACGTTTTCGTCTTTCACCAATCTTATTTTGCTGTTTATTAGGTAGTTACAGATGACTAACTCAACAGTGTCGAGTTCACGCTTTTCTTCATTTACATTAATAGCTTTCAAAGACACAAAGATCACCTTTCGGCTTCTTGTACAGCAAATGCCAGAAACATGGAAAGGCTATGAGTAGTCTAACAAAATTTTACACAAGTGGAGACACTGGTAACTAACATAGTAAATTTGATCTTACGTGATAATTGTACTTCACCAGCCACTCTAAATACTTAAGTGTTTAATATTCGGTACACAGTTATTCTGGCGCCCTGTAGGAGGTCTACATGAAAACTAATGTAGCACAGGAAATACAAAATGTTAAAATACTTGGTAAATACATCTAATGTAATAACATGAAAAGAAGTAAAGCAGGTAATATGTATGCGCATTAAAGAGTGAAGTATTTTGATCCAAATATATTATGTATAACCAAAAAATGGCAAATATTGCAGGTGTAATTGTATAAGTATGAAATTTCAAGAAGGGCCGAGGATTATAAAGCTCAACAAGAATCTTCTGGAAAGTTGCATTTTCTGATGGAAATATTTAACAAACTGACATTTGATTCTAGGAAGGGATACATACTGTAATGTGAAAAAGTATGGCTACAAAATTTTAATACTGAGTTTTGAAAGGATTCCATTTTAAGCGTCTAACTGGAAGATGACAATTTTGAGTAGGAAAAAGTTTTTAAATACGCTGTTTTAGGAAAAAGTAAAATGTACGTTAGAAAGAGGGGACTTTCAATTGATCTATGTCAGTTCTAAAATGAATAATTATAAATAGAGTCGAATTTTGAACACTGCATGATTTTACTGAATCGTAAATTTATATTTCGTCACAGAAAATGTTTCCTCAAGAACGAATCAAAGTGTTATCATCAGTGGTACGAGCAATATACATAAAATTACGAGTTTTTCTAGGTTCGTATTGAATAATAACACAGTAGCTTCAAGTATTCATGGTTTATGCATTACGAGTACAGTAGAACACGGAAAATAAAATAAAAAATCGTCTTTAGCAGTGTAGTTGTAACAGTCGTTGCTATTCCACTTTGCTACATTTGATGAGGCAGCAGATGCCTCATTAACCAGTGCCCGCCTCTTCCTCATCAGTTGATTTCATCTCATACCTTTTCTCTCGAGTACTTCATTTGTCGCCGGCCGCGGTGGTCTCGCGGTTCTAGGCGCGCAGTCCGGAACCGTGCGACTGCTACGGTCGCAGTTTCGAATCCTGCCTCGGGCATGGATTTGTGTGATGTCCTTAGGTTAGTTCGGTTTAAGTAGTTCTAAGTTCTAGGGGACTAATGACCACAGCAGTTGAGTCCCATAGTGCTCAGAGCCATTTGAACCAACTTCATCTGTCCAATTAGTTTTCAACGTTCTTCATAAGCAGCATATTTCAAATGGTTCTAATTAATCCTCCTAATTCCCGATAGTCAGTGTTTCACTTTCGTACAATGCTAATCAAAATCTCAAAATTGACTTAATGTAAACACAATACGTAGTTGCGAAATATTTGCTGAATGAATTTAATTATGTAGCACACTTTATCATACCGTTCAATAGAACAGTAGCATGAAGTTAAAGTTAAGGCATCATTATATAGCAACCACGTATAAACACATTGTCACGTAACAGGACATGCTAACGCCTATTGTAGCCACTTCCCAAAATTCAGTTCTAATGTTACGTTTCCTTTTAAAAATAAGTTTCAAGCTAACTAAACATAGCCTAAAATCACATTTGTTGCTTCCAGGGCAATCGTAATTTCCAAGAGTCAAACATAGAATAACATGACCGTTTCTGAAGCACACTAAAATAGAAATTTCCACTGCTTACCGGCGAAATGCTTCAGTTTGTTGTTTTTCACCTCAGAACCGCACCGCCTGCACATATAACCAACGTAAGGACTCTTGTACATATATTATAATTGTAATACGTCGTCAGAGCCGACAGGAAATAGTTTTCAGCTGTATTTTCACACACTTACAAATTACTAACTAGCAATAGTCAAAATAAATTAGAAAATCAATTACACATATAAAATTACATCTGGTGTTACATTCCTTAAAAGTGAGGGTCAACCTTTCTCTTTTACGATAATGCAGATCGTATCCACACATGTTAATGGTTATTAGTTAAAAATGAAAAAAATAATTCTAAGCAGGCAGATGGCATAACAAGAGGGGAAGTAAAAATATACCAGCCTGCTTCGTCAAACCACCCCCTCATTGGATTGACCAGATAGATGCCGCAAAATTCTAACTGAGCAATTCAATGACCACAAGAGACACAAGTCATTTGGTTTAACAATCTAACAAGAAAAATTACATACGAAATATTATCAAAAACTACAGTACATACATATCTTTTTTTCAAATTTATACTTATATGAACTGGCCATATGAAAATCCCTATACAACATATTTACATACAGTGTATTGTATATTTACAGAAAAAATCTACAAGTTATACTTTTTAATAAAAATTAGGCATCTTCATCATATGTGATGTCCTCCTTCTGTGAACAAGCATTGCATTCAAAACTACATATCACTTTATACAAGTCCTGTCTTGCTAAACAAAATAAATCCTCATGGGTTGCTAAAACTAAAGTACACTGTGCATTACAGTTCAATTTCTTTTATAGAAAATTTCACTTACTCAATGCTTAGTAATTTTTACAAGCACTGTAACTTTTTCAACGAGCTTTTAACACTGGTCCTAGTGGCAGTTAGTAAGGTAAGGCACTGCTGTCAGTTGCCTTGGAGATGGTTCATCTTGACCACAGTACATGAAAAAATCAGACAAAATACTTTACTTTATTACACTTTCTTTTACTTTTAACTTAAGTCTAAGAAAAAATGTTTAACATCAATGGCAAGTGAATCATTATATCATAAATAGATACTAGTACTTATAACATTACAATAATTATCACTAAATTTGGCTATAGTATGAAAGGTGAGGAGAAGAAAAAAATTTAAAATCAAGTGCACATTTCACTACAGAGAACTACTCTAGATCATAACTGTCTGAAACTGCATAAACCGGAAATATTGAGGTTTCTTTTCGATTTGCAAAATAGCAAAAATTCAATATGTGCATTACCTCTAGTAAAAACTCAAGATGTGCAGTGTATAGACTTACTGATCATTACTATATGTAAAAAGGATAAAGTCACCATCACAGAACTTAATTACTATTCAGATCAAATTTACTGAGATGGAAGCTGTACCAAATCATCGCCACATTTCTCTACTCAACTCTGAGCACTACTCTCATTCAAATACAAAATTAAATCCTCACAAAAATCACAAAATTTTACCAAATGGTTGACCTATCCGAATATTCACACCAGTCTAGCACCACAGTTATCAGTCAATCAGAAAAATTACTTTTCTTCATTCCAGTATTACCACTTTAAGGTCATAATTCCCCAGAACACAAATGAAAGTTTTCAGATAACCTACAGATCTGATGATGCAGCATTATATTACTTGTATGTCACTAAAATATTGTTCTTTCTGTGAAGCTCTCATTCCATGCTGCATTGCCGCGAATTGCACAATATAAACAGTACCCAAGTTTGCTTTGTTCAAAAGTAGATCATCAGGATAGTTGCACCACATTTGGTTTCCATTACTCATTCATGTCTGTCAGCTCCATTATTTTACTTAGCTTTCTTACCTCATTAGCTAATGGAGTGCATTCTCAAAAAAAATCCTATGCAGAGACAGGCTTCCTAAACATTAAGAACCTAACATTATCAATTATTTTTATTATTGTTCCATCATCTAATAAGTAAACACCTGCTCTGCTTATCTAATGCAAAATTGATTGTACTGGAAAACCCTCCATTGTAACAGATACTTATGCTAAGTCAAACTTAACACTCACTACTGATCAGACAAAATTATCACTTTCAAAAACTATTAGTTTACTGTATTCCATCAAATAGATTAAGATTCTAGCCTGAAGGGCAATGCACATACAGATCGTGCATACTCTTTCCACACATGTTACTCCAGGAAACTGTGTTAGAAGTTCTAATTCTTTAATATTACAAAAGGTAGTACCATGACCCCTGTATGAGTATATAGTTATCTCAATATACTGATGGCATTGACCACAAACACATCTATTATACCATAATTAATATTAAGATCTAGTATTCAAGATGAGTTTTGCTGCATTTTGTCTCTGCTGCTACACCCATGAAATGATTACCTTTGATATTAATTATCCTCCACCTATGCTGACATCTTTCATTATCTGTTTACCTTACCTCCTTTTTTGATAGAAATTCTTTAACCATAATACCACATAATTTTCATCTGTCCTCTTATGGTTTTATTACTTATAAGTAACACAACATAATATACACTCCTGGAAATTGAAATAAGAACACCGTGAATTCATTGTCCCAGGAAGGGGAAACTTCATTGACACATTCCTGGGGTCAGATACATCACATGCTCACACTGACATAACCAAAGGCACATAAACACAGGCAACAGAGCATGCACAATGTCTGCACTAGTACAGTGTATATCCACCTTTCGCAGCAATGCAGGCTGCTATTCTCCCATGGAGACGGTCGTAGAGATGCTGGATGTAGTCCTGTGGAACGGCTTGCCATGCCATTTCCACCTGGCGCCTCAGTTGGACCAGCGTTCGTGCTGGACGTGCAGACCGCGTGAGACGACGCTTCATCCAGTCCCAAACATGCTCAATGGGGGACAGATCCGGAGATCTTGCTGGCCAGGGTTGTTGACTTACACCTTCTAGAGCACGTTGGGTGGCACGGGATACATGCGGACGTGCATTGTCCTGTTGGAACAGCAAGTTCCCTTGCCGGTCTAGGAATGGTAGAACGATGGGTTCGATGACGGTTTGGATGTACCGTGCACTATTCAGTGTCCCCTTGACGATCACCAGAGGTGTACGGCCAGTGTAGGAGATCGCTCCCCACACCATGATGCCGGGTGTTGGCCCTGTGTGCCTCGGTCGTATGCAGTCCTGATTGTGGCGCTCACCTGCACGGCGCCAAACACGCATACGACCATCATTGGCACCAAGGCAGAAGTGACTCTCATCGCTGAAGACGACACGTCTCCATTCGTCCCTCCATTCACGCCTGTCGCGACACCACTGGAGGCGGGCTGCACGATGTTGGGGCGTGAGCGGAAGACGGCCTAACGGTGTGCGGGACCGTAGCCCAGCTTCATGGAGACGGTTGCGAATGGTCCTCGCCGATACCCCAGGAGCAACAGTGTCCCTAATTTGCTGGGAAGTGGCGGTGCGGTCCCTTACGGCACTGCGTAGGATCCTACGGTCTTGGCGTGCATCCGTGCGTCGCTGCGGTCCGGTCCCAGGTCGACGGGCACGTGCACCTTCCGCCGACCACTGGCGACAACATCGATGTACTGTGGAGACCTCACGCCCCACGTGTTGATCAATTCGGCGGTACGTCCACCCGGACTCCCGCATGCCCACTATACGCCCTCGCTCAAAGTCCGTCAACTGCACATACGGTTCACGTCCACGCTGTCGCGGCATGCTACCAGTGTTAAAGACTGCGATGGAGCTCCGTATGCCACGGCAAACTGGCTGAAACTGACGGCGTCGGTGCACAAATGCTGCGCAGCTAGCGCCATTCGACGGCCAACACCGCGGTTCCTGGTGTGTCCGCTGTGCCGTGCGTGTGATCATTGCTTGTACAGCCCTCTCGCAGTGTCCGGAGCAAGTATGGTGGGTCTGACACACCGGTGTCAATGTGTTCTTTTTTCCATTTCCAGGAGTGTATTATATCCACAAATAACATTCGAGAAACCTATTCTAAAATATTTCTATATTAAACTATCCTGCTGTATAAAATCACATGAAAGTAGAGAACAAAATGTTTCTGATTAACTTATAAACTACAGATAGGACAGTAGAAGAGTTTGGATGCCTCAGGAAATGTGAAAAATGAGAGTGATAGCTGGGATAAGCATTATCGTCACATAATAAATCCAACACAGAACGTTGAACCCCCTACTTGATTTTTGCACAAGAAATTAGTTCCAAATATTACATCAATGATGAGATTTTGGATCACCAACATATTGCACTCCAACAGCTTTCCTGCCAATTCCACAGCTAACAGGGCCTCTTGTTTGACATTCTTTGGTAACTTACCAGTGGCACCAATAATTTTTATTCCAGACACATGTATCACCACTATAGCCTCTTGTTCTTAATAGATTCAAAAAAAAAAAAAAAAACAATCCTGTGAAATATGATTCAAATCACTACCACTGTCCAGTAAACACTTAACATGTATACCTTGTAAATTTTCTGTTATTACAGGGTGCCAAATTTCCTTTTTACTTACCAGTTGATCTTCTTCGTACAACAATTTCACATAAATCCCTTTGATCCTGCATACCAAAATAATTATCAGGCACAGTCAAATGACAGATAGCATGGTCCTCTCCCTCAGTACTACTCTCAAACTCTAACTCTGCATTAGGCCTAACATTATCCTCCTTTACTATTTTTTACGTAACATATTGGCATCATTATCAGTTATAAATTCAAATACCTCATCCTCATCACTACTGCATTCGTCATTGCTATCATCATTACAACTGCTGTCAGAATCAGACCCACTTTCACTTTCTCTATGCATTAGAGTTTGTACCTCTTCCATCTTTTTCTCAATTTCACTTAATTTCGATTCTATATTTTCATTTACTTTTACCAGTTTTTCCTCTACCGCTGCTACATACTTGAATCTTTTTAATGTGATTCATTTGGTTCTCAAGTTTAACTCTACTTTCAACACAAAATTTCTCGGAAGTATCCACCCTCCTACTATACTCATCATAAAGTTTCTCTCTCTCTTCTACACATTTACTATGTATTACTGTTAATTTCTCATTAGTGTTAGGTACTATTTTCTTTATACTTTTTCCCAACCTTATAATGTCCTTTACCATACTATTTCCCCACCTACTAATGTCTGCTTTCGTACACATACTACTCATAATTTGCCTTAAAATTGCTTCCACTTTCCCGTGCCGACTATTATCCAGCGAATCAGTCCTCATTAAGTCTTTCCGTTTATTTAACAAGTTAACATCTACAGCTTTGTTCTCAGTCACACTGTCGTGTTCGTTAAGGTCACTTATTATGTATCACTTAATACAAAACAGATTTTGTTATGAAATAATTTATTTTTCAATCTCTCGTCCCTGCTGCTGCTGTTACTGCAGTCGTCATCTCTGTCCATCGTTTGCACGGCTGCGGCAAGTTGTAACTCTCTCGGCGAAGTATCTTATTTATTCCCGTCAGCTGTGTCCACCTGCGTGCTGATTGGCTACTCCTGTACTCCGTGGCTCCTTCAAGAGAACCCCCTCGCTGATTGGTTGCTGCTATACTGTGGCCATGAAACCCTCGCACTGATTTGCTGTTGCACCACTGCACTGTAAACCGCTGCTGATTTCACTGTTCAAAGTTCGCGAGTCCTTATTGTCGCTACATACAATGTTCCTCACGTCGGGGTACCACATGTGGTGGTTTTCTTCTTTCTTTCTTCACATGTTGTCCTCGGTGTTGATGTACTGCATTGCTACACTGGTTAAGAAATGGATTGTGGAAGTACAATATTGTCTACTTTAAATGATGTAGCTGACTTTTGCACATTTGTGTTTCACAGTTCCTTTCCAATAATACACAATTACATATGCCCAGTGCAATGCTGTTTTAACTTTCGATAAGCCTCATCTTACTGCTACAATAGTTTACTATTGGACATTTTAGAGCAGTAAAAACCTAACCACAAAGTTCACAGTTCTTGAAGAATAGGAAGGTAGATATGGAGCTGACGCAGTCATTATTTTAACACATGGCCTAATTGTGTAAGACTTATTTCACAGTTCATTGAGGCATTGGTGTTGTTCTAACTAGCTCACGGTTCTCGTCTGAAACTTTGCTGTGGACTGACTGTCTCGGGACCAAAAATCGGGCCCTTATGTATCATCACAATAATAGGCCCTGAAGCTACTCATTGTTCGATGTTCAATTTATAGAAAGTTAAGTCATTAAATTTAGTGAATAAATCAAAAAAATGGTTCTTTTTAACAGTGCATTATACTACAAGGTTTAGGCCCAATTATTTGTGTAAATCATGAAATTAACATATATAGTTATGCAAACAATACTTTTGATAAAACTGCCAATTACTCTGGAATTAATGGAGTGCTGATTTTGCTAACTTGTTTTCCAATAGAACCAAACAAATCCTTTAGGAATATTATTAATCTTCCTCCAAATCATTATAATTAGTACAGAATTTATATTTATTTATACTTCAACAATTGAATATAAGTTACGAAATAATTACTGATTTCCCCCATAATGAAAGGTATTAAATGTTAATAGTCAAAATAAATTAGAAAATCAATTATATATATAAAACTAAACACAAAATTAGATCTGGTGCTATATTCTTTAAAACTGAGGGATAACCTTTCTCTTTTATGAAAATGCAGATTACATCCACATATGTTAATGGTAACTAGTTAAAAGTGAAAAAATGAAATTGATGGAGGCAGATGGCAGAACAAGAGGGGGAAGTCAAACTATCCCAATCTGCTTCGTCACAGTGCCCAATAGAACTGAAGATGTCTGTGATGTCTGTGTGTTCGTAGAACTTCTTTGTGGGTCGTTTGACCCACGTTTAGTCTCTTAGTACAGCGCCACAGATTTTTCTAAGAATTTTTCGTTCTTGTTTCTCTACGCCCTGAATTACTGTCATCTCTCTTAATAACTGTCGTTTCTGCCGAATACAAGGCTTGTGGGGGACGACCGTGTTGTAGTGACGTAGTTTTGTATTATGAGACATTGCTCTTTTGTTGCACTGTTTCCACGTCAGTTTGTAAGACTTTTGCAGTTTGAATACTTTAACTTCGTTCTAGACTTTCAGTCCTATGCGTTGGATGGTTTCTCCTAAGTACTTAAAGGATGTGAGATTTCTCCATGCTGTGTTTTCAGAGAAAGTTTTCCAGCTGATCTAGTGTCCATATACTGAGTTTTTTCATAGGAAATTTGGAGAACAGTTTTAAAGGACATTTTGGGTAGTTCATAAAGCGTCAGCCTGGGGCCACCTTTGTGTTGTTTCGCCATTTCACATCGATTTTTTTCCCTCTCTCTTTTGTAATTTGGTTATTTTTGACACGTTTTTCCCATTGTCTGATATATAGTCAACACAGATAAAACCAACAAACTGCAGGAACGGATTCCTGTCTGGGAATGGACCAAAAAAGTCCCGGTGAAGATGTGTCCGGAAATGCACTGTGGCCGCACTAGATGGCGCTGATGAGTGTAAGTTCCTCTGTTCCTGTGTTACTGACGCAGCGTAATGTAAAGAGCAGAAAGGTCAAGTATTCATGTCGGAAACAAGCCAAGATGGATACGGTCGAGAGCCAACACAACTTTACCGAAACAAGTACCCTCTCAGACAAATGCCATAACACACAGCATTTCGAGCCCTTTTTGGGGTTTTGTGTGATTATGGGTCTTTCCAGACAGAAGAACGTGCAGGGAGGCGGCGTTTTGTGCGTACACCAGGCTTAAGGACTAGGTTCTACAGGATATTGAGACGAACCCCAGAACAAGCTTCAGGAAAGTCGCCTGCCAACATGGTGCAAGCCAAAGTAGGATTACGTGTATCCTGCATAACAGCCGCTACTATCCCTATCACCTGCAACGACTCAAGGATTATCAGCAGCGTATTTCCCTCTTCAAGAAGGATCTTGTCCACGGTTTTTACGCCAGACTATGACAATTATGGGTTTTCTGTCATCAGTCCTCTTTACTGACGAAGCAACAGAAAACATGCTGGCAATCTGCATAATCGCCATCTGTGGCCTACAGACACTCCTCGGGGAACGGTTGGGGCCTGTAGTCGGCATCGCTTCAGCATCAGTGTGTAGGCAGGGATTCTTGGTGACCACATACTTGGACTGGTTATTATTGCACAAAGCCTTAGCTGACGAAAGTACCTGGACTTCTGTCTGGGATGCTTGAAAATGTTCGTTTGGGAAAACGACAGATTATATGATTTCTGCATGAAGGAGCAGCACGTCACTTCCGCATTACAGTTTGCCGACATTTCAACATCTTCCCCAAAAGTTTAATGTGACGCGAAGGACCTGAAGCATGCCCTACTAGATAACCTGACTTAAAAATCCTGTATTCTTACCTCTGGGGGCACCTGAAATGCTTTGTATATGCTGCACCAGTTTCTGATGTACAGACCCTTCAACAGCGTGTACGCGTCACGTGTGACGCTATTAAAAGAGAGACTGGAATGTGCGGAAGAGTGTGGCAATCCATGATACGACATGTGAACGCGTGCATTCTAACGCATGCGGCCATATTGAATATCTGTTGTGATGCGATGCAGCTCTGTACTGTGTTACATGACGACTTCTTGTCGTTGTGCACACGTTGTTCATTTCTGAGCACATGTTCATAAGACCCTTTTACCTTCCAGTCAGGGACCCTTTCCTGCACTGCAGTTTGTCGGTTTTATTGATGATCACTCTATACGTGGTGGACCATTTTAATTCATAATGGAGAATAACTCCGGATAGAGATGAGATACAGCAAAATGTTTTCGATAAAAGTTGTAAGCAGCAAAGAGGGTCAGGCATTGCCAGCATTGGTACTAATCTTGTGAATGTTATTTTCAAGGTGGTTTGGAGGTTAAAATGGTTATTTTAATGGGAACCCTAATAAATGACTGAAGGTTTTACGTATGAAATGATACATTACTCAAGGTCAAGGCAAAGTTAAATGATGTTGAACTAAGCAAATTTGTTTTTAGTTGTAGTAGGGATTGATTTGGAATAGAAAAGCGATACATCAAAATACGGTGTTAGATAGAAACTAGAAAACGTATCCCAAGGAATGAGTTGTGAGGGAACTCACACAACTGTTTAATCAATGATCTACTTCTTGTGTGTTTTATCTGGTAAATGTCAAAATAATATTTATACTTTTGAATGTTGGGCTCCACAAGGGTCCCTTTCTGTGCAGTGAACGTGGAATATAAAATTATCAATAATGTAGCAACCAGTCGCGGAAACATAATTTATTTATCTTGTTGCAGATGGATTTCGCCTGATATCAGTCATCATCGGTGCATTTTTCTAACCGATACATGCCATAAGCAGAAGTACTGTCCTTGGCAGATCTCCACCATGAGGTCATGATAGAAATCTGCTAAGAACAGGCAGGATTCTAACCTGCGCCCGTAGGAGCAGCGCGGTTCCGGACTGAAGCACCTAGAACCGCTCGACCACAGCGGCCGCAAGGCCGCCGACCACTGTGTTGTTCGTTGTGGAAGGTAATGCCTGACACTTTGGATCTCGGAATATCAAATTCGCTAATGATTTCTGAAATTTAACGTCCCACGCAGGAACCGAACCAGTTACAATTATCATGCTCACAGCGGAGAGCAAGCTCAGTCTTAATGAATGCCGCCTGGTTTCGGCGCCGAAGCTACAAACTAAAAGTAGCTCACCGATCATCCAAAACCGCTGTGCGGTGACAAACGGTGGAAAGACTTGGAGCCGCTAGAAGATCTACAGCTACATTTACATGTACGTGATTACTCTGCTGTTCACAATAACGTGCCTGGCAGAGGGTTCAATGAACCACCTCCAGGCTGTCTCTCGACCGTCCACTCTCGGACGGGGCGCAGGAAAAACGAGCATTAAAATTTTTCTGTATAAGCCCTGGTTTATTTTATCGTGATGATCTTTTCTTCCTATGTAGGTTGGCGCCAACAGAATGTTTTCGCAATCAGAGGGGAAAACTGGTGACTGAAATTTCATGAGACGATTTCGCCGCAACAAAAACCGCCTTTGTTTTAATGATTGCCACTCCAATTCACGTATCATGTCTGTGGCATTATCTCCTCTATTTAGCAATAATACAGAACTAGCTGCCTTTCTTTGTACTTTTTAGGTATCATCCGTCAATTCCACCTGATGCGGATCCCATACCGCACAGCAATACTCCAGAATAGGTTTGACAAGTGTGGTGTAAGCAGTCTCTTTAGTAGACCTGTTGTACTTTCTAAGTGTTCTTTCAGTGAATCGCAGTCTTTCGTTCGCTCTACCCACAACATTATCTATATGATCGTTCCTAGTCAGGTTGTTTGTAATTATAATCCCTAAGTATTTAGTTGAATTTACAGCCTTCAGAGTTGTGTGACTTAAAGCGTAATCGAAATTTAGCGGATTTCTTTTAGTGCTCGTGTGAATAAATTCACACTTTTCTTTATTCAAGTTCAATTGCCACTTTTCGCACCATACAGATATCTAAAACGTATTGCAATTCGTTTTGGTCATCTGATGACTTTACAAGACGGTAAATGACAGCATCATTAGCAAACAACCTAGTAGGCCTAATCATATTGTCTCCTATGTAGTTCATATAGACCAGGAACAGTAGAGGGCCTGTAACACTTTCTTGGCGAACGCCGGATATTACTTTTGTATTACTCGATAACTTCCTGTCTATTACTACGAACTCTGACCTTTCTGACAGGAAATTATGAATCCAGTCGCACGACTGAGGCGATACTCCGTAGGCACGCAGTTTGGTTAGAAGATGCTTGTGTGGAACGGTGTCGAAAGCCTTCAGGAAACCTAAAAATATGGAATCCAGTTGACGTCCCCTGTCGATAGCACTCATTATTTCATGAGTATAAAGAGCTAGTTGTGTTTCACAAGAACGATATTTTCTGAATCCGTGCTGACTATGTGTCAATAAATCGTTTTCTTCGAGGTAATTCATAATGTTCGAACACACTTCACGTTCCAAGACCCTACTGCAAATCGACATTAGTGAAATGGGCCTGTAAAACAGCGGATTACTCCTATTTCAATTTTTGGGTATTGGTTTGACTTGAGCTAATTTTCAGTCTTTAGGTAAGGAACTTTCTGTGAGCGAGCGGTTGTATGTAATTTCTAAATATGGAACTATTGTATCAGCGTACTCTGAAAGGAACCTGACTGGTATACAATCTGGACACACCGGAGATGTGTGGATGACGACGACCCACCTCCCGCCTGCAGATCTAGTCGGCCAAAGGAACAAAATGCCCACTCCAGTTTCCGGTACACGTCCCTCGTGTCTGGAAGATGCTCAGCGAGACAAACTTGGAAGTCACACGGGCAGTGGAGCAAACAGACAACCCATTGCCCCGCAGACGTGCGCCGTCCGTGATGCTTCATTCACCGCCTCGCCAGGAAATCGGCCTCAAAGCCGCTTGCATTTTCACTTTAAAGTAACTTCCTGGCACATTAAAACTGTGAGGCGGCCTTATGCCTTCCGCGGGCAAGTGCTCAACCGAATCAGCAAGGGTCTTGTGGTTTAAATGCCAAGTCCGGAAAGTAGTTTTAATCTGCTAGGATGTTTCAGGTTGATTTTGCTCGTCTGACCAGAATACGAGCCAGAAGTGCAGGCCTTGCGCCAGCAATTACGCACAGCCGGAGAAAGAAGACAACCGCGTTCGACTCCCAGACAGTTTTGTACATTTGACCAACTTGGCACTTTCTTTCTCGTGAGACCTACTAGTAATTCTCATTCTTTTCAGTACATTTACTTTTGTTTACTAGCGCTTGGGCAACTAATACCCATCCCATTAATGTAGTGTTACACTTAGTCTATACTTCGCGACGAACCAAAACTTAAACAACAGCATTCGAGCTACAACTGGACCAACTAAACATCTTCAGTTCTTGTGTCGAATATATTAAAAAACATGCAAAAAATCTTCCCGTCACTATAAAACCTACCACATATTGTGTTCAGTCATAGTTAAGTATCATTCTCATACATTTCGATACTTGTAGGACGAAGATAACTGCAGTAGATATTAGAAGGGGATCCGCTACACTAATAACGTTGGGATGACCGTCTCTCTCTCTGTCTCTCTCTCTCTCTCTCTCTCTCTCTCTCTCTCTCTCTCTCTCTCTCTCTCTCTGTGTGTGTGTGTGTTATAAAATTATTGTCCCAATCACAGCGACAGAGGTAAAGCTCCTTCTTTCTTAATTTTATTAAGTTTCAGGTTACAGGAGCCTTACATACAGAACACACCTGATTATGTGTCTAATACGAAAACGTGTCTCTTATACCATTCAAATATTAAAATTGTTCACCTCAAAAATGAAAAAATAATACCTTGAAGTAATAACAGTACAATTCAAGTTGCTTAGGTTTTATTGACCCTTCAGCACGTTACACACTTTCCTAACAATGCCTAAACTCATAGAGTCTTGTGTTAGAACTTAATCCCGTCTCACATTCTGACTCATATAACCATTACAATGTTGTGTTTCCACATTACTTAAATAGATAATCACAGATCACGGTAGCCTTTTGATTTACGTTGTACTATCAATACGGCACACCATGAAAGTTACTGATTAATAAACACGATACATTTCCAGTCTTAAATCTCGTGACTCATCCCTCGCACATATCCGAGAAATGACTGAATTTCTAGCAAACTGTTCAGAGTAATGGGTTAGTGCATAAGGTGTTAACATTTATCCTTGCGTTTCATAAACACAATAACTTTACAACAGTCCGCGAACGCTGGGATAACTTTTCGATTGCGCGACTGTAGAAGTGGTTTCGAGGCGAATACCTCGTCGAGCCAGTTTGGAGCGAATTTCCACCTGGGAAGGAAGTTCCTCGAAGTTGTTCGATAGAGAGGGAAAAGGTGGAAACCCGAGGGCGCAAGATGATGTAGGTGGCGAGTGACTTCCCAACAAAACTTCTGCATAGTGTATTTTGTCAGTGTAGCGGAATGCGGGCGGGCGTTATCGTGCAGTATTATCACCACACGCAGCCCTCCTGGTCGTGACTTGGACTGCGTCAGCCAGGCGTCTCAGTAGTGGCCAATAAATGACAGTAGTGATGGTTACATCTCGCGGACGTAATTCATAGTACACCACACCATTGCTGTTCCACCAAATGCGTAACAATTTTTGTTGATGCGCGCTGGTCGTTGTACGCAGGGTTTCTGCATTGTTTGGGCTCAACCATTCCTTTCTTTTCGTTTTGTTAACATAAAGACACAACTACTCGTCACCATTAACGATACTTGTTAGGAATAATCGGCGTTCTTCACGAGCCAATTGTTTACGAGAAAGCAGACTTGCACATAATGTCACCTGCTGAATTTTGTGATTTCGGCTTAGACCACGTGGTACCCACACACCCGATTTTTGAACCTTCCCCATTGCACTCAAATTTCGCACGAAGTTGAAATGATCACACTTCATCACATTTACCAACACTATAGTTCAAGGAAGTGGATCGTTGTGCACTTCACTCCTATGGTCTCCTTACATATGGAGAGTCATTAATGTCAAAACGATTCTCCTTAAAATGAGAAAACTACTATCTTCTTCGAATGGAATTATACCCATACTCGGTACATATGTATCTGGCAGCCTTCGCTGCTGCCACCTCTCTAGTGAAAAACAGAAGAATATATCAGAGGTGTTAAAATTTCCCTACTTGGCACTCCATTTTCTAGCATCCACAGCTTCTTTAAAATGGTTCAGATGGCTCTAAACACTATGGGACTTAACATCTGATGTCATCAGTCCCCTAGACTTAGAAAATACTTAAACCAAACTAACCTAAGGATATCACACATATCCACGTCCGAGGCAGGATTCTAACCTGCGACCGTAGTAGCAGCGCGGTTCCGAACTGAAGAGCCTAGAACTGCTCGGCCGCAACGGCCAGCCACAGCTTCTTTCACTACCTCCAAATGACAGAATAGCACTACGTAACTCAGCAACAGTCAACGGCAAATAATAAGTGACAATCTATAAGTAAACCCGCAGTGACAGTTATACCAAGATTCAAAACGAAAACGGTAGGCTGCCCGCGAACTTTCACCGCTAACGCTCAAGAACGACTACCCCATTCACTGCGCACGTGATCTGTAGTTAAGGGGCACTGTTGACGCTACACAGCAAGACAACACTGCTTCCAGCGATAAAGCGTGCACAGCTTCGAAAATTCCAGAATACAGCGACAAGTAAGAAGAATAAGATAGCTAAGATGTAACGCGGAAGATAGCACTATGCCTTACAGTGTGTGTAAACGTGCTACCCAATATTCGAAATTTTTTCTGTATCTGATTGCTCCTCTTCCTACTAAGATTATTCCACATTTCTTCAAAGCTCTTCGGATTGTAATGTGGCATAAAAGGCTTACCGTAATTTATCAATATGCGTTCTCCATCTTCTGTCCCTCTTACTGCAGACAAAATACGACTCATACGCCACACTGCACCACGCTGACCTATAGTGTTCCTTCTGTCAAAGTATGCGGCACTTAACAGCAGAATAGGAATTGCCAGAAGTGGGCCGTCGATTCTCCAGCAAACACATGCTGCAGCAGAAGCTGCTCCACGTAAAGCGGTCGTTTCTGAGGTCTTGCGTAGAGTATCATTTGCGGTGACGTCATCACGCGGCAGCAAATAGCTGCTGACCGCCGATAAAACCGCAGTAGTGGTCACAAGCTCGATGTGGCCTCGGCGCTCCTTAAGCTGTCCTATAGCTAAATGCTGTACATTCCAGTGTTTCATGTTACGGATTATCTGTAAACGAAAGGGGAATACGAAATAAATTCCACTCCCACTAGGTTTAGACCCTTAAAAATAACTGGTAATTTGATTTTACTTAGTTCTCAATTTCTATTGACATGAGAAATTTAAAACTGGTTCCAGAGACAGGGATTCGAGTCATATTGTTGTCAATGTCTTGACTGTAAAACTGCTTGTCGGGAAAGCAATAGACCTCGTAGCAACTACGACATCGGAATTCTTCGACTCAGTTATAGTAGAGGACAGCATCTATAAACATTAGATGTTGTAGCAAGGTTAAGAAAGGTAAGAAAACACGTTTTATTGGAAAGAGAGACGGAATAAAAGCTGTAGAGTATCTGTGTAGTCATCATCAAATATTCATCTCTGATGGAGCAGTAGACTGGTAAATCGAAATAACATTCTTCGGCACGTCTACGATCAGTGTGTACCGAGTGAAATTCTTAGAAATGGTTAAGAGTTATCATGGTACAATAACCGTGTTAGAGAGTTGTTACGAAAGCATAGAGAGCTTCATCACAGATTTAAGCGAAGCCAAAGTCTACTTTCCGAACGAAAGTTGAAGGAAACCAAAATTAGCGAAGGATAGAATGCCAGAAGACTTCAATGAATTCGAAAATAAAAGCCAACCGACCTCTCGAAAAATCGTAAGACGTTTTGAACTCATTTTTAAGTCAGTTAGTGCCAATACTGACACCAAAACAGAAGAAGACAGATACTGGCATAATTAAGTCAGCCTTTCGAAATTGTTTATTGCGGAAGACTTTAGCTAGGATACTACTCGTACTTTCAATCATAGCTCGAAAGCTAAAGCAATCACGTAACAGAAATTGATTGTTCAGTAGCTGAAATCCCTGTGGGCTGGATAAGATACCTGTTAGACTGTAATGCGATTATCGAAATAACTTGCACCCTTGCAGCAGAAAATTATTGTAGCTCGCTACGACAACACTTCAAAACAATTGGCAAACAGCACGTGTCATTCAAGCCCCTTAAAACTGCTGCAAATAATTATAGGCCTCTATTGATGATGCCAATCTAGTGCAGTATTATGACTCTGACATCGACCAGCGAAGCAAAGACAACGATCTGCGTTATTTATTATAAATTTCAACCTTCTTGAACGCAATCAAACCCAATTCCGTTGCAACATCTTTGGTGTGGAAGAAAGCTAATGGTTACGTAAAATTATTTCAGTTTTTTATGCGTTTGTTTTTCTGATGTGGAAGGAATGTGATTCCTTAAAAATGAGTACTTCGTCGCATGTTCCCGATGCGTGTAATTTAACAGAACTCGCACCTGAACAGCAGAAGATGCTCACTGACATCAGAAGACGCAAGACTGAATTGCTGCTAGAGATACAACAACTGGAGGAGGCCTTGGGTGAGGTTGTTGCAGAGGTGGAAAACATGGATACTGCTGATGAGAGTAAAAACAACACTAAAGCAAAGCGGATGTCCATTGGCCGCAAAAAGTTTAATATCGACCCTAAAAAGGGCATTGAGTACCTGATTGAACATGCCTTGCTTCGAAGCACACCAGAAGATGTTGCCAAATTTTTGTACAAAGGTGAAGGTTTAAATAAGACAGCAGTTGGAGATTATTTAGGTGAACGTGCAGATTTCAGTAAACAAGTGCTGAGGGCCTTCGTTGAACTACATGACTTCACTGACTTAATACTGGTCCAGGCACTCAGGCAATTTTTGTGGAGCTTCAGGTTGCCAGGAGAAGCTCAGAAAATAGATCGGATGATGGAATGTTCTGCACAGCGATATTGTCAACTGAATCCTAACATTTTCACAAACACAGATACGTGCTATCCGATTGACCTACAACCACTTTCAAACCTCTCTTTTACTGTAATGGGCTCGTTTACCTCTTCTAATCGCGTTCGTATTTCACCTATGGCCTACGTTAATAATAAATACTCTGGTGTGCGTAACTTAAGGACGAAACTAACTTTCCCATTACGTCACTGCCAAGTTACATAGCTCGATCAAACAGGAACCGCACGTAGAAAGAACTGACATAGTGTAGTACAGAAAGTGACTGAAATAAATACGCAATGAGATCAAAGGAAACGACACTTTTATTCAAAGACAATAATTACCGGTACATTGAAGTCAACCCGATTAACGATGTGCCCTTGGTCATTACAGAAAGCGGGACACGGTTCTTACTAGGTTGTGTGGTTACCACCGACGGGAATTCTTTCATCCTGACCACAAGGTCCTTAAGGAATTCTTGTGGTAAGGCGTTCCATTTCACCACCAGTACTGGTAAGACAAACGCTGGATGCTCGTTGGGGCATGTGGACGGGCTGTAGTATGACAGCGTACTACATCCCACACGCGCTCAATGGGATTTAAATCACTTGCTGCTACCACACCGTATTGCTGAAATTTTTTGTAGGTTGAATGTCTGAAATACCCGTATCTGAATCGCGTCTAAACTATACTGGCAAGAATCAGTGCTTTTTGTACAGCTCTACGAGGCGTCCAAACCTAAATATACGTTCTTAACTGTTTGTTTGACCGGCAGAGGTCCGTGTTTCTCTAACGGCCCGCACCGATCCGTCGCATGCGATATCGCATACAATTGGTCGCATGCCCAGCTCCGCCACACACGAGCGGTTTGGCAAGCTGTCTCAAGCAGACTTAGGAGCGCCGCAGCGTGGTGAAGTGACTTACTGCTGCTGCAGTGGATGCTGTATTGTTGTGTCTTTTGAAGAGAGAAAAGTTATCACATTCTATTTCACTCAAGGAATTACGATTTCACCAGAAAGACTTGTAGAATTTCATCCGTATGAGTCGAAGTATTTATCTGGAGCTGCTAAAAATTTCTATAACGGAAATACGGAAACGAGACTCAAATATGACGTAATCGCTATCAGTCCATGAGGGTTTCACAGCAACTTGAAGCTTCTTAGCAAGTGGAAGTTCTTATGAAGACCTTCAATTTTAGACACTGATAACGCCACAGTCTTTGGGGAAAATCATCATCTAATGTAGCTGCTGCAGCTGCTTCCTTCACTTTATTCACCGACAGCGTCACGCACCTTTCTCTTTCCCTTTTGTCACGATACGCTTTCGAAGTTATCTTCCACAAAGAATCTTGTTCTTTGACTAACTCAATAAATTCGATGGTAAAATCTTTACCCGAGTAGCCATCCTGTTCGATTTACACAGCAACAATTCACCCAGGCACACAAACGAACACCAACTATTTTTATTAAAAATGACACAAAAGCATCATCGACTGTTAGTTACAGAACATCATTTTATTTTTGTAAACAAATTTGTTGTATTCTCTACACATCTCGGCGATTCCCGAGCTATTTCAGTTACTCGTGTGATGTTAAAGTATCAGGGTCAGTCTTTCTATTTTGTATAAAAGTTTTCCATTTGCAATTTCAGTTTATTATGGGGAAAGATAAAACTGACTGTAAACAAACGCGTAGTAGCCATGAAACCACATTGCGCATACGAATGGTGTGTACGACACAGGAAATTGCATCCGACAAGCAACATATCGCTACGATTTTCCATAACACGTACGATCTACGAAGCGACAGATTGGACGAGGGATTGATTTCCGCCATCCGTCGCATGTGTTTGGGGACCTTCGGAGATACTTCTCTACTCTTTTGCAAAAATGCATCGCTCCAACAGACCGTCGACTAGCTTCGGGTAGTCTTTAAGGTCAAACTTCCTGGCGTATTTAATCTATGTGCCAGACCGAGACTCAACCTCGGGACATTTGCTGTTCGTGGGCACGTACTCTACCGACTGAGCTATCCAAATCTGGCTCACGGACGGTCCTCACAGCTCTGCTTCCCCCAGTACCTCATGTACGGTCTGTCAAATTTCACACAAGTTGCCCTTCGAAACCTGCAGGACGGGCACTCCTGAAAGAAACGGTATTGTGGAGACTTCGCTTAGTTACAGCCTGGAGGAATCGTTTCAGAATGAAATTTTCACTCTGCAGCGGAGTTGTGCTAATGTCGAACTTACGGTGTTCCGAACCGAGACTCAAACTAAGGACCTTTGCCTTTCGCGGACAAGTTCTCTATCGAATTAATTTCTTTTTTTCTCTTTTATTTTTTCCTTTTTTCCATTTCTGCCTTCAATGGATGGCTTAATGGCATTCGATAATGTTTTACTGAAGGTAGTTCTAATAAACTTTAACAAAATTGTAATGTTTTGTGCATGTATTGGATTTTATTGTAATAAGAACCAAAATCCATAGAAAAACTAAAACAAAATCGTTGTTGGAGACAGTAAGAAGTCGGCACCAACTGTTCTTTTTTCTTTTATGTGATTGGCAGTGGTACAATCAACCCTCACTTCAGCCAGTAGGCATTATTCTCTAACTTCGATGCTAAACTGAAAGATATATTTACCATGAATTTAAAATTATTTTAACTGCTAATCTTATGCGGAGAATGTAAGAAATAATGCTGTCTTTATAGGTTTAAAAACAGTGACAGATACCACAGTTAAAAACGCTTGAAGAACGTTACACACTTGAAAAAATCACCAGAGAAGCATTTTACGTCAGAAGAGATACTGACCTTATAAAATGGGGCACTGTACACTTTCATTATAAATGAAAAAATTCCTGACCTGGATGATAGGCTGTTGATGAAAAGAATGGTCGGCTCTCTCTGAGCACTATGGAATTTAACATCTGAGGTCATCAGTCCCCTAGACCTTAGAACTACTTAAACCTAACTAACACACATCCATGCTCGAGGCAGGATTCGAACCAGCAACCGTAGCGGTCACACGGTTCCAGACTGAAGCGCTTAGAACCGTTCGGCCACATCTGCCGGCAGAAAGTTGGGTATGGAGGGAGAAAGGAGCATGGCGGTGATGAGGACTGAGGACTAGTGAGGTGGTGATGAGACATAGATGGCTGTGGAACACAAGGAGACCGGAAAAGGATCCATCCAGGCATGGTAGCTTGTTGATGAAAAAAATGACTGCAGAGGGATGTAGGATTGTGGCGGTGATGAGGGATGAGGACTGGGAAGAGGTGGTGATAGGAGTGGCTGTGAGGGAGAAGGAGAGAAGGTAGCTGGTATTAGGATCTATAAATTTGAAAAGAAAAGACGCTTGTTGGGGGTGACTGAGGCGGAGAAAAGGAGAAGGTGTGGAATGGGGAAAGCATGAGAAGACAGCCATAGAGAGGAGACGTGGGGGTCGGATAATGGAGGTGGATTCACTTGTAGGGTGGGTGTATGTTGGGACAGAGTTCGTGGTCCGGGAGAGGGCGACGGTCGAAATTTGTTTGAGAGAGTATGTGGAGGACGTGCAAGTGGAGGGTTTGTGGGACCTGTAGGTAGAAGCGTGGCAGCAAATAGGGTTAGATAGGACAGGGGCGGCACCGGCTGAGCTTCCCAAGAGCGACTCATGAAACGTCCCCACAGCTCAGATGAGATCGTCGTTGAGTTGATAAGAGATCTACCCATGGGGCGCGAGTACACGGTTTGAAAGTGGGTGTGTTTCACACTTCACACCAACTAGAAAGTTGTTCAATGTTTCTTCGTGGAATTGCGATTTCAATAGCCAGAAGCGTATAAGATCGTTGTACTGTGATAAGCCACTGCAGACGGATGCAGCGTTTCTGTTTAACTGTTGAGAACGCGGCGCTGGCTTTCAGCGCCCCCTGGAAGGCCGGCTAGCTGCGAACCCTCTGATGTCAGCCTGCCCACTCAGTGCGCGTGTAGCGGACGTCAGATGGACAGGCCAGAGAACCGCCCACACGACGCGGCAGAAGCAGCCCGGCCTCGCCGCATTTAGTGAGCGCGGTTTATTAGGCCCCGCAGGTTGCTTACCAAAGAAGCGGGCGCTCTCTCTGCTCGGGGCAGAGGGCTTACTGCAGCTGCCGGGCTACAAAAGCCGCTCTGCGCCGAGCTGATTCCGGAAAATGTCATCCTTCTTCCATTAGCGGTTGCCGCCTGGAGACAATACTGAAAAGGTGACACTCCGCCGCCAGGACCTTTCACTGCCACCGCTGCGGTCACGTGAATAAATACGTAATAAGAAATTTTCTTTACTTGGTCTACAAATTTTAAATATAATGTATCTGCTATTCCTTTGTTCTTATTAGTGGTTGGGAAAGCAGTAAGACATGGTTTAGGTGCTTCTCGCACATCATTTGATCTGTGCATACACTAAGGTGAAACTCATGGGATAGCGATATGCGCGCATACCGATGCCGATAGTAACACGTGCACAAGGCATAAAAGGGCAATACAATGGCGGAGCTGTCATTTCTACCCAGTTGGTTCACGTGAAAATGTTTCCGAAGTGCCGCGCGGGATTAGCCGAGCGGTCGCAGGTGCTGTAGTCATGGACTGTGCGGCTGGTCCCGGCGGAGGTTCTAGTCCTCCCTCGGGCATGTGTGTGTGTGTGTGTGTGTTTGTCCTTAGGATAATTTAGGTTAAGTAGTGTGTAAGCTTAGGGGCTGATGACCTTAGCAGTTAAGTCCCATAAGATTTCACACACATTTGAACATTTATGTTTCCGAAGTTACTGTGGCTGCACGACGGGAATTAACAAGCTTTGAACGCAGAATGGTAGTTGTAGGTAGACACATGGAACATTTCATTTCGGATATCGTTAGGAAATTCAATATTCTGTGAGCCACAGTGTCAGGTATATACCGAGAAAACTAAATTTCGCGCATCATCTGTCACCACGGACAACGCAGTGTCCGACGACCTTCTCTTAACGACCGCGTCCAGCGTCAGTGCTAACAGAGCTAACAGACAAGCAACACTGTGGGGTGTATCCATTAGGACAGTGTGGCGAAATTTGGCGTTAATGGTCTATGGCAGCAGACCACCGACGCGAGCGCCATTTCTAACAGCGCGACATCGCCTGCAGTGCCTCTCCTGGCCACTTGACTATATCGGTTGGACCACAGTCCCTGGTCTGGTCAGATGAGTCACGATTTCAGTCACTAAGAGCCGACATGGTAGTGTTCGAGTGTGGCGCGGACCTCAGGAAGCCATGGACTCACGTTGTCAAGAAGCCACTGTGCAAGTTGGTGGTGGCTTGGTAATGGTGTGAACTGTGTTTATATGGAATGAAATGGGTCCTCTGCTCCATCAGGACCGATCGTTATTCGGCTACCTGTTCGCAAACAATGATGGAATTTTCATAGACGACAATGCGTGATGTCACCCCACTAACGGCTGATTTAAAGGACATTCTCGGCAATTCGAGCGAACGGTTTGGCAACCCATATCGACCGATATGAATTCCGTAGATCATTTATGGGATATACTCGAGAGGACAGTTCGTGCACTAAATCTTTCACCGGCAACACTTTCGCAATTACGGGCGTCTAGAGGGGCAGCAAGGCTCAATACTTCTGTAGTGCTCCCAATGGCTGGTGAGCACGGCACGTCGAGTTGTTGGACTACATAATGCGAAAGGAGTTTACACGTGATATTAGCAGCTATCCCATGACATTTGTCACCCAAGAGTAGAGCAAATAGTTAAGGAAAAACCACTGAAAAATATGGAAAGGTAAGGGCAAGGATTTGAAGTATATGCGATCACTAATTGAATCTGAGGAGCAGTAGGACTTGCAGAGGCAGCGTAACGAAATGGACACTGTAATGAAAGTCCTCAGTAACAACAAAAAGGAAGCCGGCCGTAGTGGCCGTGCGGTTCTGGGCGCTACAGTCTGGAACCGGCGACCGCTACGGTCGCAGGTTCGAATCCTGCCTCGGGCATGGATGTGTGTCATATCCTTAGGTTAGTTAGGTTTAATTAGTTCTTAGTTCTAGGCGACTGATGACCTCAGAAGTTAAGTCGCATAGTGGTCAGCGCCATTTTGAGCAAAAAGTAAATCAAGGGAATGTCATGAAGGTGCATTAAATCAGATGTTAATGTGGACACCAGTGTAAGTGAAGATGACAGAAGTAAAGAGTTGTAGACAAAGATAAGCCATTAATTTTTCAGTTGTTATTCAGATATGAAGGATCTTTACAAGATAGACTGCGTCTAAGCTCTCTTCAGACTGACGACCATAAAAACTTTTAAATAACAAATCTGTTAAGTTATAGGCAAAGTAAAGACCATGCTTAAGTAGTTAAGTATCTTTGAAGCTGTAATTTTAGATACGCTAGGCCATTATTTACCTCGGCATTTATCGACAGCATGTTTTAAACTACACAAACATTCTACAATACGAATTGAAACACACACCAGAAGAAATGATCGAGACGCACACATAGCTAGCAATACTACCAACCACAACCAATAGAACTATCGTCCAACCCCCTCTTCTGTCTGTACTCCACATGGAAACCGATCAGTGCTGCGAGGAAGAAGAGGTGGCAGTAGATGTAAATATAAATGGAAGGTGTTAGGACTAGACGTAATCAAAGTGGCCCTCTTAATCCGGCTTAATTAATCATTGCCCTTCAAAATAATAAACAGATACAAAACTAATCAAGAATTACAATTAATTCTGCTAATTACATTGAATGTGCACGATAACACATCTAACAAAGATTGACGAATCAAGACAACACGTCTCATTCAACCGTAGTTGCCAGTCAACATTAAAAAATAGAAGCATGACAGAAAATAAAATAAAATAAAATAAAAATAAATCCATTAATGTGATCAGACCTAAAGATTTGTAAAGAAACAGATTGAATAAGGTTTTATTTTAGAAAGTTTTCTCCTCTTTCTTCACTTCGACTAGCTTTAGTGTGACGTTTTTGTTGATTAATTTTATTGATATCCCACAGGCTTTACTCAGCTATTATGACATCATAATATGAGTAATTTATTATGTAAATATTGTCTTTATTTCGTAACTTATTTGGTATCGTTGATTTAGTCATATGAGAATGTAGGATTAGTCAAGAAGGAAGCACACATTTTAAAATTATTCAATGTCTTAATTATACCCTTGTAAAAAATTAAAGTCGTCTAATCTTTTCTTTATTCACAGGGAAATATCTGCAGTTCTGCTTCACTCAGAAATCCCTACGCCACGTTACTGTAGCACACCGTTATACTGTACCAACACAGTATTTAGTGGCCCACTGATGAAGTGAAGTACCGTGCGGCAACAGCAGAAATGCAGATGCTATGTGAGGTTACTCCAGGCGCCCTTTTTTTCCTCCAGCAGTGTGCTGCGGGAATGTGGCGTGAGGATTTCAGGGTGCACCTGGAAAGCAAACATTTGCAAGAAACAAACAACAGAATTTCATGGTGGACCTGGATTGCAGACGTTTCCCAAGAAATATACAACAAAATTAAGCCGAGGCACTCTGATTTACATCTAAACGCCCAGAATATTCATCATCCAGTTCGGAAGAGAGAAGAATCCTTTTCCGACGAGGACCACTTGTAAACCTAAATTAATCGTCTGAAGTACGTGTTACGAAAGAATGGCTACCGATAAGGTGTGTGAAAGTCATAGTTCTCCAAGAAAATAAACGTCAAAATGTTGAAAATTCACATGCCGAAACACCGACTGCATTCCTTTCCTCCTGCGGCGGTACATCCAGCAAAACAGGCAGATTCCTAGGACGACGAGGTGTCAAAATCCATTTTCCTACCTCCTAAGAAGATAAAGGAGATGCTACGCCCTGTTAAGGACTCTCTCGGCCTCAGGATCCCTGGGATTTACAACATCCCTTGTGAATGCGAATGCAATTACATCAGTCAGTTCATCCGCACTGCCCCCGACCTCTGTGCAGAACATCGACATATTAAAATTGGAGAACTGGAGAGACCTGCAGCTGCTAAGTACAGCCTCTCAAACAAACATAAAATACTGTTTCACGAAACAAAAGTTTCGTCTCACATTCCTACATACTTGTCGTCTGTGATTGAAGACGCTATTGAAAGAAGAATGCGTGAGAAAATTTTCAACCGTGAGAGCGGATATAATCTCAGCGGTGCGTGGAAGCGAGCTCTCGGTCCAGAAAAGTGCCAGAGAAATTCGTCGTTATTTTACGCTACGGCTGGAGCAGTGGCGCGATCAGCGCAGACTTTGACACGAACTGCGATTGCACGATGTAATTGCCGACCAATCAGAAGCCTTTTTATGGTTAGAAGACCACCACAGCAGCATTTTTGACAATCCGTTGCTCCTGACAAAAACGATGGAGGTAATCGTCGAAAGCACGAGGTTTTACGCCAAACTGACGTTTCATACACAAAATAAATTATATAACTTTAGTTTTCCAAAGTAATAGTTAAAATTTCATAACTAACCCTAATGTTCGTGTTAGTAACATAAAAGGGAGTAGTTAGCGGTCTCTATTCTGTCGTTCCCACCTAGGCATTAAAGCAATCCACACTAAAAATAGGAGTAAATATCTATCCCTTGTGGAAATATAATCAGTTTTGTGAAATTTTCAAATTTAGTGCTTGGAGGCATGTCACGTTTTCAAACTCGTAGAATCAGTTCTGTCAAAACTGGAAAATTGAGAACTTTGCCTTTTCAGGTAAACATTTTTATCTGCATGATCATTTGTAGCTGATAGGCAGATTGCCGAGTACATTCGTGAGAACGTTCACCAACACTACAATCATTGTAAACTTCATTAGTACAGTTATTTACATAATGGTTCCCATATTAAGGTGGCACACGCAATATTTAATATTCAGACCAAAACTCTTAACATCGGCATTATCGAGAGTTATTGAACATAGTCTTAATTGTAATACAGTAAATTTCCTTGAGAGAGAAAGTCTCAAGAAATAAGCACAAATTTAGAAAGCATCACTCGTGCAGAACTCAGCTTGCGCTTTTCTCGTACCATACCCTGTGAACCATGAATGAAGGGCAACAAGCAGCTTCCACGTTCTGGTGAAGCGTTTAATATAGCGCCAGACTGCAGGCTTTTAACGATGGTTCGAGTATATAGAATACAGTCTGAGACACGTAAGTAACAGATTCCAGTAGGTTGTCCTCGACGGCGAGTGTCCATCATAGAGAAGGGTGTCGTCAGGAGAGTCCCAGGGAAGAGTTATAGGACTGCTCTCTTTCTCTTCATACAGAAACGATCTGACGGACAGCTTAAGTAGCAATTTAAGTAGTAACAACGCTTTAGTGTACGGAGAAGTGTCGTCCTTGCGTGAATGCAGGAGGATACGGGATAACTTTGACCGAATTTCTACTGGCTGTGATGAACGCCACTTTTTTGTTTTCATTTGGAAGTTAATGCTGATCAGTAGGAGAAACAATCTAGTAATGTTCTAAGGCAGTATTAATGCTGTGCTGCTTGGCATAGACACGGCTTTTAAATTTCTAGGCGTAATGTTGCCAAGCATTATGAAATGGAAAAAGCACGTGAAGACGATTTTACGAAGGCCAGTGCTCAACCTCTTCATTGAGACGGTTCTAGGAAAGTGTAGTTCAGCTTTAAAAGAAAACGCGTACAGAAAAATAGCGCGACCCATGCTAGAGTGCTGATCGAGCACATGCCTGCCAGGTCGGATTAAAAGAAGACGTCGAATCAATTCAAAGACGAGCTTCTAGAATTGTTAGCGGTAGATTCGACCAACGCAGGAGTGTTACGGAAATGCTCCATGAAGTCAAATAGGATAAAGAGAAACATTCAACAGCTTAGATCGCATGAAATATTTCATTACTTACAACCGTTTCGACAGACTTTGCTGTCATCTTCAGGCCTTTAAAATCTTTTTGTTGTAAAACGTGTTCATTTTACGTTAAATCTCACGCCAAGCTGTCAAGTAAAAAATAATTCAGTGAAATAGGAAAGCCTAGAGAGGAAGATCCTGTTTTCGCGAGAAACTAGTATAGAGAACCGGCGTTTGCGAGAAACTGCAGAAGTATTTTACTGACACCAACGTATATCTCGTAAAGGTAATGAAGACGTACGCTAACGTATAGACTGTCGCTTTTCTCTGGCTCTTTTTATGAGTGGAACAGGAAAGGGAATGACTAGGATCAGTACATTGTACCCTTCGCCATGCACCGTATCGTGAATTGCGTATTATGTATGTAGACGTAAATTAATCATTCGTGTTCGCACCGTACGACATTTTGACAGAAGCAGAGCCTTCGATTCAGTTTCTCGCTGCCCAATTATCGCTGTCATCCGGCACGGTTCGGCGTCTGGAAGCGGTCCAAATATCGGCTGGTCCTTGTCGCACACAGCAGCGGAGCGTCCCGGCTGTTATGTACTGCCCGAAACACGACGACTTGCTTGCCGCTGGGCCGTCGCCTGTACTGAACAGGCCCGACTACTGCAAAACTGTAATCAAGTACTATCGTATTATTTGGTGCGCCCGATAAAACCGCTGCGAGGAAAATTAATAACTTCTGTACAGGTGCATCAGGATCAGTTTATACATACAAATTCCTGTACGTAATGAATATGGTCCCACAAACATTCGTTGTAATTCACTAATGATTTTTAATTCAATGCGCCAAACAATTTATCTCCATAAAAGCGTCAATCGGTAAAATTTTATAAAGTGTTAATTTGTTCGACGAAACAAGCCCATGGTATTTAAATTTATTACACTGGTAATTTGTATGATAAACTACAGATGGTGGATATCGTAGTTTCCCGAAGTTCGAAGCATGTATTTACACTTCTGTTAGAAAATATTTTGCAGATGGCTACAATTTCCGTTTACTTACTTCGCGACTGCAGAGTGGTAATAATTAAATTTGGGACACTGCAGACAGAAAATTATTTACCGTATGCGTTTGTAACTTTATAAGAATGATGTTCAGGCTTTCAGGATTTGTGTTGTCAGTAGTGTTAATGTTGCGACTTGCCGTTACGCGCCGGTAATGGTACGGCGACGTATGGTTGAACCACAAGCATTCGTACGCATTACGGTTGCAGACACTCAACATGGATCCGGACAAGGTGGGTAGAGCTTTATTCGTAAAGCTGTTTTATCAAAACTACAATAACCGTGTTGGGGCTCTTCGCGAGTACGGCGCATTAAAGGAATAGGGAAACGTCCTCTTTCCGCACCTACGTTGAACAACGTGATTCGGAAGTAGAGCATGATTCGAAAGTTCGAATTAACTGACGGGATTGCGGAACTACTGCTGGGAGAGACCGACGGTCAATTGCGCAATAGTTGAAGATGTTACTGTTCGCGTGGCTGAAATAAACGAAATAACATACCGTCTAAACGGTATTATGTGTAGGCTGCCCTCTGAGGACCTTCGTATGAACTCGTTGAAAGTAATCGTTGAGGTACGTTCTCTTGCGTCCACGGCCACATAAAATTGCACTTTATTATCGTATCTTTTATTTTAGATGTATTTTAACTATATTACTATTTCTTTGTACAGAAATCTCTCTGAATATGTACTACTATTATACTGCACTGCTTATGGTCTAAACTATAGACGGAAACTATTTGCCCTCAAAATAAACATCACTTGCGATCGACATTGTTTTACTGACTTTTAATATTTTACGACATTTGCTGTTTTACTCTCCATCGAGAGAACTTTTTTTTTAATTTTTAAATACTAAATAACAAATAATTGTCGGAATTGGGTTCGAAGTAGCGACCCACAGCACGCAATCCAGTGCCGCTAACCACAACGGCACTCTGCATGAAACACATTTTGTGTCAGTATCATTGAGCAACAAACACTTGTCGCGGCTGTATCAAAAATTTAGTGACTTACATGATCTTTAGGATTCCGTTAGATATCGGTTATTTCATTGCTCTACTATCGCAGTTGCAAGGGAAGTGTTAAAGAGATGTTATTATGTGCCAATAAAAGTGAGTCGAGTTTAATGGAATGCAGTCAAATAACATCAGATGTCGGAATTTGGTTAGTATTGAGACACTGAAAGCAGCAGATGAGTTGTGCCAGAGCGGCAGAAAAATAACTGACGGTGGCTGAAGAAGAGAGGACAGAAGCTAAAGATTGACAGTAGCAAGAAAAGAGTTTCAAGAGAAATTTGTAAACATCGAATATATTTCTAGACGTCAGGAATTTTCTGACCGTACTTGTCTGCTGTGTAATCTCGAAGGGAAGTGAAATATGGAAGATAGACAGCTCAGAGAGGGAGAGATTAGAAACTTTTGAAACATGGTGTTTTGCAGAGCAACTCTTCAGATTGCATGGGTAGATCGCATGATGAATGAGATACTGAATAGAATTGGTGAGAAAAGAAAATCCTTGCAAGACCAAAGAAGGGGGTGATTCAGACGACAGATTGTGCGACATCGGTGGATCATCAACTGATGCAGCTTGTTGTAGTTATGTGGGGATGAAGACGCTTGCACAGAATAGAGTTTTGTGGAGAGCTGCATAAAACCAAACCGAAGACCTTAACAATAACAACAATACCAATAACAACAATAACAAGAGCAAATTTATTAGTTTCTGTGATTTAGTTTTGGATATTAGCAGCTGCTTCTTTTGATAGCCTTTTTGCCTTTTGTAATTTCTGGTACTATGTCTCATGTCCATTGTTTGCCAGGTACTATACATTCGTTTCTCATTCTCTTGCCTAAGAGCTAAATGCTTTCAAAATACAGATTATTCTACCACATGTTTTTTAATATCTCCCAAAGTAATTCTCTATATCTGTACTTTCGAAATACTTTGCCACATAATAATTAAAACGATTAATTGTTAAAATTTCGTTTATAAATGCAATGCTTCCTTTAGTGGTGTGACCTTGCTATCTGTCCAGTAGCACGTCACTGCAATACGACTGCGACAGTGTAGTGTGGGGGACACCTACGCAAATAAATAATGCAAGAACAATAGCTGCGTTTACTAAAACAAAATTAGCCCTTCCTAGAACAGATAATTTGCAATTACTGATTCCGCAGCTTGACATGCAGTACAGGTATGACAGTTCCTCATACAAGTCCGTATCCACCAAATTAAATTCCAAGATGACCTCCTGGAGCTCCACTGTACTGGAAGTGGTACCACTCTCCGGTGGCTGCCATAGACAGTAGCTCGCTGGCTTCTTAGTGTTGACGCTAACCGTGGACTGGCCTCACAGTGAACTCTACGTGAACTCATGGTGGACAGAGTGTAGTCGCGTTCTAGAGGCCTCGCGGTACTGCTAAACTCATTCCAAGCAATTGTGTGCCACTGGCCAGGATGATAAGTTGCTTGGTCATTGGCCCTCAGCATAACGGGTTCTCATCGAATGGATGACTGGAGTATACGAAAAGAGTGGAAGTGGAGTTCTGTGGATTGTGGTGTCCTCTTGTGGTGGCCTTCGCTACAAGCCTTCTCGGATGGCAACGCGTGCTGCTTATCTCAGCCATTCGATAGACAAATTGCATGAAAATGGAAAATTATCAGTGGCTATCATCCTTGTCTTGTTTCTAATTTATATTTTATCCAATCATCATTTTTGTTCCGTTTTATGAAGTTTTAATGATCAAAATATGATAATTGTATATTATGTTCTTACAAAGACTAAGTGAGGTAGGCTGTATTTGTGTAGCCTTTTCATGGCCAATATATCCATCCTCACCCGACGCATCCACCAGCATCTCCGCCAGCATCGCCTCCTTCCCATTGCCCAGTGTGGCTTTCGACCGTCCTGCTCTTCCGATGACCTTCTCCTCCACCTCAATCATCTCCTTCCCGAACAGCTAAATTCCCGTCGCTCCGCAGTCTTCCTCTCCTCGGACCTCGGACGTGCCTATGACCGCCTATGACATTCCAGTCTCCTCTTCAAGCTCCAAACCTTCGCCATTCCCATTAACTACGTCCATCTGATCGGCTTCTTTCTCTCCCACCGTGCTTCCTAAGTCACCATCCATAACACGGATACCTACACCGTTTCTCCCTCTGCAGGTGTGCCCCAAGGCTCCGCCCTCTGCCCCCTTCTGTACCTTTTGTATACAGCGAACATTGCGCCGCCGTCACCCCTGTCCACCTTCTCCAGTTTGCCGATGACACCCCCTTCCTTGCCCTCGCCCCCACCCTGCAGCGTTCCCAACACCTTCTCCAATCCCATCTTGATGGGTTCATCGCTTGGTGCAACCAGTGGTTGCTCAAGGTCAATTTTTCCAAAACCCAGGCGATCATTGTAGGCGAAACCACCCTTTACTTCCTCGTCCTTGATTTCTATCTCACCATCTATGGCCGTCCTATCGTCCTCACCCCCACCCTTAAGTACCTTGGCGTCACCCTCGACCGTCGCCTCTCCTGGACCACACCATCTCCGGACAATCCAAGCCAAGGCACACTCCTGACTCAGTCTCATCAAGCTCCTTTCCAGCCGTATGTGGCGTCTGGACCCCTCCACCATTCTCCACACCAATAAATCCCTCATCTGCCCTATCCTCTGTTACGTACATCCTGCCTGGATCTCCGCCCCCCCCCCCCCCCCCTATCTTTTACAAATCCTTTCAGATCCTTGAACGCCATTCTCTCTGCCTTGCCTATCGCATCCATCTCCCCTCCCCCACGCAGATCCTGTACGACCTCATGCTGTTCCCCCACCTCCTCCTTTTCCTTGAACAGATACGGATCCTGTACACCTCCCGAAAACTCGATCCTCCTCACCCGCTACCACACCTGTATTCCCACGTCCCACCCCATCTCCATCTCTCCACCCTCCTTACCCTCTCCCAAGGTGGGATCCGCCAGCTCCCCCTCCCTGATGATGCCCTCCTCCCCTCCATCTAACCCTCCTACCAACTCTGATCCTCCCTCCCTCTTCCTGTGTTTGCTCCTTTGGGCACCCTCCCTCTGTTCTCTCCCCCTTCCCTCCCTCCTCCATTTCTCCCCACTCCTCCCCTGGGCTTCCCCACCCATCTCCTCAGCCATTGGCATCTTTGTTCTCCTCCCCCCCCCCCCTTCGCCCTTCTTCCCCTTTTGGAAGGTCTTGCACACGCTATGTGGACATTCGCGCGCCGGAGATCATCGCCGTTAGTTTCTCGTGTGTGTCGTCGTGTTTAGTGTTCAGTGTTCAACGTCACACTCCATTGTTGACCAGTGCCATTGACATCTTCAATTTTTCTGCGTCATGTCAACCGTTTGTAATGTGGATTGTCATCGAGGGCTTCATGTTCTTTATGTTCATGTGTCTACTGTTTTTTCCCAGCCGTTTTGTTCCAACTCATGTGTCTTCTCTGTTTTCCCATTGTGATATCTTGGGCTGAAGAGCGGCGAATTGTGCTGCTGCCAGCCTACCTGTTTTTATACGGGTTTTAAAATCACAATAAAGAAAAAAAAGGCCAATAGATTGTATTTTCTGTTCAACTTGTGTTCACCAACTACGTCATACAAACAGACCTGACAAATGCCTACTGTCTTCTGTCATATTTCTTTTTCATACATTCGCAGTCAAACGACGAAGATGTATCAGTAGCAGGCACCACCGATATCAATCAAAGACGCAGGTAATATGCCACTTGACCTCTGCCTATGCGAGAGGTCAAGTCGTCAGCGGTATTATGAAAATGGCAGTATAAGCGATCACACAGCCGGTGGAAGTGAGGTCTATTCTGCCAACCACCTCAGGTAGCCCATCATGTAAAAGGAATTCGCACATCAAAAACCATCGACCGAGTGAAGGAAAGCCCGGAACACAGTCTCAGTGCCGTTTCCCTGGTGTAAGAAAGCAGGTGGATTCTTTCAGTCTGTTATCTTCCTCTCCACCTCCGACCCCCCCTCCTCCCTGCTACACCGAAAGTTTTTATTTTTTATTTTTTTTTTTTTTTTGCGAGTGTCTTCGAGATTATCAGTGGTATGGCATGTGCACAATAACAAGAATCTCAAATATTAACTCAGAGCTTAGCTATCTTGACTTCATTATCTGGTACATTTATTTTATTAAACAGAATCTCTCTGTGTAACTAGTTTATCTAAAATTATCCCTATTACAAATTTCGTTACCGCTGTTCATATGTAAACATGTATCTCATTAATGACTTCAGTAAAGTGGATGAAAAGTACATATTAATGAATGAAGTACCCCTACAGTTAACGTTGAAAATATGTTAGTAACATTTGCCCTCACTTTTTAGTTAAACATTGTTACTGAAGTAGAATACCATATTTTTGGCAAAAGAGGAGGCAGATTTTAATAGCAGATATTTTTTATCTAAAAGTTCTCAATTCTATAAACCTTCCCTTAATATTCGTTTCCTCAGAGGAAATTGTAAGATAGCAAACAACAATAGCTGAAAGTAGTATTAATTATTGAAATTTATAAAACAGAGACTTCTGGGGGCCATTTCAGTCAGTCTGCGGCATGTTACGGAACAAGCAAGATCTATATCTAAAATGTATCGCTGATGAATTAGCAAAAATTACAGCTAATACAATGTTCCCCCCCCATGAACCATGGACCTTGCCGTTGGTGGGGAGGCTTGCGTGCCTCAGCGATACAGATGGCCGTACCGTAGGTGCAACCACAACGGAAGGGTATCTGTTGAGAGGCCAGACAAACGTGTGGTTCCTGAAGAGGGGCAGCAGCCTTTTCAGTAGTTGCAGGGGCAACAGTCTGGATGATTGACTGATCTGGCCTTGCAACATTAACCAAAACGGCCTTGCTGTGCTGGTACTGCGAACGGCTGAAAGCAAGGGGAAACTACAGCCGTAATTTTTCCCGAGGGCATGCAGCTTTACTGTATGATTAAATGATCATGGCATCCTCTTGGGTAAAATATTTCGGAGGTAAAATAGTCCCCCATTCGGATCTCCGGGCGGGGACTACTCAGGAGGATGTCGTTATCAGGAGAAAGAAAACTGGCGTTCTACGGATCGGAGCGTGGAATGTCAGATCCCTTAATCGGGCAGGTAGGTTAGAAAATTTAAAAAGGGAAATGGATAGGTTAAAGTTAGATATAGTGGGAATTAGTGAAGTTCGGTGGCAGGAGGAACAAGACTTTTGGTCAGGTGACTACAGGGTTATAAACACAAAATCAAATAGGGGTAATGCAGGAGTAGGTTTAATAATGAATAGGAAAATAGGAATGAGGGTAAGCTACTACAAACAGCATAGTGAACGCATTATTGTGGCCAAGATAGATACGAAGCCCACACCTACTACAGTAGTACAAGTTTATATGCCAAGAAATTGAAGAAATGTACGATGAAATAAAAGAAATTATTCAGATAGTGAAGGGAGACGAAAATTTAATAGTCATGGGTGACTGGAATTCGAGTGTAGGAAAAGGGAGAGGAGGACACGTAGTAGGTGAATATGGATTGGGGCTAAGAAATGAAAGAGGAAGCCGACTGGTAGAATTTTGCACAGAGCACAACTTAGTCATAGGTAACACTTGGTTTAAGAATCATGAAAGAAGGTTGTATACGTGGAAGAACCCTGGAGATACTAAAAGGTATCAGATAGATTATATAATGGTAAGACAGAGATTTAGGAACCAGGTTTTAAGTTGTAAGACATTTCCAGGGGCAGATGTGGACTCTGACCACAATCTATTGGTTATGACCTGTAGATTAAAACTGAAGAAACTGCAAAAATGTGGGAAATTAAGGAGATGGGACCTGGATAAACTGAAAGAACCAGAGGTTGTACAGAGTTTCAGGGAGAGCATAAGGGAACAATTGACAGGAATGGGGGAAAGAAATACAGTAGAAGAAGAATGGGTAGCTCTGAGGGATGTAGTAGTGAAGGCAGCAGAGGATAAAGTAGGTACAAAGACGAGAGCTGCTAGAAATCCTTGGGTAACAGAAGAAATATTGAATTTAATTGATGAAAGGAGAAAATATAAAAATGCAGTAAATGAAGCAGGCAAAAAGGAATACAAACTTCTCAAAAATGAGATCGACAGGAAGTGCAAAATGGCTAAACAGGGATGGCTAGAGGACAAATGTAAGGATGTAGAAGCTTATCTCACTAGGGGTAAGATAGATACTGCCTACAGGAAAATTAAAGAGACCTTTGGAGAGAAGAGAACCACGTGTATGAATATCAAGAGCTCAGATGGCAGCCCAGTTCTAAGCAAAGAAGGGAAGGCAGAAAGGTGGAAGGAGTATATAGAAGGTTTATACAAGGGTGATGTATTTGAGGACAATATTATGGAAATGGAAGAGGATGTAGATGAAGACGAAATGGGAGATACGATACTGCGTGAAGAGTTTGACAGAGCACTGAAAGACCTGAGTCGAAACAAGGCCCCCGGAGTAGACAACATTCCATTAGAACTACTGACGGCCTTGGGACAACCAGTCCTGACAAAACTCTACCAGTTGGTGAGCAAGATGTATGAGACAGGCGAAATACCCGAAGACTTCAAGAAGAATATAATAATTCCAATCCCAAAGAAAGCAGGTGCTGACAGATGTGAAAATTACCGAACTATCAGTTTTATAAGCCACGGCTGCAAAATACTAACGCGAATTCTTTACAGACGAATGGAAAAACTGGTAGATGCAGACCTCGGGGAGGATCAGTTTGGATTCCGTCGAAATGTTGGAACACGTGAGGCAAAACTGACCTTACGACTTATCTTAGAAGAAAGATTAAGAAAAGGCAAACCTACGTTTCTAGCATTTGTAGACTTAGAGAAAGCTTTTGACAATGTTGACTGGAATACACTCTTTCAAATTCTTAAGGTAGCAGGGGTAAAATACAGGGAGCGAAAGGCTATTTATAATTTGTACAGAAACCAGATGGCAGTCATAAGAGTCGAGGGGCATGAAAGGGAAGCAGTTGTTGGGAAAGGAGTGAGACAGGGTTGTAGCCTCTCCCCGATGTTATTCAATCTGTATATTGAGCAAGCAGTAAAGGAAACAAAAGAAAAATTTGGAGTAGGTATTAAAATTCATGGAGACGAAATAAAAACTTTGAGGTTCGCCGATGACATTGTAATTCTGTCAGAGACGGCAAAGGACTTGGAAGAGCAGTTGAACGGAATGGACAGTGTCTTGAAAGGAGGATATAAGATGAACATTAACAAAAGCAAAACGAGGATAATGGAATGTAGTCAAATTAAATCGGGTGATGCTGAGGGAATTAGATTAGGAAATGAGACACTTAAAGTAGTAAAGGAGTTTTGCTATTTAGGAAGTAAAATAACTGATGATGGTCGAAGTAGAGAGGATATAAAATGTAGACTGGCAATGGCAAGGAAAGCGTTTCTGCAGAAGAGAAATTTGTTAACATCGAATATAGATTTATGTATCACGAAGTCGTTTCTGAAATATTTGTTTGGAGTGTAGCCATGTATGGAAGTGAAACATGGACGATAACTAGTTCGGACAAGAAGAGAATAGAAGCTTTCGAAATGCGGTGCTACAGAAGAATACTGGAGATAAGGTGGATAGAGCACGTAACTAATGAGGAGGTATTGAATAGGATTGGGGAGAAGAGAAGTTTGTGGCACAACTTGACTAGAAGAAGGGATCGGTTGGTAGGACATGTTTTGAGGCATCAAGGGCTCACAAATTTAGCATTGGAGGGCAGCGTGGAGGGTAAAAATCGTAGAGGGAGACCGAGAGGTGAGTACACTAAGCAGATTCAGAAGGATGTAGGTTGCAGTAGGTACTGGGAGATGAAGCAGCTTGCACAGGATAGAGTAGCATGGAGAGCTGCATCAAACCAGTCTCAGGACTGAAGACAACAACAACAACAATACAATGTTCTCAGTTTCATTTAAATTTTACATCCGGAAATCTTTCTACAATACAGTGACCATTTCTCAGTGATTGACTTTAAGGTTGCACTTAATCTCAAGATCTGTGTGTAACTTCAATAATGCATTCTGCAAACTGTGACAATAGTACTGGAGAGTGAACTGTGTTATTTCAAAATATTTACTGTGAACATCATTTTTCATTTAGATATGACTTTATCTTTGGAAGAGCAGTGGGATTAAAACATTTTCTGTGATTTAGTTGCCACATGTTACGTTATGGGTCACGTCAAAACTAGGTTAAAGCGCTCGAACAAACACAATATAGGACTTCTATCGACTGTAGTATGAGGCTAGCTGTTTCTCCGTGCATAAATTATAATGACTGAGACTCGATCTGGCCAAAAACCGTAGCCTATTCAACAACAAAGTTCAATTAAAGTATCTGACCTGAAAACCTGATGTAGATCGCACGTTCTTGAGACAACCACTGTTCAGCCAGATTCGGAGATGTCGCACTTAGTAGTTACTGAAAGAACTTTTGCATCGATAAATATAGCAACGTTTCGCTGTGTAGCTCGAAATTAATAGATCGTCGTGTCGAAGCGTTATCAAACAGGATCTGCTTCTGCATTGCTACAGATTAACAGCTGTGCCCAAGTTAAGGCACGCAGATGAGCTTCCGCAAGTTTAGTTTTGCTGGTGCTTCCTGAGTGGAGTGAAATCAGGGCTTTTGGGGGCTTAGTTTTCATTTCGGTGGATGAGTCGTGATTTAGCATGTCAGAGTACGTGATCTCACAGAGCATGCACCATTATGCAACAGTATTCCGATCAGTATCTAGAAAAGCCGTAGGATAATCTCAAGATTTGTGTCTGTTATTCGCAACGTAAAATGATTCTTTTACCAAACAGTTTAATGCTAACCTGTGTGTCCAGAAACTGCTTAATACGTAGGTGAATCTAATAACAGAAAATGAACGTCCATATAAATATTTTTAGCAAGAGGGAGCAACAGCATAGATCATTCTGAGAACACTGTCACTTGTGGATAAGATATTAAGTGTCATGTGCACTCAGATAAACATCACACTGTGCAAGAGCTACAACGGAACAACTATTGCTGCTATCCCTCAGGAAAAGTTGCTAATCGTGTCTCACAGTTTGATCAATTGTCCACATGCGTCAATACTGGTCATTTCCAGTATCTTCAGTCTCGCCTCAGTTCTTTCGTAAATGTTTTCCAAGTCAGCCTTATTTTCTCTTCCTTGTCAATAGCCAACACGAAGTTGAACTTGCAGAGCTACTAACAAGAATAAAGGACATTAGTCTAGCATATAGATTAGACATCAACCTCAGCAAGTCCAAACTCATGATAACTGATCCAGAAGAACAGATCCACCTCACAGGTCGATTAAAGGAACTGGAAGTCGTGCATTCCTTCATCTATTTTTTGTGAACCACCTGCAGCACGGGAAGTTGTGAAGATGAGATAAGAAGGCGGATCACGCTAGGGTGAATGGCGATGTAGCGGTTCACCAAGATCTGTCAGAGCAGCTCAATAACAAATAGCACAAAGATCCGGCTAGTCGAAAAACTCGTCTTTTCTCTCTTCTTTTATGGTTGCGAAACATGGACACTCAAGGCCAGAGACAAACAGCGCATTGATGCGTTTAAGCTTTGGTTCTGGCGTAGTGTGCTACGCATAAAATGGACCGAAAGAAGAACAAATGTGTCCATTATTGAAGAGCTCCATATCTCCAGACGCCGTTCTTTTTGAGTCACCGAACAAATACTCCAGTTCTTTGGCCGTATTCTGAGAACAGATGGAGAAAATGTAGACAATATAATCTTACAAGGAAAGATCGAAGGCACGAGATCAAGAGGAAGAGCAGCGAGCAGATGGATATCAAGGAGGTCTCTGGTGTACCTCTTCAACAGGCACTAAGAGAAGCTGGCAACCGTCCGAGATGGAAACGCTTGGTTCATGGGATCATGACGCTCAGCATTGAGCACAACGACTTATGATGATGATGATGATGTAGAATACAATGCAATAAATAATATATCATAATTAACTGTCAGTGAGAACATTAAATTAAGCAGAAATATATGAAAGTAATAACTTAGTTTTCAAACTTTTCACCAGTGTAGCATTCTGTTGACTTTCGGCTGGCCTCTGCGTTGGTATGACTCCAGATCATCATGGGCCATGAGAGAATATTTTCCCCATGTACAGCCACGGGCACATTTTTTATTTACGTAATGAAAACTGCACCAGTTACGTATGTTTAGATGCTTAGCTTAACGTGTTTTGAGAACGTATTGTCATTTGAAGTGTATTTGTTTACGTGAATTTGTTTGGTGATGTTTGCATGTGTGATTTTCTGCTTTCCTTGCGTCGTTTGCGGTTACACTGCTATCAGAAAATCAGACAAAACACATCTTTGAGTGTTTTTAAATGCTAATGTTAGAGATGGTATTTTTGATTGTCTAATTACAAATATTGTGCCTCCTCCACTTTGCAGAATACCACATATACGCCAATCATCACTGGCACTGCTTGATTATAAAACATGCTACAAAGACATTACGAGACTATGGTTTACAAAGAGGCTGTACACAGTCTGATGTGTTACAGTGCTTTTGGATTACATTGTATATGATTGTCAATTACAAAATGTCCTTATGCTTACGTTGCACAGATTTCTCATACAACAGAAACGAATCTTCATTGATCTCACATTGTACATATTTTGTTTGCTGCAGTGGATTTATGCACGAGGATTCGTGTCCATTGACTACTGTCTATTTCTTCCGAACTTCCACGGAACTTTAGTACAAGCTAATCAGCTATTATGGGTGCGCTGCAAGGTGAATAAATCACAAACTGTGAACTAAGTTACTTTATCCATAGTACAGTGCACATTACACTTAGCATCGGTGGTAAACTGAAATGATGTACCGCACCTGGAGGTCAACAAATTTACTTCCATTGGCATGTTCTCCCGATTCTGTGGAGGTGGATCTCTCGGACACGGAAATAAGTCGATGTACGGTCCGTTTAAGAGCAATATTGCTTTATTACAATGTTAGGATTACATACATAATAACGTAAATCATTAATGTTTAGAATTTTGTGGAGTACGAGAAATTTCTTAACGGAGAGTTCCTTAACTCAGTTTTTGATTTCACCACATTGCCCAAAAGATATTTAATATGCTCTGGCAATTTGCTGAATACATGTGTACGCATTTGTCAGACTCTATTCTGTAGTGATGTAAGTCTTTATAATGGGTTTCCATCTTGGTCGTAGCATTATATTCACACTCTGCACTACTTTTTTGATAAATGAGAAATACTGTTAATGGCAAAGCACATTGCTGAAAATAGGTTTTCTAAAAACATTTACGCCAGTAACATGTAGTTTTTGGGAAGTATGTGCAAGATGTTCTGGTATTAACATGTAAAACAGTCTTGATAGAACATTTCTGAATTATTAAAATATTACACTTGCATTTTGTGTTATCCGAAAAGTGATACCTTAATTCATTAGTGAATGGTAAAATGCAGAGTAAATTGTGTTCTTCATGTTCACTTATACCCGTGAAAATACATGCTACAGATGTAGGAAATTTGATTTATCACATTTAGGGCTGGCTGTTTCTCCAGTCAGTTGGCAGATGATGGTTAGAGTGCTGCCACCTAAGTTTTCAGGCTTGAAGATGGCGCATTGATGCGCCGAAACTTGTTGCAAAAAAATAAATAAAATCACAAAGACGGCTGTAGGCGTTTTATGTAATCACAATTTCCCTACTCTGGTTGTCAAATATCTCTACTTCCTAACCCTTCTGCTTTGTTGTTCGATTGCAATACTTTAACGTGTTACTGGAGTTCTACAAGAAGTACCGTATGGCAAAAAATTTATGATAATATACTTCTATTGCACTAACTTTCGATATACTTCATTAGTTGTCGTTTCAGTAAGAATACGGTGCTTATCTGTATTCCTATCTGGAATCGTCTGGACAAAATTAGGATTTTATTGCACTGGAAATGAAAATAATTTACGTTAATCATAAACCAGAGATGGCCTAAACTATATCCCTCGTGCATATTAAGCATGGTTCTTCGTCGTTTCCTGAGTGCCTATTCTTACAGAACCAGTATACTATGCTTTCCGTCCTCCAAAGAATATAAAAACCTCACCCTTTGTCATTTGTGCCACAAGATAATGTCTTAGGGATCCTCTGTGTAATGTTATTTGTTGTGTAGAATTGTTCTCAGGGATCCTCTACATAATGTTGTATAGCGTCTAGAATTTGTAAAGTGATCTTGATAAAAATATGACTGTGCTAGGACTGTGTGACGAGCGGTATTTATAAGAGGAATAGAACAAAGCAATGAGAATTCATCAAATTTCGGCAGCGAAATAAATACACGAACCTCCTGCTTCATGTAATTCGATTTTACGAAGCTTTTAAACGATTCATTCCGGTGTCTAAACAGCTTTAGCCGCGTGTAAAGGGAAAAATTGAATTTATCTCTCAGGGGCTATTGGTTTTTCATCTCATGTGGCGCGAGAGAGGTCGGTCCGATCCCCGACATGAAAGGACTCGACATTTGCTCGATTTCACGAGTGTAGCCAGACAAATGTTTGAAACGGGATTGCAGCCGGTGTTGAGCGAACCGTTTATTTTCTTGTATGGGCACGTAGTCAGGCGTAATAGTCCATCTCTTTAACGTGTTCGGCTGAGGTGAAGCTAGGCTGTATATGAATATATTCGTCCTCCTCACGTTTGTTAAATGAACCGGAATGTACGAAACATAGCAAGAATTGGCGTCTCTGCGAAGGAACTGTTTTGGAGGAATCTTCTTTTGATTATTCCTGTCTACCTTGACAACTACCACCTAGAAACAAGTGAACGTAACTATTTTTCATGTTAACGGCTTGCCCAAAGAAATTGATCAGTTGTTTCTGACAACCTGTGTATGTGCTTTGGACGCTTATACGTATATTCTCTGCCCTCAATGGGCAAAGCATTCCACAAAAAGGGGGTTGCTTGCAAATTTGAGTTATTGTTCTGCCAAAAGAACGCTTCACGCTCTTCAATCACTGATTTATTTCGAACCATAATATTACAAATGATGACGTATGAGTTGGTCATTTCATTGTCAAATATGGAGTTATTGCCAAACGAGGTAAATGGTTGTTCGTGACGCTATGCACTACTTTTTTGATAAATGAGAAACATTGCTCAGAATAGGTTTTATAAACACACTTCACATAATCAAAATATTTCCCATATCTTCTTCGAGGAAACTGAATTAATTACAAACGTTAAGGCACCAGCCGTAGTACAAGATGGAGGAAACGAGGAAATCAAACGGAGAATTTTAAATATCTACGAGTGTGAATAGAACTAAACACGTTTGAGAAAGAAGTTTTCACATTACTAGCCAAAAAATGGAAACTGCGTCTCAACCAAAGTGAAGCAGTTACTTTTGGTTAGTACCATGACACATTACTGCATAGTAACATTACAGAATTAATTGCTCAGATTACCAAAGGTTTATACCAATAAAGAAGAATCCTAAGGGAAGCAAGATCCTCCTAACAGAACACTCTTCGACCGATACTTCGGTCAATTGTTCGTGACTGTAAGATCTTTACCACGTGGGATCGATAGAGATCCAAAAGGCAGCTACATATTTCGTCACAGGATAGTTCAGGAAGTGCCAAAGTCTCACCCTGTTACTAATCTTACTCTGGTAGCAACAGCTGCAAGAAGGATGTTGTGCATCATGGTGTCAACTTTCGATGTTGAATGTTCCTAGAAGAGTCAACCAGCACGCAGTTTCCTCTTACATGGAACTCCCGAAAAGACCACGAAAGTAAAAGTACAGACATTCGAACTTTCAGGAAACATTCCTCACACACAAAGAAAAAAAAATATCTTATGTGGACATGTGTCCAGAAACGCTTACTTTCCATGTTAGAGCTCATTTTATTACTTCTCTTCAAATCACATTAATCATAGAATGGAAACACACAGCAACAGAACGTACCAGCGTGACTTCAAACACTTTGTTACAGGAAATGTTCAAAATGTCCTCCGTTAGCGAGGATACATGCATCCACCCTCCTTCGCATGGAATCCCTGATGCGCTGATGCAGCCCTAGAGAATGGCGTATTGTATCACAGCCGTCCACAATACGAGCACGAAGAGTCTCTACATTTGGTACAGGGATTGCGTAGACAAGAGCTTTCAAATGCCCCCATAAATTAAAGAGGGTTGAGGTCAGGAGAGCGTGGAGGCCATGGACGTGGTACGCCACTACCAATCCATCGGTCACCGAATCTGTTGTTGAGAAGCGTACGAACACTTCGCCTGAAATGTGCAGGAGCTCCATCGTGCATGAACCGCATGTGTCGTACTTGTAAAGGCACATGTTCTAGCAGCACAGGTAGAGTATCCCGTATGAAATCATGATAACGTGCTCCGTTGAGCGTAGGTGGAAGGACATGAGGCCCAATCAAGACATTACCAACAATGCCTGCCCAAACGTTGAAAATCTGTGTTGTTGATAACGTGATTTGCACAATTGCGTGCTGATTCTCGTCGGCCCACACATGTTGATTGTCTAAATTTACAATTTGATCACGTTGGAATGAAGCCTCATCCGTAAAGAGAACATTTCCACTGAAATGAGAATGAACTATTCGCAAAAGTGTACCCGTGGAGGCCAATCCACTACTGATAGTGCCTGCACACGTTGTACATGATACGGAAACAACTGGTTCTCCCGTAGCTCTCTCCATACAGTGACGTGGTCAACTTTACGTTGTACAGCAGCAACTTCTCTGACGCTGACATTAGGGTTATCGTCAACTGCACGGAGAATTGCCTCGTCCATTGTATGTGTCCTCATCGCTCTAGGTCTTCCCCAGTCGTGAGTCATAGGCTGGAATGTTCCGTGCTCCCTACGACGCCGATCAATTGCTTCGAACGTCTATCTGTCGGGACACCTTCGTTCTGGAAATCTGTCTCGATAGAAACGTACCGCGCCACCGCTATCGCCCCGTGCTAATCCATACATCAAATGGGCATTTTCCAACTCCGCACTTGTCAATATTGCACTGACTGCTGCCCAGGTTCGATTCCCGGCGGGGTCAGGGATTTTCTCTGCCTCGTGATTGCTGGGTGTTGTGTGATGTCCTTAGGTTAGTTAGGTTTAAGTAGTTCTAAGTTCTAGGGGACTGATGACCTAAGATGTTAAGTCCCATAGTGCTCAGAGCCTTTTTTTTTTTTTTTTTTTTTTTTTGCACTGACTGCAAAACCACGTTCGTGATGAACACTAACCTGTTGATGCTACGTGCTGATGTGCTTGATGCTAGTACTGTAGAGCAATGAGTCGCATGTCAACACAAGCACCGAATTCAACATTACCTTCCTTCAATTGCGCCAACTGGCGGTGAATCGAGGAAGTACAGTACATACTGACGAAACTGAAATGAGCTCTAACATGGAAATTAAGCGTTTCCGGACACATGTCCACATAACATCTTTTCTTTATTTGTGTGTGAAGAATGTTTCCTGAAAGTTTGGCCGTACCATTTTTGTAACACTCTGCATTAATAGAGAAATAAAAAAAATGGACCACTAAAGCTCTACGTTATAACATATTGGACAGAAATTTTATGTAGAAAAGTTCTCCTTTGTCGTTCGACTGTGTAGTATCATACGAGTTCCAGCGAAGCGTACTTTTACGTTGTCACAGTTTTCAAAAGTGGCGAAAACCATGAACAACATTTAATCAAAAAAATTACGAGATACTCTTGAGATGTAGCGCCACACATCGCTCATACATGTCTGGTGAGATCAAGTTGCTCCATACAGATGTGTGCTCTCACAATCCATTAGGTGCTGGTATTTACGCATCCGCCCGAGGGATGTCACTATCGTGTAGGAAGTGAAATATTAAGCAGTCTAAACAACGTGTTTGTTACAAATAATTTTATCTGTTGCACATATTATGCCATCTGATAGTTACTGATGGTTAAATGTGTTTGATTATTAGAGTGAATGAAGATGTGAATGAGGTGTAATGTGATATGTGCATATTGGCTTGTCTGTTAACTGAGTATATGGTAGCGTGATAGCTGTGTCGAGACAGCGTAATAGACGTTTATGCTCACGGGAAATTTGCAACATGTGATTCCATAGATGATGGCACTGGGAAAATGACAAACATACACTGACACTTTAGTTGCATTTAGATAGGACTGTTTTACTATTCATGCGTTTCCCTAATAAATTTCTTTGAAGAGATATTATGTTGTGAATGGTTCAAAATAATAGACTTATGATACCGAGGTTCAGAATGATAGACGATTGATTATAATGTATCTCTGTCTTTCAGAACTGAGAGCATCCTGGTAGATTAGTTTGGTGGACTCTGGAAGACATTCGGAGCCCAGACATGACAAGCAGAATGATAAAAATATGAAAAATCCTGAATTTTTGTGTGAACTGCGAAGTTTTCCAATAACGTAAGTCCGCGTGGCGTATTGCACAAATCGTGACCGCGAACTGATAGTTCAGAGTGACTGGCTTGTGTAATACTGAGCGAACATTCTGCTTCACAATCGGTTTGTAAATTTTCCGATAATGGGTTGGGTGCCTACCGTATGGTGGCTATTAAGAATAATTCAGATTACGTGTGAATGTCGAAAGAACTTCAGATTAGCTCCGACTTTTCGGAAAATTTTGTATTCGTGAAGTCACAGTATACTCGAATTTTCATTTGAACTTGGTTTTCATTTGATGGCTGGTGAAAGCTGCTACGGAAAACTTTAGTTGCACTCTTTAGATAGATTTAGTGTGGCTAGTTTCCGCTACGGCTTCTCTAGCCAAGAAACCTTATTCGTTTCGTAACAGGGAAGACGCATTCTACAGAAGAAGAGAGAAGTATCCAAAGTTGACTGGAACACTTTTCTCAAAGGCGAAAATGTCACCGCGCCATTACTCAGTGATAATTTTGTGCCTTTTTGTGCTCTGCGATAAATAAAATTCTGTCGACATTTAAGTTTGACGTAGAGCAGTGTTAGACGCTGCATTAGAGAAGGCCTGATAAAAAAAAGTAAATAAAAATAAAAATTAAGCATTCAGAACGAAAGGAGGAAAATAAATGAAATTACACGAACTTGAAGGATTTGTGGTGTTAGCCCGCCGGAGTGACCGAACAGTTCTAGGCACTACAGTCTGGAACCGCGCGACCGCTACGGTCGCAGGTTCGAATCCTGCTTCGAGCATGGATGTGTGTTATGTCCTTAGGTTAGTAAGATTTAAGTAGTTCTAAGTTCTAGGGGACCGATGACCTCATAAGTTAAGTCTCATAGTGCTCAGAGCCATTTGAACTTTTTTTTTATTTGTGGTGTTAATTCTGTGATTTCAATATCGGGTCAAATTAACAAGGAACTCGGAAATATGAACCCACTTATCTGACGAAAATTGTAAACATGGCAGTGAGACAGCGACCGTGCATGATACGGGTAAAACAGCCAACCATTTGCTACAAAATTCTTCTTCTACCACGTTTCGACGCCGACGCATGCTCATCCCATTAGAAATCACAAGTACCTAAAAAGATAAGAAACAAATATTAAAGTGGAGGAAAACTGAGATTTAAACAGTTTTTAATCCGTAAGGATTATGAGAATAAGGTACTCACGTGTGGTAACTTACGACCATATTTAAGAGCAATAATGCTCTCGTCACTTAAAATAGTTCATTAAAAAAATAATATTGAAATGCCGTAGAATTAAAAACATTGAAACTGACTTATTTCTGGTAACGTGATGTTGCACCGGACGCGCCGCTACGTGCTGCAAGAGGTAACAGTTACTGGAGGTGGCATCAGACTCACAGGCCCATATGCCGAAGTTACCACGACGTGGACAAGAAATAAGTCGTGCATCAAGTAGAAGTGGAAATTACCAACTTCCTAGTTTACGAAAAATACTTTAAATAGCATGTAAATGGCCATCTCACATATCAGTACCCAGTATTATGCAAAATGAAAAATTATTAGGACAGTGCAATAGGAAATATTAACCACATTTTTGTTCAAATGGTTAAAATGGCACTGACCACTAAGCGACTTAACTTCTCACATTTTTGTACGAAACAATTACAATGCAATAAATGAAGAAAACAGAGGAAAACGATATTTTAAAGTCTACTCTGAGGAAAAAGAGATGTGACCTTTAAGCATTTCTAAGTAGTGACTTTATTCCATTAAAAAAAATTGTTACGTAGCTGCAACGATTTATGAAGGGAACCGTCTTTAAGAGAAAGGTGTTTGTCTGAAGACAAGCCGATTAAAGAACAAATATTTCTGTGGGTTTTACAAAAAAGCGATGGGTATTGTTAACTCGCCGAAATATTAGAGAACAAGCGATAGGTATGCTAACCCACTGAAATATTAGAGAACAAATATTTCGTTGTGTTAACAATACCTATAGCATTTTTTCTTTTTTTTGTAAAACCCACAGAAATATTTGTTCTCGAATTGGTTTTTCAAACCACGATAGATCTAATAGGGGAACCCCGGCAGAACGGGTTACGGGGGCATAACGTGATTGTACTGTTTTCTAGTCTGGAGAATGCTAGAACTTACAGTAGTGGCATGTAACTACCTGTACGTCTCTGAATGAAGGAAGGATGCGACTACCTTTATGATTTGATTTGGAGGGAGACTTGTAAGTGAACGGTGGTCCTTCACGTTATCCGTGGTGTTTTTAAAGTTTTGGTGACTTTAAACGCAAGATGAGACGTTAATCCTTAACTGTACGCCTTTAAATGAAATCCAAATGATTCGCTTTGCTGGTGTAATTTTGTAATACAAGAAAGTCCAAGTTTTTATGCCTGTGGTACAGTAATGCTAGAACCGTAACAGAGCGAAAGAGTAACAGAGCTTCCATGGAGGCATTGACCGTCCTGCCCATCAGTGGGATAAATGTGCTTTTTAGCAGTTACGGCGATTAATTCTGAAATAATGAGCGGAGTTCTTACTTTTCTTCCATCTGCCTTATGTACATTTGACTGCCCCTTATAAAATGTTCCTCTGCCATAGACAATTCTTTTGGTTCCTATAGTTTAAATTCTAAACATAACACATTTATTCAACTTTCCACGCCATCTTTGAGAAATTAAATGATAACAACGACCAACATCTTGCCCACAGGAGGGAAATACCAGCGGTCTACGAAGCTGCAATACTTGGAACGACTTCTCTTCCATATACGAATATTTTATTTCTAGGAGATTAACAAGCGGTAGTCGTCGGGTTAGACAGTACAAACATTAGAAATCGTAGCTGCTATTAATGTTACCTGAAATGGTTAAAAGATGAAACGATCATAAATGAGAGAAAGACATGCTGTGCATTTCTCCGTCAGTGCCGTACGCGATGGACTAGTGCAGACATATGTTTCCATTTTTTTTTTTTCTACTGTAGCAATGTGTTTTTCAATAGCTGAAAATACTTAGCGATAGCTTTTTCTGCTCATGAATTCTGCATTACGGAAACATTATTTAGATTTTTGTAGACAGTTTCACATCATTCTCTCAATTTTTTACTGCACGCGTTTCAATAATACTCGTTTTAATGACCCTAAAAGTGCCGTTTCCACTCTTAAAGCGAATATTGCAATTGCAAAATGCGTTTAAAACCGGTGTTCCAGCGCACATTTAATATCACAACGCTCTGATAAAGCTATTATGGCTGGTCCTGCGCTCGTAAAATAGTTACTTTTACATGAATAATTATCATACCCGTTTGCAATTTCATTGTGGACAGCAACTGTATTTCAGAGCAGGTTATAATATTAATGTTCGGTCTCACGATTTAGTGGAAAATGTATCCGCAGACAATAAGGGGTCAAGCAGAGGTCAGCTTTACGTACACTTGACAACAACATTATGCTCACACTTTCCGAGCGATTTCGACCTAGAGACTTCTACGCTAGTAGGAATTATGAGTCAGACGGACGGTTCATCTTTCGACGCCATCTTTAGAGAGACTGAATGTCTAACAACAAGCAAAATTTCAAAACTCTCGAAATGTGAGCACTGTTGCTGGGCCACTTTGCCATCTTGCTCTTTACGAGGTACTAAATAGTTAGCGGTATTAGGAGGGTGATTCAGATGAAAATTTTAATTCCTTGTGCAAATAAAGTAACAAATGAAAATTAAAAAAAGAAACTTAACTCCGCCCGAACAGACCGTGAAAGTCTAACGGTACCGAACAGCCGCCGTGTCAACCTCAGCCCAAAGGTCTCACGGGATGCGGAAAAAAGATATATCATTAATCGGTGTAGACTACGTGACGTGTAAGGTTCGCATTCCTCCGCTTCGGAAGTGTATTGGTACCTCGTTGAAAGAATTCTTTTGGTTTTGAATGCAGTCTCTCATGTAGCGTGGTTTGCACCTCTTTATCGCTTCTCAAAAGCTTTTCTTAGCAGTACGGACATATGACAGTCGGAAGGACCAGTGATTTGCTGAAGATGGCCCTATAGCCCAGTTTCAAATAAACAAAAATCAGTAGAACAAAAACTGTGTACTTGTTATTCAACCACAAGTTTCTGGTGAGTTATGTGGGTATTTAAGATATTCAAATTTGATATCCTGCACTGCTTCCACAGTTGAACGTGCAATAAGGATACGAACATTGTAGCGTTATACCAAAACACGCAGTGTGAGTCTTTTATTTGTTTATGGAGGGGAGGTGTCTATGTAGCAGATTTTACGAACTGTTTGACTTTTTACCTAAAATTACAGGGCGACGTTTTTAATTTGATATTGGGATGGCTGGTTCAGGCGAGATTTTGTAAGTGGTCATCCAGCTACATATTCCTGTGGATCTACTTTAGTTTTCCTCTTGTCTAACTCAGATTTCTTTCACATTTTTAGAAAGCTGAACAATTTGAACTCTGTCTCCCATTATGTGAGCTAGTGTGATCGCATGGATGATCATGGCTGAGGCTGGGGGAGGGTGAATGGGATTTTACCACAGACTGCTTTTTACCTCTATTCTCGCATTTTCCCCGTTTAAATCACGTTCGTTTTCAACTGATTTCGTATAAGCACTCATCACCCCGTCGTCGAATGTCCCTAACCCACAAACATAAACACATGAACTACTCGTCACTGTTAACAACAAGTATCAAAATAGCCGCTGTTGCGTCCCAAAACATACTGAGCATGACTCTTCCTGTCACTGGTTGAGTGAGGAATACTTTTCGTTTTGGTCATAAGACATACGCTATTTCTTACTCTATCTTTCGTTTCATGTTATTGATAGTGCACCCAGTTCTCATCTTATGTAACAATTCAGTCCGAACTCGTTACCGCCAGTTAATTTATAACCGAGATGACACCGATCTCACCGACACATTATTGGTTCGGAGCACAACTTACACGATGTTGTGTGCTGAAACAACATTAATATCCAAATCCATTATCAAACTCTGTAGCACTGGTACAGCAACCATGGTACTATTACAGAGAGAATTCGGTTGTGATTGCAATAAAGATGGTTTTATTACTTGTTCATTTGTGAAGCGTTTCGCCTGTATTTAAAGGTATCTTCAGACAATCGAACTATGGGTAAATAACCATTTTTGCCTGCGAATAATTTTATACGTTTGACACCTCATTTCATGACATGTTTATTTACCCACAATTCGTTTGTCTGAAGATGCCTTTAAATAAAGGCAAAACTCGTCGCAAATAAAGAACTAATAAAACCATTTTTATTGCAGCCATGACTGTATTCCTTCCGTAATAGCCAAATTGTAGATATTTCGCTTACAGTAACATGCTGTTTGCCTTCGCAAGCTCTTCCACCGCGATATTGTCTCTTCGTGCTTTGACCGGCCCAAGCGAGCATCATTTCCCGTAGAAGTTAAGCCACTTTCAAACTTTCTGCACTATTCGTATACTTACTACGGGAACACATAGGAATAATCGTACCGTGAGGCCATCCAGTGATTTATTTCCAGATCCACATCACAGATCGCTGATCCAACACGGTGTAAAACGAGAATGGGGAGGCCATCTTGCACTGGCATAGCTTTCTCTTCGGTGATGCAACCATCGGCTGCGACCGTTCCTCGTTTATCACGCAAGGGTAGTTCCCACCAACTCTCAAATCGATAGTACAACTAATATGACATTTATTGTATTTTGAAGGCTCTCATTTGAATCAGCCTCTAAGTTTAGCACCATCTGTTAGACTCCTCTTACCCTTGATAGATTATCAGCGGCCGACCTTAGTGGTCGAGCGGTTCTAGGCGCATCAGTCTGGTACCGAGATCTGGTGTCAAGTTCCGGACGCAACAGTTAAAGCGCCTAATTAAGGCAAGGTTGGCGGAGTTAGCAGAATCTAACCTTCGTTCCTGATAAAAATTCAAAGTGAAGTTATTGCGCTGGCCACCGAGTGTTCTTCTCTTGTAGTTTAACTTGTACCTCGAAGCAGTAATGAAGAGAGTGAAAGGAAATGCCGAAAGAAGAATAAACGCCCAGCGACATCATATTACAATGCTTAAATTCACAAACGATAAAGCCCTTGTGGTCACATGTAGGGATGCCTCAGCGCACATGGGGCGTTCAGTAAATAATACAATAGTTTCTATTTCTGAAAGAAAGTTAGTTTCATTCGGGATTCAAATACACCACATTATTCTTCACTCCTTTGACTAAAAAAAAACCCTTTGTTTCAACATCTGTTCATTGCGACGGCCTTACACCACCTTACTGGGAGGGCCTTTATGCCCCCTTGGTACCATTCTACTGATCGAAGTTCGAGCCAATGTCTTACTGCATCAATAACATTCTCACCAGTCTCATAGAGAGCATCCTTCAATCGGCCAAACAGATGAAAGTCGGAAGGCGCGAGATCAGGGCTGTGGGGTGGATAAGGACGAACAGTCCAATCAATTTTTATGGGCTCTTCTCAGTTCGAATATAGTGAATTTCCTTGAGACAGAGTAGTTGCTGTCCATGCATCAGCACGGCTTTAGAAAGCCTCGCTCCTGCGAAACGCAACTCGCCCTTTTTTTACATGATATCTTGCGAACCATGTATGAAGGGTATCAGACGGATGCCATATACCTTGACTACCTAACTAAGGTAAGAGCATATGGGATTGGTTCACGAGTATGTGAGTGGCTCGAAGACTTCTTAAGTAACAGAACCCATAAGGTTGTTGTCGATGGTGAGTGTTCATCGGAGGTGAGGGTATCGTCCGGAGTACCCCAGAGAAGTGTGGTAGGTCCGCTGTTGTTTTGTATCTACATAAATGATCTTTTGGATAGAGTGGATAGCAATGTGCGGCTGTTTGCTGATGACGCTGTGGTGAACGGGAAGGTGTCGTCGTTGAGTGACTGTAGGAGGATGCAAGATGACTTGCACAGGATTTGTGATTTGTGTAAAGAATGGCAGCTAACTCTAAATATAGATAAATGTAAATTAATGCAGATGAATAGGAAAAAGAATCCCGTAATGTTTGAATATTCCATTAGTAGTGTAGCGCTTGACACAGTCACGTCGATTAAATATTTGAGCGTAACATTTCAGAGCGATATGGAGTGGGACAAGCATGTAATGGCGGGGAAGGCGGATAGTCGTCTTCCGGTCGTTGGTAGAATTTTAGGAAGATGTGTTCATTTGCAAAGGAGACCGCTTATAAAACACTATTACGACCTATTCTTGAGTACTGCTCGAGCGTTTGGGATCCGTATCAGGTCGGATTGAGGGAGGACATAAAAGCAATTCAAAGGCGGACTGCTAGATTTGTTACTGGTAGGTTTGAACATCGCGCGAGTGTTACGAACATGCTTCAGGAACTCGGGTGGGAGTCTCTAGAGGAAACGAGGCGTTCTTTTCGTGAATCGCTACTGAGGAAGTTTAGAGAACCAGTATTTGAGGCTGACTGCAATACAATTTTACTGCCGCCAACTTACATTTTGCGGAAAGACCATAAAGATAAGATAAGAGAGTTAGGGCTCGTACAGAGGCATATTAGGCAGTCATTCTTCCCTCGTTCTGCTTGAGAGTTGGAAAGGGAGAGAAGATGCTAGTTGTGGTACGAGGTACCCTCCGCCACGCACCGTATGGTGGATCGCGGAGTATGTATGTAGATGTAGAGCGCAGACTTACATGAGGCCTTGCGTTGTCATGGAGAAGTGAAGTTCGTTTGCATTTTTGTACCATCGAATAGGCTGAAGTCGTTTCTTTAATTACCCGAGGGTAGCGCAATACACTTCAGAGTTGATCGTTACACCACGAGGGAGAAAATCAAGCAGAATAACCCGTTAAGAGCCCTAGAAAACTGTTGCCATGTCGTCATCGGCTGAGGATGCGGCTCTGAACTTTTTCTCCGGAGGTTAGGTGGCGTGGTGCTACTCCGTGGCTTGTCGTTTTGTTTCCGGTTCAAAGTGACAAACCCACGTTTCAAGATCTGCGACGATGTTCGACAGAAAATTATCGCGATCAGCTTCGTAACGCGCTAGTAGTTCTGCAGAGATGGTCCTTCATTGCTCTTTGTAGACTTCTGTTAAGGTGGCGAGGAAACCAGCGGGCACACACGTTTGAACTCTCCTACTGGTGGACGAGTGTGTCAGCACTACCAACAGAGACGTCAAGTCATGCAGCGAGGTGTTTGATTGCGATCCGTCGATCACCTCCAATGAGAGTGTCCACACGTTCCAACATTGTAGGAGTACAGCCGTGTAGGGTCCTCCGGCACGCGACGGATCGGACAGTTTTGCGCGTTGTTGTTGGGATAATGACAGACGCCTGCTTGCTTTTGTTCACTGCCAGGTCTGCACGTGCGTAATGTAAGCGCATACGAATATTTACGTTGCTCTGGCTTTCCACAAAAGAAACTCAGTAATAGCTCTCTGGTTCGAACGCACCTCAGTTATAGACGCCATTTTGAAGGCTATATATAGCGCCGCCATCCATCGGAACTTCATGAAATTGTAGGAACTGAAGCCAGAATATTCAACAATATCTCACAACAATTTTCGCATTATTTCAATGTAAATTTAGCAGGAAGGACTGTGTTGTATTACGCATTGAACGCCCCTTGTAGAGAGCACAACTAATACAGGATGTGGCATAAAGAGAACCAAATCAAAGTCAGTGGGGTTGAAACGAAAAAATATCTATTTGGTTATCAAAATTTGGAACGACTCAGTAAGGGACGCTGTGAAATAACAGCGTCTGGGAATCAAGAATACAAAGGTCGACCGTGATTTGGACAAGCAAGGAAAGCTTTATTCAATAAAAGAGAATCAGAAATATCCCCGACTTACGAATATCCTTTTTTCTACTTCAGCCTGCCTTACCTGCTGTTAACGGACAGCACCCACAGCTCATTCAGCTCAGTGAGATTAGTTCTATTACAGATCGCTATGCATTCTTGTGGTATTCCTCTTGTTTCCGCCATACGTTTCTGAGTGTGGCAGTCCTAGTCAATGATTAAATTGTGTTTCGGGAAATCCATACATTTAAGAAATTTTAGATCGATTCAGTTACTACACTCCTGGAAATGGAAAAAAGAACACATTGACACCGGTGTGTCAGACCCACCATACTTGCTCCGGACACTGCGAGAGGGCTGTACAAGCAATGATCACACGCACGGTACAGCGGACACACCAGGAACCGCGGTGTTGGCCGTCGAATGGCGCTAGCTGCGCAGCATTTGTGCACCGCTGCCGTCAGTGTCAGCCAGTTTGCCGTGGCATACGGAGCTCCATCGCAGTCTTTAACACTGGTAGCATGCCGTGACAGCGTGGACGTGAACCGTATGTGCAGTTGACGGACTTTGAGCGAGGGCGTATAGTGGACATGCGGGAGGCAGGGTGGACGTACCGCCGAATTGCTCAACACGTGGGGCGTGAGGTCTCCACAGTACATCGATGTTGTCGTCAGTGGTCGGCGGAAGGTGCACGTGCCCGTCGACCTGGGACCGGACCGCAGAGACGCACGGATGCACGCCAACACCGTAGGATCCTACGCAGTGCCGTAGGGGACCGCACCGCCACTTCCCAGCAAATTAGGGACACTGTTGCTCCTGGGGTATCGGCGAGGACCATTCGCAACCGTCTCCATGAAGCTGGGCTACGGTCCCGCACACCGTTAGGCCGTCTTCCGCTCACGCCCCAACATCGTGCAGCCCGCCTCCAGTGGTGTCGCGACAGGCGTGAATGGAGGGACGAATGGAGACGTGTCGTCTTCAGCGATGAGAGTCGCTTCTGCCTTGGTGCCAATGACGGTCGTATGCGTGTTTGGCGCCGTGCAGGTGAGCGCCACAATCAGGACTGCATACGACCGAGGCACACAGGGCCAACACTCGGCATCATGGTGTGGCGAGCGATCTCCTACACTGGCCGTACACCTCTGGTGATCGTCGAGGGGACACTGAATAGTGCACGGTACATCCTAACCGTCATCGAACCCATCGTTCTACCATTCCTAGACCGGCAAGGTAACTTGCTGTTCCAACAGGACAATGCACGTCCGCATGTATCCCGTGCCACCCAACGTGCTCTAGAAGGTGTAAGTCAACTACCCTGGCCAGCAAGATCTCCGGATCTGTTCCCCATTGAGCATGTTTGGGACTGGATGAAGCGTCGTCTCACGCGGTCTGCACGTCCAGCACGAACGCTGGTCCAACTGAGGCGCCAGGTGGAAATGGCATGGCAAGCCGTTCCACAGGACTACATCCAGCATCTCTACGATCGTCTCCATGGGAGAATAGCAGCCTGCATTGCTGCGAAAGGTGGATATACACTGTATTAGTGCCGACATTGTGCATGCTCTGTTGCCTGTGTCTATGTGCCTGTGGTTCTGTCAGTGTGATCATGTGATGTATCTGACCCCAGGAATGTGTCAACAAAGTTTCCCCTTCCTAGGACAATGAATTCACGGTGTTCTTATTTCAATTTCCAGGAGTGTATATGCCTGTGATCCATGTCCATAAACAAATCCGCAAATTTTGAATGGGTGTTCATACTTATGAGTCCACTTTTGATAGGAAGCTGTAATTCCTGCATTTATTTTGACTCGTTATTTTGACAAGAGAACTGGTAGGTATTGTGATTGTGTGTTTTAGCCTTTGTGGAACTCTGTTTCATTTCCGCTGGGTCTGTAGTTATACTAAACCAATGACAGTCCATACGCCCTTACTTTGAAAAATGGGATTTGAGGAGATACTGAAAATAAAGTTACCTTCCTTAACGCAAATAAAATTGTTTTCATGAGTATGAATTCCTTTTATTCCATAATTAATTTCTGAATCATTATTTTTTGTGTTATCCTTAAATGTCCCTCTGCTGTGCAGAACATTTGATTAGGGTTCCTAGGCAATCAGAACGGGCTTAAAAATAGTTCTACTATCTATAATAATTTTTATTTCTCAGCGTCTCTATTACAGTAGTTTCTGTTTATTTGTACGTGTGCGTGCATGCATGCGTGTGTATGTGTTTGGGGGGGGGGGGGGGGGCGGAGGGGTCTAACATCTGCCACCTTTTACAATTGTCAGTTTAAATATAGAATAACTGTTATGCAAATATAAGCTAAACACTTGTAGATGTTCAGCACATAGGTACACTTAACAGCGATCATTTATATCACTTTTCTAAAGCTCCTGGTGCGTCCTAAATCGTACCAACAAATCGCTGGTGTAATTCAAGGTGTAAATCTGATGAATATGTGATGTTTGCATGTCACTTACCCATATCAATGTCTAGAACCCTATAATATCTCACAATTTTCAACATAGCTAACAGCAGCAATAATAAATAAATTTTCAACCAATGTAGTACACAGCCAACCGCTTGTCTAAGTTTCCTGTGAGAACCTTCACTAAGTTTCAGTATCACTAAGGGTATTTTGTTCAGAAGGGGAATGTCGCCTGTAAAGTTTTAACTGTATTATAACTTACGCGTCTAAAATACATAACCTTTTACAACACTGAAATGGAGTATGTGGAACAAAATTGGACTTACATAAATTACATAACGTTAAAATTATAAACACACATGACGAGTTAAGAATCTCAAGTTAAACAGCAGAAAATACGAAATACAGTCATCCGAGGAAACAGTAAAAATTGTTACACAGTAACAACTTGTTAAAAGACCAGACATTAGACTCAACGTGCAAAAATTACTTGCGATACCAGGTAAACATGTTGTAGAGCGTAATACGTCAGTATGATACTTATTTAGATGTTTTAAACAGGGTAAATTGTATGTAGCATAACAGAAAGCATATTTAAAAGATACGAAGGGAATAAAATAACTATTAAAAGGAAAAAAAACAGTGGTGTCGAAATGGAAGTGAAAAGAAACATCAGCCAAAAAGTCATGCAGTTGTGAGCAACGACTTAAAACCGTTAAAGAAACTTTTCTTTTTCAACTTTAGCTGTTCATTTAAAGTGAGACCATCTTTTCTGATCTATAACCAAAGATATAAAGTTCTTCCACGACAGTATGCTTCCACATTTATTTCTCTCTATGTAGAATCGTCATTTCATCTGCTCCTTTTGGACTGTGTTCCGATATTAACGCTCCGTGACAGTAGAATTACGATCATAGGTACGCTTCTTCGCTTAAGTGTTCCTTATATCTTATGTTAAAAACTCCATCGGTTTGTCAGATATAAGAAAACCGGGCACATATGACAGGCAGTATTGTAATTCCTAAACTACGAAAATTTTGATCTGATGTTTTTAAATTATGAAGTAATTATAACTGGAGAGCACTACCTTCCATCCCTATTTATTAACTAGCAGCCGCTGAATCCTATATAACACATTACCTAAGCAAGGTACTGAAGTACAGTTTCCCTTAATAATCTCTCAATTCAGGCAGTTACCTATAGCAGAATAATGATTAATCCATAATTTAACAACTTCAGATGAATCTTTACGTAGCTCCGGAATTTATGAAATTGCTTGCGGTGTGTGGCCGGTGTTTTATATCGGACAGACCGGTAGAGTCTTTTACATAAATTGCGTAGAACACCTGTTACGAAATAAGGGTACCCATTTTAAGAATTCCACTTTCGCTGCGCGTTTATTAATATCGGGACACTATCCAAAAGCAGTAGACGAAATTACGAAGCTACATAGAGAGAAAAAAGTGTAGAAGTTTGATACCTCGAAAGAACTTGAGATCTTTAGACATATGATTTGTAAAGGTGGCCTCATTTTAAATCAACAACTACAGTTCAGAAATAATGGGTTTTTAACGCCTTTAAGCCATTACTCGCAACTGCATGATGTTTTGGCTCAAGTTTCTCTTCGCTTCCATTTCGGAAACGTTGTCTTTTCCTATTACGAAGTGGACTCTGTATTTTTTAACGATAGAACGCCAGACGGCTCTGTATACGACGTCCGCTTCCTCATATTCTATGTACAGACCTTTTCCCCTACCCATCGTTCTTTTGGATAATGTAACGTCTTCATGAAATCTTGCTACAGTACGATCTTTATTCTCTGCTCGTTTTTGTGTTTAACTATTTTATTCACGTTATGCTACATACTTTTTTTATTTCTCTTGTATATTTTATACATGCTTCTTTTTACACTACATCCAATTTATCCTGTTTAGTTTATCTAAATAAGGGTCATACTGACGTATTAGGTCTACGGTAACAGTTGGATGTTTCATACCGTTGAACGTTTACCAGGCTTCTAGCGTCCAGTAAGCGACGCGCTCTACACACATGGTTATCAGGGCGTCGCTACTGCCTGCTTTACGTTCAGTCCAGTGTCTGCGCTTTCAACAATTTTTACTGTTTTCATGGAGGCTTGTATTCGATATTTTCTGCTGTTTAACTTCAGCTTCTTAGCTCATCATATATGTTTGCAGTTTTAACGTCATGTAATTTATGTAACTGCCAGTTTGGTTCCATGTACTCCATTTCCGTGTTGTAAGGTATTAAATATCTCACGCACGTATTTGATTACATGTCTAAAACTTTAAAGGTGACACAGGTGGCGTACCTTCTGAAGAAGATATCCCTAGTGGTACTGACATATCATCAAGAAGAAAGGAGAATGACAATTGCATCATGTCTGTATGGATGTAAGTTAGCACGGGAAAATCTACAATGTGAATGTTCTGAAAGAGCACGGGAAAATCTACAATGTGAATGTTCTGAGAGCGACAGATTCTGGATCAGTTCATTACGTAATAAAAATAAAAACTGGATTCTCTCAAGAATGAAACTTTCACCCTACAGCCGAATGTGAGCTGAGCATACCGGACCGAGACTCGAACTCGGGAACTTTGACTTTCACGGTAAAGCAATTGCCCGCGAAAGGGGAAGGTGCCGAATTCGAGCCTCAGTCAGGCAATCAGTTTTAATCTGCCGTTAAGTTTTAGATTCACTCCATTAATTTTGTATCAAACTGAAAAATTTAAAATGGCGGATGTAATATGGGGAAAAGGATACAGAAACGATTAATGAAGTGGACAAAACGTGTTTTTGGTGAAAATTTAGAATTTTAATGGTAAGCATGTACTATTCTCTTTATTGCAGGAAATAATATAGTAACAAAAATTGAAAGCTTTATGTAGTAATCTTCTTCCTTTGTGCTTCTTGTTCTTCATCATCAGCTCCTTCATCATCTTTCCCACCGTCGTTTGCATTCTCGTCATCATCCTCAGTATCGGATTCCTCGAATCCTCAGCAGCAGGTACCGAGAGGGCAACTGCTTCCGACGACTAAGTTCCCACTTTCCTAGATTTTTTCCATGAAGAAGGACTATGTAATCGTAAAATATTATTTATGAAAAATATATTTATTAAGGAAAAGTTTATGGATATGAAATAAATATAAAAAGTACTCTTTATAAAATAATTATTTTAAGTTATTTAAAATATGTGTACATATTCCGTGATTATATTTTTATTTAGTAGTAGCTTATTAACAGTGTTATACAATTTTACGGGCATGTGCGACCTTTTCGTATTTTATTAAAATTTGCAATTCTGTTTTCTCACTGTAAATAACAGTATTACGAAACTGTCGCTTACAAAATGCTTCGAAGCCGAAGTTGCGGCTTGTAGATGGATTTTTAAGCTTGATTCGAGCAAATAATAGTACATACTTAGGTATGGACTCAAAAAAAAAACGGAATGTCGTAGAATCTAAGACTAACCTACTCTTTTCGTTCGGTTTTCTTTTTTTCCCTTGAATTTTTTTCAGAAATTAATTAACAAAAACCAGCTGTTAATTAATTACTAAATAACGAAATTCCTGTTCGTTGTTAAGGGCGTACTTTCTGGAATAGTTTCTGTTTTTTTTTTTTTTAATCCGTCTGATTTCGCCGACAATAGGATATTTCACCTCAATGAAGTTCAACCTTGGGAAGAACAAACCTCTAGCCAACCTGCAAAACGAAAATACTTAAATCGAAACTCTTGTTTTATGGTCGCTTCTTTTTGGTTTCTGACCCAGTGAGTGCCGCAATGTGAACCACAGTGAAATCTTTACTGGCTTAGCAAGACAGCAAAATACGTTCTTTTCAAGGATTATTAGTACATAGGCGTGGGTGTTGTATATTTAAAGCTATAAGAAGTCAAATCTCCATGTATCATTTGTGAACACCCCACTTTTCAAAATTATTAGTTTTTAGTCTTAGTATTGCATGGGTTTCATTTGTAATAGCCTATAAGGCTAGCGCTGTATATTTTCGTCTTCCGAAAGGCTTCCTAAGGACATTCTTGTAGTTCCAGGCAAGGAAGTTGTATTACTGTGTTTGTGTCCCGAGAGAGTTCTCATAGGTCAATCATTAGCGCGGAGCGGTTAACCACAACTCTTGTTTTTTTTCCTAGTGTTTTTCGTAGTACAGTTATGGCCTTAAATATAGAGCGCTTGTTGACGTGAGGGCCCTTTTTTCGGTCGTGGAGCGGTCTTTGATCAGCAGAGCGTTGTCACGGCAGGCGGGCTTCTCAAAGGTCGCCGAAAATTAAGGCGCCCCGGCGCGAGGGAGGCGGAAGCACATTTAGCTCCCAGGAAGAGCTGCAGTTCTCGGCCGGTCTCTGCCGGCAGCGGGAAATCTCGTGAATGAAGACACACGGAAGCTACAGTTACGGCAGCGTTCAGTTTGCTAACAGTCTGAAAACAGACAACTGTCAGTTGTGGCGAAGCGGGTAACTAACAAATGAAACTTCTACCGCAGAGTGACCTTGTAGACGTAAAACTTATAGGTATACACGTTGTGTGTATAGTTCCGCGTACTCAGAGCGTACACAACTTTCCCACTACAGCGCGCCGCGCTAAGCACAACAGTGCAGGCGCAGTGCTCGTCTGTCTCCGCACTACGAGATGGCGCTGCCTTAGAGACGGACCAAATTCTGCTTCCGCCGATCCGCGTATTAATATGTAACGCAGCCAATGAGATTGCTGCTAATGTAGAACCATTTCTCCTCGCGGATCACACTCGCGCAGTGATACCTGAACGCACAAGGTATTTTAACCAGTTACAGACCTTTGATTAGTCAGTCTGCACCAGTCTGTACCAGTCTGCATTTGTCTGTACCAGTCTATAGTCAAGTTTCAGCCTGTGCCTAACAAGATTATTATATTCCTGTGCATAGCCATGAAGATAAATGTATAGACACTTTGTCAAGTGTCAGAGATGTGACAATAAGATTAACGTACAAAGACAAAAGAAACTTCAGATTGTCAATTGCAAATAGCATCTGAATCAAATTAAGTAATGTTTATGGGTTTCATTATTTTAATAAATGCGTGTGAAAATTAATCAAGTTCTGTTTAAATTTGCAAGTGGCATTTCTATCGTCTGACATAATGGCAGAAGGTAAACATGCCACGATAAGACCACGAGACATATTGCCGACACTCGCCTACTTCGTTAGAGCGACAAGTCAAATAATCTTCCAGTACACACACCACAGTACAGATGCTGATACCGCTTGGATGTATCGATTTCTACCCTCTGTCTCTTCTGTACTCAAGATCACAGATGACGCGGGTAGGGTGTGGGAAGACGTTTGCCCGCTACAGAAAAGGAAGTATAGAGTCTGCGAGATGGGCTGCAGGAGGCTACCGAGTACGGATAACAGAGCAGACCCAGTTGGTGCGAATACGGGTGCGAATTATTGATCCTATGTTCTTTACGGCGATCAAAAACCAATTTTAACGGCAAATTGATAGCATCCAAGCATAGCCTAAAAGTAAACGACCGGAAAACAAAACACATGATAGATAAGAGATGTAGATATGAACTAATCGTATCTAATAATCAGCAAACATAAAGTCGAACACGTTGAACTGTCAAATTTCGGGGTGCAAGAATATACAATAAAAACAGTGACAATTAGAAGTGAAAATGAGACTGGGAAATGATAACAGAGCCTACTACTCCATTCAGAAACTTCTACGGTCTAAACTACGGACAAGAAAAACTAAAATCAAGCTTTAATAACACTGCCAACAGACTAGTCTTAACCTAAGGAACAAAAGGTGAAAATAACTTTTATAGGAAAATCTTTGGCCCACACTAATGATAAAGAATAGCAAAACTAAGGATGAAACACAGAATCTCATATACTAGCAGAACAAGCAACAATAATGAGGATAATAAATTCAGAAGAGTTCAATGGGCAGGCCATCTCATAACAATGAAAGGGAATCTAGCTGTTTCAAGAATACTCGTGGAGAGGTAATTTGGTAAGCGGCCAAGAGAGAGTTCCAGATGTATACTGGTAAATGAATTTAAAATAACATGAAACAGCTTGGGTTTAAATAACTGGCTGGAAGCAGCACGAGGTAGCATTTGGAACCAACATATTACATCACCATGAGAGCTTCGAGAATCAATAACTGAAGTTAAAATGTGAATTGTTTCCATATGCAAGTATTTCGAGTCGAATTTTGATCGATGTAGGAACTTTTTCCATGAACGAAAGACTTAATGAATCCAGTTTTATTCACTGTATGATTTCAAGATCCTTTTTAATAACTGTATGTTTGAGCCGTAATGATGAGTGGAAACACTACATCGAAAGAACACGTATCACATAGGCACAGGGATGTGACAGTTTTAATGGCGTAGCTCAGAAGTACGTTTCTTGTCACCGGCAATTAGTGGAATACCGAATGAACTCGAGAACAAATAAGCAAACTAGCAATTGAACAGTCCATACAATCCTCAAATACGACAGAGTAACTAGCTGATTTGTTAAAATGATATTCTATATAAAGCACAAAAAGACAGAATAATATAAAGAACTGTCCCAGTGGCTAAGAAATCTGATCGCTATTACTGGAATAAACACAAGAAGATTCTGATTAGCTGAATATAACGAGATGGCGAACTCGATACGCCGCGCGTATTCTACTAATACTTCAAATCAATATCAGGAAAGCTTCACATGTTTGATTAAACACAGAAAAATAAAAATAATAAGCACTGGAAAATATAGACTGAAGTCTAGGGAACGAGGAAGATAGCAAGAAGCTGCATGTTACGCAAATACGGCAAGAAATGTCCAGGAAAGTAAACGACGTAACAAAAAAACATGTCGCTAAATCGAATGTTTCCGCATTTATCAATATGCATTTAATTACGGAAATGTGTTTGAAATTAATGAAATTTGTTTATAAAACCAAGAAAACGTCACGAAAAATAAGTTGCACAATTACTTGAATTTATATCTCAACTCTTTAAAGGAGAGAGGGAGGAGGAGATAGAGAGTTTAAATAATAAGTATGGTAGCGAGAGCTTCATTTGCTTCCCACAGCATTCATTATAAGCATAAATCACTCAACTGTCGTAGTAGGTATTGTGTTGTCCAATGGCGATGAAGTGCATGTCGTAGTCGAACGCGACGTCCTTACTGAGTATTCAATGTAAATAATACATCGTTTATGTCGCAATTTACATGTCGTATACTACAAAATCATTCAGGTGCGAGTGGTGAATAGATAACAGCACAACAAAAAAATACATATAAGAGATCGGCACTTCGTTACACCACGAAAGATAATTCACTTTAAAATGCTTTCAGTTCAGCCTGTATGTGGAAGTGTAGGGAATAATTTAACAGCGAGTTACAATGGCAACCAACGCTGAAAAACGTTTAAACGTCTGATTCGCATTTCGCTGCTCCGCATAAAAAATTCATTTGAAAACCATTTTATGATTCACAGTCAGTATGTGGCATTCTGCATATTAATTCAGGTACGAGCAGTAACGGGAACCAATGTTCGATGCACTCTTAACGTATAAATTATCTTTTACAGGTACCGATTTATTTAAAGCGTATTTCTGACAGTACTTGGCATTCCGTGTGTCAGTTCAGAGGGAATTACTGAAATGTTGACTAGAGTACAAACATCGTGTAAACCTTCAATCCATAGAAGGTTGCATCGCGGAAAACTGTACACTTAGAGGCAGCTTCAATCTTACAGTTTGTTGACGGTATTCTGAGCAACTATTAAAGAAATAATTGCCTAGGACAATGAGCGCAAAAATGAATAATTGAATTTGAATATTGAAAAACGCTACATTTCCAAAAAACTAAACTTTTTAGCAGCTAGGAAAAACTTTCCATATCTTAAAATTGTGCTGAAATTCCGTTTTTCTTCTCATTTTTCGTTGACATGGAGTAGAGATTAGAGTGCTAATGCGCTGAAGACACTCTCGATGCACTTTCTTACCGTTAAGTTAAAATTTATGTAGTAACGTGTGGGCTTTCAGATTTTTTGTAATACGTAAATGGCAATTATTACTTAACTAGCACTTCTTAGCTAATATGGATAAAAACAAACAAATGATTTTCCATTCTCTTTGGAACTGTACTCCACACATAGTTCATTCTTTGGAACATGTCGGCCAGATACGTATCTCAGAGCATTTGGAAGGAATGGTAGAAACAGCCATAGGACGCGTATTTTGTTTTTCTTTGTAGGCACCTTATCTTGATAAGCTTGAATTACTCGGGCTGATGGAATTACAGGTGAATCCGCCAGATGGGACGTGTCCTCTTCTGCTCCATCAAAGAGTGACTTTTTTGTTTTGTGTGTGTGTGTGTGTGTGTGTGTGTGTGTGTGTGTGTGTGTGTGTGTGTGCGTGTGTAGTCCTTCCTTCCTTCCTTCCCTCCTTGAGTTACAGCGGAAATAGCATTCTTTCGGTAGAACTTCGATGACTATTCCTTAAAATTTAGCAAATCTGTTTCACTTCAAATTTCGCCTTATGACAGGCTGTATTACTAATTCACTATATTCCTACAGAAAGTATACGCTATTCACTTCTGTAATTTACATGAAGAAATCTCTATCACTAGAGAGGTAAGAAAAGGCTTGGTTCAAATGGCACTGAGCACTATGCGACTTAACTTCCGAGGTTATTAGTCGCCTAGAACTTAGAACTAATTAAACCTAACTAAACTAAGGACATCACACACATCCATGACCGAGGCAGGATTCGAATCTGCGACCGTAGCGGTCGCTCGGTTCCAGACTAAGAGAAGGCCTCTTATTGGAAAGGAATAGGTGATGAACTGAATCTTGCCTTCGCCACTAGCCTTAAACAAAATCTCACAATTTTACAGTTTTTATTTTGACACCAACAAGAGAACAAGTAAAGGTGTTTAACATGTCATCCAACATTTTCTTTTATATAACCAAAACGAAATGAACAGTCTTCATTGGGGCTTCTTCATGTTATTCTTTCATGATAGAGGTAATACCCGGCAATTCCACTCCATACGTCATGCACATTAAACACATTTACTGAAAGACCATGCAAGTAAAACTGTCTTGTATTGGCATCTGAGGCAATTACAGGTTCTGTGTGAAATCAGATGAAAGGCCTGCAATAGTAGGATCTGTTTCAGTTTATCTGAGACAGTTGCAGGTTCTGTACAAAAACAAATGAGAGGCGTGCAATAATAGAATCTATTTCAGTTTCATCTTTAACATCATGTAGTTTCTTGAAGAGTTCAAGTGGTTCAAATGGCTCTGAGCACTGTGGGACTTAACATCTGAGGTCATCAGTCCCTTAGAACTTCCAACTACTTAAACCTAACTAACTCAAGGACATTACACACATACATTCCCGAGGCAGGATTCGAACCTGCGACCTTAGCGGTCGCGCGGTTCCAAACTGAAGCCCCTGGAACAGCTAGGCCACTGCGGTCGGCCTTCAAGAGTTTATTGGTAGGCCTATCGTGCGCCATTAACTCAACTTTTGCTGCCCTTGCAGCGGTGCTAATTAAACCTTAATTTTGAAGCGATACGAAGTTTCAGGCTATAGCTTATCTGCAGTTGATATGATTGATCTCTGTCCCCTTTCCAGTTTATATACTATATTTAATTTTTTAATGTCCCTCGTTTTATGTCTGTATATATGGGAAACTCCACTGCATTTTTCCTTTTCTTCATTACTTCCTGATTTTTCTCACTAGCATCACCATTGTGTGACTTTTTCCACAAATAATAACAGAAATCAAATAAAATGAAGAGTATGGGAAATACTGATTATTCTCTCTGTTTAAAACAGCGCTGAAATCTTAAAAATTTGATACAGCCCATATTTTTTTTGTACATGTGGTGTTTCTCTTCAGCAGAGGTGGTGCAATGGCTACATAGCAACACAGAAAATGCTATAACATATGAGTTTCTTCACAATATGACTGGCTTACCTGTTTAAAGTACAAAGCCACACATAATTTAATTTTGAGTAAAAATGGTCATTTGGTGTTTTTAAAAATTCCCATTCAATTCTCCTTCTTTCATTCCGTACTTCTGATGTAAATAAGGCCACATTCTCTTATGCAGCTACGTTTTTCACACCACGGCACGCGCACTCGACACTGAGTTTCCACTGGTCTTGCCAGGCCGTTTTGTTACCACTTTGTATAGCACTCTAATACAAAGGTCATCTACCTCGCAAAATACTGCATAAATTACAACCGTTTAAAATTTTCAGACGAATATAAAATATTACACATAAAAATACTTTGCTGAGATATGAGACCTTATTAAAAGTGTAACCATTTACAAGCACAAAATGAAAAACGATAATGCCGTAGACGGCAATTAGAGAACATAACTTGACGTACTCTATTGCGATTATGCTATGGATTTGAAAGGAAAAGATAAATAATGGAAAAGAAATTAACGTCGGACGGATGCAGTACATTCACACACTACGAGAATTATCTACGTTCCACACCCAAGCGGAATTACAATTGAATATCTTGTCATTCAAGCAGGAAACGTATTATGTTTCGAAACAACCACTCACCAGAATAGTTAAATTACATTACAAGACAGTAATATGACGAGAATGTGGACATGCTTGAGAAATGTTAATTCTGGGATACATGAAACGAAAGTAACCTTAGGAAGAAAAATCATTTTATTCTTTATTAAATGGTAGTTGTAAGACTGTATAAAATGAACTTCAAAAACTGCTGCTGCCAGTCAAGATTTTTCTATGTTTACTGGGCCACTCGTATCGGGATATAATTGCTTTTACTAATCGCTGTTTTCGTGTACTATGAGGCTTTAGGCGAGATTTTTACGGTAAGTGAGATGTTCCATCATTCTGCAGACTTCTTGTAACAACAAAAAAATCCCAAGTCTCACTTTGAACTTTTCTTCAGGGAAAGATAAATCACTAATTTGCTAAGATTTACCGGTTACAAGAAGTCTGCATTTGACTGTATGCAGCTTTCTTGGGCCCATATCTCTACGAAGAAACTTCGTATAAAATGGAAAATCAATACATTTTGCTTCTTAGTTTCTCTTTTGTAAGGCACAACTTTCTTGAACTAATAAACCACTTTACTTGTCAGTGTTCTGGCAGAGGTCGGTCCTAAAAAGAATCGATCCGACTTGGCAAGCATGTTAGGTATCGATCTCGTTTTCTGAAACAGCTTCAGCTTTTCTTGTCAGCCGTACCTGTTACGAATGTACCTTTATTCTTCTCCTCCTCTTAGTTCCTCTCTAACAGAAAAATGTCTATTTGAGAAACTACCTCCTTTCCTAACATTGTTACATCTAGATAGTTTCCAATCCATTGCTCCCTACATTTATCTGGTGCATAAATTTGTTTCTCTGTTTTTCCGAGATATACACAGCCCTAAAGTAAAACACTATTGTGATGTCTGTCACTGGTGACAAATAAAATTATTATTGAATGCAACCAAGACAGTGATGTGGACGTATGTTTGAGGTAAAATGCTCCGTTGTAATAAAATATTAAGGACACTACTACATTTTGCCCCAGTACGTTTTTGGTGTAATGAATGTAGGCTCAACACTATACATTTCTCTGGTTTCTGACTTGTGGGAAAATACACGAAATATTTCAGTCAGAGTTAGTGACGAACCAGTTGAAAATAAAGGAAGTGTTTGGGATGTTTACATCGTTTTTGTAGTTGATAATTCATGGACACATTTTCAAAAGCTTTTACAAATGTTAGATGAAATATTATAATATTGTGGAAAACAGAACTCACTATAAATGAAAGCCCGGTACTGCTGCACGTACTATTAATGAGGAATTCGAAAATAGTTGCACAAAACAAAGCTCCTGTTGTTGATGTGTCCCACGTATGTATTTGAAATTCGAGAGCGTACGGTATAATTATCGTGATCGATTTTCTACTTCAAGTCTCTTGTTCTCTTGATCTGAGAATGTGCTCCATCTTTAATATGACCCAAAATCGACTTAAATAATCAACATCCTTCCATTTGAAATCGAAAATAATAACGCTACTTCAACATGTGATCAATTTAATCGCGTTAGAGCTTGAATGGTGCTGTGTTCCTTTTCTCTATGCGTCTTTGTTCTTTGCTGAAAAGCAGGAAACAAATTTGAGGGAAAAAGCCGGTGAGAGAGAGTGAAAATGCAATAAAATTGTATATTTCCGTCCGCCATTATGTAGGGTTGTAGCAGCTTACTTAATTTGAAAGACTATGTTCGTATATCGCAAGTATTCTGGCAGATGGACTGACGAACGCCCGCATCGTCCTGTAGTACTGGATAGCCATAATAGCCGTCGCAGGCATTATCAGGGGACATAAATTCATCTGAATAGAAATAATGCTACCAAAAACGTGCAGATGTAAAACTATTGGGATGTAGTACCGGTCATTAGACGGCGTAACTGTGAGAGCAACTAAAATATTTCGGTAACAGGTGAAACAAAGTATCTCAGTACTAGTCAGGCGCGAAGCATTAAGCGTGATTACGGAAAACGCGAAATAATGCGGGCACTAGCTCGCCCGGGAACGGAACATAATAGCAGCTTTTAATTAGTGCAGTGAAACATCAGTCCGCCGTCCATTGTGGCCATAGCAACGAAAATAGCGTGCTGGCAATTAGCCCGTCCAAAACGGCGTCGGGTGCTCTAAAGCGACAGTCACATCGCCTGCCTGTCCCATGAGACACCATTGGTCGCTCTGTGGCGATCGAAGAGGCGATGGGAGATGAGCGTCCGCTGAGAGATTCCCGCATGGATCATTTGTCTCTTCCGATCTCCGGTTCTCCACAAGGAGAGGAAAAGAGAAACAGTGCAGTACCTGCACAGATGCGTGGAAGTGACTTTCGTTAAACAGAAACAACAGCGTGTAATGTTAGATCACAACAGGAGACTCGAACCCTTAACGTCTGAGTTCTCACGAAAAACAGGAATCTGTGTTCGAACAGAACTAGCAACAACGTATCGTGGACGTTATAAAATGTGACTGTTAGGCCTATTCTTTAAATACCTGTGCACCAGCGCAGTCAAACAATTATATCAACTCTCCATTTAATTTCACAATCGATCTTCCTTGTAACTTTTTGCTGCATTAGAAAAGTCTTTAAACGGTATGCTGCTCCTTGCTTTGTGCGACACTAATTTGATCACTTTTCAGAATGAAATTTTCACTCTGCAGCGCAGTGTGCGCCGGTGGATTAAAACTGTCTGAATGACGGAGGCTCGAACTCGTTGCCGTTGCTTTTCGCGAGCAGGTGCTCTACCGACTGAACTATCTAACCACGACGCTCAATCCGTCCTCATAGCTTTTATTCTGCCTATACCTTCTCTCCTGTCTTCTAAACTTCGCAGAAGATCTCCTACGAATCTTGCAGAACGAGCACTCCCGAAAGAAAGCCTTGTTCACTTTTGTTGTTCGAGTTCTTCGATGGCCAAATTTATTGCAAAAGCACCTTCTCCCGCAAATTGTGATGTTTGAAGACGGCCAGCGATGTTACAATCTCGATAGCGTGTCCAAAAAATAAATTCAGCAGGACACAAACTCGCTTTGAAGCTAATACCGCTGCTAAGTAAGTCTAAACCAGGTCAACTGCCTACTGGGAAGGTGAACTGACCACAACACGATCCGGACACAGTTGTCAACAGAACTGCAGGGACTACCCTAGAACGCCTCCCATCAGACCCATATCCTCAGCCCATACACATGCTACTGATGTAGTCCCCTTTGTCCATTATCCTCATTAATCGCGGCATTTCGATGATTCCCGTAAAATTCGAGCTTGGTGTTCAACTGCAATGAAGGGGTCATTGGCCGTACTAATAACTGAAGCTAGAATTCATTTTTCAGAAATTTGATGAGAAGACTACCCACCTAATTAGGCATGACCTAGCCCCCATGTAGTTCTGTTTAATGGAGAGCACTACGACAAATGCTGAGAGTCGCGATGAGCAATGGCTGCGAAATTTTATATGGCGAACTTCTAAGTACAAGCCTTGACATCATTCAGTTGGAAACGTACCTGCTTTTTCTGATATGTGCGTCACCTCGTCCCATGGAAGGGACAAACTTCTTTACTCCCTTGTACATCTAAACTCCATACATCCAAAGATCAATTTCACTACTGACGTAGAAGAAGGAAGGCTACATTCCTGGAAATTGGAAATTTGTGGTAAGGCCCCCGGGGCCAAACTGCTGAGGTCATCGGTCCCTAGGCTTACTCCCTACTTAATCTAACTCAAACTAACTTACGCTAAGGACAACACACACCCATGCCCGAGGGAGGACTCGAACCTCCGACGGGGGAAGTCGCGCGAACCGTGGCAAGGTGGCCCCTAGAGCGCACGGCTACCCCGCGCTGCACCATTCCTGGACTTGTCGAGCAACAGAAGAACTGATGGGAACCTGGGCCACGGTGTATATCGGAAGAAAACGCACGCAGACCTGTGTTTGCATACATGTCACGATCCTGCGTAGAAGAATAGGGGACTAGTGCAAAGCGCGCACACCATGTCGGACGCAGAGAGTCTGCCGCAGTAAGTGGAACATCTCGGAACTGCGTTCCTAAAAAGGAATGGCACATTAAGCACGCTCTTTGTCTCACCAATACAGCGTAACCTACAGAGGTGGAAGAAAGGAGGAGGAAGAGGTCACCTCAGCCTTTACACTGTATACAGATGCGCTATAGGGAAAAGTCGGGCGCATACTAAAGAAGCACTGCAGAAGAACTGTCTATTCTCAATCAATAAAACACGGGCATTACTGAGGAGCATCAGAGATGTCTTAGGTTTGCGGAAGGAAGGAATATATTAGATCCCCTGCCAATGTGGCAAGACATATATTGGACAAACAGTGGGCATTGTGGAGTACCAGTCGAGAATACCAGCGGCAAACTCGACTAATGTACAAGTTGTCGGTTGCAGAGCACTGATTGTCAGAGAATTACGCGATGGACTACGAACGTACCAGGGTTGTAGCACAAACTTCCAAACACTGGGACAGTGTCGTGATAGAAGCCATCGAAATTCGCGTCAGGAACAGTCACATGAATCGGGATTGTGGCTGTACTCTCAACAAGGCTTGGGAACCAGCACTGGGTCCTATTGAAACACAAAGATCTGGTTTCCAGGGCGGACGGAGAAACAACATCGACTCTGCCACAGACAATGACGCAAGCATCTCACTGAACAAAGTGGCTCAGTGGTCAGTATACTGGACTCGCAAGCGGAAGGACCTCATTTGGGTTTTCCATCATTTCCCTAAATCGCTTCAGGCAAATGCCGGGATGGTTCAATTGAAAGCGCACGGCCGACTTCCTTCCCCGTCCTTCCAGTAATCCGATGCAACTGATGACCTTCCTACAAACCAACCAACTAACCAACCAGAAAGCATCTCCGCGACTGTCAACGCGGAACCTTGGACGGGGACTGTGGAGAAAACGGCTGGCGGCAGGAGGGGATAAACGAAGGCTTTTCGGAAAGTAAGGTCTGATCGGGCACGAAATGGAAACCACAGTGAAAATCCGAAGAGACTTTGCACAGATGTCTCGTGCACTGTATCTAGTGTTCTCGGTGATCGAATCACGTTGGTCTTTCTGAACTCAGAGCCCACAGTGAGCTCATAAAGGTACCTAGGTAAATAGTGTCTCCCGCCTGGTGGGAGATTGCACCTGATGTCAAGCAAACCACATATGTGTTCAGCGTTTCCCTCTTCATGGCAATATTATAGGCCACACTCTACAGGGACAACGAAGATGCTCCTGCACAGTTTTCGATGAGAAGTATTTAATCACCCAAAATACAGCCCATAATTGGCTTCCCCAGCGGTTCATCTCAGCTCACACGAGCCGCTGACTACGAAGAAAACGTTTTGGCACAGACAACTAGCTGTAGTCCAGCGTAGAAAATTGCTGGATAGCACAGGAGTTCGCCCCCCCCCCCCCCCTACCTACCCTGACGAGGGTGTTGGAAAGTTGCAGCGGCGACTAGATAGAGAAGTAGCTGGAAAGTGTAGTTAACTGTTGAAAGTAAAGCATTTTTAATTTTCACAGATGTTTCCATTTCGCGGCTGACCGGGTGTTATTTTCCGCATAACCCTCGTAAATCGCCCGTGCGTCCTCATCAACTCAGTTCTTCAGCTCACCTGACGATGGCGACATGCCTGAACGCCGAAATACTCTGCCCGCTGGAAACTATAGACTGGCAGTGCAGTCGTAGCATGATCGATCAGTTATCCTTGTTAATCAGTGTACCTAGAAAAACCGTAACTTCCATGCAATGCAGTGAGTTTTTAATGGTGCATTCTGTGCTGATACATTGCTAGATCGTCCTTCAGCATTACTTCCCTACTGTCATTAATATACGGTATAGAGTGCATGAAATAAAACTAACCCGGAAAATATTTCATAGAGCTTTCGATAGGCAACCCAATTTACTTCATCTGGCCTGTCTTAAGGTGCACGAAGGGAAGCGTGCTGCCCTTCAGGAAATTTTCGATCCAGTCGCAAATCTTGTTAGAAATCCCTTGAGGGAGTGTTTGGTTGGGAATGCATGATTCGTTTTTTATTCTTTTTTATTTTGTCTTTTGCACCTGGACCCGGACGTGCTCCCAGATCGCGAGACCTGTGCGACCTGCCGTTTAGCGCCCGGCTTGCTCTGTTAGCGGTCCTCCACTGAGTGAAGAACCATTTTCCACTCACCCCCAGAGCCATGCATCCGTCTCCTCCCGCCTGGAGCGCTGCCGTCGTCCCAGCCACAGACTGCTGAATAATGGCCAACTTGCGGCGACTTTTAACCGCCGCAGCAAGTTGGCTGGCTGCGAACTCTTCACAGGAAAGGCCTCGGGGCGAAAGAGCTGCTACGACGTTTGCGACACTTTCCAATAGAGTTTCGCTCCATTAGCATCGTGGCTGGAGCAGGGAAATGCCTCCGAATTCTCTGGCATTATGGCAAACGCAACGGTCTGCCACCGCAGCCCAATTTCCTTACACAGATTCAGTACGTATTATTCTGTATTAGGTCGAGAATTTTTAACAGGGTTAACAAACTGTGTAGTACAGTAAATTTTGCGGCATAGGGAAAACAATAAAAAAAGGTTCTCCGTAGGTCATGAGGCTGAAAATTTAGGTAATAAATCTTGGCGAAAACGAAACACAAAATTAAGTTAAAGTAAAATAATTAATTGTTGAACATAACATTTATTTAAAAGTTAAGAATTTGGTGGAGCAGTATAGTACAAGTTTGCATTTCCGTTATTAATATTTGACAATGAAATATGGATTTTTTAAAAAAAGAAATAGTCATTTAAAAGCATTTAAAAGGAATGGAGGATGGATCAGTGCCGGCCGCGGTAGTCTCGCGGTTAAGGGCGCGCAGTCCGAAGCCGTGCGACTGCTACGGTCGCAGGTTCGAATCCTGCCTCGGGCATGGACGTGTGTGATGTCCTTAGGTTAGTTAGGTTTAAGTAGTTCTAAGTTCTAGGGGACTAATGACAACAGCAGTTGAGTCCCATAGTGCTCAGAGGCATTTGAACCATTTGATAGATCAGTAAAGAATAGACCTGCCCTTTGGAAATTGCGTGGAGAGTCAGGAAAATAATCTGATTGGTAAACTCAATAGAGTACGAGCCGTGACGGGTTATCACGAGTTGGTTCATCGCTGCTTGCGTATCTCTGGTTTGTCTAGGTGGCGCTCCAGTGCTACAGGCGAGTGAAGTGAAAGGGAGTTGGCGTAGGGTAATAAGGCGAATCGACCGAGCCTGGTTAGATTGTTTTCAAGGAAGTGTGTGTTATCTGTTGTAACTGTGGTAAACCATAAGATATTAAAATTTAATTTGCTGTTTCTTTTTAAGTTTTGGAATTTTATGTGTAGAATGTTGCACAGCATTATTGGCCTTGGTGGTATTAATTTTGTAACCTAGTTAATGTGTTATTCCAAAATATATATTTAAGATTTCTGGAAACTTCTTGTGCTGCCTAGCAGATTAATTGCATTTTACTGCGTTTGTGAGCTCATTCATGTTATTGATATTTCAAGATAATAAACCCTAGCTATTTTGGTCGATTATTCACATTACATTGTTTTGATGTTGGTAAAAGAAATTTGGATTAACTTATCTCTTAAATTAACCTTCGTTAGTTGATTAATTTTAACTAAATTTATTGTTTCCTGAGTTGTGTGGGAAATTAAACGAGGAATGCTGTTGGACAACCATGGAGTCACATCCTTCCAGCTAGCTGTTTCCCTCGAAATTCATTGGAGCATAATTTGTCCCTTCCAGAGTGGAATGTGTAATTATGGCTGAAAGATAATGAAATGCAAATGAACGGGAAGAATAAATAATAATATGAACTGTATATTAAAGAAGCTAAAGAAGCTTTCTGTTGAATTCCAAGACAACAGTCTAATAGACTTTGAGTGGATGACGTGGTGCTAATGAACGTTAGCCACCTTCTTCCCTTTCCATGAAATTAATACAGTTTGGCTCAAAAATATAAGCTGCAGAAGTGAATCATTTGGCATGATCTACAGTTCGCTGCAGGGTTTAAATTATTTGAAGAGAACTGGAACATTATAGCGAATTCGAAGCGAAATCTCAACTTACCACAGGCAAAATTTATATCTTCTGAAACTGCAAATAGAAGATAATTTACGTACAGCATAAACGTCAGAGGACCTAAATTTGAACCCTATGGTACGCCATGTGCGATTGCTCAATATCCTGAATGCCTATTGTTATTTAATTGAACGATGCAATTTGCTTTCCGTTATTCAGGTAATACCGGAACAATGCACCTGTTGTACCTTTTCCTCTTCTTCTTATGGCATTACAGCCCTGTATCCCTAATTTGTTCAATGTGTATCCTTCTTTATGACATTTGACATTAAGCGTCTGATTTTCTATAGTAACTTTTACTGAGGTTCTCATTATTCACACAAGTAAAGAGCTCTTACAAAGTCACATAACATTATAATTGTAATATTCCTCATTTGTTGCTTCTAGTATGTTATCTACTATCTATATATAAACTCTCTTTAGTTGACATTCGTCTCTGAAATACAGACGTTATTCTACTGCGTATTTTTTTCTGTAGTAAGTCTTCACAAAGTCTATCGCTCACCATCTTCTGCAATTTTAATGTACATGCTGGGTTTAATATGATTTTATCTTCTTGACAACTGTATGTGGAAATCTGTCTTGGTCAGTACACCATGAAAAGATTCATTACATAAGTTATTCAGTACATTATACACTTGGGTCTAAAATAACTTTACTGTTTTGCTACTGACGTAATTTTATAAACATATCAGCTTTTTCGGAACTTCCTTCTCAGATTTGCGATGAAAGAGAATTTTATCAAACGGTTTGGTTAGGAACTATAAGCTAACCACTAACAAGGTGTGCGAACCAAAATATGGCAGAAAAAGGTCGTTATTAACATTGTTTGGATCTCTGGAACTATGTTTGAAACATTCATTGTCTACATGTAAAGAAAAGTCTTCGTTTTCTTCATTCGTTTTCCTATCGTTTTTTATTTAAATTATGACCCATAAAGATCCCATGTTGCTGGTGGAAAAGCTGGTTTTCTTTTTGAAAGTACATACATTTTGATGCTCTGATGTCCTTGCTCAGAATTTTACCATAGAGTTCACGCCACGCCTATCGCTAACCAGCGAAGACATTTATGTACAGCAAATCAGGTGTCCTGTAGCACTTGCAACTCACTGACTGAATGAACAGCGATACACTCTGAGCAACACTATATGCACTATTATACACCATATACTATGCTATTTTGTTTCTAGTGAAATGGTATCGGATGTGTTGACGCCTTTGTAAGAGCGGGGTGCCTAGAGCCAAAGGCTCCGTCACTTGTACCACAGAGCTGAAAACAGAAATCCGGCGCTCGAAAATTGCACCCGATATTTTCCCACAGACAGACAGGGACACGCGCTGAATGCTAATTGAGAGGGAACACAGAAGTCCGATAGCGAACTGCCGCCTGTTTTCAGTATCAGAAGACATGGGGGAGGCTGTCGTCGGAATATGCAAAAGGGATTCCGTAGCCGTCCCGAAACAGGAATTTACTTTATTTGCAAATCTGTCTTCATGAATGCGCATCGCGGCGTCCTTCAGCAGCACATAAATATTCCGGCGACGAGTGGAACGCGAAGTCGGCTGCTTGCGATTCAACAGGTCCCTGTCAATACCCGCCACCGTCTGGATCGCCAAGGGGCAAACAACGTGGCGCCTCTACGCACACCAAAAGAACAGTGCAACCTACTTTCTCTCAACTATTACTACTAGATATTGTTACTTTCAAAACTTCACGATAAAACTTATATACTAAGCGAATCGCTTAATATCACAACTCATAACAAATTCCATCGACACAGATGGTCTACATTTACAAGCATACTCCGCAGTATGTTGCATGCTGGAGGGTGCTTTGCAACACTACTAGTCATTCCTGTTCTGTTCTACTTGCAAACAGAGCGCGAAAAACAACTTCTGTCTACAGGGTGATTTTTTCCCACTATTTACATACTCTAGGGATTGATCGATGAGAGGTTATGGAACAAAAAACTTACGTCCAGAAATGCAATCGAGAGAGGTAGCGCAGTGATTAGACACTGGACTCGCATTCGGGAGGACGACGGTTCAATCCCGCGTCCAGCCATCCCGATTTAGGTTTCCTGTGATTTCCTTAAATCGCTCCAGGCAAATGCCGGGATGGTTCCTTTGAAAGGGCACGGCCGATTTCCATCCCCGTCCTTCCCTAATACAATGAGACCGATGGCCTCGCTGTCTCGTCTCCTTCACCAAAAAAGTCCAATCCAGAAATTCATGATTTCTGTGCTAGAGACCATTTATTCAGTTATACATTGTTATAGAGTCTGCGGTGTAATACACGCTGTACCATGCAGCCTCAGTTACAGTATGTGTTGAATATGGTTTCCATGAAGCTCACTGCGTGCGTATACGCGCCGGAACATGGCCTGTCTCACACGTTCATATAGACCAGGCTGCATCCTAACAGTGCCAAAGGCAGCATTAATACGCTGTTCCAGTGTCTCCACATGTGGAATGGGCTGTGCATGCACGATACTTTTGAGATGGCTCCATAACCAGAAATCGCACGGGCTGAGATCGCTGAATGAGCCGGCTATGCAGCTGGACCCCCTTGTCCGGTCCATGGGCCACCGAGGACACTATTGAGATGCATCCGGACGTTAACGGCGAAGTGGGCTCGAGAACCGACGTGTAGCAGACACATAACTAACAACCCTTCAAATGATCAATGGCACTTCTTCCAGCAGGAGGAGGCAAAGTCACCCAAGAAATGCTTCTGGTTCCAGCCTGTTAGGCGACGTGGAAGGAAGACTCGTCCCAAAATAAGGTCGCGAATTATCCCTGCCCACAGATTCTGGTTGCACCGATGCTGACGATTCGCTGTCTCCATACTATGGGAGTTTTGCGTACTATCCGACAGATGATTGTAATGAACGCTAGTGATACCACTACCCATAAAGGTGGCCTCATCTACGAACAGGACGGATGACACAAATCCGGGAATCGTGGTTGCCTGTTGAAGAAACCAATGACAAAATTGCTCCCGATGTGGAAAGTTCGACGCTAGTAAGCCCTTCACACGCTGTAAGTGATAAGGTTAGTAACAATTGTCATGGAGAATGTTCCACACTGTCGTCTGGCTTAACATATACTGATAGGCCAACTGCCTTCCACATTCTTAATCAAATTGTCCTCCAAGTCTAGTGTCCGAACATTTAGGGTTGTCGTTGTTGTTGTGGTCTTCAGTCCTGAGACTGGTTTGATGCAGCTCTCCATGCTACTCTATCCTGCGCAAGCTTCTTCATCTCACAGTACCTACTGCAACCTACATCCTTCTGAATCTGCTTAATGTATTCATCTCTTGGTCCCCTCTACGATTTTTACCCTCCACGCTACCCTCCAATACTAAATTGGTGATCCCTTGATGCCTCAGAACATGTCGTACCAACCGATCCCTTCTTCTGGTCTAGTTGTGCCACAAACGCCTCTTCTCCCCAATCCTACTCAATACTTCCTCAATAGTTATGTGATCTACCCATCTAATCTTCAGCATTCTTCTGTAGCACCACATTTCGAAAGCTTCTATTCTCTTCTTGTCCAAACTATTTATCGTCCATGTTTCACTTCCATACATGGCTACAATCCATACAAATACTTTCAGAAATGACTTCCTGACACTTAAATCTATACTCGATGTTAAGAAACTTCTCTTCTTCAGAAACGCTTTCTTTGCCATTGCCAGTCTACATTTTATATCCTCTCTACTTCGACCATCATCAGTTATTTTGCTTCCCAAATAGCAAAACACCTTTACTACTTTAAGTGCCTCGTTTCCTAATCTAATTCCCTCAGCAACAACCGACTTAATTTGACTACATTCCATTATCCTTGTTTTGCTTTTGTTGATGTTCATCTTATATCCTCCTTTCAAAACACTGTCGATTCCGTTCAACTGCTCTTCCAAGTCCTTTGCTGTCTCTGACAGAATTACAATGTCATCGGCGAACCTCAAAGTTTTTATTTATTCTCCATGGATTTTAATACCTACTCCGAATTTTTCTTTTGTTTCCTTCACTGCTTGCTCAATATACAGATTGAATAACATCGGGGACAGGCTACAACCCTGTCTCACTCCCTTTCCAACCGCTGCTTCCCTTTCATGCCCACGGAGTCTTATAACTGCCATCTGGTTACTGTGCAAATTGTAAGTAGCCTTTCGCTCCCTGTATTTTACCCCTGCCACCTTTAGAATTTGAAAGAGAGTATTCCAGTCAACATTGTCAAAAGCTTTCTCAAAGTCTACAAAAGCTAGAAACGTAGGTTTGCCTTAATCTTTCTTCTAAGGTAAGTCGTAAGGTCAGTATTGCCTCACGTGTTCCAGTATTTCTACGAAATCCAAAATGATCTTCCCCGAGGTCGGCTTCTACCAGTTTGTCCATTCGTCTGTAAGGAATTAGTGTTAGTATTTTGCAGCTGTGGCTTATTAAACTGATACTTCGGTAATTTTCACGTCTGTCAACACCTGCTTTCTTTGGGATTGGAATTATTATATTCTTCTTGAAGTCTGAGGGTATTTCGCCTGTTTCATACATCTTGCTCACCAGATGGTAGAGTTTTGTCAGGACTGGCTCTCCCAAGGCCGTCAGTAGTTCCAATGGAATGTTGTCCACTCCGGGGGCCTTGTTTCGACTCAGGTCTTTCAGTGCTCTGTCAAACTCTTCACGCAGTATCGTATCTACCATTTCATCTTCATCTCCATCCTTTTCCATTTCCATAATATTGTCCTCAAGTTCATCGCCCTTGTATAGACCCTCTATATACTCCTTCCACCTTTCTGCTTCTCTTCTTTGCTTAGAACTGGGTTTCCATCTGAGCTCTTGATGTTCATACAAGTGGTTCTCTTATCTCCAAAGGTCTCTTTAATTTTCCTCTAGGCAGTATCTATCTTACCCCTAGTGAGATAAGCCTCTACATCCTCACATTTGTCCTCTAGCCATCCCTGCTTAGCCATTTTGCACTTCCTTTCGATTTCATGTTTGAGACGTTGTTATTCCTTTCTGCCTGCTTCATTTACTGCATTTTTGTATTTTCTCCTTTCATAAATTAAATTCAATATTTCTTCTCTTAACCAAGGATTTCTATTAGCCCTCGTCTTTTTACCTACTTGATCCTCTGCTGCCTTCACTACTTCATCCCTCAAAGCTACCCATTCTTCTTCTACTGTATTTCTTTCCCCCATTCCTGTCAATTGTTCCCTTATGCTCTCCCTGAAACTCTGTACAACCTCTGGTTTGGTCAGTTTATCCAGGTACCATCTCCTTAAATTCACACCTTTTTGCGGTTTCTTCAGTTTTAACCTACAGGTCATAACCAATTGATTGTGGTCAGAGTCCACATCTGCCCCTGGAAACGTCTTACAATTTAAAACTAGGTTCCTAAATCTCTGTCTTACCATTATATAATCTATCTGATATCTTTTAGTATCTCCAGGGTTCTTCCATGTATACAACCTTCTTTCATGATTCTTAAACCAAGTTGTGCTCTGTGAAACATTCTTCCAGGCGGCTTCCTCTTTCATTTCTTACCCCCAATCCATATTCACCTACTACGTTTCCTTCTCTCCCTTTTCCTACTACCGAATTCCGGTCACCCATGAATATTAAATTTTCGTCACCCTTCACTATCTGAATAATTTCTTTTATTTCATCATACATTTCTTCAATTTCTTCGTCATCTGCAGAGCTAGTTGGCATATAAACTTGTACTACTGTAGTAGCTGTGGGCTTCGTATCTATCTTGGCGACAATAATGCGTTCACTATACTGTTTGTAGCAGCTTACCCGCATTCCTATTTACCTATTCATTATTAAACCTACTCCTGCATTACCTCTATTTGATTTTGTGTTTATAACCCTATAGTCACCTGACCAGAAGTCTTGTTCCTCCTGCCACCGAACTTCACTAATTCCCACTATATCTAACTTTAACCTATCCATTTTCCTTTTTAAATTTTCTAACCTACCTGCCCGATTAAGGGATCTGACATTCCACGCTACGATCCGTAGAACGATAGTTTCTTTTTCTCGTGATAACGACATCCTCTTGTGTAGTCCCCGCCCGGAGATCCGAATGGGGGACTATTTTACCTCCAGAACATTTTACCCAAGAGGACGCCATCATCATTTAATCATACAGTAAAGCTGCATGCCCTCGGGAAAAATTACGGCCGTAGTTTCCCCTTGCTTTCAGCCGTTCGCAGTACCAACACAGTGAGGCCATTTTGGTTATTGTTACAAGGGCAGATCAGTCAATCATCCACACTGTTGCCCCTGAAACTACTGAAAAGGCTGCTGCCCCTCTTCAGGAACCACACGTTTGTCTGGCCTCTCAACAGATACCACTCTGTTGTGGTTGTACCTACGGTAGGCTATCTGTATCAATGAGGCACGCAAGTCTCAAGGTCCATGGTTCATGGGGGGGGGGGGTTCATTTAGGGTACGTCCTTCATATTTTCTGGCTTCCTGTTTCTGAAACGACCCTGTCTCAAAAGGCCAGACTCTGTTGCAGACATTGATAGCAGCGGTTGTTGTCGGCGGGAATAGGCCTCCTGATGCAACCTTGCTCCCCGTCGCCCGTTGCCATTTGCGTTTCGGTAAGTGAACACCATGTCGGCAAGCTCTCGATTCGAATACGGAACCTTTGCGCACAATGCTGTATCGCATCCACTGCAATGTGAGTCAGCAAGAGAAATAAATCGGGCACAACATTACCGATTAGTATGGCAGGAACAGCACCAACTTCTAGGAGAAAACCATGCACAGTGTAACGGCAGCTACGTGGTACAGCACGTATTAGACCGCAGTCTCTGTTACAGTGTATGATTCAGTAAACGGTCTTTAGCATGGAAACCGTTCATTTCCAGGCATAAGTTGATTAAACTTTTTTGGGCCGAATTTTCTCATCTATCAATCCCTAACGTTCGCGTATGGTGGAAAAACCACCCTGAGTATGCCTGCGTAGGAGCTATCATCCCTCACATCTTATCTTTATGGTCCATACGTGAAATGTACGCTTGTGGCAACAGAATCGCTCTGCATTCAGCCTCAAATGCTGTTTCTTATTTTAAGTTTTCTCAATAATTCTCCTCGAAACGAGCGCCGCCTTCCCTCCAGTGAGCCCCATTTGAGTTCCAAAAGCGTCTCCGTAATACATGCGCACTGTTCGAAACTACCAGTAACAAATCTAGCTGTCCGCCATTGAGTGGCATATAGTACACTAGTGCGAAACAGTGTTGAGTACTGTTCTCGTGTTTGGTATCCGCACCAGTTCGATGTCTCCCTAAAATTCGTACGGGGAGGCACAGTATAAGGAGCAATCAAAAAGTTTCCGTTTGAAAGCGTTTTTGCAGCGTATATGCAACGACTCCGATGCACGCATACAACTACCGACATGAAGGAAAGGGACTGACGTGGTATTCATGTCTTTCCGACGTGCGTGCGGAAAACGCGGGAAGGTGAACTACATGGGGTAGCATGTTAGTCGGAAACCACCGTTTTGGAATGGAAACTGCGAAAGGGATGATGCAGCTTCATCGCCGCACATCCCAATAGCGGAAATATAGGAATGCAGCAGTTAACGCCAACTCAATTTGGAGACACTCGCGCGCCTGTGCTGCAGTCCTGATCCCTCTCATGCGATTATCACGCTTTCCGCCCATTAAGAAAAGCGTTGAACGGTTGACAATTACTGTCGGACGAGGTGTGTGGCAGGCAGTTACGGACTTCCTTATGCGGCAGGATAAGGTGTTTTACCGCGTGAATATCTTCAACCCGATGCGTCGATGGGATAATTGCCTCAATGCTCAAACCGATTATGCCTGACTGGCTTACCAATTCTAGATTGCATGACCCTCGAACGGAGACCTTTCGATCACCCCTTAAAAAAGTCGCCGGATGAGTATTTCATGGACCTCAAGTTAGGCAACACAACTCCCATATTCCACAAACGGTGCAGATCGGGATGCCTATCTTAAAGCGCATGAAATGATTCCCAGGCCAGTTTTGTTTTGCCCAGTCTGTATATCGGTTAAATAATGTGATACCGCATCCTGATGTCACACTCGCTAGTTGTGACCGAATTCAATTAATAGTGGATAATTAGAGAAATTAAAGCATAGCAAGTATTTCAGGACGGAAATAACAGAAAAAATTTGTTACCGAATGCTATTTTTTTTAGTTTTATGCGTGGTGCGATGGCAGACGAGAGTTACTACTCAGTCAGTAATAATATGTAGATATAGATGTAATGTTTTCATTATTTTAGCGGATCGTTATTCCATTTTATGAAGATGTAGGAAAGTGCGCAGATATGGCGTTTGCGTTGAAAGTATACCCGTGTCAGAACTTGAACGGTGACCTTTGCGTGCATACATCGGCGGGAAGGTGTCAGCTGCTAGGTAACGTCAGTGTTCGGCAACGTGACGGGTCTGAGTATCATTCTCAAATTTGTGGAAACGAACAGAGGTCGGAATACAAGGTAACACCTCTCTGGCTATCGACCGTTTACTTCGAGTGAGGAAGTTTTGAATAGCACCTAAGCTTGGGGGACAGTCTCTTTGCTGGTTTGACCCTGTATAGGTGTCTTTTGCACTTGGGACAATGAGCCTGCAGATCGAGGTCACCAACAGATTGGGCGACATGTTACGGTAGTAATGCGTAAAGCCTCAGGAGTTGAGGAACGCCTGTCATATTTTTCGAGGAAAATAGTTTACAGTCCTGTTGTACTCCTGACAAGTAAGTAGACTGGTTTGTTTCTTAAAATTATAACTACAACCGAACCATATACACGACCTATGTAACACCGCAGACGTAATCCTTGTCATCTTACCTACGTCTACATCTACATTCATACTCCGCAAGCCATCCAAAAGTGTGTGGTGGAGGGCACTTTATTTGCCACTGTCATTACTTCCCTTTCCTGTTTCAGTCACGTTTGTTTCGTGGGAATAACGACTGCCGGAAAGCCCCCTTGCGGGCTCGAATCTCTCTGATTTTAAATTCTTGATCTTTTCGGGAGGTATACTCGTAAGAAGAGGGAAGCAATATATTCGATACCTCATCCAGAAACGCACCCTCTCGAAACTTGGACAGCAAGCTACACCGCGATGCAGAGCGCCTCTCTTGCAGATTCTGCCACTTGAGTTTGCTAAACATCTCAGTAACGCTTACCAAATAACCCTGTGACGAAACGCGTCACTCTTCTTTGGATATTTTCTATCTCCTCTGTCAACCCGACCTGGTACGGATCACACACTGATGAGCAATACTCAAGTATAGGCCGAACGAGTGTTTTGTAAGCCAGCTCCTTTGTTGATGGACTACATTTTGTAAGGACTCATCCAATTAATGTGAACCTGGCACACGCCTTACCAAAAATTAATTTTATATGATCATTCCACTTCAAATCGTTCATTAGGCATACTCCCAGATATTTTACAGAAGTAACTGCTACTAGTGTTTGTTACGCTGTCATATAATCATACAATAAAGGATCCTTCTTTCTATGTTACATTATATTAAGGGTCAGTTGCCACATCCTGCACCAAGTGCCTATCCGCTACAGATCTTCTTACGAATATCGTCACAGAAAACATGTCTCATTACGCATTCAATTATTTATTTCTATATTAGTTTATGCTACATGATTAATTATGACTGGATTTTCAATATAATCCGAATGAAATCTCTTGGTCCCTTAACCTCTGATTCCGTAAAGTGACAGCACTTTTGCCACTTACTGTAGTGCTTTCTACTTTATTCAGTGTTTGAGCCATCTTTTACGCAGCTTTGACCAACTTCAGAAGTGACATTGTACATAGTGAAGTGAAATTCGCGATCTCCGGCATCACAATGTGATTCCTTGCGTATTAACACTACAAAAATGTCTAAAAGAAAATTTTGATTCCGCGAATATCTTCGTTGAAAGTTGATGTCGTAGAAAGATAACTGTGGTAGCGTATATTCTTCAGTATTGGGTAGCTGTCCAGTAAAGTTGGTGCGGTGGGCTTATTTTTCAGTTAGAATACTTAGATTCCTGGTTTAGGTGTTCAATTTTTAGTGTCTAGTTTTAGACTGTGTAACATAGCAAAATGATTTGTAACAGCTATTAGTGCAGTTGTTGAATACTAATACAGAAATAGAACAATCGTATTTATTATCCCGCTCTCACACATTTATTATGAAGCTGTGTTGGTACCTAAGGGTATATTCAAAATGCACAACGCCCGTCATTGGTGGGAAGTTAACTCGCACGTCACAAGCGACTCTGGATATTATGCCCGCTTTAACGTCAACATGTGTGCCTGAGTTATGTGAGACAGTGACTTCGGTCCTTACATGTTGCCAGATCTGTTAACTGAGTCGAAGTATGGTTCATTTCGCAACAAATAATCGATGTTCGGGAGAGTTTCTGGTTCCAACATCACGGTCCACCTGCACACGTTGGAAGAAATGTGCAACGGTATCAGTGAAACTGATCGGTCGAGGGGATTCTGTTTTAAGACCTTTGCTTTGATCTGTCCTACATCCATGCTATTTCTTCCTGTGGGGGCAGTTGAAGGTGCAAGTATATTTTACTCTGCTGATGAATATGTCTTTACTGGTAACGCGCTACGGCACTGGGTTTGGAACTGTGAATGCATCTGTTCTATGAAGAGTTCACAGAAGCATGGTCCATCGAGTCGGTAAATTCCTGGAGGTAGAGGGAGATCCTTTTAACCCGCTGATCTGAAGACTACAGTTTTGAAAGACATTTTGATATGTGTAGTTCAATTAAAATATCAAAACTGCCACTCACTGAGTGTAGTATATGTGAATGTAGTATATGTGTTTAACATCGCCACCTTGCAAAGTTTTGTAGTTATTCCTGCTTGTCAGAGGTAAATAGCTTTACCTGATTATTGCTGTTCATGCATAGTTCTGACATGTCTGTTACTTGCTATCATTATATTTATTTTGGTGTACAGGCACTAATCCAGAGCAACTAGTTCTGGAGTCATTATCTGGTTGTTCAAGTTAATTTATACTAATAATAAAAGAGTTAAACTGTTTTGTCTGTCTGTTTGTATTTTTGAACACACTTCTCCGAAATTACTAGACAAGTATTCATGGGTTTTTCGCAGATAACATGTCTGGGGACACCGTGAAGGCTTTATTTCATCATAATCGCATCAAGGGAGAAAAAGATAACGTGGTTGAAATTTTTGTCTACAACCGTCGTGTCCGTTTTTCTGAACGCTCTAATCTCCAAAGCTACTAAACGAATTTCCATAGGTTTCCACATGTAACTTGAATATGGTCTGAGGCACCGTATAGACTTGATTTCATCAAAATCGGGTCACGGAAAAACACCGTGATTTCAAGTTTTATCTAAAGCCATCGTATCTGTCTCTTTTCCTGTTGGAACTCGCTAGTCTAAAACTACTAGATCAGGTTCCACGGTGTCTGCACGGGTAACTTTAGCATAACTTGAAGCACAGTATATGACCTGTATCATCAAAATCGGATAACGGAAGAAAAGATATCGTGATTTATCTTTCTAAAACAGTCGAATGAGTTTGCATATTTGAGCACCAAATTTTGGTCGGGTTTTCACATGTAACTTCAGTGTATCTCGGAGCATCGTACAGGCTTTAGTTCATCAAAATCTAATCACTGGAAAGAGGAATCGTAATTGTATATGTGGTATGTAGATAGCTTGAACACGAAAAACATGGACTATTTCTGCTTAGGAAAAACGTAGTGCAACGTATTTACTGATTTGAAGAAAATTACGTGAACTAAGGAAAGTATGTACTACTTCAAAAAACCAGTTACTGTTTGACTTTAGAATTTTATAACATTTGTAAAAATGCTTTTATTGGTTGATATGTGCTACGTATTATACTTCAAAGTAATGAATATAAGGCTTATGTTTAATCCATTCTTCCACACTATTTGTTGTATTATGTATATGTTGTATGACGTATAGCTGTTTCAATAGCGCACACTTTAACCCATACCCCTCTGTCTGCACTGCACGGAAAGACTGCGCATTCTCATGCACCGAACGTTGTGTCGATTTGAGATGGGGACGGCTGGGTGCACATCACGAGCTGTGATTACCCTAGCAGGAAAACACTTTGAGAACAGCTCACTTACCATCACGCAACATAACGAAACCACTGGTATGTGAGTACAGCGGTGGGTAACAGCTAGTCCTACATAAAGTGCACTTCAAAAGCACTCAAGGTCAAAACGTAAAAAAAAAAACAAGATTATTCACACATGGAGTTGTCGTCTTACCTTAAAAATGGCAACACCAGATTCCCTGCTCACGGTCATTCATGTTACTTTACATCCTCCGAACTGTTGGTTCCATAAGGTGGTAAGCACTGATCACATCAGCTGCCTCCTCATGCATCTCTAGTGCGTAAATATATGTATGGCTCTGACAGGCTGCACTGAGCCATCAACTATTCCATTACATTTAGAAGATTTTACATGGGCACTGAGAAACAGGACACTTTACATCTGATAATTTCATTCGTTTTCATACCTTGGGTGCTCTTGAAGTACATTTTATGCAGGATTACCTTAGACAAGCAGATGATGGGAGTCTGACTACCGGTACGTGTTGCTGTGAGTTATGTTCCTGTTATTAATGGTTGTATACTACAATATCTATAATGATTACTTTAATAATTGCTGCTTCTGGTCCTTAAGAAGCCAACATAGAGGAAAACGTTAGTTTGATGTATCGTTTAAGACACAGTCTATTCTACTGTATCATTAGGCATATAAAAAGTAACAAATACACACACACACACACACACACACACACACACACACAGACACACACACACACACACGTGGAACAAAAGTCGACACATCGAGAATTCTAACGCAAAGCTCTACCCACTACGCTAAGTGGACAGCACAATCAACCTTTCGTGAATGAAGACACAGCTGCTACTTCTAAGTCCAGTGTTGTAAGAGTGACATTATTTTATGTCGATTTTCTACTGAAAACATAAAAGAGACGAACTATTGTGAGAGACTTTTTGTGTTGTTACTGTGCAAAGAATTAAGCATCTGAGAATGTGAAGTGTGAACGGAGATAAGTAGCCAACATAATTAATAGCAGCAGCCTCATCACCCTGACTCTTTGAAGAATCCAATTCTCGTGCGCAAAACAAATTCGTTTTTAGAAATACTAGTTTCACGTATCTCATTGCTTACGACGTTTTATCTTCTGAACTAGGTGTCTTAAAACCACATAAAGTTACAGGTCCATACAGTGGTATATGTGAATGCTATCTGCAAAATATATCGTGACTAGAGTAAGTAGTGAAGAAGTTATAAATTGCTGAAATTTTAATGCATGAACAGCGAAAGTGTTGTAATCGATAAACTTTTTTTTTCACTGTGTTGTGTGGGACGCCAGGGAGAAAGAGTTTCGGAAAGTTTGAAGTTGTGGGTCAAGTTTCTCGGACATCACAAACTGGAGTAATTCTCGAATACTGGGTGAACGTAGTCTGGATAACTTGCATGTTGCGAGTTACCCTGGCTCAGGACATGCACAAAGCTTATAACTTTGATAATTGTTGTCTTACTCTTATTAAAATTTTAATACATTTTATGTCGAAATTTCTAGATCTTAAATTCAGTGAATAGTTTCATGAAGTACTTAAAATGAACTTTTTGTGATCTGGTGGGTAGACAACCTGCAACAAGGATCGTCTGTATGGGTAACAGTTTCAGGCGATTTGTCTAACACATTAAGCAGAACTGTAGCACAGACCGTTCGACAATCCAGATAATTCGTAGTAATCAGTCAATGAATGTATCAGTAAATTAACAATCGTGCCAACGTCGTTGGTAAATCCGCCTGGAAACTCTTGTTACATACTGACGCAAGTGGCGCACAGGAGCTGAAAGCTTAAGAACAGATCGCCTGTAGATGCTTCAGCACATTTTTCGAGGCTCACGTACACCGTCCATCAAGCTGAAACCGTAGCTCCTTTCGACAGAAACCGTAATAAACACCCTCGCAACTCCAAGCCGTCGTCGAGGGTACTGTCGAAGGAGCCTTCGAAGCTATTACATCGGCTCTGGAATCTGCGGTCTTTGGAGGGATTTGGTCCGGCAGCGCAGTAAGAGATTAGCCTTAGATGTAGGACGGCCAGAGAAGACATAACTCAGGACAATCGGACAATAAATTCACCTAAGTGCTTTGCGGATAAGGTTCCAGTGTTCGGGGAACATTTCACGCCACAAGAAGACAATGGCTATTACTCTAATGCACCGTCGCGATAAATACCACTCAGTTTGGGTTCAAGACACCAGGAAGCAATCAATACAACAATCAAATGGCACTAAAATAACTATCATTTGCAAAGTGAATACTGTAAGCAGTTGTAAACTGAGCGTTCTTCTTTTTCTTTTCTTGAGAATTTTAAGGCCGTTCCCCTGTAGTATTCAACCGGTATGATGCGTTTCCTTTGAACCTACATTTAGTTTTTCATTGACAAATTTATTGTAACACTTCAAAAAGCTCCACACCCTTTGATATAGAATTGTCTTCCTCGCTAATTACTAGCAAGCACTTTTATTTTTCTTTCGTATGCGTTGACATCTTTCTCCACTTCATTGTAACAAATAGTTACATCGCCATTTCAAGATCACTCAACAAGCTATCTCCTACCTACGAGGTTTTCTCCGTATTATTTTTCTTTTATTTTATGAGATCACAGTCACTTACGGGTTCGAAACGTCTTAGTAGTAAATTTACTTTCTTCGCATAGTCCCATTTAATACATTTCCGCGCAGTAATCCATCTAGTTATAGGTTCCACCTTTATGCAAAGCCACTGTCTTTACATTTTACAAAAACATTTTTCGGCACATCTGTGCCATTATCTGTGAGTTTTGATTACTGAAAACTGTAAAAAGTGAACCGATCTAACAAAGTGAGGCCTAAAAAACATTTTTGTTCCTTTTTTTTCTTATCGACATTTTACATTCTGTGGTTTTGCAGGACAATCTGTATAATATTCTTCACTGATAGCTCGTCAACTGCATACCAAACGATGTAAATGTGAATTTCATAGGAGAATTAATAGATTCTTTGATTTCTAAAGAAGGTGATTTTAGCGTTCGTTGAAGGATCAGACACAACAAAACTTGAGTATTAACAAATTCAAACACAAACATTTTGCCACGCCAAAGTCCCATTTACGTCGTTCGGTTTGCAGATGATTAGCTGTCAGTGCAGTACCCACGCAAAAGCATATAATATAAAAACACAGTAAGAAGAAAAACAAACAAAAATTTCTTTAGGTCTCACTTTGTTAGATCAGTTAGCACCTAAAATATGTTTACTTTTTACAGTTTTCAATAAAGAAAACCCACTAAAGATGAGACAAAGAACTGAAATATGTTTGGGTAAAAGTAAAAATAAAACAGTACTTTACATAAAGACGGAACCTATAAACTATAATTTAGCTGCAAACACGTAAAGAAACACAAGAACTGCAGATCCAAAAGATGAATATTCTCTCTACATTTTTATTTTTAAATCGTCGCTTGTCCCCCGTTTCTCCTTTCCCGCTTATTTCGTTATTCATATTTTCACTCCCAAGTACCGTGGTGTCTTTCCATCGTTGTCGAGTATCACAAGAAGTTCGTTCAATCGTATTCAATTGGCATTTCAGTAGATTATCAAGGGTATTTGATGACTGATCGCAATGGACTCGCTCGATTTCGATTTGTGATAGCGGTTGTAGTACAGGAAATCTTTTTTTGTCGAAATATTTCATACTTGGCTATGGAGGATTAGGGGAATTTCCGTCTAGATACTGAATCACGAAACTATTTGATGTGTATCTTACGTCCATACTTGCCACGTTGAAGTAAAAGAAGTCCCTGTTTCATGAAATATTTAAGACCCCGAAGGTCGTTGCAACTGGTTGTTGCCTTCAGTAATAGAAGCATATCCGGAAACCATCGAACGGACGTAGCCAAAAACTTGGTTCATCCAACGAGACGACAGTTTTCCATTGATCCAGGCGCAACAATGTCGTTGGATCGACATGGCAAAATGTAGGGGTTATCTGCTGCAGAGCGCCATGTTCAACAATGTGTGACGAACGTTGTGGTCCGAAACAAGTGTGCCCCCACGAGCCTCTGTAGTCAAAACTACCTACCTGGCTGTAGAGAAAATTCCGTGATGAGGCGTGATCCAGCATCTTGTCGCCTACTCGTGGTTCCAACGGTCTGCAACCACTCTTTATGAATTCTCACGCCAGTAGCACGCGAACAACCGACTAGCTTCGCTGTTTCCAAAATGGTCGTTCACAGGCAGTGGGTCATAATAGTCTGCGTTTGAGTTTATCTATTTGGGGTCCACGTGGTAGCTAGAGCAACCGCCTATTCGTGGCAGCTTCGCTTACAAACGAGAGCTAATCAATAAAGACTCTGATTTTCTTCTGTAGCTACCGTGATAGTTTTGTGCCATGAATATTACAAAAGGGTGTTTTTTTTAAATATATATGATGTCCATAGGCAGCAGCACTCTGGTATCAGTAGGTTGGTAGTGTTGTTCCATTTTGTAGGCGCTATTTGCATCTCGCTTACCAAACAATGTAGGTGACGGGAAAGGAGCATTACGGCACTATAAAATTCCGTTTTCGCATAAACTATACAGTCACTGAAACTGACGAAAAACTCCAGCAAGCGTACTATGAAGATGAACGACCTCGTGCAAAAGTATTCAGGTGGTTCAAGGGCTTCGAAGAAGGACGACTTCTCTGTCGTAAACAAAGTGGGTCTGGTGTTTCGGCTTCTGATATCACCGAAGTCAAGATCAACAGAGCGGCTTTGATTGTTCTTGATGATGCGGATAACGTTGCGTAACCTCTGAAGTGTTGAGAATTTCATACGGCAGTGTCCTTACGATTATGTATAACTAGTGTTTGTGACCGTTGGATGACACGTCTGCTGACTCCAGAACAAAAGGCTGTGCGAATGGAGACAACTGGAGTATAAAACGGTGGAGTCCCTTCACGCCAACACCTACATGGTGAACATCTCAAAAAACCTATTGTCACCTTTTTATTTGTTAGTTACTAATCGAGGACCTCAGTGATGTGGGGCCGTGATGTTATTCATGCACCTGGGTCGAGGGAAACGGAGGGTAGTTGATTCAAGGGAGGAAGAAAAAAAGTGGCAAGGTAAGCGTCAAGGGAAAAAGCCTCTGAGATAGTCTGGTTTCTTCAGAAGAGCAGTAAGGCAATATGAGCATCTGCTATCTGCGACAGATCATACAAGGGTAGGGTGGTTGTTATTTTTTTAGTATCGTGTAATGCTCGGTACCGATATCATAGCTTACGTCCTTATAAAGAGTAGGCGCTTCAGTCTGGAACCGCGCGACCACTACGGTCGCAGGTTCGAACCCTGCCTTAGCCGTGGATGCGTGTTATGTCCTTAGGTTAGTTAGGTTTAAGTAGTTCTAAGTTCTAGGGGACTGATGACCCCAGATGTTAAGTCCCATGGTGCTCAGAGCCACTTGAGCCATTTTTTTCTCATAAAGCGCACCTGCCCGAAGTCTTGTGGGCCAGCTGCAGAGTCTGTATCTGTCACACCCCAGGATTGTCATAGAAGTGGACGAATGGACATAAATGGATCACTGAATAGGGGTTTAGGTTGAGTTTTTTGCATTTAGCGTGTAATACAGCTTTCTTGCGTTGCCGGTTGGTCGGCTAGTTTACACCTGGCGGTGCCAGTTAATTTTGCTGTGCTGCAGGGATTCACCAGTGGTTCGCTGGTTGGTTTGTGGGACTGAAGGGACCAGACTACTAGGGCCATCAGTCCCTTTTTCCACGAACTTGCAACACCCACAAAGAACAGGAACAAATCATGGAGATGACAAGAGACGACACAGGACAAGAAAGACACAGAGACAGACTAGAAAAAAGGAATTAAAATCATACCGAGTGTGACAGTGGTTGGCCAACCATAGAAACAAAAAAGGAAAAGCCAACCACCAAGAAATACACTAAAAACCCTAGTCTAAAATCGTAGGCCAAAGGCCAGCCTCAACACAAAAAAAGACAAATAGTTAGATCAAGCGATAAAAAAACCCTGCACGAATAAAACTCAAAACAAAATCTGCCATCGCAACGTCACCTGATAAAAGTGCAGGAAGCGTATCAGGCAGCGCAGACTTCTACCTGAGCGGAGTTAAAAGCGAGCAGTCCAACAAAATATGGACCGCCGTCAAAGCTGACCCGCTGCGACATAAAGGTGGTACCTCGCGGCGCAATAAATAGCTATTTTATCCAGGTGTGGCCAATGCGCAGCTGGCAGAGGACAACAGAGTCCTTGCGAGAGACCCGCAAGGATCAGCGCCACCCACCGGTAGCCCCCTTGATGGCCCGAGGTTTGTTGGGTGAAGGAAGGGTGCGCCATTCATCACATTCACCAGTGTTGGTCATGCTTGTGTATTCGTGTTATCTTTAGGCGTCTAATTGTCCCTAAATAGTAGGGTTTTTGGGCGATTTGTTTCCACCGATGGTTGAGATCGTAGTTACCCAAGTTAAGGATGAAAGGATTGGTCGAGTGTCTCGTTTCCTTTATAATCGAAGGTCAAGTTTTTTGCAGACAGACCGTGACGTGGTGCATCTTTTTGCTGATAGAGGGGATGCGTGTCCGAAGTCAATTACCACCGGTGATGTGTCATGGCAACATCATTATGGTACAAAACGAAAACGATCCAGCACTGGAAACCGCCAGGTTCTCCATCACCAAGAACGTGAAAATTGTTCCACTTACAGGGAAAGTGATGGTGACTGCATTTTTTGACGGTAGTGGATTCCCCATTACGCTACTGTTAGAGCACCATACTACACGTCAGTATTGGTTAAACTGAGGAAACACATTGGAAGGAAGGGACCAGAACTTTCTTGGACTTGGTGGCGACAATGCGCTGCGTCAAGTAGCAAATAAAATCATGCCCTTTCCAGCTGAGTTCAACATTGTATGTGCACCGCATTCTCCTTACAGCCCCGATCTTGCATTCTGAGATTTTTTTATTCCCATCACCAAAGGCAAAGTTTCGGGGCATTCTATTTGAGAAATCTGAAGCAGTGCTCAAGTAAAATGGGGCTATTCGCAAGCTCATGACAAAGAATAGCTTGCACCACTTGTTCGAGGGCACACAAAGGACTCCACTGCAATGCAGTAAAAAGCGTCTGTGGAAAAAAAGACAGTCTCAGTCTTTGCCCTCGCACTTTCCTTCCGTGATACGTTCAGCGTCGCTATCAGGCAGCATCCTATCGTAGCATTTTACTGATTCGTTGTATGAACTTCTCCATCGTTCTCCTAATATAGTATCATCTTCAAGGGAATAGCGGGTCAACACTCGAAACAGAGGTGACGTCGCCTAGTGAAGAGCGTTACGGTCGCTGTCGGCCGGTTCACACTGCTATAGCTCGACATAATTAACCGCCGGCTATTTGCAGGCGCATGCCACATGTGCACGCCGATCAAACGCTGGTATCTGGGCGCTAATCATCGGCCGATTAAATCAGTGCAGACTCGCGTCACATAAACGCGGGCGACGTGTTTGTTTTGCGCAAATCGCCGGCGTCCGCCGCTGCTATTGACAGCAGAAATTCCTAATCGCGGCGGGCAGTAAATTTGTGAATTAATCGCAACTGATCTCTTGGCTGCAGCGATATAAGCCCCGTTAAAACATGTCAACTTTTTCCGACGTTACCGACTTTTTTGTTTCGTGTCGCTGACGTACTTTTTACAGTAAATTAAACACTGAAAACGACGCCACAGATGGATTAAAATGCTCAATATCGTTTTCAAATCAGTACCCTCGTAAAAGGCTAAAATTATGCGCCGACAGAGAATAACTATCTAGCACTGCCAACACTCACATTGGTCAAACTTCTTTCTTCTCGTTCTTCGCCTTTCCTCCTTCGTCGACTTCTTTGCTGCACGGTTAATCATTATACAGAAATGATGTGTTTGTCAAAGCTAGTAATATGTCGTTGTTTACAGTAGCAGCCAATCAGAATGTTTTCATTTAGTAACAAAAGATGGGGTACACTACATAAGTATCTTCGGAAATATGTCTGAAAAGTACACTAGGTGTTTCAAAAAGAAACAACCAATTTTATATGGCTTTAGAGAATGCGGCAACTGAGAGAACTGCAAAGTTCCACTCACCTGGTGGAGAGTTTCTTCTTACTTGCACGCCTCCTTCAAGTTTCAGACATGCAGTTCTCAGCCGGAAAAAGCTATGGAAAAAACAGCTGTACACATCATAACTTCCAGTCGTATTAAAATAGTTTTGTCGCGCAAGGATTATTTAAATGAAAGTATTCATGTGCGTATTATTTCAATCTATTACGATAAGTTTGCATACACCGGTTACTACCACGCCTTGCTCTAAGACGTACAGAGTCTGAAACGCTCACACGCACATCTCATTTATATACGTAGCCAGTGTAGGGTAAATAAGGACTACCCTTCACAGAAACTTTACAACTAGTTTGTTTCTTTTAGAATTGCTCGCTCAGATACTGCTAATACCAGCCTCACAGAACAAAATTTTCAAGTTCGCGAGTCAGCAACACACCAAACAGTATTTAATTGTTTTAAACGTCACAATAAATTGTGAATTTCACCCTGTGCATTAACTCGAACTCGCTGCCACAGTTTACGGCACTTCTCAAACATTTTAGTATCGAAATATCACAATACTAATAGTTTCAACGAGAACGTACCAATAGGTCTGATCAGTATGAGATCCAAACCCCGACTCCACTCTTTCTATGCAAAAGAAGCTTCTAATTCCCCGAAAAACGAGCGAATTTGCTAATTTTTGATTGGCAGAGAAACATCATAGCCAACCGGAAAGCAGCATTAAACCCGCTCTATCCTGCGCATGTACACAGAATCAATCAAAATTCGTCACTGACTCGGAACAGTAAATTAACATACATAAATTTTGAAAACCCACAAATATAAAATTAATTCTCTCTGAATGAAACAACTTCACCAAAATCATCTCATTTCACCAACACCATACATTGACGATATATTTAATACAAATTCCGTAGTGCGAATGACTAACACACACGGCCGGCCGAAGTGGCGAGCGGCTCTAGGCGCCACAGTCTGGAACTGAGTGACTGCTACGGTCGCAGGTTCGAATCCTGCCTAGGGCATGGATGTGTGTGATGTCCTTAGGTTAGTTAGGTTTCAGTAGTTCTAAGTTCTAGGGGACTGATGACCTCAGAAGTTAAGTCCCATAGTGCTCCGAGCCTCTTTTTGAACTAACACACACGTAATTCTCGAATATTCCTCGCGTGACCAATTACTTCACTGTATAGTATAAAAACTTTATATAAACAGTGTTTCACATTCACACCTTCTTTCATTCTCACAACTAGACACAATAATAGTAGCAGTTAATAAACCATTAGAAAATTAAATAAACTAAACTGGTAATAAAATTGACAGTACTTTGACAGCAGCTCGAACAGAGTCCGTAAGTTAGTGATCTCTATCATATCTCCCAGACACTACATACACTGGAGCCATATGACGCAACCTGTCTTGAGCACGACTCACACTACACGCTTGTTCACACATCTCCCATCTCAACAGGGACGACATAGAGGTGCTACGCCTCAATACCACTCGAAGGTTTTGTGGGTATCGAGCGTTGGTCAGAGACAAGTATATTGTCAGGAGCGCCCCAGGAAAGTGTGGTAGGGTCGCTCTTTATGTATACTAATGATGTGACGCTCAGGGCGAACAGTAATTTGTGGCTTTTGGTGGAGTTGATACTGTGTGCGGGATGGTGTCGTCATTGACTGACTGTAGGATTATAAGATGAATGGTATTTATTCTAAATGTAGAAAAATACAATACGGCTGAGAAGGAGAAACAATCCTGTAGTGATCGAATACAGCTGTAGTGGCGTGCTGCTTGACATCATAGCGTCGATTAAATATCTAGGCGTAACGTTCCAAAGCGATATGAAATGGAATGAGAACGTCAGGCTAGTAGTAGGGAAAGCGAATGCTCGACTTCGTTTATTAGGAGAATTTTGTGTAGTATAGCTCGTCTTTAAAAAAGGAAACAGCATATAGATCGCTAGTGCGACCCATTCTTGAGAACTGCTGGAGTGTTTCTCATTCCCAACACGTCGGCTTAAAGAAATACATCGAAAAGATTCAGATGCGTGCTGCTAAATTTGTTGCAGATACGTTCGAATAGTGTGCAGGTATTACGGAAATGATTTTTGAACTCAGATGGGAATAATTGCACGAAATATGACGCTCTTTTTGCGATGCATTATTGCTGAAATTCAGATAGTCGGCCTTTGAGGTCGACTGCGGAACGATTCTACTGCCGCTAATCTATATTTCATCTAAGAACCTTGAAGGAAAGATGAGATAAATTATGGTCCGTGCAGAGGCTTATAGACGATCGTTTCATCCTCGTGGTATTTGCGAGTGACAGAAAAGGAAATGACGAGTAGTGGTAATTGGTACCGTAATTCACGCATAGTAGGATGGTTTGTGGAGTATATGTAGATGTACAAGTATCCAATGTGAGTCAAGATACAAATTTGAGGGTAATTATAAATCACGCATAGAGCTATAATTTTTTTATATGATACAGAACGATCCGAATTTACAACCGAATGCCATTCACATGCATCTTTCAGTTACATATGCCAATTTCGGATGCTTTTTACAATTATGTTTAGGAATAAAGATTTCATTTACCCTTCACACATGTTCCATACACCCTCTGCCAGACACACTACATATATCCAGGTATTAGGTAGTTCATCATACGTCTTCTCATGTCAGGTGTTCCCGGCATCTCCAATTTAGGTTAAAGGACCCTTATCGGCAGCCATATAACCCAGTAATTTAAAACTGACGGCATTGCAAACTCTTAGTTACGGCCAGTGATCCCCCCCCCCCTTTCCCACGAATGCTTAAAGAATCAAAATGGCATTATAAAGCAGTTTCAAACGTCTGATTACTTTATAAATGAGTTAATGTGTTAGCTGGACATTTGACGGTAATTGTGAAAAGCCTTTAAAGCGAGAAAACGTTTAGAAAAGTTTTGATTTTGTGTTTGAAGTTTGACAATCTGCCTATTGGCTTCCGTCCCGGGTTTTTCGGCCGACGTTCATCTAATCATTAGATGAATGTCGGCCGAAGAAGCCGGTACAGAATCCAATAGGCAGTTTGTCAACAAGTGGCCACGAAAGCCTTAACAATTTTGTTTGAAGTTTGTTGGAAGTCACTAAGCGCTCTCTTGAAACACTACAAGAGTATACTCTAGATAATCTGGGTTCGGTTTTGAGATTCTAGTTTTTCACGGATCTTAGTGTGAATGACGACATAGCTTCTGCATTTTGATTTATAAAATAATACAACTTTGCAGGTACATTTAGTGGTGTACATGAATATTTGCTGCAAAGCCTTGGCGAATAGATTTGGTAGTAGAGAAGTAATAAATTAATACTTCATGCCTTATGTTGATGCTTTACTGCTCGAATAGTGAAAGCGTAGTAAGTGATAAACATTTCTCCTCTCATCTCTCATCATGTTTCGGATATGGGGAAAGGGAGGGGCGGGGGACATGCGGCATGTCAGTGAGGAGAAAAAGTCTGCAGGTAATTTATAAAGTTTACTGGAGGTCGCTAAGTGCCCTCATTCTCAAATACTGGATGAATATAGTGTATGTAGTTTTCGCTCTGTGAACTATGCTGCATGAAAATTACGTCATTTAGCTTTGTAGTTGATTTATTGTGATAAGGTTATACATCTTAATCGACAGATTACGCCATTATTTCCAATTTTCAAATTAGGTCTAATTATATGTAATTCTAAAAACTTTTTTTGCCCTTGGGAGCCTTTAGGTACGTGTACTTGAACTGGGACCGAGTGACCGTATTAGTACGAGGGAGAGCCAGATGAAAACCTTAAATGTTTTTTAACTTATTATTTATTGTGGAGAAGTGGTACAAAGCTGTATCAACATAATCTCCCCCAAGCTCAATGCAAGTCCTCCAGCACTTACAAAGTGAATAAATTCCGTTAGAGAAAATTTTTTTTGGTAGTCCGCGCAACAACTCAAGAACCGCGTGGCGTACCTCTTTATCAGAACGGAACTTCTTTCCTCTCATTGCGTCTTTGAGTGGTCCAAACATATGTAAATCACTTGGGGCAAGGTCTGGTGAGTATGGTGGATGAGGAAGACACTCAAAATGCAGGTCTGTGATTGTTGCAACTGTTGTACGGGCAGTGTGGGGCCTCGCATTGTCATGTTACAAAAGGACACCTGCTGACAGCAATCCACGTCGCTTTGATTTGATTGCAGACCGCAGATGATCTTTTAGGAGATCTGTGTATGATGCACTGGTGACAGTGGTCCCTCTAGGCATGTAATGCTCCAAAATGACACCTTTTTCGTCACAAAAGATAGTCAGCATAATCTTATCTGCTGATAGTTCTGTAGGAAACCTCTTTGGTTTTGGTGATGAGCAATGCCGCCACCCCTTGCTCGCTCTCTTCGCTTCCGGTTGGTGGACGTGAACCCAAGTTTCGTCCCCAGTAACGATTCTTGCAAGGAATCAGTCACCTTCTCGTCCAAAGCGTCGAAGAAGTTCTTCACAAACATCAACACGTCGTTCTATCATTTCAGGAGTCAGCTGCAGTGGCACCCATCTTGCAGACACTTTGTGAAACTGGAGCACATCGTGCACAATGTCGTGTGCTGACCCATGACTAATCTGTAAACATGCTGCAGTGTCATTCAGTGTCACTTGGCGGGCTTACTTCACTATGGCTTCAACTGCTGCAATGTTCTGTGGAGTCACAACTAGTTGTGCCTGACCTGGACGAGGAGCACCTTCCATTGAAGTCACACCATTTGCAAACTTTCTACTCCATTCGTAGACTTGGTGCTGTGACAAACATGCATGAATTTGAATGGGTTTCACACGTTCACTATGCAAAAACCGAATAGCAGATCGCTGTTCTTCCCTGGTGCAAGTCGCATGTGGAGCGGCCATCTTTATACTGATACTGCGACGGTATGTTTGCATATGCACTTTGCTGCCACCTACAGGCCATTCTACACGGTGTTTGTAGCACTCTTACCAACTTACAGGATAACGGCGCGAAATTTCGATTTGTTATTACAAATTTAACGTTTTCATCTGACTCACCCTCGTAATATAGTTCCCTAACTTAAAATGCGTCCCAGGTTTTTGCCTTCATTAGTGCTGAAGATGTACGCTAGTGAAATCGGATGCATCTTTTTGAAACTCCCTGCCTGTAAGGAGATACTCGTATTACAAAAGAAATAAGAAATGCTACACACACACACACACACACACACACACCCATAGAAGTCCACAGAAAAATCTTATGACAAATAGCGTATCCTGTGGAAGGGTTGGTTGAGAAACCTATGCATGTCTGACCGAGACGATTCTTCTCTGGCTTATCACTATTGAAACAAATCTGTGCTATAACAGATAAAAGTAAACCTGCTGCTGAACTTCTCCAGGGCGTATTTCTGCCTGATGGCGCCATCACGTTTCGATGTCACACATGTTCTGGTCAATGTCTAGGTTCGCATGTTGGCGGGTAGGATAGTTGATGGCTTGCGCTATCCCCTCGTCCAGCGCAGTGTTGTGGAATTTTATCTGTGAGGATACCGAGGAGAACTAACAAATAAATAAGTAAAATACATATGATCACTTTATCAGTTTGTCCCGGAACCTTGCAAACTGGACACGTTTGGAAATTTTGCTGACGAATTCTGATCTCTAAGATAAAGAGTTAAAGCGAGTTTTGAAATAACAGAAGAACGTATACCATAAATGTACATGAGTTTACTACATTAAGAACAGTTATAATAAGCCGACAGTGTCACACAGACGTGTTATTGTGTAGTATGTGTAAAGTGGCCAGTTTACTTCCCAAAAAATGTGCTTTACATATTACCAAATTTGATTTGCGGGATAAATATATGCACACTTAACAAAGGGCAGTATTTAAACTAGAGTTACATGTAAGTGACGTTTTATTTATATTATATATTTACTGATTTACCCTGCTCTGATTAGGACCATTAGGTTCTCTCTTACATAGTGCCAGGGTTTCACACGTACAGCATCCTTTTTACTTCACAATTACCTAAGAAATAAGAATTTTAAAATGACAAATAGTATTAAAATGATTTGAGTGTGTGTAGCGGCAATGTAAGTAACTAATGTTGACTTAATCGCGTACACGCCTCTACTCTGTAAGCCAATGTGTCAGAAATGGAAATTCCTGGATGGAATAATATGTAAAATTAAGGAAAGCTAACCACGCGGTCACCTATAGCTGACTGATGAGTGGTACATAGAAACACACAGAGGGATATCAGTATTTCAGTAACTTTCGAGCTGCTACTTCTCTAGCAGAAGTAACACAGATACACATCCAATCGTACACAGCCGTGGCGAGGGTGAACGTTACTTTGGATAAATGAACCATGCTCCACAAATAGGCGTACGGTGAATGGCGGAGGGTACTCTCTATAACTGAACTTTCAAAACCTACTACGCCTAGACATATACTATGCAAGCAACAGCACTGTGCGTGTCTCTGGATACTTCGAATGTTAGTATCATTTCCTCCAGTTGCTGTTATATTAGTGTACGAAGCGTTGGAAGAGCGACTGCGAACTCGAACTTCTCAGACATTACTGTCATGGTGGTTATAAGAGGCAAATTTCTAAGGAAATAATATGCTTCTTGTATCTTAGTAATAGTGTGTAGTTTTCTAGTAATGGGGGCAATATTTAGCAGTGGAGAATTATTTAGTTTTCCATGTAGATTATATTGTGAGTTGAGGAAAATCATTTTGGAACATTGTGGGGACGTTTCTGGCTGAGAAATTATTCAAGTAAATTCTCTGTGGAAAAAACGGGAAAGAAAAGGTTCCAAACGTATGAGAACTTTTGCTATTGAAGGATGCTAAAAACTTAGGAGGATTGATAAGATAAGAAATGAGGAGTTTCCCCGCAGAACCAGCAAAGTGAGGATCCGGCGGGGAACATTGGAAAGAAGGAAACATCCAAAAATATCTTCCACGGTTCCTGAGGAGCTGCAGGAGGTAACAACTATAGGGGAAGGATGATATTTGAATATTTAGAACAAATAATCGAAAACATCGGACGCAAGTGGCACTGTGACATGAAGAGGATGGCACAGGAGAGATATTTTTGAAATTCTGCATCAAACTCGTCAGAATACTGATAACACACACAAACAGAAGTTCACTCCAGTTGTATCTGTCCGTATGATATGGAAATTCAGAAAACATTCTGCAGGAAGCAAAACTTTTCGTATTGACCGTTTGTTTTCATACCCTACCGTGCCGTATTAGATCAGACAGACTAACTCCTACACAATTAGTTAGTTAGTTACACAGTTACGTGTTCCATAAATCGTTTGAACGATTCTTACATAGGAATGATGTGGAACAAGTCATTTTACATCATAAGTATACATGTTTAATGTAAACATTAAGCAACGCATTTTTTTATTTTAGTTCCTCCTATAAGTTTTTAAGTAGAAATTCGTCAGGAGAAACGGTTCACATTTAGATTTGAAACTTGTCTCTCGAACCAGGCTTTGTTCAAGCTATCAGGGGGTTAAGTCCAGAAAGGGGATGAGTCATCCTGTGGTACGCAGAGGCGCTAATATCGTTCAGTTACCAAACATTTACTAACGAGAGTTTTACGACCACTCGGTCTTATTCCCAGGGTTTCCTAGAAGTGGCCAGGCCAAGCCTATGCATGGTGGGGTCCAGCAGCTGATGCATCGCTGCAGCTTGCATTACTGAGGATGTCTTTCAGAACCTCAGTACTCTCGAAGAGTGAAGCTATGCTTAGGCTCAGAACCAGGAATCCACATGTCCCTGTCGTCAGTTGTCGAAATGACGTGTAGGCGGAAGATCCAGCAATGACATGGACAGCCTGAGAAGCACTCGCAGCATACAGAAGGTAAGGCCGTACTTATACAGCTCAAAAATGATGGCACACATGCCCGGCTCCAAAGCTGAACACCTCGCATAGGTGCAGGGGGGTTCTTCATCCAAGGAAAATCGGCCCGCATCTCGTCTTCAGTCAGCCATCGTTATGCCTGGTAGGACTGCAGCTTGCAGTTTTGAAGTTTCCTCCACAGCCAGGTGGACTTATAGAAGTGGAATCTAAAGTGATAGTAGCTATAGACACTTTTATTAGCCTCCAGAGCATCCTGCAAATAATAGAGCTGACCTTTTATCGGTATCAGCGATTATAATGAAGCGGTCTAAGAATGAGTGAGAAGAAAGGCAGGCGGTTCAACGCAGTCAACGTCTTGGATTAACCACATACAGGTGACCGAATGTGCTCCCATTTTCTGAGCCAGTCAGCTCTCTTGGATGGCCTAATGTTTAACTTCCGAGCTTCCGAGCGTTCCGTTACGCACAATTTACACCATGAAAGACGTTCTTACGTAATGCCTAGGTGAAATTACCACATGTAGCCGTTTTACTGAAGTGCGTTGCGTCTGCTCCGCACTGTTCTCAAGTTGCTGAATCACTGGTTTCCGACACCCTGTCTCGCACACTATGAGACAATAAGCTGGCAGGCTGTATTTGGGTACTCCTGGGTGTCCACATTGGTTACAACATTGTTGGGTCACCCGTAGGGGAGTTCCACTTATTGTCATCACCGTTGGTCATAAGAAAATTTTATTTCTGCTGTTACATGCTGTTCTGTTGTGCAACACTGGCATTGCTACCTGTCAGAAATGTTATGTTATTGGGCAAATGATCATAGATTTGTTTGCTGTATATTTAACTCCTTGATGAGCCATTGATAGCTTTAATTACTGGTAATTAAGGTCATTTTTCCCCTCTAGTGTGGTAAGTATGGATTGTTGTTCTCGAATTATGGTAGGTTACTTTTTATGGATTTCATTAGTAAGTACATGTAATGGCGCAGTTAAAATACCTAGATCTTTGAAGAGATACCTACATGACGTCTGTAGGTGAACATTGCATATTATTCTTACTGTTAGCTTTTGTATAATCAATACCTTATTTTTAAGTGATATCTTAACTCAGAAAATGATTCAATTCGACATTACTGTGTGGAAATAAAAAAAAAGGTAGGAGGTTGATTAGTTTGTCTTCAGAGTTAACAACTATAAAAAGCAAAAGTAGTTGAACTTAATTGTTTCAGAAACTCAATAATTCGCTTCTTCCAGTTCAGGTTTTTATCAATATCTACACGCAGATCTTTATAGCATTATACCCCATTTGTGACTTCTGCTCATGTCTTACAGCAGTTGCCTGTCCGACTCTGTATGTTGTACAGGATGAAATATAATGAGTTTCTTCAAAATTTAGAAAGGGTCCAGTTCTTCTGCAAACATCGTTTGCCATTTCTTCTGCCTTTTTCACTCTAATGCGACTGAATACAACACTACTGTAGTCTGCAAAAATGTACCAATTCTACTTTGTGAATGTTCTGTGAAAGAGCATACACATATGTAAGGAATAGGAGTGGACACAAACTTGAAAGCCTGTGGGATTCCCTTTGTGATTTCTCAACAATCATTAAAGTTTTCTGCCCTTCCGACATCGCTGACTTAATTCAACACAACCTTTTGCGTTCTGTTTCTATGTATGATTCAAACCACCGGTGTGTCAAGCCATCAGTTCCATAGAACTTGAATTTTCTAGGAGATTAACATGGTCTAAACAGTAAAACGTATTTGAAGTATCACAAAAACACCAAGTGACTGTCCGGCACAGTTTTAATCTGCCAGGAAGTTTCATACCGATTTAAGGTTTGTACTATTTAACGGGTGAATGCTTAAATAGCATTCTCAGTTAGACAGCACTTCTAGAATCCAAACCGTGATTACTATATAAACTGTTTCTTTTAAGTCTAAGACTACTCTTGAATATATTCACTTCGAATATTTTTGAGAAAGATGTCAGTAGGGAAACTGAACGATAGTTTTTTCAATCTGCCTTGTCACCTTTCTTAAGAAGAGGTTTTGACAACAGCATATCCTACTCTGTCTGTCTCAGCTTTTTAAGTTAGAATTTTTGTAATTCTGTTACTTTCAGTGAACGATGTTAATGCTACTTCTAGTTTGGTGGAATGTCAGTTTCGATATGTTCTCTTGCTTCTTCAACTGAACCACATAATCCTGCTTTCGCTGTTACATTCAGAAAGTTATTATTAAAAGTGATTATGGCTTGTGAAGTATCGGTCACGTCATTGTCATTTAGTTTAACTGATAAGGTATCTTGTACAATGGCTGGTTTTTTGTGTACTGTACGACAGTATTCGATGTAGTTTTAATCTTATTATCCGCATTATTTATTTCTGTCAGGACATGCATACTTCTGGACATTTTAATGAGTTTCCTTAAAAGAATACAAGTAATGTTGGATCTTGACTTACTCTGGCCTTCATATAAATATCCCTCTTCCTCTTACACGAAATTTTAATTCCTTTAGTTAATCATGCGTTACTTTTTTTCTTTCAGTTATCAACGTCTTACTTTTTTTAAAAAGGACTTTTTTTAAGAAAGCAGCTATCAAATATTTACATCAATTTACTTCAGAATAAAATGAATTTAGCAGTAGTGTCTCTTTCTATAATTACCTCCTCCTGTACCACCCCTTTTAACTTACTCTTAAAACACTGTATCCTCTCATTAATTTCCTCACTGCTGTGAATGCGCCTGTATCCGGTTTTAGAGAGGCATATTGTTAACTTTCATTAATTTTGCATCATGACCAGATAGTCAATTATTATTGGGTACACATTAATTGTTTCAGCCTGAGCATTGGCTGTAAAAATGTAATCAATTAGTGTCGTAGTGTCTTGTTGCACAAGAGGTGGAAAACAGATTACTAAAATTAGATTGAAACATCCAAATAGTAAGTTTGCTTCATTTTTCCTACCCACATCTTTTAAGAAATCTACACTGAAATCACCACACATAACTAACTGTTTCTTCTTCCCTGGAATGTCTAAAATTCGACAAAGTCCCAGCTGCAATGACTCCACGAGGATATTAAGTAATCCTTATAATAGGTTATAGGTTTCAAATTATAATTAACCTGCTTGGAATTAAGCACTAGGAGACTAAAGACAATGAAAGAGATAGGTTACCTTGTCATCAGAAATGCCAGTTTGAGAACTGAGAACTGAGAGATTCATTCAGGAAATTATAAGTCACTTGACTATTGATAGTAACAAAGAAATTCTTTAGGACTATAGTATTAATTTTAAAGTTAATTTTATTCATTTACTTTACGGTACAGCCGTTAAATTGTATAGTGAAATAGACAACCTTTAATAAAGTTTGTTGTGGCACAGAAGACTTCAAATTACTCTGATTTAACCAGCTATTTGGACACTAATGATGTCGAGGCAAGTTATCATTTCCAACATCGAGCTCTCAAACAACGCCTTGTCCGTCATTGACAGAATGCTACTGAAATTAAGCAAGTGGAAATCAATCGGCCCAGTTGCGTGTGACATAAAGTGTGACCTAATTATAGAGCGGCTAGCTACGTGCGGCCGACCAGCTGGTCAGCTGGTCTAGTTAGGCACCACCTGTGCTGTGGTGAGGTCTGCACATAGCGTGCGGACCCGTCGGATATCGACCGCTGCAGCCGGCCGGCGTGCAACATTGATGGAAGCGGTCGCATGCAGAAGGGAGAGAAGGGAAGGGAAGGGAAGGACGCTCAAATATTCAGCGGCAAGAACGGGAACGGCACGCGCCGGCCCACAACTACAACTACAAGCGCAAGCAGCAGCAGCAGCAGCAGCGCGGGCCGGCGCCCTCGGAGTCGGCCACCCGCGCTACGGCGGTTGCGTGTACGGCGGGCTCACCTACCTCAGGGACGAGGTCACCCTGCCGACCAAGTAATTGGCACTCTGTGCCTCCGGGAACTATATCTGCATCAAAATAAGAATGTAACTAACGGTGAAGCGCAGTTCGTTGTTGATTCGCTATAATGTGGGTGCGCAGTACGGCTGTAACGGCAACAACGTGCATTTCTGTACTATCGTCTGATGCTCCCAGTTAGCTTGCCTTATTAAGTTTGTTCTTTGGGAAAGTAATATCCCAGTTGTTTTATGAATACACTTCTTAATCTTCTTCTAGACTTTTCGTACTAACAACACTGTTAACTGTTTGGTTTCCATCTGTCTCTCAGTCTGCCGGGATCTCTTTCCCCTTTTGGTTTAAAGTCCTTCATGTTACGTAGTAGTCTTTGTGCATACATTCATGGTAGATACCATTCATTTTGGTTTTGGATCCGTTTTTCAACTCCTTCCGAATAACTTCATTTCGTATTTTATCTATTGTTCGAATCCCTTCACCGTTAGGGAAAGGTCATTTCTGTTTCTTGTGCTTGTTTTTCTTGAGTTCTGTTACTTACCCACGATTCACCTCCATACAGTAGGGATGGCAATGCGACTGATTAACATGAATTGTCTTTATTTCTGTGTTTTATGCTTTAACGTTCCATTAAGTATTCTACAGATAATTTAAAATCTATTCAATTTGCATATCCTACCCCTATTCATTGCGATATTTTACATCAAAGCTAGTTGAAGTATCTTATCTGTTCAATTGTTTCTTTATTAACTACCTACTTTGTTCGGAGTGAATATAGATTTACTAATAGATCTTTCCGTACTATAATCTGAAAATATTTTATGTAGTTCATCAATTCTTTTTTGTAAAATATCGTCTCCTAGAAGTAATCAGCGTAAGATTGTCAAAATGTAGGAGCGTTTTTGGCTTTGCCAAAATGTTTAGTTGGACCCCATTGTTTATCTTCCGATTATATCTGTGAACTGTATCGCAAAGTAAAAATTAAACAATGGGGGGGGAGGGGGAGATGTAAGGTACAGTCCCCTCCCTCCCTCTCTCTCTCTCTTTCTCTCCCTTCTCACCCTCCCCGCCTCTCTCTACATATATATAACCTTCTACGTCTAAGAAAACCCATGATTCCTTATACAGACGAGTGCTCCATTTCTTTTATAGCGCCTGTGCATAAAATGTTAGTGTTTTATCCATTATTTGTAGACCTCAACAACGTACTTGGACGTGCAATGTCTTTTATAATAAACAATGCGACTCACTTTTATTTGGCGTATTCGACGAATACGTAAAGGATATTCAAATGGATTTGAAAGCTTTATGCGAATACAGTATTTACCAACAGCATTAAAAAACTGCTTAGGTACCTTGCCTTTGGTACATAATACCTGTGTAGATGGGTATTCCTGAATAACGAGATAAGATTTATGATGGACGTGTAGTAAACGCCACTCACTCAAACATTAAAGGCAAACCGAGTCTGGAAAGACTGAAAAAGACGAGTTACGACAAAGCGTAAATGCCACTTAGTTTAGAGTTACTTCCTTCTTCTCCACTGTTGTTATATAGGGTATCGTCCATGGAAGAGAAACTCGAAGTGCTCAAGAATTTATTTCCGATATTATTCTCTACACTCACCTCACTTCTACAGGTTACTTTAATAACTGTTTAGTTGTAGGGTACAATATTACTCCAATTCTCTGGCGTTATGAACTCGGGAACTTTGCCTTTCGCGGGCAAGTGCTCTACCTTCTGAGCTACCCACGCACGACTCACGGCCCGTCGTCACAACTTTGCTTCCGCCAGTACCTCGTCTCCTACCTTCCAAACTCCACAGAAGGTCTCCTGCGAAACCTGCAGATCTGCGTGTTTCGCAAGAGAGCTTCTGTTCGAGTCCCGGTCCAGCACACAGATTTAATCTGCCAGGAGTTTCATATCAGTGCACACACCCCCGCAGAGAGAAAATTTAATTCTGTAAGCATCACCCAGGCTGAGACAAAACCATGTCTCCGCAATATCCTTTCTTCCTCGTTCTTCAAGTTTCGCAGATCTTCTTCTGGAAAAATATTCTTTGTTTTCTCCAACTTAACGGATTTGTACACACATTTCAACAACTGGTTAATGTAGTCAGTACGGGATCTGACCACCCCTGGCAGCAATGACAATGACGGGGCATGCTGCGAATGATGTCATCAGTTCATGCTGAAGCAATAACGCCAATTCTTCCTGCAGAATTGCTCGCAGTCTTAGAGACTCGTTGATGCATGTTGACGTATTGCAAGCCGTCTCCATACTTCGTTCCATATATGCCCTATGGGACTGAAATCGGAAGAGCAAGAAGGCCACGACATACGTGCAGTATCTAACGTTTCCAAGAAAATATCGACGAGCCGTGCTCTATGAGATCAATCATTATCGTCCATAAATACGAAATCTGGGCCCACAGAACCTCGCAACAACCGCAAATGATGTCCCAAGGTATCGTCAGGATACTCTACAGGAGTTAAACGCTGCCGATTCAACCGTACAATTTCATGAAGAGGGGTTCGAGTGGTCGATATAATTCCTGCCCACACCAACGGGGACCCTCTTCGATGTCGGTCTCTTTCCATAATTTTTGGGTCTAGAAATAGTGTTCCGTGTTCGCTCCAGATGTGAATCCATAGAGGATCACTCTTAAAATACATCTGGACTCACGTGTGAAAGCAACATTGGCCCGTTGTTCGACCGTCCAGGTGGCATGTTTATTACTCCACTTTAGGCGTTCCCTTCTCTGAAGACGCATCGGAGATAGACGTATAGCAAGTCTTCGACAATAAATGCCTCTCTGCAGAAGCCTTTTGCAAACCGTTTGTCTCTATAAAACTCGTCCAGTGGCTGCTGCGAGCTCACTTGCCAGTTGCCGTGTCAAACTAAGGCTATACTGTGATCGCTTTTCAACAAAATAACTGCCCCTGTTCTAAAGTCACACTTGGTCGACCCTTTTCAGTCTCTATAAACTATCGCCACATCCGAGAAACAACAGAACAATTCACATTACGTCATCGGGGCACATTAGTTTGCGACTGTCCTGCTTCCTTTCTTTGTATTACTCTTCAATTTACAGAGTCTTGTAGGCATCTTCCCTGTGCCGTACTGTACTGTCTGTTGCTGTGTATACAGCGATTATGGATTTGGGGCTACCCGGTAAACAATACCTCGTTTCATATCTTCCCTGACGTCATCATGGCATGGTTATCCGTTGACTGGAATGCCATCTTCCGTGCAGAATACGATCGTGCCCGACATCTGGTTGACAGTTTGTATCTGTATATGGTGAATTAGACACAGGACTGGGAAACACCTGTTTGTTGCTTTAATTTGGGACACCAGTGTATTTAATCTGCGCCCAAATCATTTCGATAGCGTTAAAGTCATAGTGATATGACTGTTGTCACCGTGTTGTTTAACCATCTTGTCAAATACATACTGCTAAGCGACATACTGTACTTCACATGTTCCATGAGCTCTCCATACGCAGATCGTCCTGAACATGTGCATTGTTATGTGTTAACCTATCAGCTTTGTCAGCTTTTTCGTTGCCATCGTCGGAGCTTTATCTTTAATAACTGAATGGTCATTACAATGAGAGGGATCCATTTCCTTTTTCCTATTATTGTGCCTTGAACCACTTCAGAAACGTTTCGTGATTCACCTCCTCATAATGTTCGCTTGTTTCCCTTGATTTGTGAACCAGGAAACAACTCAGTTCAACAACAGAGGAAGCTCCAGCGTGCAAGACAATAATTCTTCCGCTCTTTCACGTGGGACAGCAATACTCGCGCATATACTGTCTGACAAGTCTTTTCTGACGAAATGGCCGTAGTCTAAGCATGTCTCGTCGAGTCACGCAATATCTTCAGTCAGTACCTCATCAATGTCTCTTAAAAATTTACAGTGATATCATTTCTCTTCATTCTAATTTTACGTTCATTAATTTTTTGTACCTGAAACCGATGATTGACAAATCTTAACAAAAATATCTTGCTCTCGACAAAGAATTCAACCAGGCTAATAGTACTGCACAGTTTCTTTTTCTGTTACTTCTAATGATTGTATTTTCTTTTATCTCTTAAAGCATATATGTCACTTACATGAACCAGGGCCTCCTTATCCTCCACAGTATTTTCTCTTTCTCTACCTGTTCTTAGAAATATTACATCACACGTCTGGGCAAGAGAAACGTAAGCGAATCACTCAGCTACCTCTATAGCAATCATACTTTTCTCCACATTTGCTCTGCGAACTTCAGATCTTTTCTGGGGCAAAATAATCTCGCTGCAAAGAGAAAAAAAAAACATACATCTAAAACTGGATATAACTGTTAGGTACCAACCGCAATCATCGTCTGCAACTGGATAGTGACCAGACTGAGTTGTAAGGGCTGTTGGTATGGTTGCAGCCTTGTAAACAGCTATCTGTCCATCAATTCGTTCTGCTAATCGGGGTATAAATATCATTCATTCTGTTCTGACCGAGCGTCTGACGACGTTCTCGATATAACTAACGGATCTAAATCGATCGAAAAAACAGGATCTGATATTTCTGTCCCACTGTAGAAACCGAAACTGACGTACCAGCTGCACTGATACGAACAGCTTTACAGCTCAGGCTCTAGCAACAAGAGAGCCTCTTGCTTACGTGTTGCATGCTATCAGCAATATTCAGATGATAAGAGATTCATGGAGCGCCCACGGAAAACTGGAACGTCAGTCCTAGAACTTGAAAACTAACTATAATCTATTCAATATAAAAGAACTAATCTATCAATGTATCGATCACTACAAAGTGTAGAGCTTACATAGGCTTTGTAACTACTGCGACGAAAGGGACATATGGTGAGTGTTACCGATTCTGATAAACCTTTCAGATGACAAGAGAGCAAAAGTTTGCAAGAATTCAACGATTAATTCCTAAAAGAACATGGCTTTCAAACTTACAACTTTCACATGACGCACAACATCAGTCATAAGAATACTAAATGGAAACCTCTGTTATCGGTCCCAGCTGTACAGAATCAAAGTATTACCCTCTGCACATTGTTAGGACCACGCTTCAGAACTGGCAGATCTAAATTATATATTGCTGGCCTCTTCCTGCTATACAAGTCAGAACCCAAAACTCTATAAAGTAGTGCACAAATCTCACAAACTTTGCCAGACGTCCAAAAATCTGTGTCCTCGTCTCAAGACACTTGCAACAGGCAGACACTCACCACTAAACCCCAATATTTCAAGACACCGAGGAAAGGCAAACGCAGTACTTATTTGACTCCACAGGTGCACGGCTGTTATTTGTCTACAGTGTTAATCACTTGCTCGATTCGTTATTTGTTTCGAATGATTAAACACAAAAAACTTACTTAAGTCAGATGTGGTTTCCAATCATTAACATTTTCAGAATAAGTAAAAGTAAATTTATATATGTGTTATTTGTAGTGACAAAATGTAATTAAGAAATATGGAAATGTTTATAAAAGCCACTGTAAGCATAAAATGAATACTACATTTTAAATGTGTTATATACCAGGACCATTGGCCAAGCATCTGAACTGCTATGGGCTACTAAATACAATAAGAAACTAATCGGCACTTCTCAACCCACACGGTGTGGCGAACTACCTATCGAGACGAGAATATGATACTCGGTGTTAGTAGCCAGCACACTCCATACCTTCTCAAGACTGGAAGCGCAAGGGTTCTAAAACCTGATCTAGTGGGCAGGGCCAATTAAAGAACCTGATACCTATCACCTGAAAATGTGTAGTGATTAATTGTTAGAGGAGACTGATATAGATGCTCACATAACTAAATGATGAAGCCACTTTAACCAGCTTAGGCTGTCAGTCTCATCCATTTAAAGCACTAGGCATATAATTTACATTACAAGCCTAAGTTAGATCCTTGGCTGTATGCAAATGGTTGTAATATAACACTAAAAAGAAAATACGGTAAATAGGTAAGACACATTAATAGACAACAACAGGCTTGCGTGTTACATTTATTGTTTAAAGTATTTACATGATATTCATAACGTGTTCGCCACATTTAATTTTTTACTTTTTGTTTCGTGTTATGTGGGGACACCCACGTTCCCACAGTACACATGTTGAATGTTATAAATCTAGAGTTGCACATACCGGTCAGCAAGACTATATTTGTCATGTTAGACGTGTGTGTGTGTGTGTGTGTGTTTGTGTGTGTGTGTGTGTATGTGCGTGTGTTTGTGAGTGTGTGTGTGTGTGTGTGTGTGTGTGTGTGTGTGTGTGTGTGTGTAAGCGTGACTGTCCCTACATAACACGAAACAAGGAAAGGGGAAAAAAAGAAAAAGTATGTGACACACACATCGTCAGTATCATGGACTCTTGAGGTAACGTATGTGCACATATATAGATTCCAGTCTTATCGCATACCAAGATATAAAAGGCCAGTGCATTGGCGAAGCTGTCATTTCCACTCAAGTGATTCATGAGGTAAGATTGCTGACATGATTATGATGGCACGACGGGCGTTGACAGACTTTGAAAGCAGAGTAGTAGTTGGAGGCTGATGCGCTAGACATTTCATTTCGGAAATCGTAAGGAAATTCAATATTTCGAGATCCACAGTGTCCAGAGTGTGCCGAGAGTACCTGATTTGAGGCATTACCTCTCACCACTGACAACGCAGTGGCCGATGGCCGTCACTTAACGACTAAGAGCACCGACGTTCGCGTAAGAGACAAGCAACACTGTGTGACATAACTGCAGAAATCAATGTAGGACGTACGACGAACGTATATGTTAGGTCAGTGAAGCGAAATATGGCGTTAAAGGCCTATGGCAGCAGGCCGAGTACCTTTGCTAACAGCCCGCCTTCGGTTGCAACACCTCTTCTCGTCTGGTGACCATATCGGCTGGACCCTCCACAACTAGAAAACAGTGGCCTAGTTAGTGGCGATGTCAGTTGGTAAGAGGTGATGGTATAGCCCGGGTGTGACGCAGACTCCACTAAGCCATGGCCGCAAGCTGTCAACAAGGCACTGTACAAGATAGTGGTGACTTCATAATGGTGTAGGCTCTTTTTACATGGAATAGACTGAATCCTTTGGTCCAAGTGAACCGATCATTGGCAGGGAATGGTTCTGTTGGGCTACTTGGAGACCACTTGCTGCCATTCATTGACATGGTGTTGCCAAACAACCATGGAATTTTCATGGATTACAGTCCGGCATGTCAGCAGGCCACAGTTGTTGGCGTTTGGTTTGAAGAACGTTCTGGAAAATTCGAGAGAATGGTTTGGCCATCCAGATCGCCCGACATGAATCCCATCGAGCATTTATGAAACATAATCGAGAAGTCAGTTGGTGCACTTCATCCTGCAACACTTTCTCAGTTATGAACGGCTATAAAGGCAAAATGACTCAATATTTGTGCAATGGATTTCCAACGATATATTTGGTCCATGCCACGTCGAGTTACTACACAATATCGGGAAGAAGTAAGTTCGACACGATATTATGAGATATTCCATGATATTTGTCACCGCAATGCAATACTTCAACAACAAATGTTGTTCACTAATGTAGCTACTTAAGTATTGCATTTTTACTTTTGGTGTTGCACTACAGACAATCGAAAATGGCCCAAAGCCGAAACTTGTCAGTAACGTATGTTATAGGGTTCCTTCATAAGAAATAAAACTGACAGCCTGCGGTAGTTAAAATAGTTCTGACATTTATATGTGTAGGCTGTGGATCAGAACATGGAGAAATTACGATCTTCTAACTGCTTGAACTTAAAGTTCATCACCTCTCACGATTAATAAAAGTTCTACTCACACGGACATTCTGTACATGCATGGAAGAAATAATTTGACGCAAAATCACGTTAATTTGATTCAGTTCAAAATTACCGTGTTCAATCTATAAAATTTCAATCAACGATCAGTTGTAGAACGATACCAATTCAAAATTCACCAGTCCACGAAACACATAGTCATGACTGTTGTAAATGAAGAAACGAAACTCTTCGTAATTCAGTTTAAAAACTGCGCCTCCTGAAACTTTAGCAAACTTGAAGTTTTCGCAGTTAGTGTAAATTCGGTGCTGACCGAACGAAACTCTTGGCCTGTCTCATCGATCTTTTACTGCAAGATTCAACATGAATGTGTCATCAGTCAAAGGTTTGATGTCGCCCCATTGGTGCCCAACAGTCCATGATTACAGATGTATTCTTGACCACCTGCCCCCATTCAAGCAACGTTTGCTTACTTTCAGGTTCTTGGCGTTACAGTAAAAATGCTTATGCAACAAGAAACATTTAAAGAAATACAAACCCCGAGGTCGTAACAAAATTTCCCGCTTAGCAGTGGTGACTGCCAAAAATGCTGTATTTACATTACACCTAAGGATTCAAATGAATGTTGACGGTCTCAAAAGGATACTACTCACAAAGGTATTTCTTGTAAGTGTCTGCGAACTCCCATCTTATTTGTCAGGAAACACTGACTTCGCATTTTACACTACTGGCCACTGAAATAGGACCTCCATGACTGTGGTATACAAAACGCAAATTGACTTTAAGTGCGCTGCTTGGTTGGTGGTGGTGGTGGTGGTTAGTGTTCAACGTCCCGTCGACAACGAGGTCATTATAGACGGAGCGCCAGCTCGGGTTAGGGAAGGATTGGGGAGGAAATCACCCGTGCCCTTTCAAAGGAACCATCCCGGCATTTGCCTGAAGCGATTTAGGGAAATCACGGAAAACCTAAATCAGGATGGCCGGAGACGGGATTGAACCGTCGTCCTTCCGAATGCGAGTCCAGTGTGCTAACCACTTGCCTGAAACGATTTAGGGAAATCACGGAAAACCTAAATCAGGATGGCCGGAGACGGGATTGAACCGTCGTCCTTTCGAATGCGAGTCCAGTGTGCTAACCACTTGCCTGAAACGATTTAGGGAAATCACGGAAAACCTAAATCAGGATGGCCGGAGACGGGATTGAACCATCGTCCTCCCGAATGCGAGTCCAGTGTGCTAACCACTGCGCCACCTCGCTCGGTTGCCTGGTTGGGTATGAAAATGAGCACCATTTCAGAGCAACTGCACAGATGGGTGCTATGTCATTTACGTGTAGAAGGAAGGATTGTCCAGCGGATATTTTATTCAAATAACGCTTTCCGTTGTTTGTCACAGCGTGCAGTACGTCGTGTGAGAAGGAGAAACATCCCGTAACTTTAGTGTGAATACGCAATGTATCGTTTTAAGGGAGCCGTAATGCTATACAAGTTAAGAGCAGGATGTGACTACTGCCATGCCCCTCACACCGACTCAGGGAACACAGTGATGAAAGTTTAGAAGAGTTTACTGGCCAACGAAAGAAACGTCTGCTTCGACGATAATAACAAAAATCACGATTACTGCCTCACAGTGTGAGTGGCTGATGGAATAAGAAAATAAGAAATAATGCTAGTCATCTGTTACGACAGCCTGAGAACTATTTTTGGGGTCACCCAGAAAGCGATGGAGAACATATTGATCATATTTTCCAGTCTTCAAGTGCACTTTCTTCTTTTTCTCAATGAAAGAAATGTTTCTACCTTCTATTTACTCAGCGGGATCATGATCTATGACTATAAATTATAGTTCTGAGTTCTAACTGATTCAATTATATTCTGAAAAAAGAGTCACACGCAAAATATATAATATTGCTGATAATAACAATAATAATGTTGCTATCATAAAAAATGTTCAAATGTGTGTGAAATCGTATGGGACTTAACTGCTAATGTCATCAGTCCCTAAGCTTACACACTACTTAACCTAAATTATCCTAAGAATAAACACACACACCAATGCCCGAGGGAGGACTCGAACCTACGCCGGGACCAGCCGCACAGTCCACGATTGCAGCGCCATAAACCGCTCGGCTAATCCCGCGCGACGTTGCTATCATAAACAGCATCAGCAGCAGCTCAGAGGCTACCTTACGGTAAATACCCATGAAACGTCTTTCGTCCTGCCTTTTAATCATCAAAGACGATCGCTTGCCACAAAAGTGGATAAAAATTTCATCACTTCCCACGCAGTTTTTTTAACATCACGGGTGGCACGTAAACAGCTACTTTCGTGAAATCTAAACGATCCAAGGCTGTGTACAGCCCTCGAGCACTTCCCATTATCACCGAAAACATGCATTGAGTTGCAGTCTAGCTGTGACGTTATCCGAGGCAGCGCGTAATGATGCGTTTGACTGACGCGGACCGTATGATAGCTAGGTGCAACGTGTATGAAGCTGCCTCTCAGGCCGTATTTATGTATGGGCGCCGCAGACAGCCGTCATCTGCTCTATGCCCAGGAAGCAGCATATAAAAGGCAGCTTTCTCGGACGCATATTATTTAATAATCCCGTTAGGAATTAATTTAAAATCTTCGTAATTTTTATGAGGAAGTAGTTGTTGGCTTCAATCGTAGACAAAGTTTTAGGTCGACTGCATTTAAACGTGGCCTGCTAGAATTTTTAGAACGGAACTGACAGTAGAAAATGACATCTGAACTACAACTTTAAGAGTATTTGCATTTAAGTCTTGAAACTTTTTATAGCTTTATTATTTAACGAGCTTCATCAGGTTCTGTAATCGGAATTTTCTGTCATTAATATAAGGATGTTTTTGTTACAAATTTACTTTTAAGTGAATTAGTCGAAAATTGCTAGAGGTAGCATAAGGGGATCGCGTAGTTAAGGTTTTTATATGAAACTGATGCTTCATACCAATTTTCATTTTTCTAAGGCTGATATTTATTTTTCGTAAAAAGTGCGATTTTGAACAAATTATTGCTCCAGTCAAGTTGAGACTTGTAACAGTTGATTTTGACTTACATTTGCACATTCAGAACAATTATTGGCTTTTTAGCTTTATTATTTAGTACCACAAATTTTTTTCATAAAATAATGTATTTATGGAAACATATTCATCTGGCGACTGAGATTTAACAGTTTAAGCATTAATATACTGATCCCATATGCTGACAGGTTTGGAAAGCGACGTGCCGTTAGTAGCGTTGAACTGGGTTAAGTCAGGGCACACACTGTCGCCTCTGTAACTCTCAAATGATACAGCACTTGTTTCGCCACAGCAGGTACAAGGACTCGATAGCACGCTGTTTCCAGAGTCTAACAAAGTAACACAGTTAGGATTTTCATAGACAGATACAGTTGTATGGAAAATATTCCATGTCCGATTAAGCTGTCCTGAATAATACCAGCGTAGAAACAGGAAAGAGTATCGTGGATACAGTCTGATTGCACCAAGGGCAACAACGATCAATGATGAATACAGCGGCGTCGGCCCTATGATAGATTTCGACAGCGTCCTAAGACGATGTGGTGAGTATCACCGGCTCAGAGGCCGTGACAGGCTCTCTAAGCCGGACGAACTGGCTTCTGTAGCTCTGGCGTTGACCTTTACAGCGGCCGGCGGCGGATTGCTCGCTGCACTATTTTCTGGTCACGTGTGTGGATGACGCGAATAGGTCTCTTGGAACTGGCGGCCTCTGCTAGCGCTGGCACAGCCGTACTGTGCCCGTCCGTTACTGCGACAGGCTGCGTTCGCGACGCTGAGGTGTTCAGAGGCCACGTGGGCTGCACGCGTGTCCGAGGTGCCCGAAGGGTTGCCTAACACAACTTCCACGACAGTCACAAGGCGTCTACGGCAAGATGTACTGTCAGAACGGCAACCACTGTTGCGGCTTTCCCTGCATGCTAGTAGAGACTCTCCAGTAATTGTACTCCGAACGCTAACACTGGACACAGCAGTGACAACACGTCGTCTTTCCCGTACATCACGATGTACATATAAAATATGTTAAAAAACAAGGCGAACACCCTGTGAGGTGGTAGTACCCAACAAATTAAGAAAAAAAGTTCAAATAACACGTGCTCTAAAATGAATACTTTCAGAACTAAGCAGTATGTTAGTCTTTGCTACTGTGAAACATATGTGTTTCATTGAACAAGTGATCATAGCTCTTAAGGTATATACTATAGGGGCCATGTTTATTGAATTTCTTTCTTGTTTTGGTGGCTCCTGCCACCACTCAAAATGTGCGACACTTCTAGCAACACCCTGTATATGTTTGGAGCCTCCGCGGTAACGAACATTACTAAATTTCATTCTTCAATGGCACACAAATGGTCCAGATGGCTCTGAGCACTATGTGACTTAACTTCTGAGGTCGTCAGTCTCCTAGAACTTAGAACTAATTAAACCTAACCAACCCAAGGACATCACACACATCCATGCCCGAGGCAGGATTCGAACCTGCGACCGTAGCGGTCACTCGGCTCCAGACTTCAGCGCCTAGAACCGCACAGCCACTCCGGCCGGCAATGTTATACAGGCACAGCACTTGACTTGATTGTCTCTGAGGCGATTGTGTACGCAGTGTGGTAACCTCTAGTTCACATTTTTAAGTCATCAGTTTCCTGACTGGTTTGATGTTTGATGAGGGCCGCCACGAATTCATCGCCTGTGCTAACATTTGAACCTCAGAGTTGCACTTGCAAACTACGACCTCAGTTATTTGATTAATGTATTTCAATCTCTGTTTTCCTCTACAGTTTTTACCCTCTACATCTCCCTCTAGTAACATGGAAGTTATTCCCTGATGCCTCAACAGGTGTCCTACCTTCCTGTCCATTCTTTTTGTCAGTGTTTTCCAAACAGTCCTCTCCTCATTATTTGCCTTATGAGTCCACCTTATTTTCAACATTCGTCTATAGCACCACGGCTCAAATGCTTCTATTCTCTTTCGTTCGGGTTTCCTCGCAGTCCATGTTTCACTACCAAACATTGCTGTGCTCCAAATGTACATTCCCAGAAATTTCTTCCTCGAAATAAGGCCTATGTTTCATACTAGTAGAAATCTGTTGGGCAGACATGCCTTTTTTCCCAGTGCTGATCTACTTTTGATGTGATGCTTGCTCCTTTCGTCACTGGCTATTTTGCTACTTAGGTAGAGGAATTGCTTAACTTCGTCCACTACGTGACCATTAGTCCTCATGTTAAGTTCTTTTTATTTTGATTTCCGCTACTTTTCGTTAATTTCGTTTTTCTTCGAATTACTGTCTGTCCGTATTCTGTACTCATTAGAATGTTCATTTCATTTAGCAGATCGTGCAACTCTTGTTCACTTTCACTGAGGATAGCAATGTCAGCAACGAATTTTATCACTGTTGTCCTTCCGCCTTGAATTTTAGTTCCCCTCTTGAACCTTTCTTTTATTTCCGTTACTGTTTCTTTGATGTATTGGTTGAACAGAAAGTAGAAAGATGACGTACCTGCCTTACACACCTTTTAATCCTAGCACTCCGTTTTCGCTTTCTTATTATCCCTCTTGCCTCTTGCATGTGTTGTATACTACTCATCTCTCCCTACAGCTTACCTCTTTTTTCGAATATGTTTCACCGTTTTACATTGTGGAACTCTTTTTGCAGGCTAACAAATCCTATGAATGAAGCTTGAAATTTTTTTGTCTTGCTTCCATTATCAACGGCAATGGCAGACTGCCTCTCTGATGTGTTTACCTTTCCTGAAGCAAAATTTATCGTCAAATAACAAACCCACAGTTTTCCTTTCCAGACTTGTAGTTCAGTTTTCTTTTCAATTTTTCTGGTTCACATAGCAAACACTTCAGACATCAGGTTTTACATTTCTGCCTTTTAACTTCATATTGTTTTTGTATTTTAATGCACACCGAGGAGCAGATATAGATTTATATCTCAATTTTTAGTAATGGTGACGAACAGACAAGAGTTTATGAAGCCCTAAGGAAGAATCATTGTGGATGGAGTCCTGTGGGATAATGAGACGTATTTTCATGTCACTAGAATTGCGTTTTTTGAGATAAAGAACACCAGAGTAGACACTTCAGCTTATGAGGATTAAAATTTCCTAGCAACGGCAATAGAAGACGCTGTACAATAAGACATAGGTACAAGGGAGGTAACTGCGAAGGAATATGAGGCAACAAAAGAAATATTTCATATGATCGACGAAAGAAAAGAGTACAAAGATGTTCAGAGAAATATGGGAATGCAGCAATATAAATCCCATAGGAATGAGTTAAATATAAAGTGCAGGGAAATGGCTACAGGAAAAATGTGAACAAATCTAAATAGAAGGAATCATCGGAAGGAGCGACTCAGTACGTAGAATAGCCGAAACAACGTGCGGTGAAGCTAAAAGCTAGTGTGGTAAGAGTGGGATGGGAATTCCACAGCTAAACGCAGAAGAGAGAGCTCGGAAGTTGTAGGAGAACAATGAAGGCCTCTTTGAGAGAGGGGACTTTTACTGATAATCTAGCAGAAGAAGAAATTGGAACCGTACCATAGTCAGAATTTAAAGACTTGACATCAAATAAGGCAGAAAAAATAGATAAGATTCCATCGAAATCCCTAGAACCATTGATAAAAATGGTAACCGAACGACTATCCAGTCATTGAGTAGAAGCTATGAGACTGCAAAGTGGAATGAGACTTTCGGAGAAATATAATCCACGTAATTCCGAAGACAGCCAAGCCAGATAAGTGAGAGGATTCTGCACTATCAGCTTAACACCTCAGGCATCCATGTCGCTGCCAAAAGTAATATACGGAATAACAGAACAGAAAAATGAATATCTGTTAGATGATGATCAGTCTGGCTTTAGGAAAGATAATGGTACCAAAGACAGTGCGCTTCGTAATGGAAGAAACACTGAAGAAAACATCTCGGGGCTGAGAGCGATACGCGGACAAAAAGAGCAATAACGCGTCCTCCCGAGAGTGTGACTCTTTCAACTTCAACATCTGTGACTTGAAAGTCCTGACCAATCGTTCAGCGGCACCGTTTGACTGTGGCGAAAACGGCGCGGACGTCATATGTTGAATACCATTGGCCTTGCAGAATGACTGAAATTCTGCGGACATGAATTGTGGGCCATTGTCGGAAACAATAGTCTGTGGAGGACCTTCAATGCAAAAGATAACGGACAACGCTTGGATGGTGGGAGATGACGTCGTGGAAGACATCCGGACAACAAAAGGAAAATTACTGAATGAATGTATCACAACCAACCATCGAGCATTCCAGAATAGACCAGCAAAATCGATGTGTAAGCGTTGCCAAGGGGAAGTGGCTTTTGGCCATGCAAAGAATTTCCGAGGTGGCGCTGATTGTTGTTCGGCACACACCATGCAAGAAGAGCACATATTCGTAATCGCGGCATCGATTCCGAACCAAGTACAGTGCTGACGAGCAAGTTGTTTCGTTCGCTCTATACCCCAATGTCCTTGCTGGAGAAGCTGTAAGACAGAGGACAGTAACGAACGTGGTACCACGACCCTGGACTGATCATTATCAGAACGCAACAGCAAATCATCACGTCGTGCAAAAAGTCTCTCCTTGTGAGCAAAAAATCGGAAAACCAACGGGTCCCCGATCTGCGACTTTGACAAGGGACATTGCGTAGCAACGAATCGCAGAATGGGAGCAAGGACAGGGTGGGCAGCCGTGGCTGTAGCTACACGACGAAAATCAATCGGAAACGATTCGACCACGTCATCGGTTTCCGCATCAATAAACATGCAAGCAAGTTCGGAGGAATGGAATGCCCTATCCTCAGCAACAGGCAAGCGGGACAACGCATCGGCGTTTCCGTGCTTAGCATTGGACCGATACAAGATATCGTAGCGGTACTGCGAGAGGAAAATAGACCAGCGAATGAATTTATTCGCTGTACGTGAAGGTACAGGCTTGGTCGGATGAAAAAGCGATGTCAAAGGTTTGTGGTCCGTGATTACGGTAAAGTGACGACCATACAAGAAATCATGAAACTTTGTAACACCCAATACGATAGCCAATGATTTTTTCTCGATCTGCGAATAATTTCTTTGCGCAGACGTGAGCAATTCTGACGCAAAGGCAACAGGGCGATCGTGCGATCCATCTTTGTACGCAAGCACAGCACCGATCCCGAAATCCGATGCATCCACCATCAACAAAAGGGGCTTCTGGAGATCGAATGGCGTAAGGCAAGTATTGGAAAGCAACGCCGATTTCAACTGGCGAAAGGCGTTCGCACTCCGTCGTCCAGACGAACGGAACATCCTTACGGCGTAAGCGATGAAGCGGAGCTGAAATGGAAGAGGTATGTGGTATATAACGGTGATAATAATTAATTTTTTCCAGCACACTCTGTAGCTGCTTCAAATTCTGCGGCGAAGGCAAGTCTTGTATGGCACGAAGGTGTGTGGGACTGGGATGTATGCCTTGGGCATTGAGTACATGTCCCAAGTATGGCAAGTCCCGAGCCAAAAACGCTCATTTGTCCTTCCGCAAGCGAAGACCATTTTTCGCAAGACCTCAAATAATGTTCTCAGATTGGCCAAATGTTCTTCTTCCGTCTTTCCGGAGATCACAATACCGTCCAGATAATTTGCTGCAGTAGGGACCGACGCACAAACAGTTTGTAGATATTGCTGAAACAAAGCAGGGGCGGATGCACACCCGAATGGCAGTCGTTTGAATTGATACAACCCAAGTTGCGTGTTAACCACCAAAACGCGCTGGGAGTGTTCGTCCACCGGTATTTGCAAGTACGCATCTGCTAGGTCCAACTTCGAAAAATATTTACCCGGGCACACTTTGTCAAAAAGATCTTCCGGGCGGGGTAAAGGAAAAGTTGCAATCACTAGCTGTGAATTCACTGTTGCCTTGAAGTCCACACAAAGTCTCAACTTTCCGGAAGGTTTTGGGAAAATTACTAAGGGTGATGCCCAGAGAGAAGCTTGCACACGTTCAATTTCACTTTGTGATTCCAAATCGTGTAATGATTTTGCGACCTCATCACGCAATGCGTGGGGAACATTGCGCGCTCTGAAAAATTTCGGTTGCGCGTTTACTTTCAGTTCCAAATGTGCTTTATAGTTCTTAGCGTAACCGAGGCCCGATGCAAAAATGTCTGCAAATTCTTCACATAGACGAGAAACACTGTCTGAAGGCACAGTCTGGTTTATTGATAGGACCTTATTTACTATAGACAAGTTAAACAACTGAAATAAATCGAAACCAAACAAGTTCACTGCAGAAGAAGAACGAAGGACGTAAAATGACACAGGTTTTGTTTGTCCCTTCTATGTTGCAAGAAGGCTGCATTGTCCTAACACAGGGATACGTTGACCTGAATAACTACTTAACTTAACATTTGCGGCACGCAACGGAGGTGTGCCCAGCAGTTTGTAAGTGTCCTGATTGATCAGTGAAACTGCAGCTCCTGTATCGAGCTGAAATGGTATCACTTTGCCGTTAATGTTCAAGTCTACAAAAAGTTTGTTGTCCTGCTGACGACAAGAGCGACTGTCTCGTGCAACGTGAACTGACACTGGTACATAATCACTTGCGACTTGACGGGAGTTCCGGCGATGTGGACGCACACTATTTTTGGGACGAACACAGTCACTGTTAGAGAGAGTGGCACTGCGCGGAGTGGAATGAACTACTTGAATTTCCATGGGCGAAGTTTCGCGAGCCTGAGAAGCCTTGGTTCGATTCCTATTCCGGCTCGAAGCAAAGGGCCTGGAGCGGGTTTGAGCTTCCGATCGAAGCTTTTTCTGGCAAACATTCTGAACATGTCCTTTTTTATTACAATAAAAGCAAATAGCTTGGCGTAACGGGCAATCCTCACGCGAATGTTTAGTAGCACACAGCGGGCATGACTTGATCACTGCATTTGCTTGCCTGCGCGGCACACGTGGTTGAGAGCCTGGCGGCAGCGGCGCGGCTGGGCGCGAGGGCTGTTTACTGGTCCGTGCAGCTCGCCCGGCGGGCAGGTTAACCTGACACACTGCTGGCGAAGTTTCAAATGATTCCTGAGCAAAGTCAAGTGTGTCCTGCCGATCTAATATGTCCATCACTTGTGGAAGGGAGGGATTGACTAGTTTCAAAATCTGTTCCCTTATACGAACATCAGAAACGTTCTGTGCATTTGCATCACGTACCATAGTATCTGAATAAGAGAGTCCACATTGACACTCAAAAGCACAATCCCTAGTAAGGCCTTGCAAGGTTGCGACCCACTCCCGATTACTCTGACCTGCCGTACGTTTTGTACGAAAGAAGGTATACCGTTTGGCAACTACATTGACTGATTCTTTGAAATATGCATCTAATGCAGACAAAATTTCTTCGTAGGACAGAATTGCGACGTCGCGTCGGGGAAATAATTTGGCTGTGACACGATACCTGGTCACACCTATGGAAGAAAGGAGAAAAGGCTGCCGCTCGTTACCTTGAATTCTGTAGGCGGCGAGATGGAATCCAAATTGGCGTGACCCCTCCGTCCACCTTTCCAGTGCAGCATCAAAAGGTCGAAAAGTGGGTGCAACAGCGTGTTGTGGCTGCGTTAGCGGTGGAGCGGCTGCTGCCGCATCGTTTTGCATCGCACGTTGACCCTGGACGAGCTGTCCAAGGGCATCCAGTAAGACCTGCGTCTGCTGATTCTGTAAGCGATAAAATTCTGACAGTACATCTGGAGATTGTGGCGAAGCCATTACACAAGTAAATCAGGGCAATTTAGATAAGAACACTTTTACTCTCGTCGTCAATGTTGTGGTTGGCAGGAGAGCCAACACCGTTACTAAAGGAGGCCGAAATGCGCGCGTTTCAGCTCACGCAGTCTGGCGTGAGGTCTGGAACATGACAAGGGAATTGGAATTGAGAAAAACGGTCGTAGCTGGTGGAATACTTAACTTTAATCCATTAATGAAGAACGTCGCTCGTGGCAGTACATGATTCACAATATCAATGGTAACTGAATATGGTGCTTTGCTGGGTCGTAGCAAATAACGTAGCTGAAGGCTGTGCTATCTATCGTCTCGGCAAATGAGAGCGTATTTTGTCAGTGAATAATCGCTAGCAAAGTCGGCTGTACAACTGGGGCGAGTGCTAGGAAGTCTCTCTAGACCTGCCGTGTGGCGGCGCTCGGTTTGCAATCACTGATAGTGGCGACACGCGGGTCCGACGTATACTACCGGACCGTGGCCGATTTAAAGGCCACCACCTAACAAGTGTGGTGTCTGGCAGTGACACCACAGTGCTACCTTGGAAAGAAAGTGCCCCGTGGCGGACGAAAGAAAGAGAACACAAACATTAATGTAGCATGGGTAAAGCGGGCTTTTCTTTCCAAGAAGAAGTCTTCTAATGTCAAGCATGGGCCTTAATCTGAACAAGAGAATGTATATTTGAAGCACAGTATTGTATGACAGTAGATCAAGGTTTATGGGAAGACAGTTAAAACAAAGAATATAAGCTGTTGAGATGTAGTGCTACAGAAGAAAGATAAGGCAATGAATAAGGAAGAAGAAAGAGACAATCGGGAAACAGTGACGAAAAGAACGCACAGAATGATAGGTCGTGATTTAAGACATCACGGAATAGACGCCATGTTACTGGAGGGTAAAAATGGTAGAGGAAGACAGAGATTGGATTACATGGAACAAATAATTGAGGATACTCTGGACCGAAGAGGTGGGTACAGGAGATGACTGCGTGACAGACCACAAAAAACCAGACAGAAGAGTAAAGGCATTTATCGGGGCTGCCCTGTATGTATCTCCGTGGCAAGATAACACAAGACAATGCTGTCCACATCAACGTCGATCCAGATATGGTTCACTGTTGTCCTAACCAGCACTTTCTCCACACCTTTCACCCTATGAAAACATCAGATCTTCATTTGCTACGAAACTGTTACCCTAACACTCACGATCGACTACAATCGACCAGAGGTGACACTGAGCCGAAGCAGCAATCTGTATCTCTTATATGAGGTCGACTCAATAATTAGATGAGTTGCGATCATTTTTGTCACCAGAGGTTTGTGTACTGAATTTCTTGTCCTGTTTATCCCAATGTACTTGTGGATTTGTCACATATTCTTCCTGTTGTTCGTTCTAACTCAAAATAACCCAAATTTCGGTAATTGACATGCTTGAATTTTAGTGGCCAATGGTTAACTTTTTCTGCAGGTGTTGCCTCATACAACGCAGATATTTGAAAGCAGCTATATTTCGGAGCTGCCCATGCTGCAGATTCAATACACTTTTCTCACCTATAGGTTAGCATTATATTTTCATCGGTATCTAACACATAATAATTCCCATCTTTCTGCATATTAACTGCCTGAAGATGGCTGTGTACGTAGAATATTTAACTATGTTCATACACATAAGTCGGACTTCGTTTTTCCCGGCGAATTTCCGCAGCTCGACATGACATGGAGTCAGTAAGTCGTTCGAAGCACTCTGTAGATGTAAAGAGCCATGCTGCCTCTACAACCGTCCATTGTTGGGATAGTGTTGCCAGTGCAGGATCATGTGCACGAATAGACCTCTCAATTATGCCCCATAAATTTTCGATGGGATTCATGACGGGCGATCTAGGTGGCCAAATCATTCGCTCGAATTTTCCGGTATTTTCTTCGATCCAATCGCAAACAACTAAGGCCCAGTGCCATGACGCCGTTGTGCGGAAACCGAGGCCCATGAATGACCTGCAGATGGTCTCCTAGTAGCCGAATGCAAATATTTCCAATCCACAAGCGGATCAGAGGACCGACTCCATTCTATGTAAACACAGCCCGCATCACTGTGGAGCCACCACAAGCTTGCAAAGTGCCTTGTTGACAAATGGCGTCAATGGCTTCTAGGGGTCTGCGACGCACTAGAACCATGTCATCAGCTCTTACCAACTGATAACGTGACTCATCTGACCAGTGTCTTTCAGTCATCCACGGTCCAACTGATTCGATCACTAGCCGAATAGAGGAGCTGCAGGTGATGTGCTGTTAGCAAAGTCACTCGCGTCGCTTTAACCCCAAATTTCGCCACACTGTCCTAACGTGTACGTTCGTCTTACGCCCCACATTGATTTCTGCGGTTGTTTCACGCAGTGCTGCTTGTCTCTTAGCACTGACAACTGTACGGAAACAGTGCTGCTCTCTGTCGTTGGTGGAGGCTGGCGCCCAATACATTGTCTATGGTGAGATGTAATGCTTGAAATTTGGCGTTCTGGGCACACTCTTGACACTGTGGACTTTGAAATTTTGGATTCCCTAACGATTACCGAAATGAAATGTCCCATGCGTCTAGTTCCAACAACCATTCAGCGTTCAAACTCTGTTAATTTCCGTTGTGCTGCCATAATCCCGTCGAAACCCTTTTCACGTGAATCACCTGAGAACAAGTGATAGTGCCGCCAATGCACTGCCCTTTTGTAACTTGTGCAAGCGATACTACCGCCATTTGTATATGTGTATAACGCTGTTCCATGACTTTTGTCACCTCAGTGTATATTTTCGTGTTGACTGTACGAATACATTGTCTTTTATTCCTGACGGCAGTGACGCAGAGTGACTGCCACAGCATGAAAATTGTCATGCAGGTTCCTGTAAATAATGTTATGATACCTGACGACGTTATCGAAACTGATAGATAATAAGTATTGTATTATCAGTGATCAGGCATGTATGAGGTCACATGCAACACTCGCCAGTCAGTGTACGTAGGAGAAACATATAGGAAAATTTAAAATAAGATATTCCGTGCACCTCACAATTCTAAAATACTTCAGCTTCCATAGCACATTTGCTGACCACATAATAGTCCACAACCACCACCCGGCTAAAACATAAATAGAAACACACTGGCACAAATTTTCATTAGTCTTTTCAGTCTGAGATTATACGTTATTTATGTCTTTAGCACCCCATTTTCCTGTTACTGCACTGCCGATGAGTAACTATAGAATACTAAAATCTAGCCTCATCCTATTGTTATTTACATGGTTTTACCCAAATAACAGAAACCCTGTCTCTATGTTGCCACGTATACTATACCTCTACAGAACAAAAAGTCCTGCCACGCGAAAATCCACATCTAACCCTCTTACTAAAATTTGGTTTAATTTCCAAATAAAGTACACTAAATGATCTAGTGGATGTAGCAGACTCTTATTATCAAAAGTGTATGTTGTCTATAGGAAGGTGCAACGTCGGAAAAGCATACTGGAATGTAGTACATCTACATCTACATCTACATCCATACTCCGCAAGCCACCTGACGGTGTGTGGCGGAGGGTACCCTGAGTACCTCTATCGGTTCTCCCTTCTATTCCAATCTCGTATTGTTCGTGGAAAGAAGGATTGTCAGTATGATTCTGTGTGGGCTCTAATCTCTCTGATTTTATCCTCATGGTCTCTTCGCGACATGCACGTAGGAGGGAGCAATATACTGCTTGACTCTTCGGTGCACGTATGTTCTCAAAACTGCAGAAGCTCGACGACAAGTCTCTAGAAACAGTATCTTCCGCAGTATTCCTACGGGTGGTCACCCGGAGCGACCAAAAGAGGAATGAGAGCATAAAAGAAATAATAGGGAAAGCAGATATGCGGATGAGAAGGAAATATAATTGTTTCGCGAAAGATGTGGTTTACATAACATCCAATTGATTCTTTAGTATTAGTCATCAGCCTGAAACGATTATGAAAGGGATCAAGTGGCTCTCAGCACTATGCGACTTCTGAGGCCATCAGTCGCCTCGAACTTAAAACTAATTAAACCTAACTAACCTAAGGACATCACACACATCCATGCCCGAGGCAGGATTTGAACCTGCAACTACACTCCCGGAAATTGAAATAAGAACACCGTGAATTCATTGTCCCAGGAAGGGGAAACTTCATTGACACGTTCCTGGGGTCAGATACATCACATGATCACACTGACAGAACCACAGGCACATAGACACAGGCAACAGAGCATGCACAATGTCGGCACTAGTACAGTGTATATCCACCTTTCGCAGCAATGCAGGCTGCTATTCTACCATGGAGACGATCGTAGAGATGCTGGATGTAGTCCTGTGGAACGGCTTGCCATGCCATTTCCACCTGGCACCTCAGTTGGACCAGCGTTCGTGCTGGACGTGCAGACCACGTGAGACGACGCTTCATCCAGTCCTAAACATGCTCAATGGGGGACAGATCCGGAGATCTTGCTGGCCAGGGTAGTTTACTTACACCTTCTAGAGCACGTTGGGTGGCACGGGATACATGCGGACGTGCATTGTCCTGTTGGAACAGCAAGTTCCCTTGCCGGTCTAGGAATGGTAGAACGATGGGTTCGATGACGGTTTGGATGTACCGTGCACTATTCAGTGCCCCTCGACGATCACCAGAGGTGTACGGCCAGTGTAGGAGATCGCTCCCCACACCATAATGCCGGGTGTTGGCCCTTTGTGCCTCGGTCGTATGCAGTCCTGATTGTGGCGCTCACCTGCACGGCGCCAAACACGCATACGACCATCACTGGCACCAAGGCAGAAGCGACTCTCATCGCTGAAGACGACATGTCTCCATTCGTCCCTCCATTCACGCCTATCGCGACACCACTGGAGGCGGGCTACACGTTGTTGGGGCGTGAGCGGAAGACGGCCTAACGGTGTGCGGGAGCGTAGCCCAGCTTTATGGAGACGGTTGCGAATGGTCCTCGCCGATACCCCAGGAGCAACAGTGTCCCTAATTTGCTGGGAAGTGGCGGTGCGGTCCCCTACGGCACTTCGTAGAATCCTACGGTCTTGGCGTGCATCCGTGCGTCGCTGCGGTCCGGTCCCAGGTCGACGGGCACGTGCACCTTCCGCCGACCACTGGCGAAAACATCGATGTACTGTGGAGACCTCACGCCCCACGTGTTGAGCAATTCGGCAGTACGTCCACCCGGCCTCCCGCATGCCCACTATACGCCCTCGCTCAAAGTCCGTCAACTGCACATATGGTTCACGTCCACGCTGTCGCAGCATGCTACCAGTGTTAAAGACTGCGATGGAGCTCCGTATGCCACGGCAAACTGGCTGACACTGACGGCGGCGGTGCACAAATGCTGCGCAGCTAGCGCCATTCGACGGCCAATACCGCGTTTCCTGGTGTGTCCGCTATGCCGTGCGTGTGATCTTTGCTTGTACAGCCCTCTCGCAGTGTCCGGAGCAAGTATGGTGGGTCTGACACACCGGTGTCAATGTGTTCTTTTTTCCATTTCCAGGAGTGTACTACGTTCGCTCGTCTCCAGACTGTAGCACCTAGATCTGCATGGCCACTCCGGCCGGCGAAACGATTCTGAAATAGGGTTAATAGGAGAGAGAGAGAGAGAGAGAGAGAGAGAGAGAGAGAGAGAGAGAGAGAAGATACAACGAATATCGGACTGCATTGTCAAGGGAACAATTATGCGTTACGGATACGCTAAATAAACTCCTGTGGCGGACGTTACAAAATGAAAGGTGTGAGTACGTAGAGGTTTATTGTTGTAAATAAGGGAACATACTTCCCTCGAAAATGTCGTACGGCGTATTGCATGCTTCCACACGGTAAAGAAAGTCAGAGGAATTAAAGATCAAGAGGTACTTCATCGAAATTCATTTTTCCGCGCACCATTTCTGAATGGAACACGAAAAAGACGAAAAGACAGCTACCAGAAGTACTATTAGATGGCTTCGGGAGCACATTTTTAAATTTACAGCGGTTGGATAAAATTTTGGAAACACCACACCGTCAGCTCATTACCATATCTAATACGGCGTAGGAATACAGCTTCCAGTCGTGTCGGAATGCATACATAGAGGTCCAGTATGGTTTCCAAACGAATCTTATACCAAATTATTCCTAAAATTCAACTCAACAGTAGTAGTTATACATGTTTTACGTAAAGTCACACGGAAATTTATGCTGGACCGAGACTCTAACATTGATTTCTCCTTATCACGAGTGGTCGCCTTACCACTTAGGCTAATTGAACATGCTCCTCAAAACGACCTAAACTTTCATCTTTCACACGCCTATCTATTTCTTCTCATAGATTGCTGATTCATTCGTCCAAACTCGCACATTACATGGTCCCAATGTCGGAATCAAGACAATTGCAAGTTACAACCCCATCATCGGCTTAAACATATTTATATTTGACGACCAATTACAGTTTCAAATGTTTAAATTTATTCCAAACTTAACAGTAACGTGTACAGATGCGCGGCCTAAAGAGAAATAAATTTAATTTCAGTATTTTGAACCGTTATTCTTCATCAAATATAAAAATCTTCCTGCAAAATAGCGGTGATTTCAGGTAACGATGATGCAGGTGGACAGCGATCAGGCACCTGTCTCGCCAAAGTAGACTACGAAGGCCCAATAGCCGTGGCGGTCAAGGGAGACTCGCCAGTTCATCCTCGTGTTCACAAAAAATTTTCTGGACTCCGCGAGCTGCGCGAACAACGGTCTCCTCCTCTTTGAACACTGTATCATCAGTGGGCGAACAAACATTGTACCATGAGATTGACCAGATCAACCAAAATGGTCACGTAATCCTTGGCAGCAATGCTAAGCTGCGGACTGACCATGGAGCCCATGAAATATAAAGTTACAGCTCCCTAACTCTTCACCGAACAGCCGCCAAGTCTCACTCTTCGTACAATACTCAACCGACCTAATCACTTTCTTCCATTGTTCCAAAGTCCAAGTTTTATGTCTTCAATCAAATACAACTATATAGTTCCAGAGACTTTTCCCAGTCTCAGACATCTATGATGAATATGTGTAGACTGAAGCGATGAATGAAAATTGTTAGCAAGACTGGGATTCGAACTCGGGTCTCCTGCTCACTAGGCAGATCGCTAACCGCTATGCCACCCTAGCACAGAGAATTTGTACGGGGTTCTAATCCCGGCCTAGGTAAATATTTTCATTTGTCACTTCAGCTTGCCTTTATACATAACAGATGTTCAGACTTTAAAAGGTTTATGGAACAATATGGTTAAATCTGTTTAACGCACCTTTGCTTGGGTTTGAGGAAGAAGCCCCAGTTTTGTTTGTGCTGAGGTATTATTTAAATATAATTGGCATGCTAGGCTAGTCAGTGAGGTTACACAAACCCCATGTGACAGGTTGGCGTAGTGGTTAGCACATTTGACTGCTAAGCAGGAGACTGGAGTTCGAATCCCGGCAGTGGCACAAATTTTCACTCGCTGCTTCAGTCTACATATATACGTCATTGATGTCTCCGGCAACACATTTTACTGTTATGGGTATTTGTACCACTGATGAGTGGTTTTGCAATAGCAGCTCGCACTAAAACTACCAGCTTACGGAGCTCCTTTCTTGTTGTTTTGGTTCCGACAGCACTCACGATTGCCACATTCAATTCTGCATCGACTTTTGCAGCCGCCATCTCTTATTTTTCGTCACAGTCTTCTTCAATGACCATCTGTCACGATCACTCAACACACACCTTCTTCCGCGTTGCGGCATAGCAGAAGATGGTTCTCCGCTTTCCCTGTATGCAGTATAAATCATCGATACAATGCCTCTTGAAACAACAACACTACGAGTCTCTTGGTTACGGTAGCAATAGCCATACGATTACCAACAATATATCCACATTTCTGACATAATGCATTATCATCAAATATGTGCCCACATCTCTGACATAACGCACTCACAAGTACAAAGAACACTGTTCTGACACGACTGACACTTGCAAGGTATTCAGGACACTGCACAGGTGCCGATCGTGGCGAGATACAACAGCGCTACCTGCTGTGTTCCCATGTTTCTGTCTAATACCTGTACATGTAGATGAAGCTCTTTTTGATTTACGTACACGAGCGTCAAATTACGTAATGAACTTCTTCCAGTGGACACTGATAACTTTCAGTTTCACTTTGCGAACCACTGTTCACTCTTCATTCGATAATGCGACCATCTTTTTTTATCTGTTTCAATGTATAGCGATTGAAGCTATTCTCATGAGATTTTCATCCAGTGACTGTACTTTTATGCCGCGGAAAGAATCCAACCTTTTAAGAATGTCTTATTGCGAGAAATATCGGGCACTTTGAGTTAATAGGTTTATTCCTCTCCAAAGGAGAGAAATATTCATTCTTCCCCTCTGAAAATCTCTGCCGCGCCATCGTTCTCCAGTAAGTTCTGAATTAAACTCGATTCTACTGTATCAGTTTTCTGGTAAACTTTCGCCGAGATTCCTCTTTTACAGCGAAGTTTTTCCCACCGGCAAAACATTAACTTTTTAATGTGTTCCATTTTATGACTATAGCCGCCCCCTCGGTTCTTAAAACATCGATACACACCGCTTCGTCTGGACGGAGAATATCAACCAACGTGCACCAGAATGGCAACCCGCTTCGCAATAATATCCATCTTCATAGCTCAATAAACGTCCCTCCCCTTTGCGTCACTTTTATTGCCATGTCGATTACGATGCAGTGCTTTTCCAGAATAAAGCGAGATCCGTTGTTTTGACGTTAATCTGGTCTTACCGTATCGTAAATGGGGATCATTCAGTTCCTCTTAGCACATTAAGACAAGCGATGGGCAATAACGTGGACAGTTTTTGGAACCAAAATGGCTTCCTGGTCTTAATGTGTGGATAGCATTCGTTGAGAAAACCGCCTAAATAGTAAGATACATTTATGCAGCCGGCACTGCAGTGCTTTAAATCGACACGTTCTGTCTGATGTAAGACACTGCATTGGAGAATATACACAAAGGCATACGTACTTCAACAAAATAAAAACATTTTGTACGTTTATATTTTAGTACGTAGTTCTAAGATTTATTTTGGTTTCCTTAGTTCAATCATCATTTTTTTTTTCATGACTGGAACAAGAGGTGTTAATTGTGGATGCCTATGCTCCTACAATGAAATTGAAATGGTGTGTCCCACTCTCATAAACACCGCGTTACAAAACGCCTTTCAGAATACGAATTAAGGTTTTAACTGAAAACATCCTGCAAAATAAAGTACAGGAATCTGAACGCAATAGTTACGTTCATCGTGTGAAACAGTTATCAGAGACATATACACAGCGGAGTTTAACATATTAACAGCTTATGAAAGAATAAAACGTATGTTCACACAGAAACATGATCCGGAGGTATAGCATTAAAATTTCCGTTCACCCAATACCTAATAATAACAGAAAGGTTTTTATTGCTGCTGGAAAATAATAGACTTAGATTTCATGAAAAGCAAATTTCCAAGCGGTGTCGAAATATACGCATTTGAGCTTGGAAACGTTGGCCAGAACGTCGTTCTTGAGCTGTCAGTTGTCTCACATTAAAAAAACGTCTCACTTTTTGCAGTTGAGGCTACCACTATAAGAGAAGCATTAATTTTCGAGAGACAGGCAAGGCATCTGAATTTGATCATGACTGATTTGCAATATAAAATATAGTCAATACAAAATTCAAAGTGTAACAGTGGACTGAATTACTAAATAACAGACATTATGCAGGAGACGGGGAAAATTAGCTGCAGACTATTAACTCTGACCTTTTGCTGAAGTTCTTCCGTGATTGAGACTTGCACTTGGACGAAAGACAACGTTCGAAAAAATTGGAAAGGAAAGTGGAAATTTATTAATGCTGCTGAAGCAAAGCAAGCTCTGTATCGTGTGTGAGATACAGAGGCGAGCGAGTGCGCAGTTCACTGCTAGTAGCGCCGCGTCACCTTAACGCGTCTGCGAGTAGCGCGAAAGTATTGCGTCACAATTGACTATCAAATTAAAAAATCTAAATTCATGTTTAAAACTTTTTTGTTAGAATATAGCTTAGTATAATGATGTCTCAAATATCAAGTCGTTATGTACTTTGACCTGATAGTTTACGTAAAAATGTAGTATTAAGAGAAAAATAAGGCGCTAAATAAGGCTAGAAGGCCAGGATTTGGTCAAAAGATGCCTATAGAGCTTATAAATACGTGGTGCAAGTTTCAAATCCAAAGAACGATTAATACCAGCGGAATCCACGTTTTTAGGAAAAATGAAAAGCCTTAAATATTGGACTTAGAAACATGAAAATTTAGTTTATGCTTCAGTTCCCCCTAAAAACCATAACTGAGGGACCACGTTAAGCTCTGTTATTAAAGAAAAACCTATAATATACCCAATTGTAAGAGTGGAGAATTTTGGTTAAGACAGATGATAAAACATACCAAATAACAGAGCTATTTGAGAGTTGCAGTATTAATAACAGCCAATATAAGTTCTAGTAAAGGTATGGTTCAGAGGTAAAGATCTACCGTTAGTTCCAGTATAAAAATCCTAAAAGGCAAATTTTTCATCCAAGCGAGCTGAAACTTTTTTGTGCTTTCAAACAACGTACATGAATACATGTAAAAATTAGGAAGTTTCTGAATTAATTTATAACTATGTTATTGAAGATTATGGGCCCGAGAAAGCGATCGTTCGGAGGCTGCTGCAGTATGCAGATAGCCATAGACAACAGATGTTCCCTCAGCCGTGCGCTCCGGCACCTATATAAATACAGCACGAGAGGCAGTAGGAAGGTTAACTTCGCACTCAGCCACGGTAACATCCACGTCTGTTAAACGTTGGGTCGTGCCCTGCCTCGGATGACGTCAGAACCGGACTGTCAAATTGCGTATCTGCGGTAAAAACGGATAGTGAGCCAACTGTCATTCCGTAAAGATAGTGTACTCAGTAATGAAACAAAGCAGTAGGCTCTGCCAGAAATATCGACTCTCAGACAATGTGTCTAATAGAGTATTTTAATGCGACAGTATACCATCTTAGGCCATTGAAAACACTTGATAATGGCACTTTGAAGCTGAAACCATAATTGTGTAAGTGTAAATGTAACACTGTAAATAAACAACAGTCTAATGACGGTACTGACTTTAAAGAAATATATTATGACTGTGGCCCCGCATTATGAAAAAATTATTACATATGTTTTTATTTTGAAAAAAAACTGTCAGTTGTATGTTTATACATTACCGCTTTCAGTTCTTACAACTAACGTCACTGGAGAAGGGCAATGTACATCAATGGATCAAAAATTACATTTTCGTCAAATAATGACTCCATAAAATGTAGAACACAGATAACTGTCATAAAAGTGTGTCTGAACATAGTCAATTTCAGTCTGCTGTGCTTTGACACGATGGCAGTAACGCATACTTGTTGACAACAGTGTTGTAAGCACAGAGTTACCAGCAAGAATGCGTTACTGTGATTGTGCCAAGGCACAGCACTTTTACGTGGACTGTGCTCAGACAGACTATTATGACAGCTATGTATGTACTACATTTGGTTGCGTCACATTTGACGAAAATGTATTTTTAATCCACTGATGCTCACTGCCTTTTTTCCTGCGAAGAAGGTGGCAATAACTAAAAGTGGTGGGAAATAAACGTACATATAGTACAACTGATGAATGAAATATCCTTTTTTCAAAATATTTAACAGCTGTAGACGCCGATCTAGGAAAAGTTTTATCTTCACATACAAAGTTATATATGTTTGGTGTCCATCCTTTTGGACTACTACGAAAGAACAGACTCCATTCTTGATCCCGCAGCTGTACATACCTATGACGAAATGAAATAGTAATTAGGATATTACCGCAGTCGGGCATTAAAATGAAATCTGGATTCCAGTTTTATGTGAGTGGCAACTTCCACTGCTTCGGGTATCTGGACACGCTTCCCAACCATGACAGTTGTATGTGACAAGTCAAGACTTTGGATTGGACAGAAAACGTGCAAGGATGGCCGATGCGGTTAAGGCACCGCTTGCATGAAGTTGGAAATCCGCTTTCGATTCTCAGTCTGAGACAAATTTTCACTTACAGCCACTGAAATTACGTTGAAGGACGAATAACGACCAATGTCAGAATTTCTATTCCCTTTCATCGTACCTACAAATTTATAACAATGTGTAGCTTCACAAATATCTCATTGTAGTACTAACTCAGTCACAAAATGAAATATATTTCAAGTTCAAATTCGAACTTCATATAGAATTTTGAAATATTTCTGTTGTATATGTATGCACACAACAAGTGAATTATTTTTATTTGTTTTATTTTGTGTAAGAAAGATTAATACATGGTGTAACAAATATCATACTCCAAAAAAGTAGCTTAAGAACAATTCACATCAAAGCATGGCTGTTAGGACTGTTGGCAAAATTAAGTCTGGACACAACTGTAATGCATCGTTTTATCAATTTTCTGGCCTTTTTGAGGTAACCAACGCCCAAATATATGGCCGAAAGTTCCTCTGAGTGTTTGCAACAGTGAGAACTTTTAACACCCAAGCTGACTGCCCAGGGTTAACGTAAAACCAATTTCGGGAACATTTGTCTCTGGCAGTGCAGCGTAATGTGCACCAGTTCTGTGAGTTGTACAGAGGTACGCTGGCTGGGGCTGCAGACATCGATCTGGACGGGTCGACAATGTGCTCTGGCGAACACTTGCGGCCCAAAAAACGCGTTCCCGTCGCAGCGCCCGTCCGACGATCCATTGACAGGGCTGGTGTGACGATGAATGATGGCCTGTTAGGCCGAGTGCTGCCACCCCTCCCTCCCCCTTCCTCCTCCCCCTCCCCCTAGTTATTCTGTATGTCCGCGTGTCTGTTGTTGTCGTGACGCTCCCCCCATCCCACCGCTCGTAGCGGTTTTCCCTCTATTTGTGCTTCTGCCACCGTTATTAATCACACGCCTGCAGCAACACAGTGTACGTAAATACTGGGCCCGACTTTTGGCATGTGTAAAGCACGCCTCTTTCCCAAGCACTGCAGTCCGCTGTGTGTCGCAGTCTGCATTCTTTTCAGCGGTCGCGGCGACGCCAAAGCTGCGCCGGTTATCCAAAAGCTTGATTCTAGGAAAGCGGGCGTGCGTGGCTAAACGATTCTTCTAACGATCAGCGCTGTTCCCGGAACCGAATTATTCCGCCCTCTCCCCTTAGCCCCTCCCACTCCCTGCTGCGAGCAGACAAGCAACCACAGAGTAGACTCAATCACGAACGCGGCCCAGCGTACACTATTTCCTATGGAGCTGCTGATTCAGCTCAACTCGAGATGTGGAGCACATAACACACTTAACTACTGAATCCGAATATATATTTCCCCATCGAATTTAGCTTGGATCGCATTTACTCTGAGAGTAAAAACGAGCCCCGGTTAATAGAAAAGGTAATTGCAACTGCTTTGTTATCGGACACATTTTGTAACTTCTAGATGTCTCAAGCCAAAGAGAAATAAACGAGCTGTCTTGGAAAAGTATCGGTAAATTCGTAATATCACGAGTTTTTCATTGTTTTGTTGTGTTTGTACAGTTCTAGCAATATTGAATATTTATTTAACCAAGTTTGATTCTATCGCGTCCGTTGTGCGCAGCGACTGTGGTGTATTTCAATACAGGGAAAAGGAATTCAGCAATCAGTCGCAAATCCAATCAGTATTATACATGCAAGTTTCAGCAATTCAATATCCATCTTCAGTGCTAAAAATTCAAGAAAAGACGTAAACTAAAACCACATGTTACAATAGTAGTGACAACGTGTTATGTAACGTGACGTTAAATCTGAATCACCTACACCTAGACTCGTCATGTTTGTAACAACACACGTTCGTTAACACGTACAAAAGCAGATTATGTTGCTGTTGTTGACAATAAAAGCAGCCACAGTTTACGTCGTACGGGTAGAGCAACACCCGCTTTATCACTAACATGAAACTTTATCGCAGATGCGAATACGACCAGCCGTCAGCTGTATAAGGGAATTACGACAATGAAAATTTGTGCCGAACCGGGACTCGAATCCGCATTTCCTACTTTACGCTAGCGGACGCCTTAAACGCTTTTTTTTAAAAAAAAATATTATTCTAAGAATGACTTGGTACTATCATGACATTTCAGTAGACCATAGTCAAACTATTATCTTATATAAGCTGCAAATGGGAGAAAAAAATGATGAAAACGGAATAGTAAATAAAAGGAGAAAGGAAAGAAACTGAGAACGTATCCGACAAGCCAACACCAAGCTCACATGATACGTATCAATAATTACTTTTATATGGTTTCTTCAGAAATTATTAAATTTTTTATATTTTGTGTTTTCTACATATTTTTATAGTTTGTAATAGAATCTAAAAGTAGAAGGAAAACCAAACCAGATTACATTGGAAATAGCAAAATAAGAAAAATCCCAATGTAAGTGCAAGGATTGTAGACGGTCATGTGTATCTATACTTCATGTATACACATTTTACTATAGAACTGCAGCGATGCTTAGTTAAAATGCAAAACAAAACGAACAGGGAAACCAGCAGATGACAAGCCGAAGCAAATCAGACGAGAACATACATAACAAAGGGAAACACTTATCAGAAAAATTAAATTAACGATCACCTTTATAAACATTCATGGTGGTGTCTGATTGTTCTATATCGTGTCTCCCTACCACTTTTGCGCAACGACGCTCTGAGTGTGTTTTTTTCGGGAATTTACTAGTTTGAACCTGGGACCTGTTGCTAGTAAGGAGACGCCAGACCACACATGACATGTAGAATTCAGAAGAGTTCAGTGAGACCAGCGATGATATAACCAAATACTTAATTATCTCAGCATCATCTCCACTGCACTCCCTGTAAAAGAATCTTAATACTAACTAAATTTAGTGGAAGGGGTTCAAGGCTTTCCTATTTTTAGTTAGCTGGTAAAATGACGTCGAAAAAGCAGTTAAGTTTACCATTGGAAATTTTATTCTACTCACAAAACATTGTTTATAAATTGCACTATTGATAAAAGGAGATGTTTTAATACAGGATGGTAAAAACCAACAGCGTTCAACAAAAATGTGAACGAATATTCCCTGAATGGGTTTCAAAGTTCTACAATCGATCAAAGGATGACCTATGCCATATCACATCTATAATCTAGGTTTAAATTAAGTTTGACAAAAGGGAAAAACTATCAAAATGGTTGACAGTGACCCTCAATTATCTTTAAAAACTTATCAAACTGGTCGTAAATTACAGTGGCTGATGTGGCTTCTCAATAACTATATAACAGAAAAATCATCGCGTTTCAGACTTACTTCAAGTGGCAAATGTGAACACCATGAGCTTTAATTGACGATCGACATTAGAATTATGCAAAAAAGGAGATGTAACAGATGAGACTTCTGAAGTTCTGAGTGAAGCCTTATGCGCTCAAAAATGCGGCATCGCGTGCGTTCATTACCTTGTCGGTGTTTAGGCAGCGTCAGGGCGACAGCAGGCAGCACAGCTCCGCTCACCTCGCCATCTCGGAAGTAACTCCCTCCTTACTACAATTTACCGAAGTTGGTTTAAAAAAAACTACCTGGCTGTGTTTCCATCTGATCAAGCAGGGTCTCAATGTTAACCTTAAGCTCCGCCTACAAAAATCCAATGAGATACGTTATACTTTTCGTGGTGGGGCAATGTTTTTAAAGTTTGCAACGTAACAGAGACGCGAAAAACTCTCACGATAAAACCTGCAGCTCGTGTGGTCCTTTTAGCGTTATCGTAAGATCTATACTGTTCTTCTGGAGGGCGCTATCTTTTAACATGGGCTGGGAGTGTGGGGGGGGGGGGGGGGGGCCTTGACGTAACAGAGACGCGAAAAAGTCTCACGCTAAAACGTGCGGGTGGTGAGGCCCTAGTGGTTAACTGGCGACGTGGGTGTCCAGTCCGTCCCTTATCGTAGGGCCTTCTAGCTTAACACGGTTCTGCTCTCGGCTTCTGTTCTCGATTCTCCCCTCGAAACTGCATCGGTCTCAGGGTGGGAAGGTACGACATGCATTTAGGCATTCTTGTGTTAGTCTGTGGTATTCCATTTGCACACTCGTTGCTCTTATTACTTTGGTTAATTTAATGTCACGATTTATTCGGAGCTATGTGACATACTACTGGATTTGCTTATCATGTCAGGGTTTTCATGGATGGTGTTGGATTTGCCTGACACCTTACACTTTGCCGACGGAAAAAATGATTCAACATGTTGGCAAAGAGGTCTCGATATCGAGGCGTTCTCAAGCATGTTCTATAGGCAGTGATCATGTATTGCATGATGTTTATGCAATCTGCCCCCTCGCCCTCTACAACATAATGAACCAAGTGCCCAAGCAACCCCATAACGGTATGGGTTTTCGACCGTGGAAAGAAAGAAAAATCTGGGTGCAGTATGATGTCCATAGTGTAAGCAGTCTCAGAAGAACGAATAAGGAAGGCCAATTCTGTCTTGATCCAAGACCAGTTGCCACATGACCACAAGTAAAGCGCCCGTAAACCTCAAACACACACACACACGACTACATAAATCGGTGTCACTAAGCCCAATACGGAAAAGTCGCTCGTTCGTTGGAATCCAGTTATTTACTATCTCATACCACGAGGACTCTACGCGCTTCCGCAAAATCGGAATACTGATATTGAACCAATTTGTTGTCCCGCTTGTATACGGCGATTCTCTTTCAACGGGGGTCGGGCAAGGGACTGCTTCCCATTGAGTCTTTAGGAATTTCATCGTGAGGACAGGTCTCCATAAGATTTTTTTTTTGGTCATCAGTCTACTGACTGGTTTGATGCAAACCGCCACGAAATCCTTTCCTGTGCTAACCTCTTCATCTCAGAGTAGCACTTGCAACCTACGTCCTCAATTATTTGCTTGACGTATTCCAATCTCTGTCTTCCTCTACAGTTTTTGCCCTCTACAGCTCCCCCTAATACCATGGAAGTCATTCCCTCATGTCTTAGCAGATGTCCTATCATCCTGTCCTCCTTATCAGTGTTTTCCACATATTCTTTTCCTCTCCGATTCTGCGTAGAACCTCCTCATTCCTTACCTTATCAGTCCACCTAATTTTCAACATTCGTCTATAGCACCACATCTCAAATGCTTCGTTTCTTTTCTGTTCCGATTTTCCCACAGTCCATGTTTCACTACCATACAATGCTGTACTCCAGACGTACATCCTCAGAAATTTCTTCCTTAGATTAAAGCCGGTATTTGATATTAGTAGACTTCTCTTGGCCAGAAATGCCATTTTTGCCATAGCGAGTCTGCTTTTGATTTCCTCCTTACTCCGTCCGTCATTGGTTATTTTACTTCCTAGGTAGCAGAATTCCTTAACTTCATTGACTTCGTGGCAATCAATCCTGATGTTAAGTTTCTCGGGTTCTCATTTCTACTACTTCTCATTACCTTCGTCTTTCTCCGATTTACTCTCAAACCATACTGTGTACTCATTAGACTTTTCATTCCGTTCAGCAGATCATTTAATTCTTCTTCACTTTCACTCAGGATAGCAATGCATCAGCGAATCGTATAATTGATATCCTCTCACCTTGTATTTTAATTCCACTCCTGAAAATTTCTTTTATTTCCATCATTGCTTCCTCGATGTACAGATTGAAGAGTAGAGGTGAAAGGCTACAGCCTTGTCTTACTCCCTTCTTAATACGAGAACTTCGTTCTTGATCGTCCACTCTTATTATTCCCTCTTGGTTGTTGTACATGTTGTATATGACCCGTCTCCCCCTATAGCTTACCCCTACTTTTTTCAGAATCTTGAACAGCTTGCACCATTTTATATCGTCGAACGCTTTTTCCAGCTCGACAAATCCTATGAACGTGTCTTGATTTTTCTTTAGCCTTGCTTCCAATATTAGCCGTAACGTCAGAATTGCCTCTCTCGTGCCTTTACTTTTCCTAAAGCCAAACTGGTCGTCACCTAGAGCATTCTCAATTTTCTTTTCCATTCTTCAGTATATTATTCTTGTAAGCAGCTTCGATGCATGAGCTGTTAAGCTGATTGTGCGATAATTCTCGCACTTGTCAGCTCTTGCCGTCATCGGAAATGTGTGGATGATGTTTTTCCGAAAGTCAGATGGTATGTCGCCAGACTCATATATTCTACACACCAATGTGAATAGTCGTTTTGTTGCCACTCCCCCTTATGATTTTAGAAATTCTGATGGACTGTTATCTATCACGTCCACCTTATTTGACCGTAAGCCCTCCAAAGCTCTTTTAAATTCCGATTCTAATACTGGATCCCCTATCTCTTCTAAATCGACTCCTGTTTCTTCTTCTATCACATCAGACAAATCTTCACCCTCATAGAGGCTTTCAATGTATTCTTCTATCTGCTCTCTCCTCTGCATTTAACAGGGGAATTCCCGCTTCTTTTAATGTCACCAACGGTTGTTTTCACTTTCCTGTATGCTGAGTCTGTCCTTCCGACAATCATATCTTTTTCGATGTCTTCACATTTTTCCTGCAGCCATTTCGTGTTAGCTTCCCTGCACTTCCTATTTATTTCATTCCTCAGCGACTTGTATTTCTGTATTCCTGATTTTCCCAGAACATGTTTGTGCTTCCTTCTTTCATCAATCAACTGAAGTATTTCTTCTGTTACCCATGGCTTCTTCGCAGCTACCTTCTTTGTACCTATGTTTTCCTTCCCAACTTCTGTGATGGACCTTTTTAGAGACGTCCATTCCTCTTCAACTGTGTTGCCTACTGCGCTATTCCTTATTGCTGTATCTATAGCGTTAGAGAACTTCAAACGTATCTCGTCATTCCTTAGAACTTCCGTATCCCACTTCTTAGCGTATTGATTCTTCCTGACTAATGTCTTGAACTTCAGCCTATTCTTCATCACTACTATATTGTGATCTGAGTTTATATCTGCTCCTGGGTACGCCTTACAATCCAGTATCTGATTTCGGAATCTCTGTCTGACCATGATGTAATCTAATTGAAATCTTCCCGTATCTCCAGGCCTTTTCCAAGTATACCTCCTCCTCTTGCGATTCTTGAACAAAGTGTTCGCTATTACTAGCTGAAACTTGTTACAGAACTCAATAAGTCTTTCTCCTCTTTCATTCCTTGTCCGAAGCCCATATTCTCCTGTAACTATTTCTTCTACTCCTACCCCTACAACTGCATTCCAGTCGCCCATGACTATTAGATTTTCGTCCCCATTTACATACTGCATTACCCTTTCAATATCCTCATACACTTTCTCTATCTGTTCATCTTCAGCTTGCGACGTCGGCATGTATACCTGAACTATCGTTGTCGGTGTTGGTCTACTGTCGCTTCTGATTAGAACAACCCGGTCACTTAACTGTTCACAGTAACACACGCTCTGCCCTACCTTCCTATTCATAACGAATCCTACACCTCTTATACCATTTTCTGCTGCTGTTGATATTACCCGATACTCATCTGACCAGAAATCCTGGTCTTCCTTCCACTTCACTTCACTGACCCCTACTATATCTAAATTGAGCCTTTTCATTTCCCTTTCCAGATTTTCTAGTTTCCCTACCAAGTTCAAGCTTCTGACATTCCACGCCCCGACTCGTAGAACATTATCCTTTCGTTGATTATTCAATCATTTTCTCATGGTAACCTCCCCCTTGGCAGTCCCCTCCCGGAGATCCGAATGTGGGACTATTCCGGAATCTTTTGCCCATGGAGATATCATCATGACACTTCTTCAACTACAGGCCACATGTCCTGTGGATACACGTTACGTGTCTTTAATGCAATGGTTTCCATTGCCTTCTGCATCCTCATGTCGTTGATCATTGCTGATTCTTCCGCCTTTAGGAGCAATTTCCCACCCCTAGGACAAGTGAGTGCCCTGAACCTCTATCCGCTCCTTCGCCCTCTTTGACAAGGCCGTTGGCAGAATGAGGCTGACTTTTTATGCCGGAAGTCTTCGGCCGCCAATGCTGATAATTTATGAGACCTACATCAATAGGGGGTTCAAGACTGGCAGGACACACACAGAAAAATAAATGAGACGTGAATGTGTGAATTTCTTAAGTCAGGTTGTAGGCACTTCAATCGGGAACCACGCGGATGCTACGATCGCAGATTCGAACCCTGCCTCGGGCATGGATGTGTATGTCGTCCTTAGGTTAGTTAGATTCAAGTAGTTCTAAGTCTAGGGAACTGGTGACCTCAGATGATATTTCCAATAGTGCTTAGAGCCACTTGAACTATTTCTTGAGTCACCGTCAACTGTCAGGCCCAACCGCCCAAAGAAACGAGGCTTCGTTATCACATCATACCGTAAGCGAAATATATGTATGTCTCTTCTACAAGAAACGCCTTGGCAATTGTAGTTTCTTCGTCTTCTTTGAGGGAAGCGGATAAATTTGGGCCACGTAAGACGCATATATCCAGTATTCGGACTTTCTGGAGCACAGTAAGAGGACGCCTTTCATGCTCTAGTATCCCCCCTGAATTTTGTCCGTAACGGACTTCCAGTTGAACGTCGCCATTTTGATTGGAAAACGATCAATATGATACCGAGAGACGTATGCCTATGCACCGCAGTAGCCCGTGGAACAACCGCGTCATCAAAACCTTGCAAAGGAAGAAGACTGCATTTACCTTCATTACGTTTTGCACCTGAACTCTTAACAAAAATCATCGATTACAGCCTCGAGATATTTCAGCAGGATCGCGAAGGAGAACCATCACATCACCCGCGTATATACGAACAGCTATAGTCCCACGGAGAGCGTCTAACCTGTCACCTGGGATGCTAGCATCCGAAGTAGGGGCTCCAGATAGAACACAAACAAAGTCATTGACAGCGGGCTTCTTTGAGGCACTCCCCTACGGATATTTATTGGGGTCGTCAGCTGGCTATTAACAACCACCGAAGTCGAAATACCCGTAAACAGATTTGAGAGCATTCGCCGTGTGTCAACAGTGAAACCAACTGCCTCTAGAATCCGAAGCAGAAAGTAGTGATCCCCGGCCGTTGTGGCTCAGCGGTTCTAGGCGCATCATTCCGGAACCCCGCTGCTGCTGCGGTCGCAGTTTCGAATCCTGCCTCCGGCATGGATGTGTGTGATGTCCTCCGGTTAGTTAGGTTTACGTAGTTCTAAGTCTAGGGGACTTATTACCTCAGATGTTAAGTCCCGTAGTGCTTAGAGCCATCTGAACCACTTCCTGAAATGCCTTATCGAAGTCTAGAAAAGCAATGGCACAAGGGACAGACGTTACAGCAGCAACGGAAACCATTTCACGACACTCGGCAATAGGGTTAAGAATGGTACGACCAGGTGCGCAGCTTTGATGTTTCGCAACAATCGTCTCCATCAGAGTCGACATCCTATTGTTAACTGCCCTCTCCACAGTCTTATCACCAAAGTTTAACAAAGTAAGTCAGCGAAAGCTATCAAGGGCAGCCGGTCCAGTGCGTTTCGGGATTAAAACAATTTTTTCACTTTGAACGCAGTCGGCACTACTCTACCCTGTAACATTTTACTGAAAAGGGAGGTAAAGGTAGCACCCAACAGCGGCCAAAGGCGCACGTAAAATTCCTTGGTAAGTCCATCTAGGACCGGGGTCTTACGAGAAGTGGATCCCACAGTAAGTTTGTAAACTTCCTCATACCGAAATGCAGCTACGAGCGTTGCATTGTGTACAAGTGTAATTGTCGTATCCAAGATGCTGACAAGTGGGTCTTAAAAGGTTTCATTGGACTCATCGACGTGATAGATTTCTACATACACTCCTGGAAATTGAAATAAAAAAACCGTGAATTCATTGTCCCAGGAAGGGGAAACTTTATTGACACATTCCTGGGGTCAGATACATCACATGATCACACTGACAGAACCACAGGCACATAGATACAGGCAACAGAGCATGCACAATGTCGGCACTAGTACAGTGTATATCCACCTTTAGCAGCAATGCAGGCTGCTATTCTCCCATGGAGACGATCGTAGAGATGCTGGATGTAGTCCTGTGGAACGGCTTGCCATGCCATTTCCACCTGGCGCCTCAGTTGGACCAGCGTTCGTGCTGGACGCGCAGACCGCGTGAGACGACGCTTCATCCAGTCCCAAACATGCTCAATGGGGGACAGATCCGGAGATCTTGCTGGTCAGGGTAGTTGACTTACACCTTCTAGAGCACGTTGGGTGGCACGGGATACATGCGGACGTGCATTGTCCTGTTGGAACAGCAAGTTCCGTTGCCGGTCTAGGAATGGTAGAACGATGGGTTCGATGACGGTTTGGATGTACCGTGCACTATTCAGTGCCCCTCGACGATCACCAGAGGTGTACGGCCAGTGTAGGAGATCGCTCCCCACACCATGATGCCGGGTGTTGGCCCTGTGTGCCTCGGTCGTATGCAGTCCTGATTGTGGCGCTCACCTGCACGGCGCCAAACACGCATACGACCATCATTGGCACCAAGGCAGAAGCGACTCTCATCGCTGAAGACGACACGTCTCCATTCGTCCCTCCATTCACGCCTGTCGCGACACCACTGGAGGCGGGCTGCACGATGTTGGGGCGTGAGCGGAAGACGGCCTAACGGTGTGCGGGACCGTAGCCCAGCTTCATGGAGACGGTTGCGAATGGTCCTCGCCGATACCCCAGGAGCAACAGTGTCCCTAATTTGCTGGGTAGTGGCGGTGCGGTCCCCTACGGCCCTGCGTAGGATCCTACGGTCTTGGCGTGCATCCGTGCGTCGCTGCGGTTCGGTCCCAGGTCGACAGGCACGTGCACCTTCCGCAGACCACTGGCGACAACATCGATGTACTGTGGTGACCTCACACCCCACGTGTTGAGCAATTCGGCGGTACGTCCACCCGGCCTCCCGCATGCCCACTATACGCCCTCGCTCAAAGTCCTTCACCTGCACATACGGTTCACGTCCACGCTGTCGCGGCATGCTACTGGTGTTAAAGACTGCGATGGAGCTCCGAATGCCACGGCAAACTGGCTGACACTGACGGCGGCGGTGCACAAATGCTGCGCAGCTAGCGCCATTCGACGGCCAACACCGCGGTTCCTGGTGTGTCCGCTGTGCCGTGCGTGTGATTATTGCTTGTACAGCCCTCTCGCAGTGTCCGGAGCAAGTATGGTGGGTCTGACACACCGGTGTCAATGTGTTCTTTTTTCCATTTCCAGGAGTGTAGTACTGGTGTAAGATACGTATTGTATCAGGTTGCGCCATTACGGTACGCCCATCATTTGTCGTGAGAGAATGAACAAGCGCGTCGGCGACGGGTCTGATGCCGAAGCAAATGATATATGGAAGTCAGTTCTGGCATCACCAATGTACGCGGCTTCGATCGGATTTTCAAGCTTACCATTTGTATTCTCTTCAAGGTCAACAATTTTCCGCAATTCGCAGAGGGCCGTGATCCGAAGCAGCATAAAATTCACGCAGGATGGAACGATAATATTGGTACGTTTTTCGAAAGTCAGGCGGCTTGGCAGCACAGAAAAGTATCAAAGTTTGCCTGAGCCTCGGTTTTGATAGCAGTCAAGGGTGGAAGATTATTTCCCAGTGGACCGTAGAGTATGCTCCCACACGACTCGCATCGCGTCATCAAGAGAGGTGTCAACTAAGTGAGCGACGTTTAACATCCACGGAGGGCGAAACAATTTGACAGGTTGCCACAGCACAGTGATCCGAAAAAGGAAGCTATGATGACTTCTACATTAAGAATACTATCGCTCAGGCAGTGTTTAAGTAAAATCTATCTAACCTGCTACTAGAAGTCGCAGTAAAGTGGGTAAATTTAGCTAACGTCGGGTATTTACACATCCAGACATCTTTTAGGCGTAAGGAGCGGATAAATTCACGTAATTCAAAAGAGGAATAGAAAATTCGAGATTGATCTGCAGGGCGCAATACTCAGTTAAAATCGCCACCCAACACAATACGCGGAGGACTCTTACGCAACAGATAAACAATATCCTCTCTACAAAAACGCGAACGATCCACTGTGTGACCAGTACCAGAAGGGGGATATAAAGGAACGAAGGTAAGATTAAGAAGTTGACAACCTGTGCCCTTGCCAGGATCAAACAATTCCACCTCAGCAACAGGAATGTCTTCGCGAAAGAATAAGGCGGTCCAGGCAGAATATTTGGGAGATACATTAAAGACCACACGAAAACCAGGTACGGAGAAATTACTAAATAACACCTCCAGTAAGACGATTATTACGCAGTGAAGCCAATCGCAATTCTGATTCCACACGATTAACCTGTAAGGAATGGAAAGAGTAGGCTTGGGTATTTCACCACAGCTATACATGGATGTAGGGAACGTATTGAGCAGAATTAGGTAGACAGCTGAGCGTCAATATCTATTGCGGAGTTCACAGATGAATCAGACATCGGGCGACCACAACCCCCATCATCATAACATTTTTTTCTTCGATTCATTACGTGCCACTACACGGTCAGGTTGTAAACGGTGTTTCTGTCTGCTGCGTGGCACGGGGGCCTCTGCGGACGCAGGTGTCGAAGGGGTTATCGGCACAGCCTCTTGTCCCTCAGAACGAGGTTCATGTACTGCTGGTCAAGTCACCAAGGTGGAAGCACTCTGTGGAACTACAAATAAAACAGGTGACACCTCGTTGCTAAGGAGTTGCTGTAGGTGAGAGATTCTGGAAACCATCGGCATCCGAAGACGAAGGTGCAGAAGGATTCCTTCGTTGTCTCAGTCTGTAACGGAGGACACAAAGACGAAGTGGGTGACGCCGCTCCCTCTCCACACACAGGCCGCTAAGGAGGAGCCACTTGCGAGCAAGAGGGATGCCGGAGATAATTTCTTCGCCACTCACCGTATCACGTATCGAAGCATCGGGAGGAGCAGGGGACAGAATCGATGCGGAGGAGGTTGGGGCAGAAGGCAGCCAAATTCTTACCCTCACCATCTTGAGTGCAACTTCGCTTGTTTGTCACTATTCTACATCTACATTTATACTCCGCAAGCCACCCAACGGTGTGTGGTGGAGGGCACTTTACGTGCCACTGTCATTACCTCCCTTTCCTGTTCCAGTCGCGAATGGTTCGCGGAAAGAACGACTGTCTGAAAGCCTCCGCGCGGGCTCTAATATCTCTAATATTACATTAGTGATCTCCTCGGGAGATATCAGTAGGGGGAAGCAATATATTCGATACCTCATCCAGAAACGCACCCTCTCGAAACCTGGCGAGCAAACTACACCGCGATGCAGAGCGCCTCTCTTGCAGGGTCTGCCACTTGAGTTTGTTAAACATCTCCGTAACGCTATCACTGTTTCCACATACCCTGTGACGAAAAGCGCCGCTCTTCTTTGGATCTTCTCTATCTCCTCCGTCAACCCGATCTGGTACGGATCTCACACCGATGAGCAATATTCAAGTATAGGTCGATCGAGTGTTTTGTAAGCCACCTCCTTTGTTGATGGACTACATTTTCTAAGGACTTTCCCAATGAATCTCAACCTGGTACCCGCTTTACCAACAATTAATTTTATATGATCATTCCACTTCAAATCGTTCCGCACGCATACTCTACCAGTGTTTGTTCCGCTATCAAATAATCATACAATAAAGGATCCTTCTTTCTATGTATTCGCAATACGTTACATTTGTGTATGTTGCCACTCCCTGCATCAAGTGCCTATCCGTTGCAGATCTTCCTGCATTTCGCTACAATTTTCTAATGCTGCAACTTCTCTGTATACTACAGCATCATCCGCAAAAAGCCGCATGGAACTTCCGACACTATCTACTAGGTCATTTATATATATTTTGAACAGCAATGGTCCCATAACACTCCCCTGCGGCACGCCAGAGGTTACTTTAACATCTGTAGACGTCTCTCCATTGATAACAAAAGGCTGTGTTCTGTTTGCTAAAAACGCTTCAAACCAGCCATACAGCTGGTCTGATATTCCGTAGGCTCTTACATTGTTTATTAGGCGACAGTGCGGAACTGTATCGAACGCCTTCCGGAAGTCAAGGAAAATAGCATCTACCTGGGAGCCAGTATCTAATATTTTCTGGGTCTCAAGAACAAATAAAGCGAGTTGGGTCTCACACGATCGCTGTTTCCGGAATCCATGTTGATTCCTACAGAGTTGATTCTGGGTTTCCAAAAACGACAATATACTCGAGCAAAAACATGTTCTAAAATTCTACAACAGATCGACGTCAGAGATATAGGTCTATAGTTTTGCGCATCTGCTCGGCGAACCTTCTTGAAGACTGGGACTACCTGTGCTCTTTTCCAATCATTTGGAACCTTCCGTTCTTCTAGAGACTTGCGGTACACGGCTGTTAGAAGGGGGGCAAGTTCTTCCGCGTATTCTGTGTAGAATCGAATTGGTATCCCGTCAGGTCCAGTGGACTTTCCTCTGTTGAGTGATTCCAGTTGCTTTTCTATTCCTTGGACACGTATTTCGATGTCAGCCATTTTTTCGTCTGTCCGAGGATTTAGAGAAGGAACTGCAGTGCGGTCTTCCTCTGTGAAACAGATTTGGAAGTAGGTGTTAAATATTTCAGCTTTACGCGTGTCATCCTCTGTCTCAATGCCATCATCATCCCGGAGTGTCTGGATATGCTGTTTCGAGCCGCTTACAGATTTAAGGTAAGACCAGAACTTCCCAGGATTTTCTGTCAAGTCGGTACATAGAATTTTACTTTCGAATTTACTGAACGCTTCACGCATAGCCCTCCTTACGCTAACTTTGACATCGTTTAGCTTTTGTTTGTCTGAGAGATTTTGGCTGCGTTTAAACTTGGAGTGAAGCTCTCTTTGGTTTCGCAGTAGTTTCCTAACTTTGTTGTTGTACCACGGTGGGTTTTTCCCGTCCCTCACAGTTTTACTCGGCACGTACCTGTCTAAAACGCATTTTACGATTGCCTTGAACTTTTTCCATAAAGACTCAACATTGTCAGTGTCGGAACAGAAATTTTCGTTTCGATCTGTTAGGTAGTCTGAAATCTGCCTTCTATTACTCTTGCTAAACAGATAAACCTTTCTCGCTTTTTTATATTCCTATTAACTTCCATATTCAGGGATGCTGCAACGGCCTTATTATCACTGATTCCCTGTTCTGCACATACTGAGTCGAAAAGTTCGGGTTTGTTTGTTATCACTAGGTCCAAGATGTTATCTCCACGAGTTGGTTCCATCCTGGGGGAAATTCTAAACCGGTCGCGGAGGTGAAGACAGAAATTCAGTTACACAATAATCAGAACTGATTTTTTGTTCATTATGATCTGAAGCAAAAATAGACGTTGGGAAGCAGACGTCGGGAGTAGGAGGAATAAGATCAGCAACCGTCAATTTGCGACGCTGCATTAATACGGCTTTAATACAAAAACCCTCCGCGGGCAATTAGACCGAGCGTGCTAACTTTCATTACATAGGAAGGAGGATCTCTCTTGACCAGTATACATGACACGAACGCGATAACCACACACTAGTAAATGTGATGGACTATTGCGTTTGACATGTCTTTCCACGGAACGAATTCCACTACAACACTGTAATCTGTCTTGAGTAGACCAATTTTCACGACGGACGTTTTCACATTACCATAAGGGGTCGTTATGTCCTTTAGAAAGTTGTCATCAACCTCCGGTGGTAGGTTGAACTCTCGAATATTGGTACGTTCAATTTCAGCATCTGCGAGTAACACCATATTAACCGAATCATCGCAACGCTTGGACGGGACTTGAGAAGCATGTCGCGACAATTTTTCAACGTGAAGGGGATCCATAAATTTCAAGAAAAAAAGACTTACTCGTCTGCGTCAAAATAAGAAGTGTGCATCCGATCAGAGTTCACATGAATTGTATCGACAACCCAATCATGGATTTCTAGAGACCTGTGCTGCAAATGTCGCGATGTTTTATCGAAAGTGAAGCTCACAGTACCTTTTCGTGCATTTCACAAGGAAAACATGATAGCCTAAGCGGTGCTGCCGACGCCGCTACAAGTAGACGAACACCAACAGACGGTAAGACGGAGCGGGAGCCCTGCGACTCACTCGGCAGACAGGACAAAACTAACGAGGAGAACTTCACACAAGTGACGTTGCTGCAAGTGAAATAAAAAGAACCTTCCCGCTCGGCGGCCGGAGCGGAACTGGTGGCTATCCGTGCACGAACCACCGTCAAACCCACAATTCCCGACTCAAAACCTGTACCCGTACTTACAATACGTAGCTGCTGATGTCGGAAGATAAATATGATACTGCTGTGCCGGTGTTGTGTCCCTTAGGCCATGCAAGCGTATGTATCACTAACATCAACGTACTCTTACCAGTTCATTATTTGCATAAAATTGATATTAAAATTAAAAACTAAAACCAAATAACCACTATTACAATTAACAGTTTTGGCCCACAGCAAGCACATTTTAGATTATTTCGGGTAACACTGAATTACCAGAAAAACTAACCCACAGAATAATGTGGAAAACCAATTTAAAACTTTTTTATAAGAATTGTAACTTGATAGAAATCTTAGAGCAACCAGTCATTAACCATTATCACTACAGTGTCATCTGATAAAAATAACGTCATCCTCTCTACCGGCCTCTACCCCAACTGTGGAAGACTTCCCGCATCCACTTTTTCCTCAAACCCAAAAATCTCCCATCCGTCGCCTCTTCCTATCGTCCCATCTGCCTCACCTCCGTCTTCAGTAAAGTATTCGAATCCATGATCTCCGTCGTCCATCACTACTTTAATCAACACAACCTCCTCCCTCCCCCCACTCAATGTGGCTTCCCACCCTCCTTCTCCATTGGAGACTAATGGCCTCTTCCACCTTCCCTCCCTCTAACTCCCAACTCCCGTCGCTCCCCATTTTTGTTTCCCTCAACCTTCAAAATGCCTAAGACCACGTATGGCATCCAGTCTCCTCTTTAAAATCCAAACCTACGCCCTGCCTATCAGTTTTGTCCTTGTGGTCGCTTCCTTCCTCTCACACTGTCCCTTCTATGCCACCCTTCATGACACCACCTCCCATATCTTTTATCCAACTGCTGGCGCCCCCAGGGCTCTGTCCTCTCCCCTCTCTTCTATCTCCTGTATACAGCAGATATGCCCAAGCCACATGCACCTGTCCTCCTGCTCCAATACGCCGATGATACCGCCTTCTTGGCTCTCTATCCTACCCTTCAATGGTCCCAACCCACCCTCCAAAACCACCTGGACCAGTACACCACTTGGGGTATTCAGTGGTTTGTTCGTATCAACCCCTCCAAAACCCAGGCAATCATCATAGACCGCACCACCACCTCTTTCCATCTCCATGATTTCTACCTAACCATTTATGGTCGTCCTATCTAGATCACACCTAACTTGTGATACCTTGGCCTCACCCTTGACCATCACCTCACCTGGACCCCTCATCTCCTGAACGTCCAAGCAGAAAGCCCATTCCCACCTCTGCCTCCTGAAATCCCTGCCTGGCTGCACATTGTGATGGCATCCTTCCACCATTCTCCACACCTACAAATCCCTTATCCATCTTATCCACTGCAATGTCAGCATTGCTTGAATGTACCCCCCCCCCCATCTACTTTTATAACGCCCTATAAATCCTAGAATGCCATGTACTCCACCTTGCATTCCATATCCGCCTTCCTTCTCTCACAAGACTCCTGTATGACTTCATCCCCTTCCCTCACCTCCTCCTTTTCCTCCAACACATCCACGTTATTTACTCTGCCCACAGGCTGGATCCCCCCACCCCCTTGTCTCCTTCCTCCTCTCCACCCCCACCCATTGCTGCACCATTATCGCTGTCTCCCTCCCTCTCACCACCTCCATACCCTCCGTCTCGTTCATCACGATAATTTCCAGCTTCTCCCCCTCTCAGATATTGACCTCTACCCCTCCTACCAAATGTATTCTGGCCTTGTTCCTCACCCTCCCCAGGGACTGACCTTTTTCCCTCTCGCCTCCTTCTCACAGAGCGGATTTTCCTCCTTCCCCCCTGAGTCTCTGCACCCCCTTTGTTTCCCTCCCATGTCCTTCCCTCCCTGGCCCGTTTCGGTGTACCCGCGCCCGTCTCCTCCCTCTACTCCCTTTCTTCCCTTCTCCCTCGTCTCCATCCCCTGGCAGATCCTCTCAGTTTGTTCAGTGCTACGTCAGTGTTGTGTTTGGTGCTGTCCTCCGTTGACGTCGAGCTGTGATTTTAATTGTTTACTGGACTTGTAAATAGTGTTACTGTCAATGATTGTTATGTGCTACGCCTCCCATCGCTACTTTTGTGCTCTGGCCATACTTCGCCTTGTGTTTCTTTTGACCGTCACAGTGTGTGGTCTTTTGTGTACAGTTTTTAGCTTTTTAGCACCATTTTACAGTCAGCCCCTTTTATATGTTACCTTTCATTATGCTTCCCATTTTATATGTCTCTTTCGTCGTATTTCCTCCTTTCTCTTTTTTTTAATGTCTCCATGTTCGGTACTTACTGTCTGTCTCTTTGCTAAAGAGCGGCGCCTTTGCTGCCGCCAACCCGACTCGTATAGGGCATTGAAATACAACAAAGAAAAAAGAGAAAAAAAAAAAAACATGCCACGTCCTTCCTCGTTCGTGTCCTTTTCTTTCTGCAAGCAACCAAATATGGTCGCTTTTCATCACCACCAGCCCATTAAGCAGGAGGAGATGCAAAGACATCAGATGGCAGATGGCAGAAAATCTCGATTTCCCTCAGGAGGTCCATTAATCTACTGTTTTCAGATGTATGAAGCAATCTTACATAAAAGCGCAAGAACGAAGCACTATGTGCGAGCTCAGTAAGGCTAAAAAACGAAACGCTATATCCGATCTCAATAAGGTAGGCAGCGAAGTCAGATTCTTCAACGCTAGGGTCTCTTACAGAAAACCACATGTTCACCAAACCTAACGTCAAGTCTTCTGCCTCTCTGTTCCACATAATAGATGTTCCAATGTGAAACTTTTAGCTTTGTACACACCTGATTAGTGACAAATAATTCTTTTGTCAAACTGTTAGTTAAAATACATCGAAGATTTTTTGTAGCTGAGAAAGTAACCACTATTTTATGTTTCCTAAAAACGTATGCAATTCCCGTACTAATTTTGCTGTAATGATAATAGGCTGTAATAATAATCGCTGAGTAGACTGGTAAATCTAGGCTTTTTATCAATTTAAAATTCTTATGTTTTCCAGAATTTAAATTGTTTCTCCATATTTATTTAGTAGAGCGATCTTTCCACTAATTCAATGTCACCTATAATATTTTAACATTTATTTGCCTTATGCCACAATTGTTAATTGCAGTAAAGGACATTTGGTGTCAATTTTTAATTTTAATATCAAGTTTACACAAGAAAGTGAAGAGCAGTTTTCCGTTGGTGTTAGTGGTATAGTGTTGTCTGCCATATGACACTGCTCTGTAAACAACAGCTTCAGCTAGAATCTGGCTACCTATGTTTTTACGTCGTGAAGTAACATGTGACAATAGCGACGAGTGTATATCACTCTGTTTGAACGGCACGTTACCTATTGTGTTGTCAGTACAATTGAAAATTTGGTTTTGGTTTACATCTTTCGAATACTGATTCCTGTATTTCCCTTGTATTTTTAGCACAGCTATTCAGTAGAGCTGCTGTAAAGCACAGGTCGGATTTGCAACTGCTTGCTGAATTCCTTTCCCTTTCTTGGGATGTTTATTTAGCTGTAGATTTACTTCATCTGACAAGCTTGGGACCTGCAGGGCCTCACTTTGTTTTAACCAAGCTTGCTCAGTGGCTATAAGTTTCAATTTGTTTGGTATATGACTAAAAGTAATTGTTGTTACCGAGGTCTTAAATCCCAAGAATGGTTTTATGCAGCTTTCCGCGCTTCTGCATCCCCTGCAAGTATACTAATCTCCGAATAACTACCGTATCCTACATCCTTTTGAATCTTATTACTGTATTCACTTCTTGGTCTCCCTGTAGAACATTTAAGCCTTCGCAATCCTTTCCAATAATAAATTCGTGATTCCTTAACATCTTAAAATATGTCCTATCAACCGATTCCTTCTTTTACTCAGTTTATGCCAAAAATTCCATTTCTCTACTAGTCTGTTCAGTATCTTTCCTTCAGTTACAGGATTTACCCACAAAGTTTCAACACTGTTCTGTAGCACCACATTCTACATACCAACGTGCATCATCGTTTCTTTATCAATTCTCGAAGTACCTTTAGAAATTAAATTCACACGTTATCTATCCCTTCTGTCTTATTTGATATCAGGTCTTCCGATCCTCTTTGTCTTCCATATCGAATCCAGTTTCTTCTGCTGTTACGTATTCAGGCAAGTCCTTCCCTTAGAAGATGTCTTCTTTGTCCTCTTTTTACCTATCTGCTCTCTCCTCCGCGTTTAACAGTGGAATTCCAGTTGCATTTTTATGTTATCGTCCTTGCTTTTAATTTCACTGAAGATTGTTTTGACTTCTATGTATGCTGAATCAGTCCTCCCAACGATTTTTGACTGCTTCACATTGTTCCTGCAGCTAATTCGATTTGGCTGCGCTGCACTTCGTACTTATTCTTTTCGATTGCCTTCCGCCCTCATGTCGTTGATCAGTGCTGATACTTCCTGACTGTTAATGGCAGTTCCCCGTCCCAAGGGAGAGAGAGTGCCTTGTGCCTCAGTCTAATCCTGCGTCCCCTTTGCAAGGCCACTGGCAGACGGGGGTGACTTTTTCATTCAAATCCGGGACAGAGGACTTTTTATTACTAGTCAAAGAGGCTACCCGTACAGCATGTGTACGGAATCCCAGTGCAGATTCACTTACTATTTTCCTCCTATCATCTATTTCTTGCTATCGAATTACTGTCCCCCATCGCTATTAAAATTTTCTCTCCTTATCTGAATAATTTCCCTTATCTCAACATACTTTTTTCTATCGCTTCATTATCTGATTTGCTAGTTGGCTTATAAACTTGTACTACTGTGGGAGGTGCTGTCTTTGAGCCCATGTTGGTTACCATAATGCGTTCATTATGCTGTTCCTATTTTCTTATTACTTACTAGCCTTATTCCTGCGCTACCCCTAAGTGATTCTGTGTTTATTATTCTGTACTCACCTGACCTGGAGTCCTATTCCTCCTGCCAGTAAACTCTACCGATTCACACTATACACAACTTCAACCTGTCCTTTCCTTTTTAATTTTCTAACGTACCTATCCGATTAAGGGATCTAGCATTAAATTCTCCGACCTGTAGAATTCGTTTTGTTTGCCGCCTGTAGATCCTAACAGAGGACTATTTTACATCCAGATGCTGTCATCATATAATCATACAACAGACCTGCATGACAACGCTAAAAATAACGGCTGTAGTTTCCCCTTGTTTCCAGCCATTTGTAATATCACCACAGCACGTACATGTTGGATTATGTAAAAAGGCCAGATCACTCAATCATTAAGACTGTTGCCCCTGCAAGTACTGGAAAGCGGCTGCCCCTCTTCAGGAACTACACATATGTCTGGCCTCTCAATATACACCCCTCCTTTGTGGTTGCACTTTCGGTTCTGCTATACGTGTCGCAGAAGCATGGCAGCCAAACTGCTATGGCAAAGGCAGTAATAATCATAATGACAGTATTTCAGATCACAAACACACGAGTCGCTGATAATGTCAGCGTGCCAACTGCCTCATGTTTTCAGGTATTTTGCATATCAAACTTATGACACAAATTTTTTTGCAAAACTTTTGCATTTTGAACAAAAAAATCAACGCATACCAGCTTATCAGGAGTTGCTAGATGAAGTCAACAACGTCGCAGACTCACTGGAACGTTATATAACAGGTAATGAAACATTTTTCTGCGGATGTGACTTCGAAAATAAAATAAAAAATAATTATGTACAGGCAAGATCGAAAAAAATTTGCAAATAAGGTCAAATGCAAATATTACGCTGACTGTGTGGTGGGTTTAGGGTTCCACTGAATAGCTCAGGTGTCCACTATACGCAGGAAGCGGCTAACGGGTAGCAGGGGCTATGTGGCGTGGAGTGGGCAATTTTTCAGGTTAGAGAGTCTCGGGAAAACACAAGAAGGGCTTCAGTCACAAAGGGTGCAGGACGAACACAGAAAGAATGTAGATACCGGGACCATCGCTATAACAGTTGTAAATAGTCGTAGCTGTGTTGGGAAAGTACAAGAGCTCCAAGCGCTAATAGGAAACACTGACTATCAAATTGTTATTGGCACTGAAAGCTGGCTAATGCCGGAGATAAGTTCAGCTGAAATTTTTGCGTACAGCCTAACTGTGTTCCGAGAGGATAGGCTAAACACGATTCGAGGTGGCGTGTTTGTTGCTGTTAGAAGTAGCTTACCTTGTCGCAAAATTGAAGTAGATGGTTCCTGTGAGTTAGTACGGCCAGAGAACATTCTTGGCACCCGGAATATAATAATAACGGGATCCTTATACTGATCTGCCAATTAAGATGATACAGTTGCTGAAGGGTTGAAACAAAACTTGAGTTTCAATTCAAACACGAACACGAATCATACGATTATCGTTGGTGGTGACTTTCATTTAACCTCGATATGTTGGCGAAAATACATGTTTAATTCCGGAGGTAAGCATAAAACATCATCCGAAATTGTGCTACACGCATTCTCTGAAGATTATTTCGAGCAGTTAGTTCACGAGCCCACGCGAGTATTAAACGGTTGTGAAAACACACTTGACCTCTTAGCAACAAATAATCTTGAGTTAGTAACGAGCATCAAAAAGGATACAGGGATTACTGAACACAGGGTTGTCGTAGCGCGATTGAATATTGTAACCCCCAAATCCGACAAAAATAAACGAAAAATATTCGAAAAAGCAGATAAAAATTCACTTGAGAGACAATCTCCACGCCTTCCAAATTAGTAATATAGGTGCAGACCAGACGTGGCTTGAATTCATAGAAATAGTATCGGCAGCAATTGAGAGATTCATACCAAATAAATTGACAAACGACGGAGCTGATCCTCCTTGGTACACAAAACGGGTTAGAGCACTATTGCAGAGACAACGAAACAAACATGCCAAATTTAAACAGACGCAGAATCCCCAAGATTGGCAATCTTTTACAGACGCTCGAAATTTAGATCGTACTTCAGTACGAGATCATTATAGCTGATCCCACTACGAAACTGTCTCGAAACCTGGAAGAGAATCCAACGAAACTCTGGTGGTATGTGAAATATGTTAGCGGCAAGGAACAATTCATGCCTTCTATTCGCGATAGAAATGGAGATACTGTCGAAGACAGTGCTGCTACAGCAGAGTTACTAAACACAGCCTTCTGAAATGCCTTCACAAGACAAGATGAAGTAAATATCCCCGAACTTGAATCAAGAATAGCTGGCAACATGAGTAACATAGAAGTAAACATCCTCGGAGTACTGGAGCAAATTAAATCACTTAATGAAATTAAGTCTTCTGGTCCAGACTGCATACCAGTTAGGTTCCTTTCAGAGTATGCTGATGCATTAGCTCCATAGCAAACAATCATATACAACAGTTCGCTCGACGGAAGATACGTACCCAAAGACTGGAAAGTCGCACAGGTCACACCAATATTCAAGGAAGGTAGTAGGAGTAATCTACATAATTACTGACCCATTTCATTAACGTCGATATGCAACAGGATTCTGGAACATATATTGTGTTGGAACATTATGAATTACCTCGAAGAAGACTGTCTATTGACACACAGTCAACATGGGTTCAGAAAGCATCGTTCTTGTGAAACAAAACTAGTTCTTTATTCGCTTGAAGTTTTGAGTGCTACTGACAAGGGATTTCAGATCGATTCGGTATTTCTGGATTTTCGTAAGGCTTTTGACATTATGCCACACAAGCGGCTCATGGTGAAATTGTGTGCTTATGGAATATCGACTCAGTTTTGTGACCGGATTTGTGACCTTCACCAAGGTAATGTTACAGACCCTTTGCTGCTCTTTATCTGTGTAAACGATTTGGGAGACAATCTGAGCAGCCGTCTTAGGTTGTTTGCAGATGATGCTGTCATTTATCGACTAATAAAGTTATCAGAAGATCAAAGCAAATTGCAAAACGATTTAGAAAAGATATCTGAACGGTGCGAAAAGTGGCAGTTGACCCTAAATAACGAAAAGTGTGAGGTCATCCACATGAGTGCTAAAAGGAACTCGTTAAACTCCGGTTACACGATATATTAGTGTAATCTGAAAGCCGTAAATTCAACTAAATACCTAGGTATTACAATCACGAACAACTTAAATTGGAACAAACAGATAGAAAATGTTGTGAGGAAAGCTAACCAAAGACTATGTTTTATTGGCAGGACACGAAATATGGGAGAGTCACTGAAATGATACAGAATTTGGGCTGGACATCATTAAAAGAAACGCGATTTTCGTTGAGGAGGAATCTTCTCACGAAATTCCAGTCAATAACTTTCTCCTCAGAATGCGAAAATATTTTGTTGACACCGACCTACATAGGGAGGAAAGATTACCATGATAAAATAAAGGAAATCAGACCTCATACGGAAAGGCATAGGTGTTCGTTATTTCCGCGCGCTTTACGAGACTGGAATAACAGAGAACTGTGAAGGTGGTTCGATGAACCCTCTGCCAGGCACTTAAATGTGATGTGTAGAGTATCCATGTAGATGTAGATGTAGATTTTAACAGCATAGTGCCTCATGAGCTACGGTTACAAAGCCAGAATGACGAAATAACTCACGAATCTCCACGAAAACATTCCCCACACCTTTACGCTCCCCTCCATCGCCCTAGACTCTTCTGATGATTGTTGATTGATATTTGCGGTCACTTGCGGCAAACGGGTGCAAATTTCAGCCTTCGTCGTAGATTAATAGGAGCGTATGAACCATGTACTTTTTACCGTATGGTGAGCGGTCACGAGTCACGTGGTTCATATGGGCGTGAGTTGCTCAACTGCTGCCCGCACACATTTCCACAGACGTCGTTCACGCCTGTCACCTATAACCCTTGGCGCATCACAGTTGTCTTGGGCCGGTTTTGGATTGCGCTATTTTGCCGTTCACGGTACACTTTCACCACAGCGGCAACCGAAATGCTTCCAGATTTAGACGTTTCGCAAATGCTTCCACCTTTGGCCCCAAAGTAAACGATCATGCCCTTTTGGACTGCTGGTAAATCGCTCCGTTACTGCATTACAACAACGACTCTACTTTTCTCCGCATCCCTCCGACAAGCTTTATATACCCCCCCACTGCTAATGGTGCCAACTGCCATCTGTGAGTGGTTATTACACGTAGACGTCGAACATAGGTCGTGATCAAATTAATGTTGCTGAAGCGTGTATTACCTTCTTCTTCCTCAGTTTCCCGAAGTCCTGTGATGTTGTTTCTTCTTTCTGAAATAAAAACGAAGTATCATTGAAAACATGAATGAACAGTAGAAAATGGTATCGTCTGCCAGCGGTACTTAGTTATCTTAAGTAAGGACATACGAAGTTCTGAAGCAAACAACTTTGACTAACCAGAATCAGTCTTCCATAGCTTTCGCTAGCATAACTGAAACAGGATGAGATTTTCGCTCTGCAGCGGGGTGTGCGCTAATATAAAACTTCCTGGCAGATTAAAACTGTGTGCCGGACCGAGACTCGAACTCGGGACCTTTGCCTTTCGCGGGCAGGTAGGAAGGTAGGAGACGAGGTACTGGCAGAACTGAACCTGTGAGGACGGGTCGTGAGTCGTAATTGTGTAGCTCTGTTGGTAGAGCACTTTCCCGCGAAAGGCAAAGGTCCCGAGGTCGAGTCTCGGTCCGACACACAGTTTTAATCTGTCAGGAAGTTTCATAACTTAAAACAGACAACTATTACGAACGTTGCAGCTTTGTTTTAAATTTAAATAAAGCTGAATCGTAAATATTAACAGTTACTTATTGTTATATTTAGTCGTGGCAATACTTTACAGAGTGGTCAGAAACGATATGAAAATCTTGTGAAGGTGTTGCAGGGAATGTTGTGCCGTGAAATAACTTAAGAAAAAATTCTGTACAATGCGACGTTTCCGATGAAGTCGGCCAATTGGGGTGCTGCTCGTGCCTATACATTCAGCGTCAATTGTTCTCATAGCGTAGATTATAGAGCACAAGACTTCTCACCCTCCGGCCAGGTTCGACCGTTACTACCGTCCCACATCTAATTATTTCATCGCTCGCTTGTCCGGTCTTAGAAAATCAAACGAAGGACACATTTGGCAACACCGTCTCAGGTGTGCGCGCAAAGGCCTGACAGGCTAGCTTCAATGATAATTAACAAGGTAATGGCACAAGTCATCAAATAGTTTTGAACATTTATGTCTCACCATAACCCACCCCAATCCACACTTACAAGCTTTTTAGAACGCTTCTGACCATCCTGCAAAGTAATTTTCAGTGTAGGCAGATTTGTATTGATGTACCTTCCATACCGTTATCAACCTATCAACATATCCACAGTCATTGAAATTATATTTAATTTTACATATGCAAAATGCTGTAGATGACGAGCATGCAAAAAGTCTCCATGGCCAAAGTTTCTCTCTATCCACTGCTCATCGCCTTCTGTACATTATACGGCTAAAAGAAAGAAAGGTGATAGATTATGACTTAACATCCTGTCGTCATCAATTTCATTTGAGATGGAGAACCAGAGCACAATCAGAGAATGAACTTTTCTGTCCACATCCCATTCCTAATCCATAACATAAGCAACCGTTTCTTTACTACTTTCTTGCATTCATAGCGCCAGATTTGCACCCGATGGCCAAAATTGCAACTACGAGTACAGACATCGAGAACAGTTTTGCATCACCCCTGTTCCTAGAACTTTTAAGACGGACGTCGATTATGGATATTGGGTCACAGACTAGTCCGTTTCACTGTTGAGAGGTGTCAATAAACCAGCCAAAGATGTAAACAACCATGCATGAGCACCTCCTATTACACGGAGGGGGTCCGAAATCCGATAAGTTACAGTCATTCCACCAGGAAGGAGGTTCACGGCTCGTGTTGTCTGCCACAGTTCAACCATTCCTAAACGGTCAATAACACGGTTCGATAGTGTCCGCATTTTTACTTTGTGTCAATAAGGACTTTCAACAAGGGAAGTGTCCAGGGGTCTCGGAGTAAAGCAAAGCGATGTTGTTCGAACATGAAGGAGATACAGGGAAGCAGGAGCTGTGGATGGCATGCCTGGCTCAGGCCACCCAAGGGGTACTGCTGCAATGGATTACCGCTACCTACGGGTTATGGATTGGCGGATCCCTGAAGGCAACCCCACCATTTTGTATAATGCTTTTCGTGTAGCCACAGAACGTTGTGTTAAGACTCAAACTGTGCGCAGTAGTCTACATGATGCTCAACTTCACTCCCGACGTCCATGGCGTGATCCATCTTTGCAACCACGACACCATGCAGCGCGGTACAGATGGGCCAAAGAAAATGCCGAATGGACCGCTCAGGACGCATCACGTACTCTTCACCGATGAGTGTCGCGTATGTCTTCGACTAGACAATGATCGGAGATGTGTTTGGAGGTAACCCTCAGGGTGAAAGCCTTTGACACACTGTCCAACGAGTGCAGGAAAGTGGAGTTTCCCTGATGTTTTGGGGTGGCATTATGTGGGGTCGACGTAAGCCGGTGATGGTCATGGAAGGCTCCGTAACGGCTGTACGATATGTGAATGCATCAACCACATCGGCAACCTATTGGCGAGGCATTCGTGTTCATCGACGACAATTCGCTCGACCATTGTGCACATCTTGTGAATGACTTCCTTCAGGATAACGACATTGCTCGACTCGAGTGGCCAGCGTGTTCTCGAGGCATGAATCCTATCGAACATTCCTGGAATAGATTGAAAAGGCTGTTTATGCACGACGTGACCCACCTACCACTCTGAGGGATCCACGCTGAATCGCCTTTGAGGAGTGGGACAAAATCGACCAACAGCGCCTTGATGAAATTGTGGATAGTATACTACGACGAATATAGGCATGCATCAGTGCAAGAGGAGGTGCTACTGGGTATTAGAGGTACCGGTGTGCACAAAAGTCTGGACCACCACCTGTAAAGTTCTCGCTGTATGGTGGTACAATATGCAGTGTGTGATTTTCTTGAACGATAAAAAGGGCGGAAATGATGTTTATGTTGAATCTCTATTCCCGTTTTCTGTACAGGTTCCGGAACTCTCGGAGTCGAGATGATGCAAAACTTTTCTTGACGCATGTATTATTTCAAGCATGAATTGGTTGCGCTATAACACATGAGATCTACCAAGTTTCGGTTCTGTACGAAAATTACAGTCCACTCTGGGCCTCTGTGAGTAGCTGGAATTTAATTACGAACACCTAATACTTGTCTCACTGATTGTGGCTAAACTGCCAAGTACGCAATACGTCTGCCCTCTCACTCTAATCGCGTGAGATCTCTGAGGTCCTGCGTGGCTTTGGATATAACTCTTATGAATCCATAGAATCCATATTCATATGACAATCATGGGATGCTGACCACCATGAGCAGCATTATCACGGGCCGATGACATAAAGCCTTGCTAGGCCACGATCAATTGAAATTCAAATGCGCCTTCTGCTTGAGAAATCAGATGCGTAATCTTACTTCCTGTACAGAATATAACGGCGTTACAGGAGTGCAGTTGCTCTGAAATGCTAATAATTTGCCAATCCAAGCACGTAGCACACATTATGCCAGTTTTTTGTTGCTCACAGCCTTTGTGGTGTTGCAGGTTTAGTTGTGACAAGTGTATTAATCTTCGTCTTCTTCCTTCCTTCCTAGAGTACCCCTCTTTCTACCCTGAGATTATCACTCCATCTTTCCCTTGGACGACCAATAATTCTTTCACCAGCTGGGGATTTATTTCTGTTCATCCATCTTGTCTATGTGTTCGTTCCATTCATGTTTTCTCTTACGTATCCTCTCATTAATCGAGCCCACTACATCCTTTTCTGATGCTTCCACTTCTCTATCTCTTAATGTCTCCTCTGTAATCCTTTACCGAATAATCATTTTCACAGTTTACAAAAATATTCGCAATTTTGATGTTTCTGTTCTGTATTCATAATTTTTGCCTCTTAACTTTGCACCAACTGAAGGGAAATTATACAGTTAGTGCATGTGGGATCATTGTGGTGGTTCTCCTTTGATCTATATTTTCTGGATTTGGGAAAAAGCAGGCGTTTGCTAATTTAACAGTAAATCTTCAGTGGATGTTTGGGGATTGGAAGCGATTAGAGAGACGTTAATCTCGAAGCACTTATCAGGGACAGAATGCTGGTCCCAAGAATTTCACCCACCCGTGTGCAGACAACGCTTTCAGTAGAAGAGGCGAAAAAACTGCCTACCTGGACCTACCTGTTAGGCGCCTGTGGCCACAGTAGGGACAGCGGCACTCGAGAGAGGTAGGTCACACAGCTAGGGAGTTTCAACAGTGTCATATACGCCTTTGTGTAAAGGAATGGCAGCAATAAAAATTCCGGAATAGTTCATCTTGTACCGGACGCTATCGAGGGAGCCATGAGGCGGTCTCCTCTCTTCCTGCCTAGGTTTTCGGGAAGCCTCATGCCTTCAGAAATATTTTTTTTAGGATGGAACGCCACATTTATGATGGATGCGAAATGATCTGTGTTGGGACACAATAGCTCTTCTCTTAGCCGGGCCCCTGGTCGGACATGTTGTTACTATCAGCTCGTCGAGATAATTATCTCTGTGATAAATGTGTTGTTCACTTAAGACCTAAACGATAAGTCAAACTACGCTTTATAAAGAGACCGTGGGAAAAATGGGTTGGGAAAGTAATGTCTTTTCCTGTCTGCAAGGGAATCTACGAAACAGGGTTTGGCTGATTCTCCAGAAAAGAAAAGAATATTATTAACTTTGATTAGGACTGGCCAGTGGGTAGAGCAGACGAGTTAGAGGGGAGACGTGGAGCTCGTGGAGTCTTGTAAGTAGCACGAAACCCTCGTTGTGGTGGTAATGTGCGCGCTTTTGGCGAGTTTGCCGACCTGTGATGGAAAGGGAGGAGCAGAGAAACTCGGTCTCAGAATCAGATTGTGATCTGGACTGGAGTTGCTGGTCTAGACTCTTGTTATGAGGGGGTTGCTCTTGGGAGGGACATCCTGAGCTTGACTTCACACTGGCGTTGGTCTTGATTGGGGAGCCTGAGGTGAAGTGTTAGCTGTACCGAAAGCAGAGACCTCTCATCTCGGACACCATGCTGTGCCAAGGACGATCTTAGTCGTGTCAGTTGTGCTGCCCTGACTTTCGATCTTCAACTTTGTTTCCTTTTGCTACTTGTTTTTAGACTCTTCCACTGTTAGACAGTTCAGCACCAAGATACTTAAATGTCATTACCTGATGAACAGTTTCTCCATCCACTTCCAGTTTGCATATTTTTGAGTATATGACCTTATTCAGGTCTTCGGCTGCAATGTTAAATATATGTAAAATGTTCTAAAGGTTATCTTCAGTGATTTCCAGCAAAACTGCATCGTCAGCATAACGAATGATTTTATTTTCTTGTACGCCATTTATAGCAACTGCCAGCCAATATCTTTTTATAATCTCATCCATGGCTGTAATAAAAAGTAGCGGACTCACTGCTTTTCAGGCAGTTAACCTAGAGGCAGTTTTCGAATGGACGTAATTGTGGAATAAATGTCTCCAGTTGTTTTTTATTAAGTTGGTAAGAATCCCCCTACTGTAGAGCAGGTTTAAAACACTTGTTCACCGAAACCTATCGAAAGCCTACTACAGATCAATGAAACAAAGATAAGCTGGTCTGTTGTATTCAGTGGACTTGTCTACAACCCATTTAAGAATGACTACTGCTTATGTGGGTAACCTACAGGATCTACACTCCTGGAAATTGAAATAAGGACACCGTGGATTCATTGTCCCAGGAAGGGGAAACTTTATTGACACATTCCTGGGGTCAGATACATCACATGATCACACTGACAGAACCACAGGCACATAGACACAGGCAACAGAGCATGCACAATGTCGGCACTAGTACAGCGTATATCCACCTTTCGCAGCAATGCAGGCTGCTATTCTCCCATGGAGACGATCGTAGAGATGCTGGATGTAGTCCTGTGGAACGGCTTGCTATGCTATTTCCACCTGGCGCCTCAGTTGGACCAGCGTTCGTGCTGGACGTGCAGACCGCGTGAGACGACGCTTCATCCAGTCCCAAACATGCTCAATGGGGGACAGATCCGGAGATCTTGCTGGCCAGGGTAGTTGACTTACACCTTCTAGAGCACATTGGGTGGCACGGGGTACATGCGGACGTGCATTGTCCTGTTGGAACAGCAAGTTCCGTTGCCGGTCTAGGAATGGTAGAACGATGGGTTCGATGACGGTTTGGATGTACCGTGCACTATTCAGTGTCCCCTCGACGATCACCAGAGGTATACGGCCAGTGTAGGAGAACGCTCCTCATACCATGATGCCGGGTGTTGGCCCTGTGTGCCTCGGTCGTATGCAGTCCTGATTGTGGCGCTCACCTGCACGGCGCCAAACACGCATACGACCATCATTGGCACCAAGGCAGAAGCGACTCTCATCGCTGAAGACGACACGTCTCCATTCGTCCCTCCATTCACGCCTGTCGCGACACCACTGGAGGCGGGCTGCACGATGTTGGGGCGTGAGCGGAAGACGGCCTAACGGTGTGCGGGACCGTAGCCCAGCTTCATGGAGACGGTTGCGAATGGTCCTCGCCGATACCCCAGGAGCAACAGTGTCCTTAATTTGCTGGGAAGTGGCGGTGCGGTCCCCTACGGCAGTGCGTAGGATCCTACGGTCTTGGCGTGCATCCGTGCGTCGCTGCGGTCCGGTCCCAGGTCGACAGGCACGTGCACCTTCCGCCGACCACTGGCGACAACATTGATGTACTGTGGAGACCTCACGCCCCACGTGTTGAGCAATTCGGCGGTACATCCACCCGGCCTCCCGCATGCCCACTATTTGCCCTCGCTCAAAGTCCGTCAACTGCACATACGGTTCACGTCCACGCTGTCGCGGCATGCTACCAGTGTTAAAGACTGCGATGGAGCTCCGTATGCCACGGCAAACTGGCTGACACTGACGGCGGCGGTGCACATATGCTGCGCAGCCAGCGCCATTCGACAGCCAACACCGCGGTTCCTGATGTGTCCGCTGTGCCGTGCGTGTGATCATTGCTTGTACAGCCCTCTCGCAGTGTCCGGAGCAAGTATGGTGGGTCTGACACACCGGTGTCAATGTGTTCTTTTTTCCATTTCCAGGAGTGTAAAATCATGCTGCTCCTTCGAAAGGGTTGTAAGGTATGTGGGGGAGAGATCGTTCACCATTGAGGTATTTCACAATGTGCTGCTACAGAGAAATTCCGCTATATGCGAGGAACCTCCTTCGTGAACAAACTGGGAGTAAAAGCGTTGTTGCCATTTTCGATTTAGTTTTGAAGAAAAATACATTTTCTCTTTCGGTAGCTGTAAGATTTAACGTGAAGCTGCATAATTTTTAGTATTAAGGCGTAGGTTATACTGTGTCGTCCGAGCAAGACAGAGCCAGGGCAAAAGCACCACAGACGTAGAGATGCAAGATGGTGTCAGTACCATAGAGACTCGCCACGTGTGCGAGATCCACCAGCACCACGGGCGGCTTTGAGGATGAAAATACCGACTTCCCCTCGGCCAATCGCCGGCCGAGTACAATCCGCCAATAACCAGACGACAATGGACAGAATCCTACTCCAAAGATAGAAGAGCAGCTCTCACGCACGTGACTGTAGATCGTCGTCCAGGGCTGATATAGTCAGGGAACGTCGTTTAGTGAACTTCTATAAGTGAACAGACAGTTGTTGTAAATTGCATTTGCTATGTACTGAGACGTTCACCTACGATTATTTGCACTTAGTCATCGAGAACTTTCTTTGCGTTATATTACAAGCAGTGTTGGAGACCTCTTTATTCAACAAGTCACAAAGATAAGTAAACCTCTTAACTAATTTGTGTGACTTCGTAACTAATTTGTTGAAGTGTTGTAGAACCTTCGTTCTACTACCCTGTTACCTGACGCTCGGGCATAGCTGTGTAATAAAGGCAGGAGGAAATCGTCTTAGCGGTGTGCTGTACCAGAAGCCGTTTCACGAACCCACAAACTCGGCTTGCCGTAACAACAGTGGCAACTCGGCCTCCACAGCTGCAGCGCCGAGGCTGGTGACGAGGGTTTACAAAAGTGTACACAACAGTGCTGCAGTTGCTTTTACTGTTATGTTGGAAACTGTGTGGGCATGAAGCTAGCCTGACATGGCCACCGAGTTCGCTACCTGCAAATAGAAGTTGAAGTGGTCCATTTCTCCCAGACAATCGGGTGAAATGGAACGGTGTTACTTGGGAGATTTGGACCAGGACCACAATTAAATTTAGCTTCAAGGGATGTTGAATAATCTCACTGAAGATAGCCGCAGTCCGATGCTATACTTATTCATCGGAAGATACGTCTGCTCCAAGAAATGGAAGAGCAGAATCTCATACAGAGGCCAACCAAACACTCATCATAAGACCTAGTGATCCCAACCACATCAGGAGAGCAGAGCTATTTGGACAAGTCAAATTTCTTCACGGACACAACTTCGGGCTCCACTTCTACTGAATCAAAAACATCGAACTGATTGCTCCTACGCCAATACATACAAAACTTTTAGAAGAGACAACATTTGTTCCTTCTGTTGATAAAAAAACAAGAATTTCAATAGGAAGGCCGTTACTGTATCCAGGGGTCTACACACGACAGAAAATATTGAGACTGTAAAGGAAAAGAGGGATCGAAAAGGAAGGAAACAGAAAAAATGCACAAAAACATCATCAAAGGAAAATGTTATTGATGACAAAATTAGACTGAAGAAGTTAAAAAAGAAAAATACTGAAAAGAGCTCACCGCATTCATGAAATACAGGTAATGTAGAAGTTTACGAAAGTAATTTTGATGAATGGGATGAAGATGAATGCGTTGGGTATGCTGAAATCTATCACGAAACTAATAAAAGCTGCGATTGTATTCAGTAAATTTCCTATTCAGGATGGTCTCATGAATGTTATTAAACATTTGGCAAGAGGATAGCCTAATGCTTCAATGAATATTTATGATAAACCAATAAAATTAATTTTGACGAAAGTCTTTAATAGTATAACTCTGTACTCATTACAATATATTCCAAAAAAATGTGTAATTTTAATTGACTCTTTTCTTCAAGTATAGCCATTTTTATATGATCCATCCTTCCCTCTACACTGGCCCATGTTATCTGTACACCTACGGGCTAGATGGACCGCTCATGCATATTTTCATTTTATCGCGTCTCTTGTATTTCCAGTAACAATGCCTCAGTATTATATTGTACTTATGTTTATATCATACTCTGTACGAACATGCTGCCAAAAGTCAGAAAAATTGAAAAATACACTAACTTTACGCTAAAAGAAAGTGGTCAAAATATCTCGTACTTACCCTAATGCATTTTATTTTATTTTCTATCATTTTTGTTGCGAGTTTGAGAACTGAAGTCAGTAGATTTATCAGTCCGCAGTTGAATGGGTTTTCGTATTTCCTTTTTCGTGGTTGAGAATTGTAATACTGTTTCTCCATTCGTTTAGAATTTTATTACAAGTTATAGCATCGTGAACCAACTTGGTTAATTGATCAGTAAGTGGATATACATCACACTTCAGTAATTTGTTGGGGATCCTATCATTCCCTCGAAACTTCCTATTTTTAACAGACATACAGCTTCTTCTAGGATCCTATCTTGCTCTGATTATTTCTTATTTTTAAGAGCCATACAGTTTCTTCAACCTCTGCGTGAGAAACAGTTCCACAATAATTTACTTGTATTAATCGTCTCACGTAATCGGTATTGCCTTCAACTTTTTCAGATTTCACTTCACTTGCACCCCCCTACTGAGTAGAACAATCTGTACGTATAAGGCTGTAAATGCGGCACAACCTCCCTGGAGGTTCAGTCCTCGTGGGGAAGTTTCACGGTGTGGAGATTTGGCTGCTGTGTGGCGGGTGCTGCGTCAGCGGCAGGTGGCCTCGCGAAGACAAGCTGCTGCCGCCTGGACGGCCAAACGTCGAGCCACGAAATTGAATTTGAGCGAAACGATTACGGCCGACGTCGACCGCAGAAACTGTAGCTCCCCACGGCGAGGCCACAAATAAGAGGCTTCCGAATCGGTAGCGGTTACAAGTCTCGAAAATACATTGTTCTGTCTGGTGGAAAGCCACTAGGGCTTCGGCCTACTTCCTGTTGGAGATTAATAAAACAAGATCTTTCAAAGTATAGTACGAGTGAGGAAGAGAGGTTACTTTTAATTTCTGTAATATTGTATTAAAGATAAAATCTGAAGTTGGAGTAAAGCGATTAAAACTCCTCTCTAAAATCCAGTCTTTTTTTCTTTTCTTTTTTTTTTAAGCTTCCTCTCTAACTTTTGTGAGGAAATGGGAATGGTACCGAAAATCCATACATTTTTGTTCAGAGATCCAATTCAAATAGCGTTGTAACGTTTTCCCCACCTGTTGTTTATCATCAACGATAAAATTCGCTACAGCTGTAAAAGTGATTTATTTGTAAAGAGCGTATCCCGGTTTCTGGGCATGTACCTCATCTTCAGGTGCATATTAAAATATGAGTCCACGAAGAATGCATAACTGAGGTTAAAATATGTTAAAGTAGTGCATCCCTGGTACATGGCACTCACAGTTTATCCAACACTATTTCAACATCTTTTAACGTCAGTTGTACATCCGTTTTTGATTTTCATTGTATTATACAACTGAAGATGATATACATGTCGTGAAAACGGGTTGCACATTCCTTTTTAAAAATAGATCATTGATCTACACTCAACGTAAACTATAATCTGCTTTGGATACGCTCTTTTTTTTCTGTCCCTGTTATTTTTGTCTCTACTGCTCCTTCCACTGCAAGTTAAGTGGTCCCTGATGCCCTAGCAGTTGTCACACTAACTTGTGTTTTCTTCTACTGGTTGGTGGCATGGGCAGATTACAACTCATTGAATTTCTAGGAAAAACACTTACATGTATGGGCATGACCCCAAGCTTGTGGAAGAATATTCTCCGTTTAATGTCACATACAACGTACATTGTTACAACAATGCATAAAACAACCAATTTCGTTAAACAATTAAAGAAGGTTACTTTAAACTATCAATTAACACAGAATCTATATTACCATTCTCAAATTATGTACTGTGGCTAATTAATAACATCAGCTAATTCAAATAATTCTTAGAAGAAAACAGTGCATTAAAATTCCTCTCATTAAAAAAATTAAAATTCATTTACCTACAGGGAACTAACCCCTGAAGCGAATTAGACAATAGGACTGTTGTACTCTTTAAGAAATATAGCTGGATCAATTTTACAAGAATAATAAACATTTGACCAACAGTATTACCTTAGAGAAATATGAGCCAGAACAACATATTATCAAGGAAAAACTAGATGTTTAAAAATACTAGTCAACTAAATAACAGACGGGATTCCAAAACGTGAAATAGTACAGCAAGTAGCTTCATGGAACATGAAAACTAAAGTTTTAATTATTATATGAAATGTTAAATGTCTCAGGCCAGTTTCAAACCACAACGAAGAAAAACTTAATTTTGCCAATTATTTACGTGGACTAATTGCAATAGGCACAAAATGCAGTCGGAGCCCTTGGGATGATCACACACAAAAAGGAGTGTCGTCAGACATTTTGGTGTCCGTTGCGGATCTTAGGTGTGTGGACTGCGTAGCGCGATCCTCTCGGTGATCAAAGCGTTGACGTTTAACGCAGGCAGGGTAGCACCGCACAACTACGATGAGAGGCCATACAAAATCTTATTAATCGAGGTACAAGGAAAACTCGAGTTAGCTGCACAGAGGTGTAAGCCAAATTTGAACTACAGTATAGACGTAAATTTTCATTACCAAAACTTTGCCCCAGGCTACTATGCTAGGGACTGACATAAAATTGAGCAACTTCCTGAAATACCTGGGGCTTATCTTGAAACCTCAGTAACATGAATGAGCTCACAAATGCAATAGAATCATATTAATCTGGTAGAGAGCACAATAAATTTACACAGATCTTAAATATATAAATTGCAACAACATATTAACTAGCTTGCAAATTTACATCACAAAGACCTGCGATTCTGTGCAGCATGATAAATTGCAAAATTCCAAAACTTAAAACAAGGTAAATTAAGTTGGTTCAAAAATGTTCAAATGTGTGTGAAATTTTATGGGACTGCTAAGGTCATCAGTCCCTAAGCTTACGCGCTACGTAACCTAAATTATCCTAAGGAGAAACACACACACCCATGCCCGAGGGAGGACTCGAACCACCGCCGGGACCAGCCGCACAATCCATGACTGCAGCGCCCAGACTACTCGGCTAATCCCGCGCGGAGTAAATTAGGTTTCAATGTCCTATAGTTTAGCGCAGTTCCAGCAGTGAGCCCACGAGTATACGACAGATGAGATACACGCTGGAGAACAATCGTCCAGTGACGTAACTGTAATTTAAACTTAGCAGACCACGTGGGCAGTACCAGTACACACCAACATTTCCATGAATTTCAATACAAAGGAATACATGATTTTAAAAAAAAGAATCGCTCACATGCAAACTTAACCGTGTGCAGAGCAGGAGCCAATGTTAGTGAAGGCAATAATTTAAAATGCAGTCTAAAACCAGCTCTCAGCCACGCTGGGAATACACATTCAGGAGGAAGCACTTACATTGCTTGGATGAAGTGCTAGAGACAGTAATACCTTCGCTTCCAGAAGATCGTCTTCTTTCTCCACAATACGCCTTCAGTGGACAAACGGAACGCTCACAAAATCAGTTCTACCAGTCTGCCAAAGCGTAACAAAAATACGGCGCGATGCTGGCAGTTCCCACAGCCCGCGGAACTACCACCGGTGTGCAACAAGTCCAAAAGCGCAGACTTCCTCATAAGCGGTCTAGCCCGGTTCGGTGCACTCACATCACTGCCCCTACGCCAGCGCCCTTCGCTCCGTTGGCCTTCGGCCGCAGAGCACCACATAGCTATACCGTACCACACAAAACCGAAGATACGCAAGCAGTGGCGGACCGAATTGAGAAGAGGCGTCATTTTTCTGCTCAATAAAACTACTCCAGAAAATATTTCACGCTTCTTGACATAGGCAACTCACTTTACACTTGATGTAAGTTGGGTTGACTATCTCAAGGTGCGTGAAATATTTTTTGTGTGTTGGCCAGGCATATACTAACTTTCTCGATATTCTCTTTAGTATCTCTTCGTGTCATACATAACCTGTCCACTTACTTCTATCTTTTATTAGTTATTCCCCTTTGTGCTAATCTCCATCTTGTTCATTTGTGCCCTTTTTTGCGAAGAAGCTGCATCCTGTGCTAAATAATCTGCACATTCGTTTCTAAGTCTTCTAACTCTTGCTTACAACCGGCCACAAAGGGCATGCGGTCTGCTAACCTCAGTATTGCACTTTTATGCGTCTGGCGATGCCGCTATGGTCAAACTGGAGTCGAGAAAAATATCGTACGTGACCTGTGATCAGCATAGTTTAACCCTCACACTACCATCGGTACGTATGTGCTCACGATAGGTGCCACTTTCAATACCTCCCTTTTCTGTTCCAGTCGCGTATGTTTCGCGGGAAGAACGACTAGGTGAAAGCCTCTGTGCGCGCTCTAATATCTCTAATTTTACATTCGTGATGTCCTCGGGAGGTATAAGTAGGGGCAAGCAATATATTCGATACCTCATCCAGAAACGCACGCTCTCTAAACCTGGCAAGCAAGCTACACCGCGATGCAGAGCGCCTCTCTTGCAGAGTCTGCCACTTGAGCTTGCTAAACATCTCCGTAACACTATCACGATTACCAAATAACCCTGTGACGAAACGCGCCGCACTTCTTTGGATCCTCTTATCTCCTCCGTCAACCCGATCTGGTAAGGATCCCACACTGATGAGCAATACTCAAGTATAGGTCGAACGAGTGTTTTTTAAGCCACCTCCTTTGTTGATGGACTACATTTTCTAAGGACTCTCCCAATGAATCTCAACCTGGCACCCTCCTTTCCAACAATTAATTTTATATGATCGTTCCACTTCAAATCGATCCACACGCATACTCCTAGATATTTTACAGAAGTAACTGTTAACAGTGTTTGTTCCGCTATCATATAATAATACAATAAAGGATCCTTCTTTCTACGTATTCGCAATACATTACATTTGCCTATGTTAAGGTTCAGTTACCACTCCCTGCACCAAGTGCCTATCCGTTGCAGATCTTCCTGCATTTCGCTACAATTTTCTAATGCTGCAACTTCTCTGTCTACTACAGCATCATCCACAAAAAGCCGCATGGAACTTCCGACACTATCTACTAGGTCATCTATCTATATTGTGAAAAGCAAGGGTCCCACAACACTCCCCTGTGGCACGCCAGAGGTTACTTTAACGTCTGTAGACGTCTCTCCATTGATAACAACAGGCTGTGTTCTGTTTGCTAAAAACTCTTCAATAGCCGGCCGCGGTGGTCTCGCGGTTCTAGGCGCGCAGTCCGGAACCGTGCGACTGCTGCGGTCGCAGGTTCGAATCCTGCCTCGGGCATGGATGTGTGTGATGTCCTTAGGTTAGTTAGGTTTAAGTAGTTCTAAGTTCTAGGGGACTAATGACCACAGCAGTTGAGTCCCATAGTGCTCAGAGCCATTTGAACCATTTGAAACTCTTCAATCCAGCCACACAGCTGGTCTGATATTCCGTAGGCTCTTATTTTGTTTATCAGGCGACAGTGCGGAACTGTATCGAACGCCTTCCGGAAGTCAAGGAAAATAGCATCTACCTGGGAGCCTGTATCTAATATTTTTTGGGTCTCATGAACAAATAAAGCGAGTTGGGACTCACACGACAGCTGTTTCCGGAATCCATGTTGATTCCTACAGAGTAGATTCTGGGTTTCCAAAAACGACATGATACGCGAGCAAAAAACATGTTCTAAAATTCTACAACAGATCGACGTCACAGATATAGGGCTATAGTTTTGCGCATCTGCTCGATGACCCTTCTTGAAGACTGGGTCTACCTGTGCTCTTTTCCAATCATTTGGAACCTTCCGTTGCTCTAGAGACTTGCGGTACAAGGCTGTTAGAAAGGGGCAATTTCTTTCGCGTACTCTGTGTAGAATCGAATTGGTATCCCGTCAGGTCAAGTGGACTTTCCTCTGTTGAGTGATTCCAGTTGCTTTTCTATTCCTTGGACACTTATTTCGATGTCAGACATTTTTTCGTTTGTGCGAGGATTTAGAGAAGGAACTGCAGTGAGGTCTTCCTCTGTGCAACAGCTATGGAAAAGGTGTTAAGTATTTCGTGTATGCGTGTCATCGTCTGTTTCAATGCCATCATCATCCCAGAGTGGGTGGATATGCCATTTACTGATTTAACGTAAGACCAGAACTTCCTAGGATTTTCTGTCAAGTCGGTGCATAGAATTTTACCTTCGAATTCACTGAACGCTTCACGCATAGCCCTCCTTACGCTACCTTTGAGATCGTTTAGCTTTTGTTTGAGAGGGCCCGCTTCTCGTGGTCGTGCGGTAACGTTCTCGCTTCCCACGCCCGGGTTCCCGGGTTCGAATCCCGGCGCGGTCAGCGATTTTCTCTGCCTCGTAATGGTTGGGTGTTGTTTGATGTCCTTAGGTTAGTTAGGTTTAAGTAGTACTAAGTCCTAGGGGACTAGATATTAAGTCCTATAGTGCTCAGAGCCATTTTCTTTGTCTGAGAGGTTTTGGCTGCGTTTACACTTGGAGTGAAGCTCTCTTTCCCTTCGTAGTAATTTCCTAACTTTGTTGTTGAACCACGGTGGGTTTTTGCCGTCCCTGACAGTTTCACTCGGCACTTACCTGTCTAAAACGCATTTTACGATTGCCTTGAACTTTTTCCATAAACATTCGACATTGTCAGTGTCGGAACAGAAACTTTAGTTTTGATCTGTTAGGTAGTCTGAAATCTGCCTTCTATTACTCCTGCTAAACAGATAAACCTGCCTCCCTTTTTCTATATTCCCATTTACTTCCATATTCAGGGATGCTGCAACGGCATTATGATCACTGATTCCTTGTTCTGCACTTAAAGAGTCGAAAAGTTCGGGTCTGTTTGTTATCAGTAGGTCCAAGATGTTATCTCCGCGATTCGGTCCCCTAATTTTCGGATAGTGCACTCAGTATAATGTCAGTCGATGCTCTGTCCCGACCACCCGTCCTAAACATCTGAGTGTCCCAGTCTATATCTGGTAAATTGAAATCTTCACCTAAGGCTATAACATGCTGAGAAAATTTTTGTGCAATGTATTCCAAATGTTCAGTTGTTCTGCCACTAATGCTGCTGAGTCGGGAGGTCGGTAAAAGGAGCCAACTATTAACCTAGGTCGGTTGTTGAGTGTAACATCCACCCATAATAATTCACAAGAACTATCCACTTCTACTTCACTACAGGATAAACTACTACTAACAGCGACAAACACGCCACCACCGGTTGCATGCAATCTATCCTTTCTAAACACCGTCTGTGCCTTTGTAAAAATTTCGGCAGAATTTATCTCTGGCTTCAGCCAGCTTTCTGTACCTATAACGATTGCAGCTTCGGTGCTTTCTATCAGCGCTTGAAGTTCCGGTACTTTTAGAAAGGAATCTTCGACACTTTACAATTATAATACCGATCTCTGCTTGGCCCCCGCATGTCCTGACTTTGCCCCGCACCCATTGAGGCTGACGCCCTTTCTGTACTTGCCCGAGGCCATCTAACCTAAAAAAACGCCCAGTCCACGCCACACAACCCCCGCTACAGGTGTAGCCGCTTGCTGCGTGTAGTGGACTCCTGACCTATCCAGCGGAACCCGAAACCCCACCACCCTATGGCGCAAGTCGAGGAATCGCAGTTAATCCAGCTAGCGAGACTGGCAGCCTTCACCAAATCAGATAGCCGCCGTAAGCCAGAGAGGATTTCCTCCGATCCATAGCGACACACATCATTGGTGCCGCCATGAGCGGCCACCTGCAGATGGGTGCACCCTGTACCCTTCATGGCATCCGGAAGGACCCTTTCCACATCTGGAATGACTCCCCCCGGTATGCTCACGGAGTGCAAATTGGTTTTCTTCCCCTCTCTTGCTGCCATATCCCTAAAGGGCCCCAGTACGCGCCTGACATTGGAGCTCCCAACTACCAGAAAGCCCACCCTCTGTGACAGCCCGGATCTTGCAGACTGAGGGGCAACCTCTGGAACAGGACAAGTAGCCACGTCCGGCCGAAGATCAGTATCAGCCTGATACAGAACCTGAAACCGGTTCGTCAGACAAACTGGAGAGGCCTTCCGTTCAGCCCTCCGGAATAACTTTCGTCCCCTGCCACACCTCGAAACGACCTCCCACGCTACCGCAGGTGAGGGATCAGCCTCAATGTGGGCAGTATCCCGGGCAGCCACAGTCTTAGTATGATCGGGGGATGTGTGGGACGAGCTGGCCGTCCCCGACAAAACCCCATCCGGACCCCCACAGTGATGCCCATTGGCAACAGTATCACTGTCCCACTGGTAAAGGGATGACTGCTAATGGTTTGCAGTCTTCACGTTTCAAGCGTACCCTTCTCTTCTGTTCGGTGCCGTCGAATTCAATTACTTCGCGCCTGCTGATAGGCAAACCGGTGAACAGATCTGTGTATCGAACCTTTCTCGACAATTCGTGCTCTACAGACATTTGTCGTATGAGAAACGGTGTCAATACTGAGACCTGTAATGTGACTTAAAAACGTGAAGAAATGCTATATACGCCAATATGCGTCTGTTATCTGCAGTCTTATAGTTTTTCAACAGTCGTCTTCTAAAAACATCCCTCGTATTTCCCACCGCTCCTCGTGATTGAAAACGAAACTGAGGAAAACATACTTTTTATATGTTACTTCTGCCTGTGAAATTAATTATCATAACCTTTCATTGATGTCTTTTATTTCTAAAAAAAAAAAATATACTCACAGGGTTAATGTCTTTGGTGAATACACAAAATAATATTCAACAAGAAAGCGTGTGCTGTTTACACCGCTACAAAGTATTTACAATTTTTTTACCGCAGTGTTACTCTAGTTTGAACAGCAACTATAATAAGGGATCAGAATGAAGGGGCATTCCATGTGTATAAATTTATCAGGTGTTCCAAAAACAATATTTTACATGATCTAATTTTTCTGTGGCGCCCACAATCTCTCACGGATCTTACTATCGCAACTAGTCGTGGTTGTCTTCCTGCCAGGAGACCCACTTGATGCAACTTTTATGACATTGCGAGCGCTTTGGCGGTGTAGTGAGATTTTTATTCCGACAGTCCACCGAAGAATCGGTCCTGCCTTGATGGTGTAGACTGCGTTTGGTGGGGTCCTTCAATCTTCTGAATGCAGTCATCAGTACTACAACGCAACTTTATGCCCTTAACATTCTCATATTTTTATTGTTAAACTGCAGAAAATTGATTTTTAAAATTATTTTGCTGTTGCAGCACGTCATTGTATAAAATACTACAATTATAAATAGTAAAAACCAATGTTTCGACAGTATTACAATGGCCTTCTTCGGGGGTTGTCTGGTTTTGGTGGAGGAAAGCTGCCTCTTTCGATTGCAGACCATGGGTGTCAGTAGTTCATAAGGTCCTAGCTTCTGCACGGTCACGTCCCCGTGTTGGATACGGTATGCTGACGACACACTCATTATCTGGCCACAAGGTAAGGTAGAGTTGGGAAGCTACCTTGTGAGGTAACGGGCGAGTGGCTGCTCCCTGGAAAGATTCTAAGTTCAGAGTTGGCGGCCACCGCTCGGGCCGATGGGTAAGCCGCGGCTCGTTAGCAACGGCGTGATGCTGCACAACGGCCGGACTACGTGATCCATGGGTCGCGTGGCTGGGAATTCCACTGTGGCGCTGCGTCGGTGAAGGAGACACGCCGGGAGTGCCAAAGATGGCGGACTTTGTGAAACCACCATGGCAGACATTTCACAGTTCGTATAGAAATTAATAGTAGCCAGATGAATCATGGTACCTCAACAATAAAGATGCACTTTACTATTACTTGTACGACGATTCTGATGGTGTCATCAGACTTTCAATATATTTATTAATTTAAAGTTTAGTATCTGACGGTAAATTATACAATTAACACCCAGCAACAAATTTCCAAAATTTAAACGCTTCATCCGATTTCGTCGATCGACGTGTCTTTAGAATGCTGTTAGTGTAAACCTAAATTGCTATAAATTACAGGCATGTAACTTGAATAGTACATGAGTTATTGGAGGTCAAAGTGACCGATTACTACAGATCTCTTCAGGCCTTAAGTATTCCACAGTTACACGAAAAGACGGTAGCAGCATGCTTATAAATATATCTATTATTTTGTTTATGTATCTAATAATGTATGTTAGAGCGTGTTTATGGTCCAGCCGTAGGAATATTTATTTAATTTCAAGTAATTTATATTTAAATCCAGTATTTAGAAAGTGTTTCATTATGTTTGCGAATGTGTGTTCGCTTGAAGATGTGGCGGGAGCGCTCTATCCAATCACAGCGCTCGTGAATGGGGACACTGTATGGAAGTGGGAGGAGAGCATGGTTTCCGGAGATTACACGAGGCAGTTCTGGACAGTACGGCACAGAACAAGGTGTGCTGGACGGAGAGACGCGACGGTAGAGTCGCGGAGAGACTTGGTGAGTGAGGAGCGGTTTGCGCGTGGTTGCGGCAGATAGAAATACTTCGGAGTACCGACTTGCGCGTTTGTGAGATTTCCGTGGCTTCTACAGTGGAGACGTAGTGTGCGTTTAGAAGTGAATGTTTCGCGATCTATGTTGTCGTTCATAACTAATGACGTGCTGCAGGGATCTATTGTTTCCCTGTAATTCAACTTATATTTTATTTTATTGCTGGACCATCGACACCATTAAGTCTTTTGCAGAAATATATCACATTCTCAAAACTACTTCTACTATCGTACTCATCATTTAAAGTCATTAAGATAGCACCAGCAGATTTTATTTAATTCCAAACTTTCATTTATAAATTTAAATGTTACATCCATAATTCGCAATTGCCGAGTGATAGAAACCTTCGACCATTCGATTCATGTGTGTATTATCGTCGTATACTGTAGACTCGGCAGTATTTGACCTGTAATGCGGCAAATACGAATCCCAGACCCTAGACAACGAACCCAGCCAAAACTTTTAGTATTGCAAATCTGAATCGGAGGGTGCGTAGTTATGTGAAACCCAAGAGTTGTGGGCACGTCCGGGATCTGTGTCCTGCAAAGTTGTTATTCCTTTGCTCTCTGTTATTCAGCGTACTCCGCGAATTGTAAAAAACCTTTGTAAAACAAGTAGTGATTTCTGTAGAGTAAATCTCTCACAATACACTGTGTGAGATCGTTTTTTTTCCACAAGTAGGTTTCTAGAGGTAGTGAAATTACGCAGTAATTTTCACAATTAAAACATGCTATCGGTAGAGGTCCTAATCTATCACGTTAAAGGCAATTAGCGTGGGAGCTCAGAATCTAAATAACTTGAGTGCAGGGAACAGTGGCGGTTAGTGCGTTTGACGGACAGCTGTATCGGATACCGTTGGAACACGCGGTAACAACTACGTACCCCTAGCCCCTAGACGACGAAACCAGCCATAACTTTTAATATTGCAACGTTCAGTCGGAGGGTTTGTAGTTGAGGGCCCACATCCTTTCATCATTTCACATTTTGGATGCCCGCAACCTTCAGGATTAGCTTCTGCATGGTTATGCCCCGATGTTGGCTACGGTATGCAGACGACACACTCATTATCTGGTCACAAGATGAGGCAGATTTAGGAAGCTATCTTCAACATTTAAACAGCTGGACAAGAATATACAGTTCACATACAAAACAGAAAACAACGGTGCAGTAGCATTTTTGGGCGTGAATGGTACACAGAACGCGAAGTGTACCGGAATCCAACCCAAACAGACAGGCACCTGAGGGCGGAGAGCTACCATCACCCAGCTTAGAAGTACTCAGTTCCACACCACGCTGACTGCTCATGCCAACAAGATAAGTGACACTAATAACATCAGAAATGGTTCAAATGGCTCTGAGCACTATGGGACTTAACATCTGAGGACATCAGTCCCCTAGAACTTACAACTACTTAAATCTAACTAACCTAAGAGCATTACACACATCAATGCCCGAGGCAGGATTCGAACATGCAACCGTAGCGGTCACGTGGTTCCAGACTGAAGCGCCTAGAACCCCTCGGCCACATGGCCGGCACTAATAACATGATAGAAAAATTAAGGGAGCTACACCACACTCTTTGCGTTTACGAAAACGACGTCATAAAAATGGCGACCGAGGCCAGCCGAAATAAAACGAGGGGAAGAGAAGATTGCGCTAGTGTGACAGGCTTCAGTGAACCTCTAGGCAATGTTTTCCTCCGACAAGTTTTCGGACCTATTTTCCACAGCAGCCGCAGGATCCACAACATGATAGGTTCCACTAAGGGTAAAGACAATAAACTAAATACTGTAGGAGTACGTGAACAACAACAACATTGTGAGTGCGGAGCTACCTACATAGAGGAGAGATGGAGACCACTTAGTACACGAGACAGAGTGCATGAATACTATATGCGGTAAGTGCAGCATAATAAATAGGCGACAGCGAAACACCACTGTGGACAGCTTATCTTATTCCAGACAGCCCGCGCTCTGGCGTTAAGAGTCGTGGACGCGCCAACGCAAAATTCGAAAGGCGGATGAAATTATTAAGCAGTCTGACAACATCAATAGACAGAACATCTACAGACTTCCGGCGATCTCCGTTTCACGTGCCACGAGCGGTCGCGGGGAAGATGTCTCGCCAAGCACGGACGCAACAGCCTAAACAAACAGCTATAAAGGGACCGTCAGTGTGCTTCGGCCCACACCAGGAAGTAAACATGCCCACGCGAAACTAAACGCTGATTTGAAGACTGGCGAGCCGGCTAGAGCACAAATAGCTTCTTTCCTTGCCTCTCCCTTCTGTTCTGACAAGCCTGTTGTATTCTAGGGCCAACAAAGTTCACAAATATGGCGTATTGACACCGATTGACTGCAATTAAAATTATCTCCGTTGTGAATGTTTAGACTAGAAAATCTTTTTAAACACTCTTTCTGGGTATGGTAACGTGGCGTATTGGAAGACACTGTTATTGGTGAAACCAGTATTTCGGCCACTATGACACATGAAAGAAGGTTGTATACATGGAAGAACCCTGGAGATACTAACAGGTATCAGATAGATTATATAATGGTAAGACAGAGATTTAGGAACCAGGTTTTAAATTGTAAGACATTTCCAGGGGCAGATGTGGACTCTGACCACAATCTATTGGTTATGACCTGTAGATTAAAACTGAAGAAACTGCAAAAAGGTGGCAATTTAAGGAGATGGGACCTGGACAGACTGAAAGAACCAGAGGTTGTACAGAGTTTCAGGGAGAGCATAAGGGAACAGTTGACAGGAATGGGGGAAAGAAATAGAGTAGAAGAAGAATGGGTAGCTCTGAGGGATGAAGTAGTGAAGGCAGCAGAGGATCAAGTAGGTAAAATGACGAAGCCTACTAGAAATCCTTGGGTAACAGAAGAAATATTGAATTTAATTGATGAAAGGAGTAAATATAAAAATGCTGCAAATGAAGCAGGCAAAAAGGAATACAAACGTCTCAAAAATGAGATCGACAGGAAATGCAAAATGGCTAAGCAGGGATGGCTAGCGGACAAATGTAAGGATGTAGAGGCTTATCTCACTAGGGATAAGATAGATACTGCCTACAGGAAAATTAAAGAGACCTTTGGAGATAAGAGAACCACTTGTATGAACATGAAGAGCTCAGATGGAAACCCAGTTCTAAGCAAAGAAGGGAAAGCAGAAAGGTGGAAGGAGTATATAGAGGGTCTATACAAGGGTGATGTACTTGAGGACAATATTATGGAAATGGAAGAGGATGTAGATGAAGATGAAATGGGAGATACCATATTGCGTGAAGAGATTGACAGAGCACTGAAAGGCCCCGGGAGTAGACAACATTCCATTAGAACTACTGACAGCCTTGGGAGAGCCAGTCCTGACAAAACTCTACCATTTGGTGAGCAAGATGTATGAGACAGGCGAAATACCCTCAGACTTCAAGAAGAATATAATAATTCCAATCCCAAAAAAGCAGGTGTTGACAGATGTGAAAATTACCGAACTATCAGTTAAATAAGTCACAGATGCAAAATAATAACACGAATTTTTTACAGAAGAATGGAAAAACTAGTAGAAGCCGATCTCGGGGAAGATCAGTTTGGATTCCGTAGAAATACTGGAACACGTGAAGCAATACTGACCTTACGACTTATCTTAGAGGAAAGATTAAAGAAAGGCAAACCTACGTTCCTAGCATTTGTAGACTTAGAGAAAGCTTTTGACAATGTTGACTGGAATACTCTCTTTCAAATTCTAAAGGTGGCAGGGGTAAAATACAGGGAGCGAAAAGCTATTTAAATTTTTTACAGAAACCAGATGGCAGTTATAAGAGTCGAGGGACATGAAGGTGAAGCAGTGGTTGGGAATGGAGTGAGACAGGGTTGTAGCCTCTCCCCGATGTTATTCAATCTGTATATTGAGCAAGCGGTAAAGGAAACAAAAGAAAAGATCGGAGTAGGTATTAAAATCCATGGAGAAGAAATAAAAACTTTGAGGTTCGCCGATGACATTGTAATTCTGTCAGAGACAGCAAAGGACTTGGAAGAGCAGTTGAATGGAATGGACAGTGTCTTGAAAGGAGGATATAACATGAACATCAACAAAAGAAAACGAGGATAATGGAATGTAGTCGAATTAAGTCGGGTGATGCTGAGGGAATTAGATTAGGAAATTAGACACTTAAAGTAGTAAAGGAGTTTTGCTATTTGGGGAGCCAAATAACTGATGATGGTCGACGTAGAGAGGATATAAAATGTAGACTGGCAATGGCAAGGAAAGCGTTTCTGAAGAAGAGAAATTTGTAAACATCGAGTATAGATTTAAGTGTCAGGAAGTCATTTCTGAAAGTATTTGTATGGAGTGTAGCCATGTATGGAAGTGAAACGTGGACGATAAATAGTTTGGACAAGAAGAGAATAGAAGCTTTCGAAATGTGGTGCTACAAAAGAATGCTGAAGATTAGATGGGTAGTTCACATAACTAATGAGGAAGTGTTGAATAGGGTTGGGGAGAAGAGAAGTTTGTGGCACAACTTGACCAGAAGAAGGGATCGATTGGTAGGACATGTTCTGAGGCATTAAGGGATCACCAATTTAGTATTGGAGGGCAGTGTGGAGGGCAAAAATCGTAGAGGGAGACCAAGAGATGAATAAACTAAGCAAATTCAGAAGGATGTATGTTGCAGTAGGTACTGGGTGATGAAGAAACTTGCACAGGATAGAGCAGCATGGAGAGCTGCATCAAACCAGTCTCTGGACTGAAGACCACAACAACAACAACAATGACAGTGGGCTCGTTCTGGATCACACGTGTCCGAAATTTTGGTTTCACCAATAATGGTTTTTATGTTGATTTGTAATAAATCTGTACAACATTATTCGTGCAATAACTGCATTCTCATAAAACATGCTTCGCATTTATATGTACATAGTTAAAAATGGTAGTTCGAAGTACACACATGAATAATTAAAAAACAGCTCACTAATTTTATTTTAATTAGAATGTTATTGTAAAACTTTTACTCTCGTAAAAAATGACGCAGTCTGCCAGCGCCCATCTCGCCACGCAGTTGTCTAATGGCCGTTACTGTATTTCGGCTACTGTTTTCTCTGAATGGAGATCACTTCCGAGAACTGTATTGTATACTATTATAAAAGGAAAGATTCACAGAGACAGGACTAGACACGTGAGGGCACCGTTTGTCCTCGTACCTCTATCGCACTGAACACATCTGCACGGCTGTGAAAATGGTGGCGGTAGCGGCGTATGTGTCACACGTATTCCATTCACTACCTGTTCTGTAGCAGCAGCGCCCTCTTAACTCTTCCCCCTGACGTTTCCTTTCAGTACTGCGCTCTTATCTTTGAAGCTTGCTTTCCCCATAGAATTATTTGTGTTAAATGACAGCAGTACAGATAGGATTGCTGATGAAGAGCTGCAAATTTACAGATGCCATATTATTCCGACGTTGTTGATGTTGCTTTGAGAAAGGACAGCGTAGGATTGCCGTTCTGTTATTCCAACACATTCGGTGAACATATACACGAAGGTGCAATCTCGTCATCAGTAAAAATATTCATACTGCTGTGTATCGCTGTTAACGTATGACTAACACTGCCAGAAAAACAAACACGATACACGACCGTGCAGGACTGAATGCAAGTTTGAAGGGAAAGAGTAAAACGGCACTCCGTTGACATTTTTACTGTTCTACAGATATTTGCAGTACAAGACCTACAACATTGCTTCCATCGTTTTTACCCAATATTTGAGATTTTAATGAAACATTGTTTACACATATATCATTCAAAGTATTTTTCATCGCTGGCCATTACTTTCTCCCATCTCTTGGCCAGTGTACGAATCCCACGTCGAAAAAATTGTTCGGCTTTTGAAGCGATCCACGAATCGATACAATTTGTGACTTCTTCATGAGATCGGAAATGTTGGTCAGTCAGGCCATGCGCCATTGATCTAAACACGTGATAGTCAGAGGGAACATGTGGACCACGTGGTATAATGAAACTTCCTGGCAGATTAAAACTGTGTACCCGACCGAGACTGATGACCACAGATGTTAAGTCCCATGGTGCTCAGAGCCATTCAACACGATACCACAGTTCATCAAGAGTAGTGACTGGCGTATTGTGACGAGCCAATTGCTCGGTCACCATTGACCAGACGTTTTCAAGTCGTGAGAGATCTGGAGAATGTGCTGGCCAGGACAGCAGTTGAACATTTTCTGTATCCAGAAAGGTGCATACAGGACCTGTAGGGATCGAATGAAGGGTATAGCCACGGGTCGTAACACATCTGTAATGTAACATCCACTGTTCAAAGTGCCGTCAATTGGAACAAGAGGTGTCCGAGACGTGTAACCAATGGCACCCCATACCATCACGCCGGATGATACGCCAGTATGACGATGACGAATACGGGCTTCCAATGTGCATTCTCCGCGATGTCGCTAAACACGTATGCGACCATATGATGCTGCAAACAGAACCAGGATTCATCCGAAAAAATGACGGTTTACCATAGGTGCACCCAGGTCCGTCGTTCAGTACACCATCGCAGTCGCTCCTGACTGTGACGCAGCGTCAAGGGTAACCGCAGCAGATGGTTGTTGTCTTGCAAATGTCCTCATCTGTAGACTCAGGGATCGAGACGTGGCTGCACAATCCGTTACAGCCATGCGGATAAGATGCCTGTCATCTCGAGTGCTAGTGATACGAGGCCGTTCGGATCCAGCACGGCGTTCCGTATTACCCTCCTGAACCCACCGATTCCATATTCTGCTAACAGAAATTGGATCTCGATCAACGCGAGCAGTAATGTCGCGATACGATAAACCACAATCGCTATAGGCTACAATGCGATCTTTGTCAAAGTCGGAAACGTGATGGTACGCATTTTCTCCTCCGTACACGAGGCATCATAATAACGTTTCACTAGGCAACGCCGGTCAACTGCTGTTTGTGTATGAGAAATCGGTTGGAAACTATCCTGATGTCAGCACGTTGTAGGTGTCGCCACAGGTGCCAGCCTTGTGTGAATGCTCTGAAAAGCTAATCATTTACATATCACAGCATCTGCTTCTTATCGGTTAATTTTCGCGTCTGTAGCACGTCACCTTCGTGGAGTAGCATTTTTAATGGCCAGTAGTGTACTTTGCGGCGGAAATTGGTTGGCTGGAATTAAGGCAACCTCCGACACATATACGTAGGACCTGTTGTCGACCTCACAGGCGTAAAGTAGCGACAGTGGCACACCACGTGAGAGTGCCCAGCGATATTGCTACAGCCGGCCGAGGTAATGCCGTGTGGGAGAGTAGGTTACTTCGGCACGAAAACAGAAGGAAGAGCGTGGCGCACTTAATGGCAGGAATCGCCGAGGACAGCCGACGCCTTTCAACTGTTAATTACGTATTATTCCACCTCCGCTGACAGGTACTAATTGGAGAGCAGCCATTACGGACTCCACTTGCAGAGGCCTTCGCCGAGAAGCGGCCTGGATGCAAGGAACAGCAGCGGCGGCAGATAATGGTCCGGTCCGGTGAGGGGAGCGCAGAGTTCTGAGCCCATCCGTCTCGCTAATAGAGCGGCCGGCCGGTACGTGCCCGCGCGTCTCTGTGCCTGCACGCCTCCGCCGCGGCCACATCAGTCGTGCACGGTCTTTCCCCGCCCCAACCCTCTGCCACACTGGCCGGTCTCCGCCCTTGGGCAGTACGCGGCTGCCCGTCTGGCCCCTAATGGAAACGTCACAGCCCGGCGCGCGTCCGTCTCCCGCCACTCTGATTCCTCCTCTCCTCCGCCTGGAATTACTTCCTCGTCCGGCCCCTTTGTATTCCCGCATACACTCTGCTGTGGAGTGTCGTCCGGTGACATAGGGCCGCGACACAGTTGCTGAATGGGTGAAATGTCTGCCGGGATGCACGGTTCGGTCGTCGTAGTTCGTTGATTACGATAATGATAGCTCTCCATCCCACTCCACAGGAGCACAGCAAACGGATGACATCCTCACCTCAAAACTACTGCAAAATGTCGCTACTATAGCTCTGTTCTTACTTGCAGGATTCTTCAGGCGTTTTCCCTGAAAAATAACTTTTTATTTTATTTAATTTTTTATTATTTTTTTGTATTTTAAGAGACAGCCTACTGATTGTAATGGATTTTATAGTCGAATTGACCACGTTTTCGACTCCTAAACTAAGGGAGCCTTCATCAGAATTTACATTACACACGTAAAACGTTGAGCATTGTAGCTCTCGTCATACAATTTTAACACCAAAAAGGCCACGCCACATAATAAAACGTCCTAAGTAAAAGTTTTACTGTCATTTCTAGCCCGGTTCCACCTGATTCAGTATACACAAGCAGCCCCTAGCGGCAATCTTTAACTAGAAATGACAGTAAAACTTTTACGTGGGATGTTTTATTATGTGACGTGGCCTTTTTGGTGTTAAATTGTATGACGAGAGCTGCAATGCTCAACGTTTTAAGTATGTAATATAACTTCTGATGAAGACTCCCTTAGTTTAGGAGTCGAAAACATGGTCAATTCGACTATAAAATCCATTGCAACCAGTGGGCTATCTTTACTACAAAAAAATGAAATAATAATATTTTCACGCTTGTTGCACACATCTATGTTTAAAACTGTGAAAAAAAACCTCCTTTGCAGCTTCATCCGTTTTTCACGACGTAATAATATACTAGTGTGCATTGGTTGGTTGGTTCTTTTTGGCAAGGGGGGAGGGGGGGGGGGAAATCAGACAGCGAGATCACTGGTCCCATCGGATTAGGGAAGGATGGGTAAGCAAGACGACCGAATCATTTCAAAGGAACCATCCCGGCATTTGTCTAAAGAGATTTAGGGAATTCACGGTAAACCTAAATCAGGACGGCAGGACGCGGGTTTGAAACGTCGTCCTGCTCAATGCGAGTCCAGCGTGCTAATCATTGCACCACATCGCTCTGGCAATGAATAAAAATGACACTTTTATTCAAACACAATAATTACATACCATGACTTTAAGATGATCCCCCTCCCCTTTTTCCTGGACATTAGTAAAGGCATAACGTGGTTACATGACCTGAAACGTGCCACCCTGCTGGCCACACTGCTGGTAAGGTGTTCTTGTCAGCGTCAGCCGAGAAGTACATCTACTAATCGGGTGCTCAAGGATGCAACAATTTGAAAAAAAATTGACAAAGCAAGGTGCCGCACTGGCCGCTGGGCGCCTAGCCGGTTGGTTACGCAACCCGCTCGGCTCGGCGCTAGGCCGGCGCACCAGCAGACGCGCGCTGTTATAAAGACCAGTGCGCGCAAACGCTATATTGCCCTCCGCCTGGTGCGCGCAGAGTCTAAGTCCGTTATCAGCGCTTTACGTAACGAAGGTCACTCGTTCTCTATATAAGCGGGCAGTGCACGCCAGCGCATCCATTCCGCTGTGAGCTCTATGTGCAACAGCATTGAAGCACTATGCCACGTCGACGTGTGTATCGTCATCGTCGCCACCACATGCCAGTTTATAAACACATAATTAGCCTTGAAAAGAAACTTGTCGTCGGACATTCCGTTCCTCCATCAGCACGGTTGACAACTGCAGGATTGTCACTGGTGTAAGTGGACGTGCTGCTACAGGTCGCCGGCCGCGGTGACCGCACGGTTCTGGTGCTGCAGTCCGGAACCGCGGGACTGCTACGGTCGCAGGTTCGAATCCTGCCTCGGGCTTGGATGTGTGTGATGTCCTTAGGTTAGTTAGTTTTAAGTAGTTCTAAGTTCTAGGGGACTTAGGACCTAACATGTTGAGTCCCATAGTGCTCAGAGCCATTTGAACCATTTTTTCTTGCTACAGGTCTCCCCAATGCATCCCTCACGTGCTCGACGGGATTTAAGAAGAGGGAACGGGAAGGGCAGTCCATTCGCTGAATTTATCATGTACACTGCGCAATAACGCAGTGTACACCTCATAGTAGCAACATAGGTAACAATAAATGTCCAAAGCGACGACTGCCAGTCTCAGTCGATGCATAACAACGGCGCTTGAAGATGCAACGCCCTCACTCAAAGATTCCTGTGTCTGTTGAACCAGTAGACAGACATCTTAGAATGCAGCACTCAGGTCCTGATCCATTTCTACGGGGGTTTCATACACCAACGACTTGGCGCAATCCGTGAAGCAAAGGTCCAGAGGTGTGAGATACGACGATCGCTTTAACCATGGACAAGACTTCCCCTCCACTCGAACGATGAGTGTACGTGTTGTCCAGATGCTCTCGGACATTAACGTCGAAGTGGGCTGGTGATCCATGGTCTTGAAACCACATAATTTTTCGGTCAAGTAGTACAATCTCCAAGAACTACGGCAGCATGTCTCGCTGTAACACCAGGTAACGTGGACCGGTCGAACGGTGAGGAAGGATGTAGCATCCTCCCAAGTGATCTTGGACAATGCCCGCGCATACGCTGCCCGTTTGTGGATTGTCGTCACTAGCGCTGTGGCTGTTGCAAACACTATCACGGGTGAATGAAGCCTCATTCGCAGAGAACACAAACTGTACGAAATTCGGCATTTCCGATTGTGGTGGATAATCCATTGACTGAAGTGAGCGTGAGGTTCAAAATCCATTGCTCCCAGTGCTTGCACACGTTCTTTACGATACCTACTGCACTAGCACTCACCACACTGTAATATTCGAAGCGTGCGTTTCATGGGCAAACTAAAGGGTGCTTATTGCTGGGTGGTCGGCCACAGGATTCAACGCCGTCTCCTCATAATATGCTGTTTGGACATGTCTTTGAGGAGAAACTTCGCCGGCTCTCTGTTGCGTGAACGACGCTGTCTCTTGTCACCTGGTTTGCAAGGAGATAAACGTCTTCCAATTAAGATAACACCTGTTCGTTCTCTGTATATTCGTGTTGCTTTAGGGGCATTACATCCTGCTGCACTGTACATTAAATGCATGTCTGCCAACTCTCGTGACGAGGAACTTTACATCTTTGACTATGAGCCATGTACTGTATACAGTAACACACTTCATCATGGACTATTGGACTTAACATCTATGGTCATCAGTCCCCTAGAACTTAGAACTACTTAAGCCTAACTAACCTAAGGACATCACACAACACCCAGCCATCATAAGGCAGAGAAAATCCCTGACCCCGCCGGGAATCGAACCCGGGAACCCGGGCGTGGGAAGCGAGAACCGCACGACCATGAGATGCGGGCTCATGGACCATAACAAGCTGTTTGACGCAATGGACTACTGACACGAGGGATAGTGGTGTGCACGTGGAACCGGTTTATGCACTGGTACGATGCATGTGGTCATCACATGACACAGGCGCTGTGAGCTAAGTCATATACAATATGTTTGGCGGAAACGTGTGTGTTCCAGTGTACAACAGACACCCGGTATCTTTGTTAAAGTGCAGCAGAACGGCCAAGTTTGCAATGTCACTTTCAACAATTACTATGGACTGAGTTATTATTACACAGTGTATACTGTGTATGTCCAGAGCACAATACATATCCATTTCTGAACGTTGGTTCCCTGTTTCAACATAATCGACTGTGGACCCACTATCACCTGTTTCAAATTGACTGGAAAGATTTGAGACAATATGTAAAAAAAAAAATAATAATAATGAAATGATCGTGTGGCATTTTTGCCGGAGTGGGGGGGGGGGGGGGGGGGGCATCAGGGGAAGCTCGGCCGCCGAGTTACGTGTCGGTGATGAGGATGAAAGGATGATGAGGACACCACAACGCCGGCCGGTGTGGCAGAGCGCTTCTAGACGCTACAGTCTGGAACCGCGCGACCGCTACGGTCGCAGGTTCGAATCCTTCCTCGGTCATGGATATATGTGATGTCCTCAGGTTGGTTTAAGTAGTTCTAAGTTCTAGGGGACTAATGACTTCAGAAGTTAAGTCACATAGTGCTCAGAGCCATTTGACGATTTTTGACAACACAACACCTTGTCCAAGACCAGAGAAAATCTCCAGCCCCGTTGGGAATCGAACCCGGGCCTGGTACATGGTAAGTAAACATGTTACCACTCAGCTAAGCAGTCGGACAGACAGCCTGTATAAATGGAAAGATGTACGTGGAGAAAGAGTACAGCGTAACAATGATGTTCTCCATTCAGTGTTAAACAATTTGGAGGACAGTACGCCCATTCAACACTATGCTTCTGATTGGAGAGTGGAAAGATGAAAATCAATTAAAATCTTACAGTGAGAAAATACACCAGAGAGTAGATCACAGTCATCAGAAACTTTTTTAAAATTTCAAAAACCTGTAGCACAAGTAGTTAACAAGGGATTAGACCAATAGCAAGCAAATAAGTGGCTTAAGAGCAAATAACAAGAGATTTGCACAACTAAACTCAGAGTTTTGAACTGCTACAGTGACAAGTAAAGAATTATGAACCAAATTGCTGCTAAAAAGTCAATCGCCTTGTGGCTTTGTTCATAGGCAGAAAAGGAAATCGGATGGCAAACTTAGAAACTGTAAAACTGGCTTAAGGTCTCTCAAAGGTGTGTTTCGCTCAATAAAAAAAGTATGAAAAAGGTAAGGTGCAATACATTCTCAGAAACACTGCCAACGTAGTAAGGCCTAATGATATGATTCCATGATAATAAGATAAGCAAAGACAAAGAACAATTATAGGCTACGAATGTAAATGCTGAAACCAATGATTACACACTCCTGGAAATTGAAATAAGAACACCTTGAATTCATTGTCCCAGGAAGGGGAAACTTTATTGACACATTCCTGGGGTCAGATACATCACATGATCACACTGACAGAACCACAGGCACATAGACACAGGCAACAGAGCATGCCCAATGTCGGCACTAATACAGTGTATATCCACCTTTCGCAGCAATGCAGGCTGCTATTCTCCCATGGAGACGATCGTAGAGATGCTGGATGTAGTCCTGTGGAACGGCTTGCCAAGCCATTTCCACCTGGCGCCTTAGTTGGACCAACGTTCGTGCTGGACGTGCAGACCGCGTGAGACGACGCTTCATCCAGTCCCAAACATGCTCAATGGGGGACAGATCCGGAGATGTTGCTGGCCAGGGTAGTTGACTTACACCTTCTAGAGCACGTTGGGTGGCACGGGATACATGCGGACGTGCATTGTCCTGTTGGAACAGCAAGTTCCCTTGCCGCTCTAGGAATGGTAGAACGATGGGTTCGATGACGGTTTGGATATACCGTGCACTATTCAGTGCCCCTCGACGATCACCAGAGGTGTACGGCCAGTGTAGGAGATCGCTCCCCACACCATAATGCCGGGTGTTGGCCCTGTGTGCCTCGGTCGTATGCAGTCCTGATTGTGGCACTCACCTGCACGGCGCCAAACACTCATACGACCATCATTGGCACCAAGGCAGAAGCGACTCTCATCGTTGAAGACGACACGTCTCCATTCGTCCCTCCATTCACGCCTGTCGCGACACCACTGGAGGCGGGCTGCACGATGCTGGGGCGTGAGCGGAAGACGGCCTAACGGTGTGCGGGACCGTAGCACAGCTTCATGGAGACGGTTGCGAATGGTCCTCGCCGATACCCCAGGAGCAACAGTGTCCCTAATTTGCTGGGAAGTGGCGGTGTGGTCCCCTACGGCACTGCGTAGGATCCTACGGTCTTGGCGTGCATCCGTGCGTCGCTGCGGTCCGGTCCCAGGTTGACGGGCACGTGCACCTTCCGCCGACCACTGGCGACAACATCGATGTACTGTGGAGACCTCACGCCCCACGTGTTGAGCAATTCGGCGGTACGTCTACCCGGCCTCCCGCATGCCCACTATACGCCCTCGCTCAAAGTCCGTCAACTGCACATACGGTTCACGTCCACGCTGTCGCGGCATGCCACCAGTGTTAAAGACTGCGATGGAGCTCCGTATGCCACGGCAAACTGGCTGACACTGACGGCGGCGGTGCACAAATGCTGCGCAGCTAGCGCCATTCGACGGCCAACACCGCGGTTCCTGGTGTGTCCGCTGTGCCGTGCGTGTGATCATTGCTTGTACAGCCCTCTCGCAGTGTCCGGAGCAAGTATGGTGGGTCTGACACACCGGTGTCAATGTGTTCTTTTTTCCATTTCCAGGAGTGTATTTGGCAATTTCAATAAACGTCATACGGATCAATAAAACCAACTAACCAGGAAGAAGGCAACACGAAATATTCAGTGGCTACTGAACATTAAAAGAATATTCCCATATAATCAGATGCAATTCAGATAACTGAAAATTTCAAGTGGAATAACCAGCAGCGGTGAGAATACCTATAACAACAGCAGATTAGGAACACAAATACTAAACATACATTATAGTCAGAAACGGATTTAAAATTTTACTGACAAGGAGCTTTAACGGTATCTTAATAGAAAGGCTTGTACTTAATTAACGACCAGCATGTAAATCAATTTTACAACTGATGAATGTACTTTAGGATTTGCTTGGAATTTGTTGAAAAATCAAGAGATCCGTAAGTAACTGTACAACAGGTCCCTTCTGCATAATGGCAAAGTAGAGCATTAGCCTAAAGTAATACTAAAGGGATTATTTAGGCGGTGTTTCATAGATTTAGTAAAGGGTTCAATGCTGCTTTACAGGAAAAACAACATATAAATTGAATTAGAGAAATACTTTTAGTGAGGTTAACACATAACTTCAAGGAAGGTGACAGCGGAAGTAGTCGCTCAAATACACAGACAGCATGGACAAGGTCCAGAAGACAGCACGCCAAAAATAATTCACAGACAGATGGTAAATAGAAGTAACAAATGGCAAGTTAAATGGATTTAATGTACTCAGCTGGCCAGTTGTCTTACCAAAAAGAGATCTCTTTTAACGAGCGTAATACCAGTTCTGTTTGGTATGTATAAAAGCACTAAGGCATACAATGACGACCCATGATAATAAAATTTTATGTACTGGTGATGTGCCCTGCAACATACACACAGAATTAAACTAGGAAATGTTAAGCTAATGAGTAAAATAATTTAACAGATACTGAAAGCAACAGGAAAACAAATTAAATAAACAATTATATAAAAATGGTATCTGTTCTTTCGGACATGTCCAATAGAACAGATGTGTGAAGTGTCTTCATCATGCAGCTCCTTAGAATGAAATTACCGCCCTTAGCTGCTTAGAGGTGTTGGCATATGTCAACGTGGACAGTTGAAAATGTGTGCCCCGACAGGGTCTTGAAGCCGGGATCTCCTGCTTACATGGCAGACGCTCTATCCATCAGAGCCACCGGTGACGCAGAGGATAGCGTGACTGTACGGATTAATCTCTGGCACACCTCCCGCAAAACCCACATTCTCAACGTATTGTCCCGCACTACATTCGTAGTGCCCTCGCCCATTATACTCATTACTCGCGACGCGTAGCCGGTTCCCGTAAGAGTTCGGGCACTGTTTGTGCATTCGCAAGGAAGAAGAAGATGGTCAAATGGCCGCTGAGCCTTATATATATACTAAGATGGTATCTATTCTTTCGGCTATTTAAGTTTACATACTGTTATTTTGCCATTGGGGGATAGCGCGTGGAACTGTGGACGCTAGAAAATGGAGTCCCAAGTGGATGGATCGGAATATATTCTCCAATCTCAGTTCAGTAAAGGGAAACATTTGTGCCGTGTGTGGGGATAATGCCATTGAACAAAGCACGGTAAGAAAATAGTTTTCTCGTTTTAAGGAGAATCGTTTTGATATTAGTGACTCACTAAGCCGAGGAAGAACTTCGAGGCCGATGAAAATCGTTTAAACGCATTAATCCACAATGATCCACGTTACTGTACTCGAGAACTAGCAAATGTGATGTACTGTGATCATTCCACCGTCGTGCGAAGTTTTGCATGCAATGTGGTTGGTTTAAAAATCGGGCTATAGGTACCGTTTGGTGTAAGCCAACATCACAAAAATCGGCGGGCGGCCATATGTACGTCTTTACGTGCTCTTCAGGCCTGCATCTCGTAGTCGTGCGGTAGCGTTCTCGCTTCCCACGTCCGGGTTCCCGGGTTCGATTCCCGGCGGAGTCAAGGATTTTATCTGCCTCGTGATGGCTGGGTGTTGTGTGATGGCCTTAGGTTAGTTAGGTTTAAGTAGTTCTAGGGGACTGATGACCATAGATGTTAAGTCCCATAGTACTCAGAGCCATTTGAATCATTTTTTTACTTGCTCTTCATCAATTGGTCCCTAACCTGTATCGTTACTGGTGGCGAAAAAGTCTTTGTACTAGCGTAGGGAAAGGAAAGGAGTGACTGAGCACAAACAAACCGTTAACTCCCCATTTAAAGACCAGTGCACATCCACAAACGTTAATGTTATATCTGGTCGAACAACGACGGTGTAGTGTACTACGAATTGCTTCCCATAGGTGTAATCATCATTGCTGACATTGTCAACAACTGAGACGTCTTGCAGAAGCAATACGAGATCAGCGACAAGGAAGACTGGGCGAAGTGATGCTACTCATCTAAAGCGCCCTCCCGCATAAGGCTAGGATATCATTCCGCACCCACCTTATTCATCTGATCTTGCGCCCCCAAATTTTCAACTTTAACCTTCAAGGAACTTCCTTTCCGGACGAAAATGCGTTCCCGACATGGCTCGACGGCTTCTTCGCCTCAAAACCGAAAGCTACGGGAGCACTGGTTGACTGCTCTAAATAGTGGAGGATAATATGTTATTGATAACTAAAGTCTCTGTTATCTGTATCTCATCGATAAGCTCGACGAACTTATGCACCAACTGCGCCTCTTACACACGCCACATTGCAGCTCTCGGTGTGGACAATGGAGAGAGTGTTCGGTTACTTGTTAAAAACTGAATCTGACTGGGAGAAACACTCGCTTGCTTACCTGCATATTGTCCGTCGAATTATCTGAAGTACTAGTCTCATTGCAGACAGAGTTATTTTTATTCGTTTGTGGTTATAGTTCCTCATGTATATAATGAATATGTTCCATCTGTCTGCCCCCACATCGCTCTTCCAAGTCTTTTGCGGTCTTTGATAGAATTACAATTTCATCATCAACTCCTAAAACTATTTTTTCCCATGAACTTTAATTCCGTTCCAGTTTATCTAAATCTCGGCATCATTCCATTACAAAATATCTCTAGCGCTTCGATTCACTCCAGTTCTGGTTTGCCCATGGTTCATTACTTACTTCCTTACAACGCTAGGTCTGATACTAGTTGAATTCTTTCAGTGAGGAACGCCATCCTTCCTTGAGCTAGTCTGCTTCATATACGCTCCTTGACTCGTCCGTGATACTCTCTTTTGCTTCCAAGTTAGTAGACTGACATAATGTTTCTCTACTTAGTGGCCCCCAATTATGAATTAAGCTTTTCCGGTAACCTCATTTCTGGTTCAAATGGCTCTGAGCACTATGGGACTCAACATATATGGTCATAAGTCCCCTAGAACTTAGAACTACTTAAACCTAACTAACCTAAGGACATCACACAACACCCAGTCATCACGAGGCAGACCTCATTTCTGCTATTCCTCATTAGTGCAGTCATCTATGAGAAAAATTCCTTCCTGTAAAAATAGAATAACATCAGATTCTCCTGAAGTTGATGCACCACACGTCCGCGCGCGATATGTTCAGGGAAAACCTCATTACAACATTCCTAAAAGTAGTATGCCATTAGGTGCAGACAAATACATGTAGAACATTACGACCCCTACATACAATCGACATAAACCCGCCCAGGCGATAGCTGCGTCACCTGACGAGGAGTGACGGTTAGACACACGCACGGTGCATGTAGTATCGGTGAGCGTGCTGTCCATGTGTAGTATGGGGAAGGTGTGCGATCTCAGATTGACAGAATGCAGGCTATAATGGCCTGGAGGCTCGGAACGAGCCTTTCAGAAGCTGTAGACCTCGAGGAACGCTGTGACGTCTCAAACACGTGGCGAAACTAACGTGAAACATCTTCCAGACATCGACACGTCGCGAAACCAACGTGAAACACCTTCCAGGCATCGTGGGCTTGGGCGGCCACCGCTCTTTACAGACGTCGGACGTCGTAGGCTTGACAGACCGGTAAAACAAGATAGGTGGCGAACTGTAGCGGAACAAATGTCAGGCTTTATGGTGGGCAGAGTGCAAGGGTGTCTGTATACACAGTGCATTGAACACACTGCAGCCGACGACCCATGCATGTGCCAACGTTAACACCACGACATCGGTAACTACGACTAAAATTGGCATGTGATCATCGGCACTAGACGTTGACATAGTGGCAGAGAGTTGCATGGTCTGACGAATCCCGATTCCTTCTTCACCATGCCGCTGGTAGCGCGCAAATCCGTCGTCTTCCAGGGGAACAGTTCCCTGACACCTTACTGCGGGACTTAGACAAGCTGCCGACACCTCCATTATGCTCTGTGAAACATTCAATTGGTCATTCATGGCTTAGAACTCGTGCAAAGGCACTATGATGGCCAAGGAGAACAGTACACTGGTTGCAGACCACGCACACCATTTCATGCCGATCATATTTCCCGACGACAGCGGCATTTTTCAACGAGATAATGAGCCATGTCACAAGTCCAAGGGTGTGATGCAGTTTCTAGAGGAATCGAGTGGCCTGTGCTAATTAGTGTGTTGCCCCACTCCCGCCTGTTCTGACCCAATCGAACACATCTGGAATGTGGAGTTATCCCCCCCCCTCCCCCTGCTCTCCTGAATTTACGGGAATTGGGTGACTCCCGTGTAAAGATGTGGTGCCAACACCCCTACCACCTACCAAGGCCTCATTGCTTCCATGCCACAAAGTACCACGAAGAGTCGAGTCTTTAATGAGCTGCGACAAGAACAAGAACGAAAGATGTAGATGTACTAGGGCATGTATACCAACTCCAAAATATTGCATTGATGATGTCCGGTTACAATACAAAATCTGGATCTACTCTAATAAAGCTAGAACCGGGACCATCCGACCGCCGTGCCATCTTCAGTGGAGGATGCGGATAGGAGGGGCGTGTGGTCAGCACACCGCTCTCCCGGTCATTATGATGGTGACCGACGCCGCTACTATTCGGTCGAGTAGCTCCTCAATTGGCATCACGAGGCTGGGTGAACCCTGAAAAATGGTAACAGCGCAAGGCGGCCTGGATGGTCACCCATCCAAGTGCCGACCACGCCCGACAGCGCTTTACTTCAGTAATCTTACGGGAACCGGTGTATCCACTGCGGGAAAGCCGTTGCCCAAAGCTAGAACGGAAATGGCTACTAATTGCTGCTCTTTACCATTTGAAAAGTTGCATCACAGACGTGAAACACATTCCACTCTCGTAATGGAAGGTAATGTCATCCAGTCACTTCTCTGGTACAAAAATTGGCAACAAGTTATTAATAAAAATAAACACTGAATGGAGCATAAAAGCCTTACAGAAAAGCATCAGTAGAAACGTATACATATGGAATAGAGCAATGACAATCTCATTTATAAGGAAAGCAAACAGAGATACCATTTATTGCACGACAATGGTAAACTGAAATTTGTCTGTGGAAGAGGCTGCACACAAAGCACTTATATGACCTTTACTCGAATCTGCTCAAGTACAGCACAAATATCAACTCGGGTTAACATGGGACATCGAGGATACGCAAAGAAATCTAGTGCAAATAGTAGGAGGTTCGTTCGACTGGTGTCGCACGTAAATGAAATGTTAAAAAATCTTAACAGATAGACTATCCAAGAAACGTACCGTACATCTAATCGAAAACTCCTTAAGCAACACTCTTTCGCCACAGAAATTACGTATAATCTTGAGTCCCTTACTCATCTATCCCGTAAACATCACACAGAGAAAATTAGGCAAATAGTAAGTCGCATTGGGACGTACAGTCTAACGTTCCACACTCTATCCGTGTATAATACCCATTTTTGCATGTTCGCTTTACTGAGTCCGGAAAACATTAAAATTTTGTGAAATCTGCAAAACTGAAGTAAACTGAAAATGGGAAATGCAGAGAAAGAAAAAGCACACACACAAAAACTGAAAAATTATGAAAGATGAATTTAGAACCACCTTTTATTCGACTTCAACGCCAGTAACACTGAAGGAATAATCAGTGGAGTTCAGAACACGTTAACAAAAGGAAAATATCTCAATGACCAACGAAGAGGCTTCATAAATAATCCCGTCTGGTGAAAAACCACTGGGGATCTGCAGTACACTTAAGCCGAGGAAAACAGTAACTGATAAACCTGATTTATGATTCATTATTTCTGATACAAGTGTAACCCCTGTATCGTGGTGTTTCGCCAATTACACAGCAATCTCGTAGACAATACTCTCACACAGCACTGCAGTAAAATGCTTTACTTGGTAAATTACGGGGACTTTGGGACTCAATATGGATTATTAGTATGCTTCGACGTGTTCTGCTGAGTTGCACAGAAGGTAAAACCATCTCGGCAATACACCGTTGTTTCATCTTTTTAAAGCTAAGTTTCTTTACAAATGTTCAATAACATGTCTTCCACGAACTGTAATAGAGCTTCCTGCTACAAGATGTACATCTGATCGAATAGGAGCGGACGAAGAATTTTCATCCCAAGCATGCCACAATGCATGATTCTTGTCCATTTATACAGTATTTGGTCAGAAATGTCCGATGCCTATTAAGATATGCGAATCTGGAGTGTCTCCACCTTTCGCCTTTATGAAGGATAAAATTCTGATGGAGACGTTTCCAGAAAGGTGTCTGAAAATCTGGAAGAATAGCAGCCCATTATTCATCAAAAGCCGAAACCAGAGAAGATAGCGTCGTGGATGCTAGGGTGAGAAGCGGCATCGATGAGTTAACTCCTTCCAAATGTTTTCTGTCGAATAAAGGTCAGGATTGTGGTAATGTGTATTTTAACCACTAACCTTTGTCTCACAGATTCTGCTCCAATGGCAAGGCGAACTGTCAGGCTGATACAAATAACCACTAACTCTAAACTCTTCCTCTACTGCAAGCAGTACATAGTGCTATAACATGTTTCCCTTCGCATTCGCCGTTTTCTACTAGGGCTGCACTCTAACGACCGTCAAACATACCCATACTGTAACACAAACTCCTGCTTCGCTGTTGACCATACGCGTGATGGCAGTTCACATTCTCCCGTTATTTGCCAAATTCAGATCCTTCCATCGGATTGCCACAGGGTACGGCGTAATTCATCATTTCAAATCGCTCGTTTCCAGTCGTCCTGTGTCCAGTGGCTTGGCTCATTACACCACCTCAAGCGTCGTCTAGCACTGACAGTAAAAATATGTAGTCTACTCTACCCTTGTACCCATCTGTTTTTAACTCCCTTCCCCAAATCCTTGTGTTAGCTGGAAGTCCTATGTGACTCATGACTGGTTCCTTCCGGGGGTTTCGGTCGATTACTTACGACCACAGGCAACGGCCTTGCTGAAGTGGATGCACTGCTTCCCGTGAGATCACCGAAGATAAGCGCTGTCGGGCGTGGCCGGCGCTTGGATGAGTGACCATCCAGGCCGCCATGCGCTGTTGCCATTTTTCGGGGTGCATTCAGCCTTGTGATGCCAATTGAGAAGCTACTAGACCGAATACTAGCGGCTCCGGTCACCGAAAACCATCATAACGACGGGATGAGTGATGAGCTGACCACACGCCCCTCCTATCCGCATCCTCACTGAGGATGACACGGCGGTCGGATGTTCCCGATGAGCCACTTGTGGCCTGAAGACTGAGCGCAATTACGACCACCCTCCGCAGTGCTCTATGGTCCCTGTCTATCAGCACATGAGATATGCCTTGACTTGGTTCAGCTGTGGCTGGTTCTCTGCGTTTCCAATTCACAACCACATCACAGACAGACAATCCGGGCAGCGTTTGACGGTCTGAAATGTAACTGATGAATCTTTTACTCAGCTGACGTCCAGTGATAAAACCATGTTGGAGGTCACTGGAACTCTTCTTAACCATCCGCTCACTGTCACTACTTCTCAACTGAACACAATAATCCGCACATCTTTTATACTAGCGGATCCACCTCTCGTGATATTTATGGGCCCAGTCAGCATTACATAGGGTTGTCTGGAATTTTAGGGTGTAAGTGACCATAGTGTGCTGAAATAAAAAGGAAACTGTTGCTCAAGGCCGGCTGCTGAGTCCCATAGTGCTCAGAGCCATGTTTTTTGTTGCCCGAGGCTTTACATCATGCTAAACCTAGATTTTTCGTCTGTTGAGCACAATTTCGCCGCCGCAGTGCAACAGAGTAGCGAGTGGCAGTCTACAGGATGAGGCACAATGTATAAGGAAGGCATAGCATTGTGAGACGCACGCTAAATCCTACAAACTGAAAAATCGGATCACGGAAAGTAATATTAGAATTTGAGTTGAAAACGTTATATGATTATTGGTATTTTATCATGAAAACTAGGTTTCTGGGGAAAATTTGGCTTTCTAAGTCTCTTTTGCAACCTATAGCACTATACAGGGTAGTTTTATAGGCCATTTGCTGTTCCTTGTGTATATAAACGATTTTGGAGACAATCAGAGCTGCCGTCTTCGGTTGTTTGCAGTTGACACTACCATTTATCGACTATGAAAGTCATCAGAAGATCAAAACAAACTGCAAAAGGATTTAGGAAAGATATGGTGCGAAAAGTGGCATTTGACCCTAAATAACTAAAAGTGTGAGGTCATCCACATGACTGCTAAAAGGAACTCGTTAAACGTCGGTTACACAACAAATAAGTCTAATCTAAAAGCCGTAAATTCAACTAAATACCTAGGTATTGCAGTTGCGAACAACTCAAATTGGAAGGGACACATAGAAAATGTTGTGGGGAAGGCTAACCAAAGACAGCGTTTTATTGGCACGACACTTAGAAAATTCAAATTCTGAATGCGGCAGGGGTAAAATACAGGGAGCGAAAGGCTATTTACAGTTTATACAGGAACCAGATGGCAGTCATAAGAGTCGAGGGGCATGAAAGGGAAGTAGTGGTTGGGAAAGGAGTGAGACAGGGTTATAGCCTCTCCCCGATGTTATTCAATCTGTATATTGAGCAAGCAGTAGGTATTAAAATCCATGGAGAAGAAGTAAAAACTTCGAGGCTCGTTGATGACATAGTAATTCTGTCAGAGACAGCAAAGGACCTGGAAGAGCAGTTGAACGGAATGGACAGTGTCTTGGAAGGAGGATATAAGATGAACATCAACAAAAGCAAAACGAGGATGGAATGTAGTCAAATTAAATCGGGTGATGCTGAGGGAATTAGATTAGGAAATGAGACACTTAAAGTAGTAAAGGAGTTTTGCTATTTAGGAAGTAAAATAACTGATGATGGTCGAAGTAGAGTGGATATAAAATGTAGACTGGCAATGGCAAGGAAAGCGTTTCTGCAGAAGAGAAATTTGTTAACATCAAATATAGATTTATGTATCAGGAAGTCGTTTCTGAAAGTATTTGTATGGAGTGTAGCAATGTATGGAAGTGAAACATCGACGATAAATAGTTTGGACAAGAAGAGAATGGAAGCTTTCGAAATGTGGTGCTACAGAAGAATGCTGAAGATAAGGTGGATAGATCACGCAACTAATGAGGAGGTATTGAATAGGATTGGGGAGAAGAGAAGTTTGTGGCACAACTGAACTAGAAGAAGGGATCGGTTGGTAGGACATGTTCTGTGGCATCAAGGGATCACAAATTTAGCATTGGAGGGTAGCGTGGAGGGTAAAAATCGTAGAGGCAGACCAAGAGATGAATACACTAAGCAGATTCAGAAGGATGTAGGTTGCAGTAGGTACTGGGAGATGATGATGCTTGCACAGGACAGAGTAGCATGGAGAGCTGCATCAAACCAGTCTCAGGACTAAAGACCGCAACAACAACTTAGAAAATGTAACTGATCTACTACAGAGGCTGCCTACATTACGCTTGTCCTTCCTCTTTCAGAATACTGCTGCGCGGTGTGTGATCCTCACCAGATAGGACAGACTGCGTACATCGAAAAAGTTCAAAGAAAGGCAGCACGTTTTGTATTATCGCGAATTATGAGAGAGAGTGTCACAGAAATGGTACAGGATTTGGGATTGACATCATTAAAAGAAAGGCGTCTTTATGTTGCGACAAAATCTTCTCACGAAATTTCAATCACCAACTTTCTCCTCCGAATGCGAAAATATTTGCTTGACACCGACCTACATAGGGAGAAGCGATCACCACGATAAAATAAGGGAAATCAGAGCTAGTACGGAAAGATATAGGTGTTCGTACTTTCCGCACGGTATATGAGATTGGAATAAAAGAGAATTTTAAAGGTGGTTCGATGAACCCTCATCGAGGCACTTAAATGTGATTTGCAGAGTTTAGATGTAGATGTAGATGTAGATTTAGCTGCCTCCACCTATAAGTTTTCTGCAACCCACAATGCGTTCAAATAACAGCACATGATATTCATATTCTGTCGCTCGACGAGCGTAAACCTTTAGTCCTATACAAAAGGTGAAGGCGACCTTCTTGTAGGAAATTTAATGTAGTTAAATTTTAAACTGGAATGCGTTATCACCGGAGGACGTCGTTTTAGAATTATTCGAGAAAACGTAAAAATGTGACGTTCAAACGTTTTGTTCTTGAATAACTTTCAAGCCGTGGCCTCCAATGAAACCTTATCCTAGTGCCAAAGTTAACTACACTAAATTTCTTACAAAAGAGTCCAGTCATTTTCCTGCAGCGAGCGAGAGAATAAGAAACTCCCACACGGGGTGTTTGAAGGCACTGCGGTTTGCATAGAAGCAGTAGGTAAGGGACCTCTGAATGACACTGTGAAGTAAAAGACGTTGAAAAAGTATTTTCTTTTTATTACAGCCGTTAAACTGACCTATTTATCTTTCTCATTCATAGATTTCAACTTTTATATAGTGGGTGGAACTTGCGTCAGTGGTTTGATGGTATAGCAGTCATTAATACCCTGTTTTACGTGTAAGAGAACAGCTCTCTTTGTATGCTTAAATTCTATTCGAACACTAACGGATAGTCGCACAAATGCAGCACATTGACAAAGTTCACAAGATACCAAATGATTCAATATGTGTGGTTATGCAGAAAAACCAGCTGGGAGCATAACTCATAGATCTCTCAACCTTTTCCGATGTCTCATGCAGTGGCACTATACTGACGTATTTCTCATTACACAACCATTCCTCTGCCGTACGTACAGCGTGGTAAAAACTGTAAAGAACCGAACAAAATTAGTATCCAACCCAATAGAGAAATACACACGTAAAAATGTTTTGCGTCACCCCGGTTCCCAGAACTCCTGAATATAGACGTCGGCTTCGGATATTTTATCACAGAGACAGTCGCTTTGACTGTTCAGAGAGGTCACTAAATCCGCCCAAAGATGTAAACAACCATGCATCAGCAGCGCCTATTAGACGGAGGGGGTCCGATAGCCGATCATTTCCAGTCATCCCACCCGGAAGGAGGCACACTGCATGTGTTGTCTGTAGTTCAACCATGCATAGACAGTGAATTACGCGGTTCGATCGCATCAGCATTGTTACGTTGTGCCGGGAAGGGCTCTCAACAAGGGAAGTGACCAGGCGTCTCGGAATGAAACAAAACGGTGTTATTCGGACATGCACGAGATACAGAGAGACAGTAACTGTCGATGGCATGCCTCGCTCAGGCCGCCCAAGGGCTACTGCTGCAGTGGATGACCGCTACCTACCGATTATGGCTCGGAGGAACCCTGACGGCAACCCCACAAAAATAAATAAATAAATATGGGACGTAGCATCTGAGGTCATCAGTCCCCCTACTTAAACCTAACTAACCTAAGGACTTCGCACACATCCATGCCCGAGACAGGATTCGAACCTGCGACCGTAGCGGCCGCGCAGTTCCGAACTGAAGCGCCTAGAACTGCTCGGCCACACCGGCCGGCGCAACCTCACCATGTCGAATAATGCTTTTCGTGCAGCACAGGACGTCGTGTTACGACAAAACGGTGGCCAATAGGTTGCATGATGCGCAACTTTACACCCGACGCCCATGGCGAGGTCTATCTTTGCAACCACGACACCATGCAACGCGGTACAGGTGGGCCCAACAACATGCCGAATGGACCGCTCAGGATAGGCATTGCGTTCTCTTCACCGTTAAGTGTCGTATATGCCTTCAATCAGACTATCGTCGGAGACGTGTTTGGAGGCAACCCAGTCAGGCTGAACGCTTTAGACGCACTGTCCAGTGAATGCAGCAAGGTGGAGGTTCCCCGCTGTTTTGGAGTTGCCTTATTTTGGGCCGACGTACGCCGCTGGTGGTGATGGAAGGCGCCGTAACGGCTGTACGATACGTGAATGCCATCCTCCGACCGCTAGTGCAACCGTACCGGCAGTATATTGGCGAGGTATTCGTCTTCATGGAAGACAATTCGCGACATCGGGCACATCTTGTGAACGACTTCCTTAAGGATAAAGACACCAATCGACTAGTGTGAGAGGATGTTCTTCAGACGTGAACACTATCGAACAAGCCTAGGATAAATTGAAGAGGACTGTTTATGGACGAAGTTATCCACCAACCACTCTGAGGGATCTATTCCGAATCGCCGATGAGGAGTTGGACAATCTGGACCAACAGTGCCTTGATGAATTTGTGGATAGTATGCCACGATGAATACAGGCATGCATCAATGCCAGAAGACTTGCTACTGAGTATTGGAGGTACCGGTGCGTACAGCAGTTGGACCACCACCTCTAGAGGTCTCGCTGTATGATGGTACAGCATTCAATTTGTTGCTTTCATGAGCAATACGAAGGGCGGAAATTATGTTTACGTTGATCTCTATTCCAACTTTCTGTACAGTTTCCGAATCTCTCGGAACCGAGATAATGCAAAACTTTTTTCGATGTGTGTATGCTCGCTCCAATTGAGACTCCTCCGTAGCATGCTCCGATTATTTCAGTGGAAGTAACTGCTTCCAGTGATTGTTCTACAATTGTGTAGTTGTACAACAACGTGTCTTTCATACAATACGCTACATTTCTCGGTGTGGAGGGTCAATTTCCACCCCATGCACGATGCGTCTATACTCTGCCAGTTTTCCAGCATTTCGCTACAATTATCTAGCGTTGTCACTTCTCTATATATAACATTGTGACTTTCCGCATACAACAGTATACGAGAAACGCATCATGGAACTTTCGGCGTAATCTACTAGGTCGTTTAGATATAGTGTGAAAAGTAATGGTCCTTTAACGTTCCCTTAGGATACGCCTGAAGTTACTTTTAAGTCTGAAGCCTTCTTTTCGTTTTGAAAGATATGTCGTGCTTGCTAGAAAATCTTGAATCCAGTTCTATAGTTGGTCAGATATTGCGTACACTAGTGTTTCGTTCATTAGGCGGCAGCTCGAACTCATTATGGAGGTCAAGGAATACAGCATATATCTGGGAGCCCGTATCTACTGCTTTCTGGGTCCCGTGTACGAACAGAGCGTTGCTTCTGGAACCCATAACGATTCCTACAGTGAAGAGTTTTGGCCTCCAGAAAAATCGTAATAGTCGAGCATAAAATACGGATACGTTCGAAATTTCTACAACAGAACGGCGTCAGAGACATATGCCTAGAGTTTTGTGGGTCTTTTTGAGGACCCCTCTCGAAAACGGGAATGTTCCGTTGTCTTTTCCAACCATTATGAATGCGTCGCTCCTCCAGAGACATGTGATATACTGCTGCTAGATTAGGGGCAAGTTCGTTTGCATACTCTACGTCCGTTAATCGTGACACTTCAGCAGAACATGATGACTATGATACTCGTTGAAACGTCGCGTTGTCTTGACCCTTCCAACCGTCTGGAAATCCAACAGTACAAACAGGCAGAATCTACATTCACACAATATGCTTGATGTTGCGGAGTACGTAGTACAGTAAATACACAATATTAAAATGACGCCGGCCGCGGTGGTCTCGCGCTTCTAGGCTCGCAGTCCGAAACCGTGCGACTGCTACGGTCGCAGGTTCGAACCCTGCCTCGGGCATGGATGCGTGTGATGTTCTTAGGTTACTTAGGTTTAAGTAGTTCTAAGTTCTAGGGGACTCGTGACCACACCAGTTGAGTCCCATAGTGATCAGAGCCATTTAAACCATTTTTTTATTAAAATGACAGCCATAATTTTTCTGGAAGTTCGTGCAAGAATTTCTCGGAGAAGCAGTCACAACATAGCAAGTAACTTGCACAAAATGAGCTGCTACAGAGTTTGGAGAATCGATTCATCAACGACTATAACTGTCGCTTCATCAGCGACTACAGCTGACAATGCTTATTAATCACGCCTGGTCGTCCCCATCCCTAACGACATTCTCAGACACTCTGATTAATCAACAGGCCCTTATCGATGTCGTCCATTCTGTGTACTTTGAAAACGAGCTCACTGCCAAAATTAAAGCCTTGCAGCTACTCTCATTTACCGGGAAAAATTGTACGAGTAATTATCCGCTCTCTCTCTCTCTTTTTCTCTCTCTCTCTCTCTCTCTCTCTCTCTCTCCATTTTCCTCCCCGCCCCTTCTCTCTGTCTCTCTCTCTCTCTCTCTCTCTCTCTCTCTCTCCCCCTCTCTCTCTCTCTCTGTGCGTGCGCGTCTCTTCTTGAAGAAACAGGTAGACGGTAAGTCCTGAAGCGGGTCCTGCTGTGGCAATGCATCTTAGTCGGCCTTGCGACGTGAGTTACTTCCACACTATTAATCACGCTTTTTCACCCGTTTTCTTCGGAAACTTTCCGCCAGCGAATCGGCTACCCTTCATCTGTCATTCTACGGGCCTGTGGCGCAGCGGACTGCATCTGACTTGCAGTTTATAGAGGTTTACTGCAGCAGGGCGGCTGAACTGGAGCAGACGAACTGATGAGATTGGAATTGGGTCCGCATTTCTTGGTAGGCAAAGAGTAGCTTTCCAATGGACCTAGAGTCACTGATAGACGAAGAGTGACACGCTGCTCCAAATACCCTTGCGAAAGTATTGCTATCTCTGATGGGAAGAAAAGAGCAGAAGATTAATGTGGCCATTGGTCGCGAGAGATAGTGGGGAATCGCTTACTTCAATTGTTATGCAGGTATAAATAATTACAAATGAAGGTTTATGTTCACCTTAACGATATTTACTAAATCTGTTTAATATTCGTTCCACAGTCAGTATTGAGACAACTCTGATTCATTTACTCTCAGGATCGTTTACAAGAAATGCAATCTGATTATGAAATATTATCTGTACAGTAATACAAAAACGTCAGTGAAGTAATTTTTGTTGACTATGCTGTGATTTTATACCATCCCTATCAGCTGATTTTGACATCTATGTATGTTAACAGCACTCAATAAACAACGGTAAAACGCTTATGAAAACATGTAACTTTACACGTCATTCTCGATCGAGTCATCGAAGCGAGGAGTGGTACAGGCCCTCCACAACACACAATCAGGTAGCTTTCAGGACGAAGCCTGTAGATTTGGAGGTAGAAATGCAACATATGCCCGCACAGCATCTGAAACTTATTTACCGGTAAGCAGTACAGTTCCGTATCCTTATTCAACAACTTCCAGATGCAGATGTTGGTGATGCAGCGTACAGATTACAACGTTAGTTGTCTGTACATATTGATGATTTGATAGTAGCCAAAGAGGCTGAAATCAGTTGATCGGTGTTTATTAATAAACATTCTAATTCAGGGAAAATTTTGACACTTATTGACATTATACACGTTGTGGAACCTAGCTCTGAGAAGCAATCTCACAAACGTCCAGGAACGTAGTTAAATATATCTAAACTGTACACCTACAACGCAAAATACAGCAAAGGATCAATGTGCCGCATTGAGAAAAGTTACGGAAAAGTGATATGGTGCTATTATCGCGACTTTTTTTGTATATTACGACTGAGAGAAATGAATATTAAGTGGCATTACACATTACACCTACATACTTTTTACGTACCATCCTCATTTGTGGAGAAACTATAGATAAGTGGGAGTGATTATCACGCAAGATTTTATTTCTACAATGTGACAGTTCAAACATTAGGTTTTGGGTGGATGATGGAATTTACCAGCACAGAAAAACCTGACATGTTTATGATGTATGGATCGGGTAAGAAGAATGCAGTTCTTTCTTGTACACTGTATGGTGCATGATATGCCGATAGGCGTCAACCATCGAAGCAGTTATCTATCAGCCTCTTCAACCATTTACGTGACAGTGTTGGTGTAACACCTAGACAACGTAACAGAAGGTTCGAAAATGGTTCAAATGGCTCTGAGAACTATCGGACTTAACATCTGTGGTCACCAGTCCCCTAGAACTTAGAACTATTTAAACCTAACTAACCTAAGGACATCACACACAACTATGCCCGAGGCAGGATTCGAACCTGCGACCGTAGAAGCCGCGCGGCTCCGGAATGAGTGCCTAGAACCGCTAGACCACCGCGGCCGGCGTAACAGAAGGAAACAAGTGGTGACAGAAGAGGGAGAATTAACGTTCCCGCTGCCGTTGCAGTTGATCAGCACGTCAGCCCCCGCGAAATCGCACGAGAAAGTCACTTGAGTCGGCCAAGTGTCCTAAGCATTCTCCACCGACGTCGGCTCCATCCCTATCATATCTTTTCTCATAAACAGCTGCAAGGAAACCACTATGACTATCGTGTTAACTTCTGTACATGGGATTAGCTACAGGGTACTCCAGATGTGTCACGTACCTTGTTTAGTAATGGAGGCACATTTACCAACCACGGTCAAGTAAACAGTCGGAACATGCACTACAAGTCTGTTGACAATCCCCGTTGGCTTCGTCAGATGGAACGTCAGCGTCCATGGAGTGTAAGCATGTGGTCTTGCATAGTGAACCATCAGCTCATCGGCTGCTTTTTCATAGACGGAACACTGAACGCGCAGTCCATAGTGCACGAAGTACTACAGCGTAGCTTCATGAATTATTCCAAATCATTGGATTGGAGGAGGAGAATTTGTGCCTTTGCCGGCCCGTTCCTCAGATTCGACGTTGTAGACTTTTTTTCTGTGGTGAAAGGTGAAAGACGCAGTCTACAAGAACATGCCGGCTAAACCCGATAATATGCAATGACGTATTACTGGAGCCTGTTCGCACAACGCCGCTCAAATGCTAGCACGTGTGTAGCAGTCGTTCCATACCAGACTGGAATGTGTATTGCCACTGCCGGTGGTCATTTTGAACACAACCTATGAAGGTTATTTGTCTCCTTACTGGTCAGAATCCATATAACTGGCCTACGCACTTGTGTTGTTCCTCAGTGTGTGCTACCCCAGGTATTGTACAACTACCAGTGTGGGAACTTTTCAAAGTACGATATCTTGTAAACTCCCACTAGAATCCTGCAACAAACGCCACTGTCACTCTAATTTATTCTACTATCCTTTTAATGTCACTAGTCATTGTTCCCTTTAAAGAAGTGAATGTTTGCTCGAAAAATACAATTTCTATGTATTATTACAATCCGTTGATAGGTTAACAGTACGAGTCCCTAACTACCAGTCCATTCAGTGAAAGTACGCATAAGTGGCACTTTCCGTTTCAGCAGTGTTTTCAGTGCAAGCTTTAGATTATTCACACTGTACAAATCCGACAAAAGGCAAATTTCAGCTGTTTTTTGTCCTCAACAACGTCACATTCCCTCCTGCTTCCCAAAGTTCTCGACAGGATAATCTTCCCTTCAAAGTAGTGAGTGTGCATATTTTCCTTGTTTCGCAGCTTTTTCCTCTCCTTTCCTTTTATCAAGCAGTATCTATATGACACTCTTTCGAATACTGTCTTACTCCCAAGCCTCAGTAAGCATTCACTTTTCTACATTTTTCTCTGCAGCCAGATATCAAATCTTTCCAAATATTTAAGATATGTAACTACAGCCAATATAAAACATTTCGCAGATCTCTTGTTACATGACTCCTTATTTTCCTTTTTGTCAGCAATCCTCGTACTCTGGCTTCACTGGTACAACAGCCATTTGCTTTAAGCATGCTTCCTAAGAAAGTGAAGTTTGCTGTTTCAGTTATCTTATAGCAGTTTTCTGTTTACTAAGCTGTGTGTCTTTTCTGTTTTAATTGCTTACTATTAATTGTTTACGTTCATACTTTTATCGATCTTTTTCGATTTTATATTATTTCCTTCAGCACTTTCTGAAAACTTTCTTTTTTATCTCGAACGGCTTGATCACCTATATTAACGAGATGTCGTCAACAAATCTATCAAGTAGATATTAAACAGGTTTGGATACGTGGAGCAACTGTGTACTACACATTTTTATGTAGTATTGCATCCATTTCTTTCTCTTGAACTCTTGCCATTGATCTCTGCCCTACGTATAATCCCATTAGCGGTCTCTTGTGTTTTCAGTCTATTCTTCTTCCGATATTTCAAACACTATTTTCCTTTTTTACATTTATTTATTCCAATTTTTTACACTATTTCAAATTGCATCTGAATTCTATGGAAATGCCTAGTTCCATCACTCTTTCCATCAACCATTTCACACATTCAATGGTATCTTTCTTTTCTTTCTCTGCTCTGAACCCCAAATAATTCTCAGACAAGATGTTCTCTTGTCAGGATGAATATAATCAAGACAACAGTCATGTGCTGCAAAGACAATTCAATTATTCATTGGTGTCAACAATTTGGTGACTGGAACTTATTTAATAGCCACAAGACGCATGGACTGCAAAGACAGTAACATGGTTTGTTTATATCAACTATTTGGTGACTGGTAGCTATTGACATTGGCGACATACCATGAGACTTTCGGAAAAACGTCAATTCTGAATATTTCAAGGGACAGGAAAGTGCGACAATTATCCATGAAGTTGCTGACAATACTAATATACAGAAGAACGGGAGATAAAATTGAGGAACTGTTACGTGACGATCAGTTTGACATAAGGAAAGATAAAGGCACCAGAGTGGCAGTTCTGACGTTGCGGCTGATAATGGAAGCAAGACAAGAAAAATCAAGACATGTTCATAGCTTTTATCTACCTGGAAAAAGAGTTAGACAGTGTACAATGGCGCAATGTGTTCGAAATTCTGCGAAAAGCAGGGCCAAGCTACAGCGAAAGACGGGTAACATACAATATGTACGAGAACAAAGAGGGAACAAAAAGGGTGGAAGATCAAGAGCAAAGTGATTGGATTAAATGTGTACCACAAGGATGTACTCTCTCGCTACTACTGTTCAATCTATACATCTTAGAAGCAATGACGGAAACAAAAGAAAGGTTGACGAGTGGGATTAAAATTAAAAGTGAAGGTATATCAACGATAAGATTCGCATCTGGTGAATGGGATGAACAGTCTAATGAGCACTGAATATGGATTGAGGGTAAATCGAAGGAAGACGAAAGTAATGACAAGTTGTAGAAATGAATACAAAGAGAGACTTAAAATCGGAATTGGTGATCACAATATAGATGAAGTTAAGCAGCAAAATAAACCTGACGGATGGAGCAAGGAGAACATAAAAAAAAAAGACTAGCACCGGCTAATAAGTCATTCCTGGCCAAGGGAAATCTGCTAGTGTGAAGCATAGGTCTTAATTTGCGTAAGTAATTTCTGGGAAAGTACGTTTTGGGCACAGCATTGTATGGTAGTGCATCATGAACTGTAGGAGAACCGTAAGCGAAGAGAATTGAAGAATTTGGGATGTGGTGTTGCAGAAGACTCTTGAAAATTAGGTAAGGATAAGATGAGGAGCGAGGAGGTTCTCCAGAAAATAGGTTAGGAATGGAATATCTCGAAAACACTGACAAGAAGAGGGGGCAGAATGTTAGGACATTTGTTAAGACATCAGGGAAAATCTTCGAAGGTTCTAGAGGAACCCATACCTGGTAATAATTGTAGGGGAAGACGGCGACTGGAAATTATCCAGCAGAAAACTGAGGACGTAGGCGCCAATTGCTACTCCGAGATGAAAAGTTGGTCACAGGAGAGGAATTCCCAGCAGGCTGCATCAAACCAGTTGGAGGACTCAAAAAAAGAAAAAAAATCTTCACAACTCTGAGCAACGAGGACTTCATCATGTACTTAGAAAACAGCGTTAGTGTGACTTGTAGTGGACTCGTGGAGCCCCTGCAGGGAACGCCGCACTGGGTGTCTCGTCACTTCGCCGGCAGCTAGCCACTCGCCCGCCGTTTGCCGCGGAGGACGCGAGTCAATACAGGCTGGGCGCGTCGCTTACCAGCACACAATTACGGCGATAGCATCGGCCGGCACTTGTTCCGGTTCGCCTGACGGAAGCCAATCCGCAGCGCCTAATGCGAGCCACGTGGGCGCCCGGCTGTAATCCACATCCAATCTCTCTCTCTCTCTCTCTCTCTCTCTCTCTCTCTCTCTCTCTCTCCATCTCTCTCCCTCCTCGAGCGTCGATAGCCGATAGGCGTTCCGGAAACGAGTACAGCCCCTTCGCCCGCTCGTAAACATCTTCCCTGACAGCTGTCGGCCACAAATCGACGACGCTCCGTTTTAAGATTCAAACTTCTTCCGATTACCCAGCAGTTCCACTGCGTGTAGGTTCTAGAGTGATCACGCGACTCCTTAGTTATCAGAAAGAGCCTAAGCGACGAAGGGAGGCATGGAAGGTGGAAGGAATATGTAGAACTGCTGTCCAAGGGAAATGGACAAGGAGGATTCATTATAGAGAGAGAAGTAGATGAAGAACCATTGGCAGACACCTTATTGCGGGAAGAACGTGACACAGTACTGAAAGACCTAGGCCGAAACAAGGTCCCTGTAGTAGATGATATTCCATCAGAATTTGGAAACGATCATTCGAAGCAAAAAAGTCTAGCTAACATGGGCTCTAATATGCGTCCTGATCAAATTTTTACCAACAATAAATACCGTGGAATAAATAATGGAGTAAATATTGGTATTTTATAGCACGTACTGAACTATGCGTAAGTTTTATTTTAGATACTCTTTACGTAAGCACTATCCAAAAAAATCAAAACTAATTTTATTCTGTTGATTATTAATCTGTTGATACAGTAAATCAGTAATATTTACTAGCTTGCGTATTTTAAGATAATGGTTTTTAGAACTAAACACTTCTCTCTTAATATTTAAGAACATATGACATGTTCCCTCCAGCTTAAAACACTTAAAACACTGGTGGACAACATGGTTTACTCAGTGGGCAAGCACTATATTATTATTCAACCAATTATTTTTTTTTATTTTTTGTTAGCTTTAGTACTGGATGAGACAATGTACGTAAGTATGGAAAGATGTTGATTACGGGAAGTAGAAACTAAGGACTTGTATATCACTTTTTCCTCAATGATAGCATAGCAAAACATTCCAGCTCGATAATCTTGTTGGCTCTGAGTGTCCTTTCCGCGTTCTTTACTTTCCTTTCTTTTCTTTATTATTCTGACCCCTTTGTCATGATTTTAGCAAATTTTTCACCTTCAGCAACACGAAACCTGTCCACCTTTTCTTGCTGTCTCCGGTTTTGATGCCTAGTCTGCTCATGGTTATGATTCTCCTTGTTAGTCCATCATTAAAAGATATTATGGCGTCCATCACACAGATCTGAAAAGCTGACAAACCAAGAAAACACGAACGCACATGAGAAACAGAAGAAAACCGAATGAATCGGTTTGGTTCGACAGAAATATCAACTGCAATAAATCCCTGCTCACAGTCCAGTCCATATCTTCTTCAGGGATATTACACAAACGAGATGGTATGGGAATAGCGATGCCAAAAATTAAGTAAAGAGAAATGGTAGGCAAGGTTTTGTGTCTTATAACTGTGGCACAGCTAGGCATTTACGCGCCGCATCTGCTTTTGAAAGGCATTCAAACAGGAAAATGATGAGGTACTACTTATGAACTACACATTTTAAGAATCAGGAAGAACAACATAATTTTATTAAATGAAATAATTCCATTTTTGGGCCCTCATGACGCCCTGATCCCCTTAAGAGCTTTGAGCACTACTTCATCTTCGATACTGTGAAACAAATCTCCTCTTTTGCAGTCTATCAACTTTCCTTACTTTGAGAGGAGGTGATTGTTCATCTTCGCTATTGCGAAACGCGTCTCTACCACTGAACAAGTGCTCATAACTCTTAAGCTATGCATTTTATAGCCCGTGTTTACCAGACTATTCTTGCTTAGAATGATCGTTTCTATCATTTCCCGGAATATTGACCGTTTCGCCTGGGACACCCAGTATACATCGGTATGGAAAACTTATGACCGAAAGCAATTTCCATATGATCTGTCTGTCATTGCCAAGTAACATAGCTCAATGAAACTTGTACCATACATAAAGAGAAGTATTCATGTACACTATTGCACATTACAGAAGGTAAATGAAAGAAATACGCAATGGTAAGAAGGAACTCTTTTAGACAAATACAACAATTACATTGAAGTCATCGCTATCTATGATGGTCCCCTGTACGTTAGAAAAGGCGGGCCATAGTTCTTAACAGGGTATTTGATCACCACGACCGCCACTGCATGCTCTGTAACGTGCTTCCAGGCTGGCCCAAGGTTGGTAAGGAGTGCTTGTGGTATAGCGTTTCATTCCTCCACCAGTGAGTTTGACAACTGCTGTATGTTAGTTGGCAGGTTTAGACATTTAGCCGTAGGTCTCCCCAAAGGATCCACACGTATTCGCTGAGATTTAAGTTGTGGGATCGAGGAGGCTAGTCCAGTAGCCGAATATTTCGTCTTTCCAATAGCTACTCCACTTTCGCACTTTGAAAGAAGAAAGGAACGAAGATTAGAGTTTAATATGAGAGATTGAGGCCGCTAGAGGACCTGTCAGGATAGCCGAGGTCGCTAACGCGCTGTTTCCTGGACTTGGGTAAGTGCGCCGGCCACGGATCGAATCCACCCGGCGGAGTAACGACGAGGGCCGGTGTGCCGGCCAGCCTGTATGTGGCTTTTAGGCTGTTTTCCACATTCCGCTAGGTGAATACCGTGCTGGTGCCCACGTTCCGCCTCGGTTACACGACTCGCCGAGATCTGAACATGTTCGCACTATTCCATGAATTACACCAGACGCAGACAGCTGGGGTACACTAATTCCGTCCCAGGGGGTGCGGGGTGGCGGCAGGAAGGGCATCCGGCCTCCCCTTCATACCAACCTTGCCAAATCCGTTCCTAACAATGCCGACCCCGCGTCAGTACGGGACATGGCACCAGAGAAAGAAAGAAATTGAGCCCGTTAGAGACGGAGTACGCGCTCTGAATGTTTCAAGGATGGGGAAGAGAACAAGTCGTGCCGCTTCAAAGTGTCATTCCTGCCATTTGCCAGGAGTGATAAAGGAAAAACCACGGGAAACCTAAATCTTGATGGCTGTACGCGGAATTAAATCGTCGTCCTCCAGGAAGTGACCGTAGTGACGTAACAACTGCATCCCTTCGCTCGGTCTCCCAGTGCCATCAATACAAACGAAGTGAGGGCTCAATGCACCCCTAAAATAACGTCCACGGTGAAGCAGTGCGGTATCACAATAACGTTGACCAGTTAGTTGTGGAGTTCAAAGATTTTGAAATGAGTTACTCTTCACCATAACAGCTGCACCACCAATGTTCCTGGGTGCATTATGTGTTCCCACTCAGAATCGCTCGTCAGACTGAATTTGCTATCCGAGAGGAGCACGCAAGCCTACTTTTCGTTGGACCAGTCTGTGCTCTTGGCACCACCGCAAACGGTGACTCTTATATGCCGTTATATACGGAACACAACGTACTGGTCTTCTGGCAAAAAAAAACTATCCAATGCATTCGCTTGGACTCGGAACGTGAAATTACATGCCTTGAAGTCTTGTTAGATGTGTTCACAATTGCACCTGCTGTTTGACCTGCGACCCATATTGCAACAGTAGCAGCTCGGTATTGTCACCGGCTACATTCGTCGTCGTCCGCACAGCTACAACGTCGTAATACTGTTAACTGATAAGAGTATAACTAATATCTTACGAGCATTGCCTAGCGGCATTTCTTTCACAAACTTGAATAACTAATTTTCTTGAATCATAATCTGCAATCGTTGAAACTAGTATGGTACCAGTTTTTCATTGTCCTCAGATATTATTACCAAGCAGGGTCCCTTTCTCTTCCATGCAATCACCGAGTGTCTTAAAAATATGAAAATTAATTAATTACTTAGTACAAGTTTTGATAGTTTGTTAATGACCAGTTTCAGTTTAAATTTTGCTGCCTCAGTAAATGTTCATTCTTGTATTCCATAACGGAGGTTTAACTGATTTGCCTTTTTGAGTATTAACTTCACTCTCTTAAAGTAGCGTAGAATTTCGCTGGCAAAACTAAGAACTGAAGATACAGCACACATTAAGAGTGCTCCATTACATTTATTCTGTATTTAGCTTAGCTACTGACTTCTGCTGGCTTGGTATGCATTTTATTATTCTTAAGCTACAAGTTCATGGTTAAAATGGCTCTGAGCACTATGGGACTTAACTTCTGAGGTCATCAGTCCCCTAGAACTTAGAACTACTTAAACCTAACTACACAAGCTAATTCGCTGATCATTTGCTTACAGTAAATTTAGTTCAGTCTTTCCATAACTAAAAGTAAATTGCTTGCCTTTTTCCAAATTTTCCATTACGTTGCTTCGACTTAACTAAAAGTCAATTTTTACGTAACAAAATTCAAATTATAGCCAGTCACATATTATACAAAAAAATTCATTTAACTTTACTTTAAAAATTAGTATATCAGGACAGGTAACAGCTAACTCAGTGCTTTCTAATTCATTTTTTTTTCTTGTGAACTGTTGTGTTGTGGAATAGCCTGACAAACTTCTGTTGCCACGCCAGTGATTGTTTGATTAGTTTTCTTTGCTATTGCCTTTCCTAGCGTTTTAAAAATTCATTGCCCTAGTCTGCTAACAACCGCTTAAGTGTCCCTTTTTTCTGCTAATTTGTAGTTTTTGTATTAAATGTTAGCTGGAACCCTTTTGCGCCTGTGTGGTTCGTGAGCGATTACACTATATTCCACCATTTCAAAACTGTCAGTATTTAGATTAGGCTTAGAACAGGTTCTTCCTTCAGAATGGTCTGTTGCACACTTTCTTCCTGCTAACAGGCAGTATTTTCCTTCGATAACGAGAGCATTACTCACTGTAAAATGTCATTAGGCGTACGCGATCACGTTCATTTATATCCAGCAATCTAATGGGCCTATTAGGAAGGGGGAGGTTACACATCCACGGCGGTATGCCGTGTGTTGTTCCCGTTGAAAAGTACGCGAATTATTTCCCACCCATGCTGTCGCTGCCGATTGCAAATAGGATAGCAACTGAAACTGGATTAACGCCGCACGTCGCACTCCAGTTCGCGTAACTGGGAAGGGGATTTCACGTTCGACACGCCGGCCGCCCAGATGGAGTTGCCTTCTGCGAATGAGGTCAGTGTACACTGCACGGGCCAAACGAGCCGTGATCGGCATGCAGGACGATAACCGCCGCTCCGCATTAGCATGCGCGCCTGTCGACGTGTTATCGACGAGCCCGGCCGGGCGGCGGTCTCTTTGTGCTGCTACACGCACTGTCGGAGCCCTAAGTGAGCCACGCGCCACTTGCTGTGGCTACTTGGCGCTGCGCGCACTGTTACATCCAAACAAAAGACGCAATTTGCAGCGGTTTCCGCGCCACCGCGCAGCTCCCGCCGACGGCCGTTATCTCGCGATTGGTTCTGATGGCTACGGGCGTCATTGAAAGAGGCGAGAGCACGCGGAGTGCCTGTTCATCCTGGAAGCCAGTCGTCCGGACATAACACTGCCCAATCAAGATATTTATTTTGATTCGTTTCTGCGATTCGTAACAATGTAAAGGAAATAATTTATTTCATAACAGTAACGCTCCATAGATGTGGCCACTGGTCATATTAGTTCTTCAAGTCCTTCCCTTTAATATTTTCCTTAGCTATTTTGGTCACTGACTCCATATACGACAATAGCTTGTTTTCCTATTTCTTTTTTTTGCCGCGAATGGCTTTTTATTCATAAAAAAACACTCCGTCTTCAGGCCACGAGTGGCCTACCGGGACCATAAACCGCCGCCTCATCCTCCGAGGAGGATTCGGATAGGAGGGGAGTGGGGTCAGCACACCACTCTCCCGGTCGTTATGATGGTATTCTTGACCGAAGCAGCTGCTATTCGGTCAAGTAGCTCCCCAACTGGCAGCACGACGCTGAGTGCACCCTGGAAAATGGCAACAGCGCATGGCCGCTGGATGGTCACCCATCCCAGTGCCAGCAACGCCCAACAGCGCTTAACTTGGGTGATCTCGCGGGAACCGGTGTATCCACAGTGACAAGGCCGTTTCCTTTTTATTCATAAACCGAAAGTGAACGATCATCGCAAACATTTTATCAATAAAACCGCCTAGATCGTTAGATAAAATATCTTTATTTATTACGACGTTTCGACATCTGCCAAAATCAGGTACGTGTAATTGAGATGAAGGGAACATACAGAGTGAAGTTCGTTATACAACATCAAACAACAACAATTAAAAATGCTAAAAAAAACTTTGCACCTTCGAAACAGGGCGAGCGGCATGTTCATATCTATACCTAATCACGACGTCAACTAACAACTGCTTCAAAAATTCCCCACAAGCTTATCTAAACTCAAAAAAAAGGTTCAAATGGCTCTGAGCACTATGGGACCTAACAGCTGAGGTCATCAGTCACCTAACTAACCTAAGGACATCACACAAGTCCATGCCCGAGGCAGGATTCGAACCTACGACCGTAGCGGTCACGCGGTTCCAGACCGAAGCGCCTAGAACCGTTCGGCCAACCGTCCAGCTCTAAACTCCACATGGACCAAATGTCACCATATGAAAATATATCGTGAGGCAGTTATAATCAAAACGGTGTTTTGTAATTAAACTGTGTATATTAGTGATTTAAAGTATGTCTGTCATTTTATTAGTGGAAGGGAAAAATAGAACAACAGAAAAACCAGGGGACCTGTAACAAACTTTCGTACTTTTAAAGTATAAATAATAGTAGTCCTTTGGATGAAGATAGTTGTGGGAATAGACAGAAAACATCTTTAAAAATAAACCGAACGTGAAATAATAATTATAAATTTATGACACATGTGTTTTGCATTCGGTATGTTTGTCGCGACTTGTACGACGGGCACAGATGAGAGACAGGCAGTATTACAACAGAACTCATAACTATAGCTCAATAAACTTACAGTAAGCACCTTGGGCCTTATAGCACTGGGTAAATCTCAATTCAGTTCGGCAATGTTCAAATGTGTGCGAAATGTAATGAGACTTAACTGCTAAGGTCATCAGTCCCTAACCTTACAGACTACTTAACCTAAATTATCCTAAGGACAAATACACACACCCATGCCCAAGGGACTACTCGAACCTCCGCCGGGATTAGCCGCACAGTCCATGACTGCAGCGCGTTAGACCGCTCGGCTAATGCTGCGCGGCGTTCGGCCATGACAAATACGTGTGTCGTTTCTAAAAGTATGCTCATTTAGAAAAGTTAGCTTATACGGCGGGCACAGGTAATGGAATACCGCGGTTACGACGGTTGCAATCTATGACAATGCCGTATCAGATTTTCCAGTTAATCAGTACTTCAAAAGAAATAAAATGTTATTTGTAATAAGATAATATGAAAAAGGAGTCTCATACTTGTGTTAATAAGTTTTCTTCGTAAAACAAAGGTATAAAGCTGGCTATCCATGGTACCATATAGCCAATGAGATTTAAAGAGTCTCCTTTATGTTAAAATTTTCCACAAATAGTAAGTTTCAGCGCAAAATCGGTGTACAATGTCAGTAGCCGATGAAGAAACCTTTCTAACGATACGTCATTGATCCCTGTATGATTAGTATTTCTTGAGAAATAGAGATTTTGGCATGAGAAATAATATATTTGATGAAAGTAAAATTTGAAGGCAACCCCACACTACCGCCACATGTCATCTAGGACTTATAATTCTGCATAATTTTTTAACCAGTTGTAAGTTGACACACGATTAGCTGTAGCTTCTAATACTGATACTGACCTCGTTTCGCAAGTTCAAAATTTTTTGGTGAGTGAACCTTTTATAAAAATTTTTAACTTTTAAAATTTTTGGAGTATGATATTGCATAGCAAACGACTATCACTCTTTATGTTCCTTTCCTCTTGATTATAGGTGTCTGATGATAGCAAATTCCGAAACATCGCAATAAATAAAGACACTCTGCTTAGCGACCTAATCTGTTTAGTTCATAAGAAACAAACAGCTTTGTCACAATGTATCTTCATCTATAAATTAGAAAATAAGCAAACCACCTTTAAGTACACTGAAGGGTCAAATAAACGGGTACACTTGTCTAGCCCGCATCTCGTGATCGTGCGGTAGCCTTCTCGCTTCCCACGCCCGGGTTCCCGGGTTCGATTCCCGGCGAGGTCAGGGATTTACTCTGCCTCGTGATGGCTGGGTGTTGCGTGCTGTCCTTAGGTTAGTTAGGTTTAAGTAGTTCTAAGTTCTAGGGGACTGATGACCATAGATGTTAAGTCCCATAGTGCTCAGAGCCTTTTGAACCAACCACACCTGTCTAATATCGGTAGGGCCCCCGCGACTACGCAGAAGTGCTGCAACAGGACGTGGTATAGTCTTGTCTAATGTCTGGAGTAGTGCTGGAAGGAACTTACACCATGAATCCTTCAGGGCTGTCCAAAAATCCGTAAGAGTACGAGGGGATGGAGATCTGAACAGCACGTTACAAGGCATCCCATATATGCTCAATATGTTCATGTCTGAGGAGTTTGGTGGCCAGGAAAGTGGTTAAACTCAGAAGAGTATTCCTGCAGCCACTCTGTAGCAATTCCGGACGTATGAGGTGTCGCGTTGTACTGCTGAAATTGTCCTAGTCCATCGGAATGCACAATGGAGATGAATGAATACAGATGATTAGAAAGGATGGTTATGTGTCAGCTGGCTGAGTCGTATCTAGACATGTCAGGGGTCCAGTATTACTCCAACTGCACAGGCCCCACACCATTACAGAGTCTCCACCAGCGTGAACAGTCCTCTGATGACATGCAGGTTTAAGGGATTCATGAGATTGTCTCCATACCCGTACAGGTCCATCCGCTCTCTACAATTTGAAACTAGACTCGTCCGACCAAGCAACATGTTTCCAGTCACCAGCAGCAGATTGCCGATGTTGACGGTTACTGGAGAGGCGTAAAGCTTTGTGTCGAGCCATCACCAAGGGTAAAAGAGTGGGCCTTCGGCCGCGAAACCCCATATCGATGATGTTTCTTTGAATCGTTCGCACGTTGACACTTGTTGATGGCCCAGCATTGAAATCTGCAGCAGTTTGTGAAACGGTTGCACTTCTGTCAAGTAAAACGATTCTCTTCATTCGTCGCTTGACAATGACGCTAATTAAAAACACAGCCACTTCAAAGAAGCTAGCACCTGCTGGTGGATAGATTTTCAACCGCCAAAACTTAGCTGGAATCTCAAATAATAAGATGCAGCCATCTCTCAGAACTATATACAAGATAAATCAGTGTGGAATACAGTACGACACCATAGAATTCCAGGGATAAGTTTTTAAGTCAACCACAAGCTTCTTTGAGGGTCTCCAACATAAGGATGCAAAAGGTTTTGCGCGGAAATATGTCTTAGGCTACTACCCAATGCCCATATAACAACAATCACCCAAGGATTTTGACCAGGCTCTGGAGTATGGAATTAGAATTCACAAAACCGAACTAATATTTCTGGTAAGCATAGAAATGGGACTGCAATACATTGACTGAGCTTAACAAACTATTATGCGATATATTCGGTAAATCTGAGAGAGGCAGTTACTCCGATAAATCCTGTGTAAAAAAAGTTGAATAAAACTACTATCAAAATTTCCACTGAAAGAAAACAAACTCATGACAAATACAAAAGAAATGCATCACAAAACGTAGAAACACAGACAAAATAGACTGAGTTAATAAATTGAAATATCTTGGATAAACTATCCAGCTGGAGCGATTAGAGAAATTTACGATGGACGTAACAGTTCATAAAATGGAAAGAATATTTTTTGATAAAAAGTGTCTAGAACACAGCACCCATATCTAGAAAAACTGAATTAAAACACTGAACCACTATGATAAGAGCAGAATGTTTGTACGGATATGAATGCTTGAAGATAAAATACACAGTCCTGTTGCATTTGTCCGACCACCGCCTACGCTGGATGCCAACGTGCAATAACGGCTCACAGACGACAGATAGCAATATCTGCAGTGGAGGGTATATAAAGCGTGGAAACGTGCAGGTTGTGGGGGGTCTTTCTATGAGCGTGGCGTGCTGGGATGCGGAGGCGGAAAGTGGTAACTGCCTGCCACACTTACGTGTTCAACACAGAGATGATATTCAGACTGGTGTAAGCCTTATTTTGCCTTTATCCAGCAAGCTGACAGCCACAGTAATTGAAAAATCTCTGTGATTCAGAACTGTACTGAACGCAAATGTGAGCAGTTTTGATTACTTCTTTGTTGTACAAATAATTAAATTTACTACCACACACATATATAGTTCCGTGTAGGGGCACACGTTTTACAACGGAACGCTGTCACTGTAAGAGCACAATCCAGTTGTGCAGAAAAATCGGCCGTATTTGTTATTTAATGAGGGTCGCCTGACCTGAGCTGTTCTAGAACAATAAAAAAGGGAGAAAAAAATTCCACTCTTTCAAATAGTAGATTTATTTTCTTTAAAATGTTTCACAATTAAAATTAATATTTGTACGTTATAGGGACGATACTGATTGCTTACTTGAAGTTCAATGAATGAGCAATAACCTCTGAAAAATATAACAATTTGATATTTCACAATTGAATGAACGTTGATGTGCTGAAAATTACAATAAACGATAGCGTGGTGGGAATCTCTAATTGAACAGAAGATTGGTATGGAACCGCGACTGGCTTTGCAGAATCTGCGCATCTCGCAATCACAGCAGGATCGAAAACCCAAATAAGTAAAGAAACGAGGGGGGGGGGGGAGGGGGAGGGGAAGCAAGGAGGGAGGGGAGGGAAGCAACACAAGGCGCGGAATTGCTCTTGCGAATCGTGAGCTGCTAAGAGTAGAAACAGCGCTGGCTCTAAAAGACGACACTCGGTGTATTCAGAGAAAACTGAGCGTTGTGCCCTTTCGGCCACCCGTCACTGCATCGACTCCTCGACACCTGATTTTTCTCCGCTTCTAGAAGAGCACCGCTTGGACGGCAGAATTCACGACTCTCAACACGCCGAAACTTCTACGCTATCAGTTACCGTACGCCCATTAACTGTCCAGATGTTGGCGTGTCCCCACTCACTGGTTCAGAGAATTACGCTACGACGCTGATGACACTTCTGATTGGCTAACATCATCTGGAAAGTTAGATTCTGGAATTGTCTCACACTAAAGACGGCACAATGTCGATGTCGCATACTTGCAACGGTGGAAAGGAAATGCGGATTCTTCACACTAGACATCTTCAGGAGAGATCTGGCCGGTCTGCTATACCTTCCAAGACTATGCCGCAGGGCAGGTCCCTGGCCCCTTAGCGTCCCCTGTACTAACCATCCACGCCCAACTAATACGGAAACGTTTTTGCCTGAGGTAATTCGATTGGTCTTTGCCACGACAATTCGGTTTTTCGGGACCAGTGCTCCTCTGGGACGGAAGGGGAGGGGATGGTTCAAATGGCTCTGAGCACTTTGAGGTCATCAGTCCTCTAGAACTTTTTTAAAAAAAAATCTATTTCCATAACAATACTAATTATACATATTAACCCACCTTCTAACATGATTAGTGGGCCATAAATTGATACTTCAAATTGGGTTATAATGCAGCTTAAATATTACAGTTATGTTAGTGAAGTACAGTTTAAACTACTACAGTGTGTTAGTTTTGTACAACAATGGGCAATTTAATTTAACCTACTTGTTAATTATCTAACCTAGAATGACTACTAACTGCAGCGTCACAGGTGTGCCAGTGAAGTACAGACCTACTTAGAGTAGCCAGGCTACACGAGCTAACCCCGAGGAGCATGCCCCTGGCAGTGGGCTGGCCAAAGTTAGTATTCGATGCAGTTTCCTAAATTAATGTCCTAAATCTAACTCCTACAAAACACTAACTTAACCTACGTTATAATCGGTGCTTTAGTCATAATCGGTGGTATTGAACCCCCCACACCCCCTAGTCACGTACGTGGCGGTTTCCAACTGATGGAAGTCGGCCATCCCACGCACAGGCGGTATGGGAATGGAATCTGGTCTCAGTCGGTTGGTCTGTGAATTGGTACCTATTCTTGGTCTCTCAGGTATTCTGTTAACACTTTCCGTGATACCTCCTCTGCCAGAGCATTCAAAGTGTGAAAAGTGTCTTGTTGTCTGAGTAGTTGGTATGTGTCATTGTTCGGAAGTCTGTATCGGAGTGTTGTCGCGACATCATTGAAGAGAGGGCACTCGAAAACCACATGGTCGGGAGTTCCCTCTGCCGCGCTACAGTCGCATTTGGGGGTTGCCCTTTTCCCAAACCGACATAGATATGTTGGATAGGGTCCATGGCCAGTGAGAAAGTGAATAAGTCCTCGTGTAGGTTCAAAGTGTTTCATACCCCCACGCTCTTTTACGTCTGGTAATAACTGGAAGGTTCTTTTCCCCGTTTCTTCTTCCTCGCAATCCCTCTGCCAAAGTTCCTCCTCTCTGTTTCGTATTTCTCTCTTATCGTCCACCCTCACACCTATGATATCTATTATTTTCTCCCTGTTCCCCTTTTTGGCCCAGGACCAAGCCGCTTGCTCACGTATCTTCATATCTAGGGGGCAGAGCCACATTATGACTAACAGAGCTCTCCCCCGGAGATGTCCTGTAGGCCCCTTCTGATCTTAAGATCATGCTTCTTTGGACTCTTCTCACTGTCATGGCGGGCACGACCCGCGTGAGTCTGTGCGCCCAGACTCCCGAGCCGTAACCCACTACTGAGGTTAGAATACTATTGTGATAAAGTTTTATGAGATAAGGAGGGAGATGAAATCATGTCCAATGGAGATGAGATTGTTTAGTAGTTGGAGAGCTGTCTGGGTTACGGTGTCTATGTGTTTCCCGAAGTTCCATCTCTCATCAATTATGACTCCCAAGTATCGCGTCTCCCGTCGCCGAAGAACTGGTGAGCCATCGATTCCTGATTAGCTGACCGTTTAGCAGTAAGTGTGTAGACTTACTCGGATATATTGTCATCGTTGTATTTTGGCACAATTGGTGCAGTTTCTCTATGGCCCTTTCGATCTTTGGTTCCATGTCTTCTCGGTTGCGACCGCCGACCAGCAGGAGGAGGTCATTTGCGTAGGCTATCACCTCTAGCACTCCTTCACTTTGCTGTAGTCTAGAAATGGTAACATATGAATGTCCCAGAGAAGGGGTCCCAAAACGGAGCCTGGGGACACCCTTTGGTGATTACTTTCCCAATTCTTCCGCTAGGGGATGATAGCCATACCTCCCGATCCTTACAATAGCTCCTCAGTCACCCATATAGCGGCCCTGGACACTCTTTCTCCCGCAGACAGGAGAAGAGCGAAGGCCACCACAGGTTGTCGAAGCCGCCACTGATATCCACCATGATGCCAACTACGTACTCATGCGGGGTTGAGCCACAGACCCCAGCCGCCAGAGCAATAGCATCAGATGCCGACCGCTCCGGCCGGAAGCCGAACTGCCTGTTGCTCATCCCGCACAGCACCCGGTGAGCCATCAATCTTTCAGCCAACAGTTTCTCTAAAAGCTTCCCTAACAGGTCCAATAGGCAAATCGGCCTGTATGATTCGACTTCGGCCGGATCTTTTTCTGTTCCATTTTTTATTATGACCACGTACACTGTTTTCCAGCTTTTGGGGAAATTCCTTTGTCTGAGGCGCTCGTTATAGAGGTGAGTTAGCGGGGCGATTAACTGGGGGGGGGGGGGGGGGGGGCAGGAATTGCACCACCTCAGCCACAATGCCGTCTGGTCCGGAGCTTTCCCTCTTTTTAGGGATCTTATTTGTGCAGCCACATCCTCTTTCGAGAAGGGGTAGACTGCCGTGTCGTTGTTTTCTTCTTGGTCTGTATCTCGCAGTTTCTGCTGGCTTACGGTTTCTCCATCCGCATTGTCGTCAGGCAGTAGGGACCGGAGGAGGACCTCTGCAGTCTCCTGCCATCCTGTCCCCCCTGCCTGACTGTTGATAGCTCCAGGGCAGAGCGGATTTATCCCTTACTAATTTATAGGGGAGGCCCCATGGGTCTAAGGCCAGCTGGTTCAACATGTATCTCCCCCAGCTACGCATTATTACTTCGCGTAGCTCCTTCTGAAATTTCTGCTTGGCCTCCCTATATTGCAACTGCCATCTTTGCCTTTCCAGCCAGACGACACTGCGCTGGTAGTGCCTCCTCAGCCTCCTGACAGATTGACGTAGTTCCTCTAATTTGGCCGACCATGGTGACGGTGAGGCCGCCACGGCCTTCCTCCTGGTTGGTACAGCGGCCCTCACCGTTCTGTGTACTGCGCCTACCAGTTCCTCAGCTCTTTCGTCCACGTCTATGTCTTGACGTACGTCACCTTCCGGCAAGGCAGGAATGTCGCACTCCCTCGCTAGGCGTTCCCAATCTGCTTTGTTGTAATTGAATTGTACTTCCCACCCCATGGTCCAGCGGCACTCCCTTTCACCTAGAGTGAAAGTTATTAAAGTAGGTCGCTGGTGGTGGCTTTGCTCACGACCTTCCAGCTCTGTATGAAATTTGCTGCGTTTGGAGATGTTAGGGTTACGTCTATGTTCGTGCCCTGTCCTCCTTCTGCTGCGTAGGTAGGAGGGTTGCCCGGATTGTTGGCCACCACGAGCTGCGAAGCCATGATAAATTTTTCCACTTTGTGTCCGTTTATATCTCTGGTGCCGCTGTACCACAGTGGGGATTTTGCATTAATGTCAGCAGTTATGACTATCTTCCGTCCCCGCAACGCCGTGGTACCTCTTGCCAGATGTTCTAAATGTTGCTCGATCTCATCTCCGTATTGGAAGTATGTCTTTATGGGAATAATTACTCCCACTGGGGACTGAAGCTCCACGACGTTGCAGTGACTAGTTGTGAATTGTGAAAGCGTGGTGACCCTCAGAAGTTTATTTGTAACCGCTATCGCCGCTCTTGGGTCCTCCCCTCTGCTGACAATTTGCATGTTGCGGCAGAAAAACCTATTTTTCCAGCTTGGGAGAACGGCTCCTGTAGGCAGAGCACATCCAGTCTCCTCTCCTCCACCTCTTTACGGAGTTCCTGTATCACAAGTCGGCTATTGTGAGTGTTTAATTGTCCAATTGTTATTTCCTCTAGAACTTAGAACTACTGAAACCTAAGTAACCTAAGGATAGCACACACATCCTTGCCCGATGCAGGATTCGGACCTGTGACCGTAGCAGTCTCGCAGTTCCGGAATTAATGGCCTAGAACCGCTCGGCCACCACGGCCGGCTGACCGAGGGGAGCTGGCATGTGCGCTGAAAAAATTTCGCGACTGTGTTCAATTATTTGTTGACGTGTTCGCCAGCAGTTTGTGACCACAACATTTCTGCAAACCAGCAGCTCAGGAGGACCTGAAACGCTCCCTGTTCATAGCACGCGACCACCCACGTCCGTCACTGCAAGCTCTGACGCCTGCCTCAGACAAGGGAAATTTACGATATTTGCACCACAAGGCACTAACGATGTATCTCCCTCCATCGCAGTTACGGATATTAAGCTATCAATATTACTCATTAAGGGGGGTAGGACGTCAAACGGGATGACTTGGAGCAGGAGAGACACCACAAGACATTTTAATTTCCACTGTCTATACTTTTAAAAATAAATTCATAAAGCTTTGTCAGAATGTCCAGAAAGGATTCAGGTTTTACACTTATAGTGGTGGAAGTTCAAAAATATGAGAAAATAATTTATTTTTTTACATTTGTATTTCACCTTTTTTCACTTACCATTGGCTGCATTTGTTGCTATTAGTACACTTTTCTTCATAAGTAAGGGAGATTCTTCGATGAATTTTGCACAGCATACAAATCTTACTTACAGGTGTATGAAACACTATAATTTTCCAAATCTATTAAAAACTGTGGTAAAAAGTGAGATAATTAACTATAAAATTTGAGTTTTTTTCTAAAGATAAAGTTTAAAATATAACAGGAAATTCATAAATTAAATAATTTCTAGAGATTCATACACCTGTAAGTATGGTTTGTATGCTGTGCAAAATTCATCGAAGAATCTCTCTTACTTATGGAGAAACGTGTACCTATAACAACAAACGCAGCCAATAGAAGTGAAAAAATGATGAACTTTCACATCTAAAAAAGAGCTATTTTTTATATTTTTGAACTTCCACTGCTATGATTGTGAAACCTGAATCCTTCCCGGTCTTGCTGACAAAGTTTTATGAATTTATTCGTAAAAGTATAGACAGTGGAAATTAAAATGTCCTGTGGTGTCTCCCTTGCTAAAAAGACGGCCCGTCTGACGTCCTACCCGCCTTAACGCAAAGCGATGTATGTCATGATACTGTCACAGCGTGTCGGGGGGATCCAGAAAACAGTGAAGCCGGCCGTGGTGGTCTAGCGGTTCAGGCGCTCAGTCCGGAACCGCGCGACTGCTACGGTCGCAGGTTCGAATCCTGCCTCGGGCATGGATGTATGTGATGTCCTTAGGTTAGTTAGGTTTAATTAGTTCTAAGTTCTAGGGGACTGATGACCACAGATGTTAAGTCCCATAGTGCTCAGAGCCATTTGAACCATTTGAACCAAAACAGTGAAGTCGTTATTGTGAAGCAGAAAAGGAGCGATTCCAGTGACATCCATAAGGGCAAAATCATTGGCTTTCAGGCCAAGACCAGAAGTATTTCACAAACCGCTAGGTTTGTAAACTTCGAGTGCCACCGTGATCGAAGTATACCGTGCTGGGCAAAATGCCGCGATCCAAAACAGGCTCCGAGGCAATAGTGGTGTACCAAAGGCCATAGATCACAGAGACGAACGACAGCTGCAGAGATTCTTACAGGTGAATAAAGGTGCAGTCTTCGAGCAACCGACGGCCCAGATGAACCAAGGGGCTACCAAAAGTGTGTCCTCAGCGACTGTTCAGCGAATGTTTCTGCGTGTGGGACTCCGCAGGAGCCGCCTGTTGCTCATCGCCGACGAAGTTGGGAAATTGCACGAAAGAACCGCACCTGGGAGTCCATTGAGTGGTGACAGATGTCCTTTTTTAGATGAATTACGTTTCATGCTCCAATTGACATATCACGTAGGCGTGCACAGACCTGCAACAATAGTCGTAAGGATACAGGCCGGAAGAGAGTGAGTTATGATCTGAGAAATGTTTACGTGGCTCATTTCGTAGCTCCTTTGGTAGCACGTACATCCCTCCATTCTGGTTGGCTTTCCTACAAGCAGTTCGTTTTTCCTACATGCATTTTTTTTTCTCTACTACTAGCAGGACAATGCAAGTGGCACACAGGACGCAGTGTGCGTGAATGATTCGAAAAGCACCAGGTTGAGTTTACTGTACCACCTTGGCACCAGTCTTCCTGGATTTAAGAGCGATCGAGAATCTGTTGGGCCACCTCGATCGGCCTATTCACACCATAAAAACTCAACCGAGAAACCAAGGGCGAATGGCCGTGACGCTGGTGTCGGAATCGCTCCACGTCCCTGTCGGTGCCTCCCAGTGCCTCAGTGACTCTCTCCGTTGGTTGATTTTGGGGAGGGGACCAAACAGAGAGGTCGTCGGTTCCTTTGGGTTAAGGAAGGAGAGGACAGGAAATCGTCCGTGCTCTTTCAAAGAAACCATCCCGGAAATTGCTGAAATAATGTAGGGAAATAACGGAAAACGTAAATCATGGTTGCCGGACGCGTGTTTGAACCGTCGTCCTCCGGAATGCGAGTCCAGTGTGCCAACCACTGCGCCACCTCGCTCGGTCACTGACTCTCTTCCTCCACGTGTCGCAGTGGTCTACGCTGCCGAAGTTGGCTATTCAGGCTTTCGGCAGGTGATCACATTAATAGGATGAAGGAATGTGTAAGCACCGGCCGCTGTGGCCGAGCGGTTCTAGGGGCTTCAGTCGGGAAGCGCGCTGCTGCTACGGCCGCAGGTTCGAATCCTGCCTCGGGCACAGATGTGTGTGACGTCGTTAGGTTAGTTGGGTTTAAGTAGTTCTATGTCTAGGGGACTGATAACCTCAGAGGTTAAGCCCCATAGTGCTTAGAGCCATGTGAACCAAGCAATGTGTAAGCTGTAGAGAATGGTGGTACTTGAAAGACGCGTTATTAGAAAGATAATGGGTGCAATAAAAACTTCAGTTGTTTGAAAAATGAGAAGTAACGAGTAGATTTAGGAATACATAGAGAGATAGGAATGATGACAAAATGGAGTTTAATCGTCTTTGGACAGTTCTACCGAGTGAAATAGAACAGGCTAAAGAAACAAATATTGCTGTATTTCTCGAGAAGGAAATCGCCAGCAGCATGGATTACACAAATACAAGTAGAAAGAAACAGCGTAAAAGAATAGGAAACAACAGAGAGAAACCTTCTTAAGAATAAAATACAAAATGTAGAATGCTTTCAAGGCAGAAGAAATAAGAAACCAGGAGCAAAATGAACAGATGGAGAGGAAAGATGATATGGGGAGAAGACGAAGAACAAAATGGTTCAAATGGCTCTGAGCACTATGGGATTTAACATCTGTGGTCATCAATCCCCTAGAACTTAGAACTAATTAAACCTAACTGACCTAAGGACATCACACACATCTATGCCCGAGGCAGGATTCGAACCTGCGAGACCACCGCGGCCGGCAAGACGAAGAACACAACAAACAAAGAAGAGGCATTAAGTTGTTACGTGACGCTAGTTGGTCAGTACGAAGATAGTAAAAAAAAAGGACGGTTTGCAAGAATACACACCACTCGTGGTAACCGAGCGGTTTGAGGCGTCTTCACGGTTCGCGCGGCTCCCTGCCGTTCGAGGTTCGAGTCCTCCTTCGGCCATGGGTGTGTGTGTTGTCCTAAGCGTAAGCTAGTTTAATTATTCAAAATAACAGTCACAATCGAATATTTATTTTGCCGCCAACTGGTTTCAACCTGCGATGGGGTCATGTTCAGGGCAATTTACACTGTAAAGTTATAATATTAGTAAGTAATCATGTAAGTAATCTACAAGCAATTAGTTACATGAGTAAACAGATTTTTATACCCATTGCGTCGCTCGCTGGAGTCGTCACCCTGTTTGTGCACGGTTGGTAACTATGCATGGTTTATGTTACATTAAGTAGTGTGCAATCTTAGGGACCAATGGCCTCAGCAGTTTGATCCCATAAGACAATCACAATTTTCAAAATTTCCAGGAATAGACTTCACAAAATGGCACAAACAATGTCCACGTTGTGACAAGTATGTAGACTAATTAAGCCCGCGTCTGTGGTGACTGACACCTTCACGCACGGTGACGCGTCCATTGCCCCAGAACGCCTCGCCGTCGTCGCGGACGTAATATCCTGCGTCCTGATTGCGGACGGCAAACACCGGCGTGTCCCAGTCGCGAGCCCTAATATTCCGCCCACCGGGGGCGGACGCCCTTCCGGCGGCGGCTACGGTGTCCGCCGGCGCCGCCCCCGCGGCGAACTCAATATTGACCCCGCGTCCTGCGCTCCCATCCCGGCCCCCATCCGCTCCCATAACTCTGCGCCTCCGCCGTCGCGGGCCATCCGGCCATAATAAAGCACCACTCGCCGGCCGCGTGACGTCACATAAATTCCTTTCCGCGCAGGTCTCAGGTGACCCCCCTCCTCCTCCCTCCTCAACCTATCCCTCCACGCCCCCTCCACTTTCTCTCTTAGCCTTATCCCCATCTCCAGTACCGACATCAGTTCTCTCAGGCGGTACGAGCGTCTTATTGAATCTCAGACTCGCAGATTAAGTTTCTTGTATGCGAGGAATGCTTCAAATTAGCGAGATTTATCGACTGCCCCCCTCCATCCTCCACCTTTTGCCGCGGCGCCCGGTCGTTGGACACATTTTCGAAGCCACTTTCCGAGTTTCAATTAGTTTTCTGCGAACTCTGGCGCGCCGTAGCTGGCCGCGCGCCGCCTCCACGTACCTCCGCCCCAGAAAATCCTTGCGCAAAACAGATGACTGTTGGCGGCCTGGTGCCTGCGGCCGGCGGTGCTGAACTTTGCGAAGTAATAAACGAGACAGCCGTCCACGGTCTGTGGCTTAAAAGAGTAGAGGCTTTCTGTAGCGGTCCGTGCCTCGTAGACCGTCAGCCGTTTTAGCATTCTCTCGTTAAAGTCTTCAGATTCTCTTTACAGTCAGAAACATTTGCATACGTTAAGACAGTTGTTTACTGTATATCTGGATAGTAGGAAGCACTAGGTTGGCCTCCAGTGACAGTAAACTGAAGAGGACTGAATCCCACTCGACTAAGGTAAAGTGAGGGGTGCCACCCGGTTTTCTTGATACACAGGATGATTCAGGTGCTCATAGCTATGGCTTTTATGCAACCCACTGCACGTTCAGGTAACACATGCGAGAGTTTCTTGTTCTCTCTCTCGCTACACGCAAACCGTTAGCCCTATAGAAAAATAAACACAGTCTTTTTTCTAGTAAATATAACGAGTTAAATTCTGTGTTTCAAGAAATGGCTCTGAGCACTACGGGACTTAACATCTGTGGTCATCAGTCCCTTGAAGTTAGAAATACTTAAAGCTAACTAACCTAAGGACATCATACACATCCATGTCCGAGGCAGGATTCGAACCTGCGACCGTAGCGGTCACGCAGTTCCAGACTGAAGCGCCTAGAGCCGCAAGTCCACAACGGCCGGCGTTAAATTCTGGAACGGCATACGTCTTTGTTGCTGGCCGTAGTTACCTAATTATTCAAGAAATGACCAAGGGAACGTCATGAATTGCCGTGACTTCAATGTACCGGTAATTTATGTCTTTGAATGAAAGCGTCGTTTCCTTTGATCTCATTACGTATTTAGTTCAGTTACGATCTGTAATACACTATGGCAGTTCTTTACGTATGGTTCCTGTTTGATCGAACTATGTAACTTAGCAGTGACACGCAATGGGAAAGTTAGCCCTACAGAAAAATAAGCAGAATCTTTTTCTAGTAAATAGAGTTAAATTCTGTACCAGGATACGTCTTTGTTGCAGGCCGTAGTTACTGAATTATTCAAGAAAGACGAGTTTTTCTTGAATAACTCGATTTCCATGGCCTCCAGTGAAAACATACTGCACTACAACAGTTAACTATATTAAATTTCCTGCGACGAGAATCTTTTTGTTTTTTCTGTGGGACTAGTAGTTTGTACGTAGCGGGCGAGGGAATATGAGAATCTCACCGTGGGTTTTTAAGGCGTTGCAGGTTTCGTAAACCCAAAGGTATGGGCAGCTCGGTCACCCCTGTATAGCAATGATCGGCCATGAAACAAGTGAAACAAAAAACTTGTGGGCTTTCAAAAAAAGATAAATAAATGAGCTGAGGTGTTAGTGGCCCTCAACTACGTACCCTCAGACTCAACGTTGCAATATTAAAAGTTTTGGCTGGTTTCGTCGTCTAGGGACTGGGATACGTAGTTGCCGCATTACAGACCAAATACTGCTGAGTCTACAGTATACGATAAGAATACACGCATGAATCGAATGGTCGAAGGCTTCTGATGTGGGTTACCAACGCAAGTACAAGGATAGAGTACCAATAGGCACAAGAAAGTAGGCATGAAGGGAGCCAAAACAGAAATAACACTCATCCATTTATTGCACCATTACACACGCACATCGTGACATATAAGACATTCAAATTGGTTCAAATGGCTCTGAGCACTATGGGACTTAACATCTGTGGTCATCAGTCCCCTAGAACTTAGAACTAATTAAACCTAACTAACCTAAGGACATCACACACATCCATGCCCGAGGCAGGATTCGAACCTGCGACCGTAGCAGTCGCGCGCCTCTGGACTGCGCGCCCAGAACCGCGAGACCACCGCGGCCGGCATTTAAGACATTATGACAAACAGTGTGCATAATGAACACTGCACAATTTTACCAATGTAAGAAATTAAAATAAATAATAATAGCATAAAATTAACTTAAGTGCCTTGAAGAAGTGTTTATGAGAAGAACACGACGGGGCCGCAAGGGAGGAGGCAACACAATGCTTAACTCAGGTGCACCAAAACAAACAACGGACACCAGGCCGCGCCAACAACGGACACGTAAGGCACGCAACTACTCTCTCCGTTGCGGTTCCGCGCGTTCCACCGAAGTACTAGCTACCTGAAACATTTTAATACTTGGAACAGTACACCCGTGATCAGCAAATTTTTGAAAAACAATAACATGACATAAAATACAATAATTTAAGAAAATCACATCATATGAGTATGAGCTTATGGTCTTTCGGTAATTAACAGATTACGAAAGGTAAAGGGGCATGTGCCACTATTAAATCTTGCGTAATTACACTACTAAATTTCTCAGTACCCAAGTTGCAATTAACGCAACAAGAATTAAATCATTTAAGTGATAAAGTTGCTTTAAAATAATAATTAAATTATTTCATACAAAAGAGGACCAAGAATGGTCCGATCAGTACTCCCCCGTGAAGCAGTTCACACGAATGGTACTCCACGACCCATACAAAATGCAACACAAGCACAGAGACCCGGCGTACTACCAGAACCACCAGGCAGTAAACCAAAACCGTACTCAGCCAAAACGAGGACCGACTTTTAAAATAACGATCTCTAGCCCTGGCCGGACAACAGACCAACTGCCAGGAAATCCATAAGAAACCTCAGCCAACTTAATATCCAAAACAACAATTTATGAACACTATGGAAAACACAAGACCTCTCAGTACAAAGTCTTCCGTTTAGTCGCGAAGGTGGCTCCGACCCGCCTGCTTATGTGCCAAGCGTCGTACGGAGTGCCGAATCAAGCTTAACCTTCGTTGACCGAATGCGGAAGCCGCACAAGACAAAATAATCTCCAATCTAACTGCGCAAGGCAAACTCTAAGGAGTGCCACTGGAAACTATGCACTTGAAGATCAAACATAAAGCACCCAGACTAACGTGCCGCTGAACGACGCACTTCCATCACCAGCGTCTAGTAGAGTACGGAGAGCAGCGTAGCCCATCGATATACATCCAGGGGACGGTAAACGAGGATAGCAATCCCAGCGGCGGAGAGACACGAGGACGAAATGACATCCCACCGCACATAGAAGGTATTTCAAACTCAGGCACCACAAACTACAACAGACGAGATTTTGCTCCCCTTGGGAATCAAGTTAAACGGCACACCACGCCGCTGTCCACACTATTAACCATAAAATCACGGTCCGGTCTTCCCATCGGGCCCCACTCGGCGTCCAGACGCAAACAACCCCAGCCGAGCAGAACTGTCTTCACGCCAAGGGAGCCACCTCATACCTCCTCACACGCCTCCAGCTAAGCCCCGGGCAGCGATCACACACGGAAACACCTAACGACAAAGCGCAGTCTGAGTGAAAACTCAGCACTAAGGTCGGTACGGATTTGGAAATAAGCCAGCACCGTAACACTTTATATCAATCGGCAATTGCGAATTATGAAAGTTACATATAAATTTATAAGTGAAAGATTTTAGTTAAATAAAATCTGATGTTCTATCTCACCGACTTTAAGTGGTGATTACGATAGTAGAAGTGCTTTTGAGAATGCGGTATATTTCTGCAAAACACTTATTGGTGTCAATGGTCCAGCAATTAAATAAAATATAAGTTGACTAACAGACAAACAATAGATTCCTACTGCACGTAATTAATTATGAACGACAACATAGGTTGCGAGATTTTTACTTCTAAAAGCACACTACGTCTTCACTGTAGAAGCCACGGAAATCTCACAAGTGCACCAGGCGGCAATCCGCAGTATTTCTGTTGCGACCACGCGCAAATCGCTCCACACTCTCCAAGTCTCTCCACGACTCCGCGTTCATCGCGTTCAACACTTTCCGTGTCCTGTACGCCTGTCCCTCGCGCCGGACTCTTCCGAACTGCCTCGTGTCCTCTCCGGAAACGAGCGCTCTGATTGGCTAGAGCGTCCCGCCCTGTCTTGAAGCCAACGTATCCGCACAAATATAATGAAACACATTCGAAATACTGGAGTTACATTTAGATCAGTTGAAATGAAATAAATATTCCTACAGCTCGACCACAGACACGCTCTAACAGATATTATTAAATACATAAACAAATTAAATAAACATATGTCAAAGGGATAGCAACAAAAGGTAGGCCAGTAGCCTAATATCTCTGTGGCTTTCTAAAACACAGTAAATATTTAACCAATTTCTTCATGAATAATATATATCGGATATAAACAATGACATGAATAAATATATTTATAAGCAAGTGTAACTGTGGAGTACTTGTGGCCTGACATGATCGATAGTAATCGGCCACTTTGACCTCCTATAACTCATGTACTATTCAAGTTACATGCCTGTAATTTATACCAATTTAGCTTTACACCAATAGCTTTCCAAAGACACGTCGATCGATGAAAAGTTTAAATTTTGGAAATTTTGCAAATTACTTGTATAATTTACCCTCAGATACTAAACTTTAACCTAATAAAGATATTGAAAATCTGATTACATCATCAGAATCGTCGTGCAAATAATGGTAATGTACATGTTTCTTTTTGAGGTGTCATGATTCCTGTGGCTACTATTAATTTCTACAGGGTATTGCAAAATGGTATGGCCAAACTTTCAGGAAACATTCTTCACACACAAAGAAAGAAAATATGTAATGTGGACATGTGTCCGGAAACGCTTACTTTCCATGTTAGAGCCCATTTTATTACTTCTCTTCAAATCACATTAATCATGGAATGGAAACACACAGCAACAGAACGTACCAGAGTGACTTCAAACACTTTGTTACAAGAATGTTCAAAATGTCCTCCGTTAGCGAGGATACATGAATCCACCCTCCGTCGCATGGAATCCCTGATGTGCTGATGCGGCCCTGGAGAATGGCGTATCACAGCCGTCCACAATACGAGCACGAAGAATCTGTACATTTGGTTCCGGGGTTGCGTAGACAATGCCCCCATAAATGAAAGTCAAGAGCGTTGAGGTCAGGAGAGCGTGGAGGCCATGGAATTGGTCCACCTCTACCAATCCATCGGTCACCGAATCTGTTGCTGAGAAGCGTACAAACAATTCGACTGAAATGTGCAGGAGCTCCATTGTGCTTGAACCACATGTTGTGTCGTACTTGTAAAGGCACATGTTCTAGCAGCAGAGGTAGAGTATCCCGTATGAAATCATGACAACGTGCTCCATTGAGCGTAGATGGAAGAACATGGGGCCCAATCAAGACATCACCAACAATGCCTGCGCAAACGTTCACAGAAAATCTGTGATGATGACGTGATCGCACAATTGTGCGCGTACACATGTTGATTGTGAAAATTTACAATTTGATTATGTTGGAATGAAGCCTCATCCGTAAACAGAACATTTGCACTGAAATGAAGATTGACACATTGTTGGATGAACCATTCGCAGAAGTGTACCCGTGGAGGCCAATCAGCTGCTGATAGTGCCTGCACACGCTATACATGGTACGGAGACAACTGGTTCCCCGGAGCACTCTCCATACAGTGACGTGGTCAACGTCACCTTGTACAGCAGCAACTTCTCCGACGCTGACATTAGGGTTATCGTCAACTGCACGAAGAATTGCCTCGTCCATTGCAGGTGTCCTCGTCGTTCTAGGTCTTCCCCAATCGCGAGTCATAGGCTGGAATGTTCCGTGCTCCCTAAGACGCCGATCAATTGCTTCGAACGTCTTCCTGTCGGGACACCTTCGTTCTGGAAGTCTGTCTCGATACAAACGTACCGCGCCATGGCTATTGCCCGGTGCTAACCCATACATCAAATGGGTTTCTGCCAACTCCACATTTGTAAACATAGCACTGACTGCAAAACCACGTTCGTGATGAACACTAATCTGTTGATGCTACGTACTGATGTGCGTGATGCTAGTACTGTAGAGCAATGAGTCGCATGTGAACGCAAGCACCGAAGTCAACTTTACCTTCCTTCAAATTGGGTCAACTGGCGGTGAATCGAGGAAGTACAGTACATACTGACGAAACTGAAATGAGCTCTAACATGGAAATTAAGCGTTTCCGGACACATGTCCACATAACATCTTTTCTTTATTTGTGTGTGAGGAATGTTTCCTGAAAGTTTGGCCGTACCTTTTTGTAACACCCAGCATATGAGCTGTGTAATGTCTGCCATTAAGGTTTGACAAAGTCCGCCATCTTTGAGCCTCCCGGCGCACAGCGTCACCAAGGAATGCCCAGCCACGTGCTCGATGGATCACGTGCTCCGGCAGTTGTGAGGCACCACGCGGATGGTAACGAGCTCGGCTCTGCCGGACGAGTCCAGCGCTGGCCCCCAACTCTGGATTAGAATATGTCCTGGGCGCCGCAACTCGCCCATTACCTCGCAAACTGTACTCTGTACAGATAAGTTTTGTTGTGAAAGACATGGAAAATAACATCAGAACGTCCGTTTCGGAAAAAGAGATTAACAACAAAACTTACAGTATTTGATACAGAACTCTTGTAAAAAAGATATTTTGTTGTACTAATATGGTCAATCGGTTAGCGAAGCCGAGTATTCCAAAGTCGTACGAATAAATCTGGAGACATACCACCAGATTCTTGGATAAATATCATCTGCGATACCTCAAAGACAGCAAGGGAAGGTAAGTACGAGAACTGTCCACAATCAGTACCTCTGTAAAACAGGAGAAATGAGGGGAAGGTGTTGGTCGAGTTGTGGGTGATACATTTCTCCCCAACTGCAACTACTCAAAAGGACATTGCTACCTCAATTTTGTTACACCGAAAGTATCGTACAAAAGAACTTGCAATATTCATAAGCAGAAAAAATTCATCTAATCATGACGATATTGGTATTTTACACCGAATCCAGTTTTAAACAAAGATATTCTTCCACAATTTTCTAGTCAGACGCGTGAACCCTAACTTCAACTGTTTAAGGAGAACCACTATAATCATAACCTCTTTCATAAAACAGTAAGTTTAAAATTCATAAGCTGTTAATCCTCTAGCAGCAACCCATGGAAAAGCTACGGTGAGATAATCTGAATTACACCCTGAAAAATTTTAGCTACGACAGAGAATCATCAGCACTTGTGAACACAGTTATCCTTTACCATAAGCTTGAGATAAATGTAATTTATGCAGGACTGCTCATGAATTTCCCATTGGAGCCATCGTCCTGGTACGTTCTAGAGACCATCAACCTTTGTTGAGCTAACGGCACAGTCTGTTTCCTGAATGATAAACAAGGCCCTTCTGAACAGTAAGCAAGGTCAGCCAGCACTTCTACGCAGCTAGACAGACAGACACCCAAAGTCGATTAATCAACCTACATTAGATCACTCGATGGTAACCCACTCTGTTTATGACAAGAACGCCAGCTCGTGGCAACGGTGTCGCACGGGAAGCAGGCACAAGGCAGGATGCGCAGGCCGCTGTTATTGCCAAACGACACCATGCACTGTTCTTTAGGAGGAGCCACAGTCGCACTGTCCACAGCGCCCCTCTGCAATATGCGCGTCTGAGGCGCTCACGGGAGTTCGAATACCTCGCAACAGCGACGACTTTTCGAGTCTGCACATCCTTTAGAACACTTCATTCATAAAATTCACTGTTATAATTTCGGCTTTTTAGCCATCTTTAAGCGGAGTATAGGGAAAACCAGCAGAAAAATTTCCCTATAGGCGAGTAACCAAAGTGAATATGCTCCTGTTTCGAAGACTCTGACTGAAAAGTGGCGTACCAGCTGCCTCAGTGCGCCTTCCTCAGAGTCTTTAAAAATTTTACCCAAAAATTTTGCCTTGCAAACGTATTAGCGATTTTTATGTTGAGAGAGATGTAGACAATGACAATAGGAAACAGACGGAAAAGTAATAAATAGTGGAAGACAGTAAACGGTGGGCTCGCATCTCGTGGTCGTGCGGTAGCGTTCTCGCTTCCCACGCCCGGGTTCCCGAGTTCGATTTCCGGTGGGGTCAGGGATTTTCTCTGCCTCGTGATGGCTGGGTGTTGTGTGATATCCTTAGATTAGTTAGGTTTAAGTAGTTCTACGGGACTGATGATCATACATGTTCAGTCCCATAGTGCTCAGAGCCATTTGAACCATTTAGTAAACGGTTGTAGTGTTATAGAAAGAGCGAGAGATACGACAGCAGTGGGAGAAAAAAAGAGGGACACAGTGGCAATGGAACACACTAGACAGTGAGACATGCTAGAAAAATTTGTTTTATCCTCACATATTTTGTAAGGTTTGTTATGGCAGAATTTTTATACCTGTAAAGCGTAGGAAGCAATAAACACTTTTCTAATCGCCTGTTATTTTCGTTTCATTTAATGCTTATGTTGTTCACATTTAATGAGCTTTATGTGCTAACATGGCATACAACTTTGTATTACGCGCCGTATGTGACGCTGTCGTGTTTTACGGTTCGATGATTTTAAGTGTTTAACTGTTTTTGGTAAAGATTTTAAAATTATTATTTTCATTGATGACTTGTACTGTTATTGTGTCAACTGTTGCATTCTTGATGATTGGAGAATATATTAATAAATACGAAAGGTTTCCTATCCTAATAGGGCGCCCTTTCCCGAGGTTTCCTTACGGTAGCAGAAGGAGTAAACTGGCAATTGCCTGTATACGCTGTAACTGTTCGCTTGTACATTTTTGACACAGTTCTTGGCATGTGCTGAGAAAGTGGTAATACCTGTACTGTACATGAATGTAAATTTAATTTTCTGCCCTGTAGGATGATTTAAAATGGGTCCCGGCCAAAAACAAGTCATCGAGCGAATAAAAAAGTTAGATTTGCAACATTGGCTGGGTTTTCATGCTAGGAAAAGAGTGAAAGGGTAGGTGTCAGTGGGCGAGGAACAAGGAGAAGGATAAAGAGAAAGTTAGTGAGAGTCAGTGATGGTATGGAGCACCACTGGGAAGTAATCAATGAGATTGTAGCAGTAAGAGAGAGCAAGAGAGAGTCAGTGACAGTGACAGGAGACAATACTTGTAGGACAGAATGAAGGAGACTGAGGCTGTGAGACCGGAGACAGTTAAAGTTGCAGAGACATAAAGATACAATATGACAGTGAGTTGGGCTGGATGAGTAAGTGCAAATGGGAAAGTGGGAGTGGGTGGGTGAGAGCGACTTACAGCGAAGGACTAATGAGTGTGAATGAGTTAGTGATAGGGGAGCTTATGGGAATGGGAAAGGGAAATGAGCTGCACGTTAAAAGATGGGAGCATTTTTGAGATGGTTTCATTCTTTTCCCTGTTACATATGATACGAACATTACGTGCCAGTAAAATTGTAATTGTTTACTTACGTGAAATTAAAATAACGCAAAACTAATTTTACACTTCGGACCAGATACTACGTGCACAAAAATTTTGATGTACTTCATTACCACAACATGGGGTTCCCAGAAACGTTCTGATGTAAACGGAAACACCTTCCTGTATATTTATCCCTGCTACGTCACTTTTTAAGCTACGTTTTCGCCTCATACCAGAATTTGCACAAGTACGGTGACTTTGACCCTCTGTATATCGGAAACCGACAAGATATCGAGAAGATGTTCAAGGTTGCTCAGGAACGGGATCTTAGGAATATATAATAAAAATGAGGCATTGCTGCACATATCCGTCTTGGAATTCGCTGCTCGGACGTGGTACACAGAAACCATAGTTTTGGTGCGTTTCTCGATAACGGATAAAGATTTTTCAAAACGGCAAGAGATCACTTGTAGATAAATGCCTAAATAACCTCCCATGAACTAGTGACCCTCCATAAGCCTCTTAAGACGCACCGCGCGCCACATCTAATGCAAAAACAACCAACAAATTTGTTCCATCGGCCTAACCCCGAGGAGGTGTGCAATATAGACTTTTAGACTGCGCTTTACAGCTAGACTATCCTTGTGTTGGGTATAAAAGTGGTCCTTAGTGCCAGCGCTATCCAAAACTCACGACCCTACATTTGTATCACCAGCAAAACCCGAAGTATCATCGCTAGAAAAAAAATAACAAAGTTTATGCGTGGCGTTTTAGAACATATTGGTAGCGCATTAACCCAGATGCTTACCGAAATACATTTGCACATGCCAAAGATTTAAAATGTGTCTGTCATACATCACACGATCCACAGAATGCGAATATTTATGTTGTTGGCGTCTTTTGCACACGTAACATCAAAAATTGATTTCAAAATATTTAAAATTTTTGATGTGTCTGAAAAATTTTTCGCTGTATTCACGGACGTTGCTAAAGGTCCGAAATTGCATTAATGGATTTTATAAATAAAAGTTTTAACGATCAAAGGCGACGAGCTTTTATTAATTTCTCAACAGTTAAATCTTGAATCTTGATTTATTTTTTCACAAAAATTGTTTATTCCCATGACACGTTGTTGTGGAAGTTAATGCTGTAACCACCTGAAATGCACAAACAAATGTGGCGTACATAATATTGGAGAAATCACCGAGTGGTCATTAGGAGCGCCACGGGTTTCTCAGGAAAGGTATTCGCAAACCATCTACGTTACGATATTTTGAGTGAACATACTTGATGACTGAGCCATGATCCACCGAAACGAGTAATGGTAAATAAAAGATTTTTTCTTTTTCTTTTTTATACTATAGTACTATTTCCACTCGGCTGTGTTTGTTGTTTACTTCATTTCCAATAAATTTCTAAGCCTTGTATTACTTCATTTTGATGCACAAAAGCACGATTATCGCAATGAAACACACATCCTGCTAGTATATCTTGTTGCTGTGACACTTCATGGCAATAAGCGGTCCTCAAACGCCGACCATTATTGACAAAATAGTACTGCGTCATTATATTGCGGAACTGCTAGTCACTAAAATGACACACAATACAACTGGTCTGTATTTACGTCTGGGAAGCGTCAGATAGAACTCTGACACGTAGGAGCTCAGCTATAATGAAACTGCGATTGAGTTGGCTGTCTTGCACAAGGCGAGCAGAAATTGTACAGAACGGGCGAAACAAGTCTGAAAAGCAAGAAATATATAAACAGTAGCGAGTATGGACATCCATCAGCTGTAGAACGGAACGACGATAGTGAAAATGTACGCATGTCCGAAGGAACATTGCATCGTAATTTGGTATAACACAGGCACTGCAATATCGTATTTATCTGCCTACACCGAGAAGTGTGTGCCCGGTGACACGATACCGGCCGTGATGAAACTGTTACCTATTCAGAGTTGTCAGTGTTTCTTCCGGCGTGTGACACAGCACTGGTGCGGTCGTGACGGTGAAGTTCTCGGTCGACGATCACGGGCTGATTGCTGTGATTTTGGATGAAGAAGAGGAAACCCAAGTGATGAAGCAAGTTCATCAGTCGTGAAGAAATAGAGCAACGAAAGTGGATTGTGCCACTCAGTAGAATGAAGATATTGACGATGGAGCAAGGTTTTGTGAATATTTCAGAATGTCAGAAAACTCATGCAGCGTATTATTGAGCAACATGTAATCTGAAAAAGCGATACACACATTGGAAAAAAGATATCATATAAAGAGAACCCCTCGCTGCTTGCTTGAGATTATTACATAATTTAACTGACACACACTTTCACAATTTAAAGGTAATTAAACATACGAAAGCAACATTCAACATTCGATTTTAATTGTGTGTTTTCTTCTGTTCCGCGCGATGCTGATATACTACCGCTAAAATCACTTGTGAAACCTTTTTTGGGATATTTGGCCACTCAAGATGCGCTAAAGATGATTTCATTTAGCTATCGCATGGAGCATAGTATGGTTCACAACACCATAGAAGAAACCTGCAAAATTGTTACAGGCAAGATGATGGACGAATTGATGCCTACTGTGACAGAATAAACGTGAAATGGTTACTATGAAACGTAGCTTTTCTCCTAACTGTAGGGGGGGAGGAGCTTTGGATGGAAACACTTTTCTATTCATCCTGTTCCAATACCGGATCACTATTCTTGCGGAGTGGCCGAGCGGTTTGAGGCGCCATCTACATCTACATTTGTACTCCGAGAGCCACCCAACGGTGTGTGGCGGAGGGCACTTTACGTGCCACTGTCATTACCTCCCTTTTCTGTTCCAGTCGCGTATGGTTCGCGGGAAGAACGACTGTCTGAAAGCCTCTGTGCGCGCTCGAATCTCTCTAATTTTTCATTCGTGATCTCCTCGGGAGGTATAAGTAGGGGGAAGCAATATGTTCGATACCTCATCCAGAAACGCACCCTCTCGAAACCTGGCGATGCAGAGCGCCTCTCCTGCAGAGTCTGCCACTTGAGTTTGTTAAACATATCCGTAACGCTATCACGGTTACAAAATAACCCTGTGACGAAACGCGCCGCTCTTCTTTGGATCTTCTCTGTCTCCTCCGTCAACCCGATCTGGTACGGATCCCACACTGATGAGTGATAAGTATAGGTCGAACGAGTGTTTTGTAAGCAACCTCCTTTGTTGATGGACTACATTTTGTAAGGACTCTCCCAATGAATCTCAACCTGGTACCCTCCTTACCTACAGTTAATTTTGTATGATCATTCCACTTCAAATTATTCCGCACGCATACTTCCAGATATTTTACAGAAGTAACTGCTACCAGTGTTTGTTCCGCTATCATATAATCATACAATAAAGGATCCTTCTTTCTATGTATTCGCAATACATTACATTTGTCTATGTTAAGGGTCAGTTGCCACTCCCTGCACCAAGTGCCTATCCGCTGCAGAGCTTCCTGCACTTCGCTACAATTTTCTAATGCTGCAACTTCTCTGCAGTCACGGACTGCGCGGCCACTCCCGCTGGAGGTTCGAGTCCTCCGTCGGGCATGGGTGTATGTGATGTTCTTAGCATAAGTTAGTTTAACAAGTGTGTAAGACTGGGGACCGATGACCTCAGCAGTTTGGTCCCATAGGACTACACACACATTTGAACATTTGAACATCACTATTCTTTAATTCAGGAAGGCATTCTCCATAATTGGCTCTTCTAGCCGCTTAATATAACTATATCGCTATTGATGGCAGGGCTTTCTGAAAGTAAGTGTTACAGCTATATCCAACACACTCAGATAATAGTATTGTATCTAGTTGGTTGTATCCATTCATGAAAAATCGGAAATATACACGTATGTAACTATCAGATGTTTTTATTTCTGCTCCAGTTTTATTCCATAATGTGTTCTTCAGCTCTGTGTCCATGAACACTTAAGGAGCCAAAGAAACTGGTACAGCTCCCTAATATCGTGTATGGCCCCTGCGAGCAGCAAAGGGGCCTCAGCACGACGTGGCATGGACTCGATTAATGTCTGAAGTAGTGGTGGAGAGAGCTGACACCATGAATCCTGCACGGCTATCCATAAATCCATAAGAGTTCGAGAGGGTGGAGATCTCTTGTGAACAGCACGTCGCAAGGCATTACAGACATCCTCAGTAATGTTCATACTGCTGAGTTTGGTTGCCAGAGGAAGTGTTTAAACTCAGAAGAATGTTTATGGGGCCATTCTGTAGAAATTCTGGACGTGTGGGGCATCACATTGTCCTGCTGGAATTTCCCAAGTCCGTCGGAGTGCACAATGGACACCAATGGGTGCAGGTGATCAGACACTATGCCTACGCACGTGTCACATGTCAGAGTCGTATCTAGACTTATCAGGGGTCCCATATCACTCCAACTGCACACGCCCTACACCATTACAGAGCCTCCACAGCTTGAACAGTCCCCTGATGATATGCAGAGTCCAAGGATTCATGAGGTTGTCTCCATACCTGTACACGTCCATCCGCTGTATACAATTTGAAACGAGACTCGTACAGCCAAGCAACATGTATCCAGTCGTCAGGAGACCAATGACGGTGATAACGGGTCGAGGTGAGGTGAAAGCTTAATGTCGTTCAGTTACCAAGGGTATACGAGTGGGCCTTCGTTGCCGAAAGCCCATATCGATGATGTTTCGTTGAATGGTTCGCACGCTGACACTTGTTGATGGCCCAGCGTTGAGATCTGCAGTAATCTGCGGAAGGGTTGCACTTCTGTCACGCTGAAAGATTTTCTTCACTCATCGTTGGTCGCATTCTTGCAGGATCTTTTTCCGGCAGCAGGGATGTCGGACATCTGATGTTTTACCGGATTCCTGATACTCACGGTATACTTGTGAAATGGTCGTACGGGAAATTTCCCTCTTCATCGTTACCTCGGAGATGCTGTGCCCCATCGCTCGCGCGGCCACTATAACAGAACGTTCAAACTGACTTAAATCTTGATAAACTGCAACTGTAACAGCTGTACCCGATCAAACAACTGCGCCGGACACATATTGTCTTATATAGGCGTTGCCGACCGCAGCCCCGGGTTCTGCCTGTTTACGTATCTCTGTATTTCGATACGCATTCTACACCAGTTTTTTTAGTGTATTTTGGATTGGAGATATCATACAACACAGAATTGTTTGCTCACTAATTCAATAAGTTTTTCGTCATTCATGCCGCGGCCTTCAAGTGAGAAAATATCGACCGCAAGAAATGCATCGATCATGGTACGGGGTCGACCGGAACACTGTTTGTGCTGTCACGAACACCCCGCGGGAGAGTGAGAAAACTGTCTTTCACAGTCCTAGAGAAAAACCTTGAAATACGTCGGGCGGGTCACAGAGCTGTCGCATCACTGATGTGTGGGAAGCGGCCTTTAGTCCAACCAAATTAATGAGCAGCAGATGGCACACTGAAATAATTTTTAATCCATGGCACTGGATAATGGGGACACAGCAACAGATTATTTAGTTTTTTTTTTTTTTTGCACAACTCTTTTCGTAACGATTTCCTACTGATTTGTGTTAGTCGAATACTTGCAATGCCTTTAGAAATCTTTTGTGACTTTATATTAAGGAACATACGCACAGCAATGGGAGGGAAGCACACCCGCTACAGTATCTTTTTGCTGCATCAAAACATACTTTGGAGCGCTCACAAACTCTACATTTTCACTTAATACTGACGAAGAGAACACGGCAAACGTCGTAACCTAATTTCCCAGAAACTCTGCTCAGTGGAAGAGGGATCCAAATCAGCGAACACGTGTCTTGGCTTAGCGGTGGCGCACTGTTAGCGTTGCGGTTTACCACATTTGTGGCCCTGTTCGAAACCGAATTATTATTTTTATTTTTGTAGTTCGTTAACTAACCATGTCCATAAGATTACAACACGAATGTTTTGCTGTAAGTACTGAAGTAATATTGCTCTTATTCATCTAACTATTGCACGTCTGATGAATGAAACAGAAAAAGAAACAAATGGAAAATTTTATTGGAATTGTTTTCTGTGAAACTCCTGTAGTGTATCTTGCAAGATCCAGTTTTCGCAAGAGTGATTCGTTATGTGTGGTTTGCCGTCCGTGAAATTGGTTTCAAAACATAAAATTTTCCGCAGTATTAACGACTTTCTTTTCCGGCGTGAGAGTCATACGCAGAAATGACGCCGTGGAAAACCTGTCTTCGCATGATGTTCGTGGTGTTCGGAATTTCTACGATCGGTATCATCCAGAGGAATTCATCAAATCCTTTAGGGTAAGCATAAGAATTAACTACTGACTAAACAAAGTAATATAAGGATATAAACATTCATGTAGTAGCCTTCTACGGACATGAGTAGATAAATGGGGAAAAAGAGAAATAAATAAAAATCGAGCGAGGTGGCGCAGTGGTTAGACACTAGACTCGCATTCGGGAGGACGACGGTTCAATCCCGCGTCCGGCCATCCTGATTTAGGTTTTCCGTGATTTCCCTAAATCACTCCAGGCAAAGGCACTCTGAAAAGGCACGGCCAACTTCCTTCCCCATCCTTCCCTAATCCGATGAGACCGATGACCACGCTGTCTGGTCTCCTTCCCCAAACAACCAACCAAATAAAGAAAACCAATAATCGGGTTTCGAACAAGGAACACGAAAGAGAGAAACCGTGCGGGTAGTCGTTATGCCAGTTTGGCAGAGCTTCTCGCGAACTAGAAGGCATTTAAATTACGTCGAAAACTTTGACGTACATTTTCTCAAGACTAGTGAAGAATCTCCGGATACGCCGAGACACCTCTTCGCTTATTTTGCCTCCTCTCCCACTGAGCGAAGTTTCTGTGAAATCGCATAATGGCACTTGTCGTCTTCTCCTCGAGAGTATTGGCTAGTGCGCCGTACCGAACGGCACCGCCGATTTCGCCGCCACGAGAGATCCTTTACGAGTGTCGCGCTGTTTTTTCCTCGAGAGGGCGAATGATGTGCACACGTGATGGACATAGGTACCTCCGTCGCCCAGTTAGGTACAGGCTCTGGCGGAGGTGTTCAGTCAGCTTCAGCGACGGGGACTAAGCCCAGCTGCTGTTACGTCGGTGCGAGCGGCGGACAAACCCGCGGCGCGCCGTTTGGGACCGGTCTGGCGCTTGGCTGAGGTGTCAGGAACGGCGAGTACTTGTAGATAGTCGGTTGCTAGGGTGACAGGAAAACGACATTTGTGGGTGCAGCCAAGCCCATGGGCCTCACGAAGCGCCGGTGTGCAGGATGGTTACGGACGAGAAGATGGTCAGCACGAGTGGGCAGCGATCTGATGGAGTAGTGGCAGTCTTTGGCGGACGGACGCACAGAAATTCCAGTAGAGGAGAAGCAACGGCTTCTGCTGGTCATAAGCAGCACTACCTGTGAGCTTTCGAAGCTAATGGCGGTTTCCTGGTGGCATTGTGAGTAAGTACACCGTGTTACCTGTCAATCGTAGATCGACTTTAGCCTCTTAGGTTTCTGCGCGAAAGTCTGTGGGGGCCGTGTAAATAATTGGTTATCATTTATGGCATAGTGCGTGCTGTTCATTATACGCTGCGAACGGAAATTGTTTGGTTACTCCAGTGGCTTTAAGGATTTCTAGTGTTGTTGATTCTTTGCGACTGACCCTGTGCTCACTCTCGTTTCACTAGGATTTAGTTCTGATAGCTTTTATATTCACTGAGCAGTGCGGCGTGGTAGATATCTCGCACTCGGTGAGTTGTACACCGTCTGTGCTCATAAGAGGAACTTCGCTTGGCAGACTGTGAGTAGGGGAGAGACATGTTCTGGCCGGGGGTGGGGAGGGGGGGAGGGGGGGGGAGGGAGGAAGTTGAAACCTCAGCGGTCGGCGTCGGCGTCAGCAGACGTGCAAGGGCCAATGTACTTCTTTCTTCGGTAGGCGTGGCCAGTATTTCCGGCGCAGGCATTTTTCTAATGGAGTGCTGAGAGCCTTCCTAGCGGGACGGAGCGGTGTAGCTGTTGTCACAGCGTGCTTGCCTGTGTTTTAGTGCTGTGCCGGGGTTGCGTCTTTCTGAGTTCCCTGCTCGGCAACACAGCTCCGAAACTGCCGCCACTTGCTCTACGGTGAGCATCGTTTAAGAATTCTCGAAAACCCTTCTCTGTTGTCAGTATCTTGTTGCGTTGAAGCCTGCCTCATCACGTGGTTTTAAGTTAGTTGCCAAACGGCCGCACGGTGATCGATTGTTTCTTTCTTAAACGAACCGCTAACACGTGCTGGGCTCTGTCTCACGTAGAACAATTGGTTTCCCTGTCTTAAGATAAGATTTGATGACTGTAACTTGTGTTTTCATTTTAAGGCCTAGTGGTTCGGGATCTGCTGTACGTGGGATCTTATCTTACAACTGCGTTGGATAAAGAAGAATGGTCAACTCTGTCTTGTGGCAGACACCCTATGTCTACTTTGCAGTATAGACTGTGTTTTAACGTGCTAAAGTCACCACGCAGAACGGACGGTAGTAGATTGTATTTAATACTCCGAAGGCTTTAGTATCTCCTACGTTTCTCGTTGAATTGTTCCGGAAATTGTTTTCTAAAGACAACGTAAGTGCCTAAGATTTGTCTACACTGTCTGGTTAGTCTTGAACTATTCACACAGCGACGGTTAAGATGCTTAGTGGCTTGTAAAGACTATTTTCTGAAGGCCTGTAACCAACATAATTGGGAGTGTCAGGAATCTTACTTGTGATAGTACTTACGAAGAAACAGTCACGAACGCTAAATAACAATTATTTAAAATAACTGGTTTCGTCACATACAGTAGGTCATCTTCAGATTTCGAGCGAAAGCACCAATTCAGCCAAAGTGTCGGCCACCTGGACAACATTTCCATTGGAAAAGCGTTGTTTACATACATCTTTGGACGCCAATAAGCGCTATACAACATCGCCTAGGCAACAGCGTCCTACAGTATGGTCCTTGACAACATCGCCACGGGAACAGGATAGTCTACATATATCTTTGAATGCCAGTGGGCACTCCATAACGTCGCCTAGGAAAGCGTGAGGTAATTATGTTTAGGGTACATTCTGGACTTTTTCAAATTTTTTCTCAAGAAATTTGATCGTGGCTTTGTTGGAAATTTTCGCAACACATGCAATCACACAATGAACATTTTCACAAAAATTACTTTACTTACAACTTCCATATTGTGGTAGGTAATTCTTAGTAATCAGATAAGCAAATTTGTGAAACAGTTTTGTAGTATATATTTTAGAGCTCTTACAATTTATTTTAAATATTCTGCGTATGAAACAAAGCAATTTGATGTTACATCATGGTCTTTGACAAGCAACAGCCAACATATCGCCATTTCCATTGAAATGGCTTCGCCTTGGCGTCGCCTTGAAGTACCAAAAAGCATCACCAGCTGATGTTCAGCGTTCGCATGACCTTTCGTACTGGTGAACTTGTATTTAAAGTTAATCAATTTTATTAATGACCTGCACTATTTACTTAAACAGCACCACTTGTGTAATGACATACATATAACCGTAGTGTCAGTTTTATACTTCTTTTGCACGTCATAAATATTTCAACTTAAAGTAAGGTCCCATTGCTTGCGGCTCTCGTAATGTAGTAAATTGGCGGGCTATTAAGCACAGTTTTAACGCGAGGCAGTACAGCCACTAGCAGCGGTTATCGTCTTGACAACAAGCAAGTGCAAAGCAGGTCGTCAGCTGTAGTAAACATGACGCCCTTTTAGTTTAATCTTTGTACGTATTATACAAGACTCACTTCCCTAATTACCATTCACTTTTTTTAATCTTTACAGCGCAGTCAGTGTGAAGATGGCCCACTGTATGTTCCAAACTGGTCATTTTAAATAACTCATTTTTGCGATATTGATTGTTTCTTGATAAGCAATTTTCCGAAGGCAATTTTTACATTTGTCAAGCTGGTTTTAATAGCCCCCTTCATATGTATAATGCTTTAATAATTTCGGAATTTTGTCGTCCCCGCATTTGTATTTGCCTTGCGTGTGGTATCCTTGAGACGGCAAGAAGGTTTATTGTTGGGTTCTCTCATAGTATTAGAAACATTTGCTACCTGTCTTGTAGTTACAACACTACTTTGTCTGTCCCGTTGGGGACGTAGACTGGTATCCAAGGTCAACCTTCAAGTCTGTCGTGCCGCCTGCAGGCTTGCGCCACAATCCGTCGCCGGACTTACCAGTTGTAATTTATTCATGTTTGATATACTTCCCTCCTGTCACAGGAAACTCTTGAAACATGGATAAAGATTAGAGTGAGGTGCGAGTAAAATTACTTTCCTTAATGTTTGTTGGATCTAAAGAAAAGAGACATTTATGCTTGCAGTTCTTTAAGGTTTATATTGTTTTAAAGAAAAGAGATATGTGTGCTTAACTAAATGAGGGATTGATGATAGCATACATCCTGAGACATCAAGCGCCGGCCGCTGTGACCAAGAGGTTCTAGGCGCTTCGGCCCAGAACCGCGCTGCTGCTACGGTCGCAGGTTCGAATCCTGCCTCGGGCATGGACGTGTGTGATATCCTTAGGTTAGTTAGGTTTAAGTAGTTCTAAGTCTAGGGGACTGATGACTCAGATGTTAAGTCCCATAATGCTTAAAGCCATCTGAACAATTTTTTGAGACGTGAAGCAGTCGTCAGTTTGACAATAGAAGGAAAGGGAAGGGGGCGGGGGAGGGGATGGGAGGGGAGGAGGGGAAAACTGGACAATAAGGAACGAACACAAGATGCAGGTTCAAACGGATACAGCTTGCATTACTTATCCGTAGATGATGGGGTCTGCTCAGGATAAGCGTGAAGAGCTTCAAAAACTGGCTCTAAGCGCTATGGGACTTAACATCTGAGGTCATCAGTCCCCTAGACGTAGAACTACTTAAACCTAACTAACCTAAGGACATCACACATGTCCATGCCCGAGGCAGGATTCGAACCTGCGACCGTAGCAGCAGTGCTGTTTCGGACTGAGGGGCCTAGAACCTCTTGGCCAGTGCCGCCGCCTGAAGAGCTTCATCAAACCAGTCTACAGACTAAAGACCATAACAACAACATTACATTAACCTGTGATCTTGCAATGTTAATCACTTAAGTATGTTACCTATACAAATACATTTCCCAAATTTCAGTAAGTTCCATTAATTACTCTTAGGTTTTGGGATTTTTTCCGTCAGTGTAACTCCAAGAACGTTAAGTGTATTTTTAAAACATAATAATTGGTTCGTCCGCACCTCGTGGTCGTGCGGTAGCGTTCTCGCTTCCCGCGCCCGGGTTCTCGGGTTCGATTCCCGGTGGGGTTAAGGATTTTCTCTGCCTCATGATGCTGGGTGTTGTGTGATGTCCTTAGGTTAGTTAGGTGTAAGTAGTTCTAAGTTCTAGGCGACTGATGACCACATATGTTAAGTCCCATAGTGCTCACAGCCTATTTAAGCCTAATAATAGGTTCCTGTTCAGTTATCAGTTAAATCCCATGTAACGTCACATTTTCAAAAATATTCGAACCAAGTGGAATTCCAGAATAAGATTCTCACTCTGCAGCGGAGTTTGCGCTGATATGAAACTTCCTGGCAGATTAAAACTGTGTGCCCGACCGAGACTCGAACTCGGCATCTTTTCCTTTCGCGGGCAAGTACTCTACCATCTGAGCCACCGAAGCACGACTCACGCACAGTACACACAGCATTACTTCTGCCAGTATCTCGTCTCCTAGCTTCTGTAAAGTTTGGAAGGTAGGAGACGAGATACTGGCAGAAGTAAAGCTGTGAGTACCGGGCGTGAGTCGTACTTCCGTAGCTCAGATGGTAGAGCACTTGCCCGCGAAAGGCAAAGGTCCCGTGTTCGAGTTTCGGTCGGGCACACAGTTTTAATCTGCCAGGAAGTTTCAAGTGGAATTCGTTTATGTTCCTCCGTTATAAAGAACAATGAATGAACTGATGCTCGCTTCTGTGTGGGAACAACTGAATACCTCATTGACATATGCCGTACATCTCAAGGGGGGCATATTGAATACCTACGATAAGGTACGGAAAAATATTTTGTTTTTAATTTCCCGTTCATTAAAAAACCTAATTCATGGAATATGTTTATTACTTTCAGAAATATAGACGTGACAATGCGGATGATTCTTTTTGATAAACCCTGTATGTTTGACACATGACTCCCGCCCCCTAACCTTGGTCTCTTTAAATCCGTAACTCACTGACGGCATAAGCGAATTAGCGGGTCAGGTGATTTGTGGGAAAGGGGACGCAACAGCGGATGACGACCGTAGGATGAAATATTCCGGAGCTGAAATCCCTGGACGCCACGAATTGATCCTGGAATTGCGCTCGCGACGGTCCAAAAGCCGGGTCTAAGGCCCGTCCAGCACTCGGCGTGTTGGGGTGTGGGGGTGTGGAGGAGGGGCCTGGGGTTTGGCAGCAGGCAGCTGGCGGATGCTCTGGGGGACGATTCCGCCAAGCACATCTCCAGTTGCCAGCTGCTGGCAGCGCTTTGCCGCTCGGCTTGGCGACGCCACCGACTGGAAATGAAAAAGGAAGAAGGAAGAGAGAAAGTCGGGGGGAGGAGGTCTCCGGCCCCAAGTCGCCACTCCGGTCGATGTAACTCGCGGCGTTACATAAATGTGTCAGGTGCTCCGCTGCCGCAGGTCTGATCCTGAAAGCACCTTACAACATTTCGCGCTTCCGCAGAAGATTCGCCTGAGGGAGCAGGGAGCCTGTGGGGCACTCAAGGAAACAGAATACGAAACGCTCCACGGAAAGACAGAATAGGTTAGAAGTGAAATGATGGTTCAGCACTTTGGGAGTTAACTGCTGAGGTCATCAGTCCCCTAGGACTTAGAACTACTTAAACCTAACTAACCTAAGGACATCATACACATCCATGCCCGAGGCAGGATTCGAAACTGCGACCATAGCTGTCGCGCGGTTCCAGACTGTAGCGCCTAGAACCGCTCGGCCACACCGGCCGCCTAAATGATGGTTCGTTGTAGAATATTGTAGTGGGCAAGCCTACCTGATGAAAACAGGAGGAGTTTACATAAATACGGTTGATCAACTCATAAAACACTGAGACACGTAGGTGTGACATGTGTTCATTGAAAATAGCGTTAGGCAATGTTAAATGAGGCAAGACATAAATTTAAGGGGATCAGTGCTGTCAGGCGCAGAGGGGCACTACTCGGAATCATCGGCGGCAAGCGGACATTCGTACCCGACTGGGACTCTAACCCGGGATCTCCTGCTTATTAGGCAGGTGCCTCAACAACCGCGCCATCCGGGACACAGCGTTATCGAAACTACTCGGAATATCTCGATACGCCTCACAATCAATCTCAATTCCAACAGAGAGCCACCTGTCCGCAGTCCCTGTTCACTTTTCTTACTGCTCACAACTCTGAGATTGCCACAGAAGGTCGGGCGTATTTGCCCACCCGCAGTGAAGAAAGTGGATACATGGCCCAGTTAGGCTCAAAAAATAGTTCAAATGGCTCTGAGCACTATGGGACTCAACTGCTGTGGTCATCAGTCCCCTAGAACTTAGAACTACTTAAACCTAACTAACCTAAGGACATCTCACACATCCATGCCCGAGGCAGGATTCGAACCTGCGACCGTAGCAGTCGCACGGTTCCGGACTGCGCGCCGAGAACCGCGAGACCACTGCGGCCGGCCCCAGTTAAGCATATTTGTTATGTACGAATGCGTGGTGTCTGCACTCTCTGACATATCCGAAACAATAGACACCACGCGTTCATATATGATGCAAGATGTTTGCAATTACATTGTTCATTCCATTCAATAAATCCTGTAACTCTTCTTCGCTTTCACTGAGGACACCAATGTCATCAGCGAATCTTATAACTGGTATCGTTTCAGCCTGAATTTTAATCCCACTGCTGAACTTCCACTTTTACTTCCGTCATCCCTTTTTACTACTTCAGTGTGGAGCTTGAAGTAAGTTAGAACGAAGCATTGCATCCATGTCTTACACCACTTTTTAATGCGAGCACTTCCATTCTTATTGTTCCCTCTCGAATTTTGTACTTATTGTCTTTCCGTATATTTGAACATCCACATAACTTAGAACATACGACTGGCGTGCACGTGCAGACGATTATTCTTGGACAGTTTTTCAACGTCACTTGGATCGGAACCAACAAGGATCAAGGATCGAGCACTTTTTTTTTTTTATTTTAAGGCTGCACTTCTGCAGAATAACCGAGAGTCTTGCAGCACTGTTTGCTTCTGCTATAAGCATTTGTTGCCAACAAACGCTATGCCACTAAATCATTAAATTTTCGTGTTTTTGTACAACTCGTAGTAAGTAAGCTCGAAACTGGGAACCTTACTTTCCGGGGGTAGAAATTACACTTTTAATTCTTTGTTCGGCTATTATAGAATGAGAAAATATTCGAAAGAATTTTTTGCAAGGTGAATGTTTATTCCCTTGTAATAGTACAATTCATTTTCCATAATTTGTGGACTGATAATTTATTGGTAATTTTAAATTTAAAACTAGTTCCCAGTGACAGGGCACTTCCCTCTAAGCTAGTAATAGCAAGGACAAATTTCTTGAAGACTAGAAAGCTGTTATAAATGAATATTAATCTGAGTGTAACTACACAGAACGTGCCAGATTGGCAACAAATGGAACACTTTACAACGTGAGTCTAAGGTAGTGATTCCATCGCGATATCCTGTCCCATTTACCAATAGCAGATCTGATGTTGGAAATATTATTGTCCCTGCCGTACTGAATTGGGAAAAAAGAAGGAAAAGGTAAACACGTAAATTTCAGGTTCGACGTTGTCAATGCCACGAGCTAGCTATACAGTGAACTGTTTGCGGCTAATTTAGCCGGAGATTGGCTCGAAATAATAGCTAACGGCATTCCATGTAATCAGCGCATGACAAGCGCCTGGCGGGCCACGAATTGCAAACACGCTCACCAAATAACATAGCGAACGAGCAATCGAGTGGCGCAAAATAAATACGTTTCGGCGCGGTAGGGACGCTGTGGCAAACACGCGAAGCAACATATCTGGGCAATCACGCGCCAAGCGCCCCTGTTGACACGACAGAATATTTAATCCGTATATTCCTTTAATTATGTAGCAGACTGGCGAGGTAGATGCAGAGGACTGCAGACTTTTCTCACTGACAGGGCGGTACCGAGAGTATAGCACAAATGGCGACCCAGTAGCCTGTGACTCAAGAATGTACGCCAGACATGGACAGAATCCGTACAGCGCAGGGGCAGGTACACGGCCTGGACTGACAAGGTAACACCGCCTACACGTCACCACTGACTCAGTTTGTCCAAATTTGTAGTATACGCAGGGCTTGGTCAGAAATGAATGTGACAAAAGATGGAAAAGTATTTAGAAAAAAGTTGCATTTTTTTGTCCGGGCCGGGTGAAGCATGGGCCATTTACGGTAGCGTCATTTGCGGACTTCAACGGCTTTGCCTCAGTGATAACACCGGATTCCGTGGCATCACCGAAGTTAAGCACAGTCGGACTTGGCTAGAACTTGGATGCGTGACCGTCCGGGTCTGCCGAGCGCTGTTCGTAAGCGGGTTGCATTCAGCCCCTGTGAAACCTTGACTGAGAAGTAGCGGCTCCAGTTGCGAAAGCTGACATCGGCCGGGACAGCAGTCTACTGACAACATGGCCCTTCGTATCCGCATCCAGTGGCACCTATCGGTTTAGAATGACACGGTGGTCGATAGGTACCATTGAGCCATTTGAGGATATATCATATATCATTGCTCTGTCTGGAGGCATGGATATTTGTATGTAAAATAAAAAGGTAAAGGAAAAGCTGTGTCTGGTCAAAAACCGATTCGTCGCGTAGGGTCTTCTAGGTAACCCATATCCGTTTCTTTTTTACGTCATATTCGCAGTCCACTAGTGGCATATGTTATTGTCTCGGATGTATACTCTCTTTCGAGACATCAGCGTTTTTAATAGTAATATTAATGTCTGTCTATGTTCTTATCTATCATTAATTACAATTCAGTTTGCTTTTGCCTCTTATTCTTTGAAGTCCGCTTCTAACTGGCAGAAACAGAAACTAGTACAGTGGAACTTTAGTTATACGGCCTGAATCTCTAGTTTAAATGTTCCGTTATTTTTTACGGTTCTGTATGACAATCTGTAAAAACGGAACCTTTATAGGACTGCTTTGTGCCCATTTGTCTCTATGTCTCTCTCTGTATGTCTGTCTGTCCGATCAGACTGTCCAAAACACTTTTTTATGAGAAACGGTTAGACGTGTCAAGTTGAAATATGTCACATATTAAGATCTGCAATCCGATAGAGAAGGAAAAGCGTTAAGTATCTAAGTCACTCAAATCAAAAGTTACGGCCATTTATGCCACATATTTTGATGCTGGCAAACTCATTAATCAAAACCAATATTGCACTTACCGTTTGTCTAGAGTATATTTGCAAAAAGTAAGTTTTCACACTACAACCAAAGGAGAAAGTCCGAAAACTTTCATTTTTATTTACATCATAGGAATTTTTTTTCATTTGTTATGAGACACTCTGCCTGTTCGTCTGTTAAGACCCCTTGTTCGGGGAGGTGCAGTCATATCAAGCTGAAATATATGTCACATACTGATGTCTACTGTCCTTTGGTGGTGCAGAAACGTTAAGCTTATAAGTTAATGCAGTCGAAAGATACGGCCATTTATGTCGCATATTTTGATAGTAATGAAATCACTAAGTACAACCTATAGGATACTTCCCCGTGATGCAGAATCATGAAATTTGGCTAGAGGAAAAGTTCACAGTATAGAAAAGGAAAGAAAAATCAGAAAATCGTTAGTATGAATACATAAAACGGCAAATATATTTATATTATAATTAGTTATGCTACTTTACACTTGAATTTGAAAGATTGTCAAAATTCTTGGAGTCCCTGGGACCGATATCTTGCCAGTGGGAGTGTCGATAACAGGTAAAAATGGTCAAGATCCTCGATTCCCGGACTGGTTGGTCTATATTCAAGGTACAGTTTGTACGGAACCCTCACAGCGCGAATGCTACTCAAAGTTGATCAATTCTTTTCTTTCTCTTATAGTAACTGTTCATTATTGGCTGCTACAAGAATGACAGCGGAAACAGTCTTCGATGACAAACATTAAATATAAATCGTGCCAACTGCCGCCAACGGATCCTGGGTGTGTTATTTCATAAGTTAACATTGTGTGGACTAAGTACGAAAACCAAAACAATCTACGATACCAATTATTTGGTTTGTTTCGCAATAACAGGTTTCGATCGTTGTGGACATCTGAGATTGATTTCTCTCCTCGACCTTAACAAAATACGCGGTAAATCTTTCACCCTTGATTGACATCATCACATAGTGTAAAAAGATGACAAAACTGTAATGAGCACTCGTGGCCAGTGATGCAGGGTCGATGTCAGCCCACTTTGCTTACAGCTGTATCACAAACAGCTGATGCCCCTGGGCCTCTCGGCGTCCAGCTTTGTCCACTATGCCGCGATGCCAAACAAGCCTACATATTTTATTTGCTTCTTTTATTAAATTCAAGGACAAGATGAAGCTGGTGATGATGATAACTATCGAAATCGATCATTCAATAAAACAAAAATTTGCGATCAGAGACTGTCCCGGTTTTCACATTTTGTCAAACATTGGTTGGCTGTTCATTTCAAGGTGACCATGACACCCCTTATCAAATGATGGGGCTCAGAAACGACCGACCATAGTGCATCCACTTTTTGGACACTATCGTTCTCTTTGTTTTGAAGTAATTTTACGACGCAGTAAAAGGGGCTAATAGAGGACTATACAACAGTTCATGCATTCAGGCCAGAGAGAGTGCCATGTTATCCTGTACAGGGTACCCTCCGCCATGCACCGTACGGTGGCTTGCGGAGTATCTATGAAGATCAGTGTGGTTCACAACCTTCCTTATACCATTGGCCCTGAGTGCAATTAGCCATTAGTTATCACCCCCCCCCCCCCCAATCCTACACCCCCCCCCCCCCATGACCCAGCCATCTACTGCTTCCACGCACTCCCACGTTATCGCCAACTTTAGCACCTAACAGAACTGTGGAATGGATGACTTTTCTTGGAACACTTTTATTTTTAAAATGATGGAAGACGAATGATACTTTGTTTGTTTGTTTGTTTGTGTGTGTATGTGTGATTGACGAAGGTATTCATGATGCATCTCAAGTGTTATCCACAACTCCTTCTCAGATAAGAAAACTAACTGTTCACACTTGTTACAAAACATACCTCGCCTGCATTACTTCTCACCACTGCGGCACTTGCTTGACCTGCACTCTGCAACCCTATTTAAAATTAACTAAGTCAAAATGTGTGCACTAGTCTTACTATTCGTAAATAGCATGATTGCTGCATTCCTTACTTCTGAAGTGGTGGAAATTAGAAGACTACAGATTATTAAAGCTGTTTGTCTGACTACAGGCACTAATAGTAACAGTAATAATAATAATAATAAAAATAATAATAATAATAAAAATAATAATAATACTGTGTTCAGCACTATAATAGCCCTTACGTAGTTACCGTTGTGTCGTTCTGTCAGTTAATCCATTTATCTGATTCGAAGCGAGTAATAAAGCAGTTCCTGGGCTACTGACGGTACTATCAGCAACTTGGAGAAGACGTTTTCTTGAGATATTTAACTTTAGTTACTTTTATCATCAGCGTTGTGTAGGATAAAGCACAATATATGTCTGTAGTTGGTGCACTGTGCTAGGAGCCTGTAACCCTCAATGCATTGATGCTACTAATTGAGAAAAATTTATTATTGGTAATTTATATAATCAGTTTAGAGTCTTTCCAAAGTATGATAATGGAAATGATATTTTGAAAATAATTTACTTTCGTGACTCAAACAGAATCGAATCGTTTAGTTGTTACACCTCAGAAAATTTCATTTTACTTTTCAGGGGGTAGTAACCCCCAAGTTGGGAACCACAGGTGTACATGTGATGCAAATGCAGACAATGTTAAGTTGGGTCATCGTGACAAGTTCTTTGTAAATTTGACTTTGTAACGGCTGCAGTAACATCACGTGCCCCCTCACAGCACCACTCCGAATCCAGCCGTTCGTGGTGTAGTGATAACGACAGGCTACCACGGTCTCTGGGGAATGGTGCGAGATGACTCAGAATGTAGCTGCGAGTACATTACTTGTTCTTGGATGGCGGGCGCTTGTGTGAAGGGTTACGATGTGCTTGGTGCACGACGATGTGGTGGGCAGTGTCACGTACGAACGCCCAAAATTCCGCATACTGCACGATTCGACCAGACCCGTAAAGAGGCTTCTCGCAAACTCCGTATGATGCTTATTACGCTCCCTCAGAAGAGTATGCTTTACCTCTGTGTCCTTCACAGTGATCACTCAACATGTCCGCCTGCTTAGCTGGGTAGTAACGTGCTTTCCTCCCATGCACTGGGCCCGAGTTGGATTCCCGGCAGTTGCACTGGTGGGTTGCCCGATGACGGCAGCGGTCAGCGGCTGCCTGAAGAACAGGGCAAGCCAGGCAGGCAGGTCGGCGGGCGGCGGTCGATGTCAGGATGTCCTGCCGGCGGACGAGTCGATACCGGCCTGAGTGACTGCGTGTCGGCGATTAGGCCCCGGCAAGGCGTCCAGGAGGGGCGACGAACGCTCTCAGCCCTCGGTGGTTTCATAATACCTTCCATCTTCTGTAGCCCACACAGCATGTCGAGCCACGTCATCGATTCCATTCTTCCTCACAACGTGGTGAAAATATACTCTAACACACCAAAAAGATGCACCACGATAAGCTGTGCAAATTGGTATCGACCGAAAAAAAGGAAAATGTAAACTTTTGATGAATGGTTGAATGCGAACGTTTCAGCTGAATTTCACTGTGCAGTTTTCAGGGATAGTGAACGTGGAAGATATCGATAGTAGGGCGTATATTCTTTGCGAATTTCATTCCGTGTACTTAGATGGACGACAACTGACCCTCGCAGACAATTGCGTGAACATTATACACAGCTGTCAGCGTATGTGGGAGGACGTATAGCTCTGGGCTCAAAGAAACCGGTTGGAGGAATTGTCGATTCGGACAACACTTAGACAGGAGTGGGGTGAACCGTCACCGAACACAGGATCAAGAAGGAAGCGGTCGAGGACGGAGCCATCGTCAGATAGGCCAGGATTCATCATAATCATCGATCTGACGTGGAACTGTTGGTTCAGTGACCACAACGATCATTAATAGGCGGCTCGTAGGAAGGGAGCTCAGGGCACCTCTTGCACTGTAGTGACCTCCGTACAACAAGAAGCCCGTTTGTAATGGTGAAGGGCACATTCGGGCTGGAGTGTCATTGACTGGATTAGAATCGTCTTCATTGTTGAGCACCAATGACCAGTGAAGAAGCGTTTGGAGATGCCCAGGACTGTGATTCGATACCAAGTTGACTGTCGCCCGCCATACGGCCCGAAAACCAGGAGTGATGGTCTAGATAGCGATTTCGTTTCATAGCAGGGCCCAGTTGGTTGCCATCAGCGGCACCCTCTTGGCACAACAGGACGTCAGCGATTATTTTTCCCCCCGTTTAGTTTCCCTTCGGGACAAGCCATCCTGGACTAATATTTCAACAAGATCATGCCCGCTAGCACACGGCAACATTTTCTGCTGCTTCTCTTGCATACCAGCAACCCAACCTTGACCAGCAGGGTCACCTGACCCCTCCTCAACTGAAAACATATGGTGCACTATGGGCAGGGTCCTGCAACCATCTCTGGATTTTGACTATCTAACGCACCAGTAGCACAAAATTTGGCACGATATCCTTCAGGACGATATCCATCACCTCCACCAATGAATTTCAAGCAGAATAACATCTTGCTCAAGGATCAGAGGTGGAACAACACGTTATTGACTTGCCCAATCTGTGAAGCTCTTTACTTGCATAAACTATCCAGTTTGTCTCCTTCAGATAATTCTTTTTCCGTCTTAGAGCGTGCTGCAGGCCCAGCATATATTTCTGCACCTTTAATTAGATAACTAAACTTACATCATCCACCATTAATACGTCTGTATAGTGAAGCACACAGTTATGTTCCCCCACGGCAGTAAAGTAATCAGTAGTGGATGACGTCGATTGGCTTCTTTGGATAAAACATTCCAAAACCAAAGGACTTTTATGATGAACCACCTTCAGCTTCCATTCTTACATCGCCAAGATTTTTTCTAGCAATTTGTCACCGTCTCATCAATTACTTAATACACTAAAATATGTCGGACTACTCCTTAAATGTGAACCAACGTGGAAGAAACACCTGCTAAACATTCGACAGAAAGCCCACAACAGGCTGTTGTGATCCTTAGTTCGAAGACAGCTTTGATACATCTGTTCATGTCATTCCTTCCTGTGCATAGCTTTCCATCACTGCATAACTACCGCAACCTTCATCCACTTTTAATTGCTTAGTGCAGGTGCTCCCACACCTCCCCCCCCCCCCCCCCCTCCTTCCCACAGTTCCTCTATAACAAAACTGACTATTCCTTGGTAAACAGGGATATATCCTAATAACTGATAACTTCACCAACTAGTGCAATAACGCTCTTTTCTCCACAATTAGATTCATCACCTCTTTATTATTCTTTAAAGACATCTTATTCTCCGTTGACTGTCGAAATTATTTATTTACTTCACAACTGCAAAATTTCGGCCTTTGGGCCATTTTCAAGTGGTACTGCAAACGACTTTGCTTCAGGACATATCAGACTTTAAAATCCTCTAACAGCTATACGTTTCATAGTCAAAAATACTCGTTTTCACTTTGGAAATATAGTAACACAAGACGAGTGTGTAGCTCTGTAAATTGTGAAATTATGTAAATTACGTAAAATGTTACCAATGTTGACAACATTATCGTAAATCGTTACAATCGGTGTTCTAGCACACTGTCTACACGTACACTAACGCAGTTGGTGCGAAAATTCTACATAATTGTGAACACCGACCATGAGAAGTTAATCCTTATTTTTCGGTCCGCCCACCTAATCTTTAATATTCGTTTGTGACATCACACTTCAAAACCTGTTCACTTCTGGTCTATGCTGCAAATTAACAGAATGTCACTTCCAATATGAATATATACTATTGACAAATATTTCCATTAAGTAGTGCCTAACATATAAACTTACGCTGCGTGTTAAAAATATTTCACTATTTCAGAAACGGTTTTATTCGTATTGCCAGTCTGCATTGTATATCCTCTCTCCTTAGGCCATTTGGATCCAGAGTATTAGGACCTCGTTTCGACCGACGTGCTGTGCCATTTGATAACGACGGACTGAAGTCTCTTCACATTCTTTCCCTTCTTTTCTAGCTTCCTTCACCTATTTCTCAGCCTCGGACACTGTTCCTGTTTTTCTTAAGCAAGTGCAATTTGTGCTAGAGATTGATATATTTTTGGTTACTTCCTGTTTCAAGCAGATTTTATTCATCCGTAATAGATTTCAACAGTATTAAACGAGCATGTTCAGACATAAAAATAAAAGACGCTTCCTTATAATTTTACAGATGTCATGTAAAACGCAATTTACAGTATGAAAAAAAAAGTGCGATTCACCTAGCAGTCATACAGTTTAGTGATTTCAGTAAATATGCATACTCCTCAGCGAGATTAACCAAAGGTGTTCTGACAGACTTTATGTAGTAGTAAGAACAAACTGTCAATGGCATCTTTTGCATGTATTTACACAGGATTATCGGAGATTCCCGTTACAGTCTTCTATAAATCGTAGAGGGAAGTGAGTACGTAATATTTTGAGCAGGAACCCATGTCCGCAAAAGTCATGGGTCCTATAAGTTTGTAACGGGAATCTCCGAACACCTTGTGTCGTGATAAATGCAGCATATTGAAACATAGTTGCTGAAATGATGGCTACGCTGCAACTCTCGCCTGCGCACATGAAGTGATTGAATTTTTTAATTTGTCTTATTTATATATGTCAATTTTCTCTAGAATATTACGTGAGTGTGATGCTCTGAAGGAAATAATTAATTCGGCTGTTTGCCCAAAAATGTACTGTTGTGTTTTATTTAACCAAAAATTTACCTTTGCATAAATAAGTAATGGTTGCTACTAAAAGCCTTTTGCATTTACTAATAGACTAAATCACGCTGGTGGAATAATTACACATACAAAACTAAGTACAGAAAAGGATGTTAACCTGACATACGTTAAAATGGCCTTCATGACTTGATGTCTAAAACAAAGCGTTTGTTTCGTTTCAGGTAAACAATCGCTGGAAGTACTTCCACATCACTGCGCAACAATGAAGCCGAAGCCACCTCTCGATAAACATGAGTTCGCAACGTTACTCGTGAATCTAGGCGTCAGACCAAATTTGTTACTTAGTTAATGCGGAGATGCAACTCTTCTGTAGAGCTTAAGACTGACACGGAATGAACGGCACTTGACGTGAGTCGAAAACCTTTACGTACGATTACGGATATCTCGTACTGACATTGTAGAATGGACACTATTTGGCTGTAGTTATATGTAGTAGTTTTCAATTAGTAGTTAGATATGGTTTCTACCAATAAACTAAAATCTAGTACGTACAAAATGAGAGTCACATATTTTCAGTTAATGTTGCTAGACACTTCGATCGAAAACTTAATTCTAAACCTGAGGTGTACGTATATAAAAATAGCTTATAATTACTGAGTGTCTGTGCGGAAAACGATTTTTCACAAAAAATGTGCTCTGTCATGGGAGATATACGTAACCCATTCAGTTAAGTGGAGACGGCCACCAAAAACAAATATACGTGAAACATAGGAACTGTGAGCTTTCTTCGGAGGAGAAGTCCCTTTCATGGGACGTACCATCAGCTTGTTTGGATAGAGGAACTACCGAGATGACTGCAGCCTGAATTGAACGTTTTGAAACTTTTTTGGATACGTTAGGGAATAAAAACATCGTGCAATGTAATTGAATGTATCAGGCAATAATTTTCACAGTAGATATGGCAGAAGAAGGTTCGTATGTGTGTAGAAGTATTATCAATCGCCTAACAGTACCTGAAGGCACTATGAGAGGAAGATCTTCAGATGGTTGGGAAGTGTGAGAAGTGCAAAAGTAGATAGTGGTCGTCAGTATGGTGGTTACTGCAAGCGAAAGCTACAACCACTACGGCGACAAGGCGTACAGTGTGGACGGCGAAGCGTTCTATGGCGGGGGCTGCGGTAAGGCGTCCCCAGAGTCGCCCCCCGGAGGCGGTGAGTGCGGCTGCTGCGGCTGGGGGCTGGCGGCGGCGTGTCCACGACTGGGCAGGCACGCCGCCCCCGGGGCCGGGGGCGATGTGGCCGTTACCTTCCACAACGGCCACGGCAGCCCCGCCAGCGTGCTCGCGTCCTACGGCGTCTACGCCGGAGGCGCAGCCACCGGCCCGACGAGGGTCGGCCGTCCCCAGCAGGAGGACACCGACGAAGACGACGACGACGACGGCTTCCTGTCGGGCTCGTACCGAAGGCGACAGAGCGTCGTGGTGACGGCGGGCGGCCGCACGACGCCGCTCACCGCCCCCGTCAGCCTCGACGGCAACTCGAGGCTGCGCCGCCTCCGCGCCCGGCGTGACAGCCGCTGGAGGCGGCTGCTGTGCTGGGTCCGCAGGTCGCCGCCCCCAAGCCCGCCCCCGACGGCGGGCCATTCCGCCACCCTGCCCCCGGACGACGACGAAGAGGGCATGGGCTGGCGGCGGCCCGCCGTTCTCGCGCTCGTTCTAGCCCTGCTCATAGCAGTCTTCGTAATCGTCGCTGGAGTCCTGCTCTACCTCAACTGTACGTATAACACCATCACGCTCTATCTCAATTGTACGTACATTTATCTTCCCTACCAGCAGTCTCAAATCAGTTTTGAGTCATTTTAGGTTTCCGTGCTCTAATCTGTAAAAACGGAACCCTTATAGGATGTAATTTTTGTATGCCCATCCTTGTGATTTGAGGCCTGAGGGTCTGAGTGACTTCGGTCGTTTACTTATGTAATTACATGGAACACGGACAGCCGCCCTTACGATCTACTTATTAAATGGCGACCAGTTTCGGTGCTTCAGTGCATCATCGTCAGGCCTTAGGTTGCGCTGAGATGGTTAACACCAACCGTATGCAAGGTTTAGAGGCCAACATCTGTGTGTGGTTTATAGGCTCAGTTATTTTCGAAAACATTACAAGACAAATCAACGGTCAAAACCTAATCTTTGAAATTAATTATAAGGTATATTTATTGAAACGAAAACGACAGCCGCTTAACCATATTGATGGACCGTGGCATGGAGCAAGAACAGCTGAAAAACGATAGACAACTGCTCAATTTGACTATCGTCATTAAGTGCGAAGACGATCATGTGATTATTGAAACCGGGCACCTTCTAATAAACGTGCCTTGCGATCTAGATTTTTGTAATTAATTCCAAACGTTGTAGAATCGTTTTATTGTCCTCTGTCTGTCCGACTGTTAAGAACCACTTTTCTCAGGAACGGGTAAGTGTGTCAAGTTCCAACTTACGTCAGGTCTTCGGTTCCTTGGAGGAGTAAAAACTTTAAGCTTCTAAGTCAATTCTTTGCAAAGATACGGCCATTTCTGTAACATAATTTCATGCTGGAAAATTCATTCATCAAACCTAATGCCCTAGAACTATGAAATTCGGCAAGAAGCAAGGTTTGATAGTACAGGTAAAGTAAAAATCTGAAACTTGTTAAACTGTCGTTATATTGCATAAAAATATCTTCTGCCTTTTGAACATACATTGCTCTCATCATCCGTGAAAAGCATAATAGACGAACATTACATTTAGTAAGTAAACGAAAAATCTTTTCTCTGTACTTGTATAAACAGACGTCTCCTGCTTGCTTCTTTTTTGTATGTCCAGGTTAGTCTGAGGAGCTACTGTGGGAATATTGATATGGACTTTGATATGGACTTAGAATTCCCAGGACCAATATCTTGCCAGTATCCATATTGATGAGAGACGAAAAACGTTGATATTCTCGATTCCGTACTCACACTTCGCCTATTTTTTGTCTTTTTCCTCATATAATTAGTGTCTCCAAACCATAAATCAGTAATTCTGACAGCGGACTTAGGTCTATACGGAATTTAGTGAAACAACTGCCCACAGAACGTCACCACTGACTTAACTGGAATGGTTGTTATCGAACTTTCACAGGTAAAAGATAAGTTTAATAATTATTTCTTAAATGCAGTAGAAAATATAGAGATGAACGATGCAACAGAAAAATCGGAGCAGTACATTGATAACGCAACTCACATAATATTCGATCATATAAAGTCTTCCCCACTTCTTCTTCTGAAATTAAGAGAATTAAATATTCTCTCAAAAAAAGCCCAACTTAGTTTGAAGGTGTTTCAAACTCTACAAAACACTTATTCCTACGTAATAAGCGGCGTTTTTTTCTGAAATATGTAACATATCACTAACTCAGGATATGTTTCCAGAGGTACTGAAATATGTCATAGTTAATCCCGTCTACCCCAGAGGTGAAATTAGGTAAGTCAATAACTGACAAACCGTCTCACTACTGACAGCATTTTCCAAAATTCTTGAGAATGTAATTTATCTTACAATACTATCAACCGGAGTAATCATAACATACTCATAAAATCACAGTTAGAGTTTCAGAAGAGTTGCCCAACTCATAATGTCATTTCCACGATGAAGCACCAGATTTTACAAGCATTAAATAACAAAATAGCACCAGTTACTTTCTTCCGTGATCTGTCTAAGGTATTCCACTGTCTGAATCACACAGAATTCATCTACATAAATTGAGGTTTTTGAGATACCCCATAATTACCTCATGACAATAAATTCAATTCGATGGTGGAAAATAAAAATAAACTCGTTGAATTTTTTATACTTTTACTTTGCCTAGTAGTTCCAAGGGAAACGGCCAGCTTAGAAATTAGAGTAGGAACAACGCAGACCACCGAAAATGAACAACAGTATTTCTTTAAAACATACATGGGTTAAACAGTAAATTAAATAACGGTTCCGTTGTGGGTGAGACATTTTACAAAAGCTTTTATTGAGTAACCGCCGTGTCCGGCATTCCAAGCATGTTTCCTTCTCAAACAGAGATCAGTTATTACACAAGGTAGATCTTTGTGGTGTTATAAAGGTTTAGCCCATTAACTGCGTTTCAGTATCTCTTTAAATTTTACTATGTAGGGATATCGCAAATGATTATCCACTCGAAACACTATACCCGCAACAGTACTTCTTCGAGTTTTGACAGTAACCTAATTTATTGTTACAAAATTTTGTAGCTCGAATCCAAAGAGTTCTCCCGACCTCTCCACCTCATTAACATTTTACCTGCTTCACGATAAAGTCTCTGGTTTATACCACAGCAATGAATGGCAGTTTCTTCGTAGACGAAGATGTCTCATCTTCGTAGCAGTCACAAAATTAGTCTCAGTAGCATTTCCATTCTTCTAAGCGAAAAATGCACCCGAAACGTAAAAAAGACGCCATCAAGCGCAAAACTACAGGAAGTTCTGCGAGAAAGAGTGAAAAATGTCTGAACAATAACTCACATCGAACAGATTCTACTTTAAAATATTTTGAGGAGGTGCGGTTTATACTTTTAAATACTAAACAAAAAGATGATGATTATTGAGTGACTGCTGCATGTCACTTTTTGCCGGCCGCGGTGGTCTCGCGGTTAAGGCACTCAGTCCGGAACAGCGTGACTGCTACGGTCGCAGGTTCGAATCCTGCCTCGGGCATGGATGTGTGTGATGTCCTTAGGTTAGTTAGGTTTAAGTAGTTCTAAGTTCTAGGGGACTGATGACCACAGATGTTAAGTCCCATAGTGCTCAGAGCCATTTGAACCATTTTGTCACTTTTTTACTGAAATACTAGTTTTGGTCAAGCAAAGGACTACCATCCCATATTATGAACGACTTAATTACAGGTCATGCGATCATACACGGTCCTCAGCTCGTGGTCGTGCGGTAGCGTTCTCGCTTCCCGCTCCCGGGTTCGATTCCCGGCGGGGTCAGGGATTTTCTCTGCCTCGTGAAGACTGGGTAATGTGTGATGTCCTTAGGTTAGTTAGGTTTAAGTAGTTCTAAGTTCTAGGGGACTGATGACCATAGATGTTAAGTCCCGTAGTGCTCAGAGCCATTTGAACCATTTTTGATCATACACGAACGTATGGAACTATACCAGACTCATAAATTTAATGTGTTACAATTTGAAAATTAAAAATAGAATTAATTTGGAGTATTGTGCACGACCCCCACAGAACTACAAAGTAAATTGTATCATCTGATTAAGACTCACCAGGTGATTCGAAACCACTCATGAATAAATAAAAATTGAAGATAAAACGGCGATTGGTTGCAGTAATTCCTGAAACCTTCAAAATTAAATGTAGCATGAGTCTGTTGAATGGAATATTCCACAGAGTGGTTTCATCTGCCCAGCTGAAAGGGTGTTATTAATCTGTGCACACTGACCCCTTTCTTTGGGGATACATGAGGGTTGTTTTGTGTGCGTGTTTGTGGAGTGTGGGTGAATGTAATGGATTCCTGTATAGTGTACTGTCGTAATTTTGTTGTATGATAATGATGAGAGAAAGGAGTGGGTGAAATCCGGTGCTGGCACATAGCCTGCTCCCCCAAGGTGGCCGCCGAGCTTGATGAGTCTATCCGACAGATGGATCACGTGATCAGTGTCACGTCCACTAACTCCATGAGACACTGCGAAGAGGTCTGGAATTTAATACAGGAATACTGGTGCGAGGACTCGTGATCAGGAACTTGACGCCACCCATGGAAAGACTGATAGAAGAACACTTAGGAACTCGCAAGGCACTACTGTGTTGAGTGGTACTTAAGATAGGGAAATAAATTAGTGAAATCAATGTGAAGTGAAGTAGAAATTAGAAAATAAATGAAAAACTTAGTTTAGTTTTGTAGAGTCACACACTGGCAAACAGATGGCAGAGCAGCAGTGGTAACGGCCGGTGGTTGCATGTCAGCACATTCAGGAGAACCCATCGCCCTCCCCACATAAGCAGAAGCTGTTGATTCAGCAGTCAGGGCATCGCCCAACTGCCTCACATGTTTCTCAATTGTCACATGTGATCAAAAGCCCTCACCTAAATTTCAAGAGCCAATGACCGACTTTAAGAAGATTCTTCGAGAAGCTTTTCAACGTGACAGAAGAGGCAATGACCATGAAGTCGTTCACATCCAGTGAACTGAAGTAAATAAATACGCGAGACGCAGTGGGCCCGACGGAAGTTCTCAGTTCAGTTTCGGTTTGAGTTCAGTTCCAGTACAGTTCAGTCGGTGCTGAAGACCGTCATGCAGGAAGAGACTACATCGTACACAGAAGCAACGAGTCCGCCGCTGTAATGGAATAGCAAGAAGCAGCCTCGCCGCCAGAAGACAGAAGTTAGAAGGTATTTGAAGACTTATTTTTAAGTAGCAGGGTGACTCGTGAGGATGGGAAGGAGACGGCCTCACATCAGCAGTCACCTGTGAGCTTGTGATGAAGGTCTGAATAGCCAAAGACTGGCAAGATGGAGTCCATTGTTCGAGTCCGGCACACTGGCCTTCCCCTGCTGCGCCGCTCCGCCGGCCGACGCACAACAAAGACACAAGCGGCCGCATAGAGAAGAGAAGCACTGGGACGCCACATCCAGTCGATTCACGACTTCGTTCTCAATCATTAAACGGGCCACCTCACGATGCGCGTCTCCAGTCAACTGGGCGAAACAGCGACATGAGATATACACCGCCAGGCGTAATCAGACGCCGCCCCCCACGCAGCAGAAGGCTCCGCAAACGACACAGCGGCCGCTCTCCCAGCCAGAACAATCCAGTAAGGAAACCACTGTACAAATATTTCAATAAAAGTTATCTTATGTAAAAATGCTGTTTCATTCCACCCCATACACGAGCCAAGGAAGAACCCACCCTGCCCACATGTTGTAAAGAGAGAAAAAGTAATTTATTTAGTGTTTTTCACCCTGACATAATGCTTTAGAATCAAATGCCCTTTGCAGTAATGTTCATCCTGACAACTGACTAGCATCAAAAGAGGTTACACAGGTACATCTGCCGCTACGGCGTATTTTAGAAGATAGAGAAAAAGAAAGGCAAATCGACACTTTGAAATTCTGAAGGTAGCAGGGATGCCTTACAGCAAGCTAAAGGCTATCTACACGTTGTACATAAACCAGAGGACCGGCAAGACATGCAGTAAAAGAAAGAGAAATGACAGATTTGTAACTATCCCAGATGTTAGACAGTCTATAGGTTAAGCAAGCTCTGAAGGAAACTACGTTTGGACAAGAACTGAGGTTTATAGTTGGTTGGTTGATTCGGGGGAGGAGACCAAACAGTGAGGTAATCGGTCCCATCGCATTAGGGAAGGATTGGGAAGGAAGTCGGCCGTACCCTCTCAAAGAAACCATCCCGGCAATTGCTTGAAGCGATTTAGGGAAATCACGGAAATCGTAAAACAGGATGTCCGGACGCAGGTTTGAATCATCGTCCTCTCTAATGCGAGTCCATGAGAATTATGGAGAAGAATAAAGCCCACTGACATTTGAACTACGCTACCGCCTTAGCCTTCAGATATTTAACCTGCATTGGTATAAAGATGCTCAATGAAGACTGTGAAATACTTGAGTTGGAGCTGCAAAGTGAAGAACTACTTTCACACCTAGCGAAAATCGAAGTGATTCTTTCACTATCAGCGGACTAAATGCCGCCTTAGTTGCACCTATATTCCCTCGTGACATTCGCCTCTTCTTCGAGAGCTACCCTAGCCTCTTACGAGCAGTCATACAATCACAAGACACTTTTTTCCAACAACCTCCTCCCACTTCTCAATAATTTTCCAGAACAACTGCGTTACACCAGGTTGACCAATGAAAGGACTGCATTTTCGCACCCAGAGGCGTACAGTTAAAGAAAGAAATGTGTTTTGGCTCTGCCCTGTCGGTGCCTCAAAGGAGCGCGTTGACAAGTTGATTCCTAAAACCCTCCAAAGATTCCTACCTGCTTTATACACTGCTGGCCATTATAAATGCTACACCAAGAAGAAATGCAGATGAAAAACAGGTGTTCATTTGACAAATATATTATACTAGAACTGACACGTCATTACATTTTCACGCAATTTGGGTGCATAGATCCTGAGAAATCAGTAACCAGAACAACCATCTCTGGCCGTAATAACGGCCTTGTTACGCCTGGGCATTAAGTCAAACAGAGCTTGGATGGCGTGTACAGGCACAGCTGCCCATGCAGCTTCAACACGATACCACAGTTCATCAAGAGTAGTGTCTGGCGTATTGTGACGAGCCAGTTGCTCGGTCACCATTGACCAGACTTTTCAATTGGTGAGAGATCTGGAGAATGTGCTAGCCAGGGCAGCAGTCGAACATTTTTCTGTATCCAGAAAGGCCCGTACAGGACCTGCAACATGCAACATGCATTATCCCGCTGAAATTCAGGGTTTCGCATGGATCGAATGAAAGGTAGAGCCACGGGTCCTAACACATCTGAAATGTAACGTCCACTGTTCAAAGTGCCGTCAATCGAACAAGAGGTGACCGAGACGTGTAACCAGTGGCACCCCATACCATCACGTCGGGTGATACGCCAGTATAGCGATGACGAATACACGCTTCCAGTGTGCGTTCACCGCGATATCGCCAAACACAGATGCGACCATCATGATGCTGTAAACAGAACCTGGATTCATCCGAAAAAATGACCTTTTGCAATTCGTGCACTCAGGTTCGTCGTTGAGTACACCAACAAAGGCGCTCCTGTCTGTGATGCAGCGTCAAGGGTCTCCGAGCTGCTGCAAACGTCGTCGAACTGGTCGTGCAGAGGGTTGTTGTCTTGCCTATCACGCAGGGGGCACGGGTTCGATTCTCGGCAGGGGACTGAGTGTTGTGTGTGTCCTTCGTCATCATTTTCATCATCATTCATCCGCAAGTCGCCGAAGTGGCCTGCAATACTGCGTCCGAACTCCCCTGCATGGGGCCTCCCATTAACAGACCACATAATTTTCCTCAGTTAGTAGTATAACAGTACCAATAGGAATTAAAACTGGATTACGACAAAGGTGCAGTCTCTCACTCCCTTTATTTATGTATTTGACTACATTGTTAAAAAAATTGAAACAAAATATTGTTTTGTAAATGTATGTCTTCGATGAGTCATAAAGCCAAATATGTAATCCTGACTCTCCGTACTTCACAAGATAATTTATTCATATATATCTAACAAGTTGACTTAAATTCCATAACACTGCAACTGAAATAATCTTCTGCAGGTCGTATGCACCATTCCTTAATTATTGGCTGACTTCATGAAACCCCTTTCGCATGGTTATGGTCACTGGCGAAATAGCACGTTAGTGCAGGCCTTTAAATGTTGACTGAGTCCATAAAAAAATTTACTTGATTCGAGAGTGACCAAGAGGAGAGAGAATATTTTTAGTAACGACACTACATTGAAGATTCATTCTTTTGCTTCATTATCACACAATGATCTCCACAATGAAATAAAGATGGCTTCAGACTCTCTGTTGTGATCGACTGCCGTCAATTGGCTGGGCATTGTATACAGAGTTTGCCACACTCACCTGATCTCTGCGATATACGTGTAACAAGCAAAAACAATGAAAACACCTTGAATTTCAGAATATTATTAAATAAATTAATTAGATTATATACAGTGTAGTAAATTGTGTAGATAGCAAACGCTTTTATGTGAAACATCGCGACTTCTGTGTACAAAAATACACTGAGAAGACAAAGATCATGGCGTATCTCTTAATATCGTGCCGAATCTCCTTTTGCCAGGCGGAGTTCAGCTACTCAGCATGGTATGGACTCAACAAGTTGTTGGAGGTCCCATGCGGAAATATTAAGCTATTCTGCCTCTGGAGCAGTCCATAACTGGGACAGTGTTGCCGGTGCATTTCGTGTATCAACTAGCCTCTCGGTAATGTCCCATAAAATCTCGATAGCATTCGTGAAGGGCGACCCGGGTGGCCAAATATTACGCTCGAATTGTTCAAAATGTTCTTCACACTACTCGCTCCGTGACATGGCTCATTGTCATCCACAAAAATTCTATAATTGTGAACATGAAATCCATGAGTGGTTGCAAACGGTCTCCAAGTAGCCGAATAGAGCCATTTCCGATCAATGATCGGTTCAGTTGGACCACATGAGCCAGTCCACTCCATGTAAACACAGCCAACACCCCTATGAAGTCACCACCAGCTTTCCCAGTGCGTTGTTGACAGCTTCGATCCAAGGCTTCATTGGGTCTGCGCTTCACTTGAACCCTACAATCAGCTCTTACCAACTGGAATCGGGATTTGTCTGTGCAGGTCACGGTTTTCCAATCGTCTAGGGACCAACCAATATGGTCTCGAGCACAGGAGAGGCGCTGAAGTCGAAGTCGCGCTCTAAGCAAAGGTACCTGCGTCGATCGCCTGCTGCCATAGTCCATTAGTGCCAAATTTCTTTGCATTGCTCGTCGTACGTCACATAGTGGTCATTTCACAGTGCTGCCTGTCTGTTAGCAATGAAAATTTTATGCAAACGCTGCTGATCTCTGTCATTAACCGAAAGCCGTCGGCCCCTGCCTTGTCTGCGGTGAAGGAGAATGCCTGAAATTTACTATTCTTGGCACACATAGCACTATGGATCTCGGAATATTGAATTTCCTAACGATTTTCGAAATGGAATATCCGACGTGTCTAGCTCCAGACAGTCTGTTAATTACCATCTTTGGGCTGGCAAGGGCAGCCGAACAGGTCTAGGGGCTACAGTCTGGAACCGCGCGACCGCTACGGTCGCATGTTCGAATCGTGCCTCGGGCATGGATGTGTGTGATGTCCTTAGGTTAGTTAGTTTTAAATAGCTCTACGTTATAGGAGGCTGATGACCTCAGAAGTTAAGTCCCATAGTACTCAGAGCCATTTGAACCATATGAACCAATTACCATATTTGGGGCCATAAACACGCCGGACATATTTTCACCTGAATCAGCGCACTACAAATGACAGCTACGCCCGTCCACTGCCCTCTTATACCTTGCGTAAACGATACTACCACTATCTGTAAATGTGCATGTTTGTATACCATGTCATCTCAGTGTATGGCATACAATGAATCGGTCGTGAGAGAGAAGTCCTCGTGCAAAGCGAGTAACTGCAACAGTCAGAGCTTTACATGTGGCCGGCCGAGTTGAAGTGAACACAGCAGGAATTCGCATGCGCCCCTGGGGCGTTAGGCAGGATTTGTGGTCGCCGAGGCGGAACCCAAAGCGTGCGTCCGCACCTGCCGGCCGCGCTGTTTGTGCAGCATACAGATGGCTGCCGGCACTGCCCCGGGGGTTTCCCGTGTAAACGCTGGTTCTTGCAGCGGGTCTGTTCCCTCTGCAAACAAAAGCACGGCGGCCTGCCGAAAGGAATACCTCGCAGCCGATCGCTTCCAAAGCTCGGCTTCCCCTTTTTAAGCCCGTTGTTTTTTATCGCTACTCAAGGTACATTTCATCTCTCTACCTCGACATAGGCCCGTAACACAAACCCAGTTGCAGAATGACAAGTTGTTGGTTTCCTATTGTAGCACCAGTAAACCTGCTCTGTGGACTACCCGACCATGGCGTTCCAGATTCTTTTTGAGGTGCCACTTTTTTAAAGATGTTTAGCATTGAAGAGTTTCATGTAATAACAGAAAAACTCGTTTCACAAAAAAATTATATACGTTGCAACACATTCGAATTTCAGTCTTTTGTAAGCAGATTTGCAAGAAATTGTCCATTTAATGCTTTATTCTTTTTTTTACAAGACACTTTTGTAGAATTCATACCAGTTTCTTTTTTTTTTTTTTTTTTTTTTTTTTTTTTTTTTTTTTTTTTTTTTCCCATGAGGTCTCATATCAAATTGTTGTAAGTTTTACATCCTGCAATCTTGAGAATACTCGCTTACTTAAGCATGTATTTTGGACGACGTGATACCTTCTTGTGATCACCCCGTAAGTATGACAGATACTCTAAGTTGTCCGTTAATTTCAGTCCGAGCTACGATCCAAGTTGTTGTGTGTTGCTTTGGGTAACCTGCCATTAGAAATCTGCATGTTACATAAGTCCGTTGTATTGGAATTTGGAATTTGTGGTAAAGCCTTAAGCGACTAAACTGCTGAGGCCATCAGTCCCTAATCCAACTTACACTCTAACTTAGGCTATGGACAACACACACACCCATGCCCGAGGGAGGACTCGAACATTCGACGCAGGGAGCCGCACGGACCGAGACAAGGCGCGTAAGACCGCGCGCCTGGCTACCCCGCGTATCTCCGTTGTATCGATCAGTCGAATTATGTCCTTGGCTGTGTGCCACTTCGCTACAAATTTCGGGTACTCAAAACGATGGTCGATTGTGTATTCCGAACTACAGTTTCCACAAGCAGCTGACGGTTTTAACTGTAAGGAGTAAGGCCTGGAGTTGGTCGCTGTTGTGGCTCACATAGCTCTGAGCACTGTGGGACCTAACATCTGAGGTCATCAGTCCCCTATAACTTAGGACTACTTAAACCTAACTGACTTAAGGACATCACACACATCCATGCCCGAGGCAGGATTCGAACCTGCGATCGTAGCGGTCGCGCGGTTCCAGACTGAAGCGCCTAGAACCGCTCGGTCCTACCGGTCGGCTCGCTGTTGTGTGGTTTATCAACTTTTTATCATGCCTACCTGGTGTCTTCGGCTATTATTTTCATCGATAAGTTTTGCCATACAATTTGCCAATTGCGGGGAAGCAGTTGCAGCTCCCATTTACTAGGAACTGGTATCCCTTTGAGTGCTATGCCCATGTTACAAACGTTTCCTCGCTTTAAGAAGTCTGTTGGTACGAAGCTTTTACTGAGATAATAATTTCGGACAATGTCTGATGTGAGTGGGATACTGACAATATTAACTGTCTCTAGCTCCGATGACTGGCCATGTTTGTGCACCTGCACAGCAGTTGGTGAGTGTGGTCCCTTTTTCATTACACATTTAGTTCTGTTGACGAGTAGTGATGTGTATTTTGCACACACTTTCGTTAGTTGCAGGGCGCCACCATTTAACCTGAGAGTGCAGTTCTGCAGCGAAACCTTAAAGATTTCTCCGCTTCATGTAAACCAAGGCATCCGTAGCATTATAGCCGTAGCGCGGCATTTCTAACCAACCAGTTTCGCTCTGTAGTATTTGCGACCAGCGCCTCTCACACTGATCTGATGTGGCAGCAAATAGCTGTGCAGCCATTGCTGGACATTTAAATCGAAGGAGTTTAAGCTATGCACTTAGATTTCTGCCTAACAACGCCCTCGGAAAATGCGACACATTCCGAAATGAACAGTCATCTATTTCATCTACATCTACATCTACATGACTACTCTGCAATTCACATTTAAGTGCTTGGCAGAGGGTTCATCGAACCACAATCATACTATCTCTCTACTATTCCACTCCCGAACAGCGAGCGGGAAAAACGAACATCTAAACCTTTCTGTTCAAGCTCTGATTTCTCTTATTTTATTTGGATGATCATTCCTACCTATGTAGGTTGGGCCCAACAAAATATTTTCGCATTCGGAAGAGAAAGTTGGTGACTGAAATTTCGTAAAAAGGTCTCGCCGCGACGAAAAACATCTATGCTGTAATGACTTCCATCCCAACTCGTGTATCATATCTGCCACACTCTCTCCCCTATAACGTGATAATAAAAAACGAGCTGCTCTTTTTTGCACCCTTTCGATGTCCTCCGTCAATCCCACCTGGTAAGGATCCCACACCGCGCAGCAATATTCTAACAGAGGACGAACGAGTGTAGTGTAAGCTGTCTCTTTAGTGGACTTGTTGCATCTTCTAAGTGTCCTTCCAATGAAACGCAACCTTTGGCTCGCCTTCCCGACAATATTATCTATGTGGTCCTTCTAACTGAAGTTGTTCGTAATTTTAACACCCAGGTACTTAGTTGGATTGACAGCCTTGAGAATTGTACTATTTATCGAGTCATCGAATTCCAACGGATTTCTTTTGGAACTCATGTGGATCATCTCACACTTTTCGTTATTTAGCGTCAACTGCCACCTGACACACCATACAGCAATCTTTTCTAAATCGCTTTGCAACTGATACTGGTCTTCGGATGACTTTACTAGACGGTAAATTACAGCATCATCTGCGAACAGTCTAAGAGAACTGCTCAGATTGTCACCCAGGTCATTTATATAGATCAGGAACAGTAGAGGTCCCAGGACGCTTCCCTGGGGAATTTGTGACAAGCAAGGACATAAATGTTAAAACATGCCCCCGTGGTATGGTAACGTTGGAAATACCTGTGATTAATTTCTGCACCAGGATGACCGCTAATACAGAACCATCCTTAAGACACATTCTCGAACTGCGTATTAATACTGTGCGGCCCTAGTAGTTAACTCCACGCTAGCAGCTTGCGATTAAACAACAAATAACACGAAATATCCCTCAAATAGAATCCGAATTATTAACCGTTACGCAGTTATGGGCATACATGTATGCCCGGCAGTTAGAGCGCCCAGACGACTACAGGTGTGCATGTACGTCCAGCAGATAGAATGGATAGCGGCTACAGGAATCATTTATGCCCAGTGTCTGGTAAGGCCCGACGGCTAAGGGCATTCATACACGCCTGCGTGTGGGAGGAGGTAAACGAGCACAATAGAACGCCGACTCGCTGTTCTCCACGTTTCAACATTACTGCCAACGCCGTCATTATCTGCTCGTCTTCGTAATGTCGGAGAGCGCTACGGCTACTACCTTCTGCCGGTTCCTTCCTGCTTATCAGCCGATCTGATACACATTATTCGATTTTCTAAAGTACACAAGACAGATAACACCAATATACGATGTGAAAGGACGCGAAGTATCCCACAGAGCACACACATCACGTGTTGCAAAAGGCGAACAGTGAACCAAAATATTTTCATTTTCTCGGCAACAAGCGGAACAGGAAACATCACGCACGGCCATGTAGCTGTAATTTCGTTTCCTTATCTGTAAAGTGCACATAACGTAAAGATATATAATGTGAAAGTGTATGAATTACCTGCACGACGTACGTATCCGATGTTACAATAGGCGAAAAGTGCTCCAAAATACTTGTAGTTTCTCAGCAACACCGCTGTCGTGCAGCACACAAGACTGTCCGAATTTTGGGCGTCTACCCTAGAAACTGCTCACTTTAAATCCATATGCCTTGGAACGAATGCTGCGACACTGGTAAATTTTTACTACTTTAGAGGCATATAGTCTACATTGGTAGGGTAAAGCTCAAGTTACAGAATTTTCCAGTCATAAATAAAACTACCTTTACCATTTTTATAAACTGAGTTTTTCTCAGACAACGATAAACTTACAACAAAAAACTTTAGTTGTAACTTCTGGGCTGAGAGGGCGTGGTCGATGTATAAAATTTCCACCTGCCGTTTCGTCTCCATCCGCGGGAGACATCTTCTAAGGTCCTCCGTCTACTGCTACCGAGGCTCTGGGTACTCTCGCATTTATAGAGCGCATAGAGGGCTTCACCATTCGTCACGTGATGCCGACGGTATGCCTATCTTTGGAAGGCGTCATCATTCTCGATTAAGAGTAATCGATTGTCATTCTGCTGGCGCAACGTCGACATCCAAATTTTGTCCAACTTTAAAACTTCTTTTGTATTTTTAATAGACCCAATTTTGTCCAACTTTAAAACTTCCTTTTTTCTATTTTTAATAGGAAACAGGACGTTTTAAAGTTGGACAAAACATGGATGTCGAAGTTGCGCCAGCAAAATGACAATCGATTGCTCTTAATCGGAAACAATGACGCCTTCCAAAGACAGGCATATCGTCGTCATCACGTGACGAATCGTAGTGCCCTCTGTGCGCTCTATAAATGCGAGAGTACCTGGAGCCTCAGTTTCAGTAACCGGACGACCTCAGAAGATGTCTCCCGCAGATGGAGACGAAACGTCAGGTGGAAATTGTATACACGGCCTCTCAGCACGGAAGTTTCAACTGAAGACAACAGCGGCCGTGAAAGCCTACATTGTATGATTACAACAGAAGACTGAGAGTTTCGTAGTTTTATTTCGTGATGTTCAAAAACGGCAATCAAAATGTGGTAATGATCTAATAAACTGTGCTATTGCACAGTGGTTCTAAGCACGCTGGAACCTACGATTATCCGACTGTGTGGAATAGCCTGTAGCAGTCGTAGTGTTGCGTTACATACCCGCTGGAAAGATGCAAAGTACGTTCGCTCCCTTTAGTAGGCCGGGCAGGCAGGACGTTCGGCACTATCAGCCGCAAGGTATCTATTCTACAGAAATGTTATTTATTTGAACAACTGATTTATTGCGATAGAATCTTACATGGAGTGTGATGATCCATCATAGTGATTCAAAATAAAGAATAATCCAATAAAACACCTACAAATCAAATTATGTCACTAAAAATGGTTGGTTGGCAGTGCTGATGAAGAAATGTTCTGAAGTATCCTGAACTTGGAACACTTCCGCAAGAAACACACGAACACGTTCATCCTTAATATTGAAGAACACAATGAGTTCTACACAAATGGCTTTCTTTGACCATCACAAGCAAGTAACAAATTTTGCAACTAGTTTGTAACCGAAAAATAAGTTCACAGATAAACACAAGTACTTGAAATACAGGTCTTTCTTGAGGAAACACAGTGAAAGCTTCTACAGTCAGAGTTGGTTCCCCACTAGTTTGACTGCCAAATGTTTAAGTCCTCGCTCTCCTTGAACGGAGAACATTGGAACAGACTAACACATAAGTTACGATGTACACAATTTCACAGTTTCTACGGTCTTGCAAAATGACTTTGACGGAATACCAACTGGCCGGTGAGAACATTGCCGAGGCCCTTGGCGACGAAGACGGCCTGAAATCAAGGCGGCACTGGACCCGGAACAGATTTATGGGGCGGCGAGTGGATTGTAAAGTAGGAATCACTGTGTTTCGCCGTCTTTTATGAGAGCTACTTCTGCCGTCAGCCAGACAGAACATAATCATCATAGTTTCCACTTTACAAGTCCACATTTTTCTTGTGCTCATTGACGAAATGCTTCTACTCTCTATTTACTCAGCGGGATTAGGAACTATGATTATAAATAAAAGTTTTGATTTCTAGTTGATTAATTGTATTTTAAAACTTACACGCAAACCATATTAATATTTCTGATAACAATGTTCCTATCTTAAACAGCACTAGTAGCAGTTCAGAGGCCACCTCTGTGGTATGTTACAATTAAAAAAATCAGTCACCCTGACTCCTAGTCATCAAAGTTAAGTGCTCCTCACATTCTGAACAATTTTTGCTTTCTACCTATGTTATTTAGCCTCATTTTTTTCTTAAAACGATGTATTTAGGGAAAGATATATTCATCTGATCACTCTAAGATTTAACAATTTAAAAATTCATATACTGAAGCATGTATTGACACAGTTTGTAAGAGGTACTTTAATTTTTAATTTCATTCTTAGATTATGGAGCAATACTTTATCCGCGAGGGTTGCCGAGAGCGCTAACGTGCTGCTTCCTGGACTCGGGTAGCGCGACGGCCCTAGATCGAATCCACCAGGAGGATTAACGACGAGGGCCGGTGTGCCGGCCATCCTGGATGTGGTTTTTAGGCAGTTTTCCACATCCCGCTAGGTGAATACTGGGCTGATCCCCGCGTTCCGCCTCAGTTCCACACGTCGCAGATTTTTGAAACACGTCCGCACTATTTCACGGTTTGCACTAGACGTAGACAGTTGAGGTACACTGATTCCATCCTGGGGGGTACAGGAAGGGCATCCGGCCATCCCTAAAACTTTTCTTTTTTTGGTCATCAGTCTACTGAATGGCTTGATGCGGCCCGCCACGAATTCCTTTCCTGTGCTAACCTCTTCATCTCAGAGTAGCACTTGCAACTTACGTCCTCAATTATTTGCTTGACGTATTCCAAACTCTGTCTTCCTCTACAGTTTTTTCCCTCTTCAGCTCCCTCTAGTACCATGGAAGTCATTCCCTCATGTCTTAGCAGATGTCCTATCATCCTGTCCCTTCTTCTTCTCAGTGTTTTCCACATATTCCGTTCCTCTCCGATTCTGCGTAGAACCTCCTCGTTCCTTACCTTATCAGTCCACCAAATTTTCAACATTCATCTATAGCGCCACATCTCAAATGCTTCGATTCTCTTCTGTTCCGGTTTTCCCACAGTCCATCTTTCACTACCATACAATTTTGTACTCCAGACGGACATCCTCAGAAATTTCTTCCCCAAATTAAGGCCGATATTTGATATTAGTAGACTTCTCTTGGCCAGAAATGCCTTTTTTGCCATAGCGAGTCTGCTTTTGATGTCCTCCTTGCTCCGTCCGTCATTGGTTATTTTACTTCCTAGGTAGCAGAATTCCTTAACTTCATCGACTTCGTGACCATCAATCCTGATGTTAAGTTTCTCGCTGTTCTCATTTCTACTACTTCTCATTACCTTCGTCTTTCTCCGATTTACTCTCAAACCATACTGTGTACTCATTAGACTGTTCATTCCGTTCAGCAGATCATTTAATTCTTCTTCACTTCCACTCAGGATAGCAATGTCATCAGAGCATCGTATCATTGATATCCTTTCACCTTGTATTTTAATTCCACTCCTGAACCTTTCTTTTATTTACATCATTGCTTCCTCGATGTACAGATTGAAGAGTAGGGGCGAAAGGCTACAGCCTTGTCTTACACCCTTCTTAATACGAGCACTTCGTTCTTGATCGTCCACTCCTATTATTCGCCGGGCGCGGTGGGCTCGCGGTTCTAGGCGCAGTCCGGAACCGTGTGACTGCTACGGTCGCAGGTTCCAGTCCTGCCTCGGGCATGGATGTGTGTGATGTCCTTAGGTTAGTTCGGTTTAAGTAGCTCTTAGTTCTAGGGGACTGATGACCACAGCAGTTGAATCCCATAGTGCTCAGAGCCATTTGAACCACTTTCTTATTATTCCCTCTTGGTTGTTGTTCATATTGTATATGACCCGTCTCTCCCTATAGCTTACCCCTACTTTTTTCGGAATCTTGAACAGCTTGCACCATTTTATATTGTCGAACGCTTTTTCCAGGTCGACAAATCCTATGAACGTGTCTGGATTTTTTTTTTAGCCTTGCTTCCATTATTAGCCGTAACGTCATAATTGTATCTCTCGTGCCTTTACTTTTCCTAAATCCAAACTGGTCGTCACCTAGCGCATTCTCAATTTTCTTTTCCATTCTTCTGTATATTATTCTTGTAAGCAGCTTCGATGCATCAGCTGTTAAGCTGATTGTGCGATAATTCTCGCACTTGTCAGCTCTTGCCGTCTTCGGAATTGTGTGGATGATGCTTTTCCGAAAGTCAGATGGTATGTCGCCAGACTCGTATATTCTACACACCAACGTGAATAGTCGTTTTGTTGCCACTTCCCCTAATGATTTTAGAAATTCTGATGGAATGTTATCTATCCCTTCTGCTTATTTGACCGTAAGTTCTCCAAAGCTCTTTTAAATTCCGATTCTAATACTGGATCCCCTATCTCTTCTAAATGGACTTCTCTTTCTTCTTCTATCACATCAGACAAATCTTCAGCCTCATAGAGGCTTTCAATGTATTCTTTCCACCTATCTGCTCTCTCCTCTGCATTTAACAGTGGAATTCCCGTTTCACTCTTAATGTTACCACCGTTGCTTTTAATGTCATCAAAAGTTGTTTTGACTTTCCTGTATGCTGAGTCTGCCCTTCCGACAATCATATCTTTTTCTATTTCTTCACATTTTCCCTGCAGCCATTTCGTCTTAGCTCCCTGCACTTCGTATTTATATCATTCCTCAGCGACTTGTATTTCTGTATTCCTGATTTTCCCGGAACATGTTTGTACTTCCTCCTTTCATCAATCAACTGAAGTATTTCTTCTGTTACCCATGGTTTCTTCGCAGCTACCTTCTTTGTACCTATGTTTTCCTTCCCAACTTCTGTGATGGCCCTTTTTAGAGACATCCATTCCTCTTCAACTGTGTTGCCTACTGCACTATTCCTTATTGCTGTATCTATAGCGTTAGAGAACTTCAAACGTATCTCGTCATTTCTTAGTACTTCCGTATCCCATTTCTTAGCGCAATGATTCTTCCTGACTATTGTCTTGAACTTCAGCCTACTCTTCATCACTACTATATTGTGATCTGAGTCTATATCTGCTCCTGGGTACGCCTTACAATCCAGTACCTGATTTCGGAATCTCTGTCTGACCATGATGTAATCTAATTGAAATCTTCCCGTATCTCCCGGCCTTTTCCAAGTATACCTCCTCCTCCTGTGATTCTTGAACAGGGTATTCGCTATTACTAGCTGAAACATTTTACAGAACTTAATTAGTCTTTCTCCTCTTTCATTCCTTGCCCCAAGCCCATATTCTCCTGTTACCTTTTCTTCTACTATTCCCCTACAACTGAATTCCAGTCGCCCATGACTATTAGATTTTCCCCCTTTACATACTTTACCCTTTCAATATGCTCATACACTTTCTCTGTCTGTTCATCTTCATCTTGCGATGTCGGCATGTATACCTGAACTGTCGTTGTCGGTGTTGGTCTGCTGTCGATTCTGATTAGAACAACCCGGTCACTGAACTGTTCACAGTAACACACCCTCTGCCCTACCTTCCTATTCATAACGAATCCTACACCTGTTATACCATTTTATGATGCTGTTGATACTACCCGATACTCATCTGACCTGAAATCCTTTCCTTCCTTCCACTTCACTTCACTGACCCCTACTATACCTAGATTGAGCCTTTGCATTTCCCTTTTCAGATTTTCTAGTTTCCCTACCACGTTCAAGCTTCTGACATTCCACGCCCCGACTCGTAAAACATTATCCTTTCGTTGATTATTCAATCTTTTTCTCATGGTAACCTACCCCTTGGCAGTCCCCTCCTGGAGATCCGAATGGGGGACTATTCCGGAATCTTTTGCCAATGGAGAGATCATCATGACACTTCTTCAACTACAGGCCACATGTCCTGTGGATACACGTTACGTGTAAAACTAACATTGCCAAATCCGTTGTAACCACTCTGACCCTGCGATCGCTGGAGGACTCTGCCGTAAGCGAAAGAAAGAAAGGAAGAATTATGGCGCAATACTTTGTATACTACACACAGGCGCGTTTTGATGACGTAGCACTAGTAGCAGTGAACCGGGGTAAGTCCAAGCACACTCGCTCGCCTCTGTATCTCACAAATGATGCAGAGCTTGTTTCGCCACAGACACCATCTATTGTCCGGGTGCGTCGTAACTGCTGTGATCTGTGCGGACGCGGTTCCAAATACCAAATACCATCACGATGGAGGTACATTTGCTCCTGATTGACTGCACTTGACATTGGCGGATGCACCAAAAGTTTCTAGGCAGCGGCGGACTCTATTGCTGACTTACACTCCCTCTGTACATTGTCCCGGTGCACGCAAAAGCCCTCTGCAGATCGCGTTGCAAATGGCGGAGCCAGAACGTTGTGTAGTCGCAGGGTCTGAGCTGGCAATCAACCCGACGGCGATGTGTACAAGTGCACATCGGCGCCTGACAGCTTTTGCGACATGCCGGATCTGTGCGATACCTCCATCTGTGAAAATGAACATTAATGCTATATGCCGATATATTAAATGACAGTGATTGTGAATCACTAAAATGTAAGGCTGAGCTACATGCATTAAGATAACAACTGCTGCCACAAATAAAAAAGTAAAAAATGAAAAAGAGAACGCCACTGAAGGTGTAAACCGACACGGCAACTTCCCTTCGTGCCGAAGCCGTAAATGTGAAATGTGCTCACAAATACCGTCGTGACTGTACCGCATGCTCAGCACTACAAAAATCTACAATTCCGCTACCAGGATGCCCAACCTCAGACTCGAACCTTGGCCCCCTCCTCAGCCTCCACTCCCGGGCGATCTTTGTGAAACTTGCACCACGCCGTACCAGAACGAAGTCTCTTTTAGACTGGCGTCCCACACGAACTCCCAAAAATCACTACAAGTGTAAAACCTCGAATTGCCAATTGCTCGTGGTATGATTTTTTTCACGCCAGTCACGTAATCGAAAATCTGTGCATTGTCTTCCTCTATAAGACGGGCAAAAGTCGCTGTCCCAGTGGAGTGGCTTGCCGATAAAACTTAGTGACGCTCTTGGCATGTCTTCTGAGGTCACCATCCGATTTCCAGTCAATACGGTTATCTTTAGTGTGCTCGGCTAATCACTTGGCATGAAAATCAAAACAACTAAAAAATACACCGGCTGCATTAGCGATAAAGCGCCGGGCACACAGCAATGAGGAACTAATTGCTACGGCCCTGCGGTAACACTACAGGCAGGACTTGTCATCTTTCATTGCCACTGTTTCTCATTTCACTTACATCAAATCAAGCTTTACACTCAAGTTCTTGCCTATACACACCCTCAGAAATCATGACATTTTCGGAAACGTGTGGGAGTGAAAGGATCTGTAGCTCATAAGGTGCCAATACCCATCACACAGTCATCGAGCATTTGAGAATGAGAACACTTAGAGACTTGCAATAAACTTTAAAAATAATTTCAAACCTTTACAAGACTTTCTCTCAATGACGAACCCACAAATGAGGTAACGAATAAAAGATTATTACCTACTACTTTCTCACTGGTCGTGTAGTAAAACTGTCGCACGAAGCATGAAGTTTATTTTAGTAATTCTTTACCACTAACTGTATATATGACACATTCTGCAGGCAGTATTCACATTCACCACTGTATGTACCAGCAGAATTATATCTTTGTAACACACGTAGCCGGCCTGGGTCGCCGGTGGTTCTAGGCGCAACAGTCTGGAACCACACGACCGCCACGGTCACAGGTTCGAATCCTCCCACGGGCATGGATGTGTGTGATGTCCTTAGGTTAGTTAGGTTTAAGCAGTTCTAAGTTCTAGGGGACTGATGACCTCAGAAGTTAAGTCCCATAGTGCTCAGAGCCATTTGAACCATTTAAGATACGTAGTTTAGGATATGTGACATAATAATTACTGAGATGTGTGAAAAATTACTGTACCATACAAGACGTCCAAGTTTATTTCTTCGTTGCTACTACCTCTAGTCGCAACACTTTTCACTGACGGTAACTATTTTTGCCGCTGAACGTACCCTCGAAAATATATCATTGTACAACACATAGTTCAGTGGATATGCCGTCTTCAGCACTGAGATGCGTGCAAAACTGTTGCATCGTGCATGAGGTTTTAATTCATTACTTCTTTGCTACTAACGCCATTCACAAGAGATTTCTCAGGCATTTGTCACATTTACCACTGGACGTATCGGCAAAATAATATCACTGTGCAGTACATGGTTCATTAGGTAAGACATATTAAACATTGAGCTGCGTGAAAATCAAACTGCAGCGAGAAACTCGTCAGGGATACAGATGTGTACAAAGGCGTGTGAAATATGTTGTAGAGTGTACTGAATAGATCACGTATACTGAGGAACCCACGTCTGGAAACGTCATTCACAGGGAATACAGAGCGTCAAAGTTACAAGCTCCGGCGCCTTCAAATGTGTGTAATATGTAAGGTGATTCCGTGATCACGTTACAAACTTTCAAGGATGATGGAGAAGGATAAAAGTATCCACTTGAGGTAATGATCCCTTTACTGTACACGAATGTGTCATAAGTTATAAGCGAAAACTCTTCTGATACCTCTAAGAATTGAATACGTGTACTGGTATTGTTCTTGATAAGTCTGTGGAGTAAGCAACTTTCGGAGGTGATAATATGGACCAAAACAAGAAAAAATGTCAATTAAATATGGGATCTACACTCCTGGAAATTGAAATAAGGATACCATGAATTCATTGTCCCAGGAAGGGGAAACTTTATTGACACATTCCTGGGGTCAGATACATCACATGATCACACTGACAGAACCACAGGCACATAGACACAGGCAACAGAGCATGCTCAATGTCGGCACTAGTACAGTGTATATCCACCTTTCGCAGCAATGCAGGCTGCTATTCTCCCATGGAGACGATCGTAGAGATGCTGGATGTAGTCCTGTGGAACGGGTTGCCATGCCATTTCCACCTGGCGCCTCAGTTGGACCAGCGTTCGTGCTGGACGTGCAGACCGCGTGAGACGACGCTTCATCCAGCCCCAAACATGCTCAATGAAGGACAGATCCGGAGATCTTGCTGGCCAGGGTAGTTGACTTACACCTTCTAGAGCACGTTGGGTGGCACGGGATACATGCGGACGTGCATTGTCCTGTTGGAACAGCAAGTTTCCTTGCCGGTCTAGGAATGGTAGAACGATGGGTTCGATGACGGTCTGGATGTACCGTGCACTATTCAGTGTCCCCTCGACGATCACCAGAGGTGTACGGCCAGTGTAGGAGATCGCTCCCCACACCATGATGCCGGGTGTTGGCCGTGTGTGCCTCGGTCGTATGCAGTCCTGACTGTGGCGCTCACCTGCACGGCGCCAAACACGCATACGACCATCATTGGCACCAAGGCAGAAGCGACTCTCATCGCTGAAGACGACACGTCTCCATTCGTCTCTCCATTCACGCCTGTCGCGACACCACTGGAGGCGGGCTGCACGATGTTGGGGCGTGAGCGGAAGATGGCCTAACGGTGTGCGGGACCGTAGCCCAGCTTCATGGAGACGGTTGCGAATGGTCCTCGCCGATACCCCGGGAGCAACAGTGTCCCTAATTTGTTGGGAAGTGGCGGTGCGGTCCCCTACGGCACTGCGTAGGATCCTACGGTCTTGGCGTGCATCCGTGCGTCGCTGCGGTCCGGTCCCAGGTCGACGGGCACGTGTACCTTCCGCCGACCACTGGCGACAACATCGATGTACTGTGGAGACCTCACGCCCCACGTGTTGAGCAATTCGGCGGTACGTCCACCCGGCCTCCCGCATGCCCACTATACGCCCTCGCTCAAAGTCCGTCAGCTGCACATACGGTTCACGTCCACGCTGTCACGGCATGCTACCAGTGTTAAAGACTGCGATGGAGCTCCGTATGCCACGGCAAACTGGCTGACACTGACGGCGGCGGTGCACAAATGTTGCGCAGCTAACGCCATTCGATGGCCAACAACGCGGTTCCTGGTGTGTCCGCTGTGCCGTGCGTGTGATCATTGCTTGTACAGCCCTCTCGCAGTGTCCGGAGCAAGTATGGTGGGTCTGACACACCGGTGTCAATGTGTTCTTTTTTCCATTTCCAGGAGTGTAAAATTCATACTTTAATACCTGTAAGCACTTGTTCAGTAGAGGAGATGTGTTTTATTCTAGCGGAGGTGAAGAATTGCTCATAACTCCTCAGGTATGCATTTTAGAGCCCATGTTTACCAGATTTTTTTCTTGTCTTGGTCCATACTACGACTTCTGAAAGCTGCATACACTACATTCTCAACAGCAACAGCACCGATTCTTGTATTCCACTCTCAGATGTATCAGAACAGTTTTCACTTATAATTTTCGACTCCTTCATTTCTGAACCACGGACCCTGACCTGAAATTGGTACATTTATCCTTCTCCATTATTCCTGAAAGTCTGTAACATCATTACAGAGCCACACTGTCTATTACAGACATATGCAGGCTGCAGCGTTTATAATTTTGAAGCCATGTAGCGTCGTTGGATGACGTTGCCGGACAAGGGTTCCTGTGTAAAGCTTGATTTACTAAGTCCCCTCTATAGACCCTTAAAGTGCGTAATATGAATTGTGAAACACCCTGTATGTGACGTGTGTACACAGACAAAACCAAGGGCAAAAGGATCATCCTAAACACTAACCATGTCAAAGAAATCTGGTACACATATCACTTGATGTTAGCTGTTAGTGGTGAGAACCACCAGTGAGTGTGATAACGTGTAGAGGGGAGGGGAAGGAGGATAAGGATGGACAGTCAGGAGTAAGGGGAAATAGGTAAGAGGTAGAGGAGATTGTGAGGGATTGATATGCGGAGGTGGACAGAGGCGAGTTGGGGTGATGTACATTGAAACGAAAGAGGAACAGATGAATAGAGGTAGCGGAGTTAGACATCGGCAGAGAGAAGAAGTGGAGGATAAGATGGGAGAAGGCAATGGACAGAAAAAAAAGAGAAGGTGATGAAGAGTGAGGACGGCCGGAATGGCCGTGAGGTTCTAGACGCTACAGTGTAGATCCGAGCGACCGCCGGTTCGAATCATGCCTTGGCATGCATGTGTGTGATGTCCTTAGGTTAATTAGGTTTAATTAGTTCTATGTTCTAGGCGACTGATGAGCTCAGAAGTTAATTCGCATAGTGCTCAGAGGCATTTGATGAAGAGTGATAGAGGAAGAGTAGACGAACAGATGGAGGGGAGGAGACCGACAGAAATGGGAGTGGTGGAGAGGGACACACAGAAAGGGAGAAGACGAGATGCAATTAGAGTAAGGAGGAACAGAGGGACTGAGGAGGAAGGAGATAAATGGCAAAGGTAGTAGCAACAGGTAGCGAGGAGAGGGAGGAGGAGATGGACAGGGAGAGGGGCAGGAGGTGACGGACATAGAGTGGTAGTGGAGGAACTGGACGGATACACTGCTGGCCATTAAAATTGCCTCACCACGAAGATGACGTGCTACAGACGCGACATTTAACCGACAGGAAGAAGATGCTGTGATATGCAAATGACTAGCTTTCAACAGCATTCAAACAAGGTTGGCGCCGGTGGCGCCACCTACAACGTGCTGCCACGAGGAAGGTTTCCAACCGATTTCTCATACACAAACAGCAATTCACCGGCGTTGCCTGGTGAAACGCTGTTGTGATGCCTCGTGTAAGGAGGAGAAATGCGTACCATCACGTTTCCGACTTTAATAAACATCGGCTTGTAGCCTATCGCGATTGCGGTTTATCGTATCGGGACATTGCTGCTCGCGTAGGTCGAGATCCAAAGACTGTTAGCAGAATATGAAATCGGTGGGTTCAGGAGGGTAATACGAAACGCCGTGCCGGATCCCAACGGCCTCGTATCACTAGCATCCGAGATGACAGTCATCTTATCTGCATGGCTGTAACGCATCGTGCAGTCACGTCTCGATCCCTGAGTCAACAGATGGGGACGTTTGCAAGACCACTACCATCTGCATGAACAGTTCGACGACGTTTGTAGCAGCATAGACTATAAGCTAGGAGACGGTGGCTGCGGTTACCCTTGACGCTGCATCACAGACAGGAGCGTCTGCGATGGTGTACTGAACGACGAACCTGGGTGCACGAATGGTAAAAAATCATTTTCTCTGATGAATCCAGGTTCTGTTTACAGCAACACGATGGTCGCATCCGAGTTTGGCGACATCGCGGTGAACGTACATTGGAAGTGTGTATTCGTCATCGCTATAATGGCGTATCACCCGGCGTGATGGTATGAGGTGCCATTGGTTACACGTCTCGGTCACCTCTTGTTCGATTGACGGCACTTTGAACAGTGCAAGTTACATTTCCGATGTGTTACTAGCCGTGGCTCTACCCCTCATTCAATCCCTGCGAAACCCTACATTTCAGCAGAATAATGTGCGACCGCTTGTTGCAGGTCCTGTACTGGCCTTTCTGGATACAGAAAATGTTCGACTGCTGCCCTGGCCACCACATTGTCCAGATCTCTCACCAATTGAAAACTGGTCAATGGTGGCCGAGCAACTGGCTCGTCACAATACGCCAGACACTACTCTTGATGAACTGTGGTATCGTGTTGAAGCTGCATGGGCAGCTGCACCTCTACACGCCAACCAAGCTCTATTTGACTCAATGCCCAGGCGTATCAAGGCCATTATTACGGCCACAGTTGGTTGTTCTGGGTACTGATTTCTCAGGATCTATGCACGTAAACTGCGTGAAAATGTCAGTTCTAGTATAATATGTCTAATGAATACTCGTTTATCATGTCCATTTCTTCTTGGTGTAGCAATTTTAATGGCCAGTAGTATAGCAGGTGAAAGCAGGTGGTGGGCTCATAGCGGATTGGTATAAATGAGTGCCAGGGCAACGCTGGATACTCAGCTAGTTACGCTATAAAATGGTGGCACAATCTATTGTAGATGAAATGAGTGCTGTGTGAATGTTTTTAATTAATTTGATTTCCATTACAAATGGTGTAGGTAGCATTCTGCAGCTGCACATTTGCTTATGCCTTGCCTAAATCCCTAGGGTAGACTGCCGGAGTCACCGCACTGGGGGCAGGTCGCACAGTGGCACCTGTTCGTCCGCCGCAATATCTGCTGCTCCCGCCGCGGCGTGCCGGTGCTGCGCGTGCCAGCGGGGGTGAGTATGGCGGGTAGAGGGGGGGGGGGGGAGGTGCGATGGGGGATGGGGGGTGGCGCCGAGTCACTCGACGGGAGTGTCGGAGTGGCGCCGTCCCGGCCAGGCCCAGCTGAGCCGCAGGCACGCCCCGCTCCCCGCGCCCCGCGCCGCGGCCTGCCAGGCGGCAGGCACCCGCGGCGTTAATTACGCGCCGGCGCGAGGCGTCGCGACGCCTGGCACCGCCGCGACACGCCAGGCCACGGCAAGCCACGCGGCGCAGAGGCGCGCGCCGGCTGCAGCCGGGTCTGGCGGCGGCAGACAGCGGGCTCTCGGAAGGTGGCTGCTCAACTTCCTGCGTCCCGTGCAGAGCACACCGCACCTCACAGCTGCCTGCTGCTATGCCCAGCATAGCGCTGGACGAAGTTTTCAGACAGTGGAGAGCAATAACTGAGGAAATGGCAGTACTAAAGAGGCACACGCGGGGCAAAGAGGACAATAGAGCCCAAGTGGAAACTCCAAGCAAGATAGCCAGGAGGGTGGGACCGCCTGCAAAGAGACAAGCTTCTGTCCACAAACTGGCACCGATTTAGAAAGCAACAATCGTGCACAACTGAGCTTGCCGTTTTCACACACAATGTCCTGCAAACCACGTGAAGAATGTATGAGATAGAGAGAATGTTTCATGCCTTTCAAATTCCCTGATAACAGCTGTCTGCTGCGAGTCAGACAAGCAGCAGCAGTGTGGTTGGGGCATCCAGTTGCCTGCTGCGAGCGTGCATGTGCATGTGTGTGTGTGTGTGTGTGTGTGTGTGATGACCAGCGGTGCAGACAGAGTGAAGCGTGGCCGACTGGTGGCATAACAACACTGCTTCTGTCAGAGGCGTCCCCAAATTCAGCAGCCGATCCGCTGCTGAACCTTCCAGCAACGCCCGGCTGGCAGCGACCGTGTCCCAATTCAGAAGCACTGTGGCCGCCGTGTCGCGTGCCAGGGCTCAGCTGGCCTCGTGGTAGGGTCTCAAGCACAGGCTGCCCTGGAGCGCAATGGAGCTACATATCCCGTACAGCATTCTTTATGGTGGCCTAAGTGTCACAGTTCCGTGATGGCACTGCTGCAGTACAGATACAACATGATTTCAGTACAACAGTGGCCACGTATTTATATTCTCATAGGCTGCACTTGCTTTGGCTACGCTATGCCTTGTGACACGTACATTGAACACTTGCCTGCCGGAGTGGTTCTAGGCGCTTCAGTCTATAACCGCGCGACCGCTGCGGTCGCAGGTCCGAATCTTGCCTCGGGCATGGATGTGTGTGATCTCTTTAGGTTAGTAAGGTTTAACTATTTCTAAGTTCTAGGGGACCCATGACATCAGATGTTAAGTCCCATAGTGCTCAGAGCCATTTGAAACATTTGAAGTTAACATTTCCGTGGCTGCTGGTGTAGGAAGCCCCCCCCCCCCTCTTCTTCCGCTTGGGTTTTGCTGAGTCAATTATTTGCCCACCTCACCTGGCTGCCTCGCCTCGCAACGTTCGACTGCTGCGTTGTGTTTTGCAATGCTTAACATCCGCACTCGCCTGTGGCTGTCTCTGCTGCAATCTGCTTCCAACTTTGCACGTTTCGGACCGAGTATGGTAGGTGTGCTGCACGTGGATCAAAGAAAATGGGCAGATTTCATTTCTTGATTTCCGGAAAGAGTCTGACGTAGTGCCCCATTGCAATCTGTTAACCGAAGGTCGCAGCGCACAGATTAGATTCTGAGATACGTTAGTGGTTCAAAGACTTCCTAAGTAATAGAATGTAATACATTGTCCTCGACGGCGAGTGTTCATCAGACCCAAGGGTATCGGCAGGATTCCCCAAGGGAAGTGTGATAGGACCTCTCTTGTTCTCTGTATGCATTAATCATCTGACAGTTAGTATGCAGTAACCTGGGACTGTTTGCTAATAACGCGGAAAAGCATCGTCCTTGACTGACTGTAGAAGGACACGGGTTGAATTTCTATTTGCCGTAGTGAATGGCAGCTTGCTCTAAATGTAGAAAAACATTAATGCAGATTGGTAGAGAAAGGAATCCAATAACGGTCGAGTACAGTATTAGTGGTGTGCCGCTTGACACAGCCACATTGATTAATGTCTAGGAGTACGTTTCAAAGTGATTTGACATGGAAGGAGCACGTTAGGATGGTAATAGGGAAGGTGAATGCTCGACTTAGATTTATTTGAAGATTTTAGGAAATTTGGAAATTTGCGGTAAGGACTGTGGGACCAAACTGCTGAGGTCATCGGCCCCTAGGCTTACTCACTACTTAATCTAACTTAAACTAACTTAAGCTAAGGCACACACCCATGCCCGAGGGTGGACTAGAACCTCCAACGGGGGGCGCCGCGCGAACTTTGACAAGGCGTCCCTGACCGCACGGCTACGACGCGCGGCAAAGTTTGAGGAGAGCGTAGCACACATACAAGCAGAATTCGTGTAGAACAATTTTGCAACCCATTCTTGAGTAATGTTCGAGTGTTAGGCTACCCACCAGATGGCATTAAAGGAAGATCTCGATGCAGTTCAGAAGTGAGGTGCTTCATTTGTTACCAGGAGGCTCGAGCAACACGCGAGTGTTACGGAGATTCTTCGTAAACTCAAATGGGAATCCCTAGAGGGAAGACGACTTTCTTGTCGCGAGGCGCTATTAAGAAAATCTGGAAAACAGGCATTTGCAGTTGACTGTAGAGCGATTGTACTGCCGCCAACGTACATTTAGCGTGAAAACCACAAATATACGATGAGAGGCATTAGCGCTTCAATTCGGAGGCATACAGAGAGTCGCTTTTTTCTCGCCCTGGAAAGGAAATAACCTGTCGTGGTACTGCAAAGACCCATACCGTGGCTCGCGGAGTTTGCAAGTAGATGTAAATTCAGAACTGCCTGAATACCACTGGAGATTGGAAAACACCAGAAGACTCCGTGTTAACTTGGAAAAATTTAAATACCTGCGAGAATCTGTAACAGGAGGAAAAAGGGACAATGGGGCTACAGCAGAGTGGATGAAGAAGATGAAGTCAGCGCTCTGTATGACCAGAGATACATACACAAAAAGAACAGATGTACAGAAACAAAGGTCAAACACTGACCGAACGGCGAGAAGAACGGTATTATATGCAGCTGCGATGATAATACCAGGAAGAAATGGTAAAAAGCTGCTAGAGACAGAAAAATATCGAGGAATGTTAGGTCCTGAAACAGGTAGGCAGCGATGGATGCGGAGACGTAAGGAATAACTGTACCGGAGCATGAGAGAAATATCACGAGAAATCATACTGAAAAGGATCACGGTTTTCCGGACATGCAATCGGTATAAATTGGATATGAAGAAGAAAATATTGTGAGAAACAAAAAGTAATATACCTAACGAAACGTTTATCATAAATATACCGCTTGTGATGTGTAGTACTTGAACAATATTGTCATTCTGCACATGGCAGTTGCAGGGTCCGATTTGGTGTCGATGTTTCAACGGTGCAGTCATTGAAGTGTCAAATCAGTATTACGCAAGCTGAAGATGTGTAAAAGCCCGAAGCGCATAACATGAAAAAGAGACAGGTTGCTGTATTTTTTAAAGTGTAGTCCACAGCCACGGAGTTCAACCACCAGTAAAAGAATTAATTATAGTTTGGAGCCTGATTCTTTTATTATCTCTTTACTTGCTACTACACTTCGTTTAAACTACATTACAATCATTTCACAGTAGTAATTATCTCAATTTTTTATAGATTTTTTTCCTGCCAAACTGAGTATGTGGCCGAAACATGACATATGACTGTTCCTCCCTATTGCTATTTGTGTTTATTTACGTCATTATGAAAGATGGAAGGAAGATTAACCTCCCGTTGTCAGTGTGGTCATTAGAGACTGTGCACGAGCTTGGACTACGAAAGGATGGGGAGGGAAATTGGGTGTCCCTCTTCAAATAAACTATCACCGGCAAATCCCGGGGGCGTTTACAAAAAAATCTTGAGAAAGATAAATATGGATGGGCGTTAAGAGACAGAAAAATTTACATCTAAACTGCAAACAAGTTACTGACAGTGATAACAAGTAACTTATCGTTCTACCGACATCGAAGGTCGATATTTTGTATCCGCGTCGATGTTACAAACTACTTAAGAGGGTTATCGATATTGAAAGAGACGTTTGATCTCCTAGCACCGATATCTTAAAAACACCGTTCTTTAGACAACAGCCTCATTTGCATACTCACTACGTCAATTTTTATTTTGTTATTATAGTGTAACATTCCCCCTACTTCAATTGTATAGAACCCACAGACCTCGTGGGAATTTTAAGGCGTCGAAAAGGCTACAAATTTTTGTGAATTTTACCGACATGTGATTTTATTCTAAGTAATTGTCCCAGCGCAATGAAAGACAAACTGTCAGATCTTGATCAGGTAGTGTTGTCTGAAATGGTTTTTATAATATACCTGAATCGGATATTCAGGCACAGGCGTCGTCGAAATTTCAGAAGGGAAAAGCAGTTACTTTAAACACAACGTTAGCGTTGCTTTAAGTGACAAAACGACAATCTTCATAAACACGTGTGCCCACAATCATAGGAGATCTACAAATTAACGCGCTAAATAATCCACATATGTAATTAATGTACTTTCACTGCACAGGTGAACCTAGATGTAATTGACCTAATGACTACGGTGCAAGTGCTATTCTGAGATGAAGAGGTTGTCACAACTGAGTAATTCGTGGCAGATCCGATCGAACAAATCAGACTGATGGCGCAAAATTAAATAAAAATATGTAATTGGTCTGCATTGCTCGCGGACTCCTGCAACGAAAGGAAAGGCTTGAATTCTAACTGCTTACTGCACCATGACACAATTTCAATGGGCTCTGGGAACGTTAGATCTCTACTCGTAGCTAGGGCTTGGAGCATCGTTTCGGATAACGCGGCACAAAACATAGTAACTTAGGCTGTTCATAATTTAATTTCAAATGTTGCTGTCAGGTAATTTTCATTAGTATTTCGTAGTGACTACACTGGTGCGAGATCTTTTACACCCGTTCTAGTTCTTATCTGACGTCTTGTTTAACAAACAGTAAGCAATGAATAAAAAGTTCTCGGTTTTCCAGCCGCGCCAAGTCATTAAGATTACAAGAGCTTCGGCCAAGAACTCCTTGGTCATTGTGGAGACCTCCTACTGCTGAAGCTTTACCCAAGATTCACAAGGATGGCACAATATCCCGCCTCATCTTATCTACCACTGGTTCAACAACACACAAGCAGGCGAAGTAATTGGCTCATCTCCTCGCTCCTCAAGTGGGACACTGCGAACATCGTATTAAAAACTCAGCACACTGTATCAGCTAAATTAACCTCTGCGACTTGTTGAGAGTGACATTATGGTCAGTTTCTATGTGGTGGCGCTGATACTTGGACCTGTACCCCAGTTCTTTGTAAGTAGCGAGGTCGAGTTTAAAACGTCTTTCTTATTTTCTGTACAACAGTCAGTATTACAAGACGTTCCAATGGGCAGCTCGTTAGTTCCAGCTGTTGCAAGTTTTATCGTAGACGGTTTTGAGGGTTTCACTTTAGACACGACGCCATTAAGGTCTGGTTGCTTCTTTCGATAAGTTGACGACACATTCGTCATTTGTCCCTACGGATGTGAGGAACGTCATGAGTTCTTGGAACACCTCAACTCTATTGACTGTAGCATCGCATTCGCCATGGAGGATACTGCATTGACCTTCACTGATGTCCTCGTACACCGCCAACGAAATGCCTGCCTTAGCTACAGCCTCTACAGGAAATCTACCTACACTGATCTGTAATTGAATGCCATCAGCCATCATTACTCGACACAAAAGCGCTGAAAATACAGAAGATCAAATCAATCTTCAGTCCTCCGACAAAAATTCACCGATTTATTACTGAGACCAATTGAAGACGCAGCAATTCTCAGTACACATGCAGGCTTACGAGATACCTTGTTAGTATGGGCGGTCTTTCGTCTGTGAGGAGCAACGTAGGAAGGTTCATGAGAGGCTTTATCGCATGCGCTAATCAGAGGAATTCGCATTGGCTGAGCATGCTTTAGAAAACGGCCACCGGATAAAATTTGACGAAACCATGTCGTGGCTCGTACCAGCGGCTTCTGGAAATGTGTGATTATAGAAGCCATTGAAATAAAAATCACCCGTCATGCCGTAAGCAGAGACGGTGACCTACAGCTCAGTACGGCGTGTGATGCAGTGATTACACTGTTGAAGCCGGCACATCGAACGCCGAGGCAACGAATACCCTTATAGAGGTATGGCGATGCCACGAGCACCAGTGACGTCACAGACGACAGCTTGGTGCGCCCACTGGCAGTCATACCACTTGACAATGTCCAAGGAGTACTTGATCGAAAATACGTGTGATTTTAATCACTTGACGCAGCGGGAAACTGTAAAACTTTTTACTTAATGTTAACACCGCCAAGCTATGCATTCTTGGGGTCCGTAATGAGGTCGTACGTCTTGGCGCGCTTACAGCACCCTCGCAGCAAATCAGAGGGTAGGAACCGTGTCAGCTAAATGCACAATACAGCTGATACGCTGCCAGGAAACGATACATGTAAAATTCGTAGCTGCCTCCTGCAGTAGGTAAGAATGGAGAAGGGAGATTACAGTGAAGCATCGGATGGACGTCGAGGTGATTAAAGACGGTACAGTGTGTAGAATGTTTTGTTGCCTACGAAGTAGTCATTGCTTCAAGAGCTAGAGATGCCCTTCAAAGCGATTTATCGTTTTCGGCCATTGATGGCTCCGTGTAGACGTCGTTTGGACAAGACTGCTGTTCCGCTGCTCAGGGAAACATTCCACTTCAAAAATCAGCTAATCGTCGTTCCTGACTTTGCCTCCCACGCAATGTTAGCATGTTTACAGGAAAAGAAGAAGAAAAATGCGTTATCAGGAGAATACAGCGATGAGGCAAAACTTTTTACTATAAGAAAAAGGCATGTGTGACAGTGCACTATTCAGAATGAGCTGCGACGTGGTCACGTAGCAACAACACACAGTTAAGATAACTTCCCAAGATGCTCCGTATGGGTTGCCTCCGGTAACCTTGGCGGAAAATTTTGGTGTCATGTTCTTGTGAAGAATTTTTTCGTTAGGAGAACCTTCTTCTTCTTCTTCTTCCTAGACTGAAACCTGTTTCCTCCAATACCGCTCAGTCTATCCTGACGTGGTCGCTCCATATTTTCCTTGCACGGCCAATATTTGTTTTACCAGCTGGTGATTTATTTCTTACGATTTTTACAGTTTTCCGGTCATGCAGCCTGTCTATTTTTCGTCCCATTCATGCTTTCTCGTATGTACCCACTAATTAATGGAGTCCACTTTACATACTTTCTACTGATTTTACTTCTCTATCTCTTCAGTGTTTTCCCCGTAATCCGACGCAGATCTTCTATTTCCATGGTTTCCAGAAGTCTTCTTGTTTCTGGTGTTTTCAGTCTTGCCTAACATATGTATGTCATAACTGGCCTCATTATTGTTTTGCATGTCATAATTGGTCTTACTGTTGTTTTGTATATTCTTGCCTTTGTATATTTTCTTATATGGTTGTTCTTCCAAATAATATCATTTCAACACTCTGCCACTTTTTTTGTTTCTGTTCCTTGTTCTCTGACTTTCTTTTCGACATTTCCTCTGCTGGACATGTGAGTACCAAGATATTTGACTATCGTTACCTGTTAAATAATTTTTCCATCCATTTTAAGTTTTTACGTAATTGGTTCCACAGATGTAGTGATACATTTGAATTTTTGTTTGGCTGCCACGTTAAAGATGTGTAAAATCTGCAGGTTATCTTTCCCAGCGGCACTGCATCGTCAGCATAAAAAATGAATTTTACTTCCTCCCCCTTCATTCTAGAACCACTACCAGTCGATAACTTCTTTATCAACTGGTCCGTGACTATCTTAAAAAGTAGCGGGCTCGGGGAGTCACCTTGTCTAATACCACTATTAACTGCGAGGTCGCTAGGTAATCTGGAACCAATTTTCGCCTGGATTTAGTTGTTGGAATAAACGTATTAAATTACATCCCCCAGGCTGTGGCTAAGCCATGTCTCCGCAATATCCTTTCTTTCAGGAGTGCTAGTTCTGCAAGGTTCGCAGGAGAGCTTCTGTAAAGTTTGGAAGGTAGGAGACGGATACTGACAGAAATAAAGCATTGAGTACCGGGCGTGAGTCGTGCTTCGGTAGGTCAGATGGTAGAGCACTTGCCCGCGAAAGGCAAAGGTCCCGAGTTCGAGTCTCGGTCGGGCACACAGTTTTAATCTGGCAGGAAGTTTCAAACGTATTAAATTGTTTTTATTAAGTTGGGAGGTATCCTTCGTTTGAGGAGTAGGTTTAGAACGACTGTTAACTGTAAGCTATCGTACGTCTTCCGTAAGTCAATGTTTTTACCTCACCAGGCAGTCTAAAAAAACGGTCAGCACTGCCTTTCCCGAAGAGTTTTGGGTCGTTGGCTGTTTCTGCGGTGGTAACTCCCCATGTTTCCATATACTTTATGTTGGCGACGTAGTGATACATCCAGGTCTCGTGTACATCCGTTAGGGGCCTAAATAAGTCACCCGAATTTTTACTATGTGTGAGCGATCTATTGTACTGTCGGCGTAAGTTGATCCCTAATAATAATGGCGCGTGACGAGGGCCTCCCGTCGGGTAGAACGCTCGCCTGGTGCAAGTCTTTCGATTTGACGCAACTTCTGCGACTTGTGCGTCGATGGGGATGAAATGATTATGATTAGGACAACACAATACCCAGTCCCTGAGCGGAGAAAATCTCCGACCCAGCCGGGAATCGAACCCGGGCCCTTATGATTGACAGTCTGTCGCGCTGGCCACTTTTTTTTATGTCGTAAGACATCCATTTAAGTTCGTTATTGATAGATTAACTCAGTTTTTTTTAATACAGAGGGCAGCTAACCCACTGACCGAACATGCTTTTTTGTTATGAACAGCTGCAGGAACAGGACGAGTGGTAAGGCAGGGATCGACACCCTTAGCCTGGCCATCCCGCCGCCACGCCCAAGCAACGTGCTCGAGTTCGAAAATCGAAGGATCAGGATGAGGATGTACTGGTTTTGTAGATGTTGTTTTATTTATTTAACTTTTATAACATTTTTAATTATTTCATTTTTTTTACTTTTGTATTGTATTTATAGATTTATTTTTGTTTCATTACAAAGAAAGAGTCTACAACTGCCGTAGACGACCGTCAGAGTCGTTTCCTCGTCTGTTGGGAGGGGTGTCCCCCTATTCCATCTGTAGAGGATCAACATGCTCCAGGATTCTTCTTCATTTTCAGCGTCTCATACCCGGAACGCCCCAATGAGAAGGAGGATCCGCAAATAATGAACCTAAATAATTTGCGAAACGAGTTCTGTACTTCGGGTGGCGGCTGAAAGCTGCATGTGTCGTAATCAATAGGGACCAAAAGTCGCGGGTGGCATTGGGAGCACCGGAAAATATGTAGTAAGCGGACATGCCTTTTAGCCAGTTAACGGCTATGATGGAAAGTATACGCTGTCGGGCGCAATACATCATCAGGGGAGATAGACTCCGGCAATCGCCGCAAGAGAAACGCCAGCATGCGCTGCGTCAGTAGCCAGCACTCGCTGGTAGCGGCACACGTCAGACGGTGTGCATCCGAGTCAAGGACTGAGCTGTCGGACACAAGGGGTCGTCCGTCAGATGTATGGAATGTAACCTCTGACGAGTAGCGAACTTCCCATTCACAACAACGTACCACAATGAACACACCGTCGTAGGTAGAAAAGGCATGTGTACAGCGCGCCACACCATGTTCCAGGCAACTTCAGGATGTCTGTGGGCGACCGTATTTACAGGTTGCTGCTGTTGATAGAGGCGATAATAGTCTTTTGTGCTGGGCTTCCGTGTCGTCGTAAGTTCTGACCGTAAGTAGCTGAAGTCAATCAAGAACTCTCTGATGTTGGTGAGTGCCGGTGAAATGTGTCCTACAGAAACCGGGGGATGCAGAGAGTGTGGTGCCACTTCCGCTATCAGGGTGCCCGTCAGAGTGGCGTGGGCAGAGGTCCACATGCGACGCATAGTGTTGAGATAAAGCGATCGCTCACGGTTATATACATGAATTAAACCGATACCGCCCGCCCGCTGCGTCAGTGTCAGGGTGGCGTATCGGACTTTTAAAAACCAGACCGGTGCTTACGAAATGTCCATATGCTGCTTGAAATCTGTCGGCCATCTTAGCCGTCAAGGGAAGGATATGCGCAAAATAGTTCAGTTTTGAGACAAGATAGGTGTGGACATAACGTGTTCTGAGGAGCATATCCAACCGACGCAGATTGTTGTCTAGCAGCAGAGCACGTGTCTGGTGTAGCAGCCGCCGGTACGTAGCCGGCGCCGTGCGGCGGATATTGGTATAGAATTGCACTCCTAAAGGCTTGAGTACGGGCACCTTGTCAAAGGGCACCGCCGTTGTGTGGGAAAGCCCCCGTCCGACATCCATGTATTCTGTCTTCTTCATGTTGATGACGCTCCCAGCGACCGCCCCGTACTGGCGTAGCCACTGTAGCGCCATATGCATTTCGTCCTCTGATCTGGCCAGGAACACCACGTCATCTGCGAATGCACCACAACGAAAGGTCACGTCCCATAAGGAGATACCAGTTAATCGCTGCCGTAGACCATGTAAAGCTGCAGCAAATAATATACCCGACAGGTGGCAGCCTTGTCGCACTGACCGTCCAACAACAATGTGACCAGACTGATAACCGTTGACCATCATGCGGGAGCGCGCTCCGTGGACCAGTCGAAGGACCACCTGTGCAGACTCCGGAGAGAGGCCCATGTGTTGCAAAACTGCGCGTAAGAAGCCGTGGTCGACGCGGTCGAATGCGTGGTCAAAATCTACGGCGACAAGGGCGCCTCGTATTTTGCAGGCCGCCGTCAAAGCAATTACCACTCAGCTACTGGGGGCGGACAGTTGATACCTGACATTCAGTGGACTGAGTGTAGCAGCTTCGCGCTCCCACCTCAACCAGTCACGTAACGTGACTTTTTTTACCGTCTCTGTGGCAGCGCAACTGTGTTGACACAACTCCACAGTCGGCTACAGTTTCCGGCTGCAGCCGTTTGCGCTTCGCATTTGAATCCAGGGAACAGCCACGTTAACGCCGACTTGACTATAGTTACCCAGCTAGCGGCGAGCTTAATCACGTTCAAATTGCCGTGTAAGGTGTTTGCGCTGTTGTCTCAACTGTGACAAGTTCGGAGTGGGGCAACAAGGTTTTCACATGTCTTTGCGATTCCCTGTTCCTCCCAGAGAGATGGTCTGCATTTCGTTCTTCGTCACTCAGATTTGTTTGACTACACTATAAGTATGAGCCCTACCTCAAATCGGTAGATTTTCTTCAAAACACTTATTTAGGTTTTCTTCAAAACACTTTTTTCCAGAAAAACGTTTGTGAAATGTTCTGAACGCTCGCTTCATCCAGAGACTTAGTACTTATTTCCTGGAGTGCACCTTGCTGCCAAAGTCAGCAGAAACTTGTCACAGTTCGTCCACCCACTGGTGTATGATGTTTCCCCTGCAGTTGTTCATGAAGCTATTTAGGTGAATATCATATTTGATAATTGCTGGTCGAATAGATTTTCGTCTCACGAATTTCTTTAAGCTCATTCTCCAACAAATTGCCAATGTAGTAGATACAGGGACGACAACCTACGATTTTTGAATATGTTCGTGGCATCTTCTGGAACAGTATCGTATACATCAAATGAGTATTACGATTTCTGTCACCCAAAGTCTTAATGAAAACGTGGCACAAAATCATCCCAGCAACTTTCAGTTTTCAACTACTCTCACTAATTTGCCAAAACCGTCAGTGAGAGAATATTCGTATTGTGGCATCATAATAATGAATAACGTAGCAAAAGTGTATAATAACCAGAGTTTGCTGATATTCTTTCTCCCATGAGACACAATAGACAGTTTCCGACTAATAGGCTCACACCGCAAAATACTCAGGCGTGTGCGATTTGGTGGAACCAACCGAAGTAGGGCGTAAATAACCTGCATATGACAGCATACAGTAGCACGATCCAGGAATGTCTTAGGCACTTCAGTACTTCTGGTGGTGTATTTAAACTGGTTTTCCCCTGGCTATTTTTTATTAATGATCGTATTAAAAATTCGATATTCTTGCATGGCTTCTATTTTGTTATGTTCTAACAGTAGCTTTTATTGTGAAGCACACAAGATCTATCTCAGGGAAATGGAAGAAGACAAAACTACCCAGGATCCAGGTTAAATAAAGTTTACTTTTATGGTGAAGTAAACGTCACTGATCTACTTCTCTGATAGAAATTAATCATAGATAAAAAATGTCTTTTTCATTATCGTATTTACAGTGTCCCCTTGACAGAACGTGTTATGAATCGACGACAGACCCATTCATTCATTACGCAGCCCTACTCAGACGCATACAGTACAATACGATGGAGTAGTACCGGTATATAATTTCCTGGTCGGTGGACTGTACGGGGAGCTCCTAATCCACGGCCTGCGAGATCACCTGACTCGAATCGCCTTGATTTTTCCTATGGCGATATATGAAATCATTTGATTATGAGACCCCCGTGGATATGGAAATGGAATTAGTTGCGAGAATTTTAGCCGTCTGTCGTGATTCGAAACACACCATGGATATTTGTCAGTGTGAGTCAGAATCTTGTTCGCCGATGTCATGCTTGCATTGAGGCACATTTTGTAACACACAGTACAAACGGTACGTTCATTTGTCAATGGTGGTATTCAAGGTTAACTAATGTAAATAAAAAATACCCAGTAATGTGATATTATCCCTGTTATCTCCTTAAGTTGGCTTCTCCGTCCCCAGGATCTCTACCACAAATTATTCAGTGAAGCATCATCTATGTCCTGTTAAATTACACCCAAGGTTCTCAGTTACGTGATGGATATATTCTAATTTCTCTCTTCCCCGACAGCTTTTATCCTCAACATCTCCCTCTAGTAACATGGAAGTTACTCTCCGATGTTCATGCTGTCGCTTTTTTTTTCTGTGTAGTCTCCTCGCCAATTCTACGGAGAACCTCCTGATTCCTCATCAGTCGACCTACTTTTCAATATCATTCTGTAGCGCCACATCTCAAACGACATACATATTTGATGATTCAGCACCTTAGGGGGTGTCACAACATCCTGGTACTGCCTTTTTGCTACGCAGCTCCGACCGTCGGATACATTTCAGGCCTTGCTCCGTATTTCATGAGCGCCATTAATTTTTAACGACCATCTGAAGCGGCCTGGCCCATCACCCGCTACGAGCTTTCTTTTTTTAAAAAAAAAAAAAATCCACCTGCCCCTCGGTTCGGGATGTAGGACTCTCAGTGAGAAACATCTCAAAACATTCTCCTTCATCTCCACATTTTACTGTTAAGAAACAGGTTTACCGATAAGAATATCTTTTACATATGAAAGACTTCGGAAGTGAACTCGAACTCACAACCACCGAGCAAATTTGATGAAAATATTATAAAAGGGTTAATTATGTTTACATTTATGTAAGAACAAAATTAATCTTTTTTAACTGAGCGTTGCAAAAGACAGAGGCCATTTGTTCCACAAATCCCTATCTACACATATTCGTATCAGCATGATAAATATCATTTAAGTAGAAATTTAGGTTCAAATGGCTCTGAGCACTATGGGACAACATCGGAGGTCATCAGTTCCCGAGAACTTAGAACTACTTAAACCTAACTAACCTAAGGACATCACATACATCCATGCCCGAGGCAGGATTCGAAACTGCTACCGTAGCAGTAGCGCGACTCCTGACTGAAGGGCCTAGAACCGTTCGGCCACCTCGGCCGGCAGAAATTTAGGAAAAATTACAAATATTAACAATAAGAGAGTAACTACTTTGTGGTGTTTAAGTATTTGCGATGTGAGTTACCTCCTCCTGACACAGAATTCAGAAAGGATCATTTCACTCTGCCCGAACTTCACTACCAACAGACCGACTAGTTACGTGCGGTGACTGGGCATATGAACATTGCTGATTTATTTTTTCCCGTTATTTTTCGTAGGGATGGGACGCAAATCGTTACACTTGTGGCTACGGTACCTGAATCTAAGTAGGTTGCACAAGTGATAGCGTAGACCAAATTCCAAGTGTGGCAAGACTGCAAAATTAGTTATAAATGACTGTGACATTTTTCTTGGGCTCAGTAATACGAGAGGCGTTCAATAAGTAACACAACACATTTTTTTTCTTGAGAGTAGGTTGGTATTTCAACATAATCTCTGTTCAATGCGACGGCCTTGCGCCACAACATAATCTCTGTTCAGTGCTACGGCTTGGGCCACAACATTACAATGAGACGATCTTGCATCACATCACTAAGACGGGCTATATGCCCTCGTGGTACCACTCTACTGGTCGACATCGGAGTCCAAGTCTTGTTACATCAATAACATCCATGTACTGCTATGGAATTCGGAAGTGAGACATCCGGGCTGTATCGTGGATGAGGAAGAACAATCGAATGAAGTTTCGAGAGCTCCTCTCAGGTGCGCAGGATTGTGGGAGGAGGGCTTCCCTTGTCATGAAGAAGGAGGAGTTCGTTTGCATTTCTATGGCGATTAGCACGCTGAAATCGTTTCTTCAAGTTTGTGAGGGCAGCACAGTACACCTCAGAGTTGATCGTTGTACCACGATGGAGGACATCAGGTAGATAACACCTTCAACGTCCCAGAAGACTGTCGGCATGACCTTACCGCCTGAACGTGCGACTTTGAATATTTTCTTCGGAGAAGAGACGGTGTTGTGCCACTCCATGGATTCTCCTTTTGTTTCCGATTCGAAGTGGTGAATCTATGTTTCATCGCCTGTGACAATGTTCGACGAAAGCCTGTCACTATCATCCTCGCAACAGACCAGCAACTCAGCACAGATTGTCCTTCTTGCTCTTCGCGGATGTCTGTTAGGCAGCGAGTAACCCAACGGGTACACCCTTTGAGTACCCATCTGCTGGGAGAGCATGTCAGCACTACCAACAGAGACGTCTGGTCCTCCACCGAGGTGTTTGATCGTAATCCGTCGATCATCTCGAACGAGAGTGTCCACACGTTCCAACACTCGAGGAGAGAGAGCTGTGTGCTGTCGGCTGGCACGCGGGAGATCTGACAGGTTTTTGCGACCCTGTTGCGATCACAGACGCCTCGCCCAACCATGCTTTTGTTCACAGCCAGGTCATCGTAGACGTTCTGCAAAAACCATATGAATATCTGCAATGCTCCGAGTTGCGCCAAAAGAATCTCAATGACAGCTCGCTGCTTAAAATAGACCCCGTTGCAGAAGCCCGTTTGAAGGCTAAGTGCCGAGCCGCCACTTATCGGAACTTCCTGAAACTACAGTGGCTGAAGCGGGAATATTCCAAGATATTCCACAAGAAATTCAAAGTTTTTCCAACGAGATTTTGGAGAGAAAACTAATGTATTACATTACTAAATGAATGCTCCTCATTCTACCCAACACTTATAATTTAAGTGTTGAAGAATTAATTCTTTAATCATCATTAAAGAACACAATAAACAGAATAATGATACTACAAAACATCTCTGAGTATAGCATCAAATAAGCTGACCATGTTCATCACGAATCTTGCACAAATGCGATTCCAAGTAAAGGCAGTTTCCCTCAATGAGCTATTCACGACAGATGTGCATAATATCTCATTAACTGTTGAAAAACCAATAGCCATATACGAAGTCCGTAAACTAGTTAACCAAACAGTAAATTTCCTTAAGCAGTAATAACGTTTTAGGCTATCCACAAACAAAGCAGAGCAAATAACTCTAAATCCCACACTGATTAGTCTGGGACCCGCCAGACTTCCAGGTGGCTGCCAGAATCTATGTTCAGACCCTTAGCAATTGTGCTAAGTCTTCGCGAAAGAAAAGAACCATTCAACTTTCTTGTTGCCCTTATCTGTCACTCCTTGAAATCAGCTCGAAGAGACACATATGCACAAGTGTCAAAATCTCTGTCTCGGAACATAAAGTCTTCAGCACGCCTGAGCGTGTTCCTTTATTCTCTCGAGAACATCCCCTCACACCCAAAACAAAAAAAAGACTGAATGGTCCATCATTGGAATTAACTTTTACTTTTATGCAATAAGTACATGAGCCTCTCAGCCGAGCGTTATCCGCCCTCACGTGATAACCAAAGCCTAATAGTTCATTCGTATAGCACAACAGCGTATCACATGTACACGCACTTAATACGAATGCGAAAGCAAAACGTATTCAACTATACGAATATGAAATAACGTGGACTATTCATGAGGAGTGTGCTTCCATGCTCTTTGCAACAGTGGTTTCAGAAAATGCACCAATTTTAGATGAGTTGTGCTGTTTTTGTTGAATTCTCTGGTGTCTTCACACGTCGTGTGATAATTCGTCCGTGATATTTCGGCGAACAGATCCGCTGCCGTCTCGAGGTGATCCCTGAAGACAACAGGCCTACAGGGACCACCTGAAGTTCCCAAAATATCGTGGAGGAATTACAAGATGACTCGGTCGGGCGCTCGAGAATTACACAAATTATAAATATGACATGGTAACACCAAGTCGTAATTGCACCTTGTTAGTAGCCAAACCATTATTTATTTAACTCACAAATATATCAAGCTGGAACTAAACATATGAAATATTAAAAAATAGGAGTGAGTTTATGGGCACAACGTGCTAAATCCATAGTTAATGTATGTTTGGAGGGATCGTCGTTTTGACACATTTGCATAGTTGTCCGTAACTAAAATATTTTATAATTGTGCGACGTGTCTTGTGTAATTTTTGTAGAACAATTAGCACTCAAGTCACAATGCATGCACATCACTGTCATGATCATTCTGGTTTATTTTGATTTCTGGCAGGACATTAGTATGACTTAAGGCTTAATATCCGAGCTGTCGGGTGCAGCCATCTTTGCTGAGTTTATCATCCGCGACATTCCATCTTAAATTTCCGCCCTCCACGCCCCTTTTTGAAAAGCTTAGGCGACTTCTACAGCAAACACAGCTGTACATCGGTTCAGTTGGAGATGACAACTCCACTCTGCCAGGTCTTCTCTCATGTTTACCAAAAATCTCTCTGACGTCACGGCAATGGACAGCACCTTACACTTGGAATATTCCTCCAAATTAAGCAGTTATCTCGCCACCATTTGCTTTTTTCCGCTGCGTTTTAATTTTGCTCATTTTGTGCTGAGCGTATTCTTTTGCTGTTATGCTGCTTATTACGCATCACGTGGGGTGGAAGCAAGACTAGAAGATTCGGATTCAATAACTAGTGCGATCTGCAGATTTAAAATTTTCTTCTTCCCTATTTCTACCTCATTCGCCTGGATTTTAAAGTTTTTCGCTTAACGCAGTTCGATCAAAGTGAAACTGTCATTTCAAGGCATCCAACAGAACTGACATTTTCTGACCTGGGTGCGGTATACAAAAATTCGGTTGCCCATCCTCAAGGTGCATGAAATATTTTAGGTTTTATTTTTGCCACCCTAATCCATCCTAATCTCCAAGCACCCGAAGAATATTGACTCTCTTGGCTAATACTAGATGGTATCATACGCAGTATTTTCACAGATATGTGACTGACACGATCGATTTTTTATTAAGTTAATGCAGTTCACTTTGCTGTACTGATCAGCGAATTCTCGACAGAAGCTAAAGCAGTATCCAATGTGTCTTACGATTGCAGTTGTTGTCCATTACTTTCTTACGTATACATAATCATCACGTGTAATCAGCAATCATATGAGATCGTTCCCCGCTCCGCTCTCCAAAGGAATCGTCGTTAATGAAAGTTGTCGAGTGCAGACAGATTCAACCTAGTAATGACAGCTATTATTATATATGAATATCTATCTATATCCGAATCTCGCTCCAGCTACTGCTCGGTCTGGGTGCTGACGAGTCCTCTCCATTTGGCTCGGTCCTCCCACCACTTTTCTTCCTCCACTTGTTGCCAGGTCACACCTCTCCTTTCAACAGATATTCTCACTACCATTTTCCACCGTGTTCTTGGGCGCCCTCAAGGTCTTTTCCCATCTATCTTTAGTTTTTCCACAATTTTGAGAGGTCTCTGCCCATGCATCCTCTTAACATGCCCATACCATCTTAATCTCTACGAATATATGTAATATAATTCTCATGACGAAACATAATCAACCACACAGTACTCGATGCCAAAATTACTGACGGATATACTGAGTATGTAGGGAAGACGAATAAGGCTTGATGTTGTAGGGATTCTGAGTAAATGTAGAGCTTACAAGATCGAAAAGCTACCAGCTCTGGACTGCTGCTTCAGAGACGCATCTGGGATCTACCAGGGTCGATACAGCCTATACGGAAGTGTAACACCTACAATTCCAGAACTTACACGGGTATCTCTTGAAGATTGGCGTCCTTTGACAAATCTGGAGAAGTAGAATTCAAGGCAGTGTGCGTGACAATCTTGTCACCGTAACCGTATATCTCCCTCCGGGACTATAGGACCAGAGAGATTATGGTACGCTCAAAGACAAGTAATCATACCGTATTTCCCCTATCTTAATACGCGCGTGGAATTTTAATTTGTCTTTTTACAGCTGACAGAAATGACATTTTGAAAAATATGGATCGCAACGTAAGTGCTGCTGCTAGCAGGGTAGTCCGTAATAGCAGTACGTGGCTTTAAGAGAACAGATTAACGCTAGCTGGATCAAATTGCAATGCGTACAATTTGTGACACGTAAATCCTGTAAAAGGAAATTCCACCATCCCAGTGTGGTCGAAAAGGCGGTAAAATGCCACAATTTTCAGTTCTTTGGACTGAGAATAGATGGAAGGGTTTCTTGGAAATAACACATTCAAGATTTTGTGCAGAAGCTGTATCCAGTTACCCTCATTATTTAAAAAAAAAAAAAAAAAAAAAAACACGAACACAGTGATAAGAGAAGGTTTGTTTACTTGGGTTACTTTCATATCTTATAATCTCGTATGGCGTTTTGTTTTGGGGCAGCTCTCTTCATTCGCATGCTTCCACTTTGACCAGAAACTGACGTTCAGCCTGCTCGGCGAACTTCGTGTAGGCCTTTGTTCAGAAGTCTCGGAGATATTACCCCCCACCCCGTCACTATACATGTATTCCACCACGGGACTTAATGTAGATGATATTGGCTCATTCACGATAAACTGCAACATTCAACCAGTGAACACAAGAAGGGACCATAATACTAACTTGGACAACACCTGTGTACACATCTTACAGAAAACTGTGGACTACTCAACAACTTTCAATAGTCTTCCAGTTGAACTAAAAACGATGAGTCGTAAACCTCAATTCAAATCTGAATCGAAACATTTTTCTTGTGTCACATTTCTTCTAGTCTCTGCTGGAGTTCCTCTCAGTACTTGAGATCATTTCTCTGTAATGTTGTACTTTCGCGCACACTCTCACACGATGTTTTCGTTTCCACAGCTCGTGGACTAATGGCTAGTGTTGGTGCCTCTGGATCACGGGGTCCCGGGTTCGATTCCCAGATGGGATGGGGTTTTTCGCTCCTCGGGTGCTGGGTGTTTGTTTTGTACCCATCATTTTATCATCATCATCATCATCATTAACATCATCATCATTTCTGAACGTGGCTTAAATTGGAAAGTGTACAGATTGGGACCTTGTACGGGCACTGAAGGCCGCACAGTTGAGTTCTCCCCATACTAAACATCACCGTCATCAATGATTTCGTATTTTATTAATTCTGTATCGTTCCATGGCCAAGTACCTTTGCTTAGTGTAGTCTCAGGGACCCGATAAACAAATAAAAATATATAATAAATTTACAGAGTAGGGACAAAATTATGGGAACACCAAAGTAAGACATATTTCCATGTCTGTCACGATATAGGAAACTTTCTTGGATTCAACACAGCCTCCACTCGTCCCGAAATGAATAAATACAGGTCCTGCATGGTTTTCAGGGTGATCTTACACCATTCTTCCTCGAAAACCGCAGCAAGTTCAGATAACAAGGATGGAGATGGATAGTAATTACGCACCCATCTGTTTAAAGTAGACCACAAGGCCTCAATAATATTCCATCTGTGTAGAGTAGACCACAAGGCCTCAATAATATTCCAACCTGGAAGCTTTGATGGGCGGAGAAGGTACAAGAAGACACACTTGTCTTCCCGATGCGAACTGTGTGAAAAGATCTGGGAACACGGCATCACAATTAGGGAAGAAACATTCTGCCGTGGGATGGACCTTATCAGCCAAAATGGTCATTTTATTCTTGGCAGCGTTAGGACCTTGAAGAGTACCCAATGAATACCACGACTTAGCTGGCCAAATCATCACCCAGCACCTTCCTTTTTTCATTCTCTGGACGTAAACTCGGCCAGAAGTTGCAAACAGTGTTAAACATACTCACCCACCTAGATTACTTTCCTTCATTGCTTCAAAGCCCAGGTTCTATGGCTTCGGCGCCACATTCACCTGATCAGTCGTTTTGTAATTCCAGCTCGCCTTTCAGTTCCCGTATGATGGAGCTACTTCGTGTTGTTTTGATGTTGACAGGGTTCACGAGTACGATATTCAGTTCTGCTGCTGTCGTCACAGTCCCAACACACTCCTTCGTCCGTCTTGTGACTTAGCGGATGTTTTTCCGCTTTACATGTATGCAGTATAAATCTTCGATACGTACCTCCTGAAACACACAACACTTCAGCTACCTTGCTTATGGCAGCACCCGTCTTACGAGTGCCAACAATTTGGCCACGTTCGAATTCACTTAGCTCCAAAATAAGCACTGAATAATGTTCCGATCACTACTGATACTTGCGACATACTAAGGGCGTTGCACAGGTGCCGTTCGCTACAAAATACAACAGGCTCGTCTAGCATTTGCATATATATTGAAGATTAAATTTTTTGAAGTCTCTTCACTTTCTTTTTCAACCCCTGTATATGGTACAGCAACCAAACAAGTCCCCATTTTCTTTGTACTATGGAGGAACATCCATTTTCATACCATTACAAAATAATGTTTCTCTCCGAACTGTGTAGCATAAAGTATCGCAAGTGCAAAGCAGCGGAAAGGAGAGACGCAGAGTAACTAGCCACGTCTATTTGTCTTTCAAAGTCGTAATGAACGAGGATGGAGAATGAAATCAGCAACTACCTTGCCAAAATTCGATTTAGGACCAGATGTCCGTATTGAGAAGTACCTCAAGTTCCAATACTGTGCCACATCGCTTCAACAGACCTATGCCACGTACAGCATGTGGCTCTTCTCCACGCTATTGAGGTCGTCAAGTGACAGCTCACTTTTCGTAGGTTTCACAATACGTCATTCGGTGTATCGCGATAATTAATTCAACAAAAAACTTTTGTTGGCATTCTCTTAATTACAGTAGTTCATGGTGTGGGTTCCTGTAGCCATGTCCTAGTTCATGAACCACGGGCAACATATGAGTGACCAAGTAAGTGGTCCCAACAGTCGGGATACCAGTTACTTTGCAATAAGGCTGGGCATCTCGGACATATTCTGAGTCGTGGTCACCTTTGTGCTCATACGGCAAAGACTACCAAATCCACCGGTTAGTCCCTCAGCCGTTAGGGGTAAAACCCAATGGGACTCGGGGCAAGTAAGGCTAGCAATTTGCTTCCCTGGTACTTTAAATATGATGCTGGTAACAATCAGAGCAAAATGCCTCGGACCTTTGGAGGTGACGGAGTGCCACCTCTAACTGACAAACCAGGGACTCCTAAGATACTAGTTGGCAAGCAAATGGTAATGAGATGAGGGGCTATTAATATCAATGGGGGGCTACTCAGGGAAGAAGGTAGAGCTGGCAGAGGCTGCAAGTAAGATGGGGCTGGACGTGTTAGCTGTTAGTGACATTCGGGTAAGGGGTGAGAAAGAAGAGGAAGTGGGAGAATACAAGGTCTATCTGTCAGGGGTCAGAGCAGGAATAGCACAATGGGGTGGAGGGCTTTACATCAGGAAAGAAATGGAACCCAGCGTAGTTGCAATAAGGTATGTAAACGAACGACTGATGTGGATAGATTTGACAGTGTCTAGCAAGAAAATTAGGATTGTGTCAGTATATTCGCATTGTGAAGGGACAGATCAAGATAAGATGGATAGTTTTTATGAGGCACTCATTGATGAAGTAGTTAGAGTAAAGGACAAGGACAGTGTTCTGCTCATGGGCGATTTTAACGCCAGGATTTGAAATCGAACAGAAGGGTATGAAAAGGTTATGGGTAAATTTGGAGAGGATATGTAGGCCAACAGGAATGGGAAACAAGTCTTGGATTTCTGTGCCAGTATGGGCTTAGTAATCAAAAACTCCTTTTTTAAACATAAGAACATTCACCAGTATACTTGGGAAGGCAGGGGAACCAGATCTGTCATTCTTTGATGACACTGATCATTATTTAATCTGCAGTGAAATTGGGGTTGTGAGGCATCAAGTGCAGGAGGTCAGGTCCATATGTAGGAGGACAAGAGTGGAGAAGATTCAGGATAAGGAAATCAGGCACAAGTACATAACAGCGGTCTCAGAAAGGTACCAGTTAGTTGAATGTAGTCAGTTACAGTCACTGGAAAAGGAATGGACAATGTACAGAGACGGAGTACTAGAAGTGGCTAAAGAATGTCTTGGGACAGTAGTGTGTGAAACTACGACGAAACAAACAGCTTGGTGGAATGACACAGTCAAGGCAGCCTGTAAAAGGAAAAAGAAGGCGAATCAAAAATGGCTACATACTAGAACTCAGGTAGACAGAGAAAGTTGTGTTGAAGAAAGAAACAAAGCCAAACAGATAATTGCAGCATCCAAGAAGAAATCTTGGGAAGACTTTGGAAACAGGTTGTAGACTATGGGTCAAGCTGCTGGAAAACCATTCTGTAGTGTGATTAGCAGTCTTCGAAAGGGAGGTATTTCGGACAGCTCAGGAAAACTGCTGGTGAATCCTGTGAATGCCTTCGGCAGATGGAGGGAATAGTTTGAAGAGTTGCTCAATGTAGGTGAAAATACGATCAGCAATGTTTCAGATTTCGAGGTAGAATGGAATAGGAATGAAGACGGAAATAGGATCACATTTGAGAAAGTGGAGGGAATGGTCAATAGATTGCAGTGCAGTAAAGCAGCTGGGGTGGATGAAATTAAGTCGGAACTCATCAAATACAGTGGAACGTCTGCTCTTAAATGGATACACAGGATAATTGAAATGGCCTGGGAGTCGGGACAGGTTCAAAATGGTTCAAATGGCTCTGAGCACTATGGTACTCAACTGCTGTGGTCATCAGGAGGAATTTTATAAGGAGGGGCTATGCTTCAGACTGAACGCTGAAAGGCATAATCATAATGATGATGATGATGATGATCTCTTAATTACAAAATGAAACAGCGCTGATGACGGGTCACATACATTTCAGAAGATAGGTGTAAATTCAACGAAGAGAGGAAGAAAGCACTTGTTAAACTAAATTTGCGACATAAAAAAATCTCTCTAAACTCTTACACATTTTCAATGTTCTTATCTTCCGCAAATTAAGCGCGTTCAAATAAGGCAAGATGTCGACGTCGATTATGACGTTAAGGTTCATTAATCTCCGATAGAGTGTTCGGTGGCGTGTTTACCATGGTGCCAAGAGAAATTCTGATAGCTTTATTTCTTAATTACTTGAGTCGACACAAAACACTTTATTTCACGCTACGTTCACATTGCATGTGGGCGGAGAGTAAAAAAGAACGTTCTATAGCGATAAAGTTCCACTCGAAAGTCGCAAAATAAATAAATAAATATAAATAAAGAAATCCACTCTTGAGTTCTCAATATCTCGTGTAGTCCACCGTTTTTGTCTCTTGGTGTCAAAGTGTCCTCTTCAATACACGATATTCAGTCTGCGGCGATCCTGTCCGTGCCCTTTCTACTCTTACGTCGAAAAATGCTGTAACGCTTATATAGTACCAAAAGCAAGATTAAAAATAATTTTCAAAATATGAGATATCGAAGGCAACAGTAAAGTTGACTGCATGCTGCATCTCACTTGAAAGTTAATTACGCTCAAGACACGTTTACGTTTTCTTCTAAATATTTGTAATACGTCAATTACTTCTTATCAGCAGTTTTATATACTTTAGTTTTTTCCTTGCAGCACAATCCCCTCCACTACAGCTCCTTTCATTGCCTAGCTGACTGTTCTTGAGTATTGTAGCAGATATTCCACTAATTCGTCCCTTCTTCTGGTAAAGAGTCTTCCATAGCCTTCTTATCCCATCTATTCCTCTTACAATATTTCATCTGTGTTTTACCTTAATTTTAGCATTATTCGACAGCAGTTCATATTACTTTCTCCCAGTTTTATTTTTATTTTCCTCTCTGCAGAACCATGATATACATTCGACTTTCATACGATGCCGAGCTCCAGACGCACATATCCAGTAACTTTTTCCTCAATTTATAACCAACATCTGACATCAGTAAGACGGCCGCGGTGGCCGAGCATTTCTAGGCCCTTAAGTCGGGAACCGCGCAACTGCTACGGTCGCAGGTTCGATCCTGCCTCGGGCATGGATGTGCGTGATGTTGTTAGTTTAGTTAGGTTAAGTAGTTCTACGCTCTAGGGGACTAATGACCACCATTGTTAAGTCCCATAGTGCTCAGAGCCATTTGAACCATTTTGACATCAGTAGCGCTCCTTTATTGACGTAAGTTTCAATTTAATAAATTTATAGATTTAATTTGTCCGCTCGGAGCTTCCTCTTTCACCAGCATCCGTAGAGATTGTTTTTACACTTCAAACTGCAATTTGAATAGCACGTAATTTTAATAATAGTAATGATAATAACAATAACCGAAAAAGAAATGGTTGTAGGGAAGGATTGAGCAATCAAATAGAAAAGTCACAATAATTATCGTTGAAATTAAAAGCAAGGATACGCGACGAAACAGAACCCCCTAGATTACTGATCTAACTACGAATAATCGTGCTCAAGTAATAAAAATGGAGGACCCTTGATACGTATGCCTCGGTATCTCATGTGCGTAAGTTTGCAGGTAAATCAAACCAAAAATATTTATGGCCATCTGCGCTAAAGTCGATTAAAAAGTATCATAATCGATGGTTTCAGGATCACGGATAAAGCTTAATCTTGATTGTCTCTGTACTTCACCAACATTAAAAGTGATTAGCTAACCGGGAATCTGACCGCTGTTCACACCGTGTCTTACAAAGGAAAGCGCCCATTATACGTGCAAAAATAATAGTAATCGCTGCCTTTGGTAGTTACACGTGGTTTTCAGTTTGTTATCGTAGTTTGAGTATTGTTATTGCGCTATTGAGAGCAATAAAAGGAGGGCTACATTCTCAAAATTTCAAATTGGAATTCGAAAATTCGTGGATGCAGAAAAAAAGGAAAGCACTGATGAAGTGTTAAGATAATTCTGGACTCGTCGGCGGCATGAACAGCGAATAATGCTGTACAACAATCTGAGATACATATTAGTAAAAGTTATTCGTTAACACAAATGAATCTTCACCCAGTTTTCGGTTTTAAATAGTGAAGCTATAGTGTCTAGTGTCGTTTGCGCTTGCGTAATACTCTTATTCCCGTTGTTGCATTGAGTACCATCACTCTGAAGTAACATACTTCATCACAGAGATTTCAAGGTCGAGATTTGTTTTGTAATTTCATTTGAATGGAAGAGGAGATTTTTTTCAAAGATGGTTATCATCACTGGGAGGGATATTTACCGAGAAGATAAAAACATGAAATTGTCCACAAAACCAAGAGAAAGGTATACGTATTTTACACGAAGTTCCGTAATAGCAAAAACTTCTAGTGTGTAACAGTTGCGTTAAGATTTCTAGCCAGTGGGGTAAGATTCCCGACATTGGGTTCTCAACAAGAATTTCAAAGAATATAATATGTATAGTACATAACATCGACTACTACACGTAAAATTTCTATTAAATTAAGATGGAAGACCTGGAATCTTCACTGGACTCGCATTCGGGAGGACGACGGTTCAATGCCGCGTCCGGCCATCCTGATTTAGGTTTTCGGTGATTTCCCTAAATCACTCCAGGCGAATGCCGGGATGGTTCCTCTGAAAGTGCACGGCCGCCTTCCTTCCCCATCCTTCCCTAATCCGATGAGACCGATGACCTCGCTGTCTGGTCTCCTTCCCCAAAACAACCCCAAACCTGGAATCTTTTAGAAAAAAAGGGTGAAAAATTATTAGGAAGGAGGCGGATGCAAAACTTTTACCTTTGCCTTCACAGGTCATGGCGCTATCATTTCTTTTTTTTTTTTCAATTATGCTACTGCTTCAACAAGGTAGTGAGCTCTCCGAATAGATACACGCTGTATAAAGACCGTATCTCCAAATATTATTTGATATTTAACTGTGACAGATTGTATGGAAACGACGCACTTTGATAGATCATCTTGCACTGAAGCATTGAAATCAACTCTACCTACGGCCCCAGGAAATCCATCCGTAATCTAAAGTTACCTGTCACGTATCGTAATTCTGCTCGAGGAGGAATCTTTACGTGCTGTGGAGATATTGTACCTATGATCCCTGACTCATCACTGATAATTCTTTGAGCTGTTCTGATATGCATCCAAAGGCATTGCCGCGTTGTTAACACCGTTCCCTCTCAGATAACCGACGTTAAGCGCTGTCGGGCTTGGCTAGCACTTGGACGGGTGGCCGTCAGGTTTGCCGAGCGCTATTGACAAGCAGGATGCCATTAGCCTTCGTAAGGCAAACTGAGGATCTACTTGATCGAGAAGTAACGGTTGCGGTCACGAAAACTGACAACGGCCGGGAGTGTGGTCTGGTGACCACACGACCCTCCATATGTGCAACCATTTACGCCCGTAGGCTAAGGACGACACGACGGTCGGTCAGTACTCCTGCGGAGTTTAGTAGTTAGCACTGTCTCTAGTAACAATATTAAATGCACCATGCGAATATGCCATTAATATTATTAGAAGCCTGAAAGACAGGGTTATTCTGATAAAGATCAAATTAAAACCTCATTGAGTTGACACAATAACCACCACACTTTCCTTTGAAGGACGATGTCTTTGTTTAAATTTCGTATCCCCGTAACCTTCGTAGGATTTCCCATTTCACAAGTACACCAAAAAGGTTGCGGCGACGGTTTAAGTGGTTAAGGTATAACATTTCTTTATTTTCTATGCATCTAAAACATCAAACGGCTGTGTCACCTTAATACGGTACGTGTTTGCTTCATTTTAACCGCGATCATTTGAACCTCGTGCAATTTTAACAGCCATTAACTCTCGCATTTAACTTTAAGCGAGGTCGGTACAGTCGAATTTTGCGCCAATTTAACTGCGGTCAACTTTGAACCGACGTTGGTGCAGCTGGCCATAAACTTTTTCCAGGAATAATTGAATATTACACCTACACAGTTACAATAACTACTAATCCTTACCATGGCCGAGCAAGGTGGCACAGTGGTTACCACAATGGACTTGTATTCAGGAGGACGATGGTTTAAACCCACGTCCGGTCATCCTGCTTTAGGTTTTCCGTAACTATGAAAATCGCTTCAGACAAATGCCGGGATGGTTCCTTTGAAAGGGCATGGCCGACTTCCTTCCTAGTACTCGCTAATCCTATGAGACCGATGACCTCACTGTTTGGTTCCCTTCCCCCAAATAAACCAATCAATCGATCTTTACCACATAAACAAACAAGGCTCCGAAAACCATAACATGACGAATATTGACATTAGAAGCAAACCTCCCCCCTTACCAATGTATATCATCAATGGGAACACGTTGTCCAGTCGTGACTGGCCAGTTATCTTTATGTCAGACTCTGCACAACGCGGGGTTTTCCCAACATACGGCGATAATGCACAAAAGAATTGCCACAAAAAGCAAGGCAACACGAAAATACAAAAAACAACACTATAAAAATACAAGAATATACATACAGAGGCTATAAAAGTCAATAAAAAGTAAGGGGTAAAAGTTTCGGTATTACTACTAATAACACCAGTTATCTACTACATTCAAACCAATTTCAAAAACAGCATGTCTGAAAAACTGTAAAATTTACGGTAGGAAATTAATTCATTCTGATAGACCATATTAAAATGTTAATCAAATCGCTCGTGCGAAATTAAGTTTGCTCTTTTCTTACCTGATCTACAGCGAACTATGGAGGAAGAGCAACAGGAAGATTCCATATTTCTAGATTTCTGGAAAGCATTTGACACAGTGCCCCATTGCAGGATGTTACGAGCGTATCGCTAAGGTCACAGATCAGCGATTGGCTCGAAGACTTCTTATGTAATAGAACCCAGTACTTTGTCCTCTGAGCGTGGAATGTCCGATCCCGGTCAGGTGACTTCGGGACTGTAACCACAAAATTAAATAGGGGTAATACAGGAGTAGGTTTAATAATGAATAGGAAAATAGGAATGCGGGTAAGCTACTACAAACAGCATAGTGAACGCATTATTGTGGCCAAGATAGATACGAAGCCCGAGCCTAAGACAGTAGTACAAGTTTATATGCCGACTAGCTCTGCAGATGACGAAGAAATTGAAGAAATGTATGATAAAATAAAAGAAATTACTCAGATAGTGAAGGGTGACGAAAATTTAATAGTCATGGGTGACTGGAATTCATCAGTAGGGAAAGGGAAAGAAGGAAACGTAGTAGATGAATATGGATTGGGGCTAAGAAATGAAAGAGAAAGCCGCCTGGCAGAATTTTGCACAGAGCATAACTTAATCATATCTAACACTTCATTCAAGAATCATGAAAGAAGGCTGTATACATGGAAGAATCCTGGAGATACTGACAGGTTTCAGATAGATCATATAATGGTAAGACAGAGATTTGGGAACCAGGTTTTAAATAGTAAGACGTTTCCAGGGACAGATGTGGACTCTGACCACAATCTGTTGGCTATGAACTGTAGATTAAAACTGAAAAAACTAAAAAAAGGTGGTAATTTAAGGAGATGGGACCTGGATAAGTTGACTAAACCAGAGGTTGTACAGAGTTTCAGGGAGAGCACAATGGAACAATTGACAAGAATGGGGGAAAGAAATACAGTAGAAGAAGAATGGATAGCTTTGAAGGATGAAGTAGTGAAGGCAGCAGAGAATCAGATAGATAAAAAAACGAGGGCTAGTAGAAATCCGTGGGTGACAGTAGAAATACTAAATTTAATTGATGAAAGGAGAAAATATAAAAATGCAGTAAATGAAGCATGCAAAAAGGAATACAAAAGTCTCAAAAATGAGATCGACAGGAAGTGCAAAATGGCTAAGCAGGGATGGCTAGAGGACAAATGTCAGGGCGTAGAGGCTTATCTCACTAGGGGGAAAATAGATAATGCCTACAGGAAAATTAAAGAGACCTTTGGAGAAAAGAGAACCGCTTATATAAACATCGAGAGCTCAGATGGAAAACCAGTTCTAAGCAAAGAAGGGAAAGCAGAAAGGTGGAAGGAGTATATAGAGAGTCTATACAAGGGCGATGTACTTGAGGACAATACTATGTAAATGGAAGAGGATGTAGATGAAGATGAAATGGGAGGTATGATACTGCGTGAAGAGTTTGACAGAGCACTGAAAGACCTGAGTCGAAACAAGGCCCCGGGAGTTGACAACATTCCATGAGAACTACTGACAGCCTTGGGAGAGCCAGTCCTGACAAAACTCTACCATCTGTGGGCAAGATGTATGAGACAGGCGAAATACCCTCAGACTTCAAGAAGAATATAATATTCCAATCCCAAAGAAAGCAGGTGTTGACAGATGTGAAAATTACTGAACTATCAATTTCATAAGTCACGGCTGCAAAATACTAACACGAATTCTTTACAGAAGAATGGAAAAACTAGTAGAAGCCGATCTCGGGGAAGATCAGTTTGGATTCCGCACAAATATCGGCAATACTGACCTTACGACTTACCTTAGATGCTAGATTAAGGAAATACAAACCTACGTTTCAAGCATTTGTTGACTTAGAGAAAGCTTTTGACAATGTTGACTGGAATACTCTCTTTCAAATTCTGAAGGTGGCAGGGGTAAAATACAAGGAGCGAAAAGCTATTTATAGTTTGTACAGAAACCAGATCGCAGTTATAAGAGTCGAGGGGCATCAAAGGGAAACAGTGGTTGGGAAGGGAGTGAGACAGGGTTGTAGCCTCTCCCCGATGTTATTCAGTCTCTATATTCAGCAAGCAGTGAATAAATCAAAAGAAAAATTCGGAGTAGGTATTAAAATCCATGAAGAAGAAATAAAAACTTTGAGGTTCGCCGATGACATTGTAATTCTGTCAGAGACTGCAAAGGACTTGGAAGCGCAGCTGAACGGAATGGACAGTGTCTTTAAATGAGGGTATAAGATGAACATCAACAAAAGCAAAACGAGGATAATTGAATGTAGCAGAATTGAGTCGGATGATGCTGAGGGAATTAGATTAGGAAATGAGACACTTAAAGTAGTAAAGGAGTTTTTCTATTTGGGGAGCAAAATAACTGATGATGGTCGAAGTAGAGAGGATACAACATGTCGACTGGCAATGGCAAGGAAAACATTTCTGAAGAAGAGAAAGTGTTAACATCGAGTATAGATTTAAGTGTCAGGAAGTCGTTTCTGAAAGTATTTGTGTGAAGTGTAGCCATGTATGGAAGTGAAACATGGACGATAAGTAGTTTGGACAAGAAGAGAATAGAAGCTTTCGAAATGTGGTGCCAGAGAAAAATGTTGAAGATTAGATGGGTGGATCACATAACTAATAAGGAAGTACTGAATAGGATTGGGGAGATGAGTAGTATGTGGCACAACTTGACTAGAAGAAAGGGTTCGGTTTGTAGGACATGTTCTGAGGCATCAAGGGATCACCAATTTGGTACTGGAGGGCAGCGTGGAGGATAAAAATCGTAGAGGGAGACCAAGAGATCAATACACCAAACAGATACAGAAGGATGTAGGTAACAATAGGTAATGGGAGATGAAGAAGCTTGCACAGGATAGAGTAGCATGGAAAGCTGCACCAAACCAGTCTCAGTACTGAAGACCAAAAAAACAAGAACAACAAACGTTGTCCTCATCAGAGAAAAGATTGTCGTCAGGAGTGCCCCAGGGAAGTGCGATAGGACACATGTTGTTCTCTATATTCATAAACGATTTGTCCGACAGGTGGGAGCAATCTGCGGTTGTTTGCTGACGATACTGTGGTGTACCGTATGGTATCGAAGTTGGAAAAATGTAAGTTGATGTGAATCAGTAGGGAGATCAAACCTGTATTGTTCGGTTACAGTGTTACTAGTCTTCTGTCAAGTCGTTTAAATATCAGGGCGTAAGAATACAAAATGATAGGTAGGGAAGGTGAATGGTAACCATTAAGTGCGAGAATATTGGGAAAGAGTGGTTCATCTGCAAAGGCGACCACATATAGGATGCTGGTGTGACCTATTATTGAGTACTGCCAAACTATTTGGGATCCGTATGAGGTCGAACTGACAGGAGACACCGAAGCATTCAGAGGCAGGCTACATTTGTAACCGGTAGGTTCAAACAACACGGAAGTGTTACGGGGATGCTTCTGGAACTCAAATGGGAATTCCGGGAGGGAAAACACTATTGCGAAAGTTCAGAAAATCGGTATCTGGTGCTGGCTGCCAAACGATTCTGCTGATGCCGACTTATATCGCTCGTAAGGACCACAAAGATAATGTACGAGAAATCAGGGCACATATACACAGTCGTTTTTCCCTCGTTGTTTTTGCGAGTGTAACAGGAAAGGAAATGACTGGCAGTGGCACAGGATACCCTTCGCCACGCACCGTAAAATGGCTTGTGGAATATTTATGTAGATGTAGATGTTCTGAAAGAGCTGTCTCTCGTCCGAGTGTGACTCAGAACATTTCAAAATACCTCAGTCCACAATACGAAATATTTGTAATCTGATTTAACGCCGGCCAGAGTGGCCGAGCGGTTCTAGGCGCTACAGTGTAGAACCGCGCGACCGCTACGGTCGCAGGTTCGCATCCTGCCTCGGGCATGGATGTGTGTGATGTCCTTAGGTTAGTCAGGTTTAAGTAGTTCTAAGTTCTAGGAGACTGATGACCTCAGAAGTTAAGTCCCATAGTGCTCAGAGCCATTTTTTTCTGATTTAACGATCCGCCGTCCACGCTAAACAGAAGCCACTATTAACACTTACGTACACTCAACAGCAATCATGCGGCGAACGGCACATCGTACATTCAAGATTAATGTTGCAAATATCAATTCCCGGTGACAAAGTGCATTAACGTGTTTCTAGATAGATATGACAGCCCGCGGTGCAGTACACTGTCCGTGCGTTTCACACTAAGTACTGTACAAGCACAGCAGTCTCACAGCTTGACGATCTGCACATTAAAGTTTTTGGATAAATATTTCTGCATGTCAGTTCATATAAAGAGCAGTGAGATACGTTCGGTTATTAGTTTCTTCACCCACGTTACACACCAAAATCAAAACGCGTATCACCGATTTTTAGCATGAGCTAAGGACAAAGTAGCCTCGCAATCGACCGACACGACAATCCCCACAGTTCTTGCTTCTGCAGACTCTTTGTTGTTAGTTCTCTATCGACGTATGGATAAATTTCTACGGCTCAACACACCTAGCTTAACACTGTACCGTACTTGTTGTTGTTGTGGTCTTCAGTCCTGAGCCTGGTTTGATACAGCTCTCCATGCTACTCTATCCCGTACAGGCTTCTTCATCTCCGAGTAACTACTGCAACCCTCATCCTCTTGCATCTGTTTAGTGCATTCCCTTTGTCTCCCGCTAGATTTTTACCCTCTGCGTTTCCCTCCAATACTGAATTGATGATCCCTTGATGCCTCAGAACGTGTCCTACCAACCAATTGCTTCTTCTAACCAAGCTGTGTCATAAATTCCTCTTCTTCCCAATTCTATTCAGTACATTCTTATTACAAGTAGTTTCGTGATCCACCCACATAATCTTCAGTATTCTTCTGTAGCACCACATATAGAAAGCATCTATTCCATTCTTGTCTAAACTATTTATTGTCCTCGTTTCACTTCCTTACATGGCTACACTCCATACAAATGCTTTCAAAAAAGACTTCCTTACACTTAACTGTGTACTCAATGTTAGCAAATTTCTCTTCTTCAGAAACTGTTTCCTTCCCATAGCCATTCTACATATCCTATCTACTTCGACCATCATCAGTTATTTTGTTCTCCAAAAAGCAAAACACAATTACTACTTTAAGCGTCTCATTTCCTAATCTACTTCCCTCATCTGATTTAATTCGACTTCATTCCTTTATTCTCGTTTTGCTTTTGTTGATGTTCATCTTATATCCTCATTTCAGCTGCTCTTCCAAGTCCTTTGCTGTCCCTGCAAAATTTGCAATGTCATCGGCAAACCTCGAAGTTTTTATTTCTCCCCGCTGGACTTCCTACTCCAAATTTTTCTTTTGTTTCCTTTACTGCTTGCTCACTGTAAACATTGAATGACATTGGGGTTAGGCTACAACCCTCTCTCACTCCCTTCCCAACCACTGCTTCCCTTTTGTGACCCACGACTCTTCTAACTACTCTCTAGTTTCCGTACAAATCGTAAATAGCCTTCTACTCCCTGTATTTTACCCCTGCCACCTTCAGAAGTTGAAAGAGAGTATTCCATTCAACATTGTCAAAAGATTTCTCTAAGCCTACAAATGCTATGAACGTAGGTTTGCCTTTGCTTAACCTACTGGTATCTACTGGAATCTACTGGGACAAGTCGTAGGGTAAGTATAGCTTCACGTGTCCCTACACTTCTCCGGAATCATAACTGATCTTCGCCGAGGTCGGCTTCTACCAGGTTTTTTCTTCTTCTACAAAATGATTCATGTTAGTATTTTTCAGACGTGTCTTACTAAACTGGTAGGTCGGTAATTTGCGCACTCGCCTGCATGTCCGAAAGAACAGACACCATATCTACATAAGTATATAGTCTTGGCAATACTGGCCATGGCCTTCCTCTTCTGCAAGGATGCACACATATTACCCGAACTCTTAAGGAATTTGGTAAGAATGTCCTCCACGAGTAATGAGTGTGTCTGGTAGAGACACTGCGAATGTAGTGTGTGGATATATAAGATGTCAATGTAGGTCTCGCCGGAGGCGTGTCCAAGATAGTCCCTGCAGTTGCACAATTCTATGTGCATTCGGTGGCTCAGATGGATAGAGCGTTTGCCATGTAAGCGGGAGATCCCGGGTTCGAGTTCCGGTCATGCATTTTCACCTGTCACCGTTGATATATATCAACGCCCGTCAGCAGCTGAAGGTATTAATATATAATTCTAATTACATCTAACTATAAAAGATCCATTTTCCTTTTTAAATTTTGTAACCTACCTGACCGATCAAGGTATCTTACATTTCACGCTCCGATCCCTAGCACGCCAGTTTTGTTTCTCCCAATGCCGACGTCCTCCTGAGTAGTCGCCGTCCGGTGATCCGAATGGGTGGCTATTTACCTCCGGAATATTTTATCCAAGAGGCTGCCGCCTTTGTTATAATTTGATTGTAATTACTCAGTGGTATGCATGTATGTGCGTATATGTATGTATGTGTTTGGAAATACAAGATGAGACTTGTAAAGAGATTTTTCTATGAGCTGACGAAATGAAATTACTTACCTCTTCCTTATAAGAGGTTGTTGTTTATGAATATTCATCAGTATTAGAGACGGTACTGTGAAGCCAAAGATTGGCAAATGAAGGAGACGCATCACCTCAAGTGCAAATTATACTTAGATAGGTTTTTATAGCAACATTGATGTTATTTATGTGGTTGGCTTGAAGATATTGTAGATACATTTTTATCTTATTGTTAGGAAAGATCAGCTTCAGGAATTGACACAGATACTTGTTTGGTGTTGCCCATGTGCAGGCAAAGCTGAGGCTGAGTGCCGATGGCAGTGTGCCAGATATTTTTCGCCTCGAGTCGAGAAAAACCCACATCCACAAGACTAAAATGTTCTCTTTTACTTATGAACGGGATTATATTATAAATGAAGTTAAAACCGTATAATGTAATATTCAGTGGTGCAATGTGCAGTATGGAATTCCTTATTCGTTGTAGCACTCTAGCTGTGTAAACACTAATGTCTGTCGGTAGTGGTACCACCACAAAAGTCGGTGGGTACTGGTTAAATTCGCCAAGGCTGGCCACCTTGAGGTGTTTCATCCTATACTATACTGTGTTAATGCTTGTTTCTCCTAATTTTTGTTTAAGATGGGAAATAGATATAAATGATATTGCTGTTAGTGATTTCATTCAAATTTGTTCTCTAATGCGTACGTTAAGCTCTACTCCTTATAAGGTTGAATGGTACTTGTTGTTTCATTACGATTAATGGTAGTACAAATAGTAGTAAAAGCCTCTAGGTTTTAACTGATGAAACTGGAGCAGAATTAACAGACGGCGGTTCCTAGCCAATATGAGACTATCAGTGTCTTCTTTTATCCGACATACCAATCTTCTTGTTATAATTTGAAATGGTCGTCAACTCTAAGTGCAATTGCCATACTGAGTTATATCCACAGAAAATGAAAGATTTAATTGAGAGATTTTAATCCAACGCTATACAAGGTAACATGAACTCGATGCTGCCTTAGGATAACGATTAGTACACAGGCTTCTAGATTTTTGCATGTAGTTGGTACCTTTCTCATCTGAACTAGCGACTACAACTGTGATTGGAAAACAAGTAATTTTAAAAAATCATTCCAAAACACAACATTTTTTAGCAAGCTCTTGTCCTGTTGACACGGAATTGGATAATAAACGAATGTTAACTTAGTTAATCTAATTTAACGTACATATTCGCAGATGAGTGAAACTAAACAGTAAAAAGATCAGTGTTGGGTGTGCTCTGTGCACTGAGGGAACTGAAACTACAATGGAATTGATATTAATCATACAAAAACGAGATTTGCTCCTTTAAAGAAAATTTTGAGAAATGGGAGCGAACACTTTTACTTGAGCAATAAAAGCTACAGAGGATATACAAGGCCCCGATAATTAAAGTTTCCGTAGTTAATAACAGGGTGCGCTATTTAGAGACAAATTAATTTTGAAAGAACAAATCGGACACTCACAAGATCTGAAACAATGATTCTAAATCGTCTCATAATTTAACTATTATCCATGGAGAAAAGATTCAAACAGTCGTGAAGTTGTCAATTGCTTCAGAGTCTGCAACTTATCGCTAGTCGTCCTTACTGTTACTTGTTTCTTACTATTTCAGCTTGCTGGCTGTAACAACTTCCAGCAGCACCAACCTCTGTGTGTGTAGCATCGTGTACTGCACCCGACACGAACCTATTTTGTGCAGCACCCAAAAGTTTACCTAAGAACAAAATTGAATTAATTCTCAGATACCCCAATTTTTATCTGACTACACACGGCAATGAGATTATTCTTCATACTCTCTATAATTTTCCAACGCGATGTGATTGAACTTTATAATTACTCAAATATTTGACTGCACTTTCAGCGGCCCGCAAAGCTAACAGACTGTCCTCCTCCCATCGTTACAGCTACATCAACTGTCCTTTTCGTGTTCCCAAAAGTATCTGCCTTCACTACAGCGACAACGACGGCACTTTATCTGAGATATTTTTTAATGCGCACCGAACTATCTTCTGTCAGTCTTTTCTTCACGACGGTACAGACCAGTCAGATTCCTAGAAGAGCGCGTAGGAATATACCATATTTGGCGCCATTCTGCAAAGAGAAAGTTACCAGAAGCTTCTTTTCAGAAATAGTACGGTCAAATGAAACGCCTCGCCTGTAAATTTGGCGGAAATGTTCGTTTTGAAATCGGTGAACACCGACTGAGTCACGAAGGCCACACGGAAATTAGCCGCTAGGTGCTCCTGCACTTTCTTTTAGCGTGTTCGTCCCGCTATTGTGACAAGAAAGCTAGCGGAACCTCCCTGTGCTCCCTCACTATAGCAGAGCAGAAATCCTTCCAGGAACTCAGCTGAAAATTCATACTCATGCGCTACGGTGAGCCAGCACAGATTTGGGATTTGATCAGAAATGGCACTTATAACTTAAAAATAAAACGCAGGTTACGCGGTCACTTCCTTTAGGTGCGCATCGGTATTACTCCACAAAACTGAAAACAGGCAGAAACATAATATGATACCAAGCTAAATAAATCGATCGTAGTACAATGAAAAAGATACAAAAACAAAGTACTTCTTCACAGAGTAACATTCGTGATTTGTTGTATGTGGTTACATCTGTAGTAATAAAAAGTTTTTTTCCTTCTTCTGATCAAGTTAAATTAATCGATCATAGTACAATGAACGACATACGAAAACATAGTACGTCTTACAAGGCAACATCTGTGATTTGTTGTTTGTCGTTACAACTGTAATAATGAGAAGTTCGTCTTTTCCTTGCGACCTGTAAATTGTTGTCGATTGAAGGAACTCGATACCAATGCATTTTACTTTGACTGTCTTTGTACTGACTGAATACTATGAAGAGGTGAGAAAATAACGGTCTCTACTACACCAGTATAGATTCCTCGTACCTGTGTGAACTACCTGCGAATAAAAATCTTTGTTGGTAAAGTGCAGTTACTTATCTTATGAATAAAACTGAAGATAATCAAAGTTGAAGTCTCTACCACCAATGGACAACAATCGCCGATATTTGTATTGAAGATTTGTCGCATTGGTTTCACAATCGCGTGGCAATAAACAAATATGGGCACAACGATTTTCGCTACTTAAGATGCATTACGTTCAAAGATGGGTAGGGTATTATATTGCTTCCTTCCACATATGCCTCTCGATATGACGACGACGATAAAACTATGAAAATGGATTTCAGTCAGTAGTTTTTCAAACGCATGGGGAAGGGGGAAATTATAATGATAGCCAAGGTACCTTCCATCGTACTGAGTACAGGAGGATACATATTTGTGAATGATTTTCTTTATAAATACCATAATTCATCACAGTTCGACAAGAACAGGGATTTCCAAACCTACAACACTGAAGATAAATTTGCATTTATTATTAATTATTAAAGCTTCCAGTCGCTTGGGAAAGAGTTCAATATACATGAACAGGTATATAGTTCTGATAGATAGCAAAGCAAGTATTAAATGTAGCCCACAATGATTCCTTCTGGACAACTCCTCCGATTCCGCAGAAGAATTTTTAATTAGAAAAAGGCAACTTCAAAAACGGAACCAAGTATGAAGTGTAGTTGCGTGAGCGGAACTGGAAAGTAATGTGTTCGTTAACATTAAATTAATACCAAAGTGCTACGTACGAAGTTTTAAATGGCCAATATGTAGTCACATCGCTTGAACCGTGCTTGTTCCAAACTATTTCGATAAAAATACCGTTCAGATTATCAATAAATCATGTAACTAACTAACAACAAAAGTAAGAACTATATTACCCTTTTGTACAGCTGTGTTAGTCCCGTTGTGTTGCAAGAAGACTATAGTTTCTTGTTTCTGAGTCCACGATTTCGTCCTTGCAAGAACGGTCGCGTTTTTCTTTCCAGAGTGCCCTACAGAGATGCGTCCGTTACATTAGCATTGTATGCTGGACCGGTATCTGCATATTCGTCTACCGTAAAGTGCTTCTGCCGGTGCATCGTGTTTCTGCTGGATGCGAATCTCGGCGCTACACTACGAGAATACAGTGGGCGAGTATTGCAGCAGCGTTTCTGCGGGTCGCTGCGCCTGACAGTTCTATCTTTCTCCTAGACTCCTCTTTTTTTATTCGGCTGCGTGCGCATGTATCTTGTCACAGCCAGGCCTTTCGACTAGGACGTAACACGAGAGGGGGATGCCAAAGTGGCCCTTCACCGCCGGGTATTTTAATTCGCCCCGGACATCCATTTTTACTGCACGTCAGCGCACTAATGCACCGTTGTCCTCGAGGTCATATAACTGTCCCATATCTGTGCTGACATATAAGAAACTTCGTCAGCGCCATCACTCACGCGCCTCCTTTATTAAACCCTCCACCACGCTGTGCTCTTGTTTCCCTCAGAGCAAACGACAGATTTCTGTTACCCGTAGCTTTACGGCGTCGTAGCCTCTGGCTCCACAAATAAACTCGTCACTATTTTTACATGATGATGCTCATTACTCTGAAACACTATTAGCGGTCACATCAAAGTTGAGACAGGAGTTTGCTAACTGGAGCTTAAATCAACAGTACAGTATTTAAAGAACTTAGGATTTCCTATTTCTTCAACAGTAAGGTGATGAATAAGTATTTATAGTTTACGATGGTTGCTTCTTCGTTTTCAAACTTCTAAAAAAGAAGGAGAAAGCATCAGAGCTTTAAACTAAACTGTGACAGCATTAAAACTTTTTCTTCCAAAGAATTTAATAAACTGTACTTTAACATTTTATGATGTTTAAACAAAAAAAACTAGCTCTGACTGGAAAAAACTACTTTAAAAAAGAAACAACGTGAAATAAACACATTGAGATATAAAGAGGTTTACTGATCAACCAGAGGATTTTCATAACCTTGTACTCACATACAGCATCGTAATTACTTTAATATTATCCATGTATGGTGAACTACATATTTCGTGTATATTTCCGGTATGCCTAAAAAGGGAAACTCCCAATATCACCCCCGTCAGATTTATTGCTAACATCGCCCAGTGTGTAGTCCGTCAAAACCGAACAAATATCATGCATGAAAATAGGAAGAAGATGTACTGAATCGAGCAAAAAAGGAGCAAAATAGAAACAGTCAACGGTCCAAGCTCAAGATGAACAATATGGAAGGAATCTGGATGGTGATGCATTCTCGTTATGTCGTCATGGTGTTGGACCACGGGACCACGACTTGGGAGATCTGTGTTCAGGTCTTTTATTTTTTTTATTTATTTAATTTTTTTTTTTTTTACAAAATTATGAACTGTCAGTCCAGCATTCCAGTCATTGACCTGTCTGTTAGCTGCATTCAAATTTGTGTCTCCTGTGTCGTGGTGTAAGATCCGTTTGCAACAGCTAGGTGTATAGGTGTAAGGAAGGGACCTTCAGACGTACATACAACCTATTTGTTCTACAAAAGTTGCTATTGTTACGACTCTTCAGTTCCGTTTTGGAAGTTTCGACTCCTGAATTCCTTTGTTATAACATGGTTCACGCCCGTTTATTTGTAGTTTTTGTTTCTGTGACGGGTCTTTGCGGCACCTCACCTGCTCTCACCACTCATCACATTAACTTGTGACGGTGATACATTCCTACCACATGACTCACATTCTATAGCCAACGTATAGTAAGACAATTACCAAGACTGCTGAAGTAGAACAGAATAGTCAATGACCGTACGCGAAGATCAAAAAATTTATGAAGAAAAGTGGACGAGGCAGGTTTTAACACAGATCTCCCGCTCTATAGTCCAACACCGTGAGCACACAACCACTGCGACAGGGTTGTGGCAATTCACTTGACTTTCCTCATCTTGGACCGTTCACTGTTTCTATTTTCCTTCTTTTTTACAAATCAGTGAACCTGCTACCTGCTTTCATGCTTGCTCCTGTTCAGTTGTTGACATGGTAGCCCTTGCGCCGCTTTACAAGAAAGTATGAGGGGGCAGCGATGAGGAGTTTCTCTTGTAAGTACCAACTTGTCTTTGTATCTTATCCTAGGAGACAAATGCGTGAACAAAAAACCCAGACAACAACCAGTGATCAGAAAGAAACAGACACCACAACGTAATTAAGAGACTTCTTAAGCAAGAACACCGTTAAGAAGACAAGAACACACAGAACTACAACGTGCCTAACTAAAAGCCAGTGATGATTCCAACGTCGCCCTGGTGATGTAACATTGCGTTCAAATAACCTTCGAATCACATCTGTTGGTAGCAGTTAGTTGCGTCGAACAACAGTGCAACGGCTGCCCTTTGATACTTGCCACGTATTGCTGCTGTTCAAGTAAATACAGGATTATAAATACAAAATCAAATACGGGTAATGAAGGAGTACGCTTGAAAATGAATAAAAAAAAAAATAGGAACGTGGATAAGCTACTACGAACAGCATAGTGAACGCATTACTGTAGCCACGAAAGCCACGACTACCACAGTAGTACAAGTTTATAAGCTATCTAGCTCCGCAGATGATGAAGAGGTTGAAGGGATGTATGATGCGATTAAAAAATTATTCAGATAGTTAAGAGAGACGAAAATTTAACAATCATGGGGGGACTGAAATTCGACAGTAGGAAAAGGAAGAGGAGGAAAAGTAGTGGATGATTATGGACTAGGGTAAGGAATAAAAGACGAAGTCACCTGGTCGAATTTTACGCAGAGCATAATTTAATCATAGCTAACACTTGGTTCAAGAATCATGAAAGAAGGTCGTAGACTGGAAGAGGCCTGGAGACACTCGAAGGTTTCAGATACATTATATAATGGTAAGACAGAGATTTAGGAACCAGGTTTTATATTTCCAGGGACAGATGTGGACTCTGACCACAATGTATTGGTCACAAACTGTAGATCAGAACTGAAGACCGCAAAAAGGTAGGAATTTAAGGAGATGGTGAGATGGGACTTGAATAAACTGAAAGAATCAAAGGGTTACAGAAAATTTCAGAGAGCATGATAAACGGTTCACAAGAATAAACTGAAAGAATCAAAGGGTTACAGAAAATTTCAGAGAGCATGATAAACGGTTCACAAGAACAGAGGAAAGAAATACATTAGAAGAAGAATCAGTAGCTTTGCGAAATGAAATTGTGAAGGCAACAGAGGATGAAGTAGGTACAAAGATGAGGGCTAGTAAGAATCCTTGGGAAACCAAAGAGATATTGAATTTAGTTGAGGAAAGGAGAAAATATAAAAATACAGTAAATGAAGCAGACAAAATAGAAACGTCTGAAAGAGGAGATCGACAGGAAGTGCAAAATGGCTAAGCAGGGATAGCTAGAGAACAAATGCAAGGATGTAGAAGACTGTATCAGGGGGTAAGACAGATACTGCCTACAGGAAAATTAAAGAGAGTTTTGGAGAAAAGAGAACCACCTATATGAATATCAAGAGCTAAGGTGGAAAACAAGTCCTATGCAAAGAAGGGAAACCAGAAAGGTGGAAGGAATGTATAGAGCATAATGGAATGTAGTCGAATCATGTGATGCTGAGAGAATGAGATTACAAAACGAGATACTTAAAGTAGTAGATGAGTTTTGCTAGTTGGGAAGCAAAATAACTGATAATTGTCGAATTAGAGAGGATGTAAAATGTAGACTGCCAGTCTCAAGAAAGCTTTTTTGAAGAAGAGAAATTTGTTAACATCGAATATAGATTTTATTATCAAGAAGTCTTTTCTGAAAGTATTTGTATGGAGTGTAGCCAGGTATGGAAGTGAAACGTGGACGATAAATAGTTTAGACAAGGTGAGAACAGAAGCTCTCGAAACTTGGTACTACAGAAGAATGTTGAATAGAATTCGTGATAAGAGGAATTTGTGGAACAACTTGACTAGAAGAGTGGCTCCGTTGGTAGAACCCATTCTGAGGCATCAAGGGATCACAAGTTTTGTGTTGGAGAGTAGCTTGAAGGAAAGAAATAATAGAGGGAGACGAAGAGATTCAGAAGTATGTAGAGCGCAGCAGTTATTCGGAGATGAAGAGGCTTGCAGAGGATAGAGTAGTATGGAGAACTGCGTCAAAGCAGTCTCTGGACTCAAGACCACAACATCAACAACTGCACAACAATACTTCCGAAGGGGAGTGGACAACCCTAGTTTAGGAAATATTCTTCGTATTCTTTACACATCTTTTAGCACACAACCGACCGATAATCTCAGCAGTTTGGTCCCATAGGAACTTACCACTACCACGAACACAACCACTAATGTTAGGTACATGCACATAAGACACAGCAACGCTTTTCGGAATTCAAATTCCAATATCAGGCTAAATTAATCCTACATAGAATGCTCTTCAAAAGAACTCAAGGTGACTTTGACTGCTCTGAAGTGTATTTTATGTAGGATTAACTCTGAAGGTGGATGATGGGAGCGCTTCGTAATATTAGTGGTGGTACGCTGAAATATTTATAGCGATTACCGTACCAACAGCAACCTCACATCGTTAAGATGGTCATTATTAGAAACTATATTTTGTAGACTTGTTGCATCGCCTGCTTTGTCTCCTAACAAAACGCAGTCTTTGGTCCCCCCCCCCCCCCCCAAAAAAAAAAAAACGTTTTCTGTGTGATGATTACAATTTAAGTTGTTCGTTATTGTAATCCTTAAGCGTTTTTGTCTGATTTATCGTGTAACCGAGATGCAGCGCAACTTATTTGATGGTCATGAGGATAACGTCGTAGAGAGACAAGGAGGCAGACTTTTCGCTCCTTGTAGGCATTGTGTGCAAAGCATTTCTTCCTATCGACCGAAAATTTTTAAAATGCTAATTGTTTTCGTTTCATGATAACATTTCTGGTTGTTTCATAACACTTTCTGGTACGAATTTTAAGGTCTTAACATTGTCGCACATTAACAGAAACTGAATGTTATATAAGAGTTATTTAGGTTTCCATCATACACACAAAAGAAGACCTATTGAAGAGTGTGTTATCTTTCGCTCTTAAAGCAATTATTTTTACTTAGAATGTTGTCTACCTTGACGTTTATTTGTATAATAATGATATATATTTTCTTTCTCCTTTACAGATGTATCGCACAAACCAAGGCAACAAGGAATTGAAGGTAAGCCTAACAATCTTCTTAGTTATTTGCTTTTTGTCCAGTAAAATCGCTACCAATTTGATACCGTACAATGTGAAACTGATTCTTCCCTTGGAACGGACGACCTAGATCAGTATTGTTTGTGCAAAAGATACACGAAACCTAATATTTTCTCGTATTCTGGAATGACTTTCCAACAGGAGATGGAAGCCATATCACTACAAGCAGTATCCTGTCCCTTTACTCACAGTCTATCCCGTCGTAAGAAGGTCACAGTTACCATACTTTGAGAAATGTATGTTGACTTTGTGGCAGAATGATTTCCTGTCGCCGCGGTCGTGGGAGGTCGGGCCAGCCATTTGACAGGCAATTGTTTACATTTTTTATGCGTGTTATCGAATTTTGACTTTGTGTGCATATTTTGTAAAGCGTGCTATATTTTCCGAAGCGGAGAGTAGGGACCAATTCAGAATTTGCTTAAACAAGCTTATAAAGCAGCCTAAAAACCACACACAGGGTGGCTGGTATGCCACAGCAAAGGTTGACAATCCTCCGTGTCCCGCAAACTATCGGCGTTGTGCAGTAATGATACCGTGTTATCCACCTACAGCTTTTTCAAGATTCACTGAACCAGATGGAAGCGGCCACTACCTTAAAACTTTAACCTATGAGTTCATAGCATACTGTGTCTCGGGTTTTAATGCCTTTAAAACGTTCCCGTTAGATGCAATTTGACCCATAAGTGAACAATAACGTGATCTGACTATTTTTGTTAAATGTAACTCGATCCTGGGTTCAGAAGCATGGTACAGTGGCTGGTCGATGAAATTTAATAATACAACGCCAACAGCAGTTACATTGGTATTGTATTATTAGGAAACTAGCTTCAACGTTCCAATCACGACATTTTCAGACCAGCCTTGTCTTACACGTGCAGGAGTTGTACTTCCTGTTATTCATGAGACAGACCTAAAGAGAACGTGATTGGAACTTCTAGACTGGTTCACTAATAAAACAATATCAGTAAACAGCTGTTGGTGCGATATTAATACATTTCTCAGCGCATTTAGTGACATACGAGGTAGTGAACGAACTTTCAAAGCACAAATGTGTAATAAATAGGCAAAAATCTTCTACTTTTTTAATTCAACTGTTCAGTGATATTTTTTTAAGTGTAAACTCCTGACAGAAATGATACTTGCAATTCAGATGTAACTGTACTCTGTATTTTCTATACCTATTGACCAGAAAATGACTCTTTTGAAAGCAAGGTGTCAAAGTATTCGTCACTGCAACTTGTGTCTTGAAGATCAGTCATTCACCTTAATTAGCTGGAAATTGCATATAATATCAGATGAGCAGCCGTATCAGAGTGTCCGCGATACTTGAAGATGTCTGTTAGTTGCGCCGACGAAATACTGTGGGAATTTCACAACTACATCTGACGTCTTGCCCAGGAACCAAATTTACGTCAGAAGATAATTTTACTGCGAAAGACACTTTATGAAATGTTGCTTCTGCTGAAGGCAGTTCAAAAATATTTAAATTACATTCCGCTTGAACGTGGTGCTTTCATGAACTAAGGCTTTTGCGAGCACATGTACAGGTCACTATTAAAGGTCAGAGGACTGAAAAATCGTGTGTGAAAGAATTCATGAGAGCGTTGAATTTAAACTCAGTTATTGTTCAGAAAGTAGTCACAAAAGCTTATGAATAACACGTAAATTTGTCCTCCAACATACCAAGAGTTCTTCCAGAACAAAAGATTTACAGAAGATAGAAGAATAAACCCACATTAATTCTAATTTTCGTTCTATTATTTAATGAATGGCAAAGTAATGTGGTAAGCGACTGGTAGGCTCGGATGTATCGATTAAAAGCGGATATTGAACTCTATTATTCTGACAAAAAAGCAAATCGAGCAAAGAGATAGCTTTGCTCACATGAAACAGAACTGCAAAGCACGTCCAGCAAATAAACATGACTAATCACGTAACAAATAATTAGGTCAGTACCGTGAGCAAGGAATCCTCAATATCACAAGACAGATATATTTATCTTACAAGTCAGCACCAGGCATAAGAATATCACAGCTTCAAACGGGAATGAAGAGTAAGTGATAGGTGTCAAATAAAACATCTTTCAGTCATCTGATTTCCGAACTGTTATTTTATTTGGCTACCAGTTTCGGCGATTTACTACGCCATCTACAGGCCCTGTGCATAGACACAATGGTAACAGTGTGACATAGATAACCAAAGAGAAGTGTGGTGCAAGTCATTTAACCTACTAAACGGAGGTCAAAATGCATATTATGCATAGATAATCATGGTACAATGGTAATACATTGCCCGTGAAACAAATGGATTAAAACCATATGGTCATATACCGACGGGTACAGACTGAAGGTTAATCACTTGATAGAGTTCGGAAATTATATGGCTGAAAGGAATTTGATTTGACATCCTGTACTGAGTCCCGCATCCATGTCTGAAAAGATGGACATAAAGAGACTTGAAGAGTAAGTGTCTGGCAGGCCACACTGTTGTAGAGAATTCAGATCTCGTTACCAAATGAAATAATTGGCTACTGCAACAGAGTGTTCAAAGCACTGGGTAAACACGTACTTTGCTACGCTCTACGAAAGATAAAGCTACTCTAGATACATTTTCCATAGGGTCTCTGAATCATACAAATGCTTAGCAACCCGCTTATGAATATGTAACATGAAGCTCCTTTAAAACAGACGGCTTTCACAGATATAGATAACTACACTACAATCATCAGTAAGCATGAAAAGTGCAACGAATATCAGCTAACCACTAATAAGTCCATCGCTAAGACCCGTGAACAGTATTACAGTTTCTACTTGGTACTATCACATTACGTACTTGCGTTGAAAGAGCCTCTGTTAAATACGCCACAATTTATCTAAAGAGAAATATTTTGTGTGTGGCTAAAGTAGGGTGTGTTTCGGCGACAATGCCTTTCAGTTACTTCGATCAAGTGCTACAGCTGAGGTTAACGACATTCGATTTATCCCTGGGACGTAGGCTGCTTCGATCCGGGAACAAAATTTACCGCCGCTGTCTGCTGAAGGCCGAGTGATCAGATCCCATACATATTCAATCAGCTCTGTGTCTGTCAGGAGAGAGACCACGAACCAGATGCGTTCCACTGAAGTTTTCGATATTCTGCGCAACCTGTGGTCAGGCGTTTGAACCGTTTCCATGTAAACAGTTAGGAACTTCTTTAGACTCGTCTACGTTTACGTCAAGGATACCTTTAGAATCCCTTGCAGCTCTTTTATTCTGAACAGAAATAAAAGGTTGTAATAACTAGGGATTTAAGTTCTGTACAGCTAATCTTTTTTAATTTAATTTTTAGAACACCAAATTTTTTTCAGTATTTATCTCAGCATTCGTCTATAATTGCAATGTATAAATTTAATGATGGTTTCTTGTCATTTAGATTCAATGAAACATAAAATTATCTCTTACAATAGTGTAACAGTTTCACTTTTTTTTAACGTTTGGTAACAGCAACATGACCAGCACAACAATCTAACAAGGGAAATGTATTATTTAGAACGCTTATAACTGCACGAAAATGTGATTACAATATAAATCGCTCTTTGCAAAAACTGTAGTATGAGCCATTTTCACGCAAAATTACGCCTCTAACCACGAGAGACATTTGAATGGCTTAAGAGAAGAACTTATTATACGAAAAACCAAAATAACGGTATAATACAAGAAACACACGTATTTCAATTTCGTGACCTATTTTTGTGTTTCTCTCTGGTTAAAATAATAATGCTGATTGACCAATAAACATTTCTGCTGATCTGATAGTGTTTCACAGATATTCACTCTTCAAAGTGCAGGAGTTACATTTGTATGAAGTGATCAAAGCAAAGCAGAGCATAACAACATGCTGAGCTGATCAAAGTCACTTTGTCACATACATCACTTCCATATTCAAGCAATCCACTATCATTTACATACATTATCGTCGTTTTAAAATGGTAATTAGAGTTGTTTTTTATATTGGGCTGCTTGAATGCGGAAGAGATGTCAAAGTTTAGTTACATGTGCGTACTGTTCCACTTTGCTCTGACTACCTCTTTAAATCGCACGTTTGCAGTTTGAGGACTCATCTGTTGTGCAACACCATCAGATTACTGGAAAAAGTTCATTGTTCAGTCAGCGTAACTATTTTAGGCAAATGGAAATACAGCACTATATTTCGACATTGCAATATGTTTTTAGGTCTAGTTATATCAGTATTTTGTTTCTTCGCATTACCAGAGTTCTACTCTTAGACCTCATTCAAATGTTTGCCATGATAAGAAGCGCAGTTTTGCGTGCCAATGGTTCACACTACTGTTTTGTGATGAACGATTTATAATCTCACCGTTAGAGGTCACACACTTCTTTTGTAAGATAATATCACTGAAATACAGTACACGTGAAAATCAGCAATAAAATTATAGATAAACACAGTTATAGTTCACATTATACGTGTTATCGCTGCATTTCTTCGTTGACGTCGCCCGGTGTTCCACTCCTGTGTTAGCAACAAGGTTCTGCGTTGATCATAGGTTGTAGTAGCTATGCCTGAAACACGTTGATGGTTTCCAAAATTCAAATGGCTCAGCACTATTGCTCTTAACGTCTGAGATCATCAGTCCCCTAGAACGTAGAACTACTTAAACCTAACTAACCTAAGGACATCACACACATCCATGCCCGAGGCAGGATTCGAACCTGCATCCGTTGCGGTCGCACGGTTCTAGACTGAAGAGACTAGAACCGCTCGGCCACAGCAGCCGGCCGATGGTTTCCAGACCATGAACTACCATCTACTGTGCTCCTAATATAAGAATGAATTTTGGAACTTCTAAAGACTTTAGTACTCTATACCTCGATTGTCTCCAACACTCATGAGCAATTGAATTAGCGTCGCTCCTTATTAGCCTGTAATAGCCCCTTTATCTAACGTCGGCGTTGCGACGGGAGATCAACTCAACTAGGTACTGATCGCCTTGGGAAGCCACCTTTCGTATTTTTTGAGAGATAGGTTTGCAAAGATTCACGAAAGAGGAACAATTTTCCGACCACAAAACCTCACAATAGACCTTTCAGTTCAAATGACCCGCTCCTCCAGCGACACGCACCAAGATGTAACCACTTCCACCGAAAATCAAATTTTAAGAAATCATGGGGATGTTCTGCTCTGGCGAGAAACGCCCAGAGGTATACTCTTCCCCGTGACTCTGAAAGAATTATGTAACCGCTGGCCTATAAAAGTTTCACAGCTGTTGCTGATCACTTAATTTTAAATCGCATGTAACCAAGTATGTACAATGTGGTTGTGTGAAAATATATTTTTCCACGGATATAAATATATTTCTCATTATATTAAACCTCCACGGCGAATTACTACTTTCTATACGCATCCTGCACGACGACATTATTTGAATCTGTGTCAGCACAACTTTCAGTCATATTAAACAAATTCTGTACATAATCCCACAAAAATGGGTTTGTTTAACAATGTAATGTCACAGTCTATAATTAAAGAAGAAGGATAGCTCAGAAGGTAAAGGGCGACAATTTTGGATTGAGTCGATCTGTGTGTTTCGACCTTCAACGCATTATCTTATCTTCTAGCTGCATGCTAGGGTCTTGATGCAGCTGGTCTTTAACAGTGATGTAGACACAAGTTGTAATGATCTGACACTTTTAATGTAAATAATGTCTTTTTACACTTGAGATTGGCCTTTTTTTCGGAATCAAAATGGTTGTTTGTATTAAAGCATCATACAGTTACAATGTCAATTATTTTTCAAAAATTAGGAAACTGATTGTACAATAACATTCACTTCCCTCAGCCCATGCCTTCATTGGAACTGCAGTTCTTTCAGACATCTTCAAGTCTGAGAATACTTCAGTAGTTTTATACATGTCACACAAGAGGTGGAATAATTTTCGCATGGCTGTCTGTCTCAAAGATCTTAATAATTTTTAGAGGACATCTTCTGGCTCAGGAGATTTAGTTCGATTTAAATATTTAGGTGCGCTGTCAAATTCATCTCACAGTTTTACATATATCATTCCCTTTTTATTTACATCTTCTGTTGTTTCTGTAACATCGTCTTCGAGTTTGTCTCCTTTGTATGGCTGTTATATATATATATATATATATATATATATATATATATATATATATATATATATATATATATATATATATGCCTTCCACGTTTGAGCCAACTGAGTTGTTGATAAACAGCTGCTTTTCTTTTCCCCCAAAGGTTTCTTTAGTTTCCCAATGCGTCGCATATATCTAATTCATTCATGAATGCCTTCTAATTGTGTATTTCTCCTCTAGACATTCATTCTTTGACACATTGCACTTATTGTCAATCTCGTTTTCAGACGTCTGTGTTCCCTTCCACCTGCTTCATTTCTTACATCAGTTACGTAAATACCTTTTATAAATTAAGTATTATTGACAACATGGAATATTTTAATTCATATTAAGAATGATAAATCCTCCGAAAGTCCCTTGTCAAACAGCCTAATATTTCATCCAAATAAACCTTACTTACTCGAAAAATAGATGCATTATTAGGACAGAAAATTGGGTAAATGTAGTCATTTCCATAACACATTAAGAAACTGCATATCAATTATTGCATCAGATTCAATCTTAGGTCACGTTTATGTAAATAAATAAAGTGAAGGAAAGTCATGGTTTTACAATGTTGATAATATGAATTATGTTTTGTGGATTAGATTACATGTACTTTTACTTCCAACTTGTCCACAGTGAGGAGATCTTCTGGGATGTGGAGCATTTCAGAAAACAATAAGAACAAATATTCTAATGTACCTTCCACTGACACCACATGAAATTTCCTATTGTCTTTGGGCATATTATCATTTAAAAGGATGTAGAACTTGTCACTACATGTCAAATATTCGGTACACTTAGTTGCATATAGTAATTCTTAGGCTATTGTAGCCACACATGATCAATATGAACTAATCAAACATGATTAAGGTACAACTTGTGAGATACGTGTACACCTCATGTGTCCCATTTTTATTAGTTTATAGTCCACCTGCTTAGCTGGGTGGTAACGCGCTCGCTTCCAATGCAAAAAGGCCCGGGTTCGATCCCCGGACGAGTTGGAGATTTTCTTCGCTCGGTGACTGGGTGTTGTGTTGTCTCCATCGTCATTTCATCATCAAAGGAGCGCTAGTCGTCCAATGTGGCGTCGACTGAAATAGCACTTGCACTTGGCTGCCAAACTTCCCCGGACGGGGCGTCCCGGTCAATTATGCCATACGCTCATTGCACATTTATCAGTTTATTGAATAATTTACCTGTTGGAGTTGGCTTTCTGAATTACATGTACGGTTGTTCGAATGTAGGAGTGCATTGCTCTTCATTTCTGGGCACAGCAATTGGTGCAGTTCGGTGCGCGTCAGGTTGTACGTCTGAGAGGCAGTCGCATTATGAATGCGTGCCTAGCAGACTGCACTGGTCTGGCCCTATCACAGAGTATCATGATTCAAATTACGTGTAGGATCGCATGTGTGGCAGTGGCATCGGTGATTATAGAAATTAATAACTGTCTTGATACATGTGTTGTAGAACTGGAAAAATAAACATAGGCTTCGTTCCATATTTGAAGATATATGTATCAATCCGCAACCGCTACACATCTTTCCTGTCCCTGAGAGTACGGGACCCTATCAATAAAGATTTTCAGTTCGCTTCCTATGCAACCCATACGTCAGGAAAAACACAAAAATGATATCCAGCGAGATAAAGATAGGGGATGAGCTTACAAATTCGCCAAACTAACTAATAATTTCATAAATTGAATGATAAATTCTAATTTCAAACCGTCATCAAAAATCAGGCAGTTTATTACTGATAACAGTATCAGAATCCCTGTAGTAGTTCCTGAGATTAGCCTTCACATACAGACAGATAAACGCGGCAGAAGGCTCTAATTTGTGCTGCATGTGGACTATGTATTTAAGTTCCAGAAAGGTAAATTTTAAGATTCTCAGATAAATCATATTCATTTTTATCAACGGAAATCTCTTCACTATTTGATGAAAATTATAATTAAAATCTCATTTTTAAAGGAAAATATTAAATCTGCTTCTATCTGGGCGATTTATACATGTCTTTCTTTGCTGTTTTTGTTTACAATCATTCTGTGTTCTCCATGCGTATGAAGTATATAAACTTACAAAGGCTCCGTTGTTTTTAGTATACAGGTTGAGTCACTAACTATTGCCACCAAGAATAACTCAGAAAGTGTGACAGGCGCTGAAAGTTTGTGAGACAAAAGTTGCAGGTGACAACGGGGACCATAATATGACGTTGCTTTTGTGTTGCTAGGTGGGGTCGCTTCAGAGATATGAAGATCAACTTTGTTTTTTAAATGGGATGCTGTAGTTTGGTAGTTATTTTCTGATAGCAGCAATCGAGACGAATCCAGTGATCTTAAAACAGTAAGCTCTTTGAAGGTCAACGAAGGTCAAACTGGTGGCATGAACGTCCATTTACAGAAGGTGTTCGTAGTGATGACAGTTGATATTAATGCAGCACTGCAATCTTCTTATCATGGATTCGGCACTTACCGAGGCACATGCTCTGACAGTTCTCTCCGTCATATCTTCAGGTGTAGTTGGAACGTCTTTATAAAGAATGTCTTTTACAATTCCCTACAAGAAAAAATGAAGAGGCGTCACGTCTGGCAACGTGCGGGCCACGACCCATCTCCTCCACTTCCAAATTTGGGAACTGTCTCTGCAACTCATTTCTAGCCATAATCGAAAAATGTGCCGGACACCCATCGTGTTGATACCACATTCTGTTCCTTGCTTCTAAAGGTATTTCTTAAAATAACAGGCCTAATTTTTCTTGCAGGAACGTTGTGTACTTCTTATCATTAAGATTTCCTTCGTGAAACAGGGGCCCAAAATTATGTCCTCCAGAATCCCACACCATACATTCAGTGACCACAGTTTTTTGTGTGCAACTTGCCGCAGCAAACATGGATTTTCAGTTGCCCAATAATGCATGTTATGCAAATGAACATTTCCATGGTTAGTGATTGTTGCCTCGCCAGTAAATAAAATCAAATTAATAAACGTGTCCTCCTTCTGAATCTGAAGTTGAGCCCGTCGGCAGAATTCAATGCGACGCATACAATCCGTACCAGCAATTTCTTGGTGGAGACTGATATGGTAAGGATGATATTTGATGGCGATGCAGAACACGAACAGTACTACTTGGCTCATGCCTGATTCCCTTGTGATTTGACGCGACCTAACACAAGGATCTAAAATCACAGTGACAAGAGTACGAACTTTCGTTTCCTCGTTAGTAACTCGCCTTTGCCGGATATGTTTCCGATGTGTTAAAGATCTAGTTGTGCTCATTTTATCATACACATATTTAAATTCACGACGTGTAGGGTAAGAACACGTCGGCTATCTTTCGGCGCATAAGTCTCTAGATCTCAATGAATTTCTTTGGCATTCTCCGTCAATGAGAAGCATATCCACTTGTTCTACGAAGGAACACATCATTCCCATTCGCTTGACTCGATGACAACTGGTCTTACCGTTCCTATTAGTGTTGTATTGCGAACCCGTCGACTGGTGTTTACATGTCAATGATCACGTTTGATGGATAAGGCGTATTCGGCGAATATTTACTCTTTGCACGATATACGAGAGAGAATTGTCAGAGCATGTGCTTCGATAAGTGCCGTAGTGATAAGGAATACAACTCAATCTATAATAAGAAGATTGCAGAACTACAATGATACCAATGGTCATCACTTCGAGCACCTCCTGTTAATGAAAGTCCCTGCCATCTTTTTGACCTCCGTTGACCTTCAAAGACTTATCTGTTACACAACATTGGATTCGTCTCGATAGCGGCCATCGGAAAATAAGTACCAAACTATAGGATCCCATTTAAAAAAATGTTGTACTTCATATCTCTGAAGCGATCCCACCTAGCAACAAAAAACCTACGTCACATTATGGTCCCCGTTGTCCCATGCAACTTTTATCCCAGAAACTTTTCAGCTACTGTTATACTTTCGGAGTTATTAGAGGTGGCAATATTTAGTGACTCACCATGAAAATGTTAAACTGCAAAACAATGCCCGAAACAATTCGGTAAATCCTACTTGTAGATCTTCCAATCACGAAGGAACATGTGTGTGTGTGTGTGTGTGTGTGTGTGTGTGTGTGTGTGTGTGTGTGTGTGTGTGTGTAGGTTCCACATCTACTTGTAAACCACTGGACCAATTTCAACCAAACTTCGTACACATACCCCTTACTGTCAGGCAGCAATCTCTGTCGAGGTAAGAGCAGCCTCCTTATCATAGTTCAGCAGGTATGATGAGCGAAAAACTGTTGAATCATAAATGAGGTTTAAAATTGTAACTTCTCTGTTAATAAGTCAGTTAGCAACATATTACACAGACTGTATCAAAATATGGCGCTGAATGTACCTTCACAAATATTTCATTGTACGTCACATACTTTCGTGATCTTCAATACTGAGATACTCCCGCAGCAGATTTAATGTAAAGAAATCTCTGAAACCTAACAGTGCTTTTGCAAGCTTTCAACTGCGAAGCGTAATGGTCAGTAACTGAAAACGATAGCTATATACAGAGCTCTGAAGAAGCGTTGCCATAGAGACGTTTACAAAATCGCTTTATAGACACGCGAAACATCTGCGCCTATCGTGAAGAAACTGTCCGGTATATTACACGAGAAAAACAGTTTGTTTCTTGTTTTCGTTTCTAATTGAAAATTGGAAAGAATAATAACCGTGTAGTAGCAGGTTTGTCTGCTAGTGACTCGATAAAAAGAAGGAGAAAATGAGTTATCGTACCGTTAATGGCGAAACCATTGCAGATGGGAACATAACTTGCAGTTGGCAACAGATGGGGATGGATATCAAGAATATTCTTTTTTCTCTTAAAAAAAATTTCCGGCGTTTGCCTCTAACGATTTAGCGAAACCTCGGAAATCCTCATCTCTAGAAGGAAAATGTGCATCTGGGCTGCTGCCCTCGAACCCGAGTCAAGTAATTTTACCACTGCCATACCGCTGTCGGTAATAGAAGACAGACAGATCTAGCAAAATGGGATCGTGTGCATTTTGAAAACCTGTATGAAAACGAAAATTTTTCAACACTCCCACACCGTGCATCAGAATGTACAGAGGAACGTGTATCACACCGCACTACTGTACCAGCCGTCTCAGCTGAATGAGTACACTGCTGGGCCATCAAACCCATATTCACCATATAGCTACAGACCGAATGCTCGTTATGCACCAGGCTCTATTTTTCTTTGCGCCAGCTCTCTTCATTTACAAGCAGGACATCATTTTATCACACAACAGTAAACTATCACATGACACTGGGATCGATTAATCTGCATGCCTGTGTGTACTAACTGCACAGCCTTCAGCCATAACTGCTCCTTTCAGGTTCATGTAGATTGGTTTCCCTACGGATTAATCAAACGATGAATAAGAAAATGTGGTTTTGGTGCTGGGTACATCCGATAACTAAGCTGTTTCTGCTGCTTGTGCGTGTTCTGCAAACAAAACTCAAATGCGCCATCCCAATAAGAATGTTTTTCGTCGCCTGGAGCAACGCCTTCGGGAAACCAATAATCTGCCATCACAAGTAATGGACAGAGATCGTCCAAGAAGTAGAAGTACTCCACAAAAATGGTATTCGATTCTCGTAATCGTTCACCAGTCATTTCGGCGAAGTGCAAGACAGTTCCAGACATCTCGAAGACTGGTTGTTGAAGTGTTGCACAATAATGAAATGCATCTATATCGTCACACATTAATTCTACACCAGTGGCCAGAAGGCTATATTAACGAGTGCAGTTTCGTCAATGCTTTTGCACCGCAAGTGGAAGATAACAAATATTTTGTAAATGACGTGATATGGACTGACGAATTTAGTTTCACTTGCGAACAAATTTTCAACCACCAAAACGTCCACTATTGGTCAGAACACAACACACACGTACTCGTTAACTTGGCTTTTCGCACGCTACTCTATAACCCTGTGGGCTGGAATCGTGAGAGGAGAACTTTTGTGCCCTTACGTATTGCCGGACAAGTGGAATGCTCCCCGTGTATCGTACATTTCTTTGTAATAATTCGTCTGACTCATTGTGAAACGTTCCACTTGGTGTTCGGTACTTCGGAATTATGGTGCACCGCCACAGTTTGGAAAGAATGTACGTCGCTAATTAAATGAAGTGTATCCAGGAAAATTAATTATTAACGTTAGTCCAATATTCTGGTCTCCACTTTTTTTTGGTGGGGAGGGGGTGCGGGGGGGGGGGGGGGGAGAATGTGTGCTACCTTTCTATGGGATCAAACTGCTGAGGTCATCGCTCCCTAGGCTTACACACTACTTAATCTAACTTAAAGTAAGTTACGCTAAAGTCAACACACAAACTCATGCCCGAGGCAGGACTTGAACCTACGACGGGAGGAGGCGCGGGAACCGTGGCAAGGCGCCTAACACAGGGCGGCTACCCGGTGCGGCGGTCTCTATGCTCCCCGGAAGTAATTCACTAGATTGTTATTCGTGGGGACTCATCGAGGCACAAGTTTATAGTACACTGACGTGACAAAAGTCATGGGACACTTCCTAATACCATGTCAGATATTCTTTTGTCCGGTGTAGTGCAGCAACTCGATGTGGCATGGATTCAAAAGTCGCTTGAAGTCCCCTGCAGAAATATTGAGCCATGCTGTCTCTATAGTCGTCCATAGTCGGGAAAGTGTTGCCGGTGGAGGATTTTGTACATAAAATAGACTATCGGCTATGTCCTACAATTGTTCGATGGGATTTATGTCGGGTAACCTGTATGGCCAAATCATTCACTCAAACTGTCCAGAATGTTCTTAAAACTAATCGCGAAAATTATGGTCCGCTGACATGACTGAGCCGCACGTGGCTCGCGTTCCTACCATCATGTATTTTACATCCTATTTTTAACGTACTTCCACCTCACTACTTTAATTTAAATTACTACTGTCACTGAGTTGCTGCTTTGCCTGACTGTATGCGGCGTTAGCAGCGCGTATCGATATATCCCCTCTCGCAGTATCTTTGCTTGAGTGCTATTACTTCCCGGTCGTTGTCTGCCGTAAGCCAGTTCGGGTCGCGAGTTCGGGCTGCCAGTCAGTTGGAACGCGACTGGAGCGCAGTCCGGACCTTCCAGTCGGGGAGATGTAGTGCGGCACTAGTGTAGTCGGTTGGCGCTGCGAGGTCTGTCTCGACGTGGCTCGCCCGACCATCGCCGCCACGCATCGCTCGAGCCGCGCCACGGTCTTGGTGGATCGTGGGTCGGTCGTCCTACCGGACGACGTGTTTTGGCTCGCCGGTCGTTCATGAGTCGGCTGTGTGTGTGTGTGTGTGTGTGTGTGTGTGTGTGTGTATCGACTCCCGATTTGCCTTCGTGCGTGCTTTGTTACTGTTAGGTATCGTTCAGGTATTTGTGCAAGTTTTTGTCAGGCTGTGTGTGTAGTTGGTGTCATTTTCACTGACGACGACTTTCGATTTTTTCGGCATTCTGAGGGGAGTCGGTCGGCCGCTGCAGACCAGGGAAGATATCTCCGCGCGGTGCAGTTGGTTGGGTGCGATGGCGGTCCCTGCGCAGTGTCGGAGCGTGTGTGGATCTGTCCGATCGCTACGAGCTTCGTGGCTCACCGACCCAGGACGTCAAAGTTGAGTGGTGTTTTAAGTACCAGAGACAGGACCATTCATGTTGTCTGTTTCGTTTCGGTGGTTCGCTGTTGGGGAGGTTCTCCTGTGAGCAACACAGAGTGTTTGTATTGATGAAATTTAGCCGTCATGCTGTGGAATTAACGATATTGGTTGACTACTATTCAAGTGTACCAGCGGAATTTTCTGCCTTGTGGCAGTTAGTGTTCCGGTCACCTGCCCTGGCCACTATCGTAAGATCAGGCAGCGTCCTTTCCTCATCTATTGTCGCTGTCCAACATGGTATGTAGTTTTGACAGCTTATTACATGTTTCATTGGGGATAATCACGTTGGTAACATTTTGTGTTTGACTTCTCATGTACCAATTGGTGGCAAGCAAGTCGTGTTGTCGGTAAGTCCGTGGCTGTCCCTTAGTTGGGTTACCGTCGGATCAAGTGTAGTTGGGCTCACTACCTGTCTCACCTAAGTGAACGAGGGCAGACCGACCCCCTGGGGGCTTCTGAGTGTCGTTGACTTCATTGTCTTTCTCACCGGTGTTTAATTGTCTGTTTAAAAGAAAAAAAACTGAAACCTTATTCTTAAAATTACGCTTTAAGCAAAAACATTTCGGCCTTCTACCTTTGAAAGGTCATGGTAATTTACTTTAAAATCTTGATAATTTTATTGTTTGTATTAGATCTTATATATATGTATACACAATTGTAAGTGCGTGTCTTAGTCACTTGAAACTACCTTGTTAATTTTTTAAGATTTTTTGTTTGGAGAACTTCAGCTGTGAAAGATTTGGAGTCTGATGTGTTATTAAATAACAATAAACTACAATTTTAAGGTGAAACTGACCCCAACCTTATTTGGCCCTTTTCACAATCTTAGTCACATGTTCTGCCCAGCGGGTTTAGCATGCGTTACAATGACGCATTGTCATCCGTAAAAAGTTGACCATTGTTCGGCAACATGAAGTCCATGAGTGGCTGCAAATGGCCTCCAAGTAGCTGAACATAATCAAAACAGTGATCGATTCAGCTGGATCAGAAGAGCTAGTCTTTTCCACGTAAAAACAGCCCACGACAATATAGATCCCCCACCAGCTTGCGCAGTGCCTTGGACACCCGTGGCTTCGTGCGATTTGAGCCACCCTCGAATCCTACTATCAGCTCTTATCAATTGAAATCTGAACTCAGCTGACCAGGCCACTGTTTTCCAGTCGTCTAGAGTCCACCCAATATGATCACGAACCCAGGAGTGGCACTGCAGCCTATATCGTGCTGTTAGCAAAAGCACTCGTGGATGCCATCCGCTGTCATAAACCTCTGACACAAAATTTTGCCACACTGTCCTAACAGTAACGTTCGTTGTTCGTCTCGCATTGATTTCCGAGGTTATTTCAAACAGTATTGCTTGTCTCTTAGCACTGACAACTCGACGTAAACGCCGCTGCTCTCAGTCGTTAAATGAAGGCCATCGGCCACTGCGTTGTAGGTGGTGAGAGGTAATGCCAGAAATTTGGTATTCTCGCCACCCTTTCACACTGTGAATCTCGGAATATTAAATTTCCGTAATGATTTCTGAAATAGAATGTACCATGCATCCAACTCCACCTACAATTTCGCGTTCAGTATCTGTTAATTCCCACCGTGCAGCTAAAATCACGTCGCAAACTTTTTCACTTGAATCGCCTCAGCGCAAATGACAGCTCCACCAATGCACTCCCCGTTTATGCCTGGTGCATGCAATACTACCGCAATCTGTATACGCGCGTATCACTATCTCATTACTTGTGTCACGTAATTGTACCCTACCCAAGGATATAGAAGAGCTAATAATCCGTGTGCATGACACTTCGCCAATGGTGGATGCACGGATGTTGCGTAGGGTCCAGGAGAGTATGTTCCAACGAGCGGCAGAGTGTTTGGAAACGCGAAGCGGTCGCTATGAACATCTTCTGCAAGGTCAACTTACTCGTACGTTTACGTACTGTCTGTGTGAAGATGATTCCTGACGCCAAACGTATAGAATGGAATTATTGTGAGTAGCATAATGTGCAATCTTGTGTAACCAACCTATTGTGTTTTCTTATATATCAATGGATGCATACCTTTGGTTTTATTAGCTCGCTTCTTTTTTTTTAATGGATTTGTATTAAATCTATTGCCTGAATTAGATTTTGCTGCATTCATTTTTGTCTTAAATTGGGATGGAGAATCGCACGCAGACTTAAGAGTGGCACTTTGTCTTCACCCAGTATTTTAACAACTGCCCACTGCGTGATTGGATGCTTCCTGGTGATGTTACGAGCAAGTGTCGCGGTAAGCAGGGTCTAGAAGTGGAGCACCGCGGAATGGGGAAACACTCTAGTGACGATACGGGCCAGAAGCGGAGAAATCCACTGAAATAAGCGAATTCGATAGGAGCAGATTGGCATGGCGCGGCGCCAGGGAACGAACTCTCAGGAAAGCCAAAGCCGGTCGAGCGTTCCCGTGCTGCTGTCGTGAGTAGAATTGTAAACCTAACGTGGAGTACCACGGAATATTACCGAGGATTGTCTTAACAAGTATGAACTGCGGTAGTTTTCCTAGTAGCTTGGATCAGGTAAGATCGGTACTGCGTTACCTGAACGTTAGGCGCTTTGCATACCTATTGGGCGTTACCTCATTTCGACTACCTTGTTTGCACATGCTATCAGTGCCTTACGAAAGTCCCCTCCAACTGAAATCGGTAAACTGTCTAGAAACTGAGTGAGGATATATATGAAGGGCCACGTAACCTACCGAGATTTTTAGTTCTACATGGTTATCCTGTTTAACATGGTTATCCTACTTACAAACCAATAGTATGTATTCCCAAATTGCACTTGTGATTATGTAATGCATCTTTTATTCGAAAATTGTTGATTTTTAACGCGAAAAAGAGGGTTTTGTAGTAAGAATATAAAGAACAAACACAGTTTTTTTATTTTATCATAGAGTGCTAGGAAACGCAGTTTCCTCAGAAAAGGTAAAATTAAAAAAAACCTGCAAAACTAAAACATATCAAACATCGCTTCAATACTTCGTCGAGCTTATATCAGACATATTTCTGTTACTGTTAAACAACTTTCTCACTTACCAATTATAACAAGAAACTCTTGTCTTTGATCATGATGAAGTACATTCTACTGTACACAAAATATCAACAACCATTATACAGATATTTTTAATGTTTGTGCGTGTAAACTGTACTTGTATGAAAAGTAATCATTTTGGATACGTAAAAGCGCAGAAGTTACCTGAACAGCTTCTTTTTTCTTTCTTTTTTCTTATAAAGTGCAATTTGTATTTGGTAAGGATATAAAATAAACACGCTGAACGATGTGTGGCCTTAACTGTGTGCAAAACAAGCAAACAACAAAAATAAAAAAGAAGTCGTCGGGTCCCAGTTCGTCTCTCACACGTTCATTCTTGTTTCATTCCGTACAATGCTACCAGTATTACCAGTAACCTTAGTATTTACTACGTTATTAATGTACTGTACCAAAACTACCGAACCGTAGTTTTGGTAGAGAGTAACAACAGTCGTGAATATCTATGGTAAGTTGCTGAAATCTGGTTAAACCACTGAAGGGGCCCAGGGTTCTGGACGTCACGCTTCGTCGCAAAAGTCTGAGCTCGGATATCCATCAAGCAGGACTAGTGGCGATCTGTGGCAAGTCTGACAACAGAGTAACAATGCTGATGCAGGCACAAGTCTTCGGGAGCACACCGTTCAATGGACACTACTGTACTTCGGGCTCAGCAGCAGGCACCCTATGTCGGTCCAACGACATTCTCAATGACTATTACAGCAGGCACGTGATCATCGGGATGGACTGTGGATCAATTGATACCTGTCACCAGAGCGGATGACTAGCGTTTGTTAGTACTTCAGGTCAATGGTCGTTTCCGAAACGTCGCCATCTAGGCGGGTAGCTGCTCGCAAAATACACTGCGCCATGGATGAAGGCCTGTGCGGCCAATAACAACATAATTCACGCTTCACTTTTATGATAACAAGATACTTGTAAATGCAAAGATATTATTTCACAGAAAAACGGTATTTCTCCTATTTAATGTAAGTATGTAATTGTTCACATTAAAAGATTTCAAACGCCATTCATTAATTCATTATCGCGAATGACAGGAATATTCGCCCTAGACGTTCTTTCCGAAACGTCGTCATCTAGGCGAATAATTGATCAAAACATACACTGCGCCACTGATGGAGGCTTGTGCCGCCAGTAACATGCTTTTAGGGATATTCTGCTGGGATTTCGTGGCATCTGTGTACATCAAAATTTTTGCAGACTACTTGCGGCCTTTCGTGGCTGTCTTCCACGAAGGCGATGGTATCTTCAAGCAGGATAACTATAACAAGCCCAGAGTTATTCTCCGGTATCCAGAACGCCAACTTTCAGATGATAAGGCTCCTTAACTTCTTTCCCATGCAGTCAAAAGAACACTACGTCACAACTACAAAGTTTTATGTGAGTCTGTATTGGGGTATCTCCTCAGCATCAAACGAAGTGGGACACAGATGCTTCAATCAAATGAAACTATAAGATTCCAGAGCCATTTTCAAGTCTCAAACATATATTATGTATACATGCTCAGAGCAGGAAGCCCGGGTTCGATACCCGGCCTTGGTACAAATTTTATTCGTCGCTTCAGTGTGCGTATCTACACAACAGATGTTTAGGACATGAAAAGATCTCTGGAACCATACACGTAGATTTGATTAAAGCACCTATGCCAGAATTTGAGACAGGATCCCTGTTTAGTTCAACTCTGACGTGCTATTCCAATAGAGTTGGAGAGCCTCTGCAATGCGTTTCGAGTTTAAGGGAAATATCAAGTGGGCTGAATCGTGATTGGGAATTTGGAATGTGGAGGTTCGTTGGTTGATTTGGGGCGGAGGGGAGAGGGGTCAAACAGCGAGTTCATCGGTACCATCGGATGGGGAAGGAAATCGGCCGTGACCTTTCAAAGGAACCATCCGGGTATTTGTCTAAAGCGATTTAGAGAAATCACGGAAAACGTAAATTAGTATGGTTGGACGCAGGTTTGAACCGTCGCCCTCCCTGATGGGAGTCCAGTGGGCTATCTACTGCGACACTTCGCTCAGTGGAGTGTGGAGGGAAGTGTGCTAAGACTGTCCGTGCTGCTGTGCAAAGCCACTGTGCCAGGATAACGTAGTGGTTAGGGCGTCGAATCCAAGCCTTTGTGCAAATTTTCAATCGTAATTTTTAGTCTGCATATATTTCTTCTGCAACATGGCTACACACAAATAATTACTGTTCAACAAATACATGAAAAAAAAGAATTTGTTTTTTGCAACACACAACTTACGCAAACATACACCTAGGAGACAAACATCAATAAATCCATCCAAGATGAGAAATAAGTTCTGTAAACGAACCATCAACAGACATAGTTACCATGGCGCGGCCCAGGCTGTGGTGGCCCTACCCACGTGGGTGGTTTACTTGTGGGCAGCACAATGTTCACCGCTGACGCCTCTTTGTCAACCGTTACTAACGATTCCTTCTGTAGATGATGTCCTGTGACTGAGAACTGACGGCCAGACTCCTGGCTACTGCTGATAAACTGCTGGGTATCAATGTATTTTAAACTGGCTCAGTCGATAACGAACTCTGCTGAACTCCCGGGAAATTGTTGGCTCCACTGATGACGAACTCCGCCGATGAACTGCGCTAATGAACTGTCGCTGACGCGCTAGGATGCGAGTTACAAACCTGCGTGGATTAGTGCACTGAAATCGCGCAATTGGCTACTGCTGCAGGCCATCGCTGGCGGCATCTGAGGACAACTGCTGGATTCCTTGCCTTTTTTCGCCTTGCCTCAATTTAGGCATCCCGATATGCGACGACGTCAGAGAATTGGGCTAACCGACAGGGGTAGAGACGTGGGATATACACTCCTGGAAATTGAAATAAGAACACCGTGAATTCATTGTCCCAGGAAGGGGAAAATTTATTGACACATTCCTGGGGTCAGATACATCACATGATCACACTGACAGAACCACAGGCACATAGACACAGGCAACAGAGCATGCACAATGTCGGCACTAGTACAGTGTATATCCACCTTTCGCAGCAATGCAGGCTGCTACTCTCCCATGGAGACGATCGTAGAGATGCTGGATGTAGTCCTGTGGAACGGCTTGCCATGCCATTTCCACCTGGCGCCTCAGTTGGACCAGCGTTCGTACTGGACGTGCAGACCGCGTGAGACGACGCTTCATCCAGTCCCAAACATGCTCAATGGGGGACAGATCCGGAGATCTTGGTGGCCAGGGTAGTTGACTTACACCTTCTAGAGCACGTTGGGTAGCACGGGATACATGCGGACGTGCATTGTCCTGTTGGAACAGCAAGTTCCCTTGCCGGTCTAGGAATGGTAGAACGATGGGTTCGATGACGGTTTGGATGTACCGTGCACTATTCAGTGTCCCCTCGACGATCACCACAGGTGTACGGCCAGTGTAGGAGATCGCTCCCCACACCATGATGCCGGGTGTTGGCCCTGTGTGCCTCGGTCGTATGCAGTCCAGATTGTGGCGCTCACCTGCACGGCGCCAAACACGCATACGACCATCATTGGCACCAAGGCAGAAGCGACTCTCATCGCTGAAGACGACACGTCTCCATTCGTCCCTCCATTCACGCCTGTCGCGACACCACTGGAGGCGGGCTGCACGATGTTGGGGCGTGAGCGGAAGACGGCCTAACGGTGTGCGGGACCGTAGCCCAGCTTCATGGAGACGGTTGCGAATGGTCCTCGCCGATACCCCAGGACCAACAGTGTCCCTAATTTGCTGGGAGGTGGCGGTGCGGTCCCCTACGGCACTGCATAGGATCCTACGGTCTTGGCGTGCATCCGTGCGTCGCTGCGGTCCGGTCCCAGGTCGACGGGCACGTGCACCTTCCGCCGACCACTGGCGACAACATCGATGTACTGTGGAGACCTCACGCCCCACGTGTTGAGCAATTTGGCGGTACGTCCACCCGGCCTCCCGCATGCCCACTATACGCCCTCGCTCAAAGTCCGTCAACTGCACATACGGTTCACGTCCACGCTGTCGCGGCATGCTACCAGTGTTAAAGACTGCGATGGAGCTCCGTATGCCACGGCAAAGTGGCTGACACTGACGGCGGCGGTGCACAAATGCTGCGCAGCTAGCGCCATTCGACGGCCAACACCGCGGTTCCTGGTGTGTCCGCTGTGCCGTGCGTGTGATCATTGCTTGTACAGCCCTCTCGCAGTGTCCGGAGCAAGTATGGTGGGTCTGACACACCGGTGTCAATGTGTTCTTTTTTCCATTTCCAGGAGTGTAAATGAGTCAAACAAATATTTCAACTTCCATGGACGCTCAAGGTTAGTTTTCTGATTTATTGATTTAACTCGACTAATAATCGAATAAAAGAGCCCATCAGTGAACACTGATGAGACAAAAGTCATGAATAGGATATGCACATACACCTATGGCAATATTATCCCTTACACAAGGTATAAATGCTCAGTGCATTGGCGGAGCTGTCATTTGTACTCTGTTGATTCACGTTAAAAGACTTCGATCGTGCTTACGGCTGCACGACGGGAATTAACGGACTCTGAAAGAGGAATGGTACTTGAAGCAAACGAATAGAACATTCCATTTCAGAGATAGTTAGGGATATCGGTACTCTGAGCTTCACAACGTCAAGCGTGTGCCGAGAATACCTAATTTCAGGCATAGCCTCTGACGACGATCAACGCAGTGGCGTATGGTCTTTATTTAATGACAGAGAGCATCGTCGTTTGCGTAGAGTTGTCAGTGCTAACATCAGGCAGTAGTGCATGAAATAAAAGCATAAATTAATGTGGGACGTACGGCGAAAGTTTCCGTTAGGATAGTGCGACGAAATTTGGCGTTAATGGCACATGATAGCAGACGACGGACCCGAGTGCCTTTCCGTACGACACAGCATCGTCTGCAGCGACCGTTCTGGGCTAGTGATCATATTGGTTGGAAACTAGACTGGAAAATCGTGGTCTGGTCAGATGAGTGCCGATTTCTGTTGGTAAGGTTCGAGTGTAGGGCACACCCCACGAAGCCGTGGACCCAAGTTGTCAACAACGCTCTGTGCATGAAGCTGGTGGGTCCATAATGGTGCGGGCTGTGTTTACATGGAATGTACTGGGTCCTGTTGTCCAACTGAACCAATCACTGACTATAAATTTTTATGTTCTGCTGTTTGGATACAATTTGCAAGTCTCCTAACCACAACGGAATTTTTTATGGATGAAAATGCGGCATGCCACCGGGCCACAATTGTTCGGAATTGGTTTGAAGATTAGTCTGGGCACTTCTAGCGAATGATTTGGCCACCTACATGGCCGGCATGAATCCCATCAAACATTTATGGGACATTGAGTAAAATGTTCTCGGGTTTCCAAAACTGCAGGAGCTTTCGGCCAAGCACTCCTTGGACACTGTAAAGTGGTCAGTCTAGTTTCGAACCAATATGATCACTAGCGCAGAGGGGTCGCTGCAGACGATGCTGTGTCGTAAGCAAAGGCACTCGGGTCCTCCAATTGACGCGGTTGAACCCGAGAACATTTTATTCAGTGTTATCGCCGCGAGACTCTGCATTCATACATTTATGGGACACAATCGAGAAGTTAATTAGTGCACAATATCCTGCGCCAGCAACACTTTCTCTATGACTAACAGCTATAGATGCAGCATATCTCAGCATTCTGCAGAGGGAAAAAGTGGTCAGTTACGATATTAAGAGGTATCCCAAGATATTTGTCACGTCAGTGTAATGCTGTAATACTGTAACTTCATACTGAGGTCATGCTAAACAGTTGTAACATACATATTTTAAACAATAATGGTGCTATAAACTCCGCTGGATTTACAACTAAACATGTTTCTATGTCACAGGTCCAGCTCAAATAGCTGAGCTCGTAAACCTGTCGCTCGCAGGATTCAAGGTGGCTCACTAGCCTCGGATCGGAACCAACTGGTGGATTAACGGCAGGAGCTGGTATGACAGCCAGCTGGGATGCGGGTTTTAGGCAGTTTCCCACGACCTACTGAGTAAATACCGGACTCGTGCTCACGTTCCACCTCAAATACATGCTACGCAAACGTCTCGAGGAGGTTCTCAGTCTTTTATACACTCAGAGAGGGATGGGGAACTGGACTTCTGTTCTGAGTAGGAGTGGTGCCGTCGGAGAGGGGGTCTCGCCATTCACTGTCACTAACATTGCTTCAACCAGTGTAAGAATGCCAACTCCCTAGAGATACGAAAAAAGGCGAGGAAAAAGAAGATATATTTATCTCTGAAGATTTCTCAGCGTTACGGTTGACTTGACAAGTCGTGTTTGCTACGAACTCTTTCATAAAAAAACACAGACGGTCTGATTTTCCATACCTTCTGGAAGTCTGGGAACACGGCATCAATCTGGACGCCAGTAATTACAGCTAAATGGGTCTTGTTGATGAACACATCGTTGTTTGAGGAACCCGTCCTGATCCCTAAAGATGGTGTTTTGGATATCCAGAAATTACACGATAAGCAACTAAAAAGTTAGGTGGGGGTTGTGGGATCACTCATGGGAAAATTCCGATAGTTGTGGGTGTTTGAATTGTACATTTTTTAGATTGAAGTCACCTGATAGGTATTCCTGCTTAAGGGAAGTCTCCCTCTAACAAAGAAACGACTTCCGACAAAGCTTAGGTATCCGATGAATGAGGGAATCAGTATATTTGATCGAAATATACAAGTTATTAGAGATAAAGTTAGCGAACTGCTTATAGATGTTGACTGAAATTATTTGTATATCTGAACACTTCTTAAACATGGTGATAATTCAGAGGCTTCCTTTACAGGTTGGCTGGCAGCTTTTCTAGGAGCTCTTTAAGGTGTGTTGGAGTAGCCATGTATGTGAAAAACGGTATCCCATTTGAGTCAACTGTTGTGTGTGTTGTGCAGGTGTGGTTAAATTTAGTGGAGCTAAACTTGTTACTGTTGTTCTTTATAGATCCCCAAACCTCGATTTCACAACATTTTTGCTAAAGCTAGAGGAGGTTCTTGGTTCACTTTATAGGAAATACAAAAAGTTAGTTATATGTGGTGACTTCAGTATACATTGTATAAGTGATTGTGCAAGGAAAAGGATGCTGGTAGAACTCCTTAATTCATATAATCTTATGCAAACCGTGTTCTTTCCAACGAGAGTGCAAGGGAACAGCAGAACAACCATACACAATATTTTTGTTCATTCCTCATTACTAGAAGGGCATTCTGTTAGCAAAAAGGTGAATGGAATTTCAGATCATGATACAAAAATTTTACCTCTAAAAGATTTTTGTGCTGCAACACACGTCAAACATAGTTATCAACTTTTTAGGAAAGCTGATCCAGTTGCTGTAGAGACCTTTGTAAACCTTATCAAGGAACAAGAGTGGGTAGATGTTTATAGTGCTGATACAGTAGACGATAAATATCATGCTTTTTTCAAGACTTTTCTCGTGCTCTTTGAAAGTTGCTTTCCGTTAGAACGTTCAGGACAGGGTACTAGCACAAACAGGCAGCCTGGGTGGCTGACTAGAGAGATAAGAATATCTTGTAGAACAAAGTGGCAATTATATCAAAACGTTAGAAACAGTCACAATCTAAATGCAGCAGCCCATTACAAACAGTATTGTAAGGTGCTTAAAAAAGTTATTAGAAAGGCAAAAAGTATGTGGTATGCAGATAGAATAGCCAAGTCTCAGGATAAAATTAAAACCATTAGGTCAGTCGTAAAGGAAGTGGCTGGTCTGCAGAGACAGGTAGAGGATATAGAATCAGTGCGTAGTGGGATTGTCAGTGTTACTGATAAGTAGCATATATGTACAATATTTAATAATCACTTTCTGAATATAGCAGGTGAACTAAATAGAAGCCTAGTGCCAACAGGGAATCATATAGCACTCGTATAAAAAAGTGTTCCGAGACTGTTACCTGAAATGCTCCTGCAAGATACTGACAAGAAGTTGATTGAGTTAATGATTAAATCACTAAAGTCCAAGAACTCTCATGGATATGAGGGGTATCTAGCAAAGTACTAAATATTGTTCTATGTATGTTAGCCCAGTACTTACCCATATCTGTAACTTTTCCTTTAGGAGTGGTCGGTTTCCTGATCAATTAAAGTACTCGGTAGTAAAACCACTTTATAAAAAGGGAGACAGAGATAATGTTGACAATTATAGACCTATTTCTATGCCCTCGGTGTTCGCTAAAGTTATCGAGAGGGTTGTATATACAAGGTTACTGGAGCATTTAAATTCACATAATTTGCTGTCAAATGTACACTTTGGTTTTAGAAATGGCTTAACAACTAAAAATGCTATATTATCTTTTCTCTGTGAGGTTTTGGACGGATTAAATAAAGGGTTGCAAACGTTAAGTGTTTTCTTTGATTTAACGAAGGCTTTTGACTGTGTTGACCACAAAATATTACTCCAGAAGTTGGACCATTATGAAGAGGAATAGCATACAATTGGTGCACCTCTTACTTTAAGAACAGAAATCAGAAGGTAATTCTACGCAATATTGAGAGTGGTTGTGATGTTCAGTCCCAATGGGGCACTGTTAAATGGGGTGTTCCCTAAGGGTCGGTGCTGGGGCCACTGCTGTTTCTTATTTATATAAATGATATGCCTTCTAGTATTACAGGTAATTCTAAAATATTTCTGTTTGCTGATGACACCCGCTTTGTAGTGAAGGATCTTCTGTGTAATATCTAAACAGCATCAAATAATGTAGTTCTTGAAATAAGTTCATGGCTTGTGGAAAATAATTTGATGCTAAATCACAGAACACACACTGCAACCATTTCTTTTAAAGTTGGAAATTGACAAATTCGTAGCTCTCCAGGAGGCTGGAGAAATGTACACCTCTACTGGAGCTGCACCACACAGTGCATGCTCACCATGGCACGCACATATCCTTGATTGTCAGTACGTCGGTAAACAGATAACACGATTGTACGTTGCAAATAAAGTTTCAGGTTTTGTTGAAAATTTCTGATACAATTGTTCGAAGTTGCAATTCGCTTGAATATGCATTCATTTAATATCCATAAGAATTAGCAGTTACCTCCATAGTAACGCGAAGTGTTAACAATGGAGAGAAAACTGAATTAATTTTCGTTGTGTTTTCTTCGTATAAGCTTGCTAATAGCATCTATCTTCGTGCAGGTTGCAAAGTTTCACAGTAACGTGGACTCTAATGAACATTTTCAATCTTGCAAAGATTAAATTCGAAGAACATGGAATGCAGTTTATTAGTCAATTTCATGGGCACTCATTCGAAAGATGTCGACAGTTCATTAGCAACTGCAGAAACATTCGAAGAAACAGGAAACAACTCTGGCGATTCCGTTCGAAGAGAATTCGGGATTGCAGCCGGTCGTCGTAAACTTTACGACAGGCTGCCCTTCCGAAATCTCTTCGAACATTTAATTTGGCGGGAAAACTTTAAATTTCACATCTGGCGAGTTTGTCAATGGTGTTTCGAATTATGTTTGTTGTGATAATTAAATTCCAAACAAAAGGGACCAGGGAAAGACCGAATTTTTTTGTGTAAATGAAGGAGGGAGACGTCGCTTAAAATTAAGAGGTATGCAAAGCTGCTTTCATCTCATACTATCCCAAAGGGGGCTATAAAAATGGAAGAAAGATTTCAACAAAGTACAAAATATGTACCAAAATGAAACTCGCAAAAGTGTGAAAGAAAAACTATTCAAATATTTAGAACTGCTCGTGATAGTCACTTAAAAGTTACCGAATGAGATCTACGGGACTGGCTCCTATGAATTGTGAAATGACTGTTACTTATTTTCAGGCATCGTCGACGTGGTTAAAAGTGTTCAGGAAATAAATGGTGGAAAGGAAGTCGCAAAATTAGAAAGTTTGCTTCAACTGAACGTGTGGAGACGTCATTAATATGTAATACAATTGAGTAACTCCTTACTTTATCAGTCCACCTAATTTTCAACACTCGTCTATAGCACCACATCTCAAATGCTTCGATTCTCTTCAGTTCCGGTTTTCCCACAGTCCATGTTTCGCTAACATACAATGCTGTACTCCAGACGTACATCCTCAGAAATTTCTTCCTCAAATTAAGGCCGGTATTTGATATTAGTAGACTTATCTTGGCCAGAAATGCCTTTTTTTGCCATAGCGAGTCTGCTTTTGATGTCCTCCTTGCTCCGTCCATCATTGGTTATTTTACTGCGTAGGTAGCAGAATTCCTTAACTTCATTGACTTCGTGACCATCAATCCTGTTGTTAAGTTTCTCGCTGTTCTCATTTCTACTACTTCTCATTACCTTCGTCTTTCTCCGATTTACTCTCAAACGATACTGTGCACTCATTAGACTGTTCATTCCCTTCAGCAGATCATTTAATTCTTCTTCTCTTTCACTCAGGATAGCAATGTCATCAGCGAATCGAATCATTGATATCCTTTCACCTTGTATTTTAATTCCACTCCTGAACCTTTCTTTTATTTCCATTATTGCTTCCTCGATGTACAGATTGAAGAGTAGGGGCGAAAGGTTACAGCCTTGTCTTGCTCCCTTCTTAACACAAGCACTTCGTTCTTGACCGTCCACTCTTATTATTGCCTCTTGGTTGTTGTACATATTGTATATGACCTGTCTCTCCCTATAGCCTACCCCTACTTTTTTCAGAATCTCGAACAGCTTGCACCATTTTATATTATCGAACGCTTTTTCCAGGCCGACAATTCCTATGAACTTGTCAGCTCTTGCCGTCTTCGGAATTGTGTGGATGATGCTTTTCCGAAAGTCAGATGGTATGTCGCCAGACTCATATATTCTACACACCAACGTGAATAGTCTTTTTGTTGCCACTTCCCCTAATGATTTTAGAAATTCTGATGGAATGTTATCTATCACTTCTGCTTTATTTGACCGTAAGTCCCCCAAAGCTCTTTCAAATTCCGATTCTGATACTGGATCCCCAAACTCTTCTAAATCGACTCCTCTTTCTTCTTCTATCACATCAGACAAATCTTCACCCTCATGGAGGCTTTCAATGTATTCTTTCCACCTACAGGGTGTTTCAGAAATGACCGGTATATTTGAAACGGCAATAAAAACTAAACGAGCAGCGATAGAAATACACCGTTTGTTGCAATATGCTTGGAACAACAGTACATTTTCGGGCAGACAAACTTTCGAAATTACAGTAGTTAGAATTGTCAACAACAGATGGCGCTGCGTCCATTCCTCTTCAACTGTGTTGCCTACTGCGCTATTCCTTATTGCTGTATCTGTAGCGTTAGAGAACTTCAAACGTATCTCGTCATTCCTTAGAACTTCCGTATCCCACTTCTTAGCGTATTGATTCTTCCTGAGTAAAGTCTTGAACTTCAGCCTACTCTTCATCACTACTATATTGTGATCTGAGTCTATATCTGCTCCTGGGTACGCCTTACAATCCAGTATCTGATTTCGGAATCTCTGTCTGACCATGATGTAATCTAATTGAAATCTTCCCGTATCTCCCGGCCTTTTCCAAGTATACCTCCTCCTCTTGTGATTCTTGAACAGGGTATTCGCTGTTACTAGCTGAAACTTGTTACATCATCCCCTAAAATGCTATGCAAAAAGCCAATCATTCAAGTTCGCGGAAGAACATCGTGAAAACCGCACTTCATTTTTCAAGCGAAAATAAAACTTAGTTGATTGTGCAATCGACGAATGTTGTGATACATTTGTATACAATAATGCCGGTGATAAGTTTGAATGGATTACTACTTCATTCATTGTCCCAGGAAGGGGAAACTTTATTGACACATTCCTGGGGTCAGATACATCACATGATCACACTGACAGAACCACAGGCACATAGACACAGGCAACAGAGCATGCACAATGTCGGCACTAGTACAGTGTATATCCACCTTTCACAGCAATGCAGGCTGCTATTCTCCCATGGAGACGATCGTAGAGATGCTGGATGTAGTCCTGTGGAACGGCTTGCCATGCCATTTCCACCTGGTGCCTCAGTTGGACCTGCGTTCGTGCTGGACGAGCAGACCGCGTGAGACGACGCTTCATCCAGTCCCAAACATGCTCAATGGGGGACAGATCCGGAGATCGTGCTGGCCAGGGTAGTTGACTTACACCTTCTAGAGCACGTTGGGTGGCACGGGATACATGCGGACGTGCATTATCCTGTTGTAACAGCATGTTCCGCTTCCGGTCTAGGAATGGTAGAACGATGGGTTCGATGACGGTTTGGATGTACCGTGCACTATTCAGTGTCCCCCCGACGATCACCAGAGGTGTACGGCCAATGTAGGAGATCGCTCCCCACACCATGATGCCTGGTGTTGGCCCTGTGTGCCTCGGTCGTGTGCAGTCCTGATTGTGGCGCTCACCTGCAAGGCGCCAAACACGCATACGACCATCATTGGCACCGAGGCAGAAGCGACTCTAATCGCTGAAGACGACACGTCTCCATTTGTCCCTCCATTCACGCCTGTCGCGACACCACTGGAGGCAGGCTGCACGATGTTGGGGCGTGAGCGGAACATGGCCTAACGGTGTGCGGGGCCGTAGCCCAGCTTCATGGAGACGGTAGAGAATGGTCCTCGCCGATACCCCAGGAGCAACAGCGTCCCTAATTTGCTGGGAAGTGGCGGTGCGGTCCCCTATGGGACTGCGTAGGATCCTACGGTCTTGGCGTGCATCCGTGAGTCGCTGCGGTCCGGTCCCAGGTCGACGGGCACGTGCACCTTCCGCCGACCACTGGCGACAACATCGATGTACTGTGGAGACCTCACGCCCCACGTGTTGAGCAATTCGGCGGTACGTCCATCCAGCCTCCCGCATGCCCACTATACGCCCTCGCTCAAAGTCCGTCAACTGCACATACGGTTCACGTCCACGCTGTCGCGGCATGCTACCAGTGTTAAAGACTGCGATGGAACTCCGTATGCCACCGTGCACTATTCAGTGTCCCCTCGACGATCACCAGAGGTGTACGGCCAGTGTAGGAGATCGCTCCCCACACCATGATGCCGGGTGCTGGCCCTGTGTGCCTCGGTCGTATGCAGTCCTGATTGTGGCGCTCACCTGCACGCCGCCAAACACGCATACGACCATCATTGGCACCAAGGCAGAAGCGACTCTCATCGCTGAAGACGACACGTCTCCATTCGTCCCTCCATTCACGCCTGTCGCGACACCACTGGAGGCAGGCTGCACGATGTTGGGGCGTGAGCGGAAGACGGCCTAACGGTGTACGGGACCGTAGCCCAGCTTCATGGAGACGGTTGCGAATGGTCCTCGCCGATACCCCAGGAGCAAAAGTGTCCCTAATTTGCTGGGAAGTGGCGGTGCGGTCCCCTACGGCACTGCGTAGGATCCTACGGTCTTGGCGTGCATCCGTGCGTCGCAGCGGTCCGGTCCCAGGTCGACGGGCACGTGCACCTTCCGCCGACCACTGGCGACAACATCGATGTACTGAGGAGACCTCACGCCCCACGTGTTGAGCAATTCGGCGGTACGTCCACCCGGCCTCCCGCATGCCCACTATACGCCCTCGCTCAACGTCCGTCAACTGCACATACGGTTCACGTCCACGCTGTCACGGCATGCTACCAGTGTTAAAGACTGCGATGGAACTCCGTATGCCACGGCAAACTGGCTGACACTGACGGCGGCGGTGCACAAATGCTGCGCAGCTAGCGCCATTCGACGGCCAACACCGCAGTTCCTGGTGTGTCCGCTGTGCCGTGGGTGTGATCATTGCTTGTACAGCCCTCTCGCAGTGTCCGGAGCAAGTATGGTGGGTCTGACACACCGGTGTCAATGTGTTCTTTTTTCCATTTCCAGGAGTGTAGTTCATTGCTGTTATTGGACTCTTGCCCCAGATGTACCAACACCTTGATCTTCAGTAGGACAACAAGAAGACTTAATTTAATGCGGATTCTACCCGGAATGAATAGTCTGATTTAGCTCTTCAATAAAGAAATTTTGTGACACTGTAAACAATTTTCAAAAAATCACAAGTTCCGATAGCCCTTTGTCATTTCACAGGTATCACCGGAATAGTACTGTTAAAGTTCAGCTGGTGCATTGCCAGTTTGCATCACAATGTTTTACGAATTTGGTCGACTATGCCTGGTACCGAGCACAGTATTCAGAACTATGGCACCGATTATTTCTTACTCCATCCGATTTCTGTCTAAATAAAAATGGTTCAAATGGCTCTGAGCACTATGGGACTCAACTGCTGTGGTCATTAGTCCCCTAGAACTTAGAACTACTTAAACCTAACTAACCTAAGGACGTCACACACATCCATGCCCGAGGCAGGATTCGAACCTGCGACCGTAGCAGTCGCACGGTTCTGTCTAAATAAAACTGGCAATTTTTGTGAAATGCTGAATGTATTAATTTTTCTTCTACGAGGTAGTCTGGTGTAAGGAATAGACACTTTTGCATTTTTGTAACGACTGCAAGGAATAAACAAGAAGCTGCTCCATTGCAAGGAAAATTTAATCAAAAATTATCATAACGACTATGATACAGTAATTGTTGTAAAATATTTCATGTCAACAAATCAAAGTCCCGATTGGTGGAAACTGTCCGTTATGTGACATCATACCCTGTCTGCTAGTCACCTGCATAAAAATTACGTCTTCAACAGTTCAACTACCGGTATGAACGGCAAGTTATTAAAAAATTAGCGTTTTGAGACAATTTTGGTGTGTTTTAAGTGCATAAATTCTCTTGCGTCCACACTGGATTACGTGCTAAGTCTCTTATCAAGTTTTCGTCTGCTTATTGGCCGTTTCGGTCCTAGAGAGGAACGGCTGTACGAACTGCTGTTATAAGCGCTTCTTTGTGCTGCGAAAACATGTCAATTTAATTTTTTGCAAAATAGTTTCAGTGCCCTTTAGCAGCTAAAATTTTTACAGTGCATTTCCTTCGATGTATCCTTCCTGCGTGAAAAATCTCAGAGTAGGTTTCAACATGTCGAATTGGACGATTTCCTTGTTAAGACTGGGCTTATTTTACAGTATATGAATGTGTCTAAAGTAAATCGAGGATGCAGCACCAGATGAAGTATTAAAGCCATAAATATGTAATGCAGTAATTATATAAAAAATAAAAACACGTAGATTCGTAGAAAAAAAATCAAATACATATTTGTCACAAAATATCAGAATCAACATTCAATGAATATTATTACACCAGACGTCATTTATTTTCATCTTTCAGACTTTCACGGTCGGTACGTACAGACTTGGTGATTGCAGACGAGACGTCGTACCAAAGCATGCTCTAGAACACAACAGTATGTTAACGTAATAGTCAGCAAGGAAATCAAGTTTACTGGCGTAATGTAGTAGCAATAAGCAAATGCTTAATCCTGCTGCCAGTCGGCTTGGGTCAGCGTAATGCATTGGCCCTGTTACATTATCTTAATAGGATTATACGACCGTAAATGCACCACGCCCGCATCAGCATCACACACGCACAACCATGAGCCTGCGTGACAGATCCGTTTGAAAGCTATATCTTTGTTACAAGACAGGAGGTAGACGAAGTGGAATTAGTAATTTGTAATTGGATTCAAAGCCAATGAGAAATAATATACTTTTTGTAACTCTTAGTATCATATTTACCCTCTTATTACAAAATTTAATTGATTTTTACATTTTATAAATCAATAAGCTCACGAAATATATCTTACCTGATCACAGAAGCGAACGATTTCCTATTTAAAAGACCTTGTGTACATATTCATTCAAATTATTGATAAATATCAGCAAATTCTGTTGCAGTGGTTCAGGAAAATGTTCATCTCTTGTCTGAACTGGTTATGGTTCAATTCTCAAGGTTCGTATTTCCAATATCCGCTGGTAGTTCTACGGGTACACTATGATTATAATTTCACAGTTTTTTTAAACAATTGCGTCTGCCAAGAGAATCAGGTGGTTTAATTCTGGTTCATTAATATCCATCACTAGTGATACAAAGCTTCCGAATGTAATATGCTAGAAATTTAGTAAGTTTACCGGGGAACGTTAAAAACTAAGAAAATTTGTGGAATTTTGATAGGGAAGCGCCATTTCTTTAATTGTTGAACTCAAGAACAAATCAACAATGTTTTTTGTTTAGTTGACACGTGTTTACTTCGCCCATCATTATTCCGGTCATGTTTGTACATGGTGTAGTAAGTTCGAATATTGGTGTCGTCTGCAGTTGTCCGTAGCTTAAAAATGGTTGAGATAATGTGTGTAACAAATGTAACAGTCGTCTAATCAGTAGTCACGTCCAAAGCTGATTGAAAGTTCTATTGGACTTTTACTTCGTTTTCCACCGATGCAAAACCAGAGGTGTTCTCTGTAGCACCTGACATAGTCAGGCGAGAAGGACAAAGTGACACGTATTATTTATGACAGAATTTTAACGATCTTCGTCTAGTAGTTACCACATTACAATGCGATTAAGACCACTCAGATTTATAACAAAAGATGTTCTGGTGAAAACCACGATGTGATAGTGGCCATATCATATCCCGACAACTATAACAGCAACCACTGAGCAACAACTACAGCCCACAAATAGCGAACCAAGGGAAGCGCCAGATACAAGAGCGTTTTCCAGTAGGCATTACAGAAATACAAACACGCAGTCCCCCCACCCGCACGACGTACAGTCAGAAAGCATCGATCTGTTTCCCGCTACAAACAAAATTATTCTTCAAGCGGTATTCTACGTGGCCATTCGACAGAGCGGTCCGAAGTTTGTAGCGTGTGACATTTTGTTTTATCAATACGTAATAAGAGGGCCAGTAGAACAAGAAGAATAACCAGTACAGCAGCAGCAACTGACCGTATCAAATCCCTCACCATTTCAAATCCCTACAGTAGTTACTGAGATTGACCTACACACAGAAACAGAAACCGCGACAGAATGTTAGTGATACAATGAAATTAATAAAAATACGTAGAATGTTCTCAGCTAGTACGCGTATCAGTATTGGCGATATAATCAAATTCAGGAAGAAGTGTGTACAATGTACTCAGCTTATACACGTATCAGGAGGTAATACAGTATAAATTTTTTTGATATCTGTCATATATTACAGAATACTCTCTAAATTCAAACTGTGTAAACAACAAAAAACCTCAAATGATTGCGTATGACTCGCTAAATGAATACAGGGTTCGGTATACTTTCTAAATACTTTACCGGAAAGTAAACCCCACACTTGTCAGTTTTTTATTCTTTTGGATACCTGTATTCTGACTAGTTTGATGCAACCTACCACGAATTCCTCTGCTGTGCCAACCTCTTCATCTCAGAGTAGTACTTGCAAACTACCTCCTCAAATATTTGCTGGATGTATTCCATTCTCTTTCTTCCTCTACAGTTTTTGCACTCTACAACACCCTCTAGTACGATGGAAGTCATTCCCTGGTGTCCTAACAGATGCCCTGTCATCCTCTCTCTTCTCCTTGTCCGTGTTTCCCACATATTCCTTTCCTCTCCGATTCTGCGTGCAGAACCTCCTCATTCCTCACCTTATCAGTCCACCTAATTTTCAACAATCGTCTGTTGCTCATGTCGAATACTTCGAATCTCTTCTATTCTGGTTCTTCCACAGTCCATGTTTCATTATCATAAAGTGCGTACATTCCGAAAAATTTCTTCCTCAAATTAAGACCGATATTTGATACTAGTAGACTTCTCAGGAATAACCTTTTTCCCAGTGTTAGACTGCTTTTGGTGTCCTTCCTTCGCCCGTCATTGGTTTATTTTGTTGCCTACGTAGTAGAACCCCTCAACTTTAACTACTTCGTTACCATCAATCCTGATTTTACATTTCTCGCTGTTCTCATTTATGCTGCTTCTCATTACTCTCGTCCTTCTTGATTTACCCTCAAGTCGACTGCCCATTCCATTCAACAGACCCTGTAATTCTTCTTCACTTTCACTCAGGATAGCTATCTCATCAGCGAATTGTATCATTGATATCCATTCACCTTGAATTTTTTTCCACTCCTGAAACTTTCTTTTATTTCTATCATTGCTCCCTCTATGTGCAGACTGAACAGTAGGGGGGGGGGGGGGAAGACTACATCCCTGCCTTACACCCTTTCTAATCCGGGAGCTACGTTCTTCCTCGTCCACTCTTACTAATCCCTCTTCGCTCTTGTACATATTGTATATTACCCGTCTCTCCCTATAGCTTACCACTATTTTTCTCTGGATTGAAAACATGTTACACCATTTTACATCGTCGAACGCTTTTTCCAGATCGACAAATCCTATGAACGTGTCTTGATTTTTCTATAGTCTGCTTCCACAGTCCACCGCAAGGTTAGAATTGCCTCTCTGGTACCTTTACTTTTTCTAAAGCCAAACTGATCGTCATCTAGCATATCCTCAATTTCCTTTTGCAGTAAGGATCAGAAATAATGCGTTGCAAGCAGATGGCTAAGAATCTTCCTACTGGTTCCATGCATTCTTTCTTCTTCATACATTTTGATCATCTTCTCCTTCTAAAACAACTTTCACTATTCCGGGATGCAGTAGCAGCTGCCAAACTAAACTGACCTTTCTTCTTGAGAGGATTTGGATTGACTGACGTTCATCCTTTTAATCTCAGTCCCATTACTTGAGTCTCTGTCGTTCCATTTAATAGGAACAATCCTTCGAAAGCACAACATCTTTTTTTTTTCTTAAAACTACTTCTTCCATGCATTTCTCAAATTCCATACAAAACTTACCTCCTGACGCACATCTACATGAAATGTTGTTTCTTGTTGTTGTTTTGGTCTTCAGTCCTGAGACTGGTTTGATGCAGCTCTCCATGCTATCATATCCTGTGCAAGCTGCTTCATCTCCCAGTACTTACTGCAACCCACATCCTTCTGAATCTGCTTTGTGTATTCATCTCTTGGACTCCCTCTACGATTTTTACCCTCCACGCTGTCCTCCAATGCTAAATTTGTTGCCTCAGAACATGTCCTACCAACCGGTCCCTTCGTTTTGTCAAGTTGTGCCACATATTCCTCTTCTCGCCAATTCTACTCAATACTTCATCATTAGTTATGTGATCTACCCATCTAATCTTCAGCATTCTTCTGTAGCACCACATTTCGAAAGCTTCTATTCTCTTCTTGTCCAAACTATTTATCGTCCATGTTTCACTTCCATACATGGCTACACCTCATACAAATACTTTCAGAAACGACTTCCTGACACTTATATCTATACTCGATGTTAACAAATTTCTCTTCTTCAGAAATGCTTTCCTTGCCATTGCCAGTATACATTTTATATCCTCTCTACTTCGACCATCAACAGTTATTTTGCTCCCCAAATAGCAAAACTCCTTAACTACTTTAAGTGTCTCATTTCCTAATCTAATACCCTCAGCATCACCCGACTTAATTCGACTACATTCCGTTATCCTATTTTAGCTTTTGTTGATGTTCATCTTATATCCTCCTTTCAAGACACTGTCCATTCCGTTCAACTGCTCTTCCAAGTCCTTTGCTGTCTCTGATAGAATTACAATGTCATCGGCGAACCTCAAAGTTTTTATTTCTTCTCCATGGATTTTAATACCTACTCCGAATTTTTCGTTAGTTTCCTTTACTGCTTCCTCAATATACAGATTTAATAACATCGGGGATAGGCTACAACCCTGTCTCACTCCCTTCCCAACCACTGCTTCCCTTTCATACCCTTCGACTCTTATAACTGCCATCTGGTTTCTGTACAAATTGTAAATAGCCTTTTGCTCCCTTTATTTTACCTCTGCCACTTTTAGAATTTGAAAGAGACTATTCCAGTCAACATTGGCAAAAGCTTTCTCTAAGTGTACAAATGCTAGAAACATAGGTTTGACTTTTCTTAATCTTTCTTCTAAGATAAGTCGTAAGGTCAGTATTGCCTCGCTTGTTCCAATATTTCTACGGAATCCAGACTGTTCTTCCCCGAGGTCGGCTTCTACTAGTTTTTCCATTCGTCTGTAAAGAATTCGCGTTGGTATGTTGCAGCTGTGGCTTATTAAACTGATTGTTAGGTAATTTTCACATCTGTCAACACCTGCTTCCTTTGGGATTGGAATTATTATATTCTTCTTGAAGTCTGAGGGTATTTCGCCTGTCTCATACATCTTGCCCACCAGATGGTAGAGTTTTGTCAGGACTGGCTCTCCCAAGGCTGTCAATAGTTCTAATGGAATGTTGTCTACTCCCAGGGCTTTGTTTCGACTTAGGTCTTTCAGTGCTTTTTCAAACTCTTCACGCAGTCTCATTTCTCTAACTTCATCTACATCCTCTTCCATTTCCATAATATTGTCCTCAAGTACATCGCCCTTGTGTAGACCCTCTACATTCTACTTACACCTTTCTGCTTTCCCTGCTTTGCTTAGAACTGGGTTTCCATCTGAGCTCTTGATATTCATACAAGTGACTCTCTTTTCTCCAAAGGTCTCTTTAATTTTCCTGTAGGCAGTATCTGTTTTACCGCTAGTGAGATAAGCCTCTACATCCTTACATTTGTCCTCTAGCCATCCCTGCTTAGCCATTTAGCACTTCCTGTCGATCTCATTTTTGAGACGTCTGTATTCCTTTTTGCCTGCTTCATTTATTGCATTTTTATATTTTCTCCTTTCGTCAATTAAGTTCAATATTTCTTCTGTTGCCCAAGGAGTTCTACTAGCCCTCTTATTTTTACCTACTTGATCCTTTGCTGCCTTCACTGCTACATCCCTCAGAGCTACCCATTCTTCTTCTAATGTACTTTTTTCCCCCATTCCTGTTCATTGTTCCATTATGCTCTCCCTGAAACTCTTCACAACCTCTGGTCCTTTCAGTTTATCCAGGTCCCACCTTCTTAAATTTCCACCTTTTTGTAGTTTCTTCAGTTTTAACCTACAGTTCATAACCAAAAGATTGTGGACAGAGTCCACATCTGCCCCATGTCTTCCAATTTAAAACCTGGTTCCTAAATCTCTGTCTTATCATTATATAATCTATCTGATACCTTCTAGTATCTCACGGATCTGCAGAGCTAATTTGGCATATAATCTTGTACTACTGTAGTAGGCATGGGCTTCGTGTCTATCTTCTTCACAATAATGCGTTCACTATGCTGTTTGTAGTAGCTTACCCGCACTCCTATATTTTTATTTATTATTAAACCTACTCCTGCATGACCCCTATTTGATTTTGTGTTTATAACTCTGTGTTCACCCGTCCAAAAGTCGTGTTCCTGCTGCCACCGAACTTCACTAATACCCACTATATCTAACTTTAACCTATCCATTTCCCTTTTTAAATTTTATAATCTACCTGGCCGGTTAAGGGATCTGACATTCCACGCTCCGATCCATAGAACTCCAGTTTTCTTTTTCGTGATAACGACGTCCTCTTGAGTAGTCCCCGACCGGAGATCCGAATGGGGGACTATTTGACCTCCGGAATATTTTACCCAAGAGGACGCCATCATCATTTATCCATACAGTAAAGCTGCATGCCCTCGGGAAAAATTACGGCCGTAGTTTCCTCTTGCTTTCAGCCGTTCGCAGTACCAGCACAGCAAGGCCGTTTTGGTTAATGTTGCAAGGCGAGGTCAGTCAATCATCCAGACTGTTGCCCCTGCAACTACTGAAAAGGCTGCTGCCCCTCTTCAGGAACCACATGTTTGTCTGGCCTCTCAACATATACCCCTCTGTTGTGGTTGCACCTACGGTACGGCCATCTGTATTGCTGAGGCACGCAAGTCTCCCCACCAACAGCAAGGTCCATGGTTCATAGGGAAAGAAATACCACACCAGTATTTCATGCTACGCCTCCGTTGTTAAGAAAAATTTCCTTATTTAATCCAGTGTAATAACACACCTTTTCTTCAGCTACGCTCCTTCACCATTTTTCTGGTTTTGTCGCTTTGGGTCATCCTTCTGACTTGTTCGATGGTGCTCACCATAGATCTCTCGCCTATGACAACTCTTCCCTTCAGAGCAGCGCATATACTAAATGTCCTCATGTAGTTTTTGGATGTATTACTATCTCTGTCTTCCCGTACAGTTTTTACCTTCTAAATGTGCCTCTAGTGAGATGAAAGTTGATATCTTAACACATTTGCAATCATCCTGGCCCTTCTTCTTGTCAGTGTTTTCCATATATTCCTTTTCTCACCGTTTCTGTGGAGAACTTTCTCACCCCCTTACCTTATCAGTACACTTCATTGTCAATGATCGTCACTAGTACCACATCTCAAATGCTTCGAATCTCAACTTTTCTAGTTTTCCCGCAATCCATATTTCACTGCCATGCAATGCTGTGCTGCAACTATACATTCTCAGAACATTTTTCCTGAGATTAAAACCTATGTTTGATACTAATAGACTTCCCTTGTCCATTTTTTTATGTCCTATTTGCCAATGATGGTCCGCTTTTTACGTCCTCCTTGCTCTGTCCATAACGGGATATTTTGCTACTTAGGTAGCAGATTTCTTTAACTCACTGATCGCCTAAATTTTCTGCTTTTCACACTATCGATACTTCTCAATACTTTCGTCTTTCTTAGGTTTACACTCAGTCCATATTCTGTACTCATTACACTGTTCATTCCATTCAGCAGACCCTGTAATTAATCTTCATGACATTAGCACATCTTTCCACCAATTGTAGTCTCACTCTTGAACCTTTTTTTATTGCTATCACTGCTTCTTCGAACCATAGATTGAACAGTACTGGTGAAGGTTACATCCCTGTCTTACTCCCTTTTTAATTCGAACACTTCGTTTTTGGTCTTTTGGTCCTTGTACATATTTTACGAGGGGGCGTTCAATAAGTAAATCAACACTTACTTTTATGAACGCAGGTTGGTTTTATTCAAGATTCCAATACACCTTATTATTCTCCACTTTTCACTAAAAAGTTCTATTTTTGTAACATAACTTCCGTTTAATGCGACGGCCTTACGCCACCCTACTGCGAGGGGCTGTAGGCCCGCATGGTCAACATCGGAGCCAACATCTTGCTGCATCAGTAACCTCCCCATCATCCACATACTGCTTCCCGCAGACGTCATCCTTCATTGTCCCAAACACATGGAAGATGCCAGATGCGAGCTGTAGGATGGAGGAGGGAGAGCACTCCGATAAAGTTTTGTCATCTCATCTCGGGTATGCTGACTTGTGTGAGGCATTGCGGTGTCATGGAGAGGGGGAAGCTCGTTTGCATTTTTGTGGCGATGAAAAAGCAGAAGTCTTTTCTTCAACTTCCTGTTGATAGCACAACGTACTCCAGAGTTGATCGTTGCGGTCGGAGGACATGGAACAGAACAAATCCTTCAGAGTCCAAGGAGACCGTCGCCATGACTTTACCGGCCGAGGGCGCAGCTTTGAACTTTTGCTTCGGAAGAGAGGTGATGTGGCACCGCTCCATGGATTTCCGTTTCCTTTCCTGTTCGATGCGATGAACCAGTGTTCGACAAAAAAATTGACGCGATCAGCCTAGTAACGCGCAAGCAGTTCCGTACAAATGGTCCTTCTTTCTGTCAGGCGGTGAGGAATCCACGAAGCACAGAGCGTTGAATGTGCGAACTGATGGGCGACACACTACGAACGGAGGCATCGTCTTGAGCAGCGAGATACCTATCTGATTGTGGTCCGCCTATCACCTCCAGTGAGTCTGTCCTCACGTTCCAGTTCTTCAGAAGTCAAAGCTGTGTGCGGCCCGCCCGCACGAGGGAGACCGGACAGCATAGTTCGTCCTTGTTATTACGACGGCTCACCTCGCCCAGCGACTCACCGTGCCTTTGTTCACTGCACGTCCCCGTAGATGCTCTACAAGCTCCTGTGAATATTTTCGGTGCTCTGATTGTCCGCCAAAAGAAACTCAGCGATAGCTCTCTGTTTGGAGCGGTCCTGCTGTACAGGACATTTTGAAGGTTATGAAGAGAGTCGCCACGTGATGAAATTACATGGGCTAAAGCGGGAGTATTCCACAGTGTCACATTCCGTATTTTTTTCAAGTGAAATTCGAGGAGAAAAGAAAATTGTTCCATTATTTATTGAATGCCCCTCGCCATTACTCGTCTTCCCCTACAGCGTTATCGCTATTCGTCTCAGAATTTCGGACATCAAGTACCATTTGATAATGTCGAACGCTATTTTCAAGTCGACAGATCCTATGAACATCTCTTGATTTTTCTTCAGTTTTGCTTCCATAACGAACCGCAGCGTCACAACTACTTCTTTCAAACAACCAGCTTTCCTAAAGCCAGACCAATTGTCATCTAACAGTTCCTTAGTATTCTTTTACATTCTCCTGTGTATTATTCTTGTCAGCAGCTTGGATACATGTGCTGTTAAGCTGACTGTGCGATAATTCTCAAAAGTGACGACTCTTGCTATCTTCAGAATTGTGTGTATGATGTTTCTCCGAAAGTCTGATGATATATCCCCAGTCTCCTACATTACACGAACCAACGTGATCAGTAGTTTTGCTGTCATTTCCTCCAACGATTTTAGAAATTATTATGAAATGTTATTATTCCTTCTGCTTTATTTGATCTTAAGTCATCCAGAGAACTTTTAAACTGTGGTTTTAATACTAGATCCCCTGTCTCTTCCTTGTCGACTCCTTTTACTCCTTTCACCAAGTCAGCAGACAAGTCGTTCCCGTCGGAGAGGCCTTCAGTGTACCCGTTCGACGTATCCGCTCTCTCCTATGCGTTTAACAATGGAATTCCATTGCACTCTTAATGTTATCGCTCTCGCTATTCATTTCACCGAAGGTTGTTTTGAATTTTCTATATGCTGAATCACTCATCTCGACAATCATTTCTGTTTAGATTTCTTCAGCTTTGTCATTTCTACTTAGCTTTCCTGCACTTCCTGTTTATTTCAGCCCTACGTGATTTGTTTTTCCCTATTCATAAATATTCATGAACATTTTTGTACTCACTTCTTCCGTTCATTAGCTGCAGTATTTCGTCTATCACTTATGGTTCCTTCACAGTTACCATCCTTGTGCCTATTATTATCTCCAACCTCTGTGATTGCCCTTTTTAGAGATGTGAATTTCTCTTCAACTGAACTGCCTACTGAGCTATTCATTATCGTACTATCCATAACCTCAGAGAATTTCAGACGTATCTCTTCATTCCTTAGCACTTCCACATCCCGTTTTTCTGCACACTTATTCTTCCTATCCAGTGTCTTAATTATCAGCCTCCTCTTCACCATTACTAATTTTTCCTCTGAATCTATATCTGCCTTTGCAATCCATTATCTAATTTTGAAATCTGTGTCTGACCATGATGCATTAAAACTCGAAACTTCCTGTACCCCTCGGCCTTTTCCAAGTACACTTCCCCCTCTTGTGGTTCTTGAAAAGAGTATTCGCTGTTACTAGCTATAAGTTACTGCAGAATACAAGTCGTTCCTACTACCAAGCCCATATAACCCTTTCTTCTACTCCTTGCCCCAAGGATAGTAGATTTTTATTTCCATTTATGTAATGAATTACCCGTTCAATATCCTCATATACATTCTCTATCTCTGCATCTACTTTTTGTGATGTTGACATGTTTACTTGAACTATTGTTGTCGGTGTTGGTTTGCTATCGATTGTGATCAGAACAAACCCATCACTGAACTGTTCTCAGTAACTTACTCTCTGCTCTCCCTGAACTGCTCATACTAGCTCAAGCTCTGTCTAACCTTCTCTTTCGTTAATACCTGTACTCGTTTGACAAGAAATCGTTGAACCTTTTTTCCATTTCACTTTGCTGACCCCCACTATATGTACATTGAGCCTTAGCATCTCCTTTTTCAGATTTTCTCTATTTCCTACCAAGTTTAAACTTCTGGCATTACACGCCCAGATTCAGTCTTTCTTTTGATTATCACCTTTCCCTTGGGAGTCCCCTCCTGGAGACCCGGAAAGGGGAACTAGTCCGGAATCTTTTGTCTGTGGAGAGATCTTCATAAACCTTTTTCAGTTACAGGCTAATCTTCCTGCGATATACATTATGACCGAATGAGAGACTATTCCGCAATCTTTTGCCAATGGAGAGATAATCATGACACTTTTTCAATTACAGCTCACATGTCATGTGGATACATGTTATGTGTCTTTAATGTAGTGATTTCCTTTGCCTTCTGCATTCTCATGATGTCGATCATTGCTAATTCTTCCGCCTTTTAGGGGCAGTTTACCACATAAGGAAATCTGTCCCCCAAGCAGGAAAAGAAATACCCATTTCCTGTGCTAGGGATAAATTATTTAATCATACCAGTCGTGTGTGGATAACTGTACCTGCACGACAACACCTTCACCAGTTACTACCAATACCCAACTGGTTCCTCACCTCCCACCCCGAACTACTGCAAATAATACTACGCAGCGATAAGTAACAGAACGGACTTAGAAATAAAGGACAAGAAGAATGAAAATTAAGGAATGAGAATTTGTTGAAAGTGCTGTGCGAAACGGGAGTGCACATGTTAGCAAAACCACATAGAAGAGTCCTCTGTGGATTATTTGAGAATAACGTTTGTGTTTCGAGTCTTCACGAAGAGCGCCTGTCATAGACATCGAACGAACTATGTGAAGTGTCGTTAAGATAGTAAAAAGTCGGTATTTCACACAGAAAAATGTAAGAGAGCTAATATAAATAGGAACCGATGATACAAATAATATCTTATTGTGTCAGGACTTTTTGGGATAAATCAAGAAAAAGTGCAGATTCAGCAAAAATTCCTCTCTCGTTTTCGTATGTCTCGCGTATGGGTAAAAGAAATAGAGTGATTGGGGCCCCACAGATAGCGGTTTCTTCGTGGCTCTAATCACATTTTGAAACAGACCAGGAAATCGTATCTACAGCTAGATCTTGAAGACATCGGTACGCTTGCTTGTTGGTTTGATGTGAACGACGCAACGACATACAGGTGTATAGACACCAGTTCTCAATAAATACTGTTTGCAGGAGCTTAGCTGCGTTAAAATCATATGTGTATAACGTCCAGTGCCAATTCATTACAAGCAACAACGTGTTGAATGGAATATGATGATTTCAGAATCAAAAACAAATGGTGAGACGTATAGCTCTATGATTACAATTATAGGTAGCAAAAAAGGTCAAGTAGGCTCTGTTACAGAATATAGTGACAATGAATGTGTAACAACACAACACTATACGTATTTTGAAGCTCTACTTCTCATCTGGGTAACAGCTGTGGAAGCACTCTTCAAAAACAATACACGTTCATAAACAGAGGTTTGACGTCATGTAGTATGAGATGGGAGAGAAGTAAGACTATTGGGGCTGTGTTATCACTCTTAAATCCGCCATCTTGTCTGGTCGTTCGTGCGTAAATAAATACACTCCTGGAAATGGAAAAAAGAACACATTGACACCGGTGTGTCAGACCCACCATACTTGCTGCGGACACTGCGAGAGGGCTGTACAAGCAATGATCACACGCACGGCACAGTGGACACACCAGGAACCGCGGTGTTGGCCGTCGAATGGCGCTAGCTGCGCAGCATTTGTGCACCGCCGCCGTCAGTGTCAGCCACTTTGCCGTGGCATACGGAGCTCCATCGCAGTCTTTAACACTGGTAGCATGCCGGGACAGCGTGGACGTGAACCGTATGTGCAGTTGACGGACTTTGAGCGAGGGCGTATAGTGGGCATGCGCGAGGCAGGGTGGACGTACCGCCGAATTGCTCAACACGTGGGGCGTGTGGTCTCCACAGTACATCGATGTTGTCGCCAGTGGTCGGCGGAAGGTGCACGTGCCCGTCGACCTGGGACCGGACCGCAGCGACGCACGGATGCACGCCAAGACCGTAGGATCCTACGCAGTGCCGTAGGGGACCGCACCGCCACTTCCAGCAAATTAGGGACACTGTTGCTCCTGGGGTTTCGGCGAGGACCATTCGCAACCGTCTCCATGAAGCTGGGCTACGGTCCCGCACACCGTTAGGCCTCTTCCGCTCACGCCCCAACATCGTTCAGCCCGCCTCCAGTGGTGTCGCGACAGGCGTGAATGGGGGGACGAATGGAGACGTGTCGTCTTCAGCGATGAGAGTCGCTTCTGCCTTGGTGCCAATGATGGTCGTATGCGTGGTTGGCGCCGTACAGGTGAGCGCCACAATCAGGACTGCATACGACTGAGGCACACAGGGCCAACACCCGGCATCATGGTGTGGAGAGCGATCTCCTACACTGGCCGTACACCTCTGGTGATCGTCGAGGGGACACTGAATATGCACGTCCGCATGTATCCTGTGCCACCCAACGTGCTCTAGAAGGTGTAAGTCAACTACCCTGGCCAGCAAGATCTCCGGATCTGTCCCCCATTGAGCATGTTTTGGACTGGATGAAGCGTCGTCTCACGCGGTCTGCATGTCCAGCACGAACGCTGGTCCAACTGAGGCGCCAGGTGGAAATGGCATGGCAAGCCGTTCCACAGGACTACATCCAGCATCTCTACGATCGTCTCCATGGGAGAATAGCAGCCTGAATTGCTGCGAAAGGTGGATATACACTGTACTAGTGCCGACATTGTGCATGCTCTGTTGCCTGTGTCTATGTGCCTGTGGTTCTGTCAGTGTGATCATGTGATGTATCTGACCCCAGGAATGTGTCAATAAAGTTTCCCCTTCCTGGGACAATGAATTCAAGGTGTTCTTATTTCAATTTCCAGGAGTGTAGAATCGTAAATTTTGTGCCAAATGTACAATAAAGTCTTAGTAGGCCACATCTCTAAGTAGCTGCATTAGGAGAGAACGGCGACCCTCTGAATCTCTGTACTCCAGAAACGTCGAGTTTAGAGTACAGCTAGCGACTTCTGTTGCTTTATCAAGGTGTCTCTGAGGAATGCCGGAGCCGGCGAACTGTAAACAGCCGGTGGAAATGGTAGATTATGAGATGTTCCAGTCTAATTCCCCGAGTCCCTGTTGTGAGTTAGGCTGCGAAATCAAATTACGGGCTCCAGTAAGTAAGGCCATTAGTAGGAGATTTGCAGCGTGAGTGCTTTGGGAGGCAAGCGCTCGTAGATAACATTATTAATCGGTGTCTGCCCTAAAATAGTCTCTACGGCATGTGAACGAATAGAAACTGAAATGAACTGAAATATAGCCACAGTGATATTTCCCCTATTGATGTTTAACTATAGATGGTAAACACAGTACCACAGTGGGTGAGGACTTGTTACGGGTAACCTCAAGAGAAAATCACACCTGACTCTTTGCTAAGGATGACATCAGTAACCCGCAATTGTGTTGCATGTCATGGGCAGCACGTAATAAGATGCGGAGGCGCTGTCCTGTTTATGTCGTGTGCGAGATAGTTCTGTTACACTAATTCTGGAATGCTAGATAAGTTTAGGAACTGTTACTATGTGGAATTATTACTTTTATTTTTCACAGTATAAAAACGCCAGATACATTATCAGATACATTATTGACGCATCTGGCAATTGCAGAATTACCAGTAGCCAATGCAACAAATATTATACAAGCCCGAAACGCAGAAATGTCAGAAATCGATAGACTGCTGCAGACTGGAGAAATTAAAGATATCAGCAGAAGTTACACACATTAATGACACAGGCCACGCTTTGAAAATCGGAAACAACTTTGAAATTTTGGACAAATACGGAAAAACTAAAATAATATATATCCTGGAAGAAATACAAATTTTCAGCCATAATTCAAAAATTATTGGTAATATTCTTAATGAGATAACTCAACTGAAAAAGTAAAAATTCTTCAGTCGGCTCAAAGCAGTTCCAATGCATACATTTATAATGTGATAGAGTGAAAAAAATGGCTACCATACTGTCAGAATCCCGAATATCGCTGAAGAGAAGCGATAGTCGATACCAATACACGCGCTTCAAGGCAGCCATTTTGTGTTTAACGAATACTGTTTTCACCAATGGGGAAATGCTGAGATATGACTGTACGTCAAAAACAATGTTGATTAAGCAGTGCAATAACGTTGAACAGCTTGGGGCACCAGTGTATCGACAATGCATATGAAACTATGAGCCATCAAAACGGTAAGTGATCAAATGACATATATAAAAGAATATCACACAATTATCAGACCTTAGCAACGGATGCAAAACTATCTACATCCCGCACAGCCTGTGGTATCAATCACAACAACCAGACACAGTTCCACGCTAGCAGAAGACAGCACTGGGCATCGACAGCTTCTCACCTCCCCCCCCTCCCCGCCCCCTCAACCATCTCCCCCCGCCCCTCCCAGAGGCACAAAAGTAAACATAATAGTTTTACCTTAATTTAAATCAGGATACTTTATCTACATGTTACACTTGTATTCATAAACGTCTGATGAAACTTCCTGGCAGATTAAAACTGTGGGCCGGACCGAGAATCGAACTCGGGTCTTTAACCTTTCGTGCGCACGTGCTCTATCGACTGAGCTATCCAAGCACGACTCACCACCTCACAGCTTTACTTCCTCCAGTACCTCGTCTCCTACCGTTCAAATTCACAGAAGCTCTCCTACAAAACTTGCCAGAATTTCACTCTTGGAAGAAAGGATATTGCGGGGACATGGCTTAGGAATCGCCTGGGGTATGTTTCCGGATTAAAATTTTCACTCTGCAGAGGAGTGTGAGCTGATGTGGTACTTCCTGGTAGATTAAGACTGTATGGGGGACCGAAACTCGAACTCGGGACCTTTTCTTTTGGCGGACAAATGCTCTACCGACTGAGCTACCTAAGCACAACTCAGATCACCCCCTCACAGCTTTACTTCAGCCAGTACCTCCTCTCCTAAAATGTTATAGCTGTTGTCATGCTCAGCGATTTTTGAGTGTTTAAATACATTTGTTTAAGGTGTTATGGTTGTCATTAGAGCTCAGCACCTGACCTCTCCAACATCTAGCTCCTTACTATTTCAATATGAAATACTGAGAACTGTTGCTTTTCGCAAGTGACTAACCATTATTAGTTTAGGTAAACGTTCTTGCGCCGTATTGTTAAATAAACAGTCACAGAGAAGATCGCACCACTCATATTATGAGATACAGTCATTCCTTGTCAGACTGGATACATTTCCAGTTTATTCTACTGTATGAGAAATAGTAAGTTAATTTACAAAATACACTCATACGACCTGTTTCTAGTGAAGTTTACGATATTTAATTTCATAGTCTGGAACAAAAGTTCAGTGTTCAATTATTTAGATTGCTCACCTAAATGCTGTGCAGGGCTTACCTGAGCAAGGAGATTTTTTTACCTCTATCACACAGTTATGACACAGAAAATTCACGTTTCCTTTAGTCGAAATCACTTCTGCTGCTGCTACAACATACGATCCTTTGTCTACGACACAACTGTGCTGTAACTCATAGCCGGATTGGAGCAGAGCAAAACACTCGATCTTGCCTCCCTGGGATATAGCTACAACTCCCTGAACTTCCATCTTCTTCAATCTTTCTGGCACTACAGATGAAGGGATGATTATTCTTATTTGATGCAACAGAAATAAAATGACAGCTTTAGTCCAAATTTGCTCAAAATAAATGGGTACCCTTGATGGTCCAATACACTTCATACAACTATTTGTTATTTATTTATTTTATTTATTTATTTATTGTTCCGTGGGACCACATTAAGGAGAAGTCTCCATAGTCATGGAACGAGTCAGTACATGAAATTGTAACACGATTGTAGAAACAGATAAAATGAAGTATAAGAACATATTCAGTTGTAGATTGTACAAACAGATAAACTGCAATATAAGAAACATATTCAGGCGACAAGTCGTTAATTTAAATAAAGAAAATCAAAAATGTAACACTGGAATTTGCTTAATTTTTTAGCTCTTCCAGGAGCTCCTCGACAGAATAGAAGGCGTGAGCCATGAGGAAACATTTTAGTTTAGACTTAAAAGTGGTTGTGCTACTGCTAAGATTTTTGAGTTCTTGTGGTAGCTTATTGAAAATGGATGCAGCAGAATACTGCACTCCTTTCTGCACAAGAGTCAAGGAAGTGCATTCCACATGCAGATTTGATTTCTGCCTAGTATTAACTGAGCGAAAGCTGCTAACTCTTGGGAATAAGCTAATATTAACAAACGACACTAAAGAAAATATATACTGTGAGGGCAATGTCAGAATTCCCAGACTATTGAATAGGGGTCGAAAAGAGGTTTTCGAACTTACTCCACACATAGGTCGAACAGCCTTTTTTTGGGCCAAAAATACCCTTTTTGAATCAGAAGAATTACCCCAAAAATAATACCATATGACTAAGCGTATGAAAATATGCGAAGTAGACTAGTTTTCGTATTGGAATGTCACTGATTTCAGATACTGTTCTAATGGTAAATAAAGCGGCATTTAGTTTCTGAACAAGATCCTGAACATGGGCTTTCCACAACAGCTTACTATCTATCCGAACGCCTAGGAACTTTATCTGTTCCGTCTCGCTTATAATGCGCCCATTCTGTCTGATTAAAATATCAGTTCTTGTTGAATTGTGAGGTAGAAACTGTAAAAACTTAGTCTTACTGTGATTTAGGATCAAATTATTTTCCACAAGCCATGAACTTATTTCATGAACTACATTATTTGATAATGTTTCAGTATTACACACAAGATCCTTCACTACCAAGCTGGTGTCATCAGCAAACAGAAATATTTTTGAATCACCTGTAATACTGGAAGGCATATCATTTATATAAATAAGGAACAGCAGTGGCCCCAGCACCGACCCTTGGGGAGCGCCACACTTAACAGTGCCCCATTGGGATTGAACATCACTGCCACTCTCAATATTGAGGGGAATTACCTTCTGCTTTCTGTTCTTAAAGTAAGAGGCGAACCAATTGTAAGCTACTCTCCTTACTCCATAATGGTCCAACTTCTGCAGTAATATTTTGTGGTCAACACAGTCAAAAGCCTTTGTTAAATCAAGGAAAACACCTAACGTTCGCAACCTTTTATTTAATCCGTCCAAAACCTCACAGAGAAAAGAGAATATAGAATTTTCAGTTGTTCTGAAACCAAACTGTACATTTCACAGAAAATTATGTAAATTTAAATGCTCCAGTAACCTTGTATTTACAACCTTATCGATAACTTTAGCAAATACCAATCGCATAGAAATAGGTCTATAATTGTCAATTTTATCCCTGTCCCCCCTTTTATGAAGTGGCTTCACTACCGAGTACTTTAATCGGTCAAGAAACCGACCACTCCTAAAGGAAAAGTTACAGATATGGCTAAGTACTGGGCTAACATACTTCAGTATTCTGCTAGATACCACTCATATCCATGAGAGTTCTTGGTCTTTAGCGATTTAATTATTAACTCAATCTCCTTCTTGTCAGTATCATGGAGGAGCATTTCAGGTAACAGTCTCGGAACACTTTTTTCTACGAGCGCTATATGATTCCCTGTTGGGACTAGGTTTCTATTTAGTTCACCTGCTATATTCAGAAAGTGATTATTAAATATTTTACATATATGCGACTTTTTTTATCCTGAGACTTAGCTATTCTATCTGCATACCACATACTTTTTGCCTTCCTAATAACTTTTTTAAGCACCTTACAATACTGTTTGTAAATGCTGCATTTAGTTTGTAACTGTTTCTAACGTTTTGATATAATTGCCACTTTGTTCTACAATACATTCTTATCCCTCTAGTCAGCCACCCAGGCTGCTTGTTTGTGCTAGTAGCCTGTTTTGAACGTTCTAACGGAAAGCAACTTTCAAAGAGCACGAGAAAAGGCTTGAGAAAAGCATTATATTTATCGTCTCCGGCATCAGCGCTACAAACATCTTGCTACTCTTCTTCCTTGATGAGGTTTACAAATGTCTCTACAGCAACTGAATCTGCTTTCCTAAACAGCTGATGACTATATTTAACACGTGATGCAGCACAACAATCTTTTAGAGTTAAAATTTGTGCATCATGATCTGAAAGGCCATTCACCTTTTTGCTAACAGAATGCCCTTTCAGTAATGAGGAATGAACAAAAATATTGTCTATGGTTGTTCTGCTGTTCCCTTGCACTCTCGTTGGAAAGAATACGGTTTGCATAAGATTATATGAATGAAGGAGGTCTACCAGCATCCTTTTCCTTGCACAATCACTTATACAATTAATATTGAAGTCACCACATATAACTAACTTTTAGTATTTCCTATAAAGTGAACCAAGAACCTCCTCTAGCTTTAGCAAAAATGTTGTGAACGCGGAGTCTGGGTATCTATAAATAACAACATTGAGAAGTTTAGGTCCACTAAATTTAACCACACCTGCACAACATTCAAACACCTTTTCAGTGTATCTCTCGAAGTAAAGTGACAGCTCTGGAAAAACGAACAAACTGTTGTCAGTAATATGTTTAAGTTATCACTGATATTCTTTCGCACTGAATATTAGTTGCAGTTTCATTTCCGTCATTGCTTGTTCGATGTAGAGGCTGAAAAGTAGGGGCGAAGGAGTACATACCTGCTTACACCCTTTTTTTTTTTTTTTAATACGAACACTTCGTTCTTGGTTTTCCACTCTTACTGTTCTCTCTTGGCTCTTGTACAAATTGAATATTACCACTCTTTCGCTATGGATTACTCCCATTTTCCACAGTATTCGAACATCTTGCACCATTTGGCATAGACAACGCTTTTCCCAGGTCGACAAATCCTAGAAACGTGTCTTGATTTTTCTTGAGTCTTGCTTCCACGATCAACTGCAGCGTCATAACTGCCACTCTGGTGCCTTTACCTTTTCTAAAGCCAAACTGATCGTCAATTAACACCTTCTCAGTTCTCTTTTTCATTCTTTTGTATATTATTCTTGGCAGCAACTTGGATGCAAGATCTGTTAAGCTGATTGTGCGATAATCCTCGCACTTTTCGCTTTTTGCAATCTGCGGGATTCATTGTATAATTTTTTTTCCGAAAGTAAGATGGTATATCGGCAGCCTCCTGTCTTACTCAAACCAGTAAGTAAGTAAATATGTAATTAAACAACAAGTACCAGAAATTTATCATCAAATATAGCCCACAGTACATCTTAGGACAACCAGAACCATGTTCAATACTTTTACGTTAGCACTTACCTGTAGGCAACGGGTACAGTGAACCTGAATAAATCATTACAAGGGGCACATGCGCAGTGAACTTTAGTAAAACATTACAAGGAATACATAGACAAATCACTGAACATGAGAAACTACACTCCTGGAAATTGAAATAAGAACACCTTGAATTCATTGTCCCAGGAAGGGGAAACTTTATTGACACATTCCTGGGGTCAGATACATCACATGATCACACTGACAGAATCACAGGCACATAGACACAGGCAACAGAGCATGCACAATGTCGGCACTAGTACAGTGTATATCCACCTTTTGCAGCAATGCAGGCTGCTATTCTCCCATGGAGACGATCGTAGAGATGCTGGATGTAGTCCTCTGGAGCGGCTTGCCGTGCCATTTCCACCTGGCGCCTCAGTTGGAACAGCGTTCGTGCTGGACGTGTAGACCGCGTGAGACGACGCTTCATCCAGTCCCAAACATGCTCAATGGGGGACAGATCCGGAGATCTTGCTGGCCAGGGTAGTTGACTTACACCTTCAAGAGCACGTTGGGTGGCACGGGATACATGCGGACGTGCATTGTCCTGTTGGAACAGCAAGTTCCCTTGCCGGTCTAGGAATGGTAGAACGATGGGTTCGATGACGGTTTGGATGTACCGTGCACTATTCAGTGTCCCCTCGACGATCACCAGAGGTGTACGGCCAGTGTAGGAGATCGCTCCCCACACCATGATGACGGGTGTTGGCCCTGTGTGCCTCGGTCGTATGCAGTCCTGATTGTGGCGCTCACCTGCACGGCGCCAACACGCATACGACCATCATTGGCACCAAGGCAGAAGCGACTCTCATCGCTGAAGACGACACGTCTCCATTCGTCCCTCCATTCACGACTGTCGCGACACCACTGGAGGCGGGCTGCACGATGTTGGGGCGTGAGCGGAAGACGGCCTAACGGTGTGCGGGACCGTAGCCCAGCTTCATGGAGATGGTTGCGAATGGTCCTCGCCGATATCCCAGGAGCAACAGTGTCCCTAATTTGCTGGGAAGTGGCGGTGCGGTCCCCTACCGCACTGCGTAGGATCTTACGGTCTTGGCGTGCATCCGTGCGTCGCTGCGGTCCGGTCCCAGGTCGACGGGCACGTGCACCTTCCGCCGACCACTGGCGACAACATCGATGTACTGTGGAGACCTCACGCCCCACGTGTTGAGCAATTCGGCGGTACGTCCACCCGGCCTCCCGCATGCCCACTATACGCCCTCGCTCAAAGTCCGTCAACTGCACATACGGTTCACGTCCACGCTGTCGCGGCATGCTACCAGTGTTAAAGACTGCGATGGAGCTCCGTATGCCACGGCAAACTGGCTGACACTGACGGCGGCGGTGCACAAATGCTGCGCAGCTAGCGCCATTCGACGGCCAACACCGCGGTTCCTGGTGTGTCCGCTGTGCCGTGCGTGTGATCATTGTTTGTACAGCCCTCTCGCAGTGTCCGGAGCAAGTATGGTGGGTCTGACACACCGGAGTCAATGTGTTCTTTTTTCCATTTCCAGGAGTGTAGACGCAGCACATTGCACAACTGAAGCTTGCCACCCTAGCGGTCACTTTATGAAGTGCTTCTAGTGGTCACTTCATGAAGTGCTAAAAACGAGTCTAAAAGACTGAGTGTGCCTTAAGGGGATATAGTGAGGGGAGTGCTCATCTCATAGAAGCTGTTCACATCTCGGTGAACTAACGGAGGAGACGTATCTCGAACGGTTGCATAACTCTCCTGAAACGTGCGAAAAACTGAGACAAAATTAGGGAGAACAACGATATGCTGGTGGTCTTGTGCACTCGCGGTTCGAAATCTCAGTTGAGTCAGACCTCCACCACTTGGTTTCACTGCCAACACGAGCGGGCCTCAACTGAAAGGGCCACGCCCCTTCTCCTCACTCCTCTGTAGCATAAGCTAATGGAGGACATCCTCAAGGTTGGTAACACGCTGCCGAGTATTACCGAAGGCAATGGAGGAGTGCAGTGTTCAAGGCCACTGACGGAATTCTGTCGGGACTGTCGAGTATCCTTACACCCAAAGGCCACAAAACTGGTGCCCTTTTAACCGAACTGTAGTTTCCAAGGCAGCTTCCCCGCCCTTAGTCGCAACATTACTGATTACTCAAATAAAAGCGCTATTAATTCCCCACTTCATGTGGTGAAGGTAGAAATGGGGGATGATATATTAGAGTGTCTAACTGCTCCAATAACCTACATTTAATATATTCAATTGCTCGTTTAATCTTGATATATAAGTGTTACATTTTCAAAGGGAGGACAGCACCTGCTCTTTCCTGCCAGCTTGCGAAGCGAATTAGTACATATTCCCGGATACTTAGCGGATGCGATAGCACCAGACGGTTACCGCTACTCATGTAATCGGTATATTACAGTGTTCGTTCTATAGTTTGAAAAGTAAGTTACGATCGATCGCGAAATGCAAACTACACTGAAAATCATAACTTCTTTTTTTGCAACAGTTAGCTGCACTTTACAGCTACTTCTCTACACAGTCGCTATCCTGATTGAGACATATGTCGTAGCCTTGTACCAACTTTCCAATACCCTCGTCGCAGAAGGCAGCCACCAGTGCTTTCCGAGAATTTTCTATGGTGGACTGCAGCTCGTTGTTTGTGCCAAAATGTTGTCTTCATTGACTGTGGTTCATGTGAGCAGCGATGAACATGAGAAGGAGCCAAGTCCATGGCTATATTTTGGGTGATCAACCATTTCACTGCAGAAGCGTCAGCGTCCTCACTGCCCGTTGAGTGTGCCGTCAAGGACTGTCATGGAGCCGGCCGCTGTGGCCATGCGGTTCTAGGCGCTTCAGTCACGAACCGCGCTGCTGCTACAGTCGCAGGTTCGAATCCTGCATCGGGCATGGATGTGCGTGATCTCCTTAGGTTAATTAGGTTTAAGTGGTTCTAAGTCTAGGGGACTGATGACCTCAGATGTTACGACCCATAGTTCTCTGAACCATTTGAACTATTTTGACTGTCATGTAGAAGGAATTGCATGACAGTTATGTTATGTGGGATTGCATGAAATCGTTCGAAATGTCTCGGAAGTCACCAATTCTTGACAGGACACTGTTTCCTAGGGCTCTTCATGTGCTCAGGGTACGCTAAGAACAAGAGTGATGTGATCCTATCAGTGGGAATGCTAAAGAAACTGCCCAACACATTTGTGCAAAGCTTTATTCAATTTTCACTGTGGTTTCCATTTTGCGACCAATAGTTCCTTACATTCCGAGTAGCCCTCGTAAAAAAATCTTGGATGTATTCATTATTTATAGAAAGCTATGCTCTATACCAAGTGCAAATTCAATGTAGATTTTGTAAATTTCCTTCTTACTCATTCAGTGAGGAATGAGACCATTAACAGTCCGCGTCCTGACAGTAAACCTGATTTTGTTGAACATTCTCTAACCAGCACAGTGTATTACGCACTGTGATTCAAAACTTATTTGAGTTAGTCACATATCTAGGAGCATACCGGAAACTGCGTTCTGTTGACTAGAAGTCGACAGCATAGCCGAATGTCGAAGAGCCTCAAAATAGAAAAACAAGAAATTCGCCTCAGTTCCAGAAAGCGTCCTTCATGCAGGACATCATAGTTTATACTGAAAAGATTAACTGATTTTTTCTATGATATATGGATCGATAATTAAAACTGCTGTTCTCAGGAACTCGCGATTCTTCAAAGTTAACAATTAATTCTCGCATATTGCTATATTCTTTTTCTCTCCCGTGGTATTAATTCTAGTGTCGCTACTGTCTTTAAAATATTATTGATTACAATGATTTTCTGGTTATCGTGCTGCATCTAAGTGACTTGTCAGGAGAGTGTGTTTCTGTAGCCAATCATACCATCATCATATACGCAGAGAGTCGAAACGCTTGTCAGGTTGAGTATGAATATTAATTGCCTTATATTGGGTCCCTCTGATATAGCATCCCAATCTGCGTCTCTAATGGAACATTCACCCCCAAGAGGCCAATTAAATTAACAGATAAGAGACTGTGTCAGTTATACAAATACAACGGCGGAACGGCGGACATGTCACAAATTTCTCCTGAATCAAATGAATACAGGCAAATAAAAGAAACCATTTAATTTTGAGAAAAATGCTTATTATCTTCTTATTAAAATCGTGATTTCATGTTCTTTGTTAGAAATTAACTATGTTACATAATCATTGCACAATGTTTGCTCCCTTTAAGGTTTGGTATATAGTAATAAAAGGACTCTATATGAAGGAAGAAAGCAACGAATTGGAGACTTACTATCCAGTTTTTTTCTTCAACGGTTTCTCAGAAGATAGATAAGGAGAGATACGAGTATGAGCAAGAGTAGCAAGTATCAAGTTAGAATGGTTGCACAGACTTGGTGGACGAAAATATCTCAAAGACTAGTCTCACATCACACTCCCAACATTTTGTAGCCAAACCTTCAGGTTAGCTCTGGGAACGAGCCTGGAAGACAAATGGAGGATTTGACGCACGTTAAGGCCTAAGTCATAAATACTATAACATCGTTTGATTGGGAAAATCATAATTTTCCTTTGCATTAACTGGAGTATAATTTTATTAGTATTACATACAACTAGTATTTTCGTTCGACTACAGCAGTCAGAAATGAGTAGTTTCGCTGCTACTATCAACAAAGAGGGTACATATTTAGGCGTGACTACGTGGCACGGGATTTTGTTCTAGATCCACTGCTGTCTTCCAAAATATCATTTCTATGGTACTAAATTGATGGATGATTAAAAACAATTACTGTATCCATATGATAGACGGGTCAACGTGATGATCAAAGAAATTATTTTAATAGTGCGCTAGTAGGCAGCTATCTTGTGGGATATAGACAATAAACTATTGCTTAAGATTAACAGAATAAAGAACATAATTGCTGACACTGGAAGCTTGTAAAAACATGCAGAGGCGAAGTAATCAGTTAAATCGAACATTTGTAGCACTGAAGATAAATAAAATGCTTTGTTGGGAAAATCACGACGTGGATCATGTGCAAAAACAATGCTATCGTCTTCACTACAAGGATAATTTCCACCTTCACTGACAGTGAAGCACAGAATCCAGTCTACTCTGATTATTACCGTTTATAGTCTTCTAAGATACACTCTTCTGAAGCATGTCTGAGTATTGAACTGTTCTTAGCTAGCTTGGTGTTATTTATTAAATGAAAATATATTCCGGATTTTTTTACTTATTTCACATCCAGGAGAACGATTTCACATAGAATCAGTGAAAGGAGCACACTAATTTTTTTAATACGTATTGTCTGTCATAGTTTCATGAGTACACCCTTGACTATGAATGGGGACCGGAACATGAACAACAGATGCACCAAACTGGAGAAAGACTACAATTGTAAGAAAATCTGCAGGTCTCGCCCTTCCACTGTCCCACGACAGTTTACCTAGAGGACTGGTGGGAATTCGCCGCATGTTTTTGGGTATGTGGTGAAGCGAAGCCTGCTAATGATTTGCAAAGTACTGGTAATTACAAAGCGCCCCTTTATGAGGTGCTATCTTCAAGTTACTTTGTTAACCCTCTGCTCACTACATATCTCACTCTAAAAAACGCCTTGACTGGTGCTCTTTCCGCACTTGCAGAGCAAATATTTCTATAGTGAAAGAAAGAATCGGCTCTCAGAAGAAAAAGACTACTGGACACCCAAACGCTGCTTACAAATCCGTGGTCTTTGTGGAGGTTAAACAAGAAGAAGGTGCACTGAATGTACTAAGAGAAAGAAGCAAACTAGAAAAAGACCTTAAGTACCATGTGTAAAGCTACTTTGAACCTAACTGTTTCACACCAAATCACAAGCAAGAGGCTGGATATGATTGTCACATGAGACACTTAAATTTACATGTCACGATAAAAAATTAGTCATTTGGAATAATCACGCTCTACAGTAATGTCAAGTATTTATAATGATAAATACTATCCATGCCATTTTCTGAATACACTGGAGCGAAACAATTTGCGTCCACGATGTGCAAAACGTTTTCTTTAGAAGCTGACCAATGAAAGCGATTGTGCCTCCATTTCTGTATTCATAGTGTGTAACTGCAAAATGTTTCGGCCGGCCGGGGTGGCCGAACGGTTCTAGGCGGTACAGTCTGGAACCGTGCGACTGCTACGATCGCAGGTTCGAATCCTGCCTCGGGCATGGATGTGTGTGATGTCCTTAGGTCAGTTCGGTTTAAGTAATTCTAAGTTCTAGGGGACTGATGACGTTAGAAGTTAAGTCCCATAGTACTCAGAGCCATTTCTTTCTTTTTTTTCGCAAATGTTTTGTAGACGACCCACTAAAACGCTGTACGACGATCAGGACACAGACTGCTTTTAGCAAACAAAAATGAAGAAGCCTCGACCGAGAATCGAACTACATACAGGGTGTTTCAAAAATGACCGGTATATTTGAAACGGCAATACAAACTAAACGAGCAGCGATAGAAATACACCGTTTGTTGCAATATGCTTGGAACAACAGTACATTTTCAGGCAGACAAACTTTCGAAATTACAGTAGTTACAATTGTCAACAACAGATGGCGCTGCGGTCTGGGAAACTCTATAGTAAGATATTTTCCACATACCCACCATGCGTAGCAGTAATATACCGTAGTCTCTGAATAAAATTACCCGAAACCTTTGACAAAATGTCTGGCGGAATGGCTTCACATGCAGATGAGATGTACTGCTTCAGCTGTTCAATTGTTTCTGGATTCTGGCGGTACACCTGGTCTTTCAAGTGTCCCCACAGAAAGAAGTCACAGGGGTTCATGTCTGGCGAATAGCGAGGCCAATCCACGCCGCCTCCTGTATCCTTCGGGTAGCCCAAAGCAATCACACGATCATCGAAATATTCATTCAGGAAATTAAAGAAGTCGGCCGTGCGATGTGGCCGGGCACCATCTTGCATAAACCAAGAGGTGTTCGCAATGTCGTCTAAGGCAGTTTGTACCGCCACAAATTCACGAAGAATGTCCAGATAGCGTGATGCAGTAATCGTTTTGGATCTGAAAAATGGGCCAATGATTCCTTTGGAACAAATGGCGGTCCAGACCAGTACTTTTGAGGATGCAGGGACGATGGGACTGCAACATGGGGCTTTTCGGTTCCCCATATGCGCCAGTTCTATTTATTGACGAAGCCGTCCAGGTAAAAATAAGCTTCGTCAGTAAACCAAATTCTGCCCACATGCATATCGCCGTCATCAATCCTGTGCACTATATCGTTAGCGAATGTCTCTCGTGCAGCAATGGTAGCGGCGCTGAGGGGTTGCCGCGTTTGAATTTTGTATGGATAGAGGTGTAAACTCTGGCGCATAAGACGATACGTGGACGTTGGCGTCATTTGGACCGCAGCTGCAACACGGCGAACGGAAACCCGAGGCCGCTGTTGGATCACCTGCTGCACTAGCTGCGCGTTGCCCTCTGTGGTTGCCGTACGCGGTCGCCCTACCTTTCCAGCACGTTGATCCGTCACGTTCCCAGTCCGTTGAAATTTTTCAAACAGGTCCTTTATTGTATCGCTTTTCGGTCCTTTGGTTACATTAAACCTCCTTTGAAAACTTCTTCTTGTTGCAACAACACTGTGTTCTAGGCGGTGGAATTCCAACAACAGAAAAATCCTCTGTTCTAAGGAATAAACCATGTTGTCCACAGCACACTTGCACGTTGTGAACAGCACACGCTTACAGCAGAAAGACGACGTATAGAATGGCGCACCCACAGATTGCGTTGTCTTCTATATCTTTCACATCACTTGCAGCGCGATCTGTTGTTGAAAATTGTAACTACTGCAATTTCGAAAGTTTGTCCGCCTGAAAATGTACTGTTGTGCCAAGCATATTGCAACAAACGGTGTATTTCTATCGCTGCTCGTTTAGTTTTTATTGCCGTTTCAAATATACCGGTCATTTTTGAAACGCCCTGTATATGATAGGCTGCTGTTGCGCCTTGTTGAACATTTCACGTCCCTGATTTGCACACACTGAGATATGCCGCATCACAGACAGTGCTCATTTTGAGCTCGTGTAGTGCAATTTTAAAACTTGGAGAGGTGCTCCAGTCATTGTTGCATGTGTGTTTCTGGTATGTCTAGTAGCTTTTGTGCAGTGGTCTTCCGAAACCCCGTAGTTACTTACGAAGAACTATGTACATCCCTACCCTCGCCTCACTAGAACACAAAATTTGCGAGAAAATTTATTTTTCATATTCTTTCACACCAAAAACAAAAAAAAATGGTAGTGAAAGAGCTAAGTTCCTTTCCCTCGACCAATACGTCCGACACTACCATACTGTAGTGACACCTAAAGTGTTCATTGCGGTACCATTACTTCAGTCGTGACAGTGAGGAGACTAATCTGTGGTCATGCAGTCAGGACTCCCGGCAAGGATCTCAGGTACTCTTTCTGGGAGGAAAGCGACTTATGGTAAGTGGACAAGATCAGTTAGGGAAGAACTTGGGCAACTGGAAAGTAACCACAACGACATTCACGAAACTGGTCCGAACGGAAAACTCGACAGAGGGCCACACTCATTCTAGTCACTAACGGAAAGAAAATGATGGGGGAAGATGACTTAACTGAGCCCCATAGTGAAAAAAGCACCCCTTGTGCCAGCATTATAGATTCCTAGGCTAAGAGAAAAACCCAGCAGAATGAACTACGTGTTCCTGTGTAGGCCGAAACAAAATATAAACTACTACTACTACTACTACTACTACTACTAATAATAATAATAATAATAATAATAATATGATAATCTTTTTAAACTTTAAAAGTTTTACGTAAATTTTGTTGATTAAAAAAAAGTTTCAACTGGCTCTAAGCACTACGGGAGTTAATATCGGACGCCATAAGTCCCCTAGAACTTATTCGGAAACGTCATCCAACGACCCATGAGTTTAATTTAAGCAACGAATCGGTGAAGTCAGTAGTTTATTGATTGTGTGATGAAATTTGTATTCTACACAGTGTAATACGTTTTTTGATGTGGAAAACGCGGGTTGCAACAATAATCTGGACATGCCTATTCAGAACAATGCTTTACAGTAGCAGGAAAGAATGTCTGTATGACTCACGTGCCGATGAGTCATCTTGGCGACTTTAGGCGAGCACCAATGAGAAAAGAGGATGAACATCTTAGTTCGGTAAAGCGACCAGGTGCCATGCAATAACGCTAAAGAAAACGTTGCATAGTCAAGATTACTGGAGGCGGCTCTTCCACGGAGAGTTTTACATGTAAACGCTTTCTCGTACCTGAAACGATATGGTATGTGAATAACATATTTAAGGCTTGGAAACAACATCAGTAATGTGAATTGAAACGCTCACAGCTATCGCTAAACTGCGTGTAGGGACAGTTCGCTGGGCTCACCAGTGAAACAGACATTTCTATCTCTTTAGCTGATCAACGAAGGAAGGAAGTATAAAAATGTTCAGGGAAATTCAGGTATGCAGAACTACAAGTTATTTAGGAACAAAGTAACTAGGAAGTGCAGGGAAGTTGAGGCAAAATTGCTGCATGAAAATCTGAAGAAATGATTGTCGGAAGGATTGATTCAGAGTATCGTAAAGTCAGAACAATCTTTGGTGAAATCAAAAGTAATTTCGATAGCGGTCTGATAACGTGATAGAAGAAGAGACAGGAGTCGACACGGAAGAGATAGGGGATCCAGTATTACGATAAGAATTTTGAAAGACCTTTGGAAGATTAAAGATCAAATAAGGCAGAAGGGATAGGTTAATTTCCATCATAATTACTGAAATCATTTGAGAAAGTGGCAACAGATTGACAGTCCACGCTGCGTCTGGCGGTATAGCATCTGACATTTGGAAGAACATCATCTACACAATTGACAAGATCACAGGAGCAGACAAATGCGAGAATTATTGCACAATTATCTTAACAGCTTGTACATTCAAGTTGCTGATAGGAACAACGTACAGATGAATTTAACATAAAATTTAGACTGTGTCAGATAACGATCACTTTGGCTTTTGGAAAGTTAATGGCACCAGAGACGAAGTTCTGACATTGCCGTTGAAATAGAAGCAGGACTGAAGAAAAATCAGGATACGTTAATTGGATTTTTCGACGTGCAAGAAGCGTTTGACAATGTAAAATGTTGTATGATTTTAGAAATTCTGAGAAAAACAAGGGTAAGTTATATGGTAAGACGGGTAATATACAATATTTGTAAGAAGCAGGAGGGAATATTAAGAACGAAGTGTTTGCATGAGAAAAGGTGTAAGGCAAGGGAGTTCTCTTTCGCACCTACTGCTCGAAATGTACATCGAAGAATCCTGGACAGAGACAGAAGAAAAGTTAAAGAGTGGGATTAAAATCAAGGGTGAAAGGATACCATATATAGTGACATTGCTGTCCGCAATGAAACTGAAGAAAAATTTCAGGATGTGTTGATTGAAATGAACTGTCTTAGGCGTACAGAATATGCAGTGAGAGTAAATCGAAGAAAGAGTAAAGGAGTAAAAATGAGAAAGCAAGAAACTTAACAACAGAACTGTGAATCATGAAGTAGTCGACGTTTAGGGATTCTGATACGTAGGCAGCAAAATAACCCATGACGGATGGAGCAAAGAGGACGAAGAAAGCAGACTAGTACTGGCAAAGAGCATTCCTGGCCCAGAGAAGTCTCCTGGTATCAAACATAAGCCTTAATTTAAGGAAAAAATTCTGATTATGTACGTCTGAAGCACAACGTGATATGGTAATGAAACAGTGACTGTGGGAAAACCGTAAAAGAAGAGAACTGAAGTGTCTGAGATGTGTTAATATAAAAAAAAAATGTGGAAAATTAGATGGATTGACAAAGTACGGAATGAGGAGGTTCTCCACAGAATCAGCAAGGAAACGAACATTTGGAGAACACTGACAAGGAGAAAGGTCAGGACGATAGGACATCTGTTAAGACATCAAGGAATAATTTCAGTGGTATTAGAGTGAGCTATAGAGGATTAAACTGTGAAGAAGACAGAGATTGGAATACATCCAGGAAATCGTTAACGACATAGGTTGCAAGTGCTACTCTGAGATGAAGAGTTTGGCACAGAAAAGTAATTCGCGGCGGGTCACATCAAACCATTTAGGTTACTGATCACTCAAAATATATCATCTGCCGAGTCGGCAACGGCCGGAAGAGCGGTTTGCTGCCGCGACGCTATTTCACCACATCTCGCTGACTCAACTGGCTGAGGAAAATACGGTGGTAGGTCGGGAGCGATTAGTTTGTGGCCTTGCCAGCCGACTCTGCCTCTATCTCTGTCTGTCTGTCTGTCTGTCTCTCTCCCTCCCTCCCTCCCTCCCTCTCTCTCTCTCTCTCTCTCTCTCTCTCTCTCTCTCTCTCTCGCTCCTTCCCTCCCTCCCTCTCCCCCCATCACCCTCCCCTCTGTTACATATTTAGTTGGCTATTTTGAGATCTAAGTACCGTTTTCCACAACCAGCTACGATCAGCTGCAAAATTCAAGCCATTTCACTACCGTTTTCCGAAATGAGAGTTCCGTTATGGGCAACGATCTATCCTTTACAACACTTAAGATGAATTCTGAACTGTTTTTATCACTTGAGCACGATGTAAGTCGTCTCCCACCCTCGTCCAATCGAGTTAGCGCTCCGCCTGAACTGACTTCGATGCCGCAGGCAGGGTAAACACGAATATCAGTTGTATTCAGAATGAGATTTTCACTCTGCAGCGGAGAGTGCGCTGATATCAAACTTCCGCTGAAGAGTGAAAATCTCATTCTGGAAACAACCCCCAGGCTGTGGCTAAGCCATGTCTCCGCAATATCCTTTCTTTCAGGAGTGCTAGTTCTGCAAGGTTCGCAGGAGAGCTTCTGTAAAGTTTGGAAGGTAGGAGACGAGGTACTGGCAGAAGTAATGCTGTGAGTACGGGGCCTGAGTCATGCTTCGGTAGCTCAGTTGGCAGAGCACTTGCCCGCGAAAGGCAAAGGTCCCGAGTTCGAGTCTCGGTCCGGCACACAGTTTTAATCTGCCAGGAAGTTTCATCAGTTGTCTCCATTTTTTATTTCCATTTCTTTGAGAAATTAGTCATCGGAGAAGAATGAATGGCATATCTGTCTACCTATTCAGTTTGCTTATAATTTCGTGTTAGATTCTGCGGCATCCATTACTTCGTGAACATTTACACCTCTCATCAGCACTGAACACAACGGCATTTTGTGAAAACTGCAAAAAGGTGGGAGTTTGAGGAGATGGGACCTGGATAAACTGAAGGAACCAGAGGTTATAGAGAGTTTCAGGAAGAGCATAAAGGAGCAATTGACAAGAATGTTGGAAAGAAATACAGTAGAAGAAGAATGGATAGCTTTGAGGGATGACGTAGTGAAGGCAGCAGAGGATCAGATAGATAAAAAAACGAGGGCTAGTAGAAATCCTTGGGTGACAGAAGAAGTACTGAATTTAATTGATGAAAGGAGAAAATATAAAAATGCAGTAAATGAAGCATGCAAAAAGGAATACGAATGTCTCAAAAATGAGATCGACTGGAAGTGCAAAATGGCTAAGCAGGCACGGCTAGAGGACAAATGTAAGGATGTAGAGGCTTACCTCACTAGGGGTAAGATAGATACTGCCTACAGGAAAATTAAAGAGACCTTTGGAGAAAAGAGAACCACTTGTAAGTATATCAAGGGCTCAGATGGAAACCCAGTTCTAAGCAAAGAAGGGAAAGCAGAAAGGTGGAAGGAGTATATAGAGGGACTATACAAGGGCGATGTTCTTGAGGACAATATTATGGAAATGGAAGAGGATGTAGATGAAGATTAAATGCGAGATGTGATATTGAGTGAAGATAGAGCACTGAAAGACCTAAGTCGAAACAAGGCTCCGGGAGTAGACAACATTCCATTAGAACTACTAACAGCCTTGGGAGAGCCAGTCCTGACAAAACTCTACCATCTGGTGAGCAAAATGTATGAGACAGGCGAAATACCCTCAGACTTGAAGAAGAATATAATAATTCCAATCCCAAAGAAAGCAGGCGTTGACAGATGTGAAAATTACCGAACTGTCAGTTTAACAAGTCTCGGCTGCAAAATACTAACGCGAATTCTGTAGAGACGAATGGAAAAACTGGTAGAAGCCGACCTCGGGGAAGATCAGTTTGGATTCCCTAGAAATATGGGGACACATGAGGCAATACTGACGCTACGACTTATCTTAGAAACTATATTGAGGAGAGGCAAACCTACGTTTCTAGCATTTGTAGACTTGGAGAAAACTTTTGACAATGTTGACAGGAATACTCTCTTTCAAATTCTGAAGATGGCAGGGGTAAAATACAGGGAGCGAAAGGCTATTTACAATTTGTACAGAAACCAGATGGCAGTGATAAGAGTCGAAGGGTATGAAAGGGAAGCAGTGGTTGGGAAGAGAATGAAACAGGGTTGTAGCCTCTCCCAGATGTTATTCAATGTGAATATTGAGCAAGCAGTAAAGGAAACAAAAGAAAAATTCGGAGTAGGTATTAAAATCCATGGAGAAGAAATAAAAACTTTAAGGTTCGCCGATGACATTGTAATTCTATCAGAGACAGCAAAGGACTTGGAAGAGCAGTTGAACGGAATGGAAAATGTCTTGAAGGGAGGATTTAAGATGAACACCAAAAGTTAAACGAGGATAATGGAATGTAGTCGAATTAAGTCGGGCGATGCTGAGGGAATTAGATTAGGAAATGAGACACTTAAAGTAGTAAATGAGTTTTGCTATTTGGGGAGCAAAGTAACGGATGATGGTCGAAGTAGAGAGGATATAAAATGTAGACTGGCAATGGCAAGGAAAGCTTTTCTGAAAAAGAGAACTTTGTTAACATCGAGTATAGATTTAAATGCCAGGAAGTCGTTTCTGAAAGTATTTGTATGGAGTGTAGCCATGTGTGGAAGTGAAACATGGACGATAAATTGTTTGGACAAGAAGAGAATAGAAGCCTTTGAAATGTGGTGCTACAGAAGAATGCTGAAGGTTAGATGGGTAGATCACGTGACGAGTGAGGAAGTATTGAATAGGATTGGGGAGAAGGGGAGCTGTGGCGCAACTTGACAAGAAGAAGGGATCGGTTGGTAGGACATGTTCTGAGGCATAAAGGGATCACCAATTCGGTATTGGAGGGCAGCGTGGAGGGTAAAAATGGTAGAAGGAAACCAAGAGATGAATACACTAAACAGATTCAGAAAGATGTAGGCTGCAATACGTTTTGGAATGTGAAGAGGCTTGCACAGGATAGAGTGGCATGGAGGGCTGCATCAAACCAGTCTCAGGACTGCAGTCCACAACAACAACAACAATTAAATCTGCATTTAATGTATGTTCAAGAAAATATCCGTCCGGAAACTTACTGAACTAGAAGTGATCCGTAATTGTACAGGTGAGGTTGTACAGTAATGAATCACTTAGTGCGTTGGAAACTTCTTTCGTTGTCGTTTGAACCATAGAGTGACCTTAACATATTTCATGTTATGGATGGTCGCAAATCTCCGAATAACCAAAAACAGCCGGCCACTCGCACTTAACTTCGTTCGATAGCTTTACGTTCCATGTATCAGTTGTACAACTTATCGTAGCTATGTGAAAAATATCTTTTACTTTCGTATTACACGTTGATGTGTAAATGTGACTACATGTTGAGTATTTAAGGTTTTTAATATATATGTCAAAGATTCTTACTAACTACATTTTTTAAGTCGACCGCTGTGGCCGAGAAGTTCTAGACGCTCCAGTCTGAAACCGCGCTGCTGTTACGGTAACAGGTTCTAATTCTGACTCAGGCATTGATGTGTGTGATGTCCTTAGGTTAGTTAGGTTAAAGTAGCTCTAAGTCTAGGGGACTGATGATCTCTGATATCAAGTCCCATAGTTCTTAGAGCTTACTGAACCATTTTTAACTACCTTTTACTTATTACTCAAACAGTAATTCTTCTTTGGAATCAAATGAGTTGCCAATAAAGTTTCAGAATTATTATGAAGTTCATAATTTAAAACAGCAACCAGCCGGAAGCACGGTTAAAAGTACTTCTTTTGTAAATATCACCCCTTTTTCTTGCTGCAACTTAATTTATTTTTTCCAGGCGCGTTTCATCTTTTTCTTGCTCTGAGGTATCTTCAGTGGGATCTATAACGATACAGGTTTGTTATTTTTAGATGATTTAGGCACAAGATCATTACATTTGCGTATCTTATTGAATTTTATGTGTTGTATGCTTTTATGGACGTTCAGATGAAGTCTTCTGAATTTATGGGTTTAAAAAGTTTTGGATTTATTTCAAACCATCTTCAGGTGGCTCTTACAGATTTCCTCGGTTTTCTACAGGGACGTCGTTTTGTAGCCGTTGCTGAGTTGTAAGTCCTATTTTTGTGTGGCGGATTTGTCGTACGGTTACGATTTTAAAGTTAACTCATTTTGGCACTTGTATGAGTACTATTACCGTCTCTGGAAATTGCTGTGACAAACTGCATTGTACATTTTTTCCAGTGCAGACTTTCGACATTTAAAAACATTCCACAGCATCATCTAAGTAATAAGATGGATATATGATAGATTATTTGTGTGCCGACGTTGTGCACGCTATTAACGGCAACCTTGATGAGGTATAATGAGTGTTGCGTTTCTTCTGGCTATGTGATTATGTTCATTATTGTCCCTATTGAACTGTAATGAATAGCTAATCAAGGAATTTACTTGTGAGATTATTATGAATGTGTGACTGAAACTATGTTATTCGCTTAAATTCTCCACTCTTGAAAATAGTGAAGAATATTATTCTAAACACGAACGTAAGTTTTGCACATAACCAGAAATGTGTATCTGTCACCATCCAACGTGAATTTTTGTTAATCGGAATGTTTATTGAGAAGATTGCTGCACCGTACTACCACCGATCATACGCTTTGCAATATTCTAGCGAGAGTTTCTCTTTCTACATAGTTTATTCACATTCCAGACATCCTGCAAAACGGAACTACAGTTTTAAGAGGCTAATTTGGTGTAATTAATGAACTCAGCGATTAAAACCGAAATTGCTTCTCTGCTCTCCCAATGTATTTAGTCACGAGAAACAAGATTACTTCCAACTTTGATTAAAAGACTTAATTTTCTTCACTGCTTTTCCTTATTCACAGAGCTCCAAGTGGGTTGCGTGATCGGTAATTAAATAACTCGCGTAAATCGCAGAAATCGTTACATCTCATTCTTGGAAGGAAATTAAAGATGAATGTTTGGATTCAGGTCACCTCGTGCAACAGTGGAAGCAGAATTGCGAGATTTTCAGTTATTAAACTTTAAATTCGGTAGCTATTATGTCTTTCAGAACAGAGAATGTTTGTAATGTAACACATTTAATGCAACCAAAAATCTAGAACTTACTTATTGCACTGCTGCTTTTTTCTTCCTCTCCTTTTCTTCTTGTTATTCTTCTCCGGCGTTCCTCCTAGGAGATAGCCGTTTTCGTCCTCACAGGCGTCCTTTATTCCAGTCATCCGGTCTTAGATTTCTGTCTTCCTTTTATTCCCGTACGTACTTTTGGCTTTTCAATCTTGTTCTTCCGGGTTGCCTTCAGTTTAATATCTTCGTTGCCGACTTGTGGTTGGGCGTTCACTGTCCATGCTCTTACGAATAAAGCGCTCTGTTCTCCAAAGTTTCCGTTACGGAGGACGTTATTTCCATACGCCTCCATGTCTCTTCTCTTTGTATCCCATCTTGCCTTGTTAACTGTGCACATCTTCTTATAGTCAATTTCCGTTCTGTTTTTCTCTCTAAATTCCGTTGTTTGAGGCCAAATCTCAACTCCACTGTGAAATATTCTGTTCATAGTGTCCTTTAGAATATATTTATTCCATATTATCCAATGCTAAGCTTTAGCAGCTCTCTTCCCCGCTACTGCTCCGAAACTATCCTTGTCACAAGCACCTGTGCTATCTACCATTGTTCCAAAATTACAACGACGGGAAAAAATCGCAGCACCGGAAAGTAATTGATATGCAGTAATGAAATTTCAAAGATATATTTGTCTAGTTCACATATTTTACTGATTAACATTGCAATATCGCAAGTTAATACAAGCGTGAGATAACCGATTGGAACCGAGCAAAGTGACCCAGTGGTTAGCACAATGGACTAGCATTCGGTAGGGTCACGATACAACGCCGCGTCCTGCCATCGTGATTTAGGTTTTCCGTGATTTCGCTAAATCTCTTCAGACAAAGGCCGGGATGGTTCCTTTGAAAGAGCACTGCCGACTTCCTTCCCCATCCTTTCCTAATCCGACGGGACCAATGACCTCTCTGTTTGGTCTCTCTCTCTCCCCCCCCCCCTCTCCCAAATTAATCAGCCAACCTAACGCATTGCAAATTTGGAATGCTGATACATCAATATCCTGACTTGTATCTTCATTGTGGCGCTAATGGAGCCTCTCATGCGACTGACGCAATATTTAAATAGACATGATCTTTCAGATGTAGAAACACGCCTCCAACTTTCGTTTATGTTGCATAACTCCTTCTTGATGTTGCGATTTTTTTTTTCGTCAGTGTATTTGGAGCTTTTGCATGTTTTTATTTCTACTTACTCTGCGTCAGTTTTCGCCAAATCCTCTCTCATACACACCGTCTTGTCCTAATTTTTCCCATACTCCACTTGTTATACTCACTCAAACTTCGTTAATCTCTGATCTGCAAGTGTGATGTTACCCGATATTTATCGATTCCCGTGTAGTAACTAGCCACGAACTCTCACTTTCCTGCAGGTACCAAAATTATTGTAAATATTATTCCTTTCGAACAGTCTTCATTCTAAAATTTATTTGATGCAGTTAAATGAGATGCTTGAAGCAATAACTACAAATGAAATAAGAGTCAGTGACACGAAATGATATGAGTGTAAACCGTCCAGATATTATGAACAGCAATTAACTAAATATTGTTTCTTTCGTCAGTTCGAAGACCGGTTTGATGCAGCTGTTCTATCCTCTGTCAGACTCTTTGTCTCCGAATAACTACCGCAGACTCCCCCCCCCCCCCCCCCAGGCCCCGGCCCCTTACTTTCATCCGTCACGAAATTGACAGATGTAATGAATATAGTCTGACAGTTCCCATATATCCCTTTGGAAAGCCTCTGGTAGCGTTCGTAAATCATTGAAAGTTTGATTCAGGAGTAGTGCTTAAGGTAACTTCTCGAGATAAGCGAGAGGTCTGCGTGGTGCACCGGTCTTTTTTTTTCAGTTGTTGTTAATGCGGATGGATAAGAAAAATAAACCTGTAATGCCTGAATATAGCGCTAGTAGTGTCCAGCCTGACACAGTCACGTCGTTTAAATATTTGGGGTAAGGTTGCAAAACGATATGTAATGAAACGAGGAAGTGACGCTTGTGCTAGGAAAGGCGAATGGTCGATTCGGTATATTGCGAGAGTTTTAGGGAAGTGTGGTTCATCTGTAAGGAACACCACATATAGTACAGTAATGTAACCCACTGTTGAGTAATGTTGGAGTGTTTGGCATCTGCACTAGGTCGGAATAAAGGAAGACATCGAAGTAATTCTGGGGCAGGCTGATAGATTTGTCACCGGCAAGTATTACGTAGATTCTTCGGGAACTCAATTAGGAATCACTGGAGGGAAGGTGTCGTTCTTTTCGAGGAGCACAGTAGAGCAAATTTAGAGAATTGGCATCTGAACGATTCTGCTGCCGACAACGTACACCGTGTACATTACGCGTAAGAATCATGAAGATAGCCGGCCGTAGTGGCCGAGCAGTTCTAATCCTGTCTCGGGCATGGATGTGTGTGATGTCCTTAGGTCAGTTAGGTTTAAGTAGTTCTAAGTTCTAGGGGACTGATGACCTCAGATGTTAAGTCCAATAGTGCTGAGAGCCATTTGAACCATTTGATCATGAAGATAAGGTTACAGAAATTGTGGCTCGATGTTCCCTCGCTCTGTTTGCGAGTGTAGCAGGGAATTAAATGACTGGTAGTGGTACAGGGTACCCTCGGCTATACACCATTCGATGGCTTGCGGAGTGAGTATGTAGATGCAGATATCAGGCTCTTCGTTTTTACTATTTTTCGTTAGCCAGTAACAAAAAAACAGAGGTAAATTACACTCATATATGAAAGGGATTCTATGTATCAACGAAACACGAGGTAGTGATATCATGTGGGCACCAAACAGTGCTCTGGTAAAATTATCACACGTGAAATGATGATTTGGAATTGACGCATAGCAGGAAACTCGTCATGGGGGACACTAACTGTGGAAGCCAGATTCATACATACCAGGAGAGCAGGATCTCATTATATAGATCCCAGCATGTCTAGGAAACGCGTGTAATGGTGTTCACGAAACATCATGATACCTTACCACGCAAAAACGCTGATGCCGCTAAAACGGTCCATTACCATAAAATTGGCGTCATAGAACAATTCCATATGAACATACGGTAGAAATAGCTCTCCGTGCAAGCACCCCCTTATTCGTGGTTCTACACATGGTGAGGGAGTCAGAGCATTTGCTGCATCATGCGGTGCTATAGATGTAGCAGAACGTCGAGTCGAGCAAATAGAACAGTCTCTCGAAGTCGATAATACAGTTGTCGGCAGCAGATGTATGGTCGAAAGACTGCCGTCGCCCACCAGTCAGGACTGTTTCTGCAGAGGTTGGACATCTTTGGGGATTTCAGTGCTGATAACAAACACACCCAACAACAATACTATATGCGAATCAGTTGAATGAGCAGGTCCTCACTACAACGTAATCTGAGTGGAGAACTATTTCTCTACAGAAAAAAGCCAGTTGGAGAAAGATAAACAAAATAACTGGCTGCCAAGAGATGAGGCCAGACGTTGAAGTAGTGAGAGGTGGATGGATGTCATTAAACACCATGGATTTGAACAGCCATAGGCGGCGATACATTACATTACATTAACCCTTGTTCCATATGTCGTGAAGACAACATTTCGTAATGTTGTGGAACATGTCAGTTAAACATAAGTTTTCTTTACATAATAAGATTAATTTTTTGTTTTGTTTTTGAGGACTCTGGAGACAGCAATGTGTGACGAAGCCTGATGATTATTTGAGACTGATGAAGAAGAAGATGATGATCACTGCTGCTGCTTCTATTACTACTATTCCTACAGCACTACAACAACACTGACTACGACTACGTAGGCTACAACCACACTACACTGACTACGCCGACGACGACCACGACCACGACTTCGACGACAATGATGACGTCCATGACGATGTCGATGATGACGATGACGATGACAACGACGACGATGGCGACTGTGACGTCGTCGACAACGAAGACGACCACGAACAAAACGACGACAACAATGACCATGACTTCGACGACGACGATGACAACCATGACGACGACGACAACGAAGTCGACCACTACCAAATCGACCCAAATCGACTACAACAATGACCATTACTTCGACGACGACGATGACAACCATGACGACGACGACAACGAAGTCGACCACTACCAAATCGACCACAACAATGACCATTACTCTGACGACAACGATGACAACCATGACGACGACGACAACGAAGTCGACCACTACCAAATCGACCACAACAATGACCATTACTTCGACGACAACGATGACAACCATGACGACGACGACAACGAAGTCGACCACTACCAAATCGACCACAACATTGACCATTACTTCGACGACAACGATGACAACCATGACGACGACGACAACGAAGTCGACCACTACCAAATCGACCACAACAATGACCATTACTTCGACGACAACGATGACAACCATGACGATGTCGATGGGGACGATAACAACAATGGCGCCGACGGCGTCGACGATGATGACATATATGCTGATGTCAACTATATCTGATGTTATACCACATAAAATACACGCATAAAACATTGACATCCTGTTAACAATCACTTTTTGTTGGTAAGTACGTCAAAAATATTGAGAATATCATTAACCTAGTTCAGGTCCGTCAGTCGAGTTAGCTCTCTTTGTATCACGAAAACTGAAAGTTTCGATAAATATGTTGGTATGTAAAACTTCATCTTGTAACTCCGTCAGCAATTTCAGTAGGATAAGAGAAATGGCTGAATATCTGGCATATTTGGAGCATATAGCGAAACGTTCGTTTCTAATCTCTACATCAGAATGCAGCATAAAAGGCACTGAAGCAGCATAACACTAGAAAATTGTCTAGAATCCTTTCCTGAGGAGCAGAATCGCACACAAATTTGCAGTTTCTGTGTTGCTGGATGAATGTCGGTTTGCCTCTTAAACACATTGAACAGTGCACTTCACCGTAGTGTCAAAGTACGCGCCAAAGTGCAAGCTCTGTATGAGTTGTGCAAGTGGTCTTAAAAGTACTAAAAGGAAAAAAGTTCGGCATTATTCGTTGCCCACCCTGTTCAGAAGAAAAATGCTACAGGCGAAAAGGAAAAGTTTGTGCTTTTACAATTACGAAACTCTCTCCCATTATGATATCTGTTTACGCTGTGGCGTATCGCCGCGCTTAAATGACCGGATGTTTGTGCGCTGTTTACTCTCCACTAATGGCACAGACCTCGACGATCTTCCATGAGGAATGGTAATTCGTCGCCGGCAGGTCCTGCGCGGCCGACTTATCTGTTTGTTTGCAGTAGAAATTCGTATTTAGGCGCTGTCCCTGAGACTTGGCGCGTTAGTGTTTGTCTGGGCGGCAGTTTGCGACGCTAAGCGAAGCCCGTTTAATCTCGCGGGCGACTCACAAATTCTGGCGCCAGTGGCGTGACCCCGCGCCTTAAATTAGCGGGGCCGGGTCACGCTACGGCTGGGCTGGCGCCAGCGCGCGCTGTTCTAGCACGCCAGTCCTGCTGGCGCCGGCGCAGCCGTTGGCGCTGCACCTGTTTCTCCATTGATACCTCGCACTCCGCTGTTAATGCAAGCAAGTGCTGGTTCTCTAATTGAAACTTGTAAATCCGAATTTTACAGCCGAGAAACAGTACGACCTTCCAGCTACGGTGGAAACAAGTAGTTTGAAGTCGCCTGAAAGGTACCTGCGTCAATATGAAAAATGTGCAACAACTGGCTCCCGGTAGAACTTTAATTTTGCCAGCGTAGTAGGTAACTACAATATCCGGAATTTTTTTTAAAAGCATCTATACTCCGCACACCATATTACTATCAAGGGGAAGAGTACCTCTGTGACAACGATAATTTTCCCCCGTCTCTGCTCTGTTAGTGAATAATGCATAGAAAAAACTTCTTTCTGTAAACGTCTGTACGAGTTCCAGTTTCTCTGATTTTATAGTCGTGATCATTTTGTGAGACATATGGAATCTTCTTCGAACGGACGCTCTCGATATTTCTACACCAAGCCCTTGCATGCTACACAACGCTTCTCTTGCTGCGACTGTCTCAGATGGTTGTTGAGTATCTCCGAAATGCTCTCGTACAGATATGGCTTCCTATCCTCGATTTGCTCTCGAGACACCTTCTACATCCCCCTCGAAGTTGGCCGCAAAATTCTGGGTTACCGTATACAAGGTGGTCCATTTATAGTGACCGGGACAAATATCTCACAAAATAAGCGTAAAACGAAAAAACTGCAAAGAACGAAACTTGGCTAGTTTTAAGGGGAAAACCAAATGGCGCTATGGTTCGCCTGCTAGATGGCGCTGCCATAGGTCAAACGGATGTCAACTAGGCTTTTTTAATAGAAACCCCCATTTTCATTACACATTCGCGTAGTACGTAAAGCAACATCAATGTTTTAGTTGGACCACATTTTTTGCTTTGTGATTGATGGCGCTGTAATAGTCACAAACGTATAAGTACGTGGTATCACGTAACATTCCGGCAGTGCGGACGGTATTTGCTTCTTGATACATTACCCGAGTTAAAATGGACCGTTTACCAATTGCGGAAAAGGTCGATATCATGTTGATGTATGGCTATTGTGATCAAAATTCTCAAAGGGCGTGTGATATGCATGCTGCTCGGTATCCTGGACGACATCATCCAAGTGTCCGGACCGTTCGCCGGATAGTTACGTTATTTCAGGAAACAGGAAGTGTTTAGCCACATGTGAAACGTCAACCACGACCTGCGATAAATGATGATGCCCAAGTAGGTTTTTTGGACGCTGTTGCGGCTAATCCGCACATCAGTAGCAGACAAATTGCGCCAGAATCGGGAGTCTCAAAAACGTCGGTGTTGAGAAAGCTACATCAACATCGATTAAACCAGTACCATATTTCTATGCACCAGGAATTACATGGCGACGACTTTGAACGTCGTGTACAGTTCTGCCACTGGGCACAAGATGGTGGTGGTGGTTAGTTGACAGGGAGGTCATTAGAGACGGAGCGCAAGCTCGGGTTAGGGAAGGATTGGGAAGGAAATCGGTCGTGCCCTTTCAAAGGAACCATCCCGGCATTTGCCTGAAACGATTTAGCGAAATCACGGAAAACCTAAATCAGGATGGCTGGAGACGGGATTGAACCGTCGTCCTCCCGAATGCGAGCCCAGTGTGCTAACCACTGCGCCATCTCGCTCGGTGGGGCACAAGAGAAATTACGGGACGATGACAGTTTTTTTGCATGCGTTCTATTTAGCGACGAAGCGTCATTCATCAACAGCGGTAACGTAAACCGGCAGAATATGCACTATTGGGCAACGGAAAACCCACGATGGCTGCGACAAGTGGAACATCAGCGACCTTGGCTGGTTAATGTATGGTGCGGCATTATTGGAGGAAGGATAATTGGCCCCCATTTTATCGATGGCAGTCTAAATGGTGCAATGTATGCTGATTTCCTACGTAATGTTCTACCGGTCTTACTACAAGATGTTTCACAGCATGACAGAATGGCGATGTACTTCCAATAATATGGATGTCCGGCACATAGCTCGTTGGCGGTTTAAGCGGTACTGAATAGTATATTTCATGACAGGTGGATTGGCCCGCACGTTCACCGGATCTAACGTGCCCGGATTTTCTTCTTTTGGGAAAGTTGCTGTCGTGATCCACCGATAACGCCTGGCAAAATGCGTCAGCGCATTGTCAATGCATGTGCGAACGTTACGGAAGGCGAACTACTCGCTGTTGAGAGGAATGTAGTTACACGTATTGCCAAATGCATTGAGGTTGACGGACACCATTTTGAGCATTTATTGCATTAATGTGGTATTTACAGGTAAAAAAGTCACGCTGTAACAGCATGCGTTCTCAGAAATGATAAGTTCACAAAGGTACATGTATCATATTCTAACAACCGAAATAAAATGTTCAAACGTACCTACGTTCTGTATTTTAATTTAAAAAACCTACCTGTTACCAACTGTTCGTCTAAAATTGTGAGCCATATGTTTGTGACTATTACAGCGCCATCTATCACAAAGCGAAAAAAGTGGTCCATCTAAAATATTGATATTTCTTTACGTACTACACAAATATGTGATACAAATGGGGGTTCTTATTTTTAAAAAGACGCAGTTGATATCCGTTTGAACTATGGCACCGCCATCTAGCGGACCAACCATAGCGCCATCTGGTTTCCCCCTTAAAGCTAGACAAGTTTCGTTCTTTGTAGTCGTTTCGTTTGACGCTTATTTCGTGATATATTTGGCCCGGTCACGATCAATGGAGCACGTTGTATATATATAATCTGGTGACAAAAGTCATGGAATACCTCCCAATAACGTGTCGGACCTCCTTTTCCTATTGTCTGGCATAATGCACGAACTCGATTTGGCATGGGCTCAACAAGACGTTGGAAGTTATTTGCAGCCGCCCTGCCTCTATATCCGTACATAACTCTGAAAGTGTTGAAACTGCAGGATTTTTGGCACGAAGTAACCTATAGATAATGTCCCATAAGTGACCGACACGATACATATTGGGCGATCTGGGTGGCCAAATCATTCGTTCTTCAAACCAATCGAAAAAAATTATGGGCCGGTGACATATCGCATTGCCATTCATAAAAAATTCATCGGAACATGAAATTCATGAACGGCTGCGAATGGCCTCCAAGTAGCCGAAAACAACAATTTCCAGTCAATGATAAGTTCAATTGGACCAGAAGACCCAGTCCATTCAACGCAAACTGACCCGACATAATTATGGAGCAATCACCAGCTCTTACAGTGCCTTGTTGACAATTTGAGTGCTTGGCTTCGTGCGGCCAGCGCTGCACTCGAATCCTACCATCAGCTGTTTCCAACTGAAATCGGTGCTCATCGGATCAGACTATAGTTTTCCGGTCGTCTTGGGTCCACCCAATATGATCACAAGCCAAGGAGAGGAGCTGCAGGCAGTACCGTGCTGTTAGAAATGGCGTTCGCGTCGGTCGTCAGCTGCCATAGACCATTAACGCCAAAATTTGCCGTGCAGTCCTCACGTGCATATTCGTCTCACGTCCCACATTGATTTCTACGGTTATTCAACCCATCGTTGCTTGTCTATTATCACTGACGACTCTACGCAAAAACCGCTGCACACGGAGGTCAAGCGAAGGCCGTCGGCCACTGTCTTGTCCGTGGCGAGAGCTAATGCCTGAGATTTAGTATTCACGGCGCACTCTTGACACTGTGGATCTTGGTGTATGGAATTCACTGACGAATTCCGAAATGAAATGTCCTATTCGTCCAGCTCCAACTACCATTTCGTGTTCACCGTCTGTTAATTCCCAGTGGAAACCTTTTCACATGAATCACCTGAGTACAAATGTCAGCTCCGCCAATACGACTGCCCTTTCGTACCGTGTGTACGCGATACTGCCGCCATGAGTAAATGTGCATATCGCTGTTTAGTGTAAACCTCTTTGCTAAGAGTCTCAGACTGATGAACAATGTACAAGAGTCGGGCGAATAATTTTAACCCACATCTTTGTTGGTGAATTACGTTTCCTTCAGATTCTTCCAACGAATCATAGCTTGGCATCTATTTTTCCGACGATTGACTTTACGTTGGCTCTCCACTTAATGTATTTCGCTAATAAATTTCGAAGCAGAGACCGACTGTTGAAAATTTGTGCCGGACCAGGACTCGATCCCGGATCTCCCACTTCACATTAACGGTTGCCGCAACAGCTCCCGCCATCCGGGCACGCTGCTCTCCTGACTCACATTCTCAACTTGTCACAAGCTACAAGCGTGCTCTGTCTATAGATCCTCTTGCTCGCAGCAAGTCCTCTATTCGTGCAAGATGGACGGACCCTGTTTTGCACCCACACATAGGTTATCAAGTCAGTCATGATACAGATCTATTATACAGGGTAACAGTTACTGAAATACATGAAATAAACGTAAGTTAGTTACAAACTACGGGGTGCACACAGTTTATGCAAAATGTAAACGTTACTACAAATATTCAGATTTAGGTTATGACACGTTCGACATGCCTGCCATCATTGGCGAAATTCTGTATGACCCACACAAGTGTCGGAACGTCGATGCTGTCGATGACCTCCTGAATGGCTGTTTTCAGCTCAGACATGGTTTTGTAGTTATCGCTATACACCTTTTCTATATCATAGCCCCACATAGAGGAGTAGCATTTGTTCAGATCCAAAGAATATGGCGGCCAATCGAGGCCCATGCCAGCGGCCTCTGGGTACCACAGAGACTGCAGTGCCCAGAGTGCTCTTCCAGGACATCAGCTACTGTCCTGCTTCGATGGGAACGAGCTCTATCCTGCATGTACCACTACCAATACTATTACTACTTAGTGGCGCTACAGCCCTTGTAGGGCCTTGGCCTCTCAGACTACCTCCATCCACTCTTCTCTGCTGGCTGTCTTGGCTCTCCATTTTCTCACTTCCGTCCTTCCAAAGTCCCCTTCCACGTTGTCTCACAATCCATGTCACTAAATACCAATTCGTGTGCCGTTTCCGTTGCCAAGGCCGTTTACCTGTTACATCTATCCGGCTTTCTTTGTCCTTTGGTTCCATAACAAGGCCTTTTTATTTTGCGGGGTGAAGTTGTTAGCCTCACGCCCAACCACCCTCTTGGAATACCTGGATTTTTTAGGGTTCACTCCTCTAGGAGGGTTGGCTTACCTACCCCTGTAGAGACCCCCCCCCTCTTGCTCTATGTTGTGGGACACACTTCGTCTCCTCTGTGGAGACCAATCCGGCTTGGGTGACCCTGCCAATAGCTTCACTACTTCCGGCACAGCTCTCTGCTTCATCGGAGCATACAAACACTCCCGCCTTGATCTGAAGGTGCCTACAATAAGGCGGTGTCCCCTGGGAGGGCTGCATGAATCACATCTTGTCGAAATTCGGGTCACTCTGGATAACAGGGACCAAATCATCTTGGAAATCATTCATGTTCCGATAGGTAGTCACCGTGCCATCAAGGAAAATCGCACCGATTATTCCGTGAATGGACACTGCACGCTACACTGTCACCCGTTGTGGGTGAAGAGACTTCTCGATCGGTAAATGCGGATTCTGAGTTACCCAAGTGCATCAATTTTGATTATTGACGAACACATCCGAATGAAAGTGGGCTTCGTCGCCAAACCAAAACATACTGACATCAGAGTCCTGTTCGTTAATTCTCCGGACAATAGTGTTGGCGAAACACAGACACTGTTCCATGGCTCTGGGGCTTAGTGGCTGATGGGTTTGAATTGTGTATGGGAGGAGATGCAGGTCTTCAACAACAGTTTATCGCAATGTCACCCACCTGTTGTGGAGCTCGTCTGATCGACTTCCTTGGGCTGGTTTGAAACATGAAGCGTGTCCTCTCGACGTTTTCACCCTTTCTGGACGACCGACATGGCCAACACTGTCGTCACGAACACTACACGTTCTCTCGAATTTGCGAGCCAAATTCACGAATGTTGGCACACTTGGACCGGTTTTCTTCAGCTTGAACTCGGTCGCAAACTGTCTTTAAGACGCAGCTGAGCAGTTATTGCTCGCATAGTACACCTTCAGAAGCGCTTTACACTTTGGCACGCTGTACCGTGACATTTTCGTGTGCAAATGCCCAACAGTGAGCAAGCGCATACTAATTTCCACCATGCCCCGCGGCCAACCGTGCAGTCTGAACGTCCTAACGCAAATCTTTCAGAAGTTATGACGATTGTATTTCATATCGGCAATAATTGTCATCCTGTATGCAAGTGTTGTGACTATTCTGATAGACACTAATTGCGTAAAACTCCGTTTTTCTTGAACTGTCAAGTCAATTGAAATGATTATTGTTATTATTTGTTACACACGATTACAGTTTCTCACTTTTTCATAAAGATAAGCACCCCTAATTTCCATTTAGTACTACGGAGACTTTTCAGAAGCAATATAGGAAACATTAAAAATGTCATATTGCTGACAAAATATCTGTTTCCACACATATCGACAACTACATGATTACACTGCAGTTCACACTCAAGTACTTGGCAGAAGATTCATCGAACCACTTTCACATCACGTCTCGAACTTCCACGCTCGAACAGTACACAGGAACACTTAAACTTCCTTCTCGAGCTCTGTTTTCTCATATTTTGCTACAGTGATAATTTCTCCATATCTAGGTGGGTAAAAAAATTTTTTCGCATTTGGAAGAGATAATGGCTGATTTAAATTACGTCGAAAGATCTCTTTCCAACGAAAAAGTATTTGTTTTAATGATTTCCATCCCAACTCGCGTATCATATTCTCTAAATCAAATTTTATCAGCAGTGCCAGCTTATCTGCTTCTGTATTATTAAGAATGAAGTAAGCAACAGGACATTTAAATTTGTCTTCAATAGAGACAGGCATGAATCTGAGGGAAAATACATTCATTCATCGTAGGAATGTTGCCCATTTTACCTACAATTTACTGTGAGCATGTAGGATTTTATACGAGCCTTGTTACAAGTGTGCTTCTTATCATCCAAAAATACAATTAAAATACGTATATGCATTACCCTTTATGAGTATCGTTGGATGCGGTATTCGTGTAGTCTGCTGGATTTTCGAAAGTGTAATCCTTCCATATAGTAATAACATGAGAAATTGAAGTTTTTTAATTGATCAAATATGTAGAATTGTTACAGTCTGCAGGAAGTAAAATTGTGTCTGTAATTCAGATACGTGTAACATACAGCCACCTCATCGGCTTTCCGTGAAGTTGTTCTTCCTACACTATGCTCATGTAGCAATTAATCCTTCCTAGTGTGAGTGAGGTTAGACAACAGCATGTCTTTGAAGACAAGTAACATTGTTACAAAACTTGTCATTAAGATTACTTTTATAGAAAGGGCAATGAGCTATCAAAATACTGGATTATCAAATAGAAAGAGAAACTTCCGAATTACAGGTGCATAACGTTGTTCGCAGTTCTTCTATACATTCCTCAGTTTATTTGAGTATAATAAAGAAGACAGACCATGCGGATTACGTCAAGGATAGAGTATACAGTTTTTTACCAAGCAACCCACCTGATAATTTCATCACGATTTTGTATAAAATAATGATAGAAAGTTTCATACGGGATTACCCGCAGACTGGATTCGCAGTATTGCCAAATCCGGCATGAAAATTGTGGTTCCATTAATTAGAGCTGCGGTTGCGGCAAATATAGATACGCTTTTTCTGCATGAAGTGGTCCCAATTCCACTAAATTAACTCTTTTGCACCGCCTATATTAATGTGCAACACATGTGAAACTTTAAGTACCAAATATCACTACAATTAACAATAATGTAAAGTGGGTAGCGCAATGCTTGTTCAAAAACATTTCTGTCTCTCTTTTTAGTAATACTGGGACGGCTGTAAAGTGAAATCGTAGATGGGCTTAAATATACAGGATTAAGTGTGGATTCGCCTAATTATGTAGCCCCAATATTATGTAGACCACAGACAGCCAACAAACATGTTTCAATGTTTGATATTTTATGTTTTCCTGAGAACATTGTATTACAAATGTAAATGACTATTTTAATATCGTATAGGTTCCCTCCCTTTTTCGAAATGGTCAAACTGATTTAACTTGGAAGTAGTCTATCTTTCCTAGGAAGAACACTTAAATAGTGGTCACGCCTCCCAAGAATCACGCGGCATGCCTTTAGTTAATCAGTTTAGATATTAATAAATAGTGATGCCAAGAGTCCTCTGGTTTAAAAGACAATGTCTACTGATTTATTTCATTATTATTCAACAATGGAACACCCTAGAACTGAGAGATCTGTCCCCTTCATTGACATAACTCACAAATTGAAATCTGTTTATTCCCGGGAAGCCATTGGTTGACAGAATATAAATTTGCATATCGAATATAAATAATTCCACATTAACAATGAGTGTTCACACGACTTGAGTAAGTTCACAACAGATACCGTAAATTTACTGCTCCTTGCCGTGAAAGATTCTACAATTCAGATCTTCTAATCAACCTTTATAAATAAAATAGATTAATATACCAGTCGATATAAGTATTTAAATATTTCCAATCTGTTCATTTACCCTGATTCTGATCACAGACGTTAACCCAGCTGATCTCATCTTCTAACACCAAAACTACTACAGACCCCGCGTGTTCGCTAATGCAAAATATAGTCATTATTTCCGAGGTAGCGGTTAGGTTGGGACCTAACAGCGCAGCTTAAATTACTGTAAATAAACAAGCAGCAATGAAAAGTAAAATCTTGACCGTCATTAATATTTTTGTGTCTCTTCCGAATATTATATAATTTCCGAGGTTGTCATAGGTTACAACTAATGACACATATTAAAATTTTACTTTCGTTGGGGTCCACACTATAAACGTGTGGGTTTAGAAGCTCCAACTTGTTTTGAGGATGAAACCATGGTCCAGACGGGTTGCATTCTTTTTATTTTCAGCATGATGGCCAATTTCAAGCTTCGGTCATTTTCAGACGCTCACTTTAACGTGGGAGCTGGAAGCTTAAGAAATGTGCTTGAAAATGACCGAATTTTGAAACTAGCTAATCTCACAGATAATAAAAAGTAATACCTGGACCATGTTTTCATTCTCGAAACTAATGACCCAATTCAGATAGCTGTGAGTAAATGAGATAGCTGTGAGTAAATGAGCAGCTGTCACATTCAAAATGTTGGTTGTACTAATATTACACCGATTTTTCATGATTTTCAGGTTGTCGTTAGGCTGCATCCTAGTGCAACAGCTTCAATCGCTGCGAGTGACACAATAGAGCGCTCGAACCAATTCAAAGTATAAGGCCTGAAGTTCGACAAGAGCGATCTGTTACATCACATTTTTCATCACTCATTGTACTTCGGCTGTTGGGATGGGAACAAGGTCTCTCTTCTCTGCTTGCGGGTACCAGACCGTACTTCTGACAACGCTATAATTTCTCCTTTTGTCTGTTCATTTCATGAACAACAAAGGGGTTATATGAATCCGTAAGCTTCAGAACGATATAGAATTTCTGTGGTCATCCCGTCGTTTCGCAAGAGTTCTATGAGCCGAAGGAATATGTCGTATGACCCGTGACATAGTTTACTTTAAAGACAACAGTGACCCAAAGCATGACAGTATGAAAAACCACAACAGTCTGCGACCACAAGTGTTTGTTTTATTCAATGACTTGTTTCAATTGTACTAATCATCTTGATTAAGAGCACTATAATACGTTATTGGAGTACATTGTCTGAGAAGAAACTAACAAATATGCGTTTGTCCTGTAAGTTAACAATAGAGTCAAATTAAATATGTAGCCTTGGTTGGCATCGCCACATGATATGGAAACACGATAAAATTGTGGTTCACCGATGAGCCAAAATATTACAAGTAACTCTTTGATAGGTCGTTTATCTGTCTTTGTAATTAAATACGTCAATGATCCTGTGCATCTGGGAGACGATGCCGGCCGTGGTGGCCGAACGGTTCTAGGCGCTTCAGTCCGGAACGGCGCGACTGCTACGGTCGCAGGTTCTAATCCTGGCTCGGGCATGGATGTGTGTGATGTCCTTAGGTTAGTTAGGTTTAAGTAGCTCTAAGTTCTAGGGGACAGATGACCTCAGATGTTAAGTCCGATAGTGCCAGAGCCATTTGAACCCTTTGAACTTGCAGTACCGACGTGCTTTACCTCACTTGCTCCTACTCGCTTCCTTCCATTCAGCCTCTTTGTCAGATTTCAGGAACAGACCCACATTCCGCCTTCCAGGCGGGATACAAAAAAACAAACCTCCAAACCCCACATTTTCTGTAGAGTCGTTGACGTCCAACCATTTAGCGCCAAGTTGTAGTTTCACTTGTGGCTTACCTCAATCGATTTCCCTATTTGAAGCCCATTTCTTCGCTAGGGTGACCCCCACCTGTGTCTGCTCCGCTTGCATATTTTTGTTAAGACGTCACGTTCCCGCAACACCAGATGGCATCCAACTTTGCGGAGGCAGCGGTCACAATGTTTTGACTTCCCTGTGTAATACTCCCATGGCCCGCAATTTAGGGCAGTCGTTACCACACAGCGGTTACACATGCAGTACAAACAGCTGAAGGGACATGGCCGCTAGGTGTCGCTGACAGTAACGACTGTTAACAATAGTGTGTTACAAAGTAAGGGAAATTATGTTTAACATTCCGATTGAAACAAAACAGGGGAAGCTAAAATGCAGTTAAAAAGGTCGGAGGCTTAAACACGGGTCCATAGTAAAATGTTAGTTAAATTTATAAATTCCTGCTCCCAACAGGTGTCTGCGACTTGTGCAGTGCACAATACAGTTAACAGCAAGCAGAATCTCAAGATGCGGAAAAAGGCATAGGAAGAACGCGTCCCAAAAACAGAACCAAGAAAACGCGGACGCCACAGGACCGGAACAGAAAACAAAAGGAAAATCACAACCTCACAATATGCAATAACTGCAACGATCTGTCATACAATGAAATACAGGGGTTCGATGCAAACTCGTTCCGTTCATTCAGAAAGTTTGTTGGGAGGATCTCTGTTTCTTCCAAAAGGTTCAATAAGCAGCCCTTTGGCGGAGCTTGTATGTCTTATATGTTGTAAACTATTTTGATTACAGTTTGCGTGTGTTCAGTGAAGTGCTGTCAAAAATGGTTCAAATGGCTCTAAGCACTATGGGATTTAACATCTGAGGTCATCAGTCCCCTACTACTTAAACCTAACTAACCTAAGGATGCCCGCCCGGTGACCGTGCGGTCTAACGCACAGCTTTCCGAGCGCGAAGGAGCGCCTGGTCCGGTGAACCGGCCAGTCTGTGGATGGTTTTTAGGCGGTTTGCCATCTGCCTCGGCGAATGCTGGCTGGTTCCCCTTATTCCGCCACAGTTACACTATGTCGACGACTGCTGCGCAAACAAGTTCTCCACGTACGCGTACACCTTCATTACTCTAACATGTAAGCATAGCGGCTACACTCGTCTAATGTGAGACGTTCCCTGGGCCGTCCACCGGGGGCCGAACCGGACAATAACCCTGGGTTCGGTGTGGGGCGGCGGAGGGGTGAAATGGACTACGGTAGTCGTCGTGAGGTTGTGGACCACTGCGGCTGCGGCGCTCACGGAGCCTCTCCGTCGTTTCTAGGTCCCCGGTTAACAAACAATACATACAACCTAAGGATACACCCATGCCCAAGGCAGGATTCGAACCTGCGACCGTAGCAGTAGAGCGGTTCTGGACTGAAGCGCCTAGAACCGCTCGGCCACAGCTGCCGGCAAATGCTGTCCAAATGCAGCTTTGTCTCTAAACCTAATATTAAAATTGCCTAGTGCCTGACCACTATAAAATTTCACACATTCCTCCTAACGTACACTCCTGGAAATTGAAATAAGAACACCGTGAATTCATTGTCCCAGGAAGGGGAAACTTTATTGACACATTCCTGGAGTCAGATACATAACATGATCACACTGACAGAACCACAGGCACATAGACACAGGCAACAGAGCATGCACAATGTCGGCACTAGTACAGTGTATATCCACCTTTCGCAGCAATGCAGGCTGCTATTCTCCCATGGAGACGATCGTAGAGATGCTGGATGTAGTCCTGTGGAACGGCTTGCCATGCCATTTCCACCTGGCGCCTCAGTTGGACCAGCGTTCGTGGTGGACGAGCAGACCGCGTGAGACGACGCTTCATCCAGTCCCAAACATGCTCAATGGGGGACAGATCCGGAGATCTTGCTGGCCAGGGTAGTTGACTTACACCTTCTGGAGCACGTTGGGTGGTACGGGATACATGCGGACGTGCATTGTCCTGTTGGAACAGCAAGTTCCCTTGCCGGTCTAGGAATGGTAGAACGATGGGTTCGATGACGATTTGGATGTACCGTGCACTATTCAGTGTCCCCTCGACGATCACCAGAGGTGTACGGCCAGTGTAGGAGATCACTCCCCACACCATGATGCCGGGTGTTGGCCCTGTGTGCCTCGGTTGTATGCAGTCCTGATTGTGGCGCTCACCTGCACGGCGCCAAACACGCATACGACCATCATTGGCACCAAGGCAGAAGCGACTCTCATCGCTGAAGACGACACGTCTCTATCCGTCTTTCCATTCACGCCTGTCGCGACACCACTGGAGGCGGGCTGCACGATGTTGGGGCGTGAGCGGAAGACGGCCTAACGGTGTGCGGGACCGTAGCCCAGCTTCATGGAGACGGTTGCGAATGGTCCTCGCCGATACCCCAGGAGCAACAGTGTCCCTAATTTGCCGGGAAGTGGCGGTGCGGTCCCTACGGCACTGCGTAGGATCCTACGGTCTTGGCATGCATCCGTGCGTCGCTGCGGTCCGGTTCCAGGTCGACGGGCACGTGCACCTTCCGCCGACCACTGGCGACAACATCGATGTACTGTGGAGACCTCACGCCCCACGTGTTGAGCAATTCGGCGGTACGTCCACCCGGCCTCCCGCATGCCCACTATACACCCTCGCTCAAAGTCCGTCAGCTGCACATACGGTTCACGTCCACGCTGTCGCGGCATGCTACCAGTGTTAAAGACTGCGATGGAGCTCCGTATGCCACGGCAAACTGGCTGACACTGACGGCGGCGGTGCACAAATGCTACGTAGCTAGCGCCATTCGACGGCCAACACCGCGGTTCCTGGTGTGTCCGCTGTGCCGTGCGTGTGATCATTGCTTGTACAGCCCTCTCGCAGTGTCCGGAGCAAGTATTGTGGGTCTTACACACCGGTGTCAATGTGTTCTGTTTTCCATTTCCAGGAGTGTATTTTATGGATGCCGTAATTTAAAGGTATTTTTAACGTTCATCACCTATTGTCAGTCTAACCCGCAGTTTTAGTTATTTGAAAACCGCGTCTGACGGTTGTTTCTTCATTTGCTTCTCTAGCTGTTGAGAAATTGTTCCGTAATATGTCAGCAGGACAAAATTTTTGTTGCTTTTCTTTGTTTTCTGTGCTCCTGAGTATCTATGTTCTTCCTTTTTCTTTATTTTGTGGTATGGTCTCACGACAAAGCTCTCTGTGAATTAGATTTCCACGGCTACTTCTTTTAATACGTTCAGTTCTTTGCGTTTTTCTTATCTGTCCAAAGGCAAGCAGGAAGTCGGTGAATCGTGGGAGTGAACGAGCGTCTTTTATATTGCGCTGAGCGACAGGATCTGCTATGAATAATGTTATTTGTGAACGTCGATTTTCTATAAAAGCTGCACGTATGTTTCTTGTTTTAGAGATCGTTGAGTCTAAATAGTTGAGAGAATTATTTTTCTCTGTTTCGTTGCTAAAGTCGATTTCGAGATACATATAACGAAACAGTTGATCGAAAACATCGATGTCGCTTGCTATACCTTTTAGCTTTACCAAGCCGTCGTCTGCCTAACGTTTGTAGTAGATGACTTGTTCTTTAGAGTCTGGGAATTATTAAAATGCTCCTAAGACATTAATAAAATATCAGCTAGTGTGACAATTAAGCTACTTCTCATGGCAAAGGCTTCGATTTTGGTGCTATATTTTATTATTAGTCCCTTAATATTATTTGTAGGACAACAGGAATTCACACATTTCAACGAGCTCCATGTTTTCTGCAGTACTACGTTTGGTGAAACATCACAAAAATTCAACTGGCTCTGAGCAATATGGGACTTAACATGTGAGGTCATCAGTCCCTAGAACTTAGAACTACTTAAACCTAACTAACCTAAGGACATCACACACATCCATGCCCGAGGCAGGATTCGAACCTGCGACCGTAGCGGTCGCGCGGTTCCAGACTGAAGCGCCTAGAACCGCTCGGCCGCACTGGCCGGCTGTGAAACATCATATTATGCTTTATAATCTCGATAGTTTCATTAGTGGAGTCAAAGGTGTAAAGCCTAGTGCTATCGCGTAATCCCAGAATTGGATCGTTAGGAATGGTTATGTCTTTAACTGCTTTAATCAATTCACGAGTGTTATTAACTCCGACGTTGTCGTGGAACATGTATTCTGCTTTCGGTTTTACATTTAATATTTCATTGTTTTTGTAACTAGGGCATGTTCTATTTTCAACAACGGGATAAATTTGGTTACCACTCCGATTTGTTTTTATTTGAGATCCAAATCAATGATTTTGATGACTTGTGAGTCCAAGCCATGATGTACCATTGCAGAGTGGCCCATTCCCCAAAGAAAAAAGACAAAAATAAAAAATAAAACTGAGTACTTACTTTCATTTGAAATACTATGTAATCAGACAAAGAGAGTGGCACCACTGCATAACTATGTCCAATGATTGTCCTTTAGCCCTTCAAATATGAGCGTGAGGGCAGGAAAAAAGTAATTCAGTTGTGCAACACGCAAGCCACATGTTTGCAACGTAAATAGGAGCTGTGTTGCAAGTGAATTTTTTCAATACTTTTTAATGGAAAGTATTATTGAAGATATATGTAATGGTTTCCTTATATTGTGTAATGTTTTTTTTATGGATATAATCACTAACATGAAATTTGATCGTTTCTGATTGGTGTTACGTATTAATATTTAGTATCACGACCTGCGATGCTCGGCTTGCCCAAAGGCGCCCACTACAGAGCCAGCAGAGTTAAGTTAGTTTTAACTGGAACTGTAATCTGAAACAAACTACCTTTGCGTCAATGTCAGTTCCAAATGATTAAATTAACAAATTTTTAACGACCACTGCTCAGTATTTCAGCGAATGTTGCAGTCGAAGGGATCTCTTCGATTCCCTATACAAGTGATTTCGTGTGAAACTTGGCGAAACAGTTGAACATTTGGAGAAAGCATTTTCTACCAACATTAATGAACCATTTATATCTAATTCAGACAAGCAAGTTCTGTCATGCGAATTCGGGGTTAACGTGGCTGTTTTTAAGCAGTATACTTTGTGTACTGTTGTAATTTTAGTACAACGTTTTCCGTGGTATTGTATGCCTATGTCAGTTTATACATGGTCACCACGACATATAAAGGACACCACAGCCACCAGACAACTATCCCAGGCGCTCAGTAATCGTGAAAGAAAGACAAAAAAAGCCAAGTAAGCTGTTCACTACAGTCTTCTACAGACAATAAATATACACAGACGTTCTAAGTCGGTTGTTCGTGTCATCAGATCCTTAATCTCCATTTTGCGATTAAAACCACGAAACAAATCTAAAGCGTTGCTATTTGAGGCCAAACAATTATTGTTACCGTCTTATGCGCAAGTAATAGCTGAATTTTAGTCAGACGATGATGGTGTTTATTTGGATACAGCATGTATTGAAACTATGAAAGAGTGCATTGGTAATGGCTAGGTACTAGCCGAAATCTGTGTTTGCTTTAATAAAACCGGAAACGAACGGACGACTGGCTGCTGAGCTCCATCATTATGGAAGTCGTATCAAAATCATTGAGTGCATCCACATTCCTAATGGAAGGTAACTTGATGAGTTGATGATTATTGTGAAATGAATTAGAACCTATTATTTATGCAAATAAGCTCTAGAAACACGAATACAACATTGTTTTTAAAATTAATAATTTTCAAAACGTTTTGTTTTCGGATAGATGAATTTTTTAATTGAAAATTCCGTCACTTTTCAGTCGCCATATCTACTTTAGCGACGGAAAACTGTGCATCGCCATCATTAAGGCTGAACGGGGTGTTACGCTACTGAGTAGGTATTTTAAGTTCAATTGCTCTTGATTTCGCTAGGTTGCGGGGCATAGGTATGTGCGTAATAGTTTTTTCAGTTCTTTTCTACTGCCAGTGAAGTGATTCCCTTAGGAATCCAATGAGCGTTTTGGAGAGAAGTAGCAGATTTAAAAGAAATTTACACATTACAGGACGTATTTCACTTTTCTCATATTTAGATCGCTGCTTAGGTCGTTAGAGAGATTCAAAAGTCAAAGAAGGGCCATAAATTGAAATTATCGAGTTCTGTCCCGCACGCAAACACTAAACCACTCGCAAAGCTGAAGGATTTACGGCGTTCTTACGTTCTGGTATTCAGGCACGCGTGTCCACTCAGTATAATTCCTTCACGTCCAAACAACAGTGGAACCCCTCTCTGACAGCAGAATGTTTTACGTACGAAACGATAGTCGTTCAAATTAGATGTTACTGTACTGCTACATGGTGAGGATTTACAAATCTGTTGTATTCTCATTGTTAAGTATGAGCTACACTCTCAAACGATAAAACAAAGTTAGAAATCCACACATATTCGATATACGTACAGGGTGAAGTGAAATTCGCGCACTCGGTACTCGCAGCGCGACTCCTCACATGCCAGCGATAAAGAAATGTCTCTCACAAAATTTTGTCCAGCGAGCACACCTCGCAGAAAAAGGACGTCAAAGAGTGGCAAACTGGCAACACTGCAACCACATGAATGGTAACTACCTCTGACAGCATGTTTTACTTACGCTGTTCAGTGGATAGAGTTTAGGGTTAGCATAGAGCGGGTCGAGGGTTCAATCCTGGGTTGGGGAAGGGTTGGGGCTCTAACGAAATGTAATGAACCCGAACGAGGCAAGAATAATAGTTGGTACTGATCTATCACACCATTAGAGGAAGGTACAAAGGAAATAGGTTTCGCATCTGGTAGACGAAGTGGTGCGAATAAATTCGAGCCCACGACATGGAAAGGGCTTCTTTCAAAACTGACCGATTCTCCATTTCTACGTCTACATCTGCATCTACATGGATACTCTGCAAATCACATTTAAGTGCCTGGCAGAGGGTTCATCGAACCACCTTAACAATTCTCTATTATTCCAAATCCGTATAGCGTATGGAAAGAATAAACACCTATATCTTTCCGTACGAGCTCTGATTTACCTTATTTTATCGTGGTGATCGTTCCTCACTATGTAGGTCGATACCAACAAAATATTTTCGCAATGTCACAACCTAAGCAACAGCTGACATGTTAATATTGATCATTATTTTATACATCGTAAATGCTTCCGACACGAATAAATAAATAAATTCGTAGGAGAAAGTTGGTGATTTCGTGAGAAGATTCTTTCGCAACGAAAAACGCCTTTCTTTTAGTGATGTCCACCCCAAATCCTGCATCATTTCTTTGACACTCTCTCCAAAATTTCGCGATAATACAAAACGTGCTGCCTTTCATTGAACTTTTTCGATATACTCCGTCAGTCCTATCTGGTAACAATCCCACACGCTCAGCAGTATTCTAAAAGAGGGCGGCCAAGCGTGGTGTCCTTAGTAGGTCTGTTACATTTTATAAGTGTCCTTCCCATAAAACGCAGTCTTGGGCTAGCCTTCCCCACAATATTTTCTGTGTGTTCCTTCTAATTTAAGTTCTTCGTAATTGTAATACCTAGGTGTTCGGTTGAATTTAGGACTTTTAGATTAGACTGATTTATCTTATAACCGAAATTTTACGAGTTCCTTTTACCACTCATGTGGATGACCTCACACTTTTCGTTATTTAGGGTCAACTGCCACTTTTCGCACCATTCAGATATTTTTTATAAATCCTTTTGCAATTGGTTTTCATCTTCTGATGACTTTATTAGTCGATAAACGACAGCGTCATCTGCAAACAACCGAAGACGACTTCTCATATTGTCTCCCAAATCGTTTATATAGATAAGAAACAGCAAAGGGTCTAAACACTACCTTCGGGAACGCCAGAAATCACATCGGTTTTACTCGATGACTTTCCGTCAATTACTACGAACTGTGATGTCTCTAACAGGAAATCACAAACCCAGTCACATAACTGAGATGATTTTCCATAAGCATGCAATTTCACTACGAGCCGCTTGTGTGGTACCGTGTCAAAAGCCTTCCAGAAATCCAGAAATACGGAATCGATCTTAAATCGATTGTGAGCAGCACTCAACACTTCATGTGAATAACGAGCTAGTTGTGTTTCACAGTAACGATGTTTTCTATATCCATGTTGACCATGTGTCAATAGACCATTTTCTTCGAGGTAATTCATAAATTCATAACTTTAGAACACAATATATGTTCGAAAACGTTAACGATATAGGCCTGTAATTTAGTGGATTACTCCTACTACCTTTCTTGAATATTGGTGTGACCTATTCTACTTTCCAGTCTCTGGGTACGGATCTTTCGTTGAGCGAACCAGCTGTATATGATTGTTAGATATGGAACTAATGCATCAGCATACTCCAAAATAAACCTAACTGGTTTTCAGTCTGGACCAGAAGACTTGCTTTTATTAAGTGATTTAAGTTGTTTCTGCTACGATTGTAGTATGTAAGTGCAAATGTTTTCCAGAGCACCCGCTGCAATCGCTGCTGACGATTCAGATGCCAGGTACCGTACCACATGGACTAAATTTACCAAATAGAAAACATATGCTTGAACCCAGGCTCGAACCCTGGACTTTTTGCATGCTAAGCGGAAACACAACCACTGCACCAATTTTACAGTGGAAGCGCTGTATGTTGACAGGGGTAGTTAAGGTACATGTGCTTACAGTAGTGTCAGATTGCCACTCTATAACGTGCTTTTTCCGTCGGGTGTACTCGAAGAATGAAATTTTGTGACAGACATTTTTTTATCGCTGTCATGTGAGGAGTAGCGCCGCTAAACCCGAGTGCGCGAATTTCGCTTCACCCTGTCGGATGTTCCATGCGGCTTTTCGCGGATGATGCTGTAGTATACAGAGAAGTTGCAGCATTAGAAAATTGTAGCGAAATGCAGGAAGATCTGCAGCGGATAGGCACTTCGTGCAGGGAGTGGCAACTGACCCTAACATAGACAAATGTAATGTATTGCGAATACAAAGAAAGAAGGATCCTTTATTGTGTGATTATATGATAGAGGAACAAAGACTGGTAGCAGTTACTTCTGTAAAATAACTGGGAGTATGCGTGCGGAACGATTTGAAGTGGAATGATCATATAAAATTAATTGTTGATAAGGCGGGTACCAGGTTGAGATTCATTGGGAGAGTCCTTAGAAAATGTAGTCCATCGACAAAGGATGTGGCTTACAAAACACTCGTTCGACCTATACTTGAATATTGCTCATCCGTGTAGGATCCGTACCAGATCGGATTGACGGAGGAGATAGAGAAGATCCAAAGAAGAGCGGCGCGTTTCGTCACAGTGTTATTTGGTAACCGTGATAGCGTTACGGAGATGTTTAACAAACTCAAGTGGCAAACTCTGCAAGAGAGGCGCTCTGCATCGCGGTGTAGCTTGTTCGCCAGGTTTCGAGAGGCTGCGTTTCTGGATGAGGTACCGAATATATTGCTTCCCCCTGCTTATACCTCCCGAGGAGATCACGAATGTAAAATTAGAGAGATTAGAGCGCGCACGGAGGCTTTCAGACAGTCGTTCTTCCCGCGAACCATACGAGACTGGAACAGGAGAGAGAGGTAATGACAGTGGCACGTAAAGTGCCCTCCGCCACACACAGTTGGGTGGCTTGCGGAGTATAAATGTAGATGTAGATGTAGATGTATATAAAAATACGCTTGCACGTATGACTGCATCTCCTCCTAGGTCACTGGATCGATTTCAGCTACACTTAGTACACACATCACTTACTGTCTGGAAATCATCGCTGTGGGTGTAAGAACCACCTATCCATCAAAGGGGTGCGGGTGGGCGTGGAAAAGCAATATGAATGTAGTTTGTGACACTTGCACAGAGTGATGCTTGTACGGAGGGAAATGTGCTGACATTTGTACGGAGCACAGGACAGTGTAGGTAGTGGACGAGGTGTTTCAGAAGTGGGATAAAATGGCCTGCCCGCCGCTATTTCGCGGAATTCAAAGCTCAGCTCCTGCACAAAGTTACCTGTCCCCGCACCAGTTCTTAGTGTGCGTGGCTTTCTCCCGGAGTTCAGTGCTGCAGTTGGCCTCTGACTGTCAAGCAGTGTTCCGTGTTTTATTTTCTGAGATATACGGGAACAGTCAAAGGGAATACGAGAACAGTCAAAGGGAAACACTTATTGTTGTACAACCGGCATCAGTATGTAGTGGAATATTCGGACAAACGAAAAGTGACTTACTATCGTTGTGTAAACTCTAAAAACAATGGAATACTATCCACAAGAAATAAGTTAGTTTTAGGGGGAAGTAGACATCTTTGTATCTCAGATGAGGCAGCAAAGGAAGTGTGAAAACATTTTGTCAGCCCAAAGAAGCGGGCAAATGAAACAGACGCTAGAGTTTCATCAGTTTACATTAAAGGAGAAGGACACCTCTTTAATCGAGGCAACGACTTAGTAACATCGTTACCACCACAAAAAAGTACAAAACAACGATTACATAACATTAAGCGAAAATATATGGAACTATAGAAGACCCCACCGTTTCTGGAGGAATATTCTTCCAAGAAAATAATTTACTGGTGGATTATGGTAGCAATTTTTATTTGTAGTTCATAACAGGAGACTCAATGATGAAATGGTGGCGTTTGCCAGCGAAACGGGACAAGCGCATTAATCAAATTGCTTAGAAGGGAAAAAAACACCATTCCAATTGTTTACGCTTTTCTGCTAAATTAAAAAGCGAGAAACATAAGTAAGATTTTTTCAGGTTATTGCAAACTAAGGCGCCTGGGAGGAATCTTGCATCTCTGATGATGGACTCGGAATTGCCATCCTCCAAGCAGCTAACAGTTTGTTTCCTGGAACAAAGATTACTGGTTACAACTACCATTTTAGTCAATAAATGTGGAAACAAATTCAGTGTTGCTTTTTCGTTCAAACCTATAAGGAAAAGGAGAAATTCGTTGTCACGTAAGAATGTGTTCCGCTTTAACACATCTTCCACTGGAAATGTTGGATGCTGGTTTGCTGTGTATTCAGGGGAGCACGCCCTAAAACCAAAAGCTTCGGGATTTTTTAGACTTATTTTCTGGACCGGTGGCTCGATAAAAAACATATGTCAAGAGAGATGTGCAATTGCAGTGGACGGTACCATTGCACTAATGACGTCTCAGAAGGTAGGAACTGAAGACTAAGTCCCTTAACATCAAAAGTTCATCCGAATGTTTACTCATTAGTGAAAAATCCTAGAGAAGATGCAAAGTACCACGGCCACCAGTTTTCCAACTCATTTTAAACTGCGATGGGAATAGAATAAAAAAGTGAGCAATGAAGACTGCTGAATCGACTGCAAAGGCTTTAAGGAAACTCCGAACTGATGGGGACTAGAAGTCATTTCCTACTTGTGTGGCCTATGCAAAAAAAAGGTTGCAATGACGAAGAAAACTTCAGAATCATAGAAAAAAGTTTAAATGTTGAAAGGTAGTTTAATGTAATAATTGTCAATCTTGTAAATGTAGTAAATAAATTTAATAGGGGACGACAAGACACTACCTTCTCATAGTGTAAGAGACTACCTCTTCGCGGTCATCGCTGGAAACAAGACAATGTCGGCGAAGGGTCCCTCGAAATTTGTGAATTATTTCGTAATGAGACTACCTCAAACGCCTAGCCTTTTCTATGTAACTATCGTAGCATTCAACTTGAGAGGTTCTTAGAGTCAAAGTCTGTATGGGAGGATACCGAATATATAATCTTTGCAGCAGTGACGCGGATAAATGACGTGCCATTAAATCCATACTTTCTTCCTCCGTTAGAAGATGCGAAAACGAGCATGGGACGTAAAGACAAAATAAAATATCATAAAAAAGTGATTGGTCACAGTTTTGCAACCTTTCAAGGCATGTTAATATTAATTTCTAGTAACACATCGCAGACTACAATAGGCCTGTTGAGGATACGGCTAGGCGAGCAAAAGCGCTCGCGCTCGCTCACTTCCTGGTTCTGAGCGCTGGCGACGGTCGGGGGTTGTTGCGTAGCTCAGCACGGCCGACTGGTGGCGCAGAAGAAGTGCAAACACTGTGCGGCCTTCAGAGGAATGATCGTAATTAGGTTCGGCGCAGCTTTACATGCGAACAAGCAACACATACGACGCATTACGTACGGGGAGACTCCATCCAAAACTTAACTTTTCTTCCACGTCGCCGATAACAACTACATTTTAAAATCGTGTCTGTTAGGTAAAGATGTAGCAGTGCCAAAGTTTTGAAGTTCTTAATGCCATTCGTTTTCGAGTTCTGAATTTTTAATGTGATTTTAATGGTGTTCTTGAAAATCAACCTTTAGCCCTAACAACACAATTTTCGCTTGCCAGGTACATTCACAAAATATAGTTCAACGGTACTGTGCACTCATTTTATTAGAAATATAAGTAATTTGTTTCCAGTGTTTATTTCAAATTCAGCTTTAAATTTTCTTTGATTATCGGTACATAAATGTGAAGATAAAATACACAAATTACGTTTTCCAAACACATCAATACTACTTCTTTCAATAATTTCGTTCAAATTGGTTAATGTTTATGATAGAAAAGTTCACACTGAGCGAAGATAAAAAAGGTAAAATGGATTTTAGAATTTTATCAAAAAAATTAATGTCGCTACAAAGCGCGTACCCATTTAAATTCACCGGCACCATAAAGTTTCCCGTTCCTGCTTATTTGAGGCTTCTTGCAATTTCAAGCTCTTTTTTTTAATTTTGTGATTAAAAATCTACTCACGATCTTATTGAGGAGGTGCAGTGGTAGAGATATTTGTAAGCCAATGCCTATTTCCCTGGAGTTTGTTGATTGTGCTGAATAGGACGTCAGTCTATTCCCTAAATTTGTATTTACCCAGTCAACAGGCAAAGTAATTGATTTCTAACGACTGGTTGCCAGTTGTTTCCCTTGTGTTTTCCAGGAAATCTTGCAACTTGTTTGATTCCAGTTTGAGTTTATTTCAGGTTCGGAGTAAGGTTAGTTTGTTTAATGGTGACAGAAATCAACAACTATCTATGGCCTCTTTCTGTGTGCCACAGCCCCTTACGCAGTCCGCATTTCTTTTATGTACTTGTAATTGGAATACAGCCAAATTCATTTGGGATCTAAGGGTAAACGCTCCAAAGACGTGAAATAGCCATACATTTAAAAAAAAATTGAAGATTTAAGGTTGAGTCCCGTCTTAAAATGGTGATTTAAAGGGGTGAAAAGTAGCACTAGGGTCCGATTAGGAACTTCAGGGCAGTCGGGCACGTCGACATCAGTGTATCAGTGCAGGACGCCTAGTCTATATGTTTATTGTACGCGATGGTGTCTTGACACGCTTAGTGTTCTACTGATGTGGTTCAAAACTTCGAAAACAACGAAAAAATTCAACAACATAACAATAGATTCTATTCAAAATATTATGGGCACCTGGAAGGCGAACAGCCAGAGGCCGGAAAAAAATTGCTTTTAGGCGATATGACCGAAGGAAATCGCAGAGAACCATAATCATCTCAATAATATTCCCAGCAGTTTCACTATGAAGATACATTTTCGTTTTGTGGAGAAACACTCAGCGAATGACTATGCAGTTGGATCAAGTTACCATAGTGATTTTCAGCTTGCAAAGTGTTGCGCAGTTTCACTGATTTTTGTGGATGTACTGACAGTGTGGAAACTCGGCTACAACCGGAACTTATACACCTACATTGTGACGTTTTCGTGATTAGTTTCGTAGCAACTACCCGCGTAAGCTTTTGTTTCCTCAATGTTAACTTTTAAGACTTGACAAGTCTGTAGCTATGATTATGTCGACATTTAGACTTACGTGTACATACTGCTTTTTTTTACGCGACGAAGAGAACAAAATCCACCCCCAGAAGCTCACTGGCAACCATCCGCTTAAGACCTTGTCTTAAGAACTTGTCTTCGAATTAGTGTTACTCGGAAAGTGGTACCAGACATTTATCCGTTAGTGAAAAGCAAAACAAAACATACACCTCTGTGTTTCTATGTTTAACGTTTGTACAAAATGGTAATGAAATATAAATTTATCAGTTTAAATTTCGTCCTGAGATGGCAGTCATCCTACGGGTGCAACGCTCCTAATGAATATCATTCTTCTTACTTAACTGAACTTCATGTGTAAAATTTCATCTATTGAGTAGAAGGGGTTGTCGCTCAGAAATTCTTTTAATTTGTTTTTAAATGCTGGTTCACTATCTGTTAGATATTAATGCCATATGATAAATGACCAAAGACTATTGGTGGAGCATAATTCACCCTTTCCTTTGCCAAAGTCAGATTTAACCTGCAGTAGTGAAGATACTTTTTCCTTGTAGTGTTGTACCTATGCACTTTGGTATTATTTTTGAACTGATAAGGGTTCTTAATAACAAATTTCATAAGTGAACATATGTATTGTAAAGATACTGTGAATATCCCGAGTTCCTTGAATAAATGTCTGCAAGGTGATCTTGGGTGGCTCCAGCTATTATTCTGATTACACACTTTTGTGCAATGAACACTGTTTCTCATAGTAATGATTTACCCTACAATAAGATCCCATATAGAAGCAGTGAATAAAAACAGGCTTAGTAGCCTAATTTACTGATATGTTTATTACCAAAATTTGCAAGAACCCTAATAGCATAAGTAGCTGAATCTAGAAGTTTCAGCAAATTATCAATGTTTTTCTTCCGATTCAATGTCTTATCAGTATACACATCCATAAACATTAAATACTCTGCCTTAGCAACAGACTTTCCTTCAAACTCTATATTTACCAATGGAGTTACGCCATTATTGTGCTGAAATGTATATTCTGTGTTTGTTCATAATTTTATGAGAGTCCATTTCAGAGAACCACTCAGTAATCTTCTGAAACACATTACACACAATTTACTCAGCGAAGTCTTGTCTTTTTGCTCTGATTACTATACTTGTATCATCAGCAAAAAGAACTAGCTATGCATCTTCACGAAGTGGTAAGTTTTAATATATATTAAGAATAATAAGGCACCTAAGAGAGAATGCTTTGGGACATTATTCTTGATACCTCTCTAGCTAGCAGACTCTGCTGATTTTTGCAGACTCTCTGCACTGTCAATTTGAGCTTTCAGCATTCGTCCAGTTAAATATGAGTTAAACCATTGGTGCACTGTCCGAATAGTTTAGCTTATGTGGAACGATTTTGAGAGCTCACAAAAAATCCCAGTTCGTGATTTTTGGCTATTCAGAGCATTTAATGTCTCATCAGTGTAAGCACATCACTTTTTCAAGAATTCTGGATAAAGCTGTCAGAAGTGAGACTGGGCAGTCGCTGTTAACATCAGACCTAACCCCTTTTTTATACAGTGGTTTAACAAGAGTTCATTTCAATCTATCTGGGAAAATGTCTTGCTTCATTGAGCTACTACAGATGTGGCTGAGAATCCTACTTATCTTCTGGGAACAAGCTCTGTTGCAAATGCCACCAGTTACATGTGAGCGATTAATTTTGAGTGAATTTATTATCTTCCTAATTTCAGTAGAAGAGGTGGGTTGAATTTCCATTGTATCAAATTGCATTTTCATTGAGTTTGATAGAAATACGGTCTTCCTGTGCTCTCAGTTGACCTGCTTCCCTCTTAACAATATTCGGAATTGTTTTAATTTTATTATCAGAGGTGCTAATCTCAGATATAATGCACATACTACTGGACTCTTTAATACATTTTGTAATACAGTGCAGTAGCTTTTACAATGTCTGAGTGTTTCAAAATCATTACTCCTTCTGGCTATAAGATACATTTCTTTTTTCTATTTACAAGATATTTTTTCCCTTTCAATGGTCTTTCAGTTTTGTTTCACTGTTTTCTTAGGGAAACTGTGTTAAATGTACTCGCACAGGTACCACGAAACAGAAAGCATTTTTAAATTAGCATCAGGTTCCCTGTAGACCTCATCTCAGACTAACTGTAGGAAGCTTTTCCTAAAATTTACAGTTGTTCAAATATTATTTGTATGCTCTACTTTGCAGGACTGTTTTGCATTACTGTATGGAGCTATGTCATATACTGTGCCTATCTGTGCATCATGATCAGTAAAGCCGTACTTAACAGGAAAAGTTTTTATTTGATAGAATTTATCTTGTTTTTCTCCTACAACTGGATTCCAGTCTCCCATGACTATTATATTTTCGTCTCCCTTTACGTACTGTATTATCCTTTCAATATCCTCATATTATACTCTCTCTGTCTCTTCATCTTCAGCTTGCGACGTCGGCATGTATACCTGATCTATCGCTGTCGGTGTTTGCTTGCTGTCGTTTACGATAAGAACAACCCTATCACTGAACTGGTATCAGTAACACACTCCCGGTCCTACCTTCCTATTCATAACGAATCCTATTCCCATTATACCATTTTCTGCTGCTGTTGATATTACCCTATACTCATCTGACCAGAAATCCTTTTCTTCTTTCCTCTTCACTTCACTGAAACCTACTTTATCTACACTCCTGGAAATGGAAAAAAGAACACATTGACACCGGTGTGTCAGACCCACCATACTTGCTCCGGACACTGCCAGAGAACTGTACAAGCAATGATCACACGCACGGCACAGCGGACACACCAGGAACCGCGGTGTTGGCCGTCGAATGGCGCTAGCTGCGCAGCATTTGCACACCGCCGCCGTCAGTGTCAGCCAGTTTGCCGTGGCATACGGAGCTCCATCGCAGTCTTTAACACTGGTAGCATGCCGCGACAGCGTGGACGTGAACCGTATGTGCAGTTGACGGACTTTGAGCGAGGGCGTATAGTGGGCATGCGGGAGGCCGGGTGGGCGTACCGCCGAATTGCTCAACACGTGGGGCGTGAGGTCTCCACAGTACATCGATGTTGTCGCCAGTGGTCGGCGGAAGGTGCACGTGACCGTCGACCTGGGACCGGACCGCAGCGACGCACGGATGCACGCCAAGACCGTAGGATCCTACGCAGTGCCGTAGGGGACCGCACAGCCACTTCCCAGCAAATTAGGGACACTGTTGCTCCTGGGGTATCGGCGAGGACCATTCGCAACCGTATCCATGAAGTTGGGCTACGGTCCCGCACACCGTTAGGCCATCTTCCGCTCACGTCCCAACATCGTGCAGCCCGCCTCCAGTGGTGTCGCGACAGGCGTGAATGGAGGGACGAATGGAGACGTGTCGTCTTCAGCGATGAGAGTCGCTTCTGCCTTGGTGCCAATGATGGTCGTATGCGTGTTTGGCACCGTGCAGGTGAGCGCCACAATCAGGACTGCATACGACTGAGGCACACAGGGCCAACACCCGGCATCATGGTGTGGTTGCGATCTCCTATGGCCGTACACCTCTGGTGATCGTCGAGGGGACACTGAATAGTGCACGGTATATCCAAACCGTCATCGAACCCATCGTTCTACCATTCCTAGACCGGCAAGGAAACTTGCTGTTCCAACAGGACAATGCACGTCCGCATGTATCCCGTGCCACCCAACGTGCTCTAGAAGGTGTAAGTCAACTACCCTGGCCAGCAAGATCTCCGGATCTGTCCCCCATTGAGCATGTTTGGGACTGGATGAAGCGTCGTCTCACGCGGTCTGCACGTCCAGCACGAACGCTGGTCCAACCGAGGCGCCAGGTGGAAATGGCATGGCAAGCCGTTCCACAGGACTACATCCAGCATCTCTACGATCGTCTCCATGGGAGAATAGCAGCCTGCATTGCTGCGAAAGGTGGATATACACTGTACTAGTGCCGACATTGTGCATGCTCTGTTGCCTGTGACTATGTGCCTGTGGTTCTGTCAATGTGATCATGTGATGTAGCTCACCCCAGGAATGTGTCAATAAAGTTTCCCCTTCCTGGGACAATGTATTAACGGTGTTCTTATTTCAATTTCCAGGAGTGTAGATTCAGCTATTCCATTTCTTTTTCAGATTTTCTAGCTTCCCTACTATTTTCAAGCTTCTGACATTCCACACTCCGACTCGTTTCACTGGCTATTTAATTTTTTTTTTTCTTACGGCCACCTGCTCCTTGTCAGTTCCCTCCCAGAGATCCGAATGGGGGACTATTATGGAATCTTTTGCCAGTGGAGAGACCATCATGATATTTTTACATTTACACGTCAGGTGTCCTGTAGATACATGTGATGTGTCTTTCGTGCTGTGGTTTCCATTGCGTTCTGCATCCTCATGTCCTTGATCATTTTACCACTCCAAGGACAAGAGAGTGCCCTGAATCTCTGTCCACTCCTCCTTTCTCTGTGACAAGATCGTTGGTAGAATGAGGGTGACTTCATATGCAGAAGTCTTCGGCTGCCAACGCTGATAATTGATCAGAATTTAAGCGGCAGTGGACTTCGAACCTAGGACCGAGGGCATTTTGATTACTAAGCAAAAACGCTACCCCTAGTCCATAGATGGACAGAGTGACGGAGTGGACAAAAATACGATGTGGACAAAGAGGGAAGGTGGAGGAGTTGGACAGAGAGGGGGGGGGGGGGATGGAGGAGGTGGACTAATAAAAAGTACCTGGGCAACGTTGGGTACTCTTTAGTAAATCAGTCACACTAACAAACTCACTGTTGCATAATTTGGAAAGTTCTTTGCGAGAGTTCTGTGGCACCACCTTCACTGTATAGCCATAAATACTATGAGCCTGCTAAAAACTTTGCAACTTTAAGTTCTGAAGTGGATAGTAAAGAAATGATTCATCTCATTCCAGAAAATGAGTTCATCTTTATTATAAACAAGTATTTCACATTTTCTACGATCTGTTTCATTATTTCCATTATTGACGCAATCACGAAAAGCTCACTATCAATCATGGGTTACTGAATTATTTGTATTTGTGACCTATGACCTGTAGTTACATCATACACGAGCATTTCGTAATTAAGTGTTGGTCCTTACACCCTTGACACGTACATAGACTCCGCCCGAATATCCTAGATTAAATTCGAAAACTCTCCACAGTGTCTCATGGTGTGATGGCAAGTGACACTGTTGATGGTGACGCATGCATCGTATGTGGACGTTAGGCTTGTCAGCTTTCTTCGTGCTTCTCGAGAGAACTCGGCTGTTAAACCATCAGCTTTCATCCTCTCCTTTCCCTCTCATCATCAGTAACAAATAACATTGTAGGTATCTGCACACGCACTTATCATAGTCACCCACAATTATGACACTATATGCACATTTCATGGAGCACAGCCGCTACTAGGAGGAGCACCAACTGCACTGTCTAGAAACGTAAACATTTCTACATGTACTTCTACGCGTTTCCTCTGCTAGAGGCAATAAAGTGCCTGGCAGGCGGTTTAATGAACCACCTTCAAGCTGTCTCTCTACCCTTCCACTCTCGGACGGCGAGCGGGAAAAACGAGCAATTAATTTTTTTTTGTGCGAGCCCTGATTTCTCTTATTTTGTCGTGATGATCATTTCTCCCTATGTAAGTGGGTGCCAACAGGGTGTTTTTGCAGTCGCAAGAGAAAACTGATGATTTAAATTTCATGAGAAGATCTCGTCGCAACGGAAGGTGCCTGTGTTTTAATGACTGCCACTCCAATTCACGTATCATGTCTGTGGCACTGTCTCTCCTATTTCGCTTTAATAGAAAAAAAGGTGCCCTTCTTTGTACTTTATCAATGTCATCCATCAGTCCCAACAGATGCTGATCTCACACCGCACAGCAATACTCCAGAATAAGTCGGATAAGTGTGGTGTAGGCAGTCTCTTTAGTAGACCTGTTGCACCTTCTAAGTGTTGTGCCAATGAATCGCAGTCTTTGATTTGTTCTACCCACAACATTATCTATGCGATCGTTCCAGTTTAGGTTCTTTGTAATTGTAGTCCCTAAGTATTGCGTTGAATTTACAGCCTTCAGATTTGTGTGGCTTATCGCGTAATTGGGATTTAGCGGATTTCTTTTAGTACTCGTGTGAATAATTTCACACTTTTCTTTATTCAGGTTCAATTGCCACTTTTCCCACCATACAGATATCTTACCTAAATCATTTTGCAATTCGCTTTAGTCATCCGATGACTTTACAACACGGTAAATGACAGCATCATCTGCAAACAATCTAAGACGGCTATTCAGATTGTATCCTATGCCGTTAATATAGATCAAGAATAATATAGGGCCTATAACACTTCCTTGGGGGACGCCGGGTATTACTTCTGTTTTATTCTATGACTTTCCGTCTATTATTATGAACTGTGATCTTTCTGACAGGAAATCACGAATCCATTCGCACGACTTAGGCGATATTCCACAGGCATGCAGTTTGGTTAGAAGATGCTTGCGAGAAACGGTGTCGAAAGCCTTCTGGAAATCTATAAGTATGGAATAAATGTGGCATCCCCTGTAGATAGCACTCATTACTTAATGAGCATAAAGATATAGTTGTGTTTCACGAGAACAATGTTTTCTGAATCTTTTTCTTCGAGGTACATCATAATGTTCAAATACAGTAAATATTCCAAAACCTTGCAGCAAATCGACGTCAGTGATTTGGGACTGTAATTCAGCGGATTACCCCTACTTACCTTTCTGCGTACTGGCGTGACTTGAGCAAATTTCCCAGTCTTTGGGTATGTTCTTTCTGTGAGCGAGCTTTCTGAAAAAGTAATCAATCTAAAAGGAAGTCATATAATCACATTACGTATTCCCGCCGATCTACATTCCATTTTTGTTCTCCTTACAAGAGATAAACCTCTTATTTACAAGATATAGCTTTCACTTTCTCAAACTCGATAATGATCCTCCATACTGATTCAAATATGAATCACAGTGTTCACTTTTTTCCCGCTGTGGTATTTAGTAGATAAAGTTTGCCCATAAACTAATTCACCTGCCACGAGTGTAAGTAAAGGACTCAGAACTGAGATTCTTTCTATCAGGCTGTTTTCAGTCATGCAACGATCCTAGGCCTGGGTTCAATCCCAGCCACCGCTTCAAATTTATCAGTTGTGACGTCCAAAGATTAGAGGTATAATGCAGGCCAAATGCCATGGCCGCTGGATGTGCAATCGGCTGTGGAAGTAGGGGGAGGGTGGCAATGATGGGGGGTCGCTCAGAGTGTTGTAGGGGAAATGCCGAGGGCAGTAGGAGAAGTGCCTTTCTAAAGAGAAGCCTACACTCAAGTTTCTTGTAAATATTATGTGGGGCCCGTCAGCGCCCAAACTTGCATGGTGACCATTTAAAAAGATCTACTGTATCATCTACTTTCGTTAGAATCTAAAAAGAATTCTGCCATATATGCAGCGATTTCTTTTCGCATACCTTGTTAACCATTTGCAACCTTCAAAAAAGAGTCAAGAGTGGCGAATTTGAGTAGAAAAACCTACACATTTCTCTGGTTACCTCATCAAAATTTGAAAAATTAGCTTCTTTTTCCAATACGTAGCATAGTTTACACTGTCTCAACTCACTAACAGTTTGTGCAGACACAATTGTGAGAGAATTCTGAAACAATGGTTTATTAAGTTTATCAAGTAAGGAACAGAGGGAAAATAAAGTCAGTAGCTTATGACAAAGCACATCGTTGGTACAAGAAAACGTGGAATGTGTTCACACATGTTGTTCCAAAACCAATAGTATTTGTCGTTCCACTAGCTATCGTTGGCCCTTAAATATTACATTCTTCCACCAAAACAGTCTGTAATTATTGGAATAACACGGTAGATAATGAAGTTTTACATAACAGCCGGGCAGTAAAATACTCTCCTCTCCGTGTGCTATAATCAGCGAAAATCTCATTCCGATATCTGAAACCGTTTATGAAATAGGAGGGATGTTGTGGATATTTTACTCTGGCGCTGGCGCGGCGCAATCGTAAATAAGTATGCTACATCAAATCAATTTTCTCGGTACTGGTAACAGATAGATATCTCTACCCAAATCTAAAGAATAGTTCAGTATGTTAGCTAAACTTCATGAGCAACAACATATTTTACGCAGTGTCTTACTTTCACGTAAATATCGCAATAACTATGGCCATTAACGAAATAATGGACACATCATCATGAACCTGTCATGTAAGTCTAGGTGAAGCAAGTATGAAATATTTTTACTGAGTGGTTTCTGTAAAATCGTTTGAGAAAGATTTCAGGATGCTCGCCTGGATTCTGTCAACGCTGACGGGCCGAAAGGTGGAAAACACTTATCGGCCTCCCCTTCTGAACAAACGAATGAACTCGCCCAGCGCTTTGGACGAAAAGTGGTCACAGTGCATCGTCCACTTTATGCTGCGCAAGCTGTATAAGTCTTTCTTCTCCCAACGGTCTTACAAAAACAACTAAAAAGGAGTGGAAAAAGTTCATGGCATCTTCTTGGGGTAGATAACTGTCCCTAATGGCGTATGCATCAGCAATGATCACGGCCAGGGGATCATAATGTAAAGGGAACCGCTCTGTAATAGACAGTATGTGTGTAGCCAGAGGAAATGGAATGGAATTTAAAAGTGTAATTTTTATCTGCTAGTTACGAAAAGATTCTCGATTAGTCTCCCGTTCAGATCTTTGGATCAGTACTTCCAAAAGGGAGGTAACAATGTGAGGAAGTCTGAAGTAGTAGAACATACTTGCTTCACCTAGTAGTGCACGCCACTTTTTAAGTGGGCTTGATAGAGAGTTATTCCAATTAAGTGAGGTGAGACCTTCTGTCGTGTCTGTGGGAAATTAATTAAGATTTCTGGTCTCAGTCTTGGCCGCGTAAGCCATTTGAATCCGCGTTCACTTGCAGAAGGTTCTACGTTGATTAATTGTGCAACTGAGGAGTTGGACGAGTTACAGCGCACAGTGAGAAAGGCTATGAATAAAAAATTAATATATTAAAGCAAAGAACTTTCATGAAAATTTCCCGGTTCACTTGCCACGTCAAATTCGGGTAAAATTCCGAGCTTTCGATGATGAAGCCTATTATCGAAAGCTTGGAATTTTACCCGAATCTGAAGCGGCAACTGAATTTTAATGCCGACTCCCTCACCAAAGACCTTTCACACTGACTACAACTATCTTCATAAAACTTCATAAAACTTATAAGTTAATGAACAAATTGTGGTTACTTACTAGCGGATGACGTTCCGTTACTCTAGAAGCTAACTGTAACCTGAAGGCTAAATGTAGTGTACGAGAGAAGTTTTCTTCATAAATCGTAGAGGTCAAAGATAGATGAAAGAGATCGTAGGATTCATGAGAGTTTGGTTGAAGCGGCAAAGAGTGATGGCTGCGTCTTCCAACCACAAGGGGATTTCAAAGGCGGCTTCTTACACCCAGCCGGCTGCTAGAATATTAGTTCAGAAGCAGTTGCTCGCACCGCGTTAAAACAGTGCAAGAGCCATTTCTTGTCTCTGTCCAAGTTAGCGAACTGTAAAAATTGTAACACGACTGTAGGTGGCAAGCTCCCGAAGCCACATGTAACCGCCGACGTTCGAACAGAAAGACTGGGGCTCAAACGGATACGTTTTAGGGCCTCAGAACGACCCGTACTCAATGAGATGCAAACTGCTCAGAAAGACAACTGCTAAATACTACGCACAATTAATGGGACACAGAAAGCCTTCATTTGGTCATCTTCTAGGCGGTCTTCTGGGACAGTATTATTTCTGCTTCCGAGATTTAAAAAATAAAAATATTCAGATGTGTTTGAAATCTTATGGGACTCAACTGCTAAGGTCATCAGTCTCTAAGCTTCCACACTACTTAACCTAAATTGTCCTAAGGACAAACACACACACACATGCCCGAGGGAGGACTCGAACCTCCGCCATTACCGCAGAGCCCCAGACCCCTCGGCTAATCAGGTGCGGCACGATATTTCAGCTGGTAACCGTAGAGCCATCTGCAAGGCATCTGAGTGACTGGAAGCCAGTTGGCTCAAACCTCCCCAGTATTGCGTAATGCAGTTTCCTATCACCAATTATCTTGAAGATGGTGGTACCATGGTTGTTGTGACTAAAGCAGAAAAACACATTCCCATTAATATTTTCGGACAGCAGTCCAAAAGACTCAGAGCACACATGCAACTGCAGCAGCATTAATTTAAGAGAGAGAGAGATACAGTAGTTCAAGTAAAGGAAAAATACTTATAACTAATGGTGGGTCAACAAAGCTACAATGAAAGATAATAGTTCATTTCCAGCAAATTTATTTGCGTGACAAAAATTTAGGGAAGAAAAAGGAAGAACATAGTTTGATATTGAGACAAATAATTTACAAACTGTTCTGCTGAATTAAGTTGGTCTTTTACTGGCGAGAGCGTACAGCAATGCAGCTTACTTGCTCGTTGTTAGGGAGGCGTGGCGGCGTGTTGAGATGACGGCAGCGACATGTTATGATGCAGATGAAGTTATTACAACTACTCCGTTCGTCGTATTTTCACGATGAAGTATGCTGGTTAAGTCCCTTCTCGGTTACTTTGCAAGATTATCTGGAGTGGCCTCTTCAGGCCATGGGCTGAATAGCGTAATTGTTGGTGACAATCCAAGTGCTTAGCACGTGAACGTTTCATCACTCGTTATAGAAACCTAGTTGTCGCTCCAGTACTTTATACACTGTTCGTGATAATTTCCGACTGCGATATAGCTGTTCGTCACGTTTGCTTGCGATCGCGAAATCACAGTCAGTTAAACGGTTCTTACACCTGATCCGCAATTGTAATTATGTTCACCGCGACAGTTACGGCTTCAAACATTCGGCTGTTCAATAAGATGAAATAGATAAAACACAGTTTTATGAAGCTTTGGTTCTCACTAACCGGATAAAGGTAGAAACAGTTTCGTTCACACGGTAGCAATTACCATAATTCCTACTCTGTTAAGTATTGTCAGTCCGTTAATAATTCCCAAACCGCAATATCTTCATAATGGTGGCATCAGCTTTCGCTACGCGCTGCGACGGTAACCTTGATCGTCAGTCATTAAATTGCACGATTCACTGTCTCGGCAAGTCTTAGCCTCTCTCGCCATATGTCGCACCCACGAACAGTCTCTCACTATTACTTTCTATATCGGTCTTTGTGCTTTTATCCCTACGACTTGCACAGCAGTTCTTCACATAACAGTAAATATTACAAATACAGGAAACATAAACAAAAGAATGTGAAGTCTTTCCATATTCAAGCAGTATTAAGAAAACATGTTGCTCCGTTGGAGAAAAATAAATAAGCTGCAGTAACGTTTGAACACTACTAAAAATGATTTAGATATCACTAATCGCCATATCTTCACTGATGGGACCACATGGTATCCGGATTCTTGTAATTTTTTTATGAAACAAAAATTCTCTAGAAAATCGACTCAATTTTTCCGATTACGTTTAATAGGCTAAAGAAAATTCGATACTTCCACAAGCAGTGCAGCCCTGAGGTAGAGTGACCTGGTTTCGATTCTCTGAGAATTCAGATCTTTTACACAAAGATGTACGTTCTACGAGTAAATACATAAAGACGGAAAAAATAGGTATTCTTCGACAGTGGTAATCCTTTTGGTCATTTTTTCGCTTTTTCCATTCAGTTCGAATACCTATTTAATTTAAATGTAAATTTCATCAAATTTATTGTAAATAACACATATATAATTGTCGTTTCTATGAAAAATGAACCTCTTCTTTTTTCCTGTTACATATCGCTCACAACAGTTTTTATTGCAAATATAAATTCTTAATTACCTATCGTTTACAAATGATTACTAATGAAGATCATGTAAATTAAACTAAAACATTAAAAAAATTATCTTCATGTACTTTACACTTGGCGGAAATGATTGTCGAACATTTACCCCTGTTTGAAAATCTGAATCTACGGGGTATCGAACCCAGGCCTCCACTTAACGAAAACTTTGCCACTGAGCTAAGATGCTTTACATCAACTTATTAAACGTAGTCAAGCATTAGACACGCCAACAGAGAGCGCTTATTACTTACTACAGTCTGGTTTATTCATCTGGCTTCTTTCACTATTTGTTTTACCATTTTTATATTACTCTGTGAACTCGGCAAGTTTGTTCTTATGCATGTCATTATATTTTTACCTAAATTTCGCCACAAGAGCGTATCAGAATTATTGTCACTTAACTACATCATTTTTAACAATCTAACTTTGATTTTTAATTTATTGAATTTTATTACTCTAATGGCTTACATACGTGATTAGACTACTACAGACTTCACTGACTACATTCTCCTTTTTACTGCATGTCGTACATTAACGCTGAAGAGCCACGGAAGGTGGTACACCTGCCTAATACAGTGTACGGCCCCGCGAGCACGCAGAAGTGCCGCAACATGATGTGGCATGGACTCGGCTAATATCTGAAGTAGTTCTGGAGGGAACTGACTATGAATTCTGCAAGGCTGTTCATAAACCCGTAAGAGTACGACGGAGTGCAGATCTCTTCTGAACAGCACTTTGCAAGGCATCCCAGATATGCTCAATAATGTTCGTATCTGAGGAGTTCGATGGAAGTGTTTAAACTCAGAACAGTGTTCCTGGAGCCACTCGGTAGCAACTTTGGATGTGGGGGGCGTCGGGTTGTCGGGCTATCCAGTCCGTCGGGATGCACAATGGACATGAATGGATTCTGATGATCAAACAGGATGCTTACGTACGTGTCAGAGTCGCATCTAGACGTGTCAGGTATACCGTATCACTCCATCTGCACACGCCCCACACTACGACCGAGCCTCCACCAGCGTGAACAATCATTTACTGACATACAGGGTCCATGGTGATGTTTCGTTGATTGGTTTGCACGCTGACAATTGTTGACGGTCCAGCACTGAAATCTGCAGCAATTTGCGCTTCTGTCACGTTGAAAGATACTATTCAGTCGTCATTGGTCCCGTTCTTGCAGGATCTTTTTCTGGTCGCGGCGATGTCTGAGATTGCTGTTTTACCGCATTACTGATGTTCACGAAACACTCGTGAAATGGGCGAACGGGAAAAGCCCCACTTCATGGCTACCTCGGAGAAGCTGTGTCCCATCGCTCGTGAGGCGACTATAACAGGACGTTCAAAATCACTTAAATCTTGATAACCTGCCATTGTAGCAGCAGTAACCGATCTAACAACTGCGCCAGACACTTCTTGTTTTCTAGAGCCTTTGCCGACCGCAGCACCGTATTGTGCCTGTATACATGTCTCTGTATTTGAATACGCAGCCTAGACCAGTTTCTTTGGCTCTTCAATGTATATAACTGAATAATATGTGTACAACTACAGTAGCGACCCATGTTACGCCAACGGCAGTTAATTTCGAAAAGTAGCGCTGTGAACAAGATAACTCTGGTGTATACCGTATTTTGCACACGTCAAAAAAAGTTTTTCGTCACCGCGGTTCCCAGAACTCCTGAAGATAGACGTTGACAGTGGATACTGTATCACAGACACAGTCCCTTTGACTGTTCAGAGATGTCACTAAACCGACCCAAAGATATAAACAAACATGCATGAGCAGCGCCTAATAGACGGAGTGGGTCCGACAGACTATCAGTTCCTGTCACTCCACCAGGAAGGAGGTACACGGCTCGTGTTGTCTGTGGTTCAACCATGACTAGACGGTCAATACCGTGAATCGGTCACGTCCGCTTTGCTACTTTGAGCCAGGAAGGGCTCTCAACTAGGGAAGTGTCCAGGCGTCTCCGAGTGAACCAAAGCGACGAAATTGTTCGGACATGGAGGAGCTACAGACAGACAGGAATTGTCGATAACATGCCTCGCTCAGCCCCTCCCAAGGACTACTACTGCAGTGGATGACCGCTACTTACGGCTTATGGCTCGCAGGAACCCTTGCAGTAAAGCCACCACGTTGAATAATGCTTTTCGTGCAGCCACAGGACATCGTGTTACGGCTCAAACTGTGCGCAATAGGCTGCATCATGCGCAACTTCACTCCAGACGTACAAGGCGAGGTCCATGTTTGCAACCACGACACCATGTAGCGCGGTACAGATGCGCCCAACAACATGCCGATTGGACCTCTCAGAATTGGCCTCGTGTTTTCTTCACCGATGAGTGTCGCATATGCCTTCAACCAGACGATCGGAGACGTGTTCGGAGGCAACACGGTCAGGGTGAACGCCTTAGATACACAATCCAGCGAGTACGGCAAGGTGAAGGTTCCCTGCTGTTTCGGCTGTACGATACGTGAATGCCAAAATGCCATCGTCCGAAAGATTGCGCAACCACATCGGCAGCATATTGGCGAGGCATTCGTCTTCATGGACGACTATTCGCGCCCCCATCGTGCACCTCTTGTGAATGACTTCCTTCAGGGCAACAACATCGCTCGATTAGAGTGGCCAGCATGTTCTTCAGACCTAAACCCTATCGAACATGCCTGGGATAGATTGGAAAGGGCTGTTTATGGACGACGTGACCCACCAACCACTCTGAGGGATCTACGCCGTGTGGACAATGTGGTCCATTAGTGCCTTGATGAACTTGTGGATAGTATGCCACGACGAATAAAGGCATGCATCATTTCAAGAGAACGTGCTACTGGGTATTAGAGGTACCGATGTGCACAGCAATCTGGACCACCACCTCTTAAGGTCTCGCTGTATGGTGGTACAACTTGCAATGTGTGGTTTTCATGAGCAATAAAAAGGGCGGAGATGATGTTAATGTTGATCCCTATTCCAATTTTCTATACACGTTCCGTAACTCTCGGAACCGAAGTGATACAAAACATTTTTGACTTGTGTATATAATTTAGCACCTGAAAATGCAAATTTAATTTTGCGAAACCGGTCGTGTTCTCCAATAAAAATTTCTATCACTCACAACGCTCTTGTTTATTCTATTCAAGAAAACTATAGGCTGGGAAGTGTCAGAGATCTTGAAGTCTCAGCAGCAGCTATCCTTAAAACTCTATCACAAGCCTTTTGTATGTCCAGGAATACAGCAGTCGTATGTTCGGAGACATTGGTATTATTGTCTGTGTTATCGATGACTCGTAACAGTACAGCCGACAGCGAAGGCTGACAAGCAGACTGATCAAGTCGAATAACGTCGTGATCGGTGATGAAAGATATTAGCTGGTGCAATATTAGTATTTCCAGAATGCTGCTATTCGGCAACGCATTCAAGGCTGTGATGTTGCCACAACACAGGCATCCACCAGCCTCATCAGATCACCGGCCAGTGGACAACGCTTGTAAACAGATACATCGGTTGGCGTACGCATGTCGCTCTGTCAACATGTTTAAAAGCGATCGTGTGGCAAGCTCCACAGTGACGCGCTCCCAGTACAACTACCGACGTTACGGTCGCAGAACTGTTGACATACGCCGTTCACATGTCCAATTTCACGCAGAGCAAGAATTCGTCCACCCAACACTGATGTAATAATCTCACGGCACGGCATAAAGCACAAACCTTGCTCAAACCCCGGACTACTTGGATATCGAAATGCTAAAAAAACTTGAGGCTGGACCTTCATTTACAAACTATAAACGATCTCACTTAGGACCATCACACTGTGCTTCAAGTGATACCAGAGGCCATTACACATCTGCCATTTCCATCGACAGCGACTGACACCTGGAAACAGTTCGAGCGATGTTAGTTCTGCTGAAGATGCAGATTGATGAATGCCGCACGACGTACCATGATGTATATTCGCCATTGTTGCAGGAGCAGAAAGCTCTGAAAAACCGGGGGAGGGAGCGCTGACAACGTTTTCGCGGTTCAGAGTACCATAGACAGATGAAGAGGCTCTCCAGTATAATCCATAGCCGGGCCACAGGACACAAGTAGGAAATCTAGGAGGACAAATGGCCTCTCTGGTGCTTCAGTCACATGATCAATGGATCTTGATCGAAAATCTCAGTAACCCGGAGCAGCCTATAAGTGCTGTCTGGGGTTCGACGACTCGTTATAGAAGAGCGAAGTTTTTGTTGAAGGCTCTCGAAAACAGGGGGAGGCGACGCTGGCAACGTTTTCGCAATCCAGAGTACCATAGAGAGAAGAAAAGGCTCTCCAGTGTAATCCACAGACAGGCGACAGAACACAAGCAGAAAATCTGGGAGGACAAAATGGCTTCTCTGGTGCTTTAATCACTTGATCACTGGAGCTTGGTTCGAAATCTCCGTAACCCGAAATAGCCTGCAGGGACTATCCAGCGTCTGACAGGACTGATATGCTGGAACTTGGTCTGAAATATTCGTAATCCGAAACAGCCCACACAGAATCTCCAGGTTCCGACAGGTCTGATATGCTTCAGCTTGGTCCGAAATTTCCTTAACCCGAAACAGCCTACACGGATTCGCCAGGGTCTGAGAGGTCTGATATATTGCAGCTTCGTCCGAAATCTCTGTAACCGGATTCAGCCTATATGGACTCTCCAATGTTCGACAGGTATGATATACGCCAGTTGCTTGAGGATCGGATATTTCCAGACCAGTGGAAGGAAGCTCTCATCGTCCCTCTCGCTAAACCGGAAAAGACGTGAGCTAGCCTATCAGACACAGATCGGTCGACCGCAATATCATAAGAAGAAATAATAATGCCCGAGATACACACTCGAAAAATGACGGAATATTCTGTCCGTTGGGAAACCTTCTAAGAACGCCAGTAATGACTTTGTTCTTCATAGACCTACTATCTAGTGTAGGCACCAATGAGGAGAGGATATTTTCCATTTAAAAGTGACTTTTTTACGAAGATGAAATTGTCTCACTTTCAGCGGTTAGTAACGGTTACCGTCATTTTGGAGAAACTGCTAAGTTTTCTCGTTATGATCGTATCACAGACATGTTTTCAGGGTGTCACGATTGTCTATCTAGTCTCCGATTTCCTATCTGCTCATAAAGTAATTAGAGTCAGCGCACAAGTGCTTGCACGCTCCAGCACGCGTCTCAGCATCTAGTGAGACTGGCATAAGTTGTAGTGTAATAACTTGAAACTGATTTGTTAGAAAATATACAAAGTACTGCTGCAAAGGTCGAATGCCACTCGTACTGCAGTGAGAGAGAGTGAGACGACGTTCATCACGCAAAATGTTACACGAAAAATTCCAAAAGACCACACTCCAAAGAAAATTAATCTAAGATTCATACCACCTCATCCAATAAGGGGCGATCAAAAATTTCCAGTTCGAAGGCCCTACAATCCAGAATAGATATGACAGTCAGGCAAAATCACCATGAGCATTGAGACAATAATTCCACCGACGCACCAGGTTGAACATACCCGTTTGGTAAAACACCGTGTCCTGCCACGTGAAGAAGTCCAATAACTGATTGCTGCACATCGTCGTCCGACAGGAATCATCTACTCTGTAAGGCCTTCTTTAAGGAACCGAAGGCATGATGATCCCATAGGGAGAGATCAGGACTGTAGTGCGAGTGCTTAAGTGTCTTCCACCCAAGTTGGCGTACCTTCTGCATTACGGCGTTTGCGGTGTGGGGGACGCGTATTATTGTGAAGCAGCAGCATCCCTTGTCGGTGGTTTTCGATAGACGTGCTACCCCATATACGAGGGCGAGTCAAATGAAAACCTGAAATTTCTAATAACAAATAGAAATTTCGCGCCGTTATCCTGTAAGTTGGTAAGCGTGTTACAAACAGCCTGCAGAATGGCCTGTAGGTGGCAGCATGGTGCACAAGCACACAAGCCGTCTGAGTCACTATAAAAATGGCCGCCCCACTTGCTACTTTCACCAGGGAAGAACAAAGTTCTGTTATCCGGTTTTTGCGTAGTGAAGGTGTGAAACCTAATGAAATTCATCGACGAATGAAGGTTCAGTACGGTGATGCATGTTTGTCACAGTAGCACGTCTACGAATGGAGTAGGATGTTCGCAAATGGTGTGGCTTCAGAGAAAGATGCTCCTCGTCCAGGTCAGGCACAACAAGTTGTGACTCCACAGAACATTGCAGCAGTTGAATCCATTGTGAAGGAAAACCGCATAGTGACACTGAAGGACATTGAAGCATGTTTACAGATTAGTCATGGGTCAGCACACCACGTTGTGCATGATGTGCTCCAGTTTCACGAAGTGTCTGCAAGATGGGTGCGACGGCAGCTGACTCCTGAAATGAGAAAACGACGTGTTGATGCTTGTGAAGAACATCTTCGGCGCTTTGAACGAGAAGGTGATGGCTTCCTTGCAAGAATCGTCACTGGGGACAAAACTTGGGTTCACTTCCACCAACCGGAAACAAAGAGAGCGAGCAAACAATGGCGCCACTCCTCATCACAAAAACCAAAGAAGTTTCAAAGAGAAGCATTAGCAGAGAAGGTTATACTGACTCTCTTTTGGGACGAGAAAGGGCGTCATTTCGGAGCATTACATGGATAGAGGGACCACTGTCACCAGTGAATCATACACAGATCTCCTAAAAATCCTCTGTGGCCTGCAATCAAATCAAAGCGACGTGCATTGCTGTCAGCAGGTGTCCTTTTGTAACATGACGATGCAAGGACCCACACTGCCCGTACAACAAAGGGCTCTGAGCACTATGCGACTTAACTTCTGAGGTCATCAGTTGCCCTGCCCGTACAACAGTTGGAACAATCACGGAGCTGCATTTTGAATGTCTTCCTCATCCACCATACTCACCAGACCTTGCCTCAAGTTATTTCCACATGTTTGGGTACTCAAAGACACAATGGGAGGAAAGAAGTTCCGTTCTGATGAAGAGATACGCCACGCAGTGCATGAGTGGTTGTGCGGACTACGAAAAGAATTTTTTTGTAATGGAATTTATGCACTTTGTAAGCGCTGGAGGACTTGCATTGAGCGTGGGGGAGATTATGGTGAAAGGTTAAAAAAATGGTTCAAATGGCTCTGAGCACTATGGGACTTAACATCTGAGGTCATCAGTCCCCTAGAACGTAGAACTACTTAAACCTAACTAACCTAAGGATATCACACACGTCCATGCCCGAGCCAGGATTCGAACCTGCGAGCGTAGAGGTCGCGCGGTTCCAGATTGTAGCGCCTAGAACCGCTCATCCACGACGGCCGGCCTCCTCGGTTTAAATATTGCTTCTAGCACCAGGTGTGTACCAAACACATTGAAGCTTCAGAATTTGATCTAACATTGTGCAACACTTTAACGAACGTAGAAATGACAAATTACGTCTTTCTTCTAACAAGCGGTTGCTATTTTCGTTTTCCCATGCCAAAAGGCCCCCATTTCCTAATTCAACATAGTTTAACTGTGCAGCTCACTGGTAATTTTTCAAATTTTGGTTAAATGTTAAACAGGCTTAACACAGTTTCTTCGTAATGATTACATTTAGTGCTCCTGTTTTCAACGGCTCAGAGAACTGGAACCCATTAGATGTGTGAATACTCATAAAGACAGCCGGCCGCGGTGGTCTAGCGGTTCTAGGCGCTCAGTCCCGAACTGTGGGACCGCTACGGTCGCAGGTTCGAACCCTGCCTCGGGCATGGATGTGTGTGATGTCCTTAGGTTAGTTAGGTTTAAGTAGTTCTAAGTTCTAGGGCACTGATGACCACAGCAGTTAACTCCCATAGTGCTCAGAGCCATTTGAACTTGAACTCGTAAAGACATAATTACAGCTTAATGTTGTGTTTTGGTCTGAAGATAATATTTGTATTCACTGGTCGATAACGGGACCGAGAACTGGATTAATAAAGAGCAGAAGGACTGCTGAATGTTTGTTAGTTAAAAATATCAGAACGATAAAAAACAAATTTGAAATTATCATCTGCCACAGCAGTTAAACAGTAGGCAGTTTACAATAAATGGCTTATTTCATTCCTTCGACAGAACGTTACTTCACGGGCTACAGTCAACCAATAGATAGGGCCAATCGTAACCACTAAAGAAATATTATATACAACGACTATTCTGATGATCTGTAAAATAAATCAGATTTCGCCAAGATAAACTTTCTCACAGTAAAATTCCTTCCAACCACACAATTAGGAATGTTTACACTCAGTGACACACTCAAAGCTGGGAATTTTAAGGTAATGGATATCCCGAGGAATAAGAGGAGAGGGAACTAACTCAACGTCTTTCAAATCAACGATCTATTTATTTATGTTTGCTCTATCTTGCGGAAGTCAAAATAACATTTATACGCTGTGATGTATTTATTTTTGCCACTAAACATATCAATTAAGACATAAACATCAAATCTGTCTTCGGTCTTTCCCAGTCCGACATCGCAAATAGGAGTCTCCACGAAACAAAACTGAACATTCAAATGACCTTCGATAATTACCTTTAAGATCATGGGTACTGCCAAAAATACGTGACTCGTTATGCCCCTTCCAATTTGAATCTAACATTGTATTTTCTCTTCTATTCCTCTACTAGAACTAAAAACATATTTGCTTTTTGACCTTCATTGAACCTTGTCATGACCTTGAATAGCACATCATTTTATACGTAAACCAAATATCAGGGTTTCCATTAAAATAAAAATCACCCTAACCTTCAAATCACCTTGAATATCACGTTCGAGGTCACGGCCATTAGTAGCAATGCGTGGCCCCCGTAGCCATGTACAACTTTTTTTATCTAAAACGTTTTGCTGTATTTCATCTCTGTCTCGAGTTACGCGCTATTATGGATGAAAATGGCCCTCTCTGTATATCATACAACCTGTCACATTTACTTAATGACAGCAATGAGTTCTTGCTCATGTTACGGACTAAAGGCCAATATAACACTTCCCAGCCATTCCTCCAGTTCAGAATTTTTGTTGAGCTTAATATAGGAAGCACCAGGTTACATGATAGGCTAGTAGACCACTTCTTACGAATGGTCCACGTCACATTCACGCATCACACCCAGAGAAACAACAAACTGACCCAAGTGTCTACTTAGTTGTGTCCCTAATGACTATACGCAGGTTCAGATGGCGCCGACTACGGTCTGATCTAGCTCATTTGTCCAAGCGAAGCCACCAGGAGTCTAAAAACGAACCCTCGGAGCACGCAGTTCCAAGTCCAGAAGCTGTGGGGAATTAACCTACCTGAAACGCAGTCCGTACAGTTAAGGAGTTCACATTCAGTAACACTGAGAACATACCGATTGCGTTCTACACTTTGTTAAGTAGAGTACATCTGTCCACAACGCATTCCCTCCTGGAAATTCTCGTCTTCTCAGACAGATGCGCCAAGGACTCTTTGCGAAGCTTGGTCTGGAACAGCCACGGTGTCGGCAATAAACCGAATTACAGGACAGATGAAAACCGTGTGCTGCAAGTACCGTCGTAAACAGTGAAGCCACCACGCAGGCCTATTCACACAGAGCACAGCAACACTCAGAGATCAAATTGGCAACTCACGAAGCAGCACGTTATTCAAGTGTATGTACAAAGTTTATCTGCGTGTAAAACATTATTACAGTACCCAATACATATTACATGAACGGAATTGCTGGAGAAAAATGAGACTGGAACACACTGCACCCTTCGGCACACACTGCTTGGTGGCTTGGGCTGTTCAGTAGTAGAAATACTATTCCAAGCAAAATTATTTACCCAGAGTATAAACGCGAAAGCTGTACGGCGCGGTGATATGATACCATTTCATCAGCTCAGTTATGAGCGTAGAACTGATCGCGTGTTGGTTCTTTGTTGAACGTGGTGACCACGTAGCACGCCACTTGTCAACGTGTTTCCTCTGCAAAACACAATAACCAGGTCACGCAAATCTTCTGCAAAGTCTTGCAAAGCTCCATTCAGGCTTTTGTTAATATCAGTGCTGGTATTGTGCGTGCCGGCTTTTATCATCAGCAGACAAAAATCTAAGAAAGAGAAAAGTGAGACTCTTACTTCCTTTCGTGTTGGAAATTCTGCTTTAATCACTGCTTGGTTTTGTAAAATAATTGTTGCCCATAATGATATTACCGTGTAGCTTGTACTGTTGGTGAAACACGTCGTTATTCTGTCAGATTGCACTCTTCGCATTGTACACGGTGCTCTTTTTAATGTCTCATTTAGCGCAGAACTTACAGTTTACTAATTCGAAATGTTCTTAAACAGAATAACAAATCTTTTCCCCACTTGTTCATGAAAGTGCTTTAAAGAAAGAGTTGCAGTGAGCATAAATCACATACGGAAAACTGAATGAAATTAATTACTGAGAACGATCACATGCAGTTACATGCATCTGCAACTACAGATATCAATTACTCTAGTCTAAACATTGGTTAAGAGTCGCTTGTTAACGGTATTGTCTGTGGATACTGACTTCATTTTAAGCTTGTTTTCTCTGAATGTTAACACTAATACGAATATTTAGTTACTTCTGTCCCGTAACTTCAGCGTTTTATTAAATTTTGTCTTTATTCAGACTGCATCATTTCTGAATTAAAACTCGAGCTTCGAAAGATAATCTTCTTCTCCCGCATATGACTATCAGTGAGGACCAGTTTGCCTCCTCTGTAGTGGCGCTCAGCCTTGTCGCTGGTCACGTGTCATCACTCGGTATTCTATTTCCTGTTGGTGGAGTGATGTCTCTTGGAAGGCGGAATTCACATGTGGGAAATCGGCAGGGATGTAGTAAAGCGTCTCCATTCCTACTGGACCGTGACTAAATGGTAGAGGGGAACAAAGACCACATCCTCAGCATCACCTACCTCCATCCTTGAAGGCGCAACAAATGCTCATCTCGAAGCACTAATTCGATTCTAACCTGCGCCTCTATTAAAATTGTTAGTGTACATGTGAATTTTTATTGTCTCTTTTATTACATAGCGCCAGTAAGTCTATGTCTGAGGGAGGATCTTCGTATTCTCAAGGTAGGGCTGTGTTCCGCTACCCCTAAGTATTACCTAAGCTCAGTGCAGGTCTCTAGTGTGGTGCGGATTATCTGCCCTACGTAATTTTCGTCACATTTACACGGCACATTGAACGCACTTGGTATTCCTACATTGTCATTCACTGGATGAAGAAGTCCGAACGCAGGTCTAATATGACACGGTTTAAAACCATTTCTCCTGAACACATTCTTAAAGTGTTTTCAGATTTCAGATGATCGTGATTTTAAATTACCTGCGCTGTGTATAATAAAGCGCTCAGGCCAGATGGACAGATATTTTCAAGTTAATTCAGAAGACATCAAAATGTATTGTAATAGCTCATTTGCCGAGACATCCAAGTGAAGTAATTATTTTGGTAGATATTTAGAAATGAAGATTTTTATGACAACGTAATGATGTGTGATTTTGGAAATTTGTGGTTAGGAATATCGAACCAAACTGCTGAGGTCATCGGTCCCTAGCTTACGCACTACTTAATCAAAGTTAATATAACTGAAACTAACTTACGCTAAGGGCAACACAAACACACCAATGCCCGGGGGAGGACTCGAGCCTCCGACGGGGAAAGGCGCGCGAACCGTGACAAGACGCCTGAGACCGCACGGCTACCCCGCTCGGCGATGTGTGATTTACTGACTTTCTTTCAGAGATGGCTAGTCGGAAAGCAAAGAAAATATGTTCAGGTTTTGGCACTAATGATGTAAATTGAATTTTTAATATTTCAGGAGCTAAAATATTTTGTCTTAGTAATGTAAACTTTTCTTAATACCCTACTTTATTGTTTTTCCATCAGTTAGCATTGATTTCCTTACTTCAGGTTTCACATATATAATTTTGCTTTCGTAAGTTTCTGAGCAACAGAACTTTAATTGACAATTATCACTGCGCTAATGAGATTCATCAGCGCGGAAGTTTTGTGGATGTCTCTGTAGTTTAAAGTACGCTTTGCACATCGCGTTTCCAGTATCTGGAATTTTTTTAAAAAATTCCATTGCAGCAGCAGCCGCAGTAGTTAGGAGATACAGCAGCAGAGCATTTATTGATCCCGCAAACAAGTAGGCCATTTATTATTTACGTGTGATACAATTAACATTTCAACAGAGACATGCGTTTCAGACGGGCAGTTGTGGTAGTTATTTGTATTTCATAATTATCTCGCAGTTGGAAGGCTAATAGGACAGTTTTGTTCAAAAAATGGTTCAAATGGCTCTGAGCATTATGGCACTAAACTGCTGTGCTCATCAGTCCCCTAGAACTTAGAACTACTTAAACCTAACTAAGCTAAGAACATCACAAACATCGATGCCAGAGGCAGGATTCGAACCTGCGACCGAAGCAGTCGCACGTTTCCGGACTGCGCGCCTAGAACCGCGAGACCACCGCGGCCGGCGACAGTTTTGTTAATTGTAACAGAACAGACTGTACTCACGCCATGAGCGTTGCAGTACACAGTTTAAAGTTGCATTTCTGGTTACCTTTTGCATTACTGATCACTTTTCAAGCGTTAAGAGATTACTTAGAAACTTAAATGCGAGCTTAACTGCTTCTCTAATCACGAGTTTTACTTCACATTACCACACAGACAAAATACAAGTGAATATAACTATACATTACATTAAAACTATTTAGCCTCTTTGAACTGTATTAGACACGGTAATGTATTGTATTTTTTTTAGCCGGCCGCGGTGGTCTCGCGGTTCGAGGCGCGCAGTCAAGAACCGTGCCACTGCTACGGTCGCAGGTTATAATCCTGCCTCGGGCATGGATGTGTGTGATGTCCTTAGGTTAGTTAGGTTTAAGTAGTTCTAAGTTCGAGGGGACTAATGACCACAGCAGTTGAGTCCCATAGTGTTCAGAGCCATTTGAACCATTTTTTTTGTATTTTTATGCTTTCGTGTATTGGTTCACCCCTGTAAGTCTCTTCTAAGGACAATGAAGACAAGATAAGTGAAATCATGACTCGCACGTAAGCATATAACAGTCGTTCTTCACTCGCTCCATTTCGGAGTGAAACAAGCAAGGGAACTCCGCCATACCCCACACGGTGGGTTGCGGCTTATGTACGCAGAAATGACTGTGAGGTAATAATCAACTGCTGACAGACGTCGTTTGTCCGTTTACACAACTCGAGCTTCGTCTTCTTCTCATCGCCGTCTCTGTCAGAGAAGTAGTTTTCCGTTTCCCCTCTTTTGTCTCGCAGTTTCGTACTCCACCTGACTCGCGCTCTGCACTCCACGTACGACACGCGCAGAGGTGAATATTACGTGCAGCAAGTCCTCGGCAAACAGCGGATACTGAGACAAGGCCACGAGCGGCGATTTGGCTCGTGGGTTTCAGACCAGAGGGCGGAGCGCAGCTAAGCCACCAGAGCAGACGGAACATTACCGTAATAGCGACGGCTGCGGCTCTACGCGGTTCCGTCTCGTTAGTGTCTGCCTAAAGCGGGAAATTATGCGCGCGCTGCCTGTCTCACATACGAGCTTAAATACAGGCCATACGTGCCGTGTCGGAAATTGCCCGTACCGAGCGAGACTCCCGGCGGAAAGAGAACGACTCGCTGTTCCGTACAGCCTGGTTAGAAGGAAATAGGGTTTCCAGAGGTGAGTGCTAGGACGCCTCGAAAGGTCTGACGTCTGCACTGCAGTTGTAAGGCTGGAACTATCGTAGAAACAGTACGAAGTCTCTTCTAAAATAAGTTGCCAACAAACTTCCCTTTTCGACGCGTAAAAGAGTGTCCACAAAGTGCCTACTTAACTTTATACTTTGATACCTTTAAATTTATACTTGATCATAAAATCTCGTTTTCATAGTGTGGTAAGGTAATTTGTAAAGTTATCTTTTCTTAGTCGTTCGCCAACAACGTGTAGTTTGTATTCAATATCTCTCCTTGTAGACTCCAAAAACTTCATGCTGGCATGCTCAAGTACACTGCGAATGCGTCTCTTCGTGTGCTGCAGCTCTGTAACCTAGACCTAGGCAAACGTGCTCCTTTGCAAACCCCTGTAGTAAGAAGTCTAGTAGGATGAAGTAAGTTGATCGCGGCGGCCAGTGAATAAAACCATCTGTCCAATCCACCCACGCGGACGTTTTTCATCCAATAATTTATGGGCGTTTATCGGACCAATGAACAATCCCCTCCTGCTGGAATCTAACGGCACGATGGATATCTTCCAACTGTCGCTACAAAGGATGGACTACTCTATATCTGGGCGTAACGTTGAAAAGCGGTATAAGGCGAACGAGCATGTGGTAAGGGAGGCAAATGGTCGACTTCGGTGTATTGGGAGAATTTTAGGAAAGAGTGGTTCACTTGTAAGGGAGACCGCATATAGGACCGTGGTGCGACCTATTCTAGAGTACTGCTCGAGTGTTTGGGATCTATACTATATCGGATTGAAGGAAGACGACGAAGCAAATTCAGAGACGGGCTGCTATACTTATTACCGGTAGGATCGAACAACACTTAAGTGTTAGGGAGATGATTCGGGAACTCAAATGGGAATCCCTGGACGAAGGTGACGTTCTTTCCGGGAAACACTACTGAGAAAATTTAGAGAACCGGCATTTGAAGCTGATTGCCGAACGATTCTACTGCCGCCAACTTACTTTGCGCTTGAGGACCACGAAGATAAGATACCAGAAATCAGGGTTCATATGGAGGCGTACAGACAGTCGTGTTTCCCTTGCTCTATCTGCGAGTGGGACAGGAGGGTACAATTTGTGGGACAGGGTATCCTCCGGAGTACCTATGTAGATGTAGACGTGGATCTACATCTAAAGCTACTTGATTAGCCTGTAATTCACAAGTAAATGGGTGGCAGAGGGCTCAGTGAATACCTTCAAACTATTTCTCTGCCGTTCCAAGCTCGACCAGCGTACGGGAAAAACGTACCCTTAAATCTCTCTGTGCAAGGTCTGATTACTCTAACATAAGAACAATTATTCCTATACCGGTGTCCACCAACAAAATATTTTGACACTAAGATTGATTGAAGTTGACGAATGTAATGTCATAAGAAGATCCTGTCGCAACGAAAAATTTCTTTGTTTTTATGATTGACACTCCAACACGTAGCACTCTGTCACCTGTTTCGCGAAAATGCAGAACGAGCTGCTCCTCTTTGGAATCGATGTCCACCGTCAGTCTTAACTGATGCGGATCCCACACCTCATAGCTATAGTCCAGTAAAATAGCTATAAATAAGTCCGCAATATGTACGTCTCTTTCCATTTAATGCATGAAATGAGGACACCTCGATCGCATATACGACATTTACAGTACCTCATCTTGAAGGATATATGAAAAGATTACCCATCGGGTAAACAAATGTTTTCAAAAGGCTATTCTTTGCGTCAATCTCAACAAAGATATCCACTGCAAATCAAGATGTGTCCACCGGCTTTGCCGTAAACAGCTGTACGTTCCAAGCTTCAAGACATAACTTCATGTGGAAGACTTAGTTTGATGTTGATCTTAGTATTTCCAGCTCTCTGGCCGTTCCTTGTCCACGTCGGCGCTTGATACAGATGGCCGACCCGCCCTCTGTTTTCACAAATGTCGCATGCCAAGCGCGAATAGTAAGTATGGGTCGTGGGTTCCTTTTCGTTCTGCGTCCAAAAGTTTCGTTGCATACTGGTATCGGACTCCGTCTCCTTAAACCAAACTATACACTGAGCTTCATCTGGCGTTCACATACTTCGTCAAATTTGCGACATTTTGAAAATAAATGAATTAAAAAAGGGCCTCGCTAAAAGTTGAAAATGAATTGTTAGTATTCAGTACAAATTTTGCGCTATTGGACTATAAACTGTAAAAAAGGTTTATCGATGTGACTATACCTCTACATCGTAACTTACCCTGAGATGCTCCCTGGCGTATTTTGTCGACCGTCGAGTAGCTTTCCCAGGAAGTGTATCATTATGATGGGTTAAGATTGTCGAAATATTGTGTCTAAGAAAATACAACATTCGAGATGCATATACTAGAATAGTTACTTACCACGAGCCATGAGAAAAACGAAATTAACTTAAAAATACACTCCTGGAAATTGAAATAAGAACACCGTGAATTCATTGTCCCAGGAAGGGGAAACTTTATTGACACTTTCCTGGGGTCAGATACATCACATGATCACACTGAGAGAACCACAGGCACATAGACACAGGCAACAGAGCATGCACAATGTCGGCACTAGTACAGTGTATATCCACCTTTTGCAGCAATGCAGGCTGCTGTTCTCCCATGGACACGATCGTAGAGATGCTGGATGTAGTCCTGTGGAACGGCTTGCCATGCCATTTCCACCTTGCGCCTCAGTTGGACCAGCGTTCGTGCTGGACGTGCAGACCGCGTGAGACGACGCTTCATCCAGTCCCAAACATGCTCAATGGGGGACAGATCCGGAGATCTTGCTGGCCAGGGTAGTTGACTTACACCTTCTAGAGCACGTTGGGTGGCACGGGATACATGTGGACGTGCATTGTCCTGTTGGAACAGCAAGTTCCCTTGCCGGTCTAGGAATGGTAGAACGATGGGTTCGATACGGTTTGGATGTACCGTGCACTATTCAGTGTCCCCTCGACGATCACCAGAGGTGTACGGCCAGTGTAGGAGATCGCTCCCCACACCATGATGCCGGGTGTTGGCCCTGTGTGCCTCGGTCGTATGCAGTCCTGATTGTGGCGCTCACCTGCACGGCGCCAAACACGCATACGACCATCATTGGTACCAAGGCAGAAGCGACTCTCATCGCTGATGACGACACATCTCCATTCGTCCCTCCATTCACGCCTGTCGCGACACCACTGGAGGCGGGCTGCACGATGTTGGGGCGTGAGCGGAAGACGGCCTAACGGTGTGCGGGACCGTAGCCTAGTTTCATGGAGACGGCTGCGAATGGTCCTCGCCGATACCCCAGGAGCAACAGTGTCCCTAATTTGCTGGGAAGTGGCGGTGCGGTCCCCTACGGCACTGCGTAGGATCCTACGGTCTTGGCGTGCATCCGTGCGTCGCTGCGGTCCGGTCCCAGGTCGACGGGCACGTGCACCTTCCGCCGACCACTGGCGACAACATCGATGTACTGTGGAGACCTCACGCCCCACGTGTTGAGCAATTCGGCGGTACGTCCACCAGGCCTCCCGCATGTCCACTATACGCCCTCGCTCAAAGTCCGTCAACTGCACATAAGGTTCACGTCCACGCTGTCGCGGCATGCTACCAATGTTAAAGATTGCGATGGAGCTCCGTATGCCACGGAAAACTGACTGACACTGACGGCGGCGGTGCACAAATGTTGCGCAGCTAGCGCCATTCGACGGCCAACACCGCGGTTCCTGGTGTGTCCGCTGTGCCGTGCGTGTGATGATTGCTTGTACTGCCCTCTCGCAGTGTCCGGGGCAAGTATAGTGGGTCTGACACACCGGTGTCAATGTGTTCTTTTTTCCATTTCCAGGAGTGTATTTCATATAAAAACTGTTTCAGTCATTAAAAATACACTAAAACACCAAAACACCGTTCTTCACGTGAACATTTACATTTAGCTTTAACGGCAGGCCGCGTGAGACTGAAACCGTTTTTTCACTGAAAATAGAGTGAATAAACTTAAAGTGTGTCGATAATTTTTACTTACGGGATCGTCTAACTGAATGAAACACAGTTTTCGTGCCATACGCTTTTCGTATTTATTCTCTGCAAAGGATCTTCAGTGGCCTGAACTACGTACATATTTTTTCTATATCGTTTGCATTTTGGGACTATTTGTATATAGGTTATAAACATTTTCGGTCGTTGGCTTTTCTAAGGTGTAGCAATATTTTAAATTCTACTTGCAGGTTCAGTGGATGATTTTCTACGTGTCCTGTTTTTGTTCCATTTTCTACGATATTCTTCTTCTTCTTATTATTATTATTACCATTTGGGTTTTGTTTTCCACCCTCGTTTTCCACAACAAAGACCATTTCTCTCTCTCTCTCACAGACACACACACACACACACACACACACACACACACACACACACACACACACACACACAATCACAGATATCTAAAAAATTACACTTGAAAGTTGGCAATTACATTCGACCTTTGGCAATAACGTCTGACAGTCGGCAACACAAACCAAAAAATAGCATCAAAACTTCAGTTCCTAGTGCTGTGAAGTGTAAAAACAGAAACCTAAATGGCGGCTGTAAGAAGAAGAACAGCGCGAAAAATGGAACAAAAACACGACATGTAGTAAATCATTCACGGAATCTGTTAGTAGAATTTAAAATATTACTACGCCGTAGAAAAGCCGAACCACCAGAACTGTTTATAACCTATATATACATTGTCCCAAAATGTAAAATAAAAAGTAAAAACATGTACATATCCCAGGCAACTGAAGATGCCTTGCAGAGAATAAAGAAGAAACGCGCATGCCACGAAAATTGTGTTTCATTCAGTTGTAGTTGGATGGTATAAAAAGTAAAAATTATCAATATACTGTAATATTAAACACAACTGAAGAAGACTGGACTACAGAAGTCGGAAATGAAGAATAAAGTGTTCTAGATGGTTATGACGCATCTGTTCGTTAACAGCGACCATTCGGTTTCACCGTACTTATCAGCTGGGGTGTGTATCCGCACAATTCACTGGAATAATATACGGGTACATGTACATAGGGTGTGACAAACCTTTCGGATCACGAATATACGGATAGTAGAGGGTCTAAAATGGTATTTTGAGGAACGTCATTGTTTCCACTGGGCTGTTGATTTAGGATTTTACTTTACTTGGCTGATTTGGAGCTATGTTTCTTCTGAGTTGCTTGACACAAACATCATCTTAATAACCAGAATGAGATTTTCACTCTGCAGCGGAGTGTGCGCTGATATGAAACTTCCTGGCAGATTAAAACTGTATGCCCGACCGAGACTCGAACTCGGGACCTTTGCCTTTCGCGGGCAAGTGCTCTACCATCTGAACTACCGAAGCACGACTCACGCCCGGTACTCACAGCTTACTGGCAGAAGTAAAGCTGTGAGTACCGGGCGTGAGTCGTGCTTCGGTAGCTCAGTTGGTAGAGCACTTGCCCGCGAAAGGCAAAGGTCCCGAGTTCGAGTCTCGGTCGGGCACACAGTTTTAATCTGCCAGGAAGTTTCATCATCTTAATAAGTTATTCAAAGCAAAAATCATATGCCACGCACAGCTACACACCGCGAAAATTACTATGTGGGGTACTCTGGTGAACCGATAACTACATTCCTACCGTAAGCAGTGTGTGTGTGTGTGTGGGGAGGGGGGGAGGGGGGGGGTTCTGCGCCCACAATTAACTCCTGTAGGCGGACTTTCCGGCGCAGTGCTTCTCTCCTGCTGATGTGATATTTCGCACAAAGTTTTCCTATATGCTCACACGATTTGTGCGCCTGACGGCATAGCATGTTCTGTTACCACACGCTGCCTCACTTGCTCTTCATCAATCCGTCCAAGATGCAGAAAACATTTACAGGACCCAATACACAGATTCAACGCGACCCCTTCCCCTTTGTTTACAGCCGACCTGTCCAATTAAGTAACAGACGTCAGACTAAGTACTGTCCCATAAACTAACATGGATACCCTTCCTAGTAAGAATACAACAAAACACGTATTGTAAACGTTTCTATGCCAAAACACGTATTATAAACGTTTCTATGCCAAAAAACACTTAGATTTCTTACTCGCCGCCAACTTCTCGAGTCTCATGGCCGAAAGAGACAGCAGAGGTAAAAAATGGTTCAAATGGCTCTAAGCACTATCGGACTTAACGCCTAAGGTCACCAGTCCCCTAGAAATTAGAACTACTTAAACCTAACTAACCTAAGGACACCACACACAGCCATGCCCGAGGCAGGATCCGAACCTGCGACCGTAGCAGTCGCGCGGTGCCAGACTGAGGCGCCTAGAAGCGCTCGTCCACAGCGGCCGGCGCAGTGGTAAAAAGTTGATCTTGTATTCGGGACGACAGCGGTTCGAACACTCCTGTGTCCATCCATATTTATGTTATCTGTGAGTTTCCTAAATCACTTGAGGTAAATAACTATATGGTGTCTGTGAAAGGGCATGAGTGATATACTCACGCATTTTGCCCCAATCTCCGCTTGTTTCCATCTTTAGAAACCTCGTCGACGTCGACACTTCAAATGCTAATCTTCCTGCCTTCGCACTCGATCGCCCTTCTCTCCACCTCACCTATTGCATCCACCTATCCCCACGTTCATATGTAAGTATAATTAATTCCCCCTTCTCCTCTGCCTTACCGAACCACATGCAATTCCTACAAACAGGGCATATTCCACATAATCGTTTCATCCCTGATTTAAAACCCCTGTGCTTCCAAGACGATTGACCACAGTCATATGCAAGAAATCAATACACGTGTCATCGATAAGTGTCTGCTACAAGACAATGAAATGCCAAAAATATGTAGTATAGTGAGAATAACACACAAAAAGTAAAAGAATTGTACAGCAAACCAGTACCAGGGTATATGTTGTAAGTATGCAAAATAATACAAGAGAATTACGTAACGGTAAATATAATTACTCCTCGTCGTAGTACAACTGAAGTGAATCAGGTACGTAATACTTGGTGTTTACCATCTTCTCCTCGTCGTAGTCCAACTGAAACGAATCAGGTATGTAATACTTGGTGTGTACCATCTGACTGAGTTTTTGCAAGTGTTATACGAAGGGTGTTCAATAGGTAACCAACACGTTTTTCCTCTCGGCCGTTGTTGGTCGACAAAATGCGGAATTTGATGAGGTAAATCGTGGAATATTCCTACTTCAGCCCCTTCAGTTTCATGAAGTTCCGATAGGTGGCGGCGCTATATGTAACCTTCAAAATGGCGTCTGTCACGAAGGTGCGTTCCAAGCAGACAGCTGTCATTGAATTTCTTTTGGCGGAAAACCAGAGCAATGTAGATATTCATAGGCGTTTGCAGAATGTCTGCAGAGACCTGGCACTGATCAACAGCACGGTGATTTGTTGGCCGAGGCATCTGTCATCATCGCAACAACGCACCACAAACATAAGAATAACAACTAAAAATACTAGTCGAGCTCATTGTAAAGATCTCTTCAAAACACTAGGGATTTTAACTGCTCCGTGTGAATATATTTACCAGTCAGTTATACGCATCAAAAATAACATTGGTAATTACTGCACAAACAGCTCTGTCCATGACCATGCAACAAGAGATAGACCAAACTTACATGTACCAAGAAAAAGTAAACATAAAACTCAAAACAGCATTTTCTACCAATGAATAAAACTGTACAATAAATTACCAAAAGAGATTAAAGAAATTGAAAAATACACTTATTTAAAAAAGCAGTTAAAAAGTACCTGTTATGCAATACATTTAATCACTGAAGGATTACTTAGTGAAAACATAGTAGGAGTTTAATAAAAAAATTTATACAAATAAATAATAATAATAATAATGATTATAAAACCTCCAACATTCCACATAATACCATCACTCTATGTTTTTTTCACTTCTTCTTTCCTTTCTAGAAATACTTACCCCCGAGCTATGCATATAACAATAATAACACTTCTTCCTCTTTCTGTGTTCAACATCTCACTCGTTATGGATGGATGCTGACTCAGTTTTTCAGGATAGCAAATGGGAAGCTGCGGTACAGAAAATATCCCAGAGATCACGTGTGTGTGTGTGTGTGTGTGTGTGTGTGTCTGTGTGTTGTGTGTGTGTGTCTGTGTGTTGTGTGTGTGTGTGTGTGTGTGTGTGTGTGTGTGTGTGTTTGTGTGTGTAGTGTTATGAAACAATGTGTGTACATTGCGTGCAATGACTGACAGTGAGATATGAGTGAACAGTGTGGCATTACGTTATTTATAAGTTAATTATAAGAAAATTATTGTATACCAGGAGTAAATCTAATTAATGTCTCTAACTAGAATTCTATAAATGTAGGTGTATACGAATTAGCTTATTTTAAATTGATCTAAACTTGTAAATACTTTGACATGCCCTATCACCTTGTAAAAAGAGATCAACGGATGAATAAAGCTACTACTTCTATTACTACTACTACTACTACATGTCCGATATCCCGCGTGTCTCCCGGGCGCACCCAGTTGTGACTCCTGCAGTGTTGGAATATGCGGACGCTCTTATCCGAGGTGATCGACGGATCACAATCAAACACGTTCCTGCTCAAGAGAACGTCTATGTTGATAGTGCTAACACATTAGTTCACCAGTTTGGGTACTGAAAGATGAGTAGCCACTTGCCTTCCCGTAGCATAATATAATACCATAAAGAGCAACAAAGGAAATCAGTAAGGAACTTAGTGCTCGTTACGAGGCTGAGAGAGACAATTTTTTGTCGAACATCGTCGCAGGCGAAGAAACATGGGTTCATAACTTCGAATCGAAAACAAAAAGGAGATCCAAGAAGTGGTACCTGCCCACCAATCCTTCGAAGAGAAAATTCAAAGCCGAACCCAGAGCCTGTAACGTCACGGTGACGATCTCCTGGGTCTCTGTGGGGGTCATACCATTTGATGTCCCACCTCATGGTGCAACGTCCAACTCTGGATTGCGCTGCCCTCAGGAAACCTGAGGAACGACTTCAGCCTGTTCGTCGCCACAAAATAGCAAACGCCTCTCCTAATTCCAAATGAGGTAACTATAGATTCGTTTATACGTAAATATTTTATTCGCTCACAACTTTGCTCCGCAAGCCCTGCTCATTTCTGCAGTAGTTGTCCATTACATGTTGCTATCCACCATGAGTACATCAGTCAGGATATTGTTTCAACATATGTTCCACTTTTTAACGGTCCCTAATTTGTTTCTACAGAATGCTATGTTTGGTAGTCTATAAAACATTCGCATTATACGGACTGCCCAGCTCACCTTTTCCTTCTTTAGCATCATGACAAAGTTACGGTGTTGGTGAAACTCCCGCAGCTCTTTATTTGTAATCCTCTATTCTCTGATATCTTCATTGGCTACAAGTCGATATATTTCTCTTGATATTTTTCTTTCGAACGTTAAAAGTTTTTCCGCTTTCTTTTTTTTTTTTTTTTTTTACGTTAAAGCTTTACATTCATATAGAATCTTAAGCGTGAGTTCAGTGTACTTTTTCTACATGATAACTAGCTAAAATAGTATGGATAAAATTTAAGTTAATGTTATACTTAAAAAAACTACACAGAAAATAAAAACACCACGCTCGTATGAAAACCATACACACATTCAATCATTTATTCACTTTCCCTGTCGATGTGAATATATCTGCAGTAAATTCTTCGTTCATTATAACGTTTATGTGACTCGCTTAGTTAGATATTAAGGTAAACTGGCAAAGACATCATACATGTTCTCCAGATTTGATAATGGATAAAGCTAAGGGACTTGAAATGTATACCTAATACCATGTATGTAGTGGCTGATTAGCGAAACGATCACTATATTAAACTAGTTTCTTGATCGTTGCATATGCCAACAGTTTACAGTATGATCTCGGCTGGTATTTGCATACTGTTACAGCTGCCTGTTCCACGTACGTTGTTGAGCAGTGGAGCCCTTCAGTATTGTCTGCGTTGTGGAATGGGTTGGACAATTTTTTTCGCTGCGATCTTACACCTCTTCTCCCATCTTGGCGGAAATGACACTGGCTCCAGACACAGTGGCTTTGTGTGACACATTAGCAGTGTGATGTCGTCGTAAAACGTTAAAATGTTAAGGTCTTTAACTGTTATAACGTGACGTTACTACAAAACGTTTCGAGGCTGGAAATGGAGATTCAGTGCTTCAGGTATTCTACATAGTCTCTCCTCGCTTTAGTACAACGCAGAGGACAGTCGCCCAACCATGTGAAACTATCAGAAATTTTTTTCTATGAGATGTTTTTCAGTTTGCGAGTAGTATTGACTTGAATGTCGATTACGTTGCCAAAATGTTGACCCGTCATGTGAACTTCTGCTCTGCGTCGTTTTGAAGTATATTCGTCTTGGTAGCACCAAGTCTCCCCACCGGTGGTAAATTTTTCCAGCAAAGACCTGTTCGCGTTTTGTATTTTAATCAAGTCACAGCAGGCATCCATACAGCATAATTTTTGTTCTAGAGTCAAGGTGTGCGGGACGAACATTGCACACACTTTTCCCTTCTTCGAAACATTGTCTTGAACTGTTTCATTTAGAGATACCACTCACAGCTTAACACTGCCTGTTCACAATTGCCTGGTCGAATGGACATCTCATGTTTCCAGGTGTTAGTTCAGGCTACGAATGTAGTTTCTCTGCTAGCGTTGCTTGTACGCATAAAGTAAGTCTCGGTACCTTTTGGATGCGCAGTGTACAATCGGGAAAACGAACGGAAAATGAGTGGGTATACTAGTGAGGAATAACATCTGATGTTTACTTAATACTCTATCCTTATATCCAATTACTGATCACGTAACTGTAACAGGCAATTAATTTCAATCCATAATGATCATTTTGAGATCTGAATACGGGAAGGAGCGTTAACACGTGACCATGGCACATTGCAAATACAAAAAATTTAGCCAAACAGGCTACGTCATTTTCTGTGCAAAACGAAGGACCGATCACAATGCAGAATTATTGTAGACAGGATGGAATTGTATGAACTTTAGGGAGCAAAGTACGCTTTGTCTCACAAGGAGTTTGTAATAGCTAGGAAGTTTATAAGGTAACTATCATTAGAATCGGTTTCTTTTGCCTCGTCACATGAAGATGGCCTGTTCACGGACATGCATACCTATATAAAATTTTATTCATGTATTCTCTTGTTACCTTCTAAAACAAGTACTAGAAGAAAAGGGTCCATAGTAAAAGATCTCTTTTGTCAAATTGCCTGTTGGTTTGTGACTCGGGTTCTTCGGCCGATTTTTTTTTTTATGACTTTCCTGACGTTTCACCAACACGTGTGGCTGACGTTGCCAAAGCTTCACCATCCATTGCTGGTGGTTGACTTCGTGGCTGCAGATTATACGAGTGTACCAAGTGCGCCAACATCCAAGGGCTTTTGCATGGTCACTACCGCTGCGGAGATCCCCTTTTACCTGCTACGGTCGTTTGCTGCAGCACGAGAACCCAGGAACACTGAGGCTTTCTGCTTTCTTGTTGGAGGCAATCTCGTGTTTGAGTGTTTCTACAGTTTCCCTGACCAAGCTTCTGCAATAGATCTTATCTACAGCAAGAATTTCTGTCTCCGAGAATTTTATTATGTAGTCGGTCTCACACAGCGCTTCCCCAACCACAGCCGATTTCTCCACGTGCCCCAAGCCGCGGCGCCGCGTATGTTCGCTGATCCTGGTGTTGACAGATCGTCCAGACATTCCAAAATAGACTTTTCCGCATGTACCTGCTATGTGGTACATTTCTGACGTTGCAAGTGGGTCCCTTTTCTCCTTTTCCGACCTGAGACACACTTTGATCTTCTTTATTGATTTATAGATAGTCTTTACGCCTCGTTAGGACAATATACGGCCGATTCCCTCTGTCACTTTGGGAGTGGAAAAGCCGTATCCGACATTTCTTTTTCCGATGTGTCACTTAACCAAGTGTTTGATTCTGTAACACTTCTTAAGTAACTGGTGGAGTATCTCCTTCTCCTCAGAACGCTCTCTAGGTGTTGCATCTCTCGTCTGAGGTGCTACAAATCACATGTTCATCTCGCTCGGTTTACGAGTCTATTAATAATGACCGTTTTCTGGTGTATCGGTCCTGGTCTTGAAGGATATCTGGACGTGAAGGATCTGGCTGGGGATCGGTGCTCGCGATGGTGTCCATAAAAATGAGGTATGTATCAACATGGGAGGTGGCAAGGTGGTATCTGGATATAAGTGATAGAAAAAAATTTGATGTTTAAATGAAATGAGTTGCCGAATTTGCACATTTATGGTAACTGAATAAATATTAAATAAATTACTTGGCCATATTTATCTGTTGCACAACGGATAGCACTAGGACGCAAAAATGTAAGTTTGCGAGGAATACGTAAGTTCATGCTCTGGTAAAAATAACACGTTTATTGAAGACGAAACTGAACAAACTAATAAGCTAAACAACTAATAAATGGGTGAAGGTTGTTGTTCTTTATGACACTCTCGGTTGAGCTATAAAGGTACATTTACAACTGTGTCTAGGAGGCCCCAGCACGAATTATCATTAGTTGTGGAAGGGTCAGAGGAATCTGTCAGTGGCGACATTCACGGACATATACAACTATAATAGAGATTCTGGACAAATATCAGAATAAAGAAAAACTTCTTTATTATGACCGTGGTTGGCAAACGGTCGTTTCCTTGGCTTGAGTGAACAAGAACTCTCCGATAAGAATAAACTGTTAATAGTTGCACCATAGAAGGAATTCTGAAACTAAATGGAAGTTTTTCCCTGAGAATCAGTAACTTTGACATGTTACGATTCTCATAATCCATGAACACATGGTAGTCACTAACAAAAATTATTCATAAAACGAGTGGTAAAATTCAGAATAGCTAAGCAAATTGGACACGAAACATTACTGTCAGACATGATCTGCGAACTGAAGGCTCTCAGATCCGTACTTACCTGTTGAGACAACAAAGACATGTGGAAACTAGATTGCGAACTTAACTCGAAATTAGCAAAGTTTTAGAAATCCGGTCAATTATACTATACGAAATCAGAGTGAACTTAAGAGATACATCACGAGTTCACATGTCTGAACAAAGGTCGAGCAGAACAATGACTTATATGCACGGCCAAGTGCAACTGGTTATAATGTTCAGAAACTTACAAGAAAAATTCCGTTTACCACTCAACGAGCGATGAGCGATGAGAGCAAGACGTTAATTTTGACTGGAGCTGAAATCTACAAAATTAGGACACTGAATTAACTATGAATAAGCACATTCACTCTTAATTGGTGCCGCCCGTCTCGCGTCTCCTGGAACATTGCCGAGCGAACTCTTTTGACACCCACGCGTCACGTTCCTCCGGAAGTGCGCAAAGAACTCCCTATTGTGTGGTGCCAACCTGTACAAGAGCTTTGTCCGAGGCGAACAGAAACGTGTTTCATAGGGTTGGCTATTCTGCCACAGTTGCAGACTACTTTTGCCCTTGCGGATCTACATATTCAGATTAATCTTGTACCCTCTCATTCATGATTTTCTTTCATCAAGTGAGAGGACGGATGGAATGTGTATACTGACATATTCTACTGTATTTAATATGTGTGTGTGTGTGTGTGTGTGTGTGAGGCTTCGACAATTACCAAAAATCTCAGTAAAATGTGAAGTGAAATAAACATAAGACACCTTATGCCCATTATAGAAACACTCAGCTGCTCAGTCTTTTTTATGTAGTTTACAGTATGCACCCAGAACTGAGGTGCCAGAGGTGGATAAATTTAGTTAAATGTTAAATAAAATGATGAAGAGCCTCATGCAGAGACCCTTCAGTGTGTTGGTTTTCGATACAAGCTCCCAGGTTTTCACCATAGCTTGTGATCAGCACATGTAGAAAGGATAGCAGCTGGATCTTTCTACCTCCATCGTAAATTTTATGATGCAATGGAGATTGTTCAAGTGTCTTAGAAAGTCACCGGCCTGTTCTTCACACGACGAAGGTATCGTCGACGTATCTGTACCACATCTTAGGTTCACAGTCCAAGTCGAGCACTTGTGCTTCTAATGGTTCATGAAGAAATTGATCACCACTGGGTTAAGCGAACCATCCAGGGCGAAGCCATCCAACTGTTCGTAAAAGGTGCTGTTCCACAAGAAATAGCTCGTGATGAGACGTGTATGAATATACCGAATGCCATGTACGTCTCGAAAAGTGTACGTTGGAATGACTGGACGATCAATGAACAACATTGTCACCCAACGTAAGTGGCTTTGCAGATTGGGACAGGTAGAGAAATCGGCCGTAGCGGAACACGCGCTGCGTGAAACCGACCGGATAGTAAAAGGCAGGTGTGATTCTTCAACCTCTCCCGGCGTATCTCTTGCTCGAACAGTCTACGGGTGTACTGCCGGTCCATAGTGTCCAACGGGCACAATATTTCGGCGATCAGATATGTCGCCACCCTCAGGTGCGCTGACGAACTGAGCTCCTGAGGGCGGGCGGCCGTCCTAAATCCCTTCCCCCGCGACGGCGGTCGCTGAGAGGCTGGCGTCGGTGCGGAGAGAACGCCTCGCGGGGAGAGGGGGATTAAGGACGGCCGCCCGCCCTCAGGAGCTCAGTTCGTCAGCGCACCTGAGGATGGCGACATGTCTGATCACCGAAATATTGTGCCAGTTGGACACTATGGACCGTCAGTACACCCGTGGACTCTTCGGACAGGTAAGTTGTTGCTGTAGGGAAGAGCTACCACACCAGCGTATTCAAGAAAGCTACAGAAACACACAAACGTGACTACAGCTGCAATAAGGAAGAAGAAAGTCTCAGTGTGAACACATCCTGGATTCTCGTGCTGCAGCGAACGACAGTTGCGGGCAACAAGAGGAGAAGCCCTTGAACGTTGGCGCAGCCAGGAAATCTGCGACCGCAAACTGGGCTGCAATCCACTACCAGCTATGAAGGGTGAAGCTTTGAGCACGCCAGCCATTTGTGCTGACGAAACGTCTGGAAGATCATCAAATATGCTACTGCAAAAGGACCCAAGACAGGCAATTTGTCAACAAATGGACACGAAAGCGTTAACCATATTGTGCCTCTTATGTCAATTGACAATAGACAGAAGCTAAAAGCTGTTACCAGTGGTATACGCCCCAATATAACGACATAATTGTTTACGCTACTTCCTGTAACGACTCTTCCAATAGCAATAACAATCTGACAACAGAGATTGCCAGTGTGTCAGAATCAGGCCCCGGCTCTGGAACTGAGAACCACCCATTCCGCGTGGCTGCCCCTTCCGCAGGAGTCGGCGGTCCCCGGACGGGAAACCAATGACCGGCCCATGAATCTACTGGCGTCGGTCGCCACTGCCCCCAACTGCCCGTCCCACACGTCAATATCTGCCCCTAACCGCCACCACCCCTTCCTCCACATCCGCCCCCACGGTTGGCAGGAGACGTGGTCGCCGGCCTACGGCCAATTATTTTATAACTCTCGCCCGTCCGTTTCGCCGGACCTCATAATCGCCTGAATTAATGCCGGCCAACAACTACAGCCTGCGAATTTTTATGTTCCCCGCTATTTGCATTTGGGCGCAGTATTTCCAAGTTGGCAGCAGTTTATCTCTCTTAGTGCGGCGGCGGTCTAACACGCCGTCACAGACGTTTATTTATTATCGTACTCGGTGCGAGAGCTCGCCGAAGCGGCTGTGTGGAGAAGCTATTGCATACATTCCTAGGACGAGTTCATGAATATCAAATTGCCTGCCATTACGGAGATCAGTCGTACGCATCTTTTGTTTTGAATAAACAACGGCCATAGCGAAACGGAAGACCGTGTTCCTTTATTACTACAGCATTATCGAATAAGTGTATTTCTTTTCATGCATTTGTCCACGCTCTTTCAATACTTTTATGTCCATATGCAAAAATAGCTTCAAGAAGAACGAAACAACGTAAGGCGCACTTAGTCTTACATAGGTCGGTCCGTCTAGCTCTTCTGTTTCCCCTATACTGCTCATTCCAGTGCCAAATGACTCTTTGTCGATGACGTAGCGGATATCCCACTCGCCTGTCTCATCTACTGTGAAAGGCATCCATAGACGTTTTCTTTATTTATTTCCTTTAACACACCTTCACTTCGTTTTTTATCCGGCATTTCATTTCTTACATTCTTCGATGACACGACATTTCAAAATATTTCCAGTGTCTTCTTCCTATAACAAATGAGCCACTTTTGAAATGCATCAGTGGTAGAGTGTTTAGAATTTTCTACAATGCCGCCACTATTACCATTTACATCAGGGGACGCACCTTTTCTTCCGTTCCGTCACCTTCAAAATTGGTTGAGCCATACGTCACTGATCTTCCTGAAGATCTTTTGTCTTTTGGGTTGTATTGTTTTATTGACTATTGCATCTGGTATATGGTTTGTGTGTTCTTCCCATCTTATTTAATGTTATGTCTTACTTAACATTGTTTTACTGTGTTAGTATATTTTACATATATAGTTCAGCTCAAATGTCGCCATCTCTCTTTTTATCGTTTCCCAGTCGCTTATCGAAGGAAGTTCATTTCACATGTTTCTCTTCTCATCTCTATACTTAACACTACAGTTTCCCCATCCATAGAGCACTTCAATTATAGCCATAACCTTATAGAAATCCAGTGGAGTATCTCTGAAGGGCTTCTACTTCTAAATATAGATAGATATATCTGGAAGCCACCGTACGGTGGGTGGCAGAGGGTACCCTGCACTACTGTTAGTCATTTCCTCTACTGTTCCATTGGAAAATAGAGGGAGGGAGAAACAACTGCTATATGCCTCCGTGCGGGCCCTAATTTCTCGTATCTTATCTTTGTTATCCTTACACGCAACGTATGTCGTCGATCGCAGAATCGTTTCGCACTCAGCTTCAGATTCCGGCTCTCACTGTTTCCTCAGTAGTGTTTTTTCTAGAAAAGAATGTCATCTTCCATCCAGGGATTTCTTTTCAGTTGCCGAAGCATCTCCGTAACACTTACGTGTTGTTCGAACCTAAAGGTAACAAATGTAGCAGTCCTCCTCTGGATTTCGTCGATGTCTTTCTTCAATGCGACATGGAACGGATCCCAAACACTTGAGAAGTACTCAAGAATATGTCGCACCAGTGTCCTTTATGCGGTCTCCTTCACAGAAGAACCACCCTTTCCCAAAATTATTCCTCTACCACAGTTCTCCTAAGCTCGTTCCATTTCATATCGCTGTGCAGCGTTACGCCGAGATATTTAAATGACTTGACTGTGTCAAGAAAGACACTAGTAATACCGTATACGAACATTACAGGGTTGTTCTTCCTACTCATCCACATTAACTTAGATTTTTCCATATTTGGAGTTAGCTGCAGTACATCACACCAACTACAGGTCTTGTATCTTCCTGCAGTCACTCAACTTCGATACCGTGCACCACATTTTTCCATATTTGGAGTTAGCTGCAGTTCATAACACCAACTACAGGTCTTGTATCTTCCTGCAGTCACTCAACTTCGATACCGTGCACAACATCATCGTCAGCAAATAACCGTGGATTGTTGCCCACCGTGTCCGCCAAATCATTTACATATGTAGACAACAACAGTGGTCCTGTCACACTTTCCTGGGCACTCCTGACGATACCCCTGTCTCTTATGAACACTCGCCTTTCTAAATCTACATCTACGTCATTATTCTGATATTGAAAATAAAGTGCATGGCAGATGGTTCAATGAACCACCTTCAAGCTGTCTCTCTATCGTTCCACTCTCGTACGGCGCGCAGGAAAAACGAGCACTAACATTTTTCTGTGCGAGCCCTGATTTCTCTTATTTTATCGTGATGATCATTTCTCCCTGTTTAGTTGGGTGCCAACAGAATGTTTTCGCAATCGGAGAAGAAAACTGGTGATTGAAATTTCTTGAGAAGGTCCCGTTGCAACGAAAAATGCCTTTGTTTTAATGATTCTCACTTCAATTCACATATCACGTCCGTGGCACTATCTCCCCTAATTCGCGATAATACAAAACCAGCCACCCTTTTTCACTTTTTCGATGTCGCGTCCTGCCTAAGGCGGATCCCACATCGCACAGCAATACTCCAGAATAGGGCGGACAAGCGTGGTGTACGCAGTGTCTTTAGTAGACCTGTTACGCCTTCTAAGTGTTTTGCCAATGAAGTAAAGTCTGTGGTTTGCTCTACCTACAACATCATCTATGTGATCGCTCCAGTTAAGGTTATTTGTGATTGTAATCCCTAAGTATTTAGTTGAATTTACAGCCTTCAGATTTGTGTGACTTATCGCGTAATCGAAATTTAGTGGATTTCTTTTAGTTCTTATGTGAATAACTTCACACTTTTCTTTATTCAGGGTTGATTGCCACTTTTAGTACCATACAGATTAAGGAAGGGCAAACCTACATTTCTAGCATTTGTAGACTTAGAGAAAGCTTTTGACAATGTTGACTGGAATACTCTCTTTCAAATTCTAAAGATGGCAGGGGTAAAATACAGGGAGCGAAAGGCTATTTACAATTTGTACAGAAGCCAGATGGCAGTGATAAGAGTCGAGGGACATGAAAGTGAAGCAGTGGTTGGGAAGGGAGTAAGACAGGGTTGTACCCTCTCCCCGATGTTATTCAATCTATATATGGAGCAAGCAGTAAAGGAAGCAAAAGAAAAATTCGGAGTAGGTACTAAAATCCATGGAGAAGAAATAAAAACTTTAAGGTTCGCCGATGACATTGTAATTCTGTCAGAGACAGCAAAGAACTTGGAAGAGCAGTTGAATGGAATGGACAGTGTCTTGAAAGGAGGGTAAAAGATGAACATCAATAAAAGCAAAACGAAGATAATGGAATGTAGTCGAATTAAGTCGAGTGATGCTGATGGAATTAGATTAGGAAATGAGACACTTAAAGTAGTAAAGGAGTTTTGCTATTTGGGGAGCAAAATAACTGATGATGGTTGAAGTAGAGAGGATATAAAATGTAGACTAGCAATGGCAAGGAAAGCGTTTTTGAAGAAGAGGAATTTGTTAACATCGAGTATAGATTTAAGTGTCGGGAAGTCATTTCTGAAAGTATTTGTATGGAGTGTAGCCATGTATGGAAGCGAAACATGGACGATAAATAGTTTGGACAAGAAGAGAATAGAAGCTTTCGCAATGTGGTGCTACATAAGAATGTTGAAGAATAGATGGGTAGATCGCATAACTAATGAGGAGGTATTGAAAAGGATTGGGGAGAAGAGACGTTTGTGGCACAACTTGACCAGAAGAAGGGATCGGTTGGTAGGACATGTTCTGAGGCATCAAGGGATCACCAATTTAGTATTGGAGGGCAGCGTGGAGGGTAAAAATCGTAGAGGGAGACCAAGAGATGAATACACTAAGCAGATTCAGAAGGATGTAGGTTGTAGTAGGTACTGGGAGATGAAGAAGCTTGCACAGGATAGAGTAGTATGGAGAGCTGCATCAAACCAGTCTCAGGACTGAGGACCACAACAACAACAAAAACAACAATCCTTCATCAACAGTTCGCAGTAAATCATGTGAGAAAAGGACAAGCTGAATTTCTCATGAACATTGCTTTCTAAATCCATGCAGATTCGTCAGATAAGCTACTCAGTGTCAAGAAACGTTAATATATTTGGACTGAGAATATGTTCAACAATTCAACAATTCTGCAGCACACCGAAGTTAGAGATATCGGTCTGTAATTTTGCGGTCTGTTCTTTTACACTTCTATACTGGAGTCATCTACAATTTTTTTTCCAATCACTTGGAAGATTTTGCTGAACGAGAGATGCAAGATCAATACAGGCAAGGTAAGAGACAAAGCCTTAGAATACTCTTTGTAAAACCCAATTGTAATTCCAGCCGGATCATGTGATTTATTTGCTTTAAAATCTTTCAGTTGTTCCTCTACGCATGCGGTGCTTATTAAATATGTCATCTTTACGGGAGTCTGTCCGGTGATCAAATGGCGAAATGTTTGCACAATACTCCTGTGTGAACGATTTCTTGAACGTGAAATTCTTTCACAATATTCTGAGCATAATTTCACACAAATAGACAGGTCTAACTTTTTTCGCATTTTATTAACTGAACCATATGCAATATGACACCCTAAAAATTTAAATGTATTAACTTCCTCTGTGATTTGATTGTCATTTCTATCTCAACTCGCATGGGCTAGTATTCTAAAAACGTCACTGATTTTTTCTTTGAAATGGAGGTGCTCATATTGTATTTCCTAGCTGTTTCACTTAAATTAAAATAAAATTGAAATATGTTATAATGTTATTTCGAATACGCTGCAGAAGTTCCGATGAAAGCCGTTACACGTCCCTTCGTGGCTGACGATTTTTTTCGGACGAAGAAGTGCACATCTGACGACCGCACACGTTTTTCCATGAAGGCACTACCGTTCTTGTCTCACAATGAAATGAATGTATTAACAGTTACGGCGATTACTTTTCCAATAACAAACAGTTGACTTACATTTTTCTCGTTTTCATTTGACCGACGTTATCATAGTGATCAGCCAATGCAATCACCGAGTGATGTGGCCTCTTTGAGTCGGTGTGCAATATAGGACCCCAGTTGTTTCTTCCATTTCTTGAGCTTCCCGTTGTCAATAGAAACACGCTCTATTTCTTACATCGCTGTCCCATCTGTCCGGTGGTCTTCGTCATTGACTGTCTTGGTAAACTGGCCTCCATTCCACTACCCGTTTTGACCATCTGCCGTCCTTTCTTCTAGCGACATGGCAAACCCTCTGCAGTTTCAAGGTATTCACTCTGTCCATTATGTCAGTGACCTCTGTTGTCTTATAACTGTTTCCTTTCTTTCTTAGTGTGGCGCAACATTGATCATTCCATTCCTCTTTGGGTTAACATTACTTTTGACATTAAAATTGCTACACCAAGAAGAAACGCAGATGATAAACGGGTTTTCATTGGACAAATATATTATACTAGAACTGAGATGTCATTACATTCTCAAGCAACTTGGGTGCATAGATCCTGAGAAATCAGTACCCAGAGCAACCACCTCCGGCCGTAATAACGACCTTGATACGCCTGGCCATTGAGTCAAACAGAGCTTGGATGGCGTGTACAGGTACAGCTGCCCATGCAGCTTCAACACGATACCACAGTTAGCCAACAGTATGACTGGCGTATTGTGGCGAGCCAGTTGCTCGGCCATCATTGACCAGACGTTTCCAATTGGTGAGAGATCTAGAGAATGTGCTGGCCAGGGCAGCAGTCGAACATTTTATGAATCCAGACCGGCCCGTACAGGACCTGCAACATGCGGTCGTGCATTATCCTGCTGAAATGTGGGGTTTCGCAGGGATCGAATGAAGGATAGAGCCATCATGATGGTACGACCATCATGATTCTGTAAACAGAAAACCTTGATTCATCCGAAAAAATGACGTTTTGCCATTCGTGCACCCAGGTTCGTAGTTGAGTGCACCATCGCAGGCGCTCCTGCCTGTGATGCAGCGTCAAGGATAGCTGCAGTCATGTCTCCGAGCTGATATTCCATGTTGCTGCAAACGTCGTCTAATTGTTCGTGCAGATGGTTGTTGTCTTCCAAAAGTCCTCATCTCTTGACTCAGGGATCGAGACGTGGCTGCACGATCCGTCACAGCCATGCAGATAAGATGCCTGTCATCTCGACTGCTAGTGATACGAGGCCGTTGGGATCCAACAAGGCGTTCCGTATTACCCTCCTGAAGCCACCGATTCCATATTCTGCTAACAGTCAATGGAACTCGACCAACGCGAGCAGCAATGTCGCGATATGATAAACTGCAATCGCGATAGGCAACAATCCGACCTTTATCAAAGTCGGAAACGTGATGATACGCATTTCTCCTTCTTTACACGAGGCATCACAACAACGGTTCACCAGGCAACGCCGGTCAACTGCTGTTTGTGTATGAGAAATCGGTTGGAAACTTTCCTCACGTCAGCACGTTGTAAGTGTCGCCATCCGCGCCAACCTTGTGTGAATGCTCTTAAAAGCTAAACATTTGCATGTCGCAGCATCTTCTTCCTGTCGGTTAAATTTTGCGTCTGTAGCACGTCATCTTCGTGGTGTAGCAATTTTAATAGCACACACACACACACATATATATATATATATATATATATATATATATATATATATATATATATATATATACCTCTGGAAATGGAAAAAAGAACACATTGACACCGGTGTGTCAGACCCACCATACTTGCTCCGGACACTGCGAGACGGCTGTACAATCAATGATCACACGCATGGCACAGCGGACACACCAGGAACCGCGGTGTTGGCCGTCGAATGGCGCTAGCTGCGCAGCATTTGTGCACCGCCGCCGTCAGTGTCAGCCAGTTTGCCGTAGCATACGGAGCTCCATCGCAGTCTTTAACACTGGTAGCATGCCGCGACAGCGTGGACGTGAATCGTATGTGCAGTTGACTGACTTTGAGTGAGGGCGTATAGTGGGCATGCGGGAGGCCGGGTGGACGTACCGCCGAATTGCTCAACACGTGGGGCGTGAGGTCTCCACAGTACATCGATGTTGTCGCCAGTGGTCGGTGGAAGGTGTACGTGCCCGTCGACCTGGGACCGGACCGGAGCGACGCACGGATGCACGCCAAGACCGTAGGATCCTACGCAGTACCGTAGGGGACCGAACCGCCACTTCCCAGCAAATTAGGGACACTGTTGCTCCTGGGGTATCGGAGAGGACCATTCGCAACCGTCTCCATGAAGCTGGGCTATGGTCCCGCACACCGTTAGGCCGTCTTCCGCTCACGCCCCAACATCGTGCAGCCCGCCTCCAGTGGTGTCGCGACAGGCGTGAATGGAGGGACGAATGGAGACGTGTCGTCTTCAGCGATGAGAGTCGCTTCTGCCTTGGTGCCAATGATGGTCGTATGCGTGTTTGGCGCCGTGCAGGTGAGCGCCACAATCAGGACTGCATACGACCAAGGTACACAGGGCCAACACCCGGCATCATGGTGTGGGGAGCGATCTCCTACACTGGCCGTACATCTCTGGTGATCGTCGAGGGGACACTGAATAGTGCATGGTACATCCAAACCGTCATCGAACCCATCGTCCTACCATTCCTAGACTGGCAAGGGAACTTGCTGTTCCAACTGGACAATGCACGTCCGCATGTATCCCGTGCCACCCAACGTGCTCTAGAAGGTGTAAGTCAACCACACTGGCCAGCAAGATCTCCGGGTCTGTCCCCCATTGAGCATGTTTGGGACTGGATGAAGCGTCGTCTCACGCGGTCTGCACGTCCAGCACGAACGCTGGTCCAACTGAGGCGCCAGGTGGAAATGGCATGGCAAGCCGTTCCACAGGACTACATCCAGCATCTCTACGATCTTCTCCATGGGAGAATAGCAGCCTGCATTGCTGCGAAAGGTGGATATACACTGTACTAGTGCCGACATTGTGCATGCTCTGTTGCCTGTGTCTATGTGCCTGTGGTTCTGTCAGTGTGATCATGTGATGTATCTGACCCCAGGAATGTGTCAATAAAGTTTCCCCTTCCTGGGACAATGAATTGACGGTGTTCTTATTTCAATTTCCAGGAGTGTATATATATATATATATATATATATATATATATATATATATATATATATATATATATATATATATATAAAATTGTTGGAAGATGAGGGACGAAAAGCTGCTAGAGAACTCAGAGTCCATGTCACTACCAATTGCACTGCAACTCCAACGTAGGAATAGCGTTTAGGAATATGGTCCACAGTCTGTAAGGACTTTGTCTGCTGATGTTATTACTTGCTATTTAGTATGAAAACTGTGCAACAAATACACGCTTTTGATAAACCATCATTGTGCAGTAGCTTTCCAAAGATATAATTTCGTAGCACACAAGTTATAACGCTAGAATCATGAATTACAGGAAGTCTTTTTGTACCGATATGTAGCTTTCTGTCTGGATATTAGAGCAAATTGAGTCGTTTTCGAGAGATCCTAAATTTACTGATGCTTTGAAATACCTTTTACTCGTGCCACGTAAGTTATGAATGAAACAGGCACTACAATGGTGTAATATTCTACAATACTTATTATTATTTGTTACACGAACCGGTTTTCGGCTGTCACGCCATCATCAGGTACAAAGACAAATATGTGGTGTAGTGAAATTTTGTTTGATCAAGGATATTAAACTAGGGCACATAAAAACATTATTTTATGTGCACAATACTGTTGGACACTTTTCGCGCAATGGCAAAAACAGCACTCTAGCTTTGGAAAAAGTGGAATATAAAACTGTAACTGTGGAAAATACTATATAGGGCAGGGAATCGGGTATCCGCTTGAGGAAACACCACAGAAGGGGGAAACTTAGAAAAGGAGCCCCTATTTTGCAGACCACCTGTTCAAAGTAGGTCATGGTTACAAGGTGAAACGTGAAGTATTACACCACATCCACAAAGGAAGGAAGACGAATTGTCTTGATAATGGTAATTAACCCAAGCCTAGTACTCAATGACCAGACACAGTCCCCTTTCTCAGCGCTTTTAACTGCAAATATTCCTCATAATCCCATCCGGGGCATGTTGTAGATTATCCCTCTGACTCTCGCCCTCCATTTCCTTAATTACAGTTCCTATAATTTCTGTTGTTGGATTTAAAAAAATTACTTTGTATAATTACAGCTGCACCTCCCATGTGCTCAATATCACTATCGTATCATATTTGTTTGTCATTTATGATCTGGCGAAGACAAGACTATTTTGTTTACCCACATCTTTGTGATATGTGTAACTGTTGTAATTTTGTCCATAGTTTATTAGTTAATGTGACATTATTGTATCTTAGTTACATAATCTTACATCACATTTACACTGAAGTAATATAGCCTGATTTGTTCTATTCTAACATTAACCTTTTTAATTCTGTAAGTACAGATACTCTGTACATGCACTAGCTTAACATCAATGATCCAAGAAAATTTCACTGCTCAACATGCTTATCTTTGTACCTGATGATGGCGTAACAGCCGAAAACCGGTTCGTGTAACCAAAAATAAATATTGTAAAATATTACACCAGTGTTGTATGTGTTTCATTCACAATGTACAAAAGAAACAACGGAATAGTAAATCAATACATACCACGTACTCTGCGAGAAAGAAAATCTACTAATACGATGTTTGACGCCATACAGTATGGCGGCTCCTACACTATGTGATCAAAATAATCCGGACTCCCCCCAAAACATACATTTTTCATATTAGGCGCATTGTGCTGCCACCTACTGCCAGGCAGTCTTTAGACATCGTGAGAGAGCAGGATGGGGCGCTCCGCAGAACTCGGGGATTTCGAACGTCGTCTAGTGATTAGGTGTCACTTGTGTCATACGTCTGTACGCGAGATTTTCACACTCCTAAACGTTCCTAGGTTCACTGTTCCCTTAGTGATAGTGAAGTAGAAATGTGAAGGACCACGTACAGCACAAAAGAGTATAGGCCGACCTCATCTAGGTCACTGCCAGAGACTGTCGACATTTGAAGATTGTCGTAATGTGTAATAGGCACTAGCTTAACATCGATGATCCAACAAAATTTCACTGCTCAACTTGCTTATCTTTGTACCTGATGATGGCGTAACAGCCGAAAACCGGTTCGTGTAACCAAAAATAAATATTGTAAAATATTACAGGCCCACACTGATGTTTTAAGCACCTTCTTGCTTCCCACTGTTGAAGAGCGATTCGGGGGTGGCGATTGCATCTTTCAAAACGATCAAGCACCTGTTCGTTCAAATGGTTCAAATGGCTCTGAGCACTATGGGACTTAACTTCTGAGGTCACCAGTCCCCTAGAACTTAGAACTACTTAAAACCTAAGTAACCTAAGGACATCACACACGCCCATGCCCGAGGCAGGATTCGAACCTGCGATCGTAGCGGTCACGCGGTTCCAGACTGTAGCGACTGGAACCGCACGGCCACTCCGGCCGGCTACCTGTTTATAATGCACGGCCTAAGGCTTAGTGGTTACATGACACTAACGTCCCTGTAATGGACTGCCCTGCACATGGTCCTGACCCGTATCCTATGGAACACCTTTGGGATGGTTTGGAACACCGACTTGTGCCAGGCCTCACCGACCAACATCGATATCTCTCCTCAGTGCAGCTCTCCGTGATGAATGGCCTGCCATTTCCCAAGAAACCTTTCAGCACCTGACTGAAAATATACCTGCGAGAGTGGAAGCTGTAGTCAAGGCTAAGGGTAGGCCAACAGCATATTGAATTAGAGCATTAGCGATTGAGGGCGCCACGAACTTGAATGTCATTTTCAGCCAGCTGTCCGGATACTTTTGATCACATAGCGTACTTTCTGCTTGTAACGTAAAAAGATGTCGCATTTCATTGGTCACGTACCTCCCCACGAGGCAACAATCTCACACCATAGATCCTTTATTTCACGTTCCGCAGTGTGGTGGGATGTGAGATTCCACGCTGTGACGTCACCAGGTTCTCGTTCACATGCGTTTTCACGTCCCGTGAGAGGACGGCTTTACAAACGAGCAGTACCTGCGTATGACCCCGTTTAGCGCCCCAATACGCTGCCACGTGGCTACAGCGATGCTGAGCGGCAGCAGGTGACGTAGCAGCACGGCGGGTCAAACGTGACCTCCCCCGGGTGTGAGCACCACGGGTCTGCACGCCGCTGTAACTCAGTCGGGGGCCGATCGAGGGCTGCAGGCGGCTCCGTGTGCGAGCAAACAGGTTTTAATTAAGCGCACCTGGCGGCGTGTTTGCGGCCGCAGATAGCACCCCGGAGGGTCGTGGCCGCGCATAATGACGCGGCGGCCGGCCACCGCCTCCCATCCCATCCCATCATATCCCATCCCGTCCTATTCTGCACGTCCTGCAAGGTGTCGGAACTGGGCTGCACTTCGAAGGTTACTCCCCGCACGGTGAAGGGTCTACGTCGCCAGTGTGGCGTCGTAACAAGGTACTGCGCACCTCCTAACCCCCAAACAATGAGTGTGCGTTATCGTGCCTAAATCAGAAAGAATGGAGTGTGCGGTTGTGACGTTGACTTCCAGCGCTAGTCAAAAAGAGATAAAGAAAGACCTAGAAACGTAAATTTGGCTACAAATTCTTGTTGAGGTATGGGTCATTAGCGTAAATGATGATGTTTACACCAAGAAGTTATTAACTTTACCCAGAAGTTCATTTTAAATAGGGGCACAAATATATGTCAACCGTGACATTATTCGAATCAGTGGATGAAGGAAATAGCGTTCAGTCTTCACTGGTTAGGTTAGATGCTCCCCACCACTAATCCCTTTTTTCTTTTTTTTCGTCGCTGTTCTCGCTGGTTTGCTGCAGTCTGCCATGAATTCCACTCCTGTGCCAACCTCTCCACCTCCAAGTAGCACTTTCAACCTACGTCCTCAATTACTTGCTGCATCTATTCCAATCTCTGTCTTCCTCAACCATTTTTACCCTCTACAGCTCTCTCTACTATCATCGAACTTATTCCCTGCTGTCTTACAGATGTGCTACAATCCTGTACCTTGTTCTTCTCAGTGTTTTCCACACATTCCTTTCCTCTCCGATTCTGCGCAGAACCTCCTCATTCCTTACCTTATCAGTCCACCTACTTCTCGAAAATCTTCTATAACATCACATCTCAAATACATCCATTCTCTTCTTTTCTGGTTTTCCAACCGTCGATTTTTCTCTACCATACAATTCTGTCCTCTAAACATGCATTCTCAAAAATTTCTTCCTGAAATTAAAGTCTATGTTTGATACTAGTAGACGTCTCCTTGCCAGGAATGCTCTCTCTGCCAGTGTTAGTCTGCTTTTGACGTCCTAGTTGCTCCAACTGTCGTAGGTTATTTTGCCGTCTAGGTAGTAGAATTCTTTAACTTCTACTTCGTGATCATCAATACTGATGTCAACTTTCTCGCTATTCTCATTTCTGACACTTTCCATTACTATTGTCTTTCTTCAATTTACTTTCAGTCCATATTCTGTGGTTATTAGACTGTTAAAACCCTTCAGCAGATGCTACAAATCTTCATTTTCACTCAGGAAAGCAATGTCATCAGCGAATCATACCATTGATATCCTTTCACCTTCAACTTTAATTCCACTCTCGAACCTTCCTTTTAGTTTCGTAATCGTTTCTTCGCTGAAGAGATTGGACAGTAGGGGCGCAAGACTGCATCCCTGTCTTAAACGCTTTTTAATCTCCGCGCTTTGTTCTTCGTTTCCCACACCAATTGTTCCCTCTTGGTTCTTGTACATATTGTTTACTCTTCGCCTTTTCCTGTAGCTTTCACCTATTTTTCTCAGAATTTCAAACATCTTGCAGCATTTCTTCCAGGTCGAAGGATGCTATGAACGTCTCCTGACTTTTCTTCAATCTTGCGTTCGCTATCAATCTCGGCGTCAGAATTGCCTGTCTGGTGCCTATACCTTTTTAAAAACGAAACTGATCGTCATCTAACACATCCTTAATTTCCTTTCTATTCCTCTGTATATTATTCTTGTCCCCAGCTTGGATGCACAAGCTGTTAAGCTGATTGTGAGATAATTCTGGCATTTGTCGGCTCTTGCTGTCTTCGGAAGTGCATGGGTGATGAATTTCTGAAAGTCTAATGCTATGTCGGCAGTCTCATGCATTCTGCACACCAACGTGAATAGTCGCTTTGTTGCCATTTCTCCCCGGTTTCAGAAATTCCGATGGAATGTTATCTATCCCTTCTGCCTTATTCGTTCTTAAGTCTTCCGAACCTCTTTTGAATTCTAATTCTAATACTGGGTCCCCCTTCTCATAAATGTCGACTTCGGTTTCTTCTTCTAACAAGTCTCAAACAAGTCATCATACAGGCCTTCATTGTACTCTTTCCATCTCTCCGCTCTATTCTCTGTATGTAACAGTGGAATTCCCAATGCACTCTTATTGTTGCCACCTTTGCTTTTAATTTCCTCCAGTCAGTTGGAACTTGATGTTGGGAAACACAACATCGTCGTTACAGTTTACGGAAACCAGTTGATAGATGTTGGTCACTCATGTAATCGTGTATACAGTTGGAGTTAACAACCTCAGCTTCAGTTTAGGCCTGAAGATGGTGTGTAGAATCACCAAAACCGGTAGCTATATGGAAAGGACGCTAGCAGGTGTTCTATTTTATTACATATAAACTGTAGGTAGGTAGTTCAAAACTGTCATAGCTCGTTGTTTCATAAACTTACACTGAGTTTAACTCAGGTTTATTAGCCCCAGTGCTTCTACATGTTGAATAAATAAAGTTCAATGTATTAATTTCGCTAGGGATGTAAGATGTCTATTGCAGTTTATATTTCATTGATTCCGCTGCGACGGGGCGGAAGATAAGTGCGGGTGAACAGTTCACACGAATGTGCATATACAAATGTTCGTTGAAAAATGTTAGTGCAAATTTTGGCACTCACGTAAGTCTCAGGGGATGATTTCCACACTTGGTGCATTAGTACACTGATTCCCACCCTCGCATTAGTTATAGTATTGAATTAATATTCACTATGAGATGAGTAGTTTATGCTACGGAACAAAATTAGGCGATTATTACACAAAATCATTTTTCACGACATAGTTCAGTTAAGTTTTTTATAATCAGTATTTACTGGCGTCGTCCTTTTCTTTCACACAATGAAATTAGCACTGGTAAGTCGGTTTACCAGTTTTACTTTAACAATAATTTGACTCCGAGCCTTCAATAGCAGTAATGTAGTTTGCTATAATCGAAAGTTACTCGATCAACTTGAACAGAACCACAAATCACACTGTCCTCTTTGTTCTGACAGTTTTGGCGCGAAATCACAGATCGCCACATGTTCACTCACGCCGATGTATACCTCGTAATTGTACTCACACAAATAATCATAGCACCTCCAGTTCAGAAAATATATGCTTGCACACTTGCACCGTTAAACAAGACACTTTGTCAAAATAAATCAGAGCCAAAAATTCTTACTCAAACAACCACATGGGCCACCCACAAGTGGGGATCGCTCGCAAACCACCAGCTAACCGACTGCCCAACGACTGACCTCTGGCCAAGGTGGCCGCTCGCTTATATAGGCTCGGATGTCTACGTCCCCTGGCCGACCGGAGTGGCCGTGCGGTTCTAGGCGCTACAGTCTGGAACCAAGCGACAGCTACGATCGCAGGTTCGAATCCTGCCTCGGGCATGGATGTGTGTGATGTCCTTAGGTTAGTTAGGTTTAATTAGTTCTAAGTTCTAGTCGACTGATGACCTCAGAAGTTAAGTCGCATAGTGCTCAGAGCAATTTGTACCATTTTTTTCTACACCCCTGGCTATGCAAGCACCAATCTCACCAGGAAAGGTTACAAATTTTGACCCATACAACCCTCAACAGAAATAAGTACACAATCGGAACTGATCAAAAAAGTACATCTTATTTACTATGTTACATTAGTTTCTAGGATCTTTCTATCGCCCGTAAATCAACTTTCAATTTTTGCAAAATTTCGCCACTTAGCTCACATTTGTTTGTTTACATCTGCGCTGCGAAGTTTTAACATATAACTTCATGTAGCACTATTTTTAGGTGTAATCTATATCGATTTACACATTGCGCTGTTCAAAATCTTCGTATCTATTAAAATTAATTAATGTTAATAATAGTTTGCGGACAATGAAAACTATTGCAAGTTAAGTGTGTAGTATTACTTAACTAGTTTAAAATACGTGTGAGTCCATCCAAAATATTATACAGTGCCGTTCTTTACGTCATGACTTTTCTATTGAATTTTATAAACAATTTCCCATCAATCTTTGTTTATTGCTCTTTACGAGCTTAATTATTTATAAATTTTAACATATCACTACGGCACTCGATCCCGTATGACGAAACTTTTTTTTTTTTTTATTGAGCGCTCCCTCATCCCTGTAAGTTGTTACTCAATATTTTTATTAATCTTTCAGTATTTGTGTTATTAAGCAAGTTTCAAGTTGCTATAATTTTTGCGTCTTGTGACTTAAAATATACAGAAGAATGCTGAAGATAAGGTGGATAGATCACGTAACTAATGAGGAGGTATTGAATAGGATTGGGGAGAAGTTTGTGACACAACTTGACCAGAAGAAGGGATCGGTTGGTAGGACATGTTTTGAGGCAACAAGGGATCACAAATTTAGCATTGGAGGGCAGCGTGGAGGGTAAAAATCGTAGAGGGAGACCAAGAGATGAATACACTAAGCAGATTCAGAAGGATGTAGGTTGCGGTAGGTACTGGGAGATGAAGAAGCTTGCACATGATAGAGTAGCATGGAGAGCTGCATCAAACAGTCTCTGGACTGAAGACAACAACAACAACAACAACGACTTAAAATAAAGATCCATCTTTCAAGAAGGTGCATATTGTTGACCACAATCCACTGCCGCATCGCTCTTCACCATATGTTACATAGTTTTCGCGTAATGCGCGAAAAACCAAACAATGCCCAAAGCTCCGGGCCACGTGGCCGTCCGGCAACGGAGGCATCCCACCGACCCGTTGCAAATCTCGCACGGGTGCGCCACGCTCTTCCGTGAATGGCGTACGATGTCCCACGCTCGCTCTCCACAAAGTAATCCTTATACTAGATTTGTTCCGACACACCGTATAGGGGGAATTGCTGTATTTTTTTCTGAAGTTCTGCATTAGGTCCGATGGTTTTTGTCCGATGACTGCATTAGCAATAACATAGCACCAAGTGTTAGTGAAGTTCAGTGTTGTCAAGGACACATACGAGACATTTAATTCTTCCAGGAATAATGCACTACTTTTACCACTGCAAGAAGTGAGTTATTGACAATTTTCCGTTTACTGCGTTTGGCTTATCCAAGGATTCTGAGATACTAATTTTTTTAAGCGTGTCAACACCAGAGTGACCATTTTAACTGCAGTAAATTGCTTCCAGCACTACAAATCTAACCACATCAGCAACTGAAAGAATGGAGCTAGGATCCAGACGGTAATCAGAAAAGGGTAAGGCAGCTGGTATTAGAATCATATATGTTGCTGCGAACATCGAAAATAGCGGAACCCTCACTGTGTTCTCTTATGCATGCAGTACCGCCGGAGACGGGCACGCGAAGTTAGTTGGGTGTGGGTGGCTTGGGAAAAGTGCAAGCGCCAACAGAAATGTTCCAGAAATAGGCCCAGGTCCTTGTCACATTGCTATGAACAAATAAATCATCGACTGTAGGAATTTAAATGAGAGTAAATATCTCGCTGAAATATAAACCAATTTAAGCATTAGATTTGTTACAACGTCTTGCATTATTATTTGCTAACCTGCCTTTAGCAGATTCCTTGGCACGCTCAAATAGTGAAACGTGTGTACTATTTAAGGTCGAGGGTGGTTTTAGAAGCAGTTAGGTTAACAGAAAGGTGGTGGTTTGAACGATTTTTCTTAGTGATAAATCGTAAAACGAGTACTGTAAAACAGCGAAAGCGCCATACGGGTAACTGCCTACAAGACACCTTACACACGACTCGGCACCATAGAGACAACTTCCCTTCGCGCTGTGAACAGGGGTTTTAGTTTGAAAGTTAGAGTAGCTATTTGCTGGGAAGTTAATAAAGTTCTGCAGCTTGTCACGACGTTCACTACACGTGAGGAAAATAATGAACCGATGCAATGGAACGAACGCATGAAATCTGTGAGACGGTGGTCAAAAGGCAAATAAAAAACAGGATTACTGGGAGTATTTGTAGCGCTGGTGTATCCTATTCTGGGGTGTATCTCGTGTGTAAAGGAATCTACTACATTTCTTTTTCAAATTTTTCACGCCTATTAACATTCTGCGGCTGATATGTCTCCCCATCTTCGTAAGACACTAATCACAGATCTTTGAGGTAACAGAAAGTATCACTGTGGCCAGGTAATGGTTGTCTTGTATTTCTCGTGTACTGAGTGTTTGGTTTTGTCTCGAACGGATCGGCCATTTGACGTCTCAGCTAGAGAAAACTCACAGCGATCTATAGACACCTTTTGGTATTATCTCAATGACGCGCATTATTAATGTACTGTGGATCTTAATTAAAGAATAGCTATTGAACATCGACTGCACTATCTTCTAGAGTCCTAGTCGCATGTAAAACAGCAGTTAATAAATAAGTATATGATCCAGTCCAATTCAGTGTAAATGTCGAGCTTGCGATCGTCGTGCGATCTAGTGACGTCATTTTGTAGTATCTCCACGATGGAGCTTTTCGCTTTAATTTATTATCGTCATTCTTTTCTTTGGTTATCATAATTAATTTTCTTCCCTGTTTCATCTGAATATTACCATATTGGTTTCGTGTTGATTTAAGGTGGTAAATATTTTACAAGTTGTAATATGTGAACAAGAGTCGAAACGCAGATTTGCAACTGACTTGGTAAGGCTCCATAGTCACTAATAACGAATCAAAATATTGTCTTGAGTTCATAGTTACGCAATTTTAATGAAAATATTTCTGTCATTTGCTGTTAGCTTAGTTAAAAAATGGTCTCTACACATATTGTGCGCGAACGTTTATTTCAAATTTATTCAGATGCAGCGGGGTTACAGCAGTGATCGGATTTATTGGTGTTTCCACCACCCTTTCATGAAATTGTCAGGTTTTGAAAAGAGCTGTAGCCTGTTTTTTGTGGCTTTCATTCGCGCAGTGCGAGCCTAATATCACTCATTTCGGACTGTGCAGCATACGGGGATATCTCGAGAGCTTTCAAATGCGAGTATCATGTGGCCAGTCATATTCCCGGGAGTACGCGATGGACACACAGACGGCAATTCATTTCATTATTTTCCTGGCCGCATCAAAGTACATGTTCGTAGGCTTCTATCGAATTGGCAAGTAGCCAATAAAATACTAATGCACTCTGTCCGGTTACGTGTTTCCAGTAGCTGTTCTTGTTTCAAAAACTTATTACCGAGGGAAGTGGCGCAGCGGCCGGCACACTGGACTCGCATTCGGGAGGACGACGGTTCAAACCCGCGTCCGGCCATCTTGATTTAAGTTTTCCGTGAAATCTCTTCAGGAAAATGCCAGAATGGTTCCTTTGAAAGAGCACGGCCGATTTCGTTCTCCTCCTTCCGTAATCTGTTGAGACTGATGACCTCGCTGTTTGATCCCTTTCCTCGAATCAACCAACCAAACAAAACTTACTCATTCGCCCGACCAAGTATTTATTTCAGCAATTTTTGGTAATTATTTGTGTCATTTGTCACAGTTAATAAATCATCACATACTCTGGGTCCACTGGGATGGATTCTCTAAGAGAAAAAGTAAGGATATTTTAGTATTTCATAATTACCTCCTGGGTTATAGCGCTTCCTTTATATGACAACATGCAGAATGCGTACCTTAACGGCTATGAGCACTTTTACACTAGAACAGATGTCTTATTATAGCGAAAGTGAGCACGAGCCCTTAGCTCTTAAGGTATACACATTAGAACCCATGTTTACTGGACTTTTTTTCTTGTTTTGGTTCGTACTATCACCTCTTAAAATATGGAAAGCAAGAGCTTTCAGTAGAACAGATGTGTTACTTACATCACCGACGATTAACAAGGCTACATAGATCTTTAGGTATGCATTTTAGAGTCCAAGTTAAACTGACATTTCTTTCCTTTTTCGGGGTCCATAATATCACGTTTGAACGCTTCTTGCTGGATTTTGGTTCACCCTGTATACACAAGTTTTGTCTTTTGTCCTGGCCATGCCAAACAATTTTTTGTCCAGAAGGGGAATAAAGCAAATATATGAATGTCTGTTCTTTCGGACATGTCCAAAACAACAGCCATCACGCATCCAAATAATTGATTCGTCTGGATAGCAATGGATCCATCCTCTTCATTGCCGTTGCACAAATATGTCAGACTTCCTGCGGGGACCTTTGAGTAGCGAGCATAGATGAAATAGACAGGGACCGCAGATACGTGGCGCTCGGTGGGAAGATGGTCGGCCGTGCGGCGTACCGAGATGGTCCGTGTAGAGTGATAACATTGCTTACCATAAGGTGCAGTGGTTAACGCATATGCCTCGTAAGCATAAGGTCTGATTCCCGGTCTGGTACACATTTTCTGATTTCGTACCCCGGTGTAGCTGACCCCAGTAATACCCCTACCCTTTCCTTTCCTTACTTCCCTCCCCCTACCCTTTCCTTTCCTTACTTCCCTTCCCCACCTTCAATTTACATAGAAAGCAAATGTTTAACAACCAGAGGAACATTAAACAACATGACTGCCTTCCTTGCAACTTCGTTCGTTACGAAAATATACTTAGTACTTCTTTTTAAATGTTGTTGTTGTTGTGGTCTTCAGTCCTGAGACTGGTTTGATGCAGCTCTCCATGCTACTCTATCCTGTGCAAGCTTCTTCATCTCCCAGTACCTACTGCAGCCTACATCCTTCTGAATCTGCTTAGTGAATTCATCTCTTGGTCGCCCTCTAGGATTTTTACCCTCCACACTGCCCTCCAGTACTAAATTGGTGATCCCTTGATGCCTACCAACCGATCCCTTCTTCGGGTCAAGTTGTGCCACAAACGTCTCTTCTCCCCAATCCTATTCAATACCTCCTCATTAGTTATGTGATCTACCCACCTAATCTTCAGCATTCTTCTGTAGCACCACATTTCGAAAGCTTCTATTCTCTTCTTGTCTAAACTATTTATCATCCATGTTTCACTTCCATACATGGCTACACTCCATACACATACTTTCAGAAACGACTTGCTGACACTTAAATCTATACTCGATGTTAACAAATTTCTCTTCTTCAGAAACGCTTTCATTCCCATTGCCAGTGTACATTTTATAACCTCTCTACTTCGACCATCATCAGTTATTTTGCTCCCGAAATAGCAAAACCTCTTTACTACTTTAAGTGTCTCATTTCGTAATCTAATTGCCTCAGAATCACCCGACGTAATTCGACTACATCCCATTATCCTTGTTTTGCCTTTGTTGATGTTCATCTTATACCCTCCTTTCAAGACACTGTCCATTCCGTTCAACTGCTCTTCTTTTTAAATAGCGCCCTATAATTTTTATCTGGTGATCTGCTTCCTATGCTCAAGTCCTTTTCAAAAATTATCACAGTGTAACATTCACGTAAAGAAGGCTATTAAAAATGTAACACAACTATGACTCTTATGTGCTAGCACATAGATGAGATACCGCGGGTTTTGGGACTCGTCCACTTGCTGGAGCTGGCGGTAAACAAATGCAAACACAGGGAAAATGCACACCGTACATTCAGCGAACAACTTCGAGCTGCAGTTCTGTGTGAGTTCAGTGCACACGCGTACGTCCAATTGCGTCTAAGTACAATGCACATACGTACCTCCAACTGAAGACGGTTAACTGAATGGCCGGTGTGCTTTGTGCCCGTTACCGCGGCCAGTGCCACTGCACGAGAGTCAGCGTCAGTGCTGTGATACGTTTTTTAATAACGTCATGTTTATGCAAATGGTACGCTGTGACAAGTTTGTGAACAAATCGTGAGAGGAAGTACATTACCGAATAAAAAATATAGTGTGCTATTTGAAAAAGACGTTCTGCTTTTTGTAGCTTTGTGTACATATACTGTATTCAGAAAATAACCTTAATATTCGGAGATTTTTTTCTTTGCTACATCATAACTGATTTCTGAACAAAAGAAAAATATAATATATCCACGTATTATTTGAAAGTAGATGTCTTGTAAATAATAGTGTGTCTGTTGTTTACAAAAAGTATAACACCTGTTAAATAATGCGATTAAAATAAAGCAATCTTCGATGGTCATGTTACTTTAATACCCGGACAGATGGCAGTGCAGCACTTGTTTTCGCCGTTCTCACCGCGGTAAATACTTCGAGTCAGAAGGCAAGTGCCTGCTTACAAGTGTGATCGAATGCCCAGACGGTATGATGCCAAGCAAAGCTAATAGTAGTTTTGAGACATGACAGCTTTTGATTTTTTTGAGGCAGATATCGTCAGACGATTCAAAAATGAGGACCGTATCGACTCTTTAGCGCAAAAGGGCCAGCCACCGAAGCTAGATGCACGTGACAAGAGGCAGCTAATACGGAAAATAAAGACGGCTCCTACACTCAGTGCACCCAGATTAGCACGTCAGTTGCTAAACGAAACTGGCAAGAAGGCACATCCTCAAACGATTCGAAGGGCATTGGATGAAAGTGGTTACAATGGAAGAGTGCCCAGGACGAAACCGTATGTGAATGAACAGAATCGAAAGAAGAAATTGTAGTTTGCCAGGGATTTTTTTACGAAGGATGAAATATGGTGGAACGACATCGTTTTTGCAGACGGAAGTAATTTTTTTATTTTTGGTCGAATGGACGAAGCATGGTGAAGAACGAAGAACTTACAGTCACAAATATTAAGCCGGCTGTATATCCATATTTGGACAGGGCGAATTGGTGTTCATCGACAGTATTATTGAAATATATGTGTATTTGAACACAGTAAAGAACAATTTACAAAAAACTGCTGAAACCCTGGGGATATCAAACACGTTCAAATTTTACCAGGACAATAAACCGATATATAAGGCTCGCATTGTGTAGTAATGTTTATTGTCTAAGGGGCGTTCAAAAAGAAACGAGCCGGAGCCTGGAAGGCGCAAACTGGTGACAGGAGGGTAATAGCGTGATGTGTGTAACGAGATGTGGCTCCGACCAGAACTTGGAAGTTCACAGCCCGTCGCTGGAGGGCACGCGTGCATGTCAAGTGACTGTACAGAGCTGGCAGCAGCATGCATCAATCGCCCAGCGCTGCCAGTTACGTTGCAAACAGTGACATAGAGGCGTCAACAGAAGAGAAAAGAGGTGTTGTTAGTCTTCTGACAGCAGAAGGAGTAGGAGGAACGGACATTCATCGACGCTGCACGTCCCTCTCAAGGCTCAAGGCGTAGCACAAGGGTTTCAGGGAAGGACGGGTGCAGTTTGCCGATGACGCGTGGTCTGGAGCACCATAATGAATTACCAATGACATCGTCCCGCAGGTGGAAGCACTCATTACCCAGGGCCTCCAAGTGACAGTGAATGACTGAGCGTTGGAAGTGTTCACACCATCATGAAGGAACAACTGCACATACGCAAATTTTGTGCCCAGAATCAAGACGACGAAGTCTCCAGTGGAAGCATGCAGTGTCACCAACACAAAAAAGTCAAGGCCATCCACACGAGTGCAGGAAAGGTTATGCCAACGTTCTTCTTTGACCAAGATGGCCCCCTTCTGATCCATTTCTTTGACCACGGGGCAACAGTGAATGCCCACCGTTACTCGCAAACCTTGACCACCCTTCGCCAAGAAATAAAAACCAAAACGACCAGACAGTCCCACCCGTGGGGTCATTCTACTCCACGATAATGCAAAGCCTCATACGGCAAACACAGTCGCGGCACTCTTGCAGAAATTCTAATTGGAGGTTCTCGGCCACCCTCCATGCAGTCCGGACCTCTCTCCCTGTGATTACGCCAGTTTTGGTCCATTTAAATATGCTCTGAGGGGCAAAGGATTCGCCTCGGACGACGACGTCCAGCTGTGGTTAACATCACAGCCCTACGAATTTTATGAGACAGCCATTCACCGCCTTGTGTCACAGTGGGACAAGTATCTTAACAGCCAGGGTCAATACTTCTAACATACAGGTACTTGTTTCTGTAATTATGCCTCCGGCTCGTTCGTTTTCGAACGCCCCTTATACAGTTTCCCCAAAGTCTTACAACCACCACCTCAATCACCAAATCTCAATCCCATTGAGAATGTGTGGGAAGAACTGGAGCGAGGTATTAGTAAAATACCAGTACCGTTCAATTAAACTCTGTAGCGACGATTAAAAGAAGAATGGGACAGTCTACATGCAGACTATTTGAAAAAGATAATTTGCAGTATGCCGCAGCGTTTGAAAGAAGTGATAAAACTGAATGGCTACCCGATAAGATATTGAAACATTTAATGTTCCACAAAATCTTCTCTTGAAATGATTAATTATGCATAATGTCCGACTATTAAAGTAGTGTGAATATAGGACCGAGCTGTACATAAATAGTTTTATAAAATAACTGATGGAAGTTATCTTAATAAAGATTATGGTATTATCATGATCTTTTAAATGTCCTTGACTTATTGTTTTGAAATTCAGTTGCATAAGAAATTATGAGAGTGGTCTTATCACTTTCTGTCCTAAGTAGCACAAGAATCTGGACATACGAGGATACAAGTATTGCATTTACTTACCCCAGGAGCATAATATTCACATCGCTAGACTGTGCTATGGATCACTGTTGTGGTCTTCTCCTAATAATAAAGCGCATCGATGTAGCCCCTCACCACTGCGCGCTGCGTATTAGGAGTGATTATGACGAGCGTGGGAGGCAGGATGTCGAACTGCGAAGCGATGCAGATTTTAGTGGGGGCGCTATGCGGCGCCGCTCAGAGCTACGTCGTACTCACGGACTCTGCTGGGATAGGCAGTTGACTCGTAGTGCGGCAACTTATAGTTGTGGAGTAATACACGGAGCCACAGCGTGACTTTGTCTTCTGTATGCTGGATTCCTTTTCAGTGTAAATAATTTTTGTACTAAATAAACCGTGGTATTATGGAAAATACTTGCTTAGAATTATTCACAGTCAAATATTTTGCAGTGGAATGTACCGTCATTCCAGTGATTTTTATTTTTAGATATCTTCTTGTAACTTTCCGGTTAAGAACTAAAAATCTCTGTACATAATGCGCACTCTTATCAGTTCTGGCGGCAGTTTGTGTCTCTTTAAAGCACAGCACTCACAGTTACTTTTAGTATATAAACATGTATACCGATCAGCAATAACATTATGACAACCTACCTACTAGACGGTAAGTGCAACCTTGGTACGGCTGACGGCGGCGACGCGTCTTGGCATGGAAGCAATAAGGCCTTGGTGGGACGTTGGAGGAATTGGACGCCATATCTGCACACAAAACTCACCCAATTCCCGTAAATTCCGAGGATGGAAGGGGCATGAGCTCTGACATCCTAGATGTTTTCGATCGAGTTCGGATCTGTCGAGCTGGGAGGCCAGAACATCAACTGGAACTCGTCACTGTGTTCCTCTAACAACTCCATCACACTCATGGCTTTGTGATATGCTGGATTATCTTGTTGAAAAATGCTACTGCCGTCGGGAAAAATGGTCGTCATTAAGGATGCACGTGGTCTGCGACCAGTGTACGATACTCCTAGGCCTTCGTGGTGCCTTGCACGAACTCAGCTGGACCCATGGATTCCCATTTAAATGTTCCCCAGAGGTTAATAGAGCCGCCGCCAACTTGCCTCCATCCCACAGTGCAGGTGTCAAAGAGCTGTTACCCTAGAAGCCGAAGGATTCGCGCTCTCCCATCGACATGATGGAAAAGGCATCGGGATTCATCAGACCATGCGACGCTCTACCACTGCGCCAACATTTAGTGCTGATGATCATGTGCTCATCTCAGTCGTAATTGCCGATTTCGCGATGTTAACATTGACAATGTGCATGGGTCGTCAGCTGCGGAGGCCCATCGTTACGAGTGCTCGATGCACTGTGTGTTGCCGGCCGCTGTGGCCGACTGGTTCTGGGCACTTCAGTCCGGAACCACGCTGATGCTACAGTCACAGGTTCGAATCCTGTCTCGGGCATGGATGTGTGTGATGTCCTTAGGTTAGTTAGGTTTAGTAGTTGTAAGTCTAGGGGACTTATGACCTCAGATGTTAAGTCCCATAGTGCTTAGAACCATTTTTTTTTTTTTTTTTTGCACTGTGTGTTCAGATACACTTTTACTCTACCTTGCATTAAAGCCTGATGTTAGCTCCGCCACAGTTCGTCGCCTGTCCTGTTTTACCAGTCTGCCAGCCTACGACGTCAGACATCTGTAACGATGGGTAACGGACTAGTCATGCGCCATCAGGTGACGCTGTTATCGCCCGGACGGATTTATATCGATAGTGGATCGGTGGTTATAATGTTATGGCTGATCAATGTATATTGGTAATCGAGCCTGATGGCTGAATTTTAGGCTGGAATTTTAGGAGAAATCTGCAGCCCAAATAAATGAATGCTACCACTTAAAAATGACATAAGAAAATATATTGAATTTGTATTACGGGGCTGGGTAGGGGTGAAAGTCATTTATATATACAGAGTGCTCAGAAATAACCAGAAAAGCTTTACGGGTGTTGCTGAGAAATAATTGTTAAGAAAAACATTCGATTTGTTGCTCCGTTTCCGAGTTAATTAACATTAGGCAACCAGACCGTTGCATGCGCAAATTCAAGATGGCTGCCAGATTCAATGAGAGTCAGTTGTGTTCATAGCGTAGTTGATAGCTCACGAGACTGCTCAGACTTCGGCTCTTGTTCTCTTGTTCGGTTTTAGGAATTCAAACCAAGGACACGTTTGGACATCGGCTCTAGTGAGCTGCTTGAATTTTTGAGGGAAACTGCCTGACTGGCTAACTTCAGTGCTAATTAACCCGGAAACGGCGCAAAGTATCGAATTTTTTTTAACAACTATTTCTCAGCAAAACTTAACCTGCAACACCCTTACAATGTTTTCAGACTGTTCCTGACCATCCGGTACGTATTACATAATGTTTCACGGTAAACCGCTCTGTTTTAAACATTTATCTCACCAGCGGTATTTACAGGGTGTTTCAAAAATGACCGGTATATTTGAAACGGCAATAAAAACTAAACGAGCAGCGATAGAAATACACCGTTTGTTGCAATATGCTTGGGACAACAGTACATTTTCAGGCGGACAAACTTTCGAAATTACAGTAGTTACAAATTTCAACAACAGATGGCGCTGCAAGTGATGTGAAAGATATAGAAGACTACGCAGTCTGTGGGTGCGCCATTCTGTACGTCGTTTTTCTGCTGTAATCGTGTGCTGTTCACAAAGTGCAAGTGTTCTGTGGACAACATGGTTTATTCCTTAGAACAGAGGATTTTTCTGGTGTTGGAATTCCACCGCCTAGAACACAGTGTTGTTGCAACAAGACGAAGTTTTCAACGGAGATTTAATGTAACCAAAGGACCGAAAAGAGATACAGTAAAGGATCTGTTTGAAAAATTTCAACGGACTGGGAACGTGACGGATGAACGTTCTGGAAAGGTAGGGCGACCGCGTTCGGCAACCACAGAGGGCAACGTGCAGCTAGTGCAGCAGGTGATCCAACAGCGGCCTCGGGTTTCCGTTCGCCGTGTAGCAGCTGCGGTCCAAATGACGCCAACGTCCACGTATCGTCTCATGCGGCAGAGTTTACACCTCTATCCAATACAAAATTTAAACGCGGCAACCCCTCAGCGCCGCTACAATTGCTGCACGAGAGACATTCGCTAACGATATAGTGCACAGGATTGATGACGGCGATATGCATGTGGGCAGCATTTGGTTTACTGGCGGATCTTAATTTTACCTGGACGGCTTCGTCAATAAACAGAACTGGCGCATATGGGGAACCGAAAAGCCCCATGTTGCAGTCCCATCGTCTCTGAATCCTCAAAAGTACTGGTCTGGGCCGCCATTTCTTCCAAAGGAATCATTGGCCCATTTTTCAGATCCGAAACGATTACTGCATCACGCTATCTGGACATTCTTCGTGAATTTGTGGCGGTACAAACTGCCTTAGACGACACTGCGAACACCTCGTGGTTTATGCAAGATGGTGCCCGGCCACATCACAAGGCCGACGTCTTTAATTTCCTGAATGAATATTTCGATGGTCGTGTGATTGCTTTGGGCTATCCGAAACATACAGGAGGCGGCGTGGATTGGCCTCCCTATTCGCCAGACATGAACCCCTGTGACTTCTTTCTGGGGGGACACTTGAAAGACCAGGTGTACCGCCAGAATCCAGAAACAATTGAACAGCTGAAGCAGTACATCTCATCTGCATGTGAAGCCATTCCGCCAGACATTTTGTCAAAGGTTTCGGGTAATTTTATTCAGAGACTACGGTATATTACTGCTACGCATGGTGGGTATGTGGAAAATATCTTACTATAGAGTTTCCCAGACCGCAGCGCCATCTGTTGTTGACAATTGTAACTACTGTAATTTCGAAAGTTTGTCTGCCTGAAAATGTACTGTTGTCCCAAGCATATTGCAACAAACGGTGTATTTCAATCGCTGCTCGTTTAGTTTGTATTGCCGTTTCAAATATACCGGTCATTTTTGAAACACCCTGTATATACAACCCTTTACGGTTTCAATATAACACGTCTAAATTTCGTGGCAACAAATCGAATTGAATGTAATTAAACTCAACTGGAATTTGGTCGATATCGCCAATTCTGGCGTCGAATAACAAGTGTATAGGTAAAAATTTTGGTGTTAATAATTATTTGTGTTAGAATCAATACAGCCTGTGATAAAATTATTGATAACAAGTTAAAATATAAAAAGAACTAAATTTTGAATCATCTGCATTGTGTTGTTTTGAGTATTACGCGACATTTCTTTCCTCTTTATGCTACAGTGTTTGCTTTGGTCACCATGACAAAATCATCTGCAAAATCTATCCCCTCTGTGTGAACTCGGCATTAAAAATTCAGCACAAAATTACACCGGACACTGCAGAAGCCTGGACAAAAGTAGTATCCTTTGGGCATCCTTCTGGCATCTGGTCTTGTAGTTCGATGTTGCTACTCACCAACGTTGTTTCTTCTGTCACTGATGCGGCTTTTAGCTAGGTTATGTAGTTTCCTACGACACTGAAATATCTGTAGTGCATTCAGGATGCTCGCCTACCAAATTACGACAGAAACACCCGGAACGTCAAGACAGTGCTTTGGATGTTCCTTATTCTATGAAGTTCTTAACAGTACACAATGCATGAGCTAAATAGTATTGGCTGTTGCCTAGGAGATATCCAGCGAACATATGTTGTATAATAATAATTTATCCGGTTTGGTGCTGTTTCTTTTTTTTATACTTACAGTTAAAACAGGATATCCTCTCCGTATGACAAGCTGTAGAACACCGGATCTGCAAGATATCTAGTTCAGGTAGTTTTTTATAATTTCTTGACCACTTCTTATATTGTCTCCGTTGATCGATTGTGGACGCGGGGTAGCGACTGGAGAAATATTCGCCATAAAGCCGTTGAAACCAGTTTCAACAATTCAATGTGGCATCTAGAAGCCCCACATGAACTTCTCAAAAATTTTAGATATTGGCATGCTAGGGGCGTTGTTTCTGAGTGTCGTCAATTCTCAAGTGCTTCTTCGATGACTTTACAGTTAAGTCTTCAAATGAAGCACTTGAGGATTGAGGACATCCAGAAATACACTCTTGGAAATGGAAAAAAGAACACATTGACACCGGTGTGTCAGACCCACCATACTTGCTCCGGACACTGCGAGAGGGCTGTACAAGCAATGATCACACGCACGGCACAGCGGACACACCAGGGACCGCGGTGTTGGCCGTCGAATGGCGCTAGCTGCGCAACATTTGTGCACCGCCGCCGTCAGTGTCAGCCAGTTTGCTGTGGCATACGGAGCTCCATCGCAGTCTTTAACACTGGTAGCATGCCGCGACAGCGTGGACGTGAACCGTATGTGCAGTTGACAGACTTTGAGCGAGGGCGTATAGTGGGCATGCGGGAGGCCGGGTGGACGTACCGCGGAATTGCTCAACACGTGGGGCGTGAGGTTTCCACAGTACATCGATGTTGTCGCCAGTGGTCGGCGGAAGGTGCACGTGCCCGTCGACCTGGGACCGGACCGCAGCGACGCACGGATGCACGCCAAGACCGTAGGATCCTACGCAGTGCCGTAGGGGACCGCACCGCCACTTCCCAGCAAATTAGGGACACTGTTGCTCCTGGGGTATCGGCGAGGACCATTCGCAACCGTCTCCATGAAGCTGGGCTATGGTCCCGCCACACGGTTAGGCCGTCTTCCGCTCACGCCCCAACATCGTGCAGCCCGCCTCCAGTGGTGTCGCGACAGGCGTGAATGGAGGGACGAATGGAGACGTGTCGTCTTCAGCGATGAGAGTTGCTTCTGCCTTGGTGCCAATGATGGTCGTATGCGTGTTTGGCGCCGTGCAGGTGAGCGCCACAATCAGGACTTTATACGACCGAGGCACACAGGGCCAACACACGGCATCATGGTGTGGGGAGCGATCTCCTACACTGACCGTACACCTCTGGTGATCGTTGAGAGGACACTGAATAGTGCACGGTACATCCAAATCGTCATCGAACCCATCGTTCTACCATTCCTAGACCGGCAAGGGAACTTGCTGTTCCAACAGGACAATGCACGTCCGCATGTATCCCGTGCCACCCAACGTGGTCTAGAAGGTGTATGTCAACTACCTGGCCAACAAGATCTCCGGATCTCTCCCCCATTGAGCATGTTTGGGACTGGATGAAGCGTCGTCTCACGCGGTCTGCACGTCCAGCACGAACGCTGGTCCAACTGAGGCGCCAGATGGAAATGGCATGGCAAGCCGTTCCACAGGACTACATCCAGCATCTCTACGATCGTCTCCATGGGAGAATAGCAGCCTGCATTGCTGCGAAAGGTGGATATACACTGTACTAGTGCCGACATTGTGCATGCTCTGTTGCCTGTGTCTATGTGCCTGTGGTTCTGTCAGTGTGATCATGTGATGTATTTGACCCCAGGAATGTGTCAATAAAATTTCCCCTTCCTGGGACAATTTCAATTTCCAGGAGTGTATAATTCTTCTTCACTTTCACTCAGGATAGCAATGTAATCAGCTAATCGTATCTTTGATATCCTTTCACCTTGCATTTTAATTCCACTCCTCAATCATTATTTTAATTTTGTCATTGCTTCTTCGTTGTACAGATTGAACAGAAGGGGGGGGGGGAGACTACATCATTGTCTCACACTCTTTTTAATCCGAGCCCTTCGTTCTTGGTCGCCCACTCTTATTATTCCCTCTTGGCTCTTCTGCATATTGTGTATTAGCCGTCTCTCCCTATAAGTACCTAGTCATAACAAAACGGAACAACTTAAATAGGAAGGAAGTCAATGAGAATGTTGTGGGAAAAGCGAACCAAAAACTTCGTTTTACTGGCATAACATTTAGAAGATGCAACAGATTTGCTAAAGAAACTGCCTAAACTACGCTTCTCCATCCTCTTTTGGAGTACTGCTGCGCTTATGGGATCCTCGCCAGATAGGATTAACGGAGTACATTAAGAAAGTTCAGAAAAGGCCGCATGTTTTGTATCACCGAGAAAGAAGGGAGAGAGTGTCACTGACATGATATAGGATTTGGGGTGGAAATGATTAAAAGAAAGGAGTCTTTGTTGCTGCTGGAGCTACTCACTAAATTTCAATCGCCAACTTTTTACTCTGAGAGCGATTTTTTTTGACGCCATAATAAAGTAAGGGAAATCAGAGTTCGCACGAAAAGAAGTAGATATTCATTTTTTCCGAGCTTTGCTCGAGATTGGAATAATACAGAATTATTGTGAAGTTCATTCGAAGAACCCTCTGCCTGGTTCTGTGAATTGTAGAGCATCCATTTAGATGTAGAGGTGGATGTAGCTGTAGATATAGATGTCATTTTGTGGTTCGTGCGATTACTTATAAGAGGAACTACAGTGCAGTCTTCCCCTATGGAACAGTTTTTGGAAAGATATTTAGTATTTTTGCTTTTTCTGTGTCATCCTTCGTTTCAGTTCCTTTATGGTCACATAATTCCTCGATAGATAGCTTCAGTTCACTTACTGCTTTAACATAAGATCAAAACTTCCTAGGATTTTCTGTCAAGCATGCAGACAGACTTTTCTTTCGAATTCATAGAATGTTTCATGCATGGTCCTCTTCATGCTAATTTTGGCATCGTTTATCGGTCTACGAGGCTTTGACTACGTTTAAATTTGAGTGAAACTATATTTCCTTCTGATGCTTTCTAAAGCGGTTGTCGAGCCATAGTGCGTCTTTTATTTCCCTCAGAACTTGGCTCAGCACACAGGTTATATTGTCTAAAGCTTATTGTACAATGCTCTTCAATTTTGCCCATTAACACTCAACATTGTCAGTGCCGGAGGCGAAATTGCCATGTTGACCTGTAAGGTAATCTGAAGTCTGTTGTCGCTTTCGCTCAATAGGAATATCTTCCTAATTTTCTTCGTATTTTTACTTAACGCCGCTTCGCTAATGGAGGTAAGCAAGCAAAGTAAATACATTTACTCTGTAACGAGGCACTTTAAATCACGGATCCCTTATTTCAAAATGATCAGAAAAGATACAAGAATAACTTCCAAAATTTTGTCGGTGGTGGTAGGGTTCACTCTGTGAAACGAATATAAAATCAAAAGAAAAGTACAATTTTTCACAAGCTGAATGCAGGTAATAGTTTCATCGCCAATTTACTTTCTATATCATATTCAATTACTGGTGGTTTATTGATCGTAATTTCTTTCTCGCTCAAAAATGAAATGTGCGGGGACGTCATTTCGTATTATTTCGTCAGCTGGCGCTGGAATGCAATAAAAGTTTTAGCTTCTCTTTGTTCATCGGAACTACCATTATAAAGAGTTTTCCGGGCCGGAAGAGGCACAGAAGAGCGTATTTTGATGAAAGGAAAACACCAGAGAAGCCAACAACTGCTTTAATCAAGGAGCTTTAGCCAGAGAGAAGAATTAAAAACTTGGCGGCGCTGAAGGACACAAGTAATTAGGAAATGTCTCGCGTCGTAGATTTTCCTGAAATTGAGCTCCTGATTATCGGAATAAATTTCTCGAAAAACAGCGCAATGGATGATCTGTACGGTTTTTTGAATGTGCAGGGATCTGGTAACTGAATATGTGATACCTGTTAATTTTCTTTCCTATAGGGTCAGATTGAAAACCAATCGTTGTCACTTGATCTCTGCTCATGAATATACAGACTGTTTTGGGAGGAATAGTGAAGAGTGAAGCTGTACTGTGGGTACGCTTCATGAATAACCCAACCAGTGGACATGTAGAAGGCAACCAAGTTTTTTATTTCGATTACTTTTCAACGTGTCACACCTCCTAGTCCTCTTTATGCCTTTGCAGTAAATATGAGGGAATGCTGTGTGAATGTGTTGGCTTAGAAAGGTGAAGCGCTGTTTAAAAGGATTGTCAGTATATGGGGTAGGCTTCTCAAAAGAGAAATTAGAGAAGCTAAGCACAGGTATTGCTTGAGGCACTTCGGGAAGATCGGTCCTGAGGAGAGTAGAGAGCGGAGGTTGGCCTTCAGTCAATAGGAACGTGGCAGATCGGACAACGGCCTGGGTGGCCGGACGGTAGCGTGGCTGAGAGAACTGGTAACCGAGACGTGCTGAGGAGAGAACGCTGTGCGCAGACGTTCCGTCTGGGAGGTGGTAAGATGTGAAATGCGGTATATCGTAGTAGATAAAGTTCGCGAATCGACTTTCCCTCATTCGTACGTCTCACGAGAGTAGTTGAAAATTATGTGCTCAATCATTTCCGTGGGTAGATTTCCAGCTCTGTGCGGTCGGGCTTTTGCATTAATTTATGTAATACCGGCATTTCACATTTCGCGGTGTGCTTAAGCGTGGCGACACACTGAAGGGTTGCGCTCTGGTGTGATAATGCATTTTCTTCAGCCTCCCTGTAGTGTGATCATTGATTGGTTCATAATTCGAAACCAATCAGCAATTTTATTATTTGTCAGAAATTTTATTATTGCATCGCGCGTGTGTCTCGCCTGGAAGGGCTTACATCGATAGTAGGTCAGTGCTCATGATGTTATGACTGATCAGTGTGCATGGGGGAAGAAGAATTGCTCCTACGCTCAGCTTGAATTCCGATACTGTAAATTGACCCTACAGTGTTTCGACAGAACGTCAAGTTTCTTCGACATCTTCCTATTTGAATTTCCTGAGCACCTATGTTAAGAATTCGTACCTGGTATACCGACTTGCTGCAATGTTAACACTGCTTCTCCAAATTCTGTAGTATTTACTATCAAGAAAACTTTTACACTTGGGCCAGACACTGTGAAACACGCACCTGCTGTATTGTTTGTACTTATCACATATCACCTACGTACTGGATGTATAATACTTTATTATGGATCTGTTGCGGAGAATGAGGATGATGCACCTAATGAACCCTAAACTAATGGATAGATTAGGGCGGTGGGATTCTTGTAAAGGGTAGAAAGTACAGCGTCAAGTTCAGAATTTATATTATACTGCAATACATAGATTGATTTATGTCATGCGGTCACGCTCCTTCAACGAAGCTAAGTTTTTAACAAAAAAATTCGCCAAACAGCTGTGCAAATAGAGAAATTATTTTATTTTCGCTACCAGTTTCGGCAATTCAATGTGCCTTCTTCAGGGCCCATATACACCTCTAAAAATTATCGATATTGGCTTTCTAGGCCCATCTACACTTCTGGAAATTGAAATAAGAACACCGTGAATTCATTGTCCCAGGAAGGGGACAATCTCCGACAGCGATCTGTTGTAGAATTTTGGGACATGATTTATGCTAGCATATTATATTTCTGGAGACCGAAAATCTCCGTTGTAGGAACCAATTGGGGTTCTGAAAACAATACTGTTTCAATTACAGCTCACTCTGTTCGTCCATAAAACCCAGAAAGCAGTAGATACAGGCACACACGTAGAGGTGGTGTTATTTATGGAAGGCGATCGATACGGTTCCGTATTGGTACCTAATGAACAAAACATGAGCGTACTGTATATCAGACCAAGTGTGTGAACGCATTAAAGAGTTTCTAACAAATACAACAGAGCATGTCATTCGAAAGGAGAGAAGTCTTCAGCCACAAAAGTAACTTCTGGTGTATCCCCAGCGCATTTTACAAAACAGTTGATTTTTACAGTATATATACCTGCCTAATACCGTGTAGGGCCGCAATGAGCACACAGAAGTACCGCAACACGATGTGGCATGGACTCGCTCGACTAAGGTCTGAAGTAGTCTGCAGGAAATTGACACCATGAACCCCGCAAGGCTGTCTGTGAATCCGTAAGAGTACGACAAAGGGGGGGGGGGGGGGGGGGGGGGGGGACGAGGTCTCTTCTGAACAGTACGTTGCAAGGCATCCTAGGTATGTTCAATAATGTTCATATCTGGTGGGTTTGGCCGCCAGCGGAAGATATTGAACTCAGAAGGGTGTTCCTGAAGCTAATCCGTAGCAATCCTGGACCTGCTGGGGGTCGCATTGTCCTGCTGGAATTGCTCAAGTCCCTCGGAATGCACAATGGGAATGAATGGATGCAAGTGATCAGACAGAATGCTTGCACACGTCACCTGTCAGATTCACATCTAGATGTATCACGGGCGCCATATCACTCCTACTGCAAACGCCCGAAACCATTACAGAGCCTCCACCAGCTGGAACAGTCCCCTGCTGACATGCAGGGTCCGTGGATTAATGAAGTTGTCTCCATAGCCGTACACGTCTATCCGCTCGATAAAATTTAAAACGCTATTGGTCCGACCAGGGAACATATTTCCGATAATCAACAGTCCATTGTAGATGTTGACGGGCCCAGCGAGGCGCAAAGCTTTGTGTCGTGCAGTCATCAAGGGTACACGAGTGGGCCTTCAGCTCCGAAAGCCCATAGCGATGGTGTTCCGTTGAATGGTTCGAACGCTCACACTTGAAATCTGCAGCAGTTTGCGGAAGGGTTGCACTTCTGTAACGCGGAATGATGTTCTTCAGTCGTCGTTGGTCCCGTTCTTGCAGGATCTTTTTCCGGCCGCAGCGATGTCGGAGATTTGAGGTTTTACGGGATTCCTGATAGTCACGGTACACTCGTGAAATGGTCGTACGGGGAAAACTCCACATCATCGCTACCTCAGAGATCATGTGTCCCACCGCTCGAGCCCTGACAATTACATCACACTGAAAATCACTTAAATCTTGATAACCTGGCATTATAACAGTGCGATCTAACAACTGCTTCAAACACTTGTTGTGCTGGTGCAGTGTGTGGCAATTGACGCTCAACACAATCAAATGTAAGGTATTGCATATGCATAGACAGAAAGATCCGCTACTGTACGTTTACGCGTTACGCGATTATTAAGCTGTTATTTCCATAAAATATCTGGAAGTGTGCGTAAGGGGCGATGTAAAGTGGAACGACCATAAAACAAATCGCAAGTAAGGCAGATGCCAAACTGAGATTCATTTGGCGAATCCTCAGGAAGTGTGAATGGCATCCGTCCATCCTTGAGGGATGATGGTGTACCATGCTTGGTTCAGAGTCTGCAGCGTCTGCTGTAGCTAAAAAGTCCCTCTCGAGAGTAGTAGTCCCTAATGCAGTTTGGACATGTGTAACTTGAGGGACTTCGAACAGAAGCTGCTCTTTCTCTTCGCTTTGTCCTCTTCCTGATTCCTTCCTGTGTGCGTTCGTCCTCTGATAGCTTGACGCCGTTGCGCACAGTTACTCGCCACTTGACACGTTCATCTGCAATGCTTTCCCAACGAGTTGGATTGATTCTGGTCTTGGTCAGGTCTCTCTTGCAGACATCCTTGAAACGAAGATGCGGTCGTCCCACTGGCCTCACACCCTCCTGAAGTTCTCCGTACAGCAGTTATTCGGTATCCTTTCAGGATCCATCCGTCTAATATGTCCGAACCATCTTAGACGTCGATGACTCAGAAGTGCAAAGATGCTCGTTGTGCCTGTACGATGAAAGACTTCGGTGTTGGGTATTCTATGTCTCTAAGAGATCTGAAGGATCTTCCGGAGACAGCAGAGATGGAAGCTGTTGAGTCGAGATTCATGCTTAGAAAGAGTTGTCCATGCTTCACAGCTACAGAGAAGGGTGCTTACAACACAAGCGTTGTAGACTTTTAATTTAGTTTTTGTGGTAAGCAGTCCGTGGTTCCATACTCTGTTTTTCAATCTAGCCATGACAGATGATGCCTTTGCGATTCTGTTAGTAATTTCAGTGTCCATGGACAAGTTGTTACATATTGTGGATCCCAAATAGGTAAAGTCATCAACTACTTGGTGAGGATTGCCATCAATGCTGATGAATGGAAGGTTGGTAGTGCTCTGCGCCATGATCTTAGTCTTTTGAAGGGTGATGAGTAGACCAAATTTTTCACAGGCATGTGATAATTTGTTGATTATATACTGCAGCTCATCTTCTGTGTTCGCTACCAGAGCTGCATCGTCCGCATATAACAACTCACGGATAACAGCTGTATTTACTTTGGTCTTGGCCTTGAGGCGAGCAATGTTGAAAAGATTTCCATCAGACCTCGTATGTAGATACACTCCCTCCTCACAGTCTTCAAAGGCTAATCTGAGCAGAAGGTAAAAGAAAATCCCAAATAATGTAGGAGCCAACACACACACCTGGTTCACACCTCTATTAACCGGGAATGTTTCTGATGTTTTCCGTTGAAGCAGATTGTTGCTTGTGTTTTCTCATGGAAAGAGACAATTATTTGTAGTAGTTTAGTGGGGCATCCAATCTTCTGCAACAGTTTGAAAAGCCCATTTCTGCTCACTAAATCAAACGCTTTAACAATGTTTGAGTGGAACAGACTTGTTATACTTGAAAACCTCTGCAGGGATCCCATCTTCACCTGGGGCCTTTCCGTTAGCAAGAGAATCTATTTCTCTGCTGAGTTCTTCCATAGTAGGCATTGCATCTAGTTCTTCCATAACTGGCATTTGTTTGATGGCGTCACATGCATCCTTGCCAACTTCAATCTCTGCTGCATACAACTCGAGGTAATGTTCAACCCAGTGTTCCATTTCTTTGCCTTCATCAGTAATGACTTCATCCGTCTTGGGCTTCAGAAGAGCTGTTTTCCTGACAGTTGGTCCAATTGCTTTCGTAATACCATCGTACATTGCCTTAGCTTCCCCAGAATCGGCCGCTTTCTGTATACCTGCACATAAATTCAGCCAGTAGTTATTGGCCCGTCTCCTGAATGTTTGCTGTGCCCTGTTCTTTGTTTTTCGTAGGTCATCTCGAGTTCTTTCATTTGGGTTTCTTTTGTAAGCAAGCAGGTCTTTCCGTTTAGCCTCAGTGACTGGTTCAGGAAGTGTAGTCCATCAGAAATGGAAGTGGCTTATGAAACCCTTGTTGGAGTAATACTTTAATACTACTACCGTTATCAGCAATCGTTCTTCCGACCAAAAATTCGTGACTGGAAAAGGGAAAGTGGGAAGTGAGATTGGTACAAAAAGCAGACTCCGCCACACACCGTGAGGCGGCTTGCGGACTATAGATGCAGATGTTGATTTATCTTCGTATTAGACTGAAAAAATTGCAGCTGTCGACAGGATGTCAACTGTACGGCCTCCGTGTCTTGTTTTGAAACCAATTTGTTCCATTCATTGACTGTTCTCGCTGTAGTGTGCACTGTACTCTTCCCTGTTAAGTTTGCATTAAATACTGACCGGTTTTGCCTCGGATTTGTTTTTCCAGCAGTGTCGGTTGCACGTCAACAGCGATTCTGAAGAAGAAAAGGCGGAGATGCCCATCGCTGTAAGGGTGCACTGCATGCAGTGGAATAGCGGCACAAAGCAGCTAAGCCTAGCAGCTTACTACGCTACAGTTGTCATTTAATGTCAGGTAATCACAGGGCTCGACATGATACTGACGTGTGGAACGTTGATTTGAGGACTCAAAAGTTGTGTAAAATTTTTTTTATTTATTACAGTATGAGTAAATGTTGTGATGTAAGAAAAAAAATAATTCGAACAAATTAGCCCCTACGCTTATGATATATGGGGAACGGTCCATCAATGAGAAAAACTCTGCTACTGCATGCGCAATATAATGAGATGCTTTGTACAGAGTATGGTGGGTGCAGAGGTATCGATAGAAGTCTACGCTGAATCACAAGCTTATTTAGCATACAATTCTGTCCACAGTAGCACTCTGCATTAGTCTTTTGTAGTACGTAGCTCCAAAATTTCTCTTTAAATTGGAAATTTTTAAACGTTAGTTACTTCTATGAAATACCTGTATTTTTATACAAACATTGATGTATGTCGTTCTTGTATCTGCCTTGCGGAGGTGGTGATTATTGCCTGTAATGATCACTCCAAGAACACCGCCCCCATCCCCCCCCCCCCCCCCCTCTGTGAAGTCCGGAGCTAAATTGTGCGTAGAAGGCAATCTACTAAATGGCGGACACTTTCAGGGCGCGCACCTCGTAAAGACGCGACTTACGGGCTCACAAATTTCGACAGGAGCACATAAAAATGAATAAAGTTGATTTAATGACATGAGGGCGTTCAATAAGTAATGCAGTGTGTTTTCTTGTGGAATTTTGTTTGGGACCTCGTGGAATATGCTGTCATTGAGTTTCTTTTGGTGGAAAACCAAAGCGCATCAGATATTTATAGTTGCAGAATGTCTACGGAAACTTGACAGTCGATAAAAGCATGCTGAGTCGTTGGACGAGGCGTCTATTTTTTCCGCATCAAGGTGGCACAGACCTTTCCGATATGCCGCGTGTCAACTGTCCGCACACAGCTGAGACTATTGCGAAGGTGGAACGTGCGGACACTCTCATTGTATGATTCTTCAGTTTCTCCCAGCGTATTTTTTGCTCGAACAGTCCACGGGTATACTGCCGGTTCATAGTGTCCAACAGGCACAATATTTCGGCAGTCAGACATGTCGCCTTCGTCAGGTGCGCTGACGAACTGTTTCGTCAGCGGACCTGACGATGGCGACATGTCTGATCGCCGAAATATTGTGCCCGTTGGACAATATGAACCGGCAGTATAACTGTGGACTGTTCGAACTCTCATTGTAGGTGATCGACTTATAACAATTAAACACTCGCTGGACGTCTTGTGCACAGCAGTGGTACTCAAAGTTGTGTGCACTCTGTGCTCCTGGCCGCCTAAAAGGAGGCCATAAAGAGCAACGAAGGACCTTCTGTGCGGAATTGACTTGCGTGTTATTAGGCTGATCACGACATCTTTTTGTTGAACATCGTCAAAGGCGATGAAACATGGGTTCGTCACTTCGGACCGGGGAAAGAAAACGGCAAACCTGTATGATGTTCTCCTTCAGGATGCCACGATCAACTCTGAAGTGTATTGTGCTACCCGAAGGAAACTGAGATAATGTGTTTAGCATATTCGTCACCACAAAAATGCGAACGAACTTCTCCTTTTCCGTGACATGGCAATGCATCACACTACCCTGCTCACCGGAAAGGAGCTCCGTATCCACCCTACAGCCTGGATCCCATACTTCCCAAATTCTAACTGTTTGGCCCAATAAAGGTTTCTCTCTGCGGAAAGCAGGAGTGACATCTGTCTGAACGAAGAGATACCACACTTTCATATACTAGTACACATTCCCACATTTACCTACATACACGTAAAAACAAATGGTTAAGACACCAATTCCTTGCCTACATGTCAATGCCTATATACCAGCACCGGAGTCATGCTACACTGCATACACACTGCAACAATGCACTCAAAAGGAAACTTTTTCATCACTCTTGTAACATGGTTTGTGGAGAGGAAGTCTTTTGTAAATTAAAAATCTAAATCGATTTTTTTTTTTGTGTGAGATCATTTTTCGTTTGATGAATGTATTGCATGAACAGTAACAATACCAGAGAAGGGAAGTTGCTACTCACCACATAGATGAGATGCTGAGTCACGATAGTCACAACAGAAGATTCACACAATTATAGCTTTCGGCCATTAAGGCCTTTGTCAGCAGTAGACACACAGACACTCATGCAAATGCAACTTGCTCACATGTCTGCAGTCTCAGAGAACTGAAACCACACTGTGAGCAGCAGCAGTGCATGAGGGGAGTGTTGACTGGGTGGGGGTAAGGAGGAGGCTGGGTTGGGGAGGGGGAGGGATAGTATAGTGGGAGTGGAAGACAGTGAAGTGTTGCAGTTTAGGAAGGAGGGCAGGAGAGAAGGTGCAGTGGGGAGGGGGGGGGGAGTAGTGGAAAGGAGAAAGGAGTGAAAGAAAAAGAAATTAAAAGACTGGCTGTGGCAGTGAAATGTCGACTGTGTAGTTCTGGAATGGGAAAAGGGAGGGGGCTGGATGGGTGAGGACAGTGACTAACGAAGATTGAGGCCAGGAGGGTTGTGGGAAAGTAGGATGTATTGCAGGGAAAGTTCCCACCTGTTCAATTCAGAAAAGCTGTGCCCATTTCATCACTACACAGCCGTCATTTCACCGCCACATCCAGTCTTTTAATTTCTTTTTGTTTCTCTCCTTTCCACAACTTACCCTCTCCCCGCTCCAGCCCCCTCCTTACCCCCACCCTGTCGTCACTCCCATCATGCTCTGGTGCTGCTGCTCGCAGTGTGGTTTCAGTTCTCTGAGACTGCAGAGATGTGTGCAAGTTGCATTTGCGTGAGTGTGTGTGTGTGTGTGTGTGTGTGTGTACTGCTCACAAAGGCCTTAATGGCCGAAAGCTATAATTGTGTGAATCTTTTTGTTGTGCCTATCGCGACTCAGCATCTCCGCTGTATGGTGAGTAGCAACTTTCCTTCTCTGGTATTGTTACATTGCATCCTGGATTTTCCATTGTGTCATTTTTGCATGACAGGTATTTACATTTGAGTCAAACGAAATAAATAGTACGTTCATAAATCATGCTAGCGCATTCTTTTGTCATCCATTTTATAAACAAGTCTCCTGTAACCAGCAAATATTGTTTTGTTGTTGCCTTACTTTAGGTCAGTTCTGCAATGCGAATCTTGGATACTGTTCCGAAAGAAAAGGCACCACACTTTCACATAATTTGATAGGCCTAGCTGGGCAATGATTCCACCTTCTTCACTGCGGATGCACTAATACGTCCGACTTCCTGTGGGAATCTTGGAACAGAGAATGTAGAGGAAATGGACAGGGGCTGCGGGTAGGTGTTGATCGGCCTTGAGGCGAGCCGACATAGTCCGTGCAGGTCCTTTAACACTGTGTCCCGGATGGCGCACCTGCCTAATAAGCAGGAGATCCCGTGTTCGAAACCCGGTCCGGTACACATTTTCTCTCGTCACCGTCGATTCCACGTAGTGTCCCAGTGCAGTTGACAGCAGTGATCCCTACCGTTTCATTTCCCATCTTCTCCTCTGCACCTGCAATTTACGTACAACGTGAACTATGGCGAAGCTATAACCAAATGTGTCAAAACAGGACCAACGTGGAGTCATTCTTTCCTTTTCTGCCGAAGGACAAACACCGGTAGACATCCATCGAACGATGAAGAATGTATATGCGGCAGTATGCCGGTCTAAAATGACAGTTATGGATTAGTGCGTGACAAGGGATGCTGCTACTTCATGATAAGGCACGTCCCTATGTCACAAATGTCGTAACGCAGAAGTTAAGCCATCTCAAGTAGGAATCATTCGAGCACCCGCCCTACAGTCCTGATCTCTCCCCAGGCGATTATCATGCCTTTGGTCCCTTAAAAACGGCCTTGAAGGGTCGACAATTACTATCGGACAAGGATGTGCGACATGTAGTCATGGTGTTTTACCAGTCGGTAACTTCAGCCTGGTTCGTCTGTTGGATAACGGCCTAAATGCTCACGGCGATTTAGGCCGAGCGGTTCTAGGCGCTTCAGTCCGGAACCACGCTACTGCTACGGTCGCAGGTTCGAATCCTGCCTCGGGCATGGATGTTTGTGATGTCCTTAGGTTAGTTATGTTTAAGTAGTTCTAAGTCTAGGCGACTGATGACCTCAGATGTTAAGTCCCATAGTGCTTAGAGCCTCACGACGATTTTGCCTGAGTGTCATACAGACTTTGTACTTTGCGGCCTTCAATGGAAACTTTTTGATCAACCCTTTTAATTGTTATAATCCACAAATACAGAATAATGTAAATAAAGTTGACCTAAAAGTATTTTCGGAATAATATGACAACATAATCGAAACAGCAAGAAGGACAAATATCAAAACCATTGATTGCCTTTTCCAGACTCTTCTGTAAGAAGCCGTTAACCTGTTTATTAATCAGGATAAGAGCAGCTCGCCTGTTGATTAATTGGTGAAACTTATTTCGTGTCAGACTTGTAAAGATTTCCTTCCAAGTAATTTTGGATAGTTACCGAACTTTGATTATTTTTTTCAGAATAATTTCTGATTCAGTTAGCTTTTGCCACCCCAGCCCTATCAAATTATGGCAGATCAGCTTTGCACAAGAAGCCGTCGGATAGTATTGTCAATTAATGATATGATATTTCAGCCATAAGTTTGTTGCAATTCAGTTCTTCGATGTTCAGAGCAGACCGGGTTACCTAAGAAACAAAACAATAGGAAATAAATCAACCCTATAACTATAAAGAAAAAATAATATTTTATTGCTCGATCTTCCATTTATGAGATTTATTTCAATAGCTGGTGGTCGGATTTAATTCCGTACACTATATATGACTTTTTTTAGCACAATTACTTTTCATGATATTTCGACAAAGGCAACGAGTTCCAGTAACCATACACTGTAAATTTTGCTCCACAGGGAGCCAATGTTATCGACTAATTCGACCGTAAGCAAAGTAATACCGAAGTGTACGCCAAGCAAAGAAAAAACTTCTCATATCCATTGAGGTAAGGGTAAGGAGGTTGTTTAAGGTATCGCCATCGAATAAAGCAAGGGGGAACCATTGCTAGACTAGCGAAGTAAACGTAATATGGTACGCTATACTACAGAAGCCACCCCCTCCCCCCCTCTCTCTCTCTCTCTCTCTCGTCTGGGTATCTCAAGTTTCTTTCGTTCCCCGTATAGAGTTGCTGAAAATGGCCGTATTTTCACGGTATTTATTTTTAATGAGCTGAGGAAAGCGTCGCACAGTTCACAGTTTCTTGCTTATCGGAAAAGTTCTGAAACGTCTGTGATTGGTCTCAGAAAATAAAGAAAAGAAGGGTTACAAATAAAATGCCTTTACCGGCCTTCAGAGTAATCATCAGCTAGATCACAAGTCTGACAACGGTTGCAGGAGATGAAACCTGGTGCTACCAATAAGAATCCAAGATCATGACGATGTTGATCGCCTTCTTCGACAGCAGTGGCTTGATCCAATGTCGGAGAAAACAATGAACACCATGCCACTGACTTTCGCTTGGCCTCCCTGTCGTATTAATAGCACCAGGTCTCGTCTCCTGCAATTATGCGGATATCCAAAAACATGTGTCCAGGGTGCTTCGAGCGATATTCCGCTCAAAAGCTTTACAACCCATGTCAGAAGCGAGGTGTAGCTAATGGTGAGTCCTTAGAAGTCCAATGAAGGTATTGTTTTTGTAGCTCCTTTCTCATTTATTTTTTGAGATCATTCGCCGACGTTTTCATATGCATCTTGTATTAGCAAGGCAAAGTGGGTACAGAGAGAAATTCTCGGTCTATTGCTTCTCCTGTTCTACAGTATTTCTTAATGAAAGGATGTTGCACTCCAGGGTGTAAAACGATCGTGTGAACGCACATTTACAGCAGCAGTAGATTTACTTTCACATACGAGTCAAAGTCTTTCGTCTAAGATAACAGTTCAGCAAAGCTTTGAAAGACTGCTAGAAAATAAGCGGAGGGCCTAGACAAAAAAAACTGCTAAAATAATTGTACGAAGTGAAAAACCACATCTGTTCAAGATGGTTAGCTGAATAAATAAGTCTGGAGACACGTTTTTTCTGCAGAATTGGCGAGGAAAAGCATATGAGGAAAACACCAACTAGTAGAAGGAATAGGATGATAGGACATCTGTTAAGACATCAGGGAATAAATTCCATTTTACTAGTTGGATCTGTAGAGTATAAAAACTGCAGTGGAAGACAGGGATTAGAATACATCCAGCAAATAATACTATTCTACAGTTGTTGCCTTCTACAACTCCCTCAAGTACCATGGAAGTTATTCCCTGAAGTAATAAGCCATGTTCAGTCATCCCGATAAGAAGAAGATGTAGTTTGAAGAATACGTTTGACAATGTCGACTGAAATAACCTCCTTGGAATTCTAATGGTAGCAGGAGTGAAATATAGAATGCGAAAGGTTATTTACAGTTTGCGCAGAAACCAGGCGCAAGTTGTTAAGGGCTGGGGGGGGGGGGGGGGGGAGGGATGGAGGGATATGAAAAGGAAGCATTGGTTGAGAAGGGAGTGAGACACACCCGATGTTACTCAACAATCAGTAAAGGAATCGAAAGAAAAATTTTGAGAAGGCATTAAAGATCGGGTAGAAGAAATATAAACTTCGAGGTTCGCCGATGACTCTGTATCAGAGTCAGCAATTGACCTGGAAGATATGCCGAGCGGAATGGACAGCGTCTTGAAATAAGGATATAAGAGGAACACCAAGGAAAGCAAAACAAAGGTAATGGAATCTAGTCGAATTAAATCAGGCGATCCTGCGGGAATTAGGTTAGGAAACGAGACACTAAAATTAATAGGCGCGTTTTGATATTTGGGCAGCAAAATAACTCATCATATTCGATATAGAGAAGATATAAAATATTGAGTGGGAATGGCAATAATAAAGTTTCTCAAGAAGAGAAATTTGTTAACATCGAGCATAGATTAAAATGTTAGGCAATCTTTTCTAGAGGTATTTAGCCGGCTTGTGATCTTGTATCGAAGTGAAACGTGGACGATAAACAGTTCACACAAGAAAGGAACAGAAAGTTTTGAAATGTGGTACTAGAGAAGACTGCTGAGGATTAGAAGGATAGATTATTTAGCCAATGAGGAGGTACTAAGCAGAATTGGGAAGAAAAGAAATTAGTGGTACAACTTGACTAAAAGAAGGAATCAGTTGATAAGATACATTCTAAGACATCAAAGGATCACCAGTTTAGTACCGGAGGGAAGTACGGGGGCAAAAATTTTAGGGAGGGACCAATAGGTTAAAAAGCATCTAGGTTACAGTGCTTATTCCGAGATGAAGAGGGCTGCACAGGTGAGAGTAGAGTGAAGAGCTACGCCAAGCCAGTCTTCGGACTGAAGAACACGACCACTGCAACAACAACAACAACAAATTTGTGTGGGTGGCAGGGTGTTTGGGCTACACATCATTTGTGAGTAGTCATTCTGCCTCAGTGATATGGGCTCTTAGTTATATCTGTTCCGATATTTGATAATGGATCTTATTTACATTTATCCAGTTTTTTTGACAGAATTCACGGACGGTCATTTACGCCCATCAATAAGTCAATGTTGAATCGTAAGCTCTTTGTAGTGCTGTGTTTGTTAGTACATCTTGATTTTAGAATTGAAATTTTAAAAGATTTGAAGCATCTGTCTCTTGTTTTCATGGAAGGGCGCTGATGACTTCGCAGATTAACGCCGTAAAACACTGAACACTAAGTAGCAGGTAGCTATCGGTCTTTCATCCTTCAGCCCATGAGTCACGTCGGTGACTTAACCCCGATATTGTGAATGTAGATGAGATCAATAAAGAGCTTCGTGACAGGAAGTTTCACACATACTCTTCCAGTCGCCATAAAGGTGGACAGTGGGGCAGTGTAGTGCAGTGTAGCAGAGAGATAACGGCTGCAACAAAACCACACTCGGCGCCGGGCCTGGGATGTCGCCCTGAAGGCTGTTTTGTGGCGGCGGGCGGCACACCCGCTTTGTGGGCGGCGTGTTCGCTCGCGAGTGAGGGCGTCCCGCGGGATTACACGGGATCCGGGATCCACGCACGGCGTACGCGTTCCGTGCCGGGGGCAACACGAGCCGCCCGCCGCCTGCGTTCGCAGCTGCTGCCACCGCCGTGCCCGAAAATACACGTGAGGTGCGGTGCAGAGTATGCACCTCCAACTTCTTCAAATACTAATCCGCTCTCTGAGGAGAAACGTATACCTTTAAACAGAATTAAAGTCATGTTCAAAACTTAAGAATGAAAGTAAGTTTCGATCAATGTGACAGAGCCAAGTAACATACAACTTCCTCTATTTACAGAAAGAATTGCTTACAGTACGAAGGGTGATCAAAAAGGAACGGAACATTTTTCATTTCGCTGGCTTTGTACATTCGATTTACAAAAACTTCTTTTATCCTGTTAGTACACATGTTTCTTATGTATGTTTAATTTTAATTTGTTTTGAATATTTAATTTATTGTTGATAGTGTAAATGGTTATAAATATCCCGCCAGAGTAGCCGAGAGCGCTAATGCGCTGCTTCCTAGACTCGGGTAGGCGCGCCGGCCCCTGATCGAATCCGTCCAGCGTATTAAGGACGGTATGCAAGCCAGCCTGGTTGTGGTTTTTAGGCGGTTTTCCACATCCCGCAAGCTAAATACCGGGCTGGTCCCGAAGTTCCGCCTCAGCTACATGACTCACAGACATTTGAAAACATTCGTACTATTTCATGACTTACTCTAGACGCAGACAGCTGCGGTGCACTAGTTCTGTTCCAGGGGGTCCGGGGTAGCGTCAGGAACGGCATCCGGCCACCCCCTGCAATTCACACTGCCAAATACGTACTAACAAAGCCGACCCCGCGTTGGAGCGGGACAAAGGCCCCGAGAAAGAAAGATGTTTCCAGTGCTTGGTGAATTTTTACTTTCGAAAATGTGAGTCAAAGAATTTGCATTTAATTTTTCTTAAAAAATGAAATAAAATGCAACACCACATTAGAAATGTTGATTGTGGCTTTTGGCGAATCGATTACGAGTAACACAAGAGTTTACGAGTGGTACACACGTTTCGAAGAGAGCCGAGAAGACACTGGCGATGACTACCACCATCGACGCTCTGGCACATCAATTACTGACGACAGTGTAGAAGAAATAGAGAAAATTGTTCTCGAAAATCGCCGAATCTCAATCAGAGAAGTTGCTGACATACAGTGTACAAGAAATAGAGAAAATTGTTCTCGAAAATCGCCGAATCTCAATCAGAGAAGTTGCTGACGATGTCAGCATATCCTTTTGGTCACGCCAAGCAGTTTTTCCGCAGTTTTGGGCATGAAACGTGCAGCTCCAAAGTTTATCCAGAAACTGTTGAATTTCGACCAATACCTACGTCTCGTAGACTTCGCTCAGGAATTTCCGAGTAAAGTCGACAATAATCGAGAACTTCTAAAGAAGGTTATAACACGTTTGTTTGTGTGGCCATCTTCCGCAGCAGCTGTTAACATCTGTTATTATAGGTTATCTGTCTTGAGCTGACTGCAATGTAATTAAAAAGAATTTGACCAGACGCGTTTCGCTTTTATATACAAAGCATCTTCTGTGGCATTCTATAAATTGGATACTTATGTTTGTACATTTACTTTCTGGTTCTTTTAGGCTAAAAACAGTTTTCTTTATGCAGTTTGCAAGCTACTTACGGTGTTTCTTTACACAGTCTGCACCTTCCCCTCTTGCTAGCAGTGGTTGATGCCGACAGTCTTCATTTCACACCTGCAGTTTTTGGCATTTTGCGTTATTTCCTTCACTGCTCTATTTATAATTGACTTTCTTAACTGTTTTTCATTCATCACTGCTACGGTGTTTATGCGTATTCATTTGTTTTCGTTCACGTTGTGAGTGTTGGCAACCTACGGAACGATTTTGTGTCTGGCATAACGTCAAAACCATGACCCAGTGGACTCTACTGAAGCGTCCTGAAGAGCAAAAATTCGACAAGTTTGATCACATGTGAAGTTTCTTCAGACTGTTTTCTTCGGTTACAATGCACTAGTGCATCTTGAGTCCCTTATGGTCGTAGGGTTAATTAAGGAATACGATCCGGAACTTGAGTGCTGTGCGCGTGTAGCAGACCGAAGAAAATGACCATAACTGTGGCAAAACTGCTCGTGGAAATTGCATCACGATAAATCTCTCGTTCACGCTTTAATGTTTGCTGCGATTTTTTTCACAAAAAACAAAACAGGTATGTTGCCTCAATCACCGTTACCTCCAGACTTACGTTACCCAACGTATCCCAAACGTCCCTCATGGATTGTAAGGCGAGGGAACGGGCCCGCAAGTCCATTCGCCGAATATCCTCTCGTTCCAGGACCCCCTCCACCTGCCTGGTTGGAGGCTATCGCACATTGGCATCCATAAAACTGGTCCATCCCGAAAGCACATCTGGAAAGCCTGGGAAGAGGGAACGAGTACATTGTTATAACAACGTGGCTGACTAGTGGACCGTGTTCATAGCTTTGGAAGTCAGTACACCCATGCAACGTTATGCCTTCCCACGCATTAACACCAGGCTTACCATCACGATCATGTTCGACAATGTTCCTAGGTGCATTACGTGTTCCCACCACGCGCCATGTGACGGTACGTCAGTAATCATTACTCAGACTGAATCTGCTTTCATCCGGAAAGAACACATGCGCCCACCACTCCTTGGCCAATTCCTTACGCGCTTGGCACCATTGAAAATGTTGTCGCTTATGTGCAGATGTCAATCAAACAAAACCTACTGGTTGTTGGGCAAAGAGATCACACCACGCAGTCGCTGTGGCAGTTTGAGCGTGCGATTGCATGTCTTGCAGCCATCATAAATGTGATTGCAGTTGAATCTGCTGTTTGACGTGTGTTCCTTCTTGCCTGTTGTATAATGTAGCGGTAATCTGCTCCTGCAATTGGTCGACACCACCTCCTCTCCTTCGGGCAGTAGTGCCAGTGGTTCGGAAGATTGCCCTTGCACGTGCGAGCAATAGGAAACTGCTGAGCTACCTTCGTCACACTTTCTCCTTCTTCCTGTTTTCCATGATTCTTCCCCGTGTGAAGTCACCCAAATGTGATCTCATGATCATGAATTAATGAAGACACCACAGACGTGCACCTGCTTGCTGATTGACACACATTGTCTTTTTTCCCATTCCTTCAACCGCCCGCCCCATTTGGCGCTGACCTCACGCCAAGTTACGGCCAGCTTTCTGTGCGCGACTGGGAGACCTCTAACATGTTGCTGGACGTTGGTTCGTTTCCATCGAGTAGTTATGTTATTTCATCCGTTTCGTCCTTACGTTTTGCATAGCAGTTTATTTTAATGTATATGAAACAAGAAACTATTCTGGGAGCTTCTGAGCAGCTCCTCCATGTCAACCAGCACGGATACTGCCATCAGCGATCGTGTGAAACGCAACTTTTCTCGTGTGGCGTCCTGAAAGCCGTGGGCCAACAACATTTCTTGACTTCCGAAAAGCATTTAACTCGATGTTGTAAAGCCAAAGTCGTATGACATGTCTGTCGGGGCCCCAAAGGGCATTTCAGCCGCCTGAATTGGCAAGGTGTTTTCTATCCTTCGCGCCCAGATGCACTTTTCTTTCGCGAAGAATTAGCGTTGTGTGTTGTTTAAGTGTAACTGATAAACGTAAGAGTAGCCTGTAGTGGTGTGTAGTGTGGTGTCATGTATGTGTTGGATGAGGATGGAGAAGGGATAGGGTGAAACACTGAGGGGCACGTAGCCTGTTCTTCTCCATTACCAGCAAGACAGCCTCCGAGAACGCCACTACCCGATGGTCGGATCACCATCAACAGTGTCGGATTTGGCACTAAATCCGGAAAATTGGCTCAATGACGTCACGAACGTGACCTCATCACCGCTGCTATCCCCTCCACCGTGAAGGCAGAAGGAAAATTCCCAACAGCACTCGGCTTATCTGGACGGTCAACCATCAAAATGCTAGCGATGACAGACAATCCCTAGCTTTGGTAATCCACTGCGTCACGGCCGTTGACGGCTCGGCACCACACACACGCTTACTGAGAAAAGTACGATCATGTAGAGTATCAGAAGAAATTTGTGACTGGAAAGAACAATTCATGGTGGGAAGGACGCGACGTGCTATCTTGGATAACCATCGATAGATGTAGAAGTAACTTCACTGGTGCCCTGGGGAAGTGAGTTAAGATCCTTACTATTGACGTTGAATAATAATGACCCCGTAGACAATATTATTAGTAACTTCAGAGTTTCTCAGACGATGATGTTATGTATAATGTGCTGTTCCAAAAAACCTGGTCATGTGTTCAGTCAGATCTTGATATTGTTTCGAAGTGGTGGAGTGTTTGGCACGTTGGTCCAAACGTAAAATTGTGCACTTCACAAAACTGAGTAAAGCAGTATCCTATGACCACAGTTTTGATAGGCCGCAATTGTCGTGAATCAGAGCATACAAAGAACTGGGTGAGGAATACGAAATGGGTTGATCATAATACGCTCAAACGTGTGTAAAGCACGTGGTACTCTTTTCTCCAATTCGGAGAAATGCAATCTATATACACTGGAGATAGCTTACAAATCGCTCGTACAGGGGTGTTGTTATCTAAAGTTTTGATTAGGAAACGGTGCCCAGAAACTCACAGCTCGGATGTAAAGTAAGTTTCAAGACCGGATCACTTTCAAATCTACTGCTTCACGTTACGATACGTGATATTAAAGCTGCACAATGCACGTATCAATGTTTTTCGTATCTCCTCAGACCATTACGCACAATTTTCGTCAAACTGACACAAAGGCTGCGAGAAACTGGTATGTTCTCTCAGCTAGGGGGCGGGGGGGTTGTCTCTGGTGCTCCATGGACGCGGACCGTGTAGATGAAGTCGCAGATATACTTTGTGCAACGAACCCAAGGTCGTCAGATGGAGCAACTCTTGTTGATCGGAGAGGTCAGACCTTTCATCTTCTGACTTCTAATATTTTACTCTCATTTCAATTTTTATCGTCATGCACATTTTAACAGTTTCATACTTTAGAGAGGTCCTTTTACCTTTACACAGCTTGTGTCTTTGCGCTTATTTTATTGGTATACCTGCATCAACTGAATTTTAACAGTTTTACTGTTTATCTAATTCACTGTTTTCCGCATAGGTAATTTAGCTGCGCAACCAATTTCTTAAGTATTCTGATTATTCTTTAGCTTTTTCTGCGATTGTATAATCTTGTCTTTATGGCTCTATGTTTGTTTGTCCGGCTGCGAGGTCTGACCTATCTTGTGTTCTCGACATCATTATACAGGGTGTAACAGAAATGTACGGCACAAAGTGCAGGAAGCATTCCTCAAACGTAGACGAAGAAATTATGTTATATGAACATTGGTCTAGACAGGCTTTCTTTCCGTGTTACAACTAATTTTCTCCAAGAAGTTTCAACAAGATCAGACTGCACATTTTCGCAATCGGCATGTATGAGCAGATGTCAATGCTCACGCAACTGTTGAAGCAAGTCATAAAAAAGATTTCCTGTCAGTGTCTGGGGTGGCATTGTTGGTGACAGTGGAAAGAGTTCTCATAACTGCGTAGAGAATGTTCTATCTATTCTGTTAAAAGATGTGCCTTTCGCTGGGCGACGAAACTTGTATTACAGCACGGTGGAGCACCTCCTCATTTTAGTGTAGATATCCGCCGCTTCTAAATACACTCCTGGAAATGGAAAAAAGAACACATTGACACCGGTGTGTCAGACTCACCATACTTGCTCCGGACACTGCGAGAGGGCTGTACAAGCAATGATCACACGCACGGCACAGCGGACACACCAGCAACCGCGGTGTTGGCCGTCGAATGACGCTAGCTGCCCAGCATTTGTGCACCGCCGCCGTCAGTGTCAGCCAGTTTGGCGTGGCATACGGAGCTCCATCGCAGTCTTTAACACTGGTAGCATGCCGGGACAGCGTGAACGTGAACCGTATGTGCAGTTGACGGACTTTGAGCGAGGGCGTATAGTGGGCATGCGGGAGGCCGGGTGGACGTACCGACGAATTGCTCAACACGTGGGGCGTGAGGTCTCCACAGTACATCGATGTTGTCGCCAGTGGTCGGCGGAAGGTACACGTGCCCGTCGACCTGGGACCGGACCGCAGCGACGCACGGATGCACGCCAAGACGGTAGGATCCTACGCAGTGCCGTAGGGGACCGCACCGCCACTTCTCAGCAAATTAGGGACACTGTTGCTCCTGGGGTATCGGCGAGGACCATTCTCAACCGTCTCCATGAAGCTGGGCTACGGTCCCGCACACCGTTAGGCCGTCTTCCGCTCACGCCCCAACATCGTGCAGCCCGCTTCCAGTGGTGTCGCGACAGGCGTGAATGGAGGGACGAATGGAGACGTGTCGTCTTCAGCGATGAGAGTCGCTTCTGCCTTGGTGCCAATGATGGTCGTATGCGTGTTTGCCGCCGTGGAGGTGAGCGCCACAATCAGGACTGCATACGACCTAGGCACACAGGGTCAACACCCGGCATCATGGTGTGGGGAGCGATCTCCTACACTGGCCGTACACCTCTGGTGATCGTCGAGGGGACACTGAATAGTGCACGGTACATCCAAACCGTCATCGAACCTATCGTTCTACCATTCCTAGACCGGCAAGGGAACTTGCTGTTCCAACAGGACAATGCACGTCCGCATGTATCCCGTGCCACCCAACGTGCTCTAGAAGGTGTAAGTCAACTACCCTGGCCAGCAAGATCTCCGGATCTGTCCCCCATTGAACATGTTTGGGACTGGATGAAGCGTCGTCTCACGCGGTCTGCACGTCCAGCACGAACGCTGGTCCAACTGAGGCGCCAGGTGGAAATGGCATGGCAAGCCGTTCAACAGGACTATATCCAGCATCCCTACGATCGTCTCCATGGGAGAATAGCAGCCTGCATTGCTGCGAAAGGTGGATATACACTGTACTAGTGCCGACATTGTGCATGCTCTGTTGCCTGTGTCTATGTGCCTGTGGTTCTGTCAGTGTGATCATGTGATGTATCTGACCCCAGGAATGTGTCAATAAAGTTTCCCCTTCCTGGGACAATGAATTCACGGTGTTCTTATTTCAATTTCCAGGAGTGTAGATTCGGGGGCAGATGGATATGTAGAGATGGATCAGTTTCTTTGCCTTTGAAAAGTCAGAGAAAGGGCTGCTTGTGGTATGCTGGTGCGTTCTGTTTGTGTGTGTTTTCCATGAATAATGAGTTCGTGAAAATGAGTTGTAACATGGAAACAAACCATGTCCAGACCAATGTGCGTGTAACATAATTTCCTTGTCTATGTATCAGGAATGTGTCCTGCAATTCATTCTGAATTTTTTTTTTTCAACCCTGTATTTACATTTCGTCCGCTGTCCCCACAAAATCACATCAAGAAAACACCAACCACAAATTCTGTACCGTGCAAAGCAAGGAAAAAGCACAGTGATACACGGTATGAGTGTGAGAAATGCCTAGTGGCATTGTACATGTCTGTATTTTTTTGCGTAAACCACACTCTTAAAAACTTCTTAAACCGTGTTATCTCCATTCTTCATCACTTCAATAAATATTTGGGATAGTTTTATAAAGTATTCCTATCAAAACGATTATTTAATTTTGGGAACGTGTCTAAGAAAAAATATGTTGATTTCCGTAAACCTAAATAATAAATATAGTGTCGACTTTGGGGAAAATATTAATTAATCAATGCGTTAGTGTACCTATGCTTCGGAATATAATTTTACCCTCGGTCAGTCTGAAGGCGCCCGAAAAAATCTGAAACAATTTGCAACAAATACTGTCTTATTTCAAGGACATCAGAACTGCACGCATATCTTGAAACAAAGCGATCCGCTCTTTAAACATACTTTACATCCAAATGACGTATCCTGATTTGGGTTCTTCGTCTGAACGCCTCTATAACCTCTAGAAGCTTGTAATAGGATTTGTCAAACAAACTGTACATCGCTAATGTAGGAACGGTGAAGATTACACTAATTATTGTTGCTTAGGCATTTCAGCAATCAATTTTCTCGAACTGCGTATGTCCATCCCACTGAAAGAAACATTACTGATTGGTAGAATTGTACGTATCCTTTGCCAGACATTTCAGTGTAGTTTGCAGAGTATACACGTACATCTACGGTCGCTAGCATATCGTGCCAAGTTATTGATTCCATTTCTTCCCCTATGTTGATGCCAAACCTTCTACAGTTAGAATAGCTGGGAAAATTGGGAACTGCGTTAGGAATTAACATGTTACCAATAATGACTACCGCTACACAAAAAGCGAGTGCATTCACAGGCTGAACGTATCAATTGCCACCAACAAACCATGAACGCCTCGTAAGTCCACTAAGGAAGAATATAGTTTATGACGTCCCGGCGCTGTGGCGGAGCGGTTCTAGGCGCTTCAGTCCGGAACCGCGCGACTGCTACGGTCGCAGGTTCGAACCCTGCCCCGGGCATGGATGTGTGTGATGTCCTTAGGTTACTTAGGTTTAAGTAGTTCTACGTTCTAGGGAGCTGATGACCTCAGAAGTTAAGTCCCACAGTGCTCAGATCCTTTTAAACCATTTGAACCGGCTCCTTGACTAAATCCTGGATACGCAACTGTCCCCCCGTGGACTAGGCCATTTTCCCTCGGCAGTTACCCGAAGACAGTGGCAAGTCTTTTTCCGAAAATGAATAATAATTCATCCAAATCAGAAGAATTTAGCTGACATTGCTCGGAAGGCGTGCATGTGTCATCATACTCGATATTGTTGTTGTTGTTGTCTTCAGTCCTGAGACTGGTTTGATGCAGCTCTCCATGCTACTCTATCCTGTACAAGCTGCTTCATCTCCCAATACCTACTGCAACCTACATCCTTCTGAATCTGCTTAGTGTACTCATCTCTCGGTCTCCCTCTACGATTTTTGCCCTCCGCACTGCCCTCCAACGCTAAATTTGTGATCCCTTGATGACTCAAGACATGTCCTACCAACCGATCCCTTCTTCTAGTCAAGTTGTGCCACAAACTCCTCTTCTCCCCAATCCTATTTAATACCTCCTCATTAGTTACGTGATCTATCCACCTTATCTTCAGTATTCTTCTGTAGCACCACATTTCGAAAGCTTCTATTCTCTTCTTGTCCAAACTAGTTATCGTCCATGTTTCACTTCCATACATGGCTACACTCCAAACAAATATTTTCAGAAACGACTTCCTGATACATAAATCTATATTCGATGTTAACAAATTTCTCTTCTTCAGAAACGCTTTCCTTGCCATTGCCAGTCTACATTTTATATCCTCTCTACTTCGACAATCATCAGTTATTTTACTTCCTAAATAGCAAAACTCCTTCACTACTTTAAGTGTCTCATTTCCTAATCTAATTCCCTCAGCATCACCCGATTTAATTTAACTACATTCCATTATCCTAGTTTTGCTTTTGTTGATGTTCATCTTATATCCTCTTTTCAAGACACTGTCCATTCCGTTCAACTGCTCTTCCAAATCCTTTGCCGTCTCTGACAGAATTACAATGTCATCGGCGAACCTCAAAGTTTTTACTTCTTCTCCATGAATTTTAATACCTCCTTCAAATTTTTCTTTTGTTTCCTTTACCGATATAGAATGGAATAAAGTGACCAGAGAGCGGAGGTTCATCACGAAGAAATCGCAGCCTCTCATTTTGTGCTACGACGATGCTGGAATTTATGCGGGACGACTAATTCCCTGAAACTACTCTAGCAAGCGCTAAAAGTATTACCGTTTCCGCCATATTCGATAAACAGAAATGCGAACTTCATCTTCAGCTTTCAGAGCAGTTTTCGCTAAATCCACCTCACGACAGACCGGTGAGTCTGCCACAGCTGAAGTGTTCCCAGAAGGGTCGAAGCATCCCACGTCGGCTCTACCTGCATCCTGCGGACTTTTACCCCCTATCTCCCCAACCCACCGACCCACCCCCAGAGCCGCATCCCATTCCTACTGCTCGACATCTCCGGCTTATCCTCTCGCGTTCCTGGAAGCCGGCCGACCGGAGCAGTTATTAAATTATGAACCTGCGCCAGTTTTACCCCCTTCGCGCTCGCTAATAATACCTTTTACGGCCCATAAAACCGCCGGGCGAACACGTTCTTTTGGATCCGCCGCCGAGAGGCAGCTGCGCGGCGGGGGAGGAGCGGTGCTGGAGAAAAGGGGGCCAATGTTCCCGCCTTCTGCGGATATTAAGCAAGTTTGAAAACGTTAGGAGGGGGTTGTACGGAGGCGCCGCGGTGTGAATTATGCGGAGCCGTAGATCTACCGATAGAGGGCAGGCGCGGTCTACGCAGGTGGGAAGCTGGGTTGATTAACTGTGGACCTGGCGAGGCGGGCGCGCGCCGCATGTTAACTGCCCTGAGGAGGAGCACGGGAGGCTGAAACACGGCAAGTAAAAAGGAAAAAAAAGAGGGGGCTAAAAAAAGCGGCAGACGTTCCCTGCGTAGCAAACTGATTCGCAGATAACTGCTATCGTTAAATGGACGGCGTATCGCGTCGCATACTCATGCTAACGAAGAACCAGTGGTGCTGTTTTATCGCTCAGCTTATTCACTTTATGGGCAGCACCGCAGTGAAATACGGTCCCGCAGTGGAGCTCCAGTACTTTGCTTGCTACCCAGCCGCGCATTGGTTGCTATCAGCCGTTTGGTTGTCCTGGCACGCGTCAGCTGTTAGGTTATTGTTGCACCGCACCTTCGTCTTATCGATTGATTTTATCTTTCATCCCGCATAGAAAAGAATAAATGCGTAAAACATATGAATAGGGAGACAGAAAAAGACCCAGCAAAAGCAAACAAAGAAAGGATGTAATCAAAAATTAGACTACTACAATTTAAATGTAGAATTTGTAGTAAAATAATCGCAGATAAAAAAGGTAGCATTCTGTATGAACCTAAATAAACAGCAGATACTTCGAAACAACACACTGAAGATCTGTATGATGAAGAAAGTTAAGATGATTCATATTACATAAGCATAATGGAAGAAGCATACGATGAATCCATACGGCCACAAATAACCAAATAATAATTCAGCAATGCATTAAACGGCTTTATCGACAACTATCTTACAAGAAAACATAACTTCCCTGAAGAGTTAAAGAATACTGGAGGTACTGTGGAAGAACATCTGCACAAATTTACGTGTGTCTGTTATGAGTATAGAACACTACTACTCGAAAATAGTTTCCATGCCTGAAGAGGAAATGCCACTGATTGTTAAGATTATAGAATCTTGACGTTACCAAGTCATGCTTCAAATACTGTACTCAATACTGTGAAAGGGTAAGCAAAATTCCAGAGAAGCTATAACTGCACCACGAATTACTTTAAAAGAAAACTTGACATGAAAGGTAGGATGAGTACCCTTTCACCTAAGTTACGGTTTGATAGAACGGACGAGAAGCTGCCTTGATGAGAACTCAACAATAGATTACGTGCAAGACGGTAATAGATTTCGTGCAAGTTAGCTACTCCCATCAGTCCTCACGTAAAAGCATGGCACAACCACATTTCACGTCTCTTTAGCACAGCTACTTCAATCGAATTCGGAATACCTTGAATCAGATACTCTTCAAACACAATACCAATTAAAATATCATTGTGAATACATAAATTACGTTTCATATATTGCGTTGATATAATCCGCTTCCAGATTTCTATATGCTGATCAAATGCTGCTGTTTGAAATAAATAACTCTGATATTCTATGCCATTTTTATTTTTATATATTTGTGACTATTTTTTGTGTTTTAGCAATACTGTCATCAAATGTGACTTTTTCAGTCACAGCAACACACACATCATTAGCATGAAACAGAATGGAGAGTTTGTGAAAACTTCCACATTAGTTTTTAGTATTCATGCAGAACAATTTGTATGTATATATTTATTTTGTGGAATATATATGTTGACAGAGTTTGTATGTTATATGATGGTAATCACGTTGAAAGTGACCAGTTTGTTCGTGATCTAAAGAGACTGAACCAAAAGATATAGTTCACTGGGCAGTGCTCTGAGGATGACACTTTACAGTTTTTGGTCCTCAAAGTGTCCGTAAAAATTGGAAATATAGGCTTTGTTATTAACCGAAAGCCAACCAAGACCTCATTATTACCGTCATATGAAAACATCGTCGACATATCTATTCCATAAAATTAATCTTCTAGCGCGATGAGGGAATTTTGTCCTAAATCCTTGTTCAAAATTGGTCATAAAGCATCAGAAGCCCTTCATAAAATTTAAAAACACTTCACAAAAAGAAAACGGGCAAATTTTGAAAATATTAGAGTAAGTGGAAGTTTTTAGACAAAAGAAAACGCGCAGTTCATGTTGGAATTGAAGCACCAAAGCATTCTGTCTAATTTTGATTGTTTGTATGATCAGGTGTACTGTTCTCGCTTGTAAAGGTAGTGACCCACCTCTCTTAGTCAAAAGTGTATGACGTCTCACTGACGTCATGGATATCTTCCGTTCCGCTAGCCAGCTAGTCTCTCTTTGTCGTTCGTGCGGGCCGCTTTTGAATCGTCGTATCTCAGTAAACAGCTGTCTTGGTCAAGAAAATCTACAACAATACCTTTTGACTGGCGATATCTGTTCACTATAGCACATGACGACACAGATGTGACACAATAGGTGTAACATGTGAAAATAACACCATGAATTTCTTCGGATATTTTCTGCCTGTGCACTGGATGTGAAAATGTGGGAGAGACTTTATGCTTTTCTGCATGGTATGCCATTTTTCAGTCAGACACTGTAAAGCGTAGCGATAACAGGAAACAAGAGTCCACGAAGTATAAACACGCTTTTGTAATGCTCCCTACTGAAGAAACAAGTTTTCTAAGTAGATTATGAATTTGAACAGAGAACACCGGAATTTTTATTAGACAGTGGCACTGTGCTTCGGGAAAACAAAAACTTTGGTAATGCGAGTTGCTTCTCAAAATGAGAGAGAGAGAGAGAGAGAGAGAGAGAGAGAGAGAGAGAGAGAGAGATAAGTACATGGCACAGAGTCGAAAATCCTTTGGTGACATCTGTATCTCATATGACAATTAATTAATGGCTGTAGCAGAAAAGGAAGAAGCAGCAGCAGGGACTGGAGCAAAATTTCTGCGTGTTACCTTTTTTGCTCCTAATGACGCAATTAATCCACGCGCACTGCCTCGTCGCGGCTTTTCATGCAGCGCCGCCGCTTTTAATTAAAGCAGCTGCGAGAGATGATAATTTCCTCCACCTAAATGTGTTCTTCGCTCGCACAGTATGCTTTCGTTTGGTGAGAAGTTAATTTTTGCAGGCCGAGGTTGTGGCAGAGCAGAAAGCAGCGCCGACTGTTAATCACAGCGTGTCAGGGGGGTTCCCCTCATTATCTGCCGGCCAGTGCAGTCGGGGGTTTCCCTCGCTCCGCCTGGGCTGCCAACTTCTTTATTTTTTCCTCCCTCCTCTCTCCTCTACCGTCAGCAGGCGCTCGGCGAGAGGAGATTGTCGGCCAAGGCGCCAGCTACAACCTTAGCTGCGGCGCCTCTCACGTAACTCGGTAGCCATGAATATTTATCGGGAGCTCGGTAAACCCTCCTGAAACCATTAAATTCAGTTATTCGAGCCCGGCTTGCCGCTGCGCCTCCAACTCGGTGGCGGGACGTTGTTCCTGCGACTCCTATACACGTCCGGGGCCTTCACCTCCGCCTCCACCGTCACCACCTTCTAAATATTTGATCGCCTGCCTGCGCTGCCTTCAGGCTAAAGGGGAACACGCCCACAGAATGTGTGCTGGAGTTAGTACATAATGGAGCGATCAAAGACCTAATTAATGATGATCGGTGCTGGCGAAGTGCGAAATAAACTGACATTAAGTTTGATAGTTCATTCCATGACACATAGAACTGTCCACATGATGCTGAGGTGAATTAGTTTCTAGTCTGTGTGAACATGATTATGTATGTGGGTGCTTGCTCGTCATTCACAAGCTAATGCATAGTGCAGTTACTTGTGAAACACGCTACATTCAACAGCTTAGCAAACACAGTTCTCTCCAACTCTAAACATCCCGTTGGTTTTTAATTCAAAAAGCATCTATATGCCAGAACAAAATTCCTGGCGGAAATTATTGTATCGTAGATTTAAAATTTGTTATACAGGGTGTTCGAAAATTCCAGTTATAAATTTCCACGGCATGAAGAGGACATCGCGTACACATTTTTAATGAAACATATTCTCGGAAAGGCACTGTTTCTGTGCTACAGACATTGTAAACCATGTTTCTTGTGTAGGTTTTCAAAGGAATAGTCTTGAGCGCGGGGGGGGGGGGGGGTGGGGGGTGGGAACGTCGGATCGGCTGAAGTCATTTGACGTCTGTCGTGCCTCTCTGACCTGGTTCGAGCATCAATTGGAGTATTATGACCATTATGGTTGGGTACACGTTTGCACAATACACCGACGTGATCCTTCTGCAAACTCTCGATAATGGAAGAGGTGCTCGTAGCCTTTATCAAGACCTTTATGAACAACGTTCTACTCCTTCGCATACCCTTTTCGCTACAATTACCCACGTTTTCGAGAAAGGGATACGTTCATCGTTAGCAGGTAGATGATTGGTTGATTTGAGGGTGGGGACCAACCATCGAGGTCATCGGTTCCATCGGATTAGGGAAGGAAGGCAGCCCTGCTCTTCCAAAAGGTACCATCCCGGCATTTGCCTAAAGCGATTTAGGGAAATCACTGATGGTCGGAAGCGGGTTTGAACAGACGTCCTCCCCAGTGCGAGTCCAATGCGCTAACCACTGCCCCTCCTCGCTCGTTCAGGCGTGAGTGTGGGGTTCCAAGAAGACGTTGCACACTCGGATTGGAAGAGGACATACTGTATCATGTTGAAGAGAACCCTTCAATGAATGTGGATGACCAACAACTACATCCATACAACCTCTAACACCCACAGGCACATGAATGAAGCTCGAACCACGTCAGAGTGGTAGGACAAACGTCAAATGACACCAGCTAGTCCGACGTAAGAGCCCCCAACCATGAGTACCTTGTTGCAAACCTACTTACCAAACATCTTTTTAAACGGCTGGAGCACGGAAACCGTACGTTTCCGGACATGGGATCATATTCCAACTACCACGTACTCAGTCCCCTCTACAAGTCCTAGAAATTCGTAACGGGAAATTTCCGAACACGCTGTATACCATTTTATGCTTTTTATCAACGAGCAGTTGACACTAGCAACGAAAATCGATTTATCTTCCAGTTTTCAAATTTTACTTACTATTTCTGCTAATTTTACTAGAGAATTTACCATGTCGGGCAGACGAAAAACAAGTCTGATAGCATTTCTAGAAGACTATTTGTCACAGTGTCACAGTGTCCTTTCGGAGTATGCTGATGCACTAGCTCCATACTTCATAATCATATACAACCGTTCGCTCGACGAAAGATCCGCACCCAAAGACTGGAAAGTTACACAGGTCACACCAATATTCAAGAAAGGTAGTAGGAGTAAACCACTAAAGTACAGGCCTATATCGTTAACGTCGATATGCAGCAGAATTTTAGAACATATATTGTGTTCGATCATTATGAATTACCTCGAAGAAAACGATCTATTGACACACAGTCAACATGGGTTTAGAAAACATCGTTCCTGTGAAAAATTACTAGCTCTTTATTGACATGAAGTGTTGAGTGCTATTGACAAGGTATTTCAGATCGATTGCGCATTTCTGGATTTCCGGCACTGTACCACACAAGCGGCTCGTAGTGCAATTGCGTGCTTACTGAATATCGTCTCAGTTATGTGACTGGATTTGTGATTTCCTGTCAGAGTGGTCACAGTTCGTAGTAGTTGATGGAAGGTCATCGAGTAAAACAGAAGTGATTTCTGGCGTTCCCCAAGGTAGTGTTATAGGCCATTTGCTGTTTCTTATCTATATAAACGATTTTGGAGACAATTTGAGCAGCCTTCTTCGGTTGTTTGCAGATGACGCTGTCATTTGTCGACTAATAAAGTCATTTTTGAAAAGATATCTGAATGGCGCGAAAAGTGGGAGTTGACGCTAAATAACGAAAAGTGTGAGTCATCCACACGAGTGCGAAAAGGAATTCGTTAAACTTCGGTTACAAGATAAATCAGTCTAATCTAATAGCCGTAAATTCAACTAAATACCTAGGTATTACAATTACGAACAACTTAAATTGGAAGGAATACACAGAAAACGTTGTGGGGAAGGCTAACCAAAGATTGCGTTTTATTGGCAGGACATATAGAAAATGTAACAGACCTACTGAGGAGACTGCCTACACTACGCTTGTCCGTCCTCTTTTAGAATACTGCTGCGCGGTGTGGGATCCTTAACAGATAGGACTGACCGAGTACATCGAAAAAGTTCAAAGAAAGGCAGCACGTTTTGTATTATCGTGAAATAAGGGAGAGTGTTACAGAAATAATACAGGATTTGGTCTGGAAATCATTAAAAGAGAGGCGTTTTTCGTTTCGATGGAATCTTCTCACGAAATTCCAATCACCAACCTTCTCCTCCGAATACGAAGATATTTTGTTGACACCGACCTACATAGGGATGAACGATCACCACGATAAAATAAGGGAAATCAGAGTGATATAAGTGTTCATTCCTTCCACGCGCTATGTTGTTGTTGTTGTTGTCTTCAGTCCTGAGACTGGTTTGATGCAGCTCTCCATGCTACTCTATCCTGTGCAAGCTGCTTCATCTCCCAGTACCTACTGCAACCTACATCCTTCTGAATCTGCTTAGTGTACTCATCTCTCGGTCTCCCTCTACGATTTTTACCCTCCACGCTGCCCTCCAATGCTAAATTTGTGATCCCTTGATGCCTCAAAATATGTCCTACCAACCGATCCCTTCTTCTAGTCAAGTTGTGCCACAAACTTCTCTTCTCCCCAATCCTATTCAATACCTCTTCATTAGTTACGTGATCTATCCACCTTATCTTCAGTATTCTTCTGTAGCACCACATTTCGAAAGCTTCTATTCTCTTCTTGTCCAAACTAGTTATCGTCCATGTTTCACTTCCATACATGGCTACACTCCAAACAAATACTTTCAGAAACGACTTCCTGATACATAAATCTATATTCGATGTTAACAAATTTCTCTTCTTCAGAAACGCTTTCCTTGCCATTGCCAGTCTACATTTTATATCCTCTCTACTTCGACCATCATCAGTTATTTTACTTCCTAAATAGCAAAACTCCTTTACTACTTTAAGTGTCTCATTTCCTAATCTAATTCCCTCAGCATCACCCGATTTAATTTGACTACATTCCATTATCCTCGTTTTGCTTTTGTTAATGTTCATCTTATATCCTCCTTTCAAGACACTGTCCATTCCGTTCAACTGCTCCTCCAAGTCCTTTGCCGTCTCTGACAGAATTACAATGTCATCGGCGAACCTCAAAGTTTTTACTTCGTCTCCATGAATTTTAATACCTACTCCAAATTTTTCTTTTGTTTCCTTTACTGCTTGCTCAATATACAGATTGAATAACATCGGGGAGAGGCTACAACCCTGTCTCACTCCTTTCCCAACCACTGCTTCCCTTTCATGCCCCTCGACTCTTATTACTGCCATCTGGTTTCTGTACAAATTATAAATAGCCTTTCGCTCCCTGTATTTTACCCCTGCCACCTTTAGAATTTGAAAAAGAGTATTCCAGTCTACATTGTCAAAAGCTTTCTCTAAGTCTACAAATGCTAGAAACGTAGGTTTGCCTTTTCTTAATCTTTCTTCTAAGATAAGTCGTAAGGTCAGTATTGCCTCACGTGTTCCAACATTTCGACGGAATCCAAACTGATCCTCCCCGAGGTCTGCATCTACCAGTTTTTCCATTCGTCTGTAAAGAATTCGCGTTAGTATTTTGCAGCCGTGGCTTATTAAACTGATAGTTCGGTAATTTTCACATCTGTCAGCACCTGCTTTCTTTGGGATTGGAATTATTATATTCTTCTTGAAGTCTGAGGGTATTTCGCCTGTCTGATACATCTTGCTCACCAGCTGGTAGAGTTTTGTCATGACTGGCTCTCCCAAGGCCGTCAGTAGTTCTAATGGAATGTTGTCTACTCCAGGGGCCTTGTTTCGACTCAGGTCTTTCAGTGCTCTGTCAAACTCTTCACGCAGTATCGTATCTCCCATTTCGTCTTCATCTACATCCTCTTCTATTTCCATAATATTGTCCTCAAGTACATCGCCCTTGTATAAACCTTCTATATACTCCTTCCACCTTTCTGCCTTCCCTTCTTTGCTTAGAACTGGGCTGCCATCTGAGCTCTTGATATTCATACACGTGGTTCTCTTCTCTCCAAAGGTCTCTTTAATTTTCCTGTAGGCTGTATCTATCTTACCCCTAGTGAGATAAGCTTCTACATCCTTACATTTGTCCTCTAGCCATCCCTGTTTAGCCATTTTGCATTTCCTATCGATCTCATTTTTGAGACGTTTGTATTCCTTTTTGCCTGCTTCATTTACTGCATTTTTATATTTTCTCCTTTCATCAATTAAATTCAATATTTCTTCTGTTACCCAAGGATTTCTAGCAGCCCTCGTCTTTGTACCTACTTTATCCTCTGCTGCCTTCACTACTACATCCCTTAGAGCTACCCATTCTTCTTCTACTGTATTTCTTTCCCCTATTCCTGTCAATTGTTCCCTTATGCTCTCTCTGAAACTCTGTACAACCCCTGGTTCTTTCAGTTTATCCAGGTCCCATCTCCTTAATTTCTCACATTTTTGCAGTTTCTTCAGTTTTAATCTACAGGTCATAACCAATAGATTGTGGTCAGAGTCCACATCTGCCCCTGGAAATGTCTTACAACTTAAAACCTGGTTCCTAAATCTCTGTCTTACCATTATATAATCTATCTGATACCTTTTAGTATCTCCAGGGTTCTTCCATGTATACAACCTTCTTTCATGATTCTTAAACCAAGTGTTAGCTATGATTAAGTTGTGCTCTGTGCAAAATTCTACTAGGCGGCTTCCTCTTTCATTTCTTAGCCCCAATCCATATTCACCTACTATGTTTCCTTCTCTCCCTTTTCCTACACTCGAATTCCAGTCACCCATGACTATTAGATTTTCGTCACCCTTCACTATCTGAATAATTTCTTTTATTTGATCATACATTTCTTCAATTTCTTCGTCATCTGCAGAGCTAGTTGGCATATAAACTTGTACTACTGTAGTAGGTGTGGGCTTCGTATCTATCTTGGCCACAATAATGCGTTCACTATGCTGTTTGTAGTAGCTTACCCGCATTCCTATTTTCCTATTCATTATTAAACCTACTCCTGCATTACCCCTATTTGATTTTGTGTTTATAACCCTGTAGTCACCTGACCAGAAGTCTTGTTCCTCCTGCCACCGAACTTCACTAATTCCCACTATATCTAACTTTAACCTATCCATTTCCCTTTTTAAATTTTCTAACCTACCTGCCCGATTAAGGGATCTGACATTCCACGCTCCGATCCGTAGAACGCCAGTTTTCTTTCTCCTGATAACGACATCCTCCTGAGTAGTCCCCGCCCGGAGATCCGAATGGAGGACTATTTTACCTCCGGAATATTTTACCCAAGAGGATGCCATCATCATTTAATCATACAGTAAAGCTGCATGTCCTCGGGAAAAATTACGGCTGTAGTTTCCCCTTGCTTTCAGCCGTTCGCAGTACCAGCACAGCAAGGCCGTTTTGGTTAATGTTGCAAGGCCAGATCAGTCAATCATCCAGACTGTTGCCCCTGCAACTACTGAAAAGGCTGCTGCCCCTCTTCAGGAACCACACGTTTGTCTGGCCTCTCAACAGATACCCCTCCGTTGTGGTTGCACCTACGGTACGGCCATCTGTATCGCTGAGGCACGCAAGCCTCCCCACCAACGGCAAGGTCCATGGTTCATGGGGGATATGAGATTGGAATACTAGAGAATTGTGAAGGTGGTTCGATGAACCCTCTGCCAGGCAGTCTGCAGAGTATCCATGTACATGTAGATGTAGATAGTGTGACTGTAATTGTGTCCTTATGCTGAGGCAAGTTACAGCAAATCACTGACTTCAATGGCAATGAACAAGAAGTTTGTATACGCTTTGCGTTCCCTTGTAATACGTCGTGTACTTTTTAGTAGATGAAAAATGAGGCTAGTGCTGTAGATCTGTGTACTCAACAAATACGCCTAATATTGGTCGTCACCTTAAAGAGAGCATCCATTTAAGATCACACGTCTGCATTCAGCCGTAACGCCGCTAAAATTATTTCAATACATAGTTATCAGTGGCGCTGCACACAAGCTCCACATCTCAAGAATTCTGTTAGACAATAAGAGTACATATGTAGTAAGATCGAAATAAGGCGAGGCAGAGGTCACAGAAAACAGTTCCTTACCAACGGGAGGTCACAGAAAACAGTTCCTTAGCAACGGGAGGTCACTATGTTCATTTTAGTTCTCATATTCTAATGGGTCGGCTAGGAAATGTAAATACTTAAAATGGTCACCAATGTTGCGTTGTTACTCGTATTAGAAGCAGAGAGGTCTGAGCCAATAAATAAGCACACTCTGCAAAAAGAACGAGTCGAAATTTCTGCATCTACAGCGATGGTTGACTGATAATCCTAAATGTTTTAAAAACATTCAGAACCTGTTCTGGACTCGCCAAATCGCCATGTCGTTGAGGGACCCTCACGGAGGAAGACATGTTGTTCCAACCGGACGTGAGAGCGGCTATTACTGGCAATTACCAGCTTCGAAGACTGAATTCATTGTTTCAACGTAGAGGTGCTGTGGTTATACGAGAATCGGCAGTTATTATTTTCTCAGTTGAGTCTACGAAGGCGTTTTCCCCTGCAAACTTGATTTTACAGCATAACGTTTATGTTCATTTTTCTGATTTTCCCACAATCAGCGACTCACTTCTACATAAATCTCTCCTCCAGACACACACTCATAAAAAAAAATTCCTCAAATCAGCGCCTATGTTTGACGCTCGCAGACTACTTTTACCGTGGAATTCTCTGTTTGCTTGTTCTAAACATTTAAATCCTACTTGAATTATACGTCAAATGGTTCAAATGGCTCTGAGCACTATGGGACTTAACAGCTGAGGTCATCAGTGCCCTAGAACTTAGAACTACTTAAAACTAACTAACTTAAGGACATCACATACATCCATGCCCAAGGCATTATTCGAACCAGTGACCGTAGTGGTCACGCGGTTACAGACTGAAGCGCCTAGAACTGCTCGGTCACTCCGGCCGGCAATTATCCGTCAACTTCAGCTCGTTTCCAACGCATCAAAATTCAAAAACTTCATCTACCACATGTTCCCCAATTTCGGTGTTAAATACATTTTCTTTTTTTGTTTGATTTAGTCTCAGTCCATATTTTGTGCCCATCATAATGTTCATTCCATTCAAATGGACCTGTAAATCTTTCACTGTCAATGAGGATACAACGTCATCAGATGAACTTATGTTTCCTTTAATTTACGTCAATGGTCACAATCTTTTTTGTTTAACAGATTACCGGTTTCGGTCTTTAATGACCATCATCAGATCTGCTTCATAAAAATAAAGTCCTAATGTACTGCAGCCATAGTGGCATCGTCAAATGGGCAAAAGCCTACATTGTCACCTTACATCTACTATAATATTAGCACTTTGTTCTTGATTTTCCACACTTACCCGTCTTCCCTATAGCTTACTCATACTATTCTCAGAATTTCGAAAATCTTCTTGTATTGTCGAACACTTTCTGCAATTCGACAAATCCAATGGACGTGTCTTCATTTTTCTTCAGTCTTGCTTCCAACATCAACTGCAACGCCAGACTTACCTCTCTGGTGCATTTACCTTTTTTAAAGCCAAACTCATCGCCATCTAACAGATTCTCAATTTTCTTTTCCTTTCCTCTGTATGTTATTTTTGTCAGCAACTTGAACACATGAGATTTTAAGCTGATAATGCAATAATCCTAGCACTTGTGGCACTCGCTATTTTCTATATTGTGTGGATTTCTGAAAGTCTGATGGTATATTGCCAGTCTCATCCATTCTCCAAAAGCATTGTGTTATTTGATCTTAAGTCCTCCAAAGAGCTTTTAAGTTGTGACTGTAATACGGGATCCTCTGCCTCGTCCCTAGCGACTCATTTTTCTTCTTCTATCATGTCATCAGGCTAGTCCTCGTCCTCACACAGGCCTTCAGTGTACTCTCTCCACGTACATGCTCTCTCATCTCGTCGCGCGGGATTAGCCGAGCGGTCTCGGGCGCTGCAGTCATGGACTGTGCGGCTGGTCCCGGCGAAGGTTCGAGTCCTCCCTGGCACATGGGTGTGTGTGTTTGTCCTTAGGATAATTTAGGTTAAGTAATGTGTAAGCTTAGGGACTGATAACCTCAGCAGTTAAGTCCCATAAGATTTCACACACATTTGAAAATATCTCATCTAATTTTAACAGTCTGATTCCCTTGTCACTCTTAATTTTATCGCCCTTCATTTTAGTTTCAGTGAAGGTAGTTCTGACTTTCTGCATGCTGAGTTAAGCCTTCCAACAATCGTTTCGTTTTCGAGTACTTCACATTTTTCATGCAGCTTTTTTGCCTTAGCTTGCCCGCACTTCCTACTTATTTCCACAATAAATGAGTTGTTTTTCTGTATTCCTGAATTTTCCTGATCAGTTTTGTTCTTATTTCTTTCGTAGATCATCTAGAGTATTTCATCCTTAATCTACGGTTTGGTGCCAGTTGTTTTCTTGTACCTCAGGTTCTATTTCCAACTTCTGTAATTGCCCGTTTTAGAGATGCCCATTCCTCTTCAACTGTACTGCATACCGAGCTATTCCTCATTGCTGTATCTATAACCTTAGAGAACTTCAAGCATATCTCGTCATTCCTTAGTACTTCTGTATCCAATTTCTTCGCGTACTGATTCTTCCTAACTGATCTCTTACATCTTCAGCCTGCTCTTCATCATTACTACATTGTGATCTGAGTCTACATCTGGCCCTGGGTACGCCTTACAATCCCTTATCTGATTTCGGAATCTCTAGCCATGATGTAATCGATCTGTAATCTTCCCCGTTTCACCTGGCCTTTTCCAAGTACACCTCTACCTTCTGTAATTCTTGAATAGAATATTTGCTATTATTAGCTGAAATTCATTTCAGAACTGAATTAACCATCCTCCTCTCTCGTGTTTTCCACCAAGCCCATATTCTGCAATAACTGTTTTGTCTGCTCCCTTCCCTGCAATCGCATTCCAGTACCACGTGATTATGAGATTTTCATTTCGCTTTACGTACTGAATAATTCGTTCATTATTAACTTTCTCTATTTCTTCACCTTCTGCTTACAACTTCGGCACACATAGCTGAGAACAACCGCGTCACTGAACTGTTCACAGTAACTCAATCTCTGTACTGCTTTACAAATCAGAACGAGTCCTACTCCCGTTATGTCATTTTCTGCTGCTGTAGATATTACCCTATATTCGTCTGACCAGAAAACATTATCTTCCTTCCATTTCACTTCACTGCCCCCCCCCCCCCCCAATTATATCTAGATTGGGCCTTAGCATTTCCCTTCTCAGATTTTCTAGCTTCCCTACAGTGTTCTAAATTCTGACGTTCCACGCGCCAACTCGTAGAACGGTAGTCTTTTCGTTGCTTTTTCAATCTTTTTCCCAGGGTCACCTCCCCTTTTCCAGTCCTTTCTCGGAGATCCAACTGTGGGACTTGTCTGGAATCTTTTGCTAATAGAGAGACCATCATAACACTTTTTCAGTTATGGGCCACCGCTCCTGTGGATACACATTATATGTCGGCCGCGGTGGCCGAGCGGTTCTAGGCGCTTCAGTCTGGAACCGCGCGACTGTATACCTCGGGCATGGTTGTGTGTGATTTCCTTAGGTTAGTTAGGTTTAAGTAGTTCTAAGTTCTAGGGGACTGATGACCTCAGAAGTTAAGTCCCAAAATGCTCAGAGCCATTTGAACCATTTGAACAGATGCCGGACGTCGCAGGTTAAACAGGACAGGCGGCGACCTGGGTGGCGGAACTAGCATCAGAATTTACTGTTGGGCAGAGTGCAAGTGTATCTTAACACAAAGAGCAGCGAACACTCTTGACGATAGACCTCCGCAGCCGACGACCCATGCACGTGTCGATGTTAACATTGTGACATCGGCAGCTACAGTTGAAATGGGCTCGTGACCATCGGCACTGGATTCTGGTGCATTGGTAGATAGTTGCTTGGTCTGATGAATACCGATACCTTCTTCAACCTGCCGATGGGAGGGCGCAAGTCCGTCGTCTTTCAGGGAGCAGTTCCTTCACACCTGTACTATAGGATGGAGACAAGCTGGCGATGGCTCCATTATGCTCTGGAGAACATTCACGTCGGCATCCATGGGTCCAGTGGAGCTCCAGCAAGACATCAACAAGATCCAAGAGATCCAAGGAGTGTCCTACACTGGTTGCAGATCACGTACACCCCTCCATGACGATAATGTTTCCTGACCGGAGTGCCATTTTTCAACAAGATATTACGCCCTGTCACAAGGCCAGGAGTGTGATGGAATGGTTCGAGGAACACAGTGGCGAGTTCCAGTTGATGTGCTGGCCCCTCAACTATGCCAGATCTGAACCCGATCAAACACATCTGGGATGTGATTGAACGCGGCGTCAGAGCTCATCGCTCCGCTCCCCCCCCCCCCCCCCCCCCGCCCCTCATCGCCATCCCGGAATTTACGAGAATTAGGTGAAATGGCTCTGAGCACTATGCACTATGGGACTTATGTTCTTAGGCCATTAGTCCCCTATCCCCTAGAACTACTTAAACCTAACTAACCTAAGGACATCACACACAACCATGCCCGAGGTATGCGGTCGCGTGGTTCCAGACTGTAGCGCCTAGAACCGCTCGGCCACCCGGGCCGGCAAGAATTAGGTGACTTGTGTGTGCAGATGTGGTGGCAACTCTCTCCAGTGATCTACCAAGGCCTCATTGTTTCCAAGCCACGACGCATCGCCGCTGTTAGCCGCGCAAAAGATGGAAATACCGGCTGTTAAGCAGATGGTCGTAATGTTCTGGTTGATTAATGTATAATACACAACTACCATAGCCCAGTTATCAGTTGTGACTCAGTTGCGACATATAACGTCGTCTCGTGTGATAATAAGCGGGTGGCGGACTGTACCGTTAATATATAATTTGTCCATCTTAGGGACTGGAGGCAGCGGTTGTCGCACAACAACTGATACTAGGAACATAACGCACAGGAACGCGTTTCGGGAATCAAGCTTCCATCACCGAGCTATCTAAGTTAATACTACCTATATGATGAACTAAGATTAACCTACCCAGCCACATGATGGGATCTTGACCCTAGAAACGTGTTGATGAGGGTTATGTTGCTAATAACAGTGGTTGTATGCTAAACTATTTATAAGTAAGTATCAAACTGTGCAGTAGTGTCCATAGTTTGTCCTGGTTCACCAGATATAGTTTTTCCTGCCATTAATGTCGGAATCTGATAATGCTTTGTAGAAAATACAAGCTGATTCTTGTAAAGAAGAAAACAACGACCAGCCACTGTTAATAATTCTATTTATTCACACGTTACAGGTTTCGAACCGACAGATTCATCTTCAGGCGCGTCTTCACATTTAGACGAACGTTTGTTCTTCTTCGAATTAGCTTCCGGCTCTTGCTAACCCTTGCGATGAAATTTCTTTGGTTTCACCACATGGCTTAATTTCACCCCAAGGGCGAATAAAATAGGCTAGAGCTAATGAAATAAGTAAGGTGACATGAAAGAGTAATCAGTTATCGTCCAATTTTCTCATGGAAATCATTTTCTAAAGTATTCGAAAAAGATGTTTTCTCATGAGTAGTTCCACACTTACATAAAAAGAATTTACTTGGCTTATTACAGTCTGGATTCCAGAAGGGTTGCTCGACTGAGAATGATATTTATACACTCACTCATCAAACAATACAAGCTTCAGAAAAATCATCAGACTGTGTTTTTGTGATATTTCCAACGCGTTTGGTTGTGCAGGTCACGCTACTCTCTTAGAAAAACTCAAGTTTTATGGTGTAATTATGTAATAGGCGTATTTAAACTGTTTTAGCATGTAATTATCTGAACTGTTTCTTATTTAAATTGTTTTGTTAATTAAATTGCATTGTGTATTATTGAGAAAGAGCGGGAAACCGCGCATAGATACATTTTGAGAAAGAGCGGGAAACAGCGCGCAGTAATTCATCTGTAATGGTAGCAGGGATTGTCTGCACCAAAAACCATTGTTGGCGGCGAGACCGCACTTTTGTAGCATTGAGCGTTGGAAGCGAGCAGTTGCGAGTAAGATGTGAGACGAGGCAGTCGTAGCTAGCGAGACATGAGAGGAGGTCGCTGTAAGCGAGGTATGAATTAACACTTTGAAAGAAGCGGTGTGCTCGCCAGCCACTCGCTATATGTAGCGCAATGCTAGTTTTTAAGAATTTTTGTAAAGAACTATACCCCTTGTAATTGTTTGTCAAGATCGTTCTCAGAATATAGTTAACTTCTACCAGATTAAATGCATTAAGAATTTTCTATCCCAAAATCATTCACGTAAATGCTTTACGGAATTTATTGTTATCTTAAAAGAAAAGTCTAAACTGAGCTTCAGCTTTTATCAAATCTAAATTAACTTCAACTTAAAGAATTCCAGTCACAAAGTATTATGAAACTCCACCAGCAGCTTATAATTATGTTAAAGAGAAGTAAGTATATTCATTCCACAGTTTGCTGTAGCAGTCAGATGGCGATCCAGTATAAATAATTAAAGGTAAGAATCAGTCTTAATAATTTCAGGTAACGACTGAGGGCCACGGCGACAACACATTTTATGTTTCGTCGTAATAATCAGCAGGTAGTCTTGACAGAGCAGCAGTTAAAAGATTTTAAGAGACGCAGCGTTCAGTCAGCAAGCAAACGTTCATCCAATATTAGACGGGAAGGTTTCAATGGAACTGATGGTTTACCAAGCAGCTCTTTTGACTCATACTTGACAAATAGAATCCAAAACGTTGGGCTGAGCAATTCAAAGAATGTTGGAAGGGTAGGACATTGCACTGACCGGGGAGAAGTCACAAACATAGTGGCACAGCGTTCAATTGTGTACCTACTCGTATTCCTTATATATGTGAATGACCTTCCACTTAACATTTAACAAGCAGAAGAAGTAGTACTTTTTGTACATAATGATAGAGTTATAATAAATCTGGTCAGGGAGAAAGCAATAGAATAGACTGTAAACGATGATTTTTCAAAGAATTAATTTGTTACCTCAAACTGTAGCCATCACTCAGCGTTAGACTGTTTTGGAGCGCTAGCCAGAGTCCAGAAAATGCGACGCTTACTGATAAGGTCGTGCTCTGGACAGGCAATTGAAAATGAGAAAAGTATATCTAGGTCGTTTCACGTATTTTACCACTCGCCCAGTACATAATCACGGCATAAATGGTGTTTCCCTGTTGAACTTTGTTCCATGTATCGCAGCATTGTGGGTTTCCATATACCGCACTATTTGTCTGGAATATCTGCCTCTTGATAAATCGGTCTCCCGCTTCGGATTTGAGAGGACTCGTCACAGGAGCAATTAGGCGAAAACATTACAGTATTTACAAAACGTATCGCCCTAAACAACTTATTTTTACATGTTATAATTTTGATTTTCACCTGAATTTGGTCCCTTTCTTGGATATCTCACTCTGTTCATTGTTACCTGGCCATTTTTCTGATAATGGATTCTTACAGATACGGTAAGTACAAAACAGCCAGCCAACTGCAACGAAATTTTGCTTTTACCACGTTTCGACACCAGTTAAGGGTCTGTTCATCAGAAAACTAACAATTACCTCAGAAGATTATAAATAAACATTAACATAGAGAAAAATTAAGGAGTAGACAATATTTATTCTGAACAGATGTATAAGAGAACTGTACTCACGTAATGAACAAATTTAAGAACAATAACGCTTCTGTCACATAAAGTACTTCATTAAGAATTTAATATTAAAACCACATAAAATGAAAATACATTGAAACTGACATGCCTGTAAAACTATACCTACTTAGCTTAGCACAGTACACGCTGCTAAGGGCTGGAGGTGGCATCAGACTGACAGGGAACCTCTTGAGTACGACGTCGCAAGTTCAATACTTAGCAAGGCTCAATTGAAACGGTTCTGTTAGAAATTATGATGAGGAAAATATTATCTGCTATGGCTTACCACGTGCATCGCAAAGGCCACAGAAAATGAGTGTCCGAGAGTGGAGGGATCAACGCTCTGTGGGGCGTACACGTTTTATGCTTCACATAATGGAGGTCATCGACATTCGAGAAATGTTAAAACCATTAACATGCACCATGAACACCTAATAAAAAATAGCACGCCATAGTGATCGGAGAGGCCGCACCATCAAAATCGAAGGCAAATTCCTTGGGAGTTACAAACCACGCAGGACGTCAGCTAGATATCACACCTAATTAGTTCATACAGAATCAAACTGGTGTTACTGTATGATGAGAACTAATGGAATGTGATGGCATGCATCGGAATGCGAAACGGGAGTCGTGGAGTTTATCGTTAAACACTATCCTTTAAGGCGTAGCTGAAGATAGCGCGATAATAAGTTTTATGGGCACGGAAAATACAAACATCCAGAGGCTGAATTTGTACTGTAGTTGTACGTGGTATGAACTGCACTGTGACACACTTTTCAAGTGGGATAGTTTGCTCCAAAGGAGTACGATTTTCATACGCAGACCGGTAATAAAGTAAAAGCAAGTTATTTTGACCAGTTATAGACCAAAATCTGTGCTAAAACCATAGTTGTAGTTCTCTTCAACACCTACATCCGCATCTACATCTAGATCGACACTCCGTAATCCAACTTACTGTGCGTGGTGGAGGGTACCCCGTATCAGTAACAGTCACGTCCATTCCTGTTCCACTCGCGACTAGAACGAAACTACTGCCTTTATACGTCCGCATGAACTTTAATATCTCGTATATTATTTTCGTGATCCTTACGCGCAATACATGTTGGATGCAACAGAATCATTCTGCATTCAATTGCCGGCTCTCTAAATTTTCTCATTAACGTTCCTCGAAAAGAACGTCACCTTCCCTCCAGGTTTTCTCATTTGAGTTCCCGAAATATCTCCATAAAACGTAGGTGTTGCTCGAACCTATTAGTAACATATATAGGAGCCCGCCTCTGAACTCCTTCTTTGTCTTTCTTTAATCTGACCTATTACTGGTCCCAAACACTGGAGCAGCCCTCAAGACCAGACCGCACTAGCGACTACATGCGGTCTCTTTTACTGGTGAATGACTCCCAATAAACGCAGTGGAATATTCGCCTTTCTATCACAATCCTCTGCTCGTTTCATTTAATATCGCTTTGCAACGTTATCGCAGATATCTAAAAGACGTGTCTGTGTCCAGTTGGACACTATTAATGCTGTATCCAAACATTGCAGGTTTGATCTTCGTACTCATCCGCATTAACTTACATTTTCTCACACTTAAGGCTAACTGCCATTCATCACACCAACTAGAAATTTTGAATAATTCGTCTTGTATTCTCCAACAGTCACTCACCTTGCTGTACACCACGGCATCGTAACCAACGACCGCGATTTACTGCCGACCCTGTCCGCCAAATCATTTATACACATGAGAAAAATAGCGGTCCTATCGCACCTCCCTGGGGTACTCCTGACAATACCATTGTCTCTAATGAGCACTCACCGTCTAGGACAACATACTGGGTTCTGTTACTTGAGAAGTCTTCGAGTCACTCAAATATCTGCGAATCTATTCCATATTCTCCTATTTTTTTAACAGCCTGCAGTGGGGCACCGCGCCAAACACTTTCCAGAAGTCTAAAAATATGGAACCTGCCTGTTGCTCTCCATCCATAGTTCGCAGTGTATCATATGAGGAAAGGGCAAGCTGAATTTGGCACGAGCGATTCTTTCTAAAGCCATGCTGATTGGTGGACATAAGCTTCTTGGTCTCAAGAAGATTTATTATATTCGAATTGAGAATATCTTCAACGATTCTGCAAAAAACCGATATTAGGGATACTGGTCTGTAATTTTGCGGGTCCGTTGCAGTGGAACGATCTGGATATCCACCCATGATTAGGGCGCCCACTACAACAAAAGGTAGATGGTGCATAAATGTGTCAAGGATATCACGTACGTGCCTACATGTTTAAGTGATGAGGAGGGTAGTATCAGATGAGCGATATAAAAGTGATAAAGTCTGGGACAAAGATAGGGCGAAGGAGAGGGGAAGAGGGAGGGGGGAGGGAGAGAGAGAGAGAGAGAGAGAGAGAGAGAGAGAGAGAGAGAGAGGGAAAGATGGAGAGAGAAATTTCAGATCGTGTTAGCCTCGGACTGCAATATCAGCGCTAAAGCAGGTTAACGTTTGCGTCTGCACGGTGCATGTCAGAGAAAAATTAATTGCATCGGGTACGTGATTTACTGGCTAACGCTCCCGAACACGACGCGTATCGTGTGCGTCAGAAATTCAAGTCCAGGAATTTTTTTTATCTGCTGGAACTTCGGATGAAAAGTCCACGCTAATACGAAAGGCAGACGGATGGGCTTCAATAAATAAGCGTCAGTCTGCAATTCGGGTATCGTTAGGTCTAGACCACAGAAGCTGATGTGAACCAAGGCAATGGCCACACTTCTTCAAGTATGATCATTTTTAGAAATCTTTCACAAAGTACAAGGAAACTACTATACGTCACTTGCCAGACTGACCACGATAACGACCTAACGAACGTACTGGTTTAGAGTATTTTATGATGAAACTGATAGAAGATAGATTATGTTTGCGAGTGCGATTTGCTTATTTGTGTAAAAGAACTGAGGAAAAGGCGAACAACTCGTTAAAGAAAAAGTCATTTAGAAACACATTTTCATTATTGGATGCAGTGTCACGTAATTTTTTGCACAACAATATTTTTGTCTTTGACGGTCAGCTTTACTTAAAAATCAGCGTAAATGTTTATACAGGCTGGCCCTGGTTCCTGATGATGTAGGTTGGGTTGCCTGTCTTCAGGTGCATGAACCATGTTCTGTGTTACTTTTATTTTGCCCACGTTATATAACCATACATACTGTACGAGAATTCTGATCGCAGCATTGTTCAAAAACAACAGGATTTAATGCTATTTCCTCTTTTGTTTCACGAAATTTCTGAATTTTAGCAGCTCCATAGCTTGTTGTTGTGGCTAGTTCGTAGTTTCTGGCATATGGCTTTATTCGTATCGCACGAGTCAAATGTCATATGATACAGCATCGAACGCTGTGATGTGTCGGGAAATATCGAGTCCTTTCGAACGCTAGTATCGGTTGCCCAGCCATCTCTACTATAAATACTTCCTCCCCCCTTTTTTATTTTTGTTTATTCCTCATGTTCCGTAGGACCAAATTGAAGAGCAAATCTCCAGGGTCATGGAACGTGTTAGTACATAAAATTGAACATAAAAGTAATAACAGATAAAATAAAATGTTTATGAACCCAAAAAAGTCAATCAATCAATTTAAGTAAACACAATCAACAATGTGACATATGAATCAGATTAATTTTTCAAAGAATTCCTCAGCACAATAGAAGAAGTAACCCTTGAGGAACCTATTTAGTTTCTATTTGAAAGCGCGTGGATTGCCGCTAAGATTTTTGAATTTTTGTGGTACCTTATTAAAATGGATGCAGCAGTACAGTGCACACCTTTCTGTGCAAGAGGTACTGAAGTCCGATCCAAATGCAGGTTCTATTTCTGCCGAGAATTAACGGAGTGAAAGCTACTTATTCTTGGGACTAAACTGATATTGTTAACAAAAAACGACAGTAAAAAATATATGTATGCAGAGGCCAATGTCAAAATATCCAGACTAGTGAACCGGGGTCGACAAGAGGTTGGCAAAATTACACCACTTATCGCCCGAACCGCCCATTTTATAATTGAAAGAGCTATCCCAAAATATAGTACCATACGACATAAGCGAATGAAAATAAGCAAAGTAGACTAACTTTTGTATTGAACGATCACTTACTTCACCGTTCGAATAGTCTTTGAACAAGATCATCAACGTGGGCTTTCCATGACAGCCTACTATCTATCTGAACACCTAGAAATTTGTACTGTTCAGTTTCGATAATCATATGCCCTTTCTGTGAAATTAAAGAGTGGGTTTTGTTGAACTTGGTGTAGAAACTGTAAAAGCTGAGTCATATTGTCGTCTGGCGTTAATTTATTTTCTACAGGCCATGAACTTACGTCATGAACTGCACTATTTTAAACCGAGCCAGTGTTGCACTTAACATCCTTTACTACCAAGCTAGTGTCATCACCAAACAGAAATATTTTAGAGCTACCCGTAATGCTAGAGTGTACATCATTTATATAAATAAGCAACAGGAGTGGTAGCAACACTCACGCCTGCCCCCTCCCCTCCCCCCCCCCCTTTGGCTGTACCCCACCCAGACCCCACATCACAGCCATTCTCAACACTGTGAATAAAGACCTTTTGCTGTCTCTTTTTAAAGTAACAGGTGAACCAATTGTGAGCCACTCCCCGTATTCCGTAATGGTCCAGATTTTGGAGGAATATTTTGTGATCAACACAACAATCGCTTTAGTTAAATAAAAAAATATGCCTAGCGTTCAAAACTTTTGTTTAACCCATCTAGTACCTCACAGGAAAATGAGAGTATAGAATTTTCAGTTGTTGTACTACTTCTAAAGCCGAAATGTACATTTGATAGCAAATTATGTGGTAGCAATGATCAACTACCCTTACAAACACAGACTTTTCAATAACTTTAGTTAATACTTATTACGTAGAAATAGGTGTAAAATTCTCTACATTATTCCTTATTCTCTGTTTATAAAGCTGCTTTATTACTGAGTACTTTAAACTTCCAGGAAACTGACCATTCCTAAAGGAAAAGTTAGAAATATTTGCTAAGAACAGGGGTAACATGTGCAACACAGTGCTTTAATATTCTGCTAGGCACTCCACCATATCCATGAGAGGCCTTAGTCTTCAGTGATTTTATTATTGACTCAGTCTACCCCTTGTCTGTATCACAGAAGAGTATTTCATACATTGATCTCGGAGATGCCAAGACAGTTATATGATTCCCCGTAGAAACTAAATTTTTATTTAGTTCACCAGCAATTTTCAGAAAATTATTGTTAAATACTGTACATATATCTGATTTGTCAGTAACAGAGATATTTTTACTACGAACTGACTCAGTTGATACATGACTTCTAAAGCCGAACTGTATATTTGAAAGCTAATTATGTGTGGAACAGAAACATGAAAGTCCACCTATATCCACGGGTGACTTAATGAATAACCGATACTGATCCTTACATTCTGAGACGAAGTGACCTAAACTTGCAGACCTTGTGCTGCTGACAAGACACTTCCTTCACAACTGACCATATGGTTTTAATTTTATTCTTTGAATTAGTTATTCTATTTGCATACCACAAACCCTTTGCCTTCCTAATAATATTTTTGATCATTTTACAATACTGTTTGTAATGGGCTACTCTAGCTTTATTGTGGCACCTTCTAACATTTTGATATATTTCCAACTTTGTTCTACATAATATCCTTATCCAACTAGTCAGCCACCTAGGCTGCCTTTTACTACTAGTACCCCGTTTAGAACATTCTAATGGAAAGTAACTCTTAAAGAGCATGACAAATGTGTTAAGGAAGGCATTATATTTGTTATCTTTGTTATCAGCACTATAAATATTCTGCTACTCTTGTTCCTTGATGAGGTTTAAGAAACACTCTATTGTAGTTGCTTTAACTTTCCTACATAGTTTGTAATTATACATAACATTTGTTTGAGCACAAAAAACTTTTGTGTTAAAATTGGTGCACCGTGGTCTGAAAAGCCATTCACCCTTCTACTAACAGAATGCCCGTCTAGTAATGAAAAATGTATAAAAATATTGTCTATGGCTGTGCTACTGTTTCCCTGCACCCTAGTTGAAAAGTGTGAATTTAGGAGATCTGCCAACACCCATTTTCTTGCACAGTCATATACAAAATTAATATCGAAGTCAACACGTATTAATTATTTCTGCTACTTCATATAAAGTGAATCATGAACATTCTCTAGCTTGGGTAGAAATGTTCTAAAGTCAGAGTAATGGGACCTATAAACAAAAACAATTAGAAGTTTAGTTTCATAACTTCATCTGCCGCTGCACAACATTCAAATATCTGTTCAGTGCAGTGCCGTGATACGTGTATGGACTCAAATGCAATACTGCTTTTATTTACATGGCCACTCCCCAACTGAGCAAGGAACTCGTTGAAAAACAGCCAAATAATCAGTATCCTGGCAAAGGAAGCCTCTGAATTGTCAAATTATTTAAATGGTTCTCTGATATACCTGTAACGTCAATAATGTCTATAAGCTGTTCACTAACTTTATCTCTAATACCTTTTATATTTTTATGAAATATGTTAATGCCTTCTCTACTTGGAAACATGACGTCCTCTGAAGGTGATTCCTTAGTTAGAGGTACTTCCTATAAGCAGGTATACCTATCACCTGACTTCAGTCTAAAAAAAGGTGCAGATCTAACACCAACTAATCAGGAATTTTTCCACGCGTTATCCCACCACCACCCACTACACTGACTCACATAAGGTTTGACAGCCTCCCCTTAACATACTTACTGATGTGCAAGCCATGCCTAGTCCAACCCGATCTACTGCTCTGGTACCGAATTACGATTAGGCACTTCTAATTGTATAAGAGAGTATTGTGTCCTAAAGAATACTCAAGTGACTCAAGTGACTGGTCGGAACAGATTTCGTCAAATAATGGAGCGTTTAGGTATCTGGATTTCGAATTTAATGAAAGAGATAGGCTTCACTGTTTGTAATAGAAGTCAGTGCATTGCATTTCTTTCCTTGGAGACTTGAAGTGCGATGTTTCTATGTGTATTTTGACATACTGACTTTGAGCAGTTATCCATTAATGTCGTCGTGAAGATTTATTGTGGTGTTCGTCTCACAGTGCAGTGATCTGCTCTCTGAAGGTTTCTGTATGATATTAGGCAGCGACAGGGTATTACTCATTAGTAGCAGATGAAAGCTGTCACTCTTCTTTATAGTATAGCAGTTATGATGCCGGTGTAAGTGCCCTGAAAATATTCCCCTTTTTGCATAAAATTTTACTCTTGAAAGAAGAACTACACGATATTTCTCCTAGTAATGAAATGTGAGGAAATAACCGAACTTTCATAACGGAATATATAATTGTTGTTGTCTTCAGTCCTGAGACTGGTTTGATGCAGCTCTCCATGCTACTCTATCCTGTGCAAGCTTCTTCATCTCCCAGTATCTACTGCAACCTACATCCTTCTGAATCTGCTTAGTGTATTCATCTCTTGGTCTCCCTCTACGATTTTTACCCTCCACGCTGCCCTCCAATACTAAATTGGTGATCCCTTGTGCCTCAGAACATGTCCTACCAACCGATCCCTTCTTCTTGTGCCACAAACATCTCTTCTCCCCAATCCTATTCAATACTTCCTCGTTAGTTACGTGATCTACCCATCAAATTTTCAGCATTCTTCTGTAGCACCACCTTTCAAAAGCTTCTATTCTCTTCTTGTCTATTTATCGTCCATGTTTCACTTCCATACATGGCTACACTCCATACAAATACTTTCAGAAAAGACTTCCTGACACTTAAATCTATACTCGATGTTAACAAATTTCTCTTCTTCAGAAACGCTTTCCTTGCCATTGCCAGTCTACGTTTTATGTCCTCTCTACTTCGACCATCATCAGTTATTTTGCTCCCCAAATAGCAAAACTCCTTTACTACTTTAAGTGTCTCATTTCCTAATCTAATTCCCTCAGCATCACCAGAGTTAATTCGACTACATTCCATTATCCTCGTTGTGCTTTTGTTGATGTTCATCTTATATACCCCTATCAAGATACTGTCCATTCCATAAAGTAAGACAAAATCATCAACAACATCATTGTACTTCCTCATAAAACTTACAAGAGCAACAGCGTCTCTTCTTGTTGAATAAACGAGTGCAGTGCAGTAACCGCCCTTTGTATGCCTAAGGCCTATCAACAAGAAAGATGAGTGCTCAAAATATAGTCTTGATACCGTATATTAATTGGCTGCAGGAAGTGTCTTGAAGTTCTCCTCAACTCGCAATTTACTTTAACTGGACTCAAAATTCATTAGAAAACTAGCATATACTTCATCTGCTGATAGCATGTTGTAGTGATATTAGTTCTGCTGAAGCTACAATGTTTTGTAGGAAGTTGTGCACGCATCTGCTTCTACTGAGAACAAAGGCTAAATGATCACATATGCCACTGACCATAAGACGTCCTAAAAATGATAAGTGATTTCAGAACGAAAATAATTTATGAGAGATATTAAATTAACTTCGATTATTATTCAAGATGAAAAACAAAATTCATTGAATAATAGATACAAAAGTTCTCAATGGGCCCACGTGGATACACGAAACGAATTATTCACAAAGAGCAGGAAATTAATCCCATATACTCCCAGACTCTCACAAAACAATTTAGTGTGTGGAACAGACACGTGATAGTCCACCTATATCCACGGGTGACTTAATGAATAACAATACTGATCCTTACATATTCAGACGAAGTGACCTAAACTTGCAGATAGGGTACACAATTGTACCTGAAAATAATGTAGAATATAATCACGCCATTGCCCAACAAACAAGCAAAGCTGCCACCAAATCTTCTGGAAGGCCATAAATGCTCATTTCAAAAACTTCGCAAGACGAAATGTCTTAACATGACACGATTGAGAAGGACCAAGTCCCTCATTTATACTAGAGACCAAAGCGCTCATATACACAATGTAACAAGAACACGAGCTGCCACGTGGAGGCGACATTAAATCATTCCAACAAATAACGCAAACGTGACATGAAAGACACTACTGAAAGGACAAAGCCGCAGTGAACTTAACCGACAGGCAAACCAACGTCGATCGTACACGTGATCTATCACAATGTCTGCTCAGCGACGTCATCCAAACACTGCTCAACCATAACCATAACGATATCGCTCAAGTACTGATCAAGCACACTTTACGTACCAGTCACACTGCTGCTCCATCCCACAGCAGTGTGAAGGGATACATATTAAATAGCCTGTAACATAACAGAATGCACGATGAGTGCTGCGAACAAGTAGACAGGCTTTCACTCCGACGATTACTAGCATGGATGCTATCCTTCCTCTTGCAGCGACAACTGAATACCGAGCTATTACGATCCTGTCACTACCGCATCCACACTTATCGGGAAGTGACAGGCTTGGTATGTACGCTGATGCCGGACACACGGCACTGAGAAGATGGCAAGCAGGCAGCCTGCACACGTTGTCCGGAATTCTGCAATATCTGTCCGTGTTGTGGTTGGCAGGAGAGCCAACCCGTGTTAATAACGGAGGCCGAAATGCTCGTGTGTTAGCTCACGCAGGCTGGCGTGAGGTCTGGAACATGGCAAGGGAATTAGACTTGAGAAAAACGGACGTAGCTGGTGAAATGCTTAACTTTAATCCATTAATGACGAACGTCGCTCGTGACAGCACATGATTCACAATATCAATGGTAACTGAATGTGGCGCCTTGCTAGTTCGTAGCAAATAACGTAGCTGAAGGCAATGCTAACTATCGTCTCGGCAAATGAGAGCGTAGAAGTCAGTGAACCATCGCTAGCAAAGTCGGCTGTACAACTGATCGAGTACTAGGAAGTCTCTCTAGACCAGCCGTGTGGCGGCGCTCGGTCTGCAATCACTGATAGTGGCGACACGCGGGTCCGACGTATACTACCGGACCGCGGCCGATTTAAAGGCTAACACCTAGCAAGTGTGGTGTCTGGCGGTGACACCACAGTCCGAGCGTCATACTTGTGATAAACAGTGGCGAAAATCGTTTTCTAGTAAAGTTTGGGATGTGTATTTGTATAACACAAGAAAAACAATGTTCGGTATACACATTCTATCACACTTATTCTCCACCATTTATATACGTGTCTTGTGTAATCTGGGGTGCTGTTTCTTGATGCTACCATAGGTTCGTTTTGTTATTACTGCAGTCTCACATGGAATTTATGTAGTAATTTGAATAAGTTTCAGCGCTTCATGTTTACAACAGATTTTATTTCGCACACCAGATGTTCGGCGGCGAACGTAAAACTGACTACGTGCTTTTGATATAACATTCGGTTTAAGACTGAAGTGAGACTGATGTCTGTCGGCGTACAAATCGTCTCTATTTGTATGGTTTTAAACAATTAAAGTCATTGTTATATACTGAATTTTGGATTTATACAATTAAAGTTTTTATACACATCTTACCAAATAACATAGAAATTTACATGGAATAAAAATGAATAATTTCATACAAAGAAAGGAAAGAATCTGTTTCTATTAAAAGTATAAATTACATGCTTCATCATTGCAGCAGTATATTTCGTTAATTTGCATATATTATTTTACTGACTTGAAGGAAAATCATCCTATCATTTTCAGGTGAACAGAGCGATTAGTGTTGTTGAATGAAAGGACTCGATTCAATTAATTACACTTTGTATGAGTAAAATTTTACATTTATATTTTATCGTAATTACAGTTCTATTAATTAACATCGATTAAAACATGAGTATACTTAATTCTGACTGAAAGATCATCGTGTCATATTTCTATTAGGGATAAAAATAATTTCTGGCTCAAATACATAAAAATAGCTGTCTCTCGATGACTTGGACATATCAGAAATTTAATAGTTAATTACTCCATGACTGCAAAAGTAGAATTATTACCACCATGTGCCTGAAGTTTGTATTGTGTGTAAATTATGAAGGTACATTAGTTTTTAATCCAATATGTTTCCTTCATTCTATATATTGGTGATGCCCAATGTAGACAATGTCAAAACAACAGTTTAAATTAGTCTAAATTACTAATATTGCATATATATATATATATATATATATATATATATATATATATATATATATATATATATATATGACCTCTTCGGGAGTGGAGATGAGACTGGAGTAGGGTACAGGATCCAAAGGGGTTGTGGTGTTACATACTCCACACACGCCACAGATGAAATGACAGGCAGACAGAGTGCAGTCGTGGAGAGTGGAGACTGGAATAGGATACAGGATCCCAAGGGGCTGTGGTATTAAATTTTCCACACATGTCACAGATAAAATGACAGGCAGGTAGAGTGTACTTGTTGCCAATAAGTGCACACTATCCAACCGGACTGGCTATTTACTCAGTACACTCCAGTCGACCGTTGTTCCACATTCTCATTCCCGGGCACACTCATGACTGAGACTCCGCACTAGTGGTCGATGTTGTTCTTCCTGCGGGACAACAGATTATATGACCCACACCGCATTCGCGGTACACTGGATCTAAAAGTCTGGCCTCTAAATATGGAACTGCAGCGAGTCTGCATATTCATGTTCCTTGCATCGTCCGCCATGTTATAGTTTGGCAAACAAATTTCTATTCGGTCTGTACGTGACAAAGAATTGAAGACTGATTTCTTATTTTGAACTTTTTATCAACATGTGGTGCAATAGGGTGGTGTGGGAGAGGAATAGAAAAGTATTTTCGTTTCGTGCTCTAGTGACATTTCCCAGCAGCCAAGTTTTAGTTCGACGAAAAACGAAGTATGAGTATCTATGGCTGGCACGGTCAGACAGCTGAAGCTCAACGTCCTGTTAGTATAGCGATCTCTGGCGGCAAGCGTCTCCGATATCGACTACTCGAGACAAGTGCGTCTACTGCAGTGCCCCTGGCACTCTGTTCCCGTACTGAGTCTCCTCTGTCTTGACTGGCCATTCTCATTTACACGTCGGCGCCAAAATTACCGGTGTTCAAGAGCTGTCTGTTCAGTTTGGCATCTGAATGCTGAAACTGGCGTTGTGAGGGACGATCCTTTTTACGGAAAAATCGTAATATAGTAACAAAACGTAGGAAGAAATAATGACAATAGAGTTTATTAATGATCAAACCAGATTCAAAGTGGGACAACTTGTCAAGGTCGAATGGTAAAAGCCGGCCGAAATGGTCGCCGGCACGGTAGCTCAGCGTGTTCGGTCAGAGAGCCGGTTGGCCTCTGTAATAAAAAACTGAGTGGAACGATCAAGCACCGAACTAGAACAGGGTGTCTTGCGACGTCCGCAACGCCCAAATACAACGATCAATATTGAACAAAAAAAAAAGTGGCCGTGCGGTTCTAGCCGCTGCAGTCTGGAACCGCGAGACCTCTACGGTCTCAGGTTCGAATCCTGCCTCGGGCATGGATGTGTGTAATGTCCTTAGGTTAGTTAGGTTTAAGTAGTTCTAGGTTCTAGGGGACTAATGACCTTAGAAGTTGAGTCCCATAGTGCTCACAGCCATTTGAACCATTTTTGAATGGTAAATTGTTCACTCTCCTGAGAACTGAAAGAGTAGGAAAAATGTTAACCAAACATTTAAGAATATATAAATTTATGTGAATGAGAAAATGTATATTTGCAAGCGCATCAGACAATTTGTAGAATGCAGTAAATAGCGCTTTTTTGCTTTATCCATTTTACCTTGTCTTGCTAAGTGCCACATAACAACGAAAATTATTTTTCTCGTACAGTAATTCTGACTTTTTTACTGTTGAAATAATTTTCATTAAAATTAAGTTGATCTATTTACGTTCTTGTTTATGCGTAGAGTAGATTTTTTTCTCTGTCGAGCGTAAATGCTTTCTGGTTTCAGATATTTCGTCTCTCTGGTAGGAGAACAGTATTAAGAGAAAATACCACTACCTTGTGTAACTTTTCAGTTTGTCACAAAACAAATTAAACAACATAATAAAGATTAAGAAGATAAAATCGATTTCTGTAAAAGGAATGATCTCGATGAAATTACGTCATACCTTCGGAGCATAGCAGACGTCGTCATAGTTTCTTGTCTCGGAAATACTCGGAAACCTAGAAAACCATACTCGGCACATTCTAGAGGCTACACATAATTTCGAACCCTTAAACGCAGGGCTAACAAAGACCGCTAGCCTGTATGTCTCACAAGATTGCGACAGACAGCGGTTTGTCCGGTTTAAGCGGTGGTAAGTGTCTCAGTCTTGAAACTCATGCCGATCTGGGGCTTTCAAACAGCACGTGTTTGTGGGAAAGTCAACTACATAAATATTTTCCGTAAAAAGTGCTGCTCAGTTTCAACATGTTAAAAGAACAGCATTATGGACCCAATCAAGCGGCTGCAATGTGTACTGACTCACGATCTACCGTTTTGCGTAGAGGACTGGCTTTACGTCTGAGGGTCATCCTCGTAGAATTTAGCGATCTGATCGGGAAATATGTTACTAATACAACTCAGCACGTTATACTGGATGGTGAATATTCCACAGAAACGATAGTAACATTGTGCGTGCCACAAGGAAGTGAAATAAATCCATAATTTTCCGCATAGGATTAGAAGCAACACAAGTAAACTGCGGATAAATGTAAGCTGATCTCTGTAACAAAGATACACAATCGTACAACATATAATTACAAGATTAGTGGTGAATACCTTGAGCAGTATCTAGAGGTTGTACTGACAAAAGAGACTCCCTATCGCACACCCCTCACTTTTAGACGTAAGGTGGTCCAGTGGACAACCTGCCTAAAACTGAACACAGTCAAACACGAAAACGGTGTAGCCCTTTTGCAACCTCATTATGGAGACATCTCAACTCTAAACGTCCTAACGTTAAAGAATTAGTCATTAGAAAGAAAATTCCCTTCAGGTCAATAAGTTACATCTGCCCATGCACAGGGGCTCTTTGAACTGAAACGTTAAACAGTTTCCAAAACCGCACGAAAACAGGTGTAATAATGACAGTGTCCTCAAAATGTTGATGATTGTATCTTTGTAATTTTTTGAAGGCCGCAATGAATTCTTCAAAGCTCGCGCTTTCTCTAGAGCAGTGATCTTAGGGAGCTGGACTGTGTTTCTCAAAATGCATCCTTTCCACTGTAAGTAGGCTATTTAGGTTTTCTTATTGGTAACGCCACGTAGCGCTCTGTATGAAAATCACTGGCTGTGCTGTGTGCAGTCTGTGGCTGGGTGGCATTGTTGTAATACTCGCCATTGTAGCGTTGGGCAGCTGGATGTGAACAGCGCGTAGAGTTGCGCAGTTGGAGGTGAGCCGCCAGCAGTGGTCGACGTGGGGAGAGAGATGGCGGAGTTTTGAAATTTGTAAGAATTGGTGTCACAAACTGATATATATATATATATATATATATATTATGACTATTAAGGTAAATACATTGTTTGTTCTGTATTAAAATCTTTCATTTGCTAACTATGCCTATCAGTAGTTAGTGCCTTCATTAGTTTGAATCTTTTATTTAGCTGGCAGTAGTGGCGCTCGCTGTATTGCAGTAGCTTGAGTAACGAAGGTTTTTGTGAGGTAAGTGATTTGTGAAACGTATAGGTTAATGTTAGTCAGGGCCATTCTTTCGTAGGGATTTTTGGAAGTCAGATTGCGTAGCGCTAAAAAATATTGTGTTTCAGTTTAAGCAGAGTCTTGTATAATTTTTCTAAGGGGACGTTTTACCACAAAGCGATTTTGTTTTTAGTCTCATCCCTATCAAAACAGAAAGACCTTGTTTCTTACCTTACAAACTCACACTGTGCGCAGTGTGCAGTCAATTCCACTTAAAATGTGAGATAATCAGTCCATTCCTGATGTTCTAATTATCATTCCTGCACTCCTTTTCTCTTCATAAATTCTATAATAATTTTTCATCCGAAAAATCGTTCCAGTCTTGCCCCTTGACTCAACCAGCGTACTTTGCAGTAATGTATAAGGTCTCTATTCGTTCAGTTCTGTCGAAAACAGTTTCAACTGACAGTGGGATAATGTGTGCGACATCAGAAATTTTACTATTCATACCATCAATATCTTCACATGCTGCATGCTGACAAATTTAGCACGAAGTGCTTCTTGGTGTACCGAAACGTAAATCCCATCTGTCGGTCGTTGTAGTACTTCATTGTCATCTAAACCTTTAAGTTCTTTCCATGCTTATGCGGCTGCGTAGCATGTAGTGCGAATTTTCATCCCTCTCTTCTGTCAGTCCCATTCATTTTCAAAGGCTTGTGACGATAGAGCGCCAGACCGCCTCGTTGTGTTCCAACATCCGCTGAACCTTCGAAACTCTTTCATACCACGAACAAATCCGAAGGGTAAACTCCGCTGACACCACGAGGCTGCCAAACTCAGGAGAGTTGTACCGACCGAAAATGCCACATCACAATACCAAATGAAATGTCGCGCCGTACCCAGCACTTCTGGGAGGGAATGAGCAGAAGCGATAGTGAAGGGCCGGCCGAAGTGGCCAAGCGGTTCTAGGCACTTCAGTCTGGAGCCGCACGACCCCTACGGTCGCAGGTTCGAATCCTGCCTCGGCCATGGATGTGTGTGACGTCGTTAGGTTAGTTAGGTTTAAGTAGTTCTATGTTCTAGAGGGCTGATGAAAGAATGGTTCAAATGGCTCTGAGCGCTATGGGACTAAGGTCATCAGTTCCCTAGAAGTTAGAACTGCTTAAACCTAACTAACGTAAGGACATCACACACATCCATGCCCGAAACAGGATTCGAACCTGCGATCGTAGCGGTCACGTGGTCCCAGACTGAAGCGCCTAGAACCGCTCGGCCACCCCGGCTGGCCGGGACTGATGACTTCAGAAGTTAAGTCCCATAGTGCTCAGAGCCATTTCAACCATTTTTTGATAGTGAAGCAGCCCTGGCCCGCACAGTAGGCCCGCGTGAAATGTAACACACGTGGCCGACCCTGATTTAAAGAGTCTGATGACCAAAGATTAATTAAACTGCGATCACGGTTGAATAATACAGACCTTATAAGAGCTTCCCTCAGGACTGACTACAATGGAGAACTACATCAAACCGGTCTTCCGACTGAAGACTATAAGAACAAACCTGCTGTCTTCGAATATAAGCTTCAAAAATGTTCAAAAGTGTGTGAAAACTTATGGGACTTAAGTGCTAAGGTCATCAGTCCCTAAGCTTACACTACTTAACCTAAATTATCCTAAGGACAAACACACACACCCGTGCCCGAAGAAGGACTCGAACCTGCACCGGGACCAGCCGCAGAGTCCACGACTGCAGCGCCTAAGACCGCTCGGCTAATCCCGCGCGGCCAAGCTTCAGAGAGATAGAGTTGTCATAATAACATGTTGGGAGAAAAGGTGGTTTTGACGGATAATCACTCTCTTTGCGAACTTGTGCGTTCCTCTGAGGCCACAAAACAGTTTTTGTTTTCAGCTGTACAGAAACATCCCGAGCGTAGCAAGAATCGACCTTTGCCAAAGAAAAATCGCCAGATTGTCGTAGGTTATTTTGGCAACCAGTTTCGGCATCTCATTTATGTGCCATCATCAGACCTGGAGTGCATAGGAGCCTGAAGATGGCATTAATGAGACGCCGAAACTGGTTGTCTAAACGAAAGGTCTTCAGAATATTACGGCTGTTTGACGACTTTTCTTTTGTAAATACTGACAGGCCGCCGTCCCGTATCCACGATGGATCAACAGAGACTATAGGCAGCGAGGTCCAGTAATAACCGCGTCCCGTCTGCTAGAGCTCGGTGGCAGATATTAGTCCGTCCGCGGAGCAGCGGCGGGCTTCTCTCTCGACCGGCGACCGGCGGCGGCAAACACTGGTTGACATTCGGCACCGTCGCCCGCCTCGCAGTCGGGAAGGTAAACGGCGCGCCGACCGAACGCCGCGCGCGGCGCGGAGGGATGGCGCGGCAAATATTTGCTGCGCCCCTGGCGGAGCGGCGGGCAAGTGTGGCGACAGTTGACAGCCGCCACTGATTACCTGCGGCTCGCCGCGCACGACCCAGCGTACAGGCGTCGACCTACGTGGACGGACTGCAGCGAACGCGGAAGCCACGCAGGGACCGCGCGAAATTATTATCAAACACTCGCAGACCGTCAAATTTATTGTCAGACGTGAGCACACGCGAGGGGGGCATCGTATGACTCTCGATGCTGTGAAGCGGACACGATCATTCGGTTTGATACACTGACGAAAAAAGAAAATAAAATCGCAACATTATGGAGGATTTCTGCTATGTAAACGGAAGTTGTAGGCGTAGCCTACATCTGAGAACTGATATTTATCCAGAGTTCGCGCCTGTGGATATGAATCAGGTTTCTTTAAATACACCCTTAACGTTGCGAGCGTTAAGCCGTCGGCACACGGATCTTGCATCCGAGCGTTGAGCGTGCCAAGTTTATGACGCCATAGAGTGGAATAGCACGTTCGGGGGGCTTTCCCAACGTGCAGAGCAATATCTGGCATGTCAGATATTCTGAGCGTGCGTCTGAGCGTTGACCAATGAGATAGCACAACGCTACCTACGTCACACATACGCCGTCTCCCTTTAGTACAGAGTTGTGAGGCGCCATGTTGGCATTCATTTCAAGCCTATATGTCTCAGGACTGAAGACTACAACAATATGTATATATGCTGTTTCTGAGCACCAGCAAATTGAGAATCACTGGAAAACCCGTTGTTAACTGTGTGATTCGTTCCAATAAAATAATGAGAAACATCATGTTCGTGGCAAAAGAATTATTGTAACTTGCGTATTATGAGAGTAGGCTATTTGAAAGCAGCGACACACTGAAGATCCACCCAAAACGTATTGTTCTTTGTACAATTTGTTATAATTAAATTTCAATTAGTAACATATGTATGATTAAGGTTTTCAGCAAGGGGTAAAATAGTATGATTAGTAAAATTTGGTAAGTTGTTCGTGCAACGTAATGACTAGCGTTGCTGTCTGCTCTTGAGTTGTTTGTTTGGGCGGTAGTTCGCGTTTTGCCACTTCCTATTTTTTTCTAACATTTGCGTTTTTATTGGGTTTTGATACTTTATTATTAGTTTAATATAAGTATATACTATAATACTTGATGTTATGTAAATATAAGTTCACCTTGTTTTAGGGGTGATTTTGTTCGATTGGCGTAACCCACAAGACAGCTTCCGCTACTTGTATAGAGATATTTTCGTGATGACTGGATGTTGTGTGATGTCTTTAGGTTAGTTAGGTTTAAGTAGTTCTAAGTTCTAGGGGACTGATGACCATAGCTGTTAAGTTCCATAGTGCTCAGAGCCATTTAAACCATTTTTATGGCGATATTTTGCTCCTTTTTCTTTTACGCTTCGTAATTCATATGTTGCAAAGATTCTTTTCCTGGATAGGAACAGTGATCAAGTAAGACTGACCTTGGGGTTTTACTAAAACGTGGGAATGATGAAATAATGTTTATCTTATGCGGAGAAGTATTCCAAATTTGTACCGCACTGTTTGTAATGGAACTTTTATTAGCCTATGTCCTTATTGATTGGACATGGTACTTTCTTTTTAGTGGATGATGGAGGAAATGTGCGTTTTAATAGGGCTAACGTGGGAATTCCACGCGAGCTCGTTGAGCATACAATGAGATTTACGAACTACAAACGTCCCTTAGCTGCCGCTGGAGTGCGCTGTAATCGCGTCTACCACGTTGCGGCCCACGTACCGTATTGACAAGTCGCTTCGTTCCTGAGCGTTCAGCAGCACGTGGAACTTGGCACGCTCAACGTTAACGTTCGACAGCACGGTCCGTGTGCCGACGGCTTTACGTTACCTTTGAGATTGGAGTTCGTGAGCTGATGTCAGTTGAGAACGACTTTAACGTGACAAAGCCGTAATTATCATCACCTGACTGTGTTTCAACGATGTCATGTAATAGTGTTCCTTCTGATATACTGCGGAAAGTCTTGGCAGGAATGTAGCCAGGTTACATAGATGCTGACTGTGGTGACGAGAATGTGTGGTCACAAGAAGACCGGGCTCCGGACGACCACGTGGCACTACCGAGAGGGAAAAGAAATGGTTCAAATGGCTCTAGCACTATGGGACTTAAACTCTGAGGTCATCAGTCCCCTAGAACTTAGAACTACGTACTAACTAACCTAAGGACATCACACAACACCCAGTCATCGCGAGGCAGAGAAGTGAGGGAAGACCATTATTTTCGACATATGGCTCTGGCACAGCTTAGTGCACCTGCAGAAGAATTGGCACGATAGTGATCCAACAAACTGTGACAAATCGGTTACTTCAAGGACAGCTCCAACCTAAAAGTTGTGTAGCTATCGTTACACTGTCCCCAAACCACGGCCATTTGTGACGTCAGTGGTGTCAAGCGAGAGCTCATTGGAGGGAGGAGCGGAGCTTTGTTGTGTTTTCTGATGAAAGCTGTTTCTGCCTCGATGCCAGTGATGACCGTGAGTTGGTTAGAAACAGGCCAGTAGAGGGCCAGCAACCAACTTGTCCGCGCGACAGACACACTGGGCATACTCCTGGAGTTATGGTCTGGAGTGCGATTTCGTGTGACAGCGGCTGTTTTTTTCGGCAGACAGATGCGTGAACACTGCCCGGAGTGCGCTGGGTTGTGGGATGCTAATGAGGCGTCAGCTACCTGGGCTGAACTCTGCTTGGAACTCTTAAGTTTATAGTCCAGCCTTTTCCTGTTAAGCAAGAGCCTTTCATACCGCTGCCCTCTCGAAGGCTTTCAACTGTGCAGTCCTTCGCCGTAATAATAACACAGAGGACAAATGAGAACAATAAACTAGACAGTCTTCGTGGCACCGGATATTTTCTGCAGTTCAGGAGCAGCGTACTGCATCGACCAAGCGAATGGGCATACCATACACCTTAATATGTTGTTTGGCAGTTTTAGAGGAAACCAGCCACATAACACGGTCATTACTTGAATGGTTGACCGACTGGTGCTATTGGCTCATTGACCTGCAGGTCGGAAATAGTGGCGTCCAAATGAAAGACTTGCACCAAGCTGTTGCTCCATACAACATTCTTCTTATTATTATTATTTGTGGAAAAGCATAAATGCAAAGTTGTTTCCAGAATGTTCCATCCATTCGCGAATAACACCACAAGTCACGGTTGCCGGGGAAATTTCCTAGACGTCAGGCCGGTGTGCCCGTGCGGTTCTAAGCGCTTCAGTTTTGAACCGCGTGACTGCTACGGTCGCAGGTTCGAATCCTGCCTCGGGCATGGATGTGTGTGATGTCATTAAGTTACTTAGGTTTAAGTAGTTTTAAGTTCTAGAGGACTGATCACCACAGGTGTTAAGTCCCATAGTGCTCAGAGCCATTTGAACCATTTGAAATTTCCTAGATGTTTATGACTAATATTTACTTCTATGTAAAGTACAACCCACTTTTGATGCTGAGCAGGCAAATGAAACAGCTTGGCATAAATACTTTACCTTCAACGTTAAATAAACACCTACAATTGTTGTATTCAACAAGTACTTTCTTTAATTATTGTTTGCTGTTATTGTATCGGACTTCGTCTTTAAGAACTAAATTTAATAGAATTGGAATATGTGTTGAAATATATATCGTTTTGTATCACAATTTATCTATTTCACAAATTATTCTCAACTATGAAGGAATATGTCTTCAACGACACAGAGGCAACAAAAAGGTGCTACAGAAATATGGTTCAAATGGCTCTGAGCACTATGGGACTTAACAGCTACGGTCATTAGTCCCCTTGAACTTAGAACTACTTAAACCTAACTAACCTAAGGACACCACACAACACCCAGTCATCACGAGGCAGAGAAAATCCCTGACCCCGCCGGGAATCTAACGCAGCTGTTTCCACATATAGTGTCTTCTTTGCATTCAGAGGTGTGCATGCAATAAGAAAACAAATATATTCCTTGAAAATTAGCGTACGAAGATGAATTCTAAATTATTCTCGTTCAATACACCACACGAGAAATCGCCGAAGTGTCGTCCAACTGAAAGAAGCCTATTCTTTTTATTATACTAATGGTTTTCAGGATGCCAGTTGAGAAGAACGAGAGTTTGGTTCCGCAAATGGGGTGGGAAGGTGACCATTGACAGGGAGCATTTACTACCGCCGTTACTGTGAACGGTATATTTCCAGGTGTGGCTTGCAACATTCCTCTTGTCTTGTCGTTGGTGTTTCTGTGCCGTTTATTGGCGTATCCGGATACTTTGTGCTTTTAAATCCAGTTTAAAACAAGGTCGTCAGCAACACTCTCTCGGAAAACCAACTACGCTGAATTCCAGAATCCAGATACGGGAACGTATTTTCAATTCTTGAAGTCTTCTTGCACTGCAAAATTAAATTAGTTGACGAGAAACGATCACTAATTCTTGATTACAGAAATTAGAAACACTGCATCACCCCAGAATATACAATACAAGCTTCCTAAAAACTATGACAGCTGGCAGCTCACTCCAAAAGTTCGGGACGCCCGGATCACTCCATCAAATTCTTTTAACGTTGTCCCTTTCAGTTAGTCACCCTAAGGGACACATATCCCAACATTTCCATCTGCCATCTCCTACTCCATTTCTCTGAAAAATGTTGCCAACTGGCACAAAAGTTTTAAATTTTGTTTCCAGCAGCTGCTGGAAAACATTAGCAAAAGATCGATTCACTTTTCTTCAGTTTAGACACAGCTCCCTTTCAGGGGTACTGGAAACCGGGTCGGTCCTTCACAATAGCAACATAGGCACGATACCATTGACACGTTCAAGAGCGCCCTCGCCATCTTCGGGTAAGAGGTGAAAGTATTCGTAAGAAGAATCATGGAAATACTGGAGCCAAAAAAATTTACTGAACATGAAACACGAATACTGAATACTGTTTAGAGAGACCACATTTGAATGCCTCTCACTATGATTCCAAAACAAGTGCTTAGCATACATTTTGACACTTGACATACTCCATCAGTTACACAACCGACGAATGTAATGTAATAGTGCGCTGCTGTACTCTTACTCTCATGTATCAAAATAATCTTACTAAATCAATGAAAATGAGCAAAATATTAAAAGGGCCATGCTAGTTGAAATAAATATGAAATGACAGCATTGTAAACATCAGAAAGCATTAATAAATGAAGCAAAATCATACTGCACCTCTAAATTCTGTAATGTTAATGAGTATAAAATACTTTATCAAAAACATTAATAAATAAACATTGATATCGAAGCAAGTAAAAAATATTTAAAATTGCTTCAAATCAAAATAAATCACTGCATCAGATGCAAAGGAAAAAACTACAAATGACTAGAACATAAATATTTGAGGTTATCATTACAAAAATTCCATCTTAAAGCAGTATCTAGAATTCAAATAAAATGTCGTACCTAGTCTATTCAAATTAAAAGCAATCAGACACATTCTTTCGATAGGGGATGTTGTCACTGTACAAACATTCATAAAGAATGGGGTACGCAGGTAGGACAGAAAATAGCGATATTATGCACGTTAGTACCATTCGCCAAGAATCTAATCCCTATGAACACATAGCCGTCGCCAATAAGTCACCAAAACCATCCACGACGTGTATTCTTGATTTCCTCCACTTTCGCTGGAATAAAGAACTTCTGTTTGCTGGCATTTGCATACTGCGTGAGTTAGATACTTCCCGATATGCTATTACAATCACAAATTCAGTTAACAGTTAAGTCACTAATAGGGTTCGCTGAGGTGATTCTGGAGGACGTAGGCTCAGGCATAGTTGAGGTCAGAATGGACGTCGGAGGATGTAAAATTTCCGTCCGGCGATATCTTCCTCCAGATTCACTCACGCTTAGTTGCTTCCGGCCACGAACTCTAACATATCGCCTGAGTCGAAACTACGCCAAAATTTGAACCACTCAAAAAACTGAGCCAGTCGCATCTGGTGTCCTCATCTGCGACTGCTGTCTGCCAGGAACATCAGTGACTTTACACCATGGGAATTGTATTAAGTTAAAAAACTCTCTCCCTCTTCATTCCCAAAAATTTCGAGTCTATTTTAATTATTTACTATATTTGTTCTTCCTGCTTGTCTTACTTGGTGGAACATTCTCACAAATGTCTCACATGCCTGACAAGTGAAGACAGCTTTTTCATCATGCCATCTCCTCTGATTAAGGTGAAAATCTGTCTTCTCCGCTTGCCAAATTTTTGATATTAGACAAAGAACTTCATCATTTTCTTATGGAGATAATGTTTTATCTCTTTTTGCGTATTGTATTCGGAAAAATTTACGCATTTTTTTCGTGGTTTTGATCACCTTAGCCATATAATGACGATGAATTTCCGTCTTTTAATTCTGGCCCTGTAAAGATCCAACCCAACATATGTAATTTTTAAGAACTATTGAATTATTATTTCCTTATTTTCAATGTTGTCACTTAACTTTATAGTAAAAACCACTGGAATTTTGCCAGTTTAGGAGAACGCAACGATTTCAACATAAGTTAAAAAATTTAAGAAAAAATATGTGGATCCCTCCTCAGCCGACGTTAAGAACTACTGGTTTTAACCTGATCCACTCACACTGAATGGGAATGTTAATAGTTTCTTTTACAGATCGTTCTCAGTGAATGCCGACCATCATCATTATTGTTATTAAATTGATATTAATATACCATTCATGTACTACTATTACTCATTAAATATATTTGAGGTTGATTTAATGTAGTGAGGTTACCCTCGTATATATAGTAATAAATAGTAATTTTGAGTAACCTCAAATTAATAGCGATTTTGAGTAACGTCAAATGGTAAATACTGCAACGCAGCGAATACTCTTGGCGTGAAAATCTGTATGTCAATAAGTAAATCGGTAAAACTGATTCATAAAGTGTTTAGCATCTTGTGTTTGTATCCTCCATACATCATTTTCTTATATAATACATTGGAAAACAGTATACCACTGGCAATATTTATCGGTATCAAAATTAATTCAGTATTGTGAGAAAGGAATATTGTGAAGCATATGAGTGATAGAAGCATTAAGAATAGTTTGCGTGCAGGTAGCTGTGCTCCGACGCACGCACACTGTGCGTGACGCAACGGCTCGCGTGCGAAAGAGTCGGCATTACAACGATACGCATGCAGACTGCCTAAGAATGGAAACAGCGCACGCGAACCGCGCCTCTGTTGTGCGCGTGAGAAGGAACCCTGCGTTATCACCTGGGCTGGAGTGGCCATTCGCTCGCGACTCTGCGTTTTGGCGTAGAACCTGCGTCTCCAAAAGCGAAATTTCATCAGAGATGAGGCAGGGCCAGTGACATAAATCACTCTTACAGCATTGTTGTACCATGACGTTGTAATGTTATGTGTGCCTCACTGCCTTTTTTGTGCCTGATTTTATTCTCAGAAGCTCAGTAATGTATGTAACTATCGTAAATGTAAATGTGATTCAAAATGTATTTGAAGTGAAGTGAAGCGCAGCTGGACAGCGAGAAACTCTTTAGCGCGCAATCCTCGCAACGATAGTAGTTGTGAATCTTTGAGTATGGACTCTAAAAAAAAAGACAATTGATTTATTAAAAAAAAGAGGACTGTTAATCTGTATCATGTGAAAAGAGGATGTGTTGCTAGGCCGTCGCTCAGAACGTATTGCTACATTTAAAGAAAATTGATGTTTTAGTGATAAAACCGAGTAAAGTATGTGTAAGAGTTGCCAAACATTTATGTATACTAATATTCTGGAAGTGAAGAATAGAAATATCTTGTTTTTGGAAAAGGAGGTGAACTTTATTGTCGTCGCCGTCTATCAATCAACAGAATTGTAAGTTCATTAAAATAAACGAAAGGAAATGCATTCTCTATAGTTTTAATTCAATGCGTAGCAACCTCTCATAATTTCTTAATTACAGTTATTGCATTACGTTCTTGTACAATAGTGTGGTGCTGAACTTCACTGACCAATTTTGATGTAGCAGGACGTGTAGCTTGAAGGAAGTTTGTGTGCCAAGCAATCTCCTTTTCTCACGAAAAGCAGATTGTTGTTTGATCTTATTTACTTACAACAGTGGTCGCTTAGGTATGATGAGCTACGAAAACTTGTGCTCAAAGCTATTCTAAATATGGCCAAGTAACCAACAGAGTCGTACTTTAAATCTTAAAGAGCAGTAGCTTCCTCCAAATTATAGCACATCACCAACTGGTGCAGAAGTTGATCATTCAAGGAGCCAGCAGCCAAAATTCAGGTACCGGTTACGACTTAAAGTAAAAATCTCAATCAGAAATCAATATCTCTCTCCCTCCAAACACATACATATTCACATTATTAAGATAAGTCATTTAATAACGTATGCGTGAAAAATTGTGTATAAAATACATGTTCCAGTCACGTTACTTTGACAGCCGCCTATCTACGTCGTCAAAGTGAAATAAAATGCCACAGACGGCAGGTAGCAGCTCTAGCAGCGGAGCGTATACAGGGTGTTACGAAAAGGCACGGCCAAACTTTCAGGAAACATTCCTCGCACACAAATAAAGAAAATTTGTTATGTGGACATGTCACCGGAAACGATTAATTTCCATGTTAGAGCTCATTTTAGTTTAGTCAGTATGTACTGTTGGAGCACGTTATCATGATTTCATACGGGATACTCTACCTGTACTGCTAGAACATGTGCCTTACAAGTACGACACAACATGTGGTTCATGCACGATGGAGCTCCTGCACATTTCAGTCGAAGTGTTCGTACGCTTCTCAACAACAGATTCGGTGACCGATGGATTGGTAGAGGCGGACCAATTCCATGGCCTCCACGCTCTCCTGACCTCAACCCTCTTGACTTTCATTTATGGGGGCGTTTGAAAGCTCTTGTCTACGCAACCCCGGTACCAAACGTAGACACTCTTCGTGCTCGTATTGTGGACGGCTGTGATACAATACGCCATTCTCCAGGGCTGCATCAGCGCAACAGGGATTCCGTGCGACGGAGGGTGGATACATGTATCCTCGGTAAATGAGGATATTTTGAACATTTCCTGTAACAAAGTGTTTGAAGTCACGATGGTACGTTCTGTTTCTGTGTGTTTCTATTCCATGATTAATGTGATTTGAAGAGGAGTAATAAAATGAGCTCTAACATGGAAAGTAAGCGTTTCGGGACACATGTCCACATAACATATTTTCTTTATTTGTGTGTGAAAAATGTATCGTGAAAGTTTGGCCGTACCTTTTTGTAACACCCTGTATAAAGCGTGCCGAGGGAACACGGAGGAAACAGTGCAGTTGTTCTCGTAATGCAGAAACGGTGACATTTATCTGACGTTCGAAAGAACGTGATCATTGCCTTTCGGGCCAAGGGTAAAAGGATTTCCGAAACACTTAAGTCCGTAAACTTTTCACGTGCCGTCGTGGGTAAAACATACCGTGCATGGCAAAATGGAGCTATCCAGAACCAGGGCCGCGGCTACTGTTGTAGATGACAGGGGTAAACGACAGCTGTGGAGATGTGTACGGGCGAATAGACCTGTAATTGATCAGCAAGTTACAGCCCAGATGAACCAAGAGGCCGTCAACAGTATCTGCTCAATGGCCATTCAGCGAACGTTGCTGTGTATGGACCTCCGCAGCAGACACCTGGATCGCACTTCCATGCTGACCCCTGCTCACCAGTACTGGACCTCCACTGAGTAACGACAGTAGTACGTTTCAGATGAATCACGATGACAGTTGGCGTGTACGGCGTGAAACATCTAAAAGGAAACACCCTGCAACAATCGTCGAAGGTTCCAGGCCCGAGCAGGAATCCTTACGGTCTGGGGAATGTTTAAGAGGAATTTGATGGTCATTCTGGAATGCAAACTGTATCAACGTATGCATCTATTCTTTGGAGAGCGTGTCCACCCCTACATTCTTCACAACGACATCTGTGAACAGGACATTGGAGCATGCATCACAGATTATGTATGTTCGTGTCGGTACTCTAGTACCTTCCGCCGCGGAAGTCGAACACGCGGCAGAGCAAATGGACGTGGTCAGCCCATAGAGGGCTCCACCTCCGCGGCGGCTATTCCGCGCAGCGGCTCTCGCACAGTGAGAGCGCTGCCGCTATGCCACGTGCAGACAGCGGCCAATAGCGCTCCCTCCGGTTTCGTATATAGGGACACTCTCTGCCCTACTCCACCCCCCCCCCCCCTCCGACATCAACACTCCCATCACCGCACAAGACATCACACTTGTCCTCTGCTCCACACGCAACACCGCCCCTGGTCATGATGGCGTCACCTACCGTCACCTTAAGGAATCCCCTCCATCCTTTCTGTCTGTCCTTGCTACCCTGTACAATGTCCTCCTCTCCACTGGCTTTTACCCCGACTTGTGGAAGACTTCCCATGTCCTGCTGTTCCCTAAACCTCACCCCCCCCCCCCTCTGATACCTCTTCCTATCGTCCAATCTGCCTCACCTCCGTGTTCAGTAAGGTCTTTGAGGCCATCCTCTCTCGCCGTATACACCGCCACCTTAACCAGCAACGCCTCCTTCCTCTTACTCAATGTGGCTTCCGGCCTTCTTTCTCCACCGACGACCAGCTCCTTAACCTTACCAATCTTCTTTCCCTCCAACTTAACTCCCGTCGCTCTGCTATCTTGGTTTCCCTTGATTTCCAGAACGCCTATGACCGTGTCTGGCATCCCGGGCTCCTCTTCAAACTTCAGACCTATGCTCTCCCCATCAACTTCGTCTCCGTCTCGTTGCTTCCTTCCTCTTACATCGTCCCTCCTATGTGCCTATCCACAATTCCAACTCTCGTACTTTCTACCCTTCTGCCGGCGTGCCCCAAGGTTCTGTCCTTTCCCCTCTCCTCTATCTCCTGTACACTGCTGATATGCCCAAACCTCCCCCTCCTGTTCATCTTCTCCAGTTCGCTGATGACACCGCCTTCCTAGCCCTTTATCCTACCCTTCAATGGTCCCAACGTTCCCTCCAAACACACCTTGACCAATTCACCGCTTGGTGCAACCAGTGGCTCCTCCGTGTTAATCCCTCCAAGACCCAGGCGATCATCATAGGCCGCACCACCCACTCCTTCTGCCTCCGTGATTTCTACCTAACCATTTATGGCCGTCCTATCCACCTCACTCCCACCCTCAAATACCTTAGCCTCACACTCGACCGCCACCTCACCTGGACTCCCCATATCCTTACCATCGAAAACAAAGCTCACAACCGCCTCCGCCTCCTGAAACTCCGGCCGGATGTGGGGTCTGCATCCTTCCACCATCCTTCACACCTACAAATCCTTGATCCATCCCATCCTCTGTTATGCCAGTGTCGCTTGGATTTCCGCCCCTCCCCGGTTCTATCAAGCCCTCCAAACCCTCGTACGCCATGTGCTCCGCCTCGCCTTCCAAATACGCCTTCCGTCCCCCACAAGCATCCTCTACGACCTCATCCCCTTCCCCCACCTTCTCCTTTTCCTTGAACACATCTGCACACTCTATATTGTCCGCCGCCTTGATCCCCCTCATCCCTGGTTTCTCGCATCCTCTCAACCCCCAACAAGTTGCCGCACCTTTACCGTTGTGTCCCATCCTCTCTCCATCTCCACACCCTCCATCTCCTTTCCCAACACAACTTCCACCGTCTACCCCTCCCAGATGATGAGCTTCACCCTGACATCTACCCTTCCTACCAACTCTAACCCCTTCTTCCTGCCTCCTCCTCTGGGCTCCCTTTCCTCCCCCTCCCTCCTCCTGAGCGGCTTCCCCATCCTACTCCCCCTCTGTCTCTTGTGCCTCCTTCCAGTGTCTCTGCGCTCCCTCCTGCCCTGTCTTCCCTCTTCCTCTCCTGCCCCATGTGTCTCCTGCCTCTTCGTGAACCCACTGATGCCCCTCCTCTCTTCATCCCACAGCTTCCCCAGCTGCCCCAGGCTCTCCCCTCCTTTTCCATACTCTCTGACCTTTTCCCTCGGCAGGTCCCACCTGGCAGTTTTATTGTTCGCCGTGTGTGCTCCAAGTGGGTTTTAAGTGTGTTGTTTCGGAGTGTTTTTACTACTGTGAGCGACTTTTAACCTGTACCTGCGCATTCACTGTCTTCTCTGTGTTTTAAGAATCACCAATTGTGTTTTTTTAACTTTCTGGTGACTTTTTTTAACTGCCCCCATTAACGTCTCCATGTCAGTCTATATTTTACCTCCATTTTCTCCCCTTACTCTGCTTTATGTTCTCCTTTTTTATCTCCTTATGTATGTATCATTTTATTATTGTTTTAGCTGTAGTGTCACTCGGCTGAAGAGCGGCGGATTGTGCCGCTGACAGCCCTCCCCTGCCCATATGGGGAAAAAACCTACTCCAGCCAGTCTGGTACTCGCTCTGGATTTCGTTTCTATCTCGATGGTACTGCATTCTGGTCTTTGCTCGTTGTTGAAATTTGCCTGGCTCTGGTTCTGAGTGGATTTACGTTTGGTGTTTGGTGTTGTGGTTTCCACGAGCCTCCGTTGTTTATCTCTTCCTCATTGTGTCGCTCACAGTCGGTCGTGGTCGGTTTTTGTCAGTTGTCGTTAGTCTGTCGTCCGACTCGTCCTGTGTTTACGCGGTGGTGCGTGCTCCACCGCCGGCGGCTTCCCCCCCTGGCGGCTCCGATCCGCTGCCCAAGGCGTTCCCGCTGTTGGTTGTGGTTACTACAGGTACCTTCCGCAACTCATTGACTCACATCCTGCACATCTCTCACCGATCCACGCTGCAGAAGGTGGTTACTCTGGCTGGCTTTCGACAGGTGGTCACTCTAGTGTCACTATAGCTGTCCTCCTATATGAGTACGAGTGGACTCGTGGATCATCGTGTCACATAAGTACTAGCGGAGTCCAAGTAGAAAAGTGTAACACTTTGCAACTAACCTGTTTCTACGCATTATTAAGTTATTATTGGCAATGGAAATACCTATTGCTTGTGAAATTAATGTGATAAGATTAGGGTCACCACCGACTCTAACCACACAACTAATCAAAGGTTTGGCCGAGTCGGAAAATAAATTAATTTGATCACAGAGAAAAAACTCATAAAAATGCATACATTGTGATGTCGCTCATTGGGGATGCGACGTAATTAATAGTATTGCCCGTGCACTGTTCACGAGAATCAAACATTTAAAATAAAATACAAAATTCATGAACACTGCATAAGATCAGCTCCCAGCAACACACCTGAAATTAGACTTAATCTAAAGCATTTGTTATAAAATAAAAGGGGAAACTAATCACTGGACCTGTGCGTAAGGAAAAGCGTTGGATGTTCTAACGGGAAAGCTATGAGGTGAGTGGCTTAGGTGCAAAAACGTAACCTCAGAACACAAGAGAAAATTGTGGATAAAATCATTTATGCCTAAGATATGGATGTGAGGCATGCACACAATTCCTGATAACATTAATTCCTAAAACATTAAAGAAAAGCATCGATACATTCACCGTTATAATCTACACCTAAAATCATTGGTGTGAATTATTCACACAACTGCTGTTTCCTGATCTGATTGCAATAACTCGTGAAACGGTACACATTTCGCAGTACATCCGCGTGCCCACGTGGTTTGTGGAGACACAAATTTTAGGTATCGTGGCCAAGTTGCAACAATATCACATCACACAATCATGGACAGTCAACATTCTTTAAAACAAACATGAGATTGGATAGTTAGTGATGGCGGTATCCCAACAAACTATAATGTTCAACCACGTGGTTGGCTCCCCACGAACGAAAGATACATAAAGCAAGGAAAATTTAAGAGAAGGGAAAGCTATTAATATTTAGAAAAATAAAAGCTTATACAGGCACAGCTGAAGGCAAACAGACATTCATACAGAAGTGAGTGCTCATTTCTTATCGACACCTTTGTGGGGCGCTCTTCTGGTGGATCCAAGTCTACTATAGAAATTTACTAAAAGAGAAATCTGCCAAAGTTTTGTGTTCCTGCGACAGGGCAAAGCAATCTTTCAGCGTTGAAAAGCGAGACTAAAAGCTAACAGCTCTCTTCTCGCCAAGTAACAACGCGCCAAGCGGTCAGTCTAACTCACCCTTCTTCGAGTGGAGCACAGCTGTGGACGCTTCCCGTACCGGCGGCAGACTGCCTCCCTTTTCCTTCTCCAGCCTCTTACGCGCTCCGCGTGGCTCGGAAAACCCAAAGATGCCGTTTCCGCCACCAACGTAACGCAGGTGGATTTCTCACAAGTAGAGCAAATTTCTTTGCCTACTTGACCACTACGAGAGTTGGCTATTCTGTACAACTGCTGCTGAATCCGTATGACTAACGCAGACTTTCTGCAGCAGACTACGCCACCGTCTAGCAACATGACACACAACCACACCCATTCAATCACACCACTATGAGAGTTACGAGAAAAGAGAAACAAGGAAAAGGAAGAGAAATGCTAGTGAAAATGGGCTACCGGACTAATGAAAGGTGGCTACGGGACCCTTTCAACTTACACAGTTACAAAAGTAACGAATAGTTGTACTTTAAGAGGTGGTAGTACTCATCGAAACGAGAAAAATAAGTCCAATAAACATGGATCTGGAAACGCAAACGCACCGAAAAAAAAGCGTGTTTATAGGGAGGGCTGCGCGACGCGTGGTTGCCGATTTTAGCGCATTCGTGACGTTGGCGCTCTGTCAATTGTGACGGCAGGTTATTATGGTGACTTACACACCAACTCGAAAGATTTACAGTAGAAGGCCCCGCACAGTCCTCATGTCGGGCATGAAGGAGCGTTTGCTAAGTATTATTAGGTGGTCTGTAGTCAGTTGTGTGGTTAGTTTTGTGTTGTAGGCCCGTCAGTTTTTGTCGTGAAACGTCCTGGCAGATTAAAACTGTGTGCCGGACAGAACTCGGGACCTTCGCCTTTTGCGGGCAAGTGCTCTACCATCTGAGCTCACTCACGCCCCGTCCTCACAGCTTTACTTCTGCCGGTTCCTCGTCTCCTACCTTCCAAACTTTACAGAAGCTCTCCTCATTCTGGAAACATCCCCAAGGCTGTGGCTAAGCCATGTCTCCGCAATCTCCTTTCTTTGAGGGGTGCTAGTTCTGTAAGAATCGCAGGAGTGCGTCTGTAAAGTCTGGAAGGTAGGAGATTAGGTACTAGCAGAAGTAAGGCTGTGAGGACTCGGCGTGAGTCCTGCTGGGTTAGCTCAGATGGTAGTCTGCTTTACGCAGCGCTTCGGCGAGGGCGTCTTGTTTACGTTCCGACCGCACGGTCGCGAGTATCCATAGTTGTTTACTACTTCGTTGTCGCTTGTTTAGAGTCCATCACTAACGACGCAACGTGGCACATTCATACAGGCAAACCACCATCAAGATCAGTTTTCAACCCGATCATGCACGACCGCGAGCTTTTGAAGTGGAACGTTTTCTACGTAACTACGCGGGACATAATTGGTATCCGTCTCTCTATCACGAGCAGTGATATCTACGTCAAGTTAGTAAGTGACGAGGTTTGCAACAGAATCGTGCGCGTACATGCGAACGATCTTACCCGAACATTCTGATGGCCATATTGGGGCGGTCTCTATCGATCACGCGGGGGTTGGATTCCGTACGATACGCGTCTACGAACTCCCTTTCGAAGTACCACCGGACGTAGTCACCGCGGCTTTCCAGCCTTACGGCAGAGTGGTCAGCCATATCGCCGAAAAATGGACACCTTTACAACGTACCCGGTTCTTAACGGGGTACGACAGATCAAAATTGAGCTGACCAAACATGTACCATCATATCTTGTCATCGGCGGATGTAGGGTGATCACTATGTATGACGGTCAGCCACGCACTTGCTCCGGTTGTGGTCAAGAATGGCACGCCCGTTCGGATTGTCTCCGATGACGGCTTACTCAAATCCCGACAGGTGAATCTATGGCTCCTTCTACGGTGACGACCCTTTCTCTCAATTATGCCGAGGTTGCACGGGCAGCAACCCTTTCCGATGCTGACCACATTAGTCCGATAGCCGCCCCCGATAGCATGATGGATTCTGCAGTACCGGATCCAGCCTCTACAACGGCGCCCCACCTGAAGATAATCACCAACCGACCATGCAAGAAGTCATGGATGCCAGGATGGACATTCACCCACGGGTTGTGCCGACAGCGGCTTTTCTTCCAGACACCGGAGCAGCTGAAGAGATCCACCCACATTCGGATACTGAAACACACGTCCGTGAACAGCGTTCCCCACGGAAACACAAGAGACCCTGGCGTGCTCCATCGGACGAGTATTTGCAGCGATCGTCTGACATGGACTGTGGACGGTACCAGCGGTACAGAGGCCACAGTAACATCCCACCCAACAGATCGCCATGGTGACGGCTTCAGCCCCTCCGACCCCACACAACAGCAGGATGACAAGCAGACAGCCGCTGCCGATACCCAGCCAGTAGAGCCGATGGAGCCAGCGCCGAGTGCCGCAGCAGCCACTAACAGCCACCAACAGCCGATGGTATTTCATGGCAAGTGGGCGGACTGGGAGGACGACAGTGAGGAAAACCCCTTGTCCGTCGTGTCGGACGACACGCGGAAGAATCTATCCCACCAGTGCTGATCCTTTCCCGCCATCAGATACAGTGACGAGACAGCCTTACAAGGGTAATGATGGCCAACACGGGTGCTATGGATAGACCTCAAACTTATCGCGGTCCGACAATAATAATCAACACTATACAGACGCGCGTTATCCTTGCTTAAGGATATGTTGAACTCTGCTTCCATCGACATAGCCCTTCTCCAGGAAGTGTACGTCGACGACTTCCCAGGTACGTACGGTTACAATGTTTGCGTCTCAACAGCTCCCCCCACAGGCAGCGGTGTTGCTGCACTTCTTCGGGAAGGGATAGTGGCGAACGATATCCTGTTTCTGCCTGGGGCAAGAAGAATGGCACTCACAGTACTAGGTGTCCGCCTTATCAATATCTACGCACCTTCCGGGAGGGACAAACGTTGCGAACGTTCACGATTCTTTGCGGAAGACGTCGCTCCGCTATTTCAACGCCACCACGACCATCTGGTGTTGGAGGTGACTACAATTGCGTACTGGCACCCAGAGACCAACTCCCACGACATAATCCGTGCCCGGACCTCGAGACGCTAATTCGGGACCTGCAGATGGTGGACACTTGGGAACATCTTCACGGCCACCGACCGTGATTCACTCCGACCACCGACCGTGAGTCACTATTCAGTCGCATCGATCGGATTTATGCCTCACGCTCTCTCGCCACTGGAACACAGGATGCGGAACTGTGGCCTGCAGCTTTCTCGGACCACTCAGCTTACACTTGTGCCGTTACCCTGCGGCGGCAACAAGTGTGGAGAAGCCGCAGCCAATGGAAATTAAATATCGCTCACCTGTCGTACTCGGATAGCCGCCAAACCGTTGAGGATACGTGGCATTCGTGTGAAAATCGTCTCTGTGCATATCACACAACAATCCACTGCGCCAAACCGGCACTGAAGCGAACGTTGATAACCTACGGTCGCGACCACGCTACTTGGCGAAGACATACACTCGACTTTTACTTCAGGGTTCTGAACGACTGCGATGCTATGGCGCCGTCTCCGGAACGACAAACGGCGGTCCACCGTGCTAAGGCTCAGATCATAGCTAATACGCGACGCCCCCTACAGGGGACAGTCATCCGCTCGAGGACGCAGGATCGGCTACCGAGCGAACGCCCGTCGATGTTTCACGTACTTCGTGAACGTAAACGACGCCAACGAGCGCTGATACGCTTCATCGACACGGAGGACGGTCGTCGCCTTACAACCAAATAAGACATAAACACAGCGTTCTAAGACCATTATTCCCAGCTCTATTCCGCTCAAACGACTGATCCGCCATCACTAGAGGACGTATCTCAGACGATTTACGACACCATACCCTCTTTAATGGAAGCAGCCTTGATGGAATAAATTACGGAAAAAGGAGTGATCGACGCCATTAGAACAGGAGCCATCAACAAGTCTCCGGGTACTGATGGCCTCCCCTTGGAGTTTTACCGGACTTTTCAATATTTATTAGCCACCCGATGGACGGACATCTGTCGCGAAGTACTATCCCCGGAACTGCCTCTCCCTGTGGCCCTTGTGGAAGGGATGATTATTCCTATTCATAAACCGGCCGATGGCTCACGGCTGCAAGACTACGGCCCGTTGACGCTATTGAACTGCGACTTTAAGGTCATTTCTCGACTGTTGGCGGCGCGGATACACCAGACCTTGCGAAACGTTACCTCACCCGATAAAACGTCATTGGGAGGCGACAATAATATTCAAACAGGACTCAGTGAATATCATGACTTGATCTCACTGCCTAGGGCATGTCGTCTGAAAGGTGCACTGGAGGCAATCGATTTCAGTCAAGCTTTCGACCGAGTGAACCACGACTATTTGGAAGCGGTCCTCCAACATATGCGGTACCCACAGCCATTCGTCACCCTCGTCATGCGACTACTCCGTGACGCGACATCCAAGGTGTTCGTCAACGGCCAACCTACGCAGCCCCTCACCATATCTCGATCGATACGCCAAGGCTGCCCTCTGTCCACTTTACTTTACGCTGTGTCCATGGAACCACTCCTATGCGGCCTGTGCCAACGACTAACGGGTATGAAGTTACGAGGCCACACTTTCCGATGTAAAGCGTACGCTGACAACCTGGTGATTGACATCCGCAACGCCGACGACACCGCTAGCGCACTGAATTGGATGGCGACATATAGCATGCCCACTGGCAGTCGTATCAATGTCGCAAAATAGGTGGCGATGAACATCGGCGTCGGAATGTCTGAGGACAGTGTCACCCCCTTGCAGCTCTGAAATGTCTCAGCATTGATTTTGCAGACGATATACGACGAACCGCTGCTCACAACTTTCGACGGCTTTTACGAAATGTTCGCACTGGGATTGCTAACAACCGCTTACGAGCCCTGGACATCGTCCAGCGGACCCAGTATGTAAACACACATTTAGCGTCACGCATTCCGCACATCGCCCAGGTACTACCTATACCGGCAAAGACGGTTTATCGAGTCCTGAAACTTGGACGACCCGATAACGTCGTGGAGAGGGAGCACCTGAATGTCAACTGGCGAGTCGTGTGGGAGACAATTCATCACGTAACACTGGACACTGACGTCAGGGCGATGCAGTATATCACTGTCAACGGTTAGCAGGAGACCAGATCAAGGCTACATGCGATCCATACGGGAGACTAACCCACGTGCACGAGCTGTGGCGTTCAAGACAACGATGAACACCGTCTTAGGTGTGACGAGTCTACAGCAATGTGACACTAAGTGAGGCAAATGTCAGCAAACTTCCTTCTTCCTTCGAGTAACGTCGAATCATATCGACCCCAAGACTCTCTTATACCCGGATGAGACGCAACACCCACGCACTAAAACTAATTCCACGACGTGGCTTCGTGGACATGCAGTGCATTATTTGTTTCAAGACAGCACTAAGGACACTTTAGACTTTTGGAACTATTTGGATTTACGACATGCAAGATCCTCCGAAACCCAAAGTATCGTCACTCTTTTTTCAATTATTTGTGGAGAGCGTTTCGCGACCCTCCACGGGTAAGAGAAGCTATAATTACAAGACGGTGATAGAACACTACACGGTACAGCGTGGGATCTACCTTGGTCATTACGAGAAGTCATACCTGGATGATATAGCAGATGGAGAGTTTCGTCGTGAAACCTTGCACTCTATAGTAGTATTTGCCCAATTTCATCTTTTTGCCACCAGTACGGAAAGGTCTTCGCAGTTTTTGTTTCCCATCCCATCCCATCCCATCCAGTGCAAGATGTAGCACCGAATAATGGTGGTAAGGGTTCTACCCTTAGATTTTGTTTCATGGCTTCCTTAGCCCTGCACTTTGCTCTCTTTCTTTATGCCTTTTCCTACAACTATAAGCTTTTTTTGAGTTATGTGCGTCCCCAACTCGACGCAACGAGTGTACTTACTAGTTTTCAGTTACTTACTGTTAACAAAAAATTTAAAAAAATAAAAACTTTAAAAATAAATAAATAAAATAACAAAACACATTCACAATAATACACGGCCTCGGGTTGCGACCCCTGCCCACCTTACCTCCGCCACCCAACTACCTGACCCATCTCTCTATTTAAAAAAAAAAAAAAAATGTTCGAGGCTCGGTCCGGCACACAGTTTTAATCTGCCAGGAAATTTCACATCAGCGCACACTCCGGTGCAGAGTGAATATCTCATTCTAGTTTTTGTCGTGTTTGTGTGCCTTATTGTACACTACAGTCAACCTTGGGTACATGTCTTACAATGCGAATTCACTTATGTGTTTACTGTTATTGAGCAGTTTGTACGTTTGTGTCTTCTCTCTTCTACCACATGTTGGTAATAAAAGCCTACTATATGATATTCTGCTATGGTTTAGCAAATGGGCGTAGCCTGAAAGCCCATGCCGTCTAGGCTGGAAAATATCCACAGCGCAGAGTGCTCTCTGATAAGCTCTTCAGCAAACTTTTCCGGCGTCTGAGGGACACAGGTAAGCTAGCAGCTCGAAAGATTGACACCAAAAGCTGTGCACAGTCCGCATGCCTGACCGTGTGCAAGACCGTGTGCTACGTTCGGTGAAAGAAATCCTAGGGACCAGTGTGCTATCATTAGCAACAGCAGAAGGCGTGCCTCATTCTCTTACCTTGAGGGTACTTCATGAACACTTGCTGTATCCATATTGTCTGTAGCGCAGAATGCGCTAAGGCCACAGGATCAGCACGGCAGATTGCGGTTCTGTCAATGGCTTTTGCAGAAGTGTGCTGCAGATCCACTGTTCACAGCCAAAACTTTATTTACCGATGAGGCATGCTTCACAATAGATGTTGTTGTGAATTTTCATAACCAACATGTATGGGCAGATGTAAACCCCAAGCAATAACTGGGGTGCACTATCTGGAATTCCTAATTAATACATTGCCTACCTTTCTGGAGTCTGTGGCATCGCAGCCACGAATACAAATGTGGCCCATACATGATGGCGCACCGGAACATCTTCATCAAAATGTGCGCGAACATGTGACAGAGATATTTCAGGACCTTGGCCTGCTCGTTCCCCGGACCTCACCTCAATTCCCGGACGTGTGGTTATATGGGACACATGAAGTAACTGCTGTACGCCACGCCAGTCAACAATGTGCAGACACTACAGCGTGGCTTATTCCATATGTGCCAGCAGGAATAACAACAATCGAGTATACTTCAAAGGGTGCATCCTTCATTATTCCGGAGGGAAGAGGTTTGCATTGCCATGCATGGACTCCGCGTTGAACACTTCCTGTAAACACCTGTTTACTGCAGACATTATTTCCGGACGATTGTTTATTGCACTTCTCTTACTTGATTCGGTAAGTACTACCACCTCTAAAAGTATTTGACACTTTTTTTTTAATACACTATGTACCTAGATGTAGTGCCAACTAGGTAAGACTTCGGAAAGCATCTAGAAAGCCCACAACCACTTACGTCGGAAATAACGCAAGCTGAAGGTTGTTTAGGTAGGATGCTTACTTCATTTTGTTCTGTAATTTCGTTCCATTTTTGTTACATATTAACAGAACTCGTTTCTGTATATACAGTACAAAGAAATGCGCGCTAACATTTGCTTAAAAATTGTAAAATATTCGATATATGTAAGAGGAGCTATGTAACAGGCCTATAGCTGCTGATAACAACCACAATTGAAAATAATTATCAATATATCTTGAACCTTTGGACAACCACTGTTGAATAAAATCACTCCTCGAAACTACTTCTAGGCGCTACAGTCTGGAACCCCGTGACCGCTGCGGTCGCAGGTTCGAATACTGCCTCGGGCGTGGATGTGTGTGATGTCCTTAGGTTAGTTAGGTTTAAGTAATTCTAAGGTCCAGGGGACTGATGACCACATATGTTAAGTCCCATAGTGCTCAGAGCCATTTGAACCATTTGAAACTACTTCACACGTTACAAACATCAGCTTTACTCTTTTTTAGGTACATATTTATTCTGAATCCACTTCTCAGTTCAAAAATATATCACAGAGTACCACTCAAGTAAAAATGACTGGGTAACGTAACTCATTCACTTGCTGGATAAAAGAAATGGAAACACAAGGAAAATGCTCGCAGATAATTCAGTCCACCGTCTTCAGTTGAGGCTTGCGTGAGTGCTATATACAACGTAAATTTGGAAACTATTCGCGTGTGGGCCCTTAAAAGATATGCAAAATTACGACGTTATGCAAATCACACCGAAGTGGGTTCGTACTGAATCTCCACAACGTGTGTAACGCCGCCTTATAATGGTCCTGATATAACTTCTACGCGGTATGACTAGTCTTTCATATAATTTATTCGTTAAATTAATGAATCAAAGTTCCCCTCCAAAAATGACCATGTGAAAGGATTCTGGTGAGTGTAACTGTTTAACAGATAAATGCTATCCTAAAAATTTACAGCTACATTTATTTTCTTTAATTAGAACACAGATTTGATCATGAATTTGTACAAGGTACATTTGTGTATATGACTGTAAACAAAACATGTAAATATTTCTCACTTGAAAGAGGTGTTGGTAAGAAACTAGTACAAACGGCACTCCATGGAATCTAGTATGTTTCTCTTCTACAAGAAGGGGGAGAAAAGAGAACACGTGGTACGTGTGATGCCGATAAACAAGTGGGTATTCGAATGCAGTACCACGACATCACCTGACTATGCCACCGCTGAGAAAGCTCAGTTCCAATTTTGTGTGGCCGGAAAATCATCTGAAACCCTACAGGCCGGAGCTAAGCATATAGCCTCTACGAGGACTTGTCGCGTGAAGCTTTTTGGTGACAGGCGACAATGGAAAATGAGAATTGGTGTGCTTCGTGTGGCACCATTCCATGGGCTATCCCGTGGAGCTCTGCGACCATTTCTCCGAAACGTCCCAACCGTGCCTCAAAGCTGGCGCAGTCCCGCCCAGAACATGTGACTTTCACTACAAAACTGCCTCCAGCCATTGTAGAAACAGCGATCGTCTGTCGCTCCGCCCCTGAGATCGGATATCAGAAGAGAAAGCTGCAAGCCAGGGGTCGGTACCCTGTCACAATTCCCAGTGACTAAATGTCTCACCTCCTCCCGATATTCCCGCTCGTCTGTACGTGAAATGAATGGAATTACGATATGCATGTATCCTACTTCCAATCATGACAGTGTACTGCCGCTGCGAAATGATATTAATTTACATGTATGAAAATTCAGATTTTAGAGATGCAAGATAGTTTCGTCTGGTGTCTCTAAATAAGTGCATGAAGAGGCCATAGGGCCTGCCACCACGCACATTGTACTCACACGAATCTTCAACTGAATACATTAAATAATGTGCATTGTACAGTGGTCATTGCGCTCACACAAACTTTCAAATGAATACGGTTGACTGAATGGCCGACTTGCATTTTCCTTGTGTTTCCAATTCCAACAAACGAACCAGTTACCTTACTCCCGGTACCTGCTGCATGTGCTTATACAGGACAGTTAGTCAGTTCTGTGTTACGCTTTCAATAACGTCATGTTAAGCTGAACAGTACAATGTGATAATTGCCGCTGTCCGCCTCTGGAACAAACTGCCCCTTACCTTGAGGAAAATTCAATCTCCTGTTGCTTTTAAGAAGAAGTTGAAGCATTTCCTACTATCATCCGCATAAAATTCTCCACAAAATTAATGTGCAAGGCCAATCCTCTCATCTGTCAAATAGCAAAGCTAGCGTCTCCTATCTTGCTGCTGAGATGCCTTCCTCTTCATCTATCTCTATTAGCCATGCAGTCTCCTTTTCCTTTATATTTTCCTTAATTATGTTTCATCATGTCTCTCTATTCTTCTCCTCCCTTCACCATGAGTCTCTCCTGCTGCCAGCACTCCTATCTTAAATCTTTCTCTTCAATAATGTATTTTTCGAGGTGTACCTTTCTAATTGTTTATCTCACTTTTTGTATTAGATGTAGTTTAACATGCCTACTGAAACATATGACTGTAAAATAAGTAGAATGCCTGGTTAGATGTAAGAGAGGGCCTGATGGCCCTAATCTTGCCAGGTTAAATAAATAAATAAATAAATAAATAATTTTTGAACAGGTGTTGAGTAGAGGAAGTGGGTAATCGAATAAAAAAAATATAGACTGCTGTTCAAAAAAGGCGTATTACTGTTTATCTCATCGTAACAAATAAAGTTACAAGTAATCATGCTAGTTAATGTCTCCGTGATAGCTGAATAACATTTAGTTTGCTACATTTCTAATTTTGCTTCCGGATAAGAAGTTATTTAATGTGGTCCAGATAAATGAGACATCATACACAGGGTGTCTCTCCTAAGACATGAACGCCCTTATGCCACTGCTGAAGACTTGCAGCTGAGTTGTGTAGCTAACGGTTGACACATGTGACTCCTTAATTTGTATCAAGGTTTTCCTTTTTGATATTCCGACAATGGGCTATTTCCAAAACGCTTAAATAAATAAGAATTTTTGAACTGACAGTGACCAGTTGTACTAGCCACATACTCAGCAGTGGCCTCCTCAAGTCTGCATCGTGGCCGCTGGCCTACTGAGTCACTTCATATCGCACCTTAAGTTATATCAGGCGCCTTTTCTCTCGTGTCTCAAGAGTCATGCGCCTTTTCTGTCGTGTTGCAGGAGATATTTTTCATTTCGTTTTTGCAGTGTGTAGCTGGAGTCGGTGGAAACAAATAATACTCACTACGTCTTACTGCGACGCACAGTATCGACGGGAGGCGTCGATTTGTTCCCGATAGAAACAAAAATAAATAAATGTCGTGTGAATAGGGCCTCCCGTCGGGTAGATCTTTCGCCGGGCGCAAGTGTTTCGATTTGACGCCACTTTGGCGACTTGCGCGTCGATGGGGATGAAATGATGATGATTATGACAACACAACACGCAGTCCCTGAGCGGAGAAAACCTCCGACCCAGCCGGCAGTCGAACTCGGGTCCCTTGCATTGACATTCTAGCGAGCTGACCACTCAGCTACCGGGGACGCTAAGCGACTTTTAGTGGGGAATTTAGATACCCATTCGATAGATCGGTCCCGAATTAGTCTAGTGCGATATTCGGTTTGTCGATATGTATTAATAGGGGCAGTAAAACACAAAGAATAACTAGTATTATAGCAGCGATTGAGTAGCGCTGCTGCACGGCGGTTGCACACAGTCATGGCGCAGAGTGGTACATTAGACGGGGCAAGTTTTCGCGTTTTAATGCGCCTTTTAGCGCGTGTCAGTAAAACGAATTTCGCACTAAACTAATTTGGCAGCGCTCCTTCGAATGGTCACCCAAAGTTCCGCAGGAAACAAACCGATGCTTTTTGATGTCACTGGGAAGCGCGTGAAAGTCATGACAAGCAGTTTTTGTTTCAGCTGTCTCCAGCTATACATTGTAAAAAGAAAACTTCAGTTATCTGCAGAAACGCCAGAGAACAAGTGTCTCATGACTTTTCGGACAGGTACCTGGCACGCAAAGATCAGCTAAATAAGTTCAACTGCGCTCCTCAGTTTAGCATCAGGATGTAAATAAATAAATAAAATGAATGTCTTAGAAATGAAGTTCAAATAATTTGCTAATTACCGAAAAATGAACGCTTAATGCAGAGGTAATCGCTTATAACCATCGCTACTCACAGTGAATAATGCTGTTTATGGGTGACCATAAGCCGTCAGCTGAATCACAATGCTTCTGGAAGCTAAAAGTGAGGCGTAATTGTCTAGACGCTACTTGCAGCTAATGCATATTTTCATAGAAGCATTGTTCAGAGGGCAAACGTATGCTAACGAAATGGAGATTGACTATTACTCGGACATTGGTGGGACCCTTCTTCCATTATCGCGGAGACCCGTGTACACAAAACCTCGCGCACTGCTGAAGCAATGAAATACGAGAACTTTGAGAATGGACTTGCATAAATATTGTTAGGCCTCAATCACAAAGGACACGTAAAGGTCGTGAAGTGGATGCAAACATGTTGGAGACTGCGACAGACAGAAGATCGTACTCTCTGTCCGTGGTAAGACCATTCTCTATTAAGCACTTGTTTCACAGATCATTTGGAAGACTTTTTTTTATCGAAATGATGTCGAACGAGTCAGTTTACAGGATATGTGTGCAAGATTAGTGTTAACATTAAACAACACTTTTTTTCTTAGTTGACTAACTGTTTTTAATATAAATACGTTCATGGAACAGAAGGACCAGTCTAGGAAAAACAAAAACTGGCTTTGCTACCTGTCAAACATTTTATTTTATTGAGAAATACTCAAAATGCTTTGTTTCTGATCACTGAATTCATTTCTGAAACGTTGATAATCTTTATAATGGAACGTGTTTATATACTGATATGCATTTCGTGATATCATTTTTATGTATCTGATGTGTACAAGTTCTTTTAATGAGTTGGAGTTTTCTTGGTTTTGACTTAATACACAAAACTAACATATGGCGAGGAAGAGTTGTCATGGGATGAAATTCGTTCCAATAACTTCCACAAAACGAATTTTAATGCAGATCATTAAACAGCCCACGCTGATTCCATAGCTATAACTCATTTTTACCCAACTACACCCCTTATTATTAATTATAAAAATTTTAGAACAATACGTGATACGTGATCAATCTTTTCATAGTGTTCACAGAGCTAGAAACTTAAAGTCATTAGCACAGCCAAGGGTAATTTACACGCAGAATCTAACATGAAGTACACAGTAGCTTAGGAATGATAGTGATAAGTACTGTGGAGATGATAGATTAAATCTAGAGGGAGTGATCTGGTCTACAATGATTTTCTTTTGTTTCAGGTAAGTCACTACGGATGACGTGACATCCTACTACATGGACGTGCAATGATTGATTCAAAAAAACGTGTTAGTTCAGCATAATCGACGCACAGTAAGTAAATGAGCAGCATGAAACAAAATGTTAGGTTACAATAGCTTTAGGAATTTTTTGAATGTGTATTTCGGCATCTTGTTCTAGCCACGTTCACTTAGACTAGCAAATTGTTTGACCCTCATCTTCTTGATTTTAGGTCGTATCAGCTGTCTTAAGACAGGTGTTTGAAAAAGGAAGAACGGACTGAACGAAGAAGGTGGATGTTTCGAAATCGAACAACTTTAAATACCGTAAGAACGGAAAATTAATTGAATTAGATTTTTTATGCTAGGTAGCCTGAACTCCACCACCAAAATTTCGGAGACTGTTCGAGGATATGTTCTGAGTATTGTGCTATAAGAGACCCGTAGTCTTGTGTACCTCACTCCAGTAAAACAATTACGATTTTCTCGGTTTATAAACGCAATTACCTGTTTGTATGCAAAATACTTTCACAAAAGTCGAAAAAGCTCCATGACCAAACTTAACATGGAAGGAACCAGTTTCTCGTAGGACAGCACACTGATCATCCAGATTATTACGACAACCGACCTACTACTGATATAAACCCCTCCAGGCGATAGCAGCGTCACCTGGCAGTGAACGGCGCTAGCCAGACACACACACGGTGCATGTAATATCAGTGAGTGAGCTGCCCGTATGTAGAATGGGGAAGGCACGCTATCTATCTATGTTTGACCGAGGACAGATTGTGGTGGCCCGGAGGCTCAGCACGAGCATTTCGGAAAGTACACGACTTGTATAGTGTTCGAGGAATACTGTGGTGAGTGTCTTCCCCACGTGACGAAACCTAGGTGAAACCACGTCCTGATGTCGAGGGATTGGACAGCCACCCGTCATTGCAGATATCATGCATGTGCCCATGTTAACACCACAACATCGGTAACTACAACTGAACTGGACACGTGATCATCTGTACTGGACGTGGCGCAGTGGCAGAGTCGTGCGTGGTGTGATGACAACTGCAATGCGGGACGGAGACAAGCTGACAGCGCCTCTATTAGGCTCTGGAGAACATTCAGGTGGGCATCCATGTGTCCAGTGAAGCTCGTGCAAGGCAGCATGGCGGCCAAGGATATCTCACGCTGGTCGCAGACCATGGACATCCCTACATGACGCTCATGTTTCTTCAGAAAGATAATGAAGACCAGGAGTGTGAAGGAGTGGTTCGAGGAACACAGTGGCGAGTTCCAATTGATGTGCTGGCCCCACAGCTCGCCAGAACTGAAACCCGTCGAACACATCTGGGGTGTGATTGAAGTGGCGTCAGAAATGATTCAAATGGCTCTGAGCACGATGGGACTTAACTTCTGAGGTCATCAGTCCCCTAGAACTTAGAACTACTTAAACCTAACTAACCTAGGGACATCACACACATCCATGCCCGAGGTAGGATTCGAACCGTAGCGGTCGCGCGGTTCCGGACTGTAGCGCCTAAAACCGCTCGGCCACCACGGCAGGCAGTGGCATCAGAGCTCATCGCCTCCTTCCGCGGATTTTACGCGAATTAGGTGAGTTGTGTGTCCAGATGTTGCGCCAACTCTCTGCAGCAACCCAACAAGGCCTCATTGCTACCATGCCATGCCGCGTCGCCGCTGTTATCCATGCCAAAGGTGGACATACTGGCTATTAGGGTGGTTGTCACAGTATTTTGGATGATCAGTGTATGTAAAGATGCCAAAATACTGTCGTTACCGTCGCAGCGAGAACGCTTCCGTTGTGTAACTCTTCCGTTGGATTCAATAAACTCATACTCGAGGTTCATATCACGAAATGGTTCATCAATATCCCTAACAACGCTGCTGTGTTTCACTGTTAAGTCACTACTAACACTCCCGGAAGACCAAACCCTAGCAAGCTTGCAGTTGACAAGAGCAAGTATAGAAAGCTAAAGGAACAGTTTTGTTTCCAGAGAAGAAATTCACTGCGTACTGCTGCGTGGCTATTTTAGGTACAGCTCAGATAGGAAGATGAATAACGATTGCAATCACTCTGGTATGCGCCGTCGGAGACAAAGATTCCTCATACTAAAATACTCAGAAAATATCCGCTGGGCTACGTGCGAAATTTTGTGAATGAAGTCAGAATCCTCCCTACAAATACCAGAAAGACTTTAAATGGATGTTTATTTTACGCAGTATTAGATGTCGTGAAACAATCTAGAACACAAATTTGAAAGCCTGTGAAAAAGGAAATGGCTGAAGACAGTATGTCGTCTATGGACGACTTTTCTTCAGAAGAAGAATCGGGGTAGTATTACAGATATTAAGCATCGTAAAATTGCAAAGATGTTGACAAAACAAAGCGGTAATATTCCCTGTCGGTCTCTGCTTGAGAACTATAAAATACACATAGCTCTCTGACTACTTCGACCGACTGCGTTACTGGACAAAATTGGGTAGGCAGATTAATGTAATCCTACGATTCCTCTGAAACAACTGCACACCTTAATCTGAACAGAAAGCCTATGGGTTTAAAAGCTTCAGCCTACTTGCATGGTTAGCCGAAAAATACTGCGACCGTGAATCGATTTCAGAGCTTCAAGATGGGTGCTAACAGCAATGTATGAGTTGGACTTGTCATGCAAAAGAACGTATGAACACACGAGTTCTTGTAATGAGAAGAGAGTTTCAACCCAGATGATATGATTGGGAGAACGTGCAGATATCCACTGCGTGCGTGAGAAATCACAGGAATAGTTGCACTAGGGCTTAACTAGACAAGGGTAATCTACAGGGGCTCGATAAAAATTTGGAAACACCGTGACAAATGCATGCTCGTACGTAAAAGCAGATGCTTATGCACCCTCCAGGTTGCGCTATAATACCTGACTACGATCGGCACGTATACATTGCAAGCTGAAACTCGTCGGTAACTACTTTTAAATTAATGTTATTAGTTCTACTGAAAGGCGTACGGAAACATGTGTGTGGTTGCGTCTCTGACAGTAATGGTATACTCAATGAGTGCAAAACAAATCAATTCTCACCTGTCTGACTGCGAGTTAAACCAAAGAAAACATTCTCCAACATCTACTGTTCTCTCTGCTCTGCAGCACCCCTATGTGCAATAGACAACTTACCCCGCGTTGCCGCTGCAACTTGGTAATTAGCAACATGCTAAAATATTTCAAAAGCGACATTGTCATGCATTCACAGTGCAATGCATGAACTAATTGCAATAATTACTGCCATATATGTATTCATAGAGATTGAATGGTCAGGAGGGATTCGGTCACATAGTCTTAAACGGTGTAAAAAAATGAAAGAAACCAAAAAAGTCGATAGTCTATTGTATTTACAATATATTATTTAAACACTGACAAATTTTACAAGGCCTTTTAAATGTTCCACAATATCTATGCTCAATAAACAGGTTTCTGACCACAAGAAATTTACGAATATTACTCTCAATGTACGCATACAAAAATCTGACAAAACCCCTCCAGTGCGCAAGCGACCAACAACTACGTGCAGCAAAAAGGAAAATTACCAAAAAAATCCTCAATTAATGGCACGGTCACGGCAGGCTGCGACCTCTCATGTCGCGCGGCTTCTCCACACAGCAGGCTGACTCCGACCACTTACGACTCACCTTGCCAACTGCTCGCTCACTGCTACACGCAATAATAATATCTCAGACTCAGAGATTGTGTATGAAAATAGCAGAATCACGACGTCCAACTTTCGAACTGTCATTCGTGATCAGAACAGTGCTCTGTGTGGTTTTGAGTGTTTTATGTCGGAACAATGTGGATTTGAAGGTGGCCAACTTTTTTTGTGTTCATATGGTGGGTGCTCTGTAACCAAGGGAATCGAAGAATTTGATGTTTCATGATGCGCCTTACCGAGATTTATAACGCATACGGCTACTAAGTCACAACGCGGACGAAATTATCAGTGATCGTAGCAGATGGTGGTTGGAGAGGATTATGACGAACAACAAGAGGACGACAGTTGCAAAAGTATCTGCAGAACTGAATGTCGCAGTCGCGAACCCTGTCAGCACCAAACCAACACGGAGTTCCAGAAGCATGGAATAGCTTGGCGAGCTAGAGTTCCAAAACCGGCCGTTAGTGAGGCACATGCCCATTAAGTGGAAGACGTGCAGCCATCAAACCTCGACTTTGGAGCAATGGAGGGAAGACACTTGGCCAGATGAGTCTTTTTATGTTTCCCAGACTCCTGGAGGAGTTTACTTCCCAGGAGTGATACATTACGAGGGTTCTGTGATGATTTGGACAGCCATAGCGTGATGTTCCCTGGGCCCCATGGGTATCCTGCAAGGTAACATTACTACCAAGGATTGAATGACCCTTTTGACTGATAATATTACGTACAGCCTTGTTCTGAAATATGGGTTGTTTAGGAATCTTTCGTACTCGGTTCGCTAGACAGTGAAAGTTTTATTACAAAAAGAAAACAGACAATACTTAACTCTTGGAGTCAAACAGATGTGTCGCGAGCAAAGGGCGACTTACAAAATAATCTAGCTTCCTCAATGTTAAACAATTCCAAGTCTGTGCTACATAGTGTGTACAAGCGAAGTAACTTGCGCTGGCGCTTCTATCCAAGTTGCTAGTCTCGAAGCTGTTATTCAACTGGGCGTCGCCAGTCGGTGGCGGCGCTTGCCTCCTCTCCACATATGAGCTGCTGCTGTCATCCTGGAGAGGGGACGGTCAGCATGCGATTGATTGACGTCTTCTCACATCCATCTCTTCTCTATCGTTCTCGACTAGTGCTTCATGCTTGACTTTACGCTATAGCAGATCAGATCCACCTCATGGGGCAATTTTTGTTCGCGAAAGGTGATGGCGTGTTTCAAGACAACAGGACACAAAGATCGCCGCTTCTAGGACTAGTTTTGTTAGCACGGGGATGAACTATCCTATCTCCCCAGACCACCACAGTCGCCTGATCTCAATACCACTGAAGCTTTCAAAAGAAGATTGCGTGATAGCTATCGACCTCCATCATCATTACCTGAACTTGCCACCATTTTGCATGGAAAACGGTACAACATTCTTTTGAATGCCAACTGTTTACCGACATCGTTCAGATGGTTCAAATGGATCTGAGCACTACGGGACTCAACTTCTGAGGTCATCAGTCCCCTAGAACTTAGAACTACTTAAACCTAACTAACCTAAGGACATCACACACATCCATGCCCGAGGCAGGATTCGAACCTGCGACCGTAGCGTTACCGACATCGTATTAGGCACTGTAATGTGTTTTCTCCACCCTCTGTACCTGCTTATTACAACGTGCTTCGCTGCGGCAACTATGACCTCTATGGTGTAGCGACCTGGTGTTGGAAGTAGATTCTTATCATTCTTTGAGATGGCGACAGCACACGTCCCTCCTCTATCACTGTAAATTTACATCTGACATCGTGTACCACCACGGAAAGGATGGGCCTTCTTCCAGGGTTAGCTTCAGAAAACCACCTACACTGACCTCCACCATATTGACAATCCAATTACTGTCCAAGGTACCCTTCTGCCAGAGGAATGAAAGAGAATTCTCCTCTTTTAAGCTCTTCTTCAAAGCTCGATTTTACACAGAGCCAAAAACTAACGTCTGAAATTAATGACCTCTCACTCAAAAAGTTCTCCCCCTCCCCCCTCTCCAATCCTCCAGCATTCAAGGGGCAGACAAATGGAAACCAGATGCTTGGAAAAGGAAATAAACTGTTTGTTATTTCAAAAGTACCAGGAAGTTATAATTAAACTTTCCCTATTTAACACATTATAAAACGGAAACTAATTACCATACTAACACCAAGCTTGGTAGCATCTATGTCAAGGACATGAGGAAGAGAAATAACGGAGAATCAGTTCAACTGAATCACCTTTAATGTGCTGCTGCGGTGCATCTTACCATTACATACCGGTACCATTATTGCTACAATAGAGCCTCAGTATGGCGCCCATCACTGTCCACAATAGTGTGAAAGCACAGGACTGCATTTTGCACAGCAGAACAAAGCATGTCTAGGTATGCTGGCTAACTTTCTTGATGTGCTGCCCTTCAGATCAGCACATGTGTGAATGTTCCCCCGGTAAACCCTGTCCTTCAGGTAGCCCCACAACAGAAATCACAGGAGGTGAGGCCAGGTGATCGCGCCGGCAAGAATTGTAAACGATCGGCTGATAATTCGATCGTTTCCAAGTATGTTTCGGAAAAGCAAGTGAACTTCACGAGCGATATGTGGTAAGAGCCCCATCTTGCATGAAAACTGTCGAGTTCAATGCATGACTGTCCTGTATGGCTGGTATGCCACGCTAGCGAAGCATATCGCAGTAACGCTGGTCAGTCACACTGGACATTTTAGTCAAAATGGAATGGACCAATGATGAATGTAGCCTGTAGCCATACCAGACGGTGACACCATACAGACGAACTTCATGCACATAGACTGCAGGTGAAGATCCCCACACTCGGCAATTCTGTGTGTTAACCTCACACGTCTGTCCGTAGGATGGTCCAGGGCCAGCTCTTGTCAACTTGCGAGAGAGTGGAGCGCGAAGTCAACAAGTCGTTTTGCGTTCTGTGGTGAAAGTATACGGATACCATTTGAGAATGGTTTGAAGCACCTTCCGTACAGTGGACCACGGGATGTTTGATTGTCGTGACACGGGACGCGCACCGCCTGACGATCGGGAATTGTGAGCAGCGTTATCTGTCTTAGCAACAACAATCAACCACCTGCGGTGCAACCGGTCGTCGGCCTTTCCCCGGGCGACGCCTAGTTCTCCATTTGATTCGAAATTCTTCATCATGCTCCTCATTGCAATTGGAGAAAGAGGACCCTGCCATAATCTTTGAAACCTGCAATATTCTCGAAGTGCAGCTGCAGCATTACTGTTGTCTTGATAATAGAGCTTCACCAATAATGTCAAAGTTCATTTTGACACATTGCTACCGGTCAGTTGTGTGAGACTATGACTCACGATGACTCATCACGTCAGTTGCAACTGGACGGTGGCGCTGTGGTGCAAAGAAATCATGCACTCTGTACTCTCTACATTAATGCTACAAAGTCTGGTACTTTTACGGTATTTAATTTCCATGTAATAACTTGTTAAATACGGAAAAATTGATTATAACCACCCGGTTCGTGATATAGCTGTTAAGGAGGAGCCGACCGGAATGGCCGAGCGGTTCTAGGCGCTACAGTCTGGAACCAAGCGACCGCCATGGTCGCAGGTTCGAATCCTGCCTCGGGCATGGAATGTGTGTTGTCCTTATGTTAGTTAGGTTTAATTAGTTCTAAGTTCTAGGGGACTGATGACCTCAGATGTTAAGTCCGAAAGTGCTCAGAGCCATTTGAACCATTTCTGATAAGGAGGAGAAGATTAGCGTTTGACGTCCCGTCGACAACGAGTCATTAGAGACGGAGCACAAGCTCGGGTAATGGAAGGACGGGAAAGGAACTTGGCCGTGTCCTTTCAAAGCAACCATCCCGGCATTTGCCTGAAAGGATTTAGAAAAATCAAGGAAAACCTAAATCAGGATGACCAGAGAGGGGATTGAACCGTCATCCTCCCGAATCCATTACTGTTAATACATTTTCCAACCGAGAGGCAAGACGGTCATTGCCATAATGGAAAAATGCTTGAGGTTTTGCCTACAGAACCAAGTGTACACCTCTTCGACTGAAGCAAACTGAACGAATGTCTTTTTTCAGGGCGGGCTCAAATGTTGCCAAGCCTGTATCAACTGTGATGCAGAAATTTCACTGGGTAGTCCTTACACATCCTCAAGACAGCTCATATCTCTCACCATGCGACTTCCACACTTATAGAGCCCTGAAGAGTGACATTAGTGACCGCTGATTTGCTTTGGACGAAGAGATGTGCCCCTGGGTACAATGACCGTTCCAAACCCAACCTAAAACATTTTACCATGAAAATTTTAACCGTCTTGTCTCAGTTGGATGAATGTATTAAGAGACATAGAAAACAATCTTGAAATAATGAAAGTTTACTTATTAATTCCCCAAGCATTTCGTATTCATTTTACTGTCCCTTATACCTAACATTGCCTTAATACCACATCTCCAGGTTGATGGTGATGAAACAAAATGTCGTACTCACTCGCAGACGTACACAGTTTGACTGACAACACCGTATACAGTATCATTGATGTTACCGAAGCCAGCACTTAATAATCACAAGATGGCAGCAAGAGTAAATTACGTATAAGCAGCTGCTTGTTTACTGATAAAACAGTCTTAAGAAATGGGGACCAATTGATATAACTTCGTTACCTTTAGAGTTTTGAGATAATTTTCAATACATGCGTCGGGTTTGTCTGTAATTTTTTATACAGCAGATGGGAGATAAAAAAAAAGCAACATGCAACCTGATTCACTGCTTTAAACGTGTGTTTATATAACTTTATATTCTTCTAACAACATAATTCTACGATGTTTGTGTTAAACTCAACCAGTACGCAAGGTTTTGCTCATCTGTAGAACTTGTTTAGACCAACTCGTGAAGCTTATAACATCGTTTCAAAACATTTTACTAGTACCTTATAGAAATTTCTTACCTTACCGAACACCAGGCTTCAGTAAAGGATGTGCTTTTGATAGTCACGTAATGTATGTCTGCAGTATCACTACAACAGTGTGTAGCGTATAAGTAAACAAGGAGACGAATGAAACACTTCACAAGAGAAATATTTTAGACATAGCTTAGAAGCGAGAGCTTCTGGAAAATTTCTAACAGCGAACTGAAATTAGAATGGATCCATTCTGACAGCGTGGAAATCGCTGTGCGCTTGCAGAGCCCTGCTGGAGAGAAGCAAACTCCGGCTCGACGTCACATTATTCTGCGTTCAGGCACAGTAGTAGAGGAACCCCCTCCCTTCCCTGCCACCTCCCCTCCATCAACCCCCACCCACGCTTCTCGAGTCGCACAGCAACCTGCCACCTCGCCTACTCCCAGCGACGGCGTAAGTATTCCAGTGTCGCAACGGAGGGCGCTCGGCGTTGACAAATGTTTTATGGCCGCTGTTAGCGCATTTCAGTGACAGCTTTTCGGGGAACGTGGGGTGTAACAGCCGTCTGCAGAGGCCCGTCGCCGTGGCAGCTTGCAGGGCAACCGCCGGAGCTTGCTAAATGATTTACGTGATCAAGTGACACTCCCCGGCGCCCCTCTCATTTTCCCGATGTGTCAATGGCAGGAAATCACCGAAACATCGGTGACAGTGACATGTCAGGGCATGACATGAGAGAGCGTTAGCCATTCAGCCACGTCGTGATGCAGCGTTTATAAACAACCTGTCACCGAGGTTGGGCCTAATCATATAGTTTCCGGATCAATGTCGAACGATTTATGTGGAAAACGTTTGCAGGTTCGATCTCTCGCGCATTCCCGTGATGATAATACAAATTTTCAAGAACGGTGAAGTGATGACGATACCCTGGTAATGAAAAGGATGAGCCAAATGTTAGAAAACAAAATGTGGTTTAACTCAACTATTAGAACCTATGAAATGCAGTGCGTACAACGCAGAATCTTTCTTTCTTGTGTGTGTGGTAGTCACAGACTTTGTGGTGCAGGCAGTCCAGACTAATATGAATCGTATATCATGAGCAATGGCGAAAACAAAGATCACTAACGCATTGTAATTGGGGTGATGTGTATACAGACGAAGTCTACACTTAAGACAACGTATGGATGGCTGCAGTCTATGTTTGCAAGTTGACATACAAGCATCAGCCTCAAGACATTTTGTTATGGGATTAGCAGACAGTATTTCCACATACCTACAAGCAAATGGCCGTTGTAGGGCAGCTAATGCTAACGGCCTAGTGCTAAAGAGCAAGTACTCTCTTGCATGCCATCCGACGCACATAATCTACATCTACAACAACACTCCGCAACTCAGCTTACGGTTCGGGGTGTGTGGTGCTTCTTGGACATGTTCTCCCCGTCCCTGTTCCATTCACGGATGGCGAATGGGTGGAATGATTGTCGGTAAACGTCCATATTAGTTCTAATTTCACGGAGTTACTGGTTGTGTAAAAGCCACGAGGTGTATACGGATATGTGAAACATGGTAGGGGATTAACCACAGGGCAGGCTTGCAGGTTTTCTTGGATACAAAAAGCGTCAGGTGGGAAGTCACTGAGCTTTTATTTAAAAAATAGTTTTTCATTAGTATTAACACAACAATTATTACAAGTTTCTTCATACATTGGTAGTTGAACTGACAAATTGTTTTCAATATCTTTAATCACTAAGTTGGAAAAAACGCCGGCTATATTCCTCAAAGGGTTTAAGATAAGAATTCCTGTATCCATATTATAGTACTAGTCAGCGACATTTTCACAGAGCTCGTCTGTGATAGCCAGCGGACAAACTGTAACTGCCCGTTAAGTAGTTCAAGGGAGAAACATACATAAAACAAACATAAGCCGGTTAAGAAAAGATTTCACACACACAATCAGTATCTCTGCGTCAGCTTGTGATCACGGAGAATAATCGATACGCATGTATCAGTCAGTAATATTTTGTACTCCTCCTTCCGGACAGTGTTCTTTCGAAATTTGAATAGTAACTCTCTCCGTGATGCACAACCCATCTCCTGCAGCGTTTGCTACTGGAGTATGTTGAACTTTTCCGAAAATTTCTTGCGTCAGCTAAACGATCCCGTGACAGAACTCGCCGCTTTTCGTTGGATCTATCTGCTCTATTAATCCGATTACTATGTATCCCAGACTGATGCGATGTGCTGAAGTATTTGTAATGGGGCTTGTAGCATAGCTTGGTGTGGGCGACGATTCTCTATCGGAGATAGACGGTGGTGCAGCAGAAGACGGCAGCTTATGGATACAAGTAACTCTTTATTCCGATTTGTTTACACTCAATCAATCTTCGATGCTGTTAGTGTAGATCCATAGCGAGAGCAGCAAATACACCGACACAGTGTCACATGGTGTGTTCACCTCCCATGTGGTTAGGTGGCAGTTCAAGGTTCGACTCACGGCAATGGTGATGTCGGCTGCGTCATTGGTACGGCATTGACTGGCACAGACTGATCATCATGGCATAGTTCACCTGTTCGACGTCGATAGCCAGTCCCGCCGGGATTTAAATACGGATGTCCTGAGCTGATCGTGTGGAGAAAGGCTCATTTCTATGTCATGCGAAAGCGTCTTGAACGGGGCCAGTGTCTTGATCCAAGTTGTTGCTACACAGCAGGACGATGAGCTGCTGAATCTACCTGCATTTGCTGACGGTGCTGCATCATCAGGTCGTTGACTGCGGCGACGGCTGTTGCCCTGGGTACGACTAGTAAGCCGGTGAGGCCCGTCCTGTTACAACCTGGCCTTGCACGTAGTGGTCGAACACATGTTTTGTAATCCACTTTTCCTTATATATTCTTTTAAGATTCTTTCAATGATTCTAAGTCTGAAATCTGCTTTTCCTACAATTTGCTTCATATGGTCATTCCATTTTTGGTCGCTCTGGTCGCTTCTCCAGGTAATTAACAGTGGTCCTAGTGACTTGTCGCCAATAGTGTAATCGTACAGTAGTGGGTTTCTTCGACTATTTATGCACAATACGTTATATCTATTTACGTTCAGGATCAACTGCCAGTTACTGCACCAATGTTTGATCCTTTGCAGGTTTTATTGCAATATGGTACAGTATTCTGCTGTTGCCAACTACTTATAGACAACCGCGTAATCGGTAAACGACCTCCGAAATTAACCACTACATCTTTTGTACATAGAATGCAAGTATAATGATTCTATAAATTTTCTTGGCTTACTCCTGGAATTATCTTTACATCTGTTGACATGCTTCTTTCAGTTCACACAATCACATCAAGTACAGTTTTGATTTTTGTCTCGGAAAACGGCCAGCACTGTCGCATATGTAGGCATTATGTGATTCAAAATCGATTTGTACCCGGGTCTGGAGATAATCTTCATAGACCTGCATTACTAACTTGATGTAAAATTCTGCGATCTGTAACTAATATAATTACAAAGAAGGAACCCTTCTCTGAATGAATCGATACTGAAAGTAACCAAACACTAATTTATTCAGCATAAGCACTGTATAAAATTTTTTTGTAGACTGTTATGTCCGCACTATAACATAACAAATATTCTGTGATAAATGGTTCAAATGGCTCTGAGCACTATGGGACTTAACTACTGTGGTCAGCAGTCCCCTAGAACTTAGAACTACTTAAACCTAACTAACCTAAGGACATCACACACATCGATGCCCGAGGCAGGATTCGAACCTGCGACCGTAGCAGTCGCGCGGTTCCGGACTGCGCGCCTAGAACCGCTAGACCACCGCGGCCGGCATTCCGTGATGTTGTTGTTGTTGTTGTCTTCAGTCCTGAGACTGGTTTGATGCAGCTCTCCATGCTACTCTATCCTGCGCAAGCTGCTTCATCTCCCAGTACCTACTGCAACCTACATCCTTCTGAATCTGCTTAGTGTACTCATCTCTCGGTCTCCCTCTACGATTTTTACCCTCCACGCTGCCCTCCAATGCTAAATTTGTGATCCCTTGATGCCTCAAAACATGTCCTACCAACCGATCCCTTCTTCTAGTCAAGTTGTGCCACAAACTTCTCTTCTCCCCAATCCTATTCAATACCTCCTCATTAGATACGTGATCTATCCACCTTATCTTCAGTATTCTTCTGTAGCACCACATTTCGAAAGCTTCTATTCTCTTCTTGTCCAAACTAGTTATCGTCCATGTTTCACTTCCATACATGGCTACACTCCAAACAAATACTTTCAGAAACGACTTCCTGATACATAAATCTATATTCGATGTTAACAAATTTCTCTTCTTCAGAAACGCTTTCCTTGCCATTGCCAGTCTACATTTTATATCCTCTCTACTTCGACCATCATCAGTTATTTTACTTCCTAAATAGCAAAACTCCTTTACTACTTTAAGTGTCTCATTTCCTAATCTAATTCCCTCAGCATCACCCGATTTAATTTGACTACATTCCATTATCCTCGTTTTGCTTTTGTTAATGTTCATCTTATATCCTCCTTTCAAGACACTGTCCATTCCGTTCAACTGCTCTTCCAAGTCCTTTGCCGTCTCTGACAGAATTACAATGTCATCGGCGAACCTCAAAGTTTTTACTTCGTCTCCATGAATTTTAATACCTACTCCAAATTTTTCTTTTGTTTCCTTTACTGCTTGCTCAATATACAGATTGAATAACATCGGGGAGAGGCTACAACCCTGTCTCACTCCTTTCCCAACCACTGCTTCCTTTTCATGCCCCTCGACTCTTATTACTGCCATCTGGTTTCTGTACAAATTATAAATAGCCTTTCGCTCCCTGTATTTTACCCCTGCCACCTTTAGAATTTGAAAAAGAGTATTCCAGTCAACATTGTCAAAAGCTTTCTCTAAGTCTACAAATGCTAGAAACGTAGGTTTGCCTTTTCTTAATCCGTGATAACCAAATTAATTTGACCTTCTGTCACACAAAACTTAAGTTCGACTACACAACACTTCGCTGGCTGTAGCGCCAAGGAGAAATCAGAGTCACTAGTAGAGAATACAAGTCCAAACCACTGTCAACCAGTCGATACCGACGCGTCGCAAGTTTCCAGCCAGGGAGGCCACAGTACGGTTCGGTCGTCATGAATCCAGCAGCCGGGTAGTAACACAGTCATCGGCGAAGAGTGAACTGGTTAAATGGGCTCAGGGAGCTCGCTTAAATCCTCAGGTCCGGCCAATCAGAGTGCTGGTAGATGGCGCCCTTATACGGTTGCTCACTCTGGTGGCAAGGGCAGCGTCGCCAGGGTAATCCGTATCGATAGCGGTGTGTACGCTGCCTCTAACCCCGAGACGACGCGTTCACTTGCGCCAGTTGTTGACACCGTGTGCGGCGCCAGAGGTACTCGCTGTGTGCCGCGCGTGTTGTAGCTCGCCGCGCCGAGTTGACGGCTGCTGTGCGCGGCCGATACGACATAGACCAGGGCTTCACAACATACGTGCTCGCGGAGCAAGCTGTGAGCAGCAAGGCGCGATCACGGAGCACCGCGAGCACGCTACCCCCACTACCGGACCAGAGCGGAGAGTGGGGAGAGTCACGTGGGGCACACAACAGCTGCCGCTGTTGTTGTTGTTGTTGTCTTCAGTCCTGAGACTGGTTTGATGCAGCTCTCCATGCTACTCTATCCTGTGCAAGCTGCTTCATCTCCCAGTACCTACTGCAACCTACATCCTTCTGAATCTGCTTAGTGTACTCATCTCTCGGTCTCCCTCTACGATTTTTACCCTCCACGCTGCCCTCCAATGCTAAATTTGTGATCCCTTGATGCCTCAAAACATGTCCTACCAACCGATCCCTTCTTCTAGTCAAGTTGTGCCACAAACTTATCTTCTCCCCAATCCTATTCAATACCTCCTCCTTAGTTACGTGATCTATCCACCTTATCTTCAGTATTCTTCTGTAGCACCACATTTCGAAAGCTTCTATTCTCTTCTTGTCCAAACTAGTAATCGTCCATGTTTCACTTCCATACATGGCTACACTCCAAACAAATACTTTCAGAAACGACTTCCTGAATCAAATGCATTTTAGTCCTTAATTTATTATCATATCTCCAAAATAGTTGTGTGGCCGCATTTGTCTCGTCGAGAATAGCACTTCTCTGTCCGTATTTGTGAGTTTATTATTCGTAGAACAGAATGGTTACGAATTTAATTTTACTGGAACATATTTAGTATACGTGAACATAGAAAGATTATAATAAATAAAAAGAATAATAATAATTCAGAAGATTAAGCAATTGAAATATTTCCAAAGAAATTATCAATTCGGTTTTTGTAAAAAGCAATGGATATGTTGGTGGAATTAGCATTTCCAAACACAGTCTTCTCCAAAACTGCCGCTAGTCAATGTAAATCAGCTGCCACCTGCAGGGATATCACTCACGAATTATTACTGCGACAAATGAAACAAATAAAGGAGAATGTGCACTTGCCACATAATTTTATTAGCATAGTGTATGCCTGTACACTCGTATTAATTTGTGAACTGTTACAAAATAAAAGGAGTCACTGAAGTGTGGGATTCTCGGTTATCTTGTACTTTTTGCCCTTTACAATTGCGTCTATGTTCGGAGTAATTGTTCTTGTGCATTGTAGGCGCAGCGCGCAGTTTAAATTTCGATCAGACAATGTGTTTCTCAGGCGCGTCTTGTTACATTTCATTGCAGAGAACAGTTGTTCACAAACATACGTGGAACCGAACATTGATATTATTGTAGCCGCCAGTTTGTGCAAACGAGAAAATCTGCCCTGAGGGAAGTGACTGTAGAATTCCAAAATGTTTTTCTTGTTCTGAAATTTGTCTCTGTATTCTCTGTCACACTGCAGGTCAATAATTTCTGGTTGCAGCTCAGCACGAATCTCTTCAATATTCGCTGAATATGGAGAGGAGAACAGATCAAAATCACTGTCTAGTGCTGTCAGATCTTGAAAGCGTTGATCAAATTCTTCCTTAAGGGCAACTAACCTATGTGAATAACGTTCACAGTCTTTGTGAACATCTTGCATGGATGATAATTTAGGAAAATGAACTAGAGCCGGCCGCGGTGGTCTCGCGGTTCTAGGCGCGCAGTCCGGAACCGTGCGACTGCTACGGTCGCAGGTTCGAATCCTGCCTCGGGCATGGTTGTGAGTGATGTCCTTAGGTTAGTTAGGTTTAAGTAGTTCTAAGTTCTAGGGGACTGATGACCACAGCAGTTGAGTCCCATAGTGCTCAGAGCCATTTGAACCATTTTGTTGAACTAGATTTCCTGTCTCCAGCTGACTCACCCAAAGTGTCAATTTCATTTTAAAAGCTCGTATTCGATCTATGAAATGAGTAATCAGCAAATTTTACCTTGTAGTGAAATATTCGAAGCATTCAGATGGCTAGTTAAATCTGCTAAGAACGCGAGATCACATTTCCACGAAGGCTCTTTCAATTCAGGAACACAGATGTTATTTATTTCCACGAACATATTTATCTCATCTAATAGGCAAAAAAAAATCGATTTAATAATTCGCCACGACTAAGCCAGCGGACCTCGCTGTAATAAGGCAGGCTACCATACTGGCTTTCTACATCCTCAAGAAAGCTTTTAAATTGCTTGTGTTGTAGCCCATGCTTCCTTATATAATTGGTTGTACGAACAACAACACTCTTCACATTTTTTAGAGTGATACTCTTTGCACATAAGTTTTCCTGGTGGATGACACAGTGAACGCCCCTTATTTCGTTCGGCACAGTCAGTTTTTGCATTTTCTCCACTAACAGCGCAACGAAACCTGATTTATCTGTCATCGCTGGTGCACCGTCTGTAGACACTGAAACTAAAGAATTCCATGAGAATCCTATATTTTCAACACTTTCTTCAACACAACTTAAAATATCACCTCCGGTTGATAGTGTTCTTCATGGCTACTACATCGAGGAGCTCCTCCCTCACCTGAAGATCTCTATTAACACCTCTAAAAAAATGTCAAGTTGCGCCGTTCCAGTTATATCAACACTTTCGTCCAGAGCTAGAGAAACGCCATAAAATCTTTACAGATATTTGCAACCTGGCTCTGGACGTCGACTGCCATGTCCTGTATGCGACGCATAATTGTCATGTTAGATAATGGCAAAATCCGAAACTGTTCAACTTGAGATGGACACAAATGTTCCGCTGCAGCTACCAAACATTCTTTTATTAAATCGTCATCAGTGAAGGGGCGCAGGGATTTTTCTAAAAGCAAAGCAATTTTGTAACTCACTCTGAGAGCTGCCTCAGGTGATTTTTCTTCGTCGTCCAGATCTTCTTCGAATAGCTTCCTTTAAATTTAATAACTTCCTGTGTACGATCTGGTCTATCACATTTTCCACTTCCGTAGTCTTTCGCGTGATACGACATATAATGACGCTGCAAATTAAATTTCCTAAAAGAATTCAGCGTTTTGTGACATACTAAACATTTTCCAAAACCATCTTATTCTGTGAACAGATACAATTCCTCCCAATGGGGGTTGAACTGCGAAAGCATGGTTGGGGTTACACAACGGCGACTTGACATGATTCCTAACCAGAGAAGTGACTGTTAGAGCTGATCGTAGTACTTTAAACGTTACACAGTCGGCGCGAATTCAATAGGCACGCTGTGGCCCTATTCAAATGTGCGCGCGCATTCCCCTCCCTCCCCTCCCACCCCTCCCTCCCTACTCGGGACCTTGCACCTGCTCGCGAGCACGTGCCTGAGCAGACGCGAGTACTCGCGCTCAAAACCGGCCAGTTGTTAAGCCCTGACATAGACCGTAACCTGTCTCAACCGTGCCAATGGCCACTGCAGCCCCCCAAGATATCCAAGAAATCCAAAGGCCGGTCGTCGTACACATTACCAAAGTCCTCAAACGCATTAATGATCCGGTACGTATACATGTCCTCAGCCCAAGATAGATTTCCTCGATCATATTAGACTATGTCATTATCTCTTTGATGATCGAAGGTGGTTTTGTACAACCACCGCCTGTTCCCTCTTCCGAGCCCTTATTGAGGGCACCACTTGAAGGGTTGCGAGCACCTGCTTTGCCGACTGCGAGTTTTCGAGCGCCTCCTAGCGCGAGCCGTTGTGTAAGTCAGCAATCTATGGTGTTGCTTTGTCGATAATGGTGTCTGACCCGGAGTATGAGTTGTCGTTAGGTGGGGATATAGTAAATGTGATCACTGTATAAATGGGACTCTGTTCAAACCCAATTAATTGTGACACACAGTTGATTGAACAGCTATTTTAGCGAAACACTTCACCTTTGTGAGAAGCATAAAGTCCCAGGTAGCATGTTATCTAACCCTCCTCCCTCCACCACGGCCACCAAGAGAAGAGAAAATCTTAATATCAAATGCATTTTAGTCCTTAATTTATTATCATATCTCCAAAATAGTTGTGTGGCCGCATTTGTCTCGTCGAGAATAGCACTTCTCCGTCCGTATTTGTGAGTTTATTATTCGTAGAACAGAATGGTTACGAATTTAATTTTACTGGAACATATTTAGTATACGTGAACATAGAAAGATTATAATAAATAAAAAGAATAATAATAATTCAGAAGATTAAGCAATTGAAATATTTCCAAAGAAATTATCAATTCGGTTTTTGTAAAAAGCAATGGATATGTTGGTGGAATTAGCATTTCCAAACACAATCTTCTCCAAAACTTGATCACGTCTTAAAATTTATAGTTCAGTTGTAGGCGTCACTTCACCAAAGAAATTTATCAGAAAAATTTAACGAATTACAATCTCAGTGACGGTTAAGGTATCATTGCACGACACTTCAATCAATTCTAAATGTATTCTCTTACATATATTACTGTACTTCGATTATGGGTTTTATTCACAGGTGTAGGATTTGTAGTTTTTTGTATTTTATCCGTATAATTCTTTCGACTGAAACAGACATGTATGATATTATGTAACTTGAAAAACGAGTTAGTCACCAGACCGTGAAGGCCCAATGGATGTCTCCGGCTGCCGAGCCATCCTCTGCCTTGAGGTCTCGAGTGGATGTTGTATGGAGGGACCTGTGGTCAGCTGGTCAGCACACCGATTTCCCGGTCCTTTTACATACTTTCCAGACCGTGGAGCCGCTACTACTCCCTCAAGTAGCTCCTCATTTGGCAACACGACGCTGAGGAAAAAGCCTTGGCAGTAACGGAATCCGAAATTGGGTCCTCCATGTAGCACCCATCTACACTGACTACGCAGCTACGGAGGCAGACTATTATAAAACCCGTCGTTTTGGTGTTATTTTAGTATATTAGATCTACTTTCGGCTACTCAATACAACATCTTATGGCCTAACTGACGCTGAGGAGGTGAAATGAAGATGGTGTATTGGGTCACCGAAAGTGTTTGCAAATATAATAAAATAACATCAAAACGACGGCCTCAGGTGCGTCATTACGTAAGTGGACGGTCCAGTCCAAGTTCGACATGGTGTTTCTGTAAGAGGGTGCAAAAATTTATCAGGGCATAGAAGATGCTCCACTGAATACCTTGAGCCTGGAACCTGGGATCGGAAAAGCCAGCTTAAAGAGATAATAGGAATGAAACACAGTACTGTGTACTTTTTTTATTCCTATCAGTTACTGTTAATGGAAGATACCATTACTGACATAGTGAAAGTACCATTTGTATTGTATGTTACAAAACGTGCTGAAACTGATGGCAGTCAACTTCAGTGCAAGCACGACATTGCGAACAACATTCTAATGCATTCTAACAAATATCCTTGATGTGTTTCGAATCGGATCACAGGCAGCTTCTATCCCGGCAACTAATTCCATCTCCGTATCCACTGAGGTCTCATACACAACTAACTTTAGATATCCCATAGGAAATATCAAGCGGTTTCAAATGCAGGTCACGACGTAAGGCATGGAGTACGACATCTCCTTCAAATCCAGCGACCGGGAAACACTTCCTAGTAACCAGGCTCTTCCTTATTTCCAGGAAATAAAGAATGTACATGTAAATAAACGGAACAGTACCTATAAACATGTGAGCATGTTAGTTGTAAATTAGCAGGAAAACAGTAATGCTGGGCAAAGACGTAGACAAGTTTATTTCCATATCTCCTTAAGCTGGCTGGCTTCTTTGACCCCAGGTTTTCCACTCAAATTGTTCAGTGGAGCATTCCCTATGTCCCGTTACATTTTTGCACGCTCTTTCGCAAAACACCCTGTATAGCACTAGTTACGGACTATAAAATACAGCACTAATTACTTAAACTACCGAAATTACCAATATTTTATTAATTACGATGTTTTGTACGTTTAAGTGTTCAGTGAGTTATGAATTTTTCTTAGCCTCCTCTTTACCCTAAAGAGACCCTTACGGGTGCCTCTGAGTCTTACTGTTAGTGCAGTTGGGTTGGCGTTGATCTGTTCCGAACTGTTACGAAGCGTCTGGGTTGTATCCCTTTAGTGTGAACGACTGTGATGACCGCTTGTACAGCGCATTTTTGTGTTTGTTGTTACCGACGAAGACAAGGAAGAACCTGAAACCAGGAACCGGACAATGGTCTGCCCATTGGTGATCTTGTTACTGGAAGTTACGGAATCCAGTTGATTTTGGCCTCACTGCACTCGACTTTGTTAGTTATGCATGATGGAGTAACACGCTTAATAAACTGTACTGTTTTCATCTGAAGTCTGCGTTGGCTTTTGTCATCGTGGTTCGTATGTTGATGGTAGATTACGCTTGCGGCCTAACGATGGCACTTATTGGCGTCGAAAGGGGTAGCATGTTTTGAATAAACGACGTTGGATTACAATACAGCTGTCGGTTTCATTTATAATTATTCAAATACATCAGAGGGTAAGACGTAAGGGGCCACCCGTCACAGAAGCATGTTGCGGAAAACTCCTGACGACTTCGCCAGAGGCTCTCAAGAGAAAGTGTTGCGAGAAGCTGTCTAGGTTCGTGTTTCTTCTCCGTGACAATGGCCCAGCTGGCTCGGTACAGAACTCGGTCACATAAGATTCTTCTTCGGGCTATCAAATTTTGCCTGCTCTCTCATCCGCACCAAATTCTCCTTACGTATCACCTAGTGACTTCTTCTTTTTGCCACAGATATGGAAACCATTGGGTGGGCACACTAGAGACTCATGGAAAATTTTACCAATGTGCTTCAGTATTTAAAAAAATAAACAGCAAACAAATTTAAAAAACGGTATGAAACTAAAAAGTAATACACACTCAGTGACACAAAATGAAGTCCATACGTCGCTGTTTTCCGCTGTAAAATTTGTCTATAACTTCGGAGCTGAAGCAATTAACTTTGGTTATCATATTCTTTTCAGTTCTTCTGCCTACCCACACACTCGAAATTCACGACATACGATTCACAACATACACGTATTCGGACAAAACGAACTCATATTTGCGGCAGGGGAAGAAACAAACGTCAGTACAGAACCGAGATTCTATTAAAAACGCGAAGGGGGGGAAAAAAGTGTTAGCATACAACAGGATTCGAACCTATTTCCTTCGGTTCCGTAATTCGACGTCTCTGAGTGCATGACCACGTTGAACATAAGCATTTAACACTATTATTATGTGTGTTAAGATAGCTTGAAACGTTTTACTGCCTAAGTGTCATTGGCATTTAATTATGAGAAAGCCTACGGGTTGTGACGTCTTTATGATGAATCTTCAAAGCGCCAAAGAGAACATTAGCAATATAAACCTGAACGCATGTGAAACATTGCACTTCTCTATTGGTCTTCTATATCTGACTTCCCATTGGTCTTATGGTTAGGGATCACAAGGTCTTGATCACGTATAAGTCATTTATTTCATTCGATGGCCGGTTTCGAACACTTATAGGATCATAATCAGACTACATTTACTCATTAATTACACTGCTAAAGTGTTCTTTATGCCTCTCCAGAGTGGCGTGCTCCATGCCACAATCTCCTACAGTCACCAAGCAGTAAATATGGTCTGATGATGATCCTATAAGAGATCGAAAGCTCTCGCAAAATGAAATAAATAACTCACATGCAATCAAGACTGTTTCATTGAAATAATTTCATTGGAGACGTGTCCCTTCTCTGATGGGATAATAGTGTAGCTGAAATCATTTCAGAACTCGTTACTACACTCCTGGAAATGGAAAAAAGAACACATTGACACCGGTGTCTCAGACCCACCATACTTGCTCCGGACACTCCGAGAGGGCTGTACAAGCAATGATCACACGCACGGCACAGCGGACACACCAGGAACCGCGGTGTTGGCCGTCGAATGGCGCTAGCTGCGCAGCATTTGTGCACCGCCGCCGTCAGTGTCAGCCAATTTGCCGTGGCATACGGAGCTCCATCGCAGTCTTTAACACTGGTAGCATGCCGCGACAGCGTGGACTTGAACCGTATGTGCAGTTGACGGACTTTGAGCGAGGGCGTATAGTGGGCATGCGGGAGGCCGGGTGGACGTACCGCCGAATTGCTCAACACGTGGGGCGTGAGGTCTCCACAGTACATCGATGTTGTCGCCAGTGGTCGGCGGAAGGTGCACGTGCCCGTCGACCTGGGACCGGACCGCAGCGACGCACGGATGCACGCCAAGACCGTAGGATCCTACGCAGTGCCGTAGGGGACCGCACCGCCACTTCCCAGCAAATTAGGGCCACTGTTGCTCCTGGGGTATCGGCGAGGACCATTCGCAACCGTCTCCATGAAGCTGGGCTACGGTGCCGCACACCGTTAGGCCGTCTTCCGCTCACGCCCCAACATTGTGCAGCCCGCCTCCAGTGGTGTCGCGACAGGCGTGAATGGAGGGACGAATGGAGACGTGTCGTCTTCAGCGATGAGAGTCGCTTCTGCCTTGGTGCCAATGATGGTCGTATGCGTGTTTGGCGCCGTGCAGGTGAGCGCCACAATCAGGATTGCATACGACCGAGGCACACAGGGCCAACACCCGGCATCATGGTGTGGGGAGCGATCTCCTACACTGGCCGTACACCTCTGGTGATCGTCGAGGGGATACTGAATAGTGCACGGTACATCCAAACCGTCATCGAACCCATCGTTCTACCATTCCTAGACCGGCAAGGGAACTTGCTGTTCCAACAGGACAATGCACGTCCGCATGTATCCCGTGCCACCCAACGTGCTCTAGAAGGTGTAAGTCAACTACCCTGGCCAGCAAGATCTCCGGATCTGTCCGCCATTGAGCATGTTTGGGACTGGATGAAGCGTCGTCTCACGCGGTCTGCACGTCCAGCACGAACGCTGGTCCAACTGAGGCGCCAGGTGGAAATGGCATGGCAAGCCGTTCCACAGGACTACATCCAGCATCTCTACGATCGTCTCCATGGGAGAATAGCAGCCTGCATTGCTGCGAAAGGTGGATATACACTGTACTAGTGCCGACATTGTGCATGCTCTGTTGCCTGTGTCTATGTGCCTGTGGTTCTGTCAGTGTGATCATGTGATGTATCTGACCCCAGGAATGTGTCAATAAAGTTTCCCCTTCCTGGGACAATGAATTCACGGTGTTCTTATTTCAATTTCCAGGAGTGTAGTTTCTAGTCATTGCGGAGACAGCTCTATATAACATGCTTTCGTCCATTTTGTTTGCGTACCAGCATGCAATCGAAGACAAATGACGTAACTTTAGTGCATTTTTCGGATCGCATTCGAAGTGAAACGGCATAATGTTTAGTGCACTATTTACAGTGTACTGTAACACGTTAGCACATGATCGCCGGCTACAACTGGGTGGCAAGCATTTCCGGAATGACGACGGCGTTATGTACAAGATGACACATTTCCTGACCAGCCAGCATACAGTCTTCAGCAACCAAGGTCTCCGATATTTGAAATAAATGTCACATTGAATGATGAATAAGAAAAGAAGAAGTAACTCTGTCACCAAGTTTCACGGTCGTCGCTCAATATTTTCTAAGTTGTAATCAAAACTTTGTCTAGTACATGTAATTCATCAGCTCATTCACGACATTACAGACAGTAGCAAAACCGATCACACTACATCAGCTTCAACCATTACCCAATTGTCATTAGTTTGTTGCATCGTTTCTGCTCAATTCATACCTTCTGATAAATGTGTATACGCAGATCTCAGACGACAATAAAATTTCATTTTATTACTGTGAAGCAGACACTTACTTAGCTTACACTTACACTTACACTTACACTTACAGTGTGCTCCCTGCCGCCGTTGGATAAGCAGCTGCAGCAGCAAGCCGTATAACCCTAGCTTACTTATTTGTTACATAGTTTAATTTCTTTGCGTGTTTTTGGGTACTTGCATTGTTTAATTCGTATATTTCGGGCGTATTATAGTATTTGAGGGTTGTAGCATCGCGCCTTAGTACCTGAATAGTGCAAATTCGCGTAGTCGTCTGTCTTCTGTTTTTGTTGTGAACGGCCAGAGTCGGTTGGCCAGTCAGTGTGCTCCCTGCCGCCGTTGGATAAGCAGCTGCAGCAGCAAGCCGTATAACCCTAGCTTCTTATTTGTTACATAGTTTAATTTCTTTGCGTGTTTTTGGGTACTTGCATTGTTTAATTCGTATATTTCGGGCGTATTATAGTATTTGAGGGTTGTAGCATCGCGCCTTAGTACCTGAATAGTGCAAATTCGCGTAGTCGTCTGTCTTCTGTTTTTGTTGTGAACAGCCAGTGTCGGTTGGTCACAGTCATTGTGCTCCCTGCCGCCGTTGGATAAGCAGCTGCAGCAGCAAGCCGTATAACCCTAGCTTACTTATTTGTTACATAGTTTAATTAATTTCTTTGCGTGTTTTTGGGTACTTGCATTGTTTAATTCATATATTTCGGGCGTATTATAGTATTTGACAGTTGTAGCATCGCGCTTTAGTGTTTACTTCGTAGATTCTTATTTAAATTGCGTGTGAGTTTCGTATAGGAGGTGCAATTTCGAGTTTTAGTTACTGTAATCGTAAATTCAGCAGATTGTAGCGCAGTCGTTAGGCATTTGTACAGGTTAGTTGATACATTCTTTGCGTGTTCCGCTTGCGTTATCTAGGCACCGACTCGTGTTTCAGTAACTGTTGTTAAACATCGATTAGAATGGACAGGGACTGCGATTGCTGTGTTCGGATGAGGGCTGACTTGGCATCCCTTCGCTCACAGCTGCAATCGGCGCTGACTTCGGTCGCGCAGCTTGAGGCTGTTGCCAATGGGCACCACTGTGGGGAGCCGGACTCGGGTATCACGGGGATGTCAACCTCATCCCGTCTGTCCCCAGATCGGTCTGCCGCTGTGGTTGCCCCGGTTGCTGCCCGCAGTGGGGCTGAGCCCTCGCCTGTGGTTGATTGGGAGGTCGTTCCAAGGCGTGGCAGGCAGCGAAAGGCGTCCCCGGAAGCTGACCAGAAAGCCTCCCCGGTGCGTCTGACAAACCGGTTTCAGGCACTGTCTCTGGCTGAGCCAGATGCAGCTGCCTGCCCTGTTTCAGAGGATCATTCTCAGCCTTCAAGGTCCGGGCAATCGCAGAGGTTGGGCTTACTGGTAGTTGGGAGCTCCAATGTTAGGCGCGTAATGGGGCCCCTTAGGGATATGGCGGGTAAGGAGGGGAAGAAATCCAGTGTGCACTCCGTGTGCATTCCGGGAGGAGTCATTCCTGATGTGGAAAGGGTCCTTCCGGATGCCATGAAGAGCACAGGGTGCAGCCAGCTGCAGGTGGTGGCACATGTCGGCACTAATGACGTGTGTCGCTTTGGATCTGAGGAAATTCTCTCTGGATTCCAGCGGCTATCTGATTTGGTGAAGGCTGCCGGTCTTGCTTACGAGATGAAGGCAGAGCTCACCATCTGCAGCATCGTTGACAGAACCGACTGCGGACCTTTGGTGCAGAGCCGGGTGGAGGGTCTGAATCAGAGGCTCAGACGGTTTTGCGACCGTATTGGCTGCAGATTCCTTGACTTGCGCCATAGGGTGGTGGGGTTTCGGGTTCCGCTGAATAGGTCAGGAGTTCACTACACTCAGCTGGCGGCTACACGGGTAGCGGAGGCTGTGTGGCGTGGACTGGGCGGTTTTTTAGGTTAGAAGGCCTCGGGAAAGTGCGGGATGGGCTGCAATGTCAAAGGGTGCTTGGCAATTACAGGACGTGCTTGGATCAAGGAACAGTCGGAATTATAGTTGTAAACTGTTGTAGTTGCGCTGGAAAAGTCCCTGAGCTTCAAGCGCTAATAGAAAGCACAGAAGCGGATATCGTTATAGGTACAGAAAGCTGGCTAAAGCCTGAAATAAGTTCTGCAGAAATTTTTACGAAGTCTCAGACGGTGTTCAGGAAAGATAGATTAGGCAGAATTGGTGGTGGAGTGTTGGTGTCTGTCAGTAGTGGTTTATCTTGTAGTGAAGTCGAAGTAGATACTCTGTGCGAATTGGTGTGGGTGGAGGTTATACTTAACAGCCGAATTAAGTTAATAATTGGCTCCTTCTACCGACCCCCAGACTCCGATGATACAGTTGCGGAACAGTTCAGAGAAAGTTTGAGTCTCGTAACAAATAAATACCCCACTCATACGGTTATAGTTGGTGGGGACTTCAACCTACCCTCGGTATGTTGGCAAAAATACTTGTTCAAAACCGGTGGTAGGCACAAAACGTCTTCCGAGATTGTCCTAAATGCATTCTCCGAAAATTATTTCGAGCAGTTAGTCCACGAACCCACGCGAATTGTAAATGGTTGCGAAAACACACTTGACCTCTTGGCCACAAACAATCCAGAGCTGATAGAGAGCATCATGACTGATACAGGGATTAGTGATCACAAGGTCATTGTAGCTAGGCTCAATACCATTTCTTCCAAATCCATCAGAAACAAACGCAAAATAATTTTATTTAAAAAAGCGGATAAAGTACCACTAGAAGCCTTCCTAAAAGACAATTTCCATTCCTTCCGAACTGACTATGCGAATGTAGACGAGATGTGGCTCAAATTCAAAGATATAGTAGCAACAGCAATTGAGATATTCATACCTCATAAATTGGTAAGAGATGGAACGGATCCCCCGTGGTACACAAAAAAGGTCCGAACGCTGTTGCAGAGGCAACGGAAAAAGCATGCGAAGTTCAGAAGAACGCGAAATCCTGAAGATGGGCTAAAATTTACAGACGCGCGAAATTTGGCACGTACTTCGATGCGAGATGCCTTTAATAGGTTCCACAACGAAACATTGTCTCGAAATTTGGTAGAAAATCCGAAGAAATTCTGGTCGTATGTAAAGTACACAAGCGGCAAGACGCAGTCAATACCTTCGCTGCGCAGTGCCGATGGTACTGTTATCGACGACTGCGCCGCTAAAGCGGAGTTATTGAACGCAGTTTTCCGAAATTCCTTCACCAGGGAAGACGAATGGAATATTCCAGAATTTGAAACACGAACATCTGCTAGCATGAGTTTCTTAGAAGTAGATACCTTAGGGGTTGCGAAGCAACTCAAATCGCTTGATACGGGCAAGTCTTCAGGTCCAGATTGTATACCGATTAGGTTCCTTTCAGATTACGCTGATACTATAGCTCCCTACTTAGCACTCATATACAACCGCTCGCTCACCGATAGATCTGTACCTACAGATTGGAAAATTGCGCAGGTCGCACCAGTGTTCAAGAAGGGTAGTAGGAGTAATCCATTTAACTACAGACCTATATCATTGACGTCGGTTTGCAGTAGGGTTTTGGAGCATATACTGTATTCAAACATTATGAATCACCTCGAAGGGAACGATCTATTGACACGTAATCAGCATGGCTTCAGAAAACATCGCTCTTGTGCAACGCAGCTAGCTCTTTATTCGCACGAAGTAATGGCCGCTATCGACAGGGGATCTCAAGTTGATTCCGTATTTCTAGATTTCCGGAAAGCTTTTGACACCGTTCCTCACAAGCGACTTCTAATCAAGCTGCGGAGCTATGGGGTATCGTCTCAGTTGTGCGACTGGATTCGTGATTTCCTGTCAGGAAGGTCGCAGTTCGTAGTAATAGACGGCAAATCATCGAGTAAAACTGAAGTGATATCAGGTGTTCCCCAGGGAAGCGTCCTGGGACCTCTACTGTTCCTGATCTATATAAATGACCTGGGTGACAATCTGAGCAGTTCTCTTAGGTTGTTCGCAGATGATGCTGTAATTTACCGTCTAGTAAGGTCATCCGAAGACCAGTATCAGCTGCAAAGCGATTTAGAAAAGATTGCTGTATGGTGTGTCAGGTGGCAGTTGACGCTAAATAACGAAAAGTGTGAGATGATCCACATGAGTTCCAAAAGAAATCCGTTGGAATTCGATTACTCGATAAATAGTACAATTCTCAAGGCTGTCAATTCAACTAAGTACCTGGGTGTTAAAATTACAAACAACTTCAGTTGGAAGGACCACATAGATAATATTGTCGGGAAGGCGAGCCAAAGGTTGCGTTTCATTGGCAGGACACTTAGAAGATGCAACAAGTCCACTAAAGAGACAGCTTACACTACACTCGTTCGTCCTCTGTTAGAATATTGCTGCGCGGTGTGGGATCCTTACCAGGTGGGATTGACGGAGGACATCGAGAGGGTGCAAAGAAGGGCAGCTCGTTTTGTATTATCGCGTTATAGGGGAGAGAGTGTGGCAGATATGATACACGAGTTGGGATGGAAGTCATTACAGCATAGACGTTTTTCGTCGCGGCGAGACCTTTTTACGAAATTTCACTCACCAACTTTCTCTTCCGAATGCGAAAATATTTTGTTGAGCCCAACCTACATAGGTAGGAATGATCATCAAAATAAAATAAGAGAAATCAGAGCTCGAACAGAAAGGTTCAGGTGTTCGTTTTTCCCGCTCGCTGTTCGGGAGTGGAATAGTAGAGAGATAGTATGATTGTGGTTCGATGAACCCTCTGCCAAGCACTTAAATGTGAATTGCAGAGTAGTCATGTAGATGTAGATGTATTAATTTAAGGAAAAAGCGAGTGAAATTTCTCGAAAATCGCATTTTTGTAGATATGATTCTCGCTGAACCACTAGCTTGGTATTATAATGTAGCCTCACTATGTCGTACCTTCGAAAAAGCATGTTCCAACCAGACCAGAAATGTCGACCGAGCCCTTGTAGTTTCTGCAATGACAATGTCACCTCTGTCCCCTGTTATTGCCTCGCGAACGAACCGTACATGTTAGCAGCAAACATATTGGACGGCACCTCAACAGGTGAAAGATGAGCTTTATTGGCGTTTAGTCGATAAATTGCCAGCAAGTTTCCTTCTCGCTATCCAATGAATATCTCACTCCTTTTTACCTGCTAGACAGGCATTGACAGCTGGTGCTGCATGTTATTAAAACAATGGCCAACAGTTTAATTCACATGACAGTGTTGTTGATTGTTAGGATCCGCAGTATAATATACGAAACCCTGCAACTTGGAAAAACATACATTCCGATATTCCAATAACTCACTACGTCTCATACACACTTGTCTTTGTCACTTTTAAGGTAGAGGTTTCCTCTAGCCCCGAGTGTATGATAAGTTCGCAATACATTCGCACTTGCTTTGTTGGATTTTCAAAGGATTATGTCTGAATCAATATCTAAACTGGCATACATATTCAGCAGGCTAACCTAGGTAGCATGCCGAACGGTAACTCGCACCACTACCAGTGATTTCCTTTCGTGTTCCATTCGCAAATACAACGAGGGAACAATGTCTACCTAGACGACTCCGACTTTCATTCGTTTTTATTATCATTTCTTTTAGGCGCATAATCTATGTCTTCCTCTACTTTTTTTGCCCTCTGCAGCTCCCTCTAGTACCATGGAAGTCTTTCCCTGATGTCTTAACAGATGTCCTATCATCCCTTCTCCTCTATATGAACACTAATTAGTTCAATGAGTATGAGCAGAGTTTGCTGTTGATAATTCAACATTAAATCGGTTCATTACATTTCATTTTGTATTACCATTTCTTATTGCAGATATGGCCGCAGTCCTGTCTTATCTTCGTGCTCCTCACGCGCAGTATATGTTGGCGGCAGTAGAATATTTCTGCAGTCAGCTTCACACGTCAGTTCCCTAAATTTTCTCAGCAGTATTTCGTGAAAAGAACGTCCTCCTCTAAACATACCGATTTTAGTTCGCGAAGCATCTCCTTTAATGCCTCCGTATGTATCGGACCCATTGATAACAAGTCTTCCTTCAATCTGACCTGGTGGGAATCGCGAACAGTCGAACTGTTCTCAAGGATGAATTACACTCGTGTTCTGTACGCATTCTCCATTGTAGATGAGCTACACTTTTCTAAAAATCTCCCAGTAAACCGAAGTCGACCGGTCGCCTTCCTTATTACCACAAGAACCTGCCATAAAAACTGTTATACCCCGCGAATGCGCAGAAGTGTTGCAGCACGACGTGACATGGACTCGATTAATGTCTGAAGTAGTGCTGGAGGGAACTGACACCATGAAACGTGCAGGGCTGTCCATAAATCCGTAAGAGTATGAGGGAGTGGAGATCTCTTAGGAACAGCATGTTGCAAGGCATACAAGATAGGGTGAATATGTTCATGTCTGGGGAGTCTGGTGGCCAGCAGAAGTGTTTAAAATGAAACGAGTGTTCCTTCAGCCACTCTGCTGCAATTCTGCATGTGCTGGGTTTCGCACTGTTATACTGTAATAGCCCAAATCTGTCGGAATGCACTATAGACATGAATGGATCCAGGTGAGCAGACAGGATGCTTACGTACATTTTACCTGACAGAGTCGTATCTAGACGTATCAGGGGTGCCACATCACTCCAATTGCACACGCCGCACACCATTTCAGAGCCTCCACCATGTTGAACAGTCCCCTGCTGACATGCAGGATATATCGATTCATGAGGTTGTCTCCATACCCGTACGCGCCCATCTTGTCGATACAATTTGAAACGATACTCGTCCGACCAGGCAACATATTTGTAGCCATCAACAGTCTAGTGTCGTTGTTGACGGGCCCCAGGCGTAAGGCTTTGTGTCGTGCAGTCATCAAGGGTACACGAGTGGGCCTTCGACTCCGAAAGCCCGTATCGATGATGTTTCGTTGAATGATTGGCACGCTGACACTCGTTGATGGCCCAGCACTGAAATCTGCGGCAATTTGAGAAAGGGTTGCACCTTTGTGACGTTGAACGATTCTCTTCAGTCGTCATTGTTCTCGTTCTTGCAGGATGTTTTTTTCCGTCAGCAGCGATGTCGGCGATTTGATGTTTTACTGGATTCCTGATATTCGCAGTACACTCGTGAAATGGTCTTGCAGGAAAACACCCACTTCCTTAATCGCTACTTCGGAGATGATATCTACCATGGCTCCATGCCCCGTGTATAACACCACATTCAAACTCACTTAAATCTTGATAACCTGCCATTATAGCAGCAGTAGCCGACATAACAATTGCGCCAGACACATGTTGTCTTACATAGGCGTTGCCGACTGCAGCGCCGTATTCTGCCTGTTTAATATTCGATGTATCTGAATAGGCATTCCTTTACCAGTTTCTTGGGCACTTCAGTCTATTAAAAATAACTTTGCAACAGAACGCCTACATATTTAATCGACTCAATGCGTCAAGCAGCACTCTTCCAGTGCTATATGTAAATATCACGCTATTGTTTTTCTTAATCAACTGAATAGCACCATCCTCCCGTCCGCCTTCAAAATCGGCATCCCGAATGGCAGAACACGGCTGCCGGATGCCTTCATCACAGCAAGTGAAACCAAAGCAGGCCACTGCCGGAGACGAAAACACAGCCTCCCTTCTCAGCCTACGGCCGCCAGGGCCCGCTACCCGAGTACCGCGGATCGAGAGCAGTGCCAGAGGTCACGATCCACAAGCGGACTTTTTACCCACGCTACTCACGTGATCGAAAATAATCCCAAAAGGTCCATCCACCAACGGACCTTATAAGCCGGTGGCCACTGGCCAGGAGGCAGTTCGACACGCTGCCCAGCCATGTAGGGATCTGCCATCCCGGCCGCAACATCCACGCGCCTCGTCTGTTAGCAGTCCCGGATCATCAGGAGATCTTAACTTCGGACGGTGACTCAACAGTGTTCTGTAACGGTGATCTCGTCTCCCCGTAAAGTTTTGTGGTAATGCTATGCCGACCACTCTCCATTATTTTTATTTACGTCTTTTCTCTGGAGGATTTTCTTGAGCGAGACACTTGTGAAGAAACATTTTATTTCGTTTGTCTTCTGTTATATGATTCGAAGTAGGATCTTGCATAGAACGGTGTTTTGTTTCGATACTTTGTCGACATCATAATGTTATTGTTTGTTGATTTTACCAATAAAAACAGGTTGAGGAACATCTTTCGCGTTTTATCTGCTACCGCAGCTACAGCATGAGTTAACTTACATTTTTCTACATTGAGGGCAATGTGCCAATAATCTCACCAAACAGAAGTTCTATTTCATCCTGTATCCTGGAGTACGAGGGGGTGGAGATCTCTTCTGAGAAGCATATTGTAAGGCAACCCAGATAAGCTCAATAATTTTCATGTCTGAGAAGTTCGGTGACCAACTCTGAATGTGTGAGATGTTGCAGTGTCCTGCTGGGATTTCCGAAGTCCGTCGGAAGGTAAAATGGACACGAATGGCTGCAGATAATCAGAGAGGTTGCTAACCTACGTGTCGCCTGCCAGAATCGTATGTAGACGCATCAGGGGTCGCATAGCACTCCAACTGCACACGACCCACACCGTTACAGAGCCTCCACCAGCTTGAACTGCCCACTGCTCACATGCAGGGTCCATGGATTCATGAGGTTGTCTCCATACCCGTGCACATCCATCTGCGCGATACAATGTGAAAAGAATGAAACATTTGCTCTACAGCGGAGTGTGCTGTGATATGACACATCCTGGCAGATTAAAACTGTGTGCCGGACGGAGGCTCGAAATCGGGGCCTTTGCCTTTCGCGAGCAAGTGCTCTACCAACTGAGCTACCCAAGCACGACTCACGCCCCGTACTCACAGCTTTAATTCCACCAGTACCTCGTCTCCTACCTTCCACAGAAGCTCTCCTGCGAACCTTGCAGAACTAGCACTCCTGGAAGACTTCTAGAAACATCCCCCAGGCTGTGACTAAGCCATGTCTCCGCATTATTCTTTCTTCCAGGAGTGCTAGTTCTGCAAGGTTCGCAGGAGAGATTCTGTGAAGTTTGGAAGGTTGGAGAGGAGGTTCTGGCGGAATTAAAGCTGTGAATACAGGCAGTGAGACGTGTTTGGGTAGCTCAGCTGGTGGAGAACTTGCCTGCGAAAGGCATAGGTGATGAGTTCGAGTCTCGGTCCAGCACACAGTTTTAATCTGCCAGGATGTTTCAAATCAGAGCACACTCCGCTGTAGAGCAAAAGTTTCATTCTTTTCACATTGTATCGAGCAGATGGATGTGCACGGGTATGGAGACAACCTCATGGATCCATGGACCCTGCATGTGAGCAGTGGACAGTTCAAGCTGGTGGAGGCTCTGTAACGGTGTGGGGCGTGTGCAGTTGGAGTGCTATGCGACCCCTGATGCGTCTAGATACGATTCTGACAGGTGACACGTATGTAAGCAACCTCTCTGATTATCTGCATCTATACTTGTCCATTTTACCTTCCGACGGACTTCGGAAATCCCAGCAGGACACTGCAACATCTCACACATTCAGAGTTGGTACAGAGTGGCTCTTTGAGTTTAAACACTTCCGTTGGTCACCGAACTTCTCAGACATGAACATTATTGACCTTATCTGGGATGCCTTACAACATGCTTGTCAGAAGAGATCTCCACCCCCTCGTACTCTTACGGATTTATGGGGAGCCCTACAGGATTCATGGTGTCATTTCCGTCCATCACTACTTCAGCCACTACCCGAGCCCGTGCCACGTCGTGTTGCGGCACTTCTGCGTGTTCTCGGAGGCCCAAGATATTAGAGATTCCAGTGTCTTTGGCTTTTCAGTGTACATGTGGTGTATGTTCCTTTGGACATGTGATACCGATTCTGACTTGTCAAGTAGGCAGATGATGATTGTGATAATCTAAGAACTACTTTATAAAGCATGTATTACCATTTTGATGTTTGTTATTACGCTCAGGCGCCTTTACTGCACCCTCGGTAGGTCGGATTTCAGAATGCTCCACTTGGTTCGAAACTGCTCGTGAAACATATTTACTGCATCTGTGACAGATTTGTGAATACATGATTCACGAAACGTATATGACGGAACGGATGGATGTTGTTTGCAACACGAGGGAACCTTTACAATCACTGTTGTGCCTGCGTCTGTAAAGTCTGCCAACGACCGTCTGCCCACCGCTAGTGAACCAGCAGACGCAGGCGGGCACCTGCGCTGTGTTCTGGATTCCATTGTGAACAGAATATCTGTCCAGCGTGAGCAGCAGCACACGCGACGTACCAGTTCTGAACGCGACCCAAATGATTAATGCGGCAAGTCCGCCGTCGGAGGACGGACGGGCAGCGTGATTTCTGCGCACCGTCCGCTCGGTGCCTCGTGCATAATGGAGCAGCACCGAGGAAACTGCCGTGGCATACGAGCACGAACCCGTCCGCGGCTTTCGTGCCCATCTGCTGCTCTTATCGGTAGACCAAGTTATCAGCAGATAACTACCAAACTCATACGTCGTTCGCTGCAATTCTGTTTGTTTACTAAGTATAGTAAAATGAAAATCAGGTATTCCATCGAAATAATTATCGTCTCCTGCACCATAGCGACTTTCAGGTTTAAAACCTCTTCGAACAGGCAGTTCTCACGTTGCGATTCTTAATGGAAGCAAGACTAAAGAAAAATCAAGACACGTTCATAGCATTTGTCGACCTGTAAAAAGCATTTGACAATGTAAAATGGTTCAAGATGTTCGAAATTCTAAGAAAAATAGGGAGAGGCTATAGGAAGAGACGGGTAACATACAGTATTTACAAGAGCAAAGACGGAACAATAAGAGTGGGGGACCAACAACGAAGTGCTCGGATTACAAAGAGTGTAAGATAGTGTTGTATTCTTCCTCTCTTACTGTTCAGTCTGTACATGGAAGAAGCAATTATGAGAATAAAAGGAAGGTTCAGGAGTGAAATCAAAATTCAAGGTGAAAGGATATCGTTGATAAGATTCGCTGATAACTTTGCTATCCTGACTGGAATTGAAGGATAATTACATAATCCGTTGAATGGAATGAACAGTCTAACGAGTGCAGAATATTGATTGAGATAAATCCAAGAAAGACGAAAATGATAAGAAGTAGCAGAAATGTGAACAGCAAGGAACTTGACATCAGGATTGACGGTCACTAGGTAGATAAAGTTAAGGAATTCTGCTGCCTCGGCAGCAAAATAACCAATGACGGATGGAGCAAGGAGGACTTCTAAAACAGACTAGCGCAGGCAAAAAGGGTATTCCTGGTCAACAGAAGTATCAAAGATAAGTCTTAATTTAAGGAAGAAATTTCTGAGACCGTACGTTTAGAGCGCAGCATTGTACGGTAGTGAAATGTGAACTGTGGAAAAACCGGAACAAAACGGAACCGAAGCATTTGAGATGTGGTGCTACACATGAATTCTGAAAATTAGGTGGACTGGTAAGGTAAGGAATGTGGAGGTTCTGCGCCGAATCGGACAGAAAAGGTGTATGTGGAAAACACTAGCAGAATAACAGGACATCTGTTAAGACATCAGGAAATGACTTCCATTGTACTTGAGGGAGCTATAAAGGGCAAAAATTGCAGAGGGAGACAGAGATTGGAATACGTCAAGCAAATAATTGAGGATATAGGCTGCAATTGCTACTCTGAGATGAAGAGGTTGGCACAGGAGAGGAATTCGTGACGGGCCACAGGACTAAAAAAAAGAGTTAAAAGGAGTACTGCTGAGTGACGAGTGACAATGCGGGATTTTCAGATGGGATATCACTGATGCTTTTTTGTTTTTTTGTTTTGGTCATCAGTCTACTGACTGGTTGGATGCGGCCCGCCACGAATTCCTTTCCTGTGCTAACCTCTTCATCTCAGAGTAGCACTTGCAACCTACGTCCTCAATTATTTGCTTGACGTATTCCAATCTCTGTCTTCCACTACAGTTTTTGCCCTCTACAGCTCCCTCCAGTACCATGGAAGTCTTTCCCTCATGTCTTAGCAGATGTCCTATCATCTTGTCCCTTCTCCTTAACAGTGTTTTCCACATATTCCTTTCCTCTCCGATTCTGCTTAGAACCTCCTCATTCCTTACCTTATCAGTCCACCTAATTTTCAAGATTCTTCTATAGCACCACATCTCAAATGCTTCGATTCTCTTCTGCTCCGGTTTTCCCACAGTCCATGTTTCACTACCATACAATGCTGTACTCCAGACGTACATCCTCAGAAATTTCTTCCTCAAATTAAGGCCGGTATTTGATATTAGTAGACTTCTCTTGGCCAGAAATGCCCTTTTTGCCATAGCGAGTCTGCTTTTGATGTCCTCCTTGATCGGTCCGTCATTGGTTATTTTACTGCCTAGGTAGCAGAATTCCTTAACTTCATTTACTTCGTGACCATCAATCCTGATGTTAAGTTTCTCCCTGTTCTCATTTCTACTACTTCTCATTCCCTTCGTCTTTCCCCGATTTACTCTCAAACCATATTGTGTACTCATTAGACTGTTCATTCCGTTCAGCAGATCATTTAATTCTTCTTCACTTTCACTCAGGATAGCAATGTCATCAGCGTTCGTACCATTGATATCCTTTCACCTTGTATTTTAATTCCACTCCTGAACCTTTCTTTTATTTCCATCATTGCTTCCTCGATGTACAGATTGAAGAGTAGGGGCGAAAGGCTACAGCCTTGTCTTACTCCCTTCTTAATACGAGCACTTCGTTCTTGATCGTCCACTCTTATTATTCCCTCTTGTTTGTTGTACATATTGTATATGACCCGTCTCTCCCTATAGCTTACCCCTACTTTTTTCAGAATCTCGAACAGCTTGCACCATTTTATATTGTCGAACGCTTTTTCCAGGTCGACAAATCCTATGAACGTGTCTTGATTTTTCTTTAGCCTTGCTTCCATTATTAGCCGTAATGTCAGAATTGCCTCTCTCGTGCCTTTACTTTTCCTAAAGCCAAACTGATCGTCACCTAGCGCGTTCTCGATTTTCTTTTCCATTCTTCTGTATATTATTCTTGTAAGCAGCTTCGATGCATGAGCTGTTAAGCTGATTGTGCGATAATTCTCGCACTTGTCAGCTCTTGCCGTCTTCGGAATTGTGTGGATGATGGTTTATCCGAAAGTCAGATGGTATGTCGCCAAACTCATATATTGTACACACCAACGTGAATAGTCGTTTTGTTGCCACTTCCCCTAATGATTTTAGAAATTCTGATGGAATGTTATCTATCCCTTCTGCCTTATTTGACCGTAAGTCCTCCAAAGCTCTTTTAAATCCTGATTCTAATACTGGATCCCATATCTCTTCTAAATCGACTCCTGTTTCTTCTTCTATCACATCTGACTTATCTTCACCTTCATAGAGGCTTTCAATGTATTCTTTCCACCTATCTGCTCTCTCCTCTGCATTTAACAGTGGAATTCCTGTTGCACTCTTAATGTTACCTCCGTTGCTTTTAATGTCACCAAAGGTTGTTTTGAATTTCCTGTATGCTGAGTCTGTCCTTCCGACAATCATATCTTTTTCGATGTCTTCACATTTTTCCTGCAGCCATTTCGTCTTAGCTTCCCTACACTTCCTATTTATTTCATTCCTCAGCGACTTGTATTTCTGTATTCTTGATTTTCCCGGAACATGTTTGTACTTCCTCCTTTCATCAATCAGCTGAAGTATTTCTTCTGTTACCCATGGTTTCTTCGCAACTACCTTCTTTGTACCTATGTTTTCCTTCCCAACTTCTGTGATGGCCCTTTTTGGAGATTTCCATTCCTCTTCAACTGTGCTGTCTACTGCGGTGTTCCTTATTGCTGTATCTATAGCGTTAGAGAACTTCAAACGTATCTCATCATTCCTTAGAACTTCCATATCCCACTTCTTTGCGTATTGATTCTTCTTGAACTTCAGCCTACTTTTCATCACTACTATATTGTGATCTGAGTCTATATCTGCTCCTGGGTACGCCTTACAATCCACTATCTAATTTCGGAATCTCTGTCTGACCATGATGTAATCTAATTGAAATCTTCCCGTATCTCCAGGCCTTTTCCAAGTATACCTCCTCCTCTTGTGATTCTTGAACAGGGTATTCGATATTACTAGCTGAAACTTGTTACAGAACTCAATTAGTCTTTCTCCTCTTTCATTCCTTGTCCCAAGCCCATATTCTCCTGTAATCTTTTCTTCTACTGATGCTACAGGCCATTAATTAATAGATTTGCTACAGGGCCATTACGTTTGTAATTTTCGCATTCTTCCAGATGAAGAATTCTCTCCATTATGCACAATATACTCTTTCTGATCTGAATGTCTGTGGAGAGATGGCAGCTTGTTCTTCCTCAAGAGTCGAAACCAGAAAAGGTGTGTTCCACAGGGGTTTGGGAGCGAAGATGACATTTTGATTCATCACAAGGGTATTTCATTGGGTTCCGGTAGGGACTCTGGGCAGCCCAGTCCATTTCAGAGATGTTTCTGTTCTAAATTCATTGCCGTAGGTGCTACTTTGTGACATGGTACATTGTCATGCTGATACAGTCATTGTTTTCTAACTGGTTCTTTATTATACTCAGCACACAAAGTGGCTCATGTTCTTCCACATTTAGACTTTTCTTAAGCGCAGAAATTAGGACCCAAAACTAGCCACGTCAAAGCAGCCCCTTACCTTAAAACCACTTGCTCGGTACTCCAGTCTTGGCACTACACATGACTGCCGGTAAGGTTCTCCAAGGCATTCACCAAACTCATGGTCTTCCATCGGATTGCGACGGAGTATAGCGTGATCTATCGCTCAACATTATTCGTTTCCAAAGATCCACTATCCACTGGCGTCACTCTTTACACCTTCTCAATCATCGAACAGCATAGAATACAGAAATATGCTATGTGATCAAAAGTCTCCAGACACCTGGTTGGAAATGACTTAAACGTTCGTGGCGCCCTTCATCGGTAATGTTAGAATTCAGTATGGTGTTGGCCCACTCTTAGCCTAAATGATAGCTTCTACTCTCGCAGGCACACGTTCAATGAGATCTTGGAAGATTTCTTGGGGAATGGCAGCCCATTCTTCATGGAGTGCTGCACTGAGTAGAGGTCTCGATGTCGGTCGGTGAGGCCTGGCAAGACGTCGGCGTTCCAAAACATCCCAAAGGTGTTCTGTAGGATTCAGGTCAGGACTATGTGCAAGCCAGTCCATTACAGGAACGTTATTGTCTTGTAACAACTCCGCCTCATTCCGTGAATTATGAACAGGTGCTCGATCGTGTTGAAAGATGCAATCGCCATCCCCGAACTGTTCTTCAACAGTGGAAACAAGACGGTGCTTCAAACATCAATGTAGGCCTCTGCTGTAATGAAGCCCCGAAAAACAGGAAGGGTTGCAAGCTCCTCCGTGAAAAACACGACCACACCGTAGCACCACCGTCTCCAAATTTTACTGTTGGCACTACACACGCTGGCAGATGTCGTTCACCGGGCATTCCCCATACCCACACCCTGCCATCTGATAGCCACATTGTGTACCGTGATTCGTCACTCCACACAACGTTTTTCTACTGTTCAATCGTTCAATGTTGACGTTACTTACACCAAGAGAGGTGTCGTTTGGCATTTACCACCGTGATGTGTGGCTTACGAGCAGCCGCTCGACCATGAAATCCAAGTTTTCTTACCTCCAGCCTAACTATTATAGTATTTGCAGTGGATCCTGATGCAGTTGGGAATTCCTGTGTGATGGTCTGGATAGATGTCTGCCTATTAGACACTACGACCTTCTTCAACTGTCGGCGGTCTCTGTCAGTCAACAGACGAGGTTCGAATTAACTGAGCTCTCCTGACCGACCAGACCTGCTGTTACTGCTTCTCTGGTGACAAAGTAGTTATCACTTTGTAGTGGTGGGTCCGCCTCTGCAACATCTGGTTATCAATTCCGCTTTACATAGCAGTATCAGGATATTTTTGACCAGATACTGTACACTAATGTGCCGAAACGTTGTGGCCACCTGCTGAAGTTCAATTATATTGATAATTCAGTAGAACCAAACGACATTTGGAGTCCTTTATAAACTCCAGGTTCAGTTCACATGGAAATCGTGTCCATAATACACTGAATAAAATGAGCTGATAGAGAATGAGCAAAAAAATCACTAGAAAAATGCAAAAATCAAAATCAAAGAGAATATTATTGTGGTGCATATCAAACTATTCCATTTGACTGGAGGATTACAAAACTGAAGCTAGGGATAATTTACAAAAGGGGAAACAAACATGACAACTTCAATTGCATAAAGAAAGATGATAAAGTAAAAAAAGAAATTGGACAAGGATCAGTATGGAAAGGGACTGGAAATTTCAAGCAGTTTTTTGTTGTGACCGAAAGTGTCTCTTACGTTGCAAAAAATGGCTCTGAGCACGGTGGGACCTAACTTCTGAGGTCATCAGTCCCCTAGAACTTAGAACTATTTAAATCTAACTAACGTAAGGACATCACACACATCCATGCCCGAGGCAGGATTCGAACCTGCGACCGTAGCGGTCGGGCGGTTCCACACTGTAGCGCCTAGAACCGCTCAGCCACCCCGGCAGGCCTTACGTTGCATCACAAGCAAATTTTCCTATGTAAAATTTATGTTAAATTTTACAAAGGCCTTCTTCCAGTCATCTAGCAGATTACCAGTATCATCATTGACTCCATAGAACCGTTGAACATCTTCCGAATTGCGATATCTCGCTTTAGCGAGTCGATATAAGTCCCTCTCTCCTTCACGTATGTCAAGTGTTGCGTGAGGATTTCGTTGCTGCTATAACCTGTTTTCCATCTCTTCGGGCTGTTCTGTACGCATTCCACCGCTCCGGTGTTTTATCGGCAAGAAACTCATGATGCAGTCGTTTCCTTGTGTGTACAGTGTCTTTGACGGTGCTATTCCAAAGCCACGTATCTCTATCGATCCTCCGAAATCCTGGTTTTGTTGTCCCAAGAATTGCATGTGCAGCTTCGTGAGCAGACTCTTTCACTTTCCACCAGCCTTCCGCAACTGGTGGCAAAGTAATTCGGGCTATGCTGTTTGCTTCCTTATCCTTGAATTTACACCATTTGATTCTCGCAGGTCCTGTGCGATCTACGTGCTTCTTTGTTGGCAACTTGATTATTACCTTGCAGATCAATGGACGGTGTTGTGTCGCAACTGTTTCATATGGGACAACCTTTGCATCAAGCACACCTTTGAGATCACGGCGTCTCACGAGAGTGAAGGCGATCTGAGTGACATTAGTGCCGCTGTAATACGTATCAGATGTGAGTCACGTTTTTTGAACAGTGTGTTCGCAATTTCCAGGTTATCAGCTCGTGAGAAATCGTGGATACGCTGACTGTCGTCATTCTTTTCTCCGAATCCATGCCCACCGTGAGCGGTATGTTCTTCCTTTCTGCACCCTACGTTCCCATTCAGATCACCAGCGATGATGATGGAATCTTCTAGGGGCATTTCAGCAGTCTTTGCATCAAGCATCCTCCAAAAGGCCGTCCGTGATGGAAGTTGCTTGGCCAGTTTGCGGATCGTAGACACTGAAAAAGGGGATTTTTCTGCCATCTGTGATGTACACAGTCTTCATCAGGTGGTCATCATATCTTGGCGCTTCAGAGATATTACCGTCAAACTTGGATGATACTATAATGGCAACGCCACTAGCTGTTCCGCTTGTGCCCTTATACATCAGCTTGTAACTGCATCTAATGTCGTACGATTAGCTTCCGCTTCACCGTGTTTCTTGAACTGCATAAATGTCTATGCGTCGGGTTTCAAGGGCTTTAGGTAGCTGATTGTACCGTCCAGTCATGGTGCCCAAGCTGAGTGTTAAAAGACGGAATGTGAGGGCCAGCTTGTTTAGCCATCGCCACCCGTTCGGCAGTAACCCTTGCATATTTCTCACGCTGACCGGGCCATGCTAACGCGCATCGCCTACGGTGGACTCTCTAGCCTTTTTACCAGATCCAGAAGACAGCATTTCCCTAAACATGTGAGAGAAGTTTTGCGGTCGGCTTGTCACATAGCCTGTCATCAAGCATTTTAGAGCTACGGCCAGCAGGAGAAAAGGCCGCTCCTGACATGGAGAACAGACGTCTGTTGCAGCCGCTCCTAACGTGGAGTACAGCTGCAGCTGGTTCTTCCACTTTCTTCGCCGTTGGGTCTCCAGACCTCGTACGCCGTTGAAGCTGTTCACAAACGTCAAGAGAAATGGAATGAGAAAGAGTTCTGACAGTCAAAGCATGAGGTATTGGAAGCACAAGGGCAAGGGCCGTGAAAGGCAGGAAGTGGACAAATGAAAGACCTAGACCTCGGATGCCCTAATACCGTCAGGAACGGATATGAGATAGAGTTGACCAAGGATGGTCGATAGGAAAGATAACAGAAGGGACCTGGCACAAGTAAGTGGAAGCAACGCCAGGACCAGCTGCAGAAAGGACTTATCTAACAAAATTTGAAAATTTCGTTTTTTGCTACAACCGAATAACTGGGGTGTAACTCTATGCAATGTGCATAAGAGTCACAGGTATACCCTCTGGTTTCGCTGGCTGTTGATTATCTTGAAAGATGCAGAATGGACGTAGCTAGCACAGATGTTCCCGCTCAGCAAAGCAGAGAACGTCGGCCATGCGACACTTAATGTTTGTTATGAAGGAACTGTGAACTCGTGATGAAGCTTGTAGACTTTTTGCTGTACTACATTCAACAAAATACTGAAGAGCAAAATGAGCAGTATCTAATATTGTTTAGTGACGAGTGTCCTGAACAAAATGGAAATAGACACTGTTTCGGCTCCTGCATAATATGGTCGATAAAAGTATATTACAAACTATAGCCCACTATTTCCCTGTACGAAGACATTCCTTTCTGCCCTGTGACAGTGACCTCAGGGCTATTAAACGGCTAATCAGGAATAGTGGCAGAATATAAAGAGTATTTCCGTAAGAGCGTGCAAAAATTTAACAGGACATAGAGGATGTTCCACTGGACAATTTGAGGCAGGAAACCTGGGGTCAGAAAAGTCAGCTTTAGGAGATATAGAAGTATATTTTTCTACCGCTCTGTCTAACATACGTACAAGTTTACAAATAGTGTGCTCTTCATTTACATGTACATTCTCATTTCCTGCAAGGGAACAAGGAGGAAGAGCCACATCACCTACCTGACAGTCTGAATGGCCACCTGTACTTAACGTTCGTGCAAAGCGTTCTACCAGACTTGTTGGGGAACGTACCCTTGGCTGTTCGTCAGAGGACTTGGATACAACATGACGGTGCACCGCCTCGCTTCGGTGTGGATATCCACAACCATCTCAATACTATATTTCCTGGTCGCTGGATTGGAAGATGTGGTTTTACTTCAGCGTGTGGGAGGTCACCTGACTTGAATCCCCTTGATTAATTGCCATGTGGTAATGTCTTTGCACGAACCTCAAGTACAGGTGACCATCCATACAGCCAGGTAGGAAATATGGCTCGCCTCGTGATGACTGGGTGTTGTGTGACGTCCTTAGGTTTAAGTAGTTCTAAGTTATAGAGGACTGATGACCATAGCTCTTAAGTCCCATAGTGCTCAGAGCCATTTTTTTGAAATACTTTACTTGCAGGAAATAAAGAATGTACATGTAAATAAACAGCATAGTACGATTAAATTTGTACGCATGTTAGTTGTAAATAAGCTGGAAAACAAGAATCCTAGACAAAGCGGTGAACAAGTTTACTTCGATCCGACCCCAGATTCCCGACCTCAAATTTTTGCAGGTTCTTATGGAAACATCCTCTATACAGCCGGAGAATACTATAAGCTTATGAGAAAGAGCAGTGTGTCAGGACGTTTCTCCATGCAGTAGATAATAGTCTTGTTTTCAAGAAATGGCCGTCCAGACATTATAAAAGGTCTGTCCACCACATGATACAACAAGAAGTCGTATTCCGAAGGAAAATGAAATTACTTTTCAGTTTTCCAAGTTGAAGCGTACAAGGTATAAATCGGATTAAAAGGGCAAGATTGTTGCTTATGATTATACCGATGGACTAGACAAGCACGCTTATTCTCCTAAATACTACAATATACCTCCGAGACAACCTAGTAAGAAAACATACACCACTGGTAGTGTTCCAGTAGGGATAAAAATGTGAAGGATCTCCAAAAACTTCCAACTATGGGTATCATGTGAAACTTTTGAAATGGCCCACAACATACACAGAAGGAAATGACAATGAATGTGAAGTAAAACTGCGCTAATTATTCTATTCATATGTATTTCTTAAATTATTAGTTATCCTCACTTTCTAATTTTCCATCATGTAAAATAACATTAAAAATTTTCCTACGGTTTCTTGTTGACTTAATTATAATTTGTTTTAAAATCCTACGATTTTAAAAGTTACGCTTTGCAAAAAAGGCGTATATACAATATATATAATGCACAAAAATTATATGTCACAATTTAGAGCAGTTTTTCTACCAGTATGGTGACAAAACTTGTCTGCAAAGCTGCAGAAAAGTTTCTTATTCATTGTGTCTCAGTCTATCAAGTTTTTTGTGTCTGTGGAACATTTTCACAACTTTCAGTTATGTCTTTTCTGCGTCTTCCTGTTCCTTTACGTTGTAACATCCATTCAATGCCATTGTGGTCATATTCGCATTTCTGACCAGAACTGGTGTGTTCTGAATCGTTTGACGTGATTTCAGAGCTATCAATTACTGTATTAGTCAAGAAAGCGTGTAATCACTTCCAGTAATGTTGCTCAATACCATACATAAGTAGACTTCGTGCAAAGCACTCTGCTCATATTACCTCCATGAGACTTTTCATGCCGGCCGGTGTGGCCGTGCGGTTCTAGGCGCTTCAGTCTGGAACCGCGTGACCGCTACGGTCGCAGGTTCGAATCCTGCCTGGGGTATGGATGTGTGTGATGTCCTTAGGTTAGTTAGGTTTAAGTAGTTCTAAGTTCTAGGGGAGTGATGACCTCAGATGTTAAGTACCATAGTCCTCAGAGCCATTTGAACCATTTTAGACTTCTCATCTCTCTCACTTTTGCTGACAAACATATTGCACTTGTTCCAAAGCCAGTGTAATTGTTATATCTTAGTGTTACATCTTCAACGTGACAGAAGTGCGACCCTTGGGCAAACTGCTGCAGGTTTCATTGCTGGGCTATCAACAAGTGTCAGCGTGCGAACCATTCGATCTAAAATCATCGATATGGGTTTTCGGAGCCGACGTGGCAACCCGTCTACCCTTGATAACTTCACGGCTCAAAGCTTTAGTCCTCTACTGGGCCCGTCAATACCGACAAAGGACTGTTGATTACTGGAAACATGTTTCCTGGTCGGACGGGTCTCGTTTCAAATTGTATCTAGCTGATGGACGTGTACGGGTATGGAGACAACTCATGAACCCATGGACCCTGCATGTCAGCAAGGGGCTGTTCAAGCTGGCGGAGGCTCTGTAATGGTGTGGAGCGTGTACAATGGAGTGATATCGGATGCGTCTAGATACGACTCTGACAGATGCCACGTACGTAAGCATCCTGTCTGATAAACTGCATCCACTCGTGCCCATTGATCATTCCGATGAACTTGGATAATATCGTCAGGACAGTGAGATACCCCACACGTCCACAATTTCCACAGAGTGGTTCCAAGAACATTCTAGGGAGTTTAAATACTTCAGCTGGCCACCAAACTCTGCATACATGAACATTATTGAGTGTATCTGGTATGCCTTACAACACGCTGTTCAGAAGAGTTCTCCACCCTCATGTGTCTTACGGTGTTTGTGGAGAGCCCTGCAGGGTTCATGGTGTCAGTGCACTCCAGCACTACTTCAGACGTTAGTCGAGTCCATGCCACGTCGTGTTGCGGCACTTCTGCGTGCTCGCAGGGACCCTGCACATATTAGCCAAATGTACCAGTTTCTTTGGCTCTTCGGTGTACATACTGCTCAGCAGCGTGGGATCCGTACCAGATAGGATTGATAGAAGAGATAGAGAATATCCAACGGAGAGCAGCGCGCTTCGTTACAGGATCATTTAGTATTCGCGAAAGCGCTACGGAGATGATAGATAAACTCCATTGAAAGACTCTGCAGTATAGACGCTCAGTAGCTCGGTACGGGCTTTTGTTGAAGTTTCGAGAACACACCTTCACCGAGGAGTCAAGCAGTATATTGCTCCCTCCTCCGTACATCTCGCGAAGAGACCATGAGGATAAAATCATAGAGATTAGAGCCCACAGAGAGGCATACCGACAATTCTTCTTTCCACGAACAATACGAGACTGGAATAGAAGGGAGAACCGATAGAGGTACTCAAGGTACCCTCCGCCACACACCGTCAGGTGGCTTGCGGAGTATGGATGTAGATGTAGATGTAGATGCACGAGTAGTACTTGGTGACAGTCCAGCGACACACCTGAAGGTGACGTGACTGGGACGTCTAAACTTGGCAAGTAAAACAATATCATAATAATGGCTGTTGGTCAGTGTTATTACAATTCACAGCCTAAATCCGTTGTGCTATCTGGAACAGTACCTGATACAGTTTTTGGGGTACTATATACACCGTCAAAAACGTTTCAATATTGCATAAAAAGTATTCTCATAAACCACTGGCTGTAAATTTTTTTTGTTGATTTCAGTGAGTGATACAAAATAGCCTCTTACTTTCTTCTTCCATAATGAGTTTCGTTTTTGACACATTTCTTGTTTCATTCAGAAGATACATAGTAGAGCATCTGAAATTCCGAGTGTACACTTCAGTCGCTTTAGTCATTCCTATCAAATGGGCGTGTCATATTCGTGTATCTAAATGTCGAAATTCTGTTTTATAGCCTATAAATTACACATGATCTCCAATACTGACTTGTTAAGTGAACTATGAACATCGTACCGCTGATCTTCACTGTTCTTCTTTTAGCGCCTATGGTTTGTATAATACGTTCATGTTAAAGTCAAGAGTTGTACGACACTAATGGGATTAAATGGAACGAAAATCTTTCAACAATGCACGTGTGGACATAGATACTGATAATTTTATAGTATTCCCACCCGCATCACCGCTTATCGTAACGTGCAGAATCATGCCGAGTTCCTCTTTAGCCAGCACGGTCATTAGTCAACGAGGCTCGAAGGGGTGTGACGTCATTGTACACACAGATTGCGGGCGGGTGATTAATAAAGGTGCCTTTTGTGTAACATATCGCGGACAAGAGCTGCCGCTGTTGCGGTCGTGGCGTCACGTGCACCGCGCCGCGCCTGCCACCTGGCGGAAAGCAACACAAATTCACACACACGCACACACACACTGCGACGGTGTGTACTGCGAGCTGTGCGCAAACCCGCAGGGACATTTAAAAGTCAAATCGCGGTCTGCTCGCGTGATTTGCAAGTCTAGTTCCCCGGCCAGAGGCGCTAATTTCCTTAAAATTTTTCTGTCGCTCCTTACCTTCGGCGAGCGACCGCGCGGTACGGCATGCGGGCACAAAACGAGAGCGAACCCAGTGGGTACGGATGACTGCCGCCGAGGAAAATTGAAACAGATGCTTCCTGCGTAAGCGGGAGCTGTTGCCCGAAAGAGAAATTAAATTTCCAACTGATTTCTTCCTGTGTGAGACTAAAAAAAAATTCCGGCAACGAGACTAATGCACTCTTCCTATCGCGTGACCACTTCATGCAAATAGGTGGCTCGATTTACGAGTGTCCTATTCCTCCTTAGGGAAAAATGCGTTGCTTGGATTATAAAGGAACAATATTTTTTTGGACAAAAGCTTTTTCACCATTTATCAGTCTCTCCTGTTTTACGAATCTGAATCACATATTCCCATAAAATTACGATGACGACCTGTTGTTGTTGTGGTCTTCAGTCCAGAGACTGGTTTGATGCAGTTCTCCATGATACTCAATCCTGTGTAAGCTTCTTCATCTCCCAGTACCTACTGCAGCCTACGTCCTTCTTAATCTGCTTAGTATATTCATCTCTTGGACCCACCTCTACGATTTTTACCCTCCAGCCTGCCATCCAATACTAAATCGGTGATCCCTTGATGCCTCAGAACATGTCCAACCAACCCATTCCTTCTTCTACTCAGGTTGTGCCACAAATTTATCATCTCCCCAAATCTGTTCAGTACCTCCTAATTAGTTACGCGATCTACCCATCTAATATTCAAAGTTCTTCTGTAGCATCACATTTCGAAAGCTTCTATTCTCTTCTTGTCCAAACTAGTTATCGTCCATGTTTCACTTCTATACATGGCTACACTCCACATAAATACTTTCAGAAACGGCTTCCTGACACTTAAATCTATACTCGATGTTAACAAATATCTCTTCTTCAGAGACGCTTTCCTTGTCATTGCCAGTCTACATTTTATATCCTCTCTACTTCGATCATCATCAGTTATTTTGCTCCCCAAATAGGAAAACTCATCTACTACTTTAAGTGGCTCATTTCCTAATCTAATTCTCTCAGCATCACTCAACTTAATTCGACTATATTCCATTATCCTCGTTTTTTATCTGTCGATGTTCATCTTATATCCTCCTTTCAAGACACTGTCTATACCGTTCAACTCCTCTTCCAGGTCCTTTGCTGTCTCCGATAGATTCACAATCTCATCGACGAACCTCAATGTTTTTATTTCTTCCACATGAATTTTAATTCCTACTGCGAATGTTTCTGTCGTTTTCTTTACTGGTTGCTCAATACACAGATTCAGTAACATCTGGGATACGGTACAACACTGTCTCACTCCATTCCTAACTACTGCTTCCCTTTCATTGTCCTCGACTCTTAGAACTGCCTTCTGGTTTCTGTACAAATTGATACTAGCCTTTCGCTCCTTATATTTTACCCCTGCCACCTCCAGAATTTGAAAGAGAGTCAACATTGTAAAAAGCTTTCTCTAAGTCTACAAATGCCTTTCCTTAATCTATCTTCTAAGATACGTCGTAGGGCCAGTATTGAGTCACGCGTTCCAACATTTCAACGGAATCCAAACTGGTCTTCTCCGCGGCCGGCTTCTACCAGTTTTTCCATTCGACTGTAAAGAATTCGCGTTAGTATTTTGCAGCCGTGACTTATTAAACTGATAGTTCGGTAATTTTCACATCTGTCAACACCTGCTTTCTTTGGGATTGGAATTATTATATTCTTCTTGAAGTCTGAGGGTATTTCACCTGTCTCATGCATCTTGCTCACCAGCTGGTAGAGTTTTGTCATGACTGGCTCTCCCAAGGCCGTCAGTAGTTCTAATGGAATGTTGTCTACTCCGGGGGCCTTGTTTCGACTCAGGTCTTTCAGTGCTCTGTCAAACTCTTCACGCATTATCTTACCTCCCATTTCGTCTTCATCTACATCCTCTTCCATCTCCATAATATTGTCCCCAAGTACATCGCCCTTGTATAGACCATCTATATACTCTATATACTCCTTCCAACTTTCTGCTTTCCCTTCTTTGCTTAGAACTGGGTTTCCATCTGAGCTCTTGATACTAATACAAGTGGATATCTTTTCTCCGAAGCTCTCTTTAATTTTCCTGTGGGCGGTATCTATCTTACCCCTAGTGAGATATGCCTCTACATCCTTACATTTGTCATGTAGCCAGCCCTGCTTATCCATTTTGTACTTCTTGTCAACCTCGTTTTTGAGACGTTTGCATTCCTTTTCACTTGCTTCATTTACTGCGTTTTTATATTTTCTCCTTTCGTCGGTTAAATTCAGCCTCTCTTCTGTTACCCAAAGATTTCTACTAGCCCTTGTCTTTTTATCTACCTGATCCTCAGCTGCCTTCACTATTTCATCTCTCAAAGCTACCTATTCTTCTTCTACTGTATTTCTTTGCCCATTCCTGTCAATCGTTCCCTAAGGCTTTCCCTGAAACCCCCTACAACCTCTGGTTCCGTCACTTTATCCAGGTCTCATCTCCTTAAATTCCCACCTTTTCGTAGTTTCTTCAGTTTTAATCTACGACACTGAATTACTGTCCCAAAATTTTTAATTGCTGTTATCTGATCTCACTGAAACGGTGTGTTACAAATGCTTACAAAAACACGAGAGTAAATTGTGAATTATTATGGCAGGCCAAGTTACTTTCATTGAACGCTGCACTACACTTCAGAGTGACACAGATACATGACACAATAATTCAAGATAGTCATCAGGTGTATGTAACCAACGTTCGGCATGTTCAATCAGTCATTCAGTTCCCGTCGATAGCTATCATCGGCTTGTTCACGGAGATATTCGAGGAACAGTGTGTGGTAGTCCTCAACGATGGAAAATCTGTTTCCCTCCGCTCGTGTAATTTGCCAGTATAGTTCCCTAATAATTAAACTTTCAGTTCCCAAACGCTGTACAAAGAGAAACACTGCTCACAATGACAAGAATTTTAAACAGTATGTTGCTGATGCAGGGAGAATGGTCATGGAAGAAAAGAAAAGTAACTAAAATAGATGGCGGTGTAGGCGTCAGAATAACCACACCAACACAAGTTTCTCAGTTTGCTTCCGAGACATACAGCATGGCTGTCTCCACGACGTATCGCGTGCTACTGGTAAAACTCTTTTAAAAGAACGGTGGCTGTGTGCCAATAGCCCTACAGAAGTTCCGGAGACTCAAATGTACGAGAAAAGGCATTGACTCGATGTCTGCTAAGGGTCCGGGCAAAATAATTACAAAATTCGAGAAGACAGGTTCTTTTGAAGTGCAATGTGGCAGAGGAAGGAAAGCTGTTGATTGGATGTATGTCGAAGATGTGGCCATCGCATTGCAGGAGAGGTCGAGCGGTGATTTGCAAACTCTGTAGTCGAGAGTTTTCTTTTGTTTCTATTGTGTTATAAATGTAAACAGCCATACAAAGTAGGTGGGGAATCAGTTCCGTTGTTTCCCACACGCTCTGTAATATGTGAATAACGAAATATTTTAAATGCGAATTGTGTATATCACTATACACTACACACTGTAAGGGCATAAGTCAAGTTTGTTTGACTACTGTAGCAGTTCATAAGCAACGATGTCATTAGAAATGGTATGTGTTAGTCTTCATTCAATCTGAGTAGCTGGTCAGTTACCGGCAGCGTACAGTTTAACATGGAACGTACGTCCATTTCTTTCTTCTCTTTCCGTTTTTCTCGGCCAAAGTCATGTTAAATTGCTGATAAAGTTCTGGCCCTCGCAGCTAGCATTCTGAATTTCCACATTATGTGGCTGATACCGACTATCCTGGAACCAAGCCTCAAGGTAATTGCCAAACGGAAAATTTGCAGTGACGATGACGTGATAATACAGTAAGATAGCCGGCCGCGGTGGCCGAGTGGTTCTAGGCGCTATAGTCTGGAACCGCGCGACCACTACGGTCGCAGGTCCGAATCCTGCCTTGGGCATGGATGTGTGTGATGTCCTTAGGTTAGCTAGCTTTAAGTAGTTCTAGGGGACTGATGACCTCAGCAGTTAAGTCCCATAGCGCTCAGAGCCATTTCAAGCAGTAAGACAAAATAAAATACCTCGCGAAGCTAACGCATCTACAAAAGCGAATGCCGTTAGAGATAACCCAAAAGAGAATTGTATTTCACGTTATGTTTGATTTGTCATAAAGCTCAAGGGTGTTGGCATCAAACAAATGTAAACAGTATGCCATGAAAGCTACTTGGAAAGCAGGCAGTAACGTGTTGTCTGTGGGACTGAAGAGTCATCCTGGAAATGTATTCACTCAGAAGTGACACAGCCGTTAGGCATGGGCCCATTATAGATCATAGTTTGCCTTTTACTAGTACGTTAATGATATCTCGTCGGCCCAGTCCTCCTATAAATACCTTTTCTATGGCGACGACCTACAGCGTCCAGATGAAATATGATGTCTCTTCAGTGATAACATCACATCGAACCTAGGACGAACTAAATGTGAGAGTGTCCAAAGTAACAGATCAGTATCAGAAACAGAAAACGGCCATGTGTCTGTCAATAACTTAAACTTCTCATGGTGCACACGACCAGTATAACAGTATTGTTAATCGTAACATAGACACTTAACAAACCGACTTTCCAACTGATAACATACAATCGGTACAAAATCTGTATGCTATACAACAAATATAATACACTGTGGGTCAACGCCTAACATCAGCATTTATTAACCCAATCTAGTGACACAGTGGCTGTGGGTAGTTAAATAATGCTGGTTTTAGCAAACAGCGTTTTACCGTATCTGTTAAGCATGTAACGCTGCTTGGCACAGCTAGCCATGTAACTGAAAAGTTTTCGGCCCACCCAGTAAAGGTTGTCAGAAGTCCAAATGTTAATGCTATTTTTCTTTTTAGGGCAAAACACTTTTGCCACCGGTGGTGCATGCCGATTGTATCCTCCGTGAGGAACGTTTGTTCCTGCAAAGCAAAACGTTTCTCCATCGCCGCCATGACATTACCACCTCATCAAAACTGGGTTCCAGCTAGATGTTTCTTGAGCTTAAGGAATAGATAAAAGTCAGATGGGGCTAAAGCGGATGAATAAGGTGGGAGTCGAAGCCGTAAGCCACAGGGCTGGTTGTGTACGTGGCGTGGCCGCATTGTCGTGGTGGAAGAGCACTCGTTTTGTCAATATCCCGACCGGTTTCACTTTGATGGGCTCCTTCAGAGGCATTAGTTGAGCAGCATAATATGCTCCGTTCACTGTTTCACCCTTCTTGATGTATTCAGCCAGGATAAGACCCCTCAAATCCATAAAAATAAGAAACAGTCCAGCAGTTTGCCAGCTGATGCGACTGACTTGAAATCATTGGGGATGGAGGAGGGTGGTTTGAACCTTAGGTACGGGCTGAAAATGCTGAACCAATACTTCATCCATTGTCACAGAACATTTGGGAAATGTCACACGATCTGCCTCAAAAACGGTCGAGTTTCCGGCGGATGTAATATATTTCTGATGTTTGTTTTCTGCTATTAATATTCTGGGAACCCGTTACCATGAGACGTTTTGCATATCAAGTACAACTCTTACGATGTATCCAGCACGCTGCTCAGCAGTGTAGCGTTATGTCAGACGCCAGTCCACCATGATGATATTCCGTACTGCAGGCGACATTGTGCTGTTCAAAGGCACTCGCTTAGTTCATCTGCTACCATAGTCCATCAACGCCCAACTTTGCTGCACTGTTCTAAGGGATACGTTCGAAGTACATCCCACACTGATTTCTGTGGTTTCACACAGTGTTGCTTATCTGTTAGCACTGACAAATCTACGCAAACGCCGCTGCTCTCGGTCGTTAAGTGAAGATTGTGGGGCACTGCGTTGTCTGTGGTGAGAGGTATTACCTGACATTTGGTATTCGCGACACAATGTAGACACTGTGGATGTCGGAATATTGAGTTTCCTAACGATTTCCGAAGTGGAAATTCCCATGTGTCTACCTCCAATACGATTCGCCGTTCTAAGTCGTGCAGTCAAAGTCACCTCCGAAAATTCATCAGGTGAATCACCTGAGTACAAAAGACAGCTCCGACAATCACTGTCTTTTATATTTTGTGTACACCATAGTGCTGTCATCGGAATTTGTGTGCATCGCTATCCCATCTCAGTATACGTTACACCGAATTGTGAATAGGGTACAGGTTAGCTTGTTTCAGGGGTTGATAGCAGCAACAAGGAACGAGTTTCCTAATATTTTTGCTTTATGAGTTGGCACAGCTAGAACAGCTAAGTCAGAAATGGTCTTTCAATTGTTACTGAGATGACTGATACATAATTTCTGATACAAGGTACTGGGATGCATGTGCACTGAGGAGCCAGCAAAACAAACATAGCTTATAGTAGTTACGTAACATGTCAGGATGCAACAAATCAACTGGGTGCATGAAGTGCTGACATGGTGAAATACAGTAGATGTTGCAGACGGAATGCACAAAATCATCAATGGGTAATTCTAACTGTCTTCTGTTCTCGCTATCCGTGCCGCTCTCGAAAATGTGGAGGTTAGGTAGAACGAGTGATTGGGCGATTTTATCTTACAAATCCTACGAAAATATGTTCCGAAATATTTACAGAGTATACTGGTACGGAGAAGCCTTCTTGGATGTGATGCCAATATTTGCAGCCCAGTTGAGATACTCATCCAGAGCTACAACCAAGTTCATCACCGTTTCCTGATATTGTTTTAAAATATCGTCAAGAAGAATAGGAGGATAATTTCACTGAATTATGGACAAAAACATTTGACGGAATGGTAAGATTACTTTGGAGTTAGTTTAGTTCTGTCGTACTTTCGTGTGCCTGGTATGAGCGGATTTTCACTGAGGTTCGTGTACCCAAATGCACCTTTATAGTAGTTATCAAACTTCAAACTTCCATGGTTCTTCAAAAAAAACTCTATAGTTCTTAAGTATTATAGCATTTATGGTCAAAATTTGAGCTTTTAGGCTCAAAATACTTCTGAATTTGCCGTACACCGGCATATTTTGTTATGCTGTTGTTGTTTTAATTGTGCTGTAAATTCATTTAAATTTTATTTTATCTGAATCTCCATTAGTAATTTATTGTTGTTTTAACATTCCGTCTTGGAAACACTCTGAGTACCTGTTGTTGCTATCAGTTGGTCTGATGAAGTCAAATCTGTATCTGTATGATGCTATTTATTCATGTTATCAGTAACACTATAAATATTACACTGGTAACCCAAACTCAGTCGACTTTACCCTTTAATTCTGAGGGCCAAACTGTATGTATCAAAGTGTTTTGCATTTATTGCTGTACTTCTCATCAATGAACGTAAATTGCATAATTTTACTTTTCACAGTAACACAGTAATTTCTAACGGCTGTATTCTGTATTAGATGTAATTTATTAGATGTAATAAAATATACAATCATTGGTTAGATGTATGAGAGGGCATTACGGCCCTAATCTGGCTAAGCTAAATCAATCAGTTAATACATAAATAACAAACACATAAAGAGTATTTGTTGATGACAAGACGAAACTTTTAATACACCCTTTCGAAAATTAATCATAAGTTAATTTTACCAAGAGGTGCTGAATGTCTCAACGTTAAGTGCAGATGATGATTTGCAGGTTTAGCCAGCTTCCTAATTCGAGCTAAGCTTTCCGAGTGAAAAATTTACCTTCTGTCGCTGCAGAGTTCCCTTGAGTGAGGAATCTAATTCTTTTTCCATTTCCTTTGGCAATCCTCTTTGCCGTGTCGGTAATCCTGTCAGCTTCCTAACGACGCTAACAAGGCGTGCTCGGTCGATGGCGGAGGCTCTAGAATTATTCCTGAGGGGATTCCACATCTCCCGAGTACCGAGCAGCACCCAATCAAACGGCATACCGATGACAACTTTTCCAAACAGAACAAAATTTTCATAAGATACTTCTCATATGCAGCTACCGGGCATATGCTGCTAAGAGTTTTCCAATGAGTCGAAGCTGTCAAAGTGTTACTCCTAAAGTTGCGGTGCCAGTTTCAGATGTCAAATATTTTCAGTCCAAGGAATGTTAAAATATTTTTAATTTTGTTTTCCTATTTTGATATATTTCAACTTATAACACATTGTAGTTCCAGAACACCTTTATTATCTAATTGTAAGTTTTTCCTTAACTGTATACACATATCTGTCGAACACCCACCGCCATACCTAAGGTCTCAGAGCTCGTGTCGGAGGTAATTCTGTTCGAATCGTGGTGCTGGAAATCGTGCTCATATTTGAGCGGCAAGGGAAGGGTAGGTGGTGACGTTCTCGATCACCACTCTTTGCGCCATTGTCCTAGATTAATGTAAATTGAAGGTGGAGAGGGGAAGAAAGGGAAGAGAGGGGATCACAGTTGTCAGCTGCGTTGGGACATTAGGTGGAATCAGCAGCGACGAGGGAAAATAGTTACCCGGACCAGGATTCAAACCTGGGATCTCCTTCTTACTAGGCAGGTGCATTGCCCTTTGCGCCATCCGAGACAAAGAATTATCGCAACTGCACGGACTACCCAGTTACGCCTCATGGCCGATCCACGTTCCAATCAAGCGCCACCTATCAATAGTCTCCAGTCTATTTTCTCCAAATTCGCCCTCTCAGATTCTCACAGGAGGTCGGACGTATTTGAACATCCGCACTGCAGAAGGCCAACGAAAATCTGTGCATGCGTGTCGAAAGGAACTTTGCATCGTTATCAGAATAACACAGTCACTCCAATATCGTATTTCTCTGCCGACACCGGGCACACGACTTTCAAGAACAACGTCAGACCTGTACGGGAATATACACCAAAGAAACTGGGTTAATCATGCGTATTCAAATACAAAGCTATGTAAACAGGCAGATAACGGCGCTGCGATCGACAACGCCTATACAGGGTGTTAGAAAAAGGAAAGGCCAAACTTTCAGGAAACATTTCTCACACACAAATAAAGAAAAGATGTTATGTGAACATGTGTCCGGAAACGCTTAATTTCCATGTTAGAGCTCATTTTCGTTTCGTCAGTATGTACTTTACTTCCTCGATTCACGGCCATGATTTCATACGGGATACTCTACCTGTGCTGCTAGAACATGTGCCTTTACAAGTACGACACAACATGTGGTTCATGCACGATGGAGCACCTGTACATTGCAGTTGAAGTGTTCGTATGCTTCTCAACAACAGATACGGTGACCGATGGATTGGTAGAGGCGGACCAATTCCATTGCCTCCACGCTCTCCTGACCTCAACCCTCTTGACTTTAATTTATGGGGGCATTTGAAAGCTCCTGTCTACGCAACCCCGGTACCAAATGTAGAGAATCTTCGTGCTCGTATTGTGGACGGCTGTGATACAATCCGCCATTCTCCAGGGCTGCATCAGCGCATCAGGGATCCCATGCGACGGAGGTTGGATGCATGAATCCTCGCTAACGGAGGACATTTTGAACATGTCCTGTATCAAAGTGTTTGAAGTCACGCTGGTACGTTGTGTTGCTGTGTGTTTCCATTCCTTGATTAATGTGATTTGAAGAGAAGTAATAAAATGAGCTCTAACATGGAAAGTAAGCTTTTCCGGGCACATGTCCACATAACATATTTTCTTTCTTTGTGCGTGAGGAATGTTTCCTGACAGTTTGGGCGTACCTTTTTGTAACACACTGTATAAGACGACAAGCATCTGGTGCAGTTGTTAAATCTGTTACTGGTGCTACAATGGCAGGTCACCAAGATTTAAGAGTTTGAACGTGGTGTTATAGTCGGCGCACGAGCCGTGGGACACAGCATTTCCGAGTCAGCGATGGAGGGGGATTTTCCGGTACGACCATTTCAAGAGTATATGGTGAATACCAGGAATCCGGTAAAACATCAAATCTCCGACATCGCTGTGGCCAGAAAAAGATCATGCAACAGCGACCACCGACGACTGAAGAGAATCGTTCAACGTGATTGTAGTGCATCCCTTCCGCAAATTGCTGCAGATCTGGGTCATTAGCAAGTGTCAATGTGAGAACCATTCAACGAAACGTCATCGATATGGGCTTTCGTATACGAAGGCCCAGTCGTGTACCCTTGATGACTGCACAACGCAAAGCTTTAGCCTCACCTGGTCTCGTCGACACCGACATTCGACTGGAAACATGTTGCCTGGATAGACGAGTCTCGTTTCAAATAGTATCCAGCGGATGGACGTGTATGGATATGGAGACAACCTCATGATTCCTTCGATCCTGAACGTCAGAAGGGGACTGTTCAAGCTAGAGGAAGCTCTGTAATGCTGTGGGGCGTGTGCAGCTGCAGTGATATGGGGCCCCTGATACGTCTAGATACGACTCTGACGGGTGACACGTACGTAAGCATCCTGCCTTTTCACCTGCATCCATTCGCATCCATTGTGCATTTCGACAGACTTGGGCAATTCCAGAAAGGCAGTGCGACAGCCCATACTTCCAAAATTGGTACAGAGTGGCTGCAGGGACACTCATCTGAGTTTAAATACTTCCGCCGGTCACCAGGCTCGCCAGACATGAACATTATTGACCTTATCTGGGATGCCTTGCAACATGCTGTTCAGAAGAGATCTCTACCCCCTCGTACTCTTACGGATTTATGGACAGTCCTGCAGGACTCTTATGTCAGTTCCCTCCAGCACTACTTCAGATATCAGCCGAGTCGACGGCACATCGTGTTGCGGCACTTCTGCGATTTCGCGGGGCCCCTACACGATATTACGCAAGAGTACCAATTTATTTGCCTCGTCAGTGTACATTATGGATGTACGAGTCCAGGTCGTAGACGTATGGTTGACGATATATGGAAGTTTCGGTCTGGCTGTGAGGCGTGCACAGATAGTCAGATGGTAAGGCGACTGTTCGCGATAAGCGGGAGGTTCGAGTACTAGTCCCGGTTTACCTCAAATTTCTCATAGTCTCAGTCCAGTCTACAGCTGATGGTGGTACTTATTGGCAACTATGTATACATGTAGTGAAGTAGTTTCAGCTCTAGGAGGTTGTGGACGATATACACTCCTGGAAATGGAAAAAAAGAACACATTGACACCGGTGTGTCAGACCCACCATACTTGCTCCGGACACTTCGAGAGGGCTGTACAAGCAATGATCACACGCACGGCACAGCGGACACACCAGGAACCGCGGTGTTGGCCGTCGAATGGCGATAGCTGCGCAGCATTTGTGCACCGCTGCCGTCAGTGTCAGCCAGTTTGCCGTGGCATACGGAGCTCCATCGCAGTCTTTAACACTGGTAGCATGCCGCGACAGCGTGGACGTGAACCGTATGTGCAGTTGACGGACTTTGAGCGAGGGCGTATAGTGGGCATGCGGGAGCCCGGGTGGACGTACCGCCGAATTGCTCAACAAGTGGGGCGTGAGGTCTCCACAGTACATCGATGTTGTCGCCAGTGGTTGGCGGAAGGTGCACGTGCCCGTCGACCTGGGACCGGACCGCAACCACGCACGGATGCACGCCAAGACCGTAGGATCCTACGCAGTGCCGTAGGGGACCGCACCGCCACTTCCCAGCAAATTAGGGACACTGTTGCTCCTGGGGTATCGGCGAGGACCATTCGCAACCGTCTCCATCAAGCTGGGCTACGGTCCCGCACACCGTTAGGCCGTCTTTCGCTCACGACCCAACATCGTGCAGCCCGCCTCCAGTGGGGTCGCGACAGGCGTGAATGGAGGGACGAATGGAGACGTGTCGTCTTCAGCAATGAGAGTCGCTCTGCCTTGGTGCCAATGATGGTAGTATGCGTGTTTGGCGCCGTGCAGGTGAGCGCCACAATCAGGACTGCATACGACCGAGGCACACAGGGCCAACACCCGGCATCATGGTGTGGGGAGCGATCTCCTACACTGGCCGTACACCTCTGGTGATCGTCGAGGGGACACTGAATAGTGCACGGTACATCCAAACCGTCATCGAACCCATCGTTCTACCATTCATAGACCGGCAAGGGAACTTGCTGTTCCAACAGGACAATGCACGTCCGCATGTATCCCGTGCCACCCAACGTGCTCTAGAAGGTGTAAGTCAACTACCCTGGCCAGCAAGATCTCCGGATATGTCCCCCATTGAGCATGTTTGGGACTGGATGAAGCGTCGTCTCACGCGGTCTGCACGTCCAGCACGAAGGCTGGTCCAACTGAGGCGCCAGGTGGAAATGGCATGGCAAGCCGTTCCACAGGACTACATCCAGCATCTCTACGATCGTCTCCATGGGAGAATAGCAGCCTGCATTGCTGCGAAAGGTGGATATACACTGTACTAGTGCCGACATTGTGCATGCTCTGTTGCCTGTGTCTATGTGCCTGTGGTTCTGTCAGTGTGATCATGTGATGTATCTGACCCCAGGAATGTGTCAATAAAGTTTCCCCTTCCTGGGACAATGAATTCACGGTGTTCTTATTTCAATTTCCAGGAGTGTATTACGTCCGTTGTGTGGACAATATTTGTGACTACGCAAAGTACATCCGAACGGCGTCCAGCAGCACCGAGGAGATCGACTCTGCAGTCTCCCAGCACTGTAATCGGTAATACACGCACCAGAGCTCGGCAGACAGGAAATGTGTTGAGTTCCGCTCGCTCGTTCCCTGAGGTGCTTACTGCCAGTGCCAATCAGGGTGGAGGTCTTCTGTTTCTAGAGGCTACTGAGTCCAGCAAACCTAGGGTATCCGTCTAATAAACGAGGACGCTGTTTTGAGGAAAGTTACAGATGTTCTCCCCATCTCAAACCCCGACCCTCCGTTGTTCGCGCGGATGACATTCGTCATCCACATGACTTTCTCGCACAATTTTGTCTGACAGGGTTGGACTAAGCCATTTTTCAGTAACTTTCTGTTAACGCTATGGATGTGTCCTCCAGTTATTGTTAGCTTTCAGTTGCGAAAGATACATTGTTTATGAAACATTATTATAGTCTGGAGGACACTGGTCATTTGTGCGACCTTTCCTGCGACAATCTGAAACAAAGTAAGTCTATATTACTCTATTGTTTTCCTAGATTCAATCGACCTTTCCTGTGCGTAAATTTAGGCCTATTGAAACTAGTATTCTTTTTATTTTAGGACTTTGGAAGAAATGTCAAAGGCAAAAAAACATCGGACAGAGTTTAGTAGAGATCCTAGTGTACGGCTGGAATGGTTCAATGCGCTGAGCGATGAAGATGCTATGCAGTGATAGCGCTGACTCACAGTCTGAGGATTGTGTTTATGAAAGCCGTGATGATTCAGGAACAGAACAAGAAGAATTAGAAAACAATGAATATGAGTCACAGGAAGAAGAAACTCAAGAGTATGCATTTTTTTTAGGAAATATGGAATAACTAAATGGAGGAAAAATAAATATCCTACTAATGTTAGAAGCAGATCTTGTAACGTTATTACGTATTTGCCTGGACCAAAAAATCAAGCTCGTATAAAAAAGAAATAGAAATTCTGTATTTGTTATTGGATCAAAACATAATAAGCATTATCGCAACATGCACTAATGTATACATCAATGAAGTTCGTGGTAACTTCTCTAGGGAAAACGATGGTAAAGAAACAGATGTGATAGAGTTCAGAGCTTTCATTTGTTTGTTATATCTTTGTGGATCTTTGAGATGTTCTAGGAAGAGTATATCGATATTTTGGTATAACTGAAAGGGATACAGACTTGAATCATGTTGTTCATACATGAGTGAAAACCGATTCACGATTCCGTTGAGATGTCTGAGGCTTGATAATGTCCGTCATAGAAGTCTTCGCAGAGAGATTGACAAGTTGGCTCCGATCAGAGTGGTACTTGAACTATTTACGAACAATTGCCAAAAATATTTTTCACCTAGTGAATATCTTACTGTTGAGGAACAGCTTTTGACATTTAGAGAAAAAATGCCCATTCAGGCAATATATTTCTAGCAAACCTGAAAAGTATGGGTGCTTGCTTTGGTTGATGTAAAAACAGCTTACACTTTGAATTTAGAGCCGTACGTCGTTAAGCAACCAGAGGTACCATATAATCCCAGTTATTCAGCTGAAGATATTGTTCTTTGAATGCTCGAACCAATACAAGGTACAAGCAAAAATGTTACTGCTGACAACTTGTTTACACGTTTGTCTTTAGTCCAGAAACTTCAGACGAAGAAAACAAGGGGAAAGTGCAGAAAGAATTTCTACCAAATACAGAAAGGGAGCCAAAATCATCTCTCTTTGGATGTCAACAGGATTGTACATTGTTCTCATACCGCCCAAAGAAAAATAAAATAGTATTGGTGTTGTCAGGCATGCATTTCGATGACGCTATAGATTGTTCAACAGTGGAACAAAATAAATCTGAAATGATTACTTTCTGTAACATGTCAAAAGTGGGGGTAGATCTTTTAAATCAGCTTTGTCAGAAGAACAATCTGTCACGTAATACTAAAAGGTGGCCAATGCCCTTATTGAAAGTTTTTCATGTGAAACTCGGAGGAGAGCTAAACTACTGTTAGGCACTCTAGAAATTGTGGAATAGCCAGAAAAATCAGCTGGGTTACGTTGAAGGTGTTATGTATGTGGAAGAGACGAAATAAAACAACTTGTAGATGGTGCACTACATGCAACAACTAGACATACGTAGATCACCCGAAAGTCATATGTGTAAAATTTGTTGTCAAATAATGTGTTCTTTATGTCAGTTTTATTTGCACTTTGTCACTAAATTTTTGTTTGTATATGCTTATTAGTTATGTCGTTGTTTTGAAATAAATGTTTCCATGTTCTTTTGACAAGTAGTTGCATTGTTACACGCACCTCAACGCTTACATGGAAAACATATGTAAATGTGTTATTTTGAAATGTAACCTTATTACACTACTGCAGGAAATGTTTCAAACGTTAGAAATATTATACTGTGTACGAATATTAAATGTGTTATATTTTGATTTAACAAAACAGTCATAAAATCAATCATAAGGACAATTCAATGTACACAAATAGACCGTCCGCCTTGTGGATGACACCTGTCATGTCACGAATGTTTGCGCGAATAACGGAGGGTTAAGAATGTGATTTAACATTCTGCAGTGCGTTCATACTTTTGCATTCTTCTGTAACTTGAAAATAAGTAATTTGATGGTACCCAGTTGTATTCATTGTAGCAAGACATCTCCTCAACATTATTGACCTCCAAATTAATCTAGAGCAGAATATCATTAAGACTAGATACCTCACCTAATTTATTTATCTAGGTGTCGGTTGTCAATGGCAGTGCTGTTTGATTCATTTAAAGGGGAGATTTTTCCATTGCGGATGCAACATTAAGCAACCACCCATACACACGCCGTAAGTACATAACAAAACCTAGGGTCTTACAGCGGTAACTGTAAAAGTGGTTCACATGACCTAGTCACACGTCTGCATTGGTACACTGTCAGATGTCAGTGATCCAGTAAGCACTGTAAACGTAATTGATTCTGTCATTGAATCTACACAGGCACAAGTGTGGGTCGTGTGACGTAGAGCTTTATGTTGAACGATGTCTGATGAAAGATCTGTTCCGAAACAGTTGTAGCTGTGCCAGCAGTGTACTCTGTCGTCAGATCTGCCACAACTAGTCATCTGTCCGACTTTACGATTCCGCCGATCATGTTCTGTGATGAAGCGTGGATGTCCGACAACTTGTCGCCTACTGGTGGGTTGATCATCATTCAACTTAGATGATCATGGCAGTATCACGTGAACAGCCCACCAGTTTCGCGTTTTCAAGATGATAGGCCCCACGCGTCAGGCCATAACGACCTGAAATTTGTAAAAGTCGCTTATGTCCGTGAATTTTTCTATCTGCGGAGGGTACCGTCCCCAGTCGTACCTGCTCATCTTATACAGCGTCACATGTCCTCAACGTCACGAGGTTGCATTCCGCCACGGAGTAGGTAGCGCCGCTCTTTAATGAAGGTCCACAAGGGACCTCGAAAATCAAGAACTGTTCGCACTAAGCTGTGATGGAATGGCACAGAAGCAAATGATGTACACGGATCGTCTGAAACTGTCTGCGCCACAATACATGCAACTGAAAACGTTATAAGTACCGCAAGCTGGCTAAATCCATAGGCAGATCAATCGGAATTTTTACACAGGACCTAAGGTGCCCAGGGAGGACAGGTTAAATACCTCGGTGTCGTTCGGCACCCCCGCCCCGCGCCGCTATGAGTGGTAGCTCGGGGAGCGGCAAGTGCTCAAGGCCCGGCCTAGCGTGTTCTGCTTATCGGCTCTTTCTGATATGTGTTTTGTTTACGGTGCGGGTCGGATTTGCCTCAGTCCATGCCCGGGCACTTCGAAGTGAATATCGTTTGCCATTTAACTGCTACTTTTTCTTTCTAACATTGGTGGTGAAACTTGTGCAGGTAAGTGTATTTGTTTTCAATTCATCACTCTTTATCTATAAAATAATAATTTTCAGCGTTATTACACACAAATTTAATTTTTATAGACAGGTCTTAAAACTTGCGTGGACGTAAGAGGAACTTATTTTGTGTTGAAGATAAATTTGTCATACGTCTAAATTAAAATGTGTTTTGAGACACGTCTATAAAAATAAAATGTTTGTATAATTACACTGAAAATAATTATTTTATACATAAAGTACTATAAACTGAAAACAAATGCACTTACCTGCAAAAATTTTACCACAGATTTGTACAAAGATAAAACAACAGGTAAATCGAAACCGACGTTCACTGCGGAATGCCTGGGCGCAGACTGAGGCAAATCCTGTGCGCACAGTAAACGAAACATAGACTAGTCGGTGCCGATAGAACACTTAAGTGTGGCGTCGGCCACCTGCTGTTCCCCGAGCTACCACGCCTGGCTGATCGGGGGGCACAGAAGGTGTTAATACACTGAGGTGACAAAAATCATGGGATACTAATATGCACACGTACAGATTGCGGTACACAAGATATGAAAGTGCAGTGCGAAGGGCAATGGCGGTTGCGTAGAATTGTCAGTGCTGACAGGCATGCAGCACTGCGGAAAATAACCGCAGAAATCGATGCGGGACATACGACGAATGTATCCGTAATGGCAGTTCGCCGAAATTCGGAGTTAATGGTTTGTGGCCTCAGACGACCGAAGCGAGTGCCTTTGCTAATAGCACGACCTTGCCTTCCTGGGCTAGTGACCACATCGTCCATCTCGTTTGGACCCTAGAGGAAAGGTAAATCATGACCTTGTCAGATGACTCCCGATTTCAATTGGTAAGAGTTGATTGTAGAATTCGAGTGTGGCACAGAGCCCACGAAGCATGGGCCCAAGCTGTGAAAAAAGCCATTGTGCAAGCTGGTTGTTGTTCCATAATTGTGTGTGCTGTGTTTAGATGTAATGGACTAGGTCCTCTGGTCCAACTGAAGCAATCATTGACTGGAACATTTGCAGCCAGGCAACCAAGGAATTTTTATGGATGACAGTGTGTCATACCAACGGACCACTACTGTTCGCGATTGGTCTGCATAATTCGGGCGTATGATTTCGCCAACCAGATCGCTCCAAATGAATCCGATCGAACATTTACGGGACATAATCGAGAGGTCACTTCGCGCACATACTCCTACACTGGCAATACCTTTCGCAGTTATTGACGGCTGTAGAGGCAGCATGTCTCAGTATTTTGCCGAATACTTCCAAGGAGTTGCTCCAGTACGGGAAAAACGAGGTTCGACGCCATATTGGCAGATATCGTGTGACTTTTATCACCTCAGAGTATTGTTATTCATTTTACGACGGCCATACTGAAAGTAATCAGTAATAATTTTTAAAATGTTTTATCATTGTCTTTTAGACAAACGAAGTACATCATCAAAATCCTCGTACTTTCTGTAATTTTTCAACACAGTTTCCCCATCTTTGTGCACATTTTCCCGTTGCAGGGACGTTCAGATCTGAGGCGGATTTCAGCAGCACATTTTCCCTCTTTAACAAGGAATTCAATGATAACATGCTGTCGAAACTGAACACTGGTGTCGGCCATTTTTGGAGTACTTTCTGTGGGCCAGTGTAGATGCCAATCACATCACAATACCGCAACTTGCGGTGTAAGGTCTGCGGATTACGATACTACACTCCATTTTCTTACATTGTTGGAATTGTAGTTTTAAGATGGGTTGCTCACGACTTTCGCTACGGCTTTCGTATTATTTTCAGATATGACTTTGTAAGGAAATCAAAACACGTAACTGCTTCAAAAAATGTTAAATCATAACCCACCATATACGCAGAGAGACTAGGACGAAAGCAAGCAATAAAACAAAAACAAAAATCTGTCTTGTAGCGAAACTGAAGTAGATAGTTTCTATGAATTAGTATGGGTCGAGGTTCCACTTACAACCGGAATAAATTAATAATTGCTTCCCTTTACCGAGCCTGAGTCTTATTTCAAAAAAGTACTTAAGTCATACAATATGAAACTTCCCTTTAGAAAAATTATACACGACTGTGCTTAAACTGACACACAATATTTTTAGCGCAACGCAATCTGACTTTCAATAATCCCTACAAAAGAATGGCCCTGACTAACATTAACCTATACCTTTCACAAATCACTTACCTCACCAAAAATCTTCGTTACTCGAACTACTGCAATACAGCAAGCGCCACTACTGCCAGCTAACTAAAAGATTCAAACTATGGAAGTCACTAACTACTGATAGGGATAGTTAGCAAATGAAAGATTTTAATAGAGAACAAACAATGTATTTACCTTAATAGTCATAATATATATATATATAGCAGTTCATGACATCCAGTCTTACAAATTTCAAAACTCCGCCATCTCTCTCCCCACATCCACCACTGCTGGCGGCTCACCTCCAACTGCGCAACGAACGCTACGCGCTGTTAGCATCCAGCTGCCGCTGCCCAACACTACAATGGCAGACAACAATGCAAACCAGCCACAGACTGCACACGGCACAGCCAGTGATTTTCATACAGAGCGCTACGTGGCGGCGTCGTTACCAATAAAAAAACCTAAACAGCCTACTTACAAATATAGTTAGCGGTGGCTTCAATCTACTCTCGACATTTGGCGAAATACATGTTTAAAGTAGGTGGTAGGCATAAAACATCGTCCGAGTTCTTAGTGAATGTCTTCTCAGAAAATTATGTTGAACATTTAGGTCAGCAGCCTAATCGATATATGAAGAGATGCTAAAACGTGCTTGAACTCTTAGCAACAAGTAATCCTGATCAAATGTGGAGCATCTTCAGAGATACAGGGACTGACGAACGTATGTCGTTGTAGAGAGATTGAATAACTTAACATCCATATCTACTAAAAATAAACACAATATACATCCATTTGGAAAAGAAAATAAGGATTCACTAGAAGCCTCCCTATGAGACAGTATCTACCTTCAAAACTGTCTACGAGAGTGTAGACCAGATGTGGCTTGGATTTAGAGAAATAGTATCGGCGGAAATTAATAGCTTTGTACCAGATAAATTAAAAAGAGATCGTACTGATCTCTCATGGTACACAAAAACAGGTTACGCTACTTTTGCAGCAGCAACGAAAAAAAGCATGCCAAATCTAAAGGAACGCAAGATCTCTAAGATTAGCAATGTTTTACTGAAATTCGGAACAGCACAGACTTCAACGCGATCTGCTTTTAATCGCTTTCCAACGGAATTCTATCTCTAAAACTGGCAGAAAGTCCAAAGACATTCAGGTCATTTGTAAAGTACAAGTGGCAAGATGCAATCAATATCTTGACTGCGCTATACCAATAGTAATATTACCGCTGATAGTGCTACTAAACCGGAGTTATTAAACACAGTTTTCCGAAATTCATTCACCAAAGAAGAGGAAGTATTATTACAGAATTCAAATCAAGACCAACTGCCAACATTAGTAACTGAGAAACAGACATCCTCGGAGTAGCAAAGCAGCTCAAATTACTTAATAAAGGCAAGTCTTTTAGTCCAGTTGGTGTACCAGTTTGGTTTCTTTCATAGTATGCTGGCACAATAGCTTTATACTTCACAATCGTACACAACCGCTCGCTGGACGAAAGATTCATACCTAAAGACCTGCACAGGTCACGGCGATAATAAAGAAAGGAAATAAGATTAATCCCATGAATTACTGACCTGTATCCCTGACGATCTGCTGTAGGATTTTGGAAGATACGTTGTGCTCGAAGATTATGAATTACGTCGAAGGAAACAATCTATAAGCATATAGTCACCACAACTCAGAAAATATCATTCTTATGAAACACAACTAGCTCTTTATTCGCACGAAATAATGAGTGCTACCAACAAGAGATTTAAAATTTATTCATATTTCTAGATTTACAGAAGGTCTCTGACACCTCTTCTCACAAGAGAAAGCTAATTAAATTGTGCACCTCGGAAATATCATCTCATTTCTACCACTAGATTCGGGATTTTATGTCACATTACGTAGTAATATACGGAAAGCCATTGGGTAAAATGGAAGTGATTTGTTGGGTTACCCAAAGAAACGTTACTGGACCTCTGTGTTCCTAATGTATATAAACGGTTACCGTCTAGTAACGTATTTAGAAGATCAAAACCAATTGCAGAATGATTTAGACCAGATATCTATATGGTGCGAAAAGTATCAATTGACTCTAAATAGTGAAAAATGTACTCCACATGAGTACTAAAACGAATTCACTAAATTTCGGCCGCCCGCTGTGGACGAGCGATTCTAGGCGCTTCAGTCTGGAACCGCGCGACCGCTACGGTCGCAGGTTCGAATCCTGCCTCGGACATGGATGTTTGTGATGACCTTAGGTTAGTTAGGTTTATGTAGTTCTAAGTTCTAGGGGACTGATGACCTCAGATGTTATGTCCTGTACTGCTCAGAGGCATTTCAACCATTCTGAACTATATTTCGTTTACACGATAAATTACACAGATCTAAAGGCTCTTAATTACAGTTACGTGTAACTTAAACTTTAACGATACGTAGGTAATGCCATAGAGAAAGAAAACTAAAGACTGAGTTTTTTTGGCAGAAGACTTCGAAGATGCAACAGGTCCACAAAAGAGACTGCCTACGCTACACTTTTCCATCCTCTGCTAAACTAACGATGTGGGACCCTTACCAAATAGGACTGACAGAAGACATCGTAAAAGTTCAAAGAAGGGCAGCTCATCTTGTATTTCGATATATAGGAGAGAGAGTGTCACGTATTGTTAAGCAAGATGGGGTGGCAATCATTAAAACAAATGCGAGGCCTTTGTCCTTTCTATGCTAAAACATTTCGTTAACGCCGTTATACATAGGAAGAAATGATCGACATAATAAAATAAGAGAAATCAAAGCTGTTGTGAAATATTTAAGTGTTTATTTTTCCCAAGCGCTGCTCGAGAGTGGATCGGTAGAGAAATAGGCTGAAGCTGGTTCGATGAACCCTCTGCCAGGCACTTGAAAGTGAATTGCAGGGGGATGTAAATATGGATGTATATGTAGATCTCGGCCTGCGCGTATTATGTGCTACAGTAATTTTAAAGCAGGTTAATTGTAAAAAGTCATAGTTTCCCGATGGGTCATTGCAAAGGTATCTACAAGATTTACAGGAAAGAGGTATGTTCTCTTACGACTGCAATGTGCAAGTAATTACCTCAAGTGAGGACAGGTATTAACGTCGGGTAGGCAGAAAATGAGGTTTTGGACCAAGATTGATCTCAGTCGTGACTTTGCAATAACGAGTTAAAACGAGTAACGCCTTGAAGCTGATAACTAGACGCTGTGTTGGTAGCAACAAAGATAAAATGCTAGTGTGGGTAGAAAAGAGCGTTTTAGTTTCTTCGAAAGTCTGATTTTAACAAATTGGATGTACAGTGGATCTTAGCTGTGCCTATTATGAGTGCGGTCAAATCACCTTCAGTAAAAAAAATTCTGGATTGCGCAATAAAGTTAACATACAGTTCTATCCTCTCTATTTGTAGGCCTAGTGACGTCTTTGAGTCATTATCTATCTGATTGGCTGTTGTGGAATTAATTACGTCTATTACATCTATTATTATAGATAACCTGTCTTGAGCTGACTGCAATGTAATTAAAAAGAATTACACCAGACACGTTTCGCTTTTATTTACAAAGCATCTTCTGTTGTATTGGTGTTTCTTTCCATAGTCTGCACCTTCCCATCTTGCCTGCAGTGGTTGGTGTCATCAGGCTTCATTTCACAACTGCAGTTTTTTGCGTTTTCGTTATTTGCTGCTCTGCACTATTTATAATTGACTTTCTTAACTGTTTCTCATTCATCACTGACACAGTATTACGTAATATTACTGTTTCAGAACTTCAGTTCATTAATTATTTCGAAGCACAATTTGTGAAAATTCTGTATGAATATGCTGGGGCTTACTACCGAGATCTTTTCTTCGAAAATTATAATTAGGCACAATTGCGGATTGTCACTTTGTAATCTTCCCACTTCGTACGGTATACGCAACAATCTACAATGATTACTGTACCTACAGTTCCGAATAAAACTGACCGAAATGATTTGCAGAAGTGTATTACCAATCATCAGTATGGCCGTTGAGTCCACTGTCTTAATAAACATTGAGTGTAAACAAATGCTGTTACCAACATCATAACTGAATTTATCGCTACTTAAAAATCTGCATTTAATGAAATTATAGTCATGGAATGCAACAATCGAAAACTGGACAGTTTATGTCTGGAACCAACTGACTATAATGCCAATGGCTTTCAACATCAAAGAAAGATTTCCACAATTTCTACTCCGGTCTAAATTTTTATGTGCAATATAACTATTTCTTGCAGAGATCAACTTTGTGATATTTCATTTTTATAGCTATCTAGTAGCACAGCTGTTCATTAAATGCAGTGTTTAAAAAAGTGTCGAATACTTCGAGAGGTGGCAGTACTCATCGAAACAAGAAAAATAATTGTTCTGGAAATGCATACTTTCTGCGATAAACACGTGTTTACAGGACATGTCCATTCATGATAATGCGCCCCTCCGTTCTCCAGCGTAAGGAATGACGCACCTTTGAAGAAACCCGGCTGTTGTTGTTGTTGTACTTGCTGACACGCATTAAAGACGCAACCCTGTAGTGTCCGCACATCATTGACTGGAGTGCTGTAGACCAATTCCTTGAAGTGTCCCCATACCAAAAGTCTAGGGGACTGAGGTCTGGGGGACAATCAGGTCACGGTGCTTTCCCCCCCCCCCCCCCCCCCCCCCAGCCCAGCGGTCCTGAAATATCAGCGTCAGATGATCACGCACCTTGTGACGAACCACATTTGTGTTCGTTTCTGTAAAGGCAGAGCTTCCAGCAAGGTAGCAATACAGGAATGGGTGTTAAGGCCTTTTTACTGAACTTCTTGCTGATTTTCATCTATCCACTGGTTATGGAAATTCGCAACACCACGTCTTGTAAACCCTGCCTCACCTGTAAATAAAACCTTTGATAAGAACAGTGGATCTGCGGCACAGCCACTGACAGAACCACAGTTTGCCATGATGATCCTGCGGCTGTAGATGTTGTGGGTACAGCAATTCTTCAGGAAGTATCCTGACACCCCCCCCCCCCTCCCCACTCACACACACACCAGATAAGAGAGTAAGACACCCCTTCTGCTGCTGTTAATCGTCTCACACTGGTCCCAGCGGTTTCTTCCAATAACGTAGCACACGCCGCTCCATATCAGGCGAGCAGACTGTGCCTCTCACTGTCAGACTTCCGAGATGCAAGGGTACCTGTGGCTCTCTGAGGCTGGAAAGGTCTTCCCAACAGCTCATCAGAGGCCACTCTACGCTTTGGATATTTTTCAGCTTAGAGAGCATGAGCTCTGAGGCTATGTCCATAGCAGAATATCATATTCGCTTTTTCACATGCCGACTAGTAGGCACCCATTGCCACAAGTGGTGGAAGAGACAAAATAGAAATGTACCTACAAACAGCGCAATTACATTAAACGCATTTCTAAGGAGGTAGAACAACATGATGCGTATTAAGGGTTGACTGTACTGTACAAAAAGGCACACAAACATGACGAAAACTAACGTAGCCTACAGCACGACTCGAACAACACAACTGGCTGCAATTGTACAGAGCGCCAATGCAAGGACTGTGCTAAAATACGCAACCAAGCGTAACGCAGCCGTTCCTATAAACACGTGATTACCTCGGAAAGAATGCGTTTCTGGACCCATGTTCATTGGACTTATTTTTCTTGTTTCTATGAGTACTACCACCTCTCAAAGTAGTCGACGCTTTTTTTGAAAACTTTGCATTTCAGTTTTCCCCCGAATCACTAATTACGTTTTTCTTTATTACCCTCATTACTTTCAAGCAATTAAACCTTTGATTGCAAAACTAGACCTCATGCTGATCAATTTCTTATCACTTTGTCCATTTCCCACTCTTCCTTTACCTATGAAAACTCTGACAAAAGTCCATTGTCTGATTTATAGTGCGTTCTGGTTTCGCTCAGCACGAATGTTTGACCAAAAAGAAGGGACCGGTTGATAAGACACATCCTGAGCCACCACCAAACACTTTTGTAATAAAAGAACGTGCATGAGCTAGGGAAGAAGGGGGAGGAGTGGGATTGAAAATGAAAGAGGGAGACGAACACTTGCAAACATTGAATTCCGTACTTTAATTATTTCTCCTTGTTTTTTGGACGGAACACGTATTTTTACGTCGATAACATGGTTTAAGATATTTTACCGAAGGTAATGTCCTTCGGTAAGTACAGCCTTTTCCCACTTTTCGGCTAACAAATAGGTTACAAGGAAAAAATCTGAGAAAGGCCATTATGCGTGTACCAAAAAAACGAGTGGCGTGTGGTGAATATGGCGGCTGGTGCGAAACATTCCACAGAAGTCCCTTCAAAGTATCCTTCCCCCGATTTGCAACATGGAATTTGGTATTGTGATGAAGCAGAAGGAATTTGCCAACAGAATGCAATTTTCGCCCTGCAGAGAAGTGTGCCTTGATACGAAACTTCGTGGCAGATTAAAACTGTGTGCCGAACCGAGAGTCGAACTCGGGGCCTTTGCCTTCGTCACTAAGTGCTCTACCGACTGAACTACCCAAACACGACTCACTACGTCTTCTCAGAGCTTTAGGTGACGAGATACTGGCGGAAGTAAAGCTGTGAAAACGGGTCATGAGTCGTGCTTGGGTAGCCCAGTCTGTAGAGCACTTGCTGGCGAAAGGCAGAGGTCCCGAGTTCGAGTCTCGGTATGGCAAACAGATTTAATCTGCCAGGAAATTTCAGAATTTGTGACGTCTCTGAGCATACTGCGGACGTTCGTTTTTAAGTGCGTGACAGAGATTGACTAATTGTGCTTCGTAGTATTCAGTATTCACGGACTAACCCAGCTGCAGCCGTTCGTGGTACATCAGTACGACCAGGACGCATTTTGACTCACTTACCTCAAAATGGTTGTCTCAAGGTGCAGAAATATGTCGTAGGAATTTAAGAGTGACTGTAATTAATTGAGGCCTCTTTCTATGTTCTTTTATCTCACACGAGCACTGATGGTCACGTCTAGGCACATGGCGAGGCTGGTTTGAGTTGTATGTAATGCATAGGTCGAATACTACTGATGAACTAGTCAGCCGGCACCGGGATTATAATTGGAAACTATCTGACTGAAAGTCACCATACAGTATTTCACCGGAGATGTTGCCTACTAAAGTGATTAAAATTATAAATAACCGAACGTAAACAGTCGTCCGATGAGAAACCTACAAGAAAGCCTTAGGAGATGTCTGTTATCAACAATCATGTTGTTAGAAAGTGAACTGTATTTGAATAAAGGGGACTGGTAATGAGAAGTTCTGTGAATAAAAACTGAGCACAGAACGTGAAATGAAGTGCTTATCGTGAATCGCGATGAAGGGTTGGCAGTAAAATGGAATGTCAGCATCAGAAAGGGCCTCTGCAGAAAGAAGCGACTAATTAAAAAGAAGCGCTGGGGGTTTCGACCTCTGGTGCCGCCACTCCAAGCCAAATCAAAGGCGCGCCCGCTTTGTGCCTTCTGCAGTGCTATTCGAGCGATCATCCCGACGGGAAGCGGCAGCAAACGTCACTTGCACCAACTCTGCCGTTTGCAGTGGAGGTAATTATGAAAAAGAGCTAACGGCCTTAATTTATCAACACGTGACGTGCGACTGTAATTGAGAACTCGTTCACGCACGTGCGAACTTTCAGCAGTAAGAGATTCATTATACATTACTTACAACTAATTGTTGTCTGTAAAGGAAGAGACGAACAAATCGAGGAAAGCATCCCATGCTAGTAGGGCTTGAGGACACGATCTGCGTACGCAAGGTAGTGAGACGTTGATGTGTGTTATTTTTAGCGTACGCGTCGTTACCTGAATTGTGCCGTAGCCGCCTCCATACTTAAGCGTAAATCATTCTTCTAAAAAAATCATCGTAGGAATGAATATATTGATGTAAGAAGTCTTGTAGCTATCGGATATTAAAAAGTAAAGTATAGTGATGAACCTTAAGATAAGAATAATATTTTGAAGTTGAACGGGTTAAAGTCCATTTTAACCATAACGTACAAACATCGTAGATCCCTCGAAGACGAATCTCTGCCCATTGGCTGCAAAAAACCACAGCATACATACGTCAACAAGAAGGGTAACGGGAATGATACATAAAATTATCGTCTAGTCTTACTCACTATCCGTTGCAGTCCTACAACATATTGAGAGGTGAAATGTAATGAAGAACCTAGAACAGAACGACCTATTTCTTGCCAACCAGCATGGATTCCCAAGACATCCATCCTGCGAAACTACTGGCCCTTTTCCATAACGATATTCTTACATTACAACATGGATTAAGGAAAGGCAAACTCACGTTTCTAGCATTTGTAGACTTAGAGAAGCCTTTTGACAGTGCTGACTGGAAGAGTCATTTTCAAATTCTGAACGTTACAGAGGTAAAACTCAGGGAGCGAAATGCTATTTACAATTTGTACAGAAACCAGATGGCAGTTATAAGAGTCGAGGTGCATGAAAAGGAAGCAGTGGTTGGGAAGGGAGTGAGACGGGATTGTAGCCTAACCCCGATGTTATTCAGTCAGTATATTAAGCAAGCAGTAAAGGAAACAAAAGAAAAATTGGGAGTAGGAATTAAAATCCATGGAGAAGGAATAAAAACTTTGAGGTTCGCCGATGACATTGTAATTCTGTCAGAGACAGCAAAGGACCTGGAAGAGCAGTTGAACGGTATGGACAGTGGTTTGAAAAAGCGATATAAGAGGAACATTAATAAAATCAAAAGGAAGCTAATGGAATGTAGTCGAATTAAATCAAATAATGCTGAGGGAATTAGATTAGGAAAAGAGACACTTAAAGTAATAGATGAGTTTTACTATTTGGGGAGCGAAATAACTGATGATGGTCGAAGTAGAGAGGATATAAAATGTAGACTGGCAATGGCAAAGAAAGCTTTTCGCAAGAAGAAAAATTTGTTAACATCGAGTATACATTTAAGTGTCAGAAATTCTTTTCTGAAAGTATTTGTGTCAGGTGTAGCCATGTATGGAAGTGAAACGTGGACGATAACTAGTTTAGACAAGAGTAGAATAGAAGCTTTTGAAATGTGGTGCTACAGAAGACTGCTCAAAATTAGATGGGTAGATCATGTAGCTAACAGGAGGTACTGAACAGAATTGAGGAGAAGAGGCATTTCTGGCACAGCTTGACTATAAGAAGGGATCGGTTGGTAGGACACGTTCTGAGGCAGCAAGGGATAACCAATTTAGTATTGGAGGGCAGCGTGTAGGGTAAAAATCGTAGAGGGAGACCAAGAGATGAATACACTAAGCAGATTCAGAAGGATGTAGGTTACAGTAGTTGCTTGGAGATGCAGAAGCTTGCACAGGATAGAGTAGCATGGTGGACTGCATCAAATCAGTCTCTGGACCGAAGACCAAACAACAACAACAACAACATTCTGATAGGTGGATAAAGGCACTCAGGTGTATACAATATTTCTTGACTTTCAAAAAGTATTTGACTCAGCACCACAACTACGCTTATTTTTGAAAGTACGACTGTATGTAGTACATCAAGTAAAATTTATGACTGGGTCGCGGATATCCCGGCTAGAAGTGTTTTTCAGATATGCCCCAGGGAAGTTTGTAGGAACCCTTGCTATTCGTATTGCATTTAACTGTACCGGCAGACAGCATTCATAGCGTTACGCAAGTTATGCAGGTGTCTATAGTGAAATAGTGCGTAAAGAGGTGCACAAATATTGACTCAGATCTAGGTAAGATTTCAAAATAGTGCAAAAATTCACAGCTTGCATAAATGTCCAGAGTGTAATATTGTACAGTTCAATAAACGAAAGAACGTAGAACTATAACGCTGGTATCAGTGATTCAAAATTAGAATCAGTCACCTCATGCGAATACAATGATGTAACAACTTGTGAGGATATGAAATGGTACGATCACATAGATTCATTTTATATCAACTGAAAGCAGGTTAGTTTTATTCGGAATTTCAATACTCCGTATTATTCCTTATACTTTTGGCTACAAAAATTTATTTTTCAACGAGGGTCTTACTCCACCTTACTCGGAGGGCCTATACGCCCGCATGGTACCAGTCTACTGATCGACTTCGTAGCCAACGTCTTGCTGCAACTACTTCCCCGTCATTCACGTAATGGTTTCCGTGGAGTCGGAAGGTGCGAAATCCGGGCTACATAGTAGATGAAAATAACGATCCATTGAACTTTTGTGAGCTCTTCCCGGGTGTGCAAACTTCCGCAAGGCCTTGCGTTGTCATGGACAACTCGGCATAGATGGTTCTTCGTTGCTATTTATCGTCTTCTGTTAGCGGTGCGCATCCCAGCGGGCATACGGTTTTAAGTTCAAATGTGCGTGAATTCCTAAGGGACCAAACTGCTGAGGTCATCGGTCCCTAGACTTACACACTACTCAATCTAACTTACGCTAAGAACAACATACACACCCTTGCCCGAGGGAGGACACGAACCTCCGGCGGGAGGGGCCGCGCAATCAATGGCATGGCGCCTCAAACCGCACGGCCGCTCTTCGCGGCGGTTTTGAGTACCCCAACCAGTGGCCGAGTGTGTCATCACTATCAACAGAGATGCCCAACTGCGAAGCGAGGTGTTTAATTGCGACCCTTCGATCACTCGGATGAGTGTATCCCCACGTCCCAACAGCATTCAGGGGATGGAACAAGCTTGCGCTTCCTTGTTGCGATGGTGACAGACGTCTCACCCAACGACTCATCGTGCTTTTATTTACTACCAGGTCTCCGTGGACGTACTCCAAGCGCCTATGACTGCCTCCAATTTTCTGTTGTTCCGCCAAAAGAAACTCAATGACAGCTCTCCTCTTGGATCACAGCTCCGTTACGGAGCCAATTTTGAAAGCTTCGTCACCTATCCGAGCGTCATGAAACTAAAGAGGCTAAAGCGAGAATATTCCACGATGTCCCACAACAAATTCGTTATATTTTCAACTGAAGTTGGCCGAGACAAAAACGTGTTACATTACTTATTGAAGGCTCCTCACATTTGCAGAGGGCAAACTTCGGGTCTTTGGCAGGATACTGGGGAAATGCAAATGGGACTGACACATATATCTTGAATGACCCGTCACAGGATATTGCTCATGCGTGTGGGACCCATACCAAATATGACTCAAAGGAGACATTCGAAGGTTACTAAGAAAAACTACGTGAAAGGTCACAGATTTTGGTCACGGGAGGGCGACACGGAAATGAAGAAGGACTTGAATTGGTAGCCCATTGAGGATAGACGCAAATTATCCACTGATAATCTCATAAAAAACTTTCAAGAGGCACTATTAACAGAAGATCCTGAAGATATTCTTCAGCCTCCTGTATCTCGTGGGGACCTTGAAGACAAACTAACGCACGCACAGAAGTTATTTAAGCCGTTATTTCCCTTGCACTCCGTACGGAACTGGCACAGAAACAGGGGCTAATAACTGGTACAATGTGTGGTACCGTCTGCTATGCCCTTCACAGTGGTTTGTAGAGCATACATTTAGATGTAGATGACATTTATAGCTATAAGATAATAGCATGAGAATGTGGTATCTGCAGTTATTGTATCAAATATGGGAATTACGAGCGACAGTTGCGGCAGTATAAAAGGGAGCCATTCCAATCATTTCATTTGTATAAAAGCTTTGGCCTTTTAATTTGAATTACGGCTTACAAAACACAATCTCAAAATAGTTACTGTTACTCTATAGTTGAAATAAAGAAACAACAATGTGCCCATTACACACTGACAGACAAAAACTGTGAAACACCGGGAATGGTAGAGGAAACCAAGTGAAACTTTACTGACTGATATGATATGTGATGTTATTTCAGAAATTACAAAATCGAGTCAAATATACAAACAGCTTTGCAGCATGGACCCACTTATTAGTAACACGTTACGCCCTGTCTGGCATGTACGCAAGCACCAATTCGGCTGGGAAAGGATATCATAAAGCAGTTGTTTCTTGTCATGAGGCAATATCGCCATAAACATTTTTCACTGGTCCTTGATGTCATGGATACTGGCTTTGAGTCGGAACTGGCTATCGAGCTGGTGTCATATCAGTTGTGTCAGGTAAAGACTTGGGGACCTTGCAGGTCACGTGAGTGTCTCACTGCCATACAGGCAGTCCATACAGACACGTGTCTTCTCTGGATGAGCATTGTCCTGTTAAAGGGCGGCATCAAAACACTGTCGCATGAGAAGCAACACACGAGGAAGCATTATGTCCATGATGTACCATTGTGGTGTCAGAGTTCTCTGAATTACTAACAGTTCTGACCTGAAGTCTTACTGCCTTGACTGAGACGGAGGAGAAACACCATTGTATCTCTTCATAATGCTGGAAGAATGGGATGTGTGACCACGTTGCCATCGCATTTGGTGAAGATGTTTTTATGGGGTAGCACAGAACCGCTCTTCATCGCTTAATACAATCTGACGCCGTTTTTTTCTTCCCAGTCACGTAATCACTCCAACGGCAGCCGTGTTTGAGTGTTAACGGCGAATTAAAGTTCAGGGCGAAGAAACTAAAAACTTTGATGTTTTCTGATGACATTGTAATTCTGCCAGAGACAGCAGACTTCAGGTGGTGATGTATTTGAGAAAAAGTAATACCACAACGGTATCTTGAGAATGTTTTTATTGTCTCACACGCGTAGTTTCGACGACACATTTCCGCCATCCTCAGGCCCCACAACTGCCAAGAGAGTATTAGATTTCCTTGGTGCGTTTATTGTGGAGTCCTTATTAAGAGTGCAAATGAGCCGGCTTTCCTCGGGAGTCTCCCACCCCAGAGAAAAGCTAACCCACGTGTACTAGTAACAAGGACTGCAAGATAAATTAGATCAGGTGATGCTAAGGGAATTAGATTAGGAAATGATACACTTAAAGTAGCACGTAAGTTTTTCTATTTGGGCAGAAAAATAACAGATGATGGCCGAAGCAGAGAGAATATAAAAAGTAACCGCCAATGCCAAGAAAAGGATTTCTGAAGAAGAGAAATCTGTTAACATCGAATAGAAAGTATTAAGAAGTCTTAACTGAAAGTATTTGTCTGGACTGTAGCCACGTATGAGAGTAAAACATGGACGATAAAAAGTTTACAAAAAGGGGAATAGAAGCTTTCGAAATGTGTTGCAACACAAGAATTCTGAAGATTAGATCTGTCGAGCACGTAACTAAGGAAGTACTGAAAAGAACTGGGGAGGCAATAAATTTGTGGCACAACCTGACCAAAAGAAGCGATCTCCTTAGAGGACACATTCTGAGATATGAAGGGATCATCAGTTTAGTATTTGAGGTAGGGTTTGATAAGTCCCATGTCGTCAGTCAACAGCGCTGGGAGGCCATCGGTGGTGACATTTGGCGTGTCGCAACAGCCGCCAAGAGCCGACGCCACATGACATTACACCGCCGTCGGGTTGGCTGCCTGCTCAGCCCCTGCGACTACACGATGTTCCGACTCCGCCATTTGCAGTGTGACCTGATGAGGTCTTTTGGGTATACCGAACCACTATATAGAGGGCGTGTATGTCAGCGAGAGAGGTTTCTCGTACCACGAACCTTTCGCTGCGTCCGCCGGTGAAACGGGCAGCCAATCAGGAAGAAGTGTACCTCAGCCGTGCGGGTATTGAGGACCACGTTCGTGACGATCACGGCAGTTACGACGCAGCCAGCCGAGATAGGAGGTGTGATCCGGATTCAGCACCGCCGAACGCACGCCACCCTCGCCGACAAGAGGCCTCAGAACAGGCTCGCGGGCCTTTTATTGTTTTGTTGGACTTACTTCGTAAGACTGTAGAACCTGTGAACTCGCATGGACTGCAACTTAAATATTAATCTGTTCCAGTAGGCTCAGCTCAAGGAGAGGAAGGACTTAACATTTGATAGGTAAATAGTAGAGAAAGGACTGTGATTGTCAAAGCCTTCCTTTTTTCGTCTCAGATACTTGTGTCTAGTTCTGAACTTACTTCCCTGTTAGGAAAGAGTTTCAAAGTCTGTTACTTGTTTCTTTTGATGGTCGGCGAAGACTATTCCCGTTGAGTTCTTCTTATTCTTAAATAGAAAGTATGAGCTACATCCTCGCCTGTTTCTTGTAGAAGCGTTCAAGGTCTAGGCTCCTCCAATATTCCCTGATCTTATTAAAAACTGCAGTATCTGCTTGACAATTGTAAGTGAAGCACCCACAAGACATGGTCGAATGTCAGTCTAACTTTTTATATGTTCACACCATCAGGGGGACTGTGAGTGGTTAGAGGTGCAATTGTCTGTGGCAGGTAAAACGGCCGCCAGTGTGCGTTAGAGTTTCTCGTGTTCGCATTATTACCGGGTCTGGAAGGGTATACAAGAGGAGTGATAGCTGTGGAGGACACGAAGATTCTGCGTACTCGATGAGACAGCGTTGTCAACACCTGACGGGGCTTGGAAAAGGATTCGCTGTAGGTTTGGATTTGGCAAGCTGGTCGAATCGTGCATTGTCAGTAATTCTGAGGGATTTCGATGTGACAGTGGTTCGATGTTGGACTGCACGGGAACTTGAAGGAACGTACACTCGTCGTCAATGTTCCGTTCGACCATGCTTGAAACCACTAGAGAGGATCGCCGTATTTTGCACCAGGTACATCGTAACCCGTTGGTATCTGCGTTTGCCATCGGAGTAAAAGTAAGCGACTCCCTGAAATATTCGGTGTCATCCCGTACTATTGTTCGGAGACCAGAAGCATCCAAACTATAGAATTACTGCTCCCTTGCGTAGGCTACCATTAACGCCAGACCACAAACGGCTGCATTTAGAGTGGAGTCGGGAGTAGAAAGCAGGAACTGCTGATGAATGACTGTCAGTTGTGTTGAGTGACGAATCGCGTCTCTGGACTAAAGCGGAAAACCATGGTCGGTGAGACTGGCGGCGACCTGGAGGGACTTCCCATTCGTCCAATGTTCTGGGGAGCACAGCGCTGTTACTACTGGTTTTGTAGTGTGGGATGTCACTGGGATTGACTTCAGGCTGCAGCTGGTTGTGACTGACGGAAACAGTCAGCACAAGCGATGTCAAGGATATCTTCTGTCCACATTTGTTACCTATCACTATGATCTTGGTGGCAATTTTCTACAGAACGGTACCCACGCATGCACTGCACGTGTTTTTATGGACTATGGGCGTGATGTCGAGGTTATCCTGAGACCGAAAAAACCGCTAGGTCTGTTCCCAATAGACGTCAACCCCGTCCCAGTTCTAGTACTCAGGATATCGGATGTCAGTTACAGCAGTGGTGTGCCAGTTTGTCTAAGAAGAGAGTACAATGGGTTTAGGACTCTGCTCCCAAGCGAATAAGTGCATGGCATGTATCTAGTCCAGGTGGGGTGCAACGTCATGCTGTAAGTGTTCCAAATTGCAAGTTCTTCGTAGATTTGACTCTGTTCTGAAATCACTTACTCTTCTGTGTCTGGGTGCTTCACCTCCTTCTGTCGGCCAGTGAACTAGATATTGGCAACGACGCTGCAGAAAATTATTAATCGTAGAGAGTATTTCACCGCAATGGTTTCTTTTAACTGTCGATTTTCTCTACAATGGCTGAGAAGTGCATCTTGGTGCTTTGCCACATTACACCTCTGGCCATGAGCTGTTATTATGCGCAGTATGAATCGAATCTGAATTTCACAATAGGCGGCCTCCCCTTGTCAGTGAAATAAGTAGTACTTGATGTCTGTGGGATAAACGATAAATATCTACATATATACTTCACAAGTCACCCTACAGTTTGTGGTCATGGATATATGGCGAAGCACATTCATCTCACTTATTTCCAGTTATGTTCACAGATGGCGCACAGTAAAGTCACCAGAAACGATTTGTAACAAGTTACAGAGTTTAAAACAAAGTTGGCACTTAAGAGAATTCTTTGAGTCCCACACAAGAACTGAAGATACAAGATAAGCTTGCGTATTGAAGGTAGAATAACGAGACCCAATCCTATAATAATTTAAACTCAAAGAATAAGATAACAAGAAGTATGAAAGACAATAACATTAGTATTCAAAATGAGAGAGAGCTAGTCTATGCAAAGGCTCGCCGCAGAATTAAAATGTACAGGAATGGAGAAAATTCTGTGATATAGCTCGATGCAAATGGTGCCAGAAATGGAAATTAATTAACACTAGATCCTAACCACAAGATGCTCCAAACCACTAGGCTCAGTTTTCATTGCTCACAACGCTCCACAAAATGATGCAGTGACATAAAGGCTAACTCACCTCAAAACAATATTGTCTCTCAGGTGCAAATGTACCACTATATCACAAATATAAAATATGGCTCACTCGGTAGTGTTGCAAGAACAGCCTGAAACAATGTCAGCCTGTAGACTCATAAGCAGGCGTAATTATCATATAAGAATAACAATAGCGTAAGTAGCCGCCGGCTCTCCATGGAAGCACTAGCAGAATACAGTACGCAGCATAAGTGGCTGCTCTGTTTTCTGTAAATACAAGGCCGGTGGTACAGCGAGCAGACGTCACGGCAACTAGCAGCGTCCCTTGGGAAGAGCTGTTTGCAAGACACACACAGCCCAAGATGCGTTGGCGCCAGCTGCTGCATGGGGCGGAACATACTCTGTGCCACGAAATCATGGCACATGCTCTAGGAACGTACACCCTCGCAATTGTAATAAGATACTACATCGTAACACCACTCTTGCAGCGTCTGTCACTGTAATCTTCTCTCGTGTTTACTAACTCAACGTGTAAGGAAACGTGCTGTTCTTATTTGCATCAGCCGGCCGCTCTGTCCGAGCGGTTCTACGCGCTTCAGTCCGGAATCGTGCTGCTGTTGCGCATCCTGCCTCGTGCAGGGATGTGTGTGATGTCCTTAGCTTAGTTAGGTTTAAGTAGTTCTAAGTCTATGGGACTCAAGACCTCAGATGTTAAGTCCCATAGTGCTTAGAGTCATTTGAACCATTTACTTATTTGCATCAACATATTTTTCCTGTTGAGTCCTACTTCGGGAGGATCCCAGACTAATGACACTCAATTATCGCTTCTGTAGACCGATTAAGGTGAAACCCGATATAGCTCCTTTGAAAACCAGACGACCAACTTTCCAACTACATCCTGGACTTAAAATCCATATTATAGGAAATGGGAGATACAATACTGCGAGAAGAATTCGGCAGATCACTAAAAGACGTAAGTCGAAACATGGCCCCTGGAGTAGACAACATTCCGTCAGAACTACTAGTAGCCTTGTCAGAGCTAGCCAGGCAAAGCTATCCCATCTGGAGTGCAAGATGTATGAGACCGGCGAAAGTCCTCAGACTTCAAGAAGAGCGTAATAATTACAATTCCAAAGAAAGCAGTTGCTGACAGGTGCTGAAATTTACCGAATTATGAGTTTAATAAATCATGGCTGAAAAATACTAATACGTGTTCTTTACAATGTTGTTGTTGTTGTTGTTTTGGTCTTCAGTCCTGAGACTGGTTTGATGCAGCTCTCCAAGCCACTCTATCCTGTGCAAGTTTCTTCATCTCCCAGTTCCTACTGCAGCCTACATCCTTCTGAATCTGCTTAGTGTATTCATCTCTTGGTCTCCCCCTACGATTTTTACCCTCCACGCTGCCCTCCAATACTAAATTGGTGATCCCTTGATGCCTCAGAACATGGCCTACCAACCGATCCCTTCTTCTAGTCAAGTTGTGCCACAAACTTCTCTTCTCCCCAATCCTGTTCAATACTTCCTCATTAGTTATGTGATCTACCCATCTAATCTTCAGCATTCTTCTGTAGCACCACATTTCGAAAGCTTCTATTCTCTTCTTGTCCAAACTATTTATCGTCCATATTTCACTTCCATACAAATACTTTCAGAAATGACTTCCTGACACTTAAATCTATACTCGATGTTAACAAATTTCTCTTCTTCAGAAACGCTTTCCTTGCCATTGCCAGTCTACATTTTATATCCTCTCTACTTCGACCATCATCAGCTATTTTGCTCCCCAAATAACAAAACTCCTTTACTACTTTAAGTGTCTCATTTCCTATTCTAATTCCCTCAGCATCACTCGACTTAATTCGACTACATTCCATTATCGTCGTTTTGCTTTTGTTGATGTTCATCTTATATACTCCTCTCAAGACACTGTCCATTCCATTCAACTGCTCTTCCAAATCCTTTGCTGTCTCTGACAGAATTACAATTCTTTACAATAGACTCGATAAACTGGCGGAAGTCAATTTCAGGGAAGATCAGTCTGGATTCAGGAGAAATGCAGTAACACACGAGCCAATACTAACCCTGTTGCTTATCTTAGAAAAAATGTTATAGAAATACAAAGTTACGTTCATAACATTTTTGGACTTAGAGAAATGGACAGTGCCTTGAACGGAGACTATGAGATGAACATTAACAAACGCAAAATAAGCAATGGAATGTAGTCGAAGTAGATCAGGTGATGCCGAGAGAACTAGATTAAGAAACAAGTCTCTGAAAGTAGTAGATGAGTTTCACTATTTGGGTAGCAAAATAAATGATGATGGCCGAAACAGAGAGGATATAAAATTTAGACTGGCAATGGCGAGGAAAGCGATTCTGGAGAAAAGAAAGTTGATTATATGGAATATTGATTTAAGTGTTTCGAAGAATTTTTCTGAAAGTGTTTTTATGGAATGTAGCCATGAGTGGATGCGAAAATAACCTTTGAAATATGGTGCAATAGATGATTATATGAGCGGGTAACATTACTAATGAGGGGGGTACTGAATAGAACTGGGGATACAAGAAAATTTTAGCATAACATGACTAAATGATGGGCTCGGTTGATAGGAAAAGTTCTCAGACATCAAGGGATCACAGGTCTTGTACTGAAGGGAAGTGTGTGTGCGAGGGGGGGGGGGGATGAGGAGGAGGGGTTAAAATCGTAGATGGTGACCAAGAGATGAGTATAGATGTACGTTACAGTAGTTATTCGGAAATGAAGAGGCCCGCACAGAATAGAGTAGCATGGAGGACTGCACCAAACCAGTCTTTGGACTGAAGACCACAATAGCAACAACAACGACCTTACGCTAATCGATCTATTTTGAACGACCTCGCCACCGACGAGGACGTTAAACCTCGATCTTCCATATCTTTCTTCCTCTACCACGACTGGTTAGGTCTATCAAACGTAGCTCTTTTGCAATCGATGTTTCTAAAATCTCAATCACTGTGCATTTCAAAAATGATCATCCTGTTTCAGAACAGTGTAATTTCTACATTCAGGTAGAATAGAAACTTAGGATAAACTGTAACTTCCGCATCGCAATTAAATTTTTGTCTTGACGCCAATAGCAAGCCAGTTGGTTCAAAGGTGTCTCAGTGCAGCACAGCTCACTCGCTTGTCCAGTAACCGTCAAGTCGAGGCGGTCTTGACACACCAACGAAAGACGTCTCGGGATCTCTGTTTCAACAGGTTCCAATTCAGTTGCAACTGTGCGGCAGGATCTTCGTAGACAGTACGCCACTGTATCTAGTCCAACTCAAAGCATTCAGAACTGACTGAAACACTTTCTGGACCCTGTACATGTAAGGAAAAATCCATGAGTGACCTCCTTGTTCTTTTTCAAGACCTAGAGAGCCTTCAATAGAGTTTTGTATGCAGTCAACAAAGCTTTACTCGTCGTACTAGAGAAGGATTAGCCATTCCTTTTGTATCTACTTGGCGTCTTCCGTGGCGAGGTTAATGTTCCAGACCATATTGGATGCTTTACATGCCTCGTGGGATTATCCGAGTGGTCTAGGCGCTGCAGTCATGGACTGTGCGGCTGGTCCTGGCGGAGGTTCGAGTCCTCCCTCGGGCATGGGTGTGTGTGTGTTTGTCCTTAGGATACTTTAGGTTTAGTAGTGTGTAAGCTTAGGGACTGATGACCTTAGCAGTTAAGTCCCATAAGATTTTACACACATCTGAACCTTTTTTTTATATGAGGATGACAAAAAATAACGTGCAGATTTTTGTGAATTCACTCTAAGTGGGATGAAGGGTAAGAATACCGTTTTACGTGTCTGCGAAGGTTTTAGCGGCGTACGATTCAGAACGACAACCGTTTCCAGAAGGCTGAGAGATAGAGCGGACTTTCTGAAACGTCGTGTTCACACTGCTATCTTATGCCGCAAGAAGTAGGCAAAAGCCTTTTACGTTGATTTGTTCGGCGATGACGTTACGTTCCATTTAAGAGGGCATTGCATGTCCAATGCCGCCAATGCTAAATTATCGATGTTAATTTAACTGACTCATTAACTTGTAAAGGTTTTAAGACACCATCTTCCAGTTTCTCATAATTTTTGAATGCACGTTTCTAGATACACTACACTAGACTTATTCCAAAAATAGCATTGTGAGACGTGTTATCTTCTTTTTTTCTCAAACACTCTGTTTATGTCAGAATTTTGTTAAAAGTAAAAATAAAAACTAAACAATACAGGAAACTATTCTAGTTCCATATGTATTTTATCTCATACTTGGCATACTGTGAAAGTTTCACGTTTCTACCATCAGTACTTTTTGAGAAAACGGGTCATTTATGGCAAAAAGGTAGTTCCCAGGTATTGAGGTTTAAAGTACTTTTTAATACAAGTTCTTGTAGACTTAATTTCTGAGTCTTTTATGCTCTATAATTTTCCGTGTGATATTATGTATCCTCTTTAGTATCGCAGTCGCCCAGCGCTTGCCTTCTTCTTTCCTTTTTTGTTTCTTTTATCATTCGCTAAGCAGGAAACTCAACTTTGCGTCTACATAGCTCGTCCAGTTTCCGCAGTCCTTTACCTGTGTTCTGCCCAAATCTTACACCTAACTTATCTATAATCTTAAGTCTTTCTCAGTTCCCACCGTTAAAATTTATAGCAGCATCAGACACTGCTAACTTCAGACTCATGAGGCAACAAAAACATTTTCAGGCACACGGCACCACACGACAGTACTGAAGGACACTTTCACATACTGGATCTTCCCATGCAAACACTTCTGATGTGGCAGCAACCAGTGAACCTTCAGCAACAGCATTTACACCGTCTCCATTGGCTTTTACATATTTACTATACCTAGAAGCAGGCATCGGCAAAATCAACGGAGTACGGAGAACATTAGGAGCCTTTGCACTTTTACCAATAAATCTAAATCCACAGAGCAGTCTCACATTAGTCTCGCACAATTCATTACCTTAACACTCTACTTACTTACGCGCTTTTGACAGTCAACAATTAATTTGCACCCAGCACCTACCCTTGCTCCAATGCCTTCATAATCTTCACCACCACAACAAGAGCAAGACACTGTTTCAGAAAGAACTTGTGCGAGGATTTGCAGATCAGTAATGATGTTGTCCACAATATCATTACTTTTACCACTGTGAAACGTTTATAAAGTTACTTTTATTTTGGATCCACCAGGTGCGTAGAGGGCTAGTTCACTTCAGGAACATTGTTCTGGTTTCCTTCACTGTTAGCACACATGTTTCGTAATACTTCAGACTCAAATTTAGATCTCACTTATTCGTTACTCGTAAATTTGCATTGCTGGCCATTAAAATTGCTACATCACGAGGATGATGTGCTACAGACGGGAAACTTAATCGACAGGAAGTAGATGTTGTGATATGCAAATGATTAGCTTTTCAGAGCATTACCACAAGTTTGCTGCCAGTGGAGACACATACAACGTGCTGACATGAAGAAAGTTTCCAACCGATTTCTCATACACAAACAGCAGTTGACCGGCGTTGCCGGGTGAAACGTTGTTGTGATGCCTCGTGTAAGGAGGATAAATGCGTACCATCACGTTTCCTATTTTGATAAAGGTCGGATTGTAGCCTATTGCGATTGCGGTTTATCGTATCGCGACATAGCTGCTCGCGTTGGTCGAGATCCAATGACTGTTAGCAGAATATGGTATCGGTGCGTTCAGGAGAGTAATACGGAACGCCGTGCTGGATCCCAACGGCCTCGTATCACTAGCAGTCGAGATGATAGGCATCTTACCCGCATGGCTGTAACGGATCGTGCAGCCACGTCTCTATCCCTGAGTCAACAGATGGGGACGTTTCCAAGACAACAACCATCTGCACGAACAGTTCGACGACGTTTGCAGCAGCATGGACTATCAGCTCGGAGACCATGGCTACGGTTACCCTGGACGCCGCATCACAGACAGGAGCGCCTGCGATGGTGTACTCAACGACGAACCTGGGTGCACGAATGGCAAAACGTCTTTTTTTCGGATGAATCCAGGTTCTGTTTACAGCATCATGATAGTCGCATCGTTGTTTGGTGACATCGCGATGAACGCACATTGGAAGCATGTATTCGACATCGCCATACTGGCGTATCACCCGGCGTGATGGTATGGGGTGCCATTGGTTAAACGTCTCGGTCACCTCCTAATCGCACTGACGGCACTTTGAACAGTGGACGATACATTTCAGATGTGTTACTACCCGTGGCTCTACCCTTCATTCGATCCCTGCGAAACCCAACATTTCAGCAGGATAATACACGACCGCATGTTGCAGGTCCTGTACGGGCCTTTCCGGATACAGAAAGTGTTCGACTGCTGCCCTGGCCATCACATTCTCCAGATCTCTCACCAATTGAAAACGTCTCGTCGATGGTGGCCGAGCAACGGGCTCGTCACAATACGCCAGTCACTGCTCTTGATGAACTGTGGTATCGTGTTGGAGCTGCATGGGCAGCTGTACCTGTACACGCCATCCAAGCTCTGTTTGACTCAATGCCGAGGCGTATCAAGGCCGTTATTACGGCCAGAGGTGGTTGTTCTGAGAACTCATTTCTCAGGATCTGTGCACCCAAATTGCGTGAAAATGTAATTACATGTCAGTTCTAGTATAATATATTTGTCCTGTTTACCATCTACACTTCTTCTTGGTATAGCACTTTCATGGCCGGTAGTGTAGTTCACGCCTAGTCGTTTTATCTAAGTATAAAAGTGCAATATAAGCAAGCGCACGACAGAAAGCTCTGGCAGTCACACTACTTTCAACCAGAATTAGTGCCAGAAACGAAATACTGGTTATTCGTAATGACAACTTTTGAATCGTACCATTAGGCACAAAAAAAGGCAGTTCGAGGCCAAATAGGCCTTTAGTTACCAAGACAAGGCGGTTCATTTGTGGCAGTGTATGCGAAGTGGTGAAAATTATCAGTCACATGTTATTTTTTAAGATATTGTTCGAAGACGTCAAAAAAATGCAATGTACTTTATGGAATAGAAAACAGAAAATGTCAAATTTTATTGAGTTTGACGTACTTGTCCCCTCAATCGGAGAAATGAACTCCCGCAACGTAAGAACAGGGTAAGCAGCAGCCACACATTCTATAGTCAGGCACGAGGAGACTCTCCGAAGAGTCATGTGTTTCTGCCGTTTCCCGAGAAAAGATTTGCGGCCAGAGAATCACGTTCCTGGATATTATTTAAAAATTGGCTCTTCCACAATGGCAAGAAAATGCTGAGAATTACATTTTCCACAGTGACGGAAGACCGCCTCATGGCAGCTGCCTGTCGGAGCACTTCTTAACAGTGAGGACCCTCAGCCATGGATCGGCTGTAAGACGATCGCCAGGGTGCAGGAGGGGAATTGGTCTCAGGTTACATGATTTTCCGTGGGTGTTTGTGAAAGACTCCGTCCTTTTACCTCCCAACAACAATGGGTGAATTGCAAATAACTGCAGTGAAAGCGAACAACTGCAGGCATTCTTGCAGAGAATGCCGCGGGTTTGCCTGTCGTTTCAATGTTTGTCGTGAGTCCTGTGGTGGGCAATAGAACAATTTGGGACGGCCGGTGTGGCCGAGCGGTTCTAGCCGCTTCAGTCTGGAACCGCGCGACCACTACGGTCGCAGGTTCGCATCCTGCCTCGGGAATGGATGTGTGTGATGTCCTTAGGTTAGTTAGGGTTAAGTAGTTCTAAGTTCTAGGGGACTGATGACCTCAGATATTAAGTCCCATAGTGCTCAAAGCCATTTGAACCATTTTTTGAACAATTTGGAAAGGTAAATTACAACAATGATGCTAAACGCAGATATAAAAAAGTACACCAGAGTTCTATGTGTTTTCTTGTAAAACATATATCCGTATAAAATAGGATGGAATTTTCGTTTGTTTAACTCTTTTGATCCGCAGTGCCCAGGTCGCGAGATACAACAACTGGAATCTATTCTGAGGAGCAATAGGTACGCTGCCAAAAGCGTAAGAAGTGTCACGAAACATGACTTCCATCTAAGTGACACATCAGAAGGAGAAAGGTAGGATACATCCTTTCTACGATATATTCCCAGGATGACGGACAGAGTCCGCCTTCTGTTACATATACACAGCGTGAGGAAGATTCGCAAACCGACCGAGGAGTTCAGAGTTTCTCTCAGATCGGCGAAGGACAAAATGGCCCAAACGCAGTGTAGGAATTATGCCACTTACACATGGAAGTGTCAGTGTTGGAATGACTGAGCCATCCATCAGTAACGGTCCGTTAGTACCAGGATCAACGAACATCAACTCCATGGGGAAATTGGCCGTGGCGCAACATGTGCTGCGAATGACCCAACACAAAATAAAATTTGCTAACACTCAGGTACCTACTGCGGAGAAGAGTTATGACGTCCGCTTGTTCAAGGAACCCACAGAAGTTAACATACATGACAATAGTTTTAACAAGAAGGATGAAAGACTCGAGGTAAACGGCTTATGGATCCCCCATTACGGCGAACGACCGTTGAAACAACAGGAGTAGAACCCACAGTGGTAAGCCCTCAGACGTTGGCGCGACTCGTAGATACAATCTCCGACAGCGGTCGCGACTCCGGTCCACCACCAGCAGTGGAAGGTGAACCTTTGACGCTGCCAGCTACTCGTGCTGATGAAACGTCAGCAGAATCGTTGGTCGAAGATCCGGAGACAAAAGCAACAGACAGTACGTCAACAGGTGTTTACGAAAGCCTCAATAACTTTGCATCCTTTCTGTACTTTCTCGGATATACTGTCACATCAACAGACTTTTCTCCCCATGAAACTTACCTGTAAATTCAGCATTTTGGCAACACTACATTTTGATAGTCGTAAGGAAACCATCACTAGAAAGTATCAAGAAAGGTTACTGTATACTACGTCACGTTGCTGTGCACATAATCAGCAGGAACCGTCCGAGCGGTTCCATAGAATGTGTACGGGGAAATGTAATATTCAGCTCTAGACGTCCACGGCTGGTTCTGTACTGCGCCAGTCTTTAGGGTTGCGGTTCTGTGGCACGTTCGAGGTCCCCATTGAGCTGAGTGCCCCATTCACTTTGACCCGCACATTCAAAGGTGCAACGCTTCTCATTCACGCACTGTACTCGCCGGCCTGTTGCTTTCTGTCCACCTCGCTACCATCCCGCTCCACCGCGGCCTACTTCTCCTCCTCCTTTCTGTTCCGCGTCTCTCTGTGAGCATATTTCTTTCTGTTCTCGTGTTTCTTTGAGGAGCCTATTCTGAAACAAGTCACTGGAATCTTATTGTGCCACTACCTATCGCCAAGGTCGTTATAAAAGTTCATGTGGCAGAGTTCTGCTGCATGGTATTTATTTCTTAGTCTGATAACGAAATGAATTGTATGCACAGAATTTTGTCGACAAGGTAAGTGAGAAAGAGAGCGCACAGTGTCTGATGCTTGGTCTATTGAATATTTTTCAAGTTTCTCTTAGTTTAATTCTGACTGAAGAGGAATAGTTTTAAAAATGCACCAAATCCATAGTTTTGGAGATATGGCAATGAAATCTTGTTCCACGCTTTCCATGAAAGTAATAAATTTACATACAAAAACCTTTGGTTATAAATATTCAACTTTTTTTGAATGAAATTCGAAGTTTCATTTTCAAAAAATAACGTGTGTTCCTTTTTCTCAGAAAGTACTCAAGAGACATCTACCAAAATTTCTCTGTTTCATCTCTTTATATATTGTAAGCTTCTTTCATGAGGTTTTTCGAATGTGTCAAATAGGAGAATTTTCATTTTTAATCATAATTCCACAAGTACAATTTTAAATTCATGCAAAATCCCAAGTGCTTTACCCCATACCTCAGCTTGAAATCATAATTTCAAAATTTACTCTTGAGACAACGTTTACTAGGTTTACAGAAATATGTGTACAAAATATCATAATTATAGCAGTCATAGAATCTGAGAAAAAGGTACATAAACTTTAAAAAACAAACTTTTCAGGAAACGCAATTTAAAGTTCAACCTAAATTTTTCCTTATGTCACTTCTTCAGAAGGCACCACATTTGTACTCTGTGTCGTATTTCCCTTTAATGCTTCTCTTCTGGTTTCTTGTTATCATTCTATCCTTTGCCAGGTCTTCAACTGACTTTTCAGCTGCAGAGACGCGCTGTAAATCTATTTTTCTCAGGATGTCTTGCGTAAAATTTCCTATCTTGAAGCCCACTCTTTCTAATACCTTCATCCTCGCGACGTTAAATACAATAACTGCATGATAAGTTACAATTCTGACAACTGTAGCAGATGCAAATGTGTTTTTAGGGCATCGTTTCCACGTGAGTGAAGTTAGGGACTCATTTGGATTTTGTGTTTTGCCATGAACACACTTTTCGAGAAGTGCAGGATCGGCCGAAGACGAGCTATAAAACCAAAGAGTACGTATCACTGTCTTCTACATGTATCCCGCACACGTTTGGTTGAAAGTAATGCACAGAATCGTTGTTCACTGAGCTGGTAATGAAGTGCTACTTGAAAACATGGGCGTAGCGTGGCACTTTTAATTAATTTTCAGGCACTTCGGATGCGATTTCAACATTGAAACTTTGGTAACTTATTGTCCATGAGTTGTATTAACAAATTTAAAAAAATCGAAAATTTACGTGTTTGGTCAATTTCATGAACGTCCCCCCTTAAAACATTTTGCGTCTACATTAAGCTTATTAGGAGTACATCACTCTGCTGTAAACTGGGAAACTAGCTTAGCCTGAAATATAAATAACATTCCATGTCGCTCCACTTAAGTGACAGACCTTAAGATATCAATACCGCCATAGCATAGATGAAAAGCGATCTGTTTCCAGTGTTCAGATTGGCGGACAACTTAATTTAAAATCAGCTAAATCCGTTCTGATAGTGTCCTATCAGAAATCATTCAGTTTTGGATTCCGCGGACTTCTCGACAATACCTCAATAACGTGTCAGAAAATGGTGTAAAGCTAAGTTGTAGCTTTCTATGGTCAGTACAGTTCGGTAAAAGGACTACTTCCCCGTGCAAGAAAACAAGTAGTGGAAATAGGTGGTTACAACTAAGCATGTATGCTTGCGTGCGTTACATCTGCATCATCCTTATCTTTGAATATATCTGTACCTCGAAAGTCCTGTTAGTACCGTGCTGTTTTTCTCCAACAGTCCAAAAATATGGATCATGCGATATAATAAGATCTTGTGAGCGTAAAATCAGAAAAGTATTTCGTTTTGCATTCTAGTGTGGCCGCCATTAAATATTTAGGCAACTTTCGAAATATGGGGATATTTTGTCCAGACACAGATGACTCGAGCTCCACATCCAGTTTAGACGACCACTGCTCTCACAATAAAGGAATTAATACTGAAACATACCAACGATATAGTTGCCTCGATCTCGCATAGGAAGATTCGTGCCTGATCGATGCAGGCGAGACACGATGAAACTATGGAACATCGAAGCGACTCCTTTCAGTGTGCCTGATTTATTTGCATGTTCTTGGTTTTCATGTCCTTTTAATGGTTTTGGCCAATAAGATGAAATGTCGCGTCATTTTTATTTTATTCTCATAGTACATTAATACTAGTAGAATCAACAGTTAAAGAGCAGATCTAAAATCGTGATCACAGTTCCAGCCTCCATGCTGTGTCAACACGAGCAGAGGATAAAATTTTAACGTGCAGAGCAGAATTCGCTGACGTGTCGAGAGGTAGTTTTTACGCGCTAATAAAATTTTAAAGAGCGAACCTCAGCAACAGAGCTGGAAATAAGAGAGGAGGATTCAGATGCGGTCAAGGGGGCAATGGGTAGCTGGCCTTGTGTGAATGTATGGCCGCACCTGCTCCGTGTTGAGCTCTCTGCGTGGAGGGCACCTCGTATTTTATTATATGTCACCAGCCGGTTCCTGCCACTGACGTCACACCTATAGGTGGCGCAACTGTCATCGTCTCCAATGGCAACTGTCTCTCCTCAGATATCGCCCCAAACAGTAGACTGAGTCAGCAAGGCGATTGCCTTACTGACGAGCTCTACTGTCAGTTACTGCATGCTAAAATACGACCAAAAAAGTGAAGTTTTGCAACACAACTCTGGGAGCATGAACTATGAAAGCGTTGGAAAAGTAACTATATATATATATATATATATATATATATATATATATATATATATATATATATATATATATATACTCCTGGAAATTGAAATAAGAACACCGTGAATTCATTGTCCCAGGAAGGGGAAACTTTATTGACACATTCCTGGGGTCAGATACATCACATGATCACACTGACAGAACCACAGGCACATAGACACAGGCAACAGAGCATGCACAATGTCGGCACTAGTACAGTGTATATCCACCTTTCGCAGCAATGCAGGCTGCTATTCTCCCATGGAGACGATCGTAGAGATACTGGATGTAGTCCTATGGAACGGCTTGCCATGCCATTTCCACCTGGCGCCTCAGTTGGACCAGCGTTCGTGCTGGACGTGCAGACCGCGTGAGACGACGCTTCATCCAGTCCCAAACATGCTCAAATGGGGACAGATCCGGAGATCTTGCTGGCCAGGGTAGTTGACTTACACCTTCTAGAGCACGTTGGGTGGCACGGGATACGTGCGGACGTGCATTGTCCTGTTGGAACAGCAAGTTCCCTTGCCGGTCTAGGAATGGTAGAACAATGGGTTAGATGACGGTTTGGATGTACCATGCACTATTCAGTGTCCCCTCGACGATCACCAGAGGTGTACGGCCAGTGTAGGAGATCGCTCCCCACACCATGATGCCGGGTGTTGGCCCTGTGTGCCTCGGTCGTATGCAGTCCTGATTGTGGCGCTCACCTGCACGGCGCCAAACACGCATACGACCATCATTGACACCAAGGCAGAAGCGACTCTCATCGCTGAAGACGACACGTCTCCATTCGTCCCTCCATTCACGCCTGTCGCGACACCACTGGAGACGGGCTGCACGATGTTGGGGCGTGAGCGGAAGACGGCCTAACGGTGTGCTGGACCGTAGCCCAGCTTCATGGAGACGGTTGCGAATGGTCCTCGCCGATACCCCAGGAGCAACAGTGTCCCTAATTTGCTGGGAAGTGGCGGTGCGGTCCCCTACGGCACTGCGTAGGATCCTACGGTCTTGGCGTGCATCCGTGCGTCGCTGCGGTCCGGTCCCAGGTCGACGGGCACGTGCACCTTCCGCCGACCACTGGCGACAACATCGATGTACAGTGAAGACGTCACGCCCCACGTGTTGAGCAATTCGGCGGTACGTCCACCCGGCCTCCCGCATGCCCACTATACGCCCTCGCTCAAAGTCCGTCAACTGCACATACGGTTCACGTCCACGCTGTCGCGGCATGCTACCAGTGTTACGGACTGCGATGGAGCTCCGTATGACACGGCAAACTGGCTGACACTGACGGCAGCGGTGCACAAATGCTGCGCAGCTAGCGCCATTCGACGGCCAACACCGCGGTTCCTGGTGTGTCCGCTGTGCAGTGCATGTGATCATTGCTTGTACAGCCCTCTCGCTACTTCACGTCCAAAATTTATTTCTCCCCTAACCTACTCCATTCAAGAAAGTTCGTGCGAAGAAGGACTGTCGAAAAATTTCCATATCATATCGTTTATGTTATTAATTTGTTCACCTTACACACTTGGTGACACGTGTGTAAATGTGGCAGGAAAAGAACCCCTTACAACCGAAAGCACGCTTTCGCCATAGAAGGCAGCCGCTTGTCCTTTCTGCAAATTCTCTACGTTGGTCTATAGTGTACTATCGCGGTATCACGTGAAGAACCAAGAGTCCGCAGCTCGTGGTCGTGCCGTAGCGTTCTTGCTTCCCGCGCCCGGGTTATCGGGTTAGGTTCCCGGCGGGGTCATGGATTTTCTCTGCCTCGTGATGACTGGGTGTTGTGTGCTGTCCTTAGGTTAGTTAGGTATAAGTTGTTCTAAGTTCTAGGGGACTGATGACCATAGATATTGAGTCCCATAGTGCTCAGAGCCGTTTGTAGAACCAAGAGGCCGCCAGCACAAGCCATAAAATATGAGGATGGCTTTAACATAAGCCGGAACCATTAACTATAAACAAAAGCTACTGCGATTTCGACTTTTTCTTTAGTCAAAACTCTTGTGTTGTCTTCATAGCCAGCATTTCATGTGACCAGAGGTGAAACTCAGGAAGAGCCAATTAGAGACCGTAGGCCGGGTGATAAAACACTTCCGGTCGAAAACGCGGCAGTGTGCGGCCGAGAATTGTCATGAAAAAGAAGATATATGAGAAGTATGTTATGGGGGCTGCATGACAGAAGGCAAAATCTCTCACCAGGCGCTATTACTTGGCGGGAGACACTATTTTCTAGGGAACTTCATGTGCTCATTGTGCCCTCAGAAATAAAAAGGGTGTCGTGACCCAATCGACGGGGAATGTTAGAGACACTATCCAACCCAACTCTGCAAAGCTTCCTCGAATTTTCACTGTCGTTTCCATTTCGAGCCCGATCGAACTTTTACTTTCCAAATAGCCCTCGTACAAGACGTCCCGGTAAAATACCAAATCTCCTACATCGCTGCGGCCGGAACCAACGACGACTGAAGAGAATCGTTCAACTTGACAGAAGTGTAACCCATCTGCAAATTGCTGCAGATTTCAATGCTGGGCCGTCAAGACGTCAGCGTGCGAACCAGTCAATGAAACTTCATCGATATGGACTGTCGGAGCCCGAGGTCCACTCTTGTACCCCTGATGACTGCATGACACAAAGCTTTACGCCTCTCCTGGGCATGTTGTTTGGTCGGACGAGTCTCATACCAAATTGTATAAGGCGGACGGACGTGTACGTGTACGGAGACAAGCTCATGAATCCAAGGATCCTGCATGCCGGCAGAGGACTGTTCATGCTGACGGAGGCTCTGTAATGGTGTGGAGCGTGTGCAGTTGGAGTGATATAGGACCGCTAATACTCTAAATACTCTGACAGGTGACACGTACGTAAGCATTCTGTCTGATCACTTGCATCCACTCTACATCTACATATGTACTCCGCTAGCCTCCAGGCGGTGTGCGGCGGAGGGAACTATTCGCGCCAAAGTCATATTTCATCCCCTCTGTTCCACTCGCGGATCGCGCTAGGGAAAAACGACTGTCTGAACGCCTCGGTACGAACTCTAATTTCCCTTATCTTTGAATGGTGATCATTGTACGATATGAAAGTTGGTGATAATAATATATGTTCTACATCCTCGGTGAAGATTGGATTTCGTAATTTAGTGAGCAGCCCTTCTGTTTAGCGCGTCGTCTGTCTCCAAGTGCGCCCCATTTCAAACTTTCTATGACATTTGTAACGCTCTCGTGATCGCTAAATGCACCAATCATGAATCTTACCACTCTTTTTTGGACCATCTCACTCTCCTGAATCAGATCCAATTGGTAAGAGTCCCATAGAGACGAACAGTACGACTGGACGAACTAAAGTATTGTAAGCTATGTAAGCTATTTCCTTTGTTGAAGGACCGCATCCCTTCAGGATTCTACCAATAAACCGCAATCTACAGTTCGCCTTACCCGTTTACTTGTGCAATTCGATCGTTCCATCTGAGATCATTTCGAGTATTCACACCCAGATACTTGACGGTTGTTACCGCTTCCAAAGACTGGGTATTTATTTTGTACTCGTACAGTAATGGGGATTTTTTCTTTGTTATATGCAGTAGGTTCAACATATTAATATTGAGAGATAGCTGCCAGTCATTACATCATACATTTATTTTCTGCAGGTCCTAACAGATTTGTTCACAACTTTCGTGTGATACTACTTTCCTGTAGAATACAGCATCATCGGCAAACAGTCTAATACCGCTGTCATTACCACCAACCTGATAGTTTATGTAAATCGTAAAAAGCAGCGGAGCTTGTTTCTGTTGAATTCTCCCAATTCTGGACCACATACTGTTCTCTGTCTGTTAAAAAACTTTCTATCCAGATGCATGTGTTATCGGATAGACAGTAAGCGCGTAGTTTTTGGAGCTAGCGACAGTGTGTAACTGAGTTGAATGCCTTTCGAAAGTCGAGAAATATGGCATCAACCTGGGAGCCGATATCTAGAGCCTGTTGCATGTCATGCACAAAGAGGGAGAGCTGTGTCTCGCATGACCGCTGTTTCCTAAAACCGTGCTGGTTTCTGCAGATGAGCTTCTCAGAGTCTAGAAAGGTCATTATGTCTGAATACAAAATAAGTTCCATGCTTCTACAACAAATCGATATCAGTGAAATTGACCGGTAAGTATGTGCATCCGATTTCCTACCATTTTTATAAATTGCTATGACCTGGGCCTTCTTCCAGTCCCGTGAAACTTTCCGCTGTTCCAATAATCTCCGATAGATGATGGATAAGAATGGTGCTACATTTGTAGCATAGTCAACATAAAATCTTACAGGGATACCGTCTGGGCCAGATGCCTTCCCGGTATCTACGGATCTTAACTGTTTTACAGTCCCACATACACTAAACACTATTTCAGCCATCCTTGTGTTTGTTTGATAACTGATAGGGGAAATGGTGCTGCAGTCCTCTACCCTAAACGAGTTTTTGAAAGCTAGGTTTAGAATTTCGGCCTTCTGTTTATCATCATCCGTTACATTACCCGTACTGTCAGCAAGAGTAGGTATTGAATTGAATTATTTGTAGCGTTCATAAATTCATGGCCATTGCGAATTCCGATGGATTTGGGCAATTCCAGCAGGAAAATGCGACGTCCTACACGTGCAGAGTTGATACAGTGTGGCTCCAGGAACACTCTTCTGAATTTAAACACGTCCACTGGCCACCAAACTCCCCAGAAATTAACATTATTTAGCATATCTGGGATGCCTTGCAACATGCTGTTCGTAAGAGATCTCCACTCCCTCGTACTCTTACGGGTTTATGAACAGCCCTGCAGGATTCATGGTGTTTGTTTCCTCCAGCACTACTTAAGACATCAGTCGAGTCCATGGCAAGTCGTGTTGCCACATTTCTTCGTGTTAGCGGGAGCCCTACACGATACTAGGTAGGTGTACCAGTTTCTTTTGCTCTTCAGTGTAGGTACAGGACTCTCCCCTACTCTAGTGACAAACTTTTGAACTGAACGTCTATATTTGTCGAATTATTGGTTACTCTGGAAAGTACTTGTTAATAGAATCGTTTTCACACTCCCTAGTTGTAGCTTGAACATTACATGCGATATACATTTGTGCATAGGCTTAAGCTGTGGCTGTGCACCTCCGATACTGTGAGTTGACCGGTCACAGTGGATCCCTCAGCATTGCTGTTCAGTACAAGCCAAATTACGAGTGGCATTCGGTAAGTAATGCAACACACATTTTCCTCAAAGTACGTTGGTTTAATTCGAGATTCCAATACACTACGTTGGCTACAAAACCCTGTCACTCAATATAGTCTCCTTTCAATGCGAAGGGCTTACGCTACCTTCCTGGGAGGGCCTGTATATCCACAAGCACCCTCAGCACGTCTTAGCCAACGTCTTGCTGCATTAATAACCTGCTCATGACCCATGTACTGCTTCTCGTGGAGTTAATCCTTTATTGGGCCATACAGATGGAATCTGAAGGTGGGAGATCTAGGATGGATGTTGTAACACCGAAAGCGCAGGATGCGTGGCACCTGCTACCGATATATAACTTTTTATTGAATTGTATGCAAATATTTGTAATTTAAATGCCTTCTTTTAATAAGTAAGGACATTACTTCACTGCATGTGTACATTTAGACAGAAGTCTGTTGACGTTTCGTTGTATTTGTCTGTGTCTTACTGTGAAATTTATAAGCTCCAGCAAAAAGCCAAAGGAATTGTTATTTGCATCGATTAGCAACGATAATAGCAGTGCTTGTGCGTTGTAAAATCTTTGGGTAGGAGTGGTTGCGCAGAGCGCGCGGAGAGAGCGAGAGACAGGTTCCAGCGCTTGTAGTGTGCGGGAGTGTGGTGTTAACGCTCTCGCAGTAGAGAGAACCATTTTCGTCGGCAGGATGTATGCTCGCCGGCCAGATGAGCATGAGTACGGACGGTGGATGGGCGGAAGAGGCTGTTTTAATTGCGATTGCCCGTTCCTATAATTAGCCGTGGCTCCACAAAAGCAGCAGTTCCAGCAACACAGTTTCGTCGTCGGCTCCGAGTTTCGCCTATGCACAGCACTGTAGTAAAACTGTTCATTGGTAGAAAGTATTAACGACTAACCCAGCAGCACAGCTGAATGTGATTTGATTGATAAGATTTATTTAAATAATAATCAGTTAAACTCAGGGCGATTGTGTCCTCATTGCCCCCAGACATTGTTACCAGGCAGGATCCTGGTTCCTCTTTTTCCTAATATGCTAACTGAGCCTCATAAGAACCAAATTCAATAGTTACAGCCAGTTTATTAATGAATGATTTCTCTTTTAAGAATTTTAGTCTCAGTCTACTTTCAGTTAACTTTTGTGGAACAGAGGCTTCAGTATGTGACTAAAGTAAAGCAATTTCATTTTTCAAGTTTGAGAATCAATCACTGGAAAAATCCCAAATCTAAAGAAATGCACAAATTAAGAGTGTGGAAGTATTATTTATTTTACATATAGCTTGGATCACATGGATCTTTGGTTTGGTACGTATTCTAGTATTTAATTGTGTTCAAGTCAGTAAAAAAGGCTCAGTTGTTCAGACAATAATATGAAATCCAATTTGCAAAATAAGTAACGGTAAAGTAGAAAGTGCTGGCGTTTTTTCTGAATTTCTTTGTGACTTTATCCTAAGGTCACTGAAAGTCATTGTTCACGTAACGAAGTTCAGTACCAATATACAGTTTAATTGCATATTTTCAAATCATTACTCGATTGCCTTTTCAAGATTTAATGCGAAACATAACGTAAGAGTGACTTCTACGTTTTCTTTATCGTTACATACTCGCTTAAAATTAGTGTCAAAAGAAATGTGGCAACCTTTAGTTGGCACGTCACTGTTTAATAATACATGTGTTTCTTTCCCATCATCTTGTAAAGGATTTTGGATGTAAATTGCCCTAGTGGGGTGGCGACCGTTAATTACTTCCTTTTCGTTCATTAGTGTAACTTTTGGATTCGTGATCTGTGATATCCCTTTCTGTCCAGTGTTGTTCGTGAGTGAATGCACAAAATAACAGTCATTTTCCAAATTATAATCCTGTTCGGTTTAATTACTTTTATTTTTAGTAGACTTTCCATCAGAATGGTCGGTTGTACACTTTCCTGCTACTTATCGGTATCACTTCTTCGGGGAAGATAGCAGTATACAATTAGAAAAAATCCATTAGGTATAAACGCGATCCACGGTCATATTATATGTCGCAAAGAACAGTACAGTGAGGTTCTATGTCGGGTGTAAAGAGTTTTGCGAGGCCTTGCGTTGGCTTGGAGAAGCGAGGTGTTTGATTGTGATCCGTCGGTCACCTCGAATGAGAGTGTTCGCACGTGTACAGCCGGCCTGCACGCGGGAGACCGGATAAATTTGCGTAACTGTGTTGCGATGATGACAGACGCTTTGTCCAACGACTTTGGTTCACTGCCCGATCTCCATCGATGTTCTGCAAGCGACTGTGAATATCTCCGATGCTCTGTTTTCCGCCAAGAGAAGCCCATTGAGAGCTCTCTGCTTGGAACGCACCTCCATGACAGCCACCTTTTGATCGCTACGTATAGCGCCACTGCCTATCGGGACTTCATGAAACTATAGGGGCTGAACTGGCTAAATTTCACACCGTCCCAGAACAAATTCCGAATTTTGTCGAAGTAAATTGGCCTAGAAAAAAGTGTAGCGTTACTTATTGGTCGTCTCTGTTTCAGGGGGAACTTCGAGAGTTTAATTTTGAAAAGGACACGGCTAATTTCTATCTCCATCCTGCCCAACTCGTGACCGCGTACCATATCTGTCCCGTCGTAACGACAAGCGCCGACACGAAGATCAAGAACTGCAGAGTAGGCTGTTGTGACATTACAGGACATATTGGGACATATTGAAGTATTCGATACTGTAGACTTTTAGGGGATGTCGATACAGATATGCAAAATGTAAAGGGAAACTTTGGTGATGTTTAAATATTGTACTGTGTCAATATTAGGACATTTTGCACAGAAAGAACAAAAATATAATTAATGTAAATATATATTAGTGTTAGTAACCTATTTTCATTCAATTTTGTAATTATTTTTCATTCTGTAAAAGAAAGACTCACTGTTTGCTGTAGCTCTGATTAATTGTATAAATTATCAGTTTTGAGCTAAATTATTTCGTATAATATGGACAAGATACTTTTAAAAACTCACCAGCTAAAGGGAAAGTCTGTAAATGAACGTTTAATGCACACTTCTGGAACTTTCTATGGAGAAATTCTACATTATGATCGCAAAAATACGAAAACTTGTGAAAACTGTTTCATAACCTAATTTCGAAAGACGATTTGTATCAAGAAAGTTTGCTAAAAAGATTTATTTACGTTTTGAAACACGATTGAAATCATTTTACATATAAATAGTTGTTCTAAATCACTCAAGAAATATCCAGAATCAAATGTCAAGATATTTCTGGAAACATCGGTACAAATCTGGTGAAGGTTATCCAGAAGCTGGTAGAAAAATGTTATAAAATCTATTTGGAAATTATGCTTGTAAGAATTTATATGTACTGATCCTTTTACTTACTTTAATCTGTACTAAAATTCTGTAATGTCTAATTTAGTTTTAAGTCGTGAATTGCTATCGTATTGTAAACAAAACATTGTCAAAGACTCTCATTGTTTGGAAAGATATTAATACACCTAGGAGTTGTCAGTTGCCAGTTCGGATATGCAGTGCGGTTAGCTCTGAGAGTCAGTTGTCGAGTCTGTGAAGTCTGTCAGTTCTGTTTGTAAATAAACGTCTGTAATGAAGAATTACTTGTTGTCGTCAATATGAACTCAAGACCTTTTGCACGAAGCAGACACCTCCTAATGCAACGTTTTAATTTGGTTGAGGAAGCTGGGATCGCTATAAGTGCAAACAAATTGAAGTGGAACGTTTTAATTTGGTGTTGAGGAGCTGAAATGTTATACTGTGGAGAATGGAAAGGAGCGTTTGGCGTCATTGGCCGGGAGGCCCTTGACACGGCAGGTCCGGCCGCTTTGTTGCAGATCTTAATACATTCGACGCCACATTGGGTGACCTGCGGGCCGGATGGGAATGAAATGATGATGAAAACACCAGAACACCCGGTCCCTGAGCGGAGAAAATCCTCGATCGAGCCGGGAATCGAATCCGGGCCCTTCAGTACGGCAGTCTGCCACGCTGACCATTCAGCTATCGGAGCTGACAGAAAAGGCTGGGAGACGTTGTCAGCCAATAGTACGCTGACTAGGACCACACCACGACAGGAGCGGCCTCTAGCCGAAGAGAATATAAGAGCCGATCTTGCCAGCCTCGGCCGGACACTAGTAGACTAGAAGGGAGCACTAGAAGAGCCATGACTTGTGACCAAACTTGTGTGAAACATTATGGGACTTAACTGCTAAGGTCATCAGTCCCAAAGCTTACACACCACTTAACCTAAATTATCCTAAGGACAAACACACATACCCATGCCCGAGGGAGGACTCGAACCTCCGCCGGGACCAGCCGCACAGTCCACGACTGCAGCGCCTAAGACCGCTCGGCTAATGCCGCGCGGCGTAACTTGTGATCCATATGAACTTGTGTGATTAACTTGCATGGACATTGCATATACCGTCGCCAATTACTTGCAACAACTCGTTGTAAATACAAAGTTAAGTGTCGTCAATTCAATTACTGCAATAAACTCGATTACTATGATTTTCTTGTATGTCGTCTAGCCATCAGCGAAAACTTCTTCTTAGACGAGTGAGCAGGATTGCACACTATCTGTCGACTCTGTCTGCTGGATGTCAAGCAACGACCTTCCTGCTTTCCTTTGGGGCTGTCGTGACTTACCTCAGACATTTGGTTCGGCACTGGAGCAAAGACTCGTACTGTCAAATGCAACAGTGAAAACGCTCCTTATATAGTGTCCAACGACTGAGGACTCTTGCTAAAATATTTGCTTCAGGAACAGTCCAGAGCCGCAGATCAACAGCAAATGTTAGAAATACATCAGAATCACGATGAAATGGTACACATAATGAATGTACCGATGAAAGAGAAAGTCTAAAGATAGTAGTCTTGATAGTGCGGTTGTACGTAAAGAACCCATTTTTCTTTTATGAGGCATAGAGCAAAATTATCCAGATTGAAATTTCACCCTTTATTGCAGTATGTGGCGATTTGAAACTTCCTGACGGATGACAACTGCGTGCTCGGCTACTGTCGCAGGTTCGAATCCTGCCTCGGGCATGGATGTGTGTGATGTCCTTAGGTTAGTTAGGTTTAAGTAGTTCGAAGTTCTAGGGGACTGATGACCTCAGAAGATAAGTTCGGTAGTGCTCAGAGCCGTTTGAACAATTTGGGACTCAAAATAAGAACCATCTCCTTTCACACACAATTCCGCTACCAACTGAGCTACCCAGGATGGTCCACCCTCTTAGCTCAACGTCCGCCCTTACCTTCTCCTACCTTCCAAACATCACGCAAGTTCTCAGTTGATGAGCAATTGTCCATGGCAGACAAAACCTCTGGGTTCGAGTCTCGGTCTGGGATGCAGTTTTAATCAACCAGGAAATTGTAAATCAGCGCACTCTGCAGAGTGAAAATTAATTCACGGAAAGACCCTCTAGGCTAAGCTACATCTCCACAACATTCTTTCTTCCACGACTGATAGTGCAGCAACGTATGCAGTAGAACTTCTGGCGGAAGTGAAAATGTGACAGGTAGCCACGAGTCGTACCTGGATAACAACGTAATCGCCTGATAGAACAATACCTTTGGAAAAACATTGTAAAATAATAGGTCACAACTCACTTTGTTTAGAGGCTACATGTATAGAAACAAAGTATTCATGGTGTAATTATCGATTTTTTTGAATTTTTCCAACTAAAGTGTAGAAACTGATACGATTTTACATTTCACATTTAATTTTGTACAGTTTAATTAACAAAAATTTAGATAATAAGGATCATTTACAACAAATTTGAATAAACAATCTGTCATTAAAATAAACATTACGTGTTCAATCCTTGTAATGCATGTGAAACTCTTTGTTTCATGATAAAAAAACTATATTCTGTGGCACTTATTATAGTTCCTCTGTTTAATTTCTATAGTTTAAATTTATCAGTGGTTCAGAGAATACATCAGAGAAAGTGTTCTACAGTAAGAAGTTGAAACCAATTTACGTTGTTTAAAAAATTACGTTTAAAAAAATTGCGTTCGTATTTGCTAACTTCAGTTTTGGAAGTTAATTCCCTATTGAATGTAAGAGTCTGAAAGATGTGCTTAACTTTCGCATCGACTTTCGTAAAGTGTTGTAATTTATTGCACTTAAGCACTATGAAAGATTCAAGTAAAAGAAATGATAGCTCAGTTAGCAATTCCTCATATGATTTATGTGGGCAAATTTCTGCCTATTACGTACTTTTAATCGGTCCGGTCGTGAACAATAGTAGCTTTGTATTATTGGGAATTAGTATTGCTAGTGATAATATTGTACATGAATGTTTTAATGTGGTTATAAAATGGCTCTGAGCACTATGGGACTCAACTGCTGAGGTCATAAGTCCCCTAGAACTTAGAACTACTTCAGCCTAACTAATCTAAGGACATCACACACATCCATGCCCGAGGCAGGATTAGAACCTGCGACCGTAGCGGTCGCGCGGTTCCGGACTGTAGCACCTAGAACCGCTTGGCCACTGCGGCCGGCCGAATAAAGTGATTATATGCTCTGGTCTAATTTCCAATGTAGTGGCCTCCAGTACATAAAGAACATATATGGAATAAAATTTTGAAAAGTTTACCAATACAGTCATTTCGCCTGATTAGTCGTAGGGGGTGCTAGGATCCTAAGGTCAGAATGTAGACGGAGTGCAGACAAACCCCTAACGCCGTCAGCAGTGCGTGTACTGACATTTTGCAGCTTGTTAGTGTCTACGATTTGCACTGACTCTCGTGCAACGTTTAATTTATTGTATTTCGGCACAATAAGAGATTTAGTGAAAAAGAAAGAGCTCGCTCACGAGGAGTACACGGAAAGTGCCATAACCTGTTTTCCCAGAAACTCCGCTCAGTGGAAGAGATGTCAAAATAAGCAAACACACGTCGCAGCTAGTCTGTAGATACTCGACCGTTTCTGAGAGAGCGACCGCCAAAGTCTAAGAGTTAATTTAAGTGACTTTTAGCGAGAAAAAAGTTCAGATGAGGCAGTGGCACAGTGTAGTGTTACTGCTTCACGCGTTTGCACCTAGTATTCGAAACCCGATGACTATTTTCATTTTTGTTTCTTATTTATCTGCTCATGTACGTAGAAGATTTCTCCATGAATGTTTTCCAGTGTATAGTGAAACAACGTTTCCTTATTCGTCTACTATTTTTATGTCTGATGAACGAATTTAAGAAAAGAAAAAAAAACAATAAGTGAATGAAAAAATTATTTGAAATGGTTTTCGTGAAATTTCTGTAGTTTATCAAGCGCCAGCTTTCGGTGAAGTGATCCATGAAGTGTGGATTGTCGAGAAATTATTGGCAACATATCAATGAAGTTTCTTTCCGCGTAAGATTCGTACGAAGACATGTCAGCGTGGGAAACCTGCCTCTGTGCTATGTTTGTAGCTTTCAGAATTTCTATGCTACGAATGTTTCTACAATTGATGTCACTCAAGGTATTGTACCAATCTTCCTGCAGAATAAGCATAAGAATGAAATATAAGAATTAATAATAATTGATACATGAATGAAAAATAAGAACACGAGAATTTAAAAAAGACTGTAACCTCTGAAAATACCATACACTTATATTATACATATAGAAAATTTACAATATTGCTGTGAAATCCCCTGTCTTCATAAGAAACATTCGTTGAGTAATCTTCTGCGGATATGGATACGTAAATGAAAGAAATATAATGAAATAAAAAAATGAAAACAATAATATTTCGAACACGGGACGCAAAACTGGGATATCGCGCCCCTACGCAATGTGCCACCATTTCTGATGCGTTCATCGTGCGCTAAAAGACATCTACAGCAGTTTGAAAATTTTGACTGTCGTTTTTTCAGAAATGGTTCGCTTATTTTGACTTCTTGGGAGAACTTTCTGGGGAAGCGGGTTATAGCATCTGCCGTGTTCTTCTCGTCAGTGCAGCAATTGCTCTCATAACATGCAAAGTTTACCTGCCCGAACTGCAATCCAGCAAATAATTTTTATCCACTAGGAACTGAACAAAGGTAGTTTTGTAGTATAAGAAGTTAGTATTGATACTACTAATATTGTACACGAAAGTACTAACGTGGTTACACGCACTTTTATAGTTACCAAGTAGTAGATAAAAAGGTTCTGTGTTCGAGTCTCGGTCTGGGATGCAGTTTTAATCTGCCAGGATATTATAAATCAATGTTTTCTACAGATTGAAAATTAAATCACGGAAGGAACCTCTAGGTTCTTTCTATCAGGCGTGGTAGTCCCGCAAAATTCAATAACTAAAGTTTTTGCGCATTAAATTTAATAGTAGGGCTATTTTGTCTCAGCAGTCGTATGGAGTGTTTGGATCCTAAAGCCAAAACGCAGCCAGAGAGCGAAGGGGCCCTTTAACGCTGACAATGGTGTGTGTTTTGTGTTTGTAGCACGGCCAGATCGCCCGTCGGCAACTGCCGTGTGGCAGGCGGTACTGGGCTGGGAATCCCCGAGCCGCCGGCATCCTGTAATGAGTTGTCGCCTGCGTTGTGACGCTGGCCCATCAGCCAGGGCTGCCAATATCCGCACCGTTATGGGGCCGCCTTTGTGTGCAAAGTGGAGGGGGCGTGACAGCCGGTTACGCGGCGAGCCCGGCCGTATCAAACGCGCAACTTAATCTCCGATGGCGGCGCGGCGCGGCGGGGCTCGCATTTCTCTCCAATAGCTCTCTTTTTGGTGCCCTCTATACGCCGTCCATCGGCCGCGTCAAGAGCCGCATCAACACTGGCGGCTGCAGGCGTCAGGTTTTCATCGGAAAAACAGAGGCCCCGCTGGATTCAAAGCAACTTTAACAATAATAAAGCCGTGTACAACAAGTTACAAAACACGCTGTATAAATTAACTTACAGCGGCTTTCTTTCATTTTGCATTCATCTTCTCCCGACAAGTAAATCACCATTTTCCAGTGCTCTTAGTTTTCACTAATTACTAACAGAAACAACCTGTTGTCACATACACTGGTTTTCTCCGATTTTCTTCTTATATAGTGCACAGGCTTCAGTTTTCTAAAGTAGTACGACGAACTTCGCAAGAAAACTCGAAACAATCGACTTTACAAATTTCAAGATTTTGGAGCACCTTTAAGTCCAAAATATTTCGAGTATTTTGGCAGAGCCGCTGGTAGTTAATGACAAAGCGTAGACGTAATTCCATGGCTGCTTGTTCGATTATGTATCCTCTCCTCCTGACGAACAAGCCAGGAAGTCCCAACGGCCGCTCTCCAGGCCTTATGTCAGTTTACGAGACCGGATCCGCTACTTCTTAACTAAGTAGCTCCTTAGTTTGCATCACGAGGGCTGAGTGCACCCCGCTTGCCAACAGCGCTCGGCAAACCGGATGGTCACCCATCCAGGTGCTATCCCAGCCCGACAGCGCTAAACTTCTGTGATCTGACGGTAACCGGTATTTCCACTACGGCAAGGCCATTGGCTTCGATTACCAAAAAATTTTATTGATTTCATTTTAATTGCCGGCCGGAGTTTCCGAGAGGTTCTAGCCGCTACAGTCTGGAAACGCGCGACCTCTACGGTCGCAGGTTCGAATCCTGCCTCGGGCATGGATGTTTGTGGTGTCCTTTAGGTTTAAGTAGTTCTAAGTTCTAGGAGACTGATGACCTCAGAAGTTAAGTCCCATAGTTCTCAGAACCTTTTCTTTCTTTTTTTTCATTTTAATTCTTCATACATTTTCAAACGAAAATGTTAATCACCGAAAAGTCCACGAGTTATTCTTCTCTCTTTGTACTACTTTACACAACTTAACAGTTAGGACTATTTCTGCCAAGTACTAGTCAGTACAATACGGCTGTTCCCAGGTTGTATTCTAGTACTTTTGTGATTAACAACATTCGAAAATGTTCGAAAGCTTTAGAGAATATTTCCAATAGATCATAGCACTACTGAACAATTTCGAGTTGTTTGTCTTGAAAATGTATCGATTAGAATGTAGGATATCCTTTAAAGGCGAACATTCTAGATTGGACGTTACTGTGGCCGTCACAAATATCGAAAGAAAACAACAAGTTTCATATTGTCAACGCGTTTCAAAGGTTTAAACCTCTATCATCAGGTGAACTTATATGTTATACTATGACATGTGTGTTGTCTTAAGACGTTGGAATAACTTATGGCACTGCCTCGTGGAGTCCCACAATGCAAAGAGTGGCTCTAAAATAAGGGATTTGTCCTGATATATGATATTTGTTCTTTCAAATAGTGATTTTGGTTTTGTTACATGATCTTTGCATCTAGTAGTTTCTAGACACCGTCTTAGTCTTTTTTTGTCATCAGTCTACTGACTGGTTTGATGCGGACCGCCACGAATTCCTTTCCTGTGCTAACCTCTTCATCTTAGAGTAGCACTACGTCCTCATTTATTTGCTTGACGTATTCCAATCTCTGTCTTCCTCTACAGTTTTTGCCCTCTACAGATCCCTCTAGTACCATGGAAGTCATTCCCTTATGTCTTAGCAGATGTCCTATTATCCTGTCCCTTCTCCTTATCAATGTTTTCCACATATTCCTTTCCTCTCCGATTCTGCGTAGAACCTCCTCATTCCTTACCTTATCAGTCCACCTAATTTTCAACATTCGTCTATAGCACCACATCTCAAATGCTTCGATTCTCTTCTCTTCCGGTTTTCCCACAGTCCATGTTCCACTACCTTACAATTCTGTAGTCCAGACGTACATCCTCAAAAATTTCTTCCTCAAATTAAGGTCGGTATTTGATATTAGTAGACTTCTCTTGGCCAGAAATGCCTTTTCTGCCATAGCGAGTCTGCTTTTGATGTCCTCCTTGATCCGTCCGTCATCGGTTATTTTACTGCCTAGGTAGCAGAATTCCTTAACTTCATTGACTTCGTGACCATCAATCCTGATGTTAAGTTTCTCGCTGTTCTCATTTCTACTACTTCTCATTCCCGTCGTCTTTCTCCGACTTACTCTCAAACCATATTGTGTACTCATTAGACTGTTCATTCCGTTCAGCAGATCATTTAATTCTTCTTCACTTTCACTCAGGATAGCAATGTCCTCAGCGGATCGTATCATTGTTAGCCTTTCACCTTGTATTTTAATTCCACTCCTGAACCTTTCTTTTATTTCTATCATTGCTTCCTCGATGTACAGATTGAAGAGTAGGGGCGAAAGGCTACAGCCTTGTCTTACTCCTTTCTTAATACGAGCACTTCGTTCTTGATCGTCCACTCTTATTATTCCCTCTTGGTTGTTGTACATATTGTATATGACCCGTCTCTCCCTATAGCTTACCCCTACTTTTTTCAGAATCTTGAACAGCTTGCAGCATTTTATATTGTCGAACGCTTTTTCCAGGTCGACAAATCCTATGAACGTGTCTTGATTTTTCTTTAGCCTTGCTTCCATTATTAGCCGTAACGTCAGAATTGCCTCTCTCTTGCCTTTACTTTTCCTAAAGCCAAACTGGTCGTCACCTAGCGCATTCTCAATTTTCTTTTCCATTCTTCTGTATATTATTCTTGTAAGCAGCTTCGACGCATGAGGTGTTAAGTTGACTGTGCGATAATTCTCGCACTTGTCAGCTCTTGCCGTCTTCGGAATTGTGTGGATGATGCTTTTCCGAAAGTCAGATGGTATGTCGCCAGACTCATATATTCTACACACCAACGTGAACAGTCGTTTTGTTGCCACTTCCCCAAATGATTTTAGAAATTCTGATGGAATGTTATCTATCCCTTCTGCCTTATTTGACCGTAAGTCCTCTAAAGCTGTTTTAAATTCCGATTCTAATACTGGATCCCATATCTCTTCTAAATCGACTCCTGTTTCTTCTTCTATCACATCAGACAAATCTTCACCCTCATAGAGGCTTTCAATGTATTCTTTCCACCTATCTACTCTCTCCTCTGCATTTAACAGTGGAATTCCCAATGCACTCTTAATGTTACCACCGTTGCTTTTAATGTCACCAAAGGTTGTTTTGACTTTCCTGTATGCTGAGTCTGTCCTTCCGACAATCATATCTTTTTCGATGTCTTCACATTTTTCCTGCAGTCATTTCGTCTTAGCTTCCGTGCACTTCCTATTTACTTCATTCCTCAGCGACTTCTATTTCTGTATTCCTGATTTTCCCGGAACATGTTTGTACTTCCTCCTTTCATCAATCAACTGAAGTATTTCTTCTGTTACCCATGGTTTCTTCGCAGCTACCTTCTTTGTACCTATGTTTTCCTTCCCAACTTCTCTGTTGGACCTTTTTAGAGACGTCCATTCGTCTTCAACTGTGTTGCCTACTGCGCTACTCCTTATTGCTGTATCTATAGCGTTAGAGAACTTCAAACGTATCTCGTCATTCCTTAGAACTTCCGTATGCCACTTCTTTGCGCATTGATTCTTTCTGACTAATGTCTTGATCTTCAGCCTACTCTTCATCACTACTATATTGTGATCTGAGTCTTTATCTGCTACTGGGTACGCCTTGCAATCCAGTACCTGATTTCGGAATCTCTGTCTGACCATGATGTAATCTAATTGAAATCTTCCAGTATCTCCCGGTCTTTTCCAAGTATACCTCCTCCTCTTGTGATTCTTGAACAGGGTATTCGCTATTACTAGCTGAAACTTGTTACAGAACTCAATTAATCTTTCACCTCTTTCATTCCTTGTCCAAAGCCCATATTCTCCTGTAACCCTATCTTCTACTCCTTCCCCTACAACTGCATTCCAGTCGCCCATGACTATTAGATTTTCGTCCCCCTTTACATACTGCATTACCCTTTCAATATGCTCATACACTTTCTCTGTCTGTTCATCTTCATCTTGCGACGTCGGCATGTATACCTGAACTATCGTTGTCGGTGATGGTCTGCTGTCGATTCTGATTAGAAAAATCCGGTCACTGAACTGTTCACAGTAACACACTCTCTGCCCTACCTTCCTATTCATAACGAATCCTACACCTGTTATACCATTTTCTGCTGCTGTTGATATTACCCGATACTCATCTGACTAGAAATCCTTGTCTTCCGTCCACTTCACTTCACTGACCCCTACGATATCTAGATTGAGCCTTTGCATTTCTCTTTTCAGATTTTCTAGTTTCCTTACCACGTTCAAGCTTCTGACATTCCACGCCCCGACTCGTAGAACATTATCCTTTCGTTGATTATTCAATCTGTTTCTCATGGTAACCTCTTCCTTGGCAGTCCCCTCCCGGAGATCCGAATGGGGGACTATTTCGGAATCTTTTGCCAATGGAGAGATCGTGACACTTCTTCAACTACAGGCCACATGTCCTGTGGATACACGTTACGTGTCTTTAATGCAGTGGTTTCCATTGCCTTCTGCATCCCCATGTCGTTGATCATTGCTGATTCTTCCGCCTTTAGGGGCAATTTCCCACCCCTAGGACAAGAGAGTGCCCTGGACCTCTATCCGCTCCTCTGCCCTCTTTGACAAGGCCGTTGGCAGAATGAGGCTGACCTCTTATGCCGGAAGCCTTCGGCCGCCAATGCTGATTGTTTATCAAAATTTAGGCAGTGGCGGGACCGAAGGCGTTTTGGTTATGAATCGAAGACGCTACCCCTATACCACGTGTACGATCATTTTTAGTTCAAGTAGTGTTATACAGTTTATATGTGATATAGTACGACAAAGAAATGAGCTTGTGGTAACTGGAGGTATTCCACTTAAGCCGCGCGGGATAGCCCGCGGTCTTAGGCGCCTTGTCGCGGTCCGTACGGCTCCCCACGTCAGAGGTTCGACTCCTCTCTCTGGCATGGGTGTCTGTGTTGTCCATTGCGTAAGTTGGTTTAAGTTTGATTAAGTAGTGTGTAGGCTCAGAGACCGTTGACCTTAGCAGTTTAGTCCCATAAGCACTTACCACAAATTTTATTCCATTTGAATTGTTTTATTTCCGCACATACATTTATGTTAAACATTTGGTCAAATACCTTCACAGAGCTATGTTCTGTAACAGTGTTTTGTTTCTACACTACACAGTGCTACAGGTTATCCCAAAGTGGTAACGCAACAAAAACACATGTCATATTAACATATATAAATCCACTTGAGGAAGCAGGTTTAAATCTTCGATACGTGTTGAGGATGATATTCTTGTAAATACTGGCTGGTAATATAAAACTCGTTGTTTCATTCGAAGGGTTATTTGGTAAGCGTGATAGCGATACGGAGATGTTTAGCAAACTCAAATGGCAGACTCTGTAAGAGATGCGCTCTGCATCGCGGTGTAGCTTGGTCGCCAGGTTTCGAGCGGGTGCGTTTCTGGATGAGGTATCGAAAATATTGCTTCCCGCTACTTATACCTTCCGAGGAGATCACGAATGTAAAATTAGTGAGATTCGAACGCGCACGGAGGTTTTCCGACAGTCGTTCTTCCCGCGAACCATACGCGACTGGAACAGGAGAGGGAGGTAATGACAGTGACACGTAAAGTGCCGTCCGCCACACACCGATGGGTGGCTTGCGGAGTATAAATGTAGATGTAGATGTATATGTAGAAGGTATCCTCATGGTCATAATTATACAGCTATCACTGTTTAACCTCCACAGTTCAAACATGGGAACAAAGATAGGGCCAGACACAAAAAACAGTGACAGTTAGTTGGTATGTGTTTGCCTTTGTAAGTTTCGAAGTTATAGGCGACGCAAATATTTATTGCAAGTGGTCATCGTAAGAAACGCTACACTGTATGCCGAGCTACGGACATAGTTTATTGTGTTATTATCCAAAGAGTTACAGCAAATAGATACAATTTTTAAATGGAAAAATAGTTGCTTCTGCTGGAATCAGTAACACCAGCTATGTATACATCAATTTAAATTACATTCCTATCACTTTTAGTTTGGGAGCTACAACGCTTAAGGGGGAGTTTAAGGGGCAGATACCACAAGCTGTACATAATACATAGCTGTGTGATGGGTGATGTATGTTCTGTCGGTGGGAAGCTGATTTAAATGAGATGTTCAAATGTGTGTCCATGTTCCTGAATGCACAATGCAATGTGCCTTCTAAAGGATCTGCGGATGAGACGTAACATCGCCGGTGTTACGGAGCAACATGAGTCATCGATGCCCCGTTTTACATCTTCTGCGGATATGGGCTCAGTGAGATAAACACGACCCTTTAGATATCCCCACAAAAATAAATCTAATGGTGTTAAATCGGGTGACCTTGCGGACCATGAATGAGGACCATGGCGCCCCAACCACCTTCCTGCAAACCTGTTGTTTAGTTCTTCCACAACAGCACGCGCAGAATGGGCTGGGTGACCATCATGCTGCACCCACATATGGACTCTCGTGTGTAGGCACACCTGTTCAAGGAGACTACCCAAACTGTCGGCTATAAACACGTGTAAGTAGGTTGTTTAGGTTTTGTTATTGGTAACGCCACGTAGCACTCTGCATGAAAATCATTGGCTGTGCTGTGTGCAGTCTGTGGCTAGTTTGCATTGTTGTCTGCCATTGTAGTGTTGGACAGCTGGATGTTAACAGCGCGTAGTGTTGCGCAGTAGGAGGTGAGCCGCCAGCAGTGGTGGAAGTGAGATGGCGGATTTTTGGGAGCGGATGATCTGGACGTGTGTCAGTCAGAAACAGTACATTTGTGAGAATGGATGTCATGAACTCCTATATATATTATGACTCTTGTACACTATTATGGCAAATACATTGTTTGTTCTCTATCAAAATCTTAGATTTGCTAACTATACCTATCAGTAGTTAGTGCCTTCAGTAGTTAGAATCTTTTATTTAGCTGGCAGTAGTGGCGCTCGCTGTATTGCAGTAGTTCGAGTAACGAAGATTTTTGTGAGGTAAGTGATTTGTGAAAGGTATAGGTTAATGTTAGTCAGGGCCATTCTTTTGTAGGGATTATTGAAAGCCAGATTGCGTTGCACTAAAAAATATTGTGTGTCAGTTTAGTGTTGATCAGAATAGGTAAAGAGCGAAATGTCTGAGTACGTTCAGTTTTGCTCAGCTATTTGAAAATCAAATAGCGTAAGAGGTTTATCAGCACAGTAATTCATTAGTTTTTCTAAGGGGACGTTTCACACGCGATATAACTCACCCGTCAGTGCACCTGGGATGTAGTGTGGACCGATGATTTCATCCCCAAGGATTCCACACCATACATTGATAGACCACCTACGTTGGCGGTCGACAGGTCGTACCCACCGAGTTTTGTCTGCGGCCCATTAGTGGACGTTATGGCGATTGACTGCACCATAATTTGTGAACGTGGACTCATCAGAGAACATAACACCTTGTAAAGACTCCAGCGTGAAATTACGCATGGATCATCCACAGAATGTAACTCTCTTATGGAAATCGTTCCCATGCAGCTCCTGGGTCAGTGACAGGCGTTGCGGGGGTGAAACCTGTGGCCGTGCACTATACGCCACACAGATATGAGGCTGACACCAGTTACTGCAGCAACGGCTTGTAATCTCACATGAGGAACGTGGTGTACTGCAGCTAAAACAAACACCTCCGTCTCCTCACTTTTTTCAGTTCTTCGTCTGTTACTGCGGCACATTACCAAGCTGCCTGATTCCCGAAGTCGTTGTTCGGCACGTAAGAACGTAATAGCTGCCGGAGCTCTTCGTCTAGGATATCTCACGGCGTACGCCATGGCTGCTTCAAGCATCGTGTCGGCTCTCGCCAAGCATCAGCAACATGTCAACGTGCTCGTTGTTCGTGTATGCCATCTTCATCCGATGTCATTAATTGTCGTATAGTGAGCCCCGGTTGTTTGTCTGGCTCCAACCGTCGGGTATACGGCCGTGTGCGGCAACAGTCGGCAGTCTAACAGCGTATCGAGGACGCTTCTCGCTCCGTGACACCGGCGACGTTATAACTCGGCCGCACCACATTTAGAAGGCGCATTGCGTTATGGGCAGCGTCTGTGGTATCTGTCCCTGAAACTTTGAAGGGTTGTAGCTCCCAAACCAAAAGTGATAGGAATGTAATTTAAATTGATAAATACACAGCTGGTGTTACTGATTCCAGTGCATGAAAGAAACAACTATTGTACCATTTAAAAATCTGTACCTTTTTGCTGTAACTCTTTGGATAACGACACAATAAACCATGTTCATAGGTCCGCAGACAGTGTAACGTTTTTTTGGTGACCTAACGCAATAACATTCCCGTCGCCTATTACTTCGTAGCGTTTAATGAAACTCCGTGTATTGTGTGTGTGTGTGTGTGTGTGTGTGTGTTGTGTGTGTGTGTGTGTGTGTGTGCAGTGTGACAAAATATCAGGTATCCTGCTGTTATTAGTTGTGTTATTGTTGAAGATACGATGCTCTGTCAAACATTTGCATAACGAAAAAGAAATAAAAATATGTAATAAATCAGTAAATAAAATAGATGCAGATACATAGCTTTAAGGATGATAGCTATAGTGCAATGCCGTCATCTGAAATATTGTTTGCTGAAACCGCATCAAGTGCTTAAAAGTTTTTAATTATGAAATGCTTTGCGACAATTTTTTTTCTCAGTCATCGGTACTTGCAACCTATGCTATGAGTTATTTACTGGATTATTGTAGTCTCTGTCTTCGTCTACAGTGTTTACCCTTTACAGCTCCCATAGTGCCATAGACGTTATTCCCTGATGACGTAACATATGTCCTATCGTCTTTTCTTTTCTTGTCGTTGTTTCCCATACTTTGCTTTCCTCACCAAATCTGTGCAGAACCTCCTCATTCCTTACCTCAACAGTCCACGTAATTTTAAACATCCGACTGTACTATTACTTCTAAATGCTTCGATTCTCAGAAATTTCTTCCTCAAATTGAGGCCTACGTTTGATATTACTGGATTTCTCTTGAACAGTAATGCTCTTTTCACAGTGCTAACCCGTTTTTTACGTTCTCCTCGTACCGTCGTTAGCTACCAGGGTAGCTGAATCCTTAACTTCATCCACTTCATGATCAATAATCTTGACATTAAGTTTCTCGCTGTTCCCATTTCTGTTACTTCTCATTACTTTTGCGTTTCTTTGTGTTACCTCAGTCCATATTATGTTCTCATTAGACTGTTTCTTTCACTCAAAATATCTAATAATTGTAGTGTAGCTTCCCCTGTTGCTATTTATGAACAGCCTATACCCTGTGGCTAATGTAAGTTTGTTGCTGTTTTAGTCTTTCTCCTCTCTCATTTTTTCCACAGGCCCATATTCAGCGTGGGCTGTGGTGGCCGAGTGGTTCTAGGCGCTTACGTCTGGAACCGCGCGACTGCTACGGTCGCAGGTTGGAATCCTGCCTCGGGCATGGATGTGTGTGATGTCCTTAGGTTAGTTAGGTTTAAGTAGTTCTAAGTTCTAGGGGACTGATGACCTTAGAAGTGAAATCCCATAGCGCTCAGAGCCATTTGAACCATATTCTCCTGTTAACCTTTCTTCTACTCCTTCCCTCTACAAGCGCATTGTAATCCCCCTCGATTACTAGACTTTCAATCCCCTTTAAGTACTGAATTACCGTTTCAGTATCGGCATACCCTTTCTCTGTCCCTTCGTCTTCTTCTTGTGACATCAGTATGTATTTCTGAACTATTGTTTTTGGTCAAAAATTAATACTTTTAAAATCTTTGTAAAAACCAGACAAAAAAACACTGAACAGTAAAACACAGCAGCGCCACGTACAGCGCGTATTGCAAAGTTGTATTCCATGTTGGCATGTAAAAATCATTAAGTGTGAACTGTGATTTATTACACAATTTCTAAGTAGCCACATTTCAGACTGTCTGACACTAATTCATTTATGGTGCATCATCTGCTCTGCCATGTAAATTCCCTGCGCTGGGGATTTTCCCGTTGCAGCCATGCTGACTTCCTTCGCACCTGGACAGGGCCATACCGGCCGCTTTGCTTGACTGCCCACAGTTCGCCGTGGGCCCTGGGACTGCCTACCATCGTTCCGCACCACAAATAAATTCACTTCACCTCGTACCATTTCTACGTACTCGAGTCACTGACCTACATATGTGTAATAGTACATATTCCAAAAATGTGTACAGTAATTTTTGTATATTATTTGACAGAAAATGAATGAACCCACTAACGATCGTCAAAATTCACCACAAGTTATTTTAAAGTTGTAGAAGAAGAGATTTTGTCTCAAGGTAGAAATATATGTCCATAATTATATATGAATCATTATTACTGCCCGACAAACTTGATTTAAAGTTGTGTCCCCCCATTCATCTCAAGTGTCAATAATGCCCCAAGATACTCCATCTCCTCTCATCTGCCACGTGGCCATGGGATTGTTCCTGTCCTCTGTCTCTAATCACCTCAAAGATTTTCCTACCTAAGATTTTTAACATTCGCTTGCTAAAAAGACTGCTCTCAAGTGTCAGTAAATTTAACAGTTATAGTTAGAAAGATCGCTGTTATGGTATTAGTGCATCGAGAAACTGAGGCAGATGATAAGGTCTTCTAAACAATAAATTACTGTTCATTTGTATGAGAAAGTCTATGTGGCTTCCAAGGCTCGCTATCAGTGTTGAAGAAATGAGGGTGATGGTAGAAAAATGGTTCAAATAGCTCTGAGCACTATGGGACTTAACATCTATGGTCATCCGTGCCCTAGAACTACTTAAACCTAACCAACGTAAAGACAGCACACAACACCCAGCCACCACGAGGCAGAGAAAATCCCTGACCCGGCCGGGAATCGAACCCGGGAGCCCGTGCGTGGGAAGCGAGAACGCTACGCACGACCACGAGAAAGTGATTCTAGAGGGAAGGACAAAATGTATAGTACACCAGGCACTGGGAGGTGGGATCGTGAGCCGGGGGTGGAGCGGGGAGAAAGGTTAGTAAGTAGTATTAGGTAGTATTTGAGTGCAGAAAGAGTTGGAACACAGAGAAGTGGGTTTTGTGGTTGACAGTGGGTGACCTTGTGGGGTATTGGATCCTACGTGTAACGTGAAGAAGGAAGAGGCAAGTACTTTTTAGAATTATGAGGTTTCTATAAGAACTTCTGAGTCAAGAAGAGCAGTCTGCTAAAGTTTCCTTGGGCTATGATGTGCAGTGGGTGAATTTGGGAATAATTTGGTACCGGTGTCTCAGTCCAAGTTTGGCAAAGATCGAGGGAACGATAGCCACTGACTCTGCAAGACACATAGGATTAAACAGATGTTCTAATAGATTAGTATGAGGTGGGAATTTACTTATTTGGTACAAGGAAGGCAGATGCACAAGGTGAGGCGAATTGCTTGTTATTAAAGAAGGGTGTGAAAGTCAAAATCTGAGGTAGGTCATAATGTGAACGTTAGTGGTCCGATGGTAATTTTTACGTTTTTGTCTATTATGAGTTTATTATTTATAGTTCTTAGAAGAAGACTTCAGGTTACTTTGTTGTGAGGCTTAGTCCAAGGTAATGTACTCTAGTACGAGGAGGGATCAATAATTTTTTCACGAAGACAGGTTGATTTTATACAGGATTTCCAACACGCTATGTTATTCTCCACTCTTTTCGCTACAGAACTTCCAATACACCATGTTATTCCCCACTCTTTTCTCTACAAAACCGTATTTTTCATCATAATCTCCAGTCAAAGCGATAGTTTTACGCCGCCTTACTGTGAAGGCCTGTATGCCTGCATGGTACCACTTTACTGGTCGAAGTTCGAGCCAACCGCTTGTTGCCTTAATAATCTCCCCATCATCCACGAACTACTTTGCCGCAGAGTGCATCATTCAGTGGGCCGAACAGATGGATGTCGGTAGGTGCGAGATCCGGGTAGAAGAACAGCCCAATGAAATTTTGTGGGCTCCTTTTTGTGAGTTCTCTCGGGTCCGCATACATTTGTGAGGTCTTGAGGTGTCATCGAAAAGCGACGTGTTTGAGTGTGACCCGTCGATGACCTCGAATGACAGTGTCCACACTTTCCAACATTGCAAGACCCACAGCTGTGCGCGACCGGCCGCCACGCGGGGTGCGGAGAGGTTTGCACTACGTTGTTGCGATGATGACAGACACTTCGCCCAACGGTTCGCCGTGCTTTTGTTAACTGCCATGTCGCTACAGACACTCTGCAAGTGCCTATGAATATCTGTGATTTTCTGGTTTTCCGCCAATGAAACTCAATAAGAGCTCTCTGTTTGGAACGAAACTTCATTATAGACGTCACTTTGAAGACTACCTTTTTGTACTTCATGAAGCTTGCGGAAATGTTCCACAATGTCCCACAGTAAATTCCGCCTTTTTCAAGCGAAACTGGCAGAGAAAAAAAAGTTTACGTTACTTACAGAACGCCCCTCGCAATAAGATTGGCACGTAACTATAAGTGGAAAGTTTAGTAGTTTGAGAACGAAGCCAGGGTGCGACACACGAAATAAAGCTGTTTCGAAATCGACTAAGATAAATGTGGTGGTCACATATGGAGTAGGTGGGAAAGGATGTACTCAGAGTGATGGGAAGCTGCCTGCGAATGTGTTGTGTTAGGCTCTGAAGGTGGAAGCTAGACTAGTGGGTCGGTAAAAGGAGGTTTTACGTGGAGGGTTGTTAGGATTAGTGAACCGATGTATTTGAGGCTTTTCGGAGCGCTGAGTAGAAAGTATTACATAGGATGGTATTACAAAGTGTGACAATACCACAAAACATCAACAGGTGCTGCGTTGGATTCGTAGAAAATATTGTTTTTTTTTTTCTCATGCTATGGGGTGGGGTTGGGTTGTTTGGGGAAGGAGACCAGACAGCGAGGTCATCGGTCTCATTGGATTAGGGAAGGAAGTCGGCCGTGCCCTTTCAGACGAACCATCCCGGCATTTACCTGGAGTGATTTAGGGATATCACGGAAAACTTAAATCAGGATGGCCAGACGCGGGATCGAACCGTCGTCCTCCCGAATGCGAGTCCAGTGTCTAACCACTGCGCCACCTCGCTCGGTCTCTCATGCTATGTTGAGCGACTTTAATTCGGCTTTTTCTGATTGATGTGTAGGTATTCCGATCATAGTTAAATGGCCTAGCTCAAAACAGTCGTTCAATCCCGCGTCCGGCCATCCTGATTTAGGTTTTACATGATTTTCCTAAATCGCTCCAGGCAAATGCCGGAATGGTTCCTTTCAAAGGGTACGGCCGACGTCCTTCCCCATCCTTCCCTAATCCGATGAGACCGATGACCTCACTGACTGGTCTCCTTCCCCAAAACAACCAACCATCAAAACAGTCTAAATTGATTATCAACAAAATCCACCGGGCTGGCAAGACACGGAGAAACACCTTGCACACTCTCAATTTAGTCAGTCCTACGGAGCACAAAGATCTTTTTGTTGGTCACACGTCCAAAGCCAGAGCGATCAGCTGAGGTGTGGCCACCAGCGACTTTGTAATCGCGTGTTGTTGTGTACTCCGGTGAATGTACAGCCCGTCCGCTCTGTGTGTGCACCGCAGAGAAACACGGGCCGGTTTTGCCCGCAAACGGCGTTGCTGGCCGACGGCAAATGTTTGACGTTCGTATCGGTCGCGGCTCGCTCTGCCCTCGTGTGCTGTCAATTGCGCGCTCTTGTGTACAAGCGGTCGGCACTGGCGCGGTCGTCTGTGCCTCGTGTAAACTCCATCCGGCATCACAACGCAATCCCACAGCCTCTGGTGTGCGAGGCGGGACGTACTGTGCACCACTTGTGTAGAGCATAATCGGCGGAGAGGCAAAATGTTGAACGGGCACTCACACATGACGTAATTTCACCACAATCCAGGATAATGTGGTGTATCTAGTAAAGCACCTAACCTTTCCTAGAGTAGTCAGATGATTCAGTTATAACGAAGTTCAGATCCCTTGTTCACTACAGTACAATCAAGACAAGCTTAGTACATAAGACTGGAGTACAGTCAAGGTAAACTTAGCATATAAGAATGGACAAGACGGTAGATACTGATCTTGGGGAAGATCAGTTTTGGCTCCAAAGAAATTTAGGGACACCTGAGGTAATAATTGCTCATACGATTTATCTTCTTCTTCGTCTTCTTCTTTAGCAGCGCCAGCTCAGCCTTAGTTTCTTCATCAGTTGCGACATAGTCGTGAATATGAACAGTGTTCCAATACCGTCAAATGTTTTTTATTCCAGTCTTTGATCACAATATCAATTCTTTGACGATGACCTATTTAAGTCAGTAATGACCATTCTCATATATTTTCTATACTATGTCCTAAAGTGATCAGGCCGTAATGGCATCGTCAAAACATATAAATCTCCAATAGTACTCAGAGCCATTTGAACCAAAACATATAAATATACTCAACACAGCATCGTCACATAGATCTGAAATAAGGTGCAAAATAAGGCATATCGTGCACACAGCCATTTTTGCAAAAATGACTGTGTGGACGATGTGGCCTATTCCACGCCTTATTTTAGATCTATGTGATGCTGCTGTGCTGAGTATATTTATATGTTTTGACGATGCCATTACGGCCTTATCACTTTAGGACATGGTGTGGATAAGATTTGAGGGTGGTCATTACTGACTTAAATCGGTCTTAGTCAAAAGAATTGTTAGTTTCTTCAGTTACTTTCCTCCACACTTCTCCGATTTTTGTAGGTGTTTCCCATTACTGTCTCTTTTCGCTTAGCAGCATAGATCACATCTTCAACGTTTTCTTCTGCACGTGACATAGCCTTCGCATTCGATGGGATTTTACAAATTTTATTAGGTATGTGCGTAATTTCCTAGCCTTTTTGTTTTGCATTTTGATATTCCGGTTGCTATGGGTTTATTTTTCGGTTGTCAGTTTTTTATTTGTTGTTCGCCGATGCTATTTGAGTTTACATATTGTCATTTTTTCATTTGGAGATAGTGAGTGGAGAGTGACAACATCGAAGGCAGCCAAAAACATTTGTGCTGTATTTAGGGATAGTGCCACTGGACAGAGCACGGCAAGAAAACGAGAGAACTGGTAAATGTGATAACCTGTGATCACGCCACGAACGTGGGGCGTTTGCATGAAATGGGGAAAGTTAATAGACCATGTATATGGGTATCGTATGCTCTAAGCCAATATCTCAAAAATCAGCAGGTGGCCTTAAGTGCATCTCTACCTGCTCGTCATTAATTGGCTCATGAACAACATGGATCATTCATACTCTGTATCTTTACTGGTGACGAGAAATGGTGTCTTTGTGCTAGCATAGGAAACAGAAAGGAATGTTTGAGCCCAAACAAAGCATTAACTGCCCATGCAAAGTCCTGCGCTCATCCATGAAAGATAATGTTATGCGCCTGGTGGAACAGTGGCGGTCTGGTGTAACAAGGATTGCTTCCCAGAGGTGTAACCATCACTGCTGACATTTTTTTGCTAGCAAATGAGACGTCTTGCAGACACAGTCCAAGAACAACGACCAAAAAGAATGCGCGAAGTGATCCTACTCCACGATAACGACAGCCCGCATTCTGTTGGACTGACAAAAAACACTATACAGGTCCGCAACCATCTTATTCACCTGATCTTCCACCTTCAGATTTACACCTTTTCCGGTCTCTACCGAACAATCTTCAAGGAATTTCCATTCCGGATGAAAATGTGTTCCGAACATGGCTCAACGAGTTCTTCGTCTCAAAGCCAACTGATTTCTATAGTCGCGGAATCGAAAAGTTATCTCAAAATTGGTAGACTGTTGTAAATAGTGAAGGAGAACATATTATTGATGACTAGTGGCTCTGTTACGTGAATCTGTTGTGTTCATTAAACTTATGGAAAACGCTTCGAACTTATTCGGAACCTAACTTATAAGATCTCTTCCTTGTATTAAGGTTCAAAAATGGTTCATATGGCTCTGAGCACTATGGGACTCAACATCTTAGGTCATCAGTCCCCTAGTACTTAGAACTACTTAAACCTAACTAACCTAAAGACATCACACACATCCATGCCCGAGGCAGGATTCGAATGGTTCTGAGCACTGTGGGACTTAACATCTGAGGTCATCAGTCCCCTAGAACTTAGAACTACAAAACCTAACTAACCTAAGGACATCACACATATCCATGCCCGAGGCAGGATTCGAACCTGCGACCGTAGCGGCCACGCGGTTCCAGACTGAAGCGCCTAGAGCCACACGGCCACATCGGCCGGTTGTATTAAGGCTAGTAGCTTGTGTTATAGCTTATCCCCCCAGTATTCTTCCTCCGTTGTTGGATCCATAGATTTTCTATAGTACTTTACGCTCAAGTTTCGGTAAGGCGTTTTGTCGTCGTCTCTCAGCGTCTATATCTCTGATCCATATGTAACGACTGAGCGAACTACGAAATTATACGTTTCTTCTTGTATCAGTGCTATTTCTGACGAGTTTTAGATCTACGAAATCAGCTCTGCACCCTGCCTGTATCTTTCCATGACAATGCTGTTATCACTTGACATTAAGGCTCCCAAGTAACTAACAACGGACACTCCTCTGAAACATTTCCTATGCTTTTTTTTATCTTTAGCGACTCTTCTTGTCTCAGAGGGTGACATTACCACATATTTTATTTTATTTTCATTTATTATGAGGTCAGTTTTGAGCGCTTCTGTTTTCATTACCAGGTACGTTTATTTGATTGGTATTTATTCCTGCTATTGCAATATCATCAGCATATTTGCATAACTGGCTAGTTTTCATAAATATGTGCCTCTTTCATTGATCTTATATACTGCGGCTGTTTGGTTATATTGTATACAACAGAGGAGAAACTATCAGCTTTCTCCATTCCTTTATTGATACGAAGCTTTTATTTGTCCCATTAAATGTTTTCACTTTTACGCTTGTCTCTATCGTTGTCATTCTGATTAGACTTATTCGTTTGGCACATGTACCTATTCCCCTCACCAATGTCTAATTCTTGCCGATTTTTCTGTCAAAGGCTTGTTTTAAATGACCCATAGGAAGCGCAGGTGTGTATTATGCCCATAGAACTTTCCTATCATTTGTCTGATCACAAAGATTCCATCAGCTGTTCCTCTGTCTGGTTGAAAGACACACTGAGATATCCCAAGTATGTCTTCTGCGCACTTTACGATTCTTTCATTTGGGGTACTTGTGAAGATAAGTCCTCACATGCTAGTCTCTCTCCTCTCTTATAAGTGGAGATTATTATTCTGGTTTACCAGTTATCCAGCTTGGTTTCTGTTTCCCAAACGCCTGATATTAGTGTGTTCTGTTCCTTTATTACAGCACCTCCACCCCTTTTTATTAATTCAGAGATTATGACGTCTTCGTCGGCGGCTTGATTGTTTTCTCATCCTGGGGACAGCCAGAGAAACCTCGTGCAGTGTCGGCCTTAGAAACCTCTTGCAGCGTCGACCTTCAAACGATTTATTGTAGAAGAGAACTGAAGACAGACAAATCTCGTTTACAGAATTTGATGGCTGGAGAAATATTCTGACATTGTTAACTGGAAAACAGGCCGTGAAATTTTGAACGTTGCAGGGATAAAATAAGGAGAGCGAAGGCTATGCACAATTCGTGCAGAAACCAGAGAGCAGTTGGAAGAATCGAATTATATGAAAGGAATACATTAGTTGAGAACAAAATGAGATAGGCTGTAGTCTATATCCCATGTTAGTCACCTTGTGCACTGAGCAAGCGATTAAGGAAGCCTTGAAAAATATGGAATTAAACTTAAGGGGAGTTAGAACGGAAAAAAATCTTTTTTTCACATTTTCGGATTTTTACCTCATTATAAAATTTGCAATTTTCCCAATAAAATGATAATTTATAAACTCACATGGGAAGTATTTTTAATATAATCTACACCGGTTAAAAACGTTAAAATTATTACGTGCCTTACTTCAAAATCTAATAAAATAGGTAATTTTTTATGTATAAGGCTGTGGATTACTGTGCTGTTAAGCTGGGCTACCTTCTGCCACAGATGAACTGATGAAAAATCAGTACACCACTTTTGCCCTCCTGGACCTGATTCATGGTGCAATTACTGCAGTGCCCAGTGCTCAAAACAGTTCATACAGCCATAAACATTCCATCCCAGCAGCAGTCATGGATATCATGAAACCTATTTACAGAGACCTGGCAAATCCTGAAATACTGAAGAAGTGTCTGCTTGGTCAGACTCAAAATACCAATGAGACGTTCAATAATCTTATATGGACTCGCTTACCAAAAAATGTATTTGTTGGAATGAAGACACTAACGTGGGGGGACAGCGATGCTGTTATTGCTTTTAATTATGGCAACATTGGAAGGGTGAATGTGCTACAGCATGTGCGAATTAATCCTGGAGCACAGAGCATCAGAGAATTTGAACGGATGGACAAGTTTCACATTGATAAAGCAGAGTACCCAACATAGTTGGCCACTAAGGAGTCCATAAGGAGAAAAGAAGAAACAACTTGACAAAAGATCAAGAGGATGATATACAGTATGGTGCTGGGTGCTTCTGAGTAACTAAAACTAAATAAAAAAGTTAAGCATATATTAAGTGAATTACAGTCTTTTGAAACTTTAGAACCCGTCCCTGAAAATTTACATTTTCTTTTGCACTTTTCCCTAAATCTCAGAAACCACTTCAAATTTTCAGATACTAATAACATAAATATCTGAGTCTACTGAACTATAAGAAGAACATAATGTTATGTATAATTAAAATTATTTAGGATAACCTACAAAAAAGTTCTCAAAATTTTAACTGTGTAAAAAAATCGTATTTCCGAAAGCAGTGGCTGAAATTCAATTATTGTAGTCCAGTAGACTCAGAACACAGTTTACTGTCTTGTAAAAGTTTCATGTCAATGGCTACAGTGGTTCCTGAAATGCAGGGAAGCCAAGTCACTAAATTTAACATTGTCGTGATAGGGCGTTCCAACTCCCCTTAAATTGGAAGAAATAAAAACTTTGCTGCTGACATTTTAATTTCTTCAGAGATGGCAAAGTATTCGTAGCTGTGGCCAATAATTTGTAAGACCATTTGAACGCAAGGGATAAATTCCTGAAGAGAAATTATCATCTGAACACCAATAAAAGTGAAATAAGTTTAGTGGAATGTAGTCGACCTAAATCAAGGTATGCTAAAAGAACTACATGTTAACATTCATATTAAAAGTTCGTTTCGTCAATTGAGAAGGGAAATAAGTGATATTTGTCTGGAGTGTAACTTTACCTGGAACTGAAACATAGACCACAAAAATTTCAGGCAAAAACAGAATAGAAGATTTTGAAATGTAGTGCTACTGTATAGTGCTAAAGATCAGGCAGGTGGATCGGTTAACTGGTGAGAGAATAGAGGGTTGAATTGCGCAGGAAATTAATTTATAGAACAATTCGAATAGAGGAACGGGTTAGTTAATGTGATACATCCTGAGGCAAGAAGATAAATTTTATGTACTGACGGACGGGAGTGACAAAACGTCAAAAATCACGTCTAAAATCATTCATGAACTGAATCTACAGTGTGCAGCTTTTAGAACAGTTCACCTTTGTTTCATACAGCCACATTCCACGTCAGTGGCCTGCAGTAGTGCTGTTCGCTCTATATCTATGAATGTGTGAATACGTGCACAGACACGAATGTGTTTCAGTTCATAACTTGATTTCAGCTCGCATTTCATAGATTAAATTGCAATGTATTGAAGATGCTTTGTTCTGTGACTGCACTGAATATTATATCCATCGTATTGTGCAGAGATTAATTAGCTGATACAATATTGCTACCGAATATGAATTTTTCTGACAAGATATAGATTTAAAAGGGGATTATTTAGACTTTTATGATGTAATCGGGTCTAGAATAGTGTCGAAAAGCACTATTAAAAATCTCGACGGCTTTAATCTAATTGTCCAAGAGATGATGTATTAGCACTGTAATAATTGCGGATGAAATTTACATATTTCCCTAAACTACAGTTCTACTCTACGAACATGGTTCAAATTACTCCCGGTTTTTTACTATTGGTTTACAGTATTAAAGGAAATCGTTCGCAAAAATATTCGTTTGAGTCATGAATTCTGAAAATTTCATTATGAAGCTTAGGCTATAACTAACAGTTGTTCCCTGTCACACTTCTCTAATGACGGTAACGCTAAAAAAACCTTTTTTGCGTAGTAACCATTTAACGTAACCATACCAGTAAAATTTTTGCAGCTGTCGGTGCTTTAAGTTAAACAAGTAAATGATTTCTTTCCTGGTGAAGCGCATCCAGCGGATGCTATATTCCCACATTTCCGAAAAGCATTTGACACGGCGCCCCACTGCAGAGGCGCGCAGCTAGATTTGTTACCGATAGGTTTGAACAATACGTAAGATGCTTCGGGAACTCAAATGGCTATCCATGGAGGGAAAGCGACGTTCTTTTGGAGGAACACCATTGAAAAAATTCAGAGAGCAGGGATTTTAAGTTGGCTGTGGAACGAGTCTTCTGCCGCCAAATTACATTTCGTGTAAGAACGTCGAATAGAAATTGTTCTTTTTCTTTCATTCTATTTGCGAGTGGAACAGGAAAGCAAGTGACCACTAGTACGACAGCGTGCACTTAACCAAGCGATATGCGGTGGCTAGCGGAGTGTGTATGTAGATGTACACCCTTTGAAACTGAACATCTCTTTAATGAAAAGGGTTAGAAATACAATTTTAGTGGTCTTAGGTGCCTCATGGTCCGACTTAAGGTGGCAAATGTTCAAATTGTGTCCGTAAACCGCAATACACCGTCGACAACGACTTACAACTGAGAGACATGCCAACGTTATTGTTTCCAACGGAATAGCATCACAGGCGTGCTCAATTTGCTCTCTAAGATCATCCAGTGTGTGTGCTCTCGCAGCGTAAACTGTGGTCTTGAGAGTAACCCACAAAAAGAAGTCTAGAGGAGTTAAATCTGGAGATCGAGCGGGATACTCCACACTCCCTCCTCGTACTACCCATCTGGCAGATAATGTACGATTGAGAAATGCCCTCACATCTAGGTGAAGGTGAGATGGCGCCCCATTCTGTTGAAAGTAATAATTTTCATCTCCAGACCAGGAGTTATCATTTCCAACATTTCCAAGTACGAGTCCCCCGTGACAGTGTTGTCAAAGAGGTACGGCCCGATTAACCCACTAGAAGACAGACCACACCAGACTGTTATTCCCGGCAGATTAACATGCCCTTGCTTCGTTACGTATAGATTCTCCCTAGCCCAGTACAGGCAAATATGGCGGTTAATTGTTCCATCAAATTTAAACGTCACTTCATCTGACCAAAGAATTCTATCTTGGAAACGTTGCTCTTCTTCACATCTGTTAATGAACCTGTCACAAAATTCGCTTCGCCTATCAGGATCATCCTCGTTAAGAGCATGGAGAAGTCCTGGAATGTAAGGCTTAAAGTTTTGAGACCGCAAAATTCTGTGAACACTGCTTCTGCAGATCCGAGTCGCTCGAGAGCATTGCCTCACAGATTTCTTCGGTGATTGTGTGTATGCCTGTTTTACTGCATCAATAGTCTCATTGTCTGTTGAATTCCTATTTCGTCTGCTATGCCCCTTCTTCACCTTGCATCGTTCCTTCGACTTCAAACTCATCTCTGATTCTTGTAATTGTTACTCTTATCGGTGGTAGTGTTCCAAATTCTCCAAAAACTCCAACGTACCCCGCTCACATTCTTTGTTTTCCAGTAACACTTTAACATCAATTTCCGTTGTTAAAACTATAACGCCATGTTTGCTGACAATCCTAAAACAAAAGAAAGCATTGTTACGTTTTTCACTGCCTTCTAAATTATTACCCATAAAAATTGTATTTCTGTCTCTTTTAATTGGGCATACTCTGTATCAAAATGTGTATACATTATTTTGGGACACCCTGTATATATAATCATTTACCTTTAAAACAAGCTGAAGATCACTGTCTACATAAGTTTTCGTAGGTTCTTCGCCGATTTGCTTCAAATTTCTACACGATAGTCTAATGAACATCTGAGTGGACACTGGCTACACCATCATATATATATCACCAAACATCTCAAAAAGTGCTTGACCGATGTGCTTCAGTTTTCTACTCTTAGATGAAACAATGAAAAATTATATGTCAAACGAACGAAATACATCGTGGTAAACTGACTGTAATTCCTACCGCGAGAATAAATGGCAGCGGCAATACCCGTCTTGGATATAGTACAATCATACTTCACCACAGCGCGGGACAAGCGAAAGCTCGAAAATATTAGACACAGAAATGACAGCACACTCTTGTTTATTGATTAGTGATTGTGACATTTACCCTAGAAGATATTTTAGCCAATGTTTCAGAGTCATTTTCATTTTTAAAATCCACAGTGTCATACAAACGCTAAGGCAGGTCGTGGACATAGGACCAACAATAGTCACTAGGTCGCGGACCGATCTAAAGCTCGAACAGAACCAGAAATTTCCCGAAATCCGACGTAAACAGTTCGAATACGTCGAGTCGTGTTCAAACACAGCCCTACTTGAGATAGTGAAAACTTCTCTGAAACAATGGCAGACGAATTCTACAAAAACACAATGAGATACTCATTACAAAATGTGGCGACACATGGCGCACTAATCATCTTTTCACACAGCTGAATGTGCATTCATTCGTCGGGTTCCATTGACACCCAGTAATTCAAATACGTCGATTTAAAGCGACTGCAGTTTCCAATGTGGCTTACATTTGTTAAGAGTATCAAAAAGGCACAGGATGAACCACTTTATGTGGCAAGTACTAAACACCCCAGGCACTGTAGCTTGGGGTACTGTTGCTATCATATAATATACTGAAGTCCAGGTATTAAGGTTACTTACGACCATTGCTCGAATCCCATCCTCTGTTATGCCGGTCGCGCCTGGATATCCGCCCCCCCCCCCCCTTAAATCTATAAGTTCCTCCAGATCCTCGAGCACCATGCACTCTGCCTCGCCTTTTGTATATGCCTCCCATCCCCCATGCGGATCCTCTACGACCTGATTCCTTTCCCCCATCTGCTCCTGTTCCTCAAACATATCCCGCCGCCTTGATCCCCATCATCCCCTGGTTGCTCCTCTCCTCTCCAATCCCCGCCCTCTGCAGCACCTTCACCGTTGTGTCCTCCCTACCCCCCTCCTGTACACATTTCATCTCCTTTCCCAGGGTGGCTTCCGTGGACTCCCCGTTCCGGATGATGCCCTCTCCCCTTCCATTTTTCCCTCCTATCAACTCTGATCCTCACCTTCCCCTCCCTATATCCTTTTCCTAGGCTCCCTCTCCCCCCCTTCCATCCTTGTTTTTTCCCTGCTTACCCTCTCTCTGCCTTCCTTTCCTCCCCTGAGTCAATTTGCATTCCCCTCGTCTGCCTTGCCCCACTCCCCCTCGCGCCTTCCCTGCCCCCTTATGAATCCTCTTCCTCCATCGGTTCATCGGTCCCCCCCCCCCTTCCACTTCGTGTTTCCTCGCCTCCCACTTTCCATCCCTCATCTGTCCAGGTCCCCCCTCCCCCCATCTGCCCTTGACTGTGGTGTGTCATCTTAATGCCACCTTTTTAGAGCAGTGTTTCAAGTGAGTGTTAATTGTTGGGTGTCTTTTCAGAATTGTTGCGAACGGAAATCATACAGTCGATGGGTGTGACTTTTATATCTCTTGCGAACAGAAACCAGACTATTTTTTAACTGTCTGTCTACTATTTTACCTGTCTGCTTCCTGTGTATTTTATCAGCATTGCCAACGCTTTGTTTTATGTTTTAACTTCCACAATTTTCCGCAGTTTTACAATTTAAGTCATCGATTTAATCACCTGCTTTTATTATTATCTTCATCTTATGTTCTTAAAATTCTGTAGGCTGAAGAGTGGCGTACTAAGCTGCTGCCAACCAGCCCCCTTAGGGGGGAATCGAAACTTAATAAACGGAAAAAAATCCTGCTAGGGGGGTCTAAAGACCAGGAACACTACATTTATGCATAAAAATGACGCACCACTAAGGAATTATGGAAATTGGTCACAAATTAACATCCATACAGGTGTCGACGATAAACGCAAAATTATAAACTTTGTTGGTCGATACATGAGTGCGTGCCCCTGCAGCGTAATTTCACTGCGGCCGCGGTAGTAAATAGTGGACATGTCTACTCCAGTGCATTGAGTCCTTGCGAATTTCAATCTGTTTACTTCGCTTGTCAGTAACTACGCCACACAGGCAAGCGCGTTTACAATGTACATAAATGTCAGTATTTGAGGGAACATTTGAATTGGAGCGATCTACTATTCGACTGTGTTAGCAGAAATGGGAGAACCATGGTCGCACACAGCGTCAAGAACGAAGCGGTTGACCTAGAGAAACGACAGATGACATAATGAGAGGACCGAGAAATCGCCAGAGAGGCACTCAGAGTCCTGTCCCGACTTGCAACTGGTGATCCAGTGATCGCAAGGACCCTAGAAGGCGGCTCAGGAAAGTGGGCTGAGCTCATGGCACCCCTTGCACCAACTACCGTTGATCTTCGCACACCAACAAACCCGTCTGCAGTCGTTTCGAGCACATTCGGCCTGGAGTCTCATAGAGTAAAGTATAAATGTCTTCACTGATGAGTCCCGCTTCGAACTGAGCCCCGATGACCAGAGAAGGGGTATCTGAAGACGCCTCAGACGGCGGTGGGATACCACCCTGACTGTCGCCCGCCGTCAGTCAGGAATAATAGTCTGGGGTGCCATTTCATTTCATGGGAAGACCTCTTTGATTGTCATTCGAGGTTCGTCGACGCCCCATTTTGTTACTCTTCGTGACAAGCCAACCTGGGCTTCATTTCAGGAAGATAATGCTCGCCCTCACTAGGCGAGTGAGTACTGTTTGTCTTCGTGCTTGTAATCCATATCTTGGCCAGGACGTTCTCCTGATCTCTTACCTATTGAGAATTTTTGGAGCGTTCAGGGCGAGGGCCTCCAACTAGCTCGGAAACTTGACGATTTAGGTCACCAGTTGGACAGAATTTGGCACGAAGTCCCTCACGAGATCATCCAGAAACTCTGTCCACAGTTCAGAAAAGGTTCAAATGTGTGTGAAATCTTGTGGGACTTCTGCTGAGGTGGTCAGTCCCTAAGCTTACACACTACTTAACGTAAAGACAAACACACACACACCCACGCCCGAGGGAGGACTCGAACCTCCGCCGGGATCAGTCTGTCTAACAGTGCGAAGCTCATAACTGCTTGCATATGGCCAATAGGTGGACCAACACGTTATTCAATTAAAGTTAAAATCTTCGGGGTTGTTAAGCTGTGTCATATTTCCTTCTAAAATAATCGACGTTTCGCCCCCTCTGCTGGGGTCTTCTTCAAGAAGTTTCGGTGTCCACTATTGCTAGAACACTGTCAGAGACCAGTGTCGGGTTCTCTTGTAAAGGGAAGTTTCCCCGCGTTTGTGCTGGAGAAGTGATAGTAATGGTTAAAATTCTTGTGGTTACCATTGATGGACCATCGTCGTAGGCTAATATTGCTGCTCTGATGTAGAAGCAGCAGCGTTATTGGCTACGTTCTTATGGATATCATTGCTAGCCCCTCGTTATTGGATAGAAAGACACTATTCCACACTTATGCTGGAAAAGAATTGTTGGTTGAAATTCCCCCAACTGCTATTGGTTGGGCATCATCATTGGCTAGATGCGAAACAGAGCAGGAGAGGGGGGAGGAATGTTTCCTAAAAATGTTATGACCTGTAGCGCGTTGTTTGTATTACTCGCACCAAAAAAAAATGGTGCAAATGGCTCTGAGCACTATGGGACTTAACGTCTGAGGTCATCAGTCCCCTAGAACGTAGAACTACTTAAACCTAACTAACCTAAGGACATCACACACACCCATGCCCGAGGCAGGATTTGAACCTGCGACCGTAGCAGTCGCGCGGTTCCGGACTGAAGCGCCTAGAACCGCTCGGCCAGCATGGCCGGCTATTACTCGCACACCGCGGCCTTATATTCACTTCCTTGATGGCGGGAAACCTGTGGCCGTCCTCTATTGAAATTATATGTATTCTTGGAAATTTTAGCCGCTTCTCGGACCTTTTCCTCTGTAAATGATGGTTTCCTTAGCCAGCACACGTACGTTATCAAAATCGATGTCAGAGCCACGGTTCTCATTAAGTGCTGCTACTGCCGATTTTACACTTTGTTTTAACCGCGTGTGCCGTTCGTGTTCCTTAACGCGTCCTTTAACAATTCTTCCTGTTTCGCCTACACACACTTTGCTGAAGCCACATGTCATCTGATAGACGGCTGCGTTGTGGAGGCAATCAGATGCATCTGTTTGCCGTCGAAAAAAAACCCTTTTATTTTGTTTTGACTAAGAAAAGATGTCTGGATACCATTTTTCTTTAGAAGTGTGCTTATGAAGCCAGTGACCCCAGAAACGAAAGGTAGCCTAACGGAGTGAAAAGGCGGTTCATCGTAATCCTTATTAGCGTGATTAATATTCCGCCTCATAGCCCTGTCGATTGAACAACTGTCAACCTTCACTGACCTCTTTAAAAAATCAAACTCCAATTCCCGTTTGGCGTCATCGCTGATACGGAAGTGACGTGAAAACATAGTATTGAGCACTGCTTTCTTCTGGGCTGGGTGGTGGTGCGAAGAGGTATCTAAATAACTGTTTGTGTTGGTCGGCTTTCTACACACTGTGTAACCTAGATCGTTATCAGATCTTCTGTATACCAACACATCTAGCAACGAGAAACGGATCTCACTCTCAACCTCCAAGGTAAATTTAATTTTGAGGTAAATCCCAGTTAAGAAACAGTGTAACGCATCAAGCTCTTCACCGCTGTGGCCATATAACAAATGTATCGTCCACACAGCGGAACCAACAAGAAGGCTCCAAAGGAGTTAGATACAGGCTCCCAGGTAGATGCTATTTTTCTTGACTTCCGGAAGGCATTCGATACAGTCCCGCACTGTCGCCTGATAAACAAAGTAAGAGCCTACGGAATATTAGACCAGCTGTGTGGCTGGATTGAAGAGTTTTTAGCAAACAGAACACAGCATGTTGTTATCAATGGAGAGACGTCTACAGACGTTAAAGTCACCTCTGGTGTGCCACAGGGGAATGAATGGACCGTTGATGCTGTAGTATACAGAGAAGTTGCAGCATTAGAAAATTGTAGCGAAATGCAGGAAGATCTGCAACGGATAGGCACTTGGTGCAGGGAGTGGCAACTGACCCTTAACATGGACAAATGTAATGTATTGCGAATACACAGAAATAAGGATCCTTTATTGTATGATTATATGATAGCGGAACAAACACTGGTAGCACTTACTTCTGTAAAATATCTGAGAGTATGCGTGCGGAACGATTTGAAGTGGAATGATCATATAAAATTAATTGTTGGTAAGGCGGGTACTAGGTTGAGATTCATTGGGAGAGTCCTTAGTAAATGTAGTCCATCAACAAAGGAGGTGGCTTACAAAGCACTCGTTCGACCTATACTTGAGTATTGCTCATCAGTGTGGGATCCGTACCAGATCGTGTTGACGGAGGAGATAGAGAAGATCCAAAGCAGAGCGGCGCGTTTCGTCACAGGGTTATTTGATAACCGTGATAGCGTTACGGAGATGTTTAACAAACTCAAGTGGCTAACTCTGCAAGAGAGGCGCTCTGCATCGCGGTGTAGCTTGCTCGCCAGGTTTCGAGAGGGTCCGTTTCTGGATGAGGTATCGAATATATTGCTTCCCCCTACTTATACCTCCCGAGGAGATCACGAATGTAAAATTAGAGAGATTAGAGCGCGCACGGAGGCTTTCAGACAGTCGTTCTTCCCGCGAACCATACGAGACTGGAACAGGAAAGAGAGGTAATGACAGTGGCACGTAAAGTGCCCTCCGCCACACACCGTTGGGTGGCTTGCGGAGTGTAAATGTAGATGTAGATGTAGAGTTCTACTTAATGACTATTGCACAAAACGTTCCATAAAAGTGTCAGCAGCAACTGGCCACATCAGTGAGCCCATAGCAAGGCTGTCAGCCTGTTCATAGAATTCACCGTCGTATTTAAAATAGCTCGTACTAAAACATAAATCAGTTAAGTCACAAACATATGGAGCAAATGTCTGCCCTATGAACTCCATTGCATCTGACACTGGGATGTTAATAAATAATGGTACCACATCGAAGCTAACAAGAATATCACCTGCAGATACCTTTACTGTGCGCATAATTTCTAAAAAACGTTTCGAATTTTTGGAAAATGGTATCCATACAGGTTTCTTTAGTCAAAACAATATAGGTTTTTTTCCGACGAAAAGAGGGTCCACCTGATTGCCTCCAAATTGCAGGCTTCTATCAAGTGACATGTGGCTTCAGCAAAGTGTGTGTAGGCGAAACAGGAAGAATTGTTAAAGGACGCACGGCACACGTTGCTGAAACAAAGTGTAAAATAATGAGAATTGTGGCTCTGACATCGATTTTATTAACGTACGTAGACTGACTAAGGAAATCTTCATTTATAGGAAAAAGGTCCGAGAAGCGGTTGAAATTTCCAAGAATGCATTTAATTTCAATAGAGAGGACGGGCATAGGTTTCCGGCATCGTGGCTCCCCACCATCAAGGAAGTGAATATGCGGCCTCGGTGTGCGAGTAATACAAACAAGGAGCTGCAGGCTATAGCATTTCTGAAAAACATTCCCCCCTTTCCTGATGTGTATGTTTCGCATCTAGCCAATGATGATGCCCAACCCATAGCATTAGGGAGAATATCAACCAATAACTCTTCTCCAGCGTAAGTGTGGACTAGTGCCTTTCTATCCAATAACGATGGGCTACCAATATATCCTTAACAATGTAGCCAACAAAGCCCCTTTTTCTCCACATCACTGGAATATTAACCTACGAAGATGGACCCCGAATGGTAGCCACAAGAATTTCAACCGATACTCCCACTTCTCCTGCACAAACGTGGCAAAGCTCCCCTTTGTAGAGAACACGACAATGGTCTCTGACAGTGTTCTAGCAATAGTGGACACCGAAAAATCACGAAGAAGATCCCAGCAGAGGGGTCTTAACGTCGTTTATTTTAGAAGGAAATATGACGTGGCCTAACAACCCAGAAGATTTTAACTTTAATGACAACAGCCACGAAGGCCTGCAGACCTACATAAAACGTTACTGACTTGCTCAATTTGTCGATCTGTTTCTCTTGAATAAATCGTCCAAATTTGATGTAACTGTAATCACTTGTTTGTCTATATATGTACATCACATGTAGCGATTTTCGTCCCATTTGGATAATTCTTTCGTGGCACGTATTTTTCCTTTGTTGTAGAGTGTACTTGTTTCTCGGTATTACTTCAAGAAAACAAAGTTGTCACAGGCGACAACTTGTAACATCATAGCTTAGACGCTACATGCCTTTTATTGATTCATTTAGCTTTCTATTTTGTTCAACACCTCATTGTTGAACTTGCGTAATTACTGTACGATTAATTCGATAATGTAATGAAGTATTATCTCTGTAATGATCCTTTGTCTTTCTCATATAATCTCTTTGGTTATCTTTAAAATTAAATAATTTTATATAAAGAATTTTTTGTAAAACTACCAATATATTCAAATGTTCTGTTTTATTTAAAATGTTTGTTTGCTGTTATGTAAACTGCTGACCTTCACTTAGGGTTCATAGTTATTTTGTATGTGAATGGTATTGTGGTTCCCCTCGGGAACGGAACTGTGTAGCGCCCGCAAATTGTGGTTGGCCTAGGTAGAAAGGTGGAACAAGAGTCAGTCTGGGACGAGCTACCAAACTGTGAATTGCCCATGTAAAAGTTGTATATTGTGCTGGTTCCGAGAGAGGCTTTTCCTGACGCTTTACAATGACTCGAATGGATGGATAAAAAGGTGGAAGTATTCTGAAATTTGTATCTTTGATCGCCACCAAGAAATGACAAAGTCCAGCATTTCTAACTGCAAACCCACCTACCAACATGCAATCGCCACCACAATGCCCAATCACTGTAATGAAACACTATAGTAATGTACAATGAAGGATCAGCTTATTGGATGTGTTAGTGTGCTCAAATATAAGGTAGTTTATAACTGAATTTATGTACCTACCTCGAGTTTTTTCCTTATCATAATACCTTTCAGGTTCCTTTCCGTTGGAACTAAAGTGATTAGCGAGTGTCCTTACTGAAATGACATTAAAGCCCAGTGTTTTGCTAGTTAATGCCTCTTGAACATAGTAAAAAGAAAGTTAAAGTTAAAATGGCAAGATAGTGAGTTAAAGTAAATGATGCTGGCTGAAAATAATTTTCCTATTAAAACTGCTTATGAATATGTTGTTGTCAACTTCAGAATTAAATGTTCTTTAAACTGAGGCATATAGTTTTGCTTAGTAAATGATCACATTGCTACCTGTTGTAAATCGCAAAAGGTGAGTCACTATCTTACAAATACATCAATTTTGTATCTCACTGCAGTAAAAGTTGAAAACTGCAATTGTGGAAAGTTGTATACTCATGCTTGCTAAGCACTTGTTTCTTTTGTGTATTGAAAGTGCATATTAATAGTGTAATATGATCCACGGGTTATCCTTTATGCTCATGATAAACAACAATTAATAGAAAGGCCACTATCTATGAAAACAATAATTTCTTTATTCAGAAGACAGTGAACAGTAACCTGTTAGTGAAATCCATTTAACTTTCATCCTAAATAGAAAAGTATTTGGCTGAGAGAGACTTAACCTGTGATCAGTTCATAATTTTGCAGTGAACTACATTTACAATGTTATGTCAGCTAGGAAAATGTTTGAAAAGTAGTACTGAACCTATGTCAATTTATGATTATACAGTGAATATTAATAGTAACATTATAAAGACCATTCAGTTTGAATAAACCTTGAAAGTAATAGTGTGTATTGCTACATCTATGCAAATAATCTTACCGTGAACATATGCAGGTGTCAGAGTTCATTGCACTCTCGTGTGGCAAAGTATAGGTTGTGTTTGTCCGTTAAAGTTACTCATACTTATTTTCTTGAACAAGATTGTCAATCATTCTCTTGCCTAATAAGGCTGGCGACCGTTTTGCTTATTCTTTGAACAGTGTAGCTAGGTAAAATATTGTTTGTTACTGTTTAAATATTTACGTAATTCTGATTTTCAATTCCGATAAGCCACATCCGTTATGTACAACACGTTTAACATAACAAAATTCCTCTCAGAGGGTAACACTGCTCTGTTCATTATGATTATCCGGACTGTTGTGGCGTGGTAGGTTGATGAATTTTGTCTCAATTCCCAACGTATCGTGCACGTCTGCGGGAGACATCTTCAAGGGGGTCCGTAGGTCGATAGAAGGTCCAACACACCCACTGGCACGCTACTGACTGCCGCTAAATTCCGTCTCCGCGAGCTCCCACACCGCGGCGTGACGTCACGTGTTTTGAAAACGTCAGTGCAATTGGCCGCTGTCCTCTGCCGTCGATCGCCGTTGCCATCACTCAGTAGTGGACGGGTGGCACACACTTCTTTAACATCGGCATCCACATACCGTTTAATTTCACGCCCTCCTCTTTTAGCTTGAAATTATGAGGGTGTTTAGCGATTACGATTGCCTCCCTGTAGAGCCTTTCGTAATATCCGCTTGTGGCAGCCAGTACTTGCGTCTCCTCGAAACAAATCTGGTGGTTCCCTGGCTGCAAAGCATGTCCGCAACAGCTGATCGTTCAGTTTCTCCTCTTCTACAATTGCCCTTGTGCTGTTCCAAACGTTTTAAAACAGTTCTTTTAGTGGTACCCACATAAACATCTCCACAGCTGCATGAGATCCTATACACTCCAGCTTTTTCCAATGGTTTGCGAGCGTCCTTGGCAGGCTTAAGGTATTCCTGTATCTTCCTAGTGGCCTTATAAGTTACGGTAATATTCCACTTCGTCAAGATCGTCCCTACTCTTTCCGTTACATTTTTAACAAACGACAGGAAAACCTTAGATTTTGCAGTAGCCTTTAAGTTACTATGGTTTCTGCGTGGCTGAGACACGTTTTATTTCGGCGGACGAATATCCGTTCTTCATTAGTGCATTGTGGAAATGTTCCATCTCCGCGTCGAGCAACTCATGTACACTGCGCTGTTGCCTTATACTATAATTGCTTTAACAAAATAGTTTTATTTAACGACCTGCCTCCAACTTTAACGTTATGGTATAGTAGTAAACGGACAGTAGTGTTATGAACCCGTTTGATGATGTATCTCATGGAAACTGATTCACATCGCAAATAAGAGCTCCTAGAAAATTCACATCTTTTTAAATTTTACTCTTGAGTATCTTTTTCATATTACACTCATTAGATTACATTAGATTAGATTAATACTTGTTCCATAGATCACGAATACGACACTTCGTAATGATGTGGAACGTGTCAGGTTAATGAAAGATGTCTGTACAAGATATTAAATTATACAAAATAACGGAACTGTACAAGATATTACATTATACAAAATAACGGAAGTGTATGGAAAGTGGGTAAACTTTTCCTATAGAGACCTGTGTATAAGGTTTCACACGGTTCTGTCACTCAGTGTAATATGTTGCAATGAAAATTCGGGTATAGCTTTCTTAATGTGCTCGCTGTTCTCCTCATTATTTTTAGTCGATGTTTTTATCCACGTCTCTCACTGCCTCGTATCATGACAGCCATTGCTCACACTGGCTGAACTTTCGACTGCTAGTGCAATAGCGGAGTTTTTTCACCTTCATGACAAAGCTCTAGTTTTCTCTGAATACCTCTCAGTCTTACGACAAGTGATACGTGGTAATTACTGGAATTAAGGAAAACGTGGGAGAGAGGACCCACCAATATAGCTTTCCTTTCACACAACCTGTTTATTTAATAAAACGAATAAATTTGCCAAATTCATTTGACCTTAAGCCTCAAGTTGAATAAGCTATTACAAAAGAAATCTGAAGTGCTGTATTGCAAAACAGCAAACAATATGACAATGATTACGAGACTGCCGGTCCTCCATACCGCCAGTTACCGGGTGAAACTGCGGGGTTTACAACGGCGCTGGACACAGTCTGTCTTATTAAATGCCCTTCTGCACAACATGAAAATTATATAAGTACCATTGATGACAAGAGTGATTCAATTACTCAAAACAGACGACATAATTTTTAATTTGAAAGCTGTATGTCGAAAGATTCGGGGCTAAGATGCGCACACATTAGGAAACAATATGACAATGATAAGTCTTACTTCAAAGCAACCAACCTCTTAGTTTCAATCGGCAACCAAGGTGCGACTGGATGCAAACCCGGCCTTTCTGACAATTTTATTTTTACTAAAGCCCTGGAGACAGTTGGCTGTTTATTAAAAGTTAAACTGATTTTCAGTTATTAAGACAGCTCTGAAGGAACGTCTCGAAACATTACTAGTGAACAATAATGACAAGAGAACTCACTCGGCGGAGCCACAAGTTCTAGCTAAAATACACCAATAAAGTCCCGGTCTTTCAAACACAGCGCCGGCCGCTGTGGAAGAGCGGTTCTAGGCGCTTCAGTTTGGAACCACGCGACCGCTACGGTCGCAGGTTAGAATCGTGCCTCGGGCATGGATGTGTGTGATGCCCGTAGGTTAGTTAGGTTTAAGTAGTTCTAAGGTATAGGGCACTGATGACCTCAGATGTTGAGTCCCATAGTGCTCAGAGCCAATTGAACCTGTTAACAGCTAAATGTAACCACATGGTCCTTCTTTTGTTTAACGACAACCTGTGCCTTAGCACAATTGTTCCAGCTGCATTTACAACCAGGAGTTGATTCACTAAAACATTATTGATCGGGTACAAACCAGAAAGGAAAGGCAGTGTAATAGCGGGGCAAATTTTCAAATGACAACTAGTGTCGCAGTACAATATTACGGGCTATATTTACGACCAAAAAACCGACCGAGTAAAACGAGAGCAGGTAGACAATGACACAGATCACCACGATTACAGAATGTTACTCCCCTTTATCAGCAAGCAGTTCCATGGATCCACGGTGCGTCGCAGCGGTTGCTGAGTGGTGAAGATGAGAGCCAGATATAAGAAGGCAGCCATGCCACGAGCCGTCGTCCGACACGAATGCTACCAACCAACCGGCGGATTGCGTGTATTCGACGCTGACCCCTGTGAAGTACTCCGGCATCTTCATTCTGCGCAGGGCCTCCTTGACAATGGGGCTGTAAGAGGGATAGTCGATACTACACCTGAGCCAGTGGTGTTACACAGAACAGGCTAATAACTCAATGGCGCCACGGCTCAACAGGTTTGATATTAATGTCTTTGTCACAGCAGCACATGCACTCAATATCTTCAATTATTTCTAACATGTATTCCACTCTTTGCCCTCCCCTACACTTTTTACACTCTACCGCTCCCTTTAATACCGTAGAAGTTATTCCTTGATGTCCTAACACATGTCTTATCATTGTGTCACATCGTCTTGTAAATATTTTCCACATGTTTCTCTCCTCGTCGATTCTACGGAGAAACTCCTCATTTCTTATCAGTGACTTGCCGGTACCGGTGGCCGTGCGGTTCTAGGCGCTTCAGTCCGGAACCGCGGGACTGCTACGTTCGCACGTTCGAATCCTGCCTCGGGCATGGATGTGTGTGATGTCCTCAGGTTAGTTAGGTTTAAATAGTTCTAAGTTCTAGGGGACTGATGACCTAAGATGGTAAGTCCCATAGTGCTAAGAGCCATTTGAAACATTTGATTCTTATCAGTGCACTTATTTTTTAACATCCTGCTTCAGCTTCAGCATCGATACTCTTTTTTGCCGTTTTCCCACAGTTCATGGTTCACTTTCGTACAATGCTTCGGGCCTAACGTGCATTCTTAGGAATTTCTTCCTCACATCAAGGCTGATATTTCATACTACTAGACTAATGTTTGCCAGGAGTGCCCTCTTTGCCTTTTGCTTCGTGCATCATATGCAACATTGTCTCGTCTACTTCATTATCACCAATTTTGATGTTAAGTTTATCATTAATCTCATTTATGGTGCTCCTCGTTGCTTTCATCTTTCTTCGGTTTACTCTCCGTCCATAGTGTAGCCTTTTTATACTTCATTCTATTCAACAGGTCCTGCAGTTCTTCCTCGTTATCAGTAGTGATAGCTATGCCGTCACCGAATATTATTACTGGTATCAATACAGCCACTCCTGAAACTTTCTTTCATTTCTGTCGTTGCTTTTTTGATGTACAGACTGTACCGTAGGGGGAAGGATTCCATCCCCGCATTGCACCTTTTTTAAGCCGAGCTCCTCGTTCTTGGTCTTCCACTTTTATTTTCTTCCGTCCTGATACATACTGTATTACACCTGTCTTGCCGTGTAGCTGACACCGATTTCATTCAGAATTTTGAACAACTTGCACCATTTTACATTGTCCAATTTTTTTTCTAGGTCTTTCAATCGAATCAGCGTTTTGAATTTATTCTGAAATCTAGCTTCCTTCGCCAAGCGCTAAAGCAGAAGTGCCTCTCCGGTGTTATTATCCTTAATCAAAACAGATCGCACTAACAGATACCAAAAAGGATTTATGAAGTTCGTGTGACGTGGTTTCCGTTCTTTGGAGTAATGATCAAGTTGGCCAGCTTACACTCAGATATAGCTGTATGTCTCAGTAAATCGTTTATATGTGTTGAACGTGGGAAGAAAAGGAATGCAGATCTTTGCTTATATTCTCCCTAAAATTCACGTGTGGGGCTTACAAATCCTTAGGACCAGAATCATACAAATGGTAGAGTACTTTGAGAACGAATTAATGGTTGTAAATAAATCATCAACATTAAAACCTGCAAAAACTGCTCTACGTTAAAGAGAAACACACACGGCGCCAACAAAGCGGAAAATAGTAAACGAATTTCCGTTCCTTTCCTAACATAAAACGCTTATTAGCGAACAGATACAAATGAAACCTAAACTTCTCCTCCGGCAACAGCTTAAAGAAAAACCTTGTGCATACATTTAATAATATCAGTAACTTATTTTCGATTTCAGGTGCTATAAAATGATTTGCAATAATTGTCCCTGTTATTATGTAGGTGGCAGACCGATCAAAGCAAGGTGTTAACAATATTTACTACGAAAGGGGTGGTAATATGCACCACTCTACATTTTCTGAACATTTTCTCATTATTAAACGTTCCTATGAGTGGTTAAAGGGCGGAAATTAAACTTAGATAAGAACAGGAAGTTTATAAACACACACTCAATAGGTAACACGATATATCATCAGCTGCAACTTGTGAGTCAACAGTTTCTTGAATGCCTGAAGTCTATACTTGTGACTGGTTAATGTAATTACGGTGCTTTGGTAGTCTCCAGTTCTCATTCATTCTCAGCGAATTTCTATTTTTATTATGGAATATTTTATCTCTTTCTATTTATCCCCCTTTTTACTGTTATAATTCATATTTGATGTTTCCTCCCCTCCTCTCTGCTTGTCGCCTTCCCCCATTTTTCCAGCTAAAATTTTTCTCAGTTCCTTTTCCATTTAACGTGAAGATTGGTAGTTTACACTTCATCTCTTTGCTATGCGCGTATGTTTTCACGCAGGTACACCACCTACCGATGTTTCCTAATTCGTGCAGTGGTACAGCTTCGTTAGTCGTCGCATTGCAGTAGCCACATACGGACCGTTTCACTGAATTTTAATTGCACGTAAATTTTAATGTGAAGATATTTACGCTTACCCGATTTCTACTGGGAATCCCTTTTAATGAATTTTATTTGCTTTTTCTGATGGTCACACATACCATGTTACTTGGTATGAGCTTTTAAGCTCTGAAACATGTCGTCGCCAATATACGATTTTACGTGTGAGTAATATTTGGATATTATATTTTTAACCAGCGGTGCTGTACAACCTATAAACCATGATAATTCTTTTTGAATGTTACATAAAAATTTTTGCCAATAGGTCCATGTACTTCTGAAGAAGACAATTTTGCAATTGTTGAAACCATAGTCAAGGGTTGTTAATAAACTTTTATAAATGCAACTGTCGGTTGATTTTCTCAAACCATTCATTTACATTTACAGTTGCAGAAGAGCAGCAATGTTGAAAATTTTATTAAATATTTATTTAGAAAATTTACTGACATAAGAAATTTACAATTCACCCCACTGAAACCATTTAGAACACGCAGCAGTCTCAGTGCTGGATAATCTATCAATCGTACTTTGAGTTCATGATAGGATTGTAACTGTTCCAGTACCACTGCACCTTCAACCATGAATTCCACGAGAAAGTTGATGGATAAGTATGACCCACCACCAACTGCTCAGATGCAACTTCAATAACGTTAAATTATTTGCTACCTATCAAAAACATTCTGATTAATCCACAATGAATTTCCAACGTGCAGTGGAGTGTGCGACAGCTGATTTCAAACTTGTTTTGTTGTTGATGAGGTCTTCAGTCCAGAGATTGTTTTGATGCAGCTCTCCATGCAACTACATCCTGTGAAAGCCCCTTCATCTCTGAATAATTACTGGTACCTACATCATTCTGAATCTGCTCAGTGTATTCGTCTCTTGTTGTCCCTCTACCATTTCTACCCTCCATGCTTCCCACCAGTACTAAATCTGTGATCCGTTGATGCCTCAGAGCGTGTCCCACCAACCGATCCCTTCTTAAAGTCAGGTTGCACCACAAATACTTCTTCTCCACAAATCTATTCAGTAGCTCCTAATTAGTTACGCAATCTACCCATCTAGTCTTCAGCGTTCTTCTGTAGCACCACATTTCGAAAGCTTCTATTCCCTTCTTGTCTACACTGTTTATCATCCATGTTTCACTTCCATACATGGCTACACTCCACACAAATACTTTCAGAAAATACTTCCTAACACTTAAACCTGTACACTATGTTAACAAATTTCTCTTCTTAAGAAACGCTTTTGTTGTCATAGACAGTCTACATTTTATACCCTCTCTACTTCGACTATCATCAGTTAATTTTCATCCCAAATTGCAAAACTCAATCACTACTTTAAGTGTCTAATTTCCTGATCTAATTGTCTCAGCATCACCTGATTGAATTCGATTACATTCCATTATCCTCGTTTTTCTTTTGTTGGTGTATATCTTATGTCCTCTTTTCAAGACAGTGTTCATTCCGTTCAACTGCTCTTCCAGGTCCTTTGCTGACTGTGACGGAATTACAATGTATCCGGCAAACCTTGAAGTTATTCTTTCATCACCCTGGATTTTAATTCTACTCCAAATATTGCTTTTGTTTCCTATACTGTTTGCTCAACAGCCAGATTGAATAACACTGGGATGGCTAAAACGCTGTTGGGAGCGGTGAATTGATTGCCATATTAATAATCATTAGTTACAGGAAGAAACTGGAACTGTTGTAAATACTGTTCGTCGTCTTTTACGAGAGCCTGGCAACTATTTCTGTGGTCAGCCAGAAAGCGATGGAGAACATACTGACCATAGTTTCCAGTCTGCACATACACAGTCTTGTCCATCCCACTGAAAGAAATATTTCTATTCTCTATTTGCTCAGCTGGATCAGGACTATGATTATAAATAAAGAGTTTGAGTTCTAATTGATAAATATATTAGGTAAAGTTGTAAGTAGGCTGTTTAAGTATTTTTATTGGTAACGCCAACACCACGTAGCGCTCTGTATGAAAAATCACTGGCTGTGCCGTATGCAGTCTGTGGCTGGTTTGCATTGTTGTCTGCCATTGTAGTGTTGGGCAGCGGCAGCTGGATGCTAACAGCGCGTAGCGTTGCGCAGTTGGAGGTGAGCCGCCAGCAGTGATGGACGTGGGGAGAGAGATGGCGGAGTTTTGAAATTTGTGAGAATTGGTGTCATGAACTGCTATATATATTATGACTAGTGAGGTAAATACATTGTTTGTTCTCTATAATATGAAACGTCCCCTTACAAAAATTATACACGACTGGTCTATATGAAACGTCCCCTTAGAAAAAATTATACAAGACTGTGCTTAAACTGACACACAATATTTTTAGCGCAACGCAATCTGACTTCCAAAAATCCCTACGAAAGAATGGCCCTGACTAACATTAACCTATACGTTTCACAAATCACTTACCTCACAAAAATCTTCGTTACTCAAGCTACTGCAATACAGCGAGCGCCACTACTGCCAGCTAAATAAAAGATTCAAAGTACTGAAGGCACTAACTACTGATAGGCATAGTTAGCAAATGAAAGATTTTAATGCAGAACAAACAATGTATTTACCTTAATAGTCATAATATATATATCAGTTCGTGACACCAATTCTTACAAATTTCAAAACTCCGCCATCTCTCTCCCCACGTCCACCACTGCTGGCGGCTCACGTCCAACTGTGCAATGCTGTGCGCTGTTAGCATCCAGCTGCCACTGCTCAACACTACAATGGCAGACAACAATGCAAACTAAACACAGACTGCGCACAGCACAGCCAGTGATTTTTCATACCGACCGCTAAGCGGCGTTACCAGTAAGAAAACCTAAACAGCCTACTTACATAGCCCCCATGCTCCCCACAAAAAATTTACAAATTGTTTTGGGCAGTGGCCAACACAGATTTGAAATTTTTTTCATAATTACAATAACAAAAAAATGAAATGCACACACTTATCGATACAATGTTGGTCAAAAGCTAAAATTTTCTCACAGTCCATAAAGACAGTCCTGATCAATTGTCACAGTAAAATTGCAGTGTTTTACTTTTCTCTAAGTATGAGCAGTAAAAGAAAATGCACATGGAAGAAGTGGATTTGCATGGAGTCTTGAAGAAGTAGTGTTGTCCTTCCACCGGACAGACAGTGCTGACTCTTGACATGCAGACAGTTAATGGGCCACAGCAGAGTCATTCAACGTTGAAGACTATCGGTAGGTAGGTCATCACAGAGCAGACCCACTGTAGTCCTGGTAGAGATTAGGGTATTGGTGGACCACCAGAGTTGCAGACCCACTGCAGTCCTTGTAGAAATAATGGTATTGGTGGGTCATCGAAGGTGCAGACCCACTTCAGTCCTTGTAGAGATGGCCAACAGCCATCTGTTGCGACTGTGCAGCGCACAATCACCATTGAAGAGTCTTGCGGATAATATAGCAAGTCCATAACCACCACTTGTGCACTCACAAAAATTGTTTTTGAAATGTCCATAGAACCAGCAATGCTGTTATCCAGTCCCTTACTGAATTATTAACACACGTGCAAACACTATCAGTCCCTACTTCTCACATATTGTCCATATACTATGACCAACAGAAACGTGTGCAGTGAAATGTGATTTACAAGTTACTTAATTTGATGAACTGGTGTCAGTTACAATTTTATAACATAAGAATGCAATAACAAAGGTACAAAATATATCATTAAGGAACATAACAATACAGATAACATTTGTAGTAGTACAGGCTTTACAAAAGAATCGAAATAGCAAATACATCAGTGTTACAAAAATTATAAGTACATACATAAAAGATCAGAATAACTTTTGCAACATCAACTTCACGAATGAGCATTAGAACAAAACAGAATAAATAATGTGTAAACATCTTTACAAAGTAAATAACATGTTATTAATGCAAATTATATTTGAGGATAACAGTATTGCTCATCATAGTGAATGTAGCTTAGTATTAGAAGAATTCTGCAACATAAGTCTTATCAGATAAACATATAAAGACAGGAAGAACATAAATACACAAGGGTACACAAACACATAGTGGGACAACACAAGGAAAGGACAGGGTTTGTTTTACTGCAGTATTTTGCAAACAAAACTTTCTTTACTTCTCGGAGATCTCCCTTTGTTCTTCATTATTTCCAAAAAGTCCTATCTATACCTGATTTCTGTACTTTTTTCGTATAACTTCTCAATGCATTTCTTCCAATCCATCGCAAATCATTCTCTTATATAGGCTACCCCCTCTTAAGCTAACTTAAATCTACTGAGCTCAGATGCTTAACTAAGGGATGAGGCAATGCAGCAGCACAAATAATTTACACAAACAGCAATGTTAAAAAATGGAAACTGGCAAAAAAAGGCAGTGATATTACAACTAATATAAAGCAATTCGCAGCAAACAAGAAAAATAAATCAGTAATAGAATTGGCTTAACCTAGTAATACAAAGTGACATTCAGTAGCACTATGAGTGGCAAACAGCCACAGCAAATGCTATAACTTATACCTAAACATGACAAAGTTCAATCAGAAAAAATGTTACACTAAAGACAACAATGCAGATAAGGACAATGTCTATTCACATCTTAATGTCTATGCAATTAAAGTGGTGCACCACAAAAATTTATTGTAAAAAAATATTCCCATGTACTTAAAAAGACAATTCTGTATGCAATTTCTGTGAAGGGAAATGCCTTTTTGTGCTACTTCGTTTTTTTAAGTATATCATAAAGTTATTATTTACTGGATCTGTGGGCATAAAATATTTATATTAGTACATCCATAAAATTTATTTTAACCAATGCTTCAGTGCAGTTAGAAACTAGATATTAAACAAAATTAGTAAATAAATGCATAAAGCAAGCCACATGGCATTTCTCTCAACTAGCAGGACAATAGCCATGAAATGTTTCATTAGGCATTTTAGTAAATATCATAAATTAAGAGCTCCACAGTGTAATCATATGTTTTCAAGTTTGAGCGTGTAGTATTTGCGATGCTTTCTACAAAGGAATGTCAATAGCAAGGATAATGGCCTCTTTTTTTTTTCCTCTGAGAGGCACACACTAATGGCTTGTTTCCTGGTGGCTGTCGCCCAGCTGGGCGCCCACGACGCATTACGTCCAGGTGGTCACTTAACTTTCTTACCGAAATATTTACGACACCAGTTTCCGCTACAGTGGCAGTCTCATATAAAAAATTTCACAGGTCAAGAATTTGCCTTACACATCTGTAAAAACAAAATTCTATTAATATAACAGTGTCCAAAAAGTTTTCGTAGGCATTGTAATACATTCAAGCATTTACATACATTTCATAACTCTTAAAGTACGATTCTTGATTCCCAACCACCTTTTTCATAAACCAGAGTCCCTAACCACTACTCATTATTCCTTACCTTATTCGTCGACACTTCTTCAATATTTCATCACAAAGATACGTAGCAGAACCAAATAACTCATATAGCATCAGCTTAAGCATACTTGAGCAGCATAATTCACATCGTCGTCGTAATAATATCATCATAACACCACAGTCAAATTCTCAAAATCTCCGTAGATTCCTCCAATAATTTCAAAACCTAAAAAAAAAATTCTCTGCTCATGTCAAAAGTGTCATCTACCTCAAACGTACTTTAAAAATCATGATCTCATACCCAATTATTTCATTCAAAGCTCTCATAGTATCACAATGGTTCTGAAAATGTATGAACAGTTCACAAAGTACAGACAAAATACAATTTCGTAAGTGTGAAGTTATCCAACTGTGTAATTACGTAAACATCTGTCACTGATGTAGTATAATAAATGTTTGTTTCTCTCAGTTAAATGATCAGATAGCTGCGTAATTTATGTGTTAGAGAAATATGGTACCAATGTGTAAAGTTGTATAAGCAAATACCATATTAGCTAGGGCTCCTTGTGCTTGCCATACACATGGTACACAAAGTAAGCGTGTACCCCCCTGAGGATTAATGTAATTATATCCTCAGGTGTTACAGATTACAGCAATGGAATGAAATGTATCACGGAAAACTTTCTTTGTAATTCAAATATGTTGAAAAATAAATAGTTTAATGCGTGTCCTGTAGCGCTAAATGTGCGTCTTGCTGTAAGACAATCTCTGTGGAAGTGTCGTAGTTATTGTCCTCCGAAAGCTAAGTTCTGCAGAAGTCAATGTACTTACCTCATGATAAACGAAATTGAAATGCTTTGCGTATAGATATCTTAGTTATTACGCTTATTTCCGTGATGAAGTAAGTACTGTACTGTACGTATTGTTGTGCTACAGAAAAGGCTGTCTCATTGTAGCTATACCACAAACGTTACTACTAAAACATGTTTTACTTTTCAGAAAAATTCAGAAAAACTGTGCAGATATAAAACAGATACACCGCAAAAGCAACAATGTAAATCGTGTCACATATTAGTAGCGTCGTGATAAAATCGTGTAGCTGTCACATAACTAACCACTGTATCATCTGGTATCTCACAGAAAGTACTTTAAATCCAGAATAGTGAACTTCAAAACATTGTTGCATGTTAACAGTTTCTAAGTGCGACAAAGCATACTAGATACCTACGGAACATATTTAGACAGTATTTACGAGTGCATTGTTATAGTGAACAGACATCACTGTGTTATTTCGTGTGTACATTCTTGCTTGTTAGTTGCACGATTACGTACCGATTATAAGGCTCACATACTTAGAACATTCACCAGTATTGCTAATGAGATTTTAATGCAACATTTTGGTTTACTTGAAAATACATTCTGGATTTAAAGTACTTTCTGTGAGATACCAGATGATACAGTGGTTAGTTTATGTGACAGCTACACGACTGTATCACGACGCTACTAATGTGTGACAATTTACAATGTTGCTTTTGCAGTTTATCTGTTTTATATCTGCACAGTTTTTATTAATTTTTCTGGAAAGTAAAACATGTTTTAGTAGTAACGTTTGTGGTATAGCTACAAGGAGACAGTCTTTTCCGTAGCACAACAATACGTTACAGCACAGCACTTTCTTCATCACGGCAATAAGCGTAATAACTAAGATATCTATACCCAAAGTATTTCACTTTTGTTTATCATGAGGTCAGTACATTGACTTCTGCAGAACTTAGCTATCGGAGGACGATAACTACGACACTTCCACAGAGATTATCTTACAACACGACGCACAGTTTAGCCCTACAGTACCCGTATTTGAGTGCCTAATTTTGTACTTAAAACATTTATTTTTAAAGACATTTGAAATACAATGATACAAAGGTTTTCCATGATACATTTCATTCCATTGCTGTAATCTGTAACACCTGAGGATATAATTACATTAATCCTCACGGGGGTACACGCTTACTTTGTGTATCATGTGTTTGGCAAGCACAAGGAGCCCTAGCTAATATGGTATTTGCTTATACAACTTTACACATTGGTACCATATTTCTCTAACACATAAATTACACAGCTATCTGGTCATTTAACTGAGAGAGACAAACATTTACTTTACTACATCGGTGACAGATGTTTACGTAATTACACCATTGGATAAGTTCACACTAACGAAGTTGTATTTTGTCTGTACTTTGTGAACTGTTCATATTTTTTCGGAACCATTGTGATACTATGAGAGCTTTGAATGACATATTTGGTATGGGATCACGATTTTTAAAGTACGTTTGAGGCAGATGACACTTTTGACATGAGCAGAGAATTTTTTTTAGGTTTTGAAATTATTGGAGGAAGTTACGGAGATTTTGAGAATTTGACTGTGGTGTTATGATGTTATTATTACGACGACGATGTGAATTATGCTGCTGAGGTATGTTTAAGCTGATGCTATATGAGTTATTTGGTTATGCTACGTATCTGTTATGATGAAATATTGAAGAAGTGTCGACGAATATATATATGTGTAATAAGGTAAGAAATAATGAATAGTGGTTAGGGACTCTGATTTGTGAAAAAGGATGTCGGAAACCGAGAATCGTACTTTAAGAGTTATGAAATGAGTGTATATGCGTGAATGTATCACTATGCTGGCGAAAATATTTTGGACACAATTATGTTTAAATGATTTTATTTCTACAGATTTGTAACGCAAATTCTTGACCTGTGAATTTTTTTTATATGAGACTGCCACTGTAGCGGAAACTGGTGTCGTAAATATTTCGATAAGACAGTTAATTGACCACCTGCATGTAATGCGTCGTGGGCACCCAGCTGCGCGACAACCACCTGACAAAAGAAAGCCATTAGTGTGTGCCTGTCAGAGGCACAGGTAAAATAAAAAAAAAGAGGCCATTATCCTCGCTATTGAGATTCCTTCGTAGAAAGCATCGCAAATACTACACGCCCAAACTTGAAAACATATGATTACACTGTGGAGCTCTTAATTTATGATATTTACTAAAATGCCTAATGAAACGACGAGAAATATTTCATGGCTATTGTCCTGCTAGTTGAGAGAAATGCCATGTGGCATGCTTTATGCATTTATTTACTCATTTTGTTTAATATCTAGTTTCTAACTGCACTGAAGCTTTGGTTAAAATAAATTTTATGGATGTACTAATATAAATATTTTATGCCTACAGATCCAGTAAATAATAACTTTATGATGTACTTGAAAAAAAAAACCAAGTAGCACAAAAAGACATTTCCCTTCACAGAAATTGCATACAGAATTGTCTTTTTAAGTACATGGGAATATTTTTTTACAATAAATTTTTGTGGTGCACCACTTTAATTGCATAGACATTAAGATGTGAATAGACATTGTCCTTATCTGCATTGTTGTCTTTAGTGTAACATTTTTTCTGATTGAGCTTTGTCATGTTTAGGAATAAGTTATAGCATTTGCTGTGGCTGTTTGCCATTCATAGTGCTACTGAATGTCACTTTGTATTACAAGGTTAAGCCAATTTTATTACTGATTTATTTTTCTTGTTTGCTGCGAATTGCTTTATATTAGTTGTAATATCACTGCCTTTTTTTGCCAGTTTCCATTTTTTAACATTGCTGTTTGTGTAAATTATTTGTGCTGCTGCATTGCCTCATCCCTTAGTTAAGCATCTGAGCTCAGTAGATTTAAGTTAGCTTAAGAGGGGGTAGCCTATATAAGAGAATGATTTGCGATGGATTGGAAGAAATGCATTGAGAAGTTATACGAAAAAAGTACAGAAATCAGGTATAGATAGGACTTTTTAGAAATAATGAAGAACAAAGGGAGATCTCCGAGAAGTAAAGAAAGTTTTGTTTGCAAAATACTGCAGTGAAACAAACCCTGTCCTTTCCTTGTGTTATCCCACTATGTGTTTGTGTACCCTTGTGTATTTACGTTCTACCTGTCTTTATATGTTTATCTGATAAGACTTATGTTGCAGAATTCTTCTAATACTAAGCTACATTCACTATGATGAGCAATACTGTTATCCTCAAATATAATTTGCATTAATAACATGTTATTTACTTTGTAAAGATGTTTACACATTATTTATTCTGTTTTGTTCTAATGCTCATTCGTGAAGTTATTCTGATCTTTTATGTATGTACTTATAATTTTTGTAACACTGATGTATTTGCTATTTCGATTCTTTTGTAAAGCCTGTACTACTACAAATGTTATCTGTATTGTTATGTTCCTTAATGATATATTTTGTACCTTTGTTATTGCATTCTTATGTTATAAAATTGTAACTGACACCAGTTCATCAAATTAAGTAACTTGTAAATCACATTTCACTGCACACGTTTCTGTTGGTCATAGTATATGGACAATATGTGAGAAGTAGGGACTGATAGTGTTTGCACGTGTGTTAATAATTCAGTAAGGGACTGGATAACAGCATTGCTGGTTCTAAGGACATTTCAAAAACAATTTTTGTGAGTGCACAAGTGGTGGTTATGGACTTGCTATATTATCCGCAAGACTCTTCAATGGTGATTGTGCGTCTGCACAGTCGCAACAGATGGCTGTTGGCCATCTCTACAAGGACTGAAGTGGGTCTGCATCTTCGATGGCCCACCAATACCATTATCTCTACAAGGACTGCAGTGGGTCTGCAACTCTGGTGGTCCACCAATACCCTAATCTCTACAAGGACTGCAGTGGGTCTGCTCTGTGATGACCTACCTACAAATTGTCTTCAACTTCGACTGACTCTGCTGTGGGTTTGCTCTGTTGTGGCCCATTACCTGTCAGCAAGTCAAGAGTCAGCACTGTCTTTCCTTTGGAAGGACAACACTACTTCTTCAAGACTGCTTAGAAATCCACTACTTCCAAGTGCAATTTCTTTTATTGCTCAGACTTTGAGAATAACACTGCAATTTAACTGTGATGAACGATCAGGACTGTCTTAATGGACTGTGAGAAAATTTTAGCTTTTGACCAACATTGTATCAATAAGTGTGTGCATTTGATATCTTTGTTATTGTAATTATGAAAAAAAATTTCAAATCTGTATTGGCCACTGCCCAAAACAATTTGTAAATTTTTTTGTGAGGAGCATGGGGGCTATGTAAGTAGGCTGTTTAAGTATTTTTATTGGTAACGCCAACACCACGTAGCGCTCTGTATGAAAATCACTGGCTGTGCCGTGTGCAGTATGTGGCTGGTTTGCATTGTTGTCTGCCATTGTAGTGTTGGGCAGCGGCAGCTGGATGCTAACAGCGCGTAGCGTTGCGCAGTTGGAGGTGAGCCGCCAGCAGTGATGGACGTGGGGAGAGAGATGGCGGAGTTTTGAAATTTGTGAGAATTGGTGTCATGAACTGCTATATATATTATGACTAGTGAGGTAAATACATTGTTTGTTCTCTATTAAAATCTTTCATTTGCTAACTATGCCTATCAGTAGTTAGTGCCTTCAGTAGTTTGAATCTTTTATTTAGCTGGCAGTAGTGGCGCTCGCTGTATTGCAGTAGCTTGAGCAACGAAGATTTTTGTGAGGTAAGTGATTTGTGAAACGTATAGGTTAATGATAGTCAGGGCCATTCTTTCGTAGGGATTTTTGGAAGTCAGATTGCGTTGCGCTAAAGATATTGTGTGTCAGTTTAAGCACATTCGTGTATAATTGTTCAAAGAGGACGTTTCACATAGACCAGTCTTGTATAATTTTTCAAAGGGGACGTTTCAAAGTTTCACAGGCACAACATCTAAAAATCATAATGTTCATACTGGCAGTAAATCTCACTATCGCTAACAGACTATGACCAGTACAGAGGCTATCTCTATGGTAGGTTCCCACTAAATTGTTTTTCGCCCTGACTACTGATAATCAAAATAAATGCTCGCCACAGAAGTGTAAAATAATTGGAACTACTTCTCACGCGGATTTGTTAACATTATGGGCGGCACACTAACAGTCCAAAAATGGTTCAAATTTCTCTGAGCACTAGGGGACTTGACATCTATGGTCGTCAGTCCCCTAGAACTTAGAACTACTTAAATCTAACTAACCTAAGGACATCACACAACACCCAGCCATCACGAGGCAGAGAAAATCCCTGACCCCGGCGGGAATCGAACCGGGGAACCCACGCGCGGGAAGCGAGAACGCTACCGCACTACCACGAGATGCGGGCACACTAGCAGTTACTTTTGCGAAATCTAAGCAATCTAGGACGGTGTACAGACATCGCGAGTTCACTTTCTGTTACTACTAAAAAAAAGCATTTTGTAACAGCCTGTCTCTGACGTCATCCGGGGCAGCGCGCACTCCGGCGTTTGACTGATATGGATATTACGGTGACTAGGTGCGAACTGAAGCCTCATCTTGCCTCTCGGACTACATTTATACACTACTGGAATTAAAATTGCTACACCAAGAAGAAATGCAAATGATAAACGAGTATTCATTGGACAAATATATTATACTAGAGCTGACATATGATTACATTTTCAAGCTATTTCGGTGCATAGATCCTGAGAAATCAGTACCCAGAGTAACTACTCCTGGCCGTAATAACGGCCTCGATAGTCTGGGCATTGAGTCAAATAGAGCTTGGATGGCGTGTACAGGTACAGCTGCCCATGCAGTTTCAACACCATACCACAGTTCATCAAGAGCAGTGACTGGCGTATTGTGACGAGCCCGTTGCTCGGCCACCATCGACCAGACGTTTTCAGTTGGTGAGAGATCTAGAGAATGTGCTGGCCAGGGCAGCAGTCGAACATTTTCTGTATCCGGAAAGGCCCGTACAGGACCTACAACATGCGGTCGTGCAGTATCCTGCTGAAATGTAGGGTTTCGCAGGGATCGAATGAAGGGTAAAGCCACGGGTCATAACACATTTGAAATGTAACGTTACTGTTCAAAGTGCCGTCAATGCGATCAAGAGGTGACCGAGACGTGTAACCAATGGCACCCCATACCATCACGCCGGGCGATACGCCAGTTTGGCGATGACGTATACGCTTCCAATATGCGTTCACCGCGATGTCACCAAACACGGATGCGACCATCATGATGCTGTAAACAGAAACTGGATTCATCCGAAAAAAAATGACGTTTTGCCATTAGTGCACCAAGGTTCGTCGTTGAGTACAGCATCGCAGGCACTCCTGTCTGTGATGCAGCGTCAAGGGTAACCGCAGCCATAGTCTCCGAGCTGATAGTCCATGCTACTGCAAACGTCATCGAACTGTTCGTGCAGATGGTTGTTGTCTTGCAAACGACCCAGTCTCTTGACTCAGGGATCGATGCAGCCATGCGGATAAGATGCCTGTCACCTCGACTGCTAGTGATACGAGACTGTTGTGATCCAGCACGGTGTTCCGTATTACCGTTCTGAACCCACCGATTCCATATTCTGCTAACAGTCACTGGATCTCAACCAACGCGAGCAGCAATGTCGCGATACGATAAACCGCAATCGCGATAGGTTGCAATCCGACCTTTATCAAAGTCGGTGATGGTAGGCATTTCTACTCCTTTCACGAGGCATCACAACGTTTCACCAGGCAACGCCGGTTAACTGCTGTTTGTGTATGAGAAAGCGGTTGGAAACTTTCCTCATGTCAGCATGTTGTAGGTGTCGCCACCGCATCCAGACTTGTGTAAATGCTCTGAAAAGCTAATCGTTTGCATATCACAGAATCTTCTTCCAGTCGGTTAAATTTCGAGTCTGTACCACGTCATCTTCGTGGTGTAGCAGTTTTAATGGCCATTATTGTATATGTGACGCAGCGGATAGCCAAGGGAAGACCTGCTGTCATTCGCCCTATGCACCAGTAGCAGTCTCTAAACTGCTGCTTTCTCGGACACATAACATTCAATAACAATGTTATGAATCAATTTAGAATCTTCATAATTTTTGGATGCATGTAGGTAGGTTGGTTAAAATCACAGAAAAAGTTTTAGCTCGCCTGCATTAAAACTTTGCCTTCTAGTATTTTTTGAACGGAATTGACAGTAGAATATGACGTCTGAACTACAACTTTAAGAGACCTTGTATTGGTTGTTATTAACATCAAGGTCCTAAAACTTTCTATAGCTGTATTATTTAATAGGTTTCATCACATGCTGTAATCAAAACATTCTAGTATTAGTATAACAGATACTTAATCTACTATAAATAAGGATGTATTTGTTCCGAATTTAGTTTTCAGTAGACTACTCGTAAACTATTAGAGTAGCTTAATGGGGTCACGTAGTTATTATTTGTTTATTGAACTGAAGCATCACATAAATTTTCACATTTCTATGTCTAATATTTAGCGCCTTCTAGTTTTCTTAAATGTGGGTTCTGACCAAAATATTGTTTTAATCACGTTGAGACTTGTTCCAGTTAATTATTTCATACATCTGCACATTGTGACCAATTTCTGCCTTCCTAGCTTTGTTATCTAATGACACTTATTTTTTTCTTAAAATGATGTATTTAGGTAAAATATTGACCTAATCAATCTGATACTTTACAGTTTAAACATTTTTACACCAGTTCATATGTTGACAAAGTTTGAACATGCAACTTTATCTTTTAATTTCATTCTTAATTATAGTGCAATACTCCTGTGCCTCGCACAAACGCGTTATGGTGACGTTGCGCTACTAGCAGTGAATTGGGGTGAGTCCCGGCACACTGGCTAGCCTCTGTATCTCACACACGATACAGCACTTGTTTCGCCACACTGTCTCACTACTTTCTCATCTACAACTGCCCCTTCATGTCCCTTGACTCTTATAACTGCCATCTGGTTTCTGTACAAATTGTAAATAGCCTTTCGCTCCTTGTATTTTACACCTGCCACCATCAGAATCTGAAAGAGAGTATTCCAGTCAATAACGTCAAAAAAGAAACTTATTGATGTATTAAAACTGTGGACTCACATTGGGGACCTTTGCCTTGATTAGAGTATCTGTTCGGCACACAGATTTAATCTACCAGGAACTTTCATCCCACTTACTGATTACTACAGTATAATTAGAGAAATACAGTTGTTTGCAGTGGTATATTGGCAGCCTATCTTCCAGCACTACTGTACATCAGTCACCAATGGAATAGGAAGAGGAGGCAGTGAATTATTGCAGTACACAACATACCTTCCACTACACATCGTATACTGAGTTGTGTAGCACATATGTTGACGTAAGTGTGTAATCCACATGAGCGTTCTCCTTCGATCTCCATCATTCAAACACTGAAGCAAATGGTCGCGTATAGCAGACGCAAAAATGAAAGGTAAGGAATCACGTTACAAGTATACCATGTACTAATCTTATTAAATGTTCCTCACACTTTTAAACTTACATCGAAATTTTTACTTGTATGTCGAGGTTTAATGTCTGACAGAAAAGAGAAGTATCCAGATGACATGGTCGTATGTCAAAGTAACTTCGTGCACGTACACATCATCGGCGGCTACGCAAGTGATTAAAGTCGGAATTGTCTGCGACAAGTACAATGGCCATCACAGTGCACTTTTCTCGTTAGTATATAACATGCGTGAACAGCATTAGATGTTGAGTAATCACTGTGAAGGACGCGGAGATGCAGCGTACTCGTGTGAAACATCAGGTCTCTGGTTTCAAGTCTCCATTTGGCCAGCTAGTCGAATCGTGCAATATCATGATTTGTGAGGCTTTAGAAAGTGACAGTGGCCTGATATTGTAGTGCAAGGGTAAGCGACGGGAAGAACACTCGTCGCCAATGTTCCAGTCGATCACATCTGCTCATCACAATGCTGAATCACCGAACTGTAAAAGAAGCACATCATAACCCAGCACATCCGCGCCTGACATCCAAGAATAAGTTATGGATTCCTTGCAACATTCTGTCACTTAGCATTACTGGACGGTGATTAATAGCAGCTGGACCAGACAATTTCCACCCCATATGTCCGCTTGCATCAACACCACAACACAATTGGCTGCTTTAGGAGTGATGTCGTGACTGGGAATCATGGACCGTTAGCGTGGCATTGGGTTCAGCGATGAATCCCACAAGACCATCATCGGCGAGTGTGGTCTCTCTGGGGGAGAGGTATCAGACTTCCAGCGTTTTGGAGAAGCACAGTGGCATTATTCCATGCGTCGTGGTGTGGTAGGGCTGTGGGTACGATTTCAGGTCACGACTGGTTGTGATCTGAGGGAACTGTGACGGCACGACGGTAGGTCACGAAATCTCGTGTGCTTGTGTGTTACATCTCATACGACAGTATCGTGGTGGCATTTTCCAAATGGACAATGCTCATTCATACACCCTGTTATTTTTTCAAGTGAACAGTGTTCATTTACAAGGTGTAACTGCCGCTATGATGTGGCTGCTTGATGCTGCCATCGCCAGCAAGATTTCCAGATCTTTCCCCGATAGAACATGCATGGGACCAGCTCGGAATCCAGGATATGAAGGACTCGTCGCCGTAGTTGTGAGCCAACATGCCTCAGGAAAGGATTCAATGGTTTTACTACATCATTCCGAAATGAATCGCTGTACGCATCCAGTTGAGAAGGGATACAACGTCATATTGATACCTGAGCTTATACTGCCAAGTTCTTTGCAAATTTGACTAAATATTATAACCAGCGCGGTAGAGTCAAATACCCTCTGAACTGAAGTTTCATTTCGTTTCCTCCTCCTCTTCTGAGTGCTTCGCATTTTTGTCAGGCAGTGTAATTCACTAACATTTAGGTACAGGCTGGCAATTACTGAACTACATGAAATGAAATCATCACAACTTCTGAACGGTTTGCCTTAGGACGTCCAAAGTGCACTGTTGGCCGCGGAGCATGATGGGATCTAGTATGTGCGTGCATGGTTTGGTTCAGCGACGAAGCCGACTTTCATTTGGATGGGTTCGTCAATAAACAAAATTGGCGATTTGGGGGACTGAGGATCTGCAGTTTGGTGATCTAGAAGTCTCTTCATCCCCAACGGGTGACTGTGTGGTGTGCAATGTCCAGTCACAGAACAATCGTTGCGATATTCCATGATGGCGCCGTAACTATCGAACGCTACCTGACGGTTTTGGAAGATGATTTCATCCCCATTATACAAAGGGACCTTGATTTCGACAAGACGTAGTTCATGCAAGACGGAGCTCGGACCCACTGAACCAGAAGAGTGTCTGATCTCCTGGAGGAGCACTCTGGGGACAGCGTTCTGGCTCTGGGGTACCCAGAGGCCACTGGCGTGGGCTTCGATTATCCGCCATATTCTCCAGATCTGAATACATGTGACTTCTGTTCGTGGAACTATATTAAAGACAAGGTGTACAGCAATAACACCAAAACCATTACTGAGATGAAAACTGCCATTCAGGAGGTCAGCGACAGCAACGATGTTCCGACACTTCAGCGAGTCATTCAGAATTTCGCTATTTGTCTGCACCACATTATCGCCAATGATGGCAGGCATATCGAGCATGTCATGACCTACATCCGAATATCTGTTGTGACGTTACCATGTTCAATAATGCGTGTGAACGCCGTAGTCTGTAGCTAATTTATGTCGGTTTTTCATGTAGTTCAATAATTGTCACCCTGTAAGCTAATGAGTCAAAGCATAAAGACTAATGGCCACCACGGACATACTGCTCTCTGGTGGTGTTGCGTGCATGTGACTTGGTAGGAAAAGTGTGAATGTGGAACAGAGACGAATGGGGAATCACTCTAGGGACAGGTCATACACTGTAATACTGTCATACAGCTTGTCAGGGATATAAGTGTAAATATTTCTCTTGATAACTGAGGACAGTGGAATGAACAACATTAGATCAGTATTTACTTCCTTTACAGACTAATAAATATAGCTCCTACGAATAGAATGTTTTGAGGTTGATTTGTGCCTCCAAGAACACCTAGCACAAGCAAGTTTATTTTCCCCTGAGGAGTAGGTCAGGTATTAAAGTGTGGATACGTGGACGCAAAACGGATAGTCTATATTGATAAGCATAGTCTACTTTATGGAGCAGTTATGAACATGAAGAAAACTTCAGATAGTAAATTACTTGCTGTGTTTACAGGAAGGCTGTTAGATACCGAGAAATAACAACTAAGAAACTGAAGTGGGTACATATTAAGATACCAACGATCACCTTATCTGTCACATTGCCTATCACCATGTATAACTGAATTTGGTAAATAGAGAATGAGGATGATCTCCGCAGAATCGGCGAAGAAAGGAACATAAGGTAAACACTGATAAGAAGGGATAAGATGTTAGGATATGTGTTAAGGCATCATTATATAACCTCAGTGGTGCTGGGTGGGGGCGGGGGAGTAGTGAAGGAGGTAAAGAGTGTAGGGGAAGACAGAGATTGGAATACTCGTAGCAAATAATTGAGGACGTCGGGAGCAAACGCTACTCTGAAGTGAAGAAGTTGAGATAGGAGAGGAATTCGTAGATGGCCCACATCAAACGAGTCAGAAGAGTGATGACTGAAAAATAATCGAGTTTGACAAGATAATGATTGTCATGGACTGACACCTGGAAACGAGCATCGCGAAAAAGGCGAAACAGATTGGCATATTCGAGTGCTACCGTCGTGACCATTGAAGGTCGTTGAAACCACAAGTAGACGGAAAAGTGTTCGACGTCCACATCTCATCACAGAGCGTGGAGATCAGAAGGTTCTCTGTCAGGTGGGCTAGGCGGCGATCTGTGGCAGGTCTAAATACCGAGTAAAATGCTGGTGCATGCACAAGTATTTTGGTGCAGCAATTCAACGCACATTATTGAACAGGGGTTGCGCGCCAGACGACCGGTGTGTACTGCTATGTTGAACCAATTGCAGTTGTAATGGGCACTGAGTCATTGAGATTTATCCACGGATGAATCTAAACCTGTCACCTGACTGGAAGAATCACATTTCTTGTTGCAACAGTGACAATTGTGTCTGGAAAGGTCAAAATGACGGCGTACGGCTGCTCGCAAAGTGCACCACGTCATGGACGTAGGCTGTTGAGGTCGTATTACGCGGTGTAGAACATCACCTGGGCTTCCATGGGCCCTGCGGCAATGGTAGAAGGCAGCTGTGGTCTACGTGTACAGTATTGTAGACCACCTGTTTTCCCTTTATGTTAGACATCTTTCTCGACGGCGCTCGCATTTTCCAGTGGGATATCTGTCGGTGTCGCTAGGATGAAATGGTGCTACAGTGATTTGTGGAACATGACAGTGAATTCTCCTTGACGCCTTGGCCACCAAATTCACCTCGTCTACTCATCTACAGACGATGGATCACATGTGGGACGCTATCGGGTGCCAGCTCCGGGCCCACAAACCTTTGTACCCTATTTTGCTGGAGCAGCATGATGTGTGCACTTGCATATGGTGTCACTGCTAAGGTCTTGTCGAATTTATGGTACGCACAGTCGTTTCCCTTTTGTTACCCAAAGTTACATCAAAAGTCTATTAAGCAGGTGCTCATAATGTTTTTCTCATCTCGCAACATACTCTGCTGTCGACTGTAAAGTGGTGCATGGTTGAGGGTACATCGTATCAGTACCCTTGACATTAGGAACAATTCTTGCAAGGATTGCGATTGAAGTACCAAGACCATTTATATTACATTTTCATATGCGATATGTTAATATGTTATGATCCTAGCGTGCATTTGTGAATAGTCATGCCTCCTCTATGAGGACTCTGTACAATAGAACAATAGAAATGGTCGCACTACCGTGTTCTTCACTGTTCTTTACACAGCTGCACTGCATTTCTATGGAAGCCTTCCGACAAATCTCTCTTCCATCCGCCTTCATTAATACTTATTTCTCATAATCGTCACATTTATTTCGCTTCTTAGTGTTACCCCCAATGTGATGTGCTCAAGATTTCCATCACCTACTTCGTTACCAAAATCCGTTCGACCAATGCGTTTGCGTTTCATACCACATTTAATGCGACCATCTAGCTTTTAAACTGGTGTGAATATCTGACGAAGAGTGGTACGTCGGACGGCAGGAAATTACACGCGTAAAAGTTTCCACAACTTAACAGCTGTAAACGGAGTAGGAAGCGAGTCGAAAAGTCTATTAAGGAATATACGAGCGCAAACTTTGGCAGTTGCAGTCATTTCGCCGGTACTTTTCGGAGTGCTGAGCTGTGCTGCATTATTAAACGCTCCAGAGATTTCTACAATTTTTCCTACGAGCTTTATCACGAGATTACTTTCCACTGAAACATCTCCCTCATAGCCATTTATAACTTATATTAAAATCGTATGTTATATTTTTACTACGACGAAAGCAACGTTATATATTCTACGGGAGTACGCCTTACGTGCAAATGAACCGAAAATGGTAGTAGGAGGTACTAAAAGATATTCAGATACAAAGTGTAAACTATACAAACGTACAAGATATTCCCAACAGTAAAAGTAAATTACCTGAATTAAAAACAGTCTCGGTTGCAACTTATTCTTTTATTAACAACACGTTTCACTTTCGTGAGGCATCTTCAGATTATCTTAAAATTTCAAAGGTAAGCTGAAAAGAGTAAACTGTAACCAAGACTGTTTTTAATTTAAATTTTCTACGTGCGGTTGCTGTACCGCACGGTCTAGTGGAGTGTGAGAAATTTTACGTAACTTCTCACTGTTCCGTGGTATAAATATTCTAAGTGAACTGGTCAGTGAAAAGCTGATCATAAATAATGAAGTCCATCTGAAACAAACTTTGTGTTTTACTGGAAGTTTATTCCACAATGACCATGTTAGAGAACGATTATAAACAATCTTACACAAACAATTGATCATACAAAATTATTAACTGGTTACAATATAGTTTACATACAGAATTCTGGCTGGATACATCGCCAAGAGTTAACAAAACCGCATTTCCCTGAGCGACCAGTCCAGAACACCATCTACCAACTGCATGTTGTTGTTGTGGTCTACAGTCCTGAGACTGGTTTGATGCAGCTCTCTATGCTACTCTATCCTGTGCAAGGTTCTTCATCTCCCAGTACCTACTGCAACCTACATCCTTCTGAATCTGCTTGGTGTATTCATCTCTTGGTCTCCCTCTACGATTTTTACCCTCCATGCTGCCCTCCAATACTAAATTGGTGATCCCTTGATGCCTCAGAACATGTCCTACCAACCGATCCCTTCTTCTGGTCAAGTTGTGCCACAAACTTCTCTTCTCCCCAGTCCTATTCAATACTTCCTCATTAGTTATGTGATCTACCCATCTAATCTTCAGCATTCTTCTGTAACACCACATTTCGAAAGCTTCTATTCTCTTCTTGCCCAAACTATTTATCGTCCATGTTTCACTTCCATACATGGCTACACTCCACACAAATACTTCTAGAAAAGACTTCCTGACACTTAAATCTATACTCGATGTTAACAAATTTCTCTTCTTCAGAAACGCTTTCCTTGCCATTGCCAGTCTACATTTTATATCCTCTCTACGTCAACCATCATCAGTTATTTTACTCCCCAAATAGCAAAACTCGTTTACTACTTTAAGTGTCTCATTTCCTAATCTAACTCCCTCGGCATCACCCGGCTTAATTCTACTACATTCATTTATCCTCGTTTTGCTTTTGTTGATTTTCATCTTATAGCCTCCTCTCAAGACATTATCCATGCCATTCAACTGCTCTTCCAAGTCCTTTGCTGTCTCTGACAGAATTACAATGTCATCAGCGAACCTCAGAGTTTTTATTTCTTCTCCATGGATTTTAATAACTACTCCGAATTTTTCTTTTGTTTCCTTTACTGCTTGCTCAATATACAGATTGAATAACATCGGTGAGAGGCTTCTCTTCCTTATCTGAATGTATACTGTCGTACATCAGGTCTTTGTATCAGCACAGTGAGTGTACTAATTAGTGCAAACTTAGCTTACCACTTAGCGCGCAAATGGACAAAACCACTGAACTGTCTTCTCTAGCCCAGGGTGTCAAACAGACATTCTAAGTAAATATGACCCCGGCCCTGTAAGGTGCGGATCGTAACAAAAATCATTAGAAATACTGCTGTCACGTACATAGAATGCATGAATTAATAACAATGAAAGTTTGGGGCCTATTCTAGAAAGACAACACAGCTATTCCCTTTTTTATTCTACTTTTAATTTATCAACTGGAAGTTCAGGGTTCAAGTGATAAACAACAATCATGTTTAATTACTTTTGACACTCAAGAACAAAATATTTAATTCTTGGACATATTGAAACGACGATTATTAAAATAATTATCTCTACACATGGAAATTTTTTATCACAGGAAAGAATTATTATTAAAAATTCTCATCAGATCATTTCAGTCTATGTTGTCATAGCTGCTCAGTGCACTGAGTTGGTGGAGAATAAATTTACTTTTTGAACCAATGAAAATACTCACATGTACTCAATGTGAGAGTAGGTTAGTATCTTAGCTTTTGATGTTCAATGGTCAAAGCGTAAGCAAGTTGGAGTGGGCAAAATCTAGACTCAACATTTACTGTGGCCTAATGCACCATGGTACTTTACCAAGTGGCATCTGCGATGGCGTTGTCTCTATGCTGGATCTGAAACGCTAATTCCCCACTCTGTCCTTCACTGAATTCACTCAGTCGCAAGTTTTCTGCGTTCTGTAGAACGTTAATCTTTCCTTAGTCGAAATAATGGCTATTGCACACTAGTTATTGGTTGGAGTGAGGTGAACAATTTCTTTGCCCGCAAAAATTCCCGCAGGAAAAATTGACTACCACTTTGCTAATTGTCGCCACAATACACGAAGCATATCGTCCTCACTTCGCAGAAAGCAAAGCTCTCAACACCTCGCTTCTTTCCACACAATTGTGTGTATTGCTTCGGGACAAATAGAGAGAGAGAGAGAGAGAGAGAGAGAGAGAGAGAGAGAGAGAAAAAGAGAGATAGAGCCTTAAGGTCCCAAAATGCTTTTATATGATGGGGATCTCCCCACTGTGTCATGTCTGTGTTGCTAAGTATGGCTTCAGCCAATCACCATCTCGCTAGAGGTGAATACATTTTTCTTTTTCTTTCTTGGTGGCAGCCTAGCCCTTTAATGACGTGCAGCCACTTAGCCTCGGTTCTGGCCTTATTTACGTTAAAAGGAATAATGAGTGTATTGTTCTGGCCTTATCCCTTTCTGCACTGAAGCTCGCCGTCCTCTTGCTAAATGGGCGCTTTACGATATCATTAACCACCTGCTCGGTTCGTCTCCCAAATTCATTTCACTTTAACTTGTTTGTTCATGCTAGTCCATATATTGGTAGATATTATTTTGTTAGTTTTCTGTACTTGAGATTAACTGCAGTTACCTTTTGTTGATATAATATTATTTTCTGAGGATCTCATACTGTATCGTGCTGTCGATATGGATCAAGCTCATATAACGTCTGTAAAATCGGGACGCCTTACAATATTTTTCAGTTTTATGACCTTCACTCTATTTGACTGATAATGAATGGGATAAAGATTTTTACCTATGTTCTCTATAGATGTCTTTTCAAGAATGATTTTAATGATGTGTTGAACCATTGACGCAGTTACACTAGCCAAAACTATTTCTGTGGGTATGTAACACATAATTACTTTTCTTATATACTTTGGACCATTACCATAATTTTGTATGCATTTTTGTATTTTGAATCTGTAATTTTGATTCCTATAGATTGCTTTATTCCTATGTGAAATTTATAGCTTAGCTCTGAAGATAGCTTTTGTGTAGGTGAAATTAGGAAGAAAAGCAAAACTTTATTTTCAATCTTGACTTTGAGGATTTTCAGACCTTAATGTAAATGTTACATCAGATCGATTGCCCCCAACATTCACCTTTTTCGGTAGATGTTCAGTTTAGTAATAACGGAGAGTAAGCTGAAGTTTAAGAAACTAGTCAGGAAGTATCAGTGTGCGTTTAAGTAGTGCTCTTTTAATGGCGAGCAGTAATATATAAGGTGTGTCCTTGATATATTGTGACAGACTTCGAGGGGTTGTGGAGGGTGTCATGAGGAAAAACTCGAGGACAGTAGCTCCTGTCCAGAAACATCATCCAACAACGCTTCAGAGCTTCGAACTAATGGCACCCTTTGGTAGCAAGCATGACTTTGTATGCTGGCGGACCCGACGCGGAACGGGTGGTAAAGGTGACTGATTCGCAAGATTGCCAGTGGGGACAATGGATCCAGCTGGTGCACAGAAAGGCCTTGTTTCCTATCAATGCGATGATCTGTTGCCTTGGTGGATGACGATTTCGGTGGGGGGTTTCTAACTGCAGTTTGTTTTTCCCATAAACCATCTAAAATCTTCGACGTTTCTCGCTGTACGGCAAAACAATGAACTGCAGATGGAAACCCATGTCCAAAATGGGCATCAAACAAGGCAGCAGAGCATTTCATTCACAGGGGACATGTGCTGTCTACACACCAGCTACTTTCACATTCTCCATTGTTGATCGTGGCAATCAGTCGCGATCATTGAATAACAAACGGCATTGCAAGATGCGCCGGCTACGACCTGTCAGCACACAAAATCACGTTTGCTGTCGAAGTGTTGGCATATTGGCAGGCGCCAGCGCCTATAGCCTCGACCCTTTGTTGCGTCATTGGATGTTTCCAGACACGGGCACCTATCCTCACTATGTTCGTCAAGTTATCTCTACAACCCCTCGAGGCTTGTGGCAACCTTTATGGGACACCTTGTGTAATGGTCCGGCTTTTCATAACAACCAAATTTATTACTGACAACTGTGCAACGATTGTAATGTGTGTGTGTTACCTCCCTCTGTATTTTACTGTCATGAAAATCGGTCAATGGACCCAGTAACAGAAGGGGATTCACCTTTATTCCTTGATAGGATATTTTTGTGTTTGACAGACAGTAACAAAAAACACCAAATAAAATTTGCTTTTCTGGCAAAGAGGTAGATTAATACTTTAGCACAATTAAAAAACTGGACAATAATTCCCTATACAGCCTCGTCAAGTAAGGATTCTCATATGCATAACTTTCATGAATACTTTGTAAGGTATCAGGCAAATCCAACACCTTCCATGGAAAGCCTGACATGATAAGCAAATCCAGTAGTATGTCACATAGCTCCGAATAAATCGTGACATTAAATTAACGAAAGTAATACGAGTAACGAGTGAGCAAATGGAATACCACAGACTAACACAAGAATGCCTAAATGCATGTTGTACCTTCCCACAGTGAGACCGACGCAGTTCCGAGGGGAGAAACGAGAACAGAAGCCGAGAGCAGAACCGTGTTAAGCTAGAAGGCTCTACGATAAGGGACGGACTGGACACCCACGTCGGCAGCCTACCTCTAAGACTACCACCCGCACATTTTAGCGTGAGACTTTTTTGCGTCTCTGTTACGTCAAGGACCACCTCTCAGCCCATGTTAAAAGCTAGAGCCCTCCAGAAAAACAGTATAGATCTTACGATAAAACAAAAAAGGGCCACTACCACCCGCAAGTTTTAGCGTGAGACTTTTTCGCGTCTCAAGTACGTCAAGGACCACCCCCCAGCCCCAGAAGAACAGTATAGATCTCACGATAACGCTAAAAGGACCACACCAGCTGCAGGTTTTAGCGTGTGACTTTTTCGCGTCTCCGTTACGTTGCAAACTTTAGAAACATTGCCCCACCACGAAAAGTATAACGTTTCTCATTGGATAGACAGAATTTTTGTAGGCGGAGCTTAAGGTTAACATTGAGACCCTGATTGGTCAGATGAAAGCACAGCCAGATAGTTTTTTTTTAAACCAACTTCGGTAAATTGTAGTAAGGAGAAGTTAAGAGAGTTGCTTCCGAGATGGCGACGTGAGCGGAGCTGTGCTGCCGCCGCTGCCCGGACACTGCCTAAACACCGACAAGCTAATGAACGTACGCGATGCCGCATTTTTGAGCTCATAAGGCTTCACTCAGAACTGCAGAAGTCTCATCTGTTACACCCCCTTTTTGCGTAATACTAGTGTCGATCGTTAATTAAAACTCATGGTGTTCACATTTGCTACTTGAAGAAAAGATCTGAAACGCGATGATTTTTCTTTTATATAGTTATTGAGAAGCCACATCAGCCACTGTAATTTACGACAAATTAGATAAGTAATTAAAGATAATTGAGGGTCACTGTAGCACAATTAAGAAACTGGACAATAATTCCCTGTACAGCCTCGTCAAGTAAGGTTTCCCATATGCATAACTTTCATGAATACTTGTGTAATGGTACTCTACGAAAATGCATGAATTGTGCAGAGAAACAACTAATGTCAGCGATAGGCTTCAAATTCACACGTAGTTTTCGTCAACACTGAATATACATTTTTCCGGAATATTCTAGACATCCAGATCCATCACAATTTGGGCACTTATATTCATTCCAGGTGTTCTGGTAAGGATATTTTATTTCACGCAGATCACCAGATTTGTAGCTACTTTGCTGGTGTACTTAAATCCTGTTTCTGTACCGTTCAAGATTAACGTTTCACTATTTCACAGTTAGTTCTGTGAGTTCATCATCAAACATCAAAGACCAATTATCTTTCATATTAGGATTATCACCTAATTTTAAGTGGTCCTTGTTATATCCAGGATTCCTCGTTCTATGTTACCACGATATCCTTGAGCTCTATTTGGTTCTGTTGATTCGCAATATGATACTTTCTTCCTTTGTAAACAAATGGAACTAAAATATCGTGATTTGCTTGGTTGCCATTCTAGGAGAAGTCAACACCCGCAGCACAGTTTTGTTCATCAGGGACAGACGTAGAGGTCGCTTTTTCAGGCGAAAACAAATAATCACATTCGGAGTAGTCAGAAAATAAATCCTCTAATTTTACATCCATTTCCTCTCCATCTACTACTACCTTCATCCTAGCAAGTTTGTCTTCAAAATTTTCATCAAACCTTCTCACTACCCCGTTTCATATTTATCGTGGCGTAGATGAAACCTGTTCCATTTTTCCCACCAGTACAAAGTATTACAAAAATTCTAGGCCTTCTAACTTAAAAGAATGTCTACAAGAAACGGGGTGGCCGAGCGGTTCTAGGCCTACAGTCTGGAACCGCGCGACCGCTACGGTCGCAGGTTCGAATCCTGCCTCGGGCATGGATGTGTCTGCCGTCCTTAGGTTAGTTAGGTTTAAGTAGTTGTATGTTCTAGGGGACTGATGACGTCCGAAGTTAGGTCCCATAGTGCTGAGAGCCATTTGAACCATTTTTCTACAAGAAAAGAGAATCAGCAGAAATAAATGTATCACTTTTGGAAATAGGTGTCTAATATACTTACAACAAAACTTGTGTCACTGGAAAGCTGCGTTTCACAGACACCATGATACTTGAGAAAACAACTATTACTGCACGTGGAACTGTCACCAACAACAACGGCTCAAACCAGAAGACTGACAAAGAAACTTTACGAAGCTACAGAGGCATTCCCACCAATAGTGCAAACAATTTTGTTAATCAAACAACATAAAAATGCAGAGTCACATAGTTCCTTTAAAGGGTTAATCTGAATCCGCACGACAAGGAAACCAGAAGAAGCAAAAAGCATTGAGTTGTACGACAGGGTTATATCCTAAAGGTTAGAGGAGGAAATATCCTGACAGAAAATATCGATAATCTTGGTTGAAATAACTGACCTGTTGGTCAAAAACGAGCTCTCATATAAACATTCATTTAGTTCCCATGTTTGCTTCGGAAAATAGGGAATGACGAAACAGAGAAGACTTTGGAAGGAAATGGGGATCGTAACAAACAACAGACAGCTTAAGGGGGAAAGTAAAGAGGAAGAATATTTTCCTGACTATTAAGCTCCCTTTCCACTTGTGTCCTTGTTATACAGCAGCTTTGAATGTAAACTAACTACGAATATCATATGCGTCCACTCCACTTAGTGGTACCGGCGAGCAACTGAAATGTTTCATTTAACAACAACGTCACTAGCCGGCAGAAACCGCAGTAACGTTATTCCTATTCAAACAATAATAGTTTCACGAATTCGTTCCTGTTCCAGTTCGGAAAAAAAAACTGTGGCGTTCACATTTAAATTGGCGTGTAAGTGGAGCGCTTTGTTCTGTCATAATAGCCATAGGACAAAGAGAGGCAGATAATACGCGGCGTGCTGTCGTCTGGCTCATTGTGCGCGCTGATTGGACACTTGGCCCCAGCGAGATGCCACCAGCGCTAATTGTAGCTGTCGTTTTGTTATCTCCTTTGATGGATGAGGCAGCACAATGAGCTCGAAAAATGAACGAGTAACATTTATTTTGTGGTTCACCGAAAACTGACAACTAAAGGGTGGCAATTAACGAAAACCCATTACTGTCTCATAGCAGACGCTGTAGTGTTACCTCATCAGCGAAGTTCTACTATTTTTATCAGTTACAATATTCCCAACCAAGTCGTTCTAACAGGATACCAGTGTGACAATTCCCGGTGGTACTGGTAGTTGCCTACGTAAATAGTTGATATTACCTCTAAGTATTCTGAAGAATGTGCATCTGTAAAATTACGTAACGTAGCCATAATTCGCGTCACAAGTTTCTAAAGCATCGCTAGGCACCATCGTGAAAAGAGAATATTACGCCACCTGTGGCTCTACATTAACTAAAACGATCGATGTGGCAGTTACTTGTGACGTCCGCATTTTCTAAGTATACAACAGTATTAAACATTCCATTAGGCTTCAGGGTGATATTTTTAAATTTATTTTTTATTTATCCTTCGCAATTACAGCATATCTGAAAAGCTAAAATAGGTCATACAAATCACATTTTCTTGGATAATAATAAGTTTATGTATTAAATACTTGTTTCTGTAACTTATAGATTTCAGTACTACAACTACTTCTGTGGTGTCACCGCCAGACACCACACTTGCTAGGTGGTAGCCTTTAAATCGGCCGTGGTCGGTTAGTATACGTCGGACCCGCGTGTTGCCACTATAAGTGACTGCAGACCGAGCGCCGCCACACGGCAGGTCTAGAGAGACTTCCTAGCACTCGCCCCAGTTGTACAGCCGACTTTGCTACCGATGGTTCACTGACTTCTACGCTCTCATTTGCCGAGACGATAGTTAGCATAGCCTTCAGCTACGTTATTTGCTACGACCTAGCAAGGCACCAGTATCCGTACTATTGATATTGTGAATCATGTGCCATAAAGAGCGACGTTCGTCATTAATGGATTAAAGTTAAGTATTCCACCAGCTACGTCCGTTTTTTCTCAATTCTAATTCCCTTGTCATGTTCCGGACCTCACGCCGGCGTACGTGAACTGAGACGCGTGCATTTCGGCCTCCTTTAGAAAAACACGGTTGGCTCTCCTGCCAGCCACAACAACTTCCACAACTCTCGCATTCGGAAGGACGATGGTTCGAACCCGAGTCCGACCATCCTGATTTAGATTTTCCGTGATTTCCCTAAATGGCTTCAGGCAAATGCCGGGGTGATTCCTTTGAAAGGGCACAGCCGAAGTCCTTCTTCATCATTCCCCAATCTGAGCGTGCGATCTGTCTCTAACGACTTCGTTGTCGTCCTCCTCCTCCTACCTCTACAACTACAACTACAAAATTACAATAAACGCCTTAACCAGTTTCCCATCTACTAATACTATTATGAGCAGTACAGAAAGCTTTCTCTGTTTGTTCATTTATTTTGGTGCATTTATGTATGCGTCGACGAACGGGATGAAGCAGAAAAATGGTTCAAATGGTTCTGAGCACTATGGGACTTAACTTCTGAGGTCATCAGTCACCTAGAACTTAGAACTAATTAAACGTAACCAACCTAAGGACATCACACACATCCATGCCCGAGGCAGGATTCGAACCTGCGACCGTAGCGGTCGCGCGGTTCCATACTGTAGCGCCTAGAACCGCTCAGCCACCCCGGCCGGCGATGAAGTAGAAGATGCAACTGCAAATATAATGGAAATGATCTGGAGCATACATGTCTTGCTGCAAACAACCCTCCTTCCTTACTCAAAGACGCAGTGTTGTTGAAATCCCGCAAGAGGTAAGCCGTAGAGGATTGCATTCTTGAAATCATCCATTTCATATTTGCTTGACAAACGAAGGATCCCGATTAATTGTAGCAGTAGTATCCCAGACCTGTGAACTGTAGCCTCAGAAGTCCACATTCCAGTTGCTCTCGAATTCCAACACGTCCTCGTAGACGACGGAACGCGCTCTTCTGACAAATTAATAATATTCAAATGAAATTACTGAATGAGAAACCCAGTGCGTAATCTCTCTTTACATACAGGATGTAGATGACATTATTCCTACATGCTGGGGGTAGTTGTACTGATACGCACATATTCGAATATACACGCAAGTCGTTCATTTCAGGCAATTCGACATTTGGTGCATGCCACCTGTTTTGTCAAGAAACATCAGTGGCCAACGGTGTATTACAACTGGTGTAAGGGAATACGACAGGTAACATTACGCCAATAAAAGCCCAACTTTTTACGCGCAGGGGCCCCATATATTAAAATGTCAGTAGATTTTCGTTCTATGCCTGCTACTAACCTTTTATAATGTACGGTAAAGAAACTCTAAGGCAAACAAAGACGCACCACGAGGAAATTATCCGAACGGAATGGAAGTCGGCAGATTTGAGGTACATTTACAGGAAACAAATGGCCACAGTTTCATAAAAATGGATGATATATTCAAGAGAAAGAGGTTGACAAATTGAGAATGAGTGAACGTTAGTTTATCTCTGGCCCTTATGAAAGCAGTTATTCGGCTTGGCACTGACTGGTAGAGTTGTTAGATGTCTTCCTGAGGCATAACGTGCCGTATTCTGTACTACTGGCGCGTTGGATCATAAAAATTCCGAGCTGGTTGGCGAGCCCTGCCCACAGTCATCCAAACGTTCCCAACTGAGGAGAAATCTGGCGACCTTTCTGGCCAAGGTAAGGTTTAGTAAAGACGAAGGTAGGCAATAGATACTCTCGCCGTGTGGGGTCGGAATTATGTCCCTGAAAAATAAGCCTAGGATGGCTTGCCATAAAGGGCAATAAGGGCACATACCGCTGTGCTGTATGGATGACGCGAATAACAATCAAAGCGGTCCTCCTACGAAAAGAAATGGCACCACACACCACTATTCCTCGTTGCCGGATTATTGGAAAACACTAATTTGGATTTAGAGAAGGCAGAGGAACAAAAGGAACAATTTTGTCTTTGCGCATGCTTCTGAAGAGAAGGATGGATTGTAACACTGCACATAGTGATTTAAATTTTTCATCCGTCTCTTTAGACACGAAAGCTCGTCATGTCATCACGTCAATAATCCAATCAGCGTTCCCCTTCTGCCAATACTCCCACTAACAAAGAAGATTGGAAATTAGACTAATAATGTTGCTCACGCAGCATATGTTAGCATTATCAGGCTACAACAAAACTATTGTCTGTGGATGGTATCGTCAGAGTCGAAATAATGAGGTCACTGTAAATAGCTCATTAATTTGGCACTTATCTTGAATGGATTCCCACGTAGATTTCGTCGAAGTCGTTATGGCTCATCTTGTTGATTCTAGGGTGATTCCACTTTGGCTTCTAGAAGGTCCGTATCTGTATTTTGGCAATATTTCAAGACCTAACAAATGTGTTTTTCAGGAAATTCTTAATGATCAAACAATCCCAGATTGGAACAATGGCATGATAGAAATAATTTTTGACTTGGTGTTCACGATCCACATTTTTAATAAACTTCCTGTAAATTCAAATATACTTCTCTTAATTGTCACATCATCAAGAAAACAGTTTTGTATCAATCTTCACATATTTAATTTCCACTTTAACCAAACACAAGACTGTTCTTTTACAAAGCGAAATAACAACATAATTTCAACAAAGTGAAAAAAAAGACTGCTCTGTGCGCATTCATGCCAAAACGATTACAAGTAAATCAAAGGTTATGACAGTCTCACAGAAATTAATACACACAAGAACCATATCGCTGTAATATATCGATACATCGGAGTACCTATACATTAATAAAACCAAATGTGAATATTGTCACAAAAATATGTCTGTTACTTCACAGGAAAGTAGTTCGATGTTACTGGTATCGAGAACTGGGTGTTGGAGTGTCGTAATGGTCACTTAAATAAAGAACCATTACAACCTCGACACCATCCTACCGCTAGATCCTTCAGTTTCGATAGTCAAAAACAGGCTTTCATATAGCAAAGATGTGAACAAATACAACGAAACATTTAAATTGTGAATGATATGTTAATGTACTGATATTTAGTGACAAACACAATGAATAATACAAAATGATGAAAGGTAAAATATTTTACACAGGGTCCGGAGACCTACTCCTTTACGATACTAACACAACTTCAGCAATGCGGTCTTACGCAGGTTACGTATTAGCTGCGATGTGAAGCAGCCCGTGGAAAAATTTCCTGCAGCTGTGAAGGAAACCCTTGAATAGACATGCCGTGATGCAGGAAATCCCCTGGAAATAAGTCGCATGCAAACATTTCGCAGCCGACTTTCAAGGCCCGCAGGATATCGATCGGCCAGACATTACATTGCGTTGTTGTGTCGCACTGCTCCCGACGTGAAAAGCCTGACGGAGCGCTGGTTTCAAGCTGCCGTCTCCCTCTCGGTATCCCAGACGGAGTATATATTTCTTGCAAAACGATACATCCACGGAACATTCTTGGACATGAGTACTGTTATTCCTAAGGCAGTACTGCTCGAATTTCATACATATTTACGCTGCAATTCACCTGGTTTACATACTGTATCGGACTCTCACATCCTCGCTTTCTATCACTTTCGCAGATTGACTACGAGAGGAAGACTGTTCTTACCTAGCTATGTGACCGAAAACTTCGTGTACAACTGTAACTTACGTGTGGACCAGAAGTAGTCATCAAGCTTTGATTATCAGCTCTAAAAAATAAAGTTGCACAATTATTTATGTGTTTCTTTACCTGAAGTTAACGTACACGCTGAAATCTCCGTGCTAAAATACGGTAGCACGACGCTACAGACGCCAAAGGGACTGGCATAGTCCACTAATACAGTCAAGTATAAAGTTGAGCTCTACCGTAGCTACATAAATCACGCTGTTAATCCGCGATTACTGGTACTATTGGTAGTACTGGTAGGGAAAGAAACATAAATGAATTTGTAAAAAGAAACTAGGATCCGACGATTTTTGTGAACATAATTAGAACCGCGCGTCATTCAGTGCTAGTCCATTGTGTGTTTCGTATTCTTACACAATACAAATTTCGTTTCATTTAATAAGTAATAAAAATTAGTTGATCGCGTTATTTCTGCGCCTTTATGTACTTTTGATGCAAGTACAGTTTACAAGCATATGCGCCAACATAAAAACTGTATCTAATCATAGAATGAGATTTTCACTCTTCAGCGGAGTGTGTGCTGATATGAAACTTCCTTGCAGATTAAAACTGTGTGCCGGACCGAGACTCGAACTCGGGCCCTTTTGCCTTTCGCAGGCAAGTGCTCTACCAACTGAGCTACCCAAGCACGACTCACGCCCCGTCCTCACAGCTTTACTTCTGCCAGTATCTCGTCTCGTAATTTCCAAACTTTACAGCTCTCCTGCGAACCCTGCAGAACTAGTGCTCCTGAAAGAAAGGATATTGCGGAGACCTGGGGGATGTTTTCAGAATGAGATTTGAGTGAAACTCTCATTCTGGAAACATCCCCCAGGCTTGTTGTTTTATTGTACTCAGTAAAACGTTCATCATGATGAAAGGCAAGAGCTTCTTGCTATTATTGGTTCAAATGTTCAAATGTGTGTGAAATCTTATGGGACTTAACTGCTAAGGTCATCAGTCCCTAAACTTACACACTACTTAACCTAAATTATCCTAAGAACAAATACACACACCCATGCCCGCTGGAGGACTCGAACCTCCGCCAGGACCAGCCGCACAGTCCATCACTGCAGCGCCTGAGACCTTTCGGCTAATCCCGCGTGCTTGGGGATGTTTCCGGAATGAGATTTGAGTGAAAATCTCCTTCTGGAAATATCCCCCAGGCTGTGGCTAAGCCATGTCTCCGCAATATCCTTTCTTTCAGGAGCGCTAGTTCTGCAGGGTTTGCAGGAGAGTTTCTGTAAAGTTTGGAAGGTAGCAGACGAGATACTGGCAGAAGTAAAGCTGTGAGGACGGGGCGTGAGTCGTGCTTGGGTAGCTCAGTTGGTAGAGCACTTGCCCGCGAAAGGCAATAAGTCTCGAGTTCGAGTCTCGGTCCGGCACACAGTTTTAATCTACCAGGTAATTGTATATAATCATTGTTGTTTTATTGTACTCAGTAAAACATTGATCATGATGAAAGACAAGAGTTTTGCTATTATTGGTTCAAATGTTCAAATGTGTGTGAAATCTTATGGGAATTAACTGCTAAGGTCATCAGTCCGTAAGCTTACACACTACTTAACCTAAATTATCCTAAGAACAAACACACACACCCATGCCCGCGGGAGGACTCGAACCTCCGCCAGGACCAGCAGCACAGTCCATGACTGCAGCGCCTGAGACCGCTCGGCTAATACCGCGCGACTACTAGTAATGGTGATGCGTAAGATTTTTATTAATAACAGAAACATGTTTTATATAAATTAGACGCAGCAATGTAGTGATGTTTGATATATTTTTGTTTTGCGTTTTTTCCTTATTTTATGTTTTTAGGACATTGTGTTTTCTTGTGCTATATGATAAATCTGAATTGCTTCCCTTTACTACAACAACTCCCTGTTTGCCGTTGCAGATCAACAACTTTCTAATAAAGCCAGAATTGAACATTTATAGTTTCAAATTTGGTATGAATATTGTTTATTTTTAAGTAGCAGACAGGAAGATAACTTTGTAGAACAATAATGTTCCGTAGGCTAGGTAGTCCTTCGCAACATATCCTCCTTTAGTTTGTGACGGCACACAGGTTCCAGTTTCTAGAGTTATCTAGGATCAAGAGCCGTGGTCTAGAGGATGCCGGCACGGTAGCTCAGCGTGTTCGGTAAGAGGGTTAGCTGCTCTCTGTAATAAAAAAAACTGAGTGAATGCATCAATAACGAACTTCGAAGGGCGTCTGAGGACGTCCGCCAAGAACAATTGTAGCGACCTATAACGAAAAGAAAGAAAAAAAAGGGGTAGCGTCTTTGATTCATAACCAAAACGTCTTGAGTCTCGGGTTCGATCCCTGCCACTGCCTAAACTTTGATAAATAATCATCATTGGCGGCCGAAGACTTCCTGCATAAGAAGTCAGCCTCATTCTGCCAACGGACTTGTCAAAGAGGGCGGATGAGCGGATAGAGGTTCAGGGCACTCTCTTGTCCTAGGGGTGGGAAATTGCGCCTAAAAGCGGAAGAATCAGCAATGATCAACGACATGAGGATGCAGAAGACAATGGAAACCACTGCATTAAAGGACACGTAACGTGTATCCGCAGGACATGTGGCCTGTAGTTGAAGAAGTGTCATGATGATCTCTCCATTGGAAAAAGATTACGGAATAGTCCCCCATTCGGATCTCCGGGAGGGGACTGCCAAGGGGGAGGTTACCATGAGAAAAAGATTGAATAATCAACGAAAGGATAAAGTTCTACGAACCGGGGCGTGGAATGTCAGAAGCTTGAACGTGGTAGGGAAACTAGAAAATCTGAAAAGGGAAATGCAAAGGCTCAATCTAGACTTTGTAGGGGTCAGTGAAGTGAAGAGGAAGGAAGACAAGGATATCAAAAGCAGCAGAAAATGGTATAACAGGTGTAGGATTCGTTATGAATAGGAAGGTAGGGCAGAGGGTGTGTTACTGTGAACAGTTCAGCGACCGGGTTGTTCTAATCAGAATCGACAGCAGACCAACACCGACAACGATAGTTCAGGTATACATGCCGACGTCGCAAGCTGAAGATGAACAGATAGAGAAAGTGTATGAGGATATTGAAAGGGTAATGCAGTATGTAAAGGGGGACGAAAATCTAATAGTCATGGGCGACTGGAATGCAGTTGTAGGGGAAGGAGTAGAAGAAAAGGTTACAGGAGAGTATGGGCTTGGGACAAGGAATGAAAGAGGAGAAAGACTAATTGAGTTCTGTAACAAGTTTCAGCTAGTAATAGCGAATACCCTGATCAAGAATCGCAAGAGGAGGAGGTATACTTGGAAAAGGCCGGGAGATACGGGAAGATTTCAATTAGATTACATCATGGTCAGACAGAGATTCCGAAATCAGATACTGGATTGTAAGGCGTACCCAGGAGCAGATATAGACTCAGATCACAATATAGTAGTGATGAAAAGTAGGCTGAAGTTCAAGAAGAATCAATACGCAAAGAAGTGGGATATGGAAGTTCTAAGGAATGATGAGATACGTTTGAAGTTCTCTAACACTATAGATACAGCAATAAGGAATAGCGCAGTAGGCAGCACAGTTAAAGAGGAATGGACATCTCTAAAAAGGGCCATCACAGAAGTTGGGAAGGAAAACATAGGTACAAAGAAGGTAGCTGCGAAGAAACCATGGGTAACAGAAGAAATACCTCAGTTGATCGATGAAAGGAGGAAGTACAAACATGTTCCGGGAAAATCAGGAATACAGAAATACAAGTCGCTGAGGAATGAAATAAATAGGAAGTGTAGGGAAGCTAAGACGAAATGGCTGCAGGAAAAATGTGAAGACATCGAAAAAGATATGATTGTCGGAAGGACAGACTCAGCATACAGGAAAGTCAAAACAACCTTTCGTGACATTAAAAGCAACGGTGGTAACATTAAGAGCGCAAAGGGAATTCCACTGTTAAATGCAGAGGAGAGAGCAGATAGGTGGAAAGAATACATTGAAAGCCTCTATGAGGGTGAAGATTTGTCTGATGTCATAGAAGAAGAAACAGGAGTCGATTTAGAAGAGATAGGGGATCCAGTATTAGAATCGGAATTTAAAAGAGCTATGGAGGACTTACTGTCAAATAAGGCAGAAGGGATAGATAACATTCCATCAGAATTTCTAAAATCATTAGGGGAAGTGGCAACAAAACGACTATTCACGTTGGTGTGTAGAATATATGAGTCTGGCGACATACCATCTGACTTTCGGAAAAGCATGATCCACGCAGTTCCGAAGACGGCAAGAGCTGACAAGTGCGAGAATTATCGAACAATCAGCTTAACAGCTCATTCATCGAAGCTGCTTACAAGAATAATATACAGAAGAATGGAAAAGAAAATTGAGATTGCGCTAGGTGACGATCAGTTTGGCTTTAGAGAAAGAAAAGGCACGAGAGAGGCAATTCTGACGTTACGGCTAATAATGGAAGCAAGGCTAAAGAAAAATCAAGACGCGTTCATAGGATTTGTCGACCTGGAAAAAGCGTTCGACAATATAAAATGGTGCAAGCTGTTCAAGACTCTGAAAAAAGTAGGGGTAAGCTATAGGGAGAGACGGGTAATATACAATATGTACAACAAACAAGAGGGAATAATAAGAGTGGACGATCAAGAACGAAGTGCTCGTATTAAGAAGGGAGTAAGACAAGGCTGTAGCCTTTCGCCCCTACTCTTCAATCTGTGCATCGAGGAAGCAATGATGGAAATAAAAGAAAGGTTCAGGAGTGGAATTAAAATACAAGGTGAAAGGATATCAATGGTACGAAACGCTGATGACATTGCTATCCTGAGTGAAAGTGAAGAAGAATTAAATGATCTGCTGAACGGAATGAACAGTCTAATGAGTACACAATATGGTTTGAGAGTAAATCGGAGAAAGACGAAGGGAATGAGAAGTAGTAGAAATGAGAACAGCGAGAAACTTAACATCAGGATTGATGGTCACGAAGTCAATGAAGTTAAGGAATTCTGCAACCTAGGCAGTAAAATAACCAATGACGGACGGTGGAAGGAGGACATCAAAAGCAGACTCGCTATGGCAAAAAGGCATTTCTTGCCAAGAGAAGTCTACTAATATCAAATACCGGCCTTAATTTGAGGAAGAAATTTCTGAGGATGTACGTCTGGAGTACAGTATTGTATGGTAGTGAAACATGGATTGTGGGAAAACCGGAACAGAAGTGAATCGAAGCATTTGAGATGTGGTGCTATAGACGAATGTTGAAAATTAGGTGGACTGATAAGGTAAGGAATGAGGAGGTTCTACGCAGAATCGGAGAGGAAAGGAATATGTGGAAAACACTGTTAAGGAGAGGGGACAGGATGATAGGACATCTGCTAAGACGTAAGGGAATGACTTCCATGGTACTGGAGGGAGCTGTAGAGGGCAAGAACTGTAGAGGGACTGGGTTTTTGTACTCACCTCGTCGCTTCATCATCCTTCTCATCATTCGTCACAGTGGCTAGATTGGACTGTGAAAACATAACTGATCTGTAAAAAACTTGAGATTTTGTATGGGCGCTGATGACCGCACAGTTGAGGGCCCCACAAACTAAACTTCCTCAAACCATTGTACGATACTTTGGTTGCATAGTGCAGACGCTTTCAGTATGGTCACACCAGTCAGAAATAGTGATATGCATTGATGTCAAATGATGAATGATGATTTTGATTTCATCGCCGACGACTAAACATCTATGACCAATAATAATCGACCCTAAAATGTCGATCTTGTTAACATAAAATATACAGAATCTGTAGAATGGCGTAAAAAGGTACACAAAATACTTCTAATATATTGTAGATGATCAAATGTATCGGGACATCTGTTAATGGTGATTAATGTAAGCTGTGTCCACCCTTCACCGTTACGATACCTTCAGCTCTGTTAGGGATGCTTTCAATGTGGCGTCTGAATGTCTATGGAGGAATGGCAGCCAGTTTTTCCTCAGGAATTCAAAATAGAGAGGACACGATGGACGCTGGGGTCTGGAACAAAGTCAACGTTTTAACTCATCACACAGGCTTTCGATATGGTTGAGGTCAGTACTCTAGACAGATCAGCCCATTTCAAGAATGTTACTGACTACAAACCATTACATCACAGATTCTGCTTTACGAGAAGGTGCATTGTCAAGGTGACAGAATGAATCACCTCAGAACTGTTCCTCCATCGTACGCTGTACAGAATGCTGTAAAATGTTTTCATGTCCTTTTGCATTCTTTGTCTTTCATTGTCTTCTTAAGCACTTTCCCACACTAACCACTTGTAACACCTCCTCTGTACTTCACTGTTGGCACAACACCTGACGGCAGGTAATGATCTCCAGGCATTCGCCTAACCCAAACCCTCTATCTGGTTGCGACAAGATGTAGTGTAAATCATCACTGTAAGTTACTAATTTCCAGTCATCCGCTGTCCCGCGACGACGATATTTACACCACTTCCAGCGTCGCTTACAATTTACAGGAATATGTGGCTGATGAGGAGTTGTTCGACCAGTGTTCTCTCATGTTTTGTATCCCACAGGCTAGCTCGACTGCTGGCCACGCTTTGAAACTCACGAGTGATTTATTCCGTTTGTTTCTGAGCCGTGGTAAAAACTGCTGTTTTGAAGAGCGCGCCACAGCGTGTTGTTTCTGGCGGTGGCGCCGCTGTGGGAATCGCAGCTTGGTGTCTCTCTCTCTCTCTCTCTCTCTCTGGTGGGAAAGGGGAAAGGTAGCCCGCTCACGTGCATTTAAAAGGCGCTATGATCTCGCTAGGCGGCCAGTGTGGTCATTTGATCAGCCGGGTCAATGTGGGGTAGTCAGTGTCTGTCTGTCGTCCGGAGTGCTAGTATGTGTTAGGCCGCCAGTCTGCTCGAGTTTGCTCAGGCAATGGGCATTGGCGGTTGGATCGATCGGTTGGTTGGTCGTGCACTGAGACACAATATGACTTGTCCGTCTTGAGCGTCGGCGCATGTGAGGTCGCCACGTCAGTTCAGTGGACTGCGCCGTATATCGACGGGTAGTGGCTTCGCGGCCAACACGAGAGCAAAAGGAGTAAACCCACGACATCGGTCTGGCCAGTGCGAGCTGCGACGCCGTGAGACGGGAGATCAGCGAGCCTTCATGCGTCCGTTGAAGCGGCTGGCAGCGGACGTCTCCAGCTTGCTCGTCTATCTCTCGTACGAATTTGTTAGGCAGTTAGTGTCTGTTTGTCTGTCTGTCGGTCTACCGTACGTTAATAGCTGGTTCTGTCAGGTTTCCCGCATTCGGTGTTAGCAAATTTATTGCTTGAAGTGTAACGGCCGAATTCCTGAAATATGTTTTTATTTTGCCTATCATCTTGAGAGGTGGTATATGTGTAATGTAGAGCATGTTTGGCCAACCTTGTATATTTTATGTAAGACTGCATTCCATGGGTTTTTATTTAAATGGTCATTTTAGTATATAAAGTTGCCACCCTTCCACCGTAAGACTTTTTTAAATCAAGTTGCACCTTCGGTGTCAAGTTAATCTTTTAAAGTTAGTGTTTTGTACCATTTCCATCCCTCCTAAGGGGTGTATAGTTTATGTGCTTGTGTGAGTCGTTGAAATTTTTAGTTTAAAGTAATCAGGTGTGCTACATATTTGCACCAGTTCAGAGGTTGTTGTGAGCGGTCGTGACTACGGCCGTTCCAAAAGGGAGCAGCAAGGTTCTCAGCCCGAAAGCTCATACAGTCAAAAATTTTGTTCTTTCTGCCCTGAATAAATTGTAACTTGATATTTAGAGGGTGCTTTCTGATTATAATTTTAAATCTGTCTAAAAAAATGCTTTTAGGAATAAAATTTCGATTGTTGAAAGAAATTTGATTTGTTTTTATCAGTTACCCATTGGCAACTACTTCCACGCTCACATAGTGTGATTAAATGTGTTAACGTTCCTGATTAATCGCTAGTAAGTAAAGTAAATTCTTATGAAAAAGTTTTGAAAGTAAAATCACGGGTAAGAGTCATGATTTTTTACGACCACCTTCCCCACGCTTGATGGTCTCTGTCCATCAGTACATGAGCATTTTTGGTCGAGATTTACCTGTGGTTCTTCCTTCGCGTTTTCAGTTCACTATCACATCACCAAAAGTCTCTTTTGGCAGCTCTACAAGGGCTGAAATGTCCGCAGTGGATGTGTTATTCAGATTACATCCAACAAATAGCCCTCTTTCGAAGCCACGGATCTCTCCTAAGCGACCCATTCTGCTGTTACCTCTTCTCTACTCACAACACAATTGTCCCCGCGTCCTTTAAACAAGCTGACTCGCCTGTCGTGAGGTGTAGTGCTCAATTTTTCTTGACACAGAGATACGTCTAATCAGATAAAATATTTATTAATCAGGAAATACTGTAATAATTAGCATTACATGTCCCACAGCTTTTTACATACAGGCAGTAAAAACGACTTCATTGACAGAAGTATACACATAATTGTATTCCGTTGTGGACACACAGCATACTCTGCTGTTGAGTATTATCTCTGAGAAACTGACAATGTGAACATACAACTCAAATAGTTGAGTGCACTGTCTTGTATTTTGGATTGGTAGTGGCAGAGATGAGCCGTGGTCGGCTCGCGTTAATGCCGTCTTTCCTTTTGGGCATTTGGTCACCATCGAGTGGCGTCTTATCCCTCCCTCAGTTACTATCTGAACGAGTTGCTCACTTGCCTCCGTCAGTGGCAGCAGCAGCGTTTATCGATACTAGTACTGCTGTAACTTCTTTGGGGTGGCAGTTATATTTCCGTGTCATGGTTTGCTTGGCAGTTGGTCAGTTGCGGTGGAGCAGCTAAGAAGTGTCTGCGGCGTGTGATCAGAGCAGGGCCGCTGGCGGAGTGCACGCGCGGTCGGAGTTGTGTGGCACTAGCTGCGAGAACTGCTAAGTTAGTCGCCAATCGCAGTTGCATTCTGGAGTTGAGTAATCAGTGAACCTGTCATGAAAGCTCAACCGTTGTGACATCTCTTGGTTGATTGCTGGTCGCTGCATCCTGGGCTGTCCCCGCAAGCAGCAATGTGATGGTGTGTAGGAGTCGGCAAAATTTGGCAGCCGTCTCCTTGTATGGTGTTTAACCTTTGAAATGATTACAATTTATTAGTGAACTGCACCAGCGATATCTTCGGACTTGTGGCCGTTAACGTTCCGGTTACCTGCACTGGTCGTTAGCGTAGTTTTGCGGCAGTGTTTTTTCCTCGCCGTGTTGATGCTGTCCAGCATGGCATGTAGTCCGACAGCTTGGTGTTGTCTTCAAATGCTTAAAATGGCTCTGAGCACTATGGGACTTAACATCTGAGGTCATCAGTCCCCTAGAACTTAGAACTACTTAAACCTAATTGACCTAAAGACATCACACACATCCATGCCTGAGGCAGGATTCGAACCTGCGACCGTAGCGGTCAAGCGGTTCCAGACTGTAGCACCTAGAACCGCTCGGCCACCCCGGCCGGTTTGGTGTTTTTCTCCTTTACTCTTTGAGTGTTATTCTATATTGACTGTGTTTAAACGCCAATTATTAAGACATAATCCTTCTGCAATCCTCGTTTTCGATAGTACCTTTGGTTGTCGGGCTGTTGGTCGGGTGGAAGGGAACTTAGTAGGCGGCAGGTTGGCTCATCAGCAGTCCGTAGGTCGTGGTGCAACCCGATTGTTCAGCGTTACACTCGGCTGGCTGTCTCACCTAAACTGTGGTTAGAGTTTCCTCCCCACGCTGACCCTTGGAACACTTCAAGGCACCCCTTTTTGTTGTTTGTGATTGTCATTTTATTTGGTCGCAGGTACTGTGTCAGGCCTTCAGCCGTGTGTTAATATTGTTTTATGTCTTATGTTTATGGTTATGTTTAGTAAATGGCCTTCAGCCGAACTTCATAACAACTTTAAGATTAGGCCTTCAGCCGTGTTTCATTTAAAATTCTTGTTTCTCTGTATTTACGCCTTCAGTCGCGTTTCTTTCAGAATTTGTAGCTTTAATATGTAAATACTTGTCTGTAAGGTTTCTCTTTAATTATTTGGAATTCTTGAAACGGCCTTCAGCCGTGTTCTGTAAATGTTTATCTTAAGTTTGTCTTTAATTATTCTTGAGTAATTGCTTGGGCCTTCAACCGACAAGATACTTCAAGCTTTCTTAAGATGTTTTTCGGTTGTACTGTATAAAGGCTTATCTTTAAAGTCTCTCTTTTGTTATGTAAAGAAACTTTTTTTAAATTGGGATTTCAGTCGAAAAATTAACTTGAATTTTCCTTAATATGGCTTTTACCCGGAATTTGTAAACGCTTGCTTTTAAAGAATTTCCTTAGCTGATCTGAAACATTATTCGGCCTTTAGCCAAGAAGATATTGTAATTTTTCTTAAGTAAGACCTTCAGCTGTTACTCTAAATCCTGGTGTTTTAAAAGCAATCATTTAAACTTATTCTGGAAAATTTACTTGCGCCCTCAGCCATGAATTGATCTTTGTTGTTTCAAAGAGAAAACAGTGCATTGGTTGAAATGGCTTAACTTGTGAGGTCATCATTCCCCAAGAACTTAGAACTACTTAAACCTAACTAACCTAAGGACATCACACACATCCACGCCCGAGGCAGGATTCGAACCTGAGACCGTAGCGGTCGCTTGGTTCCAGACTCTAGCGAATAGAACCCCTCGGCCAATGCGACCAGCTAAAACAGTGCATTGGTTAGAGGAATAAAGTTGTGTGTGTTTTTGTATAAATAACAGTAATTGACCTTGGTCCCATTCCACAACCTGATCCACTCTGTGCTGCGAAACCCGATTTCAATAGGTGTGTTTTCATACTTTTAATGTGTCTTATTCCAGACTTAGAAGGCGATCTTTCAAATAATAACCTGATCTCCATTACAACGCTTATAAAAACGTCTTCTGAAGAAGTAAATTAGTGACAACCCAAACAGGTTAACAGAGAAAACATGTCAATCTATAGACATTACAGAAGGGCTGATCAGAGACACCTCTAAGTGAAGTCAGAATATCTGAAGAGCAACCTGAAAAGCGTCTTCGACGCAAGTAAACAATATTTGAGTTCAATCTTTTATTCAGAATAGTTACAAGTCGTCATTCTCCGCCACCAGTCTCGGCTGATGCCTCATTCAGCTGCGTGTTACATTCTAGCTGACGTCTGTCGGGTCGGCTCAGCATCTACATGCACAGGCGACGTGTTAGTGAATGAGGTTTTAGCGACCTCAGCGCAGCAGCAGGTTGTCGGCGAGAAGACACTGCCGTTGCCCTGTGCGAAATAGTCTTCTGCTGGCAGTTGTGTTGTCCTCGGTTCCCTCCGAATTTGAGCCATCAGTAGTGTATCTGCTCCCTGCAGTTATGTGGTCAATTGATCTGCTTACCCATTTGCATGGTAGACTTCAGTCCCTGGTGGCACCTGTAAGCTGAGCAGAAGTAGGGACCCAAAGAGGCTCTGTTGCTGACTTCTGCGCTGAAGTTCAGTGCTGGCAGCACCCCGCCATGTTGTGTTAGTGGAAGGCGTCCGTTTCTCCATCAGTAGATGGTAGGCATCGAGCAGCATGAAGTTCATCAGCTGAAGACGTTCACCTTTCGCTAGTTCATAGATTGTCCTGGAAAATCTACGGCATAGGCACTATGGTAGTCATGGGGCCGTGTGCTATTTACTACGACAGCCATCGATCACAATGATCATGAAGAGTGCTGGAACGCTGGAGTACTTAAAAGGAGCTATGGTGAGGCTATAATGTGAGGCTCAGTTTCTCTTCGGTAAGAGAGGAGTCGGTAGCGGCGAATGGGGCTGACGAAGGGGGGGGGGGGGGGGAGGTGGTAGTGATTGATTATTGTTTGCAGGAGAGTGGTAGAACGTATGCATTGAATGCTACATTACGTGGCCAATTACATTAAAGAGAGAATAGTTTGCCACATTAGTCTGATAATTTACCAGTGGTTCCATTTTTGTTACGGATGTGTAAATGTAATAGTTTTTTGGGGCGATGTAATGTTTTTTTTTGTTGTTGTTGTTTATTTTTGTGACTTCTAAGCCTGTGCCTCTTGTGTTAATTTTTTTGTTGGGGTTGGTGTAAGTGTTCTGTAAGATATGAATGATTTGTCCCGTAATTCCATGCTCTTACATGTTATTTGTATATGTGATGTTTACATGTTCTCTGTATGTGTGATGTTAAATGTCCTCTTGTTTTGACCTATGTATCTTCGATCATATGTATTACAGTTGACATACCGCTGATTTCTCATATACATCCGTTTTCCCTATTGTTATTGGAAAATTCTTTGGACCTAAACTACAGCGTTGGTGGGTCATTTCTTCCCTTACTTTCTGAAAATACTGCATAGCCTGTATGTGTGTTTCTGGTTGTCTGTCATTGTACACAATCCTTTTGTCTTCCACGTTCGTTTGTGTGAGGTTCTGTCCTTGTGTTAATGATAGCTGAGTGTTTTCCTCTTTCTTGATTTTATTATTCAGTTTTGTCACTTAATTTTCTTTGTATGCATTGTTTGTGACTATTCGTACCCTGCTATCCACTTTTTTTTTTTTTGCTGTTGTCTGTGTCTAATTACCTGTGGAGCATGTACCTAGGTGCTGCTCTTTTGTTAAACATTATCTGTTTTATATGGTTCATAAGTATGTTTGCTACACAGTCGCTACATAGTCAACTTCGGTTACAAAGCTGGCTAGAACTCCGAAAAATATTCCAAGGTACGACATTCTGCCCTACTTTATCCGTGATTTAAGGTACTGACGTGCGTTCATGCGGAAGAGCTGATGAATTTTCAGTCACACAACAACGCTAGGGTTTTTCTTAGGTGTGTCTCTCTACCCTTAGCCATCGTTCAATTTTCTCTATGAAATTTAAACGTGCACGGGTCCAGCTGTATCATTAGCATTCAAACTAATTATTCAATGTCTTTGCCTTTTAAGTCTTTGCTCAGAAGGACGAAATCGTGTGTAAACTGTATCAGTCTTATATTCTGGTAATACAGGTGTGTTTATTGTGCTGATTACAACACGTAATCCGCACGCAAAGCTCCGAGGGCGGATACCACTGAACACTGAATTATTTCGTGAAATGTGAACTACCCTTCTGGATTCCGGAGACAGATTAGCGCCTACAGCGTTGAGACATGCAGACTGATTGCTTGCATCCTGTATTCGATTCAAGCGATGCGGTAGGCCTCGTATTCACCAGCACGGCCTGAAACGTAGTCTGGCGGGCTTTAAAGTGCCGTAGCCTCTCTGAGTGAACCGATACCGATTCATGGTTAAATGGCAAGTAGTGAGACTCTATAAGGGGAATGTAGGCCATAGGGTTTTGGAGAAGGTGTTGTTTTTAGATGAAAATAGTAGCGTGTCTCAAGTCCTGGAGCTAACTCAGTTTTAGGCAGTCTCTTTTTCTTAACACCATCGGAAATATAGGTTACCATTCAAATAAAAAGTTGTGTTAAGTACTTGTTAATTTTTGCAACTCCATTTCTGTAGACAACCAGAGGAATCAGTTCCATGCTGTGAGATCCTTCATCGATCTGAGCAATCCGTTTAATCTCTCTCTGGTTTATGTGTTAACTGTTTCATCAACTAGAGGCAAAAATTATCACCTGCCTTCTTTAAAATAAATGATGCTACAATCGACTCAATAGGATTTACAGATGACCAGCAGAATAGACGATCATCTATTACGCCTGCTTGTGATCGAAGCGATTAGGTGTAGTTTAAAAATAGCATCAAGAACAAAAGTGATAGGATCTACATTATGCGAACCAGATTTGAGGAAAACATTAGTAAAAAAATAATATATTGTTTCATTTTATTTATCAAACGATGATGTGCCCAGAGAGAAATACAATTTTCATTATGAAATTGGCATCGTCATTGGAAATTTAAAAGTTGGAGGAGAGATACATTGCTCAAACCATGGAAAATAATGGGAGCACCAGTGTTTCTCTGTGGACGTCCATGTTGGATTCTTACAAAGGGGACGATCAAGCACGCAGAAAGTACCGAGATGAGGTTTCTGGTAACAACAGTTCCCTACACATTATTTGGTAGGAAGAGAAATGGTCTAGAAAGAAATATACATACTTAATGAAACTTCTTGGCAGATTAAAATTGTGTGCCGCATCGAGACTCGAACTCGGGACCTTTGCCTTGCGGGGGAAAGTGCTCTACCATGTTTTTCAAATAGTTATTGAAGGAACAATGTTACACATTCCAAATACATGCTAAGTACATGTGCTAACCATGCACACATGTTATACATGAAATTATTTAAACAAAAACAGTTTGATCATTGCAGTTATGCTGATGTTAAAGAAATACGACAGAAGATTGTGTTACTGACTAAATTACCAGAAAATTAATTTGAAGATTAAGAAAAGTTTTTTAAAGATATTCAAACGTCTACAGACATGAATAAATAAAAATAACTGCACTTTGAATTACATGTGCTCAAATCTTTACAGAAACATAAATAGCACTTTATGGAGGATATTAGGAAGTTCTTGGAATAATTATCGATATATTAATGTACTGAAGGAAATAGTCTCCGTGAGAGACAGGTTAAGGGAAGAAACTTATCTTTAACCTTCTCAGATCAGTCAGACTAGCTATAAGCATTTCACACATTTGTATGTAAGCCACCAAAACGTACACGGAATATGGAAGATTTATGCCCATTGTACACAAAAGCAATTTCAGAATCACATTAAACAATCTCTTAAATAATTGAGAATGGGGGAAAAGATATGTTATAAAGCTGACTATCCTTTCAAGTACACTTTGTGGACACTAATGGAATGTTCATTATCTGATGTCATCAGACCTATATAATAGATTTTTCCCTGTAAAATTGACTTACACAACACAAAAATGAACAGTTCAATTTTCCAGCCATTGAAAATTGTATTACATTACATACAATCTTATGGTTTTAACCAATCGATAAAGGCATTTCCATAAAAACTGTCAGTTTTCATATTTATACTATAAACGTATAACGCAGCTTTAATGTTTTGTGTTTTGATACTATTAGACACACAATCTGACTGCCACATAAGTTCTGTACATTAGCTTATAAATTTCAAGAACTACTTTCTGAAGTATGAAAAGCACACACACCAAAAATTTACACTAAAAACTTAACTAATATCCTTAAGGTAACTACAATACATCGCTCAATATAGTCTTCTTTTTTATATTGATTGCCTATTCTCTCAAATATAATTTTTAATATATTACCGAAATTTTCTTAATATTCGAATACCTTCTAATTTTTTGGTATTCAGACAGCATGTGTACTTAGAACTCTATGGTGCTGTCGGACCGTAGTTTGTTAATGACGTAATTAACAAAATTTACCAGCATGTAGTACACAGCATTATTGCTTTGCCTCTGGAAAATAGCATGCCTCAGGCCTGTGTATCAATGACAGCGATATACTCTAAGCAGATGTCCTTGTAATCAGAGATATTTCCTCTCGGAATCACTTCCAACTATTCATGTGACCACTGTGTGTGTATCTAGAATTATTGTGTCAACTAGATGTCATTGTTGACAAAAATGTGTTTCACAGAGTCCGATTGCGTACAGTCTTTCATTGGTGCTAACTATGTTGTTAACTGTCTTTTAACATGACGTTTTTATATTGGACGTAAGCACATTAGAACTAATGTTTCTCCAAATCTCAGTCCAATCAATGTTTGGAAACTGTCGTTCTATTTTGTTCCTTCCTTTACTTTTCTTTCGTTCCTGCATTATAGCTCTTGATGTTAAGTGTCGGCACTTACAAAACTGAACTCAACGTAGAAAACCCTCACATGCTGTAAACGACTGTTATTCTGCACGTCAATAGGGGGAAGCAGGCTTCGAGGTTTAATGTTCTCGAAAAGATGGCTGGTTGCGCTTTCTCGCGAGTCTCTTATTAAATTAATTTGCCTTTTGATAAAAAGTGCAGAGACTTTATTTGTTATATCAATTAATTCTAGTCCACCATTTTTAGGATCTAAAGTGGCTACTTTAGCAGGTACTCTGAACACTTCACCCTCTCCACAAAAAGTTTGTGATTTTGGGCATAATTCTCCTTGCCATCATTCTCGGTATTGTAAACAGCTGGCAGTAGAAGCATATTTAGTTATATCAATAGGCTTTAGCAAGGATGCATGAGTTGATATACTTTGTTCTTTGAACTTGGTTCATATATCCAGTTAAATTCTCTATAATGTCTCCTTGCACTTTATCTGCTGCAACTTTCCAATTTAAAACCCTCATTTTCATGGGGCATGCTTTCATGGTTCTGCCTTGAGCGCAGTTCTGATGTTTACTAATAATTTTATCTGTAAGGTATAAAACTCTCTTGTTTGTTATTCTAGCTATTAATTTATAATCAAAATTCAGCAGTGAAATTGGACGAAAATTATTTAAATCTTTGTTTTCGTTATTTTTGGGCACAAGAACAATTTTACTCTCCTTAAATTCTGCCAGAATCATTTTACCCTGAATAACCTCATTTACAATCTCCGTGCTTTTCGCACCCACTGTTGGCCAGTAACGGACGTAAAACTCTGCTGGCACACCAACCGGTTCTGGGGACCTTTATGGTGGTGAAGGGCACAGAGTCTCTTTCACGACCTCTTCACTGACTACGTCGACAAAATTTTTGTTGTGATTTTCTGCCAGCTGTGAGACTAGGATGTCAAGGAATTCTTCCAAGGGTGCATCACTATTTTGATTTACAGAATACAGCTTTCAATAATAACGATAAATCTCGTCCACGAGATTGTGCTGGGTTCTGAAAATCATACCTTTTTTTCGAATCTCATTAATAAATGTCCCTCTTCAGTTTATCGTTTGCTTCACTAAATGATACAGGGAAGTAGTTTCGTCTTCTGACACCGAATTTGCCTTAGATTTTATTTTCAACCCTTTCATTTGATTTCTCTTGATAGTAAGTAACTTGGATTTGACTTTTTTGATGTGAGCTATCCGAAGTGAGGAGTCCTAATCATATAGATGTCTCAAAACGGAATAGTAATATTCTACAGTGTATTTCATTTCTCTTGCACTCTGGGCACTGTATTGAATAAGAGCTGTACCCAACTTTGGCTTCGCCATTTTAACCCACCAGTCGATAGCACTGGCATATCTACAACAAGCACGCAGACATATTACCCACGCTTCTTTGCTTCTTTAATCAGGTCTTCTAAATCATGATTTACTAACAAGGAAATGTTCAGATTCTACTGATTCTTGAACCGGCGAACTGGCTGTCTTGTTAGATTTATGCAAGCTTCAAATGTTGTTTCTTGCAAGTTAATACTGACTACACCCTCTTCATTTTCTGATACCGTATGTTTATTATCTTTCTATTCATCAGTTTCCATTGGCATTCTGCCTTCCGGTTCCTCTGCCACCTCATCGGACTGTTTTTGCTTGCTGACTGAGGAAGTTGAACAGGACATCTCGTCCTCTGAACAACTATGAGTTGTGTCCAGAGGTCCTTTTTTTTGGCTGCATTTTGGTTTCACTAGCAGTGGTAACAGGGTTTTCCTTTGTTGTTAACGGGGAAAGTTTACTGTTATCGTGAAGGGGAACATTAGCTTGGCCCGCTGGGTTAACATCTTCAACCAGTTGATCAAGGCTATTCTTTGATAACAGATCATTTAAGGTAAGTGTCTGACGCTGTATCAAATTACTTTTAAGAACAACAGTTCGCCGCGGACGTTCCTGTCTGAAGCTGCCGGTTTCGTTACATATATGACATGTAGCTTCCTGATCTGTATAAACAATTTGTGCCTTACACCCACAACAGTTACGTGAGATGGAATATTTGCCTTAACGTCCATCTCTACACAGCGGACCCCGTTGAAACATTGCAGTAATATCAGAAATTGAGTCCGCCTTGATGCGAAACACCTTGTTGTTCGTTTATTTCTTTATTATCCCAAACTAGTCGGCCGAACAGGACGGGATGTCGGCCGAACAGGACGGGATTCATTGTCAAAAACAAATACCAGAGTATTCTTCCTGAGGTTTGTAGCCATGGTTATTCCAGCGACGAAATTTCTGTTAAACAACCGAAATTCCCATGAACAGCAGCACGATCAGAAGAAGCGATCATATCACAAGGAATATCAGCGGACACGGAGATTAACGGACGAACAGCACTCGGCGAAGCCCAAGTGCAGCGATGTAAACACGGAACTGCAGCGCAGCAGTAAACAACGCCCACTCGCTAGCGGGGCTGAAACCGAAAAATGGCTCAAATGGCTCTGAGCACTATGGGACTCAACTGCTGTGATCATCAGTCCCCTAGAACTTAGAACTACTTAAACCTAACTAACCTAAGGACATCACACACATCCATGCCCGTGGCAGGATTCGAACCTGCGACCGTAGCAGTCGCACGGTTCCAGACTGCGCGTCTAGAACCGCGAGACCACCGCGGCCGGCTGAAACCGAACTACGCATGTCTGAGCTATACAAGCACTACTCACGACCCTTCCTCACAGCTTCAATTCCGCCAGCTGTGAGGACGGGTAGCGACTCGTGCTTGGATAGCTCAGATGGTAGAGCACTTGCCCACGAAAGGCAAAGGTCCCGAGTTTGAGTCTCGGTCTGGCACACAGTTTTAACCTCCCAGGAAGTTTCATATCAGCGGACACTCCACTGCAAAGTGAATATTTCATTCTGGATGCATACTTAATGTTAGTGAGGAAATAGGAACGTGTAGGGCGTATGTGTAACTTCCTTAAAAAACGAATAAGGCCTGACTACTCTCACTTGTAGTTCTACAGACACTCATACTGGTACAGCCCAACGGAAGTTATGTTTTATTTAATAGCTTCTATGTCACCAAGACAGAATCTCAAATTTGTGCTTTCATAATCATCTTGGTATTGAAGCTCTTTTTTTCCGTGTTTGCTTTAACAATATATATGTTTTTGAATAGGGTCCGCCTTTAGCAAAACACAGTTTTGTTTTATAATCCAAACATGTTTCACTGCAGTTGCAGTATCCTCAGTGGGCTTTTATATATTATTTATATATTTATTTATATAATTTTAATATATATATATATATATATATATATATATATATATATATATATATATATATATATATATATATATATATATATATATATATATATATAATATATATAATATATATTTATGTATTTTATATATTCCATATTTTTACCACATGGTGTGGTTTTTCTGACGTCTTGTGTTTCTACAGTGACCGACACTGTAGAAACACAAGACGTCAGAAAAACCACACCATGTGGTAAAAAGATGCAAAATAAAAGCCCACTGAGGATGCTGCAACTCTAGTGAAACATGTTTGGGTTATAAAACAAAACTCTGTTTTGCTAAAGGCGGACCCTATCCAAAAACATATATATTGTGCTTTCATGTATAAAGTCACTATATTTCGTCGAAATGAATTCGCAACGCCGCTGTCTCGACGCTCTCGAAGTGACCTATCTTTAACAATCCGAAAATAATTTACTAATCCAAAAATTTGTTCTACGTGAACACCTACTACGAGTATAGATGGCTTTTACATTGAAAAAACTAACTTGGACTATGTAAAAGAAAATTTTGTTTAATTAACTTCAAAGTAGGCATTTGGCTACGCGTCACCCTTGCTCTCTTCAATTATCTGATAAAACTGATGCTCTAGTTAATTAAATTTAACAAAGGTGCGCAATTGAAATAAAGATATGAGATCTGCGCTAACGTTAGAATTGTTAATGTTGTTGTTGTTGTGGTCTTCAGTCTTGAGACTGGTTTGATGCAGCTCTCCACGCTACTCTATTTTGTGCTAGCTTCTTCATCTCCCAATACCTACTGCAACCTACATCGTTCTGAATCTGCTTAGTGTATTCATCTCTTGGTCTCCCTCTACGATTTTTACCCTCCACAATGCCCTCCAATACTAAACTGGTGTTCCCTTGATGCCTCAGTACATCATAATTTACACAAACCTTAACACAGTTCGCGGCGGGGAGGGTCGTGCTCTCATTATCCTTTAAAGAATCAGTCCACCTACCTGGATATGTTTCAGGCGTCTGCCTTTTAGTTCTGTGGTGGTAGATACTGGTTTAGCCAACAAAAGCACCGCTGACGAAAATCTGACGAAGTACCTACCACGTAAAGGCCTCATAATTCCAGTCCATGGTCAGCATGGAAAGTTAAATTATCGGCGTTCGGGATTCGTGCATGACTCGTTTAAAAAGTCTGAAATTTCCTGTAAGTTGATTTATTGTCTTTAAAAAACAGAAAATGGCTTTCAAGTCCGAATTAATATCCCGACGTCAACTGTGCAATATTACTGACTGTCTGTGTTACAGATTCACACCCGAAAGCAGCCAGAAGATATTTAGTGCGACCCGATATTTTAATCGTCCTAAATATTCACTGACCCACGACTACTTACAAGTTAACACATTCAGTCGTTCAACAGGCTTCTTGGAAAGAAGTGCTCACCATAATGTCTCGTTATCTGCACGAAACACGCCACGAGGAGTTTATGGACGACATTAAAGATTTACAAGCGAATATCTCCTTAAATAAACCACTCACAGGGCTCAACCTTCCACGAAATACTCAATACTGCAGTCGCTCTTCGTCAACGACACGAGAACGGCGGGCCTTTGGTGGCCGAGCAGTTCTAGGCGCTTCAGTCCGAACCCGCGCGACTGCTACGGTCGCAGGTTCGAATCCTGCCTTGGGCATGGATGTGTGTGATGTCTTTAGGTTATTTAGGTTTGAGTAGTTCTAAGTTCTAGGGGACTGATGACCACAGATGTTAAGTCCCACAGTCCTCAGAGCCATTTGAACCATTTTTTTTTCCCACGAGAACTGATCAAACGCGCGAATTTCCTAATTTTAGTACCATTTTGATCAGCGCGATTGACTCATAGGTCTGAGCACAAAGCCCTAGTGAAAGGCGCGGGAAACGCTGAGATTCTATTGGATAGGATGTCAAGCAGCCAATCTAATCATCGAAAGCACTTCTATACTTGCTATGTTTCTAATGTCAGCCAATCATAGTATCATAAGCAATTTAGACTAGAAATTTCGTAATTCCGAAACTAAATAAAATTTAATAAAAACAAAATACGCTTTCTTACCACAAAATAAATTACTAATAAATTTAATACTCAATGCCCCTTCTGGCTGTCTTTAGAAAATAAAGCTCACTTGAACATACGTCACAAATTCCCCTATTGCAAAATAACTTTCTCACGCTTACATTTACATAGTTTTAATAAAATATCACATTTTCACTTTACATATGTCCTCCATTCACTCTCTTAGTCTCTCCAAAACACTCACATAAGCAAAACACAATGGAATAATAATTTTCCAGTGCACCATAATTACGTCAGAAATCTGCGGCAATGAAACTAAATAACATTCCAGAAAATCAGATTATATGAACCTACCCTCTTGGTTGTAGTTTCAGTTGATACTATTGTCCCTACTCGGTTTCACAATGCCAGTATGGTTATTATGTGTTTTAGGTAAAAATTTAAATCTTCGAATGTAATTAAGTTATTGATTTGAAATTTTAGCAGTGTGGTTGCGTTATACATAGAGCTTGGTATACAAAGTATGAAAACGACTGATTAATGTTTAATAGAACTTCTTCAAATTCATATAGAGTATGTGTAAGTTATTGCACGTTAAGCAAATACACCGCTAGTTTGGCCCAGGCTAGCGTCAGCTATGCCATCGTGAGAACCAACATCTGCCGTCCTCCAGACCCTACGGCTAGCTGCGCTTTCAGTGCAAGCTGGCAACTCGTTTTCATAAAAAAGGATTAGAAGATCGTCATTTCTGACCGAAACCGGTAGTCTGAGGACTTACAAGTTTGTGACCATACACATCAAATAATAGAAATTTATTCGATGCTTAATAATTTGCTGCGCAACCAGTTCAACTGATTAACGTAGAATCACCTGCTGTTCTTAGTACATGTTTTAAAAGTGATGAGAGGTGCAATATCTATTTGACGAACGCTGTAAAGACTTACTACACACGATCACGAGTTAAATTTAGTATATAAACAGAGAAAAAACCGCCATTCATTGCTCGTAGCCGGTATTGCCAGTCTGCTACACAATCGACAAGAAACCTAAGCTACAACACTGCTACAGTGTAACACGGCAAGTTGTAAAGAAAAAGTACACGTTACCTTGTGTTCCTGAACAGACAAATAGAGAGGAGCAGTATATGCTTGTTGCCGGCCTCGGTGGCCGAGCGGTTCTAGGCGCTTCAGTCCGGAACCGCGCGACTCCTACGGTCACAGGTTCGAATCCTGCCTCGGGCATGGATGTGTATGATGTCCTTAGGTTAGTTAGGTTTAAGTAGTTTTAAGTTCAAGGGGACTGATGACCTCAGATGTTAAGTCCCATAGTGCTCAGAGCCATTTGAACCATATATGCTTGAGGTCAATACGAACTCATTACTGCTCTCACCCACAGCTCTCTGTCTGCCTTGCAGTGCATCTTATCGTACCGACTCTCATCTGCACTTGATATCAATGTCAGGCCTTCTACTCATGGTGACGAATCAGAATAATCAGACAACTTTCTGACCATTTCCGTCATTGCTTCTTCTACGTATAGACTGAACAGCAGCGGCGAAAGACTATATCCCTGTCTTATACACCCTTTTTAGTCCGAGTACATCGTACTCATTAGTTATGTATTGGTTAAGCTTTCGAAATGTGGTGCTACAGAAGAATGCTGAAGATTAGATGGGTAGATCACATAACTAATGAGGAGGTATTGAATAAAATTGGGGAGGAGTTTGTGGCACAACTTGACAAGAAGAAGGAACCGGTTGGTAGGACATGTTCTGAGGCATCAAGGGATCACAAAATTAGCATTGGAGGGCAGCGTGGAGGGTAAAAATCGTAGAGGCAGACCAAGAATGAATACACTAAGCAGATTCAGAAGGATGTAGGTTGCAGTAAGTACTGGGAGATGAAGAAGCTTGCACAGGATAGAGTAGCATGGAGAGCTGCATCAAACCAGTCTCAGGACTGAAGACAACAACAACCACCTCGTACCTGGTCTTCCATTCTTACAGTGCGCTCTCGCCTCTTGTACGTACTGTATATTACCCTTGTTTCCCTGTAGCCTACTCCTGTTTTTCTTAGAATTTCGAACATGTTTCACCATTTGACACTGTCGAACGTTTTTGCGAAGTTGACAGATCCTATGAAAGTGTCTTTATTTTTTTCGGTCTTGGTTCCATTATCAGCCGCCTGCTTGGTGCCTTTACCTTTCCTGAAGCCAAAATGTTCGTCACCTAACAGATACTCTTTTTTTCGTTCTAGAGCCAATGAAGCAGAGAAAACTGCGGAAACCGGTCAATGTATTACGGGTACGAAAACAAAAGTGGTTGCCAGTAATCGACACATAAGTCAATGGGCCATATGAAAGATGGCTGACACATTTCAGGTACAGCAAAAACTAAAGAGAGCATGTAACACCAGTTCAACAACCTAGAAAACCGAAATAGCGGCTGACGTACTAACCAAGTGACGTTAAATGAAAAGCGTAATAGGTCCTGAGAGAACTCCCAGCAGTTCCTCAAGTTCGTGGGCGAATACAAAGATATGAAATGTGTCTATCGAGTTTGGAACCATGGTTTTCTAAGTAAATTATACGAGCGGTTGTGTAAGCGTTATTTCCAAAGTCTGATGGTAAGCTCCTCTAATGAAGAATTCCGGCAAAAGTACATGTTCTAGAGGATCGTTAATGATCACTCAAACGAAATGTTAAGAGAACACATTGTGAAAGAACAGTCACAGGATCCGATGGAATCCCTGTCAGATTCCTTACAGATTTTGCAACTGAATTTTCCCGTGCCGTAACCATATGAGACTGAAAAACCTTCGAAAATGTAAATGGGCTAAGTGGTTCGAGGAAGGCACAATTCACATCAGTCTGCAACTAGGGAAGCAGAAGTCACCTGCAAAACTTTCAGAAGGAAACTGAAGTCTAACAGTTTTTGATGCTTCTCCGTTTTTAACGTCTTAGAAACGGAATTTCCCAGAAATAACATGAGGCTTCATCTGCAACGGAAAATGAAGATATCTTTTATATGCACTTTTATCTATGTGGCTGTAAAGAAAACAAGTCAATGTGACTGTACTGTTTGTTTCCTTCTGTGATAATATTTAACAGTAGTTCGATTTAAGTGTAACAATAACGGTCACGAAACGCCCTGACTAGTGATGAATAAGGGCTGCTTTTTTCAGAGCATTAATACGATACTGAGAGCAAAACTTAGTAGCAAAATGTCGTGTACATTCTCGTGTATGTTAGCAGTAAAATGTTATAAATCTACGATCTGATTCAGTGTAGAAAATCTTATCAACACAGTGAAACATAACAGCTGTTTACCTGTATCACCGCCACTGATAAAGGAAGTGCTTGCATTTTTATCATCACATTCCTTTGTCCATTCTCCTTATCTTCTTGTATATAGGCCCCGAAACCAAATTGTTTAGTAATGATAAATGCACTTCTCAATAACTGTTCATCAAATAAAACCACTGCTCTCTGTTTCTATGAGAGATTGCTTTCTTTATTGATAGTGTTATCTGAATGATTACAACCGTTTTCTTAATAATTAACGTATTTTAATATATCTTGCGTCATATTTATCGTTTTCTACAGGTTCTGTACTGAATTTACTAAACTTCATAAAACGTAAGCGCTAATTTTGTGTAAAAACTAGATGTGATTGAGAAATTGGTAGTTAATTACTTTTAAAGAGCATTAAAATGTTTATGTGTATTTTTAAGGAAATAGTAGAAAACTATGTTTGTTGTCAAGATAACACTTTGCTTTCAGAACCTATGAAAACAATGAACCAGATGACAGTGCAGCGTATTATTCTTCTATATTATGTACCAGTCAGTTCTGGTGGCGGTTCAAATGGTTCAAATGGCTCTGAGCGCTATGGGACTTAACTTCTGAGTTCATCAGTCCAGTAGAACTTAGAATTACTTAAACCTAACTAACCTAAGGACATCACACACATCCATGTCCAAGGCAGGATTCGAACCTGCGACCGTATCGATCGCGCGGTTCCAAACTGTAGCGCCTATAACCGCTCGGCCACTACGGTCGGCTCTGGTGGCGGTAATTTGATATTTTTGTATACTGATTTTAGCGGAGGTCTTCGTTAATTTATCGACTACTCATTTAATAAAAGCGTCTCCCTTGTCAGACATAAATTTTACCTTCTTATCAAGATTTTTTTCCATTGCTTCATTTCATGTTGGTCGTTTCCATTGCACTACTTTTCTTCAGTTCTGGAGTCTGCTTCTCTTGGAGCAAAAAGAATCCAATGTCTGACCTCCGTGCAACGTAGTTCAGTAAATCAGATTCAGCTTTTGTGCGTACACACAGAACCACACGAATCAAAGTCTGGGGCAGTAGCGGTCAGACGGCTGTCTTGTAGAGTCAGAGCTTGTACTTCACCGTTAATGATTTTCCATACTGCATTGTTCCATCACAGTGAGAATGTACAAAAGTCAAACATGAAACATACCAAGTGCACTTCAGGTGTAAACGTTCACCATTCTTGCACGACATAACTTTCATTGGAAAGAAATAGTTACAAACAAAATATGTTTCACTCATATTTCTTTCTTGCTTCGTACACGTTGTCTCAGATAGTGTTTCTTATGTGATGACTGAAATACTTTTTTTCTGTCTTTATCGTCATCTATTAACACCAGATCAACTGTTCACAACACAACATTAACAGAAAGTGAGACAAGATAAACATCTTCAGATGAGTGGCATAGTACCTTTCAAGTAGTAAATCAAGCACACGCTGATTTGAATAGTATCTTTACAGGTCAAACGCGTTGAACGCCCATTTTTATAATGTCGCATTTCCAGTGAGAATTTTCGCGAAACAGAAACTTTAATTATAATAATTCGATAACAAGCACATTTGATCTTGACAGAAATATACATTACCGGTGTCGAACGTTTAGGTACTACACTGAAGAGCCAAAGAAACTGGTACACCTGCCTAATACCGTGTACGACCCCCGCAAGCACGCAGGAGTGCCGCAAACACGACGTGGCATGGACTCGACTAATATCTGAAGTAGTGCTGGCGGGAATTGACACCATGGATTCTGCAGGGCTGTCAATACATACACAAGAGTACGGGAGTGTGGAGATCTTTTCTGAACAGCATGTTCCATTGCATCCCAGATATGCTCAATAATGTTCGAATCTGGGGAGCGACCAGCGAAACTGTTTAAACTCAGAAGATTGTTCCTGGAGCCAATCAGCAGCAGTTCTGGGCGTCTGAGTGTCGCATTGTCCTGCTAAGTCGGCTGGAGTGCACAATGGCCATGAATGGGTGCAGGTGATCAGACAAGATGCTTACGTATGTGTCACCTGTCAGAATAATATCTAGATGTATCAGAAGCCCCATATCCCTACAATTGCACCCCCCCCCCCTCCCCCACACACACCATTACAGAGCCTCCACCAGCCTGAACACTCCACTGCTGATATGCGGTGTCCATGTACTCATGAGGTTGTCTCCACACCCGTACACGTTCATCCGCTCGATACAATTTGAGACGAGACTATTCTGACCAGGCAATATGTTTCCAGTCATCAACAGACCAATGTCGGTGTTGACGGATTAAAGCTTTGTGTCGTGCACTCACAAAGGGTACAAGAGCGGGCCTTTGGCTTCGAAAGCCCATATCGAGATGTTTCGTTGAATGGTTCTCACGCTGACACTCGTTCATGGCCCACCACTGAAATCTGCAGCAATTTGTGGAAGGATTGCTCTTCTGTCACGTTGAACGATTCCATTCAGACCTCGTTGGTCCCGTTCTTATCGCTATATCGGAGATGCTGTGTCCCATCGCTCGTGCGCCGCCTACAACACCACATACAATCTCAAATCCTGGTAAATTGTCATTTTAGCAGCAGTAACCGATCTAACAAATGTGCCAGACACTTGTCTTATATAGGCGTTACCGACCGCAGTGCCTTCTTCTGCCTTTTTATATATCTCTGTATTTGAGTACTCATGCCTATAGCAACTGTTTTGGCGCTTAAGTGTACATAATTTGTAGGTACCGTAAGTTCGTGATATTTCTTTAAATAAAATGTTATAAAAAAGTAACCACATTATTGTAACTTCGAGACTGGTAATTAAATACTGTATAATAAAGTTTTGTGTGAAACATCATTGCTAAAATTTCGACAGGTTCTGGAACATAGTGATTATACATTATGTATTTAACACATAGTATAAAAAATAGGAAGTGTTATCTAAACTAGTAGTTCCCCCTTTTCTTTTCGATTCCTTCCTATATCTTAAAATAAATGAATAACTCATTATGATCTTATATTACTATACGTTAAGCATAAGTGTAGTATCGGACTATTGCTCAAAAGAAATCCCATTATCATTTGCAACGCACGCTGAAGAAAGTAATTAGTTATTAGTTATCACGCACACTGCGTAATTCAGATGTAAGTTAATATCAAGAGCTTTTATAAACATTGGAATCGACTAATGCATAAACGGAAATTTATTTAACCGGCCGCACCACTTCACTGTCGACGTAAAGTTAACATGTCAACGCCCTTCTTTGCTTTACAGTCTGTACCTAGATTTTATGCCCTTTCGGCGTAACAAAGTTACGGTTTTGTTACTGTCATAATATTTTTCGGTATCAGCGGTCTCCATCGTCCTTAAAATATCAGAGAACAGCAATGAAGAATTTACATTTAGATTGGGGCAGAAGAGAGCCTTTTCAGGGATGGCTGCTGCTGGCCCCGTCACTGCGCCTTTACAACGTTTTATGCAACGTTTTATGCTCCATTCCATCACAAGGTACCTCGCTGGAGATGCCCGCTTAAATTTAACATACCGCAACGTCGCAAATTGGGCCTCAGCCGTGCGCAGAGATTGGCTACAGCTTTCACGATTGACAGCATTTTTAAACTGCGTGGACGCCACTGAATTATTTACTACTAGTTGACAAACCAGGCGTTGGTCCGGTGTTTACATATTCCAACCCTCTATTGTTCCATCTGTTCCTCCTATCTCTGTCCATCACTACCTCCCCCCTCTCCCTAATTAAGTCCCCTTTATTCTTCTCCCTGTTTCTGTTTACCACCTCCTCCCCTCTCGGACCCATCTCCTCCATATGCTGGCTTCTGTCCTTTGCTCGTTCCCCTGTCTTATCTATCTCCTCCTCCTCCTCTGTCCGTGAATCTCCTCTCAACCCCCACTCTCTGCCCACCTCCTCCTTTCCCCACTACCTCCTCCTCCTCATCTATATGTCCATAGCATCCTCCGCTTCTCTTTCTGTCCAAATCATCATCCATCTCCCTATCTCCCTCTTTCTACCTACCCTTCCTCTCTTCTCTGTGTACCACGCTGCTACCAACCCAATCCAACACCAATCCAAGGTTGTTTGTTTTCACCCCACATTATTTCTTTCCAGGTAGTAAGTAATGTGTGTTCCAAATTTAGTTGTAATCGATCCAGTGACTTAGGAGAAGATGTTCAACATATGCGTCTGTGATGTATTTCTCACATAGAAAATGACTGATTCTCTGTTACTTTACGTTACACGACTCCAGAGTGAATGTTAAAATTATCAGTAGTATTCAGCAGTGTTGCTTAAATTTATATCCCTCATGTCCTAACTAATTGGTTGAAATTGCTCCAGGTGTTACGCTTCAGTGTGGTCCCCTTTTCATTCCCACTGATATCTAGATGATTCCTAACCCCAAACGGCTTCTTTCCAAATAGTAAGTAAGTAACCAGTAAAATGCCAGAGTCTGTAATGAATGAATAAAATAACTTCAGGCTTCTGATAACGTTGCAAATGAGTTAATGTGCAGGTCTTCTTACAATCGTTAAGTACGTGGGCATAATTATTTTGAATGGATAATTACTTTTTAGGCTTATTTCCCTCTGTTTCAGTGGACAGCCTGAAACTTGTCTGTTTTCACATTGAAGTGTTTCATAGATATGTTTACATGAACATAGCCAGTCTTATCTAAAGATACACGCATACTGGCACGTTTGTATCGATTGTGTATTGCCTGTCTTACCTCTTTGGCCTAAGAGACACGTAGCACATCTGGTAACAGACTTTGGTTTGCAGCAACCAGTCATATGGCTTGATAAGAGAATTCGCTCTGAACTTGGAGCAGCGTGGACCAAGTCTGCAATGGATAATGTTGTCGAACGTCCGACCTTTGTATCTGCACAGTGAGAGGTACTAATGTGTGCAAACTTAGCTGACCACCTAGCCCGCAAATATACAAAGCCTCTGAACAGCCTTTGTAACAAAAATCATTAGAAATGCTGCTGGCGAGTACCTAGAATACAGGAATTAATAATAGTGAAAGTTTGTGGCATATTCTAGAAAGACAAAGCAGCTATTCCCTTTCTATCCTACATATAATTTATCAACTGTTGTTTTCAGGAGTCAAGTGATAAACAATAATCATATTCAATTACTTTTGATAATCAATACCAAAATATTTAATTCTTGGACATATTGAAATGACGATTATTAAAATAGTTATGTCTGTACATGAAAAATTTTGATCACAGGAAAGAATCAATATTAAAAATCCTCATCAGCTCATTCAAATCTACATTTTAGTAGCTGGTCAGTGCACCGAGTTGGTAGAGAATAAATTTAATTTTTGAACCAATGAAAAACTCTCATGTACTCAATGTGAGGGTAGGTTAGTAGCCTAGCTTTTGGTATTCAATGGCCAAAGAGTATGCAAGTTGGAGTTAGCAACATCTAGACTCCACGTTTACTGTGGCCTAATGCGCATCTGCAACAGCGTTGTCTCCATGCTGGATATGAAACGCTAACTCCCTACTCTGGCCTTGACTGAATTCACTCAGTCGCAACTTTCCTGCATTCCGTAGAATCTTAATCTTTCCCTAGTCGAAATAATGGCTATTGCGCACTCCTTATGGGTGTACAATTTCTTTGCATAAAAAATTCCCACTGGAATATTAAACTACTGCTTTGCTATCTGTCGCCACGACACGTGAAGCGTATTTTCCTCATTGTGCAAAAAGCAAACTCTCAACTCCTTTGCTTATTTCCACACACTTGTGCAGTCCACTGTGAGATGAGAGAGAGAGAGAGAGACTTCATTTTAGGTCTCAAAATGCTTTTATATAATGGGAATCTTCCCACCGTGTCGCGTCTGCGTCGCCAAGTTTGGCTCCAGCCAATCAATGTCTCGCTAGGGTAAATAAACATTTTTCTTTTCTTTCTGGTTCACCGCTAAAAGGAATAATGTATTGTTCTGGCCTTATGCCTTTCTGCACTGAAGCTCACCATTCTCTTGCTAATGGGAGGTTAATGATATCATTACTCACCTGCTCGGTTCGTCTCCAAAATGCGTTTCGCTTTAATCTGTTTGGTTAATGCCACTGTCCTTATATTGGCAGAGTTGTTTTGTTAGTTTCAGGTACAAGACTGCAATTGCCTTTTGTTGATATAATATAATTATTATTTTCTGAGGATCTCATACTGTATCGTATTGTCATTACGGATAAAGTTCGTCTAAGGTCCGTTAAATGCAGACGCCTTACAAAGTTGTACTTGAAATACACACTTTTGCTCAGGTCTTGGTTCTGCTCTGTCACACAGATGCATGTTGGTGCTCCGTCTGCGGTGCTAGAAATCTGTTGCTGAGCTCAGTACACGCTATTTGGTTAGGTATCACGTTGGAAACGTAATTGGCTGTACTCACGTAGAACGAGTTCCTTTTCTGATGCCGCAGTTAGTCATGGTAAATCCACTTCCATATTTGGCATTCCGATCGAAACTGGAACTTTGGTTCTTCGTGTACTCATTTGAATCGCATGTCCATAAGGTTCAAGCACCTCGCATTGCTATACCAGATACTAAAACCCCCTTCTCGTACCATAATAGGTCAGTTCAATTCTTTGGCGTCCCTTTTTTATGTTTCCTGTAAAGTTATTTGTTTCTTTTTTTCTCAGTCTGATTTCCGATGATCAATAAAAAGGTTACATGTACCACTTCATGTTTTGTAAAAGGAGTGGTTTCCTAAATACTAAAAGACTAAGCTTTTTTTCTGTCCCTTTTGCAACCATGTGGTTACAAAAGCTCACGACTGCGAGATGTCACACAGTTATTGCAAATCCTGGTCAGTTCCATGGGCACTCATAACCGTAGGGTGCGTTCCATAACACTACGAGTATTATTAGGTGTTACGTGATTTTTCAGCATATGAAGATAAGTGCATGTACGGCAGATAGATGAATGGTGCCGACACATGTTGCAGATTGACTGTTACTGGATACTCTGAGGAAATCCCTTTTGTGTATGTGTTCAGAGGTTAAGTTTTCCAAGTAAGACTCAGAGTTGTTTCTGGTTATAAAATGGCCAGTCGAATGAAAACGAGATCGATGGGAAAAAATTGGCAAACCGGTTATTTTAAAAGTAATGACCGTAAGTGTTAACACATTTATCCCACTGGGAGACAAGGTGATCAATGCCTTCATGGGGAAATGTTTGTAGTTGCCTACGAAACCATGATTGTACTCAGAAGTGCACCTTTTCATACGAAGCGAATCAATGGCCACGAACGTCTTACTTCAGAGCACCAAAAATATGAAAATCGCATGGGGTGAGATTGGGAATATATCAAAGATATGTAAGGGCTTTCCAGTGAGACATCTGCAGTGTCGTCTAAAATATCTTGGTAATATGTGGGCCTGCCCAAATTTATTGATTAAGGGACAGGATGACTTGTCTGACAGACAAGATGTATTGAGAGTTATGATGATTATTTTTGAAATAATACAGTTTTCTTACTTTCTTTCCATCTATGTCCTCTGACTGCCCCTTACACTCGTACAAACTGCATAAACGTGTGTTTTGCACAGAAGATCATCTGAAAGGATATTTGTGTTACACAGAGAACTCATAATCTTTACAACTTGTGAATTCTACTTATTCCCCCTGACGTAATAATTAATCATTTCTTTTTGAGACAGTCACTTTGTAATGCGCTTGCTAAAGTTACCTCTTGCAGCCACATAAATTATGGTCAGGTGCTTTTTCACTAGGGCTTTCCGCAATATCGGGTATAATCAGTTGCAAATAATTCATTATCGCTTTTTTGAGTAGTTTATTTAAAAGACAACACTTAGCTTTCAAACTGAAATGAATTAAGTCACTACTCACAAACCAAGCAATGAGTCAAATTTTCAATGGCTCCCATTAAGATGTGTGTCACTTGAACTGAAAATTTCGTTAAGGGTTTTAAAAGTTAACAGAACTATGACAGTCCCAAGTTAGTTCGATTTTTCGGAATGCAGATTTGTTTGATATCTCATTTCAGGCATACTAGTGTCCATGAAATTTTATTTTCTGTCACTGAGTACTGATTATTGAGCTCTTGAGCTTCTCAGATAACAAAAAGATTGTGACCAACGTACAAGATGTCTGAAGTTCCGTAGCTTCCTGACTTGTGATTTCATAGCAAGGTCACGTGGCCACTGTGAGCGTTTCAGCAAAAAATTCGAAAGTGAAATAAACAAAAGAGTTTATTTTAAATACGAAAGTATTTTCACAAACAAAATTTTTTGGTAGTGCTAATTAACTATCGGCAACAAGAAACAATTTACAGAATTTTTAAGTATTCATATCACGACACTACGATGGCTGTAGAGCAGGGCTGGCAACAGCAAACCAAACTTCACGTCTCCAGTTGTGTGTGGGCGACGGATGGACCAAGGCCTCGCCTATTATTTAGTCCATCTCGGAATTACCCGCAACACTGCGACATTTCATTTAGCATTGTTCTGCCGGGTTTGGCTGTCAGCACAAGTTTATGCGATCTAGTAACTGTGGTAGCCAGCGGAGATGCAACAGTTCATCTTCGTGATCATGAAGGCAGTCGTGGAGGATGCGAGCTGTGTGAAGAGGGCACTGGCGTCTTGGAACACTGAATCACCTTTGAGGAACAAATATTTTACCATGAGATGCTCCCGAAAAGTCAAAATGGTCAAAATATCTTTGGCAGTAATGCGATCTTGTGGAGTAACCATGGGACCATGGAATACAACAATATAGCTGCCCAGATAATTAACCCTGCCATGTTTTATTCTTCGGACGTAAACAAAATCAAAAACTGGAATCAGTGAGAAAATGGTTCAAATGGCTCTGAGAACTATGGGACTTAACATCTGAGGTCATCAGTCCCCTGGAGCTTAGAACTACTTACACCTAACTAACCTAAGGACATCACACACATCCATGCCCGAGGCAGGATTCGAACCTGCGACCGTAGTTGTCGCGCGGTTCCAGACTGAAGCGCCTAGAACCGCTCGGCCACACCGGGAATCAGTGAGAAACAAGGCTTATCCGACTTGATGCATTCGCCAATGTGCCATAGTCCACGTTTTATGGCTTCAGCATCAGGGTTTCCTGTTATGGACATGCATTTGGTCAGGGACGGAAAATGCTGGTTGTAGATGACGCTGGAGTTGTCGTCCGAAGATACCTCACCCGATCACCATTGCAGAGAGATCTGGTGATCGAACAGGTCAGAGCATTAAGGTGACAATCTGTAGACCATCTTCGGTTACAACAGAAGTTTATTGGTCAACGTTATCTGTTGGAAAAATCTCCATCAAATTCTGTTCGTGAACGGGAGCACAACAAGTTGATCACCAGTCTGAGGTAAAAATTTTCAGTCACGCTGTGTGGGTTAGCCACGATTGTGCTCCTGCTGTTACACGAAATCGCACCCCAGAACATAATCCGACATGTAGGTCCAGTGTGTCTCCTCCTTCTAAGCAACACACGGCCATCACTGCCAACGAGACAGAACCATCTTTCATCAGAAAACACAGCAGACCTCCACGCTTCCCTCCAGTGAGCTCTCGATTGACACCAGTACAGTTGTGAATGGCGATGGTTTGGGGCAGTGGAATACACGCTACAGGGCGTCAGGCTCGATGCTGTCCTTGAAGTAACCGATTTGAAACAGTTCGTTGTGTCACTGCGGTGCCAACTACTTCTCAGATTGCAGCTGCTGATGCACTACGATAGTCTACAACCCCAGGCCAAATGTGACGGTCTTGTCTCTAGGTAGTGCCACATGGCCTTCAGGAGCCCGGTCATCTTGCAAGAGTACAACCTTGTGACCACCGCTGCCAGCAGCCATTTACAGTGCTACAGCGGCATTCCTGCCAAGTCTTTCTGCAGTATCGAAGAAGGAACATCCAACTTCTCGTAAACCTGTTACACTGCTTCGTTCAAACTCAGTGAGGTGTTGATAATGGCGTGTTGCCTTAAAGGCATTCTTGACTAACATTAATTCACAACGTCCAGTCTCGAAGGTAACTAACGCTCGCGACCGTTAGAGGGTGTATTTGTAGCAAACCTGATTTCCGTCCTCAAAGTGGCACAACCAGCGCCAGTCTTTGCATTGGACACATTAACTCATTTGTGAAGTACTCACATGTTTCTTTTATGTATGGACGTTGTTCTTGTTGTTGTTGTTCTGGTCTTCAGTCCAGAGACTGGTTTGATGCAGCTCTCCATGCTACTCTATCCTGTGAAAGCTTCTCCCAGTACCTGCTGCAACCCACATCCTTCTGAGTCTGTTTAGTGTATTCATCTCTTCGTCTCTCTCTACGATTTTTACCCTCTGTGCTGACCTCCAATACTAAATTGGTGACACCTTTATGCCTCAGAATATGTCCTACCAACCGATCTCGTTTTCCAGTCAACTTGTGCCACAAATTTCTCTTCTCTCCAATTCTATACAATACCTCCTCATTAGTTATGTGATCGACCCATCTATTCTTCAGCATCCGCCGGCCGCGGTGGCCGAGCGGTTCTAGGCACTTCAGTCCAGAACCGCGCGACTGCTACGGTCGCAGGTTCGAATACTGTCTCGGGCATGGATGTGTGTGATGTCATTAGGTTAGTTAGGTTAAGTAGTTCTAAGTTCTAGGGGACTGATGACCTCAGATTTTAAGTCCCATAGTGCTCAGAGCCATTCTTTCAACATACTTCTGTAGCACCACATTTCGAAAGCTTCTATTCTCTTTTTGTCTAAACTATTTATCGCCCACGTTTCACTTCCATACACGTCTACACTCCATACAAATACTTCCAGGAAAGACTTCCTGACACTTAAATCTATACTCGATGTTAACAAGTTTCTCTAATTCAGAAACGCTTTCCTTGCCATCGCCAGTCTACATTTTATATCTTCTCTACTTCGACCATCATAATTTATTTTGCTCCCCAAATAGCAAAACTCATTTACTACATTATGTGTCTCATTTCCTAATCTAATACCCTCAGCATCACCCGATTTAATTCGACTACATTCCATTATCCTTGTTTGGCTTTTGTTGATGTTCATCTTATATTCTCCTTTCAAGACACTGTCCATTCCGTTGAGCTGCTCTTCCAGGTCCTTTGCCGTCACTGACAGAATTACAATGTCATCGGCGAACCCCAAAGTTTTAATTTCTTCTCCATGGATTTTAATTCCTACTCCGAATTTTTCTTTTGTTTCCTTTACAGCTTCTAAATATACAGATTGAATAACATCGGGGATAGGCTACAACCCTGTCTCACTCTCTTCCCAACCACTGCTTCCCTTTCATGCCCCTCGACTCTTATAACTGCCATTTGGTTTCTCTACAAATTGTAAATAGCCTTTCGCTCCATGTATTTGACCCCTCCTACCTTCAGAATTTGGAAAAGAGTATTCCAGTCAACATTGTCAAAAGCTTTGTCTGAGTTTACAAAGTCTAGAAACGTAGGTTTGCCTTTCCTTCATCTATGGACGTTAGTTTCTTTGAAGAATCATTTGCTATGGCTGTGGGTAAAGGTGGTAGTCTTACTGCGTTTATTGCTTCACACGTCAATACTTGGCAGTGGGAATATACAGGGTGTTACAAAAAGGTACGGCCAAACTTTCAGGAAACATTCCTCACACACAAAGAAAGAAAGTATGTTATGTGGAGATGCGTCCGGAAACACTTACTTTCCATGTTAGAGCTCATTTTATTACTTCTCTGCAAATCACATTAATCATGAAATGGAAACACACACCATCAGAACGTACCAATTTGACTTCAAACACTTTGTTACAGGAAATGTTCAAAATGACCTCCGTTAGCGAGGAAACATGCATCCACCCTCCGTCGCATGGAATCCCTGATGCGCTGATGCAGCACTGGAGAATGGCGTATTGTATCACAGCCGTCCACAATACGAGCACGAAGAGTGTCTACATTTTGTACCAGGGTTGCGTAGACAAGAGCTTTCAAATGCCCCCATAAATGAAAGTCCAGAGGGTTGAGGTAAGGAGAGCGTGGAAGCCATGGAATTGGTCCGCCTCTACCAATCCATCGGTCACCGAGTCTGTTGGTGAGAAGCGTACGAACACTTCGACTGAAATGTGCAGGAGCTCCATCGTGCATGAACCACATGTTATGTTGTTCTTGTAAAAGCACATGTTCTAACAGCACAGGTAGAGTATCCCGTATGAAATCATGATAACGTGCCCCATTGAGCGTAGGTGGAAGAACATGGGGCCCAATCAAGGCATCACCAACAGTGTCTGCCCAAACGTTCACGGAAAATCTGTGTTGATGACGTGATTGCACAATTGCGTGGGGATTCTCGTCAGCCCACACATGTTGATTGTGAAAATTTACAATTTGATCACTTTGGAATGAAGCCTCATCCGTAAAGAGAGCATTTGCACTGAAATGAGGATTGACACATTGTTGGATGAACCATTCGCAGAACTGTACCCGTGGAGGCCAATCAGCTGCCGATAGTGCCTGCACACACTGTACATGGTACGGAAACAACTGGTTCTCCCGTAGCACTCTCCATACAGTGACGTGGTCAACGTTACCTTGTACAGCAGCAACTTCTCTGACGCTGACATTAGGGTTATCGTCAACTGCACGAAGAATTGCCTCGTCCATTGCAGGTGACCTCGTCGTTCTAGGTCTTCCCCAGTCTCGAGTCATAGGCTGTAATGTTCCGTGCTCCCTAAGACGCCGATCAATTGCTTGGATCGTCTTCCTGTCGGGACACCTTCGTTCTGGAAATCTGTCTCGATACAAACGTACCGCGCCTCGGCTATTGCCCCGTGCGAATCCATACATCAAATAGGTATCTTCCAACTCCGCATTTGTAAACATTGCACTGACTGAAAAACCACGTTTGTGATGTACACTAACCTGTTGACCCTACGTACTGATGTGCTTGATGCTAGAACTGTAGAGTAATGAGTCCCATGTCAACACAATCACTGAAGTCAACATTACCTTCCTTCAATTGGCCCAACTGGCGGTGTATCGAGGAAGTACAATACATATCGAAGAAACTAAAATAAGCTCTAACATGGAAATTAAGCGTTTCCGGACACATGTCCACATAACATATTTTCTTTCTTTGTGTGTGAAGAATGTTTCCTAAAAGTTTGGCCGTACCTTTTTGTAACACTCTGTAGAAAGTCTATTACGCTATTCCTCGACCGATTCATTCTCGAATAACACGTGGGAAAACTGACCACCTAATTCTTTCCACGCGAGCTCTGACGTCCCTTATTTTATAGCGACAATCACTTCTGCCTGTGTTAGGTCGGAGTCAAAAAAAATATTTTCGCTATTCGGAGGATTTGCTTTAACGCAGGCCCCGCTCTGCGGCATTTTTTGCCGGTAGCAGCGTTGGCTGTCCGGCTGGCTAATTTTGCAGGTAGCATGACAGCGACACGCCCCCTCGCCCACGCCCTCCCAAACAGAGGCGGCGGACGTCCAATACCTGGCGCGGCTGTTGGCGGCCGCGCGGTGTGAGGTGGCTGGTTGGGTGGTCGCTGCCGCGGCGCACCTGCCACTTGGCCGCATGATTTATTCAGCTCGGTTCACCGGCGCAATTAGTTCCACGTTAGCGCTAATTGGTCGTGAAACATCGGCTTCCGCCACCCATCCCATTTATCTGCACGGTATACCAATAAATTATTGCTAATACGTTTATCTGCCTAAAGTGTTCAAATTTATTAATCATTCTGCGTAAAAATGTCTGGCACCCTTCGTTGGGGGAATGACGTAATGCTGGCTCCAGCATTCTCTGGCCTACATTTTCCATTAGAAGCAGTGTTCAACATCTATCTTCTCCTAGGTTTGTTTGCAGTATAACGTCCTTCCTTTGTTAAGCCCATCAGAGAAAAACAAACCCAAATTATACTTGCTGGTTATAATTTAAATAAAGATGCTCATAGATTCGTGGTGTGGGTTCCTGTAGTCATGTCCTAGTTCATGAACCGCGGGCAACGTATGAGTGGCCAAGTAAGTGGTCCCGGCAGTCGGGATACAAGTTACTTTGGAATAAGGCTGGGCATCTCGGACATATTCTGAGTCGTGGTCACCTTTGTGCTCATACTGCAAAGACTACCAAATCCACCGGTTAGTCCCTCAGCCGTTAGGGGTAAAACCCATTGGGACTCAGGGCAAGTAAGGCTAGCAACCCGCGTCCCTGGTACTTTAAATATGATGCTGGCAACAATCAGAGCAAAATGCCTCGGATCTTTGGAAGTGATAGAGTCCCACCTCTAACTGACAAACCAGGGACTCCTAAGATACGACTTGGCAAACAAATGGTAATGAGATGGGGAGCTATTAATATCAATGGGGGCTATTCTGGGAAGAAGGTAGAGCTAGCAGAGGCTGCAAGTAAGATGGGGCTCGACGGTTTAGCTGTTAGTGACATTCGGGTAAGGGGTGAGAAAGAAGTGGAATTGGGACTATACAAGATCTACCTGTCAGCAGTTGAAGCAGGAATAGCACAATGGGGTGTAGGGCTTTACATCAGGAAAGAAATGGAACCCAGCGTAGTTGCAATAAGGTATGTAAACGAACGACTGATGTGGATAGATGTGACAGTGTCTAGCAAGAAAATTAGGATTGTGTCAGTATATTCGCATTGTGAAGGGACGGATCAAGATAAGATGGATAGTTTTTATGAGGCACTCAGTGATGTAGTCGTTAGAGTAAAGGACAAGGACAGTGTTCTGCTCATGGGTGATTTTAACGCTAGGATTGGAAATCGAGCAGAAGGGTATGAAAAGGTTATGGGTAAATTTGGAGAGGATATGGAGGCCAACAGGAACGGGAAACAACTCTTGGATTTCTGTGCCAGTATGGGCTTAGTAATCACAGACTCCTTTTTTTAAACATAAGAACATTCACCAGTATACTTGGGAAGGCAGGGGAACCAGATCTGTCATTGACTATATAATAACAGATCAGGAATTCAGGAAGGCTGTTAGTGGCACACGTGTATTCAGGGGATTCTTTGATGACACTGATCATTATTTAATCTGCAGTGAAATTGGGATTGTGAGGCTGAAAGTGCAGGAGGTCATGTCCATATGTAGGAGGATAAGAGTGTAGAAACTTCAGGATAAGGAAATCAGGCACAAGTACATAACAGCGATCTCAGAAAGGTACCAGTTAGTGGAATGTAGTCAGTTACACTCATTGGAAAAGGAATGGACAAGGTATAGGGACACAGTACTAAAAGTGGCTAAAGAATGTCTTGGAACAGTAGTGTGTAAAAGTAGGATGAAGCAAACAGCATGGTGAAATGACACAGTAAAGGCAGCCTGTAAAAGGAAAAAGAAAGCGTATCAAAAATGGCTACGTACTAGAACTCAGGTAGACAGAGAAAGTTATGTTGAAGAAAGAAACAAAGCCAAACAGATAATTACAGCATCCAAGAAAAATCTTGAGAAGACTTTGGACCCAGGTTGGAGACTATGGGTCAAGCTGCTGGAAAACCATTCTGGAGTGTAATTAGCAATCTTCGAACGGGAGGTAAGAAGGAAATGACAAGTATTTTGGACAGGTCAGGAAAACTGCTGGTGAATCCTGTGGATACCTTGGGCAGATGGAGGGAATATTTTGAAGAGTTGCTCAGTGTAGGGGGAAAATACGATCAATAATGTTTCAGATTTCGAGGTAGATTGGGATAGGAATGATGATGGAAATAGGATCACATTTGAGGAAGTGGAGAAAATGGTCAATAGATTGCAGTGCAATAAAGGAGCTGGGGTGGATGAAATTAAGTCGGAACTCATCAAATACAGTGGAATGTCAGGTCTTAAATGGCTACACAGGATAATTGAAATGGCCTGGGAGTCGGGACAGGTTCCATCAGACTGGACAAAAGCAGTAACCACACCAGTCTTTAAACATGGAAACAGAAAAGACTGTAAAAACTACAGAGGTATGTCTTTAATCAGCGTTGTGGGTAAAATCTTCTCAGGTATTGTTGAAAGGAAAGTTCGAGAATTAGTTGAGGACCAATTGGATGAAAATGAGTGTGGGTTTAGGCCTCTTAGAGGTTGTCAGGACCAGATCTTTAGCTTACGGCAAATAATGGAGAAGTGTTATGAGTGGAACAGGGAATTTTATCTGTGATTTATACATCTAGAAAAGGCATATGACCGGTTTTCTAGGAGGAAGTTATTGTCTGTTCTACAAGATTATGGAATAGGGGACACACTTTTTCAAGCAATTAAAGGTCTTTACATGGATAGTCAGGCAGCAGTTAGAGATGACGGTAAATTGAGTTCATGGTTCAGAGTAGTTTCAGAGGTAAGACAAGGCTGCAACCTGTCTCCGCTGTGGATCATATTATTTATGGATCATATATTGAAAACAATAGACTGGCTGGGTGAGATTAAGATATGTGAACCCAAAATGAGCAGTCTCGCATATGTGGATGACTTAGTTGTGACGGCAGATTCGATTTGAAGTTTGCAAAGTAATATTTCAGAGCTAGATCAGAAATGTAAGAAGTATGGTATGAAGATTAGCATCTCCAAAACGAAAATAATGTCAGTGTGAAAGAAATATAAACAGATTGAGTGCCAAATAGGAGGAACAAAGCTAGAACAGGTGGACCGTTTCAAGTACTTAGGATGCATATTCTCACAGGATGGCAACATAGTGAAAGAACTGGAAGCGAGGTGTAGCAAAGCTAATGCAGTGAGCGCTCAGCTACGATCTACTCTCTTCTGGAAGAAGGAAGTCAGTACCAAGACTAAGTTATCTGTGCACCGTTCAATCTTTCGACCTACTTTGTTGTATGGGAGCGAAAGCTGGGTGGATTCAGGTTACCTTATCAACAAGGTTGAGATTACGGATATGAAAGTAGCTAGGATGATTGCAGGTACTAGTAGGTGGGAACAATGGCAGGAGGGTGTCCACAATGAGGAAATCAAAGAAAAACTAGGAATGAACTCTATAGATGTAGCAGTCAGGGCGAACAGGCTTAGATGGTGGGGTCATGTTACACGCATGAGAGAAGCAAGGTTACCCAAGAGACTCATGGGTTCAGCAGTAGCTGGTAGGAGGAGTCGGGGCAGACCAAGGAGAAGATACCTGGATTCGGTTAAGAATGATTTTGAAGTAATTGGTTTAACATCAGAAGAGGCTCAATGTTAGCACTGAATAGGGGATTATGGAGGAATTTTATAAGGGGTACTATGCTCCAGACTGAACGCTGAAAGGCATAATCAGTCTTAAATGATGATGATGATGATGATGATGATGATGATGATGATGATAGATTCAATGCAGGCTGTAATTATAGCAGCGAAAGTTGGTAGATGCTCTAACGCGTTAATGCGGAACCGATTTACTCTTTATTTTACTTTTCCTTGTCCAGATCAAATTTTATTTTTCCAGTAGTTAGCCACCGCTACGGCTTTCTCGTTGGCTTGTAGTAGGTCACTAAAACTGCAGGGCTCCGGCAGTAGTCGGCACTACCTTCCTGTGAACCGTGAAGGATCTTAGTTCTTACAATAAAGCTATTTCTAGACTGAGTGACGTGCCCATTCAGTGGTTGTTGAGAATCCGTTTCTTTCTTTGTTCACTCAGCGTCTGCTGCCACCTGCCTTCAGATCTCGGAATGGGCAATTCCAGCAAGTAGGTACAAATTACCCGTTGTTGAGGGTCTGAGACAGCCTGTAACAATTCTCACTGTCTCATTTACACTTACATCAACCTCTTTAGCATGTGCAAATGCTTCCCATACTGGCACTGCATAGTCTGCTGCAGAAACACACAGAGCAAGTGCTGATGTTCTCTGTACTGATGGTTGAGCTCCCCATTCATAGTTTGTCAGCCTGCGGATGATGTTGTTCCTGGAGCAGACTTTAGCCTTGGTGTTTTGGCAATGCTGCTTGAAGGAAAGCGTTCTGTCAAGTACAACCCCCAGGTATTTAGGTGTTGGGCAGTGCTTTAGCTTCTTACCTTACCATGTAAAGTCGAGCTCAACTCCAGCATCTCTATTGCGCAGATGGAAAGCACATACTTAGGTTTTGTCAGGGTTTGGCTTGAGGTGATTGGCGTCGTAGTATTGACGCATTTCTTCAAGCGCTCTAGAGAGATTTCCAGATGTTGCATCAAAATTGGACCCCTGGACCACCACAGCTGTGTCATCAGCATATACGAACAGTCTTGCATCTTGAGGTATAGGTTGGTCATTAGTGTACACATTATAAAGGATGGGAGAAAGTACACTTCCTTGTGGTAAGCCATTCTTCTACTGTTCTTACCATATAGGGAGACATAAAATCTTCGATTCTGCAGAAGGCTACCAATAACCGTCGTCAACCTATAGTCCCCTGTGAGGTGATATAATTTGCGTAATAGCTTTCTGTGGTTTACCGTGTTATATGCAGCACAGATCTATGAAAGCTGCTCCAGTTATTAATTTTTTTTCAAACCCATCTTCTATATGTTGCGTCAGATGAAGTATTTGCCCACAACAAGATCTTCCTGGCCTGAAACCAGCTTGTTCCTTTATGAGCTTTCTATCTATAGTTTCTGCCACCCGGTTGAGAATCATCCGCTCCAGTATCTTATAGAGATGGCATAGAAGTGACACTGGTCTGTAATTTACGCTGATATAAGGTTAGTTACAATTTTGGTCACCAGGTACAAATATGGCGCTGTGCAAGCAATAAAGACATACAGAAATGTCTCGGTATGTAATGGAGGATCTGGAGAAGATGTCAACTTTCTTTAAGACCTGGAGATTGATCCCAAGCACATCAGAAACCGAAGTCTCTTGTTTCAATCTAGCGAATCGTGTTGCGAACTACAAACCAAGAGTTCTGCTGAATGGACAAACGTTGAGGTACAATCCGTTCCCAAACTATCTCGGAATCACTCTAGATAGAACCCTGAGCTACAAAGAGCACATCACCAAGCTTTCTCATAAAGTTGCTGCAAGGAACAACATACTACATAAGCTCAGTGGTACCACCTGGGGACCCCTGCTGACTGTCTGCGTTTAACTGGCATCAGTCTTGTATACTCTGCTGCCGAGTACTGTGCACCTGTCTGGTTGGAAAGTGTACATGTGAGGAAGGTAGACACAAAACTTAACGTCACAATGCGGTGCATCACTGGTTCCACCAAATCAACCCCATGCCACTGGTTACCTGTACTGAGTCACGTCCCTCCACCTCACTTAAGGCGGGAACAAGCTCTACTGAGGGAGGCCAAGAAAATCTATGCATCATCCTCTCTACCACTGCACCAGGAATTCTGTCATCCGCCACAGCAACGATTGCGATCAAGAAGACCAGCAAGTGTTACTGCAGGACAACTCATCGCGGATGGTTTTGATCTAAATGAAAGTTGGAAGCATGAATGGTCAACAAAAAACATAGGGAAGAAGAGCTTATCACCTTGATCCCACAAAGAAGCCAAAATGTTTTGACCCACCGAGGAACCTTTGGTGCCGTCTCAACAGGTTAAGGACTGGACATGTTGTAGCTACTTCAGGTACAAATGGGGCTGAATCAGTTCACCAATGTGTGAATGTAATCAAGAAGAGCTCTCACACCCAGCTTAATTAACTGGTTAAAAAACACTGACTTTCAGGTTAGACCTTGTCTTATATCATATGTATATTGTATAAAATCATTTGCCTTATATCAACAGTATACTGTATAAAATCACCATACGATTAAATAAATAAATAAACTGATTAGGAACGGGACGTGAGCAGGGAAGGTCTCAAAAGTAATAAAGGCATAATGTTCTCAGCGGGACTCATCAGCAGAAGCAGCATTCTCCGCAAGATGAAGACCAGTGGGATCCCCGAAATATCGAATCGAGTTGATTTTAGGATCCGGCAGCAAACCTGAAGAGACTTTCAAGACTTATTACGCAGGGAAAGCCTACGAAGTCACAAGGCATAATGTTGACTTAATTATTAACTGCCGCCTACACAATATGATCAGTATGAGCGCCGGAGACGTCGGTGAGATGGTAGGATGGTTCATTTGGGGGAGGGGATCAAAGAGCGAGGTTCTCGGTCCCATCGGAATAGGGAAAAATGGGGCAGGAAGATGGCCGTGCCCTTTCAATGGAACCATCCTGGCATTTGCATGAAGTGATTTAGGGAAATCAGGGAGAACTTAAATCAGGTTGGCCGGACGTGGGTGCTGAACCTACCGCCTCCCGAATGCAAGTCCAGTGTGCTTACCACTGCTCCCCCTTGCTCGTTCGATCAGATGCTGCGTCCGTAGAAGAACGTGATCAACAGTTGCTCGCAACAGTTCTGGTGGAATCGGAGCAGGTTTTTTTCTGTATGCTGGACTTCAGATCGAGTAAAGATTGAACGTGTCAGTGGTAAACGAGTTCTTTTAGATAGTCCCGGAGCCAAAGGCCAAGTGGATTCAGATCAAACAGTCCATCAGAACATGCATCTGGTAAACCTCTGCAGATAACACGTTCCGTGCAAGGACGTATTAAGCAGATCTTGCACTGGGCGAGCGACATGAGGTGTTGCCCTGCCTTGCAAGAAAACAGTGGTTTCCACACAGCTGCGCTCTTCCAAAGCAGGAATAGCATGCTGAAAAAGGAGGCCTCGATAACGTGGAGACGTCGCAGTACACCTGACAGGCCATCTGGGTGTATTCTCTTCAAAGAAGGACGGACTGAGAATACAGTTACTTATCTATCCATACCACTTAGACACAGACGGCGAGTGCAGTGGCTCTTCGTGCACAAGACGTGATTTAACAACACCACAAATTCGGCAGTTCTGTGTGTTCACTGCATCTTGTAAAATATAATCACGTCATCAACTTCGATCCGTGCCAGAAACCGAAGAACAAATTCAGAGCGTTGCCGTGGATCGTGATGTTTCAGTAGCTGCACCGTCTGGATCTTTTAGCGGTACCAACGTAAAACAGGCGGCGAAACCTTTCGTGCTGTTGACCAGGAGATGGAAAATTCTCGTGACGCTGCACGACCACAAGCACTGCCCGGGGCACGTAGTCAGTTACAGCAACAGTAGCCTCGTAAATAGCTTCCACCAGGATAGGATACCAAACTCACCAGTATTATCGGATTTGAGTATCTTTAAACCTTTAATGTCATCGGGCCTCCCATCAGTCTTTTCAATTGGCGATATTCTCTCAACGCAGCACTGTAAGGGCTGCCGTTCACAGACAACAGTTCCACTAATAGCGCACTGTCTGTCTTTGCGATATCTATGCTGTTCACTCATGTTACCGTTTGTGAAATGGCACCGTGGATGTCATACTGTCATACAAAAAGTGAACAGCGCCAAATTTGTACCTGCTGGCCAAAACTGGAACTTTTTTTTTACAGCATATACCGGTTCCACATTAACACTTTGGGATATGTTCCAAGTTTCGATTTCATACAATAATCACAGCCGACACTGGAGATTCGTAAGAAGTTGCACTTCAACTACAACCAACTGATTCAACCCGATTGCTCAGGTATGTAACTCCACCGTCTTACCCCACTTCGCAATAAGTAAGAAGGCGCAGTAATTAATCTATTAGATTCTTTTCCTGAAATAGGTTCATATCCAGCCTGACCACTCACACTTTGCTGTTTCGTGTCTCTCCTGCATCGACTGACACAAAAGCCGGGATGATTCTTCGACAAAACCATAGCTGACCTTCTTACCCATTCTTCTTCAGCCTCTAATGACACAGCCATCAATGGGACACAAAGCCTTACAGTCTTCGTCGCTTCGATCAGCACATTAGGGCAGCGTAGATACCGTAGTGGGACTGAGTATGGCTGAATTTTTTCTTTGCTGCTCTGTTTTGACCGCCTTAAGAAACACTGGTTCCTAGAAAGGAGAATTATTTCAGTTCATCCACGGTAACTGTAGTGAAGTTAGTACTTAATGGTTACAAATGAGAGGGCACCACGTTAGAGACACCACGGGAGGTTCTGATTACTTATTTATCTATTTACACGTCTAGTTCCTTCGAACCAAATTGAGGAAGAAATCTCCAATGTCGCGGAATGTGTCAGCAGACGAAATTACAACATAAAAGTATTAACAGATAAAATAAAATGTTTATGAACCTAAAAAGAGTCAAGCATTAAATTAAAGCATACGCAGTCAACAATGTAACACAGGAATTAGCTTAATTTTTCAAGGAACTCATCGACAGAATAGAAGCAATAACCCATCAGAAAACTCTTCAGTTTCAATTTGAATGCGCTTGTATTACTGCTAAGATTTTTTAATTCTTGTGGTAGCTTGTTGAAAATGGATGCACCAGGATACTGCACACCTTCCTGCACAAGAGTTAAGGAAGTCCTTCGAAATGCAGATAGGCTTTCTGCCTGGTATTAACTGAGTTAAAGCTGCTAACTCTTTGGAATAAGCTGATATCGTTAACAAGAAACGACAGTAAAGAAAATGTACGTATGCAGAGGCCAACGTCATAATACCCAGACTAGTGAACAGGGGTCGACAAGAGGTTCGCGAACTCACACCACTTATTGTTCGTCCCCGGTAGCTGAGTAGTCAGCGCGACAAACGGACCGGGTTCGATTCCCGGCTGGGTCGGAGATATTCACGCTCAGGGACTGGATGTTGTGTTGAACCCATCATCATCATTTCATCCCCATTTACGCGCAAGTCGCCGAAGTGGCGTCAAATCGAAAAACGTGCACCCGGTGAACGGTCTGCCTGACGGAAGGCTCTAGTCACACGACATTTTATTTACCACTTATTGCCCGAACTGCCCGTATCCGAGCCAAAAATAGCCTTGGAAGAGTTGCCCAAAAATAATACCGCGTACTGTATGACATAAGTGAATGAAATAAGCAAAGGAAAGTAGTTTTCGTGCCGAACGATTACTTACTTCAGATACCGTTTGAGTAGTGAAAATGACGGTATTAAGTCTTTGAACAAGGTCCTGAACGTGAGCTTTCCACGACAGTGTACTGTTTATCTGAACACCTAAAAATTTGAATTGTTCAGCTTCACTAATCATATGCCTATTCTATGGTTTTGTTGAAATGTGTGTTGGAAACCGTTACATCTACATCTACATCTACATCTACATGACTACTCTGCAATTCACATTTAAGTGCTTGGCAGAGGGTTCATCGCACCACAATCATACTATCTCTCTACTATTCCACTCCCGAACAGCGAGCGGGAAAAACGAACACCTAAACCTTTCTGTTCGAGCTCTGATTTCTCTTATTTTATTTTGATGATCATTCCTACCTATGTAGGTTGGGCTCAACAAAATATTTTCGCATTCGGAAGAGAAAGTTGGTGACTGAAATTTCGTAAAAAGGTCTCGCCGCGACGAAAAACGTCTATGCTGTAATGACTTCCATCCCAACTCGTGTATCATATCTGCCACACTCTCTCCCCTATAACGCGATAATACAAAACGAGCTGCCCTTCTTTGCACCCTCTCGATGTCCTCCGTCAATCCCACCTGGTAAGGATCCCACACCGCGCAGCAATATTCTAACAGAGGACGAACGAGTGTAGTGTAAGCTGTCTCTTTAGTGGACTTGTAGCATCTTCTAAGTGTCCTGCCAATGAAACGCAACCTTTGGCTCGCCTTCCCGACAATATTATCTATGTGGTCCTTCCAACTGAAGTTGTTTGTAATTTTAACACCCAGGTACTTAGTTGAATTGACAGCCTTGAGAATTGTACTATTTATCGAGTAATCGAATTCCAACGGATTTCTTTTGGAACTCATGTGGATCATCTCACACTTTTCGTTATTTAGCGTCAACTGCCACCTGACACACCATACAGCAATCTTTTCTAAATCGCTTTGCAGCTGATACTGGTCTTCGGATGACCTTACTAGACGTTAAATTACAGCATCATCTGCGAACAACCTAAGAGAACTGCTCAGATTGTCACCCAGGTCATGTATATAGATCAGGAGCAGTAGAGGTCCCAGGACGCTTCCCTGGGGAACACCTGATATCACTTCAGTTTTACTCGATGATTTGCCGTCTATTACTACGAACTGCGACCTTCCTGACAGGAAATCACGAATCCAGTCGCTTTAGCGGCGCAGTCGTCGATAACAGTACCATCGGCACTGACTGCGTCTTGCCGCTTGTGTACTTTACATACGACCAGAATTTCTTCGGATTTTCTACCAAATTTCGAGACAATGTTTCGTTGTGGAACCTATTAAAGGCATCTCGCATCGAAGTACGTGCCAAATTTCGCGCGTCTGTAAATTTTAGCCCATCTTCGGGATTTCGCGTTCTTCTGAACTTCGCATGCTTTTTCCGTTGCCTCTGCAACAGCGTTCGGACCTTTTTTGTGTACCACGGGGGATCCGTTCCATCTCTTACCAATTTATGAGGTATGAATATCTCAATTGCTGTTGCTACTATATCTTTGAATTTGAGCCACATCTCGTCTACATTCGCATAGTCAGTTCGGAAAGAATAGAAATTGTCTTTTAGGAAGGCTTCTAGTGGCACTTTATCCGCTTTTTTAAATAAAATTATTTTGCGTTTGTTTCTGATGGATTTGGAAGAAATGGTATTGAGCCTAGCTACAATGACCTTGTGATCACTAATCCCTATATCAGTCATGATGCTCTCTATCAGCTCTGGATTGTTTGTGGCCAAGAGGTCAAGTGTGTTTTCGCAACCATTTACAATTCGCGTGGGTTCGTGGACTAACTGCTCTAAATAATTTTCGGAGAATGCATTTAGGACAATCTCGGAAGACGTTTTCTGCCTACCACCGGTTTTGAACAAGTATTTTTGCCAACATACCGAGGGTAGGTTGAAGTCCCCACCAACTATAACCGTATGAGTGGGGTATTTATTTGTTACGAGACTCAAACTTTCTCTGAACTGTTCAACAACTGTATCATCGGAGTCTGGGGGTCGGTAGAAGGAGCCAATTATTAACTTAATTCGGCTGTTAAGTATAACCTCCACCCACACCAATTCGCACAGAGTATCTACTTCGACTTCACTACAAGATAAACCGCTACTGACAGACACCAACACTCCACCACCAATTCTGCCTAATCTATCTTTCCTGAACACCGTCTGAGACTTCGTAAAAATTTCTGCAGAACTTATTTCAGGCTTTATCCAGCTTTCTGTACCTATAACGATATCAGCTTCTGTGCTTTCTATTAGCGCTTGAAGCTCAGGGACTTTTCCAGCGCAGCTACAACAGTTTACAACTATAATTCCGACTGTTCCTTGATCCAAGCACGTCCTGTAATTGCCAAGCACCCTTTGACATTGCAGCCCATCCCGCACTTTCCCGAGGCCTTCTAACCTAAAAAACCGCCCAGTCCACGCCACACAGCCTCCGCTACACGTGTAGCCGCCAGCTGAGTGTAGTGAACTCCTGACCTATTCAGCGGAACCCGAAACCCCACCACCCTATGGCGCAAGTCAAGGAATCTGCAGCCAATACGGTCGCAAAACCGTCTGAGCCTCTGATTCAGACCCTCCACCCGGCTCTGCACCAAAGGTCCGCAGTCGGTTCTGTCAACGATGCTGCAGATGGTGAGCTCTGCTTTCATCTCGTAAGCAAGACCGGCAGCCTTCACCAAATCAGATAGCCGCTGGAATCCAGAGAGAATTTCCAGATCCAAAGCGACACACGTCATTAGTGCCGACATGTGCCACTACCTGCAGCTGGCTGCACCCTGTGCTCTTCATGGCATCCGGAAGGACCCTTTCCACATCAGGAATGACTCCTCCCGGAATGCACACGGAGTGCACACTGGATTTCTTCCCCTCCTTAGCCGCCATATCCCTAAGGGTCCCATTACGCGCCTAACATTGGAGCTCCCAACTACCAGTAAGCCCAACCTCTGCGATTGCCCGGACCTTGAAGGCTGAGAATGATCCTCTGAAACAGGGCAGGCAGCTGCATCTGGCTCAGCCAGAGACAGTGCCTGAAACCGGTTTGTCAGACGCACCGGGGAGGCTTTCTGATCAGCTTCCGGGGACGCCTTTCGCTGCCTGCCACGCCTTGGAACGACCTCCCAATCAACCACAGGCGAGGGCTCAGCCCCACTGCGGGCAGCAACCGGGGCAACCACAGCGGCAGACCGATCTGAGGACAGACGGGATGAGGTTGACATCCCCGTGATACCCGAGTCCGGCTCCCCACAGTGGTGCCCATTGGCAACAGCCTCAAGCTGCGCGACCGAAGTCAGCGCCGATTGCAGCTGTGAGCGAAGGGATGCCAAGTCAGCCCTCATCCGAACACAGCAATCGCAGTCCCTGTCCATTCTAATCGATGTTTAACAACAGTTACTGAAACACAAGTCGGTGCCTAGATAACGCAAGCGGAACACGCAAAGAATGTATCAACTAACCTGTACAAATGCCTAACGACTGCGCTACAATCTGCTCAATTTACGATTACAGTAACTAAAACTCGAAATTGCACCTCCTATACGAAACTCACACGCAATTTAAATAAGAATCTACGAAGTAAACACTAAAGCGCGATGCTACAACTGTCAAATACTATAATACGCCCGAAATATGTGAATTAAACAATGCAAGTACCCAAAAACACGCAAAGAAATTAATTAAACTATGTAACAAATAAGTAAGCTAGGGTTATACGACTTGCTGCTGCAGCTGCTTATCCAACGGCGGCAGGGAGCACAATGACTGTGACCAACCGACACTGGCTGTTCAAAACAAAAACAGAAGACAGACGACTACGCGAATTTGCACTATTCAGGTACTAAGGCGCGATGCTACAACCCTCAAATACTATAATACGCCCGAAATATACGAATTAAACAATGCAAGTACCCAAAAACACGCAAAGAAATTAATTAAACTATGTAACAAATAAGTAAGCTAGGGTTATACGACTTGCTGCTGCAGCTGCTTATCCAACGGCGGCAGGGAGCACACTGAGTCTTACTGTGATTTAGTTTCAGTTTATTTTCTACTAGCCATGAATTTATGAACTGCACTATTGGAAACAGAGCCAATGTTGCACTCAACATTCCTTACTACCAAGCTAGTGTAATCAGCAAACAGAAATATTCTAGAATTACCTGTAGTTCTAGAGGGCATATCATCTATCTAAATAAGGAACAGGAATGTTCCCCAACACTGATCCACAGGAATCCCCCCCCCCCCTCCTTTTTTGACCGTGTCCCACTCAGGCCAGACATCACAGCCATTTACAACAATGAATAATGACCTTTTGCTGTCTGTTGTTGAAGTAAGAGGTGAACCAATTGTGAGACCCTCCCCGTATTGCATACTGGTGCAACTTCTGGAGCAATATTTTGTGGTCAACACAATCAAACGCCTTAGTTAAATCAAAAAATATACCTAGCGTTCGAAACCTTTTGTATAATCCATCCAGTACCTCACAGAAAAAAGAACATAGCATCTCCAGTTGTTAAACCACTTCTAAAGCCGAGCTGTACATTTGATAGCAAATTATATGATACAAAATGATCAATTATCCTTACATAGACAGCCTTCTCAATAACTTTGGCAAACACTGATGGCATAAAAAGAGGTATAAAATTGTCCGCAATGTCCCTTTCTCCCTTTTTATAAAGCGGATTTTCCTACTGACTAATCTATCAGGACAGTGACCGTTCTTAAAGGAAAAATTACAAATATGGCTAAGTACAGTCACTCCATTATATCGATGAGAGCCCTTAGTCTCCAATGATTTAGTTATTGACTCAATGTCCCCCTTGTCTTTATCACAGTGGAGTATTTTAGACATCAATCTCGGAAAGTTCCATAAGAATTATATGATTCCATGTGGAAATTCAAGACGGCCGGGGTGGCCGAGCGATTCTAGGCGCTACAGTCGCAAGTTCGAATCCTGCCTCGGGCATGGGTGTGTGTGTGTTATGTCCTTAGGTTAGTTCTAGGGGACTGATGACCTCAGAAGTTAAGTAATAGTGCTCAGAGCCATTTGAACCATTTGGAAATTCGGTTTTTATTTAATTCATTAGCAGTGCTCAGAAAATGATAGTCAAATACTGTACATATATCTGCCTTATCAGTAACAGAAATATTTTTACTACCAACTGACTTTATATCGTCAGCCTTGCGCTAGTGACAGACACTTCCATCTCAACTGACCATATGGTTATAATTTTATCGTGTGAATTAGCTACGCTATTTGATTGCCACATACGCTTTGCCTTCCTAATAACATTTTAAGCACCTTACTATGGGCTACTGTAGCTTGATTGCGACTACTTGTAACATTTAGATATAATTCCCACTTTGTTCTACATGATATCCTTATTCAAATGGTCAAATGGATCTGAGCACTATGGGACTTAACAGCTGTGGTCATCAGTTCCCTAGAACTTAGAACTACTTAAACCTAACTAACCTAAGGACATCACACACATCCATGCCCGAGGCAGGATTCGAACCTGCGACCATAGTAGTCGCACTGTTCCGGACTGCGCGCCTAGAACCGCGAGACCACCGCGGCCGGCTATCCTTATTCCATTAGTCAGCTACCCAGGAATCCTTTTACTGCTAGAACCCTGTTCACAACGTTCTGATGGAAAGCAATTGTTATACAGATTGAGAAATGTGCTAAAGACAGCATTATATTTGTCATCTATGTTATCGGCACTATAAAAGCCCTACCATTCTTCGGAGCGAGGTTTAAAAAACTCTCTATTGCCGTTGGATTAGCATTCCTACGAAGTTTGTAATTATACGTAACATTTGTTTGAGTACAAAAGCCTTTTAGTGTTGAAATATGTCACCATATATAAGGAATTTTTGGTACTTCCTATAAAGTGAACCAAGAACCCTCTCTAGCTTGTGCAGAAATGCTCTTAAGTCAGAGGTGGAGGACCTATAAACAACAACAATTAGAAGTTTAGTTTCTTTAAATTCAACTTCCCCTGCACAACATTCAATTATCTGTTCAGTGCAGTGTCGTTATATGTCTGTAGACTCGAATTCCGTTTTTTACATACTTGGCCACTCCTCCACTCCGCAAGGAACTCCTTGACAAGCTAGGTATTCTGTATTTTGGTAAAGGAAGCCCCTTGAATTGTTACATAATTTAAGTGGTGCTCTGATAAACCAATAATGTCAGAGTCAATATCGATAAGCCGTTTACGAACTTTGTCTCTAATACCTCTTGTATTTTCTCCCGTCGGAGGTTCGAGTCCTCCCTCGGGCATGGGTGTGTGTGTTGTCCATAGTGTAAGTTACTTTAAGTTAGATTAAGAAGTGTGTTCGCTTAGGGACTCGTGACCTAAGTAGTTTGGTCCCATATGACCATACCACAATTTTTTTCTTGTATTTGATGAAGTATGCTAATTCCTTCTTGATTGGATACCGGATCTCCTCTAAAGATGATTCCTTTACTAGAGGGACTTTTAGATTACTTCCTTTAAGCAGGCATACTTATCAGCTGACTTCAATCTAAAAAAGATGCAGCTCTAACACCAACCACTAAAGTAATTTTCCTATGAGTGATCCCACCACCACCACTACACTATCAGCTATAAGCTTTACCAGCCTCCCTTGCCCATACCTACTGAGGTGCAGGCTATGCCTAGTGAAAGCCGATCTATTGATAGACTCATCTGGCACCACTGCAGTATGAGCCATGCCCTCTGCCATCAGTGCCTTTTCCAACCCCATATTAACACGCCTAACAGCAGAATTACAAAGAGGCTGACCATTTTGCTGAACCAGTTGCAAGAAATGCGCATTAGTGCCACCAGTTTCAGTAGCTATCTTTACCACGTCATCACGTACATCATATTCTAAATGAATTCATCAATTGTAACATGACTAGTACAGATCGCTTCTCAATTCTGTATCACTTCAATTACGAAACTTCCTGACAGACTAAAACTGTGTGCCAGACTGGGACCCAAACCCTGGACTTTGTCTTTCGCAGGCAAGTGATCTACCGACTGAGCTACACAAGCACGACTTAAGAACCATCTTCACTGCTTTACTTCCAGCAGAACGTCTTGTCCTATCTTCCCCAGAAAAAAAAACAGTCCGGCACTTCAGTTACATTTATTTCACAAGTAAAAGCGGGCAATTCTAACTGTTGGAAGTTGGCTGAAAGGTTCTCCCAAAAGGAAGCCGATTCTGGAACCACCCTCTTGTAATGCCCAATTGCGGCACAGAAAATTAGCTCAAGACTTGGATGGCAGTCTGGCAGGTTCTCGGATCCTGTTTCCCGTGTTATGAAGTAGCGGCGTTCAGACGTTAATCCCTTACGCGCAGTCGCAAGCGTGCCTTAGCTACAAGGTGCCCACTTTAGATGTGACAAATACCTATACAGTATTGCTCTCAACAAAAATCCCACTTTCTTTAATTTCAATGAAACGTGAGAAATTCCATACCATCTCAACAGAATTTCCGTCTAATCCGATCTCCTACAAGACACTGTGTGTGTGTGTGTGTGTGTGTGTGTGTGTGTATGCGCGCCACATCAACCAACAGTAAAAGACCGCTTAGACTTGGTACCAATAAATTGTTTACGCGTAATTTTATGATCTGTGAAGGACATTCCAACAGCATTCCCCTCTGTCTCAAGCTTCGAGGAATTTATATATTCGTCACTTTGCCTACAAGCATGCTGTCGCCCCTCCAAAGGAGTTTTAGTTGAGAGCAGAGAACTTCATTCTCTTCCTGTCTTTTATCCTGTGCTGACTGTGCAGTTTGAGGATATAAATGTAGGTTTGTGCGGGTAGCATGTAGTGTTACTTTCATCTTTCAGAGTCAGAACTCTGAAGAGCTCGCATTTAACGGGTTACTTTTCCGTCTTGGATTTGGTATTCGTTCGATTATATTCGTTGTTATTTGAAAACATGAGCAGGCCAAATGAGGTTCTGTCACTTAGTTCTGCTTTCGGCCTTCCTAAAGACGTCAGTCAAAGTTCCACATACTTAGATTCAGTTTTTCATGTTAACGTTTTGGGTTTGCGTTTTTCGAGAGCAACATTGCACTAAGATTTCATGTTTTAAAACTGCGACATCGACCCCCACTTTATGAAATATTTCCTACAACTTCTCCCACGATTAGGTGTTCATTATTTTACAAATGTAATCAGGACTTCACTCCGTTGTTGTTTCAATGCAATGGTGTTTCCGTTGGGTGCAGTGGAATAGTTGTGAATGGAATGTTGCACAATACCCAAAGCTGTTAATTGTGGTGACGAGAGAGTGGTGCTCATATATTTTTTTTTCAGAGCTCAAACCAGTTACTAATGCAGAAGAGTACGATAATATAAAAGTAAATATATCTACTCTCAATATTAACGTAATTAATAAATCTTGTTACGAAGATGAATTTAGCACAGCGTTAATTAATAAATCCTGTCGGACTGGTGCTATGGTTGGCACACATATGAATCAGTAAAAAAAGCTTTGTAGTTGTCAACGCTTAGACAACGGTACTGCTAGGGACAAAATTTGAAACTTCCGCGAGCGCTGTAGATAACGTCTTCTGTTTTTCGTTTTTTAACGCTTTACCCCCTTTTTCCTTTATAAAGCCATTAATATGAAATACAGGAACACAAAACGAAGAAAAAACTCATTTCCTTTCCAGACTTAAGTAGTGGCGTGTAAGAATGAAAATATTTGCATTGTTTTGTTATAAAGGCATTTTGCCGCACGCAGGTCTTACCTGGGTAGATACAATCTACGAGATGTTAATCTACGAAAATAACAAACAGCGGAACAGTCGTAAATCTCGGTAACGGACCGCCCCCCGTTAATCATACACAAGCCCAAACGGTTCGATTTATTTTTGTTGGCTGGAACACAACGCTCGAAAACACTGCTGTTCTAGGATACTGTCGTTGCTGCTTTTCATTAATCGCTAGCGATGTTTCTATTGAAATTATACCGAGCAAGTTATATTACGGGCTATATACACGTGATTTCTCTAAGTGTATTACTAAAAGCTCGCGGTCTACGAATTGTTAACTAGCCCGTTAGCTAAAATATAATAAAAATGAATAACTGAGGAGGCCAACCAACATTTTTAACAATGAAAGTACACCTTCTCGGTCGATTAAAACCGAACTAAAATTATTGTGAATTACTAGCTTTTTCTGCCATCCATCCAGGAGTCATTTAACTTTACTGTTCGGCTTGCGAGTGGTCACGAATAAAAGACAACAAAAGCACATATTGCTGAAGGAACCATACCGACTCTTAAAGAAGTCTGACCACTCAATTCACAGGAGTAATAAATTAGAGGTTCTTGGGCAAATAGCTACAGTTACTATAAGCTTGGAGCGAAGTATGTTAACACTTGCAGTATTTATAGTCATACTTTCGAAAACAGAAGTTGCTACGTTTTCCCATGTTCTTTCCTTATTCACCATCGAAAATGAAAAAGTGGAGTTTACTCACATAGTATTATCTTATAGCAGTTACACAACACTTCTGATTTCACATCATGGAAAGGTTTTTGACGTTACTGACAACAATTTTCAGAACTACATCGTCCATTGTTCTGTAATTCACGTACCCTGCAGCCATGCTTCATCAGAAAAACAAGCGCAACTAAGTGTCGTCGTGTCCTTCATGCACAGACGGCAATATCCAGTTGCAATACGGAGATTTTGCTCAACCCTTTGGGTTGGTACTACTGACACACTGCGGTAAGGTGGAGATGGGGGGCAAGGACAATTAGATGGTGGTACATGTAGGGGGAGAACTTGACGTGCATGTGTAATTCACACACAACGAAGATGATTTAGCTTCTAGCTTGCGCAAGCAATTCGGTCTTCTTTGCCTACTTGCAAGATCGGTAGGTAGCGTGTACTTTTGCTGATAGTCTAGGGGTAGCGTCTTTGATTGGCAAACAAAACGATTTCGGCCTCCGGCTCGAAACTCGCCATGGCTCAAATTTTGATTAATAATCAGCCTTTGCGGAAGAAGACTTCCGGTATAAGAAGTCACCCTCATTCTGCCAACGGACTTGTCAAAGAGAGTGGAGCAGCGGACAGAGGTTCAGGGCACTCTCTTTCGCCCCTAAAGGCGGAAGAATCAGCAATGATCAACGGCATGAGGATGCAGAATGCAATCTAAACCACTGCTATGAAGATACGTGACGTGTATCCACAGGGCATGTGGCCTGAAACTGAGAAAGTCCCATGATGATCTCTCCATTGGCAAAAGATTCTGGAATAGACCTCCATTCTGATCTTCGGGAGGGGACTGCCAAGGGGGAGCTGATAACGAGAAAAAGACTGAAGAATCAATGAAATTATAACGTTCTATGAGACGGGACGTTTGAATGTCAGAAGTTCGAATGTGTTAGGGAAGCTAGAAAATATCAAGAGGCAATGCAAAACCTCAAACTAGATACAGCTAGGGTCAGTGAAATGAAATGGAAAGCAGATAAGGATTTCTCGTCAGATGAGTACAAGGTAATATCAACATAAGCAGAAAAACAACGGGTGTAGGATCCGTGATGAACAGCAACGTAGAGCAGATAGTATGTTGCTGTGAACAGTTCAGTGTTAGGGGTGTTCTTATCAGAATTAACAACATACCATCACCGAGAACGATAGTTCAGGTTTACATGCTGACGTCACAAGCTGAAGGTGAAGGAAGTAAATGATGATATTGAATGGGAAATACAGTACGTAAATGTATATAAAAACTGAATAGTCATGGGGGGCTGGAATGGAGTTGTAGGCGGAGGAGTAGAAGAAAAAGGGAGAGGAGAATATGGCCTTGGGACAAGGATGGGGGAGCGGAAAGACTAATTGAGTTATGTAATAAAATTCAGCTATTAATAGAGAATATTAAGTTCAAGAACCACAAGAGGAGGAGGTATTTAACGCTGCTCTCAAAAATATCGAAAAGTAAGTGACTAATTTACTTAAAATGTTTACACGATACTCTCAGGGACATTCAGAGGAATATATGAATACAGTCAGTTAAGTACTTTCCGAGATTATTAGTGAAAATGTTTCCGTAGAAATTTAGTAGCAAAAATCTATAAAAGTCTTTGACCGATTTACTTCAAATTTTGACATGATACTCTAATATACATGCAGACGAATGCGAGCTATGTATTTCCTTAAACGACAGTGAACAGAGTTTGTGAAAAAACCGACTGCGAGAAAGAAAATACTTCGCCCTAAAAATGTGCGGTTTGGAGTTCTTTCTCGTAGGTAGTTTCAACTACGTTATGTAATGAAAAGTATCCGGATACATGGCTGAAAATGACAAGCTCGTAACACTCTCCATTGGTAATGCTGGAATTGATTATGGTACTGGTCCATCCTTAGCTTCCACTCTCGCAAGCATACGTTCAATCAGGTGATGGAAAGTTTCTTGGGGAATTGCAGCTCATTCTTCACGGAGTGCTGCACTGAGGAGAGGTATCGATGTCGGTTGGTGAGGCCTGGCAGGAAGTCGGCATTCCAAAACATACCAAAGGTGGTCTGCAGGGTTCAGGTCAGGACTCTCTGCAGGGTAGTACATTACAGGGACGTTATTGTCGTGTAACCACTCCGCCATAGGCCGTGCATTATGATTAGGTGCTCGATCTTGTTGAAAGATGCAATCGCCACCCCCGAAATGCTCTTCAACAGCAGGAAGCAAGAAGGTGTTTAAAACATCAATGTAGGCCTGCACTGTGATAATACCATGCAAAAGAAAAAGGGGTGCAAACCCTCTCCATGAAAAAGACGATCACACCGTAACACCACCGCCTCCTAATTGTACTCTTGGCACTGCATAAGCTGGCAGATGATGTTCACCGGGCATTCGTCATACCCACACCGTGCCATCGGACCGCCACATTGTGTACCATGATTCGTCACTCCACATAACGTTTTTCCACTGTTCAATCGTCCACTGTTTACGCTCCTTACACCAAGCGAGGAGTCGTTTGGCATTTACCGGTGTGATGTATGGCTTATGAGCAGCCGCTTGGCCATGAAATCCAAGTTTTCTAACCTCCCGTCTAACTGTCATAGTACTTGCAGTGGATCCTGATGCAGTTTGGAATTCCTGTGTGATGGTCTGGATAGATGTCTGCCTATTAGACATTACGACCTTCCTCAACTGTCGGCGGTCTGTCAGTCAACAGACTAGGTCGGCCTGTATGCTTTTGTGCTGTACGTGTTCCTTCACATTTCCACTTCCCTATCACATCGGAAACACTGGACCTAGGGATGTTCAGGAGTGTGGAAATCTTGCATACAGACGTATGACACAAGTGACACCCAATCACATGACAACATTTGAAGTTCGTGAGTTCTGCGGAGCGCCCCATTCTGCTCTCTCACGATGTCTAATAATTACTGAGGTCACTGATGTGGAGTACCTGGCAGTAAATGGCTGCACAATGCACCTAATATGAAAAACGTATGTTTGTTGCGGGTGTCCGAATACTCTTGATCACATAGTGTATGACAGGAGCACATGTAAACCATTATACTTATTATTCTCCTATATATATTGTTTTCTCTTAGACATCCCTTCAAACAAAAATTGTGGCGTACTGTTTTATTCCTCACCGATGATTTTACAGAAAACAGGAAAGTTGTATTTAGGGCTTATTGGCTTATGATTAGAATACCACTACGGAATCTGAAACGTCCGAAACTTTGTAATCCTCCTTATTCCCACATCAAAAATATGCTAAATACTTTCACTGAGGCTAGAGCAGGCACATAGAATGATGTCTTCCGTGCGTGGCATACCATTCCACTTAGCCATTCGTTTTACAACGTTCTCAATCAAGTTTTCGTTCACAATGTTAATAAACCAGGTGCAAGCACAGAGAGCGGCGTAAGATGACAAGGAGAAGTGGGGGAGGAAGGAAATGGACGTAAATGTATAAGGTAGCAGCCAGTCAAGAAATATTTTAGGGAATTGGTTCAAAAAATTTATTTCAAAGGCCCAGTCAAATCTTGACAAGCGGTCTCCCAAAGTAACTTCGTCTATTTCTGCGTGAACAAAGGTGAATCCCTTTTCAGAACCAAGGCAGTTACGTCCAGTTCAATCTGCCTGCAAGAGACATCCGCATCCTCCTGCTGAAGTGATTTAGCCATCGCTTTAGCCAATAATGTGTGTATGAGTCCGTGTGTGGACTCTGGAGCATTCTGCAGAGCGGAACACAGTTGCCTCTCCCCATCTTGTGATCGAGACCTTGACTAGAATGTACGTCTTTTCTGGGTTGCGTCATCCCAGACCGTCCGTCTGGTAAGTCCTGACCGCTCGACCATCTGTACATTGTCGTCAGCAATGGGATGCAACAACCTCCCTCTCCACGAATCTGAACACTGTCCTCAGAAGCGCGATGACAAAACCTCCGTCTTCCCGCTCCTGAACATAGAGATGTGTGGGCAGAAAATGAACAGAGAGAGGAGTAAGGAGGAGGAGTAAGAGAATGCAGAAGAGGAAGAGGGGGAGGAGGAAGAGGAGAAGGGGGGTGGAAGAGATGGGCAGAGGGAAAGGAGAAACTGCGAACCGTTACTGGACTCGCCAGTGTCTTATGAAAGAACGGCAGCTACAGTCTCTCGCACTTGTCAAGGAAACAAAGTGCTGCAATACTATTGTGAGGAGCGAATAGTGCCACGAAAGTCGCGGGCTCCGTTCCAAGACCATTCCTATAACGTCTAGTTTACTCCGCTAAAGACCATATATCACCTACCCACACATTCCGAGCTAAGGTCAGGAGAATTTCTGGCGTACGGTGACAACCGCGATACGCTGGACACACTGCCTTCGACGTACATGGAACACTTTCTACTTTATACAATGACGGCTTTGACGACCGGTAGTCTTAGCTCCTGGTCAATCTTTCGGGCTGCGTGGTCCTGTTCCATAAAATAGTCCCGCCAAGAACAGAAAAGTTTCATAGGAAACGACCGTACAATCTGGAAGATTCACCACATTACAACAAAAGCTGCAATATTCGTTATGATTTATATTTCAATTAATTAAGTGGGAATGGTCTACGTACTAGGTACGTAGTGGTCGATGTTATTCAAATTATTACTGTACAATCAAACCACGTTGTATATTTGAGCTGTGACTGTACGCTGTAAATCTATATGACATTACTGAAGCTATTCCAGCCTGAGGCCTAATGTTAGATAATTTAGTCTCAGAGTGGCTGTCTCATGATCTGCCAATCATATACCTGCCATTGCATCATAAACACATCGTTAGCGAGGTTTACTCCTATTTTAAGCAATACTTCTATTAACTGACTCCAGAAGCAAAATAATTTAATTTTTTATTTCGATATTTTCTTTAACTAGAAGCAATTTTAATCACATCTCATCGGACACGACGTCGCGTATTCTTAAGATTTCATCGCCATCATTATGACGATAATATTATACATTTGTGTCTGATTAATGTGACGTACTGTCAGTCATTATGCTTCACTATCGGAGCATAGATATCTGGCAGCAAATATGCAACAACATAATACACGCTCTTTTTCGATTTGCAGGTCTCTTTTCCGCAGTCGCAATTTTGCAGGTAATATTAGAATGTATTGCGTCTCTTGCAACTGAAATAAAAGTCTCATTTCGATAAGCCGTGCTTCGATTTATTTTAAAGCATCGCAAGTGGATATGTATTTCGAAAATATAAAGATGAAAACACATTTTGTGTGAGTGAAGTCCAGCACCCTGAAAGTCGAACACTTATGTGTAGTAGAGAACCTTAGCGAAAAACCAGGAGCTGAAAACTATTCACCGAATATTTTAATAAAGTGAAGGGAAATGCTTGTAATATAAATAATATTTTTCTACAGGTTACAATCGGAAAATGTTTTCCTTGTTATTGGCAAACTGCGTCTTATAACTCTCTACTTCGGTCACGGTCAATCATTTTCCCGTCCAAACAGCAAAACTAGTCTAATACCTTCAGTGTCTCATTTACTAATCTAATTCCCTGAGCATCAGCTGATTTATTTACACTATTTCCCATTGTTTTGCTTTTGTTGATGATATTCTTATAACCTCTCTTCAAGACTCTAACCGCTGTTCCGCTGCTCTTCCAAATCCTTTCCTGACTTAACACAATTACAATGTCGTTGGCAAATATACTTTCTATTATTTCTTCTCCCTTAAATTTAATTCCTTCTCCAAATTTGCCCTTGGCCTCCATTAATGGTAGCTCAATACACGGACTGAACAACACTGAGGATCGGCTGCAACCCTGCCTCACTACGTTCCCAAGTGCTGTTTACATGTCCTTTATGTCTACTGTCTTGTTTCTGTACAGCCTGTTTATAACTTTTCAATCCCTGTTCTTTATCCCTGCTGTCTTCAGAGTTTCGAATGTCATATTCCGATCAACAACTAAAAAGGTTTCTCTAAGCATACAAATAAAAGCTGCTTATAAATGCATATCTGGGTTTTAACACTTTATAATATATACAGGGTGTTTCAAAAATGACCGGTATATTTGAAACGGCAATAAAAACTAAACGAGCAGCGACAGAAATACACCGTTTGTTGCAATATGCTTGGGACAACAGTACATTTTCAGGCAGACAAACTTTCGAAATTACAGTAGTTACAATTTTCAACAACACATGGCGCTGCAAGTGATGTGAAAGATATAGAAAACAACGCAGTCTGTGGGTGCGCTATTCTGAACGTCGTCTTTCTGCTGTAAGCGTGTGCTGTTCACAACGTGCAAGTGTGCTGTGGACAACATGGTTTATTCCTTAGAACAGAGGATTTTTCTGGTGTTGGAATTCCACCGCCTAGAACACAGAGTTGTTGCAACAAGACGAAGTTTTCAACGGAGGTTTAATGTAACCAAAGGACCGAATAGCGATAGAATAAAGGATCTGTTTGAAAAATTTCAACGGACTGGGAACGTGACGAATGAACGTGCTGGAAAGGTAGGGCGACCGCGTACGGCAACCACAGAGGGCAATGCGCAACTAGTGCAGCAGGTGACCCAACAGCGGCCTCGGGTTTCCGTTCGCCGTGTTGCAGCTGCGGTCCAAATGACGCCAACGTCCACGTATCGTCTCATGCGCCAGAGTTTACACCTCTATCCATACAAAATTCAAACGCGGCAACCCCTCAGCGCCGCTACCATTGCTGCATGAAAGACATTCGCTAACGATATAGTGCACAGGATTGATGACGGCGATATGCATGTGGGCAGCATTTGGTTTACTGACGAAGCTTATTTTTACCTTGACGGATTCGTCAATAAACAGAACTGGCGCATATGGGGAACCGAAAAGCCCCATGTTGCAGTCCCATCGTCACTGCATCCTCAAAAAGTACTGGTCTGGGCCGCCATTTCTTCCAAAGAAATCATTGGCCCATTTTTCAGATCCGAAACGATTACTGCATCACGCTATCTGGACATTCTTCGTGAATTTGTGGCGGTACAAACTGCCTTAGACGACACTGCGAACACATCGTGGTTTATGCAAGATGGTGCCCGGCCACATCGCACGGCCGATGTCTTTAATTTCCTGAATGAATATTTGGATGATCGTGTGATTGCTTTGGGCTATCCGAAACATACAGGAGGCGGCGTGGATTGGCCTCCCTATTCGCCAGACATGAACCCCTGTGACTTCTTTCTGTGGGGACACTTGAAAGACCAGGTGTACCGCCAGAATCCAGAAACAATTGAACAGCTGCAGCAGTACATCTCATCTGCATGTGAAGCCATTCCGCCAGACACATTGTCAAAGGTTTCGGGTAATTTCATTGAGAGACTACGCCATATTATTGCTACGCATGGTGGATATGTAGAAAATATCGTACTATAGAGTTTCCCAGACCGCAGCGCCATCTGTTGTTGACAATTGTAACTACTGTAATTTCGAAAGTTTGTCTGTCTGAAAATGTACTGTTGTCCCAAGCATATTGCAACAAACGGTGTAATTCTATCGTTGCTCGTTTAGTTTGTATTGCCGTTTCAAATATACCGGTCATTTTTGAAACACCCTGTATTTATTGCATTAAACTTACAAATTATATGTCAAATGAAAGAGCAACTCAGACAGTTGCGTTTGGCACCAGTGCGTATGCGCAGCACGCAATGTTTTCGCCGCAATCCGCTAGACAGCGGTAGTAGCGAAGATGGAGACTAGTAAACAGAAAGCGTTTTGTGTTTTGCAGTTTGCGAAGACCGAATCTGTAGTTACTGTGCAACGTGCGTTCCGGCTGAAGTTTGGTTGTGATCCTCCAAGTGATGTCAACATTCGTAGTTGTTATCATCAATTTGAAGATACCGGCTGTCTTTGTAAAGGACGACCAAGAGTTAGTGAAGAGACTGTTGAGCGAGTGAGAGATCGGTCACTCGTAGACCAAAGAAATCTGCCAGGAAGTCTAGTCATGAATAACAAGTTCCCGTGTGGACTGTTTGGAAAGTTCTAAGAAAACGTGTACAACTACGTCCTTACTGTTTACAGTTTTTACAGGCCTAAAGCGGGCAGACCATGGATTACGTGCCAACTTCGTAAACAAGATGTTGTTTATGACGATCAAGATTTTCTACATCATGTTGTCTTCAGTGATGAATCGTCACTTCACCTTGGACATATTAACACTCACAGTGTGCGCCTCTGAGGCTCAGAAAATCCTCAGGAGGTGGTACAAATGCAACGAGATTACCCTAAAGTGACCGTATTTTTGCCGTATCCCGGCAGAAGGTTTATGGGTCTTTCTTTTTTGGTAAACCTACTGTAAATGGCACTTCTTATCTTGATACACTAGAGCAATAGCTCTTCCCTCAGTTGGAAGAAGATGAGCCAGAGAACTTCATTTTCCAGCACGATAGTGCACCACCTCACTGCCGGCTGGTGTGGCCGTGCGGTTCCAGGCGCTTCAGTCTGGAACCGCGTGACCGCTACGGTTGCCGGTTCGAATTCTGCCTCGGGCATGGATGTATGTGACGTCCTTAAGTTAGCTAGGTTTAGGTAGTTCTAAGTTCTAGGGGACTGATGACCACAGATGTTAAGTCCCATAGTACTCAGAGCCATTTGAACCATTTGAACCACTTCACTGGCATAGCACAGTACACGATTGGTTGAACTTCACTTTACCCAAGCGGTGGATAGGTCGCAAGGGGCCCAATGACAGGGCTTCCTTTGCATGGCCTCCACGTTTACCCGACCTAACGCCATGAGATTTTATCCTTTGGGGCATCATAAAGGATGGTGTGTAAGTGCCTCTCCTACTATCAGACGTCCCTGAATTAAGAAACCGGATTGAAGCAGCTGTTGCTACAGTCACTGAAGACACACCTGTCAACGTTTGGGAAGAATTCGGCTGTAGACTAATGTGTGCCGCGTGACAAATGGTGCTCACATTGAACATTTATAAGGTTCTTAGTAAAACTGTTTGAGTTGCTCTTTCATTTGACATATCATTTATAACTGTAAGTTTAATATAACAAATATTATAAAGCGTTAAGACCCCGATGTTCATTTATAAACACGATGTACTCTAAGCATAGGTTTGCCTTTAAGCTACCCTGTAAAACAAGTCGTAGGATTGGTATTACCACGCGATTTTGGTAGATTTCTCCAGAACCAAAACTGATCTTCTCTGAGGTCGGCTTCGAACTGCTTTTCTTTTCTTTTATAAATAATTCGTGGCAGTATTATGCTGCCATGACTTACTAAACCGATATTCAAGCCTATGAGCACATGCGTTCCTTGGAACTGGAATTATTAAAACAATTTGAGGGTATAAGGAATGAACATTCAGATTTTTAAAAAATTAAAGGAACTAATTCGTGCAATTCATATTTTTAATGTGCGCTCGGTATCCCTGAGAACAATTCTTGCTGCATTCACTGTTAAACAAATGGCAGTTCCGCTAACAGTTCTCTACAGGAATGCCGTTATCCTTTCCGTACGTTTTCACACGAAGTGACCGCCCGGTCAACCTTGCTCCGTCCACAGCTCTCGGTCGAATTCCGGCGATATCGCCGCGCTCAGCTATTTAAAGTCGTAAACTAGCCGGGGATCGGCCGAATTACCTTGTACCGGTTCCCAGAACACGGTAAGTGGTGCTCTGTCCGAGGGCGGCCGTTAGCCCGCTGCGCGCGCCGCTAGGTAGGCAGCCCCGCAGCGCAACCGTTTCCGCACCAGAATTTCAATAGGGGTGAACCGGCAGCCGCGCCGGCCGGTAGCGAAGTAGTAGCGAGCCACCTGGACCTGCTGTTAATTAAAGCGACGGGTGGTGGGTAGGGGGAGGGGGTAGGGGGGAAGGGCGGTTGGAAGGAGAGGGGAGGCGCCATTGTGAGGCGCGGGACACGAGCGGCGCAGCACGCGGGTTAATGCCGCCCACGACCGCTCCACTGTGCATTGTGTCCGGGGAGGAGGACGCGGCGCAGCGACGGCAAATATAATACCGCGGCCGCGGCGCTGGTGTGGGGCCCTGCGCCCGCAATCTCCACTGTGCGGACCCGGCCAGACGAGCGAGCAACCGCGCACATCCACTACGGCCGCAACGTCACCGTATTTTTCCTCCCCTCGACGCCGCGGCAAAACAACGCCGTCCCTTCCCGACCTGCGGGTGACCCCGTTCGCTAGCTCAGCGCTCTTTTGTGCCGCGGCATTGTGTCCGCCCGGTCGCCGGCGATCGTCATAACGTGTCCGCATGCGCGTTCTGATACGTGCGTCGGGCGCATCGTAATGTTCCGCAGGTGTCAGTGTCTCGTTTCGTTCAGGTGGACAGGCATCCCTGTCCTGAGCGCTTAACTTACGATACGTACCACTGCGGTCCCGATAAGGGCGCCCGGAATGTCGTTTCGTGGAAAATGTTGTAAGCGCTTTTCGCGTAAAAACAGACACAACTTACGCGTAACGGCGTACAGTTAAAAATACGGCATTCTGTACGTAAATGACCTCGGTGGTCTGAATTTAGTTTCCTGAGCTCTGCAGGTAGGAAGTCTGTCAAGGGTAGTAAAATAAGCCTGTTTGTATTGATATGATTTATTTACACAAAAGTAGACTCGTGGATCAAGTCGCAACACCAACAAGGATTTCCGTGACGTAAACAAAAGTTGGTTCAAATGTTCAAATGTGTGTGAAATCTTACAGGACTTCACTCTAAGGTCATCACTACTTAACCTAAATTATCCTAAGGACAAACAAAATGTCTCTGAGCACTATGGGACTTAACATCGATGGTCAGCAGTCCCCTAGAACTTACAACTACTTAAACCTAACTGACGTAAGGACATCACACAACAACTACCCATCACGAGACAGAGAAAATCCCTGACACCGCCGGGAATCGAACCCGGGAATCCGGGCGTGGGAGGCGAGAACGCTACCACACGACCACGAGCTGCGGGCGAAGGACAAACACACACGCTCATGCCCGAGGGAGGACTTGAACCTCCGCCGGCAAAAGTTAGTAACCCTGTTTTATAACTGGAAGATGGTCACTCAAATTTCACGTCAGTCGCGAAAGAGTGGCGCTAGTATTGCCAATATGAGGATGTAAATCAGGTTCGTTTTGAATAAGCTCTGTAGCGGCCGTGAGCGTTGGTTACCTTTGACACTGGACGTGGTTATTTCATGTCAGTTAAGAACGCTTTTAATGCTATAAAGACGCCATTATCAGCACCTCACTGAGTTTGAACGATATCGTCTAATAGGTCTACAACAATGTCGTTATTCGTTTTGCGATACTACAGAGAGACTTGGCCGGAATGTGGCCTCTGTAAGTGATTGCAGGCAGCGGTGGTCACGAGAATGTAAGGTCGCAAGATCACCGGGCTCCGGACTGCCACGTAGCACTAATAAGAGGAAACAACATCGTGTCCGGCGTATGACTGTGTCCGTCGTACTGCGTTTCCAGCAGCAATTTGAACAGCAGTTATCACCACAGTCCAATTACACTATTGGCCATTAAAATTGCTACAGCACGAAGATGACGTGCTACAGAGGCGATATTTAACCGACAGGAAGAAGATGCTGTGATATGCAAATGATTATCTTTTCAGAGCATTCACACAACGGTGGCGGCGGTGGTAACACCTAAAACGTGCTGACATGAGGAACGTTTCCAACCGATTTCCCACACACAAACGCGCAGTCCGGAACCGTGCGATTGCTACGGTCGCAGGTTCGAATCCTGCCTCGGGCATGGATGTGTGTGATGTCCTTAGGTTCGTTAGGTTTAAGTAGTTCTAAGTTCTAGGGGACTGATGACCACAGCAGTTGAGTCCCATAGTGCTCAGAGCCATTACAACCCATACACAAACAGCAGTTGACCGGCGTTGCCGGGTGAAACGTTGTTGTGACGCCTCGTGTAAGGAGGAGAAATGCGAACCATCACGTTTGCGACTTTGGTAGAGGTCGGATTGGAGACTATCGCGATTTCGGTTTATCGTATCGTGAAATTGTTGCTCTTGGTCGAGATCCAATGACTGCTAGCCGAATATGGAATCAGCGGCATCAGGAGGGTAATGCGGAACTCCATGCTGGATCCCAACGGCATCGTATCACTAGCAGCCGAGATGACAGGCATCTTATCCGCATGGCTCTAACGGATCTCGATCCCTGAGTCAACAGATGGGGATGTTAGCAAGACAACAACCACCTGCACGAACAGTCTGATGATGTTTACAGCAGCGTGGACTGCCAGCTCGGAGACCATGGCTGCGGTTACCCTTGAGGCTGCATCACAGACAGGAGCGCCTGCGACGGTGTTCTCAACGATGAACCTGAGTCCACGAATGGCAAAACGTCATTTTTTCGGATGAATCCAGGTTCTGTTTACAGCATCATGATGGTCGCATCCGTGTTGGGCGATATCGCGGTGAGCGCACATTGGAAGCGTGTCATCGCCATACTGGCGTATCACCCAGCGTGATGGTGTGGGGTACCTTTGGTTACACGTCTCTGTCACCTCTTGTGCGCATTGACGGCACATTGAACAGTGGACGTTACATTTCAGATGCGTTACGATCCGTGGCTATACCCTTCAATCCATCCCTGCGAAACCCTACATTTCTGCAGGATAATGCACGACCGCATTTTGCAAGTCCCGTACGGGCCTTTCTGGATACAGAAAATGTTCGACTGCTGCCCTTGCCAGCACATTCTCCAGATCTCTCACCAATTGAGAACGTGAGGTCAATGGTGGCCGAGCAACTGGCTCGTCACAATACGCCAGTCACTACTCTTGATGAACTGTGGTATCGTGTTGAAGCTACATGGGCACCTGTACCTGTACGTGCCATCCAAGCTCTGTTTGACTCAATGCCCAGGCGCATCGAGACCGTTATTACGGCCAGAGGTGGTTGTTCCAGGTACTGATTTCTTAGGATGTATGCACCCAAATTGCGTGAAAATGTAATCACATGTCAGGTCTAGTATAATTTATTTGTCCAATGAATACCCGTTTATTATTTGCATTTCTTCTTTTTGTAGCAATTTTAATGGCCAGTAGTGTAGAAACTATTGCAAATAGGTTACGTAAAAGACAGCTGTAACGTGCATTCCACTGAGCCCAAACAGTCACCATTTGTGGCCCCGGTGGCCTCAAACGAGAGTTCATTTGGGGTTTGTTGTGTTTTCTGATGATCTTGGTACCAATGATGGTCTTGTATCGGTTAGAAGGAGGCAGTTAAGGACATGTACCCACCCTGTCTGCATACTGGATTTACACCTGCTCTGGGGTGCGATTTCGTATAACAGTAAGAGCACTCTCGTGGTTCTTCCACGCACCCTCGATGCAAAATTGTTCCTCAATCTGATAACTAAACCTGTTGTGTTGCCTTTCATGACTAACATTCCAGGATAAAGCTAGCCCTGTTGCAACCCATCATACTCTACCGAGCGTTGACATGTTGTCTTTTTCTTCTCGATCATTGGATCTGTCTCAGATCTAGCACTTAAGTGACTCCATTAGATTTCATCCAGCGTCATCTACAGACGACATTATCCGTCATCGTATTGACCGACGAAGTACTACTGGCATTGAACTGGATTCCAGAAACTGACATCCGGTACCTGTACAACACAGTACATGCACTTTTGCATGATTTCATTCAACATTCTGGCGATTACACTTGTTATCAATGTACTGAGAGTCCACTTTTTCAGTGGCTCATCTCGCGCTTACATTAACATTTGATCTTGCAATGTTAATCACATAAATACGTTATCTAGGCAAATGTATTCCCGAAATTTCTTTACATTTATTATTTTCTGATGTTTCTATTTTTGTCCGTCAGTGTTGAAAATGTTCTGGAGGTTGACGTTGGGAAAGGTCCGTTTGGCTTCCGGCGCATTGTAGGTGCAAGTGCGGCATTACTGACCTAAGTCGGAAGACAGATAATACTACGTTTGTACCATTTGTAGATAAAGAGAATACTTCCGACACTGTAGACTGGACTACACTCTTTTAAATTCTAAAGGAAAGGGTTAAACTACAGGGACCAAAAAAGTTGTACAACCTGTAGAGAAACTGGATTGCAAATCTCAGACAACGGGTGGGGGAAGCCATAGTTGAGAACGGAAAGACACAGAGCTGTAATGTACACTATGCAATCAAAAGTATCCGGACACCCGCTAAACTATACGTTTTTCATATTAGGTGCATTGTGTTGCCACCTACTGCCAGGTACTCCACGTTAGCGACCTCAGTAATCATTAGACATCGTGAGAGAGCAGTTGGGTGTCACTAGTGTCATACGTCTGTACGCGAGATTTCCACACTCCTAAACATCCCTAGGTCCAATGTTTCCGATGTGATAGCGAAGTGGAAACGTGAAGGGACACGTACAGCACAAAAGCGTACAGGCCGACCTCGTCTGTTAACTGACAGAGACCGCCTACACTTGAAGAGAGTCGTAATGTCTCATAGGCAGACATCTATCTAGACCATCACACAGGAATTCCAAACTGCATCAACATTCACTGCAAGTACGTTGACAATTAGGCGTGAGGTGAAAAAAACTTGGATTTCATGGTCGAAGGGCTGCTCATAAGCCGTACATCATGCCGGTAAATGCGAAACGACGCCTCGCATGGTGTAAGGAGCGTAACATTGAACCATTCAACAGTGTAAAAACGTTGTGTGGAGTGACCAATCACGGTACACAATGTGGCGATACAAGGTCAGGGTGTGGGTATGGCGAATGCCCGGTGAACGTCATCTGCCAGAGTATGTAGTGCCAACAGTAAAATTCGGAAGAATACCTTTTGCATGTTTTGGAATGCCGACTTCGTGCCAGGCCTCACCGACCGACATAGATACCTCTCCCCAGTGCAGCACTCCATGAAGAATGGTTTGCCATTCCCCAGGTAACCTTCCAGCACCTTATTGAACGTATGCCTGCGAGTGTGAAACTTGCCACCAAGGCTAAGGGTGGACCAACACCATATTGAATTCCAACATTACCGATGGAGGACGCTACGAATTTGTAAGTCATTTTCAACCAGATGTGCGAATACTTCTGATCCCATAGTGTACCTTCGATGTTATGGAATCTGTATACTGTCCAGGTAGTAAGGTAAAGCAAAGAAAACATAGGAGAAGAAATAAAAACCTTGAGGTTTGCCAATGACATTTTAATTCTGTCAAAGATGACCAAAGACTTGGAAGAGCAGTTGAAAGGAAAGTATTGTGTCTTGACAAGAGGTTATAAGATGAACATCAGGAAAAGAAAAAGAAGGGTAATGAAATGCACTTGCATTAAAACAGGCGATGCAGAGATAATTGGGTTAAGTGCTAAGACACTGAAAGCATTAGAGGAGTTAAGTTATTTGGCAGCACAACATTTGATGATTGATATAAACTGCAGACAGGCAATAACAAGGAAAAGAGGGATTTGTTAACGTCTGATGATTTGTTAGGGAAGAATTGTATGGTGTATAGTTTGTATTAAAGTGGAAAATGGACAAGAGAGACAAGAATAAGATAGACTCTTTTGAAATGTGGTGCTGTGGAAAACTACAGAAGATAGGTTGGGTTGATCTGTTAACTACCGAGGAGGCACTGAAACCGTAGTGCAGGAAGAACGAAATTTATTGAATAACATGATCAAAAGAAGGGAATAGTTGATAGCATGCATCCCAAGGCAGTAATGAATTTTCAATTTGGTACTGGAAGTAAGTGTTCGAGAGGATTAGAGCGGGGCAGAGTGGGGCGGGGGAGGGTCGAATTCTACAGGGAGGCCAACGCTCGAATAAAATAAGTTGGTTCATGATTCAAATAGATGTAGATTTGCATAGCAACACAGACATGAAGAGGCTTTCACAGGATAGACTGACATGGGTAACAGTCCAGTCTTGGGACTGAAAGCCATAACTCCAACCGATACGGAAAAGTTGTATTCTCTAACTACAATATCAGTGGGTCACGAATGCAATAGCTCAACTCAATTAACTGGGTGTAGCAATCTGTAGGAATATGGAGTGCAGCGATAACATAGGCTCATTCGTAAACAAACAAGGTGGCAGAATTAGTTTCATTGGCAGGATATTAGTGAAATAGATTCATTTTACAAAACACTCGTGCGACCCATCCTAGTATACTAATCAAGTCCCCGAGACTCGTACCACATAGAAATAACAGTGGATACTGCACATATACAGAGGGCAGTGCGAATGGTAACAGGTTTGATTGACCCATACAAGAGTGCAGCGGAGGTGATGAAGGAACTTAAATGGCAGACACCTGAAAGTAGGCGCAAACTAACTGGAGAAATACCTGCTTACAAAGTTTCAACGACCAGCTTCAAATGAATCTAGCAATATACTACAAACCCCTGCCTGTCGCTTCTGTAGTGATTGGGGGGACAATCGCAGAACACACAGAGGCATTAATAGCGGATACAACGGAATGCACCCTTTCCCATGCATTTCATAGTCGTTCGTAAGGTTCGTTTGCAGTACAATTGAGGGAAGTCTTTCAGAGGAATGGCTACATTGCCACACAAGAAGGCAATGCATGGAAGCTGCAGCTCTGAAATAACAGAAGAAGAGGACAATCGACTGCTGGCTCTGCCCTATATGGGACCAACAACAGAAAATAACACTAGGATTCTAAAGAAATGCGAAAATAATTTCCGACCACCGCAGAAGATTAAAAAATTTAGCTGATTAGTCCAAGGCTACGCACGACTGGCGTCTATAGCTATCAGTGTGAGTGTGGACTGCTGTCCATCGGACAATCACAAGGCTGCGCTCTACGCAAACGCACAGACACTTCTCAAATGTTTCAAATGGCTCTGAGCACTATGGGACTTAAAATCTGAGGTCATCAGTCCCCTACAACTTAGAACTACCTAAACCTAACGAACCTAACGATATCACACACATCTATGCCCGAGGCAAGATTCGAACCTGCTACCGTAGCAGTCGCGAAGTTCCGGATTGAAGCGCCTAGAACCGCTCGGCCACCGCAGCCGGCGCGGACATTGCGTGTGAGGAACACCAACAATGACTAGGAAACAGCGCGACAATAATACTTTGTCAAACATTCCGCCTTTCCCACTCAGTCCATTTTGTCCAATATGCAATGGTAGCAGGAATAATTCGACCCAACAACCCAACAACCCCACCTCCACTGAATAAGCGCGCGGAAGTTCCACTTCACAAGTGAACACGACTCTGGTCCCCTCCAGTGTTCTGCCAACTGTAAATACCAGAATATACCGAATAAAAGATCAGCAGAATAGTCGAAAAGTCGATTGCTTGGTTGGTTGGTCGTTTTGGGGAAGGAGACCAGACAGCGTGGTCATCGGTCTCATCGGATTAGGGAAGGATGGGGAAGGACGTTGGCCGTGCTCTTTCAGAGGAACCATCCCGGCATTTGCCTGGAGTGATTTAGGGAAATCACGGAAAACCCAAATCAGGATGGCCGGACGCGGGATTGAACCGTTGTCCTCCCGAATGCAAGTCCAGTGTCTAACCACTGCGCCACCTCGCTCGGTCGAAAAGTCGACTGTGCAATGACAAACGAAGAGCAACATGACGCTAGCCAGCACCCTCGAATATTTTACCTTCAAACACATAACAATGGCCACAAAAGACTACAGACCTACGTACTCCTTCACGGAGTTACTTATGGGTTTCAAGTTGACATTACTTTAGCATACCGGATGCTTTTGATCCATTACTTCAGATCAAAATTTTTGTGTTTGTCTGTAGTCTGCATACTCTCCCAGGATACCAAGTGTGAGAGCAGTCAGGCGCAGTATATCTGGCGTTTTGACTAATACTTGCATTTCTCCTTGGCAGTGTGTAGAGGAAATACTGCCATCACTTATTTCACACGACCTCCTGAGTCAACGGAAAACTGTTTTCGATGGACACTAACTGTTTTCTAAAGTGTAAAAATTGTCCAATTAACAGAATAGTCCCAAATAAGTCTCTTGCGTTATTCGATCTATCATCGTGTGTTAACAGGGAATGTAAAACACTCAAAATAACAAGTACTCTAACTGCTACTGAACTGTGCTTTTTCAGGGCGGTAGTAGGCAGAACAGCGCAAGTCGCCTGAAAAAGAAGTCTGAGGTTGCTGAGCGTAGATTGGAAGAGAACAATATGCTTGATTACGAACAGACGAAGAGTGCTTTTCAGGGGCGGTGGATCCGGGGACAGCTTGACAAAGGAAACCTTCGAAATTAGGACGAATGAAGGCCTTGTAAATAGAGGGGGTCGTTACCGGTGAAATTCTGCTTGGGACGCGTTCTGGTTCCAGTACACTAGGAGCACTCCCAGCCTAGAGACGTCGTTACCGCACGCGTGGTGGAGGCTGACTGACTCTATCGGAATTCGAGCACTGCAACTCCTTCTCCCACCTCCGCCCGCCCTAGCGCGAAGGGAGGAGCGCCCCGCAGTGCTGTAGCAACTGCGTAACGACAACCAGGACGCCGTCTCCAGACTTGGTCAGAAAATAACGAGGCTGATACTCACCGAATGAAGCGCCAACTCGACGAAATCACTCGGCTGAAAACCAGACAGAATTTGATTATCTTAGAAACACCGCTGTAGCTGTATGGTCACTGCCTGTAAAAAGGACGACCGGTTGCGTAACGACATTTACACTATCAGGTGAAGTCCTGAATAGAAAACCGTGAAATAATTCTACGAAGTGATAGCCTTTGATAAAAGGAACGTCAGATCTTTGACTTAAGTGGCTTAATGCAAGTAATATAAAATATAGCATGTAGCAGTACTTACAATTACAACATGATGCTGGACTACATATGATATTAATCTTTTCCTTTGATTCCTAGAATTTTGCTCTATTCTAAAAATCATGTCGCATTCCACGATAAACTCAGAAGGGGGGGCAAATAGGCGGCACCTAAAAAACAGTAACATAAGTAAATCGTTGACATACAGCGCAAATGGGGGAACGGAGGGAAACAGACTGAAAGAACACACCGTACAAAGTCATACTATGTTAGAGTGGATCCGACGCACGAAGTACAGGGCAGCACCGAAGCCGACAGCAGGCTAACGTGGAAAAATACAATGGTCAATTAGGCAGACGGTGCATGCCCAGAGGCGCTAGGCCGACGTGAGTGCAACAACATTACTAGCAGTCGGAAGCACACTAGATTACGTCAAACACTGAAATATAAACAATATGGCATTGGAGGGCCTTAATGGCTTGCTGTGGGAAACTGCTGAAAATGTTTAAACTTTTTGAAAATTAAAAGGAGGGAATTCATAAAATATCAAACCATAAGAAGGGGAGAGGGGCGAGGAAAAGGAGGCAATGCATAAACAGGTAAATGGGCAGGGCTATGCATTGAATCGAAATTAGCTAAAATCGATTTATGTTTCAATTCAAGTTGAGTATTTGGAGAACGACCAGGAGATTACTTTGAGGCACAGTAAATCTAGATCTCCTTGAACATTAAGAACATTTCACTTACGTTCCCTATGGAACACTGAAAAGTTGGATAAAATTATACTAACAGAGTCACATGCATTAGAAAAATGGGTATCCAAAGCTGAGTTACAACCTGGATCAAATGTATGTCCTCTACACCTGACCTCAAATATTTCAACAGTATAGCAGTTATATTTCTACGCGCAGTCATTACAGACCTGAAAGGATCGTACTTCAGTTTTTCACTATGTCTGAACCTCACGAAATATGCCAGGGTAATCTTACGAATCGAAAGTTGTTTGCCAAAATCTTACTAGGGGCCTATTTACCTGCCGGAACTAATGTACGTACGCCCTCTTGCCGTTTTCTACCTGTACGTATCCGTTAAATAAACTTTTGTGTTCAAGCATTAGATTAGTTTATCTCGCCGAGAAAGACAACGAGATCGTTACCAAGCGCCTCTACGGGGTGGTAATACTCCACAGCGCCAACGTGCTGCAGAAGCTGCGGATCAGGAAAGCTAAGCTTCTTAGCTCTTCTTCCACAAGCCGTAACGCCATCTTCTCACAAACAATGAATATTCAAATGCGATTTCTGAATGAGAAAGGTGCTGCATAATCTATCATTGTATACAAAATTTAGTGGGCCTTACTCCTTCCTGTTTTGTGTTGTTGCGTTGAATTGTAAATCTCTTGCGTTTCCAAGTATGGGATCATCTTCATGCTCATTTGTTTGTTGCATGCCCGCTTCGCGATGTTACTGTTGTAATGGGCAAATTCTTGGGACACAATTAGCGAGGTGGTAAAGCGGTTAACACACTGGACTTGCACACGGGAGGACAATGGTTTAATCCCACGTCCGGCCATCCTGATTTAGGTTTTCCGTGATTTAACTAAATCGCTGGAAGCAAATGCCGGAGTGGTTCCTTTCAAAGGGCACGGCCGACTTCCTTCCCTATACTTCCTTAATCCGATGAGACCAATGACCTCGCTGTCTGGTCTCTTCCCACAAAACAACCCAACCCCCCTTGGGACACACACATGTTCTACAAGAAACGCCGGTCATCTCTTTCCCTGGACACTTGGGTCGACATCTCCCTCCTTAGCATGAAATGCAGCAACTTTCCAAATAAGCTTTTGTCTAGTGTCTACCCTTCGTAACTTGTGTTCTTTGTTCTGTTAACTGAACTGGGCTGGACTGCACTCCTATTCTTTAACTTTCGTGTGAGTCTACAATTTGATCGTGAACAATGCCAGTGGTGTGATTACGTAAACACTATCGGATAAAAGAGTCGGATATTATATAATTGTACTACAATTAATTTTTACCGAAAATGATTATAAAACGTAAAACTACAGCCCAAAAAAGCTATTCTGTGAGGTTCTGTATTGTGCAGTGCAGTGACGTCACAGTGCGTAACTCACAGTTCCAACACACGAAATTAACAGAGTTAAAGTGCTACATAAAATAAGGAAATGAATTTTGAATGAATAACTGTCCGAAATGCTTCTCTTAATATTTCCTGTAAATTTAGTATGCATTTCGGAACATTAAATTATGCACATGCGAATGTAAGATTGCACAGTAAGAATAAGACAATCTGCGTAAGAAAATGAGATCTGAACTTCACCTAAGCTGATCCCGACAATGATTTTGAAATGCAACGCTTAACTGTGAAGGATTTCACTATGTCCTGACAAACGTTAAATTGGACCCTTACAAATTTTAGTGGCTTACTTGTGACACCTGAAACTCACTACTGCTCGGAAGTTATGGGGTTGGGTTGTTTGGGGAGGGAGACCAGACAGTGAGGTCATCGGTCTCATCGGATTAGTGAAGGATGGGGAAGGAAGTCGGCCGTACCCTTTCAAAGGAACCATCCCGATTTAGGGAAATCACGGAAAAGCTAAACCAGGATGGCCGGACGCGCGATTGAACCGTCGTCCTCCCGAATGCGAGTCCAGTGTCTAACCACTGCGCCACCTCGCTCGGTCGAAAGCTATGCCAATAAGAAAGTAGCGCAGCAGTAAAGTAGATAAAAGAAACAAAGCCGTACACAATGCAACTCAAGAACATGCACCTTTGCTTAGGACACGAGTATCATGCTTTTCTGAATGATTGTGTTCCGCTCAGTGCAATACAGCGACACATATTTACGAAACAAAATTTTTGTTAGGAGACGCTGGTAGAAACTCGACTTACTATGTTACTGCCAAGACACCAGTATTCTAAAACTATGTTGTGAAACTCTGATTCTTGATAATTATAACTATCTTTCCAAAAATAAGTTCCTATAAAAAACGTGCCTCTGCCATGAAATTACTTAGTGAATGTTGAATCTACAACTTTGAACGCAAACTATGTGGGCAGAAAACTTGCATTAATCACGTCTGATCCATCAAAATAACTAACATAAATCAATAAAGAAAAATCACCTAAATTTTGATTTCCCAAAATCATGATAAATTTCGCACGAGCAATCAAAGGAGCGACATCAATACCTGAAAATCTCCACAGTTCTCAAATCAGTCTTTACCGAATCATATTTCCAAAAAGCAACATCCTGTGCATTTGCCTCTCTGTGTTCCACTAAATTTCCAGGCCCCCACAGCAGCGTAACAAACACATGACTCCCTCACTCACTTCTCACGACAGTGCTACTGGCAAAGACCGTATTGTTTGTACTCAGAACCACTGCGGCGTAACACGTCGACTACTCAAGACCTCTGTTTGGAAATGTCCAGTGTTAAAATATGAAATATGACACATCGAATAAAATTAGAGCCTACATCACTTTCATTGAATACCAAAAATAAGATAGTAAGCTTACACCTTTTGTCGACACAACGTTTGGTTAATACAATGAAATTGTATGCGACAGTGAAAGTCGTTCTGTACGACGAGTTGCTGTACAACTGTGAATACGATCTGAAGCTAGGCGACAGTGTCTGAAATCATTAATATTGAAATAGTGAACAGGTACGTATGTACAGAGATCGTTTTCTTTTTCTTCTTTTCAGAAATAAAGGATCGCTGATCATTTATTACTGATGCGCACTTTCGAACAAATCTAATATTAAACGTGGTTGTTATTTCTTCTCATTTAATTACTTACCAAAGATGTGAGCTTGAGTCAGTCGATGGTATGCCTTGAGGGACTACATCTGACGTGACTCGTGACAGGGCCACAGTAATGTCTTGCAGAGTTCCTTAGAACGTCGGCCAATCACGACTTGACTGTTGAAAGTTTGAAGGTGCATACACTGGGCATACTGTGCGGACTGTGGAAGAAAGGGATCGCAGCGAACCCACAAAATATGCTTTTGCGGATTGCTGCATAGCTACAGGAGGGGACTCAATTAGATATGAACCTGAGGTAGACCTCGTTTTGGGACTGTATTTTAATGGGCGTATTGAGGTGCGATTGTTCGACAGCCTGATCAATGGAAACGGTGGCTTCGCACACAACATTGGGCGGGAGCGAGTTCCAAGGGCGAAGGGTGCGACAGAAGCATTCAAACTGAACGGCATCTTATTCATACCTGACTATTGGTTAAATTAGTGGACAGTTTCATAACAGATACACGGTTATTCATAGAAACAGGTTGTCTGCGGTCCAGCACAAATCATGTGGATCAAGTGTTGTCGCCAACAGTGTTTAGCTTGTACGTCAACTATTTACCGACAATGCCCGAGGTTGTCATCGCACAAATTCCGGATGACACAGTCCAATTCACAAGTAGCTTCACAGTAAACGCTGCAATAATCCTATTACAACAACAGTCAACGTTGATAAAACAATGTACTGCCTCCAACATGATTAAGCTCAGGCAAGCAATACTCAAGCCGTCATATTTACTGGGAAACGGCCCGACTTAAGAAGTTGTCTGAACATAAACGCGACAGCAATTCAGCGCACTACTCATGTACGCTACCAGAAAATTAAACTAGACAAACTACTTTTCAAACGATATGCAATAGCGAAGAAGGAAAAGTTAATCAGGACAGTTTATGCTCTGTGGCTGTTACTATCCAGTACTACAAGAATACCTCCACAAAACGTCGCCTCTGCAAAGCTATCCTGCTCATATCTATGACCTATGGAAGTTGCTCTTATGGAACTAGATGTAACTCAAACATAAAAATTCTCCGTGTCATACAAAACAGGTGTTTGAGACTTATTTTAAAGGCGCCACGCTGGACTCACATTCAAGAGCTACAGAAGGAACTAAATACAACCACTCTACCTGTCGTGATCAAACGTCGCACATGGAAAAGGTAAAAGCAAGCAGGTCCATCTCGAACATACAGGAATGGTTAAAACTGAACCATGGCATCGAGTTAAGAGTCCCACGGTCAATTATTGAAGAGCCAGTGGCACAACAGATTAATGGAACCGCCATCCCAACGGGGTTGTAGTGCATGAGCCTACAAATCCCATTTGTGATTGAAGAATGGCTAAAATGACCATATAATGTAAGAGAAAAAAGTCCTGGTTTCACTAGCAGCAACAGTACTAGGAAACTGCACCTCCCCCTCTCCCTCTCCAACAGCAACACTACCACCACCGCCGACACCACCTACACTCCACTCCACCCAGCATGTGGCTGGGTAGTGACGGGATGGATGACCTATAACACTAAACGGCTAAAATAACCACCCAGTACCGGTTTCCGGTAGCCTATCTAACAGCTTACTCGGGCGACAAAAACTTGATTTTCAGTTTTTTATAACTATTGATCGAATTTAAAAATAGAAACTACTGTCAGATTCTACTCATTAAAAGGTATAATCGTACATTAAGCTTAATACATTAAGTGAAGTACACGGTAGTTATAATCGAACTTCCGCTACTTGGGAGTGAACCCCATGGAAAACGAGTGATTCAAGAACAACGAAATTTCATAGAAGTCATGCGGAAGAAACATAATGAATGGAACATGGAGAGAAACACATTTTAATTTCCACGTGAGAGGGTGACATTGGTTAATTCGGCGCCACGCTTATGTTCCAAGCTACAACCGTTGCTCAGTGTGATGACTATCTGCATCCTCGATAGTCTGTAACAGCACTAAAGACTGTAGGACGACACCTGTCGAATGGTGGTCCACGAAATGTTTAGCCGCCGTGACGCAGCTTATGCACTGCTTGAATATCGCACGTTTCGTTCAGCATTCTCTGCCATGGCAACAGTAACTTCAACAATATGTGGCGCAACTGGCTGCCGGCCTCTCCCAGGAGGAAATTTTCAAATCTCCTTTTAATTCAAACTTCCGAATCACGTTCCTCAACGCCGGTGCAAAAACAGAACCTCTCCATTCTCCTTTAATGCACAGAGAGTCACGAAGACCAGCAACACTACTGCTGTTCTTTTGATAAAACAGCTTTACGAGTAAAGCCCTACTCACCTTGTCTATGCCATGTAGACTGTCTGAAACCGTAATGCATACCTGATGTTTGTGTTTCAACCCTACGTAGCCGTACCAGTACAGGCGCCTAATGGCAAGTCCTGATACTAACAGCACTGACAACATATATCGTGCAGCGCACTGTCCGAACATTATTCTTATAAAGTTGTGAACGCATACGGTAAATAAGTAGCGCAAGTTTAATTGTGATCGCCTTGTAATCAAGTTAGAAAGTGTATATATGTTTGAAGCAGGATTGCTTATGGTGCACATACGAGAGTTGGAACTTAAATAGTGGCAACTATTTATTCACAACCAATACAAAAGAGTTACATGTTTGCACTGTCCTTCTGAGTAGTCACCTACGTTGTGTAGAACCCGTTGCAAGCGATGTGGAAGGCGTAGTATATCGTTAGGAGAGCCGGTTTTGTTGATGGTGCGAATGGAGCGGTCTAAAGTTATGGTGATTCTCGTGTACGACTGTGATGGTGTTATCCTAATGCATTACGTTCCTCCACGGCAGACTGTCAATGCATAGTATTACTGTTCGTTTTTGGAGCATCACCTGCGACCAGTTTTGCGAAAGAAGCGGCGACACTTTTCTGCGTAACGCACGTATCATTTTGCACGACAATGTGCGGTCACATACAGCGCAAGCTGTGACAGCTCTGTTCGGTCGATAGGACTGGTAAGTCTTGTACCGTCCACCATACTCCCCGGACTTAAGTCCTTGTGACTTTGATTTGATTCCGAAGATGAAGGAACCACTTCGTGGCATTCGCTTCAGAACTGTTCGAGAGATTCGACAGGCAGTAGACCGCTCCATTCGCACCATCAACAGAACAGGCTCTGCTAACGGTATGCTACTCATACCACATCGCTGGCAACGAGTACTACACAAAGCTGGTGACTACGTCGAAGGACCGTAACAGGTGCAAACATGTAACTCTTTTGTATCGATTGTGAATAAATAGTTGCCACTACTTAAGTTTAAAAATGGCTGTGAGCACTATGCGACTTAACTTCTGAGATCATCAGTCGCCTAGAACTTAGAACTAATTAAACCTAAGTAACCTAAAGACATCACACACATCCATGTCCGAGGCAGGATTCGAACCAGCGACCGTATTGGTCGCTCGGCTCCAAACTGTAGCGCCTAGAACCGCACGGCCACTCCGGCCGGCACTTAAGTTTAAACCCTCGTATTATCCTGACTACAGTCATCCAGTGTCTGATAATTTATCTTTTGATCAGAGATACATATCGCTAAAACAAACCTTAAAAACGCAGAACATTAAACATTTTTCAAATGTAGGAATCCTTTTTTAAGTCATTCTTTTTGCTATTACTGTTAGAACCAGAACACGAAATATGTTTTGTTCGTTTAGTTACTTATATTAAAAATACAATTAAATGCACTTAGATTTCGTAACAAACTTAACATAAAAATTAGGTAACTTGAACAATGATTAAATAGTTAAGATGATGACTTGGAATTACGGACTGTTTTTTCCGCATTATTTTTGGTGAAACCTAAAATAAACAATATTACACTATTTTGTACTCTCCAAAAATGTCATACGTGAGCGTATAAAGTATTTATCACATGCTTGGTTTTCCAGTTTTTGTTTTGACGTATTCGTTAGTGTGTGGGTGAATAAAGCGATACTAATAAAATCAAGAAAATTAGGGTTTTATGTCTTCAAACACAAAGGTTTTATGAGATAAGTCAAGAGGTTAAAAGTTTGAATATGACTGGAAACAGCATCTGCAACGTTTTCTTCGTGAAAAAAAGAAGAGAGCGAGAGAGAACGAGAGAGAGAGAGAGCCAAATCAGTTGCAACAGTGCAAGGTTTACTGAAAACCTCTTGGCATTTACTTTAATTACGTAGCCGTAAGGCACAAATGAAGATCATTTTCAGGTCAATAACAACAAAACATCAAAATATCGTTCTGACTGTCATTAGAAAGTGCTTTGTAAATGCAACTAGTGAGTTCACATTCTAATGACTGTTGGCACGACACATTGTAGTTTTATTATTATAGAGGTGATTCTGATTTGTGCCTCAGAGCTACATATTTAAACGTAACTCGACAGCATACTGTAACCAGTGTCAATCACTGATCGTTCACCGAGCGAGGTGGCGCAGTGGTTAGACACTGGACTCGCATTCGGGAGGACGACGGTTCAATCCCGCGTCCGGCCATCCTGATTTAGGTTTTCCGTGATTTCCCTAAATCACTCCAGGCACATGCCGGGATGGTTCCTTTGAAAGGTCACGGCCGACTTCTTTCCCCAATCCGATGAGACCGATGACCACGCTGTCTGGTCTCCTTCTCCAAAACAACCAACCAACCAACTGATCCTTCTGAAAAAGACGTTTCGAAAGACGTCGAACCACTAGGTCAGGAGTTTTTCAATAAACTTTGTATTATAGCATCTGAATTGGCTGTTTTTTCACCTTTTCTCCACGAAAAAATATATAACACATTAACTCAGTTGTTAATTAGACATTTGAAGCAGTTTTATACATGAGAGTTCGAGTATGGAGCGGTGTTACTGGTAAGACTATAAACGGGGCACAATGTAGCCAATACGCTGTTTCTGCAGGTACCGCCTGAAGCTCACAGCAGGCATGCTGTTCAACATCGTGTTTTACGTGCGCTGTGAGCGGTACTCATTCCCCCTGGGCCTCGTGTGTTCGCAGACTGCCCGTCGGCCTGCACCCCGGACCTGGCCCCTGTGTGCGGCTCTGACGGCGTCACCTACCGGAACCTCTGCCTGCTGCGCAGGAAGGCCTGCCTGCACAGAGACCGCACGCGCCTCGCCCACCCTGGGGAGTGTGGTGAGTACCGCAGTCTGCCTGAAACAAGGTGTCAAAATAAAAGAGAAATGGCCAAGTATGATTAGGTCCCGCGTTCTCAGGGTTCCGTGGATACTTAACTGCGCATACAGAAGATCATTCATCCCACGACGATTTCTGTTTGTTATCTCATGAATATATGATTTACTATTCCATTGTTTACTCTTAATGTAGTTATTGTGGTTATTTTCATCATTTGAATGTAGATTTGCCTTACTTTACTCAGTGTCCCATCTTTCTCTTATTTCCTGTGTTTTTCATTGGCCTGCAGAACGCAAACGCTCCAACACCCAAGCCACACTGTATCAACGGTCTCGTTCCCACACAACACACGACTCCGTAACCGATGTAATAGTTCGGACAGCATCGCAATCATATACGCAAAATATCGGTCCCAGGAAATTCAAAACTTTCGAGAAAGTTTTGAAGTTCGAAGTCGGATAACAAATGGCAAAAAGAAATATTTGTTTAATGTAATATAATTAAAAATTAACAATTTTCCGATTTTTCCCTCTAATTTTAATGTGAACTGTTACTTCTTGCCTAATTTCATAATAATAGGTCAACAGGAAGTACCTACAGGTTTTAACGAGTGAGTATTCGAATACCAAAATATTTTGATTATATTGGCTTAGAAGCTTAATGTTTTTACGCCAGTAAGGGACCATTGAACTTAGTATGTGACATAAACTTCAACTTGATGCGTTTATCCGTTCCTGTGGGAAAAAAAAGGATTTTAACAAACGGACACGCATACTGCCGGACCATAAATGACAAGGAAATATATTTTTATGTGAAGATACCATCTTCGAGTTAAGGCTCACCGGCCATTTGACCACCTCCTTATATGCGAATGCACAAACAGTGCCCGAGCTCTTACGGGAATGGTAAAGCCGCGAGTGATGAGTATAATGGGCAGGGGCACTATGAATATAGTGCGGGACAATAAACTGCGAATGTGGGTCTCACGGGAGGCGTGCCACAGATAAGTCACTACAGTAGCAGTGTTCTCTCAGCTCTCGGTGGCTCACATGGCTATACCGTCTGCCACATAAGCAGGAGATCACGGGTTCGAGTACCGGTCGGGGTAAATATTTTCTACTGTCCCCGTTGACTTATATCAACACCTGTATGCTGCTAGGGATATTCATTTCATTACAATTTCAAATACATTTTTCGTATGTGTGTTGGACTTAGAGTAAGATACTTTAAGTTAGATTAACCATTGTGTAAGCCTAGGGACCGATGTTCTCGGCAGTTTAACCCCATAAGACCTTACCGCAAATTTCCAAAATTTCAGTCCGCTGGAATGTCAAGAACGCTGGTGTCACGACCCTGGTGGGAAGGTCCTCCAACCTGCAACAGAGGCAGACGGTAGTGTCGGACTCTGCAACTTGCGATTATGATGACGTAGCCATCTCTCCCAGAAGCGGTTGATGTTGTCTGTAGTGTGCAGCAAATCTACGATAGACTTGTGCCAGACGTCACTTCTGGGAAATCAGGGAATCGAGAGCAAACGTCATGTACACGATCGATCCATCTGACTGACGAATTTCGAGCTAAACTGCTGGGATATCAATGGAGCATAGTAGTGGCTAATGTTTTCCCGACATCATTCGTCACTACCGCTTAGGGCTTGCTGTTACGAAAGTAGGAGGGGTTTCCCCCTTGCCGTGCTTAAGAAGTTCGTTATAGTATATAACTGGTTCATAAAAGCTCTTGGTACCGTTTCTTACATTCGCCTTAGATTTTCTTTCGTCTCATAATGAAGGTGACGTGTCCTTGTTTGGCTGCTCTGCCCCATTAAATTCTGCTGAAGTCAGCTGCCAGGCTCGCCAGAATGGCCGATGTCGTATTTTGCCCTGACCCAATCTCGGTGGTTAAATGTTTTCATCGCGGTCACCTCATGTCGACATTGCCATAATGTAGCGAGATAGCTTCGCTCTGGGACTTTGAAAATGTTACCCCGTTTACTGCCCTATATAAGGTTGGCAATATAAAATTGTACAAGATATTCGAAATTCTGAGAAAAACAGAGGTAAGACATAGGAAGAGACGAGTCATATTCAATATGTAGAACAGCCAAGGAGGAATAATAAGAGTGGACGACCAAGAACGAAGTGCTCGTATTGAAAACGGTGTGAGACAAGGATGTAGTCGGTCACCCCTCTTGTTCAATCTGTACATCGAGGAAGTAATGATGTAAATTAAAAAAATGGTTCAGGGGTGGAATTAGAATTGTAGGTGAAAGGATATAAATTATACGATTTGCTGATGACAGTACTATCCTGAGTGAATGTGAAGAATAATTACATGATCTGCTGAACGGAATGAACAGTCTAATGAGTGCAGAGTATGGATTGAGAGTAAATCGAAGAAAGACGAAGACAATGAGAAGTAGTAGAAATGAGGACAGCGGGGAAACTTAATATCGGAATCGATGGTCACGAAGTAGGTGAAGTTAAGGAGTTCTGCTACGTAGACAGTAAAATAACGAGTGACGGACGGAGAAAGGAAGACATCAAAAGCAGACTAGCAATGTCAAAATGGGCATTCATGGCCAAGAGAAGACTACTAATATCAAATATCGGCCTTAATTTGGGGATGAAATTTTTGAGAATGTACGTTTGGAGTATACCCGTATATGGAAGTGAAACACGGACTGTGGGAAAACAGGAACAGAAGAGAATCGAAGCATTTGAGATGTGGTGCTAAAGACGAATGTTGAAAATTAGGTGGACTGACAAGTTAAGGAATGAGGAGCTTCTGTGCGGAATCGGAGAGGAATGGAATATGTGTATAACACTGATAAGGAGAAGGGACAGGATGATAGGACATCTGTTAAGACATGAGGGAATGGCTTTCATAGCGTTAGAAGGAGCTGTAGAAGGCAAAAACTGTAGAGGAAGACAGAGATTGGAGTACATCCTGCAAATAACAGAAGACGTGGGTTGCAAATTTTACTCTGAGGTGAAGAGGTTAGCACTGGAAGGGAAATCGTGGCGGGCCCCATCAAACCAGTCACCACACACTCTGTTACCAACATTTCATCCCTACTTTTGACGCCTCTGCTTCTGCGTTAGTGGCACCGAGTGTGTTGTCGAAAGCCTGTAGAACTCGAGGGTGACGTCGCAGGGCAGCACCATTTTGTACCGTTATAGTGGAAGGTTGTGGGCACCTTTGAACCAAATTTGCCAGCCGGAGTGGCTGAGCGATTCTAGGTGCTACACTCTTGAACCGCGCGACCGCTACGGTCGCAGGTTCGAATCCTGCCTTGGGCATGGATGTGCGTGATGTCCTTAGGTTAGTTAGGTTTAAGTAGTTCTAAGTTCTAGGGGACTGATGACGTCAGATATTAAGTCCCATAGTGCTCAAAGACCATCTGAACCATTGTTTTAACCAAATTTCCAACTTATGCATCGGGATGGGAGACATTTACGGGGTTTCGGGAAAGTGATCCTTTAATTTTTGTTGCGCTTTATAGTTCTGTATTGTGGCCCCTTCTCCATTCTCCAGTAGTTGGTTCCCAAATGGTCCATATATTTTCCTAAACACATTTCTTTCAAATACAAGCAGTAGGTTAACGTCTTGTATTAATGTGCTTCTGATCTGACACCCAAATAGTACTAATGGCATTATTAATGTTTTATATGGTCTTATTTTACGTTGTTGTGATTTGTTTCTATATTTTAATACCGGCTTTAAGTGAGTAAAACCGTCTGTCGCAAAGCTTTTACTTCATGTGCTGCACCTCTCCACGGTTACTGAATCATCATGAGACGAAAAACACATTTTACATCTTTTTAGTTCCAATTTTCGATGATTTCTTACAGCAGGGCATGAGGTTTATACTACTGAGATATTAACGCTATAAGTCGCACCCTAATCTCATAAGTTTACAATAAGTCATCGATGCTTGAGTTTAAAAGTAGTTATGACCAAAGTGCCTTCCACTTGATGATAAAGGTGTAGCCGTGGACACGCACAGTGGCTGAAGTGAACATTTTGTGAAAGCCCAGAACCAAATTATTTACGTTACTTGTAATACACGTATGTATGTAGCTGCGACTTCTGTGATGACTATTCTCAGGTGTCCGCTTGACATAGTCCAAGGATGGTGTAGGCATATTATTTACATGTAAATATTTTGTTTCCTCTTAAAAACTGAGTTTCCCAAAAGAGAAACAAAATATTTGTCACTGAAAATGTGTAAGTTCCACAACTTATTCATTTCTTTCATTCTCAACAGCACGCACAGCAGTGATTCATCCATCCAGCACGTAACGTGATGCTAGTTGCATAAATATGCTCATCCAATAGAGGAAAAGACAACAATTTGTTGATGATACTGCGAAATATTAACTAATAACACAAGAGTTGCCGTTGGTGGGGAGGCTTGCGTGCCTCAGCGATACAGATGGCCGTACCGTAGGTGCAACCACAACGGAGGGGTATCTGTTGAGAGGCCAGACAAACGTGTGGTTCCTGAAGAGGGGCAGCAGCCTTTTCAGTAGTTTCAGGGGCAACAGTCTGGATGATTGACTGATCTGGCCTTGCAACATTAACCAAAACGGCCTTGCTGTGCTGGTACTGCGAACAGCTGAAAGCAAGGGGAAACTACAGCCGTAATTTTTCCCGAGGACATGCAGCTTTACTGTATGATTAAATGATGATGGCATCCTCTTGGGTAAAATATTCCGGAGGTAAAATAGTCCCCCATTCGGATCTCCGGGCGGGGACTACTCAGGAGGATGTCGTTATCAGGAGATACTGGACAAGAAGAGAATAGAAGCTTTCGAAATGTGGTGCTACAGAAGAATACTGAAGATAAGGTGGATAGATCACGTAACTAATGAGGAGGTATTGAATAGGATTGGGGAGAAGAGAAGTTTGTGGCACAACTTGACTAGAAGAAGGGATCGATTGGTAGGACATGTTTTGAGGCATCAAGGGATCACAAATTTAGCATTGGAGGGCAGTGTAGAGGGTAAAAATCGTAGAGGGAGACCGAGAGATGAGTACACTAAGCAGATTCAGAAGGATGTAGGTTGCAGTAGGTACTGGGAGATGAAGAAGCTTGCACAGGATAGAGTAGCATGGAGAGCTGCATCAAACCAGTCTCAGGACTGAAGACCACAACAACAACAACAACACAAGAGTAGCCAACTAAAGAGGAACATAATGGGCCTAAGAGATACATCTTTCTTCTACAAGGTTGGCGGTTGCGATAAGCCTTAAACTTGAGTTCAACAAACACGGAATTTAGTGATATCACTGATGAAGTAACACTGCTGATCCATATCTCTGACACGTCTCAGTATCTACTGAGTAATCACGGTAATGAGAGCTTTTACTAAAAGTGAAAGATTAAGAATAAAGAAAAATTGAGAATAGAGTTACAACCAATTTTGTAGTAGGATCGACCCCCAATCAATCTGTGTACCAGGCGGCTTCATTACACACTATTGGTAAAATTTAAAAAGTAGAAGAATAGCAACGGTAGATTCTTATTATAATGTTCGCCTACCTATCCATTACAAGATGGGTTTCGTAAAACGGCTTAGCCACCTTGCAGAAACGCCACTTACTATCAGTATTACGGTTTTGGATGGTATATCTTTTCACTTTCCTAGCATCGCTGACTTTGATTTGCTTACCTCGGTCTTCAGAGGTGTCTCGTAGGTCTCGTCCCTATTAGCTTCTTCGCCATACAGGCGCAGATTCGACGTGTCAACAACAAACTGTACTAAACTGAAGTTGCAGTGTGAAAGAAAATCCAGTGCTACGAAATAAAGTTATCAAAATATAGGATGCCTCTAGATTTTTATTCATTAAAATTTAGCGATAATCAAGAAACGCAAGGAAGTGCCTGATGGTGTTCATTAATCACATCTAATTCCGCGGAAGCTATCTGAGAGCAACGCAACAAAACACAATCTAATGAGTCACAGTATTGCAAGATGTTCAAAACTACACACGTTTATTTACCAAGGCGTTTTTCAACACGACAAATGATTTACTCTTCATGAGTAACACACAAACTTATTCCAAGGCATTTTTAATTGCGACGAATAATTAGCGGCACCGTATTCTACTTCACCTTCCCGACGCGTGTTGCCTCAATTGTGCCCGATAGAAATAGAAGTCTCTTTTATTCAGTACGCGCTTCTGACAGGCCCATCGTCTTCAGTTAGTAACGACTAATTTTTAAGTTTGTCAATGACTTCATCAAGTTATTATTAATCTTCTATCAGTTTAGCTAATGTTGGCGGTAGTTACGGCTCATTTGTGAGTGGAACAGGAAAGGGAATGACTAGTAATGGTACATGGTACCCTCTGCAACGCACCGTACGGTGGCTTGTAGATTATCTATGTAGATGGTGTAGACGGCATGGCTGGAGAAGCAATTAAAAAAAATGGAGAAAAAAAACGAAGTAAACAAAAAAAAACGGCAGCCTCCATACTGGTTTGACGTGGATCCCGTAACGAATTCCTATCCTGTGCCAACCTGCAACTTCGTCTTGAATTACACTCCTAGAAATTGAAATAAGAACACCGTGAATTCATTGTCCCAGGAAGGGGAAACCTTATTGACACATTCCTGGGGTCAGATACATCACATGATCACACTGACAGAACCACAGGCACATAGACACAGGCAACAGAGCATGCACAATGTCGGCACTAGTACAGTGTATATCCACCTTTCGCAGCAATGCAGGCTGCTATTCTCCCATGGAGACGATCGTAGAGATGCTGGATGTAGTCCTGTGGAACGGCTTGTCATGCCATTTCCACCTGGCGCCTCAGTTGTACCAGCGTTCGTGCTGGACGTGCAGACCGCGTGAGACGACGCTTCATCCAGTCCCAAACATGCTCAATGGGGGACAGATCCGGAGATCTTGCTGGCCAGGGTAGTTGACTTACACCTTCTAGAGCACGTTGGGTGGCACGGGATACATGCGGACGTGCATTGTCCTGTTGGAACAGCAAGTTCCCTTGCCGATCTAGGAATGGTAGAACGATGGGTTCGATGACGGTTTGGATGTACCGTGAACTATTCAGTGTCCCCTCGACGATCACCAGAGGTGTACGGCCAGTGTAGGAGATCGCTCCCCACACCATGATGCCGGGTGTTGGCCCTGTGTGCCTCGGTCGTATGCAGTCCTGATTGTGGCGCTCACCTGCACGGCGCCAAACACGCATACGACCATCATTGGCACCAAGGCAGAAGCGACTCTCATCGCTGAAGACGACACGTCTTCATTCGTCCCTCCATTCACGCCTGTCGCGACACCACTCGAGGCGGGCTGCACGATGTTGGGGCGTGAGCGGAAGACGGCCTAACGATGTGCGGGACCGTAGCCCAGCTTCATGGAGACGGTTGCGAATGGTCCTCGCCGATACCCCAGGAGCAACAGTGTCCCTAATTTGCTGGGAAGTGGCGGTGCGGTCCCCTAAGGCACTGCGTAGGATCCTACGGTCTTGGCGTGCATCCGTGCGTCGCTGCGGTCCGGTCCCAGGTCGACGGGCACGTGCACCTTCCGCCGACCACTGGCGACAACATCGATGTACTGTGGAGACCTCACGCCCCATGTGTTGAGCAATTCGGCGGTACGTCCACCCGGCCTCCCGCATGCCCACTATACGCCCTCGCTCAAAGTCCGTCAACTGCACATACGGTTCAAGTCCACGCTGTCGCGGCATGCTACCAGTGTTAAAGACTGCGATGGAGCTCCGTATGCCACGGCAAACTGGCTGACACTGACGGCGGCGGTGCACAAATGCTGCGCAACTAGCGCCATTCGACGGCCAACACCGCGGTTCCTGGTGTGTCCGCTGTGCCGTGCGTGTGATCATTGCTTGTACAGCCCTCTCGTAGTGTCCGGAGCAAGTATGGTGTGTCTGACACACCGGTGTCAATGTGTTCTTTTTTCCATTTCCAGGAGTGTATTTGCTGTTGCTTTCCAACCTCTGTCTTCGCCTAAAGTTTTTACCCTTTACAGCTCCCTCTAGCGTAATGGAAGTTATTCATTGACGTATCATCAGGTGTCCTACAGTCCTGTCCCTTCTTCTTATTTATTCCTCCACTCGCCGATTCCCTGGAGATGTACTCTTCCCGCCTATCTGCTCTCTACCTTTAACAGTGGAATTCCCATTGCACTCTTAGTGTTACCACCCTGGTTTTAATTTCACCGATTCTTCTTTTGAGTTTTCTGTATGCTGAGTCAGTACTTCCGACCATCGTTTCCTTTTCGATTTCTTAACATTTTTCATGCAGCTACATCCTGTTTATTTCGTTTCTAACTGACTTGTATTTCTGTATTCCTGAATTTCCCTGAACATGTTTGTGCTTCCTACTTTCATCTATCAGCTGAAGTATTTCTTCTGTTACCCATGGTTTCTCCGCAGTTCTCTTCTTTGTACCTGTATTTTCGTTTCCTACTTTTTATGATTTCCCTTTTTCCCCTTCATCTATACTACCTACTGAACTATTCCTTATTGCTGTATCTATAGTCTTAGAGAACTTCAAGCGTGCCTCGTCATTCCTTAGCACTTCTGAATCTCACTTCTTGGCAAGTTGATTGTTCCTGACTAATCTCTTGAAAGTCACCCTACTCATCACTATTACATTGTGATCTGAGTCTATATATACTCCTGGGTACGCCTTACATTCCAGTATCTAATTTCGGAATCTCTTTCTGACGATGTAGTAGTCTACCTGATATCTTCCAGTATCTCATGGCCTTTTCCAAGTGCACCAACTCTTCCTGTGATTCTTGAACAGAGTATTCACTATTAGTAACTGAAATTTATTACAGAACTCAATTACCCTTTCGTCTCTTTCATTCCTTGTCCCAAGCCCATTACCTCCTGTAACTGTTTATTCAACTTCTTCGCCTACAGCTGCATTCCAGTTCCCCATTACTATTAGATTTTCATCTCCCTTTACGTGCTGCTTTACCGTTTCATGTAGCTTCTACCATTCTGACGAAGATAGTCTTAAAACTCTCGAAACCGGGTTAATGTGTTTTTTTTAAACAGAACTGTGTACAACTGGCTGTCTCACTATTACATTTTATATAACATTTTCAACAACCTCGCAAACTTTCTCTATCTTTTCGTCTTCAGCTTATGATGTCTCTGGTAATAACAACCCTTTTACAGAATGGTTCACAGTGATGCACCCTACCTTCTTATTCACAACGAATTCTATTCCCATTATACCATTTTCTGCTGCTGTTGACCAGTTACTCATCTGACTAGGAATACTTGTCTTTTTCCATATCACCTACTGACCCCTAGTATGCAGTATGAGTATATGTATTTCCCTTTCTGATATTCTAGCTTCCCTACCACGTTCAAGGTTCTAAAAATTCCACGTGCCGACTCACAGAGCGTTATCCTTCCGTTGGTTATTCAATCTTTTTCTCATGGTCACCTTCCCTTTGGCAGTGCGCTGCCGGAGATCCGAATGGGGGACTAATCAGGAATCTTTTGGCAACGGAGAGATTATCATGACACTTTTTCAATCGCAGGCCACACTTTCCGTGGATACGGGTTATGTGTCATTAATGCAGTGGTTTCCATTGTGGGTGACTGCATCCTCGTGGCATTGATCATTGCTGATTCTCCCGCCTTTAGGGGCAAGAAGTGCCCTGAACCTCTGTCCGCTCCTCCGCACTCTTTGACAAGGCCGTCGGCAGAATGAGGGTGACTTGTTGTGCCTGAAGTCTTAGGCCGCTAATGCTGATTACTAATTGAAATTTTAAGCGTTGGATATTTTGAACCAAGGACTGAAGTAGTTTTGTTTAGTAATCAAAGACGCTATCTCTAGACGACAGGTTAATATTTAGTGTCATTATTGTTATAAACGTTAATGCACGAAATTTTCATACACAAACTAGTGTCAGTAGTGTCTTTTTGACTGTTGTGTAGTTTGCAGTTAATGTGAAACAAGAATCAGAACTTACGTAACAGGTATTAAATGCACCAGTTACACAATAATGACCTGCTCTAAGTCTTTATGTTCCTCGTTATAATTTTCAGGAAGCACATTTTACCGTTTGAGTTTCAGATAAAGCGGTAGGCTCACTTTAGGCACGAAATTTATTAGTTTTGTGAAGTCTATGTGTTTCAAGTTTGATCTAGTCGGTCTGTTAAATCTTTGTGTTTCTGCTTTCCACCTATTTGGACACTAGATTTTGCAAGGCGGAATGACAAATTTCTGTCTCCTTCAATGTGACTTGAAGAAAAAGTGGCCTCCCACGACTCCAGTGAAGACTATGTTACTTTAAACAACAGTTCATGACAACCTGTTGACAAATTTATGTTTATAAATTTTCTGAAGTATGCGTTGTTACCACGAACATCAAAATGTGGTTCGATAGTGACATTGGTAGCCCTCTTAAAGATTTTGTAATCTTCAGCGTCCAGTTTACAGTTTGGAATGCTGAAACTATGGTAGGTGAAGTTCTGATGTCGTGTTTCCTCAAGAGTTTCCAGCTTTCATGAAGAAATGTGTGTCAGTGTAGCCAGTTAGCGTTCCTACAGCAATGAAAATTTGTGTTTTGGACCCTTATGGATGTGAATCTATAATTAGGAACAAGAACATTTTTACGTGCTGATATCTGAAATTAATATGTAACTGTACCTCTACAAAACTTTTAAATTTAAGACACGTGATTGAAGGTGTTGGATGTTACAAAGAGAACAAGACATTTCTTTCCTATGCATAGCACTCCTTGTGACAAAGTGCAATAAGCATTCCACAAGGTAAACGGATGTATGTCGAATATCTTCCGCTATGCTGAGTTTTGGACGTTTGTGGAAAACCGTATCGCAGGTGCGTTTGGCGCAAACAGTAACATGATTTATTGCCGCTGCAGGATGAGATTCTGTCAGAAAAAACCCTCGCCTGGCTTTGCAGGGCGATATTGCTTTCTTTGGCACAAAATGTCAGGCACTTGACTTCAGACGAGAATTTTATTAAAAGTTATTGGAGGCGCTTCCCATGCAACAGCCATACTCCTGCCGTCGCGTCTTCCGCTCCGCTGCCACCGCCTGCCTCTCAGGATGTTGTTGATCTTTCTACGCAGCCGCGCACGCATTTTGTTAATTTTGCACTTCTCAGATGTATTTCTTTACCCTACCACCATTTTATACACTTCCTGTCGTTCATCATGCGCTAACTTGATTATGCCTACCATCTTCTGACAGCAGTCTCATTGAATAAACAAAACGAGATATTTGTTTGTTTGTTGGTTCGTTTGAGTGCCATGCTTGTTTCGCTCCTTTTCCTTAAGATAAGATAAAAATAAAAATTCTCCGTCGCCAGTATTACAAATCTCGCTGTCAGATACGATGGAAATCTCTGTCTCTATTTCATTCTTTGGGCATATTCTCTGTCTCCTCTCTTCTCTCTCTCTCTCTCTCTCTCTCTCTATCTAACTATCTATCTATCTATCTATCTATCTATCTATCTCGTTCTCTCTCTGTGCTCTAGAATTCCCGTTCCTAACTTCTAGGACTTGCAGAGGGGCCTTAGTAGATAATATTTTGAACTGGAACCCATGCGCAGAAAGTATCGTTTCCATGCTACAACCAGTTGAAAACATGTTGTTAAAGCGACCACTTATACCAGAAATTTATGAGGAGTGATCCAGTACAGCGCTTGTTTTACAACTCCACTCATTAGTAACCAAACAAACAGAACAGAAAACTTTACCAGTTTTCACAAACATTGTTCATAGTTAAACGTAAACTGTTTTTACCTTCTTCAAAGGAGGGTCAGCATGTAGATCCAGTGCAAGTAACGTTCGATGTGGTAACCAACATGTTCGATGCACACATTGTACCTTCAAATGATGTGGTGGTACACGCACCTGATATCTCTGCAATCTGTCCTGCACCGACTTCAAGTCTTCTTCTGCCTGGACAGGAGTTCCATAAACCTAACTCGTCATTCAACACTTCGATCACGTGACCGAGGCTCGAACAAGAACAGAGAGGTAGGATAGGTAGGATAGACGTCAGATGACATCCGCCGATCCGAGGTAAGCACCCCCCCCCCCCCCCCCCTATGACTGTCCCGTTGCAGACATACTTAGCAAGCATGTTTTCAAACGACTGTAGCACGGAAACGGTATGTATCCGGAAACTAGCACCAATTAATGAATTATCAACTCCTTTCTCTCTACAAGTTCTAGAAGTAACGGGAATTTTTGAGCACACTATATACTGTGACTCAAACTGTACTGCACGAAAAGAAAATATTTCTATGACTACAGTAGTGACTTTCTTTCACAAATTCGCACGAATACTGGAAGGTAAACTGTCACAGTTCATGTTAGCGACAATGAAACAACGCAAAGTCCTGGGGTCCATCGTTGGCGTTAGTATTCAAAATGACGGCGTACGTGATCGAAAAGGTGTATTGTGCCAGAATACACAAAAACTTCGTCAATAATTGTTGATCACAGACATTTTCGGACCAAGTTTGTAAAGTGGCACCACATCCTCACAACAATGCAAGATGTGCAAAGTAGTTCGAGAAGACAGTAGGCATATTGTAATGAATCTTGCATCCTCAGAACTTTCGTGTTTCAGCTGAAATCTTCAATTGCGTATAAAATTATCAACATCGATCTTGAACCGTGAGAAATGGTAATTATAGTTGTTAACTTAAATGAGTCTAAAACCACTTTCCAGTGAAACTAATATTTTTATCAGAATGAGATTTTCACTCTGCAGCGGAGTGTGCGCTGATATGAAACTTCCTGGCAGATTAAAACTGTGTGCCCGACCGAGACTCGAACTCGGGACCTTTGCCTTTCGCGGGCAAGTGCTCTACCATCTTTTTTTTTCTCGATTATCTCAGTTTTTTTAATACAGAGGGCAGCTAACCCTCTTTTTTTATGAATCAAAGATGCTACCCCTTTTTTTGTTGCTTTTTTTGTTTTTTTTCCTTTTTTTACCCCTTTTTTCTATAAAGTAATTTCCCTTAAAAAGCCCCTTAGGAAAATGGAACTAAAAAAACCCCTAAGTGCCACCGCCACTTTTCATCCTATAACAAAAAATCTGATCCACTTCAGGCGTTGGCTCCTGAGTAAACCCACCCCAGAGAGCTGCCTATATATCAGGGGAAATATGGGAAATCAAGGTTAGGGCTATCCTTTGCCACTTTTTTTTGTTACATGTGAATTCTAGTAACTAAGTGTTACAAGTAAGTGTTACAACAACAAAGGTGGCATAAAAGAGTAATCCAGAAATAAAAACATAAATCACTGATGTAATTCCAACTAATTCTTCAATAATGTAACTGGTTCCTCTTGGAGCCTCGTCATCGTTATCTGATATCTCCAATTGCGTCTTTGAAGGGCATCTGCAACGGAGGCATTCAGCTTCGCTAGTGCCTCAAGGAAAACAGCATCCTTGCAGCAGCTTGTCTCTTCCTTCGCTCATGGCTGACAAGGCAGAACGTTCAGCCGTTTGTGTGATGCGGCACAGAACATTAACCGCAGCTCGGCACTCCCCAGCTGAGTGGGGGGTAACGAAAACGCTGCGTAAATAATTTGCGAAGAGCGTACGGTATTTCGGTGTGCGTTCGAGGGCATTGTGAGCATTTTGCAGGAACCACCAGTAATCAAGCTGCTCTTTCTCTCCGTCGCGAAAGATGTAGGCTACGGTAAGTCCTTTGAACCATGTAAGCGCATGATATTTTGCAGCCGGAAAGTAAGTTCCATCGGGACAGAGTAGGGTCTGAGGGTCAATCATATCAGGTGTGACCCGGAGGTAACAAGCCAATATCTTCTGTGTTAGTCGTCAAACTCCGGACGATGATGCGCAAGTAAAACGATGTTCATCAGTATCCAAAAGGTGACAATCTGGGCAATAAGTGGAGTCTGCCAGTCCAATAGTGTGAAGTCGCTGTAGTGTGGCATATTTTTTGTTGGCGATCTGATACCACTTCGAACGCACCGTGGAGGACAGAAAGTTGTGGTGTATCGTTTTCCACACTCTTGGCCAGTGAACCGTAGGGTACTTGTTTTCCACCACGTTATGGGGAACAGCACGCAGAAGGTTGGTGTAAAAATCTTTCGCCTTTGGTGGACGCGTGGCGTAGAGGTTCGAGCTGACATAGCTGTAATCAAGAATGAAGGTTGACACATGGGAGAGCTGTGATGCGACGTGCGCAACCGACACCGGCGGGACGTTAGAGACTGGCATCAGAACCTGTAGTAAACGACCCGTGAGAGAGGTGTATTGACTTTTCCATCGTTTCCTCATGTTGCTCATGTAAAGGCTAGCTGCTCTCGCCCTGACGTTGACCAATCCCAGCCCTCCTTTGTGCACTGGGAGGGTAAGAGTGTCGTATCGTACTTTAAAGATATGACCTGCGGAAACGTAGTAACTAAAGGCCGCTTGAAGCCGGCGACCTATCTGCAGCGGTAGTGGGAGGACTTGTGCCACGTGATTGAGTTTTGATGCCACGTAGAGGTTCAGGTATTCAACACGTTGTAGCTGGTTCAAGTCCCGGAGCAGGTTCTGTCGCACCATTGCGCGTATGATCTGTAATAACCGTCGGTAGTTTGCTGCAGCTGTTTTACGTACATCTTTCTTGAACGTGATTCCCAAATATCGCAGATCAGAAACTGGTGGGAGGGGAGCGAGGGCTTCCGGTCCGAGACCTCGCCCAATATCCAACGCCGCCGACTTGTTGATGTTCAGAAGACTGCCGGCGGCCTGTCCGTATCGCTCAATCCAGGTTAGTACGCTTTTAACTTCGTCATTGGAACGAACCAGCAGTAGCAGGTCGTCAGCGTATGTCCTATAGCCAAAGGTGACGTCCCGCAGCGTGATGCCAGATAGGCGGTGGTTAAGGCCCCCTAGGAGTGGCTCGAGTGCGATGGCATAAAGGTAGGTAGAAAGGGGACAACCCTGTCGTAGAGACCTCTTATGGGTACTGGTCCTACCGTCCTTCCATTGACTTGGACGTGTGAGCTGGCTGCGGTCCAAAGACGCCGTAGGGTGTCGATGAGGCCCGGGGGGAATCCCATACAGTCCATCACTCGTATGAGGAAGTTGTGGTGCACTCTATCAAAGGCGCGGTTGAAATCTACAGAGACGATCGCCGCTCTCAGACGGCACGCGGAAGCGATTGCTATTAAATCCCTGCAGTCACCGGTGGCCATGTGTATGTTGGCTTCTCCTCCCTGCGACGTCTGTTCAGGAGCGAGGATCATCGGCAAAGTCGTCTTAATACGGCTCGCCATAATCCTGGTGAAAATCTTGTAATCGGCGTTCAGCATTGTAAGCGGCCGATAGTCGTTAATCGATAGCCCTCCACCTGGCTTGTGTACCGGTATGAGAAGTCCTTCTACAAACGCTGGCGGCACAACACAGTCTGGAGACGTAAGTTCGCGGAACATTATAACCCAGCGAGGCATCATGATGTCACGGAACGTCCGGTAGAATTCGATGGGCAATCCATCAGGTCCAGGAGACTTATTGGCCGCACCTTTGTCCACGGCGTCTTCGACTTCTTCGAGTGAGATTTCCTCTGTTAGTGCATTCACGGTAGCCTCGTCGATAGTACGTGTTACCTGCTGTAACACTTCAGTAGTGGCCTCGTCATCGACGATTCTTTCCTTGTAAAGATGACGAAAATGATCCTCCACCGCCTTTACTATGGTTGCTTGGGTCGTACATAAACGACCGTCGTGTGTCCTGAGTTGTGTGATTAAGTGTTGGCGTTGTCGGCGCTTATCCGCCACAACGTGGTGCATAGTGGGTTCCTCCGCAAACGTTCGGTCGTGCCGTCGCGAGCGGACGACTGCACCTTCTATTCGGCGCTTCGTCAATGATAGTATGTGAGCCTTGATTCTGCTTTGATCATGTTGTCTCTCCGGGGAAGGGGGTAAGGCGTCGAGGTCCCTGAGAGTCGCGTAGTAAAAATCGAAGGTCGGTCGATGCCACGCAGTCACGTCCTTGCCATATTGCATAAGTGTCCTACGGATTGCTGGTTTGGCACGAAGGAGCCAGCACTCCAGGGTCGAGATGTATCGTGGGTGGCGACGTTCACAGTCAGTCCACGTTGCTGTAACTTGCCGACGGCAATCCAGGTCCTGGAGATGAGTTATGTTGAGCTTCCAAAAGCCATTGCTGCGCCAGACTTGTTGGGGGCGTAGGTGTATAGTGCAGATATAGGCACTGTGATCAGAATAGGCTTGAGGCCATAGTTCGGCGTCCACCACACCTTGTGTGAGATCTTGTGACACATATATGCGGTCGAGTCGGCTGGCCGAATGACTGGTAAGATGAGTGTGGCCAGAGCGGTTACCGTGGACTTTTTCCCACGTGTCGCACAAGTGAAGTTCTTGGATCATCGCACCCAGTTCCGGACAAGGCGTGTAATGTGGGATTTGGTCCTTGGGGTGAAGTACGCAATTAAAATCGCCGGCGAAGTCGCTGTGGTCGTATCGTCCTAGGAAAAGGGGAGCGACATCTGTGGAGTAGAATCTGGCGCGGTCGTGACGTCTTGTGGTACCCGACGGCGCGTAAACATTAATGAATCGGGTGTTGAGTGCCGTAAATGCTATTCCTCGAGCGGAGGGAAGAAACGTGACGTCGGTAACTTCAATACCTTCACGCACTAATATTGCCACTCCGGTATCTGCAGGGCTACCGGGCGTCACATGTGTGGTGTACCCGTAAAAGTGCGGGAGTGCCGTCGTTGTCGCTTCTTGTAGGAAAGCAAAGTCAACCCCCATGGCTCGTATGGTTTCTTTCAAAAGTTGGATCTTGACAGGAGAACTGATCATGTTGATATTCATTGTCGCCAGGCGGTAAGCCTGGCAACGAGTTGTTTGGGCGAGGTTATCCATGGTGAAGGTGGAGAGAAGCGAACATCGGAAGTGATGTCACCCCCCGCCGAACGCGGTCCTCCTTGTGCTGCTTATGCTGCATGATCCGGCGGCGCCTCAGCTGGCCGCGGGTCGTGATCTTGTGTCTCAACGTCCTCGGCCCACGAAGCGGGCGCGGATGTCTGTTCATGGTCCATAGCCTCAGAATGTTTGATAGTAAGGGACCGGGCGACTTCGCTACCTGCACTGGTACCTTCCCGCTGCTCACTGTTTCTGTCAATGGGCCGATGGTCGAAAGCTGCACGTTTTTCTGTCTGTTCTGCAAGGTTGGAGTCAGTGGTAACAGCTTCAGCTTCGCGGCTGGCTTCTTGAGTGGTCAGTCGTTCTTCCCCGGCCGAATGCGAACCGCTGTGTTCCGACACGGTCCGACGACGCCGCTTTCGGCGTTTCGGTGATCGCTGTTTCCGTACGTGGCCTTCATTGTCAGAAGACGGCACTGACTCATGCTCCGCCGGAACAAACGCTTCGGTCGGTACAATAAGGGAATCAATTGCCATCTTACTGGCGTCAATGTCTGTCGCGTTCGGTAGCTCCAGAGTCGTAGTGCTATTTTCCACCACTGGCCAGGTCGGCGGATCATCCAGGTCTTTGTCTGTGGAAAGTGATTCTTGTACCGCTGAAGCGGTCGGCCGTGTCTGTTGTGTGGAGAACGTCGTGAGCGCCGCCGCGTAAGTAACGGGTAGAATAGCCTTCGCCGCTGGTGGTGCAACGTCCTTCGGTGGGAGTTGTGTGATCCGACGCTGGAGGCACTCGGAACGAAGGTGACATTCCTTACCGCATCCGGAGCACGTCTTCGGTTGGCCGTCATAAATAACTATGGCCCGGCATCCACCTATCTGTAGATAGGATGGCACGTGTCGTTGGAGATCTATGCGCACTTGGCGTACTCCATTGAGTACTGGGTACGTCTTAAACTGGGTCCATTTTTCAGCCACGTGTTCGTGTACCGTGCCGTAGGGGCGGAGCGCCGCTACAACGTCTGCCGCCGGGAGTTCAAATGGAAGTTCGAAGATGCGTATAGTCCGCAGTCCCATTGCGGCATGGCCGACCTCGACGTTGCCAACATTTCCATCTGCGTGGCAGAGGCGGAGTTCTTGTTTCATCTCTCGAAGCACCTTCTCGCAAGTAGTTTCATTTATGAGCTTTACATAGACCGTGCTACTGACGATCGAAAAGTGAATGCCGACAATGTCGGCAGCCGGGATCTTGGCTTCCTCTTTTAAAAAACGTTCGACTTCGAGCGCCTTTGCTCGGGTAAAGTCGTTCCGAAATGTGAATTTCAAGGTTGATCTTCTGTACTGGTTTGCCATGGTCTTGGAGCGCTACGGCGTCACGTTAGTGTCGGCCGAAGAAAGTAAACAAGGCGCGCGGGCCCTCTCTGCCAGCGGAGAGCACACACCGCACGTCCGCTTCGCTCGGCTGCGAGAGCCGCACTGTCATCTGAGCTACCGAAGCACGACTCACGCCCGGTACTCATAGCTTTACTTCTGCCAGTACTTCGTCTCCTACCTTCCAAACTTTACAGAAGCTCTCCTGCGAAACATGCAGAACTAGCACTCCTGAAAGAAAGGATATTGCGGAGACATGGCTTAGCCACAGCCTAGGGGATGTTTCCAGAATGAGATTTTCACTCTGCAGAGGAGCGTGCGCTGATATGAAACTTCCTGGCAGATTAAAACTGTGTGCCCGACCGAGACTCAAACTCGGAGAACATGAGCATGTTCTCCGAAATTTCATGTCTTCTGTGCCACTAACAACCGCAGAGACTTTGGTCCTCACTTCTTTGAAACGTCTAGCATCACAGGATGACGTACCTCGACATGCCTTCTATTTGGTAGTTAACTCAGTTGCCGGAAGAGGTACTCTACCTCATTCCGTAGCATTTTGCCGGCCGCGGTTCTAGGTGCGCAGTCCGGAACCGTGCGACTGCTACGGTCGCAGGTTCGAATCCTGCCTCGGGCGTGGATGTGTGTGATATCCTTAGGTTAGTTAGGTTTAAGTAGTTCTAAGTTCTAGGGGACTGACGACCTAAGCAGTTGAGTCCCATAGTGCTCAGAGCCATTTGAACCATCGTAGCATTATGCAGCCACATTGGCATAATAAGTAGCCACCTCAACGAACGTCTTCCACAGCGCTGTATTGACCGTGCTGGGTCAGATGATGTTACGGCGCTCCAAGACACCTGATATTGCACAATTTTTTTTTGGGGGGGGGGGGGAGGAGGGGAGGGGAGGAGGGACGCGTGTAGGACATAGCTCACGTAACCCTAGTCTCTCAGGACTTACAGCAGCTAAGCCATCGGATAGTCAGCTCTGTTAACTCCATCTATCTGGCTGGTTAGAACCTGTGTGGCAGCAAATACAGACCGGATACCGATCTGCTGTGTCACAAATGGACCAAGTTCTACAGCATACTGGTTCAAACCCTTTTACAAGCTCCAAATCTGATGTGTGAGCAGTCCACCGCCTCCCTGCACGTTTTTCTGTCTGAAAAGACCCATGATCACACAAAAGCACAAAAAGAGCTCATAATGTTGTGCGATGTGTTTGGTGTCTGTGAGGGTACTTGTTTTGGTATTGCCGTGCTTTCTCTCGACCGTTTCCATATGCCTGGCGGTACACAAACACCATCTCGGCATGTTCTCGACAAAAATATCGCAACATTCTGCTGCTTACAGGACGCAGCATTAATCACTTAGCCTGAAACACACAAGGAGCATACGGCACGTGGTGAGAGGAACTGTCATTGGTCAGGCGATACATTTCCGGACCCATGTTCATAAAACCTTTTTTCCCGTCAGGAATCGGTGGCTACAATTTGTAGGTTTTATATGAGTGATTCAGTTAAGCTGTACACAAAAGATACTTTTTGATTCGTTTAAGGAATCGTAATTTCGTTTACACCCCAATGAACTATAAAAAAGTCATTACTCTGTTTTCATAGTTACATTAGTTAAAGAGATATCTGTCCAACTTCGCTTTTCCAAATGGTGCTACAGTAATTTTTACTGTTAATATTGTAGTACCAAAATAGACTAATTCGTCATCGTTTCACAAGCAACACGAACTTTCACACAATACAGTACCAGTTTCACGCTAAAAACACATAAATTCTAACTTCTAAATATTGTAACGTCTCCGAAACAACTAGACGGATTTTGAAGAGTAAAGCCGTTGATTTCGCTTCTTTCATAATTACGGCACTACAAGCGTAGATTGCTGTAACTTTATTTGAAAAAATTAATTTGAAACCTATAACTTTGTCATTAATGAAACGAAACTACACGTCGTTTTGTGAGACTTTTTCACATCTCAGTCCGGTGAGAACGAATTACCTGAGGTGAACAGCATACTTGAATGAGTAGTTTGAAAATATTTTTCGTTTAGAATCACAGGTTGCAGTAGAAAAAACAAAGAATGATTTCTTTCACACTATTCGCTTTTTACCGCCAAAATCGAGCAATCAATATTGAAAATAATGTTTTCGTCGTATTCGTAGGCACAACTGTTTTGAATCTATGTTAATCAAAATTCAGAAAGTATTGTTTTTGCATAATCTTTCCAGAATCACCAATGACGATGCCTTATCAGTAAATCGAATCAGGTCTACTGTAAATCTCATTTAACTTGGAATACTCTGAAAAAAAAACATTATTATTATTATTGTTATTACCTAGCAAGTTCAATAAAAGGCTAGCCAATTTATTTTCATTGCTTGCCTACTTCACCTTTCGAAGAACTTTAAATTGGAAAGAAAACTGAAAAATTAATAAAATTTAGACACCGTACGTAGGACGCCAAGAAACAAAGCAAGGTAAGGTACAATGTTGAATTTCTACAAAACGTTTGTAGTAGCAGCTGGTTTTTGTGCGACTGAACCAAGGGTTCTCACTAAAGAGGTCGAAAGTGGAGTGCGAAGGTTCAAACGTTCGGATGTTTTACTAGGTTGTGTGACAAATAAGGACAGGAAATGAAGTGAAGTCAGAAAGTAGGCACTTAATATTTGCAGAACTTCGTCAAATTTGGAGATCTCATATATACTATGAAAATTTGCCAAAATCTTTCGGTAGATATCAGGTTAGGAGGTTTCCATAGAGCGGGCATAACAAAGAGATGATAGAAACATTTAGTTCGATGTTCTCGAAAGGTAGAAGAAGTGCTGTTTTTGTCGTGATGTTAACGGCACCCTGCGCGTGGGACGTTAATTCCCCAGTCCAGAGGCTGTTAGTCCCCTACCAGAGGTATGGGAGGACACAGAAGGCTGCAAGTGGTCCATTTCCTTTTCTCGATGTCAATGGTTTACTCTGTGCTTTTTGCACAACATCGTCGTCCTTGCTTGTGGTGGTCAGATGTGGTCCACAGGAGCTTTGAGGACGTGTATGCCTCTCCACACATATCCAAGCTGTGCAACATAGCAGCCTCATCCGAATGCCGCACAAATCTGAATACTGCACGATTCGACCAGCCGGCCAAATGGAGGCCCACAATTAAGCCTATAACACGAGGACTATCCTAGGTAAGTTCCGATCGGTCGCGAAATTGAAACCACTGTGAAAATCCGATGAGGCTTTCTATGCACAGATGTGCTGGCTTGTCTCTCTCATACGCTCGTCGATCGCGTCACGTCGGTCTTTTCAGTTCTGAGTGCACAGTTAGCTCTTCAAGATGCTTAGGAAATAGCGTCCCTTGCTAGTATGAGGGCCTCGTGAGATTTCCTCTGATGTCACGAACCCCACATAACACAACTGTCATGCGGATCCTTCTTCACGACAATTGAAGACAAGCCCGGAAAGACTGGCTAACCGTCAAAGGTAAAAAGCTTAGAGATAAGTGTTGCCACCTGTTGCTGGATACGGGAACTATCAAAATTGACATTGATCTCACCCCTAAATATCATAAAGTGATATTTAGCGGTGATACCAGTGCCAATTTTGATAGTTCCAGTATCCAGCAACAGATGGCAACACATCTCTAAGCTTTTACGTTTAAGGTTTAGCCCGTTGTTCCGCGCATGTCTTCAGTTCACCGCTGCACTGTGCTAGGTCAATGAAGATGCTCCTGCATTTTTTATGGGAAGCGTTTGATCACCCACAATACAGCCCGCAACTGGCTGCCCCTGAAACAGTCAACGTGCTGTAGAGTATTGAGGAAACTACAGGCGGCTGCCTTCTATGACGAGAGTGTTGGAAAGTAGGCGACAGTTGTCTAACTCGGAGCGGCGACTATGTATATAAGTAATTCCTGAGCTTTACAATGGTTTGCGTTGCGCGACCATTCGGAGCTTCCTTCCCGAATAGCGCACGTATGTCTGAGCGGAGCGCCTGCACTGCTGGCTACCCGCTGAAAAGAGAAGTAAAGCGGGCCCCGGCCGGAGTAGGGGCTACCCTCACCGGTCTTCCTGTATACGCAGACTCGTCGGCGGCCACCAGGCGGGCTCAGCTATACCATAAGATGGCAGGGTGTACACGGTTCCGCACAACACGTAACTGGGAGTAGTCTGCGATGTATCGGCGCCCTGCACAGCCCCGAGGCTCGGAAGACGTCCACACCGAGTGAGCCGTCTGGGTCAGGGGCCGAGAGCTTACGCTCTTCGTTAGTCAGGTGCTCATTTCGGTACCATCGTTACTTTCACGACGCCGTCAAACGTTGGCCTATCACCGAGACGCCGACCCAGGAACTCGGCCACCAACTAAATTTACGTGGTCGACGCTGCTCATCAAGAGGCGCCAGAGTAACTGCTTTGTTGTTTAACTTTTCCGGCAAAGCCGAATATCCCTCTTTGGCTAGAGATACTATTTTGTTGTACACCAGGAACACTGATTTTTTTCTCCGTATTGTGGGTCTCAGAATCGGCCAGTATATTGGTTACTTTGTGTGTCAGAAGACACGTTGTGTTGGTACTTCAGAGTTAATAAAATCCTAACAAGTGACTTTTTCTGTCCGCAGTCCGCGGACATAGCAGCCCCATTCAAATTTTGCCAGATGCTGATAAATCTGTCTGTCACGAGTACGCACCACCTCCCTGTAATTTACAACGTTCACACAACAGCTGATCTGTTCACGTCCATTATATTCCCTATCAGACCTGGTGCCAGACCTGTTTAACAACACTATACACGAACTCTACTAATGCATTCAAATGGCCGTTCTATATATTATTATATCTCTAACTATTTACATATTCGCCTTTGTTGTGTGCGAGTACGTCGTCACATTGACATCAGACTATGTCTTCTGGGTGTGTTTTGTCAGATAATGTATGATCGCACATAGGCAGTTTCAGTTTGCATGCGAAACAATGTAGGAATTTTGGTACCTGACTCAGCTTCACCAGAAGTCGATGCTAGCTATCGAGTACAGCGTTTTACGCGAAGAATACTGTTTCCTGAACTGGGTCTACATTCTCCTACGTGATGTAACTTGTGCTATAACAGAATAATAAAAAAAAGAATGGAGGTAATTTACATGTGCGGACAATGGAAAGAACTCATAATAAAGATTATTAATAATCATTAGAGAATCATCAGATTCAAGTCGTCAAATTAAAGGATTTATTAATCTAAATAAAATGTTAGTAGGAAGTCATATACTTGAGAGTAGTTAGAAGTGTAAGTTAAGCATACGTTACAGTTCATGGCGTTTAATTAAAACGAAAGTGTTGAAAGGTATATATACACAGTGTTGTATCTGATGTGTGCTGGATATATACTTACTCGTATTAATGACTTTTTTTATCTGACAAGATAGTATTATGTTCGCTAACTGCAACAGGAATCTGAACAGAAGTTGGAAATAAGGTAAAGAAAGTTGTTTTGTTACTAATGCGATGCGCGTATTCATAAGTGATGACTGAGACAATGTATACCACTCACATTCAATGATTTTGTAAAGACAATCAATTTACTGAGTGTGTTAGTCTAAAAAATAACTGAATGTGAGTGGTATACTTTGTCTAAATCATCACTTATGACTGCTACCATTGCATTAGTAACACTACTTTTTTTCGCTTTATTTCCCACATCTGTTTAGATTCCTTGTGTAGTTAACGAACATCATAAAAAAATATTACTGGCAGCAGCGGGTAAGTATTTATCCAACACACATCAGATACAACACGTCTTTACTCTTGACAGTTCTCCATACATTTTCCAATCTAAAGTTACTCTAACATATTACCCATAACACCTTGAATCAGAGGTCGCTGTTGAGTAGCGACGCTACCACACTTTCGATACTACATTTAACCATCCCTGGTTCAATATAATATTTTCTTACAAAACTTAAATTAAAATAGCCTGCGTATATACCTTTCAGTGTCACAGTTCATATTTTAAAAACAGGTGTCTCAGCTGAATGTAAAATTTTCTATCAGTGACTTATCGTCAGAAAAATAAAAATAGTTTAGGGAAGTAGAACGCTGTATCTGAAGACACTTCTAGCTCTTTGGTGGATGAATTTCCAGAACCAGAGAAACACAATTATTTTATTTATGTTGGGATACTAATACTAATTTTTATAGATTTAGCTTTTAAAAGGTATTCATAATGAATAATTTCATAAAACGTTTCATCCCTATGTCACTCCCTTGGGGGATTTAATGCTCATAAACACTGAAAGACCTTTTTCTTTTTTTTATTTCCAACCGAGAAGTCAAATACCAGTTTACATAGATGAACCTTTAAAAATACTTTAGTAGTTCTGTAAAATGATTTATTTTCAAAAAAGACTGTCACCCACTGTTTGACCCCTACAGGGGTGAACTTTCCCAAAATGCTGAAAGAAATATCTATTTATTTACTTCTGCCCGAGAGACCAAACACCATTTTTCGTAATCTTAATACTGACATATTTTCAATAAAACCTTTCACTCCCTATTTCACCCCCTTAAGCGTTAAATTTTAAAAAAAAAACCTTTTTAAACAACGCCTACAGTGTAAAATTAAGAGCTTCTACAAATTTCAAGTTCCTGTCCTTAGTGGTATAGGCTGGGTGGTGATAAATCAAAGAGTGAATCAATAAGTAGGGTCACTGCCTTTTATATACAAAGATATGTTCTTTGTGTGACAAGATTAAAGCACTGCAATAATGAGAAAGCCACTAAATTTACACGTGACATGAGGTTTGTATATTTCTGTGTGAACGACTTAAAAGGATGACATAGGATTAATAATTTCAAGTAACTTACGCAGCTTGTTACACATTTGTAAGAAAAGATTTCCTTTAGTTATGTAATATAGTGCCAAAAATATATTTCGTAAAACATATCTGCTAGAAATTGAAATATACCAAAACTACATTTTCTCGAAACTGATTCCAGTAGGGATGATTTTGTGTTCTACTGAGGCACTCATAAAACTGAATGTAATACTAAACAGAAAAAAATTAAAAAAGCACAAAAAAATCTTGGCTCACAATTTAATAAATATCTACTGATTAACGTTTCTGAGGACATGTAGACATCAGAGAAAGCTCGTTTTAGAATTTAATGTTAAATTTAGGAGGATCTAGATATTACGTAATAGGAATATTACGGGCAGAAGTAAGAAATGGCAGAAATGGGAAGAAACTGATACAACATAAAAAAGCAGTAAAAAAGAACTGGATGCTGGAACGAATATAATAATTACAAATGGAATTTTTCGGATGGCGAACTGTTATAAATCATAAACATTTATACATTCATTCTCCTTTAACCCCATAAAGACGTAGGGAAAGAAAAATTGTGTATTGGGGCGAAGTAAGGATTGTTTTTTTTTTTTTTTCTTTTTGCAGTTATTATCACACTGTCTAAGAATACCTCTATCTCCCGTGGAGCTTATAGCTTTGAGTAAGTACTCAGACTAATGCATATGTTGCGTTGCGGTATACGTCTTTTTAATATTATAGTTGCCTTTGATGAATCGCCTCGTCTGCTTTGGTAAGCTAAGGTATTTCCAGTGGAAACACAAAAGTGCCACATATTGTACTGATGTGCAAGTTTGTTTACTTGTTGACTTTATTGAACACGGGTAGACCATTAACGCGGGACGCTATCTCTCTATCGTCCAAAGTTTGCGCCAAGCAATCAAGAACGAGCGGCTTGGTGCATTATCTCGGGGAGTTAACTTGTTTCAGGACTCTGTTAGGGCCCCTTCGGTGAACGTGCCATTGGAAACTTTATAGAAGTTTCAGTTGGAAATTCTGTTACACCCTCCAAAAACCGCTATCTCTAACCGAACGCTACCACAATTTTAGCGGTGATTTTCTCGGTTTTTAAAGTTATCCAAGAGACAACCATAGATATTTTATGAGTCCATAATTAAGAAATTCGCTCATCAGTGAGAGTAAATACGTAACAAATTCACTGATGGTATTCTAGCCTTTCGTCATGACTGTACTGGAGACAGTTTCCCGTCAATTCTATTGGTCACCCCTATTAATGTTAAGATTGCCGGAATTGAGAAAATCTTAAAGCATTTACAGACATGTTTACAGAAACTAAAACTTAAAATAGATAATAATAACTTTAGTTGCGGCATAAATACGCCTAGGAGGGCAACCGTAATGTAAATTCTAAACATTTGTTGTAGACACTGTTGTAGTCGGTCGCTTAAAAACAACAGATCTGTTCAGCGCCGATGTTGAGAGTGTGCACATATGACACTATGTACAAAGGGATTTTGTTCAGTGTTCGGAGGGTGGGCTACGTCCAGAAGGCGTCAGATGCAAAAAACTTTTAGCAACAAACAATCTGTTGCACTCAAGCTACCCATTACAGCAGTGTACAGAGTGTTCTGAAATTCATGTTGCAAACTACTATGGCTTGTTGAAGGGAGACAGCAGATAATATACGAATAGAAACCCACGTCTGGTTTCAAATTCAGATGCGTAACATGTCTTTAGCTGCTGAGGGAAAGAGAAAAGTTTCGGAGTTGTTTGTAGTGGTGTGCAGCAGTGTAGACCAGATGACGGCCACTGAATGCCTGTCAGGAAATGTGGTTTCAGCATGATGGTGCACCACCTCACTTCTCACGCGCGATTCGGTGACATCTCAACAGACGATATGGCGAAAGGTGGACAGGCCGAGGTGGTCCAACCGCGTGGCCGCCGCGATTGCCGGATTTAACTCCTAATTTAACTCCTACGGGCCACTTCTTGTGGGGTCGCATGCACATTAATTTACTGGACCCCTGTAGAGACAGAGGAAGATTTGCAAGCACAAATTCTGGCCGCTGCATTAGATGTTAAAGAGATACGTGGGATGGAGAGCGTGTACCAAAACATGCTTCGTAGGTACAATGTCTGTAACAACGTCGATGGACGCCACATACAATCATTTACGTGATGCATCAGTGCTGTACTGTACGTACGATATTACAAGTTCTTTTTTGTTTCGGAATAAAGCAAGCACATAACGTTTAAGTGATAGTACAAACAAATACGCTTAAGTGGTAAATGGATGTTTCGTTAAGTTTCCTTTGGAACTGTTATATAATAACTGAACTCCTCACTCGTAATTCATTTCCTCAAAAAGAAGAAGTGGGTGAGTTAAACATCTGAATTGAAATCGGCGTCCAAAAGAAAAAGTACGATTTCGGAAATGTGTTCCTATTCAAAATATAATGTAATCACTACTTTTTGCATGTCCTAGAAGTCTGTAACACGAATTATTAGGAATGATTTAAAATAGAATTATCATATAAAGTTGATCGTCGGTAAAGCAGATGCCAGACTGAGATTCATTGGAAGAATCCAAACGAAATGCAATCCGAAAAAAAGGAAGTAGGTTACAGCACCCTTGTTCGCCCACTGATTGAATACTGCTCAGCAGTGAGGGATCCGTACCAGATAGGGTTGATAGTAGGCATAGAGAAGATCCAACGGAGAGCAGCGCGCTTCGTTACAGGATCATTTAGTAATCGCGAAAACGTTACGGAGATGATAGATAAACTCCAGTGGAAGAATCTGCAGAAGAGACGCACAGTAGCTCGGTACGGGCTTTTGTTGAAGTTTCGAGAACATACCTTCACCGAAGAGTCAAGAAGTATATTGCTCCCTCCTACGTATATCTCGGAAGAGACCATGAGGATAAAATCAGAGAGATTAGAGCCCACACAGAAGCATACCGACAATCCTTCTTTCCACGAACAATACGAGACTGGAATAGAAGGGAGAAACGATAGAGGTACTCAGGGTACCCTCCGCCACACACCGTCAGGTAGCTTGCGGAGTATGGATGTACATGTAGATGTAGAATTTCCGAATCCTTTGCATAAGAAGGACTCACAATAGAGAATAATAAGAAGGTCTGCTTTAAACAGGATAATTTGCTGAGGGTGTTAAGTTTCTTAACAAATCTCGATAATGACGAAAGTTTCATCACGGCTGTTAATCCGAGGTTTTTTTTATATGTAGGAGCTTTAGCGGACATTCAGCTATTAAGTATAGCTCAACTGAGTATTCAATATTTTCTTTATAAGCAGCATACAGAAGAATTATTCCTCTTATCCCAGTATTAATAAATCATATACTAAGACCACTAATAACTCTAAACTATAATTGTTTCAAATCTTAAAAGTGTAACTTAAACTAATAACACTCAAATCATAATATGACTAATCTACTATACACTCAAAACATCATTTAAATGCGACTATGCTAGAGCTGCGTTATTTGTTCGCTTCTTTCAGTGTCTGATGCTTACTGGATAAAGGTAAGACGTTAAAATATAGCAAAAGATACACATAATGGTATACCACTCTATGTAAGTCACATCACGATATCAACGAACAGTGTGCGCTACTATCATTGTTTGTCCCAGCGACAGAACTACGACTGAAGTTTCTGTTTTCCGAGAGTGAGGTATCTATATTGAGGTTGCTCCATCAATTGGGCAAATTAAATCTGATTTAGTCAACATTAATTTATCGATGTCACTGGTTGTTAAGCTCTGTGGTTGTTGACTACATTACTTTAAGGATTATGGCAGTCAACTTATACGTACTTTTATTTATACCAAACGCGTTTCTGTTTCTCGTCCATCTTTAGTTGGCGTAATACATGTTTAAGTCTTCAATTAGCACATCGTTAAAAACATCGACTCCACGTTTCTGCTGCTGCCTTCAAAACAACAATTTTGTTTACCTACTACACTCCACAAATTCCATATTTATTATATATTATTCTTTAGATACAGTTACTTGCTATTCATCTTGTTGCTGTTCCTATTTCCTCCATTTGTAATCGAGTAGCAAATACTTTATCTCTGTGTGATGCACAAAAAAAGCACAAGCATTTCTCACATTGTCAGCTGACATGTTTGTTTACAGCAGAAAATTATATCTACAGTCAATGTTCCCTTTGGTTACGGGTACGAAAGTACTGCTGAAGTCAGGAGTATAGCTTATTTTACAGAAGTGCAACTTAGTTTATAGTCTTTTTCCCTTTTTTATTGACTTTAACAGTAGCTAAAAATAATTATAAAAAAAACTGAAAAACAAGGTAAACTTCATCAGTACATTGCGTGATAACCAATTTTAATTTTTATTTGTCTTTTTAATGATTTTGAAAACTGCTAGCTGCAGCGTCCAAAGAGCAGTCGATCTTTAGATTTTTTCTTTTTTTAAGTGATGTCCTAGCTAAAGTTGTAAGTATGTATTACACAAGCTCAAGATGGACTAAAGCCAGAAACGCGTATTACCATAAGTAACAAGAAAGGGACGCGTGGCTGTATTTCTGAAGGTAACACAAACAACTTGTTTATAATGAGAAACGATAGAGCTTTTCTCGTTGATGTTGATGGTTGTATGAAACAGAGCGTGAATAGTCTTTTATTGTGCTGACTCTCCCTACGCTGCCACGTGAGTCACATTTCTTAAGAGAAACGCAATACCTGGAGAACTATACACCTGTCAGGCGCCTTTCCATAACGTGCTCGTAAGTTCAAAATACTTTGAATACAGCCCAACTGGGAATATTGAACCACTGAACGAAATTAAAGGACGGGGCAATGAGTATGAACTATCATTTCAGCGGAGATTTATGGGTTGGATTCCACTATAACAATATCTGTACATAGAGACGTTGAGAGAAAAGGCAGTATTTCGTGTTATGTTCGTATATTTGTTACTGCAAAAGTAAGATAATTGGTAAATCCTAGAATTAACGTGTGAAACCTAAGAGTTGCCACCGCGGTGTGGTAAAAGTCCTAAGTTGTTCATTATATGCATAGATTTCGATCTTTTACCAAGAGACATTGGTAAATCTTAGGATTTACCAACACAAACTGGCAAAAGCTGGATCGAAGACTCCCGCCTCCGTCGTGCAGTTTGTGTCAAGTTTCAGTCTCGCCAATCTTGTGTTCAGATAACATTCTTTGTTGGCAATTACGAGTTCTCAGGCCGCTCACCGCTGTGTAGTTTCAGTCAGTGTCGAGTACCGTGCGTACGGCCATCTTTGTGACTCGTTTTAGTGGTGTTTCATCTGCAGCTTTGCATCACAAAATGCGTAACACATTTTACGTACTTTTATGTGAATCAGTGAATAACAATGACAACAATTTTTATCTAACTGTTGAGGAATATAATATTCTGTTAAGCGAAGTCAAAATGAAAAACCGTTTCCAATAAAAAATCTGTTCACTACAGACTTTTGAAGCTATGTGATGCTCTCAGCATCGGAGGTGAAGAGAAACTCATAACACCGGTGTCTGCTGCAAAAGAAGAAATTCGTCATCACCTTCGTTTCAACTAACTGTTTGACGTACTACATGAGACCCACACTGCTATAGGCCATGGCGACCGAACATGTATGACTGTGTAACTGAATCGTAAATACAATAATGTGACTGTTGAATCAATCGTTAGTTATTTGAGATTATGTTGACTATCTCAGAAAAAGCAAAAAGGGGTGTTGTTGTGAAACATACCATACACAGTGAAATGAACTCACGATGCCTGATCGACTTAATCGACATGCAGACAATGCCAGACAAAAAGTCCAAGTGCATACTTGAGCCGTGGCTGGCTCGAGTCATGCTTGCCTTGGATTAAATCTTGGGTGTAGTCCTGTGGTTTTATTTCTCCTGCAGTTTTCACGATTATGTTGCTGTCCTCTCCGTGAGTGGCAGCAGCAACGTGTATCGATACTAGTACTGCTGTAATATCTTTGATGTAGAGGATGTAGTTTCGGCTGGGCTGTGTGTGACCAGTCGGTCGGTTGGCGGGGAGCACCAAGGAAGTATCCATCGCGCGTGGTCTGTTCGGGCCCGCTGACTGTGTGTACACGTGGTTGGAGTGTGAGGTGCTGCTTGCGAGTGCTACGAAGTTGGTCGCCCACCGATCTTGGACATGAAAGTTGATTCCTCACTTAACCTACTATCGAGCCTCAACTATTTACACTTCTTCGTTTGATCCTGGTCATCGCTTTTGGGACATTCCCATGAGCAACAACGTGTGTGTATTCAAATCGGCTAAGATTACAGCCGTCTTCCTGTGGAGTTTGACTTGACTTAATTTATTCTCTTTTATTGAAACTGACCAGCGGTATCTTCTGCCTTGTGGCCTTTGACGTTCCGGTTACCTGCCCTGGTTGTTCACGTATCTTTCGGCAGTGTATTTTCCACGTCGTGTTGTTGCTGTCCAGTGCAGCTTGTGATTCAACAGCTGAGTTGTTGTTGGTAAATGTGGACGCCAATATCCTGAGTGTCGTTTTGCTGGTTGCGTGGAGCGGAAATGATTTTGTTGATTGGTCGGTCCGCTATTCTCGCCGGCCGTTGTAGCCGAGCGGTTCTAGGGGCTTCAGTCTGGAACCGAGCTGCTGCTACGGTCGCAGGTTCGAATCCTGCCTCGGGCATGGATGTGTGTGATGTCCTTAGGTTAGTTAGGTTTAAGTAGTTCTAAGTCTAGGGGACTGATGACCTCAGATGTTAAGTCCCATAGTGCTCAGAGCCGGATTTGGCTGTCTGTCGGTTGGGTTGCCTTCAGATTAAGAAGTCGTTAGACAGGCTGCCTGTCTCACCTAAACGGGCGAATTTTGCATGAAATGTTTTAAGATAAGGCCTTCTGCCTTTTGATCGAAACTCTTCTTATTGCTTAGTATGCGGCATCCAGCCAAGTTCCATTAAAATTAAATTCTTAGGCCTTCGGCCTGTTTTGATTGAAGATTTAGAAAATATTTTTGGGTTAAACCTCCAGAAGAACCTTGTATTTCAATTTCTTCCTGAGGCCTTGAGTCTTGGATTTTGAGTGTGGCCTGCAGCCAATCTCAGGTTAATCAGAGGAGGTCGATTAAAGTTTTGAGTATTTTGCATCCTTGTTGTAATATTGTGTGCTGATAAATAAAGTTTGTATGTTGAGTGCAACTGACAGCAACTTATATTGGCCCCTTTCCACAGCCTAATCCGTTCTGTCCTGCTAGCCCAGGCATTTCAATACTTGTATACCAAGTTCATTTGAGAAGATTTGTTATCCTTCTTGCACTAAATTTGAAAAGGGCTGATGAAGTAGCATATCATCTTTTGGACATCTTTACCACCTTTGGTACCCCAAGTATCCTTCATTCTGATAATGGTAGAGAGTTTTGTAACCAAATCATTCAAAGTTTACGTGGGTTGTGGAGTGATATAAAAGTAGTCCACGGAAATCCGATTCACAGTCAGTCTCAAGAATCAGTCGAAACAGAAAAATCAAGATACCGAAAATGTGTTATCAACTTGGCTGGAAACAAATGAAACTTCAAAATGGTCTGAAGGAATGAGGTTTGTGCAGGCAATGAAAACTAGGGCCTATCATGAAGGAATCAGATGTTCACCATATGAAGCAACGTTTGGGGTTCCAATGGAAATGGGCATTGCGACCTCAGTTGTTCCAAGTGACTTAATAAAAAATATAAACACTGAAGAAGACCTGGAAACAATGTTTAACCCCCCTTCACTGACTAACAGGAAATTGAAAATGACGGCCAAGGAATTGATGCCAGTGAATCAAGTACTGGAACAGAAGGAACAGAGATAGAAAGTGCGGCTGCACCAGAGACACAGGATTGGACGACAGTTAACAACGATACGCCGGCGCCAGCTGACGGTTGCGACGGGAGGCTGACAACTTCCAAAAGGGGTAATAAAGTGAAACGGACCCAAGAGGTTGCGAAAGAAGGTCTTCAATTGCAGGCAAAGAAACTGAAAGCAGCCTCATGTAACACAATTCCAAAACCTTCAGTTGGACAGAATGTGAGAGTTAAAGTACCGGATGTAGACAGGGTAAAAATTGATGAAAAATCTATTATAGAATCAGTGATTAATATTTAGGGTGACATTGTGCAATGAAAATTTTATCGACGTCGAAGAAGTAGCAAGAGAAGAAATTAGTCTACGGGAGTGGTTGCCAAACAATGTTTTGTTGGAGGACAAGGGTTCCAAAAGTGAAATTACTTAACAAATGTTCAACTAAAAAATACTTGTGCAAATCGTTTTCCGTATTACGTAATTCGAAATGCCATAATAGCCAGCCTTTTTGTAACAAAAATTAACGTCCGCCAGATAGCCTCTTTTACAACATTTTTCATTAATACGGAATATTGCTCATTATAAGCACATTGGAATGGAAGAACGTTTAAAATATATAAATTTACAGTAAACACCAACTATTTCAATAAATTTCGAAGCTGATTTTTTTAATGAATACGGGTTTACTAGCTGATAAGGACACATCCTAAGATTTTCCAACGTCTTTTGATGACTGGAAACGTATTGCCTGGTCGGACGATTCTCGTTCCTAATAGTATCGAGCGAATGGTCGTGTACAGGTACGGAGACAACCTAATGAGTACATGGACCCTGCATGTCAGCAGGGGACTGTTCAAGCTGGTGGAGGCTCTTTGATGGTGTGGAGCGTGTGCAGTTGGAGTGATATGGGGCCACTAATTACGTCTAGATACGACTCTCACAGCTGACACGTATGTAAGCATCCTGTCCGATCACCTGCATCCACTCATGGCCATTGTGCATTCCTACGAACTTGGGCAGTTGAATTATTTGTAGCGTTCATAAGTTCATGTCCATTGTGCATTCCGATGAACTTCGGCAATTCCAGCAGGGCAATGCGACACCCCACAAGTCCAGAATTGCTACACAGTGGCTCCAGGAACATTCTTCTGAGTTTAAAGACTCCACAGAGATGAACATTATTGAGCATATCTGGGATGTCTTGCAACGTAGTGTTCAGAAGACATTTCCACCCCCCTATTTACGAACAGCCCTGCAGGTTTCATGGTGTCATTTCGCTCCAGCACTACTTCAGACATTAGTCAAGCCCATGCCACGTCGTGCTGCGGCACTTCTGCGTGCTCGCGGAGGCCCCAGACGATATTTGGCAGGTGTACCAGTTTCTTTGGCTCTTCAGTGTAATTGCCTTCAGGTAAGCGCTTTTTCAATGAATCCGAGATGGAGTGCTACTAGTTGATCCGTTGTGACTTTGTTGCTTCAGTTAAAAGCTGCTGTGTTTGTCATGAAATAATTTCTAGGTAATAAAATTTGGTTCTGATTTAACTCGACAGAAGCATTCGGCCACCACTTCGGTCACTACACACTACTACTCAAAATTGTCCGTCCCTTTCCGTATCGACCTTTTTACATATATCTACTGTATAATATTTCTTCGTGTTGTTCAGGATTTCATACTTGGTTTGGCTATTGGAAATTATCCTTGGCTTTGCGAACACGCGGAGGCAGTCAGAATTACATTTTATTCGTTCTGTCATAATAGGCCTGATGGGAAGCAGCTTCCATCTGGTGACCGTGCAACGATCGACATGAAAACACTGTTCGTCTTAATTTTGACACCTTTTTCACACAAGCATTTTGAAGTAACTGATGTTTTTCAGTCGACGCATGAGTACAAATACTTCAATTCTGTCCGCCTCCATAGCTTAGCGACAGCGTTACCGCCTACCACGCAGGGGGCCCGGGTTCGATTCCCAGCAGGGGACTGAGTGTTATGTGTCCTTCATCATCACTGACTTGCAAGTCGCCGATGTGGCGTCAACTAAACAGGACTTGCAATACAGCGGTCGAACTCCCCCGAATGGGGCCTCACGGCCAACAATCCCATACGATCATTTCATTTCCACACCATAGTTCTGATAAATACCATATTTACGCCAATCTAATGCGCCATCCAATGTAATGAGCACACCAGTTTTAAAAGTTGAAATCATAAAAAAGACTTTGTTGACGCTTCACTGGTCGTTTAAGTTATTTTACACAACAGTGGATGTATTTACGTCAACATGTAATACCAAAAATGCAGATAAAATACCTTCTGCACCTTCGAAAATTTTCACCGTTTAATATTCGTTGATAACTTTCACTTTACTATTGATTCTGAATCTGTAAGCTGTATTACAGATATTTAATACGTAGTCGACGTATTAGTGTATTTATTTTTGACTTTATACACCGGATTGTACTTATAACGAAAATATTGTAAATTGCTGGAGAATAGCCAAGGGAACTTTACTGAAATGTATCGATAGCAACTACAAAATGGTAGTAGCTGTGCCGTTGTTTATCTTTTGTTATGGAGAGTTTCTGTCGCGTTGCCAGCAGTGAGGAGGCAGAGCAGCTTGAGTCATCAAAGAGTGCGGAAGTGTTTGTTGGGCGCTCCCGTCAATGCGGTGTGCAGCTATGCTCACCTGATTTGTTAACCTGCGAGTACAAAGATGACAGTAGGAGTGGACAGGCGGAGGCAGCTATAATTCCAGCTGTTACCTGTCCCATGATTAGCCGTGGCTCTGGGGGTGACTCGGGGTTATTCTCATCGAAAGCAGGAGCAGCAACAGCAGCAGCTCAGCACTGTCGTCGGTTACATTGTTCGTCGTCCGCACAGTTACATAATCGTAAGACTGTTACGGCATTGCCCAGCAACATTTATTTCACAATGTATGAGTAATTTTAATAATAACTTGGCAATAGTTAAAATTTGTGGGGCACCTGTGTTGTCATTTTCCTCAGACATTATTACCAAGTAGTGCCCCTTTTTCTTTCCACGCAATCACCAAGTGTTGTAAGAATATTGTGAGGTAATGGGTGAGTTGCGGCGCCCTGAAAACGTTCTAAGTGCGGAGTTGACGTGGCCGAGCTGGGGCCTCTCGCCGGGTCGCGGCCCGGCAGCAACCATCTGGTGCCGAACGTTAAGAAGGGTAGCCCCAGTGCGTGGTCCAGCCATGTGGTTGGGAATTCCATGGTGATGCTGTGTCGATGAATGACACATGCTGGGAGTGCTAAAGATGGCGGACTTCGTGAAACATTAATGGCAGACATTCCACAGTTCGTACATACATTAATAGTAGCCAGATGAATCACGATACCTCAAAAAGAAACACGTAAATTACTATTATTTGCACGACGATTCTGATGGTGTAATCGGATTTTCAGTATCTTCATTAGTTTAAAGTTTAGTATCGGACGATAAATTATACAAGTAACACCGAGCAACGAATTTCCGAAATCTAAACGGCTCATCCGCTTTTGTCGATCGACGTGTCTTTAGAAACTATTAGTGTTGACCTAAATTGGTATAAATTACAGGCATGTAACTTAAATAGTACATGAGTTATTGGAGGTCAAAATGGCCGATTGTTACCGATCGCGTCACCCCATCAGTACTCCACAGTTACACGAAAAAACGGTAGCAGCATGCTTATAAATAAATTTTTTATTCATCCATGTCTTTGTGTACAACCGATATATGCTATTCATGGAGAAACTGGTGAATTATTTACCGTGTTTTAAAAAGCAGAGAGACATTAGGCTACTGGCCTACTTTTGCTTGCTATTTCTTTGATATACGTCTATTTAATTTGTCTATGTACTTAATAATGTATACAGATGGCCGTACCGTAGGTGCAACCACAACGGAGGGGTATCTGTTGAGAGGCCAGACAAACGTGTGGTTCCTGAAGAGGGGCAGCAGCCTTTTCAGTAGTTGCAGGGGCAACAGTCTGGATGATTGACTGATCTGGCCTTGCAACATTAACCAAAACGGCCTTGCTGTGCTGGTACTGCGAACGGCTGAAAGCAAGGGGAAACTACAGCCGTAATTTTTCCCGAGGACATGCAGCTTTACTGTATGATTAAATGATGATGGCATCCTCTTGGGTAAAATATTCCGGAGGTAAAATAGTCCCCCATTCGGATCTCCGGGCGGGGACTACTCAGGAGGATGCCGTTATCAGGAGAAAGAAAACTGGCATTCTACGGATCGGAGCGTGGAATGTCAGATCCCTTAATCGGGCAGGTAGGTTAGAAAATTTAAAAAGGGAAATGGATAGGTTAAAGTTAGATATAGTGGGAATTAGTGAAGTTCGGTGGCAGGAGGAACAAGACTTCTGGTCAGGTGACTACAGGGTTATAAACACAAAATCAAATAGGGGTAATGCAGGAGTAGGTTTAATAATGAATAGGAAAATAGGAATGCGGGTAAGCTACTACAAACAGCATAGTGAACGCATTATTGTGGCCAAGATAGATACGAAGCCCACACCTACTACAGTAGTACAAGTTTATATGCCAACTAGCTCTGCAGATGATGAAGAAATTGAAGAAATGTACGATGAAATAAAAGAAATTATTCAGATAGTGAAGGGAGACGAAAATTTAATAGTAATGGGTGACTGGAATTCGAGTGTAGGAAAAGGGAGAGAAGGAAACATAGTAGGTGAATATGGATTGGGGCTAAGAAATGAAAGAGGAAGCCGCCTAGTAGAATTTTGCACAGAGCACAACTTAATCATAGCTAACACTTGGTTTAAGAATCATGAAAGAAGGTTGTATACGTGGAAGAACTATGGAGATACTAAAAGGTATCAGATAGATTATATAATGGTAAGACAGAGATTTAGGAACCAGGTTTTAAGTAGTAAGACATTTCCAGGGGCAGATGTGAACTCTGACCACAATCTATTGGTTATGACCTGTAGATTAAAACTGAAGAAACTGCAAAAATGTGGGAAATCAAGGAGATGGGACCTGGATAAACTGAAAGAACTAGAGGTTGTACAGAGTTTCAGAGAGAGCATAAGGGAACAATTGACAGGAATAGGGGAAAGAAATACAGTAGAAGAAGAATGGGTAGCTCTGAGGGATGTAGTAGTGAAGGCAGCAGAGGACAAAGTAGGTACAAAGACGAGGGCTGCTAGAAATCCTTGGGTAACAGAAGAAATATTGAATTTAATTGATGAAAGGAGAAAATATAAAAATGCAGTTAATGAAGCAGGCAAAAAGGAATACAAACGTCTCAAAAATGAGATCGACAGGAAGTGCAAAATTGCTAAACAGGGATGGCTAGAGGACAAATGTAAGGACGTAGAAGCTTATCTCACTAGGGGTAAGATAGATACTGCCTACAGGAAAATTAAAGAGACCTTTGGAGAGAAGAGAACCACGTGTATGAATATCAAGAGCTCAGATGGCAGCCCAGTTCTAAGCAAAGAAGGGAAGGCAGAAAGGTGGAAGGAGTATATAGAAGGTTTATACAAGGGCGATGTACTTGAGGACAATATTATGGAAATAGAAGAGGATGTAGATGAAGACGAAATGGGAGATACGATACTGCGTGAAGAGTTTGACAGAGCACTGAAAGACCTGAGTCGAAACAAGGCCCCCGGAGTAGACAACATTCCATTAGAACTACTGACGGCCTTGGGAGAGCCAGTCATGACAAAACTCTACCAGCTGGTGAGCAAGATGTATGAGACAGGCGAAATACCCCCAGACTTCAAGAAGAATATAATAATTCCAATCCCAAAGAAAGCAGGTGCTGACAGATGTGAAAATTACCGAACTATCAGTTTAATAAGCCACGGCTGCAAAATACTAACGCGAATTCTTTACAGACGAATGGAAAAACTGGTAGATGCAGACCTCGGGGAGGATCAGTTTGGATTCCGTCGAAATGTTGGAACACGTGAGGCAATACTGACCTTAAGACTTATCTTAGAAGAAAGATTAAGAAAAGGCAAACCTACGTTTCTGGCATTTGTAGACTTAGAGAAAGCTTTTGACAATGTTGACTGGAATACTCTTTTTCAAATTCTAAAGGTGGCAGGGGTAAAATACAGGGAGCGAAAGGCTATTTATAATTCGTACAGAAACCAGATGGCAGTAATAAGAGTCGAGGGGCATGAAAGGGAAGCAGTGGTTGGGAAAGGAGTGAGACAGGGTTGTAGCCTCTCCCCGATGTTATTCAATCTGTATATTGAGCAAGCAGTAAAGGAAACAAAAGAAAAATTTGGAGTAGGTATTAAAATTCATGGAGACGAAGTAAAAACTTTGAGGTTCGCCGATGACATTGTAATTCTGTCAGAGACGGCAAAGGACTTGGAAGAGCAGTTGAACGGAATGGACAGTGTCTTGAAAGGAGGATATAAGATGAACATTAACAAAAGCAAAACGAGGATAATGGAATGTAGTCAAATTAAATCGGGTGATGCTGAGGGAATTAGATTAGGAAATGAGACACTTAAAGTAGTAAAGGAGTTTTGCTATTTAGGAAGTAAAATAACTGATGATGGTCGAAGTAGAGAGGATATAAAATGTAGACTGGCAATGGCAAGGAAAGCGTTTCTGAAGAAGAGAAATTTGTTAACATCGAATATAGATTTATGTATCAGGAAGTCGTTTCTGAAAGTATTTGTTTGGAGTGTAGCCATGTATGGAAGTGAAACATGGACGATAACTAGTTTGGACAAGAAGAGAATAGAAGCTTTCGAAATGTGGTGCTACAGAAGAATACTGAAGATAAGGTGGATAGATCACGTAACTAATGAGGAGGTATTGAATAGGATTGGGGAGAAGAGAAGTTTGTGGCACAACTTGACTAGAAGAAGGGATCGGTTGGTAGGACATGTTTTGAGGCATCAAGGGATCACAAATTTAGCATTGGAGGGCAGCGTGGAGGGTAAAAATCGTAGAGGGAGACCGAGAGATGAGTACACTAAGCAGATTCAGAAGGATGTAGGTTGCAGTAGGTACTGGGAGATGAAGCAGCTTGCACAGGATAGAGGAGCATGGAGAGCTGCATCAAACCAGTCTCAGGACTGAAGACAACAACAACAACACTTAATAATGTGTGTTAGGGCGTGTTTATGCTCCAGCCGTAGGACTATTTATTTAATTTCAAGTTGTTTAAATGTAAATCCAGCATTTCGTATGTGTTTCAATACGTATGTGGGTATGTGTTGGCTTGGAGACTTGAAGGGAGCGTTCTACCCAATCACAGCACTTATGAATAGGGAGACTGGTTGGAAGTGGGCTAAGAGCATCGTTTCGAGAGAGGACATGGGAGTTCTGAAGAGGGCGGTGCGAGGGACTGTTGCACAGGTCAAAGAGAGTATGGCACAGGACACGGGAAATGCTGGACGCGACGGCGCGACGGACGCACGGTCGCGGAAAAGACTTGTGTGGAGCGGTTTGCGCGTGCTCTCGGGAGATAGAAATACTTCGGAGTGCCTACTTTTGAACTTGTGTGATTTCTGTGGTTGCTACAGTGAAGACGTAACATGTGTTTAGAAGTGAATATCTCGCGAGCTATGTTGTCATTGTCATTAACTAATTACGTGCAGTAGGAATCTATTGTTTCCCTGTTATTCAACTTATGTTTTATTTAATTGCTGGATCATTGACACCAATAAGTATTTTGCAGAAATATACCGCATTCTCAAAAGTACTTCTACTATCGTACTCGTCATTTAAAGTAGTTAAGATAGTACCTGCAGCTTTTTTTCAATTGCAATCTTTCATTTATAAATTTCTACGTTACGTTCGCAATTGCCGAGTGATAGCAACCTGCGACCATTCGATTCATGTGTATATTCACATTGTATGCTGTAGACTCAGCAGTATTTGGCCTGTAACGCGGAAACTTCGTATCCCAGCCCGTAGACTACGAAACCAGCCAAAACTTTTAATATTTCAACTCTGACTCAGACAGTATGTAGTTAAGGACCACCATACACGATCACATCATTTCATTTATTATGAAAGCCCGCAATATGAAAAGTGATTAACTATTTACTGCCAGTTGGTGTGTTTGCTAAAGACCAGTTTCACTCTAAATTTTCCTCCACAATAATTGTTCATGCTTGTATTGCATAACAGAGGCTACATAAATTAAAGTAAAATTTCACTGGCAAAACTAATAACTAAATATACAACACAAATTAAGGGTGTGCAACTTCATCATTCTGTATTTAGCTCAGCGAGTGACTTTTGCTGACTTGTTACGTATTTTATTCTTGTTATTTTAAAAGTGAGAGCAATTGCTCATTTGTTCAAAGTAAATTCATTCACTCTTAAATTTTGTATTACGTCACACTGAAGTTACTGGAAGTTATTTTTTTAGATAACAAAGATCATGTCAGGCCAGTAATTTATTTAACCAGTGATTTCATTCAATGTTACTTCAAAATTTAGTATTTCAGAATGAGCAACTGCAAACTCAGCGCTTCCTGATTCATTTACTTTCTCGTGAACACTTGTGCTGTGGAAAAGCGTGACGACTTTCTGTTGCCACGCCAGTAATTATTTGCTTAAGGTTCTTTCCCATTACCTTTCTCAAGATTCTGGAGATTCATTCTCCTAGCGGGCAGACGGCCGTTTAATTATCCGTTTGTTTAGATAATCAGTGTTTCCTTTGTGTTATCAGTGATTTTTGTAGTAAATATTACGTTGTAACCTCCCCCCCCCCCCCCCCCCCCCGTGCGGTTTGTGAGCGATTGCACTATACTCCAACCATTTCAAAATTATCATCTAAATTTAAGTGTAGAATAGATCCGTCCTTCAGAAGAGTCTGTTGTACACTTTCCTCCAACCAAGCGGAGTTTTTTCCTTCTGTAACGATAGCCTTATTCATCGTAAAATTTCATTAGGCATATGCGATCATGGTCAGTTACATCGCAATATAGTAGACCGATTAGGAAGGACGAGGTTACCAACTACGAAAACAATTTTTAAATGACCTATCGTTAAGTGACACAATCATATTAGTAAAGAAAGCCTAAGTCGGTTACCTACATGGCATGCAAACATTCATATCGTAAATTACAGGCGTTACTCATCATTATTCACTGGTAATGTCGTAAGTACTAATACCCTTGGTGTCTTTCCTGAGCACATCATCTTCACTGTCGTCAAGGATGTTTGAAATCTTCATGGTGACATATGTTAAACTAGATGAAAAAGAACGTCAATTAGTTACAAACTACGACGACCACACACTTTATTCCGTTTGTAGACGTCACTTCAGATATTTGGATTTAGGTCATGACATGTTCGGTCATCATTGACGATGATGTGGCGCAGACGAACAGTGAAATTCTGCATAACCCGCTGAAGTGTTGGAACATTAATTATGTCAATGACTTCCTAAATGGCTGTTTCCAGTTTAGCAATAGTGTTAGGGTTATTGCTTATTATCTTGTCTTTAACATGGCCCCACAAAAAGGAGTCACATGTGTTCAGATCCGGAGAATATGGCGGCCAATCTATGCCCCTGCCAGTGGCCTCTGGATACCACAGAGCCAGAATCCGGTCCCGAAAGTGGTCCTCCAGGACATCAAACACATTCCTGCTTCTATAGGGTCGAGATACGTCTTGCATGAACCACATCTTGTCAAAATCAGGGTCACTTTGGATAACGGAGATGAAATCGTCTTCCAAAACCTTCGCGTACATTTCGGTAGTCACCGTGCCCTCAAGAAATACCGCACCGAATATTCCGTGATTGGATATTGCACACCTGTTGAGGGTGAAGAGATTTCTCGATCGTTAAATGCGGGTTCTCAGTCCACCAAATGCACCAATTTTGCTTATTGACGAACTCACCCAAATGAAAGTTGGCTTCGTCGATAAACCAAACCAACAAGCGTGTATTAATTCCCATCATACCCCGCGGCTAACTGTGCAGTTTGAACGTCCTAATGCAAACAGGTCAGAAGTTACGACGATTTTTTTCATATAGTTCAATAACTGTCACCCTGTAGCACTTCTTTGACGATTTTACGATCGTTGCTGCTTCTTTGCTTTTTCAAGCAGCCGAAAGGCATTGTGCCATGCACACAATTCTTCCTGACCGAATCAGTTCACTGTTTGATTCACAAAACCATTGTTAAAAGTAACCTTACAAAGATTTGTTTATACTGACGTACAGTGACTGTAACACATTAGTCGTTCCCCAAGGTATAATAACAAGGTCACTAGCTGGACTATGAGTCTCCTCTTTTTACTTCTCAATGAGATGACAACGAAATGCGTCAGAAAAAGCATGGGGGGGGGGGGGGTAGTTTGAAAAACGCACCGAGACAGAGTTCCCACACATTTCGGAGCCAGTCAGGCATTTAAGGTTCACTCATATTTGTCTTCTCTTGATTTCGAAAAATGACGTAATTAGGGAACAGTTCTTCATTTTTAGGGGTCTTGGGGCTTATTTTCTGTTTGAAGGTTAAGAAAGGGAGAATTTTTTGCCCATCTGTTGTGACTGCCAGCTTTATATTTAGGAGTTGTTTCATCACACCCAGATATTTTGATGGTAACTTCTTTTGTCCCCTTCTCATGAATCGTATAATAATGTGGCAAATCAAACCAAGTTGGCATCTGATCAGCATTGCCTGTATTTGGCCCTTGCTGTTTCGACAGTGTCGAAACGTAGACTGAGTCTCTAAAGTTTTTTTCTCAGTATCCTGGAGAAGCCTTTGGCATATTGTTGTACAATGTCGTTGAGACTACCCTGCCTATTTCATGAAGCGATCAACTTAGCCACTGCTAACCTTAAAGTCTTGCCTCAATGTATTAAGAAGTGCAGCCACCTCTTTCGCTTTGTTTCTTACAGTGTCAATACTCACAGGTGCATTCTTCCTCTTTTCACTGACGAACTCCAAAACCGTTACTTCAATATCAGGATTTCTCCTTTGCGAAGGGCCAGTGAATTTATTTCTATCAGTGGTAGTTGTAACAAACGCCAATTTCTGCTCGTTACACAAACGAACGTGACCCTCAGCTGCAATGAGCTCTCGTCCCGACCTCCTTTTACCATATTTTTCAGCACAAAGAAGTACTTCACGCCTGAAAGTAGCATCATACGAAGTTCTTCTCTGCTTGTCTACCATTTCGTGACTACCTAATGCAAACACACTACTCAGTAATAAGCCAACAAAAATATAAGGAAACTGAGAATTACAGCGAGCCTTTGTGACATAAGGAACAATACCTAAACTTCAGTGATGTTGCTGTTGAAAGATATTCAAGTTTGGACTCTAATATAACGCGCCATCGAATGTAATGTGCACTCCATTTCACAAAACTCTATGTGGTAAAAAAAAGTGCCCATTAGATTCGCGTAACTATGGTAATTTTACTAAAAATACGTTTTAATAACTAGAGGAATATACCCCAAATTGTACTGCCCCCTGACCACTGGTTCTCAAAACTCTGCACCCTACTAAATTCCACTGGAATCAAGTTTAAATAGTAGTTCAGGCTTCTGCCGCTCTGTAGCGGAGTTTCACTAGTTACTTAACAGTTCGCCATTAAATGTTCTGACAATGGAAAAAGTTTTTCATTGTGCTACATTTTTCGTTATTTCTCCTATATGGCTTTCAACCTACCTGTGTCATTTAATAGTAAGGTTTAAATTGGTTAACAAAATATAGTCTGCAGCTGCGGTAAATAGACCCTCTTCAGTTGCTTAAACTGCACCCCTTTTTCATGTTCAAGTTAGATTGTAATACAAGAAGACAAGAATCCGCGAAAGGCCTTCTCTAACCAATCAGACTACTGACAACTTGAAGAAAAGGCCAAAAACGACTACGACTCACGTTCTGAGGGTTCGGGTACAAACTTAATGATCTATATAGATCACTCATTCTGCTAGACGAAAATCTCTACAATTTTTATCTGTTATCGGTATCGATACTGTGAAGATATCGTTCCGAGAAATTCCATGCCCTTCGAGAATGTTTAAATTTTTGTACAATTTTGCAGATGCTTCTGATGCTCCTGAGAAAAAAGGATCTTAACATACAGACAGACTGAAATTTCGATAACAAATAAATGAAATTCTTCTTGTTAAAAATAAACAATTTTCGGATATTTTCCCTTACATGCGCCATGAGACTTTACTGCTTGCCACATTTCGTGATTCTAGATTAACAGGAATTGCCCTATAGGAATTGCCAGTGTGGCCGAGCGGGCTAACGCACTGCTTCCTGGACTCGGGTAGGCGCGTCGGCCCCGGATCGAATCCACCTGGCGGATTACCGACGAGGGCCGGTGTGGCGGCCAGCCTGGATGTGGTTTTTAGGCGGTTTTCCACATCCCGATAGGTGAATACTGGGCTGGTCCCCACGTTCCGCCTCAGTTACACGTGTTGCAGACATGTGACACATGTTCGCACTATTTCACGATTTACACTAGATGCACACAGCTGGGATACACTGATTCCATCCCTGGCGGTACAGCTTGGCGGCAGGAAGGGCATCTGGTCACCCCTAAAACTAACCTTGCCAAATCCGTTCTAACCACGCCGACGCTGCGATCGCTGCGGGACTATGGTCTAAGAGAAAGAAAGAAAGAACCCTATAGGTTTTTATGAGTGAGTTTGTCAGTATCAAAATAAGTCACATAACTGGTCGTATGTTTTGATTCCATTGATTTACAAGGTCAGATTTTGTACACAGAAAAGTGACCATAGACCTTAGTACCTGACATCAATTTCAGCTTGATATTCTTACCCGTTTCTGAGAAAAGGGATAACTAACAACAAAAATGTTTTTCGTGTAATATAATTACAGATTAACAATATTAGGATTTCCATTACTTGTACTGTGAAATATTGCTTCATTCCAAGTTTTATGATTCTAGGTTAACGGGAAGTACCCTATAGGTTTTGATGAGTTAGTTTTATCTAACTATGAGATGTAGATGGCTGTATCCTTTTATTGAATTGACTTAGAAGATTTAATTTTCTATATTGCCATGGATCTTAGTACGTGATACAAATTTCAACTTGATACTTCTAAAGGTTTTGGAGAAAAATTGGCCTTAAAAGTAGCACAGATAGACTGACAGACAGAGAACAAAGCGATTCTATTAGGTTTCTGTCTTTACCGACTGATGCACAGAACCTAAATTAAATTTATCAATTCTGTACCACTAACGACAACAAGATAAATATAATCAAGGGATTTATATATGAAAGAATGTATGTTGTTCGTGAGGCTGGAATTAATGATGTTTAGGCCTCAGTAGGTCTTGAAACGTGTCATAATATTTTATAATTTGTGTTTTCTTCAGCAAAATTGGGTTCGCGTTTAAGCTGATGTAGCGAGCTGGAGTTTCGCATCGCGCTTAAAGAAGTAAGTTGAAATTTAACCCTAATGAAAGGATCGTTCCAACTCGCATGCTGCTACTGACACGACATGCCAGCCGAGGCGAGGTGCCTTTACAGAATTTCACTGGACTGGTACACGCTGTTGCTGCTGCTGCCACTGCTGTTGCTGCAGGCGCCGTCAGAGGATAAACTGTTAGAAAATCCGCGCCGCACGGCCCCTGGCCCTGGGGCAGACACGCGACAGGCCCAAGTAAAAGCAGAGCCGCCCCCAAAGCCAGCCGGCTCTGGCCGGCCAGCGCGTTTAAGCGCTATGGGCGGAGGGGGTGGGGGGGCGGGACGCGCCGCCGTTTTGTTTCTTTTCTGCGGCCGGCGGGGGCTGGGGGCGAACCGGCCAGCCTAAAGCCGATGGCACAGACGCCCGGTCTTCGCTCGGCGGTCTTTTGCAGGCTGACGTTAATGATGACGCCAGACATATTACCGCCCGCCAGAGGGTTGGCCTTAACGCGCTCAGAAAAGCCGCGCGGCCCCGGATTACGAAGGGGGACTGAGTGACAGCTCTCCTTATAAGTGCCCTACAAAAGATACTGGCACACTTCTGCACCGCAAAAGTCGCTACCTACGTCTGAAGTTGTTTAATGCTTCATGCACAGACAGCAACAAAGCGACAAAGCTAGAGTAACTGGTTTAAAACAACAGTCCAGATCGAAATAATATTTCTAACGACATTAAAATCCATGGTACACCAACACTACTCTCCTTTGATGTAGAAAGTATGCACAGTTGCATTCCTGTTAACGAAACCATAATAGTAATTGAAGAAAACCTGGAGACACACAACCCGCTACCTGATGTACACAGAGATGAGACAATACAATTATTACAGTTAATCATCATCATCATCATCATCATCATTTAAGACTGATTATGCCTTTCAGCGTTCAGTCTGGAGCATAAACCACTTATAAAATTCCTCCATGATCCCCTGTTCAGTGCTAACATTGGTGCCTCTTCTGATGTTAAACCTACTACTTCAAATCATTCTTAACCGAATCCAGGTACCTTCTCCTTGGTCTGCCCCGACTCCTCCTACCCTCTACTGCTGAACCCATGAGTCTCTTGGGTAACTTTGCTTCTACCATTCGTGTAACATGACCCCACCATCTAAGCCTGTTCGCTCTGACTGCTACATCTATAGAGTTCATTCCCAGTTTTTCTTTGATTTCCTTATTGTGGACACCCTCCTGCCATTGTTCCCATCTACTAGTACCTGTAATCATCCTAGTTACTTTCATATCCGTAACTTCAACCTTGTTGATAAGGTAACCTGAATCCACCCAGCTTTCGCTCCCATACAACAAAGTTGCTCGAAAGATTGAACGGTGCACAGATAACTTAGTCTTGGTACTGACTTCCTTCTTGCAGAAGAGAGTAGATCGTAGCTGAGCGCTCACTGCATTAGCTTTGCTACACCTCGCTTCCAGTTCTTTCACTATGTTGCCATCCTGTGAGAATATGCATCCTAAGTACTTAAAACCGTGCACCTGTTCTAACTTTGTTCCTCCTATTTGGCACTCAATCCGTTTATATTTCTTTCTCACTGACATTATTTTCGTTTTGAAGGTTTTGAAGATGCTAATCTTCATACCATAGTCCTCAGATTTGTGATCTAGCTCTGAAATGTTACTTTGCGAACTTTCACTCGAATCTGCCATCACAACTAAGTCATCCGCATATCCAAGACTGCTTACTTTGTGTTCACATATCTTAATCTCAACCAGCCAGTCTATTGTTTTCAATATATGATCCATAAAAAATATGAACAACAGTGGAGACAGGTTGCAGACTTGTCTTACCCCTGAAACTACTCTGAACCATGAACTCAATTTACCGTCAACTCTAACTGCTGCCTGACTATCCATGTAAAGACTTTTAATTGCTTGCAAAAGTTTGCCTCCTATTCCATAATCTCGTAGAACAGACAATAACTTCCTCCTAGGAAACCGGTCATATGCCTTTTCTAGATCTATAAAGCACAGATACAGTTCCCTATTCCACTCATAACATTTCTCCATTATTTGCCGTAAGCTAAAGATCTGGTCCAGACAACCTCAGAGAGGCCTAAACCCACACTGATTTTCATCCAATTGGTCCTCAACGCTCCTTACCCGTGGTCTAGGGGTAGCGTCTTTGATTCATAATCAAAACGTTAGCCGGCACGGTAGCTCAGCGTGTTCGGTCAGAGGGTTACGCGCCCTCTGTAATAAAAAAACTGAATCAATCGATCAAAAACGAACATAATGGATGTCTTACGACGTCCGCCCCATAGCAGATGCAACGAACAAAAGCGAACAAAATGAGATTAAACAAAAAAAAAAGTCTTCGGTCCCGGGTTCGAATCCCGCCACTGTCTAAATTTTGATAAATAATCAGCATTGGTGGCCGAAGACTTCCGGCATAAGAATTCAGCCTCATTGTGCCAACGGCCTTGTCAAAGAGGGCGGAGGAGCGGATAGAGGTTCAGGGCACTCTCTTGTCCTAGCAATGATCAACGACATGAGGATGCAGAAGGCACTGCGTTAAAGACATGTAACGTGTATCCGCATGACATGTGGCCTGTAGTTGAAGAAGTGTCATGATGATCTCTCCATTGGCAAAAGATTCCGGAATAGTCCCCCATTCGGATCTCCGGGAGGGGACTGCCAAGGGGGAGGTTACCATGAGAAAAAGATTGAATAATCAACGAAAGGATAATGTTCTACGAATCGGGGCGTGGAATGTCAGAAGCTTGAATGTGGTAGGGAAACTAGAAAATCTGAAAAGGGAAATGCAAAGGCTCAATCTAGATATAGTAGGGGTCAGTGAAGTGAAGTGGAAGGAAGACAAGGATTTCTGGTCAGATGAGTATCGGGTAATATCAACAGCAGCAGAAAATGGTATAACAGGTGAAGGATTCGTTATGAATAGGAAGGTAGGGCAGAGGGTGTGTTACTGTGAACAGTTCAGTGACCGGGTTGTTCTAATCAGAATCGACAGCAGACCAACACCGACAACGATAGTTCAGGTATACATGCCGACGTCGCAAGCTGAAGATGGAGAAAGTGTATGAGGATATTGAAAGGATAATGCAGTATGTAAAGGGGGACGAAAATCTAATAGTCATGGGCGACTGGAATGCAGTTGTAGGGGAAGGAGTAGAAGAAAAGGTTACAGGAGAGTATTGGCTTGGGACAAGGAATGAAAGAGGAGAAAGACTAATTGAGTTCTGTAACAAGTTTCAGCTAGTAATAGCGAATACCCTGTTCAAGAATCACAAGAGGAGGAGGTATACTTGGAAAAGGCCGGGAGATACGGGAAGATTTCAATTAGATTAAATCATGGTCAGACAGAGATTCCGAAATCAGATACTGGATTGTAAGGCGTACCCAGGAGCAGATATAGACTCAGATATAGCAGTAATGAAGAGTAGGCTGAAGTTCAAGACATTAGTCAGGAAGAATCAATACGCAAAGAAGAGGGATACGGACGTTCTAAGGAATGACGAGATACGTTTGAAGTTCTCTAACGCTATAGATACAGCAATAAGGAACACCGCAGTAGACAGCACAGTTGAAGAGGAATGGAAATCTCCAAAAAGGGCCATCACAGAAGTTGGGAAGGAAAACATAGGTACAAAGAAGGTAGCTGCGAAGAAACCATGGGTAACAGAAGAAATACTTCAGTTGATTGATGAAAGGAGGAAGTACAAACATGTTCCGGGAAAATCAGGAATACAGAAATACAAGTCGCTGAGAAATGAAATAAATAGGAAGTGCAGGGAAGCTAAGACGAAATAACTGCAGGAAAAATGTGAAGACATCGAAAAAGATATGATTGTCGGAAGGGCAGAATCAGCATACAGGAAAGTCAAAACAACCTTTGGTGACATTAAAAGCAACGGTGGTAACTTTAAGAGTGCAACGGGAATTCCACTGTTAAATGCAGAAGAGAGAGCAGATAGGTGGAAAGAATACATTGAAAGCCTCTATGAGGGTGAAGATTTGTCTGATGTGATAGAAGAAGAAACAGGAGTCGATTTAGAAGAGATAGGGGATCGAGTATTAGAATCGGAATTTAAAAGAGCTTTGGAGGACTTACGATCAAATAAGGCAGAAGGGATAGATAACATTCCACCAGAATTTCTAAAATCATTTGGGGAAGTGGCAACAAAACGACTATTCAAGTTGGTGTGTAGAATATATGAGTCTGGCGACATACCATCTGACTTTCGGAATAGCATCATCCACGCAATTCCGAAGACGGCAAGAGCTGACAAGTGCGAGAATTATTACACAATCAGCTTAACAGCTCATGCATCGAAGCTGCTTACAAGAATAATATACAGAAGAATGGAAAAGAAAATTGAGAATGCGCTAGGTGACCATCAGTTTGGCTTTAGGAAAACTAAAGGCACGGGAGAGGCAATTCTGACGTTACGGCTATTAATGGAAGCAAGGCTGAAGAAAAATCAAGACACGTTCATAGGATTTGTCGATCTGGAAAAAGCGTTCGACATTATAAAATGGTGCAAGCTGTTCGAGATTCTGATAAAAGTAGGAGTAAGCTATAGGGAGAGACGGGTCATATACAATATGTACAACAACCAAGAGGGAATAATAAGAGTGGACGATCAAGAACGAAGTGCTCGTATTAAGAAGGGTGTAAGACAAGGCTGTAGCCTTTCGCCCCTACTCTTCAATCTGTATATCGAGGAAGCAATGATGGAAATAAAAGAAAGATTCAGGAGTGGAATTAAAATACAAGGTGAAAGGATACCAATGATACGATTCGCTGATGACATTGCTATCCTGAGTGAAAGTGAAGAAGAATTACATGATCTGCTGAACGGAATGAACAGTCTAATGAGTACACAGTATGGTTTGAGAGTAAATCGGAGAGAGACGAATGTAACGAGAAGTAGTAGAAATGAGAACAGTGAGAAACTTAACATGAGGATTGATGATCACGAAGTGAATGAAGTTAAGGAATTATGCTAACTAGGTAGTAAAATAACCAATGACGGACGGAGCAAGGAGGACATCAAAAGCAGACTCGCTATGGCAAAAAAGGCATTTCTGGCCAAGAGAAGTCTACTAATATCAAATACCGGCCTTAATTTGAGGAAGAAATTTCTGAGGATGTACGTGTGGAGTACAGCATTGTATGGTAGTGAAACATGGACAGTGGGAAAACCGGAAGAGAAGAGAATCGAAGCATTTGAGATGTGGTGCTATAGACGAATGTTGAAAATTAGGTGGACTGATAAGGTAAGGAATGAGGAGATTCTACGCAGAATCGGACAGGAAAGAAATATGTGGAAAACACTGATGAGGAGAAGGGACAGGATGATAGGACATCTGCTAAGACATGAGGGAATGACTTCCATGGTACTAGAGGGAGCTGTAAAGAGCAAAAACTGTAGAGGAAGATAGAGATTTGAATACGTCAAGCAAATAATTGAGGACGTAGGTTGCAAGTGCTAGTCTGAGATGAAGAGGTTAGCACAGGGGAGGAATTCGTGACGGGCCGCATCAAACCAGTCAGTAGACTGATGACCCCAAAAAATGGTCCTCAAATAATACTCGCACTTTCCTTTCAACAATAGCTGAGAAGATCTTACCCACAACGCTGATTAAAGAGATACCTCTGTAGTTGTTACATTCTTTTCTGTTTCCATGTTTAAAGATTGGTGTGATAACTGCTTTTGTCCAGTCTGATGGAACCTGTCCTGACTCCCAGGCCATTTCAATTATCCTGTGTAGCCATTTAGAACCTGACGTTCCGCTGTATTTGATGAGTTTCGACTTAATTTCATCCACCCCAGCTGCTTTGTTGTACTGCAGTCTATTGACCATTTTCTCCACTTCCTCAAATGTGATCCTATTTCCATCATCATTCCTATCCCATTACAGTTAATAACAAAACAAAATTATATTGAATTCAATCAAGAATACTACGTACAAGAAGAAGGTTTACCAATGGGTTCACCTATTTCAGGCACATTAGCCAACATTTTCATGAATCATATAGAAAAGTTAATATTTGAAGACATAATAACAAATAAAAGCTACATTATCCAATGGTACAGATACGTTGATGACATTATAAGTATGGTAGCTGAGCCTAAAATTATAATACATCAACTACACAAAGACATCAATACTGTACAAAAAAATGTAAAGTTCGTAATAGAAGAATAACAGGTAAACTCACACAACTTTCTAGACATAATCATAGGAAAATACCATAGCAAACATATATTTGACATATGCAAAAAACCCACAACAAATGACATCTTAAATGCAATCTCAAACCACGCAAAGAAACAGATACATGTTAAGCAGACTGAACACGATCCCCCTAAGTACGTCTGATTACGACGACGAGCTGGCCGTTGTAAAACGAATAGCGTTTGAAATGGGCCCAAAGAAACAATGGTAGACAAACTAAACAGAAAAAGAAAGACAAAAATAATGAAAAAAAATCGAAACCACACCAACACATACAACCTGCACTGCTACAAAAAATGGCATACAATGACCTACTACAACAAACTCACATATCAGACACGTAACAAATCCAAAAACCCAAGGCATAAACATTGCTTACAAAACAAAAAACTCAATACAAAAGCACATCCCAGAACTGAAATTAGAACCAGACAGATACGAACAATCTGGCGTCTATCAGGTCAGTTGCAGAGATCGTGAAAACGTATAAATTAGAGTCAATGGCAGGACGTCCGACACAACATATAAAGAACATTTCAGAGCATTTAAATACGGTACAGATCTTTCAGCATTTGGAGACTATCTAAAAAAAGAACGCCATAGACCAAGCAAAATTGGAAAAGATATGAACATCGTAAGAGTCAGTAAAAACAGACACCTCCTCACTTTCCAAGAAAATTGCCACATACACAAAGCATTAACAAAAAATAAGCAGTTGCTCAATGACAAATAAATATTGGAAACCACACTATATAATATAACTGACGAAATTACTCGATAAAGAAAAGAGCCTTTTCTATCCTTCATTCTCTCTCACTCCCCCATCAAATCCCTGCCCTCCCAATTTCATTTCACTTCTAGCTCCTCACCTTCTCCTCCAGCTTATGTCCACTCATCCTGGCTTTTCCCTCCATCACTATTCCTTCACTTACACAGTATATAAATACAAAGCAACATAGTTTAATATAATTACACACACATAGTAAACTAAGAAAAAAAGGAGAACAGGTCAAAGACAAGTTAATGGCAATGTCACTGTGGCCACTTTACAAAACACAAACCACAGAACGTTTTTACGAAGTATAAAAAGAAACAGAAAACAGTGGTCTGCGAAAAGCTGCACTGTGTAAAACAAAAAATTCCATAGTTCTGCAGAGCAGCTAAAAATTCGACCAAAATTATCAGTGTCTAAGGAAGAAAAACATCAACGATGAGCTAGCAGACGGCATTTCACGATGTAGGCGAGAAATCAAGCGGAAATCACAGTAAGAAAAAAACCAACATATAGTTAACGAACTGTTATTCGGTCTTAAGGGAAATCAAAATGAAAATATCTTACTTAATTTACCTGAGTACAGCGAAAGGCGTCTTGTGAAAAGACACAAATTTTTTGTAGTTGCAACGACAGAACGAAAATACCCTCAAGAATTAAAGTCCGGTATCGACTTCATGTAGAGGCCATCTTCAGAAAACGAGCACTTTAAGACATAGAGTAGCAGTGTTACAGCCAGTTTGAGTAGTATGGTGTGACAGGAAATTATAATGAAGTAACATTGTATCATTTATCCATCTGGCTGCTGCTGGAGACTCCTCAGATGCTCACGCGACAGATCACAAAATGCTGACCGATGGCTGCAGAGCCACTGGTTATGTAGTGCGCAAATTTCGCAAAGAAAACGAATTACGTCAGACCCAGCCAATGCAAAACGCTTTACAACTGGTTCAAATGGCTCTAAGTACTATGAGACGTAACATCTGAGGTCATCAGTCTCATAGACTTGCGGCTACTTAAACCTAACTATCCTAAGGATGTCACACACATCCATTCCCCAGACAGGATTCGAACGTACGACCGTAGCAGACGAGTGGTTCCGGACTGAAACGCCTAGAACCGCTCGACCACTCGCTTTACAACAAATGAGATATTGATATTGTATGGAATTCACTAAATGAGTTTTTTATTTTTTGGTCATCAGTCTTCTGACTGGTGTGATGCTGCCAGCCGCGAATTCCTCTCCTGTGCTAACCTCTTCATCTCAGAGTAGCCGGCTCCCCCCGTCGGAGGTTGAGTCCTCTCTCGTGCATGGGTGTGTGTGTGTGTCGTCCTTAGCATAAGTTAATTTAAGTTAGATTCAATAGTGTGTAAGCTTAGGGACCGATGACCTCAGAAGTTTGGCCCCATACGACCTTACCACAAGTTTCAATTTCAGAGTAGCACTTGCAACCTACACCCTCTATTATTTGCTTACTGTATTCCAGTCTACGTCTTCCTCTGCAGTTTTTGCCCTCTGCAGCTCCCTCTAGTACATTAGAAGTAATTCCCTCATGTCTTAGCAGATGTCCTATCATCCTGCCCCTTCTCCTTATCAGTGTTTTCCACATATTCCTTTCCTCTCCGCTTCTGCACAGAATATCCACATTCCTTACCTTATCAGTCCACCTTATTTTCAACATTCGTCTGTAGCAGCACGTCTCAAACGCTTCGATTCTCTTCTATTCCGGTTTTCCCACGGTCCATGTTTCACTACTATAAAATGCTGTACTCCAGACGTACATTCTCAGAAATATCTTCCTCAAATTAAGTCCGATATTTTATATTAGTAGACTTCTCTTCGCCAGGAACGCTGTATTAGCCATTGCTAGTCTGCTTTTGATGTCCTCCTTGCTCCGTCCGTCACTCGTTATTTTGCTGCCTAGATAGCAGATTTCCTTAACTTCATCTACTTCGTGACCATTGATCCTGATATTACATTTCTCACTGTTCTCATTTCTACTACTTCTCATTACCTTCGCTTTTCTTCGATTTACTCTCAATCCGTACTCTGTACTCATTAGACTGTTCATTCCATTCACTTTCACTCAGGATAACAATGTCATAAGTGAATCGTATCATTGATACCGTTTCACCTTGAATTTTAATTCCACTCCAGAACCTTCCTTCCATCATTGCTTCCTCGATGTACATATTGAACAGTAGAGCGAAAGACAACATATCAGCACGTCGTTCTCGGTCGTCCACTCTTGACTGTTCTACATATTGTACATTACTCGTCTCTCCCTATAGCTTACCCTTATTTTTCTCAGAATTTCGAACATCTTGCACCATTTTACATTGTCGAACGCTTTTTCCAGGTCGACAAAGCCTATGGACGTGTCTTGATCTTCCCTTATTAACCGCAACGTCAGAATGGCCTCTCTCGTGCCTTTACCTTTCCTAAAGTCAAAGTGATCGTCATCTAAGACAACCTCAATTTTCTTTTCTGTTTTCCTGTATATTATTCTTGTCAGCAACTTGGATTCATGAGCTGTTAAGCTGATTGGGCGCTAATTTTAGCACTTGTTAGTTCTTGCCGTTTTCGGAATTGTGTGGATGATGTTTTTCCGAAAGTCAGATGGTATGTCGCCAGACTCATACATTCAATCCACCAATGTGAACAGTCGTTTTGTTGCCACCTCCTCCAGCGAGTTTAGAAATTCTGATTGCATGGTATCTATCCCTGCTGCCTTATTTGAGATAAGGACCTCCAAAACTTTTTTATATTCTGTTTCAACTTCTGGGTCCCCTATCTCTTCTAAATCGACTCCTGTTTCTTCTTGTATCACGTCAGACAAATCTTCCCCCTCATATAGGCTTTCAATGGATTCTTCCCACCCATCCACTCTGTCGTCTCCATTTAGCAATGGAATTCCCGTTGCACTCTTAATGTTATCATCCTTGCTTTTAATGTCACCGAAGATTGTTTTGACTTTCCTGTATGCTGAGTCAGTCCTACCGACAATCATTTCTTTCTCGATTTCTTCACATTTTCATGCAGCTATTTCGTCTTTGCTTCCGTGCACTTCCAATTTATTTCATTCCTCAGCGACTTGTATTTCTGTTTTCCTGTGTCTCCCGAAACATTTTTGCACTTCCGCCATTTATCGATCAATTGAAGTATTTCTTCTGTTACCCATGGTTTCTTCGCAGTTACCTTCTTTGAACTTATATTTTCCTTCCCAACTTCTATTATCGTCCTTTTTAGGGGCGTCTATTCCTCTTCAAGTGTACTGCCTACTGAGATATTCTTTATTGCTGTATCTATAGACTTACTTAGAGAACTTCAACCTTATTTCGTCATTCCTTAGTACTTCCGTATCCCACTTCTTTGCATATTGATTCTTCCTGACTAATGTCTTAAACTTCGGCCTACTCTTCATCACTACCATGTTGCGATCTGAGTCTACACCTGCTCCTGGGTACACATTACATCCCGTAACTGATTTCGGAGTCTGTCTAACCATGATGTAACCTAACTGAAATCTTCCCATATCAGCCGGCCATTTCCGAATATACCTCTTGTGGTTCCTGAACAGAATACTCGCTATTACTAGCTGAAGTTTATTGCAGAACTCAGTTAATCTTTCTCCCCTCTCATTCCTTGCCCCAAGCCCACATTCTCCTGTAACGTTTTCTTCTACTCCTTCCCATACAACTCTATTCGAGTCCCCCATGAATATTAAATTTTCATCTCCCTCTACATATTGTTTTACTCTTTCAATATCCTCATACACTTTCTGTAGCTCTTCATCTTCAGCTTGCGACGTCGGCATGTATACCTGAACTATCGTTGTCGGTGTTGGTTTGCTGTAGATTCTGATAAGAATAACCCTATCATTGAACTGTTCACAGTAACACTCTTTTTGCCCTACCTTCCTATTCATCACGTATCCTACTCCCGTTGTAAAATTTTCTGCTACTGTTGGTATTACTCTGTACTTATCTGACGAGAAATCCTTGTCTTGTTTCCATTTAACTTCACTGACTCTTACTATATCTCGATTGAGGTTTTGTATTGCCTTTTGAGATGTTCTAGCTTCCCTAACACATTCGAGCTTCTGACATTCCTCTCCCCGACTCATCGAACGTTATCCTTTCATTGATTATAAAATATTTTTCTCATGGTGACCTCTCCTTTGGCAATCCCCTCCCGGAGATCCGAATGGGGGACTATTCCGGAATCTTTTGCTAAGGAGACATCGTCATGACAACTCTTGTACTACAGGCCATATGTCCTGTGGATACACGTTACGTGTCTTTCGAGTTGTGCTTTCCATTGCCTTCTGCATCCTCGTGTCTTTGATCTTTGTTGATTCTTCCACAGTTTCCCACCCCTAGGGCAAGAGAGGGTCCTGAACCTCTCGCCTCTTCTGCGCCCTTTTTGACAAGGCCGTTGCCTGAATGAGGATGACTTCTTATGCCGGAAGTCTTCGGCCGCCGATGCTGATTATTAACCAAATTTTAAGCACCAGGACCGAAGACGTTTTGATTATGAATCAAAGACGCTACCCAAGGACCACAGGTGCCAGTCACTGTAAACTAAATACAAACATACACTGCGGAAAAAGAAATCGCAACACCAAGAAGGAGCTGTGCGATAGGCGTGATTCTACATCTCATTTCATTTCTTCTCTATATCTGAAAGGTGATTTTTGTTCTACTTTCGCACCAGTAGCATAAGAGTGGCGGTAGTAGCGCCAGTATTAGGACGCAAATCAGGTTTGCTTTAAATACATGTTGTATGGTCGTGAGGGTTAGTTACCTGTGAGTTGGGCGTGGAGAGTTGATATTAGTCAAGAATGTTCTAAAAGCCCCAAACACGCCAGTACCAACACCTCACTGATTGTATAACAGAGCTACGAGAAGTTGGATCTTCCTCCTGCGGTATTGTAGGAAGACTGGACAGGAATGTGGTTGCTGGCAGTGATGGTCACGAGAATGTAAGCAGTCGGGCTCTGAACTGTCATGTAACACTTCCGAGAGAGAAGACCACCGTGCTGGGAGTATGGCTCCGGTCCATCGTAGTGTATTTGCAGTACTACTGGCCGCCCCCGGTAGCTGAATGGTCAGCGCGATGGAATGTCATACCTGACGGCCCGGGTTCGATATCCGGCATGGTTGGAGATTTTCTCCTCTCAGGGACTAGATGTTGTGTTGTCCTTATCATCATTTCATCTCCATCGACACCCTAGTCAGCGAAGTGGCGTCAATTCGAAAGACTTGCACCAGGCGAACGGTCTACCCGGCAGGAGGCCCTAGCCACACAGCATTTCCATTTTGCAGTAGTACTTCGAGCATCAGTTGGCATCACTGCGACACAATGAACTGTTACAAAACTGGTACTTAAAGGACGGATACTATTATTTCAACATTGAAGAATCATGGATTTTATATTATTTGACACAATTGAATTTATATCGCCTTGTATGCTTTTGTAAATATCTTATAATACCCAATGATGGCCAGTGGACCGACACTAAGTGTATAAAAATAAATTTTCATCAGTAACTCTTGGCGATGAATTATAACTATTCTTACTTTTTGAAATTGTTTACTGCTCGTCATGAAGCTAACCGTGACAAAAAATGGCTCTGAGCAATATGGCAATTAACTTCTGAGGTCATCAGTCCCCTAGAACTTATAACTACGTATACCTAACTAACCTAAGGACGTCACACACATCCATGCCCGAGGCAGGATTCGAACCTGCGACCGTAGCGGTCGCTCGGCTCCAGACTGTAGCGCCTAGAACCGCTCGGCCACTCCGGCCGGCCAGCCAAAAGTGAAAAACAGGTGACAAAGTCTGTGAGTCGAAAGCAGAAGCTTATTTACTTGGACACTGACGCCCAACTGTAGATAGATTTTTAAGAATAAACTCAATATCCTTGAGTAGAACTTAATTACTAAGTATCAAACATTATTAAAATTATTAAATAAAAAGTTATTAAATAATAGGACATAATAGTTTTCTTCCTTTACAGACATGTTTACAAAGCTATATAATTACTGTATTTCTCACATTCTCTTTTAGAACCAATAAATATTGCACTTTTTTTTATAAATCTAATATTGTCTTTGGTATTAAGATGTAATTTTGACATCTGTTACTAATTACATACCTTTCATGAAGTTTACAGGTCTTGGTATATTTATCGTCTATAGTTTATGACTGTTTTATTCTTTGACATTGTCAGAGGCAAGATACGCGATCTGTTTATTTAAAACATGTGTGGGAAAAAATTCTACGTCAAGATCGCAAATTTTCTTTACTGGCTACCAGTTTCGGCTCAGTGATGGGCTATTGTCTGCTCTTGAACAGTTTTCTACAATCTCCCTTCGCCTCACTAGGCATAATTGTGTTATTCCTTGGTACGGACAGAGATACAATCTGTTTATTTAAAACATATCTAGATAAAAATCCTAAGGTAAGATTACCGTAGGATTATTCATTACCGTTTCCGGCTCACTGATGACCCATTCTCAGATTAGTCTATAATGTTATTCAGTATGTGACATTCATTACACATCAAAGCTAAGTCGCCCTAAAATGAGACGTCGTAGTTAGTTACGTAACTGATGATATTAATCACTAATAAAATGTTATTTGTCGATAAAGAAAATTTGCGGGTCTTGACACATGGTTTCATGGATAGATTTTTATAATTTTGTTGTTTTTGCGAACAATGCTGTTTTATAAATATCAGTCACGCCAAGCTTCCTGCAAGCTTAAAACTTTATGTCTAACTGAGACTCGAAACTGGGACCTTCGTCTTACACAAACAAGTTATCCACAGACTGAGCTATCCAAGCACGACTGACGACTCGTTTTCACAACTTTACTTCCGCCAGTACCTCATCCCCTACCTCCCAAACATAAAATTTCTCTGCAGCGAGGAGTAGCCGCGCGGTCTCATGCGCCTTGTCACGGTTTGCGCGGCTTCCCCCATAGGAGGTTCGAGTCCTCTCTCGGGAATGGGTGCGTGTGTTGTCCTTATGCCAAGTTAGTTTTAGTTAGATTAAGTAGTGTGTAAGCTTAGGGACCGATGAGCTCAGGAGTTTGGTCCCAAAAACTTACCAAAAATTACTAATTTCCATAGAAGTTCTCCTGTGAATCTTGAAGATATTGCGGATAAATGGCGTAGCCACAGCATGGCAGGTCGTTCTGGTCCAGCACAAAGTTTTCATGTGCCAGGAAGTGTCAAATCACCGCAGACTCCGCTGCCGAGTGAAAATTATTTCTGGGAACTAAACATGTGTCTCCCTAGAACTGAACAAGGAAATATCCAGTACCTGCGTAATATGTCTAACATAAGTCAATTATAAAATTTTATTTGTCTTAACAGTAAATTTATACAAGAATTACCGGTTTCGGTCGATCAATGAGTAACTTGTAACACGTAGTATATTAAGGACAGAGTTAATTATCGAGTCGTTGGACAGTGCCAAAGAACAAACCACAGAAATACAGGATCAAGGAGTAAACGTAGGCCTACAAGTATCGCTTGAAAAACCATAGTTCACGTCAAATATCAGTGATGCTCCCAAAATATTAAGTATTCATAACAGTAAAATACCAAAAAACAAATTGTTTTAAATATCTACGTGAATGAGTAATGAGAAAAGATGGAAGTAATAAAGAGAATAGACAGAATGGAAAAGCGATTGCGTATGACAAAACACACATGACAAAAAGCTCTTTGTCCTAGAAACCAAACTAAGACACTACTAAATAGTGGTAAATCCTGAAACACAAACTAACAATATTTGGGGATCATGAAGAATAGGGACTAATCTAAACAAGCATTCTGAGGAAAATACTGAGACCTAAAAGTATTAGTAATGCTGGATGAAACATGAAGCAGAGAGCTGTAATTAAAAATAGAAATGTTGACTGATGTGAGGAAATGAAGACTACAGTTTTATGCACACATATACCGAATGGATCATAACATACTAATCAACCAGACCTTCACCTTAATAAACAGTGACAAATTCGAACGCACATGGTTCAATGAAATTGGCAAGGGTAAGGAAAACAGTATAACTAGAAGGGACATAGACAACAGAACATTCTCCAGAGAACCAACATGAATGGCAGGATTTCAGAACAGAAAGAGGTCACCAAATGAAAAGAATTAGACGCAGGTAGGATGAAAATCTGGGAGCAGTGAAACCTAAATACGAAGAATCAAAACCAGTGTTGGTTTATCGTAGCCTCCAAAATATAAATTAATAACAATAATGACACAGGAAGTTTGTTAAGCAACATTCGCTCATGAGCTCCGCCTACTGACCACGTCGTCAATTACAAACTAAGCCCCACACACCATTTTTTCTTTCAAAGCACGGAGGAGGCGTATTGCTAGCGCCTCAGTAACTATAACCAATCACAAAAAATAGTTTGACAGTAAGGACCCAGGAAAAGTTAGGGATAGACTTTACGTTGATATTAATCAAAGGAGAACAAAAGTTTTCAGATATTATTTCGCTAGAACACTTGACGAAAAAGAAAAGTGCTCCCAAATACCTAATAAAAACTCACCTTTAGCCTGTCAGGGAGGATCACGAGTGTTAACACTACAACAGAGGAAAATCTGAAAGATGTCAAGTGATAAAAGTGAGAGGAAATGCCTTCTTTCTCGTTCAAATCTTCTAACAATTAGTCATATTCTCCGGACAACGTCAAAACCCTCTTCGAGGTCAGTTTACGTGTTTGAATTATGAAGTTATATTTTTAATTCAAATACTGACACATCACACGTATTACGCTGCACATAATACAGTACTGGCCATTAAAATTGTTACACCAAGAAGAAATGCAGATGATAAACGGGTAATCATTGGACAAATATATTATACTAGAACTGACATGTGATTACATTTTCACACAATTTGGATGCATACATACTGAGAAATCAGTGTCCAGAACAACCACCTCTGACCGTAATAACGGCCTTGATGCGCCTGGGCATTGAGTCAAACAGAGCTTGGATGGCATGTACAGGTACAGCTGCCTGTGCAGCCTCATCACGAGACCACAGTTCATCAAGAGTAGTGACTGGCGTATTGTGACGAGCCAGTTGTTCGACCACTATTGAGCAGACGTTTTCAATTGGTGAGAGATCTGGAGATGTGCTGGCCAGGGCAGCAGTGGAACATTTTCCGTATATCTGGAAATATCCGTACAGGACCTGCAACATGCGGTCATGCATTATCCTAATGAAATGTAGGGTTTGGCAGGGATCGAATGAAGGGTAGAGCCACGGATCGTAACACATCTCAAATGTAACGTCCACTGTTCAAAGTGCTGTGAATGCGAACAAGAGGTGACCGAGACGTGTAACCAATCGCACCCCATGCCATCACGCTTGGTGATATGCCAGTATGGCAATGACGAATACACGCTGGATCCCAACAGCCTCGTATCACTAGCAGTCCAGATGACAGGCATGTTATCCGCATGTAATGGATCGTGCAGCCAAGTCTCCATCCCTGAGTAAACAGATGGGGACGTTTGCAAGACAACAACCATCTGCACGAACAGTTCGACGACATTTGCAGCACCATTGCCTGTCAGCTCGGAGACCATGGCTGCGGTTACATTGATGCTGCATCACAGGCCTGCGATGGTGTACTCAACGACCAACCTTGGTTGCACCCATGGCAAAACGTCATTTTTTAGGATGAATCCAGGTACCGTTTACAGCATTATGATGGTCGCATCTAGGTTTGGTGACATTGCGGTGAACGCATATTGGAAGTGTGCATTCGTCATCCCCATACTGGCGTATCACCCGGCGTGATGGTATGCGGTGCCATTGGTTACACGTCTCAGACACCTCTTGTTCGTATTGACGGCACTTTGAACAGTGGATGTTACATTTCAGATGCGTTACGACCCGTGTATCTACCCTTCATTCGATTCCTGCGAAACCCTACATTTCAGCAGGATAATGCACGACCGCATGTTGCAGGTCCTGTACGGGCCTTTCTGGATACAGAAAATGTTCGACTGCTGCCCTGGCCAGCACATTCTCCAGATCTCTCATCAATTGAAAACGTCTGGTCAATGGTGGCCGAGCAAGTCGCTCGTCACAATGCGCCAGTCACTACTCTTGATGAACTGTGGTATCGTGTTGAAGCTGTATGGGCAGCTGTACCTGTACACGCCATCCAAGCTCTGTTTGACTCAATGCCTTTATTACGGCCAGAGGTGGTTGTTCTGGGAACTGATTTCGCAGGATCTATGCACCCAAATTGCGTGAAAATGTAATCATATGTCAGTTCGAGTAAAATATATTTGTCCAATGATTACCCATTTATCATCTGCATTTCTTCTTGTTGTAGCAATTGTAATGACCAGTAGTGTTGTAGAATCAGAAAATTAACAGCTTCAATTGTAAACAGTTCTTGGTACAAAATCATAAGAGGTTTCGGTCATCCACAGTTGTACAGGAACGGTGAGGTACATGGTTGCCGCACACTGAACACTGAACACTGCGGGCTGCTACCGGCGCACGTGAAGCCGAGATGCGGCTCCATGGAATCTATGGGAGTAATTGAAGGCACCGTGACAGCTGTGTATTGCGGGAACAGTTCTGCGGACCACCTGCATCCCTTCTTGCCTCATGTTTTCCCCCCGATGGCATTTTCCAGCAGGATAACTATCCACGTTACATGGCTAGAACCGTGCTACAGCCTTGTGTAAGTTACTGCAGATAGTGGGAAAAGTAATCCTGTACTGTTCGAATAAGGTGTTACTTGTATGCTGTGTACTCACAAGGAAACCTCACCAAATTTACCTTATAGTTTAAACACAAGGAAGTACATTTGTAATATATCAGACCCAGGAATGGATACCTCAGTACAATTTGGGTCACTGCATTCCGACAGTACGCAGTTGTAATCTTGTGAAGGTACAGCTTTTAAATTTCCGCGCGAACCGGCTGTTTGTCATTTGCTCCGCCTCACTGCAGTTACGTTGTGCCTGACACTTTGGAGATCTTGCTGGTGTTTGTTCTCATTTTCCAGTGTTCTTTCTTTAATCATTAACTATTCTTGCAGTCACTGGCCATATCCATAAATTATTCTTATGGTTTTTATGCTTGATTGGAACGTCTCTATTAATCATTCAATTAAGACGTTTCCGTTTGCGAGACATTACTTTTCCCTTAACTGTGCACGATTTTATGGCATTCTTCCTTTCTCTGTAGGTCACCAGTCATCGGACTACAGCATCGTATTGGTATGCTAAACAGCAGAACCGACACCCCAAAGCAGCACAAACTCGGGTAGTACAAAGTTAAGAAGGAATACAGGATATGGCGGTTTCAAAAGCAAACGATGGAAAACCTAAATCTAGTCGAAGCCCGATCCTCCCGATCACCACTACAATGTGTTGCTTCTCCACTGCCTTACCTCCCTGGTGGGAACTAAGATGATGCTATTTAGATGGCGAATTCGATTAAAAAAGAATTTCTAGTACTCGCCTCAGAACTACACGCCTGGAAATTGAAATAAGAACACCGTGAATTCATTGTCCCAGGAAGGGGAAACTTTATTGACACATTCCTGGGGTCAGATATATCACATGATCACACTGACAGAACCACAGGCACATAGACACAGGCAACAGAGCATGCACAATGTCGGCACTAGTACAGTGTATATCCACCTTTCGCAGCAATGCAGGCTGCTATTCTCCCATGGAGACGATCGTATAGATGCTGGATGTAGTCCTGTGGAACGGCTCGCCATGCCATTTCCACCTGGCGCCTCAGTTGGACCAGCGTTCGTGCTGGACGTGCAGACCGCGTGAGACGACGCTTCATCCAGTCCCAAACATGCTCAATGGGGGACCGATCCGGAGATCTTGCTGGCCAGGGTAGTTGACTTACACCTTCTAGAGCACGTTGGGTGGCACAGGATACATGCGGACGTGCATTGTCCTGTTGGAACAGCAAGTTCCCTTGCCGGTCTAGGAATGGTAGAACGATGGGTTCGATGACGGTTTGGATGTACCGTGCACTATTCACTGTCCCCTACGACGATCACCAGAGGTGTACGGCCAGTGTAGGAGATCGCTCCCCACACCATGATGCCGGGAGTTGGCCCTGTGTGCCTCGGTCGTATGCAGTCCTGATTGTAGCGCTCACCTGCACGGCGCCAAACACGCATACGACCATCATTGGCACCAAGGCAGAAGCGACTCTCATCGTTGAAGACGACACGTCTCCATTCGTCCCTCCATTCACGCCTGTCGCGACACCACCGGAGGCGGGCTGCACGATGTTGGGGCGTGAGCGGAAGGCGGCCTAACGGTGTGCGGGACCGTAGCCCAGCTTCATGGAGACGGTTGCGAATGGTCCTCGCCGATACCCCCAGGAGCAACAGTGTCCCTAATTTGCTGGGAAGTGGCGGTGCGGTCCCCTACGGCACTGTGTAGTATCCTACGGTCTTGGTTTGCATCCGTGCGTCGCTGCGGTCCGGTCCCAGGTCGACGGGCACGTGCACCTTCCGCCGACCACTGGCGACAACATCGATGTACTGTGGAGACCTCACGCCCCACGTGTTGAGTAATTCGGCGGTACGTCCACCCGGCCTCCCGCATGCCCACTATACGCCCTCGCTCAAAGTCCGTCAACTGCACATACGGTTCACGTCCACGCTGTCGCGGCATGCTACCAGTGTTAAAGACTGCGATGGAGCTCCGTATGCCACGGCAAACTGGCTGACACTGACGGCGGCGGTGCACAAATGCTGCGCAGCTAGCGCCATTCGACGGCCAACACCGCGGTTCCTGGTGTGTCCGCTGTGCCGTGCGTGTGATCATTGCTTGTACAGCCCTCTCGCAGTGTCCGGAGCAAGTATGGTGGGTCTGACAGACCGGTGTCAATGTGTTCTTTTTTCCATTTCCAGGAGTGTACATTATTGTCGAAGCTGAACCGGACAGAGATTGGATGGCGTGTACAGGTACAGCTGCCCATCCGCAAAAAGCCTCAGTGAACTTCCGATATTATCCACAAGGTCATTTATGTATATTATGAATAGCAACGGTCCTACGACACTTCCCTGCTGCACACCGGAAATCACTCTTACTTCGGAAGACTTCTCCTCATTGAGAATGACATGCTGCGTTCTGTTATCCAGGAACTCTTCAATCCAATCACACAATTGGTCTGTAGTCCATATGCTCTTACTGTGTTCATTAAACGACTGTGTGGAACTGCATCGAATGCCTTGCGGAAGTCAAGGAACACGGCATCTACCTGGGAACCTGTGTCTATGGCCCTCTGAGTCTCGTGGACGAATAGCGCGAGCTGGGTTTCACACCTTCGTCTTTTTCGAAACCTATGCTGATTCCCACACAGTAGAAATCTAGTCTCCAGAAAAGTCATTATACTCGAACATAATACGTGTTCCAAAATTCTACAACTGATCGACGTTAGAGATATAGGTCTATAGTTCTGCACATCTGTTCGACGTCCCTTCTTGAAAACGGGGATGACCTGTGCCCTTTTCCAATCCTTTGGAACGCTACGCTCTTCTAGAGACCTACGGTACACCGCTGCAAGAAGGGGGGCAAGTTCCTTCGCGTACTCTGTGTAAAATCGAACTGGTATCCCATCAGGTCCTTTCTTCTTTTGAGGATTTTAATTGTTTTTCTATCCCTCTGTCATCTATTTCTATATCTACGATTGTGTCATTTGTACGAAAATCTAGAGAAAGAAATACAGTGCAGTCTTCCTCTGTGAAACAGCTTTGGAAAAAGACGTTTAGTATTTCGGCCTTTAGTCTGTCATCCTCTGTTTCAGTACCATTTTGGTCACGGAGTGTCTGGATATTATGTTTTGATCCACGTACCGCTTTGACATAAGACTAAAATTTCTTAGGATTTTCTGCCAAGTCAGCACATAGAACTTTACTTTCGAATTCATTGAACGCCTCTCGCACAGCCCTCCTCGCACTACATTTCGCTTCGCGTAATTTTTGTTTGTCTGCAAGGCTTTGGCTGTGTTTATGTTTGCTGTGAAGTTCCCTTTGCTTCCGAAGCAGTTTTCTAACTCGGTTGTTGTACTACGGTGGCTCTTTTCCATCTCTTACGATCTTGCTTGGCACATACTCATCTAATGCATATTGTACGATGGTTTTGAACTTTGTCCACTGATCCCCAACACTATCTGTACTTGAGACAAAACTTTTGTGCTGAGCCGTCAAGTATTCTGAAATCTGCTTTTTGTCACTTTTGCTAAACAGACAAATGTTCCTACCTTTTTAAATATTTCTATTTACGGCTGAAATCATCGATGCAGTAACCGCTTTACGATCGCTGATTCCCTGTTCTGTGCTGTTTCAAATAGTTCGGGTTTGTTTGTCCCCAGAAGGTCTAATATGTTATCGCCACGAGTCGGTTCTCTGTTTAACTGCTCAAGGTAGTTTCGGATAATGCACTTACAAAAATTTCACTGGATTCTTTGTTCCTGCCACCCGTTATAAACGTTTGAGTCTCCCAGTCTTTATTCGGCAAATTGAAATCTCCACCCAGAACTAAAACATGGTCGGGAAATCTACTCGAAATATTTTCAAAATTTATTGAAAGAGTAAAACTATGCGGCTGACAGGGACTCGAACCCACGACCCGTGCCTTTCGCGCCAAGTGCTATACCGACTGAGTCTTCAAGGTATAACTCAAAATCCGAATTCGCAGATTTACTTCTGGGACCAGCACACCTGAAAGAAAGGATACTGCGTGAAATTGTCTTAGCCACAGATTAAAGGATTGTTTCCAGAAACAATTTTCAGTCTTGAGAGGAATGTTTGCTGATCTGACACTTCCGAGACTTTCTAAAGTACTTGGGAGAGGACTAAGCCTTCAGTACTGCGGAGTACTGTGTAACAATTTTTTTAATCTTACCTCCAAAAGAATCAGAAACAGTAAATGGAATAAAGTGCGCTAAAACTATAGAATTCTGATGGAATACTAGATAACCGGCATAATTTCATACAAAACGATCTCTCACAGTTAAATCGGTTAAAAAGAGAGCTTATGAAGATGATGTGTCTGCTCTTACGGGATTTAAATTAATTCAGACAAAAACTGAAGTAAAGATGAACAGAGACGGGAAAGGCTGGAGGCAATTACAGATTAAGATTATAGCCTACAACAGACAGTGCAGCAACGCAGTAGTGAATGTGGATTTGTGTACTGCGTTTTCCTTTCAAACCTGCCTTCAGTCGTAACGTAGAAATACGAGCGATGAAATCGGAAGACCTCTCGCTTCGTAATGCAGTTTGCCAAGTACTTCTGTCTGGCATTTACGTCTGAGCGCCGGAAATTTGGTTTCTGTTGTAGACGGGGTATCGAATTTTCCTGACTCGCGAAAGTTTCGAAGTTTAGAACCTCGGTAGCGGTTAGATTTCCGCCGGTAGTTGCCATCCAAGTGGATGCTATTACCGCAGTTTGTGTGAGCGCTTCAACAACTAAGTTTATACTTCCCTCTTACCTCACTTGTGTTTACTATCGACGGCAGCTAGCAGCTAAACAATTGCCGCGAAACATTGTGTCTTGCTTCTGTTTTACAAGTTACCAGCATAAAATGCAATTTGATCTGTATCTTAGTGAATTTTTAAGTACGATGTACATACTTTCTCATTATTTTTATTTATAGCTTTTTCCTCATGGTAAGCTCTGAATTACAGTGCCATGTTATAACGTGAAACCAAGCATTCTGTCTGTTTTACTGGCACCTTGATTATGCCGCATGAGTTGAAATAGGTCTTAGGTTTAATATGAAATCTGAGATGAGGAAAGTTTCTGATAGAAAACTGATAGGACCTAACAACAACAATTGCTGTGAATACAAGGTGTTCCGGAAGGAATGATCAGTATTCAGGTGTACAATAGGAGTCGAAGCAAAAATGTCTAGTAAACATAGGCTGCAAAATGCATATCTTAACAGCTAAAAACACTTATTCATTTTCCCTATTGTGTAACAAGTCTCGTCTGTTGAAGAAATACTCATGGCTCTTGAAGTTTTCACTTTAGATCCCATGTTTACTGGATATATTTTTATTGTTTTGGTCCACATTACCTCCTACAAAAATATGCAAAGCAAAGAACTTACAATAGAAAAGATTCATATCACAGGATCTAAGACGAAGTGCTCATAGCTCTTAAGGTATGCATTTCAGAGCCCATGTTCACTAGACTATTTTTGGTTCCACCGACGTCTCATATCGTAACCCTGAACGCTGACCAATCAGCGGGGCAGACCCTCTACAGTAACAGCAAATAATAAATGGTAGAAGACTGTTTTCTTCTATTGGTTACCGTAACACGTTGTGGTACAGTTGTACAACCATCAGTAAGTTTTCCTTTCATACTGAAAATATATATTAAATAAATTTAAATACCAGAACGTTATATGGAGAAAATAATTTTCTTACTAACTATTTTTCGTTCGTAATTTAAATCTGGGTGCTAATTTATTACCCTTTAACACAGTGCAATTTAGGAAAGGGTCTTGGCCTAGACCAAATGTTTGAGTAAAAAAAGTCATTCTTCCAGTAATTACTGTTTTATTGACCTATGTGCATCAGATTAACAACAAATCATGAAGATATAACAACAATTCACCTTCTCATGTGGCGACGAGAATAAAATGACAAACATTTAACAGAGGGCTGTGGCAGCGTTGTACCTTTCGAGTGGACTAATTTTGCAAGAAGAACAGATAGAGTGATGAAGGACAAATAATGGAATACAATAGTGACGAGAGAAGAAAAAGAGATTAAGCAAGTAAAGGGACAGGAGAAGATGAAAACTGGAAGAAGAGTTGAAGTCATACAAAGAATAAGACCATTTCCCTTTATCCTTATGTTAGTATCTTATTTCCTCACAACTAGCAAGTTTAAGCCTTGTTGTCTTTTTCCAATGATATCTACGGGGTGTTCAGAAAGTCTCTCCGCAGTGCCGTATGATTGTTAGCTCCTCTGTGCCGTATGATTGTTCGCCTGCCTGGGTTACTTCCCTTCAAGTGGACTCTCCTAACATTCCACTGTTTCGTTTATCTCAGCCAGCGGCAGTAGTATCGTTGGTGTGTGTCGTTACGTGTTGACGTGAACGTTTAAGTTTAGTTCCTTTGTTCGTTTGTTCGTTTCTGTCACTGTTGAAATGCTAACCATTGAAGAACGTGTGTTTTAGCCGAACAAGTGTTCAAAGCTGGCGGTAAATACACAGTTTCAGTTCGTCAAACATTTAATTCAGTTTTCCCGGAGACAGCACTCCCACGTCGCGATACTGTGCGAGAATTGATAAAAAAATTCTAAGTGCATGTTCAGTGACAGATGCATCGAGAAGTGGTCGTCCTAGCGTTTTGTCTGAGGATAAACTACTCGATATTTTCGATAAAATTTCCATCAGTCCGAACAAGTCAGTAAGAAAACTCGCCCAGGAAATCGATGTTAGTGTAGGAACGGCCCACACAGCTGTAAAGAAAAAAATTAGAACTTTTCTCATACAAAGTGACAGTCGTGCAAGAACTGAAAAATACTGATCATGGCAAGAGACTGCATTGTTGTCAACGGTTCAAAAATTACGTTCAACAAAATGGAAGGGATATTCTTAATGAAACGTTTTTCACTGATGGGGCGTGGTTTCATTTATCCGTCTACATGAACTCGCAAAATTCTCGTATGTGGAGTACTACAAATCAATTGTGTATTCATGAGGAACCACTTCATTCTGTGAAAATCTGAGTTTTATTGCAATTTCTAGACGTGTGATTGTGGGTGTCATATTTTTCAACGAAACAATAAACGCACAACGATACTGCAGTGATATTCTGTACCCATTCATACGAGAACTTGTGTTAAGTTAAATACTGAACAATTATTTTCAACAAGACAGTGCAACCGCGCATACAGCTCGCGTTTGAATGTCAGTGCTTGCTGATGTTTCTGATGATCGAATTATTTCATAGGGACTTTGGCCTCCACGATCGCCTGACCTAACACCACCTGAGTTTTTCTTCTGGGGAGCAGCGAAAGCAACTGTCTATAAAAACCGTCCAAAATCCATCGATGAACTGAAAAGTGCAATATCAACTTTCACTGCTTCTGTTACAGAAGAAATGTTACACCTTGTGTTTGGAAACATGATTAGACGAATTGAATTATGTATTCAACAACAGGGGGGGGACACTTTCAACATTTAATGTGAAAATTTGTAAGTAAAAATGAATATTCAATAAATTAATAACTTGTATTTCACTCAGTTTCATTTCGGTAAATTCACTGCGGCATACGGCATTCGCAGGTAACAACCTTCCGGTACTGCGGAGAGACTTTTTGAATACCCCGTATAATTTTCCGACGAATACTAGTATACAGTGACACAGTCAGAGCACAGGGCAGCACAAATGGAGTAAGGGTTCCGCCACGGTAGTTCAGCGTGTTCGGTCAGAGGACTGGCTGCCCTCTGTAATTAAAAAATAAATAAAAATTGATAAAGTATTCAACGGTGAACAGGAAGGCGTGTCATGCGACGTCCACCCAAATAAAGGAAAAAAAGGGGGGTTGGCTTCTTTGCTTACCAGTCAAAACGTCATGAGTCTCAGGTTCAAAAAAAGGCTCTGCTTAGATTTTGAATAAAAATTATCAGCAATAGCGAGCGAAGACTGTTGGCATAATAATCCAACGTCATGACAAAGGCCTTGTCGAAGAGGGAGGGGGGGGGGGGCGAAATGGGAAACAGACCTTAAAAGGTGGAAGAATAAACATTTGGATGCAGAAGGTAATGGAAACCACTACTTTAAACACATATAAGCCCAGAGCACCTGAAAACGTGCCACGACGATCTCTCCATTGGCAAAATATTACGGTTTAGTTCTTTATTTAGGTCTCTGGAAGGGGACTGTCAAGGCGGGGTGTCCTTGAGAAAAACTAATAAACGGATAGCATTCCACGTTTTGGAGAATGGAATGTCAGAATTTGTAATGTAGTACGAAAGTTAGAAAATCTGAAAAAGGAAATGAAAAGGCTCACTCTAGATATAGTGCGGGTCATTGAGGGGAAACGGAAAGAAGACAAAGATTTCTCTTGACATGAGTATAGGGTAACATCAAAGGCAGCAGGAAATTGTAGAATGGGAGAAGGGTTCGTTATGAATAGGAAAGCAGGGCAGAGAGAGAGATACTGTGAACAGTTCAGTGATAGGGTTGTTCTCATCAGATTTGACAGCCAACTAATGCCTACAGTAATAGTGCAAGAAAACGTGCTAGCGTCGCAAGCAGAGGAGGAAGGGACAGAGAAAGTATATGAGGATATCGAACGGGTAATTCAGTACGTAAAGGGAGATGAAAACTTAATAATCATGAGCGGGAATGGATCGCTGTTGTAGGTGAAGGAATAAAATAAAATGTTTACGGTAGAATAAAAGTTAGGCAATGGGAATAAGAGAGGAGAAAGACTGAGTGCTGGAACAGATTTCAGATGGTGAAAGCGAGTGATCTGCATAAGAATCACAACATGAAGAAGAGTACTTGGAAAAGACGCGGACACATGGCAAGACTCCAGCTAAATTGCATCATGGTCAGATAGATTTCGAAATCAGATATGGTGTTGTGGTCTTCAGTCCTGAGACCGGTTTGATGCAGCTCTCCATGCTAGTCTATCCTGTGCAAGCTCCTTCGTCCGGGTTCCCGGTTTCGATTCGAGGTGGGGTCAGGGATTTTGTCTGCCTCGTGATGACTGGGTGTCGTGTGATGTCCTTAAGTTAGTTAGGTTTAAATAGTTCTAAGTTCTAGGGGACTGATGACCATAGATGATAAGTCCCATAGTGCTAAGAGCCATTTGAACCTTTTTTTTTTTTTTTTTTTTTTTTTTTTGCAAGCTTCTTCATCTCCCAGTGCCTACTGCAATCTACACCCTTCTGAATATGCTTAGTGTATTCATCTCTTGGTCTCCCTCTACGATTTTTACCCTACACGCTGCACTCCAATGCTAAATTTGTGATCCCTTGATGCCTCAGAACATGCCCTACCAACCGGTCCCTTCTTCTTATCAAGTTGTGCCACAAATCCCTCTTCTGCCCTATTCTATTCAATACCTCCTCATTAGTTACGTGATCTACCCACCTAATCTTCAGCATTCGTCTGTAGTACCACATTTAGAAAGCTTCTATTCTCTTCTTGTCCAAATTATTCATCGTCCATGTTTCACTTCCATACAAATACTTTCAGAAAAGACTTGCTGACACTTAAATCTATACCCGATGTTAACAAATTTCTCTTCTTCAGAAACGCTTTCCTTACCATTGCCAGTCTACATTTTATATCCTCTCTACTTCGACCATCATCAGTTATTTTGCTCCCCAAATAGCAAAACCCCTTTACTACTTTAAGTGTCTCACTTCCTAATCTAATTCCCTCACAATCACCCGACTTAATTCGACTACATTCCATTATTGTCGTTTTGCTTTTATTGATATTCATCTTATATCCTCCTTTCAAGACACTATCCATTCCGTTCAACTGCTCTTCCAAGTACTTTGCTGTCTCTGACAGAAATACAATTTCATCGGCGAACCTCAAAGTTTTTATTTCTTCTCCATGGATTTTAATACATACTCCGAATTTTTCTTTTGTTTCCTTCACTGCTTGCTCAATGTACAGATTGAATAACATCGGGGAGCGGCTACAAACCTATTTCACTCCCTTCCCAACCATTGCTTCAATTTCGTGTCCCTCGACTCTTATAATTGCCATCTGGTTTCTGTACAAATTATAAATAGCCTTTCTCTCCCTGTATTTTACCCCTGCCACGTTCAAAATCTGAAAGAGAGTATTCCAGCCAACATTGTCAAAAGCTTTCTCTAAGTCCACAAATGCTAGAAACGTAGGTTTCCCTATCCTTAATCTTTCTTCTAAGATAAGTCGTAGCGTCAGTATTGCCTCACGTGTTCCAATATTTCTACGGAATGCAAACTGATCTTCCCCGATGTCGGCTTCTACCAGTTCTTCCATTCGTCTGTAAAGAATTCGCGTTAGTATCTTTCAGCCGTTACTTATTAAACTGATAGTTCGGTAATTTTCGCATCTGTCAACACCTGCTTTCTTTGGGATTAGAATTATTATATTCTTCTTGAAGTCGAGGGTATTTCGCCTGCCTCATTTATCTTACTCACCAGATGGTAGAGTTTTGTCAGGACTGGCTCTCCCAAGGCTGTCAGAAGTTCTAACAGAATGAAATTTTCACTCTACAGCGGAGTATGCGCTGATATGAAACTTCCTGGCAGATTAAAACTGTGTGCCTGAGCGATACTCGAACTCGGGAACCTTGCCATTCGCGGTTAAGTGCTCTACCAACTGAGCTACCCAAGAACGACTCACGCCCCGGCCTCACAGCTTCAATTCCGCCAGTATCTCGTCTCCTACCTTCCAAACTTCACAGAAGCTCTCCTGCGAACCTTGCACAACTAACACTCCTGGAAGAAAGGAAGTTTGGAAGGTAGGATACGAGGTACTGGCGGAATTGATGCTGTGAGGACGGGGCGTGAGTCATACTTGGGTAGCTCAGTTGGTAGAGCACTTGCCCCTGAAAGGCAAAGGTCCCGAGTTCGAGTCTCGGTCCGGCACACAGTTTTAATCTGCCAGGAAGTTTCATTTCTAACGGAATGTTGTCTACTCCCGGGGCCTTGTTTCGACTCAGGTCTTTCAGTGCTCTGTAAAATTATTCACCTAGTATCATATCTCCCATTTCATCTTCATTTACATGCTCTTCCATTTCCATAATATTGTCCTCAGGTACATCGCCCTTGTGTAGACCCTCTATATTTGCCTTCCACCTTTCTGCTTTCCCTTCTTTGCTTAGAACTGGGTTTCCATTGAGCTCTTGATATTCATACAAGTGCTTCTCCTTTCTCCAAAGGTCTCTTTAATTTTCCTGTAGGCAGTATCTATCTTACCCCTAGTGAGATAAGCCTCTAGCCATCCCTGCGTAGCCATTTTGCATTTCCTGTCGATCTTACTTTGAGACGTTTGTATTCCTTTTTGGGTGCTTCATTTACTGCATTTTTATATTTTCTTATTGCATCAATTAAATTTCTTCTGTTACCAAAGGATTTCTACTAGCCCTCGTCTTTTCACTTGCTGCCTTCACTACCTCATCCCTCAAAGCGACCCATTCTTCCTGTACTGTATTTCTTTCTCCTATTCCTGTCAATTGTTCCCTTATGCTCTCCCTCAAACTCTGTACAACCTCTGGTTTAATTAGTTTATCCAGGTCCCATCTCCTTAGATTCCCACCTTTTTGCATTATCTTCAGTTTTAATCTACAGTTCATAACCAATAGATTGTGGTCAGAGTCGACATCTGCCCCTGGAAATGTCTTACAATTTAAAACCTGGTTCCTAAATCTCTGTCTTACCATTATATAATCTATCTGAAACCTGTCAGTATCTCCAGGCTTTTTCCATGTCTACAACCTTCTTTTATGATTCTTGAACCAACGTTTAGCTATGATTAAATTGTGCTTTGTGCAAAATTCTTTCATTTCGTACTCCCAATCCATATTCACCTTCTACGTTTCCTTCTCTCCCTTTTTCTACTACGGAATTCCAGTCACAGATGACTGTTAAATTTTCGGCTCCCTACGCTATCTGAATAATTTCTTTTATTTCATCATACATTTCTTCAACTTCTTCGTCACCTGTAGAGCTAGTTGGCATATAAACTTGTACTACTGTAGTAGGCGTGGGCTTCCTGTCTGTCTTGGCCACGATTATGTGTTCACGATGCTGTTTGCAGTAGCTTACCGGCACTACTATTTTTTTATTCATTATTAAACCTATTCCTGCTTTACCCCTATTTGATTTTGTATTTATAACCCTGTATTCGCCTGACCAAAAGTCTTGTTCCTCCTGCCACCGACCTTCACTAATTCCCACTATATCTAACTTTGACCTATTGTAACCTCCCCACAAAATAAAATAATATGAATAATACTCTCATTTAGCGTAACTACCCAACAGTGAAAATATAATACAATGTGACAAGCCTATAACCTTTCAATAATTGACAGTTAATTTAACCTGGTAAATTTTGGACGTCAGCAATGCTGCGTCATGGCCCTGATACATCATTCTGAATAAACTGAAAAAACATACCTTAATTAGATCGCCGGATAACGAGTACATATCTGCTCCTATAAGAAATTTACCTGGCTCAGCTGAGTGCAATGCTGGCCGATAGATTTTCAATAATCTTTTCAATAATCGGGATTGCCAAGGATTGGAGAAATTAGTGAATTCTTTAAATTGAGATAAATATCAAAAGTTACTTTTTATGAGAAAGATTATTATTAACAGATTTTTTAAAAAAGATTTGCATGGGACTTGATGTAACAATACTACATATGCGCGAGGCTGCTTTTACCTTATCCTACAACGCTCAGGCTGCGTCATCGCTGCACACGACCGGCCCAGCCAGCGCTATACACCAGACCAGACTGCTCGCTAGCGACAACTTACTCCTACTGCTACACAGTTCCTACTGCAGTCAATACTGCTCTTTGGTCTCAGATTCTCTTCTAGCTTACATATCGCAGGCAGCGCGTGAGCAATACATCGAAATTACATCAGCTCGAGTGCGCTAGCAGCAAATTCTTTAATTACGGACCTCTTACATACCCCTCCACTGGGGGGCAAAAATTTGGCAGCGATGGTGAGTCAATTGGACTTGCCATGAGCAACAAATTTTTCTATAATCTATTTAGTTTACTAAGGCTACAATCACAGAGTATATACATCATTGATAAGTGCAGAACATATTAAGAAATTAAATAGAGTGCAAATGCACTGAGTACAAAGCATATTCAGAAATGAAAAAGTATATACGCAATGAGTACAAAATATTTTAACTAAATAGAGTGCACACGCACTGAGTACAAAACATATTCAGAAATGACAAAGTATATAAGCAAAGAGTACAAAATATGTTAACAAAATAGAGTGCACACGCATTATAAAAGTTTTTATCATTTTACAAGAATTTAAATGCACTGTATAAGCCTTTACTATTTTACAGGAACTAGGAAAGGAATGGGAAGGATTTCATCATGGTTGTAGCACAGTAGGTATCTTTCTACAGAAGCACAACACCAAGTGAGACAATCTGAAGTTCTCTTCCCTGAAGTATTTATCAGTGTACCCAAGACAATGAAATGTTGTATTAATATTCAATGTTATCATTTTGGTAGTACATTAGGTACACCAAACAGTGGGACCATAATAACATCTCCATCGTTGAAGGTGGTGGACAGCTTGATATGTCAACACCATGTTCTTGTAGAATCCATACTCTTACAGCAACGTAGAATTAGTGCAAAACCAATATAGTGCTCCATGATCATTAGGATGGACAGGATAAACGGATATTGCAGTAATTAGGTCAGAAGGTGAAGGACACATTAAGTCTTATGCTAGTCATCACAGAATTACACTAATGTATCAACCGATCTGAATAATTATTAGCATTCATTTGCTAGTTACAAAGTATTCATATAGTGTTACAAAACATTATTCAGTGTTATTCAAAAGTCATCATTTAAAACAGGAGCTATTGAATTATTGACATTCATTGGCTAGTTACAAAGTATTCATATAGTGTATTGGCATCATTGGCCACTTACAAAGTATTCATAACGTCATTCGTCATGAGTCAGCTGTAGCAAGGTTATGAAACAAGTACAGTATATGTGATCACATTCATAAATGATAGACACAACTGGGTAAAAAAAATGCAAGTACTAGAACAGGTTTAATAACTAACAGCTTATAGCATATTAATATCCTGAAAAGCTTCTCCTGGAAAAATTACAAAATGGGTTATTGACCTGAAAGAAAAAAATGTATATTATGCTGAAAAGTAGAAAACTTCGAATTAGCAGGTAATGAAACGTGTATTTAATATGTATGTACTCTAGCTGTCTTTTCCAAAACATTCAGTCATTATACTATGCGACTTAAGACATACTGTCAAAAGGAACTGCAACAAATACTTAAATAACTACATAGCATTTCTTAACTAACAGTAAATTCTGATCTATTTACTCTTCATGACATAGTATTGCAGTTTCTTTCCTTCATTCTGATGGTAAAATTTCCATTTCATAGTAAACCACTGTGGTTGTTTAATTCATTTCTTTTACACGGTATTGCTTTCTGAAAAATGATGAATAAGGATTAATATCTTGCATTTAATTCATATACCCATTAAATAAAAACTTGTTTCTAGTAATATAATTAAGCATACAGCATAGCATGACAGAAAACATATTAGGTCAAAAACATAGACAGTTTTCAAGTGCAAAAAATGTATACACAGTATCATAAAGTAGTGTCACAAAAAATGTAGGGTAGTCAAAATATTGAGATATCATAAGGAAAAACGTCAAAGTCAACTGGTGTTTGTTACATCTTCAACATTTGATAGTGCATACAGACAAAAATTCTACTTTCGATAGGAAAACAATCATACATACACAAAAAATCGAAAATGTGCACGGTCTGATATATAACGACAAGAAAAGCGACCTGCTAACCTTACCTTGCCGGGCACTTGCCAAGAAAAAATATGATAATCATCAGTAAATAGTCACATAAATATAATTGCGTGAGTGGTCATATAAATATCAGGAAATGGCGGTACAGTGTGATAAATCGTAAAGTATGTTCATTCAATAAAGGGTTTAATATTGGAATTATGGTGATTGCCCTTGCTTTTTCTGGTTCTCAAAGTTTCAACATGTACCACATTGGGATGAGGAATGCTGCGAATTCTGTATGGACCTGCATATAGAAGTTCAAATCTACTGCATCTACTCTTTCCTCTGTTGGATAAATAATGCGTGCGTACTAATATCTTCTGTCCAATGTGGAAGTCACGGCGTGTACAAACCTGTTTTTGCTGTCTTCTCCGGCGCTCTGCGGCACGTTTGATGTTGTTGAGCGCAATCTCAATTATTTCATGGTGGCGTAGTCGACGAGATGTAGGAAATGATACTAATTCTTTAATTTTGTTAGGTGGTTCAACATTTTTCAATATAACAGTAGGAGAGAGCATAGTAGATTCATTTGGTATGGAGTTAATTACATCCTGGAATGAGAGTATGTGTGTATCCCATTCAATATGTCTTTTATGGCAGTGCATTCTACACACTTTACCAATTTCTTTCATCAGTCGTTCACAGGGGTTCGAAGAAGCGTGATACTTGGATATATAGATCGGAGAAATGTTTCTAGCTCGTAACATACGTGTCCATATCGCAGATCGAAATTGTGGTCCATTGTCGGAAATTACTTTCAATACATGCCCTATATGAAATAAAAAATGTTTTACAAATGCATTCGAAATAGATTTAGCAGTAGCTTTGCGCAATGGAGTGAAGGTAACAAATTTCGAAGTGAGTTCAACAGCGACAAAGATGTAGCAAAAACCTCTATTAGTTCTGGGAATCGGTCCAAAAATGTCTACAGCGGCCATGTGTCTCAATTTAACAGGTACAATGGGATGTAACGGAGGAATATGTGAAGTCGTGTTTAATTTAGCTTTCTGGCAGATTTTACATGGCGCTAAAACTCGTCGATACGTTTCTCCATGTTGGCAAAATAATGTGCGTAACTTAAATGAGTATACCAATTTGTTAACATGTTCGTCAGGAATGCATAATAACCAGTTGTTGCCGTTAGGGTGAGAGCGGCGAAACAGAATGTTATTGCGTACCGAGTAATGGTTTCTAATAGTAACGTTATTCTTATCTTGCCTAAGGTGTTTAATTTCTTTCCATATGTTGTCTTTACTCTGCTCTTGTGCTATGTCTCGTAATGACGATGAAATGAAGTTTTCAAATGCGACTTGTTGAATATACATGACACTAGAATTTGCTTGGCAGAAGTTGGTTGCGATGTCTTGCTGATGGTTGCAGAGAGAACGGGATAGTGCGTCTGCTGCTATTTTGTGTACCGGGAATGTGAACAATTGTTAAATTAAATTCCTGTAAATACAGTTCCCATCTTCTTAATCTGTCATGTGTAAATTTAGCGGAAAGTAAAAACTGGATAGCTCTATGGTCTGTGTAAACGGTAGTATGTCTTCCATAAAGAAAATGCCTAAATTGGGTAAATGCCCATACAACATATAATGTTTCAAGTTCTGTAACAGATTAATTGCGTTCAGCAGGTGACAGAACGCGACTTGCAAAAGCGATGTTTTTAAGTACTGTATTACCGTCTTCTTCAATTTTCTGAAAAATGTGTACGTCTACAGCTGTGTTAGAACTGTCGGTGGCAATGGAAAAATTTCTAGTGAGATCTGGGTGTGATAAAAGTGGTGCATTCAACAAAGCTTGTTTCAGATTGACAAATTCAGACTGCACTTGGCTATCCCATGACCAAACAGTGTTTTTACCCGTCAGTTGGCATAATCTAGGGGTGTCTAAAGCAGAGTAATGAATAAATTTACGGAAAAAGTTAATTAACCCCAGAAAGCTGCGTAGTTGTTTCTTCGTCGTTGGAACAGTAATGTCACGTAAAACTTGAAGTTTTTCCGGGTCAGACGCAATGCCTTCTGCTGAAATTACATGTCCAAGAAATTTTATGGAAGTTATGCCAAAGTGCGATTTGTTAAGATTAACTATCAGTCCTCGTGCACAAAAAGTTTGCAACAGTTGTTCCAGAGTCAAATTGTGCTCGGACCAGTTAGCTTCTGCAATAAGAATGTCGTCTACATACGTTGTGATTCTGTCTTTAAGTTCTGTCGGAAGTATAGCATTCAAACCGCGAATAAATGCTGCTGGAGAAATTTTAAACCGAACGGTAATTTGCAAAATTGATAACAGTCACCAAAACAGAGAAATGCTGTGTACTTTCTGCAGTTCGGGTGGAGCTGAATTTGCCAAAATCCCGATTTCAAATCTAATGTGGAATAAATAGCACTACCATGAAATTTCTGTAGAAGTTCTTCTAGTGTTTGTGAGCGATCTGTTTCATTAATAATAATGTCGTTGATGTGACGTGAATCAAGTACGAGGCGAAGTGAGCCATCCTTTTTCTTAACAATATGGAGCGGGTTTATGTACGGACTAACTGCTGGTTCAATAATACCTTGGTCAAGCATAGTTTGCAATTCTTTCTTAACTTGTTCTCTGTGAATATACGGAATGGGATAATGTTTCGCTTTAAACGTGTCGTGCTGTTTAACTTGAAATTCATACATGAAACCGGACATAGTACCAGGGATGTTGTCAAAAACTGGAGCTTGCTGTAAAAGAATTTTGCGTAGTTGCGTAGGTTCGTCGTCTGTTTTTGCGCTGTTCTGTTCAACTTTATCAAAAATCATTTGCATAACGTCGTAGTCAGCTTCGTCTGGTATATTATAGTTGTGTACGAACGTATCTGTGGACAATGTGGAATGACAGTCTATGTCACGTGATGCAGAAATGACCTCTGTCCGATTAATTGTTTGTTCTTCTGCAGATAAAGAGTGCTGAAAATCTAATGCCAGTTGTACATTTTCATCCTTTAACATTAAATAGGAATTTTGAAAATCAATAATTGCGTCCTGTTGTACCAAAAAATTCGTACCTAGAATAACGTCTGTTGTCAATAAGGGAACAATCCAAAAATTTGAGTGGAACGTATGACCTGCAATACAAAATGATAAGTGTGTCTGTAATTTTACATCTACGCCTTTACTAGATACTGCTCCTTTTACTTTAGTTTTGCCTAATGGTAATGTAGGATAAGTATTCTCTTTGTTACAAGCGTTGAAAGTTTCCTTATTTATAACTGACATAGGTGATCGAGAGTCGATTACTGCTGGAAATGTGGATGATCCAATCTTTACTTCAATGACAGGGTGGGAAATGGTTTTTTGAATAACTGGTTTTTCATGCAAAAGAGTATCTCGGATGTCGTCAAAAGTAATAACATTTTCGTGAACAAGAGTCTGCGTATCAAAAGTATTGCTTACATCGCTGTATCTAGTCAAATTCTATGTGACGTGCTGTTATTTGCGGGAGGATGTTGTGGCATTTCGACTATTTGTACTGTTCTGTTATTTCTTCCTGACGTATTAGGTGCCGGATAATACCGATTGTCTGGATCGTTCATGATAATTTGTTGTTGTTGTTGATTCTGCTGCTGGTAAGACCGACTGTTACGCTGAAAATTGTGCTCATTAGTTTTACGTCTGTCATGATAATCATTGCTATACGGTGCATTGCGATATGAGTCGAAATGGTGTGTTTTCTGTACGTAGTGATTTCCTTGTTGCTGTGCGTTACTATTTGGCAAGCCGTATAACCCTAGCTTACTTATTTGTTACATAGTTTAATTTCTTTGCGTGTTTTTGGGTACTTGCATTGTTTAATTCATATATTTCGGGCGTATTATAGTATTTGACAGTTGTAGCATCGCGCTTTAGTGTTTACTTCGTAGATTCTTATTTAAATTGCGTGTGAGTTTCGTATAGGAGGTGCAGTTTCGAGTTTTAGTTACTGTAATCGTAAATTCAGCAGATTGTAGCGCAGTCGTTAGGCATTTGTACAGGTTAGTTGATACATTCTTTGCGTGTGTCGCTTGCGTTATCTAGGCACGGACTGGTGTTTCGGTAACTGTTGTTAAACATCGATTAGAATGGACAGGGACTGCGATTGCTGTGTTCGGATGAGGGCTGACTTGGCATCCCTTCGCTCACAGCTGCAATCGGCGCTGACTTCGGTCGCGCAGCTTGAGGCTGTTGCCAATGGGCACCACTGTGGGGAGCCGGACTCGGGTATCACGGGGATGTCAACCTCATCCCGTCTGTCCCCAGATCGGTCTGCCGCTGTGGTTGCCCCGGTTGCTGCCCGCAGTGGAGCTGAGCCCTCGCCTGTGGTTGATTGGGAGGTCGTTCCAAGGCGTGGCAGGCAGCGAAAGGCGTCCCCGGAAGCTGACCAGAAAGCCTCCCCGGTGCGTCTGACAAACCGGTTTCAGGCACTGTCTCTGGCTGAGCCAGATGCAGCTGCCTGCCCTGTTTCAGAGGATCATTCTCAGCCTTCAAGGTCCGGGCAATCGCAGAGGTTGGGCTTACTGGTAGTTGGGAGCTCCAATGTTAGGCGCGTAATGGGGCCCCTTAGGGATATGGCGGCTAAGGAGTGGAAGAAATCCAGTGTGCACTCCGTGTGCATTCCGGGAGGAGTCATTCCTGATGTGGAAAGGGTCCTTCCGGATGCCATGAAGAGCACAGGGTGCAGCCAGCTGCAGGTGGTGGCACATGTCGGCACTAATGACGTGTGTCGCTTTGGATCTGAGGAAATTCTCTCTGGATTCCAGCGGCTATCTGATTTGGTGAAGGCTGCCGGTCTTGCTTATGAGATGAAGGCAGAGCTCACCATCTGCAGCATCGTTGACAGAACCGACTGCGGACCTTTGGTACAGAGCCGGGTGGAGGGTCTGAATCAGAGGCTCAGACGGTTTTGCGACCGTATTGGCTGCAGATTCCTTGACTTGCGCCATAGGGTGGTGGGGTTTCGGGTTCCGCTGAATAGGTCAGGAGTTCACTACACTCAGCTGGCGGCTACACGGGTAGCGGAGGCTGTGTGGCGTGGACTGGGCGGTTTTTTAGGTTAGAAGGCCTCGGGAAAGTGCGGGATGGGCTGCAATGTCAAAGGGTGCTTGGCAATTACAGGACGTGCTTGGATCAAGGAACAGTCGGAATTATAGTTGTAAACTGTTGTAGTTGCGCTGGAAAAGTCCCTGAGCTTCAAGCGCTAATAGAAAGCACAGAAGCGGATATCGTTATAGGTACAGAAAGCTGGCTAAAGCCTGAAATAAGTTCTGCAGAAATTTTTACGAAGTCTCAGACGGTGTTCAGGAAAGATAGATTAGGCAGAATTGGTGGTGGAGTGTTGGTGTCTGTCAGTAGTGGTTTATCTTGTAGTGAAGTCGAAGTAGATACTCTGTGCGAATTGGTGTGGGTGGAGGTTATACTTAACAGCCGAATTAAGTTAATAATTGGCTCCTTCTACCGACCCCCAGACTCCGATGATACAGTTGCGGAACAGTTCAGAGAAAGTTTGAGTCTCGTAACAAATAAATACCCCACTCATACGGTTATAGTTGGTGGGGACTTCAACCTACCCTCGGTATGTTGGCAAAAATACTTGTTCAAAACCGGTGGTAGACACAAAACGTCTTCCGAGATTGTCCTAAATGCATTCTCCGAAAATTATTTAGAGCAGTTAGTCCACGAACCCACGCGAATTGTAAATGGTTGCGAAAACACACTTGACCTCTTGGCCACAAACAATCCAGAGCTGATAGAGAGCATCATGACTGATACAGGGATTAGTGATCACAAGGTCATTGTAGCTAGGCTCAATACCATTTCTTCCAAATCCATCAGAAACAAACGCAAAATAATTTTATTTAAAAAAGCGGATAAAGTACCACTAGAAGCCTTCCTAAAAGACAATTTCCATTCCTTCCGAACTGACTATGCGAATGTAGACGAGATGTGACTCAAATTCAAAGATATAGTAGCAACAGCAATTGAGATATTCATACCTCATAAATTGGTAAGAGATGGAACGGATCCCCCGTGGTACACAAAAAAGGTCCGAACGCTGTTGCAGAGGCAACGGAAAAAGCATGCGAAGTTCAGAAGAACGCGAAATCCTGAAGATGGGCTAAAATTTACAGACGCGCGAAATTTGGCACGTACTTCGATGCGAGATGCCTTTAATAGGTTCCACAACGAAACATTGTCTCGAAATTTGGTAGAAAATCCGAAGAAATTCTGGTCGTATGTAAAGTACACAAGCGGCAAGACGCAGTCAATACCTTCGCTGCGCAGTGCCGATGGTACTGTTATCGACGACTGCGCCGCTAAAGCGGAGTTATTGAACGCAGTTTTCCGAAATTCCTTCACCAGGGAAGACGAATGGAATATTCCAGAATTTGAAACACGAACATCTGCTAGCATGAGTTTCTTAGAAGTAGATACCTTAGGGGTTGCGAAGCAACTCAAATCGCTTGATACGGGCAAGTCTTCAGGTCCAGATTGTATACCGATTAGGTTCCTTTCAGATTACGCTGATACTATAGCTCCCTACTTAGCACTCATATACAACCGCTCGCTCACCGATAGATCTGTACCTACAGATTGGAAAATTGCGCAGGTCGCACCAGTGTTCAAGAAGGGTAGTAGGAGTAATCCATTTAACTACAGACCTATATCATTGACGTCGGTTTGCAGTAGGGTTTTGGAGCATATACTGTATTCAAACATTATGAATCACCTGGAAGGGAACGATCTATTGACACGTAATCAGCATGGCTTCAGAAAACATCGCTCTTGTGCAACGCAGCTAGCTCTTTATTCGCACGAAGTAATGGCCGCTATCGACAGGGGATCTCAAGTTGATTCCGTATTTCTAGATTTCCGGAAAGCTTTTGACACCGTTCCTCACAAGCGACTTCTAATCAAGCTGCGGAGCTATGGGGTATCGTCTCAGTTGTGCGACTGGATTCGTGATTTCCTGTCAGGAAGGTCGCAGTTCGTAGTAATAGACGGCAAATCATCGAGTAAAACTGAAGTGATATCAGGTGTTCCCCAGGGAAGCGTCCTGGGACCTCTACTGTTCCTGATCTATATAAATGACCTGGGTGACAATCTGAGCAGTTCTCTTAGGTTGTTCGCAGATGATGCTGTAATTTACCGTCTAGTAAGGTCATCCGAAGACCAGTATCAGCTGCAAAGCGATTTAGAAAAGATTGCTGTATGGTGTGTCAGGTGGCAGTTGACGCTAAATAACGAAAAGTGTGAGATGATCCACATGAGTTCCAAAAGAAATCCGTTGGAATTCGATTACTCGATAAATAGTACAATTCTCAAGGCTGTCAATTCAACTAAGTACCTGGGTGTTAAAATTACAAACAACTTCAGTTGGAAGGACCACATAGATAATATTGTCGGGAAGGCGAGCCAAAGGTTGCGTTTCATTGGCAGGACACTTAGAAGATGCAACAAGTCCACTAAAGAGACAGCTTACACTACACTCGTTCGTCCTCTGTTAGAATATTGCTGCGCGGTGTGGGATCCTTACCAGGTGGGATTGACGGAGGACATCGAGAGGGTGCAAAGAAGGGCAGCTCGTTTTGTATTATCGCGTTATAGGGGAGAGAGTGTGGCAGATATGATACACGAGTTGGGATGGAAGTCATTACAGCATAGACGTTTTTCGTCGCGGCGAGACCTTTTTACGAAATTTCAGTCACCAACTTTCTCTTCCGAATGCGAAAATATTTTGTTGAGCCCAACCTACATAGGTAGGAATGATCATCAAAATAAAATAAGAGAAATCAGAGCTCGAACAGAAAGGTTTAGGTGTTCGTTTTTCCCGCTCGCTGTTCGGGAGTGGAATAGTAGAGAGATAGTATGATTGTGGTTCGATGAACCCTCTGCCAAGCACTTAAATGTGAATTGCAGAGTAGTCATGTAGACGACTAGGTGAAAGAAGAGGTTCATAACTTTCTGAACAGCATGGCGGCGAGCTGGTATGATATGGGCACACAAAACCTGCCACAGCGTCTACACAAACGAATCGACAAAAATGGTGATTATGTCGAAAAATAGCTAAATGTTCAATCTGTAAACTGATGTAAACCACTGTAGAAATAAACAGATCTATGTACTTATAAAAAAAATAGGAGACCTTACTTTTGGGATTACCCTCGTGCCATGGAAGTCACTCCCTGATATTCTGTCATCCAGTCCCTTCTCCTTGTTAGTGTTTTCCAAATATTCCTTTTCTCTCCCATCCTGCGCAGAATCTCCTCATTCCTTACCTTATCAGTCCACCAAATTTTGAACATTCTACTGTAGCACCACATGTCAAATGCTTCGATTCTTTTCCGCTCTGGTTTTCCTACGGTGCACGTTTCACTGCCAAACAGTGCTGCGCCCCGAACATACACTATGTGATCGAAAGTATCCGGACATCCCCAAAACCATTCGTTTTCCATATTAGATGCATTGTGCTCCCACCTACTGCAGGCACTCGGTATCAGCGACCCCAGTAGTCATTAGACATAGTGAGAGAGCAGAATGGGGTGCTCCGTGGAATTCACGGACTTGGAATGTGGTAAGGTGATCGGGTGTCACTTGTGTCGTAAGTCAGTGCGCGAGACTTCCACTCTCCTAAACATCCCTAGGTCCAATGTTTCCGATGTGAATGTGAAGTGGAAACGTGAAGAGACACGTACAGTAAAAAGCGTACAGGCCGACCTCGTCTGTTGACTGACAGAGACCGCCAACCGTTGAAGAGGTTCGTAATGTGTAATAGGTAGACATTTATCCAGACCATCAGACAGGAATTCCCAAATGCACCAGGATCCACGCAAGTACTACGACAGTTAGACAGGAGGTGAGAACACTTCGTAGTCGAGCGGCTCCTCATAAGCCATATATCACGCCGGTGTAAGAAGCGTAAACATTGGATGACTGAAGAGTAGGAAAACGTTGCGCGGAGTGACGAATCACGGTACAGAATGTGGCGATCCGATGGCAGGGTGTGGGTATGGCGACTGCCCGTGAATTTCATCTGCCAGCGTGTGTAGTGCCAACAGCAAAATTCGGAGGCGGTGGTGTTATGGTGTGGTCGTGTTTTTCCATGAAGGGGCATGCACGCCTTGTTGTTTTGTGTAGCACTATCACAGCGGAGGACTACGATGATGGTTTAAGCACCTTCTTGTTTCCACTGTTTAAGAGCAATTCGGGGGTGGCGATTGCATCTTTCAACACGATCGAGCACATATTTATAATGCACATGTTTATAATGTCGGGGTCGTTACACGACAATATCGTCCCAGTAATGGACTGGCCTGCACAGAGTCCTGACCTGAATCCTGAGGAACACCTTTGGGATGTTTGGGAACGCCGATTTCTTGCCAGGTCTCACTGACCGACATCGATACCTCTCCTCAGTGCAGCACTCCGTGAAGAATGGGCTGCCATTCCCCAAGAAACCTTCCAGCACCAGACTGAACGTATGCCTGCGAGAGTGGAAGTTGTCACCATGGCTAAGGGTGGGCCAACACCATATTGAATTCCAGCATTACCGGTAGGGGGCGCCACGTACTTGTGTCCGGATACTTTTTATCAGATAACGTACATTCTTAGGAATTTCTTCCTCAAACTGAGGCCTATGTTTGATTCTAGGAAACTTCCCTTGGCCAGGAATGCCTTTTTGGCCACTGCTAGTCTGCTTTTTATGTCCTCCTTGCTCCCTGCTCAGTGGTTATTTTTGCTGCATAGGTAGCAGAATTCCTTAACCTCATCTAATTCGTGACCATCAGTCATGATATTTTCTCGATGTTCTCATTTCTGTTACTTCTCATTACATTCTTCTTTCTTCGATTTACTCTCCGTCCATTGATATCCTTTCACCTTGAACTTTAATTCCACTCCTGAATCTTTCTTTATATTTTACCCTATATTTTACCCTATTTTTATCAGGCTTTCAAACATCTTGCACCACTTTGCATTGTCGTACGCAATTTCCAGGTCGACAAATCCTAAGAACGTGTTTTGATTTTTCTGTAGTCATGCTTCCATTCTAAATCGCAACGTCAGAATTGCCTCTTTGGTTCCTTCACCTTACCTAAAGCCTAAATTATAGTCATGTAACACATCCTCAATTGTCTTTCCTATTCGTCTGTATATGATTCTTCTCAGGAACGCAGCACGCAATACACTAAGCTGTAAGATGTGTTCACACCCTTCCGCATTCAGCGATTTCTTGAGCACAATAATGAGATGGAAAACCCTAACCACGAAACACCCTCTTTTACATAGCACTACCTTCTCCGTATTTTACCGGTGGCTCTACACATGATGACGGGTAACATTCTCCGGGAATTCGTCAAACTCAAACCCTTTCATCGGACTGCCACGGTGTTTAGCGTGATTCATCATGACAAATCAGCTGTTTTCAGCCTTTCACTTTAGAATGCCGGCGTTCTTTGCGCCACCTTAATTGTCCCTTTGCATCAAAGTCACACGTTATTCCGCCCGCCTATTTCATGAGATTATTTGTAACTACCCTCCTCAGTGCTGGATGGTTCGTCAGTACATGAGGTCTTCCTGGGCTCTGAACTGTGGTCGTTCTTTCTCGATTCCACTACACAGTCACGTCACTAGCCGTCGACTTGGACGGCTTCGGAAGTGTTCTTGACGGATATGCTAATCAGGTGACACCATGTACGGAGGGCCGGGTTCGATTCCCAGCTGAGGTGGGAGATTTTCTCCCCTGAGGGACTGGGTGTTGTGCTCTCCTCATCATCATTTCATCCCCATTGTCGACGCGCAAGTCACCCAATGTTTCGTCGCACTCAATACGATTTGCACTTGGCGGCCGATCTATCCGCCTGGGAACTCCCGGCCACTGACGCCGTAAGCTCATTTCCATTTTTATCAGGTGACGTCCAGTGACTACCCCACGTTCTAAGTCACTTAGCTCTTCTGACTGAGCCATAGTACCTGCTTTCCTTTACACTAGTGGCTCCGACTCTAGTGATGATGATGATGATCCTATTGGCTAATATGTTCTTTACATTTAGTGTTCTGCACTGTGTGTCCTCCTCGCTTCATTCTACATGTGTTGTTTTGCTTTTTTGCTTCCAAGATAACGTAATATATTACTGGGAGTGGGGGGGGGGGGGGGGGGTATGACGTCAAATGGACCGACTTGGAGCAGGGGAGGCACCATATGGCATTTTAATTTCCCCTGTCCATACTTTTACAAATAAATTAAGAAAACTTTGTCAACATGACCAGGAAGGATTCAGGATACACACTCAACAGTGGAACTTCAAAAACATAACAAAATAATTTTTTTTACATGTGATATCTCATCATTTTTTTCACTTACTATTGGCTGCATCTGTTGCTATAAGTACACTTTTCTTCATTAGTAAGTGAGATTCTTCGATGAATTTTGCACAGCATACAAATCATACATGCAGGTGTATGAAACTCTAGAATTTTTTTAATTTATAAAAAAAAATGAATGAGGCTGTTACATTTTAAACTCCATCTTTAAAAAAAACTCAAATATTATAGTAAATTATCTCAATTTTTCAACAGTTTTCAATAAATTTGGGAAATTCTAGAGTTTCATGCAGATGCAATGCAATCCTTTCTGGTCATGCTGCCAAAGTTTTATGAATTTATGTGTAGAAGTATAGAAAGTGGAAATTAAAATGTCCTGTCATGCTTCTCCTGCTCCAAGTCGGTCCATTGACGTCCTCCCCCCCCCCCCCCCCCCCCCCTTAATGTCGAAAACTTTCTAGCCCCAAATTTTGATTTTAAGTTTATCACTAATCTCTTTTTCAATATTTCTCATCACTTTTGCCTTTCTGCGACTTTCAGTCTACATTGTGGCCTTATTACACTGTTCGTTTCATTCATCATGTCCCGTAATCGCTCGTCGCTTTCAATGAGAATAGCAACGTCACCAGCGAATATTGTCAATGGTGTCCTTTCATACTTATTTTAAAGCTGCTCTTGTATCTTTGTTTTATATCCGTCATTGCTTCTTCGATATGCAGATTGAACGAGGACGCATCCCAGTCTAACATGCTTTAAGGTCCGGTTATTTCCTCCTTGCTCTTCTCTGCTTTTTTGTCCAGTTAGTTCTTTTACATAATGTGTATTGTCTATGTTTACCTGTGACATACTCCTATTTCTATGACAATTTCGAAAATCTTGCAGCGTTTGACATTATCCAACGCTTTCTCTAGGTCAGCATAACCTACGAGCGAGTCTTTAGTTATCTCCAGTCTTGTTCACATTATGAAGCGGAATTTCATAACTGCCTCTGTGGTGCCTTTATCTTTTGCTCATCGTCTGCGTGGATATTCTGTGACCACAGTGTGTACATTCCCTGCTGGAGAAGCAGGTTTTCTATTGTTTTCTGGTCATTAATCAGCGTACATGCGAAAAAGAAATTTTAAACAAATAATATAAAAATGTTTAGCTGTTGGTGCGGCACAAACACAGCACAGAGTTTGTCACTGTGCATTTGACGTCTTATTAGGGCTCAAAAACCCTCTCGCAAAGAAAAATTTTTGTTGTACCCTCAAAATTTCTTAATCCGGTCAACGAAAATAAACTAACGATTAAAAATGTAATTTTTTTCTCAAGGATCCAGCGCACGTTTACTGGCCGTTACTGGGTAAACAGCAACGCCTCCCATACGTCTAGTCAGTGCCTGCCATAATCTTGTAGCTCAAGAAATCCACGTTAAAAAAAGGTAAAAATCAAGGGTCACGATTCCATAAGAGCCGGGCTACCACTAGCAGAGCAGAAGAGCGCGAGTTAATAAGCCGGGGGTGTAACCCGGGATTTACGGGGCCGGCTTCGGCGCCCGGGCTCCCAGAGGGATGTGCCGGTCCTCCCCCGCCACACCCCCACATCCGGCACCTGTGAATATTTTATTTCCTCTCTGCAGGCGGCCACAAAGGGTAGCCCGCGGGAGAAAAATGATCCCACACTCCTTCTCGTGGCGAGCGGGAGTGCACACACACACACACACACACACACACACACACTCACGCACACGCGCACACGCGTCACTGTTACGTTAGCCGGTACTCCGTTACACAGACTTCCTCTCACACGCGCACTGACTTGCAGGAGCAGAGTAGAGTGAAAAAGGAAGAGAGAGAATTACAGACACGGGGGCGACAAAAAGAGAGTGAGAAGGAACGGACGAAGGGGCATAATAGGAACACGGCAGGTCTTGTCAGAGAGGCACTGTATGCGGCCGTATTCGCGGCCAGGTCTGGAATGAATACAGGGGAAATCCAGACACCTTCGCCCGACATGGTTATAGACGAGGGGAAAAAAAGATTACAGTTCCTGTCCCGCAGACCTTTCCAACACAGGCCAGGTCACCCTAGGTAATTGTTGAGAATGGAAGTGAAATGTGGACAGCTGTGAAAAAAAAAACGGAAATGTAGAACTGCAGGTATTTCAAATATGCTGCGTTAAATCGTTTAAATGTCTGGGGGTAAGACAATGGAGCGCCACAAACTGAAACGACCACGAGAAATTTGCAGTAAGGAAGACTAACGGTGGACTTATCTGTTGGAAGGATTCTGGGAAACTCCAGTGCAATTATACAGTAATCTGAGTACAAGTCGCCAACCCAGTAGCGTTCGAATTTAGAGATATCCTACTAGGATTGTAAAAGATGGGTGTAGCGATCATTGGAAGTGTAACGAAGATGCCTGGAAATACAAATGCAAATTAAGTTTTTTGTGTACGAGGTTGCCCAGCAACTAATGCACGGCATTTTTTTTTTCTCAGTTTCCTGGGTGAGCGCGCCAAGTTTCCGTCATTTCCGACATCTAGCGTTGCTGCAGGACAGTTTCACAACGGCGTCTGTAGGTGTTGTACGTTACAAGCAGCTGTGCCGCCATTGAATTTCTCACTGCAGACAAAGAAACTGTGGATAATATTCACAAACGCTTGTGCAAAGTCTGTGGAGCATCTGCTGTCGATAGAGGTACAGTTATCCCCTGGGCACGGAGGGTGAGGTCATCAGAAGGCGGTTCGGCGGAGCTCCATGATTTGCAGCGTTCAGGGAGACCATCCACGGCTGGCACACCTGACACACGTGACCTGGCCTCCTCGTACTACCACTTGTTTGCCCATTAAAGGATACCGATCCTGCAAGACATTTTGAGGATAGAGAGGAGGTGAATCACACAGTGAAGCTCTGGGCATACACGCCCTTGTTTCGCGCTGAAGGAAGGCCGTAGAACGGAATAGGGATTACTTGGAAAAATTGGATGTGTAAATAAAACACCATTCTTTCGTGTTTGTAATTCTCATTATGTTCAATAAATAATTGTTGAAGCAAAAGAGATGCGGTATTTTACTTTCTGGGCAACCCTCGAAGGTAAGAAAAAATACGTCACTTGCAGCTTGGAATGTACCTGTTGTTGGATCTTTCATGTTTTCTACAAGATCTATAACATTCATTTTTCAACTATCATTACATATCTATTCTGAAGTGTTTGTAAACTCTTTGCACAACCAATGTGTGGGAAAGAATCTCTCTGCTGCGCTGTTGCTTTTCTACCAAGAGTTTGCTGTGTGCTTCTTATTCGGAAGTACGTCCGCCGTTAAAGTGGTATTGCTTTCGCGGATTCGGTATCCCGGAGTGTTAAGACGTGCCTGGTTTTGAAGCTACGTTCTGATGTTGCATACTATATTAATACAGAGTGTCCAGCCCAAGAGTCTCTGATTTCAAAAGTAAATATATCGAAAACCAACACCGATAGATGAGTAAAACAAAATGTATGTTTAGTGTGGAAGCTGTAAGAACGTACAGACCTTTCAAAATGGTTCTAAAAGCTGCTAATAGACGGTCCTGTACGCTATGAATCTCGTACAGTGTCAACGTGCGTAACTAAACTCGTCTTCTGCAAGCAGTTTTTGCAATCACATCACAATGTTTCCGAAACATTCACTGATCGCAGTACGGAGGTGGCGTGGCCGAACAATGAAATCAGCCGTCGCATCAAGTAGTTCAAAATGGCTCTGAGCACCATGGGATTTAACATCTGAGGTCATCAGTCCCCTAGAACTTATAGCTACTTAAACCTTACTACCCTAAGCACATCACACAGATTCATGCTCGAGGCAGGAGTCGAACATGCAACCGTAGTGGTTTCGCGGTTCCAGTCTCAAGCGCCTAAAACCGCTCGGCCATAAGGCTGGCACATCCAGTAGTGTCCAACGAAAATGGATACCTATGGCACACATATCACCGACTCAAGCTTGGTCAGCATCTTTGAATGGTTCCGTCAGACTGACTCCTACAATATTCATCCCAAAACGTCGTCACAGGGAGTAGTATCGGGAGAATATGGAGGCCAATCCATGCCAGCCTCAATAATGTGCCACTAATCCAGCGTAATAACTCTCTTCCCCGAAGTATTAATCAAGAAAGCGAAACACCTGTTCGGTGCGATGAGGTCTAGCTCCAACTTGCATGAATCACTCGGTGCGAGATAAATCAGTGTAGCGACAGATTATTCCAAAACTGACAACGTACCGTTCACCAGTGATTATTTCTCGCATGAACAAAGGGCCAATAATGCCTCTGCTGCATACCGCACCCCAAACAGTGAACAAGCACAACTGTCGAATTTGGAGTTTCGCTTCACACAAATGGGGATTACAAGTACCCCAAAATCGACAGTTTTGCTTATTCACGTCTCCATTAAAGTGGAAGTGAGCTTTATCTGTCAACCAGATGCAGCCAATATCATATCCTTCATTATAATTGTGAGAATGTGGTCAGCAAAGTCAACCCTCTGTGTCACAGTTCCTACAGGTATGGCTTGGTGGCTTTGGATTTGAGTGGAAGCATGTGAAGGCTCTGTCCCAGTATTTTCTGGGCGCTAGAACACTTCAAAACAGTCTCTACCGCAATTCGTCTAACGGAATTCTCTGGAGTTTGCTGAATGTTTCCAAAAACCGTTGCGACATTTTGAGAAGTAGCTGTAGTTTGCCTGCTAAATCATCAGCCGCCCAGCCTGTCCGTTGGAAATTGCAAAGAGCTTTGAAATGCTTTTCGTATCGGGCCCTTTCCGAATGTTAAATCGTGTCTGATAATTGTGCGTTGTTGGCGTAGGACTTTCTTCTACGTTTCAACAAAAAAACTCGTTGTTCAATGGAATACATGATTTCAACCTCTTGATTCGGCACGCTAACCTCTTTGCACGTTTCTACGGTAGAACTGATCGCTCTGCTGCTGTTCGCGAAAGATTTGTTCCTCTGACGTATGTTGAGGTTCGCAGCAAATTCTTGATTTGCCTCCGACGCTTATGGTGTGTCCGGCGTCTTTAATTCTGGACTATTTTACGTCTTCCCTTGCGCAGTTCTCCGCTGCTACCAACGTAGCGAGCAGATACTCCCATAGTGTTAGTAACGCTGCGCGGACATTTGCAACAAACCGTCTTTACCTTATTGTTGCGGAACCGTCCAGTAAGTTCGTAGAAATTGCGGGTGGACACTTTGAAACGGTCGCGAAGTCGAGGAACTTCCGCCGTGTCATGTAGTGGTGCAACCGGGAAACCACAGATCAGGTGCAGAGAAAGGCGAAGGGCGCGATTCTGCACGACCTGAAACGTCTTCTCGTGAGTGGCTGCCGCGAATGCCCAGATGACGGCAGCTCACTCGAGGACAGGGCTAAGCAGCGTCTTGTACAGGGTAACACCCAGCCCGGCAGAAGCCTTGAATTCGGGCTGAGGAAGTGGTAGAGCTTTCTGTGTCTGGTCCTGGCTTTTTTCTTCAACCCCTGGGAGTGTGTGCGACACATAAGATGACGGCGAATGGTGACACCGAAATGGTGTGCCGTACGACGCCAGGAGACGGGATTCCCACCGACGAGAATTGCCAGCAGGTCTGCAGGAATAATGCACCTGCTCACCAACAGGAAGTGTGTTTTGGCCCGTTGAAATGGAGGCGCCGCCTGACGTCCCAGGCTTGCAAGGGTGTTGAGAGCGAACTGTACCTTCGGTGCAGAATAGGGACTTCAAAATTTTGCTGTAGAGTGCCGTATCGCCGTATAGCTGCAGGCTATCGATCTTCTGTGGAGCCGAGGTGTATAACGAGTACAGGAGTGGCCCCAGAACAGAGCCCTGCGGCACACCTGTACTGACGCGACAGACCGTAGACAAGCCATTTGCAACTTTCACGTTTAACGTCCGGCTCTCAAATGGGAACTGATGAAGTGAAGGTGTGACGCTGGTACTCCAAGTTAAGAAAGCTTGAACAAGAGTCCACGATGCCATACGCTATATAACATGATTTTTTTTAGTTTTTTATCCTCCTGTCCGTCTGTTCAGACTCCTTTTTCTCTTGAACAGGTTGTCGTATAAGGAATCTCAATAATTTTTGTCTCTTTTGGATATAGACGCTGGCACGATAACGATCCTAGGAATGACAAACTGCCTATTGGCTTCTGTCTCGGGTTCTTCGGCCGACGTTCATCTAATGATTTTTCTGACGTTTCGCCAGCACGAGTGGCTGGCATTGTCAAAGCTTCACTCTCCATTGCCGGTGGTGAACAGGAGCCGAGCTCACGGGCGCAGACTATATGTACCTGGCGCGCCAACGTCCGAGGGCTTCTCCGCGGTCATTTCCAGTGCGGTTCTCCTCTTGCTACCTGCGACGGTCGTTCGGTGCAGTACGTCAAGCCAGGATCCATTGACCTTAAGGCTTTCCTCTTTCTTATTCAAACTGTTAGCGTGTTTTTGTATTTCTACAGCTTCTCTGAACAAGCGCGTGTGATAGTGCTTCTCTACAGCCAGAACTTCCGTGAAGGCGAATTTTATTACGTGGTCGGTCTCATTCCGTGCGTGCTCTGCCACGGCCGTCGGAATGACTGGACGATCCATCAACACCAGGATCAAAGAGCATAAGCGACATTGCAGGTTGGGGCAGGTGGAGAAATCGGCCGTGGCAGAGCACGCACTGAATGAGACCGATCACGTAATAAAATTCGCCGACAAGGAAGTTCTGGCTGTAGAGAAGCACTATCACACGCGCTTGTTGAGAGAAGCTGTAGAATTACAAAAACACTCGAACAGTTTGAACAAGAAAGAGGAAAGCCTTAAGGTCAACAGATCCTGGCTTCCCATACTGCAGCGAACGACCGTCGCAGGTAGCAAAAGGAGAACCGCACCGGAAATGACCGCGGCGAAGCCCTCGGGCGTTGGCGCGCCAGGTACATATAGTCTGCGGCCGCGAGCTCGGCTCCAGTTCACCACCGGCATTGGAGGGTGAAGCTTTGACAATGTCAGCCACTCGTGCTGGCGAAACGTCAGAAAAATCATTAGATGAACGTCGGCCGAAGAACCCGAGACAGAAGCCATAGGCAGTTTGTCAACAAGTGGCCACAAAAGCCTTAACAATTTTGGATCCTAGTAATATCAAGATCGTATTAACATCTCTACAGTTGTATACATGGAAGAACTATGGAGATACTAAAAGGTATCAGATAGATTATATAATGGTAAGACAGAGATTTAGTAACCAGGTTTTAAATTGTAAGACATTTCAAGGGGCAGATGTGGACTCTGACCAGAATCTATTGGTTATGACCTGTAGATTAAAACTGAAGAAACTGCCAAAAGGAGGGAACTTAAGGAGATGGGACCTGGATAAACTGAAAGAACCAGAGGTTGTACAGAGTTTCAGGGAGAGTATAAGGGACCAACTGACAGGAATGGGGGAAAGAAATAGAGTAGAAGAAGAATGGGTAGCTTTGAGGGGTGAAGTAGTGAAGGCAGCAGAGGATCAAGTAGGTAAAAAGACGAGGGCTAGTAGAAATCCTTGGGTAACAGAAGAAATATTGAATTTAATTTATGAGAAAATATAAAAATGCAGTAAATGAAAGAGGCAAAAAGGAATACAAACGTCTCAAAAATGAGATCGACAGGTAGTGCACAATGGCTAAGCAGGGATGGCTAGAGGTCAAATGTAAGGATGTAGAGGCTTATCTCACCAGGGGTAAGATAGATACTGCCTACAGGAAAATTAAACAGACCTTCTGAGATAAGAGAACCACTTGTATGAATATCAAGAGCTCAGATGGAAACCCAGTTCTAAGCAAAGAAGGGAGAGCAGAAAAGTGGAAGGAGTATATAGAGGGTCAATATAAGGGCGATGCACTTGAGGACAATATTATAGAAATGGAAGAGGATGTAGATGAAGATTAAATGGGAGATACGAGACTGCGTGAAGAGTTTGACAGAGCACTGAAAGACCTGAGTCCAAACAAGGCCCCCGGAGTAGACAACATTCCATTGGAACTACTGAAGGCCCTGGGAGAGCCAGTCCTGACAAAACTCTACTATCTGGTGAGCAAGATGTATAGAACAGGCAAAATACCCTCAGACTTCAAGAAGAATATAATAATTCCAATCCCAAAGAAAGCAGATGTTGACAGATGTGAAAATTACCGAACAATCAGTTTAATAAGCCACAGCTGCAAAACACTAACGCGCATTCTTTACAGACGAATGGAAAACTAGTAGAAGCCGACCTCGGGGAAGATCAGTTTGGATTCTGTAGAAATACTGGAACACGTGAGTCAATACTGACCTTACGACTTATCTTAGAAGAAAGATTAAGGAAAGGCAAACCTACGTTTCTAGCAATTGTAGACTTAGAGAAAGCTTTTGACAATGTTGATTGGAATACTCTCTTCCAAATTCTAAAGGTGGCAGGGGTAAAATACAGGGAGCGAAAGGCTATTTACAATTTGTACAGAAACCAGATTGCAGTAATAAGAGTCGAGGGACATGAAAGGGAAGCAGTTGTTGGGAAGGGAGTAAGACAGGGTTGTAGCCTCTCCCCGATGTTATTCAATCTGTATATTGAGCAAGCAGTGAAGGAAACAAAAGAAAAATTCGGAGTAGGTATTAAAATCCGTGGAGAAGAAATAAAAACTTTGAGGTTCGCCGATGACATTGTAATTCTGTCAGAGACAGCAAATGACTTGGAAGAGCAATTGAACAGAATGGGCAGTGTCATGAAAGAAGGGTATAAGATGAACATAAAAAAAAACCAGGATAATGGAATGTAGTCGAATTAAGTCGGGTGATGCTGATGGAATTAGATTAGGCAATGAGACACTTAAAGTAGTAAAGGAGTTTTGCTATTTGGGGAGCACAATAACTGATGATGGTCGAAGTAGAGATGATATAAAATGTAGACTGGCAATGGCAAGGAAAGCGTTTCTGAAGAAGAGAGATTTGTTAACATCGAGTATTGATTTAAGTGTCAGGAAGTCTTTTCTGAAAGTATTTGTATCGAGTGTAGCCATGTATGGAAGTGAAACATGGACGATAAATAGTTTGGACAAGAAGAGAATAGAAGCTTTCGAAATGTGGTGCTACAGAAGAATGTTGAAGATGGGTAGATCACATAACTAATGAGGAAGTATTGAATAGGATTGGAGAGAAGGGAAGTTTGTGGCACAACTTGACCAGAAGAAGGGATCGGTTGGTAGGACATGTTCTGAGGCATCAAGGTATCACCAATTTAGTATTGGAGGGCAGCGTGGAGGGTAAAAGTCGTAGAGGGAGACCAAGAAATGAATACATTAAGCAGATTCAGAAGGGTGTAGGTTGCAGTAGGTACTGGGAGATGAAGAAGCTTGCACAGGATAGAGTAGCATGGAGAGCTGCATCAAACCAGTCTCAGGAATGAAGACCACAACAACGACAGTACTCAGTTCAGAAGAAGCGATCAGGTGACTTAAGATGTAATAAAACATCTTTACTTGCTTACTAAAACTCGACTACATCTTACATGCTATGTTTGCATGCAGTGACGTTCATCTAATACGCTTTTAAGCATGACAAATGGTGGGTGTGTCCTAATTGCGATAAGATATTTTTATGTGATATAATTACAATTTAATAATTTTCAGATCTTTTTGCTTTACTTACACTGTAAAACCTAGCTTTTAGTCTAATTTCATGATCCTAGGTCAAGGGAAATTACCCTATAGGTCCTGAAGAAAGGCTTTGCAAGTTTCAAAATATGTGACATAAATGGCCGTATTTTTTTATTGTGACTTATGAGCTTAACATTTTTCACACCGCTAGCAGACCTCAGTACGTGACATAAATTTGAATTTTTTTTCTCCAACCTGTTCAAGAAAAAAAGGGGTCTTAACAGACGGACAGATAAAAAATTATGAAAGTATTTTTTTCCTGCTATATAGTCAACAATTTTCGGATTTTTTCCCTTTACTTATATTGTGACACCCCGCTTCTTGCCAAATTCCACGATTCTAGGTCAACGGGAAATGCGTGATTGGTTCTGATCAGTGAATTTTGGTGTATCAAAGTATGTGGCATAAATGGCCGTATATTTTGATGGCATTAACTTAGGAGCTTACATTGCCAAGATACCATTACGTTATTATGTGACAAATGTAAACGTGATACTTCTACCCTTGCCTGAGAAAATTGTTTCTTGACACAAAGACGGACAAAAAAGCGATCGTATAATGGTTCCGTTTTTACGGTTTAAGCGACGGTACCCTAAAAGAATAGAACAGGTCTTTTTGAAGTTGTAATACTGAAATTACACATTTGTAATTTCGGCGTCTCACGTCTACTTGTGAAATGGGAGAAACCATCAATGGATCTCACGTTTTTTGGCAATATGCAGTAACGAAGGAAGTGTGGAAGCAGATCAGAAAAACACTATCACAGCGCGGTGGCAGATACTGAGCAGCAGATGGTGGCAACATTGGGCGCGGTACCTGCAACCGAGCGCCACTGGAGGTCCCACTGACTGCAGTGCAGTGCCGCGGTGCGAAGCACGTAGCGATCTCAAAGCGCCGGCGATGGCCCAAGTGCTGGGGGCGTGACGTCGCCACACAAAAGCGCGTCGCGCCGGCTTATCACATGCGCATGTTAATTGGCTCGTTAATGAGGCCGGCCGTGCCAGCCGGGTCAATGGGGGCGCGCTTCCAGGCCGCCCTGCTGGAGTGCTGGAGGGAAGTGGGAGCCGTAGAGCGCCAGAGGTTGCCGTCGCCATGACCATTCGAGTGGCGGGACGTTTGCTAGCGCGCTGGAGAACCACACGGTGGTCCGCGGCTCCGAATGAATTCCTCACAGATTCGCTCCCAGTGAACTGATTGGGCACTCACAGTGTTTCAACAGAGGAAGAAGCATGTTTAATCTTACGTCTACATTTGTATATACAGGGTGTTACAAAAAGGTACGGCCAAACTTTCAGGAAACATTCCTCACACTCAAATAAAGAAAAGATGTTATGTGGACATGTGTCCGGAAACGCTTAATTTCCATGTTAGAGTTCATTTTAGTTTCGTCCACCTACGCTCAATGGAGCACATCATCATGATTTCATACGGGATACTCTACCTGTGCTGCTAGAAAATGGACTTTACAAGTACGACACAACATGTGGTTCATGCACGATGGAACTCCTGCACATTTCAGTCGAAGTGTTCGTACGCTTCTCAACAACAGATTCGGTGACCAATGGATTGGTAGAAGCGGACCAATCCCATGGCCTTCACTCTCTCCTGACCTCAGTCCTCTTGACGTTCATTTATGGTGGCATTTGAAAGCTCTTGTCTACGAAACCCCGGTACCAAATGTAGAGACTCTTCGTGCTCGTATTGTGGACGGCTGTGATACAATACGCCACTCTCCAGGGCTGCATCAGCGGATCAGGGATTCCATGCGACGGATGGTGGATGCATGTATCCTCGCTAACGGAGGACATTTTGAGCATTTCCTGTAACAAAGTGTTTGAAGTCACGCTGGTACGTTCTGTTGCTGTGTGCTTCCATTCCATTATTAATGTGATTTGAAGAGAAGTAATAAAATGAAATCTAACATGGAAAGTAAGCGTTTCCGGACACATGTCCACATACCATATTTTCTTTCTTTGCGTGTGAGGAATGTTTCCTGAAAGTTTGGCCGTACCTTTTTGTAACACCCTGTATACTACGTTGTTGGCATAGAACATAAGTGAGAACTTCACATTCGACAATAGAGGTTAACAGTCATCGCTCATATACAGGGAGATTCAGAAAAACGTTTACAAACTGATATGACACACCGGGCATACAACAAGGGTCAGTAATCGCATCGGAACGGGGGGTGGGGGGTCTAAACGCCACGAGGCGGCGTTATGGTCACGTGTGGGGTGGCATCGTCGAAGACTGTTTAACTGGGCTGCACATTCTCCCTGCGAGAAGTTCTGCCGGACGCACTGAATGATGACCCCACGCCTATTCGTTGGCGCATTCGATTCCAGCACGATGGAGCCCTCGCACGTTTCAGCAGACAAGTAAGGGCACATCTGCAGGCAACCTTTCCCGGCCGCAGATTGATTGCGATGGACCAGTCGCATGGGCACCACGATCATCCGCTTAGTCTCAAATCGATTTTTTCCTTTTAGGGCATCTGAAGGGCCTTGTGTTTGAAACGCCTGTTACATCGTCGGAGGACCAAATTGGCAGGATTATTGAGGCAGCAGGATGTCTTCGAGAAATACCAGGTATCTTTGAGAGTGTGAGCCCTTCAATGCAGCGTCGATGTGTGGCGTGTCTCGATGAATCAGCAAAAAACTTCAAGCAACTCCTATGGTGGGCGTCCATCTGGATGGGACTAAATTACTGCAACGCTTCGGGTGGCCTTTACCACTCCCAGATCCTGTGTGATTACTGATCTTTGTTGTACGTCCCGCGTCAGTTTGTAAATCTTCTTTTTGAATCAGCCTGTGTAATGGATTTCTCAAAAAGAACATAGGATTAGAAAGGCCCGTTATTTTTATTTATATTTGTTGGCAACCTTTTTTTTTTTCATGAAGCTTCCTGACAGATTAAAACTTACCCGCGAAAGGCAAATGTCTCGAGTTCGAGTCTCGGTCCGGCACACAGTTTCAGTCTGCCGGGACGTTTCATACTAGCGTAGACTCGGATGCAGAGTGAAAATTTCATTCTGAATCTTTTTACATATTTTATTGGCAGTGATATTGTTTTCCACGTCTGTGGAGTATCGGCATGGAAAGATACCGTTGGGAAAAGCGAGTGTTCATAGTCAAAATGTACTACAAGAACGGTGAAACTTTCCCGGTAACTGTTCGGAATCTCTGTACTATGCTTAAAATAGCAGTGCACCAAATGAATCTATTGTTCGTAAGTTGATCAAGAAATTTGAAGAAAACCGCAAATGTTATTCCTCTCGTGGTTCTGTCACATTAACCCTGGGATAATCATATCGCCGTCCTCAAGAAATGCGCATATGTCGAGCAACGATGCACAGTACCTTAAAAAATGATCTCCTCTTACACTCGCACTGAGTCCAGTTAACAAAGAAAATCAGACCAGTAGATCGTGGAAAACGACGACAATGTGTGCAATAAATCCTGGAGAAAGGACGAGACAGCCACGGTTTTACAAAATACATCATTTTTTCAGATGAAGCTCACTTCCATTTAAGGCTTTGTAAAAAAGCTTAATTGTCGAACATAGGGATCAGATACTCCAAGAGTAATTCACGAAAAGGAAATGCATCCTCAGGGACTTACAGTTTAGTGTGGGGTCTGGAACGGGACCTTTATCGGTCCTTACGTTTTTGAAAATCTATAAAGGAGGGCTGTAACGAAGGATAGCGTTCGTTATCATCTGCTTTTCTTTGACCGTTTTGGGACGTCAACATAAAAAATTTACGGTTTCAACAAGACGCCGAAGCTTGCTACACTTCAGGAGACAACCGCTCTGTTGCGTGAAAATTTCGCGGACAATCTGTTTACGAGGAAACCAAACCATGGTCTGACACCCAATGACTTCTTCCAATGGAGGTACGATAAGTCACGAGTATACCAGAGCAACCCCATAATTTTCCCTCCCAGAGTTCACAGTATGAGTGGATGGCTCATGTATAAACATCATACATAAAAAGTGATTTTTGAGAACATTTCTCATGGAGAATAGAGGTCTGGCAAAAAGTACTTCAAAAATGATCACAAACAGTCTCGACCGTAACTTTTTTTTTGTAACCGGTTTCGCTCAGTTTTTGACCATCTGCTTCCCTCACAACATGATGACAGGCGGTAGAGGTGAATGGAACGGGTGTTATCGCTCCACGAACGTCAACTGCTCAGCTGATGTTCCAGGAGCTATAGCACCCGTTCCTTTTACCCCTAGCGCCTGGTATGAGAGTCTGAAGATGGTCAAAAACCCACCGAAACCGGCTACCAAAAAGTAAATGTTCTTTGCGGTCGACACTGATTGTGTTCATTTCTATTATACAAGCAGAATAGAAAACAATTTAGCCTCTGATAAGAGAAGGGAACGTGATGGTGATACATATCATGAACTTATCTTTAGTACAATTTCATGTCCACAAAGAGAAACTGCAGCGAATTCCTCGGTTTCCTATTAGAAATAGAATATGGAATCTTCCTGCCACGATACATTACTGCTTCAGAAAATGCTAACACCATAAGTTGAGCCTTACGTAAACGTTCATGTGGAAGGCTAAGTTGGATGAACTCCGAGAGTAAATCTAGCCTACACGTGGGGTCTGCTGATTGTTCGAAGATAGGCCTGTTAACATTATGTCTTCCAAAGATGTCTTATTGTCCCCCGTTGGAATCCTTCTTCGCAGGTAGCGGCACATAACAAAGCTATTGTCAAAGTGAAAGTTGGTGCTCTCATTGAAATCGCTACTATTGCCGCTACAATAAAGTGCAGTGTCCTTGATTTAAAAATTAAAAATACCAATTTAATTATTTGTTCAGTCTAAATAAAGAAGACTTATACGTGGTAATATGCATAAAATCAATGTCACTTGGGAGTTTTACGATAGCGATGTCCGAGCGAAATATCGAGCATTTTTTTGGTACCTAACATCACTATCTTGTTTTTTTAATATCATTAAAAACCAAATCAGACTATTCATGATGCACATTTAATTATATCACTTCCTGCTTCAAAAATGTAACTGGTTCTTTCGATAACGACTTATGTGTTCATATCAGCACGGATCGATATAGACTGCATAATTAATGACTGCTCCTGAGAGTCCCTCTTCAGTCAGAGATTGGCCATCTCTGCATATATTCGATAAATTAATCTGATTCAGTTGTTATCTTCTGGAACATACTTTTAATAAACATATGGTCCACTCGGTTTTTAATAAGCCGTTCTTCCGTCTAATCCTACGCAAGGATATAGTGGCATCATGTGATAATACCTTTGACGACCTGTCTCCACGTAGCTCTGTCTAGTGGATGGTGAGTTGCTTGCTGCAATCACAGCACGATCAAGCTTACAACCTGGTCTGTCCACCGTAATGGTGCACGTCGTCTACATCTTCAGCCGTCCACTTTTCCCTCTATCATTGTTCTTTGCCTAACGACAATGTGAAGAAAATATTTTAACTGGTTGTGGTTGACGAGAGCCGATAGTCTTTTTTCCGATGCCCAGCTGCCTCAGGATCGATTTATTAGTTCGATGTGCTTTTCGTGGTATTCGAAGTAATCTTCTACAACACCACATTTCCAGAGCATCCATTCTGTGACGATCCGTCGTCTTCATCGTCTAAGCTTCTGCATCATAGGTGCGGACAAAAATGAACTTTTTGTCATGACAGTGATGAAGGTGTCATTCCAGATCCGAGCAAGTTTTCCGCAGCATTCCTCGCAATCTAATTGAGCCCCAGTATCTAAGCTTCGCAGTCTCCAGTATCAGCAACAAAACAGAAACAAACACGATCCCAATAGACCGTGAAGGCCCAACGGCACCGACAGGCCGCCGTGTCATCCTCAGCCCTTAGGCGTCAACGGATGCGAATAGGTAGGGGCATCTGGTCTGCACACCGCTTTCGGGCAGTTGTTAGTTTTCGTGACCGGTGCCGCTACTTTCCAATCAAGTACAGGTAACTGCTCAACGGGACTCAAAAGGACTAAGTGCACCCCACCTGCCAACAGCTCTCGGCAGACCCAGACGGTGACCCATCCAAGTGACAGATTTTTCTCCACTCTGGGGCCGGGTGTTGTTTTCATCTCATCGTCTTATCATCATCAAAGTTGAAATTTGTGGTAAGCTTCTATGGGACCAAACTGCTGAGGTCATCGGTCCCTAAACTCACGCACTACATAATATAACTTAAACTAACTTACCCTATGGACAACGCGTACACCAATGCCCGAGGGAGGACTCGAACTCCCGACAGAGGTAGCCACACGTTCCGTGACAAGTCGCCCTAGACCGCGCGCCTATCCCGTGCGGCATATCATCATTACTGACACGCAAGTTGGTCAATGTGGCGTTAACCGAAAAGACTGGCCGAACATCTCCATGTGGGGACTCCCGACCATCAATGCCTCAAGACCATTTCATTTAATTTCATTGAACAAGAGTGAAGAGAGAATGCATCCTTGCCTCACGCCGGCATTCGTAGAAAAGGTACCTGAGAAAGTGTTACTGATTCTTATTGTCGCTATGTACGAAAAATACATCTGCTGCATCGGGTATACCAGGTGTCTTGGCATACCCATCTCGATGTGGAGAGTCAGTAACTTTAAACATTTCACCATGTCGAAAGCTTCACAAGCTGCGACATATTCGCGAATGGAACAGTGTTCCGAAAATGTAGAATAAATTTCTTTATTTCACGTCTTTGATCACAAATATTGTAGGTCCTCAGACTATGGGTTCCGGTCTGAAAAGACCATCTTCAGGTCTGCTTGATAAAAACATGTCCTGATGTACCAAAAATGGTAGTCTGAGAATCTACAGCATTTGTGATCATAGATGTGAAATGAAAATTTTTCTTCATCGAAAGCGTTCTTGTAATCCACGATGAGGAGAGTTCTTAGTTCTGACCATTTCACCATGTCGAAGGCTTTCTTGCAATCCACGGATCACGTAATCATTCTTGATATTATATTCCCTTGCTTTCCTATGAGAATATGATGTTTATGTTAATAAGGTGATTATTAATTACTACTACTTGAAGCTAACACATACTGCCACCAATTTTGTTCGGTCTGTTATTGTCCAAGGACTAAGTCTCCTTCTGAGTTAAACCTCTCAACATCCTACCTCCACGTGTATGGACCATTTTCCATGCTAGACTGGATAACTTGTCTTTCTTCCTACACAAACAGCTTGTGATCAAAAGTATCTGGACAGCTACCAGTCGACATTAAAATGGGGTGTGCCCGCCCTTCGACTTAATCATGGCTTGAATTCTGCTTGGGAGTTAGTTAGTTACAAGTTCCATTGACCAATCTCACGGTAACCGTTATGATGTGGAACGTGTCAAGTGCGTAAGAAATGCACACACATACTGCCACCAATTTTGTTCGGTCTGTTATTGTCCAAGGACTAAGTCTCCTTCTGAGTTAAACCTCTCAACATCCTACCTCCACGTGTATGGACCATTTTCCATGCTAGACTGGATAACTTGTCTTTCTTCCTACACAAACAGCTTGTGATCAAAAGTATCTGGACAGCTACCAGTCGACATTAAAATGGGGTGTGCCCGCCCTTCGACTTAATCATGGCTTGAATTCTGCTTGGGAGTTAGTTAGTTACAAGTTCCATTGACCAATCTCACGGTAACCGTTATGATGTGGAACGTGTCAAGTGCGTAAGAAATGCACACACAAATGAAGGATCTTTTTAAACTTAAAATTTTTGTTACCTATCCCATGCCCTCAAATGGCACAAAATACATATATTACACTTAAAATTGTATTTATTCCTATTCAAGAATTCATCTATGGAATAGAAGGAATTGTCAAGGAGATATGATTTCAATTTATTTTTAAAACTGTTAGTGCTGTCCGTCAAACATTTTATTTCGTCTGGTAATTTATCGAAACGTTACAGAGCAGCATATTTTACCCCTTTCTGTGCAAAAGATAAGTAGAGGATAGTGTAAGTCTTTCTTTCGTATGGTATTATAATCATCAATGTCCCTGCTGTTTTTAAACTGGTCCATGTTGTCGAGCACAAATTTCATTACTGAGTAAATGTACTATGAAGCTGTTGTAAGAACTTCTAACCTTTTAAAGAGATGCCTACAAGATATGAAACTATGAGCCCCACACATTATTCTAACCACTTTTTTTTTTTTGAACAGTGGATACCTTTTGCCTAAGTGTTGAATTACCCCAAAATATTATTATGTATGACATCAGAGAGTGAAAGTATGCAAAGTATATTAGCTTGTTAATTTCTGTATCCCCAGTATCAGCGATTATTCTGATTGTGAAAGTTGCCAAGCCTAGTTGCTTTAGAAGATCCACAATATGAATTTTCCAATTAAGAATTTCATCTATGTGTACACCCAAAAACTTAGTGTGCTCTACCCTTTCTACTGACGTCTGTTGATGTGTTATATTTATTGAAGGAACTGTACTCCTTGCAGTAGAAAATTGGATGTACTGTGTTTCTTCAAAGTTCAGAGCAAGCCCATTTGCAGAAAACCAATCAATAACTTTTACAAAGACATTATTTGTATTCTTTTCTACTGGAGTTTCTTTTACTGCATTAATAATAATGCTTGTATCATCAGCTACCAGTGTCTGTTTAGCTTATTGTTTCAGATAAGAAGGGACGTCATTCAGATATTCAAGAACAGAAGGGGACCGATAATCGAAACCTGTGGAACACCTACTTTCACCCCAGTTAGATGAAGTGAGAAACTTCCTTAAATCCCTTAAATACATAAAGAAACTTTTTGATTCCTGTTCTGGAGATATGACTTAAACCACTAATATGCTGTTCCATTTATACCACAGAACTGTATTTTCTGTAACATAATGTCTTGGTTCATACAGTCAAACGCTCTGGATAAGTCACAGAAAATTCCTATTGGTGGCATATTACTATTTGGAGACTCTATTATATGGGAAGTGAAACGTTATATTTCTGTCAACAGCATTTTTGAAATCCAAACTGTCATTTACTAAGTATCCCATTACTGCTGGAATGGCTAACCACGGTTAAGTACATTACATTCTTGACAATTTTTGAAAATGCTGTGAATAAGGATACTGATCAGTATTTATTGACGTCTGTGGTCTCCTCTTTTTTTTTTTTTTTTTTTTTTTTTTAGAGAGGCTTGACAATGGCTTATTTTAACCTGTCTGGGAAAATATCTTGAGTTAGTGAGGTATTACATATGTGTCTCAGAACATCAGATGTAACTGCACCACATTCTTTTAATGTCTTGTTAGAGATGTCATCTACTCCAACAGAACATTTATTTTTCAAAGATTTAATGATTTTCCTCATTTCACAAGAGGTTGTTAGATGAAAATTAATATGACTAAGAATTCTCAAAACTGACTGTTACATGTGCTGCATGGACTCTTCTTTTGAACTATTCTCAACAATGTTTTTAGTTACACTTAGAAAATGGTTGTTAAATATACTAGCTACTTGTAAACTGTTGGTTAATTTAATAATAATCCTATCTACCCCAGTGGTTATGTTTCCTGTCTCTCTTCTAACAACATTCCATACTGATTTTATTTTATTGTCTGAGTTGTTAATTTCATCTGTAATATACATATTTTTTTATTTTCGAACAACATTTCTCAGTATATTACAATAATTTTTGTAGTGTAAAATTACTTCTGGGTTTTTACTAATTCTTTCTTTTCCTTTCTGGAGACACTTTAATACCTGTAATGATCCAAGATTTCTTTGAAAACTATTTGGTGTTACATTTAGTAATTTTTTTCAGGCGACAGTGTTCAAAAAGGGATATAAATTTATCAAGAAATATGTTGCATTTATCACTGGCATTGGGCTCATTATGAAAATCACCCAAATTAACATTTCTTAAACTTTCTCTGAAGTGTTCTATAGCACCAGGTTGACGAAAGTTACACTTTTACTTAATCGTTTCTGCTAAGTTTTGTAACTTGATCAGTTGTGTGTCATGGTCTGATAATCCATTTATCACAGGTAGAGCATGTCTTGGTTCTACATCCTCTTGCTGCACAAATACGTTCCCTATTAGAGTGTTACTCTCTTTCACTATATATGTAGGGAAATAGATCACTGATTCTAAGTTATATGTCATTAGTAACACTTCTAGTTCACTTTTCCTATCAGAACTGCTTAGAAAGTTTACATTGAAATCACCACACATTAATAACTCCTTTTTTGACATGTGGAATAATCGGGTTTACTGCCAGATGTTTGTGTCGCTCTGGCAGAGCATAACAGAGAGTCAAACTTTTTAATGAATAGTTCCCAATCTGCTAATGAGGACCTGTATACTGTTGCTAATACCAACACTACATTATTTAGCTCTAGTTTACATGCATAAACTTCAATATGCTGATCAAGACAAAACCTGCTTACTTCTACTGATTTGTACTTATACTCTTGTTTTATGTTAATGGCAACAGCTCCTTTATCCATGCTTTATCTACAAGTGTAATCTGCTAAAGTATATCCATTTATACTACACTTTCTATCCCTACAGTTACATGGTGTTCAGACACAAAAAGTATATCAATCTCATTCTTATTTTTGATATCATCTGAAGACACTAACAGCTCATATACTTTATTTTTTATTCCCCTGATATTTTGATGAAGTAAATTGGTACTACCCTTAGCTTTATCCCTATTTACCGACGTGAAGCTTCTTTTATACTATTTTTCTTGATTATTTTCTGTCTGGACATTGGCTTTAACCTAAAAATCCTGTCTGCCTAGTCCCATTAACCACAGGGATCATCCCTTGTGTGACTGAGATCCCCTCACAGTATATGCTAATAGAGAAGCTAACTTATCTTTCCCTTTCCTATTTAGGTGCAGGCCAAGTGTAGTGTGTCCCCAACTACCAAAAGCATGAAATGGAACAACACTCATGTGAGATTTTCCTTGTGTCTGGAGCATCCTATTCAGTTCAGTGTTAACATGCCTTACAGCAGTGTTTACCCAGGGCCAATCATGCCGCTGAAAGGCCTCTACAAACCCCACATTTGTGTGCAAAGTTTCTGCTCCTATTTTGTCGAGTCACCTTCTAATACTATGTCTTGGATTCATAGCCAGGCAGTTTCCTGCTCCCCCAACTATAGTTACCTGATATTCCTTCTCCAAGTCCCTGCATAGCTGACCTAAGTTTACTGTCACCTATCTAAGGCTAGCACTTGGTTTCACAAACATTGTGACCTAGTACCCTTCATACAATTTCTTCCTGATGCTGCTGCCTTACACCCCTCCCATGACTGTTGCCTAGAAGCAGAATACTTCTTTTCCTATTCTGATTTGATCCCGACCTCTCTATTCTGCTTCAACCTCCATTCAGCCACATCTGGATGAGGCCCTTCTTCCACTACTTCAGACAGCAAGTCAAACTGATTTATTAATGGAATTTCTAAAGTTTCTTCAACCGTTTCCCTTTTTCGCCCTTTGCTTGCTACCTTTTACAGCACCCCATCTCTTTTTCCTCCCTTAGACTACATCATTCAAAATTCGCTTTTTGGAATTCAGCTTTAAGGTCACAAACCTTTGCTCCTGTTCAGCGATTTTATGACTTTTCTGCATAACCTGCATTGCCATGGTAGAGCCTCATTATCAACCCCGTTTCCTCGCCCCAATGAAACCATAACCTACAGTCTTCACAGAACACCCCCTGCTTCAGATTTCTACGGCAACCACCACATTTGTCACACATGGTTTGATAGAAAAATTTAGACAAAAATTTACACAAAAGCAGAGAATAGCTTGACACAATATCACCGAAGTTTAGTAGCCTGTACTAATACGTAACTAAACGCTAGTGTAAACAAACTTTTAAACATATTTTCGTAACTTCTCAATTAATTAAATTTGAACCACTAAGTCTAGTCAAAAGAAAAAAATAGATCTACACTCGCCCGAAATTTATGCCTAAAACGTAAACAAAACTAACGGCCTTTATGAAATACTTTATTTTCGATCTAAATAAGCTCAGAAAAGCGAAACCTTCAATAGATAGCCTAGCGAACAAGTAAATGCACTCGTCTAAAATGTAATATTAACTAAATTATTTTTCCAATATCAATCACTTTACTTAGCGAGAGCCTGGTGGACGTGCGTCAGCCGCCGGTATTAGGTAGCACCAGTGGACACTGTCATGAGGTGAAATGAAATGAAGTGTGCGTTGGGTAGGGTCCTCTCCAGGGCAGACCGGTGGTCTGGTGCAAGTCTTTTTAGTTCACACCACTTCAATGACTTGCATGTCGATGAGGATGAAATGCTGCTGAAGACAACAGAACACCCAGTCCCCAAGTGCAGAAAATCTATTACCCGGCCAGGACGCAAACCCAGGCCCCTCAGATGGCATTCAGCTTCTTTAATGATGTGTCTGAATGTCTGAAGGAATGGCAGTTCATTTTTCCTCAAGAGCCGGCTTCAGCTCCTGTGGAACAGTTGCTTGCCATTCCTTCACAGACATTCAGACATCTCACTGAAAGTGTTTCCAGCACAGTCGAAGACCTAATAAAGCTGAGGGATGGACACACCTCATATTAATGTCCACTAATTTGTGTTTGGATACTTTCCATCACATAGTTTGTGTAAATTCTACATCCACAATGTCGCACTGAATAAATCTAGACGTATTGGTGTTCATACGACCAAATCTTCTTGGAAAACCTGCGGCATTGTAATGTATGGCAGTGGGGCAAGGATGTCTTTAAAGCAAGTACCATGAATCTATGGTAATAAAAACTCTTCATTTCCGTCCTCCGAAAATATTAGCAGCCTTGCGCTGTGAAATGTTTCGGGGAAAGAACAACAGACCACTGCGGACAAAGGGCTGGGAGATATATAAACAATGCGGGTAAAAACTTTTTGGGAAAAATAATCAGACGAAGTTTAATTCAGGAGAGATATCTCTCCGAGGAAATGAAGTTTTAATCTGGCCTTCCTCTTCAGAAGAAAAACCTTGAGGGAATTAAAAACGCCTCTCGGAGACGTTTCAAGAGCGCTACCTAGGGACTAGGGGAACCGAAAAAAGCAACGAAAATGTGAAGACAGACAAAGCGAAGGGAGATACATCTTATATTGCCAAATATTCATTCTAGCATCAGTGAATAAGTTGTTTGTTATAATTTTTCTAATTCGCTGTCATTACGTACAGCTGTTATACGTCCTTATTTATATCAGGTAACGTAAGGAACGAAAATTTTAGGTTTCAGTATCACCAGCTTAATCTCAAAAAATATGTCTGTTCAGAGATCGACCAGTTGGAAGCAGCTTCTCATTTGCGAAGTTTTGTGACTATATAGCAAGACGGACTAGTTACCTAAGGGAAAACGTGTGTGTAGTGATGGGTAATTAACACAGCTGTTGATCATGAGCACTGTCGACCAAAGTGATCGGAGCACTAGAAGTAATCCTTGTGTTATCAAATAACTTGTGGGTGGACTCTCCCCTCGTCGAATCGATTGGCTCTGTGTCTGAGGCAGGGCGGAACGCCACTTCGCTTTCTTACTCCCAGTAACAGCTCCTTATGTTTACGTCAAAGATTTTACAGGCTGACAACGATCACACTTAAATAAGGTAGGCAATAACACAAATACATTAATAATTGACAAAATACTTTAAGTAAAATTGAGGAACAAAACGGAACAAATTATTCCATGATGTGGTCAACACAGGTCGAATTAGATTTAAAATGGAATATTGCATTGCCAGGGAAATTCAGTCAAATACGATGATGGCCTTAAAAACGGTCCGTGTCAAGTTGAATACTAAAAATTGTAATGAGTGCAGTTAACATGCTTAATACAGCAAGCTATTTGGCACAGCCCCCAATATTTTCAGCTAACCGAGCTGTAAAGTCAGAGTCCAAATCCTGATAAAATAGCACAATGAAATTTGCCCAGTTGTGTCACCATCTACCGGTGTGTGGCGGAGTGAATTTCTGGTACCACTAACTTATCCCCTCCCCCCACCCTTTTACTGTTCCACACGCGAATGGTACCTGAGAAGAATGATTGTCGGTAATCCTGCGTAGTGGCTCCATTTCTCGAATTTTCTAGTCGCGGTCATTACGACAGATGTATATGAGAGGTAGAAATATGTTTCCCGACTCTTCCTGTAAAGTGCTCTCTGTAAATTTCAATAGTAAACCTCTCTGTGATGAATAACGCCCCTCTTGTATCGTCTGCCCTCGGGGTTTGTTAAGAATCTGGGTAATGCTCTAACGCCGACTAAACTATCCCGTGGCGAAACGCGCTTTCTCTTCTATCAGTCCTACAGACAGATGAACAGTACTCAAGAATCAGTCGACCAAGCACCATAAGCCACTTCCTACGGGGAGAGTCCCTCAAGGCCCTGGCACCTGCTTTTCGTGTTATTTATTTTAAAGGTCGCTCCTAGATATTTTACGGTCGATTGTACATTGAATTGCCAAGGAAACTGGTAAACGCATGCATATTAATACGCAGAGATATGTAAACAGGCAGAATACGGCTCTGCGGTCGGCAACGTCTAAATAAGAATAAAGGTGTCTGGTGGAGCTGTTAGATCCGTTACTGCTGCAACAACGATGGGTTATCAAAATTTAAATGAGTTTGAACGTGGTATTACAGTTGGCGCACGAGCGATGGGACACAGAATCTCTGAGGTAGCGATGAAGGAGGGATTTTCCAGTACGAACGTTTCGAGAGTGTACTGCGAATATAAAAAATCTCCGATATCACTGCGGTTTGAAAAAGATCCTGCAGGAAAGAGTGCAACGACGACTGAAGAGAATCGTTTAACGTGATAGAAGTGCAATTGCTGCAGATATCAATGCTGGGCCATCAACAAGTGTCAGCGTGCGAACCATTCAATGTAACATCATCGATATGGGCCTTCGGAGCCGAAAGACTACTCCTTTACGCTTGATGACTGAACGACACAAAACATTAGCCTCGCCTGAGCCCGTAAATACCGACGTTGGACTGTTGAGGACTGGAAATATGTTGTCTGGTCCGACTAATCTCGTTTCAAATTGTGTCGAGTGGATGAACGTGTACGGGTATGGAGACAATCTCATGAATCTGTTTACGCTGCATGTCAGCAAGGGACTGTTCAAGCTGGTAGAGGCTCTGTAATGGTGTGGGACGCGTGCAGTTGGAGTGATATGGGACCCATAATATGTCTAGATACGACTCTGACAGGTTACACGTACGTAAGCATTCTGTCTGATCACCTGCATCCATTCATGTCTATTGTGCATTCCAACGAATTTGGGCAATTCCAGCAAGGCAAAGCAACAGCCTATACGTTTAAAATTTGCTACAGTGTGGATCCAGGAACATTCTTCTGAGTTTAAACAACCGGTTGGCCACCAAACTCCCCACACATGAACATTATTGAGCATATATGGAATACCTTGCAACGTAGTTTTCAGAAGAGATCACCACCCCCTCGTACTTTTATGGATTTATAGGCAGCCGTGAAGAATTTATGGTGTCAGTTCCCTCCAGCTCTACTTCAGACATTAGTCGAGTCCATGGCACGTTCTATTGCGGCACTTCTGCCTACTTGCGGGGCCCTACAGGATATTAGGTAGGTGTACCAGTTTCTTTTGATCTTCGGTATAGTTTTCTCATGAATAGCATAGATGTACAGTAGTGGCTTTCTTTTCCTATGTATGAGCAATATGATTCATTTACTTACATTCAAGGTCAACTGCCAGAGCATGCACCGTTCATCAATCTTCTGTAGGTCAATCTGCAAGCCGAAACCGTATTCTGGCATTGCTACTTTGTTATAGATAATTGCACCATCTGCGAGCTGTCTTACAGAGTATCCAACCCTTTCTAATAGATTATTTATGTATAGTGTAAACCATTACCGTCCTATCACACTTCCTTGGGGTAATCCACAAATTTCTTTACATCTGTTAGTTTTGTTCCGTTAAGAGCGAAGTGTTGTCTTCTGTCTGCAAGGAATCCAGTAGCAAATTGTGGTCAGTTATTAGAAAAGCTTGTATTTTTTCACTAAACTGTAGTGCGGGACGGTATTGAAGGAATACGAAATCAACCTGAGGCGCCGATGTCTACAGCACTGTGGATCTCATGGAGGAACCGAGCGAGCTGAGTTTCATAAGACCTCTGTTTGCGGAATCCAAATTGATATTTATAGAGGAGATTTTTGTTCTCCAAAAACGTCGTAATTCTTGACCATCAGTTACACTACTCTTCGTAAAAGTTAATGACTCGCGTCGACTAATTTCCTTCAGTTTCGAGAAAAAACCACCACAAGAGAGCAGTGAGATAACGAGTCAGTCCATGTTCGATCACCGTGAGTTTTCCGGCTCTTGGTAATATGCAACTGTGCTGACTATCAGAAAATCTAAGTCCAACATCTGTCTCCACAGAAGCCCAGTGTCCTTGCTCAAGCAAGAGGAAAAGACCACATGACACTCCAGCGCGGCCTACTTCAAACCAGATCATACATGTCAAATCCTTGACTTGTTACAGAATTGTCATTAAAATGACCATGAACAAATAAATATATTCGAAGACAAAGAAAATGTAGCACCACGAAGTAATTTTCCGAATGGGACCGAAATAGGTAAATGTGATGTACAGGTGCAGATAATGATAAAGTTTCAGAAAAATTGGTTATTTCAAAAGACAGAACTTCACAAAATGAGCAAGCCAAAAACGTGTTGGTCCAAATCTGGCTCTCATGCAAGCAGTTATTCGATTTGGCATTGATTGATAGTGTTGTTGGATGTTCAGCCGAGGGACATCGTGCCATATTCTGTCCAACTGGCACCTCATCGTCAAAATCCAGAGCTGGCTGGTGGGCATTCATACAGCACAGCGGTACGTTGACGATATCCTGCGCCTCATTTTGTTGTCCTTCATGGAAAGTCATCCTGGACTTACATTTCAGCAATATAATGTCCTCCTACACACAGAGAGATTTTCTGCTGCTTGTCTTCGTGATTTACAGATCAATATTGGCCGGCAACCTTGCCAGATCTCTCCTCAACGGAGAGCGCTTGAAGCATTATGGGCCGGGTCCTCTAACCACCTCGCGATTTTGACGATCTAGCTCTCGAATTGGACAGAATTTGGCAACCATCCAACAACTCTATCCATCAATGCTAAGCCGAATAACTGCTTTTGTAAATTCCAGAGATGGACCAACGCGTTGTTTCCTTGCTCAGTTTGTAAATTTCTTTCTCTTGAATAAATCACCCATTTCTTCCTGAAACTCTGGTCTTTTATTTGTGTGTACTGTGTATCACATCTACGTTTCGCCATCCCAGTCGGGTAGTTCCTTTGTGGTTCGTCGTTCTCTTTGTCTCAGAGTGTACACTTCATTAGTACACAACATATCAAAATATGCGTCCTCTCACACTGATTACTCTTGCGCCTTCCACTCCCATTCTAACATCAACGTTATAGAAGTTATTGTACCGTGCGGGGTGTTTTTCCTTTTCGCACTCTATCGATTTGCCCCTCAGGTTGGTAGCACCGCAGGTCGTAGAAGTGGTATGAACGCTGGATCCGGCACCAGAGGCAGGTCGCATGTTGTGACGCGGTATTTAAGGGCAGCCGCTGTAGTCAGCGGTCCCAGTAAGTTGCCACGGGGGTGTAACTCATGAAGAAACTCGTAACACGACCGGGGTTCGCTGCCAGGCCACTTAGAGTGTTACAAGTTTATCAGTCCACCACCTCGCTTTCTTATTGGCTTATTTTTAGTCTTCCGTATTTGTTTTCATTTCGTAGTTACCAGAACTTTGTTGCGTCACATTGTGCTTCTGATTACGACTTCTTCTGTGCATTGAACTCTCTTAATTTAGTTGTTAATATGGTGTTCGCATTGTGCTCGCATCCGTATCAAACAGAAGGTGCTTTCGTTGCATAGTGTTCTGTGAACGTTTGTGAATTTGTTCCTTTGTGTGAACTGTTCGATTTAAATGCATTGTAAGTATGTTGTTTTTATTGTGATTTACTGTTCTTTGCATCTGTTTTCTGCATTTTTCACATTTAATGGAGAACTCCGTCTTAGCAAAGTTTGACAGGACTGATATTCAGCCTTATTACGTTTTGTCACGGAATGACGATGCAGTCCTGCTCTGACTGGTGATGCTCTTTGTCAGAGTAGGTGCTTTTTAGTGTAAGTGAGACTAGCATACTTCCTTGCAAATGCTAAAAATATGACTGTAGTAACGTAAATGCTATTACACGATGATGTTAACATGTGCTACAAATAGAACACTTAAGCAGAAGGCAATCAACATTTCGGTCGCCTCTATTAAATGCTAAAGTACAAAAAACGGATGGGAACAAAAAGTAACGCAGAATACGAGCAATATATATACAATACGTTTAAATCTATCAGATTACTCACGGATCCGTAAGCAGTAACAAATAAACATAAGAACACGGAATACCGTGCTACTAAATCAGTTTCTGTTTCATATGATACAAAAACAAATATGGTATCATTTATCCCACCCAATATTACGGATGGGAGCAAAACTTAAGAAAAATACTACCAACGCACGATCGAAATTGCAGTTTTGGATTTTACAAATAAACACACGTAACCACCAGACTACTATCCTCACGCGTGAAGTATAAATGAAATATATTATCATGTAGTACTCGTATTTCGCAATCCAGAGTATTGCGCCATATTTTCGAGAATTCTAAGTTCGCTGTCATGCCACTCGGAGCGCTGCTGCCGGTCTCTAGTGCAATGTCTCCGGGCCGACGGTAAGCTTGGGCAGCAGCTACACTTGAAAGGCCGGCCTCTGCTGAGCTTGAATATCTGAAGAATCCCTGAGTCAGGTGTAGTGCCGGGTTCGTTATCTGTCAGTTCCGATCGTTGGGCGTAAGGGTAGCCTATGCATTAGGGTCTGTTGAGTCATGCATGAGAGGTGTATGGTGAAATGACCTATTTACTAGCAGTCTCGGTTATTTGGGCGCTGGTGTTGATTTCTTCATCGTTTCACACAAACGACGGTGAGCATTTTGTTTTATGACTGTCATGTTATGTGATCTGACCATATCTGTTGTTACACAAAAACTTGTCATAATCGGTGTAATGTCAGTGAACTAGATACGTCAGGTCGGTTACTAAGTAATTTCCTAGTGATAGTTCGTTATTAATCTCACAGTATCAGTGCAGTCACTAGGCAAAATCGGGTCGTGTTAAGTGTGGGCCATGTTCAGATGGCAGAGCCGTATTAATTTAAGTCACTCTTGTGACATGATACTTACACCTTTAGTTATTGTGCCGTGTGGTTGAGCGGTTTCCAATCTCAAGTTGGGCTGTTGTGTGTGTGTATAGACTGTAAAAGAGTTTTGATTGTTCATCAGTGTTTCGTGTGTTACAGAAAGGGGGTTCTTGTAATTCTGTTTGTTCATTTTCTGTTCTCGTGGATCCTGGAGCCGGGGCCAGCATTCTGTAAGTTTCCGTAGTAAATGTGGTGGGCAGTTACTGCTTAATTCAATGGATCGTTGTATTCAGTCAGTTGTCGAACCAAGCTGGGGTGGCAACAAAAGACAGCAAAAGAAAAGCTGGAGTTTTAAATTTCACGTTTAAGAAATCATTCATACAGTTGGATCGTACAAACATACCGCCGTTTGACTGTCTTACAGTCTGCCGCATGGACGACACAGGAATTGGTATCCATGTCGCAGACAAGCAACTGAAAGGGTTGTAAACAAGTAAGTCACCAGGTCCAGATGAAATCCAAATTCGGTTTTACAGAGAGAACTCTGCGGCATTGGCCCCTTACTTAACCTGCATTTATCGCGAATCTCTCGTCCAACGAAAAGGCCCAAGCGAATGGAAAAAAGTGTAGGCGACTCCTGTATACAAGAACGGTAAAAGAACTAACTCGCATGACTTCAGACCAGTATCCTTAACATCGGTTTGCTGCAGTTCGAATATAATAAATTTCCTTGAGTCAGAGAAGCTACTGTCCACAAATCAGTACGTATTTAGAAAGCATCGCCCGTGCGAAACTCATCTTGCCCCTTTCTCATAAAGTATCCTGCAAACCATGGATGAAGGGAAACAGGCGCATTGCATATTCCTAAATTTCCAGAAAACATTTGACACTGTGCATTGGGCTCGATGGCTCCGTAAGTAACAAAACTCAGTACGTTCTGCTCGATGGCGAATGCTCATCAGAGAAAACGTTATCATCAGGAGGTCACTAGGGAAGTCTGCTTTTGTTCTCTTTAAACATCAATGATCTGACGGAAAGGGTGAGCAGGAATTTAGGGCTGTTTTCCGATGACGCTGTGGTGTATGGCAAGGTATCTTCGTTGGGTGACTATAGGACACAGTTTGTAGTTAGCGTTATGAATATCATCTCTCTCTAAACGTAGAAAAACGTGAGTTAATGCGGATGACGAGGAGAAACAGTCCTACAGTGCTGCAATACAGCGTTAGTAGAGTGCAGCTTGACAGGCACTTCGATAAAGTATATAGGCGTAACGGCGCAAAGCGATATCAAATGGAGTGAGCACGTTAGGTTAGTAGTAGGGAAGGAGCGTATTCGATTTCGTCTTATTGAGAGAGTTTTGGGATCGTGTAGCTCACGCATAAAGGAGACGACGTATAGAGCGCTTGTGCGACTCATTCTTGAGTACCACTCAAGTTGTGTGGGATCCTCACTAGTTCGGATTAAAGGAAGGCATCGAAGCAATTCAGAGGCGGGCTGCTAGACTTGTTACCGGTAGATTCCATCAGCACGCAGGTATTACGGCGATTCTCCGTCAACTGAAATAGGAATCCCTGGAGGGAAGACGATATTCTTTCCACAAGGCATTATTGCACAAATTTAAAGAACCGGTCTCTGAAGCCGACTCCAAAACGATTCTACTGCCACCATCGTGAATTTCGCGTGCATGATGGCAAGCGCCATGAAGATAAGATGCGATAAATTAGTGCTCATACGTACGCTTCTACACCGTAGTTTTTCCCTTGCTCTATTTGAGAGTGGAACATGAGAGGAAATGACTAGTAGTGGTACGAGGTACCTTCCTCCATGCACAGGTGGTTTTCACAGTATGTGTATAAGTGTAGATGTTGATGAAATTATGCCACATGTTGTTTTCAGTAAGTTGTAATAATAAATCTGATGGAGGTTGCCGTTTGGTTCATGGCACTGATTATTCTGTTGTAATCTAATAACAATTGCCTTTTTTAAGCTGTAATAGTAAATCTGGTGTTCAGTTGCCATTTAACTTACTGGTTTTGGTTCCTAAATTTTGTCAGCAGTTTTTTTTCGCAAATTGTAATAGTAAGTCTTTCTGGTATCTGATGCTTTAATGCTCGTGTTATTGAATTGATCATGTCAACAACTGCTCTTCTTAAAACTGCACTAGTAAATCTTGCTGCAAATGTTACTTTATACTGGTGCCTTTATATTGCTGTGTTTAAATTTTATAATGAATTCGACCACCATTATTCTTTGATAAACTCATATCCACGAATGATAGCCGTATCAGCTGTTCTGTCAAGTGCATTTTACACTTCTGCTTGTTTGAATAAAGTGGTTTATGGTGATCAGACCTAGTGGTACTATCATACCCTTATTAAGATGAATAAAACATAGAGAAACACACGTTTGTAAATGCCTCTATCATATTTAAAAAAAATAAAAACTTGATACACTTAGTTCACAGTTAAGACATACCAGACTTAAATAGTCACTAATTTACATGATGAGCTTGTCAGCTTCCGCAGCTGGGTGGTTAGCGCGTCTGATTACCGTGCAGCAGGCTGTATTTGATTCCAGTCCGGGTCTGGGACTGGCTGTCGTGTTGTCCTCGTCACCATTTCATCACTGGCATGCAAAACGCCCAAGTGGTGTCAACTGTAAAGACTTGCAACTCGGCGGCCGAATTTTGCCGCAGGGAGACTCCATACTTTCAATGCCATACGGTCATTTCATTCATTTCACTTCGCATAATGATCTGATTTAATCTGCCAGCGTAATACATAATTTGGCCCGTAAATGTAATTTACAACTAATACGGGAGCTATTCGGTAAGTAAGTCCGCTGGGTAGCGAAATAGAAACCACTGTGAAAAAACGAAGCTTTTCACAGATGTGTTGAGCAGTGTCCTAGTATGCCAGTCGATCGCGTCAAGTCGCTCTTTTCAGTTCTGAGTGCACAGTGACCATGTAAAAATGCATAGGAAACAGTGTCTCCCGCCCAGTACCAAGGCCTGGTGAGAGATTTCGCCTGATGTCATGCAGCCTACATAACACAACTGTCATGCGATTCCTTCTTCATGACAATTCTCGGCCCACTCTGCAGGGAAATGAAGATGCTCCTGTAGCGTTTCCAATGGAAAGTGATCACCACAATACAGCCTGTAACAGGCTGTTCCTGAATTTCATCTCTACTCACAAGAACCGCTGGCTTTGAAGACAACGTTCTGCACAATCAACGAGCTGTAGACTAGCGTAGAGTATTGGCGGAAAGCATAAGCGGCTGCCTTTTGTGACAAAAGTATTGAAAACTTGGCACACGGCTACAAGAAATGTCAACGTCGGAGCGGTGACTATGCTGAGAAGTAGCTGGAAGGTGTAGCTAACTAATGCAAATGAAGCATTTTTAATTTTCCCAGTGGTTTCCTTTTCGCGATCGATCGTAACTTACTTCCTGAACAGCCCTCGTATTAAACATATTTTAAGAAAGATTAAAATACTATTAAACTTTCGTTGTTCGCATCATCACTAATCACCTCAATCATCGTTATCTGAACTCGCCACTATTTTGCAGCAAGTAAGGTATAAGATTCCCTTGTAAAATGTGAAGGACCTGTATTCATCAATTCCGAGACGAATGGAGCCTGTTTTCAATACCACCGTATTAGGCATGGAAATACCTATGTTGCATTTTTGGAGTTTCCATATTTTCGTACACCACTTGTAGCTTGACAAATGCTATAAAAGTGTCTTGATTTTTCATAGTCTTGTTTCCGTTACGAAGGGCAACGTTGGAACTGCCTTTATGATGTCTTTCCGTTTCGTGAAACCAAACTGGGAGTCAGCTAACAAATCCTCAATTTTCCACTTTTCTGTACATTACTCTTGTCAGCAACGTGATGCATGAGCTGTTAGTATCATTGTATCGTGTTTTTCACTACTATCTGCCCCTGCTGTTTTCGGAAATGCGTGATTGATGTCTTTACGATAGTTTGACAGTATGTTTCCAAAGCATTAGGCTGTACAAAGCAACTCCAATGTTCATTTGTATATTACGTTATTTGAACAAGGAAGCATTGGAAGTTTGCACTTGTCGCATATATCCGCTAACATTTTTAACTACTATTTCCTGCTTTCACTGACGAAATGACTAATCGTTTTCCATCGACGTAGACTTGCAGTATCACAACAGATGACATCTGAGATGTAACTGCAGTTTTCAAAATCTATTATGTTGTTAATTCCAGTGTAATCATAACTGATTTTCAGGCCTACGTTGGAATTCTCTCTCCAACTTCTCATTAGCCTTTATCTTCATGATACACAGATACCAATCAGTTCTCAGAAAAACAATGGTGGTTAACACGTACCCCTCCTTGGTTACCCCAAGTTTAGGATTTGACGACTTCTGTTAGAACTGCTAAGAATAGTTTTGGAACTCAGATCAGGTGAATATGGGGCTGTGGAACAACAGGAATGCCGTTTGTGACAAAAAAATTCCATGATGGAAGTGGTCGTTTGACATGGGGCCTTGTCATGATGCGTCACCCACTTGTCTGCAATGACCGGTCTCGCTCGATTGGCCCTTTTCCAGGGCCTTTCAAGGTCGTCTTGGTAAAATGCTTGGTTGACAGTTTATCCTGGAGAAACGATCTGGCAAGAGCCCGCAACGTTCGACATCTTAGCCGGTTTTTGAAGTTGGTCTCCCTGAGCGAGATTCATCTTCAATGTGCTGTCGGCCTTCCAAAAACGGTTTATACCCGTGAAACACTCATGCTCTTGATAAGAACTGTGCCCCACAGGCCGATGTCAATTTTTCGAAAGTCTCACTCGCGGATTCCCCACGATTAACACATAATTTTATCGCATAAAGTAGATCTAAGTTCCGATGTTCCATATCCATAGCACACAGCAAAAACACAACTTCACTGATATCGCTGCAAAAAACTCGCGTGATGGCTAGAATTTAGGAAGAATCAATATGCAAAGAAGTGGGATACGTAAGTAATAAGGAATGACCAGACACGGTTGAAGTTATCTAAGACTATACATACAGCAGTAAGGAATAGCTGAGAAGGCAGTACACTGGCAGAGGAATGGTCATGTCTAAAAAGGGCCATCACAGAAAGTAGGAAAGTAAAACATATGTACAAAGAAGGTAACTACGAAGAAGCTACGGGTAACAGAAGAAATACTTCAGTTGATTGATCAAAGAAGGAAGTACAAAGGAAATACAGAAATACAAGTCACTGAGGAATGAAATAAATAGGAAGTACAGTGAAGCTAAGACAAAATGGCTGCATGAAATGTGATGCAATAGAAGGATGTTAAAGTTTAGGTGAATTGATAAAATAAAATATGAGAAGGTTATCAGCAGAATCGGCGAGCAGGTAACATGAAGATATGTAGAAAACATTGAAAAGCAGAAGGGTCTGGACGATAAAACATGTAATGAAACATCAAGGAATAACTTCCATGGTAATCGAAGGAGCTGATGAGGGTAAAAACTGTAGAAGAAGAGAGAGTTTGGAATATATCCAAAATAATTCAGGACGTTTAGTGCGAGTGCTACACCGAGATGAAAAGGCTCGCACAGGATAGAAATTCGTGGTGGGTTTTTATCAAACCAGTGAGAAGACTAATGAAAGAGTTACGATATCGAGCCGAGTACGGCGTCCGTCTGCCCGCGCACGCTGATTTGTCCGGGAGCAGCACTGCATTTTAGCACGATTATCAGATATCTCCATCGTGCGTTTATTGTCAGTAGTTTTCACATTACGATACGCCCACCTCTATTGTCCACACTTGGTGGCTTACTGAAATATTTGCTTGTGCGCAATTATCTGAGCTAAGGCTCTGTCGTTTCAGATTATTTATATTTCTGATCAGTCGAATACTTTTCGGCAGTGTATGTAATAGTGCCTGTACTGGGGATTTCTGTGTACCACTGAGGCCTTCATTGTAGTGTATTTGTGTTTTCTATACGCAGTGTGAAAAACCAAATTCACTGGTTAAACTTAATACTAAATTTTCGCTTTGATATGATCGTCTGCATTCTTGTGCCATAGCATTCTGGGAATATGTTTTGGCAATAAGCTGTGGCAAAAATTATGCAGGTTAAACTGTCATCCTAAGTGTTTGTAAGGATTTTACATTTAATCTTTTATTTTATCTTTTGTTTGCTTTAACAGAAATTTCCTGTGTTTAATATATGTGTTAAAATTGTGTTGTAGATTTCCATGTCTAAATACCACGTAAGGAAGCATCGCTTGTAAGATCTAATTATAAAGTACCTCCTCTTACAGATAGCTTGTCATTTTCCGTACATAACTGTTTGGTTCATGCAAAGTTCCTTATCGTGTGGTTTGTCTAAATTACTATCAGATCGTATTCGCTGACCATTTGTTAAGTTTTCCTATATCAAATTTTATTCAGCTAAATGATTTAAGAATCATTACCTTCTCCACCACCACACATTCTTTATGTTTTATAAATTTGGTTAAAGGTAAATTTTGAAATTTGGTGGCATATTAATGTCCTTATGCTGACCATGTCTCGAGAAGATGGACATTAATATTTGACTAACTTGTTTGTTTTGCCTATGTTTTACCTAAGAAGTATTTGTTAATAGCCCTACTTAGTCTTCTGAGCTTCGCGGCCGGTTTTTCAGCTGCTGGTGGCCACTGGGTCATGTTATTGTTACGAACCCCTTGGCGTTTATTGGCTGCCTTTGGAGCACGCCCGCGATTGCCTTGGGGTGTTAGTTCCTGTTACTTGCTAATACATTTAATGTAGTTGTTGTATTACTTAATTTCCTGATCTATTGAAATTTTTTAAAGCTTCACTTATATGTTGCACATCTGCTGTGGAATATGCCTGTATAGCCCATGTTACAAATTTCAAGTAAGTAAGTTATTTCTAACCTTGCTTAAGCATAAGGTACTGTATTGATTGTTATATTACACGACTATTTCCAAATGATTTAACCGTAATTACTGGTTTGTGCCTAAATTGGGACTGAGCTCACCTCACGTGTGGACAATCTTAATCTACTTTTCTTTTTTGGTACTTTGTGAAATTTTTAGTAGATTTTCTGCTTGTTTTACCAGATTGTTTTCCCCTATTGCGGGTTACGGTCCTTTCGTTTAAAAAAAATTTAATTAGTTTTCTGAAAATTCTTTGGAGGTCTGAAGTGACCTCTTCTTAAGGTGTCTTAGTAATATATTTGCTGTTGCCCTTTGAGCAGCCTCTGTTTTATAAAGAAGGAAGTTTTTTTTAAAAAAAATTTTTACTCTTTTACACTCCTGGAAATTGAAATAAGAACACCGTGAATTCATTGTCCCAGGAAGGGGAAACTTTATTGACACATTCCTGGGGTCAGATACATCACATGATCACACTGACAGAACCACAGGCACATAGACACAGGCAACAGAGCATGCACAATGTCGGCACTGGTACAGTGTATATCCACCTTTCGCAGCAATGCAGGCTGCTATTCTCCCATGGAGACGATCGTAGAGATGCTGGATGTAGTCCTGTGGAACGGCTTGCCATGCCATTTCCACCTGGCGCCTCAGTTGGACCAGCGTTCGTGCTGGACGTGCAGACCGCGTGAGACGACGCTTCACCCAGTCCCAAACATGCTCAATGGGGGACAGATCCGGAGATCTTGGTGGCCAGGGTAGTTGACTTACACCTTCTAGAGCACGTTGGGTGGCACGGGAGACATGCGGATGTGCATTGTCCTGTTGGAACAGCAAGTTCCCTTGCCGGTCTAGGAAGGGTAGAACGATGGGTTCGATGACGGTTTGGATGTACTGTGCACTATTCAGTGTCCCCTCGACGATCACCAGAGGTGTACGGCCAGTGTAGGAGATCACTCCCCACACCATGATGCCGGGTGTTGGCCCTGTGTGCCTCGGTCGTATGCAGTCCTGATTGTGGCGCTCACCTGCACGGCGCCAAACACGCATACGACCATCATTGGCACCAAGGCAGAAGCGACTCTCATCGCTGAAGACGACACGTCTCCATTCGTCCCTCCATTCACGGCTGTCGCGACACCACTGGAGGCGGGCTGCACGATGTTGGGGCGTGAGCGGAAGACGGCCTAACGGTGTGCGGGACCGTAGGCCAGCTTCATGGAGACGGTTGCGAATGGTCCTCGCCGATACCCCAGGAACAGCAGTGTCCCTAATTTGCTGGGAAGTGGCGGTGCGGTCCCCTACGGCACTGCGTAGGATCCTACGGTCTTGGCATGCATCCGTGCGGCGCTGCGGCCCGGTCTCAGGTCGACGGGCACGTGCACCTTCCGCCGACCACTGGCGACAACATCGATGTACTGTGGAGACCTCACGCCCCACGTGTTGAGCAATTTGGCTGTACGTCCACCCGGCCTCCCGCATGCCCACTATACGCCCTCGCTCAAAGTCCGTCAACTGCACATACGGTTCACGTCCACGCTGTCGCGGCGTGCTACCAGTGTTAAAGACTGCGATGGAGCTCCGTATGCCACGGCAAACTGGCTGACACTGACGGCGGTGGTGCACAAATGCTGCGCAGCCAGCGCCATTCGACGGCCAACACCGCGGTTCCTTGTGTGTCCGCTGCGCCGTGCGTGTGATCATTGCTTGTACAACCCTCTCGCAGTGTCCGGAGCAAGTATGGTGGGTCTGACACACCGGTGTCAATGTGTTCTTTTTTCCATTTCCAGGAGTGTATAACTAACAGTTCCGTAAGATCCCACACGACCTTGGTTTCACAAATCAGCGGTTACGAAAAAAAAATTATTACTATTAGCAGACGAAGAACGGGTCACTTGAGTACTAAAAAGAAACGAGACATTAATCCCTCTACAGGCTGTGTTACCTGTGTCATTGATGAAAAGATCTCCGGATCTGCCCCCATTGAGCATGTTTGGGACTGGATGAAGCGTCGTCTCACGCGGTCTGCACGTCCAGCACGAACGCTGGTCCAACTGAGGCGCCAGGTGGAAATGGCATGGCAAGCCGTTCCACAGGACTACATCCAGCATCTCTACGATCGTCTCCATGGGAGAATAGCAGCCTGCATTGCTGCGAAAGTTGGATATACACTGTACTAGTGCCGACATTGTGCATGCTCTGTTGCCTGTGTCGATGTGCCTGTGGTTCTGTCAGTGTGATCATGTGATGTATCTGATCCCAGGAATGTGTCAATAAAGTTTCCCCTTCCTGGGACAATGAATTCACGGTGTTCTTATTACAATTTCCAGGAGTGTATAATCATCATCCACAGAATAGCGAATTTTTTAAAGACACTTTGTGCTGTCGCATATTTCTGTGGTGTCATCCGAAGAGCGAGGAGCCAAAGCAAGGTTAGTACCAAGCAATGTAACCACAAGAGAAGCTGGTCGCTACTAGCTGCATAAACGAATGGGTGACAACCCCTTAGCTACGCCCGGAAATGTTGACTACGCCTCCGTAACCGCTCTTAAAGTCCAGTACGTTGCTGCTCAGCCCAGTTCGCCGACCTCGAGTAAGACGACAGGGCAGTTTTCTAGTACGAAAGCTGTGTGATCAGTGTACCCTGAGGTGGCAAAAGTCTGGGATAGCGATATGTACATATACAGATGGCGGTAGTGTCGCGTACGCAAGGTATAAAAAGGACAGTGCATTAGTGGAACTGTCATTTGTACCCAAGTGATTCATGTGAAAAGGTGCCCAACGTGGTTACGGACGAATGACAATGACTAACAGACCTTGAACGCGTAATATTAGTTAGAGCTACACGAATGGGACATTCCATTTCGGAAATCGTTCAGGAATCCAATATGCCGAGATCCACAGTGACTAGGATGTGCCGAGAATATCAAATTTCAGGCATTACCTCTTATCAAGGACAACGCAGTGACTGTCGGCCTTCAACTAAAGGCCGAGAGAAGCAGCGTTTACCGAGAGTTCTCAGTGCTAGCAGACAAGCAACACCGCGTGAAAGCACCACAGAAAGCAATGCGTGGTATACGACGAAAGTTTCCGTTAGGATAGCGCGGCAAATTTGGTTTTAATTGGCTATGACACCACATGGCCGACACGAGTGCCCTAGCTAACATGATATCGCCTCAGTGCCTCTCCTGAGCTCGTGACCATATCGGTTGGATACTAGACAACTAGCCCGGTCAGATGAGTTCCGATTACAATTGGTAAGAGGTGATGGTAGGGTTCGAGTGTAGCGTAGACCCCACGATGCCATGAATCCAAATTGTCAACAAGGAATTGTGCAAGCTGGTAATGGCCCCATAACGGTGAGGGCTGTGTTTACGAGGAATAGAGTGCGACCTCAGGTCCAGCTGAAACGATTGTTGACTGAAATGGTTACCTTGGCTACTTAGACTTTTTCCACCCATTCATGGACTTCATATTAAAAACAACGATGGAAGTGCTATCGATGATGATACGCCGTGTTACCGGGCCACAATTGGCCGCGATTGTTTTGACGAACATTCTGGACATTTCGAGCGAATGATTTTGCCACATAGATCGCCCAACATAAATCATATCAAACTTTTATAGGGTTTATTGGAGAAGGCATTTAGTGCACAAATCCTGTACCGGCATCACTGTCGTAATTGTGGACGGCTATAGACTCACCACGGCTCAATATTTCTGATGGGGACTTCCAGCATCTTCTTGAATCCATGCCACGACGAGCTACTGCACTACGCCGGGTAAATTGACGTCCGACACGATGTTAGGAGGTATCCCACGACATTTGTCACCTCGGAATATTAAGCAGACTCTAGGTGAAAGTTATTTTTAAATGTACTTCGAATGAAAGATTTGTAATTCATCTGTGATAACTTAATGTTCAAAGACAGTTGTAAATGCTCATGATATTCCTATGGAACTGGATTGTAAAAGTTAAGTAATCCTTAAGTCTTTTTGAGTCATCAGCTCTTCTGACTGGTTTGATGCGACCCGCCACGACCAACCTCTTCATCTCAGAGTAGCACTTGCAACCTACGTTCTGAAATATTTGCTCGATGTATTTCAATATCTGACTTCCACTACAGTTTTTACTTTCAACTACTCCTTCCAGTATCATGGAAGGTATGCCACGATCTCTTAACATATCTCCCATCATCCTGTCCGTTCTGATGGTCCGCGTCTTCCACATATTCCTTTCCTCTCCGATTCTGTGCATAAACTCATTATTCCGTACCTTATCAGTCCACCGAATTTTCAATATTCGTATGTAGCAACACATCCCAGATGCTTCGAATCTCTTCTGTCCCGGATTTCCTGCGGTCCATGTGTCACTACGATACGATACTGTGCTATAAACGTAAATTCTCTTAAATTCCTTCTTCAAACTAAGACCTACGTTTGATACTAGGAGATTTCTCTTGGCCAAGAATGCTCTTTCTGCCAGGGCTGGTATGTTTCTGATGTCCTCCTTGCTCCGTTCATCATTGGATATTTTGTTGCCCGGTAGTAAAATTTCTTAACTTCATCTACTTCGTGACCATCAATTCTGATGCTAAGTTTATCATTACCCTCAATTCTGCTACTTTTCATTGCTTTCATCTTTCTTCGATTTACTCTCAATCGATATTCTGTGCACATTATCCTGTTCATTCCATTCAACAGATCACGTAATTCTTCTTCACTTTCACCCAGGACAGCGACGTCATCAGCGAATCATATCATTGATATCCTTCCACCTTTAATTTTAATTTCACTGCTGAACCCTTCTTTCATTTCCATCATTGCTTCTTCGATGTACAAATTGAACAATAAGGGCGAAATCATACATCTCTATCTTACACCCTTTTTAATCTGAGCACCTCGATCTTGGTCTTCCACTCCTATTATTCCCTCTTGGCTCCTGTACAGGTTGCACATTACCTGTCTCTCCCTATAGCAGAATTTCGAATATTTTTCACCATGTTACACTGTGAAACTCTTTTTCTAAGGTCGACAAATTCTATGAACGTGTCTTGCTTTTTTTTTTATAAAGTCTTGCTTTCATAAACAACCGCAACCTCAGAATTTCCTACTTGGTGCCTTTACCTTTACTAAAGCCAAACTGATCTTTGTTTAACACATCGTCAATTTCCTACTCCATTCTTCCGTGTATTATTCTTGTAAGCAGCTTCGATGCATGAACTGATAAGCTGCTTGTGCAATAATTCTAGCACTTATCAGCTCTTTCAGTCATCGAAATTGTGGTGCATGATATTTTTCCAAAAATCGGATGGTATATCGGCAGACTCATAGACTCTACACATCATAGTGAGTAGTCGTTTTGTTGCCAATGATTTTAGAAATTGTGATCGAATGTTATCCGTCCCTTCTGCCTTATTTTATCTTAAGGCCTGAAAACCTCTCTTACATTCTGATTGTGATAACGGATCCCCTGTCTCTTCTAAATCGAATCCTGTTTCTTCTTCCACACATCAAACAAACCTTCCCCTTCATAGAAGTTTAGAATGTACTCTTTCCATCTAACCTCTGCATTTAACAGCGGAATTCTCATTGCACTCTTAATGTAACCACCCTTGCGTTTAATGTCACCTAGGTTCTTGTGACGTTCCTGTAAGCTAAGTCTGTCCTTATGACAATCATTTCTTTTTCTATTTCTTCACAGTTTTCATGCAGCCGTTTCGTCTTAGCTTCCCTGCACTTTCTATTTATTTCATTATTCAGCTACTTGTTCAAAAAAAGTGGCTCTGAGCACTATGACACTTAACATCTATGGTCATCAGTCCCCTAGAACTTAGAACTACTTAAACCTAACTAATCTAAGGGCATCACACCCAGTCATCACGAGGCAGAGAAAATCCCCGACCCCGCCGGGAATCGAACCCGGGGACCCGGGCGCGGGAAGCGAGAACGCTACCACAGGACCACGAGCTGCGGGTTTGTATTTCACTATTTCTTTTGTACTTCCTTCTTTGATCAATCAACTGAAGTATTTCTTATGTTACCCATAGTTTTTTCGCAGTTACATTCCCTGTGCCTATGTTTTTCTTTCCTACTTCTGTGATGCCCCTTTTTAGAGATGCCCGTTCCTCTTAAAGTGTACTGCCTTATTGCTGTATGTATAGCCTTAGAGAACTTCAAGAACACATCTTCATTCCTTAGTACTTCCCTATGCCAATACTTTGCGTATTGATTCTATCTGACTAACCTCTTAAACTTCAGCTTTCTCTTCATCACTATTACATTGCGATCCGAGTCCATATCTGCTCCTGATATGCCTTACAATGCAGTATCTAATTTCGGAATTTCTGTCTGCCCATGATGTAATCTAACTGGAATCTTCTGCAAGTATATCTCCTCCTCTTGTGATTCTTAAGTATTCACTATTACTTGCTGAAATGTATTACAGAATCCAGTGTCTCCTCTGTCACTCCTAGTATCAAGCCCATATTCTCTCGTAACGCTTTCCTCTACTCCTTCTCCTACAACAGCTTTTCAGTCCTCCCTGACTATTAGAATTTCATCCGCCTTTACATACTGCATTACTCGTTCAATAGCATCATATACTCTCTCTCTCTCTCTCTCTCTCTCTCTCTCTCTCTCTCTCTCTCCATCGTTACCTTGCGACGTCGGCATATATGCCTGCGCTATTGATCACTGAACTGTTCCCAGTAACACACTATCTTCCTATTCATACCAAATCCTACTTCCATTAAACCATTTTACCATTTTCTACTGCTTTGGTATTATGCTATATTCATCTAAAAAAATTCCTTCTCTTCTTTCCATTTCGCTTCACTTTACTGACCCTCACTAGATGTGGATTGACTTTTTTCCTCTCCTTTCTCAGATTTCATATCTTGCCTACCACGTTCAATCTTGTAACATTCTACCATCATTTTTTCGTTGGTCATTCGGTCTTTTCCTCACCACCACCTCCGCCTTGGCAGTCCTCTCCCGAAGATCCGAATGGGGCCACCAATGCTGATTATCATTCAAAATTCAAGCGGTGGAGGGGTTCGAACCCCGGGCCGACGACGTTTCCATTTCTAATCAAAGACGCACCCCTAGACCACAAGTATGTTGTATGTGGACAGATATTTTGTCACATCATCCACTTAGTCTCCTCCCACCGTTCTACTGACTAATGTATTTTTGTCCAATACAGAAGTTCCAAAACCGCCCCTCGTCCTCGTTGCATAGGCTCGTCTTCTGACCCTCCTAGTCTTCTTTTTCTGAGACACCATCGGCCAGAATACGTAGAACATCAAAACTCTGTTTTAAATTTGGAGCGGTGGACGCCGGCCCACGTGGCGATGCCTGCGTTAGCACTGCCACCTCCCAGCCTGTTGCCGGTCCAGCCACCGGGCGCAGTTAATTCGGGGCAGCGCCGGCCGACGCCTATTGTCGAGCGAGCCGGTGTCGAAAGGTCATCCGCTCCATTTACAAACACGGTCGGCCCGCGTGGCCGCCCCCGGGAGCACGTATCGGCTGACAATACCTGGCCGGGCTGACAGCGGAATAACCCCCGCTGCCCTCAATTCGCGCCCGCGCGGCGATCACCGCTACCCCATCTCTGCAAAAGCCATCTCTGGTGTCCAAACTAGGCACGGGTCAGGGACCACCGCAGGCACGTGTTATAAAATACCGGCTCTGTTTTTGTCATCCGCCACTAGCGTTTTCTCGTTGACAGTAACAAAGGCGTAAGTTGCACCAGGATACTACAAACACACATTTAGCTATATTTATCTCTTGAATACCGTCAATGACGCGCATGCTTTTGGAGCATCCTCAGTTATTCGAGTCGTACATGTAAGTAGAGAACCTGTAATTTACAGGATGTTTAAGGAGGAAACTATACATATTACAAAAGAACGATGTATATATGTATGTGTGTATGTGCTCATGTATGATCCAGATCTCCTCGTAAAACACGAAACCGATTTCGACCAGACTTGGTGCACATATCCCTTACTGTCAGGCAACAATAGCCGTGGGGGTAGAACCATTCACCTCAGCGAGATGAGTGGAAAAATTCCTTATCGTGTATAATGTTTAAATTTATTACTTTTGTGCTACTAACTATATTCGCAATATGGTGCCACCCATGTTTCAGGATATATAATTTAATAATCAGTCCGATGATTGAAAAATTGTGTATCGTGTATGACGCTTAAATTGTTACTGCTTTGCTATTCCCAACGCGGGAGTCCAAAAAAATTCCATTTCACCCATATTTTACATTCAAGGATTCTATCACATTTGACTTAATAACATCATTATGTTATTAATACAGTTATGTTATGAATATGACTGTATCCACATATTCCCCTCAGTGTACCTACAACATTTTACGCTCTAAGGGAGAGAGAGAAAGGGAGGGAGAGAGAGAGAAGGGAGAGAGAGAAGGGGAGGGAGGGAGGGAGGGAGAGAGAGAGAGAGAGAGAGAGAGAGAGAGAGAGAGGGAGAATGCACCAGGGAGGTATTATCCGAATGGTTCGGAAATCGGAAGATCTAGTGTACATTCGCAGACAAACAAATGACAATTTCAGAAAAATTTGATGTTTTACTCAAGAGAAAAAGCTTCACAAAATGAGCAAGTCAATAAGGCATTGGTCCACCTCTGATCGTTATGCAAACTGTTTGATACGCCCGCTAAACCCGCTCGGAAGAAAACGTAATAGGATTGTGGAAAGGGCCAAGGGTTGAAGTCAGTTTCTGCTTCTAATTCACATTTATTGTAATTTAGCAACTCTTTCACGGCTGAAGGCCTCCAACAATAAATCTTAACAATATAAGAATCCAATTAAGATAGCAATAAAATAATTCAAAAAACAACATACGCAAAGTGCAATACAAATGGCTGAGGACCAATTAAATTCCAAAATTTTACAATATATTACCATAGTTACCATAGACCTTTCAAGGTACAAGGACAGCATGTTTACCAACAAGAAATCTTAAAAATCAACAAGATAAAAATACAATTAAGACAGCAATAAAATAATTTAGAGAAGCGACATATGCAAGGTATAATACCATTCTCCATGGGAGAATAGCAGCCTGCATTGCTGCGAAAGGTGGATATACACTGTACTAGTGCCGACATTGTGCATGCTCTGTTGCCTGTGTCTATGTGCCTGTGGTTCTGTCAGTGTGATCATGTGATGTATCTGACCCCAAGAATGTGTCAATAAAGTTTCCCCTTCCTGGGACAATGAATTCACGGTGTTCTTATTTCAATTTCCAGGAGTGTATTACCACAATCTTTAAAGGCCGAAGGTCGCAGTGTTTAAGCTTAAAAGATAAATTTAAAATTTAATTTTGCAAAATTTTAAGAAACAAACAAATAACCCTAAGCATAAAATTTAAAATAGCTGAAAACAGATAGTTTAAGACCGGTGGCACTCAGAAGGCCTCCAGGGAGGTCGGTCTTCCCTCGTTCACTTAGATGAGACAGGTGGTGACCCCAACTATATTTGATACGTCGGAACCCAACCAGGGGACAGCCACGGACCGACCGACTCAAGGACTTGCTTCCCGTGAATCATTACACGAGAACTCAAACCGGCAATGCTACAAACGCGACAATCCACAACTGAGCACGTATTAGCTGTCAAAACTACACGCAACTTCGACGCCCTGAGTGGATGTACCGCTAAGCTCGTAGCTCCACACGCGCTGCGACACTGCTCAGGCCCCGGCAGCGGTCACAAGCGACTGTACCGGATGGAGATGTCTTCCCTGGTCAGCACCAACCGACTGACTACCTGCTGATCCGTCCGCGACTGCTGCTCCGTCGAGACTGCAGTGCTGGTGCGCCTCCGACTCACTACCACACACACGACGGCGGAAATACTCGCTCTGACCCGAAACCATGCAGAGGAAACACCCCCACTGACCTAAACGACATCCCTGCATCAGGGAAGGACCGACCCAAGTTACACAAGATGGTAGTTGAAGGGTGCCTAGAAGCGCTCAGAGAATCAGTTAAACGTCGCCCGGTAAGACGACCTACCTCTCAGAGCCAGTATGCCGACAACATTTAAAACAACTTGTCAAAGGAAATCACGCCAACTAGACACACAACCTGACAAACACTTTCACGAAGACCTGAACGATACCCAACAGTAACTAAACAACACGAAGACAATCAGAAGTCGATGCACACACAAACGTCCGACTCATGAACGATCGGCGAGCCAAAACGCGCCGTCCGGTAGGACGACCGACCGACGATCCACCAAGACCGTGGCCCGGCTCAAGCAATGCATAGCGGCAATGGTCGGGCGAGCCATGTCAATGCAGATGTCACTGCTGCTCCAACCCGACTGCCCATGTGCCACATTGCGTCTCCCCGACTGGCAGGTCCGGACTGCGCTCCAGATGCGTCCCCAACCGACTGGCAGCCCGACCTCGCAACCCGAACTCGCGACGTGAACTCCCTCACGACAGACAACGACCGGGAAGTAACAGCAGTCCAGCAAAGATACTACGAGAGGGGATATATCGACACGCGCTGCTAACGCAGCTCACGGCCAAGCAAATCAGTAACTGAGTAACTGTCGTAATTTAAATTAACGTAGTGAGGTGGAAGTACGTTAAAAACAGGGTGTAAAATACATAATTGGGGGGAACACTAGCCACGCACGGCTCACTGTTATCCGTTTTGGCACTGATTTCTAGAGTCGTTGGATGTCCTCCTGAGGCATATCGTGCCAAATTCTGTCCATTTGGCGTGGTAGATAGACAAAATCTCGAGCTGGTTGGAGGGCCCTGCTATAATGCTCCAAACATTCTCAATTGGGGGGAGATCGGGCAACCTCGCTCGACGAGGTAGGGTTTGGCAAGCAAGGAGACAAGTAGTAGACACTCTAGCCGTGCTCGGGTGGGTATTATCTTGTTGAAATGTAAGCCCAGAATGACTTGCCATGAAGAAGAACAAAAAGGGAGACAGAATATTATCGAACTACCGTTGTGTTGTAAAAGTACCGTGGATGACAACCAAAGTGGTTCTGGTATGAAAAGAAATGACACCCCAGTCTATCACTCCTAGTTGTCGGGCAGTATGGCGGTCGACGGTCAGGTTCGCATCCCGCCGCTATCCGAGCCGTCTTCAGGTACGTCATCACTGGTCATCGAGGCGCAGCTGGAAGCGAGGTTCATCACTGTAGACAACTCTACTCCAGTCAATGAGATTCTGGAGACGCCCCGGACAGCGGTGGGATATCAACTTGAATGTCGCCCTCCATACGCCCCGACAACCAGGAGTTGAGGTCTGGGGTCATTTGATTTCATAGCAGGACACTCTTGTTGTCATCCGTGGGCGTTCTCACGGCTCAGGGTACTTTGATGATATTCTACCCCCATTTTGTTACCCATTCAGCTAATTTATGCGTGGTGCGTCGCTTTTAGTCTTAAAGTGTACAATCGTATAAAACGTAGATCAAGAGATATGACGTCACAAACACTGTAATGCGTGAGAAACTGTCGCATAATGCATAACGTTTAAATTTATTACTTCTTTTCTCTAACTTCATTCGCAACATATTGCTCAGACAGCTTTCACATATGCCGCTGAATGTACCTACACACGTATATCACTGTGCAACACGTAGTTCAAGAGATATGACTTTATAAACATATGCCCTCTGCTGTTCCTTATTTACATAAACGATCTAGGTGATAATCTGAGCAGCCCCCTTAGATTGATTACAGATGACGCTGTAATTTACCGTCTAGTAAAATCATCAGACGATCAATTCCAATTACAAAATGATCTAGAGAGAATTCCTGTGTGGTGCGAAAAGTGGCAATTGCCACTAAACAAAGAAAAGTACGAGGTCATCCACAGGGGTACTAAAAGAAATCCGATAAATTTTGGGTATACGATAAATCGCACAAATCTAAGGGCTGTCAATTCGAGTAAATACCTAGGAATTACAGTTAAAAGCGACTTAAATTGGAATCAAAGGCGAAACAAAGACTGCACTTCGTTGGCAGAACACTTAGAAGATGCGACAAACCCACTAAAGAGACAGCCTACATTACACTTGTTCGTCCTCTTCTGGAATACTGTTGCGCGGTGTGGGATCCTTACCAGGCAGGATTGACAGAGGACATCAAAAAAGTGCAAAGAAGGACAGCTCGTTTCGTGTTATTGCGCAATAGGAGTGAGAGCGTCACTGATTTGATACGCGAGTTGGGGTGGCATTCACTGAAACAAAGGCGATTTTCTTTGCGGTGAGATCTATTTACGAAACTTCAATCACCAGCTTTCTCTTCCGAATTCGAAAATATTTTGTTGACATCCACCTACGTAGGAAGAAGTTATCATCATAATAAAATAAGAGAAAACAGAGATCGAACGGACAGATTTAGGTGTTCCTTTTTCCCACACGCCATTCAAGAGTGGAATGGTAGAGAAGTAGTATGAAAATGGTTCGATGAACCCTCTGCCAGCCACTTAAGTGTGAATCGCAGAGTAACCATGTAGAGGTAGATGTAGACTTAAACATACCGTAGCATGTATGAAATGTTAACACATTTGTTCTTTACTGCTTAGACACTCCTACAGTCGAGTGAACTTAAAGAAGTCCCTGACGTCTGGTAGCGCTATTGTCAGCTTCCAATTGCGCAGCGCAATCTGCTTTAAGTGAAAACAACAGCCGTATATAGGGGTGTGTAGAGGCGTTATCATAGAGAGGTTAACAAAATCGCGTAACACCTGCGCCCAGCGTGTACACTACAACCACAGTTCCAGAGTTCACTTTTCGTTTCAGTTTCTAATAGAAAATTGGTAGGGTGGATATCGGGGCAACGGCGGTTTTGTCAGCTAGTAGTAAATACTGGGTTTTCGCCAATTGCCATCACAAACTTCTGCGAATTGAAGAAGGGAGAGAGGACATAATATTCTGAGTAGGAACCCATGTCCGGAAACGTGCCGTTTCCGTACTACAGTCCTTTGAAAACATGTTTGAGATGTAGGATTGCAACAGGGTAGTAATCCTGGCGGGGGACTGCCTGATGTCATTTGACCTCTCTCACGTGGTTCGAGCCTCATTCACATGTCTGTGAGTGTTAGAAGTGGTGTGGAGTGGGGGGTGGTATGGACGTGGTTGTTGTTCATCCACAAGATGCTAGACGGTGCTGAGAGCAACGTTCATTGCACACGCAAATGCTCCTGTACTCGTCAAAAGCATACAAAAGCCAAGATCGCTCAAAATATTTTTTGTGCAAGACAACCGGTTTCAACACTCTTAGCTGTCAACTTCAGGTATTAAACATTTTTTGTAATAAAGCATGTTCGTTTTGCGATGAACCTCATGTACAATATGTCACGTTAATAAAACTCAGCACATTGTAAACATTTGTCACGTTAGAATATTTAGAAACAAACAGCTCCTTATGTCCGTATACACACTCCTCACAGAAGCTTCTTATATGATACAAATACGGTACGCAGTAGTACATCTGTCTACATATGCTACCCTCATTGACCGTTTCTCTTCAACGTGATTACTGTCCACACTATTACTTACAGTACGGCCTCTTCCAACTCTGGTGTGCCGCGTCTCCATGGAGCACCACAGTCACGCCTGCTGATGACGTAGTTACCCCTATTTCGAAGCTGTTGCGTAATTTTGCCGAAAAGGGTATGCGATGGAGTCAGATGTTAAGTGTAACGATCTTGATAAAGGCGACGACCAGTTTTTCCAATACCGTGAGCTTCGCCACACAGAAGGATTATGTCGTTGCATTCTGAAAACATAACCCTGTTGCCTTAACAGTTACAGACACGCGAATGAGGCTCGAAACAGGTCAGAGAGGTAGGATAGAAGTCTAATAACATCAGCCAATCCTCCCGCCTCGGATGCTGCATTTGGTGATACCATCACCATGGCATGGGTTTTAGCCCGATAAAATCATAATTCCGGCGCTAAGAAGATATGTAACAGGGAGAGGCCAATGTGGCGTCTGCGTCTCCTTATAGTTCACACGAGTCGGTGGTGATGGTTGTCCCAGTCGGTATGACGTGGAACGGCGTCCGTCGCTTACGACAACGCCACCCTGTAATTAGTAAGAGAACACACATTCCTCACGTGGTTTGGTCATACTTCAGATATCGTCTTTCGTGATTAAAGCCAATATTTTGATAGAGCAGCGCGTCAGAATGTGTAAGCCACTCTTGCTTCTTCACTGATAAACGCGGCAATTGCACCCCTCGATTACGCGATGACTCCCTTGACCTGAAATGGTGACCACCAGTTTTCTTTTGTTGTGAGTCCGCGACATACTCTCAGCTTGCGCTAACTGGCTACCTGTAGTTCTTCTTTTATTATGCCCGGTTAGGTAGTGGATGTTGTTTATTGATAATATAAAGTCTTGAATCTTCAGTACAATTCGTGGCCACATTATGCATTTGCGAGGATGTTAAGTTAATAAATTGTTATTCCGTCGTCAAGACGTCGCTACGTCACGTGTTCAATAACTACACCACGTAATTCCAGAGATAACATATACTTAAGCAATGTTCAGAATGCGTCGTAATCTTGTGACAAATCGATGACTGTTCACTGTTAAATAACCATGAATTCACTTTTCACTTCATAATATTGTAATAGTCAATTAATTATCAGTGATTCAATGATAATGTCTATTCAATTATGTAGGCGACACGAATAATTAAAATTTGAATGCAATTTTATTGTTCCTTGTAATTAATTGTCCCTACGCTGAGCACGCACACCGATTCCTCACTCAGGGAATTGCTTCCGTTTGCATCAGTAATCCTGTCGTTGACGACAACTTCTGACAACTCGGCGCAATTGCACGTTCTTCGTGTTTGCGTTTGTCTGTTACCTACTGGACGCTAATAATTCTTTTTATGTCGGCCGTCTTTCTTTTTCAATGTCCCTGAATGTTTGTGATTATCGAATGTCAAAAAGGCTAAGTCACATCACTAATCTCACACGATTTAATTTCGTCGCGAATCTCCGTATCCCATTATCTTGCTAACAGTAAAGATGACTTTGCTTTAGTATGATTTCTGAATAATACTTCAGTCTATATTGCAAAACATTCAAACTTCCGATTAGCTTAAAACAATCTAGTAGCGCTTATATGCATACTACTATCGCAATAGTACTAGAGAGGGACTAGATAGCAACTGTAGCTAACATTCCTATTTCCGAGTTACATTGTAGACACATCGAACTTCCTTTTCGATGCGGCTACAAGTCTCTTCTATGGTAAATGTTATCTTTGGCCAATTTACCACCTGGGCTTTAACCATCGTTATTAATTATTTTGCAATTCTTTCTTTGATGTTTTTGTTGCGTATCGTATGATATTCTTTCATTCAGATAAATATTATTATTCACATGAAATTCCTGTTGATCAAATTATCACAAGTGTAAATTTTGTGTCAGTAGCTGTGGTCACTGTCAGGATGACTCATTTTCCTACTTCTTTTACCACAAATGGTTGTTTATTAGGGTTTCTGTAACTGAGGTGCTATACATGCCTCCCCCCCCCCCACCCCCCCCCACCCCCCCCCCCCCCCCCGCCGATGTGAAGTGGGTACGTGACTTACCGCTTCAACGTCCCTAACCAGGTAAGGTCCTTGTTTTTATTGTTGGCACCTAACATTCACACACATACAAATATACATACAACATTTAAATCATTACAATGCTTTTTGTACAATTATATGCACTTAAGGTTCATGTCTTATGAATAATTCATATTTCATTTCATTTTCGGCGCATCGCCACACTGACGTTGCACCTGCACCAGACCATGCAAGCTGTAAACATGGCTCGGTTCGAAGCCAGTTTCTTCTCCTCCTCCAACCCAGGTGCAACTCCCACAGCATCGAATCGTATATGACAGCGAGTACGATCCGATTACTCGTGCTCGTCAGTTTACTCTCGATGCCCAGTGGCTGCTGTCCCGGTCGACGGCACTAACACCTCAGCACCATCTGCTCTAAGAATGTCGCATCACCACTGTTGTATATGATCCAACAATTAGATCACTTCTCGGTACATAGCATAAGATTACACATTATTATCGCAGTTCATAATGTTCATTCTGCACATTATCTCTGCCTTCAGTTAATAATGTTTGTGGTAAGTATGACCTGTCTATCGTCACTTCAGTCCTTATTTAAAAAACGCTCAGACACCTCATAACACAATATTAATCCCACAGAAAAAAAATAAAGAAGGAAGATTACCGTTTAACATCCCGTCGATATCGAGGTCGTAGGAGACGGAGTACAAGTTGCTGTTGTATCAAGCATTGGGAAGGAAATCGGCTGTTCTCTTTCATAGCAACCGTTCCGCCATTTGCATGGGGCGATTTAGGGTAAGCTCAGAAAACCAAAAAGCCAAGTGTGAATGCGCAGCAGGGTCGATACTACACTCATGTTTATAAAAAAAATAAAAAATAAATCTTGAACGATTGGAGATAGGGCGTTAACACTAGTATGTTCTGAAGAAATGATTAACAATTGAACGATGTCGGATAGCTGGTTCAGGGTCCACAACGATAACGCGGTGCAACACCACCTACCGGTAAAACGCGCCTGCGGCTCTCATTGTCGCCATAAACCGACGTCAATGTGTCAGTGTGACTTCAGCAGAAGTGCAGGATGCCTCGCAAATGTATCAGAATCTGAAATAGGGCGAATTATTGGCATGAGAGAATGTGATGCAACTATCCGGGAAAATGCTGCTCGTGTGGGTCGCAACGGGTGCAAAACTGTTCACGGAAGACCATAGAACACCACGAGATGGTTTAGGTTCCACACCCAGAACACTGCCCGAGAAGATCGACATCTCATACGAATGCAGTGCATGGCAGATCTGCGTCCTCCTAAGCTCTGACACAACGATGGAACGGTGTAGTACACAATCGGGGGTTTCAGTTAGGCGCCGTTTACTAAGGTATGGATTACGTGCACGTCGTCAACTTCCCCGTCTACCTTTGACGAATGAGCAGAAACATCCTAGACAGCAATGGTGTATGGGACGGCGACACTGGAGACGGGAATGTCATCAGAAGGTATTCCCGTTCGTCTGAAAATGATAGCCACATTGTGGTTGAACGCAGCCAGGGAGAGTGACATCATTGTGATTGCATTCGCACAAGACATACAGCGCCAACTCAAGGCCTTATGGTCCGGTATGCTATTGGGTACAACCACAAATCACAGATGGTGTGTTTCCAGGGCACTGTGATCAGTGTGACCGACGTGAATAACATTCTGCGACGCGTAACCATACCTTTTCTGTACAACAAACCAGACTGCATTTTTCAGCAAGACGATGTACGGCCACATGTTGATCCACAAACACATGCCTTCTTGGTGTCATCACGAATGGCATAAGTTATCAGGGTCCATGGCGGATCCTGTTGCCTACTAGGCAAAAGAACACATGCTGAACCGAGATGACTGAAATGCTACTCATTTCTGCAGAACATACTAACGCAAATGTCCTTTGAATATCAACCTCATATCTCTAGCCGTTTGCTTTCCGTGTCCGCAGGTTGCAGCCGGCGTAACTCAGACTTCACCGCAACGGTCGTGTTCACCGAGTGAATAGCGCTCCGGGTTGAGTTGTGATGTTAAGATCGGAGATGGGCTAGGCGTGGTACATTGTCACCTTACTCAGTACTGTGGCTGAGTGAGAAAGTCCTTCGTCTTCATTTCCTGCTGTCCAGGCCTGCCTCTTCATATGACGAAGCGCCTGTAGAAGGAATTTAGCTTGAGCGAATTAAGTCTGGCACACCACATCGAAGGCTACGAATCCGTTACTCGAGGACCAGCACAGAGGAAGGTTATTCGGTGTGAATTTAGTGTTAAATTTGTTGATCTCTTCACTTCCGATCTTGCCCTGGAACAGGAATTGAACAATTACCTTTCCTGCTAGCCAGGTTTAATATTTTACTTGTGTCTTCATCAATATCAGCTAAATTGGTTCAAATGGCCCTGAGCACTATGGGACTAGGCATCTGAGGTCATCAGTCCCCTAGAACTTAGAACTATTTAAACGTAACTAACCTAAGGACATCACACACATCCATTCGAACCTGCGACCGTTGCGGTCTCGTGGTTCCAGACTGAAGCGCCTAGAACCGCTCGCCCACAACGGCCGGCTATCAGCTAAATGCTCGTGTGGGTAAAGGCATGTATCGATATTTGTACTATACGACTTATCTTCCTCTTGTTCGTGTTTAATGTTTTTAATTTACTACGCAGCAGGGGGTCTTTCATGATTATTGTGATACTACAGGGAGTTCTAAAGCAGGACATAGTTTCATCAGTACTTAATGACACCCATCTTTAACTGGTATTCTGCTGCAGTCTTTTTAAATATGTTCAGAGCTTCTGGCATATCTAGCCTTTTTCTGCAGCCAAATCTTACTATTTCTCTAAATTGGTGTCTTAGATACGTAAATGCTTCTTTTAATTGTGTTTGCCACACTCTCTTATAGTTCTGCATCATTTATTATCCTGTCATTATTCAAAGGCTCCAGTGGGCTCGTAATGTCATTGACTGTGAACCTGACTACTCCAGAAGCATATTTCTTCAATTGCGCCGTAGTTAAAGTTATTTAATCAGTTCTAATAGTTATTCTAAGCCTTAATTGCTTATTAATTTCACAAATATCGTATAGCAAATCAACTACGTAAATGTTTTTCTCTTATGAAAGATTGAGATATGTTTTCCAAAAAATTTCGTGCTGAGATACTTTATTTTCACGGAAGGGAGCCTAATAAAATTATTTGTACAGTTGTTCAAGATCTGGCGCCTTACCACTCAAACCAACCTGCCTGCTCCGAATCACTAAATCTTAGTTGCCGGACGCGGATTTTAACCGCCGTCCTGTCAAATGGGAGTCGATTTTGTTAACCACTGTGACATCTCGCTTGTTCTTATAAAAATGGCTGCAACTACCTGCAACAGCGGGAGGAACGTAATAGTTAACACACCCTCAGTATGGAAGCTGTAGGGTATCTAATCATCAGTCATCATTAAGAAGACTCTTGTGCGGTTGTAGTCGAATTGAGGTCCTTACGTTTAAAGCCAGTGTTACGCGGTACTAGTTTGGTTGCTCCCGAGCGGTAGGCATTTTTTATTTTATTTATTTATTCGAGTGGTTTTGTTGCGAGGCATGAATTCCTCTCCTGTACCATCCCAGTGCAGCACTTGCAACCTACGTTCGTAGTTATCTGCTGGATGTATTCCAATCTCTTTCATCCTTCATATTGTTTAACCTCTACATCTCCCTCGAGTACCGTGAAAGTTATTCCCTGATGTCTTAACAGATGTCCTACCATCCTGTCCGTTATTATCGTCAGTGTCTTCCATTTATTACTTTCCTCGCCGATTCTCCAGAGAACCTCCTCATTCTTTACTTTACCAGTCCACCTAATTTTCAACATTCTTCTTTGGCACCAATTCTCAAATACTTAGATTCTCCTCTTTTCCTGTCCTTCTACAGTCCATGTTTCACTATCTTGCAATGCTGTGCTCCAAACGTAGATTCTCAGAAATTTCTTTCTCAAATTAAGGCCTGTGTTTGCTAGTAGTAGAATTCTCTTGGTCAGGAATGCCCTTTTGGCCAGTGCTAGTCTGCATTTTATGTCCTTGTTACGTCAATCACAAGTTACTTTGCTGCGTAGGTAGCAGAATTCTTAATGCTTAAATAACTTACCATAAATACGAACAACAGCCTGAAGATGTAACTGTCGATTCGAAACGGGATATCTCGCTGTTTTTGAACGGGTAGCGTTGAATGGATGCTAACTTTACTTGCCGCAAGGATACGCTTGTCCATTTTAACAAAGTCTGTAATACAGTTGCTCAGGGAGTATCGTGTTCATCTTGTTTATCAGGAGAGCGATTTGAACGTTGAATCGCAGTCGGAGGCATGTATACCGTTGTGAACAAAAGGATCGGCGGACAACGGGACACGCGCCGGCACGGGCACGGAGGGATGAATAGCGTTCGGCGCCTGCTAGCGGAACACTGAGGGCCCTCAGGGGTAAGGAGCGCCGCGGCGAGTTATCGCTGGGCCGCCAGATACGGAATAATTTAAACGGGAGATTACATTATACAGGCGAGGCCCTCCCATTGGAGGTGGGATTTACTGGCCGTAATGCGGCTCGTATCTAACGCAAACATGATGGGCCCCAGACAGGCGGCCACCCAGATGGATGTGGGGGAGGGTGGTGAGAAAGGGGGGGGGGGGAGGGGGGCGGGCGAGAGAGAGGGCGTGCAATCCCTGGCCAGGCGCCGCGCGGTCCGCCCGAATTAATTCCCAAAGTGCGCAGAACCGGAGGCTGTGCTGCCGCGCTGAAGGCGAAATGATTCTACCAGCTGTGCGTGCGCCGTTGTTGAGCCGCTGCGACACGGCGCGAGGACAGGGAGCCGCGAGACAGTTTGGACAGCAAGCTCTGCCGGAGAAACGCTTCCGTGACACGATACACATCGCATAAGGGGTAAGGAAACGAGTCTGATTCTAAAATACGAGATCATTTCGTAATTGCGGGTGGAATGGTAAATCAGTTAACGTACCACGTTCGAAGATTTCCGAAATCCACAATGCATTCTCGACTGACGGTCAAGACACGCTAATGACGATTACCTTTACCAATAGGTCAATTTTTAACCTACGGAACACAGTGTACTGGGCTGGTAAACGAATGGTCAACAGAATCAAAAAGAACATTTCATGAAGTATTGATGGTAAAATGTTCTAAGTTGTTAGGTCGCGACATATTCCTCTTCAAAATCCTGACACACTCGAAGTTTCTTTCCCTTTCCTTGGATACTCTTCAGGAGTCTTCAATTGGTTCTGGGTGGCTGAAGAATATCCCAGCAGAGGGATCAAACATAGTGTTCAGTCACCCAGGTACGCCAGAAGAAGCCTAAAGGAAATCCCAGGACAGCCTTCAAGCACAGATTACATTAGATTAGATTAGATTAATACTTGTTCCACAGATAATGAATACGACACTTCGTAATGATGTGGAACGTGTCAGAGTATAGCCACCCAGAAACCCTAGAAAAATCCTGACGAAAATCACAGAAAAGGAATCAAAGGATCCAGTCACTTTGGAGCACCATAAGTATCCTGGGGAAGATGCCAGGAGAGGGACTGGTCACAGTTTTGGGCCAGTCAAAGACACCAGAAGAACCCTGAAAAAGATCTAAACATAGGGGTCAAACACAGTGTTCAACCATTTGCACACACCTGAGTAATCCTGGAGCAGATCTTTGCAAACGGATTGAAACGTCATGTGTTAGAATTTTCAACAGCGATATGACGCGGATAGCGAATCAGATTTTACCATCAATGACAACGGCCACAAAAGCAGGTCTACTCGTATTACATTACTCCTACACTCATCTTCTGATTCACCAGAGATGCCACTTTCCATCGACAATGGGCATCACATGAAAGGCAGAATGATCTGTTTTCTCTGACTCCAGCTACATAATTAAATTGCAAATATCTGATGAAACATCAGAGAAAATGCATCCTATGACTGCTGGAAGGAACACCCGCCGTGCTGTATATACAGAGTATAAAGGTATAAGTGCAGACGTTCATATATGTGGTACCTTAACATGCACATACATCATTGTATTGGTCGAGTAGTTTTCCCACAAACACGTCACAAATCTCGCTACCTAATATTTTCTGAAATGTTGTAACTGCACCATTGACTAGGCCTGTCAGTATACACTAACCGTTTACCATCCACGTGTCCTCACTTCAACACCTGACCTGCTGCTCAAACGAAAGTAAGCATTAATGACTTGCTGTTGCCACTTGTACCTGGAGGTACTAACCAACCTAAACACTTACGACTTGTAATAGCTGTAATTAATATTTTGAAAATTATGTAAATACTGTTGTAATATTTTTCAGTACACTGTCTTCAGTCACCAATAGAAATATCTGCACTTATACCCGCTACACGCTATAATATTGGGTGTCGTCAGGTGCAGGTTCTCTGATATACATTGTGATTCAGCTGCCCCTGTCGTTGTTTTATGCAACCTGCAACGTTACAGCCAGCCTTCATAAACCATGTACGAGATTTTCATAAACTATTAGACCTACAGAAAAAAAGCAGGTTCAAAATGTAGTTTAATTTTGTACTGGGGCCGCGCGGGATTAGCCGAGCGGTATGAGGCGCTGCAGTCGTGCACTGTGCGGCTGGTCCCGGCTGAGGTTCGAGTCCTCCCTCGGGCATGGGTGTGTGTGTTTGTCCCTAGGATAATTTACGTTAAGTAGTGTGTAAGCTTAGGGAATTACGACCTTAACAGTTAAGTCCCATAAGATTTCACACATATTTGAATATTTTTGTGTACTGGGATACATTTTCGCTGGGGGGCGTAGTTCTCGAGTTATACAAACAGAACGTGCAAAAGTGACCTTCAAACTCACTTCTACCCCACAGTCATCCCTCACCAGTCAGGATTTATAGTACTTTGTTCGTGGCACTCCCTGCTACCACTGTACAAAAATTTCCAATTACACGAGCTATTCCCGATATTCGCCTTTTTCGGTCTCTACTGATTGGGCTGTTATGCCGTGAACATAGTTGCCTGCATATTTAACATTATTCATTTAAAGGTGTCCTTGATAGCAATGAACGTAAAACAACTTCTGTAAATGTAGTGCTAAAACTAATTATATTGAGAATTTCGATCCTACGTAACGCTTCGAAACATTGCACTCAGAAGATGTGACGAATACAACGATGTAATTATTTACTTTATGCGAACTTCAGTCTTACAGTTTGTAAGTGCTGGACTACGCCGGTGATGTAATAAGGCTAGTCAGTGAAGACCAAGAACGGTCAAAGGTGGCCAATAAATCATGTGTGCAGTCGCAAACTTTTGTACAGTCGCACAGCCCGAAAGCCATGGCCTCTACCGAAAACGTATCCCAGTGAAAAATTTAGCTGCATTGAATGTCCTACAAAAAGGTCCTGTTCATTGTTTCTGTAGGACTAATAGTTTGCTTCTAGCTAGTATGAAAATATGAAAATCCCGCGCGTGGTTTATGAAGGTCAGTTACAACTTTCGGGTTGCACCGCTCATCTTTATACAGCTTACTACAGAGGAGCCCAATGGCCGGGTCTTGACATGCCTGAATTGATAGCTAATAAAGCAAGACCTCTCAACAAAGCTCAGTTATTTCTTCATGCTAAAAAAATGAAATGCGGTTAGTTAGTTAATTAATTAGTTACATGTGTCATAGGTCACTTTGAACAATAATCGCAATGATGTGGTACCATTAAGTTTATTGAATAAGTGGTATTTTGGTGTAGCTTCATGTTGACCGTTTACAGATGGGGGTGACGTAGCAAGACATTGTTTATTTAACAACACATGTAAGTCTCAAACGGTTCAAACGGCTCTGAGCACTATACGACTTAACTTCTGACGTCTTCAGTAGCCTAGAACTTAGAACCAATTAAACCTAACTAACCAAAGTACAACATACACATCCATGCCCGAGGCAGGATTCGAACCTGCGACCGTAGCGGTCTCTCGGCTCCAGACTGTAGCGCCCAGAACCACACGGCCACTCCGGCCGGCCATGTAAGTTTATCATATTCTGTACCAAGTAAGCAACAAATTGCTAAATAAAACTGATTGTGTGGAATAGAAAGTAGCCGGCCGTTGTGGCCGAGCGGTTCTAGGCGCTTCAGTCTGGAACCACACGACCGCTACTGTCGCAGGTTCGAATCCTGCCTCGGGCATGGATGTGTGTGATGTCCTTAGGTTAGTTAGGTTCAAGTAGTTCTAAGTTCTAGGGGACTGATGACCTCATATGATAAGTCCCATAGTGCTCAGAGCCATTTGAACCATTTTTTGAATTGAAAATATATGACACGCCCGCTAAGGGTGAACGAGCCTGAGTACCTGAGGATAGCCTGATGATCATACTTTTTATCGAAACCGGCAGTGTCGGTAAAGACGCTCGTAACAAAAGTGCGACATCAGACAAAAGCAAATTTTTTTCTGGAAAAGAACTTAAACACAAAGAATACACTCAGCTTTCCTTAAGATTTAGTTTTGCTTTCTTCCAGTGATTTTGTATCATTGAATAAGTGATCAAAGACTTTGGTAGCAGCTTTATTCAGCCCTCTGTGGGCTAGTCAGCTGTAATAAAGAGGAAAGAAGGTTATTGTTTCTTCTAAGATTATGATTATGGATGTCGTTTATGTCCTGTGCATTGCAGTGGTTTATTTACAACAAATTGCATGGGGGAAAATGCTTCTCATAAGATGTAGTTACATACGTGTTTCCATAAACAAATGTAAACACGTTGAGCACCGCATATTATTCTTATGCGTGCATACTTCCAATAAAGATTGTCTTCCTCAAAGATGAATTAATATCATTTGATGTAACTCAATGAAAATAAGTAAAGTGTGTTTACTTGATTTATATCTATCTAGGGCTTACAATAGGAACAAAGTCAAAATTAGATGGACTGGAATATTTAAGAATCTCCGACATAGTTCTTTTTTTTATTTATATATTTTTTCAATATGTACACCAAAACTTCTGAAGATATTTCGATTCTAATTGAGTGCTGTTTATGCTTAAAAGTTAGTACTTTGACACTTTTTTGAGATGATAAATTTATCCTACAGGAAGATAAAATTCAGAAATCATTACATATGTAATATCTCATTTGTAACAGTTAAAATTTTCAGATATCTAGGACAAAAACGAAAGTTTTGAATTGGACAGAAAACACGTGATTACAGCCAAGCTCTCTTCAGAATTGACTATCAACCAACAGAATAATTTTCGAGCTTCACTTATTCCGGTTGTAAGTCATCTTTTAACTAAGTGAAAAGAAAGCGACAGCTATTGCAGAGTGTGCAACGATTCGGCGGATGCAGAGAGGGTGAGAGAAGAGATTAAAATTTCATGAAACTACAGCTGTTCCAATATAGATTTATGAAAGTGAGATGTGGTTGGACAAAACAATATTATCGAAGCAAAACACACTCGTCTGAAATTCGGTTCCTCCGTCCAGTGAATGGCTTGTCACCAAAAGATAAAAAAACCTGATAAAGACATAATGCTGAAATTAAATTTATTCATGATATCATTCAACAGGTAGATGTAGTGTCGGTACAATTTGGATGGTATTTTTTTAAATGGAAATCTCAATGAAAGAAATCTGACGGTCAGTTTCACGGTTCAGCTGTCATATGTTTTCATAAAAAAATGTGACGTCCAGTTTGACAGTTTTTCTGTCGCATGTTTTCATAAAAACAAAAAAGTGCTACACTGCGAAAAAGACTACAGTTGAAAGTGATATTCCAGTATGTTATCGGTGGTAATCATTTCTTTGGTGCGTTGCGAAGACTGAATTTACGTGAATTCACCAGGTAGGCGCTCCGGTGTGGATAACGTTATTTCTGTACGACAAAGACGGAATATTGCTGGAGTTGCATGCCTACTCAAACTCGCACATCCTCTGTACTCTCCAAAAAGCCCGAAAAGTGTAAACGGCGAAGTTACAGACACGGACAGTTTTGTCCCTGTGTTCTCGGTCTAGTGGTAAACGTGCATCGTAAGAGCTGTATGAGAGAATACATTTCCCCACGTCGCGTGGCCAGACTGTTCGATTCCAGCAGTGACCAACTCGCTATCAGGAGTATTCGGAAGCAACTTCCCCTCCAGTCTACGTCGAAGAGATTCTCGCTTAGAGCCATAAAATTTTATAAACAGCGCTCCTCTTACTCGGGTCTGCTAGCAGAGGAAGAAACGACGGAGAAGCCAGAAATCGCAATAGCGGATGCGCCTGCGACCGCGGCTTCTGGCCCCGAAATGGCGAATGAAATAACAATGAGTGCGTGGCTGCTCGTGGACGGCGTACATCACTTCCTGTATGGTGGAGGAAGTGGGTGGGTGGGATGGGTTTTGGGGGACCCAATGGCTGCATCCGCCGAAAGGCTCACGCGAGCAGACAGTAATAAAAGTAAAGCCGCAAGGGCGAGGGTCCACTGTATGTGGTGTGTGTGTGTGTGTGTGTGTGTGTGTGTGTGTGTGTGTGTGTGTGTGTGGCAGGGGGGTGGGGGGGGGGGGGAAGGGGGGGCAGCATGTGAGGCGGGAGGCGGACGGACTTCATTCTGAAAGCGGCGACCCCTAGCGGATGAAGGCTATCCCCTTCCCGTGAGCCCTCCGTATTGAGGTCACACCGTCGCAAGACATCAATTTTGTCGCCTGACGTGCAGACACAACAAAGTGATCGCTGAAAAGCGAGCAACTCTGTACAAACACAAGCACGCATACAAACATACCTGAGAACACAAATATACAGCATTCTTGTTCATGTATTAGGAAATTATATATAAAATATCGGCACATGGCGCCATATAACATCCATCTGATTTCCGAACGCATCTTGTGCCTACTTAAAAAACTAGAGTACAACCTCGAGCACCGGTTCATGACCGGGAGCCAGGAAATGGAAGCATGTACTATACGCAAATCGAATATGTATGCTCTCATGTAGACTTAGTGACCCATGCACAGATTTATTTTGATTATTATGTTGCTCTTGAATAGATGTGCTTTCAGGTAGATCTAAAGCACCACATCATCTGTCTATGTCCCACCAACTGTGCTCTCCATATTACGAATGTAATTAACTTAAAATTTTTTAATTATGTACTGTAACTCGTCTGTTGCTGCGATGTCTTGACTGCTAGGTCTACCTCAACCAAATCTCAAGTTTTGTAATAATCACAAACATTGAGCACTGCATCAGTTACATACACATTTTTCATTCAAGGATTTAGATGTTATTATGTGTGAAATATTTTTATTAGTACAATACCATTTTCAGATGATCCTTAATTCTTCACATATACACTTATGACTACCATGATGTACCTATTGTTGCATCTAACAAAATCTAGAGTACTGTAAGAAACGTAAACATCCAGCACCGTCTCATTTATGTATAGAAATTTCATTCATATATTTAGGAGTTATTACGTAAAAGATGTCGGCACTTGGTACGATGTTCACATCTGATCTCCGAAAGTATTTTGCGCCTCCTTAAACTAAAAACTATAAAGTATAAACCATTACTATACGAAAAGCTCCGAATCCCACAACACACGTTAAATGGTCCCATAAGTGGATGTATATGCTCTTATGAAAAGCTGGGGAACTATACAACGAGCTCACAATATTTTTCAGTAATGAACGATGCGGTTACATTGATACCTTAACCCATAATTACTTTATTAACGTGCTGTACTTAGACTACAAGCACTGCATCAGTGGCGCATAAGAATTAGTGTAGTTAATTCTATATTGTGAGAAGAATAATCTTGTCTGGACCAAACAGTAGATCGTGAAGTAATTGCGTATAGTCAGTGGCTATGGCCTATATTTGTCTTGCATATAGTTACCTTGTGGGCCTCTTCTGGCAGGACGTTTTATGAGTACTGTGAACCACGTTTATTGTAAACTTAATTTTATAAAACGACAGTTCAATAATAAAGGTTTACATGTAATAGATGACAAGGTATAATTCACTGTAAATTTTAGTTTTGAAAACTGCCACAGCATATTTTCAAAATACAATGTTATTTTAAAGTTGCGATTTAAAATTCTACAATAAATTGTTTTGAAAACAATTTAAATGAGATTGGAGAGAAGACATAATTGCAGTGTGGCACATGTATCTAAATTATTGATTATCGGCCGCCAGTGTGTGACAAACTGTGGACATTGTTATCTGTGAAAATATTGTACTAGCTAAGTCGCCATTGTGGTGTCAAGCGATTAGTGTATGCTGGGACACGTTGTATGATTTAATAGAGTGTCATTTTATTGGTGACGAGCTGATGTTCCCTCCCACGTTTTATTTGACGCAACATCATTATCTAACTTTCAGTATTGTAACGAGCACGTGCAGCTAATTATGTTACAAGGTGCATTCCAACATCGAAGTAGTGTACACAATTGCTATATAAAATCGTTTACGTTTAAGCCACCTTCACTTGGGCTGTTTGTTTTTGTAACTTTCAGATCCGATAATAACAGCTTAGATCTGTCGAAACCGATAATAGTAATAAAAAGGATTACTAGCTATCTTGACTAACTTGGTTTTCAAGAATCATACAGATACACGAGCTGAAATTAGTAATAAGCCATCTGAAATGTTGGATCATTTCAGTGGTGGGAAGAGGTAGGATACATTGATATAGGTTTAAAAAGCCACTGGACCACACTCATCAGACAACTTCAAGCAATTTTATCTACTACCAACAATTCTACATAGAACACAAGTACTCTGAGAAGAGGACCAAACAATGCAAACTGATATTTTATGATTAAAATATTGAGGACACAAAGGCCACTGGCCTGTAAAATTTTATCACAAATAAAACCCCAGCGTTAAAGCCAGAATTTAAACAACGACTAACGGCTTTTACACATTCACTGAGTAATAAAACAGAGGGTGTTGAATAACAGCCAAAGACTTTTAAAATCTTCTTCACCAAAAAGAAAAAAAAAGACTAGTGAGTTAAGTAGCTTGAGCTGGCGGCCTTAGCTGATTACAGGGAAGGATAATTGATTCAGTTAAACAACTCGAATACGCAAAGGGCACATGAAAATTTATAGCGAACGATAGCGAACGTCAAGTATTATGGAATTATTTGAGTCTTGATCAATGGTTGCTATCCCACCCTACGTAATATTCAAGAACAAAAGTGCACGGGCAATGGCCTAAGTCACTTTAACCAAAACCGGCCAGGTTTTATTAAATTTTGCGACAGTTGAAAATTGAAATACGATCAAAGCACTAAAACATTCCCACAGCAGTCTGTTACTGGAACATTAAAATCAAAAAACAACCCTGAAGATATAGAAACAATCATGCATGTATCAAAATGAGCGTCCTTTCGACAGTTAATTGCACATGAACTTGCAAGTAACTGAGTCGTTAATAAACTCCACTGCGGAATGTTTAACCCTTCAGAGAAAACGTAGCCGTCTTGGTCTGCTCACACTAACGCTCGAGCGTGTCAGGACGCATACCTACAGTTCAATATTCACAATACATATATTTAAACCTACACACTGGTATATTAGCAGGGCAGCCATTAACATGTGGTTCCGTTCCTAGGTGCTGCAGTCGTGGACTGTGCGGCTCGTCCCGGCGGAAGTGTGTGTGTTTTTACGTTAAGTAGTGTGTAAGCTTAGGGACTGATGACCATAGCAGTTAAGTACCATAAGATTTCACACACATTTCAACAACTGATCATGTGGTTCCTCAAGGTAATACCAAGGCTCAAATATAACAGTTAATGAATAAAAGCATTCGCCAGTCTGTGGCTAAGCCATGTCTCCGAAATATCCTTTTTTCCAGGAGTGCTAGTTCTGCAAGATTCGCAGGAGAGCTTCTGCGAAGTTTGGAAGGTAGGAGACGAGGTACTTGTGGAAATAAAGCTGTGAGGATGGGTTGTCATTCGTGCCTGGTTGGTCAATCGATAGAGCACTGCCCGCGAAAGGCAAAGGTTCTGAGTTCGAGTCTCGGTCCGCTACACAGTTTTAATCTACCAGGAGAGTTTGAGTTCAGTTCATCTCGGCAGTTAAAGAAAAAAATTTCCACAGGCATTCTTTATTAAACTGATGCACAGTCAATGAGTCCTCTTTGAGCTCAGCATGACATGACTCCGTTTAAACAGTGAAGCTCAACATTTGTCCGAACAGACTGAGAGGGTCATGCAGTCTCAACGGATTCGTAACTCCGCACCAAGACTTTCCAGGCCGGAAACAACACGCCACGTCGAAGGTATCACCAACCACCTTCGGTTAATCGGAAAGGTCAAAATCGTGATAACGTTATCAGAAGAGAAAGGAATACGCAGCGAAGCAGCGATATAGGTCACGTCAGTTGAATAAAATTTAGTCACACATCCTCATATGAAATAAAGGAAGATTATCGCAACCGAAAGAAGTGAAATTTCACAAGGGGTGGATAATGTCTCTAATAAGACGCCAATAGTATGTTATGTTATGTCATGTTATGTTATGATAACCGGGGACCTAGAAACGACGGAGTGGCTTCATCCCCGCCGCAGCCGCAATGGTCCGCAACCCCACGACTACCGCAGTCCACTTCACTCCTCCTCCGCCCCAGGGTTATTGTGCGGTTCGGCTTCCGGTGTACCCCCCCCCCCAGAGAACGTCTCACACCATACGAGTGTAACCCCTATGTTTGCGTCGTGGTAGAGTAATGGTGGTGAACGCGCACGTGGAGAACTTGTTTGCGCATCAATTGCCGACATAAACTCCTGGAAATGGAAAAAAGAACACATTGACACCGGTGTGTCAGACCCACCATACTTGATCCGGACACTGCGAGAGGGATGTACAAGCAATGATCATACGTACGGCACAGCGGACACACCAGGAACCGCGGTGTTGGCCGTCGAATGGCGCTAGCTGCGCAGCATTTGTGCAAAGCCGCCGTCAGTGTCAGCCAGTTTGCCGTGGCATACGGAGCTCCATCGCAGTCTTTAACACTGGTAGCGTGCCGCGACAGCGTGGACGTGAACCGTATGTGCAGTTGACGGACTCTGAGCGAGGGCGTATAGTGGGCATGCGGGAGGCCCGGTGGACGTACCGCCGAATTGCTCAACACGTGGGGCGTGAGGTCTCCACAGTACATCGATGTTGTCGCCAGTGGTCGGCGGTAGGTGCACGTGCCCGTCGACCTGGGACCGGACCGCAGCGACGCACGGATGCACGCCAAGACCGTAGGATCCTACGCAGTGCCGTAGGGGACCGCACCGCCACTTGCCAGCAAATTAGGGACACTGTTGCTATCGGCGAGGACCATTCGCAACCGTCTCCATGAAGCTGGGCTACGGTCCCGCACACCGTTAGACCGTCTTCCACTCACGCCCCAACATCGTGCACGCCGCCTCCAGAATTACGTGTCACTCGCGCACAAGTGCGAGGAAAACAAGAAGAATCCTGAAACTACAGTTTTAATGGTGATCAAGTTTAGAATACTATCCATGAGAACGCCTAAAGGCTTGCACCAAAAACAAACAGGGCATACAAACGTGGTCCATTATTAGGCCAAGTACTCACTTAACCAAGAAAAATAAAGTAAAATAAGCACTCACTAATTTATATTGAGACGTATAATTTTGCCGGCCGTTGTAGCCAAGCGGTTAAAGGCGCAAAAGTCTGGGACCGCGCGGCCGCTACGGTCGCAGGTTCGAATCCTGCCTCGGGCATGGATGTGTGTTATGTTCTTAGGTTAGTTAGGTTTAAGTAGTTCTAAGTCCTGGGGGACTGATGACCTTAGAAGTTAAGTCCCCTAGTGCTCAGAGCCATTTCGTATAATTTTACTCAGCTGGCGACCTACACATATCAAAGAACTAATATATATACTGATCCAGTGGCTTCAGACACATGATAGTGGCTCGCGAACGTGAATAGGACTAACTGGACAAGACAGGATGCGATATCGTACATGTACAGTCCACTGATGATAATGATTCTAAATACTTCCCATTCACACAAGAATGCGTACCACATAACTTCAAAAGCCTATAAAAAAGGATGAAAAACAAATGAAACACATTTTACTTTCGAAATTTTAATAAATAAGCAGCAGTGATGGACATATCCGAGGCAGGTCGTAACAACTTTTCTACGGAATCAATAAACGGAATACTAGGTCTCACGTAATGAGATGTCTGACAGATAACAGTTTTGAAAGCATCAAAGGAAAGGTTTATTACTACACAACAGGACATTGACAATACAAAAAACTTCGTCTTTTAAAACTTAATACCATACTTTTTCAGTCTTCTGTCGGGCGTTCGCCAGGAAACTAACCAAGCGAATTAATATGAAGGGATGTATGGATTAAGCCAACCAAATTTCCCACTGGAATTAAGGAATATGAACTCTGGAGTAACTGGCCGAGAATACTTCGGTGTGGCGACGTTGGAGAGGTCCGAAGTCCCGTTGCAGTGACTTCAACCGGCCTCGAATCGAAGGTCTAGTGTTGGCTGCCACGTGAGATGGCCCAGAGGGTCGACGGGGAATTGGCGGGGGTATAGTCACGGATCTATTTGCGCGCACGTTAATCAGCGGGTGGAAGTAGATCTCCAGCCAGCAAGAACTCTGATGGCGCTTGCCATGCCGTCTATAGGTTGCGATATGACGCGCGCCGGGACCAGAGTCGAGGGAGGGCGAAGTCTTGGGGCTATGCATGTGTGGGATGCCCCTCCGTCCACCGGGTAGCTGGTCCATCAGGCGTAAAAAAAGAGGAAGTCTCGAAGTGGCATCCAACTGGAAGATTTGCATCCGTCAATTGAGCCATATAGAGTTACTATTGGTAATGGTCCGCCCGGTTGGCTGTGCGGTCTAACGCACTGGTTTCCGGGCGGGAAGGAGCGCCGATCCCCGGCACGAACCCGCCCGGCGGATTCGTGTTGAGGTCCGGTGAGCCGGCCAGTATATGGATGGTTTTTAGGCGGTTTCCCATCTGCCTTGGCAAATGCGGGCTGGTTCCCCTTATTCCACCTCCGCTATACTACACTCCTGGAAATTGAAATAAGAACACCGTGAATTCATTGTCCCAGGAAGGGGAAACTTTATTGACACATTCCTGGGGTCAGATACATCACATGATCAAACTGACAGAACCACAGGCACATAGACACAGGCAACAGAGCATGCACAATGTCGGCACTAGTACAGTGTATATCCACCTTTCGCAGCAATGCAGGCTGCTATTCTCCCATGGAGACGATCGTAGAGATGCTGGATGTAGTCCTGTGGAACGGCTTGCCATGCCATTTCCACCTGGCGCCTCAGTTGGACCAGCGTTCGTGCTGGACGTGCAGACCGCGTGAGACGACGCTTCATCCAGTCCCAAACATGTTCAATGGGGGACAGATCCGGAGATCTTGCTGGCCAGGGTAGTTGACTTACACCTTCTAGAGCACGTTGGGTGGCACGGGATACATGCGGACGTGTATTGTCCTGTTGGAACAGCAAGTTCCCTTGCCGGTCTAGGAATGGTAGAACGATGGGTTCGATGACGGTTTGGATGTACCGTACACTATTCAGTGTCCCCTCGACGATCACCAGAGGTGTACGGCCAGTGTAGGAGATCGCTCCCCACACCATGTTGCCGGGCGTTGGCCCTGTGTGCCTCGGTCGTATGCAGTCCTGATTGTGGCGCTCACCTGCACGGCGCCAAACACGCATACGACCATCATTGGCACCAAGGCAGAAGCGACTCTCATCGCCGAAGACGACTTGTCTCCATTCGTCCCTCCATTCACGCCTGTCGCGACACCACTGGAGGCGGGCTGCACGATGTTGGGGCGTGAGCGGAAGACGGCCTAACGGTGTGCGGGACCGTAGCCCAGCTTCATGGAGACGGTTGCGAATGGTCCTCGCCGATAGCAACAGTGTCCCTAATTTGCTGGCAAGTGGCGGTGCGGTCCCCTACGGCACTGCGTAGGATCCTACGGTCTTGGCGTGCATCCGTGCGTCGCTGCGGTCCGGTCCCAGGTCCACGGGGACGTGCACCTTCCGCCGACCACTGGCGACAACATCGATGTACTGTGGAGACCTCACGCCCCACGTGTTGAGCAATTCGGCGGTACGTCCACCGGGCCTCCCGCATGCCCACTATACGCCCTCGCTCAAAGTCCGTCAACTGCATATACGGTTCACGTCCACGCTGTCGCGGCATGCTACCAGTGTTAAAGACTGCGATGGAGCTCCGTATGCCACGGCAAACTGGCTGACACTGACGGCGGCGGTGCACAAATGCTGAGCAGCTAGCGCCATTCGACGGCCAACACCGCAGTTCCTGGTGTGTCCGCTGTGCCGTACGTGTGATCATTGCTTGTACAGCCCTCTCGCAGTGTCCGGAGCAAGTATGGTGGGTCTGACACACCGGTGTCAATGTGTTCTTTTTTCCATTTCCTGGAGTGTATATAAATAAAAATCAATGTCTGTTGTTCGTTGTCTTCTACGAGTTCCTAAACCAGTCATCCGATTGCTGTTAAACTTTCGTGACGCCCGCGAAGGCCCCTAGCTACCCCCCCCCCCCCCCCCCGCCGAAAAAAAAAAATACATTGCGACTTATAGTTCAGGAGAAATGGCGTCATAAATAATGACACGCCACAACGCGAAAGTACAGATTTATGCAGCCACTATTTGAGAATGAGAGTACTTAGAAGCTGGCAACAAATTTTACGTAATTTATAATTACAAACCGTTACGAATTTTTTTCTCGCTAAAGCCCCACACAAAACGATGAAAGGAAAAAAAAGGTTATCGTTCATTACGATGCAGATGCCTTAAAACTGCCGCATCAGAAATGACGTTTTAATGTATTACTTCGTTTCTAGTAATTCGCTCTCAAGATATTTCGCATACAAAATCCGCATATATCACTAAATGTGGCGGCAAATTAATGCCATTGTGCAACATAGTAATTCAGGAGATATGACGTCATAAATATTGAGAGGCGTGAGAAACTGCCGCGCCAGGCATGACTTTTTGTTTTATTACCTCCTTAAAGCTATTCCCAGCAGATTGCTATCCGTATTAAGAAAAGTAGATAGAACCACGGGCGTATTCCAATGCATCGTTGGCCCAAAATTTCAAATCAGTCGCTCAAATCGCACCAAACGGAAAAATCAAAATATTATGTGTTCAAAAACACTTCAGTACACAAATGATAAAAACAAAAAAAAATTCTTTCCGTGGCATTGCAACGCATGGTGGGTACAGCTAGTTAATGATTAAATTACAGGGAGCAAGTAAATGGCGTGCTTATATTGTACTAGACGGGTGACAAGAGAGCGAAAAGAAGGAACCTACACTCCTTACTTTGTTTAAAACTGAGGATAATCGAAAATCAGTCACATAAACATTCAGTACAACGTTATGAGTTATGCAGACCTGAAAATGATAACATCGCTCACTTTGTTACAGACATTAATTTATTACACCGCTGATCGGATGACTGGTACAACCATTTAGCAATATAAATATCGTCCCTAATTGTAGGACAATGCGGATCCAGAATTTTTTTGATTTGTCCCCAAATTAAACAATTAATCGTGACTTTTTTAAGCAGTTAAAGAAGCCACTTTCTGCGAATTAGTTACAAATCGGATAGAGTGTATTACTCCTGAAGTTAAGAATAGCAGATGTATCTCGCTGCGTGCTCAGAAACAACGAGTAAAGAAAAGTTTTTGTCGCCACTTTTCATGCCAGTGCATCGTTTCCGAAAATTTACAGCCATTCGCGACACCGGTAAGGGGTAAAGAAGAGAGGGACAGAGAGAGAACAGGACTTGAGAGAATACGGAGTGAGAGAGAGATAGAGACAAAGATCGGAAGGGAATGGTCCCGTCACAGTAGGGTCGCAGAAAAACACGCATATAACACCTAGACTGACCACTACCTTGCCCGAGCGCCGGCCGACCTCAGAGAGCCGGCTACAAATCGGCTTGCCCCCTGTTTTTCCGTATCGCTGAAGTCGCCAGGTCCGACCCACGCCAGCAATGTCACCGAGAGAGACACTTTCTCTCTCTCTCTCTCTCTCTCTCTCTCTGCGAATAATTTATCGCATCGCGCTGAAGTTGCGAGGGCCGAGGCGAAATACAGGACGCAGCCACACTTTTCGTAAAACCGCTGCACTATGCTGGAAGCGCCAGCCACCCTCTCTCCACCACCCGAGCGATCATTAAAGGCACGGCTATCGGAAACACTGAGCGCCCGTGACTCTACTCGCTGCTTTTCTGTTCGTAAGAGGTTTTGTGTGATACCCGGAAACGCGGAGGATGACGACGAATACGACGACTTGTATTCTTCGGTGGATTTTTGCTGCCGTTGCTCGTAACGAAGCTCAATTTTAGTAAAGCAGATCCTGTTAAGAAACGGATTGGTAGGACCACTGTTTAAAACTAGAACTGTCCGTCTATTAATGTGAGGACCACACTCATTTTGTACCGCGTCGTTATGATTTAACAGTGTACAAATTCTGCAGCCAATGCTCGAGTTGTGTCACGTGAATTTTCTCTCACTTGGTCAGCAGTTCAGAAGATTTTGCGTCGCATTTTACACTCGTACCCCTACAAGATTCATAATGTGCACCAAATGAAGCTCCTGCCATGTTACGGATGCAACATGTTCCTGTGCTGTAAGATCATATTCCACACGTGTTGTAACTTGTGAGCATCCTAATGAATGCGCCGTTCCTACCATTTTCCTACTCCCGCACCACTTTCTGACTGCTTAAAGCGCCATGATTCCATCTGCAAGTAGTAACTTGAACTATTATATTTCAACATATGATTATACAGCCAACCGGTTGCACATAAGTGATAGGTACATTGGCCTAGGTTTCGACACCTACTAGGGATGTCTTCAACAGAGTGAAATTTTGATAAACCTTAAAATTACATTACTAAAAACAACAGTCAGAATTTAGAGCAGCTATACTCCAGTCAAAAGTGAAATAAAAAGTTGTAGCCTTTGCCACGTGTGCCCAGCCGGGAACGACTTCAGATGCCCAGCTATTCAGACTTAACAATGGATAGAACGTCTTACTTCACTTTTGACTTGAGCATGGCTGCTCTATTCTGACCATAGTTTTTAGCAAAGTAATTTTACCACTTCTAAGAATTTCATTCTGATGAAGACACCCCTAGTAGGTGTCCAAACCTATGTCTATGTACCTACAAGCTATGTGCAACCGGTTGTTTGTGTAATCCTATGCTGAAGCTAGTATACGGCTGATGAGCTAACTGCCATGTTTAAAAATGTACTATTATATTTTTAGAATAGTCCGCGAGGCCATCAATGAATGAACATACACTATGTGATACCTCCCATGAACCATGAAGCTTTCCTATGGTGGGGATATAGACAGCTATACCGCAGGTGCAACCACAACGGAGGGGTATCTGTTGAGAGCTCAGATAAACGTATGGTTCCTGAAGAGGGGCAGCAGCCTTTGCAGTAGTTGCAGGGCAAACAGTCTGGATGATTGACTGATCCGGCCTTGCAACATTAACCAAAACGGCCTTGCTGTGCTGGTACTGCGAACAGCTGAAAGCAAGGGGAAACTACAGCCGCAATTTTTCCCGAGGGCATGCAGCTCTACTGTATAGTCAAATGAAGATGGCGTCCTCTTGAGTAAAATATTGCGGAGATAAAATACTCCACCATTCGGATCTCCGGGCGGGGACTACTCAGGAGGACGTCGTTATCAGGAAAAAGAAAACTGGAGTTCCACGGATCGGAGGGTGGAATGTCAGATCCCTTAATCGGGCAGGTAGGTTAGAAAATTTAAAAGGGTGAATGGATTGTTTAAATTTAGATACAGTGGCAATTAGTGAAGTTCGGTGGCAGGAGCAACAAGACTTCTGGTCAGAGGAATACAGTGTTACAAATACAAAATCAAACAAGGATAACGCAAGAGTAGGTTTTATAATGAATAAAAAAAATAGAAGCTCGGGTAGGCTACTACGAACAGCATAGTGGATGCATTATTGTTGCCAAGATAGACACGAAGCCCACGCCTACTACAGTAGCACAAGTTTATATGCAAACTAGCTCCGCAGATGACGAAGATATTGGAGAAATGTACGATGAGATAAAAGAAATTATTCAGAGACTGAAGGGAGACGAAAATTTAATAGTCATGCGGACTGTAATTCTATGGTAGGAAAAGGAAGAGAATGAAAAGTAATGGGTGAAAATGGAATGAGGCAACGAATAAAAGACGAAGCTGCCTGGTAGAATTTTGCACAGAAAACAACTTAATCATAGCTAATACCTGGTTTAAGAATCATGAAAGTAGGTTGCATACGAGAAAGAGGCCTAGAGACATAGAAGGTTTCAGATAGAATACATAATGGTAAGACAGAGATTTAGGACCCAGGTTTAAAATTGTAAGACATTTCCAGGGGCAGATGTGGACTCTGACCACAATCTGTTGGTTATGAACTGTAGACTAAAACTGAAGAAACTGCAAAAACGTGGGAATTCAAGGAGATAGGACCTGGATAAACTGAAAGAACCAGAGATCGTAGAGAGTTTCAGAGAGAGCACTAGGTTACGATTGACAAATACGGGGGAAAGAAATACAGTGGAAGAAGAATGGGTAACTTTGAGAGATGGAATCGTGAGGGCAGCAGAGGACCAAGTAGGTAAAAAGACGAGGGCTAGAAGAAATCCTCCGCTAACAGAAGCAATATTGAATTTAATTGATGAAATGAGATATAAAAATGCAGTAAATGTAGCAGGCAAAGAGGAATACAAACGTCTCAAAAATGAGATCGACAGGAAGTGCAAAATGGCTAAGCAGGGATGTCTAGAGGACAAATGTAAGGATGTAGAGACTTATCTCACTAGGGGTAAGATAGTTACTGCCTACAGGAAAATTAAAGAGACCTTTGGAGAAAAGAGAACCACTTCTATGAACATCAATATCTCATATGGAAAACTAGTCCTAAGCAGAGAAGGGAAGACAGAAAGGTGGAAGGAGTATTTAGAGGGTCTAGACAAGGGTGATGTGCTCTAGGACAGTATTATAGAAATGGAAAAGGACGTAGGCGAAGATAAAATTAGAGATATTATACTGCGTGAATAATTTGACTATCACTGAAAGACCTGAGTCGAATCAATGCCCCGGGAGTAGACAATATTCCATTAGCACTACTGATACCCTTGGGAGGGCCAGCACTGAGAAAACTCTATCATCTGGTGAGCAAGATGTATGATCCAAGCGAAATACCCTCAGTCTTCAAGAATAATATAATAATTCCAATCCCAAAGGAATCAAGTGTTGACAGATGTGAAAAATACCAAACTATAAGTTTCATAAGTCATGGCTGCAAAAAACTAACGCTAATTCTTTACAGGCGAATGGAAAAACTGGCAGAGGCCAAGCTCGTGAAAGAACATTTTGGACTCCATAGAAATGTTGGAACATGCGAGGCAATACTGACCCTACGATTTATCTTAGAAGATAGATTAAGGAAAGGCAAACCTACGTTTCTAGCATTTGTAGGCTTAGAGAAAACTTTTGACAATGTTGGTTGGAATACTCTCTCTCAAATTCTGAAGGTAGAAGGGGTGAAATATTGAGAGCGAAAGGCTATTTACAATTTGTACAGAAACCTGTTGGCAGTTATACAAGTCGAGGGGAATGAAAGAGAAGCAGTGGTTGAGAACGGAGTGAGACAGGGTTGGAGCCTATTCCCGATGTTAATCGGTCTGTATATTGAGCATACAGTAAAAGGAAACAATAGAGGACTTTGGAATAAGAATTAAAATCCATGGAGAAGAAATAAAAACTTTGAATTATGCCGATGCACTGTAATTCTGTCAGAGACAGCAAAGGACCTGGAAGAGCAGTTGAACGGAATGGACAGTGTGTCGAAAGAAGGATATAAGATGAACATAAAAAATGCATAACAGGGTAATGGAATGTAGCCGAATTACATCAAGCAGTGCTAAGGGAATTAGATTAGGATACATTACACTTAAAGTAGTAGGTGAGTTTTGCTATTTGGACAACATAATTGATTATGGCTGAAGAAAGAAAAGCATTGCTGAAGAAGAGAAATTTGTTAACTTCGCATATAGACTTAAGTGTTAGAGTGTCTTTCCAGAAAATATTAGTCTGGATTGTAGCCAGGTATGGAAGTGAAACATGGGCGGTAACAGGTTAGACTAAAAGAGAACAGGAGCTTTCTAAATGTGGTGCTACAGAAGAATACTAAAGATTGGATGGGTAGATCACGTAACTAATGAGGAGGTGTTGAATAGAATTGGGGACACAATACGTTTGCAGCACAACTTAACCAAAAGAGGGGACACATTCTGAGACATCAAGGAATCAGCAGTTTAGTATTGGAAGGAAACGTGGGGGTTAAAAATCGTAGAAGGAGACCAAAAGATGAATACAGTAAGCAAGATTCAGGAGGATGTAGGTTGCAGTAGTTACTTGGAGATGAAGACGCTTGCAAAGGATAAAGTACCATGGAGAGCTGCATCAAACTGGTCTTAGGACTGAAGACGACGATGAAAACAACAACAACACTACCATCAACTAAACTAATCGCTGATATCCTTTCATCTTGAATTTTAAGTAAAGAAGATTTATAGGACGTGTTGAATGGTGAGGAGAGCTTAATGAGTGCAGAACATGGGTTTTTGGTAAACGGAAGAAAATATAAGTAATGACGAGTATCAAACATGAGATTAGCGAGTAAACGAGCATGGAAACTGGTCACCAAGACATAGATAAACTTAGGAAATTTTGCTGCCTTGTAAACAAAATAACAAATTACGGCCGAAGCAAGTAGGACAAGCCAAGAGGGTGTTCCTGGCCAGAAGAACTCTACTAGTACCAAACAAATTTATCAGAATCTACATCTGTAACGTAACAGTGCACGGTAGTGAAGCACGGACTGTGGGAAAAGGAAAATAACGAAATGGAAGAGTTTGAAATGTGTTGTTGTAGAAGGATGTAGAAAACTAGGTGGACTGACGAAGTAAGAAATAAGGATGTCCTCCGCAGGAAAGGATAATACGCAGGACGCTGGCAAGAGGCATGGACAGAATGATAGGAAATGTGTTAAGATATCGGGGAATAACTTACACGGTATTACAGGGAGCTGTGGAGGGTAAAAAACTGCAGGGGAAGATGGACGTTGGAATATATCCAACAAATAATTGAAGATGTTGTGTGCACGTGCTACTACATGATGAAGAGATTCGCACGGGAGGGCAATTAGTGGCGGGCCGCAGAAGACTGACGAACCCTGTAGTGTGCACCTCCGATGCGTAACATTTAATGATCTGTCTTCGAACAAGACGTTGATCATTATTTTGGAGTACGTTGCATCCACATGTAAAACTGAGAGTTATTACTTACCGGATTATGTCGTTAGTGTTCTTGTTTTCTTCTGGAGGTCATGATGCTGGTCGTGGATCTCAGACGAAGAAACATTAACTTATGAAATTATTGTGATATTCATGTGTCTTTCAAAGATTATTGAATTAAATAACGTTTCTGAAATTTGCAATAATTATTTTCACCAATGTTTCACACTATGAACTAGTAACACAAAACTACATCTGCCTTCATCAGCTCTATAGAATCACATCAGCTCCATTTACAACAGCTTCCCGCCAAGAATGTTCATTCACAACTACAGTCCCGCCAAGACAAAGCACGATGAAATAGAACAGAGATAAGTAAATTTATATAATTTGAAGTAAAGTACGTCATTTTGAAATCAAATATGTAGGCCTAGAATGTGAATATTTAAGTCTGAAATTTTAGTTTTTAAGGAATATGTGTTTATACGAAGCCAATTTTGTACAGGGTGAGTCAGGAAGAAAGGTATATGTTATGAGTAGTGTTAGTACTAGTGAGTCTGAAGAAAAATCTTCGTATGGATTCCGAATGTTTTCCAACATACATCAGATGGATTCCGAATTTTGTTCCCTTGAATAACTGGAAAATCGCACCCTTCAGCGAAAACGTGTTACAAAGGAACATTAAACTGCATTAAATTTCCTCCGAGGAAGTCCTGTTCATTTTTTCTCTAGAAGAGAAGAGAGCGTGAGATTACTGAAAATCTCGCTGGATGCAAGTGCGCTACAGCTTAAATAGTTTTTGTAAGCCAGTTCAAGGTAATTTCCTGACTTCACATACCATGAGTGTCCTATATCACATTGTCTGTCTCAGCTTCCTCTGCGCGAATGTGGTACGTGGTAAACAGTGACAATGTTTGAAAAATTCAGAACCTCCGAAGCCTTTCGAAGCAAGGCATACGTCGACACAAAGTTTTGTTTCAGGATCACCAATCGTATCATCCCTCAAAGAATGTACCTCTCCTCTTGACTCATCCTGACTAGCCGAAGATATGGGTACCCTCTGGTATCGTAGGATCCTTAATCTGTTGTTGGCTTCAGAATGAGATTTTCACTCTGCAGCGGAGTGTGCGCTGATATGAAACTTCCTTGCAGATTAAAACTGTGTGCCGGACCGAGACTCGTACTCGATACCTTTGCCTTTCGCGAGCAATTGCTCTACCAACTGAGCTACCCAAGTACGACTCACGCCCCGTCCTCACAGCTTTACTTCTGCCAGTACCTCGTCTCCTACCTTCCAAACATTACAGAAGCTCTCCTGCGAACCTTGCAGACATCCTTAGAAACATCCCCGAGGCTGTGGCTAAGCCATGTCTCCGCAATATCCTTTCTTTCAGGAGCGCTAGTTTGTAAGGTTCACATGAGAGCTTCTGTGAAGTTTGGAACGTAGGAGAAAAGGTATTAGCAGAAGTGAGGACGGGGAGTGAGTCGTGCTTGGGTAGCTCAGTTGGTAGAGCACTTGCCCGCGAAAGGCAAAGGCCGTGAGTTCGAGTCTCGGTCCGGCACACACTTTTAATCTGCCAGAAAGTTTCTGTTGTTGGCTTCCTTGCATTACAACTGTCGTGTCCTGCCACAGGATAGAGTGACGTCAGTGGGTTTGAGGACAGTCTGCAACTTCCTAGCTGTGAGTAGCAAATGCAGAAAGGCAGATTCCCAGTGAAGGCAGGTTGATGACTTGGATTAGCGCCAAACACTTTCACGGGGCATATACGAGAGATGCCGATTTTGGGACTTGACAGGTCGCTTGCAGCAGGAGTATCACGGAATTCAGAGTTCTGGGTGGCACTGTTTGATAGTAATCCAGCTACTACAGTTAAATTTAACTGTAACACTAGAAACAGCAAAAGAGGCAGCTGTTTTCACAACTGAACCCACGGGGGCGGATGCTAACAGAAGTAGCAAACACTAGTAGCACGTTAAGTACAAACTTGAGAGCTGCACTCCAAGTGGAAGAAACGGACGTGTCGGAGCTTACCGAGGCTGGGCACGAGGGATACAGAGTCGGCGCTCCAGCGATCTGGCTGAGAACCCTCTCTGAATACAAAAACATGGGGTTTTAAAGAATCGTGACGGCGCACCATTTCTGCCTTCCTACAGTCGACCTACAAATCCACCGGCGCTTAACAAGCTTCGGCCAACATGCCGAGTAGCTTAGCACGTCCAAGGCACCTCTGGCTAATCATATTTAGATTCCCCCTCTTCTCCTACTCGATAAGGAGGGATGCTATTGGATTTTATAAGGGCCATTCAAATGAAACACCGTCACTAATGTAAAGTAACGGTAACGATTTTACTAACTCTAAAATGTAGTTATACGTAGTACACATACTGAAAAAAATTTTGGCACATTTATCCCATTGATACACTAGCCGGTCGATTCCATCCTTGAAGAAGCTAGTAGGCTGCTGTTTGATCCAGGCCTGGACGCAGTCACACATTTCGTCGTTTGTTGCGAATCGATGTCCGCGAATAGCTTGTTTTAGCTAAAACAAGCTTTAGCTTTAGCATTCACATCCTCAACCATTTCCGGTGTGATGACACAATGAGCCTGACCAGGACGTGAATCTTCTTCCAACGACTCGCGTTCTTCAAGGAACCGCTTGCGTCATTCCACAACACTTGAACGACTCAGACTTTACTCACCGTACACAGCCTTCATCCGTCGACACATTTCACGGCCTCCAACTCCCTCCGCCGCCATAAATCGAATCGCTCCTCGTTATTCCTGCTTACTCGCCTGCATGTCCGGTAATGGACGATAATTTGTGTGACCATCTTCTCTTCGGCGTGAAACCACACTGGCGCTATGCAACATCAAACGTTGCGCACACGTCAGTCTCTCTTCCAATAGATGGCCCCACCATACCTGCGGCTACGCGGAGCCACCTTACGTGTAAGGCAAAGGCAGACGCACTGACCAGGTTTAATTTCAATGAACCTCATACATTAAAAAACTCTCAGTGCCAGTCAATTACGGCCAGCAACAACGTGGCTTCGATCCGCCCTCCGTCCTTTTGCGTCAAGGGGCTGCATTAGTAACATTCTGACCTGTGTAAATTCACTGACGTTGCAAACCTTGGGAACATGTTATCAAGCTTGCTGCTCTGTTAAGACGTGCTATTCCGTAGCCATTTTCTGCTATAAAGCCTTACAACAGCGTCTAGGCGGTGCATGGAGATACCAGTTAATTCTGTGAAGCTTCTCCTGCAATTTGCAGGGCTCTAGTGTTACTATTTAGCACCGGTCGCTACCACTTTTGCTCTGCTTTCTGCATTGTGTCTCTGATTTCCTACCTTGGAGGCCCTCGATGGTTCCCAAAATTTTTTAAGCTTAACAACGTACAGGTCACTAAGTTTTCAATATATGACACAACTTCTAAAACGATGCGTAATTGGAAACTATACTTTGTACTGGCTCTGACTCAGTGGCTTCAACTGTGATCCGCACACAAAGCTGGTTATTCTGGTTTGACTGAAATAGGTTCGCACGACGCACCAGTGACGTATCGGCAGCAGACAGCCAAACACTTTCATTACTGTTGCAACAAGGGATTAGATGGAGGCCGAACAGGATGATGGCGTGTCACTGAGAGCACAAGGCAGGCCTCTCGCGAACGCAGAAATGGACGTCCGCCGTCGGCACCGCTGTACGTCGTCAGTACCTGGGGCTGGTACGTCGCAGCGCGTCGCGTCGGACCTTATCGAGTGGCGCCATCTCCGGCGCCTTCCCTGACCCGCGCTCGCGTCACGTAGGTGGCTCCAATATCTATGCTAATGCCGCCCTGCGGCCGAGGTGCACTGCCCCGTCGAGACGCCGAGCTGCTGGCTCGTCACACACTACACCTAACCCACACCCCTCACAAATCTTACCCCTCCCCCCACCTACACCCCCCTCCACACACACACACACACACACACACACACACACACACACACAAATACATCGCGCCTGTTGGAAAATGGTACCGACCTTACAGAAGTCTCACAAACTGTCGCTTACGGAGCACCGTCCACTTCTATTCATAATGCGGTAGCAGTTTTCTTGGATGTAATGTATGCGTCGCTACTCTAACCGAAAAGAAATGTGGTCGTCATATTGGCTTTATGAAAGGAAACCAGAGTACTAACGTTGGGATTGATTATGTAAGGGAGGCTTAAGAAAAGTCGAGGCACTGTCGCAGCATACGTCGACCTAGAAAAAACGATCGTCAGTATAAAATGGTGCAGTTCTCAGGTACATAGGTGTAAGCTATATGGAAAGACGGGTGATACAATGCATGGGCAAGAAACGGGACAGAAGAATAACAATCGAAGATCAGGAATGAATTTTTCAGTTTAAAAAATGGTGTAAATCTGGGATTTAGACTACTAGTCCCAATGAAGCAACAACGAAAATTTTAAAAAAGGCTCAGAAGCAGAATTAAAGTTCAGGGTGAAAGGATATCAATGATAAGATTCGCTGATAACATTGACGTAATCAGTGCAATTGAGGAATAATTTCAGACCTGTTGAATGGAATGAACGGTGCAGTGAGTACATGATATGGACTGAGAGTAAATGAAAGAGAAATGAAAGAAGTGAAGACTAACAGAAATTAGTTTACCGAGAACTTAATAACAAAATTTGAGACGACGAGGCAGACAGAGTGAAGGAATTCTGCTACCTCGGAAGCATAGTAACACATGACGGATGAGAAAAGTAGGACAGAACAGGCAAAAAGGCCATTCCTAACTAAAAGATTGGTACTGGCAACAAATATAGTTCTTAATTTGAGGAAGAATTTTCTGAGAGCGTAGTTTGACTACAATATCGTACAGAACCGAATCATGGACTATGTTATTTTTAGGTGGCCAGGAGGTAGGTAAGTGGTAGCGTGCCTTGCAGAATTTTAACTAGGATAGTAGCTAAAAGTTTTATTAGCTTAGACTTCTACCAAAATAACAAACATAGAATTTCTTTAAAAACATATCGCAACCTGTGATCATAAAGGGATTTTACTCCATTCAATAATTAACATTATCGGTGACATTAATAAACAATAGAGTGCTTTTACTAACTGTATTAGTTATACGAGTTTTACTTCAAGACAATTAATGAAACATACTTCTGGTTCGCTGGTACTGAATTAGCCTAAGGTTTTGGAATAGTAATAACAACTAGTCAGAATATGTATAATACACAAGTATAATATAGAAAAACAAGCAATGAAAAAGAATAATTTTGAGCGCTAAAACATCAGTTTAAACAAGTCATAAGAGCAGGGTACCAAAGCACCGTAGCTGCCCACTGTACGCTTTGAAAGGTTAAAAGTTTCAGTGGAATATAAACAAAAATTCTTGTGGTTAAACGATGCAGAAACTACAGCAAGCTTTGGTACTACCGTATTATAATATAACGTAAGAAAAACAAACAATGGCTATAAAAATGATCCTGGCTGTAATGATAAACTGAAACACAATATTAAACCGTTATCTTCGACCCAGATGGGGATCAGGTAAAAGTCAGTACCCACAATAAATAATATTGTTAAACACACTCCTGAAGTATTAATCATGGCAAAAAGCAATAAGTAAATGTTCAGTGCTAGTTTTCCTGTGAGATCCGAGAGACAAGTTGAGTATAAAGTTCTCACCAAATAATTTCCGACTGTCATCCTCCTGCAGTAGCTGTTTCATAGACGTCTATAACAAAGTTACCAGCCCAGCCAACTTCCACTTCATGCACTACGTTAACTTCCACCTTGTGGCGCTTCTCGAAGTTAACAGCCAGACGTGAACTGTAAAAACTGCACTGGAAGTCGAAGACGATAAGTAGAACTTTCCGACTCAGCCAGAACTTGAAATAATCTGCTAATACAGTGACTTTAGCCCATCACAGGTGAAAATGTCCCAGATACGTGAAACACACTACTGACTACGCGAGTGCAACTGATCCGCTAACGTCATCGAAGCGCCGGTTGCTCTTGTGGACGAATTAAAAAAAGGTACAGTAAGACATTATCGATCCGATGCACTCATATTTACGATTTTACGATTTTATCCCATATGTATCCTCTATGGAGCTGTATTTGCACTGTTCAACAAGATTAAATTATCACTTTTCCGAAAACCCGTAATTGCCTCCCATTGCGGTGCATAAAGATGCTTGGTAAAGTGTAGCACCCTGTAATGTCACACTTGGGCTAGACTACGCCTTGAACAGCAACATACGCGCGAGAAAAAGGTCAGAGCTGAGTTCATGTGAAGAGTAAAGAGGGTTACTTTGTCACACTGGCACCACATATTGTCACAGTTGTGCCCAGTGCCACCGTGGACGAGTCATTCGATGAGAAGGTCCTCGCACCCCCCCCCCCCCCCCCCGGTCTCTTACCCACATTTCAATCCTTCGTTTGACACCTCTATGACGGAGGTCTGCACCGGGACACTAAGCACTGAAATCACATGGTTTTCTATTGAATGGCAATGGATAAATTTGAGACACACCACCGCTCGAATCGACAAGAAGAGCCGTCAGGAGGTAGCACAGCGGCGTCAATGAAACCACTCCTTCCCCTTGGGGCGTTCGATTCCCACACATTTCGCAATGGAAAAAACACCTCACAGTGTGATGAGTAATTGAACGACGTTCTTGACATGTTCGATAATGCCCCCGTCGATTGATCCATTCTATAAGGATACTGTGGGACTGCAACCCCACTGATGGTGATCTGACCATTTTGCAGCATAGCTCGATCGCAATTTTACGTCTGGGTGAAACCAATAGGGACCGTTCAAAACCATCTAATTAAATTTGGACATGATCCGAAGCAGCAAAGGTTGTTTATCCCTTTTCAGCCATCTCTTTTCGTTCCCTTCTGTGGCGTGATCATGGATGATCCAACATTGACACATGCGCGAATGAAACGGCAATAGGGTGCCCCTAAGACCTCCCAACCTGGGAGCCACCTCTGCACCTTTGTTGCACACTTTAAAAATGTACCTGTACGGAGATTTCGACACCCATTCGTTTGAATGGTGCTCTACTGCTGCTAAAGTGCCTGGGGGCAGGCAACCTCTTCAACTCTCCTTATATTTCGCGTGCCTGCCCTCAGGCGCTAGTGCAGCAGAAGGTGAATGAGTTTTGCAGTGTCTGAACAGGTACACTTTTAAAACGCGCAACAGAAGTCTATGGGTGTCAACGACGGTATTGCCGAACTGGAGGATGTCAGAGGGACCCTTTGCAGTTTCATTCACGAAAGTGTCAAAGTTGCACCCCTCAGTAATCGCACCATACGAGAGCATAAAGAAGAAGAGCTTAAAAGGCAAAAGAACCCTTTCCTCTTTGGCCCACGCTCAGTTTTCGTCGAATCGTTTTAAACTTCTTAAAGGTTCCACCCTGCATACCAGAGCAAAAACTGCGAATGTGCTGCCCTCCAAAGGTGGCAGATTACGCTGAATGGGATCGCAGCACTACGATGTCCTTAGAGAAGATCTGAATCGTCCGGGGCTGTGAGCAATCTCGGACGTTGTGAAGAGTGTCTTCCGGTTGTTCATACGCTGTAAACCGTCGTTCTCGACTGTGAAATGTGTAAAAATGAACGCGGCAAGTGAAGGGGTAGTTTCATTTACGTATGTTATCTCGTCTGATGAGGGCTTTTCGTGTCGAGCGGCGGTGTGTCTGAAATATTTTGTCGGCGACCCATAAAACAATCACCTTATTTCAATGCTGGCCATCGAGGTTCCCACCTCCTTCGCGGAGGCGTCAAAAAAAAGGGGTGAAATGTGGGTAAATGGGAAAGAGGTCGTCACCTTTGCACTACGTGACTCCTCCACGGTGGTGTTGGGTAGAACTGTTGTAAAATTTTGTGTCATTGTGTCAGTGAACTTTTGATCTCTGCCCTTTTCCCGCGAGTGTCGACACATTGTAGTTTGCCGAAGTATGAAGCTGCAGGGTGCCACGCATTTGCACCATTACAGAGGAAAGTGGTACGCACCTTTGAGCAATATTTCAAACTTATGCGTCCCAATGTAAGACAATTATGGCGTTCGGAAAATGTGATGCTTTAACTGTGTTACGTAGTATGTTTGGCCTGTGTACACCAGGATGTCCAATTTTCGGGATTTTCGAGTACATTTCTATTGAACACTTCACTTCCACTTCGTGTTGATTGTGCGTCTCTACTGTATGTAATCTTGTCAACTGTCACGGATGTGTCTTTCATTGTGTTGTGGTGACTGCATGTAGTTTGATATCCGTATACTTATTGCTTCTTAAATAAGAATCGAAAGGCATATGTGACAAAACAAATATCTTTTTATTTAGTTGCATTGACGGACCAGGCATGCAAGATCTTTATTTCGTTTTCACTTTAGGATATCATTAATATTCAAGACATCCATTGGTAACTCATTCCCATTCGTAAGGAAATATGCTCGAGGAATGAAAAGAATTCGTTGTGTGTATTTATAAGACTTGTCATACCATGTCAGGCCAGAATATTCCCTGAGATGACGTGAACACTGTCTAGGATCAATCGTCAGTATCGCAAAGGCAAAGTACCATACGCATAAACCGTCGTGCAGGACGACCAAATGTGTTTGATGAACAGATGCCACGTCGCTTCCGCAGAGCCATACACATACAACCTGCTAATTGTCAGACCGCGGTCAATTTGAACGAGGAGGGCCAAGACCCATATCTACAAGGATTGTTCGGGGGCAAAGACCCATTTCTACAAGGATTGTTCAGGGTAAAAGGCAAAACGTAGATTTCAGCAATGCAAAACCTTCTACTGTCACAATGCTCACCCATGACGTTTGGCCAGTCACCCTATTTGGTAGGACGAGGTAAGTGCCTCACCCATTCGTCTTGCTAACGAGGAAAACCCAAGTGCCATAACACGGTTTCCCATAAATTTCTCTCTATAAAAGAGGGGTCAACGTAAGCGAACATGTGCCTCGGCTTATCCATAGATACTCCACCGTTTCTGAGAGAACGACGGTCAATGTTTCCGACGTAGTGTACGTGCCTTTTAGTGTAGGATTTATTTGAACAAAGCAGTGGCACAGTGGATAGCGTCAGAGCTTCGCAGTGTTGCACCTCGGGATCGAAACCCGATAGCTGTTCTATTTATGTTCTTATTTTTCGTGTATCTACACATGACCGTAGACGAGTACTATACGAATTTTTCCAATGTATGCTACAATGACATTGTCCTTATTAGTCTGCTAATTGCCTATGTGGTGAATGAATTCAAAAAATAAATGAATGAGAAAATTATTTCAAACTGTCTTCTGTGAAATTCCTGTAGTGTGTCATCATTTATAATCAATTTCAAGCACCAGTTTTCGGAAAATTGATCTATTATGCTTGGTTTTCCATGAAATTATTGCCAACGCCTGAAATCTACAGCGCCGGCCAGAGTGGCCGAGTGGTTCTAGGCGCTCCAGTCTGGAACTGCGCGACCGCTACGGTCGCAGGTCCAAATCCTGCCTCGGGCATGGATATGTGTGATGTCCTTAGGTTAGTCAGGTTTAAGTAGTTCTAAGTTCTAGGGGACTTATGACCTCAGCTGTTAAGTCCCATTGTGCTCAGAGCCATTTGAAATCTTCAGCAATGTTAATGACACTTCATTCTCGAGTGAGAATCGTACGAAGACATGTCACGGTGGCGAACCAGCGCTGGCATGATGCTCATGGGGTTCCACATTTCTATGTTTCGAATGTTTCTATGGTCGGTATCATCCAAGGGAACGCACCAAATCTTCCTGAAGAATAAACGAAAGAGTATAATTTAAGATTTAATCTAAGAATTGACATAAGAACGAAGTATAAGAGAATGAGAATGTAAAATGTTTGTAACCCCTGAAAATACCGTGCAATACTATGTTATATAATAACTGGATGACAGTTATTGTGAAACTCAATTGTAATTTTGCAATTAATGTAACGCCGTAATATCTCCTAATTTGATAAGAAACATTTTTGTGCTAGTCTTCTACGAACATAGGTAGATAAGTGAAACAAAATAAAATAAAACGGGTTTCGTACATGCCACTCAAAAATGTAAAACCGCGACTCTGATCACTGTGGCAGCGGTTAGGATCAGCTTGGCGCACGCTACAAATTGAATAAACTGCGACAAAAATTCTGAGGGTCTTTTCCTCAGAAACGGAGGAGTATCTACGCTTATTTGGACTCCTGTTCCAGTGAGCGAAGTTACTGGGAACTTGGGCGATGGCACTTTCCGTGTTCTCCTTGTCACAGCTCCGGCATGATGTCTAAGTCTCTAAGTGCTTCATGTGGGGGTATCAAGTGTCTAAAAGAAAACTCAGCTTTTCATAGCAATAAAACTGTAGTAGCCGTTGAGGCACAAACACATGTTAAGCAGAAATTTTAGTACTGAAATGTGGGCGGCAACAGCAATTAAACACAACAAATGTTATCAGTGGATTGAACATATAGCAACCAATTTTAACTGGGGCACAGATGATTACGCAGGAGCCGTGACTGAAAAATTTATATTTTGTGTTTGTCCGAGCTGACTGCATTAAATTTATAAAATTTTTGAGGACATAACACAAAGCATTAAACCACGTTTATGTTCTTGCTACCAGTAATTATGAATAAAAAGATGAATTTTTTATATAAATTACGATTAAATATATGTTAATTAACCCTTCTCTTTGTTGATGAATATGGAAATTAAAAGAAGAAACATGTTGCTTTTAGTGAGATTCGAAGCAGCAGCTAAACAGTTACTTTTATGCTGAGCTATCAGCAGTTTTTATATGTAGGTTTTCTAAATCCTTGTTTTTTCAAAGTTCAAAGGAAATTTAATGTTAAGCCCTTTCATCTTTTTAAAATGAGGAATGTTCTGCTTTTTGACATGCGTTTGCTCTTTCTAGCTTTATCTCTCGCGCCTTGAAAACGTTTAAGTGTTACATGTTAGTAAAAATCGAAATTCTGCTTCTTTAGAAATAATACTTTGTATTTAATTGCAATTGACCTGAAGGAAAAATACGAAGTGCATGAATTCAATTGGCCTTCAATGGCTTTGTTAATAAACAAAGCCATTTATTTATTTTCATTTCTAACTTACATACCTGTTAGATTAGCACCCCCCGCCTTTAAATGTTCTTAAAAAATCCTTGATTCTCAAAGCTAAAAAATCTATTAAATACAAGACATTCTACCGACAACCATGTTAATAAATTGCTTATAAATTGCTTTCTTTTTAGTGTAGAGAGCTCAAAAATTTTCTATTCTTCAAAAGAATCAAGAAAAAATGTCAGTCAAGCGCCCTTTTCAGACTAAGGACGTTGTAAGCATTATCAAATGATAGATGCCTTATAAGGTAATACCTTCACAGATGTTGAGATGGTGAAATCAAATGAACCTATGGCATTACTGGTCAGAAAACCCCTTCTGAGGTTGTTCAACCACCAGGTAGCAAGACTTTCTATTAGGTTGGTGCATAGTTTCGTAGTGCTTCTCCACAAGTTTAATAAACACAACAGAGACTTTAGTCAGCAATAACATGTCGTTGTTCATTATTTACAACAGTCTTCCAACACTGGGAAAACATTTCGATTTCGCGACTTTAGAAATCACGTGTTATTGTGGCGACGAACTCTTGAAGCCATGTTCGGATCGCATTTCCACCCGGAAAGAAAATTCCTTAAATGTTGCTCGGCAGAAAGAGGAAAAGCTGAAAATCTGAGGGCACATCAGGTGAATAAGGTAGGTGCGGAATGACTTCTCAACCCAGCTCGAGTGTACTGTTTTTTGTCAGTCTTCCTCGTCGTTGTACTTAGATTGCGTGGATTGGGTCTGCTAGATGTCTCTGTTTTTGGCAATAAATGTCAGCAGTGATGGTTACACCTCGGGGAAGCTATTCGTAGCACACCATACCGCCGCTGTTCCACCTCATACGTAACGTTATCTACTGTGGATGCGGACAGGTGTTGGTACGTGTAGTTGCTGTTTTCTTTTCTCTTGGGGGGTGCCATGACGGGCTCAACCATTCCCTTCTTTTACTTATTTTACAAAACATACTGTTTCTCCCCAATGTTATTCAATCTGTATATTGAGCAAGCAGTAAAGGAAACTAAAGAAAAATTCAGAATAGGTGTTATAATCCATGGAGAAGAAATAAAAACTTTGAGGTTCGCTGATGGCATTGTAATTCTGTCAGAGACAGCAAAGGACTTGGAAGAGCAGTTGAACGGAATGGACAGTATCTTGAAAGGAGGATATGAGATGAACATCAACAAAACCAAAACGAGGTTAATGGAATGTAGTCGAATTAAGTCGGGTGATGCTGAGGGAATTAGAATAGGAAATGAGACACTTAAAGTAGGAAAGGAGTTTTGCTATTTGGGAAGCAAAATAACTGATGATGATCAATCTAGAGACGATATAAAATGTAGACTGGCAATGGCAAGGAAAGCGTTTCAGAAGAAGAGAAATTTGTTAACATCGAGTGTAGATTTAAGTGTCAGGAAGTCGTTTCTGAAAGTATTTGTACTATGGAGTGTAGCCTTGTACGGAAGTGAAACATGGACAATAAGTAGTTTGGACAAGAAGAGAATAGAAGCTTTTGAAATGTGGTGCTACAGAAGAATGCTGAAGATTAGATGGGTAGATCACATAACGAATGAGGAGGTATTGAATAGAATTGGGGAGAAGGAGAGTTTGTGGCACAACTTGACGAGAAGAAGGGACCGGTTCGGAGGACATGTTCTGAGACATCAAGGGATCACAAATTTAGCACTGGAGGTCAGCGTGGAGGGTAAAAATCGTAGAGGGAGACCAAGAGATGAATACACTAAGCAGATTCAGAAGGATGTGGTCGCAGTAGGTACTGGGAGATGAAGAAACTCGCATAGGGTAGCATGGAGAGCTGCATCAAACCAGTCTCAGGAATGAAGAACACAACAACAACAACTATATCTCGTCCCCAGTAACGATACAGGATAGGAATGGTCGGTGTTGTCCAGGTGAGCCAATTAACGGCGGGCAAACAGGGGTGCCTACGTGGCCATCCGCTCATTTTTTTTTTTTATTTTGGCTTAGAGACTGCTGTACTCAAAAACCGATTTTTCAACGTTCGCCATTGCCGGCAAATGTGGCACGATGGTGGAATGATCTCAGGTCATCATATTTGCCAGTTCTCGAGTAATGCGTTTAAAAGGTCTTCATCAAACATTGAAAGTCTTCCTGAATATCGAGAGTTACTCATGTCAAAACGACCCTCTTTAAAACGAGAGAACCATTTTCTTCCTTTGCTCTGTGCAATGTCTTTATCTCCACAAACGGTGCGAATGTTTCTGGTTTCCTTTGCTGTTCTCACCCTCTGTTTATCTCAAACAGAAGAATATGCCGGAAATTTTGCTACTTCTCCACTTCGCACACCATTCTGTATCGCCTACAGCTCCACTGCCTCGAAAGGACAAAATGAAATAAGTTAGCTCAAATAGCAACAATGAACTAAAAATTAAAAAATGACAGTCGATCAATACATCCGTAGCAACGGGAATGCCAACATGCAAAATTTTATCGCTACAAACTTATGCACCAACCTAAAGATCTGAAGACACTTGCGCGCGTTGTGCATCTTTGTGACGCAGATCGGATGAAATGATTAGGATAACACACACAGTGCACAGGCGAAGGAAACCTCTGATCCGGAATCGAAGCCGGGACCCCGCGATATAGAGGCAGCGATCTCTAACCGCTATCAATGTGCTGCGGAATTTAAGATGGTAAAACACTTGTTTCCACCGACATAAATTCTTATTACACTGTTTGTAGATCTGTCCTCCCGCTACCCAACTTCCGCTAATTTCCAGTGAGTCGGAATTCGATACGTTGCCGCGTAGCTGTGTCTTCTGTCAAGAACGTCGGTGATCAGTCAGCGAACAGGAGAAAAAGAGAAAACAGGATCAGGCAGAAGCGCACAGCGAATCGGATCCATCGTGGGCGGGGCACTTGCTGCAGTCATTGTTAATGAGGCCGCTTTGTCCTCGGGAGCCGCGCTTTAGCCGGCGCCTGCCGTCCCGTCGCAGAAAGCCAGTAATGAATAGCTGTCAGCCAGAGGCGCTGCAATCGATACCGCATCGGAAAGGCTCACGCAGGTTTCAGAAGGGCTGCCCACTGGATCACTGGGCTTTGGCGGGCTTACGGCGAGTTGTGGCGGCGATGTAACGTGGAATAACGGGGGCGCTTCGGTGTCTGCCAATCAGGGAGCGCACTTCATTTGTCGCTCTGTGACTCAATATAGTCTGTACTCGGCCCATTAAATGCGTGTGGATATCCAAACTCATAATCCATATCCCCCAGAAGCTTTTCTTTACGAAGACTCCCTCCTAAACCCTTAACGACGCGTCTAGCATAGGTATGAGACTGGCGATATACCATCAGACTTTCGCAAAAACATCATCCACACAATTCAGAAGACAGCAAGAGCCGACAAGTGCGAGAGTCATCGCACCTTCTGCTTAACAGTACATGCACCGAAGTTGGTGAAAAAAAATACACACAAGAAATAAAAAAATTGAGTATCTGTCAGTTTGGCTTTAGGGAAGGCAAAGGCACCATAGAGACTATTCTGATCTTCCGGCTGGTAATGTAAGCAAGACTGTAGATTAGAACGAGACGTCTGCATAGGATTTGTCGACCTCGAAGAAGCATTGGCGAACGTGAAACGGTGTAAAATGTCCGAAACTCTGAGAAAAATAGTGTTAAGACATAGGGAACAACGGGTTATATACAATATCTACAAGAACCAAAAGGGAACAATAAGACTGGAAGACCAAGAACGAAGTGCTCGGTTTAAATAGTGTGTAAGGCAGGAGTGCAGTCTTTTACCCCTACGGTACAGCCTGTACATCGAAGAAGCAATAATGGAAGTAAAAGATAAGTTCCAAAGTGGAATTATAATTCATGGTGAAAGGATATCAATGGTAAGATTCGCTGACGAGATCGCTATGCTGAGCGAACTAAAGAAGAATTATAGGATCCGCAGAATGGAATGAACAGTCTAATGAGTAAATCGAAGAAAGGTGAAAGTAATGAGAGACGCAGCAGAAACCAGAACAGCAAGAAAATATTAGGAATGGTGATCATGATGTAGATGAAGTTAGGGAATTCTCTTATCGTGGCAGCAAAACAACCCGTGACAGATGGAGCAAGAAGGACACATAAAGCTTACTAGCACTGACAAAAAGGGCATTCTTTCCCAAGAGAAGCTTACCAAAATCAAACATAGGCCTTAACTTGAGAAAGAAATTCATGAGAATGTACGTTTGCTACACAGTATTGTATGGTACAGAACTATTTACTATGGGAAGAAATATAGGCTTCCTGGAAACCGAAAGAGAAGAGAATCGAGACATTTCAGATGTAGTGGCACAGAAGAATGTCAGAAATTAGTCGGACTGATAACATAAGAAATGAGGAGGTTCCCTGGAGAATCGGCGATAAAAGCAATATATGGAAACAACTGACAAGATCAAGAAGGGTCAGGGTGTCAGTGTCTTACATGACGGAATGACTCCCATGGTACTAGAGAGAGCTGTAGAGGGTAAAAACTGTAGAGAAAGACAGAGATTGGAATACATGCTGTAAATAATCGAGGAATAGGCTGCAATTGCTACTTGCTACTCTGAGACGAAACGTTTGGCACGGCGGGACAGGAATACGTGGCGGGCAGCATCAGACCAGTCAGAAGACTGATGATTCAGAAAAAAAAGCTTAACAGCCGTGGCGTCACTAAAGCTTTCCTTTCTTTCTGTCACTCCTTTCACACTCTATCTCTGAATAGCTACACACACACACACACACAGTCACTCATTCACACACACACACACACACACACACACACACACACACAGTCGCTCATTCACACACACACACACACACACACACACACATACACACACACACACACACACACACACACACACACACACATACACACCGTCTCCATCCCCCTCTTCCATATTTACCCCGAATTATTTTAGTTACTGACATATATCGTTGACATTTTCTAAATGAATTACTGACTTTCCTGACTCACAAAACTCAACAGGTCCACCTAAAAAATCATTTTGTACCCATGTCAAGCTGAGAGCACACATGTACCCATGTTAGGCTGAGAGCACACATGTACCCATGTCAGGATGAGAGTACACATGTCTGTTTTGACTGTTTTTAACTGTTGAGAGTATTTTCACCTGTATTCTTTAATTCGTTATCAATGTGCTACTTCAACATTTACTTAGTTATGACATGTAACAGATATAATCTTGAACAAACCAGTACTTCTGGCGAAGCAAAAAATTTGTTCTTCTGTCACTTCTTTCTTCCCTTACCTCTGAAATCCGGCGTAAATAGTTATTTATGTATAAATTCATCCACTGTTTTTAAAATGTCAGCCATTTACATACATGTCTAAAAAGTATAAACCACATAAACTTGACAGGCAAGAACTTAAGCATCACTGGAAGTATTTACAGCAGCATATGTATTTATTTACTCAACGAAAGATCCTAACACTGTTTTAACCCTTTGAATACCGTTGAGACGTATGGGTCCCGCGATAGGTTACCAGGGAACTGCTCCACTTATTGCTGTTATCAATGTCCCTCTAGTAAAGGGATGCCTACTAATTGTTAGCAGAATTACTAACCGCACCTGTAGGTTATGCTGTTCTCAGGTTTCATTGTTAACCTTCGTCTCCGTAGTGTCACGTCGAATTAATTCGCACCTGCAGATAGGCAAACCAATTGCCAGATTCACAAAGCGGGCTGCCTTCGCGCCTTCCCGGACACATTGCGTCAACGACTTGTGCCCACATCACAGACGAAGCACCTCTGTTGTAAGTTACAAACTTGGAGAGATGCCCTTCCACTTATGTGTGTCTGTGTTCAGTATGTGCTGTAGTTTTTGCGCAGTCGTCATCTGCAAACATGGAGGCACTTATGAATAAATCTGCAAGGGCCATCCCCCCCCCCCCCCCACACACACACACACTCCCCCCCCCCCCTTGAAAAACGAAACGATGGGAAACATGTTTTTCATATTGTTACGTCTGACAAACATTAATTAAAGTAACCATACATTAATGGTTTTGAAATAAAATTTGTAGACAAAGGGTTAAGACCTGATCCAAAATAACGTTGCTGTATATTCTTTCCCTCTGAAATAGAATTTCTGTATTGCTGCATATTCTTTGCACATATTAGTTTACAAAGTATTACAGTGCGTATGTGATGTATTACGACAGAGAAAGGAACATATGAACATTGGTTTTAGTTGTTTTACTTTCACATTTACGTTTGTTATTTAATCGAACATGTCCACAGCGTCACGTTCTGAAATAGTGTTTTGTATTTCTCCGCTAGATAGTGCCACAGGTTACCCCAAAGTAGTAACACAGCACACACATGCCATGCTAATATATACAAATCCACCCGATGATGGGACTTTAAATCTTTCAAAGGCTTTGTTGAAATAAAAAGCAGTGGCTGGTAAGAGCAAATTTGCTGTTTCATTCGAGTAGTGAAACAGTACGAAAACAGGGAAGTTAGTTATACTGCACCTGAGGCTATGCACCAGAATAACGATCTTCTATATTTAGGCATGTTCGCACGGCAGCTTACACTGAACATTATGACCACCTACTTTGTAGCAAACCAGTATTGCTTCATTAGATTACTGTGATCAACATTAATATAAGATCTCAGTAAAAACCATGAAAGATGACGTGCTCCCACAATAACAGAACAAATATTTACAAGTTATTTTAAAGAAATTGCTGCAGTCATATTTACACCAAGAATTAAATATATTTGAGAACAAGGACATAATTACTTTAATTAACAAATTTCTATAAAATAATTGTAATCTTCCTAGCGTAAGTATGTTAAAAACACCGACCTTGTATATAAGGGCTTTACAATAACTGCTCTGTCTGCCATATGTCTCCTACCTCTGTGACCATCACCGCTCTAAGAATTTCGAATTGCACCCTCCCATCACCACATCTCTCATGCATGTAAGTAGCAAAACATATACTATGTAAGGGAGAGCCACCTGTGAAACAACAAATGCCGTGTCCGGAAGTTATGTAAACACTGTTCGGTCTTCTACATCGATATGACTATCGCCAAGTCATCGGTTAGGGTGTATACTGGCGACATACAATATCCTGTTGCAGATCGTACCCCACAACGTGACAGCCGTTACCTTGGTGCCTTTTTCACAAGACGTTCCATCCGTACTCTCCTCCTTGACACCGGTTCCTCAGAACACTGCAAGTGGAAACTGGCGTAACTACGCGTCTTTGGGTCTCGCCAGCCACCTGGCCTCTATTTACATTAATTTCTTCGGTCTGAGCATTTATTTTCAGTAACTATTTCTTTTCTTCGATCTCTTTTAATTTTCGGTATTTTTAATTTTCTGTCCCATCCATTATCCCATCCTCCCCCCCCCCCCCCCCCCCAGCCCCTTCACCACCCACCTCACTTAATTTCATGCTTTCCATTCTTAGTAACTCTTGCACGATGTTTTCTCAATAGTCTCTGTCTTGCTTATTGTCCTATATTTCAACTTTAAGCTCTCAGGTTTTCAACTCTCGTCCGTGCGATCCCCAACAATCAGTCTTTCCTTCTCATCCAAACCCGGGGGTTCTGTGCAACTTTCCTTTTTTTTCCCAGCCCGCCTCCGCTTGGCGAGTATACTTTTTATCCACGCAGTTATATTATTAAATACCATTCAAAATCCAAGATAGGAGAATTTCAACTCTCGTCCGGTGCGATCCCCAACAATCAGTCTTTCCTTCTCATCCAAACCTGGGGGTTCTGTGCAACTTTCCTGTATTTTTCCCAGCCCGCCTCCGCATGGCGAGTATACTTTTTATCCACGCAGTTATATTATTAAATACCATTCAAAATCCAAGATGGGAGAATTTCAACTCTCGTCCGGTGCGATCCCCAACAATCAGTCTTTCCTTCTCATCCAAACCTGGGGGTTCTGTGCAACTTTCCTGTATTTTTCCCAGCCCGCCTCCGCTTGGCGAGTATACTTTTTATCCACGCAGTTATATTATTAAATACCATTCAAAATCCAAGATGGGAGAATTTCAACTCTCCTCCGGTGCGATCCCCAACAATCAGTCTTTCCTTCTCATCCAAACCTGGGGGTTCTGTGCAACTTTCCTGTATTTTACGCAGCTCTCCTCCGCTTGGCGAGTATACTTTTTATCCACGCAGTTATATTATTACATACCATTCAAAATCCAAGATGGGAGAATTTCAACTCTCCTCCGGTGCGATCCCCAACAATCAGTCTTTCCTTCTCATCCAAACCTGGGGGTTCTGTGCAACTTTCCTGTATTTTTCCCAGCCCGCCTCCGCTTGGCGAGTATACTTTTTATCCACGCAGTTATATTATTAAATACCATTCAAAATCCAAGATGGGAGAATTTCAACTCTCCTCCGGTGCGATCCCCAACAATCAGTCTTTCCTTCTCATCCAAACCTGGGGGTTCTGTGCAACTTTCCTGTATTTTTCGCAGCTCGCCTCCGCTTGGCGAGTAGACTTTTTATCCACGCAGTTATATTATTAAATACCATTCAAAATCCAAGAATTTCAACTCTCGTCCGGTGCGATCCCCAACAATCAGTCTTTCCTTCTCATCCAAACCTGGGGGTTCTGTGCAACTTTCCTGTATTTTTCCCAGCCCGCCTCCGCTTGGCGAGTAGACTTTTTATCCACCCAGTTGTATTATTAAATACCATTCAAAATCCAAGATGGGAGAATTTCAACTCTCGTCCGGTGTGATCCCCAACAATCAGTCTTTCCTTCTGATCCAAACCCGGGGGTTCTGTGCAACTTTCCTGTATTTTTCCCAGCCCGCCTCCGCTTGGCGAGTAGACTTTTCATATATTATTAAATACCATTCAAAATCCAAGATGGGAGAATTTTTTATTCAAGACAACATATTTCCACAGTCGTTGCTGTCATTTTCTAATCATAAACGTCGTTTTGCATAAAACATGCTCATGTTACGCCGAAACTCATGCACAAGATGTCGAGTGGATTATACTCAGCACATTATAAACGTTTGTCATCGCTAAAATATTTAAAAACACAAGGCACATTGACCAAAAGGCCATGTCCATATACATACTGCCTATAGACGCTTTTAACATGATACAAATACGGTACACAATAGCACACCTGTTTACATTTGCTGGAAACACACTCAATGTGCGTCCAATATCTGTCAGCATGTGTCCAGCATATGTAAACATATGTGGTATTGTGTACCGTATTTGTGTACCGTATTTGTACCCTGTAACAAGAATCTGTGAGAAATATGTATATGGACATCATGACCTCTGGGACAAGGTGTTTTTTATTTTTGAATATTTTAGCGATGACTATCGTTAATAATGTGTTGACTTATATCCCCATGACATTTTTTGGATCAGGTTCAGCGTAAAATGAGCATGTTTTACTACCAAAGAACGTTTGTGACCTGAAGATGACAGAAAGACTGTTGGAACCGGTTGTCTTGAACAAAAAAATATTTTGTGCGATCTGGGCTTCTGAATGGTTTTTTAACAGCTAAAACAGATCGCCGTTCAATAATCTCGTAACGGGAATATTCAGTTCAATTAATCTATATTTTCAAAATTAATTATATTTGTTGAACTGTAATATGACTGATATGTTCTATATTTTGGAAGAATGATCCACTGGTGAATAGAACTATATTATATATATATATATATATATATATATATATATATATATATATATATATATATATATATATATACGGTGAGTCACCTAACATTACCGCTGGATGTATTTCGTAAACCACATCAAATACTGACGAACTGATTCCACAGACCAAACGTGAGGAGACGGGCTAGTGTAATTGTTTAATACAAACCACACAAAAATGCACGGAAGTATGTTTTATAACACAAACCTACGTTTTTTAAATGGAACCACGTTAGTTTTGTTAGCACGCCTGAACATATAAACAAATACGTAATCAGTGCCGTTTGTCGCATTGTAAAATGTTAATTACATCCGGAGATATTGAGATATTGTAACCTAAAGTTGACGCTTGAAACCTGCGACGTTCAATTTGGGTGTTGTAACAAACACGGGCCATGGTCGGCGAGCAGCATCTGCAGGGACATGTTTACGATGATAACCGTGTTTACGAGGGTGGCTGTAGTGCATTGTTGTGGTTTGGTCTAGCTGTTGCAGTGTCCGCCTGTAGCGCTTGCTGCTATTGTTATTCTGCATTCGTCTCCGCACGAAGACCAACTGTAGTACACCGTGTTACCAGACGTCTGTGATAGTGTAGTGTTGTAGGTACTGTGACCATGGTGTATTCTAACTCTGAAAAGGCGGAGATGATACTCATCTATGGCGAGTGTCGACGAAGTGCAGCTAAAGCCTGCAGGGTGTATGGAGAACGGTACCCGGACAGAGAGTATCCAACGTGCCGCACATTGCAAAACATCTACCGCCAACTGTATGCAACAGGTAAGGTCGTAGCACGCAAACGGGTCCGTAACAGACCCGTCACAGGAGAAGCGGGTGCAGTTGGTGCGTTCGCTGCTGTTGCCATGAACCCACACATAAGTACATGGGACATTGCGAGAGCCGGTGGACTGAGTCAAAGTAGTGTGATGCGCATACTGCATCGTCACCGCTTTCACCCGTTTCATGTGTCGCTACATCAGCAATTACATGGTGATGACTTTAGTCATCGAGTGCAATTCTGTCAATGGGCATTAATAGAGAATGCGTTGCAGTTCTACCTCAAAAATGTCCCACTGGAAACGCGTCGACGTATGTGGTATCAGCATGATGGTGCACCTACACATTCCGCAATTAACACTAGGCTGACCCTTGACAGGATGTTTGACGGGCGTTTCATAGGACGTGGAGGACGCATAAATTGGCCAGCCCGTTCTCCTGATTTTACACCTCTGGACCTCTTTCTGTGGGGTACGTTAAAGGAGAATGTCTACCGTGATCTGCCTACAACCCCAGAGGTTATGAAACAACGTATTGTGGCAGCCTGCGGCGACATTACACCAAATGTACTGCGGCGTGTACCACATTCATTACGCCAGAGATTGCAATTGTGTGCAACCAATGATGGCCACCACATTGAACATCTATTGGCCTGACATGTAGGGACACACTCCATTCCACTACGTAATAGAAAACGGAAACCACGTGTGTACGTGTACCTCACCCCTCATGGTAATGTACATGTGCGTCAGTGAAAAAGACCAATAAAAAGGTGTCACCATGTGGACGTAATGTGCTGTTACAGTCTGTTCTGTACCTAAGGTCCATCACCGTTCCCTTTAGATCCCTACGTAATTCGGTGCTCTCCGATACACACGATCGAACAGCGGAGGAGTGGTACTTAAGCGTCAAATTTAGATTACAAAATCTCCGGATATAGTTAACATTTTACAATGCAACAAACGGCACTGATTATGTAATTGTTTATATGTTCAGATGTGCTAACAAAACTAACGGGGTTCCATTTAAAAAAAACGTAGGTTTGTGTTAAAAAACATACTTCCGTGCATTTTGTGATGGTTTGTATTAACCAATTACTCTAGCCCCTCTCCTCACGTTCGGTCTGTGGAATCGATTCGTCAGTATTTGATGTGGGTTACGGAATATATCCAGCGGTAATGTTAGGTGACTCACGCTGTATATACGATAATGATGAAGATATCTAAAAAGGCAAGGTAATAATATGGGCTCGATCAAAGTAGTTGTCGTACCGACAGGCAGGCAAGTTCATTTCATGATTTCATCCAAGGGAGGCATCTGATGGTATCTGAGACAAGGAAACTTCGTGTCGCAGGCTGTGTAAATGCGACCGACACACTGTTGCGTTTACAGATATTTCTGGATGGATCTGACTCGTGATTACTCGGACAGTTCGTGCCGGCTGCGAGGGAACTTTGTTATTCAACTTCGCTTCAGACACTCGATTTGAATATGCAAATGACTTCCTTGTCGATAAACGGCAGACGGGATGGTCACGGCCAGCTTTCATTTGTACAGTGCGCTTCTGGGGAGAATAATCGTTCTGAATGTCGGACGAGAATATCTGACAACTGCGCTTTTAGAATTATCAAAATAGCGAGACGGAGGTATCGCCAGGAGTGCGGCAGGGAACTATGACAGAACCGAGTTTGGTCTCTAGATACGTAAATGATGTGTCGGTAAGGGTGAGCAACTACTTGCGGCTCTTTACTGATGACGCTGTAGTTTACAAGAAGGTGCTGTCCTTGAGTGACCGTGGGGAGATACAGCATAATTTAGTGTGATGCATGGCAGCTTACTCTAAATGTGGAAGGAGATAATGCGGATCAGTAGAAAAAAAGGTCAAGTAATGCTCGAATGCAGTATTAGTGGTGCACTGCTTGACACAGTCACTACGTAATGTTTGAAATCAAATGAAATAGAACGAGGATGTAAGCTCGTTTATAGTGGTGGTGGACTCAAGATTGTTGATAGAATTGTGGGCAGGTGTAGCTCATTTGTAGAGGAGATCGAATACGGAACGGTTATAAGTTCTTGAGTACTGCCCCACCAGGTCGGATTAAAGAAATTAGAAATTTGGAAATTCGTGGTAATGACAATGGGTCCAAACTGCTGAGGTCATCGGTCCCTAGGCTTACACACTACTTAACCTAACTTAAACTAACTTACGCGAAAGACAACACACACACACACACATGCCCGAGGGAGGACTCGAAACTCCGACGGGGGGAGCCGCGCGAACCGCGCAAGAAGCCTCATACCGCACGGCTACCCCGTGCGGCAGAAATTAGACAAACCACGTTTCTAGATTTATTAATGGTAAGTTCGATCAACACACTCATATGGCGGAAATGCGCCGTGAACTCAAATGGGAATACCTGGAGGGACGAAGACATCCTATTCACGAAACACTATTGAGGAAATAGAGAGAACCGGCATTTGCAGCTGACTGCAGAGCGATTCAACCCCCAGCAAAGTGAATCTTGCGTATGGTCCAAGAAGACAAGATAAAGGAAATTAGGACTTATATATAGGCATACTGACAGTAAGCTTTTTCCACCGCTTCATCTACCTGTGGAACAGAGAAGGAAATAACTACTAGTGGTACGAGATACCCTCCATCGTGCTTTGCATTGTGGGTCGAGGAGTATGTATGCAGATGCAGAAGTAGACCGCTATAAAGTATGGAACGTTATGAAGAATTTCTCAAAATGTTTGTCAAACATTAATATTTTGAAAAAATTTTCTGGAACCACCTGCCCTTTTAAGTTCATTAGCTCTCAGTCTACATCTAACTCTTTGATTTTGATTGAAAACAGTCTTCCTCTTTAACATTAATAACCTATTAAATGTTGGTTTTGTTGTAACACCAACATCACATTTTAGACTGCGAACAAAGATCATATGAACTGTTGTTACCAATATGATATTCGTTCGATATATTTTTTACTCATGAAGATGGTAGCGTAACCCGCAAAATATATGTGGATGGACTTGGATAAAGAACCAAAGATTATTGACAGTTTCAGAGGGAGAATTAGTGAACGTTAGACTGAAGTTCTAGTGGGGTATGGCTTGGGTAGATTGGGGCTTGGGCGGGGATTTTACAGGCGTGGGCTTACATTGGCGCTCAGTCTTTACTGAACAAACTACGTATTTTGCTCCGGAATCAACGAAATACACAACAGTTTAACAAACTGAAACGAAATACATGGCTCAGCTATAGTTTCTGACGCATTTCGCATTAGAGCGACGCAATAAATGAATTAAAATTTCTTCTGAAATTAACATTACTCAAGTAATAACAAGAACAGAAACATTGCACAAAATTTGGCCACCTGGCTCCAAAATTCAATAAGCACTAAATAAAAATCACGTTTAATCAGAACCAACTTAATACAAACGATAAATTCATAATAGTAGTCCTCAGACTTTATAATAGGACACTCATACATCCGCTAACCACTCCTTCCACCAGATACTCACTGCTAGTAACACTACTGCCAACCGACTAGAATCCTATCTACGCAGGACGAGCACTTATAGATCTTTCTTAAAACATATACAAAATCTTGGCTACGCTCGCATCATAATCGTTACAACCAGAATTTACAGAGCTTTCGTTTCGAGACAGCTAACGCACTCTCAGCATGCAGCAAACACATTGACAACGTACAACACGGTGCACACGGCTGCTCTGCGTGGAATATGGCTGGAAAAATCGTTCACTCACAAGGAAAAATTACCAATCGAACCTCATATTTTAAGGAGAGGAAAGCACACCTACAAGACATCAGCCCAATAATCGACCCCGCCTGACAATTTGGGGCATAATTTTGATAACATGGAGTTATGAAATTCTGAATGTACGGTTTTTAAACTTCGTACATACCAGTTTTCTGTCGCACGCTCCGCTCCACTTTTGGCGCCAAAGCAGGAGAGCGAAGTACTCTACAGCGGATTGACAACCAGAGCCCTCCTAATCAGCCGACCGTTGTGGCCGAGCAGTTCTAGACGTTTCAGTCCGGAACCTCGCTGCCGCTACGGTTGCAGGTTAGAATCCCGCCTCGGGCATGGATGTGTGTGATGTCCTTAAGTTGGTTAGGTTTAAGTAGTTCTAAGTTCTAGCGGACTGATGACCTCAGAAGTTAAGTCCCATAGTGCTCAGAGCCATTTGAACCTCCTAATCACAGGATGTTGCTGGCTGGGGGAGAGCAGTGCGCGAAAAAGGATTATGTAATATAAGATAGTAATAGGGCTATCAACCTCACGCAATTACACGTTCAGCTTCATTTTAACGATATCATCGTATTAGCCTTCTGCAGTAGTCATACAATTAGATGACGAAAGTCATGGGATAGTAAAAAGCTCGTACACAGATAGCGGTAGTACCGCGTACAAAAGATGTAAAAGGGCAGTGTATTGGCGGAGCGGTCGGTTGTACTCAGGTCATTCATGTGAAAAAGTTTCCGACATGATTGTGGTCGCACGACGGAAATGAAGCCTTTGAACACGGAATGGTAGTTGGAGCAAGACGCATGGGACCTTCTATTTTGGAAATCGTTAGCGAATCCAGTATTCTGAGATCCACAGTGTCAAGAGCTTGGCGAGAACACAAAATTTTAGGCAGTACCTCTCAACATGGACAGCGTAGTGGACGTAGGCATTCACTTAACGACCGAGAGCAGCGGCGTTTGCGTGGAGTTGCCAGTGCTAACAGACAAGTAACACTGCGTGAAATAATCTCAGAGTTCAATATGGGACCTACTACGACTTTTTCGTTTGGACAGAGCAGAGAAATTTGGCGTTTATGGGCTATGGCAGAAGACGACCGACGCTAGCACCTTTGCTAACTGAATGACATCGGCTCAGCGTTTCTCCTGTCCTCGTGACGAAATCAGTTCACCACTAGACGACTGTCCCGTGGCCTATTCCTAGGACCCTAATTTCAGTTGATAAAGAGCTGACGGTAGGGCTCGTGTGTGGCACAGACCCCTCGAATTCGTGAACCCATATCTGAACAAGTTTTTGTGCAAGCTGGTCGTGGCTCCATAACGGTGTGGACTGCTTTCACGTGGAATAGACTGGGTCCACTGGTCCAACTGAACAGATTATTGACAGCAATTGGCTATTTTTGGCTATTTTGAGACCATTGTTGCCATTGATAGACGCCATGTTCCGAAAAAAACAATTAAATTTTTATGGATGTCAATCTGCCACGTGACCGGGCCGCAGTTGTTTGCGATTGGTTTGAAGAACATTCTGGGGAGTTCGAGTTCCTGACATGAATTCCATTCGCGGTTCTAGGCGCGCAGTCCGGAACCGTGTGACTGCTACGGTCGCAGGTTCGAATCCTGCCTCGGGCATGGATGTGTGTGATGTCTTCAGGTTAGTTAGGTTTAAGTAGTTCTAAGTTCTAGGGGACTGATGACCACAGCAGTTGAGTCCCATAGTGCTCAGAGCCATTTTTTGAACATGAATTCCATAGAACATTGTTTTTGTGGAAAGTAATCGAGAGATCAGTTTGTGCACAAAATCCTCCAACGGCAACACTTCCCCAATTGTAGACGGCCTTAGAGGCAGTATGGCTCAGTATTTCTGCAAGGGACTTCCAACGACTTACTGAGTCCATGCGAGGTCGAATTGCAGTACACCGGCAAAAGGAGGCAATCACGATATTAGGAGGTATCTCATGACGTTTGTCACCTCAGTATATATATATCAAAAATAAATAGATCTAAGCAGCCAAGAAATGAAAATGAACACACTTCTCATGCCGCTATCGCAGTATAGTTCCAAGATGATCGGTTTCAACAGGCTTATACTTACATCATCTAATCTTATGAAACGTGTTGTAAAACTGCCAGTTCAATAAAATCAGATGATGGCAGCATCAGAGTGCTGAAATCGGTCATCTTCGAACAACAGAAGTGTTTACACTGCAATCGCGGCATACAAAGTGTGTTCATTTTCAACCGTACCGATCGCCCCCATGGCACAACATGTGTGCGTTACAAAACTCAGAAATTATTGTAGAATGTACTTATTGACTTTCGATTCACAGTTTAATAATGCTAGACACTTTGAAAAAAGCGTAACTCCTTCAAACATATAAGGGGGGATCAAGAAGTTCCCATTTGAGGGCGTTACCGGGCGTTGCGTATATATAACGTAGGGTGACTCTGATGCGGGTATTTAAGCACCTACTCCTAGGCAAGGAATTAGTGTGGCATTCATGTCTGTCAATGCACGTGCGATAAACGTGGGAACGTGTACTATGGCGACGTTATTAGCAAATGCGTCGAAACAGGACGAACGTGCTGCTTTCGTTTCTAGAGTGCCGAAGAACAAACATCGGTAGACACTAGTCATAGAATGAAATATGCGTATGGGGTACCGTTGTGGAATGGTGCTGCTGCAGCATGATAACGAACGTCCGTATAATCCAAATTTCGTGTCGCAGAAATTACGCCATTTTAAGTGTTAGAAACTCGAGCACCCTCCCCGCCACTCTCCCACCACCCCCCTCCCTCTGACTATCAGCAGGCCTTCGGTCCCTCGAAATAGGCCTTGATGGGTCGACGATTCCTGTGGAACGAAGATGTGCAGCTTTCATTGCCGGACTTCTTCACGCAGGACGCGACGTCTTACCAAACGGCTGTCTTGAACCTGGTAGGTCGTGGGATGATTGCATCAACGCTCACGGCGATTTTGCCTCATAGGCATACCGATTGTATTTGATATTTAAGAGAGGTCGCTTGTCGCAGTTGTATAATTGCAGAACTTTCGGAATACTTTCGATAATTCCGTTGCAGAAACATCTACACGTATGTAAACTCTAAGACGAACGACGCACCACGCAGGAATTATCCGGATCGGGCAGATATACGTGAACAGACAAATGATTGAAATTTCAGATAAAGAAGACGATTTATTCAAGAGATAAGCTTCACAAAATGAGCCAGTCAATAACGCGTCAGTCCACCTCTGTGCCTTAACGTATACAGTTATTCGACTTGGCACTGATTGATAGAGTTGTTGGGTGTCCTCTCCAGGGATATGGTGCGAATTCTGTCCAACTGGCGCCACAGATCGTCAAAATCCCGAGCTGGTTGGAAGGCCCTGCCCATAATAATCCAAACGTCCTTAATTGGGAGGGAGGGAGGGGAAAATCCGGCGACCTCGCTACCCAATTTAGGGCACGGCAATCGCGAAGACATGCAGTATAAACTCTTTTGCTGAAATGTAGGTCCAGAATGGTTTGTCAAGGAGTGGAACAAAACGGAGTATAGAGTATCGTAGAAGTATCGCTGTGGTGTGAGGTTGCCACGGATAACAACCAAAGGAGTCCTGCCATGAAAAGGAAAGTCCTGGTAGTCGGGACGTACAGCGGGCAACAGGTTGGTATCCATCGGAAGTCCGGGGCATGTCGAGCTATGACATCGGCGTGGAATCTGTCTTCCTTAATGAGTTCCGCTTCGAACTGAGTCCCGATGACCAGAGAAGACGTGACTGGAGAAACCGCAGACAGCAGTGCGTACCAACTAGACTGTCGCCCGCCATACATCCCGATAACCAGGAGTGATAGCCAGAAGTGATAGTCTGGGATGCAATTTCTTTTCGTAGCCGGACATCTTTTGGCGTCATCCGCGGCATCCATGCAGCACAGTGTTGGCGATATTGTACACTCCCTTCAGTTATCCTTCGTGGTAAGCCATCCTGGGCTTACGTTTCACCAAGGTAATGCTTGTGTCAGTGCATCCCAAACTCTATCTTGGCCAACAAGGTCGTCTGATCTCTCAACGTTTGAAGCAGTATGGCCAGGACCCTCCAACCATCACTCCAGATGGACAGAATTTGGTATGATGTACCTCAGGAGCACATTCAGTACACTATGTGATCAAAAGTCTCCGGACACCCCCAAAAACATCCGTATTTCATATTAAGTGCCTTGTGCTGCCACCTACTGCCAGGTACTCCATATCAGCGACTTAAGTAGGCATTGCAGATCGTGAGAGAGCAGAATGGGGAGCTCCGCGGAACTCACGGACTTCGAACGCGGTCAGGTGTCTGGATATCACTTGTGTCACACGCCTTTACGCGAGATTTCCATACTCCCAAACATCCCTAGGTCCACTGTTTCCGATGTGATAGTGAAGTGGGAACGTCTAGGGACACGTACAGCACAAAAGCGAAAAAGCCAACCTCGTCTGTTGAATGACAGAGACCGCCAACAGTTGAAGAGGGTGGTAATAGGCAGACATCTCTCCAGACCATCACACAGGAACTCCAACCAGCATCAGGATAAACTGCAAGTATTATGACAGTTAGGCAGGAGCTGAGAAAACTTGGATTTCATGGTCGACCGGCTGCTCATAAGCTACACATCATGCCGGTAAATGACAGACGACACCTCTCTTGGTGTTAGGCGCGTAAACAGTGGACGATTAAACAGTGGAAAAACGTTGTGTGAAGCGACGAATCACGGTACACAATGTGACGATCCGATGGCAGGTTGTGGGTATGGTGAATGCCCGGAGAACTTCATCTGACAGCGCGTGTAGTGCCAACAGTAAAATACGGAGGCGGTGGTGTTATGGTGCGGTCGTGTTTTTCATGGAGGAGGCATGCGCCCCTTGTTGTTTTGCGTGGCACTATCGCAGCACACGACTAAATCGACGTTTTAAGCACCTTCTTGCTTCTCACTGTTGAAGAGCAACTCGGGGATGGCGATTGCATCTTTCAAGACGATCGAGCACCTGTTCTTAATGCACGGCCTGTGGCGGAGTGGTTACACGACAATAAGATCCCTGTAATGGACTGGCTTGGACAGACTCCTGACCTGAATCCTACAGAACACCTTTGGGATGTTTTGGAACGCCGACTTCGTGCCAGGCCTCACCGACCGATTTCGATACCTCTCCTCAGCACTCAGTGAAGAATGGGCTGTCATTCCTCAAGAAACCTTCCAGCACCTGACTGAACGTGTGCCTGCGAGAGTGGAAGCTGTGATCTAGGGTAAGGATGGGTCAATACTATAGTGAATTCGAGCAGAACCGATGGAGGGCACCACGAACTTGTAAATTAATTTCAGCCAGGTGTCCGGATACCTTTGATCACATAGTGTAACTCTACCAAACAATGCCAGGTCGAATAACTGCTTACATAACGGCCATCGTGGCCGAGCGGTTCTAGGAGCTTCAGTCCGGAATCACGCGATTGCTACAGTCGCAGGTTCGAATCCTGCCTCGAGAATGGATGTGTGTGATATTCTTACGTTAGTTATGTTTAAATAGTTCTACGTTCTAGGGGCCCGATGACCTCAGATGTTAAGGGCCATAGTGCTCAGAGCCATTTGAACCATTTTTGGACTGCTTGCATAAGGGGTAGCTCTGAACCGACACATTATTGACTTGCTCCGTTTGTGAAGCTCTTACCTCGAATAAATCGTCCAAGTTATCTGAAACTGTAATCGTTTGTTCGCCGGTACATGTACATCACACCTACCAATTTCCGACCCATTCGGATAATTCCTTCGTGGTGAGTCTCTCTCTCTCTCTCTCTCTCTCCCTTTTTTTTTTTTTTTTTTTTTTTTTTTTTTTTTTTTTTTTTTTTTTTAAGTGCAATATCAAGAGAAACCACTAAACTGCAGGGCGATCGAAAGGTGCTGCAGAACTGAGATTTCTCTAACCGTGACATATTTACTATTTATCTATCTCTGTAAGCACTCTGGCATCTCCAGTAAAGCTTCTCTTTGTATCACTGTCTTACTTCACATGCTGACGCTTGGGAATAACATGACTTCCAACTTGTCAAAGAATAACCTTTCACCAGATGAAGTTTGACATCTGTGTCCATTTCCCTCCAGCTGGTGTGTGTGGAGCAGCTATTAAACAAATCCACCTTTGGTTAGCATTCTGGGATGAATGGTGAAAGCGTTTACATGGCTGTTCTAGTCCTGTCAGTCTTATTGAAACATGTGAGATGCGAGGACAACACTTGGAAACGAGGCTGTTCCGCATGAAGCATATTGCTGAAAATTACTTAAAAAAAGATCTGCTAGCTGATGGAGATATATTTGTAACGTATTCGGCGTTTTTGTCTAATTCACAGGAGTCGTAAATTTTCCCACCAGAATTATTCACTGAGAGATATCAGACCAGGTTAACGTTTTACGGATTCATAGAATTTTTTTCTTTCGTGTGAGATGCCAGACAAGGCTGAATAGTTACTAATGGTTTCAGGAACAAATTTTTGACATATAACTTTCTGTTCAACTGTGTGTTCCATTTATGATGTGGTTTAGGCTTTTGTTATTATTTTGTTGTTCAAGACTTCCATGGGATGAGTTGTTCAACAACAGTATGGTACCTCTCCCCAAAAATTACATGCTTTTACTTGCAGCAAAATGGCTTCCAATAAATATTACTAAAATTTATTCTCGTCCTGTTATAAGAGGGTTGTTCGGAAGTAAGGTGTGATCTGGCGCGAAATGGAAACTACAGTGTGCGATGAAGCTTTGCAAACATATATTGGGCAGTGTCTCTAGTATGCCCTTCGATCACGTCACATCACCCTTTCCAGTACCGAGCCCACAGGGAGCCTAGCTAAATAATGTCTCCAGCAAAGTGTGAAGACCAAGTGAGAGATTTCGCCTGATGTCATGCAGCAAACATAACACTAGTGCTATGCGGTTCCTTCTTCATGACAATTATCGGCCGCACTCTGCAGGGACAATGAAGATGCTTCTGCAGCGTTTTCATTGGGAAGCGTTTGATCATCCACAATGCAGCCTGTAACTAGACCCCCCTCAGTTTCATCTCTGCTCACATGAACAGCTGGCTTTGAAGACTACTTTTGGGCATAGTCAACGAATTGTAGACAAGCATAGAGAATTGGCGGAAAGCAAAGGCGACTGTCTTCTATGACGAGGGTACTGGAAAGGTGGTACAACGCTGGGACAAATGTATAAGTTGGAGTGGCGAATATGTAGAGAAGTAGCTGGAAGGCGTAGGTAACTTCAGCAAATAAAACGTTTTTGATTCTCACAGTGGTTTCCATTTCACGACCATCGAATCTTAGTTTCGGAATAGTCCGCGTACAAAATACACTGGCATGCAAAACGAAAGTATGAAAGTAACTTCCGCATAATTTGTCACTGTCAAGTAGCAAAGCTCGGTTAAAACCTGGATCCTACACAGAAAGAACTGATATAGTACCGAAGTTAACTGTAAGAAAAAAGCATTGAGTCGAACCCAAATGACACGTGTATTCAAGTACGGTAATTACATACACTAAAGTCACTGCTAGTCGTGATGATCACCTGGGCGTGGTCATGGTTCTTAATAGGGTGTGTAATGACCACGGACGGGAGTTTATGCTCTACAACGTGCCTCCACTCTAGCCACAATGTTCTTGTGGTAAGGCATTCCGTTCCTCCACCAGCACATTTTACAACTGCTGCATGGTCGATGGAGCATGTGGACGTGCTGAAGTACACCTCCGCATCCCACACGTGGATTTAAATCAGGGAATGGGTGGCCCACTCTATTCGCAGAATTTCCTCTCGTTCCAAGAACTTCTCCACCTACACTATTCGGTGTGGTCTAGCAGCGCCATCCATAAAAATGAACTCAGAGCCGAATACAGCCCTGAAAAGTCCACATGGGGTAGCGTACAGCATCGCAAAAAAATCGATCAGTGACTGTACCATGATGAAAGATTTGGAGGTAAGTGCACCATAATGCCTCCCCACACGATAACATCTGTAACACCAAAAGGATTATGCTGCACATCGTTCCTGGGTGCATTGTCTGTTTCGACCTCTTGCCATATGAGGATTTGTCCGCAATTGTTGAATTTGATTGCTTTTATGGTCCTGGTCTTATGGATCTAACATTCTGCGTGGTGTCTGTTTGTTCTAAGTCCTGTCTCCCTACCACTTCCGCGCAACGACGCTCTGAGCGTGTTTTTTAGGGAATTTACTAGTTTGAACCTGGGACCTGTTGCTGGTAAGGAGACGCCAGACCACACTTGACATGTAGAGTTCAGTGAGACTAGCAATGATATAACCAAATACTTAATGATTTCAGCGTCAGCTCCACTGCACTCCCTGTAAAAGAATCTTAACACTATCTAAATTTAGTGGAAGGGGTTAAAGGCTTTCCTATTTTTAGTTATCTGGTAAAATAACGTTAAAAACAGTTAAGTTTAGCATTGGAAATTTTATTCTACTCACAAAACATTGTTTATAAATTGCACTATTGATAAAAGGAAATATTTTAATACAGGATGATAAAAACCAACTGCATTCAACAAAAGTGTGAACGAATATTCCCTGAATGGGTTTCCAAGTACCTTGTCGGTGTTCGTCAGGGGGCAGCGGCCAGCACAGCTCCACTCACCTCGCCATCTCGGAAGCAACTCTCTCCTAACTTCTCCTTACTACAATTTACCGAAGTAGGTTAACAAAAAAACTATCTGGCTGTGTTTTCATCTGACCAATCAGGGTCTCAATGTTAACCTTAAGCTCCGCCTACAAAAATTCTGCCTACCCAATGAGAAACGTTATACTTTTCATGGTGGGGCAATGTTTTTAAAGTTTGCAACGTAACAGAGACGCGAAAAGGTCTCACGCTAAATCTTGCAGCTGGTGTAGTCCTTTTAGTGTTATTGTAAGATCTATACTGTTCTTCTGGATGTCTCTAGCTCTTAACATGGGCTGGGGCGTGGTCCTAGCGGTTAGCTGGCGACGTGGGTGTCCGTCCCTTATCGTAGGGCCTTCAGCTTAACATGGTTCTGCTATCGGCTTCTGTTCTCGTTTCTCCCCTCGGAACTACATCTGTCTCATGGTGGGAAGGTATGACATCCATTTAGGCATTCTTGTGTTAGTCTGTGGTTAGTTTTTCTGGATCGGGCATTACCCCTTTCTCGGAAATCATGTCTCCTAGAAATTTGACCTCTCGCCTTCCAAATTTGGATTTTGTTATATTTACTGTGACCCCAAGCTCTTTCATGATCTGTAAAAACTGTTTTAATGTGTCGTTGTGATGTTCCCAAGAGGGTTCTGCTATAGTCACAACATCAACATAACAAGTAATTTTTTGTAAAAGTTCAGGACTGAGTATTGTATTAAATCCCCTAATACGCTGCTCATGATACGTTTCAGCCAAATGGCAATCGTTTAAACTGGTAACATCTACCGAATACGATAAACGCTGTAAATTTTCTACATTCTGGGGCCAATTCTATTTGCCAGAAACTACTCTGTAAATCAGTTGATGAAAATATCTTACCATCGTGGAAGTTTTGTACAATTCCTCTAATTTTTCTGGGCGATCTGTCTCAGTGATTATGATTGTGTTGATCTGTCTGGAATCAAGCACTAACCTGATGCTCCCATCTCGTTTTTGTACAATATGGAGCGGGCTGTTATATTTGGAGGTAGCTGGTTCAATAATATCGTCATCTAACATTTTACATATCTACTGGAATACTTTATTCCTGTAGCTTAATGGGATTGTATAGGGTGGCACTCTAAATGGTTTGTGCTGTTTTACTTCAAACTTGTACTGAAAGCGTTTAATACTGCCAGTCTTAGGTAAAAATACCTCTGCTTTATCTCGTAAAATACCCTCTAATCATCTTTTACTGTGTTCCGAAATACCTTGAATTCTTGCAATTTTTCGTCAATTTCTTTATGGACTTCTAAGATGAGTTGAGGCGATTCCCCCTTTTGTGCATACCATTCTAATTCTTCATCCTCTTAATCTCGCGTCATTCTTAATTGTTTGTTTATAACTGGTATTTCTTCTAATTTTAGCTTTTGCTCAAAGAGGTGACATTCCCGAATGTTACGCTACCTTTCCCCATATCTTTTATCGCTCGTCTCTCATTTAAAAAATCTGCACCTATAATCAGATCTACAGTTAGTTTAGGTATAATCACGAAGTTTGCTTCGATCTTTTGACCTTGACACGAAAGAGTTAACCTTGGTTGTCTTGTAACTTCCTCAGTATTGTTTCTAATAGAACCTCTTACTTTAATCTCACGTGTTTTCAGAACTGGCAATTCCTCATTGGCATTACACTGCATGAATAAATTTTCTGAGATCGCAGTCAGTTCACTTCCGCTATCAATTACAATATTGACTGGGATATGCTTTACCATGGCCTTTACAATTGGTTGAATTTGAAAGGGTTGGTTCTGTTCTTCTTCTTCTTTCATCAACGAATCCTCCACTGAATCATACATGAGACTTTTTAGGAATTTCCCTTGTGAATTCGAACTTTCTGTGGGATAAGCTTCGACTGCTACTTCTCTCTCTTTTATTTCCTCTTCTCTATTTCTTCCTTCATTTACGCTTTCTTCAATATCCTCTACTTTTTCCTCATCCTCGTCTGTCTTCTCCTTCTTCGTCGCTACTTCCACATAATCGCATCTAAATGCTCAAATTATCGCGTCATAACTTCCTTCATTCTATATGTTGGGTTGTGTGCCCACTCATAACTTATTTTCAACTTCTGCCGACTGCGCATTATCCTCATTGAATTCGCTTTCCCTGGTTTCCATCTCAAATAGCTCTGCAATACTCATTACTTCGTCCTTTCCTCCTACATTCGTTGTGCATGCCTCTGGTAATTCATCTTCCTCGTCAATATTCTCCCAATTAATTTCGTCCCAACACGATATTGTTATTTTCTTGTCTTCGTTTTCATCTGGTCCCTGCGGATTTTTTTCTTCCTTCTTCTCTTCTCGTGCTTAGGTTTTTACTCCTCTGTTCAAGGTGCTGCAATTGTCCTGGGTCGGTGCGTCATTCTCTTTGGCACGGGCGCTTAGCTTTCAATTCGAACGTTTGTCGGGGTTTGGTGGTCTTACCTCCACCTCTTCTGTCTCTGTTCTATTTTCATGTTCAGCTTGTTGATAGTGGTTTGTTTGTTGATAATTTGTCGGTCTATTGGTGCTCCAGTACCCGTTCCGTTTGTCGTTATTCTCTCTGTAATAGTTGTAGCCGTTCCTGGGTGACATATAGTTATTGCCATATCCTCTTCTAAATCCATAACCGGTTCTTTGTTGAAATCTATTGTCATTTCTTGGTGCTAAGTTATCACGTGGTTCGTAATTATTGTTTCTTCGTACTGTGTCTTGTGGATTCCACTGCTTTTTGCTTTCGTTTTCACGTGAGCTTCGTCTTTTTCTTGCGTCATCTTCCGAAAATATGAACTCTAGTTCCCTTAGAATTCCTTTAAATGCTTCGACGTCATTGCTCCGCGACCTGCTAATGATTGCTGGTATTTCAATGGTAACTTCATCGCGCATAATTTAATCAACTCTCCGTCACTGTATGGTACATCTACGCATTGATTTTTCTTTGCCATTAATTCGAAAAATTTCACGGGACTGTTCTCTCCTGAATTTTCAAAATATGGGTTCTGTAATAATTCGTACTTTACTCTGTTCTGTGCTTCGCTGGACCAATATGACCAATATCGTGAGAGAAACTTCTCTCTGAAATCTTCGTACATTCGGCATGTCGCTGCAACATTCTGCACAGTTTCTGCGACTGTTCCTGACATGTGTGGACATATAAAGTCTAATTTGTGTGCTAGCGTCCAGTGTTCTGGTAATCCTCCTCGGAATTGATTAATAAAAGTTCGTGGATGTAATGAGTTTTCTTCTCTGAAGTGTTGAAATTTTCTGACTGTGAGGAAATGATCGTTGTCGTACTTCGTCATAGTTCCACATGAAATTAGCGATTCTTCGCCACTTTCGTTTCTGATCATTTCTCCCGTCGTTCTTTCCGGTGGTGGTAGATCCATTGGATATGGTCCACTGTAACTTTCGCCTACCCTTTCGTAGTATCGTTGGAGTGGCACGCAATAATTTTCTTCCATCAGTTGTGAACGTGTAGCTGAATGCATTGCACTGTACTCTTCGCGACCTGGCTTTCCATTGTCAGGTATTGGTTCGGTATCTTGTCTGGCTAACCTTGCTTCTTCATTGCACTATCCAAACTGTCTTGAAACATACATTTGTGGTTCACCATGTGTTTGTGATGTCGTTTGTTCATCAAGAATTTAGAACGTGTTTATTGCTGTGCAGCCTGTCTGGTTTCACGTATGTTACTTTCCGTCTGTGATTGGAATCGCAAATGCGTAATATCTTCGTTAATTGCTTGTTTTTCTGGTGCTGTTACAGATACTGATGTGGTTGCAGACTCTGTGCTTGTTCGATCCTGTTCACTACGCTCTTCAATGGTTTGCAACAACTCTGTTCGCAATTTCTGAAATTGTCGCTTCGTTTGCGCTTCTATTTTGACTATGCGGTTATCATATCTTTTCAGCGCTGCTTTTGTGATACGTTTGTGTAACATACTGTTTTCAACAACTTCACGAGCTGTACCTGCAGCTTGTCTTGTAATTTCGTTTATCTGTTTCTCTAGTTTCTTGACTTCTCCCTGGGTGTTGTTACGTACTGTTTTAATCTCGTCCTGAATGTCATTACGAAAAGTTTGTACGTCCGCTTGTACCTTGTCAATGTTTGTTCTCAATTGATTGTGACCTGTTATTAAGTTTCCTATCACTTCTCGAGATTCTTTTGCATCGTCATCAATATGACTTAGGTGAAACAGATTTTTTTTCTTTAATCTCACGCATTTGTCTCGTGGTTTCTGCATTCTGAATTTGAATTTGGTTCGCTATGTCTTTATTTTGCCTTGTCATGGTTTCCGTAATTTGTTGTAATAATTCTGCCAGATTGGTGGGTCCTATTACGTTTTCTTCCGACGTCCTACGCTCTGTGTTTTCGCCCAAGTGTTGGTTAGCAACCGATTGCATTGAAGTGTGCTGTGACACATTTCGTCTCGCATTCCTTGTAATCCGTGGTGAGGGAGCAATGATTACTTTTACTATGGGTTCTACGTATTCAAGACGCAAGTTAGAATCCTCATCGACTATCTCTCTACTTTCCTGCTCCTCTGTCGTATGCTGACTTACGTTTTCTATGCCATGACGTACATTACCCTCGTGACGGTGCGTTATACGTCCTGTTTCTCGCGATACTGCATCGTCTGTTGTATTGTCCTCTATTCTCTATCCATTTTCATGCTGGGTCTCTACCTCAATTCGGTCAAGGTCTCGATCTGCCATTGCTAATCTTTCCGAATCCCTTATTTCTGTTTTAAAAGCAAATCACGCGCCCTACTTCGAGTCAACATGCGCTCATACGATCTCACGCGTTTCATAAACTTTTTGTTCCCACGACTTGACACTTATTATACCCAAGATCAGAAATCCATTCACTTACTTGTTGGGTCAGAACCAACTTGTCAACGATGTATCCGCCGCCTGTGCACTTGCATTGAGGAGAAAACTTAATTCTAACAAATTTTAAAATTCATAACTTAATTATTCTATTGTCTCTGCCAGACTCACTTTCTATTGAATACTTTATTACTATCTATCGCTGCAGCTACTGTTTTCGAGTATATATGCCATTCAAAAAAAAATTTATTACGAAAAATTATTAACAGGATATTTTTCTGACCTAGTTAGGCATGTGGTCGACCTTCAAACATGGTATTTTACCATCCAGGCAGGGTCGACAATTTCTAACATTATGCGTGGTGTCTGTTTTTTCTAAGTCGTGTCTCCCTACCACTTTCACGCGTGCTCTGAGCGTGTTTTTTAGGGAATTAACTACTTTGAAGCTGGGACCCGTTGCTGGTAAGGAGACGCCAGACCAAACATGACATGCAGAGTTCAGAAGAGTTCAGTGAGACTAGCGATGATATAACCAAATACTTAATTATTTCAGCATCAGCTCCACTGCACTCCCTGTGAAAGAATCTTAATACTAACTAAATTTAGTGGAAGGTGTTCAAGGCTTTCCTATTTTTAGTTAGCTGGTAAAATAACGTCGAAAAAGCAGTTAAGTTTACCATTGGAAATTTTATTCTACTCACAAAACATTGTTTATAAATTGCACTCTTGATAAAAAGAAATGTTTTTATACAGAATGATAAAAACCAACTGCATTCAACAAAAATGTGAACGAATATTCCCTGAAAGGGTTTCCAATTTCTACAATGGATCGAAAGATGACCTATGCCATATCACATCTATAATCTACGCTTAAATTTAAGTTTCACAAAAGAGAAAACATCAAAATGGTCTACAGTGACCCTCAGTTACCTTTAATTACTTATCTAACTTGTCGTAAAGTACAGTGGCTGATGTGGGTTCTCAATAACTATATAACAGAAAAATCATCGCGTTTCAGATTTTTACTTTAAGTGGCAAATGTGAACACCATGAGCTTCAATTGACGATCGACACTGGTATTACGCAAAAAAGGGGTGTAACAGATGAGACTTCTGCAGTTCTGAGCGAAGCTTTATGCGCTGTTATGCAGCATCGCGTGCATTCATTACCTTGTCGGTGTTCGTCAGGGGGCGGCGGGCAGCACAGATCCGCTCACCTCGCCGTCTCGGAAGCAACTCTCTCCTAACTTCTCCTTTCTACAATTTACCGAAGTTGGTTAAAAAAAAAAAACTATCTGGCTGTGTTTTCATCTGACCAATCAGGGTCTCAATGTTAACCTTAAGCTCCGCCTACAAAAATTCTGTCTATCCAATGAGAAACTTTATACTTTTCGTGATGGGGCAATGTTTTTAAAGTTTGCAACATAACAGAGACGCGAAAAGGTCTCACGCTAAAACTTGCAGGTGGTGTGGTCCTTTTAGTGTTATTGTAAGATCTATACTGTTCTTCTGGAGGGCTATATCTTTTAACATGGGCTGGAGGGTGGTCCTGACGTAACAGAGACGAGAAAAAGTCTCACGCTAAAACTTGCGGCTGGGGTAGCCCTTTTTGTGTTAGCGTAACATCTATACTGATCTTCTGGAGGGCTCTAGCTTTTAACATGGGCTGGCGGGTGGTCCTAGCGATTAGCTGGCGACGTGGCTGTCCATCCCTTATCGTAGGGCCTTTCAGCTTAACACGGTTCTGCTCTCGGCTTCTGTTCTCGTTTCTGCGTCTGTCTCACGGTGGGAAGGTATGACATCCATTTAGGCATTCTTGTGTTAGTCTCTGGTATTCCATTTGCTCACTCGTTACTCGTATTACTTTGGTTAATTTAATGTCACAATTTATTCAGAGCTATGTGACATACTACTGGATTTTCTTATCATAACAGGGTTTTCATGGAAGGTGTTGGATTTGCCTGACACCTTACGTGGTGTGTGGGGGCATAAATTTGTAGGGGAATTCTGACATTGAAACCTCTGAACTCTCCTATGAACTTTACTGTGTTACTATACTACTTCCCCGTGTGCTTCGTTTCAGGATTGGATTCGATTCTGAGCTAATTTTTGTTTATGGTAATGCCATACCGCATCTTTCTATACAGGTGAAGGAGCTCGTGGAACAGGAGTAAATTGGGTTAATGAACAGGACTGCCTATTCCTCCCACTAAAATCCCGTCTATGGTATCACATATCGATACCACCCCACGGAGCGAGGTTGCTAACAGAATAGTAAGTTTCCATAAGACGCCGACGGCAGTCACGTGGGATCTGACAGATCGAATGGCGTGCGCCTGCTCTGCCACACCCTCCAGCAGCTCTGTACTTCGAGCGCCCTCTGCCGCCGTACTATAGGATGGCTGGCAGCAGAGAGAGACAAACCACTCACGCTCAGAGGCACTTCTTCAAATGATGATACTCAGATTCGGTCCAGTCGCGGCTCCCACACCACAGTTTGTGCTTTAGTTCAGAGAGACTCTTTCTAGTTGACATTGAGATTGCTGGACTCTATTTCTGGTTGCATCAGTTGTATGGAGTATTCGCACATTTGGAGAAACATAAGTTAAGTATGTCTTCTGTTTGTTTTATTGTTTGTTAAATAATAATTTCTGCCCCTGCCCATCTTTCATGCAATGGCAGTTACCACACTACCCTGTAGCCTGACTCTCCTCAACGTTGTGTAGGAAGTACACAACACCATCGAGCATGTGTGGGATGCAGTAGGGAGACGTACTGCAGAGCGTCCACTTGCACCAACTAACATACAGCAGTTGTCAAAATTTCTGATGGAGGAGTGCAACAGCCTACCTTGTGACCAGGGTGGGAGCACGATGCAGAGCATGCATTGCTCTCTGTGATGATCCTACAGCCTGTTAACACCCATGTTCCACCTTTTACAATGTCCAGGGGACCATCATAAATCGCAGTGACTTCCGTGTTATTGTCTTTTAACAAAAGTGTCATTTCTGTTTGTCTCATTGTCTAGGAGTAATCCACTAAATTACAGGCCCATATCGTTAACGTCGATATCCAGCAGGATTTTAGAACATATATTTTGTTCGAACATTATGAATTACCTCGAAGAAAATGGTCTGTTGACACACAGTCAACATGGGTTTAGAAAACATCGTTCCTGTGAAACACAACTAGCTCCTTATTCACATGAAGTGCTGAGTGCTATTGACAAGGCATTTCAGATCGAGTCCGTATCTCTGGATTTTCAGATGGCTTTCGACACTGTACCACACAAGCTGCTTACAGTGAAATTGCGTGCTTATGGAATATCGTCTCAGTTATGTGAAAAGATTTTTGATTTCCCTGCGGGCCGGAGTGGCCGAGCGGTTCTAGTCGCTACAGTCTGGTACCGCGCAATCATTACGGTCGCAGGTTGGAATCCTGCTTCGGGCGTGGATGTTTGTGATGTCCTTAGGTTAGTTAGGTGTAAGTAGTTCTAAGTTCTAGGAGACTGATGACCTCAGAAGTTAAGTCCCATAGTGCTCAGAGCCATTTGAACCATTTTTTTGTGATTTCCCTGTCAGAGAGGTCACAGTTCGTAGTAATTGATGGAAAGTCATGGAGTACAACAGAAGTGAATTCTGGCGTTCTCCAAGATAGTGTTATAGGCCCTTTTCTGTTCCTTATCTATATAAATGATTTTGGAGACAATCTGAGCAGCCGTCGTCAGTTGTTTGCAGATGACGCTGACGTTTATCGGCTAATAAAGTCATCAGAAGACGAAAAAAATGCAAAACGATTTAGAAAAGATATCTGAATGGTAAGGAAAGTGGCAGTTGACCCTAAGTAACGATAAGTGTGAGGTCATCCAAATGAGTGCTAAAAGTAACTCGTTAAACTTCGGTTACGCGATAAATCAGTCTAATCTAAAAGCTGTACATTCAACTAAATACCTAGGTATTACAATTACAAACAACTTAAATTGAAAGGAACACACAGAAAATGTTCTGCGGAAGGCTAACCAAAGACTGCGTTTTATTGGCAGGACACTTAGAAAATGTAACAGACCTACTAAGGAGACTGCCTACACTACGCTTGTCCGTACTCTTTTAGAATACTGCTGCGCGATGTGGGATCCTTACTAGATAGTACTGACGGAGTACATCGGAAAAGTTAAAAAAAGCCAGCACGTTTTGTATTATCACAAAATATGGGAGAGAGTGTCACAGAAATGATACAGGATTTGGGCTGGAAATCGTTAAAAGAAAGGTGAAATTCCAATCACCAAGTTTCTCTTCCGAATGCGAAAATATTTTGTTGACACCGACCTACATTGCGAGGAACGATCACCACGATAAAATAAGGGAAATCAGAGCTCGTACGGAAAGATATACGTGCTCATTCTTTCCTCGCCCTATACGAGATTGGAATAATAGAGAATTGTGAAGGTGGTTCCATGACCCCTCTGCCAGGCACTTGAATGTGATTTGCAGAGTATCCGTGTAGATGTAGATGTAATTCTTTCAGTTACCCCCTGCAGTACCGGGTACATTCAGTTCTTTCTATTTATGGTCCAAGTTTCATTGATCTGCATAACTTGTCTGAGATACATGATGCGAAATTTGATTATGTCCTTAAGCTTTGAATATAAATGAAACTTCCTAATTTACTGTAGTACTTTGTTCAGTTTGCAAAGGCCGTAAAAATTGTTATAAAGTTAATTTGTAATTTATTTGACATCTAACACTTAACACAGGTGCCCCGGTCAGTAGACCTTTTCGCATTCATACGATTTATTCTGTTGCTCAAACATCTACACTTACGCATATACCGCCCTCCCCCCAGAACCACCTTGCAGACCGTTGTGTTGCTACACGTCCAAGGTACCTATCGAACCCACAGTGTTTTACTACACGTTTCGTTGAGGTCTACAGCGGCAGGGAGAGCGAGAGAGCGTCGGATCCTTGGCGGCAGGAAAATTTTATTTCCGCGCGCGCCGACGTCGCCGCGCGCCACACGCTTTTTCCTTCCGGCCGGTGCTGGGGGAGCTGGGAGCAGGTATCTGCGCCTCCAGCCCCGGCGCCGCCCACCCGCCGGACGTGTCCGCTATCGCCGCCGCACACTGCAGTCGCCCACCTTGCAAACTCACGCGCCTCGCCGCCGCCGCCGAGGCCGCCGTCAGAACCACGGACCACTATCAGCGCATCCGGCAGCCGGGGTAGCTCTTCTTGATAGCGGGCGCACAGGGTTGGGCGAGAAAATCACTTAGCTGCAGAGTGCGACGCACGTCCAGGCCTGCGCTGGCCTCTCAGCACTTGACAGTGGCTCTCAGCAGAAGTTAAGTGCTAATTACATACAAATAAATGGTTGTAGGTACGTCATACGTTGTACTGAGAACTATCTTTTTTTTTTTAATATCTTGATAATGACTAGTTTCGGACACTCGCGGCCATTTTCAAGCCATCCAAAAAGAAAATTACAGTTGACATGACAATTTTGTACAAACGAGGTACCTATTAGCAATACGATTATAGTACAATAATATACATGTAAGGTTACAGACGGTTATTTAATTTTGTGAGTTGCCTTACTAGTTACATACCGTGACGTAAGTGTGACAACAGAGGCGACAACGTACATAAAAAACTGCCCTTGCACCGATGATGAAAGCGACATTATGGCCGACTCAATAACAGTAAATGGACCACGTAGGACTGACATTAAGATACCAGTGGCCACCATGTAAAATCGAAGATAAAATACGTAGTGAGCCGTACACTGCTCGCTTTTATCCATTTTATTGTTTGTCATGTATTACGGTACTGCCGCCTTGTTTTGTCATTCCATTTACTGGCGTCACTGACTGCAGCAGCGCGTATTGTTAAGTGCACTGTCGTACCATCCCTGGAGCGACCGATAGTACTTCCGGGTCGTCGTGTCAATTCGGAACGGACCAGAAGTGCAGTCGGGATGCAGCACCTGTGAAGTCGGGGACGGAGCGCCGGTGAGGCGCCGACAGCCACTGCTCGCCGATCGCTGGCGACACACATAAACTGTCCGACGGAGGGAGATCGGGGCGGGGCGACCGTTGGTTGGTCGTTCGGTTGGTCGTCTCATCGGCCGACGTATATTGGGTCTTTTCGCCGTTTCCGGGCCTGGGCAGTTGGTCGGTTGGCGTAGAGCAGCGAGGAAGTCTCCGTGGTGCGTGTCTGGCTGGGGTCGGAGGCGTCTACGCGTGGTCGGAGTGTGAGGAGCTGTTCCCATTGCTACGAGGTCCGTGGCTCACCGATCCCGGACACGAAAGATAAGTTACCCTGTCCGTTGACTGCCGGTTGGGTTGTCGTCGGATCGCAATGGTTGGCACAACTGCCTGCCTCACCTTAGCGAGCGTTAGTGTTTGTATTCCAGGTCGAACCTCGAACATCTGAGCGCCATTGTGTGTACTGCCTTTTTTATTCGTTCTTGTTGTTTGTATTTATATGGCTTTTAGACGATTTTTTTCATTGTTTTGCCCTCAAGGCGTAACATTCTTTAGGCTTTCAGCCTAACTTAAAGAACTGTTTCACGCAAGGTCTAGAGTATTAAAAAAATAATGTTGTTTAGCTTTAAGTGTCGGGCTTTCAGCCTATTGTGAATTCAAATTGTTTGCTCTGAAAATCTCAGATTCTTTGGGCCTTCAGCCTAAATAAAGAACTGTAGTAAGATAAGGCTCGCCTTTTAAATTTCCGATTGTGCTTGCGTTTTAAGTTATTGGCCCTCAGTCGTTTTTAAATTAAAGTGGCTTTCAGCGCGTAATTAAGTCCCAAAGGTTAAAGCTGTGTCTTTAATTTACTTTTGGGGGGGGGGGGGGGGGGGAAGGGGGGTTCTTGTAATGTTTAATCAAATAAAGTTGTATGTTCGAGTGTAGCTGACAGCCTCTTATTTAGGCTCCTTTCCACAATTTAAACTACCTGTCCTCTCTCCTGCGGGCTTAGCAAGGCATTTCACGTACTATCGCCTGCATTGTCACACTTATGATACGATGAGTAACTAGTAAGACAACTCGTAAAACTAAATAACAAATTTGTGTGCCCTGTATGTACACTATTATACTCTAATTGACAAGGAAATATGTGCCTTGTTTGTATAAAATTGTCACGCCAACTGTAATTTTCTTGGTAGGATGGTTTCCGAAACTAGTCACAATCAGGAAGTAAAAAAGATACTTCTCAATGCAAATTATGACGGAGCTAAAATCATTCAGTTCTATTACAAAACAAGTTGCGGACCTCTTTTTCATCTGCAGCATGCTGCAAGTTCGTAAACTATTATTTTGTTTTTTGCTTATTAAGAGTGGTGCATTCTAAGAATGTCAAAGAACCATACACGGTTCGCTTTTGTTTACAAACCATCATCAGTGATCGTTCTGCTAATGCATTAGACATATAAAAGCGAAATCCTCGCCAGACTGTCAAGGCCCAAGGGCTGTCTACCGGCCGCCGTGTTATCCTCTGCCTTACCGCGTCATTTGAAAAAGGAAGGAGGGGCAAGTAGCACACCGTTCTCGCGGCCGATTTTCAGATTTTCCAGACCATGGCACCCCTACCACTCGGTCAATTAGCTCCTCGATTGCCATCACGAGGCTGAATGCACCCCCAACCAGTCCTCCGACCGAGGACGAATCCCTGAAAGTATCGCGAAATGAACCCGAGCCCTCCGCATGATCCGACTTCGACGTGCATGCGGTAAGTGCGGAAACTTGAATTACGGTGGTATTAATACCAAATAAGATCAACGTGCTCTTATTCTTTTCTGGGCTGCCGAGGATGAAACATTGGCAGACATCAATCGGAGAATGAAGAATGTGTGTGGGACAGAATGTCTGTCGAAAACCACCGTTCTGGAATGGGGCGAGAAGGAATGCAGGTGCTTCATGATAACGCACGTCCCCATATCGCGAATCTCGTAAGCCACACGTTACACGAGCTCATGTGGGACACATTGGAGCGCCCCACGCGATTATCATGTGTTCTGCCTCTTAAAAAAGGTCTTGAAGGACCGACGACTCCTGGCGGACGACGAAGTACGGCAGACGGACACGGTGCTTTATCAAACGGGTGGCTACAGCCAGGTGCGTGGGTGAGATGATTGCTTCAACACTCACGGTGATATCATCTGTTCACTATACCGATTCTGGACAGAACTGCCTTCGAACAAAAACTTTTTCATCACCACTTATAACGTGATATAACAGCTACTGCATATGATGACCATGCAAACAAACAATAATTACTTTATTTTCAAGTATTTCTACATCGACATCTACATGGTTACTCTGCAATTCACACTTAGGTGCCTGGCAGAGGGTTCATCGAACCATTTTCATACTACTTCTCTACCATTCCACTCTCGAATGGCGCGTGGGAAAAAGGAACACCTAAATCGTTCCGTTCGAGCTCCGATTTCTCTTACTTTATTATTATGATCATGGCGGGTGTCAACAAAATATTTATGCATTCGGAGGAGAAAGTTGGTAATTGAAATTTCGTAAATAGATCTCGCCGCAAAGAAAACTGCCTTTGTTTCAGTGACTGCCACCCCAACTATCGTATCATATCAGTGACACTCTCACTCTTATTGCGCAATAACACGGAACGAGCTGCACTTCTTTGCACTTTTTCGATGTCCTCCGTCAATCCTACCTGGTAAGGACCCCACACCGCACAGCAATATTCCAGCAGAGGACGGACAAGTGTAATGTAGGCTGTCTCTTTAGTGGGTTTGTCGCATCACCTACGTGTTCTGCCAACAAGAGCGCAGTCTTTGTTTCGCCTGCCCCACAATATTATCTATGTGGTCTTTCCAATTTAAGTTGCTCGTAATTGTAATTCGTAGGTATTTAGTCGAATAGACAGCACTTAGATTTATGCGATTTATGGTATACCCAAAATTTATCGCATTAGTACCCATGTGGATGACCTCGAACTTTTCTTTGTTTAGTGCAAATTGCAATTTTTCGCACCATACAGAAATTCTCTCTAGATCATTTTGTAGTTGGAATTGATGGTCTGATGATTTTACTAGACGGTAAATTACAGAGTCATCTGCAAACAATCTAAGGGGGCTGTTCAGATTATCACCTACGTCATTTATGTATATCAGGAACAGCAGAGGGCCTGTGACACTACCTTGTGGTACGCCAGATATAACTTCTGTTCTACTCGATGATTACCGTCTGTCACTACGAACTGTGACCTCTCTGAGAGGAAATCACGAATCCAGTCACACAACTGAGGCGATACTTCATATGCACGCAATTTGATTAATAGTCGCTTGTGAGGAACGTTATCAAAAGCCTTCTGGAAATCTAGGAATATGGAATCGGTCTGAGATTCCTCATCGACAGCACTAATTACTTCATGGGAATAAAGAGCTAGATGTGTTGCAAAAGAACAATATTTTCTGAATCCGATCTGGTTATGTATCAATAAGTCATTTTCTTCCAGGTGATTCATAATGTTTGAGTGCAGTATATGCTCCAAAATCCTACTGCAAATTGAGGTCAGTGGTGTGGGTCTGTAATTCAATGGGTTACGCCTATTTCCTTTCTTGAATATTGGTGTGACCTGTGCTACTTTCCAGTCTTTAGGAACAGACCTTCCGTCAAGTGAGCGGTTGTATATGACTGCTAAGAAAGGCGCTATTGTGTCTGGAGACTCTGAAAGCAACTTGATTGGCATACCATCTGGACCGGAAGACTTGCTTTTTTTAAGTGTATTGAGCGTTTAGTGGCTCCCTACCTTACATAACATTCCATTTGAAACATTTTTGTATGTGCACTCTCGCTCAGTGATGAGATCGCTAACGCAAGCCTGTGCATCGGCGCTCGACATGTATGTAGCCAGTGTGAGTCCTTGTTGTGGAAGGAATTCCCATCGCTTTTATTTCGCCGGCAGGTGGGTAAAATACAGTTGCTTTCAGTTCCGAAGTGACGACATGTGAGACTATTAGTGGTTATACGTCTGCCGGACGGATAGATTGAATTCAGCGGCCTCCTCGTTCTCTGGCTCTCCCATCTGTAACAACAGAAACACAATTCTATAGTGTACAATATCTCGTCCTCAGCACTTAATAACACAAGATGAAGTATAGGACCTTGCTCCGGACGACAATGTGTGATACCAGCATCCATCGCCAAAGCTATATTTCGAAGTATGCAACTGGCTTTGACTTTCGAATGGCTCAATGGCCTCCTTATGTTTCATCAGACGGCTCTTTTCCGGATTTTCACGGATTGTCCCTTCTCCTTGTCAACGTTTTCCATATGCTTCTCTCCCTGCTGATTTTATGTGATTTCTTATCAGTCCGCCTCATTTTCAGCATTATTCTGAATTGCCACACTCAGACCCTTCTTGCTCCAGAGTCCATCATACACCTACAAACAACGCTATGCTCCATTCTAAAAAATTTCTTCCTCAGATTGAGACCTTTGTTTTGTACTTGTAGAATTCATTCAGAATGCCTTCCTAGCCTGTGCTGGATAGTTCTTTCTGACTTCTTTGCTTCGTCCTTCAGAAAAATTTCTGATAAGCAATAGGGAATACGACTGATGTACAATATGTGTAGGAAACATGAGAGAAAAAGTCGAATGAATGAACAGGAGCGAATTTCTTGTGTTATAAAGTGTATAAGACAGAGATCTAGGGCTTCACCATTACTGTTCAATCTATACATCAATGGAGTAATGGCGGAAATATAAAAAAGGTTAAGGATCTGACTGTGCGATACTTCTTGCAACTTCTAGATTGTGTGTATGATATTTTTCGACAGTCCATAGCATGTCTCCAGACAAACCAACTTGAATGGTCATTTGGCAGCCATTTCCACCAATGATTTTAAAACTTTCGGAGCAGTGTTACCAATGCGTTTCCCCTCGTTTGACCTCTAATCTTCTAAAGCGTTGTTAAACACTAAGTCTAATAATCGATCCTTATGTATTCCACACCGACCTCCACTTCTTCTTCCATCACCTAATTCTCAAGGTTAATATTTTCATAAACAATTTCGTTTATTAATTTTTCCAGATCATTCCATTATTTGTTAAAATACAAGACGTTTAGTGCTTGAGATTCCCAGTGAGAGAAATCACAAAGTCACCTATTTTGTCTGGCGCATAATTCGTGTGAGCTCAATCTTAACTTTTTGAGTAATCACTCCTCTACCTACTTTAATAGGGCCCCGAACGATTTCTTCACCTGTCACCCTCTTCATTTCACAGCAGCACTTGCGTCCAGCGTCCTCAATTACCCGTCGTGTTTTCTTACAGTTTTTGCCCGCACTGAAGGACTGCTACCTGAAAAACGACTTGAACGTCGCATTCTAAAATGAATACAATGCTCAGATACGATTTTTAAATGAAACTATGTTAATTAATGTGCCAGAGTACTAGCACTCTAATAAACGAGTACAGACATTTTTTTTTTTTTTTTTTTTTTTGCGAATCTGACAAGAAATTTCAAAGTAAAAATACATTGATTACGAAGATTTTGTGCTGCTGTTGCAGCCTTCGGAATAACTCAACTCTCTTCAGTTTACGCCACTGCACATTTTGCGACTAAGTAAACGTTACATACCGACTGAACAAATTGCGAAATCAAAAAATAATTATTGTATAGTAATGAAACTTCGGGAAGCATTTGTCTAGGTAACATATTTACGTGATTAACATTGCGATGACCACAGGTTAACGTAAGCAAGTGATAAGCCATTGCAAATGTCAAATGTTGGTACACTACTGACCAGTGTTGCAGCCAGAATGTTGAACGTAAGCATGCAAAAGTGCATGCATTGTGGTGTACAGGTTCCGGATGTCAGTTTGTGGGATCGAGTTCCATGCCTGTTTCACTTTATCAGTCAATGCAGCGACTGTTAATGCTATTTGTTGATGACACTGGAGTAGCCGTCTCATGATGTCCGATATGTGCTCGATTAGAGACGTATCCGGTGATTGAGAAGGCAAAGGCAACATGTCGACATTCTGTATCGCATGTTGGATATCAACAGCGATATGTGGGAGAGCGCTACCTTACTGGAAAAAAACCTCCAGTGCCGTTCATGAATAGCAGCACAACAGGTAGAACCACCAGACTGACGTACAAATTTGCAGCCAGAGTGCATACGGTAACCACAAGAGTGTTCTTGTTGTCATATGAAATCGCACACCAGACCATACCTCCAGGTGTAGGTCCAGTGTCTCAAGCTCGCAGACAGGTTGTTTGCTGGCCCTCAACTGACCTCCTTACAACCAATACACTACCTCACTGGCACCGAGGCAGAACCAGCTTTGGTTAGAGAACACAACAAGTTCCATCCTGTCTTAAACGAGTCCTCGCTTGACACCACTGAAATCGCAAATGGTGATGATTTAAGGTCAGTGAAATGCACGCTACATGGCGTCTGGTTCAGAGCTGTGCCCGGATTAACCGATCTGTAACAGTTCTTTGTATGAGTCAAGCATGAAGTAACCGATTTTTAACAATTCGTTGTATCACTGTGGTGCACAATTGCTGCTGCAGATGCAGTGTGATGTGCCAGAGCTATATGCTATGGTCTACCCTCTCGGTAGTGCCACGTGGCCGTCCGGGGCCCGTTCTGCTTCCTACCGAATATTCATATGAACACTGCTGTTAGCAGTCATGTACAGTGGCTACATGCCTACCATGTACTTCTGCAGTATCGCAGAAGGAACATGCAGTTTGTCATTGTCCTATTACACGACATCGTTCAAATTCAGTGACGTGTTATAATGGCGGTGCCTTAAAGGCAGTCTTGACTAACATCAACTCACCAGGTCTATTGTGAAAGGTAACTAATGTTCACGACCGCTATTGCGTGTATTTAAAGCAAACCTGATTTCCCTCCTCATTGTGGCGCTTCTAGTCCCAATCTTATGCGACCGGCGCCAAATTTGATGAGATATCGTTGTTCACATGTAGAAACAAGCCCATCAACTTTCGTTTACGTCGAACAACTCTTCCTCGGTGCTGCGATTTCTTCTTTTTCCGTCTGTGTATGATATTCACGCCGCTCTCAACGGTGAGAGGAGGAAAATAACACACTTCAGTTATTGTAATAAATTATATTCACCGTTTTACTTTTTGAAATACGTAATTCAATTGTTTTTCGGTTGCGAAAACAGAAAGAGCTTTTCTAACGAAACAAATTTTGTCTGAACTATTTTCTCGTTACATAGAAATTAATATCGTTCTTGCAAATATCAGAGTTGGCTGGCTCTGAGCACTATGCGACTTAACTTCTGAGATCATGAGTCGCCTAGAACTTAGAACTAATTAAACCTAACTAACCTAAGCACATCACACACATTCATGCCCGAGGCAGGATTCGAACCTGCGACCGTAACTGTCGCTCGGTTCCAGACTGTAGCGCCTAGAACCGCACGGCCACTCCGGCCGGTAATGTCAGAGTTAAGTGGGACTCCATTAATTACTATAAGGTACACGAAGTTAAGTGGGATTCCATTAATTACACGGTAAGGTAAATAACTTATTTTTAAGAGACATAGATTCCTTGAACTAGTCTGTGATCATTCTGGTATCGGATGGCTACTCCATGCATACCAGATTAATGGCGGGGACCGTTACGGCCCCTAGAGCTATTCCATTGAGGTACTGGTTTACTGTTATATCCTCCATGTCGATCGATGTGAAACTCTAGCACACTGTACTGGATGTAGGAAGCGGAACTGTTGTAAATGCAGATAAGCTAGCATTACAGGGGGTTCCCAATTTCTTAGGCCAATAGAATAATCCATTCATGAGTCGTCAAATTCCTCTCTTATTCATGTGGTGGTTACGACATTCGATTCATATACGGGACGAGTGAGGTTCTAACCCTCGTCAGAATATCCAAATTTAGGCCTTATATAGCTTCTTACTGTAGAGAATAAGTCCTACGTCATCTTTTATTTGTATTTTATCTCTAATCGTCTGTTTTTAGCACATTGGGATCAATTTCAAAGTTCTAAGACGTCAATGATTCAAAGATCCTGTCACTAAAAGAATAAAAAAAGCCATACACACAGGTGATCTGAGGTACAACAATAAGAAACACCTTATATAGCAGCTGAAGTACTACTGAAGCATAAAATTTTCATAGTTTCCTCCAATCTATTAAGAGACCTTTTGTTTACACGTTTTTCCGTATTGCAACGATAAGCAGACTATCATGTAATTGCGATACCGGCCTCTAAAACAGAACAAATGAGTCATTCCCTTCTACAGAAAGTAATAATTACCCAAGGACATCAAACCTCAGTTAGACACTTCTGGGAAGGAATCATGCTGGCCTTAATTCGGGAATCCTGGGAAATCGTATACACTTCTTCGACTACATTAACGTTAAACATTGAAAAGGCTTATATCAAATTCAGCGATGATAACCTTTTTAATAGGAATTTATGTCCAAAATTATATACTTTCAGAATTACATAGAAAAACATGTAAAATAATATCTTATATTTCCCCACATTTTGTTGTGGGAGTCTGTTAGTATTAGGTTGGTGCATAAGTTCTTATCGTTTTGATTTGGCATGTTGGTATTTCGGTTTGTATGGGTTTATTTTGCGATTGTCTTTTTTATTTGTAGTTCACTGTTGCCATTTTAGTTCACACAGTATCATTTTGTCATTTGTAGATAGTGAGTGGAGCTGTGGACGCTAGAAAATGGAGTGGCAAGTGGTGAAATCGGAACATTTCCGACATATTCCTCTGCTTGGGCTCGGTAGAGGGATGACAGCAGCGAAGGGGGCGAGAAGCATTATCGCCATGTTTGGGGATAACGCCTTTGGACAGCGCAAGACAGTAAAATGGTTTTCTCGTTTTAAGGAGGACCGTTCTGACATTAGTGACTCCGATCGTTCAGGAAGACCTTTGAGGTTTGACTATAGTTTAAACGCATTCATCCACGATGATCCACATCATTGTACTCGATTACCCGCAAAGGTGATGAACTGTGATCATTCGAACATTGTGCTACATTTGCATGCAATTTAGAAGGTTCAAAACTCTGGTGCATGGATACCGCATGCTGTAAGCCAAAATCACAAAAATCAGCGGGTGATGTGCATCTCTTCTTGTTCGTTATCAAAAAACATTTTCAAATGTGTGTGAAATCTTTTGGGACTTTACTGCTAAGGTCATCAGTGCCTAAGCTTACACTGTACGTAAGCTAAATTATCCTAAGGACAAACACACACACCCATGCCAGAGGCAGGACTCGAACCTCAGCCGGAACCAGCCGCATAGTCCATGACTGCAGCGGCTAGACCTCTCGGCAAATCCCGCCCGGCTGTTCGTTATCAATTGGCTCGTGAACAACATCTACGTTTCCCAAGCTTTGTCATTACTGGCGAAGAGAAAAGATGTCTTTAGGCTAAAATAAAAAAAAGAATGTTTGGGCCCAAACAAAGTAGAAATTCCCCGTAGAAAGACCTGCGCGCACCCACAAAAGATAACGTTATGCTTGTGGTGGAACAGTGACGGTGTAGAGTACTACGAATTGCCTCGCCGAGCTGTAGCCATCACTGCTGACATTTGTTGTCGACAACTGAGTCTTCTTGTAGACGCAATCGAAGAACAACGACCAGGAAGACTGCGCCAAGTGATGCAATTCCACGATAACACCCACCCGCATTCTGTTAAATTGACAAAAACGATATACAGGAGATCGACTGGGACGTCATTCCTCACGCACTTCACTCGCCTGATCGTGTGCCCTCAGTTCCACCACTTTTCCTCTGGGAACTTCCTTTCCGGATGAAAATGTGCTCCGAACATGGCTCCATGACTTCTTCTCGAAACCAGGTGATTTTTACAATGGTGGTATCAAAAAGTTACCCCAATGTTGGTAGACTGTTGTAAGTAGTGAAGGAGAATATATTATTGACGTCTAAAGTGTTGGATATGTGCATGTGTTATGTTTATTAAACCTGTGATCATTGTTAGTATTACATTCTTAAGCAGCTAACTACTCTTTGTGAGGTAACTATGTTTACAGGGAAGAAGGAAGATTAGTTTAATACAACCCATTTTCCGGATGTGAGGTAGTGCTTGCTATACCTCGTTAGTTATAATTACCTGCATTCAACCACTTACAAGTACTTCATGCAGTTCAGCTACGTGTCTAAAAGGTTATTGCTAACAGTCTCAGGTTTTTGACAGTTCATACAATGGTTCAAATGGCTCTGAGCTCTATGGGACTTAACTTCTGAGGTCATCAGTCCCCTAGACCTTAGAACTACTTAAACCTAACTAACCTAAGGACATCACACACATCCATGCCCGAGGCAGGATTCGAACCTGCGACCGCAGTGGTCGCGTGGTTCCAGACTGTAGCGCTTAGAACTGCTCGGCCACATCGGCCGGCGTTTATAAAATAAAAGAAAAACTAACTGAAGTACGTCTGACAGCTTAAGCTTTTCGGACTTCTTTCGACGCGAGATTCTCTCTGATGTGCAGTTTATAAAACTCTGAACGTATTTAGGGTTTTTTTTTCTTTTAGACGACATTTTTCATTATTCTGCAATTTTTCATTTGTGCATCAACAACAACACGGCTACTCTGCAAATCATACTTAAGTGAATGGCAGATTGTTAATCGAACCATCTTTACACTAATATATTATTCCACTCTCGCACAGCGCACGGAAAAGTTAATACCTGTATATTACGGTCCTGGCTCTAATTTCCCTTACTTTGTTATGAAGATCGTTTGTCCCTATGTAGGTCGGCGTCAACAAAATATTTTCGCATTCAGAGGAGAAAGTTGGTGGTTGAAATTTGGTGAGAAGATACCGCCGCAGTGGAAAAGGCCTTTGTTTTAGTGATTTCCATCCCAAACCCTATATTATGTCTGTGACACACTCTGCCCTATTTCTCCACAATACAAAATGTGCTGCCCTTATTTGAACTTTCTCGATGTACTCCGTTAATTTGGTAAGGGTCTCAGCCCGCCCAGCAGTACTCCAAAAGGGGACGGAAAAGCGTAGAGTATGCAGTTTCTTTAGTAGATCTGTTGCATCTTCTAAGTGGTCTGCCAATAAACGCTGTATTCGGTTCATCTTCCACACTACATTTTCTGTATGTTCTTTCCAGTTTAAGTTGTTCGTAATTTTAATTCCTATGTATCTGGTTAAATTTTGTGGCATTTAGTTTTGATTGATTAACTGTGTAACCGCTGTTTAACGGATTTCTTTTAGCACTTACGAGCATGACCTCATACTTTCGTACCATACAGATATCTTTTCTAAATCGTTTTGCAATTGGTGTTGACCAGGTTACCTTCCATTTAGAAAGAGATTGCACTCATCCACTGTTATATTGACTTGTAAATTATAGGTTTCAGCAATCAGTCGTCCTTGCTTAAATTTTTGATTATGCAGATCTAGATTTCAGCTAAAAGCTAGCCATTCTCAATTGCGCTGTGGGTGAAGCCCGATCAACAGGGACTTACATGCTTTGAGCGAAAATAATAGTGCACTGAAAATGGCCAGCTTCTAGTTGAAATCCAGACCTGCATAATACAAAAATTAAGCAAGGACGACTGATTGCTGCAATCTATAATTTACAAATTTGTTTTGATCTTCTGATGATTTTTCTAGATGATAAACGACAGCATCATCTGCAAACAACCTAACACAGCTGCTCAGACAGTCTCCTTAAGCCTTTAAATAGATAAGGAACAGCAGAGGGCATATACCACTGCCTCCGGGAATGGCAGAATTAATTTCTGTTTTACTCGATGACGTTCCGTCAGTTCCTTCGTACTGTGACCTCTCTGACAGGACATCACGCTTGCGGTCGGATAACTGAGGCGATATTCCATAAGCACGCAATTTTATTGGTTCAAATGGCTCTGAGAACTACGGGACTTAACATCTGAGGTCATCACTCCCCTAGAACTTAGAACTACTTAACCCTAACCAACCTAAGGACATCACACACATCCATGTCCGAGGCAGACGGAAGGGCCTAGAACCGCTCGGCCACAACGGCCAGCACCGCAATTTTATTACAAGCCGCTTGTGTGGTACATTGTCAAAAGCCTTCTAGTAATCTAGAAATAATAAATCAATTTGAAATCCCTTGTCGATAGTACTTAACACTTCGTGTGAGAAAAGAGCTAGTTGTATTTCACTAAAATGATGGTTTCTAAATCCGTGTTGACTGTATGTCAGTAGACCGTTCTCTTCAAGAAAATTCATAAAGTTCGAACACAATATATGTTCTAAGATCTTGCCGCAAATCGACGTTAATCATATGGGCCTGTAATTTAATGAATTACTCCTGCTGCCTTTCTTGAATATTGGTGTGACATGTGCAACTTTCCTTTCTTTGGCTACGGATCTTTAGTCGAGCCAGCGGTTGTATATGATTGATAAGTATGGAGCTATTTCATCAGCATACTCTGAAAGTAACCTCACTAGTATACACTCTGGACCGGAAGACTTGTTTTTCTTGAGCGACTTCAGTTGCTTCATTACTACGATGATATCTACTTCGAAGTAACTCATGCTGGCAGCTTTTGTGGCCGAATTCTGAAATATTTACTTTGTCTCGTTTCATGAAGGCGTTTCGGATGGACTTTTTTAGTTACTCTCCTTTAGCACTAGTGTTATCGATAGTACTTCCAATGCTACCGCGCAGAGAAGCCCTTGATTTTGTATCACCGCTAGCATACTTCACATGCGACCAGAATCTCTAATAGTTTTCTGCCAGGTTTCAAGACATAATTTCGTTGTGAAAACTGTTACACACATCAAAAAAAGTTTTAAATCACCTCGGTTCCTAGAGTTCCGGAACCTGTACAGAAAATTGGAATAGCGATCAAAATAAAACTCATTTCCACCCTTTTTATTGCTCATGAAAATCACACATTGGTTGTTGTACCACCATACAGCGAGATCTTCAGAGGTGGTCCAGACTACTGTACACACCGGTACCACTAATACCCAGTAGCATATCCTCTTGCATTGATGCATGCCTGTATTCGTCGTGGCATACTACCCTCACGTTTATCAAGGCACTGTTGGCCCACATTGTCCCACTCATCAAGGACGATTCTGCATAGAAAAAGATTGTGAAATAAGTTAGATATTAGTGTTATATCCCTTTTCTCGGCCCTTTCTGTCCGTGTTATTCCGGCGTATCGACAAGCGCCAACATGAAGATCAAGAACCGCACAGAAGGCTATGCGACCACGTCAGCCAATAGCGCGCTGATTAGGACCTCACCTCGACAGGAGCGGCCTCTATCCAAGGAGAATATAAGAGCCGCTCCGGGCAGCTTCGGCCGGACAGTGCTAGGACAGGACTAGACCCAGCCTAGCAGAGAGTGCTACCATAGCAGTTAGTAGTGATCTATACCAAGTGCTTACATGGTCATCATCTGTAGCGTAGAACGTTACATGTTTCCATGTCGCCCATCGCTTGCAACACTATTGTAGATTCAAAGTTAAGTACTGTCATTCTTCTTCTTTGTAATAAAAACTATTAACATGATCAAAATATCCACGGGTGTACTGCCGGTCTATAGTGTCCAACGGGCACAATATTTCAGCGATCAAACATGTCGCCATCATGATGGCGGCATGTTTGATCGCCGAAATATTGTGCCCGTTGGACACTATAGACCGGCAGTACACCCGTGGATATTTTGATTATCAAATACGCCGGGAGAAACTCAAGAATCACACTATTAACATGATTTGCTTGAATTACTGTATAGCATTCCAAGAACGCAGCATCCTTTAGGCACCCTATAAGAGACGACTCGACAGCACTCCACACATCTCCTCTTCCTCCCTCTCTCTGATCTCGAGCCTTGTTTGTTGTTATTGCCAACGAAACTTTGCTTGGTAACTCCAATCGCTGGAAATTAGTGGATGAATTGATTGGAAGCATTGGTGTGTGGGGTAACAGACGCCTTTCATGCTGCTGAATCTGTGAGCGTAGTAGCTTAAACGACAGTTTTTCGCATTGTCTTAATCTGTGAACGGGTAGTATTACAAATGTTTCAGACGATTCAGATTCCATAGTAGCAGTCTAATTATAAGCCTATAAGTTATAAATACAACTTTACTGTTTTCTGTTGAAGCCAACTATAAGAAAGAAAACAAAAAGCATATAGTTTTGTGTACAGTTATTGTTGCAAATTATGTTATTCAATCTGTATATTGAGCAAGCACTAAAAGAAACAAAAGAAAAATTCGGAGTAGTTATTAAAATCCATGGAGAAGAAATAAAAGCTTTGAGGTTCGCTGATGACATTGTAATTCTGTCAGAGACAGCAAAGGACTTGGAAGAGCAGTTGAATGGAATGGACAGTGCCTTGAGAGGAGGCTATAAGATGAAAATCAACAAAAGCAAAACGAGGACAAATGAATGTAGTAGAATTAAGTCGGGTGATGCTGAGGGAATTAGATTAGGAAATGATACGCTTAAAGTAGTAAATGAGTTTTGCTATTTGGGGAGCAAAATAACTGATGATGGTCGAAGTAGAGTGGATGTAAAATGTACACTGGCGGTGGCAAGGAAAGCGTTTCTGAAGAAGAGAAATTTCTTAACGTTGAGTATTGATTTAAGTGTCAGAAAGACGTTTCTGAAAGTATTTGTATGGAGTGTAGCCAAGTATGGAAGTGAAACGTGGACGATAAATAGTTTAGACAAGAATAGAAGCTTTCGAAATGTGGTGCTACAGAACAATGCTGAAGATTATAGGGGTAGATCACAAAAATAATGAGGAAGTATTGAATAGAATTGGGGAGAAGAGAAATTGGTGGCTTGACTAGAAGAAGGAACCGGTTGGTAGGTCATATTATGAGGCATCAAGGGATCACCAATTTAGTATTGGAGGGCAGCGTGGAGAGTAAAAATTGTAGAGGGAGACCAAGAGATGAATACACTAAGCAGATTCAGAAGGATGTAGGTTGCAGCAGATACTGGGAGATGAACAAGATTCCACAGGATAGAGTAGCATGGAGAGCTACATCAAACCAGTCTCTGGACTGAAGAGCACAAAAAGCAACATAAGGAGAAACAATATGTATGAGAGAAATAATTTGTCTAATGGTTTACATGTCCAGATATCGTAGTTAAAGCTCAAAGCACAGAATTGATTCCTGACAGTCGGTGTTAACAAAATCCAGAACATTGTTGTTTCAAAAATATTTAGCCTTTGTCATCCTGAATGTGTGTTAATGTATTGAGTAAAAATTTCAAGTAAGTCAGTCAAGAACTTTTCACGATCTTTACTAACAGCGTTAAGCAATTACTTCTCCGTTACATAGCACTCGTAGTGCAGATTCAAATGTGACAGTGTTTTGTTGAAATTTCAACCGACGATTTATAATGGCTATCCGGAAAGTAAGTCGCGAAATGGAAAGCACAGTGAAAAAGCAAAGCTCCTTTATTTGCAGCTTAGCTACACCATCCAGCTACTTCTCTACAGAGTCGCCACTCTAAATAGACATGTCGTAGCGTTGTACCAACTTTACGGTACCCTCACCATACAAGTCAGCCTCCTGTGCTTTTCCTGAATGTTCTACGCAGCTCGTTGTCTGAGCCAACATGCAGTCTTCAAAGCCAGTGGTTTATTTCAGTAGAGATGGAAATCAGAGGGAGCCAAGGCAGGGCTGTATGGTAAGTTACATTACCCGTCGAATACGTTTCAAGTAAGTCCTCTCTACCCCTACAGTGAACGGCCAACAAATGCTGTGAAGAAGGAATTGCATGACAGTTACGTTATGTGGAGTTGCATGATTTCAGGCGAAATCTCTCGAAAGGCACCTGTACTTCGCGGGAGAAACAATTTCCTAGGTGTCTACACGTTCAGTGTGTGCTCAGAACTGAGAAGAGCAACGTGACGCTCTCTACAAGCATATCAGAGACACTGCCAAACACATCTGTGGAAATCTTCGACAGATTTTGACTGTCGTTTCCATTTCACGACCGAACGGACCTTACTTTCCGAATAGCCCTCGTATATCACCTATGAGCAGTGGCGCCATTGAGACAGTAGACTGTTCCGTCTGGCACCACTGGCTCAGGTGCAGTATCGACTATCCCTCTTGCGGCCCCATTACCAGTATCTATGAGGAAGAGTTGGTATCTGTGGGTTGTGTCCTTAGAAGGTCTTTGCTTGCCGATATATATACGGGGTTCGCTCGCCCGATGGGAGGCACAAGTTTGGGATTGGTGGTGGCGTCGCGACAAGAGGTGGTCACGAGGTCCGAACGCCCGAAGCCACGAGCTGTGCAAGAAGGGCCTGCGCCGAGCGAAGAAACCGGAGTACTTCACCGGGGCCAGCGTCGACTACCAGCAGCAGACCGACATCCCGCCGGTTGGTTGGCAACATTTGTATCGGACGACCGCTCATAGCCTGGCTGCCCTCTTCTACCTGGCTTTCATTGGCACCAGTCAATACGGTAACCGTTGCGACGCACCGTGGATCCATGGAAGTGCTTGTTGATAAAGTGGAGTACCATTCTGTAATCCTCGTGGTGATTTATGTCATTGTATACCTGCCCTCACTATTTTCTGGTTTGAACCCGATTCTCAGAGTTGTACTCGGTCGGCTTTTTGATCGTAAATATAGGCCATAGTGTTGTACTAAAACATTACTTGTCGTTTGGAAATTAGTCCCGCTATTATATTGCCTTTCCTTTCTGGTTGTACCCGATCATTACAGCCGGAACAATTATGCTAAGGCACCGGTTGCCGTTAAACAGAAGAGGGACGCTTTGATTATATTTAGATGTTAACCGGTTCAGTTCTTTGATAGTAAATGCGTTTCTCAGTCAATTGTTATAATCTGAACAACCTGTTGTACTAAGCTGTGCATTGCTCTATTTGAAAGACCGGGTCATTATTGGTGTATTTTAGCTGGATCTTGTGGTCCCACCGAATGTTGACAAGTAATATTTTAAAACGGTTCTTCAGAACGGTCTTAATAACTGAGAATCAGTCTAACCTTGAAAATATTAACAGACAACTGTCACCAGGGCTTTAGTCAAAATAAGATTGTCAAAAGGGACGGGCTGGGATCGAGTCGCACCTTGGTTGCCGATTGAAATTAAGAGGCTGGTTGCTTTGAATTACGCCTTATCATTGTCATATTGTTTCCTAATCGGTTTAACCTTTAAGCACATCTGCGCATCTTAACCCCGAACCTTTCGACATACAGCTTTCAAATTGAAAGTTACGTCATATATCTTGAGTAACTGAATCGCTCTTGTCATCAGTGGTGCTTATATAGTTTCCGTGTGTTGCAGAAGGGCATTTAATAAGACAAACTGTGTCCAGCGCAGTAGTAAACACCGCTGTTTCACCCGATAACGGACGGGCTGCAGGTCTGGCCGTCTTGTAATGATTGTCATATTGTTTGGTGTTTTGAACTCTTTTGCAAAGGCTTATTCATCTTAAGGTTTAAGGTCAAAAGAATTTTGCAATTTTTTTTCATTTTGTGAATTTTTTATTAAATGCGAGTATATTGTTAAATACACAGGTTGTGTGAAAAGGAAATGGGTCCTTCATTCCACGTTTTCCGTAATTCCACTAAGTGTCACGTATCAACCTGTGCCTGAAGTTCAGGCGCGACTAACCGCATTTTATACAGTTGATGCCTCGGGGACATATTAAGTCTCATCTTTACTTACTACTAAAACATCGCCTACGCCTGACACACAGGCGCCATTGAACCGCATTTCGCTCATTGCTAAAGTGCTATTCCGACATTGGAGAGCCGCGGCACGATTGATGAAAGTTTGGAAGGAGAATAGCAACAGACTGAGGTGTGAACCGAAACTGTATACAGACGGAGACATAGCAGGGTAATCCGTGCAGCTGTCGTAGCTGCAGTGCTAGTGTATCACATCTGCCTAGTAAGCAGAAGCCCTGGCTTCAAGTTTCAGCGCTGGTACAAATTATAATTCATTACTTCAGCCTACATCATTATCGTAATTTGTGTAATGCATTACATACTTTGATATCGTAGCGAAGGTCGACTGCAGGTAAGAAACGAAACTGCTTATTTTCACAGTGTAGCCTTTTATTTCTCTGGTAGTCTGTTTTAACGGAAAACCAGTACATTGATGTTTAAAATCTTTATAACCTACGTGAGCCTGAATGTTTACTTAAGTATCGTGTAGAAATTTCAAGTAGGTTTATCAAGAACTTTCAGAAATTTTTATCAACAACGTTAAACAACGACTTGTCTTTCATATAAAATTCATGGTATACAGCGTGTGACAAAAATGTAATTGCAGGACATATTCCTCGCACGTAGGAGAAGAAACTAAATGAACATGGGTCTGGAAAGGCTTTGTTTCCACGTTACAAGTTATTTTCTCCAACTCATTAATAATGTGAAACACACGCGAACAGAACCCACCAACATGCCAAATACAACTCTTTCTAACAGGAGACAGTTCAGTATGCCTTCCGTGGGCAATCACAGATGCATCAATCCCCCTTCGAAGTGAATCTCGGATGCGCTGATGCGTCGCTGGAGTACTGCGTATGGTTTCGCAGCCTTAGATGATACGGTCACCGAGACTCTGAACATCTGTACTGAGGTTCCATACACAAGAGCTTTCAAATTCCCCCAGAAAAACAGTCTAGTGGTTTAGGCCTGGAGAGCTTGGAGGCCAGGTAATCAGTCTATCTCTGCTCACCTGTCTGTCACCGAATCCGAAAGCAAACAATGACTAACTCGCGTGCCAACAGTAACATGTAAAAGAAAACACTGCCGGTGCACAACGTAACCAAATGTCACCAAGAGCGCATGATCCCCATGTCCATGATTTTACAATTCTGTTCTTGTGTGTTTCCCCATGAATAATGAGTTGTAGGAAATATACTGTAAGATGGAAACAAAGCGTTTCTAGACCTTTTTCCTTACACTGAAGAGCTAAAGAAACCGGTACACCTGCCAATTATCGTGTAGGGCACCCGTGAAAACGCAGACGTGCCGCAACACGACGCGGCATGGACTCGACTAATGTCTGAAGTAGTTCTGCAGGGAATTGACACCATGAATCCTACAGTGCTGTCCATAAATCCGTAAGAGTACGAGAGGGTGGAGATCTCTTCTAAACAGTACCTTCCCAGGTGGGGTCCTGCTGGAATTGCCCGAGTCCGTCGGAAAGCACAATGGACGTGAACGTATGTAGGTGATCAGACAGGACGATTATGCAAGTGTCACCTCTCAGAATCGTATCTAGACGTATCAGGAGTCCTGTACCACTCCACTCTACACGACGCACACCGCCTCCATCGGCTTCAACAGTCTCCTGTGGACATTCAGGGTTCACTCATTCCTGAGGCTGTCTCCATACCCATACACGCCCATCCGCTCGATACAATTTGAAACGAGACTCGTCCGACCAGGCAACATGTTTAATGTCATCAACACTCCAATGACGGTATTGACGGGCCCAGACGAGGCGTGAAGCTTTGTGTCGTACAATCATCAAGGACACACGAGTGGGTCTTCGCCTCCGAAAGCCCTTAATGATGATGTTTCGTTGAATGGTTCGCACGCTGACACTTGCTGATGGCCAACCATCGAAACGTGCAGCAATCTGCGGAAGGGTTGCACTTCTGTCACGTTGAACGATTCTCTTCAGTCGTCTTTGGTACCGTTCTTGCAGGATCTCTTTCCGGCTGCAGCGATGTCAGAGATGTGAAGTTTTACCAGACTCCTGATATTCACGGTACAGTCGTAAATTGGTGGTACAGGAAAATCCCCATTTTATCGTTACGTCGGAGATGCTGCGTCCCATAGCTCGCGCACAGACTATGACACCCGTTCAGACTCACTTAAATATTGATCATCTTCTATAGTAGCAGCAGTAACGGATCTAACAACTGCGCCATACACTTGTTGTCTTATAGGGATGTTAAAGAAAGGTACGGCCAAACTTTCAGGAAACATTCCTCACACACAAAGAAAGAAAATATGTTATGTGGAAACGCTTACTATCCATGTTAGAGCTCATTTTATTACTTCTCTTCAAACCACATTAATCATGGAATGGAAACACACAGCAACAGAACGTACCAGTGTGACTTCAAACACTTTGTTACTGGAAATGTTCAAAATGTCCTCCGTCGCCTGGGATCCCTGATGCGCTGATGCAGCCCTAGAGAATGGCGTATTGTATCACAGGCGTCCACAATACGAGCACGAAGAGTCTCTACATTTGGTACCGGGGTTGCGTAGACAAGAGCTTTCAAATACCCCCATAAATGAAAGTCAAAAGGGTTGAGGTCAGGAGAGCGTGGAGGCCATGGAATTGGTCCGTCTCTACCAATCCATCGATCACCGAATCTGTTGTTGAGAAGCGTACGAACACCGACTGAAATGTGCTGGAGCTCCATCGTGCATGAACCACATGTTGTGTCGTACTTGTAAAGGCACATGTTCTAACAGCACAGGTAGAGTATCCCGTATGAAATCATGATAACGTGCTCCATTGAGCGTAGGTGGAAGAACATGGGGCCCAATCAAGACATCACCAACAATGCCTGCCCAAACGTTCACAGAAAATATGTGTTGATGACGTGATTGCACAATTGCGTGCGGATTCTCGCCAGCCCACACATGTCCTTCAATTGGGCCTACTGGCGGTGAATCGAGGAAGTACAGTACATACTGACGGAACTAAAATGAGCTCTAACATGGAAATTAAGCGTTTCCGGACACATGTCCACATAACATCTTTTCTTTATTTGCGTGTAAGGAATATTTCCTGAAAGTTTGGCCGTACATTTTTGTAACACCCTGTATAGGCGTTGTCGACTGCATCGCCGTAACCTGCCTGTCTACACTCTGTATTTGAATACGCACGCCTATACCAGTTTCTTTGCCGCTTCAGTGTACAACATAATCTCTTCGTCTCGTGTGAGGAATGTGTCCCGCTATTTGTGCCGTACATTTTTGTTAAACCCGCTAGATTCAAACCTGATGGTCTTTCTTCACGTAAGTTCGACCGAAGATAGTAACAGTCTCGTTCCGTTATCACTGATTCAGACGCTAAGAAAATTGCTGAATACCTCCTCGTGTTTTATATTTTACGAGAATTAGCTAGTCGAAGCCGTGATGGTGTTAGTGTTTACCCGTGGGAATTGGTGTCGTGCCCAGATGGGTTTTTGCGCTCCCCTCGGGACCAGTTTTAAGTGAGGCTGCTGGGTAAGTTGCACGCAGGGGTTGATGGTTGCCATTAGTACACGTTGGGCGATGTTGGATTGCCCCTCGTCGTTGGATAATCACGGCGGCCGCCTCATCAGCTGCGTGGGTGGCAGAGAGGGAGGGGAGGAGGGAGGGTGTGGTTCCTCCGCAGACGTCGCGCGCGGTCTCGGGATTTATCTGTGCAATCGGCTGCGGACGGTGGCGTGCTGTCGCCGGTAATTGGGGCACTGATCTCGCTCGCCGCCGCTAACCGCATTACGGCCGCCCCCTCCTACCCCCCCCCCCCCCCGGCAGTCCACCCTCATACTCCGCTACTATTGCTCCTGATGTCGCTGCTGCTACCCCCACGCTTACTGCACAAGACTACATTAACGAATGAACAGTAATCAGGACTTCGTCTAAGTTGTATGTAAACATCCATTGATGTCACGAAAGTCACGGGATACCAATAAGCACATATACTACAGATGGCGGTAGTATACCGTCTCTCTCTCTCTCTCTCTCTCTCTCTCTCTCTGTTCTTTTTTTTTATTTCATGAGATATGATGCGGCCGCCCGGGAATTCCTCACCTGTGGCGACCTTTTCATCACATAGTAGCAATTGCAACTTACGTCCTCAGTTATTTGCTGGATTTGTTACAATATCTGCTTTTCTCTACAGGTTTTGCCTTCTGCAGCTCCCTCTAGTACCACCGAAGCAATTCCCTGTTGTCTTAGGAGATGTCGTTGAGACCTGGTAGTCAAGGAATGCACGATTCAGTTACGATTGTGAACGGGGCCCGATTCAGTAACTATTGGTTTGCTTTTGCAATTTCAGACATTTATTTTAAGAAGATAATTCCAGATTCAGCAATAAATAAGAAAATATCACTCATTAATAATAGGGAAGAAACAACTGTGTAATATATCTTACCTTCAGTATGTCACAATTTACCAACTGAGCATAAAATACAGACACAGCAAATAATGTTTTGAAAACAAGCCAAGGTGGTCGCAAATAGAATTTTAAGACAAGTAACCACAGTCACGGCCTAAGGCCTTTAACGCCAGTAAGGGCAATTATCAAAAAAAATTCAACAACATACTGTGAAACAGCAATGGAATAGCAAGAGTTTAAAATACAGGTAAGTGATCACCAAACAGGTGAAACAGAATGATAGTAAACTTCGTAGCACAACGGTTTAAACTAGCTAAACGCCAAGAATGGCAATTATATTGAAAAATTTAAAAACATACAATAAAACAGCAAATATAATAACAAAGGTTAATTCAAAAGGACAAGCAACTGATCACCAGACACGTGAGAAAAACGATAGTAACTTGGCAATACAATAATAAAATAATAACACAATAAAAATTACAAGGGCTAGTCACACACGGTGCTCCATGAATCGGCCGGTGAGTAGGTCAGGCCAAAAACTCTCGCGAGCGATGAGAAAGACAGCCAAGAGTTGCATTCACATCAGAAGATGGTAACTCAGACTAGTGGCAGTCTAACGAGTGACTAATTATAATCTTGGGGAGGCTACCTAACGTCCAATAAACCAAATACAAAAATGTAAAAAGACGTCAAAGCCGGAACCGATGATCTGGACTCTGCCCACATACTACTGTGCCTGGAGTGCCCAGAACAAAAAAGGACTCACTACCACCTAGGTAGAAGAATCGCCAACCAACCAACAATCAAGAAAGCTGTCAAACTTACACGCCTCACCGGACAGCGGCTGCAAGGCGAGGAAACGTACACTGCCACTACATACACTAACCCCCAGGGCAGGAAGCTGGGGCGTTAGCGGCCATCAGCCGGGAAAATATCGCCGGTTCAAGTTAACAGTTATAACAAGCGGAAGGTAGTAAATAGTGACTAGAAGCCCAGGAAGGATAATCAGGTCCGCCTTCCCCAAGCACTCCACTCGCTGCTCTTTGCTTCACTGACACTACGGGCAGCAACACGAACCCAATTCACTGGATAATCGCGAGATTTCACAATGGTGGAGGTTCCTCTACCCGAATTGAAATGCAGTGAACTTAAAACGTGCAGGATCCAGTTTCGACTAGGTCGATCACCCTCGTGATCACAGCCCTTTGATCCGGCAGTCCATATGCGCCACCAGCGGTCCCGGCGCCTCTCCTGCGTCCCAAGAACTGCTCACTCACATGACACGGAAGAACAACACCGTCACCCCAAAGGTAGGGCCACTGTTACTACGTATCGATAATGCCGCTGCTGCCACTAGCGGACAAGCAACGTTTGCGTAACCAAGTGGCGCCAGTCAACACAAGAAGAAGACAAACAACCGCAACCATGTCAACTAAACGACACAGTCTGGCCTCCAACAGAGGACGAAAACCTACAACAGCACCCACGCAAGCCGCAGCACGGCTCAGTCGTATCATCTTGCCCCTTCTTCTTGTCAGTGTTTTCCATACATTCCTTTTGTCTCCGATTCTCCGCAGAACCTCCTCATTCCTTACCCTTTCAGTTCACCTAATTTGAACATTCGTCTGTAGCACCACATCTCAAATGTTTCGACTCTCTTCTGTTCCGGTTTTCCCACAGTCCATGTTTCACTACCATACAATGCTGTGCTCCAAACGTACATTCTCAGAAATTTATTCCGCAAATTAAGGCCTCTGTTTAATACTAGAAGACTTCTCGTGGCCAGGAATGCCCTTTTTGCCATTGTTAGTCTGTTTTTGATATCCTCCTTGCTACGTCCGTCATTTATTATCCCGTACACGATGTATAAAAGGACATTTATTTAGCGTATCTGTCATTTTTACTCAGGTGATTCATGTGATAAGGTGTTCGACATGATTATGGCCGCACGACGCGAATTAACACGCTTTGAACGCGGTATGGTAGTTAGAGTTAGACATATAGGACATTCCATTTCGGAAACAATTAGGAAATCATTATTCCGACTTCCGCAGTGTCAAGAGCGCCGAGGATAACAAATTTCAGGCAGTATCTCTCACTGCGGACCACGCAGTGGGCGACGCCCGTCACTTGACTACCTATAGCATCGGCATTTGTGTAGAGTTGTCAGTGCTAACAGACAAGCAACTCTGCATGAAATAACCGAAGAAAGTAATGTGGAATGTATGACCAACATATCCGTTTGCACAGTGCGGCTAAATTTGGTGTTAATGGGCGGTGGCAGCAGACGACATACGCGAGTGGGTTTGCTAACAGCACTACATTGCCTGCAGCGCGTCTCCTGTGCTAGTGACCATATTTGTTGGACCCTAGATGACTGGGAAATCATGGCCTGGTCAGATACGTCCGGATTTCAGTTGGTAATATCTGGTGTTAGAGTAGTGTGTAGAGCAGATCTGACGAAGCTTTGGTCGCAAGTTGTCAACAAGGCATTGTTCTACCTGGTGGTGGCTATATTCATGGACTTATGTTCCCAAAGAACGATGACATATTTGTGGATGACAATGTGCCATGTCATCGGGCTCAATTGTTCCCGATCGGCTTGAAGAACATTGTGGACAGTTCGAGCGAACGATTCGTCCACTCAAATCGCCCTGCATGTATCCCATCGAATATTTATGGGACATAATCCCGACGTCAGTCCGTGCACAAAAATCCTGCATTCGCAGCACTTTAGCAATTATGGACAGCTACAGAGACATCACGGCTCGATATTTGTGCAGGGAACCTCGAGCGACTTTTTGAGTCCATTCCACCTCGAACTGCTGTACCACAACGGGCGAAAGGTTTGACTAAATATTAGGAGGTGTCCCGTGACTTGTCACCTCACACTGTATTCGCATTCGGGAGGACGACGGTTCAATCCCGCGTCTGGCCATCTCGATTTAGGTTTTCCGTGATTTCCCTAAATCGTCCCAGACAAACGGTTCCTTTGAAAGGACACGGCTGACTTCCTTCCCCATCCTTCCCTAAACCGATGAGACCGGTGACCTCGCAGTTTGGTCTCTTACACCAAAACAACCGAACCCTTTGTCGCCTCAGTGTAATCTGCCGGCCCGTCAAGCTATCGCGACGATCGTCTGATGACATAGAATAATGAACGGGTATCGCCTACGATCATTACGACCGATGCCACCGAAACAAAGTGAGTAAATCACGTTTTGAAGTTTTGAACATGGCTGCGTGGTCAGCGACAGTTTACAAAGTACAATTAACAGCAACAGTGGGTTTTTGCGACCGAGGGCTGCTATTGCTGTTAATTTTACATCGCGTTTTCTTTTCCCCTGAGTGACTCGACGACATCCAAATCATTTTTGTGCAACTGGGTAAGTAACTTAAAACACCAATTTCCTGTTAATATCACCAGTGTCCTTGCAACTGAAAAAGCAAAACATAGAGAACCATCATTGACGTATTAAGACATTATAACTTATACAGTAGAGCCTCTCTAATACTTTTATAAAGGGGGATGGTAAATTCTCCGGAGCTCGTGGTCAGACCGCGGCTGCTGGCGGTTTGCACGCGTTGTCGTATCGTGAGTCGCTAGCTGTGAGAGCGACGAAGTTCGTTGCCCACCGAACCTGGACGCTGAAGTTGAGTGATCAGTTAACCTGTTATGAAACCTCAACTATGTCACATCACTTCGTTCATTTGCGGGTTGTTGATCCCTTGGCTGTTCGGGCTAGCAGTATCGTATGATGTGTTGGAGTCAGTGAATCCTTGCAGCCGTCTTCCAATGTTGTGATTAATTATTAAATTGGCATTTATTTATCAGGGAAGTGCACCAGCGGTTTTTGTGCCCTGTGGCCGTTAACACTCCATTTACCTGCCGTGGTCGTCAGCGTAGTTTGCAGGCAGTGTGCCTTTTCTTCGTCTAGTTGTTGCTGTCCAGCACGGCATGTAGTTCCACAGCCTTTTAAGTTGTTTGGTTCATATTTGCTTAGAGTGTTTACTGTTCCCCTGGTTGTTTTTAGACGCCAACTTCTGGAGGCGTAGTGCTGTTCATATTCTCGTCCTCGGCCGATATTCTCCATTATTGTGGCGTTGGTCGGACAGAAGGAAATTGGTTAAATTGTTGGTGGGTCCTTGGGTCGTCCCTAGTTTCGGTTGCGATACGATTATTTAAGTATTGTGTGAGACCTTTTGCCGTGTGTTAATTCAGTTTTTTAATTTTACATAAAGGCCTTCAGCCATGTTAAATTAAAATTTTGAACACTGATTGTTTTATAAAAAAAAATTTCTTAGAAACTGTTCTATCTGAAATTGTTTGTAATCCAGGCCCTAAGCCGTTAGTTGTTCCATGTGTTATGTGTGGCCTTCAGCCAAGGATTTGCATAAATCCCTTAATAAGGCCTTCAGCTGCGTGTATTCTCTAAAGGAATATTTTTAATAAGAAGTAAGGGGTTTATTCTAAATTATTTATCTGACTTGTGGTACAGGCCTTCAGCCGTTGTTTCAATTTGTTTATGGCCTTCAGACGTGCAATAAGTTAATCAAGCTTCGGCCATTCTGTTGTAAGTTTAAAAAGAAATTTTCTCGCTTAAAAGAAATTGTTTATTAATGTGTTTGAATTATAGTTGTCCTTCAGACTATAATGTAGGCCTTCAGCCGCTAATTGTTTTCATTGCATGTTTTTTAAAAGATTTTTTACTTTATATTTTTAATTGCTTTCGATTTCTAAGCCAGGCCTTCAGCCTTTCTCGTTTTTGATGTGTGGTTTTGGGTCTTCCACCCAGAAAGCATCTCCAGTTTTCTTTAACTAGGCCTTTAGTCGTATTCTTTAATTTTGATATTTATAGCTAATGTGTAAATAAGTGGTTCATAAAAAAATAAATTTGTGTGTTTGATTGTGCAGCCCACAGTAACTGTTTACGGACCCATCCACAACCTTAACCTTATCCTGTGCGCTCTCTGACTACCTACCAACCAGGTCACAATGCACAGTAGAGCCTCTTTACTACTGTTACAAAGGGGGTTAATAAAGCTATTGTGCAAGTGTGATTAAAATGTAACTTCTGAATACGAGGGGCGCTAAATAATTAATGTTTTGTTCTGGGTCAGTTTCGGTTAAAAAAAGGGGGAAATTGTGGTACATGGTGGAACATTCCCGTTCCAGCCCCTGCAGATTCATGAAGTTCTGATAGGTGGCGGCACTACACACAGCCTTCAAAATAGCGTCTGTAACGGAGGTCGTTCAAAGCAGAGAGCTGCCACAAAGTTTCCTTTGGTGGCAATCCAGAGCTACGCAGATATCCATAGGCCTTTACAGAACGCCAACAGAGGCCTGGCAGTGAACAAAAGCACGGTGAATCGTTGGGCAAGGTGTCTATCATCATCGCAACAATAGTGCGGAAACGCGTCCGATCTTCCGCGTGCCAGCCGGCCGCACAATGCTGTGACTGGTGCAAAGTTGGAAGGTGCGGGCATTCTCATTCTAGGTGATAGACGCATCGCAATCAAACATCTCGCTGCACAACTGGACGTCTCTGTTAGTAGTGCTGGCACACTCGTCCACGATTTGGGGTTCTCGAAGGTTTGTGCCCATTGCACCGCATTCGTCGCCTCCAAACAGAAGAACATAAAGATTAACGAAGGACCATCTTTGCACAATTACTTGAGCGTTGCGAGGCTGATTGCGAACACTTTTGTCTAAAACTTTCATAAGCGATGCAACATGGATTTATCACTTCGTCTGCGAAAGAAAAACGGCCATCCACCTCTTCTTCGAAGAAGAAATTCAAAGTCGTACCTTCAGCCGGTAATGCCATGGCGACGGTCTTCTGGGGCACTAAAGAGATTATTCTGTTTGACGTCCTCTCCCGTGGCGCAACGATCAACTCTGAAGTGTATTTTGCTACACTCAGGAAATTAAAAAAAAACTACTTCAGCGCCTTCGTCGCCACAAAAATACAAATGGAATTCTCCTTCTGTATGACAAGATAAGGCTTACAGAAGTCTGCGCACCCGAGAGGAGCTCACAAAACTTCATTGGACCGCTCTTCCTCATCTACCCTACAGTTCGGATTTCGCTCCTTCCGTCTTCTGACTGTATGACGCAATGAAAGATGCAAACGACAGAAACAGTACGTGGATGATATGGATTTCACTGATGCACTAAACCGCACGCTCCGACGTCGACTCGTAGAGTGGTACCGTATGGACATGCAGACCCTCCTAGTAAGTCTGAGTCCGTCACATTGAACTTACATTACGTGTAAAAAAATGGGGTTTTGTAGCCAAAACAGTGGGGAATAGTATAGTGTATCGAAATCCTGAATAAAATCAATCTGCTTTCAGAAAAAACATCATGCAGTACTTACTGAACACCCCTCGTATATCTGTGTCAACTTTAAGTGCACTTAAAGAAAACTTTCTGGCAGATTAAAACTGTGTGCCGGAACGAGACTCGAACTAGTGGGCTTTGCCTTTCGCGAGTAAGTGCTCTACCATCCGAGCTACCCAAGCACGACTCACGCCCCTTCCTCACAGCTTTACTTCCGCCACTACCTCGTCTTCTACCTTCCAAATTTTACAGAAGCTCTCCTGCGAACCTTGCAGAACTGGCAGAGCACTTCCCCACGCAAAGGTCCCGAGTTCGAGTCTCGGTCCGGCACACAGTTTTAACCTGCCAGGAAGTTTCCTATCAGCACACACTCCGCTGCGGGGTGAAAATCTCATTCTGGACTAAAAGAAAAGATACATATCAGTGAGTACAACAGTCCAAGTACACTGACGCCTAAATTATGGCAAATGAAATTTACTTACGCCTAAACAATGGATCAACTGTGGTTTTCTCTTTTTTGGAATCAACGCTACATTTATAGGTAGGTTTTCATATTACTGTCCATATCTTTTAATCAGTAATCTTTCTTGATCATATGTCACGCATTAGATTCAGTGCAGAACATGGTTCTGATAGAATGGGTGGATCGACAGATTCACCACCCGATTCTGCGGTTTCCTCAGAACTACTTTTTTCCACTTGATAGTGGCACAAATTTCAAATTACTTGATCATCATTTCTTTCACAACACACGGTAGTTTCAGAATCGCAATTAACAAAATCTTCAAAATGAAATCGAGAATGATGGTTAAGGTAGAATACGGGATTTCAAGGCACTCCTTAATGTTCACTTTAAGTTCACTAGGACTTCTTAGCACTTCTTCACTTATGGTAATTTTTCATGAATGGAAAGACTTTTTTTGTGTTCTGAGGAACACATCGTTTCAGATACACAAAAATTGAAAACTACGCAAAAAAACGACCCCCACCCCTTCCCCCCAGTTTTATTCACGTACTCGGAACCTGCTCACACTATTGTCAACTGTAACTCCATACCACTGCTATGCACTGTGATCGTTGGCCGTGGGCCGCATTTCCCCTCCTTACCTCTGAAACCAACTGTCACAAGGTCATGAGCCACTGTGTCGCCATGTCCACTATAGCTATGGTCCATAATACAATTTGAATACAGGCAGCAACCAATAACTACTGACCACACCACATACAGGGTGTTTCAAAAATGACCGGTATATTTGAAATGGCAATAAAAACTAAACGAGCACCGATACAAATACACCGTTTGTTGCAATATGCTTGGGACAACAGTACATTTCAACAAAATTTCGAAATTACAGTAGTTACAATTTTCAACAACAGATGGCGCTGCAAGTGATGTGAAAGATATAGAAGACAACGCAGTCTGTGGGTGCGCCATTCTGTACGTCGTCTTTCTGCTGTAAGCGGTTGCTGTTCACAACGTGCAAGTGTGCTGTGGACAACATGGTTTATTCCTTAGAACAGAGGATTTTTCTGGTGTTGGAATTCCACCGCCTAGAACACAGTGTTGTTGCAACAAGACGAAGTTTTCAACGGAGGTTTAATGTAACCATAGGATCGAAAAGCGATACAATAAATAATCTGTTTGAAAAATTTCAACAGACTGGGCACGTGACGGATGAACGTGCTGGAAAGGTAGGGCGACCGCGTACGGCAACCGCAGAGGGCAACGCGCAGCTAGTGCAGCATGTGATCCAACAGCAACCTCGGGTTTCCGTTCGCCGTCTTTCAGCTCCGGTCCAGATGACGCCAACGTCCACGTATCGTCTAACGCGCCAGAGTTTACACCTCTATCCATACAAAATTCAAATGCGGCAACCCCTCAGCGCCGCTACCATTGCTGCACGAGAGACATTCGCTAACGATATAGTGCACAGGATTGAAGACGGCGATATGCATGTGGGCAGCATTTGGTTTACTGACGAAGCTTATTTTTACCTGGACGGCTTCGTCAATAAACAGAACTGGCGCATATGGGGAACCGAAAAGCCCTATGTTGCAGTCCCATCGTCCCTGCATCCTCAAAAAGTACTGGTCTGGGCCGACATTTCTTCCAAAGGAATCATTGGCCCATTTTTCAGATCCGAAACGATTACTGCATCACGCTATCTGGACATTCTTCGTGAATACACTGCGAACACCTCGTGGTTTATGCAAGATGGTGCCCGGCCACATCGCACGGCTGACGTCTTTAATTTCCTGAATGAATATTTCGATGATCGTGTGATTGCTTTCGGCTATCCGAAACATACAGGAGGCGGCTTGGATTCGCCTCCCTATTCGCCAGACATGAACCCCTGTGACTTCTGTCTGTGGGGACACTTGAAAGACCAGGTGTACCGCCAGAATCCAGAAACAATTGAACAGCTGAAGCAGTACATCTCATCTGCATGTGAAGCCATTCCGCCAGACACGTTGTCAAAGGTTTCGGGCAATTTCATTCAGAGACTACGCCATATTATTGCTACGCATGGTGGATATGTGGAAAATATCGTACTATAGAGTTTCCCAGACCGCAGCGCCATCTGTTGTTGACAATTGTAATTACTGTAATTTCGAAAGTTTGTCTGCCTGAAAATGTACTGTTGTCCCAAGCATATTGCAACAAACAGTGTATTTCTATCGCTGCTCGTTTAGTTTGTATTGCTGTTGCAAATATACCAGTCATTTTTGAAACACCCTGTACGTACAAAACGTTCCGTGACGATTTCTTTTCTTTGTAGTGCAAAAAAATGCGATAAATATGACTTTGAAGTAAAAATTATAGTGAAAACGTGTTAATGGAAAACGTGAAAGTGGTATAACTTTGCATGTAAAATCGAAACAGTGCCCAATATACCAAGTACAAGTGCGAAGAAAGTAAAGATGAGAAACGTGTACGGCTGGTCCCGGCGGAGGTTCGAGTCCTCCCTTGGGAATGGGTGTATGTGTTTGTCCTTAGGATAATTTAGGTGAAGTAGTGTGTAAGCTTAGGGACTGATGACCTTAGCAGTTAAGTCCCATAAGATTTCACACACATTTTGAACACAGAAACGTGAAAATGCAATTTCACTGTAGAACTGTGGGGAAGTATGTGATTCCTTAAGTGCTGACATAATTCTTTTCTAAACATTACAAGCACTACTAATGTAATTAAAACTTGATGCACGGTATGTACTCCAAATTATATTCAGACTACAATATATCACTATATTGGAGTGAACGCAATTCACAGCCTGAAATCAGTGGTCCATTTTAGGCCGTTTGCAGATAGCATTTGATTTATAGAGCCGTCCCATTACCATTGCCAAAATTTTGACGTAGGAATCATGTATCAAGAATTACCGATTGCCGTTATCTATTCTCTTATCAGTGTTTTATGTCTAGTCATCAGGCTTTTCCGACAGTGAATTAGAGTTTGCTGTAATTTGACAGTTTCTGGCTGACTGGAACTGTGTGCCGAACCGGTTCAAATGTGTGTGAAATCTTATCGGACTTAACTGCTAAGGTCATTAGTCCCTAAGCTTACACACTACGTAACCTAAATTCTCCTAAGGATAAACACACATACCCATGCCCGAGGGAGGACTCGAACCTCCGCCGGGACCAGCCGCACAGTCGATGACTACAGCGCCCTGGACTGCTCGGGTAATCACGCGCGGTACCGGTTTCGAACCCGGACCTTAGGCTTCGGTAGGCAAATATTCTACCGGCAGAGACAGTCTTGCCGCCTGGCGAACGCAGTCGTACATAAATTGTACGTGAAACAAGTAGGTTCTGCGTTCGAGCCCTGGTACGGCACATGGCTATAATCTGACAAGATTTCAAGCTTGTTAATTACTTTTTTCTAATTATAAGTTTGATCAGTAAGTTCATAGCGTTATAGTTTTGCTTTTTCGTATTCATGTTGCTTCAGGTTCATATATGGATAGTCGTTTTTTATTTGTAGTTCACTGATGCTATCTGGGATTATATTTTGTTATTTTGTTGTTAGAAGATAGTGAGTGGAGATGAGAAAATACAGTGCCAAGAGGGAAATCCGGATATTTCCGACATATTTCTCTCTTTGAGTTCAATACACAGGAACAGATGCGGAGCCAACCAGAAGCGTTTGGGCCGTTTTTGGGGATAATGCCACCGGCCAGAGCACGGCAAGAAAATGTTTTTCTCGTTTTAAGGAGTATCGTTTTGAAATTAGAAACTCTCTGCGTTCATGAAGATCTTCGACGTTCGATGAAGATCGTTTACACGTATTAATCCACAATGATCCGCGTCAGTGTACTCGAGAACTGTCCAATGTGGTGAAATATGATCATTCCACCATCGTGCAACATTTGCAGATTAAAAAACTGCGTGTATGAGTGCCGCATGCTCTAAACCAAAATCACAAAAATCAGCGTGCAACCGTAAGTACTTGCTTGTCATCCTTTGGTACGTGAACAACACCGACCACTTACATCTTACACTACTGGCTATTAAAATTACTACCCCAGAAAGAAATGCAGATGATAAACGGGTATTCATTGAACAAATATACTGGAACAATTTGGGTGCAGAGATTCTGAGCAATCAGTAACCAGAACAACCACCTCTCGCCGTAATCTACGGTCGCAGGTTCGAACCCTGTCTCGGGCATGGATGTGTGTGATGTCCTTAGGTTAGTTAGGTATAAGTAGTTCTAAGTTCTAGGGGACTGATGGCCACAGTAGTTAAGTCGCATAGTGCTCAGAGCCATTTGAACCATCTCGCCGTAATAACGGCCTTGATACGCCTGGCCATTGAGTCAAACAGAGCTTGGATGGCGTGTACACGTACAGCTGCCCATGCACCTTCAACATGATACCACAGTTCATCAAGAGTAGAGACTGGCGTATTGTGACGAGCCAGTTGCTCGTCCACCGTTCACCAAACGTTTTCAATTGGTGAGAGATATGGAGAATGTGCTGGCCAGGACAGCAGTCGAACATTTTTGGTATCCAGAAAGGCCCGTACAGAACCTGCTACATGCGGTCGAGCATTATCCTGCTGGAATGTAGGGTTTCGCAGGGATCAAATGAAGGGTAGAGCCACGGGTCGTAACACATCTGAAATGTAACGTACACTGTTCAAAGCGCCATCAGTGCGAACAAGAGGTGACCGAGACGTGTAACCAATGGTGCCCCATACCATCACGCCGGGTGATAGCCAGTATGGCGATGACGAATAAATGCTTCCAATGTGCGTTCACCGCGATGACGCGAAACACGGATGCGACCATCATTATGCTGTAAACAGAACCTGTATTCATACGAAACAATGACGTTTTGCCATTCGTGCACCCAGGTTAGTCGTTGAGTACACCATCGCAGGCGATCCTGTCCGTGATGCAGCGTCAAGGATAACCGCAGCCATGGTCTCCGAGCTGATAGGCCATGGTGCTGCAAACGTCTTCGAATTGTTCGTGCAGATGGTTGTTGTCTTGCAAACGTCCCCATCTGTTGAGTCAAGGATCGAGACGTGGCTGCACGATCAGTTACAGCCATGCAGATAAGATGCCTGTCATCTCGACTGCTAGTGATACGAGACCGTTGGGATCCAGCACGGCGTTCCGTATTACCCTCCTAAACCCACCGATTCCATATTCTGCTAACAGTCATTGGATCTCGACCAACGCGAGCAGCAGTGTCGCTATACGATAAACCGCTATCACGAAAGGCTACAATCCGAGCTTTATCAAACTCGGAAACGTGATGGTACGCATTTCTCCTCCTTACATGAGGCATCACAACAACGTTTCACCAGGGAACGCCGGTCAACTGCTGTTTGTGTACGAGAAATCGGTTGGAAACTTTCCTCATTTCAGCAGGTTCTAGGTGTCGCCACCGGTGCCAGTCTTGTGTGAATGCTCTAAAAGCTAATCATTTGCATTTCACAGCATCTTCTTCCTGTCGATTAAATTTCGCGTCTGTAGCACGTCATCTTTGTGGTGTAGCAATTTTAATGGTCAGTAGTGTATATACTTACCGGTGGCAAGAAATGGTGTCTGTATGCTAACAAAAGAAAGACTAAAGAATGACTGTGCCCAAATAAAGCATCAAGTCCGTGTACCTTTCTGTGCGCATCCACGAAATATGCATCTGGTGGAACAGCGATGGTTTGTTCTACCAATAATTGTTTCCCCGAGATGTAACCGTAATTGCTGACATTTATTGCCAACAATTGAAACGACTTACGGACGCAGTTCAAGAAAAACGAGCAGGAAGATTGCGTGAAGTGATGCTACTCTGCGATAATTCCCGCCTGTAGTCTGCTACACTGACAAAAAATACTACACAGGAGTTCGGTTCGGAAGTCATTCCGTATTCACCTCACTCAACTGATCTTGCGCTCTACGATTTTCAAATTTTCTGCTCTTTATCGAGTGACCTTCATGGAACTTCCTTTGCGAATATGGCAAGACGAGTTATTTGCCTCAAAACCACGTGATTTCTACAGTCACGGAACTGGTAAGTTACCCGAGCGTTGGCAGACTACTGTAAATAGTGATGGAGAATATTATTATTGATGACTAAAATATCTGTTATGTCGAACGATTACCTTCTGCGTTATCTTTTCTCTCTCTCTCTTTCTCTCTCTCTCTCTCTCTCTCTCTCTCTCTCTCTCTCTCTCTCTCTCTCTCTCTCTCTCTCTCTCCCAATCTATGTCAGAGAGTGCCCGTTGCGTGTGTGCCTGGCCTGTCATACACTCCTGGAAATTGAAATAAGAACACCGTGAATTCATTGTCCCAGGAAGGGGAAACTTTATTGACACATTCCTGGGGTCAGATACATCACATGATCACACTGACAGAACCACAGGCACATAAACACAGGCAAAAGAGCATGCACAATGTCGGCATTAGTACAGTGTATATCCACCTTTCGCAGCAATGCAGGCTGCTATTGTCCCATGGAGACGATCGTAGAGATGCTGGATGTAGTCCTGTGGAACGACTTGCCATGCCATTTCCACCTGGCGCCTCAGTTGGCCCAGCGTTCGTGCTGGACGTGCAGACCGCGTGAGACGACGCTTCATCCAGTCCCAAACATGCTCAATGGGGGACAGATCCGGAGATCTTGCTGGCCAGGGTAGTTGACTTACACCTTCTAGAGCACGTTGGGTGGCACGGGATACATGCGGACGTGCATTGTCCTGTTGGAACAGCAAGTTTCCTTGCCGGTCTAGGAATGATAGAACGATGGGTTCGATGACGGTTTGGATGTACCGTGCTCTATTCCGTGTCCCCTCGACGATCACCAGAGATGTACGGCCAGTGTAGGAGATCGCTCCCCACACCATGATGCCGGGTGTTGGCCCTGTGTGCCTCGGTCGTATGCAGTCCTGTTTGTGCCGCTCACCTGCACGGCGCCAAACACGCATACGACCATCATTGGCACCAAGGCAGAAGCGACTCTTATCGCTGAAGACGACACGACTCCATTCGTCCCTCCATTCACGCCTGTCGCGACACCACTGGAGGCGGGCTGCACGATTTTGGAGCGTGAGCGGAAGACGGCCTAACGGTGTGCGGGACCGTAGCCCAGCTTCATGGAGACGGTTGCGAATGGTCCTCGCCGATACCCCAGGAGCAACAGTGTCCCTAATTTGCTGGGAAGTGGCGGTGCGGTTCCCTACGGCACTGCGTAGGATCCTACGATCTTGTCGTGCTTCCGTGAATCGCTGCGGTCCCGTTCCAGGTCGACGGGCACGTGCACCTTTCGCCGACCACTGGCGACAACATCGATGTACTGTGGAGACCTCAATCCCCACGTGTTGAGCAATTCGGCGTTACGTCCACCCGGCCTCCCGCATGCCCACTATACGCCCTCGCTCAAAGTCCGTCAACTGCACATACGGTTCACGTCCACGCTGTCGCGGCATGCTACCAGTGTTAAAGACTGCGATGCAGCTCCGTATGCCACGGCAAACTGGTTGACACTGACGGCGGCGGTGCACAAATGCTGCGCAGCCAGCGCCATTCGACGGCCAACACCGCGGTTCCTGGTGTGTCCGCTGTGCCGTGCGTGTGATCGTTGCTTGTACAGCCCTCTCGCAGTGTCCGGAGCAAGTATGGTGGTCTGACACACCGGTGTCAATGTGTTCTTTTTTCCATTTCCAGGAGTGTATATACGCCGCTTACCCCCTTAGTTCAATGCATGGAAGAATTCACTGAAAAGGGACCGGCTCGAAGTCAGGATTTTACTGGTTAGGTGATTATCATGTTAAGATTTCGCAACGGATAACGTGAGGGGAGGGCTGAATTAACCAAGTGGTCAAGTAACTAATTACCACGTTCTAAGGTTGCCTGGATTGTCTGTCCTTGTTAATTCGCGCCAGATTATCATGACTTCAGTTTAGTACTTACATTGTTCTCTGCACAGGATGGGGGGGGGGGGTTAGGTTATAATCACTCACTGAATCCATAAAATTAAAATCATGTGTCATTTATATTATTTACCCAGACTTTACAAATGTTGTAACCATCTCTTTTACTCGCTACTTAAGCGATCTCACAATTGCAGTTATCAAAGCAAAGATGTATAAATTCTGTCTTATTTAGCAATGAAGGTCCCCATGCTATTAGAAATGTATGCAACACTCTTTCGTACTGAAGGTGCTTAAACTATCAGAAATCTGGTCTCGTATTTAATATTGTGCACAGGAAAAGCGGAGGGATCTACATTGCTGCATCTGTAGCCTGTCTGCCTGGACAGTGATTGAAATTCGAACCCCATGTTTTTACTTGGATCGAATATTTGTGAATGAATGAACCGCGCTTCGGCTCCTCAATGGTCACTCTCTCCATGACTTCTCAGCACCGTTCCTTAGTCAAATTGTAGCAAAGATTCTTGGCGGTGAAACGGGAGAACAAAGCAGACACAAACATCCCTACATAAAAAACAATTTCTTTAAATATAAAACAGCCTACAAAATTTGGCACATGCAAATAACAATTTACACACAAGCATCCTCACCTTAGCTATTTTCAAGAACGAAATGGTAGCTATCGAGCGGTGCAATCCGACACCACGTGGGTCATCGACACCAACGGCTATTTTTTTTACTCACCCCACTGTTCTTTCTTGCTTGCAATCTATACAATTATTCACACGCACAACCTGTTATTTACCAATTAGTTACGACATGGAGCCCCGTCTAGGTTGCTGCTTGCAAATGGGGGTAGTCAAACAAACAAAAGATCCGTGCAAAAAATTTATGAATTTGCCAAAAAATTGCGTCCCACGCTTAGAGCCTTCACACACACATCCTAGCAGATTTAACACGGAATCATTGTCTAAATTTCTCATCAGCAGTTACGACAACGTTTTAAGCTAATTAGGTGGGGTGAGGCCCCATGTTACGTTAAGTATATGTGAAATATATTTGACATGTGCGCACGCGGCGAAGTCATGCGTAGAAAGCTCATCTAAACCCAAAGAACGAATTCAAGTAAATTTGGTATACAAATTAGTTACAATCTGGAAAGCAATAACGTGGGGGGGGGGGGGGGGCGGCATGTACGGTTCATATCAACCAGCAAGTAATTCAGAAAAATAAATTATGCATGTACACGGAAGTATGCCTATCACTAATCAGGTGGGGGCAGCCTCTCCTTCTACAAGTAGTAGCATTGACGAAAGCTTAATCAATCAAAGGCAATTTCAAGTGTTCAATGCAGAAAAGAAAACAGTACACACTGTGATCTTTATAAAATGATTTTGAAATGTGTTACCCAGTGCATATTATGACTGTCAAAAGATCCAATTTATTATAGCAAAATGGTTCAAATGGCTCTGAGAACTATGGGACTTAACTTCTGAGGTCATCAGTCCCCTAGAACTTAGAACTACTTAAATCTAACTAACCTAAGGACATCATACACATCCATGCCCGTAGCGGTCGCGCAGTTCCAGACTGCAGCAAACATCCAACTTGGAGAGAGACAGGGAAATGAGAAGATCGGCAGACAGATATGGAGGAAGGATGAGTTGAACGCAGACAAGGAGAAGGAGAAATAGTCAGAAAAGGGGGCGAGGAGAAGATGGACAAGAAAGGAAACTGGAGGAAATGAACAGGGTGAAGAGCAGGAGGGACAGTGAGAGGGGGAAGAGAGAGATGGTATTAGAGGAGGAGAAGGAGGAGATGAACAGGGGGAAAAGCATGTGGGCAGAGAAGGAGAAGATGAGATGCACAGAAAGAGGGTGAAGGTGAAGGTGGGCAGAGAGATGGGGAAGGAGGAGATGGACCAATAGGAGATTGGAATAAATACATACCCAGGCGACGCCGGATGCTCAGCTTGTTTATGGTAAGGTCAGAGGTGGTATCTTTCATCAAGATAACGTAACACTGCATACTTCCTTTGATTATGTGACTTGGCTCTCTGTAGAGGGTGTTCGACTATTGATCCAGCCAATGCGTTGTAAAAGCCTACCACCCAAAGAAAACATCTGTTAATGCACGTCATCAGTCGGCAGTCACTTCGACTGATCAGCTTGGTCGCGGTCTGTCATCCAAGCTCAGTTCAGCTCGATGCCCTGCCATAAGTGTTGTTGCTGCCAGTAGTGGCAGCTCTGTATACTAACTTTCGCATTCTGGGGACTCCAAAATCACCTATACATCATGTCTCCCTCCTGCTATACTGTACACACGCATTAACTTCGTAATTTGCTACTGTGGATGGTTTTTCCAGTTTCAATTGCCAACAGTAAAGTCATAAAAAAAGACGCTGTTGGTTGGAGAAAAAAATAACCGTAAGGGACTAAATATTTCTTACTCTCAGTAATAAAATATTCAACAACTAATATTCCCAATTCGTCAAAAAACAACGTTGCTGAAAGTGCGGTTACGGTGTCCATTCGGAACAGTTCGTGTGACGAATGATGGAAGGCGACAAGGCGAATCATGAATCGTATGTGGTAAGCCAATTGCACATTCGTAATTTCTTACAGTTCGTAAATGAAGTTAGCTTGTGTTTTGTAGTGTTATGTTCTATACTGACCACGTGTTTGGAAGTACGGAAGTGAGACACAAAGTAGGCCAACGCAATGACGAATGTAGACCTCGTGCTTCGTGACAGAACCATCTTTTACCACACTTACAACCATATTATCATATTCCATATTAACGTAGACTTCGAGCTACGCTATAGACCACTCTGTTATCAGAACCACGTTTCGGAGTTCACATTCGTTGTCTTCGCTAAATCGCGACCGGTTTATCACATTCGAAACTGAACTTAACCTCGGGCTCTGCTAGCTCTCATGTCTTAATGTTCAAATTCGTCGGCTTCGCCAGTTCACAACTAAATTATAGAATTCCGATCTAACCTCGACTCCGGGCTACGCTGTCGACCAGACTTTCACACAACAAAGACATCACGACCTTCAACGAAGTTGCTGCTCGTTTCACTCACTCCATTGTAAGCACTCCTGTTACGTCCAAACCTAATCACAACTTCGGTTATCGTGATATATTCGAAAATAAAACATTATTTTCAATGTCAATAAATTTATATAAAGAGTATTACTGTAATTATTCTACCCGGCTGAGGTGGCCGAGGGGTTTTAGGCGCTACAGTCTGGAACCGCGCGACCGCTGCGGTCGCAGGTTTGCGATGTGTGTGATGTCCTTAGGTTAGTTAGGTTTAAGTAGTTCTAACTTCTAGGGGACTGATGACCTCAGAAGTTAAGTCCCATAGTGCTCAGAGCCATTTTTTGTAATTACTGTCCATACCGTGAACAAACGCAATCAGTCTGTATATTCAGCTGAAAGGAATCGTTAGAATCAGCGATTCTCATTGGCTACTGTCTACTGTCGTCCAACAGGCTACGACTAATGAAGACGAGTTGCCGCAGCAGCACGCAATGGAAGAGCTGAAGACGCCTGAAGTGCACTTTAGCGCCACGATTATAATATGCGTCCTTGAGGAATCCATTTTATAGCTGCCTTCTTCCATTGGAGACTGGAAACTGTAGAAGTGGCTTCTAGATCCGCGTCGGGGGCGTGGTGAGGCTTTCAAAGCGGACGGGGAAGAACGGGAGACGGCTCCTTCGTGCGTACAGTGGCGTATACCTTACGCGTCGGCGGGTTTACGGGGCGCTCGCCCAGACAGCCGTGTTCCCGGCTTTCAGGGCTGCCCCCCCCCCCCCCCCCCCTGTTTCATCCCCCCCCCACCGCTCCGTCTCTCGTGTATCGGATTACTCGCGTATCCAGAGCAAAAACTGCGACTACAGCGCCAGTAACAGCTGGTGGGCGTGCCCGCCAACTGCAGCAACCCCAGCCCCGCTGTCGCAAACCCGTACTCTGCCTCTGGCGTAGCAGCGATAGCGGGAAGCAGACCCCAGAAGAAAGACGCCGCGTAGCACTTTGCTCCCGGCTGTATATAGGATTTGACGACTGAGAAAAAGCCTTAGACAATACCAGATGTTTCGTGGTATCTGAAAGAAAGCTATATGCTGTAAGGAAAGACACCATCGGTGCACATAAGAAGCAAGAGGGAAAAAATCTGCCAAGCGCAAGAGAACTCGCGTACTGAGATTTCCGTGGTAACTTAATTATGTATAGGGTGAGGCAGGAAATCAACCCTAATTTTAAGTTGGTACTGCGGAAGCAAGAGGCGGCAGTGGAAAGTGTGAATGGGCTCCCAGGTCACAGTTGCAGTGGATGTTTATGTTGGCACCGCCGATAGTTGCAAAAATTACGTGGTGAACGAACGATATTCTTTTACTGCCGAAAGCTATTTTACCAAAAACCGGTCTATAGTTACATTTCAGCGTGCTAGCGTGCTTGTTATCAAATCCCCTCTCGAAACAGTGCTCCCGACAATCCGTTCTGTTATGGATACAGAACTACCGTCGATGAGTTACTGTTTCGGAAAGAGAAAATAAGATTTTGAGCACAGTGAGCGAATACGAAGGCCAGTGTTGCAGTCCCCTGAACGTTCTGCTCGCAAGCATGCGCCGTCGGTTGCAGTGTACTGTGCGTCGTTTCCTCCGCGAAGATTTTCAATTTCATCCGCGTAAAGTGTTGATCACTCGAGAACTGTCACAACAGGACAAAATCAACGACAAGCCTGTGAAGACTTGATTGAAAACGTTCCTCAAGACGGGGACATTTACTTCAGTGATAAGGTACACTTTCACATTTTTAAAAGTATAAATAAACGGAACATGCGCTACCGCGCTAGTGTGAATCCTGGAGAAATTCGTGAGGGACTTTCTACAGTGATAAGATCACACTTTGGTGTGTAACCAGTGCTAAGAAAATCATTAGACTTCACTTTTTTTTTTGACGGGAGCAAGTTTGCAGTTGCCGTCAATAGCGAATGGTGTTTTAACATGATCAAAAATTTTTTGAAGCACCACTTCAACAAAAGAACATGCGGTTCGTCCAGTTCCAGGGCCCAAATTGCTCGACATTCAGCGAATATTTTGAGGTAAATCATTGCCGGTCGTTTGATCTCACGGTACAGCGACGTTTCATAGCCTCCAAGCTAGCATGATTTGAGTCCATGTGACTACTTTCTTCGGGATATCTCAAAGCTGAAGTTTAGAAACACTGCCCGAGGACCCTGGGAAACTTGAAGCATGCTCCTCAGGACTTAAAAAAACAGCTGCACTTGCGTATTGACAACGAGGGACGTCACTTGCAGGATTTTATGTTCAAAACTTAATAAAATTAAATTTCCAGCTACAGTTTATTGAGGTAACAAATAAATGTTTCCTAGAATTTTTAGTTTTTCGTTTATTAATTGTTATGGATAATTCCCTGCCCTACCCTGTATACACACGATTCTTGCACCCTGGAAATCGAGAATCTCAACGATTTGTGTCTGTTATCGATCTCGATGCTGGCAGGATAATGATCCTACGAATTCCAAGATCGCATCGAAATCTCTACAGCATTTTATGCGTATCCATTACCGATATTTTAGAACCGTGATTGTAAATTGAATGTAAATAAGTTATACAAAACTGCAACCAGTCACTTTTTTGAATAATTATTTTTTATTCGACGAACCTGTTTTCGAACCTTTTCAGGTTAATCTTCAGATGGTGTAGCTGACACTTGGTTCAAGAATCATGAAAGAAGGTTGTATACATGGAAGAGGCCTGTAGATACTGAAAGGCTTCAGATAGATTGTATAATGGTAAGAAAGAGATTTAGGAACCAGGTATTAAATTGCAAGACACATCCAGGGGCAGATGTGGACTCTGACCACAATCTTTTGGTTATGAACTGTAGATCAAAACGGAAGAAACTGCAAAAAGGTGAGAAGTTAAGGGGATGGGATCTGGATAAAACGACAGAAAAAGAGGTTGTACAGAGTTTCAGGGAGAGCATTAGGGAGCGCTTGACAGTAATGGGGGAAAAAATACAGGAGAAGAAAAAAAAGAATGGGTAGCTTTGAGGGATGAAATAGTGAAGGCAGCAGAGGATCAAGTAGGTAAAAATTACCGAACTATCAGTTTAATAAGTCACAGCTGCAAAATACTAACGTGAATCATTTACAGACGAATGGAAAAACTAGTAGAAGCCGACCTCAGGGAAGACCAGTTTGGATTTTGTAGAAATACTGGAACACGTGAGGCAATACTGACCTTACGACTTATCTTAGAAGAAAGATTAAAAAAAGACAAGGCCCAGTAGAAGTCCTTGGTTAACGGAAAATATATGGAATTTAATTGATGAAAGGAGAAAATATAAAAATTCAGTAAATAAGCAGGCAAAAAGAAACACAAACGTCTCAAAAATGAGACCGAAAGGAAGTAAAAAATGTCTAAGCGGGGATGTCTAGAGGACAAATGTAAGGATGTAGATGCATATCTCACTAGGGGTAAGATAGATACTGCGTACAGGAAAATTAAAGATATCTTTGGAGAAAAGAGAACCACTTGCATGAATATCAAGAGCTCAGATGGAAAACCAGTTCTAAGCAAAGAACAGAAAGCAGAAAGGCGGAACGAGTATATAGAGGGTCTATACAAGGCCGATGTACTTGAGGACAATATTATGGAAATGGAAGAGCATGTAGATGGCGATGAAATGGGAGAAATTTACTGCGTGAAGAGTTTGACAGAGCACTGAAAGACCTAAGTCGAAACAAGGCCCCGGGAGTAGACAACATTCCATTAGAACTACTAGCAGCCTTGGGAGAGCCAGGCCTGACAAAACTCTACCATCTGGTGAGCAAGATGTATGAAACAGGCGAAATACTCTCAGACTACAAGAAGAATATAATAATACGAATCCCAAAGAATGCAGGTGCTGAGAGATGTGAAAGTTAACTAACTATCGTTTTAATAAGTCACGGCTGCAAAATACTAAAGCGAATTTTTTACAGACGAATGGGAAAACTGGTAGAAGCCGACATCGGGAAAGATCAGTTTAGATTCCGTAGAAATGTTGGAACACGTGAGGCAATACTGACCCTACGACTTATCTTAGAATATAGATTATGGAAAGGCAAACCCATGTTTCTAGCGTTTGTAGACTTAGAGTAAGCTTTGGACAATGTTGGCGGGAATACTCTCTTTCAAATTCTGAAGGTGGCAGGGGTAAAACACAAGGATTTACAATCTGTACAAAAACCGGATGGCAGTTAAAAGAGTCAAGGGGCATGAAAGGGAAGCAGAGGTTGGGAAGGAAGTGGGACAGGGTTGTAGCCTCTCCCCGATGTTATTCCATCTGTATATTGAGCAAGCAGTAAAGGAAACAAAAGAAAAATTCGGAGTAGATATTAAAATCCATGGAGAAGAAATAAAAACTTTGAGGTTCGCTGATGACATTGTAATTCTGTCAGAGACAGCAAAGGACTTGGAAGAGCAGTTGAATGGAATGGACAGTGTCTTGAGAGGAGGCTATAAGATGAAAATCAACAAAAGCAAAACGACGATAATGGAATGTAGTCGAATTAAATCGGGTGACTCTGAGCGAATTAGATTAGGAAATGAGACACTTAAAGTAGTAAAGGAGTTCTGCTATTTGGGGAGCAATATAACTTATGATGGTCGAAGTAGAGAGGATATAAAATGGACTGGCAAAGGCAAGGAAAGCGTTTCTGAAGAAGAGAGATTTGTTAACATCGAGTATAGATTTAAGTGTCAGGATGTCATTTCTGAAAGTATTTGTATGGAGTGTAGCCATGTATGGAAGTGAAATATGGATGATGAATAGTTTGTTCAAGAAGAGAATAGAAGCTTTCGAAATGTGGTGCTACAGAAGAAATTTGAAGATTAGATGGGTAGATCACATAACTAATGAGGAAGTATCGAATAGGATTGGAGAGAAGAGAAGTTTGTGGCACAACTTGACCAGAAGAAGTGATCGGTTGGTAGGACACGTTCTGAGGCATCAAGGGATCACCAAATTAGTATTGGAGGGCAGCATGGAGGGTAAAAATCGTACAGGGAGACCAAGAGATGAATACACCAAGCAGGTTCAGAAGGATGTAGGTTGCAGTAGGTACTGGGAGATGAAGAAACTTGCACAGCATAGAGTAGCGTGGAGAGCTGCATCGAAGTATTCTCTGGACTGAAGACCACAACAACAACAACTTCAGATGGTTTCAGGAAGTTACATCATTATTGCTAGCTTAATGCTGGGTGCTGGCTCTATGACAAAAAGATGGAACACGCTTTAATGTATAGCGATAACTATTGCTTATCTGTCTATATGAATGTAAATTTAGTTTTTTTTTACTTACTGCGACAGTATAGGAGGCCCTTTTCGATTAGTGTCCATCTGTCTGCCTCAATTCCGATGTCCAGTTGTTATATCACTACACACGCTTCATCTGAAGATGAACCTGAAAAGGTTCGTAAACCAGATCATGGAATAAAACATAATTATTCAAAAAAGTGACTGGTTGCAGTTTTGTATAACTTATTGACATGTCTAAGTACACTCCTGGAAATTGAAATAAGAACACCGTGAATTCATTGTCCCAGGAAGGGGAAACTTTATTGACACATTCCTGGGATCAGATACATCACATGATCACACTGACAGAACCACAGGCACATAGACACAGGCAACAGAGCATGCACAATGTCGGCACTAGTACAGTGTATATCCACCTTTCGCAGCAATGCAGGCTGCTATTCTCCTATGGAGACGATCGTAGAGATGCTGGATGTAGTCCTGTGGAACAGCTTGCCATGCCATTTCCACCTAGCGCCTCAGTTGGACCAGCGTTCGTGCTGGACGTGCAGACCGCGTGAGACGACGCTTCATCCAGTCCCAAACATGCTCAATGGGGGACAGATCTGGAGATCTTGCTGGCCAGGGTAGTTGACTTACACCTTCTAGAGCACGTTGGGTGGCACGGGATACATGCGGACGTGCATTGTCCTGTTGGAACAACAAGTTCCCTTGCCGATCTAGGAATGGTAGAACGATGGGTTCGATGACGGTTTGGATGTACCGTGCACTATTCAGTGTCCCCTCGACGATCACCAGAGGTGTACGGCCAGTGTAGGAGATCGCTCCCCACACCATGATGCCGGGTGTTGGCCCTGTGTGCCTCGGTCGTATGCAGTCCTGATTGTGGCGCTCACCTGCACGGCGCCAAATACGCATACGACCATCATTGGCACCAAGGCAGAAGCGACTCTCATCGCTGAAGACGACACGTCTCTATTCGTCCCTCCATTCACGCCTGTCACGACACCACTGGAGGCGGGCTGCACGATGTTGGGGCGTGAGCGGAAGACTGCCTAACGGTGTGCGGGACCGTAGCCCAGCTTCATGGAGACGGTAGCTAATGGTCCTCGCCGATACCCCAGGAGCAACAGTGTCCCTAATTTGCTGGGAAGTGGCGGTGCGGTTCCCTACGGCACTGCGTAGGATCCTACGGTCTTGGCGTGCATCCGTGCGCCGCTGCGGTCAGGTCCCAGGTCGACGGGCACGTGCACCTTCCGCCGACCACTGGCGACAACATCGATGTACTGTGGAGACCTCACGCCCCACGTGTTGAGCAATTTGGCGGTACGTCCACCCGGCCTCCCGCATCCCCACTATACGCCCTCGCTCAAAGTCCGTCAACTGCACATACGGTTCACGTCCACGCTGTCGCTGCATGCTACCAGTGTTAAAGACTGCGATGGAGCTCCGTATGCCACGGCAAACTGGCTGACACTGATGGCGGCGGTGCACAAATTCTGCGCAGCTAGCGCCATTCGACGGCCAACACCGCGGTTCCTGGTGTGTCCGCTGTGCCGTGCGTGTGATCATTGCTTGTACAGCCCTCTCGCAGTGTCCGGAGCAAGTATGGTGGGTGTGACACACCGGTGTCAATGTGTTCTTTTTTCCATTTCCAGGAGTGTAGTTCCTCAGACTAGGTATGACACAAAATAATCGTGCACGGGACTTCAGGCTATATATGCAGACATAGAAGATTTAATAATATATTTTATTTACTTACATTTTATGTTTTCATACAGTGAGGTCCATCTATTATGCTACTGACGGATGATGGATGCAATGTATTTTCAAATATGAAAAATATATTTCTTAAATGATATAATTACTATCTAACAAGTTTCATGAATTTCATTTTACTTACAGTGTGAAACCTTGCTTCATGCCGAATTTCATGATTTAAAGCCATCGGGAAGTATCCGACAAGTTTTGATGAGTGAGTTTGGCGGTATCAGAATATGTAACATAAATGACCGGATCTTCGGATTGGAGTGCATCAAAAGCTCAATACGTTTGCTCCGGCAGGGGAGCATAGACCTCATATGTGACATAAATTTGAACTTGATACGTCTACATTCCTGAGGAAAAGACGCACAGACAGGCAGACGGTCAAAAAAACAAAAAAACTGTTATATCAATACAAGTCAAAGATTTCCGGATTTTTTTTCCTTTCCTTGTACCGCGAAAACTCGCTTATTACCAGATTTCACGATTGTATCTGCTACTCTCGGCGAACGAAGAGTTGCAGCGCCTCCAGTGGTGAATACTGTCGATAAACGATATACCACTGGGCGCGAAGAAGCGTTTGAGCGCTTGAGCAACAACTTAGCGCATGCGCTTTTGTATTTCCGCTGTATGTAAAGGTTGTGTCGTTCACGTTTTGAATCAGTTATCGGCGAGATCTGCTTAGTCTTTCTCACCTGATGATGGCGGCCAGGTGGACCGCGAAAATATTGTGTGCAGATGACAGTTTGATCCGGCTGAAGACCAGACAAGAGTATGAAGAAGTAACTGAGTTTGACAAGGAAGGTATTTTATAAATCCATGTTGACTATTTGTCAATAATTCGTTAGCTTCAGGGTAATTGATTATGTTCGAAAACAGTATACACTCCAAAATCAGCCTGTAATCTTTCCTTATTTCTGTATACAGGGCACTCAGAACCAGTATGAGAAACTTGTAATGGTGTTTCAGGGTAGACTGTGCTATTGAATAATCTTTTAGAAAAAATTCAATACGTTTCGTCGCTTCCGAGTACTGAAGTTAGCCACTCAGGCCGTTGCGCGCGTGAATTCAACTGGCTCCTCCGATACAATAGTTGCTCTTGTAGCTTAGATGATAGCACACGAGACTTTGGCTGACATCCGACCCTTACTACTATCCCATGATGAGCTTTTGCATCGCTCTCTTGTTCGGTTTTAGGAAACGAAGAACACGGTTGGCGACACCTTCTCCGGCGGGCCGCATGAATTTGCGTGTGAAACGTCCTAATTGGCCTACTTCAATGCTAATTAATTCAGAAACGGCGCAACGCCTCCAATATTTTTTTTACCGATTATTTCACAGCACAACTTAACCTGAACACCCTGACAAGGTTTCGAGACTGTTTCTGACTACCCTGTAATAACGTTACTCCGAGCTACATTGCATGGTTGTGCTAAAATGGTAATCGCCTTCGTAGTGTCGCGTTTTTCAAAAATGGTTCAAATGGCTCTGAGCACTATGGGACTCAACATCTGTGGTCATAAGTCCCCTAGGACTTAGAACTACTTAAACCTAACTAACCTAAGGACATCACACACATCCATGTCCGAGGCAGGATTCGAACCTGCGACCGCAGCAATCGTGCGGTTCCTGACTGAGCGCCTAGAACCGCAAGACCACCGCGGCCGGCGTCGCGTTTTTAATAATGTCCAGAAACGTAAGTATTTTAGTGGGATACACATGTCCCACTCGCTATGAGAGGAGTAATGGCTTTGATGAGATCGTGACAAGTTTTTAGCGAGAAACTGCAAGTCTCCATAGCCTAGGAATTATGCTTACATGTCTTAAGCATTTTAAAAGTCCAGCACGGTATAGGCCTTTGAAGATACTATACCTCGAATCTGTTTGAAATTACTATGCGCTGGGAATAGCGGACTCATCGTGGCGCGCCGGTGACTATATGAGGCCGCCTGCTGGAACGAGTGTGATGTGATGTGTTGTGATGTGATGAGAGGGCCCTTCGTAAAATGGCGCGATGCGAGGCTATTTCGCGGCGCGCTAACGCGAGTTCCGGGGAGCGAATCTGAAAGAGGCGGCCCTGCCACCCTACTTATAACTACGTAAGGCCCGGGGCCTCCGTCTGCTTGTCTCGACATTAACCTAATACGCTCCCCATTAAGTTTAGTGCGGCGGTTTACGACGGGCGGCATCTGCTCGGGTTATAATGTCTCCAGGCGGGCGCGCGTCAGAAACTCATTACTGTTTTCGCAACAACAAGCGCGCTCTCGCACAAGCTCCACTCGGCTTGTCGCTTTCAGACCGGCCACACCGCACGAGTGCGAAATGAGCCACTTGGTCGGAACCGAGACTGCGTTGCTGAGTGCCCCAAGTGGGCTCGCCGGTGATATTCGCGCTTCTTATTCATTTACCGCGAGGCTGCGGGAACCAACTGAAGCTCCGGTGTGGCGATATTCGTTTCCCAAGACTGTTGAAACATTGTTGGAAGGAGGGAAAATTTTAGTGCCTACGGAGAAATAATGGAGTCCCACAGGGTTCAAGTTTGTGTCCATTCCTATAGCTTGTAGAGTGTCGGGCAAAAATACCTCCCGTATTTCAAAAGGTGGTTACAAAGAAACGCAGAAAGATACAGAGAGAATACTTGTGAACAACAAATACTGTGTCATTTTACAGTAGTCGATTTAAAAAAAAAGTATTTCGTTAAGTTGCGTCTAGCATTGTTAGCACATTGACGAATCCTTTACCGGAAGTTGTCCATAGTTCTTTGTGTCACTTCCGGTGGAATGGCAGCTCCTTTCTGAAATGAAATAAAAGTGATCGTGAGGCATATAACCGAGAGTTCCCTCCCCCTCCCCGGGGAAGTTCGGCTGCCATGTTGCATGTCTTAGCACTTTTAGCAATTGACGCCGCAGTTTGTCGATGATGTTGAAATGATAATAAGGGCAAGACAACACCCAGTCTCCAAGCGGGGAAAATCTCTGATGCAGCCGGAAATCGAACACGGGTCCGCTGCACGGCAGTCAGACGTCCTGACTACTTTTTTTTAGTTTCATTTTGTTCTTTGTAGGTCATTGTATTTTTGTGGGGCGAACGATCCATGACGCTTGTTCAGGTTTCTCGTTGATCCATTCACTCAGTTTTTTTATTGGCAGCTGTCCCTCCGATCGAACACGCTGAGCTACCGTGCCAGCTAACTACTAAGCTAAAGAGGCGGACGCTTACATAGCGATTACTTCGTTACGTGTTTACAGGGTTGTGGGGTGAAAGAGGCGGACGCTTACATAGCGATTAGTTCGTTACGTGTTTACAGGGTTGTGGGGTGATGTTAGTACACTTAACCCCCTAAGTGTCCCAAAAGCAAAGAATCTCAAGATAATAAATTGGATGATCTTGGGGGCCAGGTGAAGTTTCCTCACGAAGAGAGAAGACGTCCTGGAACCAACTCTTCCAAAATTTCTAGAGTGCGCGGAGAGGTGTGAGCTGTGGCTCCGTGTTATTGAAACCATACTTCCTACTTCATGGGCCGCAGCAGGTTGGTTTAACTTAGGACTCTATCTTGCGACAGTAGCAATTTGGATTGACCGATACTACTACCATACCTTCTCCAAAAAAGTGCAGAATCCACACACCTAATTCATCAACGGTGCATCAGACTGTCACACTCTGACGTGACGTGGTCATTGGTGAAATTCGTGAGGGTTATCTGCTACCCAATGGCGAAAATTTTTTTCGTTTACCCTGACTGACAAGTGGAATTGGGCCTCAGCAGATGAAATCAAACCAGCTCCTAAGGGAATGTTCTGAAGAACTTCCTCACACACAGCTTTCCGAGTTTCAAAACCTCTCTTACTTAATTCTTGAGTAACCGTCATTTTATGGGGGTCCATGTGACTATCTCTGGACAGATGGACCTATCAAACAATACCAGGGCAGTTGCATGTTTAAGTGCTAAACACTTTGGAGATTGCTGGACGGGCGCTCTCTCACACGCCACATTTTCCGGCGCTGTTACAGTCCGACGTAGGCCAGTGAATTTTCTTTTCGTTGGAGAACCTGATCCTCTGAAGTTCGATACCCAGACTTCGAGCCTAATGCGAAATGCTCGCAAGGTATTAATCGCAGAACCAACATTACACAAAATGCTCACCAGCCAGTTCATTCCGCCTGCTGGGAGTGTCACGTACTCCGCTATCGATTGTTACCTCCTCCACATCAGTCACCCCATAAAAACTCATACAGTGGCCTCACCAAATGTGAGAAGTCTTTTTGCTGTTACAACAAATCCAATTAGCAATAAAGCAGCAAAAGAAACTGTTAACAATATTCATCAAAGAATTATTAAATGATTCTCTGAAAATGGACTCTCCTTTAATTTTGAAGAAAAACTGTACGACAAACAGTCATACCAACAAGTGATGTAGGATGTGAACTAAAGTCAGTAAACGAGTCTACATATAGATAAAAACTTGAAGTGGAAGAAACATATTATAAGTCATGCGCTTGCACGCGCGCGCTTGTGTGTGTGTGTGTGTGTGTGTGTGTGTGTGTGGTGTAGCCTTGGTCAGTTAAGGTACCACCCGCGTTACCTGTACGTTAAGTGTGTTGCGTACCCGTAGGGCACTGCCACATATCGATCGCTTTGTTTACACATGATATCAATGTCTTACTAGATTCCCCTATAAACTGGAAGCAATTAACCATCTAGAAACAGAATGAGGAAATATAAAGGGTGGCATAGCCTATGGAACATACTTGTTCTACAAATTTCCTCTAGTATATTGCTTTAAAATAAACGTTATTTATAGCAAAATTGAACTTCTCAGTGTATAAATCGGGCTTTATTCGAAATGGTTGATATGTAACGTGAAACAGACGGATTTAGAAATAAAAATAAAGTTGCACTCAGATTTATTATAAAGCCCTAGAAAATACAAATTCCCAAAAATAAAAAATAAGTTCACAACAAAAATATGTCGAACATTACAATACTTCGTCGAACTGATACAAAACATTGTTCTGTTATTCCTTATCATCTTTCACATTTATCAATAATAATAATGGTAAAAAATCTTTTCATTCACCGTATTGAAGAGCGTTTTATTGAGCACAAAATAACAATAATAATTATATAGATATTTTATATTGATGCGTGTATACTGTACTTGTGTCAGAAGTAATTGCTTTGGTTGCATAAATGAACAGAAGTGAAGCGATAAAGTAATTTTCATTGCTTATGAAATGCAATTTGCATACTTAAGGATATAAAATGCACAATGAACTGATATTGAGTGGTGTGCAGTTCTAATTATGTGAAAACAAACAGCCAAACAAAGAGATGTCATCGACTATCAAGTTCTCTCTTACACATTCATCTGTGTTTCTTTCCCTACCACTGCTATCAGTATTACCGATAATCATACCATTTACTACGTCTTTTGTGCATGAAAACTAAGGAATCGTATTTCTCGTAGAGTGCAACTATAGCAATAAGTAATAATTCATCAATAAAATGATCCAAAAGTGAACAAGTGTTATCATTCTGCTCGTAGCATCCAGCTGTGGGAACAACGATGTTTCCTCAGTTTTATAGTCACTGACTTTAAATAAAAGAATAATTCAGCCATCCGAATCAACACTTAATTTGTGAATATCACAGTAGTGCGCGAGATCATTCCGATGATATTTAGCAACCTGCAATCATCGAAACAGCTCCCGTCCTCCTTCCTCTTCTGCATTTGTGACCTGATAGCGTGCAAAGAAAAGCTACTTATAGCTAATGCTTTGTTGTCATAACACAATATATGGTTTCCGATATGCCAGAACATTCGTTTGCTGTAAGGGTAATCCACAAAATAAAAGGAGATGGCAGCCAGTCTCTGTAATGCATTATGCATTAGTAACTGTTTGGATAGAAGTAATATGGCAAGAAGTTGATAAATAAGCATATATATCCTTACTAAAGAGAAGTAATTGATTTATAAGCGCACATGGCCCCTGAAAGAAGCAGATATAAAATTCGATTTCAAAATACTACATTCCCAGTACACGACTTTAAACAAAGTAATAACTCTTTCGTAATTTACGAGACGATAGTAACTTTGAATCTCAGCACGATGAATTGAAAATATAATATACGCCGCCCTAATCATCTTCCTTTCAATCAATTTTTAAGCAATCAAAGAGTTTCTGTTTTACTATGCGGAAGGATATTGTCACATTCCTTATCGCGAATTAATCGTGAGCAAGCAATGACGAAATAACGTAAACAGTATACCTAACCTTCACCCTAGCAAACAGCCGAAATGGCCTCATCCTATTGTATCATCATTCTAGAATCTTCATCATTGTAGAATCTTCACACCAGCACGGATAGCTACCAAAGGAAGGCAAATTCCCTTCGCAGTCGGAACACAGGTCAGGACTCTCCGACACCAGAACACAGAACACTGAACACTGAATACATCAGGGGCTTGCGGCTTCTAACCCGCGATGACTTTCCACTTGAAAATAAAAGTGGCTTCTCAAAGATGCGAAATCGCTGCAGTGGCTAAGCGAAGAGATTGCTCACGTAGCTTAAATCGATTACTCCAAACAGGGTATAGCAGATAAGTGTGAAGAATCAGATAACTATCCCAATACACTAAAAGCAAAATATAAGTCGAAGAAATGACAGTGGTGCTTGAACAGGCAGCTTTCTATATTACCGAGCTTCTCAGTAAGTTACAGTCTCCTAATTTATTTGGCATATTTTCACTCTTATGTCTTATGGAATAATTTCCTTGGCAATTATTCACTTAGAAAAGAAGCACTACTTGCACAAAAGCGAGCAGTGACAATACACTCATTCGTCTTGTAGGTATCACGTAGTGCCCGACATTCTCAGGTATGGAGAAAGCTATCTTTATGTCAATGGTTATGGCCCCAATCTGAATGAGAAGTCGAAGCTCCCTATCGAAGTATATGAACCTCATCATTTCTCGTTTTTATCTTTGTCAAGCTGATCGCCTATTGTGTTATATGCTGTATATAGGAAGAAAACAAGTTTACCCATGTATTTTGATCCTTTAATTGTTTGCTGCTATAGTTTCATTTTAACAAAAGAAATGGATTATGTAGTGATTTAGAGACTGTAAGGATGTAGGTTCGCATCTTACCACATGCTAATATTTAAAAAAAATATGAACACATTTTTGCATATGAAGACAGTAAATTTTTATACCAAAGCTAAGGAACGATTGTGAAGCTAAGCACATGGGAACTATCTTCTGTATTATAATAGTTACTTGTGTCTAAATGCTACGAAGCAGCCGCGCGGGATTAGCCGAGCAGTCTTGGGCGCTGCAGTCATGGACTGTGCGGCTGATCCCGTCGGAGGTTCGAGTCCTCCCTCGGGCATGGGTGTGTGTGTGTTTGTCCTTATGATAATTTAGGTTAACTAATGTGTAAGCTTAGGGACTGATGACCTTAGCAGTTAAGTCCCATAAGATTTCACACACTTTTTTTTTAAGCGAATGATATGGTTCATTATATATAGTAAAAAAGATCTAGGACTCGATGAATGATGAAGATTACGAGACGACAGAATGTTAATGTCTAAATCGTAGCAAGAGTTTTACCCACGATCAGCATTTTCCAATAGACACTCTAGGACAAAAAATAATTATTTATTCAAGAGAAAGAGCACCACGAATTGAATAAGTTAATAATACGTTGGTCCACCTCTGGCCCTTATACAAGCAATTACTCGTCTTGGCACTGATTGACAGAACTTTTGGATATCCCCTGAGAGCTACAGTGCCAAAATCTGTTCAATTTGCGCATTAGATAGTCAAAATCCAGGACTGGTTGAAGGTCCCCGACCATAACGCTTCGAGCGTTGCCAACTGGGAGAGACCCGGCGATCTTGCTGGCCGATGTAGGCTTTGGCAAGCACGAAGACAAGCAGTAGAAACTCACGTAGTGTGCAGGCGGGCGTTATCTTGCTGAAATGTAATGGGCTTACATGAAGGGCAACATAACGGGTCATAGAATACCGTCGACTTACTGCTGTGCTGCGCGAATGACAACCACAGAGGTCTTGCTATGAAATCAAATGGCACCACAGAGCATCACTCCTGCTTGTCTAGCCGTAGGCTTCTTGGTGCAATGGAGGACAATGGTAGACGACGCAAGGGGCGCAGTGATCTCAACCCACTTTCTGTGAGCCCCCAATTACTGGTCCTTGAGGTCAATGAAGCACCAGTTGCACATCGGATCGACGATAATGACGAGTCCGAAGCTCAGAGTGCCTTACTGACGATTGCTCGGTGCTGACGTTCTGTCTGTCTCTAGACCGACCGCCTTCTTCTTGACGCAGTGTTCGGCCGTGGTTCACTCACTGCTGCCAACATCGTGGAATAGTAGCCTCACACCTATTCAGATGTCGAGCGATTTTCCGATTACATGAACCGGATTCTTTGAGCCCAACTACAAGTCCTCTCCCAAATGCTGATATTTGGGTATACTGTTCAAGTGCCTGCCTGAGAGGCATAATTAGGGCCTACTGCCCAACTGAGTACACGGAATAGAATTCGCAAAGAGTTTATGCCCTGGTACCGACCTGTCCCCTGTTTACTATCCTTGCCAGGTACGCGGTGACACTGCGCTGCAGCTTCACACAATCATCCATTGGCTGCCAATGTCTACAGTTTTGAGTTTTCCATCGATACTTGTATGAACATCAGTTAGCGAAAAATTTTCATAACTCCTTCCTGGTCCATATTTTTTTTCTTTTTTTTCTAAAAGTGTTGATATTATACTGGTATCTATAGGTCTACTACATTAAGTGAAGGTCACAAAACACAAACGCTTATTTTCTTTAAAAACCTGTCCATATGGATACATACAGATGCCATTTCCTATAAAACCATAAAGAAACATTTCAGTCGCATTGTTGAAAAATTGTGTAAATGCTTCCTGTCATACTGACATTTGGTCTTCTGTGATACCAGGAAACAAAATTACTCACAGTGCAGCAAAAACATGAATTCACTGAATGTCTGTAATTCTGTCGTTTATAAGACTGAGAACACAATGTTTTAGACTGTTCTTTGCGCCCGCCGCTGTGACCGAGCGGTTCTATGAGCTTCAGTCTGGAACGGCGCGACCGCTGCGGTTGCAGGTTCGAATCCTGCCTCGGGCATGGACGTGTGTGATGTCCTTAGGTTAGTTAGGTTTAAGTAATCCTAAGTTCTAAGGGACTGATGACCTCAGATGCTAAGTCCCATAGTGCTCAGAGCCACTTGAACTGTTCTTTGCTCTTTCCCCTGGTCAAATGTAAAAAACGTAACATAGCATTAATATTGTAAATTGCGAAGAAATGAGGTGTAATAGTAGTAATATAACAAGTGGTCCAGTCGTTAAAACAAAAACACTGTTGCAACTGTTAACAACAAAAGTGAGAAGATCAGTAACTCTAGGCTCCACTGCGCCGTACTACGCAATGACGGAGACGGAGCTTTTTGCCCACCGTCACGAGACTTAGTTGTTGGTCGCAAATCTTAACACGGAATGGATAGTTGCATGCGCTGTCAATGTGTATGTGTGCATTAAATGTAATCACAGTTTCGAATATGGACAACCATCAGCTGTAGAATGGAATGACGACAGTGAAATTGTGTTCTGGCCCGGAATACGAACCCGGATTTCACGCTTATCGCGAGCGGTCGCCTTACTATTTGATTAACCGTCCACGACTCACGGCCAGACACAAATTTCCATGTGCCATCACGCATGTGCCCGGCACGGCACAAATTTTTACTTGTTGTTGTTGTTGCGGTCTTCAGTCCTGAGACTGGTTTGATGCAGCTCTCCATGCTACTCTATCCTGTGCAAGTTTCTTCATCTCCCAGTACCTACTGCAACCTACATCCTTCTGAATCTGCTTAGTGTATTCATTTCTTGGTCTCCCTCTACGATTTTTACCCTCCACGCTGCCCTCCAATACTAAATTGGTGATCCCTTGATGCCTCAGAACATGTCCTACCAACCGATCCCTTCTTCTAGTCAAGTTGTGCCACAAACTTCTCTTCTCCCCAATCCTATTCAATACCTCCTCATTAGTTACGTGATCTACCCACCTAATATTCAAATTTCTTCTGTAGCACCACATTTCGAAAGCTTCTATTCTCTTCTTGAACAAACTATTCATCATCCATATTTCACTTCCATACATGGCTACACTCCATACAAATACTTTCAGAAATGACATCCTGACACTTAAATCTATACTCGTTGTTAACAAATCTCTCTTCTTCAGAAACGCTTTCCTTGCCTTTGCCAGTCCATTTTATATCCTCTCTACTTCGACCATCATAAGTTATATTGCTCCCCAAATAGCAGAACTCCTTTACTACTTTAAGTGTCTCATTTCCTAATCTAATTCCCTCAGAGTCACCCGATTTAATTCGACTACATTCCATTATCGTCGTTTTGCTTTTGTTGATGCTCATCTTATATCCTCCTTTCAAGACACTATCCATTCCGTTCAACTCCTCTTCCAAGTCCTTTGCTGTCTCTGACAGAATTACGATGTCATCGGCGAACCTCAAAGTTTTTATTACTTCTCCATGGATTTTAATACCTACTCCGAATTTTTCTTTTGTTGCCTTTACTGCTTGCTCAATATACAGATGGAATAACATCGGGGAGAGACTACAATCCTGTTGTCTCACTCTCTTCCCAACCACTGCTTCTCTTTCATGTCCCTCTACTCTTATAACTGCCATCTGGTTTCTGCACAAATTGTAAATAACCTTTCGCTCCCTGTATTTTACCCCTGCCACCTTCAGAATTTGAAAGAGAGTATTCCAGTCTACATTATCAAAAGCTTTCTCTAAGTCTACAAACGCTGGAAACGTAGGTTTGCCCTTTCTTAATCTAGCTTCTAATATAAGTCGTAGGGTCAGTATTGCCTCGCGTGTTCCAACATTTCTACGGAATACAAACTGATCTTCCCCGACGTCAAAAATGGCTAAGCAGGGATGGCTAGAGGACAAATGTAAGGATGTAGAGGCTTATCTCACTAGGGGTAAGATAGATACTACCTACAGGAAAATTAAAGAGACCTTTGGAGAAAAGAGAACCACTTGTATGAATATCAAGGGCTCAGATGGGAAACCAGTTCTAAGCAAAGAAGGGAAAGCAGAAAGGTGGGAGGAGTATATAGATGGTCTATACAACGGCGATGTACTTGAGGACAATATTATAGAAATGGAAGAGGTGGTAGATGAAGATGAAATGGGAGATACGATACTGCGTGAAGAGAATGACACAGTACTGAAAGACCTGAGTCGAAACAAGGCCCCCCGAGTAGACAACATTCCATTGGAACTACTGACGGCCTTGGGAGAGCCAGTCCTGACAAAATTGTACCATCTGGTGAGCAATGATGTTTGAAACATGCGAAATACCTTCAGACTTCAAGAAGAATATAATAATTCCAATCCCAAAGAAAGCTTGTGTTGACAGATGTGAAAATTACCGAATTATCAGTTTAATAAGCCACAGCTGCAAAATACTAACACGAATTCTTTACAGACGAATGGAAAAACTAGTAGAAGCCGACCTCGGGGAAGATCAGTTTGGATTCCGTAGAAATACTGTAACACGTGAGGCAATACTGACCTTACGACTTATCCTACAAGAAAGATTAAGGAAAGGCAAACCTACGTTTCTAGCATTTGTAGACTTATAGAAAGCTTTTGACAATGTTGACTGGAATACTCTCTTTCATATTCTAAAGGTGGCAGGGGTAAAATACAGGGAGCGAAAGGCTATTTACAATTTGTACAGAAACCAGATGGCAGTTATAAGAGTCGAGGGACATGAAAGGGAAGCAGTGGTTGGGAAGGGAGTAAGGCAGGGTTGCAGACTCTCCCCGATGTTATTCAATCTGTATATTGAGCAAGCAGTAAAGGAAGCAGAAGAAAAATTCGAAGTAGGTGTTAAAATCCATGGAGAAGAAATAAAAACTTTGTGGTTCGCCGATGACATTGTAATTCTGTCAGAGACAGCAAAGGACTTGGAAGTGCAGTTTAACGGAATGGACAGTGTCTTGAAAGAAGGATATAAGATGAACATCAACAAAAGCAAAACGAGAATAATAGAATGTAGTCGAAGTAAGTCGGGTGATGCTGAGGGAATTAGATTAGGAAATGAGACACTTAATGTAGTAATGGAGTTTTGCTATTTGGGGATCAAAATAACTGATGATGGTCGATGTAGAGAGGATATAAAATGTAGACTGGCAATGGCAAGGAAAGCGTTTCTGAAGAAGAGAAATTTGTTAACATCGAATATAGATTTAAGTGTCAGGATGTCATTTCTGAAAGTATTTGTATGGATTATAGCTATGTATGGGAGTGAAACATGGACGATAAATAGTTTGGACAAGAAGAGAATAGAAGCTTTCTAAATGTGGTGCTACAGAAGAATGCTGAAGATTAGATGGGTAGATCACATAACTAATGAGGAAGTATTGAATAGGATTGGGGAGAAGAGAAGTTTGTGGCACCTCAACTGGGAGATGAAGCAGCTTGCACAGGATAGGGTAGCATGGAGAGCTGCATCAAACCAGTCTCAGAACTGAAGACAACAACAACAACAACAACATGCTGTTTGTAATAGCTTACTCGCATTCCTATTTTCCTATTCATTATTAAACCTAATCCTGCATTACCCCTATTTGATTTTGTGTTTATAAACCTGTAGTCACCTGACGAAATGTCTTGTTCCTCCTGCCACCGAACTTCACTAATTCCCACTATATCTAACTTTAACCTATCCATTTCCCTTTTTAAATTTTCTAACCTACCTGCCCGATTAAGGGATCTGACATTCCACGCTCCGATCCGTAGAACGTCAGTTTTCTTTCTCCTGATAACGACATCCTCTTGAGTAGTCCCCGCCCGGAGATCCGAATGGGGGACTATTTCACCTCCTCAATATTTTACCCAAGAGGACGCCATCATCATTTAATCATACAGTAAATCTGCATGCCCTCGGGAAAAATTGTGGCCGTAGTTTCCCCTTGCATTCAGCCGTTCGCACTACCAGCACAGCAAGGCTGTTTTGGTTAGTGTTACAAGGCCAGATCAGTCAGTCATCCAGGCTGTTGCTCCTGCAACTACTGAAAAGGCTGCTGCCCCTCTTCAGGAAGCACACGTTTGTCTGGCCTCTCAACAGATACCCCTCCGTTGTGGTTGCACCTACGGTACGGCTATCTGTATCACTGAGGCACGCAAGCCTCCCTACCAACGGCAAGGTCCATGGTTCATGGGGGGGAATTTTTACTTATTTTAAATGTATTCGCAATTGCGAATATGGACAACCAGTTGTGCAGCCTGTGTACGTGACATATGTGATCATATCCCATATTGCTATCCGGGTACATGCGCAGGAAACTGGCGTTTTGTAGCACATGTGTTTCGGGGGTGTTCTCTCAACTTATCAACAATACCGTGGACTTACAGATTTGTGTCGTGTGTGTTCCTACGTGCCTATGCTATTAGCGCCAGTTTTTTGTAGTGCCAGGTTGTGTGGCACCTCATTCAGCAATTATCCTTAATTTGAAACTTCGCAGGAGAGCTTCTGTAAAGTTTGGAAGGTAGGAGACGAGATACTGGCAGAAAAACAGCTGTGAGTACGGGGCGTGAGTCGTGCTTCGGTAGCTCATATGGTAGAGCACTTTCCCGCGAAAGGCAAAGGTCCCGAGTTCGAGTCTCGGTCGGGCAGGCAGTTTTAATCTGCCAGGAAGTTTCATATCAGCGCACACTCCGCTGCAGAGTAAAAACCTCATTCTGGAAATATTTTAAATGTATTCGCAATTGCGAATATGGACAACCATATTTCCAGAATGAGGTTTTTACTCTGCAGCGGAGTGTGCGCTGATATGAAACTTCCTGGCAGATTAAAACTGCCTGCCCGACCGAGACTCGAACTCGGGACCTTTGCCTTTCGCGGGAAAGTGCTCTACCATATGAGCTACCGAAGCACGACTCACGCCCCGTACTCACAGCTGTTTTTCTGCCAGTATCTCGTCTCCTACCTTCCAAACTTTACAGAAGCTCTCCTGCGAAGTTTCAAATTAAGGATAATTGCTGAATGAGGTGCCACACAACCTGGCACTACAAAAAACTGGCGCTAATAGCATAGGCACGTAGGAACACACACGACACAAATCTGTAAGTCCACGGTATTGTTGATAAGTTGAGAGAACACCCCCGAAACACATGTGCTACAAAACGCCAGTTTCCTGCGCATGTACCCGGATAGCAATATGGGATATGATCACATATGTCACGTACACAGGCCGCACAACTGGTTGGCATACTCTTGATCAGGTGGTCGAGCAGCTGCTAGGGTATAGCCTCCCATTCTTAAACCAGTGCCTCTCGGAGCTCCTGAAGTGTCGTAGGGATTTAAAGACGTACAGTGATAGGTCGACCGAGAGCATCCCAGACGTGCTCGATGGGGCTTAGGTCTGGAGAACAGGGAGGCTATTCCATTCGCCTGATATCTTCTGTTTCAAGGTACTCTTCCACGATGGCAGCTCGGTGGGGCCGTGCGTTATTATCCATCAAGAAGAAGGTGGGACCCATTGAACCCCTGAAAAGGCTGACATACTGGTGAAAAATGACGTCCCGATACACTTGACCTGTTACAGTTCCTCTGTCAAAGACATGCAGAGGTGTACGTCCACCAATCATAATCCCATCCCACCATCAAACCACGACTTCCATACAGGTCCCTTCCAAGGACATTAAGGGGTTGGCATCTGGTTCCTGGTTCACGCCAGACGAAAACCCGACGAGAATCACTGTTCAGACTATACCTTGACTCGTCCGTGAACATAACCTGGGACCACTGTTCCAATGACCATGAACTGTGTTCTTGACACCAGGCTTCACGTGCTCTCCTATGATGAGGGTTCAGTGGAATGCACCTTGCGGATCTCCGGACGAATAAATCATGTCTGTTCAGTCGTCTGTAGACTGTGTGTCTGGAGGCAACTGTAAGGTCCCGAGCAAGGCTACCTGCAGTACCCCGTGGCCGTCTGAGGGCACCGATGGTGAGATACCGGCCTTCTTGTGGTGTTGTACACTGTGGACGTCCCGTACTGTAGCACCTGGATACGTTTCCTGTCTGATGGATTCGCTGCCATAATCTTGAGATCACACTCTGTGGCACACGGGGGGCGCGTGCTACGACCTTCTGTGTTTGACCAGCCTCCAGTCGCCCTAGTATTCTAACGCTCATAACATCATCAGTATGTGTTATTTGAGCCATTTTCAACACACAGTCACCATTAGCACGTCTGAAAACGTCTGGACACTTTCTCGCTACACCGTACTCTGACATGCACCAACACACCTCTGCGCAGGTCAAATGCACGGCATGGTCATACCCTGAGGGGATTTAAACCCTCAAACCGCCCACCAGAGCGTTGTTTCACCATGTATCAGCATTATCCTTAATGTATGAGCATGAGTTTGTTTCATAACGGCCGCAGGCGCCCCAGTGAAAGGAACCTTGCATCGTAATTCAGAACAGCATAGGAACTACACTACTATATATAGTCACTATGGGGCCCCGCCCACTCGTCTAGTATACGGTGCCTAAAGGATGCTGCGTTCTCGGAATGCTATACAGCAGTTCCAGCAAATCACACTAATAGTTTTTATTAGGATTACGAATACTGATAATTCTTAACTTTGGGTTTTACAAGGAGTAGTCGCAAGCGATGGGCGATCTAAGTCCTTTGCTTTATACAACGTCCACGTAAGCAGTTGTAATGGATCACACATCACTGCTATCGTAGTCCTCTCCTAGTACTGTGCGAATGCTGTACAGTCTAGTACTGCTGGTATGCGAGTCCCGGTCTGATAATGTGCGTCCGAGGCTGATACGGGCGGTGCTTCGGTAGAGGGCGCTCCTCTCGTGGTGCGGTCCTAGTCAGCGGGCTATTGGCTAACGTCTTCTCACCGCCTTCTTTGCTCTTGCGTTCTTCCTCTTCGTGTCGTCGCTTATCGTTACGCCGGAACAGTCACATACAGGTTTTCCTCCTCTCAGTGCCTTTTATTCACCTTGTTTTTAGGGTTCCGTACCTCAATCAGTAAAAACGGAACCCTTGCAGGGACACTTTGTTGTCTACCGGTCTGTCCGCCTATTTGCCCGACGGTTAAAGACCTTTTTCCTCAAGAATGGATAGACGTATCAAGTGGCAATGCATGCCACTTACTGAGGTCTACGCTTCCCTAGCGGTGTAAAAAATGAGGCTTCTAAATAATTGCTTTCAGAAGATACTGCCGTCTATGTAATATATTTTGATGCTTGCAAACTCACTCTTCGAAATCAACAGGGTGCATCCCATTGACCTGTAATTACGAAATTTGTGAAATAAGGTCTCACAGTACAACTAAATGAAAAAATTCGGAAAATTGATAAATTGTAACTATTTCACAGAAAAAAACTTTCTTGATATTTGTTATACAACAGTCTCTCTGTCCCTTCGTCTGCTAAGATGCGTTTTTTTCAGAAACGGCTAGACGTGTCATGTTAAAATTTATCTCGCATTCTAAGGTCTGTGGTCCCTTGGCGGAGTTGGAAACGTAATCTTCTAAGTCAGTTCAGTTAAAATATATAGCCATTTGTGTCACTGATTCGATATCGATAGCTGGCAGAAACTGTCGTAATTCACGATTCCGGGAATGGATGATCTGTATACATGATTAACTTCGTGCTGACCCTCCGTGCGTGAGACTTACTCGCACTTATCGAATTTTTTAATGAGTGATTCCACACTCACGAGTCACACTGAATTATGCAGTTGGTGGTCTATCTATCTACTGCCTCGGGAGTCGAGTTATCTCAGATGCAGTGTGCAGTGTGCCTATGGGAGGTGCCCGTCTCAGCCCTTCATTGTGCGGCGCCAGCCGGCGGCAGAGGCAGTGCCAAAGGCGACAGCGGTAGCGGCTGGTCTGATTAATGCCCTGCGGGCACTCTGAAGGGAAGGCTGCCGGCTTCTCTCTCTCTCTCTCAACGGCCGCTGTTCTAGGTCGCCAGTGGCCGCAAGCAACACGTGTCTTACCCTGCCTTGTTTTGCTTGACTCAGCTCTGCAGGCTTAGACCGCCTGCATCGGCGCAGAAACAGCCCAAAAATGTGTGTGTGTGTGTGTGTGTGTGTGTGTGTGTGTGTGTGTGTGTGTGTGTGCACTCACGGGCGGGCACTCTACGGTCGATGCAGAACCTTTCACACACTCTGCTTAGCCCCCGCTGCTGTTCTTTGCACGCACCTTTTCCTTTTTAGTGGATAGTGCTGAGGACAAAGTATACGGCACCTGTGGGCCATCGGCAGTTGGACAGCGTACTGTGCGACAGAGGTCGAGTGCGGTTACTTTTTAAATGTAACGCGCTTACTGTTTTGGGCTTGCTATTGACTTCTTTAACAAACTGCCCTACCTGACAACAACAATAAAAATGAAACACCCAAACGACGTAGTCAGAGGTCAGTGCATCTCCGCCCACGAACGTTCCATCGGCGGGTACGTAATTGATGGGAGTTTATAAAGTGGATGTCGGGGATTTTATAATTTAGCAAAACCGATTTATGCAGAAATGTGACGGTGGGCGTCAGACTACCCACCGCCGTGCTGTAACTAAATTTCACGTACACGGAAAAATACCGTTTCTTACGCATGTGCTGAGAATTTTGAAACCAGTGATAAATAAAACTTCGACGGCATTGGAGCGTTGGCGAAAGCCTCCAGACTATATTGCTTATATCACTTTGGACTACACAGTAGTTTACATTCATAGTACACACAATAATCACTCACACAGTCACATATATAGCTATACTACTAATTATGAAATAAGTAAGATAATTATCTACATAAGGAATACTGTGCATTTTTTGATTCTTTCAGTTTACTGCAATGGTAGAACAGTGCCAAATGTTTCGTGAAAGAGGGTTAGAAAAATAATCGAATGACACACGTATCCACTTCACTGACTTTAATGGACGGTATTGTCTACGTTAATAATAAAGAGAGTGTTATTACTTGTGAAACTGCACTGTACAAAGAAAAGGGTCACTTAGATTGTCGTCGTTGACGTGTTTTAGTGGCAGATAACCTTCATGTCCTTCATCGTTCATTTTATGGCAATGACACATCAATGATTTCATGATGTCCTTCCTCTTCTTCTAACATCGTATACAATCATGTACCAGGTAAATTTTCCTTGTGCATTCCTTTATCACCACAAACATGTGCTGCTGTTTTCCGACCACGTCATACACAACAAACAATTGCCATACACTGTAACTGTACTCAAAACTATTACAAAAATAAAGGCTTTGCGTAGCGATTGCAGCTCCCGTGTAGCTATGCTAATTTATTACACATACTGCATTCACTTTCTCTACATATTTAATGGCTTCTACATTATTAGTCTTTTGGAAGAATTAATTACAATTTCTTCATACAGGAAAATGAAAACACTAGTGCAAGTAGGTCTTTATGCTATTGACAGATGGCGTTACTTGTTACATTCACAGATTACTTTCAGACATGTTGAACTCCGCTATGAACTGCAATTTACAAATATGCGAATTAAATTTATGCTGGTCTTCAGGTTCTAAAAACGGGTGTGTTCAAGTTTTTATGTCACTGCGTCATTACAAGTTGCAATCTATTATGACAACTACAATGCCATCAGAGTGCATTAGCGTTGTTAGTACCATTAGCGTTGTTAGTATCATTAGCGTTGTTAGTACTTAGTTTCGTTAGTGCAGGTAAGGTCTAGAAAGAACGTTAATAGCGTCTCATGCTGTCAAGGACACGGAGGTGCTATGTACTAGGGCGAATCATTATTATCATCACCTGACAGAGTTTGAAAGGGGTTTATTGTGGGTCGTCATGACAGCAGCTGGTCGAATCATGCAATATCCAGATTTGCGAAGCATTCGGATGTGACAGTGGTCCGATGTTGAACTTCATGGAAATTTTATGGCAGGCATACTTGTCAAGATACCGGTCGAACACGTGTGATCACACCAGAGAGGATTACCCTGTTGTTCACCATGCACATAGTACCTCCTTCACATCGTTGCCTCCTAACAACATTCTGTATTAACAAGCACCATTGGTCGGAGACTAGCCGCAGACATAATACGGAATTACTGTCCCTACGCAGTCTGCCATTAACATCACGACAGAAACGGCTGTGTCTGTAGTGATGCCATGACTGGGAAACATACATTGCTGATGAACAGCGTAGCACTGCGTTCAACGATGAATAGTGGTTCTACACTATCCAGGATAACCATCATCAGTGACTAGACTGGCTACCTGTGAGATTTCCCATTCCGTCGAAGCTTTAACGAGGCACAGCAGTCACGGTATGGAAACATATTGGATATGACTTCAGGTTCAAAAAAATGGTTCAAATGGCTCTGAGCACTATGGGATTTACATGTGTGGTCATCAGTCCCCTAGAACTTATAATTACTTAAACCAAACTAACCTAAAGACATCACACACATCCATGCCCGAGGCAGGATTCGAACCTACGACCGTAGCAGTCGCGCGGTTCCGGACTAAGCGCCTAGAACCGCTAGACCATGACTTCAGGTCACGACACGAACTGACTGAGGGAGCTGACGACGCAACAGCTAGTCACAGACATCCTGGGTCCTCACCAACCTCTCCAGCGACAATATCATGGTGTCATTTTTCAACGGGACGTTAGTGTTTCACACTCTTTCGTCCAGCAGGACGTGTTTTCCAACCCAGCCACGAACAGCTTTTATGGCTGCTTTGTGTACCAGTTTTGGGAATCTTTTGTGGTCCTTAGGTTTCGGTGGTATCCAATTTATAATGATCTCTTTGTAGCGGTAATATTTAATCCAATCAGCTTTCCTCAGGTTTCACAGTGGGATTGCAGCAACTTTTTGTGATTGGGATTGATAGTCCGATTTCTATGATTACCAGCAAGTACTGGCTCCGTGGTAACACCACGAAGACATTAGAAACGAAACTTGGTGGACAATCCCAACAAGAAGATCGATAGGTTCAGCCTCGCGACGAAAATGTTGACAACTTTGAAACGTGTCAGGGCGAGTCTTGGTAGGTGTAAGAAGTTAATGACCAAATGAAGCCTATTGATCAGTCCTGAATGTGAGTGCGGAGAATCCAGTCAAAGGGTTGTTTACTTGCGTGTGAAATGCGTGGCTATAAGGGTGATCTGAAGGACATGAAAAGACTCTCAGACAGCCACAGAGTGGCTTAAAAATATCTGTATTTTTGTATAGTATAATAAGGACACGTATAAAGAACTTTGTAACACATTACATAACTATCAGAATATTTCAGTTAGTACATTACGTGATTTGTACCTTTGTTAATGCCGAAAGAGTAAATAAAGTCAAAAGGACAATGCTCGTCCACATACGGCATGTGTCTCTATGAACAGTTTACATGGTGCTGAAGTACTCCAGTGGTCAGTAACATCTCGAGATCTGTCCCTGATACAACATGCCTGGATCCACGTCAACACAATTCTAGTGTTAGTGCCCAGGGTGACAAGGACCAGCTACAACCGTTTACCAAGGAAAATCGCCAAACATCCGTATGTTCTGAGTAGTTATTTTACTTAGACATTCAGTTTCGGCATCTCAATAAAGCCATCTTCAGGCACCTATGCACTCCATGTACAGAGAAGTCAGAGATATCGATCCTTGCATACTTGAGCCATCAATATCTATTGTCTGGTCTTCGAAGAAAACACCCAAAAGACGAATTCACGGAATCCATATAATGATGTCTCCGGTATGCAAGGATCGATGTATCTGACTGTACGTGGAGTTCATAGGGGCATGAAGATTGCAGTATTGAGATACCGAAATTGGTTGTTTAAATAAAATAGCTACTTAAAACAAACGGCTGTTTGGCAATTTTCATTGGTAAAATTTGATCGGCCGCTGTTCCGATTCCACAATGGATCAACAGAATGATACAGCAGCTGTGAGCCACTTTGCCTCAGGATAGAATACAACGGTCTTATGTCATAATTCCCAATCGAATTAGTGCATGCATCCAGACCGTAGGCGGGACAACGTCGTACTGATAAGAGGGCTCGTACTGCCCCGTTCTTTATCAGTTTGACTCGATTTTGTAATCGCTGGAATAACGTCACACGTCCTCTCAGCCGGCGATGTTTCACTTCATTTCCTCCTTCCCTTCCACGTGCTTCGATTTTTCTCGGGCTTGCATTAAAAATAGGGACATGCAGGTAGTTTCAGGTTTATATTATGCTTTCCAAATACATTTACCAATTCAGTCATCTTTAGAAATCAGAACGTCTTCGGGGCACACTATTGCCCGTCCTGTTCAGCGATGAGATGTCCTTGGGGGGACCCAACAACATCAGAACTGCGTTATGTCATTACAGAGATCTCATCTCCCTTGCACGGGTGAGAGGTTTACCGGCAGCCCTGGCGTCTATCGACTTTAGGCAGGCTTTTGATCGTGTGGGCCGCATTTTCCTCACGGCCGTTCTACGGCACATGGAATATCCCGACCCCTTTATCTCAGTGTTGACACGCCTTCTGCATGGGGCTACTTCTCGAGTTCTTGTTAATGGAAGACTGACGGCACCCATGCCGATCAGTACGACAGGGACGTCCATTATCAACATTGTTATTTGCATTGGCCTTAGAACCTTTGTTGTGTGGTCTCCAAGACAGGCTCACTGGGATACAGTTCGGCGGCTCCATCTATCGCTGCACCGCATATGCGGATGATTTGATGATCGTCATACGAGGAGCTGACGATATGGCCGCGGCGTTGGACTGGATTGCAACCTACGGTACAGCTTCTGGTAGCCAAATCAACGTTGACAAGTCTGTCGACTTGAGCATCGGGATTGGGCTACCGCAGGAACACATTGCCCCCTTACGATTCAGTGATACTGTCCGCTGCTTGGGCTTGGATTTCATGAACGACATGCGATGCGCGACGACGCTAAATTATCGACGCCTTCTTCATCAAATTAGGGCCGGAATTGCAAATCAGCGCTTGCGATCCCTCAACATCGTTCAGCGGGCGTATTATGCCAATGTATACCTTGCGTCCCGCATACCGCATGTCGCCCAAACGCTACCCATTCCGAAATCCTTGGCCCGTAGAATTATGGCAGCGCTGGGATACTTCGTTACCGTTGGTATGTTACTGAAGATCAGATACGTATCTCTTACCCTTCCCAAGGAAAAAGTTGGTCTCGGTCTAGTTAACGTCCATGATAGGGCCATTGCCGTCTATGTTAGCTCACATTTATGTCTGCTGCGCCGTTGTCCTACGAGCCTCACGAGTCTGCTTCTGACGGCGCTACGACCTGCTTCACTAAGAGCGCCGGTGCCACTACAGGACATCCCAACGCCCCTCTTTTATATAGGACGTTTCTATTTAGAACAAAGTTATTGCAGTGTAGCGCTCACGACGCCACAAATGGCCACGACTCGACGCCTATATCACGACATGCTGCAACGCCGCCCCCTAAATGTGGTCGAACTCAAATATCCTGATGTACGGTGGCGCGTGGTGTGGAAGACTGTACACGATGCCATGCTTGATTCCGATTTTCTTTCCCAATGGTACGTAGTCGTTAATGGGAAGCTGGTGACGCAAGAACGTCTCTAAAATATCCACATGGCAGAATCTCCCAATTGTGTGGGTTGTAATATAGTAGATTCTGACAAGCACCGCCTCAACTGTGGAGAGGCGGAACCGGTTTGGCACCTAGTGCGGCAGATGTTGGCTTATCTCTTGCGAGTTAGGCCGAAGCATATATCTGCACGCACGTTATTGTTTCCGGATGAGATATTTTACCCCAAGACTCGAACCAATTGCGTCACCTGGATACGTGGACATGCGGTCCATTACCTCTGTCGTGACGGACACAAGAATTTCCTTGACTTCTGGCTCTATTTGCAAGAAAGACATCATGCTATTTCCGGGCATACCAGATATCGAAAATGCTTCTTAAACTATCTATGGAGTGCCTTTCACAGCCCGCCGTGCAGCTGGAATGTTCCAGGCAGTGGCAGATGAGGTCAGAACGAACTGCAATCGAGCATATATTGAACAATCCTTATCAGTGGGCGCAGTCGCTGGGAAGCCTAACTACTACGTGGTACCTTTCTTTTTATGTTATTTATGTTGAATATCTTCGATGCTGTCTTCATTCTGTTTTAGTTTTCCAGGCTTGATTAACTATGACTGTTCGCACATTGATATCTATATAAACAAACAAATATAAAAAAAGTGGGCAGGAGACCTGCGTTCGAATCCAAATAAATACACAAGAACAAAATGAACAACAAATAGAATATAATAAAGTATTATACCCTTTCCTTTCTCCTTTTATTTTTTTTATAAAAAGTTCAGAGGCATATTTAATTTTTCTTTCGTTGGCGGAACCTGAAGTGTTGGCGAACGGCCGTCCTAGTTAGCTTTAGGATGAAAATGGCGGTGGCACTAGCTTCGTTTTTGTTTTTAGGCTAGATAGGTAGTACGGGTGATAGGGGCCAACGCCTTAAGTGGAAGAGGTAATTTTGTTTCTTTAAAAAAATGTTACTAAAATAAAAAATTTAAAAAGAGTGGTCAGCGGTGCAGAATGTCAGTCCTAAGGAGCCAGGTTCGATTCCCGGCTGGATCGAAAAAAAAGTAAGTTGGTAGAGCACTTGCCCGCGAAAGGCAAAGGTCCTGATTTCGAGTCTCGGTCCGGCACACAGTTTTAATTTGCCAGGAAGTTCCATATCAGCGCACACTCCACTTCAAAAAATAAGAAAAACAAAAACTGTCGTCAGAAAGGCTTGTACCAGGCGAACGGTCTACCCGACGAGAGGCCCTAGCCACACGGCATTTCCGTTTTACTTCTTAGAAAGTCGCATAAAAAGTCATACAACAGGGTAAGAATGACTACTCATCACCACGTGATCCGTTTCGGAATTGTTTCCGTTTTCAGAGAGCCAGGTGCATAGATAACACGAGCATAAGAGCGTCACCAGTGGTATTCGTAGCATAAGAAACTCCTCGACCTTGCTACTGCAACTAACACTAATACTGCTATTTTTACTACCATTAAGATGTAATTTTGTGATCGCTGACTCTCACTGTTACTCTTCCACGTAGTCCGAGGAGTTATTAATACATGTGATAACGCTCTCATCCTTGTTCTACCTTTGCATCTGGATTTTTGAAGATGGAAATAGCTCCGAAACGCGTCATGTTGTGATCAATAAAGTCATTCTCCATATTTTGTATGACTGTTTTATGCGACCCTGCCAGATTAACCACCGATCTAAGCATATTACCTAAAATTGTCGCTAGCCTCCGACGTGACTTTTTGTCACACCTTTATTTCTTAGAAAAGATGCATCACATTCCATAGCCGAATTATTTACTGTATTTTATTCATTATATCTTTTATTCCTATTTTTTTCTTTTTTCGATTGTCTAACAGTAGTACGATATATTTATTTATTAATCCGTCCATTGTACTTCACTTTCTTAATGACAACAACCGACCGTTACATGTAAAGTTACATTTGTTTGAATCATTGTGGTGGGCTTTTTTTCTATTCTGAATATTAAATGAAGTTACAGCGTCTCCCATACTACTTTCCTTATCTCTATTTGTATCTCTTACTGTGTGGTGAGGACCTCCTAGCAGGTAGACCTGATCGCCCGGTGCTAGTCGTATGAGGTGACGTCACTTCGGCGACTTGCGCGTCGATGAGGATGAAATGACGATGATGAAGACGACACAAACACCCAGTCCCTTAGCGGAGAAAATCTCCAACCCAACCTAGAATCGAACCCGGGTCCTCCGGCATGACAAGGTGGAGCGCTGTCCACTCAGCTACGGTGACGGACATTGTATCTCTTACTGTTGCTCTAACATTTAGATGGATATCCACGTGCTTGTCTCCATGTCCTCATACCGTACGGAATCTTCCTCCACTCTCAGTCGGGTACTACATTGCTGTGACAAAAAAGAGCGATAGTTCTTCGTTATTACAATGTATTTTAAGTAATTTTAGAGTAGTGTTACATAATAAAATATACTGCTAAAACAGTAGCAAAAATGTAATTGTTACAAGTGCAAAAGGTCTTATTACCACTACCACGAGACCTCGATTTTGTTACCGCATCTAACACTAACAGTAACATTTCTAGTACCATTAAGATAATTTTAGGTTCGCTGACCCTCAGAGAATAGTTAAGTAGCATACTGTGTAGCTTCACTATTTCTCTTCAGTATAGTATGTGGTGTATACCAATATGCTTCACTGTTGTGGGAATGTGTCTATTTTCCTGTACGTTCCGTACGAGATCGGTCAAGGTGTCGGGTTCAGCAATGTCTTGATGCCTTCAGACTGCAAGGTGAGGGGTAAGTCAGTTATCTTCATCAGTTATCTTCCACTGATTCCTCTCGTTCTTCCTGGCTACGCTCGTGGGAAACTCTAATCACTCTTCAGTTACTGGACAAAGCGATACTACAGCTACCAGCCTTCGCTCTAGTTCCTTAGACTTGTCTGCAGACCTTTCTCGTCTCTACTGTGTTGTCTGTTGACTATAGCAACGCCTTTCTTTTTCTGAGACACTATCAGCTACAAGATTTCATAAAATTCACCTTTTACTCCAGTTACGTTGTAACAGATTTACCTCTTAACGGGAGCGAAGCACCGCTTGATGTATTTTCAATCAGGGGACGTTCCCGTTGAACATGAACTGGTGTACCTACTCCGCCACAGATATAGCTGTCCTTTTGCCCTCCTACCAATTTTCTGTTCAGATAATAGGATGCGGCCCATGTCCGAAAAGGTAGTGAACCAGTGACCTTCAATAGTAAAATACTAACGCAATGCTATTGTGACTGGACTGTGCACGTTTGACAGCATTAAGTGCTGTTAGGCCCATTGCTTTAAGTTCCGCTTGCGATCCGTCAGCGTACAAACTCATGTTTGTTGCCGAAAGAGCGTCGGCGTTGAATGTCGTTTTCGGCTGTGAGTGGTATGCTACGTCGGAGTTATTCAAAAAAACACTTGGTGTCAAGTTGTTCTGTTTCTAATCCAGTCACCTCACTGCATTCCAGAAATGTAAAACCAACGTAAGTTTATGTGAGAACTCAATTTTTCTCGGTGAAATCTTCTCTGGTTATCAACCGAGTCGTAGGTTAGTGTTGTCGCAAAGTTTTTGCCTGGAGATTACGAGCAAGAAACTAGTCGAAACGTTGAGACAACACGACGCCACTACTTGGCTAATAACTCGAGAAGATGTCATCATAGTAAGTCTTCAGTTTAACATATGACGGGTTATAGTATGCACTTAAAAATGGTTCCACCGCCAAAATTTTACATTAGTAAAAAAAGACGAAAGAAACGAATGTGCCAGTCCAAGTAACCAGAGTGCGGTGGATCTTTGTCATCCAAAAAAGTCCACGAGGCACCTATATCTAATGCATCGCAAGCGACCTTACGGTATGCGGCGGAGGGCATTTTGTATATCACTGTTGTTTCCCCCATTTCATGTTCCAGACGGAAGTAGTTGCTGGTATGCCTCGGCGTGAGGTCCAGTCTGTCTGATATTATCTTCATGGTCTTTTCGCGAAATATGGGTAGGGGGCAGCAATATATTTGTTTACTCTTCTAGAAACGTAGGCTCTCGGGATTCTAATGGCGAACCACCTCTTACACAGAACGCCTCTCTTGCAGCGCCTGTCACTAGAGCTGAATGAACATATCTGTGAATCTTCCGCGCTTCATAAACTAACCTGTGACGAAATGGATTTCTCTTCTTTAGATCTTCTTTACTTCCTCTACCAATCGTATCTGTTTGCGGATCCCAGATATCGGGAAAACTACGAATATTGATCGAACGAGGGTTCTGTATGCTATGTTCTTAATACGTGGACTACACTTACTGGGGACTCTTGAGTGAATTACGGTATAGGATACGTCTTACCTGGGGTAATTTTTATTTAGTCGTTCCATTTTATATCGCGTCCTTACGCATGCTCTTATTTATTTAAAGCATGTAACTGCTTCAACTTGTTCTGCGATCGTGCAGTCTTACAGAAATGGGTCTATCTGGCTACTTTTTCGTGATACTCGGCTCAGTCACGTAACGTGAACACCGCCTATGGTCGACGACAATGTACCATAGCCACTCACAGACTGCAGGCGGCACCAATTGATGGAGGGTATATAAAATACGTCTGGTGGACGCGGAAAACAGTGCATTCGTTATCGTAATGCAGAAAAGGAGCGATTTAGCTGACATCCAAAGGGGCATGACTATGGATTTTGAGCCAAGGGTGAAACCACTTCCGATCTGGCCAAGTTTGGTCAAATTATACTGAGGATGGCAAAACAGCGCTATCCAAAGCCGGTGCCAAGGCAACTGCGGTGACCCACGAACCACAGTTAACAAATGTGAATGATATCTGCGGAAATGTGTACGACCGAATGGACATGAAACTGTTGAACAACTCACCGACCAGATGAACCTAGAGCTACTAACAGTGTCTTCTCAACGTCCGTTCAGTGAACTTTGCTGCTTTGCTGCAGCAGGCGCCTAGACCATGAACCCATGCTGATTGCTGTTCTTCGACCACTAAGGGTGAAATTTGCACCCCAGTACCGCAACTAGATGTCCACTGAGTGGTGACAGGTGGCCTTTCCAGATGCATCAAGTTTTATGATCCATCGGAGAGATGGCCGTTGGCACGTATGATGCGAAGCATCTGAAAACTCACTGAAGCAATTGTCGGAAGGGTTCAGGCCGGAGGAGCGAGCGTTATGTTGTGGCGAATGTTCTTGTAGCATTCCTTCGGAGATACCGTCATTTTGGAAGGCGTAATTGACTAACGCAAGTATGCCTCTATCCTTGGGGACCATGTCCACCCCTACGTACAGTCTGGTTTTCCTCAGCACGACGGCATCTACCAGCAGGGGAAAGCAATGTGTCACACGGCTCTCCGTGCACGTACGTGGTTCGAAGAGCATCAGGATGAGTTAAGCATACTCCCCTGGCCACCAGACTCCGCAGATTTATTGCAAATCGAGACTCTGTGGGACCATCTCGATCGGGCTTTTGGCGCCACTGATCCTCAACCAAGGAGCCTAGCGCAGCTGGCCGTGACATCACTGACTCTCCTTCTGCACGCCTCGCACCGTTCATTACTCAGGCTTTTGGTAGGTTGTCACATTAATGTGGCTGGTCAATGTACTTCACATATGTTTGTACTGAAAGTCAATTGAAGGTCTTCTTGTACTCAGTTAAAGTTTTCTAACTTTGTGACTTCTCTGTATACAACAGCAACATGGAAATGTCGACGTAATCCAGTAGGTCATTTATATCATTGTGAAAAGTAATGGCCGAATACGGCTTCCCTGCACTGAGCCCAAAGTCACTTTTTCGAGTACGTCTGAAGACGTCTCTCCGTTGAGAACCATACACTGTGTTCTGTTTGCTAGGAACTCTTCAGCCCAGTCATACAGCTGGTCTGATATTTCGTATGTTTGTCTTTTGTTCATCACGTGGTAGCGCGGAACTGTATCGAATGTCTTCCGGAAGTCAAGGCCCATAGCATCAACCTGGGCGCCCGTATCTATTGCTTTTTGGGTTCTGTGGACGAAGAGAGCAAGCTGGGTTTCATAGGATCGGTTTTTTTCTATACCCCCAGGAAGTTTCAACACGGCGCACACTCCACGTAGAATGATAGACGCATTCTAAATAACTCATTTTAATTACTGTGCACTTTCATCCATTGCCTGATTCATAATGTATTACCCTAAGCGACTGTGATTAACTGCACGTCAACTCAGTTGAAAATGTAAATGAATTCTTAGTGTGAAATCTGAATAGTAATCCTCAGTATAGAAGATCAAAGAAAACAATCTCAGGAATGGACTTTGCATAAAACCTGAAGCCATTAATGGGCGAAGAGATAATTTCCCTTGAATTAATAGTATAACTATTAAAAGTATTGCTATGAGTATTAATATTAAGTTAAGAGCGTTATTCAATTTAGCAACGCTATTACTTTTTTTGTCATGTGTCGTACAGCTTTCTGAACAGTCTGGTAGCCTGGTCGGCCATGATGTTGCAAGTAATCCCAGAAACTGGAATCTATAAGAAGTCATTAATCGATCTCCATAAATCGCCCGGAAACCATTAGCTTACAAGTACTGAAGGGCTTTATCGATGAAAAGTGGATGACAGTTGTCGAGTACATAGACACTAAAATGTCCGTAAAAGAAAATGTGACTGCAGGTTCTTACTATACCTCGTTGTCCTTCTGAAATATCCATCTACCTTTTCCTCTTTGGAACCATATTATTTTCTAAGGAAACGACCTATTTTCCTTCTATTTGGACTAGACGACGAACCCCAGACTATGATGCTGCCACAACCATGCTTAATAGTCAGAACCACATTCTTTTTGTTGTCCCTTTGGTTTTTTGGTCGACCTACGTACTGCACAGTCTCAGAAGGAAATACTTTAATTTTACTTTCGTAACTCCATAAATCCTTAGACCAATCTGTAGCACTCCAAGTTTTATGTTTCTTTGAAAACTCTGTTCTGGCCTTCATATTTTTTTAATTTATGAGGGTTTTCCGTGATGGTTTCTACCATTTAAATCACCTGCTACCAGATTACGTTTTACAGTAGACTTGCAGGATCAGTCCATGACGCTGCTAAAGATCATTCCTAAATTGTCGATCCGATTTTCTTGGATGAGCAGCCGACTGCTTACAGATAGTACGATCCTCCCTCATTGTTGTTTTCCGAGGAATACATGACCTTTGCTTATTCGTTCCTTCGCTTTTGTGCCGTCGACTCCACACACTTATTTGTTGCTATGACATGCCGTAGTCTCTAGCAACTCTAGACTGTGACTTTCCCTTCTTCAAAGCATTCACAACAGCTTGTCTCACATCAGCCAATTATTTTTTTTTTTGTGTTTTGGCATGCTGCTAGTTACCTTTGTAAGTAAACAGTGTCTTAATGCCTAAGTAACAATAGTTAATGACTAATGTACCACAAAAGCAAATTACAAAATACTTCTCAGCTGAAGGAATAGTGGCTCACATTGTCATAGCATAACCTTGCTTGTTTACCAGTTAATCTGCAACCACGCAGACGTGAAGCTCTTAATGGAGTGACGGTCATAGGCGAAAAGATGTTTCTGCCATGTAACCATACATAATGTATGTATTTCACGATCCAGATTTCGCCTTCCGACATTTTTCAGTGCTACTCTAAAATAAATAAACAAAAAAAGTTCAAGTAACAAATAGTAATTTTTTTGTCCTGCGTTTTGTTATTTGTACATGAAATTGTTTTTATTTTGTAGCACTTGAAAATGGCCTGAGGCCGATATCTAGAAAGTAAAATGAGCGCATTATATTCAGTCAAATTCCGGAAATACTTTTTCAAAAAACTTAGATGACTGTGGCTTCGGAAAAATAAGAAAAAATCAACAAGTGTTACATAAGCTCTGTTGTGACCGCAGGCAAACAATACTGACAACATAACACCACAACTACGAATTTCTTTTGAGTGGTACTGTACGAAAGAGACGACATAGCTTCAAAAAAAGAGAAATTTCATTTGATTTTTTACGGGAAAATGAAGTATAATAATTAAAATGGCCAGTGGTTAATTTATACGACACGTGAGTTCATGCACATTACATCGTTAATAAACGCTGCCCAAGCAACGTTGTGCAAAGAGTACCGTCGAACAAAGCTGTCGGTGTACGCTGAATTGTGGTGCTATGCGTTAACATTTTAGTACAGGTGTTGTAGCGAGTGACATTACTCCATTACTAAAGTGTATGCCATCACTGCCTCCGCTCCCAATCTCTCAAGCGTAAGCCGCACGGTGTTGCCGTCCCCAGTCGGGTTTTCAGTTCTGTTCGTTGAATAATAAGGGGTGTTTCATTTCTGTGAATAGACCACTAATAATCGAATCGAAGTCAGCTTTCTGAAACATGTAGTGTAGTGAATAAATTAACGAAGCAGTGGTAGAGTTGATGAATTCTTTTTAGCGCCACTTACTCTCATCCTGGCACGGTCGCCATCACAAGGCGTTCTCTCTGTCTGACACGGCAGAGACGGGCGATCGGTGCGCGGCGCTCGAGTGCGGACCGTGGTCGCGCTGCGAGCTCTCCGCCTCCGGGAACCCAACGTGCCGCTGCCTGCCGTGTCCACCCACACCCGCCCACGCCGCCCGCGTCTGCGGCTCCGACGGCGTCGACTACGCCTCCGAATGCGAGCTGCGCGCCGCCGCCTGCCGCGACGGCGACCGAGACCTCACGCTGCGGTACAGGGGGCCCTGCGGTAAGTCACACGCCGAAACCTACCATACCCTCCCAGCCACACTACTGGCTCTTCACAATGTTCACTGTGAAAGGCGGTAGGCGGACCTCCTTCCATACAATTCTGTAGTCTTATTAAGTGCTGCAGACTATTCTGTCTTTGTTTTCATATATTTTTAAAATGACAGGGAGGAAGAACATGCCGAGAACGGAATTCAGTGCATTCAATGTTTTTTTTCATTTCTTTACTTTATTTTACTTTTATTTTATTTTATTTTTTTTCGTTTGATATCCACCCTACAATGTACACTTCTTGATAGTTGCTAAGAAACATCTGACTCTTGCCAAGGAACAATTGCCTGTTGCTACTGAACAACTGACAATTACTACAGACCAAATGAACAGTGACAGTAAAACGAAATGTAGAGGGCAGGACGTGTTAACTGTAGGAAGCCTGTGCACGAACGCTCTGTATCCATTCGACAGTTCATGCAGTACTGTGTCTGACGAAGTTTTTTGTGGGACCATTTAGTGCGACATTCCGTGCAGTTTGGCACCGTCTGGAAGACATCATTTGAGATCTTACGATAGAGCACGAGCAGTTGGACGGTTCGAATTAGATCGAAGTATCACCTGTATGACCACAGTAATAGGTGTGCTCCAAGGTATCGCTGGAGGTGAGAACACTAATTGAAAGCAATAGGATGGATATGTAGCCATTGTGGCGAGAAGGAACAGACATCTCACTTCTAGGTAGATAGTTGGAGACCTTGCAGCCGGTACCGGTGCAAGTTTCTGTGCCACAACCGTTTCGTGGCGATGGAATCAGGCTGGTTTGAATGCTATGAAACATGTTAAACGCCATCGTCGAGAAAGAGTTCAAAGCAGCAGCATCAGTGCTCCAGAGTGATATCTACAACGAATATCGCTTCGCGGTGGAAGCGATTCTGGCCACCAGTTAGTGTGTAGAATGAGGGTTAACACGTTACACACCACGGAATGTTCACGAACGTCTCACTATTGCCTAGACATTGTGGTGTGGACAGGCATAATGCACAATGGCCGAACACTGCTGCATATCTTTGTACGAGGTACCATTGCATCTTAATAGCACTGCAGGGAGATTATTTTGGACCATGTTCGTCTGTTTTTGGGTGCGATAGGTTCCGCCTTCCTACTTATGGACGACAAAGCTCGCCCACACAATATTGCTGGTGTGTCGGACACACTGGAAAGTGAACATATTGGAAGAATGGAATGGCCTGTGTTATTCTATAAAGCACGCCTAGGAGGCTCTTGGCAGATGTGTTTCTAAATTGACACCCCGTCTCCGAAGCGTGCAAGAACGGAAAACAGCCTTGACAGGGGATTGGGGCTACATCTCCCAAGGATTTCTCAACATTTTGTTAGGCAGCATGAACAACAAGTGCAAAATGTGCCCGAGCAAGGCATATTCCATACTGAGAGTCCGATATCGACCTTTATGATGGGAATCTGACCTGTGTCAAACATGAATATTATTTATAGCTGTTATCGTGCATTCCATGTGGTAAAATCAGCACCACTCTGCGTCATACAGATGGCAGCAGTATCGCGTACACAAGGTATAAAAGATCAGTGCATTAGCGGAGCTATCATTTGTACTCAGGTGATTAACATGAAAATGTTTGCGACGTGGTGTTTTGATTAAGAGACTCTGAACGCGTAATGCTAGTTGGAGCTGGAAGCGTTTGACATTCCATTTCGGAAATCGTTAGGAATTCAATATGCTGAGACTCACAGAGTGCAGAGTGTCCCGAAAATACCAAATTCCGGGCATTACCTGTCACCACAGACAACGCAGTGGCCACTTAACGACGCATAGAAGAGGCGTCTGCGAAGAGTTGTCACTGCTAACAGACAAGCAACACTGCGTGAAATAACCCCAGAAATCAATGTGGAACGTACGACAAACGTTCCCGTTAGTTCACTGTGGCGAAATTTGGGGTCAATAGGCTACGGCAGTAGAGGATCGACGCGAGTACTTTTGCTGACAGTCTCTCTTAGGCACGTAAGCATATCAGTTTGATCCGAGACGACCGGAAAATCGTTTCCTGGTCAGATGAACCGCGATTTCAGCTGGCACGAATTGACGGTAGGGTTCGAGTGTGGCGCAGACCCCACGAAACCATAGACCCAGGTTGTCAACGAGACACTGTGCAAACTGGTGGTGGCTGCATAATGATTTGGGCTGAGTTTACATTAATGGACTCGATCCTCTGTTCCAAGTCATTGAATGGAGATGGTTATATTCGGATATTATAAGACCATTTGCAGCTATTCATGGAACATAATAGAGGTCATTTCGTTTACAACATCCTGCACAGGCAACAATTTAGGAATTATCGACGGTTATGGAGGCAGCGTGGTTCAGTATTTCAGTAGATGACTTCCAGAAACTTGTTGGGTCCATGCCACGACGAACTGCTGCACTTCATCGGGCAAAAGGAGGTCCGAGAAAATTCAAAGAAGTATCCCATTACTTCTGCGACCTCAATGTGTATGGGTAGCAGGTTGATTGTTCCCTCTGATTGATTTATTACAAGAACCAGTTTTCGAGGTAGGCTGCGCAGTAGTTCTGGTGTCACATGTGCCATGTGCGTGAGAAAAGTAATGAGACTGACAATACTGCAATCGATCTGGTAACGTTGCGTTCTCCTACTTGTGTACAACTCTGTGTTCATCCATTAAAGATGCTCGGTCCAAGTTCCAACTCCGTACAGCCACAACGTGATTTTTGAGAGCGCCATCAGTGAAGCTATGTTTTTGTTGTGTATTACGAAAGTGGAAGAGCGGAATACAGAGCCAAGTTATGCCATCAAGTTAAACTTGAGGAATCCACGAGTGTGAACTTTGAAAAGTTGAAACAGACCCATGGGGAACAATCCTCATCAAGAACGCAAGTTTTTCGCTGGCACAAATCATATTTGGAAGGCCGGGAACACGTTGAAGATAAACGTCGCACAGGTAGATCTTCAGTTTCAAAACCGAAGACAACCCTGGAACGTTGACGTGCTGTTATGAGATCAGGCTGACCTTCAACAATAGGGATGATGGTTTGGCATTTTAAAGTTAAATACTTCCAGCATAGATCAAATTTGCACATGCGAAAGGTTTTGTGCCGAATTGGTGGCGAAAAACCTCAGAACTGACCGCAAGGACAATCGAAGAAACGTATGCGTTGATCTTGAGAGAATTGCCAATGACCGCGAATGGTTCAGACTTGTGATCACTGGTGATGAATTCGGGTTTTTAAGTGCGATTCTGAGACAAAGCGGCAAAGTGATGAGTGGCACACAGAGATATCTCCTCGACTGACAGAAACTCGAATGAGCAAATCAAAAATCAGATCAAGGCTGATGTTCTTTTTTGACAGTTGGGGTATCGAGCATAAAGAATTTGTTCCCCCAGGACAAACTGTCAACTAAGTGTTGTTCAAATATATTCTTGAAAGGCTCAGGAAGAAGGTGAATAGAGTGAGACCGGACGTTGAAGACGAAGCTGCTTCATGACAATGCCCGCTGATGACCACGCTGTTTAGCGCCCGTAAACCTCCTCTCTCATGACAATGCCCCTTGTCACACGACCACTTCCATTACGGAACTACGGTCGCAGGTTTGAATCCTGCCTCGGGCATGGATGTGTGTGGTGTCCTTAGGTTAGTTAGGTTTAAATAGTTCTAAGTTCTAGGGGACTGATGACCAAAGAAGTTAAGTCCCATAGTGCTCAGAGCGACTGTAACCATTACGGAATTTGTGATCTCCAAAGACACAAAGACATTCCTGTTGTCTTTGTGACTTTTTTCTTCTCCTGATATTGAAAAATGCTTTAAGTGAATGTCATTTTGGAGCCCTGAAGAACATTCAGAAGCATGTGACCCACATGTTAAAGACCCTACCAGTTGAAGCCTTTCAGCGCTGCCACCAAGACTGGGAAACTACTTTGAAAGATTATTGTTTTTTGAAACAAATAATAACATCGGTAGATAAAAATCGGTCTCATCACTTTCCTCACACACTTCGCATCCTGTGCCTAGTGGCTATGAGTATGACATACGAGAGGCATACACACACTCATATTTCCCTCCCTCCATACCAAAAGGAATATGAAAATATAAGGTGTAGTCAAATGAATACGGGACAGATGGTCAAGTATTAAGTAAACTGTTCGTTATTTCAAAAGACGTCGCCATAACTGTTAGTACATCTATAGCGAAATAGCATGGGGAGAGATCGGGACTGCCCGCATCTCGTGGTCGTGCGGTAGCGTCCTCGCTTCCCACGCCCGGGTTCCCGGGTTCGATTCCTGGCGGGCTCAGGGATTTTTCTCTGCCTCGTGATGGCTGGGTGTTGTGTGATGTCCTTAGGTTAGTTAGGTTTAAGTAGTTCTAAGTTCTAGCGGACTGATGACCATAGATGTTAAGTCCCATAGTGCTCAGAGCCATTTTTAGAGATCGGGACTATATGGGGGATATGTAACGGTATCATAGCGGAGCTTCTGCAGTGTAGTCGAAACAACTTTGGTAACATGCGGGACGGCATTATCCTGCAACAGAATGACGCCATCCGTCAACATTCCTAGACACTGGACTTGTTGTGGGCACTTTTGATAATAATTGTACATGTGGTACTGAGTCAAATGCTTTTCTGAAATCAATAACTATTGCATCCGGCTTTCAGTTTCTCCAGGGAGAGAAATGCGTGTTGGATTTGGCGTGGTCGATGTTTTCGGGGTTCGTGCTGGTTGGCATGGAGGAGATCATCCTTTTCGAGATATCTCATTACATTTGAACTCAGAATACGCACTAATATTCTACAACAAATCGGTGTCAAGCCTGTTGGACGGTATTTTTCTGGATCACTTCAACCACCCTTCTTGTGGATGGATGTGAATTGTGTTTCTTTCAACTACTGGGCACCTTATTTGTTCGAGGATCTACAATAGATTATTCTTAAAAGAGAGGCCAACTCAACCAAAAATTCATTGTAAAGTCTTATAGGGATTCCATCGTGTCCTTGAGATCTGTTCAGTTTTAACGATTCTGGCTGTTTCTCAACACCAGTGACTGGTGGGCCCATATGTTGTCAAGTCTGTCTCGACTAGCAGGCAGACGTTTCGCTAGGAATACCGTACATATCCCACATGAGGTCCCAATCTCTCTCGATGCGATATATGTGTTTTTGGAGCCATGAAGAAACACATTCAAGGTGTCCGATTTGCTTCGGACGAAGAGGTGCATACTTAAGTGCAATTGTGGCTCAGTTGGCAACCGAAAACATTTTTCCATGAACGTATTGGAAGACTTGTCTCACACTGAAATAAATTAAATAATAAACAGTTTGGTTATCTTTTTCTGTCTGTCTCCTAAGTGGAAACAAGGCTCCGAGATCAGACGACATTCCGTCAGAACTACTGACAGCCTTGGGCGAGCCAGCCGTGACAAATCTCTTCCATCTGGTGTACAAAATATATAACACGGGCGAAATACTCACAGACTTCAAGAAGAATATAACAATTCCAATTCCGAAGAAAGCAGGTGCTGACAAGTGTGAATATTACCCAACTATCACTTTAATAAGTCATGGTTGCAAAATACTAACACGAATTCTTCACAGAAGAATGGGAAAAGTGATAGAAGTCGACGTCGAGGAGGATCAGTATGGATTCCAGAGAAATGTAGGAACATACGAGGCAATAGTGACCCTAAGACTTATCTTAGAAGATAGGTTAAGAAAGGACTTTCCTATGTTTATCGCATCTGTAGACTTAGAGAATGCTTTTGGAAATGTTGACTGGAATCTCTCTCTGAAAGTGGGAATGTAGCAGGGGTAAAATAAAGGGAACGAAAGGCTGTTTCACAACTTGTACAGAAACCATACAGCTGTTAGACGACTCGACGGGTGTCAAAGGGAAGCAGTGGTTGAGAAGGGAGTGAGACAAGGTTGGAGCCTATCCCCGATATTACACAATCTGTACATTGAGCGAGTAGTAAAGGAAACAAAAGGAAAATTTGGATTAGAAATTGAAGTTCAAGGAGAAGAAACAAAAACTTTGAGGTTTCCTGACGACGTTGTACTACTGTCACAGACAGAAAAAGGACAGAAAAAGGACCTGCAAGAGCAGCTGAACGGAATGAACAGTGTTTCGAAAGCAGCATATAATATGAACATCAAAAGAGCAAAACAAGGATAATGGAATGTAATCGAATTAAATCAGGTGATGCTTAGGGAATTAGCTTAGGAAACGACTCACTTAATGCAGTAGATGAGCTTTTCTATTTTGGCAGCAATATAATTGATGATGGGTGAAGTAGACGGATATAAGATATAAACTGGCAGTGGCAAGAAAAGCGTTTCTGAAGGAGAGAAATTTGTTAACATAGAGTATATATTTGTTATGAAGTCTCTTCTGGAAGTGTTTCCAAGGACTGCAGCCATGTATGGAACTGAACGTGGACGATAAACAGTATATACAAGAAGATAATGGAAGCTTTAAGAATTTGGTGGTACAGAAGAATGCTCAAGATTAGATGGGTAGCCCACGTTACTAATGAGGAGGTACTGAACAGAACTGGGGAGAAGAAAAATTAGTGGCACATCTTGGCTAAAAGAAAAGAGAGGGATGATTTGACTCAAGGCATCAAGGGATCACGAATTTAGTACTGGAGGGAAGATTGGGGGGGGGGGGGGGGGGAGAGGAAGGGTAAAAATCGTAGAGGGAGACCAAGAGGCGAACACAGCAAGCAGACTCACAAGGCAAGGATGTAGGCTGCAGCAGTTATTCCGAGACGAAGGGGTTTGCACAAGATAGAATAGAGTGGAGAGCTGCATCAAACCTGTCTTCGGACTGAAGACCACAACAACAAACACTTACTTAGCTTGCATGGCTTGCATGTATCGCGAATCTCCCGTCCAGTGCCAAGCCCAATTGACGGGAAAAAAATCGCAAGTAACTCCTGTACACAAGGGTAAAACAACGGACCTGCAAAATTACATACCAATATCTTTAACATCGGTTTTCAACAAAATTCTTGAAATATTCTCAGTGCGAATACATTTCATTGGGAGGAAAGTGATTCCGTCCACAGATTAGCGTAGCTATAGAAAACTTCCCCTTTTCTCGCATGACATCCTGCGAACCATGAATCAAGGGCAACCAACGGACCGACGGATTCCATATTCCTAGATTTCCGTAAAGCATCTGGCAATGTGCAATACTGGCGACTGTTAATGAAGATACGAGCATACGGGTAGGTTTCAAATATGTGAGTGACTCCGCATGTTATAGATCCCAATATGTTGTCCACGACGGCGAATGTTTATCAGAGATAAGGGTAGAGTCAGGAGAACCTCAGGGAAGTGTGACAGGACCACTGTTGTTCTCTGCACATATAAATGATTTGGGGGATAGGGTAAGCAGCAATCTGCGTTTCTTTCCTGATGATTCTGTGGTGTATGGGACGGTGTCATCGTTGAGTGACTGTAGGAGACTACAATATGACATACAAGATATCTAGTTGGCGTGATGAATGGCAACTAGCTCTAATTGTAGTAAAATGTTACTTAATACAGATTAATAGATAAAACATTCATAACATAGTACTAGTACTAGCTGACTGACACAGTCAAGAAAATTAAACAGCTAGGCGTAACGCTGGAAAGGAATATGAAATAAAATGAGCATACAAGGACTGTAGTAGGGAAGCCATATGGTTGACTTCGGTTTATTGGGGGAATTTTAAGAAAGAGTGGTTCATCTGCATAGGAGTCCGCCCCCGGTAGCTGAGTGATGCCGGCACGGTAGCTCAGCGTGTTCGGTCAGCGGGTTAGCTGCCCTCTGTAATAAAAAAACTGAGTTAATAGATCAACAACGAACTTAAAAGGGTGTCTTACGACGTCCGCCCCGATCAGATTTATTTAAAAAAAAGTGGTCAGCGCGACAAAAGGTCAATTCTAAGAGCCCGGGTTCGATTCCCGGCTGGATCGGAGATTTTTCCCGCTCAGGGAATGGGTGTTGTGTTGTACTAATCATCATCATTTCATCTTCATCGACGCGCAAGTCACCGTAGTGGCGTCAAATCGAAAGACTTGCACCCGACGAACGGTCTACCCGACGGAAGGCTCTAGTCACACGACACATACAGGGTGCTACAAAAAGGTACGGCCAAACTTTCATGAAACATTCCTCACACACAAAGAAAGAAAACATGCTGTGTTGACATGTGTCCGGAAACGCTTACTTTCCATGTTAGAGCTCATTTTATTACTTCTCTTCAAATCACATTAATCATGAAATGGAAACACACAGCAACAGAACGTACCAGCGTGACCTCAAACACTTTGGTACAGGAAAATCAGGAGAGCGTGGAGGCCATGGAATTGGTCCGCCTCTACCAATCCATCGGTCACCGAATCTGTTGTTGAGAAGCGTACGAACACTTCGACTGAAACGTGCAGGAACTCCATCGTGCATTAACCACATGTTGTGTCGTACTTGTAAAGGCACATGTTCTAGCAGCACAGGTAGAGTATCCCCTATGAAATCGTGATAATTTGCTCCATTGAGCGTCGGTGGAAGAACGTGGGGCCCAATCAAGACATCAGCATCAATGCCTGCCCAAACGTTCACAGAAAATCTGTGTTGATGACGTGATTGCACAATTGCGTGCGGATTCTCGTCAGCCCACACATGTTGATTGTGAAAATTTACAATTTGATCACGTTGGAATGAAGCCTCATGCTTAAAGAGAACATTTGCACTGAAATGAGGATTGACACATTGTTGGATGAGCCATTCGCAGAAGTGTACCCGTAGAGGCCAATCAGCTGCTGATAGTGCCTGCACACGCTGTACATGGTACGGAAACAACTGGTTCTCCCGTAGCACTCTCCATACAGTGACGTGGTCAACGTTACGTTGTACAGCAGCAACTTCTCTGACGCTGGCATTAGGGTTATCGTCAACTGCACGAAGAATTGCCTCGTCCATTGCAGGTGTCCTCGTCGTTCTAGGTCTTCCCCAGTCGCGAGTCATAGGCTGGAATGTTCCATGCTCCCTAAGACGCCTATCAATTGCTTCGAACGTCTTCCTGTCTGGACACCTTCGTTCTGGAAATCTGTCTCGATACAAACGTATCGCGCCACGGCTAATGCCTCGTGCTAATCCATACATCAAATGGGCATCTGCCAACTCCGCATTTTTAAACATTGCACTGACTGCAAAACCACGTCCGTGATGAACACTAACCTGTTGTTGCTACGTACTGATGTACTGTAGAGCAATGAGTCGCATGTCAACACAAAAACCGAAGTCAACATTACCTTCCTTCAATTGGGCCAACTGGCGGTGAATCGAGGAAGTACAGTACATACTGACGAAACTAAAATGAGCTCTAAAATGGAAATTAAGCGTTTCCGGACACATGTCCATATAACATATTTTCTTTATCTGTGTGTGGGGAATGTTTCCTGAAAGTTTGGCCGTACCTTTTTGTAACACTCTCTATCGTACACAGAACGCAATTGCAAACTTTTTTGAGTATTTTATACTGTTCTAGTGTTTCGGCTTCGCACCAGATAGGACTGAAGGAAGACACTGAAGCAATTTAGAGACTGGCTGCTGGATTTGTTACCTGTAGTTTCGAGCGGAGATGCTTCTTGAACTCAAATGGGAATACCGGGAGGGACGGCGGCGTTTTTTCGAGTAGCACTTTTGAGCAACTTTAGAGAGCCGGCATTTCAAACTGACTGCAGAGCGATTCTACTGATACCAACGTACATTTCTGGTAAGAACTACGAAGATAAGATACGAGAAATTAGGGCTCATACGGGGACATATAGATAGCAGTTTCTCCCTCGCTTTATTTGCGACGGGAACAGGAAAGGAAATGATTAGTTGTGGGCCGGTCGAGTTGGCCGAGAGGTTTTAGGCGCTTGAGTCCAGAACCGCGCGACTGCTACGGTTGCAGGTTCGAATCCTGCCTCGGGAATGGATGTGTGTGATTCCTTCGGTTAGTTAGGTTTAAGTAGTTCTAAGTTCTAGGAGGCTGATGACCTCAGATGTTAAGTCCCATAGTGCTCAGAGCTATTTGAACCATTTGTTTAGTTGTCGTACAGAGTATCCTCCACCACGCACCGTACGATGACTTGTGGAGTATGTATGTAGATGCCGAGTACCCGACCGACGTGCTCTGAACTTCGAAAGGTGGTTGTACAACCTCACGCCTTGCATAGGTCACCGCCAGGACGTGGTCCGCAGTGGCTGCAGGACACCCTCCCAACCTTTCGGCTGGCCCTCCGCATTAGCGGGCCCGCTGCTGGCGATAGTTGTGGCTATTGATCTCGGCAGCGTGACCTGTCTCAGTTTCCCGCAGCCGATAAATTACGGACAGTCTAGCAGCGCCTCGGCAACGGCAACGGCAGCGGCAACGGCCAAACTTGGGCGGCCGCGCCCCACTCTCGCCGAAAAACGCGAGGCAACTTCTAATGAAGCCGCCGCCGTCAGCCGTCCATTAGGCAGCGTTTGTTGCTCGTCTCTGCCGCCCACAAGGTCCCAGACAGCCGGCAGCGACTGTTTCCGGAAACACAAACGGGCGTTCCCTCACGAAGACCGAAAATCTCCTCCGCAGTAACTAACATGGATTCCGGTAACAACAATCGCACGAGACACAGAAAGCAGCACATAACGGTGCCCAAGCAAATGCCATGTTTCTTGACTTCCAAAAGGTGTTCGGTACAGTAAGACACTGTAGCATTTCAACAGAAGGCGGGTGTAAAGAATATCTGACCAATTGTGTGATCGGATTTAACAGTTTCTAGAAAACAGAATACACCATGTCACTGTCATCGGAGAGAAATCTTGAGACTTAAAAATAACGGATGTATGCCAAGGGAGTTTCATAGAGCGATTACTTTTCACAATCTACAGGATGCTCTAGAAATGGTATGACAGACTTCCAGCGATTGTTGAGGGTCTCTTGAGGAGTAAATCGAGAAGAGGAACCTGTGTCTGGGCAAGTCATCCAACGACATACAGAGCATTGAAGTTATAGGCGCTGGCGCCTGGTACTAGGACACCCGTTCTGAACCAAATTTGAGTTTGTACACTGATGGAACGTAGGCGGAACGTCTCGCAATGGTTGTTTGCTATTCACTGATCGCGACTGATCTCCACGATCGCCTGTGGAGATGATGTAGATAGCTGCAGCGTAGACAGGTCTGGTCTCCTATAAATAAAAAGCTCTATTGTCTCGGTGCATGACCGTTTTGGACACGAGTTTCCATCATCATTTGGTTCACAGAAGAAAATAGACTTCGGAGGAAACCAGGATCCAAAACCGTCACCCAGCGAGGAAAAAGAGCTTCGCATTTTTGGGAGACAAGACCTGTCTACGCAGCAGCTATCTACATCTTCTCCACAGGCGATCGTGGCGATCAGTCGCGATCACTGAATAACAAACAACAATGCGAGACGTTCCGCCTACGTTCCATCAGTGTACAAACTCAGATTTGCTGCAGAAGGGGTGTAGGCGCCAGCGCTTGGATGACGTTTCCTATCCTCTGTTTCTCCCTCAGGACACCGTCTATAGCCCCTCGAACTTTGAGTAACATTACTGGGACTCTGTGTATATACAGGGTGCTTCAAAGATGACCGGTATATTTGAAACGGCAATAAAAACTAAACGAGCAGCGATAGAAATACACCGTTTGTTGCAATATGCTTGGGACAACAGTACATTTTCAGGCGGACAAATTTTCGAAATTACAGTAGTTACAATTTTCAACGACAGATGGCGCTGCAAGTGATGTGAAAGATATAGAAGACAACGCAGTCTGTGGGTGCGCCATTCTGTACGTCGTCTTTCTGCTGTAAGCGTGTGCTGTTCACAACATTCAAGTGTGCTGTGGACAACATGGTTTATTCCTTAGAACAGAGGATTTTTCTGGTGTTGGAATTCCACCGCCTAGAACACAGTGTTGTTGCAACATGACGAAGTTTTCCACGGAGGTTTAATGTAACCAAAGGATCGAAAAGCGATACAATAAAGGTTCTGTTTGAAAAATTTCAACGGACTGGGAACGTGACGGATGAACGTGCTGGAAAGGTAGGGCGACTGCGTACGGCAACCACAGAGGGCAACGCGCAGCTAGTACAGCAGGTGATCCAACAGCGGCCTCGGGTTTCCGTTCGCCGTGTTGCAGCTGCGGTCCGAATGACGCCAACGTCCAAGTATCGTCTCATGCGCCAGAGTTTTCACCTCTATCCATACAAAATTCAAACGCGGCAACCCCTCAGCGCCGCTACCATTGCTGCACGAGAGACATTCGGTAACGATATAGTGGACAGGATTGATGACGGCGATATGCATGTAGGCAGCATTTGGTTTACTGACGAAGCTTATTTTTACCTGGACAGCTTCGTCAATAAACAGAACTGGCGCATATGAGGAACCGAAAAGCCCCATTTTGCAGTCCCATGGTCCCTGCATCCTCAAAAAGTACTGGTCTGGGCCGACATTTCTTCCAAAGGAATCATTGGCCCATTTTTCAGATCCGAAACGATTACTGCATCACGCTATCTGGACATTCTTCGTGAATTTGTGGTGGTACAAACTGCCTTAGACGACACTGCGAACACCTCGTGGTTTATGCAAGATGGTGCCCGGCCACATCGCACGGTCGACATCTTTAATTTCCTGAATGAATATTTCGATGATAGTGTGATTGCTTTGGGCTACCCGAAACATACAGGAGGCGGCATGGATTGGCCTCCCTATTCGCCAGACATGAACCCCTGTGACTTCTTTCTGTGGGGACACTTGAAAGACCAGGTGTACCGCCAGAATGTAGAAACAATTGAACAGCTGAAGCAGTACATCTCATCTGCATGTGAAGCCATTCCGCCAGACAAGCTGTCAAAGGTTTCGGGTAATTTCATTCAGAGACTACGCCATATTATTGCTACGCATGGTGGATATGTGGAAAATATCGTACTATAGAGTTTCCCAGACCGCAGCGCCATCTGTTGTTGACAATTGTAACTACTGTAATTTCGAAAGTTTGTCCGCCTGAAAATGTACTGTTATCCCAAGCATATTGCAACAAACGGTGTATTTCTATCGCTGCTCGTTTAGTTTGTATTGCCGTTTCAAATATACCGGTCATTTTTGAAACACCCTCTAAGTGACTTAGTAGACAACATGGTCGTAACATTTCTAGAACTCAGTGTATATAAATGACTTAGTGGACAATACGGGATATTCCATTAGGTTCCTCGCCGATGATATCGACGTATACAGAGAAGCGAAAAAGTTAGAAAATTGTAGAGAATTGCAGGAAGACGTGCAGAAGAAAGCTTGTTCTGCCTCATTACCAGTGATGGCCTTATGTTGTTTAGGAGGAGGTCAGTTCAGAGCATACACACACTGGAGTTATTGTCTGAGATGCGATTTCCTATGACAGCAGGAGCATTATCGTCGTTATGCTACGCACCGTGACTGTACGTTTGTCTGTCAATCTGGTGATTCGCCTGCCATTCATGAATAGCATTCCAGGGGGCAACTCTCGCTTCACACCACTGTTGTAACCTATCATGCTCTACAGAGCGTCAGCATGTTGCCTTGGCCTGCTCGATCACCAGATCTGCCTCCAATCGAGGACATATAGGACATCAACGGTGGACCAGCATTAACAATCCCTGTACTGATCGACCAAGTGCTACAGGCATAGAACTTTATTCCACAAGTTGACATCGGGAACCTGTAGAACTCATTGTGTGCAATTTTGCATGCTGTCATTCAACATTCTGGCAGTCAAACCGGTTATTAATGTCCCATCATTTCACATTGACAATGGGTTATCTCGCGCTTTCATTAACCTGTGATCTTGCAATGTTAATCACTTACATACATTACTTATACAAATGTATTCTCGGAATGTCATTGCTCTATATTAATTATTATTAGGTGCTCCTATTTTTTCCATTGGTATATATTGATTCCGCCTACGAGGTAATGTTATGCACATCGAGGTAATACTATGTAATTTACCCTGTGCTCCGTGAACAAATACACTGAAATTCCTACATCTGCGAATGTTGTAAGTATTGTTATAACCAGTGGAAGCCAGCTGAGGTATTGAACTCTTGGTAGATTGTATCAGGTTCAGCAGTTGGTTGAAACGAAGGTAACTCGTCCTTGCAAAATGCTATGCCGTTACTTACTTAAATACCAAGGGCGTTCAGTAAGTAATACAACACATTTTTCTGAAAGCAGGTTGCTTTTATTGAGGATTACATACTATTCTCCACTCTTTTGGCTACAAAACCTTACTTCCCCGCTCAGTGCTACGGCCTTACGCTATTCTACTTGAACGGCCTCTGTGGCCGCATGGTACCGCTGTACTGGTCGATTCCGCAGCTTCTGGTCTCGCGGTCGCGTTCTCGCTTCCCGAGCGCGGGATCCCGGGTTCGATTCCCGGCGGGGTCAGGGATTTTCACCTGCCTCAAGATGACTGGGTGTTTGTGTTGTCCTCATCATTTCATCATCATCATCATCATGAAAGTGGCGAGACTGAGCTGTGCAAAGGTTCGGAATTTGTACGGGCGCTGATAACCGCGCAGTTGGGCGCCCCACAACCCGAACATCATCATCATCATCATCATCATGTACTGGTCGACGTCGGAGACAAAGTCTTGCTGCATCAGTAAACTCCCCATCATCCACGTACTCCTTCCCGCTGAGTGCATCCTGCCATGGGCCAAACAGATGGAAATCCGAAGGTTCGAGATCAAGGACGTAGGATGCATAGGAAAGAACAGTCTAATAAAGTTTTGTGAGCTCATCTCATGTGCGCAGACTTGTGTTAGGCCTTCCGTTGTCACGGAGAAGAGGTTCAAATGATTCAAATGGCTCTGAGCACTAGGGGACTTAACATCTGAGGTCATCGGTCCCCTAAAATTTAGAACTACTTAAACCTAGCTAACTTAAGGAAATAACACACATCCATGCCGGAGACTGGATTCGAACCTGCGACCGTAGAGGTCGCGTGGTTCCAGACTGAAGCGCCTACAACCGCTCGACCACAGCGGCCGGCTGAGAAGAGCTTCCTTTGCAGTTTTGTGGTATCGAACACGTTGGAGTCCTCTCTTCTGTTTCCTAAAGTTAGCACAGTACATTCCCGAGTTGATCGTTCCAGAATGAGGTATGACAACAAACAGAATAACCACTTCAGATTCCCAGAAGAATGACTTGACTGGCTGAGAATGCGTCTTTGAACTTTTTGTTAGGAGGAGAGGTGGTGTGGCGCGATTCCATGTATTGCCGTTTTGATGCCGGTTCGTAGTGATGAAACCATATTTAATCGCTTCTGACGACCTCTCATAAAAAATTATCACCATCAGCTTCATAACGCACCAGCAGTTTGATGCAGTTGGCCCTTCGTTGCTCTTTATTTATGGTCTTCTGTTAGGCGGCGAGGAACCCAGCGGGTGCACACCTGTGAGTACCCAACTGGTGGACGAGTGTGTCAGCACTACCAACAGAGAGACGTTTGATTGTGATCCGTCGATCACCCCGAATAAGAGTGTCCGCACGTTCCAACTCTGCAGGAATCACAGCTGTGACGGCCGGGACTTGTGAGCTCAGACAGGAAGCGTGACCTTGTTGCGATGATGACAAACTACTTGCCCAGCGACTCATCTTGATTTTGTTGACTGGCAGGTCTCCGTAGACATTCTGCATGCATCTATGAAAATCTGCGATGCTCTGGTTATCCACCAAGAGAAACTCAATGACAGCTATCTGCTTGGAACGTAACCCTGCTACAGACGCCATTTTGTAGGGGACGTATAGACCCACTACCTATCGGAACCTCAGACTAGAGAGGCTGAAGGGAGAATATTCCACGATGTCACACACCAAATTCAGCGTTTTTCAACCGAATATGGGGAGAAAAAAGTGTTGCTTTACTTATTGAAAGCACGTCGTATTTAGCACATGAGGCAACCAAATGGAGATGAGAAACAGCATCTGCAGTTAGATTATGTAATTGGTTCCAAATAAAGTGAGCAGAGTACATGGTCAATTTTTTTCAAGGTACGATCGGCCGCGAAGTTGAAACCACATTGAAAATCCGATGAGACTTTGGGCAGATGTATTGCGCATTCTTTGTAATATGCCCAGCGTACTTTTGATTTCTGAGCGTAAAGTGAGCGTCCAAAGATGCCTAAGACGATTCATGGTTATTTAGAAGACCTAGAAACTTTCAAGGGATAGCAAAAAATGTTTATATTGAGATTATGTACTATATGATTATATAATGCACGGGAAAGAACAGTATGTATGGAGACAGCAACCAAACAAGTCTTTTACGCCATATAACAAATTTTCAATTTGTGAACCGTTATTCACAAGGCACACGTCCAGCCTATAGCACAGCTCGGTTCACGCACGCCCTAAAGTGTTCGCATCGATGTCAGCCACGTCATCGTAAGTCGGCATTGCTCTGTGGAAATGGAGATGTGAAAACAGTATCTCTTATGTAATCCCACAGGTACAAATTGCGTGGTGTCAGGCTTGGAGAAAATGAGGGCCATCCCAGTAAATAGAGATTGTTGACTGATACGCAACCAATTGATTGTCATAGTAGATTTGTGGAAGGGCAGTGGAGCCTCACCGTGTTGACAAGTGAAATTATACTGTCCTCTTTCAGTGGCAGCAGAAACTACGCAAAATGGCTTATCTGTTGGCCTGGATGCAATGTTGCTGGAGTTCATTGTAATAAATTAAATTCCTTGATTTGCTATTTCAGTATAGAGGATGTAACGGGTATAAGCACTGATACATCTGTTGGTGATTCAGGACGGTGCACTGAAAAAAATTTACGTTGCAACTGACGTCATTTTGTGACTAGTTTAGCTGCTATAAGAAGTTTGTATTTATGTTGGCTAGAACCTGCATGTGGTAAGAGTAAACCATCAATGCTTACTTTCGCCTGGGCAATAGGTCAGATGTTGCGTGTGGCTAGTTTATACTGACAGGCATAGTCCACTACGTGGTGCCGCTACGACCGTGCATAAAACATCAGGCCATAAAGTTTGTGACGTGTTTGTGAGAAGACTGTTCGCTTCCGAGAAGAAACAAACAACACTGATTCGTGTACATATTAAGGTACCAGACAAAAAAAAATATCCAGATTCGTACCCATTAAACTCTGTAAGCAAACGTATAAAACCTTGCGTCATTATAAACATTATTTTGCAGTCACTTGGAACTACCTGGATCATATAGAATAACTCTGTAGAGTTTCCCAGCAAGTGTGAAGTGTGTTGAAGAGTGTACTGTCATTGACTAGGGTTTCCTCCTGATTTCATGCAGCCCACATAACGTAACTGTCATGCCTGACAGTAAAGTGCGACAATGGTGAGGGAGCTGTCTGTGTCTTCAAGAAAGACACTCCTGCAGCGCTTTCGATAGGAATGTGTTTGATAACCAATTCCAGATATGACTCCGTCTGATTTTCATCTCTATCCTCACATGAACCGCTTGTTATGAGGCAGCATTTTGGTACAGACAACAAACTGTGGACCAGCGCAGAGAATTGGAGGAAATCACAGGCGGCTGTCTTCTGTGACGATGGTTTTGCAAAATTTATACAACACTACAACAAATGTCTAAGTCGGAACGGCGAATACGTAGAGAAATAGCTGTAATATGTAGCTAAATGTTGTAAATGAAACATTTTTATTTTTTACTTTGGTTTCCATTTCTCGACGTATCGGACCTTGAACAAAAAGTCTTATACACAAACTATTTGTCGTCTGAAGGACATGTGCAACCTGAGTTGCATACAGTAGCGTCTATATAAATTCAGTTATATCAACGATTTCCAGAATAGCATAGAATAAACTAAATTGTAGGGAAAAGTGACTGAACTGGCTGCATAATACTTAGGATTCTGTTACCAGCCTCACAAAGAAGCCAAGCTTCTGTAAAACCTTACGCATATATACCGGCTCATTTCCGCAATTCATAGCAAGTTTAGGACACGAAGTTGGTGGAAGGAGCTCTGGGATACGAACAAGATTCGAATTATCTAACAGAAAATCTTACATGCAAGGAACCACTTAGAATAATCCCAATAAATGAACCTTTCTCACTAATACTGCAGAATCGCTGATGCAGCTTCTAACTCCAGCCAAATTGCCTACCAATAATAAGCACAAGCGACAAAAGGTGTGTTTCAAATCTATTCCGAAGCACAGCCTCCAAATCAACTGCAAGATGGTTTGCTCATCACCCAGAAACCGACAACCTTCCGCCTAACATCTCAGAGAGACAACTCAGAGACCTTTACCGTTTATCTCGCTCTGGTTACACAAGCATCTCTGTACAGTATCAGCAAACATAAATTTGCAAGTTAATGAAAGAACATCATCAAAAAACTGAAAGTGCCGTTCGACAGGCAACTTTCAATCTCTATATTTGTCTCTATATTCCCACTAGAGTAATATACGAAGTGTGATCAAAAAGCAATGGTAATTTTTGTTTTTCTTAAAGTATCTTTATTTTGTTCATCAACATCAACTTTGTCCCCTTTAAAGTAATTCCCCCCCCCCCCCCCCCCCCCCCACAGACATAGCACACAGCACACTTGTTCCAGCGCTTTGTCCAGTCTTGGAAGCACTTCTGGAACTCACTTTTAGTTATGGCGTTCAGCTCCTTCAGCGATTCTGTTTTTATCTCATCATTGGTGGCAAAAGTACGTCGTTTCATGTTTCTGTTCAGCTACGGGAATAGAAAGAAGTCGCAGAGGTCATGTCCGGCAAATACGCTGGCTTAGGCAAGATAAAAGTTTGATTTTTTGCCAAACAATCAGGAAGAAGCACTGAGGTGTGAGCGAGAGCATTATCGTGATGCAATTTCCAAGAGTGGTTTGCGCTACAATTGAGCTATCCGATTGTAATCGAAGAAAACATTGAGAAAAACCTTCACATGTGAACGAAGTTGTCGATTTTTTTTCACTTCAGGTAGTTTCCATTGGGACGATTAGGCCTTGGTTTCCAAATCATACCTTGTACTCATGTTTCGTCACCCGCTGTAACCTTTTTAGAAGGTCTGCATCATCGACTTCATTCAGCCATTCCTGAACGATGTTTGCATGACGTCGATTTTGGTCGAAATTCAGATTCGAAACACACTGTTGCTACACGTTTTAAGCCCAGAACATCGGCAATATTGCTTGGCGTGAGCCAAAGGATTTGCCAACATCGTCAACAATCTTTCTAGAGGTGATTCGGCGATTTTCCCATAACACTTTTTTTTCTTCTACCCCGTCATTTGCAGTTGATATGCTATGGTGTCTAGGGTGGTCGTCGTCTTCAACGTCTTCTCCATCTTCCTTGAAACGTTTACAGCTGTCGTAAAGTCTTTTCTTACTCATAATGGATTCGTCAAATACCACATTCAGCACTGAGAATGCTGAGCTTAACTTTGTTTCTTTTCTCAAGGAAAATTTTACGCAAATTCTTTGACCCCGTGTATTTACGCTACTCTTGGTAGTTCCAATATAAACTTTACCACATGTACACGGAATTTTGTATACGCTGCATGTCGACAGAGGAGGGCGTTTATCCTTCACAGTACGGAGTACTTGACGTATTTTCTTTGTTGGTCTAAAGACTGGTCTGTAAAATCTTACTGATCTGATCCGTTACTTTTTTAATAAAAGAGAGAGAAACTGTATTTTTCCGTCGTTGTGGTTATAAATACACGGCTAAAAGAGCACAAAAGTCTTTGCCGACCAAGAAAAATAGGTAAATCAGCTGTAGCAGAGCATGCTCTTCAGTCAGGAAACAATTAAGTGTTCTGAAACAGAAATTTTATCTACAACGTCGAATTATTATCCAAGGCTTTGTAGAGGAACCATTGAAACTTATAAGCAGCGGGATAATTTTAATAGAGAAGAGGAGGCAATGAAACTTAGCTTCATATGCACAGTAGCTCTGCAGAATCGCTAGGCAATTTTATCTTTGACAAGAAGACAATCGATAGTTAAGTTTTATCTTTAACAAGGATTATCTCTGCTCATCACGTGTTACTTCGACCACGGCCCCTTTCCTACAGTATATACGTCGCTCTCTGACGTCAGACCAGTCAGTCGGCAAGACTCAGCGGAGGAGCGCCTTCGAAAATGTACAGGGCAGTCCTGGACGAAAGGTCAGGAAGAGCAGAAGAGTTTCTTGGACCATGACCTCACATACCGAAAGGTTTACCAGCAGCGTTGTCATCCGGTCGTGAAAGCCTTCATTCTAAGACTTCTCTTGGCCAGGAATGCCCGTTTTTCCATTGCTAAGCTACTTTAAATGTCCTCCTTGCTGGGTCCATCATAGGTTATTTTGCTGCTTATGTAGCAGAAAACCTTAACTTGATCACCACCCCTGATGTTAAGTTTCTCGCTGTTCTCATTTCTACTGCTCCTCTTTACTTTCCTCTTTCTTCGATTTACTCTCAATACATATTCTCTTCTGTATATTTTATTATTGGCGGCTATTAAACTTACTGTGCGATAATTCTCGCACTTATCTGCTCTTTTAATCTTTGGAATTGTGTGAATGATGTTTCTCCGAATGTTTGATGGTCTCATACCTTCTACACACCATGGTGAATAGTCGTTTTGTTGCCACTTACACCAACGGTTTTAGGAATTCTGGTTCAAAATGGTTCTAAGCACTATGGGACTTAACATCTGAGGGCATCAGTCGCCTAGACTTACAATTACTTAAACCTAACTGACCTAAGGACATCACACACTTCCATGCCCGAGGCAGGATTCCAATCTGCGACTGTAGCAGCAGCGCGGTTCCGGACTGAAGCGCCTAGAACTGCTCTGTCACAGCGGCCGGCGAAATTCTGGTGGAATGTTATCTACCCTTTCTGCCTTATTAGATCTTAAGTCTTCCGAAGTTCTTTTAAATTATCATCCTAGTACTGGATCCCCTATTTCTTATATATCGACTCCTGTTTATACTTCTATCACCTCATCAGACAAATATTCCTCCTCATAGAGGCCTACAATGTACTCATTCGCCCTCTCCAGTGCATTTAAAAGCGTAACCCCAACGCACTCTTAATGTTTCCACCTTTGCTTTGTGGAGTACGTGAACATTATCCTGAACCACCTGCTTTCCTTAACGGTACATGTCTTCTCTGCGGCAGTCGCATCTTCCAGCAAGATAACTGTCCGTGCCACAAGACCACAATCGTGCTACTGTGGGCTGAATAACATTATGAACATGATAACTTACTCACCTTGACGTCTTGGCCATCAAAGTCGCCTTATCAGATGCCGAAGGAACAGATATAAGGCACTATCGTTTGTCAGATAAGAACCTAGAAACGACTAGCCCATAATTTTCGGTGACTGCGTTACGTCAACGCACACGCACGGAGACCCACTATGTACTTGTCGAACTCGTGCCAAGAAGAATTGCTGTTGTATTTCATTCGAAGATAGGCCAACACGCTACCATAATAAAATACCAGAATAAAATAATTTAAGTTGTTCCTGATCTTCCACGGAACAACATATTTATACTTGCTAAATAATTTGATTGCCGGAAATCAACAATGAAAATACTGAAATAATGTCGTCGCCAGTCCAACTGGGCAAAATTCACCTCAAAACGAATTGATTAGAGCAATAGGATATGTAATCTACATTTGCATATACGAATCGATTACATAATTTTGTGTAATGCCTGCGGACGTAAATGTTCATTGTGATTATTGATTTTAGAATGCCAGAACCACTCTGCTCAATAATTTTGACTGAATATCCAATAAACATGGGTCCAGAAATGAATACCTTCTGCGATGAACACGTGTTTACAGAAGGTGTTCAAAGTGACGTCCGCTCATATCAATACACCCCTCTGCCCTCCGGCGTAAGGAATGTTGCACCCTTTAAAGTATACCCGGTTGTTGTTGTTGTTTTTTTTAATCAAAATTGAAGAGAATCTCTTGGGTAGGTTCACTTGTAAGCAGCATTTCGGGTCACAAGTTTCCTCCAACGAACTCGATTAGCTGTCCTCTTCTCAGCTTCCTCCCGGTTCATATCCATGGACTGAAGTAAGTAAGTTAATAACATATTCCAGGGATCATTTTGCATAATAGATCGTAATCATGTGGAACGAGTCATTATTCATTCATGCCACAAATTATTTTTTACTTACGGTTACATTCTGAACATTTCTAACGCTTCTTTTCTTACGCAAAAAGAAAACTGATGTACAGATCTGTATTACTAATTCCTAACCATAATCTTCTACGGATTACAAGAATCCCTTCATGAGGGAATAACTATAATGTGAAGCAGTAGTCAAAATGCCAAACTCCTTAAACAGATGTCTACAAAATGGTCATGAGTGATCATCATATATTACTCTCACAGCACATTTTTGCGCAGTGAAGACTTTCGTTCCTAAAGATGGGTTACATTATTCCATACAGCATTACTGAATAAAAGTTTGTCAACTTACTGATTCTAAACGCAAATGTGGCTGAACTAAGTTGTTTAGGGATTTCGATTTTTTTTTTCACTTTAAATTCACATCAATCTAAAGCCTTTGACTTGGTAAACCATGAGTTACTTTTAAGTAAACTTGAGTCATACAATGTAAATGCTGCATCCATGCAATTGCTGGCTACATATTTATTTAACCGCAAGCAATGTACAAAGCTGACTTACAAAATCAATAATCAGATCATTAACCTCCAGTCCAAATATGAGACAGTCACACAAGGTGTACCAAAGGGCTCAATTTTGGGCCGTTTCCTTTTCCTAGTGTACATAAATGATATAGAGCAACCTTTCAACTCCCAATTGGTAACCTGTGCAGACGATACCTCACTGTTATTTCTTGGTAAACAAAATGATGAGTTAACGTTGGTAGCAACTGAGGGACTACGTCAAATAAGTACTTATTTCCAAGATCATGGTTTGTAAGTTAATATCAGTAAATCTCAGTTATTGCCATTTAAACTTATAAACTCACACCAAACCTCTATCAGTAACATAGGTGGAATTGAAGTAGTGGACACAGAAGGCTGCATATTTCTAGGTATTCACCAAGATGAAAATCTAAGATGGGTAAACTATATCAAATTTTTATGCAGTAAAATCAGCAATTCATTACATGTAATCAGCCAGTTATCAAAAGTAGTCCCGCATCAGACATTAAAAACAATTTATTATGGAATCATTTTTGCACAGATTAATTACTGGATAGAGATATGGGGTTGTGCTGCCAACATACTTATGAACAGAATATTAACCCTACATCAAAAAGCAATCAGAATTATCCATGGATCAGGGTACAGACATGCATGCAGGGAAATCTTTGTTCATCATATATACCTCACAGTCTACTCACTGTATCTTTACAAATTAATTATATTTTTTGTGACACGTCAAAACAAAGCAACAAAGTGCTCTGATTTGCATGCCTATAATACAAGACTACTACTACAGACAAAGAACAAAATTAAAACATTAGTGGTCAAATATGATACAACAGATTACCGACCTCTATAAGGTGCCACAAAGGGAACTTATTCAAAGTCAAACTGAAATATTTCTTGATTGACAAGTGTTTATATTCTTTAAGTGAATATTAATATTAAACTAAAATAAATTACTGTATATATATAGTTGTGTAAAATCTGAATATTTGTGATAGGTACGTTGTAACACCCAATATTGTGCCTTATTAGGTACAATGGAACATTTGTATCGTGTATATGTAATCACATATGTATATATGACTGTACTAAACTTGTAAAAAAATGCTATGGCGTTTGCAAAAGACACTAGTTGGTGTCTCCATGCAAAAAATACAATAAATAAATAAATAAATTTTTAGAACAACATGGCAAAAGACTTTGCCTGGTAGATTGATAATTGTACATTCACCAAAGAAAAATCGCCGTATATTTTCAGAATTTATTTTATTTAGACGACCAGTTTTGGCACCTCATTAATGCACTCCACGTACAGACAATCAAATTTACCGGATACTTGCACAAAATTAGAATCTTCAGTATCTGTATTTCGTTAATTCCATGCTCTCTATGCATAGACAATCAGATATATGAATACTTGCATAGCAACACCAGTCTTCGAAGTAGATATTCCAAAAACCAATTCTCAGAATCCGTATACTAAAGGCTCCAGTTATGCAAGTAACGATGTATCGGTCTATACGTGGGGTGTATAGGGACCTGGGATGGCATTCATGAGATGCCGAAACTGCTCCCGTAAATAAAATAAATTCTCAAAACATACGGCTGTTTGGCGACTTTTCTTTGGTAAATATTAGACCTGCCACTGTCCCTTATCCACTAAGGATCAGCAGAAATTGTATATTCTGTCAGATTTCCTTTCTTCGGTAGTTTAGCAATGACGCTAATCCTCTATTCATCTGGGACGTGCCTTGTTTGCCGACAGATATTGCACAAATAAAGTGGTGAAATAAGCCCGGAGCTCCATATATCAGATTATCGGCTGACATTTCGTTCAATTTTGCAACGCAAAAAAACAAAAGTTACGATTTTGTGACCTACTTCAGACATGGCAACGCTGTAAAGATCCCTGCAGCTGGATTGCGAGCCTAGATGAGAACAGCTATACGCCTGGGCTGTTCGCTCGTAATTTCCTTGTGCTCTCGCAGAACAAAGAGAGAGAGCGCATGTGTGACGGATGGGCGTACACGCACGCCATCTGGCGGGATCACATGCAAATCGCGGAGGGGACGGCGGGACTGCCACATTTGTGCTAATGGATAGGTTTTAATTAGAATGCAGATTGGCTGAAAGCGTAATCACGCGCATTGTTATCGCAAAGGCCAAAAGCTAATTTGCACGTCCAATTAACGTTCCTTTCAACCGTTTCATCCTGAGATGCTAATGCTGACGCGTGCGGTAATCACCCTGATTAATTAATATTTTTCCTTACAGTTTCTAACATCGGCAGCGCCATTCAGTAGCGACGGGATCGGTTCGCTCGTAACACTTAATACCTCGAGCATCAAGCGCTCACCAGAGGGATTTTGTAGCAAGCAGACCTTATCTCAGGCTTTGACGACAGTGGACATTCCGTTATACGACAGAGTTAACGTTCGACAATTGATTCGTAATTGCCGCTATGTCTGGCTATTCCTGGCTGTGATTTCCAAACGTAACAACGGATAATGTTTCATATGAATACATTTCAGAGAAAGTGATGTGGACCCAGGTGTAATTTACATTTAGCAAATTTTTATTTTCAACGCAACTTTCACATTTATTTAATTTTTATAAATCGAAAATGAATTCCTAACAGTAATTACTACCATTTCTAGCTAATATCACCTGCAGTTATGTCATCTGTTTAATTCTCGTGCTCTGCTTACTTCACAACGTATTACTATCGGTATCGTCTTTCAATGGCCGTCATGAGAGAGTTTATTTTATTCCATCGATATTTAAAAATAAGCTTAAGTTACTGCTGAGAAAATGCGATTATTTTTCTTTGGCAAATATTATAGTTTGATAATGTGTTATACAATCATTTCCGTTCACTGTCTGAATTACTTTCACTTTCTGAATTACGTTGTTAAACGGTGGCCCATTTCCGTTAATTGCTAGCGTCAGTCTGAGATATTTCATATCTCTGGGAATCTTGCAGTGGTTCGATTTCTAAGGTGCTGCATCTGGTCTGTACTTCTCTACGTTTCTGAAGAATTGACACTAAATACGCCAACAACGAAGAAGATCGAAGTCCTTGAAAAGTGGATTTACCACAGAATGCTTAAAATACTTTGGGCAGAAAGAATAACTAACACCGAAGTACTGTGATCAAGACACAAAGAGTGAGAAATGTTAACAACATGCAAAAGAAAAAAGAAAACTTCGTGCCTAGGACACCAAGTAGATAAAAGAAGAAAAGTGCAAAGAAGAATATCCTGGTTAAATAATATAAAGCAGTGGGCATGAATAACAAATGCTGATCTATTACTAAATACTGCAGTTCATAGAATAAAGATGCATCGCTTGTCTCCAATATCCATTAAAGGATAGGCAGAAGAACAAGTACTTATACAACATTATAATATTGCTTGCGGCCGCTTTCAGTGTCATACCTCCTTGCTCTAACCAGTTCTGATTGTTTCGCAGGACACTATGGTAAGTAAACCAAATACTAAGAAAAAGAAGCCAAACAGACTGGTGTTAACGCCTAATTTACCGATCTTACACAACGTAGCTGTTCGTTAGCAGTGCAGATAACGTGTTGGTACTTTACTAAACATGCTCCTGGCATTCTATCTTTGGCACCATACAACGCATAACAGCTATCTACACTCCTGGAAATGGAAAAAAGAACACATTGACACCGGTGTGTCAGACCCACCATACTTGCTCCGGACACTGCGAGAGGGCTGTACAAGCAACGATTATACGCACGGCACAGCGGACACACCAGGAACCGCGGTGTTGGCCGTCGAATGGCGCTAGCTGCGCAGCATTTGTGCACCGCCGCCGTCAGTGTCAGCCAGTTTGCCGTGGCATACGGAGCTCCATCGCAGTCTTTAACACTGGTAGCATGCCGCGACAGCGTGGACGTGAACCGTATGTGCAGTTGACGGACTTTGAGCGAGGGCGTATAGTGGGCATGCGGGAGGCCGGGTGGACGTACCGCCGAATTGCTCAACACGTGGGGCGTGAGGTCTCCACAGTACATCGATGTTGTCGCCAGTGGTCAGCGGAAGGTGCACGTGCCCGTCGACCTGGGACCGGACCGCAGCGATGCACGGATGCACGCCGAGACCGTAGGATCCTACGCAGTGCCGTAGGGGACCGCACCGCCACTTCCCAGCAAATTAGGGACACTGTTGCTCCTGGGTTATCGCGAGGACCATTCGCAACCGTCTCCATGAAGCTGGGCTACGGTCCCGCACACCGTTAGGCCGTCTTCCGCTCACGCCCCAACATCGTGCAGCCCGCCTTCAGTGGTGTCGTGACAGGCGTGAATGGAGGGACGAATGGAGACGTGTCGTCTTCAGCGATGAGAGTCGCTTCTGCCTTGGTGCCAATGATGGTCGTATGCGTGTTTGGCACCGTGCAGGTGAGCGGCACAATCAGGACTGCATACGACCGATGCACACAGGGCCAACACCCGGCATCATGGTGTGGGGAGCGATCTCCTACACTGGACGTACACCTATGGTGATTCGTCGAGGGGACAGTGAATAGTGCACGGTACATCCAAACAGTCATCGAACCCATCGTTCTACCATTCCTAGACCGGCCAGGGAACTTGCTGTTCCAACAGGACAATCCCATGCCACCCAACGTGCTCTAGAAGGTGTAAGTCAACTACCCTGGCCAGCAAGATCTCTGGATCTGTCCCCCATTGAGCATGTTTGGGACTGGATGAAGCGTCGTCTCACGCGGTCTGCACGTCCAGCACGAATGCTGGTCCAACTGAGGCGCCAGGTGGAAATGGTATGGCAAGCCGTTCCACAGGACTACGTTCAGCATCTCTACGATCGTCTCCATAGGAGAATAGCAGCCTGCATTGCTGCAAAAGGTGGATATACACTGTACTAGTGCCGACATTGTGCATGCTCTGTTGCCTGTGTCTATGTGCCTGTGGTTCTGTCAGTGTGATCATGTGATGTATCTGACCCCAGGAATGTGTCAATAAAGTTTCCCCTTCCTGGGACAATGAATTCACGGTGTTCTTATTTCAATTTCCAGGAGTGTATTAAGCAGCTTCAAGAGCGTATTTCTGGAAAAGTTCACTCATTAAACTTGAACCTATGATTTGCTTACATTAAACTCATATGCGCGACAAACTCATATACGTGACAGTTGCTTCCAGCTTCACTTACAGTTCTTTTGTCCGAAATATACTCTAGTTGGTCTCCTGTCACTCTACTAGCGAAAGAGGTGAAGCTTGTAACTATATTGCAAGATACTTCGTGATAAAACTTAAAACTATCTGCATTAAAAGTTGTGATTTTGGGGCAAACATAGAGCACTCACAATGCTGTCACATTCGAGATAGATCAAAACCAAAGAACAACATTCGTGGAACGCATTCTTCCCCTTAAAAAATAAGAAAAGTATAGAGTTTTTCAAGTCAGTCTAGGACAAATTATTTTCCGAGTTCGTGACTGTCGTCCATAGTACGTAAATTTTTCAGAGAACGTGTTATCTGCGCTGTTTTATAGTTAATTATAAACATTTCACACAATACGTCTGAAGTTCCCACCGTGCACCCGGATATAGCCTTCAGTTCGCAGCTGCAGTAAGCTCAGAACATGTTCGGATACGTGAGAGACACTGCGTTCTGCCTCACAAGCTTTCAAAACTGACGCGAACAGGTCATTCATCACTGGCTACATCCAGAGCACCAGAGCCAGAAGAAGGGGAACTCAGACGAAGAAGTTTGAAAATATAGGAGACTGAAGAGAGCCAAACACCTCTGAGAAATAACTTGAACAGTCGATTTGTTCCCGCATTCCCAATGATTTCAGAAATTCCTAGGGCATTTATCTATCCCTTTTGCCTTATCTGATCGCATGTCTTAAAATGTCTGTTAAATTCTGACTGTAATACTGGTTCCACTAAGGCTACAGTATCTACTCCCAATTTTTCCTCTATCAAGTCGACAATTCCGCCCATTCGCAGAGGTCTTCATTACATTCTTTCCGCCTACCTCCTCTCTCCTCTCTACTTACTAGCGGAGTTCCCATTACATTCCTAATGTTGACGCCCTTGCTTTAAATGTCATCGAAGATTGTGGAGCCCATATTCTGCCGTAAACTGTCTTCAGTTCTTTTCGCTACTACCGCACCGCAGTCCTCCATGACTATTAGATTATTATCTGCCTTTGCAAATTGAATTAAATGTCAGTTTTATAGCATGTCTACCACTTCCAAATCCTACAAGCTCCGACTCATAGAAGGTTACCTTTCAAAGATCACTGAATCTTTTTCTGATGGTCACCTCCACCTTGATAGTCCCGCCCGGGGACCGATCTGGAATCTTGTGCTAATGGTGAGATCATTAACAGTTCATTATTACGGGCCAAACGTCCTACGGATACACATTATTTGTCTTTAATGTAGTGCTTTCTACTGCTTTCTACTTCCCTATGTCGCTGATCATTATTGATGCTTCCATCTTTTAGGGGTAGCTTCGGACTCCAACGACAAGAGGCTGCCCTGAACTGTCTGATCTTGCGCCCTCTTTGACAAGGCAGTTCGCACAAACAGGGTGACTCTCTATGCTGGAAGTCTTTGACCTCTGTTGGTGCTGATTTTTGTTCAAATCTGAAGCAGTAGCTGGAGTCGAACACGGTAGCTACCAAGTTTTGGTTACTAATCGCAGATGCTACCCCTGCGTGGTTCCAAATATACAGACCTCTTAAATCAAACTTTGATTAAATAGCACTTTGTGACAAATTGTACCAGGTGGCTTTCTCTTTCATTCCTTTCCCCCAAGGCATGTTCATTACTAGACTCACTCCTGCCTTTCTCAGTATCGCATATGGGTCCCCCATAACGGTTTAATTTTCGCCTCGTTTGATGTATTGAAAATTTATCTCATCACAAATATTTTTGTCAACCTCTTCATTATCTGCAGAGCTAGTAGCCAAATATACTACAGGTGGTGTTCGCCGTGCCTTCGTGTCTGTCTTAGCTACGAAGATTCGTTCGCTATGCCGTTCACAGCATTCACTCATTCCTATTTTCTTATTTATTGTTGGACCTGCTGCTGCAAGCCACTATTAGATATTGTACTGATAACCTTAAATCACGTTAGCGGAAGTCCTTTTGTTCCTGTCACCATATTTCACTAATGACCAGTACATCTAACGTCAACCTATGCATTCTTCTCTTCAGTCTCTCCAACTATTAAGGAAAGTCACGCACTAATCCTGAGTACATCTACCGTCAGCCTACGCGTTCCTCTCTTCAAGTTCTCTAACTATTAAGGAAACTAACATTCCACGCTTGGATGTGTAGAATGCCTGATGTTTTTTCCTGATTACAAATTCCTCCTGAGTAATTGTCACCCACTGATCTGTCCAGAGCAGGCAGTCATCCGAATTGTCGGCCCTCCAACCGTTGAAAAGGCTGCAGCCGTTCTTAAGTACCGTATGTTAGACTACACTCTCCACAGATTCCGTCGTAACGTCGTTGCACCTACGTTATGGTGAAATAAACTAACGGTGTATTAAACTGATTTATCGTGTACGGAATTCGTGACACCCTTAGTTGGCAGACCCAACTAACAAGTACGTATAGCTCAAGAGCATGGTAACAGGAAATGGCATCCACTTACGTCTACTTACATACGGATTCGAAAGTTTTGCAGTAATGTCCTGGTAATGTAGTATGAATCAGTAATAAATGGAACTTGCACTACACGGTTGTGCTGTTACCGATCGTTAACGAACGCTTCGAGATGTGAGACAACGGCAGAACGGGCAAAAGCTTGCATTCAATGCGTCAGATTTGCACCTGGTGGCCAAAATTGTTACTAAGTTATTTTCCAGTATAGATTATTTCCGCTTTGATGCAGTAAAGTATGTACCTCGTTTCGCTGCCATACAATTACTGCTGCCCAAGCTGGCCATCTGTGAACAGCTGCACTTTTATTACAACTACACGGAATTTCAAATTTATTTGACGGTAAACGCGAACATTTTAGGTCAGGCTTTACCGTGTCTGTTACTGACATGAAATTAAACAACAACTTACTGCTACCAGTCGCTGTTTATTTGTCTCCACGACGCGTTTCAAAGGTTTAAAACTGTGTTATCAGGTGGATTTATATTTGTTAGCATGACGTGTGTGTGTGTGTGTGTGTGTTTGTTTGTTTGTTTGCGTATCGTGTTATGATTTTTGGAGGAACTTATGGTACTGTCTAGTGGAGAAACAACCATAAATATTTAGTTATGTTAGCACGACACCCCGAAATGTACAACGGATTGATCTCATTTACTAATATACTATCACGCCAACAGTTGGTACCCCCTGTCAGCTTGAAACTATATGTACATCAACTAACGGCACAAATTACACATCTATCAAATGACTCTGAGCATTATGGGACTTAATATCTGAGGTCATCAGTCCCCTAGAACTTAGAACTACTTAAACCTTACTAACCTAAGGACATCACACACATCCATGCCCGAGGCAGGATTCGAACCTGCGATCGTAGCGGTCGCGCGGTTTCAGACTGAGGCGCCCAGAACCGCTCGGCCACACTGGTCGGCGCTGTACACCTGTCCGCATATTTTAAATCATTAACCAATGTATTGTCCCAACCTTTAGTCAGTTATTACATGTAACAGATATAATGTTAAGAAAACCCTGCTTGGAAAGTTTGCTCTAATCCAATCACTTCTTCCACCCTCTCTCTCCCGCTCTCTTTCTCTTTTCCTTCCTCTCCCTCTCAGATTTTCATTCCTCTCTGTGAATCCCAACCAAAATTGTTATTTATGTATAATTTTACCATTGTAGTCAACATAATTATTGTCCTTAAAGTTTCCATCACGTCACCTGATTATATAAAAAGTATGAAGTTTTATGTAAACTTGACAGAATCGGGCTTATATACCACCAGAAATATTTATTCCAACGCATGTGCTCACACCTCAAAACAAAGATCTCAAAATCCTTTAAAACTTCTTCTGTAATAATGTTGTTACGGCTTATATTCTTTGTAGTCTGGGATGACGTTTGTCTTCTGTTATATGATCCTTGCACCTAATAGTTTCCAGATGCCAAATTTGTTTACAAAAATATGAAAGTATAGATGTAATGCGTTACAACAGAGAAAGGAACCTGTGACCACTAAAGGTACTCTGTTTTAGTTATTTTATTTTTTCCGTTAGATACACGTTTACTTTTTTGTTAAAAAAAGAACCCAAACTATGTTCTGAAATAGTGTTTGGTTTCTCCACTAGACAGTACCATAAGTTCTTCCAAAAAATCGTAACACAGCACACACACAAACACACACACACACACACACACACACACACACACACACACACACACACATGGGGTAGCCACGCGGTCTGAGGCGCCTTGTCACATTTCGCACGCAACCTCCCTCCTCCCCCCCCCCCCCACCCCACCCCCACCCCCGTCGGAGGTTCGAGTCCTCCCTCGGGCATCGGAGTGTGCGTTGCCCTTAGCGTAAGTTACTTTAAGTTAGATTAAGTAGTGTGTAAGCCTAGGGAGCGATGACAGCAGTTTGATCCCATAGTCCTTACCACAAATTTCCAAATTACACACACACACTTACCAACAAATGTATATCCACATGATGATAGAGGTGCGTGGAGATAAATAAACAGTGACTGGTAACAGTAAACTTGTTGTTTCATTTACGTGACGTTTTGATCAGTGCCATGAAAATGTGCCGCATGATAGTGTGAGGTGTAGCGTTGTTTTGTTTTGCAGACCCGTGCGCGGAAGTGGAGTGCGAGGCGGGCGGCGTGTGCCAGCTGGACGAGGATCGGCGGCCCACGTGTCGCTGCGAGGACACGTGTTCCAGCGGTGGCGGCCATCAGGCACCTGTTTGCGCCTCTGACGGCCGCTCCTACCGCAGCGAGTGCGAGATGCACCGGCACGCCTGCCTGCGTCGACAGGCGCTGCGCATCATCTACCGCGGGGAGTGCAACTCAGGTGGGTCCCCAGTGACGTCACAGCCGCAACTAGAGTGCCTATATAAGAGGCTCAATCGTCCGCCACGTTTTCCCCAACTCTGAGGAATCGACTGTGTTTACTTTGTGGGTGGTCAGTCTATTCACGCAACTTTTTTCCAGTATTTCTTATAAAATATTTGATGTTTCATACATGAAGTTTATTGAGCAGCAGTTAACGTGTATTTTGGAATGTCTTTTCCATATAACAGGAAAATTTAAGTATAATGTTACACAGCTATAGAAATGATGGCTCAGAACTTGATTGGTAGTTTGCAAATATTAAATGTAATGAGTTAACAGTTCGGTACTAATGCCTTCAAATATAGATATTATGTAGTAACAACCTGTGCTGTTATTAGTTTTTGCCGGTATATAGGCACTTACAAAAGCAGAGTTCATTTTTTAATCGTAAGTAGTTATTTTAATAATGTGGCACTATGAAGGCTTTTGAAGTGTACCATGCATGAACTCAATCCCAGAAGTATGTTCACATAGGCTCATTACCCAAAATTAACATTTTGTTATTTTCTGCTCATTAAGTTAAATTAGTTCCTGCCCAGCTGGGAAGCCTGAGTAAACCCTTCACCCACCCTCCGCCGAAACACTAACTCCAAAATTTGTGTATGTGGAATTCACGCTGTAATTAAATTTCTTTATCATTAACAGGAAAGTGAAACACAAAATTGGTTGCTTGTTGAGATGTGATCAAAAATTTATTCTTCAAACATTTATTCTTCAAAACTTTATCTTACTTGCGCAGGTTCCCTCAAAATGACAAATCCGCTATAAAAATATCTTAATTATAACTCGTTCTACGGTACCTAAATAAGAAATATGGTTAAGTATCATTCAGTTTGTGTACGTATGTTCATAATAACGGCGTACAGATACGTAACAATAAAATATTTCTCTCCACTTTGCCAACTGCAAAAATATCGCAGGAATCGAAAAATTTTGAGACGAACTGCTTCAGTATAGTTGTCGACTAGGGAAACAGAAAACAACTGGTTTCATGAAACTTCCTGGCAGATTAAAACTGCGTGCCGGACAGACACTCGAACTCGGGACCTTGGCCTTTCGCGGGCAAGTGCTCTACTAACAGAGCTACCCAAGCACGAATCACGCCTTGTACTCACAGCTTTACTTCTGCCAGTACCTCGTCTCCTACTTTCCAAACTTTACAGAAGCTCTCCTGCGAAGCACTTGCCCGCGAAAGGCAAAGGTCCCGAGTTCGAGTCTCGGCCCGGCAAACAGTTTTAATCTGCCAGGAAGTTTCATATCAGCGCACAATCCGCTGCAGAGTGAAAATCTCATTCTGGAAACAGGTTTCATGTTTGTAACTACTTTATACTAACATATACTTACAGTACATTATTGAGCGTCAGTTCCTGTTTCCCAGCTGTCTCTCTGGCAACTTGTAGAGTATCTTTTTCTTCGTTCGAGGTCACTTGGAAATCTAAACATATGATAACCATATTACGAATGGTTAGTGCAATTCGCAGCAGAGCAGCCACCCATATTTACGACGTATTCTTGAATACATTTAATTAAAAATCTCCACTCGCATCCTGATTCATATGTACAGGGTATAGGGCATGAGGTTACTGCTGAACTATCTATGGATGTCAGAATGACATGCACCAGGTGACCTCACCAATAAACAGATCACCGCTCAAACAATCAAGTGAATTTAATTACAGGTGTCGCACAATGGAGAACTTAACAAATTGAATAAATTAAACAGAGTGCTACGTAGGAACTACGTTAAGTAGTGATGTATAAATATGCCTGCCTCTATTTTTATTTTTACATGCATTTGGTAATAATAGTAATAATTAAAAGCTTCACCCAAATGTAAAGAGAAAATTTCTCGACACCCTTAAAGCGACGTGTAATAACCTGTTTATGCTATTCTTTGTACTGTCAGTGGAGAGATAAGTGACCTGTTGATTTAAAACATGTATGGATAAAAATCCTACGTCAAGATCGCAAATTTTCTTAATTGATTACCGGTTTCGGCTCATTGACGAGCCATCTTCAGATCTAAAAATACAGGAAAAGGAATATAAAAAGTGAACAACACATAATACATTTAATATTTGGATTTCCCCATTATGTAATACATACCTGAAATTTTGTCCAGTGAGTAACAATTATTACACATCTTCATATTATTAGAGCTAAGTCACCCTAGTTAAATAAAAAATCATATAGTCATAACGGGAAAAATGTTAAAACGTGACACACTAAAAACACGCGGAACTATATGGTGAGTGATATGAAATACCTTACCTAAAACGAAAACTCATAGTTGGCTGTATAAATTGATAACGACAATCACTAATCAAAATTGTTACACTGCCCATTTTGCCACATATGTGTACAAACGATCGACAGCAGTGACAGCTGCATCGCACATGAGTGGCTGCAAAAAAAAAAATCACTCCAAATACTCACAACAGGAACAAGGACTTGTCTCTGTGACAGCTGTCAGCCAGCTGGCTGAGGTGTAGCGTCATGGCTACACGAAAACATTGCCAGACGCCGCTACCATCCAGTTTATTACAGTCGTGAGTCTTGTAAGAGAAGGATGTTTATAAATTGAATTTTTTATAAATTTAAATTATATAAATGCGAGAATTTGTTTTCATAACAGTATATTTGCAGTAAATAAACACTGATTATCAGCTGTTTGCAAAATAATAAATAAAAAAATTTAAACCGAACGAGGTGGCACAATGGTTATCACAGTGGACTCCCATTCAGGAGGACAACGGTTCAAACCCGCCTCCGGCCTTACCGTTTTAGGTTTTTTCCTTTTCTATCCTTCCCTAATTCGATGGGAACGATGCCCTCACTGCTTGGTCCTCTCCCCCAAACCAAGCAATAAAAAAAATTAAAAAATAAGAAACAATAAATATTCAAAATATTTTGTATTGTTCACTTTTTATATGCAATTTTCTGTATTTTTTGATCTGAATATGGCTCGTCAGCAAGGAAAAAGAACTTTTTATCCTCAAGTGTTTTAAACTATTTACTTTGTACTCCAATTAAAGTAAGAAAAACCATTTGAAATGGTACTGAGCAGACGGACGACTGAACGTTACATATGGAAGGCAATGAGTTGTTTAGAGCAGAAATGCTAGTGTGAAGTAAGAGGAAGTTACATGGATATAATGTTTGCGCGAGAACACAGAAAGCGTCTCGATTCTTCTACAGGAAGCTTCGCACAGGTAACCCTTCGGGTTCAGAACTATTTATTTTAAGTACGATCTAAAGAAGGTAATTGAGGACAATACCTAATGTGTCATATTCCACTGTTTCAGTTCACAAGTTTTCATTCATTTTCAAGAACGGATACATCTACCGTGACTCGACAGTGCAGAAGCAGATGTTCAATGGATCGGACGCCAGCTGTACTGGCGCTCCGTTTTAAGTCGCTATAGGACTGCCTGAGCGGCACATCACACACATCACATAGATCAGTAATTCCCAATATGGGGCCATTACTCCCTGAGGAGGCGCCTTGCCCCTCCCCTCCCCCCCCCCCCCCCCCCGCCCCACACGCCCCCCACCACCCGTTAGAGGTTCGAGTCCTCCCTCGGGCGGGCATGAGTGTGTGTCTTGTCGTTAGTTTAAGTTGGATTAAATAGTGTGTAAGCCTAGAGACCAATGACCTCAGCAGTTTGGCTTCATAGCAACTTACCAAAATTTCCAATAATGCGTTGGGGGCTACAGGTTCGTCACAAAGTCCACCCACTACACACATATGCTGTACTTTGTCCCATACATCGATGATGATAAAAGTGAGACATATACTTAACAAATACGACAGCCACAGTCTAAAGCCAGGTTTCCACATGCAACTAAAGTGACGCCACAGAAAATGGTAGAAAGGCTGATACGGGAGGAGCGCCACGTGCTGTTCTTTCGACACTCATGTCAGACTTACAGTTACGCGTTTTTCACCCCAGCGCCAGATGAGATTATTCAGACAGTGGTATTGACATCCAGGTTATGGTATTAGAATTGAACCAAGAATCTAGTAAGAAAAAGAGGAATCATTGTATTTTGCAATGGGTTTTGCGCAGAAATAGCACAGGGACATCAAAAACACTTATAGACCAAACATTACTTGTAAACAAAAAGCCATTCTTTCCAATATTTATACATTGTCCTCAAAACTACAGCCTTAATGGTCTTGTGTAATCTGTTGGATGCTATTTACAATGCCCTGAAGACTCATTTGAAAGCTAATATTTTGACTCTCGCCCACTGCATCAAATAGGTACAACGAAATATTGAAGTTTCTCCGTCGATTTTAACAATGCAGAATTTTTCGTACAAGTGCACTGAAAGATTCTGTAATATAATTGATTTCCTTTATTCGAAGATACATTCAAAAGCCTTGTTACTTCATTTCTCAAATACACATGCCAGGTGTTCAAGAGCACTCAAGTTGTCAGTACTATAATCTGAATATTCTGCAAGTATGCATTAAGTTCCTCCATTTTTGGGGGTACTGCTGTGAAACTACAAAACTCCTTTAAATACGCAGTAAAACTTGTTTACTCAAACGGAAATCTTGTCCATGCATCATGTAAAAAACATCATATACTTTAACCACGTAAATTAAGGATTATGTCTCACTTCTTGACATTGAAGCAAAATAAACTGTACTAAAATCACCGTACTTTGGAGAAATCTTTAATGAGGTATACCACTGAAACTACATATTTTCATAACACACAAATATAAATGCGAAAACCACCTAAAATGTCGTTTTAGAAGCACTGACTCATGATGGTGGCTGCTCGATTTCTTTCTGACGCTAGTCGGTGTGGGGCGGAAGGTCGCACCATAAAGTTAAAGCGTCTTTAACTTTTGTGGCATGGCCAAATGTGACGTCACTCAAGTAGGTTCACTAGAAACTGACTCTTTCCACAATGAACTTTGATAACGCCACTCGAGTACATGAAGCAAAGATAAATCTGTTTCTGTAGCTAGTTTTCCACTAAAACTAATACTTTTCAAGTAAAAATCGATGTATCTGGATTCACATATTCTCCGCTGTGGTACTTTTCTCATTCGATTTTGAAGAAATTTTTCCATTAAAAAATTAATTCTTTCACATCTTATAGTGTGACATTGCAGTCTGATATTCAACTGACTCCATTTTTGTTATTATTTATTACCATTATGAATTTCGTAATTCAGTAACTCAATGAACATATTTCGATAAGTTTGTAGTGAATATATAGTCACTAGCCAGTTTAAGTTTTGTGGCGTTTCACATTCATTGCTCGCTGAGGTACATAACATTTGGACGACAATATGTGAGCAAACCTGCTACTGAATGCTTCGTAAATGATTCTGTGCAAAAAGAAAAAATTACACATATAGTATATTAGTAACTCTGCTGCTGCACCTGCGATTCTCTATCCCTAGTTTTAAAACAAAAGTAACTATTGATGCAATGTTAACTTGCAATGTCACTGTAAGTAATTTGATAAAGTACATTAGAAGCAGAAACACAGGCCACAACTGCACGTGCGGCATAGTCGTTGCATTGAGTGCAGCGCGTCGTAGCTCATCAAACCCAACCTCCTAAATATATCGCCTGTTTACATTAGGATGGAAAGAGATATGATTCCTCTTCCAGCTTTAATATCAATTTTTATATTTTAGTGCAACAATTTATAAGTTAATATCCATAAACTGACCAGTGATTCAATTTAAACTTTTCGAAATATATGTTATGGGTTACTCAATTTGTGCAGCTACAAAAAACGCGTGTTTTTTGTTGTTTTTTTTTTCACCTGAAGCGTTTCGCTTTATTGAGGTAAAGCATGAACAGTGGTTTGCAATTAAGGTATTTCCATTTTGATTTGCTTAAAGATCGAAAAACAGTTCGTTAAAAATATGTTGGTTTTTACTTGCGGTGCCGTCCGGTGTGACCGAGCGGTTCTAGGCGCTTCAGTCTGGAACTGCGCGACCGCTACGGTCGCAGGTTCGAATCGTGCCTCGGGCATGGATGCTTGTGATGTCCTTAGGTTAGTAAGGTTTACATAGTTCTAAGTTCTAGGGGACTGTTGACCTCAGATGTTAAGTCCCATAGTGCTCAGAGACATTTGAGCCATTTTTTACTTACGGTGAATTCCGTTTGGTTTCTCACCAACATCGGGAAAAGCCATTGATGTTTTTCTTCATTAGACACTGATAGTTGTAGTCTAATTTTTAATTGCTGTGCAGAACTATTCATTTTTTACATTTTAATCAGCACATTTTTTCGCAGACGACAGTATTCTGTCTGTTTTTATACTTCAAAGAATGTATTGTGGTTTGTGTTTTGTAGTGTTGCCAGCATAACTTGGCTACAATATTCAGATTCTACAATGAGATCTTCTATTTGTTGTTCACTTGCTGGTGAGTCAGTATTGTGTTTTAGACCTTTTTCTAAAAGCAGTTGTTCGTTTTCATCTAGCGTTATATCTATACGATTGACCACCCTAGGACAGAAATGGTACGTCTGAATGTGTATGCTGTAATGGGGTATTGTGAGCAAATCAAATTGTAAATAATTTCATTACCTGAATAAATCGAAAAGCGTCTGGTGAAGAAAAAAAACACGCATTATTTGTAGTTGAAACGACAGAAAGAAAATATCCTCAAGAATTGTTAAGCAGCTGCGGAAAATGAAGAAAAATAATGAGTTTGAGGAGGAATAAGTTTAGGGAACTATTTATTCCTCCTCGTGTCCAGTGGGACATATATGTCCCACTCAACGTACTGTACAAAGAGAACACTCATAACCTATTCCAAATGAAAGAATCAGATTTTCACAATAATATGCGAAATTTTAAATAATTAGATCACGAAAAGTTGAATTGGCCGATGGCGGGGATTCGGCAGTGGAGTCTCTGAGAGTATAGAGACGTCAAGTTCGAAGATGAGGCCTTAGCACCATTTGGCGCGTTTAAAACAAGTGTACAAAACTCGTTTCTACACTAGTGGCCATTACAATTGCTACACCACGAAGATGACGTGCTACAGACGCGAAAGTTAACCGACAGGCAGAAGATGCTGTGATATGCAAATGATTAGCTTTTCAGAGCATTCACACAAGGTTGGCGCCGGTGGTGACACCTACAACGTGCTGACATGAGGAAAGCTTGCAGCCAATTTCTCATACACAAACAGCAATTGTCCGGCGTTGCCTGGTGAAACATCGCTGTGTGCCTCGTGCAAGGAGCAGAAATGCGTACCATCACGTTTCTGACTTTTATATAGGTCGGATTGTAGCCTATCGCGATTGCGGTTTACCGTATCACGACATTGCTGCTCGTGTTGGTCGAGATGCAATGACTGTTAGAGAACATGGAATCGGTGGGTTCAGGAAGATAATACGGAACGCCGTGCTGGATCGAATCACTAGCAGTCGAGATGACAGGCATCTTATCCGCATGGCTGTAACGGATCGTGCAGCCACTTCTGGACCCCTGAGTCAACAGATCGGGACGTTTGCAAGACAACAACCATCTGCACGAACAGTTCGACGACGTTTGCCGCAGCATGGACTATCCACTCGGAGGCCATGGCTGCGGTTACCCTTGACGCTGCATCACAGACAGGAGCGCATGCGATGGTGTACTGAACGACGAACCTGGGCGCACGAATGGAAAACGTCATTTTTTCGGATGAATCGAGGTTCTGTTTACAGCATCATGATGGTCGCATCCGTGTTTGGCGACATCACGGTTAACGCACATTGGAAGCGTGTATTTGCCATCACCATACTGGCGTATCACCCGGCGTGATGGTATTCGGTGCCACTGCTTACACGTCTCAGTCACCTCTTGTTCGCTTTGACGGCACTTTGAACAGTGGACGTTGCATTTCAATTGTGTTACGACCCGTGGCTCTACCCTTCATTCGGTCCCTGCGAAACCCTACATTTCAGGAGGATAATGCACAACCGCATGTTGCAGGTCCTGTACGGGCCTTTCTGGATACAGAAAATGTTCGACTGCTTCCCTGGCCAGCACATTCTCCAGATCTCTCACCAATTGAAAACGTCTGGGCAATGGTGGCCGAGCAACTGGCTCGTCACATCACGGTAGTCACTACACTTCATGAACTGTGGTATCGTATTGAAGCTGCATAGGCAGCTGTACCTGTACACGCCATGTCAGCTCTGTTTGAGTCAATGTCCAGGCGTAACAAGGCCTGGCTCGTCACAGCGCGGTAGTCACTACTCTTCATGAACTGTGGTATCGTGTTGAAGCTGCATAGGCAGCTGTACCTGTACACGCCATCAAAGCTCTGTTTGAGTCAATGTCCAGGCGTAACAAGGCCCTTATTGCGGCCAGAGGTGGTTGTTCGGGGTACTGATTTCTACATATCTGTGCAGCGAACCTGCGTGAAAATGTAATCACATGTCAGTTCTAGGATAATGTAATTGTCCAATGAATGCCCGTTTATCATCTGCATTTCTTCTTGGTGCAGCAATTTTAATGGTCAGTAGTGTATAAGGGGCTAGCGGCTGCTGTGCTCATCATTTATGTACAGTACGGGAGTCTCACTAGGTGCGGCAGTACGCCGGTGTGCGGAGAGAGCGCGGGAGTGCCCTGAGAAGCGTTGTGTGCTCAGGCAGCAACCCGTGCGCGGGCGCTGTGTGCGGGCCCGGCGCGCAGTGCAGCGTGGACTCGGGCGGCGTGGCGCGCTGCGACTGCGGGCCGCCGTGCGCGCCCGTGCTGCGGCCGGTGTGCGCGGCCGACGGCGGCGGCCACGACAGCGCCTGCCACCTGCGGCGCGCCGCCTGCCTGCGCGGAGTCCCCGCGCCGCGAGTGCTGCACGCGGGCCGCTGCCGCGACGCCGCGTGCCCCGCCTGCCCGCAGGCGCAGCTGTCGGCGCACAGCCTGCGCCCCGTCTGCGGCTCCGACCTCGTCTCCTACGGCAGCGAGTGCGAGCTGCGCCGCGCCGCCTGCGCCCTGCGCGCCGACATACAGCTGCTGCACGACGGGCCCTGCGGTCAGTACCCAGCACCTCTACCTACACCACTCATGATGCCCAGTAAAGCTGTTGATAAAATATCGATATAGCCATCTATCAATATCTCGACATATTTTCCAAAAAGTCGACATATATCCGCAATATTGTTCATCGACGTATCGGTACCCAATTGCACTATCAAGTGCCTGTATATTGCGAATAAGTTACATCACTACCACTTTCCAAAAACTACGTCTACATCTACATTTACACAACGGTGTATGGCGGAGGGCACTTTACGTGCCACTGTCATTACCTCCCTTTCCTGTTCCAGTCGCGTATGGTTCGCGGGAAAAAAGACTGTCGGAAAGCCTCCGTGCGCACTCGAATCTCACTAATTTTACATTCGTGATCTCCTCGGAAGGTATAAGTAGCGGGAAGCAATATTGTCGATACCTCATCCAGAAACGCACACTCACGAAACATGGTCAGCAAGCTACACCGTGATGCAGATCGCCTCCCTTGCAGAGTCTGCCATTTGAGTTTGCTAAACATCTTCGCAACGCTGTCACGCTTCCCAAATAACCCTGTGACGAAACGCGCCGCTCTTCTATCTACTCTGTCAACCCGACCTGGTACGGATCCCACACTGATGAGCAATACTCAAGTATAGGTTTAACGAGTGTTTTGTAAGCCACCTAAGGACTCTCCCAATGAATCTCAACCTGGTACCCGCCTTACCAACAATTAATTTTATGTGATCATTGCACTTCAAATCGATCCGTACGCATACTCCCAGATATTTTAAAGAAGTAACTGCTACCAGTGTTTGTTCCGCTATCATATAATCATACAATAAAGGATCCTTCTTTCTATGTATTCGCAAACATTACATTTGTCTATGTTAAGTGTCAGTTGCCACTCGCTGCACCAAGTGCCCATCCGCTACACATCTTCCTGCATTTCGCTACAATTTTCTAATGCTGCAACTTCTCTGTATACTACAGCATCATCCGTGAAAAGCCGCATAGAACTTCCGACACTATCTACTAGGTCATTTATATATATTGAGAAAAGTAATGGTCCCATAACACTCCCCTGTGCCACGCCAGAGGTTACTTTAACGTCTGTAGACGTCTCTCCATTGAGAACAACATGCTTTGTTCTGTTTGCTTAAAAATCTCCAATCAAGCCACATAGCTCTCTGATATTCCGTAGGCCCTTACTTTGTTTATCAGGCGACTGTATCGAACGCCTTCCGGAAGTCAAGAAAAATGGCATCTACCTGGGAGCCTGTATCTAATATTTTCTAGGTCTCATGAACAAATAAAGGGAGCTGGGTCTCACGCGACCGCTGTTTCCGGAATCCATGTTGATTCCTACACAGTAGATTATGGGTTTCCAGAAATGACCTGATACGCGAGCAAAAAACATGTTCTAAAATTCTGCAACAGATCGATATCAGAGATATAGGCCTATAGTTTTGCGCATCTGCTCGATGACCCTTCTTGAAAACTAGGACCACATGCGATCTTTCAGTCTGGAACCGCGTGACGGCTACGGTCGCGGGTTCGAATCCTCCCTCGGGCATGGATGTGTGTGATGTCCTTAGGTTAGTTAGGTTTAAGTAGTTCTAACTTCTAGGGGACTGATGACCACAGATGTTGAGTCCCATAGTGCTCAGAGCCATTTGAACCATTTTGCGCTCTTCTCCAATCATTTGGAACCTTCCGTTCCTCTAAAGACATGCGGTACACGGCTGTTAGAAGGGGGGGCAACTTCTTTCGCGTACTCTGTGTAGAATCGAATTGGTATCCCGTCAGGTCCAGTGGACTTTCCTCTGTTGAGTCATTTCAGTTGCTTTTCTATTCCTTGAACACTTATTTCCATGTCAGCTATTTTTTTCGTTCGTGCGAGGATTTAGAGAAGGAACTGCAGTGCGATCTTCCTCTGTGAAACAGCTTTGCAAAGAGGTGTTTAGTATTTCAGCTTTACGCGTTTAATCCTCTGTTTCAATGCCATTATCATCCCAGAGTGTCTGGATATGCTGTTTCGATCCACGTACTGATTTAACGTAAGACCAGAACTTCCTAGGATTTTCTGTCAAGTCGGTACATAGAATTTTACTTTCTAATTCACTGAACGCTTCATGCATAGCCCTCCTTTCGCTATCTTTGACATCGCTTACCTTCTGCTTGTCTGAGAGGTTTTGGCTGCGTTTAAATTTGCAGTGAAGCTCTCTTTGCTTTTGCAGTAGTTTCCTAACTTTTTTGTTGAACCACGGTGGGTTTTGCACGTCCCTCGCAGTTTTACTCGGCACGTACCAGTCTAAAACGTATTTTACGATTGCCTTGAACTTTTTCGATAAACACTCAACATTGTCAGTGTCGGAGAGGAATTTTCGTTTTGATCTGTTAGGTAGTCTGAAATATGCCGCCTATTATTCTTGCTAAACATATAAATCTTCCTCCCTTTTTTTTTATATTCCTGTTTACTTCCATATTCAGGGATGCTGCAACAGCCTTTTGATCACTGATTCCCTGTTCTGCGCTTACAAAGTCCTAAAGTTCGGATCTGTTTGTTACCAGTAGGTCCAAGATGTTATCTCCACGAGTCCGTTCTCTGTTTAATTGCTCGAGATAATTTTCAGATAGTGCACTCAGTATAATGTCACTCGATGCTCTGTCCCTACCACCTGTCCTAAACATCTGAGTGTTCCAGTCTATATCTGGTAAATTGAAATCCCCACCTAAGACTATAACATGCTGAAGAAATTTATGTGAAATGTATTCCAGATTTTCTCTCAGTTGTTCTGCCACTAATGCTGCTGAGTCGGGAGGTCGGTAAAAGGAGCCAATTATTAACGTAGCTCGGTTTTTGAGTATAACCTCCACCCATAATAATTCACAGGCACTATCCACTTCTGTTTCACTACAGGATAAACTACTACTAACAGCGACAAATACGCCACCACCGGTTGCATGCGATCTATCCTTTCTAACACCGTCTATGCCTTTGTAAAAATTTCGGCAGAACTTATCTCTGGCTTCAGCCAGCTTTCCGCACCTATAACGATTTCAACTTCGGTGCTTTCTGTCAGCGCTTAAAGTTCTGGTTCATTACCAACGCAGCTTCGACAGCTTAAAATTACAATACCGATTGCTGCTTGGTCCCCGCATGTCCTGACTTTGCCCTGCACCCTTTGAGGCTGTTGCCTTTCTGTACTTGCCCGAGGCCATCTAACATAAAAAATTTCAGTTCTTTGTTGTTAGTTCCTTCCTTTTTTCCAGTATGCTTTCGTCTGTGCGCTATGTTTCGTCTTCAGACCATTTTGAACCAGTCTTTTTAGCTACCCTGCCTTGGAATCCTTCCGTCTTCAGTACTTTTTCCCGAAAGAGTTTTCTGTTGGTTATGTTTATTTATCTATTTTATTTAAATGTCAAGTTCCGTAGGACCAAATTGAGGAGCAAATCTCCAGGTCATGGAACGTGTCAGTACATGAACTTACAACATAAAAAGTAATAACAGATAAAAATAAATGTTCATGAACCTGAAAGAAAATCAGTCCATAAGTTTAAGCAAACGCTATCATCAATACAAGGAGAATCATCTTAATTTTTCAAGGAACTCCTCGACAGAATAGAAGGAGTGACCCATGAGGAAACTCTTCAGTTTCGATTTGAAAGCGAGTGGATTACTGCTCAGATTTTTGAATTCGAGTGGCAGCTTATTGAAAATGGATGCAGCAGTATACTGCACACCTTTTTGCACAAGAGTTAAGGAAGTCCGATCTAAATGGAGGTTTGATTTCTGCTTAGTATTAACCGAGTGAAAGCTGCTTATTGTTGGAAATAAACTAATATTGGTAACAAGAAACGGCAATAAGCAATATACATATTGAGAGGCCAATGTCAAAATACCCACACGTGTGAAAAGAGGTCGACAAGAGGTTCGTGAACTCACACCACTTATTGCCCGAACCGCCCGTTTCTGAGCCAAAAATATCCTTCCAGAATGGGAAGAGTTACCCCAAAATATAATACCATACGACATAAGTGAATGAAAATAAGCAATGTAGACTAATTTACGAGTCGAAATATCACTCACTTTCGATACCGTTCGAATAGTGAAAATGGCAGTATTATGTCTTTGAACAAGATCCTGAACGTGGGCTTTCCACGACAGCTAACTATCTATCTGAACACCTAGGAATTTGAACTGTTCAGTTTCACTAATCACATGCCCGTTCTGTGAGATTAAAACGTCAGGTTTTGTCGAATTGTGTGTTAGGAACTGTAAAAACTGAGTCTTACTGTGATTTAACGTTAGTTTATTTTCTACAAGCCATGAACTGAGGTCATGTACTGATTTACTTGAAACCGAGTCAATGTTGCACACAACATCCTTTACTACCAAGCTAGTGTCATCAGTAAACAGAAATATTTTAGAGTTATCCATAATACTAGAGGGCATATCATTTATATAAATAAGGAACAGGAGCGGCCCCAACACTGATCCCTGGGGCACCCCCCACTTGACAGTACCCCACTCAGATCCCACATCACAGCCGTTATCAACATTGTGAATAATGACCTTTTGCTGCCTGTTGTTAAAGTAAGAGGTAAACCAATTGTGTGCTACTCCCCTTATTCCGTAATGGTCCAACTTCTGGAGTAATATTGTGTGATCAACACAGTCAAATGCCTTTGTTAAATCAAAACATACTCCAAGCGTTCGAAACTTTTTGTTTAGCCCATCCAGTACCTCACAAAGAAAATACAATATAGCGTTTTCAGTTGTCAAACGACTTCTAAAGCCTAACTGTACATTTGATAGCAAATCGTGTGATATAAAATGATCAATTAACCTTACATACACAGCCTTTCCGATAACTTTTGCAAACACTGATGGCATAGAAATAGATCTATAATGATCTACATTATCCCTTTTCCCTTTTTATAAAGCGGCTTTACTACTGAGTACTTTAATCGCTCAGGAAACTGACCATTCCTAAAGGAAAAATTACAAATATGGCTAAATACAGGGCTAACATGTGCAGCACAGTACTTTAATATTCTACTAGACACTCCATCATAACCATGAGAGTCCTTAGTCTTCAGTGATTTGATTATTGTCTCAATCTCCCTCTTGTCTGTATCACAGAGGAGTATTTCAGACGTCAATCTCCGAAAGGCATTTGCTAAGAAATTTATATGATTTCCTGTAGATACTAAATTTTATTTAATTCACCAGCAATGCTCAGAAAATGGTTATTAAATACTGTACATATATCTGGTTTATCAGTAACAGAAATATTATTACTGCAAACTGACTTTATATCGTGAACCTTGTGCTGCTGACCAGACACTTCCTTCACAACTGACCATATGGCTTTAATTTAATTCCTGTGAATTAGCTATTCTATATGCATACCACATAATTTTTGCCTTGCTAATAACATTTTTAAGCACCTTACAATACTGTTTGTAATGGGCTACTGTAGCTTGATTGTGACTACTTCTAACATTTTGATATAATTCCCGCTTTGTTCTACATGATATCCTTATCCCACTAGTCAGCCAACCGGGCTGTCCATTACTGCTAGTACCCCGTTTAGAATCTTCTAATGGAAAGCAACTCTCAAAGAGCATGAGAAAAGTGTTATGGAAAGCATTGTATTTATCATCTATATTATCGGCTCTATAAACATCTTTGCACTCTTGTTCCTTGAGAAGTTTTGAAAAACTCTCTATTGCTGTTGGATTAACTTTCCTACGTAGTTTGTAATTAAATACGACGTTGGCTTGAGTACAAAAACCTTTTAGTGTTAAAATTTGTGCATCATGGTCTGAAAGGTCATTCACCCTTTTACTAACACAATGCCCATCTAGTAATGAAGAATGAATAAAAATATCGTCTATGACTGTGCTACTGTTCCCCTGCACCCTAGTTGGAAAAAACACAGTTTGCGTCAGATCATATGAATTTAGGAGATCTACCAACATCCTTTTTCTTGCACAATCATGTACAAAATTAATATTGAAGTCACCACATACAACTACTTTCTGGTACTTCCTACAAAGTGAATCAAGAATCCTCTCTAACTTAAGCAAAAATTCTCTGAAGTCGGGGTTAGGGGACCTATAAACAACAGCAATTAAAAGTTTAGATTCACTAAATTCAACTAATGCTGCACAACTTTCAAATATCTGTTCAGTGCAGCGTCATGATACGTCTATGGACTCAAATGAAATATTGTTTTTACGTACAGAGCCACTCCCCCACCCCGTACGGTTTTCTCGTTTCACAATGTGTATTTGTAAATCTTTTTTCACGTCGTTGACACAGCTTGTTGTGGACTACTTATCCCACAAACATTTGAAAATCCTATTAGTTAATGTACTATATTGCATTCGAAATAAATGTCCAAAAAACATGAGCCTTTTTTTCTCATTACGTTTGAATTGTGTTCTATATTTTGGTATATTTCAGCATTACTTCGTGTTTTCCAACCTTCTGCTGTGTTTCGTGGTCCTAATTTTTCCTTACAATTCGTCTTTTTAGTAGTTCTAATTTATCTCAATTGTAGTGTAATGCCAGGCATTCTTTTGGATACAGACATTCTGGCTCCAATACTGTGTTGTAATGACTCATTTTCGAGTTTTTTGGACAGGCGCCTTTTATTCTACATTACATTCTTTTGCAATTTTCTGTAAATATGTGAGATTATTCTTTTGAAATTGTAGTAGAACGTAATTTTACTTTATTTGTGTTAAGGAGTCTTACTACTCTTTGAGCTTTCACGTCCAGTCTTTCTCTTTGACTGTGTGAAGCAAGTATAGGTGGCACAAGTAAGGACTCTGATAGCAGAGCACTAGGAGGTGGAGAGAGGGGGGGGGGGGGTGGCGGTGTGATTCGAATAACTAAATAACTAGATTTCCGATGTGAAGAAATAACACAACAGTTGCGTTAAAACAATTGTTAACGCAGCTAGTGTGCTATTTCCTCTCATCAGCATCCTTCAAAAAATCTAAATAATAAGATTGGTCTTTGCAGTGGGCAGAGTCGTGTGAGGGGAAATTCTGACGCAAGCGGCCCTACCTACAGAAACTGCAACGCTTAACTTTCTCACGCAGTTTTGACACTGCACGTGCTACTTCCCTGGCGTTTGCAGAAAAGAAAAAAAACTTGAAAGTCAACATGAAGTATGCTGGACAAATCTGCAGTTACCACTGTTAGCAAAGTGGTTATCGTCAAGTGTAAACATGCATCGTTTCCTTTTAAGTTCTCGCTCTAAGAGGGATAAGTGGGCTGGTAGCTTGTTGACGTTCGGGATATCTAAAAGGGTTCAAATGGCTCTGAGCACTGTGGGACTTAACATCTGAGGTCATCAGTCCCCTATAACTTAGAACTATTTAAACCTAACTAACCTAAGGACATCACACATACCTATGCCCGAGGCAGGATTCGAAACTACGACCGTAGCGGTCGCGCGGTTCCAGACTGAAGCGCCTAAAACCGCTCGGCCACACCGGCCGGCACGTGATATCTAATAATAAATCAGTACTTGTATATATAGCTGTAAAACCGGCAGAATATTTACAATGCGCAACTTATATTTTTAGGCAGGTTTGTCGTTTTTTTCTGCCGTATTGAAGCAACTGTTTTGGAATCCATTCATCGCCTACGCCTTCCATACTTTCCTTCCATTCTTTTCTGTGTAGGAGACGGTCCAAATGTAGGCTATCTAAGCTTTTTACACTGTAACATTTTTCTGTTAAAGATTAAGTTATCGAAGAAACCTGGGATGGTACAATAACATGAGCCCTTCAGTGTTATGGGGGATTAAACAATTAGAAAACATTCTTCTTATTTTAAATAATTTATTTAAATAACCCATACAAAAAAGCTTTCTTTTTCCTTGTGTCAAAGTAAGGGCTACATTTAACATAAAGGAGAAAAATATGAAAACAAGGTGCAAGTTTGTTTGCAATGATCACAAATATAAACTCCCCGCACCTACAGTATACGCCCAAACACGGCACTGGTTATACTAAACCCAAATGACTCCTTTGGTGTCCGTTGAAAATGGACTGTCGCTGAATATGCACGATACATCTGTCCCAGAAGGCATGCGGTCTTCGGAAAACTCGAAATCACTTTCCTCGTCGTCTAGGGTAGGGTCATCCTAATTAGATAATTCGTCAGAGGAAGATATGTCTACTTTCTCCTACAAGCCGCGTTAGTGATGAAAGATGCAATGTTTTCTACAATAAACCTCAAAATCTATTGTTTCTATATCTTCACAATGTCGTCTAAATATAAATGAAAAGGTATCGCTGGAATACCACACCCTTGTTTAAGCCCTTTGTTAATATTTCCTCGGGAGATAGTTCCAGGTTTTACCTTTACATTTATTTGTAGTACTGTATACAGGGCGGTCCATTGATGGTGATTGGGCCAAATATCTCACAAAATAAGCATCAAACGAAAAAACTACAAAGAAAGAAGTTCGTCTAGCTTGAAGGGGGAAACCAGATGGCACTACGGTTGGCCCGCTAGAAGGCACTGCAATAGGTCAAACTGATATCAACTACGTTTTTTAAAATAGGAACCCCCATTTTTATTACATATTCGTGTAGTACGTAAGGAAATATGAATGTTTTAGTTGGACCACTTTTTTCGCTTTCTGATAGATGGCGCTGTAAACGTCACAAACGTATAAGTACGTGGTATCACGTAACATTCCGCCAGTGCGGACAGTATTTGCTTCGTGATACATTACCCGTGTTAAAATGGACCATTTACCAATAGCGGAGAAGGTCGATATCGTGTTGATGTATGGCTATTGTGATCAAAATGCCCAACGGGCGTGTGCTATGTATGGTGCTCGGCATCCTGGACGACATCATCCAAGTGTCCGGACCGTTCGCCGGATACTTACGTTATTTAAGGAAACAGGAAGTGTTCAGCCACATGTGAAACGTCAGCCACGACCTGGAACAAATGGTGATGCCCAAGTAGGTGTTTTAGGTGCTGTCGCTGCTAATCCGCATATCAGTAGCAGACAAATTGCGCGAGAATTGGGAATCTCAAAAACGTCGGTGTTGAGAATGCTACATCAACATCGATTGCACCCGTACCATATTTCTATGCACCAGGAACTGCATGGCGACGACTTTGAACGTCGTGTACAGTTCTGCCACTGGGCACAAGAGAAATTACGGGATGATGACAGATTATTTGCACGCGTTCTGTTTAGCGACGAAGCTCAAAATGGTTCAAGTGGCTCTGAGCACTATGGGACTTAACATCTATGGTCATCAGTCCCCTAGAACTTAGAACTACTGAAACCTAACTAACCTAAGGACAGCACACAACACCCAGTCATCACGAGGCAGAGAAAATCCCTGACCCGCCGGGAATCGAACCCGGGAACCCGGGCGCGGGCAGCGAGAACGCTAACCCACGACCACGAGCTGCGGACAGCGACGAAGCGTCATTCACCAACAGTGGTAACGTAAACCAGTATAATATGCACCATTGGGCAACAGAAAACCAACGATGTCTGCGACAAGTGGAACGTCAGCGACCTTGGCGGCATTATGGGAGGAAGGATAATTGACCCCCATTTTATCGATGGCAATCTAAATGGTGCAGTGTTTGCTGATTTCCTACGTAATGTTCTACCGATGTTACTACAAGATGTTTCACTGCATGACAGAATGGCGATGTACTTACAACATGATGGATGTCCGGCACATAGCTCGCGTGCGGTTGAAGCGGTAATGAATATCATATTTCATGACTGGTGGATTGGTCGTCGGGGCACCATACCATGGCCCGCATGTTCACCGTATCTGATGGCCCCGGATTTCTGTCTGTGGGGAAAGTTGAAGGATTTTTGCTATTGTGATCCACCGACAACGCGTCAGCACATTGTCAATGCATGTGCGAACATTACGGAAGGCGAACAACCCGCTGTTGAGAGAAATGTCGTTACACGCATTTCCAAATGCATTGAGGTTGACGGACATGATTTTGAGCATTTATTACATTAATGTGGTATTTACAGGAAGCCACGCTGCAACAGCATACCTTCTCAGAAATGATAAGTTCACAAAGGTACATGTATCACACTGGAACAACTGAAATAAAATGTTCAAACGTACCTACGTCTGTATTTTAATTTTAAAAACCTACCTGTTACCAACTGTTCATCTATAACTGTGAGCCATGTTTTTGTGACTATTACTGCGCCATCTATCACAGGGCGTAAAAAGTGGCCCAACTAAAATATTCATATTTCTTTAAGTACTATACGAATACGTAATATAAAATGGGGGTTCCTAATTTTTAAAAAACGCAGTTGATATCCGGTTGACCTATGGCAGCACCAGCTAGCGGGCCAACCATAGCGCCATCTTGTTTTCCCCTTGAAGCTACACAAGTTTCGTTCTTAGTGGTTTTTTCGTTTGACGCTTATTGCGTGAGATATTTGGCCCGGTCACGACCAATGGACCACCATGCGTATACGAGTACGCGCTGAAAAGTAATACCTCCGATTTTTTTATGTGAAAACTAAAAGTCTTTCAAATAACACAAACGGGATTAACCTTCTACATCTTTATTCTTCATGCCTACTTATTTATTTCAAAACTCAATCATCTTGGCGATGTCTCCCATCGAGTGACCAGTTCGTTGATACTGTCAATGTAGAACGTTTGACTTTGTTGGCGGTACCCCAACTCACCTCTGCTTGCGTCATCACTGTCAAAATGAAGTCCTCGAAGGTGTTTTTCAAGTTTTGGAAACATATGAAAGTCGGATGATGCCAAATTGGGACTGTATGGAGGATGATCGATGACAGTGAACCCAAGGCTTTGAATTGTCGCAGATATCGCAGCACTCCGGTGTGGTCTGGCCTTGTCATGCTGAAGGAGAGGCTGCTGCATGTGTGGACCGACTCTTCAAATTCGAAACTCGCGTGCAGCATGCTGCCTCGCACGCACCGCCATGTTACACTCTACAGTTTAGGGCCCTCTAGCAGCAGAGGGCTGCAGATATGCAGACACGAAGAATAAACATTTAGAAAGTAAATAACTTAAGCTTTATTTAAAAAGCCTTAAGAGTTTTCACCTAACAAATATGGGGGCTTTGCTTTTCAGCGCTCCCTCATACCTCGGATAACTTCCATCAGATGCCTTTCCATAATAGTCCATAGTTTTACAGTACACATCTTTCCCAACGTTCCTTATTTGCAGCTCTTCGTAATTTCTTTGTTTCTGACTGGCAAGTTTCCATGTGGGACCGTTGTAGAAGTAGTCCATTTTTCCGTTGAGCAGCATATTTTAACTATTCATTTCAAACAGTACTCCTTTTTCGTTTTGTATCTATTTCTTGTCCCCAGGGGTTCAAAAGCTACCCTTCCCGTCAGGTCAGTTAGATTCTGCAATTTTACTCGAAGGTTCCTTTATCATACATTCAAATGTTTCAAATGTCTCTGAGCACTATGGGACTTAACACCTATAGTCATCAGTCACCTAGAACTTAGAACTACTTAAACCTAACTAACCTAAGGACATCACACAACACCCAGTCATCACGAGGCAGGGAAAATCCCTGACCCCGCCGCGAATCGAAACCGGGACCCCGGTCGTGGGAAGCGAGAACTCTACCGCACGACCACGAGCTGCGGACTACCACACATTATCTTAAAAGTTATTGATATTGATTTCTGATGATAATTTTCTATATTGTTCCCCTTGTATAAGGGGCAGTCAAATGAAAAGGAAAAAAGTAAGAAAGGAAATTGTTTATTATTTCAAAAGCAGTCGCCATTGCTCTTAATACATGTTTCCTCTGTGAGACAAGTTCAATGCATTCATGAAAATACACTACTGGCCATTAAAATTGCTACACCAAGGAGAAATGCAGATGATAAACTGGTATTCATTGGAAAAATATATTATGCTAGAACTGACGAGTGATTACATTTTCACGCAATTTGGGTGCATAGATCCTGAGAAATCAGTACCCAGAACAACCACCTATGGCCGTAATAAGGGCCTTGATACGTCTGTGTATTGAGTCAAACAGAGTTTGGATGGCGTGTACAGTTACAGCTGCCCATGCAGCTTCAACACGATACCACAGTTCATCAAGAGTAGTGACTGGCGCATTGTGACGAGCCAGTTGCTCAGCCACCATTGACGAGACGTTTTCAGTTGGTGAGAGATATGGAGAATATGCTGGCCAGGGCAGCAGTCGAACTTTTTCTGTATCCAGAAACACCCGTACAGGACCTGCAACATACGATCGTGCATTATCCTGCTGAAATGTAGGGTTTCGCAGGGATCGAATGAAGGGTAGAGCCTCGGGTCGTAACACATCTGAAATGTAACGGTCACTGTTGAAAGTGCCGTCAACGCGAACAAGAGGTGACCGAGACGTGTAACCAATGGCACCCCATACCATCACGCCGGGTGATACGCCAGTATTTGCGATGACGAATGCACGCTTCAAATATGCGTTCACCGCGATGTCGCCAAACACGGATGCGACCATCATGATGCTGTAAACAGAACCTGGATTCATCCGAAAAATGACTGCCACTCGTGCACCAAGGTTCGTCGTTGAGCACACCATCGCATGCGCTCCTGTCTGTGATGCAGCGTCAAGGGTAACCGCACCCATGGTCTCCGAGCTGATAGTCGATGCTGCTGCAAATGTCGTCTAACTGTTCGTGCAGATGGTTGTTGTCTTGGAAACGTCCCCATCTGTTGACTCAGGGATCGAGACGTGGCTGCACGATCCGTTACAGCCATGCGGATAGGATGCCTGTCATCTCGACTGCTAGTGATACGAGGCCGTTGGGATCCAGCACGGCGTTCCGTATTACCCTCCTGAACCCACCGATTCCATATTCTGCTAACAGTCACTGGATCTCGACGAACGCGAGTAGCAATGTCGCGATACGATAAACCGCAATCGCGATAGGCTACAATCCGACCTTTATCAAAGTCGGAAACGTGATGGTAGGCGTTGCTCCTCCTTACACGAATCATCACAACAACGTTTCACCAGGCAACGCCAGTCAACTGCTGTTTGTGAATGAGAAATCGGTTGGAAACTTTCCTCATGTCAACACGTTGTAGGTGTCGCCACCGGCGCCAACCTTGTGTGAATGCTCTGAAAAGCTAATCATTTGCATATCACAGCATCTTCTTCCTGTCGGTTAAATTTCGCGTATGTAGCACTTCATCTTCGTGGTGTAGCAATTTCAATGGCCAGTAGTGTATGTTTGCGGTTGCTTATGGAACTATGATTGTTCCCAGGCGTCCGAAGCGAATCGACGGGGACGAATGCTTCTCTTCATGAATCCAAAAAATGGAAACCGTGCGGGGAGATAGGTCGTGACTGTATGGAGGAGGTGTAAGGGATTCCCAGCTAAACTTCTGCTGCGTGGGCTGCGTGGTTGAAACAACCTCGGCAATGTGTTGCAAAATTCGTTTCGAGTAGGCTGAAAACGTTTCACTGGGAAGCCCTAACAAACCATACAGATCAGACAGTCCCGATCTCTCGCCACAAGATTTTTCATATTTTTAGAGCCCTGAAGAAAGGCATCCGTGCCCGTCGATTTGCTACGGACGAAGAGCTGCACGCCTGGAAACAATCATAGTTCCATAAGCTTCCGCAAACACGTTTCCATGAAGGCACTGACAGTCTTGTCTCACAGGGGGAAAATGTATGAATAGCTATGGCGACTGATTTTGAAATAATAAACAATTTACTTACTTTTTCCATCTGTGTAGTTATCATTTAGCTGCCGCTTATAGATATTTGATTGCGTGTTGCTCTTGCCCTTTAAGTTTTAAGTATTATTTCCCCTGTTACTAAAAATTAATCAGAATTTATATCCACGTCTCGTCACTCTCAAGTATCTGGGATAATTTTCTCTACTTTTTATTTGCTATTAAATTACATGTTATCGGTCTATGTCCGTGGAACGATCAGGAAAATTTCTGAATCTCTCATTCTTTGAAAAGAAAATTTTCTGTACCCAATAAATTGAAGTACACAAGTCTCTTAACATGATTCCATTCCGATTAATTGTTGCTTCTCCATTTTTCCCAGCTATGTCCTTAAGGGGCTGTTATGCTATTCGAGCATTTAATCTCCTCCCATGGCACTAACTCATCTACATCTACATCTTCATCTACATCCATACTCCGCAGGCCACCTGCGGGGGGTACCTTGAGTACCTTTATCGGTTCTCCCTTCTATTCCAGTCTCGAATTGTTCGTGGAAAGAAAGATTGTCAGTATTCCTCTTTGTCGGTTTTAATCTCTCTGATTTTATCCTCATGGTCTCTTCGCGAGATATACGTAACAGGAAGCAACATACTGCTTGACTCCTCGCTGAAGGTATGTTCTCGAAACTTCAACAAAAGCCCGTACCCAGCTACTGAGCGTCTCTCTTGCAGAGTCTTCCACTGGAGTTCATCTATCATCTCGGTAACGCTTTCGCCATTACTAAATGATCCTGTAACGAAGCGCGCTGCTCTCCGTTGGATATTTTCTATCTTTTCTATCAAACCTATCTGGTACGGAACCCACACCGGTGAGCAGTATTCAAGCAGTGGGCGAACAAGTGTACTGTAAACTACTTCCTTTGTTTCCGGACTGCATTTCCTTAGGATTCTTCCAATGAATCTCAGCCTGGCATCTGCTTTACCGACGATTAATTTCATATGGTCATTCCAATTGAAATCACTCCTAATGCCTACTCCCAGATAATTTATGGAATTAACTGCTTCCAGTTGCTAACCTGCTATATTGTAGCTAAATAATAAAGGATCTTTCTTTCTATGTATTCGCAGCACATTACACTTGTCTACATTGAGATTCAATTACCATTACCTGCACCATGTGTCAATTAATTGCAGATCCTCCTGCATTTCAGTACACTTTTCCATCGTAACAACATCTCGATATACTACAGCATCATCCTCAAAAAGCCTTAGTGAACTTCCGATGTTATCCACAAGGTCATTTATGTATATTGTGAATAGCAACGGTCCTATGACACTCCCCTGCGGCACACCTGAAATCACTCTTACTTCGGAAGACTTCTCTCCATTGAGAATGACATGCTGCGTTCTGTTATCTACGTTCATTCCAATCACACTGTTGGTGTGATAGTCCATGTGCTCTTACTTTGTTCATTAAACGACTGTGGGGAACTGTATCAATCGCCTTGTGGAAGTCAAGAAACACAGCATCTACCTAGGAACCCTTGTTTATGGCCCTCTGAGTCTCGTGGACGAATAGCGCGAGCTGGGTTTCACACGATCGTTTTTTTCGAAACTCATGCTGATTCCTACAGAGTAAATTTCTAGTCTCCAGAAAAGTCATTATACTCGAACATAGTACGTGTTATGTTACGGAGTCAAGAATACGTTGTCAGCTCTTGTAAAATTTATCAGGTTCACTCATGCCTCCTACTTCCGGGACATTCACTGACATACAGAGACGTGAGAGAAGTCATGCAGAACCTCCTAATATCGTATCGGACCGCTTTTTGCCTGGCGTAGTGCAGCAGCTCGACGTGGCTTGGACTCAAAAAGCCACTGGAAGTCCCCTGAACAAATATTGAGCCATGCTTCCTCTACAGCCGCCCATAACGGCTATGTCGTTGCCGGTGCAGGATTTTGTGAGCCGACTGACATTTCGATTATGTCCCATGTTGGGCGATGTGGGTGGCCAAATCATTCGCTCGAATTGCCCACAATATTCTTCAACCTAGTCACGAACAATTGTGATCCGACGACATCCCTAAAAATTCCATCGTGGTTTGGAAACAAATGGTCTCCAAGTAGCCGACTATAACAATTTTCAGTCAACGATCCAGTCCATACCATATAAAACAGCACAAGTCATTGTGGAGCCACCAGCTTGCACAGTGTTTTGTTGACAACTTGTGTCCATGGCTTCTTGGTGTCTGTGACACACTCTAACCATACTATCAGCTCTTCCAACAAATCGTGACTCATCTGACCACGCCACGAGTTTCCAGTCATATAGGTTTCAACCGATGTGATTACAAGCCAAGAAGAGGTGCAGCAGGCGACGTCGCGCTGTTAGCAAAAGGCACTCGCGGCGGTCCTCTGCTATGACAGCCCATTAATGCCAGATTTCGCCGCACTGTCTTAACGGATGCGTTCGTCTTACGTTCTATACTGATTTCTGGAGTGTTGCTTCTCTGCTAGAACTGTCAGCTCTACGCAAACGCTGCTACTCTGGTCGTTAAGCGAAGGCCATCGGCCACTGCGTTGTTGCATGGTAAGACGTAAACCTGAAATTTTGTATTCACGGCACACTCTTGACACTGTGGGTCACAGAACATTGAATTCCCTAACGATTTCCGGAATGGAAGCTCCCATGAGTCTAGCTCCAACTACCATCCCGAGCTCAAATCCTGTTAATTGCCTTTGTGCGGCCATAATGAGGTCGGAAACTTTTTCGCGTGAATCGCCAGATTACAAATGACAGCTCCACAAACGAAATGCTGTTTTATACATGTGCACGCGATACTACTGCCATCTTTATATGTGCGTTTCGCTATCCCATGACTATCGTCACCTCACTATAATGCTCATAAATCATATACCTATATTCTACCTGCCTTTTATAATTATTTTATTTATTCATCTACAAGATATTATCCTATTCGTATTCTTTATGGACAAGGTCACGCATGATCGATGTTTCTAGATTTACAAGGTCTGGGAAGATCAGTTTAGATTCCGTAGAAATATTGAAATACGTGAGGCAATACTGACCCTCCGACTTATCGTAGAAGCCAGCTTACGGAAAGGCAAACCTACATTTCTATCATTTACAAACTTAGAGAAAGCTTTTGACAATGTTGACTGGAATACTCTTATTCAAATTCTGAAGGTGGCAGGGATAAAATACAGGGAGCGAAAGGCTATTTACAACTTGTACAGAAACCATATGCCAGTTATAAGAGTCGAAGGGCATGAAAGGGAAGCAGTGGTTGGAAAGGGAGTGAGGCAGGGTTGTAGCCTCTCCCCGATGTTATTCAATCCGTATATTGAGCAAGCAATAAAGGGAACAAAAGAAATATTCGGAGTAGGTATTAAAATCCATGGATAAGAAATAAAAACTTTAAGGTTTGCGATGACATTGTAATTCTGTCAGAGACAGCAAAGGACTTTGAAGAGCAGTTGAATGGAATGGACAGTGTCTTGAAAGGAGGACATAAGATGAACATCAACAAAAGCAAAACGATGATAATGGAATGTAGTCGAGTTAATTCGAGTGATGCTGAGGGAATTAGATTAGGAAATGAGACACTTAAAGTAGTAAAGGAGTTTTGCTATTTGGGGAGCAAAATAACTGATGGTGGTCGAAGTAGGGAGGATATAAAATGTAGATTGGCAATGGCAAGGAAAGCGTTTCTGAAGAAGAGAGATTTGTTAACATCGAGTATTGATTTGAGTGTCAGGAAGTCGTTTCTGAAAGTATTTGTATGGAAGTGAAACATGGATGATAAGTAGTTTGGACAAGAAGATAATAGAAGCTTTCGAAATGTGGTGCTACAGAAGAATGCTGAAGATTAGATGGGTAGATCACGCAACTAATGAGGGTGTGGAGGGTAAAAATCGTAGAGGGAGGCCAGGAGATGAATACACTATGCAGATTCAGAAGGATGTAGGCTGCAGTAGGTACTGGGAGGTGAAGCAGCTTGCACAGGATAGAGTAGCATGGAGAGCTGCATCAAACCAGTCTCAGGACTGAAGACCACAACAACAACAAGGTCTGATAGTCGTTTGTCTTTTAATTTTTTGGATATTGCAACAGTATTATCCGCCTGGTTTCCGAGGCCAACCTGAAGTTTACCGGTAATGTTAATTTTCCACTGGTCGCATTACGAGAGCTTCGCAGCGAGTATCCCACTATTGGGATTGCCACTCTCCTGCTTCTGCGCCAGTAGGATGTTTTGTCAGAGTTTACTCCTTTACAGAACCTAGTCTCACAACTCCTATAGCTCCCTCCCTGCTGTATGCTGTGGGACATATTTCGTTTGCCTCCTCTGCCAAGCCCTGTACTGTTTTGGTGGCCTAACCTGTTGCTACGCTACCGCCGACATAGACTTCTACTTCATCAAAGCACATAAACCTTCCTGCCTGGCAGTGAATGTGCTTTCATTAGGTCGGTGTCTCACGGTCTCATGGGAGAGTGGTGAAATCATATAATGATATGCCGGGATATCCGTGCAGGTTCCTTCAAATAACACTACATTATAAATAACTGCATCATCTGCAAAAAAGTCTGATATTACTTCTCATACTGAGTGTCAGATTATTAAGTTGCAACATGAACAGCAAGACTCCCAATACACCCCGCTGGGTGAAGCCTGAAGCCACTTCTAATTCTACTCTCAGAGTAGTAACGTCGTACTTCTCTACCAAAAAGATCTTCAACCCAATCACAGTGTTTGTTTTACACCAAAAAAACTTTCGTTACTAAACGTTAGCCCTATACCGAGTCAAGTGCCTTTTGGACTTCAAGAAATACAGTATCCACTAAAATGCCTTGTTCCGTGACTTTCAGTATGTCATGTGAGAACAGCGAAAGTTTAGTTTACCTTACTTGGCGTTTTCTGAGTCGATTAAGGCCCTTTTATTGGAGATGCCGTCCGCCTCCGTAGCGTAGTCGTAGCGTTACCGTTTACCACGCAGGGAGCCCGGGTTCGATTCGCGGCAGGGGACTAGGTGTTTTATGTCCTTCATTTTCATGGTCATTGACTCGCAAGTCGCCGAAGTGGCGTCAACTAAGAAAGGACTTGCAATACGGCTGCCGAACTCCCCCGAATGAAACCTCCCGGCCAACATACCATACGTTCATTTCATTTCCTGCCTCGTGATGACTGTGTATTGTGTGCTGTCCTTAGGTTAGTTAGGTTTAAGTAGTTCTAAGTTCTAGGGGACTGATGACCACAGATGTTAAGTCTCATAGTGCTCAGAGCCATTTCATTTCATTCGAGATGCCTCATTATATTTGAGGTCATAAAGTGTTCTGAGATATTACAACAGACGGACGTCAATGGGACAGGAAGGCAACTTTGTGGATCACTTCTGCCAACCTTCTTGTAAGACGGGTGTTCGACCTATCTACGGTATATTGTAGTTAAAAGAGGGATACTTCAGCTGGAAATTCTGTATAGAATCTGACATAGATTCCATCAATTGCTGAACCCGTTTTTCAACTTATGCGATTTCAGTTGTTTTTAAATATCACTGACTCTATTATCTGGATCAGTCATATTTTCAGCGGTGCGTGAATTAAACTGCAGCAGCACTCCTGTGTCTTATTCCGTAAACGAATATTTGAAATGGAGTTCTGCCATTCTGCTGATTTTTCTTTGCGACACCCCCTCCATGTCGGTTAATTTTTCATTCATGAGCGTCTGTGCAATAGCTTTGGTGCCGCTGACAACCTATAACATGATCAGAACTTGTTTGGATTTCTGAGAGGTCTTTAGGTGAGATTTTGCTAAGCCATTGAATGCTTCGCGCACTTTAGATAACCAAACGTGTTCCATATAGCACTTCTCTACGTATAGTCCTATTATTAATCTTTAGTTGCCATTTTTTAGAATTTTCTTTATCTCACAGTCAAATAGTAAGAATAAACGACGGCTTTCCCAGGCACCGAAGGAAAGCTATATCTACTTACATCGAGGCGAGCGACTAGAGCATATTTCTATAGAGCCATTCATAACGCCACCAAGTTTGAATTTAGCGATACGTCAGGTGCGCCCAGCGAATATATCGTGAATTTATTCAGGGGAGGCCGAGGTCTGCAGATATATGTGGCGTATTCAACACATCTAGGATAAAGAACTGCTGTGCAATCGGAAACGTATTATTTTAGAGATGATGGGGCCATATTTTAGACCCAGGGCAACTCCTTTCACTGAAGGGTACTTCGTTAAGATATCTGAGAAAAAGTCGTCAAGATACTTTACACTCCATTAGTGGGCACAAACATAACATATACCATTCTAATTGATATATATTGCCTCATATTAGTTACAGAACGAACCACAATTAACTGTTGTAACACCATCCAAAGTGTTTACGATGTTACTTCAAACAAGACAGTATAAATGAACGACGATACGATAGAGCAGTGCCCATGTTATTCAGAATTACGATGCAATATTTCTCCAAACATTTAGATCTGGCCGTGAGTCTTGCTCAGATAGCCTAATGGGAAGGCGACTCCCGGTCCGGAACGAATTTTCATTGTCGTCAGTCCATTATACCATATTCCATATTCGAAATTGCCAATACATTTCTTGTGTAGTATAAATGCACTACAGCGAAAAAAAGATGGTGTATCTTCTGTACTTACAAAAATCATTTTATCAGTGTATTTACGTTCAGGAAATCCACACTGAATCTACATCAGCCTGGATATACATACAAGATGAAAAACATAATTTAACTTAAAAGCTAAACATAGATTTTCAGACATGAAGATGACTGCAATCTATATGTAAATCACTCTACGCTCTACAAATCTCTGTAAAATGTATGAAATGTGGCCCTTTTTACTGTAACAGATATTACAGTTACATGTTATTTCACTCTTGCGTGAAAGGTTTCTTATCTGCTTCTAGCCATGCTGCGATAATCATATGTTCAGACCTCATTCTATTCATGGGTGAGGACACAAGAAAGGTTGCTTATATGCTTTCAGTCATGCTGCAATTATCCTACGTTCACAGTCTCTACGGCAAACAAAAGATAGAAGAAGAAAAATATTTCAGATTCAGTAATTTTAATGTGATCCGTTGATAGTATGTCTACTTTTAAACATTTACCTAAGTGAGGCTCGAGGAAGGACAACAGATATAATAGTTGCAATTGCTTCTGTATAGTAAATACTTTGTATCCACGTATGGGATTGTCCTAGAACATTTCCTTCACTATATAAACGAATGACATTACGCAAATTAAGCCAGTTTTCTGGTAGTGTCATCCCCAAAATCAGTAATTAGACCCAGAGCAAAACTTCCTGAAATCAGACGTTTGAGAAGATCTCTATTACGTGATTTCCAATTCAAATACTTACGAATATGGACACTCATAAATTCTGAACATCAGTCTTACCTGTTTGGTTTTCCTGTATTCTGTTATTGCTAGTTACTTATCCTGTCTAGTATAGAGTTGAATAAAGCGTGTGCTGTTTACAGAGAACAGTCAATAACATTTCTGAATATTTCATTTATTATTCCTTGTGTTGTATTTTAACTGTCCCGGATACTCGCTTTATCAGTAAAGTGTTTTGTAAGTCTGCTCTTTAGTCGAAAAACTGTCATCCCCACGGCATCCTACCGATGAAACCACTCACTTGCTTTGCCTTCACCTGAACTACTATATGAAAGTTCTATTTTTTATTCTCATTCATTCTTTTTTCCCCAAAGAATTTATCTCATGAAACTTACTCTATTTGTGAGTCAATATTTTTATCCAAGACTACTGTATTTTTAACGTTACACAACTTAATATCTTTCTAAATAAAAAGTCCTTGTGTGTGGTTGACTTGTGGTCCACATGCTATAAGATATTATTTATATTATAATTTTTTTTCACGAACCAAGAAAAAATTAGTAAGTAATACTGTGTAATATACTCCTCATAATCTAGATCTGTCCCTCAATACAGTGCTAATTCCTCTGTTGTACATGTAAAACAATATGCTGGTTTGGAATTGACGATGTCGTGACGTAAACTTTGTGAGTAGTCCTAATCATAAAAGAAGATCCCTCTAAGACAAGTAGCATAGGGAAAATGTGAGAGTCTGAGGGATCAACGTCGCGATAGCAGAAGAGATGCTGATTCACTTTCTTTGCGGACAGTACCTTCTGCCATAGACTGGGTGGCTATAATTATACTGACAATGTTCAGTGTGTTGTAATGTGGACTGTATAAATCGCAGAACGCTGAAACATTGTAGGTATGTTCATTAACCAGTGTGCTTGCAGAGTATGCTGAAAAAATAGTAGTCCCACTTTCTGCCACCAGATGAATATAAGGCGAAGTAAGCAGTCAGAATGTGAAATGTTTCCTGTTTTGACGTCAGTGTGCTGTTTGTCTCTTATCAGTGCATTTTGATTTCTTTTGTAATGTGACTGTTGGTGAAAGGGTCAAGAAGGCTGAACTTCTAGAGATGTGCAATGGCAATTGAGAAGAAGTTGTTTTATCAGAACGGAAGGAATATCATCTACAGAAACAGAAGCGAAGAGGCCTCACGTCAATAAATGGGCCAAAGAATATGGTCAAAGAATTAGAAGTAACAAGAACTACATAGTGGAGCAGGGAGAAGGGAGGCGGTCCACTCCCGTGGCAGTTCTTGATGAAATTGCTGTAGCTACTTCCGATCGTGCTGTATACGCCTCAGATTCTGCGGCAAGTGCTCGACCTGTGTCACTAACTGTGTCTCCCCTGGTCGACAGTTCAAAATGGTCTGCAGCACAGTTTACGCTGGTATCTCTACAAGATTCAGAATGTGCACCAGATGAAGCCCCACGTTTTTTGGCATGGGTGGAAGTGGGTTATATGCGTCCGAGTAACATTCTTTCGATGAACGAGGACCATTTCACTCTGCACGATGCTCTGAACTCACAAAACTGGCGCATATGGCGTTCTACTCCGCCACATAGTGTTCAGAAACATCCACTGCACTCAGCTTTTGTGACTGTGTGGCGTGGCTTCACAAGCTCCTTCAGTGTAGGTCCATTTTTCTTCGAGATCACACCACGCGGGCCTGTCAGGTGTACAGTGACATCTGCACGTTGTAAGGACCTCCCTGTGCATCAAGTGATCCCAGCTTTGCAAGAATGTAACTATGTCTACGCTACTATTTTCATGCATAGTAGAGTGACACCACATTCGCTTGTCAGGTGAAATATTTGCCTCAATAAACCTTCAGTAAAGACGGCAACATCTCTAAACAATTTCAAGATGTGTGACCCTCCAGATCGCCCAACCTAAATCCATGTGGTATTTGTGGACATCGTGTCCGTCAGGTATATACTCAGATTCTTTCTGATCTGAAGGATACCATACGACGACATATGACCCTGATTACACCGTATATGCTGCGAGCAACGCTGTGTTACGGACGCAGAGTTCTGAAAATAGGATGCAATACTGAACATATGTTTTAATTTGTGTCCATCTCCTAGTAACGACTAGTAGAGAGCCAGAACCACAGTTACCGTGTGTTCGATCGTTCCCTTTTCTTGCATGCATATCACATTCTGACTGCTTACAGAGACAGGTTTTCACCTGGTGACGGATAGTGGAACTATTATTTTTTTCGACATACTACGCGTACGCATCGATTAATCACCATTTAAATTAAAAAGTTCCCATTGAATATAAACTTATAATCAATTATTAAATAGTAAACAACTAAAATAAATATTATAGTTCTAGACAGAAAAAAAATTTAATGAACAAATAGAAATTGTGGTCACAAGCTGCGACATGGTCGCGAATAGAACAGTGACCTGAAACTGCAGAATAAATTTCTTTTATTTCACCTCTATTGTCACAAACGTTTTGGTCCTCAGACTACCGGTTTCGGTCAGCAATGATCATCTTCAAATCTGAAGCAAAAGATGGGAAAAACACAAATACAACGAGTGGGTTGTCTATAGCTTAAAACAAAATAGGCCACGATGAGAAGCATTGCTGACATTTGTATGAACAGTATGCACTTTAATTATGACGAGGCATAACTGTTTTATACTAACCTTCGTCAAATGCTAAACACAAATTCAGCGCCAGCATCGTCACACATATATAAATTATAGTATATACAAGAATCATCTTGTCAGCAGCTCTACTGTTCAAAACAAACTGCCGTGCAGTAGCCATGAAATGTTTAAGTCGCAAGCTCGCCAGATGTCGCTACGGTAGCCTTCTAACACATATTCTTAAATGATAATTGGTTCAAATGGCTCAAAGCACTATGGGGCAACATCTGACGTCATCAGTCCCCTACATTTAGAACTACTTAAACCTAACTAACTTAAAGACATCACACACATCCATGGTCGAGGCAGGATTCGAACCTGCGACCGTAGCAGAAGCTTGGTTCCGGACTGAAGCGCCTAGAACCGCTCGTCCACAGCAGCCGGCTGAATGATAATTGTACAATGTAAAATAAAAAAAAGTCAGATGCAATCAGTAAAGCTTGTAGTGGGCTTGTAAAGTGTGAAAGTCACTGCAGTAACAATATGCCATAAATTAAAACACGACGAAAATTAGATTGTTAAAATGGAAAAAGTTAAGACAGTAATTGACATATGTTCAATTGGCGAAATTTTAGATAATGCCATAAATAACAAAGAGCTTTCGGAGTACACAGAATAATATAAAAATTACAAAACAAATAGCTAAAGAACCCAATGAATGAAAACTGAGAGCAGCAAATGATCAGCGCCTTCTGTTGGCGCTACCGCCAGAACGCCGCGTAGATGAGAAGTGGCTAGAGGAACGTAAGCCGCGAGAACACCCCTCGTACTCTTCTCCATTTATGTAATACACTTGATGAACTGGGAGATGAAGAAGCTTGCACAGCATAGAGTAGCATGGAGAGCTGCATCAAACCAGTCTCTGGACTGAAGGCCACAACAACAACAACTTGATGAACTAGGTAATCTTGTTCACGCACTGGTACGGTGTTTTTATTTTGCTTTTTTTGGAAAGGCGTGCCGCAGAGTAAGAGGGACCCTCTGGCGGTCAAGTTCCCCCGACCAGTTTGCGCCTATGCGGAGTTCTGGCGGTAGCGCCATCAGAGGGCGCTGATTATTTGCTGCAGTCTGTTTTCGTTCACTGGGCTTCTTTAGCTATTTGTTTCCTAGTTTTTATATTATTCTGTATACTCTGAAAGCTGTTTATTACTCATGTCATTATCTAAAATATCGCCATTGAGCGTCTCAGAATTACTGCAACTTTTTTTCCATTTTAACAATCTAAGTTTGGTCGTGTTTTAATTTATTGCATGTTATTACTGTAGTGACTTTTACACTTAATAAGCCCACTACAGACTTTACTGATTGCATCCGTCTTTTTATTGTAAATCGTACAATTATCATTTAAGGTTATTTGTACGCCTGTACGCTTACAGTAGCCACATCTAGCGAGGTTGCAGCACCAACATTTTGTGGCTCTTGTGCGGCAGTTCGTTTTGAACAGTAACTCTGCTGACTAGATGATTCTCGTGTGCACCATAATTTATATATGTGTGACGATGCTGGCACTGATTTTGTGTTTAATATTTGACGATACCACTATGGCTCCAGTATATCGAAACGGGTAGTCTGAAGATCTACAATTTTGTGACCATAGACGAGAAATAAAAGAAATTTAGTCTAGAAAATGTGGTTTCTGGCTGCACGAATGCCTCTTCGAAAATTATTTGTTTCAAAAGCCCCCCTAATAATACACCCCTCAATCTGTACACCGTGAGACTGCTACGGTCGCAGGTTCGAATCCTGCTTCGGGCATGGATGTGTGTGATGTCCTTAGGTTAGTTAGGTTTAATTAGTTCTAAGTTCTAGGCGACTGATGACCACAGATGTTAAGTCGCATAGTGCTCAGAGCCATTTGAACCATTTTGAACTCAATCTGTACCTACTGTCATCATGAACCGTTCGCAATCGTATCGTTGTTGTTCATTCCTCTTGGTTTGTCTTTTACAGATGGCTGTGAAAACCAGATATGTAATAACCACGCAATCTGCAAGGTCGACACCTCGGGAAATCCACGCTGCGTATGTCCAGAGCCCTGCGAACACGTAAGTAGGAAGCAATCTCCATGTAGAACTCACATTACGGAGAAAGAACCTTAACACTGTAGTAAAGCTGACAGGGCTACAAGGAAACACAGTTGGACTGTGGAACTATACGAATTAGTGCATGACGAAGAAGGAAAGCAAAAGGATACTGTCCTCCGATCTCATCTGTAAAAGAGGAGAAATAGGGTTGGGGTGATAAAAGAGGTATAGAGCAGGGAAGGCTGCTAAATGTTAACCTTGTTTGATTTTATTTCATAATATGATGAGAATATATTAAATTCTTCATAAGTTTCTCCCTTCGTATGCTGGACACTATCTGGTCGGTAGTTATAGGCGATCGCCACAAAAAAGTTTTAGTCTCTTGAACCATCTACATAGCTGGGGTCACTAATGCTGTGCCGCTCGACCGAGACTATATATATATATATATATATATATATATATTAAAGAGTGCTTTATTAATGGGCTGTGACGTTTTGTACCATTATACGGACTATGGAACGAGCATTTCAGTGCGTACCGGGAATGCAGACAGTTACCTGCACGCAAACAAAAAATTATTACCTAACTTGCGGCTGACAGTGACAAAACCCTTGGAATTCAAGGTAGCCTCATCTTCTGTAATAGCTGTAATAGCCTTCGAAGGTTTATAATACATGTTTTTCTCTTAGTGCTACAGTAAGTAGAGTATTTGATAGAAATCTGCTAACTTTGATGACTACCACAAAAAGTCATTTTCTTCCACGAGAACTAAGTGCTTTTCGGCGATGCTTGTGTAAATTTATTTGTCGCAAGCAGTAACACCAAAGAGATGCAGCCTCGAGAGAAGTAACTAAATGTTTGCTACCTGCCTTTTCTTGTCTGAGCAAGATTGTTTTTATCTCTTCTCTCATCATGTACCATTGTCTTTCCCTGTATGTTTCAAACATATCTACCGACCGTGACTACTCTCAATATCTTTCCACAATGACGCACGTTTCCGTACTTCGCTGTTTTATTTCGCTGGGAGTGGAAAGCATCAGCAGCAGTTTATCAGTGAAACTGCAATAGCCTCTAACTCTCCCGATTTAAGCAGTACCTTGTAAATCAAATGTTCGCAGTTGGAGTTTCATCGAGTAACAAATACTTAACAGGAAGATATACTCTGTTAACATCAGAAGAATAATGAATTTCGAATCTATGTGATATCTGTATTCCGGAACACACGTAGAAACAAAGTGCGAGAATTTCACAATTAAAAAGTTGGCGCGCTTCCGTGTGTAAAACAAAAGTTGAGGAAATATATTTTTCGATCAAACATATACAAGCATCTTAAAAAATTTACCTCCTTCCGCAGCTAAAAAACAGCGCATTTAGCATCGAAATAAATTTGACGATTTGAATCCCCTTTTATTTTCTAAATTGAATAAGTTCAAAGGGAATCTCTGACGTTTTACAAATGTACTATACTGTAATTTTTCACTGTACGTAATTAGGTTGTTGCAATAGCACACATGTACCTGATGTTTCGTTGACATGTACTTACTGTTTATACTAGTTGACAATATGGTAATTTGCGTAAAACCTTGAAATATAACACTGCTTCTTGTATTTATAACTTATCTATTTTAGCAATTTTTTAAGTCTGTATATTGTTTGTGTAAGCTAAAACCGGTTATTTTGACAGAAATGCTCTTTACTGTGTCTGTAAAATAAACATTTACCAAATCATCTGCCAACTATGGTTTTTGCCTGCTCTAGGACTACGGGACAACCAGCACTTCTTGTTCTGCGAAACTATCAGCAATTTCACAGTATGGTGATACCTTCTCAGTAACGTAGTGCCTACGTATTTATGCTGATGTTCTTTTTAATACATGTTGTTTCAAAAGGATTCGCTTGGAGTCATAAGGTTGTCTGTGCTACGAGAATGAAGATAGAATCTGGGGTTGAATTTTACGCTACGCAGGGAACTACATAGTTTATAAGGTGTGTCCAGAGACGCTGCTGTGTGAGATTAATTTTTATTTTTTTTCTCTTGCAGTATAGATAGGTTTCTAACAAATCGCTATTATCGAGTAACCTGCGATAAAGTGTGGGTAACATTATTTTTATTATACATTTTTATGGTATAGAAGAACACTGAACGTGGATTTTACTTACGTAGTCATTGTGTAGATTGACTGACATAAATACAACATTGTTGGCAACTGAATTTTGAGTGTCGTTTGATATTTGCTGAATGAAGGAGGTAATAATTTATTTAGACAGAAATTTGTCAGTTTTTAGCTACGCCATCGTACGTTTAGAAAGTATAACCACTGTTATACAGATTATACATGCATTATTTTGTTCCACGTGTATCTGTGGTTGCTGTATGTTCGTAGTAGTCTATGTTTATAATGATCTAAGGTGCTATTAATTTATAGGTTTCTGTGGGATATGCTTTTTTTACGTTTATGCTATTATGAACTTCTATTTTCGATTATTTTTTTAAAATTATGTCATTATCATACTTACTATATTGTCTCTCTCTAACATGTTTCAGAGAAGCAACGGTGTTAAGGTGTTATATTGGCGTGTGTCATCTTCGGCTATACACAGCGCATTGAATTTAAGCGTTTCCTTTTTGAGTATTTCAGTAAAATGTTTTACATAGTATTGATGTTTAAGATCCGTCTGTACGCTCAATATATGTTTTGATTTGTTTCTTATGTATATATAAATTTCACTTTGCTGCCATGAACTTTGTCGAGAAAATCACTCTTTTTCTTTTGCAAGTATTTCAAAAAAATTTAAATACTATTGATGCTTAAGATCCGTCTGTTCATTTAATATGTCTTGTGCTTGGTTTCTTATTTGTATGTAAATTTCACTTTTCTACCATCAACGTTCTCGATGAACCTGAAATTTATACATACATAAGAAACCAACCACAAGACGTAGTGAACGAACAGACTGATCTTAAACATCAATATTGCTTAAAAAAGTTAGTGAAACACTCGAAAAAGAAACCGGATAATTTCCTCCAGAAAATATATAGTAGGAACGTGAAATTTATATACACATCAGAAAACAACCATACGACATATTGAATGAACAGACAGATCTAAAACATCAATAATATTTTTAAAAAATTATTTGACCCGAAAAAGAAAACGCATATAGTCAAAGCGCTTTGTACTATCATAGATGACGCACACCAATACAAAAGCTTAAAACGGTTGCTCATATACATGCTGTAGAAACGTATGTCAGACAATTAATACAATATGTACCAGAATCTCTTAATTTATGAAAAAATTCTCGAAAATAGAAATTAACAAAAGCAAACACATCAAATAAAAATCGTCCACCCAGTAAACACCTACAAATTAATATGACTTTCGACCGCTGTAAACAGACCACTATGAGCATACAGCAACCATTGATACACGCACAATCAAATAACGTGTAAATCATGCGTATACCAGTGCTTATACTTCGTAAATATTTGACATCATAGGTGCAAAACTGTAAAACTACTCTCAGAAAAAAATAATTACCACCTGAATTCAGAAAATGCAGAACGATCAAAATAAGTTGCCATTGATGTTATATGTATGTCATTCCATTTAGACAATATGTACAAAAGTGGCAGTCCTTGCTTAGTTTTCTTCTGTACCATAAAAACGTATAATGGAGATAATGTCATCCACACTGTATCGCAGGGCACTCGATAATGGCAATCTGGACGAAAAAGTTCTGTAGTGAAAGAGAGAAAATAAAAGTTAATCTCAAACAGCAGCGAGTCAGGAGCCTTAGTATAAATATATCACTTACACTAAGTTGCATGTCGTGTGGAATATCTACTGTGGACCACAAAAACTCTATTTTGAAAAGAGCTGCCCTATTTTACTAGTGTGTTTTTTCCATATGCATGATCATATAAGCTTGGGCCGATGTTTTAAATTACGTTTAAAATGAAAGCTCTCATTAGTCAAATTCGTCCCATACTGCTGCGAGCATGTCTGGACTTGTTGTATTCACTGCTTCCCTGCTGGGCCTCGCAAATTAGGCAAAGTTATTGGAAGGAAAGGCATAAAAAAAAAGACGACCTTGGTGGCCAGCAGTGCAAACTTAGGAAGCGCAATGCCGTACTACCGACAAAAACGACGCCGCACAGATATAACTGGATTGCGCCTGTTAAAACGGAGAAAGCAAACGCCCTATTCTGTTGTGTTATCGTCATCTCCGCTCGGCAAGCACTGGCTAGTGAACGAGAGAACGAACTAGGTACACCAGGGACAACACTACCTGCAACCACATGAACCTGCACCTTCTATCAGTGCCAAGGTAAAATTGGAAAGTAGTGGTAAGGATTATGGTACCAAACTGCTGATGCAATGGGTCCCTAGGCTTACGCACTACTTAATCTAACTAACTTACGCTAAGGACAACACACACACACACACACACACACACACACACACACACACACACACACTCATGCTCGAAGGGGGACTCGAACTTCCGACGAGGGGGCCAAGGTAAACATCTGGTTTCAATGTCTAAGGTAAAATTCACCCTAAGTTTCTATCTTTATTGATTTAGAAGTTTAGTGAAGTTGGATGAATCTTTATGAAACACCTAGTATTTCTTACATCTAACCGGGAACCCTCTGTAACATATGAAATGATGGTGTAGTTTACACATACATCAGAATAATAGGAATAATAATTATGCCTATGGAGGGCATACACTGAGTGACAGAAAGGCGAAGCACCCAGAAGGGGAGCAGGAAATAAAATGACATTTTACGAATTGAGAGGATGTATGATGTCATTACAGTCATCACAACATTGAGTCAAATTTATAAGGAACTTGGCATATGAGTCCATTTAGCAATGTGACACTGAACCCCCTCTGGTCGGGTTGCATACACTTATTCTGTTGGAGAGGATATCATAAAACTAGGTCACAATTGTTGTAACTGGTCCTAGGTATCGTCGCACTGGGGCGGACATGACGTCTGAGCTGGTTTCACGAGTTCTATAGGAAACGAAACTACTTTGCTGGCCACTGGAGTACTTCAAAATTACGCAGACAGTTCGTAGAGACACGTGCCGCGCGATTACGAGCATTGTCATGCTGAATAATGGCACCACTATATGGTCGCAAGAAAGGTAACATACGAGGACGCAGGGAGGCGGTGACATACCATTGTGTCATCGGATTTCCTTCGAACTAGCAGCAGGGACCAGATGTCTTACTCGCTGTATCTCCACAACATGACACTAGAAGTAATACCGCTGTGCGTTTACAAAACATTGAAACAGTGAATCCTCTCAACAGTTCACTCCCATGCTGGCCGACGATGGTCACCCAGGTCAGTGCAGAACCGCAATTTCATCGCCGAAAAGAATGTGATGCCATTCCCTCTCCAAATGCAGCCGTTTTTGCTTTGTTGTTAACGGCAGCCTGCGGTGACCCCCATGTCTGGTTGATGCTATTCCCAGATTAATGGTATCGTTTGGCACAGAACATTGAAGACAGTCTATTAATTGTTCTCGGATGGTAGGCGCAGCTGTGAAAGGTACGGTGTGCTTGTTCCTCAGTACAGCGCCTTCCTCTGCGGTGATCGGATGTGCTCGACCAGAACCACGACGACTAGTACGCCTAACCTGCCATGCAGTCCAGCATGGGCCACTGTCACGTTCGAATACCCCAAAACTCTGTGTATCGAACGATACGACCATCTGGCCAAAAGGAGACCCACAAGTAGGCCCCTTTCACTCTCAGGTGCTGATAAAGCTGTCTCACAAGCGTATTTCGGCATCTCTTTGTCGTTCATAGAGATCACTCAAGATCTTAAGCTGGCCACGACCCTTGTACAGCCTTCCAGGCCTGATAACAACACTAAACACAAACAATACCAGTGCACTCTGGTGACCATTCTACCTGTCACAGAGATTTCAGTTCTGATGATGTGTACAGGTAGGAAACTACATTTATATCCAACCGAGTCGTCATTTCAGTATATATATATATATATATATATATATATATATATATATATATGAGGGAAGTTTGGGCAGCAAGGAAGGCAGTAAAAGGAATTGGCCATATATATATATATATATATATATATATATATATATATATATATATATATATATATATATCCCTCATTCGCTCGCTTGTTTCTGTTTCTGGTCTACTACCCATGCTTCTTGTCTGCTTCGTGTCTTCGGTTTCATCTTGCTTGCCTTTTGTGGTTGCCCATATTTCTTTCATCTTCGAGCTGTGATCTTGTTTGCGTTCTTCGGTCCATTTTACGCCTCTTCGGTTGTCACAGTGTATATCATGTAGTTTACATTTCTTAATGATGTTTCTGGATTTTATTCTGTCGTTTATTGTGTCTGGTGTGATGTTGAGCTGGTTAATGTCGTTTTTTACCTCTGCCACCCATTTGTTGTTTCTATTGGGTACCCAGTCAAAGATCTGTTTGGTCAGTCTGTGTGATGGCATTCTGTATAGGTGTCCATAGAATTGTAGTCTGTGTTTTCTAATCGTTTCTGTGATTGTCTCCGTATGTTTGTATAGTTCCTCTGTAGGTTTCTTGACCCATATTCCATTGTTGTTAGTTGCGCCAAATAATTTACTAAGCATTTTCCGTTCTACTTTTTCTAGTTGGCTGATGTGTGTGTAGATATGTCTGGTACAGCTCCACTGAAATGGCGGTAGACAAGTCAAGTTTCCAGAAGCAAAGATGGGATGGGGCTGCTAGAAACACAAAAAAAGACTAAGCCTTAGTAGGGAGCTATGAGGACGTTGTGTGACGATCGTGCGAAGAAGCTCTGGCATCATTTGGCACTAAAAGACCAAAATCGTGGTAGCTAGAGAAATTTGTTGGGAGCTTTTTTTAACGTATGACCCGAAGTGGGGCCACATCAGTTTCGATTAAAATGTCTGCCGACGTTGACAATTTTGATCAAGATGACGTATAAACGCAGTGCAAGCTACGAGTTGTGATGGCTGTGAACAGGAGCGAAGGCGGAAAATCGGAGAAAAAGAAAGTGACAGGTTGAACCAGACAGAAAGTGAGAACTGCCCTGGTGTGACAGAATTGCGAAGACTCACACTCCTTGCTTCGACCTGTATCGGTGATTTTACATAAGGAACATTCATCTTTAGGTACAGGTGCTGGAAGCTCGCCAGATTTGTTCAACTCAGGGGAGGAATACAATCCGAGGAAGCAGTGAGATCTAACAGCAAAATAACTATGTAACCACTGATTTCTCCTTAAAATTCGCTTATCCACCGGGGGCCTATTTTCGTTTCCTACCAATATACAGTGCGATCTCGTTACCTAAATCTCATTAATACTGATCTCCGTTTCATCCGGATCGTTGTTTTTGTTAATACAGTGACTCTGCAGCTGATACGCCGGATGTAATAGCAGCAACAGTGTTGTGACAGTCATTATATCTGAATTCAGCGAACTGCCATAAGCGGATCCTGGCATGTCGTCAGTTAACAAGATAGCATTGGTTTTCGGAAATCGACATGTTAATCAACCAATGTGTACGTGTACGAAATTACGTTGATACCCAATCATATCGTCTGATTCATTACCCACATATCAGGTAGCGTTTTATAATGACTGGGAGACAAACAGAACTTCACTGACAATTAAATGTCTACGAAAAGGATAAGGAACATCACGGAGAAAAAGCTGCATTGAAATGGTGTTGGGCTGGGTACTTTTATGGGAACAAAGATGAGAGCCGGACGGCATGGAAAGGACAGCGTCACTGAAATGGCGGTTCGTTGGCCACAGCACGGACGGAGCAGCTTCACTGAAATGGCAATCGGCTGTTCACGTTTCCGGAAGCAAAGTTTAGAGACGGGCAAAACTGGTCCTGCTAGCAACACCACAGAAGCCTTTGTCTTCTTCGTTTGTTGTCGGTAATACGAGTGGTTCTATCTAGCGGTGACTGATTGAACGAGAGCAGTGCAACTCCTGTTTACATTTACATTTATTTTCATGCCCCTGACTTTTCGGTCACACTATTGTATGACGTATACAACCAGTTTACAGTAATGAGTGTAATGGCTAGTATGATATGAAGAAACTGCCACAAGAAAGTTGTGGAAGGATACTTAAAAACCATATATATATATATATATATATATATATATATATATATATATATATATATATATATATATATATATATATAATCCACTGAGCATTTCAGATCGTGTCACAATATTTATGTACTGATGAAAGTACTGAAACGTCCAGCAAGTAAGAAATATAAGAATAATACACAGCGAAAATCACGTCGTATGTCTTTCGGTAAAGTATATCAATCGGCAGTCTATAGTTCCATTCAGCAGTTTGTGTAATTCCAATGTAATTAACTAAATTATCAACACCTTTCGACCTTTCGCAGAGTGAGTTGCAATTCGCAGCTACCTGGCGCGCTCCTGCAGCATCGGCAACCCGCCGCGCACACATTCGGGTCACGCGCCGCTGTTAAGATGTTCTAGACAGCCCCCGCCTGTAATTGAAAGTTTCAACAGCGCGAGAACACCATTACGCCGTTGTATTTATTTTGCGCAGCCTCCTTTTCGCTGATTGTGTTATATTAAGAGGCGGCTCCTGAATGCTAAAAACGCGCCGCGGGAGCGCGTCTTTGTATCGGAGCTCTCCGGAAAATTGGGTTTCGCAGGCTCCGGTAACGGTGCCTCGTTTCTCAGAGCTGACGCGCGCATTTCAGCCGCCACGGCGGCGAGTTTGTCGCGCCGACGGATCTGCCTGTCTGCCTCTTTAGGCTGTCCCTGTCGTGAATACTTATTACGCTAATCTAGAGCCGCCTGCACGGATTGTCGATCGGCTGCGCAGTACCCTCTTAAGATTCTGAATCCGCACACAAGAGTTCACTTGTTAGACATCTATCGCTAATCAATGGACATTCCCTAAATCACCCTAAATTTTCAATGCAGGAATTGTAAATATAAACAATATTGATGTAGTAAAACATATACCTGTAGTGAGTAAATCATCATAATTAAACAAACCATGTACAGCACGTCGGGGGAAGATGCAATACTTTTTGCGAAACTGTGACGAGAATTTCGAAATTTTTAAAACGAGAATACTCACACGTGTTTGATAAGGTTTTTTTCATACTGAATACCAATGTATGTGATAAAGTCATAACCTTCATCTACCTTAGTATTTTCTTTTTCTACAGTTTGAACTGATAGCCATCTCACCCCGAAGATCGGATAAGTTAGCAAAATAAATTTGATATTGTCACCGATTTTGTTAAGTATTTTACTGTCGGTAACACAAAATAAAAGTCTGTAGTGTTGTTATTGACCGTTCTACGGTTGATATCCACTGTTTTATAGCACAGTAGTAACACATATCAGCTTTATCTGTGCATGTTTTATGAAGCTACTTCTTATAGTGAATTCACTGAATCGACTCGACGCACGGTCCGTTTTTTTCGAAGCAGTTTCCATTAGAGACAACACAGACATTGTCATCATCAGCCGACTTTACTTTTCTCCCTCGTTTGATGGACGGAAGCCTTTTTTCCTGTCGATAATTTTGACATGGTCTGCTTTCAAACTTTGTAGTCTTTCGTGCACTGTCAACACCGATGCAGTTTCCTTTCTCCTTTACCCTCGCTTTTTCAAAATTGGTATGAACACCATCTTTTCAAACGAGTTAGAGGTCCCTGCTTCAGCTGCAATACTTGCATCAGACGCAACTTCTGAGTTTACAAATTGATTATTTGTGTTGGGTTCTCAGTTACCAGATATACCAGATACACCAAGAACGCTGGTTCCATTGTGATGCTTCTCCGTAATTTATTAACATCTTCTGAAAATAAATAAACGTACAAAAAAATTATTACGAGTGTCTCTCTTACCACAAGGAAAATATGGCGTCATTCCTAGGCATCGGGATGAGATGCAAGCTGAAACTGGTGTTCCAGTATGGAAGCAGATAGGAAGTAACTGAATGCACGTTTAGTTCGAAATATAGAGTGCATGATAAACATACGGTTATAACTAGTAAAAATATATAGTTATCCCTGTTATTGTTTTTAAATACATCTGCAATTAGTTTAGACCGTAAGTTTTAATAAATAACATAGTTTTTTTGGCTTCCCAATGCAAAAAAATGTCCGCTACAAATGCCTGTACTCCTTGTCCCTTCAGACTTGGACTCATGGTAGCTGTGGACCTCTCGGTGCTGCGCTCTCGCTCCACCGTGAAGAAACACAAGCGTATAGCCATCACACCGCAATTACCATCTTCCCCCGATTCACTCTATATTTTGTGAAGCAACGAATCACAACATTTTCCAAATTTATTTTCTCAAGTTATAATTTTTTCGTAGAATCCTCATAAATTTTTACGAAAGCAGTGCTAATCCATCAAGGCATTGTGATCTTACAAACTCTCGCTGAGGAACATTCGTTATCATAACGAAAAACAGAAAACGACAGCTACATCTACGGCCCCTAATGAAGCCTTAAGCCGTCGGCACGCGGACCGTACTGTCGAATGTCAATGTTGAGCGTGCCGAGTTCAAGGTGCTGCTGAACGCTCAGGAACGATGCGACTTGTGCAAACGGTACGTGGGTCCCAAAGTGGTATATGCGATCGCGACGCACTCCAGCGGCAATTGTGGGATGTTACTGTTCTTAAATCACACTGTTTACTCAACGGGCACGTGTAAAATTCCCATGTTACCCCTCTTGTACTGTATTGTATTGTATTGTAACCGGGGACCTAGAAACGACGGAGAGGCTCCGTCCCCGCCGCTGCCGCAGTGGTCCCCAACCCCACGACGACAACCGCAGTCCACTTTACCACTCCGCCGCCCCACACCGAACCCAGGGTTACTGTGCGGTTCGGCCCCCGGTGAACCCCCGCAGGGAACGTCTCACACCAGACGGGTGTAACGCCTATGTTTGCTTGGTAGAATAATGGTGGTGTACCCGTACGTGGAGAACTTGTTTGCGCAGCAATCCCCGACATAGTGTAACTGAGGCAGAATAAGGGGAACCAGCCCGCATTCGACGAGGCAGATGGAAAACCGCCTAAAAACCATCCACACACTGGCCGGTTCACCGGACCTCGACACAAATCAGCCGGGCGGGTTCGTGCCGGGGACCAGGCGCTCATTCCCGCTCGAAAAGCCCTATTAAAACGCACTTTTCCTCCATTTTCCAGATCCTAGTGACGTTGTTCTATATGTAATATACACAAAAACTTCAATATCGATGTACATGTTTAAAGACAAAAAGGAAAGTACCATGTACAATCAATAAGGACACAGGCTTATAAAGGTAACTTTATAAACAGTGCGACACAAATTTGCAAGAGTTCTCCACATTTCGAAAGCTTCTATTCTCTTCCTGCCCAAACAAATTATCGCCCATGTTTCACTTCCATACGTGGCTAAATTCCATACAAATACTTTCAGAGACGACTTCCTGACACTTAAATCTGTACTCAATGTTAACAAATTTCTCTTCTTCAGAAACGCTTTCCTTGCCATTGCCAGTCTACATTTTATATCTACTCTATTTCGACCATCATCAGTTATTTTGCTCCCCAAATAGCAAAATTCCTTTACTGCTGTAAGTGTCCCATTACCTAATCTAATTCCCTCAGCATCTCCCGACTTAATTCGACTACATTCCATTATCCTCGTTTTGCTTTTGTTGATGTTCATCTTATATCCTTCTTTCAAGACACTATCCATTCCGTTCAACTACTCTTCCAAATCTTCTGCTGTCTCTGACAGAATTAATATGTCATCGGCAAACCTCAAAGTTTTATTTCTTCTCCACGGATTTTAATACCTACTTCGAATTTTTCTTTTGTTTCCTTCACTGCTTGCTCAATATACAGATTGAATAACATCGGGGATAGGCTACAACCCTGTCTCACTCCCTTCCCAACCACTGCTTCTCTTTCATGTCCCTCTACTCTTATATCTGCCATCTGGTATCTGTACAAATTGTAAATAGCCTTTCGCTCCCTGTATTTTACCCCTGCCACCTTCAGAATTTGAATGAGAGTATTCCAGTCAACATTGTCAAAAGCTTTCTCTAAGTCTACAAATACTAGAAACGTAGGTTTGCCTTTCTTTAATCTATCTTCTAAGATAAGTCGTAGGTTCAGTATTGTTCACGTGTTACAATATTTCTACGGAATCCAAACTGATCTTCACCGAGGTCGGCTTCAACTAGTTTTTCCATTCGTCTGTATAGAATTCGCGTTAGTATTTTGCATCTGTGGCTTATTAAACTGATTGTTCGGTAATTTTCACATCTGTCAACACCTGATTTCTTTGGGATTGGAATTATTATATTCTTCTTGAAATCTGAGGTATTTCGCCTGTCGCATACATCTTGCTCACCAGATCGTGGATTTTTGTCAGGACTGGCTCTCCCAAGGCTGTCAGTAGCTCTAATGGAATGTTGTCTACTCCCGAGGCCTTGTATCGACTCAGGTCTTTCAGTGCTCTGTCAAACTCTTCACGCAGTATCATATCTTCCATTTCATCTACATCCTCTTCCATATCCATAATATTGTCCTGAAGCACATCGCCCTTGTATAGACCCTCTACATACTCCTTCCACCTTCCTGCTTTCCCTTTTTTGCTTAGAACTGGTTTTCCATCTGAGCTCTTGATATTCATACAAGTGGTTCTCTTTTCTCCAAAGGTGTCTTTAATTTTCCTGTAGGACGTATCTCGCTTGCCCCTAGTGAGATAAGCCTCTACATCCTTACATTTGTCCTCTAGCGATCCCTGCTTAGCCATTTTGCACTTCCTGTCGATCTCATTTTCGAGACGTTTGTATTGCTTTTTGCCTGCTTCATTTACTGCATTTTTATATTTTCTCCTTTCATCAATTAAATTCAATATTTCTTCTGTTACCCATGGAGTTCTACTAGCCCTCATCTTTTTACATACTTGATCCTCTGCTGCCTTCACTACTTCATCCCTCAAAGCTACCCATTATTCTTCTGCTGTATTTCTTTCCCCCATTCTTGTCAATTGTTCCCTTATGCTCCCCCTGAAACTCTGTACAACCTCTGCTTTAGTCAGTTTAACCAGGTCCCATCTCCTTAAATTGCCACCTTTTTGCAGTTTCTTCAGTTTTAATCGACAGTTCATAACCAATAGATTGTGGTCAGAGCCCACATCTGCTCATGTAAATGTCTTATAATTTAGAACCTGGTTCCTAAATCTCTGTCGTACCATTATATAATCTATCTGAAACCTGTCAGTATCTCCAGGCTTCTTCCATGTATATAACCTTCTTTCATGATTCTTGAACCAAGTGGTACCTACGATTAAGTTGTGTTGTATGCAAAATTCTACCAGGCAGCTTCCTCTTTCATTTCTTAGCCCCAATCCATATTCACCTACTACGTTATATTTAGGTGCAGTGATTTGTCATTCACAGTTTAATGAAATTGTCGTTACAAGTTTCTGCAATGTGAAAAACTTCTCCAGGTTATATCATTTCCTTTTCGTATGAGTGCGGTACATTCTCTTGTTGTTTGTCTGCAGGAGTCTGGCGAGGTACGGCCGGTGTGCGGCTCCGACGGCAGTACATACCCCAGCGCGTGCGAGATGCGTCGCGCGGCCTGCCTACTCAACAGGAGCCTGCACGTCGCGCACGAGGGCGCCTGCGGTTAGTGAACACGGCAGCTGCACTTACCTAATACGGGGCGCTCATTAGCTGCCTGCTGTTTTACCCATTGCTTCTTCCACTGCATAATTAAAAGCTCATAGGCATTATGCATCACAGTTTAATAAAAATTACTACGACACTGCCGGCCGTTAAAATACTAATACTTGGAAGAACAGAAAATAACAAAATTTTATTTATTATGCAAATACATTGTAGCAGGAAGAATATGCTAAATTTATAGGTGATTTGGGGGTATAAGTGATGCGAAATACAGTAAACATAGGTTACATCTTCGGCAGCAATAATCACTCTGACTCATCATACATCTTAGTTGAAATTGGATAGAGATTCGGTTACGTCGGCTCGTATTGGTTCAACACTCTGTCAGAGTTATTCAGTCGTAGTCACTGGCGTGCGGTGGCAGTGAGTCTCTCGGTAACACATAAGTTCCAAGATTTTTCCTTGGGTAAGACATCCGGGGATCGTGCTTGTCAAGGCGACAGTCAAACACCTTCTGAACTGAGGTACGTCAGGACACAAGTAGCATGTGATCATGGATTTTCTTGTTGAAAGATGAGACCTCGAATAAATGGCACAGCCGTCGCCCTAAACATGTCAGAAATGTAACGCCTGCTGTCCAAATTACTTGGCTTTGTAAACCAGAGGTAACAACGTTGAGCAGCCATTGCACCCAGTACTATCACACCAAGTGCTGGGCTAATATGACGATAGCGAACGCTGTCTGACAACATTCGTTCCTCTCGGAACCTCCACACACAGATACGTTCATCGTAATACTGTAAGCAGAACCAAGAGGTGTCGTTACTGGGCACCCAACAGTCGGCGTCCAGGCACTGTCTCACTGTCTGTGTGGACATATTACAAACAAGTCAATTTCCTGTTTCAAGGTGTGTGACGTGGCTGTACATTGCTAAGCAGCTATGTGAACCGAATGGCGTCAGTCCCGCAGGGCAACTTAAATCCTGCGTGCTGTTGGCTCAACACTGCAGAGTATCACTTTCCTTAACCCACAGATTCCATAGCCTCATGACAGTCGAGGAATCCTTATCATTGTAAGTAGAAATGTTGCAGTATGATAATCCGAAGCCCTGACGAATTCATACCTGTGTTATTACACACATCAAAAAAAGTTTTGCATCACCTCGGTTCCGAGAGTTCTGGAACCTGTACAGAAAATTGGAATAGAGATCAACATAAACATCATTTCCGCCGTTTTTATTAGTCATGAAAATCACACATTGCATGTCGTAGCACCATACAGCGAGACCTTCAGAGGTAGTGGTCCAGATTGGTGTACACACGGGTACTTCTAATACCCAGTAGCACGTTCTCTTGAATTGATGCATGCCTGTATTCGTCGTGGCATACTATCACAAGTTCATCAAAACACTTTTGGTCACAATTGTCCCACTCCTCAACGGCGATTCGGTGTAGATCCCTCAGGGTGGGGGTGGAACACATTGTCCATAAACAGCCCTTTTCAATCTCTCCCAGGCATGTTCGATAGGGTTGTCTGGAGAACGTGCTGGCCACTCTAGTCGAACAATGTCGTTATCCTGAAGGAAGTCATTCACAAGAGGTGCACGATGAGGGCGCAAATTGTCCATGAAGACGAATGTCTCGCCAATATGCTGCCGATATGGTTGCACTATCGGTCGGAGGAGGGCATTCACTTGTCGTACAGCCGTTACGCCGCCTTCTTTGACCACCAGCGGCGTACGTCGGCCCCACATAACGCCACCCCAAAACATCAGGGGACCTACACCTTGCTGCACTCGCTGGACAGTGTGTCTAAGATGTTCAGTCAGACCGGGCTGTCTCCAAACACGTCTCCGACGATTGTCTGGTTGAAGGCATATGCGACACTCATCGGTGAAGAGAACGTGATGCCAATCCTGAGCGGTCCATTCGACGTGTTGTTGGGCGCATATTTACCACGATACATGGTGTCGTGGCTGCAAAGATGGACCTCGCCTTGGACGTCGGGAGTGTAGTTGCCCATCATGCAGCCTAATGCGCAAAGTTTGAGTCGTAACGCGATGTCCTGTGGCTGCACGAAAAGCATTATTCAACATGGTGGAGTTGCTGTCAGTGTTCCTCCGAGCCATAATCCGTAGGTAGCCGTTATGCACTACAGTAGTAGTCCTTGGGCGGCCTGAGAGAAGCATGTCATTGACAGTTCCTGTCTCTCTATATCTGCTCCATGTCCGAACAACATTGCCGACGGTATTGACCGTCTGACATGGCTGAACTACAGCCAACATGAGCCGTGTACCTCCTTCGTGGTGGAATGACTGGAACTGATCGGCTGTCGGACCCCCCTTCGTCTAACAGGCGCTGCTCCTGCATGGTTGTTCTCATCTTTGAGAGGGTTTAGTGACATCTCTGAACAGCCAAACAGACTGTGTCTGTGATACAATATCCACAGTCAACGTCTGTCTTCAGGAGCTCTGGGAACCGGGGTGATGCAATTTTTTTTTTAGATGTGTGTAGATGTTTCTCCTTCTTACACGAGGCATAACACGACCTTCTCACAAAGAAATAACTTTCAAATGCTATTTCTGAATGAGAATCCCACTGCATAATCTTTCCTTCACTATGGAATATAAAAGCGTTACTCCTACCTATTTCACGGGGTTGTGCTGAAATGCTAATCATATGCTTGTAGGCATGAAACACACTTATTGCCTTAAGTTCATAGGCTTCTATGGCCAGTGTCATTTTGAATAACATAATTTTGGGTACCACAACAAGTCATTATAAAATACTAAAACAACTGGTCGACGTTTCGACTGACTTTGCAGCGGTTCTCTTCAGGGGAGTTAACCGCCCTGAAGAAGACCTCTGCAAAATCGGTCGAAACATCGGCAATTTAGAGGCTTTAATGTCTTATAATGACGCGTCCTAATATCCAAAATTATTTTGTTCACACTTCGTGCAATTTTCATCGTGGGGCAATCGTAATGGTTCAAATGGCTCTGAGGACTATGGGACTTAACATCTATGGTCATCAGTCCCCTAGAACTTAGAACTACTTAAACCTAACTAACCTAAGGACATCACACAATACCCAGCCATCACGAGGCAGAGAAAATCCCTGACCCCGCCGGGTATCGAACCCGGGAACCCGGGCGTGCGAAGCGAGAACGCTACCGCACGACCACGAGATGCGGGCGGCAATCGTAATGCCCACCAGTGTAGTTAAAAGACATAATGGAATAATGTGGTTTCCGTAGTGATGGGACTGAATCACAGACTGTTATTGATGACGAGAGGATGGGCGAAAGGAGCCGATCTGGTCATTTCGTAGAAACAAATGTGATTTTATGGGATAATGAAGTTACATTCAAACCAACCGGTCTCCGTGGTCTCCTGGTCGACAGAAATGTCGTCTCTTTGTAAATTATTTTCAAACATTTCGACCTCCTATGTGAAATCCTCTGCAGTTCGTTCAAATAGGTGGTTCCTGAGCGTTATCTCTACTGTATGTCTATGCATAAGAAGGAACATAGGACGTGAGAAGTAGAGACAGCAGCCTTGTGTTTAGAACCCGCTTTCACTGTGGTAACGGTGACACGTCTCGTTTTTGAACTTCACGAAGCACAGATACCTTTGAGGAGTCAAAGTGTTCCCTAACCACTCCACTACCACCCAGAGTTACTCTCTCCTAATTGTTGACGTCATACATCTCGTCTGTGGATTTGACGTCAGATGATTAGGTGCTGATGGAGGCGGGGGAGTTTCTGATTGCCCAGTGGATCGGTGGCTGTGTGCCTCAATTCGATCTTGGACTCAGTAGTGCAGCGGCTGGACCTCCACGCAGGTGGTCCTGTTAGGATGGCGAACGATCTTTGGCGGCCTCATGGCTGAACTCTGGACTGCAGTGGATACCGACTCGATGACACCAATTCAATCGATACCCAGCCTGGCTGAGCGGGCAGTATCTGTATGCCCCAGGGCGGGCTTGTTCTGCACTGCCCACCTCAGGTGCCGCTGCCGCGACGCTGCTAAAGTCCCTAGAGTTGTGGTAAATTCACTGGTCATTGACCGGACGGTCTTGCCGTGGTAACGAGACATGAGGTATGAGGAAAAGCTGCGCCAGCTAGTTCCGGCAGGCAGCATGGTTTCGGCTACGAATCTTTACCTCGGTTCACATCGCTACATTGTGATGTATCCTATTCACCATGTCGTCAGAAGCATTCCTACTCCAACACTGCAGATACGTCTAGTTCAGTTTCTAATGGGTACGTATTTTGTCTTTAGATGATTTCCATGCGCCAAACAATGTAACTTGCTTAGAAAATCACTGGGATTCCCGAGTCGTGGCACTTGACTGTTGAAAAGCTTCCCACGAAGCTTTTTTTACTCAACTATTACCAAGAAACATCAAATCGGTTGCATGTAACAAGGATGAGTTTTTTCCTGCAAGAACCATGAATGTCAAACAGTAATTCTCTTACAGTTGTCAGTTTAATTACTTACTGCATATTCGTACTGTTGCATAATCACATAGTTGGACTGGAATCTATTTACCAAGTTGTTCGACCGTCATAATACGTTACCCGGCAAAAAATGAAGCGTTCAGAATGGAAGGACGAAACAAAATCAAAATTCACAGGCTGAGAGCGTGTGTGATGTTATGCAGTGATCACAAAATCGAGTCATACTTACGAGGAACTAAATGGAACGAGCTCACTTATGAATTAACTTAACACCCCCTCTGGCCTGAATGTGTGCTTTGATTCGCTTGGGTAGCTTGTAATAAAGCCATTACATTGTCAGAAGTCATTAGATGTAAGGCAACTGGTTTATTGGCCCGTTTGGAATACGCTCATCTTCTGAATGTCAAGTCAAGGAGACAAACTTTATACACGCAGTATGGAGTCATATGAATATGGCACATTCCAAAATGTACGTTACGTTTTGGAAAGACCACATACTGTCTGTATAAAGCTCTTCTCCCTGTTTGCTATTCTGAAGATGAGGGTCCTCGAAACACGTCAGTATAGCAGTTGCCTCATGTCCACTGACTAGTAAATATTTATCCAGCGTCAATATCAACACTGTTCAGCATTATAAATTTCAAATCAAATGGCACAATTTCAGAGACTTTACTGGTCTAATACAGACATAATTTTATGTATACTGACTGAAGAGGGAGTGAAAAATTGTACCAAAGCCGAGGATCTAACGCGGATTTCCTACTTACTAGGCAAATGCGTTGGCCACTAACCGTCCATGGCACAGTTGCTCACAATTTCACGGATTACCCTGGCACGCCTCCCACCTCAAACCAAATTCTCACTGCCGCCCCCAATCGACTTTAAATTCCCCCTTACACACGAACAGAATAGTCGAGATCTCCATGTTCTGGAATAGCGCTCAGGTACTTATGCAAATTAAATGTCACAATTTCAGAGACTTTACTGGTCTCATTTTGATATTTACAGCTCATTAAATTATTCCAAATAGTGTCATATAATGAACAATAAATGGGGATAAAATAAAAGTAATAGTCAGTGCACAACATATGCATCGAGTAGTACACTAAATATCATGTATTGTCTATTCCGATACGAAAGGCCTGTTACATTACAGCACACAACAATTGGAGCCTATAAAAGTGGAAACGTGGAACAGAGAGCGTAGTTCTGATGTTACTTTATCTAACTAATTTTCATTTCACCTCAAAGCCAGTACTGAAAAATGACTCTGAGCACAATGGGACTTAACATCTGAGGTCATTAGTCCCCTAGAACTTAGAACTACTTAAACCAAACTAACCTAAGGACATCACACACGTCCATGCACGAGGCAGAACTCGGACCTGCGCCCGTAGCGGTTGCGCGGTTCCGGACTGATGCGCCTAGAACCGCTCGACCACACCGGCCGGCAGAGCCCGTACTGCAAGGGGTGTTTTCGAGGCAAGCAATGTGTCCAACCTTGCGTGGAACCACTGCCGAGTAGGTAGATAGCTATCGCCAAATACACTGTGGCCGTTCTTTAGACTCTGGTACGTCACGCGTAGGTTTGAGCCGACTTGATTCGCTGAGAGCGATCTTGAAAAAAGTTGTCGCCAGTGGTCGGCGGAAGGTGCACGTGCCCGTCGACCTGGGACCGGACCGCAGCGACGCACGGATGCACGCCAAGACCGTAGGATCCTACGCACTGCCGTAGGGGACCTCACCGCCACTTCCCAGCAAATTAGGGACACTGTTGCTCCAGTGGTGTCGCGACAGGCGTGAATGGAGGGACGAATGGAGACGTGTCGTCTTCAGCGATGAGAGTCGCTTCTGCCTTGGTGCCAATGATGGTCGTATGCGTGTTTGGCGCCGTGAAGGTGAGCGCCACAATCAGGACTGCATACGACCGAGGCACACAGGGCCAACACCCGGCATCATGGTGTGGGGAGCGATCTCCTACACTGGCCGTACACCTCTGGTGATCGTCGAGGGGACACTGAATAGTGCACGATACATCCAAACCGCCATCGAACCCATCGTTCAACCATTCCTAGACCGGCAAGGGAACTTGCACGTCCGCATGTATCCCGTGCCACCCAACGTGCTCTAGAAGGTGTAAGTCAACTACTCTGGCCAGCAAGATCTCCGGATCTGTCACCCATTGAGCATGTTTGGGACTGGATGAAGCGTCGTCTCACGCGCTCTGCACGTCCAGCACGAACGCTGGTCCAACTGAGGCGCCAGGTGGAAATGGCATGGCAAGCCGTTCCACAGGACTACATCCAGTATCTCTACGATCTTCTCCATGGGAGAATAGCAGCCTGCATTGCTGCGAAAGGTGGATATACACTGTATTAGTGCCGACATTGTGCAAGCTCTGTTGCCTGTGTCTATGTGCCTGTGGTTCTGTCAGTGTGATCATGTGATGTATCTGACCCCAGGAATGTGTCAATAAAGTTTCCCCTTCCTGGGACAATGAATTCACGGTGTTCTTATTTCAATTTCCAGGAGTGTACATGGCGGCTTTCCTTCTACAACCCGAGATTGTGCTCTCCATCCCTAATGATTCCGTCGCCGACGAGTCGTTAAACCCCAACCATTCTTTCAAAAAACTAAAAAATGGGCTGAAAAAATTTCCTTCAAGTTAATTTGTATACCAGACAAGTATCACACACAATGGAAACACATTTCTAGTCCGAGGGAATAGAAAATATTGATCCCTCGACAACAGATGCTTTAGACCGCTGGAAATTACGTTGAAAATTAGCACTTCGATGGAACGAAATTTATGTCGTTTCTTCCATAAAATTCTCGAACGTTCCTCATAATACTGGACGTAGATGAAACTGTATATACAGTGAACCTATCGTACACGAAAATGTATTCATACACCCATCCTTCGCAGTTTGTCTTATTTAAGCTACACTTTACTCAAAATTGGTTTCATTGGCAGTTCTAAGCAAAATGGGTGTTTAAATAATATCCCATTATCAGGCTTTCTACAGCCCATAACATTTCTTAGGAATTTCCTCTGTTTATATTGTCTCGCGTAGTTTTCCAGTGCTCGAATCCACAAAGCTGTCTATAACTTTGGTACCTGCTACTACTATTTGTGCCAATAATAATTTTGTTTTCTTTGATATTTTACGAACACAAGCCTACCTGCTTTTAGCGAAACATTAACAGTTTCAAGTTAAATTTCGATGTGAAACAAGGAAAAGAAATGGAAATTCTGGGGTAATTAGTCGAACAATTCTGCTATCACATTGTTCGAGGTAACTCAGCCTCCGTCTCTTGTGATTCATCTTTTAACGCTGCTACTTACATTATTTTACATCTGCTCTGTTCCACGACAGGTATGACTACCAATAATAATGCTTGAAAGAGTCCTATACGATTAAAACGTTATTTCTCGAACTGCTCTGCTCAACTTTATTTGCTCGTTTAAAGCACCGTTATCATTTGTATGACTCTTTTCTCCAGACAAATCTGGCACATTCCAGGGGCTAACAATGCAAAAGAAATGTAACCCAAATCGTTTGATAAATATTGTTAAGGGCAGTGACGGACAAGTTCGGCCTGAGGAGGAAGTGAATTTATTCCTCATCAAATGATGTGGTAAATTACTTAGACGCTGGTTCCGTATTTTGGAGGACAGAGATTCATATCGCTATCTAAATTCAGGTTTTCGTTGATTTCGCTAATTTGCTTAGCTCGAATACAATAAGGACCATCCGACAGTTACAAGTAATTATAGTCTCATACTTCTTTTTCAGACTTATTTAGCATGTTTGTTTCTCGCATATTATACCGTTTTGGAGGAAAATAGTGTTTTCGGCGTCAGTTCGCAAAGTGCTATCTTATGAACATTATCTCGCTCCCTCCGAGATCGAGAAGACAGTAGATATCGGAGCACAGATTGAGAGAGGCTTTGTTTCTTGCTTCTGTAGTTCATTTGACATCCTTCGTTTTCGTTGATTGCGCTAATTTGCTTAGCTCGAATACAATAAGGACGATACGAAAGTTGCAAGTAATTATAGTCTCATATTGCTGAAATCTTTTTTTTCTTTTTCAGATTTATTTAGCATGTTTGTTTCTCGCATATTATACCGTTTTGGAGGAAAATAATGTTTTCGGCGTCAGTTCGCAAAGTGCGATCTTGTGAACATTATCTCGCTCGCTCCGAGATCGAGAAGACAGTACATATCGGAGCACAGATTGGGAGAGGCTTTGTTTCCTGTTTCTATAATTCATTCGATAGCCTTCGCCACTGTCACGTACTGAATAAAGCATGTGCTTACGGAATATCGTAACAGCTTCTTGGTTGTATTCAGTACTGTGTGGGATGCAGTATGCAGCAGAGGCATTATTGGCCCTTTTTTCATTCGAGAAATGGCTACTGGTGCACGTTATGTTGCAATTTTGGAACAATTTGTCGCCACACAGCAAACGTTAGAGGATCAACCAGGTAATGAATGGCTTATGCAAGATGGAGCCCGACCACAACGGACCGAACAAGTGTTTCGCTTTCTTGAGGAATACTTCGAGAATCGAGTTATTGCTTTGGAATATCCCAAATTTACTGGTGCAGGCATGGATTGGCCTCCATATTCGCCGGATGTGACTCCCTGTGACTTATTTTGTGGGGCACAGTGAAAGACATGGTCTACCTGAAGCATCCCGCCACGCTGGACGAGCTTGAATCGATGATCTCTGTGGCATGTGAATCCACTTCGGTTGAGAAACTACGAAATGTGATGGCGAATTTCATTCTTCGTTTGCGCCACCTCTGTAGTGCCAATGGTGAACATTTTGAAAACATTGTGACGTGATTGTTTGCAAAGATTGTTTTCATACGATTACTTCACCTATGTATGCTGATATGAGCTGTACAGCGTACAGAGCCATATGTTAGCAGCTTTTGTAACTATTATTTCAAGCTGCTGTATAAACTTCTTACAGCTTTCACAATAAACGTACCGTTTACTGCATTCCTCTATCGATCTTTGTTTTCGAGATATTTAATTTTGAAATCAGGGAGCCCTTTCCTGGACACCCTGTATCATTGCAATATATACATATCGATGTATCGAAGTACCTCTACATTAATGAAATCAAATCTGAATATTGTCACAGAAATATGTTAAATATTTTACGGAAACACAGTAGAATATTGCTGGTATCGGGAGTTGAGGTGAGGTGCCGTAATGGTTACGTGATTCAAATACCATTACAAGACTAAGAGACGTGTGTGTTCTGTGTGACAGGCCTGTGCCCGCACGAATGCTCCGAGGGCAGCTCGCCGGTGTGCGGCTCGGACCGGCGGACGTACCGCAGTGAGTGCGAGCTGCGGCGAGCCTCGTGCCGCCTGCCCGCCGACAGCCCGCCCCTCGCCGTGCTGCACGCCGGGCCTTGCCTGGGCCTGCCGCTGGCGCCGCCGCCCCCAGGTCAGCACTCCACTCCACTAAACTACACTACACTCAGTTATTTGGAAAGTAAGGAACGATCGGTCGCGAAATGGAAACCACAGTGAAAATCCGATGATGTTTTGCTCAGGTGTGTTGGGCAGTGTCTCTAGTATGCCCGTCGATCGCGTTACGTCGTTCTTTTTAGTTCTGAGCACACAGAGAGCACATAAAGCTACCTAGAACAATAGTGTCTGTCAACAAGTACGAGGGCCTGGTGTCGCCTGAAGCTATGCAGCCAACTTAACATGACTGTCGTGCATTTTCTTCTTCAAGACAAAACTCAGCCGCATTCTGCAGGGGCAATGAAAATGCTTCTGCATCGTTTTTTAGTCGAAATGTTTGATTACCCACAATACAGCCCGTAATTGTCTCCCTATGAGTTCCATCTCTGCTCACACGAACCGCTGGCTATGAAGACAACATTTTGACACAGATAACGAGCTGTAGGCCAGCGTAGAGAAGTGGCAGAAAGCAGTGGCAGCTGCCTTCTATAACGAGGGTATTGGAGAGTTGGTTCAACGCTACGACAAACGTCTAAATCGGATCGGCGACTATGGAGGTAAGTACCAGGAACTTGTAGCTAAGGTTGCAAATAGTTTCCACTTTCACGCTGGTTTCCATTTCGAGACCTATCAATCTTTTTTTTCTCTGGATAGCACTCGTACACCAGCCTTCCAACAGGATCCTTCCTACAGGATTGTCACCATATACATTGCCGTTTTAAAATAACTCGCATGCTCAGGTGTTTTTGGTAACGATCTTGCATATTAACATCTACACCACTGGCCATTAAAATTGCTACACCAAGATGAAATGCAGATGATAAACGGGTATTCATTGGACAAATATATTATACTAGGACTGACATGAGATTACATTTTCGCGCAATTTGGGTGCATAGATCCTGGGAAATCAGTACCCAGAACAACCCACTCTGCCCCTAATATCGGTCTTGATACGCCTGGGCATTGAGTCAAACAGAGCTTGGATGGTGTCTACAGGTACAGCCGCCCATGCAGCTTCAACACGATACCCCAATGCATCAACAGTAGTGAGTGGCGTATTGTGACGAGCCAGTTGCTCGGCAACCACTGACCAGACGTTTTCAGTTGATCAAAGATCTGGAGAATGTGCTGGCCGGGGCAGCAGTCGAACATTTTCTGTATCCATAAAGGCCCGCACAGGACCTGCAACATGCGGTCGTGCATTATCCTACTGAAATGTAGGGATCGAATGAAGGATAGAGCCACGGGTCTTAACACATCTGAAATGTAACGTCCACTGTTCAAAGTGCCGTCAGTCCGAACAAGAGGTGACTGAGACGTGTAACCAGTGGCACCGAATACCATCACGCCGGGTGATACGCCAGTATGGTGATGACGAATAAGCGCTTCCAATTCGCGTTCACCGCGATGTCACCAAAAACGGTTGCGACCATCATGATGCTGTAAACAGAACCTGGATTCAACCGAAAAATCACGTTTTGCCATTCGTGCACCCAGGTTCGTCGTTGAGTACACCATCGCAGGCGCTCATGTCTGTGATGCAGCGTCAAGGGTAACCGCACGCATGGTCTCCGAGCTGATAGTCCATGCTGCTGCAAACTTCGTCGACCTGTTCGTACAAATGGTTTTTGTCTTGCAAACGTCCCCATCTGTTGACTTAGGGATCGAGAGGTGGCTGCAAGATCCATTACAGCCACGCGGATAAGATGCGTATCATCTCGACTGCTAGTGATACGAGGCCTTTCGGATCCAGCATGGCGTACCGTATTACCCTCTTGAATCCATCGATTCCATATTCTGCTAACAGTCATTGGATCTCGACCAACGCGAGCAGCAGTGTCGCGATACGATAAACCGCAATCGCGATAGGCTACAGTCCGACCTTTATCAATGTTGGAAACGTGATGGTAAGCATTTCAGCTCCTTACACGAGGCATCACAACAACGTTTCACCAGGCAACGCCGGTCAACTGCTGTTTGTGTATGAGAAATCAGTTGGAAACTTTCTTCATGTCAGCACGTTTTAGGTGTCGCCACCGACGCCAACTTTGTGTGAATGCTCTGAAAAGCTAATCATTTGCATATCACAGCATCTTCTTCCTTTCGATTAAATTTCGCGTCTGTAGCACGTCATCTACGTGGTGTAGCAATTTTAATGGGCTGTAGTGTAAGTTCATTAGTCCTTTTTTGTCCCGTGTCCTCTCATCGATCAACCGCAGAGTTGGAAAAACTCACCCTATATACCTAAATCCATCTTTATAATCTGTATGGATTCCGAGGCGACTGGAAGATGTTTCGAATGCCAGCGGTGGTGCTACAGTGTATTAGTCACGTTGATGTGTCGTGTCTGTGGTGTTTCCGCGTTTTTATCACCTGCTCGTACAAAGACGAACACGAAGGCGGCGCGTGTAGAGGCTGTGCTTGGCGCGCCCGCAGGCAGCGAGCCCACGACGTCCTCGCCGGCCGGCGGCGGCGGCGGCGCCTCTCCCGCGGCCGGGGACGGCTGCCGCGGGGTGCGCTGCGACCTGGGCGCCACGTGCGAGCTGGACGAGGAGCAGCGGCCGCGCTGCGCCTGCCGCTTCAGCTGCCCGCCGGCGCCCGCGGGCCCGCGCGACGCATGGCTGTGCGCCTCGGACGGCGCCCTACACCCCAGCCTCTGCCACCTGCGGCACGCCGGCTGCCTCGCCGGCGACGAGCTGCGCCTGCGGCCCAGGGAGCTCTGCGTCGGTGAGGCGACACACCCCATACTCTTCTCCTGTGTTTCACACGCACACACGTTCACCTTAGCGAACGTTTCACCTAGGTTTTACGAAGAACGAGGAAGACTGCCTCTGAAATTCTGAAGGTGGCGGCAATAAAATAGAGGGGGTGAAAGGCTATTTGTACAGAAACCAGATGGCAGTTATAAGAGTCGACGGGCATCAAAGAGAAGCACTGGTTGGGAATGGAGTGTGATATGGTTGTAGTCTATCCCCGATGTTATTCAGTCTATATATTGAGCAGGCAGTAAAAGAAACAGAAGAAAAATTCGGAGTAGGAATTAAAATCCATGGAGAAGAAATAAAAACTTTGAGGTTCGCCGATGACATTGTAATTCTGTCAGAGAAAGCAAAGGACCTGGAAGAGCAGCTGAACGGAATGGACAGTGCCTTGAAAGGAGGATATAAGATGAACATCAACAAAAGCAAAATGAGGATAATGGAATGTAGTCGAATTAAATCGGGTGATGCACAGGGAATTAGTTTAGGAAATGAGACGCTTAAAGTAGTAAATGAGTTTTGCTATTTGCAAAATAACTGATGATAGTCGAAGTAGAGAGGATATAAAATGTAAACTGGCAATGGCAAGGAAAGCGATTCTAAAGAAGAGAAATTAGTTTACATCGAATATAGCTTTAAGTCTCAGGAAGTCTTTTCTGAAAGTATTTGTATGGAGTGTAGCCATGTATGGAAGTGAAACGTGGACGATAAATAGTTTGCACAAGAACATAAGCTTTCGAAATGTCGTGCTACAGAAGAATGCTGAAGATTAGATGGGTAGATCTTATAAGTAATGAGGAGGTATTGAATAGAATTGGGGAGGAGTTTGTGGCACAACTTGACTAGAAGAGGGCCTCGGTTTGTAGGAAATGTTCTGAGGCATCAAGGGATCACCAATTTATCACTGGAGGGCAGCGTGGAGGGTAAAAGTCGTAGAGGGAGACCAAGAGATGAATACACTAAGCAGATTCAGAAAGATGTAGGTTGCTGTAGGTACTGGGAGCTTGCACAGGCCGCGCGGGATTAGCCGAGCGGTCTTAGGCGCTGCAGTCATGGACTGTGTGGCTGGTCCTGGCGGAGGTTCGAGTACTGCCACAGGCGCGCGCGCGCGCGCGCGCGCGCGCCTGTGTGTGTGTTTGTGTGTGTGTGTGTGTGTGTGTGTGTGTGTGTGTGTGTGTGTGTGTGTGTGTTTGTCCGCAGGATAATTTAGGTTAAGTAGTGTGTAAGCTTAGCGACTGGTGACCTTAGCAGTTAAGTCGCATAAGATTTAACACGCATTTGAACATTTTTGAGCTTGCACACGTTATAGTAGCACGGAGAGCTGCATCAAACCAGTCTCAGGACTGAAGCCCACAACAACCACAACATTCTGTCGAGGAGCTCCTGGAAGAGCTGAAAAATTAAGCAAATTCCAGTGTTACATTGTTGATTTTCTTTATTTAAACTTACTACTTACCGCCTGAATGTTGTTGTTGTTGTCTTCAGTCCTGAGACTGGTTTGATGCAGCTCTCCATGCTACTCTATCCTGTGCAAGCTGCTTCATCTCCCAGTACCTACTGCAACCTACATCCTTCTGAATCTGCTTAGTGTACTCATCTCTCGGTCTCCCTCTACGATTTTTACCCTCCACGCTGCCCTCCAATGCTAAATTTGTGATCCCTTGATGCCTCAAAACATGTCCTACCAACCGATCCCTTCTTCTAGTCAAGTTGTGCCACAAACTTCTCTTCTCCCCAATCCTATTCAATACCTCCTCATTAGTTACGTGATCTATCCACCTTATCTTCAGTATTCTTCTGTAGCACCACATTTCGACAGCTTCTATTCTCTTTTTGTCCAAACTAGTTATCGTCCATGTTTCACTTCCATACATGGCTACACTCCAAACAAATACTTTCAGAAACGACTTCCTGATACATAGATCTATATTCGATGTTAACAAATTTCTCTTCTTCAGAAACGCTTTCCTTGCCATTGCCAGTCTACATTTTATATCCTCTCTACTTCGACCATCATCAGTTATTTTACTTCCTAAATAGCAAAACTCCTTTACTACTTTAAGTGTCTCATTTCCTAATCTAATTCCCTCAGCATCACCCGATTTAATTTGACTACATTCCATTATCCTCGTTTTGCTTTTATTAATGTTCATCTTATATCCTCCTTTCAAGACACTGTCCATTCCGTTCAACTGCTCTTCCAAGTCCTTTGCCGTCTCTGACAGAATTACAATGTCATCGGCGAACCTCAAAGTTTTTACTTCGTCTCCATGAATTTTAATACCTACTCCGAATTTTTCTTTTGTTTCCTTTACTGCTTGCTCAATATACATATTGAATAACATCGGGGAGAGGCTACAACCCTGTCTCACTCCTTTCCCAACCACTGCTTCCCTTTCATGCCCCTCGACTCTTATTACTGCCATCTGGTTTCTGTACAAATTATAAATAGCCTTTCGCTCCCTGTATTTTACCCCTGCCACCTTTAGAATTTGAAAGAGAGTATTCCAGTCAACATTGTCAAAAGCTTTCTCTAAGTCTACAAATGCTAGAAACGTAGGTTTGCCTTTTCTTGATCTTTCTTCTAAGATAAGTCGTAAGGTCAGTATTGCATCACGTGTTCCAACATTTCGACGGAATCCAAACTGATCCTCCCCGAGGTCTGCATCTACCAGTTTTTCCATTCGTCTGTAAAGAATTCGCGTTAGTATTTTGCAGCCGTGGCTTATTAAACTGATAGTTCGGTAATTTTCACATCTGTCAGCACCTGCTTTCTTTGGGATTGGAATTATTATATTCTTCTTGAAGTCTGAGGGTATTTCGCCAGTCTCATACATCTTGCTCACCAGCTGGTAGAGTTTTGTCATGACTGGCTCTCCCAAGGCCGTCAGTAGTTCTAATGGAATGTTGTCTACTCCGGGGGCCTTGTTTCCACTCAGGTCTTTCAGTGCTCTGTCAAACTCTTCACGCAGTATCGTATCTCCCATTTCGTCTTCATCTACATCCTCTTCTATTTCCATAATATTGTCCTCAAGTACATCGCCCTTGTATAAACCTTCTATATACTCCTTCCACCTTTCTGCCTTCCCTTCTTTGCTTAGAACTGGGCTGCCATCTGAGCTCTTGATATTCATACACGTTGTTCTCTTCTCTCCAAAGGTCTCTTTAATTTTCCTGTAGGCAGTATCTATCTTACCCCTAGTGAGATAAGCTTCTACATCCTTACATTTGTCCTCTAGCCATCCCTGTTTAGCCATTTTGCACTTCCTGTCGATCTCATTTTTGAGACGTTTGTATTCCTTTTTGCCTGCTTCATTTACTGCATTTTTATATTTTCTCCTTTCATCAATTAAATTCAATATTTCTTCTGTTACCCAAGGATTTCTAGCAGCCCTCGTCTTTGTACCTACTTTATCCTCTGCTGCCTTCACTACTACATCCCTCAGAGCTAGCCATTCTTCTTCTACTGTATTTCTTTCCCCTATTCCTGTCAATTGTTCCCTTATGCTCTCTTTGAAACTCTGTACAACCTCTGGTTCTTTCAGTTTATCCAGGTCCCATCTCCTTAATTTCCCAAATTTTTGCAGTTTCTTCAGTTTTAATCTACAGGTCATAACCAATAGATTGTGGTCAGAGTCCACATCTGCCCCTGGAAATGTCTTACAACTTAAAACCTGGTTCCTAAATCTCTGTCTTACCATTATATAATCTATCTGATACCTTTTAGTATCTCCAGGGTTCTTCCGCCTGAATATGTTCTTTATATTTCATTTTATCTGTTTCTACTATCGTGTTATAATTTCATGTATTGACTCGTTCAATGACCATGGAGACTTCTCGTTAATTTGGTACCACGGAACAATAAATAAATAAAAATAAAAAATAGCAGACAACGAAGTCACTAGAGATGAAGAACAAGCTCGGATTGGGGAAGGGTGGGGAAGGAAATCGGCTGTGGCCTTTCAAAGGAACCATCCCAGCATTTGCCTAAAGCAATTTAGGCAAATCACAGGAAACCTAAATCAGGATGACAGGACGTGGATTTGAATCTTCGCCCTCCTTAATGCGAGTCCAGTATGCACTGCGCGACCTCGTTCTGAACAAAGAAAGAGTATCGATGGTTCGACATATACTAAAAGATAGCTGTTCGAAACATAGATACTTATCTGATTTGTCATATAAAGCGGCCGATTTGTCCGAGCGGTTCTAGGCGCTTCAGTCTGGAACCGCGCTCCTGCTACGGTCGCAGGTTCGAATCCTGCCTCAGGCATGGATATGTGTCATGTCCTTAGGTTAGTTAGAGCACTGATGACCTCAGATATTACGTCCCATAGTGCTTAGAGCCATTTGAACCACTTTGTCTTATAAAAGATTGTTGTTCGTACTGAAATTGCATAAAAGCTGACTGATCACTTAAATTAATCAAAATGGTAGATTAAACCGAGCCAGTGGTAGAATCACTTAATAAATTTCGGAGATAAACTGAAAAATATCTCCAAAGCACCTTACTCTCTTAGTTCAACAATTATCGATCGAAAATCGACGATCAGAGGGTACGCCTCTGTGAACGAAATCTAGGGCACATTCTAAATCAGTGTCTCTTTTGGGATCTGCGGAAGGCTGAGAGTGTTTGACTAACAGCTTACGCATATCACTAACCATGTAACCAATCTGCCTCTAGGATCAGCATAAAGTTTTCTTTCTTCTACTTAATCCTAGAACACATTGTTACTAAAACATCGTAAGTTTTACAACTCGATATTTTATTCAAAATAAGTCATAATTTATACTAGGGTCGTTGCGAAAGTAATGCCTCCCAGTTTTATTCATGGAAATTAAATGAGATACATAAATTCAATGGCACATCTAAATAGAGCAATATTCGAGCTACAGACTGTCATTATTCCTTACAGTCACCACCATTCGTTATGCACTTTTGCCAACGATGAACCAGGTCTCGCTTGTAAAACTCGGAACCAGCTGAAGCTAACGGCTTCCTTACAGCTTTGACAACAGCATCCGAGTCTTGTTAATGCTCGCCACGTAGACCATCTTTGAGAGTCCCAAAGAGATGGAAGTCGGTAGGCGCTAAATTGTGATGCGTTAAGACAGTCCAGCCGAATTTTGCAATGAGTTTTGTGGTCGCAAAACTGGTGTGGAGCCTGGCGTTACCATGTCGCATGTGAAAATTGCTTTTCTTGTCTGGCCTTACGCTGGAAATTAGGGTTTCCAGTTTAGTCAGTGTCGTCTTGTGGCGTACTGAATGAACAATTTCTCCTGGCTCCAGGACATCCAAAAGAACCACACTTGGTTAACCTAAAATACTATGTACATTACTTTACCTGCAGACCGCTGTGTCTTGAATTTTTTCTGTGGCGGAGAATACGCATGTCGCCATTCCATGGACTGTCTTTTGGATTCCGGCTCGCAGTGGTGACACCAAGTGTCATCTTCGGTGACGATGCTATTCACAATATTGTCACCTTCAGCTTCATATTGGTCCAGCACGTCCCGACAAATTTCCATTCGATAACTTTTTTGTTCTTCTGTAAGCATCCGCGGGACCCGTCTCGCACAGACTTTGTGATAACCAAGACATTCCAAAGTTGTTTCCAAGGCCTTACAGCCGACATTCAGTTATCTACGCGTCTCTCTTGTCGTTATCCGCCGATCAGCACGGACGAGATGATCAAGATGCTCTTCATTGCGAGAGATGACAGCTGTGCGGGGTCGACTGGGCCGTCGCTTGTCCTACACTCCCTTTTCACCATCTTGAAAATGCCCTACCCATCGTCTCACATTGCTCACGTCTACTGAATCATCTCCATGCATCTTTAGCACGCGTCGAAGGATTTCAATCGGACAGTTTCCTCAGCAGTGAGGAATTCAATCACACATCGCAGTTTTATATACGCCTCTATTTTGGAACACTCCTCTGCTGGCGCCAACTACCGCAGAACAACGGAACCACCTCAAGTGAGAGAGGAAGGTTAAAGCATTAGCTCTACACCAACGGCGTCTGGCGCGGACATCCAAAGTCACCACAAAAAAATAGGAGGCATTACTTTCGGAACGACCCTCATAGTTCATGCGCTATTTAATCAAATTGATAAGGTCTACAATGATATGTCTCATACAAAATACGTACAAAATATCCTGTTTTATAACTTAAACTGACAACACCAGATTGGTGGGAGCTGCGAACGGGAACCAACTGCAATCGCAAATTTTACGAGGATTGAGTACTCTAGCTTTAAAAAAGGAAATAAATGGGGCTGTTTGCCAAAGAAAAGGACGTAGGATGTATCCTAACAAATATAGACTGGTATTCATTGGATAATTTATTAGCGATAGACTAAAAGTCAATTAAAACTGGACTGAACATTTATTAATTCCAGGATTTATAAAGAGAGCACGAAACACTTACATTAGAACATAGTGAGTTCCTGGCTCCTCATTTACTAAGCAGATGAGTCAAAAATTAATGAAATGCTTGCTTCATGGACCCATGAACAATTTATAAGTTCTAAAATACAGATAGTTTGATGGGCAGGTACAACACACATGTTTACACATTTACAGTAGCAAGACACAGAAAAAAAGAGAGCCGAGAAGTGTTAAAGCATGCAGCATAATTAAGTGTAGTCGACAAAAAGGCATATTCCTACCAGTTATGTGTAACTAATGAACAGACAAGAAACCGCCAACATAAAACTACACTATAATATTCACGATCTCAACCATGGACTAGCCATGCCCAGTGGTTCGTACACACAGAACAGTCACGTAGGGGAAAGAGTCACTGAACGTTGCGAACAGCCAGAAACATAAATCGGAATTAACACAAACGAGAATCGAAATTAGTTTAAAGCCTAACGGTACAGAAGGAAACTGACAAACGAGGACCTGAGCACTCATTCGTTTTTCAATGCGTGGTCCAAGTTACACAAGCAAGACAATGGAATATTGAAAAATTTGTTGCTCCAAACAAAATTGGAAATTTATTGCAAAATAAAACAGAGCCACAGAACTGAAGGCTCTCTAAATGACATAGAAACACACAGATTCGACCAGACAAAGGTACTTAGAAATTGCAGAGCAAAATGAAGTTAATAAGAATAGAATAATAACGCAAGAAACAAAAACAGAAGCAGATGCTCACTGAAAAGACAAGAATGCTAGCTGAAGCCGAGCACAGGTCGTCCACTACTTTTCCACATTCCTAAGTTCTGAACAAAGCAACTATCTACGAAAGTCGAGTAATGGCCTAAGCCGAGCACTCCCTATGTTGAATAAACTACACGACATGATTGACAAGACCGAAGGCTGTGAAAGAAATGGATTAATACTTCGGCTAGGCTGAAACACACAAAGTCACCATACTAAAGCTATTGTAGACCACTCACGAGCGACGTAACTCATCAAGGTAACGAGTGCCTGAGCACGCTAACAAAATCGGGATCTACATAGGTAGCTACGAAGTGGCTAGAAAAAAGCCTTTCCACAGCTTGCCAGCTTCAACCGGGGGGGGGGGGGGGGGGGGGGGGGGGGGTTGACTGACTAAGTTTAACTACATCCACGGTCAAACACTTTGACAGACCAATACACAGACACATTCATTTAATACGTCATTTAAAGAGAGGAGGAATGGAAAAGAAACATAGGAATATAACGTTAAACATAAAGAAGGCCGCGGAAGGTAGAGGAAACACAGATTCTTAATGAATCTACATATATACTCGAAATACAGTCATGAAACGGAATAGTTGTAGAAAATGTGCGGAACTGCTGGCAGATAAGGACACTCTCAGCTGCTCACTCGCAGCATGATTTACTAAAACACCAAAAGTGTCGTGTACTAACAATTTGGAAAATAAAATTAACTTCAGTAATACATTATGAAATTCCTCATACAGAGTTATTTAAATACAAAATCCAGTCACAGATTCAATTCTATTCAAGTCTAACACTGACGTGGAACAAGTTATGTTTCTATTCAATGAACCATAAACACAAAAGCCTTTGCAAACTGTAAACATTCACAGCCGGAAATCCACAACTAATAAAATGTTCCGGGCTATTATGCCGTGGTCGAATGTATTTCACCTTAAAATCAAACGTTTCATTCCCATCTGCAGAGGATTTTTTGAAGGAAGATCGTAGCTTGGTTGAATGTCCGATTCACACCCTGGCTCGCTACTAACTGCAGCTACCGCGCAGTGGCGTGACGTCACGTGTTTGGAATACGCGAGTGGAATTGGCCGTTGTCGACTGCCCTCGTCCGCTGTTTGCTGTCACCCCATGGTGGAAGACTGGTTCACATCTTCTTCGGCAACGGAATCCACATGTCATTCAATTTCACACCCTCCTCTTTCCTCTTGAAATTCTTGTTTTTTTTTTTTTTATATAATCTCTATGGTCTCTCTGAACAACCTTTTATGGTATCCATTTGTGACAGCCAATACTTGAGTAAACATATTCTCACCCGCTGAACTGTCACTCTCCCCTCTTCTGCAATTGTCCTGGAGCTCTTCTAGTAGTTTTTTGACTGTCCTTTTTGTAGTACCCGCGTGCATCTCCTACAACTACACGGAATCCTATAAATTCCTGCTTTTTTTCCAGCGGTTGGCAAGAATCCTTGGCCGATTGTAAGTGATTTGGTATCTTCCGGGTGGGTTTGTAGATTACCCCAATGTTTCACTTTTTCAAGTAGCGGCCTTAATGAAGGGCTGGAAAACTTTTGGTTTCGCCACAGCGTGATAGCAACAGCGGACGGCGGCAGTCGACAATGGCCAATGGCGCTCGGTATTCAAAACATGTGACGTCACGCCACTGCACGGAAGCGGAATTTTGCTGTAGTCACAGCGAGCCATGGTGTGAATCGGACATTCCAGGAAGCTACTATCCTCACTGAAAATATCCTCCGCTGATGGGAACGAAACGTTATAGGGTGAAATCGATTCGGTCACGGCATGATAGCCCGGAACATATTATTAACTGTTAGACTGCCATTACACAGTGGCACACCACCAGTCCGCAATGCCAGTTTGTCTGTCGTAATACGGAAGAAAAACGTTCATCCCTCCCCTAGGAAGCAGTAATTGGAAAACAGCATGAAAGGAAGAGGAGGCACATGGTTTGACCGTATGAATGGAAAGGACACCATGCACGGCAAATCTTTCGAAAATATCTTCGGCTCACAGAGCGAACTGCGGACTCGCATAGTATCGGCGATCGCTGTAGCCACGTGCATTCTCTGGCGACGCGGCCAGGTCGCTATCGTGATTACTCCATACACATCTGATTTTAAGTGATGGCTTTCATTCTTTTGCCCGGTGTAGGGCAGCAGCTCGAAGTGGCATGTACAAGTCGTTGGAACTCCCCTGCAGAAAACTTGACCCATCCTGCCTCTACAGTCGTCCATAACTGCGAAAGATTTGCCGGTGGAAGAGTTTTTTCACGAACTGACTCTCGATTACGTAATGTGAATGTTCAACGGGATTCATGTCTGGCGATCTGGCAGGCCAAAGCATTTGCTTCAACTGTCCAGAATGTTAAAACTTCTTGGCAGATTAAAACTGTGTGCCGGACCGAGACTCCAACTCGGGACCTTTGCAATTCCTCTACCATCTGAGCTACCCAAGCACGACTCACACCCCGTCCTCATGGCTTTACTTTTGCCAGTATCTCGTCTCCTACCTTCCAAACTTTCGAATCTCGATCCGGCAGACAGTTTTAATCTGCCAGGAAGTTTCATATCAGCGCACATTCCGCTGCAGAGTGAAAATCTCATTCTCTGTGGCTAAGCCATGTCTCCGAAATATCCTTTTTTTCAGGAGTGCTGGTTCTGCAAGGTTCGCAGGAGAGCTTCTGTAAAGTCTGGAAGGTAGGAGACGAGGTACTGGCAGAAGTAAAATTGTGAGGACAGAGCGTGAGTCGTGCTTGGGTGGCTCAGATGGTAGAGCACTGGCCCGCGAAAGGCAAAGGTCCGGAGTTCGAGTCTCGGTCCGGCACACAGTTTTAATCTGCCAGGAAGCTTCATATCAGCGCACACTCCGCTGCAGAGTGAAAATGTCATTCTGTCCAGAATGTTCTCCAAACCAATCGCGAACAGGTGTGGCACGGTGACATGACGCATTGTCATCCGCAAAAATTTTATCGTTGTTTGGGAACAAGAATTTCATGAGTGACTTCAAATGGTCTCCAAGTGTTCAAAATCCAGATGGGCCGTCCAGTCCGTGTAACCACAGCCCACTCTGTTATGGAGCCACCACCACCTTACACAGTGCCTTGTTCACAAGTTAGGTCCACGACTTCGTGGGGTCTGCTCCACACTCGAAACCTACCATCAGCTCTTACCAACTGAAATCTCGACTAATCTGACCTGGTAATGATTTTCCAGTTGTCTAGACTCCAACCGATACGGTCACGAGCCCAGAAGTGGCGCTGCAGACGACGTAATGGTTGGTTGGTTGATTTAGGGGAGCGGACCAAACAGCGGGTCACCGGTCCCAACGGATTAGGGAAGGGTGGGGAAGGAAGTCGGCCGTGTCCTTTCAAAGTAACCATCCTGGCATCTGGCTAAGCGATTTAGGGAAATCACAGAAAACCTCAGTCAGGGTGGTCGGACGCGGGTTTGAATCGTCGCGTCCCCCCGAATGCGAGTCCAGTATGCTAACCACTGCGCCACCTCACTCACTGGCGACGTTAGGCTTCTAGCAAAGGCACTCGTGTCAGTCGATCTACTACCATTGCCCATTAACGTCAAATTTCGGGGCACTGTCCTAACGGATACGTTCGTAGTACATCCCACATTCAGTTCTGGTGTTGCTTCACGCTGCTTAGTTTTCTGTTAGCAGTGACTATGCAAAACGCGGCTGCTCTTGGGCTTCGAGTGAAAGCCGTCGGTCACTGTGATGCCCGTGGTAAGAGATAATGCCCGAAAATTGATACTCTCGCCACAGTCTTGACACTGTGGATCTCGGAATATTGAAATCTCTACCGCTTTCCGATATCGTATGTCCCATGCGGCTAGCTCCAACTGCCATCCTGCTTTCAAAATTCCGATCGTTCAGCCATAATCAAGTTGGAAATCTTTTCACGTAAGTTATCATTTCACCTAAGTACAAACATCACCTCACCAATGCACTGCCCTTTTGTACCTGGTGTATTTGATATTACCAACATCTGTATACCTGTATGTGCATATTGCTATCCCATGACTTTTCTCACGTCAGTATAGTGTCACAATGTATGAAACCTTTACAGTTCAGAATCTTCGTACTTAGTTATTATACTATCACCTCTGGAGAGATAGAGCGTATGAGCACGTAATAAACAACTGAAGGTGTTCAAAAATTTTTATTTATAAAGAACTAAAAACGAGTAACGAATTTTGAATATTGCGAGAGAGTCCTAATACAGTCATATAACATTAGTTACAATGAACTGATGTAAAAACGAATGTATTATGAACGTATCTCATAAAAGATTTATTGCACTACTGTAACTTGTGCGCACAAAATGTTTGAAAATTTTGCATTTCGTAAACTGTGCACACAACAGTTTGAAAATTTGCATATCATGTCTTATTAATAACATTGTACCTTCTAATATAGGAAATGGTTTGGAAATGACCTAAAATGTTCGAAACTAGTCACTAATAAAACCTTCATAAATAAATTACAAATTACAGATTAACATGGAAGGGGAAGCTATGAATCCAATGACCGCAATCACGAGACGATTATGTCTCTATTAAATGTGTCGCAAAATTTAATATGCAAATTTCTCGTGCAAAATCAGTTTTGCTCGATATTCTCCACCCTTTGATAAGCTGCTGAAGTACACTGTCAGAACATAAGGTTACAATAATTTTGATACTCGCCAAAAAATAATATACTCCAGGGCAGTTTCAAATTACTTAACATGTAGTAGTTTGGATTTTAGAAGAGTTGTAAGCTGCGAATGCTGTTTATACAATCAGTCACAAAATATTACAAGGCTTAAGTAATAAATTATCGACAGTTGGTATTTTTTGTATTCTCTTCAAGACATTTGATTGTGTACATCATGTTACAGTATTAGAAAACTCAAATTTTATGAAATCGATGCGTTTACACACAACAGCTTTGGATCACACATCACAAAAAGAACGCAAAAAATACTGCAGAGTTATTCAAACAATGTTGGAAACATTGACAGAAGTGTGAAGAATATACGAGGATGTAAGCATTGGAGATATGACTCACAGTTGGGCAAAAAGAAGCCGGTTGGAGTGTTTGGCGAATCGCTTGGCATTTAAATGGAGCGATGCCATTATTCGACGATATTCGCCGGTAAGGGTGAACAATAGCCAAGCAGAGTGTCAAGAAGGAAGCAGTCGACATGGAGAGACGATGGACCGTGGGAATCGAGCAGTCGTCAGAGAGGCATTCAGTACCTCTGATTAGTCATTTTCATCGATTCGACGTGCAACTGGTACGTAACGGACCATTAACAGACGGCACACAGAAAGGGGGCTGAGCTCACAGCAGCTCTCGCGCCGATTACCGTTGTCATCTGTACCCCAGGAAGCCCGTTAGCAGTGATGTCGGGCACTTCCGGCCTGAAATGTCATTGTCTGGATTGGAATTGTCTTCACTGATGAGTTCCGCTCCGAAGTGAGCCCCGGTGACAAGTGCAGACGTCTCTAGGGAGGCGCCCAAACAGCACTGGGATACCAACTTGACTGTCGCCCGCCGTACGGCCCGATAGCCAGAAGTGATTGTCTGGGCCGCCATTTCTTCTCACAGCAGGACCCCTTTGGTTGTCATCTGCTGCACCCTTGCAGCACAGCACAGTGGTACATTGACGATTTGTTGCCCTTTATGGCAAGCCGTCCTGGGCTTACATATTACCAAGATAACGCCCGCCTGCATACGGCGAATGTTTCTAGTGTTTGCCTCCGTGCTTTCCAAGCCCCACTTTGGTCAGCGAGGTAGTCTCCTCAATTGAGAATGATAGGAGCGTTATAGACAGGACCCTCCAACCATCTCGGAATTTTGACGATCTAACGCAGCAGTTGGACATAATTTGGCACGATATACCTCAGAAAGAAATCCATGGACTCTATCAATCAACGCCAAGCGGAATAATTGGATGTAGAAGGGCTATAAGTGGACCAACGCGCTACTGACTTGTACAGTTTGTGAAGTTAATTTGTGAAGTTCTTCCTCTTCAGTAATCCATCCAATTTTTCTGAAATAATAACTTTTTGTTTGTCTGTGAATGTAAACCACGTCTATCAACTTTCTTCCCATTCGGATAATTCCTACGTGGTATGTCGTTTTTCGTCGTAGGGTGTATATTTCCTAGTGAATCTCGTCATAAACAATCCATCAATTTGAGAAGAATAGTGATGTCCATTTTCACAACAGACCTTTGGTTCAGATGGCTCTGAGCACTATGGGACTTAACATCTGAGGTCATAAGTCCCCTAGAACTTAGAACTACTTAAACCTAACTAACCTAAGGACATCACACACATCCATGCCCGAGGCAGGATTCTAACCTACGACCGTAGCAGTCGCGCGCTTCCGGACTGAAGGGTCTAGAACCGCTCGGCCACCGCGGCCGGCCATACCTTTACTACACGTTATTAAACAATACAGGCTATTTCACAGAAGCATTTCTATTTTTTTTAATTGTAGCTTGTAGAAAAAAATAAAAAATAAAAGAAACTGGTTTTAAGTGTAGTTGCATCAGCAGGACTAAAATATAGGGTGTTTGAAAAGGAATGTACGTACTACAAAGTATTATTTTGTCCAAACTATCGATCGCTTCTGAAACACTATTATTTTTGCTCCTCATCACTTCAATAAATAGTAAAGACGATTTACAAAGAATTTCTGTCAAAAAGTTGTATAATTTTGAGAAAAGTGTGTAAGACAAAATAGTCTCGTTTTCGTAAGTTTAAACAGTAAATATGAGGTCATCTATGGGGAAAGATGTTAGTAAGCCAATGTGTTAAAATGATCTAGGGAACAAGTAACTAACCAACTAACTCTGACGCAGGCTCTCTTGGCCGCCGTTTTGATTTAGATTGTTCGTCAGAAATATGGGAGAAGTGTGATCTAAGCTAGCAACTTGTTCTGCAGTGCATCATTGTGTTCGTAGTAATCACGATAAGGATCTATAAATAAAACATTCTCGATATTCTTGCCGCGTCAGTTCTGGATAAAATCTCGAGCATTCGACGATTACCTGCATCGTCATCGTCGGTAGCTGACTGCCTTCACTGCTGCTGTAGTAGCCTCTATATAGCCCGAAGATGGCTTCTGATTGGTCGGCGATTACGTACTGCCGTCGCACACGGTGTCAATGTGTGCGCCGGTGGCGCCACCGCTTCCGTTTGAACGTAAAAAATTGGAAGGAACGTCTCTGCTGCTTCTCTGCATCAAGCGCTCGTTTCCATGAACAGCTCAGATAGTATCCGCTATCGCGGTTAAAGTTCTTTTGGCTCATTCTTATTTCAACAGCCTCCTTGATAACAGAATCGCAGTACGTGGAGGCATGGGACAATCAGAAGCCGTCTTCGGGCTATATAGATGCTACTGCAGCAGCAGTGAAGACTGTCTGCTCCTGACGACGACGACGGGGGTAATGGTCGAAAGCTCGAGATTTTATCCAGAGTTGACGCGGCAAGAATACCGAGAATGTTTTATATATGACTGCCATCGCGAAAAACTTCGTTCCCATATTACGATAATGATCTGGTTGGGTCGCTCGAGGACGCACGCGGGTACCGCCGACACTGTTCGGGTCCAATGCTGTTTTGGAAAGGGTTGCCGGAGATCCTACCCCTTTCCATTCGAATCTCGTTCACCCTTATGGCTCATATCATGTCTCCCGTTCTTCTCTCAGAACTGTTTCCCACTCTTTTCACCTGTTATAACTCCCTATGGGATGTTTGAACTTTTTGCTAACCTATCGTATTCTTTTTTTAAATATTTATAATTTCGTAGAGGAACGTTGATTACTACAGACAATCTGGCATTTTGGACTTGTACTGTGCCACTCTGTAACGGCTGTCCTGCATTTTAGAGGTCATTAATATAAAAATTACATCACTTTCTGCCTCTGTGTTACTTGTTTATGCCCTTCCTCCATGTCGCTAATTCTGCAAAAGCTTCCGTTTGAAAGAGCTGCTGTATATTCTGTCCTCTGATGTTACCGCTGTCAAGGAGACGGGAAGGTCTTTCAATTAAGTGATTATCTATCTGGAGATAGGGGGAAGCAGTTATGGGAAGAGAAGCTTTCCCGTAGTCATCATTAATAATATTCTACCGCTTCGTTTTGCTATCTGTTTGACGTGATTATACCGACAAGGAGACGTCACCAAATTGCCCTCATATTTTTAGGAGAAAAAAAAGCACATTTACACGCTATCAAGCACAGTAATACATCCCGCACGAAAATTTGGTCCATAATTCAGACAGTACGCAGTTACGAATTTTGAAAGTCCAGCTTTTAACCATTGGCTCACACTGGTTGTCACATTGTGTGTAACGCAGGCCCCACGAAGCCTCGGGGCCAAGTTGTCAACAAGGCACTGTGCAAGCCGATGGTGGGCCCATAATGGTGTGGGTGTGTTTACGAGGAGTAGATTGGGTCATGTGGTCCAAATGAACCGATCATTGGCTGGAAATGCGTATGTTCGGCTACTTGGAGACCATTTGCAGCCGTTCATTGACGTCATGTTCCAAAGAACTATGGCACTTTTGTGGACGACAATGGGCCATGTCAGCGGGCCGCAATTGTTCGCGATTGGTTTGAACAACATTCTGAACAATTCGAGCGAATGATCTGTCCACTTATTTCGTACGACATTAATCCCATCGAACATTTATGTGACTTAATCGAGAGGTTAGTTTGTGCACAAAATCCTGCACCGGCACACTTTCCCAGATATGAACGGCTTTAGAGGCAGTATGGCTCAATATGTCTCCCTGGTACTCAACGACGTGTTGAGTCCAGACCACGTCAGGTTGCTGCACTACGCCGGCCAAAAGGAGGTCCGACACGATATTAGAAGATATCCCACGACTTTTGTCACAGTGTACGTGTGGAGGAGATTAATTTGCAAATCCGAAACCACTAACTTAATAATAGTCCAGATTTTCACATAGGATCGATTGCTGGGACTGATCTTGCAAAAGTACTTTTCTTTTCTTTCCAAAATATGAGGTTAAGTCGGTGAGGTTCCCTTCACTACCGTGCTTACCCTTCATTCTTCTCAAAACATGAGACGAAGTTGGTGAGGTTCCGTTCACTAACGTGCTTATCCTTCATCTAATATCTTGTTGTTGTGATCTTCAGTCCTGGGACTGGTTTGATGCAGCTCTCCATGCTACTCTATCCTGTGTAAGCTTCTTCATCTCCCAATACCTACTGCAACCTACATCCTTCTGAATCCTCATTAGTTACGTGATCTACCCATCTAATCTTCAGCATTCTTCTGCAGCACCACATTTCGAAAGCTTCTATTCTCTTCTTGTCCAAACTATTTATCGTCCATGTTTCACTTCCATACATGGCTAAATTCCATACAAATACCTTCAGAAACGACTCCCTGACACTCAAATCAATACTCGATGATAACAAATTTCTCTTCTTCAGAAACGCTTTCCTTCCCATTGCCAGTCTACATTTTATATCCTCTGTACTTCGACCATCATCAGTTATTTTCCTGCCCAAATAGCAAAACTCCTTTCCTACTTTAAGTGTCTCATTTCCTAATCTAATTCCCTCAACATCACCCGATTTACTTCGACTACATTCCATTATCCTCGTTTTGCTTTTGTTGATGTTCATCTTATACCCTCCTTTCAAGACACTGTCCATTCCGTTCAACTGCTCTTCCAAGTCATTTGCTGTCACTGACAGAATTACAATGTCATCGGCGAACCTCATAGGTTTTATTTCTTCTCCATGGATTTTAATACCTACTCCGAATTTTCCATCTAATACTCGCATCATAAGTTGCATTTATAAACTGCCCAAGATTATACAAAAAAAAGTCACAACATCCCTCCTTACACTACCCTGACCCTGTGTCGAACATTATCCTCGTAATCTCACCTTTGACCGTCCATAAACCCCACACATATATACAAGTGAATACAAACACACACACACAAACACACACACACACACACACACACACACACACACAAACACAAACACACACACACACTCAACTGGTGTAACTTCATAAACTTGCTCGGCGTGTTAGTTCATTATATTCTTGTAGGACCTGTTGCCAAATCAAGCAGTCATCTGACAGAGTGTCTGTGGGTATAGATTATCTCCCATAGTCTCCTGCCTTTTTATGGGATAGTTTGAAGAAAAGTCACTGGGAAGGACGCTTATAAATGTATCTCTTTTTGGAGGTGTATCAGTCCGAAGTTTTTGGTGTAGACTCATGGACCAGACATCCCTAACCGTTCCCTGGATTATTATAATTGCCTATACAACACAACAAGTTCACAATGGAGATTGAAAGGATTAGAAAACTGCCTTTTCTGGAAAAATTAGTGTACACGGAAGATGATGGGAGCCTGATGTACAGGGGGACCTTGGAAATGTTTCAAGCACGGCTTGGCAACCTTGCCACAAAAACTAGGAGATCTCAAGATTGTGTTCAAGCAGAGCGATGACACGGACTTTCGCCTTAACCAGTAGGAAATGTATGTATTGCATCGATTGCTTTCCTGCCATACGCTTGTAGCGTTATCTTAAAAGACAGAAACGGTTTTCAAAAGATATAATGTTAAAAATCTGTTTCCTCTGCCAGCCAAGAAGCTCTGTCCTTGGATTAGATAAAGATGTTCGAGGACTGAGAAATCCAGGTGTTTACAGAATCTCTTGCCATTGTGGGAAAGCGTATAATGGCCAGACGATTAGCACCGTTCAAGGCAAATATGTTGAAAGCCATCGCCACCCACGATTACTATAACCTGAGAAATAAGCGTTGGCGGGTACTGGTTAACCGAAGGGCACGTAATTATATGTAATGAGACACATAGTGAGCCACACACGATTATTATAATCTGAGAAATGTGCTTTGGCGGGATACTAATTAACCGAATGACACGTAATTATATATAATGAGACACAGGTAGTTGCTCCAGCGTTTCATTATTGGGATTGAGAATCTAGTGAAATTAGAGAGATGGGTAGCCTTTAAATAAAATGTAGAATCTTGTTTTGCCTAAAATTAAAAAAAAAACAACGACTTTTGACTCGGCCGGCAGAGGTACATACTCCGCAGAGAATCACTTTTTTTTTTTTTTTTTAATCAGGTTTCACCACTTTTGTACGTACCTTCATCTTGCTTACAGGGAGAGTAGTGACAATTTCTCTCGCAGGCACGTTAGTCCTCCGTTGCCTATGAAATGATTGACGTTCTTAACGGATTTTATGGTTGGAATGCTCTCAAAATGAAGTGCTACGCATAACAATGCCGTGAAGCTCTGGTATCAGTTGCTCGATTAGTCATGACTTAATGCTCCGCCAATAGCCAACCTATAGTACGTTCCCCTTCGCCTAATTAATACCGTAATTTACTGCCATTATAACGAAAACACTGTTTGCTTGCTGTGCTCCCTCTCCATTACTGTTTTTCCGTACCATTCCCTCTTACCAAAGTGAAAATTCGCTGATCGCTCAGGACGTGCCCTGTCAAGGGATGCGTTCTTTTGGTCAAGTTTTGCCATATTTTTCCCCCTAATACGATTCAGTGCCTTCTCACTCGCTGTTCGATCTACCCATGTAATCTTCAGCATTCCTCTGCAACGCGACATTTTGAAAACTTCTTTTCTTGCCAAAACTCCTTATCGCCCAAGTTTCACTAACGTATAACGCTACACTTTAGAGAAATTAGATCCACCACAGTTTTCCCAACTTTTAAATTAATTCTCGATGTTAACAAATCACTATTTTGCAGAATGCATTTTTGGCTGCAAGCAGTATGCATTTTACGAGTATATCCGTTCTACTGTGGCCCTCATCAATTTTTTACTGCCCAAATCACTAAAGGATTACTTGTAATGTCTCATTTTCCCAATCTACTTCCTCCAGCAACGCCTCATTAATTTCACTATATTGTGTTGTCCTTCTTTAATTTTCCGTTTTTCATCGAACAACCTCTTTTCAACACACCATGCATTTTTTTCAACTGCTCTTCGAAGTCATTTGCTGTCTCTGACAGTTATAACGTGAGTGGAAAACCATAAAATTTTTATTTCTCTCGCTGAACTTTGTTGCCCTTTCCAAATTTCTCCTGGGGCTTCGTCTCTGCTTGCTCAATGCACAAGTTGAGTAGCAGCAGGAAGAAGCTACTTTGTCTCAGTAAATTCTCAATTGTTGCTCCCCCTTTCATGTGCCTCTACTCTTACGACTAGAGAATGGTTTGTGTACAAGTTGCAGATAACTTCTCGCTCACTGCGTTTTATCCCCGCCACTTTCAGAATTTCAAAGAATGAATTTCAGTCAACATTGTCGAAAAACTTTCTCTGCATGTACAAATGTTAAAAACGTAGGTCTGCCTTCCTTCAGCCTATCTTCTAGAAAAGTCAGTATTGCCTCATGCGTCCCTTCACTCTTCCTGAACCCAAACTGGTACTTCGCAAGATCGAATTCTATCCAACTTCCATTCTTCTCTAATTAATCCGTGCCAGTATTTTACGAGCGTGACTTACGATACTAAACTGATAGTCCAGTAGTATTCACACCTGACAGCACCTGCCTTCTTTGGAATTATTATATTCCTGATTAATTCCGAGAATATTTAGACAGCCTCATTCATCTTGCGTACCAGATGAAATAGTTTTTTCACAGCTGGCTCTCCCGAGTATCACAACAATTCTATAGAAACTCTTCCAGTCCATATGTGGCGACGCTGCTTACTACCTGAGCCCCCTTCTTACTGTTACTCGCTCCTGTGAACGGGAACGCTTTATGTAGATCTTGGTGCCTCTCGCGTCCATCTAGAAAAGATAACCGAAGATTCCTAAATAAGGCGAAACGCGTCGTTGAAAAATAAAAAAATAATAATTGCGACCAAGACTGTTTTTAACCAACACAATAATTCTGTGAGAATGTGGTCTATTCCAAGTACCTTGTTGCGTCTTTAGTCTTTCAGAGCATTATGAAATCCTTCTCGTCGTAATGCATGCACCGTTGTATCTTCTTACCATTCTTATTTAAATACTTTCTTCAAGCTTGGGTCTCTTATGTACGTTTTTTCGTTCCACCTTTAAGCTTTCCCTTCTTTGGTCAGGACCGGCTTGTCATCTGAATTTTTAATATTCATACAAGCTACCAAGATATGATTGAAAAATGTCGTATTATTGCCTTGAGCTACTGGTAAAATCCTTTATTTGCAGCGGCAGTTTCAGTCATCTGACCATCACTGGGTTCCTATAAATGACCTACAATAATACGTAAGTAACATTGTAGGCTTAAACTATCACGAATCTGTTAACTGATTTAAATGTTAACAACAACACACACATAATAAAATGTTGCATACTCTCATAAAGACATTCACAGCACCATGTTCAGCGACATATAAAATCATGAATTATACGCTGAAAATAAAAGTGTACCAATACAGCGGGCCAATGGCCTTGCCGCAGTGGCAACACTGGTTGGCTGTCACTTGGATGGGTGACCGTCCGGGTCTGCCGAGCGCTGTTGGCAAGCTGGGTGTGAGGCCAACTGAGAAATAGCATCTCCGGTCATGAAAACTGACAACGGCCGGGAGAGCGGCGTGCTGACCACACGACCCTCCATATACACATCAGTGACAAAATGGTTCAAATGGCTCTGAGCACTATGGGACTTAACAGCTGTGGTCATCAGTCCCCTAGAACTTAGAACTACTTAAACCTAACTAACCTAAGGACATCACACACATCCATGCCCGAGGCTGGATTCGAACCTGCGACCGTAGCAGTCGCGCCGTTCCGGACTGCGCGCCTAGAACCGCGAGACCACTGCGGCCGGTTCAGTGACACCTAACAGTCGAGGATGAAAAGGCGGTCGGTCGGTACCGTTGGGCATTCCAAGGCCTGTTCGGACGGATTTTAATTTTTTTATAACACAGGGATGTGACTCATTACTAAAACCACAGATCATAATACTATTAATGATTCACATTTGTAGAGAGTTACCTGTTACCATATCGTAATGTTAATTCCGTCGTCAGCCTATAAAAGCTGTACTAGATGAATACAGAGGACAATTTACAATTATTGCACAGAATCGATAAAGGCCGCCATATGGGTACCCTAGAGGAGCGGGAAATTTACAAACATACACAGGGTGCGGCAGCAATCATAGTAGGATATTAAAAACACACCATCAGGCAGTAACTGTAATTTATTTATTACCTCTTATGTCAATTAATAGTTAAAGGTATGCCATTTACTAATGTTTAAGTCATTGTCCACTGCGTGTATTACTTTTTGAATGTGACTCTTGTCAAATGATGCCCCCTCTGCACAACACATTCATTTCCATTAACTCGGCGTAACGTATTCCCTGGGACACTGCCGACGGCAGTTCTGATGCGATCCTTCAATTCAGGAATGGTAGCAAAACGTGTTTGGAACACTTCTTGCTTCAGGTAGGCCCAAAGGAAAAAGTCTGCGCACGAAAGGTCAGGTGAGCGAGGCGGCCAGGAAATGTCACCAAAACGGGAAATTACTCTACCGGGAAATGTCTGTCGCAAGAAATCCTTGCAAATTCTGGCTTGTTGAAACCATAATTGTTCCACATCCACATCGACCACACCTAATTGGGGAAGAACGAAGTATTGCATCATCCTTAGGTAGCGTTCACTGGTGGCTGTTACAGCCACACTGCTGTCATCCTCAAATAAGTATGGGCCAATAATCCCAAAGGAAGCAACTCCACATCACACTATGACACGAGAACTGTGCAAGGGCTTGATCTGCAGCTCATGTGGGTCTACATCACTTCAATAACGCATATTCTGTTTATTCACTGAACCACATAACTCGATATGAGCTTGGTCTGACACCATAATGGTGTGCAACATTTGTGGATTTTGGTGAAGGAGACCACGCACGGGTAAGCAGAATGTTTAGCGTGAAACCCAATCGTGAGGCCTAGTTTCCTGGATAATCTGCAGCTTATATGAGTGAAAATGGAGATCTTCGTGCAATATTCTGCTCACTGAGCGATCGGAGATATGCTCAGTTTGCACATGACGACGAGCAGATCTTTTTGGGCTACGCAATAGTGCAGCACGAACATTTTCCACGGCTTCTGGTGTCCGCACAGTTCTTTCACTTCTACCCAATTTTCCATTGCAAACAAAACCTGTTATTCGAAATGCACGTACCGACCTCAGAATGGTCCGTCCGTCTGGAACTTTCCCATTACGTCCCAAGTTGAAATACTGCCGAAATGCTGGGAAGCAATAACAGAGTCGTTATTCCTGAAATAACTTTCAACAGCAAAGGCACGATGCTGTGCACTCCACCGCTCCATATCACTGTCACACTCGAAATGGCAGCTCATTAGTACACGAATGCGGCACGTGATGGCGCGCATTCCTGCAGTACGTCATTGTACTACGCAAGTCAAATTACGCTATGAACGCTGCCGCACCCTGTACAAAGAATCCCTGCGCCGTTTTAATTAAAAAAACTGATCTGAGAAATAGGAATTTCGTAGAAAATTTTAAAGACATACTGCAGACCTCGTAATTGATACAATAAAAATAACAATGCGTCTCGCCTAATTATACATTAGTACCACATCAATCAACTATTTTTCTTTGTTCAGCGGCCTGTTTTAAGCACAATATATTTTTGCTTTTACTTATGTTACAACGTCTGTAACTAACCTCTGATACATGTTAAATAGCTGCTTATTCTTTTTATACGTCTGTAAAAATAGCCTCTACATCTGTCGCGCTGTTACCTTACTACATACAAATTGAACATAGTTAGGGTTAGTCACTTAACAGTGTCTGACGTTCTGTTGAAATTGTCATTCTTTCTGTGTAAGAGATTTTATGTGTTATAACATGAACCATTAGTAAACCTATATAAGCTGGACACTTTAGGTAACTTGATTTTAAGAAAAGCATGTGTCTGTGTCTTTGTAAAATCCTTCATTGGTCATGCATTACATGCAACTGCAGTTTTATTGTATTATGTTGGATGTTTATACAACGATTTGACTGCGAAACTGAGCGTGTTACATGTGTGCTACTGTTATGGATTTAGGCAGTTCAGCTAAGCGTGTGTTTTGTGTATCTGTATGGCACTTCTCATGAAAGTTACTGTACGATGGAAGCACTGCTCATATGAGTGCGACTATAACTCTTTTAATTCTTATGTCTATGAGAACATATAAGCCATTCCTTCCATGCATTTTATTTCATGTCACCGCAACTGTGATCGTACACCTGTAAGATGCTGTCAGATACAACACGCAGAACAAATTTTATGACTGTCACATGTACTTACCGTAGCAGACGATACACAGATTCTAGAATGAAATTTTCACTCTATAGCGATGCGTACGCTGATATGAAACTTCCTGGCAGATTAAAACTGTGTGCCGGACCGAGACTCAAACTCGGGACCTTTGCCTTTCGGGGGCAAGTGCTCTACCAACTGAGCTACCCAAGCACGACTCACGCTCCGTCCTCACAGCTTTACAGGTCCCGAGTTCGAGTCTCGGTCCGGCACACAGTTTTACTCTGCCAGGAAGTTTCGATACACAGATTGTTAACTGTAAGATACTAGTCACTATCGATGCGCATATACCTCTATGACCATGTTTGGCTCTACCAGTAAACAATGATCAGTCGTGCCGTCGGCCCTATGTGGTACGAATCTGCTCACAGCATTAACGCCGATTACAGTTCAAATGGCTCTGAGCGCTATGGGACTTACAGCTGAGCTCATCAGTACCCTAGATCCTAGAACTACTTAAACCTAACTAACCTAAGGACATCACACATATCCATGCACAAGGCTGGAGTCGAACCTGCGACCGTAGCGTTCGCGCGGTTCCACACTGAAGCGGCTAGAACCGTTCGGCCGCACCGGACGGCCCGATTACAGTAATAACACCCCTAGCCCAGCTTGTATAGATTGACGACGTAATTTACATTACGATATGATAACAGGTAGCTCTGAAAATGTGAATCATATACGTTTTTGTGACATGTGTTTTAGTAATGAGCCACATAACTGAGTTACCCTATACTTTCACGTATAACTCATGGTTTTATAAACTGACGATAATGATATTATATTTAGCTTGACATGATACTGTGAACACTTTTATGTGAAATGGAACTAGTTAGTTCCATTGACCTTGTCAAGTTTCATACATCTATGACGTATCTCTGTAGACTGAAGCGGCGAACGAAAATTTGTATCAAGGCCAGGATTCGAATATGGGTCTCCTGCTCACGAGGCACATTTGCTAATAACTATGCCACCCTGGCATGGACTATTCTAGCACGCCTCCGTCTTCAGTCCAAATTGCCATTCACACCGCAGCCCACTTTTATGTATGTGACGTGTGTTTTTGTTAAAATTTACTTCAGTTGAAAGACTGGTGACAGTTTAAGATAGTTTTACTTGTATATTATTTTATTTGATACACAGGGATCCGATGATTGTCTGACGACTGAAACTGGTTACATAAAGATAAAATTTTGTCAGGAGCTCAAAGCGGCAATATTATTTTTTTTTTAAATATGGACTGAAGTGACACAATCCGTGGGATGCCTCCTAATATCGTTTCTGACTTCCTCTTGCAGGGCATAGTGCAGCAACTTGACGTTTCATGGACTCAACAAATCATTGGAAGTGCTCTGCAGAAATACTGAACCATGCTGTAGCATAATAGGGAAATTGCTGACCTCTCGGTTATGTCCCATATATGTTCGATGGGATTCATATCAGACGATCTGAGTGGCCAAATTATTCGCTCGAACTGTCTGTAATGATCTTCACACCACGACAAATTTCAGGCATTAAGTCTTTCCAAGGACAACGCAGTGGGCGAAGGCCTTCACTTAACGACGAAGAGCAGCGGCGTTTACGTAGAAGTGTCATGGCGCATTGTCATCCATAAAAATTCCATCATTGTTTGGGAACATGAAGTCCGTGAATGGGTGCAAGTGGTCTCCAGGTGGCCCAACATAGCCATTTCCAGTCAGTGATCCGTTCAGTTGGACCAGAGGACACAGTTCATTCCGTGTAAACACAGCCCACGCCGTGACTGAGCAACCACTGGCTTGCACAGCGCCTTGTTGACAACTTGAGTCCACGGCTTCGTTGGGTCTGCACCACACTCGAACCCTACCATCAGCCCTTACGAAATGAAATCGTTACTCACCTGACCAGGCCACGGTGCTTCAGTCATCTAGAGTCCAACCGATATGGTCACGAGCAAGGGAAACGAGCTCCAGACGATGCCGTTCTATTATTCAAGGCACTCACGACAGTAGTCTGATGTCATGGCCGATTAACGCCAAATTTCGACGAACTGTCCTAACGGATACGTTCGTCGTAGGCCCCACATCTATTTATTTATTTATTTACACGTCAAATTCCGTTCGACCAAATTGAGGAGCAAATCTCCAAGGTCATGGAATATGTCAGTACATGAAATTACAACATAAAAGTAATGACAGATAAAAACAAAATGTTTATGAACCTGAAAAATGTCAGTCCATAAGTTTAGGTAAACGCAATCAACAATACAATAAGAATCAGCTTAATTTACCAAGAAAGTCCTCGACAGAACAGAAGGAGTGACCCATGAGGAAACTTCAGTTTCGATTTGAAAGAGCGTGGACTACCGCTAAGATTTTTGAATTCGAGTGGTACCTTACTGAAAATGGATGCAGCAGTATACTGCACACCTTTTTGCACAAGAGTTAAGGAAGTCCGATCCAAATGCATGTTTGATTTCTGCCGAGTATTAACTGAGTGAAAGCTGCTTATTCTCGGGGATAAGCTAATATTGTTAACAAAAAATCACAGTAAGGAATATACATATTGAGAGGCCAATGTCAAAATACCCAGACTCGTGAACAGGGGTCGAGAAGAGGTTCGTGAACTTACACCATTTATTGCCCGAACCGCCCGTTTCTGAGCCAAAAATATCCTTTTAGAATGGGAAGAGTTACCCCAAAACATAACACCATACGACATAAGCGAATGAAAATAAGCAAAGTAGACTAATTTTCGTGTCGAACGATCACCCACTTCTGATATCGTTCGAATAGTAAAAATGGCAGCATTAAGTCTCTGAACAAAGTCATGAAAGTAGCCATTCCACGACAGTTTACTATCTGAACACTTAGAAATTTGAACTGTTCAGTTCCACTAATCATACGCACCTTTCGTGAAGTTAAAACGTCGTTGTGTGTTAGAAACTGTAAAACCTGAGTCTTTCCATGATTTAGAGTCAGTTTATTTTCTACAAGCCATGAACTTAGATCATGCATTGCACCACTTGAAACCGAGCCAATGTTGCACACAACATCCTTTACTACCTAGATAATGTTATCAGCAAACAGAAATATTTTAGAGTTACACGTAATGCTAGAGGGCATATCATTTATATAAATAAGGAACAGGAGTGGTCCCAATACTGATCCCTGGAGCACCCATCACTTGACAGTACCTCACTCAGACCCCACACCACAGCCGTTATCAACATTGTGAATAATGACCTTTTGCTGCCTGTTGCTAAAGTAAGAGATGAACCAATTGTGAGCTACTCCCCGTTTTCCGTAATGGTCCAACTTCTGGAAGCAATATTTTGTGGTCAACACAATCAAATGCCTTAGTTAAATCAAAAAATATGCCAAGCGTTCGAAATCTTTTGTAGAGCCCATCCAGTACCTCACATAGAAAGAGAATATAGCATTTTCAGTTGGTAAACGACTTTTAAAGCCGAACTGTACATTTGATAGCAAATCGTGTGATATAAAATGATCAATTATCCTTACATACACAGCCTTTTCAATAACTTTTGCAAAATCTGATGGCATAGATATAGGTCTAAAATTATCTTCATTATCCTTTTCTCCATTTCTATAAAGCAGCTTTACTACTGAGTACTTTTATCGCTCAGCAAACTGACCATTCCTAAAAGAAAAATTACAAATATGTCTAAATACTGGGCTAACACGTGTAGCACAGTACTTTAATATTGTGCTAGACACTCCATCATAACCATGAGAGTCCTTAGTCTTCAGTGGTTTGATTATTGTCTCAATCTCCCTCTTGACTGTATCACAGAGCAGTATTTCAGACATCAACCTCGGAAAGGAATTTGCCAGGAAAGTTATATGATTTCCTGTAGATACTAAATTTTATTTAATTCACCAGCAATGCTCAGAAAATTGTTGTTAAATACTGTACATATATATCTGGTTTATCAGTAACAGAAATATTATTACTGTAAACTGACTTTATATCGTGAACCTTGTGCTGCTGACCAGACACTTCCTTCATAACTGACCATATGGCTTTAATTTTATCCTGTGAATTAGCTATTCTATTTGCGTACCACATGATTTTTGCCTTGCTAATAACATTTTAAGCACCTTACAATACTGTTTGTAATGGGCTACTGTAGCTTGATTGTGACTACTTCTAACATTTGGATATAATTCCCGCTTTGTTCTACATGATATCCTTATCCCACTAGTCAGCCAACCGGGCTGTCCATTACTGCTAGTACCCTGTTTAGAATCTTCTAATGGAAAGCAACTCTCAAAGAGCATGAGAAATGTGTTATGGAAAGCATTGTATTTATCATCTATATTATCGGCTCTATAAACATCTTGCCACTCTTGTTCCTTGACAAGTTTTGAAAAACTCTCTATTGCTGTTGGATTAACTTTCCTACGTAGTTTGTAATTAAATACGACGGTTGGTTTGAGTACAAAAACCTCTTAGTGTTAAAATTTGTGCATCATGGTCTGAAAGGCCATTCACCCTTTTACTAACAGAATGCTCATCTAGTAATGAAGAATGAATAAAAATATCGTCTATGACTGTGCTACTGTTCCCCTGCAACCTAGTTGGAAAAAACACAGTTTGCATCAGATCATATGAATTTAGGAGATCTACCAACATTGTTTTTCTTCCACCATTAACATTGAAGTCACCACTTATAACTAATTTCTGGTACTTCCTGCAAAGTGAATAAAGAAACCTCTCTAGCTTGAGCAGAAATGCTCTGACGTCGGAGTTAGGGGACCTATAAACAACAAAAATTAGAGTTTTAGTTTCACTAAATTCAACTTCCCCTGCACAACATTCAAATATCTGTTCAGTGCAGTGTCGTGATACGTCTATGGACTCAAATGGAATACTGTTTTTTACGCACGTAGCCACTCTCCCACCTCGCATGGAACTCCATGCAAACAGCCAGCTAATATGTATCCTGGTAAAGGAAGCCTCTGAAAGTTGTTTAAGTGGTGCTCCGATATACTAGTAATTTCAGAGTCGACATCTGTAAGCAGTCACTCACTTTATCTCCAACGCCTCTTATATTTTGATGAAATATGCTAATTCCTTCTCTTCTGGGTAACATTACAGCCTCGTAAGTTGAGCCCTTAGTTAGAGGAACCTCCTTTAAGCAAATATACCTGTCAGTTGACTTCAGTCTAAAAAAGGTGCAGCTCTAACACCAACTACTACAGGAATTTTTCCATGAATGGCCCCACCACCACCACCCAATACACTGTCACTTATAAGTTTAGCCAGCCTCCCCTTCCCACACCTATTGAGGTGCACTCCATGCCTAGTGAAACCCTATCTACCGATAGACCCAACTGGCACCACAGAGACACTGAGATGTGACCCATGCCCTCTGCCATCAGCTCCCTCCCCAGCCCCATGTTAACGCGCTTAACAGCCACGTTAAGGTGAGGCCGATCATGAAGTTGAATCAGTTGCACGAAATGCACATTAGTGCCACCAGTTTGAGTAGCTATCTTTACCAGGTCACCACCTACATCATATTCCTCGTCCCTATCAAGACTGTTCTGTGGTTATTTCACGCAGTGTGGCTTGTCTGTTGGCAATGAAAACTCTACACAAACGCCGCTGCTCTCCGTAGTTAAGTGAAGGTCATCGGCCACTGTGTTGTCCGTGGTGAGAGGTAATGCCTGAATTTTGGTATTCTTGGCACGCTCTTGACATTGTGGATCTCGGAATACTGAATTCCCTGACGATTTCCAAAACAGTGTCCCATGCGTTTAACTCAAACTACCATTCCGCGTTCACAGTTTTAATTCCCGTCGGGTGGCCATAATCACGTTGGAAATCTTTTCACATGAGTAACCTGAGTACAAATGAGCGGTCCGCCAATGCACTTCCCTTTTATACCTTGCATACGAGATACTACCTCTATCTGTGTATGTGCAAGTCTCATGACCTAAGTGTTTAAGAGCTGTGGAACACGACCTCCTGAAATTATATTACTCTCGAGCTATCTCCAGTTTAATCTTTTATCAGTTATTGTATGTAACAGCTCTAAAACCATCATGATTGTGGGTCGGCATGTTGAAATAATTTTTTGTTTTCTGTTGGTTTGTATAAGTTGTTTACGCCATTTTTTTCACGCGAACCTGGCAACTAATTTAGTCAGAAAGCGAAGGGAAACATACTGACCTTAGTTTCAAGTCTACATGGCCATATTCTGGTCCAGCCCACCCCAAGAAAACTTTCTTTTCTCCTATTTCTTTGATGGATCAGGACTATGATTTAAATAAAAGTATATAGTTTCAGTTAAAAATTATATTACGTTACGTTTCTCACGTACAACACTAGGAAATTCACTATATTCAATTAAAAACAAGTCTTTCTATTCCAACAGCACATTTTAGCATTTCAGAGGCGACCTCTACGGTACGTTCCTACCAGATTGTCTTTCGCCATGACTAAAAATACTCAACTGGAAGTTTGCAATAAATGTTCAAAGTTCATGCTCGCGATCCGACGTTTAACAGACGTGGATCTTACAGTAGCTGAATGCTAAGTGAACCTCTCTACTTTCACTGGGGCTGTATTTATATAGGTGCCGGAGCGGACGGCGGAGGGAACATCTGGTGTCTACGGCTATCAGCATACTGCAGCAGCCCCCGAACGACCGCTATCTCTGGCACATGATATTAAAGATCATTTACAAATTACTTCAGAAACTTCTTAATTTTTACTTGTATTCAATTAAGTTGTTTGAAAGCACAGAAAAAGTTTCGGCTCTCTTAAATGAAAACTTTGCTTTCCTGAATTTTTGTAGAGGAACTAACGGTAGATTGTTACTTCTGAATCAATCTTTACTAAACCTTTTGTCGGCAGTTATTAATACTACAACTCTCAGTTTTGCTGTAGCTCTATCATTTGGTATTTTTTTATCATCCACTTTAACCACTCTATTGTTAAAATTGCAGGTACTTAATCCACAACAATGAGTACATTTCAGTTACAAAATTGGTTTTTATTTAACTACTCAGAAACTATAAGAGGTAGCTTAACGTCGTCCCTCAGTTATTATTTTTTGGGATGAACTGAAGCATGAAACAAATGTTTCTAAGTTCAATATTTAGCGCCCCTGTTTTTTTTCCTAACAACGTGGATTCTGGTGTCAATTTTTGTTCAAATGGCTCTGAGCACTATGAGACTCAACTGCTGTGGTCATCAGTCCCCTACAACTCAGAACTACTTAAACCGAACTAACCTAAGGACATCAGACGCATCCATCGCCGAGGCAGGATTCGAACCTGCGACCGTAGCACTCACACGGTTCCGGACTGCGCGCCTAGAACCGCGAGACCACCGCGGCCGGCTCAATTTTTGTTCTATGATTTTGGAAACCTGCACCACTTACTTATGAGTTCTAAAGACACCTTCTGACCAGATTCTGGCTTTCTAGCTTTATTATTAGGTACCGTCACTTATTTTTCTCTTAAAACGACATTTCCACGTAAACTGTTAAGTAATGAACATTAAGACTTGATATTTAAAACATTGTAACACTTAACTATATTTTAAGAAAGTTTTAAACGTAAATTTTGATTTTTAATTTAATACTTAATTGTAGTGCAATACTGGCGCGCTACGCGCACACGCATTAAGGTGACGTGGCGCTACTCGCAGTGAACTGAGATAAGTTCCGACACGCCCCCTCGTCTCTGTATCTCACACATGATACAGGTCTTGCTTTGCTTCAAGTCCCGGCGCAGATAACGTTGAGATCTTCCTTATTCCGACGCTTACGTCAGCATCAGATTGCTAGTCCTACCGTGCTAACGTTCCACATCGGTATGAAGTCTCCAGTAAAGTTGTCGAAATTTCACCAACAGCAGCATGGGGAGCATCGGATCTTTACTTAAGGCGACTTTCCCCGGAGGAACAATAACCACAAGAGGACTTTATGATACTGACAAAAGGGTCATTTGCGATTAGAAAGCCGACCGATGTGGACAAGCGGTTCTAGGTGCTTCAGTCCTGAACAGCGCTGCTGCTACGGTCACAGGTTCGAATCCTGCCTCGGACATGGATGTGTGTGATTTCATTAGTTAGGTTTACGTAGTTCAGTTCTAGGGGACTGATTACCTCAGATGTTAAGTCCCATAGTGCTCGGAGCAATTTGAACATTTTTTTGCGATTAGAAAACAAATTTAAATCGTTTTTCAATATACACTCCCTGGAAAAAACATCCGATGCATGGTCGTATGTTAATATAAATTATGTACACATACACAACATCAGCAGGTATGTAAATAATTCGAATTACAATTCTGTGTGACAGGAAGAACGACATTTGGGTTCTTCGCTTTTAGTTTTGTTACCAGGTTTGGTAGGGTACACAATGGGGTGTGAACAAAGTCATACGTTTGAGTGATCACTGTGAAGAATACGGAGATGACGTATACACGTGTGGCGCAGTGTGATGAGCACATGACAGTGTGTTCAAACGGCTTCGTTGTGATTTTCCATTTGGCCCGCTGGTCTAATCGAGCAATATCGAAATGTAGATCATTCAGATGACACAGTGGCCCAATATCGAAATGCATTAGGACATGAGGACCGGAATACTCTTCGTCAAACTGCCTCAGTGGTTAGCACACTGGACACGCATTCGGGTGGAGGACGGTACAAACCAACGTCAAGGCATCCCGATTTAAGTTTTCCGTGATTTGCTCCAGGCTCATGCCGGGATGCTTCCTTTGAAAGGGCAAGGCCGATTTTCTTACCTCGTTGACACAGCCCGAGCTTGCGCTCCGTCTCTAATGACCTCGATGTCAATGGGACGTTAAACCCAATCTTCCTTCCTTCTAAGACGCATTGTTCGTTAAACACATCAAAAAAATCCTTCACATATGCGTCTCCCACCTGAGAATGGACTCACTGCAAAATTCTTTGTCATCCTACAGCTTTGGTAGGACACTAGCAGCAGCCGGACCATGAACTTAGCATCCCATCCATAGGCTGCCGTTAAGATCTCAACATAGACGCGCTGCGTTTGGAGGGGTGCCCTGATGGGAAAGCAAGGATTGTTGATGAATAGTACCTTACTGTGTTCAGCGATAAATCATAGTTTTGCACTACCCTGGATGACGTCGACGAATATGGCAGAGTCGTGGAGAGAGGTCTCATTCTTCCAGTGGTTTGGAGAGGCACAGTACTGTTAATCCTGGAATCATGGCGTCGGGAGCCATCGGGGGTGAAATCTGATTACAGCTGGTAATGACAGAGAACTCTGGAAGCTTGACATTACGTGACTGAAATCCTGCGTCCTCGTGAGTTAACATTCATGTGACAGTGCTGTATGCCATTTTTCATCAGGACAATGCTCTTCCACACTTGTCACCTCCTCTATGCACCGTCTGTAGGATGTCGAGGTACTCTCATGGCTAACAAGATCCCCAGATCCGTCCTAGATAAAATATGTTTGGGGGTCGCTCAAACATCAATTCATCCCAGTGCACTATCCATGATATGAAGGACGAGTTACAAAAGGTTTGGCCAGCTAGTTTCAGGACGTGATACAACAGCCTTATGACACCCTTTCCAACCGAATCAGTATATGCCTCAAACGTCATATTGATAAGTGGCCCGATCCTACCAATTCCTTTGGAAATTTGACTGAACTTTGCAGTCATTGAAATAACATTTCATACCCTCTCGATTCGGTAAGTTTTATTTTGGAAATTGGAAATTTATAACCCTCCACACTACTTAATCTAACTTAAACTAACTTACGCTATGGACAACACATACACCAAACCCCGAGGGAGGACTAGTACCTCCGACGGGGACAGCTGCACGGGCCGTGACCTTAAGGCGCCCCTTACCGCGTGGCTACCGCGCGCGGCAGTTTTACTTTGTTTTCTCCTTCCGTACTCGACGCTCCACTTATTTTGTGAGTTCATGTATTTCCTCTTCAGTGTACAGTGGGAAAAATTTTACGCACTCGGAGTTCCAAAGGCTTCTCTATTTGGTGTCATAAATACGAATGTTTTCACAGGCATGGAGGTGAAACCGTGCGGCGGGGAGCGTCCGCTAGTCAGCGCCTCTAGCGGCGAGGAGCTGGACTGCGGCAGTGGGCCCAACCGCCAGGACTGCCCGCCCGGCTCCTATTGCCACCAGACGCCCGCCTTCGCCAAGTGCTGCAGCAAAAGTGAGTCCTGACGATGGCAGCGCACACGCCGCAGAAACGTTGTTTCTTATTATGATCGGAAACTGCCTGATTCTGATGATATAACTCCTCTCCGCATCTGAGAAGTTACCAAATTTCATCGTTTACTACAAAATACTTTTCAAGAATATCAGTCACATTTCATTTGGAGTCTTCTTAGGTTTTCATCAATGAGGAATTCGATGACTCGTTTCAGATTCCCACGATTTTTGCTGGTAGCAACTGCCCATCATTGTCAAGTAGAATCGGTCCACCTTCGAGTATTCCTGTCTGTTCCTGATGTGTACAGTTTACCGTACGACACGATTTCACATTGCTGAACGTATCTGAGAAATAATATGAGGATGCTGAATGTACAGTTCACTACGTAAATGGAGGAGCAAAATTAACCACCATGGGTGATTCAAATACTGTAGAGGGGGAAGGAACAAAACAGAAAAGAGTTACAGTAGGCTATGGGATCAGTAGTAGGAATAATAGACAAACTTAGTTCTAAAATAAATTGCGTTATGGATAGTGCACACAATGTTTGAAAATCACAAGAGGAGGAATCATACTAGGAAAATGCCTAAAGACACTTGAAGATTCCAGCTGTATTACGTCATTATCAGACAGAAATTCCGGAATCACTTACTGGATTGCAGGGTGTACGCGGAAACAGATATTTACTCAGATCACAATTTAGTAATTATGAAGAGTAGGCAGAAGTTTAAGAGAATAGGGTGGAATAATCAGTGTGGAAAGTGGCGCCGAGGAATGACGTGTTTCGTTTTAAGTTCTCGAAGCCTATACGTATTGTGATAGTGAATGTCACAACAGACAATTCAGTTGAAGACGAATAGACATTTCTTTAAAGTATAATCGCAGAAGTTGAACAGACAAACATAGGTACAAGGAAGGTAACACAAGAAATATTTAAACTGATCGACGTAAGAAATAAATATTAAAATATTCACATAAACACAAGAATACAGCCAAATGTTACTTAGCAATGAAATAAACAGAAAGTGCAAGGAAGCCAGGATGAAACAGTTGCAAGGAAAATGCGAAGAAATAGAACAGTACATATTCAGAATACAGAAAGCTTAAAACATCCTTCACGAAATTAAAAGAAAAGACACTACCATTAAGTGTGCAATCGGAAGTCCCCTCCTAAAACCAAAGGGGACAGCGAACAGAAGGAAAAAGTACACTGAATGCCTGTATGAAACAGAGGAATTGTCTAACGTCACAGAAGAAGAAACTGGGTTCGATATTGAAGAGATAGAGAATCCAGTATTAAAGTCATAATTGAAAAGAGACTTGGAAGACTTGAGATTAAATAAGGTAGGACAGTTCCACAACATTCCATTGGAATTTCTAAAATCACTGGAAAAGCACGAAAAAAGGTGCTATGGACATGTACACGGAAACAGACGGTACGCGTGCAACGAAAACAAATCGTCCCGAGACACAGCACAGGGCAACGTCACATCCACGTCATAATAGATGTTCAAAGTGGCGTCCATGAGATTACATGTGATAGGGATAGTAACGACTGCGATGCAGTATACACATAATCGTATTATGGCTTTCACCATGTCGGCGGGCCATTAGCCAGGATCCTGTATTAAGGTTCGTCTCAATATCCTGTAGAATTAGGTCCTCCAAATCTGGTGTACGCCCAGTCTGCCGCCTCTCTGCACGTTCGTCTGGCTGAAATACCCACTATCATCCAAAAGCCCAAAAAGAGCATGGAATGTTGTGTGAAGTGGTTGGTGTCTATCACGGTACTTGTTATGGTACAGCCGTGTTCCTCAAATGGCTCTGAGCACTATGGGACTTAACATCTGAGGTCATCGTTCCCCTAGAACTTAGAACTACTTAAACCTAACTAACCTTAGGACAGTACACAGATCCATGCCTGAGGCAGGATTCGAACCAGCGACCGTAGCGGTCGCGCGGTTCCAGACTGAAGCGCCTAGAACCGCTCGGCCACAACGGCCGGCAGCCGTGTTGCCTCTCGACTGTTTCCATGTGTTTGGCCGTAAACAAACACCATCTGGGCTCGTTTCCGACATAAATACCGGACCATTCTGCTGCTTATGGTACGCTGCGTCAAGCTAACAGACTACAACACACAAGGAACACAGGGCATATGTTCAGAGGAACTTCCATTCGTCAGCGCCATCTACCGCTGCAACAATGCGTTTTCCGACACATGTTCGTTGGACATCTCCTCCTCCATTTCCAGTCCGTAATTCATCGCTGCAGTTTGTCGGTTTAATTAATGTTCGCCCTTTATGTCTTAAGTCGGCGTGTTTACAGTTATAATAGTACATGCATCTCCACTCACAAATACAAATACTCGTGTGTTCATGCGTACGTCATGTTCTAGGTCCTTTAAAAAACAAAGTCAAAACGTTAAAAACAAACATTTTCAGATTAAGACTTTGATAAAGTTGATTAGCTTGTACGTTGTCTTGCAACAACACGCATGTAACTGCCTCCACCCTCGTTGAATCATGGAGTTTGTTGTTGGTGGGGTGGCTTGGGTGCCTCAGCGATACAGATAGCCGCATCGCAGGGGCAGCCACAACGGAGGGGTATCTGTTAAAAGGCCAGACAAATATATGGTTCCTCAAGAGGTACAGCAGCCTTTCCGGCAGCTGAAAGCAAAGGGAAACTGCAGCCATAACTATTCTCAAGGACATGCAGCTCTACTGTATGGTTAACTGAAGATGATATGCTCTTGGGTAAAATATTTCGGAAGTAAAATAGTTCCACCCAATCGGATCTCTGGCCGGGAACTACTCAGGAGGATGTCGTCGTCAGGAGAAACAAAACTAGCACTCTACGGCTCGGAGCGTGGAATGTTAGATCCCTTAATCGCGCATGTAGGTTAGAAAGTTTAAAAAGGGAAATGGACGCGCTGACGGTAGATATAGTAGGAACTGGTGAAGTTCGGTGGCAGGAGGAACAAGACTTCTGGTCACGAGAATATAGGATTACAAATACAAAATCATGTAGGGATATTGCTGGAGTAGGTTTAATACTGAATAAGAAAATAGGAATGCGGGTAAGCTACTACGAATAGCATAGTGAACGCATTAATGTAGTCAAGATACCACACAAAGCCAACACCCACCACAGAAGTACAAGTTGATATGCTAACTAGTTGCGCAGATGATGAAAAGATTGAAGAAATGTATGATGAAATACAAGAAATTATTCAGATAGTTAAGGGGGGGGGGCGAAAATTTAAATGTGATAATGGCTGTAATTCGATAATAGGAAAGAAAGAGAAGGAAAAATTGCAGGTTAATATGGACTGGGGGAATGGAATGAAAGAGAAATCCGCCTAGAAGAACTTTGCACAGAGCGTAATTTAATCATCGCTAACACTGGTTTAAGAATCGTGAAAGAAGAAAAAGAAGAACGGATACGTAGAAGAGACCTAGAAACACCGGAACGTTTCAGACTGATCGTATATTGATAAGACAGAGATTTTGGAACCAAACTTTAAACTATAAGGCATTTCCAGCGTCAGATATGGACTTTGACCACAATGTATTTATTAAGAACTGTAGATGAAAACTAAAGAAATTGCAAGAAGGTAGGAAATTAAGGAGATGGGACCTGGACAGGTTGAAAGAACCAGACGTTGTTGAGAGTGTCAGAGGGAACATCAGACATCGATCAGCTAGAACAGGGGAAACGAATACAGTAGAAAACGAATGAGTAGGTTTTACCTTTCCTAGGTAGCTTTTGCCTTTTCTAAAGCCAAAGGCAAACTAGTCGCCATTTAACAGACCCTCAATTTTCTTTTCCATTCTTTCGTATATTATTCTTGTTAACAACTTGGTTCATGAGCTGTTAAGCTGACTGTGCAATAGTTCTCGCACTTGTCTGCTGTTGCTATTTTCATAACTGTGTGAATGAAATTTTATCGGAAGTTTGATGGTATAACGCCTGTCTCATAGAACCTAAACACCAAATTCTACTTCCCACGAAGAGCCTTAGTACAGTCTCCTGGCTAATGGCCGCCGACATGGTGAAAGCCATAGTACGATTATGTGTATACTGCATCGCAATCTTTACTATCCCTATCACACGCAATCTCATGGAGGCCACATTGAACACCTATTGTGACGTGGATGCGACGTTGCTCTGTACTGTGTTTCGGGACGATTTGTTGTCGTTGCACACGCACCGTCTGTTTCCGGGCACATGTACATAGCACCTTTTTTCGTCCATTTCCAGTCACGAATCCGTCCCTGCAGTTTGTCGGTTATATTAAAGTTCACCCTGTATAATAGCGAGGCCCATGTCCCCAACACATTCCGGTAAGAGCCATCAGCTGGGCAGAGATTATTGTTTTCCGGTATATCTTCGAACAGGTGTTTACTGTAAACTGGACAGTGTTGATTCGATCCGCGTAGAGCAATGTTGTGTGCGATAAATTGTGTGTTTTTATGTGTACGCACGAATGCCACTAAGACAGTTATACTGTTTTATAGCGTTTAGAAATACGGAACGTTGTTCTTGCTCGTATCTATTACGATTGCGTTTAGAACAACAGATTTACATTATTCAACACCCGCAGAGGGTAACTATTTACGATTACAGGAGTACGTCCTCGAAAATGGCAAACGGCCGAAATCATCTTATGTTAAAGTGATTTTATAAGAGCTAGGTGGTTAATGGAATTGTCCCTTTATTCTTCTATTTGTTCCTGCACTGTTGGGTCTTTCATAGTTTGCCTTTAGTATGTAATTCAGTCTGCACCACTGCTATTTTAGAAGCTGTTTTAAGAAGTCTGTCGTGGAATAATATGCCCGAAAACTGCTCAGATGTGTTCACGACAGTCTTGTCGTCGGCATTCACAGAAGCTATGTGTGACGTGGGCTGGGAGGGTACTAAAGTGGAAAGTACCTCCATAAAACCGGTGTCGCGCAGCTGAGCTGCGATGCAACAGTGGTAAGTTTAAGAGCAACGAACCAAGGGGAAGGAATGACGGTTAGAATTATAGCCTCCTAAAGTGGAGTGTCTGGCTGAAGCTATAAAGTCACATTCCTTAACTGTCACCTCACAAGGCCAACTACGCTTCTACAGATAATGATATTGGCCTGAAGAATATGTCAGAGACAAAAATAAAGTGCGTAGATATATTCTTACAGGTATAGCTTGTCGGACGCTACACTGACGATTAAGCGCTGATGTTACTGTTAATTTATTCAAGAATACAAACAGATGTCCTTTTGTTTTATCTCAGTAAATCCATTGTGGATGATGAACTGCAACTGTGATTTAAATTGACGATTTATGTGGTAAAAATGTGCATCCAGTCGCTTTTTCAAGATTCATTCAACCATGGACATGTTTTCGAGCCACTGCAGGCTCATCATCAGAGCATTATGTTGTGGACCAAGTGTAGCTAGATTCAATGCTGGTGCTGCTGGCAGAAATGACGGAAATTTAGTAATCGGTGACGAAACGTTTACGAACCCGGAATTTTTTTATGTTTTAGCTACTCACAGTACACTGCCTTTTGGTACCCATATCAGATCGCTTTTTATAACGTGCATTATTAAGCTATTTACACAAATGTACACAGTATTTAGCTACACTTGTTTTACACTGGTTCACAGAAAGTAAACACTCGATACTTTCACAAAGAATATGGACGTGATGGAAAACTGGACTTATTTAAGTTTTTGAGTCGAAGGGCATCCATATGTTCTTTGTAGCGGGTTGAAAAATTTCTCCCTGTTTGGCCTATCTAGAAGCAATAACAGAAGCATATGAGTTTGTATAAGCTACAATTTTTGTTCCATTCTCCAGAGGATTCATCATTGTTAACAATTTTATTTTATGTTTATTTTCAGTGTGGAAGGATATTTTTATGTTATGTGGTCTGAAGAAATTTTAAAGTTTATATGACACTTTGGATTTTTCAGCTAGAGTGTTTACCAAAGAGACATTATAACCATTATTTTGGGGTATAGATTTATTTATGTTCATTTCTTTACATGCATCTTCTTCACTGATATGTGTGCGGAGCATACAGTTTATAGATGACCTGAAGAAATCAGTTTCGTGTTGGTTCGGGTAGCATGAGGTATTGTTAATGGCAACATCACTGGTAGTGAGTTTTCTGTGTCTCGTATGAAAACCAGCCCACAGTTGCACTAACTTATCTGTATTTTAAACCTTGACCATGGTTTCAGCTATAATAATATAGCCTTCTCCAGAAGTCATACACACTAATAAATAAAAAATATCTTATCCCAGCGGCTGCGTCAAGACCAATAAAATAACTTCGACAGACGTAAGACTGTTTCGAACAAAAGTAAAATTACATATGGCACCGTATGTCCCCCGCCACTACCTCTGTTATCAGATAACATACGTAAACACTGTGGACAAACTCGAAAAACGAAGTTAAAATCTTATGGGTTGCTAGGCCGCGTCACATTTCCTTCTAAAATAATCGACGTTTCGACCCCCTCTACTGGGATCTTCTTGAGTATGTTTCGGTGTCTACCACGGGTTATCAGCAGAGTGGCGTCGTCGTCTTCTAGTATGTTATTCAGCTTCGATGTGACGTCATGATTCACACGGGTGCCACTGGAAGAGTCTCTAGGACTGCTCGAGGGACACTTCGATGAGGACATAGTCAAACTCTTTCGGCAGTACTAACCACCACCTACTTCAAATGTGGTGGTAAATTCTACGAGCAAATAGAGGGAGTTACTATGGGTTCCCCCTCAGCACCAAGCATGGTTAATTTATACACGGAATACTTCGAGGAGGTAGCATTGGACACGGTTCCACTGAAACCGAAAGCGTTTTACAGATATGTGGATGACACCTTTGTGGTATGGCCACATGGTAAAGATAAACTATTGAGTTCCTGCAGCACCTCAGCGGTATAAATGAAAACATCAAGGTTACCATGGAGATAGAGAAAAACGGAAGCCTACCCTTCCTGGACAACCTGGTTACTAAAACGCAGGAGGCACGCTGGGACATACGGTATATTGGAAGGAAACACATACTGAACTATATCTCAACGCTAGGAGTTGGGTTGTTTTGGGGAAGGAGACCAGACAGCGAGGTCATCGGTCTCATCGGATTAGGGAAGGATGGGGAAGGAAGTCGACCGTGCCCTTTGAAAGGAACCATCCCGGCATTTGCCTGGAGCGGTTTAGGGAAATCACGGAAAACCTAAATCAGGATGGTCGGACGTGGGATTGAACCGTCATCCTCCCGAATGCGAGTCCAGTGCCTAACCACTGCGCCACCTCTCTCGGTCAACGCCAGGAGCTGTCACCATTCAGCGTAACGCAGCTCTGTACTTAACACCTTGGTGCACAGGGCAAGGCCCATTTGCGACAAGAAGAACTTACCGAGTGAATTATAACATCTAAAGGAAACCTTCAGAAGAAACGGCTACAGCGAGAAACTAATAGGAAGAGCTTTGAGGAACAATAAGAAGAGAGGAGCACAGAGACCAGAAGAGGGCGACAAGAGAGGTTGTGCGTTCCTGCCGTATGTGGGACCACAAGATGCGAAGATCGCAACCATCCTTAAGAAGCACCAATTAAAGACCGTCTTTCACGCAGCAAAGAAAATTAAGGATATTCTTGGATCGACCAAAGACCCACTAGGACTAATGACGCCGGGTGTTTATAGAACTGGATGCGATTGTGGAATGCAATACATAGGGCAGACGCAACGTTGCATTGCACAGAGCCGTACGGAACATATGATAAACGTGCGTCTTGGACAGGTTGACAAGTCCGCGGCGGCGGAACACAGCATCAACGAAAAGCACACCTTCGAATTTGACGAAACAAAGGACTTATGCAGCGCCAGAGGATTTTGGAATTCGGTGATAAAAGAAGCGGTAGAGATTCGCCTGAACGAAAATTTAATTAATCGAGACAGTGCTTACCATCTCAGTGCAGCTTGGGATCCTGCAATTAGGAAAATTCGGCACGAACACTCCGGTCCGAAGGGGACCGCGGCCGGCGCTGATATGAACAGACACCGGGAATAGACACCCGCGCACGCATCCCCCCCCCCCCCCCCCCCGCACCTACGGTGGCGCCAGGTGCCCGGCGCGATTCCGCTGGCACGTGATTAGTCGGCTGCCGGAATCTGATAGCGGTCCAGCGGCTACAATGGCGCGCGACGGAAGCATCCCAGTACCCAATCCCTTAATCCTGTTCCTTCCTATATAACGCCAGGCAAGTACCAGACACAAACAGAACAATCATCACAGACACCAAAAAACTACAGAAATAATCACACACACACGTACACAGGGGAGTAAAACCAGAAAGGCTACAAACTCCCCCTCACACTTCCCCAAAGAGGGAAAAGTAAAAGATGAGAACAGCAGCAGCAGCATCCCGACACAGCAAGCCTCGCCAACATGCCTGGACCCTCGAAGGAGAACAAGTTGCCGCGATCGTCAGCCTCCTGGGTCATGCGCTCAAGCTGGACAGCAAGCAGAAGAGGAGGAAGCCTGTACAGCGCTTTCGCTGTCAGAAGCTGGGGCACTTCGCTGCGGACTGCACAGGAGTGCTCGCGTGTTTGAAGTGTGCAGGGACGTCACCGCTACATGTTCCAACTGCGGCGGTTCACATGCTGCCAATCACCGTGGCTGCAGTTATCTCAAGAGCTGAGCCCGCGGGAAAGGACGGCATACACGCCGACTTCGAAATACCGTGCTAGAAGAAGTGGCAATGGACCAAGACGCGGTAAGCGTTCCGCCCGCGCATCACGACATTGGCACTTCTGCTGGTGCTGTCGCGAGTGGAGGACCGTGGTGCTGCAATCCCGACAGCATTCGCAAGATCGATGATGCTGTCGCCAACGCAGATGCCGCTCTCAAATCTCTGCCATGGCAGAGGAGAGGGCTGCACTTCGGACCGATGTCGACGAGCTACGCCTCGAGGTCCGGCAGCTCCGCGAGTTTGTGGCCTGCAAGTCTCGTAAGGGGCGAGCCATTAAGACTGCCACCATCGCCACGCAGATGGACGCTCTCTCGGCTCCTGCGGTAACGCAGGGCGCTATGGGGCTGCCCACGGAGGTGGGGAATGAGATGTCTGCCCCCTCCTCGAAAGGGGAGGGTTCGCGGAAACAAGATTCCGAGTCAGCTCCACCAGCAACACGGGGTGACGTGGCCAAAGGCATCGAAACGCCCGCCCGCCCTCCCGAGAGCAAGGCGAAACAGCCGCTGCTGGAAGATGAAGGCACAACTGTTGTGCCCATCCAAGAACAAGATCCAAAGTCTTCTCCATGAGATTAAACACAATATATCTTCTTGGCATGTCTTTTTGCATTCCGACTTCAAGCTGATCGTTTTTTGCCATTTGACAAACCTCTGCATGTCGTTCAGACCAATCAGCCAACGCCCAAGTGCTGCTATCAACCCAGTTCAAGGATATCATTGAAAGGTTCACTGAAAGCTTCAGCTAGAGAGACAGTAATTGTCTGGACACCAAGCACAATTCCTTATGTGTATAGAACGCCCTTTCTCTCACAAGTGCCACACTTGCCCATCATTTGATGCTAACAGCAGCCACAGAGTTTATATAATGTTTAAATTTAGAAAATGTAGGAAAGGTTTGCTTGTCATGGCATCTAAGTAAAAATGCAAGGGTGCATAACAATCTACCTCTCTTGGGACGAGTCTTGTCCAACTCACATATGTTCTTTGCCATCTCCTCCCTGTAACAGTTCCAGATGTGACTCTTTACACTTTCCTGGCGGATGTGTTGTAAGTGGTCTTCACAGGTTTCCTGCTAAATGACATTGTCCAAACTTCACAATATTTCCTCATAGCAATTGTCCGATATCTTCGGGTGGTTGAGCCTTGTTAGTGCCTGGGTACGGCTGACAGCATCCACACGTTGACGCCCCTGTATATATATAACACGCGCATGAAGAATGTGTAAGCTCAGAAATCACGCAATGACTTGCAGATAGCATACTCCAGTGCCCTCTGCTGAAGATTGCAGAGTGGCCCTCCTGAACGTGTGGTGTACACTCTGGTTACTAACAGTGAGGCCAATCGTTGCTCGCTAAGGAATCTTATTGGACCGGTGTTGTGACAGGTCTGTTGTCGAGGGTCTTGATTTTCTCATCTTGATTTGGTCATCCAAAGCAGGGTTCCGGGCTGTGCTCAGTTGAAGTCCCACATTCTTGTTGATGAGATTGTCAACTGCACAGTTATGTATTTCTTCCTTAATGACGCAGTCCCGGAGGGGTGATGCTGGGGAGGAGGCTTCTGTCTTTTCATGGATCATGCAGTGTCCTGTGTCCAAACAGTGTTCTCCAATTGCCGACTTCTCTGGTTGGCATGGGCGTGTGTGACGCTTATGTTCACTGCAGCTTTCTTGTGCTGTGTGACATGACTGGCCTACATGTGCCGTGACTCACTGACAAGGAATCCTATACACACCATGTTTCCTCACGCCTTAAGCGAACCCATCAGGTTCCTCAGTTTTGCGGATGGGAAGAAAACGCCCTCGGTGTCATATTTTCTGGGGACTCTTCTGATTCTTGATGACATGGCACAAAAGTGCGGCAGGAGGGCCGAAATGGTGGGTGTTTTCATATCTTCATTCTGCTTCATGGATTGAACTCACTTTGGCCTGGATGCATTGTGAGTCTGTCTCTCGGAATAGTCGTTGTGTTGGAGCACTGTCTTCATGTGTCGTGTCTCACTTGACAGGGTTTCGGGATCGGATACCGCACGCGCTCTATGAACTAGCTTACATAATGCAATACTGCTTTGTGCTGGGTGATGGCAGCTTGTGGCCTGAAAATATACACACATCAAAAAAAGTTTTGCTTCATCCCAGTTCCCAGAACTCCTGAAGATATAATTTGACTGTGGGTATTGTATAACAGATACAGTCCCTTTGACTGTTCAGAGATATCATTAAACATGCCCAAAGAAGTAAACAACCATGCATGAGCAATGGCTATTAGACAGAGGTTAGACCATCAGCAAGAGCACACCGCGAGTTCCTGTTACTAATAAGGCGAGTACACCGTTTGCTTGTTACATATTTTTACAAGCTTCAAATAGGACCAACTTATTTTCAGTTATATGTGTAGTTACTAGTTTATTTTTGTAATTTCTTGCGTGTTCGAGTGCTTACTAGGCAAAATCTTTTATTTCAATAACAGAGTAGTGTACAGTATCGCCGTTGCTATCGACCCTCGTAATGTAGGGGCTCTTATTTGTTTGGTTAGAAGACCTGAGTGTCGGTTAGAGCATCGGTGAGAGAGCTCTTTCATTTCCTGCTGCTAATAAGGCGAATACACTATTCATTTTTTGCATATTTTTACGAGCTTCAAACAGGAGCAACTGCAGTAATGGATAGGAACTGTGATTGTTGTATACAGATGTGAGCTGAGTTGGTGACCCTTCACCCCCACTCAGCACCAAGCTGCGTAGGCTTCCGTCACACAGCTTGAGGTTGCTGCCAAGGGGCATCACTGTGGGGGATCGAGCGCAGGTATGCGGGGGACGTCGAGCACGTCCCACGTGTCCCCCGATCGGTCTACTGGTGTGACTGCCCCGGTTACTGCATGCACTGAGGTTAACCCCTCACCCATGGTTGAGTGGGAAATCAATCCAAAGTCTGGAAGCAGTGAAAAACCTTCTGAGGGACTGATCATAGGGCCTCCCCGGTTGGTTTGACAAACAGGTTTTGGGCCTTATCTGTGGTTGACGAGGTCTCTGAGCCAGATGCAGTCATACACCCTGTTCCAGAGCAAGCTTCTCGGCCCACCAGGTCTGGACATTCACAGAGGGTGGGTTTGCTGGTAGTTGGGAGCTCCAACGTTCAGTGCCTAATGGGGCCCCTTAGAAACATGGCTGCCAAGGAGGGGAAGGAAGCTAGTGTGCACTTTGTGTGGAGTCATTCTGGATGTAGAAAGGGTGGTTCTGAATGTCATGAAGAGTACAGGGTGCAGCCAACCACAGGTGGTGGCTCATGTCGGTACCAATGACGTATGTCGCTTTGGATCAGAGCAGATTCTGTCTGGTTTTGGGCAGCTAGCGGAAATGGTAGCTTCCGAGATTAAGGCAGAACTCACCACCTGCAGCATTGTTGACATAACCAATGGTGGTCCTTTGGTGCAGAGCCGAGTAGAGGGTCTGACTCAGAGGCTCAGGTGGTTCTGTGACCGTGTAGGCTGCAGATTCCTCGACTTGCGTAATCGAGTGGTGGGTTCCTGGCTTCCGATTAATATGTCAGGAGTCCACTACACACAAGAGGCAGCTACACAAGTAGCAGGGACTGTGTGGAAGGGACTGGGTGGTTTTTCAGGTTAGAGGGTCTCAGAGAACCACAGAAGCGGTGTCTGTCTAAAAGTGGGCAGGTAAAACACACTAAGATAGTTGTAGAAACGATTGGTATTGTAGTTGTAAATTGTCGTAGCTGTGTTGGGAAAGAACCAGAGCTCCAAGCCCTAATAGAAAGCACTGAAGCTTAAATAGTTGTAGGTACTGAGAGCTGGCTAAAGCCGGAAATAAGTTCAGCTGAAATTTTTTCAAATGATCTAACAGTGTTCAGAAAGGATAGATTAAATACTTAGGTATTACAACTACAAATAACATAAATTGGAACGATCACGTAGATAAAGTTGCGGGTAGAGCAAACCAAAGACTGCGATTAATTGGCAGAACATTGATAAGGTGCAACCGGTCTACTAAAGAGACTGCTTACTCCACGCTTGTCCACCCTGTTCTGGAGTATTGCTGTGCAGTGTGGGATCTGCATCAGGTGGGACTGACATGAAATCGAAATAGTACAAAGAAGGGGAGTTCATTTTGTATTATCGCGAAATAGGGGAGATAGTGTCACAGACATGATATATGAATTGGAGTGGCAATCATTAAAACAAAGGCGATTTTTGTTGCGATGGGATCTTTTCATAAAATTTCAATCACCAGTTTTCTCCTACAATTGCGAAAACATTCTGTTGGCACCCACCTACATAGGTAGAAATGCTCATCATGATAAAATAAGAGAAATCAGGGCTCGCGCAGAAAAATTTAAGTGCTGATTTTTCCCACATGCCGTTCGAGAGTGGAACGGTAGAGAGATAGCTTGAAGGTGGGGAACCCTCTGTCAAGCACTTTATTGTGAATAGCAGAAAAATCATGTAGATGTATATGTAGATGTAGAAGAGGTAGTCAATACGCCGCCAAGAGAGACAGAGATGACTGCTCCAGGACTACTAAAGATGGTCGCAACATCATTGCGTGACAAGACGTACGCGCACCACAATACCGCGTACCCTTTTACCGACTCCAATATTCCTGAACCACCTCTACCCCACAAGCCTTATGAATTCGGTTGAGCATTTGCGAATCTAACCACCGTTATTCCTAAGAGGGATTTGGACCTTATAAACAGCTTCACTGTTTTTAATTAGCATGACTGACAGCGCATAATCGCTGCTATCCCAATGGTTAAGCAGAAGAAGACGAAGAACAAACATTCCTCTTCCTCGTATCGCTACTTTCCTAGCACCCACTGTATTTTATCCTGTCGAGCTCTGACAAGATTTAGCTTACCCTTTTAATTCCAGTCAATTTTATTTTGTATTAGTGGAGTAAATGTCTATAGACAACAGACTCCGATACTGTAGACCACCTCAGGGGAGGTTGTCCATACCAGAGAACAGAGAGAGACAGCACCCCGAATCCCTAGGGAACCCCACACTCAATCCATCCCCTCGGTTCAGTTGTTAGGCATTATGGTCCAGACCATGAACCTCTTCATGGAAATGATGAAGGAATTCAGGGAGGCCCAGAAGCAGAACACCCAGATCGTCGTTGCCCTTCAGGCAGCAGTCCAGCAGTCGCTCCCCTCTGCGACTTCTTCAAAAGTTACAATACCCCATCATGGATAGATGACCAAGTATCCAAGGCCTGACAATGTGTCTCTTTAACGCAGACTGCATTGTTAATCAATGAGCTCAGAGAACTCACGAAGGAGTTCTCGATCGACATATGCATGATGGGGGAAACCCACCTAAAACCGGGAATAAAAGTGACAGCCCTCAACTACGTTAGCTGCCATAAGGATAGGCCAACCCAAGGTGGAGGAGTGGCCATTTACATAAAATGAGGGATCCCCCACCACCAGGTATTCATACCAGCTACCAATAAAATCGAAGCAGTGGCGTGGAAGTATCCACTGCCACTGGACCCCTAACAATTGTTGCAATCTACCGACCCCCCACTAGACGAAATAGACGAGGGAGGCATAGCTGCTCTGGGGGTGACTTCAATGCCAAACACCCAGGTTGGAACTCTAGAGTAAACTCCAGAGCAGGCGCCAAACTGCAACGACTAGCGCGCGACCACCACTTCGAAACAGGTGGTCCCGTCGAGCCCACACACTTCCAAAAAATGGAGGTAAGCCCGACGTGTTAGACATAGCCCTCACCAGGAGGATCGTGGGGCTTGTGGCCGCAAGGACAGTCAACATAATGTCCTCCGAGCACAACCCAGTGATTCTAGAGATCGATGTGGGAGGATGGGTAGCACTTCCACGGTTCCACCTTGCAACCGGTGGAAGAGGCCGCTGGACCCCTCCCGCCCTCGCAAAGGGACGGACCGCCCTCGCAAATACATCTCCCGGAACATTTGCTAGCTCAAGTTCGACATACGAACAGAGTGCCAAAAGAGTGGAAGATCACCAGAAAACAGGCCACCAAGAGGCTACTCAATCGTCTACAGGTAGAGCTGAAGGTCACGCTCAATGACCACAGGAAACAGCAATGGCAAAACCGCCTCACAGCTCTCAAAGTAGATGATCACAAACTATGGCTAGCAACCAAGCAATTCACAAAAAGACGCTCTAGGATGCCACCACTGCAACGGCGAACAGGGTCTGGCCTACAGACATGTTGAAAAGGCCAACGCCCCCGCCGACTCCTTTGAGAAGCAGTTGCAAGCGGTAGAACCTCAGGATGAAGAACATGAAGAGGTAGTCCATCGACAACTGGCCGTCTTCCTCAGTGATGAGGAGGACCCAGAGGACGAACCCATACTCTTCGCCCCCTAGGACGTGGCAACAGTAGTTAGGTCCCTCCCCACAAAAAAGGCGCCAGGACACGACAGTGTCACCAATCAGTTATCAACCTCCTACCCTGGGCGATCACATACCTTGCGAACGTCTTCAACGAGATTACTCGTTCCCTCGAGTTCCCAGCTTTCTGGAAACACGCAGAAGTGGTCGCAATACACAAACTAGAGAAAGACCCTCTATTCCCGCAGCACTACAGGCCGATTAGCCTCTTTCCAACTCTCAGCAAGATCTATGAGCACCCCTGCTAAAACCTAAAACGAAACATATATCCAGAGAGCAACTTCTGCCAGATTTCCAATTCGGATTAAGGCAGAACAACTCTGCCCCACAACAGATCATGAGAGTGGTTGAAGCAGCCACAGAGGGCTTCAACCAAAGAGGCTGCTGCGGGATAGTGCTACCAGACGTAGCCAAAGCCTTCGACTCAGTATGGCATAGAGGGCTACTCTACAAGCTATACACACAACGGTTCCCCGGGAGCATAGTTAAGCAAATCAAAAGCTATCTCACGAATAGGACATTCTCTGTCACAGACTTCTACACACGAAATGCGAACAAGGACCTTGTCATCCGTAGGCTACAAAGGGTTTTAGATGGCTGGCGCATCTGAAAAGCCACAGGCTATGCCAATCACCCGGAGGCTCGGAAGACGCGGATCTCCTGAACGCACAACCCTCCCCCCTCCACCTACACCTAAACGGAACCCAACTACCCTGGCGCAGTACCGCGAAGTACCTTGGCGTAACCCTGCACTCTCGTCTTACCTGGAAACCCCACATAGACGAGGTCCATCCTATACCCAGTCCTCAACCAGCTCCCTTCCGTGCTCTGTGGGTGTGAATGAATATCAGGCCCTTATATGACCAGTAATGGAGTATGTATGCCTGTCTGGGGATACGTGACGAAGCATCACCTGGATAAACTCCAGAGGCTGCAGAACCACGCCCCCAGGAGGGCACTGCGTCTACCCCTCGGATTCCCTGTTGACGATCTGCACACCGCAGCAGAAATCCCACTACTAAAAGAGTGTTTCCAAGGTCTGCCAAGGACCTTCTATGAAGGAAACGTTCTCATCCACTCTCTAGGTCGGTGTGACATGTCCCGTGACAAGCACAAACGCCCAATGACGATCTTCGACGACTTAAGTCGAAGAGAAAATGCCTATATCCAATTCCTGATCCTCCTCCCTCCCCCATAATATCAATCATCACTCCAACCCCGGGCAAGTACCAGACACACACAGAACAATCATCACATGACGCAGACACCTAAAGATCACAGAAATAAGCACATGCACAAGTACAAAGTGGAGTAAAAGCCGCAAGGCTACAAACTCACCCACGCATTTCCCCAAAGAGGGAAAAGTATTAGATGATAGTGAGTGAGCAGCATCCCGACACTTCGCCTGAAGATGATGGATACGCATTCCATTGAAACATTGTTACTGAAAGACGACGCCACTCGACTGATAACACGTCAAGATTTCATAGCAGTGTCGTGTACTTCGTTTGGTCCCCTAAAACCGAACAAAAGAGTAATAGAAAACTTTCACATGGAGCGCTAGTAAAGATCGAATCCGAGCAAAAGGCTGAGCGGTCTTTGCGCTGTCATCTGCGCTATAAGAACCGCTGACAGCAATTGTATTTGACGTGCCACTTGATTCTGCGAGCACATCGTCCTGATTGGATAAATTCAATGCTAATTAAATCTGAAACGGCGCAAGGTATCAAATTTTTTTTCTAAACAATTATTTCTCAGCGCAATATACGCTGCAACACACCTACACATTTTTCAGACTGCCTATGACCAACCTGTACACAGAGACTGGACAAATATATAAAAACACCGAGTGAAATGGACTCTTGAACATAAATGCAGATGCTAGCCAAGCCTACGGGTTGCCCTGTTGTATTTCATCACGAACGACACCTTTGCCGTGTCCTCAAAACATTTCAGGTGCCAGTCGTGGTGAGAAAAGTGTTCTGTGTAGCTGTGAGTGCGTTACGTCGAAACTGAGTAAAGTCGAAAGCGGGCAAATTGGTGCTTCTCGTATCTCGGGCGTTCTCGTAACCAAGGCAGCGAAGTATTTGGTGGTTCAAGAGACAACGTATCGAAGAATTCTACCGCATACAGAGAAAGCTAAATCACAACACGGACGAAAGAGTCTATTGAGTGATCATGATCGACGGCGTTTGAAGAGGATTGTGACGAAACATAAGCGGGCAACAGCCGCAAAGGTCGCTGCAGAACTCCCGAATGCTGTCAGCACCAAAACACCACTAAGAGAGCTGCATCAGCAGCAACTGCAAGGCGAGCTGGAATTCCAAAACCACTCATTGGCGCCAGCCGTTGTGAGCGAGCGGTTCTAGACGCTTCAGTCCGGAACCGCGCGACTGCTACCGTCGCACGTTCGAATCCTGCCTCGGCCATGGATGTCTGTGATGTCCTTAGGTTAGTTAGGTTTAAGTAGTCCTAAGTTGTAGGGGACTGATGACCTCTGATGTTACGTCCCATAGTGCTCAGAGCCATTTGAACCATTTTTGAACCACTCATCGGTAATGCAAATGCCGTAACAGGAAAACGTGGAGCCTAAGCCATAGCACCCGCACAAGCAACAGAATTATGTCATTTTGTCGGATGAGTGTTTCACACTGTGTTTGCAACTTCTGTCCTAGTTTACGTCCCAGGAGTGAAACATGGCGGGTACGGTGATGACTTGCATACCCATATCATGGTAATCCATGGTTGCTTTAGAAGATCGCATTAGTGCCAAGGGTCATTTGCTTTTGATCAGCTCCACACCATGGTATCATATTTGTAACCCAGCGATGATGCAGAGTTCCAAAACGACACCTCTCACACAGCTCACATCGCCTGGGACTGGTTTTGTCAGGCCGAGGCCAATTATTGCAGCTCCCCTGGCCTCCAACGTCAGCAAATCTCAAAATTATTTAGTCATGGTGGTCTACTTTACAGAAAAGGGTACGTGGCCGCTATCCACCCTGATCATTTTTACCTGAACGAGCACCTATATTCAGGAAGAATGATATGAGATTCGACTGATAGCTACACAACACCTGCATTTATCCATTCGTGACAACGGGGTGCTGTTTTGAATCCCAACGATTTTCCTACAGCGTATCGGCCATGTAAATGTGTAGTGTTTCTGCTGTTTCCATATTTTTGCCCACCTCCTGGTGAATCATAACTCCGCAGACAAACTTTAAGAGGTGGTAATACGGAATAAAGAAGGAAAAAATGGGCTCTAAAATGCTCCCTTTAAGAGCCATGAGCCTTTTTTCATCATCGCTACTGTGAGAGACATCCCTTCTACTGAAAGTTCTTTGCTTTCCGTACTTTGAGAAGTGCTAGTACGGAGAAAAACAACAAAAAATGTCCAGTAAACATACGCTGTAAAGTGCCTATCTTAAGAGCTATGAGCACTTGTTCATCTTCGCTCTTGTGAATTTTATCTCCTCTACTAAATAAGAGATCATAGCTCTTAAGGAATGCATTTTAGAGTACATGCTTACTGAACACATTTTTCTTCTCCGGGTCCATACTATCCCGTCCCGTAATGTGAAAAGCAAAGAGCTTGCAGTAGAAGAAATTCTGAGAGACATCTCTTCTACTGAGAGCTCGATGCTTTCCACAATTTGACAGGTAGTAGTATGGACCAAAATAAGAATAAATGTTTAGTACAAATAGGCTGTAAGGCGCATACCTTAAAAACTACAAGCCCTTGTTGACATTCGCTGCCATGAAACATCTCCGCTATTAAACAAGGCTTCATAGCTCTTAAGGAAGGCATTTTAGAGTATATCATTACTGAACAGTTTTTTCTTGTTTGGTCCATATTGTCTCCTCCAAAAATACGGAAAGAAAAGAGTTTGCGTGGACGAGATGCGTCTCACAGTATCGAAGACGAACAAGTAGACATAGCTCTTAAGATATGAATTTTAGATCCAATATTTACTAAACATTTTTTCTTGCTTTCGTCCATAGCGCCATCTTTGAATGTTTGTCGGTAGAGTCCTGGTTCGCCCCGTATGTCTGAATAAATACCTTAATGTTTCACTAAGCAAGCTACTATCCTTCCTCAGTGTCCCGGCGACGTTTAATAGTTGTCGCGATGTTGCAGACGTGACAGCGGCACTGAGGGGCTGTGAGGACGAGTTCTTCGGCTGCTGCCCAGACGGGAAGACAGCGGCCCAGGGACCGGACTACGCCGGCTGCCCTTCGCTCTGCGGCTGCAACAAGCTCGGTAAGAGACGGCCCCTGCGGCGTCACGAGCACCCAGCTCGCTGCGTAGGAAAACCATGGACGAGGGCCAGAGCCTGCAACAAGCATCACTCTTAGCTTCAAATGCGCATGTGTTTTGTGTGTCCACATCTCTTTTTTTTTTGTTTTTAATCATGTCTTCCGACTAATTTGTTGCGGTCTGCCACGAATTCCTCTCCCGTATCAACCTCTTCACGTCTGCGTAGCAATTGCAACTTACGTCCTCAATTATTTGCTGGATGTATTCGGATCTGAGATTTCCTCTACAGATTTTAACCTCTACAGCTCCCTCTAGTACCATGGAAGTTATTCCCCGGTATCTTAACAGAAGTCGTCCCACCTTCTCCCTTCTTCTTGTCAGTAATTTCCGTATATTCCTTTCCTCACCGATTCACCGGATAATCTCCTCATTCCTTACCTTATAAGTCCACTTAATTTTCAAAATTCTTCTGTAGCACCACATCTCAAATGCTTCTATTCTCTTCTTTTCCGGTTTTACCACATTCCATGTTTCACTACTATACAATTCTGTGCTCCAAATGTACACTTGACAGCAAACAAAGTGGGTCACGCCTGAATTCCAACGTGTAGGCTGCACCTGAATGTATGCAACCAATAGAGCATATCTGTGTTGCAAGTCGACACAACCCTCCGCGGTGCAGTTGTTGTAAGATATACAATGGGTACAGCTAGAGACTACTAGAGAACACCGGTCTTTATGGCATTCCGTCCAGATGTGATGTAACACCACGATAGTACAGAAGACATCAGACAGTCCTTAACGGTTATAAACTAAACTTAATTATGATAAGTGACATTTCAAACGTTACGGGACGCCTGCATCTCGTGGTCGTGCGGTAGCGTTCTCGCTTCCCACGCCCGGGTTCCCGGGTTCGATCCCCGGGGGTCAGGAATTTTCTCTGCCTCGAGATGGCTGGGTGTTGTGTGATGTCATTAGGTTAGTTAGGTTTAAGTAGTTCTAAGTTCTAGTCCCATCGTGCTCAGAGCCATTTGAACCATTTTTTATCGTTATGGGACAACTAATTTTTTCACATAAATCGTTCAGTAATCCTTAGGCACAATTAAATATTTGAGACAGTATATGGATTTATAAAGTTGCATGGAATTGGAAACAAGTTCTTTGCTGTCTAAAATGTTTACCCAACACATGCTGAACGTCGTTCAACGGGGAGTGGTTTCGCATCAACTTTATGTAATGCTAAGCAGTTAAAAGAAAACGTGATTAATGACGGCAAGTACTCTACGGAAATCCCGACATTAACAGCGAAACACAAGTAATATCATTGTTCACATTACTCATCAACAGTTACTTGTACGCAAAGTTGTACTTTAAATGACATGACCAACGTCTTCGTTCTGGATCCGGATGCAAACTCAGAACGCAAAGCCATTGTTAACCAAGCAAGGCTTTGTGCCTTATCGAGACTCGATCACTAGGTGGAAAGAGACGTCACATATTGACGTTTGCACCAGTATCAGTTATCAATTCTCAACCTGAACGTAAATGACGATAATGGTTGAACGAAACCAGAAACCCTAAGATGGCAATTACCTTCTTGGTAATTAACCTCGAAAGAAGTTTTATATTGTTGCATTGTCAAGGAACAAAGGATGCACATGTTTAAAATTAAAATGCCATCATGTAAAGCTGGTGACAAGGATGCGAACCCAGCATCTAACCGGATTGTTAACGAAGTATGTAAAATCAGAAGTTAAATATACCTTGTTCCTTGTAAATGACACCATATTAAACGTCGTTAGGGCTAATTCCCAGTAAGGTAACTGTTATAAAAGGATTCCCAGTTCATTACAAACATTTTCGTCATTTATTTTCGGGATCTGAATTCATAACTGATATTGGTGCAAACGTCTATACTTCATGTCTTTTTATGCCTAGTGATCGGGTCTCAATAAGGCACAAACAAAGCTTAGCTTAGTTAGCAATGGCTATAGGTGCTGGGTTTGAATCCGGGTCCAGAACGACAACGTTGGTCATGTCATTTAATGTTCAAATTTGTGTACACGTAGCTGTTGATGTGTTACGAGAACAATGATATTACTGGTGATTCGATGTTAATGTTGAGATTTCCGTAGACTGTTTGATGCCGTTAATCGCGTCCTTTTACTGGTTCGTCCAATATCCAGTTTCCAGAGTCACTCGCCGTTGAGTTACGTTCATCACGTAGATAGAAAACCTTTTCGAGAGCTAAAAACTTTTTTTCCAATTGCCGTACAGCTTTGTAACTCCATATATTGTCTCAAGTATTTAATTTTGACTAAGGATTACTGTACGATATATGTAAAATATTCAGCTTTCTCAGAACTTTTGGAATGTCACTGGCTGTAATTAAGGTTAGTTTATGAGTGTTATGGGGTCTCATCGCTAAGAACGTGTTTTCTAATATGTTTTGTATGACGATATTAGTTGACGCTTAGACTGACTGCCATGAAGACCTTTGGTCTCTAGTAGTCTCTTGCGGTACCCATTGTGTGTAGTCAAACGACTGTAGCCCGCGGTGTTTTGGTGTTTAGAGGACCTTTAACACAGCTACGTTATGTTGGTTGTATTCGGCAGTGACCCACTTTTTTTGATGTCAAGTGTACATTCTAAGAAATTTCTTCCTCAAGTTAAGGCCTCTTGGCCAGGAATGCCCTAATGTTAATTTTCTTTGATGCCCTCCTTGCTTTGTACATCCTGGGTTATTTTGCTGCCTAGGTTAGCAGTATTCTTTAACTTCATCTACTTCGTGATTCCTATTCTGATGTTAATTTTCTCACTGTTCTCATTTCTGATATTTCTCATTACTTTTGTCTTCCTTCGATCCATAGTCTGTACTCATAAGAGAGTCCATTTCATTCAGCAGATCACGTAAATCTTCTTCACTTTCACTCAGGATATCAATGTCATCAGCGAATCGTATCACTGATAGGGACAAAGTAAGCAAACACGTGTCTCGACTTATCCGTTGATACTCGACCATTTCTGAAAAAATGGCGGTCAAAGTGTCTGAGCTATTGTGTCTTTTACCACGCGATATCGGCAGATGAAATGGTGGCACAGCGCCCTGTGTTAACTTTGCGCCCTGTGTTCGAAACCTGAGTACGACTTTTATTTTTGTTTTTCAGTTATACACCCAGGTGTGTAGACGATTACAATTCGAGCGTTTATATGCGTGCTGATATAACTTTGTTCTCATTTGTCTACTAATTGCATGTCAGAAGAATGAATTAAAAAAGAAAACGAGAAAGTTATTTGAAATTGTTTTCGGTGAAACACCAGTAGTGTATCTTGATTCACAATCAAGCGTTAGTTTTTGGAAAAGTCATCGATAGGCATGGTCTGCCGTGAAATTATTGCCATCCCGCGAAATATTCACCACTGTTACGACATTTCTCAAATGGTTCAGATGGCTCTGAGCACTATGGGACTTAATATCTGAGGTCATCAGTCCCTTAAACTTAGAACTACTTAAACCTTAAACCTAACTATCCTAAGGACATCACACACATCCATGCCCGAGGCAGGATTCGAACCTGCGACCGTAGCGGTCGCGCGGTTCCAGGCTGAAGCGCCTACAACCGCTCGGCCACAACGGCCGGCTGCGACATTTCTGTCACGAGTGAGATTTATACGGTGAAATCGAAGAAATGTCACTGTGGAAAAACGTACCCTTGCGTGATGCTCGTGGTGCTCGGAATATCTGGCTTCGAATGTGTCTACGATTGGTATGATCTAAGGGAATGCACCAAATTTTCCTGAAGAATAAGCATACACTGATGTGTCTACGCACAGGTCATGTAATTCTTGTAAACCATGGACCGCTGATTTGCTTACGCGGTGATGGCGCCCGATAGCTGGCCAGATGGGTTCCACAGGATTAACGTCAGTCGAATTTGGTCGCCAAGACATCAACGTGAGTTCAATACAATGCTCCTCAAACCACTGTAGCACGGTTCTGACTCCGAGACATAGACGCTTATATTACTGAAAGATGATATCGCCGTCGGGGAAAACATCAAGCTTGAAGGGATGCAGGTGGTTCGCAGCTGTCGGCGTGTCCTCGATTACTGTCCTCCATTACTATCAGACGTCCTACGCAATGTATCCCATAGCATAATGCTGCTCCCACCAGCCTACGTGCGTGGCCCGCTGCATGTTTCGAGGCGCTCTTCCCCTCGATGACGACATTTGTGGAGTCATGATAGAAATCTGCCAAGGACAGTACCTCTACTTACGGCATGTATCGGTTAGAAAAATGCACCGATGGTGACTGATATCAGTCTAAATCGATTTTCAACAAGATAAATAAATTATGTTTCCGCGACTGGTTGCCACATTCGTTATAAATTTGTCGTTTGTCGTGTTCTGCTCGTTAGCGGCACGCCACAAAAAACATCAAGAGAGCTTATGTCTGGTGAACGTGGTGGCCATGACATTGCTCCGTCTTTACCGATCCATCTGAACGGAAAGGTTTCATTCAGGAACCGGCGAACAAATGAACCCAAGCTGTCGAGGTGCGCCATATTGCTGAAACACCACCCATGGCTGAATTTCCTGTAACTGAACTTCAACGTAAACTTCCAGGTTAACTGTTGCCTTACTTGTAGGCTCAGAGAGAAAGAACGGTGCAATAAGTGTGTTGTGCATTACGCCACACCACACATTCACTTCTTGTCTTATCACCAACAATCCTGGTGCCTTTAAACTTTTCATACCATTCTCTGATGCTCTTTACGTCTGGTGGATCTCTACCATACACTGTCGTTGAATTGCAAAAGGCGACCGAGTTTCTTGATGCCACAGAACACACTGCGCTTTTCACTGCATAGCCTACATCATGACAGCAGCCCTGTTAAATTATGCTACCTACTGAGATGGATAGAGAGAGAGAGAGAGAGAGAGAGAGAGAGAGAGAGAGAGAGAGAGAGAAGAAACCGGAGGCTGTCAGAGTCCATGTAGAGGCGTATCCGTGAGTTGAGCTATCATTTACAACAAACTGCGTATCAGTATTTAGTACACTTCATTACAAATAAGTTACTGTAAATATGGAAAGACTTTATGCTCACCCCGTACATACAGGTTAACTGCCAAAGACGAAACACTCCTCTGTTTTCTGTACGTTTAGAGATATTGAAACGAAGTTTACGGTAAATGATATTATGCAGAGCGCAAAACATTTTGGTACACATTTAATCTTCTTAATGCTTATATCAGCCGAGATACAGTACAGCAGAGAACCTCGAAATTTTTGTTACGTGTTTAACCCTCTTAATGCTTGTATCAGCAGAGGTCAGATACAACAACGATTTTTTTAATGCAACGATATACCTTTTTAGGGGCCCTTACCTCAATCTGTAAGAATAGAACCGTTATAGAACCGCTTTGTTCTCCATCTGTCTGTCTGTCTGTTTGTCTGTCCGTTCGTTAAAAACCCTTTCTCTCTGAAAGAAGATGGCGTATCAAGTTCAAACTTACGTCACATACTAGTCAAAAGACAAGGCCATTTCTGTCACATATTTTGAGACCCGAAACGTCACTCATCAAAACCTATTTGGTACATCCCATTAACCTAGAATCATAAACTTGGTACCAAGTAATGTTTCACAGTACAAGTAAAGGGATGAATCTGAAAATGTTCATTTGTAATTATATCACACGAAAAAAAATATTTCTTTTGTCATTTGCTGTCCGACTTCAGACTTGGAATTAAAACATTCTCGAAAGTCTTGGAGTACCTGCGACCGAACCAGTACACGAAAGCTGTTGGACATACAAGTAAAGTTGAAACTTCCTGACAGATTAAAACTGTGTGCCGGACAGAGACTCGAACTCGGAAGTCTCCGCCATTGCATCAAGCCTTTCAACTGTTTGTTTCCGCAGAAAATGTTCACATAACAAATAGGTACACTGTCCATCGCCATTAATAAATTGCAATTAGATTAAATTTCAATTTCAAACATTTTTTTCGGAATTCTAGTATAAATAATCCACGAGAAACTGCAGTTTGAAAATTATAAAAAATGTTTCAAATGGCTCTAAACACTATGGGACTTAATATCTGAGTCCATCAGTCCCCTAGACTTAGAACTACTTAAACCTAGCTAACCTAAGGACATCACACATATCCATGCCCGAGGCAGGATTCGAACCAGCAACCGTAGCAGCAGTGCCTAGAACCGTAGCGGCCGGCGTCCACCTAACGCTGAGTAGGTGGATAGAGATGAATTACTTTTCCGACGCCCCTTCTAATAGTATAGAAGTTATCAAATACTTTTGTAACGCAATGCGTGGCGTCCGCTGGGTGGCGATAAAAGAATTCAGATGATTTTTACGGTAGCCCAATCCGAAAACCAACTTCCGCAACTCCTGAAACAAATATTCTTAAAGAGACACAGAAGAATACAACAATATATACTAACGTTACAAAAGCCATGGAATAGCGAAATTCGTATATACAGATTAAGGTATAAAAGGGCAGTACGTTGTTGGAGCCGCCAGTTACGGCCGCATGACAGGAATTAACAGACTGTGAACGCGGAATGGTAGTTTGAGCTGGACTCATCGTACATTCTATCTTGAAAATCGTTAGGGCATTCCATATTCTACAAGGTGAAGAGTGTGCCCAGAATACCAAATTTCAGTCTTTACCTCTCACGACGGACAACACAGTGGCCGACGGCCTTCACTTTACGAACGACAGCAGCGACGTTTGCCTGGAGTTGTCACTGCTAAAAGTCTAACAACGCTGCTTGAAATAACTGCTAAAATCAATGTGGGACGTACAACGAACGTATCCGTGACAGTGCGGTGAAATGAGGCGTTAATGGGCTACGGCACCAGACGACCGACGCGAGTGCCTTTGCTGACAGCACGACATCGCCTGCAGCGCCTCTGCTGGGTTCGTTACCATATCGGCTGGATCTCAAAGGACTGGAAAACCGTGGAGATCAGATGAGTCACGATTTCAGTTGCGATGGTAGAGTTCGAGTATGGCGCAGACCCCAGGAATCCATGGACCTAAGTTGTCAACAAGGCACTGTGCAGGCTGGTGCTCGCGCCATAATAATGTAGGCTGTGTTTACATGGAATGCTACTGAGGCAGAGTCTCTCAGTATTTCTGTAGAGGACTTTCAACGACTTACTGAGTCCATGCCTTGTCGAGATACTGCTCTACGCCAGGTAAAAGGAGGTCAGACACGATATTAGGAGGTCTCCCATGACGTTTGTCATCTTTATGTACATTTTATTCAATCAAAATTATGTTTAAAACTCCCTGACAATTGCTCATTATAATGCAAATATAAACAATAATCAACACACATCACCAGCTATCCACAACCTTTTAAGTTTCTATTTTATTCAGTTACTAGTTCCTTTGGGAGAGCTATAAAAATATTACGTAAGTTTGTTTCTTACAACAAGGTGTTGGTTCTTAATTTCCAAATCCATCTTATCAATATTGTTTAGTAAATTCACTTGATTATATAAAGGTAACTAAAAAATTAAAATGCTATAGGAAATTTTCACTAATACATAAATCTACACTATTTCTCTTTAATAGTAATTATCACACAGGAGAAAACAGGGGGAAACTGCGTGATTGTCCTTATAAACAAAAACTTCACTTATATAGTTCTTGGTGGTGAAGTTGGTAAATATAATGATTATGTTTAACTTCCAGGAATCAACTTTAATTCGACTTTACCTCCTTCAACAACATAGCCACACTTGAAACCAAATCGTGGTAGGAAGTTCCTCACATGCATTCGTTTCAAATTCCATTCTCCAACATCCGGATTCTTCTCTTGCTCTCGACAGGCCAAATTTCCTATAGATGTTTCGTTAATAACAAGCCAATAATTTTAATTTGTCGTCCGGTGCTGCCCGTCCATCGACAAAAACGGGAATTATCCACGTGAAGTATGAGTGTCTTATTCCGTTTACTGTTATATTTTCAAAAATCTTAGCTATAGCTATAATTGTCGACTAAAGTAGGACCAAGAGGTAATTCATTTTACCTTTGCAGCATAGGCCTAACATCTTACTGAATACAAAGACACAGCCTGGCTTTAAAGCCTGCTTTGCGGAGTTTACTACGAGTAGCAGAGTATACCCGCTTTCTGTTTAGTTTTAATAAATTTCTCGGATTTTTTGCGAAACATAACTGTTTAAAGTCATATTGACTGTTAATCGACCGTGATTGTTTCAAAAATGCGAAAACGCTTTACAAATACCTCTACCAGTCACAAAATTTGTTGACCGATTAAATTAGTTTATTAGCAAAATGATTTGAGGTTAGACCTCATCATCAGGCTGCAGTGGTGGCAAAAAAACATATTTAAGACAAGTGCAAATATATATCAAAGTTTCTTTGTATGGTCTTGGTATGTGCTGTGACCACGCTGTGTAGAAAGAACAGGAAAACCTACTAAGAGGCTATGTCACTCAGTATGACGGTCTGCTGTTCACATGAATTTTTTTTTAAATAGTCACTCACTTTGTTCTTATGGTGTGGGAGTCTTTTTCTGGTGTTCTGAGATACCTCTATTCCTATGGCTCTTTTGATCTTGATGTTGTTGTTCAAAAGCTTCTAAAGTATCTTGAAATACGTTGTCACAATCACAAACACATCGACACTGCAGGAAACAAGGTGACAGTCAAAACAAAGCTTCTTTAGATTTGACTATCGATATGTCGACCATGGCGTTGTCAGTCGCTTGTTATGTTTTCAGCACGCCTTGCTGTCACGTCGCTGAAGTTGGCTGATGAAATATATTAAAAAATGAGCAACTGTGGCAATTTCATAATAAAAATTATAGTGTGAAAGTTATATTTTAAGAATTACAAAGATACTGCTGGGACCTATAGTCGTACATAAACTTAATGTATTTTTTTATTTTAAGAGTATTTAACTGAAATACGTGAAGAAATTTGAATTCTTAAGCTACGTCATTTCACTTACGGTCTCGTTTTTAGCGTTCCGTGGCTCAATCGGTAAAACGAGAGACTTATATGATCGCTTCGTCGTCCGTCTGACCGGAACGGCTAGACGTATCACGTCGAAACTGAATCACATAATGAGGTCATTGGTCCCTTGGCGATGTAAAAGATTGAAGCTTCTAAGTCAATGCTGTCAAAAGATAGACCATTTATGTCATATTTTTTAACACTTGTAAACACAATCAGAACTTAGAGGGATCTTCCGCTGGCCTAGAATCGTGAAATTTGGCTAAGAGGAAGGTTTCACAATACAGCAAATGCAAAAATCCTAAAACTGTAAATTTGTAATTACGTCACACAAAAAAAAATTTATAGTAATTTCTTATCTTACTCTCGATCTTATCGTCCGTCTGTTAAGAACCCTTTTTCTTAGGAACGGGTAGACGTACTAAACTGCAATTCATGTCACATACTAAGGTCCATATTCTCTTGGCGGTGTAAAAAAATTGAAGCTTCTAAGACAACGCACTCGAAAGATAAGGCGATTTATTTCACATATTTTGATACACCCAGACTCACTAATCAAAAACTGTAGAGTACTTCCCACTGACCTAAAATCATGAATGTTGGAAAGAAGCTAGGTTTCGCAGTAGGAGTAGAGAAAAAATTTATTATTTGTAATTATATCACAGGAAAAAAAAGTTCTTTTGGCATTTGTTAACCGAAGTCGCTCTTTAAAACAATTAGTAGTTCTACATTCAGGCTGACTGGATCGCAATTGTAAGAGAGAGTCAAACATCAGACAAGAAATGACCTTATTGCTCATATGGCGCGTTTCGAAATTTACCCATTAGATGTCCAGGAGCGATTACTGCACGTAGGTATGATGTTTTAAGTGGTATGAGAAACAAACATTCACAGCCTTGACATAAATGGAATTTTAAGCATGTGTTTATGAACACGTTCTTTTGCTTTTGCTGACGTAATTTTGCAATGTAAGTGTGTATCTTGCAATTTAAGTGCTAACGCGGCGTTATTATGTAACAATTTTATATTTGTTTTCCAAATCCATTCAATTTTTGACGACCACCTTTCTTTCAAGGCCCTGACAGAAACAAAATAAAAACTTAAACAGTAGCTGACTGGTCAATCATCCTTAGATTCCAGGTCCTGTGCCCCTTCAGATACATGTAGACAAATGCGATTATACCAATTTTAAATTAAACTTCTTTTCATTATTACGCTTTTGTAAGTGCATTAAGTCACCTGCATCAAACTGCAGCGCTCTGTCAGTCTGCAGTTCCACTTCCGTAAAATATCACGAACTTCCGCACAAGACAGAAATCGGTTTCATGTTCGAAGCGGATACATGTTACCTTCGAAACTTAGTAATTTGTCCGGAAATACTAACTGTATTGTAAAGAGTGAAAGGCAGTTATATTCACCTTTTTTAGAACAAGTGAACTTGCAGCAGTTATTGCTACAGTTCTATTCAACAAAGTGAATTTGATATTGATCTCTCTATAATTATCATAGCTATGAAAAAAGACTATACGTCATTTAGTGACTACTTTTTCCCAACTGGGTTGGGTTAACACAGAATTACGATGTCTTAAAGCATGCAGGAAATATTTGAGATTAACAGCTTAGCTGAATTTTTTTTACGTAAACTTACTTAAAATTTGATGTTTTCACAGAAATGAAATTTAACCAGATCCCGTCAACTGCAGCCCACATGCAGATTTTAATCATCACTAGAATGAATATTTATTGTAGAACCTCATTTTTTAAAGGTGCACTGTTTTTGGATTCTGAAGGAGCTAGAGAATTAGTTTGGAAGGTAAGGCTGAAAATGCCTATTGCTAGCTTCAGTAAAAGCTAACACTCTGTCATGTCAAGAGTGATACCCGACTTTTAGCATTTCAGCAGTAATTTTAGTGATGGTGAAAGTAATACACTGTTCCATATCATCTGGTGTGCTCGACCTGTCCTTGCATGCATGTCTTTTAGCTCTCCCCAGAGGAAAAAATCCAAGATGTTCAAATCTGGTGAACGAGCCGGTTAATGTAGATAAGCGCTTCGTCCAATCTAATGATTTGGAAACAATTGGAGTAGACGAGATACAGTACGTCGTGGACTATATGCAAGACAACCATCCTAACTTCCCTAATAGTCTGCAGTGGAACGTCTTCTGCTGTGTGTTAATGGTCTCTTAGCAAGTTGAGATATTCTAGTGTTCCTTCTGTGAAAACAGGACATATGATCTGTTGCTTCAGTGCTAGACCACCGTGAACTCTATGTTACGCTTTATTTATTGAAACATCACTTCCATAGCACCTTAAATTTCGTACGTATCTCATGTGTATGAAGCTTTCACTCTTCTGAGGTACGCTGCTAACTTCCTACACAATTCTCCAGGCATTATGTTTTTCAGTTATATGTTTCCACATTTATACTATCTAATCTCGCCTCGGTATTATACATTGAAGAGCCAAAGAAACCGGTACACCTGCCTAATATCGTGTAGGGCCCCCGCGAGCTCGCAGAAGTGCCGCAACACGACGTGGCGTGGACTCGACTAATGTCTGAAGTAGTGCATGAGGGAACTGACTCTATATGACGAGACGGAGATCTCATCTGAACAGCACGTTGCAAGGCATCCCAGACATGCTCAATAATAAGATGTTCACTCTGCAGCGGAGTGTGCGCTGATATGGAACTTCCTGGCAGATTAAAACTGTGTGCCCGACCGAGACTCGAACTCGGGACCTTTGCCTTTCGCGGGCAAGTGCTCCACCATCTGAGCTACCGAAGCACGACTCACGCCCGCTCCTCACAGCTTTACTTCTGCCAGTATCTCGTCTCCTACCTTCCAAACTTTACAGAAGCTCTCCTGCGAACCTTGCAGAACTAGCACTCATGAAAGAAGGGATATTGCGAAGACATGGCTTAGCCACAGCCTGGGGGATGTTTCCAGAAGGAAACATCCCCCAGGCTGTGGCTAAGCCATGTCTCCTCAGGGACACAGGTGTAGTCGCACCTTAAGGAATATGTCGGGATACGTCCTTTAGAAAAGGCACTGCATCTTGTCCTCCTTATCCTACCCAATCCGAATGTATACCCGTCTCTAATGGCATTGTCATTCATTTCACTACTTTAAGAATGAAAATTCCCTCTAGGACTATAAGAATGTTTTTGGTAATTCGGAATCCTCTTGCTCGTATCCTCAGTAGGAAGCGACAGAGACTTCTTCGAAGGTTCCTGGGCTGAAGCTGATAAGCAGATTTTGTCGAGATGATTTTCAGTTTCCTGCAGGACACAATAAGGGATAGATGGAGGGATATTGTGATTTCCATCGTCGTCACCTGATCTGTTGGAAAATCGTCTTTGTACGCCTAACGAATATGTTCATGGCTAGTTGTGATTTTAGAAATCGTAAGCTTCTGATTGCCTGTACTAGCCATTATTATACTGAACCGTTGCTGTAGCCATGGTACCAGGTCACTTTCGGGTTCAGCGTACTGGAGCAGGAGGTGAAGTAGCTAAGGATGCCTGCGTGGTAAATGTAATTTCACAAAGTGCTGTCCCACACAAGGAGTTACCTCGTTGTTGCAACAATGAACCATGAGTCTATGTGAGGTAGATTGGCTAGGATTGAGAAACTGCCGTCAGTGAAATAAAAAATGGTGCTGTGTAGATTCCTCTGTCCGGTCGCTGAGCCGGAATGAAGGATTTGTAACACACGTCCGGATAGGCACTGTCCTCTGACACATGGATTTCTCTTCTGGTTAGAGGGCCTGCCAGTGTGCAGTGCTTGTAGAGCACTGACATCTCCACACCATGATTTACATAACGTTTCATATCTAGATATGAAAGCTGCAACACGTTAAAAGCTGATCTGTCGTTTTCAGGGTGTCTGGCGAATTATAACTTTATCCCGCTAACCGCCAGTCACAGTTCTCTGTCATGTTAATTTAGCTATTGTGTTACAATCTGTGTACTTTAACGATGGAATTTGCACAATGACTACCTGAAGTGAGTCTTTTGTATTTTGTGCGTCTGTGAGCGCAAGTGAGTGAAAATGGAGAAGAGTGTATCTGAGTTTTGTTTCAAATTTTACCACTAAAAACATAATTTTAAACATTGTATGACATTTGTCTCAAAGCACTTTAGTAATGGCGCTGGCGACCTTGGTATAGAATGCTATATACATACAAAAAATGGAAATGAGCGTATGGCGTCGTTGGCCGAGAGGCCCCTATTCGGGGAAGTTCGGCCGCCAAGTGCAAGTCTTATTTCAGTTGACGCCACGTTGGGCGACTTGCGCGCCGGTGATGAGGATGAAATGATGACAACACTAGTCCCTTAGCGGAGAAAATCTCCAACCCAGCCAGGAATCGAACCCGTGCCCGCTTGCACGTTACCACCCGGCTAAGCAGGCGGACTCTATACCTACAACCCACCAACGAACGACTCATGCAACGCCATGTTGTTTGCCTGACGGCGCTATACTTGGCTACATAGTTCCCTGAGATATTCAGACTGATATTATTGTGTGTCAGTTTTCATCTAGCGTAGAAGAGTTATTCATGTCGACAGTAGTGGAACTTGCCCGTAGTGACCATATTGTTTGTTTTTGAGGTAGGGCGGCTACTACCTTCATATTACTGATAAATAACTGTTTGCTGTCGAACACTAATTGCATACTACGGAGGCACTTTTATTTCTCTAAGGGAAATCTTGTTTGATAGAAGGCACACTACAGTCGTACAAGGATGGCAAGTATAAAATTGGCTCGGATTCGGAACCCAACTTACATTATTCGCACCAGGAGCAGATGTTTCCTACACTTTAAGACCGACAACCCAACTGATTTCATCCGCACTTGCGGAGGATGATGAACGTCGGGTTGCCTATCTTAAGGTGCGCGAAATACACCGACGGGAAAAAATCGCAACGCCAAGAAAGAGTTGTGCGACGTAAAAGAAAGTTGGTTGCCGCGTTTCTACATCTGAGAGATGATTATTCAGTTTGGTGCCAGTCGCGTAAGGGTTGCGCTGGTAGCGCCATGGGGATGCAAACCAGGTTTGTTTTAAATACACGCAGTAATGGTCGCGAGCTTTAGCTACCTTTGAGAGTGGTCGTGCCACGTTGCAGTTAGTCAAGAATGGCTTTAAGCGACAAACACGCCATTATCAGCACCTCACTGAGTTTGAACAAGGTCGCGTAACGTGGCTACGAGAAGCTGTATGTTCCTTCAGAAATAATTGGCAGGAATGTAACTACTGGACATGATTGCTGACAGTGGTGATCACGAGACTGTACGGTCGCAAGAACACCGACTCCGGAAGGCCACATAGCACTACCGAGAGAAAAGACCATAGTGTTCGACGTATGACTCTGGCGTATCGTGCTGCATCTGCAGTAGCAATTGAGCAACAGCGACACAGCGAACTGTTGCAAATCGTTAACTTCAAGGACAACTCCGAGCCAGGTTCTCCGCAGCATGCAATCCACTGAGCACAAATCACCATCATTTGCGACTTCAGATGGTGTCAAGCAGGAATTCATTGGATGGCTGTGTAAAGGTCTGTTGTGTTTTCTGATGAAAGTCGGTTCTGCCTCGGTGCCAGTGGTGGTCGTGCGATAGTTAGGAGGGCCTGCACCCAACCCGTCTGTGGCCTTGACACACTGTACCTGCTGCTTGGGGTATGGTCTTGGGTATGTCTTCATATGACAACAGGAGAACTCTCGTTGTTGTCCCCCTCTTTCTGACTACAAAGCTGTATGACAGTCTTGTGATTCGACCTGCTGTGCTACCATTCATGAATGGTATTCCAAGGGCTGTTTTCCAGCAGGATAACGCTCGTCCACACACTGCTGTTGTAACCCAACATGCACTACAGAATGTTGACATGTTGCCTTGGCCTGCTCCATCACTCGTCCACATACTGCTGTTGTAACCCAACATGCTCTACAGAATTTTGACATGTTGCCTTGGCCTGCTCCATCACCGGATCTGTCTCCAGCCGAGCGCATATAGGACATCATCGACCGCCAACTCCATCGTCATACACAAACAGCACTAACCAACAGTGCCTGTACTGACTGACCAAGTGCAACAGGCTAGGAACTAAATCCCACAAAATGATATCTGTCGCCTGTACAACACAATGCATGCGTGGTTTAATGCTTCCATTCAACATTCTGGCAATTACACCCATTATTAATGTACCAGCATTTCACGTTTGCAACGGCTTGTGTCGCACTTACATTAACCTTTGATCTTGCAATGATAGTCACTCAAATATGTTACCTAGACAAATGTATTCCCTAAATTTGATTACTCTAAATTATTTTTGATGTTACGAGTGTTTTTTTTTTTTTTTTTTTTTGGCGTCAGTTTATTTTTCCGAGCTGGTTTTACTTTGCCCATCTCTTATAAGAAGACGAAACTGTCTTCTGTTTCGAAGGATAACGATGCTATCATAACACAGTCTCTGCGTCTCTGAAGTCCTTGATGTCAGTGCATTGCGCTATCAACCTCCTCTCTTAAATGTTTTGCTGGCAGCGTGTCGGCTATGTAAGGAAGTATGACGTGCTGTACATGTGGCCGCCAGGTTCGGTGTCGGACGTGTGTGACGCCGAGACGGGCGCCTGCAGCTGCAGACCCGGCGTGGGAGGCGACAAGTGCGACCGCTGCCTGCACGGCTACTGGGGACTGCCCAAGATCTCGGAGGGACACGACGGCTGCATCGGTAAGTACCCACACACAGCGAGCCACTTCTGGTCCAAAGGCCTTCACTGGCATCCACAGCAGTAGTCTTGGACACCCGCATACGTTAACGCATCTACATTTATAGTCCGCAAGCCAACGTATGGGTACTTTGGGTACCACGGTCATCTTCTTCCTCCTCCTCCCTTCCCCCCCCCCCCCCCTTTCCTGAGAACACTGTCACAAAGACACTTCCCTTTTCCTAATATGAATGTTAGAGACGACGTGTCAACATTCACTCATTGGCGATGCACCTATCATTACTATCCACCGTTTGTATATGTGTGGCAAAATGTGCACTGTAACAGCATTTGAGTACTGATTAACGTTTCTATTTACATAACCAGCTAAGATTTTCAGTTTGGGATTTTTTATTTAACTAGGGCGACTTAGTTCTAAAAAATACGACGATGTGTAATGAGTGTTGCACTCTGAACGACATATTAGATTGATCTGAAGATGGCACGGTAAGGAGCTGAAACATGTAATTCGTAAAGACATTTTGTGATACTGACGTAGAATTTTAATCCACTCATGTTTAAATCAACAAATCGCATATCTGCCCTGATTGAAAATGTCAAAGAATGACATAATAATAAGTTTCCGCACAAACAACAAAACGCAAAACCAAATAGTTCAAATGGTTCAAATTACTCTGAGCACTATTGAACTTAAATGTTGAGGTCATCAGTCCCCTAGAACTTGGAAATACTTAAACCTAACTAACCTAAGGACATCACACACATCCATTCCCGAGGCAGGATCCGAACCTGCGACCGAAGCGGTCGTGCGTTTCCAGACTGTAGCGCATAGAACCTCTCGGCCTCACCGGCCGGCGCAAAAAGCTCGTAACACTAAAACAGCCAACCCACCTTTTCATAAATATGGCACATATAAATTATTTTGTGCAGCTGCTCCTGCTGCTGCATAGGGTAAACTGGAAGAAACTTTGAAATTTTATACAAGCAGCACACAGATGCGTTCTGTTTAAAAAAATTTACATAAATTTAGTTTTGCAGCCCACCTAGCGCAAAAAAATCATTCAGTTACAGACATCAAAACGAATTGCGTATTCTACACACTGTAGACAAAGGAATAAAGCTCGATCTGCTGAAACTATTAGAGATTTTCATCCATATCAATAAATCGTCTCACACCACCTTAAACGAACATACAGACTTAGCAATTAACTCATTTTTTCGAAATGTCAAACAATCTTTGTAATTGAAAAACTAAACAACCTAGGACAAAAAAACTCAATCACAAACACCGACTCACCCACCCACACACACACACACACACACACACACACACACACACACACACACACATTTCCCCCTGTTCATATACCACCCTCTGAAATCCTCACATAACGTGGACAGCTCTGATATTTATTTTATAAGTAAAGATCAATGTTTATTAAGCGTAAAGATAAATCTCAAACTTAACTTCAGTAGTAAAACTGTTGCGAAATGTCATCGCTGTTTATTTTGCACATAGTACAAGTCCGTCTGCAATGCAAATAGATTTTATTTTTGCAGTAATGACTGTAATATGAATATAAACATAATTACTGTCGCTAAGTGCGATGCTAGTGCTGAACAAGAAAACTCTCCGCCCTAACACAATTTCTTTCAAATTAAATTTCATCACGTTCTTTCCGTTATTTACGTTTTGTAAGGCACGTGGAATTTATTACCTGTGACAGCCTGTGTGAAGTGTCATAAACTTAACGTCAGTGAGAAACACACGTTACGTTTCCAGAAAAATGTGCACATCAAGAACAAACCAGCAATAATGCATATAAATCTATGTCATCATTTAGTTAATTCTTTCCACAATTAGCGCTTATATGTTTCGTTTTTGCATATTCCCACAGCTACATCACCCACAATGTTGCAAACATGCCATAAATATACATGATCTGATGATGAACCGCTAGGCGCTTAGAAACCAGTTATGTAAAATAAAAATTATAGAATAAAACAAAAGGCGACTGGTTGCAGTAATTTCTGGACACCTCCATTCGTAACAATCGCAATGGTCCACATCCATAATATACATCTACCGTACGTCTACATCTACATCTACGTGATTACTCTGCTTTTCACAATAAAGTGCCTGGCAGAGGGTTCAATAAACCACCTTCAAGTTGTCTCTCTACCGCTCTACTCTCGAACGGGGCGCGAGAAAAACGAGCACTTAAATTTTTCTGTGCGAGTCCTGATTTCTCTTATTTTATCGTGATGATTGTTTCTCCCTATGTAGGGGGGGTGCAAAAGAATGTTTTCGCAATCGAAGGAGAAAACTGGTGATTGAAATATAATGAGAAGACCCCTACTCAGATTGTCTCATATGTCGTTAATATAGATCAGGAACAAATGAGGACCTGTAACACTGCCTTGGGGAACGCCGGATATTATTTCTGTCTTATTCGATGACTGTCCATCTATTACTACAAACTGTGACCTTTCTGACAGGAAATCACGAATCCGTTCGCACAATTGAGGCTATATTCCATAGGCACTCAGTTCGATTAGAGGAACGCTTGTGAGGAACGGTGTCGAAAGCTCTCCGTAAATCTAAAAATATGGGATGAATTTAACATCCCCTGTCGATAGCACTCATTACTTTAGGAGTATAAAGAGCTAGTTGTGTTTCATAAGAACGACATTTTATGAATCCTTGCTGTTGTTGCTGTTGTGGTCGTCAGTCCAGAGACTGGGTTGATGCAGCTCTCCATGCTACTCTTTCCTGTGCAAGCTTCTTCATTCCCAAGTAACTACGGCACCCTACATCCTTCTGAATCTGCTTAATGTATTTACCTCTCCGTCTCCCTCTACGATTTTCACGCTCAGCGCTTCCCTCCAGTACAAAATTGGTGATCCCTTGATGCCTCAGAATATGTCCTACCAACCGACCCCTTCTTCTCGTCAAGTTGTGGCACAAATTCCCCTCCTCCCCAATTCAGTTCAGTACCTCCTCATTAGTTACATGATCTACGCATCTAATCTTCAACATTCATTCATTAGCACTATATTTCCAAACTTCTATTCTCTTCTTGTCTAAACTATTTATCGTCCACGTTTCACATCCATACATGTCTACACTCCACGCAAATACTTTGAGAAAAGACTTCCTGACACTTAAATCTATACTCGATGTTAATAAAGTTCTCTTCTTCAGAAACGTTTTTCTTGCCATTGCCATTCTGCATTTTATATACTCTCTGCTTCGACCATCATCAGTTATTTTGCTCCCCAAAGATCAAAGCTCCTCTACTACTTTAAGTGTCTAATTTCCTAATCTAATTCCCTCAGCATCACCTGATTTAGTTAGACAACATTCCATTATCCTCGAATCCGTGCTATGTGTCAATAAATCGTTTTCTTCGAGGCAATTCACAATGTTCGAACATAATATATGTAACAAAACCCTACTGCAAATCGACGTTACAGATATGGGCCTGTAATTCAGTGGATTACTCCTATTTCCCTTCTTGGGTATTTATGTGACTTGAGCAATTTTCCAGTCTTTAGGTACGGCTCTTTCTATGAGCGAGTGATTGTATATAATTACTGAATATGGAGCTACTCTGAAAGGAACTTGACTTGTATACGATCTGGACCGGAGACCTTGCCTTTATTAAGTGATTTAAGCTGCTTTGCTACACCGAGGGTAATGGGGAAAAGTTACTTTAATAATTATTAATAAGAACAAATATGCCTTCGGATATGCGCGTCAGAGTGTAATCCGTCCATCGGTTACTATAGCAGCCAACTGGATATTATCATCTGTCGTTCTTGCCTCACTCCACTTTTCCACGTCATGTGTCACATATTGTTTCTTCGCTCAACTGAGATGTGAAATGTGTGAATAAAGCTTACGCCACCAAAAGCCAAACCGTTCCACCAAATATCTTTTACACACATTGCCTCACGGAAGCTGGTAAAGAAACAAATAATTCTGGTTTCATGGACAGGATACAGAGCGTTCTACGTCAGTGATCAAGTAAAAGTATGTGCTGACATATGTGACTAGCACGAGGTGTCTGACTGTTCCAGCGTGCGACTGTTCGCCCCTGGGAGCCGTGCGAGAGGACTGCGAGCAGATGACGGGCCGGTGCATGTGCAAGCCTGGCGTGCAGGGCCAAAAGTGCACGATCTGCACCGGCGTCAACCTGGTGCTCGCCGCCGAAGGCTGCGTCCCAGGTACGTACCTGTCGTTGTCGTCGCCGTCGTCAGCGTCGTTGTTGTTGCTGTTGTTGTTGTTTTTGCGGTCGTCGACTCGAAGTTTGGTTTCAGGCAACTATCCAAGCTAGTCTATCAAGTGCAAACCTTTCCTCTCTGCGTAATTACTCCAACCTACAGCCACTTGAATCTGCTTAACATAGTCAATCCTCCGTTTTCCTCATACAAATGTAAACACCATGCCTCCCTCCATTGCCAAATTCATCACTTCTTGATTCCCCAAGAAGCGTTCTATCAACTGACACTCACCATCTTTCTCTCAAGTTAAATCATTTTTTTCTCTCTAATCTACAGTATTTTTCTGTAACACGTCTTTTCAAAAGCGTTTATTTTCTTGGGGTTGGGTTGTTTGGGGAAGGAGACCAGACAGCGAGGTCATCGGTCTCATCGGATTAGGAAAGGATGGGGAAGGAAGTTGGCCGTGCCTTTTTTTTAAAGGAACCATCCCGGAATTTGCCTGGAGCGATTTAGGGAAATCACGGAAAACCTAAATCAGGATGGCCGGACGCGGGATTGAACCGTCGTCCTCCCGAATGCGAGTCCAGTGTCTAACCACTGCGCCACCTCGCTCGGTTTATTTTCTTGTCTGAAACGTTTATCATCTGTATTTTTCTTCTGTATAAGGTTACCCTCAAGATAGCTGTCTTTAAAAAGGCTTCCTAACACTTAAATTTATAGATAGTTAGTTCGATAGTTAGTTACATGCTCCATAGATCATCTGAACGATTCTCTTATCGAAATGATGTGGACCGAGTCATTTTACAGAATCTGTTTAGATTATTACTGTTAACATTAAAGAATACATTATCATTCTATTCCTGCTCATGAAACTACAATTAAAAACAAGTTTTTTAAGTAGAAATTCATCAATGGAATAGAAGAATTTGCCCAGGAGAAATAATTTTAAACGAGATTTAGAACTTGCTTCGCTGCTTTCAGGCGACATTTTATGCTAATGAGTAAGTGATCAAAAGTTTCTGTTGACGCATGTTGAATTCCTCTATAAGCCACTGACAGCTTTAACAATGGGTAGTGAAGCCCACTTTTCTGTCTATTGTTGTAGGTGCGTTCATCACTGTTCTTCTGAAAGTATGATGGATCATTTATGACGCATTTTACTAGATGAGATATATACTGTGACGGCGCATTTAAAATGCCTAGCTCCTTAAAGAGGTACTTACATGACGCCCGTGCGTGAACACCACATATTATTCTCAGTGCTCGCTTTTGTGCGATCAATCCTCTTTTTTCTACGTGATGAGCTACCCCAGAAAATTATTCCCTATGATTTAACTGCGTGTAAATACGCAAAAAATGTTAGGAGGTATGTACGTTTGTTTCCAAGACTATCAATTATACGGAGAGAAAAAGTAGGTGACCTTAATTGTTAGAGAAGATCACTAATATGCTTCTTTCATTTCAAGTTTTCGTCAATATGTACACCCAAACATATGGATCATTCTACCCTGGTTACTGACTCCTGCTCACGTACTACATCAAGTACAGCGGACGCACGTATGGGGACAGCCTTACGAATTCATGGACCCTGAAAATCAGTAGGGGATTGTTCAAGCTGGTGGAAGCTCTGTAATGGTGTGGGGCGTGTGTATTTTAAGTGCTATGGGACCCCTGACACGTCTAGATACGACTCTGACACGTGATGCTATGTAAGCATCCTGTCTGATCACCTGCATCCATTCATATCCATTCTGCATTCCTACGGACTTGGGCAATTCCAGCAGGACAATGCGACACCCGAAACGTCCAGAATTGCTACAGAGTGGCACCAGGAACACTCTTCTGAGTTTAAACACTTCCGCTGGCCTCCAAACTCCCCAGACATGAACATTATTGAGCATACCTGGGATGCCTTGCAACGTGTTGTTCAGAAGAGATCTCCACCCCCTCGTACTCTTACGGATTTATTGACAGCCCTGCAGGATTCAAGTGTCAATTCCTTCCAGCACTACGTCACACACTAGTCGTATCCATGCCACGTCGTGTTGCGGGACTTCTGCATGCTCGCGGGCGCCCCACACGATATTAGGTAGGTGTACCAGTTTCTTTCGCTCTTTAGTGGATAAGGAATAGGTGTGGACACTGAACTGATCCCTGTGAGACTCCCTTTGTGGTTTTACCTCAGTCACTAAAATTTTCTAGCTTTCTGACACTGTCTGAATTATTCAGCACAACCTTTTGCATTCTGTTTGTCAAGTACTGTTCAAACCAGCTGTGTGTAGAGTTATCAGTCCCATAAGGCGTGTTTTTCGAAGAGAGTGTCATGATCTACACAATCGAAGGCCTTGGAGAGATCACAAAAACTACCAAAAACTACCTTCTCTTCTTCAGAAACGTTTTTCTTGATATTGCAACTATACATTTTATACCTTTTTACTTCGGCCATTGTCGGTTATTTCTACTACCCAGTTAGCAAAACCGTATAATGTGTTACTAAACTCCTACTCTGATCACGTAGTTTAATTCGTGTTAATTCCATTACCCTTACTCTATACTTGTCGATATTCATCTTATTTTGTCGAGCAGACTTCCAGTCTCGTGCAGAAAACAATAAGGGATAGCCAGAACGATACTGCGGCTTCAATCTTCTTTAACTAATCTCTTGGAAAATTATCTTAGTAAGCCTGACCCCAATATGCGCTGGCAGTTTTAACTTTAGAGGTCATCACACCCGATGCCGTGTAGTAGCTGTCATTGTACTTACCGCTGCTGTGGTCCTGGTACCAGGCCACGTGCTTGATATGCAGCTCCATTGAGGCTGAATTCGCAACTAGAAGCAGCTAAGAATGCCTGCATGGAATACACTCGCTTTCTTAGAGTTAGTATCACGATGCATCGCCAATGTCGTCGTCGTTGTGTGGAGTGGTACTGCACTGTGAGGTAGACGTCTCTAAATCAGTGAGTACTCTCCCCTCTATTTTTGTGGCAATAATCCTCAGCAAAACCTACAAAAATGTATTAAGATAGTATTTAATAAATTTATTCACATCCGTCTAAAAACAGAAAGCCAGAAAATCAGTCGGCGAGCTCCACTCACAAGGGGAAGGCCTCAGTTACGGCCAACCGATTCGTCTCAAATTTGGTAGGTTGCTTGTGCACAACCTAAAAAAAAGGGTTCAATTGGCTCTGAGCACTATGGGACTTAACTACTAAGGTCATCAGTCCCCTAGAACTTAGAACTACTTAAACCTAACTAACCTAAGGACAGCACATACATCCATGCCCGAGGCAGGATTCAAACCTGCGACCGCAGCGGTCGCGCGGTTCCAGACTGTAGCACCTAGAGCCCCTCGGCCACACCGGCCGGCGTACAACCTAAAACGAAGGAACTTACCATATTTTGGGTCAACAACCCCGCAATTTGAGAAAGTCATCCCTAAAGGTTATGACGAGCAATCGACTCCAAATTGGAGCGAGCGATAGATAATTGTAAATAGACCATTTTTCATCATCAGGTATGGGGTCCGAAAACGCAAACTTTTCCAGAAATCGAGGAAAGAAAGTTTTACAACTACCGCTTCTGTACCCACATGGTAAACGCATTTCGCCGACAGAACCGATAGCGCAACGGCCAAGGTAATTTTGGTCAGAGAGCTGGCTGGCGTCTATAATTAAAAAAAAACTGAGTGAAAAGATCAACAACGAGCTTCAACGGAAAAAAAATGAAAGAAAAAAGGTAACAGGCTGGGAATCGCAGAATCCGGGTTCGAATCTCGAAGAAACCTAGCGGATGTTCTTCTTTTCGTTTGTATTTTCCACATCTCAACAGATACGGATAGGAGGGTTAATAAGGTAAGTAAATCAATAAGAAATGATAATAATAAGGTAACCAAATAAATTTCTCAAACCTCTAGGGATACCTGATGATGAAAAATGCTCTATTTACAATTATCTATCGATGCGGCGAATTTTGAGTCGATTGCTCGTCATAACCTTTAGTGGTGATTTTCTCAATAACTCGGGAATGTTGACCCAAAATATCTTAGATTCCTTCGTTTTAGGTTCTACACAAGCGACCTGACAAATCTGAGCCGAATAGGTTGGCCGTGTCTGAGGCCTTCCCCTTGTCAGTGCAATGTGGGCCAGGAGTAGGAACTTTCAGCTCGTTGCGGAGGCTTAGAATATTGGGTAGACCATGTGCTACTGGCTCGGCAGCTACGTCCAAATTTCTCACCCTCCGTCCTGATGTGCTGCAATGTATTACAATAGATTAATAAACTAAAGAACTAAAGAATTGCAGTTGCCTCACAATCAGTCTCAGGCTTTTATTAGTAGATCCGCAGTATTCCAGTTGTATTACTACACATCACTTCATGCGAACAATCTCTACTACTTCTGAATAATTCAACATTCATTGTTCAATCAATGGAGCAATGGGCTTACCTAGAGGACTCCTATTCTACGAAAGAACTATCCTTCCAAACACCGTCTTTTCACGATAAAAGATACCGTCCCTTACACCAAATAATAAAATGTGGCGCGTGGAGAGTGTAACACAACTACATCACAATCACACAGCGTCTTTGGCATGTACTGTAGCGTACTTCCAGTGTCATAAATTGCATATGATTTTATTTGTCTTACTAAAGCAAAATTCTACTAATTCATAAATGTGGTATCATAAGTGTCCGATGAATGTGTATTTATAGTGTGTCGAAAATAGTTTCAAGCCATGAGGCGCACAAGCAAGAGGTTCTACGAGAGCTGGAGACTCGTCTTACGTCTGTAAAACTGGGGTTGCTCCGGCCATGTCGCACGACCTTTGTCAGATATGCCAGGCTGCCGGGGAAGGGAAGGGAAGAAGATGTGATACGAAATTCATTTTGTTACGGAAACAAGTTGCAATTAAAATAAAATAAACCTTGCTTCGAAAATTTTTGTGTCCCCCGAGACGAGGGCGAGACAGAAATTACTTAACATTCCTCCCTCTGCACAGGAGTAATTTTGGTATGTGTCAGTTTTAATGCCTATTTGACAGACTCCTGTGGAGTGACGTGCTTCATACACTGGAGTCGATCGCACCCTTCGACAACAGTTGTTATAACAAACAATCAACTGAATATTTTTACTTGAAACTTTTTAAATTTCTTAAAAACTTACTTGTTGAACTTATGTGGGTCATATAAGCAAAAAGGTAAGATTAGAAAATTAAAATATCGTAAAAATTGAAAAACGTTACTGTCTTTAAAAGAAAATATCTATTTATATTTTCATTTAAAGGGTTAAACATTTCATTGGGTTTGCCCCAGGTATAGTAGTACAATAAAAAATAACATATTACAGAACTATCTAAAAAGGATATTTCTTCTGGAAAATAAAAGGGAGGAATACCGTGAAAAGTAAAAACTCTATTATTATCAAAGTAAGCAAAGTTTTTATTGTTAAATCATAATATGCATATGATTTTGATTATAAAATTGATGAAATTATAATAACGAAATAAAAGAATTTCGGTCAAATGTGCATACGTTCAACATGCACATTAGTCGCGAATAACGATTTTCTTCCACTTCGAGCAACTCCTCGCATATACGCCGCGCTCGCAGATTATGATCCACCTAATTATTTTAATAAAATACTATGTATCCTACAAAAAATTTGTACATTATGAATCATACTTACTCACTTTATTTTTCATTCTAATGTCAAAATATACTTGAAAGAAAATGCACTTCAATTTCACACACTAGATGTTACTTGATGCACTGGGGTGTAAGCAGCCCCATTCGACCGTGGACAGCTGCCGTAGACGAAATGACGCTTCCAGTGTGATGTCATTGGCTCTAGGGGTAGTGGTTCTAACGACCACACAACAGATGGCGCCGTAGACCCCATTTTCTCAGGTTTATATGTTATTAACGAAGAGTGAGCGTGGGGTTACTACACCTCAGTGTGTCAAAGAAGGGTTAACGGAGCACATTTCAAACTATAATAATGTTCATCATCCCCAACATTACCGGGACATTATAAAAGCTCATTGGCCTGAATAAGGAGCGCAGTGATCCATTCCTGGGAGGCATGTGACGGCTGGGAGCAGCCAAGTAATGGCAATCTAACAGAGCTGGAGATCTCCCTTAGAACCAGCTGGTAAGACACTTGGCTTTTTGCAGTGACAGCCGCAGAGAATGGCATCAGAAAACAGTGTCCACCCAGACAGTCTGCTGTCTCTTTGCTGAGACCGAGTTTTTAAATATGACCCACCAGGATCAGTCAGCTTCACTATTGTCAGTGTCCTAGATAAACCAAGACATAGCGTCTGTCTCCATCACAGAGGACCTTGCGGTAGGTGCTATGTTGACGAAAGTCTAACACCTCGCGCACTTATCGGACTAACGAAAACCTCTGAAAATCGAACATTACGTGTACTGTTCGCCAGGCGTAAGTGATCTGCCTGATTCACGCGATCAGAATACAACAAACAGCCAGCCACCGTTTCCGTACGAGACGAGATGCTACAGTTTGCAACCTAGGTAACACTCCATCGAGCTCCACTGTTGCTCTTCATTGCTAGTGTTTCTCTCTCCTTCTCTTCCCACCCCCCCCCCCCACCCCCACCCCCTAGTGGCTTCTTTGATGTTTTATAATTCTTATTTTAAATGACGCTTGCACACATGTGAAATCGGATACTGAATACTAGTGCAGTCTTTGCTCCTGATTTCCGTCTTTAATATTCGTTTTCCTCTTTCATTGTAAATGTAAAATGCAGATTAGATTTCAGTTAAAAATTAGGCTACTTCCATTATTATGATTGTAGCACAGCCCTTCTTTTCATCTACATCCCCAGTCATGACCTTTGATTAATCGATGTTCAAATTGACAGCCTGTAAGGAGGATCGAGTCGGATGCTTCCAAGACCACATGATGCGCCATTTTGTTTCACTTATTAGAGCAATTGGTTGGCGGGCGAGCTGCATCACCACAACCAGAATTTCTTTAACGGAAAGTCATCGTAAGGTGCACGGTCCAGTCACAGTAACGTTATTACTGTGGTGTCACCGCAAGGCACCACTCTTGCTAGATTGTAGGCTTCAAATCGGCCGCGGTCCGTCACTACACATCGGACCCGCGACCGCCACTGTCGACGCTAGCAGACCGAGCGCCGCCACTCGGCTGGTCTTTGCTAGCCGCACTGGCCAGTTCTACAGCCGACTTTATAGGAATGGTTCGCTCGTTATAGCTTCAGAGATCTCAATTGCAGCTAAGTCAGTAGCTACGACCTAGCCAGGCGCCACATACAGTTTATGCATTGCCAATTGAGCTATATGTGTGAAGCAATCAGAATTGTGGAGGAGTATTCGCAGCTAAGTCTATAACTGGACTTGTAAATATTATTGTACAAAGTCAAGATCAACGTTCATCGCTGATGCTGAATTAAAGCTAAGTATTTAATTGTATTCCTGTCTATTAACTTCTAATCACCTAAGATGTTCCAGATACATCCCGTCAAGTATAGTTCATTGATCCTCACGTCAGCCAACGTGATCAATGCGTTCAATAATAGCCACCCCTTGTGATCAGACTAAGAGTCAAATTGCGTGACTTAGCCGGGTCACGCTTTTTCCATGAGGCCCACAGTTCCGCCTCATACATAACTCTCGCCGCCTACCTTTGACGTCAACGTTCAGTAACCACTCGCAGACGGCAGGTGGCAGAACTGGCAATGGAAGTTTCCTAAAGCACACTGGCAGTCGTTGTCGCAGTGAGGAAACAGGGCAGTTTATCTGACGTCCAAAAGGGCCATGGCCATTGCCTTTCGGGCCAAGGGTGGAACCATTTCCGAAACGGCTAGTAACGTATGGAACCTGTTCGTGTGCCGCCGTGGTTGAAGCTATCCAAAACTGGCGCCCAGGCAACTGTGGTAAAAAATTAGCAATAGATGACGGGGTGAACAGTGGCTGTGCACATTGTGTACGGCCGACTAGACGTGCAACTATTGAGCAGCTGACCACGCAGATTAACTCAGAGACCGTTCAGGGTACGTTGTTGCGTATGGACCTCCGCGGCAGCGCTTTGTTGATGCACCCATGCTGAGTGCTGTTCATCGGGTATGAAGGCTGGAATTTGCTTGCCAATACCACAACCGGACGTCCACTGAGAGGTGAGAGGTGGCCTTTTCAGAACAGTCACATTTACGCTCCATCGGACATATGACCGTTAGCGAGTACGGCGTGAAACATCTGAAAGCGAACACCCTGTAACAATCGTCGGAAAGGTCCAGGTCGGAGGAGGGAGCGTTATAGTCTGGGGAATCTTTTCGTGGCATTCCCTGGGCGATGTCGACATTCTGCAAGGCAATATGGTTCAACACAATTATGCATCTGTCCTTGGGGAGCACGACCAACCCTACATGCAGTTTGTTTTTGCTCGACAGAATGGCATCTACCAGTAGGAAAATGCAATGTGTCACACTGTCTGCAGTCTACATGCGAGGTTCGAAGAGCACCGGGATGAGTTTTACTTATCTGGCCATCAACCTGCCCGATTTAAACCCAATCGAGAATCTGTGAGACCACCTAGCTCCGGAAGTTCACGTCGTGGATCCTCTAACGAGGACCCTAGCGCTGCTGGCAACGGGCCTGGAACCGGCGTAGCTCCACATCCCTGTTGGTATCTTCCAGAAACCCAGTGAGTGACTTCCTTCGTGCACTTCTCGGGGCGGTCCGCGCTGCAGAGGGTGGGTATTCAGGCTTCTGACAGGTTGTCACATTAGCGTGACGGGGCTCTGTATGGGAGATGGGGAGAGTCGTGGTTACTTAGGTGTTCCACAGTTCGCAGTGCCAAACAAATCTGCTATGCAGAGCCTGCGATGTCTCTTTGTACGCCAATGGTAGGCTGACTGTGACTCCACGTGTAACTCGACAACAGAATCTCTCTTTGATATTATCATAGTCGGGTAGAGATCTCACTTTGAGTATTCTGTTCCTCTCTTTCAACATCTTACTGTTAACCACTCTCTGATTTACCAACATCGATACTGTAAATAGAGGTCTTGTGAAACATACATCGCTGAGTTCGTCCGTTAAGTACAGAGCGCCATAGACAAAGTTGCCAATGTTGATGACGTGTCCCTTGATTTAAGGAAAGCACTCGATACTGTTCTGCACTGTCGCTTAGTCAACAAAATACAAATATCGGACCAGATCCTTGCAAGTGATATTCTGAGAGCAAGAGGTTGGCACGGGACAAGAATTCTTGGCAGACCGCATCAAACCAGTCAGAAGACTGATGACTCAAAAATCATTGGGTCGACAGCGTCAGAAAATCCATGAGGCTGTCTGCAGAAGATGTTGTTGCCTGCAAGAAGGTTGTAATGCCAGAAGACAGTGTTGAAGAGCAGGCTCAATGCTCACCAGAATATGGTAAGAGTAGTAATTCTTGTTGTCATAGCTTTCGTGACCACGGTACGTTTACATCTAGTTCGCAGCTCGTGGTCTCGCGGTCGGGTTCTCGCTTCCCGAGCATAGGTTCCTGGGTTAGATTCCCGGCGGGGTCAGGGATTTTCACCTGCCTCGAGATGACTGGGTGTTTGTGTTGTTCTCATCATTTCATCATCATTCATGGCATTGGACTGAGCAAAGGTTGGGAATTTGTACCTGCGCTGATAACCGCGCAGTTGAGCGCCCCACAAACCACACATCATCATCATCATCATCATCATCATCATCATCATTTACATCTACATCATACTCCGATGTGTAACTGAGGGTACTTCTGGTACCAATAAATTATCTTCCCCTCCCCATTCCATTCGCGAATAGCGCTTGCAAAGAATGATTGTCGTTAAGCCTCTACATTAGCTCTAATTTCTCGAATTTTCCCGTCGTGACCTTTTCTCGAGATGTATGTGGGAGGACTTCCCCATCAAGTGCGAACAGCCTTAAATGGCCTCTGACGCTTTCTAATGGATAAATTATACACACTGTAAACAGTAACGGTCATATCACACTTCCTTCGGATGCTCCAGTTATTATCTTTACATCTGCCGATTTTTTTCCGTTAAGAGCGACGGGTTGAGCCGTTTCGGCGAGGAAGTCACGAATCCAGTCGCAAATATGATCATATATTCGGTAAGCTCGTATTTTTTCACTAAAAGAAAGTGCGTGATGGTGTCACATGCCTGCCTGAAGTCAAGGAACACGACATCAAGCTATGAATCTCATGGAGGAAGAGAGCGAGGTGAGTTTCGCAAGGTCTCTGTTTGCGGAATGCATGTTGATTTTTATAGAAGAGATTTTCGTTCTCCAAAAACACTCATAATTATTGAGGGTTAAACGTATTCCATTATCCTACAACAGACTGACATCAACTACATAGGCCTGTAATTTTGTCCATGTGTCTAACGACTATTCTTGAATACAGGAATGACCTGCGCTTTTTTTCAGTCACTAGAAAGTTTCGTTGCTTCCTGCCAGAAGGGGAAGAAGTTCTTTCGCATGATCTTTGTAGAATCTTATAAATATCTCATGCGGTCCTGATGTTTTGCACTACCAAGCAACTGTAGTTCCTTTTCTATTCGGTGATCGATTACCTCAATGCCTGCCATTTCGACGTTCGTATGGCGATTGAAAGGAGGTACTGTGTTACGATCTTTCGCGGTGAAATAGTTTCGGAAGCCGAATTCAGTATTTCAGCCTTCTTTGTGTTAGTTTCCGTTTCGGTGCCATTATGGTCACTGAACGAATGAATAGAGGATTGAGAGACGCTTACTGATCTTGCGTAAGACCAAAATCTCTTAAGGCCGTTTCTTAGATTGCTTGACAAAATTGTACTTTTCAAGTCACTGAACGCTTCTCTCGGCGCTCTCTTTAGGATCATGTTCGCTTCGTTTTGACTTCTCATGAATCTGTAATGGACCTCCCTTTGTTTACGTAGCAGGGTACGTATCAGGATGCCAAATCACACATTCCAGCAGGATAATGATGAAACCCTTCTGCCAGCAATCTTCATGAAATGGCATAACATGTCTTTCAGGCATTGCAAAATATTCGTCAAGATGACATTAGGAGGCCGTTCGCATCCACCACGCCAGAACTAATGCTAGAGTGTATTCGTGCCTCGTCAGTTGGCAGGGAGCAGGGGTGAGGGCAGGTGTGTGTATGTGTGTGTGTGTGTGTGTGTGTGTGTGTGTGTGTGGGAGGGGGGGGGGGGGATGAAGAAATCGCAACTGATGCGGATGGACGTCAGTTCTTAATGGAAGAATTTACTCACATTTTTGCCGACATATTTTCTTATCTAATGTTTTTTATGTGATGAACTTCTTCACAAAAACTTAAATATTTGGCAGCTGCTTCGTGGTGTAACACTTTCAATTTCCGTCGGCGTAGTTACCTCCCACTCACAGAGAACTTCATTCCAGATCCGAGGAGGTAAAAAAGGTTATCTAACTGAAACAGTTCTCTTACCGAAATACGATAGATATATACATTGCATCCCATATAATGTTGACTCCTAAGCTTTACAGCTTCATACAGACACCCTAATGTTGCAGTAGGGCGTCCAGAAATGGCGCTGTGGTACAAGACGAGTCCTATGTTGTATACGCCAGCGTTTCACTAAGCTAGAAGTTTAAAACTTATAAACATTTTAAGTAGAATACTGTACACGAAGACTCTTCAGAATAATTGTATAACGATACAATTTTGGTTTCTGCTTGCAACAAAACGTTCCACAAGCCGATACGGAAAATGAGAGGATGAAGACAGTAACATTTCACGTTGCTTTCGCTATGGTCTTACCCTCCCCTCCCCCCCCCCCCCCCCCCATTTAAGGTTTACACAGCAGTGCGAGTAGTTAAACTGTTATGTGCCCACTGCCTTCATACTGACATTTAAAACATTCCCGGTTTTCCTCGGAAATGCTTCAGTGGAACAGTTAATAAGGTTGTAAGACGGCACCTTCGGGTCAAGAGCTTACGTGAAGCCTCTGTTCAGTTCTGGTTACGACCTCCAAGCCTCGTATTTTAGTGTTCTGCACATTATGCTGTTGGACAAGGTTACTTGAATAGTAGATAAGAATTAGTAACCGAAGAGGAACTGTTCGTGATCGCCTCATTATACCCGCCTTTGATAGTGCCCTTGTGTTTTATCGTGCCTTAACTAAAACTGGTCAGACAAAAATGATACTGTGCAGCGGAATTCTTGTATAGCTCAATGCTTTCGGTCCTTTGTTAAGAGTTGTTGAGAACCAGAGAGGCTGACAAGACGAAGTGGAGACCGAAAGGGGCGAGTTCTGCTTCAGACTTGGAGCGAGCAAGTCCTCAGTTGAGTGGAGAGAACTGGGTTGAGAGCGTCGGGAAGCCGAGTCGCCTCACCCCCTGGCAACTGGGAAGTCCAACAACTGCAGACTATTACTGCAATAAGAACTCTCCAGAGGCGGACTAATTCGTTACGACCCGTGGCCTCTTTCTGCGGCAGATATATCACTAGCGACCGTCGCCGCCTCTTCCATTATACTCGAGCCTTTTCTCTGCGTCGCGAATCCGTAGCTCTTGTCTGGACTGAACGAGCACCTTAGTAAGGCTTCCCCGATTCCAGCTCGAAATTAATCGACGTCTAACGACGTCATATGTCTTAGTGGTTGTTGTTAAGCTCGTGGTAAGTGGATCTGACGCACACGAATATTAAGTTCAGTCGTTAATTGTCTCTGGACGAAGGACACCGCCACTTTATTGCTTGTATTTGTTTTACGGGCATTAGGTCGTGGCCCAAGGCATAATTTTCTGCTTAACTTTCCTTCTTGCAGTGCTGGAGACGTCATTAGAGGCTTTAACGACTCGGAAAGTAGTTTCAAATAAGCTCAGCAAGGCGAACTGTTTATTTATACCCATTCAACGGTCGGCTCGTGACGTCATCAGACGTCCAGCAGATAAAGACAATGCTACGATGGTAACGAAGAAAGAAGGCTCCTGCCGTGAAATTCGGAAAATATTAGCACCAGAAATAGAGAGAGGACATAAGGGAGATCCCACAATTTCTCTTCTGAGGGTAACGAATAAACTAATAAAGGCCTCTTCGATTTTTCCACTGACAAGAAGGCACTCATTAAATCAGAAGCATTGCCAACAAGATTGTATAGCTTACCAAAAATTCACAATCATGGCATTCCGCAATGATCGCTTTTCAGCGACATTGATTGTCCAACGTTGATTGCCAAGCACTTAGCCACCCTCCTACAACCATTTATAGGAAAAACTAAAACTTATATTAATGATCCCAATCATTTTATCGAAAAAATAAAATCCAACAGATTAGATCCAAGTGATATTATCTTCAGTTTTGATATTTTATCACTGCTTGCTATGGTTTCTCTTAGTGAGATGTATCGCAGTAGGAATGTATTATCGCAAAGGATATGGTAGATCTCTTTAGGCATTCTCTCATATCACCTTACTTTCGATGCTACAACAAATTCCACGAGCAAACTGGCAGTGTGGCTGCTGGTAACGAACTCAGCGCAGCTTTAGCGCTTTTTTACGTGGAAAAATTTGAAGAAGCAACCCTACAGGTGTCGAAGAATAAACTCTCATGTTTGTTTCGGTACGTGGATGTTACTTTCATTATATGGACTCATAAAGGAACTCTCAGAAGTTATATATTTTCTGTATGATATAAACTTTAATCTAAAGTTCGCTATGGAAAAAGAGAAAGAAGGTCAGATTTCATTTTTGATTGTACGGGCACTCGGAAAACCTGCTGGAACTTCGGGGTATAAAATCTACAGAAAGCCAACGCACACAAAGTTCCAATCACCATCCCAGGCAGAAACAATGACTTATGAAAACGTTAGTCCACTGGGCTAAAAATATCGGTGAACCACAATACTTAGAGGACGAGTTCGATCATTTAAGAACGGCCGTCAGAAGAAACGATTAGTCTCATAAAGTGGTAAACATGGTATTACAGCGCAAAAGGTCTACAGCTTCTGACGAAAACAACCACCTAAAGGGGAAGTTTTCCTACCATTTTAAAAACTGTCAGAGATCGCATCGGCAGAGTACTCAGAAAACACGATACAGTGTTTGAACAAAACAAGGAAGGTGCGCATATATTTTAACACTGCAAAGGCCCTACACACGCCGCTTGCCAGAGCAGGCGTGTATAAAATTACTAGCACTTTCAGTCAAAGCATATATGAACTTCAAAAAAAAGTGTTAATACCGTCATTGAGAAACACAAGAACAATTATCCCCTGGGCAAGAAGGAAAAATGTACAGCTACGCATTTCGGTCAGTTGGCCTCCAAACATACCCAATTCTTTTTCTGGCTGAAAGACTTACATCAAGCATTGTATCACACGTAAAGTATCTGCATTTTTTGCGCATTACCTTTTTTTCTGAGAATCAAATTTGGATTTCCCCTCTATTTTCACTATGATAAGTAACAAAGAGATACTTGCCAAAGTGGAAAGAAAAAATGGAGAAAACAGTGAAGACTGTATAACATCTAGCAGAAGAGTGGGGATATGTGCGCACCTACTACAGGATGGGCAAAATGAAGCTGCCCCGGGTGATATTTCATACGCCTTAAAATAGGCAGCCCAGTCTACATCACCCACATCTGAGGAGAATGATGTAAGTTGGATTACCTATCTTAAGGTGTATGAAATACTTTCCAGGCTATTCTTAAGCAGCCATCGACTAAGAAGTTACATTGGGCTGTTAAGAAAGACTTAGCTCTCGAAACTGGTTGAGCCACTAATTAGATCTGTGAGGCTTCCTCGAAGATTAAAACCGTATCCCAGACTGGGACTCGAACTGTGGACCTTTGCCTTTCATGGGCAAGTGCTCTGTCGACTGAACTATCCGTGCAACACACACGACCTGCCCTCAGAGCTTTTCTTCCGCCAGTACTCATCTCCTAATGTCCAAAATCACCAAGATCTCCTGCACTAGCATTCCTGAAAGGAATGTAGGGTATCTCATAAATGTTGCGACAGACTTCGAGGGGTTGTATAGGATGTCCTTAGGAACACATCGAGAGTAGCAACCCGTGTCCAGAAACGTCATCTAACGGCGCTACATAGCTTCAAAGTGAAAGGCGCCGGCGCCTGCCGCTAGGTTACCCCTTCAGCAGCATATGTGACTTCGTACTCTGACGGACGTTAGGCGGAATGTTTCGAAATGTTTTTTGCTATTTAGTGATCGCAGCTGTTCGCCACGATCACCAGTGGAGAAGATGGAGCTAGTTTCTGCGTAGAAAGGCCCTGTCTTCCATGAATCCAATGCTCTTTTGCCTCGATGGGTGACAGCTTCTGACACAAGTTTCCATCTGCAGTTTATTTTTCTCCTGAAACCGTCTAAAATCTCCTGTGTTGTTCGGTACACAGGAGAAAAATAAATTGCAAATGGAAATTTATACTCAAAATGGTCATCCACCAACGCAACAGAGCATCGCATTAATAGGAGACAAGGGCTGTCTACGCACCAGCTAGCTCCATCCTCTCCACTCCCGAATGTGGCAATTAGTCGTAAGTACAGAATAGCAAACAACACTATGCGAAGTTCTTCCTACTGTCAGTCAGCGTACAAACGAAGTTTTATACCGCAGGGTGGCCTAATTGCATGCGACTGCCGGCGTTATGTTGCTTCGTTACATGACGTTTCTGGACACGGGTTTCTATCCTCGATTTGTTCCGCAAAGCCGGCCGCGGTGGTCTCGCGGTTCTAGGTACTCGGTCCGGAGCCGCGTGACTGCTACGGTCGCAGGTTCGAATCCTGCCTGTGGCATAGATGGCATGTCCTTAGGTTAGTTAGGTTTAAGTAGTTCTAAGTTCTAGGGGACTGATGACCACAGATGTTAAGTCCCATAGTGCTCAGAGCTATTTGAACCATTTTGCACCGCAAAACACCCTCTCTAGCCCCTCGAATTTTGGCGCAACATTTCTGGGGAACACCGTATATGTGAGCGCTGACTGGAAACAACTGTAGCCACGTCCGTCTTGGCATGTTTAGGATGTATGCTAAGTATAACATTAATCGAAGTAGCATGCCCTTCTGCAGCATGTTAATTATAGCTGTCAGATTTTCAAGCTTAGGAGCCGAATAAATCTAAATTAATCATGGGTCCAGCGTCTCGACATGCTGGTTGGCTAAATGTTGAACTTGACCAAGAGACTCTCCTAGAAGTGAATGAAACTTTGCTTCCTCAAAAGTAGAACAGATAAAGAGGCCAGAAAGACTTATGAGGAATGCTGAAGCAAAAAAGACTACGTAGCAAAAGAAACAGCTACTAGAGTCCAAAACCGTGAAAATCACTCATTTCCAACGTTGCATACTATCTGACACCTCTGGTAGCAACACACCTTTTTTATTTAAACGTTATTTCTGGAGAGGGATTAAGACTCACCCATACAGCCGCAAGTGTTAGCGCGCCGCTTCCGGGATCTGAAGAGGTGTGCTGGTTCTGGATCGAAACCACCCAGTGGACTAACGACAAGGGCCGGTGTGCCGGCAAGCCTGTATGTGGTCGTTGGGATGGTGCAGGCATCTGGAGAGGGCCTGGACGCCAGTGTATATGGCAGGTCGCCCATGATGTGGGATGCAGGAGCTACGCTGAAAAGAATAAAACCGCTGTATGATCTCTCCTTTGTTGCGGACCTCAGTCGTAATAAAGTTTTCAAGTGGTAATATTCCCATCATTAGTATGTTTTTACTATATCAAAAAAAAATGGTTCAAATGGCTCTGAGCACTATTGGACTTAACTTCTGAGGCCATCAGTCCCCTAGAACTTATAACTACTTAAACCTAACTAACCTAAGGACATCACACATAACCATGCCCGAGGCAGGATTCTAACCTGCGACCGTAGCGCTCGCGCGGTTCCAGACTGCAGCGCCTAGAACCGCTCGGCCACCCCGGCCGGCTACTATCTCCACTATCGCGACTTCTGTTCGTGATCCATTATCAAGTGGAACGTAGAAAAATAGGAGTAGACCTATATGTCAATTATCAGCATGGCATGTTGTTGTCACAATAATGTAACTCTTATCTGACATCTGGTTTATATGTACTGATTCGAGCCGTGACTTTTATTATTTTCTTACGCAGACATTTCTAACACATGGGCCTACTGATGCCTTGCCAGATGCACTTGATAAAGACTCAAAAGTTGAAATCGCGGTAGTGAAAATAATGCAAAACATGCGGTCAAATGACGGCCTTGTTATCATTTTCAAAAAAGAGGTGCTGCCGTGTACTGCAGTTATTGAATGTGAAGCTGACACTGAACGCCGTGCTTGATAGCTTTAAAGAAAATTTTTTGTTTTGTTCTCCCATCGAAAGGCAAGAATAATCTTAACTGCATTACTGTTTAATATTTAGTCTGTATTATAGCCTACTTTGTTTTTTATGGCCATATAATTTTCATTTGAACATTTCTCGCTCTACGGCTTCGTTTTGTTATAATCTGACTCCATAATATTAGTAGAAGAATCTGCGACATGCGGTATCTATACTTGCAGGCTGAATCCTATTGTGCGCATCTTGAAACTATGTCCTGATCTATCCTCTCCGCCCACAGCGATTATTTCTGGAGTGTGCCAGTAACGTGCTCAGTTTTACCTGTACTATAGCGGCGAAAACTGGTTGAGTGCGTCACTCACATGATTCTGATGTCACTCTAAATTTTTACCGTGAAAATGTGCGAAGATGATTGTGTCAAGTAGGAAACCTCGACAGCATTCGTTTTAGACGTACAAATTCTTATTAATCACTTAGGTTCTGGGGGCCAGTTTTTCTTTTTCCTTTTTTTTTTTTTAATATACAAAGCTAGAGCAGCTTGCATCTTCTTTGTGTCATGTTAGTCATTTTGTCGAACATTAAAATCAACACAGCAGACCTCTTTGCGTATTACACCCTGGTGATACACGAATCTTTCTTGCACATTCGACATAGTTTTTGCAGTCGTTAATTTTTTTTCATTTCTGAACACACAGTCCCGGTGGTGGCGACACGCCATTAACTGTTGCTTCTCGGAGATCTCTCTCTCTCTCTCTCTCTCTCTCTCTCTCTCTCTCTCTCTCTCTCTCTCTAAGTCTCTCTTTCTCTCCCTCCCCCTCTCGCTCTCCCTCCCTCCCCCTCTCTCTCACACTGTCTTCCGCTCTTCTGTGACCGGCACCACGTTCAAACTGTTCCACTGGCGTCTCTTTAACGTGGTGTCTCCACGAGCACCAAAACATAGTTTCCCGCGTCATAGCCCCACCCGCACAATACCATTCTGAACGGTTTATTTTCTTCCACAGAATTAATTCAAGGGACACTGAGTCGGGGGACAAATGCAGATATTTACATGCAATGGTGTGCAAAACTAAACTTTCTCATGACGTGTCACTGGCAAGTAGCATAGCTCGATGAAACTTGGGTCATTCATAGAAAGAACTGCTACAGTATAGAACTGAATGTAGCTGAAAGGAATACGTAATGAGATGAACGTTCAGTGATCACAACGGACGGCAGCGAGTGCTTTGTAATGGGCTCCCGAGCAGACCACAAGGTTGGTGAGGAATTCTTGTGGTAGGGCGTTCCATTCCTCAGACGGTGCGGTTGCCAACTGCAGGACGGCCGTTGATGGATGTGGACGTGCTGCAATGCGTTGGGCGATCGATACCTTTTAGTCTGGGGAAGGCCAATCCAGTCCATTCATCGAATACCCTCCAGTTTCAAGAACTCCTGTATCTGCGTTGTCCGGTGCGGTCGGGATGAACGTACCGCTGATGAGGTGCACAATGGGAAGCGGTACAGAGTCACAACTATGCTGACTGTTGAATGCACCATGTTCAAAGTTTTGGAGGTTAGTACGTCCATGTAACGTTATGCGTCATCAAACTATAACACCTCGACCGCCAGAACGGTCATGTTCGACAATGCAATACGTGTTCCCACCAATCGCCAAATGAGGGTAAGTCCAGAATCACTACTCAGACTGAATCTGCTCTCATACGAGAACAGCACGAGATCCCATTCCTCATTGATCCGGATCCTATGCTCTTGGCACTATCGCAAACGGTACCGCCTTTGTGTAGGTGTCAACAGAACAGTGCGTACTTGTGGAGCGTGAGATTGCGTGGATTGAAGTCTTGTTAAGTGTCGCCGTAATCGCACCCGGTGTATGGTTCAAATGATTCTGAGCACTATGGGACTTAACGTCTGAGGTCATCAGTCCCCTAGAACGTAGAACTACTTAAACCTAACTAACCTAAGGACATCACACAGGATTGGAACCTGCGACCGTAGCGCACACGGTGAATACCTGTGCCTGTTGCACAATGTAGCGGCCATCTGCTACTGTAGTTGCCCGTAGTCAGCCATCTATTCTGCTTCGGAGAGCAGTGTCTCTGGTTCTGAACGTTCCAGATACTCATGAAACAATCCTGTGAGCAGTACCAAACTCTTAGGCTACACTCGTCCTTCTTCTAGTAACCCGATTACTCTTCCCCTTGCAAAGTCATGCAGATGTTGACTCTGGGACATTTTTTAAGGACACCAAAATACTGCATCGCAGCAGCTCGCTGATGGACACACACTGCCTTTTTTCTGCTCCTTCAGCTGCCTTGAACTGTGGACCGCACCCATTTGGCGCTGTAGTTATGCTCACCTCACGCCATGTGACATACAGAATTCTGTGTACGACTTTGAGTCCTCTGGCTACACGCTACAGCAGTTTCACTATCTCCTCCGAGATATTAATATGCTATCTTACCTCAACCATCTCGTACTTAAGTTTTAAAGAGCAATGTACTAAAAATTATTTATTTATTTATACGTCAAGTCCCATAGGACTACATTGAGGTCATGGAATGTATCAGTACATGAAATTACAACATAAAAGTAATAACAGATAAAAATAAAATGTTTACGAACCCGAAAAATATCAAGACATAAGTTTACATAAACGCAATCAACAATGCAACAAAAATCAGCTTAAATTTTCAAGGAACTCCTCTACAGAATAGAAGGAGTGAACCACGAGGAAACTCTTCAGTTTTGATTTGAAAGCGCGTGGATTACTGCTAAGATTTTTGAAATCTAGCGGTAGGTTCAAATGGCTCTAAGCACTATGGGACTAACTTCTGAGGTCATCAGTCCCCTGGAACTTAGAACTACTTAAACCTAACTAATCTAAGGACATCACGCACATCCATGCCCGAGGCAGGATTCGAACCTGCTATTGTAGCGGTCGCGCGGTCCCAGACTGAAGCGCCTAGAACCGCTCGGCCACTCCGGCCGGCAATCTTGCGGTAGCTTATTAAAAATGGATGCAGCAGTATACTGCACACCTTTCTGCACAAGAGTTAAGGAACTGCTATCCAAATGCAGGTTTGATTTGTGCCGAGTATTAACTGAGTGAAAGCTGCTTATTCTTGGGAATAAGCTGATATTGTTAACAAGAAATGACAGTGAAGAATATATATATATATATATATATATATATATATATATATATATATATATATATATATATATATATATATATATATATATGCCAAAGTCAAAATACCCAGACTCGCGAACAGGGGTCGACAAGAGGTTTGTGAGCTTACACCACTTACTGCCCGAACCGCCCATTTCTGAGCCGAAAACATTCTTTTAGAATGGGAAGAGTTACCTCAAAATATAACACCATACGACATAAGCGAATGAACATTAGAACAGTAGACTAATTTTCGTGTCGAACGATCACTTACTTCAGATACCTTTCGAATAGAAAAACTGGCAGCATTATATGCGCATTAATAAAAATGTGACATCAGCGGTGTCCAGTGACAGCAGTGGAGAACAGTATCAAACCAGCCTTCAAGTTGATTACCCATAAAACAGCACTGTGGCTCCACGCATTTTCATTTTTCTTTTTTAGGGGGTAGGGGACTGGTTCGTCTGACTGGATCGATGCGGCCCGCCACGAATTCCCCTCCCGTGCGAACTTCTTTATCTCAGAGTAGCACTTGCAACTTATGTCCTCAATTATTTGCTGGATGTATTGCAATATTTGCCTTCCTCTTCGGTTTTTGCCCTCTACAGTTCCCTCTAGTACCATGGAAGTCATTCCCTCATGTCAAAACAGAGGTCCTGTCATCCTGTCTCTTCTCCTTATCATTGTTTTCCGCATATTCCTTTCCCCTCCGATTCTGCGCAGAACCTCCTCATTCCTTACCTTAACAGTCCACCTAAATTTCAACATTCGTCTGTAGCATCAAATCTCAAATACTACGATTTTCTTCTGATCCGGTTTTCCCACAGTCCACGTTTCACCAGCATACAGTGCTGTGCTCCAGAGGTACAGTCTCAGAAATTAAGGCCTATGTTTGATGCTAGTCGACGGTCTTGGCCAGGAATGCCCTTGCTGCCATTGCTAGTCTGCTTTTAATGTCCTCCTTGCTCCGTCCGTCATTTGTTATTTTACTGGATAGGTAGCAAATTCATTAATTTCATCTACTTATTGACCATCAAACCTGATGTTAAGTTTCTTTCTATTCTCATTTCTGCTACTTATCATTACATTCGTCTTTCTTCGATTTACTCTCAATCCATATTCTGTATTCGTGAGATTGTTCATTCCACTCAGCAGATCATGTAATTCTTCTTTATTTTCGGTCAGTATAACAATGTCATCAGCGAATTGTATCATTGAGATCCTTTCGCCGTGAGTTTTAATCCCATTCCTCAACATTTCTTTTATTTCCATTATTGCTTCTTCTATGTACAGATTGAAGAGTAGGGGCTAAAGACAACATCCCTGTCTTACACTGTTTTTAATTCGAGCACTTCGTTCTTGGTCGTCCACTCTTTTTATTCCCTCTTGGCTCTTGTACATACGAGTTCATGTAGTCAGCCTTTACTCGTGGAGATCCATAACCCTACACGCTTCATCTACTCAGGACAAAGGTGCTGGCTGTAAAAGAAACAGCTTATTTCTTTCACTTTGTGGAAAACGTGTACGTGGCTGCAGATAACGTATTTCCGATGTGTCACTGAGTGTTTAGAGTGGTAGCAGATATTAGAAACACGGCGTGACCAATGAGAGACCTAGTATATGTATTTCCGGAGGAATTTATGACCTCTCCGTGAGCCACGCTGCAGGTCTGTTTTCTAGTAGTCGAGAAGCGGAGGAAGGAATATGCGGCGAATTTCCGCGCTCCCGAGTTGTCATGTAAATTTGCTGACGGCTGTCAGGGCGTTCATACGGCAGTATTCATGACCCATGAATACGAAATATGGAACTGCATTTTCTTCGCCGCCAAGCCGTTGAGAAACACAAGAAACACGCGCTTGCAAGGCGAACGCGTAGTAGCATAGAGGAGCGAAACAGTTTTCTCCGGATTATTTACAAGGAAAATTTTATGCCAAAGCCTTTGACGTAAGATCCCCTGTCAAGATAGAATAGCTGAGTAGCTCTGAAGCATATTTCGGATGATAGTAGGAAACAGAGAGAGATAATGGAATAAAAATCATTAGGGACGTTGAGCTTCTAAAACACGTACCTGTTTCAGGGTTTTGTTCCTCAAGCGGTAAAAACGAAATCCTTATAGGACACTAGGACACTTTGTTGTCCGTCCGTCCGTCCGTCAGATTGCAGAAAACCTTCTATCTCAGGAGCGGCTAAATGTATCAAGTAGAAACTTATCACATACTAAGGTCTATTGTCCCTTGGCGGTGTAAGACATTGAAGTTTCTAGATCAATGCAATAGGAAATACGGCCATTTTTGTCACATATTTCGATGCCCGCAAACTCACTCATCAGAACACATGTTGTGCTTCCCATTGGCCTAGAGTCATGAAGTTTGGCGAGAAGAAATGTTTCACAGTAAAACTAAAACTAAACTCCTCCAGGGCAGGCCATGAAGGCCCAACGGTACCGACCGGCCGCCGTGTCATCCTCAGCCCGTGGGCGTCACTGGATGCGGATATGAAGGTGAATGTGGACAGCATCCTGCTCTCCCGGCCGTATGTCAGATTCCGAGACCGTAGCCGCTACTTCTCAACCAAGTAGCTCCTCAGTTTGCCTCACAAGGGCTGAGTGCACAACGCTTGCCAACAGCGCTCGGCACCGGATGGTCACCCATCCAAGTACTAGCCGAACCCGACAGCGCTTAACTTCGGTGATCTGACGGGACCCGGTGTTACCACTGTGGCGAGGCCGTTGGCTTTCGCAGTAAAAGTAAAGGAAAAAATCAGAAAGTTGTCAATTTACAATTTTCTCAAACGAAAAAAAGTTTTTGTCATTTGTTATCGGGCTATCCGTCCGTATACTTGTTACGACGCCTTTGCCTCAGGAACTAGTAGACGGATCAAGTTGGAGTTTATGTGACATACTAAGGTCTACAGCCCCTTTTTGGTGTAGAAAAATTAAGCTTCTCAGTCAATGCAATCAAAAGATATGGTCATCTATCTTACATATTGTGACACGCGCAAACTCACTAATCAAAACCCATAGGGTACTTCCTGTTGGCCTAGAATCATGACGCTTCGCAAGAAGAAAGGCACTACAGTGCAAGTAAGTGGAATACCCGAAATCGTTAATTTGTAATTGTGCTTTTTTCGCAGCAACCGGTTTATATATCACGTTGCAATTTGTGCCACATATTACGGACTATCGTCCCTTGATGGTGTAAAGCGTCTAAGTCTTCTAAGACAATGCAGTCAAAAAGTATGGCCATTTATATCGCCTATTTTGATACTGACAAACTCACTCATCAAAATCCGAACTTTCCGTTGACCCAGAATAATGAAATTTGACAATATTATTTCTCAAAATTTCGTAATTTGGTTGGGTGAATGTATAATTGATCTTCCTTGTAAGCAGACCACGTGCAACGAGGATGTGAGGTCTAATAGCCTAGCATCCGACCACGCAAATCATGAAATAGTAACAGTCACGTCGAACATAATCTGGAAAACAGCGAATAGTCTCGGAGTCTCAGCAACGCAGTTTACATTCAGAGCTGGTAAGGCATGCAAATAATTGGAAAAGGTCTTTGCTCCGCACAGTTTTTCTTCACATTGATAAATATTTCATCTGAAGGTAGCCTTACAAATTAATTCGTTCTCACATTAAATACAGATATGAGAGTGAATATACAAGCAAGTGTATAGCCTAAATATAGCATGAATTTTATACGTGATTGGATTAATATTTCAGCTGAAGGTAGCCTTGACAAATAAATACATACTCAGATTAAATACAGATTTGAGAGTGAATGTACAAGCATGTGTGCAGGCTAAATGTAGCATGGATTTTATAGGTGATTGGGTGAGCAAAATAAGTCTTAGATGTTTCATTGAGATTCCTCATTTCAAAAGCAATAACAAATGAAAGATTGCACTTGTCTTGTGATGGACTACACAAGACTATGATATGTGAAAAATGAAACAAAGAAAAATCCACACATAATAGCCAATACTGCATATATTTAAATTAGCGGAAACGTGGAGTAGACAGTACGCCTACCGCACCGCATGAGTGAACGAGTGAAATAGCGTCACTGTACGTATTCGGCATCGGCCGATATCTTACTTTTTGAAGCCGGCCGGAGTGGCCGTTCGGTTCTAGGCGCTACAGTCTGGAGCCGAGCGGCCGATACAGTCGCAGGTTCGAATCCTGCCTCGGGCATGGATGTGTGTTATGTCCTTAGGTTAGTTAGGTTTAATTAGTTCTAAGTTCTAGGCGACTGATGACCTCAGAAGTTAAGTCGCTCAGAGCCATTTGAACCATTACTTTTTGAACAATAGTAATTGAGTTTGAACATAGGTGAAGGTACACTGAAAGACCTGAAACACTGGGAACAGAATATTACGCCAAGCTGCGAAATGCGTACAGCAGACTCACCATAATTCTCGTAGGTCGTAGCCTGGAAACGGTCTCCAGGAAGTAAGCTCAATGCAGGTACGCAGCGTCCATGAGGAAGCTTCGACATCGGTCGTCCAGGATACAACACGTGGAACCAGCGAGATGGCGAGAAGAAAGTGGAAGCGAAGAGCAAAACACAGTAGAGCTCAACAGAACAAAATGTTTTGTCCGCTGTAACACGCGGCTCAAAAACAAGCGACATGGCACGCGCAGGACTTTGGTCCGTACACAAGTCTCCAAACTATTGGCTAATGTCTTCACTCGATCAGTCAACGACTGTAATACATTAAGTGATCGATAAACGTGGTCCAGTAGAATGAAGAAGTTGGAAATTGACGTTTTAACGACCGACGTTCAAGCTTTATATGGCATCAAGAGTTGAAACTCGGTCACTTCCAATGTTTAGACAGAAGGTGCTTAATGCCACACTGATTAATTTCGGAGTCTATACTTGCCATAGCTTTCTTCTATGTCAGATGGTTCGAATGACACTGAGCGTTATGGGACATAACTTCTGAGGTCATCAGTCCCCTAGAACTTAGAACTACTTAAACCTAACTAACCTAAGGACATATCACACATTCATGCCCGAGGCAGGATTCGAACCTGCGACCGTAGCGGTCGCACGGGTCCAGACTGAAGCGCGAAGAACCGCTCGGCCACACCGACCGGCTCTTCCATGTCCTCCAAACTCTGAATCTATTTGCTCCCGTGCTATGAGACTTTCAGTCCCAAGAAAGAGGAACAGGAGAGAGTCTGATTCGACAACTCAGTCAAGCACCTTATTGTGATGCAATTTCTTACTCTTGGCTGCTGGAATTTTCTTCTAGGTAACTACCTTGAAGCTGCTCCATTGTTACTCAAGGGTTCCTACGTGTAACACTAAAAATCAACTATACAACGGCTTCTGTTCTCAATTAATTTAAAAGCTAATTTAAAAGCCGGAGAGAGATTACTGAATCAAGAGAGTAGATCGGGATATCAAAGGGGGAAATTTCGGTTATGAACCTTATCAATGGCTTGCTCAATCAGAGCTCGAGAAACCTCGGCTCAACTAGTGAACGAATGGCGTGAAACACGAGCGTCATTGCTACGTTGTGTTCAAAGTAAGCTGCACTATTACTAGCTACTAGGCGTTAAATGCGTCCAGCAAGTCGCGTCCGCAGTGATACGTCTCGAAGCCCAAACCGAATGGGCAGGATATAATGATGGCTAGAACTTTCATGGCTTAGCTGGTGCAACACTCCTGTAAGCTTGAGGCTTCAAAAAATAGATTCGTTTCACCCACATAAGAACAGGGTCCAAAGCCTAACTGTTGAGACATAGGAGCCAACAACATCTTCTACATCTGCATATACGCTCGGCCAGTCACCAAGCGGTGTGTGGCGGAGGCCACAATTCGCGCCAAAGTCATATTTTTCCGACTCTGTTCCACTCGCGAATCGCGCGAGGGAGAAACGACTGTCTGAACACCTCAGTACGAGCTCTAACCTACCTTATCTTTGAATCGTGATCATTGCGCGATTTGAAAGTTGGTGCTAATACCTGTATTATATGCTTTACATCCTTGGCGAAGATCGGATTTCAGAATTTAGTGAGCAGCCCCTTCCGTTTAGCGCGTCGTCTATCTTCAAGTGTGTCCCACTTCAAACTTTCTATGAGATCTGTAACGCTCTCGCGATGGCTAAAGGTACCAGTCACGAATCTAGCCGCTCTTTTTTGGACCTTCTCAATCTCTTGAAACAGACCCTGCTGGTAAGTGTCTTATACAGACGAACAATACTCTAAGATTGGACGAACTAGCGTATTGTAAGCTATGTAAGCTATTTCCTTTGTTGAAGGACTGCATCGCTTCAGGAGTTCGCCTTGCCTGTTCCGTGTGTAATCTTATCGTTCCATTTGAGATCATTTCGAACAGTCACACCCAGATACTTGACGGGTGTTACCGCTTCCTAAGACTGGGCATTTATTTTCTACTCGACATTAATGGGGATTTTCGCCTTGCTACACGCAGTAGATTACACTTACTAATATTGGGAGATAACTGCCAGTCATTACACCACGCATTTATTATCTGCAAATCCTCATTGATTTGTTCACAACTTTCGTGTGATACTACTTTCCTGTAGACTACAGAATCATCGGCAAACAGTCTAATGCCGCTGTCAATACCATAAACAGATCGTTTATGTAAATCGTAAAAAGCAGAGGACCTATTACGCTGCCCTGGGGCACACTTGAAGTTAAGTTTGTTTCTGTTGAAGTCACCCCGTTCAGGACGACATACTGCTCCCTGTCTGTTAGAAAACTTTCTATCCAACCACATATGTCATCGGATAGACCGTAAGCGCGCACTTTTTGGAGCAAGCGACAGTGCGGAACTGTGTCGAACGCGTTTCGAAAGTCGAGAAACACAGCATCAATCTGGGAGCCAGTATCTAGAGCCTGTTGTATTTCATGCGCCAAGAGAACCAGCTATGTCTCGCATGACCGCTCTTTCCTAAACTCGTGCTGTTTTCTGTAGATGAGCTTCTCAGAGTCTAGAAAGGACATTATCTCTGAAAATAAAATATGTTCCATGATTCTACAACAAATCGATGTCAGTGAAATTGGCCGGTAATTATGTGCATCCGATTTTCTACCCTTTTTTTTATAGATTGATATGACATGGGCCTTCTTCCAGTCCCGTGCAACTTCCCGGTGATCCAATGATCTCTGATAGATGATGGATAAGAATGGTGCTATATTTGTAGCATAAGTCAGCATATAATCTTACGGGGATACCATCTAGGCCAGATGCCTTTCTGGTATCTAAGGATCTTAACAGTTTTACAATCCCAGATACACCAAACACTATGTCAGCCATCTTTGCATTTGTTATACTTGAAAGTCCTCTACCGTAAACGAGGTTTTGAAAGCAACACTACTGGCCATTAAAATTGCTACACCACGAAGATGACGAGCTACAGACGCGAAATTTAACCGACAGGAAGAAGATGCTGTGATAGGCAAATTATTAGCTTTCCAGACCATTCACACAAGGTTGACGCCGGTGGCGACACCTACAACGTGCTGACATGTTCCAACCGATTTCTCATACACAAACAGCAGTTGACCGGCGTTGCCTGGTGAAACGTTGTTGTGATGTCTATTTTAACGAGTAGAAATGCGTACCATCACGTTTCCGACTTTGATAAAGGTCGGATTGTAGCCTATCACGATTGAGTTTTATTGTATCGCGACATTGCTGCTCGCGTTGGTCGAGGTACAATGACTGTTAGCAGAATATGGAATCGGTGGGTTCAGGAGGGTAATACGGAAGGCCGTGCAGGATCCCAACGGCGTCGTGTCACTAGCAGTCGAGATGACAGGCATCATTTCCGCATGGCTGTAACGTATCGTGTAGCCACATCTCGATCCCTCAGTCAACAGACGGGGACGTTTGCAAGACAACAACCATCTGCACGAACAGTTCGACGACGTTTGCGGCAGCATGGACTATCAGCTCAGAGACCATGGCTGCGGTTACCCTTGACGCTGCATAACAGACAGGAGCGCCTGCAATGGTGTACTCAACGACGAACCTGAGTGCACGAATGGCAAAACATCATTTTTTCGGATGAATCCAGGTTCTGTTTAGAGCATCATGATGGTCGCATCCGTGTTTGGAGACATCTCGGTGAACGCACACTGGAAGCGTGTATTCGTCATCGCCACACTGGCATTTCACCCGGCGTGATGGTATGGGGTGCCATTGGTTACACGACCCTATCACCTCTTGTTGGCATTGACGGCACGTTACATCTCAGATGCGTTACGATCCGTGGCTCTACCCTTCATTTGATCCCTACATTTCAGCAGGATAATGAACGACCACATGATGCAGGTCCTGTGCGGGCCTTTCTGGATACAGAAAATGTTCGACTGCTTGCCCTGGCCAGCACATTCTCCAGATCTCTCGCCAGTTGAAAACGTCTGGTCAATGGTGGCCGAGCAACTGGCTCGTCACAATACGCCAGTCACTACTCTTGATGAACTGTGGTATCGTGTTGACGCTGCATGGGCAGCTGTACCTGTACACACCATCCAAGCCCTGTTTGACTCAATGTCCAGGCGTGTCAAGGCGGTTATCACGGCCAGAGGTGGTTGTTCAGGGTACTGATTTCTCAGCATCTATGCAACCAAATTGCGTGAAAATGCAATGACATGTCAGTTCTAGTATATTATATGAATACCCGTTTATCATCTGCATTTCTTCTTGGTGTAGCAATTTTAATGACCAGTAGTGTATGTTTAGAAAATTCGGTCTTCTCTTTATCATCATCTGTTACATTACTGGTACTGTCAGCAAGAGAAGATATTGAATTATTTGTAGCGTTCATTGATTATACGTACGACTATTTTTTTTTTTTTTTAAGAATCTGCACAGATTTCTTATTCTGGGTCAGTTCCAACTATTGGATAGGCGACCCTTACTGTAACCGCAAGCCTCGACGAGGAAGAAGAACGACCTTTTAAATCTTGAGTGGCTTTTCAACGGTCGCCACAATTACGAATAAATTATCAACTCCTCTTATAAGGTAGCAGTCAAGATCTTCTTCCAGATTTTAGGTCCTCAGTATGCTAGAAATCATTATCAGGAAGTTTCTTTTTTCTTTGAGTTTTTGCTAATCGTTTCAAGCAATAGTGAATGTTCAAGGAACTCGAAATATAATATCTAGTCACATTAATGAGATCACCTGTCACAAGCATGAATAACCATCATTCGCAGTGATGTTCTGAAGGTACCGGCAGCGATGTGCAGCCATGCAGACTCCAGAGCTGTGGCCAGCTGTACTAGGTTTCTCGGATGATGATCCATGGTTCGTACAGCTCGATCGAGGTGATCCCACAAATCCTCGACTGGGTTCAAATCCGGTGAGTTTGGTGACCCGAGGAGAACTGTAAACTCATCCTCGAACCACGCACTTACTCTACGAGGTGTGTGACGTATTGCATTGTCCTACTGGTAGATTCCATCGTGAAGAGGAAATTCAAAAAGCCTACAAGGTTGGACATGGTCCACAAGGATAAATGCATGTTTTTGTTGAACCATTGCGCCTTCAAAACTAACGAGATCTCCCACGGAAAGCCCCGAAAACATTCTACAGTCCATAGCGCTCCCTCTCCTACGGCCTGGACGCAGGGTATTTGCGTTTCAAGCCGTACACACCAACAGCCATCTGTCCGATGGACCATGAAACAGTATTTATTTGAACAGGGCACCTGTCCCCACTCAGTGGCGGATCACTTGCGCCACTGTCGTACAAATTCCAGCCATCGTAGCCGATGAAGAACAGTCAGCATTGGTGTATGAACCAAGCGCCTTCTGCGAAGGCCCCTAAGCAGCAGCTTTCGCTGAACGGTTGTTGAGGAGACACTGTTGGCGGTTAGCGTCTAGTCGCCCATACACATCTAGGCAGGCCGTCGTTTTCTGGACGTCAGATAAATCTATCCGTGCCCCATGGCGCATGGTTTCCACGTAGCGCCCTTCGCCCCTCCCCCCCCCCCCCCCCCCCCCCCCACCGCACACCCGACCAACAAGCTTTATATACTCTCTACTGCTAGTTCTGCCATAAGTCGTCTATCAGTGGTGATTAAACATTAACGTCGAGCATAGGCGGTGGTCACCATAAAGACAGACAGATGAGGAAATAGCAAATTTCTTAATGTAGATATGTCCATTCCACCAATTACCATTTTTTGATACAAGCGTTTCCACCTATAACGTTCTTTACATTCTCAAGTAAGTCTAACTGCAAATTACGTCTCTACACAGAGCTGACACGTTCAAACCTCCTGCTTTCCCCAGTGCGACCGAGTTGTTTACATCTGCATCTACATCTACACTCCGCAACCCACCTTCCTCGTCGGAGGTTCGAGTACTCCCTCGGACACCCGTGTGTGTGTGGCCCTTAGCATAAATTAGTTTAATTTAGATTAAGTAGTATGTAAGCTTAGAGACCGATGACCTCAGCAGTTTGGTGCCATAAGACCAACCAACAAATTTCCAAAATTTGCAACCCATCTTAGGATATCTGACGGAGGGTAATTTGAATACCAGTATCATTTGCCTCTTTTCCTGTTCCAATCAGTCAATTGCCACTCCCTGCATCAAGCATCGATCCCGTGCAGGTCTTCCTGTATTTCGCTACAACTTTGTAGCGTCGTTTGCTATCTCAAATCGTTCAGTGGAGCTTTCTCTATGTCCTGTTAAATTTTTGCACGCTCTTACGGAAACACCCTGTATATTCTCTTCCGTCGTAAGTGTTGTATGAGGAACAATCAAATGAAAACCAAACACCCGCCACAGTGGGACCACGGATTGGTTCCATTCAAAAGCAATCACCACAAGCGTTAAGACATTTGTCGCGCAGAGAGACGAGACACCCACTCTTTCTCGTCCGTCTGAAACCAACGTCCACACATGTCTTTCTTCAGCTCGCCAAAGACGTGAAAATCATTTGGTGAAAGATCCGGGCTGTACGGAGGACGTTGCGGTGTGTCTACAACCAAATCGCTGAAGCGTAGCCTTCGTATGATTGGCGGTGTGGGGGCTGGCTTTATCTTGCATCATCACCTTACATAGTGCCACAATTTCAAGCCCGAGGGAAAGGACAACAGTGAAACCATCCACATCTCCCGAAGAAACACATCCAAAGCTGTGCACACAAGGTCTTCGACTGCGGGGGCCCCTCTGCTCGTCGACTTCCTGTAGCGTGAAACCACAATTGAGTGCTCAGTGCAATGAAGACACTCTGTAGAAACTGCGACGTGCCATAAGGCAAAATACCCATGAATACTGTCAGACGGAATCATCCTGTTTCAATGTAACACCCGCCCTCACGCAGCCAATCGGACGAAGACTACTCTGCAGCGATTTTTTTGGTAAACACTGCCACATGCCCCATACAGCCTGGATCTTTCACCGTCTGATTTTCACAACTTAGGTGATCTGAAGAAAGACATGAACGGATGTCGGTTTCAGTCGGATGAGGAACTGCGAGAATAGGTGCGGTTGCGAATCCGTCAGCAGACAACCACATTCTATGAAACAGGAACTAATTATATCATCTCCCAGCGGGATAAATGTTTTAAAGCGTCTGGTGATTACTTTTGAGTGGAATTATTCCATGGTCCCGTTGTGGCAGGTGTTCGGTTTTCCATTGGCTGCCCCTTATAGCTTGTTTAACACAGATCGCTTGTAAGTTTATTAACAGCATACGGTAACCAGCAGTTTAGTTGCTTTAGCCCAATTTTATTTTCAGAGACAATGCATCTTCTGTAACTAAGTTATTCGTGACATATGATCGTTCTGTGAGATTGCAATGGCTGTTGCTGATATACACTCCTGGAAATGGAAAAAAGAACACATTGACACCGGTGTGTCAGACCCACCATACTTGCTCCGGACACTGCGAGAGGGCTGTACAAGCAATGATCACACGCACGGCACAGCGGACACACCAGAAACCGCGGTGTTGGCCGTCGAATGGCGCTAGCTGCGCAGCATTTGTGCACCGCCGCCGTCAGTGTCAGCCAGTTTGCCGTGGCATACGGAGCTCCATCGCAGTCTTTAACACTGGTAGCATGCCGCGACAGCGTGGACGTGAACCGTATGTGCAGTTGACGGACTTTGAGCGAGGGCGTATAGTGGACATGCGGGAGGCCGGGTGGACGTAACGCCGAATTGCTCAACACGTGGGGCGTGAGGTCTCCACAGTACACCGATGTTGTCGCCAGTGGTCGGCGGAAGGTGCACGTGCCCGTCGACCTGGGACCGCACCGCAGCGACGCGCGGATGCACGCCAAGACCGTAGGATCCTACACAGTGCCGTAGGGGACCGCACCGCCACTTCCCAGCAAATTAGGGACACTGTTGCTCCTGAGGTATCGTCGAGGACCATTCGCAACCGTCTCCATGAAGCTGGGCTACGGTCCCGCACACCGTTAGGCCGTCTTCCGCTCACGCCCCAACATCGTGCAGCCCGCCTTCAGTGGTGTCGCGACAGGCGTGAATGGAGGGACGAATGGAGACGTGTCGTCTTCAGCGATGAGAGTCGCTTCTGCCTTGGTGCCAATGATGGTCGTATGCGTGTTTGGCGCCGTGCAGGTGAGCGCCACAATCAGGACTGCATACGACCGAGGCACACAGGGCCAACACCCGGCATCATGGTGTGGGGAGCGATTTCCTACACTGGCCGTACGCCTCTGGTGATCGTCGAGGGGACACTGAATAGTGCACGGTACATCCAAACCGTCATCGAACCCATCGTTCTACCATTCCTAGACCGGCAAGGGAACTTGCTGTTCCAACAGGACAATGCACGTCCGCATGTATCCTGTGCCACCCAACGTGCTCTAGAAGGTGTAAGTCAACTACCCTGGCCAGCAAGATCTCCGGATCTGTCCCCCATTGAGCATGTTTGGGACTAGATGAAGCGTCGTCTCACGCGGTCTGCACGTCCAGCACGAACGCTGGTCCAACTGAGGCGCCAGGTGGAAATGGCATGGCAAGCCGTTCCACAGGACTACATCCAGCATCTCTACGATCGTCTACATGGGAGAATAGCAGCCTGCATTGCTGCGAAAGGTGGATATACACTGTACTAGTGCCGACATTGTGCATGCTCTGTTGCCTGTGTCTATGTGCCTGTGGTTCTGTCAGTGTGATCATGTGATGTATCTGACCCCAGGAATGTTTCAATAAAGTTTCCTCTTCCTGGGACAATGAATTCACGGTGTTCTTATTTCAATTTCCAGGAGTGTATTTTACTTGATTTTTCAAATATATTTTGTAGTTATTCACTTATGACATAGCCATCAAATGATGGAGTTTGGTGTAAGCATTGTCAACTGTTCCCTTGTTATTGTGCGTCATTTTGTTGTTAACTTCTGTTCGTTTCTATTTTTGTATTGCCCGCATTAATTGTGTAGTGCTTAATATCGGCTCTGTACTTAAGGTTTTGTCATTGCTAATAACGATAATGATCGCACAGTGGACTGTCACACTCGACAGGGATGGTGTGCTACGTTTACCTTGTGAGTGCGTGTACGACGTCCGTGGCGCTCACTTACCGAATGTATCTGCCCTGTGCACGCATCTGCCCTGTTACTGGGAAAATAGAGGACGCCAGCCCGCAAGAGAGTGCATTAGATGCGGTGGGCGGGAATATAGAGGGGGGGGGGGGGGGGGGGGGGGGGGGGAGGCGGTGCAAAGCAGGCAAGAGAGAAGCCTTTTGCTGGCAGCAGTGTGGAGAGTTGGAGGTCCGGTTTTACCTAGGACGTGTAAGCGCTCTGTTGGGCCGAACAGAACTGGTGGGTGGCGGCCTGGCGTGTGTACTGTTATTGGCGGCATTACGCTAGTTGTAGTTCAGTTGTCAGCTAGTGTACTACTGGAGAAAGCGAGCCTGCTGGGGGAACGTTGCCTCCCTATATTGCGGACTTTATGATGAGACCTTCTCTGTAACAGGCACTAATTTTGTTCTTAACTGACATGTGATACGCTACAGCCTGGTTCCCTTCGGATCTACACTGTATTTTTGGTCGTTCCTCAGATATTCTGTTGTGAGTGAAAGCGTTCGTTTGTACTTTTCTGCCTGGCTGTGTTTAACCGCTTTCCTGGACACGTATTCGCGATCAGTGACTAAAAGGCATTGTAATTTGGATTTTAGTTCTTACTTACCACGTTACTGGGTAGTGTGGCTTGGTTGATGGTGTTCGCAAACCACCACTCGGGGTAGTTGCGCGGCCTCAGGCGCCTTGGCACGGTTCGCGCAACTAACCCGTCGGAGGTTCGAGACCTTCGTCAGGCATGGGTGTGTCTGTTGCCCTTGCGTAAGTTAGCTTAAGTTAGATTAAGTGGTGTGTAAGACTAGGGACCGATGACCGCAGCAGTTTGGTCCCATAGGTACTTACCACAAATTTACAAATTTGTACGCAAGGTTGTACTTACTGTTAAAATATTATTCTGTAAGCGACTTCTTTGGCATATTACCTACACAGTTCTAGCCAGCCTTGTTTTATTTACTGGTATTTTGTGTTTTATTAAAACGGTGGTTAATTCTGCTGCTGTGTGTACTACAGGACAGATTAGCCGTTATTTAATATCTTGTACATATACTGGATTCAAGAGCGAACCAGGAAATGGGCCTCTCTGTACGCTTTAGTTGGTCTTGTAGATTTCGTAATCATTCTGGTAATGTATATTCCTCGTCCATCTGTGGAAAAGGTTTCTATTTTTGTAAGGCAACTGGCCAGCTGATTACACTTGTTATTAGCCTTTTGCCGAACTAGCCACCTTTGTGGTACTGATATTGTAATTTGTTTGTTTGCCGTTTCTACCTGTTGTGCTTAGCTACTTCTTTCTCTATATTTGGTCGGCTACTGCCGTTGTTTGCTTGTCTGTAAACCGCTGAGATTAAGTGTTTGCCTTACTTTGGCGTTCTACATTTCAACTGTACATGCTACCGGCAGGGAGTGGGAGGGGCCTTGATATTTATAATCAGTTTTCCTTATCCTTTATAAGTTCTAGACAATTTGCCGTGAAGGTCTCATGAACTTCATACCTCGTACTTGGTGATTTTGATCGACCATTGCAACGTAAGGGTCATTGTGTTTATAAGCCTGATGACCTGCCTGCCCACGGATGCGAGTTTGAACGTAAGCTTAAGCTCCCTTAAAATAGTTACTAATAAGCATCTTGTATTATGAAGCAAAACTTAATGTAAATCCTAAAGCACCTTAGTCCATTGTAAAACTTGTCTGCATCGCCGTGGCCGTTGGTTCTGTTATCCTGCATCTTCCCTAAATGCTATCAAAGTTTTTTGAATAATGACTTGTGTTCTCTTAGGATTAGTCAGTGTTGCCGTAAACTGGTCTTTAGGGGCAAGGCATCACGTTCCTTAGCGAAATTTGTATTCAACATTTAATTACTTGAAAGCGCTTCGTCGTGGCAGACAGTTATCATTGAGCCTTAACCCGTTTGTGCAGTTGCTAGGCGTAGTTATTCGTCTGTTAAGAAGCAACCCCGTACGGCAATTAATAATTCTCGCTGCAACTGCTTAATATTTTAAATTATTTTGATAAGAAAAGAAAGGCAATTTTTTTGGGTCCAACGTACGGTCATCTTTGCTCTTTTTATTATGACCTTGCTCCCATACAGCGTGCAAAAATTTAACAGGACATAGAGGATGCTCCACTGAACAATTTGAGGTGGGGAACCTGGTATCGGAGAAGCCATCTTGAGATAATAACAATAAAATCATATTCCTGTGTATTGCAAATACCATCATTGATACAATTGTACTGTATCTTACAAAATGTGCTGAAACTGACAACCATCAGCCTCAATGCAAGCATGACATCGGCAAACATGATTATGACGCACCCTGACGAAATATCCGTGGTGTGTTTCGAGTCATATCACAGGCAGCTATAATTCTGGTAACTAATTCCATTCCGGCCGCTGTGACCGCGTGGTTCTAGGCGCTTCAGTCCGGAACCGCGCGACTGCTACGGTCGCAGGGTTCGAGTCCTCCCTCGGACATGGGTGTGTGTGTTGTTCTTAGCTTAAGTTAGTTTAAGTAGTGTGTAAGTCTAGGTACCGATAACCTTAGCACTTTGGTCCCTTAGGAATCCCCACACACACCCTGAGATTCAGGTCAGATGACCTCGGGGGCCATTCCAGCGACCAGGAAGTAGTGTACCGGTACTGCTACATCGCATTTTAATGTACGTCTCTGAACAGCACTGAATAATGAATGGGTCTGTCGTTGATTCATAGCACGTTCTGTCATTAAAAAAATGTCGTGTGACTAGGGCCTCCCACTGGGTAGACCGTTCGCCAAGTGCAAGCCTTTCGATTTGACGCCACTTCGGCGACTTGGGCGTCGATGCAGGTGAAATGGTGATGATTAGGACAACACAACACCCAATCCCAGAGCGGAGAAAATCTCCGACCCAGCCGGGAATCGAACCTGGCCCCATAAGATTAACATACTGTCACCCTGAGCACTTTTTTTGTTTTTCTTTTTTTAATCTCATTTTGTTCGTTGCATCTGGTCGGGACGGACGTCGTAAGACATCTGTTTGAGTTCGTTGATGATCGATTAAGTCAGTTTTTTTTTATTACAGAGGGCAGCTAGCCCTCTGACCGAACACGCTGAGCTACCGTGTCGGCTAACACTCAGCTACCGGGAGCGGACACGTTTTGTCATGGACAATGTAAATACTATACAACGAGGCACCTTATGGACAAGTAAAGTAAACAAAACATCTACATCTACATCTACATCTACATGACTACTCTGCAATTCACATTTAAGTGCTTGGCAGAGGGTTCATCGAACCACAATCATACTATCTCTACTATTCCACTCCCGAACAGCGAGCGGGAAAAACGAACACCTAAACCTTTCTGTTCGAGCTCTGATTTCTCTTATTTTATTTTGATGATCATTCCTACCTATGTACGTTGGGCTCAACAAAATATTTTCGCATTCGGAAGAGAAAGTTGGTGACTGAAATTTCGTAAAAAGGTCTCGCCGCGACGAAAAACGTCTATGCTGTAATGACTTCCATCCCAACTCGTGTATCATATCTGCCACACTCTCTCCCCTATAACGCGATAATACAAAACAAGCTGCCCTTTTTTGCACCCTTTCGATGTCCTCCTTCAATCCCACCTGGTAAGGATCCCACACCGCGCAGCAGTATTCTAACAGATGACGAACGAGTGTAGTGTAAGCTGTCTCTTTAGTGGACTTGTTGCATCTTCTAAGTGTCCTGCCAATGAAACGCAACCTTTGGCTCGCCTTCCCGACAATATTATCTATGTGGTCCTTCCAACTGAAGTTGTTCGTAATTTTAACACCCAGGTACTTAGTTGAATTGACAGCCTTGAGAATAGTACTATTTATCGAGTAATCGAATTCCAACGGATTTCTTTTGGAACTCATGTGGATCATCTCACACTTTTCGTTATTTAGCGTCAACTGCCACCTGACACACCATACAGCAATCTTTTCTAAATCGCTTTGCAGCTGATACTGGTCATCGGATGACCTTACTAGACGGTAAATTACAGCATCATCTGCGAACAATCTAAGAGAACTGCTCAGATTGTCACCCAGGTCATTTATATAGATCAGGAACAGTAGAGGTCCCAGGACGCTTCCCTGGGGAATACCTGATATCACTTCAGTTTTACTCGATGATTTGCCGTCTATTACTACGAACTGCGACCTTCCTGACAGGAAATCACGAATCCAGTCGCACAACTGAGACGATACCCCATAGCTCCGCAACTTGATTAGAAGTCGCTTGTGAGGAACGGTGTCAAAAGCTTTCCGGAAATCTAGAAATACGGAATCAACTTGAGATCCCCTGTCGATAGCGGCCATTACTTCGTGCGAATAAAGAGCTAGCTGCGTTGCACAAGAGCGATGTTTTCTGAAGCCATGCTGATTACGTGTCAATAGATCGTTCCCTTCGAGGTGATTCATAATGTTTGAATACAGTATATGCTCCAAAACCCTACAGCAAACCGACGTCAATGATATAGGTCTGTAGTTAAATGGATTACTCCTACTACCCTTCTTGAACACTGGTGCGACCTGCGCAATTTTCCAATCTGTAGGTACAGATCTATCGGTGAGCGAGCGGTTGTATATGAGTGCTAAGTAGGGAGCTATAGTATCAGCGTAATCTGAAAGGAACCTAATCGGTATACAATCTGGACCTGAAGACTTGCTCGTATCAAGCGATTTGAGTTGCTTCGCAACCCCTAAGGTATCTACTTCTAAGAAACTCATGCTAGCAGATGTTCGTGTTTCAAATTCTGGAATATTCCATTCGTCTTCCCTGGTGAAGGAATTTCGGAAAACTGCGTTCAATAACTCCGCTTTAGCGGCACAGTCGTCGATAACAGTACCATCGGCACTGCGCAGCGAAGGTATTGACTGCGTCTTGCCGCTTGTGTACTTTACATACGACCGGAATTTCTTCGGATTTTCTACCAAATTTCGAGACAATGTTTCGTTGTGGAACCTATTAAAGGCATCTCGCATCGAAGTACGTGCCAAATTTCGCGCGTCTGTAAATTTTAGGCCATCTTCGGGATTTCGCGTTCTTCTGAACTTCGCATGCTTTTTCCGTTGCCTCTGCAACAGTGTTCGGACCTTTATTGTGTACCACGGGGGATCCGTTCCATCTCTTACCAATTTATGAGGTATGAATCTCTCAATTGCTGTTGCTACTATATCTTTAAATTTGAGCCACATCTCGTCTACATTCGCATAGTCAGTTCGGAAGGAATGGAAATTGTCTTTTAGGAAGGCTTCTAGTGGCACTTTATCCGCTTTTTTAAATAAAATTATTTTGCGTTTGTTTCTGATGGATTTGGAAGAAACGGTATTGAGCCTAGCTACAATGACCTTGTGATCACTAATCCCTGTATCAGTCATGATGCTCTCTATCAGCTCTGGATTGTTTGTGGCCAAGAGATCAAGTGTGTTTTCGCAACCATTTACAATTCACGTCATGACTTCCTGGGAATCAGGCTATTCCTCCTTGTTTCCTTGCAGGAAATAAAGAATGTACACGTAAATAAACAGCGCAATTTGCGTAAACCTGTACGCATGTTAGTTTTAAATAAGCTGGAAAACAGTAATGCTAGACAAAGCGGTAGAATAGGTTACTTCCATATCTCCTTAAGCTGGCTTCTCCGACCCCAGGTACCATATCTCAAACTGTTCAGTGGAGCATTCTCTATGTCCTTTTACATTTTTCCACGCTCTTGTGGAGACACGCTGTATGCTAGTGGTTACACAAAAGTGTATCGTCACTAGGTTGATGGCGTCATCATTATTACTACCTGACTGTTGTTTTAGTGCTTGTCCGACGTGTCATTCCATACGAACCACCCGTGTCGACAGAGGAGGAGTCCGGCACGGAGCGGCCCGGCGCGGGCCGCTGGACGGTGCCTCGGCGCTTCACGCAGCCCGGCGACGACGAGGCGTGGCCCATGTCCAAGTCGACGCGCCACCTGCTGGCGGGCGCGCCGCGCTACCACCTGCTGGCGCCCCTGGACAGGGCCGACGCGGGGGCGCGCCTCGTCACCGACGGCTCCGGCCACGGCAGGGGACTCCCGCAGCGCGCGCCCGAGGACGACGCCGGCGGCCGCAGGGCCAACGGTGAGTGCCAGTGTCCGGGCTCCGGCGTCCTGGGCACATCAAGTCAGTCCGAGAGTGTTTCGAGGCATTTTCGTCTCCAGTGTATAAAGAATCTCCTCGTGCTGTTTCGTTACTTTACGGTATTCTCCACCATACATCGTTACTGGATGTGCAATGGTCTTGTAAATCTATTGAGCCGTGCTGCGGGTTGCGTTGGTACTGTTTGTAGGTTTCCGCCCTCTGTTGCGGCCAAACGGTGTCGTTTACTTGGCATGGTTGTGGCTGTTTGTCTTCTTCTCTCTTTGACTGGCGCCACACGGTTTCGCATGCGATGCCTGTCCGCTAGTGGCAGCAGCGGCGGTTATCGATATGTAGTAATTATTGCCCTGTCTTTGGGGCGACGTCGTTGTTTCTCCGGATCCTGTGAGTGGGCCAGTTCGGTTGGCGACTCAGTAGGAGCCAGGTCCACGTAGCGCGGGAACAAGCCGAGACTGCTGGCGGCACACATGGACTGCCGGATGGAAGTTCTGCAGTCATGAGGGTGCACGACCTCGTCGTAAACCGGATCTATCGAGCTTTAAGATGAGTGCATTTCAGTCCAAGTACAAAAACCTCCAGTGACCTGGGTTCATGTTGCTGCTCATAGTGTCGCCCATGCGAAGAGGAGCGAGTGGAGTGCTTGGGGAAGGCGGATCTGATTACCTTTCCTCGACTTCTCATTACTATTTACTGCGTTCAACTTTTTACAATTTGTTAAGTTCAACCAGCGGTAATTTTTCTTGCTTGGTGGCCGCTAACGCCCCAGTTACCTCCCGTGGGGGTTAGTGTATGTAACAGCAGTGTACGTTTCTTCGCCTGGCGATGCTGTGTGGTAAGGCGTGTAGTTTTGACAGCTTACTTGATTGTAGCTCGGTTGGTGATTCTTCTTCTCTGGTGGTAGTGATTCCTTTCTCGTTCCAGGCGCTCTAAACACAGTACTCTGGGGACGTAGTGCTGACCACCGGTTCCAGCTTTGGCGTATTGTTCCATCGTTGCATTTGGTTTATCGGATGCCAGATAGATTCAGCAAGATTATCATTAGTCATTCGCTAGACTGCCACTAGTCTGAGTTACCAACTTGTGAAGTGAATGCAACTCTTGGCTGCCTATCTCATCGCACGCGAAAGTGTTTGTTGCCGGACCTTCTCAGAGGTCGATTCCTGGAGCACCGTCTGTGGCCCCTTGGTTCTTGTAAGACGTGTGTGTTCTAAAAGGAGGTCTGATGGCCAATAGTTCAGTGTAACGCTCCTTCAGCCCACGCCTTTTGCGGGTATAAACTGCCTCAGTACTCTTTAAGGAACTTATGTACTGGTCCCTGTGTTTTATTATTGTAGTATTTATTACAATGCCTTGTAATGCCTACAATAAAGGTTATTTGTGGCTAGTTAATAGTTCGGGTCACCTTCTGGAAAAAATCTAGTAGTGTAGTGTTCAGTGGATGTTAAGGGCTGTGTTACAAAGTTTGCCATCATCTTATTTCATCCGTTTGGTGGTCAGTTGCTCGTTTTTTGATTAACCTTTGCTATTGTATTTGCTGTTTTGCAGCAGGTTTCTAAATTTTTTTATATTATTGTCGTTCCTGGCGTGTATGGCCTTCAGCAATGATTGTGGTCATTCTAATTTGGTATTTGTATTTTAGCAGTAAGCCTTAAAACCTTATTTACTGCCATTCCTTGCGTCTGATGCCTTCTGCTGTGTTTGTGGCGACTTACCTTTAATATTTCAATACCCGTAATTTGTAAGTTGCCGCGAGTTTTAACAATTATTAATTTATTGCCATTCCTGGCGTCTAAGGCCTTCTGCCCAGTTCACAGTGGCTTGCTTTTAAAACATTATCTGCTGTATCTGTATTTAATGGTGATTTGCTAAATTGTAACTCACTGATAACACTATTATTTACGCAGTTGTTTATTCCTTCATTAATAACGTGTGCTATTTTTATTTATTGTTGAGTCTGAAATTATTTGTTTAAAATAAATTGTGTGCTACTGTAAAAGGCAACCAAATAGTAACTGATTATCGCCCCGTCCACAATCGTAATCGAATCCTGCCTTCCCTTGACTAACAGGTTTCATTTATGCCTTTGCGTGAGGCGTACTTTTATTTCTGGTGACTTTTGTCCACACTTAAGCTACATGCTTTTACCGTCGTCCAAGTATCAGAAGTAACATCATAGTCTGAAATGATAATGGATGATAAGTGTTTAAAATGCGTACTCTGCAACTATCGATCACCGAGTCTGGTAGTACCATTGGTTTGGAAACCACTTTTCTGGTACTCAGTCTTGTGGAAATTGAGGCACAGCCCATTCACAGCCATTGTGTCCCTTCAGGTTTGTTTTTATGTTGGAGTTCATGGCATGTTTCTTGGGCTAGGATTGCACTATCTGCATACATAAGTGCCCAAGGATGCGGTGGCTGTATGTCAACGTTGCTGCATCACAGCCGTTATAGGTTAGAGCCGTGATGAAGAGTTGATTTTATTCAGGATTCGCTACTCGTTTGGCTACAAAATCATATTTTTCACCATAATCTCCGTTCAAAGAGACAGCCTTAGGCTAACTCAGTGGCAGGGCCTGTATCACAGCGTGGTATCAGTCTGATGGTCGATATCTGAGCCATCGCCTTGCTGCATCAGTAACCTCCGCATCACCTACGTACTGCTTCTAGAGGAGAGCATCCTTCATTGGGACACACAGATGGAAGTGAGAAGGTGTAATATCCGAGCTGTACGGAGAATGAGGAAGAAAAGTTTTAGACTTCAGATTCATTTTTTAAAGTTAATTTGTGTTAATATTTGCTGTAAAAGTAACTTATTAAAGGACTTTCGTTCATCTCAATCTTTCTTTTTGTGTTATTGATTCGAGTGATCTGTTATTCCTGAGTGTGCTTACGTCGTTCATCCAAGTCTCAGGCCACAGCAGTTTGTTTACATTTCGCGTCGTACGGTTGCAGCTGTGGCGGTTCTAAAGCTAACTACAGACAAATCTCTCTGTGCGCAGTATTTGAATATTAAATATAGTACTTTTCAATCGTTCATCCAAATATTAGCAGTGTGTTTACATTTAGCGAGTGCAGTTGCAGCTGTAGCGGTTCTTAAGTTCTCACAAAGGAGTTTGTGCACTCTTGTACACTTATTAAATTCAACGGTGTCTCGTGCTGTTTCTGAAAAAATAATTATTTAATAAACTTTTGGAAACTTTCTCCCACGATCTTTTTTGATTAGTTTGTAAGCTGTAGTCGTTTAGGAAATTTCGTGCGGTAGTTTTCAGCTGACGTTTCTCATTGTTTCTAGTGAAATACTGCACTGAAATTTCCAATCACTGTTCTAATTTCATTAAGTGTTCCAGTTTCCGCTTGAATTTTTGGTTTTAGCTATGAAATTGTGTGAAGTTTTGGTGGTAATGGTATTAGCTGTGGTTTAGTAGTATGAATAAAAGTTGTTGCTTTCTTGGTAGAGAAAGAATTTCGAGTGGTTCTTTAAATAGTTCTACTGTTATAATTGAACTTAGCTGACGTAGACGTTTAGTTTTACCAAGAGTGAGAATTGTGTGCTTTGTCGTAGTTTTGTGAGTAGCGGGTTACTGTGTGGGATTTGTTCAAAGTATCTTCATTGGGGGGAATGCAGTGGGAAAATCCTGAATGCAGAATTTGCAGGAGAAATAAGTTGATAGAGGAGGGGGAGCATACGATTTGTGCTCAGCAGGTGCAATTATAAGACACAAAGGAGGAAGTAGATAGGATGAGGAAGGTGAAGGGCGTTGAGGAATTGGAACTGGCCATTGGTAAGAAGACAGCTAGGAGGAGGAGATATTCAGACAGTTGTACTTTGCGTACAAGCACTACATTTGACCAGCAGTAGAGAGGAGAGGAGCCTCTTGTAGCTGTAGACGTAGAAAACATGCAACAGTCCCCAGCAGTTAGGAAGCCTAAGACAGTTGCAAATTCTAACAGAAAGAAGAAGCTTGCGCTGCTAGGTCGTTCGCATGGCAGAGGTGTGGGTCAGCAGTTGTAGGATGTGTTGGGGAGTGAGTACCAGATCACTAGCATTGTGAAGCCTAGTTGGCTCAGGTCACTGACAGAATAGGGGCGTTATGTAGGAATTTTATAAAAGAGGATCAGATAGTAACAGTGGGTGGAGCAGGGAATAGTCCTGATGGGGACGGGGAATATGATGTAGGGGGTGACCTGATAAAGATAGCTACTCAAACTGGTGGCACTAACGTGCCCTTCGTGCAGCTGTTTCAACGTCATAATCGGCCTCATCTTAATGCTGCTGATAGGCGTGTTAACATGAGGCGGTAGAAGGCACTGATGCCAAAGGGCATGGCTCGCGTTGCAGAGGCGCCAGCTGAGTTTATCAATAGATCGGGTTTTACTAGGCATGGCCTGCGCCTCAGTACGTATGGGAAGAGGAAGCCGGAAAAGCTTATACGTGACAGCGTAGTGAGTGGTGGTGGGATGGCTCATGGAAAAATTCCTGTAGTATTTGGGGCTTTATTAGATAGAAGTCAGCTGATAGATATACCAGCTCAAAGAAAGTCCCTCTAACAAAGTAGTCACCTTCAGAGGTCAGGTATCCAGATAGAGAAGGAATTAACATATTTCATCAAAATATAAAAGGTACTAGAGATACAGTTAATGAACTGCTTATAGATGTTGACTCTGACATTATTGCTATATCGGACCACAATTTAAATAATTTGACAATTCAGAGGCTTCCTTTATCAGGATACAGATTAGCTAAATGTTTTTCAAGGAGTTCCTTGCAGGGTGGAGCAGTGGCCATGTACGTAAGAAACAGTATTCAATTTGAGTCCATAGACGTACCACGGCACTACACTGAACAGTTATCTGAACGTTGTGCAGGGGTAGTTGAATTTACTGAAACTAAACTTCCATTTGTTTTTGTTTATTGGCCGCTAACTCTGACTTCAGAGCATTTCTGCTCAAGCTAGACAGCGTTCTTGGTTCACTTTATAGGAAGTACCAAAAATTAGTTAAATTAGTTGTATGTGGTGACTTCAATATTAATTTTATGTCTGACTGTTCAAGAACCCTGACAGCAATGCTTTTCGTGCAGCCACAGGACGTCGTGTTACGACTCAAACTGTGCGCAATAGGCTGCATGATGCGCAACTTCACTCCCGACGTCCATGGCGAGGTCCATCTTTGCAACCACGAAACCATGCAGTGCGGTACAGATACGCCCAACATGCCGATTGGTCGTCTCAGGATTGGCATCACCGATGAGTATCGCATATGCCTTCAATTAGACAGTCGCCAGAGATGTGTTTGGGGCAATCCGGTCAGGCTCAGCGCCTTAGACACACTATCAGCGAGTGCAGCAAGGTGTAGGTTCCTTGATGTTTTGGTGTAGCATTATGTGAGGCCGAGGTACGCTGCTGATGGTCAAGGAAGGTGCCGTAACGGCTGTACGATACGTGAATGCTATCATCCGACCGATAGTGCAACCACATCGGCAGCATAATGATGAGGCATTCGTCTTCATGGACGGCAATTCGCGCCCCATCATGCACATCTTATGAATGACTCCCTTCAGGATAACGACATCGCTCGACTAGAGCTGCCAGCATGTTCTCCAGACATAAACCGTATCGAACATACCTGGGATGGATTGAAAAGGGCTGTTTATGGACGACGTACCCATCAGCCACTTTCAGGGATCTACACCGAACAGCTATTGAGGACTGGGACAATATGGACCAACAATGCCTTTATGAACTTGTGGATAGTATGCCACGACGAATTTAGGTATTCATCAATGCAAGAGGACATGCTACTGGGTATTAGAGGTACCACTGTGTACAGTAATCTGGACCACCATCTCTGAAGGTCTCGCTGTATGGTGGTACAACATGCAATATGTGGTTCTCATGAGCAATAAAAAGGGCGGAAATGATGATTATGTTGATCTCCATTCCAGTTTTCTGTACAGGTTCCGGAACTCTCAGACCCGAGGTGATGCTAAACTTTTTTTGATGTGTCTATTTCACATAATTCGCTATCAAATGTAAACTTCCGCTTTAGAGTAGTTTAACATCTAAAAATGCTATATTCTCATTTCTCTGTGAGGTACTGGGTGGATTAAACAAAAGGTTTCGAAAGCTAGCCATCTTTTATATTTAACTAAGGCATTAGATTGTGTTGATCAAAAAATATTGTTCCAAAGGTTGAACCGTTACGAAATACTGGGAGTAGCTCACAATTGGTTCACCTCTCACTTTAACAATAGACAATAAAGGGTCATTATTCACAGCGGGGTCTGAGTTGGGCACTGTCAAATGGGGGGTGCCCCAGGGATCAGTGCTGGAGCTACTCCTGTCCCTTATTTACACTACTGGCCATTAAAATTGCTACACCAAGAAGGAATTCAGATGATGAACGGGTATTCATTGGACAAATTTATTATACTAGAGCTGACATGTGATTACATTTTCACGTAATTTAGGGGCATAGGTCCTGAGAAATCAGACTCTAGAACAACCACCTCTGGCTGTAATAACGGCCTTCATACGCCAGGGCATTGAGTCAGCGCTTGGATGACGTGTACAGGTAAAGCTGCCCATACAGCTTCAACACGATACCACAGTTCATCAAGAGTAGTGACTGGCGTATTCTGACGAGCCAGTTGCTCGGCCACCATTGACCAGACGTTTTCAGTTGGTGAGAGATCTGGAGAATGCGCTGGCTAGGGCAGCAGTCGAACATTTTCTGTATCCAAAAACCCTCGTACAGGACCTGCAACATGCAGTCGTGCATTATCCTGCTCAAATGTAGGGTTTCGCAGGGATCGAATGAAGGGTAGAGCCACGGGTCGTAACACATCTGAAATGGAACGTCCACTGTTCAAAGAGCTGTCAATGCGAACAAGAGGTGACGGAGACGTGTAACCAATGGCACCCCATACCATCACGCCGGATGATACGCCAGTATGGAGATGACGAATACACGCTTCCAATGTGCGTTAACCACGATGTCGCCAAACAAGGATGCGACCATCATGATGCTCTAAACAGAACCTGGATTCATCCGAAACAATGACGTTTTGCCATTCGTGCACCCAGGTTCGTCGTTGAGTACACCATCGCAGGCGATCCTGTCCGTGATGCAGCGTCAAGGATAACCGCAGCCATGGTCTCAGAGCAGATAGTCGATGCTGCTGCAAACGTCGTCGAACTGTTCGTGCAGATGGTAGTTGTCTTGCAAACGTCCCCATCTGTTGACCCGGGGATCGAGACGTGGCTGCACGATCCGTTACAGCAATGCGGATAAGATGCCTGTCATCTCGACTCCTAGTGATACGGGGCCTTTGGGATCCAGCATAGCGTTCCGTATTACACTCCTGAACCCACCGATTCCATATTCTGCTAACAGTCATTGGATCTTGACCAACGCGAGCAGCAATGTCGCAATACGAAAAACCGCAATCGCGATAGGCTACAATCAAATCTTTATAAAAGTCGTAAACGTGATGGTACGCATTTCTCCTCCTTACACGAGGCATCACAACAACGTTTCACCAGGCAACGCCGGTCAACTGCTGTTTGTGTATAAAAATTGGCTGGAAACTTTCCTCATGTCTGCACGTTGTAGGTTTAGTTCTGAAAGCTAATCATTTGCACATCACAGCATCTTCTTCATGTCGATTAAATTTCGCTTCTGTAGAACGTCATCTTCGTGGTGTAGCAATTTTAATGGCCAGTAGTGTATATAAATGGTATGCCCTCTAGTATTACAGGTAATTCTAAAGTTTTTCTGTTTGCTGACGACATTAACTTGGTAGTAAAAGATGCTGTGTGCAACATTGGCTTTGTTTCAAATAGTGCAGTTCATGACATAAATTCATGGCTTGTAGAAAATAAACTAACCCTAAATCATAGCAAGACTCAGGGAATTTTATCCATAGTGGATTCTGTTGAACTCCGTGACTGTTCCTTTTGAGGGTGTAGAAAAATCTTTCTTTATGAGCATTATCTTTACACCTCCTCCGTCTCTTTGTCCATAGCCTACGTGTTTTTATGTAAACACACCGTATTTCAAGAGTGCACATCATAATAGTGAAATGTGCAGCTAAACTTTATAAAACTGAAATATGGACGTGAAAATCATAACAGAGTGCAACTAAGTGAGAAAACTGTCACCACAGCGTAATTATAATAATGATTTATGTAAGTACAGATATATTTTCAATAAATGTTGCCTTCCCACTTACAACTGTTCCACTTGTATCTGTTTAGTCACCAGCAAATAATTTTTTTTCTATTTATACAGTGATCTCGAGCAATATAAACATGGACATGAATGCATAAACACCTGAGGTGGGCACAAGCCCGAAATTGGTCGTGTGACGAATAAATAATCGCTTATTGTGACTGGTAGTAAGACTCAGTTCAACGGAATCCGACGTTTTAATTTCACCGAATGGGCATATGATTAATGAAACTGAACAGTTCAAATTTCTAGGTGTTCTCATAGATAGTAAACTATCGTGGAAAGCCCATGTTCAAGATCTCGTTCAAAGACTCAAAACAGCAATTTTTCCTATTCGAACGGTATCTGAAGCAAGTGATCCTTCGACACGAAAATTAGTCTACTTTGCTTGTTTTCTTTCGTTTATGTTTATATTTTGAGGTAACTCTTCCCATTCTAAAAGGATGTTTTTGACTAAGAAACGGGAAGTTCGGGCAGTAAGTGGTGTAAGCTCGCGAACCTCTTGCCGATCCCTGTTCACCAGTCTGGGTATTCTGACATTGGCCTCACGGTATACAGGGAGGAAAAAAATTGTATCACGAAATTGTAACCCTTGGTAGCTGACGCCAGTAGGAACCAAAGTTACTAATGTTGTGTAGGTCGACAGTGCACCATTTTTAAACTACGGAAACTTGGCGCCACGCGCTCCTATTGGCCGTGGGATTACCTTGTTGCCGTTCGTCTGTTGACGGGTAGCGCTGTGGTTGTCGGTTCACACAAACAAACGTCCATCGCCCCGTCACTTCCCCCAACGTGATACGCACACGTGTCGAATACATCTTGCTTTTTGTCTCCACCTCACATCAGAGGCATTTACACAGAAGCTTCGGTTCGGAGCACACACACATGTGATTTAGTCATACAGTAAGCATGGCGGCACAGTATTCGTTTGAAGAACAACGAGATATGGTTTTTGTTTCTGGACTATCCGACGGTAATGCGCATGAAGCTCGACGGTTGTATGAGGTACGGTACCCAACAAGAGGCCACCCACACCCGCAAACATTTACAGCAATTCACCGGCGACTTGGCGAAACAGGCCTGTTAGCGGGATATCATGGTGATGCTGAAAGACCTCGAACACGACGGGATGCTGCATTTGAAGAGACTGTTCTCGAGCGCTTCGAGGATGCACCTACGACATGTAGCCGAGCGGTTGGACACGACATGGCGGTCACTCATCGGTTAGCCTGGGAGGTTTTGAGGGGTGACGGCCAGCATCCATTTAGTTTCCACCCTGTCCAAGACCTAAAACCTGTGGCTGATTATGAACACAGGCTAGGGTTTTGCCGGTGGTTTCTGCGACGTGTTGCAAGAGATCCTGACTTCCCCGCCATTGTGTTGTTTACCGACGAGTGGACCTTCCATCGGGATGGCCTTTACAGCACTCGAAACGTTCATAACTAGGCAAGGGGAAGTCCTCACGTCACATACGTCCACGGACACCAGGAACGGTTTTCACATTTGGGCAGGCATTGTGGGTGGCCATTTGCTTGGGCCGGTCCGTCTACCTCCTCGACTTACCGGGACAAATTGCCTTCCTTTTTCACAAGAAACTCTACCCAGCCTGTTGGAAGATGTTCCCTTGGATATACGGCTGCGCATGTGGTTGCAGCATGATGGGGCGCCCCTACATAACAGTCGTGGAACGCGCGGATATTTAAATGAACTCTTCGGCGGCCGGGTCATTGGCAGAGGTGCTTGTAGAACACGGCTCCCGCAATCACCAGACCTCACGCCGCCGAACTTTTTCTTGTTGGGATTCTTCGAGTTTCTAGTTCATCCACCTGGACGCGAACCAGCCAAAAACCAAGAGGAATTAATGGATCGCATTCAACATGCAGCAAATCATATCAGGGCAATGCCAGGAATCTTTGTAAGAGTTTGGCGAAACACCGTTAGACGTTACCAAGCTTGTGTTGCGTCAGAAGATCGCCAGTTCGAGCACCTGCTACAAACAAGGCCCATTCCAGGGCCGACACAATTTGTAAGAGACTTTCTGTACGCGAACTAACAGCTATAGATGGGTTTGTTCCGGGTACCTCTTATCATGAAACTACAGTGGATGTGTCGGGAAGCTGGTGGATTCGCCCCCCAGAGTCGAAGGCTGGCGCCCTACCACCGACCGTGCTGGCCGCCTTGGATACACAGCGATCTCCGGCAGGCAAAGCATTCGCGGTCATGCGTTGTCCAGCACATCCGGCAGCAGGACAATCCCGCGGCCAATCGGAGCGCGTGGCGCCAAGTTTCCGTAGTTTAAAAACTGTGCGTTGTCGACCTAAACAATATTAGTAATTTTGGTTCCTACTGGCATAATTTTTCCCCACCCTGTATATATTCTTCATTGTCGTTTCTTGTTAACAGTATCAGTTTATTCCCAAGAATTAACAGCTTTCACTCAGTTAGTACTAGGCAGACATCCAATCTGCATTAGGATCGCACTGCCTTGACTCTTGTGCAGAAAAGGGGTGCAGTATACTGCTATATCCATTTTCAATAAGTTGCCACAAGAATTAAAAATCTTAGCGCTTTCAATTTGAAACTGAAGAGTTTCCTCATGGGTCACTCTTTCTATTCTGTCGAGGAGTTCCTTGAAAAATTAAGCTGATCCCTATGTTATATTGCTGACTGCGTTTACTTGAACTTACGGCTTGTTTTGCTAGCGTTCAGAAACAATTTATTTTATATGTTATTACTTAATGTTGTAATTTCATGTACTGACACGTTCCATGACCTTGGAGTTTTGCTACTCAATTTGGTCCTACGGAACTAGACACGTAAAATAAAAATAAAATATAAACAGTCCACTGATGATGTGTGAGCTTCTCTCGGGTCCAGAGATTTGTGTGAGGCCTTGCGTTGTCATGGAGAAGGTAGAGCTTTTTTGCATTTCTGTGACGACGATTACGCTGAAGTCGCTTCTTCCTGAGGGTAGCACTAAGATTTTTAGTGTTGATCTTTGCATCATGAGGGAGTACGAGAAATAGAATAACCCATTCAGAGTCCCAGATGTCCGTCGCTGTGATTTTACCAGCTGAGGATGGAGCTTTGAAATTTCTTTCAGAGAATAGTTGGTGTGGCACCACTCCTTGAGCCGACATTTTGTTTCTGGTTCAGTTAAGGGCTTCTAACAGCGGTTAGGAACCCAGCAGGCGCACTCCTTTGGGTACCCCACTGGCGGACGAGTGTGTCACCATTACCAACAGACGTCCAGCTGTACAGCAAGGTGTTTGACAGTGATCCGTCGATCTCCTCAAATTAGAGAGTCCGCACGTCCCATCACTGCAGGAGTCACAGGTGTGTTCGGCCGGAAAGCACGCGGGAGATGGAATAGGTTTGCGCGACCTTGGTGCGATAATAAGAGGCTCCTCGAGAGCTCTCTGTTTGAATCGCACCTCTGTTGCAGACGCCATTTTGAAAGTTACGTATAGCGCCGCCACCTATCGGAAGTTCATGTAACTGTAGAGTCTGAAACAGAAATATTCCACAATGTCCCGCAATAAATTTCTGTATTTTTTCAACAGAAATTGGCCGAGGAAAATTGGTGCTGGATAATTATTGAACGCCCCTCGTATATAATTACGTTTCTACAGGGCCATCACCTGTCCGGCTCCTTTTTTCCTACATGAATTACAAGTTGAGTTTCTTGACACTGCAGCTATGAAATAATTTTTGGGAGATTAGTATCTCTTCACGCCTGCCACAGCAGTGGATGCCAGAGTACAGATACAGAATACTAGGTTGCACAAAATACAACTGGCCTACATGATATTTTATTCACCTTATGGGGATAGAACGCCAAAAATTTAAAAAAAATCAGTTTTTCAAAAATATGCTCATTTTGTAGCACACATCTTTCTGAAGAGTTTTTTTATAAAACATATATGCTTAAGGAATCATAAGACATGTTATGTGATCTTAAGTATACCAAAGTGCAGTGCCACACCTCTTCACAGAGCTTTCTTCTGTCTTGCGTCGCCGGCCGCTGTGGCGGAACGGTTCTAGGCGCTTCAGTCCGGAACCGCGCTGATGCTACGGTCGCAAATTCGAATCCTGCGTCGGGCATGGATGTGTGTGATGTCTTTGCGTTAGTTACGTTTAAGTAGTTCTAAGTCTAGGGGACTGATGACCTCACATGTCAAGTCCCATAGTGCTTAGATCCATTTGTCTTATGTCACTGTATTTCGCTCTGTGGAATTCAAGGGTGTGTATTTCCACCACTGATTCTCATACCTGAAACACATGACTACTCATATTATCGAATATATTGAAACTTATTGAAGAAATGTCTGCCTGGCGGTACCAAAACCCAACTTTGAGTTTTAAACCATCTGTATGGGAAAAATTGCCAAAAACCACTTGTGGGAAGATATGCTCTTGCTATTTGTATTTATGGTGCAATTTCATGTTTTCATGACGGCGTCAAAAGCAGAAGATATGTTTTAGAGAAAATAGAAACTTAGACTGGAGTAAACTATATGAAAGCTTTGTATGCAATAGACAGTGTGTAGTGAAAGCAGATAAATCATTTTTCGAGGTGACAAAATCAAGAAGAGTGCATTATAGGAATGTGAAAAGGAAGAAAACTAATATATAAAGTGAAAAAGAACCTGTACATGGTGCTGGACAGTTCTGAAAGAATGCCAAATACAAGAAGAAACTTAATCGGGGATTTTCCGCAAAATGCAAATTTATGTATGTAAGAGTTCTATTACTTTCAAACGTTCAAAAATGTTCAAATGTGTGTGAAATCTTATGGGATTTAACTGCTATAGTCATCAGTCCCTAAGCTTTTACACTACTTAACCTAAATTTTCCTAAGGACAAACACACACACCCATGCCCGAGGAGGACTCGAACCTCCGCCGGGACCAGCAACACAGCCCACAACTGCAGCGCCTTCGACCGCTCGGCTAATCCCGCGCCGCTTTCCGAACTTGTTATGCCTATAAAACACAACATCCGTAATGCAGAACTCTACAATTTTCGAAATTTATTAAAAACAATGGTAGAAATCGAGGTAACTGAATACAAATTTTGAGCTTTCTTTTCTAAACATGAATTTTAAAATACATATGCTCATTCATTTCTTCATCAGCTAAATGAATTCTAGAGATCTAGACATCTGCAAGTTTGCTTTGTATGCACTTCAAACTTCATAGAAGAATCTCTGCTACGAAGAAAAGTATACCTACCTCAATAGGTGCGTCGAAAAGTTAGTGAAAAAGTGAAGAGATTTTACATGCAAAAAAAATTATTCTGTTAGGTTTTGGAAATTCCACTCTTATCAGCATGAATTGTGAATCCTTCCTGGTCATGCTGAAAAAGTTTTACGAATTTGTTTGAAAAAGTATTGACAGTGGAAGTTTTAATGTCCTGTGCTGCTTCTCCTGCTCCTAGTCGGCCGGTTTGACGTACTCCATCCCCTTTAAGTTAGGCAACCCAGCGTACACCGCCCCTGTGCACTCAGCCCACTGTGCTGCGCTTGTGCCGGCAGACATGTACTACGCGGGTATGTACCGGCCGACGCCGGCCACGGTGCAGGCGCTGTCGCCGCTGCTGGGCGACCTCTGCTCCAGCGACGCCGACTGCGGGGTGCCGGGCAGCCGCTGCGACGCCGCCGCCTGCCGCTGCCGACCCGAGCGCACGCCCTCGCACGACCGCCAGCACTGTCTGGGTGAGCAGCCGACTAACCCCACTATCACCCAGGCGCAAGCACACACACACACACACACACACACACACACACACACGCGCCCGCACTCATGAACCATAGGGCCCCTATTTACGAATAAGTAGTCGTAATTTTTAGATGTATACCTAACTGCTACAATTTCTTCTCTTTCTCAGCCTTACCCCTTACCTTCAGAGGGTCAGCAGGTTACTTTGGATTTTGCACCGTTACTGGTATTACTGGTAGTTTGTGCCTGTGTGTAGGGCGGGGGGGGGGGGGGGGGGTTCCAAAGTACTGCCATCCGTGTCACTGGACTTCTAGGATGAATGTAAATTAGCATGTTCATCTTTATTACACTTAAACAAGGTCTTGGGCTCCGGGCCTGTAGACCATGCTGAGATACTGGTTCCTGATTTTTTTTAACCTTCTTTTTTTTAATTTCCTTTTTTTCCCAATCGGTTTCGTGACGACGTCATTATCGAACATATTCCACGATGGCTCGGGGTTCCTTGACCCTGCGCCACCCTGCAGGTGTCGCAGAGCTGACATACTCAAGATGCATGGATGTCGAGCGAAGTGCTCCAATCTTGTTGAGGAGTTTCGTTGTGGATACTCGAATCTGTTCCCTGAGGAGCAGCATGTCGAGTTCATGGATTCGGGCCCAACGAGGTGCATGTAGTATGGCCCGAAAACATCGATTTTGGACTGCCTGGAGGAGGCTTAAGGATGAGGGGCAAATAGTGATCCATATCGAGTAGCCATGAAGAAGCACCGAGAGGACTGTTGCAGAATAAAGGCGGAACTTGGTCCTGGTCCTCAGTTCCGTGCTGGCCAGTGTAGGCTAAATCTTGTGGAGAAAGTGTAGCAGCTAGATTCGTTTCTCTTCTATATGTGTGTTAAAAAGTAGCTTCTTATTCATAATAATACCAAGATATTTAACTTCGTCCATCCATGAAAGTGGTCGATTTTGTAGAATCAGGTGATCACGGAGGTAGGAGCGTCGTCGGGTAAACGTTACGGCCTTTGTCTTGCCTGCATTGAGTTTCATACCGTTCAGTTAATGTCAGTTATCACTGTTGCTGTCCGCCCCGATAGCTGAGTGGTAAGCGTGACGGATTGTCGTCCAAAGGGTCAGTCGGCTCACAGCCGTGCTAGCGTGCGGAGCTGCTCCACGCGCCGTCCGACGCTCCGCTCTCGGCGGTGTTTACTTCCGCGTCGCGGTGTTTGTGTCAATCGAGTCCAGTTCTAACGTAGACCATGGCGCACTCGTATCGCCGTGCAACGATCAAAGTAACGTTTCAGGCCGATCATCCACGACCCAGAGCTTTCGAAGTCGAACAGTTCATACGTGAGGATCTACGTTTGAACCCCCAGGACGTAATCGGCATACATTTCTCCATCACTGGAAGTGTTGTCTACATCAAGATGTCGACGGAGGAAATTTGCAATGACATAATTCACCGTCATGCCACAAGACTGAAATTTAAACACTCTGATGGACATATTGGTGCTGTGACAGTCGCCCATGCTGGATTCGGTCTCCGGACATTGCGGGTGTTTGAGCTCCCGTTCGAGGTGCCTCAAGATGTGGTCATTGCCGCTTTCCAACCACATGGCATCGTCTTGGGTCACGTCGCGGAGAAGTGGCAGACATTTACGACCTACCCCGTATTAAATGGCGTCCGGCAAATAAAAATTGAGCTGACGAAACATGTCCCATCGTACCTGCTCATTGGCGGTGTGAGGGCCATCGTCATGTACGATGGGCAGCCACGAACGTGCGCAGGATGTGGCCAGGAGGGACATGTACGTTCCGAATGTTTACACCGCCGTTTAATACAGACGCCGTTACGTGAAGAGGCCCAGGCTTCGACGGTCGCGTCCTTACCCATCACCTACGCCAAGGTTGCACAGGACCCCGTCGTACCAATCTCGATTGCACCAGCAGCATCGTCAACGCCACGCGCTGCAGCACAACGCGCCAACGACACCAGCACGGCGTCACCTCCAGTGCTCTCTTCAGGACCGTCCAGGTTGCAGACCGAAACCGATGTTCCTGTTGGAACCATGGACGTCGACCTCGGTGTCGTGCCGACGTCTGCCTCTGTCCAGACGGGTTCGGCGTCAGACGACGGGCGACCACATTCTGATTCAGAAGGCGCCACATCAGAAAACAGCGGTCGCCTCGCAAACACAGGAAACGACGACGAACGCCTTCCGATGACGCCCTTTTTCAGACGGCCCCGCGAGATGTCGACCCGATGTCTGACGGTGATCTCCCACGTTGCGACCAGTCACGCGATGTGGCAGCAACAGGCGCCCCTCCTGTGACGCCTACTCTCCCAGCCGAGGACGTGTCCTCGCCGTTGTCAACGAATGATGACGACGGTCCCCCTGCCACTCATGTTGCGGAATCCACAACACCCGTTCCGGCAGTACGTGACCGTCACATGTCCACGTCGTCAGCTTCCTGGGCCTATGACGTTGAAGAAGAAGTGGAACAGACTGCCAGCGTGTCTGCACAAGAGTCCACCTCGGCGACTCTTAGGCTGGCCCCACGCCAGTAATTATCACCACTGCGGGACCACAGTTGGGTCTGCACCTGCCGGCTACTTCTACCGCACGTTCTGCAAATACTGAGGATGGACGTACACAGCAATATCGTATCGCCACGATGAATTTTGCCACCATTCGTGCCCCCATAAACTGGCCATGTTCAGAGACACTATTTACTCTGCGGATGTGGATATAGCACTCTTACAAGAGGTGTTTGTGGCTGACTTCCTAGTTCCCATCGGATACAACGCCCATGTTTCCCCCGCATCCGACACCGGTAGTGGCGTCGCCATCCTGCTACGCGACGGACTCCCTGCAGAGGACGTCATCTACCTCCCCACTGCGCGAGGTATGGCCCTCACACTGTTCGGCGTGCGTATTATTAATGTCTACGTTCCGTCCGGCACTGGCCGCCGTCATGACAAACTTTTTTTTGCCGAAAGCGTCGCACCCCTCTTCACCGGTCCGCAGGATGATTTGGTACTCGGTGGGGATTTTAACTCGACACAAGAGCCCGCGGACCAACTCCCCCGACATTTCCCTTGTGCATCTCTCTCAGTGGTCATCGACCGTCTACGACTTGTTGACACATGGAAGAAGCTCCACGGAATTCAACCGGACTATACATTCTACACCTCTCACTCGTCAAGCCGCATAGATCGCATCTACGTTACCCGCTCCCTTGCTGATGGCACACGTCATGCGGAAGTCTGGCCCTTGGCCTTTTCAGACCATGATGCGTACCTCTGTGACGTCACTCTCGCCTGACAGCAAGTGTGGCATAGTCGTGGTCTGTGGAAACTCAATGTCGCTCACCTGACCTCCTCAGACTGTCGCCGTATGGTCGAAGCAGCGTGGACACGCTGCCACCATCGTCGAGAAGCCTATGCCTCCACCTTATCATGGTGGCTCTCCTGTGCAAAGCCGACCCTCAGGAAGACTCTAATGAGTTAAGGAAAGGAATTAAAGGCGTGGCAAACAAATACCCTGCACTTCTACTACACCATTCTACGTGACTGTACGACGATGCCTTTCTCGCCAGCCCGGCAGTCGATGGTCCATCGCACGAAGGCGCAGAACTCCTTGATCATGTGTCGTAACTTGGAAGGCACAGTAGTCCGTTCTCCATCTTCTAATCGAATCCCTCACGAACGTCCGTCGATGTACCACCTCCTTCAGGAACGACAACGACGACGAAGAGCTCTGATCCAAGTCCTCACTGATGTGGAAGGGCGCCGGCACGACACCCAACAAAGCATGGGTCGTACTCTCCATGCTCATTTTGCCGGGCTGTACGCAGCCGTACCGCATTCTGCAGCACTGATCACAGACGTCGCTCAGCTTACTACGAACGCTCTTCCGGAGGATGCAGTGCATGACCTCCAAGACGACGTAACCACAGATGAAGTGATAGATGCTATCAAGGCGGGTTCCGATAACAGATCTCCTGGACCTGACGGTATACCCATCGAATTTTATAAAAGTTTTCACTATTTGTTGGCTTCCACGTGGACGGCAATCGCACAAGAGCTGATGTCACCGATGACAGTAGTCCCGAGCGCCTTTATAGAAGGCATTATTATCCCCGTACATAAACCGCGTGGGTTATCGAGGGTCCAGGACTATCGACCAATTACTTTGCTCAACAGCGACATGAAAATATTCACACTGCTACTGGCATCGCGACTCAAGAGGGTCGCACGTTACGTCACATCCTGCGACCAGACTTCCCTAGAAGGCGACAACAACATCCGTACGGCTCTTTGCCGTTACAGAGACATGATAGCATTAGCGCATTATCAGAGTCTCCCTGGCGCCTTGGCTTCACTGGACTTTAGCCAGGCTTTCGACCGTGTTGACCATTTCTATTTACGGACAGTTCTTCAGCATATGGGTTTTCCTGGCGGTATTGTCACAGTGGTTATGCGCCTGTTGAGTAGTGCAACCTCTAAAATCATGTACAATGGTCGCCTTACACCGTTCGTGGTCATCGCACGATCTGTACGACAAGGCTGCCCTCTTTCCACGATTTTGTATGCTGTCGCCTTGGAACCCCTGCTCCAGGGCATGCGCCAACGTTTGGGAGGTATGGCTGTGCACGGCCACCGTTTTTGTTGTACAGCCTACGCACACGACATAGTACTATATCTGCGCAGTGAAGATGAAGTACGAGCAGCACTGACATGGGTGGCGACTTACGGCGAAGCGTTGGGGAGCTGCCTCAACGTGTCAAAATCCAAAGTCCTACTCATTGGTGAGGGCTTGCCGGAGAGATGCGTTGCCCCCCTTAGTGTCGCAGCCACCATACGGTGTCTTGGACTTGATTTCACAGCAGACCTGCGCCGCTCAGCGACTATCAATGGTAGACGCTTGCTAGAGACAATCAGAGCAAATCTCGCAGATCACCGGCTACGAGCTCTCGACGTTATCCAACGCGCGCAATACGTGAACATGTATCATGCTTCCAGTATACCACACGTGGCTCAAGTAGTACCAGTCCCAAATCTCGTGGCGAGACGACTGTTGATGGCTCTCGGCTCCTTCGTCAGCTCGGGGATGTTATTGAAGGTACAGTATAAATCCCTTGCACTGCCACGAGATCGTGGAGGGGTGGGACTCATCCACGTGCCGACTCGTGTCAAGGCACTATACGTCAGCTCCCAACTAAAACTTTGGCACCGTTGCCCGCAGAGCCTTACTAGCCTCCTGCTTAACAACTTTGCACCGGCCTCCTTGTCCGGCCCAGTACTGGTATCGACCATTCCAACCCCCTTTTATTACATCCAACGATTTTTCCTGGATATCAGTTATATCTACCGGTCCTTACCACTTCCACGTTTGTACCTCACGAAAACAGTCTCCGAATTATTACAACAGTGCCGCCCGTCCAACCCCATCGAACGTAAGTATCCACAGTACGTGTGGCGACACATATGGAAGGCGATCCATGCGCGTTTTCTTGAATCAGACGTTCAATCAGCATGGTACATCATCGTGAATGGCAAACAAGTTAACCGAGATCGTCTGCACCGCATCCATCTCGCCGATTCATCCCTCTGCACCCACTGTGGAGTGGATGACACGGATGTCCACCGGTTCCACTGTGGCACAGCGTTCGACGTCTGGACACTTGCGCGGCGAATTTTGGCGTTTCTTACTCGCCAGACACCGACTCAGATCGACGTCCACATGCTTTTGTACCCCGATAAGACTTCCTACCCCTCCGCCAAAACTCACTCTGCGAATTGGATCTGTGCTCACACGATCCGCTTTCTTTTTACTTCTGGCGACAAGTCTACGCTAGGATATTGGACTTATCTCAACGAACGACACTGCGTCCTGATACGCAACCCACGCTATAAACAATATTTTTCCAATTTCTTACGGAGCACTTTCGATGACCCACCTAGTGGCTGGAACGTCCAAGCCCTGAGAAGCTGAAAACTGTATAAACCGAGCCGAACTGAATAGATCTGCTACCCAGAACCCAAGCCTACGCCATGAGAAGACACGTTTGGACGAGCTGGCACGCTGTAGGAGGAGGCACTTCAGGAGCTCCTGAAAGAACTGGACTTTAACTACAAGTCGCACGAGGACTTTACGTATATAAAAAAAATTGCTGAGTGGTAAGCGTGACGGATTGTCGTCCTATGGGCCCGGCTGGGTCGGAGATTTTTCTCCTCTCAGGGACTGGTTGTTGTGCTGTCTTCATCATCATTTCATCCCCATCCGTAGCGCAGGTCGCCCCAATGTAGCGTCGTATGTAAAAAAACCTGCACCAAGGCGGCTGGATCTGCCCGGAAAGGGGCCTCCCGGCCAAACGTTTATTTCAATTTTTTTCCATCACTGGTGGTCGTTGATGACGGTTTTGGCGTGAGTGGTGATGGCTGGATGCCTCTCCTGATACCACGTCTTCCCACATCCTCCTCCCCCAACCCCCCACTCTCACCTCCCATTACCCTGTACGGAATTTGTGTACATCCTCTGTCTATTTGTAGTGTCATCTCATGAACTCTTGTGAAAAGTGTGAGGACGCCTTAGAAATCTTAGCAAATCTTGTAACAGAGGCCATATGTGGAGTCAATCGGTATTCACCTAGTCCGGTGTGGGAAACAAGTTATATCTAGGATAGTTGCCGCAGTGGTCCTCGTCGTTAATCCACCGAGCTTATTCAGTCAGGTGCCGGTACGCCTCCCCCAGCCCCAAAGCGGCGCCCTAATACACGTAGCTATCCAGGCAGGTTCTTTACTTCTAGACTGTCTGATCAAAGGTATCCCGACGTCTATTAGGGGACATACATATTGGTGTGTCCATCCTTCACCTTTATGATGGCTTGAACTCTGTTGGTGACACATTCCCTCAGAGGTGCGAATGTCTGTGGAGGAATGGCAGCCCATACCTCCTCAACAGCCGAAACTAATTATGTTGGCCGCTGGGAATGAAGCGAAGTCGTCGACCTAACTCGTCGCAAAGCTGACACATTGGTACGCCAGTACACTTCTGGAATGTCATTGTGCACAAACAAATGCCTAACAGATTCTACTGTATGATAATGTGCCCTGTCGTACTAATTCAACAATTATCGTCTCTGAACTGTTCCTCTACTGTACACAATGCTGCAAAATCTGTTCATATCCTTCCGCATTTAGCGTTTGCTTAAGAGTGATAAGGAGAACCACACCCTAACCACGAGAAATACTGCTCCTACCGTAACACCATGTCCTCCGTACTTCACCGTTAGCGCCAACCACAGTGGCACGTAATGCTCCCCACACATCCACCAAACCCACATCCAGTACAGCACTCCGAGCTTCCACATCGCGGTCGCGAAGTGGAGCCGAGGCAGTTTCAGATAAGTCTTTACAGTCTGTAGATAATTTATGGATTTGTAGTTTTAGCTTGAAGATGTTCACTATGGACAGACGGTAGTCACTGTTATCCTGAAGAAGGTTGGGTTATCTCGACTAAAACCTACGTAAATTCTAGATAAACAGTGCAACTGTTGATTATTAAAATTAAAATTAATATTTATACAGTTGCTAACAGGGCCGCGAAATGTTGAAAATATCCAAATCCAAACCTTTCCACTGCATATATCGTGGTCCATGGCTCCAAATCATTTACAGTGATCCACTGTCCAGTGGCGTGCTTCTTTACACGACCTTAGGAGCCGTTTAGCACTGACTACAGAAATATTTAGCTTATGAGGAGCTGTTCGACCATTTTATCCCCATTCTTTTTTAACACTACGCATAGTCATTGTACCAGCTGGACTGCTGGTAGCACTTTTTAAATCACGAATGATTTCTTCTGCCGATTTCAAGCTTTTTGTTACACTCTCCACGATGCTCGACGGTAGAGTTGCGTTCGCAAATGAGGCTTGCCTGTCTTGGTTAAGGTCTGGTTGTTCTTTGAGGTTTCCTCATCACAATAACATTACCAACAGTCGGCTGGAGTAAGTATAGAAGCATTGAAAGTCCTGATGGATATCTTCTCAGTTCTAGGGGTGCAGTCCGGAACCGCGCGACTGCTACGTTCATAGGTTCGAATCCTGCCTCGGGCATGAATGTGTGAGATGTCCTTAGGTTAGTTATGTTTAAGTAGTTCTAAGTTCTAGGGGACTGATGACCTCAGTAGTTAAGTCCCATAGTGCTCAGAGCCACATCTTCTCAGGCGAATGCAGTGACTACTCCGCGTCCGAAGTCAAAAAATACAGAGTTCTCCGGACCCACCCGTTCTGCTGTTATTGTTTCTCTACTCACTACACAAAATTCCCCGCCTCCTTTCGTTCTAGCGGATCCGCCTCTCGTGACATCCAGTCGTGTTACGTGCTACGTAGAGTTGTCTGTGTACTTTTGATGAGACCGTGTGTACAATATGTGAAGGCAGCATGTTAAAAATTCTTACCATGTATGAGAGTTGTATCTGTTCCCGAAAGAACAGATACCACTGATGACCGTGCAGCTTCTCTAGAATGAAATGATAATTAATTCGACACCCTAGCTGCAAACAGGCTTTGATATACAACAATGGGGACATGTTAAAAATGTGTGCGCCGACCGGGACTCGAACTCGAGATCTCCGGCTTACAGGGCAGACGCTCTATCCATCTTCTTTTTTTTTTAACGATTCATTTTTTTTAATCTCATTTTGTTCGCATTTGTTCGTTGTATCTGCTCGGGGCGGACGTCATAAGACATCCGATTTAGTTCGCTGATGATCGATTAACTCAGTTTTTTTAATACAGAGGGTACGTAACACTCTGACCGAACACGCTGAGCTACCGTGCCGGCGTCCATCTCACCCACCGAGGGCACAAAGGACAGTGGGTCTGCCGGGACTTATCCCTTGCACGCTCCCCGTGAGACCCACATTCCAACTTTGTCGACACCACTACATTCGTAATGTGCCTAATAGATGTTTGCCCATCACATATCAACGCCTGTTTGAAGCTAGACCACGAATAGATGGGACTATCGAAGGTTTATCCTGCATTCTTGGTGACGAACTTGAGGTCGATTCCGCTGCTGAAAATTATATGCACCCGTCCCCCAAATGTCTGAGGAATTTTCCCTGTCATTACCACTTTGTTTCTGCCATTGTTACCTGCAACGGTAGTTAACTGCAGCACATAAATCCAGATCCATTATCTAGAGATTCACTTCTTTATTGTAAAACTATTGTCACGTTAAGGAATTATAGTTGCTTCCCTGAACAAGCAAGTTTCGTATCTCTTCACCACAGCTAGAAGCTGCGAATCGGCAAAGTTCGTTACTTGGTCGGTCTCACAAAGCACGTGTTCCGCCACAGCCGATTTTTCCTTCTGTCTCAATCTGCAACACTCTGTCTGTTGAGTAAGCAAATTTTGCAACTTACCGACACACAATTTCATGAAGCATGACTGTTTGCGTTATCGATTAGAGATAGTCCATAAATTTGAACGTGGCTGGTAACTAACAACATTCCTTCCGTTAAGGATGAAGCATTATTTAAATATGGACGTCGAGTTGACATATTTTCTCATAAAGTGAGTAATTTACTATGTATTTCTTACCGGAGATTTGTATTACGAGTGATTATAAAAAAATTCTATTGTGTTACAGCGTACCATGTTCCTGCCTTTGACGGAAGCTCGTACGTACAGCTGAGGGGACTGAAAGCGTACCATAAGCTCAGTATCGAAGTAGAATTCATCACGTACGCCAGTGAAGGTATCATCTTGTACAGCCAGCAGAAAGAAGACGGTACTGGGGACTTCGTGTCGCTGGCCGTAGTTGACGGGTGAGTAATAAAGAACTGAAAGTATGAGCATAATGAATTCAGTTAATGAGGTGGAAAAGTAAATGGCGTGTATATTCCATGATCTCATCTTCCCCTAAACGAAAAGTCCCGGTTTATTACAAATAAAACAATTTCCACTATTTCATCCACTATGACCACGCTCGTGGTACTGAGGGGACGATGTTTCGAGCAAATTACTCTCTTGTTCGGCGAACCCCTGTTTCTGATCAACGAAACTAATGCTCTCTACATCCAGCGGTACTTGAACCGAATTAAGGACACTACATTACTAGCAACCTGATTTTCGATAACCTCAACACGTAATGTTAATTGGAGCCATATAACATTCTTAATATAATTCACAAAGTAGAAACTGAAAATATCATTTCAGTTTTAAGTTTTTTTTTCAGTGCTTAGACAAAGACCGGTTTCGCGCTATTACACGGTCTAATGTGACTCCAACAGCAGTTCTAGCTAAAGTACTTCTCATTACGAGAGATTCATCGAATTATGAGAGTGATGTAGTATTTGTAGTGGAATACTTAGACTACTGACCATTAAAATTGCTACACCACGAAGATGACGTTCCACAGACGCGAAATTTAACCGACAGGAAGATGCTGTGATATGCATTTCAGAGCATTCACACAAGGTTGGCACCGGTGGCGGTACCTGCAACATGCTGACATAAGGAAAGTTTGCAACCGACTTCTCATCCACAAACAGCAGTTGACCGGCGTTGGCTGGTGAAACGTTGTTGTGATACCTCGTGTAAGGAGGAGAAATGCGTACCATCACGTTTCCGAATATGATAAAGATTTGATTGTAGCCTATCGCGATTGCGGTTTTTCGTATTGCGACATTGCTGCTCGCGTTGGTCAAGATCCAATGACTGTTAGCAGAATATGGAATCGGTGGGTTCAGGAGTGTAATACGGAACGCCGTGCTGGATCCCAAAGGCCCCGTATCACTAGCAGTCGAGATGACAGGCATCTTATCCGCATTGCTGTAACGGATCGTGCAGCCACTTCTCGATCCCCGGGTCAACAGATGGGGACGTTTGCAAGACAACTACCATCTGCACGAACAGTTCGACGACGTTTGCAGCAGCATCGACTATCTGCTCTGAGACCATGGCTGCGGTTATCCTTGACGCTGCATCACGGACAGGATCGCCTGCGATGGTGTACTCAACGACGAACCTGGGTGCACGAATGGCAAAACGTCATTGTTTCGGATGAATCCAGGTTCTGTTTACAGCATCATGATGGTCGCATCCGTGTTTGGCGACATCGCGGTGAACGCATAATGGAAGCGTATATTCGTCATCGCCATACTGGCGTATCTCTCGGTGTGATGGTATGGGGTGCCATTGGTTACACGTCTCGGTCACGTCTTGTTCGCACTAACGGATCTTTGAACAGTGGACGTTACATTTCAGATGTGTTACGACCCGTGGCTCTACCCTTCATTCGATCCCTGCGAACCCTACGTTTCAGCAGGACAATTCACGACCGCATGTTGCAGGTCCTTTACGGGCATTTCTGGATACAGAAAATGTTCGACTGCTGCCCTGGCCAGCACATTCTCCAGATCTCTCACCAATTTAAAACGTCTGGTCAATGGTTTCCGAGCAACTGGCTCGTCACAATACGTCAGTCACTACTCTTGATGAACTGTGGTATCGTGTTGACGCTGCATGGGCAGCTGTACCTGTACACGCCATCCAAGCTCTGTTTGACTCAATGCCAGGGGCGTATCAAGGCCGTTATTATGGCCAGAGGTGGCTGTTCTGGGTACTGATTTCTCGGGACCTGTGAAACCAAATTGCGTGAAAATGGATTGGGATATCAGTTCTAGTATAATATATTTGTCCAATGAATACCCGTTAATCACTGCATTTCTTCTTGGTGTAGCAATTTCAATGACCAGTACTGTAGCTCTGAACCGTCGAATCTTCTCCTGCAGTAAAGCCCTTTAGGGGATGTATATTGCAGATTTGCTTGCATTTCGGACGATGAAAACCTGAATGTATTTTCCCACACACTGATGAATCATTTAACAGAAGATATATTGTCCGTGAGCGCTTATAAAGATGTTCATACGTAAACTGACAAAACAGCAACTGTTACAGATTTTGCGTCAATACATTGGAAAAACTGTGACTGTCTTTAAAGTAGTGTGATCTTTGGTGCGTGGCGGTGTTGCAGCCACGTGGAGTTCCGGTACAACTTGGGCAATGGTCCGGTGTGGCTGGCGTCTGGGGAGCGCGTGGCGCCGGGGCGCCTGCACCGCGTGACGGCGCGCCGCTACCACCGCGACGGACAGCTGCGCGTCGACGGCGGGCCCGAGGTGGCCGGCCAGTCGCAGGGCCCGCTGCGAGCCCTCGACCTGCGCGGCGACGCCTACGTGGGCGCCCCGCCCACCAACGTCTCCAAGTGTGTGGCCCCGGTACTCCACACTCTGCTCCCCAAAACCCACCCACTCCACGCAAAACCCACTGCCCACACCATCTACTCCTACACCCAGAAAATCGCAAACAGCGACCAGCCATGCCACGACGCTCGTCTTTTTTTTATTTATTGGATTTCAATTCCCCCCCCCCCCCCCAGAGGGTGGGTGTGGGGGCTGGCAACAACGTAATAAGCTGCTCCATAGCCTACAGAAATGTTTAAAAAACATATGAGAATACAAACAAACAAGAAAAACAGGCGATAGAACGGTGACATTGCAAAAAACTATAAAATGGCGGAAAATTGTGGAATTTAAAATATAAGAACACTGCAGTGCAGATGCGGATAAAGATACACAAGAAGTAGACACGCACAATTAAAATACCCTGGCGTCAGTCTGGTTTCTGTTCGCATGAGATAAAAAACACAACTACCGACAGTACAACACTGAACACTCACTCATAACAGCACTATACAGGTGACATGGCGGCAGATGGGGGGGGGGGGGGGGGGGGAAGACCCAGACCTATGAGAGGGAAAAGGGGGGAAGAGAGGAAAAGAAAAAAGGGGGAGTTGATGGAGGGAGGGACATAGAAAAGGAGGGGCTGGATGGATGCGAGAAGGTGTGGGAAAGGCAGTGGAGGGGAGAGCAAAAAGGACTTAGGGGAGAGAAGGAAGCCACACAGAGGGTAGGCGGTGAAAAAACAGGATGGAAAGGGGGGGAAGAAGGAGCCTAGGGAACAGACAGAGAAAGGAAGGGGGAGGTGAGGATCAGAGTTGATAGGAGGGATAAATGGAGGGAGAGAGGGCATCATCAGGGAGGGGGAGTTGATGAAAGCCACCTTGGGAAAGGAGATGAAGGGTGTAGATGTGAAGGGTAGGGGGGACACAACAGTGAAGGCGTGGCAGAAGGCGGGGGTTGGAGTGGAGAGGAGTAACCAGGGGATGAGGGGGATCAAGGCGGCAGGGATGCTTATCTTTATTATCCTTTATTGTCATTTCAACACCTTTACACGAAAAGGCAATCCGGCAGCGGAATATCTATGCTCCTCTTCGGGCACAGATAACACAAACAGTATATAAAGAGACACAGAAAAACAAAACAAACACGGTGGATAAATGGTTCAAATGGCTCTGAGCACTATGGGACTTAACATCTCAGGTCATCAGTTCCTTAGAACTTAAAAAACTTAAAACTAGTGAAACCTAACTAATCTAAGGACATCACACACATCCATGCCCGAGGCAGGATTCGAACCAGCGATCGTAGCGTTCGCGCGATTCCAGACTGAAACGCCTAGAACCGCCCGGCCACCAGCGTCCGGCCACGGTGGATAAAAACGGTAGACAGACATATTAAAATACATGTAGCTGTTCACAGGCGCACTGTCCGAATAAAAAACATTCATCACTGTACACAAATGGAGGAGAGAGAAAGTACACACGTGAATGGTGGACCAAAAACAGAGAGCACTTGAGCACTAAAACGAAGACACACACAAGCACTGGCGATAATCTCTAGCACATGAAGGTTCACTGTTCATGCACTAAGCCAGAGACCTGTCAAAGGGAAGAGGTGTGTGTAGGAGGGTGAGGGGGTGGGTGTGGATGCCATTGGCAGAGGAGAAGGGAGGGGGGAGAAGGTAGGGGGGGTAGTGGAAGCCCTGGAGGAAGGGGGGAGGGAGGAAGGAAGAGAGGAAGGAGAGCAGGTGCCGTAGGAGAAAAAGACGGGGGGGGGGGAGGAAAGGAAGGTAGGATGGGTAGATGGAGGGGGTGGATGCTCATCCCACGAGCTAGTCTTTCATAATCTTCCCTTTGTCAAATTCCCTTGCGTCAGTGGATTTCCTCATTCCGGGTTGTATTGTCTTTAGAATAATTTCCTGTTCATCTCTGCTCCGTTTATACACAGGGTGTCCAGCAAAGGAGGCCCCCATTTCAAAATTAAGGTCAACAGACGAGACTACCAAACGATAAGTTTACTGTGAAAGCCGAAAAAGTTTATACAGAAGTAAAGCAGAAGTTTCGAAGTAGTTCGAAGAGCTGCTAACAGATGACGATGTAATCGCGATACATAGTACCTATAACCAGTGGACCTCAGCTCAGAGCGATCAGTTCCACCGTTTAAATGTGAAAGGAAGGTTTTTTTTTTGTCATCAGTCTACTGACTGGTTTGATGCGGCCCGCCACGAATTCCTTTCCTGTGCTAACCTCTTCATCTCAGAGTAGCACTTGCAACCTACGTCCTCAATTATTTGCTTGACGTATTCCAATCTCTGTCTTCCTCTACAGTTTCTGCCCTCTACAGCTCCCTCTAGTACCATGGCAGTCATTCCCTCATGTCTTAGCAGATGTCCTATCATCCTGTCCCTTCTCCTTATCAGTGTTTTCCACACATTCCTTTCCTCTCCGATTCTGCGTAAAACCTCCTCATTCCTTACCTTATCAGTCCACCTAATTTTCAACATTCGTCTGTAGCACCACATCTCAAATGCTTCGATTCTCTTCTGTTCCGGTTTTCCCACAGTCCATGTTTCACTACCATACAATGCTGTACTCCAGACGTACATCCTCAGAAATTTCTTCCTCAAATTAAGGCCGATATTTGATATTAGTAGACTTCTATTGGCCAGAAATGCCTTTTTTGTCATAGCGAGTCTGCTTTTGATGTCCTCCTTGCTCCGTCCGTCATTGGTTATTTTACTGCCTAGGTAGCAGAATTCCTTGACTTCATTGACTTCGTGACTATCAATCCTGATGTTAAGTTTCTCGCTGTTCTCACTTCTACTACTTCTCATTACCTTCGTCTTTCTCCGATTTACTCTCAAACTGTACTGTGTACTCATTAGACTGTTTATTCCGTTCAGCAGATCATTTAATTCTTCTTCACTTTCACTCAGTATAGCAATGTCATCAGCGAATCGTATCATTGATATCCTTTCACCTTGTATTTTAATTCCACTCCTGAACCTTTCTTTTATTTCCATGATTGCTTCCTCGATGTACAGATTGAAGAGTAGGGGCGAAAGGCTACAGCCTTGTCTTACTCCCTTCTTAATACGAGCACTTCGTTCATGATCGTCCAGTCTTATTATTCCCTCTTAGTTGTACATATTGTGTATGACCCGTCTCTCCCTATAGCTTACCCCTACTTTTTTCAGAATCTCGAACAGCTTGCACTATTTTATATTGTCGAACGCTTTTTCCAGGTCGACAAATCCTATGAACGTGTCTTGATTTTTCTTTAGCCTTGCTTCCATTAGTAGACGTAACGTCAGAATTGCCTCTCTCGTGCCTTTACTTTTCCTAAAGCCAAACTGATCGTCACCTAGCGCATTCTCAATTTTCTTTTCCATTCTTCTGTATATTATTCTTGTAAGCAGCTTCGATGCATGAGCTGTTAAGCTGATTGTGCGATAATTCTCGCACTTTTCAGCTCTTGCCGTCTTCGGAATTGTGTGGATGATGCTTTTCCGAAAGTCAGATGGTATGTCGCCAGACTCATATATTCTACACACCAACGTGAATAGTCGTTTTGTTGCTACTTCCTCTAATGATTTTAGAAATTCTGATGGAATGTTATCTATCCCTTCTGCCTTATTTAACCGTAAGTCCTCCAAAGCTCTTTTAAATTCCGATTCTAATACTGGATCCCCTATCTCTTCTAAATCGACTCCTGTTTCTTCTTCTATCACATCAGACAAATCTTCACCCTCATAGAGGCTTTCAATGTTTTCTTTCCACCTATCTGCTCTCTCCTCTGCATTTAACAGTGGAATTTCCGTTGCACTCTTAATGTTACCACCGGTGATTTTAATGTCCCCAAAGGTTGTTTTGACTTTCCTGTATGCTGAGTCTGTCCTACCGACAATCATATCTTTTTCGATGTCTTCACATTTTTCCTGCAGCCATTTCGTCATAGCTTCCCTGCACTTCCTATTTATTTCATTCCTGAGCGACTTGTATTTCTGTATTCCTGATTTTCCTGGAACATGTTTGTACTTCCTCCTTTCATCAATCAACTGAAGTATTTCTTCTGTTACCTATGGTTTCTTCGCAGCTACCTTCTTTGTACCTATGTTTTTCTTCTCAACTTCTGTGATGGCCCTTTTTAGAGACGTCCATTCCTCTTCAACTGTGTTGCCTACTGCGCTATTCCTTATTGCTGTAGTTATAGCCTTAGAGAACTTCAAACGTATCTCGTCATTCCTTAGAACTTCCGTATCCCACTTCTTAGCGCATTGTTTCTTCCTGACTAATGTCTTGAACTTCAGCCTACTCTTCATCGCTACTATATTGTGATCTGGGTCTATATTTGCTCCTGGGTACGCCTTACAATCCAGTATCTGATTTCAGAATCTCTGTCTGACCATGATGTAATCTAATTGTAATCTTCCCGTATCTTCCGGCCTTTTCCAAGTATACCTCCTCCTCTTGTGATTCTAAAACAGGGTATTCCTTATTACTAGCTGAAACTTGTTACAGAACTCAATTACTCTTTCTCCTCTTTCATTCCTTGTCCCAAGCCCATATTCTCCTGTAACCTTTTCTTCTACTCCTTCCCCTACAAGTGCATTCCAGTCGCCCATGACTATTAGATTTTCGTCCCCCTTTACTTACTGCATTACCCTTTCAATATCCTCATACACTTTCTCTATCTGTTCATCTTCAGCTTGCGACGTCGGCATGTATACCTGACCTATCGTTGTCGGTGTTGGTCTGCTGTCGATTCTGATTAGAACAACCCGGTCACTGAACTGTTCACAGTAACACACCCTCTGCCCTACCTTCCTGTTTATAACGAATCCTACACCTGATATACCATTTTCTGCTGCTGTTGATATTACCCGATATTCATCTGACCAGAAATCCTTGTCTTCCTTCCACTTCACTTCACTGATCCCTACTATATCTAGATTGAGCCTTTGCATTTCCCTTTTCAGATTTTCTAGTTTCCCTACCATGTTCAAGCTTCTGACATTCCACGCCCCGACTCGTAGAACATTATCCTTTCGTTGATTATTCAATCTTTTTCTCATGGTAACCTCCCCCTTGGCAGTCCCCTCCCAGAGATCCGAATGGGGGACTATTCCGGAATCTTTTGCCAATGGAGAGATCATCATGACACTTCTTCAACTACAGGCCACATATCCTGTGGATACACGTTACGTGTCTTTAATGCAGTGGTTTCCGTTGCCTTCTGCATCCTCATGTCGTTAATCACTGCTGATTCTTCCGCCTTTAGGGGCAATTTCCCACCCCTAGGACAAGAGAGTGCCCTGAACCTCTATCCGCTCCTCCGCCCTCTTTGACAAGGCCGTTGGCAGAATGAGGCTGACTTCTTATGCCGGAAGTCTTCGGCCGCCAATGCTGATTAGTTAGTGTACCGAAGGAAAAGGTTAAAATTACATATTTCATTGAACAGCGTGTTTTTCTAGTACTGGAATACGACAGGTTAAAACAAAGTCGTATCATAACGAAAAGCAGTTTTCAAACAAGATTTAATGTTGCAAAAGTATCTGATGCGAAAACCATGCGAAAGCTCTTCATCAAACTGCAACGGATAGACAGCGTGGCTCATGATCTAACGAGGACTGTTGGCACCTGGCAAACTGTAGTTACTCCTGACAATGTCGCCACTATTTCTGGAATAAATCAGCAAAATACAAGGAAATCCGTCGAATGAACTGCACCAGAAACTAGTTTGAAGCGGTTCAACAGGCAGAAACTACTCATCCATAGCCTACACATGTTCCCTTCAAAATCCAAAGCTGGACGAGCTGTGTGACAGGAGGCTGACTTTGAGAACCAGCTTCTCACAGTGGTTGATAATGAAGGACCTGATGTCGGCTGCATCGGCTCACGCATGACGCACACTTCCACCTCACTGGAGTCGTGAATAAACAAAACTGGCTATAATGGGGTACCGAAAATCCCGATTAGTGTGAAGCGAAACCAATCTATTCTTCCAAAGTTACTGTTCGATACGCACCAGAGGCGTTATTCGCCTTGCTTTTTACATGCTAGAAACGATCACTAGTGAACGTTGCGTTGCAATTTTGGATCAATTTGTCCCCTCACAGCTAGCGTTGGCCTCATCCAAGATGAGGCCAGACCACGTCGCACTGAACAGGTGTTTCCCTTTCCGATGAATCCTTCGGAACGAGAGCCATTGCGTTGAATTAACTTGCAAATTTACTGGCTCAGCAATGGATTGGCCTCCAAATTCGCCCGATGTGACTCCTAGTGACAATTTTTGGGGGCTTATTGAAATACACTGTCTGCTAGGACCATCCCACCAGGCTGGACTAGCCTGAACCGGCCATCGGTGTGACACCTGAAACCGTTTTCGTTGGGACACAACAGGATGCGATAGAAAATTTCATTATTCGTTTGCGCCACCTCCGTATTGCTTGTGGTGCACATTTAGAAAAGGTTGTGATGTGATTGAAAGACTGCGAGCAGAGAACAAGTTTAATTGTGCGCGCTGATACTGTAAGAGCTGCAAAGCGTACAGCGCCATCTATCAGGAGCTTTTCGAACTATTTCGAAAATTCGGTATAAAATTCTTACTATTTTCACAACAAACGTGCCTTCTGCTGCACTCGTCTACCGTCCTTAGTTTTCGAGAAATTTTATTCTGAAATCATGGAATCCTTCGCTGAACTTTTCTTACTTCACCACGTACCCTCAAAGCCACCAAGTGGAATTCAGTCTCGCGTAAGGCAGTGGTAATAATGTTTTCGTTCATCAGTGTATTTCAAATGTTTCATGTTTTCGCTCTCTTTTTCTCTATTGTTCATGCCTGTCTCCCATATAGAGCTATGCTCCAGAAGTGCTCATTCAGTAACTTTTTTCTTGAATCCGCATAATTGTTCAGTACTCGTGTGATAAATTTTTTGTTTCGACCGTCCTGTACTACGCTGCTACCTAAGATAAGAGAACTCTTTCACTTTCAATTTTCCATTACAAGCTTCAAATATCTATCCACTTTTCCCGAACCCTTTTTTATCCTTAACCGTATCCTTTACTAAATATGATGTGCATCTATTGAAGACCTTTTCTAACGTAGCCTTATATTCGCCTGGTAGGGATATATCTTACACAGCACCTAATCGTACAGAACTATACAAGATTTACTTTCATGAGCAGTATTTACGATCTGTCAGATATAAGAGACTGTACACTTATAATATTTGCTTACTACGTGTTACGGTACAAGGACCTTACCTTGTGGAAGATGCTGCGAAATCCGGACTGAACCATGATAACAGTCTTTATGAAGTGCCTTGCAGTTTGCCTTGAGCTTAAAGCAGTTTACATAAGCTTGTTACAAAGTTCTCACTACATCTCCTGCTGTCGCACACTGATACATGACGCCGTACCCCAGTCTATTGGGTAATTTTGTCTGTCATTTGCTTGTAAGTATCTAGACATCCTTCTCACCCGCTATTCACAGCCGATGCGACTATTTTTGTTATGAATTTTTATATCTATTCTTTCTGGAAGATAAAAGCTGAAAATCGGACTGATTGTTTTCCTTTGGCGGTCTTCCATGTGGTAGCATTTCTCTCCTACCTTCGAAATCTTTTTATTTGGTCAAGTCATCTGTCTTTCCATTGCTTTGATGCTTTCATCTACGTTTTCTCTGTCTTCTGCTAATATTTTCAACCCTAAATAATTTCAGCCAACATCGTCAATAATCTGCTTTTTATATTCTAGTCTTCTTCTTCTTCCCCTGTGTCCCCTCCTCCCCGTTGCTCCTTTCTTCGTCAAGTTAACTATTCTTGAATACCATAGCAGAAGTCCCACTAACCTATCACTTTTTCTGGAAAAAGTCTTTCATAGAGCTTTCCCGTCGCGTGCTTCTTTTATTCTTCTTCATTTCTTGCTTTATCCGTCCACTTAGTTCTTAACATCGTTTGGTAACACCATTTTACAATGCTCCCAAGATTCGTTTTTCTCCAGGTTTCTGGTGGCCTACGTTACACTTACTTAAAATGTTGTGCTCCAGAAATAAAATTTTAAAAGCTGCTTCATTTACGTAAAAATTTCTGATACCACCAGAAGTTGCTTCATTTACGTCAAAAATTTCTGATACCACCAAAGGTCTTTTATTGAATTAAGTTTGCTTCATCTCTGCTGATATATTCCAAAGACTTCCTTGCATCGGCTATCCCGTGCAGTCTTGGCTAGTAACAAGCGGAATGACCGATGATGGACTGCTGGTACGTCAATACAAATTGTACCTGCCGCCTGGTGCCCATGGTATCACCATGTACTGTATGGGCATGTTGAACAAACAGATGCAGTGGCCGTGCGATCCCCGCTGTCTCCTGGGATTGCAAATTTGTACATGGAACGCTCTGAGGACGTGACATTCGAACCACTCACCAAAAACCACAGCACTTTTTCCGCAGTGTCAACGGTACGCTTGTGGTGTAGGAACATGGCAGACCGGCGCTGGAAGAGTTCCTGAGCCACATTCGCAGCGTCCAACAAAATATCGCATTTGCTGTCAAAGTAGAGGAAAATGGATATCTGCCTTTCTTGTATGTGTTAATGAAGAAAAGGACAATGCTATACCATGCAGTATATAAGAAGAAGGCTCACACTGATCTGTACCTGCATGCAACGAGCTGCCACCATCAAGAGCAGAGACATACAGTGCTGACGACCATGGTACAGTAAAGAAAGCCTCCAAGCCAAAATACAAAAAGCCCAAAAGACTATTCCACGAAAATGGGTACAGCAAAGCAAAAATTAGGTTATTCATCTTTATACAGCAAACCAGGAAGAGGAGGAAAGAGAAAAGAGTTTCGTTTTCCTTCCTTACTTGGGGCCGCTCTCAGTCAAAATCTCGAGGTAACGTCAAAACTGTCTGCGATACAACCACCACAACGTTACGAACGATGTATATACTGCATCCCTTGTGGGTGTGACCGCCAGTACATAAGGCAAACGCAACGGTATGTCTCAAAATGCTGCGAGGAACACTTGAGAGATCAGCAGCGGAAAAGCACAGCATAAACGAATATACATCAAGAACACCAAGTTACTATGCCGAGCAACCGGCTATAGACACAGCTTTATAAAGGTTCCATAGAAAAACAGATCCACAAAAATATAGCCAATACGAACGAAAGTTCGCAGTTAAGTTCGGCTTAGAAGGCTAAGTTAACGCCTGTGGAACGAGAGCTCTTACAGCACAGTCCAGCGACGAATTCCTCCTTAGCGCAACCTCCTCATTTCAGAGCGGAACTTTCACTCTACGTTCTCATTTATTTGCTGAATGTATTCCAATCAAGGCCTACAGTTTGTATCCTCCACAGCTCCTGCTAGTACCATGCGGAGGTTACTCACTGATACCTTGAAACACGTCGCTTCATTGTGCCCTTCTTCTTGCTACTGTTTTCCTTGTGTTCCTTTCTCTGCTGATTCTGCGGAGTACCTCATAACTCATTATCTAATCGGTTCACCTGACTTTCAACATTCTTCTGTAGCGCCGTATCTCAAAACCCTTCGATTCTCTTCTGTTCTGGTTTTCCCATAGTCCATGTTTCACTACCATACAATGCTATGCTTCAAACGTATATTCCCAGAAATTACTTCCTCAAATTGAGTCCTATGTTTGATACCAACAGATTTCTCTTGGGCAGGAATGTCCTCTTTACCTGTGCTAGTCTGCTTTTTATGTCCCCCTTGCTTTGTCCGTCATGGGTTATTTTGCTTCCGAGGTAGCAAAATTCCTTAATTTTGTCTGACCATCAGTCCTCATATTAAGTTCCTCGCTTTTCTCATTTCTCCTACTTTTCATTACATTCGTCTTTCTTCGATTCACTCTCAATCCATATTATATACTCATTAGACTATTCACTCTATTCAACAGATCCTGTAATGCTTCTTCACTTTCGCTTAGGGTAGCTACGTCGTCAGTGAATCATATCATTGATATCGATTCACGCTCAATTTTAAACCCACTCATGAACCTTTCCTTCCATCATTTCTTCTTCGATGTATAGACTAAACACTAGAGGTGAAAAATTATATGCCTCAACTACACCCTTCTTAAGCCGAGCGCATATTTCTTGGTATCCCACTCTTGTCGTTCCCTCTCGGTTCTTGCGCATATTGCATATTACGCGCCTTTCCCTATAGCTTACCTTAATTTTTCTCAGAATTTCGAACGTCTTGCATCATTTTACATTGTCAAACGCTATCTCCAGGTCAACAAATCGTATGAAAGTGTCTTGATTTTTCTTCAGTCTTGCCTCTATTATCTACCGAAACCTGATAACTGCCTCTCTGGTGCCGAAAGTGTTATTTCTATAGTGGTAAACTCCTTCGAAAACTTCAAAACTGTAAGGTCCTTATGACTTCTGCATGGCAATGGCAGCGTTTTGTTTTTATATGAGACTAATTTCCTCTTTCTGATCGACATAGTAAAAATTTAAAGATTAAGTGGTTTCCTAACTCATCCCTCATACCCACTTACATAAATATGTTACAATATATTACATCATATGTAGTTGTGTAATGCTAATTAAAAAGAAACCTAAGTTCTACTGGCAAAGACTTTGCTGTCACTCTCTGCTGCAGATATTCATTTCCTAATTACAGCCGGCCGCGGTGGTCTCGGGGTTCTAGGCGCGCAGTCCGGAACCGTGCGACTGCTACGGTCGCAGGTTCGAATCCTGCCTCGGGCATGGATGTGTGTGACGTCCTTAGGTTGGTTAGGTTTAAGTAGTTCTAAGTTCTAGGGGACTGATGACCACAGCAGTTGAGTCCCATAGTGCTCAGAGCCATTTGAACCATTTGAACCATCCTAATTACAGTTACTTTTCCTAATACTGCGCATTTACTTTATCACAAGAGATTTTTTTCAAATAACAGAAATGGGAGGGCTATTACGATCTAATTGTGCCAGAGGATATAGGGGAAGATAGTGCCGTGCAGCAAAACGCTAAAAGGGGACTGACAGTCGTGGTGTGAGCGGCATCTTTTACACGCACATGTCACCTAGACGCTCTAACTTACAAGTCGTTAAGTAGCAAGCCTTTGTTCCGTCTTCAGAACGAGATGTAAGAAGTGAGCTTGTTTACAAAATAACTTTTTTTCTACTACCAGCCACAATTTTTTAAAATATGGCCTCCGCAGGAATGTTTGAGGTTCGTCTAAAAGAAAAAAATACGTCAGCATCAGCCTCTTTCTTTGCAGAGGAATCGTAAGAAAAATAACACTTTTTCTGCTGCCAGTCATGATTTTATTTTCTAAATGCAGAGTACATAGCTGTGGTAGATATTCGATACATCAAACTACATACTGCAAGGTTCGTATAAATCATGTAAGAGCATGCTGCCATATAAGATTACTGTACACTATATAAAAGGGGGATGGAATGGTAATAATACATTACAGTTGTAACGTTATTAAAGCGTGTTTAAGACCGATTGCCACTCCCTAAATATGAACCCTCTGGTGGCTGGCGTGAAGTCGAGGCCCACAGTCCCCCCTTGCTCTTGGGTGGAGTGACGTGTTTAGCCAGGTAACCGTAGGTAGCCCAAGGGTAATCCCACGCCCTTGCAAGGTCCTGCTGGCTCTGCTCTTGAGTGAATTATTCCACATTCCATCTCCGACTCGAACGGACGTGACGGTGTGACCAAGGCATTCTGTGGCGTCATTAGCGGCAGCGGCGGTAGCTAAACGGGTGATGTAAAAAGAGAGGAGGGTATGTTATGATGATTACGACAGGCATAATGTGTCACAAATCATAGTGAAAAAGGTAAGAGGAAAAATATCTTGTGACTATATTGGACCATAAATTATGCTAATTCAGATAAGTCTAAGTACAAACGCAGACATTCTTTGGGTCGTAAATTAAATTTTGAATAAATAATAACATCTGTCCTCCTACACGTTAGGCAGTCATGTTTGACAGTAATGTCATAGTGTGTCATAAATTATACAAATTACGATAAGGCTAGCTTGGATAAACATCTGGATATCATCATGAGCCATAAATTATAGCGACAAGGATAATAAATTATAGCTATGACGCCTAAACAAACAAGTGTCCTCCCTACAGGCAATAGGGTAACACCCCCAAGGTCAGAAATTAGATCCTAAATAAGTACAGCATCACAACCCAAGTGGGCTATTGGTCATAGAAATTGCAACATCATGGAGTTTGCATGCTTGCCCCTGCAGTACAGTTAACTCTGAGTTAGGCACATTGCAAAACACTCTCCGTGCTCTAGATCTGCCCCTCTGTTCATGGGTACCAGCATGGTTTTCACCTTGTCAGGTGTAGGAAAGAATCCTCATCCGTGCTTGTTAGTACACTGACCCTCGTCATTAGTCAATGAGTGGAAGTAGATCCCAACCCAGCGCACCTCCCTGAATCCCAGAAACAGCATGCTACCACGCGCGTCTATCAGGACAGGTATCATTTTGAAACATCACCATTAAAAAACAAACACACACACAAAGTCATGAATACACAGTTTGAGTTACCTGCCTATTTATTTATTTTGTTGATATAATTTCAATATGTATTTTGTAATGATTATTAACGCTCTTCTTACAACACGTTACAAATCTTGCATGGGGGATGCCTAATACCGGGTTGATACATAAGTTTTTGGAGTTTTTTCATTAGATTAATAAACACAACAGACGCGTAACATAGCATACCAGAGACTTCCGTCATTAATACTGTATGCTCCCTACTATTTACAACAGTCTGCCAGCGCTGGGATAAGTTTTCAATTCCGCCACTGTAAAGGTCACTTTGTTTTGAGGCAAAGAACTTGTCGAGCCCTGTTCGGAGCGCATTTTCATTCGGAAAGGAAGCCGTAACCTCTCCCTTACTAATCGACCTTGCGATATAAAATATGACCGTGGATCGCGTGTATACCTAATGGAATTTTTCTAATTGGATAAGGCTATCTTTCCCGAAGAAGTAATACGATAAGTAGGGGGAAAGTGTTCAACCGATATTTCTGATAGAAAGTCTACTAAAAACAAAAAAGTAATTAAACCGAACAGGTCTACAATTTGGAAAAATGAAAGTTATTTTGTGCATTCACTCACGAACAACACTGGGCAGAAAAGGCGTACCAAAGATCATGAATCTAAAAGTTACACTAATGAACGAATAGGAAATTACTACGGTCGCCAGGCCTCTAGGGCGATTTACATCCAAAATCCTGTACAAGATGATGGGAAAGAAAAACATTTAGTATTAAACTCTGACGTGGCAACTGAAGGTTGTCACTTTTATGTTTGTTTGTTTTTTTTTACACTAATTTTAAGTGAGTATGTAATGATAACGAAAACTGAGAAGTTACTCTTACGTTAAATTTGACATTAAATTTTGGAAAAGACAATCGTGTAATGATTTGAAAATATTCACTTAAACTGTATGTTAATGATGAACTTCGTTACGTGAACAATGACTTTCAGAGACCTCAACATAACATCATCAATGAAATTTAGAGAAAGGCAAGAACTTTTTACTTTGCAGTTATTTAATTTTCAAATTGGATATCATATTATGTCCGAACAACTGAGCCTTTTTTACTGACTTGAACAGAATACTACAATACGTACCAAACAAAACAGCCATGTGGTCCAAGCTATATGTAAAATAAATAAAACTTCCGCACTCTTAATTTGTGCATTTTCTTTTGATTTGGATTTTTTCCAGTGATAGATTCTCAAACTTCGGTTGCATATAAGGAAAAAAGGGAACAAGGACCCTGCCTGGTAACAATGTCTGGAGGCAATGAGGACATAATCGCCCGTCCACTGCCCTTCTCGCTGCTACTAGTCATCTGGCCGGCGCGCGTACATGATGCCGCAGAAATGGTACTCTGTACTGCGAGAGCGTTAACACCACACTTCCGCACACCACAAGTGCTGGAACCCGCCTCCCGCTCTCTCCGCGCGCTCTGCGCAACAACCCCTTACCCAAAGATTTTACAACGCACCAGAACTGCTATTGACGTTGCTCGTCGATGCAAATAACAATTCATTTGGCCTTGTCCCAGCGCTTATAAGTTTCACAGTAAAACACAGATAAATACAATGGAACGTCAACAGACTTTTACCTAAATGTACACATGCAGGGAAGTAATGTCCTTGGTTATTAAAAGAAAGCATTTAAATTACAAATATTTAATACAATTTTTAAAAAAATTATACATCGGTAGCAGGTGCCATGCCTCCTGCATTTTCGGTGTTACAAAGCTCCTTGAAGGTTGTTCGATAGAGAGCGGCAAAGATGAAAATCCAAGGGCACAAGATCAGATGAATGAGATGGGTGCGGAATCACTTCGCAACGCAACACCTGTAGAGTGTTTTCTCAGTTGATAGCAAGATAACAATAAATGTCAGCAGCGATGTAACACCTCATGGAAGCTGTTCCACCAGCTGCATAACGTTATCTTCTGCGGGCGCGCGCAGGTCCTTGTACGTGGAGCTGTTGCTTTGTTTGGATTCAACCGTTCCTTTCTTCACAAGTTGCGATATGGTCGAGAATCGAACACTGATACAGAAAGTGTAGAATGAATTTCTTTATTTCCGTCTACGATCACAAACAGGTTATGTCATCAGACTACCGGTTTCAGTCGCCAGTGACCATCTTTACGCATGTAGCAAAACATGGGAGAAACACCAATACAATAAAATAGGCCATAATGACATGACATACATGTGAAAATCATGCGTTTTAAATATGACGAGGTATTGTATTATGATATATTTTTAAAACAGGTATGCCTTGTAGTATTTAAAGTTCATAATTTTCACATGTGTATCAGTAACACTTTTCATTTTAGCATATTTTATTGTTTTAAATTTTAGAAGATCCATTAGTTGTATCTGTGTTTCTCCCAGGTTTTGCTGTAGATCTGAAGATAGTCAGTGCCGACCAAAACTAATAGTCTGAGAACCTAACGAGTTTGTGATCATAAACGAAAATAAAGAAATTTATTTGTTCCTTTCTTTCCCTTATGTTAGCGTAAAGACACCACTTCTCGTCACCAGTAACGAAACAGGATAGCAATAATCGGGGCTACTGACGTGCCAGTTGATGATGAACAAGTAGATATGCGCATATGGCCACCAACAGTTTTTTATAATTTAGGCCTAGAGCATATGTTACCCATACAACCGACTTTTTAAGCTTCCCCGTAGCGTGCAAAGGTCAAACAGTGAGGGAATGATCATAGTTAATCAAGTTTGCCAGCTCTCGAGTACACTGATATGGATCATTGTGGATTTATAAGTTTAAAGGATCTTCATAAAACCCCGAAGGTCTTTCTGAACGTTCACAGTCATTAGCATCAAAACGATCCTCCTGTAAACGAGAAAAACCATTTTCTCGCCGTCCTCTGTCGAACTGCGTTATCCTCATACACGACGCAAATGTTTCTGGCTGTCACCCCTGTAATTAACTCAAACAGAAGAATATGTCGGATATGTCCCGATTTTCTCCACTTGGCACTCCATTTTCTAGCGTCTAGAGCTTCACTCTCTATCCCCAAGTGACAAAGTGACAATACGTAAACTCAAATAGCAACAGTGAACTACAAATAAAAAATGACAATCGATTAATAAAGCCATAGCAACCGGAATACCAATATGCAAACCAAAAACGCTGCGAACTTATGCACCACCCAGTAGTTCTGCCGTTATATCATGATTCAGGTAAAGTCGGTACATTCAGATCGGTAACGCAAACCTTAATTCATGAAACTTCCTGGCAGATTAAAACTGTGTGCCGGACCGAGACTCGAACTAGGGACCTTTGCCTTTCGCAGGCAAGTGCTCTACCACCTGAGCTGCCCAAGCACGACTCACGACCGCTCCTCACAGCTTTACTTCCGCCAGTACCTCGTCTCCTACCGTGTTTGGGTAGCTCAGGCAAAGGTCCCGAGTTCGAGTCTCGGTCCGGCACACAGTTTTAATCTGCCAGGACGTTTCATATCAGCGCACACTCCGCTGCAGAGTGAAAATCTCATTCTTAGGTTCATATGTGTCAGGGCAATTTTGTGGATTTAGAATCATTGGTGTGTTCTGTCAAGATGACTGAAGACGAAGATACCTAGCTTTGAAACTGATAGGAAATTATTTATTTGATGTGAACACCTTCTCTATGCCAATTGGAAAACATTTTCCCTACGCTGTATACACGCTCGCCTGTCCAGTATAACATGACACGCTCCAGATACAGTGAGTACGCCGGTGCTTGCAGGGTGTTCGAGAACGCGGGCGCGCAGCAGGGGCTGGTGGGGTGCGTGCAGCTGCTGCGGCTGGGCCAGGTGGCGGTGCGGCTGCACGAGGGCGACCCGCTGGTGGTGCGCTCTCACCGCGTCACCGAGTGCGGCCACAGCCCTTGCGGGCGCCTGCCCTGCCTCAACGGCGGCTCCTGCACGCCCACCGGCGCCGTCTCCTTCCACTGCGACTGCCAACCGGAATATACAGGTAATGCGGCCACACTGGTGCCTGGCCCGAGCACATATTCACGATTGTTCGTTGCATATCAACCGATGGGTAGGAGAGGGTCGTTTTTGACTTATCTGGCAGTTTTGGTGCTCAATCATAGTCTGACAGCGGTTCCACAGGTTTCAGCGTTGGGTCCCCTCTACTCCTCATGCACTACAATTTTTGCTGACTCTTAAGTGTGTTCACTTTTCACAGGAATCAGAGGGTCATGTTTGAATTTCTAGCAGTTTTGGTCCTGATTCATATAGTGACAGATGTTCCACAGGGTTCGATGTTGGGTCCACTCTAGTTCTCACATACTACAGTTTTTGCAGACTCTCAAGTGTGTTAACTTTTCAGAGGAATCAGAGGGTCATGTTTGCATTTCTGGCATTTTAGATGCTGAATCATATTCTGACAGGTATTCCACAGGGTTCAAAGTTGGTACCACTTCTTGCACACAATATTACTTAGAATCCTTCAACAATGTTCACGTCATTTTTAACTGACGATAAGGATAGAGTTGTTTCACTCCCTTATCAGGTTTTACGCTGAATCAGTTTCTTATGAGGGTTCCACACAATTCACTGTTGAGAACACTCCAATTTTTACAAATGAGTATTTGCTAGCTTTCAGGTCAGTTCACTTCTTATTTAACTGACAGGGTGCAGAGGGTTATGTGTGACATCAATGTTAGTTTCCATACTGAACTGTATTCTGACAGGTGTTCCATAAGGATTGAGATTGGGACCACTCCTGTCTTTGCATTTGCACATAGAAAGCAGTAGATACAGGCAGGCGCCCAGGTAGTCGCCACGTTCCTTAACTTCCAGGAGGCATTTGATACAGTTCTGCACTGCTAACTAATGAGCAAAATACAAATGTGTGGAATATCTGCCCAACTGTGTGACTGGATTGAATAATTTCTATCAAAGAGAACACAGCGTATCATTCTGAATGGAAAGAAGTCTTCAGAAGTAAAATTAACTTTGGGTGTGCCCTAAAGGAGTGTTATAGGAGTGCTACTTTTCGTACTATACATAAATAACCTAGCAGATAACGTCAGAAGTTCCATGATACTTTTTGCGAATGACGCTGTTGTATAAAGAGAAGTTGCCACGAGAAAAAATGGTAACGAAATGCGGGAAGAGCTGCAGAGGATCGATTCTTGGTGCAGGGAGTGGCATAATGAAATATACCGTCTAGTGAATATATGGACAGAAAGACCCTTTATTGTGTGATTACAGAATTACAGAATAATCATTAAAAACAGTCACATCCATTAAATATTTAGGACTATGCATGTGGAGCGATTTGAAATTTAACCACCACATAAAATTAATTGCGAGTAAGAGAGATGCCAGACTCAGTTCCACTAAAAGAATCCTCAAGAAATGTAGACCATCAGCAAAGTAAGTAGCGTACAAAAACTCGTTCGACCAATACTTGAATATTTCTGGTCTGTATGGGATGACTGATAGAGGAAATAGAGAAGATTCAAAGTCGAGCAGCACGTTTCGTTAAAGATTCCTTTTGTAAGCATGAAAGCGTCACGGAGATTCTCATCAAATCCCAATGGCAGGTGCTGCAAGAGAGGTGTTATGCTTCACGATGATGTCTACTCTTAAAATCTCGAGAACGTACATTCCTAGAAGATTAAACCAATATATTGCTTCCTTATAGGTATATCTCAAGAAAAGACCATCAAAATAAGATTATAAAGGTTCGAGCTCACACGAAAACATACCAGCAATCACTCTTCCCGAGAAGAGTATGCAGTTGGAACAGGGAAAGGGGAAATGACGCTGATACACAAACTACTCTCCGCCAAACACCTTAAGGGGGCTTGTGGACTATAGATATAGATACAGATGTAGATGTAGATGTAGCCGTAGTCTTCCATGTTGCCACCTGGTGGCCGAAAGCATCCTCTCCAGAGGGTCTGATCCTTCACAGACCAATTTTTTCTATGTTTGTTAGTGTGGTAGTGTGTGAGCCGAGTGACAGGTAATCCTTGAACGGATCATCGATACCCTGGTCAACTACGAGTGACAGAAAACACTTTTGTCATCTAGAGAAGACCATGTACCATATTTGTCGAAAACCATTTTTAATTGTTGACAAGATCCTATTTGTCTTTTTATGTGATGGGTTTCAACCTTTTGTCACTTTCATATCAATGTAAAGCACTGAAGTCTCGTTAAGGACTACGCAGTGATAATGCGTGCCGTTAATGAGGTTGACAATATTGATGTTGTGATAGTCTTTGATACAGCTGAAACTGATAATAAATACACTCCTGGAAATTGAAATAAGAACACCGTGAATTCATTGTCCCAGGAAGGGGAAACTTTATTGACACATTCCTGGGGTCAGATACATCACATGATCACACTGACAGAACCACAGGCACATAGACACAGGCAACAGAGCATGCACAATGTCGGCACTAGTACAGTGTATATCCACCTTTCGCAGCAATGCAGGCTGCTATTCTCCCATGGAGACGATCGTAGAGATGCTGGATGTAGTCCTGTGGAACGGCTTGCCATGCCATTTCCACCTGGCGCCTCAGTTGGACCAGCGTTCGTGCTGGACGTGCAGACCGCGTGAGACGACGCTTCATCCAGTCCCAAACATGCTCAATGGGGGACAGATCCGGAGATCTTGCTGGCCAGGGTAGTTGACTTACACCTTCTAGAGCACGTTGGGTGGCACGGGATACATGCGGACGTGCATTGTCCTGTTGGAACAGCAAGTTCCCTTGCCGGGCTAGGAATGGTAGAACGATGGGTTCGATGACGGTTTGGATGTACCGTGCACTATTCAGTGTCCCCTCGACGATCACCAGAGGTGTACGGCCAGTGTAGGAGATCGCTCCCCACAACATGATGCCGGGTGTTGGCCCTGTGTGCCTCGGTCGTATGCAGTCCTGATTGTGGCGCTCACCTGCACGGCGCAAAACACGCATACGACCATCATTGGCACCAAGGCAGAAGCGACTCTCATCGCTGAAGACGACACGTCTCCATTCGTCCCTCCATTCACGCCTGTCGCGACACCACTGGAGGCGGGCTGCACGATGTTGGGGCGTGAGCGGAAGACGGCCTAACGGTGTGCGGGACCGTAGCCCAGCTTCAGGGAGACGGTTGCGAATGGTCCTCGCCGATACCCCATGAGCAACAGTGTCCCTAATTTGCTGGGAAGTGACGGTGCGTTCCCCTACGGCACTGCGTAGGATCCTACGGTCTTGGCGTGCATCCGTGCGTCGCTGCGGTCCGGTCCCAGGTCGACGGGCACGTGCACCTTCCGCCGACCACTGGCGACAACATCGATGTACTGTGGAGACCTCACGCCCCACGTGTTGAGCAATTCGGCGGTACGTCCACCCGGCCTCCCGCATGCCCACTATACGCCCTCGCTCAAAGTCCGTCAACTGCACATACGGTTCACGTCCACGCTGTCGCGGCATGCTACCAGTGTTAAAGACTGCGATGGAGCTCCGTATGCCACGGCAAACTGGCTGACACTGACGGCGGCGGTGCACAAATGCTGCGCAGCTAGCGCCATTCGACTGCCAACACCGCGGTTCCTGGTGTGTCCGCTGTGCCGTGCGTGTGATCATTGCTTGTACAGCCCTCTCGCAGTGTCCGGAGCAAGTATGGTGGGTCTGACACACCGGTGTCAATGTGTTCTTTTTTCCATTTCCAGGAGTGTAATTCAAATGTGTTTCTGTTAAAAGTAGTCTGTTTTTAGTTGGTCTATATGAAAAGAAACTATCTTTACGGGTTTAGCACTTAAAAGATTGCTGTTGTGAATTGACTAATGTATCCAGGAAGCTCAGTATGTAAAACGTTACTGTTCTCTGATGATTTTGACAAGAGTCGCCATACAAACGCATCCGTTTTTCAGTCTCATTATGAAACCCGTTACTACTTTAATTTTATTAATTTTCTTTAGTTTGTTAATTAATTTACTGTTCCATTGACGATACAAATCTGATGACAGTTCTTAGAAAATGCAACAGATAACTTTGCTTCATTTAAATCATTTAGTCAAAGGGTCAGGATACAACACTTAATTTTACTGTTAAGAAATTCTATGTTATTATTTCATGAATACATTAAGGATGGGACAGAATCGTAATACAGGAGGGTTGGAATTTAAATAGGGCAACAATTTATTCACAACCGATACAAGAGAGTTACATATTTGCACCTGTTACTGTCCTTCAAAGTAGTCACCAGCATTGTGTAGAACACGTTGCTGGCGTTGTGGATGGCGTAGTATACCGTTAGCAGAGCAGACTGGCATTGTAGGTTACCCTGAGTGGCACGTGGTTAAACACATTGACATACATATAAGGTAACCCCACCTGTTCCACAAGAAAATGCAATTTAAAATTAGAAAACTCCACATATACGAGTATATGAGCACTTAAGGTGAGGCACTTAACTGGAGATATGGTAAAGGCATTAACGTAATCTGCTCAAGCCCCTAATTCACAAAAATTCCTTTGAACTGCATGTCTCCAAACTAACGGGATATGGTTCACCCATATAGGTATTAACTCTACTAATTAGCAAAGAATAGAATACTGAGTGACACGTAAAAAGTGGTCCATACAGAGAGAACCTGCCTCATATACAAAAATAATAACCAACTTAAATTTGGGAACCTACCCTACATCACTTAAGCACTAAAGTGCAAGCGTTCACTGAAAGATAAATAACGAATAGACTCAGCTTTCAGATTCTACCTCTGTCCATGCGACATGGTAGCTGAACAAAGCTACTTTCAAATCCTCGAAACTCGTAAAGAATATAAAATTCAACCCTGTATTTCTCACAATTACGTGTCATGGATTTATTTTACACATTGAGAACCATTTCAGTTCACGAAGTTTCTTTACACTTTATGCCAAAGTCATGGTCGAAAATTCTCCTACCGTAACCAACGTAATTTACCCCAATATCCAGGAAGCTGAAATATAAAATTTAATCTTCCATCAACGTGTCACACTCCTCTATCCGTGCAACCACATAATGTGTACATATTCTGGATGAAAACCTCCTACAGTTTTTGAACTGCTAGTAGTGAGTACGTTCAATGTTTAACAGCAGTTAATTTGCAACAAGCCACTGATTAACATCCACGAAACTTTCGACCATGACTGTTCTAGATTTTAATTGATTCAGTATTTATTGCTTGTTTGTTAGAACTTGAAACAAAATAAAACTTTGATTATGTTGTTGATGAAAAGTCGTTAACACACAGAAAAAGGATCACATGCTCCCAATCGAACACTGAAGGACATGACTCGTAGTTACTTCTCACATAGCTGACTACTGATTTACCCAATGTTATCAATATTGTCGACATCTTTTCTCAGTGATTAGATTAATACTGACTTTTATTTTGGCTCTCAGTCAAATACGTTCCGCCTAATTATTTCATTCACATTCACCGGTCTCAAGCAGGAAAGACTGTTATTCTCAAACACATAGACAGCGACATGCATACAGATAGAGCCTACAGGGACTGTTCCACATTTCTCCATACTTCAACATACCCACACCACTGCTCTCCGCTACAATTGAAATTTCCCATGCACCCTCTTATACCTTGCAACAATTCATTGCTGTACACGATAAATTTATTTAAAGGGAACTCCATGGCGAGTCTTTAACAGCCAGACTACATATATAGCAGATAGGAAAGATAACACTGATTGATCTATGTAAATAAGGTGTTATCCTACACAAAACACTAAATTTCTAAGTTAAAACACTCAGCGCGAGACGGTTGCAGTAACGCTAAAATAATGAAATCCATTTCAGTTGTATGTCACTGAATATGCCTAAATACATTGGCCGAACAATTTTTGCTTCATAAGTAAAATAAAATTCTGCTGAATAATTTATTGTTGTCTATAATTTTAAGCAGATAAGACTAACAGATTAATTCATAGGGCATTGCTGTTATTTCCCATTAGAAAATAAATCTTGAATCACTTGCAGCTTTTGTCGTTTTACTGCAGCTACTTGAAATTATATTTTGATTCACACAAACAGAAAGTAGCATATGTTGTAAATTATTATCATACAGAAGTGTACACATCCTTCTCAACAAAGAAACCTCAAAAAAGGCATCTTATTTCAAATAAATGAGAACTACTCCTGGGATAAATGACTGCAGTATTTTAAATTTCAGTAAGACACTGTGCCACATATTACATTCGTACTGCCAAACAGTTTGCTTCTCTCTTTGTAACGACACAACTGTTGGCATTAAACTCGAAGACAATAAGCGACCTAAATATGCAAACCTTTTTTTCTAAAATGCTACTAAATTTACAAAACCATATTTAATGAACTCTCTTGATAATTAGCGGTGACCATATTTTTTTATTTTAAATATTTTATCTTGGATGTTCATTCATCTATTGAAGATCATTACATTCATGTTACTGAAATTATTTGTAATTAGTGAGCAATAACTGAAACAAGATTTTGTATTGTTTATTCATCAGTGTAATACTCTACTCTCCAGTAAATTCTTCCTTTACCTCTACGTGACCAACAAATGTAAATCCGAAATTCAAGAAATATTTCAAATTTTAGTAAGACATTGTGCCACATGCTACCTTCGTACTACCAAACACTTTGCTTCTCTCTTTGTAACGCCACAACTGTTAACATCAAACTCGAAGACAATAAATTACTTTTGAATACATTGTGGGAGCAGAAAGTTATCTTACTTTCTATTAAAATCAGTCTTGATCACAAATTTATTTATTCTGGTGACCGGTTTCGAACACGCCTGTGGTCATCTTCAGACCAAAGGTGTGGTCGAAACTGGTTACCAGAATAAATAAATTTGTGATCAAGACTGATTTTAATAGTAACTATTCGAAGACAAAAACCGGCGTAAATATGTATTCCTTTTTTTCTTATTCAGGTGCTTTCTGTGAAAGCCGAGTTAATCCATGCAGTTCCAGTCCCTGCGTGTCGGGTTCAACGTGTGAAGTCTTGCCGCACGGAGGTTTTATGTGCAAATGTGCTCCTGGCACGAAAGGGCTGTCTTGCCAAGACTGTAAGTACTGAGTGCAATACAAAAATGTTCAGAATTTATTTATTTATTTATTCATTTATGTCAGATAACAATCTCATTTGTAATGAAACACTACAACAAAATTTATGTTCAACAATAACACTACGCTTGAAGTTCCGTGTGAGTAATTCAGTGCTTACAATTGCAGCTGATACGGAGCTTCAAGATATCTTTATCCCGGAATTCAACGGAGCATCCCATATTGAACTACCACGTCTTGAAGGAGTCGGCAGAGCCTTTTCGTTGGAGCTGTGGTTTCTCTCTCGGTCGCTGAACGGCCTGCTTCTCTACAATGGACAACTATCGAATGGGAAAGGGGATTACATCTCCATAAACCTCGTGAACGGGCACGTGCAGTTCTGCTACAACTTGGGCAGTGGTCCAGCGAACATCACGTGAGAGCTGCTATATTTTCTGTTGTAATTTTCCAGCCATTCCAAAGTGCTTATGATATCAATATAAATCTTACTTAACATCTTTGCCACTGTCTAAAGTATGTGCACTGGACTGAACATTAGTCGGCCCAGAGACTTGAGCTAGTACCGTGTAACACTGTCTTTAAACTTGATAGTGATCTCAATTTAGCAAGCAAAAGTCCACAAGAATGAGATTTTCACTCTGTAGCGGAGTGTGCGCTGATATGAAACTTCCTGGCAGATTAAAACTGTGTGCCGGACCCAGACTCGAACTCGGGGCCTTTGACTTTCGCGGGCAAGTGCTCTACCACTTGAGCTACCCAAGCACGACTCACGCCCCGTCCTCAGAGCTTTTCTTCTGCCAGTACCTTGTGTCCTACCTTCCAAACTTTACAGAAGGTCTGCTGCGAATCTTGCAGAACTAGCACTCCTGAAAGAAAGGATATTGCGATGACATGACTTAGCCACAGCCTGAGGGATGTTTCCAGAATGAAATTTTCACTCTGCAGCGGAGTGTGCACTGATATGGAACTTCCTGGCAAACTAAAACTGTGTGCCGGACCGAGACTCGAACTCGTGGCCTTTACCTTTTGCGGGCAAGTGCTCTACCACTTGAGCTACCCAACCACGACTCACGCCCCGTCCTCACAGCTTTACTTCTGGCAGTACCGAGTTCGAGTCTCGGTCCAGCACACAGGGGAGCCAGGAAATTTCTTAAAAGTCCACAAGTTTCTGCAAGTATGCCATTTACGGCTGAGGCCAGTCACTGATGATTGGATCCCATAGAGCTACCAAATTGTGGATATGTTAATTGCTGTGTTTAAAGCAACAGTCAGAGCGCTAATGGGTGTTCAAGTTTTCGTCAAAATAGGAACACGTGCTTGCAATGCTGTGAACACGGCTGTCGTCACACTGGAAGACAGGAGTATCCACATCATACTCATCAAAAAGATGTAGGAAGAAAGGGCAGCAGTTGGTCATCGTAAGCTGAGTAAGTTGGACCGTCATGATACGAGGAATACTCGCAAAACGTAAATGAGCCATCTTTGTCCTCAACTACACCCTCCATACACTGCGGGGAAAAAGTTTCATTGGACGCTCATTGCATTCAACACGTAGCTTAATTTCCAATTAGGCCAAAGCGCCACTAATCGGACCACATTACACATCTCGAGTCAGCTACAGTCCGTTTGATGTATTCTTTGACAACTAAAAACGTGCAGATTTACGTGCCGATGTGAGAAATGGCCTTTGCGAGTTACGCTACTCCAAATTTCCACTGCATGCAGTTCCCTTCGTGCTGCTTGCTTGGCAGCGAGTTGATGTGGACCTACATTCACTAACAGCGGCAATGCCTGTAGGGTTCGAAACAGATTGTCATTGACAAGGCGCAGCACTAGTCTCCCATCCCTGTTGATCGGGATATTTTTACGGCCACTGTTTCTTCGCCGTTTTACATTGCTACATCAATCGCGGTGTGGTCGTGGAAGCGATCAGACGATAGACCAATGATGCCATTCCGTCACGTCTCTTCGTCACCCCATCTTACTCCACAGATTTTTTCATGCATCCGGTGGCACATTTACATCACATCACTACCAAAACGTCAGCGATGGAGGGTCACATGACCCCCTAGTGCCAGTTCTTCTGCGTATACAGTTCTTGTTAAGAGCGTGACGCATATTTTGTCTGGTTCGTGACCAAGTAAATTTAATTCTGCAGAATATTAGGAAAGTGTCTGCTATTTAATTGTATTGTCAGCTTCTGGCAAAAACCGACCTCAAGTAACATTTTGTCCAGAAGCAAAATAAAAATATGTATCAAGTTAATGTTGTTTAGCTTCTATGAAGTATTAACTAATATGATATCCTTTCTTGTAACTTTGTTCGCTTCGAAGACATGAACAGCAGTATGTGTTTTTAAAACGCAACCTTGTATTTTTTGTTCGGTAACCCACTTCCCCTGAGCGTCACCTCTTCAGCAGCTTATCATAGTGTGTAAACAGAAACACGAGGAAAATGCACACCAATCATTCAGTCAATCCTCTTCATCTGAAGGTTTGTGTTGTGAAAAACCGGTTCGAAGAGATCTACTTTGAAAAAAAATTGACGGTGAATTTATCTCAACATTTTTCATGGAAAAACATAAACAAGTGGATTTTGATTATTTTAGACTCAAAAGAATCAGTTTCTCTAGTGAAATTACTGAAAGGAACTGAACTTTGCTTAGCAAACTCTAAAGCATATGTAGAACTTTGTAAAAGAATAGCGGAACGGGCTGTAACGTTACTTAGTTGTAACTATGAAAACAAATAAACCCACATTCGATCCTATCACGATCTATAAAATGTAAACATACTCCTCGTAGCTGTAGACAGCTGTCAGGTTTAAAGTTCCCATCTACTTCGTGTCTTGCACCAATGGCGAGCGAGTAGCCTTGTTACTATTGGTCGGCGCTTGGAAACTAATGGTGCACGCCAAGGATCATGCAGTACACCTTACATCACAGGAAAACAAATAAATGCGCCACATAAATGAAAAATACAAGGACCTACGCAAAAAAGACGTGCAATGATAATGTCAACACTAATTGCGATTCATTAAAAAACAAAACAAAATTATAACTGAAACTGCTGAACTACGTGCAAAGTCTTGATTGACGAGAGAGAGAGTGAGAGCTTCTATCTATTCGTGTGGTTGGTGCATTGTCACGTCAACAGCGGCACGTCGTTGTGGGAGCACAATTAAAGTACCTCCATCAGTCAGAAACTGCAGTGGATACATCTGCTAGTTTCGTATATCATTCTCATGGCGGTATATCGTATTTCTTGTGATCAAAGGCTGGTCGAACGTAGTATTTGCTATATAAATCCCAGCTCATGCACGACAATGATGTCTCTTGCACACACGATACTGTTGTTGACATCACGTAAACATTCACTGTAACTTGTCGTTTTCGAAGTTAATTCGTCCGTTTCAGTACGCGATTCACCTTCGCAAATTCACGATTTTTGGCGAACTAGTTTTACATGTTGTAAAAACGTTTATGTAATTCCACAGCGACGGTTACTATTTTAACTCGCGCGGCACCTCCTTAATTTGCAAATAAAATAAGTATCTTTGTATTGCGTTAGTTCGAGCAAATGAATTACTTGGAAACACTTTGGTTCTAAAAACGACAATAACCGTCCACTTGTGTGTACAGTGTCACCGCTGTTTGTAACACTTCACGAAACTCCCAACATTCAGTCTAATATTTTCTTTCAAAGTTCAAATCATGTCCGAAATATAAGAGCTCGGCCGTAAACTTTGGCGTGTGTTTTTATCCAAGGTGGTAATAGCACGTTACACGACACGCCCGTCCGAACGCACCACTGTCCACACGCAGACTCTCTCTCTCTCTCTCTCTTCGACTGCGCCTGTCGATAGTGCTGTCACATCACAGTTAGTATATCACATATAGGTTTACACGCTGCATTTAACAAAAGTATTACAAAGAAGTGTTAAAAGGTTGAAAATTTGAATTCTGAATTAATAAGAGACTCGTGCAGTACATAAATAAAGTAAAACATAGTTACATTTTAAAGTAAGAAAGGAAAAAAATTTTAATTCCCAGAAGGCAACGGCTTGACAGTGTGAGTACAATGTACATTAGTTACGTGAAGGCATATGATTCCGGAGACGTCCTTGACCATACCCAAGACAACGCTAGTTTTTGTTTCTGTATTGCAGATAATCTGAAAGATGTTGACCACAGAACATCGAATAAGGATCGTCAGGTGAAGACTCAATGGACGGCCCTTTGTTGAGGTTCAACAATGGTCTCGTCGACAGTACCGCACATAAGGCTCAGTGGGAACAGCCATTAGAAGTCTGGTCACAAAGTTCCAGCGACCTGGGAATTTACATGACGAGAAATTTTTTGGGCGGGCATCGACGTCGCACGAAACTTTGGAGACCAAACGGGACCTAGGAATTTACGTGACGAGAAACATTTTGGGCGGGCGTCGACGTCGCAGGAAACTTTGGAGACCACACGACAGGCTATCGAGCAGAGTTCAAAAGTGTTGACTCGTCTCAGCCAGAAACATGGCATCGCAATATCCACTACGTGGCAAACCTTGCACTGTGTATTGAAGAAAATAGCTTATCACATCCATGTGCTCCATCATCTTGAATCTAAGGATTATGTAGCACACATGGCCACGTGCCACAACATGCTTGAAGCAGTAAACAATGAACACTTGTTGGCACACAGCCTGTTGAGTGATGAGGTAATCCTTTTATACCCATGGTCTTATCAACTGCCACAATGGCAGGGTATGGGCTGATGAACAACCACACATCGCCATGATATTGAAGCGTAACCCTCCAGACGTAAATGTGTGACTGATCCTCACCAAACAGTCCATTATTTTTTGCTGTGGCAACAATCACGTCAGCATTGTACATTGGACATCCTAGATCAATTCCTGGAGTCCCAATTGTTTGCCAACAAAATTCTGTTTACGATGGTGTTTTAACAAGAGTGCCCCAGCCGCACTTTGCGCTCATTGTACGTAATGACCTCAACGAGGACGCTGGACAGGACGACGCTCACCAAGGTTCTGCGCAGCATTTTCTCCTGGTCTAATGTCCTTGAACTTCTTTACACGCGATCACATCAAAAGTCGCGTGTACAAGATGAAGATTAGGGATTTAGAGCATCTGCGTGAACGCATTTCGCAGTGATGCATACAATTACCACGGCAATGCTGCAGCGTGTGTTCAGGCGCTCTGAGCAGAGATGTTAACGCTTTTGGATACGGTGGACAGTAATGTCGAACGGCAGTGATTTCATTCAAGTACCATGTCTTCTCCCATGTTATATTCATAGACTTTCACAACGTAAACATTTCATTTGAATCTCCTAAGAAATGGTTAGGGACTTTTCCGGCACCCGGTAGATATGCTACTCATCTACAGAGAATGTAGGTACGACGGTTGTCCGTATTGTAAAGAAGGAAACATTATAACTATTTCTGATCTGCCAACCTACTCGTACATTCTCCATATGTGTGTAACATTTCCATCTTCTCTATCCCGCGGAAGTCACGAACCACTATTAGGGGAAGAATCTGGGGATAGCTTTCATCACCCTATGTATCATTCCCGTGGAGGTAAAGGTACACTAATTACAACACGTACAGAGGCATTTAAGCACTCATTCTTACCATACATCACTCGCAATTGGAATGAGAAAAAGGCCTAACATTTAATGTCATCCAAAATAATCTCCGCTATACTCCTAACAGAGGTTTACAGAGTATGTATGTTGATGTGGATGTCTTGGTGGAAACCCAATCACATTACTTCTTAAATGGCCAAAGGTATTCGAGTTGAAGTTAAAATTAGAACACTTTGTACTGTGTGAATTTCTCGCGTTGAAGAAAATTCCGGCTGTTCTCGCAGGTCAGCGGAGAGGATCAGCCCCAACAGGTGGCACTCGGTGAAGGCGAGCCGGCTGGACCGCGACGGCACCCTCCAGCTGGACTCGGGGCCGGTGGCGGCCGGCCAGTCGGGGCCTGCCCTCACCGAACTCAACCTCGAGCTGCCGCTCTACATCGGCGGTGCACCGTAAGTGACTTTTGTCACCTCAGTGTAAGAGTAACGCATTTAGCGATACCAGACTCCTCATTGGGAAGCTTGGCTTATTATTGTATGTGATGTTCCTGTGTCTGTTAGACGTCAGCTTTGTATAAGTGCACAGTAGTGCTCGGCCAGTACAGAGAGTCCTATAGGGTAGGTTTTATGAATTATTGAACTAACTGATGTTTTAAAACGCAGATTACATCCTGCAGGCGAAGGAACAGTAATCGAGCTACGGAAAGTAATACATTTCTAAACAGACAGGCTATACCAAAAGCAGTGCATTTCGTTGCTGCACTAAAGTGCGAATCATAAAAAATTCAATTTTTTTGTAATTAACTGTTCACGTGTGGTTTATAAATTACGTAGTTTATTAAAGTAAATCCTCTTTCCTTTTCAATTATGATCATACAGTCGTTATTTATACTTGTATCATATTTTACGCAGTATTTCGATGTGTACTTAAAACTATGGTGTGTTATATTTGTTCCCACATGTGGATCAGTTGTAGCACACATAGGTGTCAGTTGTATCATATTCATATAGTGTAGATAATAGTTGTATTACCGTGATATCTTCTTCGATATTAATTTTGATATACCACAAAAAGGGGCAACTTAATGGGAATTTTTAGCAATTTTTGAAACATAAGCTTACACAAACATGTACTGCAAAATTTAATTTCCACATGCACTGAAATTTATAACATTTATCCTTCAATTTTGATGGCAATACAGTTTTACGTTCAGTGAGTGTTCAGAATAGGGAATATTAATTGTCAAAACATTATCCCCACCTCCCCCCACCCCTTTCAGCTAATGACAACACTATGACATGACGTCTAAGACAGCAAAGCTAGAATTAAAGACTTTGCCAAACGTTTCCTTACAATACACAAGTATAACTTCTCGGTTTTATGAGTTTTGTTTTATCACTACACAGAAAAACATTTGTCAAAAAATTGTCAATTTGTTGAGATTTATTTTTCTATTTCCCTTAAAATGCAAATAATTACTTTAGTGCCCTCAATCAAACAAAATGAGAATTAAAAAACTAACCTGCAAGACAGAAGGTAATTAAATTAAATTTCTCTACACTTTTACACATATCTGTTCAGTGGAACGTACATTTAACACAATATCCTGAAAGGAGGTAATTAGTGCAAACTGTTAGACACTTACTAAGAAGTTTGGTGGTATGAGTAAAAGAAAACCCATGACACACTGAATACAATATTCTCAGCAATCTATATTTCATTTAGCAACAAACATATAATATGAAATAAAGTTTGTCTTTTCTACTAACCATTCTCATATGCCCCTAATTTCATTAATGAGACTTGTTTTCTACAAATTCAATTTTCACACTTGTTTCGGCAGGTACGTGAATGCTGTCTCAGTTATTCCAATAATGTATGGAAGTAAATTCCTTCGCTTTCCAATGGCTGAAGATTTTTTTTTAAAATTAACTCGTACAGAATGGTCTCCACATACACTTTATTTATATCAACTTACATTCAGTTAGTCAGCTCTTCAAATTTACCGGCAGTAGCAGAATGTTCCCAAGAAATATACAAACGCGTTTTTCTACCTGCAAACAAAAAGATTCTGTGACCAGCTGATGTGTGATGCGTGTACTTGTGACTTCCTTCACTAGTGGTAGCAGTATGCAGAACACACTTCGGCAGAACTGTGGAAACTAAAATGTGTTTCTTTCAATGGTTTATGCGTTAATTCTCTTCCACGTGCCATTGAAAATGTTTCCACAATGTTTAAAATCAAACAATGGAAATTCCAGGTTCGAATGTCAACAATAACTAAAAAACCATTTTGGCCAGAGCTGCCGAAGTTGATGGTCATGTGTGCGTGACGTGTGCTTGCTTGTGTGAATGAATTTTTGTGTGTTTCCGTTTCTTCTTCTGATGATGGCTGTGGCCGAAAACTAACGTGCAAGTGTCTTTTAATTGTGCCTCCTGAACCCTTCATCTTCACGGTAAGTAGCAATTTCCTTACATTGTTGATTTTCCCCAAAGTTTCATTGTCTTAAGATCATTCGTTTCTCATGAAGGCCCTCTCAAGTAATGAAAGTTTAATTATAGCCACCTTGTACTTTTCAGAAGCCTGCCAGCCTATACTTCATGGAACTGCCGTGTCTTCCCCCATGTTAGGTCATATACTTTCAAAATGTAAACAATTCATTTGAATTAATGTGCCCCTTCCCAGAAATAGTCAGGGAATTGTTTGGCACCCTGTAGATATGCTTCTCATGTATGGAGTGCTACAGTTGTGTACTACATGCACCCGTATTGTAAATAAGGAAACATTTACTGATCTGCTAACTTTCGTTCTCCGTAGATGACGGTAACATTTGGTGATTGCGTACCATGTTTACGCTCCAGGTTACAAATGTTGAGTTTTGGCTTGACTTACAACATTAAACAATAGACCGATCATGCAGTACATTATGACAGCCTACCTAGTAGCCAGTATATCCATTTTGGCACGGGTAATAGAGGTGACACGTCTTGAGGCAATGAGGCCTTAGTAGGTCGCTGGAGAGAGTTGGCACCACATGTGCACACACAGGTCATCTAATACCCGTAAATTCTGGGGAGGGAGTGATGAGTTCTGACACCACGTTTAATCATATCCCACAGGTGTCCGATCGGGTCCGGATCTGGAGAGTTGGGGGCCAGCACACCAGTTGAACTCAGCACTGTGTTCCTCGAACCACTCCATCATACTCCTGGCCTTGTGACATGGCGGATTATCTTTTTGAAAAATACTACTGCCATCAAAACACGATCGTCATAAAATGGAGTACTTGGTCTGCAACCGGTGTACGATACATCTTGGCCTTTCCAGCTACACTGGACTCATGAACGCCCAAGTGAAAGTTCCTCTGAGCAATATGGAGCCGCCGTCAGCCCATCTCAGTCATGCAGTACAGGTGTCAAAGAGGTGTTCTGCTGGAAGACAACGGATTCGCGCCCTCCCATCGGCCTGATGAAGAAGGTATCTGGATTCTACAGTCCAGGCAACGCTCTGCCACTGCACCAACGTCCAGTGCCGCTGGTTAAGTGCCCATTTCAGTCGTAGTTCCCGATGTCGCTGTGACAACATTGGCACATGTATGAGTCGTCAGCTGTGGAGGCCCTTCGTTAGGGGTTTCAGAAGCACTGTGTTTTCACTCTGCCCAGCATTAAATCTAATCTTACTTCCGCCACAGATCGCAATCTGTCCAGTTTTACCAGTCTGCCCAGCCCCGACGTGGGTATCTGTAATGAGGTGTGGCCGCCCAACCTCACGATGTCTGAATGTCGTTTCACCTTAGTTTTGCCAAGTTTTCAAGACACTCACCACAGCACTCCCCGAACAGCCGAAATTCCTGTGCCAAGCCTCTGGGCCATCACAATTTGCCATCGGCCAAACTCAAATAGACCTCGCAGCTCTCCCTCGGTACACAAGAGCAGCATGCTCATTGATACTATACGCACCGTGGTTGTGTCTGACTAGCAGTCTTCCTCGCCAGCTGCTTTCGCCTGGACCGATTTATACCGATAGTGGTCATAGTGTTCTGGCTGACCGGTGCAAAAAGCTACACCGCGGTGTCGGCGCAAAGTGATACCTAAGTCACAAAGTTGCTCAGTTTTATGGGAGATCATTCATATAGCAACAAGATAACCTCACAGATAATCGTCCGGGAAGATTTTACGAGGGAACAGCTACACTGGACTACCACCGCTTCCTGCTGTTCTTACTACTACGGCCGGCCAGAGTGGCCGAGAGGTTCTAGGCGCTACAGTCTGGAACCGCGCGACCGCTACGGTCGCAGGTTCGAATCCTGCCTCGGGCATGGATGTGTGTGATGTCCTTAGGTTAGTTAGGTTTTAGTAGTTCTACGTTCTAGGGGACTGATGACCCCAGAAGTTAAGTCCCATAGTGCTCAGAGCCATTTGAACCATTTCTTACTACTAGGCAAACCGTCACAAAACTTCCTGGTTCTGCGGAAGTAGCGACCTCTGACAGTATTAGCCTGCGCTGTATGGTCACCATTCTCGACTACACTATAAAAGAGATGGGTCTAAAACTTGTAGTCATCCAATATTTTTTAAAGATTCTTAATGAAAGCTCTGCCATTTTCTTCATTGAAATTCATTGTGGACGACGAATCGATTATGAACTTTGAGGAAACCAATCCACTCCAACCGTCTCCTTTTCACTCCGTATTTCGGAGATCTTGATTCACTAACATCCCTTGTGGACAGCCCATGATACAGATCGGCAGAATATTTTATGTCTGCATTTACTCCTGTTAGGTACCGAATAGACGCGTGATGAATGCCATATCTCCAGCCACAGTCCTCGCTGATTTTCTGGAATGTGGAACTTCAGTAGTAGCAGCTTCTATGCTTTACTGCAGCACATGCCCCATCTCTGTCGTAGGGCTATAGTTCCTCAAATTACCATAAAAGATGTTATCATAAACCATTTTAACAAACCTGTCTTGCAGACGCTACTCATACAAGCTAAACTGCGACGAAACGGACAAAAAACTGTACGGTATGTCTTCACTGGGGGCCAATTGTAGCATCTTACGAACGTACCCAAGGACGCTGTTACAAGTGACTCCAACATGCTATTTTAAGATGAAAATTGAATTGCTCTGGACATATGAAGAAAGTAAAATAAACCTTACCTCAACACACTATAAACAAGTTCAGCTGTCTCACACAACCATCTCACAAGTGGCTTCCCTTACTGATGGAAGACGACTGAAGCTCCCTGACTCTTCCAGCAACTCTGTGAACGAAATGTTACAATTGACCCCTGTTACCTTTATCCCAGGTTCGCCTATAACGAGGCTGCGGCAAAAACAGACCAACATTTTGTAAATTATAACACAGTGGTGTTCATATCCCAGAACGAAAGGAAACATGTAACATAAATTGAATAGTTTTAGTCTCTATCGACACTTAGAACTGACTTTAACTGTGAATTCGACAAATTGAATATTCTTGAATAAATGCTTCACGCATTTTTATGGCATTAGGTACGTCAATCTCGAGCTTTCGACGATTTCCTCTGTCGTCTCGTCAGGAGATTAGATCTCACTAAGTCGTTAGGTGCTTCAGTTGGCCTACTAAAATCTAACCTCCTGACAATGACGGCGGAGGAAGTACTCGATAGCTCAAGATTTTTAAATCTATGGAAGCATTTCAGAGGAGGGCAGCTAGATTTGTTACCGGTAGGTTCGAACAAAACGTAAGTGCTACGGAGATGCTTCGGGAACTCAAATAAGAATTCCTGGAGGGAAGGCGGCGTTCTTTTCGGGAAACACTATTGAAAAAATTTAGAGAACCGGCATTTGAGGTTGACTGCCGAACGCTTCTGCTGCCGCCAACATGCATCGCGCCTAATAACCACGAAGATATGAGAAATTAGGGCTCATGCGCAGGTGTACAGACAGTCGTTTTCCTTTCGCTCTATTTGCGAGTGGAACAGGAGGCGAAATGACAAGTAGTGGTACAGGGTACCCTCCGCCACGCACCTTACGATGGATTGTGGTGTATCTGTGTAGATATAGATGTAGATGTAGATGTAATGCAACAGCAACTTCACGAGAAATTTAATCAGAAATGTAAGCTCGAAAAATTACGACCTCAAATTCAATGTTCGAGTGCGAAGGTATGGATTAGGATAGAAGCTTTCAGTTTAGTCAGTGTGAATGTAAAATAAAAGTTGTGGTAGCAGATTGACATGTTGCATAACCAGAGTTCTACTCTCGTCGTTGGCACCATTGCTCCATATGCAATATACGTCATTACGACGACATATAATCCCAGTTTTATTATTGGTTCAGCCATTTGTAGTTCTGGAAGGAATTGGTAGTAGCACTATTACTCCCACTTTTCTATATCATCATCATCAGCAGCAGCAGTCATTACTATCGATAAGTGATGTGGCTATGTCTGCAACTTCATCTTCCATGATGAATGGTCTTGGGTGATATTCAGCCGGTTGACTCCAGCGATCTTTCACAGATCATTGCCCATTACACTAGCGGTCCTTCTTTTCGCCGTTCTCTGTCTCTTACACTCAATTCCGGCGCCGCTTTTTCCCATCGTTCATCATTTCTTCCGGAAACATAGCCGGCCCATTTCCATCTAATAGTAGCTGTTCTCTCCAGTATGTGCTTGACGTCAGAAATTGTCCTGATATATTCTGGCCTTTTTTGTCTTTCCTTGTAAATCCCAACTAGACCTTCCCATACCTCACAGCGTAGTTCTAAGTTTCCTTATTGTATATTCATGAAGTGTCCAGGTCTTACAGCAGTTAGTCATTACTGAGAAGAGACACCAAGAAAAAACTTTTTTTCAGTTGTACTACCATGTTTCACCCGAAAATAGTTGAATACAGGGTAGTTGTAATCAAAATTTCGCTGCCTGAGCGAGTACAGACGGAAAACGATTTGCTTTATGAAATTAGAATTATATATTAATACCTTCGGCTGCTGACGGGCGTTGATATATATCAACAGGGACAGATGAAAATGTGTGCCCCGTCCGTGACTCAAACCCGGGGTCTCCTGCTTACATGGCAGACGCTCTATCCATCTAAGCCTCCGAGGACACAGAGGACACTGCGAGTGCAGGGATGATCTCGCACACGCCTCCCGCGAGACCCACATTCTCACCTTATATGTCCACACACTACATTCGTAGTGTACCTACCCAACACACTCAGTACTCGCGGAAGACATTCTTACCAAGTCCGACAAGAGTTCGCGTAATATGTGTGCATCCGCACAGAAGAAGAAGGGCCGGCCGCGGTGGCCATGAAGTACTGGCGCTGCAGTCCGGAATCGCGGGGCTGCTACGGTCGCAGGTTCGAATCCTGCCTCGGGCATGGGTGTGTGTGATGTCCTTAGGTTAGTTAGGTTTAAGTAGTTCTAAGTTCTAGGGGACTTATGACCTAAGATGTTGAGTCGCATAGTGCTCAGAGCCATTTGAACCATTTTTAGAAGAAGAAGGTCATGGCCGGTATTGCCAGAACTATATACTTATATGAATATGGTGTATCAGTATATTTACTGTATGTGTACCCAGCTTGGTAATGTTAGTGTCATGACTTGGTGTTAGGTGCCAGTACTGGTACGGTGACGTAGGATTGACACAAAAGCATCAGTCTGCGTTACAGTTGCAGACAGTCAACATAGGTCTGGACAAGGCGAGCACAGATTTACTCAAGAAAGCCGTTTTATTAAAACAACAGTAATAGTGCTGCTGCTCTTCGCAATTACCGACACATTAAAGGAATACGGTAAGGCTGAAGAACGTGATTCGGAAGTTCGAATTAACTGGCGATTTGCGAGAGGTCGACGGCCAATTGCTCCGCTCGAAATGTGCTGCGAACCACTGTAAAATAGTATCCGTACAACTTCACGTAACTCACCAACTTTTGCCACGTGATGCAGACATTCGAGTAGAGTTTGATCTTTCGTTTCTTAAAACGAAGTGTGACCTTGAAACAGCAGTAGACCAATCTATCGTGCGATTCCAGACTGTCGTGGACGCAGATGATCGTCACATTGAGCAACATTTGTAACGTGGAACGTAAACATGGTACGCAATTAACAAATGTTTCGCTCTCATGTGGAAATTAAAATGTGTTTCATTCAATAGTTTATTCGTTACCTCTCTTTCACATGTCCTTACAAATGTTTTCAAAAAGTTTAAAAACAAACAATTGAAACTCTAAGTTGGAGTGTCAACAATGTAAGGAAAAGCATTCTGCACCAAGCTATAGAAAATGACGGTCATGAGTGGGTGAGGTGTACTTGCTTGTGTTAATGAATGTGTGTGTTTTTTCTGACGAAGGCTATGACCGAAAGCTAATGTGTACGTGAGTTTTAATTGTGCCTCTCTGTAACCGAAAATGTCATCTTTACGTAGGTGGCAATATACACCATGTGACCAAAAGTATCCGGACACCTGGCTAAAAATGACTTAAAACTTCGTGACGCCCTCCATCGGTAATGCTGGAATTCAGTATGGTGTTGGCGCACCCTTAACCTTGATGCAAGCTTCGCAGGCATACCTTCAATCGGGTGCTGGAAGGTTTCTTCGGAATGGTAGCCCATTCTTCACGGAGTGCTGCGCTGAGGAGAGGTATCGATGTCGGTCAGTGAGGCCTGGCACGAAGTCGGCGTTCCAAAACATCTCAGATGTGTTCTACAGAATTCAGGTCAGGGCTCTGTGCAGACCAGTCCATTACAGGGATGTTATTGTCTTGTAACCACTCGGCCACAGGCCGTGCATTATGAACAGGTGCTCGATGGTGTTGAAAGATGCAATCGCCATCCCTAAATTGCTCCTCAGCAGTGGGAAGCAAAAAGGTGTTTAAAACATCAATATAGGCCTGTATTGTGACACTGCCACGCAGAACAACAAGGGGTGCACCCCCCTTCATGAAAAACACGACCACACCATAACACCACCGCCTCCGAATTTTACTGTTGGTACTACAGACGCCGGCAGATGACGTTCACCGGGCATTCGCCATACCCTCACCCTGCCATCGGATCGCCACATTGTGTACCGTGATTCGTCACTCCACACGTTTTTCTGCTTTACATATTCCAATTCTTCAATTGTCCAATGTTTACGCTCCTTACACCAAGCGAGGCGTCGTTTGGCATTTGCCGGCGTGATGTGTGGCTTATGAGCAGCCACTCGACCATGAAATCCAAGTTTTCTCACATCCCGCCTAACTGTCATAGTACTCGCAGTGGATTCTGATGCAGTTTGGAATTCCTGTGAGATGGTCTGGATAGATGTCAGCCTCTTACACATTACGACTCTCTTCAAATGTTGGCTACCTCTGTCAGTCAACAGACGAGGTCGGCCTGTACGCCTTTGTGCTGTACGTGACCCTCCACGTTTCTACTACACTCTCACATCGGAAACAGTGGACCTAGGGATGCTTAGGAGTGTGGAAATCTCGCGTACAGACATATGAAACATGTGACACCCAATCATCTGACCACGTTCGAAGTCCGTGAGTTCCGCGGAGCGCCCCATTCTGCTCTCACGATGTCTAATGACTACCGAGGTCGCTGATATGGAGTACCTGGCACTAGGTGGCAGCACAATGCACCTAATATGAAAAACGTCTGTTTTTGGGGGTGTCCGGATACTTTTGATCAAAAAGTGTATGTTTTCCTTACAGTCTTGATTTTACACAAAGTTTCGTTTTCCTACTATCATTCGTTTTTCATGGGAGCCCTTTCACTACGATAATTCGATTTTCGTGGGGGGCCCCTAGAGTAATGAAAGTTAACCATAACCACTCTGTGTCTTCCAAAAGCCTGCCAGCCTACACTGAAGCGTCGAACGATTTCCGATCTTGTATTTACTGTCATTTTCACTAGCTGGCCAAGATAGATGTATTCTCTGACAAGGTCCAGTACTGTGTTTCTGAGGTGTACGTTTCCTATCTTTCTCCATTTATTTGACGTATTTTTTTATCTTGAAGATAGTTATCTTCAGTTCCGCTGCCTCACATTCCGAAGGGAGATCCGATAATAATGACTGTAGCTCTTCAAAATGATTTGTTACCACTGAAATGTCATATGCAAATCTCAGGTTGTTTAGTCTCTTCCCGGTGACTTCAACTTCTTTATTTTGTAGGTAAATTAAGAGATGTTATATAACAGATAAATCTACGTCAAGTAATTTACCTTATATTACTTGCATATAGGGTACACCAGTTACGAAAAATACAACGAGAAGTAGAGGGTGATGACACTTAACTCTTTGGGTCGTACAGACCCTTTGCATTTCAGAAGCTCCGTCACCTGTTAAATAACTTTGTGTGAGTAACAAGCACGCTACAGCGCAGGGCCAAACAGACGTGTCTACAGTCAGTTAAGCCCGCTATCTTGATAGTAGAAGGCCTATTTTGAGACCGGATGATCATTAAATCGATCGTAGGATTACAAGCGACCAAATATGTCTTAATAAAAGACAATCATTTCAGTCATTCTACACGAAAGTATGCTCTAAAGTCGACAGCTACTATGTTCCTACGCTAAGGAAAGCTGCTGGCGGCAGAAGTATGTCCACTACCTTAACAGAAAGGAAAGCAGCGTAAATGGGTCAGGCCATCATTACGTGAACCTCGGCAGTGGCATACAAAGAAAGCTCGAACACAAAGAGAGAGCTTTGAGTCCATTTATTACACGCCAATGCAATCGGTGTCTGCGGTATCAGCGCCAGTTTTGGTAACGGAAGCTAATGGAAACGGCCCTTTGTGGGCGGCGGCCGCTCGCTTCACAGAAACTTTAGCGAATTTGAATAACACATGTCGACCTAAAAATCCCAAAGGGATTTTGTAATGGCTACACGCAATTCGACGCTCACAGAGCTGAAAATACAAGTTCGAACAGTTTCTGTTTCATCAAAATGATTGGAGTCGGCTTTTACATATTTTGTTCTCCGCTAATTTTTACACCCTTTTCCTTCTTAATTTTGCCAGAATTTCAGTCCATGCCTGCAGCACGAATAGTTTAGCGTTGATGGTGGAAAAATTACCCATGGCTTTTATGGGGAAGAACAGCTCCTTCTAAAAAAAGGAAATAGAAATGGCTGGACTACATATAGGAATTGGGAATAACCATCCGAATTACAGAAGGGAAAACAGCTTGTGGTATGAAAATAACATTTATATTTTTTTTAAAATACTAGGTGGTGCCAATTATCAGTCCAATGAACAGGAATTCAGTTGCTCAGCCACATTAAAAATCTAGGGTCACTTTGTCCTCTCACAACGAGCGTGAGACAAATCGCTATCTTTGTGTTAACAAATTAACTTTGCGTGGGATAATAGTAAAACATAGAGAGAAAATGAGGCGAAATATGGGCTTGTACAACATGACTACCCTATTTTCGCCATAAAGTATTGGATGTATGCAACTTACATAATCAAAGCTTAAAAGTAATTATGCAATCTGACTGGTGTGGAATGTTTTATTGGCAGGGGTTATGAGACTTGAGAGTTTAAAGTCCACTGTAAAACATCATGTTCCATTGGTTGAATAGTTCATTTTCATTCATGGAAGCCACCCAACTAAGCCTGTGTGGGTACTATAAGATTTTCATGTTAGTTATTTTTACAGAATGGAATTTTATACCAAAATAACTGTTTAAATATTTATGCTTAAAACACTCTAAAATGTTTTCATAAAAGATATAAAATCGTTTTCATTACTTTAATACTAAGAAAAATGGTTTTTTATGTCAGTTTTATTCATTGAACGGATACGTTGGGTTATTATCTCCATAACACAAATCAGAAAAGCCACTGTTTTTACATTATAGTCTTACAGAAAAATTTTTAATCCTACTGAGTTCCTTATCCCTTGTGTTGTATTTCGTAATCACTATATGTTTCACATGTTCCCATGTAAGTTGCCAATTTTAATTTTGTAATATATTTTTGTATAGGGAAAACTGCTTGTCTCTCAGGAGCTTAAGCATATTCCACAAAAGCAAGTTATTTGCTTCTCTGTTACATGAAGCTTTAAAGGAGATTTAGAAGCCTTTCTTTAATTTCACAAATATATTCGCCTGATATACATATATTGTACTTCTCGTTCCTCATAAAATGATTCTGTGACAGAATTAAAGACAGCTACGTTAAACACATGGAATGACAAAAACTGGAACTGGACTGTCAGCATCGAAGTAAATGCTGTGGCAAAATGAGAAGAGGTATACGAAAGATTAGTGTCTGCTTCCATATTTTCATTTTTCGTGGATTTGTGCTGTGTGTGTGTTAGTGTCTGGTTGCTTTCAAAAGTTGAAGCCCGTGAAAATGTTTGTTAGCACCAGTTTTTCAAATGACTAAAAATTAAGAATTTTGCCTTCTTTTGATGTTCTCTCCGATCACGGCCCTAGTTAAAACTGTTTTATTTTTGCGCATACAAACGTCTTGATTGCTTAAATCATATTCATTTATCATGATGTTTCATTTACTGCAATTATCTGATCAAATCTTAAAACTCGTTCAACAAAGGTCACTATCAGTTATACTAGAGCCATTGCCTAAAAAGGTCGTCCAAACCCTATTTTCGCACTTTTTGCAATATACATTTTATAGCTCTCTGATACAGGTTGAAGTATCCCATATCTTCCCACGGTTTACATAAAGTGAACTGTTGACAATTTGTAACACGCCCAGAAGGAAAGGGGTTAGATATTGTAACATTACAGGACATATTGGGGCATATTGAAGTATTCGATACTGTAGACTTTTAGGGGATGTCGATACAGATATGCAAAATGTAAAGGGAAACTTCGGTGATGTTTAAATATTGTACTGTGTCAATATTAGGACATTTTGCACAGAAAGAACAAAAATAGAATTAATGTAAATATATATTAGTGTTAGTAACCTATTTTCATTCAATTTTGTAATTATATTTCATTTTGTAAAAGAAAGACTCACTGTTTGCTGTAGCTCTGGTTAATTGTATAAATGATCAGTTTTGAGCTAAATTATTTCGTATAATATGGACAAGAGCACAACTTAATCATAGCTAACACTTGGTTTAAGAATCATGAAAGAAGGTTGTATACGTGGAAGAACCCTGGAGATACTAAACGGTATCAGATAGATTATATAATGGTAAAACAGAGATTTAGGAACCAGGTTTTAAGTTGTAAGACATTTCCAGGGGCAGATGTGGACTCTGACCACAATCTATTGGTTATGACCTGTAGATTAAAACTGAAGAAACTGCAAAAATGTGGGAAATTAAGGAGATGGGACCTGGATAAACTGAAAGAACCAGAGGTTGTACAGAGTTTCAGAGAGAGCATAAGGGAACAATTGACAGGAATAGGGGAAAGAAATACAGTAGAAGAAGAATGGGTAGCTCTGAGGGATGTAGTAGTGAAGGCAGCAGAGGATAAAGTAGGTACAAAGACGAGGGCTGCTAGAAATCCTTGGGTAACAGAAGAAATATTGAATTTAATTGATGAAAGGAGAAAATATAAAAATGCAGTAAATGAAGCAGGCAAAAAGGAATACAAACGTCTCAAAAATGAGATCGACAGGAAGTGCAAAATGGCTAAACAGGGATGGCTAGAGGACAAATGTAAGGATGTAGAAGCTTATCTCACTAGGGGTAAGATAGATACTGCCTACAGGAAAATTAAAGAGACCTTTGGAGAGAAGAGAACCACGTGTATGAATATCAAGAGCTCAGATGGCAGCCCAGTTCTAAGCAAAGAAGGGAAGGCAGAAAGGTGGAAGGAGTATATAGAAGGTTTATACAAGGGCGATGTACTTGAGGACAATATTATGGAAATAGAAGAGGATGTAGATGAAGACGAAATGGGAGATATGATACTGCGTGAAGAGTTTGACAGAGCACTGAAAGACCTGAGTCGAAACAAGGCCCCCGGAGTAGACAACATTCCATTAGAACTACTGACGGCCTTGGGAGAGCCAATCATGACAAAACTCTACCAGCTGGTGAGCAAGATGTAAGAGACAGGCGAAATACCCTCAGACTTCAAGAAGAATATAATAATTCCAATCCCAAAGAAAGCAGGTGCTGACAGATGTGAAAATTACCGAACTATCAGTTTAATAAGCCACGGCTGCAAAATACTAACGCGAATTCTTTACAGACGAATGGAAAAACTGGTAGATGCAGACCTCGGGGAGGATCAGTTTGGATTCCGTAGAAATGTTGGAACACGTGAGGCAATACTGACCTTACGACTTATCTTAGAAGAAAGATTAAGAAAAGGCAAACCTACGTTTCTAGCATTTGTAGACTTAGAGAAAGCTTTTGACAATGTTGACTGGAATACTCTCTTTCAAATTCTAAAGGTGGCAAGGGTAAAATACAGGGAGCGAAAGGCTATTTATAATTTGTACAGAAACCAGATGGCAGTAATAAGAGTCGAGGGGCATGAAAGGGAAGTGGTGGTTGGGAAGGGAGTGAGACAGGGTTGTAGCCTCTCCCCGATGTTATTCAATCTGTATATTGAGCAAGCAATAAAGGAAACAAAAGAAAATTTTGAAGTAGGTATTAAAATCCATGGAGAAGCTATAAAAACATTGAGGTTCGCCGATGACATTGTAATTCTGTCAGAGACAGCAAAGGACTTGGAAGAGCAGCTGAATGGAATGAACAGTGTCTTGAGAGGAGTGTATAAGATGAACATCCAGAAAAGCAAAACGAGGATAATGGAATGTAGTGGAATTAAGTCAAGTGATGCTGAGGGAATTAGATTAGGAAATGAGACACTTAAAGTAGTAAAGGAGTTTTGCTATTTGGGGAGCAAAATAACTGATGATGGTTGAAGTAGAGAGGATATACAATGTAGACTGGAATGGCAAGGAAAGTGTTTCTGAAGAAGAGAAATTTGTTAACATCGAGTATAGATTTAAGTGTCAGGAAGTAGTTTCTGAAAGTATATGTATGGAGTGTAGCCATGTATGGAAGTGAAACATGGACGATAAATAGTTTATACAAGAAGAGAATAGAAGCTTTCGAAATGTGGTGCTACAGAAGAATACTGAAGATAAGGTGGATAGATCACGTAACTAATGAGGAGGTATTGAATAGGATTGGGGAGAAGAGAAGTTTGTGGCACAACTTGACTAGAAGAAGGGATCGGTTGGTAGGACATGTTTTGAGGCATCAAGGGATCACAAATTTAGCATTGGAGGGCAGCGTGGAGGGTAAAAATCGTAGAGGGAGACCGAGAGATGAGTACACTAAGCAGATTCAGAAGGATGTAGGTTGCAGTAGGTACTGGGAGATGAAGCAGCTTGCACAGGATAGAGTAGCATGGAGAGCTGCATCAAACCAGTCTCAGGACTGAAGACAACAACAACAACAATATGGACAAGATACTTTTAAAAACTCACCAGCTAAAGAGAAAGTCTGTAAATGAACGTTTAATGCACACTTCTGGAACTTTCTATGGAGAAATTCTATATTATGATCGCAAAAATACGAAAACTTGTGAAAACTGTTTCATAACCTAATTTGGAAAGACGATTTGTATCAATAAATATTGCTAAAAAGATTTATTTACGTTTTGAAACACGATTTAAATCATTTTACATATAAATAGTTGTTCTAAATCACTGAAGAAATATCCAGAATCAAATGTCAAGATATTTCTGGAAATATCGGTACAAATCTGGTGAAGGTTATCCAGAAGCTGGTAGAAAAATGTTATAAAATCTATTTGGAAATTATGCTTGTAAGAATTTATATGTACTGATCCTTTTACTTACTTTAATCTGTACTAAAATTCTGTAATGTCTAATTTAGTTTTAAGTCGTGAATTGCTATCGTATTGTAAACAAAACATTGTCAAAGACTCTCATTGTTTGGAAAGATACTAATACACCTAGGAGTTGTCAGTTGCCAGTTCGGATATGCAGTGCGGTTAGCTCTGAGAGTCAGTTGTTGAGTCTGTGAAGTCTGTCAGTTCTGTTTGTAAATAAACGTCTGTAATGAAGAATTACTTGTTGTCGTCAATATGAACTCAAGACCTTTTGCACGAAGCAGACACCTCCTAATGCAACGTTTTAATTTGGTGTTGAGGAGCTGAAATGTTATAATATGCAGCGTATTGTGTGTATTGTGTATTAATCCAACCGGGACCTAGGAACGACGGAGAGGCTTCGTCCCCGCCTTAGCCCCCAGTGGTTGACAACCCCACAACAGGCCACAGCAGTCCACCCACTCCAGCGCCGCCCCACACTGAACCCAGGGTATTGTCCGGTTCGGCCCCCAGTGGACCCTCCTGCGAACGTCTCATTCCAGACGAGTGTAAACCCAAATGTTTCCGTGGTAGAGTAATTATGGTGTACGCGTACGCGGAGACAGTGTTTGCGCAGCAGTCGCCTACATAGCATAACTGAGGCGGAGTAATGGGAACCACGTTCGCCGAGGCTGATATAAAACCGGCTTAAAAACCATCCACAGGCTGGCCGGCACACCGGACCTCGACGGTAATCCGCCGGGCAGATTAGTGCCGGGGACCGGCACGCCTTCACGCTCGGGAAGCAGCGGCTAGCCGAGCGGGCTAGATATGCAGTACTAATAAAAGCTAGCCTTTAGCACTCGAAACTGTACAACACTCCATAGACACAAGAAAGGGGCTGGATATTTAACGGCCATATGCCTAAACCCACGTACCTCGTCCTTCTCGCGGCGGTTAATCTGCTGCTATCTGCACTGCCTGCTATGACGTGTCCAGCAGGGAGAGAAGCCACTCACACCAACAATACCAAGTTAATCTGGTACAATTCACTGTATTTTGTTAAACACTCGCACAGGGTGGGGCTGCACCGCTCACAATCAGCATTATTCCACAACGTACGTGATCAGTACCTGTATTCCCAGTACATGTCCATTGCGATGTATAAGGTTGTTGTCTGAATGATGGCATCCACTGCAAAAACACGGTGCATAGAACACAAAATAATCACTGTTCAACAAATGTTTTTATCATTCGACGATTGGCACAGTTCTTCCAACAGTACTGAACAATTCAATAGCTTATAATACGAGCGTGCGAGTGACCGAATCGCGACGCGGATGCTCCAATAAATTTCGGGTACGGCCTATTCGAAAGGGAAAGTACCTGCGCTCGTGATATTCAGCCAGTCAAAACCAAATGTGTTTCTTTCATTTAGAACTTGCAGTTAGGATCTACATCTACATCTACATCCATGCTCCGCAAGCCACCTGACAGTGTGTGGTGGAGGGTACCTTGAGTACCTCTATCGGTTCTCCCTTCTATTCCAGTCTAGTATTGTTCATGGAGAGAAAGATTGTCGGTTTGCCTCTGTGTGGGCTCTAATCTCTCTGATTTTATCCTCATGGTCTCTTCGCGAGATATAAGTAGGAGGGAGCAATATACTGCTTGACTCCTCGGTGAAAGTATGTTCTCGAAACTTTAACAAAAGCCCGTGCCAAGCTACTGAGCGTCTCAGAAGACTTCCTCAAATTAAGGCCGGTATTTGATATTAGTAGACTTCTCTTGGCCAGAAATGCCTTTTTTGCCATAGCGAGTCTGCTTTTGATGTCCTCCTTGCTCCGTCCGTCATTGGTTATTTTACTGCCTAGGTAGCAGAATTCCTTAACTTCATTGACTTCGTGACCATCAATCCTGATGTTAAGTTTCTCGCTGTTCTCATTTCTACTACTTCTCGTTACATTCGTCTTTCTCCGATTTACTCTCAAACCATACTGTGTACTCATTACACTGTTCATTCCGTTCAGCAGATCATTTAATTCTTCTTCACTTTCACTCAGGATAGCAATGTCATCAGCGAATCGTATCATTGATATCCTTTCACCTTGTATTTTAATTCCACTCCTGCACCTTTCTTTTATTTCCATCATTGCTTCCTCGATGTACAGATTGAAGAGTAGGGGCGAAAGGCTACAGCCTTGTCTTACTCCCTTCTTAATACGAGCAGTTCGTTCTTGATCGTCCACTCTTATTATTCCCTCTTGGTTGTTGTACATATTGCATATGACCCGTCTCTCCCTATAGCTTACCCCTACTTTTTTCAGAATCTCGAACAGCTTGCACCATTTTATATTGTCGAACGCTTTTTCCAGGTCGACAAATCCTATGAACGTGTCTTGATTTTTCTTTACTCTTGCTTCCATTATTAATGGCAAAGTCAGAATTGCCTCTCTCGTGCCTTTACCTTTCCTAAAGACAAACTGATCGTCATATAGTGCATCTTCAATTTTCTTATCCTTTCTTCTATATATTATTCTTGTCAGCAACTTGGATGCATGGGCTGTTACGCTGATTGTGCGATAATTCTCGCACTTGTCAGCTCTTGCCGTCTTCGGAATTGTGTGGATGATGTTTTTCCGAAGTCAGATGGCATGTTGTCAGACTCATACGTTCTACACAGCAACGTGAATAGTCGTTTTGTTGCCACTTCCCCCAATGATTTTAGAAATTCTGATGGAATGTTATCTATCCCTTCTGGCTTATTTGATCTTAAGTCCTCCAAAGCTCTTTTAAATTCTAACTCCGGGTCCCCTATCTCTTCTAAATCGACTCCTGTTTCTTCTTCTATCACACCAGACAAATCTCCCCCCTCATAGTGCTTTCAATGTAATCTTTCCACCTACCAGCTCTCTCCTCTGCATTCAACAGTGGAATTCCACTCTTAACGTCATCACCCTCGCTTTTAATGTGACCTACGGCTGTTTTGGCTTTCGAGTATGCTGAGTCAGTCCTACCGACAATCATTTCTTTTTCGATTTCTTCACATTTCTCATGCAGCCGTTTCATCGTAGCTTCCCTGCAATTCCTCTTTATTTCATTCGTTAGCGACTTGTATTTCTGTTTTCCTGAGTCTCCCGGAACATTTTTGTACTTCCTCCTTTCATCGATCAATTTAGGTATTGTAGAATGAAGGCTTTCACTACCGGGTGACGTGGTTGTTGATATACTCAGTCACCCGACCAGTCAGTCGGCAAGACTCAGTGGAGCAGCGCCTCTGGGGAAGTCCAGCGCAGTCCTGGACGAAACGTAAGGAGCAGAAAAGTTCTTGGAACACGACCTCACATCCCGGAAAGTATATCAATTTAGGTATTTCTCCTGCTACCCATGGTTTCTTCACAGTTACCTTCTTTGTACCTATGTTTTCCTTCCCAACTTCTGTTATCGCCCTTTTTAGGGATGTCCTTTCCTCTTTAACTGTACTGCCTACTGAGCTATTCCCTGTAGCTGTATCTATAGCCTTCAATCTTTTTCTCGTGATAACCTCCCCCTTCTCAGTCCCCTCCAAGAGATCCGAATGGAGGACTATTCCGGAATCTTTTGTTAAAGGAGAGATGCTTCCCTTAGTTGTATATTATGTGAGGAAATATACGTAACTATAAGTGACATAAAGCATGTAAGTTTCTGATATGTAATACCGACTATTTATGTCACAGCATATTGTGGGGTGCAGGGGGCCTTCCTTGATAGTAAACATTTGTCGTGCCAAAAGTCGAGAGGAGTATGCTTATAACCAGGTATATCTTTGCTGTATTTATCTTTTCAAATATGTTTTCTGACAAAAGAGCATTGAGTCAAATGGTTCAAATGGCTCTGAGCACTATGGGACTCAACTGCTGTGGTTATCAGTCCCCTAGAACTTAGAACAACTTAAACCTAACTAACCTAAGGACATCACACACATCCATGCCCGAGGCAGGATTCGAACCTGCGACCGTAGCAGTCGCACGGTTCCGGACTGCGCGCCTAGAACCTCGAGACCACCGCGGCCGGCAAAAGAGCATTGGTGTAAATATCAAGTGAACTAAACATAAAGTTCTAAGAAACTCCACTAGTAAAAAAATTGAGAAAAACTCTCACAAAACACTCGACGACGCTGTATTGTGACATCTAAAACGATCACTTGAAAACAGCATAACAGCCGAAACGAGACTCGTCTTAACGACGAACTAAAAAAATCTGTGTGCAACAGGAACTGGAAAAAGACATGCATCATTCACTGACTGTTGCGGTCCGATCAGAAAATAAACAAAGTTTGTTATTTAACATTTCCATCTGTTGGCAAATATGAAATTGGAAAAAGTAAGATGAATATAGGTGTCTGAGAGATTCGAACCAGTGACTACGTAACTACAATCCGATAGCACCACGAACTGAGCTATCGATAAATCCGTTAATAACCTACAAATATTTGAACTTAACAGAGATCGGAAATCTTACAATGTTCAAAAACTATTTTTTCCAGTTTGCTTTTAGAATTGTCTCGTACTGCTTTGAGAAAGCAGATGATCGGAGAGGGCCACTTCTTAAGGTCGCCCTGTCAGAGGTTTATTAACAATGATCATGTCATATGGAGTGCAGCTGTGGAGCACTGTGAGAGCTGTGGCAGCGGTGCGCATTTCTGTAGTCCAGGCTAGGGATGGGCAAATCTTCAACAATATCGATATATATTGTACCGTTGTATATAAAAGACGTATGTTTCATCGATACAACAAAATCGACATTTGGTTATATCAGTGGATATTTTCAAAATTTACAGGAATTTAAAAAAAATTAATCTAAGTCACAGAAATGAATAGATAGACGCTAACAGAACTTTCTGTTTAATACTTTGCCCTGTCAGTCTGCTTTTGTTATCTGTCACAGCCGGCCGGAGTGTCCGAGCGGTTCTAGGCGCTTCAGTCTGGAACTGCGCGACCGCTACGGTCGCAGGTTCGAATCCTGCCTCTGGCATGGATGTGTGTGATGTCCTTAGGTTAGTTAGGTTTAAGTAGTTCTAAATTCTATGGGACTGATGACCTCAGATGTTAAGTCCCATAGTGCTCAGAGCCATTTGGACTATTTTTTATCTGTCACAACGAAGTCTACTAAGAATGCCACTCTTTCGGTCGAAACGGGAGAGGCTTAGCATATTAAGTATTCTTCAGCAGTTTCCGACAAAAAGGATGTGACATGACGACTATGAACCCACAATTTCACAGTATCAAAGTTCCGTCCTACATTTGGTTAAGCGAGATATTGTTTTAGCTCTTTTGGCAGAGAATCAGTGTTTGGAATTTCTTGTGCGACTGAGCTGCCGGACAACAGCTTTTCATGCCATAACAACATTGAAGGGTAGTTAGAGTCTTCTTGTATTATATCTAAAGCTCCTTGTTCAGGTGACAATTGGCCCATTCGCTTACCGATTTTTCCACACTATGAATCAAGAAAAGACGAATGAATATATCGCTTTCGTTATTCTGTATTGAATATCGATTAACTTGTTGTTGTTGTGGTCTTCAGTCCTGAGACTGGTTTGATGCAGCTCTCCATGCTACTCTATCCTGTGCAAGCTTCTTCACCTCCCAGTTCCTACTGCAACCTACATCCTTCTGAATCTGCTTAGTGTATTCATCTCTTGGTCTCCCTCTACGATTTTCACCCTCCACGCGGCCCTCCAATACTAAATTGGTGATCCCCTGATGCCTGAGAACATGTCCTACCAACCGATCCCTTCTTCTGGTCAAGTTGTGCCACAAACTTCTCTTCTCCCCAATCCTATTCAACACTTCCTCATTATTTATGTGATCTACCCATCTAATCTTCAGCATTCTTCTGTAGCACCACATTTCGAAAGCTTCTGTTCTCTTCTTGTCCAAACTATTTATCGTCCATATTTCACTTCCATACATGGCTACACTCCATACAAATGCTTTCAGAAATGACTTCCTGACACTTAAATCTATACTCGATATTAACAAAGTTCTCTTCTACAGAAACGATTTTCCTTGCCATTGCCAGTCTACATTTTATATCCTCTCTACTTCGACCATCATCAGCTATTTTGCTCCCCAAATAGCAAAACTCCTTTATTACTTTAAGTGTCTCATTTCCTAATTTAATTCCCTCAGCATCACCCAATTTAATTCGATTACATTCCATTATCCTCGCTTTGCTTTTGTTGATGTTCATCTTATACCCTCCTTTCAAGACGCTATCCATTCCGTTTAACTGCTCTTCCAAGTCCTTTGCTGTCTCTGACAGAATTACAATGTCATCGGCGAACCTCAAAGTTTTTGTTTCTTCTTCATGGATTTTAATACCTACTCCGAATTTTTCTTTTATTTCCTTCATTGCTTGCTCAATATACAGATTTAATAACATCGGGGACAGGCTACAACCCTGTCTCACTCCCTTCTCAACCACTGCTTCCATTTCATGCCCCTCGACTCTTATAACTGCCATCTGGTTTCTGTAAAAATTGTAAATAGCCTTTCGCTCCCTGTATTTTACGCCTGCCACCTTCAGAATTTGAAAGAGAGTATTCCAGTCAACATTGTCAAAAGCTTTCTCTAAGTCTACAAATGCTAGAAACTTAGGTTTGCCCTTCCTTAATCTAGCTTCTACGATAAGTCGTAGGGTCAGTATTGCCTCACGTGTTCCAATATTTCTACGGAATCCGAACTGATCTTCCCCGAGGTCGGCTTCTACTAGTCTGTAAGGAATTCACGTTAGTATTTTGCAGATGTGACTTATTAAACTGATAGTTCGGTAATTTTCTCATCTGTCAACACCTGCTTTCTTTGGGATTGGAATTACTATATTCTTCTTGAAGTCTGAGGGTATTTCGCCTGTTTCATACATCTTGCTCACCAGATGGTAGAGTTTCATCAGGACTGTCTCTTCCAAGGCCGTCAGTAGTTGCAATGGAATGTTGTCTACTCCGGGGGCCTTGTTTCGACTCAGGTCTTTCAGTGCTCTGTCAAACTCTTCACGCAGTATCGTATCTCCCATTTCATCTTCATCTACAGCCTCTTCCATTTCCGTAATATTGTCCTCAAGTACATCGCCCTTGTATAGACCCTCTATATACTGCTTCCACCTTTTCTGCTCTCCAGTCTTTGCTTAGAACTGGGTTTCTATCTGAGCTCTTGATGCTCATACAAGTGGTTCTCTTATCTCCAAAGGTCTCTTTAATTTTCCTGTAGGCAATATCTATCTTACCCCTAGTGAGATAAGCCTCTACATCCTTACATTTGACCTCTAGCCATCCCTGCTTAGCCATTTTGCACTTCCTGTCGATCTCATTTTTGAGACGTTTTTATTCCTTTTTGGCTGCTTCATTTACTGCATTTTTATATTTTCTCCTTTCATCAATTAAATTTGATATTTCTTCTATTACCCAAGGATTTCTAATAGCCCTCGTCTTTTTACCTACTTGATCCTCTGCTGCCTTCACTACTTCATCCCTCAAAGCTACCCATTCTTCTTCTACTGTATTTCTTTCTCCAATTCCTGTCAAATGTTCGATTATGCTCTCTCTTATCTCTCTTATCGATTAACTTATATATTGATAATTTAAATATTGACGATGTACAGCGACATTATTTTGAAGGAAAACCGATATTTTGATATACTGATATTTTCGCCGCCCCTAGTCCAGGAATGGAGGTGAGCCACTGCTCGAACGTGTCGTCCGGGCTGGACGGCGCGGTGCAGCGGCTGGTGGTGAACGGGCAGTCGCTGGAAAACCTGGGCGAGGACAAGCAGGGCGTGCTCCAGTGGCAGGGCCCGCCCTGTGGTAGCAGAGACCTCTCCAGCCCTTGTCTGCATGGCGGCGTCTGCCAGCCGCTGCTCAACGCCTACTCCTGCCGCTGCCCGCCGCACTTCGCCGGCGCCCACTGCGAGCACCCCAGTGAGTACCAACTACATCTCTGCCGACAGAAACGTACGAGACACTGCTCGAACCTGTATCACTGATATTTTGGTCATCACCTCTTCAGTAGGTCTGACACGGCTCTCCATTCCTATCCCTTGCCAGCTACCCTCTTCGTTTCACCATACACTGTCTTATCAAAAGTATCTGGACACTTATCGGTGGACGTTAAGATAGGGTGTGTCCACCACTCGCCTCTACGACGGCTTGAAATCTGCGGAGGAAACTTCCATGAGTTATCTGAATGTCTGTGGCCGAATGGCAGCCCATTCTTACTCAAGAGCCAAAACAGAGAAGGTAAAGTGGGGTGAGAAAAGTCATATGATACTTCCTAATATTGTGTTTGGTCTCCTTTTGCCAGCGTAGTGCAGCAACTCTATGTGGCATGGATTCAACGAGTAGCTGAAAGTGCACTGCGAAAATACTGAGTCACACTGTGTCTATAGTCTTTCATAATTGCTCGTGCAGGATTTTGTGCACGAACCGACTTCTCAATTATGCTCCATAAATGTTTATGGGATTCATGTCAGGCGATATTGGTGCCTAAATCATTCGCTCAAACTGTCCAGAATGTTCTTCAAACCAATCACAGTAAATTGTGGCCTGGTGACATGGCACATTGTCATCCATAAAAATTCCATCGTTGTTTAGGAACATGAAGTCCATTAACGGCTAAAAATTGTTCCCAAGTAGCCGGACACAACCAATTCCAGTAAACTGTGGGTTCAGTTGGACCAGAAGACCCAGTACAGTCCATGAAAACACCGTCCGCACCATTAAGGAGTCACCACCAGCTTGCATAGTGCCTTGTTGACAGCTTGGATCCGTGGCTTTGTAGCTTACCATCAGCCCTTACCAACTGAAGCCGGGACTTCTCTGACAAGGCAACGGTTTTTCAGTCGCCTATGGCCCAATAGACATGGTCACGAGCCCAGGAGAGGTGCTGCAGGTGATGTGCTCTCGGTTATTAAGTGAAGGCCATTGCCCACTGCGTTCTCTGTGGTGAGAGGAAATTTGGTAGTCTCGACATACTTTTGACACTGTGGATCTCGGAATATTAAATTCCCTGGCAATTTCCTAAATGGAATGTACCATAACCTAGTTCTTTCCAAAAATCTGTGTTCAAAGTCTATTAATTCCCGTTATGCGGGCATAATCACGTCAGAAACATTTCCACCTTAATCACCTCAATACAAATGACAGCTCCACCAATACACTGCCGTTTTATACCTTGTGTACGCGAAACTACCGTCATCTACATACGTGTTCATTGTTATCCTATGACTTTTGCCACCTCAGTGTACAGTGGGCAAAAAAATAAATGGTCACTTTTTAGAGACTACGCCATTTCCCCCCATTGTGACGCAGAAGTTTGAAGTTTGGCTCAAAGGTTCATACAACCTTCTTATGTAATGGTGCAAAAGCTTGGCGCCGTACGAAACTACCCTCACTCTCGATCTCGCTTAAAACGGAGAGGTGTCGACATATTCGGAAAAAAAGGCCAGAGCTCAGAAGTTCGTGTGAGGTGTAAAGGTGCGTTCATGCGCTCACATTGGCACCAAACTTTACCATAATTTTGCCCAACGCCACAGCGTATGTGTCACAGGGTGTGAACATCTTCACGTGCCCCCTTACCCACATCTCACCGTTTCTCTTGACACCTCTCCATAGGAGGTCAGAACTGCGATACCCAGCGTTGAAATCACGCGGCTTTCTTATGGATAGCCAAGGAAAACATTTTAGACACACTTCTGTTGAGAATCGACACGAAAAGGCCGCAGGAGGAGGCATAAAGGATGAAGGTGAAACCACCTCTTTCTTTTGGGGTGTTCATTTAAACACATTTCGCCGGCAAATACACCAGTATAGAGTGCAAAGTGCAACTGAACGACGATCTTGACAACTTTTGGGATTGTCAACACTCGCTGCGCTATTTACCCATTCTCTAAGGACATCGTGGGACTGCAAACACTTTGAACATCATCTGACCCCCCCCCCCCCCCCTGGAGGGTGCGCGACGGTAATTCTTGCTCTGGTATACAGGGTGGAGCCACTAGCGACTCTTCCAGATCATTCTCCGAAATTTGAACATGACCCAAAGCAGGAAAGGGTATTTAGGTTACGTCAGCTATTCTTTCTTTTGTTCTCCTGTGGTGTGCCATGAGGGAGAAAGGAGGGGGGGGGGGGGACATTGACACATTGTGTGAATAGAACGGCAAATGGTCCCTCAGAGACCTTCCAATTCGGCAATAAAATCAGTGCCAACCGCGGACATCTGTTGAGCACTTTAAAAACGTACGCATACAGAGATGATCTGGTCCTAGGTACCTGTGGGCAGGCAACCCCTATGACACACTACAACTGAGTGTCACTGCGCTGCCACACTAGAACCTGCTTGCAGACATGTGGAATCTGAGGTATGTGGAATCAGTGACCTCATTCAAATAGACGGGTGTAACACCTTGTATGGATATGAAATAGGTTGAGCAAACAGGCTCAGTCATAGGTACAGCAGGTGGTAGGCTTGGTTCCATTTGCAGAACACTAGTGAAATGCAAACATTCAACAAAGGAGATTGCATACAAAACACTCATTTAACCTGTTCTAGATTGTTTCCCAAGTGTTTATGCACTTTAGTAAATAAAACTATCATGGGATATTGAATATACACAACAAAGGACAGCACAAATGCTCAAAGGTTTCATTGACTCATGAAAGTGCGTCACAGAGATGCTAAAAAAACTGAACTTGCAGACGCTTGAAGATAGGCGGAAATTATCTGGAGAAAAGTCCATTTACAAAGTTTCAAGAACTAGCTTTAAATGATGAACTTTGGAACGTACTATCACCTGTACATCTCATTCCCATAGGGATTGCGCGGTGAAGATCAGACGAATGACAGCACGCACAGAGGCGTTTAAGCAGTCATTCCTCCCGTGTTCCACAAGTGAATGGAATGGAAAGAGGCCCTAATAACTGATAGAATAGCAACCCCTCTCTGCCACGAAGTTCGCAGTGGTTTGCAGAGTATGGATGTACATTCAGAGGCAGATTGACAGTCTGCCTTATGTATACTATAGCTTTGCGCCCACTGCTTCACACACGTGGACAGTATAGCCTGCACAGATTTTTTGTTTTGTTTTTATTTAATCGAATTTTTATGTTGTTCACAAATTGCAACACCCCTAAGCTTTCCATGCTAATTAAGGCCATATAAAAATGATCTTTTCCGAATATACTCCGGACCAGAAAACGATTCTGGTAGCTGGAGTCCGAAATTTTTGTTACTCATGGCTTACGCGTTCTTGTGGAGATATTTCCATAGCAACTTTCAACCCCTAGCAAGTATTTCTGTATATCTAACCAAGAAGTGAAATACCAAATTTCATAAATTTATCTTAAAAATTTTTAATGTAACGAAATAGTTTCTTAAAAATTTTAGTCCCCTATTGCACTCCCTTAGGGTTTGAATTTCCAGAGCCACTGAAACACATATTATTCTTTATATCTACCGGAGTAGTTAAATCCAATTGTCATGGATATGGCCTTAAAATTCTTTTGCAGTTCTTTAACAATTATTAATTTTCAAAAAAACCTTCACCTACTATTTTATCCCCTTAGTGGTTGAATTTCCAAAAATGCCGATACGCCTATTTTTTATTTTCTGGCTAAGCACCAAATGCCAGTGTTCACAGTTCCAGCTTCAAAATTCCTTTAACACTGACATATTTTCAAAAAGCCTTTCATCCCCTTAGGGGTGAAATTTCGGGCAATCTCTTCTTAAATGATGTCTGCAGTAATACATCCACACAATCTGCAAACTTCAAGTTTCTATTCTTAGCGGTTTGGCCTGGGCAATGATGAGTCAGTGAATTAGTCTGACCCTATTTCACCTCCTTAGGGGTTGAAGTTCCAAAAACAGTGAAACACATATTTTTTCATCTCTAGCCAAACACCAATTTTCAAAGATTTCGCTTTAAAAAATCTTTTGCAAAGAAACATTTTCATGTAACGTTTTACCCCTATTTCACCCTCTTAGGTGAGATGCATATGTTTTACTTCTGTTGCAGGAGCCAAATACAATATTTTCAAAGATTTAGCTTCAAAAATGCTCTTACAATTAAATATTTTTAAAAAAACATTCATCCCCCATTGAACCCCCATTATAGGGGTTGAATTTCCAAAAGCAATGAAACATGTATCTTTTATTTCTAACTGAGAAGCCAAATATAAATTTTCCTAGATTTCAGTTTAAAATTGCTTTCATAATAAGATATTCTCATAGAAAGATCTCATCCTTTATTTCAACCCTTAGTGGTTCAATATCCAGAAACAATGAAACACCTTTTTTTGTTTTATTATTTATAACCAAGAAGTCAAATACCAATGTTCATATATGTAGTTTTAAAAATACTTTAGTAGTTTTTTTTAATAGTGATATGATTTCAATAAAAGCTTTCACCCACTATTTCACCACCCTAGGCGTTAAATTTCCAAAAATGCTGAAACATGTATTTATTTATTTATGACTGAAACACCAAATGCCAGTTTTCATTGGTCTAGTTCAAAGTGCCGTAATAGCGACATTTTTCAAAAAATCCCTTCATCCCCTATTTCATCTGCCTAGGGTTGGTATTTCGAAAAATACCTTCTTAAATGACCTCTACAGTATAAGACCGAAATCTCCAAAATTCAAGTTTTCATAAAAAGGGAGAAAGGGATAATGTAGAAAATTTAGACCCGTTTATATGCCATCTGTGTTTGCTAAAGTTATTGAAAAGGCTGCGTATGTAAGGATAATAGATCATTTTATATCACACGATTTGCTATCAAATGTACAGTTCGGCATGTGATGACGTTTAACAACTGCAAATGCTATATTCTCTTTTCTCTGTGAGTTACTGGATAGGTTAAACAAAAGGTTTCGAACGCTAGGCATATTTTTTTATTTAACAAAGGCGTTTTATTGCATTGATCAAAAATATTGCTCCATAAGTTGGACCATTACAGAATATGGTGAGTAGCTCACAATTGGTTCACCAGACAGGAAAAGGTCATTATTCACAGTGTTGAGAATGGTTGTGATGTGGGGTCTGAGTGGGGTATGGTCAAATGGGGGTAACCCCAGGGATCAGTGTTGGGGCCACTCCTGTTCCTTATTTATATAAATGATATGCCCTCAAGTATTATGGTATTTGCTGATGACCCTAGCATGGTTCTAAAGGATGTTGTGTGCAAATTGGCTCTGTATCAAATACTGCAGTTCATGACATAAGTTCATGTCTTGTAGAAAATAAACTAACGCTAAATCACAATAAGACTCAGTTTTTACAGTTTCTGACACACAATTCGACAAAACTCGACGTTTCACTTTCACAGAATTGGCAAATGATTAGTGAAACTTAACGGTTCAAATTTCTGGGTGTTCATATAGATAGTAAACAGTTGTGGAAAGCCCATGTTTAGGATCTTTTTCAAAGACTTAATGCTGCCATTTTTACTATTTGAATGGTATCTGAAGTAAGTGATTGTTTGGCTTGAAAATTAGTCTACTTTCCTTATTTGCATTCGCTTATGTCGTATGATATTCTATTTTGGGGTAGCTCTTCCCATTCTAAAAGAATATTTTTGACTCAGAAAAGGGCAGCTTGGGCAATAAGTGGTGTAAGTTCAGGAACCTCTTGTCGACCCCTATTCACTAGTCTGGGGTTTATTGACATTGGCTTCTGAATATATATATTCTTTACTGTCGTTTCTTGTTAACAATATTAACTTATTCCCGAGAATAAGCAGCTTTCACTCAGTTAATACTTGGCAGAAATGAAATCTGCATTTCGATCGGACTTGCTTAACTCTTGTGCAGAATAGTGTGCAGTATACTGCTACATTCATTTTCATTAAGCTAGCACTCGAATTCAAAAATCTTAGCAGTAGTCCACGCTCTTTCAAATCTAAACTGAAGAGTTTCCTCATGGGTCACTCCTATTTTGTTGAGGAGTTCCTTGAAAAATTAAGCTGATTCTTCTGTTATATTGTTGACTGCGTTTAGTTAAACTCATGGCTTGACGTTTCTTGGTTTCATAAACATTTTATTTTTGTCTATTATTAATCTTTTTTTTAATTTCATATGCTGAAAATGTTCCATTACCTTGCAGATTTGCCAGGCAATTTGGTCCTACGGAACTTGACATGTAAATAACTAAATTTGCCAGTCAGTTAATTAGGACATTGCCTTTTACATTGAAGAGCCAAAAAAACTGGTACACTGCCTAATATTGAGTAGGACCCCCACAAGCATGCAGAAGTGCCGTGGCACGATGTGGCATGGACTCAACTAATGTCTGAAGTAGTGCTGGAGGGAAATAACACCAATAATCCAGCAGGGCTGTTCATAAATACATAAGAGTACAAGGGGGTTGAGATCTCTTCTGAACAGCACGTTGCAAAGCACCCCAGATATGCTCAATAATGTTCATGTCTGCAGAGTTTGTTGGCCGGAGGAAGTATTTAAACTCAGAAGAGTGTTCCTGGAGCCACTCTGTCGCAATCTGGACGTGTGGGGTGTCGCATTGTCCTGTTGGATTTTCGCAAGTCTGTGGGAAAGCACAATGTACATGAGTGGATGCAGGTTATCAGTCAGAATGCTTACATATGTGTCACCTGTCAGAGTTTGTATCTAGACGTATCAGGGGTCCCATATCACTCCAATTGCACGCGCCTCACATCATTACAGAGCCTCCACCAGTTTGAACATTCCCCTGCTGACATGCAGGATCCATGGATTCATAAGGTTGTCTCCGTATCCATACACGTCCATCTGCTTGATACAATTTGAAATGATATTCGTGCAACCAGGCAACATGTTTCAAGTCATCAACAGCCCAATGTCGTTGTTGATAGACACAGGTGAGTCGTAAGGCTTTGTGTCATGCAGTCATCAAAGGTAGATGAGTGGATCTTCAGCTCTGAAAGCCCATATCGATTATTCTTTGTTGAACACTTCCCACGCTGCAACTTGTTGATGGCCCAGCTTTGAAATTAGCGGAAGTGTTGCTCTTCTGTCACACTGAATGATTCTCTTCAGTTGTCGTTGGTCCTGTTCTTGCAGGATCTTTTTTCCGGCGGTAGCGATATCGGAGATTTGATGTTTTACCATATTCCTGAAATTCATGGTACACTCGTGAAATGGTCACACAGGAAAATCCCCACATCATCGCTACTTCGTAGATACCTTGTCCCATCACTCATGTGTTGACTACAATACAACGTTCAAACTCACTACCATTGTAGCAGCAGTATCTGATCTAACAACTGCAACTGACCCTTGTTGTCGCCGTTGCCGACTGCAGCGCCGTATTCTGCCTGTTTACATACCCGTGTATTTGAATATGCTTTCCTTTACCAGTTTCTTTGGCACTTCAATGTATATATAGTGCTCTACCGTCTGAGCTACCCAAGCACGACTCACGGCCTGTCCTCACAGCTTTACTTCTGCCAGTAGGGGGGAGTGGGGTAAGACAGGATAGTTAACATATTTGGGGCCATTAAATCAACAATCATAGTCAGAAGATCTTGAAAAAAATATAATGTAATTGTACATAATTATAGCTGAGAATGAAGTAGAAACAAATTTGTTTTGACTTTTCAGTTACAATATAAAACTGTCTTTGTAATACAATGACAAATTTCCATCTTGCCCCCATCTAGTGGAGTAAGATGGGGTTACTAGTGGGGCAAGATGGGGTCAGTCTTTGCACAGTTCACGAACATGAACTGCTTCATCGTCTTCATCTTCTTCTCGTGCACAGGAACAATGAGCTCATCATTTGCATATAAAACACTGAATCCACCCTTCAGTAGACTGTGAGTACAAGTATCCACAGTAAAGACACTCAGCATCAGAAGATTCTGATGAAAAGGAACTTATCTGCTTACGTTTTAAGTTGGCTTTGTTAATTTCTTTGCCTTGCTTTTGTATTTTCTTCCTACTACACGACATTTTTAGCAATACTTGGTTAGTGATGGTTGTATTTTTCTTATTTTGAGCAAATCTCTTTGTTAAGGTTTTCCTAGCTTGCCCCATTTGCTTCATTTCTTTTTCTCTTTTTAAATTTATTTCTGCTTGTAAATCATTTTTGTAGGGTGATTTAGTCAAAACTGCTGGTTTACTATGCTTTCGGCTCTTCTTTTTTGAATGGAGGCCACTGCAAGAGGGAACTGGTACAATGTCTTCTGGTGTTGGACATTTTGGAATGGTTACAGCCTTTCCAGCAGTTGTAGTAACATTAATTTGACTTGAAACAGGCTGAATATTTTCAATTGGAGCAGCAAATTCAAGTATTTCATATGTAACATCAGCCTGGAGAATGTCGGAGGGAACAGCTGGAGTTGACATATCCGATTTAGCAGCAGGCTGATGTGGGCTGGAGACACTAGAAGGTTGATGTAGGCCTAAATAGGCGGAAGCAGCAGGCTGAGGTGAGTTGAAAGCAGCAGAAAGCTGGTTGGTGTTTGTAGCCCCGTGGGTTGAGGGTTCATTATCTGTGACATCTGGCCTAGGCTTATCTGGAGTCTCAGATGGGGCATAATCACGGCCACTGAAAACGCCTTGGTTAGTAGGCCAAATTCCAGTTTTGTGAAATACATTAACTGCTGTGGACATAGTTGCTGCCTTTACAAAAGCCCTTCCATAAAGCTTAGATATTTGGAACAAAGAGACAACACGTCCTGGATTCGACTCGAACCAGTATGAAACTTCCTGGTCATAAAAAACACTCAAAGGCTTCATGAAGCTTACATAGAGAGGCTGCAGGTGATGAGTGCGATGTGGTGGGAAGCACAACAACACTACGCCATTTTCCCTTGATAAGTCAATAACATCCATATTTTTGGTGTGAGTAAAATGTCCATCGACAATCAGGAGAACTGGCCTCTCCTTAGTAGCTCGGCTCCAGTCAACAAATTTCTTAAATAAATTGAAAAAAAATATCGGATGGCATCCATCCACTTGGGCGATACGCTGCCCAGGCTCCAGGAGGGCAGTCATTCATTAACTGATCGTTAGCTCGAACCCTTGGAAAAATAAAAAGAAGGGGCATATATGAACCAGCTGCATTGCAACATACTTCTATTGTTACAGTGTTGCCTCTTTCAGCACAACATAACACGCCAACTTGTTTTCTACCTTTTAGAGACAGAATATTTGACCAATGCTTTGGTACTACAGTTACTCCAGTCTCATCACAATTATAGATTCTGTCAGGGGTAAATTGATGTGTATCAATAAGTCGAGTTAACAAATCAAAAAATTTAGTTACGTTCGGTTTGTTGAATGCTGCAGCTCGTGCTGCACTTGTGTGCTCTGATTTTCTTAGGGTTATCTGAGGATGCCTGCGTTTGAAACTAATGAACCAATCTTGGCCAGCTACTTGTTTTTCCTGAGAAAATGTGTGCTTTTTACACAACTTGTCTGCCCATTGAAAGGCAAGTTTTCTGAGGTCATATGCTGTCAGACCAAATAACCTTTCCTCCATTTTTAGTACATATTCCACCCACATATTCTCTTCCTCTGGAATAAAAACGGTATTAATTGGCACTAGACTCTTGACTAAAATTGGAGTTGTTTTATTTGAATACATACGTCCACTCGATGACGCAGTAAATGTATTTCCGATTTTTCTGTCTGTTCACGAGGTATTTTAACTCTTCTTTCTATAGTTGTTTGCGGAACACGAAAAGTGTCAGCTGCTCTTTTATATCCCATTTCACCTGTGATAACAGCGTCAACTGCTGATTTCATTGCTTCTGGAGACCATCCACCTCGATCAGTCTTCCTCTTATATGTCCTTACCATCTCAGAAACCTTGTACAAACAAAAGACGAAACTGTAAAATCTGTGGGGTAAGACGGGTTGGTTCCCCATCATGCCCCAAGAAAAGATCCCGTCTTGCTCCACTGATACATTGCGGAATATTTATCGCTGGTTTTAGATTAGGTTTCGACTAGAAGTATGTATAATATACCTAACAAAACGTCCAAAACTAACAGTTTCAACCAATATATACAGTGCTTCACTTAATGAATGTATTTTACCTGTATTCAGCACCAAACTTCAACTTCACAAAGAAACTTTCCGGCAAAAATCGCTCCAGTCGAGGGAAACGGACATACTCAAGGCAAACTAACAGTTCAGAATGGCTGCCGCTTACACGTATTCTTTTTCTCCATCCCTGCTAGCAGTATGGACGTTTTCCGCTAGATTGCAGCACTAACTGAGCCGTATAGCCAAGTACCCCTTCTTACCCCGCTACCCCGTCTTACCACACTTTCCCCTACCTCGTCTCCTACTTTCCAAACAAGTAGGAAACGAGGTACTGGCAGAAGTAAAGCTGTGAAAACGGGCTGTGAGTCGTGCTTGGGTAGCTCATGTGGTACAGCACTTGCCCGCGAAAGGCAAAGGTCCCGAGTTCGAGTCTCAGTCTGGCACACAGTTTTAATCTGCCAGGAAGTTTCATATCAGCGCACACTCCACTGTGTAGCGAAAATCTCATTCTGGAATCATTCTTGACCATATCTGAGATGCCTTGCAACGTGCTGTTCAGAAGAGATCTCCAACCCCTCGTACTCTCACGGATTTATGGACAACTCTGCAGGATTCATGGTGTCATTTCCCTCCAGCACTACTTCAAACATTAGTCGAGTCTATGCCACTTCGTTTTGCGACACTTCTGCGTACTCAAGGGGGCCCTACACGATATTAGGGAGGTGTACCAGTTTCTTTGGCTCTTCGGTCTATATCGTGAGCAAATCTCAAGTTAGCGAGTCTCTTTCCGTTTATTCTGATTCCCCTTACTCTTAAAATAATTTTGGACATAGCCATCTCAAGAACTGCTATGAATAATTTCAGGGATATAGGATCACCCTGATGTATTCCTCTTCAAATGGAAAATTCCCTTGTGCGTTTTCCAACACAAACAGAAGCTGTCGACGTATCATTGATGTTACATAATATGTTTATGTATCTTGTATGGTCAGTGCCTGTATAACTGTAGGGTGGTTGACAGAATCAAAAACATTTTCAGAATCTGCAGAAGCTATGCGTTGTGGCATTTCACTTTCACTGGCTCGACTAATTACGTCGCACAGCGTGTGTACATTGTTCATTATGCTATAATCACTGCAGTATATAGCTTGTTCTATGGCCTGTGCGTTTTCCAGAACACCATTGATGAGATTTGTCAAGACTTTGTAGATAACAGGTAGTGAGCTGATTGGACGATAATTCTTCAAATTGCAGATACATCCACTTTTGCATATAAGGATTACGTTGGCCTTGTTCAGTTGGGTGGGGATGCTGCCAACCATCTCCTAAAAATAGAACCATACAATCACATAAATTAGTCCTACGATTTTATATTTTCATCAGACTGTGTCTCGATATTAACCAACACATGAACAGCCTGTCTCTAATGTAATAACTGTAATTAGATCTTACCTATGAAGAGTAACTTTTCTTCCTTTGCCGTATTTTGATTTGCATCCGTAGCAGAAGTAATTATTACCCATTGATGTCACTGGCAAAGAAATATGTTAAAACAGGGCAAATAAGTGTAATAGTAGTGTTTCAGTCGTAGCTCAAAATGTAAACAAACAGTGAGTTATATAAGTCACGTGACATTTTCAGTTTCATGTTTGCTACAAGTGCAGTCCGCTAGGCTCACTCTTCAGATATTCCTCATCTATGGTGGACTCAGAAGCATATGATCTTGCTATAACATAGACACGTTTTCAGCGGTATTTCATCTATGAGCCAAATGCGTCCATCGAAAAGACAAAATACAGTTCAGTTTTCAGCACTAGAAGTAAGCTAAAAAGGTGTCAAATTTCGTGGTGGAAAACAATACCAAAAACATTGGTTTCGAAATACGGTACAGTTTATTAAATTTTAAATATGCCCTCAACTGTAAAACTTAGAAGGCACGAAAATAATGCAATAAATTCATTAGCACAGTCACGTGCGTGAAGTTTTCTGCTCATAGTGTCATAGAAACATTTACGTTCAATAACCATTTTTAGTGTGTAGGCAGTCGAGAGCGGGCGTGGTAATTACGACGATAAATAATCACTCGCATTCCCGTTTCTTACTATGAGTACTTTTATTCTCGCAGCGTATGAACAATGCGTGTAGCTGTAGCATAGAGCGCGTACTGCAGAACCTGGTCTGGCAAAGTTACTGTGGTTCTTGCTGCGGTAGGGCAGCGATATTATTGGAGAGTTGGGCCAGTGGTTTACGTCCACACAAGTATATATTTTTGTTAACAGCAAACAGGGTTATCTGAGACGTTTTGAAATTATTTTTTCTATTTCAGAAAGCCGATATTTAGTTTTCGTGCTCAACCTAACGTCATTGATATATAGTACGAAAAAAAGTACCATTCTTTGAGTATGTTGTAGCTTTATTTCCTGACTCGTTGGGTACGCTAGTTAAAATCTGTTGCACTTCTTCAGTAAGCCAGCAGCCCATCTGGATTCGTCGGGAAATTTCAGTTCTTAAGTTTCCTTAAATACCAATTGCCCAGATAAACATACCCGTTAACATTTTTAGACAGTTGTCGTTCACTATTATTTGTCTTACACATGCACACTTACTGTGCATATTTGTTTTGGACAAATTTATCTAAAGATCCACTTTTTCGTAACTGTCTTGTAAATCCTTCGTAGATACAGAAGAAATTTCAGATCTTCATAGCAAAGAGGTAAGGTCCATATTCACATTGATAATACAAAAGGATGTAATTTGCGTATACTGATGGAGCATGTTTACCTTTTACGTATCAAAGTACTACACCTTCAAAAAATATTAGTTCGATTTATCAATAGTTTGACGTACAATACACTTTATATTCTTTCTGTTAAGTATACTTCTGGGGTATGGCGTGTTCTCAAACTCAGCGAATTAGTTACAGAGTGTTTAGTTACGGTATATCAAAAAACTCAATTTCAGAATCTTGAGCCCTCTTCAGTGGCGTTTCGCGGGCTTCAGCACTTAGTTTTGCATGCTGTTTCTCTTCCCCTTGCTCACGGCACAGAGGCTGCCGCGACAGCTTCTGTTGTAGAATCCTATGAGCCACAGTCGGACACGCATTTGCTCTCTCCCCCTTGGCTGTTTGACTGCGATGCTGTAGCTGCAAAGGGCAGAAGTCGCAGCACACAGTCACACGACAACCGCTTCTTCGCTGTTGGCCAGTTGTCCAAGTGCGGCTCTCTCGGAGACTTCTCGAAGTTTCCGTTTGCAGTTAATGTTGACAGTATAACCACTTGAGCTGCCAGTTACAACTTGTCCTCGCTACTTACTTGTGTCAGAGGCGAGTAATTGCCACAGAGAATTCAATGCATCCTCATTCCAATAATATCATTTGTAACACAGGCATTCCACTTGAAGAGTGAGTGCAGAATGAGTATTCACTTTCTAAAGCAGTGAGAGTAATTACCTCCTAGGGGTAAAATGAAAGTGCTGAAGGAGAAAAACGAAATTTGTTCAATAAAGATTTAGCGACCTGAAATTATTTGTTTAAAAATAGTCACTTTACGAGAGTGGTTTGATAAGTCTGGTAAAAAAAAAACCAAGAAAAAATGTTTGTTTCGTAAACTACTCGCATAGTCTCATTCGAGGGATATACATTTGGTCAAGCGATCCTTCAGCTTTCCCATCGGAGAAATGGATTCCGTAAACTCTACAAAATACTCATTGGCTCATTTGATGGAATTTTCTTCTCAGCAAGCCAATGTCTCAAGTTAGGAAAAAGGAAGAAGTTACTTTGGACTAAGTCTGGTGAACATGAGACATGAGGAACTAATTCAAATACCAGTTCATACACTTTCGCCATTGTTATCGCTGATGTGTGTGTGATGGCGCATTATTCTGGTGAAGCAGCACTTTTCTGTGTGCCAACCTAGGTCATTTATCAGCCAGTGCAAGTTTCAGACTATCCAATAATGAAGCATTATGGGGTCCAATTATGGTTCTGCCTTTTTTCAAGTAATCGATAAAGATTCTTTCTAGGAAATCCCAAGAAATAGTGACCATCACCTTACCAGCAGACAAAATGGTCTTTGATTTCTTCAGTGCTCTTTCACCAGCCTTTGATAACATTTTCTTGACTGCCGTTTTGACTCTGGTTTGTCATGATGATGGATCCAGATTTCATCCACCGTAACAAATCTGTGTAAAATGTCTTGCGGACTTCGATGTTGAAATACTGTGCCATATGTGCTTTTGGTTGATGTGAACAATTGTGGGAGCCATCTTGCACATAACTTCTTCATAGCCAAATTTCCCAGCAGGATATTATGTACTCGCTCAATTGAGAGCCTACAGTCTCAGCAATTTCAGTTTTTTTTTCGGTCTTCCTTTGGCATTTCACGGATTTGTCGGTGGTTTCCTTTTCTCTATTCTATGGCCGAAAGGAACTTCACTTCAGTGTTTGTCCAACCACGTTTAAAGTCATTTATCCAAAAGTAAATTATATTCAATGATGGTGCAGAGTCCGCATGAACTGAATGCAGTTCTGAAACTTCCTGGCAGATTATAACTGTGTACCAGACCGAGACTCGCACTCGGGACCTTTGCCTTTCGCGGGCAAATACTCTACCATTTGAGCTACCCAAGCATCCAAGCACGACTCACGCCCTGTCCTCATAGCTTCACTTCTGCCAGTACCTCGTCTCCCACCTTCCAAACTTTACAAAACCTCCACTGCGAACCTTGCAGAACTAGCACTCCTGAAAGAAAGGATATTGCGGAGACATGGCTTAGCCACAGCCTCGGGAATGTTTCCAGAATGAGATTTTCACTCTGCAGTGGAGTGTGCGCTGATATGAAACTTCCTGGCAGATTAAAACTGTGTGACGGACCGAGACTTTAACTTAGGACCTTTCCTTTTCGTGGGCAAGTGCTCTAGCATCTGAAGTTTCATATCAGCACACACTCCGCTGCAGAATGGAAACTTTCATTCTGGAAACATCCCCCAAACTGTGGCTAAGCCACGTCTCTGCAACATCCTTTCTTTAAGGAGTGCTAGTTCTGCAAGTTTCGCAGGAGAGCTTCTGTAAAATCTGGAAGGTAGGAGACGAGGTACTGGCATAAATGAAGCTGTGAGGACGGGGTGTCAGTCGTGCTTGGGTAGCTCAGATGGTAGAGCACTTGCCTGCGATAGTCAAAGGTCCAGAGTTTGAGTCTCCGTCCGGCACACAGTTTTAATCTGCCAGGAAGTTTCATATCAGAGCACACTCCACTGCAGAGTGACAATCTCATTCTGCATGCAGTTCTGTTTTTATTTGTGTGGTAGTCGAACTCTTCAAATGAAAATGTTTTCTCCATTTTCAATCGCAGTCAATGCACTGACCAATTCAGATGGCTGTCGACAATGAACCTTATTCTGTATATTGTTAAAAAAAATTATAGGATCCTTGGAACAATGAAGCTTACCAACCATGAAGGTGAGACAAAAATATTGCATTCTTTCATGAAAATTAACCGACCTTATCAAACCACTATCATATTACTATTATAAAACAAACAAACAACATCCGCAAGGGCCTTGAAGACCCAATGGTACTGACTAGCCACCATGTCCTGCTCAGCCCACAGGTGTCATTGGATGTGCATATGGAGGGCATGTGGTCAGCACACCTCTCTCCTGGCCATTGTCAGTTTTCATGGCCGGTGTTGCTACTTCCCAATTAACACAGTACTCAGCAGGCCCAGTGACCCATCCAAGTGTTAAGACAAGCCCGACAGCAGTGGTCTGTCAGGAACCAATGTTACCACTGTAGCAAGGCCATTGGTGTAATACTATTATGCTAGAATTTAATATATGATGGATCACTGCCACCCATTTGAAATGCAGTTGTGAATAATAGCTTCCTCTATATATTTTCATGCACTGCAATCTTGAGTGCTAAGAATCCCCAATGCTCGTGCATATTTTCTACTGACTTCTACTCATCTTCTGTTCATTTGCCTTCTCAGTCTTCTGTTATTTCTTGACCATCTGCCATTCATCTTGCTGGCTAGTGTCCAGCTCATCTCCACTTCTTTCCATCACTATTATAGTTACGTCTTTCACTCTAGTCTGTTCCCTAATCCATTTATTTGTATTCCTGTATCTCACAGTAAGTTACAACATGCATCCCCCCACTGGTCACTGAGCACCCTTCACATTTTGAATAGTCTTCATGTTAAAAGGCTACATCTAACTGAAATCAGTTATATCTGGTGGTACATGTTCCAGTCACATTAATGTAGCCACTACCATTGTTTGACACCTATGTGAAATAACCACTCACAGATACCAGGTGGCAGCACCAGCAGTGGAAGGTATATAAAGCGTGCCAGGGGACACGGAAAAAAGTGCAGTCATTGCCGTGATGGGAGATGAAGCAATTTCTTTGAAATCCTAAATGCCACGGTCATTGGTTTTTGTGCCAAGGGTGGAAACATTTCAAAGGCAGCTAAGTTTGTTATCCATTCACAAACCCTTGTGGTTAAAGTATATGATGCATGTCAAAATTACACTATCCAAAACTGGTGCTGACGCAACTGTGGTGCACCGCAGGCCATAGATGACAGTAATGAATGACAGCTGTGGAGATATTTATGGGTAAAAAGACATACTGCTGGTAAGCAACTAACCACTCAGACAAAACAAGAGGCTGTCAACAGTGTCTCCTTGACAACCATTGAGAATATGGGTGTCCACAGCAGGAGCCTAGTTCATGCACCAATGCTGACTGCTGCTCATTGGCAACAAAGGCTGAGATCTGCATGCCGATACTGCAACTGGACATCTACTTGGTGGCAACAGGCAGCCTTTTCAGATGTATCATGTTCTAAGCTCCTTTGGACAGATGGCCATTGATGTGTACAGCTTGAATTGCCTGAGAGCCAACACCCTGGAACTCTCACCACAAGGGTCCAGGCCAGAGGAGGGACCATTGTGGTCTGGGGAATGATTTCGTGGTGTTCCCTGGGTGATCTTGTCATACTGTAAGACACAATGGATCAACACAAATATGCACCTATCCTTGGGGACCATGACCAGCCTAACACACACTTTGAGAATACTATGAGAAGGATAGATTGCTACTCATCGTATAGCAGAGATGCTGAGTCGCAGACAATAAAAAGACTGTCAAACAAGTAAGCTTCCAGCCAAAACAACCTCACACCCACATGACCACAATATCTGGCTGCTGAGGAGTCTGGCCTCAGCAGCCATAAATTGTGGTCATGTGTGTGTGAGTTGTGTTTGCTTGAGTACGTGTGTTTATGTTTTTTAATTCAGGTGAAGGCCTGTTTGCCCAAAGGTTACTTGTTTAACAGTCTTTTTGTTGTGCTTGCAAGCCAACATCTCCACTGTGCGGTGTAACAATCTATCTGTTTCATAATTTTACCATTATTCCATCCTGGATTTTCCATTGTTTGATCTTACATATAGTTTGTTTTTCCTCAGCATTATTGCATCTACCAGCTGGACAATTTGATGTGTCACATAGCTTGCAGTGTATGCGCATGGTTCAGAGATCACCAGGATGAGTTTATCTGCTCCCCTGGCCACCAAATTCTGCAAAAATTTAAACCCAGTTAAGAATCTGTGGGACCATCTCAATTGGGCTGTTCACGTAATTGGTCCTCATCTTGGAGCCAGCTGGCCATGGCACTGGAGTTGTCATGTCTCCACATCCCTGGCAGTACCGCCAGAACCTCACTGACTCTCTTCCTGTGTATCTCACAACAGTCTGTGCTGCAAAAGGTGGTTATTCAGGCTTTTGCAGGTGGTCATATTAACATGACTGTATAATGTACAAATTGCTTGTATATGTTCTGTCCAATACACATTGAAAACTTGATTTAAAAACTTATTTAATTTTTCAAGAGCACTCAACACCATTTTCACTCTTGTATTTATTTCTTTTGCTTGTTTTCCAGTGGCAGTAGTCAGGACCCATCGTAGGTAATAAATTCTAACAGCAACTCTTCTTTTATTTGGAAAAATGACCAGTAAATATCTGGGTTGTAAGATCAGTTTCTTTAAATGGAGGAATATTTTCAGATAGTAAAATTTTAGCCAAAGAACAATTTCTTGGACTTCAATAAGGCAACACATCATAAGTAAAGTTTCATGAAACAAAATTGACATTTATTTTACTAAAAGGTATGTGGTTAGCTACTATTACTGGAAGAACTCTTTAAGCATACATATTCCACCCACCACAACTTTCAGGTGTTAAAATAGATATTCAACTATGGTAGCAATAAAACCAAAAATGAAAAACTGAATGAAATTGTAGTATGACTTAGAATTTTCAATATGGAAACAACACAAAATGCAGTATGAAAAAGGATTGTTAAAAATAAGGAAAACCAGGCACCCCATTGACTCATTATTTAATGATTTAGTGAAAATATAGAAAACACATGACTTCCAGTTGTCCAAACTTTCTAACTTCTACTTGACAAAGCAAGATCGGTTGCATGTCACTTTGTCTTGCTAACTACTTGACAAAGAAAGATCAACTATTAAGATCAAGAATGCAATTAGGCCCCATATTTCCCCCATAACCCCCAAAGAATGTTTCACTGTTCTAGTCAAAATCAAATTGCAATTCTCTTTAATTTCCTTTTAGGTCAGTGAACTTTGTCTAAAAGTTCCCAGCGTGTACTAGATCTTCTTGCACTTGTGCCTTTATCCCACGGTTGCGCAGGGTCAGCATGGCTAGCATTGGATTTGGCAACATTAATGTTAATGGGTGGCCAAATGTCCTTCCTGCCACCACCCCGTACCCCCCGGGATGGAATTATTGTACCCCAGCTGTCTAGGTCTAGTGTAATCCATGGAATAGTGTATACGTGTTCAGATGTCTGTGAGTCGCGTAACTGCTGCAGAACGTGGGGACCAGTCTGGTATCCACCTGGTGGGATGTGGAGAACCGCCTAAAATCCGCATCCAGGCTGGCTAGCCCACCGGCCCTAGTCGTTAATCTGCTGGGCGGATTTGATCCGGGGCTGGCGCACCTACCTGAATCCAGGAAGCAGTGCATTAACACTTTCGGCTAACCTGGAGGGTACTAGATTCTATCTCTGAAATAAATATCTGGAAAGCTTACATAATACCCATCAATAACTGGTATAAGCTCTTTGTTGAATTTAAGACATTGTTCACTGAGAAAATTAGATCAGGGGATACGTGGGAGTTGACCGCGAACAATATGTACTTAAGATCAGCTTTCCCATTACCCAAACACCCCTCTGATAGGTTCATTATATTGATGAACAATAACTTTGTTTTTATTTATTAGTCTAGGCCACATCACATCCACTTTTCATCCAGTTGCCAGATTGTCTATGTAATTTTCACAAAATCATTTAAAGCAAACTAATTTTTTTTTTACAATTAGTCGTTTTTTAAATCAAAATATGTTTCTACAGCTACACCCATACTCTGAAAAAACACTATGATGTTCGTGGCAGAGGGTACTTAACACTGTACCACATATTAGGGTATCTTCCTGTTCTATATGCATATGGAGTCCGCCACTACTGCTGAGTGGACAGTGCACTGGTTTGTCATGCTGGGGGGGCTGTGCTCAATTCCCAGCTGGGTTGGAGATTTTCTCCATTCAGGGACTGGGTGTCTTCGTTGTCTTCATCATTTCATCCTTGTCAATGCGCAATCACTGAAGTGGCATCACCTCAAAAGACTTGCACCAGGTGATCAGGTCTGCCTGCCAGTGGGCCCTCGCCACATGACATTTCATTTCGTATGCATACGGAGTGTTTAAATGCTTGTGTGCATACAATAATTAGTCTATCTTCTCTTTTCGGTCCATACAGCAGTGATAGATATGGAACAGTAGTATATTCATAGATTCCTCACCTAATATTGGTTTTCTGGTAAGTAGGCATCCGCAAGAGACTTGACATATACTCTTAAGCATCTGCCAAGTCAGATTTTTCAAAATTTTTATGCCACTCTCCATGAGGTCAATCAAATTCATGGCCATTAATGCTGTACTTCTTTGTTTATCTTCAATATCCTCAGTTAATCCTATCTGGTATGTGTCCCACAGACATGAGTAATGTTGGACAATGGTTCACATGAGAACTTTGTAAGTAGTCTTCTTAGTAGTCATCCATTTTCCCTGTAACCTACCAATGACCAGAATTCTACAGCTGAACCTACATGACCCTTCTACTTCATATCACCACTAATTCTTACACCCAGGTATTTGTATGACTTACCTGATTCCAACTGTGACTCACTGATACTGAAGTTATAGGATACTATGTTGCTGCATTTTGTGAAGCATATAGTTTTTTTTTATGAACATTTAAAGCAAGTTACCAATCATAGCATTTTAAAATTTTATCAAGATCAGCCTGAGTATTTTTGCAGATTTTCTTTCAAATAGGAGGCATCATCTGCAAGTATGCAGTTTCTATTACTACTGTCTTCTGGCTCATTAATATACAACATGAACAGCAAGGGTCTCAATGCACTTTCATGCTGCATTCCTGAAATTACTTTCACATCTGTCAATGATTCTGTATCTAAGATAACATGCTGCATTCTCTCTACCAACAAATCCTCAATCCAGTCACCATCTTCAATAAAGTTATCTTTATCCACATCTACATCTCTACTCCAAAAGCAATCCATTTAATGTGTAGGGGAGTGATTGCAGAGTTCTGGCATTATTTCACCCTGTCTGATACCATTCCCTGACAATTATCAAACAGAAGTTATCTTCCCACATTAATGAGTTTCTCAAATTATATCATTATGATCATGATGTGGATGTTTGTTGGAATTTCTTCAGCCACACACTCAAGGAATATCAAATGTGAAGCCTTGCATGCTCATTTCATAATGTTCTCAAAATAATGAAAAATCCATGATAAATAATGTAGTTTTTCACTGAATCTCTCCCCTTCCTTCTGTTGTTTCCAGTTGAAGAGTGATGAGGAGAAATGACCAAACAACCTCTTTTGGGGAATCATATACACTTCCTAATCTTTAAATTAATCTCACTCTATCATCTGCATTTTTACAGATAGATCTATATGATCATTTCACCTTAAACAAATATTTCTGTGTAACTGATGAGTGTTACTGATTCCAGAGATTGCTCAAAAATGAGGTAATCAGACAATGCAGGGTCTCTTTGCCAACTGACGTGCAAAACACCATATATGTTTATGATGACAGCCAGTTGCTAGTGTCTGCACAGGGTATTAATCAGCTGCCAGTCTTTCTGAATTTGATGCAAGGAGACAGGATTTCTGGCCAGTACTTACGTACATGAGGCAAAATTTCAGTAATTTCAATACACACATTAAAAATAGGAAAATTAATTCCTTGCCTTCAAAACAATTACTTTATTTGTCAAGGATAGTCTAGGGAAGGATAAGTAGGTTATGCTGATGCCTCCTCCTTCATTTTTGTCTTGCTTTGTCCTGACAGCAGGTAGGTCTCTCTCAGCCTTGGGTCTGAGTGATCTGCTTCTCCTTTCCAAGCTGTCCAGAACTCACCCTCTTTCCTCCCTGATGGAGGAGCTAACTGTTCCAAAAATGAGTAACACCTTTTTCTACTTTTAATGATTCATCTACTGAAGGTATGTATAGGCTTGCCATTCTGTCCTCTTGTAATTTCACTTTTCCTTAAGTGATGGCAACTCAGCGGTCACATACATAGCCACATATCTGGTCTGATACTTCACAAATACATATTTTTTTATCAGCCAACTATGTGATTATCAAGAATGACATCATGTCAACTATGCACTGCTGTGATCCATAGATCAGTGTACAAAAAGATCTAACTGAGTTTCACATAGTTGGTACCAGCAGGATCTGTGTGGATTCATATGAAGTAGTTGTTTTGTACAATTCTACAAAATAAAAACAACCTGTACCTTTTCTCCAATTACATGGGAAGCTCTATTGTTCCATAGTTCTCAATTAACTGCTGGTAGGAGATAGATCAGTTATATTTGTATGTCTCAGGTCAACCAAGAGCACAGGAAGATAGTATTACCATCAAATTGAATGAAAACTTTACAAACAAAAAGTTGAAAACATTTTTAATAATCATTTTCTAAATGTTGTGGATATAGTAGGATCCAGGTGTTCATTAGAAGATGCTCGGCTGTTACTGGAAGAGGCCATACCTATGCAATTTGATACAATTGAAATCTCACCCACTTCTACCTCTGAAATTAGGAAAATAATAAACTAGCTTAAAAGCAAAAACTCACATAGAATTGATGGCGTTTCCAGCAAAATACTAAAAGTTTGTTCTCAACAGATAAGTAAGATTCTAAGCCACCTGTGTAATAGCTCTCTGGAACAGGGCATTTTCCCTGATAGACTGAAATATGCTATTGTTATACCTTTGCATTAAAAGGGGGATCGATCTGATGTCAACAATTACCGTCCAATCTCCCTTCTAACAGCTTTATCCAAAATTTTTGAGAAAGTAATGTATTCAACAGTAGCTTCACATATCTGTAAAAATGAAGTGCTAACATAATGTCTGTTTGGTTTCCAGAAAGGTTTTTCAACAGAAAATGCCGTATATGGTTTCAGCAATCAAATTTTGAATGATCTGAATAACCGAACACCACCCATTGGGATTTTTTGTGATCTTTCAAAGGCTTTCGATTGTGTAAATTATGAAATTCTGCTAGACAAGCTCAAGTATTGTGGCATGAGTGGGACAGTGCACAAATGGTTTAATTCGTACCTAACTGGAAGAGTGCAGAAAGTTGAAATAAGCAGTTCTCATAATATGCAAAGATCAGCACATTCCTCAAACTGGGGAACTATCAAGAATGGGGTTCTACAAAGGTCAGTCTTGGGTCCTTTGTTGTTCTTAATATATATTAATGACTTGCCATTCTATATTCATGAAGAGGCAAAGTTAGTTCTCTTTGCTGATGATACAAGTATACTAATCACACCTGACAAACAAGAATTAACTGATGAAATTGTCAATACTGTCTTTCAGAAAATTACTAAGTGGTTTCTTGTAAATGGACTTCACTGAATTTTGATAAGACACAGTACATACAGTTCCGTACAGTGAATGGTATGACGCCATTAATAAATATAGACCTTAATCAGAAGCATATAGCTAAGGTAGAATATTCCAAATTTTTAGGTGTGTCCATTGATGAGAGATTAAATTGGAAGAAACACATTAATGATCTGCTGAAATGTTTGAGTTCAGGTACTTATGCAATAAGGTTCATTGCAAATTTTGGTGCTAAACATCTTAGTAAATTAGCTTATTACACCAATTTTCACTAATTGCTTTCATATGGCATCATATTTTGGGGTAATTCATCACTGAGGACTAAAGTATTTATTGCACAAAAGCGTGTAATCAGAATAATAGCTGGAGTCCACCCAAGATCATCCTGCAGATGATCTAGGGATATTCACAGTAGCTTCTCAGTATATATATTCTCTTATGAAATTTGTTATTAACAACCAAACCCAATTCAAAAGTAATAGCAGTAGTAGTAGTAGTAGTAGTAGTAGTTTTATTCATCCGTAGATCTCTTTTTACAAGGATATAGGACATGTCAAAGTATTTACAAGCTTAGATCAATTTACAATAAGCTAATTCGTATACACATATATTTACAGACTTCTAGTTAGAGACAATCATTAGATTTTACTCCTGGTATACAATAATTTATTTACAAATAACTCATTAAATAATGTAATGCCACACTATTCACTCATATTTCACTATCAGTCTCTGCACACACTATACACACATAGCAGTGTGCATAACTACAATACAAGGAGAAAGGATGATCTTCACTATTCAAGATTAAATCTAACTTTGGCACAGAAAGGGTTGAATTATACTGCCACTTAAGTCTTTGGTCACTTACCAAATAGTATCAAAAGTCTGACAGATAACCGACAAGTATTTAAGAAGAAATTAAAATAATTTCTGAATGACAACTCCTTCTACTCCATAGAGGAATTTTTAGATATAAATTAAGAAAAACAAATTTATAAAAAATAAAAAATTAAAGAAACACAAAGAATAAAAAAGTTGTTATATTAACTTAAGTATGTTGTTAAATTAACTTAATTATGTCATGTATTGGAAATTTTGACTCATTCCACATCATTACGAAATATCGTATTCATGATCCATGGAACTAGTATTAATCTAATCTAATCTAATCATCTTTGAGTGTGTTCAGTGATTAAATGTCTCTTTGGTGAAGAAAGTACTTTATTTTATCATTTTCCATTTTGATGCCAGTATGCTTCACAAGTTAATTAATTGATTCTTTTGACCCATTCCCAGGCTTTTTATAACAATAAAACTTCTTAGAGTTCTTTTGTCTAATTAGATTTCAAATTTACTGAATTCTTTCACATAATATTGTTTTGGTGGCTTTCAGCTTTTGTTTGGCAGAAAGGCTTTGGTTTTGTCTGATTGCTGCTTTCAAAGTAAATTAACAGTTTTGCTATTTATTATCAACATAGTTGAAATAAAATACATCTTACCTTTAGACAGATATGTCAGCATGAAATCCTTCATCGATAAAGATAAAACAGAAATATGCTTGTTACTGAGTCATTTTAGTAGTAAGAACAGTCAGTATACTTACAGCATATCACTGCTACCTAAACACTTTGGCCTGTTGCTACAATATCAGACACATCTATGTGCTATGTAATTCTATCAAACCATTCCCTGTTGGTTTACAGCAGTTACAAATGATACATCTGCAAGCAAGATACTTTTACATATTATATGCTAACTGAAGACTAGAAATTCAAAAGGGGGTAAATATCAAAGTGAATGTTTTGAGAGATTGAAAGAAAAGCGATGTATTCTGTGTAGTGTAGAATGCCTTGATACCGGCCTTGAACCATGGACCTTGCCGTTGGTGGGGAGGCTTACGTGCCTCAGCGAAACAGATAGTCGCACTGTAGGTACAACCACAACGGAGGGGTATCTGTTGAGAGGCCAGACAAACATGTGGTTCCTGAAGAGGGGCAGCAGCCTTTTCAGTAGTTGCAGGGGCAACAATCTGGATGGCTGACTGATCTGGCCTTGTAACACTAACCAAAATGGCCTTGCTGTGCTGGTACTGCGAACGGCTGAAAGCAAGGGAAAACTACAGCCGTAAATTTTCTCGAGGGCATGCAGCTTTACAGTATGATTAAATGATGATGGCATCCTCTTGGGCAAAATATTCCGGAGGTAAAATAGTCCCCCATTTGGATCTCCGGGCGGGGACTACTCAAGAGGATATCGTTATCAGGAGGAAAAAAAACTGGCGTTCTACGGATCGGAGCGTGGAATGTCAGCTCTCTTAATCAGGCAGGTAGGTTAGAAAATTTAAAAAGGGAAATGTATAGGTTAAAGTTAGATATAGTGAGAATTAGTGAAGTTCGGTGGCAGGAAGAACAAGACTTCTGGTCAGTTGACTAAAGGGTTATAAACACAAAATCAAATAGGGGTAATGCAGGAGTAGGTTTAATAATGAATAGGAAAATAGGAATGTGGGTAAGCTGCTAGAAAACAGTATAGTGAATGCATTATTGTGGCCAAGATAGATACAAAGCCACACCTACTACAGTAGTACAAATTTATATGCCAACTAGCTCTGCAGATGAAGAAGAAATTTAAAAATGTATGATGAAATAAAAGAAATTATTCAGATAGTGAAGGGAGATGAAAATTTAATAGTCATGGGTGACTGGAATTCGGTAGTAGGAAAAGGGAGAGAACAAAATGAATATGGATTGGGGGTAAGAAATGAAAGAGAAAGCCGCCTGGTAGAATTTTGCACAGAGCACAACTTAATCACAGCTAACACTTGGTTTAAGAATCATGAAAGAAGGTTGTATACATGGAAGAACCCTGGGGATACTAAAAGGTATCAGATAGATTATATAATGGTAAGACAGAGATTTAGGAACCAGGTTTTAAATTGTAAGACATTTCCAGGGGCAGATGTGGACTCTGACCACTATCTATTGGTTATGAACAGTAGATTAAAACTGAAGAAACTGCAAAAAGGTATGAATTTAAGGAGATGGGACCTGGATAAACTCACTAAACCAGAGGTTGCACAGAGTTTCAGGGAGAGCATAAGGGAACAATTAACAGGAATGAGGGAAAGAAGAAGAATGGGTAACTTTGAGGAATGAAGTAGTGAAGGCAGCAGAGGATCAAGTAGGTAAAAAGATGAGGGCTAGTAGAAATCCTTGGGTAACAGAAGAAATATTGAATTTAATTGATGAAAGGAGAAAATATAAATATGCAATAAACGAAGCAGGCAAAAAGGAATACAAACGTCTCAAAAATGAGATTGACAGGAAGTGCAAAATAGCTTAGCAGGGATGGCTAGAGGACCAATGTAAGGATGTAGAGGCTTATCTCACTAGGGGTATGATAGATACTGCCTACAGGAAAATTAAGCAGACCTCTGGAGATAAGAGAACCACTTGTATGAACATCAAGAGCTCAGATGGAAACCCAGTTCTAAGCAAAGAAGGGAAAGCAGAAAGGTGGAAGCAGTATATAGAGGGTCTATACAAGGGTGATGTACTTGAGGACAATATTATGGAAATGGAAGAGGCTGTAGATGAAGATGAAATGGGAGATACGATACTGCGTGAAGAGTTTGACAGAGCACTGAAAGACCTGAGTCAAAACAAGGCCCCCGGAGTAGACAACATTCCATTGGAACTACTGACAGCCTTCGAAGAGCCAGTCCTGACAAAACTCTACCATCTGGTGAGCAAGATCTATAAGACAGGTGAAATATCCCCAGACTTCAATAAGAATATAATAATTCCAATCCCAAAGAAAGCAGGTGTTGACAGATGAGAAAATTAACGAACTATCAGTTTAATAAGTCACATCTGCAAAATACTAACGTGAATTCCTTACAGACTAGTAGAAGCCGACCTCGGGGAAGATCAGTTCGGATTCCGTAGAAATATTGGAACACGTGAGGCAATACTGACCCTACGACTTATCGTAGAAGCTAGATTAAGGAAGGGCAAACCTAAGTTTCTAGCATTTGTAGACTTAGAGAAAGCTTTTGACAATGTTGACTGGAATACTCTCTTTCAAATTCTGAAGGTGGCAGGCGTAAAATACAGGGAGCGAAAGGCTATTTACAATTTGTACAGAAACCAGATGGCAGTTATAAGAGTCAAGGGACATGAAATGGAAGCAGTGGTTGGGAAGGGAGTAAGACAGGGTAGTAGCCTCTCCCCGATGTTATTCAATCTGTATATTGAGCAAGCAATAAAGGAAACAAAAGAAAAATTCGAAGTAGGTATTAAAATCAATGGAGAAGAAATAAAAACATTGAGGTTCGCCGATGACATTGTAATTCTGTCAGAGACAGCAAAGATCCTGGAAGAGCAGTTGAATGGAATGGACAGTGTCTTGAGAGGGAGTGTATAAGATGAACATCAACAAAAGCAAAACGAGGATAATGGAATGTAGTGGAATTAAGTCAAGTGATGCTGAGGGAATTAGATTAGGAAATGAGACACTTAAAGTAGTAAAGGAGTTTTGCTATTTGGGGAGCAAAATAACTGATGATGGTCAAAGTAGAGAGGATATACAATGTAGACTGGCAATGGCAAGGAAAGCGTTTCTGAAGAAGAGAAATTTGTTGACATCGAGTATAGGTTTAAGTGTCAGCAAATCTTTTCTGAAATTATTTGTATGGAGTGTCGCCATGTATGGAAGTGAAACATGGACGATAAATAGTTTGGACACGAAGAGAATAGAAGCTTTCGAAATGTGGTGCTACAGAAGAATGCTGAAGATTAGATGGGTAGATCACATAACTAATGGGGAAGTATTGAATAGGATTGGGGAGAAGAGATGTTTGTGGCACAACTTGACCAGAAGAAGGGATCGGTTGGTAGCATATGTTCTGAGGCATCAAGGGATCACCAGTTTAGTATTGGAGGGCAGCGAGGAGGGTAAAAATCGTAGAGGGAGACCAAGAGATGAATACACTAAGCAGATTCAGAAGGATGTAGGTTGCAGTAGATACTGGGTGATGAAGAACCTTGCACAGGATAGAGTAGCATGGAGAGCTGCATCAAACCAGTCTCAGGACTGAAGACCACAACAACAACAACAACATGCCTTGATACAAATAATACACCAGTAAGTCACACTGACGGCTGTTGTGACCTGGTAAATAACTCAGAGACTTAACAGAACAACTAGTACACCCATAGTATCACAAATAATATGACAATTTGGAAAAATAGCTAATTCCATCGTTCTTGTGATGTTTACTCAATGATTACAATAGCAAGATGACTTGGAATAAGAGTACAAAATACCATCTTGTGACATTTTACATGCATTTAACCACAAATGTCCTGGTAAGACATGCTGTGTTCATTGAGTAAATATATATTATACTTAGAAGGTCCTTCTTCTTCTCTTGCAGCAAGCATTGGCTTTTGTCAACTTGCTTTAGTTCCAAATTTTGGAAATCAGAGACTGATTTGCCCATCTTCAGGACATTGAATGTTGTCCACTCTTCCAGCTCATTAAGGGTTCTTCATATTTTGAGTTCCCCATGATGCAGTTGACACAAGAGTTTCTTGGTTGTGATTGAGTTTTCTGCTGCTGTGTAAAATAGAAGAAAGTGGAAGTCGTCTATTTACAGAACTTTGAATGGCTGTGCATGAAGTGATAAAGTCACTAAATACATTAGAACCCCAAACAAAACATTTCACTGTCTTCTTTCTCTTTTCAGTGGTTGCAAAATCTTGATCACATGCCAGAAAGCTATGCGCAGAAATGAGATATTTATGGTCAACACATCTAAATACACCACAAGACACTAGAAACATGTACATGGATAGAAGAATTTTCTTTTTCTTTTGTGCACAGCAGTTGTCACTCCGCACACAAAGTCTTTTCTTCAGTGTGATGCTAGGTACTTGATTGAGAAATGCAAATAAACAGGATGTAATTTCATTGGCTCCTCTGCCTCCTTCTGTCCCACTCCATCTACACATTGTTGCATCACAAGTGCCATGCATATATACAAGGGTAAGTCAATTATTATCAGCAAAGTAGTTATAAAATTTTATTGTAATCAAATAGGAAACTTACAAGAACATCAATCTTCAACATAGTCTCCTTGCATTTCAACACACTTGTTCCATTGTTGTACAGGCTTCCTGATGCCCTCATAAAAGATGGTTCTCGGTTGAGCTGCAAGCCAGGAATGCACTGCTTCTTTCATTGCTTCATCTGAGGCAAATCAATGGCCCCTTTTATTTATTTATTGAGTTCTTTGATCATACAGGGTGTTTCAAAAATGACCGGTATATTTGAAACGGCAATACAAACTAAACGAGCAGCGATAGAAATACACCGTTTGTTGCAATATGCTTGGGACAACAGTACATTTTCAGGCAGACAAACTTTCGAAATTACATTAGTTACAATTGTCAACAACAGATGGCTCTGCAGTCTGGGAAACTCTATAGTACGATATTTTCCACATATCCACCATACGTAGCAATAATATGGCGTAGTCTCTGAATGAAATTACCCGAAACCTTTGACAACGTGTCTGGCAGAATGGCTTCACATGCAGATGAGATGTTCTGCTTGAGCTGTTCAATTATTTCTGGATTCTGGCGGTACACCTGGTCTTTCAAGTGTCCCCACAGAAAGAAGTCACAGGGGTTCATGTCTGGCAAATAGGGAGGCCAATCCACGCCGCCTCCTGTATGTTTCGGATAGCCCAAAGCAATCACACGATCATCGAAATATTCATTCAGGAAATTAAAGACGTCATCCATGCGATGTGGCCAGGCACCATCTTGCATAAACCACGAGGTATTCGCAGTGTCGTCTAAGGCAGTTTGTACCGCCACAAATTCATGCTGAATGTCCAGATAGCGTGATGCAGTAATCGTTTCGGATCTGAAAAATGGGCCAATGATTCCTTTGGAAGAAATGGCGGCCCAGACCAGTACTTTTTGAGGATGCAGGGACGATGGGACTGCAACATGGGGCTTTTCGGTTCCCCATATGCGCCAGTTCTGTTTATTGACGAAGCCGTCCAGGTAAAAATAAGCTTTGTCAGTAAACCAAATGCTGCCCACATGCATATCGCCGTCATCAATCCTGTGCACTATATTGTTAGTGAATGTCTCTCATGCAGCAATGGTAGTGGCACTGAGGGGTTGCCGCGTTTGAATTTTGTATGGATAGAGGTGTAAACTCTGGCGCATGTGACGATACGTGGACGTTGGCGTCATTTGGACCACAGCTGCAACACGTCGAACAGAAACCCGAGGCCGCTGTTGGATCACCTGCTGCACTAGCTGCGCGTTGCCCTCTGTGGTTGCCATACGCGGTCACCCTACCTTTCCAGCACGTCCATCCGTCACGTTCCCAGTCCGTTGAAATTTTTCAAACAGATCCTTTATTGTATCGCTTTTCGGTCCTTTGGTTACATTAACCCTCCGTTGAAAACTTCATCTTGTTGCAACAACACTGTGTTCTAGGCGGTGGAATTCCAACACCAGAAAAATCCTCTGTTCTAAGGAATAAACCATGTTGTCCACAGCACAGTTGCACGTTGTGAACAGCACACGCTTACAGCAGAAAGACGACGTACAGAATGGTGCACCCACAGACTGCGTTGTCTTCTATATCTTTCACTTCACTTGCAGCGCCATCTGTTGTTGAAAATTGTAACTACTGTAATTTCGAAAGTTTGTCCGCCTGAAAATGTACTGTTGTCCCAAGCATATTGCAACAAACGGTGTATTACTATTGCTGCTCGTTTAGTTATTATTGCCGTTTCAAATACACGGGTCATTTTTGAAACACCCTGTATGTAGTACAGTGTACAGGATGATATTGGACTTATTACTAAGTTCAAAGTGGTACATATTTAAATAATCATTTTTCAACATGCTACCAATTTCAATAGTTGTAGTTCTTACAATGATACAATGTTACAAATTACAGTAGTTTTAGTTCTTAACAGTTATTCTGGTCCTTGTATTCCTTTACTGAGTTTACTGAGTAGAAACAGTGGTACTGTAGGTATTCTCTGACAGATCTTTCAAAAGCACTAATATTTTGTAAGTATTTTATACTATTTGACAGTCTATTATAGAGTTTAATACCCAGATAGCATGTTCCTTTCTGATACAAACTGGTACTGGCTGGCGTTACATGCAAATTATATTTTATTTGAGTATTATAATCATGTATATCTTTATTTTTTAAAGTATTATCATCATTTCCAATTATATACTTTTTACGTACATTAGTGTGTCAACAATAAACATACACAGTAGAGGTAGGATATTCAGTGCTTTAAATATTGGTTTGCAGGACTGATGAGCACCACTCCCTGTCATAATCCTAATGGCTCTTTTTTGTATTCTGAAAGTCCCTTGAGCTGCTGGGGAATTTCCTCAGAATATGAGTCCATACTTGAGATGGGCATTGAAGTACGAATAATAGGCACACAATAGTGCTTGTTCATTTATGCATTGTTTGAGAACCCTAAGAAGATAACAGCCTGTGCTCAGCTTGGCATTAATTTGTTCTATGTGTTTGTCCCATTTTAAGTCTCTTTGTATCCAGATGCCAAGAAATTTAGTAGCCTCATCATTTGCAATAGGGTGTTGTTGATTTTTATTTCTGGATATGTCAATGTGGTGTTTTGGTGGTTATGGAAATTTAAGGCTACTGTTTTGTTGTAGTTTATTATGAACTGATTTTCTGCTTTCCAATTACTTAGATGTTTTGTAACTATGTTTACTTCTTCTTGTATATCTTCATTTTTTGCTGCTTTTACTAGTATTGTTGTGTCATCAGCAAACAGTATTACTTTATGGGAATCAATATGTATATCCAAATCACTGATACATAACAAGAAAAGTAGGGGTCCCATTACCGACCCTTGCGGTACCCCATAAGTGATTGGGCTTTCTGATGATACATATTCTGTGATTATTCGTGCTTTATCATCTATATGTCTGATGGATACTTTTTGTTTACGGTCCCTGAGAAATGAACGAATCCAATTATTTGCCAGCCCCCTAATTCCATAGTGCCCTAGCTTCTTCAATAGGGTTTTGTGGTTTACCATACCAAAGGCTTTGGTTAGGTCCAAAAATATACCAGCTGTTTGTTGTTTTTCATCTATTGTTTTTAATACAGTAGATATGCAGTCATAGATTGCTGTCTCCATTGATTTCTTGCTTCTAAAGCCATGCTGAGTATTATATAGGACACTATGTTTGTTTATAAACTTTAACAACTTACTACACATAATTTTTTCTATTACTTTTGAGAAACAGGATGTTAATGTAATGGGACGATAGTTTATTACTTCATCTTTGTCACCAGATTTGAAAATAGGGATGAAGTTTGATGTTTTTAGTTGATCTGGGAAGATGCCTGACTCTAAGGAACAGTTGCATAAGTGAGTAAGGGGGTCAATTATATTTTGGATACAGAGTTTTAGGATTCTGTTCGGTATACCATCAATTCCTGCTGAGTATGTTGTCTTTAGTTCTCTGACAGCCTTTAATGTCTCCTCCCTGCTTACTTGGTCCACAAACATTGAAAATTTATTACTGTTGCACTTGTTTACCACTTGATGCTGAGTTAAACTAAAATCAGTTTTTATTAAATTTTTAGCTATTCCAGTGAAGTATTTGTTGAATGTGTTTGCTGTTTCTGTAGGCTGTAAAATCTTTTTATTGTTGTGTATCAAGACAATGTTCTCCTCAGTTATCTTATTTTTGCCAGTTTCTTTTTTAATGATGTCCCACATAGCTTTCACTTTATTTGTAGAATTATTTATGTAGTAATCATTGTACATTCTTTTTGCCTGTTTAATGACATTTTGTAAGATTTTAGTGTATGTTTTGTAGTGAGTATGCATTTCCTCTGTGGCATTATTTTCTTTGCAGATTCTGTGGAGCTCCCTTTTTTTCTGGCAAGAAGTTCTGATTCCCTTAGTAATCCAACCCTTTCCTCTTGTCTTCTCTCTTATATTTACCATTTTTTGAGGGAAGGCTGTATCAAAATGGTTTACCATTTTTTCTAGAAAAATATTGAATTTCGAACTCAGATTTTGCTTTTCATAGACATCAGACCAGTCTTCAGTATGCAATAGTGAGTTAAAGTGGTCAATGCTTTTCTGCCTGTACATCCTTCTCTTGACCTTTAGTAAGTTATTCTTAACCGGTCTTCCTTCCTTTGTGGTGGTAAGTATTTGAGCTTTGTGGTCACTGTATCCTCTGTTAAACACTTTTACTGACCACTCCAATTTCTCTTTATCAATCAGGATTTGATCTAAACCTGTCTGACCTGTTGGTATTATTTTCGTTGCAACTTTAACTGTGGCTGTAAGGTCTGTGTTTTAATGAGATTGCCAAGGACAGTTTTCTGTTTACATTTACTAAGAAAATCTATGTTAAAGTCACCACATACTACAACATCACGCCTTGTTTTATGCAGCTTATTTAAGAAAATTTCCATTTTCCCTAAAAATACCTCAAACTTTCCCATTGGAGAGCGATACACTGTAGCTATTATCAAACTTAATTTTGGAATTTTTATCACTGTCATCTCAAAGTCTTTTTCACAACTTAGGGAGGTGATATTATCTATTTTAGGAACCTCTATATTATCTTTTACATATATGGCTACACCTCCATAGTGATCACTAGGTCTACAATAGTACTCAGCAAGATTGAAATTGTGTAGGCAGACAGATTTAATTAAGTTCTCGTCAAGCCAGTGTTCTGAAAGACACATTACGGAAATATCCTCTAATTCATGCATTAATAAAATATTTAGTTCTTCTGCTTTATTGCTTAGGGACTGAACATTTTGGTGAAAGATCTTTATTAGAGAATTTTTGGGAAAATCTACAGTGCCACCTACCTTCAGTTTAAATGTTTCTTGTTTATGCAATTTGTAGCTACCGCTTTTGACAGTAAAAAATCATTCAGATGAGGAGGCTGCCTGATGTTTCTTCTAGTTGGGGGAGATGAGGCTTCCCTAGTGATCCATTTCTCCAAGGTACTCTGACCGGCAATCTTTTTATGCTTCTTGCCACTCTTGTTTACAAGACATCAGATTTCTTCAGCCAAGAACTGTTTACCATAGTATTTCAAATGTAGGCCATGACTGGTATGCATGTCTCTGTTTAATGTACTGACATCTATTAGATTCACATAATGATATTTTTTGCACAGTTCATTTATCTCAATGTTCACTCTTTCTATCAGTTTGTTTACACATGACCAGGGCAGTAAGTCATACCTATGGGGTTGATTTACCACACTTATGTTTGTTTTCTTTAATTTGGGCAGCACACTGTCGAGAACTGTGATGAGAATTTTACCTTTGTCTCTGCCAACATCGTTTGCGGCTGCACAAATTACGACACAGTCATTAAAGTCAAGGTTTTCACATGATTTTGCAACAGACTTCATAACTTCTTCCACTCCTGCCCCTGACTTTATAAAGGCTGTGACTGTGTGTCTGTCACTTTTTCCGCCAGTTGATGACCGTGACTATCGGCAAAAATTAGTACTTTTTTGCCTTTTTGCGTTGGTCATGTTTTGAAACACTAGTAGATTTCACGGAACGTGACTCTTGCTGTTTTTTAGTAGTTTCTGGACTCACTTGCTTTCCAGCTACACTGTTTCCAGATTCGTTTGGAGTTTTGTTTGAAGCAGCTACTTTGATATGCCCAAGTTTCATGCTTGTGGCTGCTGTACTTTTTTTGTTTCCTTCACTGGTGTCCGATGTTGTTTGGAGCTAGTGTTGATAATGTTCTTCTTGATTATTACAGTCCCGATTTTCCAACTGTTTCTCTAGTTGGATTACAGTCCTTTTTAGTTCTTCTGTTAATGCCTGTTTGAGTGAACCAAACAAGTGATAGTCAGAAGGGGCAAGATCGAGAATATGGTATATGGAGGATGATCCAGTACTTCAAATTTGAGTTCCAGGAGCGTTTCAGCAATATGTGGACAGGCATTGTCATGCAACAACACAACACCTTTTGACAGCAACCCTCAGCATTTGCTTCGAACTGCAAACTTTAGCCTGGCAGTAAGCATCTCACTGTAACATACACTGTTTATTGTTGTGCCCCTTTTCCCATAATGTTCCAGTACTGGACCTAGTGCATCCCAAAAAACTGTAAGTATCAGTTTTCCTCTGAACGGTTGGGTCTTGAACTTTTTCTTGCATGGCGAATTTGGACATTTCCATTCCATGCTCTGCTGTTTACTCTCCGGCTCGTAATGATGGATCCATGTTTCGTCACCAGTAATGATCCTGTTCAAGAAGCTGTCCCCTTCATTACCATAGTGATCCAAACGCTTTTTGCAGATGTCCAAGCACATTTGTTTATGCAACTGTGTGAGTTGTTTTGGAACCCATTTTGCACAAACTTTATGAAACCTAAGTCTGTTGTGGATGATTTCGTAGGCCAAACTGTGACTAATTTGCAAACGATGTGCCACTTCATCAATAGTTAATTGTCCGTCCAAGACAATCATTTCACGTGAACACTCAATGGTTTCTTGATTTGTGGTGGTAAATGATCATCTGGCTCCTTCATTGAGTGTAACACTTGTGCGACTATTTCAGAATTTTTCAATCCATTCATAGATCCTCTATTATGGCAAAACACTGTTGCTGTACTGTACCGAAAGTCTTCAGTGAATTTCAGCCCCTGATACACCTTCCGACCACAAAAAATGGATCACAGATCATTGCTCTTCTTTGGTACAAATAGTCAGCAGAGCAGCCATGATTAACAGCACAGCAGCCATAACGAAACTAACCTACCAGCTTGAAAACTCCAAAGATATAACAACAAATAAACAAAGCATGTGTCATCAACGTAAAATGACAGTACCACCAAAATAAACAAAAATATAACTAAATTGTGGATAATAATTGACTTCCCCTCATACATAAAACTGTAACATGAGTATTGCCCCAGATAGAACATACCTGAATGGTATATCTGAAAGGTATGAATACAACCTGTTGGAGATTTATGGTTAGGTTGAAAGTACCACAGTTTGGTAATGTTGCAACAAGAGCATGCTTTGTGACAATGCAGTTCAAGTTCTTACTTAGCTTTGTCCACATTCTGGTGGTTTGCCTTACCTTTGAGAACTAATCCATTACATGTTCGGCCTCAATGTGATCGTGCTTTCTGAAGGACATATGTGTAAACCTGCAAGGAAAACTCTTTTGTAAAATTTATACATCACAGTACTATTGGGATATTTTACTTTTAACACATTCCAGAGTCTGCTCATTTTGAGATGGGGGCTTAAATACTCTTTCATTGTGCACTTTTTTCTGTACTGACTCTCATCTCTAGATTACATGTGAATGTGGACTTGAATAATCAGCCAATCTTCATCTGTGTATTTTCTATTAAATGCTCCACCTCTTCTGTCTTTGAAAACATTATCGCTGATCTGTATCTTCTGTGTCCTGACCTCTGTTTTTTTCTGCAAAATACTAAAAACATCCATAAATATCTTCTTACATATCTGTTTACGAGCACCAACACAATGAGAGACCATGAAAATCAGTGTACATTGGTGATGACTTTGTGTTGGATTGGGTATTTTCCATTTCACCAATATTCTGCTGGAATAACATTCATGAGCCCTGTAAGAACATACATTGTGTCTGCTCATCTTGCTGGTATAGTGTAGTAAACAAGTTCATCTTATGTTCCATTGATAAGAATGAAAATAATGCCCACATCTGCAAGTAACCTAAAACCAAATATTGTGACTCATTATAATATTATATTATCTGTTATCAATCAAAGTCTTACATAGATACTCTCATTGTGGAGCATTAACATTTGATGTACTGTTCCCATACCTGCATGCTTGACTGTTGCCTGGGAGATCTTTCTTTTCCTTTTCCTGTCTTGTATGATAAATCAGACACTCTTCTTTTCTTCTCCACCACTCTCCTACTTACACTTTCACATAGTCTCTTCATTGCTTTGGAATCATCACATTATCCAGACTCACAGCACATCATAACCACAGCCGCTTTCATTAACAAATGTCAACTGATGAACAGCAGAGTGCCAATGGTAGAACATGGACTTAGTGCAGATCAACATTCCTCATGGGTTGAATCCCATCTACAATTCTCCATAGAAAACTAATGGGAGCACATACAGACATAGCACTTCTTGTCAAGTAATGGGCTTGACACATACCTCCTTTTGACAGCAAAATCTTGTTTTTTTTTTTTTTTTTTACAAGAATTGCACTTGTTGTTGTTGTCTTCAGTCCTGAGACTGGTTTGATGCAGCTCTCCATGCTACTATATCCTGTGCAAGCTTCTTCATATCCCAGTACCTACTGCAACCTACATCCTTCTGAATCTGCTTAGTGTATTCGTCTCTTGGTCTCCCTCTACGATTTTTACCCTCCACGCTCCCCTCCAATGCTAAATTTGTGATCCCTTGATGCCTCAAAACATGTCCTACTAACCGATCCCTTCTTCTAGTCAAGTTTTGCCACAAACTTCTCTTCTCTCCAATCCTATTCAATACCTCCTCATTAGTTATGTGATCTATCCACCTTATCTTGAGCATTCTTCTGTAGCACCACATTTCGAAAGCTTCTATTCTCTTCTTTTCCATGTTTCACTTCCATACATGGCTACACTCCAAACAAATACTTTCAGAAACGACTTCCTGACACTTAAATCTATACTCGATGTTAAGAAATTTATCTTCTTCAGAAAAGCTTTCCTGGCCATTGCCAGTCTACATTTTATATCCTCTCTACTTCGACCATCATCAGTTATTTTACTTCCTAAATAGCAAAACTCCTTTACTACTTTAAGTGTCTCATTTTCTAATCTAATTCCCTCAGCATCACTTGACTTAATTCCACTACATTCCATTATCCTCGTTTTGCTTTTGTTGATGTTCATCTTATATCCTCCTTTCAAGACACTGTCCATTCCGTTCAACTGCTCTTCCAAGTTCTTTGCCGTCTCTGACAGAATTACAATGTCATCGGCGAACCTCAAAGTTTTTAATTCTTCTCCATGAATTTTATTACCTACTCCAAATTTTTCTTTTGTTTCCTTTACTGCTTGCTCAGTATACAGATTGAATAACATCAGGGAGAGGCTACTACCCTGTCTTACTCCCTTCCCAACCACTGCTTCCCTTTCATGTCCCTTGACTCTTATAACTGCCATCTGGTTTCTGTACAAATTGTAAATAGCCTTTCGCTACCTGTATTTTACCTCTGCCACCTTTAGAATTTGAAAGAGAGTATTCCAGTCAACATTTTCAAAAGCTTTCTCTAAGTCTACAAATGCTAGAAATGTAGGTTTGCCTTTTCTTAATCTTTCTTCTAAGATAAGTCGTAAGGTCAGTATTGCCTCACGTGTTCCAACATTTCTACGGAATCCAAACTGATCCTCCCCGAGGTCCGCATCTAGCAGTTTTTCCATTCGTCTGTAAAGAATTCGCGTTAGTATTTTGCAGCTGTGACTTATTAAACTGATAGTTCGGTAATTTTCACATCTGTCAGCACCTGCTTTCTTTGGGATTGGAATTATTATATTCTTTTTGAAGTCTGGGGGTATTTCACCTGTCTCATACATCTTGCTTAACAGTTGGTAGAGTTTTGTCATGACTGGCTCTCCCAAGGCCATCAGTAGTTCTAATGGAATGTTGTCTACTCCGGGGGCCTTGTTTTGACTCAGGTCTTTCAGTGCTCTTTCAAACTCTTCACACAGTATCTTATCTCCCATTTCGTCTGCATCTACATCCTCTTCCATTTCCATAATATTGTCCTCAAGTACATCGCCCTTGTATAAACCTTCTATATACTCCTTCCACCTTTCTGCCTTCCCTTCTTTGCTTAGAACTGGGTTGCCATCAGAGCTCTTAATATTCATACACGTGGTTCTCTTCTCTCCAAAGGTATCTTTAATTTTCCTGTAGGCAGTATCTATCGTACCCCTAGTGAGATAAGCTTCTAAGTCCTTACATTTGTCCTCTAGCCATCTCTGCTTAGCCATTTTGCACTTCCTGTCGATCTCATTTTTGAGACGTTTGTATTCCTTTTTGCCTGCTTCATTTACTGCATTTTTATATTTTCTCCTTTCATCGATTAAATTCAATATTTCTTCTGTTACCCAAGGATTTCTACTAGCCCTCGTCTTTTTACCTACTTTATCCTCTGCTGCCTCCACTACTTCATCCCTCAGAGCTACCCATTCTTCTTCTACTGTGTTTCTTTCCCCCATTCCTGTCAATTGTTCCCTTATTCTCTCCTTGAAACTCTCTACAACCTCTGGTTCTTTCAGCTTATCCAGATCCCATGTCCTTAAATTCCCACCTTTTTGCAGTTTCTTCAGTTATAACCTACAGGTCATAACCAATAGATTGTGGTCAGAGTCCACATCTGCCCCTGGAAATATCTTACAATTTAAAACCTGATTCCTAAATCTCTGTCTTACCATTATATAATCTATCTGATACCTTTTAGAATCTCCAGGATTCTTCCAGGTATACAACCTTCTTTTATGATTCTTTAACCAAATGTTAGCTATGATTAAGTTATGCTCTGTGCAAAATTCTACCAGACGGCTTCCTCTTTCATTTCTTAGCCCCAATCCATAATCACCTACTATGTTTCCTTCTCTCCCTTTTCCTACTGATGAATTCCAGTCACCCATGACTATTAAATTTTCGTCTCCCTTCACTACTTGAATAATTTCTTTTATCTCATCATACATTTCATCAATTTCTTCATCATCTGCAGAGCTAGTTGGCATATAAACTTGTACTACTGTAGTAGGCAGGGGGCTTTGTGTCTACCTTGGCCACAATAATGCGTTCACTAGGCTGTTTGTAGTAGCTTACCCGCACTCCTATTTTTTTTATTCATTATTAAACCTACTCCTGCATTACCCCTGTTTGATTTTGTATTTATAATCCTGTATTCACCTGACCAAAAGTCTTGTTCCTCCTGCCACCGAACTTCACTAATTCCCACTATATCTAACTTTAACCTATTCATTTCCCTTTTAAGTTTTCTAACCTACCTGCCCGATTAAGGGATCTGACATTACACGCTCCGATCCATAGAATGCCAGTTTTCTTTCTCCTGATAACAGCGTCCTCCTGAGTAGTCCCCGCCCGGAGATCCAAATGGGGGACTATTTTACCTCCGGAATATTTTACCCAAGAGGACGCCATCATCATTTAATCATACAGTAAAGCTGCATGTCCTAGGGAAAAATTACGGCTGTAGTTTCCCCTTGCTTTCAGCCGTTCGCAGTACCAGCACAGCAAGGCCGTTTTGGTTAATGTTGCAAGGCCAGATCAGTCAATGATCCAGACTGTTGCCCCTGCAACTACTGAAAAGGCTGCTGCCCCTCTTCAGGAACCACATGTTTGTCTGGCCTCTCAACAGATACCCCTCCGTTGTGGTTGTACCTACAGTGCGACTATCTGTTTCGCTGAGGCACGCAAGCCTCCCCACTAACGGCAAGGTCCATGGTTCATGGGGGGGGGGGGGGGGGGGGGGGGGGGGAAGTGCGCTTAGCCCCTTTTAAAATTCTAGTCCTCATTTCATCTCAACCTGGAACTTACATAATAAGAGAAATAGTTGCACTTAGCCCCTTTTAAAATTCTAGTCCTCAATTCATCTCAACCTGGAACTTACATAATAAGAGAAATAGTTGCACTTAGCCCCTTTTAAAATTCTAGTCCTCAATTCATCTCAACCTGGAACTTACATAATAAGAGAAATAGTATTATTATGGTGCAAAAACACAACTGTCCTGCTGCCAACCCCCTCCATTTCATTTTCCTGTCAGGTAACCTGTAGGTAGGGAAAGTGAGTATATCCCAATATATCATTTATATTACTGTAATTATTACTGTAATTATTTATATTACTGTAATTCACTGCGCTCTGTTAGAAAGGAGGCATCTAAGAAATTAGTTGTAGCTTCGAGCACACCAACATTTTCATTTATTTTTCACACATCATTAACGAGTGGGGAGAGAAAAATTTTTGTTTCTTTCAGGCAACACATGCACTTTATTGAATGCTGTCAGCAAACTGCAGTCGAACAGCCCGTATAATAAGTGAAGTACTGAGATTGTGGCTATTTGTATTACTACTGTGCAGAGTTTTGTGGAAGAATTTACTAATGGAAATAAATAGTAAAGTAATGCAGTTGCCTATAATTGGTTTTTATTTGTCAGTCTGGGTTTGTTGAATCTTTCATACACAGTCAGTTTCAGATTTACATACACTCCATCTCCATGTCTGCTTTTGAAACAAAGAAACTTGCCACATTAGAAGCTAAGTGACCTCCTTATGACCAAACTATACATAAATCCATAACCTGTCGTTTACAGTGTAAAAATTCTCATATAATTACTTACTTGATAAGAAAGTGTGGTTGTAATTACAAATCAGGTAATCTATTTTCTAAGTATTAATAAAAAGAATTCTTTCCAGATGTCGATTCCTCTAGTAATGGCATGGCTGTTAAGTTCTCAGGGAAGACATTCTTCAGAATTCCAAATAAGATACACAAAAGGTAAGAGTCCTCTTTAAAGCTCAAATTCTATATAATAATTATTTTAATATAAAGTATAAGCACTTAAAAACACAGTTAATACCATTTTGTACTAAGCAGGAAGCAGCTGATGTCATTGCCATTGGGCAGAAATAAGGATGAGCTACTGAAAATGATTCACCACTCTGATAGATATGTGAGATGGAGAAAAGTGAAATCAAAAGAAAAATTATGATCTACACAAGAGACAGAAAACAAAATGCAATTGTGCATTTTAAAGCTGATAAGCTGACACTTGTAAATGTGTTCAAGTATGCATACACGAGAAGCTGTATCACAGCAGATGGAACAAGTACAACTAGTGCGAAAAAAGGAGTATCTCAGCTATTAGAATCACTTGGGAAAAAATATAACATGGAACTGTGTGTCCCTAGATAGCAAAAAAACTATTTGATAACAGTTATTCTTCTGCGGCTCACAAATGTGGACACTGAGGAAGGTGGAAAATAAACATCTGCGAGCTCTTGAGATGTGCTGCTGGAATAGGAGTTATAGATACTGTGAGCAGGATAGCAGAAGAGACAAGGAGCCTACTCCATAAAGACATTGATACAAGAAACAAAATGATTAACTGGGTGAAGATTTTAACGTGTTTTTGGGTGTTTGGATCATCCTATTAGTTCCTCGGTCAGCCAGCCATGTTTATGGCATCCACTGCTTTATTAATGCTGTTAATTTACAACAATGGTATGAACAGATATACTGGACAATGTGGGTGATTTTTTTTTATGGCTGAGGCTTTGCTTGTCATTTTATCAAGAGTAACTACATATACGACAGTACAACAATCTTGAGAAAGGGCACTGAAGACCAGATTGTTTAGCACCCACCAGTTTTAAATCCATCCACCCATCCATTCATTAGGCACTAACCTTGTCATTCCTCTCAATTTACTACTCTGATCCAGGAAGTGATAAGGGCTAGAAGAGGTAAGGGCATTCAAGTCAGGAATATATGGATGAGGTTAAAGCTCATAGGAAGTACAAAAATGTGGAAAGATTAGGTACACTGTCACAAAAATAACTATAATATAACGTTTAGAAACAAATTTCAATGAGTTTTGCTTGACAGCTTCTTTCCATCTATTGGCTAATTTTTGAGTAGACGATATTTATATGTAAGAATAGGTGAGTCTATATGTGCATGTATGTGTGTTTCCATTAAATATTTGAACACAAGTTTTTCAAACATGAGGATAAGCAGCCACTCATCAGCAAATGATTGGTAAATAGTTGAAACCATCCAAACACAGACTTTTATGACTGTAACAACACTGATTATGTTTGGCTGCTCCTTGGACTAATCTTAATGTTCAGCTACTATTTATCTATCCCTTCTACTTTATATTTATGATTACAGACTCATACTCTTAAGAAAAGAATGATGTAAAAATAAAGGCATTTTTGCTATTTACTTGTTTGTTACCTGCAAGCATATAATTCTGATGTTCAGATAACTTAGGAAGGCTGTCTGGTTGAAGATTGTTTTCATTTGGTTTTTCATTTCTAAGGATTGTGATTAAGACATTGAACTTTTATTCAGGAAGATCAGATTCCAAATAGTCCAAGACACTGCAGAATGATTTCGATAAAGCACTTCAGATGACTATCAGATTGGTTCCTTTGATAAGGCTGTGGCCAGTTTCCTGGAACTTCTTTATCCAGACAAACTTGTCCTCTAATGGCTTTAATGTCAAAGAGAAATTAAACTCTAATATTGAACATTTTTCCATCCTAATCTCCCTTGATAAGTGTCATTAATTAATATGAAGTGTTTTATGTTCTTGGTAAAGAATGAGAATTCCACAGAATCAAAGCAGTCTACCAAGAATCTCATGAAACTACTAGATGCTAATTCTATTTGCAAAGCACTGTATTTTTTCAGATTAATTCTTTTTCTCCTTATCCTTTGTCTATTATTACTACTACTAGTATCACTGCTAATTCTAGTACTACTACTTCTATACATCAGTGTACTTCAGACTGTTCCCTCTACACAGGCTGTTTAGATTCATCTGGCTTTTAATCCTGTTATCATTCATGAGTTCCACACTGCATAAATCCATCACACAGCTGCACTTTCCCCTCTCAGATTTAAAGAAATCAGTAATTGTTTGTTCACTGATTATATGTGTTCATAGGTTTGTATAATTTGTACACAAAAAACATTTCACTAAAATCTGTTACTAATGACTGATATAACTTAAATGATTAACATACTAAAATGTGAGCTTCTGTTTAACTTTATTCATACATTTACTTCATCTAACATACTAACCACATCAATCTTTCTGTCACTTCTATGCAGCACTAACATATCTCTAAGCACAAACTACACTGATTTAAGTTCACGAGAAGAAGATGAAGAATATGAAATTTATAATGATTATGACACTCATGGTGTGGATGACATGTATGATGAAGATGACACAGAATTCTTTGACAAAGGGTAAGTGTAAAATAAAATCTCTCTCTAGATAACGTCTCTTGTATGAACAGTACTGCCTGTCAAGTTCCAACTCTCCATTTAGCGTCCACATATCCTCCTAGCCTGGATGTGCCTGCCTCTCTTCTCCTCAATACACAACATATACTCTGTACATTTCCTCATTTCCCTAATCATGGAGATACTGAAATCCTTAAAGAGGTAGATCTTGAAGACAGATGCAAGCTATTCCATGAAAGCCTACTTGCAAAGTTTCAGAAATCAACAAACCAGCTAAGTGAGGAATCTGCTAACAGACTACAACCCCCTACATATTCATCACATAAGGAATTCAAACACAAAGTTAGACTAATTACAGCATGCAAAGAGGGACACTACATACAATGCTCCATACAAGAATGGAATGAAAAGAAGCCCTAATATGTAACACAATGGGAACTGCCATCTTTCCTGTACTTTGGAAGTGCCCTCTGCCATGTATTTCACAGCTATTTGCAGAATGAAGGTGTAGGTGTCAGTGTTTATGTTGATTTTTCTTATGCTAATCATCAAGAATTACTCCTTGTCAGCACAAAAGTTCAAATAATTAGACTAAAAAGGAATGGAATTGTTTTTTTCTCTGTGGATGTATTTTGTTTGCAATCATTCATAACAGTTAACTATATTCAGTCCCTTAGTTCTGGCTGTTCTAACTCAAGTGCCCACCTGTGGGCAGCCAGGTGCCCAGGAGCCCAGGCCAATAGGGATAGGCAAACAGCTGATGTGTGGGTAGTTAGGCAGCCAGGCAGGAGCACATGTTATCATACTCCAGTAGCCAAGACACATGGGCAGGGGTGACCAAGTGGTTCACACATGCACAAAAAGCACGTAATTGGGCCACCTGGTGGGCAGCATATCACACCTGCACCAGACTGTGGGCATCTGAGAGTGCTCGTATCCTATAGAGTAGGGTTGAACTTCCTTAGTTACTTCCAATCAAATGTAGTCAGTTAGATATGTATTTGTTTGTATGAGGATGATGAAGGGTTCGTGTGAGTGGCTATCAGTAAACTGCAACCAATGCAGGAAAATGTGTTATTCTGCAATTAATCAAATTCAGTTGTTGACCCAAATCTACATAAGGCTAAACTGTTTATTTAGTTCATGCTACTCTTTTTGGGAACTCCCTCCACCCCTACTAGCCCTAATTAGTTCATTATCAGCATGACAGTAAACCCTTACCTTCCTTCCTTGTTTCTTTCAGAACTGCCTAGTTCACCCCCAATATTAGTATAATCTGCCACTACTATTTGCATGGAATTTGACTATATCATCATCAGCAGCAGCAGCCATTTGTCATCCTTTTTTGATAAAATTATTTAATTGGATAGATAAAAAAAATCTACTCACCAAGCAACGGAAGAGCACACACATAAAAGACTGTTGTGACTGGCAAGCTTTCGGAGCCAGTGGCTCCTGTTTCAGGCAGAAGGGGAAGGAAGAAGGGTGAAGGAAAAGGACAGGAGAGCTCTAGGAAAAGGGACAGATTTTCAGAAAGTCACCCAGAACTGTGGGTCAGGGGAGACTTACCATATAGTTAGTGACCCATGGTTCTGGATGACTTTCTCAAAATCTACCCCTTTTCCTAGAGCTCTCCTGTCCTTTTCCTTCACCCTCCTTCCTTCTCCTTCTGCCTGAAGAAGGAGCCACTGACTCCAAAAACTTGCCAAGCATAACAGTCTTTTATGTGTGTGTTCTGCCACTGCTTGGTGAGTAGATTTTTTTATCCATCGAATTAAATAATTTGTCATCCTTTGCTGGAGAAAGGCCAAATGTTGACTTTTCTGTGCTTTTAAGTCTCCACCAACATGCATCCATACTGCTGTTGTTTGTTTCCTTATGTCAAGTATGTACTTATCATTAGGTCATTGTCTTGGTCTTTTTTAGTATCTGGAAATCCAGCTAAGAACTCCCTTAGTTCACCTTCCATTCACACACCTTGCTTCATCACCTTTGCACTTCCTTTTTATTTTCAGTACATTCATTATTATGTCTTCCTCTCAATTGTACTGCATAGTTCATCTGTTTATCTTATTGTCTCTCCTAGTAATTCCCTACATGCATCACCATTCTTCAGTGAAATGTCATTAGATTATTAATGGTTTCTTGCACTAAAAGTCCATGTGTCACTGTCATAAGTCAGTACCGGTAATAGACATTGACTGAAGACATTGTGTTTTAGTCATATCAAGAGCTTTGTTTTGAGTACTCTATTTAATTTACAAAAAGCATTCTAAACCTGTCTTACTATACTTTTTTTTCTTTTCCCGTTCATCCAGTCATTGTCTTCAGCTGCTCAAATAAAAAACAGAATCAATTGATTCTATGACTTCACTCTTAATCTGCACTTTTTGTTTTATATGTTCATGGCACATTATTTTAGACTTATTATTGTTAATTTCAATATTAATATACATTTTTATATTCAACAATTGTCAGTAATAATATTGTTTTCCAACATATTCAAAATCTTTGTGTTTTCTATTACAGGAGGAAGGGTGAGCGAATGAATCGTTACGAAATAGTCTTCCGAACAACAGAGCTCAATGGTTTATTGTTGTGGCTGGGTAAAGGGAGAAACAACAAAGGACATCATTTTGGAGTGACTGTGGCTGATGGGTTCCCAGAAATGAGGTTCAATCTTGGCAAAAAGCAAGCTACTCTCCAAGTTTCTAAATCAAAGGTAGATATAATTTTTTGCAATTCCAGCAAGTAGAGACAGCACAGTTTCTCACTATGATAATTAATTACTACCTAGTAGTGACTGAAGACACACCGAGTTGATGCTTCAAATCAGCCCATACACTGCAGCAGAATGAAAATTGATTTTGAACACCTAGACTAGCTTTGGATTATTTGTTTCATTAAAATGCTCTATGAGGATTAAAGGACATTGTGCAACAGCATTAACAGTTTGTTTATAGGCACATTGTCCTTCAATGATTTAAATGTAAAATCAGTTGTCAATAGTTCATCTGACCATATTAGTCAAATCTTAACAATAAAATATACTGAAAAGTTACCAAGACAGCATAGAAGAAAAGTGCTATATCATAAAATCATAAACAATAACTCAGTTATGATGTTTAGAAGAAATTATGGAAAGAATATTGGGAAGAACTGTATAAGGCAACAGAGTAAATGCAAAATTTAACTCTTAAAAAAATTACAGCACTTTGAGTTTTGTTTTCCTCTAAAAAACAAAGATACAAATGCACAAAAATAAGAATATGCCACAGTTAATTCTTGGGATTAAAATAACTTGAAATAGAAAGAAAAAGCTTTACCACATTCACAGAAAAATTCGCTACAGAGCGAAAAGCTCATTATGGAAACATCCCCCAGGCTGTGGCTAAGCCATGTCTCCACTATACCATTTCTTCCAGAAGTGATAGTTCTGCAAGTTTTGCAGATGGATTGAGATTCATGCTTGGTTAGCTCAGTCAGTAGAGCACTTGTCCATGGAAGGCAAAGGTCTCATGTTTGAGTTCTGGTTTGGCACACATTTTAATATGCCAGGAAGTTTCATAATTAAAGAAGTATGATAAGGAATATATAGTTTTGCTACATTTATTATGGCCTCACACAATGGTGAATAATCAGTTGACATAATTTCAAAGTTAAAACAGTTGAACGGTTGTTGCTTTTTCATATGGTCAGTTCACAGATGTGGATGTTAGTGGTATACTTTGTAAATATAGTTTCATCAGTTGATTGTGACAGACAGTACATCTATAATACTTCGATTGCACAGTGTTTCTAAGCAACAGTGTCATCAACAATGCCTTTCAGTATTCTGAACAAGACAGTTAGTCGAAAGAAGCAGAGCTATTAAAAATTTTATACAAGCATTTGACTGAAATAAACTTTATTATTAGAATATGTGGCATCTCACAAGGGTCAGTACTGTACCCACTGATGTTCTCACTTTGAAATATAGTTCAACAAATGTGTTGTTTGCTCTTGATACAAACATGTTAATTAAGGGGTCCCTGTTAGGCATGGTTAAATGATATAGTAGCTGAAAAGCCTTATGACTGATTCACTACAAACAGTTTAAGTATTAATCTCATGAGGAGTCATATTATATGATTTTAGACAAGCAAAAATTATCTGCTACCTTTAGCATGGACACACACTAAAAGAACACTGTGTGTAAATTTTCGTGGTATCCAGCTCAACCAAAAGTTAAAATGGAGTCAAGACAGATAAACTAATCAAGAAATTCAGATCAACATGCTTTCCTTATAATAATTTTGTGTTGCCTTAGACGTATTTCAGACTGTGTAGAATTAGATTAAGAGTGTTGGCTTACTTTGAATATTTTCAGCCCCTGTTGTCTTATGGAAGTATCATTGTGGCAGTCTACCTAAAATGAATAAGGTATTTATTAAGCAGAATGAGCAGTCAAAAAATTGTGTAAGGCAGATAATTATATATCTTGCAGTAATCTTCTTAAGAGTCCTGAACTTCTTTCACTCTCTTCCCAGTGCTTTTATTCCTTACAGGTTTTTGTTCCAGACAGTAAAAAATGTGACTATGACTCAGAGTGGAATTATGTACTTAAACTCAAAACTAATCTCTCATCCAATTGAACATAAATTTAAAAAATGTGTCTCATTAGGTGCACTTTACTCTCTCATAACTAGTTTCCCCTACCCCCATGAACCATAGACCTTGCCATTGGTGGGGAGGCTTGCATGCCTCAGCGATACAGATGGCCGTACCATAGGTGCAACCACAGCGGAGGGATATCTGTTGAGAGGCCTGACAAACGTGTGGTTCCTGAAGAGGGGCAGCAGCCTTTTCAGTAGTTGCAGGGGTAACAGTCTGGATGATTGACTGATCCAGCCTTGTAACATTAACCAAAACGGCCTTGCTGTGCTGGTACTGCAAACGGCTGACAGCAAGGGGAAACTACAGCCGTAATTTTTCCCGAGGACATGCAGCTTTACTGTATGTTTAAATGATGATGACATCCTCTTGTGCAAAATATTCCGGAGGTAAAATAGTCCCCCATTCGGATCTCTGGGCGGGGACTACTCAAGAGGACATCGTTATCAGGAGAAAGAAAACTGGCATTCTACGGATCGGAGTGTGGAATGTCAGATCCCTTAATCGGGCAGGTAGGTTAGAAAACTTAAAAAGGGAAATGGATAGGTTGAAGTTAGATATAGTGGGAATTAGTGAAGTTCGGTGGCAGAAGGAACAAGACTTTTGGTCAGGTGAATACAGGATTATAAATACAAAATTAAATAGGAGTAATCCAGGAGTAGGTTTAATAATGAATAAAAAAATAGGAGTGCGGGTAAGCTACTACAAACAGCATAGTGAACGCATTATTGTGACCAAGATAGACACAAAGCCCATGCCTACTACATTAGTACAAGTTTAAATCCCAACTAGCTCTGCAGATGATGAAGAAATTGATGAAATGTATGATGAGATAAAAGAAATTATTCATGTAGTGAAGGGAGACGAAAATTTAATAGTTATGGGTGACTGGTATTTGAGAGTAGCAAAAGGTAGAGAAGGAAACATAGTGGGTGAATATGGATTGAGGGAGAGAAATGAAAGAGGAAGCCGTCTGGTAGAATTTTGCACAGAGCATAACTAATCATAGCTAACACTTGGTTCAAAAATCATAAAAGAAGGTTGTATGCATGGAAGAATCCTGGAGATACTATAAGGTATCACACAGATTATATAATGGCAAGAAAGAGATTTAGGAACCAGGTTTTTAATTGTACGACATTTCTAGGGGCAGATGTCGACTCTGACCACAATCTATTGGTTATGAACTGCAGATTACACTGAAGAAACTGCAAAAAGGAGGGAATTTAAGGAGATGGGACCTGGATAAACTGACTAAACCAGAAGTTGTACAAAGTTTCAGGGAGAGCATAAGGGAACAATCGACAGGAATGGGGAAAAGAAGTACAGTAGAAGAAGAATTGGTAGCTCTGAGGGATGAAGTAGTGAAGGCGGCAGAGGATCAAGTAGGTAAAAAGACGAGGGGTAGTAGAAATCCTTGGGTAACAGAAGAAATATTGAATTTAATTGATAAAAGCAGAAAATATAAAACTGCAGTAAAGGTAGCAGGCAAAAAGGAATACAAACGTCTCAGAAATAAGATCGACAGGAAGTGCAAAATGGCTAAGCAGGGATGGCTAGAGGACAAATGTTAGGATGTAGAGGCTTATCTCACTAGGGATAAGATAGATACTGCCTGCAGGAAAATTAAGTAGAGCTTTGGAGAAAAGAGAACCACTTGTATGAATATCAAGAGCTCAGATGGAAACCCAGTTATAAGCAAAGAAGGGAAAGCAGAAAGGTGGAAGCAGTACTTCAGGACAATATTATGGAAATGGAAGAGGATGTAGATGAAGACGAAATGAGAGATACGATACTGTGTGAAGAGTTTGACAGAGCACTGAAAGACCTGAGTTGATACAAGGCCCTGGAGTAGACAACATTCCATTGGAACTACTGACGGCCTTGGGAGAGCCAGTCCTGACAAAACTCTACCATCTGGTGAGCAAGATCTATGAGACAGGTGAAACACCCTCAGACTTCAAGAAGAATTTAATAATTCCAATCCCAAAGAAAGCAGGTGTTGACATATGAGAAAATTACCGAACTATCAGTTTAATAAGTCACAGCTGCAAAATACTTACGCGAATTCTTTACAGATGAATGGAAAAACTGGTAGAAGCCGACCTCAGCGAAGATCAGTTTGGATTCCACAGAAATGTTGGAACACGTGAGGCAATAATGACCCTACGACTCACCTTAGAAAATAGATTAAGGAAAGGCAAACCTACATTTCTAGCATTTGTAGACTTAGAGAAAGCTTTTGACAACGTTGACTGGAATACTCTCTTTCAAATTCTAAAGGTGACGGGGGTAAAATACAGGTAGTGAAAGGCTATTTACTATTTGTACAGAAACCAGATGACAGTTATAAGAGTCGAGGGGCATGAAAGGGAAGTGGTGGTTGGGAAGGGAGTGAGACAGTGTTGTAGCCTCTCCCCGATGTTATTCAATCTGTATATTGAGCAAGCAATAAAGGAAACAAAAGAAAAATTCGATGTAGGTATTAAAATCCATGGAGAAGAAATAAAAACATTGAGGTTCGCCGATGACATTGTAATTCTGTCAGAGACAGCAAAGGACTTGGAAGAGCAGCTGAATGGAATGGACAGTGTCTTGAGAGGAGTGTATAAGATGAACATCAACAAAAGCAAAATGAGGATAATGAAATGTAGTGGAATTAAGTCAAGTGATGCTGAGGGAATTAGATTAGGAAATGATACACTTAAAGTAGTAAAGGAGTTTTGCTATTTGGGGAGCAAAATAACTGATGATGGTCGAAGTAGAGAGGATATACAATGTAGACTGGCAATGGCAAGGAAAGCGTTTCTGAAGAAGAGAAATTTGTTAACATCGAGTATAGATTTAAGTGTCAGGAAGTCGTTTCTGAGAGTATTTGTATGGAGTGTCGCCATGTATGGAAGTGAAACATGGATGATAAATAGTTTAGACAAGAAGAGAATAAAAGCTTTTGAAATGTGGTGCTACAGAAGAATGCAGAAGATTAGATGGGTAGATCACATAACTAATGAGGAGGTATTGAATAGAATTGGGGAGAAGAGGAGTTTGTGGCACAACTTGAAAAGAAGAAGGGACCAGTTGGTACGACATGTTCTGAGGGAGACCAGGAGATGAGTACACTGAGGAGATTCAGAAGGATGTAGGTTGCAGTAAGTACTGGGAGATGAAGAAGCTTGCACAGGATAGAGTAGCATGGAGAGCTGCATCAAACCAGTCTCAGGACTGAAGACAACAAGAACAACAAACTAGTATCCATTGATAGAACAGATGTCACAAAAATTACAGCACTTTAAAAATTAAGAGTCAGATATGATGGAATTTAGCAAATGAACTGAACACGGGGCAGCTTTAAAACACTGTTTCGATCAAAGAATTTATTTTCTGAGAGATCAACATATACAAAATTATTATGTCATTATGTCACTATTGTGTAATAGAGGTACTGTCAGTTCATGTGAGTAATATGAAGAACACAGTGGCATGTGATCCCATAAATGCTGCTGCTTTTGATTTCCAAGGATGTGAACATAAAAACTTCTTACAAAGACACTCAGATCTATGGAGGAGGGTGTAAGCCACAAGGTGCATTCCAAACATAATTTCTGATAATCAGGGCAAGAGATCATTAACCTGACCACTCCATGCACAAAATTTTTCTGTTTAAGATATCTGTCTGTGAAATGAGTCCTATTGTTTTCTAAGAAAGAAATTTTTCTTGCTGAATGGGCTTGAGAATATCGTTAAACCTCATATATGCCATCCCTACATACATGTAGTCACAGTTTCAATTATAAACATGTGGAGGCCTGTGTATTCACCCAGAGGGACAACAATGTCCATACCTACAGCCACCACCACATAAATACAGCCTCATCTGAAGTCATATATTTCATGGATATTTGATACATAACATATTTGTAGACTTGTCAAACCACACCATTTCCTTTTACTCTGTGAGTTAAACTAAGATTTACTTGTGGACACACAGTCATCTATTGATTTACAGACCAGCTTACATGTTATAGTACCCACAGCAAAAGCTGTCTCATGTGATGATTTGTGAAGTTTACAAATACAGCTTTTTTGCCAGGAATGTGTTTGAGATATGCAAACAGTACTATATCATTCTTCCTGTGACTGCGGAAATGGTAAATTCTACTTGGGATGGCTTCATAACCCTACCCCTTCAAGGACATTGGTGTTCATTACAAGCTTTGACAAACATTCTGGATATCAAATCTGTTGTTAAAAGTAGTTTCCACAGTGTATCAACACTGAAAGTACAGACATATAACTACTTTCTACCTGTTTTCTGAGTGTGACCTACCTCTGGCCCTCAGTCCCATTTTAGCAGGTAAGTGATGTTTCAAAACCACTCAAGCAGATGACTAATCAAACTTCCACAATTTTGGCTGTCATCACATTCTTGAATATGTAATTTGTCACGAACAACACATACCAAGAACAGTGTAGCAACTCTAGTTCATATCTGGTATTTTCTTTTTATATTGCTACTGTGGTAACAAGATAAAGGAATTCCAAGTTTGTTGTCTTATTTTTCTTATTTCGTTGAAGTTTTGCAGTTTTTCCATACTTCATAATACTACTGCTACTACTACTACTACTAATGCAGCTCAAATTGGGTTTCACACACATTCTTGCTAGAAAAATGGGAAGGGGGTTAGTTTGAATAAATCTTTACTAGACATTATCCTATTGGAGGTGGTCAGTTAGTTATTTATTCCATAGATCAAATTCACAATAAATATTACAGTGAGATATGTGTCAACAGGACAAACACGGAACACTTAAATACAACTAACTAAAAAAATATTAATATTTGGATGGCTATATGCTGACCATTTACAGCTTCTTTTTTGGTGACTAATTATCTCTACTGATGAATTCCTCTGTAGTAATGAATGAGTTGGGAGAGAGCTCTTTAATTTATGATTGAAAATATTTTTGCCATCTGTCATTCATAATATTTACATTGTGAAAGAATTTTATAGTCGCAAATTTCACCTCTTTGTACGCCAAGGTTAGGTTCATTGAAGGGTAATGCAGATCATTTATCTGTCTCATTTGCAGTTTTGAATATCACTGTTATTCCAAAATTTAGGTGGGTTGTTGATAATTTCATAAATTTTTATTATCAGTCATACAGTATATATGTACTGTGAGGGTGCAATTAATGTTCCTCTCTGCTTAAAGAGATAGCTGCATGATGTACTTGTGCGAACTCTATACACACTTCTTATTACTTTGTTTTCTACAATGAATACTTCTTGAGCAAGTGAGGAGTTACCCCACAATACTAACCCATAAAGAGGTAAGTGAATCAAAATATGCAAAATGTGGTTATAGTAGGAAAGTCCTTGGTCCCACCACCTTATATTTTGAGTAAAAATCATCAGTAATGGCGGCCGAAGACTTCCAGCATAAGAAGTCACCCTCATTCAGCCAACAGCCTTGTCAAAGAGGTCAAAGGAGTAGACAGAGGTTCAGGGCACTCTCTTGCCTTTAAGTGGGAAATTGCCCAAAAGGCAGAAGAATCACCAATGATCAATGGCATGAGGATGCAGAAGGCTATGGAAACCACTGCACTAAAGACACATAATGTGTATCCACAGAACATGTGGCTGGTAATTGAAAAGCAACATGATGATCTCTCCATTGGCAAAAGGTTCCAAAATAGTCCCGTCCCACATTTCAATCTCTGGAAGGTGACTGCCGAAAAGGAGATGACCATGAGAAAAAGACTGCATAACTAATGAAAAGATAACATTCTTTTCTGGTCAGACAAATATAGGGCAATATCAACAGCAGCAGAAAATGGTAGAACTGGAGTAGGATTCATTATTAATAGGAAGGGAGGACAGAAAGTGAGTTATTGTGAACAGCTCAATTAAAGGATCATTCTCATCAGTATCGACAGCAGACCAACACTGACAATAACAGTTCAGATATGCAGGCTGACATCACAACAGAGAATGAAGAGGTAGAAAAAGTATCTGAGGATGCTTAATAAGTAATTTAAGTACATAAGTGGAGATAAAAATCTAATTAATATTCATGGGGGACTGGAAAACAGGGTTGTACAGGAAGGTGTAGAAGAAATGGTCACTGGAGCATGTGGAAAACACCAGGAGCTACAGAAAGATTTCAGTTAGACTACACCATGGTCTGATTCCAAAATCAGATACTGGTTTGTAAGGTATACCCAGGAGCAGATGTAGATGCAGATCACAATTTAGTAACGATGAAGAGCAGCTTGAAGTTTAAGAGATTAGTCATGTACAATCAGTGTGCAAAGAAGTGGGCTATGGAAGTTCTCAGTAATGAGGAGATTCAGTTGAATTTCTTTGAGGCTATGGGCACTGTGATAATGAGTAACTCAATAGGCTGTACAGTTCAAGAGGAATGGACATATTTAAAGAGGGGAAAGAAACCAGGGATAACAGATAATATGCTTCAGCTGATCAACAAAAGAAGGAAATAAAAAAATGTTCAGAGAAATTCAGGAATACAAAAATACAAGTCACTTATGAATTAAATAAATAGGAAGTGCAGGTAAAACGAGACAAAATGGCTGTATGAAAAATGTGAAGAAGTCAAAAAAGAAATGATTGTTGGAGGGATGGATTCAGCATACAAACAATCTTGAGTGAAATTAACAACAAGGGCAGTAACATTAAGAGTTCCATGGAAACTCCACAGTTAAATGCAGAGGAGAGAGCAAATAGATGAAAGGAGTACACTGAAGGCCTCTACAAGGGGGAAGACCTGTCTGGTGATGTGACAGAAGAAGAAACATGAGTTGACAGTAAAGAGACAGGGTATCCAGTATTAGAATCAGAATTTAAAAGAGCTTTGCAATACTAAAGATCAAATACGGCAGAAGAGGTAGATAACATTCCATTGGAATTTCTAAAATCATTGGGGCAAGTAGTAACAAAATGACCATTCACCTCAGTGTGTAGAATGTACGATATTGGCAATATAACATCTGACTTTTGGAAAACATCATCCAAATAACTCCGCAGATAGCAAGAGCTTACAAGTGTGAGAATTATCAAACAATCAGCTTAACAGATCATGCATCCAAGTTGCTGACAAGAATAATATACAGAAGAATGGAAAAGAAAATTGAGGATCTGTTAAACGATGATCAGTTGAGCTTTAGGTAAAGGCACCAGAGAGGCAGTTGTGATGTTGCAGTTGATAATGGAAGGAAGACTGAAGAAAAATCAAGACACATTCACTGGATTTATCAACCTGGAAAAAGCATTCGACAATGTAAAACGGTGTAAGATGTTCAAAATTCTGATAAAAATAGGGGTAAGCTCTAAGGAAAGGTGGGTAATATGCAATATGTACAAGAACTAAGGGGAACAATAAGACTGAAAGACCCAGATCAGAGTGCTCAGGTTAAAAAGGGTGGAAGGCATGGATGCAGTCTTTTGCCCATACTGTTCAATGCATACATTGAAGAAGCAATGAGGAAATTTTAAAAAAGGTTCAAGAGTGGAATTAAAATACAAGGTGAAAGGACATCAATGATAAGATTCACTGATGATGTTGCTATCCTCAATGAAAGTGAAGAAGAATTGCAGGATGTGTTAAATGGAATAAACAGGCTAATCAGTATAGAATATGGATTAAGAGTAAACGAAGAAAGACAAAAGTAATGAGAAGTAGCAGAAATAAGAACATTGAGAAACACTAAGCATTGCAATTGGAAATCATGAAGTAGACAAAGTTCAGGAATTCTGCTACCTAGGCAGAAGAATAACCTATGAGGGATGGAGCAAGGACATAGAAAGAAGAATAGCACTAGCAAAAAATGCGTTCCTAACCAAGAGAAGCCTGCAAGAACCAAACATAGGTCTTAACTTGAGGAAGAAATTTCTGAGAAAGTATGTTTGGAGCACAGCATTGTATGGTAGTGAGATGTGGACTATGGGAGATGTAAACAGAAGAAAATTGAATCCCTTGAGTTGTGGTGCTACAGAAGAAAGTTCAAAATTAGGTGGACTGATAAGATAAGGATTGAGGATGTTCTCTGCAGAACCAGCAACGAAAAGAACATATGAAAAATTGTTGACAAGACAAAGGGACACGATGATAGGACATGTGTTAAGAAATCAGAAGATAACTTCCATGTTACTAGAGGGAGCTGTAGGCCGTAAAAACTGAAAACTGTAGAGGAAGACAGAGACTGGAATACATCCAGCAGATAACTGAGGATGTAGGGTGAAATTGTTATTCTGAGAGGAAAAGCTTGGCACAGGAGAGGAATTTGAGGTAGGTGGCATCAAATCAATCAAAAGACTGACGTCTTTAAAAAAAAGGTTTGGTAGAATGTAGTAAATACTTTAGAAGTACAGAAGACCACTCTCTGAAAAGCAGAAGCACTGAGTCATTGACAGGTACCCAAAAATCAAGAAAACTTGCTAGCTTTTGGAATAAACCCTTTCTAGAGATAGAGTAGAAAAACACACACTTCCACTCCCACATACACTCCTGGAAATTGAAATAAGAACACCGTGAATTCATTGTCCCAGGAAGGGGAAACTTTATTGACACATTCCTGGGGTCAGATACATCACATGATCACACTGACAGAACCACAGGCACATAGAAACAGGCAACAGAGCACGCACAATGTCAGCACTAGTACAGTGTATATCCACCTTTCGTAGCAATGCAGGCTGCTATTCTCCCATGGAGACGATCGTAGAGATGCTGGATGTAGTCCTGTGGAACTGCTTGCCATGCCATTTCCACCTGGTGCCTCAATTGGACCAGCGTTCGTGCTGGACGTGCAGACCGTGTGAGACGACGCTTCATCCAGTCCCAAACATGCTCAATGGGGGACAAATCCGGAGATCTTGCTGGCCAGGGTAGTTGACTTACACCTTCTAGAGCACGTTGGGTGGCACGGGATACATGCGGACGTGCATTGTCCTGTTGGAACAACAAGTTCCCTTGCCGGTCTAGGAATGGTAGAACGATGGGTTCGATGATGGTTTGGATGTACCGTGCATTATTCAGTGTCCCCTCGACGATCACCAGAGGTGTACGGCCAGTGTAGGAGATCGCTCCCCACACCATGATGCCAGGTGTTGGCCCTGTGTGCCTCGGTCGTATGCAGTCCTGATTGTGGCGCTCACCTGCACGGCGCCAAACAAGCATACGACCATCATTGGCACCAAGGCAGAAGCGACTCTCATCGCTGAAGACGACACGTCTCCATTCATCCCTCCATTCACGCCTGTCACGACACCACTGGAGGCGGACTGCACAATGTTGGGGCGTGAGCGGAAGAAGGCCTAAGGCTGTGTGGGATCGTAGCCCAGCTTCATGGAGACGGTTGCGAATGGTCCTCGCCGATACCCCAGGAGCAACAGTGTCCCTAATTTGCTGGGAAGTGGTGGTGCGGTCCCCTACGGCACTGCGTAGGATCCTACGGTCTTGGCGTGCATCCGTGCGTCGCTGCGGTCCGGTCCCAGGTCGACGGGCACGTGCACTTTCCGCCGACCACTGGCGACAACATCGATGTACTGTGGAGACCTCACGCCCCACGTGTTGAGCAATTTGGCGGTACGTCCACCCGGCCTCCCGCATGCCCACTATACGCCCTCACTCAAAGTCCGTCAACTGCACATACGGTTCACGTCCATGCTGCCGCGGCATGCTACCAGTGTTAAAGATTGCGATGGAGCTCCGTATGCCACGGCAAACTGGCTGACACTGACGGCGGCGGTGCACAAATGCTGCGCAGCTAGGGCCATTCGACGGCCAACACCGCGGTTCCTGGTGTGTCCGCTGTGCCGTGCGTGTGATCATTGCTTGTACAGCCCTCTCGCAGTGTCCGGAGCAAGTATGGTGGGTCTGACACACCGGTGTCAATGTGTTCCTTTTTCCATTTCCAGGAGTGTATTATTACCACCTGGATGCACACTTTGTCATGTAGGATGTGGTGGGACGGGTTGGGGTGGGTACAGAAAGAGAGGCAGGAGGTGGGAAGTGGAGTTGGGGTGGGTAACTAGCAACTCATGGGGGAAGCAGCTGCTTTTCTGGCAGGGAGTACAGGAGGGACAGGTAGTATGATATGCCAAGCCCTTGCACCTGCCATCCCTCCTTACACATTCCTACCCAACAAACTAGCTGCCTCTCTCTGAGCTTCTAGTTACCCACCCCAGCCCCTCTTCCTGCCACTTGCCTCTCTCCCTCCACCCATCCCACCTGACACAACACTAAGCCACCCTACTTTACATGCCAAACTGCAATCTTGCCATTGTGTGTCCAGCCCCATTACATAAGGCCACCGCACATATGTACATGTGTGTACACTTTGGGAGGGAGGGGATCTTGTGTGTGCAGAGCTCGAGTACAAACTCGAGCTCTAGAAAGGATTTATTCTGAAAGCTTTTTTGCATGTACCTGTAAGAGACTCAGTGCTTCTGCTTTTGATGAGCAGTCTCCTTCACTCCTATAATATGTAAAATATATTAACTTACTGGCCTCCCTATCCCCAAAGTTGGCAAGTACTCTTATGGAAAAAGTAGTTGAACTTAATGTTTCAGAAGGTCTGTTTTATAGTTTTTCTAGTTTAATTTTTCATCAATATGCACGCCTAAGAACGTACAATTTTCTATTCTGCTTATTATTTCTTGTTGGTATTTTAGATTAACAGGAAGTGGGATATTTCTCTCAGTGCAACACTGGGTGAACAGCATTTTTTCCAAGTTTAAAGATAGCCCATTTATGCAAAACCATTCAGTAACTTTCACAAAAACATATTTACTATTTTCTCTGTTGGTGCTTATTTGCTTTTCTTCACAACAATGCTTATAACATATGCAAACAGGACTACTTCTGCCTCCTGAGTCAAATACAATAGCAGAGCACTGACATAAAGTAAGGACAGTAGCAGGCCAAGGACTGAACCCTGTAAGGCTCCTATTGCTATTTCTCCCTATGCAGATGATGTGGCATCCCTCATTGTATTACTTGAACAGCCTAAGATAACTTTTTGGATTCTGTTTCTTCAGTAAGAACTCATCAAGGCATTTGCTGGACTACTTATTCCATAAAAACTTAGCTTCTCTAACAGAATATTCTTGCTGACATGACAAAATGTCTCCAATAAGTTACAGACAATCCCAATTGGTGATGTTCGATGATTCAAAAATTATATTGTGGGCTCAGTAAATGTTCAAACACTGACTCAGTACAATGGACCTTTTGAAATCCAAAGTGTGACTGGCTAAGTATCCCATTACACTGGTGGGTGATAACTGCTCAAAAATGTTAGAAAATGATGTGAGACATTGAGAGAGACATTGAGCAGTAGTTAATTAATGTCCGTGGAGTCGCCCCTTTTTAGAAAGAAGTCTAACAATGGCAGACTTCAGTCTTTCTGAGAAAACATGCTGAGTTAATGACACATTACTTAAGTAACTAAGGACATTACATATTATGGGGCCACAACTTTTTAGTGTCTTATTGGAGATATTAGTACCCCATATGAACTTTTACTCTTTAGAGTCATGATGATCTTCCTTATTTCAGATAAAGATGTAATTAATTTTTAATTCACTAGATGTCCTTTGTATTTGCTTCTTCAGTGTACTGCTTTCATTTCATAACTAAACTATTTGCACCAATTTTCTTAATTGTTGTTAAAAAGTACTTATTAAAATTATCTACTACACATGATCTTTTTACAATCAGCATTCCCATTCTCTGTCCAGAAATAATGTGATCTTCTGAGGCTTCTTTCCCACTCTTTTTAGCCACAGTCCATACTGATTTTATTTTGTGGTCTGGTCTATCAATTTCAGAAAAGACTGCACACCTCTGATTTTTTTTTCTTAATATCTTATATTATTGCTGATAATAAGAAACTACTTCTGGGTCAGTAACTATTCTGCTTATTTTTTGCAGGCCCTTTTTTTTCATTGTGAAGAGATTCTGACATCTGCAGTGGCCGAAGGTTTTCTTTAATGACTTGCCATTATTACATGTAACCATCTTTTAGGGAAATTATTTTCAAAAATGGTTACATACCCATTAAGAAATAAGTTGAATTTGTAGTTAGCATTGGATGCATTGTAAACTTCACTCCACTCAACAACCTTACTATCTCTTAGGTTATTTCTGAATTAAACATAGAGCTAAGTTATATAATGTGACTAACTGTGCCTCATGATCTGACAATCAACTTACCATAAGATAGGCATCTGTCTCTCTAACTTCTGGTTGTTGAATGTGTACATTATCAGTGAGGGTGATTTTGCCTTCCTCTAACTTTTAAACTGACTTATCATACAATTTATAGGAGGACCTACAATCTGATTCAGATTCTGAACCATGGTGCAACTCAGGATTTTTCACATTAAGAAACAATGTCAGAGGTGAAAGAAGTCAAAAAATGTAGCACCATTTCTTATTATAAATTAAATTTGCTCTACAGAGTGCAATCTATTATTTGTGGATTTTAATCTTGTCCAAACTATTGACTCATGACATAATGACCATACTAACCCCAATGATTGCCATTTCAAGAAGTATTACTCTAGTAAGATAATGCAACAAATCAACTAACCAACTTTTACATCAGATATATGATTTTTGTGAGACATGCAGCAAACATAGTCCTACATTGCCTACAACTCATCCCACTCTGGGTGTTGACCACTCAATAACCCTGCTGTATGGTATTACCTTTGTTACCTTTACGCCTTCCAATACTTATATGCCACCTAGGACTTTCCATGATCATATTTAAAACACTCATTGACCTCTACCTATGTTCTGGAACATACATCTCAGGTGCTAGTGTTGGATTAAATCTGCTTCAGTACTATATAATTTATAACCATGTTAGTAGCCACATTATGAACACAGAATTCTGCCTATACCTGGCATCATAATATAAAATCTATTACTCACTAAACACATGTCATCAAAGAGAGTATTATATATTCAAAAACATATTTCATTATGGCAGACTTGGAAGTTTCTGAAGCTTTCCACAGAGAATACTAATTAACAAACTATTAGTACAGGCAAAATGAGTGCTATATCATGCTGGTGAAATTAATTAAGATTTTTATCATCCCTAATTGTTACAATACATATACAGTCAAATACTGCACATATCCACCATGAATTTTTTGTTGTAAAATTAATGTTTTTCATTCACCCATAGTATTCCATAAGCCACCATGAGTGTAATAACTACACTTACAAATAAGGATGGGCATAATATCAAAATCACTTCCATGAGTACACAGTTTAGAAGTTCCATGCAAAGTCTGAGTACACAGCCAGGGAGAGTCTGGTTAGGTCAGTTTCTCTAAGTAGTGTTGTCTATCAGATGCACATGCTGACCTCGATGTGATGGTGCCTTTGATGTTTGATTGTGGCGCTGCTTGGTGGCTGGACCTGAGCATCATGGGCTAATGCAGATGAGCTGAATCTTAATGAGATGAGCTGGAGCCTCATGTCCTGTTGTGGTAATAGCTGGTGAGATACCAGAGCGATTGGAGTGTGTGAGATGCTGTGCATCCATGTCCTCCAGGGGCACCACTGATGGGCACCCTCAGCACACCCAGATGCTTCCAGATTCCCACTGAAGGAGTGGGCCCAAAAATGGTCCTGGTGGTGACAGCTCTGATGGAGACGGATGCCCATGGGTGTGACAACAACCACTGGGAGCACCAATGCTAGAGCTGGATCCATGAAGACATCTGGGACCTCAGGGATAGGAGTACAAACTGGCTGGTACGGCATCTCCTGACCATCTGGCACCACCATTTACTCTTAAAGCTCATCCGCTCTCAGCCCCTAACGTTCAGGTGTAGGGCTGGAAAAAACACCAGATGAGGGTGAAGTAGGAAATATTGCACTCGGTGTAGGAGACGGGGGCAGAAACAAAGAAGGTGTCCTCATGGACAGAGGAGAAGGTTAGGACCCAGAGCTCTGGAGGGAGGAAGGCACGAGATTTGTGTGCGAGGCAGTGGATGTCAGTCTCCCACCAGCAGAATTGATTTCGATGACAGATCACCAGCTTGTTCTCCATCTGCAGGATGAAGATTCTCCAACCTTGTTAGTCATGGGCGACTGCTGAAATCCGGCACTCATAGCAACCAGAAGCACAAACCAACAACCCTTAGTGGGTACCCAGAGCATATTGCCATAATGAAAGCAGCCTAGGAGTCCACACCACAGGCAGCAGGATGCTCAACACTGTGCATGGCTGGTCCCCTTGCAACAGTTCAGTCAGCTCTTCTCACCAGTTGGAATGGGCCTGCAAGAAATGACAAAATGTCTGAGTCCATCTTCCGTTGGGGCACGCCCAATGTTCTTCTTTATCTGCATCTCAAAAGACTGTGTGAGGCATATTGCCTCCTTGTTCAGTTGAGGAAGGAAAGAGGACACTGTGACATGGTGGGTACCAAGTTACACAAAAATCTTGAAAAGTCTGTCATCAGGGTATGGGAGCAGCCTTCAATGGAGAAAATCCAGGTGGTGGCCTGCACTGAAATTCCACTGGCATAGAGCGGCAGTTCATGATGTATGGAACTGACAGTAGGCTTCTATGACTACCAATCAATAAGCGTCCAAAGAGGAACCTGCAAAATTTAGGTGGATGTGATCTCACGACTCTGAAGGCTCTAGCCAAAGAGAGCAAAACTGCAGTTGGGCTGTTTGGTGGCCTGCTTACTTATGACAAACAGCAAATAAAGGTTCGATCTCATGATTTATCGCCAGCCAATCAACATGCTAGTGAGCCAGCATTTTCGTCCTTGACACCCCCCTCCCTCCTCTCCCACAGTGACCATGATGCAGGATGCAAAAGATGTCTGTTGTGTACATAGTTCCGCATAGTCAGCGTGTACACAACTTTCTCACTAGAGCACGCCCCACTAAGCACAACAGCGCAGGCGCAGCACTCACCCATCTCCGCACTACACGATGGCACTGCCATAGAGATGGACCAAATTCTACTTCTGACGATCCGCATATTAATATCTAACGCAGCCAGTGAGATTGCTGCTAACGTAGTATCTTTTCTCCTCATGGATCACACTCATGCAGTGATACATGAACGTGCGAGGTATTATAACGACTGTACAGACCTCCGATTAGTGAGTCTGCATTAGTCTGTACCAGTCTATATGAGTTTTACATTTGTGTGTACCAGTCTATAGTCAAGTTTCAGTCTGCACCTAATAAGATTACCCTGTTCCTTTACATAGCCATGAAGGTAAATGTATAGACACTTTTGTCAAGTATCAGAGATATATGTGAGAATAAGATTAATGTATCAATACCAAAGGAACTTCAGATTGTCAATTGTAAATAGCATCCAGAACCAAGTTAAGTAATTTTTATGCTTGTTATTATTTTAATAAATGTGTGTGAAAATTAATCAAGTTCTGTTTAAAGTTGGTTACCGTCAATCTGCTACTATAAGCGTGCAAGTGGCATTTCTATCGTCTGAACTAACAGCAGAAGATAAACACGCCACGATAAGACCTCGAGACATATTGCTGACACTCGCCTACTTTGTTAGAGTGACAAGCTAAACAATCTGATGGTGTGTGTACTGAAGGTCTTACAGTGCGCACACCACAATGTCTCGCCTGAGGGATCCGGAGTGACTACTCATGGCACAGTGTGTTCTCTTGACAACAAAATTAAACCATCATCAAGAGTCAGTCTATGGCACAGCACAAAATAATTACAGATGGGACCCAATGCTCGAGCTGGCAGGCATTCCGGCCACCCCTGCAGAATATACTGTCATGCCTGGAGAAGAACAGGCTTGGAGCTGACTGCGAGACAAAGCAGGAGCCCATAATAGGGAACCGGTTCAGTGTCCCTTGAGCTTTGTCATTGAGTTTAACCAAAGGACTTCATCCTGATCAACCCATGGAAGGTGTGAGAGAGCACTAGCATTATAGTGGTGAGCAGTTGAACAGAAGTTAATTGGATAGCGATAATGACTGAGGAACAATGCCCACTGTTGAAGTGTATGGACCATTTTGTCTGGCAGACATGCCATAGGGCTAAAGAGACTGACTAAAGGACTATCAACAATAAATAGGTGAAACTTAACAGCATAGAGAAACACATGAAACTTCTTAACGGCATAGTTAATATCAAGTGTTTCCTTCTCAATGTAAGAGTCTTTCTTCTGTGCCACATTGAGCATCTTCAAGGCAAAAGCTATTGGCTGTTCTGAACCACCTACAATGCGGTGGGACAGTATGGCCAAAAGCCATACAGAGATGCATCTGTAGCCACAGCAACCTTTCAAACCAGCTCATATGTAGCGGCCACAGGGCACAATGAAGACTATCTTTCAAATTCTTAAATGCTTATTCACAAGTATGACATGGCTTTTTTGAGCAACTGATTTAGAGGATACGATACGCCATGGTATCTGCCCACTATTTAAATTTGTGGCAATATGAAACTATACCTAAAAGTACATGAAGCTCTTTCACATCAGCCCAACGAGGAAGGACCTCAACAGCTGCAGTACAACGTCTACCAAAAAAAAATTCCAGAACTTCAACCACAAGTTTTTTCTACACTTACCTTTTCCTTATTGAGTGTGGTGTTCTTCAAAACACTCTCCTCACAACTGAAGCACTGCTCCCAACACCGTTTCCACTTCTGGAAGTAGTCCTGTTATGCCTCTTGCAGAACATGAATTTTCTTTTATCTCATCTATTGTTGCAAATCTTTGTCCTTTCAATGTGATTTTCCACTTTGTAAATTAAAGAAAAGTATACAGGGGCCAAGTCTGGAGACCACAGACAGCATGGTGATTTCATTTTTTGTGTGATTGTCTCTCACCAACAGGGATGAATGTGCGGGTGCGTTATTGTAATGCAAAAGCAATGAATTGCCTCAACACATTTCAGGCCGCTACCTTCTTACATTTTCTCGCAGGCATTGCAACACATCCCAATAGTACTATCAATTAGCAGTTTGTCCCTGTAGCATGAATTCTTGATGAACTAATCCTTCTTCAAAGTCAAAGAAAACTATCAGCATGGCTTTGACATTTGACCTGAGCTGATGAACTCTTTTTATCTTGGAAAACCTTTCCTGACCAATTGTGAAGATTGAACCTTGGTCTCAAAATCATAATTGTAGACCCATGTCTCATCATCAGGTGTGATTCTCTTAACGAACACCTAGTTCTGATTTGCACAATCCAATAGCTCTCCACAGATTGCAAGGTGAAGGTCTTTCTGGCCTTGATGAGCTGTGGGACAAACTTGGCGGCAACACATTGCACTCCAAGATGCTGTCAGTCTCTTATTCTCATGCACAATTTCACTTATGTTTGTGACATGAGCATCATCGATAGACTTTTAAGGGCGTCCTGAATGAGGGGCACCTTTAACTTCTGTCCAGCCATTTTTAAACAATGTGAACCATTCATAACATCGAGTATGACTTAATCAAGCCTCACCATAGGCTCCCTGCATCAGATGGTGTGTCTCTGTAAAGGTTTTCCTCAGTTTCACACAACATATAATGCAGACATGTTGCTCCTCTAACTCTTCCTTCTCAAAATTGGCAAACTCTGCAACACAACGTTCTTCTCAATACCTAATAGCCATATAATAGCCATATAACAATGAAACTTCCAGAAGTTACACATTAAACAAAGGTGTGTACAGGGATGCCAACCACATTTTGCTCCAACACACCATTGGTGTGAAATTACAAATGTTCTGCAATTTTTGAACAGACTCCATATGACTGTTTGTCAGCTGGATCCCCCTATGGGAAATGACACGACCCACATATTCAACAGAGATTTGGAACAAATATGGCTCACCTAAATGGCACTTGAGACCCACATCAGACATGGTCAGATGCAGAAGCCATACGTTGTAGTGCTGGTACTTGGTGGTGCAACCTGTGAAAACAATGTCATCAAGGTAGTTGATACAACAGGAACACAATGTACAAGTTGCTCCAAAAATGTGGAGAAAGGGCCAGTGTGCTTGTAATTTCAAAATCTAACCAGTCATACCTGTAGAGACCATTTGGTGTGTTGACGACAAGGAGCTGTTGCAACTCTTCATCCAGTGGCAGTTGTAAATAAACCTCTGCCATATCCAGTTAGAAAAATACTGTCCCCCCTGCCAGTTTTGCCATGAGTTGTTCTGGGTGTGGAATGCAGTATGAGTCAGTCCCAGACTGTGCGTTAATCATCACCATGAAATTGCTGGAAAGATAGAGCTTGCCAGCTGGTTTCTTGATAACAGAGTTCAATGACATCCAAAGCAGTCAGCCTATTGAGTGCTTTCTTAACTTAATCATTAAGCGTGAGCAGTAGTGGCCTAATTTTGAGGGGGAGGGGGGGGGGGGGGGGACACAGTTCCATCACGGTTTTAAGAGAAAATCTGTGACCTTGCCTAACCCAGGCAGAGAAAGGACAAAATATTCCTTGCACAGTTAATCCACTTCTTGATAGAGCACATGGTAAGAAATGAGGCAGATCAAATCAGTGAGAGTGAATCTAAATGCTGTAAAAGCATCCAAGACAAACTAATTTTCCACAAATGCACTGTCCACCACAAGGAATATCTATGGGCAAACACCACCCTGAATGACATCTCTGCCAAAACCGTCCAAAAATAGGGATTTGTTACCAGTTGTAAATGAGAAAAAATCATGAAGTAGGAGACACCGCAGGGGAGACAAGGCACAGATATGAGTCAGAATTAAGAAGCGAAGTCACCCCAACTGTATCCACTTGAAACTGTAGGGGTGTCCATTCATATGCACATTTATGAGCAATTTGCCAGAAACAGTTTCAAGACCGTCACTTGTGAGGCTAACAACTTTAATGCCCATTGCCTGAGAGTTCAAATCCGCAGCCAGAGCTGACCGAGTGTGGTGTATCCCAACAACATTCTTCTTACAGTGACGGGAAGAAGCCCAACACTGAGGCTAACTAACCTAAGGACTTCACACACATCCATGCCCGAGGCAGGATTCGAACCTGCATCAGCCACCCTGCCCAGCGTTGACATCATCACTTTATCCAAAAACACACATGAATTATCAACTTCAAATGTCACCACTGATGTAGTAACTATACATACAAATAAATGCATGTACTGGATGATCAAAAAGTTTGTATAAATTTGTAAACTTAATAAATCACAGAATAATGTAGATAGAGAGGTAAAAACTGACACACATGATTGGAATGGCATGGTGTTTTATTAGGATAGCGCTCCACCCCATAGTGCTAGACGTGTGAAAGATCTCTTAAGCGTGTCATTTGGTGATGATCGTGTGCTCATGCTTGGCCTCCCAGGTCCCCAGACCTCAATCCATGCTATTATTGGCTTTGGGGTTATCTGCAGTCGCAAGTGTATCATGATTGACCGACATCTCTACAGAAGCTGAAAGACAACATCTGACGCCAATGCCTCACCATAACTCTGGACATAGTTTACAGTGCTGTTCACAACATTATTCCTTGACTACAGCTATTGTTGAGGAATGATGGTGGACATATTGAGCATTTCCTGTAAAGAACATCATCTTTGCTTTGTCTTACTTTGTTATGCTAATTATTGCTATTCTGATCAGATGAAGCGCCATCTGTTGGACATTTTTTGAACTTTTGTATTTTTTTGGTTCTAGTAAAACCCCATGTCATTCCAAGCATGTGTGCCAATTTGTACCTCTCTATCTACATTATTCCATGATTTATTCAGTTTTCAAATTTATACTGACTTTTTGATCACCCGGTATAATCAATTTAACTTTAGAAACATGCAGTTTCATAGACCTTGTTATATTTTTTATCATATAACTCCACATTAGCTGACAAAAATTAAGTGAATAGTCAACTATTTTATATTATAATTAGATGAAATACTATTTAGCACTTAGAAAGAATTTACGTAAATCAAAATTAACAGAAAACATCATGAGTATCTCTAGTCATTTAAAACAAGTCTTCAAATGATGGTTAATATTGTTACACTGGTCACAATATTCATGAGCAAAATGAAAGATTGCAGAAAAAATAAATGAAGGTAATAATAAATTAATTGAAAATATTAATTAGTAGAGCTTTTGCAACGTCAAAACACATCTTCCCACTACATTTCCAAGCAACTCAGTTGGTCACATTTGGTGCACTTATACAACTTTTTCCTTTACTTTGAGGTAAGATACTTCACTCAAATGCTACTCTTTTCTGTTCAATGACTTGGTATACCTCCAACATCATTCTCCTATATCTGAGATTCAGATCACTGAAGTTAAGCACTGTCAGGCTGGGCTAGTACTTGGATGGGTGACCATCTGGTCTGCCAAGCACTGTTGGCAAGCGAGGTGCACTCAACCCTTGTGAGGCAAACTGAGGAGCTACTTCATTGGGAAGTAGCAGCTCCAATCTCAGAAACTGACATACGGCTGGGAGAGCAATGTGCTGACCACATGCCCCTCCATATACGCATCCGGTGATGCCTAACTGCTGAGGATGACATGACTGCCAGTCGGTACCATTGGGCCTTCATGGCCTGTTTGGGAGGAGTTTAGTTTTTTTTAGTTTTATTCCTCCTTTCAAATTGTGTTGTTCAGGTGTTTTTCTTGTTCGAACAGACTCTGAGTCTCAATGTTTCCACTTGAAATTATCTTCATTATAAAAGACTGTTTACTATGACTAGTTATCTGTGGTACATGTCATAACAGGCTCTTCCTGCAATAAAGCATTTTGTTCAGTACTATCATTCTTTGTTTCATGGTGACCATCAGCTACCTTAAAATCAGAATCAGCATCAGGCATCAGAAACATCAAAAATTTTGCTGTAATTCCCATTGTACTCATCATTTATTTTACATAATTGCTCTTGTGCCCTAGCTTCAAAGTTCAGATCAACTGGTGAGATATTCCTCTTATTCAGTTCATGCTACAGTTGAAAAGAAACATAAATTCATGCATATAATAAAATGGTATAAAATAAGAAAATCTGAAAAATCAATTGAAGGAAAAACATGGACATATCAAAAAAAGTTTTGCATCACCTCAGTTCTGAGAGTTCCGTAACTTGTACAGAACACTGGAACAGAGATCAACACAAACATCATTTTAACCTTTTTTATTGCTCATGAAAACCACACATTGCATTTTGTACCACCATACAGTGAGACCTTCAGAGGTGGTGGTCCAGATTGCTGTACACATTGGTGCCTCTAATACTCACTAGCATGTCCCCTTGCACTGATGCATGCCTATATTCATTGTGGCATACTATCCACAAGTTCATCAAGGCACTGTTGGTTCACATTGCCCCACTCCTCATCAGCGATTCAGTGTAGATCCCTCAGTGTGATTGGTGGGTCACATCATCCATATTTTACAGTCCTTTTCAATCTGTCCCAGGCATCTTCAATAGGGTCCATGTCTAGAGAACATGCTCGCCACTCTAGTTGGACGACGTTGTTATCCTGAAGGAAGTCATTCATAAAATGTGCATGAAGGGAGTGCAAATTGTCATCCATGAAGATGAATGCCTCACCAATATGCTGCCAATATCATTGCACAATCCGTTGGAGGATGGCATTCACGTACTGTACAGCCATTATGGAGCATTCCATGACCACCAATGATGTACATCGGCCCCACACAATGCAACCCCAAAACAGCAGTGAACGTCCACCTTGCTGTGCTTGCTGAACTTTGTGTCTGAGGCGTTCAGCCTGACTGGGTTGCCTCTAAACACGTCTCCGATGATTGTCTGGTCAGAGGCAAATGCGACACTCATCAGTGAAGAGAACGTGATGCCAATCCTAAGTGGTCCATTCAGCATGTTGTTGGACCCATCTGTACCATGCTGCATAGTGTCGTGGTTGCAAAGATGGACCTCACATGGACATCAGGAGTGAAGTTGCACATCACGCAGCCTAATGCACACAGTTTGAGTCGCAACATGACGTCCTGTGGCTGCACGAAAAGCATTATTCAAAGTGGTGGCATTGCTGTCAGAGTTCCTCCAAGCCATAATCCATAGGTAGCGGTTATCCATTGCAGTAGTAGCCTTTGGGTGGCCTGAGCATAGCATGTCATCGACAGTTCTTTCTCTCTATCTCCTCCATGTCCGAAAAACGTCACTTTGGTTCACTCCAAGATATCTGGACACTTCCCTTGTTGAGAGCCCTTCCTGGCACAAAGTAAAAATGCAGACACAATCAAACTGTGGTATTGCCGTCTTGGCATGGTTGAACTACAGACAACACAAGCCGTGTACCTCCTTCCTGATGGAGTGACTGGAACTGATCAGCTGTCGGACCCCAACTTTCTAATAGGCACTGCTCATGCATGGTTGTTTACATCTTTGGGCAGGTTTAGTGACATCTCCAAACAGTCAAAGGGACTGTGTCTGTGATACTATATCCACAGTCAACGTCTGTCTTAAGGAGTTCTGGGAACTGGGGCGATGCAAAACTTTTTTTGATGTGTGTATAACACTTAGGAACATGTAGCTATCGAACTTTACCTCATTATTTCATACAATGTGAAACATGCAGTCAGCCAGGGAACCAATTTCATGCCCATTTCTAAATAACACAGTTTATCATTAGACTGACAAAGTCAATACGATTGTTGAATGCTGATTTACACGCAGCAAGTATCAAAACAAAGACACTGAAAAAGAGAGGCTGTGGTATTTTGCAGTACTACCACAATCGGGGCTTAAAATGAATAATGGGTCTGAGAGACCAATGTTTCAGGTTAAGGAATATAGAAAACACAGTTGGGAAGTTCCATACAAGTCCAAGAACAATGCCAGGCTGAGTTCAATTAGATACTGAGAGACCCGAGAGCACGGTCAAGTGATCACGTGAACAAATTCGGAACCTTTGCCTTTCATGGGCAAGTTTGGAAGGTAGGAGATGAGGAACTGGCAGAATTGAAGCTGTGAAGGTGGGTTGTGAGTTGTGCTTGGGTAGCTCAGTTGGTAGAGCACTTGCCCATGAAAGGCAAAGGTCCCGAGTTCGAGCCTTGGTCCGGCACACAGTTTTAATCTGCCAAGAAGTTTCATGATATATCAAGTTGCAAACAGGCACAACTAAAAGATACTTATACATTAGCTTTTGGCCACAGCCAATTGGCAGTCCAATCCGAGCCGCTGGAGACAACAGTTACACGTGCGTGAGGCATGCTTGCTTGTATGAATGAATACGTGTGTGTGTGTGTGTGTGTGTGTGTGTGTGTGTGTGTGTGTGTGTGTGTGTGTGTGTGTGTGTGTGCGTGTGTGTGTGTGTGTGGTGTGTGTGCGTTTCCTTTTCTGATGAAGGCTGTGGCTAAAAGCTAATGTGTTGGTTCCTTTTAGTTGCACTCATCTGCAGCTTAATGTGTCATCTTCAGAGCAATTAGCAATCTACATTTTCCTTGCATTATTGATATTCCAACCTGGAGATTCCATTGTTTGATTTAGTAAACAGTACTTTATATAAAATTTTTTCCCAACTGTGCCTCAGGAATAGCATACCAAAGTACTTACTATTATTTATTTGACACCTTGTACATAACATCTACTTCTCCTGTTACCAAATTATGTATATTTATTCCCCTCGTTTCATAACAGTTAAAAGCAGTTATAACTCCACATCACTCACATTAACATTTCACAAAATACAACACGTTACTTTCAGTATACTCACGCTTAGTAGATCTGCAGAAGGATTATTAATCAAAGGCTTAATTTTTAAAAATGTTTCTTAGTGGCAGTAATATTTGATAAAAGCCTTATTGAGTCTGTGTGTTTAACCTGTTTGTTCTCAGTGACCACTACATTTGATAAACACATTCCTATACCAGTTCACTGGCAAAACCAATAAAGATACCTCATATGAGAATGGACACAGACTTGAGTGTGAATATTTTTAGTTGAAAATGAGATGGAACGGATCCCCCATGGTACACAAAAAAGGTCCGAACGCTGTTCCAGAGGCAACGGAAAAAGCATGCGAAGTTCAGAAGAACGCGAAATCCTGAAGATGGGCTAAAATTTACAGACGGGCGAAATTTGGCACGGACTTCGATGCAAGGTGCCTTTAATAGGTTCCACAACGAAACATTGTCTTGAAATTTGGTAGAAAATCCGAAGAAATTCTGGTCGTATGTAAAGTACACAAGCGGCAAGACGCAGTCAATATCTTCGCTGTGCAGTGCCGATGGTACTGGTACCGACGACTGTGCCGCATAAGCGGAGTTATTGAACGCAGTTTTCCGAAATACCTTCACCAGGGAAGACGAATGGAATATTCCAGAATTTGAAACACGAACATCTGCTAGCATGAGTTTCTTAGAAGTAGATACCTTAGGGGTTGTGAAGCAACTCAAATCGCTTGATACGAGCAAGTCTTCAGGTCCAGATTGTATACCGATTAGGTTCTTTCAGATTACACTTATATTATAGCTCCCTACTTAGCATTCATATACAACAGCTCGCTCACCAATAGATCTGTACCTACAGGTTGGAAAATTGTGTAGGTCGTACCAGTGTTTAAGAAGGGTAGTAGGAGTAATCCATTTAACTACAGACCTATATCATTGACGTCGGTTTGCAGTAGGGTTTTGGAGCATATACTGTATTCAAACATTATGAATCACCTTGAAGGGAATGATCTATTGACACGTAATCAGCATGGGTTCAGAAAACATCGCTCTTGTGCAACGCGGCTAGCTCTTTATTCGCACGAAGTAATGGCCGCTATCGACAGGGGATCTCAAGTTGATTCCATATTTCTAGAAAGCTTTTGACACTGTTCCTCACAAGCGACTTCTAATCATGCTGCGGACCTATGGGGTATTGTCTCAGTTGTGCGATTGGATTCGTAATTTCCTGTCAGGAAGGTCGCAGTTCGTAGTAATAGACGGCAAATCATCGAGTAAAACTGAAGTGATATCAGGTGTTCCCCAGGGAAGCGTCCTGGGACCTCTACTGTTCCTGATCTATATAAATGACCTGGGTGACAATCTGAGCAGTTCTCTTAGATTGTTCGCAGATGATGCTGTAATTTACCGTCTAGTAAGGTCATCCGAAGACCAGTATCAGTTGCAAAGCGATTTAGAAAAGATTGCTGTATGGTGTGTCAGGTGGCAGTTGACGCTAAATAACGAAAAGTGTGAGATGATCCACATGTGTTCCAAAAGAAATCCGGTGGAATTCGATTACTCGATAAATAGTACAATTCTCAAGGCTGTCAATTCAACTAAGTAGCTGGGTGTTAAAATTACGAACAACTTCAGTTGGAAGGACCACGTAGATAATATTGTGGGGAAGGTGAGCCAAAGGTTGCGTTTCATTGGCAGGACACTTAGAAGATGTAACAAGTCCACTAAAGAGACAGCTTACACTACACTCGTTTGTCCTCTGTTCGAATATTGCTGCGTGGTGTGGGATCCTTACCAGGTGGGATTGACGGAGGACATCGAAAGGGTGCAAAAAAGGGCAGCTCGTTTTGTATTATCACGTAATAGGGGACAGAGTGTGGCAGATATGATACACGACTTGGGATGGAAGTCATTACAGCAAAGACGTTTTTCATCACGGCGAGACCTTTTTACTAAATTTCAGTCACCAACTTTCTCTTCCGAATGCGAAAATATTTTGTTGAGCCCAACCTACATAAGTAGGAATGATCATCAAAATAAAATAAGAGAAATCAGAGCTCGAATAGAAAGTTTTAGGTGTTCGTTTTTCCCGCGTGCTGTTCGGGAGTGAAATAGTAGAGAGATAGTATGATTGCGGTTCGATGAACCCTCTGCCAAGCACTTAAATGTGAATTGCAGAGTAGTCATGTAGATGTAGTTGTATGATTATTTATGAAAAATATATCCTTGCTGAGAATAACAAACTACAAATAAGTCTTTCTTCTTTCCCTACGCAAATCATTTGTGAGTAAAGGACACAACTCACTGAATAGTGGAAACATTGAGTCATTCACAAGAACACAAAAAAGAATGAAAACACACACTCAAACACAAACACACCTGTGCTATTTGTATTTACTGTAATACTCGTGGTCACTTATAGTATTCTTTACACCAATTTTAAATTTTGTTAATCTATAATGAAAATCTGTTGAAATCTTTCAATAACTTTTGTACTTTTATTGCCATTGGAGCATTTGTATCTTCTTTTCCAGTAGGATGCTTTTAAAACTAATGACAGTGAAATATATTTTCAACATATTCTGATATATAGCCCACAATAATCAGATTATGTGTGACACATTAAATTTGTTTGCCGAACTGGGTTTTAAACCGTTATGAGTAATTACTTACACTAAGCACAAATAAGGGACTGTCTCAAAGTGTCTGTTTCTTACACTTCCTCCCCTTTCCTTCCAAATTCTACAAAGATTTTCCCATGGTGCTGTGACAATACCACATTTGCTTGAAAGTTATAGTAGGAAAGCTCAGACAGAATGTAAATACTTTAGGAATAAATGAGACAACTCACTGAAAATCAGAAGCACTGAATCATTGACAGGGACATACAAAAAACCATACAGCTTTCAGAATAAGTCCTTCCTCAAGCTGGAATACCTGTCCTCCCACAACAGGAGTTCGTGTGGGGATGGTGGTGGTAGGAGTAGGGGAGGGGGGGATGCATGCATGCGTACATGTGTCTGTGTACTCAAGAAATAATTTATTTCAAAAGCTAGCAAGTTTTCTTCCTTTTTATGTCCCTGTTAGTGACTCAATGCTTTTGCTTTTCAGTGAGTGGTCTCCTTTACTCCTAAAGTATTTACATGTGTGTGAAAGGATATAGTAGGGAATCTGCTTTATCCAAATCCTCAGAATACTTTCTGAAAAAGAAATCTTTTGCCATGAGCAAAATATATGTTGCATTGATCACATGTACAAAGTTAAAAGTGTGCTGGACAATGTTTCAGACATGAATCTCTGCCTCTTTCTGGCAGAAGGATTTCTTTCTCTATAATAATTTGTTTTATGTTTTCTTCTACCTCTCTCTCTCTCTCTCTTATATATGAGCCTATGTACAACCCACATTATATCCATAGGTAAGTATGTCTGTCATTATTCTTATTACTCAGTACTACTTAATTTAAACAAAAGTTCCACATATCTGACACTAATTGCATCCATAATCGGATCATCACTGCTGGTTTCATATGTTTCAGGTTTATGTCAGTGATGGTGCCTGGCATACACTCATAGCCTACAGAAGACAAAGACATGGCTTCCTTCAAGTCGATGATGAGAATCCTATCAGAGCACTGGCACTCTCTGGGCCTGTGAGGCTTCACTCGAATGGATGGCTTTGGCTAGGTCTGTAGAAGCAAACCTTTCTTGTGAATCACACACTTATCTTTTTGGCAACATTCTACTAAAATCTGTAGTAAACAGATTAAAATTTAGCACTCACTGTATACTTTACAATTTATGGACTTAAAAACTCATGAAACTGAGGATAGTCTTCATTATTTGTGCACTCTCTTTGAAGAGAGTACTTAGATCAAAAATGACAAACATAGTAAATGCAACAATAGATAATACAGAATTTGGATACTTGCTGCTTTTATAGGCTGCAACATTTTACTTCTGAAGTAATAATTTCAGATTCAGAAGTGTGCGATTTTAGGTTTCTGTCAAATTTTTGCTAAGTGAGAACTTTTAATTCTTCAACAAACTTGTTAATTTTGATTTATTAAATCTGTGCCTTGGGAGTTATTTGCCTGTTGAATGGTTTCACAGAAAATGATGCAGACTGCAATGAATACCCAAATTGTAATACAGTTCATTACCTTTACTTTATTGTAAACCAATCAATATTTTAGTCATGTCAAATTCTGATGATAAATGTAATACACCAAGCCACACAGATTTGAAGAATTAGTCAGTAAGTTTAATGTCTCATCATATGCACATCTACTGAAATTGAGCACTATGAGTTGGTCCACAGTTAAAAAATTTATATCAATTACAAGCTTAAGAATAGATGATAGTGCTTTGCTTGAAAGGAACACATGGTCATTAATTAATCCTATTTAAAACAGGTGGTGCTCCAGTCCTACCTTCTGGCTTGCCTACTGCATACTACACTGGATTTCAGGGCTGCATACAGAAAGTTAAAATTTCAAAGAAAGAATTTGACTTGATACAGCACACCAGACACCAGAAGACAGTGACAGAATACTGCCACGAAAATGATGTATGAACTACATGAGTGAAAAAGAAGAATGAAAAGACATCTGAAGTGAAGAAACCAAGGAAAACAAAAGAAAATGAAAATACCTTGAGTGTTAAATCATTTGTACCACACAGAGAAGGAAATTACGAAATACCAGCTCAAAGAGTCTTTTATTTTGTTTTGTGTTGTTTTGTAATAAGTGAATCTCTTAACACAATAAGACAAATTTCATACATTTTAGTATGAATATGAAGCAACCACAGAAGTGATATCTTAGTTTTTTATGTGACAGTTTTTGAAGCCAGTGTGCAACTGACAGTTTATATATTTATGAGATCTGGTTATTTCATTGCTTACTATCTGTAACATAATCAGACTGGTTTTGACTCTCCAGCAATAAGAGGACATTTAAGGATACTCCTAACAAATTAATAATTAACTGAAGTTATGGTGCTTTTCTGTTTGTTTGACAGAGATTTACTGCCATGCAACTGTGTCTAAATCAGGGTCACAGTCTTGACTGATACATTTTATGTCATATTTTTTTAAAAATAAAATGGATGAATTTGATGGTAACAGTCCATAAGTCTTTAAGAAAGAGTGCTATTTGTTTTGTAGTAAAATGGAAATGTGTGACAGATGCTAAAATTATATATACATATACATATTCCAAGTTATATTTTACAATATACAGAATGAAAATTGTGAATTTTAAAGGTTCATTTCTATTTTGATCACATGACTTTTGGATGTCCAATGCTTGAGACATTTAATTACATCACCTCAAATATGAAAACTACTGAATAGTACTGTACAAGTCTTCTGCCAAAAAGTACAGTATTATTGCCAGGACAACTTATTACATTTACTGTTTCCAGTATTTATACAATTATTAACAGGTCTGCATTACTCATCAGCCATGCATGGAAAGACTGCATCAATTTTAAAACATTAATAAATTACAATACAAATAAAATGTGACATTACAACTTTTTTAAACAAATTAGACATTTTAATGTAGAATAAATTTTTGATCGACATACATTTCATTAAAAGATTTGTGGAAATGACAATCCACAACGAATTGGGAACTGTATTAGCAACACATACTACATTAATTTACGAAAAGAATACATATGACACATGATAGAAGATACATGGAACAGATCAGAGCAAGAACATGATAGTGGGAAAAACAGAATACACTAGAAACCTGGCAGTAAGGAAAACAAAAGACTATTATGTAAACTGAGGGTGGATGAGGGAGAAAAAGGAAAGGAAAATGAAGGACCTGTTGGTGTCATCTGCATCAGAACTTTATGCAGAATCAGCAGCAATGAGAGAAAATGTGTGCTTGACCAGGATTCAAACTCAGGCACTGTTGCTTTCTAGGCAGTTGTGTTAACCACTGCATAATCCAGACACTGTGTTTATTGCAATTGCACAGACCATCTCAGCACACCTCCAGGGCAACCCACGTTCCCACCTAGTACCATCTGTCTGCAGTTCCTATCCATGTACTACATGCTCACTACTGTGAGATTCTCACAAGAGGTCAAATGTAATATTGCATCTGCACTAAAAGGAGGTGGATTAATTGCCCATCAAGATAAATCAGTTATATGAATGCATGGTATCTGATCTTTCAGATATGTACAAATAAACAGACACCACGCATTCAGATTAAAACAGAAACACACCACACTATAATCTTGATCTTAATTTTTGTCTAATTGTAACATCACATAGGCTTCACCCCTCCACCACCATCCCAATATAGATCAGAGCTCCTGGGATGAATGGATAGTTATGTCTTACAATTTTCCTAGACCATGTGTAGACTGGATGTAAAACAAGAGAAATCGAGAGAGGTCTGTGAGGATTGGTCCAGTGACTGTGTAACCTTGTTAGCAGTTGCATCTGTTGACATAGCTGGTGGCTGAAGGGATTTGTCTGGTGACAGTGGAAGCAGGTTGGCCACTGGATGATGTGACATAAGCATCAGGTGACAATAATGGAATCAAATTGCAACATCATTCACCTGGAGCAGATAGGCTGGCTTGAAACATAGAACAGAAAGCTTGGTATGTTTGACATTAACCAATATCATCACTATGTGAGCAACACGTTTCAGTACCAGGTGCAAATCATATAATGCCTTTGCAAAGAGGACCAGTTGTAGTCCATATGTTGCATGACATCAGAGCACGTACAGAGTGAATGAAAATGGGGGATGAAAATGGGGGGGGGGGGGGTGGAGGATCTGCATGTTGGATTGTTGGGAAGGATGGAAACAGGAAATACATTTCTTGGTTTGTCATATTAAGAAGGGAGGATCTCAAATTAGGTAGCCCAACTGTTGTTGCAATGGACCCAAAGAAAGCCTGATGGTCTCAGCATACACAAATTTTGCCACTGATGTTCCAATATCAGGTTTGTATGCTGCACATAACCAAGCAACATGAGAGGTAAGGCCAACAACCAAAAAGAACCATGACATATCAGGGCTGACTTATAAGCTGATTACCAATATTTCACCATACCATTACTGAACAAATGGTAGCTGGTGGTACAATGATGAGCAAAACCACATAAATCCACCAATTCATGAAATAAGGTGGACTCAAACTGGTGATCCTGGTCCATTGTAACATCCATTGAAGATCAGAACTGTAAGTCCCATATGGTGAGAAAGGTTTGTGGAGCTGTTTCTGCCGAAATGTCCATTATGGATTCTGCTTCCATCCAGCAGTGCAGAGGGCTGGGAGATCTAACCAGATTGATATGGACACGACAATAAAAGTTCTGTCATGGGTGCTTCATTTTGTTTACAACCCCAGCAATTTTCTGGTAAAGAACCAAAATACCACTTACTTGTTGTTGTAGGTCTACTCCTATCACTTTTCTTGAATACCTCAAGATGTGACAGGGTATTTCCCTCTTGATCTATAGCTGGACAGCACAGCAGTGAGGGGTACTCATAAGGTCATGGTGTGGAGAATATTGTGCATGTAGAAGTTTTCCATATCCAAAAAATGGCATAACTCTTGGAAGTTCTCCAGCAGAGGCACAGGCTGAATCAAATTACATTTATTTTGTAAAGGCCAAATGACAGAGGAGATAACCACAATGTCTCACACAGTCCACCTCTTTCTGCCTAAGCATATATTTGTCTTTGTTGATTTGCAGCCTGCAATGTTAAAGTCCATCAAAAATAATCTGTAGATGTTAGTCATGTTCCACGCAACATTTGGGAAAACCAAAAGCACTTCATCAACAAAATTCTGCCATGTTTGGCTGTGTATTAAGACCAAATGGCAATCTGACATACATGAAGAGGCTTAAAGGCAGTGTATTTGACGGTGCCACAGGAATCTGATGATACTCTTTTTGGAAGTCGATAATGCTGAAAAGCTGAGCATCTGCTAAAACAGCTGTAAAATCCTGAAGAGGTGGAATAGGATAACAGTCAGGAGTCATATGTGCATTCAAAGCAAAACAGTTCCCACAAGGACACCAGAAACCATCTTTCTTTAAAAATGGAGGGCTGAAGCCCAGAGACTCTCTGAAGATTGAATAATCCCTCCAGCCAAAGAATCTTCAAATTCTTTCTTTGCTTTCAGGCACCAACCTGTGGGCTTTGGAAGCAAACAGTGGTCTCAGAGTAGTAGGAATGTGATAGATAGTGTTGTATAGCATCCTGTGGAGGGCTGCAGGCAGCTGTTTCATATTGGCCAAGGTCGCCTGGGGAGTGATGTCATCTTGTAACATAAGTAATTTAGTCTTAGCTGTCCTGAGAATTAATTCAAGCATGTATCACAGGATTGTATGTAAAAATGCATGTTTTCTCTTCTTTCAAGGTCGCTAGTTTCCCATGTAATCCACTAACAGTGTACACTATGATAAGAAGTTCTTCTAATAACAAGGCCTCTGTGTTGACAGGTGAGTACGCAGGCTTCCCCTTGGACACTGTTGCACCTTAAATTCCATATTGTTCAGTTTGCGAGCAATTCATAAACAGCTAGTGTGTCTGTAAATTGTCTCACTGCTCATATGGAGTTGCCTGAAAGTAGGTATCTTTGAGTTATTCGCAGGAGGCAATGGAAAGTTGGTCTTCGAGTTTTGCCAGTAGAATGCTAATATTTGATCCCAACTCAGTTAAATAATTTTGTGCAGGTGTCCTGGACATAGAAGTGGTGTCATATAATAAAACTGTTAACAGTGGAATATCAGCTAGACATGCCTGTTAGGATCACAATTCCAATACTAAGGAGAAATTCGGCTTCTTGCAACTCAGTGTTCACAGCTGACATCAGCCCACATGAAATGGAAATTCTTGTAGTGGTGGGGTATAGGCACTTTGTATAAGGGGTTAGTCATGCCTACACTCAACTGCTATCCTTGTTTGGGCAGTTGCAAGGAAGGGTGTATTTTCTAGCCAGGCATCCGAAGTGCAAAGTGGGCTACTGAAACTTGCAGGAGCTTGTCAAAATTGCCACTGGAGAGCACTGAAGTCATGCTTTAGTGAGCAAACCAGTTCTGCTAGTGGAACCTGTACCCCTCTAGTAGAGTCCCCTGTAACTACACTTGAAATGACATTTCCAGTTTGTCAGGCCCCACCTGCATTATCATGTAACAACATATCATGTATTTGGCCAGCACTGACTAACTGTGGATTCAGATTTGACATGTTACTTGAAACCATAGTCCTTTTGACCACAAAAGGCATCTAATTAATGCACACATCTTATATAGTTGCCTCAGACACTTCAGATTGAGACACTAGTGACCAGACATGATGCTAGAATACAGAAGGCAATTTGTCGCCAGTAACTTCACTTCTCAAGAAACTGTTGGTTTGCGAACTCAGAAAAAAACATCGTCCTATTTATTGTATTTTTATACTTGAATTGCACACCTGTGGTGTGTTACCCATCATATCAGACAATAAGAACCAGGTTTGAGAGTTTAACACTCCATGAGCACAAACTGAAAGTTGTCATCAGTGACACCAGAAGCAGTAAAGAAAAGTTCTAGGAGACAGAACTTAGATCCAATTGCTGTCGCATTTATGGCAGAGCAACACATTTTTTTCACAGCATAGAAGATGTGATGCACCTTATTGTCAAGCTGAAAGTCACATAAAGTGCCTAGCAATTGCCTGAAATTTATCACCACTGGCAGAATGGTAGTTATTTCCTCTGAGGTACACAACAACTGTCCTGATGAGGTGGTGTCCACAGTGGCCACTTGAGTATCCTCACTTTTCACGTGTCTGTCATCTGCCATGGCACTTGTTAGGACCATCACTTCTGGGAATGATGATCCACAATTAAGTGTAAACAGTATTAGTGACACAAAGTTCATTAATTTACCAAAAGAGTATGTCTAACACATAATGTGATATACACATTGAGGCATAAAACAAGATTACAGCAACAGAAATAACAGAATAAACCATTGAATTCATCAATAAGGAAAACCAAGATATTCCACAGTTTTGTCTTGGTCTTAATGTTCAACTAATAGCTTTGCCATAGATTTACTAAGTTTGGAGAAAGTTCAGTATATCCATTCAATGTCACCACAGTCTAAGAATTCCTGTATTGAGTATAGTAGGAGGTCAAACATATTAACATAATAAATTGAACATCATTGGAAAGCTGTCTCTTGTTTTCAACAGTCGAAAACCTGGTAAACTGGTTAGAGCAGGAATTCCTCCCTTGCTGCTTGGCTGAACATTTTCATACTTATGAATGAAAAACTTCACTAAGTATTTAAAGTTCTTTCCTTTTCATCCCTGAACAAAAGAAATGCTTTTGGGAGGTTAGGGAGAACAGCAGCAGAAATATTGCTACATTATTGTGAATACAGAGCCACTAGAATTTTAAATTGAACATAAGACTTCGATACCTCTCCTCAGTGCAGCACTCCTTGAAGAATGGGCTGCCGTTCCCCAAGAAACCTTCCAGCACCTGACTGAATGTATGCCTCCTAGAGTGGAAGCTGTCATCAAGGATAAGGGTGGGCCAACACCATATTGAATTTCAGCATTACTGATAGAGGGCGTAACAAACTTGTAAGTCAATTTCAGCCAGGTGTCTGGATACTTTTGATCACATAGTGTATATTCTTATATTCACAACATAAGAATTATCTTACATTTAACGTGAAACTTGAGTAGATGTTCTGACAAGAATGTCCTTTATATTTGGTGTATAACTTGTTACATTCAGTCGAATATAGGAGTCCATGTAATCATCAGTCAACTTTGTTCTGTGCTGATTATTAATATAATTAATATTTGAAAACGATTCCCAAAGGAAAGCAGAAGCAAACAAGGCCTTTATACTAAGTGATATAGGGATTTTCTCCTGGGGAATTAGAAGCCAGCACTTTTCGGGTTCTACATCACTCCTAAGATACGAATCATTTTTAAATACATTATTTCAGTTCAACTGCTGCCATATCTACGTAAAAAAAAAAAAAAAAAAAAAAAAAAAAAATCAGAGGAGGATGATATATTCAGTAGTTCAACATTAGCAAAAGGGAAAGACACAAACTGAAATCTTTTTGAAATCTGAAAACCAGTCACTGAAATCATCCCTAACATTGGATATCACTGCTGCATGACATTCATTATCATAAGTATCTAACTTTCTCTTATTTTGGTCTTCTGAGTTGGGAAGTGTCTTAACCCATTTCTTTAAAGGCATCACTCCCAGAAGCACAACTTACTACTAAAAGAATTTACTTCAGCTGTCATATCAGCAATCTTGAAATTTCAAATTTATTTCATTAAGTTTTTCTGTTAGCTCAGTTAAAAAAGTAACATTCATAACCCAGAGAATATCTTCAGTACAGGCTAACCGACTATTCACTTCAAGTTCTTGAAAACAGTTTGACAGCCAGAAGAGATTGTGATATTGAAATACTTTTCCCTCCCTAAACAACACACTTCAGTGTGCAGAAGTAAATTTCCATATTGCAGTTCCAGTTATCAACCATTCTTTGAAAAGTCTTACTTGAAGAGAGTAGCACCTCATTCTGTTCACTATATTCACAACAGTTTTCATTGTTTCCTTTAAATTTCAAAAAAGACTGCTGGTGTAAAATACAGTGAGATGTTACAAACTGTGGAAAACTTTCATCATTTTGACACTGAGCAAGAAAACCATTTTAGACCCTCTTAAGGCTGGAGCTCAACTTGTGATAATGCTTCCAAGATCATGGATCGGTATTTTCTCAGACCTTGACAAAGAGGAAACAGAAAATACAAATAAAACATGAACTAAGGAAAATACTAGGATATGTTTCTCAGATCTGTAAAAGAAAAAAAAAGAAAAAAAGAGCCCCACATACAGACTGCTGGTGTAAAATACAGCGACATGTTACAAACTGTGGAAAACTTTCATCATTTTGGCACTGAGCAAGAAAACCATTTGAGACCCTCTTAAGGCTGGAGCTCAACTTGTGATAATGCTTCCAAGATCATGGATCGGTATTTTCTCAGACCTTGACAAAGAGGAAACAGAAAATACAAATAAAACATGAACTAAGGAAAATACTAGGATATGTTTCTCAGAGCTGTAAAAGAAAAAAAAAACAAGAAAAAAAGAGCCCCTCAGTGATCCATTCTTGGGCCAATCCTCTTTCTCCTGCATATAAATGTTATAGACACAAACAATGAGTCACAAACAAATACTTTTTTATTCAGATGGCAGAAGCAGCCTTGTTGTTGTTGTTGTTGCGGTCTTCAGTCCTGAGACAGGTTTGATGCAGCTCTCCATGCTACCCTATCCTGTGCAAGTTTCTTCATCTCCAACTACCTACTGCACCCTACATCCTTCTGAATCTGCTTAGTGTATTCACCTCTTGGTCTCCCTCTACGATTTTTACCCTCCACGCTGCCCTCCAATGCTAAACTTGTGATCCCTTGATGCCTCAGAACATGTCCTACCAACCAGTCACTCCTTCTCGTCAAGTTGAGCCACAAACTCCTCTTCTCCCCAATTCTATTCAATACCTCCTCATTAGTTATGTGATATACCCATCTAATCTTCAGCATTCTTCTGTAGCACCAGATTTCAAAAGCTTCTATTCTCTTCTTGTCCAAACTATTTATCGACCATGTTTCACTTCCATACATGGCTACACTCCATACAAATGCTTTCAGAAATGACTTCCTGACACTTAAATCTATACTCAATGTTAACAAATTTCTCTTCTTCAGAAATGCATCACTTGATGTAAATCAACTACATTCCATTATCCTCGTTTTGCTTTTGTTGATGTTCATCTTGTATCCTCCTTTCAAGACACTGTCCATTCCGTTCAACTGCTCTTCCAAGTCCTTTGCTGTCTCTGACAGAATTACAATGTCATCAGCAAACCTCAACGTTTTTATTTCTTCTCCGTGGACTTTAATACCTACTCTGAATTTTTCTTTTGTTTCCTTTACTGCTTGTTCAATATACAGATTGAATAACATTGGGGAGAGGCTACAACCCTGTCTCACTCCCTTCCCAACCACTGTTTCCCTTTCATGTGCCTCGACTCTTATAACTGCCATCTGGTTTCTGTACAAATTGTAAATAGCTTTTCACTCCCTGTATTTCACCCCTGCCACCTTTAGAATTTGAAAGAGAGTATTCCAGTCAACATTCTCAAAAGCTTTCTCTAAGTCTACAAATGCTAGAAACGTAGGTTTGCCTTTCCTTAATCTTTCTTCTAAGATAAGTCTTAAGGTCAGTATTGCCTATGTGTTCAATTATTTCTACAGAATCCAAACTGATCTTCCCCGAGGTTGCCTTCTACCAGTTTTCCCATTCGTCTGTAAAGAATTTGTGTTAGTATTTTGCCGCTGTGACTTATTACACTGATAGTTCTGTAATTTTCTCATCTCTCAACACCTGCTTTCTTTGGGATTGGAATTATTAAATTCTTCTTGAAGTCTGAGGGTATTTCGCCTGTCTCATACATCTTGCTCACTAGATGGTAGAGTTTTGTCAGGTCTGGCTCTCCCAAGCCATCAGTAGTTCTAATGGAATGTTGTCTACTCCGGGGGGGGGGGGGGGGGGGGGGGGGGTGCTCTGTCAAACTCTTCACGCAGCATCATATCTCCCATTTCATCTTCATCTACATTCTCTTCCATTTCCATAATATTGTCCTCAAGTACATCATCCTTGTATAGACCCTCTGTATACTCCTTCCACCTTTCTGCTTTCCCTTCTTTGCTTAGAACTGGGTTTCCATCTGAGCTCTTGATATTCATACAAGTGGTTCTCCTTTCTCCAAAGGTCTCTTTAATTTTCCTGTAGGCAGTATCTGTCTCTACCCCTAGTGAGACAAGCCTCCACATCCTTACATTTGTCCTCTAGCCATCCCTGCTGAGCCATTTTGGACTTCCTGTTGTTCTCATTTTTGAGACGTTTGTATTCCTTTTTGCCTGCTTCACTTACTGCATTTTTGTATTTTCTCCTTTCATCAATTAAATTCAATATTTCTTCTGTTACCCAAGGTTTTCTACTAGCCCTTGTCTTTTTACCTACTTGCTCCTCTGCTGCCTTCACTATTTCATCCCTCAGAGCTACCCATTCTTCTTCTACTGTATTTCTTTCCCCCTTTGCTGTCAATTGTTCCCTTATGCTCTCCCTGAAACTCTGTACAACCTGTGGTTTAGTCAGTTTATCCAGGTCCCATCTCCTTAAATTCCCACCTTTTTGCAGTTTCTTCAGTTTTAATCTATAGTTCATAACCAATAGATTGTGGTCAGAGTCCACATCTGCCCCTGGAAATGTCTTACAATTTAAAACCTGGTTCCTAAATCTCTGTCTTACCATTATATAATCTAGCTGATACCTTTTAGTATCTCCAGGATTCTTCCATGTATATAACCTTCTTTTATGATTCTTGAACCAAATCTTAGCTATGATTAAGTTATGCTCTGTGCAAAATTCTACCAGGCAGCTTCTTCTTTCATTTCTTACCCCCCATCCATATTCATTTCCTTCTCTCCCTTTTCTTACCCTCGAATTCCAGTCACCCATAACTATTAAATTTTCGTCCCCCTTCACTACCTGAATAATTTCTTTTATCTCATCATACATTTCATCTATTTCTTCATCACCTGTAGAGCTAGTTGGCATATAAACTTGTACTACTGTACTACTGTAAACTGAAGTGATATCAGGTGTTCCCCAGGGAAGCGTCCTGGGACCTCTACTGTTCCTGATCTATATAAATGACCTGGGTGACAATCTGAGCAGTTCTCTTAGACTGTTCGCAGATGATGCTGTAATTTACCGTCTAGTAAGGTCATCCAAAGACCAGTATCAGCTGCAAAGCGATTTAGAAAAGATTGCTGTATGGTGTGTCAGGTGGCAGTTGACGCTAAATAACGAAAAGTGTGAGATGATCCACATGAGTTCCAAAAGAAATCCGTTGGAATTCGATTACTCGATAAATAGTACAATTCTCAAGGCTGTCAATTCAACTAAGTAGCTGGGTGTTAAAATTACGAACAACTTCAGTTGGAAGGACCACATAGATAATATTGTCGGGAAGGTGAGCCAAAGGTTGCGTTTCATTTTCAGGACACTTAGAAGATGCAACAAGTCCACTAAAAAGACAGCTTACGCTACACTCGTTCGTCCTCTGTTAGAATATTGCTGCGTGGTGTGGGATCCTTACCAGGTGGGATTGACGGAGGATATCGAAAGGGTGCAAAAAAGGGCAGCTCGTTTTGTATTATCGCGTTATAGGGGAGAGAGTGTGGCAGATATGATACACGAGTTGGGATGGAAGTCATTACAGCATAGACGTTTTTTGTCGCGGCGAGACCTTTTTACGAAATTTCAGTCACCAACTTTCTCTTCCGAATGCGAAAATATTTTGTTGAGCCCAACCTACATAGGTAGGAATGATCATCAAAATAAAATAAGAGAAATCAGAGCTCGAACAGAAAGGTTTAGGTGTTCGTTTTTCCCACTCGCTGTTCGGGAGTGGAATAGTTGAGAGATAGTATGATTGTGGTTCGATGAACCCTCTGCCAAGCACTTAAATGTGAATTGCAGAGTAGTCATGTAGATGAGTAGGCGTGGGCTTTGTGTCTATCTTGGTCACAATAATCCAATCGCTATGCTGTTTGTAGTAGCTTACCCTCCTATTTTTTATTCATTATTCAAACTACTCCTGCATTACTCCTATTTGATTTTGTATTTATAACCCTGTATTCACCTGACCATTATATTATTATTATAGGCAATACCCAAAGGCAGCTACAAGTAGGAGTAAATAAAACTACAGAACAGCTAAATAAATGGTTTGAGGATAATAAACTACTGATAAACACAAAACAACAACATTCCTAAAATTCTGTTTAGAAGGTTATGAATACACCACCAATGTGACAATAGACTCCAACAAAGTTACATCTTCTCTGGAAACAAAGCTTTTAAAAAATCTTCAAATGGCATACACATATAAACAAAACAAATGGAACACTAAATAAAATATAATATAGGCTACAATTACTCTATGTTAAAGCAATTTTTAACACTGTCTGAATTGCCTACTGCATTCAGTTCCATTGCATCCTACAGTATGGAATTATGTTCTGTGGTAATATGCCATTTACTTCAGTCAGTTTCCTAACCCACAAAAAAAACTGTAAGAGCAATGCATCATGCTCAACAAACAAATTTTTCCTTACTCACAAAAGAACTGTAAGGCAATTCAACATGCTCAACTAACAGATTCTTGCAAACATCTCTTTCAAAAGTTGTCAATCCTCCCACTTCCCTATATATACATAATAAAAATATTTAAGTATGTTACAAGGAATTTAAAAGACATAAATGAAAATTTTAATATTTGTGAGCATGACACAAGATAAAAGGAAAAGCTTCATATCCGATCAGTAAGGACATCAGCCTACAAAACTTTCACAATAAAAAGTGGCATACAAACTTACAACAGTCTTCCACATAAGGTAAAAGTCATATCATAATTTACATTCTTTTTTAAAACCCTAAGGGCATTCTTATTAGATGACTGCTTCTATTCAGTAACAGAATTTTCAGCACTTTTGAGATAAAAGAGACATTAAACAAGGCAGTGCAGCCATTGCAAGTAGTGCAAGCTCTTTTGTAGATAAAGCTAAAATTTAAGTGTCTACTGAAAAAAAACTGTATTTTTACTGTTTTGTGTTGTTTTACTGTTTTGTTTTGTGTTTTTGTGTGTTCCACAACTCGGAAATTTTTTTGGATTAATAAATAAATAAAAACAAAGCACCACCCTTCCAGAAGAAGAAATGACAGCCATACACAGCCTCAAAACAGATCCTCACCTAATCATGCTACCTGCAGACATAGGTTCCACCACTGTTGTTATGAATCACAGTGACTATCTAGCAGGAGGCCTCTGCCAATTGTCTGACTCCCCTATCTATAAACTGTACCAGAGTGATCCCATCCCAGGAGCCTGACAAAACTTTAAATCCTTTGCATAAAGTGGAGGGCCCATCCCAGCACCTCTCCACTTAATCCATTTCCATCCTCGCCCTTATGACGCTCTGCATATCCACCTTCTACACACTCCGCACAACCCAACATCCCTCAACTCCCCACTGTAGCTGGTTATAGTACTCCCACGGCCAGAATTTTAGCCCTCATTCATCAACACCTCCAATCAACTGCCCAAAATCTAGCCTGCCACATCAAAGATCTAACTACTTCCTTCACCAACTCTCAACCATACCCCACTACTTTACCTCCTGCGTCTCTACTCATCACAGTTGATGTCACTTCCCTGTACACCAGTGGTAGTCAACCTTTCACCTACCACCCATTTCTGTATCTCTGTCAGTAGTAAAATTCTCAGACCACCCACCAGTTCCAAAATAATGGTAATTTACAAAGTAGGGAAGTAACTTAACTTTAAAAAAATTTATAAAACAGAGTTACAGCACATGAAAGTATATAATAATAACTACTTACCAAATACAAGAGTGGTGCATAAGATCACAGCAGTTTTGTTTTGCAGGTTGGTATTCTGGTTGCTATGGGTGTATTTATTGATTGTCATTTTTTTATTTGTACTTCACTGTTGCTATTTGAGTTTACATATCATCATTTTGTCATTTGGAGATAGTGAGTGGAGCTGTGGACGCTAAAAAATGAAGTGCCAAGTGGTAAAATCGGAACATTTCCGACATATTGTTCTATTTCAGTTTAATACAGGGGAGACAGCAGTGGGGGCAGCCAGAAACATTTGTGCCATATATGGGGATAATGTCAATGGACAGAGTATGACAAGAAAATGGTTTTCTCATTTTAAGAAGGTTCATTTTGACATTAGTGGCTCTCCAGATTCAGGAAGACCTTAGGAGTCTGATGAAGATCGTGTAAATGCATTAATCCACATCAGTGTACACAAGATTTGACTAATGTGATGAACTGTGATCATTCCACCACTGTGCAACATTTACATGCAATGGGGAAAGTTCAAAAATTGGGTGTATGGGTCCCATATGCTCTAAGCTAAAATCATAAACATCAGCAGGTGGCCCTATGGGCATCTCCACTTGCTCGTCATCAGTTGGCTCATGAAACACGTCAACCATTCCTATCCAGTATCATTTGAGGATGAGAAATGGTACCGTTATGCTAACGTAAGAAAAATAAAGGAATAGCAGAGCTGAAGTAAAGCAGCAACTCCCCACACAAAGACCTGAATGCACCCTTAAAAGATCATGTTATGCATCTGGTGGAACAGCAATGGTGTGGTGTACTATGAATTACTTCCTCAATGTGTAACAATCACTGCCAACAACTGAGATGTCTTGCAGACACAATCCAACAAAAACGGCCAGGAAGATTGTGGTTCGTGATGCTACTCCACGATAATGCCCATCCGCATTCTGCTAGATTAACAGTAAAAACTATACAGAAGTTAGGTTGGGGAGTCATTCTGCACCCATCTCATTCACCTGATCTTGTGGACTCAGATTTTCACCTTTTCTGATCTCTTTCAAACAAAGGACTTCCTTTCTGTATGAAGGCGAGCTCCAAACATAGCTCAACAAGTTCTATGCCCCAAAACCAAGTGATTTCTAGTCATGGGATCAAAAAGTTGTTCCAATTTTGACAGACAGTCATGTATAGTAAAGGATAATATATTATTGGTTATGTTTATTTGTTGTGTTTACTGAACTTACGGGAAAATGCTATGAACTTATGTGCCAACTTAATACTTTTATGTCAAAATTTTACAGAAACCTAAAGAAGAAGTTTTTACAATCATACTTCCCACCATAAAAGCTATAATGCCCACTAGTGGGTAACAGGAACCAGGTAAACTACCACTGCTATACACTGACACCCCATGTGCCCATGCTCTTGCTGCTACTGAGCTCTACCTCTCTCGCTCAACATCTTTCAGACTCCAGAGCCACTACCTGATTGCCCATACACCTTGCTAACTTTATCCTAACACACTACTACTTCTCCATAGAAGGGAAGGCATAAAAAGAAATATATGGCATTGCCGCAGACATCCACATGGCACCCTCCTATGCCAACCTGTTTATGGACCACTTAGAGAAAACCTTCCTAGCCTCCCAAATTCCCAAACTCCTGGTCTGATTCAGGTCCACAATGAAATATTCATGATCTGGGCTCAGGGCCAAGACATCCTAACCTCATTCCTTCACAACCACAACACCTTCTCTCCTGCCTGCTTCACCTGGTCTTCATCTACATCTTCGTCTATATTCTGCAAACGAACATGAAGTGCACAGCAGAAGGTACACACCATTGTACTAGTTATAAGGTTTTCTTCTCAGTTCACACACGGAGCATGAGAAGAATGATTGCTTGAATGAATTTATAGGCATGCTGTAATTATTCTAATCTTATCCTCACATCCCTTTGTGAGCAATACATAGAGATTCTACTACATTCCCAGAGTTGTTATTTAAATCTGGTTCTCAAAACTTTGCTAGCAGACTTTCTTGGAACAGTTTATGTCTATCTTCAAGAGTCTTCCAGTTCAATTTCTTCAGTATCTCTGTGACACTTTCCCATGGATCAACCATGATGACCATTTGTGCAGCCCTTCTCTGTATACACTCGATATCCCCTGTTAGTCCTGCCTAGTACAGGTTCCATACACTTGAGCAGTATTCAGATTCAGTTTCACAAGAGACTTGTAAGCAATCTCCATCATAGACTGACGGCACTTCCCCAGTATTCTACCAATAAACAGAAGTCCACCATCTGTTTGCCTCGCAACTGAGCCTATGCGATCATTCCGTTTCACATCCCAACAAAGTGTTACACCCAGGTATTTGTATGGGTTGGCCAATTCCAACAGTGATCAGCAGGTTTGATTTAGAGTTATTTGTTCACTCCCTTGTAGTACATTTCACCACGCCACTGTGAATACTGTTCTCAAACATGAGATGAGATGGCTGACATTCGTAAGCAGCTGTAAATCACTCTGACTACCATCAAACAATTGGCAGCTGTTGTGAATCAATGTGCTGGAAGAGCTCCCAAGAGTCATGTACCTGTGATACCTGTACCAGAGGTACCTCAAGTTCTATCCTCTCCCTAGGACGCTGTCTCCTCTGCAGAAAGTACAGTATCTGCCATTACCTGTCCCCTTGACTGTGAGTGGTGTGTCAGTGGTAGATCTAGGCATGCTGCACAGGGTGGATGGCGACCATGGAGAACTCAGGCTGTTGTACTAATCCCTATACCCAAAAAGTTAGAGATGCTGTCTTTCATTGAAACTGAAACTAAACCAGTGGGACTCACTTCACCTGTTTTGGGGAAACATGTTTTGTTGAGTGTTAGGTGGAGACAAACACCAAAGTGTTGGGGGTCTATTAATCATAGGCTTTTCGAACATACGACAAATGATGGTAAGCCTCAGGGAAACAGCATTAAGGGCTACGACAGGACACCAGGTGCACTCACTGTGTATATCTGGGGGACCAACTCAATATGTTGAAGAGGCTATTCCAGCAGCCATTGAGGAAACAGGGTGTAACCATCTGCAGATTGTGGCACATGTTGGAACACATGATGCCTGTCGTCTGCTCTCTGTGGTCATTCTTGGATCATTCCAGCGACTGGAAGACATGGTTCAGAAGATCAACCTGGAATGTGGAGTTTCAAAGAAGCTCACAATTTACATCATTGTCCCCAGAACTGATTGCAGCCCTTTGGATCTGAGTTGAATGGAAGGACTGAACAATGGACTTTGAAGATTTGGTGACAAGCTAGGCTGCAACTTCCAGGACTTGCATCATAGGGTTGAGAACTCTAGGGTCCCTCTAAATAGGTCAGGTGTGCACTACTCATCAAAGGATAGCTGACTGTGTGGTGTGCACACAAGGGTTTCTTAGGTTAGGTGACTTTCCATCCAATCCAGATAACAATAGCTGTAGTAAACCCAGAAGTTTAGTATAAGATCAAAAGAAATGCCTCCCATTGGTGAGAGTATTAAAATCCTAATGGTAAACTGCCAAAGCATTCACAACAAAGTGTCAGAGTTTGAAGTGCTCATGAAAAGTAGTGAAGCTCACATAATACTAGGTACAGGAGGAGGCTGGTTGAAACCTAAAAATGATAGCTGATGGCTTTTTTCACCCAGAGTTCATTATGCCAGACAAAACTGCAAAGAAGATCGCTCTTGTGTGTGAGGATGTACTTATTTTCTCCAGTTCACAGCTGATATTCTGTTTTCTATTTTTGGACAGGCGACTGCCTTCTCCCCAACTATAAACACTTGAACCTCTTTACTAAAATCCATAGTCAGTGCGTCAATATCCCCTATTATCAAGCCAAGGCTAACAATAGGTTTGGCAATATTTGTGACCTGCCACCCAGATTTTTGTTTTTTCTGCAGCTGTTGACGTATCCCCTTCCCAAAAGTAGTTTCCAACCTGCCTCTTGCATTTTTACTAATGTTTGCTGTGCTTTACTTTCTCCTTCACCTGAATGGGACTCCTTCCCTTCAGTAGGTAACAGGCTACATATGTTCTTTAACTCTAAGGTAACAAGGCAATCCAAACTATACCCTTTTCTTCCTCTTATTGTTATCTTTTCACACATATCACTTCCTTCCCACCCCCTCAAGGGCTGTAATTTAATTAAAGCATATTCAGACCCTGCCTAAAGGGCACAAACGTTCACCTCTTGCTCTGTGACCGCCCAGCCCTTCAAATGCACAAAAAATATCCATGGGAGAACCTCAGTAGTAATACTTTCTCTGTCCCACTGCATTCGCCCCTGTGAAACTACAAGATGACATTTGCTTCCACTCTTCCTAACGCACGATACTAGTAAATAGTTTCTGCCCAGATTTCAAGGAAAAGAAGGCTGGCATTCTATGAATTCATTCCAAAAATGTTTCAGACAAAGGTAACATGAACGCAAGCGTCTGGAAAATCGTTTCAAACTACAGGGCTCTGTACTTCTCACACATTTTTAAGTTAGTGGTTTGAAACAATATCCCATAGAGATTACTAAGACAGAACACCTGCGCACAAAGCATTAACCATTTCTTCATAGTTCCAAGGCAATGAGATGGATTTCTAGTTCATTTTAACATTTTTGGTGTGAGTTCCTGGAAAGTCAGATAGATTCGCCTCAAAACCGGTCAACAACTAATTACCGGTCTCTTGCTTTAGGAAGAATGGTAACAATTTCCTTCCTCATTATACCAGAACGCAAGCATTCTGAGACAGTTAAATGATGTGACAGTACTAAAATAAAATCGCAGACATTATACATTTCACGCTATTGAGGGACCCTAATCTGATATAACTTAAGAACAGAGCCATCTATTTAATATATCTGTGTATTTTAACATTGTCCAAAATTTTATGTAAATACTAAATTTTACGATCATAAAGTTTGATTAATCAAAAAATATTCAAACATTTGAGGCTATGCTCATCTCAGTTGGCGCATTTTCGGCTAGTTTTCGTGAATTCAATACAACAATAAAATACGAGTTCGCTATTTTTACATGACTTATGTTTTAAATGTCACTTTTTCGCATTGTATCAGAAGTGAATGTGTTACAATAACACAAGTTAAATATGGACGATACACTAACCGCACGGATAAATGCAACACACCGGTACCTGGTTTGTGTATGATATATAATCTCTTTGTATGGCGTTTCTCCACCGATCGAGACAGTAGCAGCTGTAGTCACTACTGTCACTATCCAGTAACACAGCATCAGCGGATAAAAATTTCGGATTGAAGATGCAATCTGTAAGGTAAGCTGCGTATATATTGCAACTCTGCTTAAGGTCCTAATAGTATTATTTCAGGTTTAGATGGTAGTGAAAGGGGATACATTTTCTATTAACGTTAGTAGCAGTTAACATTTGTTAAAAATTTTACTCATCAAGAGTACAGTTACAATTTTTAGTGATACAATGAAAGGCCATCTTCATATCGCATTGCAATGTAGGGTATGTCCTCCAGCTGTACGGAGAGGCTCCATGTGCTGCAACATTTGACGTGAAACAGACTGTAGTCAATTACCGAAGTTAGTCATCCAGCGACAAAAAACTGTGATTGTTGCTGCCATGGCACCTCTCCGAAATGACAGTTATCTCGTATTTTAGTAAACAAGCCCATGCCAGACATTTACATTGAATCCTAATTGTTCATTAGAGCAGGCGCTTTCCAAGCTTCTACACATGGTTGTACAATATGTACACCATTACATATTAGCATACTGAAGACCTGCTTTCATAACAGATAAACCTCTCCAATAATCACACTAGAAGCAGGAAAGTCGGATATGAGGCAGGATCTTACCGAGGTAATGGCGAGATGCGTCCCCTCCAAGGGCACAGTTACATAGGGAGCGCAAAACCTGATCAGTCAAAAAATGCGGTTTAAAAATTAACCTGGAGATGTTTGTGAGTCCTTCTACTCCTTGTGTTGCATCTTATTTCGTCCTCTCGAGCCCCACATGGGCGGTGGGAGTAGGGGGGGGGGGGGGGGGGGAGAGAGAAGATGATCTGTCAGTGGTCCAGGCAACCCGCTCTTCAGGCAGTTGGCAATAAAAATTAAATAAGATGAAAATGAAAAAGAAACAAAACCGAAAGATTTTTTTTCTGCCATTCATTAAGTATACATTACCAACAAATAAAAATGATGACAAAACACATTTATTTAAACGTAAGGTTGCAAAGATAAGGTTATTATAGTATAACTGGTTTCTTACAGCAAAAATATTAGTTTAAGAAAAGAAATCACTTCCTCTACCACATCAAATAAGTATTAGTACAAATTAACGAAAATGAAATTAAAGTTTCTCGACTTCACGTAACTCAGTTCTAGTCGTCGTCGGCTGATACCCGTATCCGAGTTTTCATTTCTCTCCTGAGATTTCCTTTGTCACGGTTCAGGCGTGGAAGTGTCGTCCATTGGCTTAGCAATCCAATCCTAGCGCGGAACAGGCGGCCACAGACATTACAGCTGACGGAAGGTGGAGGACGTGGCTGAGCCTGCAGGAGTTTACGTCTCCGGCGTTTGTCATTCTCCATTCTTCGACGTTCCAACTCAAAGTTTTGAAGAGCATCTGAGGTAACTGAGCGCCAGCGACTTCGATCTTCTGCTATTGTGGACCAGTTACTCGGATCGATGTTCAAGTTTTTCAGATTTTTCTTGTACTGATCCTTATAACGTTTGAGAGGGGCATCTCGTGGCCTTTTACCTGTGCTCACTTCGCTTTACAGCATTTGGAGTGGAAGTCTGTCATTTTTCATCCGCTGGACATGTCCGACCCATCTGAGTTGATGCTCAATGATAATAGCTTTCATACTATACATTTTTGGTTTCTCAAAAACAGCCGTGTTGGATATGAAGTCATCCCGTTTCACAGCAATATAACGTCCAGCTTTCGCAACCATATAGCAGGGTGGAAATGACTACATCTTTGTACACCATCAGTTTGGTGTACAGTGTTAGGTCCTTATTCAGGAACACACGCTTTGTAAGACGTCCAAATGCTACATGGGCAGCACGTAGTCTATTCTCCACATCTTTTCCAGATGAGCAGTTAGATGACAATATGCTCCCTAGGTAGAGGAAATGGTCCACTTGTTCCAAGGGTGTATCATAAATGGATATGCTGAAATCAGGAACGGAGGAGCCAGGAGTTGGCTGCGCCATCACCTTTGTCTTTGGAATATTGATGGAGAGACCAAATCGTTTGTACACCCTGCTCAAGGACTCAACTGACAGCTGCAACTCTGCAGGTGAATGAGCTGCAGATGCATTGTCATCAGCGTACTGCAGCTCTGTCACACGAGTGGTACTGGTGAACCTTTTTGAATGGAGTCTGGACTGGTTGAATAATCCTCCATCGAACCTGTACTTTAGTTCTATTCCTGCAATGTTTACGGATGTCTCGTAAAGCATAGCTGACAGATACAATGCAAATAATGTTGGTGCAAGAACACATCCTTGTTTAAGCCCACTTGTTATTGGGAATTCACCAGTTGTTTCATTCTGGCAGAGGACCTGTCCAGTCATATCATCGTGGAGAGCTCCAATCAAGTCAACAAAATGTTCAGGACAGCCAAAGAATTTTAAGACCATCCACATGGCTTCTCTGGGAACTATATCAAAGGCCTTGTAGAAAACAAGTAGTAAAGGCTTTTGCTGTTCTCTGCACTTCTCCTGTAGTTGTCGTGCACAGAAAATCATGTCAATTGTCCCTCTTGAAGGTCGAAACCCGTATTGACACTCAGGTAGTATAGTCTCTGAAAGTGTCTGGAGGCGATTTAAAAGGATTCTTGTAAAACTGTTGCCAGTGACAGAGAGTGGAGATATTCCCCAGAAGTTACCACAGATGCTTCTGTCGCCCTTCTTGAAGATGGTGACAATTGTGGAGTTCTTCAAGTCAGCTGGTACCTTGCGGGTTTCCCACATTAATAGAATGAGCGAGAAGAGTCTAGTTTTTAGAGGCTAGCCGCCACCCTCAATTAGCTCCATCGGGATGCTGTCAGGTCCAGGAGCCTTCCCAGGTTTCACACTCTTGAGTGCCTTGCAAAATTCTTGAAAAGTTGGAGGATCAGCCATCCAGGGTTGTGGAGGGTGCGTGGGACATTTTTGAGAAAATCTCCAGCGGCAGTAGAAGGGCGGTTTAACAGTGAGCTGAAGTGCTCTTTCCAACGATTTAAGATGTCCTGACTTTCAGTAAGAATGGCGGGGTTGTCAGTAGCTTTCAGTGTTCCTGATGAGGAGCGGATAGGTCCATACAGCTCTTTAATACCAACGTAAAAGCCACGCAGGTTCCTTGCGTGGGAAAGATTTTGGAGTTCTGTGGCTTTCTGTTGCCACCATTTGTTCTTGATTGCTCGTATTTCACTTTGACATTTCTACTTGAGTTCTTGAAAGTGTACTTTCTTTTCTGCACAGGACGGATCTTGAGCAAGGGATAGATAAGCATCTCGCTTTGCATTGATGATGGCTTGGATTTGTCCATGGTTGTCATCAAACCAGTCACTTTTTTTTCCGTGCACTAAAACCAACAACATTCTCAGCAGTTTCTTTGATGATGTTCTTTAATGTGATCCATTCTTGTTCGACATCATCTGTCGTTGCTGGAGCTTTGTGAAGTTGTTCAGACAGTATGTCTTGGAAGTGTGAGCGAACGTTTTTGTTGTTCAACTTGCTTATGTTGAATATTCTGCGTGGTGGGTTTGAAAAGTGGGATAGTGGCTTGCAATACTTTGGTACTCTCAAACGGCTGACTAAAAGTCTATGGTCAGTGCAGCACTCATCGATGTTTAGTTCTGCTTTTGTGATGAGAAAGTCTTTCTTGTCACGCTGTCGAGTAATAACGTAGTCTATAAGATGCCAATGTTTGGAGCATGGGTGCATCCATGTGGTCTTACAGCGGTTAGGCAAGCGGATTTGCCTATTGGAGATGAAAAGCTCGTGCTCTGCACATAAACCAAGAAGTAGAAACCCATTTGCATTCCAATTTCCGACCCCTTCTTTACCCATGACGTCTCTCCAAAAACGGTTGTCCCTTCCCATTCTGGCATTGAAATCACCAAATAAAATTAATTTACCTTTAATGGATATCTTAGAGTACTGTTCAGTTGGTGGTAGAACTGATTCTTTGTGTTTTCATCACTGTCTAAAGTAGGGGCACATGCGGAGACGAAGGTGATGAAACTGTCTGGACCAATGGGTATTCTAAGAGTCATCAGTCTTTCATTAATTGAGACAGGTGTAAGTCGAAGATCTTTCACTATTTTCGTTTTTACGGCAAATCCTGCACCGTGGATGCGTGGGTCTCCTGCATCCTTTCCCTTCCAGAAGATGGTGTACTGTACTCACGCCTTATAAAATTCACATCAGTCTTTCCATTGTGTGCCAGCCTAGTCCGCTGTAACTAGCTCTGACGTCATAAATATTGAGAATGTTGAGAAGGGCAAACAGCATAAATACAAAACATTTATTCTATTATTCCACCCGCCGCCCCACAGTACCCTGAAAGTACCTCACTAATGTGTCCTTCACCTGAGAGTCTTGTCTCACTCAAGGCACTAGCTGGGCTAGTTCTTGGGTGATAAGAGCGGTTCTTCTCTCTGGCCTGTAATTGTTCACGTCTAGGAGAGTCCTGACATTCCATGTCCCTATTGTCATAATCATTTCAGTCTCCTTTTGTTTACGTCCGCAGTATAAGGACGTGCTGGGTACGGATTCCCAGCCCGGTTCAAGTGTGACTTCCGATGTTTAGCCCACATTTTCTAGGGCCTTCCCCATTCAGGGTGGGTAGCGGTCATCCTAAATAGGCCTGCCCAGTCGCAGATGCAGGACCGGATTCCCGAGTAGTCACACGAGTTCTCAGGAAGGCGACCATCACACACCTACCGCCAATGTGCTGGTCCATACTAGTAGCTTCCAGCCTCGCTTGGAGCCTGCTACCATCGTCCTTATCCCATCGCCATTGGTCTTTAGAGAAAATGACAGGAGAAATTGCCATTTGCGTGAATTTGTTTAAGGTGGATTACAGCTTGTGAGGAAGTGACCCACACACTATGATTCTGGAACAATTCATCACGGCACATGTGTTTGTGAGATGTGACTTCAGGTACTAGGACTGCAACGAACTGCCGCGAGCTCAATGATGGCTGAGCGGCGCCTTTACAGCCAGTTCGTCTGGCATGACCTCTTCCGCCTCCACGATCGTTGAGAACCTGAGATATAAGATTCTTCTTTTGCTCGCTTCGCCGTTGGGTCGAAGGGTAGATAATAGATACTAGAGAGGAAAGTAAAAGACACCCTTGGGCCTTGGAAACCTAATACCGTTGGGATCAAAGAAACCAAGAGTTGGCCAAGGGAGGCCGGATAGGAAAGCAAACAAGAGAAGCCTGAAGTGGAAGTAATGCCAGGCTTAGCTAAGGGCCCGCGTGGTTGCCACCCACATAATCCCAAGACGAGAGCCCCCTGCGGATTCAGTTCTAGTAGCCTGTATATATACCGTTAGCACTGATGACAGCTTGCAAACGTCGTGACATGGAGTGAAGCAAATTGCGAATAATAACTGGTGAGATCATCGACCAGTTCTCCAACACCACTGTCTGAAACTCACTAACTTTTGTATCCAAGTGTGCCCAAAGATGCACTATCGGCTTAAGATTAGGGCTCTATGGTGGAGTGAAAACTGTTCTTGGGGCGTTATGTAATAATCACTCCTGAGTTCTCAAAGCCGTATGTTTAGGGTCGTTGTCTTGTTGAAAGTAAATGACGCCATAAGACCTAGTTCCTTTGCAATGCTACGTAAATGGTCTCGCAACATCGATTTATTTACGATGATACATGATATCTTCAATAACCGCTAAGTCACCAACATCAGAAGCTGCAATGCATCCCCAAACCATTATGTTTCTGACCACAAGTTTTACTGTAGGTAGAACATGTTGTGGTTGAAACTCTGTATTTGGTTTGAATCTCTCCTTTCCTTTCTGTCAGATCCAAACCTGTTAAACTTGGATTCGGCAGAAAATTGCACAGTATCTGCCAAAATTCAATCGATTTATTGACATAATCTTCGCCGAATTGCAAGCGTTTTCTTTGGTTAACTTCCGAAATAAATGGCTTCCTTCTGGGATATCTGCCATGAACATCGGCTGTGTTCAACACATTCCTAAAAGTTTGAGCACAGACTTGTTTGTTTGCCGTTGACTGGACGCCATTAAGCGACTCTTTTAAAGGGCTGTCCTTCGACACACTATAAATGTAAGAACTCTTGGACATCAGATCAGGATGTGCTTTTATGGTCTGTTGTACCAGTCTGATGAAACTTCTCGGTGATTGCCCTCGCTGTTGTGTAGTTAACAGAATGTTCTTTACCAATCTCATAACTTTTACCCTGAGAGTGTTGTAAAACCGCCTTGTTGTGGAGCGTCACGCAATACTCCTTCCCCTTCGGGCTCATCATTGGAAGTGAATTCCCCGTAAGACGACGGTAACAGTGGCACCGATATCGGTACATTCCGCCGACGACCGACATCGCCCGAAAACAGCCGGCCTTTTCAAATCAGTACGCGACTACAAGCGCGGTCACAATGTAGCTGGTACAGATTTCGGCCGACAGTCAGTGAAATTCAAATCACTTTGCTCTGTTCGAACATATTGGCCGACACGACACGAAACATAGACTATGGAAAACTGAAAAGTTTAGTCAAAGGAGTAGTTTCTGGCATCCTGAGGATGGAAAATATCATAATCGGGATACAGCTCGGAATCTAAGGGCTGAAATCGCAGTTCATTGAAAACTAGAAGTAGGCAAAATCCCCATCTGAAATTTTCGGTATACATTATAACCTCGAAAAATAAATTGTTCAAGTGACAAGGACAATATACCTTATGGTTAAAGTTTCTGCAGGGAATCTTTTTGGGTTGTCGTAAGTGGACGTTTGATATCCACAAATTATTGTTACTGCTTACTGGCATGTCTCTGTTACATGAAGTGGTTTGCAAACGTGTTGTATGTATGTGTTTCCACTTTACAGTGCTTTAGGCGTTCAGAGTATCTTACTCTAACCTTTGTGTTTATCAGAAAATGTGTTTGAAATCTTTTGGGACTTAATTGCTAAGGTCATCAGTCCCTAAGCTTACACACTACTTAAGCTAAATTATCCTAAGGCCAACACACACATCCATGCCCTAGGGAGGACTCGAACCTCCGCCGGGACCAGCCGCACAGTCCATAACTGCAGCCCCTTAAATCGCGTTTTTTTTAAATTGTTCGTTGTGTCTGGTCTGGGCGGACGTCACAAGACATCCGTTCCAGTTGATCGTTGATTCTTTGAATCAGATTTTTTAAAATTTTTATTACAGAGAGCACGCAGCCCTCTGACCGAACACGCTGACCTACCATGCCGGCTTCCGCTCGGCTAATCCCGCGCGGATGTGTTTATCTTTCACACGTATACTGAATGACAGTCATTGAAGGTTTAACTGACATATATCTGTACAACTTCAAACAAATTCGGCGAAACAGATTTCTAGTGCTTGTCTAGAGGTATGGTTTTAGCTCTATTAAGAAATCCGATACTCGCATTAAAGATGCAGTTCTGGCTCATGTAAAACTAGAAGTAACACTTTGATATTTGACATCTGGCGATTTCATTTTTCCAATGATTAGGTCTATCCGCGTTCTGAAAAGCACAGTTTCAAAGCTTTTGTGTGATGCGTTGGATGTTATTTACCAAGCCGAAATACTAATTTAAAAGCTAGTATTTTTACTCTTGCACCCCTAATGCTATGAAATTTTAATTTATTCTATATCGAATTTTGGACTTATGCTTCGTGCAACTGCCCTAAAACACATTGTAATATAGTTGATTTTCTTAATTAAAAGTTACACTGAATGTGAACTAATAGCCTACTGCCACCAGAAATCTTATTATGTCCTTTCTCAGATCTACTGGTCAATTGTTCAAAAGGCAGTGAAGTTTCCTGTACTAGAATCTGATTATCTGGATGTATCTACTGCCAGTATTGCGTTAATACACACCATTTTTAGAATAAAGTGAGCTGTTGTGGAACCGCAAAACTACTTTTCATTAATTAAATAATACCTGCGTACTCGCACACAAATTTTATTCATTCGCCAGAGAAACTCGTTTAGGCAAGCTTGTTCAAATACAGAGGTATGTAAACAGGCAGAATATGGCGCTGCGGTCGGTAACGCCTATAGAAGACAAGTGTCTGGCGCATTTGTTAGATCGGTTACTGCTGCTACAATTACAGGTTATTAAGTTTTACGTGCGTCTGAACGTGGTGTTGTAGTTAGCGCACGAGCGATGGGACACCGCATCTTCGAGTTAGCGATGAAGTGGGGATTTTGCGATACGACCATTTCACGAGTGACCGTGAATATCAGAAAGCAGGTAAAACAACAAATCTCCGACATCGATGCGGCCGGAAAAAAATCCTGCAAGAACGGGACCAGCAACGACTGAAGAGAATCGTTCAATGCGACAGAGGTGCAACCCTTCCGCAAATTGCTGCCGATTTTAACGCTGGGCCATCAACAAGTGTCAGCGTACGAACAATTCAACGAAACGCCATCGATTTGGGCTTTCGGAGCCGAAGGCCCACTCGTGTACCCTTGATGACTGCACTACACAAAGCTTTACGCCTCGCCTGGGCTCGTCAACACCGAGATTGGACTTCCGATGACTGGAAACATGTTGCCTGGTCCGACGAGTCTCGTTTCCAATTGTATCGAGCGCTTGGACATGTACGGATATGGAGTCAACCTCATGAATCAATGGACTCTGCATGTCAGCAGGGGACTGTCCAAGCTGGTGGAGGCTCTGTAACTGAGTTGTGCGTGTGCAGTTGGAGTTATATGGGACCCCCGATACGTCTAGATACGACTCTGACAGGTGACACGAACATAAGCATCCTGTCTGATCATCTGCATCCATTCATGTCCATTGTGTATTCAGAAAGACTTGGGCAATTCCAGCGGGACAGTGCAACACCCCACACATCCAGAATTACTACGGAGTGGCTCTAGCAACACTCTTCTGAGTTTAACCACTTCCGCTGGTCTCCAAACTCTCTTGACATGAACATTATTGAGCATATGTGGGTGGCCTTGCAACATGCTGTTCAGAAGACATCTCTACCCCCTCGCACTCTTACGGATTTATGGACAGTCCTGAAGGATTCTTGTGTCAGTTCCCTCTAGCACTACTTCAGACATTAGTCGAGTCCATGCCACGTCGTGTTGCGGCACTTCTGTGTGCTCAAGGGGTTTCTACACGATGTTACGTAGGTGTACCGGTTCCTTTGACTCTTCAGCGTATAACAGAAACATCTACTTTCACCACGTAAATGAACTATTATATCGTATCCTCATTGGAAAAACGTTTATACGTGGAAGTCACCATTGTAGCGTAATAAACCATAATCTGAACAACGTGTTTTGGAGAGATCCTTAGTGCGGTGTATCACTGAAACTACACATTTTTGTAATACATGGGTATTTCGTAAAATTGTCTGCTAATCCCAATAACTGAAGACTGAGTGTACAGCACTCGAAACGTTCTTTTTGAGACAGATATAACTCATTCGGCACCTTTTTAATAGCAAACGCTGCATTGCAACAATCGTCTCCGAGCACCGTGGTATCCATTTCACCCATGTAAGTTGAAATCTAACCTACGTCATATATGGACTAGATTGTAATCTAACCTAACCTGCTCGCCAAAACTGACGAATGAAATCGGACGTACCGTGACCAAGCTGGCGTTCGATGTTATCGGGCGACCTCTGGCAACTACAGGACTACGCTTTTACGTCTTCTCACCAGGACATGAGAAGAACGAAAGGTCGCTATTACTAAAACGAATAAACGAAAATTGTAAATCTTCTTCTGTCCGTCAGTGTTAAATACTTTTCAAATTAATCTTTGGTATGAGAGTCGAATAATTACCTATACATTTATTAATAAGAAAAAATTATTAAGTTCCTTTATAGATTCTTATATAGATGCTTATAGATTCTTTATTACACATCATACTAAAAGCAAACTACTAAGCAATATGATATCGTTATACTTTATTTTTTTAGAAATTTATACTAGGTGTGATTCATTTACTATCTTCGCAGTTCGTAGTAATAGACGGCAAATCATCGAGTAAAACTGAAGTGATATCAGGTGTTCCCCAGGGAAGCGTCCTGGGACCTCTACTGTTCCTGATCTATATAAATGACCTGGGTGACAATCTGAGCAGTTCTCTTAGACTGTTCGCAGATGATGCTGTAATTTACCGTCTAGTAAGGTCATCCGAAGACCAGTATCAGCTGCAAAGCGATTTAGAAAAGATTGCTGTATGGTGCGTCAGGTGGCAGTTGACGCTAAATAACGAAAAGTGTGAGATGATCCACATGAGTTCCAAAAGAAATCCGTTGGAATTCGATTACTCGATAAATAGTACAATTCTCAAGGCTGTCAATTCAACTAAGTACCTGGGTGGTAAAATTACGAACAACTTCAGTTGGAAGGACCACATAGATAATATTGTCGGGAAGGCGAGCCAAAGGTTGCGTTTCATTGGCAGGACACTTAGCAGATGCAACAAGTCCACTAAAGAGACAGCTTACACTACACTCGTTCGTCCTCTGTTAGAATATTGCTGCGCGGTGTGAGATCCTTACCAGGTGGGATTGACGGAGGACATCGAAAGGGTGCAAAAAAGGGCAGCTCGTTTTGTATTATCGCGTTATAGGGGAGAGAGTGTGGCAGATATGATACACGAGATGGGATGGAAGTCATTACAGCATAGACGTTTTTCGTCGCGGCGAGACCTTTTTACGAAATTTCAGTCACCAACTTTCTCTTCCGAATGCGAAAATATTTTGTTGAGCCCATAGGTAGGAATGATCATCAAAATAAAATAAGAGAAATCAGAGCTCGAACAGAAAGGTTTAGGTGTTCGTTTTTCCCGCTCGCTGTTAGGGAGTGGAATAGTAGAGAGATAGTATGATTGTGGTTCGATGAACCCTCTGCCAAGCACTTAAATGTGAATTGCAGAGTAGTCATGTAGATGTAGATGTAGATACATTTAATTTGTTACGTGCAATAATTTACACAAATGTGGTACAATTAAACAATATTCTTAATTACAAAAATAACTAAAGTTACCACAGTAGAGTGTTTGTTACCCCTCCAGACAAATATACTAGCACTATGGCCTAGGTGTAAATGAAGAGGAAACAAATTTCCTGTAAAGGTTATTACCAAATGATACTTTAAAAGCAATGTCATGAGATAACATGCGCAAAGTAGCGTATTTCTTATACTACATCTTGTAATGAAAACAGTTTGTTAAAAAATAATCAGATTCCGTGACACTGTTGTAAAATAAACAGGATCTGTGAGTGCGGTCCTTAACACCGATTATACATAGAAATATAAAACGACGTCATATTACAGTAATAGCTCTACTTTGCTGTTACATTGGTTTTACTCCCTACATTTTATCCCATAATAAGCGATCATGACAAATTTTTAGACTTGTTTCCAATTATTGTAAAAAAATATTTCATACGAAAATACATCTTATTTTAAAAAGAAAACGCATTTGTTTATTTGACGTTTTGAATTTTGAACTGAAACGCTCACAGTGGCCACATGGCGTCACAAGTCAGCGAGTAGACCATCTGTCAGGCGCTGTGGATTTTTAATGCATTTTGTACGTTCCCCACGTATGGTGCACGGAAAGGATGTTTAAATATCTCTATGCATGCTGTAATTAATCTAATGTTGTCCCCACGATCCGTAAGGGAACGACGTGTAGGGGTTTTTTGGTAGTGCCACGATTTAAAGCCGCTTCTTGAAACTTTGTAACTGGGCTATCTCGTGATAGTTTACGTATATCTACAATCATCTGCTAGTTCAGCTCTTCCAACATCTCTGTGACACTTTCCCGGGGTTCAAGCAACCTGTGACCATCCTCTGTAGACTGTCGGGTCGAGGATATAAGCTTCCCGTGGTCAGGAAGGAACACAGTCCTTGCCGGCCGGAGTGGCCGTGCGGTTCTAGGCGCTACAATCTGGAACCGAGCGACCGCTACGGTTCAAGTCCTGCTCGGGCATGGATGTGTGTGATGTCCTTATGTTAGTTAGGTTTAATTAGTTCTAAGTTCTAGGCGACTGATGAACTCAGAAGTTAAGTCGCATAGTGCTCAGAGCCATTTTGAACACAGTCCTCCCGTTCAATGCAGTTACTAACAGACACACTTCTAGTCGAAGCTGTAAAACCTTTTTCCGTCGTAAGTAATATGCATAAATGACCCTGAAAATGCTGCTATTGCTTAAATATGAATTAGTTATTTTAGCACCAGTTCGTTTACCATTACTCAGGGTCTACCACAAGGAGGCGAACTCTTTCTGGTTTTACTTTATAGGAAACTAATTTCACATATTACATACCTGTGATTTTTCCATCTTTGATTCTGCACCTCTTGCTTCACGAATTTTAGATCCTGATAAGACCTTAGCTTCTTTTCTTTTTTTTGAGAACTTGACTGCAATTTTGAAGTCGAGTTGAATTTACTTCAGTACTTCAAGAAATCAAGAGTGCAGGAGTAGAACTCATTATTGTGCTTGATGTGGAAACTTTCGCAAGTATTGGCGGTTGCTGTCTACTGCAACTTAGATCAGCCCACTTAGATGGAGGAAAGAGCGTATGTTTGCCTATATAAACATGTACCGTGTAGTCGCAAAAAGTTTATACTTTTTCACACACGGGCATCACTGAAGCTAAGTCTTGATCCAATCAATCACCAAACATATTAGCATTGGCAAAGCAGATATACACGATGGACATTAAGAAAACCGTCAATCTGTAGAGACGGATCGCTTACTTGAAATGGAGGAAAAAAGGTCCTATGAACATGTGTCCAGATATGAACCGTTGCTATAGTAGATGGCGATGTGTTGTGTGTTGCAGGTGATAGGAATAGTAGCGGTTGTCATGCTGGATACGCATAATTGTACTTCGGCTTATACCACGTTGGCGGGCCACTTGCCTGGCACTAGGGTTCGTCACAGTATCCTGTAGAACCCGGTCCTCCAAATCTGCGCCGTGCGGGGTAGCCGTGCGCTCCAGGGCGCCTTGCACGGTTCGCGCGGCTCCGCTTGTCGGAGGTTCGAGTCCTCCTTCGGGCATGGGTGTGTGTGTTGTCCTTAGCGTAAGTTAGTTTAAGTTAGATTAAGTAGTGGGTAAGCGTAGGGTCTGATGACCTCAACTGTTTGGTACCATAGAACTTACCACAAATTTCCAAATCTGGTGTACCCTCAGTCCGCCGCCTCCCTACACGTTTTTCTCTCTGAAAGAGCGCATGATCAAACAAACGCCCAAAAAGAACTCGTAATGTTGTTTGATATGGTTGGTATCTGTGAGGGTACTTGTTTCGATGTAGTCGTCCTGCCTCTCGACTATTTCCATCTGCTTGGCCGTACACAAACACGATTTCGGCTTGTTCCCAGCTTATAGTATGCTGCATCAATCAAAATGCCTGCAACTCACAAGGAACTCACGGTACGTGGTCAAAGCAACTGTCAATCGTCAGCGCCATCTGCTGTGGCAACGATGCATTTCCGGGCACGTGTTCATAGAATCTTTCTTTCTCCATTTCCAGTCAGTAATCAGTCCCTGCAGTTTGTCGGTTTTATTAATGTGCACCCTGTATAAGGCAGAAACTTCCCGACTTCAAGTTAAGGAATAGTAGTTATGTGGAACTTGGGAAGGCAGGGGAACCAGATCTGTCATTGACTATATGATAACAGATCAGGAATTCAGGAACTCTGTGAGGGACACACGTGTATTCAGGGGATTCTTTGATGATAATGATCATTATTTAATCTGCAGTGAAATTGGGATTGTGAGGCCGAAAGTGCAGGAGGTCAGGTCTATATGTAGGAGGATAAGAGTGGAGAAACTTCAGGATAAGGAAATCAGGCACAAGTACATAACAGCGATCTCAGAAAGGTACCAGTTAGTTGAATGTAGTCAATTACAGTCATTGGAAAAGGAATGGACAAGGTACAGGGACACAGTACTAGAAGTGGCTAAAGAATGTCTTGGAACAGTAGTGTGTAAAAGTAGGATGAAGCAAACAGTCTGGTGGAATGACACAGTCAAGGCAGCCTGTAAAAGGAAAAAGAAGGCGTATCAAAATTGGCTACATACTAGAACTCAGGTAGACAGAGAAAGTAATGTTGAAGAAAAAAACAAAGCCAAACAGATAATTGCAGCACCCAAGAAGAAATCTTGGGAAGACTTTGGAAACAGGTTGGAGACTATGGATCAAGGTGCTGGAAAACCATTCTGGAGTGTAATTATCAGTCTTCGAAAGGGAGGTAAGAAGGAAACGACAAGTATTTTGGACAGGTCAGGAAAACTGCTGGTGAATCCTGTGGATGCCTTGGGCAGCTGGAGGGAATATTTTGAAGAGTTGCTCAATGTAGGTGAAAATACCATCAGCAATGTTTCAGATTTCGAGGTAGAATGGAATAGGAATGATGATAGAAATAGGATCACATTTGAGGAAGTGGAGAAAATGGTCAATAGATTGCAGTGCAATAAAGCAACTAGGGTGGATGAAATTAAGGCGGAACTCATCAAATATAGTGGAACGTCAGGTCTTAAATGGCTACACAGGATAACTAAAATGGCCTGGGAGCCGGGACAGGTTCCATCAGACTGGACAGAAGCAGTAATCACACCAATCTTTACACATGGAAACAGAGAAGATTGTAACAACTACAGAAGTATCTCTTTAATCAGCGTTGTGGGTAAAATGTTCTCGGGTATTGTTGAAAGGAAAGTGCGAGTATTAGTTGAGGACCAATTGGATGAAAATCAGTGTGGGTTTAGGCCTCTTAGAGGTTGTCAGGAGCAGGTCTTTAGCTCAAAATGGTTCAAATGGCTCTGAGCACTATGGGACTTAACATCTGTGGTCATCAGTCCCCTAGAACTTAAAACTACTTAAACCTAACTAATCTCTAACGACATCACACATCCATGCCCGAGGCAGGATTCGAGCCTGCGACTGTAGCGGTCACGCGGTTCCAGACTGAAGCGCCTAGAACCGCAAGGCCACACCGGCCGGCGATCTTTAGCTTACGGCAAATAATGGAGAAGTGTTATGAGTGGAACAGGGAATTGTATCTATGGTTTATAGATCCAGAAAAGGCATATGATCGGGTTCCTAGGAGGAAGTTATTGTCTGTTCTAAGAGATTATGGAATAGGAGGCAAACTTTTGCAAGCAATTAAAGGTCTTTACATGGATAGTCAGGCAGCAGTTAGAGTTGACGGTAAATTGAGTTCATGGTTCAGAGTAGTTTCAGGGGTAAGACAAGGCTGCAATCTGTCTCCACTTTTGCTCATATTATTTATGGATCATATGTTGAAAACAATAGATTGGCTGGGTGAGATCAAGATATGTGAACACAAAATAAGCAGTCTTGCATATGCGGACGACTTAGTTGTGATGGCAGTTTCGATTGAAAGCTTGCAAAGTAATATTTCAGTGCCAGATCAGAAATGTAAGGTTTATGGTATGAAGATTAGCATCCCCAAAACGAAAGTAATGTCAGTGGGAAAGAAATATAAGCGGATTGAGTGCCAAATAGGAGGAACAAAGTTAGAACAGGTGGACGGTTTCAAGTACTTAGGATGCATATTCTCACAGGATGGCAACATAGTGAAAGAAATGGAAGCGAGGTGTAGCAAAGCTAATGCAGTGAGCGCTCAGCTACGATCTACTCTCTTCTGCAAGAAGGAAGTCAGTACCAAGACTAAGTTATCTGTGCACCGTTCAATCTTTCGACCAACTTTGTTGTATGGGAACGAAAGCTGGGTGGATTCAGGTTACCTTATCAACAACGTTGAGGTTACGGATATGAAAGTAGCTAGGATGATTGCAGGTACTAGTAGATGGGAACATTAACATCAGAAAAGGCACCAATGTTAGCACTGAATAGGGGATCACGGAGGAATTTTATAAGGGGGCTATGCTCCAGACTGAACGCTGAAAGGCATAATCAGTCTTAAATGATGATGATGATGATGATGTCGTAATGTGGAACTTCCAACGTATGTATGCTTTTTCACGAGCTCTGTGTTACATGAAATTTGCAACCTTATTCCAAACATCACTTCCAGCTTTCGTTACGCTTCCTTAAAAGTCTGAAAACTTCATTGACGGAGATAATTTTAGACATAGATTATCACATTTATCAACAACTGTTGAAAAGACATGGTGATAACGTGAAGTTTTCGTATCGTTCAAGAAAGAAAAGTCTATTGGAGTATAATGTCTATTAACTAGAACATAGACTGTAAATAGCTGACAAAAAACTGTGCAATACTTGAAAGTTCTGTCAACATATAAATATTGTGTTACACTGTCTAAGTTGGTTGGTTGGTTGATTTCGGAGAGGGGGACAAATAGCGAGGTCATCGGTCCCATCGGATTAGGGAAGGAAATCGGCCGTGCCTTTTTAAAAGTAACCATCCCAGCATTTCCCTGAAGCGATTTAGGGAAATCAAAGAACACCTAAATCAGGAGAACCAGACGCAGGGTTGAACCGTCAACCTCCCGAATTTGAGTCCAGTGTGCTAGCCACTGCGCCATCTCGCTTGGCACTGACTTAAGTGTTTTCTAATTTTCAGCGTCGCAAAGTGTTATGTCGTTCTTGAGCTCCATTATGTGACAACCAATGAGCCCCGTCTGTAGTTTTCACAATGAGTTCAGAAAAACATGAACCTCCTGAATACTTTTAGAAAATTTCGGTAGAGTTTTCCACCTAGCTTTGTAAATGTGTCCATAATTAAAGTTCCAGTTTCAAAGCGCTTTAGATAGAGAAACGCTCCTCCAGAATGACGCCCTCAGGGGCTCAGTATTTGTTTGCTGAGTACGAGCTTAGTGACGCCGAGGTTCCTGAGCTGGGGCAGGTTGGCACCGCCAGTCCCCTGCCACCGTAAGCTCTGGGCATATTCCAGCGACCAACGTGCGGCGCAGCGGTGGAACGTTGTGTGTCACAGAGAATGGGAATCTTGGCTTGAACACCAAGATCACGAGGATGGAATAAACCTCTAAAAAAAAAACCCTCAAGCTCAAGGTGTGCTGCACGCTGATGAGATGCAAGGCTGTTGAGGTGGAGCAGTAGTTAGCAGGCAACCTCTGGAGAATTTGCCACACCTCAGTTATAAGGCTTCCTCAGGCACGTGGGGATCTGTCTGAGTGGACCATTATTTTCCTAACTGCTCGTGGGACCGAGATGGAACCCTCGAAATCTTCTTCGCTAATATGCTGCCGATATGGTTGCACTACCGGTCGGAGGATGACATTCACGTATTGTACAGCCGTTACGGCGCCTTCCGTGACTACCAGCTACGTACGTCGGCCCCACATAATACCACGCCAAAACATCTGGGAACCTCCTCCACCTTGCTGCACTCGCTGGACAGTGTGCCTAAGGCGTTCAGCCCGACCTGGTTGCCTCCATACACGTCTCCGACGATTGCCTCGTTGAAGGCATATGCGACACTCAGCGGTGAAGAGAACGTGACGCCAATCCTGAGCGGTCCATTCGGCATGTTGCTGGGCCTATCTGTACCGCTTTGCATGGTGTCGTGGTTGCAAAGATGGACCTTGCCATGGACCTCGGGAGAGAAGTTGCGTATCATGGAGCCTATTGCGCACAGTTTCAGTCATAACGCGATGTCCTGTGGCTGCACGAAAAGCATTATTCAACATGGTGGCGTTGCTGTCAGGGTTCCTCCGAGCCATAATCCTTAGGTAGCCGTCATCCACTGCAGTAGTAGCCCTTGGACCTGAGCGAGGCATGTCATCGACAGTTCCTGTTTCTCTGTATCTCCTCCACGTCCGAACAACATCGCTTTCGTTTACTCCGAGAGGCCTGGACGGCTCCCTATTTGGGAGCCCTTCCTGGCACAGAGTAACAATGCGGATGCGATCGAACAGCAGTATTGACCGTCTAGGCGTGGCTGAACTACAGACAAGACGTGCCGTGTACCCCCTTCCTGGTGGAATGACTGGAACTGATCGGCAATCGGACCCCCTGCGTCTAATAGACGCTGCTCATGCATGGCTGTTTACATCTTTGGGCGGGTTTAGTGACATCTCTGAACAGTCCAAGGGACTGTGTCTGTGATATAGTATCCACAGTCAACGTCTGTCGTCAGGAGTTCAGGGAACCGAGGTGATGCAAAACGTTTTTTGATGTGTGTGTTTACATATGCTGTACCTGAAAACTATGTGGTCACTGTGGGCAACAATCTTTAATTCCCTTTTTTGTCTTAGTTCTGTAAAAATAGTTTCTGCACCCTGTAATATATCTATATACTCTCAGCTGGACCATTGGTAAGGTGTTTTCAAAAAATCAAGTAAACTGATGAAGTACTCGAAGATGAGCCCTGAGGACTCGATATCTATCGTGTATTGAAATAAAAATCAAAGTTAGTGCCTGAAAACGAGTTGTTTTCATTTTTACGAAATTACACTGCCTGACAAAAAACTGAAGCACCCAGAAGAGTAGGAGGAACTGAATGGGACTTCACAGGTCGGGAGAGTATGTAATACCACACTGATTACAAAATCGAGTCAAATTTACAAAGACTTCGGCAGTATGAGCCCAGTTACCAGTATGACGTTGCACCCTCTCTGGCCTGGAAGCATGCTCTGATTCGTCTGGGAGGAGTGTCATAAATCTGTTGTATCCTCCCTTGAAGCAAGTTTATCCACAACTGTTGTGACTGGTCCTTGGTATCCTCGGTGCTGGTACCTGGACAGAGTTGAAGTCCAAGCTGCTCCCAAGCATGTTCTATTGGGGCAGATAGCCAGCTGATCACAGGGATACCTCAGCATCACTCAGACTGTTGACAGAGATACATGTCGTGTGTGGACAAACAATGTGCTGTTGGAAAATGGCACCAAGATACTAGCCGACCGGGGTGGCCGAGCGGTTCTAGGCGCTACAGTCTGGAACCGCGCGACCGCTACGGTTGCAGGTTCGAATCCTGCCTCGGGCATGGGTGTGTGTGATGCCCTTAGGTTAGTTAGGACATCACACACATCCATGCCCGAGGCAGGATTCGAACCTGCGACCCGAGCTGAAGTCATAACTGATGTTTACCCGCACCATGACACCAGGAGTAACGCCACTGTGCCTCTCCAAAACATTGGAAAAATGAAACGTCTCCCAAGGTCTCTGCTATTCTCACCAGCAATGGTCATCCAGGTTAGTACAGAACTGTGAACATCGCCGAATGCAATGCGATACCGATCACCAGTAGTCATGCTTCATAGTCACAGCTCCAATCAAAATGCATACGTTTGTGATGTGGTGATAATGGCATGGTAATTCCATTGTCTGTCTACTGCTAGTCCAAGACTAATGATGCAGATCCGATAGAATATAGCAGGGAGTCCATTACTTGTTTTCAGATGGCAGGGGAGATGTGAAGGGTCTATGATGTGCTTGTGGGACAGTATGTAAATTCCGCTTGTGGTGGTGATACCAGAACCTTAATGTTCCAACATCAGGCCAGTGTCACATCTGAGTGGCCCCACAGACCTGAATTTTGCACAATTTGAACACTGTTTGTCAGTTGAGACCCATATCAAGACAGAGGAAATACAGATGATCCAAAGAAGAGCAGCACTTTTAGTTACAGTTTCATTTAGTAAGCACACAAGAGAATCATAAAGATGTTCAGCCAACTGCAGTGGCAGAACCTCCAAGAGAGGCATTCTGCACCACATTATGGTCTGCTGTTAAAGTTCAAAGCCTTATGTTCCTAGAGGGGTCAGCCAATATAATGCTTCCTCATGCATATACCTCGGAAAAAGGCTTTGAACATACACCACTGGCCATTAAAATTGCTACACCACGAAGATGACGTGCTACAGACGCGAAATTAAACCGACAGAAAGAAGATGCTGTGATGTGCAAATGATTAGCTTTTCAGAGCATTCACACAGGGTTGGCGCCGGTGGCGACACATACAACGCGCTGACATGAGGAAAGTTTCCAACCAATTTCTCATACACAAACAGTAGTAGACCGGTGTTGCCTGGTGAAACGTTGTTGTTATGCCTCCTGTAAGGAGGAGAAATGCGTACCATCACGTTTCCGACTTTGATAAAGGTCGAATTCTAGCATATAGTGATTGCGGTTTACCATATCGCGACATTGCTGCTCGCGTTGGTCGAGATCCAATGACTGTTAGCAGAATATGAAATCGGTGGGTTCAGGAGGGTAATACGGAACGCCGTGCTGGATCCCAACGGCCTCGTATCACTAGCAGTCGGGATGACAGGCATCTTATCCGCTGTAACGGATCGTGGAGCCACGTCTTGATCCCTGAGCCAACAGATGGGGACGTTTGCAAGACAACAACCATCTGCACGAACAGTTCGACGACGTTTGCAGCAGCTTGGACTATCAGCTCGGAGACCATGGCTGCGGTTACCCTTGACGCTGCATCACAGACAGGAGCGCCTGCGATGGTGTACTCAACGACGAACCTGGGTGCACGAATGGCAAAACGTCATTGTTTCGGATGAATCCAGGTTCTGTTTACAGCATCATGATGGTCACATCCGTGTTTGGCGACATCGCGGTGAACGCACACTGGAAGCGTGTATTCGTCATCGCCATATTGGCGTATCACCCGGCGTTATGGTATGGGGTGCTATTGGTTACACGTCTCGGTCACCTCTTGTTCGCATTGACGGCACTTTGAAAAGAAGACGTTACATTTAAGATGTGTTACGAGCCGTGGCTGTACCCTTCATTCGATCCCTGTGAAACCCTACATTTCAGCAGGATAATGCACGACCGCATGCTACAGGTCCTGTACGGGCCTTTCTGGATATAGAAAATGTTCGACTGCTGCCGTGGCCACCACATTCTCCAGATCTCTCACCAACTGAAAACGTCTGGTCAATGGTGGCCGAGCAACTGGCTCGTCACAATACGCCAGTCACTACTGTTGTTGAACTGTGCTATCGTGTTGAAGTTGGATGGGCAGCTGTACCTGTACACGCCATCCAAGCTCTGTTTGACTCAATGCCCAGGCGTATCAGGGCCATTATTACGGTGACAGGTGGTTGTTCTGGGTACTGATTTCTCAGGATGTATGCACGCAAATTGCGTGAAAAATGTAATAACATGTCTGTTCTAGTATAATATATTTGTCCAATTAATACCCGTTTATCACCTGCATTTCTTCTTAGTGTAGCAATTTTAATGGTCAGTAGTGTAAAATTAGAGATACTCAACCCACACAAAGGTTTATGAGCAATCATTATCTCTGTGAACCATTCGTGAATGAAACAGGAAAGGAAGGAATTTACACTGGTACACAAAATACCCTCTGCCACACACAAAGTGACTTGCGGAGTACAGATGTGTATGCACATGAATAATGGACCACCTGCCCAAATGGAGAGCCACAATGAGGCCCCTTTCAAATTTTGTCAGATCGTGGGTATGCTACATCTCCGTGTCCCTGACAGGACATATACGGTACCAGACGTGGTAACAATAATAAACGCGAACAACACTATGCACTCACATCAGGTCTCCTCACTTTCATACCCACCGATGATGTGTACAAATCTGCATTAACATTCGACCTGCATTAACATGTGATCTGGGTGATTCGCTCTTTCTGATAGGCAGTGTAATAGGCTGCCGATATGGTGACAACACTGACGACAGTGGACAAAATTATGTAAATTTTTCACTGGAGCCCTCCGTGACTCTCTGCCTGAACCTGCACCTGTGCGAATGTAACGCACAAAGAGCCTGCTAAGACGTCAGGTGGTGTTTGGCAGTGGGATAGTGCGGAAGGCGAGCGCCGCGCCAGAGCAGGAGGACTCAGCGGGTGGCCAGCAGTCGACGGAGAGGAGCGAGCTGCAGCTGCGGCTGATGCGGCAGGCACCGCCCCTCGACTACTCGTATGCCCGCCTGCGAGAACTGGACCACCTCGAGGACATGGGGCTGGAACCCAGGACCGACCGCGTGCGCCGTGCGCCGCAGCGCTCCAAAAAGTCCGGGTAAGGGAGGTGCTCGTCACTCTGGCTCCTCTCTAGTTCATCCCTTCGTTAAACGTAGTTGCTGTAGTCTTCACCCCGAAAGTTGTTTGATTCAACTCTCCACACTACTCCATTATGAGCAACACTTTTCATCTGGCAAGGGGAGTGTGTGACAACTAACGCCCAGAAGCATACGAAAATGTGCTTAGAACATAAATCCCTAATTCCAAAAAAAGTTGTGTGAGCGATCTGCATGCACAACTACACACCACGAGATACATTTGAATGATCGTTTGCTAATGCAAAGAAACAAAAACCGATATAGTAGGACAAAATATACACCTACAGGGAGTGGACAAAAATATGGGAGCAACAAAAATACATGGTCGTGCGGTAGTGTTCTCGCTTCCCACGCCCGGGTTCCCGGGTTCGATTCCCGGCGGGGTCAGGGATTTTCTCTGCCTCGTGATGGCTGGGTGTTGTGTGATGTCCTTAGGTTAGTTAGGTTTAAGTAGTTCTAAGTTCTAGGGGACTGATGACCATAGATGTTAAGTCCCATAGTGCACAGAGCCATTTGAACCATTTGAACATACAGGGTTGAAGACATGGAGAAAGAAAGGTATCATCACAATTTGAATTTAGAGTAATATAACTTCCGTACCTTTATTGGTCGTTGTTGCACGCTCGTGGTCCACTGATGAGTCTCGCCATCCGCTGTTTGTTAAATCAATTTGAGGTCCAGGGTGTGTATTCTGCTGCGTAAGAACTGACTCATATTTAAACTTCCAACTTTTATTTTATAATTGCTGATCGTCACGATATTCAATAATTTTCAATGTAACAGCTTTTCCAATACACCATTTCGTTCCCTCTAGCCTTGACCTTCTCAAAGCAAGCGTATTACAAGACGTCTCAACACCAACTGCCCATTGTCTCTACACCCGCCTACAACCGGCTCCTGTTCACAGAGCTTACAAACTGTGCAGTACTGCCAACCTTGGTTGTATATCGATATTTTAAACATCGCACGTATACATATACAGGGTGTTACAAAAAAGTACGGCCAAACTTTCAGGAAACATTCCTCACACACAAATAAAGAAAAGATGTTACGTGGACATGTGGACGGAAACGCTTAATTTTCATGTTAGAGCTCATTTTAGTTTCGTCAGAATGTACTGAACTTCCTCGATTCACCGCCAGTTGGCCCAATTGAAGGAAGGTAATGTTGACTTCGGTGCTTGGGTTGACATGCGACTCATTGCTCTACAGTACAAGCATCAAGCACATCAGCACGTAGCATCAACAGGTTAGTGTTCATCACGAAAGTGGTTTTGCAGTCATTGCAATGTTTACAAATGCGGAGTTGGCAGATGCCCATTTAATGTATGGATTAGCACGGGGCAATAGCCGTGGCGCGGTACGTTTGTATCGAGACAGATTTCCAGAACGAAGGTGTCCCGACAGGTAGACGTTCGAAGCAATTGATCGGCGTCTTAAGGAGCAAGGAACATTCCAGTCTATGACTCGCGACTGGGGAAGACCTAGAACGACGAGGACACATGCAATGGACGAGGCAATTCTTCGTGCAGTTGACGATAACCTAATGTTAGCGTCAGAGAAGTTGCTGCTGCACAAGGTAACGTTGACCATGTCACTGTATGGAGAGTGCTACGGGAGAACCAGTTGTTTCCGTACCAAGAACAGCGTGTGCAGGCACTATCAGCAGCTGATTGGCCTCCACAAGTACACTTCTGCGAATGGTTCATCCAACAATGTGTCAATCTTCATTTCAGTGGAAATGTTCTCTTTACGGATGAGGCTTCATTCCAGCGTGATCAAATTGTAAATTTTCACAATCAACATGTGTGGGCTGACGTGAATCCGCACGCAATTGTGCAATCACGTCATCAACACATATTTTCTGTGAACTTTTGGGCAAGCATTGTTGGTGATGTCTTGATATGGCCCCATGTTCTTCCATCTACGCTTAATGGAGCACGTTATCATGATTTCATACGGGATACTCTACCTGTCCTGCTAGAACATGTGCCTTTACAAGTATGACACGACATGTGGTTCATGCACGATGGTGCTCCTGCACATTTCAGTCGAAGTGTTCGTACGCTTCTCAGCAACACATTCGGTGACCGATGGATTGGTAGAGGCGGACCAATTCCAAGGCCTCCACGCTCTCCTGACCTCAACTCTCTTGACTTTCATTTATGGGGGCATTTGAAAGCTCTTGTCTACGCAATCCCGGTACCAAATTAAAGACTCTTCGTGCTCGTATTGTGGACGGCTGTGATACAATACGCCATTCTCCAGGGCTACATCAGCGCATCAGGGATTCCATGCGACGGAGGGTGGATGTATGCATCCTCGCTAACGGAGGACATTTTGAACATTTCCTGTAACAAAGTGTTTGAAGTCACGCTGGTACGTTCTGTTGCTGTGTGTTTCCATTCCATGATTAATGTGATTTGAAGAGAAGTAATAAAATGACCTCTAACATGGAAAGTAAGCGTTTCCGGACACATGTCCACATAACTTATTTTCTTTCTTTGTGTGTGAGGAATGTTTCCTGAAAGTTTGGCCGTACCTTTTTGTAACACCCCGTATAAAAAACATAGTATGAAAAATAAAAAGTGTTTGTAATATAGTTCTGTGACAATATACCTCATGATTGTCCTCATATTAACAGTTTTGTAACAAAATAATAATACTTCAGTTTGTGTTTACGTAGTAACGTTCACATGCTCCTTCAAGTTGATTGACGGTACCGCACACCTCGCCAGCCGGTGGCAAGCAAAAGATTATTTGACGCAAGTGCACTTTAAATAAATATATTTTACCCTACTTGTTGCTCAAGAACTGCTGTACTATTGACAACTTGTGGCATCCACGACCAGCTGTAAGCAGAGGTGCAACATGGACATGCATCTATGCCGACTGCTCAATGTAATGTTCAACACCAATGTAATCTTCAGCACCAATTTCCAAGCAACTTTACGACGATGTCGTGTTCCCAGCGCCACCGACCGCTGTATGACCTAAAAACTGCGTCATTAGTTTCATACATTGCCTGAGTGGGCGGAGTAGGTTCTGGCCGCCATGGTGGGCGCAGCAGCTGGACCTAGGTGCAATGGCGCCATCCATGAAGCAGCTACACCATTGTGAGGTTGGGTGTGGAAGGACAACAAGAAGAGCAGCAAAGCTTGATCCCGCACGTGTTGTATCCATCTGCTGTTTAAAGGTGTGAAAGAAGTATTCCTCTTCGCCGTTGGTCTGTGAATGAAAAAATACGCTGGTGATATGACGGATCCCCCTGGCTATACAGATGCGTCGAATTCTTCAGACACAGACTGCGGTCTGTTGTCAGTCACAAGCAACTCTGGTAAACCCTCATCACAAGCAACTTTGCTAAACCCTCAAGGTAAGGTAAAATATGGATTGCAAGGCTTGAAGGGTGCAACATGTCATCGTAGAGGGCGTGGGAACCACAGTAAGAAACTTGCTATATGTGTCATGACAATCAGCCAACGAGTGTTCCAATAGGGTCTTGCAAAATCCAAATGCATGCACTGCCAAGTCGCTTTACGCATCGGCCGGTCTTAAAGATCTTTTGATGGGGAGGGGGGGGGGGGGGGGGAGGGGGGAAGGGAAGGTGCCTGGTGCTCCGTACAAGCGTGGCACTGTACCATCATCTACTACTCTATTTGTGAGACCATACCAAACTATGTGCAATGTCAGCGAGTTAATTGTTTGGTGCAGACCACACCCTAATGACCCTGATGAAGCAAACTAAAAACATTTCTCGGGAGAACCTTTGGAATCGCCACACGAGATTGTTGAGAGTCAGTGCGGGACAGTAGGACACCTTGTAGCACAGACAAGTCATGCTGACGTGCAGAGTATTGGCGAAGCATCGGGCTGACAATTATCTTCACAGTGCGAGGGCAACCAGTGCAGGCGTCATGCAACAGAATCTACAAGTCCAGGTCTGCTGCCGTTGCCTGGACAATCTTCCGGTGATCTAATGGATACTGATCCAGTACGTTGATGTCTTCTGCTTCAGTTTGGTAACGAGATGCTTCTGACGCATCAAATTCTACATCCAGTCCCAAGGGAAGACACAAAAGCGTGTCTGCACTGGTACACTTTGATGACTGTACATTATCTAGTGTTGGTAGTGCAATAAGAAGAGAGCCCATACTGCAATTTCTGCAGTGCGATTCGGAATGAACTGGCTGAGTTGAAAAGGCACTGCTGAGGCTTGTGGTTGGTGACCAAGCAGAATTTTCTTACATAGAAATAATTATGAAATTCAGTGATTCTATACATGATGGAAAGAGCATCCTTCTGTGTTTCCAAATAGTTGCTCTAAGCTTCATTAAGCAGTCTGGGGGAGAATACTATTGGTCTGTCAGCAGAACCAAATTCTGCGCGAGAGTACAGAACCAATATCATACGAAGAGGTATGTACGGCCATAACTACAGGTTTGGTAGGATCAAAATGAACTAGGCAGTAATCACTGCTCAAAGTGTGTCTGAGTCGTCGAAAACAGTGTTACATTCCTGGTACTACGAAAAGATACATTCTTGTAGAGAAGCCTGTGCAATAGTGCCTCAATCTGAACTGTTTACGGAATGAAGCGGATGTAAAACATATGATTCCCTAGCACTGACCGCAATTCAGTAACATTCCTTGGAAGTTGAGGTCACGAATGGCCTGCAAGTGTGACTGCGTTGGATGAACACCCTGAGAATTAATTTCTTGCCCCAAGTACTCAATCTCAGTATGGAAGAAAACACTTCTCTCTGTTGCATTTAAGGTTTGGCTCTGATAACACTTGGAATAGGGAGGGCAAATTACTAAAGTGCTCGTCTGCTACGTGACCTGATACCACTATATCATATAAATAATTTAAACATGAAGACACAGAGGCAGTTAATGGTTCTAAATAGAGCAGGAAAATTGCTGGTGCGGATGCCCTACCGGAAGGCAAACGAAGAAATTTAAAGAGACCCATGTGCATATTAACGACAAACACTTGCTGTGACTGTTCGTCTAAAGGGATCTGAAGGTAGGCGTCGCGAAAATTAATCTTAGGGAAGTAACGGCCAGCTCCCAAACGGTCAATAAGTCCATGAGATCGAGGAAAGGAAGTGAATCAGTCACTGCTGGTGTATTAACTGTTGCTTTGAAGTCTGCACAAATACCCAGTTTTCCTGAAGGCTCCTTGACTAACGGAGATGCACTCTGACTGGTTGTGATGGCTGCAATAACGCCACTGTTTTGCCACTAAGAAAGTTCCTAAACAATCCGTTCACGGAGTAGGTGTAGTACGGTACAAGCCTTGAAGAAATGAGGCTGTGCATTATCTTTTATGGCCACATGCGCAACAAATTAGAAGTTTTGTCTGAACCATCAGCAAACAAGTCTTTTAATTCAGCACACAACTGAACAACACTGTACTTCGAATCCAAGGGAGTAACTAAGGGAGTAACAGGCAACACATTGTCTACCACACGTAGCGCAAACGAATCAAACAAATCAAGGCCAATTATACATGCACTATTATGTGAACGCACAACCTGTAATGTCGTAGTTTTTGCATACTCTAGTAAACGACGGAAAGTCTGTAAGAGCCTAGCACTGGAATGTCTTGTCCGTTATATGCTGTAATCGCAGTGTGTAATTTCTGCAGCTACGGCTTGCCAAGAAGATCATAAGTATTGCGCTTGAGCAAAGAAACTGAGGAACCCGTAGCTAATTGCAAGTGAATAGTTTGGGCAGCTGCCACAAGTTCCACAAAGAGTTTGTTAGAGCGGTGTTGCACCGAAGAAGAGACTACTGATTTCTTGAAACGCGAACTGCCACACTTCTGTTGCACACTAGGAGCTCTGTTTGGTTCAGAATACACAACATGTACAGCAAAGTTAGATTTCTTTGAGCGTATATTAGGACAGGAAGCCTTCTTTTCCTGTAAGCATACTGCTTGGACTGTAAAGCGGCTTTACAGTACGATTCCGGACAGGACCAATGGGAAGAAAAGTGATCCTTCAAGTTATTGAAATGAGCCGTGAGGTTAGAACAGCTCTCATGAAGCCACAAAAGTTACAGCTTGGGTTTCGTTCGGTAGTAGTGATGCGGTGAGTCCAGTGCCAAGACATTGGTCATTTGGTAGAACATTGTGATAAATAGGTAGTAATTTATGGACATAATGGGGAAGAAGGCCATATCAGAAAAGACTGTAACAAAATCAAACAAGCGGTAGTGTGTGTTCCATATAAATATAGGGGTAAAAAGTACACAGGGAACAGAGACGAATGTCACACGTATCAAGCCCGCCTAACAAGGCAGATTTTAAGAACGGATTATGAGAGTGCGTATCATAACGCTAGAAAGCAATGAGGATTCTAATGACACCATCGAAAGCTGTCTACGTAAGAAACATAAATCACCATCGAGGGAAAGAAGGGACACCAAAAGAGCGAGGAATTTGTGGCAAAAATTGAGCTATAAGTACCATAGAAAAGAACAATCGACACAAAGCATTCCACACAGAGAACCATGCACCTACGAAAAAGCAGGAAGGAAGTTCTTGGCGAAAATTCTGAACTGTGTGGTGTAGCAGAGAAGAAATATCAGAGGCGGATATAGAAGTGATATATCATACAGACGATCAGGATTTGGTGGCACAAACCAGGCAGTTGTGCGTAGAACGCGACAGCACAAATCCTGAACTGCCTGCAGAAGAAAAAACGAAGATTCGCGAATACTGGACGTGAATACACAACAAACGAGATTCAGAGCCAGTTCGCAACAGGAAACAAACACCTACTACAAGGAATTAAACAATAAAATACAGATCGAAACAGATTCGCGACAGATTTATGAAAGCTCAGAAAACGTTGTGCTAGAGTGGAAGAGCCGAGAACGCTTTCTGGAGCGTTGAGACTCTAGTAAGGAATAAGCATCCAAACGTGGTTCAAATGGCTCTGAGCACTATGCGACTTAACTTCTGAGGTTATCAGTTGCCTAGAACTTAGAACTAATTAAACCTAATTAACCTAAGGACAGCACACACATCCATGCCCGAGGCAGGATTCGAACCTGCGACCGTAGCGGTCGCTCGGTTCCGGGCTGCAGCGCCTAGAACCGCACGGCCACTCCGGCCGGTGAATAAGCATCCAGAAGGGGAGTACATTACTTTTCCTGTACCACATTTAGTAGATAGAGTCCATCTTAAAGGGAACAATCTGCGGACGGAAATGGAAATATCGGAGAAGTTATTGAAGAAGGTTTCTGCCAGAAGAAATGAATCAATTTCCTTAGATACGCTGTGCAAGCACTTTGTGATGACACTCTGTCTTATAGCATGGGATTACAGGAGAGAAGGACATGATTGTCGAACATATACCCATCATAACTAATCACGCTTTAGAAGACAAATGTATTGTGGCGCTTCATGAACTTGAGGTCTGGAGTCGAAGTGTTAAATTGCCATTAGCACCTCCTGTTGGAAGGAGCCTAATAAGAAACCCTAAAACAAAATTAAATGATATAACGACTGGGAGAAGCGAAATAACTTCGCACACCATGTAGAGGAAGCAGGCAGGAAAGGTACCAACGTAATTAATAAAATTATAGCCATTGATAATAGGAAATTTCGGCTGCCCTTGAAAACAGTCAGAGTATACCACCCATCTGTATTAGCATGAGTCGTAGGATATGGTGCGTGCGTTTTTGAGCAGGCCGGGGTGGCCGAGCGGTTCTAGGCGCTACAGTCTGGAACCGCGCGACCGCTACGGACGCAGGTTCGAATCCTGCCTCGGGCATGGATGTGTGTGATGTCCTTAGGTTAGTTAGGTTTAAGTAGTCCTAAGTTGAAGGGGACTGATGACCTCAGAAGTTAAGTCCCATAGTGCTCAGAGCCATATGAAGCGGTTTTTTTTGGGTTTTTTTTATTTTTGCGTTTGGGCTCATAGACTGCAGCTAGTGAAGCCAGCCTCATTAGTGAGAAAAGTTCAACAAGAAGTGCTACTAAGACTAACGGGTGCCTTCTGCACTGCCCCGAATGATGCATTGTTAGTAATTCCAGGAATGTCCCCACTGGACTTGGAAATTAGGAAAAGGAGAGTCTCTTACTGGTTAAAGAAAGGCAATCAAATGGAAGTACTAATGGTGCTTGGAACTGACGGCAATTCGAAAAAGATAATAAAAGACCGCATATTACAACTGTGGCAGTATGAATGGGACACTCCATGCACAGGCAGGAGAACATACGAGTTTCTCCCCAACATCAGGGAGGAATTAAATTTCTTAACCCGTAGAGTGGATTGATACATTATTGACTGGCCATGGGCCGTATGCTACGTATCTACACAAAATCAAAAAATACGTGAATGATAGCTTCGCCTGCGGCAGTGTGGGTACCCCAGTACATACGCTGGGGTAATAGAGGTCAGGTATTAATGGCGCTGGAGCCCAAAGCAGCACTAAAGAGCGAGTCGACCTAATGCATCTTGAACGATACTGCAGCCGCAGTATTCAGGAAGGCCAAGGAAGACTATAAGTCAGCTTGCTGCCATCCAGGCTAGACAACATACTATGTAGCTGGAGAGAAGATAACTGAGGTAGGCGACCATCGAATCTACATTGCGATGGTGTAACATCTCAAGGAGAGATAGACTTCAAGACGTAGCGGTGATGGGTGGAGTTGCTCGCTACAATGGAAACGCTGCTGACGTGCTGCCCGACGCCCTGGAACCCAGAAAACAATGGCGCTTGCCCGGGATAGTACGAGGGCGAATCCAGTAGCGGAAACAACCACCTACAAATTAAATGCACCAACATTAATGAAAAAGGCGAGAACAGATTCTGTAATGCTTAGTAGTTGGGTAACTGGTTAAGGGTTTTATTCCAATTTAATATTAGTAGAAGTAGTTACAATACTAAAAAAATGGAGTATCGAAAATAAATAGTTAATGCATAAAGTAGAAGTAGCTGTAGTATTAAAAAAATTAACTATCAGAAATAAATAATCAATACATAAATTTATTGCTATCCAAAGAAATATATTTTGTGTGGGCTATTTTAGATATTCAGACAATAGGCTGTAATTATGGTTCAAATGGCTCTAAGCACTATGGGACTTAACATCTGTGGCCATCAGTCCCCTAGAACTTAGAACTACTTGAACCTAACTAACCTAAGGACATCACACACATCCATGCCCGAGGCAGGATTCGAACCTGCGACCGTAGCAGTCGCGCGGCTCCGGACTGAGCGCCTAGAACCGCTAGACCACCGCGGCAGGCATGTAATTATGAAGAATAAGTGAATAAATAAATGTGCTGAACCAGAGAGGGCCACTGTGCGCTCGTTTTAGAAGCAGCCAGTTTAAGCGACAGTGCAATGCTATTGCTAGACGCAACAGCACAAATGTTCACTGATTGAAAACCATTTACGGTACTGTCACAATAATCTTGATACTCAATAATTTGCAAAACTTTCTACAAGGAAGGATCGGGATACTTGAGAATCTGTTCCTTATTCTACACACATCAAAAACATGTTTTGTATCACCCCGGTTCCCAGAACTCTTGAAGATAGACGTTGACTGTGGATATTGTATCACAGACACAGTCCCTTGAACTGTTGAGAGATGTCACTAAACCCGCCCAAAGATGTAAATAGCCATGCGTGAGCAGCGTCTATTAGACGGAGAGGGTCCGATAGCCGATCAGTTTCAGTCATTCCACCAGGAAGGAGGTACACGGCTCGTGTTGTCTGTAGTTCAACCACGCCTAGACGGTCAATACCGCAGTTCGATCGCGTCCGCATTGTTAATTTGTGCCAGGAAGGGCTCTCAACTAGGGAAGTGTCCAGGCGTCTCGGGGTGAACGAAAGCGATGTTGTTCGGACATGCGGGAGATACAGAGAGTCAAGAACTGTCGATGACATGCCTCGCTCAGGCCGCCCAAGGGTTACTACTGCAGTGGATGACCGCTATCTATGGATTATGGCTCGGAGAAACCCTGACAGCAATGCCACCATGTTGAATAATGCTTTTCGTGCAGTCACATTATGTCGGGATACGACTCACACTGTGCGCAATATGCTGCATGATGCGCAACTTCACTCCCAACGTCCATGGCGAGGTCCATCTTTGCGACCGCAACCCCGTGCAGCGCGGTACATATGGGCCCAACAACATGAATGGACCGCTCAGGATTGGTATCACGTTCTCTTCACCGATGAGTGTCGTATATGCCTTCAACCAGTCAATCGTCAGAGACATGTTTGGAGGCAACCCGGTCAGGCTGAACGCCTTAGAGACATTGTCCACCGAGTACAGCAAGGTGGAGGTTCACAGCTTTTTTGTAGGGGGGAGGGGGGGAGCATTATGTGTGGCCGACGTACGAAGGTGGTAGCTGGTTGTCATGGAATGTGCCGAATTGGCTGTACGGTACGTGAATGCCATTCTGCAACTGATAGTGCATCCGTATCAGCAGAATAGTGGCGAGGAATTCGCCTTCATGGACGACAATTTGGACCCCTATCGTGCACATCTTGTGAACGACTTCCTTCAGGATAACGACATCGCTCAACTAGAGTGGCCAGCATGTTCTCCAGACACGAACCGTATCTAGCTTAGCTGGAATGGATTAAAAAGGGCTGTTTATGGACGACGAGACCTATCAACCACTCTGAGGGATCTATGCCGAACTACCATTGAGGTGTGAAATAATCTGGACCAACAATGCCTTGATGAACTTGTGGATAGTATGCCACGGCGAATACAGGCATGCATCAGTACAAGAAGACATGCTACTGGGTTTAGAGTTACCGGTGTGTACAGCAGTCTGGACCACCACCTCTGAAGGTTTCGCTGCATGGAGGTACAACTGCAATGCGTGGTTTTCATGAGCAATAAAAAGGGCGAAAATGATGTTTGTGTTGATCTATGTTCCAATTTTCTGTACAGGTTTCGGAACTGTCGGAACCGAGGTGATACAATTATTTTTTTTATGTGTGTATAACGACGGAGGCAGAAGAATGACAAAAATGATTTTTTGTGGAACATTTTCATGCAAAATACTGTCTGCGTGACGAACAGGATGAAACAAACACCATATCGTTTCGCAAATTTCTAAAAGTAAATCGTGGTTTTTATCGTCAGTAAGAGCAACGGCCATTTCACGGCTGCTTCTCTATCTGTTTGTCAGGAAATACAGTTTGTGCTGTGGCTGAGTGACAAACTGTTCAGGTCAGTATGTTATGTTGTGCAGGTTCTATGTGACGTGGTGGCTGAGGATGAATAACAACGCCCTGTTGAGGTCAGTACGCTATTTGTTTGCATATTGTATGTGACGTGGTCATTGTGGCCGAGCAACGACCTGTTCAGGTCAGAATAATACATTGTGCTGGTTTTGTATGACAGTCACTGTGGTTGAGCAAAAGTCTGCCGTAATCCATATGCAATGTTGTGTGGCTTCTATGTGAAGTGGTCACTGTGAGTGAGCAACTCCCTGCTGAAGTCAGTATGCTACATTGTGCAACGTTGTTTATGCATATGGTAAGTGTGGCTGAGCAGTAATCTGCTGAAGTCAGTATGCTTAGTTATGCAGATTGTATGTGACTTGGTTGGTGCAGTTGAGCAACAACATGCTGAGGTGAATATGGAACGCCTTACGGGATGTACGTGACGTCGTAATTGTGGCGGAGCAATAAGCTGCTGAGGTCAGTATGCTGCGTTATACATGTAGTATATGACGTGGTCGCTGTGGTTGTGTAACAACCTGACTAGATCAATTTTCGACGTTCTGCAGGTTGTATGTGACATGGTTGCTGCGGCTCAGCAGTAAACTTCTGAGGTCAGCATGTCTCGTTATGCATGTAGTGCATAAGGTGCTTTCTGTAGGTGAACAACTACTTGTTCAGGTCAGTATGCAACACTGAGCGGGTTGAATGTGATTTGGTCGCTGTGGTTGAATAACAACCTGCTGAGATCGATATGCAACGTCGTGCAGGTAGTATGTGGCGACGTTACAATCCTTGAGCAACAAACTGCTGAGATTCGTACCTACGTCTACATCATACTCCGCAAACCATCTAATAGTGTATGACGGAGGGTATTTCTGGTACCACTAACCATCTCCATTCCCTGTTACACTCAAGAATGGCACGTGGGATGAATGATTGCCGGTAAGCCTCTGTATTGGCTCTAATTTCTCAATTTTTCTCATCGTGGTCATTACGCGGGACGAATGTGGGAGGAAGTAATATGTTGTTCGACTCTTCCCGGAAAGTGCTCTCTCGAAATTTCAATAGTAAATCTTTCTGTGATGCACAACGCCTCTCTTGTAGCGTCTGCAAATGTAGTTTGTTCAGCACCTTCGAAGCGCTCTCGTGGTGGCCAAACGATTTCGTGACGAAAACGTCATAATTCTTGAACATAAAACATGTTCCATAATTCTAAAACAGTCTGACGTCAACTGTATAGGTCTAGAATTGTCTACATCTGTCCTACAGCCCTTCTTAGAAACGGGAATGACCTGCGCTTTCTTCCAGTCGTTAGTACAATTCGTTGCTTAATCGATCTACGATAAATTACTGCTAGAAGGGGAGCAAGTTCTTTCGCATAATCTTTGTATAATCCTCATCTGGTCCTGACGCCTTCCCACTACTAGGTGATTGTAGTTGTTTTTCTGCATTTTCACGTTCGTGCGGCGATTGAAAGGAGGGTCCCTGTTACGCGATCTTCGGCAGTGAAACAATTTTGGAAGACCGAATTCAGTATTTTCGCCTTCCCTCTGTTATCTTCCATTTCGGTGCTAGTATGGTCACTGAGCGAATGACTAGATGATTTTGTCCAACTTACTGATTTTACGTACGACGAAAACCTCATAGGGTTTTTACTCAGATCAACTGAAAAAGTTTTACTTTCAAAGTCATTGAACGCTTCTCTCATTGCTCTCCTTACGCTCAATTTCGTTTCGTTCAGCCTTTTTTTGTCAAGTAGGTTTTTTTAGTTCTCTTGAATCTGAGATGGCGTTCTCTTTGTTTACGTAGTAGTTTTCTAATACGGCTATTAAACCGTGGTGTATCTTTCCCATCCCTTAAGATCTTAGCCGGGACGTATAATGCACGATGCCTTTGAATTTTTACCATTTGCTCTCCACATCTTCGTCCTCGCCACCGGATATTTGACGCTGAGTGTTCAGATTCTCTGTAATTTGGTATCCTGTCACTCTTGCTAAGAAAAAATACCTTCTACATTTCTTAAAATTCTTTGCAAGACCCGTTGTCACAGATGCTGTCAAAACCTTATGATCACCCACATTAACTAATCCGGTAAGTTCACGTCTTTTTGTTGCCACGAGGTCTAAGCCATTACCCTCACGAGCTGGTTCTCTTACTATTGCCTCAAAGTAATTTTCGGACAAGACATCCAGAACAATTTCACACGAATCCCTCGTAAGTTGAAGTCACGCTCTATCACAATTGCTGACGATATTCTGCAAGTTCTGTCTGAAGCGCTCCGCAACTAGAGTTCCTGACCCACACGGTCTATAAAAGCGTCCGATTACCATCTGACCGATCTTTGGTACTTAACTTCACTCAGATTAATTCACAATCGAAATCGGTAGCGTATTATGCATGTTGTATATGATGTGGTTGCTGTGGTTTGCAACAGCCTTGTGTGAACATTTTTCAACATTGAGTGGGATGTATGAGGCATGATCGCTGTGGCTGAGCAACAAACTGCTGAGGTCTGTATGCTGCGTTACGCGTATTGTACACTGAAGAGCCAAAGAAACTGGTACACCTGTCTAATATCGTGTAGGACCTCCGCGAGCACGCAGAAGTTCAAAATGGTTCAAATGGCTCTGAGCACTATGGGACTTAACTGCTGTGGTCATCAGTCCTCTAGAACTTAGAACTACTTAAACCTAACTAACCTAAGGACATCACACACATCCATGCCCGAGGCACGATTCGAAACTGCGACCGTAGCGGTCGCGCGGTTCCAGATTGTAGCGCCTAGAACCGCTCGGCCACTTCGGCCGGCCACGCAGAAGTGCCGCAACACGACGTGGTATGGACTCGACTAATGAATGAAGTAGTGCTGGAGGGAACTAATACCATGATTCACGCAGGGCTGCCCATAAATCCGTAAGAGTAGGAGCGGGTGGAGTCACTTGTGAACAGCACGTTGGAAGACAGCCCAGATATGCTCAATAACGTTCATGTCTCGGGCGTCTGGTTGCTAGCAGATGTGTTTAAACTCAGAAGAATGTTCCTGGAGCCACTCTAGCAACTCTGACGTGTAGGGTGTCGCATTGTCCTGCTGGAATTGCGCAAGTCCGTCGGAATGCACAATGGACATGAAGCGATGAAGGTGATCCGACAGGATGTTTACATACGTGTCACCTGTCAGAGTCGTCTCAGGGATCCCATATCACTTTAACTGCATAGGCCCCACACCATACAGAGCCTCTGCCAGCTTGAAGAGTCCCCTGGTGAAATGCAGGATCTGTGAATTTATGAGGTTGTCTCCATACCCGTACACGTCCAACCGCTCAATACAATTTGAAATGAGGCTCGACCGACCAGGCAACATGTTTCCAGTCATCAACAGTCCGAAGTTGGTACTGACGGGCCCAGGCGAGGCGTAAAGCTTTGTGTCGTGCAGTCTTCAAGAGTACACGAGTGGGCCTTCGGCTCCGAAAGCCCATATCGGTGATGTCTCGTCGAATGGTTCGTACGCTGGCACTTGTTGATGGCTCAGCATTGAAATCTGCAGCAGTTTGCGAAGGATTGCACTTCTGTCACGTTGAACGCTTCTCTTCAGTCGTTGTTGGTCCCGTTCTTGCAGCATCTTTTTCCGGCCGCAGCGATGTCGGAGATTTGACTTTTACTGGATTCCTGATATTCACGGTACACTCGTGAAATGGTCATAAGGGAAAATCCCAACTTCATCACTATCTCGGAGGTGCTGTGCCCCATCGTTCGTGCGCCAACACTACGTCCAGACTGACTTAAATCTTTATAACCTGCCACTGCAGCAGCTGTAACCGATCTAACAATTGCGCCAGACACTTGTTGTCTTATGTAGGGATTGCCGACGCAGCGCTGTTTACATATCTCTGTATTTGACTACCCATGCCTATTCCAGTTTCTTTAGCGCTTCAGTGTATAAAACAAGGTGGCTGTGGCTGAGCAACGAATTGATGAGGTCTGTGTGCTGCATTATGCATGTTGTTTATGACACTGTCGCTGTGGTTGGGCAACATTCTCCTGAGGTCTGCACGCTACGCTGTGCAGACTGTACATAACGCGTTCGCTGTGGCTGAGCAACAACCTGCTGAAGTCGGTGCGCGGCCTGCAAGCGCTGACGCGGCGTCTGCTGTGGCAGCCGGAAGCGCTCGCCTGGCTCAACCTGTCGCATAACTTCCTGGTGGAGCTGGGCACCGAGCTGGCCGACTTCCACAACCTGACCATCCTCTACTTGCACTGCAACCGCGTCCACACTCTCAGCGGGATCGCTGTGCTGCGACACCTGCCGCTCATCGCCCACCTCACTCTGCACGGCAACCCGCTCGCCCAAGTTCCCTTCTACAGGTATCCAAAAGAGCTAGACACAATGACACGTCTAATTAAATCATGGAATTCTTTTAGATAAGCTAAATCACTATGGTTTGAGTGGGGCTTTGCACAAATGGTATAATTCATACTTAACTGGAAGAATGCAGAAAGTTGAAATAAGTGATTCATGTAACGTTAAAACAACAGCTGATTCCTCAAACTGGGGGCCTATCAAGTACGGGGTCCCACAGGGTTCGGCCTTAGGTCCTTTACTGTTCTTAATATACATTAATGACTTACCATTCTACATTGATGTAGATGCAAAGTTAGTTCTTTTTGCTGGTGATACAAGTATAGTAATAACATCCAAAAACCAAGAACTAAGTGATGTAATTGTAAATGATGTTTTTCACAAAATTATTAAGTGGTTCTCAGCAAACGAACACTCTTTAAATTTTGATAAAACACAGTGTATACAGTTCCGTACAGTAAATGGCACAAACAAGTAATAAATATAGACTTTGACCAGAAGTCTGGAGCTAAGGTAGAATTTTCAAAATTCTTATGTGTGTCCATTGATGAGAGGTTAAACCGGAAGCAACACATTGATGGTCTGCTGAAATGTCTGAGTTCAGCTACGTATGCTATTAGGGTTATTGCAAATTTTGGTGATAAGAATCTCAGTAAATTAGCTTACTATGCCTACTTTCATTGACTGCTTTCGTATGGCATTATATTCTGGGGTAATTCATCGTTGAGTAGAAAAGAATTCATTGTTCAAAAACGTGTAATCAGAATAGTTGCTGGAGCCCACCCACGGTCATCCTGCAGACATCTATTTAAGGATCTAAGGGATCCTCACAGTATGTACATTCACTTATGAAATTTGTTGTTAATAATCCAACCCAGTTCAAAAGTAATAGCAGTGTGCATAGCTATAACACCAGGAGAAAGGATGAACTTCTCTATGCAGGGTTAAATCTGACTTTGGCACAGAAAGAGGTAAATTATGCTGCCACAAAAGTCTTTGGTCACCTATCAAACAGCATCAAAACCCTGACAGATTGCCAACTAACATTTAAAAATAAATTAAAAGAATTTCTAGATGACAACTCCTTCTACTCATTGGCTGAATTTTTAGATATAAAATAAGGAAAAAACACTTAAACATTAGTGTCATGCAATATTTTGTGTAATGTAATATCTTGTACAGACATCTTTTATTAACCTGACGCGTTCCACATCATTACGAAGTGTCGTATACATTTTTATTGTATGAAGGTAGTATATGTTCCCGAAAGAATAGATACCATTGATGACTGTGCAGCTTCTATAGAATGAAATGATAATTAAATGGACACCCTAGCTGCAAACAGACTTTGATATACATCACTGGGGACATGTTGAAAATGTGTGCCACGACCGGGACTCGAAATCGGGATCTCCTGCTTAATCAACAGACGCTCTATCCAGCTGAACTGCCGGCCGCGGTGGTCTCGCGGTTCTAGGCGCGCAGTCCGGAACCGTGCGACTGCTACGGTCGCATGTTCGAATCCTGCCTCGGGCATGGATGTGTGTGATGTCCTTAGGTTAGTTAGGTTTAAGTAGTTCTAAGTTCTAGGGGACTGATGACCACAGCTGTTGAGTCCCATAGTGCTCAGAGCCATTTGAACCAACTGAACCACAGAGGGCACAGAGAATAGTGTGCCTGCAGTTAGTTATCCCTTCCACGTTCCCAGTGAGACCCACATTCCCAACATGTCCACACCACTACTTTCGTAGTGCGCCTAATAGAAGTCCCATCACACTCATTACTCGTGGCAGATTATGTATAGCTAAAATATGGCTACCCGGCCATTGACCTTCTTGTGCGGACGCACGCGCTATGCCCCAACTCGTACAGTTCTTGGTAGATTAATCTGCCACGAGTAATGAGTGTGATGGGCAAACATCTATTAGGCGCCTTACGAATGTAGTGGTGTGGATATATTGGGAATGTGGGTCTCATGGGGAGCGTGGAAGGGATAATTCCCTGTAGTCGCATTATCCTCTGTGCCCTCGGTCGCTCAGATGGATAGTGTGTCTCTCTCCTCTGTGCCCTCGGTCGCTCAGATGGATAGTGTGTCTCTCATGTAAGCTGAAGATGGCGGGTTCGAGTCCTGGTCGGGGCACACATTTTCAACATGTCCCTAAATAATGTATATCAATGCCTGTTTGCAGCTAGGGTGTCGATTTAATTATCATGACATTTTTATTGCATCCGCCTATACGAAGGGTGTTTTCGTAAGTGCAACAGGGCATAGAAAAAGCTCCACTAAACAATTTGAAGTAGGGGACCTGGAATCGGAGAAGCCAGCTTCAGGAGATAAATAAACAAACTTGTCAACCGCTTTGTTTAACATTACAGACAACTGACATGCGTACATTCTTTATTTCCTGCGAGGAAACAAGGGGGATGAGCCTGATTTCAAGGAAATCATAATACAGGTTTTGTTTACTTTACTTGTCCATAAGGTGGCTCTGTTGTATCGTGTTTACATTTCCCCATGACAGAGCGTGCTATGAATCAACAACAGACCCAATCATAACCCAGTGGTGCCCCGTGCGGTCTTAGGCGCCTTGCCACGGTTCGCGCCGCTCCCCCCGTCGGAGGTTCGAGTCCTCTCTCGGGCATGGGTGTGTGTGTACTGTCCTTAGCTAAGTTAGTTTAAGTTAGATTAAGTAGTATGTAAGCCTAGCGACCGATGACCTCAGCAGTTTGGTCCCATAGGAACTTACCACAGAAAAAAGAAAACAGTTCACAGTGGTATTCAGAGACGTACAGTGCAATACGATGTAGCAGTACCGGTACAGTATATCCTGGTCGCTGGATTGGAAGAGGAAGTCTGCTTCCATGGCCTGCGAGTTCACCTCACGTGAATCTTCTTGATTATTTCCTATGGGGATATCTAAAGTCAGTTGTGTATGAGACCCCAGTGGATACGGAGATCGAATTAGTTGCCATAATTGTAGCTGCCTGTGATGGGATTCTAAACACATCAGGGATATTTGTCGGGGTGAGTCAGCATCTTGTTCGCCAATGTCATCCTTGCGTTGAGGTTGATGGCCGGCAGTATCAGCACATTTTGGAAGATACAGTACAGATGGTACGTTCATTGTATAAATGATGGTACAGTATTTGCAGTTAACTGTAACTAATGTAAATAAAAAATTACACTGTAATGTGTTTCATTCCTATTACTTCCGTAATTTGGCTTCCCGTACACCAGGTATCCTACCTCATATTTTTCAGTGGAGCATCATGTATGTCGTGTTAAATTTTTGCACACTCTTACGAAAACATCCTGCACTTATGATTTTACAGTTAAATAAATACTTGAAAAATAGCATTTTATTGAGAAATGCAGAGGCTTATCTCACTAGGAATAAGATAGATATTGCCTACAGGAAAATTAAAGAGACCTTTGCAGAAAAGAGAACCACTTGCATGAATATCAAGAGCTCCGATGGAAACCCAGTTCTAAGCAAAGAAGGGAAAGCAGTTTATGGAGGGTCTATACAATGGCGATGTACTTGAGGACAATATTATGGAAATCGAAGAGGATGTAGATGAAGATGAAATGGGAGATACGATATTGCGTGAAGTGTTTGACAGAGCACTGAAAGATCTGAGTCGAAACAAGGCCCCGGGAGTAGAGAACATTCCATTAGAACTACTGACGGCCTTGGGAGAGCCAGTCCTGACAAAACTCTACCATCTGGTGAGCAAGATCTATGAGACAGGCGAAATACTCTCAGACTTCAAGAAGAATACAATAATTCCAATCCCAAAGAAAGCAGGTGTTGACAGATGTGAAAATCACCGAACTATCACTTTAATAAGTCACAGCTGCTAAATACTAACGCGAATTCTTTACAGAGGAATGGAAAAAATGGTGGAAGCCGACCTCGGGGAAGATCAGTTTGCATTCCGTAGAAATTGGAACACATGAGGCAATACTGACCCTACGTCTTTCTTAGAAGAAAGATTAAGGAAAGGCAAAACTACGTTTCTAGCATTTGTAGACTTAGAGAAAGCTTTTGACAATTTTGACTGGAATACTCTCTTTCAAATTCTAAAGGTGACAGGGGTAAAATACAGGGAGCGAAAGGCTATTTACAATTTGTACAGAAACCAGATGGCAGTTATAAGAGTCGAGGGACATGAAAGGGAAGCAGTGGTTGGGAAGAGAGTGAGACAGGGTAGTAGTCTCTCCCCGATGTTATTCAATCTGTATATTGAGCAAGCACTAAAGGAAACAAAAGAAAAATTCGGAGTAGGTATTAAAATCCATGGAGAAGAAATTAAAACTTTAAGGTTCGCCGATGACATTGTAAATCTGTCAGAGACAGCAAAGGACTTCGAAGAGCAGTTGAACGGAATGGACAGTGTCTTGATAGGAGGATATAAGATGAGCCTCAACAAAGCAAAACAAGAATAATGGAATTTATTCGAATTAAATCAAGTGATGCTGAGGGAATTAAATTAGGAAATGAGGCACTTAAAGTAGTAAAGGAGTTTTGCTATTTGGGGAGCAAAGTAATTGATGATGGGTGAAGTAGAGAGTATATAAAATGTAGACTGGCAATGACAAGGAAATCGTTACTGAAGAAGAGAAATTTGTTAACATCGAGTATAGATTTAAGTGTCAGAAAGCCATTTCTGAAAGTATTTGTATGGAGTGTAGCAATGTATGGAAGTGAAACATGGACGATAAATAGTTTGGACAAGAAGAGAATAGAAGCTTTCCAAATGTGGTGCTACAGAAGAATGCTCAAGATTAGATGGGCAGATTACATAACTAATGACGAGGTATTGAATAGAATTGGGGAGAAGAGGAGTTTGTGGCACAACTTGACTAGAAGAAGGGATCGGTTGGTAGGACATTTTCTGAGGCATCAAGAGACCAAGAGATGAATACACTAAGCAGATTCAAAAGAATGTAGGCGGCAGCATGTACTGGGAGACGAAGAAGCTTGCACAGGATAAAGTAGCATGGAGAGCTGCATCAAACCACTCTCAAGACTGAAGACCACAACAACAACTTTGAGAAATTAGGAGGATTTAAGTTATGATTATTTTATTAGGAAGAGAGATAGAAATGATAAGATCCCACCAGCACCGCCAATCGAAATGCGAGGATTTCAGTGGTACACTCGAAGCCATTCGCCTGTGCGTGGCATACTTATTTGTAATGCTATCCATTGTCTGACTGCAGGGAAGCATCTCCAAATGAATGTGTAGTTGCTGCCTTGCTATTCTGCTTCTGTGATATTCTATTATAATTGCTATTCTATTCTAATTTAATCTAAGTCCTTGTATCTGTGTGTGTGGTTAGCGTGTTTCATTTACAAACAGGGTGACAATTATTGAACTAAATGAAAATAAACGTAAAATAGTTACAAAATACGGCGTGCACACACGTTATTCAACATGTAAACGTCGCTACAGGCATTCGGATTCAGATTATGACATGTTCGACATGCCTGCCATCATTGGCGATGGTGTGGCGGAGGCGAATAGCGAAATTTTGCGTGGCCCGCTGAAGTGTCGGGACATCGATGCTGTCGATGTCCTCTTGAATGGCTGTTTTCAGCTCAGCAGTGGTTTTTGGGTTACTGATGTGCGCCTTGTTCTTAATATAGCCCACCAAAGAGGAGTCGCATGTGTTCAGATTCGGGGAATATGACGGCCAATAGAGGCCCACACCAGTGAAATCGTCTTGCAAAACCTTCACGTACCGTTCGGTAGTCACCGTGCCATCAAGAAATATCGCACCGATTATTCCGTGACTTTACATTGCACATCGCACAGTCACCCGTTGAGGGTGAAGCGACTTCTCGATCGCGAAATACGGATTCTCAGTCCCCCAAATGCGCCAGTTTTCTTATTGAAGAACCCACCCAAATGAAAGTAGGCAACAACAACAAGGAGCGTGCGCATGCATATACTAATTCCCATCATGCCCCTCGGCCAACCGTGCAGTTTGAACGTCCTAACGCAAACCGTTCAGAAGTTATGACGATTTTATTTCGTATAGTTCAATAATTGTCACCCTGTAGAATCTAGTGCTTTAGTGGTACTGCTTCTACACTGAAGTTACTAGAGGTGTCTATTTAGGGTACATGCAGACGTTGTTGTAGCTATAGTCTTTTCATCTTAAACATTACACTCCGTATTCTTCCACGTTTGCTATTACGTCATTGGATTTTATGTCCTGTGGAGTTTCAGCTGTGTATAGATAGTTACAATAATTAAAATATCTCGCCCTTGTGCTTCCACGGAGCCATATACCCAGTGTGTTAGTAGTTGGTGGCTGAAAAACAGGATTTTCGCTGCTTGGAAAAAGCGCAAGCGCAGTCTCTCTTCTTCTGATGTATCGAAGTGGTATTTGACTGTTTCCTCTATAGATCGCATTGATTGGACCTTTCACGTTCTTCTTGAGTTCAGCATTGAGAGTTAGGTAGCCTCGTGTATATTGTACTGTTATTGGTGGAATCTTCGCCGGTGACTTCTCTGTCGGTTGAATTTGTGTGGTGCGATGACGGAAGCAAAAAAAAAAAAAAAAAAAAAAAAAAAAAAAAAAAAAAAAAAAAAAAAAAAAAAAAAAAAAAAGGTTGAAATGGCTCTGAGCACCATGGGACTTAACATCTTAGGTCATCAGTCCCCTAGAACTTAGAACTACTTAAACCTAAGGACATCACACACATCCATGCCCGAGTTAGGATTCGAACCTGCGATCGTAGCAGTCCCGCGGTTCCGGACTGCAGCGCCTAGAACCGCACGGTCACCGCGGCCGGCTGACAGAAGTCGTTCTCACCACATCTGGCGGCGACGTCACACCCATTTGTTCGCTCTCAGGTTGCAGAGGGGAGAATTTGTTGTCAGCCGGGACAGGAATCTGTCTTTTCGATGCGCCAGCTGCCGCCTGTGAGATTTTCCGCTTCCTACTTGCGCGCTTTCAGTCCAGTAGTTGGAAACTATCGGTGGCACCTTCATTGTTTCGGCATTGTCCGCCTCCATCTGAATGACCAGAGTCGGATGCATAGTCCTGCAGTGGTGCACCTTCCTCTTCAGACGAACTGTCGCTCCCTTTTTGAACTGAAGTTGACTTTCTGTTGTCTCTGGCACGCTGATTCCTCTGACATCTGTCCTGCTCGCTGGTGGGTCGTTTTTCGGTGTTGTAATGGTGGTAGGAAGTGGAGAGTAAGTTGACAACAATCCTTCCCACGCTATCCTGCCTTGTTTCTGATCTATATCGTTGTCGTGGAGGGCGCGGGCTTACCAGCTGCAGGGCGGGCCCACTATTGTCCCCCACCCTTGTGATGGCTGATCATGCCATGTAAAGGAAGGCTGGGTCGTCATAATCGATTGCCTGTCTGCCATAGCCAAGGTATTGTAAACAGAGCGGTAGACCCCGCCGAACTGCAACCGTCCAGTTTCTCCGCCTCTGCCGCACGCTCACTGCGGTCGGCTTCCTCTGTTTCGGCGCTCTCGACTGCTCACGCCTCCGGTGGTCTGCAGGGGTCGCGTGCTGTCGTTGGTGCCCCAGCTGCGCTCGCTGGACGGCAGCTGCGTGCTGCCCGGGGAGCGCGAGATGCCGCTGCCGGTGTTCGCGCCGCCCTTCCTGGTGGCCGAGCAGCCGCCCACGCCGCCCGCGCGCGAGGTGGAGCTCCAGGAGGCGGACACCTCCAGCTGGCTAGACCTGCTGTGCGCCGAGATTCAGCTGCGGCGCCAGCAGCGCGCCGACCGCATCCGCGCAATGCTCGAGGCCGAGCAGGCGTCCGACGAGTTCGGCTTCTAGAGCCGGCGGCCGCTGCCGCTACCCGTAGAGCCAGCCCGGTCTTCGCGTCCCTCACCATGACTGTTACCTGTAGCGTCCTTTCCTGGCCAGTGTTATTCACCAGAACGAGATGTAAGAGTCGCATGTACTGTGAGGTGGCGGTTGTGACCTTAAAATATTTGAATGGGTGTTAACTGAGGCAAATAAATGTCGTGACTTGGCAAGAATGTTAATATATCACGTCGTTGTATTTCTCGGCGAGTTTAAATAATATAAAGCTTATCCTAGAAGAAAGATTAAGGAAAGGCAAACTACGTTTCTAGCAATTGTAGACGTAGAGAAAGCTTTTGACAACGTTGACTGGAATACTCTCTTTCAAATTCTGACGGTGGCAGGGGTAAAATACAGGGAGCGAAATGCTATTTACAATTTGTACAGAAACCAGGTGGCAGTTATAAGAGTCGAGGGCATTGAATAGGAAGGAGTAGTTGGGAAGGGAGTGAGACAGGGTTGCAGCCTCTCCCCGATGTTATTCAATCTGTATATTGAGCAAGCAGTCAAGGAAACAAAAGAAAAATTCGGAGTAGGTATTAAAATCCATGGAGAAGAGATAAAAACTTCGAGGTTCGCCGATGACATTGTAATTCTGTCAGAGACGGAATGGACAGAGTCTTGAAGGGAGGATATAAGATGAACAGCAACAAATACAAAACGAGGGTAATGGAATGTAGTCGAATTAAGTCGGGTGGTGCTGAGGGAATTAGATTAGGAAATGAGGCACTTAAAATGGTAAAGGAGGTTTGCCATTTGGGGAGCAAAATAACTGATGATGGTCGAAGTAGAGAGCATATAAAATGTAGATTGACAACGGCAAGGAAAGCGTTTCTGAAGAAGAGAAATTTGTTAACATCGAGTATTGATTTAAGTGTCAGGAAGTCGTTTCTGAAAGCATTTGTATGGAGTGTAGCCATGTATGGATATGAAACATGGACGATAAATCTTTAGAACAAGAAGAGAATAGAAGCTTTCGGAATGTGGTGCTACAGAAGAATGCTGAAGATTAGATGGGTAGATCACATAACTAATGAGGAAGTATTGAATAGGGTTGGGGAGAAGAGAAGTATGTGGCATAACTTGACTAGAGGAAGGGATCGGTTGGTAGGACACGTTCTGAGGCATCAAGGGATCACCAATTTGGTACTGGAAGGCAGCGTGGAGGGTAAAAACCGTAGAGGGAGACCAAGAGATGAATACACTAAGCAGATTCAGAAGGATGTAGGTTGCAGTAGACACTGGGAGATGAAGAAGCTTGCAGAGGATAGAGTAGCATGGAGAGCTGCATCAAACCAGTCTCAGGACTAAAGACCACAACAACAACAACAACAACAACAGGACCCTTTAAGCAAACAGAGTAATTCAATGCGTTTTAACTCGCTCAGTTCCTCGCGGCAGCGGAGCGATGGAGTTGTAGCGTTCAGATTCCAATGACACCTGATGCCGCGACGGCTCGTTTTGCAGAGGTGGGCCAGCGGTGTATTCTTCCATTCAATACCGTACCCGTGACTCACTGCGGCGGTGGCGGCGCTGTCATCTCCTTGTGAATTCGCTCGTTGCGTTATTAACAAGCGGCTACCGCGTGGCGCGGAGTGCTCCATCCCGGAATCGAATTAGCGACCCTCAGGTACTGCGTCTTCTGGCGGAGTTCATCAACTTCTAGGTTCACATGTGATCCATTTGGCGAGGCCGCACTCCCTTCGTCCTGACCACCCACCTAGGTAAGTACCACATGGACTTCTTTCTGGTAACATCTGGGATGGTATGTTCTGTGTTGACCTATTGGGGCGGTACCGACATCTTCTTCTGTCGAGCAGCGTGGCGGCTAAATCGTTGTAGCGAAGTATTACCAGGGGTCCGTCTGTCCAGGTGACGTTTCGTTGTGTCTTCTTTCTCCCCTCGATGGACATCTTCAAAGGACTATCTCAAGCCGGTTTTTCGGAGGTATTTATTCTGTGGTTTTGCCAACGTCGCGAAGTTTCTATGGCGGCGACTGACTCTTCGGTCGTTGAGCTATGCTTCTCACCTTCGGCAGAAACATGACCAATGTCAAACACGCGCCGGCTTTCCTTATTCGACTGTCGTTAACGTGCCAATGTCTGTAAAATTTTCACTTAACCTATAAAAAGTCTTTACGTATTTTTCTGCTTTGAACAGACATAAATAACATATAATTTTATACGTAATTATTATACACTCTACAAAATGGCGCGACCTTTCGATGAGTTTCACTCCGATCATCAGGCGAAGTTGATTTCTATAATACAGCCAACCGATTGCAACAAAATTTAACTCGACATGGTTTCGACACCTACTGTGGAAGTCTTCATCAGAAAACCCAAAACAGTTGCCCAAAGAGATTTTTGAGATGACTATGTTCACATGTAATGACAGATCAACAGGTTTACGAGCAGAATGCTCTCTTCATATAAAACGACTTATTAAAATTATACTTAAACCATATAAAAGTTACAGGTATTGAAACGACATAACAATGGCACTTACCAGTAAAAATTATAGTTACGTGACGTAGCACACTGTACGCCGCTAAGGGCTGTAAGGCACTGGTAGACTGGAAGTGGGATTAGACTAAAAGGATCACAAGCCGAAGTTGCCACAACGGGAGCACAAAACAAGTCACACTATCTGCCAGCAGTCCAAGAAATCTGCTGCTTACACGAACAAAAATATTTCACATATTCTATACATTACAATGTAATAAATAAAAAAGCGGGAGGAAGACTAAGACGATATTGTAGAGTCTTCTTGGAAGAAAAAAAGGATTCAGCATTTGCCACTTCTAAGCAATTTTTATTACGTAACTGCAACTGTTCGTTCAGAATAGCTGTATATATTTGCACCTTTCTCTCCTCAGAAATGTTCTGTAAATCTAACAGCTGTCTGTCCTTTGTAATAGGCCGGACATGTATCATAGCTAATTTTATAGACACCTGAGTTCCGTAAGAGAGAATGTACTGGTTTCAGATTATGAATAACGCTATTTTCCAAATTATTATTACGACAAGGCAAAGTGTCTTCCTTGTCTTTACACACTATCTGATCAAAGCAATCCAGACATCCCTGTATAATGAGGTATTGACCAGTAGATGTCACGAGAGGCAGACCCGCCACTATAAAAAGAAGCCAGGGGTGCTGAGAACCAGTAGCAGCAGAAAGGCGCTTCTAAAGCTGTCCAAGTCGACGGTTGGTGATGTAACTGTGAAGTGGAAACGTGAAAAAACAACCACAGCTAAAACAAAAACCAGCCAGACCTCATGTATTGATAGATACTGAATGTCGAGCGTCGAGGATGGCGGGTTGTGGAGAATTGTATGAAATCAACCGAGAATTTCAAGAGGCTACCACCTGTCCAGTGAATCGAAGCCCTAACAACCTTCAAACAGATAACGTCGGAGAGTTTCGGAATAGATACCTCAAGACTGTGATGGAGCGGTATGGAATACATCACTACTCGACGCTCACCCACCTGAAGCTGAGTATCGTGCAACGTCTGAGCAGAACAGTGAAAACCCATATGTGGATGCGATTCAATCTTCGTGTCTCGCACAAATGGATCGATATTCTCCCGCAAATAATTCCACAGTATAATCGAATCAAACACTGCACAACAAAAATGAGACCATCAATGTTCGTGATAATAGACTTATAAATACAGTATACAACCGTATTAAAATGTTAGATCTGCGCAAACAGAAATTTAACGTAGATGATTTAGTACGTATTTCAAAAGACAAGACAGCATTTGAGAAGTCACACATGCCAAACTTACAACCCTTCCACTACCGTGATAATTTTGTATGGTTTTACCTAAATAACAAAACCCCTGTCTCTATGTTGCCACGTACAACCCTCTTACTACAACTCAGTTTAGTTTCCAAATAAAGTACACTATGGAAGGATAGTCCCGTTAATAGTACAAGCTAATCAATAGAGTTATTCTTTCTACAGGATTTGACTGTGTGTTGTGTCTAATGCTCAAGTAAATCAGATTATGCAACTCTTTTCCTAAGAACTTACCCAGCGGATAGAAAAAAAACGCAGTATGAATTGTATTATATTGAAGCTAGGACAACTCAGTTCCAAGTTCATTTAGTGGTTTAAAACATGTACTAACGGTCGCAAGCCTATCCAGGCAATGAAACAGTGAAGTATTTGAAAAGCAGAAGTATGAGTTTGCCTACTTTCTTGCTACCGTTTAAGTTTCTTCTTCAAATAAATATTACTCCACATAAACAATGTTGGACTACACTCTTATACATTACGTTTTTAAAAGAGAAAAAGCCCAGTAGGTAACTTCAAGGAAGCTAAAAAACAACTGGCCAGAGGGCCCTTTAGAAAAGCACTTTCCATACTCAACAAACTTAAATACTAGAATACGAGTACTTAGATATTAAAGAACCAACTTTTTATAATGAAAATTTCACGTCAGTAAAACCTCTTTATTGCTGTAATTCACTTTCAAAAGCTATTACTCTTTGAACTAACTCTGTATATTCATTTAGTAGATTTTAGTAATTTTGCTTCATTCTGACTGAATTTTATGTAAACAAACTTTTGCTATAACACTTTAGACTAGATAAGAAAACTTTCTCATTATTTACACAAAAACAATTTTAATGGTGCCTCTTTATATTAACTTGGCACTTCATAAGTCTGTAAAACAGGATACTCGGATTAATCAAACACCAGGAATGAACCCTATATAGACCTATGATTATGATGCATTAACAGGCTGAACAAGTTTCTTTAACGTTCAAGACTGGTAATATACTAATAAAACACAATTTAAATTAATGGTTCACGCTGTACAAAAGTAAAATAACAAACAAAAATATCTTATCTAGTGGCTGTAGGCTTGAGTGTGGCGGACAATTACGATGGCTACAGTACCCACAGTACGGCCTTCAAGTACCTTGCTGTTTGGGCTCAGTTTCTCTTCTTGGCGTCGTTCAATTTTACGTTCAGTAACCGAACAACTCGCAGCTATGCTGTAAGACGTTTGCAGTCCTCATCCGAGGCAATTTTGTGCAAATTTGTAGGCAAAGATTCTCCTGTTCCACAAGGGTGTTGCCTCAATCACTGCTGCCTACAGACTGTGTAACTTACTTCCTCTGCCTGCTCTAGATAGCGCGCCAATTCTACCTTGCCACCTTTTCCACTCCCCAGAGCCAGTTTCGTTTCAAACAAAAGCATACTAGCTTTTACGTAACACCTATTTCTTACATTGCTCATAAGCGTGATCTTTTCTTACAGTTGTCAAATTTACATCAACATGAACAATTTATACACACTAATATTTTAAATACAAAATGTCATCAGAAAATTCTTTAACGTAATAAACAACTTTACATAGTATATTACAGACATTACTCAAATACAATGCAAAGGACTACATCTTCCAGTATAGGACATTTTACTTTACATGCACAGATAATATGGTACCAATATGCGAAAATATTAAAGCAAAAAATTGAAAAAAAATTAGATGAACCATATACAAGTAGTGTTATAATCGGTCCCATCCGATTAGGGAAGGATGAGAAAGGAAGTCGACCGTGCCCTCTCAAAGGAACCATCCTGAAATTTGCCAGAAGCGATGTAGGGAAATCACGGAAAACCTCATTCAAGATGGCTGGACGCGGGTTTGAAGTTTCATCCTCCCAAATGCGAGTCCAGTGTGCTAACCACTGCGCCGCCTCGAAAGCTCAGTGGGTGAGAAGGGAATCAGACAGAGTTGTAGCCTATCCTTGATGTTATATCATTTGCATATTGAGCAATCTGCAAAGAAAACCAAAGAAATATTTGGAGCAGGAATTAAATTTCAGGGAGAAGAAATAGAAACTTTGAGCTTTGTTGATGACATTGTAATTCCGTCAAAGACAGCAAAGGGCTTGGAAGAGCAGTTAAATGGGATGGCCAGGGTCTTGAAAGGAGGATATAAGATGAACATCAACAAAAGCAAAACAAAGATAATGGAATGTAGTCTAATTAAATAAGTTGATACTGAGGGTATTAATTAGGAAATGAGACACTTAAAGTTGCAGATGAGTTTTGTTATTTGGGGAACAAAATAACTGATGATCGCTGAAGTAAAGAGGACAATGGCAAAGAAAGAAATTTACGTGTTAGGAAGTCTTTACTAAAGGCATTTGTCTCGAGTTTAGCCATGTATGGAAGTAAAACATAAGCAGTAAACAGTTTAGACAAGAAGGGAATAGAAGCTTTTGAAATGTGGGCGAATACTGAAGGTATCACGTAACTAAAGAGGAGGTACTGAATAGAAATGGGGAGAAAAGAAATATGTGGTACAGCCTGACTAGATGAAGTTATTGGTTGACAGGACACATTCTGAGACATCTAGGGATGACCGGTTAATACAGGAAGGAAATGTGGGATTAAAAATCGTAAAGGGGGACCAAGAAATGAATACAGCAAACAGATTCAGAAGGATGTCAGTTGCAGTAGTTATTCAGAATTGAAGAGGCTTGCACTGGACAGACTAGCTTGGAGAGCTGCATCAAGCCTGTCTTCAGACTGATGACCGCAATAACAACATTAGTTTATGATATCTTAGATTAAGAATGAACAAAAGTGGACACTTAGGGTCTTCAAAATCCCTAGCTAGTATAGTTGATTCAGTGTTGTTAGCAAATGGCTGAAAGTGGCAAAACGTACCAACAATGAAGGTTACATATTTTTTTTGTATTTCAAACAGCATTGTTGATGTGAGGAAAAAAATGATGTCATACATTATTAGGTAACCTCAGTATTTTTATTGAAATCTTACAATTTTTCATTATAACCTAAGTAAATAAGAAATCATGAAGATTGTAGAAGGTGAAGGAAAAACTATTGTTGTTGGAACAGGTTGACAAGATTCTCCTATAGATGTGCGGTAATGCTGATGTCGACAATGAGATATATTTTTCACCTGAATGATGATGAATACTTGCCCTGAGATAGAGAAGAGGATGATAGCAGTGACATAAGGGAATAGAAAAAGGAAGATAATGAAGATGACGTCATTCATAATAATTGTGGTGCAATATTAAATGATTACAACACTAAGAAATATCATTCCACTGGAAAAATTGAATAACTGGGTGCAAAGAGCGCTCAGTGCCGGATTTCATCCTACAATATAATCTGAGATAAACGTGGTCCTAAAGCAACACCCTCTATTTCAAAAAGAGAAGCCCTAAAGCTCCAATTTTCCCCAGGCATTATATCTGTAGTAGTATGGGAAGCTAACAGAGGATAGGTGAGCGTACAACAAGTGGAATGGAGATTTCCCTAACAGTGTACCGAAGGTATAGAAGGAAATAGATGGGGAAGAATTAGAGGCCTGCAATAGTTACAGATCAGGGCAGGAGGACTTGGGTGAACAGTGGAATGAGGAAAATGCTAGGCTTATTTTCAGGGCAACAGTGCACCTAAAAATATTTCGAGTTACCACACATTTCTTCAGATCTGACAGTAGAGAAATTAGGCCAGATCGTAGGATTCATGATAAATTAACTGAACTTATAAACACTTCAAGGCTTCCTTCAATACACAATTCAGGCTTTGGCATGACTGTTGATGAACAGCTTATTACCTTTAAGAGAGAAACGTGCATTTCGACAATTCATGAAGCGCAAGCCTGCTAAATATACTAAAAAATTATGGTGGGCTTGCAATTGTAGAAATTCTTTTCCATTCAGTGAACATATTTACTTAGGAAAGTAACACCGCCAACAGAGAGAAGTAAATCAAAGTTCCACAGTCATAAAGTACCTAACAACAAAATGGGTCTGAGGCGGCGCGTTTACTTTCGTCCATTACCTGCACCTACTCGAGAACTCGTTGCAGCGCATCGCCGGTAGGAAATCCGAGCAAAAACCTGTAGTACTGCAACTCTCACCAGGCTGCATACAACGTAACTATTCTAAGAATCGGGAAAATGTATTAATTTTAAATGAAAGGTGGCAATACTGACAAAACTCGGGTATATTCTGAATCCTGAGATGTACACGTTCACTGCCAGGCCCGTGCTAATCTCAACAGTCATGCACAAACCCTTTCATTCACGTTAGCAAGTCCATGTTTACGTATTTCCCGAAATCTGAACAGCTACCAAGCACGGATTGTTCTTGAATGAAAATGCTCGCCATACTATTAAGTTTCCGGTGTCTAATGCACTCAAGTTTTTAGTCACCGATCTGTTCAATATGCCACGCGGAATTACATACGCAAAATTACTTAAAAAATCCGTACTTTCTAAAAAACACACAGGACTAAATATGCCTTCTCTTTAAAACGCTTTTGAAACATGTAGCACAACTAAAACGGGCAAATTATAACTTCCTTCGGAATTCATACTACACACGACCGTACCATTGAACGGCTGGGCTCCGATTCTTAGAATGCTGTAAGCATTCTGTAAGCATTTTCTATCTCCAAGAGAAAAGACGCGCGAAGAACGTTCTGATTGGTCAGTTTTCTTTAAGGCCAATAGAAAAACATTATTCTCCCGCGTTAGTCCCCGCTTTTCATGACTAACCAATCAACAAATAACACACTTTCGAACTGTACTTTTCCCGAAATAAATATTTTACATTCTGATATTTTGTTTATACTTTACGTTATTAACTATTTTCACTTGCACTCGAACTAGCTTTCATTTTACCACAAACTTACTTAACGTATTATGATACATAATTCCCCGCCGTCTGCATTCACGCTGTCTTAAAACTTCCATCACTAGTTCGTACCGCGTTCATCAGTAGAACAATGATCTACTCATTTGCTTTAGACCACATTCACGCACCATTCACACTACTAAAAGCAAAACTGTACAAACATAAATAAACAAAAAAAGCCCTCTAGAAATAAACAGGACAGTTCACAAAAACATTCTCTTGACCTGTTTCTTGAATGTCTCAGAGCACTACTGGACTCTGGTGTTCAAAATTCTTAACTACATTATAGTTCTTTCTCTTTAGTCCTATCCACTACTGTTTCCTAGCAGATGAAAATTAGAACTACGTACTCGACTGAACCCGCTTCAGACCATCTGTCACTGTGCACGCATGAGTCATTCTCCCGATACCCAGGCTCTAGAAGGGAGCTATTACAGCGCCATCTATCACAAAGCGAAAAAAGTGGTCCAACTAAAACATTCATATTTCTTTACGTACTACAGGAATAGGTAATAAAAAATGGGGTTCCTATGTGAAAAAAACGCAATTTATATCCGTTTGACCTATGGCAGCGCGATCTAGCGGGCCAACCATAGCGCCATCTGGTTTCCCCCTTCAAGCTAGACGAGTTTCGTTCTTTGTGGTTTCTGCGTTGGATGCTTATTTCGTGAGATATTTGGCCCGGTCACTATCAATGGACCACCCTGTATGATGCTGCATTTTCTTCCATACAAAATAGAAAACACAAATTTTAACTTGGTGTATATTATCTACTAATAATAAAACCAGTTGTGGATCATAACATTGTGATGTTACAACAGAGAAATTGCTACAAAACCAAACAATAAATAAAGTTATATAAATCCTTCCAACTTGATGGTCGTGGTGCAGCAAGTGTGATAGACTTTCGGGAGGAAAATACAAACTGAGTTGCAAAAACTGCATAAGCTTTATTGACGCATTTCACCTTTCTGAGGCATCTTCAGAATTCGTATAGCAACTGGGTCACCATGACTGCAATGCATTATATATTTTAGGAACATCACATAACACACAACAAGCATCTGTAACTGCTGTCGGGATTAGCACAATTTGGACTAACCGGCCTTGGCGTATCATGAACAGAACAGTCTGATGGTTTCAACTGAACAAAATTCTTTGTCGCGTTAACAGCATCTGCTGAACAGATTGGACAAGCGGTTGTTGTCAAGTACGAATCCGAACGTTTAACTCACAGGTGGGACGTTCTGAAGGAAGAAACCAGTCATAAAACCAGTCGTTGACCCTGTATCCTTGAGTGATAAAAGCAATCATAGAAAACAAAAACATAAAATATACAGAATCATACAAAAATTCACATACCCAACAATAAAAAATACACGAGAAATTAAAAACATATGATGAAACACTGCGTCCCTGGTAGTTTGCGCGGAAGCAGTTTGCCAGTTGTGACTCGTTTGTTATCACAGACTATACACATAACACTGCACCAGTAAATAGAATTACATGGCCGGCTGGCGCGAACTTTGTGGTAGGTACTGTATCATCACCATAACGGAAGCGGAGCGCCGACGCAGAATCGGGGCGGGAAATGCAGCTTTTGGCCAGAAGGATTGTGCGCTCTTGTCGTCGGTCGACGGTGCTTGGTTGTTCTTTCTGTAGTAGGGATTGTGGCGCCGTTACTGAAGGCTGCTGTAGTATCAGTGCTGCGGTGGCACTTCTTTGAACACGTATGCAGGTTTGACACAGTTAACGACAACAGTCGTAGGCTTGCCATGAACAACAACGTCTAAAGTCTGTGTTTGTCATCGTAGGACACGGTACGGACCAGTGTACAGCAGGCGCAACGGTGTTAACACTGTTAGAAGCATCACAAGCGTGCAGCTTTCCATTTTGCAGGGCATGTAAGTGGTTGACGATCCATGTCTGGAGGCAGTGCTGGGGTCAATGCATGCGACGTGTCTCTTAATTGTTAAAGGAATTACGATTGATTTTGAGTTGGTAACTGAACTGAGCTGGCCTCAAGAAATTTCCTGGGAAGACGCAGGGGTTCACCATAAACTAATTCCACAAGCTGAATATTTTTTCCAAGTACCATTATGACTACCAGGGCCTGCCATTTATGCTGAAGAGCCAAAGAAACTGGTACATCTGCCTAATATCGTGTAGAGCTCCCGCGGGCACTCAGACGTTCCGCAACACGACTTGCATTGGACTCGACTAATGTCTGAAGTAGTGCTGGAGGGAACCGACACCATGAATCCTGCAGGGCTATCCATAAATCCTTAAGAGTACTATGGGGTGGAGACCTTTTCTGAACAACACGTTGCAAGGCATTCCAGGTATGCTCAATAATGTTCATGTCTGGGGAGTTTGGAGGCCAGCGGAAGTGTTTAAACTCAGAAGAGTGTTCCTGGAACCACTCTGTAGCAGTTCTGGACGTGTGGGGTGTCGCATTGTCGTGCTGGAATTACCCCAGTCTGTCAGAATGCACAATGGACGTGAGCGGATGCAGGTGATCAGACAGGATGCTTACGTACTTGTCACCTGCCTGAGTCGTGTCTAGATGTAAGCAGGTGTCCCATATCACTCCAACTGCACATGGTCCACACCATTACAGAGCCTCCACCAGCTTGATCTGTTCCCTGCTGACATGCAGGGTCCATGGTTTCATGAGGTTGTCTCCATATCCGTACACGTCCATCCGCTCGATTCAATTTGAAACGAGATTCATCCGACCATCCAGTCATCAACAGTTCAATGTCGGTGTTCAAATGGTTCAAATGGCTCTGAGCACTATGGGACTTAACATCTCAGTTCATCAGTCCCCTAGACCTAGAACTACTTAAACCTAACTAACCTAAGGACATCACACACATCCATACCCGAGGCAGGATTCGAACCTGCGACCGTAGCGGTCGCGCAGTTCCAGACTGAACATTGGGTGACTTGTGCGTCGGGGATGGGGATGAAATGATGATGAGGACAACACTCAGTCCGTGAGCGGAGAACATCTCCTGCCCTAGCCGGGAATAGAACCCGGCGGGGGGTGGACGCCATGGCACATGAGTGCAGGCTTCGCGGAACGGTTCCATTTCTTGGCAGGCCGTTACTAGCAGGGTGATAGCTAGTAGTTTCATGACATACATACCCACAGAGTCTAGCTACCTGGTCGAGCAGATCAGATTCAAATTCCTGCCTCGATTGGTAGTTATGTGGAGCTCGCAGTCAAACCTAGCTGGCCAAGTTGACTTGAAGTCACATGCTAAGGTTTCTGCAGTGATGTTATCCACGGGTGTTGCCTCCAGGTAGCATATAAATAGCTCTATCATTGTAAGGAGCTGGCGTTTTACAGAGGAAGTGGTCCCACAACATCAATGTGTGCTTGAGTAAAGCGAGAGGTTGCATCTAGAAAATTACACACTGGCACATGCAAATTATGGGAAACTACACTAGTAGCCATTAAAATTGCTACACCACGAAGATGACGTGCTACAGACGCGAAATTTAACCGATAGGAAGAAGATGCTGTGATATGCAAATGACTAGCTTTTCAGAGCATTCACACAACGCTGGCGCCGCTGGCGACACCTACAACGTGCTGACATGGGGAAAGTTTCCAACCGATTTCTCATACACAAACAGCAGTTGACCGGCGTTGCCTGGTGAAACGTTGTTATGATGCCTCGTGTAAGGAGGAGAAATACGTATCATCACGTTTCCGACTTTGATAAAGATTTGATTGTAGCCTATCGCGATTGCGGTTTATCGTATCGCGACATTGCTGCTCGCGTTCGTCGAAATCCAATGACTGTTAGAAGAATATGGAATCGGTGGGTTCAGGAGGGTAATACGGAACGCCGTACTGGATCCCAACGACCTCGTATCACTAGCAGTCGAGATGACAGGCATCTTATCCGCATGGCTGTAAGGGATTGTGCAGCCACGTCTCGATCCCTGAGTCAACAGATGGGGACGTTTGCAAGACAACAACCATCTGCACGAACAGTTCGACGACGTCTGCAGCAGCATGCACTATCAGCTCGGAGATCAGGGCTGCGGTACCCTAGACGCTGCATCACGGACAGGATCGCCTGCGATGGTGTACTCAACGACGAACCTGGGTGCACGAATGGCAAAACGTCATTTTTTCGGATGAATCCAGGTTCTGTTTACAGCATCATGATGGTCGCATCCGTGTTTGGCGACATCGCGGTGAACACACATTGGAAGCGTGTATTCGTCATTGCCATACTGGCATATCACCCGGCATGATGGTATGGGGTGCCATTGGTTACACGTCTCGGTCACCTCTTGTTCGCATTGATGGCAATTTGAACAGTGGACGTTACATTTCAGATGTGTTACGACCCGTGGCTCTACCCTCCTTTCGATCCCTGCGAAACCCTACATATCAGCAGGATAATGCACGACCGCATGTTGCAGGTCCTGTACGGGCCTTTCTGGATACAGAAAATGTTTGACTGCTGCCCTGGCCAGCACATTCTCCAGATCTCTCACCAATTGAAAACGTCTGGTCAATGGTGCCCGAGCAACTGGCTCGTCACAATACGCCAGTCACTACTCTTGATGAACTGTGATATCGTGTTGATGCTGCATGGGCAGCTGTACCTGTACACGCCATCCAAGCCCAGGCGTATCAAGGCCGTTATTAGGGCCAGAGGTGGTCGTTCTGGGTACTGATTTCTCAGGATCTATACACTCAAATTGCGTGAAAATGTAATCACATGTCAGTTCATATGTGTTCAATGAATAACCGTTTATCATCTGCATTTCTTCTTGGTGTAGCAATTTTAATGGCCAGTAGTGTACAATGCTGGAATTAAAGGCATGCCCACGTCCACACTCTTCATACCTGGGCAAACTAAATATTGTGGCATGAAGCAAAAGGATGGACGGGCTCCAGGGTGACTTAGATTATGGACATTGTCAAAGGCTTGTCGCTGGAAAGGTGATGGGAGAAAAGGTCGAAGTCTTCCTCAGGAACTTCACAATATAGGCTGGCATCTTCTCGATGAGTTGCAATGCTGACGTGACATTGTCGACAAATATTTAGAGCTTTTGGTTGTCCTGTTAAGTATGTGCAAACTCCGAAAAGTCAAAAGGGCCCACTACATTGCTGACATGCGGGAGATGTCAGCCACTACGTTATAAAATCCATAAATGTGCCTTAAGTCCACACTAAACTGGTTTATAAATTCTATATGATTTTATTGACAGGAAAAACAGATCATACTATCACTTTTGCATGTGAAGATCAGTGGTTTGTGATCCATGTAGATTGTGAACGTCCTCGATTCTATTTGTGGATGGAAATATTTGACTGCCTCGTCTATGGCTAGGAGTTCGTGGTGATATGCACTCACTTGCACTGAGACGACGACAGTCTGCAGCAGAAATAAGTGAGAAGATGCCACGAATTTTCTGACCATTGTTGGAGTATCGCACCAACAGCATTTTGACTTGTGTCCAGGACTAATGCTAAAGGTGCGTCCAGCTGAGGGTGCGCAAGCAGTGATGCGTTTCCTATGCTGTTTGATGCGGCTTCGAAAGAAGATCACATAGTTTTATTCCACTATTCTAGAGCGCAGCCTCGAACCTTGCGGTCGGAAACTGTTCCATTCAAAGGCTCCTGCAGTTCCGCTGCGCGGGGTATGTGTCGGCAGTAAAACTTCAGCATGACAAAAACCTGGCGTTAACTCCTTGAGTGACATCGGCCGTGGTATTTTTATGATCGCTTCGACCTTTTCCATCAGTGGAAGGGAACCTGTAGATGAAATTAGGTGGGCTAGGAACATTACCTTACGCTGTCCAAACACACACTTGACCACATTCAACACCACGCTGAGTTGTTCTAGATGCTTAAATACTCCTTGTAGATGTTGGTGATATTTCTCCCTGGTGGCAAAAAAACACAAGCGTGCCGTCCAGGTAAATGAAATTTCGTGTGGCTACGGCCTCCCATCGGGTAGACCAGTCGCCTGGTGCAAGTTTTCTTAGATGACGCCACTTCGGTGACTTGCGCGTCGATGGGGATGATAAGATGATAACGACACAACACCCAGTCCCTGAGCCCCTTTGCATGGCATTCCGTCGCGCTGACCATTCAGCTACCGACAGTCGTCCAGGTAAGCGAAGCAAACTAGTGGTCCTTACAAGATGTAGTCGATAAATCTCTGTCAGGTTTTTGCCATGTTCCGTAACCCAAACATCATAAATTTGCTGTCAAAGAGTCCATGGGGTGACCATCCCTGTCTTTGAATGTCCTCTTCTGCCAAAGGTAGGCCTATCTGCAGATACGCTTTGGAGCAGTCCAATGCGCTGAATACCGTCGCACCATCTGGCATGTCACTGCAATCGCGTAGCAATGGTACGAGATAGTGATCAGGCACTGTTCTTGGATTGAGCAAGTGATAGACACGACAGGGGCGTCAGGTTCCTCCATTCTTCGGGACAAGGTGCAGCGTGGACGACCACGAGCTACACGATGACCTAATTATGCCTTATTTAATCGTCACCAGGAATTCCACATTAGCAATAGCCAAATAATCATGTGCCAATCTCTTGGGTCTACAACACATTGGTGGGCCATCTGTGGTTTCCATATGGCGTACTGTGTCGAGTGCCACAGGTGTACGTGCGCCAGGTGGTATGGTCAAGGTCTGATATTGCCCCAGCAATGCAGCATGCTCCTCACGATACACCTGTATTAGTTTGGCACTATGCGCTAACGTGATGTGGTGAGAGCCTGTTGCCCTCAGTCCAGTAATGCTGTCGACCAGTTTATCATATAAAATATCTGGAAAAGACGTTAACGTACCAGAAGACCAGCTCTTATTATCAGCCTCATAACATTGGTAATGGTTAAGTCCCATATAAAGGGATGACGTAGCCCCAACATAACTCTGTCCTCTGCATTACACGCATAAAGATGGATGAGATGTTTGTGGCACATAAACAGAATGTAGTCGGTGGTCTGCAGTGCTGGCCTGAAGTTCTTGGCAGGATGCTTAAGTCTGAACTGACGTCTACTAAACACTTCTGACAGGATCTCCTGTCACTAACTAACAGACACCATGACTTTGTTGCGCCTACTCCCAGCTGCCACTGGCACTTGGGTACGAACACCGTGTTGTACATGCAATCAAGCATCAAAAGAAACTGATGTAGCCATGCGTATTCAAATATAGAGATATGTAAACAGGCAGGGATATGGCGCTGCGGTCGGCAACTCCTATATAAGGCAACAAGTGCCTGGTGCAGTTGGTGTATCGGTTACTGCTGCTACAATGGCAGGTTATCAAGATTTAAGCGAGTTTGGACGTGGCGTTATAATCGGTGCACGAGCGATGGGACACAGCATCGCCAAGGTAGCGATGAAGTGGGGATTTTCCCGCATCACCATTTCACGAGTGTATCGTGAATATCAGGAATCCGGTAAAGCATCAAATCTCCGACATCGCTGCGGCCGGAAGAAGATCCTGCAAGAACGAGAGCAACGACAACTGAACAGAATCGTTCAAATGACACAAGAGCAACCATTCCGCAGATTGCTGCAGATTTCAATGCTGAGCCATCAACAAGTGACAGCGTGCGAACCGTTCATCGAAACATCATCGGTATGGGCTTTCAGAGCTGAAGCCCCAATCGTGTACGCTTGATGACTGCACAACACAAAGCTTTGCGCCTCGCCTGGGCATGTCAACTCCACCATTCGACTGTTGATGACTGAAAACATGTTACATTGCCAGACAAGTCTCGTTTCAAATTGAATCAAGCGATGGACTTGTACAGGTATGGAGGAAACGTCATGAACCCATGGACCCTGCATGTCAGTAGGGGACTGTTCAAGCTGATGGAGGCTCTGTAATGGTATGACCCATGTGCAGCTGGAGCAATATGGGACCCCTGACATGTCTAGATACAACTCTGGCAGGTGACACATACGTAAGCATCACCCGCATCCATTCATGTCCATTGTGCATTCCAACGGACTTGGGCAATTCCAGCAGGACAATGCGATACCACACACGTCCAGAATAGCTGCAGAGTGGCGTCAGAAACACTCTTCTGAGTTTAAACACTTCTTCTGAACTCCAACTTCCCCTGACATGAGTAGTGGGACAAAGTTCATGTCACCCCAAAGTACCATTATCCAAGATAGCGCCGATTACGTCATCCAAGTTGGCGGCCTGTAGACTTGGCAACAGTGCATGATGTCATCCAAGATGATGGTCGTGAAGTCAGCTGAAGATGCAAGTACCACTACCCAAGATTGTGGATTTGGCGGGAAGTTTGAATTTTGGTGTGAAGGCAGGTCAACTGGGCTACCTCCACTAACCTAACTCCCTCCCCACGCCCAAAAAATGGCGGTACGTTCAAATTCCATCACGACAATGCAATGCACCATGGCTACCTCTACTAACCTAAGAAAATGGTGGGAAAATAAGTCACTTGGGCCACTTCCACTAACCTTGAGTCATCCAACCGCCACCTCTTCCTAGGAATTGGTGGGAAAAGGACTCAGCCTGTGCTGGACATAAGTCTTTATTTTCCGTCTTTATATAAACAGTTAGAGGCAGTACCACCATCAAGTGTGTTTGCCATAGGGTCTGGAGTCCAACTGACCTAGTACACAGTATTGCCACCAGAGGGCACTGTCATCAGTTCCATGAAGTAATCCAAGATGGCGGTCTGGGGGTAAAATGGCGTGAAAATGAGTCAGCCTGTGCTGGGCTGCTGGAGAGAGGAAGGAGTGTACTTTATTTATTTTTGAGCAATTTATTTAGGGACAGATTTCAGACAGTTTATTTATTACACTGATAGAAGACACACGCTTTGACATGCTTGAAGTCATGCCACACAGCCTACAGACCTGCAAACTACTCGTAAATTACCGAAATAACGCATGTTAAACGTTCTGCTGACATGCAAACAACTCCTAATTTACCGAAATAATAGTCGAGTCCATGCCATGTCACGTTGTGCCACTTCTGCATGCTCGCGGGGGGTCCTAAAAGATATTAGGCAGGTGTGCCAGTTTCTTTGGCTCTTCTGTGTGTATGCGCATGTTAGCAGAGTCTACAATGGTACAAGTAGTAGGATGATCTGTGTTCGATGATGCAGCACTGGTTGATGATCGGGTTCTGGAACTCCAGCGATTACATCCTCCACCTTCCGAGCTCCACCCTGAGATATTAGCTCGCCAATCTGTGTGCATAGCACGTCTACTTCAGCCACCATTGGGTCGAATTTCATGTGCATGGCCGTCAGTGCCACTTCCGTTCTACTGCGTGGCACTGTCACTGCACTAACCAGTGCAGATATGATGGCCTCTTGAATCTGATCCACGAACTCTGCCAGCGCGTCCAACGACATTTCAATCTGCAATGCCATGATCGCTTTGACTTGCGGTGGTAGTTAGCTGTTTGACAGAGTGCGTAGTAGGTTGTCGGGGACGGTAACTGTGTCTTGTTTGCTCCACAAATGACGCAGATATTGAGGTAGCTGACAATCACTGATATCTTGTTACTACTGTACGTGTCTTATTCGTTCTTCGTGTGACGCAGCAACTATCTGGATCAATTCTGATTTAAGCTTTTCATATGAACTTTCGTGTGGTGGTGCAGTGGTCATGTCTTGTAGCTCTGTAACGTAGCAATGGTTAAGCTGGCTAATGACAAAGGCAGATTTTGTTGAATCTGCCATGATTCTTGCATAGCTAAAACTGGCTTCTAATTGAGCAAACCATAGGATCGGATCAGGTTTTATGACGAGATCAGAGGTAAAGAGACTGCTAGTCTAGACACAGTTGCTGCGCCTGTATCTTTCACACAATCTTCTTCTTCAGCCCAGGTCATGTAGGAAGCACCACTTGTTGGGATTAGCGGGATTTGGGCTAACCAGCCTTCTCTTAGTGTGTTCAAAACTGAGTCTTAAGGTTTCAATGGGACAAAATTCTTTATTGTGGTAACAGTGTCCACTGAATGGATTGGGACAACTCACAGTTGAAACTTTCTGTGCATGTGTATATCTAAGGAAGAAGGGCATTTGAAAGGTACTACTATCCTTTACACTAAATACTTTGAGGCCATTAGAGATGTTGGCTAGACCTATAATTTCTATAGATATATTTGAATTTTCATTCTGTTCACTATGCTTTTGTATCTCTCAATAACCATGTTTACATTGGGCTCCCAAAACCAGATTTCGTAAACAGATTTCCTGATAGTGGGTGGTCAGGTAAACCAGTGAGCACAAATATTATCTGGAAGTAGTACTGTGTATTATGAAGTCATGAGACTTGAGTTCTTTGCCCACAAAATTGGCTTTGCTCTCCAAATTGGTGAACTTACATCTATTTCTCTCTCTTAACCAACTATCATAATACAGCCAATTACCAAATAGACTAATAAATTTGACTTTGCCGATGTCATAGGCATAGTGTATCACCTTTTGTGGTAAATATGTATTTTTGACATGCCTAATAGCTCTATCAAATAGTTATTTTAAGATAAAATTTCCATACAAAATAAAGTGCTACTCTGTTCACATGGTCCTTCACATTAGCTGAAAAACTGTTAAGTTAAATTTCCTGTAATCTTTATAAGACATCAAATTTCAAGTTAGAATATCTTCACTCGAAATAAAATGTATTACATGCTCATAAAAAATTTAACATTCTGCAAATTCTAATCGTCTGTTCTAGTTGTTTTTGTGGAAATGGATAGATATTCTGAAAGTAAACAATATTCAATTCAACATTCATTTTTATTTATTATTTTTTCTAAACTTTTGAAAACAAAATGGTTTTTGTCAGCTTGTGTTCCACAGAACAGTTTTTTCCCTGGACTTTGTTAGTTATGGATTCTGCATTAGCTCTTAATCGAAGTCAAAAATATATTGATGCAATCTCTTTAATGAGTTTTGTTTTGTGCATATCATCCAAGTTGAATGTGGAATTTATTGCATGCATTTTAAAACATTTTTTTTTTTCTTTACTGCAAAGGTGGAGACACGCTGAATTCAGGAAATGAGCATAAATCTTGCCAAAATCTGCCACATTTGCAACACAACGAAATTTCTTCTCACAGTGAACTACAATTTTGTAAACAGCTTCACTAGCAAATTTAAGTTCTCCCCTATTAACCTGCTGAGCAAGTGCAGTTGGTTTACATAAACGCTTTCTGCAATATGTGTGGTCATTTTCTTGGACATTCTCAAAAATTAGTAAGCTGGCACACAACATTTTAAATTTTTCGGCATTTTTAACAACAAATCCTGCTAAGTTAAACAAAATATTATTAACATAGATAATGAGATTAGTATCATTCAGAGCACTGCAATTATTTAAACACTGTCGCACAGAAGCGGCATTTAAATCAATTATCCCAGTCTGAACATGGTGGTACCTAAAGTGGGCATGGGATAAAACATAATTTGATTCAAAATCAAGAACATTTGTCTTGCGTTCAGATGATAAAGCTTTGAAAGCTGACTGGACAGTTCCAGTTCGTGTTTCAATTGCTATTCCACCCTCCCTTAGCTCTTGGTCTTGAGACACTTTATATGTTAAAAAATATTGAAATAGGTCTGTCTCTCCGAAACGAAATTCTGTAGCTAACATTTCTATGTTTTTAATTGACAGCGAGAAACACAGAGAAAATGTTTTGTGAGGATGCTGTAGAATGGGGACACCTTCAGTGGAGATGGGTTTTAAAAAAATATGTCACCTCTTCAGAATAGTTTTGACAGAAACTGATGTTTAATAGCTTCATTGATTGTTTATATCGTTTACCATAAACATTTCTACAGCTCAATATGTCAAAACGTTTGTATACTTTTCTAATGAAAGCGACAGTTGCAGCTGATCCTTGAAAATCTCTATGCTGATTTTATTCGAGGAATTCAATAGCATCTGCTGCACTATATCACCATCTGCGATTTGTAAAATTTTTTTATCAGCCAAAGTATTTCGTGCAAACTTTAGCATGTGCAAAGGTCAAAATGGCATAAACATTGCGTTCAGCCGACAGGTGCTCAAAATATGAGATAATATTCTCAAGCTCATAGTCACAGTCTAAGTTTGTCAGAACTTGCAGGTTCACAAGTTCGCCATCACAAGTAATAGATCGTACAACAACAACCATTTCTGGAGGCATATATGGAGTAATTCGGCTAAAAGCTCAGCTTGAATGCTATTCACACTAAAAATGCAACTCGGCATTTAAACTTTTTTCTGTATGAAACTTTTTTCTGGAGGACTAATGCCTCTCTTGCTAGTTCATTTGAATCTACTGGCCTATTACCGCCAAATCTGACACGACCATTATTCACTTTTCTATAACTATCCCATAAAAATTGCTTTTCAGTCATCATTCTGTAAAAATTAATGCACATTCTTTGAAACAGGGTTCTTTCTCTACATTTTCTTTCAAGTAACGAAAACTTCACTTATGACTCCGTGCTCACTGTTGACAGAAGTGCTGCAAGAGCTGATGCATTTTGAATGGGGCAAACAAAATAATGATCTGACATATCTGTAAGCTTTAGGGCAAATAAAAATGTGATGTGAGAGTAAACTGTTTTGTGATATGAGAGTACCTCCTGGCCTGTTTGTCGCACACAGAGTTTTTCAACTGGTTAACAATGAAATTTAGTGGAAAACAAGTGAAATTATATTTCAAATAATTCTCCACATCACTTTTAAGGTGCCCTTTTTTTTATTAATTTCATCATTCAGCTGGTTCATCATTGAGATCTTTTTGTTTCTTCGGTTTACAGTCATTTGTAACCTTCTTACCTTCTTCCTCAAATTTTAGTTTGTTGGCTAATTTTAGATTTGTCTGTGTTTCTTTGTTTTCACAATGCATTTAAGGAGACCTTACGAAATATATATCTGTCAGATTTACATCCTGCAAGAAAAAAGATCATTGTAATTTTGCATACACAATTATAATAGCTTTTAAGCACACTAAGAAACAGTACTTTAATGACAAATGTTGTTAACTATTATCTTGATGTTACAATTATAAATTAAATGCTTTTAATATATTTAACTTACTTGAGTACTAACAGGATCTTTTCAAACCAATTGTCTCTTGCAACCAAGTCATAGACAGACAGGATGTCGTCATGTTTTAACCGTCTTACTAATGCTCCTGATCTCGTTTGGAAGCAATTTTCTTCGAAGTTTCGGCTGCATATTGTATTGTAGGCAGTGGGCGACCAGTGCTCCCTGAAAATTGCTTGTACCCATAATGTTAGAATTTCAGCCAAGAAAATCGAAATCTGCACAAACAAGATGCAAATATGGAATTGAATATGAAATGTATCATCTACAGTATTGCAATTTATACATTAAATACAACGTGGTAGAAACACTAGTTCTTACTAAGAACATAATTTGCCTGTGAAACTGAACTCCACTGTCTTTCATTTGGAGTTCTCTAGAGCCATAAGCTACTCAATACTGCACCATCATACATTTGTAAAGGTAATCTATCGTTCACAACTTATTTAAAAACGACGCAAAGCAAGAAACAACAACACGACCTATTCTGCTTGGCCATGATAACTTGACGACTGCGCTAGTGCTGCCATAAGCGGAAAATCGGCACCACTTGAAAGATTTTCATTTATCTATGAGTGCTGCCAAAGTCACGCTACCCCTATGCGCGAAGTATTACGAAAGTCTTGTGTACACTAACAAATATCTTCTGTAAACACATGCTGGGGTGTTTACTGTAAAACAGAATCTTATTCAAGTCACTGGGGCAAGTGTACTTCAGGAAGTTTCTGCAAGTATTTGTTGCTGAAGTGCTGTTATCCTTAAAATCAAAGCCGTTTTCGCTATTGCTGCATTATTATTAATGAATAAAAATCGTGGTGAAACATAAAAATTAAAAAAATAGAAAAAAGGATTAGAGGAGCACATATTTAAGTTACCAAGAGACATTATTCAATTAAAATCGGAGCATTTCACTTAGATTGATTACTTTGAGGACGCCATATGCAAATTTCGAACATCTATTTTCTACTGTATAATTAAATATTCGAGACAGGAAACAAAAATGCGGCGCCGTATCTCACCAAGAGACTGTCTCCAATCTCACCAAGATTTTTTCAAGCAGTGCTAACTACTTTTGTCATAAATGTAATGCATTTATGTTTCTGGTAACATTAAAGAATCAGCTAAATTTTAAAGATGTGTATACTGCCATTCTGCTTTCCCTTCTGGTGAAGCAAATTGATTGGTAAACTCATTTCACATTTCATTGACTAGTGGTGCCAGTTATATGTGTTTAAGTGTTACATTTGTTTCAGCCCATCTGTCTTTGTGCCACTCTCATTTTCAACACTGACATTTTCGCATCGGTACTGAATACACACAACTTCTGTAAGTTTGAGAAAAACTTTCACAAAATGGCAAATCCGGCAAGTACTTTCAGCAAGATGCTAGGAATTGGAGTGTGCACTGACTTGAAACTTCCTCAAAAATTAAAAATGTATGCCAAACCAAGGCTCGAACGTGGGAACCTAGTGTGGCACACAGTTTTAGTTTATTAGGAAGTTTCATGCAAGAAATTGATTTCACTAACTTGCGAATTTCTCGAAGTTGAAGAAACTACCGGATGTCAAGGGAGGGGGCGGGGGCCTTGCAGATATGGGGGTTTCTATATTCCGCCCAGTTCTGTGATTGTGTGGATAATGCGCAATACCATAGCAGGAAGTTCCACAGAATGGCTAATAAACATTATTTCAGAATTACGATGTTAGATTGGTTGCGAGACAGGCAAATAAACTGCAACGACTCAATAAGGAAGACTGAACTGTTGTCTAAAAAGGAAAACAGACCAGCGTGAAAGTGTGTACTTCGTGGATGAAATCGCAGAGAGCAGATGCCATAAAATTTTCCGTTAACCACCCTACAACTGCGATCTGAATCCGACAGAATTGGCATGGGGCAAAATAAAACACATTTTCAGGGAAGACAATGCCACTGGTGACATGTCCAAGGAAAGATTGCAGAATATTGTTAATGCTGCTTTCCTTTCAGTTAGGCCTATTGCACAGGACTCGCAAGGTTACTGCAGGTAAGAGCACCAGCTGGAGCAAGAATGTTGGACACGAGATGGAATATTGGAAATGGCCATCGATTAAGATATCATCAATACCACACCCTCAAGCTATGATGACGATGATCTTGAATCAAACGCAAATGACAGTGATCTTTAGTGAAGCTACGGTGGCTAGCAGATTCCAAAAATCAGTTTTTGACATCCGATTCGTAGTCATTCATCTACTCTCATTTTCGGTTATTGCGATAAATAAATAATACATACGTTGTAGATAAAACTGTCAAGCAAGAATATGTCAACAAATTAGGTGACTTCCGATCAGACGGAAGTGTCACTTAAACAGGCAGTATTTACGCCACTGCTGCTTCTGATTTCTGATTTCGTGTTAAGCACAAACCGTGGACGGTGGTGCCAGCACTGCTCCAAGCACCGACGCCGCCTTCCCCCTCCCCCCCCCCTTTCCCCCACCACCGCACCACCACCACCACCACCACTATATAAATTCTGAAGTATCGATATTTTATAAGATAGTGTTGAAGATTGCTGAAGCTAAGAAGACATTACATAATATAATTTTTGGGAGAAAAATCAAATACTCTTTATTTGAATACGCCCAATTTTTTGTAGGACTGATGTCTCACACGAGCCAGTGTTATGAGCTTTGTAGAAACATGGAAAACAATAATTTTCACTGCGTCGACCAAACTGTACAAATGCTGCATTTTTACAGTTGTCGCAGTACCACTGCTATGTGAACCCAGAGCCAAGTAAGGACTTCGCCGCGAGAAATAACAAGATATTTAAGCCGCCAAATGTACTGGAACTAATGCACGAAGCTTTGTGATACGTCACTGCCGAACGGTGGCGAAATGTTGAACAGCTCGTCATAAAAGAGGAGGAGGAAATATAGACTTTTTGGTGGCTTGGGATTCTGTTGCTCATCGGCTCGTTATCAGCGTAGCAGCATTCAAATGTATTCCTCGGAGTCCGATATGAAAAGAGTTCAGAGATTATCAACGACTTACTGTAATACCTCCAGTGTCTTCAATATTTAACTACATAGGAAAACACCAGTACTCTCTTACGCCAAGCATTACTCATGCAGAAAAACTACCCTTGTTAAAGTCAGGAATGTTCATCACTGTTGTTTTCAATTACAGTACTATGTTAGCTTAGATGGAGGGTATGTTATGTTTTCCATCAGGTCACATAAAAGGCGTATCGCCTGAGTTTTGCCATCTATAATTTCCTTGTGTTAAAAATTAAATGACATTCAAAGCTATAATTGTTCTCTGATTGTCTCCTTTTACGTCTTTGCTGCAACCGTTCACATCACAGCAATTTAGTTGGATCACTTGCCTGGCCAGTGCTATCCAAGTTAAACGCGCTGGTAAAGATGTTGCCCTGTACCATCGCTGGCTCGACGTACGCCTAACACACAAGATAAAACGTATCCTCATTATCGTATTTGAGAGTAATGAGACAGCTTGGCTTCCACTCCACGTGAAACGAAATCCAATGACGTCCAGCAAACACGGAAGAATACATAGCGTAATATTTACACGAGGTTTATTCTCATGACGACTGGAGTACAGCAAATCCGCTTCAGACCTCAATTCAAAGGTGCGTTGACTAAGGTGCGACAGCGTCTTGCGGCAGAGATAGGAATCGTCGCGACGAAAGGGGATGCCTTCTTGCGCATGCGCAGTTTGAGTTTGGGCTGCGACGAGCGGCTGGTATGGACGCCTCACAGCACTGCACCAGTGAGCCGTGCGACTGGTATGTTCTACCTAGTTTTGTCGCATGATGTCTACGCAAATAAAACTACTATTAGACACTTACAGAACGTAATAATGTAAGCTAGTCTCTCAGCATCAGTGTCTTTACATTTAAAGCATCATAAGTACAAGGGCCCTTTGTTCCAGCACCATCACAGTTGGAAAACTGCTATTTGGTCAAAAATTCCTTTGCTTGTTCCAAAAGCATTTTTGTTCAAGGAACTGGGAATAAATAGTAGAAAGTTTGTAAACTTATGCGGACAGAACTTCTTCCACAGTTCCGGTGATGTATTCCGTGGATATTTGGAAGGAAAGATTCTCCTGTTGCTAAAAACCTAAAAAAAGACAATTAAGCTAGTATGCTTTTATTTTTAATGAGTCTGTATTCTGTATTTCATGGCATTTAAGTCATATTTTCGAGAACACATTGAGAAATGTAAGGGACTCGTGTTATAAAAATGGAAGACACGGTATGCTTGGAACAGGATCGAATGTCTCACTGAACCCAAAGAAACAGGTTCTGTATAATCACTAGGTTTTCCTGGGTACAGTTCAATAAGGAGGACAATAATACGTTTCTTAATTTTAAGCATACCACATTCCTCTGCTAGTAGTTTCCACTTAATTGTCTTCGGGAAAAGTAAATTATAGCTGTTAAAATGCTTGCAGGAAATTTAAGAACGGGCCTAAATTTGGTTGAATTCGCACGTTCCTCTTAAGTTACAGTATTTAAGTCAGTGTTTTACAAGATGTTATTAGACATCTTAAGTACGGGTTTTCAGTTAAATTACATTGCTTCAGCTCTATTAATGGAATATTTTACTGTTATGTAAACAGGGCTAAAATCGTGTTTTTCTAACTAAAACGTTTCCTTTCTCAAAACCTGCTACACCTACAGCTTTGTTACAGCATAGGAACCATACAAATACTAACTACTCATTTCGTTGCATCTCAAACAAAATTTCTCCCTGATAAATTCGGTGGCAGAATCATTCGGTTTCATTCTGCGATAACTACCAATTGGCAACAGATCCATTTGGGCTGCTGATCCATTACAAACAAGACATGCAGAAAACAAATGCATGTTCAGTATTTGTCTAAGTGTTACTAACTGGTAGTTATCGTCAAACGAAACTGACCAATTTGGCCACTAAATTCAGTAAGAAAGAATAATCTTATTATTTTATCCATTTTGGTTGGAGAGCACCGCAGCCGTATTCGTAAATTACACTATAGGAAATACTGCAACCAGCCACAAGTTTTCTTGAAATGATTTTACTATACATTTACCAGTTTCGGCCCTGAGCCCATCGTCAGATGCTAGCGTCGACTTCTTTGACATTTCTGTTACTCTGAAAAGCCCTCCTTTACAGTGTTTAAAGATGGCTGCAGAGTGAGATCACAGGTATTTTCTTCGTCCGCTAAAAGAACTTTTAAGCAGAAATAGCGTCAAATTTAAATTTTCTTTGTTTTGTATACTTGCTGTAATGTCCGTTCTTGTCACACAGCTGAATATTAGCGTCCCAGCAGAGCTTTTTCTTGAAAAAAGTTGTTCTTTAGCTGAAGTCCCCATAATCGTGACATAACCCGAAATTTTGAGTGACATAAACACAAAAAATTCTATTCAAGTTTTCTTGGTAGTGCAAAATTCGTTTAAAAAGAAAGCTACTAGTTCCATCAGTGTCTATTGTCCCACTAAAAGTATGATTAAACGTTTCTAAATCGTATTTAACTTAGACATTTCGTATTGTTTACTAGTTAGATAGATGCGATCTAGGCCTAAATTTTCCGAGCTATAAACGTTTAAAAACCTGACCAAACACACCTGATAACGTAAATTGTCTAAAAGCAAAGTAATTACAAAGTCATTCTTCTGCCATTGTATCTTTAAATCAGTGCAAAATTAACAACCACCGCTCATTAGACCTTTGTGTCGTTTTTGTTTACACACTGGCAAACTCGCGTCCTTGACAAATTCAAAACATTGTTTAAACTTAATTATTCTTTCGAAACTGACCCTGAGTGAGAAATGTGGGAGCTGTTATAGGGTAGTGAGTAGTGGGATTTGTTGCCAATCTTGTAGTAAATATTTTCACTGAGGGGGGGGGGGGGGGGATGCTGTGAGGAGAACGTTGGGACAACAGCAGAGGCTCACTCCTGGAACTGCAGAGTATGCAGCAGGAATATTTTGATTGGGGAACAGGGAAGGAAAATCCGTGTCCTTCCGGCACAGTTGGATGAAGCAAGGAAGGAACTCATAAGGGTCAAGGGAGATAGGGGGGAGGAGGGTGGTTGGGAATTGGCAGCTGGTAGGAGGATAGGAAGAAAGAGAACGCAATCTGACAGGTTTATTATCAACGCCCAAAACAGGTATCTACCACTGCCAGAGTTAAGCGGAGAAGAGCCTCAGGCGCAACAAGGAGCAGGAAATGTGCAGTACACTCCTATTGAGGCCAAGAAGCCTAGGAATGTACAAAGTCTTAGGAAAAAGAAAGTGCTGCTGCTAGGTAGTAGCCATGGCCGAGGGCCTGTAGGCCCTCAGTTACAGGAAAGTTTAGGGGCAACGTACCAGGCCACTAGTTTCTTCAAGCCAAATGCAGGGCTAAGTCATGTGATAGAGGACCTAAGGTCTTCGTGTAAGGACTTTACAAAAGAGGACCATGTAGTGATAGTGGGTGGGGAGGGAAACAGTTTGGACAGGGATGGGGCTTATGACATAGATGGACAAGATAGCTTCCCTGACTCATGGCGCCAACGTACACTTTGTTGAGCTGTTCCGTCGTCATGATCGACCACATATTGATGGAGATGTGAGGTGAATCAATGTGGGGTTAGGGATGGCTCTGAGGACAGCCCACTTTGCTCATGTTTCTCTGGGGTTTCACTAGGCATGGCCTACACTTAAACAGGGCTGGGAAGATTGGTACTGCTGATTCATGAAAGTATAGGAGGTGGATCTAAGGCCACACATGGTCAAATATCTGTTGTCATAGGCAGGAAAAGTAGGTCTTTCTTATGATAAATCCAGAAAACAGGTTTGCCTGCCTGAAGAGTATCTCCAGCAGTTAAAAAAATACTGAAATAAACACTCACAAAACTGATTTTAACACTTCAAATATCACATACACCAGATGTCACAAAGCAAAACCAACCACTGGAAAGAGTAACATGGGGAATTTCACAGACTTAACAGTCCTCCATCAAAACATGCAAGCAATAAAAAATAAAATACAACTATTACAAGTTGAGCTCTAATATTTGAGCTGCACAATACTTTGTATTACTGAGCACTGTTGAAGAGACACAGAAATCCATCACATGGTTTTATCATTGTATGAAAAGGCATACTGTTACTGCAGAACTACTTCAAGGGGCGAAGGATCACGCATTTATATCAGAAAAGGAACAAAGTTCAAATCAAGACATGACCTCAGTACAGAAAGTGAAGACAAACACTTTGAAATATCAGCTGTTGAATTAACAGGGCTTGATATCACCAAGAAATTCATCATTTTGTGTGTGTATGGATCTCCCAGTGATAGTGTGGATACTTTTTTCAATAAATTAACAGAAGTTCTAGAAAAACTCTCAAGTATAAAGGTCAACATAATTCTGTGTGTGGACATTAACAGCAACACTAATACCAAAAATGAATCCAGCAGCACCTTCATAAACATCCTTCAAAGTTTTGGCATGTCCCTATTGGTAAATAGTGAAACAAGGGTTACAACAACGACTGCACCAGTAATTGAACATGTGGCCACAAATATGGACATGGAAAAATGTGATGCAGCTGTAAAAGATCTCGGACTGTCAGACCATCTCCGTCAAATAACAACAGTAAAATCAGGTATCAAATCATTCCCTAAGCTACAAGCCTACAAATGACATCTATCAGAAATCAAAATAAAAGATATTTCAAAAGAGCTAGAAAAACAACGCTAGGATGAAGTGTATAAGGAAACTAATGTGATTATGACATTTTCTAAATTCTCCACATTGTTTAAATTGAACTTTGAAAAGGCATTTTCAAAAGTATGCATGTCAGTTCCATGAAAAAGATTCCCAGTGATCCAAATTCTTAAATTTCTAACATAGATACAGAAAGATCTGTAGGAAGGTGCTGGTTGCTACAAAAAAGTTATTTAATGGCATAACAATATATAATGCAGAGAATAAGAGCAAAGCAGTCTGGGATGTTATAAAAATGGAAATGGGGAGCGGCAAACAAATGCAGAATAACAAACTCTAATGGAGGGGGATAAGGTAATAAATGAGCCACAACACTTAGCAAACTATGTAAACGAGCATTTTTCAAGTATTACAGAGAAGTTGCACCAATAATTCCCCAAAAACAATGTGACACCACTAAATAATGTATCATTAAATACAATGATGTTACTTCCAAGCACAGAGAATGAAGTCAATCAAACTGTTCAAAACATAAAATAAAAAGTCACTAGGCTTAGATGAAGTATCAATGTGTGTACTGAAACAATGCATAGGGATTATAGAAAGCCCCTTAACAAATATAATAAAGGAATCCTTCATATCAGGGACATTTCCAGAGCAGTTAAAACAGACAAAAGTCGTACCTTTGCTTAAGAAAGGTAATGCAGAAGACATAGAAAATTACTGGCCCACTTCCATGCTGTCAGCATTCTCAAAAATAATACAAGCAATTATGAAAGACAGATTAATGAATCACCTGAATAAATACAATCTTTTAAGCGAAGCACAGTTTGGTTTCTGAAGTGACAATAATACGGAGTCAGATATAGTAGAATTCACAAAAGTTGTACTTGATGCTCTTGATAAAGATGAGAGTGTCACAGAGATATTTTTTAATCTTTCTAAGACGTTTGATACAGTCGACCACAAGATTCTATTAAATAAATTAGAAGCATTAGGAATAAGAGGATTAGATTAGATTAATACTTGTTCCATAGATCATGAATATGACACTTCGTAATGATGTGGAATGTGTCAGATTAATAAAAGATGTCTGTACAAGATATTACATTACACAAAATATTGAATGAGACTAATGGTTAAGTTAGTATTTTTTAATTTATTTTTTTTCCTTTCCCTCCCTAAATTTATATCTAAAAATTCAGCCAATGAGTAGAAGGAGTTGTCACATAGAAATTCCTTTAATTTATTTTTAAATGTTGGTTGACTATCGGTCAGGCTTTTCATGCTGTTTGGTAGGTGACCAAAGACTTTTGTGGCAGCATAATTTACCCCTTTCTGTGCCAAAGTCATATTTAACCCTTCAAAGTGAAGATCATCCTTTCTCCTAGTTTTATAGCTATGCATACTGCTATGACTTTTGAAATGGGTGGGATTATTAACAACAAATTTCATAAGTGAATATATATACTGTGAGGTTACTGTGAGGATCCCTAGCTCCTTAAATAGATATTTGCAGGATGACCGTGGGTGGGCTCCAGCAATTATTCTGATTACACGTTTTTGGGCAATGAATATTTTTCTACTCAACGACGAATTACCCCAGAATATGATGCGATACGAAAGCAGTGAATAAAAGTAGGCATAGTAAGCTAATTTACTGAGATTCTTATCACTAAATTTGCAATAACCCTAATAGCATACGTAGCTGAACTCAGACATTTCAGCAGACCATCAATGTGTTGCTTCCGGTTTAACCTCTCATCAATGGACACACCTAAGAATTGAAAATTCTACCTTAGCTCCAAACTTCTGGTCAAAGTCTATATTTATTACTGGTTTGTGCCATTTACTGTACGGAACTGTATATACTGTGTTTTATCAAAATTTAAAGAGTGTTCGTTTGCTGAGAACCACTTAATAATTTTGTGAAAAACATCATTTACAATTACATCACTTAGTTCTTGGTTTTTGGATGTTATTACTATACTTGTATAGCCAGCAAAAAGAACTAACTTTGCATCTTCATCAATGTAGAATGGTAAGTCATTAATGTATATTAAGAACAGTAAAGGACCTAAGACCGAACCCTGTGGGACCCCGTACTTGATAGCCCCCCCCCCAGTTTGAGGAATCAGCTGTTGTTTTAACATTACATGAACCACTTATTTCAACTTTCTGCATTCTTCCAGTTAAGTATGAATTAAACCATTTGTGCACTGCCCCCCTCAAACCATAATGATTTAGCTTATCTAAAAAGAATTCCATGATTTACACAATCAAAGGCCTTTGAGAGATCATAAAAAATACCAATGGGTGATGTCCAGTTATTCAGAGTATAAAGCCTTTCTGAAAACCAAACTGACATTTTGTTAGTACTTAATTTTTACAAATATGGGAGCCTACTCAAAAATTTTTGATAGAGCTGTCAGAAGAGAGATTGGGGGATAGTTGTTGACATCTGACGTATCCCCCTTTTTATGCAATGGTTTTACAATGGCATATTTCAGTCTATCAGGGAAAACACCCTACTCCAAAGAGCTATTACATATCTGACTGAGAATCCTACTTATCTGTGGGGAACAAGCTTTAAGTATCTTGCTGGAAATGCCACCAATTCCGTAAGAGCTTTTACTTTTCAGTGAGTTTATTATTTTAATGATTTCAGAGGGAGAGGTTGGTGGAAAAACAGTTGTTTCAAACTGCACAGGTATGGCCTCTTCTATTAGAAGCCTTGCCTCTTCTAGTGAAGATCTAGATCCTATTTTCTCCACAACATTTAAAAATGGTGATTGAAAATATTTTCAATTTCTGATTGTTTGTTATTACACTTGTCATTCAGTTTTATGGCACTAAAGTCTTCCTGTGCTCTTGGTTGCCCTGTTTCCCTTTCTATAATATTCCAAATTGCTTTAATTTTATTATCAGAGTTACTGATCTCAGACATGATACACATGCTTCCGGACTTTTTAATAACTTTTCTTAGTACCGCACAATAGTTTTTATAATATTGAACAATTTCAGGGTCAGTACTCCCTCTTGCTGTTAGATACAGTTCTCTTTTACGGTTGCAAGATATTCTTATTCCTTTCTTCAGAAAACAATTTTCAAATACCCTTAAAAATGTATCGTGAAATAAGTTATATTTCAAGTTTGCATCGGGTTCCATATACACTTCATCGCAGTCTAGCTGCTTTAGGCTTTCCCTAAAGTTTGCAATATTTATATTGTTAATTGAACGCACTGCTTTGAAATTCTGATTTGATATACTGCATGGAGCTGTGTCATGTACTGTAACTAGCTGTGCACCATGATCTGAAAGACCATTCTGAACAGGATGAACATTTATGTCCTTAAACTTATCTTGGTCTATAAAAAAGTTATCTATCACTGTCCTGCTGTTCTTTGTTATCTGAGTAGGAAAATCAATGACGGAGCTCAAATTGAAAGAACTGAATAATACTACAGGGTCATTCTTCCTATTACACTCTTTCAGGGAATCAACATTGAAATCCCCACAAATGATAATTATCTTCCCCCTGTCTGGCAGATAGCAAAACAAAGCATCCAAGTTTTCTGGAAATAGCTGGAAATTCCCGGAGGGGGACCTATACACTGTTACAATTATGGAAGTGCCATCATTTAGTTTCAGTTCAGTGGCACATGCTTCCATATGTTGCTCTACACAAAATTTTTCAGTTTCTAAATGTTTTACACTGTGGAAGCTTTTGACATATATGGCAACTCGTCCTCTCATCATATTATCTTTACTTACATGTGCAGCCAATTTGTACCCATTGATGCTAACCTTTTGCATATCAGTGACAATGTGATTCTCAGATAGGCATAGTACATCTATTACATTCTCAGTTTCTATATCTTCTAAACAAAGCAGAAGCTCATGAATTTTATTCTTCAATCTCCCAATATTTTAATGAAACATAATAACAGTATTTTTCACTTTACTTTTGTGAGTATCTTGTACTTTTTTAACATCTTTAGTACTTGCCTGGCTGAGTTTCCCACTGGACACTCATCTTACACTAAAAAAGAGTTTCCACCATGAGATGTAGTTCCTCCCCCCTTTAAATTTCCTGCTATCAGCCCAGCCAGTTTACCCTTCCCTTTCCTGTTGAGGTGTAGGCCATGTCTAGTATAGTCCCACCTACAGAGTGAATCAACAGGAACCACACCAATGTGTGACCCTGCACCAGATCCAAGTAGCCGTTCCAACTCCAAATTAACTATCCTGACAGAAGAGGTCAAATGAGGTCGGTCGTGGCGCTCCAGAACCGACACAAACCCAACACTGGTATGATTCGATGCCGATGCAATCTTTGCCAGGTCACACTTTATGCTGTACCCCGGATCTCTGTCAATACTGTTGCCCGGCACACCCACAATAACCACGGTATCTTCCTTAGTAAAGCCTCTACATAGTGAACCTAAATCCTCTGCAACCTGCCCCAGTCCAGCACTAGTTTTGAAAAAACTTGTGACCTGGTATTCTGACCCTAATTCATCCTGCAGAAGTTGGTCCACACCCCTAGCATGCGAACTACCTAGCAACAAGACTTTCTTTCTCTTTGCGGACTTCCCTACCTTCTTATTAATTTGCTGCTGAAAGCTTGTTGAGCCCTATCTACATCTACTTCTGTGAGAGGCTCATCAGTTTCTGACTGAGGCAACAGGTCAAACCTATTTTGTACATTAATAACAAAGCTGTCAGAATTTCGTCTCCTGTTCCTTATGCCTGTTGCCACTTCCCACCCCTGTTTAACCTTCTCCCCCATCAACCTGCCCAGTTTCGCCTAGCCTCATTTGGGGGACTGATGACCTTCGCTGTTTAGTCCCCCTTAAACATCCCAACAACCACCACCACCACCTAGCCTCATCTAACTCAGCCTGAAGGGCAGCAATTTAACCCCCCTGTTCCACAATCTTTCTATCTCTACTGCATAGCCTACAGAACCACTGATGAGTCTCTCTCATTTTCCCAATTCCCACGCCACTACAATCGCCCCAATGAAAAAAGTTACTACATCCATCACACCAGACCCCAGAGCTAACAATTCTATGGCACGTCAGGCACTTTACACTCATGGTACAAATCGATTTTAGTGACAGAAAGACAATTAAGTTACCGGAAAACAATGAAAATACGTGTACGAAAAATTGGGCCTACTCGCGACCATGTTAACAATGGTTCAGAAGTTTATTACTTAAGAGATGACGATACTCTACCGATATAAAGGGACAGCAAACGTATTTAGCACACTTAACTATCAGTAAATGCTCTTAAAATTGCGGTATGAAGTTTAATCTGAAAGCTCAAAAGTTCGGCCTGGCCGCGATATGCAAACAAAACGAACTTTACGTGATTACTGTGAAACTTTTAATGGTACGCTTGAAGACCACTATAATTAAAGTAATAAATTAGTTTAGAGTGTTAGAAACAGTTTATTACTACTTAAATTACTTATCTTGTACGGGAGCTGTGACTCAAACGCTCGTATAGCAGGCGCAGGGCTACCAATGACTGGTTTCGATCATACCTAACTATAGGGTAAAAAGAGTAGAGATAACACATACTTCAAATAGATTTAACATTTAGTAAAACATTTATCAGAATCAAAATAAATAAATATAGGGGTTCCACAAGGTAGCATATTAGGACGAATACTGATCCTGATATACACCAATGACTGTCCCAGTAGTGTTACTTACAGTGAAAAAAATCTCTTCACTGATGACAGCAATATTATAGTCACTGAGAAAACAAGAGAACTCCTTTCTGAGAAAGCAAATGAAACTCTCAGGGAAGTTTATGATTGGTCAATGAACAATAAAGTGATACTGAACATAAAGAAAACTAATGCCATGAATTTCAGTTTGAAGAGAAAAAATTACAATATGACCGATGGATTGGTAGAGGCGGACCAATTCCATGGCCTCCACACTCTCCTGACCTGAACCCTCTTGACTTTCATTCATGGGGGCATTTGAAATTCTTGTTTACGGAACCCCGATACCAAATGGCTTGGTGTTAAAAGGGCCAATGTCCAAAATAATGTTTTACAGTTATTTCATCAACGTTTTTCAGTTATTGGCTGTATGACACTGTCCATAAGGTCATTGTTTTGGTGTGAAAAAGGCCAATGTCCAGCTCCTTTCTTAACAGAGATACAGATTCATTTAGGGCATAAGTCCAAACGGAATGTCAGAATAGCTTTAATGGGAAGAAAGGCCAATATACACTTAAGCCCATTTGAAATATATTTCTGTATAAATAAAAGAACCAAAGTGCACATTGGCTCCTTTAACCCATATGTGTTTGTGATAGCGGCCCCCCGTCAAGCAACGTGTATTGGAATTGTTGTATAATTGTATGTATTCAAATCGCTTGTCGAGATTGTTTTGTAGTGTTTGTTTAAACGCCACCCTTTTTACAAAGGTTACAAGATGGCAACAAGAGGGAAAAAGCTGCTACAAATGGGTTTGAGAGAAACTCCAAGCCAAGGTAATGAAAACTCATATTATTCCTTTTACTTTATTACACTTGACTCTTAAGCTTTACTTTTGTTTGCTTTGCGCTATAATAATCAGTATAAAATGAGCAATTTTTAGTACATTTGTGTTTTAAACAAATTATTGGCATACATGTTCTCTTCAGGTCTGTCTCGGGAGCCCCAGCAACAGGCACTGTTTCGTGCACTGACGAAGAATTTTCACAACTTAGTAATGAGATTGATGTCACCAGCTCACCACCTGATTGTGGCGATCTAAATTACTTTTCCTGTGATGAGTATTTTCCCTCAGAAGGTAATTCAAGTGATACAGGCAGTGATGCAAATGGACAGAATGAAGCGAATGAACTGAATGTCATGAACACTCCAAATGAAATGAATGCTTTGAGTGAATTGAATAATGACAAGAACGAACAGGACAATTTATTTCAGGAACAAAATGCTTCGACAACGAAAAAACGTGGAAGAAAGAAGGATGAAGGAAATATTACCAGAAAAAGAATGAGGAACCCAAATTCTTGGGCAAGAGAAATAAGGAAGAAAAGAAGAAATGCAGGGTTAGAATATAAAAATGGTACAGGAAAAACGGTTAAGGCCAAAGGTCTTAAGGCAGCCTGTACATGTAGGCTGAAGTGTTTCGAAAAATTCAGTGAAATTGAAAGACAAACTATATTTGGAGACTATTACTCATAAATTAAGGAAGCAAAAAACCAACTCATAGCAGGATTGGTTTGTGAAAAAGATAAAGCTCGCCAAAGATTACGAGATGGTAGGGAATTGGAGAGTAGGCGAATATTCACCCGCCTCTATTCACTCCCTAAATCTGGTGAGCATATTGCATGCTGTCAAAAAATGTTTCTAAATACACTTGACGTCACCTTAAGTTGACGTTGTAACGGAGAGAAAAAGGAAATCGACCTCAGGTATGTGTGCTGAAGATCTGTGGGGGAAAGCATGGGAACCAGCCAAAAGTGTCTCAAGAGGCACGGAAGATTATTCTCGATAATATATAGATGTTTCCTGCCATTGAATCTCATTACTCTCGTTCACTTACCGTAATAAAGTACCTTTCACCTAATCTGTCAATTTGTAAAATGTACAAATTATATGTGGACTTTTGTACAGAGAAAATCATCATACCTCAGAGTAGGACTTTCTACTGACCAAGAAGAAGAGCGAATAAATGCTAAAAATTTCAAAAATGAGCACCTTGACTTTGCCAAAGCTGAGTATAAACGAAGGGATACAGACAAGGAGTTGTCTTTTAAGGATAAAAAGCTAGCTGTCGTTTCCTTCGATTTGCAAAAGTGCCTTGCAAACGCCGGTTTTAGTGAACAGAGTATCTTGTTACAAGAGGCAGCTATGGACCTATAATCTCACACTACATGAGACAAGGTGTAATCAAGCTAATCCAAAACGAAAAATGTGTTTCATTTGGGATGAAACCATTGCCAAATGTGGTAGCTAAGAAATAGCTTCGTGTCTGATGAAGTACCTGAACAATGTATTAGACAAAGCAGTATCAGAAGTAAGATTCTACAGCGACTGTTGTCCAGGTCAAACAAGAAACATCTTTGTTAGTGCAATGTTCCTTTATGTCGTGCAAAAACGTCACGAAGAAGGGCATCCACTTGTAATCCACACAAATTCTTAGAGCCAGGTCATACTCATGTGTAAGCTGACACAATTCATGCCCTTATTGAGAGAGCAAAGAAAAAAATCTCTAGACCCCATTGAAATTCTAAGGGATTGGGTGACCTTCGCCAGGTACATACAGTGTGATCCAAATCTTACTGTAGTCGAAATGGAGCAAAGGGAGTTCTTTGATTTCGAGTCCCTCATGAAAAAATCTTCATCCACAGGACTGAAAATACCGAAGAGGAAACTGTGTATTGGAACAACCACTTCCTCTGTAAAAAGAAAAATTAAATGACCTGAAATCTTTGATGCTATTGACAAACAGCAGTGGCAGGATGTACTAAGCCACTTTCGTCAATAATTTGGCATGCACCTCCGATGGGGATGATGACACTGATTGCGAGTTCGAAGACGAGAAAAATTAGTGTGTGTTTTAACTGACCTAGTATCATTCTTTTTCTCATAAAGTTCTAATTTCTACTTTGTTTATAACTTCTAATGTATGTGTACAAACAAGTTGTAATCAATGACACTATTACTTAAAACTAGTAACAACTAAACCGTTTTTACATGTTGTATCTACATTGTTTCTTGAACAGTTTGAAAGTATCATCTGCATGTTGTACATGAAATATTACTACAAAATTTAAAAAAATTGAGACATACAGCATTCTAATTTTGTTCATTCCTCTTACATAATGCTCTAATACTTTCTAAATATTGTTATTAGCGCGCATTTGTGAGTTTTGTGACAAATAAATGTGGTATTTCAGTAATAATAATTTGTAACAACGTAAAAAGCAGTCATATATTAATAACATAAAGGCCAATGTCCTATATTAAAACATGAAGAAAATACTTAAAAAGGCCAATGTCCTTGATAAAATTAGAAATAGGTATTTTTTTTTAAAATAAGTATATATGGGCCAAAATGTACATAAAATAATAAAATGAAAGAAAAAAATGTCAGTACTCCAATTTGTTGCAGTTTAATTCCATTGAGAAATACGCAGCAAAACTTCAATCAGCCGTAGCTGAAAATGGAAATTTTGGACATTGGCCTTTTTAGCACCAAGCCAGAGATATATGGCTCACAATTTTAGATGAACAGTTGGTAACAGGTAGGTTTCTTAAATTAAAATACAGAACGTAGGTACGTTTGAAAATTTTAGTTTGGTTGTTCCAATGTGATACATGTACCTTTGTGAACTTATCATTTCTGAGAAAGCATGCTGTTACAGCGTGATTACCTGTAAATACCACATTCATGCAATAAACGCTCAAAATGATGTCTGTCAACCTCAAAGCATTTGGCAATATGTGACGACATTCCTCTCAACAGCGAGTACTTCGCCTTCTGTAATGTTAGCACATGTATTGACAATGTGCTGACGCATGTTGTCAGGTGTTGTAAGTGAATCATGATAGCAAATATCCGTCAACTTTCCACACAGAAAGAAATCTGGGGACGTCACATCCGGTGAACGTGTGGTCCATGGTTGGTGCTTCGACGACCAATCCACCTGTCATGAAATATGCTATTCAGTACCACTTCAACCGCATGCGACCTATGTGCCAGACATCCATCATGTTGGAAGTCCATCGCCATTCTGCCATGCAGTGGAGTATCTTGTAGTAACATTGATAGAACATTACGTATGAAATCAGCATACATTGCACTATTTAGATTGCCATCGATAAAATGGGAGCCAATTATCCTTTCTCCCATAATGCCGCACCATACATTAACCTGCCAAGGTCGCTGATGTTCCACTTGTTGCAGCTATGGTGGATTTTCATTTGCCCAATAGTGCATATTGTGCTGGTTTACTTTACCGCTGTTGGTGAATGACGCTTTGTCGCTAAATAGAACATGTGCAAAAAATCTGTCATCGTCCCATAATTTCTCTTGTGCCCAGTGACAGAACTGTAAACGACGTTCAAAGTCGTCGCCATGCAATTCCTGGTGCTTATAAATATGGCACTGGTGCAGTCGATGATGATGTAGCATTCTCAACACCGACGTCTTTGAGATTCCCGATTCTCGCTCAATTTGTCTGCTACTAAAAGCAGCTAAAACACCTACTTAGGCATCATCATTTGATGCAGGGCGTGGTTGACGTTTCACATGTGGCTGAACACTTCCTGTTTCCTTATATAACATAACTATCTGGCGAACAGTCCGGACACTTGGATGATGTCGTCCAGGATACCGAGCAGCATACATAGCACACGCCCGTTGGGCAATTTGATCACAACAGCAATCATCAACACGATATCGACCTTTTCCACAATTGATAAACGGTCCATTTTAACACGGGTAATGTATCACGATGCAAATACCGACCGCACTGGCGGAATGTTACGTGATACCACGTTTGTGACTATTATAGCGCCATCTATCATCTATCACAAAGCGAAAAAAGTGGTCCAACTAAAACATTCATATTTCTTTACGTACTACACGAATATGTAATAAAAATGGGGGTTCCTATTTTTTTAAAAACGCAGTTGATATCCGTTTGACCTATGGCAGCGCTATCTAGCAGCCCAACCATAGTGCCATCTGGTTTCCCCCTTCAGGCTAGACAAGTTTCGTTCTTTGTAGTTTTTTCGTTTTGCGCTTATTTCGTGAGATATTTGGCCTGGTCACGATCAATGGACCACCCTGTATATGTAATGTAGAGAAAACTTCTGTTAAACAAGCCTGTTCCACATCATTACGGAATGTTATATTCATGGTCTATGGAACAAGAATTAATATAATGTAATGTGACAGCGTGTAGCAGGAACAGGTTCAGTTATGACCTGAAAACATTCGTTCTTAATAATAAATGAGGAATTACTTAATGTTCCATGATGTGTTAAAACGTTACGAGTTGTTAACAAAGACAAAGAGAAAACCTATTTAATAATTTTCGCCAAATATGTATGTATTATAAAAGAAAATAGCGCCACCCGGAGTTATTTAGCTAAACTGGTAGGTTTCTTGAACAGGCTGCACTTTTTATGTAAGGTGCAAAATATGTGCAAACTAACCTAAAATGAAGTCTGAATTTGGTGTCGTCGTTTTTGAGGTGTCTGCTATTCAAAATGTTATAAGAACCTCCACCGTCTTGCGCCGCAAGAATATTGTTAATCTTCTTCTTCATTATCAAATTGAAGAGCCGCGTTAACATTACCGTGTCATTTTATTCTTGTAGTAAAATACATAAGTAGGTCAAAGTCAGATTCAGTTCAGCCGCGCTTCTCTCCATCCCGTTGCCGCTGGCGTCGCAGCTGCTCCTGAGCTGCGCCTTGCGAAAACAACGGCGACTGCGGACGAAATTCTGTCGCGTCGCTGTATACCTGACCGAGAAGGTAGCCCATTTCGACACAGGGGTCTGTCGCTGCCGTAAGCCGCTGTCGCGACTTGGACAACGCACCGACATATACATACGACAGTGAAAAACGGTTTCCGAAGTTCGGTGTTTGTCTTACAGAAGATGTGTCCATTTGTAAACGTAGCGAATGAACAAAAAGTAAGTAAACTACATTCATGCACCACTGCTCAATTATAACTCTTTATTGATTATGAAAATCTTGACAGAGAATTTCGCTCATCGCCGACTAAACTTTCACATGCTATTGATCAGGTGACTTGTGTTACATCTCACTATTGAGACGTTCATATTCAAGTATAGTGCTTATTTGCAGTAGTGATTATGAAGTTCATTAAATTAAAAGTTTATACAACACTTATTCAATGAGCGCTACCCTCCGTTAGATCACATAGGTTGGTAGCAATTCCAACGGCAACGATTTCCTACTTACTGCCAAGTACCGATCAGCGGCCACAGTGTACGAATAAACACTACTGCATCAAATGAAAATAAATACAACACAACATGCTACATCATATTGACGCCTGATAGTGTTAAACATTATTTGAATTTTTGAAGGAGGACACTGTTGTCAGGTGTGTTTTGTCATGCTGGTGTTTTGTTACACCAATAGCTACTTGATGTTTTTCAAGATATGGGAAATGGGAGAGTGACTTTTTCATTCCCTAGAAAGGCAACATTTTTGAGAAGGAAATCTCACCATGGATATCCTTCTTAATGGAACAACATACACATGCAGCAGTTTCGTGACTCAGTTGATCGCCAGTTTCATTTCATTGCATTATAGCTTATTAGTGACACCCAGAGTTTGTTGACATGTAGTCGTGCTTTTCTTGTGGGCTACACACTGTTCATAAGTATTAAAATTTCGAATATTCAGGCTAAAAAAATGGAATTGAAATTTTGAAGTTTTGAGTATTGAATTTTTGCTTTTGATGATTGATGTAATTTTTTGTTTTGAGTATTGAATTTTTGCTTTTGATGATTGATGTAATTTTTAAGATTTTATGTCATATATTTCATGTTTAACATCCGTTTGTGACAAACTCGAAACTCGCGCGATTGTTCAAGTCATCACACTATCACTGTGTGAAATGTTGTCTCCACCTAGATGCACTGTGCTGGTTCAGTTTGCTCTGAACTCTACACCTGATGGTACAGACTGCAACAACATAAACTTTCGTAGTGAAGGCTATAGTGAAGCGTCGTCTCATAGTATTGATGTGTAGACCGCAGCAATGCGGAACTTGCACACTTTTGCGTACTACTGCACACTTCTTCCCTAACGTCACCCTAGTTCCCCAAACTATGGTTCAAATGGTTCTGAGCACTATGGGACTTAACATCTGAGGTCATCAGTCCCCTAGAACTGAGGACTACTTAAACCTAACTAACCTAAGGACAACACACACATCCATGCCCAAGGCAGGATTCGAACCTGCGACCGTAGCAGCAGCGCGGCTCCAGACGGAAGCGCCTAGAACCGCTCGGTCACAGCGGCCGGCCCTGAAACTATAATTCAGAGGACTCCTTACTAATCATCATCAGATCCCAGACAGACCCCCATTTGCGACCTACCACCCCAATTTGTGAACCATCACCTGAATGCACCCGTATATGTGCCCAGATTTGTATAAATGTTTGCAGCTCTCTCAGTCTAGAGACCAATCATGCACCGGTGCAAAACATTTTCTATTTTCCAAAATAAAGTTGTTGCAAGATAATAGGTGTTGTGGTGACCCTGCTTTTAGTTGCACAAGGTGTACCTGCAATACATGTTTTCATACAAAGGATCCACAAAACCTGGTGCAGGTCACTGAATCGCCACTGCCAACCCTCCTAGTGGCGAATGAACCACGTATTGGTCTCGCTGCAGGCTTCCAGTACTCAACCACACACTACTGATATCGTCAAAGTCCACGGGCCTGAAGATGGCGTTGAAGCAACGGCGAAACTAGTAGCCAAATAAATATGAAATCTTAAGTACAGTGGGGAGTTTCACTTTTAATAAAAATTTCTCAGATTCGTTGTAATCAGGCAAAAATGGTCAGCGACGGACTGAGACAACCCAGGAAACATTACTGATACATACACTATGCAGCTCTGCCATTACCTACCTTAAAGTCAAGTATGGGATTTGACAGTGATGTGGTAAAGGCTAACAGTCTTGCTTGCAAGATGAAAGCAGAGCTGACCATTTGCAGCATAGTCGACAGGCCCGATTGCGTACCTCTGGTACAGAGCCGAGTGGAGGGTCTGAATGAGAGGCTCAGACGGTTCTGCGACCGTGTAGGCTGCAGATTCTTCGACGTGCGCCATAGGGTGGTTGGGTTTCAGGTTCTGCTGAATAGGTCAGCAGTCCGCTACACGCAGGATGCGGCTACACGGGTAGCAGAGGCTGTGTGGCCTGGACTGGGCGGTTTTTTAGGTTAGAGGGTCTTGGGGAAGCACAATACGGGAGTCAGTCAAAAAGGGTGCAGGTCGAACACAGAAAGAACATAGATACAGGTATGACAATTGTAAATTGTCCTACTCATGTGCCAGCCGGAGTGGCCGTGCTGTTCTAGGCGCTACAGACTGGAACCGGGTGACCTCTACGGTTGCAGGTTCGAATCCTGCCTCGGGCATGGATGTGTGTGATGTCCTTAGGTTAGTTATATTTAATTAGTTCTAAGTTCTAGGCGACTGATGACCTCAGAAGTTAAGTCGCATAGTGCTCAGAGCCATCCTATTCGTGTTGGGAAAGTACCAGAGCTCAAGCGCTAATAGAAAGCATTGATGTTCAAGTCTTTATAGGCACTGAAAGTGGACTATTGCCAGAGATAAGTTAGCCGAAATTTTTGCGAAGAACCTAACGGTGTTCTGAAAGGATAGGCTAAACACAGTGGGCGGTGGCGTCTTTGTTGCTATTAGAAGTAGTTTATCTTGTAGAGAAATTAGTATGGGTGGAGGTCAATCTTGGCAACGGGAATAAAACAATAATTGTATACTTTTACAGACCTCCCAACTAAGATGATACAATTGCTGAAAGGTTCGAAGAAAATTCGAGTTTAATTTCAAATACATACCAGACTCATACAACTATAGTCGGTGGTAATGTTAATTTACCCTCCATAATTTGGCGAAAATACACGTTTAAATCCGGAAGTACGCATGAAACATCATCCGAAATGGTGCTTAACGCAATCTCTGAAAATTATTTCGAGCAGTTAGTTCATGAGCCACGACGCGAATAGTAAACAGTTGTGAAAACACACTTGATCTCTTGGCAACAAAAAATCCTGAGCTCATAACAAGCATCGAAATGGATACACGGATTAGTGAACACAGGGTTGTCGTAGCGAGACTGAATATTGTAACTCCCAAATCCACCAAAAATAAACGGAAAATATTCCTATATAAAAAAGCAGATAAAAATTCACTGAAGCCTTCTTGAGAGACAACCTGCACTTCTTCCAAATTAACAATATAAGTATGAACCAGATGTGGCTTGAATTTAAAGAAATAGTTTCGAAAGGAATTGAGAGATTTATACCAAAAAAATTAACAAATGATGGAGATGATCTTCTTGGCACAAAAAAGGTTCAGAGCACTTGCAGAAACAATAGAAAAAGCTTGCCAAATTTAAACGAACGCAAAATCTCCAAGACGCGATCTTTTACAGAAGCACGAAATTTAGTGCGAACATCAATGCGAGATGCTTACAATAGTTTCTACAAAGAAACTTTGTCCCGAAACCTGATATAAAATCCAGGGAGATTATGGTCGTATGTAAAACATGCTAGCAGCAAGACACAATCAATGCCTTCTTTGCGCAGCAGCAATGGGAATACGAGAGTTGACTGCAAAGTAATGCCTCCACCTTCGTAACTCTTCAACAGTTGGCAGCATTGGTGCGCGGCATGTACTGGCTTGTTCCGTTGCCTTTTCTCTACAGCTCCAGTTGCCGGGAAGCCTTAGCATAGAACGGTTGTGTAGTTACGGTGTAAAGTATGCAACCCTGCGTAGACGGTCGGTCAGTGCGATTTAAGCAACGTACGTCATTGAATTCTTCGACAGCAGAAGGTGTCACCCCAAAGGATATTCATCGGGGAATGGTTCAAATGGCTCTGAGCACTATGGGTCTTAACTGCTGGAGTCATCAGTCCCCTAGAGTTTAGAACTACTTAAACCTAACTAACCTAAGGACATCACACACATCCATGCCCGAGGCAGGATTGGAACCTGCAACCATAGCGGTCGCGCAGTTCCAGATTGTAGCGTCTGGAACCGCTCGGCCACTACGGCCGGCATCAGGGAATGAAAGCAGTTTATGGTGACTGTGTTAATGTGATCGCTGTGCGTCGTTGGGGGAGTAAGTTAAAAGATGTTGAGACGGAACATCTGACCTGAGTGACAAAGAGTTGGACATCCTGTGACCGCAACCACCCAGTTTCACAAGAAAAATGTTGACGGATTGATTCAGGACGATCGTCGTGTAACTCAGAGAGAAAGTGCAAGCACAATCGGCATTGCACAAAAACGTATGGGTCACATTATCGCTTTGCTTGGTTATCGGAAGATCTGTGCACGATGGGTACCCCGGATTCTGACTCCTGAAATGAAAGCATACAGATTTGAAATTTGCCAGGTACTAATCCCGCGTTACGAGAATAAAGGTGACGCCTTTCTCCATGCAATTGTGAAAGGAGACGATACGTGGGTACACCATTATGACACAGAGATGAAAAGTCAGTCTATGGAATGTCGATACAAAGACTCGCCCCAGAAGAAGAAATTCAAGACGCAACCCTCAGCTTTAAAAAATCATGGCCACAGTGTTCTGGGACACAGATGGTGTTATCCATGTTGATTTCCTTGATTATGGAACAACAATAAATTCAGAGCATTACATCACAACACTGCGAACTCTGAAATGACAGCTAACAAGGGCCTGAAAGGAAAGGGGAAATGTTTTCCTGCAGCATGACAATGCCAAACAACACACTTCACGTGCCACCACAGCAGAACTTCAGAGACTTAATCTCACCATCACATGGCATCCGCCATACAGTGCAGATTTAGCACCATCTAAATTCCACATGTTCCCGATAATAAAACACAGTCTCAGGGGACATCATTATGCTTCTGATGAAGACGTTGAGAGAACTGTGAAACTGTGGTTGCGGAAACCGAGTGTCGATTTCTTCCGTGACAGCTTCAGAAAACTTGCCCATCGTTGTCAGAAATATATACAAATGGGTGGTGATTATGTGGAAAAGTGAATAATGGTAATTAAAGCTCACATTATAAGGATTATTTCTTCATTTGATTTTTTTTAAATATTCACATCCAAACCCAATTAACGAAGGTGGAGGCATTTCTTTTCCTTCGACCGTATCAACGACGGTGCTTCCAAAACAGTGTTACTTAACACAGTCTTCCAAAATTCCTTCATCAATGAAGACGAAATAAATATCACAGAATTCGTCTCATGAACAGCTGCCAATGTGAGTAACTTAGAAGAGGATATCCTGAGAGTAGTAAACCAACTTAAATCACTTAATAAATGCAAGTCTTCTGGGCCATACTGTATACCAATTAGCTTCCTGTCAGAGTATGCTGATGCAATAACTCCATACTTAAACTCGACAAATGATCTGTACCCAAAAACTGGAAAGTTGTACAAGTCACACCAATTTCTAAGAAAGATAGCAGGAGTAATCCACTAAATTAGAGACCCATATCAATAACATCGATATGCAGCAGAATTTTGAAGCATATATTGTGTTCGAGCGTTATGAATTACATCCAAGACAACAGTCTATTGACACATAGTCAAAATAGATTCAGAAAACACCATTCTTGTGAAACACAACTAGCTCTTTACACACACGAAGTTTTGAGTGCAATTCCCAAGGGATTTCAAATTGATTCCGTATTCCTAGATTTCCAGAAGGCTTTCGACACTGTACCAAGCAAGCAGCTTCTAGAGAAATTTCGTGTGCCTGATATATCGTCTCGGTTATATGACTGGATTCGTCATGACCTCTCAGAGGGGTCACAGTTCATAGTAACTGACAGAAACTCAACAAGTAAAACAGAAGAAAAGATTTCTGGTGTTTCCCAAGATAGTGTCATAGGGCTTCTGCTGTACCTTGTGGTGTGGGATCTTTACCAGACAGAATTGAGACAGTACATCGAGAAAGTTCAAAGAAGAGAATCACATTTTGTATTATCGCGAAGTAGAAGAGAGAGCATAACTGACATAACACAGGATGTGAGGTAGACATCATTAAAACAAAGGCGTTTTTCGTTGTGGTGGAATCTTCTCATGACATTTCAATCACCAACTTTCTCCTCCCAATGCGAAAATGTGTTGTTGACACCGACCTACATAGGAAGAAACGACCATCATAATAAAATAAGTTAAATCAGAGCTCACACAGCAAGACATAGGTGTTCGTTTTTTTTCCACACTCTGTTCGAAATTAGATTAATAGAAGGTGGTGTGATGAACCCTCTGCCAGGCACTTAAGTGTGGTTTGCGGAGTATCCGTCTAGATGTAGATGTAGATCGTCAGATTTACTTTATATCCGTTTCTGGACATGACTTACTGCTGAAAACTTTATCCACTAAGTCCCCTCTGGCACCCCTAGGAGTCTGTAATAGGAATTGTGAAAAATCCTGTGTAATTATCTATGTAAATAATAATTAAAGGTTGATGGAGATGAAAATGGTCAAAGTGAGGTAATGTAACCATTCACTTTAAAAGTCAATAATTTTTTTAACTACAAAAACTCTGATGTGATAACAATTATGTTTAATCAATAACTCTAGCTGGCAACCAGTTTCACCAACGCTACTCAAATACCCCACACAATATGTAAAGAAAATTTTAATATCACAGTCTGCAATGATTTATCTTCACCCATCCCTCAAAATTTTAATATTTACAAATGTGGCATCACATGCAAAGAAAGAAACTTTACACTACGGTCATTAAAATTTGTAAGTCCATAATGCTTCTGCACTAAGCAGCTGAAAGCAATCCAATAAAACTGAATTACAGCTCTTTACAAACAGACGTTTTGGTACCAGTTATTATTATGAACCTAATTACAAGGTCTCCATTGTCCACAACAACCTCATTAGAGTCTTCAACACTTAGGTTCACCTAAACCACTGTTAGCTTGTTTAGTACTGAGGCAATTTTCCAGGAGTTCAGGAACATAGTATATCTATGTATGTCTCTCGGTTTATTAACTGAGGTTTACGCTTTGGAAAGATGGTTGCTAGAACTACTAAATTGGAAATTAATACACTGACCAACCGAAAAACTGTATCAATATTGTGAGTTAAACAGATCAGGTATTTTGTCATAGGCCTACCTTGGCTAATACCCTGGTAATTATTTGTGAGCACAGACACGAAAGGAATAGGGAGTGAAATAATAGAGGCAGGGAAAGTAGTACGAATTAGTAGAGCAATAGAAAGAGGTTTACTGGAGGTAAAGGAAAGGAGAAGTCGCTAGGAAAAAGAGTATAACAGGAATGTAGACAGCAATATAAGACAGACAAAAGGCCACTGTGCAATATGTTGATAAAAGAGGACAGCCAAGACAGCATCAGAAGCAACATTATCTCACCTAGAGACCAGTGAACAATAGACCTTGCCATTGGTGGGGACGCTTGCGTGCATTAGTGATGGAGACAGCCATACCGTAGGTATTACCACAGTGGGGTGATACCTGTTGAGAGGTCAACCAAACATATGGTTCCTGAAGAGAGTCAACACCTTTCCAGATTGTTGCAGGGGATGTATGGTTCAATGTTGAAGATACCCTCTTGTGTAAAATATTTCATAGGCAAAATGGTCCTCCATTGCCATCTCTGGGCAGGGCCTACAAGGGAGGATGTCGTCATCAGAATTACCAAACTGGCATTCTACAGATCAGAGTGTGGTATGTTAGATTCCTTAATTGGACGAGTAGGTTAAAAAACCTAAAAATGGGAATGTGTAGATTAAAGTTAGTAATAGTGGAAATTAGTAAAGTTTGGTGGTAGGTAGACAGGACTTGTGGTCAAGTGAATACAGGTTTATAAATATAAAATTAAATAGGAGTAATGCATAAGTATGTTCGATAATGAATAAGCAAATAGGAACGTTATTAAGATACTATGAACGTCATAGTGAATGCATTATTGTAGCCAAGATAGATATGAAGCCCACACCTACCACTGCACTACAGGTTTATATGCCAACTAGCTCCACAAATGATGAAGAGATTAACGAAATGTATGACGAGATAAAAGAAATTATTCAGATAGTTAAGGGAGACGAAAATTTTATAGTGGTTGGGGACTGCAATTTGATAGTAGGAAGAGGAAAATAAGGACAAACAGTAGGTGAATATGGACTGGGGGGAAGGAATGAAGAGGAAGTCGCCTGGTAGAGTTTTGCACAAAATATAATTCATTCATCACTAATATTTAATTTATATCTACATCTGCATCTACATGGATACTCTGCACATCACATTTAGGTGCCTGGCAGATGGTTCATCGAACCACATTCACAATTATTCTCTATTTTTCTAACCTCTAACAGCGCTCAGAAAAAACCAATGCATGTACCTTTCCCTGCGGTCTCTGATTTCCCTTATTTTGTACTGATGAACGTTTCTCCCTGTGTAGTTCAGCGTCAGCAAAATACTTTCGCATTCAGAGGAGAAAGTTGATGATTGAAATATCTTGAGAAGATTCCGCTCCAACTCTTTTGTTTCAATAGTGTAAGCAGTGTGTGTGGCAGATCTGTTACATTTTCTACATGTCCTGCCAATGACGCAATCTTTGATTTGCCCTCTGCACAACATTTTCTATCCGTTCTTTCAATTTCAGTAGTTTGTAATTGTAATTCCTAGGTATTTCGTTGAATTTATGGCTTTCAAAATTGATTGATTTATCGTGTAACCGATGTTTAATGGGTTCCTTTTAGTATTCATGTGAATAACCTCACAGTTTTCATTACTTAGGGCCAGTTGCCAACAATTGCACCATACAGATATCTTTTCGAAATCGTTTTGCAATTTGTTTTGATCTTCTGATGCTTTACTAGACGATAAACGACAGTATCATCTGCAAACAGTTTAAGATGTCTGCTCAGATTGTCTCCTAAATCGTTTATGTAGATAAGGAACAGCAGAGGGGCTATAACACTGCATTGGGAAGCATCAGAAACCACTTCTGCTTTACTCGCTGACTTTTCGTCACTTACTATGAACTGTGACCTCACTGACAAGAAGTCACTAATCTATTCACATAACTGAGAAGATATTCCACAAGCACACAATTTCACTATAAGTCACTTGTGTGGTACAGTGCTGAAAGGCTTCTGAAAATCTATAAATACATAATCAATTTGAAATCCCTTGTCAACTGCACTCAACACTTCGTATTTATAAAGAGCTAGTTGTATTTCACAAGAATTATTTTTCTAAATCCATGTTGACTATATGTCAATAGACCTTAATTTTTGATGTAATTCATAATGTTCAAACACAATATATTCCAAAATCTTGCTGCATATCGACCATAATGTTATGGGCCTGTAATTTAGTGGACTACTCCTACTACCTTTCTTGAATATTGGTGTGACCTGTGCAACAAACTGTTGTATGATAGTTAAGTATGGAGCTATTGTATCAGCATACTCTGAAGGAACCTAATTGGTATACAGTATAAACCGGAAGACTTGCTTTTATTATGTAATTTAAGTTGCATCACTACTCCCAGGGTATCTTCTTCTAAGTTACTCATGTTGGCAGCTGTTCTTGATCCAAATTCTGGGATATTTACTTCATCGTCTTTGATGAAGGAGTTTCGGAAGGCTGTGTTTAGTAATACTGCTTTGGCAGCATTGTCTTTGATTGTATTTCCATTGCTATAGTGCACAGAATACATCGATTGTGTCTTGTTTGTTTGGTTGACTTGGGAAAGCCGCTAGCATACTTTACAGAAGATCAAAATATCTTTGGATTTTCTTCCAGGTTCCTAGACAAAGTTTCAAAAATGGCTCTGAGTACTATGGGACTTAACATCTGAGGTCATCAGTCCCCTAGAACTTAGAACTACTTAAACCTAACTAACCTAAGGTCATCAAACACATCCATGCCCAAGACAAGATTCGAACATGCGACCATAGCGGTCGCGCGGTTCCAGACTGAAGCGCCTAGACAAAGTTTCGTTGTGAAAATTATTATAAGCATCTCGCATTGATGTCGGCACAAAATTTCGAGCTCCTGTTAAAGATCACCAGTTTTGGAGATCTTGCATTCGTTTGAATTTACCACGGTTTTTTTCGTTGTTTCTGCAAGTGTTCTGGCCACTTTTGTGTGTCAAGGAGGCTCAGCTCCATCGTTTGTTAATTTATTTGTTATAAATCTCTCAACTGATGTCGATACGATTTCTTTGAATTCAAGTCACATCTGGTTTATTTGTCTGCTTTTTGAATATGTATATTTTTCGTTTATTTTTGGACGATTTGGGGTTTACAATATTCAGTCTCGCTACAGCAACCCTGTCTTCACTAATCCCTGTTTCCGTTTTGATGCTCGTTATTAGGTCAGAATTATTTGTTACTAATAGGTCAGGTGTGTTTTTACAACCATTTACTATTCGTGTGGACTCATGAACTAACTAACTCAGATGGAAAACCAATCCCAACCAAAGAAGGCAAAGCTGGAAGGTGGGAGGAGTATTAGAGGATCTATTCAAGGGAGATTACTTGAGAGCAATGTTATAACATGGAAGAGGTCGTGGATTAAGATGAGGTGGGAGATATGATACTGCAACAAGGATTTGACAGAGCACTGAGAGACCTAAGTTCAAACAATACCCTGAGAGTAGAAGACATTTTATCAGAACTACTGATAGCCTTGGCAGTGACAGCCATGACAAACCTCTTCCAACTGCTGCAAGATGTATGAGACAGACGAAATACCCACAGACTTCAAGAACCGTGTAATAATTCAAGTTCCAAAGAAAGCATGTGCTGACAGGTGTGAATATTACCAAACTATGGTTGCAAAGTACTGACATGAATTCCTTGCAGAGGAATGGAAAATCACATAAGCCAATCTTGGGTAAGATGAGTTTGGATTCCAGAGAAAAGTAGGAGCACATGAGGATGTACTGACCCTACAACTCATCTTAGAAGATAGGTTAAGGAAAGGCAAACCTTTGTTTATGGCATTTGCAGACTTCAAGAAAGCTTTGTCAATGCTGATTGGAATACATTCTTTGAAATTTTTAAAGTAGCAAGAGTAAAATTCAGGGAGCAAAAAGCTGTTTACAACTTGTACACGTACCAGATGGCAGTTTCCAAGGTCAAGGAGCACAAATGGGAAGCAGTCTTTAATAATTGAGTGACACAGGGTTGTAAACTACCCCTGATGTTACTCAGTCTGTACAGTGAGCATGCAATAAAGAAAACCAAAGACAAATTTGGAGTTGGAATTAAATTCCAGGAAGAAGGAATAAAAACTTTGAGGTTTGCTGATGACTTTATAATTATGTCAGAGAGAGAAAAGGACTTGGAAGAGCGGTTGAATGGACTGGACAAGGTCTTGAAAGGAGGATGTAATATGCATATCAACAAAGGCAAATCAATGATAATGGAATCAACTGATTCTGAGGGAACCAGATTAGAAAATGTGACACTTAAAATAGTAGAAGAGCCTTGCTATTTAGGCAGCAAAGTAACTGATGATGGATGAACGAAGTAGAATATAAAATGTAGACTGACAATGACCAGAAATGTGTTTCTGAATAAAACAAGTTTTTTAACAACGAATATATATTTAAATGTTAGGAAGTTTTTTCTGAAAGTATTTGTATGGAACGTAGCCATGTATGGTAGTGAAACATGGATGATAAACAGTTTAGACAAGAAGAGAGTAGAAACTTTTGAAATGTGGTGCTACAGAAGAATTCTGAAGGTTAGATGGGTAGATAATGTAACTCAAAAGGAGGTGCTGAACATAACTGGGGGTGAAGAGAGATTTGTGGCACAACCCAACTTGATGAAGAGATTGGTCGACAGGGCACATTCTGAAACATCAATGGATATCAGTTTAGTACCAGGGACAACTGTAGGGGGAGGGGTAGGAATCGTAGAGGGAGACCAGAAGATAAATACAGTAAGCAAATTAAGTTGGGTATAGGCTGCAGTAGTTATTCATAGATGAAGAGGCTTGCAGATGATAGAGTAGCTTGGAGAGAGGCACCAAATCAGTCTTCAGACTGAAGACAACAACAGGGGCCCCAAATGTGATAAAGTAGTCTGGTTTAAATATACCAAGGGAAATATAACAGCGAAATTTGGAACCATCCAACTGTTCTTATACCATTTATGAGGATAACAATTATTTCATCGTTTGATCTAGTTGCACATCCACTACTGTGGTACAGATTATCTATTTCCTTAATTGAGCAGGAAACTTTAAAGTCTTGTTGTTCACAACATAATTTCCAGATTCTACAGATAACCTAATTAATCTACTCAAAAATAATTTTATGAGTAAATATCCTTAACAGCGAAATTTGGAACCATCCAACTGTTCTTATACCATTTATGAGGATAACAATTATTTCATCGTTTGATCTAGTTGCACATCCACTACTGTGGTACAGATTATCTATTTCCTTAATTGAGCAGGAAACTTTAAAGTCTTGTTGTTCACAACATAATTTCCAGATTCTACAGATAACCTAATTAATCTACTCAAAAATAATTTTATGAGTAAATATCCTTAACAGCGAAATTTAGAACCATCCAACTGTTCTTATACCATTTATGAGGATAACAATTATTTCATCGTTTGATCTAGTTGCACATCCACTACTGTGGTACAGATTATCTATTTCCTTAATTGAGCAGGAAACTTTAAAGTCTTGTTGTTCACAACATAATTTCCAGATTCTACAGATAACCTAATTAATCTACTCAAAAATAATTTTATGAGTAAATATCCTTAATTTGGGGATTGGCATAAACATGTGGAGGTAGTCTAATACATAAATCTGAAGGGAGCAATATAACTCATTTGAAAGCTTTTAAGTTCCTCCTCTCAGTAAATATTCTGCTTTTTCAAAAAATATGTTATTTTAAAAGTTATTCGTAATCAAAGCTTTTCATCTTCCTTAACTGCCCATTTTTAACTAGTGCTTCATGTTTCCAAAATTCAATTACCAGTACCTACTTTTGTACCCCCAATTTTTTTATTACACAAATGGCCATTTGCACTAGAGATACAAGTAGCTAATTATTTGATCTGGAAAATTACGTATTTTAATCATTTTTGTGGGAACTGGTAATCCCATATATTCAGTATAGCTCCTACAACTTTATCCACTAAGCAAGGTGCTGCAGTGGTTAGCACACTGGACTCGTGTTTGGGAGGACAACAGTTCGCTCCTGCATCTGGCCATCCTGATTTAGGTTTTCTGTGATTTCCCTGAATCGCTTCAGACAATTGTTGGTATGGTTTCTTTGAAAGAGCACAGCCGACTTCCTTCCCAAATCTGATGGGACTGATGACCTCACTGTTTGGTCCCCCCCCCCCCCAACCAACCAACAGCTCCTAAAGTTTTCCAGCTATCCAATCCATAGTTAAGCTAAGTTACTTCCTGGCTTACAGTCATTCTATATCCATTCATTTTGCTAAATCCCTTGTTATAATGTAAAACATAATAAAAATTTTGAACTATTATTCATATCCTCTTCAAAAGTAGAGGCACTGAACAGTCCTTCGGTCTATCCCCTTTAAGTCATCAAAACGTAAACAGCTAAGTGCCAAAATAGTCAACTTGCTTATAACTGTATACAAATATCTTTGTGAAACTTCTTTGAAACAGACCTGGGTTAGTTTCCTACATGCAAGCTTCTAAGTGTAAATATTCTTTGTGAAATTTTTGTGACTCTCTCTGTGAATAATTAGAAATTGACAGATATTATACAAATTGTGATCTGTGGATTTCTGAGACTTGTGGTGAAATATGTACGAAATTTGAATATCAAAGTGTACTGAAATATATGGCCCCTGTTACTGACTTTTTGAGTGTAGTGTCTGGCCTATAATATGTAAACTTTATTAATTCATTAATAACAGCTGATATTTTAATGTTTTGATAACAATAAATTTGAGAAGATTTCAAGTTAACCTCTACAGTGTAGTGTGGTCCACTTCAAGCTTGTTATTAATCCAAATTACAGTATGACAGTAAACGCAACAAAGGGAGGTACCAAGGCCCAGTAAACAGGTCATTAAACTTACAGATGGAATTATAATTATAAAATAAGGAATTTTATAACAGCAGCAAGCTGCAGTAAGAAAGACTGGTTTTTAAAATGCATGGAATCATTTCTGGAGAGACTGGATTGAACGTAATGAGAAAAGAACAATGAATCAAATGCGAAATAACACAAGAGCAAGAACACTGTTGTAATTATTTCTGCATCTACATCTGTACTCTGCAAATCATCTCATGGTGTGTGATGGCTGGTATTCTGAGTATCACTGTCACTTTCCCCTTTCCTGTTCCAGTCTGAACGGCATATGGGAGATGCAGTAGTTGTAAATCTTTCACATAAGACTGAATCTTTTAACTTTAACCTTCATGGTCCTTCCCACTATACATTATGTAGAAGGTTGCAGTACAATGTCAGAAGCTTCCAGAAACATATGTTCTCAGAATTTTAACAATAAAGCACACTGTAATGCACAACACCTCTGTTGTAGCAGCTGACACTGAAGGTGGATCAGCGTCTGTTTGTTGCTTTTGTGGTTACTGAATAAACTCGTGATAAAACGTGTCATACTTCTTTGGATCTTCCCTATTTCCTCTAACAGTCCCTTCTAGTAAGAACTTCAGATTGAGGAGCAATACTAAGGTAAATGTTGAACAGAGATTTGTGATTTATGTGGATTATATTTCATGTGGAACATTTCCATGACCTCGACCTAGCATCCGCCTTTCCTATGATCGGTGTTACACAGTCGTTCCATTCTAAATCATTCTTTATGCTTACTTGCAGACATTTGATGGATGTGTCTGTTGCCAGTTATAGTTTGGCAGTCGTGTAATCACTCAGTAATGGGTCTTTTGCCCTAATTATGCTATGACTTTCAGCTTCGACTTTCACAGATGAAGACTGCATGCCTGCGACCTCTGGCTTTGAATTGCACTTATGAAGACTACTTAGGTACGATTTCAATGACTTTTGACTATACAAGCACTGATAGTTGTGGTGGTGGTGGTCGTTGGATCCTGCTCAAAGATAGAAAACATTTATTGCAAATGAAAATTTAATGTATGACTTTCAGTCAGGTCAATATGAAAGTCTGGTTCAGAATTTCAATTCAGAGTTTACACATTCCAAATTTCAGCTTTACAAAATTATAAGTGTTACGAGTATTACAAAGAAAGATATCTAGTTCTGAAATAACTTGGAAATACCATTGTCGCCCAATATAAAATTAAATTTTCGCCTGGTAACTACAAGAATTAGAGTATGATTCACAACACAAGGGAGTTGTAAGAGTCAAACAGTTTATTGATGAGGTAGTCTCACTCATTCACACTCTAAAAGTCAGAGCAACATCAAAATATTAGACTATGTTATCCTTCTTGTGCTTTTTCAGTGAATAAAAAAATTCAGCAGAATCTGGAAACAATCTTTAGATACTTATTACAAGTTTTCTGCAGGTATTATGAAAAATCTCTTCCATTGTCACTCTACTGAGTCAAAATGCTCCAGACGATATTTTTAATTATGTTATGTTGACATAATCTACTTCTCTTAATGTAGTGAATTTTTGGTATGTTGCTTTGTACACCATCTTATTTACATCGAGTTTTGTTGTGAAAGTATTGAAATTCATATGATTTGTAAAACTTAAATGTTTATCTTTCATCTGGAAAATACAGACTGAATGATCTGTTGAGTTCCATTTATTTTAATGATTAAATATCTACATTCTCTTTAGTGTAACTCTTTCTTTCGCCGAATTATTATTCACTTAGTTCTGAAACAACAAAGTTTTCCAAGTTTTTGTTTTAGAAACCATAGTCGATATCAAATTAAGAAGTTGGTTACAATAGTGTGTTTGTATGTACAAGATGTGTACATAGATAAATTAAAATTTCTTCTTCATTTGTAAGAAATTTTCCATTCCCCTGTAAAATTTAGGAAAGCAGAGTTACGATATTTTTTTGCAATCATTAATTCAATTTAACTTTAGCTTTATCTACCATGCCATTAATAGGTCACTCATTCTATAAAGCCAAGAAACCTTCTGTGTTATACTTGTCATCCCCTGAAAACCTTTTTGTGACCAGAAGTTGCACCATTGGCCAACTTATATTATTATTATTATTCGATGTTTCCTAATTGCAAACTATTTAATATAGTGTTTACTTTACTGAGTTCTTCACTTCTTACAGTCTTAGTACTGAGATGGCCAAAGACACTGAGGTAGGTTTATTTTATTTTATTTTACTTTATTTTATCAATCTTTCGCTATCTTTTCATATTATTTGGCTTGCTGTATAAAGTTTTTGGTACATTGCCCTGTATGATCATCAATAAGAATTTTTGGGTTATTCTTAAAATTTGAAAAGTACATTTCTCACACAAAAGAATTTTTGTCAAGTAAATGATGAACCATTAGTATTTTCTATGACCTTACATCTGTGTATTGTAAATTTTTGATGGAGGACAACAGTGCTGATTTATCAATATCATCTTATTAAATTTTTCAAATTTTGTCTAAAAGGTATAAATAAAGTGCAAACTGGACATACATCAAATGTTATATACTTCGGCCCAGAGTGACACATTGAAGCTAAGTTGGCACTAAGGTGTTGGCTGAATCTGCAGATCAATGAACGAGCATTGGAACCAACGTTGGCCCCAAAGCTGGTGCAAATCCATCACTTTTCAGTATTTCGAGCAAATATCAGAGGACGTTGGGCCTGTATCCATACGCCATACACACACTGGCGTGAACTGTGATTGCTTCCCACCATTGTAGCTTCAGAGTAAAGTTTCTTTGTTCGCTCATTATTTTCGAAATAGTGCAATAACAGTGGACCAATAGTCAGGTGCTAGAGTTCTTGGAACTGTATCAGCAAGAAATTAATTTGTGGAATCCAGAAAAAGAAAAACAGAAACAAAAACCACTTTGCAAATGCAGATGCTTGGCAGTGGATACAGCGGGATTTTAGTCTGAATTGTACCATTACCGACTATATCAAAAGAAAACCAAAGAATTGCATGGTTCAGGGGCGTCATCAGATGAGATACAAAGACACACATGGTTTCCTTACGATTAATGTGTAGTTTTTTTGTCAGATTTTTATATGAGACCTTTTTATTGTCACGTAAGCTCTTGTACATACTGTATTTTCATATATAAGATCTGGATTAGTAAAAGGAAGGAGCAAAATCTTCAATTGTTTCTAAATCTGCATCGATATTTCCCTCAAATCTGGCGTTGGCTGCCTTGGGGCATTAGTTAGTGGCAGTAGTGAAGGCTGATTTTCCTGTAAGACGCATTACATTCAGGCATGTAAATACTGTGTGAAATTCCTCTTTTCTTTAAAATTTGTGCAATATTACAGATGTGAACGTTATAAGTATTGCATTTTCTGGTGCTAACAACATTGACTTCTGAAAAACTCTGGAAACAGGTGTCATTATACCAAATGTAGACTCAATTACAACTCTGTTATTCCAGGGTACGGATAATGTAAAGGTGGCATCTGCTACGAAAACATAAGGAACTGGCAGATTCCAGCCAGGAAGGGAAGCTAGTTGGGGAAATGTATCAGTGTCCTGAAGTTTGCAGTAAAGCAAGCTGTCATGCAAAAGCTGGTTTGTTTACATAACATTGAATCTGATAATGTAATAGATATACTATGCCTGTCTGAGCATCACATTATGTCTGATATGGAAAAGGTAAATATCAGTGGTTATAAACTAGGTGCACATATGAGTAGAGAGAATAAGGTGAGAGGAGGAGTTGCCTTATATGTCAAAAGTTATCACCGTGTAAAAAGCTTAGATACAAAAAAGTTTTGTCTAGAGCAACATATAGAAACATGTGCCTGTCAACTTAAACTGAAGGAGGGCTCTTTTATAATTGTAACAGTATATAGCTCCCCTTCAGGAAACTTTCACTTATTCCTGGAAAACGTGGATGCCTTGTTGTGATGTCTGTCAGATAGGAGAAAGCAAATTACTATTTGTGTGGACTTCAATGTTGATTCACTGAAAGGGTGTAATACGAAGAATGACATGGGAGTCTTGCTTGGTTCTTTCAATCTGACATCTGTCCTTAATTTTCCTACTCAGGGAGTAAAGAACAACAGCACATTGATAGATAACACTTCTATAGACCAAGATAGGTTTAAAAACATAAATTCTTCTCCTGTTGAGAATGGCCTTTCTGTTGCTCAGATAGTTACAGAATATGACAAAGCTCCATTCAGTAATTCAAAACTACCCTCCAAAGTCATGCGTTCAATTAATGACTCAACAATTAGAAATTTCAGAGAAAATCTTCAGCAGTTCGACTGGGATGAGGTGTATAAGGAACCTGATGCTAATTTAAAATATAACTTATTTCATGATACGCCTGTAGAAGAATTTGAAAACTGTTTCCCCAAGAAAGTAGTTAAATCTAATTATAAAACACCATGCAAAAAACCTTGGCTAACTAAAGGAATAAAAATGTCTTGTAACCACAAAAGGGAACTGTATCTAACATCAAGAAAGAGTAATGACCCAGAAACAGCCAAATACTATAAAAACTACTGTGTTACATTAAGAAAGGTTATTAAAAAGTCCAGAAGCATATGCATCATGTCTGAGATTAATACCTCTGATAACAAAATCAAAACAATTTGGAATATTATTACAAGGGAGTCAGGGCATCACCATGAAATTGAATGGAAACTTAATAAACAACAAGCTGGAAGTCAAAAACATTTTGCATAATCATTGTTTAAATGTTGTAGAGAAAATAGGATCTAAATGTTCATTAGAAGAAGCAAGGCAGTTAATGGAAGAGGCCTTACTCACACCATTTAATACAATTCAAATTCCACCCACCTCTCCTTCTGAAATTAGGAAGATAATAAACTCTCTCAAAATAAAAGCTCACATGGAATTGATGGTATTTCCAGCAGGATAATAAAAGCTTGTTCCCAAGAAATAAGTGGGATTCTTAGCCACATATGTAATAGCTCTCTGAAGCGGGGTATTTTCCCAGATAGACTGAAGTATGCTATTGTTAAGCCACTGCACAAAACAGTGGATATGTCTGATGTCAACAAGTACTGCCTGTTCTCTCTTGTGACTGCCTTAACCAAAAATTTTGAAAAAGTAATGTATTGTAGAGTAGCTTCACACCTTTGTAAAATGTCAGTTTGATTTTCAGAAGAGCTTTCCAACGGAAAATGCTATATATACTTTCACTAATGAAATATTAAATGCTCTGAGTAACCGGAAGTCACCCGTTGGGATTTTTTGTGATCTATCAAAGACTTTTGATTGTGTAAATCATGGAATACTTCTAGATAAGCTCATGTACTGTGATATGAATGGGACAGTGCTCAAATTGTTTAAATCATAACTGAAAGAGTGCAGAAAGTTGAAATAAGCAGTTCTCATAATATGCAAAAAAAACTGGTGATTTCTCAGACTGGGGAATGATCAAGACTGGGGTGCCACAAGGTTCGATCTTGGGTCCTCTGCTGTTCTTAATATATATTAATGACTTGCCATTCTATATTCACGAAGATGCAAAGCTGGTACTTTTTGCCGATGATACAAGTATAGCTATCACACCCAACAGACAAGAATTAACTGGTGAAATTGTAAACGATGTGTTTCAGAAAACCATTAAGTGGTTCTTGGAAAATGGGCTGTCATTAAACTTTGACATAACATATTATATACAGTTCCACACAGTAAATGGAATGACACCATTAATAAATATAGACTTCGATCAGAAATCGGTAGCTAAGGTAGAATATTCAAAATTTCTAGGTGTATGCATTGATGGCGGGTTGAACTGGAAAAAATACACTGAGGATCTGCCGTTTGAGTTCAGCTACTTATGCTATTAGGGTCAATGCAAATTTTGGCGATATTCATCTGAGTAAATTAGCTTACCACACCTATTTTCATTTTCTGCTTTCATATGGCATCATATTCTGGGGTAACTCATCATCAAGTAAAAATGTTCTTTGCACAAAAGCATGTAATCAGAATAATTGCTGGAGCTCATTCAATATCATCCTGCAGACACTTATTTAAAGAGCTAGAGATCTTCACTGTAGCCTCACAATATATATATTCACTAATGAAATTTGTTATTAACAATCTGAACGAATTCAAAAGTAATAGCAGTGTACATGGCTACAACACTAGGGGAAAGGATGATCTTCACTACTCAAGGTGAAATCTAAGTTTGGCTCAGAAGGGCGTAAATTATGCTGCCACAAAAGTCTTTGGTCACTTACATAATAGCATCAAAAGTCTGACAGATAGCCATATAGCATTTAAAAGGAAATTAAAAGAATTTCTTAGTGGCAACTACTTCTACTCATTAGATGAATTTTTGGATATAGTAAGTAGTTAATTTCCCCAACCCCCACAAAAAATTAAGTGTCATGTAATATTTTGTGTAATGTAATATCTTGCATAGACACCTTTTATTAACCTGTCACATTCCACATCATTACGAAGTGTCGTATTCATGATCTATGGAACAAGGACTAATCTAATCCAATCTAATCTAATCACCACCATCACTCATCCAGGCATGGGTACCGATATCTGCAAATACGATATTCGCTCTCGGGTAGACCTAATGGTATTATACTGAAACTACTTTTTTAACTAAAATCTAGAATTCGCTATTGACAGGCGTCTGTGCTTTGATGTGTTTGCCAGCCGAAGCCCCCAAATAGTGTGGGTATTGTCAAGTGTTTTCAAATGTCTGTGCTACAAGAAACCCTTCTACATTACTTACAGGCAACTGAAACAGAAATAACAAAAACAAATTAGTACTTTCACTATAATAGTATAAAACGACGGTGGTTCACATAATAAATTACAGGATACATTTTCCAAAAACTATCTCCGGTATGGATGACATAGTAATAAGCACATCTGGCATAGAACGACAACTGAAAGATTTTAAAGCAAATAAATCACTGGGTCCAGATGGAATCCCAGTTCGATTTCACGAAGAGTACTCTGTGGCATTAGCCCTTATCTAGCTTGCATTTATTGTGAATCTCTCGTTCTTCACAAAGTCCCAAGCGACTGGAAAGTAGCGCAGATGACTCCAGTATATAAAAAAATTTAAAAGAATGGGCCTGCAAAATTACAAGGCCAATATCCCTAACTTCCATTTGCTGCAGAATCCTTGAACATTTTCTCAGTTCGAATATAATAAACTTTCCTGAAACAGAGAAGCTTTTGTGCACTAATCAGTATGGTTTTAGAAAGTATCGCTCCTGCAAAACTCAGCTTGCCCTTTTCTCACATGATTTACTGAGAACTATGGATGAAGGGCAATAGGCATATTTCTAGATTTCCAGAAAGCATTTGACACAGTGCCCCATAATAGGCTGTGAAAGAAGGTACGAGCATACAGAGTAAGTTCACAGATGTGTGAATAGCTCGAAGACTTCTTAAATAATAGAACCCAGTACATTGTCCTTGGTGGCAAGCGTTCATCAAAGACAAGGGTATCGTCAGAAGTACCCCAGGGAAGTATGATAAGACCACTGTTGTTCTCTATATACATAAATTATTTGCATGACAGTGTGGGCAGCAATACGCAGTTGTTTGCTGATGATGCTGTGCTGACTGGTAAGGTGTCGAAGTTGGACAACTGTAGGAAGATATAAGACAACTCTTTCCAATTGGTGTGATGAATGGCAGCTAACCTGAAATGTGTAAAAATGTAAGTTAATACAAATGATTCTTGATGCCTCAGAATAAGTCCTACCAAACGATCCCTTCTTCTGGTCAAGTTGTGCCACAAATTTCTCTTCTCCCCAATTCTATTCAGTACACCTTCATTAGTTATGTGATCTACACATCTAATCTTCAGTATCCTTCTGTAGCACCACATTTCAAAAGCTTCTATTCTCTTCTTGTCGAAACTATTTATCGTCCATGTTTCACTTCCATACATGGCTACACTCCATACAAATACTTTCAGAAATGACTTCCTCACACTTAAATCTATTCTCGATGCTAACAAATTTCTCTTCTTCAGAAACACTTTGCTTGCCATTCCCAGTCTACATTTTATATCCTCTCTACTTCGAGCATCATTAGTTATTTTGCTCCCCAAATAGCAAAACTCCTTTACTACTTTAAGCGTCTCACTTCCTAATCTAATACCCTCAGCATCGCCCGATTTAATTCGACTACATTTCATTATCCTCGTTTTGCTTTTGTTGATGTTCATCTTATATCCTCTTTACAAGACACTGTCCATTCCGTTCAACTGCTCTTCCAGGTCCTTTGCTGTCTCTGACAGAATTACAATGTCATCGGTGAACCTCAAAGTTTTAATTTCTTCTCCATGGATTTTAATTCCTACTCCGAATTTTTCTTTTGTTTCCTTTACTGCTTGCTCAATATACAGATTGAATAACCCTGAATCACTCCCTTCCCAACCACTGCTTCCCTTTCATGTCCCTCGACTCTTATAACTGCCATCTGGTTTCTGTACAAATTGTAAATGGCCTTTTGTTCCCTGTATTTTACCCCTGCCACTTTCAGAACTTGAAAGAGAGTATTCCAGTCAACATTGTCAAAAGCTTTCTCTAAGTCTACAAATGCCAGAAAGGTAGGTTTGCCATTCCTTAATCGTAGGATCCTTATGCCTCACGTGTTCCAACATTTTTACGGAATGCAAACTGATCTTCCCCGAGGTCATCTGTCAGCCCCTGCTTTCTTTGGGATTGGAATTATTAAATTCTTCTTGAAGTCTGAGGATATTTCGCCTGTCTCATACATCTTGCTCACCAGATGGTAGAGTTTTGTTAGGCCTGGCTCTCTCAAGGCTGTCAGTAGTTCTAATGGAATGTTGTCTACTCCCAGGGCCTTGTTGCGATTTAAGTCTTTCAGTGCTCTGTCAAACTCTTCATTCAGTATCATATCTCCCATTTAATCTTCATCTACATCCTCTTCCATTTCCATAATATTGTCTACATCTACATCCATACTCCGCAAGCCACCTGATGATGTGTGGCGGAGGGTACTTTGGGTACCTGTATCGGTTTTCCCTTCCATTCCAGTCTTGTATTGTTTGTGGAAAGAAAGATTGTCGGTATGCCTCTGTGTGGGCTCTAATCTCTCTGATTTTATCCACATGTTATCTTCGTGAGGTGTATGTAGGAGGGAGCAATATACTGCTTGACTCTTTGGTGAAGGTATGTTCTCGAAACTTCAACAAAAGCCCGTACCAAGCTACTCAGCATCTCTTCTGCAAAGTCTTCCACTGGAGTTCATCTGTCATATCGGTAAAGCTTTCGTGATTACTAAATGATCCTCTAACGAAGCACGCTGCTTTCCGTTGGATCTTCTCTATCTCTTCTATCAACCCTGTCTGGTATGGATCCCACACTGGTGAGCAATATTCAAGCAGTGGGCGAACGAGTGTACTGTAACCTACTTCCTTTGTTTTCGGATTGCATTTCCTTAGGATTCTTCCAATGAATCTCAATCTGACGATCAACTTTATATGCTCATTCCATTTTAAATCACTCCTAATGCCTACTCCAAGATAATTTACGGAATTAACTGCTTCCAGTTGCTGACCTGCTATATTGTAGGTAAATGATAAAGGATCTTTCTTTCTATGTATCCGCAGCACATTATACTTGTCTACATTGAGATTCAATAACCATTCCCTGCACCATGTGTCAATTCGTTGCAGATCCTCCTGCATTTCAGTACAATTTTCCATTCTTACAACCTCTCGATATACCACAGCATCACACGCAAAAAGCCTCAGTGAACTTCCAATGTTACCCACAAGGTCATTTATGTATATTGTAAATAGCAATGGTCCTAGCAACACTTCCCTGTGGCACACCTGAAATCACTATTACTTCATAAGACTTCTCTCTATTGAGAATAGCATGCTGCGTTCTGTTATCTAGGAACTTTTCAATCCAATCATACAATTGGTCTGATAGTCCATATGCTCTTACTTTGTTCGTTAAACGACTGTGGGGAACTGTATCGAACGCCTTGCGAAAGTCAAGAAACACAGCATCTATCTGGGAACCCATGTCTATGGCCGTCTGAGATCTGTAGAAGAATAGCGCGAGCTGGGTTTCACACGACCGTCTTTTTCGAAACCCATGGTGGTTCCTACAGAGTAGATTTCTAGTCTCCAGAAAAGTCATAACACTCGAACATAATACGTGTTCCAAAATTCTACAACTGATCGACGTTAGAGATATAGGTCTATAGTTCTGCTCATCTGTTCGACGTCCCTTTTTGAAAACGGGGATGACTTGTGCCCTTTTCCAATCCTTTGGAATGGTACGCTCTTCTAGAGACCTATGGTACACTGCTGCAAAAAGGGGTGCAAGTTCCTTCGCGTACTCTGGTGTAAAATGTAACTGGTACCCCGTCAGGTCCAGCGGCCTTTCCTCTTTTGAGCTATTTGAATTGTTTCTTTATCCCTCTGTCGTCTATTTCGATATCTACCATTTTGTCATCTGTCCGACAATCTAGAGAGGGAACTACAGTCCAGTCTTCCTCTGTGAAACAGCTTTGGAAAATGACATTTAGTATTTAGGCCTTTAGTCTATCATCCTCTGTTTCAGTACAATTTTGGTCGCAGAGTGTCTGGACTTTTTTTTTTTTTTTTTGAACCACCTACCGCTTTGACATAAGACCAAAATTTCTTAGGATTTTCTGCCAAGTCAGTACATATAACTTTACCTTCGAATTCATTGAACGCCTCTCGCATAGCCCTCCGTACATTACATTTTGCTTCGCATAATGTTTGTTTGTCTGCAAGGCTTTGGCTATGTTTATGTTTGCTACGAAGTTCCCTTTGCTTCCGCAGCCGTTTTCTAACTCAGTTGTTGTACCACGGTGGCTCTTTTCCATCTCTTACGATCTTGCTTGGCACATACTCATCTAATGCATATTGTATTGTGGTTTTGAACTTTGTCCACTGATCCTCAACACTATCTGTACTTGAGACAAAACTTTTGTGTTGAGCCGTCAGATACTCTGAAATCTGCTTTTTGTCACTTTTGCTAAACAGGAAAGTCTTCCTACCTTTTTTAACATTTCTATTTATGGCTGAAATCATCAATGCAGTAACCGCTTTATGATCGCTGATTCCCTGTTCTGCATTATCTGGTTCAAATAGTTCAGGTCTGTTTGTCACCAGTCGCCAGGAGTCGGTTCTCTGTTTAACTACTCACGGTAGTTTTCAGATAATGCACTTAAAAAAATTTCACTGGATTCTTTGTCCCTGCCACCCGTCATAAATGTTTGAGTCTTCCAGTCTATATCTGGCAAATTAAAATCTCCACCTAGAACTATAACATGGTCGTGAAATCTTCTCGAAATATTTTCCAAATTTTCCTTCAGGTGCTCTGCCACAACAGCTGCTGACCCAGGGGGCCTATAGAGACATCCAGTTACGATGTCTGAGTCCGTTCCGGTAGCTGAGTGGTCAGCGTGACTGACTGTCAATCCTAAGGGCCCGGGTTCGATTCCCGGCTGGGTTGAAGATTTTCTCTGGTCAGGGTCTGGGTGTTGTGTTGTCCTAATCATCATCATTTCATCCCCATCGACGTGCAGGTCGCCAAAGTGGCGTAAAATCGAAAGACCTGCACCAGGCGAACGGTCTACCCGACAGGAGGCCCTAGCCACACGACATTTCCTATTTTACCATGTCTGAGCCTGCTTTAACCGTGACCTTCACCCAAATTATTTCACATTTCGGATCTCCGTCAATTTCCTTCGCTACTATTGTACTTTTTATCGCTATAAACACGCCTCCCCCTTCACTGTCCAGCCTGTCTCTGTGGTATACATTCCAATCTCAGCTCAGAATTTCATTACTGTTACATCTGGTTTCGGTCCCTCGTACTATGGTGGACGTTGTGGCCGTTTATTAATGAGAGAAGTTCTGGGACCTGTCTATAGACGTTCCTGCAGTTTACTATTAGCACATTAATACTATTATTCCCTGTTGCGTTTTGCCTGCTACTACCTTGTCGCGTATCAGGAGGCGTCTTGTCGGGCCCAGGGAGGGAATTCTCTAATCTAAAAATCCACATGTGCACTCCACACATGCTCCGCTACCCTTGTAGACGCTTCCTGCATGTTGTGCACATCTGACTTATTCAGGGTGTAATGGTTCTTTATTTACATGACCATTACGGCACTCCAACCCCACTTCTCGATACCAGTAATATCATACTACTCTTCTGTGAAGTAACAGCCATATTTCTGTGACAATATTCATATTTGGTTTTATTAATGTATAGGTACTCCGATATATCGGTGTATTACAGTGATATGGATCTTTTGTGTGTTCATTTCTGTGAGAATGTCATAATCTTTGACTTAATTGTAACCATTGTGGCGCGAATGCGAACAGAGCAGTCTTTGTTTCACTTTGCAGAAGTTAAGTTGTTATTTCGCTTTGTAGAAGAACAGTCGAGTCTTGTGTTTGGTTAAAGTGGAAATTAAATATATGAATATAGACACAAAACTGTTTTCTTGATGATGTGACAATTAAGAAGAAGTATATGTGAATTTACAAGAAGTTTAGTAAAAATGTGGATCGTGAACACCAAGTCAAAAATTATTTCTACCGTACCATTGTTCTGATCTGGGATTGTTTGATCATTAAGAATTGTCTGAAAAACGCATTTGTTAGATCTTCAAATATTGTTAACATACAGATCTGGACCTTCTAGCAGTCAAAGTGTAATCACCATAGAATCAGTAAGATGAGCCATAAAAACTACGACGAAATCTACATGGGAATCCATTCAAGATAAGTGCCAAAATTAATGACTTCTTTACAGTCACTTCATTATTTCCATTCTGACGATAAAATCCACAGTCAACAACTTTGTTGTTGCCCGATAAAGCGAACATATGCTGCGTGAGCAACATTATTAATCTGATTTCTAACCTACTTTGCAAGTGGAGGTTTTCTTAGAAGGGAGACCCTACATTTCTCCACCCGATAATGGAGGTAAAGAAATTTGCACCCCAGATCTCTGCAGAATCATCTGAGCCTCTGGTTTAAGCCTTCCGCTCGGCACCAAACCAGAGGACCGCGATTGGTTCTGGGAACGATACTACAAATAGTTAGCTCAGATTCCACCACGCAAGCGACGCTATCCGCCTTCACAAACTCAGCTAACCACCTATATGAACTGAGGACGACCTCTGAACCCAGACGGCAGGGGACATTGGTGCCAACATGAGCAACAATTTGCAGTCGAGTGCACCCAGTGCTCTCTATCGCCGCCAGCAGGGCCTCCTCCACATCTTGGATGAGACCCCCCAACAAGCAGACAGAGTGAACACTGGCCTTCTTCCCTGACCTTTCCACTATATCCCTAAGGGCCTCCATCACCTGCCTAACGTTGGAGCTCCCAATCACTAATAAACCCCTCTCCCCGTGTGCCTGCTCGGACCTTGCTGAAGGAGTGGCCACATCTCCACTCACAGGCAGAGCAGGTGATGCCACACGGCCAGCCTCCACATTAGCCCTCCTCCTCATGTGCCGCGAACGCCGCTGAACCCGCCACTCCCCTTGGGGGGAGGGTGACCCAACCGCACCAGGTACCCGCAAAGATATCTCGACAGCAGGGACCGTGGGCGAAGCATGTAACACTTGGGGTGTACCATGCGACGCACCAGACTCCCCACTGCCGCTACACTCTGAGGCAGCAGCCTGAAGACGGCTGACCGCGGCCATCACCATGTTCAGTTGTTTGCAAACAATGGCCAGCTCCTCCATACACAGCAGTCACACATCCTATCCATCCTAAGAAATCAATTTACTGTAGAGAGTTAATCAACTTTTATCTAGACTGTTAATTCACTAAAGATGGCTGATAGCTGACTAATCTGTGGTTACTAGACCCTTGTTGTTGAAAACAATGAAAATAAGCATTACCTGTCTCTGGACTGTATTCAAAACAAACGCTAGCACTACTGGCACTACAGCTGACTAATGGGACTCTCTCTGACTGTATTCAAAACAAACACGAAATCAATGGAACATTATTAGTAGTACTCGAAAATTAAAGTTTCCTAATAGCAAACACACATGGAAGCAGAAGTGACAAGTAAGAAAAATACAGTTAATACTTAAATTAACGCAGCTCGCTGCACAGCAGGTGTGAAGCAGACGACCGTTATGACGACGCTGCCCTCAAGAACATCGCCCTTGTATAGACCCTCTATATACTCCTTTGACCTTTCTGCTTTCCCTTCAAAACATTATGAGAAATAAAACAACAAGACCCTGGTAAGATAGATTTATACTACCAACTGAATCCAAAGAAAATTAAATTATTTGATGAATGAGGAAGAAAGGACATTATACATGCAATAGACAATTTCTTATATGAAAAACAAGCACTGAATAATCGATACATAACAATGCACCAAAGTTCGGGTGACAACCAATATGTACAGTGTGTGCAACAGCCACAGAGCTCTAAGACATAACAGAAAGAGCATTATTAATGAACAACACCAGTGAATGACTTTTAAATTTTTTTTGTAATAAAGTATCCTTTGCCAATTAATAAATATTTTTCCATATACCTACAGCCTGCACATTACATTTTCCTAAAATTGGTGGAATTTTATAGTGCTAGAAACATTAACTTTGCAACCTTATTGCATTATCAGTAAAATTACTTGAGTGGGTATTTGAAACGGATAGGTAGGATTTTCAAACTTAATGGTGCCTTTCACACGCACTATTGCTCAAAGTAATTTTAAAATTAGCCATTGCCTTAACATTGTACTGCTTTCTAAACTTCAGTCACTATCAGTGATACCACCTGAGTGGATATTTTAAACTGGAAATGTAGGCTTTTGAAACTGTCTCTTATATAGGAAGTAATTTGGAGGGAATATATAAACAATGAAGTAACGTACCTATCATTAACTAAATGTGTAAAACTGTATAATTAAGTCTTGAATGTAAACTGTATAATGATGGTTACTGAAGTGTTGTGATTAGTAACTATTTTACGTATTTATATGTACTTCTGCATATGTATAATGATGATGTGTGTAAAACGTTACAAATACTAACTACTAAAAAGTTATATATATATATATATATATATATATATATATATATATATATATATATATATATATAATGTAAAAATTGGTAACAACTATTATGAATATGTAAGACGTATTTTGACGAAATCAATTTCATGGTAAACATGCTGAACAGCTAATAAATAAACATATGAAACATATGAAGGAGTAGCTCAAAATCTGTTGTTGACATATGACAAAAGTTACCAAACTGCCCTGAGGGTTCATGCATCCAGTGGCTTAATAGTTGGCATCCATCATTCCTGCAACGGTAATTGTAAATAAAATCATGTTGGTAGCATTTCAATTATGGTAACTGAGAGCTTACACCCAATTTAAAACTTAGTGATTCCGATGTGTGTGAAATGATATAGTCCACTACCTTCTTTTACATGGTTTCCTTCTTTATTTTGCAATGACAAAATAAAATTATTCACGTTAATAGCAACTCTTCTCATAGTTAATGTGTTTGCTTACAACAAGTTACAGATAATATGTTTGTACTTACAAATGATTACTGTATCTAGATTGACAGAAGGAGGAATTAAAAAAGCTAGTTCATATAGACTGTATGTACTTAGTTCATACTCAGCACAAAATTCTAGATTTCCTTGTGCATTGTGTTTTCATATACAGGTAGTCAAGCATATTTAAGAAATGTTCAAGGACTGAACATTCCTCAATTTTCTGTTGTTGCGTAATACAAAAAAATGTATCTATAAGCAATATAATTATTTTGCAGTGCCAATGAGGCACATTGGTGTTAATGTAATATGTTTACGAACTCCACCGCTGGTGGTGAATGTTTACTATCAGCCGCTCGATTTTGTATCAAATTAATACATCAGCTTTGTGAGTAAATAAAATTGCATTTTAGAATACAGTGTAGCTGTAAACTAATAAACAGAGGTCAGAGACTAATGAAATAAAATAGTATGGTGGTACCTGCACTATCATTATTAAATAGAATGGCTCTAGCAGATGGTTGTGATGCCTAGTATCTACTCAAGAACCTTATGGCAAATCTTGCGAGATGCAATTGGCGTGGCGGTAATCTGCTTGCTTCCATACGAAACGTCTGTGAACCCACTCGACTGGAGGTTCTTTAGTAGCAGATGGGACCCATGTTTTTAATTTGAGTTTTCTGTCATACCACCTGATATGCAAATGCCAATTTTCAATGCTGTTGGACATGTGGCTGAAGGAGAGTCCAAAGATGCGACTGGGATCTCTTCAATGTTATTAGTTGTATCTTTGAACAGACGCAACGCGCAAAGTTGACATGTACAAAAACACGTGTGTAATATGTAAACAGTTGTTGAGGACAAAGTTATTTGAGTTGGTGTTGTGTGTTCCGTAGGAGTACGTGTTGAGAAACAGTGTTTACCACACAACGAAAATGAGTTTCGCACGCTTCAAAGAAGTGATAGAAGAAGACGATACCGTTATACTTTATGTAAACGTTAACAGTATGCATGCTTTGAAAGTGACACCACAAATAAAAAATAAAAATGGGGCTCTTGTGTCAAATGTTTTCCAAACTGTTTATGGCGCATTAAAAGTAGATTCTCTAATTGGTAAAAAATTTGGAAGCAAAGTTAAATTAACTAAAGGATGGGTATACGTACTTCACCCAACACCGGAATTGTGGACTTTAACTTTACTTCATAGGACACAAATCATATACACACCGGATATTAGCATGATAATTTTTCAGTTGGAGCTAAAGCCGGGAAGCATAGTTATTGAAGCAGGAACTGGAAGTGGCTCGCTTTCTCACGCCTTGATCCGAACAATAAAACCATCAGGACATTTGTTTACATATGATTTTCATGCTGCGAGAGTCGACGTAGTTCGGGAAGAGTTTAAGGAACATGGTTTGTCAGAGTATGTATCTGTTGAACACCGTGATGTCTGTGAGGATGGTTTCGGAGCGGCTGTTACAAATCGTGCAGACGCAGTATTCCTTGACTTGCCAAAGCCTTGGGATGCAGTACCTTATGCAGTTGCGGCTTTTAAAAAAATCGGCGGCAGATTTGTATCGTTTTCACCGTGTATAGAGCAAGTGCAAAACACTTGCAAGGCTTTGAGTGAGAATGGATTTTTCGAGATAGTGACAATGGAATGTTTGCTTAAAGAACTGAATGTGCAAGTACGCGCCATGCCCATTTTGAATATAGGAGTAAAAGAAACAACCTCGCAAAAAACTTACAATACTGCTTCACCTGGACTTTCAGTGTGTGGACATTCTGGCTACATTACAGCAGCGACACTACCACCTCGCCAAGACTGAGTTGTTTACTGCACTGTAGTGAACGTCATAAGTGGTGAGACGTTTACATTTTTCAGGGGAACAGTGGTTGTTTCAACCACAGTCAGTGGTAGGAAATGGATTAGTATTTTCTCTCAACAAAAATTTTTTAAATGGCTGACAACCCAATCGACTAAAGTTGTTAAAATGTAAAAACTGTAATAAGTCTTCGAACTTGTTTAATAGTCATTTGATTTCCTATACTGATAGTTATCTAAGCGCCAGAGAACAGTTATGAAATAAGTTAAAAGTCATGAGCATTGTACGAAGTAGTAGAAATATAAGATTGTGAAAGGAATAAAGCAGTGTTTCCTTAACCTTCTGTATAAAATATACAGACTGAACTGAGTTCAGTAACAAACTAGAACAAGCTAGTGCGAATAAGAATAAAAACTTACTTTTATAAATGAAAATGCATTTCAGTCATAATAAATTAAAATGATTTCATGGAAATCATTGTTTATCATGAATAGCCCCATTTTCATTTACTCTTCTTCCATTAATATTACTTTGGTCTTTCAAATGTTGTGCAAAGTCTTGAATAGATGTGATGTATCAGTTAATGGCTACATTTCTACTGTGTACATATCAAGCTGGCGTATAATTTTGTAGATGCTGCTGCTGTTCCAACTCATTCATGCGTTGATTGCTTTGCTGCATCAGTAGGATTGATATGTCAACACTGGCATTTTAAGTGGAGGCCACATGGATCATAAAGATGTGAGCCCACCTTGCACTTAGACCACCATGGAGTGAGAAGTGGTTTGAAGAAAACAAGTGTAGGCATTAGATAACTTACCTTTATTTTGGGCACCTGTGGAAGCTGATGTAACACTTGGAGCAGATGAACCCTTAGATGTTTCATATAGTCCAAAAAGAAACTCGAATCATCTTGTATCAAGACATGTTCAGTAATGGCACTTCAATGGAAGTGTGTTAAATATGGAGCAAATGTAGACCTTCGACACACTACAAATCAGTTTAGTCACAGGGAGGGGGATTCACTGAACTTCAGCAGCCCTCCACAACCAATGGCCATGCCATACAATACAGTCTTGCAAATTTATCTTTGCTTCAAGTTACCACCCCACTCATGCAATGTAAGTCCATAATAGGTTAGTTAACAAAGCAATACCTTGCTGTTAGACTGATGACACACTCATCATGGCAAACATATAACGAATTTATGAAGTAATTAAAAAAAAAAAAAAAAAGAGTAAAAACTGACAATATAGGGTTCTGTGTGGGCATGCTGTTGTTATGAACTTGAAAATATCAAACCACAGGGTGGGATTAGGGATCTTCATGAAGGACATAAATGTAACTTTCGAATGCACTACATGTATTTAGAAAAGAAGAAAGATTGTCATGACACGTTCATCTCATAAACAAACTGTCACACTCCAGTCTAACATACACTATGTTATCAAAAGTATCCAGACACATGCCTGGAAATGACTTACAAGTTCATGGCGCCCTCCATCGGTAATGCTGGACTTCACTATGGTGTTGACCCACCCTGAGCCTTGATGGGAGCTTCCACTTTCACAGGCATACGTTCTCGGAGTGCTGCACTGAGGAAAGGTATCAATGTTGGTCAATGATTCATGGCACGAAGTCGTCATTCCAAAGTATCCCAAGGGTGTTCTATACAATTCGGGTCAGGACTCTGTGCAGGCCAGTCCCTTACAGGGATGTTATTGTCATGTAATCACACCGACACAGGCCTTACATTGTGAACAGGTGCTCAATCTTGTTGAAAGATGTAATCGCCATCCCTGAATTTCTCTTCAACAGTGGGAAGCAAGAAAGTGCTTAAAACATCACTGCAGGACTGTGCTGTGACAGTGTCACACAAAACGACAAGGGGTGCAAGCCTCCTCTATGAAAAACGACAACACCTTAAAATCACCACCTCCGAATTTTACTGTTGGCACTACACAAGCTGGCAGATGATTTTCACTGGGCATTTGCCATACCCATATCCTGCCATCAGATCACAACATTGCATACTGTGATTCATCACTCCACACAGCATTTTTCCACTGTTCAGTCATACAATGTTTGTGCTCCTTACACCAAGCGAGGTGGTGCTTGGCATTTACTGGCGTGATATGTGACTTATGAGCAGCCGCTCGACCATGAAATCCAAGTTTTCTCACCTCCCACCTAACTTTAATAGTACTCGCAGCGGATCGTGATGCAGTTTACAATTCCTGCATGATGGTCTGGATAAATGTGTGACTATTACACATTACGACCCTTTCCAACTGGTGGCGGTCTCTGTCAGTCAACAGACGAGGTCAGCCTGTATGCTTTTGTGCTGTACATGTCCCTTTACATTCCCACTTCACTATCACATCAGCAACAGTGGACCTAGGGATGTTAGGAGTGTGAAAATCTCACATACAAATGTATGACTTAAGTGACACCCAGTCACTTGACCACGTTCAAAGTCCATGAGTTCTGCACAGCACCCTATTCTGCTTTCTCATTTTGTCTAATGACTACCGAGGTCGCTGATATGGAGTACCTGGCAGTATGTGGCTGCACAATGCACCTTATATGAAAAACACAGGTTTTTGGGCAAGTCCGGATACTTTTGATTACATAGTGTAGGTCTCAGGACATACATCTGCATATACTGTCACCACAACCTTTGTTTAATAAAAACAGCTTCATTTTGTGACAGTTTCATTGGCTTTGTAAACTCACAACCATTCTAACCTACACCTACACTACATTTTGGTCATCTTATCCTCATCAAAAAAATCTGTGAAGTTCTAAAATAGTATTTCCCTTGAAGGAATTGTAATTGCCACTAGATCAATGTAGGTATAGTAGACAACACAATCTAAGACACCATTCACAAAAACTATGGAAACAATATGTTAAAAACAAAAACAGAGAGCAACTTCTACAACTAAAATGTACAAACAGAAACATCGTATACATCATCTACGCAACATGTAACACCATACTTCAAAGAAAATACTAATTGCTCATACTGTTGTTTCATTTACACAGTCTCTCGTGAGTAAAATTTCAGTTTGACTTACAGCTTGGGTATTGTCCTCTACCTCTAGGAAAGACAAAGCAAACACAGAATGAAATTATTTAAATGATTTCATTGTGTACCATGTGATCTATTTACGAGTGTGTACTATATGCTTAGATTAACAATATCCACGAAAGAATTGTTTCTCTGATATCATCTACCATTTTCATGATGGATATAAGTACTCTACTGTTGTATTTAATCTGTGACTGGTAAGGTGTAACATTTCTTCGTATATTTTACTATGCAGCACCCTGCTCGTCACTGTTTATACAACCTCCATTCACACTAATATCCATAATGCCCATTGCATTGCTGCTATTGTGCACTGCCTTTCCAAATGCCCAGCTGACTCCAAACCCACAACCTCCTTCCTGGTCATAATGACCAAGCATATCCTCACCGACAGTTGCTTTAAAGACATCATCTATGAACAGTTCTGTCATACAGCAATGGGCACGTGCATGGCACCATCCTATGCCAACCTATTCATGGTCGATCTAGAGGAATCCTTCCTAACCATACAGAATCCGAAACCCCTCACCTGGTTCAGATTCGTTGATGACATATTGATGAGTCTTACCAGTAGATCAGGTTTCACTAGGTATGGCCTGCACTTCAATATGTTTGGGAAGTGGAGGCTGGCAAAGCTTATAGGTGACTGTGTAGTGGCTCGTGGTGGGATCACTCATGGAAAAATTCGTGTAGTAGATGGTGCTAGAGCTGCACCTTTTTTAGATTCAAGTCAGCTGATTGGTATACCTGCTTAAAGGAAGTCCCTCTAAGGGCTCTCCTTCAGAGGATGTCATGTTTCCAAGTAGAGAAGAAATTAGCATATTTCATCAGAATATAAGAGGTATTACAGATAAAGTTAGTGAACTGCTTATAGATGTTGACTCTGAAATTATTAATATATTGGAGCACCTCTTAAATAATTTGACAACTCAGAGGCTTCCTTTACGAGGATACAGATTAGCTGGCAGTTTTTCATGGAGTATTCCATTTGAGTCCATAGATGTATCACGTCACTGCACTGAACATATATTTGAATGTTATGCAGGGCAGTTGAATTTAGTGAAACTAAACTTCTAATTGTTGTTGTTTATACGTCCCCTAACTTTGACTTCAGAGCATTTCTGCTCAAGCTGGAGAGGGTTCTTGATTCACATTATAGGAAGTACCAGAAATTAGTTATATTGGTGACTTCAATATAAATTTTGTACATGATGGTGCAAGAAAAAGGATGTTGGTAGATCTCCAAAATTCATATAATCTGATGCAGACTGTGTTTTCTCCAACTAGGTTGCAGGGGAACAATAGCATAGCCATAGACTACATTTTTACTCGTTCTTCATTACTAGATGGGCATTCTGTTAGTAAAAGGGTAAATGGCCTTTCAGACCATGATGCACAAATTTTAACACTAAAATGCTTTAGTACTCAAGCAAATGTCACATATAATTACAAACTATGTAGGAAAGTTAATCCAACAGCAATAGAGAGTTTTTTAAACTTCGCAAAGGAACAAGAGTGGCAGGATGTTAACATAGATGATAAATGTAATGCTTTTCTTAACACATTTCTCATACTCTTTGAGAGTTGCTTTCCATTAGAACATTTTAGATGTGGTACTAGCAGCAAAAGGCAGCCCAGGTGGCTGACGTGTGAGATAAGGATATCATGTAGAACAAAGTGGGAATTATATCAAAATATTAGAAGTAGTCACAATCAAGCTACAGTAGCCCATTACAAACAGTACTGTAAACTGCTTAAAATGTTATAGGAAGGCAAAGAGTATGTGGTATGCAAATAGAATAGCTAATTCACAGGATGAAATTAAAACCATATGGTCAGTTGTGAAGGAAGTGTCTGGTCAGCAGCTCAAGGTCGACGATATAAAGTCAGATCGTAGGAAAAATATTTCTGTTGCTGATAAATCAGATATAGTCTATGTACAGTATTTAACAATCATTTTCTGAGCATTGCTAGTGAATTAAATAAAAATTTAGATTCTATACGGAATCATATAACTCTCTTGGCAAATGCCCTTTGGAGATTGATGTTTGAAATACTCTTCTGCAATACAGACAAGGGGGAGATTGAGTCATTAAATAAATCATTGTAGACTAAGGACTCTCATGGATATGGTGGAGTGCCTAGCAGGATATTAAAATACTGTGCTGCATATGTTAGCCCTGTATTTAGCCATATTTGTAATTTTTCCTTTAGGAATGGTCAGTTTCCTGAACAATTAAAGTACTCAAAAGTAAAACCGCTTTGTAAAAAGTGAGAAAGGGATAGACAATTTTAGACCTATTTCTATGCCATCAGTGTTTGCTAAAGTTATTGTAAAGGCTGTGTATAATAGAACACAAAATTTGCTATCAAATCTACAGTTCGGCTTTAGAAGTCATTTAACAACTGAAAATGCTATATTCTCTTTCCTCTGTGAGGTACTGGATGGGTTAAATGAAAGGTTTAGAATGCTAGGTATATTTTTCTTTTCTTATTTAACTAAGGAGTTTGTGTTGATCACAAAATATTGCTCCAGGAGTTGGACCATTACGGAATACGGGGATTAGCTCACAAAACAATGCCTACAGCAGCAGTAGCTATCACACTTCACCAGTAAGATTCAACAGCAGCAGAAGAAGGAGCATTCACCTTATCTCCTGTCACCAGATGCCACAACAGTGCCTTCACACACCATAACAGCAGTTCCATCAATTCCTGTGGTAGCAGCCTCATCTACAATATCATCACAAGGAGGGAAGAGTAGGCATACAACAGTAGATGTGCTACCACTCCGAGTGAACAATTTTTTAATAAAAGGCAACAAGAGGCAGAAATCCAAAAGATAAGCCCTGAAAAAGGTTCTTAAAATATGTTACCTTGACGTTCAAGGACTGAAAGATAAAGAACTTATCATAAATGAGTTTGGTCTTGATAAACAGTTTGATATTTTTTGTTTGAGTGAACACTGGGCTAATGAGAATGAACTTGCAGTTGCCAAATTTGACAATTTTGGTATAGTAAATAGCTACTGTAGGAAAGAGTACATTAGAAACATTAGAGGTGGTGTGGCAATTTATTCCAACCAGTCACTCAATTGTACAGTAACCAAACTAGACCTAAATTCCTTGTGTGATGAACAGCACTTTGAAGTTACGGGAATAATCATTAATAGTCATAAGCTAATAGTAGTATCCATGTACAGATCACCAAAGGGAAGCATTAACATATTTTTAGAAAAAATGAACATTCTATTGAGTGAATTAAGTAATATTAAATGGCTACACTATGATATTGCAATAGGAGGTGATTTGAATGCTGATTTTGATGTTACTAAATGTAAGGGTAGTGTTGCAGATCTGGAAAACTTACTAAGACAATACAATTTACATCATGTTAATAACAGGCCCACAAGAAACAAAGCATGTTTAGATAACAGCTTTGTAAACTTCAAGACCACTGAAAAAACATGTGAAGTTGCAGTGTTCCCATTCTCTGACCATGACTCCGTATCTCTAAACTATGCAAGTAAAATTCCCCTCAATAGGAGCAATGCAAACAGACCTATCCCAGCAGTTGTGATTACCAGACCCATAACTGAGGATAAAATTAACACATTTCGTAATTTCCTTGCTGACAGAGACTGGTTTGGCCATTGTAGTGTCGATGGACATTACACATCAAGTAATGACCTGCCAGCCAAAATAATATTTGATAGATTTTTTAATGCATTCTTGATCCTATTTAACTATAGTATTCCCATAAAGAAAATCAAAATAATGGACAGCAGCCACAAATCCAGATCTCAAAACAGACAAAATATATGGTACACTAAACAGCTGACAGATCTAAAGAAACAAGTTTTGTTACTGTACAACATATACAATAGTATGAAGTCTGACTGTGCCAAATCAGCCTATGTGGAATGCAGGAATGAATACAAAAAAGCCATCCTGCAAGCCAAAAAAACCTACAATGCCAACAGCATACATAATTCCACGAAAAAATGCAAAACCGCTTGGAAAGTAATTAACAGTGCTGCCACAGATACTAAAAAAAGACAAAATTAATATCCCACCACAAACACTCAATGAGTTTTTTATTAATTCAGTGAAAGAAATAGGAGACACAATTATCAAACCAGACATTAGTCCATCAGAGTTACTCTCCCGAAATTGGGGTAGACAGTCACTAAATACAAGCATGCTAACCTTCTCCGAAGTAACGCCTAGATATGTACAAGGGGTCATAAAACAACTGAGATCATCTGATAGCTTAGATATATATATAGCATATCATGCAACCTGCTAAAAAAAGTGTGTGATTGCATTCTGTACCCTTTAACCCATTGTATAAACAAGTGCTTACTTGAGGGATATTTTCCTGATGAGTTAAAACTGTCTAGGGTCGTCCCAGTATACAAAAAGGGAGATACAGACTCTCCATCTAGTTACAGGCCTATTTCAATAGTACCCGCATTCTCCAAGGTTATAGAATGCATCATGTACCAACAATTATCATCTCACTTTGAGAATCTAGGAATAATTAATGCGACACAATACGGGTTTAGGAAGAATCTGTCAACCATTGATGCAATCAACACGGTAGTCAGTTACATCCTCAAAGTTTTTGAGAACAAAGGCTTTGCTCAGGTCTCATTCTGTGATCTAAGCAAGGCCTTCGACTGTGTTGAGCACACACCACTACTAGAGAAACTAGAATTCTATGGCATCAAAGGAAACAGTCTCAGACTATTAAAAGCTTATCTCAACAACCGTAAACAGGTAGTTTGTGTTGGTAAGAAAATATCAAACATAGAAAATGTTAAAGTAGGTGTGCCTAAGGGATCTGTAATGGGGCCCTTCCTGTTTCTGATAATGATCAATGACCTCCCCTCGTTTATTAGATCCACCACTGTATTGTATGCAGATGATACGACTTTTCTTCATAGCAGTAACAATCTTAAAACCTGTGCTGAAAATACACGCACTCATGCAGCATATTGGTTCAGAGCAAATGGTTTCCTGCTAAATGAAAATAAAACTCAGCAGATAATCTTCGCTCTAAGAGACAGCCACTATCTGATGACCCTAGTTCTGTTAAATTCCTGGGAGTTTATTTAGACGAAAAGGTATCCTGGGGCCAACATGTAAACTATATTAGTAGTAAGCTATCTAGAGTAATTTATTTATTAAGACAACTCAGAAATTGTGTACCTGAAACATACATCAGATCATCTTATTTTGCATTTTTCCAAAGTATAATATGCTATGGCATTATCTTGTGGGGTAACTGTAGTCATATACATGACATCCTATTATTGTAGAAGAAAGCCATTAGGATAATTACAAATTCTTCTCATAAGCCTCACTGCAAACCCTTATTTACTAAACAAAAGATTATGGCTGTAATAAACCTCTATATATACAATGTATTAATCTTTACGAAGAAGAACCTACAAGATGTGATACGTAGAGAAAATGTACATTGTTACAACACAAGAAGCATCAAACAAATATACACGGCTTACCACAGACTATCAAAATCAATAAATAGCTATGAAGTCACAGGGCACAAACTATTTAATAAGCTGCCACATGCCATACAGGACCTTCCTGAACATACATTCAAAGAAAGACTGCATGAATGGTTTATTGCCCACCCGTTCTATGATATCAATGAATTCTTCAACTGTAAAATGCAGTAATCCAACAGATGACCCACTGTACATTTATTGTAATATAAGCTAAAATATTTCAGTAGTCAATACCTTATCACGTTGTTGTTGTGGTCTTCAGTCCTGAGACTGGTTTGATGCAGCTCTCCATGCTACTCTATCCTGTGCAAGCCTCTTCATCTCCCAGTACCCACTGCAACCTACATCCTTCTGAATCTGCGTAGTGTAGTCCTCTCTTGGTCTCCCTCTACGATTTTTACCCTCCATGCTGCCCTCCAATGCTAAAATGGTGATTCCTTGATGCCTCAGAACATGTCCTACCAACCGATCCCTTCTTCTGGTCAAGTTGTGCCACAAACTTCTCTTCTCCCCAATCCTATTCAATACCTCCTCATTAGTTACATGATATACCGACCTAATCTTCAACATTCTTCTGTAGCACCACATTTCGAAAGCTTCTATTCTCTTCTTGTCCAAACTATTTATTGTCCATGTTTCACTTCCATTCATGGCTACATTCCATACAAATACTTTCAGAAACGAGTTCCTGACCCTTAATCTATATTCGATGTTAACAAATTTCTCTTCTTCAGAAACGCTTTCCTTGCCATTGCCAGTCTACATTTTATATCCTCTCTACTTCGACCATCATCAGTTATTTTGCTCCCCAAATAGCAAAACTCCTTTACTACTTTAAGTGTCTCATTTCCTAATCTAATTCCCTCAGCATCATCGGATTTAATTTGACTACATTCCATTATCCTCGTTTTGCTTTTGTTGAAGTTCATCTTATATCCTCCTTTCAAGACAGGCTGTTCATTCCGTTCAACTGCTCTTCCAAGTCCTTTGCTGTCTCTGACAGAATTACAATGTCATCTGCGAACCTCAAAGTTTTTATTTCTTCTCCCTGGATTTTAATACCTACTCCAAATTTTTCTTTTGTTTCCTTTACTGCTCGCTCAATATACAGATTGAATAACATCAGGGAGAGACTACAACCCTGTCTCACTCCCTTCCCAACCACTGCTTCGATTTCATGCCCCTCGACTCTTATAACTGCCATCTGGGTTCTGTACAAATTGTAAATAGCCTTTCGCTCCCTGTATTTTACCCCTGCCACCTTTAGAATTTGAAAGAGAGTATTCCAGTCAACATTGTCAATGGCTTTCTCTAAGTCTACAAACGCTAGAAACATAGGTTTGCCTTTCCTTAATCTTTCTTCTAAGATAAGTCGTAAGGTCAGTATTGCCTTACGAGTTCCAACATTTCTAAGGAATCCAAACTGATCTTCCCCGAGGTCGGCTTCTACCAGTTTTTCCATTTGTCTGTAAAGAATTCGCATTAGTATTTTGCAGCTGTGACTTATTAAACTGATAGTTCTGTAATTTTCTCATCTGTCAACACCTGCTTTCTTTGGGATTGGAATTATTATATTCTTCTTGAAGTCTGAGGGTATTTCACCTGTCTCATACATCTTGCTCACCAGATGGTAGAGTTTTGTCAGGACTGGCTCTCCCAAGGCCGTCAGAAGTTCTAATGGAATGGTGTCTACTCCCGGGGCCTTGTTTCGACTCAGGTCTTTCAGTGCTCTGTCAAACTCCACATGCAATATCGTATTTCCCATTTCATCTACATCCTCTTCCATTTCCATTGTTCTCAAGTACATCGCCCTTTTATAGACCCTCTATATACTCCTTCCACCTTTCTGCTTTCCCCTCTTTGCTTAGAACTGGGTTTCCATCTGAGCTTTTGATATTCATACAAGTGGCTCTCTTTTCTCCAAAGGTCTCTTTAATTTTCCTGTAGGCTGTATCTATCTTACCCCTAGTGAGATAAGCCTCTACATCCTTACATTTGTCCTCCAGCCATGCCTGCTTAGCCATTTTGCACTTCCTGTCGATCTCATTTTTGAGACGTTTGTATTCCTTTTAGCCTGCTTCATTTACTGCATTTTTATATTTTCTCCTTTCATCAATTAAATTCAATATTTCTTCTGTTATCCAAGGATTTCTATTAGCCCTCGTCTTTTTACCTACTTGGTCCTCTGCTGCCTTCACTACTTCATCCCTCAAAGCTACCCATTCTTCTTCTAATGTATTTCTTTCCCCCATTCCTGTCAATTGTTACCTTATGCTCTCCCTGAAACTCTGTACAACCTCTGGTTCTTTCAGTTTATCCAGGTCCCATCTCCTTAAATTCCCACCTTTTTGCAATTTCTTCAGTTTTAATCTACAGTTCATAACAAATAGATTGTGGTCAGAGTCTACATCTGCCCCTGGAAATGTCCTACAATTTAAAACCTGGTTCCTAAATCTCTGTCTTACCATTATATAATCTATCTGATACCTTTTAGTATCTCCATAATTCTACCATGTATACAACCTTCTTTTATGATTCTTGAACCAAGTGTTAGCTATGATTAAGTTATACTCTGTGCAAAATTCTAACAGACGGCTTCCTCTTTCATTTCTTAGCCCCAATCCATATTCACCTACTATGTTTCCTTCTCTCCCTTTTTCTGCTGTAGAATTCCAGTCACCCATGACTCTTAAATTTTCGTCTCTCTTCACTACCTTAATAATTTCTTTTATCTCATCATACATTTCTTCGTCATCTGCAGAGCTAGTCGGCATATAAACTTGTACTACTGTAGTAGGCATAATGGTATGGAGAGTACCCTGTGTCAAGCATTCCTCAGCTTTATTGCAGAGTATGGAGTTAGAATAGATTATCTATAATGATACAATGGTGCTATGTCACAATATCAGAAATGACACTGTTGTCCTTTCTCTCATATGAAGCTGTTAGTTTTGACAGGTTGACTGCACATCTAGAAGTGAATTCTTGGAATAAAATTGAAATATGTCTGTTTTACAATTCTGTAAATTTACCCAGTACAGCCATGCCTGATATCTGGAAGCATGTTCCTGGAGGAAGATTTGGTATGTGTAGACATCAAATGTTTTTTTTAGCTATGTCTGAACCATATTCATTATGCAATTCTATGAAAGTACAGCCTCTTCCTAAACACAGTTTTATCTACATGAGCACAGTATATGTGCTAATCCTGTTTTTGAAGATGAAGGGTCATCGCATTTCTATTATTACTCATGGCACGGGAAAGGCCTTGCTTTAGGTAAACTGCGTGTAGCATGATACTGCAGGTTGCATCCTCTGATGGATAGCACCCTATTTGGAACTGGATTAAATTTTAGCAAAGTAGCTGATGGAGATTCACTGGTCTTGCACTATTGGAGTGTGTCATTTATACCACAAATGTCACCTGTGCTAGTAACGTGCATGACTAAGTGAAATGGGATAGAGATTTACTACTGAAGTATGTAGTGTTGAAAGCAAAGATGCCAGTCACGCACTGCACCAAGAAAGAAGATGGGTGTTCGAAATATGCTTTCTGCCATAAATCCATATAATATATCTCAATGAACAAGTTGAACAAAAAAGAGAAACAAGACAGTGATAAAGTGGTCAGGACTGAACAACAAACAAAACACCTGAATTATTGTGTGGAGGTTACATGTGTTATTATTATTATTAAATTATTTCAATATGTATGTGTAGTATCTGGCTATAGCTGAAATACAGTTTCCATAATTTGAATGGAGCACAAGCAGCTTGACATAATTGAAATTAGACAGACACGTTTGTTGTAAGGTACGCAGACATCTAAGCAGGCAGCTGTGTGTTGTAAGGCACGCAGACATCTAAGCAGGCAGCTGTGTGTTGTAAGGCATGCAGACTCTTCCCTGTGTTTCTTTTTAATTTATATTTTCATTTGGGTGTTTGTGGCCCATGTTTAACTTATCCTTTTCTGCTTCCTACAGTTTCCATATTCTTATTCCTAGCTCCCTCTTTTGTCAGTGGGTCTTCTGCTGTTTCTTTATGGCCACATTGTCAACAGGACAGTAAATTCTGTTCTTCCTTCCTTTTTGCTGTTTCTTGTGTTTCCTGAATTCTTCATGAGTTGTCATTCCTCGTTTGTAAACATTTGTGCCCAACATGACTTGTATTCTAAGTCTTCTGAAATTTCTTTCATCCATGTCATAGTGGTCTTGCATTTCTTGGTATTCACCCATATCGTTCTGCGCAATATTCTGTCCCTCATAATACAGATATGCTTAGCAAACTTAAGCTGTCTTTTGCTCATTCGATTTGTCAACTCATTGGTCAGTGCATACAGCTCCTGATTCCTGCTTGTCTTCCAGATGTCACCTTCTTTTCCATAGCCCAATATCCTCCTTAATAATTTCCTCTCTATTTTTAAAATCTCCTCAGTTTCTGATTCTGTGTTGTGTGTTAGACACTTGGATGTGTACTGTGCTTCTGGCTTTGTCACTGTGCTGTAGTCCCTCAGTTTAGTGTTAATGGCTATTAAGTTTATATTGTAAATGTATTGTGTGAGCTTGTAAGCTAATTCTATTTTTTTATCCTCTTTTTGTCAGGTTCTTTATATTGCCCATTTGGCTGTAGCCACTCCCACAATTATTTGATTTCTCCCCCATCTTAATTATTCCATGTGATGTTTTCCAGACTGTCACCATATTCATCACATGTCTTTTTATACGAAATTTTCAGGCCTGTATTTTGGTTGTCTTCATGTCGCTTTTACATCCTCCTCTTAGCCCAATCTTCTCTTTCACTTGGGTTCACCATATCATCAGTGAAAAATAAGCAGTCTATGTTCAGATTGTGCTTCTTGTAATCCAGCCTTTTGCCTGTTGTTACACTTTCTTTCTGTCATTGTTCTCTCCATTTACATACTTTTTCTTCTTCTTCAAAACTAACTTAAATAGCACTGGTGAGAGTCCATTACCACGTCTCACTCCTGTGTTGATCTCAAAAGGTTCCAACAGCTCTTTCTGGAATCAAACTTTAAGCTGTGTGTTTGTCTCCCCTTGAGCAGTTCTCTGGTCTTAGGTGCCACACCAAATTTCTCTAAGAGGTAAAAAAAAAAATGTACTGTAATTTTATATTGTAAATGTATTGTGTGAGCTTGTAAGCTAATTCTATTTTTTAATCCTCTTTTTATCAGGTTCACCATCTCTTTTTTGCTGCATATCTTCTTGAAATTCAAGATCTTCAAGATTGTTTGCTTTTTTCGTAGCTTCCTGATTTATGAGATCAATCTCAGGTTATACATATGTCCCAACAATTGACCTTCCTATTCTAAGTCTTGCTTGGTATAGCTTCCTGCATGTTTTCTCATCCTATTTAGAAGGAACCGTGAGAGAATATTGTATGTGACTGATTGCTGGGATAATTCTCTGTAGCTACATGCATCTTTATGGTGTAATGTGTGTGATTGCTGTCTTCCAATTCTCTGGTATTTTCTCCTTCTCCTTTTCCCAAATATCTTTCACGGGTCTATTGTGGAATTAAATGTTTTATTGTTATGGCAAGGTTGGAATTTAGGATTTGGAAATTCATGTCACCATCTGTTTTGTTTCATTCAACAAAACCACTACTATGTGATGCTAAGAAATAACAAGATAATGGAAGAATGAGTAGTGCCATCTGGCAGTTGTGGGGTGACAGAACTCTTTCAGGAAACAGAGGTGAAGTAGACCAGTGGCCACAGTGGCACATCAGCCCAGGTCTGGCACATGCGCATGTCAGGCACTTGACATTCATCACCTGTTTAATTTTGCAGGAATTGAGTCACAATTTTTTTTAAAGCTATGGTTCTATGAGACAGCTGCCAAATTACAGTAGACTTTTTTTTTAAAGTGAAAATGTCCCACCTTTTGGTCAGTCATTTTATATTTCGTACTACCCTCTTCAGATCTTCCTGAATCTGATCCAGCCATGTTTTTCTGGCTTGTCTTATTGGTCTTTTCCCCTGCATATTTCTATCGAAGTATTGTTTTGGCAAGTGGTTATCCCTCACCCCTTCACGTGTTCAGACTACTTGAACCATGCAGTACTCAGTCTCTGAGTCACTGACAGATCCACTTGCACATCTCCTCTGATGTCTTCATTCCTAATTTTATCTCTGCTAGTCTTCTGCAGGGCTGATGACAGAAACTTTATTTCACCTGCCTGTAACTTGCTCAAATCTCCATTGTTAATTACACAGCACTCCAGGCTGTATATCGTTATCTGCTGGAGATACAAGACCTGAGATTCTCATGGCATATGCAGTGTTCAAGTAACTTATGGGAGTGCACCTGGATAACATTGTCGACAACTGCTGATATTCAACGGGAGCACAAAAGGGTGCGCTCCTTTCGAAATACCAGTGGCTTTCGGTGATGTCATCTGGCTTCATTCCTGTAAGTTATTTGGGCAGGAGATACATTTCAAACATGGTCCATTTGCCTCTCATAGTAACTACCTCGCCCCCCACAAGGTTCCAAAGTTCATGAAAAAATTTAGATCCCTATCTTACTCCGTTCTGTACTTCTAGTGTGTCTGTTCCATTTCTTGATATTGTACTTCCCGGCTAACTGAGAGCTACCACACATTCAATTTTCTCTCCACATAGTGTCAGGTTGCACTAGGCAAGTGTCCTACTCATACTCATTGCTACAGTTTTGCCTCTTGTTGCTTACTGTCAACTGCTACTCTTTAAATTTGGTGTTCCATTCATCTAATCCTCCCTGTACCTATTCCTTGACTGTCATTATAATCACATCCACAAGTGCAATAACAAGTAATGGGCAAAGTGAATTGCCCTGTTGCACTCCTCTCTCTAACCTGGACCAGTCCAATCTGCCATTACCCATTTGTACACAACTTTTCAGCCTCCATATAGCATTTGCATCTTCATTATTTGGATGTTTGGAACCATTACTTCTTATGACAACTCCCAGGTCTTATACCTAGGCACACTGCCATACATTTTATTACCCTATTTTATGTAATTGAGTTATTCTGTAATAAAATAGCTTGAATGTTAATCATCGGTAAAGGAGTATTAGGAGTCACAGACATATAAATGACTTGGGATGAATGTAAACACTTGTTTGATTGAAGAAGGGCACTGTATTTATCTTTGTAATAATTAGACATAATTGAATGTATGACAAAAGCATTCTTCTAGTGTTTTAAGTAATAATGTGTCATGGTGATTGACTTTTCCTTAAGAGTGGAGTCTGTTGATAGTGTGTTAAGGTTTTGTTCATATTTAGGGAGTAGTAGCTTTGAATCAATTCTATTCAATAAAACATTTTATCTGCAATGTAAGGAAAAGATTGATTGTAAGGAAAAGATTGATTGCTGCTTACTGTAAAAATGACATGTTAAGTTGCAGACAGACACAACTAACAGACACTTATACATTAGCTTTTGGCCACAGCCTTCATCAGAAAAGGAAACACACACATATACATCCGCACATATTAATTCACACAAGCAAGCACACCTCATGCACATGTTAACTGACATCTTTGGCAGCTCAAATTGGAATGCAACTGTCACATACAATGGAAGCAGGAATCTAGAGAGAACAGGGAAGAGGCAGTGGTGTATGGGTGAGGGAAGAGAAAAATGCTGTCTGGCGGAGTGTGCAGAGACTAGATTGCCAACAGGTGCAGTGCTAGGAGGCTGTGGGGTAGAGAGGGGGGGGGGGAGGTGGAACAGGGAGCAAAAAAGGACAGGAGCAGGGAAAGATGGGCAGGTGCATTGGGTGGAGGGTATGGGGATGGTATGTTACCGTAGGTTGAGGCGGGGATAATTTCGAGAACGGAGAATGCGTTGTAAGGATAACTCCCATATGCGCAGCTCAGAAAAGCAGGTGGTGGAAGGGGATCCAGATGGGCTTGGGTAGTGAAGCAGCGGTTGAAGTCAAGCTTGTTATGTTGAGCTGCATGTGGTGCCACTGGGCAGTCTACTTTGCCCTTCGCGACAGTTGGCAGTGGCCATTCATCCTGGTGTTCAGCTGGTTGGTAGTCATACCAATATGACATGTCATACCTATATGACATGGCTACTTTCACATATAGCCCAGCCTCTGGTGGGGTAGGATAAGCCTATGACAAAATTGAAATAAGAGGTGCTGGGTGAGTGGATTGGACAGGTCTTGCACGATCCCTGTGACAGGGTGTTGGGATAAGGAAGGACTGGGATGTGGAGTTGGGTCGGCAACAGAATACCACTTTAGAAGAGTGGTGTGGAGGATCTTGGGTAGAATGCCTTTCATTCCAGGGCGTGATGATAGGTAATCAAAGCCCTGGCAACGAATCTGATTCAGTTGTTCCAGCCCAAGTTAGTATTGGGTAATGAAGGAGGCATTCCTTTGTGTTTGGTTCCTCAGGGTGGTGGAAGGATTTGGGGTATGAGGGGAAGTGGCATAGGAGACCTGTTAGTGAACTGGATCCGGGGTAGTCCCTATCTGTGAAGGCGTTGGTGAGACCCTCAGCGTACTGGGCAAGGGATTTTTTGTCACAGCAGATACACCCTCCTCAGGTGGCCAGATTGTGCGGGAGGGATTTTTTTGGTGTGGAAGGAATGACAGCTGTTGAAATGGAGATACTGTTGGTGGTTGGTGGGTTTTATGTGGACAGATGTGTGGATGGGGCCGTCAGAGAGGAAGAGGTCAATATTCAGGAAGGTTGCATGCAGCTTTGAGGAGGAGCAAGTGAAGCAGATGAGAGAGAAAGAGTTGAGACTGTGAAGGAGTGAAGGTAGGGTGTCTTGGCCCTGAGTCCACATCATGAAGATATCACCTGTGAGCCTGAACCAGACTAGAAGTCACACATTTTGGGAGGCTAGGAAGGTCTCCTCTAGTTGGCATAGGAAGGTGCCACGCAATGCCCATGACTGTGCTGCACATTTGTTTGTATAACTTCCCCTCAAAGGAGAAATAGTTGTGAGTTAGGATAAAGTTAGTATGGTGTGAGGAATGAGGTAGTGGGTATGGAGTCTGAAGGACATTGGGAAAGGTAGTGTTCAGTAGTGGTAGAACCATGGGCAAGAGGGATGTTGGTGTATAGGGAGGTAGTGTCAACAGTGATGAGTAGGGATCCAAGGAGGTCAAAGAGTGGTTGGCATCTTTGAGACAGGAGGCTAGATTACAGGCCGTTGGTTGGAGGTGTTGATCAATGATGGCCAAAAGTATTTCAGTGGGGGCAGAATAACCTATCATAGTGGGGTGTCCAGAATTGTTCGCTTTGTGGGTTTTGGGTAGCATGTAGAGGGCAGATGTGCAGAGTGTCATAGAGGTGTGGAGGGAAGTGGATTTAGGGGAGAGGTTCTAGGAAGGGCCTAAGGTGCTAAGCAGGCATTGGGGGTTATGTTGGACTTTTGGGGTGGATCACTGGCAGAGTTTGTAAGTGGAGGAGTCACATAATTGGCAGAGGCCTTTTGCCAGGTAGTCACTATGATTCATAACAACAGTGGTGGAACATTTGTCTGCACAAAGGATGATAAGGTCAGGATTTGTTTTGAGGTTGTGTATGGCTGTCCTCTCTTCTATTGAAAGGTTGGTGTTATGAGGAAGGATCTGGAGGAGGATAGTGGTGTCAAGGAATTCCTGGAAGGTGACCAGCAGGGGGTGAGGTGGAGGAGATAACAGTTGGATTGTGGTCTGAAGTGGGAGAGGTGGGGTTCAGTGTTGGGATAGGTTGGCTTTGATTGGAGGAATTTGTGGCAAAGAAGTGTCTCCACTGCAGGGATTGGAAGAAGGAGAGTAGGTCTTTGACAAGTCAAACATGGTTAAATTTGGCTGTAGGGCTAAAGGTGAGGCTTTTGGATAGGACTGAAACTTCTTTGAGGCTCAGGGTTTTGGTGGAAAGGTTAACAACAGTTTTATGGGAATGTTTCAACTCTGGATTTGTAGAGTTTCATTAGAGTTTTTTGAGAGATGTGGCAAGTTTGAAAGGTCAGCTAGGCAGGCTTTGTGTGATTGAAGGGTTGACAAGGAGGAATGCTGTGGGTAAGATAGGGATTGGATAGTGGTGCCCTGAGGCGACAGTGGGATGGCAGCAGGTTGGATAACTTATGGAGAGGGTGTCTGGAACGCTCCTCCAGGTGCTGGAGAGCACGGGATTCAATTTCAGATATATGATGTATGTGGTAGGGATTGCACAGTAGCAGTAGTACCTTGCACAGGGAGCAGAGGTGGTTCTGAGATGCCTACACATGGAGATGCTTTTTTGGAGTACCAGGTTTTTCAATCTGAAAAGGTGACGACAACTGTGAAAGGAGAGGTGGGATTCAGAGTAGAGATGACATAGGGGAAACAGTAACGTCACAGAAATGGGCAAAATAAAATGTTAGATGGTTGTGAGGGGAGCTGGATAAGAGGAAAGGCACACAAAAACAGGCACAGATATGCAAAATTGTGTGAAACAACATAAAATATGCACAATTACATTAAAAACATACAGAAACATGGGAGAAAAGGAACGGATGAGGTATATGAGTATGTATGTGTTGGGATAAAGGAAGAGAGGGGGAGGGGAGATCAGTTAAGTTGAGGATCAGTGGTCTGTGTGGAAAATAAAATGCTAAAGTGTGTGATGGTGAGGGAGGAAGTGGATCAATAGGAATGAATACCATTATTGGTGGAAAGAATTTGGGGGATCCAATGCTGCATCAACATTGTATCTCATCACATTCTTCATTCTCCCACCTTAAAACTGCTGCCTTTTGATATTTCATTGACAGTATTCAAAAATGTATATTCTCTGCTTGATGAGTAAATATAATATTTTCGGTGGTGTAACTGAAAATGACTTATACACGAGCCAAACTGAGCCTTCTACGTGGAAGGTATCTGTTCTGGTTGAACATATCAGTAATGGCCTGAGGAACTAGTTTCCCATGACAAGCAATCTATTTATTTTTAGAAGGGACAATTTTTTTGTGTGTCAAGAAACCATGTTATTATACATACATGCTTGTGATAAAACTCTTTCCAGATTGCAGAATAGCTTGTCATCATTTATTACTTAGTTGCCAGATATTGTGTGCTTGGATGTTTCTTGGCAAGACAGATCGCCTGCATACTTTCCTATAATCTTATTACTTATTTTTGTGTGTGTAGGGGGCGCGGGAAAGCAGTGCTTTCTTACCAAAAAAATTGTTCAGCAGAAATCATATTTACCTCATTTTTAATTCTTTTTGTTGACAATAATTAAATTTGTAAAAACTGTCCTAGTTTCATGATCTTATTCGCTTGAGAAAATGGCAGTATAAAGTAAACTGAGAACATAATTATTTCAAGTGATTATCAATGATGGTTGCTTGCTTATATTGCATATCAGTGTCTTCCAGTGTAAAATATTTTGCACATATAGGTTTCAGTCTAATGAAAAGGTTTTGTTCTCAGGCATAGTGTGACACATTAGCAGAGTTTGGTTACTTGTCACTGTTCCTTTCTCTCCCTCAGTTAAGATGTGATGCCATGTGACACACCCGTGGAGGTGCCAATGATGAAAGTTACCAAGGAAGAACAGCAGAGTGTGGTACACTTCCTTTGTGGGGAAGGTGTCCATCCAATGGTCATAAACAGAAAAATGGAGGTGTATTTGGTGCAAAGTGTGTTTCAGACAAAACGGTGCATAAGTGGTGTTGGAATTTGTGTGTGTGTGTGTGTGTGTGTGTGTGTGTGTGTGTGTGTGTGTGTGTGTTTGTCAGAAAGACACTGATGGATAATGCACGACCCAGGCAGGTGACAAATCGTATTCGTGATGAGATAGTTGCTGCTATTGACAGTTGCGTTCAGACTGGTAGATGGGTTGCATTGGACACTATTAGTGGTCAAGTAAATGTGTCCCATCACAGTATGCACGTCATTGTGCACAATACACTTGGTTAATGGAAGGTTTGTGCTCAATGGGTCCCCAAATGTTTGTCCGAGGAACAACAACGCAACAGAATGGTAATGTCACTGAACCATTTGGTGCAATATCAGGAGGAGAATGATTATTTCTTTCCAAGGTCATTGCCGGAGATGTATCCATATACCCACTGTTTCAGCCAGAATACAAATGTGAGTGTGTGCAGTGAAAGCAAGCAGATTCACCTAAACCAAAGAAAATATGTTTAATAGCTTCAGCAGCTAAGGTCACATTGACTATGTTCTTCGATGAGCAGGGGCCTCTGATGTGGAGTTCCTCCACAAACGACAACCAATAAATGCCAACAAATACTGTGATCTTCTTCATCAGCTGTAATTATCAATCAAGAATAAATGCCAGGTAACCTCTCGAAGTGTGTTATCTTCTTGCATTACAATTCACATCCTCTTTGTTGCCAAACATACATAGGATCTTTTCACGTTATGTAATTGGGAAGTGCTAGACCACCACGCATAAAGTCCTGACTTGCGTCCCTGTGATTTTCATGGTTTTGGCCCACTCAAGAAACATCTCAGGTGGGACCACCATGGATCGGATGAAGAACTGCAGCAAGCTGTGACAGAGTGAATCCGTGCTCAACCTCAGAAGTTCTTCTTCCAGGATATTCATAATCTTGTGCCAAGGTGGGATAAGTGCCTCAACAGCCAGGAATAATGCCTGTACATGGATATTACCTTTCCATTTGACTGCACCTTGTAGAACGGTCAATAAACTCTAAGACACATGTTTTGGCCACATATATCCTTATTTTCCTACTTTGAGGCAAAGCCTGACCCATCAGAATGTTGAGTATGACAAATTGGTTATAGTTCTAGTTTCTGCATGTGTTAACATTGTTAGTTACAAGACATTTTTGTCATGAAAAAAGAAAAAAACCAGCCAGTTTGTCATTTTAAGTTGATATTTTAGGCTAATTTTCTCTCTGCACATTCTGATAGTGTCTGTAGAAAATACACCTTCTGTACTCATATGTTCTTTGCAGAAACACTGTATATAAATGAATATAAAGTAATAAAAATAATCTAATATATTTAATTCTTGTATCAACTTGTACAGTGGTGCAGTGCTAGATTAAGTCATACAAAGAGTGTGAATTCTGTTTTAATGTAGTTGCAATGTCCTTTATTACTGCAGTAATAACTTGTCTAAATTAAAGACTGTGTCTGCGTTGGCTTTGATGTTTCTGGACACGTTTGGACTTCCTCCTGGCTCCAGATGTGCTGGTGGGCAGAGGGAACAGCCGGTCCCAAAGTTGCATGCGTTCCTGGTAGTACAAGCCTTGCTTGTACAGTGGTGCAGTGCTAGATTAAGTCATACAAAGAGTGTGAATTCTGTTTTAATGTAGTTGCAATGTCCTTTATTACTGCAGTAATAACTTGTCTAAATTAAAGACTGTGTCTGCGTTGGCTTTGATGTTTCTGGACACGTTTGGACTTCCTCCTGGCTCCAGATGTGCTGGTGGGCAGAGGGAACAGCCGGTCCCAAAGTTGCATGCGTTCCTGGTAGTACAAGCCTTGCTTCATCGTCAGGTCTGAGCCAATCTCCAGGTATGCTGGATTTGAAAGATCAAGTGTTTTCCAATCGACATTAACGAGGTCCGTTTTCTCTGATGTGGGATTCCTTTAACAATAAACACAAGAAGTTTTATGTAATTGTAGTTACATTATACTATCAATACTACAAGGAACAAAAATGTTACAATATGTTTTTAAAAAGTTATTTTAACAGTCAATAAAAATGTTGCATAAATGTAAACCAATTAGCATATTGAACAGTGGCCATACGTCATTTCCTTCTTCATACCAACTGCCAATGTACATCTACATCTATAATTTAGAGTATAGTATGCTCTAGAATATGCTATACACTGTGTGGCACCAAATACTTTTTATTGTAATATTCATTAAAGTTTCTTCCTGTTACAGTCACAGTCCATACATGTGAACAATTATCTCTGTGTAAGCTGCTAGTCCCCTAATTTCATTTTTACCATCTCGGTGGGAGTTGAATGTGAGAGGAAGGAAGATTATTGTTAAATGTCTAACATATCATTAAGAGACGAAGTACAAGCTCAGATTTTGGAAGGTCGGGCAAATAAATTGACTATGCCCTTTCAGAGGAATCATCCCAGCATTTGCTTTAAGCAATTTGCGGAAATCACAGGAAACCTAAATCTGGATGGCCAGATCGTGGCTGGAAACGTTGTCCTCCCAAGTATATGCCATGCCTTACTGCTTTGCCACCTTGCTCAGTAGGTGTGGAGTGTGAATGATGTAAAATGGTAGTACCATGGATCAGCTTTTCCGTCTTGTTTTGTACATTGCTGTGACATGTGTAGTCTTCAAAATGCTGTGACACCTGTGCTCTTCTAAATACTGTAAAGAGTTATTTGGTCAATGGACAGCCAATACTCCTGAAAAATCTGCAGAGATCCTAATAGAGACTTCACTTGGTCCTGGGGCTTTGCTCAGTTTTAGCTACTCTATTAACTCTCGAGTGGACGCGCCATTTTTCGTAACATGAGCAGCTGCACAGTGTACTTTATACAAATGTAAAGAATAACTGTCTTTATATTAGCAAGGTGAACATGTATGTGAAAAATCACAGTTTAATAAAACAGCAATAAAATGAAATTACATTATATGAGCTAAAGCACTGTTCAAGTAAATAACAAAATAAACTTTCGTTATATCACTCTATTGCCGCTTACAAGTGTTACCCCACAATAATGACCCTCTTGAAGCATTGAAGCATAAAACAGCACAACTGCATCAGATCCCATCTAAATGCTTATTCTTTTACTAATTATCTCATTGAGAACTGCTTCATTGTGAGACTGTATTGCTACCTTGTAATCTGGGTCATTTTCTTGTATGAATTGTACATTTTTTTCTCACCTAGCTCGCTGTTTTACACTAAGAAGCCAAAGAAACTGGTACACCTGTTGAATATCTTGCAGGGCCCCTGCTAGCACACAGAAGTGCTGCAACATGACATGGTATGGACTCGACTAATGTCTGAAGTAGTGCTGGAGGGAATTGACACCATGAATCCTGCAGGGCTGTCCATAAATCCGTAAGAGCACGGAGGTGTGGAGATCTCTTCTAAACAGCATGTTGAAAGGCATCCCAGATATGCTCAATAATGTTCATATCTAGGGAGTTTGGTGGCCAGTGAAAGTGTTTAAGCTCTGAAGAATAGTGTTCCTGGAGCCACTATGTAGCAATTCTGGACATGTGGGCTGCTCAGCATTGCAATCTGCAGCAATTTGCAGAAGGGTTTCACTTCCATCATGATCCATTTCAGTCGTTGTTGGTCCCGTTCTTGCAGGATCTTTTTTCTAGCCCTTGCAGGATCTTTTTTCCAGCCACACTGATGTCAAAGATTTTATGTTTTACCAGATTGCTTACCTTCGTGGTATGCTTGTGAAATGGTCGTATGGGAAAATCCCACTTCATCGCTGCCTCGGAGATGCTGTGCCCCATCACACGTGTGGTGACTATAACACCACATTCAAACTCACTTAAACCTTTATAACTTGCCATTGTAGCAGCAGTAACCGATCTAATAACTGCTCCAGACACTTGTTGTCTTATATAGGCACTAACGAACACAGTGCCGTATTCTGCCTTTGAACACACATGTCTGTACCAGTTTCTTTGGTTCTTCAGCGTATATTACTGATGCTCCCTGGGACATAAGACAGCTTATCACTGTGTTAGCTGAAGCAATACTGAAGGAATAGATGTGGTCTCGCAATGGAACAGTACAAGACAATGTTGTTTATAGTTGGCGCACTTTGTACATAGGTGCACCTGCTGGAGGGTTAAAGTGCAACATGTTGTCATACAATCTGAACTATGATGTAACTTGAATTTTCTCATTTATTTACTGGACCATAAAGAGTGAAGATACATCAAATGAAAAAAGAGAGAAAGAGAGTACTATGTGCTTCTGGCAGTCAAATACCATTTTTCACGTAACTAATCTCGCAACTAACAATGTTCTTTTAACATCTCATCTCAGATTCAGGCCTTTCCTTCCTTCCTTCACGATTGATGCCTTGGTTTCCTGTCATTTGATTTCTCTGCTTCAGTCTGTTCATACGGAATGTCTTTCTTTTCTGGAAACCCAGTGTGACATGTCATGTTATTTTTCCATACAAACTGTACTAATCTTTTAACTTTATACTAGATAACATTGTAGCAAGCAGCTCATTAGATTCCAATTTCAATAAAAGTTTTCCATTTAAGTGGGCAGTGTTATCATGTTGAAATATACCATTGTTTTCTTAACGTGCACCTTCACACGGCAAGGTAATTACCTGACACCTCTAGGACATGATTAATCAACAGCTATACTGTTTAATACTATTTGTGCCTACACCAGAATGACCTAAAAACATTGCAGATAGGCTTTTAAATCGTTGAAAGTAGCTTTTGAAGTAATAGAAAGTGACGATAAATTTATCAGAAACATAGACAGGATGTCAAAAAAATATATAACATCCTAATAAAAACAGCTGAAAATTGTTACTCTTTGTCCATAGAAAAAGAATAAACCAATAAATTATTCTGTAAGTGAAAGTTAAACTTGTAGAAGCACTTCAAAGGTAGATCAAGAATACTGACTTTGTAACATACATACATGTGTTAAAATTAACGAACTATCAGTTTAATAAGCCACGGCTGAAAATACTAACACGGATTTTTTACAGATGAATGGAAAAACTGGTAGAAGCCGACCTCAGGAAGGATCAGTTTGAATTCCATAGAAATGTTGGAACACGTGCAGCAATACTGACCCTACGACTTATCTTAGAAGATAGATTAAGGAAAGGCAAATCTACATTTTCTAGCATTTGTAGACTTAGAGAAAGCTTTTGACAATGTTGACTGGAATACTCTCTTTCAAATTCTGAAGGTGGCAGGGATCAAATACAGGGAGCAAAACACTATTTACAATTTGTACAGATACCAGACAGCAGTTATAAGAGTCCGGGACAGTAAAAGGAAAGCAATGGTTGGGAAGGGAGTGAGACAGGGTTGTAGTCTCTCCCTGATGTTATTCAATCTGTATATTGAGCGAGCAGTAAAGGAAACAAAACAAAATTTGGAGTAGGTATTAAAATCCAAGGAGAAGAAATAAAAACTTCGAGGTTTGCCGATGAGGTTGGCAGAGACAGCAAAGGACCTGGAAGAGCAGTTGAACAGAATGGACAGTGTCTTTAAATGAGTATATAAGATGAACATCAACAAAAGCAAAACGAGGATAATGGAATGTAGTCAAATTAAATCAAGTGATGCTGAGGGATTTAGATTAGGAAATGAGACACTTAAAGTAGTAAATGAGTTTTTCTATTTGGGGAGCAAAATAACTGATGATGGTCGAAGTAGAGAGGATAAAAAATGTTGCCTGGCAATGGCAAGGAAAGCATTTATGAAGAAGAGAAATCTGTTAACATCGAGTATAGAAAGTGTCAGGAAGTCTTTTCTGAAAGTATTTGTATGATGTGTAGCCATGTATGGAAGTGAAACCTGGACAATAAATAGTTTAGACAAGAAGAGAAAAGAAGCTTTCTAAATGTGGTGCTATAGAAGAATGCTAAAGATTAGATGGGTAAATCACATAACAAATGAGGAGGTATTGAATAGAATTGGGAAGAAGAGGAATTTATGGCACAACTTGACTAGAAGAAGGGATCGGTTGGTAGGACACATCCTGAGGCATCAAGGGATCACCAATTTAGTATTGGAGGGAAACATGGAGGGTAAACATCATAGAGGGAGAGACCAAGGGATGAATACACTAAGCAGATTCAGAAGGATGAAAGTTGCAGTAGTTACTTGGAGATAAAGGAGCTTGCACAGGATAGAGTAGCATGGAGAGCTGCATCAAACCAGTCTGTGAACTGAAGACCACAATGACAACAACATATATATATTTGTTCCAAGTTATAAGAAGTCATAATAAATACTTTCCACCATAATCCAGCTAATTATAAAACTGCACATTTTCTTCAGATGAACTATGTACAAAATATCAGCTTCTGCATCTATGAATTGAGCAACTCACCCATGTTTGATGAAGTTTGCCCACATTTTTGTCATTCTTTTAACTGTTGTGTATTCAGGATCAGTTTTAACAAATTCTGGGAACATTGCTGAGATGTAGAACAAATAAATGAGGTCATCATGATGTGAAACACCTGTCAGAGGAAGAAAGGAAATCATTAATTAGAAATTGATTGTAAATAGAATATGAAGAATGTTCTATAATATTGTTGTCATAGCTGTTATATGCATTTTACTTCTAACAAAACCGAAAAGCTTCTGTCCTGCTATTGACTGAATGTAAAATGAATAAAATACTATAGATAAACAGGAAAAGTACAATAGTTAACTTGAAAATGTTAGAGTAATTCAGTTACTTTACTGTTGTAATCCTACCGACTTAAAGTGAACAACATCCCTATAGTAAACAAAATTGAACTTTAAAGATAACATTAAGCAGACATTTTATAGAAGTTCAAGAAACAGAATTGAACAATGAAAAATCCAGGACGGAATGTAACAATATTATGCCTTGGGTTCACTCTCATTGATCATCCTACATACAGCCCTGACTTGGTGCCTTACGACTTTTATCTGTTTCCAAAAATTAAATAACACCTTTGAGGACTGCACTTTGATAGCGATAAAATGGAGCAAGCAGAGGTACGGTTGTCGCTCCATCAACAAAGTCAAACCTTCTCTATTTACAATATCTACAAGAACACAGGATATAAGGGATAGGAAAATTCCTGGATCGAACTTAGAATTCAACCCTTGATGTTTGTGTGTAGAGAATAAGAGGGCTTATTGAAGATTTGTGTGACATCAGTTCCTTCTGTAAAGTTATGTGTGACCTCTCTTCTCCGTATGTGCCCTCTTTTTTACATATGTGTGCCATGCTTCTGAGATTAGACACAAGGGACTCATTCATATCATCCTGAGTTCTGCCATAAAGAGCATTTAAGATTTCAGTTTTTCTGTAGCTAAAAAATTTGAAGTAGATACTTCCAAGATAGAGTTTTTCTGATAATGTGTGAAATGATGTGCTCCACATTCTGTATCTTCTGCTTTATGTTCTGCTTTGCAGAAAATGATGACTGAGTAAATGGCCATTGTGATACACTATTGATGAAGTTTAGAGAACTGCCCTTTGTCACTAGCAGCAGAGTGATTCTACTACCATCAACTTACATCTCACTAACTTAGATTTCATGAAGGACCTTGAAGACAAGGTAAGAGAAATTAGAGCTCATATGAAGGCATGTAGATACTCATTTATCCCTCACACCATTTACAATAGCGGAACAGGAAATGGAATAATTGGCAATAGTGCAAGGTATCCTCCACTATGCAATGTATGATAGATGTAGATGTATCCTATAACATTACAAGTTGACAGAATGGTTGGCTAGGATTTACCTCCAGCAAGTAAAACTGGCAATGACTGAAGACAGACAAAAATAATAATAAAAGAAAATCCTAGCTTCCGGAACTATTAGTTTCTTAATCAGGAAAGAAAGAGGGCTAAATTGGAGAAGTTCACCCTCACTCCAGGATGAGAAGGGCCCACCAGTTGCGAGGACAATAGGTCCTCACAACAGTGTGTTCATGGCAGGTGGGTCCCTCTGACCCTGTGATCCAAATGAAATGTCCTGCTTTTCTAGTGTTCCTGACGTATCCCTCTTTCTTCTTTGAGAAAGGAACTAATAGTTCCAAAAGCTACATAGCCTTTTGCATGTCTATATGTATTATCTGTCGTCAGAGGAAGCAAACTATCTTTTGGAACTTAATTCTTTCCTCTGGTGACAGATGCACACATGCATGAGCATGTGCTCGCTCACACACACACACACACACACACACACACACACACACACACACACACACACACACACAAAGCGACTGTGGGAGTATTTAAAATTTTGCATCCTGAAGGTTAGTTGTAATTTTTGTCTAGTGAATTTTCAAATGACAGATTAGTAAGTTGACACTGTGTGGCAGAGCAGGACACAAACCAAGGACCTTTGCCTCTTGCAGGCAAGTGCTCTACCAACTGAGTTACAAAAGTACAGCTCATGGCCCACACTCACAGCTTTACTTCTGCCATTATCTCCTACATTCCAAACTTCACATAAGTTCTCATCCGTACCTTACGAGACTACCGCTCCTCAGAGACATGGCTTAGCCATAGCCTGGCAGATTGTTTCCAGAATGAATTTTCACTTTGCAGTAGTGGGCGCACTGATTTGAAGCTTCCTGGCTGATTAGACTGCGTGCCAGGCTGGGTATCAAATCTGAGATGAGTCCCATTCCAGTACAGAGTTTTAATCTTCCAGGAAGTTACAGATCAGTGCACACTCCAATGCAGAGTAAAAATTCAGTCTGGAAACAATCCCCCAGTCTGTGGCTAAGTCATGTCTCCACAATACACCTTCTATCAGGAGTGCTCATCTCGCAAGGTATGCAGGAGAATTTCTTGGAAGGTATGAAATGAGGTACTTACAGAAGTAAAGCTGTGAGAGAAGGTCATGAGTCATGCTTGGGTAGCTCAGTTGATAAGCACTTGCCCATGATAGGTCACAGGTTTGAGTCCTGGTCCAGAACACAGTTTTAATGTGCTAGGAAGTTTCAAATCTACAAACACTTGACTGCAGAGTGAAAATTCGTTCAGGAAATTAGTAGGTTGTATAGTTTCTTACTGTGTGTAAAGTGTTCTGGAAATCTTCACTGATGAATGTATCCTGAACATTGAGCATTTTGTAATTATTATGTGTACGTTTTGCAATAATTCTATTGGGAGCAGAATATATGATACATGAGATTAATTTTTGAACAATGAAAACTCCAGATTGGAATAGCAACAAAATTAAGAACAGGATAGATTGCTACTATAAATATGACCGACTGAGTTGCAGACAAGCACTCCAAAAAGCCTGTTACACATTAGAGCATGCATGGTTTGGAAGGCAATGGAAAAAAAGTAAGGAAAAAAGAAGAAGAAAAACTGAAGGAAGAGAAAAAACAGACACTGAGGAGAGTAATGCTTTAGAGATAGTAACAAAAGTAAATAACACAAAGTTATGGAATGTAAAAAAAACCTGTTAGTCAAAATCAAACAATGGAAATTTTGCAGACTTTTGAAAAAAAAGTTATAAATACATGCAAAGTCTTCAAGTACTTGGTAAATTGTCTATTGACAGAAATTTGTCATAGATATTCATTATCGCTACCTATATATCATTGAAGGGAGGTGTTTACCATATGGTGTTTCTGTTCCTGGTGTATACACCCAGCTGTATCTCCCTGCATACATGAAGTGGTAATAATACACAGGTGCTGAACTCTTCTGAGCAACTATCTTGGCAGCGCGATCGACTGGGAATATGACAAGTGAGTCAGAGTATGCCTGTAAAAGTGAAGCAGAAATAAGAATAGACCACAAGAATTATAATTCTATCACAACTAAAGAAGTATAAACAAAGTACAGTTTATTTGACTACAAGCTGACAAGATTGGAGTTACACTGAAAAAGTTTCATCTGGGAGTAGAACTACATTACAATAAAACATAACATGTGATTGTTTAGCTACTAAATCAGATCACTGATAAAGTCTACCTAAAATAATGGACAAAATTTAAAACTATGTTTTATATCTTGCTGCATTTTAGAAGAATTTAATGAAAACTTCATCAGATACAATTACAGCTGTTCCAGTGCAGTTGTATACCTGTCTCTCCAAACCTGCCTAATTTTCTGTATCACAAATGTCATATTATGTTAGAACATTCTCAATTTAAGTTTGATCCTCAGTATTATCATCTGTTTGAATCGAAGTTCATAAATATTTTGATTTTCCTCATGATTTTTTTCACATTGATAGAGAGCATACAGGGGAGGATAACAGCAGGAACATTGGTACCTGACTCACGAATGAGTAGTTCAGATCCAGCCACTCAACACCAGAGTTTGAAATCAGGAAAGCAGTTCACCAACTCTAAATGGCTCTCTGTTGTTCTCCATCCTCTTTCACAGCACCCTCCCATTTTCTGTTACTATTCTGAGTTATCTATTTATTAAAATCTATCTCCCATTTTGCAGTTTTAATTCCATTAAAAGTATGGTGACTGTTTCCTCATTTACTGTTGACCTATCTCCCCCCATCCCCCATCAATAGTCTGTTCTTGTTCAGTTTATCTCACATTTATTCAATCAGCATCCCAGCTCTGAATGTTATAAGACTTTATTGTTTTTTTCTTATTTTTCAATTATGTTTTATCAGTTTCTGGTAGTAAGTTACTAATATTCAAAAATCGTATTTGATTATTGGTTCATTTTTATCACAGTCTCTTTTCCTTCATCATGTATCTCTTTTCATGAAGTGCTTCACCTGCTTTACAATTGCGTCTAGCATCTATAGTCCTCAATGCATATTTTTCCTCCTGTTTTGATAGATACTGATGAAGGACTTGAAAAACACTTTTATTAATCACCAAAAATCTGCTGCAAGGACATATTCTTCAATGTAAAGAATAGTTTAGATCAGAAGATTATCTTTTGTCAACTTATTTACAGGATGTAGCAGAAAGGTATGTTCAAGCTTTCAGGGAACATTCCTCACACATAGAGGAAGAAAATGTGTTACATGGATGTGGGTCCAGAAAAACTTTATTTCCATGTTTGAGTTCATTTTCCACAGCATGGATAAGTTTCTCTGTTGAGCCTGGGTTGAGGCTCTAACTGTCACCAACAATGCCAGCCCAAAAGTTGTTGATAATGCAGTTGCACAATTTCACAAGGATTCTTGATAGCCCACACATGCTGATTGTGAGAATTGCATTGAGATCAAGATGAAGTGAAGCCTCATCCATGATTAGCACATTTGTAATAAGGTGAGGGTTGATCCATTGTTGAATTAACATTCACGAAAGTGTAGCCATGGAACAAAAACAACTGCTGATAGTGCCTGCACACATTGTATGTGGTATACATACAGCAGGTTCCCATGTCAATCATCTGGCTAGCAATACTCATTGGAGCTAATTGTCTTATGGTGACATTAGTGTTGTTGTCAACTGCACGGAGAAGGTCCTCTCCAGTTGAATGTCCCAATCCTTGTAGGCCTCCCCCAGTTGCAAATAGTATGCTTAAGTATCCCTAACACAACAATCAGTTGCTTCAAATGTCCTCCTCTTGGAGCACCATCATTCTGGAAATATATTGTGATACAAACATTGAGCACCATGGATATTAGCCAGTCAGTTAGTAGTTGATGTGGAGACACAGCATCGTTGTTACAGATAGTTTGTAAAAATCAGTTTATAGATGTTGGCCACTGATGAATCGTGTGTACGATTGGAGTTAACCCCCTCGGCATCAGTTAAGGCCTGAGGATGGTGTACACAAGCACTGAAACTGTTAGCCATATAATAAATAACATCACAAGGATGACTGTAGGTGTCCCATTTTATTAAATACGGCTATTACCATCTAATAATCTGCTCAGAAAATGAGAAGCTGCCAGTCCTGCATTAGAATACACTTTCATTGCACTGTACTGGAAACCAAGTCATGATAAACACTAAAAAGTTCATGCTGCATGCTTGATGCTGCTAGAACAGTGAAATTAGTCGCATGCCAACAGAAGCAATGAAGTAAGTCGCAAGTGAAGATTACCTTTGTTAAATTGGAACAACAACATGGTGGTGAACCTAAGAATTACAGCGTACTGTATATTCTAACTAAATGTAACCAACATGGTATTTTAAACATTTTGTGTAAGAAAATGTTTCATGTAATGAGGGAACATTCTGTTTCTGTGTGTTTCACGTGATTATTTGATTATGAAGAGAAGTAGAAAATGAGCTCTAATATGTAAATAAAGTGTTTCTGGGCCCATGTCCATATAACACATTTTATTCTTCTATGTGTAAGGAATGTGTCCTGATAGTTTGGCTATACCATTTTGTTACACGCTGTATGTATGTAAACTTATTAGTTGCATTATCTGCGAGATTGTGCAAATAAGTTGTTGTTGTAACTAATGTTTTTGAGGAAGGTTCCGTGGAGGGGAAAAAATCCATACTGTTGTAAACATAAAACCCTGTATTCATGTCACCTTACATGTTTCATTTGCTTGATGATTAATCATGTCATGTCATCCTCAAAAAAGTAGAAGCTGTGGAACACTGCATGCAAATAATTCGAAAGAAGATAGTTGAGAAATTTTGAAATCTATACAATTAGTTTTGCTGTCGAATACATGACTGAACAACCCAAAAATTTCAATGCATTCTGTTTCAGTATCCGGCAAACAGTCACTTCTCTTCTGTCATAAATATTGTTAATATTATGAGTAATTTCCTTTTTATTTTAATTTTGTACAATTATGCACAGGCTAGCTTCAACAGATCGGTATTGCCATCATTCTCATACATCATAGTATTTAAAATTTTCTAAATATTTTTATATTCTGCTCAAGAGCTGAAGCAGAATAATTCATTTAAAAAAGAGGTTATTTACTAATCTCTTCTTCTGGGATTAGTTTCAATTCTGTGTTACAGTTTATTGTGGAAGCCACCCTATTTCCTATTATGAAGGTACAAATTCTGTACAGCACTTATATTTGCTGAGTCTCAGATTCAGACACATCTGATGACCATTCCACAAACATAAAAGGCTGATTCATCAGTAAAGGCCATCTTCTCTAAGAAAATCTCTTTCTAATCCCAAAACAAAATAACCTCTTTGGCAAACTGCATACTTTATAGCTTTTCGAGATGCTTCATAACACTGTAAGGCTGCAATAAATGAATTCATGTCTTAGGAAGTACAGTTTAATTTGGTCACAGCTGTTTAACTGTTTTGTGTTTAATATTTTTTTTGGGCAATCTCTTGGAGTTTGCAGAAAGGTCTTAAAGAATTTACAGTACTACCTGTTCCGTGTTTTAAGTTCAATGTTACAACTAACTTTAAATATATAAAAAAAGTTTTCTTATACTGGCTCAATATATCATTATATATTTCTGTTTTTGGAACATTACATTATTTCTTGTCTTTCTCCAAATGAAACAGCATTCAAACTGCCACTGACGTATATGTACAAAGAAAGTAATTCCTCAAAAACAGCATCTGCTTGATAAAGATATTCCTATTCATCCTGTAAATTACCACTCCATACATGAATATAACCTCTACTTATGCCTAATATCAACCGCTTACTACTGTACCCAAGCTTTATGGCATACCCTCACTCACGGACAACTCTGCAAAACGAACAATGCAAAGCACACTCCAAAAAGTGTGAATGCTGATAGTGGTACTGTGTTGGTGAAAATCTGCATAGTTATACTTCTCTGGACATTATTTGACATTAACCGCTCTACTATTTTCTTTGTGTCAGAATTATATCCTGAAGTCTACTTGTTTTATACACATAAATACTGTTGCTCAAATTTTATTGTTGTTTAGTCATTCATTCCTGTAAATGAAGAAAATAATAAAAATGGTTGCAGTGTAAGTCTCTTATCAGAATGTTGAGTTGGTGAAACAGTTGTAAACTGGACATCACAAAACCCTTGTGCGATTTTTATATAAGTTGTGCCATATACTTACAAATACAGTGAATGTAGCTAGTTTCTTACTTACTTGTCCAAGCCCAGTTTCAGAGTCATTTGTTATTGGTTTGTCTTGAAGATAAAACTTCCTCAGCTCTCTGCTGACTTCTAGTGAGTGTGGTGTATCTCGCTCATAAATAAATGAAATTGGGAATACTGTCTCATAATTTTCTGTCATATTTTCTGCCAGACCATTGTAGAGAATCTCTGAAATATTAAATAATTGTAGTTTAAGGTAAAGCATATTAGCAAACATTAAGTCTGCATTAACTGCCATTTTTTTCTTAAACACAAGTTGAAAATTAAAAAAACAAAAATGAATGCCCTAAAAGAATGGTTCTGAAACAGTAAACTGTTAATTGCAAATTTTGAACACCATACTGTACAGACTCATAATCGCTGGATAATACACCTGTGGACACATTGTAGTGGACATCGGTTTTAGTACCACTGTAGCCTCCTTTAACTAAACACCTGACCTGACATCTTGCATGAGGATTTCTACTGAAATGATGAATACCATCTTGGAATACACAGTGAAATGGAGCTCAGTTCCCAATTGAGAACTGGTTAAAAAGATTCCACATAACAACACTCAACTATGATGTGTCATTGCAGTATCTGATATACCCCACACTTTCCATGTGAAGACAAACAGCCATCCATGAGCTCAAACTACAACTACCAATTTTGCTATATTATATGGAGTGTTGCATGTGATGAAATTTAAGTAGTAGTCTGATGAACAGAACTCTTTCTTGCATTCTATCTACCAGCTCCAAGCAGTCTTTGTTGACACTCAAGATGCAACATTGTTCTTACTCTTGCCCATGTCACCTAAATTTACATCTATACTCTATGAATTACTGTGAATTGTGTGTCAGAATTTACTTTTTGTTATATTCTGAATTAACATTACTTCTTGTTCCATTTACTTACTGTGTGTGGGAAGAATGATTGCTAGTACGCATTTGTGTGAGATGTAATTTCATTAAATTTTTCTACATGATCTCTATGTTTATTCAGTAATTAATTTTAATTATTATTTTTTTAGAAATATCAGGTAATCCTTAGTGCAGATTACTTACCCAAAGCTTTCCAGGAGAATTCGTCTTTGGTGGTTCCTGTTATCAATGGAACTTGAGCAAAATCTCCAGAGAGTAGTTGTTCAGTGGGATCTACAGTTATGAATCTGTCAGCCCCATCTCCAAAATCTTTTTCAACAATGACACCAAATACAACCATAGGATCCCAACCCCATTCCTATAAAAGTAATAGAAAACAAGGAGTTAACTACACTGCATTGTCTTAGGCTTACACTGTTTTTAAGCAATGCACATTGTAATTATTTGTGAGACATTCCTTTAAAAAAAGCCATCACTTTTCTGAGTATATGAAACAGAATAGAAGAACCAGGAATATCTTTGAAACTGAGCAAACCAACTGTAGTCTGATTGAAATTATTTGATAGTTGTCATCTGTCGCTTGCCATTCAGTGTTGCCAGCTACCACTCAGTTATATGCAACACAGAAACACAGAGGGCACTTCACAAATGCTGTTAATTTGTAAGGTAGAGCAAAGTTGGAAGCAGCCATGGCAATGGAAATGCAAGATGCTCTGTCAACTGCTGATTTTAAGTGGCCACTGACTGAACTGTGACAACAACCTCACGATTTGTGGTCAACATTCTGTGGCAGAACTATCACTTTATTCATGCCAATTAAAGCTAATTTCTATGAGCAAACTCAAGACAGAAAAATTTCAGTTTCAGCACTAAACAACGAACTGTAATTTCTCGCGGTCATCCATTAGTTACCTGAAACTATCCTTACATTGGCTACACAAACTGCCACTTAACCAACCAATGAACATTCCTGTTTGGGACTTGGTTGTAGATTATAGGTGTTACTGGCAAATTCCAAATGAAAAAAGAATGATAGGAAGAAAAATAAGGGCAAATAAAATTGTCAATACATTAATTAAAATAATGTGGCAAAGTATTAGAAAATAAAAAAAATACATCTAAATCAATTAACTGCAAAAGTAATAATTACAATATTTTGCTTAGATTTAGAAATAAAAAGTTCGCTGTCCTTCATGTGTTTGAAAGCCACAACTTTCCACACAACAAGTTCATGTGCTTACCACTACACTACAACACTCCCATGCTCAATGCTGTTCATTTGTGACTCCTATTCCAGTAGCAACGATGAACTGCAACCTTCAAAAATTTGGCTTCACGTAATGTTGTGCAACCTCCCCCCATGAACCATGGACCCTGCCGTTGGTGGAGAGGCTTGCGTGCCTCAGCGATACAGATAGCCATACCGTAGGTGCAACCACAACGGAGGGGTATCTGTTGAGAAGCCAGACAAACATGTGGTTCCTGAACAGGGGCAGCAGCCTTTTCAGTAGTTGCAGGGGCAACAGTCTGGATGATTGACTGATCTGGCCTTGTAACACTAACCAAAACGGCCTTGCTGTGCTGGTACTGCAAACGGCTGAAAGCAAGGGGACACTACGGCTGTAATTTTTCCCGAGGGCATGCAGCTTTACTGTATGATTAAACGATGATGGCGTCCCCTTGGGTAAAATATTCTGGAGGTAAAATAGTCCCCCATTTGGATCTCCGGGCGGGGACTACTCAAGAGGATGTCGTTATCAGGAGAAAGAAAACTGGCGTTCTACGGATCGGAGCGTGGAATGTCAGATCCCTTAACCGGGCAGGTAGGTTAGAAAATTTAAAAAGGGAAATGGCTAGGTTAAAGTTAGATATAGTGGGAATTGGTGAAGTTCGGTGGCAGGAGGAACAAGACTTCTGGTCAGGTGATTACAAAGTTATAAACACAAAATCAACTAGGGGTAATGCAGGAATAGGTTTAATAATGAATAAGAAAATAGGAATGCGGGTAAGCTACTACAAACAGCATAATGAACGCATTATTGTGGCCAAGATAGATATGAAGCCCACACCTACTACAGTAGTACAAGTTTATATGCCAACTAGCTCTGCAGATGATGAAGAAATTGAAGAAATGTACGATGAAATAAAAGAAATTATTCAGATAGTGAAGGGAGACGAAAAAATTTAATAGTCATGGGTGACTGGAATTCGGTAGTAGGAAAAGGGAGAGAAGGAAACGTAGTAGGTGAATATGGACTGGGGCAAAGAAATGAAAGAGGAAGCCGCCTGGTAGAATTTTGCACAGAGCACAACTTAATCATAGGTAACACTTGGTTCAAGAATCACAAAAGAAGGCTGTATACATGGAAGAAGCCTGCAGATACTAAAAGGTATCAGATAGATTATATAATGCTAAGACAGAGATTTAGGAACCAGGTTTTAAATTGTAAGACATTTCCAGGGGCAGATGTGGACTCTGACCACAATCTATTGGTTATGACCTGTAGATTAAAACTGAAGAAACTGCAAAAAGATGGGAATTTAAGAAGATGGGACATGGATAAACTAAAAGAACCAGAGGTTGTTCAGAGATTCAGGGAGAGCATAAGAGAGCAATTGACAGGAATTGGGGAAAGAAATACAGTAGAAGAAGAATGGGTAGCTTTGAGGGATGAAGTAGTGAAGGCAGCAGAGGATCAAGTAAGTAAAAATACGAGGGCTAGTAGAAAACCTTGGGTAACAGAAGAAATATTGAATTTAATTGATGAAAGGAGAAAATATAAAAATGCAGTAAATGAAGCAGGCAAAAAGGAATACAGACGTGTCAAAAATGAGATCGACAGGAAGTGCAAAATGGCTAAGCACTGATGGCTAGAGGACAAATGTAAGGATGTGGAGGCTTATCTCACTAGGGGTAATATAGATACTGCCTACAGGAAAATTAAAGAGACCTTTGGAGATAAGAGAACCACTTGTATGAACATCAAGAGCTCAGATTGAAACCCAGTTCTAAGCAAAGAGGGGAAAGCAGAAAGGTGGATGGAGTAAATAGAGGGTCTATACAAGGGCGATGTACTTGAGGACAATATTATGGAAATGGAAGAGGATGTAGATGAAGATGAAATGGGAGTTATGATACTGCATGTAGAGTTTGACAGAGCACTGAAAGACCTGAGTCGAAACAAGGCCCCCGGAGTATACAACATTCCATTGGAACTACTGACGGCCTTGGAAGAGCCAGTCCTGACAAAACTCTACCATCTGGTGAGCAAGATGTATGAGACAGGCGAAATACCCTCAGATTCAAGAAGAATATAATAATTCCAATCCCAAAGAAAGCAGGTGTTGACAGATGTGAAAATTACCGAACTATCAGTTCAATAAGTCACAGCTGCAAAATAGTAACGCGAACTCTTTACAGACGAATGGAAAAACTAGTCGAAGCCGACCTCGGGGAAGATCAGTTTGGATTCCGTAGAAATGTTGGAACACATGAGGCAATACTGACCCTACGGCTTATCTTAGAAGCTAGATTAAGGAAGGGCAAACCTATGTTTCTAGCATTTGTAGACTTAGAGAAAGCTTTTGACAATGTTGATTGGAATACTCTCTTTCAAATTCTGAAGGTGGCAGGGGTAAAATACAGGGAGCGAGAGGCTATTTACAATTTGTACAGAAACCAGATGGCAGTTATAAGAGTCGAGGGACATGAAAGGGAAGCAGTGGTTGGGAAGAGAGTGAGACAGGGTTATAGTCTCTCCCTGATGTTATCCAATCTGTAAATTGAGCAAGCACTAAAGGAAACAAAAGAAAAATTTGGAGTAGGTATTAAAATCCATGGAGAGGAAATAAAAAAGTTGAGGTTCGCCGATGACATCGTAATTCTGTCAGAGACAGCAAAGGACTTGGAAGAGCAGTTGAGTGGCATGGATAGTGTCTTGAAAAGAGGATACAAGATGAACATCAATAAAAGCAAAATGAGGATAATGGAATGTAGTCGAATTAAGTCGGGTGATGGTGAGGGAATTAGATTAGGAAATGAGATACTTAAAGTAGTAAAGGAGTTTTGCTATTTGGGGAGCAAAATAACTGATGATTGTCGAAGTAGAGAGGATATAAAATGTAGACTGGCAATGCCAAGGAAAGCGTTTCTGATTAAGAGAAATTTGTTAACATCGAGTATAGATTTAAGTGTCAGGAAGTCATTTCTGAAAGTATTTGTATGGAGTGTAGCCATGTATGGAAGTGAAACATGGACGATAAATAGTTTGGACAAGAAGAAAATAGAAGCTTTCAAAATGTGGCGCTACAGAAGAATGCTGAAGATTAGATGGGTAGATCACATAACTAATGAGGAAGTATTGAATAGGATTGGGGAGAAGAGAAGTTTGTGGCACAACTTGACCAGAAGAAGGGATCGGTTGGTAGGACATGTTCTGAGGCATCAAGGAATCACCATTTTAGTATTGGAGGGCAGCGTAGAGGGAAAAAATCGTAGAGGGAGCCCAAGAGATGACTACACTAAGCAGATTCAGAAGGATGTGGGTTACAGTGGGTACTGGGATATGAAGAAGCTTGCACAGGATAGAGCAGCATACAGAGCTGCATCAAACCAGTCTCAGGACTGAAGACCACAACAACAACAACAACAATGTTGTGCAAAACTTTTAATGTACCAATCTCTGTGATTATAATATATGTAACACTGAACCCCGTCTTGTGCAGAAAGCTCTAGTGCCATGTATGAAACACATGCATCTCGTATGTGTGTGTGTGGGGGGGGGGGGGGGGGGGGGGTTGAACTGACCAATTGTTGAGGCAGTTTGGCAACAGGAAATGGTTCGGGGGTGGTGATGAGTGCTCAGATTGGAGAATCAGCCCGTGAAGAGTCATCTGTCAAGTTATTTTAATCAGACTATAGAATTTGCGTTGAGGAAACTAAGTGTTCGGTGAAAGATGAAGGCAGAGAATATGAATGTTTTATATTGAATATGGGTGTGAAGTATAGACTGCAGCTTCCCTAGCCTATTTAATCTGATACTGGAGAAGACACTAAAAAAGGCATCATTGATTTGCAGAGATTTCAGCATAGATGATAAAGTGAAATTATTAGCTTTTGTCAAAAGTACTATTCTTGTATCAGAGGAGGATGATGGACTATAAAAGACAGCTACAATGTTAGTTGAGGAGGCATAAAAAGTGGGTTTGAAATCTATGGAAGAGGAATGTTATGTATGATAACAAAAAAGGCAGATAAATAAGAAGAGGAAATAGTAGAGATGGGAAGAATTTTGTTTATGAAGACTGGATCCTTTGAATACCTAGGAAATACTGTTAAGTGGAGTAAATAATGCAGAGAAGAAAATAATGAACCATATAAGATCTACAAGAATTGCACATTTGCAATGAATAAACTATTCACTAGTCAAAAGCTAAAAAAGACATCAAAACCAAGTATTTTCAAGGCAACTGTCTTAACATACATGACCGAGATGTGAATACTGACAGGGAAGATAGAGAGGAAAATTATCATCTTCAAAAACAAAGTTTTGAAAAGTTTTGAACCAATTTTTAGGCATATAATTTCAGCAGAAGAAAGAACACAGAAACCTATGCATTGTACAATGAGCAAGATGTGACGGTAGGAACAAGAAACAGATAGATTGAATGGATGGGACATGTACTGAGAAGGGATGGTAAAAAAAAAGTGCTAGAAGGGAAGCCACAAGGAAGGAGATGCCTTGGTGGGTCAAAGTTGAGATGGCAGGATGGAGTCAGAAAAGCTATAGCCAGAATGGGAACTCACAGTAGCATGGATGAAAACCAAAAATGATAGAAGAGGCAAAAGACTGAGGCGATAACTCAACTTTGGTTCATGTGGCCATGTAGATAGGGTACAATAGGAAACATTCTTAAAATAGAAGTGACGAACATTGGCATTATACACAATTAAGATAACTGGACAAATTAGCAGAAAGATTTAAAATTGTCAGTTCCCTTTCAAACTATATTAATAAATTAATCTCTCTTTCCTAATATTTATCTTGTTATATGGGGTGCCCTGTTTTCATGCCTTATCAGATTTATTTTTATTATTTTAACTTATTTGCTGGATGCCCTTCCCATCTCAACAGTCTTCAATTAACCTATGGGAGGAAAACCATGTCTGTGATTCATGTAAACATTGTTCTGTATTTTATCATATGTTAGCTGTTTGTCTATGGTATTTCTGGAGGTGGAGATTGGGAACCAGCCTAGAATTCACCTAAGCAAGTGTGAGAAACTACACTTAGGCAGGCTGGTGTACCAGACCAACAGTCGTTAATCCACTGTGCAGCTTCTATCTGGGCCAGGTGCACTTCCCTGTTTCACAAGATAGTGCACTGCATGTTAAGCTATACAAGCACATCATTATCTGTACACTTAATAAAAAACATTCAATTCACCTTGCAGTATATCAAAATAGTTAAATCAGTTACACTCTTTTTGCCTACAAACAATATTTTGTAGATATGAATGAAACATACTAGTTCATGACTTTGTTAAGTATATAACAAAAATAGCTGACAGTAAATGTTTAAAATAAACAACTAGTTATGAGAGATGCATGATGCTTCTCACTGCCATTCCCCAGTATTGACAATTTTCTGGTCTATTAGCATGTGTGACAATATAAAATCTTTTGTTTGATTTTATTATGTTCTTAATAAGAACATAACACTTACAAAAAACTGTGGTAGTGTTTCTGCAATCTCTATGGCATCTTTTCCTTTCAGACAATTAACAATCTGCTCTGATGATGTGTCAGGGCAGTTTAGCATTCTTGCTTGCTTCTTGGCTTGTTGCAATGGGTCCTTTATAACAATTGATTGAACAGCTGCACTCATTGCAATTCCTTTGTGAAACAAGCCTGTAAAAGCGATTTGATGATTATATAGCAACTTTAAATATTTTTGTAGCACTGAAAAAAAAACAGAGATGTTATCTAGAAACGGATCACCTTCTAATTAATAGTAATATTTGCCATGGTGGCACAGAGAAAAGCAAGTGCCGGAATATAGTTCACTGTATTTAGTCTCAGTTGCACATTACAATGTTTTGATGACTGGTTTCAGATGAAAAGCATCCATTATCAAGTATCAGAAGCTTTTGTTTTAGGTTGCAAAAACAGCTAAGGTCATACACGCCCATGTCAAAACCTTATAACACGAAGGAGAACAAGGAGTTAAAAGCAATTACACATTAAGCCCAATCAACAGAAGGAAAGACAACTAAAAACAGGGACTTGCTCTGGGAAAAAGCGCCATAAAATGAGCCTTAAGGACAATGGAGGTCCTGAACTAAAGATTAAATGTCCTTCACCATATTGCTACAATGGATAAAAAGTAAAAGTGGTTGACAGTCTGTGCATCATTCGCTAAAACTGCCAATAGTTCTGACGGCAAACATAAATTAGAACATAAGTACTTAAAAGAATGGCATTCTGTCAGGAAATGATACACCATCAAAGGTTGAGGACAATGAGCACAAAGTGGTGGGGAACGAATGGCGATGGCCAAAAAGGCAGTGCCCAAAATGCAACCTAGCTAAAATGATCTGGTGACGAGAGGGCCGAGAGGTGTTCAGCCAAGCTGTTAGGAGGTTTAATTCCCTGGAGCTTATTCCCATGAAGGGAAGACCACTAGTCATGCCAAAGTGATACCACCTGCCGACAGATGGCAACACACAGATCATTGGATGGAATGGAAGAACTAGTGGGCTGAGATACAAGGACTGCAACATTGGCAGCAGTGTCAGTGGCCTCGTCCCCTGTAGGACCGACATGATCAGGAACCCACATGAACATCACAGTGACTCCATCAAGAGTGAGCAAGTGAAAGTTCTCCTGGACACATTGCACTAAGGGATGGACGGTGTACAGCACACACAGGTCCCGAAGTGCTGAGAGAGTTGGAGCAGATGACACAATTGAAAAGCCTGCTCACCAGATGTACTGCTTGGTCTGATACAGGACGAAGAGCTCTTTTGTAAATACTGAGCAGTGCTCCAGAAGCTTATACCGAAAATCATCGGTGCCAATGACGAAGGCACACTCGACACCATGGTCAGTCCAAGAGCCATCAGTGTACACAAAGGTACTACCACAAAGTTCTGTGTGAAGGTCAAGAAACATATGGCAACAGAGCAAGTTTCAAGTGGTGTCCTTAGGAAGTGAATGAAATCCAAGGTGAACAGGAGCCACCACACAAAGTCAAAGTGATGAAGGGGTCACACCCACTGGAAAAATGGCAGATAGCGTGAAATTAAGCTGCCAAAGCAATAGCTGAAAGCAAACTCCAGAAGGTAACAGAGAAAAGGGACGTGCCCCATACTGGCGATCAAAGGAGTCATCGAGGAAAGAGGCAGACAGACGGCCTGCGTATCTGTTGCAGAGAAAGTCACAGCAGTATGACAGCAGGAGTTTGACAGCTTCTGCATACAGACTCTCAACCAGGCCAGTGTAAAAGGTGCCAGTGGCCAAACGGATTCCATGATGATGGATTGTATTGAGACAGCATAAAATGGATGAACATGCAGATGCATAAATGAAACACCCATAGTCTATTTTCAAATAAACAAGGGACCAGTACAATCGGAGGAGGCTGGTTCGATCTGCTCCCCAGAGAGTATCGCTGAGAACACACAGGACACTGAGGGACCGTTTATAGCAGTGGCCAGGTAAGACACATGGGAGGATCATGAAAGTTTCCTATTGATCATGAGCCCCAGGATTTTTGTAGTTTCAACAAACAGAAGAGCAACAGGCCCAAGATGTAAAGACAGTGGAAGAAACCAATTGCACTGCCAGAAATTCATACAAACTGTTTTGTCAGTGGAAAAATGAAAGCCATTGTCAATGATTCACGAGTAAAGATGCATTGCTGAGGACACCGCTCAATGAGACAAGTCTGTGGAGAACTGCAATAGATGACAAAATTGTCAACGAAAAGAGAGCCGGAGATGCCTGGTGGGAGACAGGCCATAACACTGTTAATGGTGACAGCAAAGAGGACGACACTCAGGATGGAACCTGAGGCACACCATTTTCATTGCTAAAGGTTTCTGAGAAGGCAGAACCCACATGTACCTTGAAAACTCTGTCTTTTAAAAATTCTTGAAGGAAGCCCCATGTGTAGAGAGTACAGAGGAGATCAGTCCTCCAGCAGGTGGTGTCAGAAGATGATGAGGCCACCACTGTGTCACAGAGATATCTCTGTGATGAAATAATGGCTTCATCAGCATTTGCATCTTCATATTATCTGACTTTTTATATCAAAGTTCAGTTTAAACTGGATTTAATAACTGTTTACTTTACGTGCACTGCCCCAGAAGATAATTCTGTAAGACAATGGGGAGCGAAAATATGCAAAATAAGCTAACTTTCTTGTCTTTACGTCAACATATTGAGAGGTGCTTCATATGCTATAACAAATTGAATTGAATGTCATTAGTTTATCCATGTGTTGACTCCATTTTAAATTCCTACCTATTTAGACCCCAAGTAATTTTACAAACTGTACTTCATTCATTGTATGGCCATTAATGTCTATTCTGGTGCTAAAAGATCATTATTCTATTTTCAAAGTGCATAATATGAGTTATTGTGAGAGTAACAAACTGTTAGCTGTGAACCACTTTTAGGCCTGTTCACCTATCATTGGAGTTGTATCTGCTAAGGGAGTTTGAACCCTTAGTTAGTATGCTTGTGTCACTAATAAACATTACAGTTTTTGAAGTGTCCTTTTAAGAGTGGATGCAGTACCGATCCATGTGGTACATCACATGTTAGCATGTCCCATTGTCAGGTTATTTTCATGCCTGAGGTAGAGTCCGTTAATGAGACCCTCAGCTTTCTGCTATAGAGGGAAGATTCCAATCATGCAAGACAATTGCCATTAATGTCTTAACACTTAAGTTAGCTAGGAAGATTTTTGTGATATGCACAATAAAATACTTTGGCAAGGCAGTAGAATATACCAACAGGACAATTTTTCATGCTTAGCTCTATTAGCACTTCATTTGTGGGGTCTTGTATTGCTTTCTGTGTGGACAACCCTTTATGAAAACCAAATTGAGAGGAAGTTAACTGGTTTTTCTAAGTAAAATAAAATATCATAAGCACATTGTCACATATTGTACCATTTGTGTAGCCAGTCAGTAGAAACTGGGGTATTTCCAGATAGACTAAAACATATGATACCTCTGCCAGTCCACAAAAGTGGAGTGAGGAATGTAATTATTAACTATTAGTTCATCTCTCATTGCTTGTGTTCTCAAAGATATTTGAGAGACAAGTCTATCATAGGATTTATTCCCACGTAATTCAAAATAGCTCAGTGACATCTGCACAGTTAAACTTTCATAAAGGATTCTCCACAGAGAGAGCAATATTTAGCCAGACAGATGAAATTGTAGGTGAACTAATTTCAAAAGGTATCCAGTGGGGATCCTTGGTGAACATGCTAAGGCATTTGTCTTTGTAGACTATAACACACTGTTAAAAAGCTTCCACATTATGGCACCAGAGACTAGCCTTTAACTTGGCTAGAACATTATTTACACAAAAGGAAACAGAGAGTGTTGTTAATGGAGGCAGGTGTAACAATAAACTCAGGGGAAATCCAGTCTCCCAGGGTTTGATCCCTGGGCCACTGATTTTCTTGATCTATGTTAATGATCTACCAATTATAATTAATGACAGAGCTGATGATACAAGTATTCTGATCAAGGCGCCCAACTCCACAGTGCAGGATACATCCCTGACAGACAATAACCACGTACCCAAATGGTCGCAGCAAATACCCTAACCCTAAATTTTTCAAAAACTAGTGTGTATGGTTTCAGGCAACAAATAAAACACTTTAAGTTTCTGAAATGGATTTAACAATCAGAAAATTAATGAAACCATGCGTACAAAACTCTAACAATCGCACATACAGTCTTTTAAAATGGAAGGAACAAATCAATCAGCTGGTCAAGAAAATTAACTCAGCTTGCTTTGCAATGAGAACCATTTCTCACTTTGTTGACAGTGAAATGTGCTGTTATCAGATTTTACGTATTTCCATTTTATACTCTTCTATGGCTTAATCTTCTGGGGAAATGCTGCAAGAGCTGAAAATATCTTCAAAGTTAAAAAAAAATGAGCAGTGATCTACATTTATGGGGTCTCTGACAGAACATCCTGCAGGGGCTTTTCAAATAATTCATGATATTTGCTATTACAGGACAGTCAGTACATATACTCACAGATGATTTCTGTAGCCAACGACATGAAATTATTTCAAAAGCACTGTGACATTCATAGTCATGGCACAAGACAGGTGACAAATTTCCACTAAACCTCTGCAACTCTCACAAAAATATGCAATGGAGTTACTGAGTCAGATATAAAAGTCAACAATAAGCTCCCCATCAGTATAAAAAAGGAAATTAATTACATACAGGTATTCAAAAGGAAACTAAGGACATACCTCACAGATCAAACTTTTGTAATAAAATTAGTGAATTCTTAGAGGTACTAGGCATCCATTAGTGTAAGAACAAAGAAAACAACTTGGTAAAAAGACACTCTTAACAGAAAAAATGTGACATTTTTACTTACGTCATAAAGATATAATTTTGAATTTCATATTGAATATTGATTATAAAATGTAAATTATTTGTGTTATTAGAATAAAAATGTGTACTTTTATTTATTCTACATGCTTAAGCTTACAATTAAATTTATGCCAATAAAATTCTGGCTGTAATGTTACATGCAAACATGCAAACATGCAAAGCGAGTAAAGCAGTATATATGTGACATATAAAATGCACATACAGTTCTATATTATTTCACTTGATTTGTCCTATATTACTAGTACACCATCTGTACAATATGTAATCAACAGGACCAAATAAAAATCAAATCAAGGTTTCAGCTCAAACTATCCTATTATTACATGTTCTTCCTTCCCAAGATTCTTTCCAAGGAGGCCTAAATTAAAGGTGATCTCACTGAGCCCTGCACTTGGATCAGAAATGCTAGTTCCCAGTACCTGGTGATCACTTCCCAAGGAATTTTGAACTGGATTTGAAAAAGTTTTCAACAATTAAGTTCTAATCAATTTCAGTTCATTTAAGAATGGCATATAATGATAATATCTCATTTAAAATTTTGTTGTAACTTACATTATGGATTGAGTTTTAGAAATCTAAGTTGGATTTCTTGTTTCATGTACTGCCTAATATCAAAATAGTGTCAGCAGTGTAGCTTAAACGAGGATACTAACATCCTATAGTTTCAAATTAGGCCATTGCCTTATAAAATGGTAGGATTTTTTCCACCCCTCCTTCAGTTTTCAGTAACTTTTAATTGATTCGGTGAAACCATACATTAAATATACTTTCAAAGAGAATCAATCTATTCATTATTATCCAGTGCTAGCAAGAAAATTTGTTCCATGTTGAGAAAATAATTGAAGAGAATGCCTGTATTAGCTACCAGTATATCAGCAGTTTCAGTGTGTTCTTCACACTGCAGCTTACGTAATATCCTTTATGTGACTACAGTCTGCAGCTATTGGATGTTTTGTCATATGTTGTAGGAACAGGCAGATCAGTTAAAAACTGACAATGAAACATAACTGTATCAACATGACCAAGAAACGCAGAGGCAGTGATGCATCTCTATCTTAGTCACATTAGAAGGTATGGTGGGGAATGTCTTCGCAGACAGCCACAAGAGTCAAGGAGAAGTGCCGAATACTAGCTCTGTATGAGAGGTCATCCCACCATAACGCACTTATTCATTCACTTTTGTTCTCTTTTTAAATTGAAATAAACCACTTCTGTGCATAATTTTGAGTTCCTAGAGCAAATTGCATCTACTTTTGAAAAGTTCTGGAACAGATTACTGAAACAGAATTTTTATTATATATTTTGAACACATTAATTTTTTTAAATGACCTGTTTCAGTGTAACATTAGCCATTCTCATATCTGACTGTATTAATTATGAGAGTAAACCATCCAGCTATCAGCAAACTGTACATGCTACATCACTGTTTAAAATAATGACTATGTTATGCTTTGATGTAGCATGCAAATTTTGCTGAGAATTGCATGGATAACTCCCCGATGTAGTCAGATCTTAGAATGGTTCATGGTGAACTGAATCTGATGATTTTAAAAAATTAATGCAATCAGGACAGACCATGGATAAGCTGTTTTACAACCAGTAAATGTGGATTTTATCAAAGGACCATATCATCATTTTTGAAAATTTCTCTGAGAAGATGTATCAACACATCCTTGAGAGATATTTCTCGTGGTGAGTTCTGTACAGGCTAGAGTGAGAATGAATAGATGAATTAGTGCGACTACTTGAAAGAGGCTTCTTTCAGAAGAGGTAATCAAATATTTTTATGAAGTATTTATTACTTTCTAAAATGTTCATAATGATCCTACAGTGATACAATTTTTAGGCCACTTGATACTGTAGAATCTTTGTGAAAAGGAGTGTACAATAAAATTGGGAAATTTGGTCATAGATCAAAGCAAATCAAGAGGACTTTTCCATTATATCCTGTGAGATCTTGCACCTCTTCAGATATATCACCAACAATGAGCTACTGATTTCTGCGTTCTCACTAGCTACAAACTTGGCGTATATCTCTTTGACAACAGGCTATTTTGCATTAAAATAATAATAATGTGGCTCTCACATTGACAGCTCATTTTATCTGATGTGTCATAGTGAACTCTACTGGAACACCTTCAAAGTGTTCAACTAAATGACTATATCAAAGACAGTGTTGCATGTAAAATGACAGTTTGTAATCCTCTGTGTGAACTTGAATGTATGCAATTTTTCCATCTCTATTATTTTGTGAGATAAATATTTAGGCAGGAGTAATAGGTTGTGTGGCTCTTCTTGGAAGCTATGCTTTCATAATTTTAACACTAAAACTTTTCCATGATGCCCTCTGCCTGTCTTACAGCAGCTGCCGCTGGAGTTTAGTCAGCATCTCTATGATGCCATTGTACTTATAAAACAAATTCATGATGAAACATGGTGCCTTCCTGTGGGTCTTCTTTATCTGCTGTATTAATTCTATCCTGTAAGGACCCATTCATTTAAGTGGTATTTTGTTAAGTGACCTCCTTTACGGGTGAAATACATTACCCTACAATGTTTTCAATGAATCTCAGTGTGACACCTGCCTTTCCTGTATTTCATTTTGTGTGGTCATTCTACTTAAGTTTATTCTGGACACAAAATTCCCAGATATTTTATAGTTATTCCTTTTTCCAGTGATTCATTGCCAGTAATGTGTTCAAACATTAATGAGTCTTCCCTCTTCTTTATGTGTGGTTATCTTGAGGGCCATCTACATCTGTACCCTGCATACCACTGTGTGACGCATAGCAGAGGGTCATCTGCAGATCTTCCTGTATTTTGCTGTAGTTTTGCACCTTTGGGATATTTCTGTATACAAGAGCATCTGTGAACAGCCTCATGGATCTTCTGATGTTTTCATGTCTGATAATGTCTCCCCCATTATGATCAGTGTGCTGTGTTCTAGATGTAGTCCAATAGGGCTCATATTTTCTTTTGATGTGGCAGTGTTGGACAGTATGAAAGTCTTCTACAAGTTACGGGATACAGTATCAACTTGGGTACCATCTTCATCTCATTGATGAATAGAGTGAGATGTATTTCACAAGAGTGCTGCTTGTGGAATCGATATTAATTAGCACAGAGGGCATTCTTGGTCTCTAGCAAAAATCATGTTCCACATTTCTGCAAGCAATTGATTTAAGTGACATAAGCCTACTGTTTACATTCTTGAAAACAGGAATGATCTGTACTATATCGCAATCCCTTGGCTTTCTTTATTACTCTAGTGACCTATGAGGAACTGCTGCTAGAAGAGAAAGAAGTTCTTTCACGTAATCTACATGTAATCATATAGATATCCCATCAGGCACATTCGACATTTCTCTGTTGAGCAATGTTAGTTGATTTTCTGTTCAGCAGTCACTTACCTACATGTCTGTCATTTCAGAATCCATTCAACAATACTGAAGAGGAACAATAGTACAATCCACAGTGGAACAATTTTGATAGACCAAATTTGGTATTTTATCTCCTACTTTATATACTTTATATTAGCCTTTGTTTCAGTGCCACTGTGATTATTGGTCCTCAAAACTGCTGTCAGTAATATGAAAAATGCTGTACTTTGACCTTGTTATGTTTAAAAAAAAACAAAATTTCATTTTATTTCAATTTCCATTTTCAGATTTCTATTCAACATGGTACTCTTTTTCCCTGCATTTAATAAACATTTTGTTAAGTTCACGATCTGTACGAGGGTAAGTCAATTATTATCTGCAATTTAGTTATGTTTTTGTTTATTTTGGTAACACAGTCATTTTACATTGATGATGCATGCTTTGTTTATTTGTTACTATATCTTTGCAATTTTCAAGCTGCTGTGTTAGTTTTGTTGTTACTGCCATGTTATTAATCATGGCTACTCCGCTGTCTATTTGCACCAAAGAAGAGCAACATTCAGTGATCCGTTTTTTGTGGTCGGAAGGCATATCAGGGGCCAAAAATTATCGAAGACTTTCAGTACAGTACAGGAACAGTGTTTTGCCACAACGGATTGTCCACAAATGGATTGAAAAATTCTGAAATGGTCGCACAAGTATTACGCACGTTGAAGGAGTTGGACGACTGTTTACCCCCATAAATGAAGAAACCATTGACAATTCACATGAAATGATTCTCTTAGACAGACAAATAACTATTAACAAAGTGGCACATCATCATCTGCAAATTACTCTTGGTTATGCCTATGAAATCATCCTCAACAGACTTGGGTTTCATAAAGTTTGTGCAAGATGGGTACCAAAATAACTCACACAGTTGCATAAACAAACACACTTGGACACTGCTGAAATGCTCCAGAAACTCATGTTTGAAGTACTGGATCATTCTCCATATAGTCCCGATCTTGCCCCTTCTGACTATCACTAGTTTGGTCCACTCAAAAAGGCATTAAGGGGCCGTCGATTTGCCTCAGACGAAACAGTGAAAGAAGCGGTGCATTCCTGGCTCGCAGATCAACCAAGAACCTTCTTCTATGAGGGCATCAGGAAGCTTGTACAACAATGGACCAAGTGCATTGAAATGCCGGGAGACTATGTTAAAAATGATGTTCTTGTAAGTTTCCTATTTGATTTCAATAAAATTTTATAACTACTTTGTGGATAATAATTGACTTACCCTTGTACTTACTACCTTATAATATCAGTATTATGATAATTGCTATATACCTCTAGACATTGGAGACAGCATGTGCAGATATACACTGATGGACCCTGCACTGTAACCACTGACTGTCACATTGTCTGGGTCACCTCCAAACGAAGCAATATTCTGCTGTACCCATTTGAGAGCCATCACCTGATCCTTAAATCCATTGTTCCCAGGAAGAACTGAATCTCCAGTGCTTAAGAAACCTGTAATATGATTACTTGTAGTCCCAATTTTTATAATCAACAATATTTTATGTCTATTTAAACATTATTTAGAGAGTCATACTACTTCAACATGCAAAGAAAGAAATTATTCACCAGCCACTGAATGATCAAAGAGCAATAAAGAAGCAATTTTTATTATAAACTTATCAACAGCAACACACAGTGGCATTACTCACTATCTTTCATATAAGTCTCTATTTGCAAAATCCTACAGTTGTGGTATCCATCCTAAAATATTGCTAGTTCACGATAATGAATGTATAAAAATAACAGCAGCAGGAATGGTTAAAGGTTTGTCTGACCAATGGGAGAGCATCATAGAGATACTGAAAACCCTGAACTGTCTGATCCTCAAGACAGATGCCAACTATCTAATGAAAACTTATTTACCAAGTTTCAATAACCAGCTTTAAGCAAGGAAACTAGGAATATGCTGCAAACACCTCTCTTGCTCCAATAGGAACCCTGAAGACAAGATTAGACTAATTACTGTGCACTTACAGGCTTTTTCTCTGCAAACCACAATGAAATGCATGGCAGATGGTATGTCCTACTGTACCAGTTATTAGGGTTTCTTCCTGTTCCATTCACGTACGTAGTGCAAGAAGAATGATTGTTTGATGCCTCTGTGCATGTTGTAATTATTCTAATCTACTTCTCATGATGCGTGTGTGAGTGCTACATAGGGGGTTGTAGCATATTCCTAGAGTCATCATTCAGAGCCAGTTCTTGAAACCTCATTTGTAGACTTTCGCGAGGTAGTTTATGTCTATCTTCAACAGTTTGCCAGTTTAGTTTCTTCAGCTTGACTGTAACATTCTCCATTGGCTCAGACACAACTGTGACCACTCATGCTGCCCTTCTCTGTATATGTTTAATATCACCCGTCAGTCCTATTTGGTATGGGTCCCACATATTTGAGCAGTATTCAAGAATGGGTCACACGAATTATTCATAAGTGATCTCCTTTGTAGACTTGATTGCACTTTCCCAGTATTCTATCAATAAGCTGAAGTGTACCACCTGCTTTACCCACAACAGAGCCTATGTGATCATTCCATTTCATATCCCTACAAAGTGTTACAACCAGGTATTTGTATGAACTGGCTGATTTGAACTGTGGCTCAGTGATATTATGGTGATATTACATATTTTTCATTTTGTGAAGTGCACAGTTTTACATTTCCGAATAATGAAAGTAAGTTGTCAGTCTTTGCATCCCTTTGAAATCTTGTCACAATCTGACTGCTGAATATTCATGCAGCTTCTTTCAGACAGTACTTCATTATAAATAACTGCATCATTTGCAAAAAATCTGAGATTACTATTAATATTGTCCACAAGGTCATTAATATGAACAGCAATGGTACCGGCTCACTTCTCTGGGGAACACCAAAAGTTATTTCTACATCTGATGATGACTTCACATCCAAGATAACACACTGTGTCCTCCCTGACATAAAATCCTTAACCCAGTCACAAATTTCACTTGTTACTGCATATGATCAAACTTCTGACAATGATGGTATGTGTTATACTGAGTCAAATGCTTTTTGGCAATCAAGAAATACTACACTTTCATCCAAAGCTTTCAGTTTCTCATGTGAGAAAGTGCGAGTTGGATTTCACATGATCGATGTTCTCGGAATCCATGCTGGTTGTCATGGAAGAGATCATTCTGTTTGAGATACTTCATCATGTTTGAACTCGGAATATTTTCTAAAATTCTACCGCAAATCAGTGTCAAAGATACTGGATGGCAGTTTTGTGGGTCACTCCTACAAACCTTCTTGTAGACAGGTGTTATGTGTGCTTTCTTCCAACTTCTGTGGACAATTTTTTGTTCAAGCAATCTATGATAGATTATAGTTAGAAGAGGGGGTAACTCGGCCAAGAATTCAATGTAGACTCTGATAGGAATTCCATTGGGCCATGGAGGTTTGTTCAATTTCAACAATTTCAGTTGTTTCTCAATATCACTGGCATTAGTAGTGCTTTCACTCATCTTTTCATTGGTACAAGGGTTAAATTGGGGCACTTGTTTTTGCAGATATAGATATAGGGGTAGAATGCTTAACATAGTTAACGCTCATAATTTTGCTTAACATTTCTCTAGTATTTCAGAGCATGTATTTGATATACTTTTTGATACAAAACATGTTTATCCACCTTGCACTGTAGCAATAAGGTTATAAAAATGAGAGTAAATTATATTAAGCACTGATGTGAGATTTTGCACATGAAAACTAAAATGCAAGTTAGTGAGACTGTGTAACATAAAGCCACTGTTTACATAATATTGTGATTGTAACATGGAAAATCTAGGACGGAACGTAATAATATTGTGAAAAGCATAGTTGCTGCTCACCGTGTAGAGGAAATACTGAGTTGCAGATAGGCACAATAAAAAGACTCTGGGAAAGTGAGTTGTCAAAAAACGGCCTGCATTGAAAATAGACAAAACACACACACACACACACACACACACACACACAAGATCACTGTCTCTGGCAGTTAAAGCCCTTATTATACAGTAAGTAGCAACTGTTCTTTTCATAGTATTGTTACAGCTGGGATTCTGCATGACCTGGATTGGTAGTTTTCAGGAGATGTGGAACCAGATATCTACACACAAATCACTTCTGTAAATTAAGGGCTGCTGGTTTGTGGGCATGGAGCTGTTGCCCAATAATGTCCTGGATATGTTCCAATGGGTTCATAACTGACAAACTTGGTGTCCAAGACATCAATGTGATACAATATTGCAGTGCCTGTGAGTACAGGTTGTAGACACATGGCTGACAACATATGGAAGTTTGGGTCTGCCCCTGAATAGTGCTCAGATTGCCCCATTGGTGTGGCGACCTTCCAATATGTGGGAAATCTGGGTTTAAGTCCCAGTCCAGCACAAAATTTCATTGTGTCATTCCATTATACAGCTGATGATATTCACAACTGTGCATACGTTTCATGTATGTCAATGTGAGTTTACTGTCATGCTCCTCAAATCACTGGAGCATGATTCTAGTCTTGTGACATGATCAGTTATCCTGCTTTAAGATGCTCACACTCATGGAGGACATCAAGCATGAAGGGATGCTGCAGGTGGCGCACAATAATGTTCAGGCAGTCCACAGCTGTCATGGTGCCTTTTTATTACTACCACAGGTCCTGTGGAAGCGCAAGTGAATGGTATCCAAAACATAACAGTGCCCCCACAGGCCTGCAACCATGACGTGGTGCACGTTTCAGGCAGCTGTCCTCTTGGATGACAGTGTAATCCAGAAAAGCCCACTTACCTAATGAACAAGGTAGTGCAGTGGTTAGCACACTGGACTTGCATTCGGGAGGATAACAGTTCAAACCCGCGACAGCCATAATGATTTAGGTTTTTCATGATTTCCCTAAATCACTTCAGGCAAATGCCGGGATGGTTCCTTTGAAACTCTCTCTCTCTCTCTCTCTCTCTCTCTCTCTCTCTCTCTCTCTCTCTCTCTCTCTCTCTCTCTCTCTCTCCCTCTCCCCCCTCCCTCCCTCCCTCCCCCCTCCCTCCCCCCTCCCTCCCCCCTCCCCCCCTGTGTGTGTGTGTGTGTGTGTGTGTGTGTGTGTGTGTGTGTGCGCGCGCGCTGGTTTTTACACTTAGTTAAAGGGGAAAGGAGAATATGCTGTTCCTGGGGACAGCTTACCTAAAGCCCCAAGCCTGTAGTTGAGAGTCACAAGAACTATATCCTCATCCAAGAGGTACTGAGGGCCAAAAAGGTCACTTGTTCCTCTAAATAGATAGAAGGCACCAGGATGCAGGAAGATCATTACTGGTCTCTTTGGGTTTCCAGTACTGTCTGGCAACTGGAATTATAAAAAGGTGTATACATTAATGAATGTCATTTCTAGGTGTCTACAGTAATTATCATGAAATTCAAACAGACTGTACAGTTATAACCATTTCCTTCATTTGACATAAGATCTGCTAAACTGATCATACTTTCATTTTCATTATAACCATGAAGAATATTTTCTTGGAATATGTAACAATGATCAAAAGATTATGCAGTCTGCAAAACATGCTTACAAGTAAGCATATTGTAGAAGCATTATTAAAGACTGTGTGACTATGACTTATACCTGTACATTGCGCAAAATTCATATGTGAGTCAGCTGCTTTCGACTACAGTTGTGATTATGCCGATTAAATCTCTTAGCATCATAATTAAATCAGTCTTAAGAAGTGCTGCATTATTTACTTCCATCTGAATGAAAATACAACCAACTATCACTGCAGTTTGGAAAGTAAAAGACTCAGTGATGGAAGTACAATCAGCTGTCATTCCATACAAGAAAAATCTTACCCCTCAAATAACAGCTAAAAGCAATATAATTTGCATACGACATTTAGTATGAAAATACTAAATGTTTGCTCAAAACTGGAGATATAAGTTACTTGAGAAACTAGTTATGTGAGTAATTATATCAGGGCCCACATAACCCAACAGGAAACTACAGGATGATCAGAATCAAGCTGAAAAGCTTTTAAGGGTATTACAGGGGAGGTTTTTCTGAGAAATAATTGTTAAGAAAAATATCAACACATTGTAACATTTCTGAGTTATTTAGCATTCAGGTTAGCAAATCAGGTCACTGTGTGCACAAATTGAAGCAGCCTGCCCCATACTATTAGTGTCAGTTGTTCTTGTAGCATAGATGACAGTGCACAAGGCTGTTCAGTCTTTGGCTCAGGTTTGATCATTATTATGTCCAATTCTTGTATCACTCTTTTCTTCAGTTTTAGGAACTAAACAAAGAACATGTTTGGCGACACTGTCTCTGGCAGGCCACTTGAATTTGCGCATGTAATGGTGTGATTGGCTAATTTCGATGCTAAATAACTCTAAAATGCCACAAGTATCAAATTTTTTTCTTAACAATTTTTTCTCAGCACAGCCTCGTGTGAAACACCCTACAAGATATTCAGGCTGTTTCTGACCAGCCTATCTATCACACCCATTAATACTCCTTTGACTGACACAAAAGATGGATGAAATAGTCCTTGACAATAAATACAGTGAGTTTATGGTATGAAATGGCATTCAAATTGCTGGATTAGGAGTAATATGAGATGTGGTAAAGGTGTTTGAAGTTCATTTTTCATCAGCCCCCTTAACCTAAGGCTTCAGTAAGTTTTTGATTTATGCATCTCATACACCTCTTTCTTTTTTGCTTTCTTTTTCTTACGGAATGCCTTTCTGAGGTTATGAAAAACCTTCTAGCTCCAAATGCTGAATGTTTTTGTGTCAAGCTTCACTGGTCCTATGTAAGCAATTGGTGATATCTCACTATATATAGACCAACATTTATCAGAACATATCCTATAACAGAGACAGATATCGATCACTATGGAATTAGTGTTTCAATGTTTGCATCTGAGTTAATGAAACATGTTGCAACAAAAACTTTCTTTAACATTTTAGCATTACATATTTTCTGCAGCAGTTAGCAATGTTCTATCACAGATATAGTTTTACTTACCTTTGTAGTGTATACATTGAGAAACAGACAGTCTTCAGAGGTTTCATTGGTGTTCTCTCTCTCAGGACATCTTGCTCCATCCTTTGTGGCATCTGCTACACCATCCCATGGGTTCAGTGGCACTGGAGGCTAAAAATTCAGATAAATTTGAGAATTATCCTCGACCTTTATTTTGCTTGTCTATGTTTTATATGTTTAGTGTTATTAGTTTCTAAAGAGGACCAAATGATACAATAAGTCATGTATGAATTCAAATATCCAAATGATACAATAAGTGATGTATGAATTCAAATATGATTATGTTTACAAATGAAAATTATTTTTAACAAATGTAGCAATCATGGCTGTCATAAAACAACAACAAAAAATCTTGGTTGTTTTAGTTTTTAGTGTGAGAGTTAAATGAACAAAACTATCTCTGACTTGTTGAAGATATTTGATAGACATATAGAATATTAGATATTGATGCCTAAAAATGAAAGAATGAGACAGAGAGTGGGAGAGATCTGAAGGTTTGTTTGACCACCACACTGCTTTACTAGAGCACGGTCCTGTTTGAGGTGGTATGTTTTGCCTTCCTCCAACCTTTGACTGATATATACACCCAGATATAAGGGGATCAACAGTTTAATGTGAACTCCAAGGAATGGCACAACTTGGTGTCTTTCATATTAACAAATGATAACCAGAGATGAAAGAAGTGAAAAGTTACAGAATAAACTCTAAGAACCTTTTGGTTTAAATCTGACAGTCCACTGAGCTGAATTATATATAATTATAAACATGATAATAATACTAAAACTGGAAATTTTCATTAGCTTACACATTGTCTTTGAAAATCACAGTGAAATGCATCTGTTACTGTCCCAATGCTGCTGAATTTCTCTTTAGCTATATCTTACATGCTTTAATATTTGTTTAATTATACCAGTTTTGTCCTCTTGGATTTCTGTGCCAGTATGGGCTTAGTAATCCCAAACTCCTTTTTTAAACATAAGAACATTCACTGGTATACTTGGGAAGGCAGGGGAACCAGATCTGTTATTGACTATATATTAACAGATCAGGAATTCAGGAAGGCTGTGAGGGACACACGTGTATTCAGGGGATTCTTTGATTACACTGATCATTATTTAATCTGCAGTGAAATTGGGATTGTGAGGCCGAAAGTGCAGGTCAGGTCCATATGTAGGAGGATAAGAGTGGAGAAACTTCACGATAAGGAAATCAGGCACAAGTACATAACAATGATCTCAGAAAGGTACCAGGTAGTTGAATGTAGTCAGTTAGAGTCATTGGAAAAGGAATGGACAAGATACAGGGACACAGTACTAGAAGTGGCTAAAGAATGTCTTGGAACAGTAGGATGAAGCAAACAGCTTGGTGGAATAACACAGTCAAGGCAGCCTGTAAAAGGAAAAAGAAGGCATATCAAAAATGGCTACAGACTAGAACTCAGGTAGACAGAGAAAGCTATATTGAAGAAAGAAACCAAGCCAAACAGATAATTGCAGCATCCAAGAAGAAATCTTGGGAAGACTTTGGAAACAGATTGGAGACTTTGGGTCAAGCTGCTGGAAAACCATTCTGGGGTGTAATTAGCAATCTTTGAAAGGTAGGTAAGAAGGAAATGACAAGTATTTTGGACAGGTCAGGAAAACTGCTGGTGAATCCTGTGGATTCCTTGGGCAGATGGAGGGAATATTTTGAAGAGTTGCTCAATGTAGGTGAAAATACGACCAGTAATGTTTCAGATTACGAGGTACAATGGGATAGGAATGATGATGGAAATAGGATCACATTTGAGGAAGTGGAGAAAATGGTCAGTAGATTGCAGTGCTATAAAGCAGCTGGGGTGGATGAAATTAAGTCGGAACTCATCAAATACAGTGGAATGACAGGTCTTAAATGGCTACACAGGATAATTGAAATGGCCTGGGAGTCGGGACAGGTTCCATCAGACTGGACGAAAGCAGTAATCACACCAATCTTTAAACATGGAAACAGAAAAGATTGTAACAACTACAGAGGTATCGCTTTAATCAGCATTGTGGGTAAAATCTTCTCAGGTATTGTTGAAAGGAAAGTGGGAGTATTAGTTGAGGACCAATTGGATGAAAATCATTGTGGGTTTAGGCCTCTTAGAGGTTGTCAGGACCAGGTCTTTAGCTTACGGCAAATAATGGAGAAGTGTTATGAGTGGAACAGGGAATTGTATCTATGCTTTATAGATCTAGAAAAGGCATTTGACTGGGTTCCTAGGAGGAAGTTATTGTCTGTTCTACAAGATTATGGAATAGGAGGCAAACTTTTGCAAGCAATTAAAGGACTTTACATGGATAAATAATTAATGGAAAATCACATATAAAGATGTGAAACAAATACTAACAAAGAGATAGAGGGGCTGGCCAGTACTTACCTCAGCTCAGTACAGCCGATAGATACACAAAAACCAACTGAAAATTTACGTTCCTAGCTTTCGGAATAAATGTTCCTTCATCAGGGAGGAGAGAGGGGAAAGAAAGGGAAGAAGGGAAAGTGGATTTAGTTACTCACAACCCAGGTTATGAAGCAACAGGGAAAGGAAAACAGGGAGGGTAGCAAGGATGGAGGCATGGTTGTCAGAGGGAAGCCAAAGATATTCTATTGTAAGTACTGTGCCAGCTTCAAACCAAAGAGGATGGATACAGAAGTAAAGAGGATTTATAGTATAAAGATGTAGGATGAAAAGATGCATGAATGGCTAAAGAGGAAAGGGAAAGAGGAGGAGACTGAAGAGTAAATGGGAGTGAGGTTGTTTAACGTAGGTTCAGTCCAGGGGGATGGCAGGATGAAAGGATGTGTTGGAGTGCAAGTTCCCATCTCCGCAGTTCAGAGGGACTGGTGTTGGGTGGGGGAATCCAAAATGGAGGTTTAGAACTGAATTGAGGTTCTTGATATGTGGCACTTGACTGTGGTTATAGTTGAGATTTGGTCTGTGTGGGGTATGTGCTGGGATGGGGACCTTGAGTAGGAGAAAACACTCAGGAACATCATCCTAGGAACATCATCCTAGAAGCCAGCTGCAAACTTGAGTTCTAAACCTCTCATCCAGATCCCTCTCTCCTCCACAGACATCTGTTCTATCAAAAGGCTTAACCTTTAGCCCCACACCTAAATTCAAACACACTGCCCTGGTTAAAGATCTCCTCTCATTCACCCGGAACCTCACCTGGAAATATCACTTCACTACCCAAACACAGCCCAAAAATACTAGACCCAGTGTTGAACCTTGTCTAGAACAGTTCCGACCACCTTCTCAAAGGGATCCTCCTCCCCTCCCCCAAAACCATCCCTTGCAGACATTTCAGGAATTCCTTACATCCAGCATTGCCTCCCAGCCCTTCTTGAAGAACATCCCGACAACCCCCAACATCACCCCAGCTGAATCCCGTGCCATTAAGGAGCTGAAAAGAGACCGCTCTATTGTCAACCTCCCAGCGGATAAAGGCTCCACAACTGTGGTACTTGACCGTGTGGAGTATGTGGCAGAGGGACTGCGTCAACTCTCAGACACCTCAACCTACAAAGCTGTCACCCAGGATCCCATTCCCTCCATCTAGACTGAGCTGCAGAAAATCCTAAAAATCCCAGGTCCCTCACAAGGCCACACAATGGCTTCCATAGACTTACTCACTCCACCTGAGCCACGTACCCCTACCTTCTACCTATTACCCAAAATCCACAAAGAGAACCATCCTGGCCGTCCCATTGTAGCAGGCTTCAAAGCCCCAACAGAACGTATCTCAGCTCTGGTAGACCAACACCTCCAACCTATCACCCACAGAATCCCATCCTACATCAAGGACACAAACCACTTCCTAGACCGCCTCAAATCCATTCCCACTCCTCTCCCACCTGAAACCTTTCTTGTCACCATAGATGCTACATCCCTTTACACAAACATCCCACACACCCATGGTCTCTCTGCCCTTGAGCACTACCTCTCCCAACGCCCATCCGAAGATCTTCCAAAAACCTCGTTCCTTATCACACTTACCAAATTCATCCTCACCCATAATTACTTCACTTTTGAAGGCCAGATCTACAAACAAATCAGGGGAATGGCCATGGGAACCAGAATGGCTCCGTCCTATGCCAACCTCTTCATGGGCCGCATGGAGGAGGCTTTCCTGAAGACCCAACAGCTGCTTCCCCTGGCCTGGTATAGGTTTATAGATGACATCTTTGTGGTCTGGACTCATGGTGAAGAAACACTCCTTAATTTTCTCCATAACCTCAACTCCTTTTCGAATCTGAGTTTCACCTGGTCCTTCTCCAAAACCCAAGCCACCTTCCTGGATGTTGACCTTCATCTTGTTGAAGCTCACATCCACACCTCTGTCCATATCAAACCCACAAACAAACAAAAGTACCTTCACTTTGATAGCTGCCATCCATTCCACATCATATGCTCCCTTCCCTACAGCCTAGGTATTCGTGGCAAACGTATCTGCTCCAGTGACGAATCCCTCAACAATTACACCAATAACCTGACCAGTGCTTTCCTCTCCCGCAACTATCCTGCAGACCTTGTCCACAAACAGATCTCCTGAGCAATACATTCCTCCCCATTCAACAACAATGTTCCTACCCTCAGACCACACAGAAGCATCCCCCTTGTCACCCATTATTATACTGGCCTCGAATACATCAATAAATTACTCCGCCAGGGATATGACTTTCTCAAGTCAACCCCTGAAATGAGATCATCCCTTGACAAAATTCTCCCCACACCACCCAGAGTTGCCTTTCGTCGCCCCCCTAACCTCCATAACATCCTTGTTAAATCCTACAATATTCCCAGACTACCTTCTCTACCCAGTGGTTCCCACCCCTGTAACCGACCCAGCTGCAAAACCTGCCCCATGCATCCCCCCACAATCACCTACTCCAGCCCTGCTACTGGTAAATCATACACAATTCAAGGCAGGGCCACATGTGAAACTACACATGTCATTTATCAGCTGACATGACTGCACTGCAAAGCCTTTTACATTGGTACGACAACAACTAAACTGGCTGAGCGCATGAACGGACACAGACGAACTGTCCGCCTAGGAGACGTCCAATACCCAGTAGCGGAGCATGCCCTCCAGCATAATTCTAGGGACCTAGGAACCTGCTACACTGTATGTGCCATTTGGCTTCTCCCACCCAACACCAGTCCCTCTGAACTGCGGAGATGGGAACTTGCACTCCAACACATCCTTTCATCCCGCCATCCCCCTGGACTGAACCTACGTTAAACAACCTCACTCCCATTTACTCTTCAGTCTTCTCCTCTTTCCCTTTCCTCTTTAGCCATTCATGCATCTTTTCATCCTACATCTTTATACTATAAATCCTCTTTACTTCTGTATGCATCCTCTTTGGTTTGAAGCTGGCACAGTACTTACAATAGAATATCTTTGGCTTCCCTCTGACAACCATGCCTCCATCCTTGCTACCCTCCCTGTTTTCCTTTCCCTGTTGCTTCATAACCTGGGTTGTGAGTAACTAAATCCACTTTCCCTTCTTCCCTTTCTTACCCCTCTCTCCTCCCTGATGAAGGAACATTTATTCCGAAAGCTAGGAACATAAATTTTCAGTTGTTTTTTGTGTATCTATCGGCTGTACTGAGCTGAGGTAAGTACTGGCCAGCCCCTCTATCTCTTTGTTAGTATTTCTTTACATGGATAGTCAGGCAGCAGTCAGAGTTGACAGTAAATTGAGTTCATGGTTCAGAGTAGATTCAGGGGTAAGACAAGGCTGCAACCTGTCTCCACTGTTGTTCATATTATTTATGGATGATTTGTTGAAGACAATAGACTGGCGGGGTGAGATTAAGATATGTGAACACAAAATAAGCAGTCTTGCATACGCGGATGACTTAGTTGTGATGGAAGATTCGATTGAAAATTTGCAAAATAATATTTCAGAGCTAGATCAGAAATGTAAGGACTATGGTATGAAGATTAGCATCTTCAAAACGAAAGAATGTTAGTGGGAAAGAGATACAAACGGATTGAGTGCCAAATAGGAGAAACAAAGTTAGAACAGGTGGATGGTTTCAAGTACTTAGGATGCATATTCTCACAGGATGGCAACATAGTGAAAGAACTGGAAGTGAGGTGTAGCAAAGCTAATGCAGTGAGCGCCCAGCTACGATCTACTCTCTTCTGCAAAAAGGAAGTCAGTACCAAGACTAAGTTATCTGTGCACCGTTCAATCTTTCGACCAACTTTGTTGTATGGGAGCGAAAGCTGGGTGGATTCAGGTTACCTTATGAACAAGGTTGAGGTTACGGATATGATAGTAGCTAGGATGATTGCGGGTACTAGTAGATGGGAACAATGGCAGGAGAGTGTCCACAATGAGGAAATCAAAGAAAAACTGGGAATGAACTCTATAGATGTACCAGTCAGGGCGAACAGGCTTAGATGGTGGGGTCATGTTACACACATGGGAGAAGCAAGGTTACCCAAGAGACTCATGGGTTCCGCTGTAGAGGGTAGGAGGAGTCGGGGCAGACCAAGGAGAAGGAATCTGGATTCAGTTAAGAATGATTTTGAAGTAATAGGCTTAACATCAGAAGAGGCACCCATGTTAGCACTGAATAGGGGATCATGGAGGAATTTTATAAGGGGGACTATGCTCCAGACTGAATGCTGACACGCATAATCAGTCTTAAACGATGATGATGATGATGTCCTCAAGGTTATGTCAGATACTACAAACTGTTGTAACTAGTTGTTTAAAATGTATGAAACTTTATGAGGATTTAAAAGGCATAATTCTGTTAGGACCTGGTTACTAAAGCTGTCCTTTTAGTCGTCTAAACAGGCTGACCTTGAAAAGTTTATTTAGGAATTATGTTCAACTATTATTAAATGAAAAATATTAAGAGAGTATTTTCTCATACAGTTTTTGATGTAGCAAATGGATAGCGTGTTATTATTATCCCATGCATTATGCCAGATTATGAAATCGATCATGCTATTATTTAGTACACAGAAAGCTCCATGATAATGAGAGGAAAATAAAACAACAATACATTTATGTATTCTCAATTTCTTTCAGATTGATGAAAGCAAAGAATCCTGAGCAGGCAAAACTTTTATACTGTATTAATTAAAGAAACTCCATATCTGAAATTAAATATGAAAGAACTGTGCCTGGGTGAATTGGAACATGGAATACTAAAATATTACCAACTGGCATTGCAGACAGTGTGTTAGATCAATTTATGCAACCCTATGGTACTGAATTATTTACAAGTCATGCAGAGACTGGCCGACCACCAAATGGCAACATCAGCTCAAGACTTGGAGGCCTGCTGTCACACGGTTTTCACATGTACTGTTCACTAGATTCAAGGCGCTTAGGCTTACAAACACTTGAGACTGGTGTGGGAATAATTCTATAACTCTGCAAAGTTTCAAATGTTCTCCTAAAACCCTTCAAGGCCTGGCAGGCTAGTGTACCATGTACTGGGTTACCTGAAGGCCTGCAGCATTCATTCCTTCAGACATCATGTTCCATAAATCCCATCATGAGAGAGAGTCATTAGAGTTGCCAAATGAATCAAGTTATATGTTAACAGGCACCACTGTCGACTTCTGTAAAATATACTAATGATAAATTTATGACTAGTGCTAATCTACTCAAACTGATAATATGGTAATTATTTCCAGATTACTTTAAATGTGCGTTTCAGGAGGAAAACAGCCGCTTCAGAAAAAAAGCCACTGCTCCTCCTCCTCCTTCTCCTCCTATATTCCTCACTTGCTCACTGGCAAATTTCATCTGATACTGCCACTTGCTAGCTCTGGGTAGATTAATATACTGCCTCTGGTGAAACAATATTGTAAGTATTGCAACATGAAGTTGGGCAAAATGAAACAATTGCTTTGGGAACAATAAACTGCAGAACTTGAGGGTCCTCAGAAGGACCTCTTTGGGTATCTTTGGTCACTCAGAGACTACAGAGGAATCATTTTAGACAGACTTACCAAAGATTCCTCAAAAGTTGAAGACTAATGCCCCACTGCTCTCCTTAGTGTCATGTTCACACTCCTGCGAGACTCACCCATGAAATAATCTGGTCAGACATCAACAAACATGTCCCTATAGAGCTAGTTGGGCTCAGGCCAGGAAGAGGATGTGACCTACAGGTGCTAACAATAGCAGCTCATATCAAAAACAGCTTTGAGAAGCAGAAGAGAAACATGATGGTCTTCTTAGATCTAACTGCAGCCTATAATACCATCCTACATGACAGACTCCTAACAAATTCAGTGTCATTCTATGTCGGAAACTTACCACTGTAACTGGCACAATTTCCTCAGTTTCAGGTTCCTCAGAGAATTCTAAAAGTACAGTTTACAAAATAAATGATGGTATCTTACAAGGTGCTTTAGCCCAATTCCTTTTTATTTGTTTACATACAGTCTTCCATGAATGAAGTCCAGGAAATTTATTTACATTAGTGATATTGCTTTGTTGACTCAGGATCAAAGCTTTATGGAGGCTGATAGAACACTAACAACAGACCCACAGATGTTGGGAGAATACTTTTAAAATAACTCTCTCTTAACAGACTCTCCAATGGAAATGAAGAACACATTTCATACACTGCAATCACAGACTAGACACTTTTTTTCACAATAAAAGTGTCTGCATAGTGGCTGCAGCATAAGATGTGTATTGTTCATATCCACCCAAACAGATTGCCTTACACCACAGCATGAGTACCTTGCAAGACTCTACAATATTTCAACACTCCAAAATATCTAGATATGATGCTACACGTCTTTGACATACAAAATTCATCTCACAACTATGAAATCAAAACTCAGAATAATACGCTCCAGAAGTCAATAGTGAAACAGTCCTCAGATCATCAGCCTTAGATCTTTCATACTAAGTTGCAGAATACTGATGTTTCATCTGGCTAAACAGTGCTCCCAGAAAATAGTAAGACACAAGCAATGCACCACATCACAGGGTGTACTTGTCCCACAAACACACACTGGTGACCAATTCGTGGTAATATTCCACAACCATTCACCCATTCATAAGAAGACAACCATCTTTGCTGAATATGTGGATAAGAATAAAAAACAACCCAGAATTACCAGTTCATTCAGAACTTTCATTGTCAGAAACCCAACGACTGAAGTCTATAAAACCATTGTGATGCACAGCAATCAGCTTGTAGGACAGACATTTCAACTTGCAAGGTGCCTGGAATAATCAGTGGCAGAAGGAAACTTCCTTGAAGCATCACCAACATATTGAAACTCCCAGGGAGCAATCAGCAGTTTTTCATCTACCCCAATGAAACTGGTGCATAATGAATAGGATCAGAACTGCCCACAATATATATGACACATTGCTGCACCAATGGTGATTGAAATGTGACAGCAGTGAAGAGCACCAAACAATACATCACATAACATTTGAATGTTCCATCAGAGCATTCAGAGGGACAGTGTGAGACTTTCACAGTTTATTTCCAGAAGCTTCTGATTGAATTTTAAAGCTGGGATTAGGGCTATGCACCCATTACATACTTTGAGCTATGAACCCATTACAAACTTTTGATTGCATGCATCTGTGCAGAAATGTACATACCTGTTGAAACATTCTGGCAGATTAAAACTTTGTGCCAGACTGAGACTCAAACTCGAGACCTTTGACTTTTGTCAGCAAGTGCTCTACCATATATATTTGTTGTAATTAGTTGTTTAGCATTTTCTCCAGTCATCATGTGATAATAAATAATAATTTTAGAACTTAAGGATTCGAATACAGGCTAATGGAGTTGGAAGATGAGTCAATGTCAAATAGAATATAGTACATTTATCAAATTCTAACAAAGAGATAAAGGGGCCTCAGCTCAGTACAGCCAATAGATACACAAAACAGAACAGAAACTTTTATGTATCCTAGCTTTCGGAACTTTGTTCCTTCGTCAGGGAGGAGAGAGGGGGAAAAAGGGGAAGTGGAGTCAGTTACTCACAACACAGGTTATGAAGCAACAGGGGATAGGTAAACAGGGAGGGTAGCAAAGATGGAGGCATGGGTGTCAGAGGGAAGCCAATGATAGTCAACTGTAAGTACTGTGCCAGCTTCAAACCAAAGAGGATGCATACAGAAGTAGAGGTTTATAGCACAATGATAAACACAACTAGTAGGATGAAAAGATGCATGAATGGCTAAGAGGAAAGGGAAAGAGGAGAAGACTGAAGAGTAAATGGGAGTGAGGTTGGTTAACATAGGTTCAGTCCAGGGGGATGCGAGATGAAAGGATGTGTTGGAGTGCAAGTTCCTATCTCCGCAGTTCTGAGGGACTGGTGTTGGGTGGGAGAATCCAAATGGCATGTACAGTGTAGCAGGTTCCTAGGTCCCTAGAATTATGCTGGAGGGCACGCTTTGCAACTGGGTATTGGACATCTCCTAGGCGGACAGTTCGTCTGTGCCCGCTCATGTGCTCAGCCACTTTAGATGTCATCATACCAATGTAAAAGACTGTGCAATGTAGGCATGTCAGCTGATAAATGACATGTGTAGTTTCACATGTGGCACTGCCTTGAATTGTGTATGTTTTACCAGTAGCGGGGCTGGAGTAGGTGGTTGTGTGGGGATGCATGGGGCAGGTTTTGCAGCGGGGTCGGTTACAGGGGTAGGAACCGCTGGGTAGAGAAGTTGGTCTGGGAATATTGTAGGGTTTGACCTTGTCATCTGAGCTGCATGCCTTCAGCCAATGTTCCCTGGGTCCAGTACTCTGTTGTCACAGCAACCATTCCAAGGCCCACTTCCCCAACCCCAGTGCACTCCTGCCATTGAATGCCATGTCATCACCGAGATGTTAGCCAGTTGTGTAGCACAGGTTGCCACAGTTACTGCCTGCTAACAACACTTTCACTGAAGAGCAAACAAAAGCCGGGTTGTTTTCAAATGCCTCCAACAGCCACCACAGTACCCTGCAATGCCAGCCTCCCTGCCACAGGTGTAAGCACTGGTGAAAACAGTGTACTGCCATCATGGCACTACCTCGTTTCTGCGAGTTATGTTCCTCTGCTGGTATCCCTCAGCCCCCGAAGTTTTTAGCCCTCTGCCTGACTGCTCTGCAGCCAGTTCACACTCCATGCTTATGCCAGCTGCGCCTAACAGCCCACCAATCAGAGTAAATTTTGTCGAGCTAAATGAGGAGCATCTCACTGCAGCATCCACAAATTATGTCCATCCTCGAGTACCCTATGCTTACTACCTTCAAAGGTTTCAAGGACTTTGTGTCATTTTTTACGAAACACACGTAGCATCAAAGTAGGCCTAAATATCCTTCACACTTGCTCCTTCTGTGGAAAGTTTGCACTGGTGCTCCTAACAAAACTAATTGTCAGTTATACAAAAATATTTTGAGTGTGAAGAAGATTAAAACGTAAAACTATTTTAAAAATAGTAACTGTGCAAAGTTGTTCAAGTTTGCTGTGATGATTTTGGTCGTACAATGATCTCTTTATTGCGGATGTGCACCAGGCTCAAACTGTAATGGGAATTGATGAAATGCCACAAGTACTGAAGGGACGGGGCACTACATTCGTAGTGTGTGAATCTGTTAAGAATTTGTGTCTGGGGCGTGTGGGTGGTGTGCTACGGCAGTGAGTGCATTTCCCCTTACCACTGTGTCCGATGATACAGTGGTTGTGCATCTGCCTAGTAAGCAGAAGACCTTGGTCTTGGTTCGAATCCCCAGCAACCCTCCCCATTGATTTAAATCAATGCCCACTCGCAACCAGTGTCTGTAATTTCTTTGTGTCTTAATTCTTAGCACCTGCTGGCTCAAAATAGTATCCATTACAGACACTACCTATATACATTATTTTATTAACAATCTTTTATAAAAAGATTGGTAATTAAGAATTCATATTTACAATGAAAATTGGAATTTCGTGAGCTATGTGTAATTAGAAATAAGGACGCATGCATTTTTCATAAAAATGGTATGTGTTAATTATTGTATATTTGATATTTTTTATTTAAATGCCGTATTTATTCCAATGGAAAGAAAAAGAGCAAGAATAATGACCATAGCAACATTTAAGCCAGCGATTACTAGTCTCCTGTGCTACTAATAGAACCATGACGCCCACCAAAAATTGGCCTACCTTTAGTGAATAGAAGTCGGAGAAAATCGATGTCGATTTTATCGAGAATTTTTGACAGTCGCATCGAACTGCTTGAGTGATTAATATCTGAGCTTTGAATTTCACCTACAATTATATACATATAAAAAATTACAAAAAAGCGATTTCCGCGAAGTCCCCTTGTAAAACAATCAATTGTTTCTGCTTAGAACTGAATATGCCAAGTTCAAACTACAAACAACTGAATCCGCTGTTTTCATTCATTCCTCTCATACACTAGTTTTACTCGAAAGAATGACTAAATAATTTAACATCGATACGTGAAACGCAAACCGAATGAGTCGATTATTTCCCAGCAGTCAAATGTATCGATTATTGTGCAGCAACCAACTAAATCGATTATTTTTTATTCGCGTTGATACCATCACCACCTGAGCTCAGCTACTGGCGTACCTTGAAGCGTAGATCCCCAGTCGGAGGCTGCGCGTAACGCACTCCTCGGAAGGAGTGTATCGTTCGCCCGTCCAGGGACTGCAGCACGCTTCCCCTAAGGCGCCCCAGCGGCGTCTGCACCTCGGGAAATTCCGACGCTAACGTCGACGCCCCCTTTGTCCTGCCCCTGCCGGCTGCGGCGAGCGCCACGGCGCAAAACAGAACCGCCAGCACTCCTCTGCTCATGTCTGGAGAGAACTGACGCCACGAGCAGGAAGGAGCCGCTTATATAGCAGCAGCCGCAGCACGCACGCCAACTGGCTGCTTCTGGGAAGGTAATGTGCACTTGGCCAAACCTGCTCCACACACACACACAGAATGGTACTCCCCTTACCAGCCCGTAGCTTTCCGGTACCGTCATACACAGGAACACCTCTGCGACACTGGCTACTCAAGAGGTTATCTGAAAAACACCAAATACGGCTACTGATTGGTCTCTGCAATCAGTGTTGGCCTATCTATTAGATTCTCTCTCTCTCTCTCTCTCTCTCTCTCTCTCTCTCCCTCCCTCCCTCCCTCCCCCTCCCCCTCCCTCCCTCTTGCGCGCGTGCGCCCCCCACAACATTCGCAAACAAGTGTGCTTGCTCAAACGCAGAGTAGATGTAGAAGTCAGAATCCTCTACTCTAACGCGTCACATTATTTACTATTTTTTGGTATTTTATAAGCGTATTCTTTAGTTTAGTTGCATACTGAGTATCCACAGTCATGCTACAAATGCTGGATAAGCTTTATCCCGCAGTGTAAATAATCTTCGCCTACTGACAATGCTGTATGATTTTTTTAAATTTTTTTACTACTTTTAGGCGAAGCCCGTGTTACCAGTTACAGTTATTTCAGTTAATGATACATACAGAACATCGATCTTCTATTAAAAAACATAAACTATAATTCAGCGAGATAGTTTCTGTGCACGATTACGATATACATCTTTTAATATATACAATTCTACCGTACGTGTGTGTGTCACTGAACTCCTCCTAAACGGCTGGACCGATTTTAATGAATTTTTTGTATGCGTTTGGGTGGCGCCCTAGAGGGTTTAGATTCACAAATCAGCCCGGCAGATGGCGCTGCAGTCGGTATCTAGGTTATTTATCTATACTGCACCTTAACGTCTGGATCGACTTGAATGAATTTTTGTGTTTCCATTCAAGTGGGGGACTGGAAAATTTACATTCTTAAAACAGCATGGTAGGTGGCGTTGCATTTTTGTGTGCAATATTGAGATATAAGTTACGTGCACAGGATTTCGTTTATTTTTCGACATTTTAATTTTTTTGTACGGTGTCTTTTGATATTTCAGGTGTCGCATTTCAGTGAATATTAAGTGTATTATATCCACATATAAGTTACGTACATAAAACAATGCAATGTCTTCGTGGATGAGGAGGAAATATTGGTCGAAGGACTCGGAATTGAAAATTAGTCCAGAACCATCGGGTAAATAGACCGGCAGAAGATCAATTGACAGACAATGAAAATTTAAGAAACCAGGCTGCAGTCACACGTGCTTAATGAAAGTCAAGAGCAACGCAACGAACGCCTTCGAGCTAATACACTCCTGGAAATGGAAAAAAGAACACTTTGACACCGGTGTGTCAGACCCACCATACTTGCTCCGGACACTGCGAGAGGGCTGTACAAGCAATGATCACACGCACGGCACAGCGGACACACCAGGAACCGCGGTGTTGACCGTCGAATGGCGCTAGCTGCGCAGCATTTCTGGACCGCCGCCGTCAGTGTCAGCCAGTTTGCCGTGGCATACGGAGCTCCATCGCAGTCTTTAACACTGGTAGCATGCCGCGACAGCGTGGACATGAACCGTATGTGCAGTTGACGGACTTGGAGCGAGGGCGTATAGTGGGCATGCGGGAGGCCGGGTGGACGTACCGCCGAATTGCTCAATACGTGGGGCGTGAGGTCTCCACAGTACATCGATGTTGTCGCCAGTGGTCGGCGGATTGTGCACGTGCCCGTCGACCTGGGACCGGACCGCAGCGACGCACGGATGCACGCCAAGACCGTAGGATCCTACGCAGTGCCGTAGGGGACCGCACCGCCACTTCCCAGCAAATTAGGGACACTGTTGCTCCTGGGGTATCGGCGAGGACCATTCGCAACCGTCTCCATGAAGCTGGGCTACGGTCCCGCAGACCGTTAGGCCGTCTTCCGCTCACGCCACAACATCGTGCAGCCCGCCTCCAGTGGTGTCGCGACAGGCGTGAATGGAGGCACGAATGGAGACGTGTCGTCTTCAGCGATGAGAGTCGCTTCTGCCTTGGTGCCAATGATGGTCGTATGCGTGTTTGGTGCCGTGCAGGTGAGCGCCACAATCAGGACACCATACGACCGAGGCACACAGGGCCAACACCCGGCATCATGGTGTGGGGAGCGATCTCCTACACTGGCCGTACACCTCTGGTGATCGTCGAGGGGACACTGAATAGTGCACGGTACATCCAAACCGTCATCGAACCCATCGTTCTACCATTCCTAGACCGACAAGGGAACTTGCTGTTCCAACAGCACAATGCACGTCCGTATGTATCCCGTGCCACCCAACGTGGTCTAGAAGGTGTAAGTCAACTACCCTGGTCAGCAAGATCTCCGGATCTGTCCCCCATTGAGCATGTTTGGGACTGGATGAAGCGTCGTCTCACGCGGTCTGCACGTCCAGCACGAACGCTGGTCCAACTGAGGCGCCAGGTGGAAATGGCATGGCAAGCCGTTCCACAGGACAACATCCAGCATCTCTACGATCGTCTCCATGGGAGAATAGCAGCCTGCATTGCTGTGGAAGGTGGATATACACTGTACTAGTGCCGACATTGTGCATGCTCTGTTGCCTGTGTCTATGTGCCTGTGGTTCTGTCAGTGTGATCATGTGATGTATCTGAACCCAGGAATGTGTCAATAAAGTTTCCCCTTCCTGGGACAATGACTTCACGGTGTTCTTCTTTCAATTTCCAGGAGTGTACATTGAGACAAAGACTGGCCCGTCAACAAGTCACAGACACATTCAGAACACGTGAACAACAACGTTTGCAAGTGTATCGCACATTGACACGTGCATCACTTCTTCGCCTTGCGTTTGAATATGAGTCGGACATCGACTATTCGTTGCATTCACAAATTGTAATCGGTGCTATGAACAAACAATGCCAACACTGTTATGCACTCAAATGCAAAGGTGAATGGGCCGGTTTCTGCAACGCGTCTGGCAAAGTTGTATTGCCACCATTGAATTCGCCGCCAGAACCATTCAAAGCACTATTGGCTGGAGCTACATCTCAATCTAAATTGTTTTTGCGTAAAATTCTCAAGTTCAATTCGTGCTTTCAAATGGCATCATTTGGAGCAACAAAAATCGTTCAGAATGAGGATGGTCGCAATTTTCAATCAACGTTTAGGATTCAGTGCCAAGTGTATCGTCAAATTGGTTCTTTAATGCCGATGCCGATTCAAAATTTCTGCAAATCTACTTCATGGGTGATGAGGAGCAGCAGATAAACGCACACCGCCAGTAAAACCATATCGAGCAGATGGAGGAGCGAGAAATTGTGGGTATTTTAGAACCGTTTTTAACGAATCACAACCAGTTGGTCCAGTTGTTCAATACCGTTTCCAACAGACTGCAAAACAACAACTATACGACCGTCATTAAAGCAGACAAAGTACCATCTGGGCAGCACGTGGGCCGATATAATGTACCGACCATTAATGAAGTTGCAATTGTTATGGTTGGCGACAAATTTGAACGTCGAGATTACGGATCCAACGCAGAGATAACACAGTGCACACGATTGCAGTCAGTCATCGCTACTACGACGCTTTGCAATATCCATTGATATTTTGGGAAGGAGAAGATGGATATCATTTAAATATCAAACAAAGAAATCCAACAGCAGTTACAATCTAAACATGTCATTACCTACTACTTTATTTTTATGCACGATTAATTTCTTTTTGTCTTAATTATATTTTTACTTTGCAGGTGCAGAAACCAGCAAGAAAGTGAGCGATTACGATACATCAGGTATAATCAAGCGAAACTTCGAGCTGAGGAATACATTCATTTGCGTGATGCTATTGTTGGTAGCGTAGATGGAATAACTAATATCAACGACATTGGTACTTCATATATCCTTTCATCATCATATATTGGTAGCCCACGTCATATGCAAGAATATATTCAAGACGCCATGACCTTTGTGGGCGCGTACGGATGACCCGATTTGTTCGTTACATTTACGTGTAATCCAAAATGGGATGAAATTAAAATTTCGTTATTGCCAGGTCAGACTGCAATAGATCGGGACGATGTCGCTGCAAATGTCTTCAGGCAAAAGTTAAGATCGTTATTGAACTTGATTATACACATTCCTCTGTATTTGGCAATACACGTTGCTCGCTGTATTCTGCTGAATGGCAAAAACGAGGTTTGCCACACGCGCATATTTTGATTTGGTTGGTCGACAAAATACAGTCTGAAGAAATTCCGGATCGGAATATCGATCAAGGACTGTATGACCCGTGGTCCATGCGGTGCTATAAACATGACGGCGCCGTGCATGGACAATGGAAAATGTACGAAACGTTTTCCAAAAAATTGTATAAATGATACAATCACTAATATCGATGGTTAACCATTGTATCGTCGTAGAGACACTGACCATGGTGGTCAATCACATCAATTACGCATGTCAAACGGTACAACAGTTGACATTGACAATCACTGGGTGGTTCCGTATTCACCATTGCTGTGTAAAATCTACAAAGCACACATAAACATTGAGCTCTACAGTTCGGTGAAGTCCATAAAACATATATATGCAAATATGTCCATAAGGGCAGTGATATGGCTGTATTTGCTGTTCATAATGTTAACGAAAACGATGAAATAACATTGTATCAAATGGGCCGATACATCAGCAGCAATGAAGCAGTTCGGCGTGTTTTGGGTTTTCCGATACACGATAGAGACCCTGCTGTTATACATTTGGCCGTGCACCTTGAAAATGGACAGTGTGTTTATTTCACGGAAGAGACCGCTCTACAACGTGCATCAATTGCCCCAAAAACCACGTTAACTGAGTTTTTCGAACTATGCAAACGACCAGGTATACCCTGTCAATTCGCAAAGACATAAATGTATACTGATGTGCCACGATATTTCACATGGAAAAGACTCAAAAAAAGTGGGAACCACGAAAGCGAGGTGTTCGGTGAAGGATTTAACGGCATATTTATGGGAAACACATTAGGCTGATTATACACAGTCCATCCAAAGCAACGCGAATGTTTCTTCTTGCGTTTATTGTTGGTTAATGTTCCTGGACCGACGTTCTTCCAATACTTGCGTACAGTCAACTGCATTTTGTACGACACATATCGTGATGCGTGTTGCGAATTACATTTGCTGGAAGCTGACAACCATTGGGATATTACACTTGCAGATGCAGCACTGAGTTCCCCTCCTCATCAAATTCGCCAATTATTCGCCATATTATAGACGAAGAATAATTTGGAAAATATTTCGAGTAGATTTCACCACCATGTTATAGTACTGGGTGGAGATTTTAATTTGCCGGATATAGACTGGGATACTCAAATGTTCATAACGGGTGGCAGGGAAAAAGAATCCAGTGAAATTTTTTTAAGTGATTTATCTGAAAACTACCTTGAGGAGTTAAACAGAGAACCGTCTCGTGGCGATAACATATTAGACCTTCTGGTGACAAACAGACCCGAACTATTTGAATCAGTTAATGCAGAACAGGGAATCAGCGATCATAAAGTGGTCACTGCATCGATGATTTCAGCCGTAAATAAAAATATTTAAAAAGTTAGGAAGATTTTTCTGTTTAGCAAAAGTGACAAAAAGCAGATTTCAGAGTACTTGATGGCTCAACACAAAAGTTTTGTCTCGAGTACAGATAGTGTTGAGGCTCAGTGGACAACGTTCAAAACCATCGTACAATATGCGTTAGATGAGTATGTGCCAAGCAAGATCGTAAGAGATGGAAAATAGCCACCGTGGTACAACAACCGAGTTAGAAAAATGCTGCGGAAGCAAAGGGAACTTCACAGCAAACATAAACATAGCCAAAGCCTTGCAGACAAACAAAAATTACGCGAAGCGAAATGTAGTGTGAGGAAGGCTATGCGAGAGGCGTTCAATGAATTCGAAAGTAAAGTTCTATGTACTGCCTTGGCAGAAAATCCTAAGAAATTTTGGTCCTATGTCAAAGCGGTAGGTGGATCAAAACAAAATGTTCAGACACTCTGTGTCCAAATTGGTACTGAAACAGAGGATGACAGACTAAAGGCCGAAATACTAAATGTCTTCTTCCAAAGCTGTTTCACAGAGGAAGACTGCACTGTAGTTCCTTCTCTAGATTGTCCCACAGATGACAAAATGGTAGATATCGAAATAGACGACAGAGGGATAGAGAAGTAATTAAAATCGCTCAAAAGAGGAAAGGCCGCTGGACCTGATGGTATACCAGTTCGATTTTACACTGAGAAAGCGAAGGAACTTGCCCCCCTTCTTGCAGCGGTGTACCGTAGGTCTCTAGAAGAGCGAAGCGTTCCAAAGGATTGGAAAAGGGCACAGGTCATCCCCGTTTTCAAGAAGGGACGTCGAACAGATGTGCAGAACTATAGACCTATATCTCTAAAGTCGATCAGTTGTAGAATTTTGGAACATGTATTATGTTCGAGTGTAATGACTTTTCTGGAGACTAGAAATCTACTCTGTAGGAATCAGCATGGGTTTCGAAAAAGACGGTCGTGTGAAACCCAGCTCGCGCTATTCGTCCACGAGACTCAAAGGGCCATAGACACGGTTTCACCGGTAGATGCCGTTTTCTTGACTTCCGCAAGGCGTTTGACACAGTTCCACACAGTCGTTTAATGAAAAAAGTAAGAGCATACGGACTAACAGACCAATTGTGTGATTGGATTGAGGAATTCCCAGATAACAGAACGCAGCATGTCATTCTCAATGGAGAGAAGTCTTCCGAAGTAAGAGTGATTTCAGGTGTGCTGCAGGGGAGTGTCATAGGACCGTTGCTATTCACAATATACATACATGACCTGGTGGATGACATCGCAAGTTCACTGAGGCCTTTTGCAGATGATGCTGTGGTGTATCGAGAGGTTGCAACAATAGAAAATTGTACTGAAATGCAGCGAATTGACGCATGGTGTAGGGAATGGCAATTGAATCTCAATGTAGACAAGTGTAATGTGCTGCGAATACATAGAAAGATAGATCCTTTATCATTTAGCTACAAAATAGCAGGTCAGCAACTGGAGGCAGTTAATTCCATAAATTATCTGGGAGTACGCATTAGGAGTGATTTAAAATGGAATGATCACATAAAGTTGATTGTCGGTAAAGCAGATGCCAGACTGAGATTCATTGGAAGAATCCTAAGGAAATGCAATCCGACAACAAAGGAAGTAGGTACGCTTGTTCGCCCACTGCTTGAATACTGCTCAACAGTGTGGGATCCGTACCAGATAGGATTGATAGAAGAGATAGAGAAGATCCAACGGAGAGCAGCGTGCTTCGTTACACGATCATTTAGTAATCGCGAAAGCGTTACGGAGATGATAGATAAACTCCAGTGGAAGACTCAGTAGCTCAGTAGCTCGGTACGGGCTTTTGTTAAAGTTTCGAGAACATACCTTCACCGAAGAGCCAAGCAGTATGTTGCTCCCTCCTACGTATCTCTCGGGAAGAGACCATGATGATAAAATCAGAGAGATTAGAGTCCACACAGAAGCATACCGCCAATCCTTCTTTCCACGAACAATACGAGACTGGAATAGAAGGGAGAACCGATAGAGGTACTCAGGGTACCCTCCGCCACACACCGTCAGGTGGCTTGCGGAGTACGGATGTAGATGTAGATGTAGAATGTATACGATCAAATTAATTTGTCAGTTGCAGCAGAACAAGCTGGATTCTTTTTCTTTATTTTTTATTTTTTGACGCGCCAGGTGGCACTGGAAAAACGTTTCTTATCTCATTAGTACTTGGGCGCATTCGATCACAAAAGTGCGTTATAAATTGCTTCATCAAGTATTGCAGCCACTTTGCTTGATGGCGGACGAACTGCACATTCAGCACTCAAGTTGCCGTTGAACATTCACACAAATCCAGATACAGTGTGCTACATAAAAAAAGCATTCCGGTATGGCTAAAGTTTTGCAAAAATGCAAAATTATTATCTGGGATGAATGCACCATGGCCCACAAGCATTCACTTGAAGCTCTCGATAGAATGATGAAAGATCTAAGTAGTAACACCAGGCTTTTCGGTGGTGCCTTACTGCTGCTGTCCGGTGATTTTAGACAGACATTGCCGGGCATTCCACGCACTACGTATGCGGATGAAATTAACACATGTATAAAACAATCTTATCTATGGCCAAATGACAGTACATTACGTCTTAACACAAATATACGTGTTCAGCTGCAAAATGATCCATTGGCACTATCATTCTCCGAGAAATTGCTCAACATTCGAAATGGAACAATACCACTGCATGGATACATAAAATGCATCAAATTCCCAGACAATTTCTGCAGCATGGTAAATACGAAAGATGCTTTTATTGAAAGCATATTTCCAGATTTACAAGCTAATTATATTAATCATGCGTAGCTTCGTGAACGAGCTACTTTAGCCGCAAAAAATATCACTGTTTACGCTATTAACTTCAAAATACAACAGCCATTGCCCGGCTATGAGGTATTGTTCAAATCGATCGACACTGTTGCCGATCCTGACGAAGCAGTCAACTATTCTGTTGAATTTTTGAATTCGCTGGATTTACCGCGAATGCCACCACATAACTTGCGATTAAAATTGGCTCACCTAACATTTTTCTTCGAAATTTAAATGCCCCTAAGCTATGGAACGGTACAAGATTAGTCATAAAAGAAATTATGGGCAATGTCCTCGAAGCTACAATTTTTGAACGGCAAATTTGAAGACGAAGTTGGTCTCCTGCCACGAATCCCAATGATCCCTTGACTCGCCAATTCCATTCAGACGTCTGCAATCTCCAATTCGCTTGGCATTTGCCATGACTATTAATAAATCACAAGGTCAAACAACGTCGATTTGTGGGTTGGATCTAGAAAATCCGGTCTTTTCACATGGCCAATTATATGTGGCGTGTTCTGGCGTTGGAAAACCGTCAAGTTTATTCATTTATACGCCTCAGGAACTGACTAAAAATATTGTTCTTCAACTCGCATTAATATAAAATTAAACAAGCATTATTGATTATAACGAATTGTTTTTAGATAAATTGATGTTATTTCAAAAAAATAATAATGAAATTATTATATTATTTGTCTTTCATTTCATACTTTGTTTAATATCCTAATCGCTTGAAATATCATGCAGGACTACGTCTGTCGGATCCGCTAGTATGTGTATAAGGCAAGACAATGCCCTGGCTGAATGACTCATCACTATCCACCTCAAACCGCTGAGGATAAAAACTTGAAATTCGGAAAAGTTGTGTAGGCATTATTTAAGAAGGGATCTTTCGAAATTCTATCCCTAATGGGATGAAATTGGGGATGAAGGGTTATTTTGAACACTGTCGCTATTAAGGCAATTTTGAAGCTAGACCTACGAAAATTAGCATTTGGTTTCTCGGTCAGAAATAGAGCCAAACATATGTCAGCATTTTTGGAAATTTAACCCTATGGGGGTGTAATAGTGGGTGAAAGCTTCTCCTGAAAATATATAATTCTTAAAGAGCTACTAAAGCATTTTTAAAGATACATGTATGAAGACTTGTATTTCACTTCTCGATTACAAATAAAAAATGAGTGTTTCAGTGTTTTTGGAAACTGAACCCCTGAGGAGGTGAAATAGGGAATGTGACTTTTTATGAAAATATTTTATTATGAAAGCATTTTTAAAGCTAAATCTATGAATATTTAAATTTCGCTTCTCAGTTAGAAATAAAAAAAAAACATTTGTTTCACTGTTTTTGGAAATTCAACCGTATGGGGATAAATTGGGGGATGAAAATTTTTGTGGAAATATTTCACAAAGCTAAATCTATGAAAATTTACACTTGACTTCTCTGTCAGAAATAAAGCATATGCATGTCACTGTTTTTGGAAGATCAACCCCTAAGGATGTGGAATAGGAGGTCAAACGTTTTATGAAAATATTTCATTGCGGAAGCGTTTTTAAAGTTAAATCTTTGAAAATTGGTATTTGGCTTCTCGGTTACAGGTGAAACAATGCATGTTTCACTGTTTTCGTAAATTCAGCACCTGAAGGGGTAAAACAGGGCCAGATTGATTCACTGGCTCATCATTGACCTGGCCAAACCACTAAGGCTAGAAACTTTAAATCTGGTGAGGGTGTGGATCTTATACTGCAGGCATAGTTTCAGAAGGGATCGTCCGAAATTCCACTCCTAAGGGGTGAAATAGGGGATGAAATGCTTTTTGAAAGTATGTCGCTTTTAAGGAAGCTATTGAAGCTAGAACCACAAAACTAGTATTTGGTTTCTCAGACAGAAAATAAAAACTACGTCGTTCAGCATTTTTGGAAATTTAACTACTAAGGGGGTAAAATAGATGATGAAAGTATTTTTTAAAAAATAAGTAACTGCTTACTAAAGGATGTTTAAGGATGCATCTATGACAATTAGTATTTGACTTCTCGGTAATATTCGAAAAAAAACTGTGTTGCTGCTGTGGTCTTCAGTCCTGAGACTGGTTTGATGTAGCTCTACAAGCTACTCTATCCTGTGCAAGCTTCTTCATGTCCCAGTACCTACTGCAACCTACATCCTTTTGAACCTGCTTAGTGTAGTCATCTCTTGGTCTCCCTCTACGATTTTTACCCTCCACGCTGCTCTCCAATACTAAATTGGTGATCCCTTGATGCCTCAGAACATGTCCTAACAAACGATCCCTTCTTCTGGTCAAGTTGTGCCACAAACTTCTCTTCTCCCCAATCCTATTCAATACTTCCTCATTAGTTATGTGATCTACCCATCTAATCTTCAGCATTCTTCTGTAGCACCACATTTCGAAAGCTTCTATTCTCTTCTTGTCCAAACTATTTGTCGTCCATGTTTCACTTTCATACATGGCTACACTGCATACAAATACTTTCATAAATGACTTCCTGACACTTAAATCTATACTCGATGTTAACAAATTACTCTTCTTCAGAAACGCTTTCCTTGCCATTGCCAGTCTACATTTTATATCCTCTCTACTTCGACCATCATCAGTTATTTTGCTCCCCAAATAGCAAAACTCCTTTACTACTTTAAGTGTCTCATTTCCTAATCTAATTCCCTCAGCATCACCCAACTTAATTCGACTACATTCCATTATCCTCGTTTTGCTTTTGTTGATGTTCATCTTATGTCCTCCTTTCAAGACCCTATCCATTCCGTTCAACTGCTCTTCCAAGTCCTTTGCTGTCTCTGACAGAATTACGATGTCATCAGCGAACCTCAAAGTTTTTATTTCATCTCCATGGATTTTAATGCCTACTCTAAATTTTTCTTTTATTTCCTTTACTGCTTGCTCAATATACAGATTGAATAACATCGGGGAGAGACTACAACGCTGTCTCACTCCCTTCCCAACCACTGCTTCCCTTTCGTGTCCCTCGACTCTTATAACTGCCATCTGGTTTCGGTAAAATATGTAAATAGCCTTTCGCTCCCTGTATTTTACCCCTGCCACCTTCAGAATTTGAAAGAGAGTATTCCAATCAACATTGTCAAAAGCTTTCTCTAAGTCTACAAATGCTAGAAACGTAGGTTTGCCCTTCCTTAATCTTTCTTCTAAGATAAGTCGTAGGGTCAGTATTGCCTCATGTGTTCCAACATTTCTACGGAATCCAAACTGATCTTCCCCGAGGTCGGCTTCTACTAGTTTTTCCATTCGTCTGTAAAGAATTCGAGTTAGTATTTTGCAGCTGTGACTTATTGAACTGATAGTTCGGTAATTTTCACATCTGTCAACACCTACTTTCTTTGGGATTGGAATTATTATATTCTTCTTGAAGTCTGAGGGTATTTCGCCTGTCTCATACATCTTGCTCACCAGATGGTAGAGTTTAATCAGGTCTGGCTCTCCCAAGGCCGTCAGTAGTTCCAATGGAATGTTGTCTACTCCGGGGGCCTTGTTTCGACTCAGGTCTTTCAGTGCTCTGTCAAACTCTTCACGCAGTATCTTACCTCCCATTTCGTCTTCATCTACATCCTCTTCCATTTCCATAATATTGTCCTCAAGTACATCGCCCTTGTATAAACCTTCTATATACTCCTTCCATCTTTCTGCCTTCCCTTCTTTGCTTAGAACTGGGTTTCCATCTGAGCTCTTGATGTTCGTACAAGTGGTTCTCTTATCTCCAAAGGTCTCTTTAATTTTCCTGTAGGCAGTATCTATATTACCCCTAGTGAGATAAGCCTCTACATCCTTACATTTGTCCTCTAGCCATCCCTGTTTAGCCATTTTGCACTTCCTGTCGATCTCATTTTTGCGACGTCTGTATTCCTTTTTGCCTGCTTCATTTACTGCATTTTTGTATTTTCTCCTTTCATCAATTAAATTCAATATTTCTTCTGTTACCCAAGGATTCCTACTAGCCCTCGTCTTTTTACCTACTTGATCCTCTGCTGCCTACACTACTTCATCCCTCAAAGCTACCCATTCTTCTTCTACTGTATTTCATTCCCCCATTCCTGTCAATTGCTCCCTTATGCTCTCCCTGAATCTCTGTACAACCTCTGGTTCTTTTAGTTTATCCATATCCCATCTCCTTAAATTCCCACCTTTTTGCAGTTTCTTCAGTTTTAATCTACAGGTCATAACCAATAGATTGTGGTCAGAGTCCACATCTGCCCTCGGAAATGTCTTACAATTTAAAACCTGGTTCCTAAATCTCTGTCTTAGGATTATATAATCTATCTGAAACCTGTCAGTATCTCCAGGCTTCTTCCATGTATACAGCCTTCTTTTATGATTCTTGAACCAAGTGTTACCTATGATTAAGCTGTGCTCTGTGCAAAATTCTACCAGGCGGCTTCCTCTTTCATTTCGTTGCCCCAGTCCATATTCACCTACTACATCTCCTTCTCTCCCTTTTCCTACTGCCGAATTCCAGTCACCCATGACTATTAAATTTTTTCGTCTCCCTTCACTATCTGAATAATATTTTTTATTTGACCATACATTTCTTCAATTTCTTCGTCATCTGCAGAGCTAGTTGGCATATAAATTTGTACTACTGTAGTACGTGTGGGCTTCGTATCTATCTTAGCCACAATAATGCCTTCACTGTTCTATGCCAGTCCTGAAAAACTACCATCGGGTGAGAAAGATGTATGAGACAGGCGAAATACCCTCAGACTTCAAGAAGAATATAATAATTCCAATCCCAAAGAAAGCAGGTGCTGACAGATGTGAAAATTACCGAACTATCAGAGTAATAGGCCACAGCTACAAAATACTAACACGAATTCTTTACAGACGAATGGAAAAACTAGTAGAGGCCGACCTCGGGGAAGATCAGTTTGGATTCCGTAGAAATGTTGGAACACGTGAGGCAATACTGACCTTACGACTTATCTTAGAAGAAAGATTAAGGGAGGGCAAACCTACGTTTCTAGCATTTGTAGACTTAGACAAAGCTTTTGACAACGTTGACTGGAATACTCTCTTTCAAATTCTAAAGGTGGCAGGGGAAAATTACAGGGAGCGAAAGGCTATTTACAAATTGCACAGAAATCAGATGGCAGTTATAAGAGTCGAGGGACATGAAAGGAAAGCAATGGTTAGGAAGGGAGTAAGACAGGGTTGTAGCCTCTCCCCGATGTTATTCAATCTGTATATTGAGCAAGCAGTAAAGAGAACAAAAGAAAAATTCGGAGTAGGTATTAAAATCCATGGAGAAGAAATAAGAACTTTGTGGTTTGCCGATGACATTGTAATTCTGTCAGAGACAGCAAAGGACTTGGAAGAGCAGTTGAATGGAATGGACTGTGTCTTGATAGGAGGATATAAGATGAACATCAACAAAAGCAAAACGAGGATAATGGAATGTAGTCGAATTAAAACAGGCGATGCTGAGGGAATTAGACACTGAAAGTAGTAAAGGAGTTTTGCTATTTGGGGAGCAAAAAAAAAAAAAAACTGACGATGGTCGAAGTAGAGAGGATATAAAATGTAGACTGGCAATGGCAAGGAAAGCGTTTCTGAAGAAGAGAAATTTGTTAACATCGAGTATAGATTTAAGTGTCAGGAAGACATTTCTGAAAGTATTTGTATGGAGTGTAACTATGTATGGAAATGAAACATGGACGATAAATAGTTTGGACAAGAAGAGAATAGAAGCTTTCGAAATGTGGTGCTACAGAATAATGCTGAAGATCAGATGGGTAGATCACATAACTAATGAGGACGTGTTGAATAGGATTGGGGAGAAGAGAAGTTTGTGGCACAACTTGAGCAGAAGAAGGGATCGTTTGGTAGGACATATTCTGAGGCATCAAGGGATCACCAATTTAGTACTGGAGGGCAGCGTGGAGACCAAGAGATGAATACACTAAGCAGATTCATAAGGATGTAGGTTGCAGTAGGCACTGGGAGATGAAGAAGCTTGCACAGGATAGAGTAGCATGGAGAGCTGCATCAAACCAGTTTCAGGACTGAAGACCACAACAACAACAACAACATTAAAAAGGTGGTTGTAGTGGCAAACACATTTGGCAGTGGATCTATTCATGGTCCTAAGAGTTATTCTAAGAGTAAAATAATCCTTCATTTTTAAATAATTATAGTGTGTAATTTTTCTTTGGTGATTATCACATTCTATTAGTAGATGTACAATGTCTTCGCCAGTGAGCCCAAGAATCATAGCTTGGAGAGCGAATTAGTTTTAACAAATGTTTAGTTCTATTAGTCAACATGTGACCCATTCTTAGCCTGTTGATAGTAATAATTTCTTTTCTCGTAAGTGTCGGGTTGAGAAATCAAGAGTGTAGTGGAATCTGTTGCTGGATCGCCGAATACCATATGCCTTTGCTGTTATGATCCATATCCACTAACTTTGTGCGTATCGGTTTTGCTTGTTTAGCAAGTCTACTGAGAAAATCACTGTATGGCAGGGATATGGCGATGGGAAGTAGATGCTGCACCATTTTCGCCAATTGGTCAGCACGTTCGTTGCCGCTAATACCAAAATTTCCCGATATCCGTTGCAGACGAAACAGTGAACGCCGCTCCTTCGCTCGATTGAGACTGCTCAGATCAGTACAACGTGTGCCAAGGGATTTACAGTTTTCCTTTCGGCTGTTCCCGGAAGAGACTGCAGGGAACTCGTTGAATCACTACATATTAGTACAGGGTGTCACAGAAAAACGGGAATATTTCCACAATCCAATAAACCTAGAAGTGACGAAGGAAAGAAATTGCATTCATAGTAATTGAAACCTTACAACTTTGCCATTTACGAAGCATTGATGGCATTTATCATTTTTCTAAAATTACGCCCTTTAGATGGCGTCTCCTGTACGAATACATTCGTGAAATCTGCTGTCGATATTCCTCATTGACCGCTGCAACATCTGAGCTGGGATACTGTGAATTGCTTCGCGAATTCTCTGTTTTAACTCATTCAGGATTCTTAGTAGAGTGTAGACTTTGCTCTCGATGTAACCCCACAAGAAAAAATCACAAACGGATGAATCTGGCGATCTAGGGGGCCAGGGAATGTTACCGAATTGTGAGATCAAGACGTTTGCCGAACAATTCTCACATGTATGTCATTGATTGCCGTGCAGTGTGTGATGTCGCTCCGTCTTGTTGATACCAGCCTTCTTGAACGTTTGGAAAGTTATTCAATGCAGGTGTAACGAAAGTTCGTAACATTTCCACGTAACGATCGTCATTGAGAGTTATTGTGTTTCTCTGTTCATTTGCGAAAAAATACGGTCGATAATCCCATGTGATGAAACTCCACACCTTACTGTCACCTTACTAGTGTATAAAGGGCGCTCATGTACGTCATTAGAATTTGTGTTTGACCAGTAACGGTAGTTCTGTTTATTCACATAACCTGTGAGATGAAAATGTGCCTCATCTGACATCCATAACTTGTTTAGAAATTCATCGTCATTGTTTATTTTTGTTATTAATTGTTGACAGAATCGTAATCGTAACCGGTAATCGTTGTCCTTCAATTGTTGCACCATCTGTAGTTTGTACGGATGAAATTTTAAATCAAGATGAAGAATTCTGCGGGTACTCTCCCGGGACATTCCAACCACTGCTGCTTGCTTAAGAATTGGACGCGTGGGCTCTAAGTCAGACTCGCGTACAGCATCAAAGTTCGCTGAGAACGCGCAGTTCTTGGTCGTCCTGTTGGCTTCTTCTTGAGGTCAGATCCAGTCTCTTCGAAGTTATTAATGAAACATTTTATCGCGTGTTTCGATGGAACGGCATCATGACGTCCTAAATGATAAAATCGTTGAAACTTCATCCGCGACATTACCAAACTGTCATTGTTTTTATAAATCATTTTTATGGCAAACGCACGCTGTTGTCCGTTCCACTGATCCATGATTACTGAAATGGCGGACTGTTTACTCGCTAACTGTCACGAACCCGCAGTGCTGTCACCTGCTCATGGCTACCTCACTCATTTCAAACAACCCATCACTCTGTGTCACCCTGTATTTTGTCGACTTTTAAGTTGCCAGGCTAGGATGAATGGTATACACCTCTTCATTTAATATCGGCGCTTCCGTTGGCAACAAGACAGGTTGTCCAACACTGTTCGGTAATTAAAATGCGAGTTTTGTGGAGACACACATTTTGGAACCATCCGTGTACAATTGGTACCAATCATGCTGGTTACGGTTCAATTTTGGCTCTCAGTTCACTCAGGGCTACGGATTCTTTAGTTCCACTACATAACCAACATATTCAGCACAGTGAATTTCTCAAGAGCTGTCTTATGGTTGACACCACACGTTATCTGCGAAACTAATGTTAACATTGCGCTGTCAAAATAACTGAACCAATCCCCAGCTGATTGGCAGCGTTGTTGAGACACAGACACAGTGAAGTGTTTATTTCCATATAAATGGAATGAAATTTCACCTATCTCGAGATTATGTTCTGTGTAATCATTTGAGCTGCAGTTACAGTGTATGTGAAGTTTCGGTGTGAAGAAATTCATGGCTCGCAGTACTTTTCTAAATCAGAATATAGCTAAAACTGGTTTGTAGAAGGGACAATTCCGACAGTAAGTGATACATTGTGTGATTCGCCATAACTTGTTGTCAGTTAGGTCATTTATAATCTGTCTCTCAATACAATGAGGTGAGAAAAGTCATTGGATACTTCTTAATATCGTGACGGACCTTACTTCGCCCGGCGTATTGTAGCAACTCGACGGTGGTATGTTAAAACAACAGCTGATTCCTCAAACTGGGGTGCTATCAAGCACGGGGTCCCACAGGGTTCGGTCTTAGATCCTTTACTGTTCTTGATATACATTAATGACTTACCATTCCACATTGATGAAGATGCAAAGTTAGTTCTTTTTGCTGATGATACAAGTATAGTAATAACATCCAAAAACCAAGAACTAAGTGATGTAATTGTAAATGATGTTTTTCACAAAATTATTAAGTGGTTCTCAGCAAATGGACTCTCTTTAAATTTTGATAAAACACAGTATATACAGTTCCGTACAGTAAATGGCACAACTCCAGTAATAAATATAGAATTTGAACAGAAGTCTGTAGCTAAGGTAGAATTTTCAAAATTTTTAGGTGTGTCCATTGATGAGAGGTTAAACTGGAAGCAACACATTGATGGTCTGCTGAAACGTCTGAGTTCAGCTGCGTATGCTATTAGGGTTATTGCAAATTTTGGTGATAAGAATCTCAGTAAATTAGCTTACTATGCCTACTTTCATTCACTGCTTTCGTATGGCATCATATTCTGGGGTAATTCATCGTTGAGTAGAAAAGTATTCATTGCACAAAAACGTGTAATCAGAATAATTGCTGGAGCCCACCCACGGTCATCCTGCAGACATCTATTTAAGGATCTAGGGATCCTCACAGTAACCTCACAGTATATATATTCCCTTATGAAATTTGTTGATAATAATCCAACCCAATTCAAAAGTAATAGCAGTGTGCATACCTATAATACCAGGAGAAAGGATGATCTTCACTATGCAGGGTTAAATCTGACTTTGGCACAGAAAGGGGTAAATTATGCTGCCACAAAAGTCTTTGGGCACCTACCAAACAGCATCAAAAGCCTGACAGATAACCAACTAACATCTAAAAATAAATTAAAAGAATTTCTAGATGACAACTCCTTCTACTCATTGGCTGAATTTTTAGATATAAACTAAGTAAAAAAAAACAAACTTAATCATTAGTGTCATGCAATATTTTGTGTAACGTAATTTCTTGTACAGACATCTTTTATTAACCTGACACGTTCCACATCATTACGAAGTGTCGTATTCATGATCTATGGAACAAGTATTAATCTAATCTAATCTAATCTAATCTACTCAACAAATCGTTGGAAGTCCCTTGGAGATACGTTGAGCCATGCTGCTTCTTTAGCCGTCCACAACTGCGAGAGTGTTGCCGGTGCAGGAAATTGTGCACGAACTAACCTCTCGATCATGTCTCCTAAATGTTCGATGGGACCCGTGTCGGACGATCTGGGTGGTCAAATCATTCGCTCGAACTGTCCAGAATGTTCGTCAAACCAATCTGTGACCCAGTGACATGGCGCATTCAAATGGTTCAAATGGCCCTGAGCACTATGGGACTTAACATCTATGGTCATCAGTCCTCTAGAATTTAGAACTACTTAAACCTAACTAACTTAAGAACATCACACAACACCCAGTCATCACGAGGCAGAGAAAATCCCTGACCCCGGCCGGGAGTCGAACCCGGGAACCCGGGCGCGGAAAGCGAGATCGACATGGCGCATTCTCATCCGTAAAAATTCCATAGTTATTTTGGAAGAAGTAGCCGAACATAACCATTCCAGTTAACGATCGGTTAACATGGACTAGAGGACCTAGTCTATTGCATGTAAACACAGCCCACACCATTATGGCGTCACCACTGACTTGCATAGTGCCATGTTGACAACTTGGGTCCATAGCTTCGTTGGTCTGTGCCACACACGAACCCTACCATCGGCTCTTACCGAATGAAATCGGGACTCGTCTGTCCAGGCCACGGTTTTCCGGTCGTCTAGTGTTCAACCGATAAGGTCGCGAGCCCATGAGAAGCGGTGCAGGTAATGTACTGTAAGCAAAGCCACTTGTGTTGATCGTCTGCTGCCGCTCTGTCGTAAAGGACACGCTCGTCGTACGTTCCACATTGACTTCTGCGGTTATTTAACGCAGTGTTGCTTGTTAGCTCGGACTACTCAACTCAAACGGTGCTGTTCGTGGTCGTTAAGTGAAGGTCGTCGGCCACTCCGCTGTCCGTGGTGAGAGGTAATGGCTGACATTTGGTATTCTCAGTACACAGCTGCCAGAATGAATTTCGGTATACTGAATTCCCTAAAGATTTCCGAAATGGAATGCCCCATGCGTCTAGCTCCAACTATCATACCTAGTTCAAAGTCCCAATTCCCGTCGTGCGGCCATAATTATGTCGGAAACCTTTCCACATGAATCATCTAAGTACAAATGACAGCCCCGCCAGTGCATTGTCCTTTTATACCTTGTGTACGCGATATTATCGCCATCTGTGTATGTGCATATCGTTATCGCATGATTTCTGTAGCCTCAGCATTGTCCTTAGGTCTTGGTCATCTGACAAGTACCATTTCAAGAAGTAGAACAGCCAATTGTACAGTATTTTCAAGGTTTACTACATGATCCAGGGTTTCCAGAATGAAATTTTCACTCTGCAACGGAGTGTGCGCTGGTATGAAACTTCCTGGCAGATTAAAACTGTGTGCCGGACCGAGACTCGAAGTCGAAAGAATCCGTAACCCATTACAGTGACGAGTGCTGTATTGCTTGCAAATGTAAGGTAGGCACTGGGTCCTCTTTAACAGGCACGAGTTCACACTAAATTATAACATGCAATGTGCTGAAGCAGTGTCAGCTTTCGCTGTTAATTGTTTTGCACCCTGTTTACAGATTCTGTACTCTGACCTTGGCGCTCCAAGCTGCCGCTTGTGTCACTTGGATCTTAAACCAGCTCTGATTAGAAATCTGAGCTATGTTTTGTTTCTCAGAACTGGAAAGTAAACAAAACCGTACGGAAGTGGTGACAAATCTTACGACATTATTTCCGTCATGAAGAAAAGCGAATACCTGAGTAAGCTTTGTGGAAAGTTCCCACAGCCCTCCATCCTGTTGCGACAGCGGCGGAAATAAACTGACCACCAACCAACCGCGAGTCGCTGAATTCGTCACCGCACTCGCCACTTTGCAAGACAGTATGGCCTGTCAGGTGGAAAACTGTACATCTTATTTCTCCCAAAAACAGTGCAGACAGAAGGATGGAAACAAAACTGAAGACACGCCGAACTTTTATATCTAGATTAGATAGTAAACAGTGCTCCCTCCTCCCCCCCCCCCCCCTCACCACACCCCCTTCCACCCACAAATACTCGCGATTCCTTAAATAATCGAACTGCAGTGTATTAGATAGTCCAGTTGTCTGGTTAGTTTACGAATGAGTTAATGTGTTAAATATTTGACTTCGTTTGAAGAAAAGTTAGTTTTCCACGCAACTCAGTGTTTATCAGGTCATGTCTCCTGAACTGTGGGCCTTACAATGATACAGTCTTTCAGGTATATTCACTGGTTATGTGGATATTGTCTGCAAACTGTTTTGCGAATGGACTTAAGAGTAATGAAGTAATAAATTAAAACTGCATGTCCGATTCTGAAGTTTTACTGCCTGCAGAGGAAAAATGTGGCAAGTAATAAACATTCTTACTTTCATTATTTCGTGGGGTGCCAGCGAGAAAAAATTTCAAAAAGTTGTGACATTATGTGTAATGTGTGCTGGAAGCTGCTATACGCTCTCATTCTGAAATTATGGGTGAATATAGATACGGTAATTTCCGTGACTTCAACACTTATGCTAGTGTGAACGAAATTCTTGACACACGCTAAAGCATCGAAAATCAAAGTTATTTGCTAATCACTTTGGTAAAGGTTTAACCCATGTAATTCTTGTATCAAATCACACTGGAAGTGATAAAAGAATCAGATGGGTTAAACGTTCAGTTAAGTGATTAGCAAAGGACGTTAAGATTTTCGATGCATCAGCATGTGTCAGAGTTTCGCTATGCTTCATTTTCACTAACTCTTTATTTACTAGCGGACTTACGAGTCCCGGCAGTTTCTGTGCTAAATTACATAACTCAGTAACAGTTAGTCATGTAGGGACAGAAAGGTCCCATTCAATTCAGTTCTTGCTTCCTAGGCTTCATGTCAGCACAGCTTGCTTGCCAATCCGAAACCTGTGCATCAGCCTGGAATGTAAACAGATGTACTGCAAATGGCTGCTTGGTGTGTGAGAAAACGCTGCAAGGTTACATAAATAAAAGTAAAGTTTATATGTGAACTGAGGTGAGTGATAATTTTTATTTAGGTACATTTATACACACTAACGTTAATTTGGATAAAATATCAATACAGTACCCTTGTAATAGTAAAGAACCCAGAAAGATGGAACAAGGATTTAAGTGAAGGCACTGACAGTTGTACAGGATTATAATGAACACATGAGTGGCATAAATAAAGCCGACATGTTGTCTTTTATGAAACAGACAGACCCTTGTGAATGCCTGTATTTCATACCGTGACGTGCAAGGGACACTTCCATTGATAGATTTCAAACGTAGAACTACACTTGGTCTACTCACACTTGCAAATCAAATGTCCAAAAAACAGAGAAGGCTAAAAAAAATAATCAAAATTGTCCTCTTTCAACTCCAAAGTTTGGGTACCAAACAAAGTTAAATTTCGGAATATAGTATCTCACTGGCTAATATTTTCAGTTCAAGAGGCACCTGTGAATTTTGATCGTCTACAGAGGTGGAATCTAGACGCTATTCATAGTGCTCGAAGTGTAATTTTTTGTGTGTTAATGAAAAAAGAACTGTTTTATAGGTATCACCGGACACAATAACCTTAGCTGTATGATTATTTCGCGACTTTCCAGTCCCTAATATACTCCCACCTGTATAATCCTGTCGGGACATACAAGTCCTCTGAACAATGTATGTACTTTAATAACTTTGTATCATTTTTAAAATAAAGTAATTTGCTATTAATTCGTTCGTCGAGTATTGAAGTAAAAATTCTCTGATTCCTGACTTTATATTTTTTTTACGTTAAATAAAAGGTTAAACGTACTTACAAAATTAAAAATTGTATGTAGAGAATAGGAAAACAGTATGCTGCTTGATATCAACTTCATGTAAACTATTATTGCTGTCTGTAGTTGTTGACTGTAATATTATTTTTTCAACATTTTCAATTTGCTGTTCCACGCTTATTATAATATTTTTTACTATCTGAAAGCTATAGAAATTCAAGGCTGACAGCCAGTTGATCTTTGAGTAAACAACTCTTTTTAACTTTAATAAGTGATGAACTGTTATTGAATTAATAGCAGACATAAAGCGAAGATAGGTGTTTAATTCAAGTGGAGAGTGAGTTTCATCATTGCAAAGCTGACAATGTTTGTGGACTGCTGGAAACCGATTCAATAATATAACAGACAATTAAAGCTGTCGTTGTATTATGTAAAGATTTACATCAAGTCTCGTCTTGCACCCCCTTAAAATATTATAACACCCATTATTAACGTCAGCTTTCCTGTTACAACTTGGCGATTAACAATCTTGGAACAGGAGAGGCAATAGTACACGTATAGCATGAATGTCTAGGAAAAAGGGATCGGCCGATCAGGTGAAGTTGGTTCTTGCGAGTCGAAATATGAAATAGACAAGTACAACTCATTAGAGCGGGGCCAACAACATCAACTTATTGTTTGGTTTGACTGTTGTGGTGGCCAAAATAAAAACTGGAATTTTTCAGCAGTATACAGCTACTCACCACACGTACATGATACTTTTCTCAGATCGAGCAAAAATTCCGTATTTCAAGGAATAACACTTTGTCCTGATACAGAGATTTGGCTCTTACTGAAAGAAGAAAGAAGAAAAGATGAGGTAGTGATTGCATCTGATTATAAATATGTTGTATCAGAAGCTTGTGACAAAGGGCCTTTGCCCTTTTGTCACCAAAGAGTTGGTCCAAGCAAACTCTATGTCTATTTTTCACACATCGGGGCGGTCCCAAGAGAGATCCTGAATTGAAAGTTACCCAAGTTACGTGGCTAAGATTTATTTCTGATGACCCAGCTGCAGTTTTGCGAGGAACAGCTACAATGTGCTGCAGCCTTGCGTCTTTCCTCTCTTCTAAAGAAGAAAAGAGGGGAGCAACCACATCACGTGTTTCCCAAACCACTACAACAGTTCCCACTATTATACAAAGAGTTGATTCGTCTTGCACCAGAGAAAAGAAGGATTTAGTCTCAACGTTGCAGTATTTAAAGCCATGCTACAGATAATATTGCAGGTCGTTGAATTACAAGCACTGTGTCTGATGTAAGACTAAAAACATTTTTAAAGACAGTGCGAAGACTAAATTATGCACTGCTTATTGCGTTGATGAATGTGACAGCTTACACTACACTCGTTCGTCCTCTGTTAGAATATTGCTGCGCGGTGTGGGATCCTTACCAGGTGGGATTGACGGAGGACATCGAGAGGGTGCAAAGAAGGGCAGCTCGTTTTGTATTATCGCGTTATAGAGGAGAGAGTGTGGCAGATATGATACACGAGTTGGGATGGAAGTCATTACAGCATAGACGTTTTTCGTCGCGGCGAGAGCTTTTTACGAAATTTCAGTCACCAACTTTCTCTTCCGAATGCGAAAATATTTTGCTGAGCCCAACCTACATAGGTAGGAATGATCATCAAAATAAAATAAGAGAAATCAGAGCTCGAACAGAAAGGTTTAGGTGTTCGTTTTTCCCGCTCGCTGTTCGGGAGTGGAATAGTAGAGAGATAGTATGATTGTGGTTCGATGAACCCTCTGCCAAGCACTTAAATGTGAATTGCAGAGTAGTCATGTAGATGTAGATGTAGATGTGATAAAGTAATACTTTTGTTTCACAACGTATATCATTAATATGTTACTGAAGCTCTAGTATTAGTAAAAATATCTATAAAAATGCTAATTAGTGATATACAACATTTTATGACGTCGTGTGAAGTACAACTTTATTCCAGGGAAAGTAAGTGTCTTTCACTACAGTAGACCAAATATGTGCAGACGTACGTATGAATACAGATTTTTACCATGTGTAATTAATTGTTTTGGTTATTTTTATATAATATGAGCATTTTAACACAACTTACGTTAAAGATGTTTCTCGTCAGTACTGAAAAGTTGCACAAATTGATACGCAACGTTGTTTCGGGGGACCATTCAACTGCTGAGAATAGTTTTGGTGACATGGAAGCTCCCTTCCTGACTGCTCTTTCAATTCTGAAGTTTTCAGTATCCTGGAGAAGTCTAACGAAACTGTAGCATAGACATATATATTTTTCGGTCTGCTAATGTCGAGTTCCTTAAGGGTTGTTGGAACAAATTTGTCTGAAAGTCAGTCAAAAGCTTTCTTAAAAGCTATGACCACCGAACAAAGTGGTAACTCTCACTCATTATAAAGGAATATCTTAAGTATCTATTGCAATATACTATTCGAATCATTGTGAAACAAATTCGAAAAGAAGAAAGTAAATCTCCGTGAATCATATATCTAAAGCGGTTAAATTGTAATTTTACTTAGTATGATGTGATTCAGACGACAGTTGGTGTGTAAAAGTAAATTTAAAATGTTTATCCAAAGAAATTATTTGTGGATTGTTGAAGAAGCCTTATATCTGGTGATACATGAACTTAGGAAAGATCGGCGGTTTGAGATGTTGCTATAAATGCTAGACTTTAGAGATAAATGATTCTGAGTCTAAGAATTCCGTCGCGCAGTTTACACATTATCAGAAAGGTAGCAACTTCGACAGCAAGCAAAGGGTGTTCAAATCAGGAAAGATATGAGAAATAATTGGCACGCCCAAAGAAAGCTTTTTTCAACGAAGGATTATAAATAATAAAATAATAATATCACACTCTTTCGCTTACAAGAGTATTACAGGAAATTATACCAAGTTAAATGAAACGTTAGAAATATACACGAAAGCGGCAATTACTTAACAAATATGCTTACTGAAGCAGCAGAAAATGTTGCAGGTACAAAGAATGCAAAAGAAAAGAAAATCTTAAGGGGAACGAAGCAGTTATTGAATAAAAGACGAGACTTTCACAAAAATGATAACAGGAACATGATAACATTTGCTGAATTAAACCAAACTGTGTGTTAGAGGAGAACGCCGTAGATTAGACTGGTATTGAGTCTTGCTAGGGATAGAGTGCGTGGAGAGTTGTATCAAACCAGTCTTCAGAATTAAGACTGCAATAACAGCATATTCAGAAATGTCTTGGACAGGCTGTGAAGAATATTTGGCAAAGATAAGCAACTGAAACAAAAGTAATGAGGAAGGAAACAAAACAAACTTACGTTGGGTAGACAATAAAATTCGTCGTTTAAGACGACAAACGGAACAGCCACAACAAAGAAAAAAATATAGTTGAGCATTCTGAGAATTTTTTAAATGACTTCATATTTCTAGAAACACGGCCAGTAATGAAAATAATGACATTCCAACAGTAGAGATTGAAAATATCACTTCAGTTATATTTTCTTTTATTATTATTATTATTGTTTTTTAGTGCTTAGTCCACGACCGGTCTCGTGCATGCCCATCATTAGGCGTGATAATTTTGTGACACGACCCCGAGTACAGCCAGATGCTGTATACAATGTCTTTCGAGTTATAAATAAAAGAAAAGCGCCTAGAAATGATGTCTGAACAGAAGTGGCTAAAGCACTAATATAATGCAATAAAAACTCGCAAATCTGATTACATAATTTTTTGAAGAGGAAGCCAGTTCTCCAAAACTGCAACGCTCCTCTAATTACGCTACACCCGTAGCGAGTCTCTCTCTCTCTTCTCGTTATGCTACACTGGGAACAAGACGGACAAGACGCAAAAAAAAGAGAAAAAGTCGGCCTCCTGCCCTCCTCTCATTGTTTTTCGAAGTATTTACTAATATTACCAGCAGCAACTACATAGAGAAGATATTTTAATCGGACAAAGGAATAGGCTGATTTTAGAAGGACAAAGCACTATGAATGATTTCCAACACATGAACGTTATAATATATTATTGCGTTACCAGTAGGGTTTTTACAGTAACCTCTGTGTATCCATGTTATGTTTTCGTCTTGTTTACTCGTTTCAGTATACTTCTCTGTAAATGTTGCTTTTGTCGGAATCTGTCCTGTGTTAAGCCTATGTGACTTCGTACCAGATACGACTTAAACTTACGTATATCATGAATTGTCAAAACCAACTGTTACGAAACATTTCCAGTGTTGAGATGGCTGTATAAGTACGTTCGAAGGGCCTATAATTTTTTTTAAAATCTTTTGAACGAAATTATAAAGCGGAGTGACGAGTATGATTTTCAACTGTGGTATTAACAGATTTTGAGAACGCTATTGAGTCAGTTCCAACAGAACCTGTTCTGATAGAAATCAGTAGTTGCGTCAATGTATGTTAGTATGCCGAACGACAGTTGTCACTTGCTTCACGGTAGTGAGACTTCCTAAACTAAAATAGAAGCCAGGCAACGCGATTCCATATCGTCAAAATGGTTCTCAGCAGTCATTGAGGAAGTGTTCATAGCCGTAAACTGGAAAAACGAAGATGGAATACATGTCAATGGAGCGCGTCCAAACGAACGTCCGATTTGCTGATGGCATTGTGTTGTTTGCCTCTAGTGCAGCCAAACTGCATCAGCTACTGGAAGAACTTCATAGGAAAAAAATGAATATTGGCCTGAAAAGCAGTTATGATAAGATTTAAATAACGAATAACTAGTGCAAAGAAAAGTACAAATTGGCACTGAAAGCATAGGACCAGTTGATGACTTTCAGTTCAAGACAGTCGAACATAGTAAATAGAGAAACAAAATTGGCTTCAAGAGCTTTCGCTAAACAAAACAGGGCTTTAAAAACTCAGCTTGAATGTGACTGAAACAGATAGATTACTGACAGTGCATGTTATCTGTTTGGACTCAAGATAGTGATCATCTTGTAAAATTCGCCTAGAGATTACGTTCTAATCACAACGAACGTGCAAACAGATTGTAGTGTAATGCATTGGTTTTTGTTATCATTGAACCTCGCAGCTGTTCAGTTTCTATGAAAATACTGACGCTCACTTGCAGTGATAGCGCATCTCTTTTATTTGCATTTATCTATTTTCGCCATTACGAGCAACTTTTGGACGCTTTATTACGTGGAGGAACGGGAAATTCATCGGCATTCTTACTATAACAGACGCAGATGTGGCTCAGTGGTAAGGTGCCACAGTATGGATCCAAAATTCTCGGGTTCAATCTTCAATCAGTTGTAAGATTTTCACCGGTACTTATCACTTACTACTGTCAGCCCTGATGGGCAGTCGGTGTTACTGTGAAAAAAGCTGAATTCCAGCGTGCTTCGGAGAGCCCTCTGTACTTACTGGGTAGTATGCTAGTCAGTTCAAAGGTCACTGAAAGGGAACGTTACACCAACTCTAATAGGACTATTCCTAGAAGCGTACTGTGGTGTGCAAACCAACCTTCAGGCTGTCGACTGCTTTACCAACAGATCTGTTAAAACTGAAGATGAGGCCGAAGATCGTTAACTGGCGATTGTGAAGCATATTGCAAAGTATTAACTAACCAGTGCTTATCACTATCGTGTTTTAAAGACTGTAAAAAGCACATTTTTCCTCGAAAAATTGCCTCCAAAATTCAGGTGCGTCTTATACTCGAAATTAATATAAAAATATCCAGTGTCTGGTTTAAAATTTCCGCCAATCCTAAAAATGGCCATATATTCGATGCCGTGGGAAACCTATCTCTGTCTATCAACAATGGATTCAACTGGCAGCAACAGTCCACAGATGCGATGTGACGAACATGAGTTGCGGGGGCTAACGCTGCCCCTCTCCTGCCGCACCATGACAAACCCAAAGTACTGTCTAATCTATGACGTGTCATTGCTGTCTACGGAGCCAGTGAACTTGAATTGAAACTCATTTGCATTATTGGTAACAGTACAATACTTTTTTTTAGCAATTAGTTTCGTAAAGGAAAAATATAAGAAGTATTGACATGATATTGGCTATAAACTGAAAGTAATGGCATATACAGAAGAACAGCTGAGCTGCTGTTAACCCCGCCACCAATAGGAAAAACCATTCGTGATTCGTTTCATGGACTTAGCATGTCAACCAAAATCAAAATATCTCAGAAAATCCACAAGAGAATGCAGAGAAGATATTATCTTTTCATCGGTTTATTATTCAACATCGAAAGAAGACCAGTGTGGAACTAAGTCAGACACTGAATATGGGCGAAACTCCTCAGCCATTTTATGTGCCGAGTAACAGAGTTGTTGCCATGACATGCTAAAACTTTAACTATAAAAACAACTGGACATTAAAAAAATGCACTACACTGTGGTCCTACCATGTTGTGCTGACGGTACTAAGCATAATCCAATGATCATTTTGAAGCACATAAAAATGCCAAACCATATGAAATACTGCCAGGTGCGTGGTTTACGTACATAACAAGAGTTGGATGTATGAGGCTGGTATGAAATCGTTGTCCATGTACATAACACGTGCAGGTGTCGTTGTTCACGTACATAAAAAGTTTGGATGCATGAGGCTGGTACGAAATTAGGGATTAACATGTACAGCGTTTCATGTCTCCTTCGACTACTACTGTTTCCAGTTTTGTGGACAAACTTACAAGATAACAGGGGAGATGAAAAAGTTGTGTTAAACATCTTATGGTATGGAATTCTGTACTTTAAGATATTTCAAATCTGGTGCACAAGCAGTATCTAAAGAGCGACGAAACGCTTGAAAATTACTATTTATACACTACTGGGCATTAAAATTGCTACACCAAGAAGAAATGCAGATGATAAACGGGTATTCATTGGACAAATATATTATACTAGAACTGACATGTGATTACATTTTCATACAATTTGGGTGCATAGATTCTGAGAAATCAGTACCGAGAACAACCACCTCTCGCCGTAATGACGGCCTTGATACGCCTGGGCATTGAGTCAAACAGAGCTTGGATGGCGTGTACAGGTACAGCTGCCCTTGCAGCTTCAACACGATACCACAGTTCATCAAGAGCAGTGACTGGCGTATTGTGACGAGCCAGTTGCTCGGCTACCATTGACGAGACGTTTCCAATTGGTGAGAGATCTGGAGAATGTGCTGGCCAGGGCAGCAGTCGAACACTTTTTGTATCCAGGAAGGCCCGTACAGGACCTGCAACATGCGGTCGTGCATTATCCTGCTGAAATGTAGGGTTTCGCAGGGATCGAATGAAGGGTAGAGCCACGGCTCGTAACACATCTGAAATGTAACGTCCACTGTTCAAAGTGCCGTCAATGCGAACAAGAGGTGACCGAGACGTGTAACCAATGGCACGCCACACCATCACGCCAGGTGATACGCCAGTATGGCGATGACGAATACACGTTTCCAATGTGCGTTCGCCACGATGTCGCTAAACACGGATGCGACCATCATGATGCTGTAAACAGAACCTGCATTCATTCGAAATAATGACGTTTTGCCATTCGTGCACCCAGGTTTATCGTTGAGTACACCATCACAGGCGCTCCTGTCTGTGATGCAGCGTCAAGGTTAACCGCAGCCGTGGTCTCCGAGCTGATAGTCCATATTGCTGCAAACGTTGTCTTGCAAACGTCCCCATCTGTTGACTCAGGGATCGAGACGTGGCTGCACGATTCGTTACAGCCATGCGGATAAGATGCCTCTGATATCGAGTGCTAGTGATACGAGGCCGTTGGGGTCCAGCATGGCGTTCCGTATTACACTCCTGAACCCACCAATTCCATAGTCTGCTAACAGTCATTGGATCTGGACCAACGCGAGCAGCAACGTCGCAATACGATAAACCACAATCGCGATAGGCTACAATCCGACCTTTATCGAAGTCGTAAACGTGATGGTACGCATTTCCCCTCCTTACACGAGGCATCACAACGTTTCACCAGGCAACGCCGGTCAACTGCTGCTTGTTTATGAGAAATTGGTTGGAAACTTTCCTCATGTTAGCATGTTGTAGGTGTCGCCGCCGGCGTCAACCTTGTGTGAATGCTCTGAAAAGTTCATCATTTGCATATCACAGCGTCTTCTTCCTGTCTGTTAAATTTCGCGTCTGTAGCACGTCATATTCGTGGTGTAGCAACTTTAATGGCTAGTAGTGTATGAAGAACTCAGGGCGAACTGTCAGTGGTCATGAGTGGCTGGTGACGTTGACAATCTATCTATTCAAGCAGTGCTTGCTCCTGCGCTTTCGCCACTAGATCAGCTGCTCTGCCTGACAGGAAGGCAAGTGTAGGAGGGAACGTGGTCTCCCTTGAGGTCACGTCCTGCGTCGGGGGATCTACCGAGGCGTGCGGCCAAGGTCGGACAAGGCCTCTTGCGCCAGATGTCAGCAGCGCGCAGAATGTAGCCGCGTGCGTTAAAAGCTGCGTTCACACACGCAACCAAAGCGGCGCCAGTGCTCGTGCTGCATCTGCACTGAACTTGCAGGTGTGCACAACTACCGAATTTTAGGGGCTATAAGACCCACCTTTTCTTCAAAAAATTGCCTCCAAAAGTCTGGTGCGTCTTATACTCGAAATTAATATAAAAATGTCCATTGTTTGATTTAAAATTCTAGCCAGTCTTAAAAATGGCCATATAATCGATGCCGATCTCTATCTGTCAACATTGGATTCGACTAGCAGAAGTAGTGCCCGATGCGACGAACAGAGTTGCGGGGATCCACAAGCTTGCTAACACTGTCTCCCTCCCGCCTCACCAGCACAAGGTCAGAACACTGTCTAGCCTATGAGGCATCATTGCAGTCTATGGCGCCAGCGAACTTGAATTGTTATTTGTGTTATCGGTGACTGTACTATATTCTTGTTAGTAGCTAGTTTCGTACTGAAAAAAAGAAATATAAAAGATATTCATATGATGCAGGCTATAAACTGAAAGTAATAGCATATGCAGAAGAACATGGAAACAGCACAGCTGATCGGCATTTCGGCCCTCCACCAAGAGAAGAAAAAAAAAGTCCACGATTGGCGGGCTAGTAAAGAAGAACTGAAAAAAAAGAGAAAGCTGAAATGTGCAAATGGAGGACTGAATGCAAAGTGGCCAAAGCTAGAAGATGAATTATTGAAATGGATTCAAGGATACCGTCAAAATGGCATTGGAGTTAATACAAAAATAGTTCAAATACACGCTCGCTAATGCTACAGTAGAACTTAACAGACTTTAAGGGTGGAGTTTGCTGATGCTACAGGTTTCTGAAGCGCCATGGACTTTGCGCTTGAACCAAAAACAAAATATCTTAGACAACGCCAAAAGAGTATGAAAAGGAAATATTATCTTTCCATCGCCTTATTATTCAACATCGAAAGAAAAATATTGTGTAACTAAGCCAAATAGCGAAAGTGGACGAAACACCTCTGACATTTGATATGCCGAGTAACAAAAAACAGAACTGTTGCCAGGAAAACTTTAACTATAAAAACAAATGGGCATGGAAAAATGCACTGCCATGTTGTCCTTTCTTGTTGTGCTCACTGTACTAAACTTAATCCAATTATCATTCTCAAGCGCAAAACAATGCCAAAACTTCCTGAAACAGCGCCAGGTGTTGTTGTTCACGTACATGACAAGAGTTGGATGGACGAGGCTGGTACGAAATTATGGATTGTGGGAGAGAAGGATAGGTGCTTTGTTGAAGAAGAGTTCTCTTCTGGCGCTAAATCAGTTTAATAGTCATTTGCAAAATTCTGTGAAAGAGAAACGGAGACAGGGAAATACAGAGCTTGCTGTTATTCCGGAAGAAGTTACTTCACAACTGCAAACTCTTGATATCTCGAAAAATAAACCATTTACAGTGTATATGAGAGAGGAATGGAACAAATGGATGATGGATGAAACCCAGCATGAATTTACGCCAAAGGGAGCTTTAAAACGACCTGTAGTCAAACAAGTGTGGCAATGGATAAAACAGTCGTTGTCTAGAGTGAAAGAAGACATTATTATTAAATCTCTCACGAAGTGCGGCATAAGTACCGCACTCGATGGCAGCGAAAATCATCTTACAGGGTGTTTCAAAAATGACCGGTATATTTGAAGCGGCAATACAAACTAAACGAACAGCGATAGAAATACACCGTTTGTTGCAATATGCTTGGGACAACAGTACATTTTCAGGCAGACAAACTTTCGAAATTACAGTAGTTGCAATTGTCAACAACAGATGGCGCGGCGGTCTGGGAAACTCTATAGTACGATATTTTCCACATATCCACCATGCGTAGCAATAATCTGGCGTAGTCTCCAGAATCCAGAAACAATTGAACAGCTGAATCAGTACATCTCATCTGCATGTGAAGCCATTCCGCCAGACGCGTTGTCAAAGGTTTCGTTTCCCAGACCGCAGCGCCATCTGTTGTTGACAATTGTAACTACAGTAATTTCGAAAGTTTGTCTGCCTGAAAATGTACTGTTGTCCCAAGCATATTTCAACAAACGGTGTATTTCTATCGCTGCTCGTTTAGTTTGTATTGCCGTTTCAAATATACCGGTCATTTTTGAAACACCCTGTATATGTGAAGAGGATAACGATGGCGACAAAGAGGAGGAAGAAGAAGAAAGTTTGGATGAGCATTTTCAATAATTTTAAAGGTTAGTTCGGTTTTAAAAACTAAGAATTTTTTGGTCTATCCTTGCAGTCGAAGAATAAAAAATAGTAAAAGTGTTATTTCCTTAAAAATTGTTTAACAATTAAGGTGCGTCTCATAGTCCGTAGCGTCTTATAGTCCGTAAAACAAGGTGGTTTCACGTGGCGTGTCTGCATTGGCGCCACTTCCCGCCATGTAAGTAAACTTCCCTTTCCCGCTGTAACAGTATTCTGCTCCCTGCCGGTTTGACTCCGAAACACCATCACTATGTACCTGTTTTCGTGGAACAATTGCTGCTGCGGTCCGTTTGTTTGCAGTGTGTTTTGATTTTCTCATTGAAAAACAAAATGTCAAAAAAATAATCGATAGACAGAATTTCCCATTTCTGGAACCATACCAAGAGCGATCTGATAACATTTAAATATTCTGTTGTAGGGTAGCAAAACAGAATTTGCTGTTATCCCCACTTTTAAAACTCTACGATTGTAATAATGATAACAAGACAATGTTTTAATACATCCATAATCTGTTACATCAGTGCTTCTTGGTACATAACGTCTAAGAAATTGCAGTTCAGAAATATATTCGTCCAAAAATATGAAAAGTACAGGTGTCGTGAAGTTAATTTGAGTACTATAACAGGAACAAAGTCGTACAACTTTGACGTCACAATTTTAAAAATGAAAACGAGGCAGGAGGACTCATGACCTCAGATGTTAAGTCCCATATTGCTCAGAGCCATTTGAACCACTTGGGAGCGTCTGTCGTTGCCAGTGGTAGTCGGCTGACCCATTCTTGCCGAATGTGGTCAGCCTAGGCCAGTCCGAATTTTTGAAAGCGCGCTAAGCAGATACTTGTTCGTTGGCGGCAACAGTGCCGAACAAATGGTAATGACTACGTCGAAAAATGCTTAAAACTGCTCCACTTAACTGTGTTATTTTGGTGGCTGTATCCGTTGTAGTCTCCATGAAGTTAAATAGGAGGCATTAATTCAGTAACTCATATACTACTAGTTCTCTTTTGCAGTACTGATCCACCATTGCACCCAGCCCAACTGCACACTACTTACGATGTTGTGAAGACCAACACTTTTCAAATGTTTTACATTGCCTCTAATTAAGTCCAAACCACAGTATTCGACTAGAACGTTCTCTGGTTTCCACGTGCAGAAGGCGATCCACTATATATGACAGATACAATGTATTGTAATGAGAGAAAGTACAGAAAGGGCTTCAGTAACAAAGGCTGCAGGACGAACACAGAAATAGGGTAGACATAGCAACAATCAGTATTATAAATGGTCGTAGCTGTGTTGGTAAGAACCAGAGCCCCTAGCGCTAGCAGAAAGCACTGAAGCTCTAATCATTACGGGTACCGAAAGCTGGTTAAAGCCGGAGGTAAGTTCGTCCGAAACTTTTGCAAAGGACCTAACGGTGTTCACAGAGGATAGATTAAATATATTTGGTGGCGGCGTGTTTGTTGCTGTTAGACGTAGTGTACCATATAGCGAACTTGAAGTAGATAGTTCCTGTGAGTTAGTATAGGTAGAGGTTACACTTGACAATCGCAATAAATTAATAATCGCTTCCTTTTACCACCACCCGCCTCCCCCGATTTAGATGGTACATTTTCTGTACAATTAAAAGAAAACTATAGTATTATCTCAAACATATATCCCACTCATACAATTATAGTAGATGCTGACTTCAGTTTACCCTCGATAGTGCACTAAATGCTTTCTCCGAAAATTATTTTGAGTAATTACTTCAAAGGCGCAATTGAAGTGTAAATGGTTGCGAAAACACACTTGATCTCTTAGCAACAAATCCCGAGCAAATACGGAGCATCATGACGGATGCAGGGATTAGTGACCACGAGATCTTTGTAGAGCACCGCAACTTCTAAATCCACCTAAAGCAGACGCAAAATTTATGTATTTAGGAAAGCGTGTAAAAGTACGCTTGCTTTCCTAATCTGACTGAAAACCTACATTTTGACTAAAAATCTACATTTTTCTTGTTGCCATGTTAAAAGTTTCTTCCTCTGTCAAAACGCAGCAGAATTTACAGTGCCACCACACTACCATGCTAGTGTAGTTCAGTTGTGACAGAATGCTGAAATAGTGGTTTATTAAGTGAGAAACTGAGTACAAGTCAGGTCAATAGTTTATGAAAAAGCATATCCTCAGCATAAAAACAAACGTGTAATTTCTTCACTCATGTTGTTCCAAAGCCAGAAGAATGAGTATATAACCAGCTATCAATGGTTCCATAAAAAATTACATTATTCCATTGAAAAAATCTGTGGTTAATTTTATATCGTGGTAGGTGCCAGAATACTTTTCTCTTTGCGTGCTATCATTTACCAAAAAATTATTTCGATATTTCGAGCCGTTTAGGAGATAAAATTGATGTTATCAATAGTTCTCTTTCCCTCTAGTGTGATGCGCACAGATGGAACTGAGGGCGCTACATGAAATGCATTTTCTGAAGTTTGGAGATACATACGGAACTCCTCAAGTTTAAAGCATTAGTAAATATGTTAACTAAATTTCATATACAGCAATGTGTGATCTAATAATGCACGAAACGCAAAATCATAGCGACCCCTGGTATCCGTTTCAAACGATTCGAATATCACGCAGTGTGTTACTTAAGTGTAAAATATCGCAATGATTATGACCATTAATGAAATGATAGGTACTTCACCATGAAGGTGAGACGTGAAGCTACACGACGCGAAAGAATCAAACTCTTTTATCTAACAGGTTAAAAAAAATCATGTATGAAACATTACAGACAGGGCAGAGCATACACGATGTTCCACTTAGTGGCACTGCTGCACTTTGCCTAGCCGGCTAACCAGAATTGCCTGTGTGCACTCATAGGCACGTATGAAAATGAAATGATCGTATGGCGTGGACAGCGCGGCACGCAGACTGACCGGCTTATATTCCCACACTAGGCCAGCCAACAGCCAGCAACAGCGAGCTGCAGGCACAAGCGGCGGCGTGGCGAACAACAGAGGATTCTCTCCTTCTTTTCCCCCTCCCAGCACGATCCCCGGAGTGTAGCCCCAGTCACACCTGCGTCTCCAAAGCCTGCACAACGAAAGCACCCTAGTTACAGTGGCTGTTAAAGGTGCGGAAACGAATTCAGTGCGGAATAACAATGACCAGATTTGGTCCCCCCAGGAACAACTCTTCCTAGACGATAGGAAAGGGCTCTGTAAACGACCTGCAGAAGCAGAAATGTTTCAGAAAGAAGAAGAAAGGGAAGAGGAAGTTGATGATGATGATGAAGAAATAACTCTTCCAGAACAGCAATATGTCTTTATTTAATTTGTCAATTAACTCTTCCGTTGGTTCGTTGCAGAATGGTTTATTTATTATGAATGAAAAACATCGAAGACTTATGTACTATACTACAGTATTTATTATTTAACTAATTGTATTTTGGCTGTTAGGCCAGCAGCAGGTACAAAGATAAATATATATGCCGATGAATATTGTAAGAGCAAAGATTTTAAACTAGATGCATCCAAAGGGTCTCTCAATCGGATGTAATAGATGACTATTATTAACGTTCAATATAAGAATAAAGTGAGGGAATTACTTTGGTAAAATCTGAAGGAAAAACGGTTTAGCTTAGGCAGAAAATATATGACGCATTGCGTTAATAAATTACACGAGTAATTACAATAATTGTTCAGACAAGATAAGGAAATGTAGGAAAATACAATTAGCTTTGGTGACATGTTTCAAGAGCCTGAGTGAATAATAGTGTGACAAACAAGTACAATATTACAAAGAAGTTTAATATTACAGGTGAGTCATATCACGAGATTAAACTGGTAAGTAAAACAATTGTGTAAGTGAAACCACGGCGTCTGAAATAAAGAACAAAGTGGGAAATTACAGAAGGGGGTGTAATTTAGAAAGTAGTTGATGGGTTTATTTGTAATATCTGTGGTTAAAAGAGGCGAGTAAGGAAACTGTGCCCGATCTTTCAGTACTAAGTTTGTGCAAATTGCTGTATGTCTATTAATTCCATTACCTTCAGATTCATCTTCTTCCTGTTACGGATATTTTGGAAGACTTCATGTTGCACCTTGTACTGTTGTCTTCTTTAAACAAGTAGAGTCTCCTTTTCAAGACCTCCAACTTGCGTGTACATTGCCCTACCCGCTCCCTTTATATCATTTGCCGCAACTGTAAGATCTTAAGTATATTCCATTCTTTTTCAATGCTCATATGCTGTCCTTACTATTGGACAACATTTATTAGTTCACCACCAGTTTCGGGATGGAAACACCATTTTCAAGCGCTCCTACCTGAAAGGGAATACAGAAGATATTACCCCCAATAAGCATAAAGACGTAAAGTTTTGACAATACAATTATTATCCAGCAATCGACTAACAATAATCAAATCACAGGCAAAATCTATCAGTTAGTACGTAGGTTTTAGGAATGACATCATATAACATCAAAAACAGATGTTAAGAGTAACCTTCAACAAGCTACCGGTTGTGGTTAAAGTTTATTTTCCAGCACAGCTTGGTTTAATAGCAAGAATTACATTGGAAGATTGCTTTACTCGCTATACAATTTCCAGTCGACGTTTTTGCATTGTTCACCTCTTAAATGTCACTGTACTCCAATGTAACTGTTGCTGTCCAATAAAGCAGTGCTGTCTTTGACCAAAACTCACTATTTACTATAGAATGCTTTTAATAGCAGCTTACAGTGTTAAATGGTATTACCGAAGTTCATCAAAGCAGCGGGACAGAACCACAGAAAATATTTTAGTATGCCATTAATTAGGTCACGGAAAATTTTATATAGGCTAGGAGAAAATTAGGTGAAACTGGGTAAACAGGTCACAAGCGAGTCCCTCCAAATCCCTATGATTAGCGTTTCTACTGGTCTGACAAAACATGGAACTACTAGCAGCTGCCATTTCGAGGACTTGTCGATAAACGTAATTAGCTGCTGCCTGCACCTTTTCCTTACAGAATTTTTAAAAATGTTTTTGTTGAAATTTTCTACCATTTGGCCCTTTTTGGAGCAGTGTTTTGATACAAAACAGGTAAGTGATAATTTTGGTTAAGCATGTTTTCAGTGTATTTCAATCTTTGGGTGATCTACATAATCTGAAGGCTAATTTTCCTACGCCATATTTTGTTCAGTTTTACACTATGGCGCAAAATCAGATCAATCACGCGGAGCAGATCACACCAAGGGGAAGTATCAGAAACTGAGTCAGTTCAACCTAAGTTCCCTAAAGCTAATGTGGTGCGAGACAAAGTTTCTCAAGCTTCTACTACCGAAAAATTCCCTGAACCGCAAGATCAATAGACAGTTGTTCCTGGGGCTTTGGAAATGGCATCAGGCAGATTGATTGTGATTGCTGGAACTCCTGGTATGCCACTGTCATTCACTGTGTCATCTAAGCTTCTAATGCCTCCTGTCGCGTCCAGCGAACGGTCTAGATGCGCAATGACACTGGAGACTGGAGAAGGTACTTCGAGTCAGCGAACGTGGACATGGCTAACAAGAAATTGAAAGAGTTATGGAAATCTGTCAGGAAATAATTGAACAAAGATAAGACGTGAATAACTACAGTCATTAACTGCTCGTCTGAGGAGAAACTGGATAACGACTTAAATGAAAGTACACTACTCCTGATTGGAAATTCCCATGGAAGGAGGTACGCGGCTACGCATGTGCGCGAGCAGAGTCAGAGTGAATACTATACTGCTGCCCATTAAAATTGCTACACCAAGAAGAAATGCAGATGATAAATGGGTATTCATTGGAGAAATATATTATACCAGAACTGACATGTGATTACATTTTCACACAATTTGGGTGCATAAATCAGTATCCAGAACGACCACCTCTGGTCGTAATAACGGCCTTGAGAAGCCTCGGCATTGAGTCAAAGAGAGTTTGGATGGCGTGTACAGGTACAGCTGCCCATGCAACTTCAACGCGATACCACAGTTCTTCAAGAGTGGTGGTTGGCGTATTGTGACCAGCCAGTTACTCGGCCACCATTGACCAGACGTTTTCAATTGGTGAGAGATCTGGAGAATGTGCTGGCCAGAGAAGCAGTCCAAAATTTTCTGTATCCAGAAAGGCCCGTGCAGGACCTGCAACATGCGGCCGTGCATTATCCTGCTGAAATGTAGGGTTTCGCAGAGATCGAATGAAGGGTAGAGCCACGGGTCGTAACACATCTGAAATGTAACGCCCAGTGTTCAAAGTGCCGTCAATGTGAACAACAGGTGACCGAGACGTGTAACCAGTGGCACCCCATACCATCACGCCGGGTGATACGCCAGTATAGCGATGACGAATCACGCTTCCAATGTGCGTTCACCGCGATGTCGTCAAACACGGATGCGACCATCATGATGCTGTAAACAGAACCTGTATTCATCCGAAAAAATGAGGTTTTGCCATTCGTGCACCCAAGTTCGTCGTTGAGTACACCATCGCAGGCGCTTCTGTGTGCGATGCAGCGTCAAGGGGAACTGCAGCCATGGTCTCCGAGCTGATAGCCCATGCTGCTGCAAACGTCGTCGAACTGTTCGTGCAGATGGTTGTTGTCCTGCATACGTCCCCATCTGTTGACTCAGGGATCGAGACGTGGTTGCGCGATCCGTTACAGCCATGCGGATAAGATGCCTGTCATCTCGACTGCTAGTGATACGAGGCCGTTCGGATCCAACACGGCGTTCCGTATTACCCTTCTGAACCCACCGATTCCATATTTTGCTAATAGTCATTGGATCTCGACCAACGCAAGCAGCAATGTCGCGATACGATAAGCCGCAATCGCTATAGGCTACAATCCGACCTTTACCAAACTCGGAAACGTGATGGTAGGCATTTCTCCTCCTTACACGAGGCATCACAACAACGTTTCACCAGGCAACGCCGGTCAAGTGCTGTTTGTGTATGAGAAATCGGTTGGAAACGTTCCTCATGTCAGCACGTTGTAGGTGTCGCCAAACTTGTGTGAATGCTCTGAAAAGCTAATCATTTGTATATCACAGCATCTTCTTCCTGTCGGTTAAATTTCGCGCCTGTAGCACGTCATCTTCTTGGTGTAGCAGTTTTAATGGCCAGTAGTGTACAAGTCCAGGCACTTGACCTGACCTACGCAGACGTCCTTCCTGGGCCGCTCTCTGTACTGGACTCTTTTGAGGACTACACCGCCCCCGCCTTTGATCTGTGCAACAGGCTGCGTCGCCCTTTCCACGTCGGCACTTCCCGCCTCCGCCCCTCGGCTCTCATAGTTGGCCATAAATGGTCTCCTGGCGCGCTTTACATCTTCTCCATTCCATCTCAGGTGATACTTCGTGAGTTCACGTAACAATGCTGCCCAACGTCCAAGCCAAAGCCCTTCTCGTGGCGTCGCCTTTGCTCTACGAGTACTTTCTACAAAAACTTATTCTTTCTGGTTCCTGTTTGTTGGGTTTTCTAAGTGTGCGATACTCCTCCAAAGGTTGAGCTGGTAGAAAGTGCATAGAAAAGCACCAATAGAAAAAAGCACAAAACAGTAATACTGACCTCCTATCCACAGAAAAATGATCTGGAAGGTGAAGAAAAAGCCATAAAAGGGAAAGACGATAAGAGAAAATCAAAACGAAATTTTTTTATGGGGAAGAACCAATAGGGCCTATAACACTACTATCGATATTATCTTTGTTTGTCTCATCTAACTTCTTTGTCTGTTTTTACTTAATGTGACTTCTACATAATAATGCTCCTTCGTTTAACATATATGTAAATGTTTTATTTATTATTTATGCCCATTTATGTATTATAATTATTCTATGTATGTAATTTCAAAAGTAATGTGCTGTAAAAGACTCGAAACGTTAAAACTTTACGTATAATACCGATGCATGCATACTGCATGTAGGTTTGTAATCAAGTAAAACATGGAACAAAGCCGCTCTGAAACGAAACTGGCTTGGGAGGAATAGAAAAGGTGGATCTGGCAGACGAACTGCAAGACTCCTTTGTGGCAAGAGTTAGTCGGTGGCTAGCAGGCAAAGTGTTCACATCTTGTGAACTGATTGAGGCAAGGAGAACAGCAAGATTATATTATATAACCTCGGATGTGGACATAACTTCGCTTATTACTCATGGCATACTTTTGTTTGCTCTGTTCTACGAAAATATGACGCTAAGAAGAGAATTTTCAGAGCTTGTAAGACAGCAAGAGCCATCAATACATTTGACGCCTATTCTGAGTAGCACATGAGAATGACACAGCCATCATCTTCAGCTGAAATTATTAGCTGAGTACTGTATAACTGCATGGACCAGTTACGTGGTTTCTTTTTCAGTAATCAGTTTGTGTTCTGTAAACAGGTGGAACGATATTTCCGAGTACCTTATCATATTGACCGTAAAAGTCATTTTAGTAAACTTTCACTACAGTTAACAAACTTCCTGCTGTAGTAAATTTCAGAATTGTTCAGCAGGCCTAAGTTTTGAACTAACCCGTGTATTTTTCATATAAATATAGTTAAAGTTTCACCAAAATGCAATTGTCAAGAAAATTGCATTTAGCTTAAAGGTCGTTCTTATTTAAGACTCAGTTAAGTATTACTGTTACCTGTAAAAATCGTAATGATTAATAATAGCTACTGGCTAGTAGACTGTGAAGGGCCAGTATAAAACGAATTATTGTACAGGTCTGGAAGTAACAGTGTTTATAATTTCATATGTATAGGGTTAATAGTGTTTCTGATATTGTGCTGTAACTAAAATTTCCAGTCTTGATCTGAGTCTACTAACAGATTGGTTTCTGAGTCCCCATGCTAACTGTTGAGCCAGATTAAATTTCATATTACTATAACAGCGCTCAAGAAGTACAACTATCATTCTTATAACTTGTGCGTACTACAGCAAGCAAATAGCTGCCACTATTCAAACTGTACTAGATCCAAGTGTCATATGTGCCATTCATACTAAATAGTATAAGGAAGTAAATGCTCCTTGAAAATGCAGATAATAGTATAAATGATGCAATTATATGAAAACTATTACAATTCTAGTAATTTCCACCCTTATTACTCATTTACGTAAGATGATGATTAGCTTCCAAATGCCATTTACAGACAGTAAGTGTTTTGTGGAGGCAGTTGTGGTCAAAGCGTATTAACGCTCACCCTGTGTATTTCATGTCAAACCACTGCTATATTACATTATAAATTGCGCTACTACCTTGCATCTTATTAGCAAAACAGAACTTCAGTATCAAGTAAAGACCGTGTTAGTAGTTAGCTTGCTTCATTAATATTGCCGATACTTGGCACAACGTTGCCTAATTAGGCTGGCGACGATTCCTTCTACGTAATTACAGTCTATTTTATTACTGATAGAATCTTGTTCGATTCGTGTATATTTTGCTATTGTTTCAATAGAAATCTTTCGAGAAACAAAAACAGTCCGGCACTTTTCCATTACGCACACTCACAGTCAAATAAGTATCCTTTCACAGAAGTGAAACTGTGGATGTACTGCTAATTTAGTAGTAATTGTTAGTGTTATAGACCACGCTGTAAAGAAGACGAATATGCAGAAAACGACTGTTGGAGAAACTACAAAAGCTCAAAAAACATTGAGAAAATAAGATTCTTCGACTTCATCAGGTGAAGAAGACACAGACAAAGTAGGTGTACTTTTTAATAAGCTGTATCCAAACTCATTATAGAATGAGGGATGGTTCCAGCATGTATCTTGTCGTGGCTGAACTCATGAACAATGGGTCAAAGCTTGAATGAGATTCCTGAGATTTCTATTCTTAATGATGTGTTTTTTTATTAGGATGTATTATGAACTTTTTCTATATTGTATTGGTTAAATATTTTGAAAATTTGATGTTCTTTGTTAAAAACCTGTTCTGGAACCTAAAACAGATTTATGGTATCATATAGTAGTATTTCGAGGATTCCTACGTGTTTTTATACGCTTTTTTTAGTAAATTAAACTTTTTCCTGTTTCAAGTTTTTCCATGTATTTAAATGGATACCTTTTATTCCACAAGTGGGGTGGTTTATTCTTTGCTGAAACTGTGCCAGGATGATGTTGCTGAACATATAAGGTTTTGAATAACCTTAATTTGTGAACTTCTTGATAATACAAATCTAAATTAAATTAATTAAAACTGAAGGTTTTCCACTAAGGTTAACAGGGGTACGCTAAGAAGAATGTCATATCATACAAGAAATCGGGAACCAACCACCCGGAATAAAAAAAAAAAATGACCATCCATGATGATCAGGTGTGAGTGATAGCGTAACACTCGTTACATCTAATATATGTAACATGTAATAGGACACTAAGCCTTGCAACGTGTAAACCGTGACATGTCGTGAAACAGGTGTGGAATGATTCCTGATCTGAAGGTTACAGGCAGCTATGTAATTTATGAAACAAATAGGTGTACTACGTCAAAGGAATGCAACTTGAAGACAGTAAAATTTGTAAGCGTCCTCCTCTTTTTTGGAAAAAACACGTGATTACCGTAAAATTCTATGAACATGTGCTCCTTTTATACGAAATTTTGGCTCAATAAATAATTTATAATGCATCTGACCACGGCTTCATACATTTGTTAAAGAGTAGGGGATGCTTACATTGCGCAACAGAAAGAAATGGAAGTTTCATAACCTGATTGAGTGAGCGTGTAATTGATCGTCTTTGTAGGTAGACGGAATGGTATGAGGATGTGAGACTCAGTCTCAGTGGTCTAACATTTCCCCACACAAGAACATGAAGTATAATAATCACGTTGAACGTAATATGGTGAAAAGCAAATAGCCTCAGAGTCTCTACAGAAATACTTATTGTCTGAGCTGTAAAGACGTGCACAGAAAGGCGTCAGCTGGTTGCAGTATGACTTCACACTGATTCATACTGATACTGAAGGCAGCTTTCACAATAAAGTTCGTGATCAAATTAAATGCTGATCCGACAATGTATACATAAACACATGTACAAGCGAATTTTTAACACGGATTTCATTAGATGGCTGAGGGCGGGACATAAACCATAGATAGTTTAGTCAAATTTCTGATTATTGATACTTAGTTCAAAAGCCAGTAACAAGTAAGAAAGAAATTAAACTTGTCCTATGATGGACTACATAGTATACAGGACCGCGATATATAAAAAAACTGGACGGATGCAAGCAGGACCCGCGTTCTGAGGAATCCGTACAAACTTAATTCTGTCTATAGACATTTCATCCATCCCGAGAATCGAGAGTCTTGACAATTTTTCCTGTTATTGATGTTGGCAGGATATTGGTCCCAGGAATTCCAAGACTTTCAAAAATGTTTGATTTTTATTTTTGAAAACGGGTAATAAATGACAAAAAAATTTCTTGTGATATAATTACAAATCAACAATTTTCGGTTGTTTTTACTTTTCTTGTACCCTTAAACCTTTTTTCTTGCGAAATTTTATGATTCTACGTGAACGGGAAGTACCCTTTAAGTTTTGATGAGTGAGTTTGCGAGTATCAAGATATATGACATAAAAATGTTAACACCATAGCTCTAATGCTGTACAGATTTATTTTGCTTTTTGTTTTATTTAATGTTACACCGTTAAGCTTCCGTAAATGTGTTTGAATCGATAACACAAAATTGTATACTCCTTTCTTTGTTAAAACTTTGATGTCATGATTTGATTCTATGCAATATAGAGTATCTATCATTTAAATTCTTTGTCTCAGTTGGAGGGAGACAAAACTTACTGTATATAATTGTAATTTTGTTTAAATATTTTTTATAGAAATACTAATATGTGCAAATGTTCTGTTTTATTTAAAATGTTTGTTTGCTGTTATGTAAACTGCTGATCCTCACTTAGGTTTCTTAGTTATTTTGTATGTAAAACGTCTTGTGGTTCCCCTCGGGAACGGAACTTTGTAGTTCGCGCAAGTTGTGGTTGGCCTTGGTAGAAAAGGTGGAACAAGAGTCAGTCGGTGACGAGCTACTAAACTGTGCACTGCCCATGTAAAAGTTGTATATTGTGCTAGTTCCGAGAGAGGCTTTTCCTGCCGCTTACCAATGCCTCGGATGGATGGATGGATAAATAGCTGGAACTATTCTGGAATTGGTATCTATCATCGCCACCAACAAGGGAGAGAGTCCAGCAATTCTGCCTGCTAATCCACCTACCAACATGCAGTTGCCACCACATTGCTTTATCACTGTAACGGAATACTATAATAATGTACAGTGAAGGATCAGCTTATTGGATGTGTTAGTGTGCTCAAATATAAGGTAACTTATAATTGAATTCATGTACCTATATTTTTTCCCTATCACAACACCTCTCAGATTCCTCTCCATTTGAACTATGATTACCGAGTGTCCTAGTTTGTGGAAAAAATGAGGGCCTCAAAGCCAAATAGTTATTTAAATAATGTTGTTTGATCTGTGGTAAGAAGGGAGTATTCAGATTTACTGTGGATTTAGTGAAATTGTGGGAGGTAGTAAATGTAGTCTTGTGAAAGCCTCCCAGTGATGGAAACAGTCCAATTTAAAGTTTTGTTTGGAGTTTCAAAGTTACCTATTTAATAATTTACTTGAAAGTAGAAGACTGTGGTAATAAAGACAATTTGCTGTCTCTTTTAAAAATCAAAAGTTCTTAAAACTGAGGCTTATAAAGTTTTGCTTAGTTAATGATCGTAGTGCTGCCTGTAGTAAATCTTAAAAAATGAATCAGTTTATTGCAAATTTGTCAACATTGTGTCTCACTGTATTAAAAGTGGAAAACTTCAGTAGTGGAAAGTTACATACTCATGCTTGCTAAGTACTTGTTCCTTTTGGCTAATGAAAGTGCATATTAATAGTATAACAGGATCCACAGTTGTCTATTGTGTTAATGCTAGGTAACAAGTAACGGGAAGACCACTATCTATGAAAACAATAATTTCTTTATTCAAAAGACAGCGAGAAGTAACCTGTTAGCGAATTTCATTTAACTTTCATTCTAAAGAGAAAAGTATTTAACTGAGAGAGACTTAAGCTGTGGCCAGTTCATAATATTGCAATGAACTACATTTACAATTTTATGTCAGCTAGAAAAATGTTTGAAAAGTAATACTAAACCTATGTCCAATTTATGATTCTACAGTGAATATTATTAGTAATGTTATAAAGACCATTCAGTTTGAATAAGCCCTGAAAGTAATAGTGCGTTTCGTTATCTGTTATATTTTTGCAAATAGTTTGTGCTGCTCTAGCTGTTAGTTCCAACCTTAACGTTAACTTATGCAGGGTTCAGAGTTCATTGCACTCGCGTGTGGAAAAGTATAGGTTGTGTTTGTCCGTTGAAGTTACTCATACCTAATTTCTTAAACAAGGATGTTAATTATTCTCTTGCCTAATTAGGCTGGGGACCGTTTTCTTTACTCTTTAAACAGTGTAGCTAGGTAAAATTATTATTTGTTACTGTTTAAAAATTTAAGTAATTCTGACTTTCACTTCCGATAAGCCCCCTCTGTTAGGTACAACACGGCAAACGTAACAAAATTCCTCTCAGAGGGTAACACTGCTCTGTTGCGTTATACCATAACTGCTTTAACAAGATAGTTTTATTTCACAACCTGCCTCCAATTTTAAGGTTATGGCAGAGCAGTAGGAGACAGGAGTGTTATAAAAGCCGTATTTTTGATTCCACTGATTTATAAGTTTCAATTTTTTACACGACGCTAAGGTACCATAGAAGTTAATATGTGACTCAGATTTCAGTTTTATGCGTCTACTCGTTCCTGAGAGAAAGGGTTTAATAGTCGGACAGACAGACGGAGGGACGGACGATAAAGTGTTCATATAAGGGATTCATTTTTACCGGTTGAGTTACGGAACCCTATAAAAACAAAAATGATTCTAAACACATCAGCAAATCATGAACACATTTAAATTAACACGAATGTGATGAAGCCAGTACATTTACCATACAGGTGAACGAGTAAAAAAAACGATACCCTACGACGTGCATTGGCTGCGACTTCCTCTTTGGACAACGGAAATTAAGTTTGAATACGAATGAAGGCTCATTTAAGAACCTGAAAATACTCGTAAGTTACGCTCCACTGCAAGTACAAGCCACCACCTCACAGTAATTCTCGTAGCTAATCGCTTGAGAATGGCCATCAAACAGTAACCTCAGTGCAAATACTCAACATCTCTAAGGAAGCTGCCACACCAATCGTCCGTAGCAAAACGTGGGAACGGTGAGCGGTGTCAACAGACAATAACACAATTAGAAACAGTTCAGAAAGCCGAATGGCAATCAGTGGCGCTCACAAACACGCTACACAGCCTGCACAGGCCTACTACGGTCCCCTACACCCTGCTTCCAAAGTTTAGGCTTCCTTTCGAGTGGACAAAGACTGTAAAACTTTAAGCTTCTTCGGTGAAGCATCAGAAAACTAGCAAGTCACATAGCTCTTCTGTTTGTGTTCATAGTTTAATTCATAAATTCATTGCGTTTTTTTAGTCGTAATGTGTAATATCACAGTTTACTAACTGTACGTGTACATTCGCGCAGTAGTCATTTGTTTGTTTTGGACGGCCAGTGACTGTTGATCACAGCTCAGTCAGCCAACAGCCTCTGTTGCTGAAGCACCAGAAGGCTAGAAAGTCCGATATTTAGGTTTTCCTGGTCGTTTTCATAGTTTAATTTGTAAGTTAGTAGTAGTAGGACAGATAAAGTGCATGCGTCCTGCGTGCAGCTGCAGGAGGTGGCCACAGTTCGCAAAGACGCATACGGCCGCGGTCAGCCGTGTATCGGCTGCGGAAAAACCGGCGCGTCGCATGGGACACCTCAGGTTTGTTTCGGCCACGGACGCTGCAATGGAGACACCTTGCAGCGTGCATGATGCTTGGGATACAGGTTTACTGTAGTGTGAGTTGCTGTAGCCTCGCCCATTCACTCCGGAAGTAGACAGGTGGCCGCACCTTCAGCAAGATCCTTGTAGGCAAGGGTTTACTAGTTATCGGAAGCTCCAATTCCAGGCGCTCTATGGGGCCTATCAGGGAAATGGCGTTAAGGGGTGATAAGAATACTCAGTGTGTTTGCCGTGGGCCTCATCTGAGATGTGGAGGAGGACCTGCCTGCAGCTATCGAGGGTCCCGGTGCAGCAGTTTGCAAGTTGTGGCTATGTTGGCATCAATGACATACGTCGCTTGTGTTCTGACGTCATCCTGAGTTCCTACAGGCAGCTGGCGCAAGTGGTGAAGACTGCCGGCCTCGCTCGCGGTATGTAAGCGGAACTCGTAATTTGCAGCATTGTACCCAAAATCGACTGGAGCCTTTGGTTTGGAGGTGAGTGGAGGATATTAACTAGAGGATCTGTCGATTCTGTGACAGTTGTGGCTGCAGTTTTCTCGACCTGCATTGTGGGGAGGATAGTTGTAAGACTTCCCTTGATAGGGCAGAGATGCCCTACACAAAGGAAGCAGCTATTTGGGTAGCAGAGTAATTGTGGTATGCACAGGGGGTTTCTTAGGCTAGACGTTAGTTTGAGGTCCTCTGATGAACACTTGCCAGTCGATACGCAGAGAGTGAAATAAGATCGTCTACACTTAGGCTGTCAAAAATTTAATAGTAAATTGCCGAAGTATTCGTAACAAAATTCAGGAACTTACTGTCTTCCATCAAAGTTAATGCGCTTAAATTATTCTTGGAACCAGAAGATGGCTGACACCTGAAATAGAGAGCTCCGAAATATTTAGCGAGTCATGGAACGTATATAGGAAAGGCAGATAGCCCGCCATAGAAGGTGAGTGTTCACTGTCGTCGTAAAAAAATATTATATCTATCGAAGTCGGAACTGAGTCTGACTGCGAAGTTATGTGAACACGAATAGCAGGCCTAGGTGAACTTAATTATCGGATGTTTTTACTGGCCACCTGGTTCCGCCGTAACAGTTATGGAATCATTCAAAGAAGATCTACGTCCAGTAGCGCGGAAATACCCGGATCATGCAGTATTAGTTGGAGGCGACTTTAATGTACCGAGTATAGACTGGGACGTTTATGGATTCACTACAGGGGGCACTGATAGGCAGTCCTATGAAGTACTTTCGATTACGTTTACCGCAAACTGCCTCGAACAACTAGTTAGACAACAGATACGCAAGTTGTGGCTATGTTGGCAATATTTTAGACCTTGTAACTATAAACATCCTTGCCATTGTCGACGGTGTCAGTATAAAAATGGCTCTGAGCACTATGGGACTTAACATCTTAGGTCATCAGTCCCCTAGAACTTAGAACTACTTAAACCTAACTAACCTAAGGACATCACACACATGCATGCCCGAGGCAGGATTCGAACCTGCGACCGTAGCAGTCGCGCGGTTCCGGACTGAAGCGCCTAGAACCGATCGGCCACCGCGGCCAGCTGTGTCAGTATAGAGACATGAATCAGTAATCAAGATGTCATCGTGGCACTTGCTACTAAAGTTAATAATGCATCAAGAAGGCTAGATGAGTATTTACGCTATAAGAAGTAGGTAAGCAGTTGTTAGCATACCACTTAGACAATGGATGGACATCATTTAGTTCCATCGTAGGAGACGCAGAGAAATTACGGCCAAAGTTTAATCTGTTTGTAAATCGCGGGCTGGAGATGTATGTGCAAAGTAAGTGGATTAAGGATGCAAAAGACCCTTCGTGGTATAATAATCAGATTCGGAAAATACTGAAGAAACAAAGATCGTTGCCCTCTACGCAAAAAAAAGCCGAAATGTCAATAGGCAAAAGTTAGAAGAAACTTGTGCATTCGTAAAAAGATCAATGCGTGAAGCTTATTACAACTCCTACGTAATATTTTTGCGAAATATCTTGCCGAGAAACCAAGAAAATTCTGATCATGCATGGAATTACTAAGCCAGTCGAAAGCGTCTATTCACTCGCCCATCGACCAGTCTGGGGTAGCAATAGAAGACAGCAAAAGGGAAGCTAAAATTTTAAATTTCACGCTGGATGATCATGCAAACGTGCCATCGTTTGACTGTCGGACAGATTCCCGCATGGAGGACATAGAAATAGGCATCCCTGGCACAGAGAAGCGACTGAAAGAGTTCAAACGAATCAGGCGCCAGGTCCTGACGGAATCCCAATTCGGGTTTGACAGAGACTGCTCTGGGGATTTATCGCGAATCTCCTGCCCGGCGCGAAGTCCAAGCGACAAGAAAAAAGTGGAGGTGACACCTGTATACGAGAAACGTAAAGGAACGGACCCGTATAATTACACACTAGTATCCTTAACGTCGGTTTGCTGCAGAATTCTTGAACACATTCAGAGTTCGAATATAGTAAATTTCCTTGAGGCAGAAAATCTTCCGTCCACAAATCAGCACAAATTTAGAAAGCATCGCTCGTGCGAAACTCGGCACGTCTCTCAAATGAAAAACTACAAACAATGGATAGACGACATGAACCATATTCCTTATTCCTAAATTTCCGGAAGGCATTTTACACGGTGCCCCACTGCAGAGTGTTGTCAAAGGTCCAAATGTGCAGATTAGGTTCGCAGATATGTGAGTGGCTCGAAGGTTTGTAACGCTTTCAGACAAGAATTTTTTCTGGTGGAAGGAAAATTTTTCTTTATGCCGCAATGCTTTTTGGGGTTTTTTCACGATTTTAGATGCATGTTTTATAAAAATATATGTATCCATTTTCAATACATACTTTAAACATATTGCTTCTTTTTATGAACTAAAATAAACAGACTTTTGAAATATTCACTGTTGTGATAAATACATTGATAATCAATAATTACCATGCAAAATAACAATAATAATATTCAATTATGCAGTGGAGTGTAACTAACCAACAATTTTCGTGAATTCTGACGGTCACAAGCTGGTGCACGCTTCTACCTTCACTTGCTCATATTTTTACAGTGATGTCCAACAGGTGGGAGCTCTTGTACATGCTGAAAGAAATGAGCATTCACAGATGTGTACTTTAGGTTTCTATTGAGGAAAAATATTTCTTGTGCAGGTAACACACACTAAATGTTAATGTGCTCAACTGTAGCCGGTGGGTCTGAAAGGGTTAAGTATTAAAATCTGGTACGTTGTCCTCGATGGCGAGCGTACATCAGAGACAAGGGTATCGTCTGGAGTGGCCTAGGGAAGTGTGATATAGGACAGCTGTTATTGTCTATAAACATAAATGATCTGACGGACAGGGCAAGCAGCAATTTATAGCTGTTTGTTGATGACGCTGTTCTGTACGGGAAGGTCTCGTTGTTCAGTCGCTGTAGGTGGCTACAACATGCGTGGCAGCATGTGTTCGATTCCGAGCTGCCGTAAATTTTTAAACAAAAGTGCATGTTCTATGTGCATTTCCGTAATGCATAACTGCTGATCGCGTCAGATGTGAGCGACTTCGCCATAAGGGTAGTGCTGCAGCAGGAAGTGACGGGCACGCAACAACCCGTTTGTTTCTTTCCTCGCAAGCTGACAGATTCTCAACGCAAGTGGTCGACCTGTGATAGGGAACTGTTGGCATCGTTTGAAGCGGTAGTGAAAAGACGACGTTGAGTGCAGGCCTCCCGTTATGAACACCGACCACCAGTCTTTGGCAGACTCTATACAGAACCCATCGACAGACTCATGACCCCAACCGACCCACCATCTGGACTGTATAGCACAAAAAAATGTTCAAATGTGTGTGAAATATTATGGGACTTAACTGCTAAGGTCATCAGTCCCTAAGCTTACACACTACTTAACCTAAATTATCCTAAGGACAAACACACACACCCATGCCCGAGGGAGGACTCGAACCTCCGCCGGGACCAGCCGCACAGTCCATGACTGCAGCGCCCGAGACCGTTCGGCTAATCCCGCGCGGCTATATATCACAATTCACAACGGATGTCAGACACCTCCATGGAGCGGACAACGTTGTACAGATTATTTGTCAAGAATAAACGTCCTTCCCTTGCATATCGACCATGACAAATTAGCAGAGGCACAGCTGCACGACAAACAAATTACAGACCTCCTTCAAGACACTACAACTAGCTTACATATAGAACGACATTCATTCCCTTGATCCACTACGCAAGTATTGTCTGACGTTAAATCCGGATCCCACATCTTGTACCCACATGCATGAGAAATGCCATATTCGACCAAGTACACGAGCTGTCTCACCTAGTATATGCCCATCAATGTGACTCATAACTGACAGTTTCGTGCGGCCGAATATCAAAAAAGACTGCTGGATACAGATGCGTACAGCTTGTCAGCATAGTTGTTCAACACTCGCTGCCACCACTCGGTCGATACAAGATTCTGAGGAGTCGATTTCATCACATCCATCTCGATCTCATGGGAGCCTCCCAGCGCCTGAGGGTTTTCATTAGGTACCGTCCGTATCAGCCACGTGATGCACTGGGAGGAAGCCACATCCCTGAAGGACGTAGCAGTGGACACTACGGCAAGACCATTTGTTGATGAATGGATATCATGCTTCGACTGCCTGATCGCTATCACCACTGACCGAGGACATTAGTTAATGAATGTGTAACATTCACCTGCAAAGCAACGGATTGGTGCAATGGTGGCACTATATACTGAGGGCTGCACTCAAATTTCATGGTGGCCACTGGTCTCAGTCATTACCTTAGGTGCCGACAGATGTATGCTCCACTTATGAAGAAGATCTCCATGCCTCCCTAGCAGAAGTTCTATAAGGCAGCTCGTCACTCAGCCTGCAGACTTTGTGATACCTATACAGCAGGAAGAGACCTTAGAGCTCCTCGCTCTCGTAAAACGAGTTAAACAACACATCACATTGCTTAGATACAACCACTACAGGCGCACAACCCACCGAAAGCTTTTGTCCATAAAGCACTGGCGGACTGTGACTACACTATGCTACATGACGACACAATCCAACCAGCACTAGGGGCCGCCTTACTCTGAGCCACATGAAGCCGTCAAACAGGGGACCAATACTTGCGATATATTGCAACATGGCTGTCACCCACCTTAAACCTGTATGAATTCTGTATGATGTCGCTCCTACCGATGACGTGCAAGATGAGCAGACCGACACTACATGTACATCATTTCAGAACCCGATGTTCCATCCCCAACTCCAAACACCAACAAAAGGTTCGTGGTAAGATTTGACATACAGCAATTCCCGTCTGTTGCCATCCATGCAAAGCCAGTAGATAACTTACTTGGGGGTGCACCCACAAACCACCTTCACACTGGCACCAACTATCGCAGCCCACACTAACCTCTGTCCAATCGTAGCCAAAACCACCTATATTCAATGAGGTGAGGTCACTGTCATCACACATTCTTTCCTTGCTTACTGAGAATCGGTCCAGCCGTGCCCTGATTGCTAGCCAGCCATGACCCACGCTAAAAGAGGCGGACTGGTCTTAACTACCTCCTTTACCAGTGCTCCACCTCCCCATGGGGGTTGGGGGGATATCTCAGGCGACTTCACCAGCGATAGCGGCAGCAGATGAGATACGGTTCTCTGATCGGTGCGGCAGCGGCTGTTAACTGTGGTAAAGATTTTTTTATTGTGGTGTGTTTTGTGGATATGTGTTGTCACTGGGGCTGAATTTATTTAACCAAGCCAGTTAAGAATAAATTCCCCAGGTTGTGTTATCTAAGTGTTAGCTGGAACTCAGTTCAAATGTGTGCTACTTGGCCAAAGGGTCTGTGCGGTCAACCAATTTACTGGAATAGTGATATGATAAATTGATTTATGCTGTTGATTTACGAAAAGCGTGCAGCTCTGGTACCTTAGTGTGATTGTTTTAAGATGTTATGTCATGCGTGATAACATTGTTTCTTTCTAATTTAGAGGCCTTAATCTTAATTTTACGTCATACGTGTCTGAATCTGTTGGGAAGGCCTGTTGAGACCTGTCGCAAATGTAAATAACCAAGTTTTTCATGATGAGTCTTTCAATTTATCCTCGGCTATTGGCCTACCGTTTCGGTATTCTAATTAATTTCATCATCTAATAAAGCTGCGGATTGCAATTAACTCTCGTTATTGGTATCTTGCCAGATACTAGTTCTGAGTAACTGAACGGTGACGCACAGAGATCCGTTTAAGCGAAAGTATTTTGATCTTTAAAGTGTCTCATTTATTTCTTGGTGATTTTAAACTATTCAATAACTACCTAACGAGTGTTTTATTTGATAATCAAGTATACTCAGGTTAGCAGCGAGTGCCTTACGTAAAGCGAATAGTGTGAAATAAATTGTGAAATTTTGCGCCGAGTGTTGGCTTGGCGGTTTACCACTGCCAGATCCCAGCGTCATATCTGTTTCAGTGGCCATGCTGAAGAGCGTTGAAAATTTATACATACATCGACAACAGAGATATATACGTACATGTAAATTATTCTTATGTAATTTATTTCTTACAAATGCATCTCGACTGTATGGCCATTCTTATATAAAACACATCAGTAAGATACTTAACTAAGGATTAGCACTTTATTCCGCCCATCCCTTACGTTATGTGACTGACCAGTTCTTCGTTTTTAAATAAACTCTGCACTTTTTCTGCGGCCTTGGCAACAGTATTTAAATAGGAATTCAGCGACATCGCAGCCCGCAAACAGCCAGCCCCGCCGTTAGGACAAGAGTTCCCACAAACGTCAGACGTGCTGTAACAAACGTAACCAAATAACGGATGAAGTAAAACTCCTTTTACTTTGGTTCCAATACTATACAATTTCACATTTGTCATCAGGCCTTCGGAGTCTAAACTAATCTCCTGCAGTTACGTAGTCATATGTTTGAAATGGGAAATGGATAGGTTAAAGTTAGATATAGTGGGAATTAGTGAAGTTCGGTGGCAGAAGGAACAAGACTTTTGGTCAGGTTAATACAGGGTTATAAATACAAAATCAAATAGGGGTAATGGAGGAGTAGGTTTAATAATGAATAGGAAAATAGGAATGCGGGTAAGCTACTAAAACAGCATAGTGAACGCATTATTGTGGCCAAGATAGACACAAAGCCCATGCCTACTACAGTAGTACAAGTTTATATGCCAACTAGCTCTGCAGATGATGAAGAAATTGATGAAATGTATGATGAGATAAAAGAAATTATTCAGGTAGTGAAGGGAGACGAAAATTTAATAGTCATGGGTGACTGGAATTCGTCAGTAGGAGAAGGGAGAGAAGGAAACAGGTGATTATGGATTGGGGCTAAGAAATGAAAGAAGAAGCCGTCTGGTAGAATTTTGCACAGAGCATAACTTAATCATAGCTAACACTTGGTTCAAGAATCATAAAAGAAGGTTGTATACATGGAAGAATCCTGGAGATACTAAAATGTATCAGATAGATTATATAATGGTAAGACAGAGATTTAGGAATCAGGTTTTAAATTGTAGGACATTTCCAGGGGCAGATGTGGACTCTGACCACAATCTATTGGTTATGACCTGTAGGTTAAAACTGAAGAAACTGCAAAAAGGTGGGAATTGAAGGACGTGGGATATGGATAAGCTGAAAGAACCAGAGGTTGTACAGAGTTTCAAGGAGAGCATAAGGGAACAATTGGCAGCAATGGGGGAAAGAAACACAGTTGAAGAAGAATGGGTAGCTCTGAGGGATGAAGTAGTGAAGGCAGCAGAGGATAAAGTAGGTAAAAAGACGAGGGCTGCTAGAAATCCTTGGGTAACAGAAGAAATATTGAATTTAATTGATGAAAGGAGAAAATATAAAAATGCAGTAAATGAAGCAGGCAAAAGGGAATACAAACGTCTCAAAAATATCGACAGGAAGTGCAAAATGGCTAAGCAGGGATGGCTAGAGGACAAATGTAAGGATGTAGAAGCTTATCTCACTAGGGGTAAGATAGATACTGCCTACAGGAAAATTAAGAGGCCTTTGGAGAGAAGAGAATCACGTGTATGAATATCAAGAGCTCAGATGGCAACCCAGTTCTAAGCAAAGAAGGGAAGGCAGAAAGGTGGAAGGAGTATATAGAAGGTTTATACAAGGGCGATGTACTTGAGGACAATATTATGGAAATGGAAGAGGATGTAGATGAAGACGAAATGGGAGGTAAGATACTGCGTGAAGAGTTTGACAGAGCACTGAAAGACCTGAGTCGAAACAAGGCCCCCGGAGTAGACAACATTCCATTAGAACTACTGACGGCCTTGGGACAGCCAGTCATGATAAAACTCTACCAGCTGGTGAGCAAGATGTATGAGACAGGTGAAATACCCTCAGACTTCAAGAAGAATATAATAATTACAATCCCAAAGAAAGCAGGTGCTGACAGATGTGAAAATTACCGAACTATCAGTTTAATAAGTCACAGCTGCAAAATACTAACGCGAATTCTTTACAGACGAATGGAAAAACTGGTAGATTCGGACCTCGGGGAGGATCAGTTTGGATTCCGTAGGAATGTTGGAACACGTGAGGCAATACTGACCTTACGACTTATCTTAGAAGAAAGATTAAGAAAAGGCAGACCTACGTTTCTAGCATTTGTAGACTTAGAGAAAGCTTTTGACAATGTTGACTGTAATACTCTCTTTCAAATTCTGAAGGTGGCAGGGGTAAAATACAGAGAGCGAAAGGCTATTTACAATTTGTACAGAAACCAGATGGCAGTTATAAGAGTCGAGGGGCATGAAAGGGAAGCAGTGGTTGGGAAAGGAGTGAGACGGGGTTGTAGCCTCTCCCCGATGTTATTCAATCTGTATATTGAGCAAGCAGTAAAGGAAACAAAAGAAAAATTTGGAGTAGGTATTAAAATTCATGGAGAAGAAATAAAAACTTTGAGGTTCGCCGATGACATTGTAATTCTGTCAGAGACGACAAAGGACTTGGAAGAGCAGTTGAACGGAATGGACAGTGTCTTGAAAAGAGGATATAAGATGAACATCAACAAAAGCAAAACGAGGATAATGGAATGTAGTCAAATTAAATCGGGTGATGCTGAGGGAATTAGATTAGGAAATGAGACACTTAAAGTAGTAAAGGAGTTTTGCTATTTAGGAAGTAAAATAACTGATGATGGTCGAAGTAGAGAGGATATAAAATGTAGACTGGCAATGGCAAGGAAAGAGTTTCTCAAGAAGAGAAATTCGTTAACATCGAATATAGATTTATGTATCAGGAAGTCGTTTCTGAAAGTATTTGTTTGTAGTGTAGCCATGTATGGAAGTGAAACATGGACGATAACTAGTTTGGACAAGAAGAGAATAGAAGCTTTCGAAATGTGGTGCTACAGAAGAATGCTGAAGATTAGAGGGGTAGATCACGTAACTAATGAGGAGGTATTGAATAGGATTGGGGAGAAGAGAAGTTTGTGGCACAACTTGACTAGAAGAAGGGATCGGTTGGTAGGACATATTTTAAGGCATCAAGGGATCACAAATTTAGCATTGGAGGGCAGTGTGGAGGGTAAAAATCGTAGAGGGAGACCAAGAGATGAATACACTAAGCAGATTCAGAAGGATGTAGGTTGCAGTAGGTACTGGGAGATGAAGCAGCTTGCACAGGATAGAGTAGCATGGAGAGCTGCATCAAACCAGTCTCAGGACTGAAGACAACAACAACAACATGTTTGAACTGATGAGCTGTAGCGCTCTGGCGCAATTTCTCCCGTTCTGATGTGTCCTACTTACGCGTACGTGTGAAAATAGTAACACAGTTGATATTTTTCAGACTGAGAGATATTGTAATGAAATAAGATTGTTCGTGAGTTTTTTTCTTTATGGAATTTCGATTCCCCCCGAAGGGGGCGGGCTACCAGCAGCTTAGTATGCTGCTCTTCAGCCTACAGACTTTGTTTAAAAAAAGGAGAAGATAATATATAATAAAAAACAGGCGACAAAATCGGAGACAAAGGGTAACATGGCGGAAAAAATCGTGGGACTTAAAAAAGAGAACAAAAGGATGATGATGCTAATAAAATACATGTGAAGCAGACAGGTAAAATAATAGACAGACAATTAAAAAAACATGGCGACAGTCTGGTTTCTGTTCGCAAAAGACATAAAATTCACACCCAGCGACAGCATGGTTTCTGTTCGCAACATGGGAAAAGACGAAACAACACTGAACAGTCACTGGAACACTGCACTAAAATATTACATACCACAGCCGAGAGCAGGTGGGGGGAAATTGGTCAGATGATGGGAAAAGAGAAGGGGGGAAAAGAGAAGAGGGGAGGAGGGAAAGGAGCCAATGGAGGATGAGGACCCATAAGAGGGGTGGGGGGTGCTGGGCAGACGCGACAGGGAGTGGGGAGGACAGAGGACGGGAAGACAAAAGGACTCAGGAGGGGGAGAAGGGAGGTAGGGAGAGGTTAGGCGGGGAGAAACACGGGATGGAAGAGGGGATGAGGGAGCCCGGGGAAAGGACGGAAGAAAGGAGGAGGGATGAGGATCAGAGTTGATAGGACGGATAAATGGAGAGAGAGAGAGCATCATCCAGGAGGGGGAGTTGATGGAAGCCACCTTGGGAAAGGAGAAGAAGGGGGTAGAGATGGGGGTTAGGGGAGACACAACAGTGAAGACGCGGCAGGGGGCGGGGTTGGGAGAGGAGAGGAGCAACCAGGGGGTGAGGGGGATCAAGGCGGCAGGAGGTGTAGAGTATGCGGATATGTTCGAGGAATAGGAGCAGGTGGGGGAAAGGAATGAGGTCATAGAGGATCCGCATGGGGGACAGGAGGTGTATACGGAAGGCGAGGTGGAGTGCATGACACTTAAGGATCTGGAGGGACTTATAGAATTGGGGGGGGGGGGGCAGATATCCAGGCGGGACTGGCATAACAGGTGAGTTTATTTTCGGCTCCAAGTATATAAATATTAGTTTAATAAAGATTAAACTATAGCCAGAACAGAAAAAAGTAGGTTTTGGCAGGAGAGACATTTAGTACTTTATGCGAAACCTATGATGTAAACAATCTAGAATCCATAAGAATCGTATGTAAAAAAACTATTATTCAAAGGAAAAAATTCAGTTCACAGGCCTTCAATATACACTGAGGTGACAAAAGTCTTGGGTTAGCTGTATGCACATTTACAGATGGCGGTAGTATCGCGTACAAAAGTATAAAAGGGCTGTGAATTGGTGGAGCTGTCATTTGTACGCAGTTGATTCATGTGAAAAGGTTTCCGACTTGATTATGACCGCACAACGGGAATTAACAGACTTTAAATGCGGAATGATAGTTGGAGCTATACACTCGGGACAGTCCATTGCGGAAATCGCTATAGAATTCAATATTCGGAGTTCCACGCCATCAAGAATACGAAATTTCAGGCACGACCGCTTACCGTGAACGATGCATACGGCCTTCACTTAACGACCGAGAATAGCGGCGTTTGCCCAAAGTGTCAACAAGGCACTGTGCAATACGGTGGTTGCTCGATGATGGTGTGGACTGTGTTTACATAGATTGGACTGGGTCCTCTGGTGTTCGGCTACTTGGAGACCATTTGCAGCATGGCTGTTATGTTCCTAAGGGACGACGGAATTATTTTGGATGGCAACGCGCCATGTCACAGGGCCACAGTTGTTCGCGATTGGCTTGAAGAACATTCTGGACAGCTGGAGCGAGTGGTTTGGCAGCCAAAATTGCCCGACATGAATCTCATCGAGCATTTGTGGGAAATTAACGGGAGATTACTTCATGCACAAAATCCTGCACTGGCAGCACTTTCACAATTATGGACGGCTATAGAGGCAGCAAGGCTCAGTATTTCTGCAGGGAACTTCCATTGACTTGTTGAGTCCGTACCACATTGAGCTGCTGCACTACAAAATGAGGCCCGACACGATATTAGGAGGTATCCCATGACTTTTGTTACCTCATTCTGAAGGCCGTTACTCATCTGGGTAACAAATAAGTACAGCAAGCAATGCGAATACATAGGAATTTTCTACGTCATCCAGGCGCAAAGACTCATCACGAAGATGTGTTATTGTTTATGAAAAGATCAGAATTACAGGCCAGTATCCCTAATATTGTTTGTTTTGACGATACGAGAGCATATTTTTAGCCCGAACATTTTGTCTTTCCTACAAGAGAAGAACCTTTCTCGGACAATGAACATGTGTTCAGCAAATATTACTCTGAGCTCGCTGAAAAGTAATACCTCCAAATTTGGTATGTGAAAACTCTAAACGCTTTTTAAATAAAACAAACATTATTAACATTCTACGTCTTTATTCTTTATCTCTCAACGAAAGTGGCCCTGGTGACGAACTCATTTCTCCCAACCAAAGACCACTTTGAATGTAGGCCTTATCGGTGTATACTGCTGATGAAATCTTCTCGGGCTTCCATCCGGGTAGCTGCGTCGAAAATCCGTGACGTTTCGATGAGTGTAATACACATCATCTTTTTTTGGCGTCTTCTTTCCCAAGAAGATGATGAGAATGACACTCATCGAAACGTCACGGATTTTCGACGCAGCTACCCGGATGGAAGCCCGAGAAGATTTCATTAAAGACTACTTTTGATAAGAGTCACTACTGAATATTTAACTTTGTTAACGAAGCCACAACCTCATGTCTGCATGCACCGCTTCATCACTCTCAAAGTGAAATTGTCGAAGGTGTTCTTTAAGTTTTGGAAACATGACAATTGGCTAGGAACAAGTCAGGACTGTATGGAAGACGACCGATGTCAGTGAATTCAAGGCACGGGATTGCTGCAGATGTCGCAAAGCGCCCGAATGCGGTCTGGCAATGTCATGCTGAAGAAGAAGGAAGAGTGACGAACTCTTCGAATTCGGAACTCGATTACACCACGCTGTTCCTCACGTACCAACTTAGTTACGTTACACACCGCTATGTTACACGCTACATATCGAAGTCCTCTAGCAGTATGAGGCTGCAAATATGTAAGTTGGTTGATTGTTTTGGGGACCAAACAGCGAGGTCATCAGTCCCCCGGATTAGGAAAGGATAGGGAAGGAAGTCGGGCGTGCCCTTTCAAGAGAACCATCCCGACATTTCCCTGAAGTGCTTTAGGGAAATCGAGGAAAACCTAATCAGGATGGCCTGACAAGGGGTTTGAATCGTCGTCCTCACGAATCGGAGTCTAATGTGCTAACCACTGCGCCACCTCACTCAGTCAAATATGTAGGTAAGAAGAATGAACGTTTTATTAAAAAAACTTTAAGAGGTTTCACATTAAAACTGAGAGGTATTACTTGTCAGCGCGCCCTAGTATATGGCTAGCGATAGATGCAGGAGGAACGGAAGATTCTTTCTTTCTTTATTCCTGGAAGACGTTCGGCATTGTTTAACACCATCGACTGATTTGGTCTCATGGAGTATCTTCACAAATGTGAAAACTGCTTTGTAACGAATCCACAATAGTTAACCTCTAACATTACAACAAAATATATTCCCCTTTTTATTGTGTGCCTTTATAATTTTTTTCGTGGGCTATTTTATGTAAATTTTAAATTACGTGTAAGTGATAAATTGTACACTGTTTTATTTGTGGCAACAGAACTGTATAGAAATAAGTGAAGGAGATTGATATGTACAAAGTGATGCACAGGGTGTTTATAAATTAGTTGTACAAACGTAACCTTTCGTTGTGGAAAGGATAATTAACTAAAAGAGACGTTTGATGCAGCACTGAATGAAGTATATCTTCAAGTTTTATTCCCGCTTAACACTGTTAGTTCCCTACCTCCCCGATAGATGGCATGCACAATTGAATTATTCTAACGGTCATCTTGGAGTCGTAGAACAGTGCGGAGCGAGCGCAGTGCTGTTTGTGGTTTCATGAATCCAAGTCCGCTACTACAGTTCAGAGACAAAGAATCGCAAACCAAGACAACCTCAATGACAAACTGTTAATAACTGGTACAATTATTTCACCGAAACTGGCTGTTTATCACATAGGACGCTGGGTCAGGGTCGGCCAGCAGTCTATGAAGCGGTAGTTGAACAAGATCGGCAGTCTTAGATTTGTAGTCCGGGTAAATTGTAAGGTGACACATGTCGTTCGTGTGCCTGGACTACGTATGTTGGTCCCTTCAACCCCCACAAACCAACCAACCAACTACGAATGTTAGGCTGTCGATATTGTTGAATTGCTGTGTCGGGGACTGTAAGCCGACCCGGAACCTTCGTCCTATGTGATACGCAGGCAGTTTCAGTGAATCGATTGTACTTGGCTTGCCACATTTAATCCTGTATAATCCCTGAACTATAGCAGCATATTTGGCTTCATCAAACCAGAAACAACACTGTCCATGCACTCCGCCCTTATGCGAATAACTCGTTCGTGCATGCCACCTTGCAGGAATGTCGGGATTTAGCAGTGATAGGAGGGAATAAAGCTCAAAGATATCCTTCATCAGTGCTTTATGAAACATTTCTGTACGTTATTTACCTTTCCACAATTAAAGGTTGTCTTTGTATAACTAATTTATAAACACTCTGTATAATCTCATCCTGATCACTGACAGTAGCTACACACCTCTCAAGCAAGGAAGGACACATGACGATGACGTGCAGGGCGCGAAAAGTTAGTGCGCACACAAGATCGTTCAGAGAGTCACAGACACAGCCTCTACCGTGTATACAGCACTGAATACAGCATATTTTCACGTTTTATTCCCAATTAATACTGTCAGTTCCTGATGTTCCCACTAGGTGGCACGTACGATTTATTCCAACAGTCTTCGAGTCATATAACTGTGCGGAGCGTGGGCGGTGTTGTTTATGGTTTCACGAATCCAAATCCGCTACTGCGGTTCTGACACAATTCAAGTCTAAGTATCGCAAGCTAGAGAAATGTGCTCTCGTAAGAGTGTGGCTAATATACAAAGCGAGGCAAGAAGAATATTGGAGCAAATGTATTGTCGAGGTTTTCTGCTGTAAATACCAATTACCGTAGTTTCTACATCACGTACAGCAACCTTAGTATAAATGCATGTAACGACACGTAAAGGGAATAATTTGCATACAAGTACATACTATGTACTTATATTATATGGAGCCATATCTAAGAGCTGAGCACATAAATCGTCGACGGTGACCAACAAAAGGCAAGATCGAAAAAGTGTATTGTATTACTTTTATAACAGAGTGCAGATTAAAATTTTTCCTAGTTTTGAAAAAACATAGATAATAAAGAATTTAAGTGCTTATTAATGACTAAAAATTACTCTCTCAATCCTTTCGCTTTATGTAGCTTAGTGGGTGACTGCAAAGAACCGTATTTGCGTAATTAATGAAATGATCATTAGCACTGCTTCACAGTCATTGAGCTAGTGTGCATTTTCTAAATGATTACCTTTAGATGGTTCATATATCAAAGGCCTTTAGCAGTACAGAATGTCAATATTTCTGCGTAGGGTTATTAAGAGGACCAGTAAAATGTGAAAAACTAAAATATGGAAATAGCTTTCGCATGATGTGTTACTGCCAAGCAGCACAGCTAGCTAAGTATGGACAATACATAGAAAGAACTGCTTCAGTATATTTCACCAGGTAACTGAAAGAAATATGCAATGAAACAAACAGAAATTACACTTTTATTCAAAGACAATAACTACACTGGAGTCACCACGATTTATGTCCCCTGGACACTACAGAAGACGGGACATGGTTCATAAAGTATATGCGATCACCACGTTCTGCAGTGCATGCTCTGCAATGCGCTCTCATTCTGGACACGAGATCGGTGAGGAGATCTCCTTGTATAGCTTTCCATTCCTCCACTAGCGCGGCTGTGGTCGTTGATGGGCTGCAAGACGTCTCCCCAACGCATCCCATATGCGCACAACGAGACACAAGACCCAAGTGGCTAGAGAAAAGCGCAGGTGACTCCAGTATATAAGAAGGGTAAAAGAATATAAACGCAAAATTACATACCAATATCCCTAACTTCTGTTTGCTGCAGAATCCTTGAATATATTCTCAGTTTGAATGTAATAACCTTGTTGAGACTGAGAAACTTATGTCCACGAATCAGCATGGTTTTAGAAAACATCGCGCGTGTGAAACTCAGCTTGCCCATTTCTCACATGATATACTGAGAGCTATGGGTGAAGAGCAATAGGCAAGTTCCATATTTCTAGAATTCCGGAAATCCATTTGACACGGTGTTCCATTGCAGGCTGTTAACGAAGATAAGAGCATATGGAATAAATTCACAGGTATGTGCATGGCTCGAAGACTTCTTAAATAACAAGACCCAGCCTGTTGTCCTCGACGGCGAGAATTCATCAGAGACAAGAGTATCGTCGGGACTGCCCAAGGAAGTGTGTTAAGACTGCTGTTGTTCTCTTTATGATTTGGCAGACAGGGTGAGCAGGAATCTGCGGTTGTTTGCCGTGGTGTAGGGAAAGATGTCGAACTTGAATGATTGCGGGAAGCTGCAAGACGAATTAGACAAAATTTCCAGTTGGTGTGATGAATGGGAGCTAGCCCTAAATGTGGGAAAATGTAAGTTAATGCGGATGAGTAGGAAGATCAAATTCCTAATGTTCGGATAGAGTATTACTAGGTCCTAGCTGATACCGCCAAGTCGTTGAAATATCTGGGCGTAACGTGGCGAGGCGATATGAGGTGGAACGAGCATATCAGAACTGTTGTAGGGAAGGTTAATGATCGACATCTGTTTACTGGCAGAATTTTAGGAAAGGGAAGTTCACCTATAAAGGAGGCCGCATACAGGACGCTGGTGCGACCTATTCTTGAGTACTGCTCGAGTGTTTGGGATCTGTACCAGCTCGGATTAAAGGAAGACATCGAAGCAATTCAGAGACGGGCTGCTAGATTTTGTTATCGGTAAGTTCAAACAACAAGTAAGAACCACAGAGATGCTTCTAGAACTCAAATGGGTATCACTGGAGGGAAGACGACGTTTTTTTCGAGAAATACTATTGAGAAAGTATAGAGGACAGGCATCTGAAGCTCACTGCCAATTTTACTGCCGCCAACATACACTGCTTGTAAGGACCACGAAGATAAGATACGAGAAGTTCGGGCTCATACGGAGACAAATAGACAGTCGCTTTTCTCTCTCTCGTTTTGCGAGTGGAACAAGAAAGGAAATGGCTAATAGAGGTACAGGATACCCTCCGCCACTCACCTTACGGTGGCTTGCAGATTATCTATGCAGATATAGATGTAAATTGGGGAAACGGGCAGGTCAGTCCATTCGCCGCATATTCTCTCGTTCCAAGGACAACTGCGCTGTTCAATGCTGTCACGCGCTGTCATTCATAATAATGAAATCTGGGCTTAATGCAGACTTGAAAAGCCCCACAGAGAGGAGGAGTACAGTGTGACAATAGCGCTGACCTGTGAGAGTACCGTAGAGATTTGGAGGTCAGTACGCCCATGCAACATTATCCCTAACACATTACAACACCTGAGTCACCAAAACGCTCATGTTGGAGTGAGTTCCAGGGTTCATTAAGTGTTCCTACCTCTCAACACAAAAAGATTCGTCCAGATTTACAAACCACACTGAGTCTGCTCTCATCCATTCCTACTCCTCGTTGGTTCAGTTCCTATGCTCTTGACACCATCACAAATGGTGCTGCCAATGCGCAGGTATCAGTGAAACACAGTGTAGTGGTCGTCGGGCAAAGAGACAACTCCATGCAGTTTACGTGCCACCGTGGTGTGTGAGATTGGGTGCCTTGCATTCCTGTTAAATGTGGTTGCTTTTGGAGGATGCGGGGAAGAAACAACAAAATGTAAAAAAAAAGAGGTATTGGTACCACTGTGTGGTTCTCAGTCAGCTTTTTCATTGTGCTAAATAGTACAAAGGAAAACACCACACTGCCCAAGTTACAGACGGTGAAAGACATTGTATGCAAAGGAAAAAACAACAGAGTCCATCTGTATTACGATAGGAAGCAACACAATCAATTTGAGCTGCAATCAGCGCAACTCGTTGTGTGTTCTGACTCTCGATCTTGCGTCGCTGTGTTTGAGATTTAGCTTCTGACTCATTTGATTCACATAGTGTATGTATTGTGTTTCTTGGTTAATAGTTTTTAACACAACAGCTTGCATTTTTGTTGGAATTGTGATGGACTATGAATTTCAACTGCCTTTGAGTGAAGAGAGTGACGGACATGTACAAGCTAGCGATACAAATTCAACGAAAGAACACAAAACATACGGTCGTTTTAGTCGTGTCGGAAAAAAAGTTACGAGCCTCTTCATTTGAAACTGGAACTGACTGCCGATGTAGACAATATGAATCAGTGGTCGTGAAAGAGCAGCCAGCGGAGCACGGGCGGCCTCAATAAAGTATTAGTGAAGAAGAACTTTGACACAAAAAATATGTCAAAAAATTGAAAGAAGTTTCTCGACATTTAACTCTTCAGGAAGATACACTTTTTTTGTAGTCTTTTAAATTGTAATATGCTTGTCTTCCTTTTGAGGCACAAAAAACTGACTTTACTGCTTCACATGTCTACTCGGCGGGCTTATGAGGTAGATTAGTGTGATTTCCTCGTCTATCAATTGGTGACTTGCCAGTTTTTCTTAAAGTTTTTTAATTGCGTCTACATGGAAAGGTTTAATCACAAAGAGTGACCGAAATACCTTAAAACATACTGGTACCTCTGCTACTTTCTCCATCTCTGATCACGTCTACTTTGTAGCTGTTAGAGTTAGCATTTTCTGCCTTCTACCTCGGTCTGCGCCGTGCTGCAGGATGCACTTTGATAAGACCTGGTAAACAACTGTTTTGTGGATCGGAACCAACATCACGCCCAGTATCGTTGCCCTGTGTTATTAGATAATGCTGTTCGCTTCTAGTAATACTCTTGGAATTTTCATATCAGTTGTCGCCAAACATCTTCGCTCAGGAGCCAATATTGACTTTGTGGTATTGCGTAAGTACCGATCTTATCATTAATAGCTAACCTTCATAAATTCGTATGTTTTGAGCCCTCAACAGACTATCTACAGTAATGGCGTGGCGAGTCTGCCACCCGCCCCACTAGTAATCGTTAAAAGTCGACGCCGTTCGGAATACTTCGTGTAGACTGTTCTCTATTTCAAATTGCTGCAGCCTTCAAACTCCAAAGTTCTGACATTGCAGTTGCCTGACGAAGTATTGTTGTGATGTCTGTGTAAGCGGACGATTAATTCTTAATAACACTAATTGTACTTCTACTTAGATGCATTATGCAACATGAAACACGACGCAAATGTTTACTTCCTACTCATTGCGTTGTATTACAATGGCCTTTTTATGTTCCTTGCTAAAAATAAATATCGTTGAAGATTAACGGCCTCTGGAACGCGCATTCGCGAATCCATGTTCTGTGACAAAATGTGAGTAATTAATAATCACAAGAATAACTGTGGATGAAAATAATGATGAGCTGGAAATATAAATCACAACCACAACGAGTTGCAAGCACTTTTATCATTGGATTAATCAGTGCACCCCACGAGGATAAAATATTCATAAGTAACCTTTTAATTTTGTTTCTCGCAGTTCATTGCATCACAAACTCGGGAACGCCACAATACTAATTTCAACAAAAGAAATTCTTTGTACAATAAGTGTATTCAGCTCATTAGACACAAAAGAGAAATGCGTATACGTTTATTTACCTTAATTTTAATCATTCAAAAAATCCATCCGCAGTGTATTAGGCCCTACATCAGTGGTTCCCAACCTTTCTCCGACCATTGCCCCTCCGCTGCCCCCCCCCCCCCCCTAATCCCATCCATCCCTCTGCGTTACCACCACTTAATTAGCTTTAGCGCCTACCTAAACTTTAGAATGAAGAAGAATTTTCTTCGAACTCTTTAATTTTTAAAATTCAGAAAGAAGAATGGTTCAAAAATGGTTCAAATGGCTCTGAGCACTTTGGGACTTAACTTCTGAGGTCATCAACCCCATAGAACTTAGAACTATATTTAAACCTAACTAACCTAAGGACATCACACACATCCATGCCCGAGGCAGGTTCAAATGGTTCAAATGGCTCTGAGCACTATGGGACTCAACTGCTGTGGTCATCAGTCCCCTAGAACTTAGAACTAATTAAACCTAACTAACCTAAGGACATCACACACATCCATGCCCGAGGCAGGATTCGAACCTGCGACCGCAGCAGTATCACAGTTCCGGACTGCGCGCCTAGAACCGCGAGACCACCGCGGCCGGCCCCGAGGCAGGATTCGAACCTGCGATCGCAGCAGTATCACAGTTCCGGACTGCGCGCCTAGAACCGCGAGACCACCGCGGCCGGCCCCGAGGCAGGATTCGAACCTGCGACCGCAACGGTCGCGCGGTTCCAGACTGTTGCGCCTAGAACCGCTCGGCCACGCCGGCCTGCTAAAAGAAGAATGATATTTGGTTTTTGTGTTTTATTAAGGCACAAATTAGTGAGTCAGTGAGACAATTGGTAATGATAATGTGGATCATGTTGAGCCCACAGCTGACAATAACGCTAATGAGTAATGAAAAGCACCTCATTAACGTTAATGATTAATGAAAACCACCTCAGCTATATTTTTACACATTTGCTCTGTTACAACCGGTTTCATTTCTTGAAAATCTTCAGTTTGCCGAGTTGTGTTGAAATTGAGACACGGATGGTCTAGTTGTAGTATGTAATGTTATAGATAAGAGCCGAAAAAACTGACCATAAACATTTTGCCGACCGCTTGACGGCAGTATGGTGAGCCGACACGGCATGCCGCGTATTATAAACTGCCTAGACAGTGCCACTACTCGATGGAGTAAACATGTAAACAAAGTATTAGCCCAAAAGAGTGTTCTTGACTGCTTGCGTTTGTGTGTGTGTGTGTGTGTGTGTGTGTGTGTGTGTGTGTGTGTGTTGAACGCATGATAAAGCAATTCCCAGTGCATCGTTTGTGTTGTCTACAGCTCCTCCTCAGACAAGAAAGCTTACCGTCCACAGTGAGGGAAGACACTTGTTTCTTAGCATGCACCACGCCTCTCCCTAGCACCGCTCGCCTCACCTGTACTCTGTTGTACCACCATTTCAAATCAACTAAGTTAAAATATACACTATACTCTGCAACACCTCAAAATGACTGTACTCTCTGTTCGGTGATTTCCCTAAATCGCTTCAGCCAAATGCCAGGATGGTTCCTTTGGAAGACACTGCCAATTTCCTTCCCCATCCTTCCCCATGCGATGGAACCGACGATCTCGCTGTTTGATCCGCTTCCCCAGATCAACCAACCAATATATCTTTGTAAATCACTTGATTGCTGGATTCCTTATGTCTGAACTGACTGAAACTGCAAGATTTCAGACTGCCAGTGCTTCGTGTCCTACTACTCTAATAGTAACAATACTGTGTACTATAGTTACAGTTGTGTCATACTGCCAGTTAGTTCATTTATCTGTTTTAAATTGATTAATGAATGAATTTCTTGTCTATTCCAACAACTATTTGCAACTTGTAGAAGACATTGCATGCGACATTTAGTTATTGTTGTATATATACTATGTCATCAGAAGTATCCGGACACCTGGCTGAATAGTTCGTGGCGCCCTCCATCGGTAATGCTGAGATTCAATATGGTTTTGGCCCACCATTAGCCTTTATGACAGCTTCCACTCTCGCAGGCATACGTTCAGTCAGGTGCTGGAAGGCTTCTTGGGGAATGGCAGCCCATTCTTCACGGAGTGCTGCACTGAGGAGAGGTATCGATGTTGGTTGGTTAGGCTACGGTCGCAGGCTGGAATCCTGCCTCGGGCATGGATGTATGTGATGTTCTTAGGTTAGTTGGGTTTAAGTAGTTCTACGTTCTAGGGGACTGATGACCTCAGAAGTTAAGTCCAATAGTGCTCAGAGCCATTTGAACAATTTTTTGAACAAAGTCGGCGTTCTAAAACAATCCAAAGGTGTTCTATAGGATTCAGGTCAGGACACTGTGTAGGCTAGTCCATTACAAGGATGTTATTGTCGTGTGACCACTCCGCCACAGGGCGTGCATTATGAACAGGTGCTCGATCGTGTTGAAAGATGCAATCACCATCCCCGAATTGATCTTCAACAGTGGGAAGCAAGAAGGTGTTTAAAACATCAATGTAGGCCCGTGGTGTGATAGTGCCACGTAAAACAAGTGGAGCAAGACCCCTCCATGAAAAACACGACCACACAATAACACCAGTGCCTTCGAATTTTACTGATGGCACTACGCACGATGTCAGATGATGTTCACTGGGCATTCGCCATACCCATACCCTGCCATCGGATCGCCACATTGTGTACCATGATTCGTCACTCCACACAACGTTTTTCCACCATTCAATCGCCCAATGTTTACGCTCCTTACAACAAGCGAGGCGTCGTTTGGCATTTACCGACGTAATTTGTGGCTTATGAGCAGCCACTCGACCATGAAATCCAAGTTTTCTCACCTGCCGGCTGCCATAGTACTTGCAGTCGATCCTGATGCAATTTGGAATTCCTATGTGATGGTCTGAATGGATGTCTGTCTATTACACATTACGACCCCCTTCAACTGTTGGCGGTGTCTGTCAGTCAACAGACGAGGCCGGCCTGTACGCTTTTGAGCTGTGTCCCTTCACGTTTCCACCTCACTATCACTTCGGAAATAGTGGACCTAGGAATGTTTAAGAGTGTGGAAATCTCGCGTACAGATGTATGACACAAGTGACACTCAATCACCTGACCACGCGAGTTCCACGGAGCGCCCAATTCTGCTCTCTCGCGATGACCAATGACTACTGAAGTCGCTGATATGGAGAACCTGGCAGTAGGTGGCAGCACAATGCACCTAATATGAAAAACGTATGTTTTTGGGGGTGGCCGGATACTTTTAATCACATAGTGTATGTCTCACTTCTACTGTCTTCAACGGGTGGTATAAAGCAGGAAGTATGTGTGCAGTGAGTGGAAAATGTCAGGAATCCGTAGTCTCCATCGGACAGTGTCATGCAATAACACTAGTAATTGAGAAAAAAGTAATCGTTGATAACTTATATAATTAGTATCAGAGTTTCACAGCTCTCTGAAAACTAGTAATATGCTTCTAAAAATAATTTAGTTTCTTGAGTGAAACGCAATCAAATCCTTTTGGGTTTTACCTCACAGAAAATTTTATTTTACTTCTTGGGGGGTAATTATACCCAGGTTGGGAACCACTGGCCTACATGACTCTCAGCGACCCTGAACGTCGTACACCAATCCAATATACACTCCTGGAAATGGAAAAAAGAACACATTGACACCGGTGTGTCAGACCCACCATACTTGCTCCGGACACTGCGAGAGGGCTGTACAAGCAATGATCACACGCACGGCACAGCAGACACACCAGGAACCGCGGTGTTGGCCGTCGAGTGGCGCTAGCTGCGCAGCATTTGTGCACCGCCGCCGTCAGTGTCAGCCAGTTTGCCGTGGCATACGGAGCTCCATCGCAGTCTTTAACACTGGTAGCATGCCGCGACAGCGTGGACGTGAACCGTATGTGCAGTTGACGGACTTTGAGCGAGGGCGTATAGTGGGCATGCGGGAGGCCGGGTGGACGTACCGCCGAATTGCTCAACACGTGGGGCGTGAGGTCTCCACAGTACATCGATGTTGTCGCCAGTGGTCGGTGGAAGGTGCACGTGCCCGTCGACCTGGGACCGGACCGCAGCGACGCACGGAAGCACGCCAAGACCGTAGGATCCTACGCAGTGCCGTAGGGGACCGCACCGCCACTTCCCAGCAAATTAGGGACACTGTTGCTCCTGGGGTATCGGCGAGGACCATTCGCAACCGTCTCCATGAAGCTGGGCTACGGTCCCGCACACCGTTAGGCCGTCTTCCGCTCACGCCCCAACGTCGTGCAGCCCGCCTCCAGTGGTGTCGCGACAGGCGTGAATGGAGGGACGAATGGAGACGTGTCGTCTTCAGCGATGAGAGTCGCTTCTGCCTTGGTGCCAATGATGGTCGTATGCGTGTTTGGCGCCGTGCAGGTGAGCGCCACAATCAGGACTGCATACGACCGAGGCACACAGGGCCAACACCCGGCATCATGGTGTGGGGAGCGATCTCCTACACTGGCCGTACACCTCTGGTGATCGTCGAGGGGACACTGAATAGTGCACGGTACATCCAAACCGTCATCGAACCCATCGTTCTGCCATTCCTAGACCGGCAAGGGAACTTGCTGTTCCAACAGGACAATGCACGTCCGCATGTACCCCGTGCCACCCAACGTGCTAAGTCAACTACCCTGGCCAGCAAGATCTCCGGATCTGCTGGATGAAGCGTCGTCTCACGCGGTCTGCATGTCCAGCACGAACGCTGGTCCAACTGAGGCGCCAGGTGGAAATGGCATGGCAAGCCGTTCCACAGGACTACATTCAGCATCTCTACGATTGTCTCCATGGGAGAACAGCAGCCTGCATTGCTGCGAAAGGTAGATATACACTGTGCTAGTGCCGACATTGTGCATGCTCTGTTGCCTGTGTCTATGTGCCTGTGGTTCTGTCAGTGTGATCATGTGATGTATCTGACCCCAGGAATGTGTCAATAAAGTTTCCCCTTCCTGGGACAATGAATTCACGGTGTTCTTATTTCAGTTTCCAGGAGTGTACATATATGATGCGTACTTTTGGAGCGGACAGAACTGCATCATCCTCGTGCCAATGCCGATGCCGGCAAGAGTCAAGACAGACAACTAAAAATTCTGATGTCGTGATCTACAAATAATACACGAAATTCAGTCAGTGGTGTAATTTTAAAATTTCTAGCAGTTCTATGCTTCAATGATTAATTACCGAATAAAATACATTATTATTCAAGAAGATTAGTAAATTGTGCATACATGTTATACACAACAGCTGATCGGTACGAGTCATGGAACCCGTCCGTTGTCAGTACTGGATGAAACAATAAAACATTCTCGTTCCATATCCTCTGACCCACAGTAGAAGCGTTACCACTCTGCCTCTACGGGGTGAGCGGTCAACTTCACTTAGCACATGGCCGAATTCGCCAACGTCAGTTAACATAACGCACATCTTAAAATATTACTGTCTCTGTTAAGTATTTTTGTTTGTTACTAAGTAAGATACCTACACTATTAAGAAGCCCTTAACGTCAGTTGATGTTCTGGATTCGGCTGTTACTTGCTCGATGTATGTCATTACACAATACAGCTGACACCCGGGGTACTTCAGAGCATAGCTTTCTATCTACATTCTCAGTGTCCATGTTTTATGAACTGGCTCATCTACTATGTTCACCTATTATCAGACCGTGGCAAGGTAGGGCTCAAATAATGTTGCGTCAACGCTCCATCATTTTTTTCTGCAATTATCTGAATAGAGAGGTTCAAACGCTTCATGTTTCACCAACTCAGGTGGGGACAAAACAACAACTACACCATCATTCAATTCTTGCACTACGTCACTGTTTGAAAAGGTGCCCTCTATATAACCAGTGCGTGGCCATTCTTTAATGAATCAGATGAAAATGGGGCCTTGATCCCCAAGTGTGCAAAGGCTGAAACTCCCGATAACTGGAGAGAAGTTATCACAGAGGCCAGAGTCAAGCCAAGTCCATTTATTGTTGTCTCGTGTGAGCAGGACATGTTTAAAGGCCGGAGTAAATTTCATTCTTCTAAGTCATACAAGAAAATGCTTTCTTTTATTGTTAGGTCAGCAAAGCGGTTAAGATTCCTCGAAGCAAAATCTAAAGCCGTTGAACACAGAGACGCTTATAATGGACCATTCTTCATAGCGTAGATAGAAGATCTACGGAAGAAGCAGACGAAACAACAATGTCTACATACCTTCTGGTCCGTGAGGATGAGGGGTCCAGGGAGAACTATAGCCAGTTTCTCGCTCTCAATCAGCTCGGACTGCCATCTGAACAACAATATATTTCCGAGTATGAAGGTGATTTTTAAAGGGAATGTTTTTTTATTACACATTCCCTGAACTTAGATTATTTTCTGAACTTCGATTACAATAGTTCAAAATTTTTATAGGTTTAAATAACACTCGTTGTCATCACAAGACCATGTATTGTTGCAACATCGTCAAGTCATTATTTACTTCATTACTTAATTATGGCAGTAAAATAAAAAATTCACACTTTTATAATTTCAGGGAAAACAACCAAGAATTCAACGAACTTTTAAAAATATTGTTGAACAAAAAGGTACGGCTGTAGCTGAGTTTCAGCGTTTGATAGTTTATTTTACTTCTCCTGAAAAATTTCAATTTTTGGACTCTGTTGTATTTTCTCTTTTACCCTTCCGTGGCACTTGTTGCTTGACATGGGTCCCTTCTTGTCTGTTCCACAATGTAGCGATCATCTATTACTGTAGTTGACCGTGGTTGAGCTTTTTTAGGGCAGCAGTGTGTGTGGTTTGGGATGCTGCCCATACACGTGCAACAATGCTGAGAACAATACCTAACTCCTGCGCCACACTCGCCACACTTCGTCCTTCTTCCAGTGACCAGGTGATTCTCCCCCCTGTGAAATCATCCAGATGTTGCCTCCAGGACATGTCGTACCGAAGAGCACCACCACGGACCACTGTAACCGCTCGCTGATTGACTCGCGTTGTCTTTTTCCTATTGCTTCAAGTGCCACGTGTTGTGCGGCGAGTCCCATTTGTTCAAAATGGCTCTGAGCACTATGGGACTTAACGTCTGTGGTCATCAGTCCCCTAGAACTTAGAACTACTTAAACCTAACTAACCTAAGGACATCACACACATCCATGCCCGAGGCAGGATTCGAACCTGCGACCGTAGCGGTCGCGCGGTTCCAGACTGAAGCGCCTAGAATCGCACGACCACACAGGCCGGCAGTCCCATTTGTCGCACCAGTCACGCCGACCTCACGCCGTGTGACTTCCAGCTTTCTATACACGACTGGAAGACCTCTGGCAACATTCTCCCGCACTTTCGTTCATTTCCTTTGAGATGTCAATATGTTACCTTACTTGTTCTACCTCGTCCTTTAGTTCCGCGGGGCAGTGGTGTACTTTGTTGAGACTATTTGAAAACAAGTGTTTTTGTACTGAAGTTCTTTAGTAATAGTAAAAGTGGTTATATTATTGCTTATTAAAGCTCATGAAACTGCTGTTGGTTTTTATGTCTGTAAGTGTACACCACAGAAAAATAATTAAATGATTACAGTATTCAGTGAAAGTAACTGAAATATTGTTTGCTATTGTTACACTATTAGTGTACACACACATCTTGAAGTTACTGTACGACTGTTGCTTTTGCTTATACAAAACAAGTTGTAGTGATTCTCAATGAGTCATGCAGCTTAACCGATTTTCTTTTTTTGTCTAACATTCTTAACTTCGGAAGTATATACATAGCGTTAGTAGTTCGTTAAATTTATGCTGAGAGATAAATTTAAAGCCCACACAGTATTTTAATTGACTCAGTATTGGATTTAACACAGAAAACAGTAATTCAGTATTCTCATGTTTTAAGACACTGTAATAGCTTTCCAAGTCAGTCGGAGATAATGGTTGTTTACACAAGATTTGTGCTACTTTTTACAATTTATGTTAACTACTATAGTTAGATTCTGGTACAGTCAAACTTTTCAAGTTAAAGACTTTCACAATATTTTTTTGCATCATTTAACTTTCAGATGGATCTTTGAATGCAAGTACTGGCTAATGTCTCAGCTGTGTGTACTGCACTGCCACAAACTGTAGTAAAGAAGGAGGAGGACAAGCATATAGGAAGAGAGGGTGTTTATTAATGGTCAATCTGCAGTGTGTCATTGTGTCTACAGATACTGATAACCTATTGGTTATCTAGGTCATAGTCTAGGTATACTGAAACCATTACAAGAATTAAATGGCTAGCTGTTGTGTACAAGAAACAGCTCTCACGTATTTATTCTTTTTTTTAACATAAAGTAGGTAACTGCATTACTTTCCTTTTATGAAACAAAGTAGCTGTTTCAAAATTACTTTGTGAAGGCGACCGACTATGTAAATTAATTAGACTGATTAATCGGTTTACTCAACTGCACAGAAATAATTAATAAACTGAGATTTAGAGAAAAAAAAGGAAAGCGAGGTAGGTAGTTACATCTGGCTTTTTATAGTAGAGTTGGGATAGAGTGGTTAGATCACGACGAAGTTTTGTCCAATCGGATCTGGCTTTATACTGGACGGTGAATTTTCAATTGCGACGAAAGTAACAATGGAAGTGCCCCAGGGAATGTCTCGCCATACAAAACCGATTTTTCAGATGTAGTCAAAAGCGCCATCAGATATCAAACATTTTATAAGGCGGTTATTAACAGCCAATAAATGTTTTATAATGCTCGTGGTACACGGGCTGTGTCACGATCTTTATACACTACCAAATTGTTCGTTGACCATGCCGTTATCTATAGGGAAGTAGTCGCTGGATGACAATAAGGGAATGAATAACGTCTTGTGGTTCTATTTGTGGCACTGAACGTCAGCTCTCTTTACATACGGATAAATAAACGACAGTGAACTTAACGAAGAAAAGCCCTACAACAATATTAGATTTTAACATCCGAAAATCTGTGGTAATCTTCATGAAAGCTCTTCAAATACACAGCATTAATAAAATGAAGCGACCTGAGCTGGCATTAACGCATTTAAAATCAGAAGTAGGCACGGCGGATGTAGACGTGTTAGATTTGTGGGCAGCTTTCAGGAAGGTGCTGTTCGTCAGTCAACAAAAGAGAATACAATAATCTGGAGAGAAATATTCTAGAGTTTCTTTGCCAGCACTGGGAGTATTTGTCAAACAGAGATAACAGAAAATATGTGACGGAATCAAAAATTCGGTGCTGGAAACGTAAAGGATCAATAAAATTTGGTGGACTTATGGTTCAAATGGCTCTGAACACTGTGGGACTCAACTGCTGTGGTCATTAGTCCCCTAGAACTTAGAACTACTTAAACCTAACTAACCTAAGGACATCACACACATCCATGCCCGAGGCAGGATTCGAACCTGTGACCGTAGCACTCGCACGGTTCCGGACTGCGCGCCTAGAACCGCGAGACCACCACGGCCGGCGCTTGGGGAACTGAAATGAACGGTATGTGCAGAAGAATGTACAACAAATCTGTTATATCCATCACGTATTCCGGAAAGTGAAAAAGACTATGACAAGTATGGGGGCAAAGCCTGAGGCATTTTCCTTCACTTTATTCGCTAGTGTATGAAAAAGATACATGCAGAGGAATATTGCCTAATTGCACTCACTGAATTTGTCGGCGTGTAGTGAAACAATGCGACACATGAATGATCATTTGCGTATTATAGTACTACAGATTAATTACTACATACTTTATACTGAAAATTAGGAACACAAGCTATTTTAGTTTCCTGCCTTTATGAATGCAGTAATTCTCACGATATAGCGATTTGGATTAAGATTACAAATGATAATACTCCAAAGTGGCCTACAGTCACTGGAATATTTTCTTACAAGTGGTGAAAGTAGAATATTTTTATATATTATTGAACGTGTGATACATTCACCACAATTTCTTTAGGACTGTGTATAAAAACAAAGATGAAAGATTTTACAAACCCAACTTGTTGATCTTTTTAATGTCTTTAAAACTGCATCCGTTCCATCACCGGGTACAGACATAAATAACGTTAGGTTAATCTCGTCTTTAGGGGCGCTGCGCTACATAGACACCAGCCACTTTTAATTTGTACAAATCTGTTATTTTTACGAAGTGAGATTCGTGCATGTATTAAAACTAATTTGTTAGTTGAGAATAGCTTGTATTAGACGAATAGCAGAAGATACTGGGCATTATGTTCTTTGTGTTCATTGATGAATATGAGATGTTTGTTCAGTAGACTCTTCCATTCGTCGCTCAATACAGGAAAATAGACTCCAACCAAAAGCAGCGTTTAAGGAATTTGTACGCTACAACATTCCGTATGGGTTAATAAATGGACAGACGAGATACATTTTGCCACATTAAAAAAATTGTTTAGCAGACCAAATGCTACTTGTCTGTACGATAGGCTCTAACGAACGCACAGACGTACTATGATCCGAATACAAACACAGATAGAAGTTCGCTTGGTTTCCGTTGGAGTCTCTACTTACCGCTGAAGTATCACTTGTACAGCCTTTTCTTGACAAACACAGTGAGCGTTAAATTTCGGTGACTTTTTTCCATATGCAACAAATATTTTTCTCCACGATAAGCGCCTGCCAGGGTTTACTTAATCCAGAGATAAAACTCGGCAAATTGACGAACGCTTAACAGTTGAAAAAATGCGAATGTATTCGCTGAATAATAACAATAATTATGAGTCTGTCCGTATATTGAATTTGTTTATAGATTTTTTGGTGCTTCGTAGATTGGATCAGTACTTACATTCACGTGCCTTATCTTTCAGCTTTGACTGTAATGATGAACAGTTTTATGTTTCCCGATATTTTCAATGGTAAAGCTTAATTTAAACTGTGCTGCTGTCCAGTCTCTTGAAAGAGGGAACAAACTGAGCAGTAATCCACACAGGACGTACCAGCGACATACGAGAAAGTAACGCAATAATAGCTTTTCCTGTCTTTTTTCATCTGACTTTCTTCTTTTCGTAAATGTATTTTATACCTAAATGGATTTTTTCTCCCTCTCTCTCTCTCCAAAGATGTTTCCTAACCTTAAGCTTACACCTGCTCATCACTAACGTCAAGAGCCACATTGCGAGAGCAATGCTATACACAACTTTGTATCAGACAATAAAAAAGACTGGTTCTATTAAGATTACTAAGCTCAAGGATAGATATTTTCATTCATTACTTCATAATTTAATATACTTATAAATTCGTTAAAGACAAATAATTCAGCTGTACCATTTATTTCGAAATTTATCTTTTACATGACCATTGGCTACAGCAATTGGAGGAGATTTGCAGTTCCGGCATTCGCCTTACAACCAAGGAAAACCTCCAGAAAACCTCGGTCGGAACTGAGAGTTCATTGTGGAGTTGACACACCGCCTGGAGACGTGAAGCTATGATGATGACTTGCAGAGCCGCTGTGATCATCGAGATGTATTAACGTACATCCTCAGCACATGCAAGTTCTGTGTGAAGTTGATAACTGCGTGGAGTGAGGAGCAGTGTAACTGACGTGCAGAGCTGCCATCCTTGCCGCTGTGATCATCGACATTGTGTTAAGGCACACTCTCTAGACACTCACAGTTGTGATGACCCGTATAGACTCACAGGTGTGCACTCTTAGCAGGCTTGTGTGAACTGAGCAGGCATGTGCGAAATGAGCACGCAAGTGTGGATTAAGCATGCATGTGTAGACTGAGCAGGTATGTGTGAACTAAGCAGGCATGTGTAAACTAACCAGGGATATGTGATCTAAGCATGCATTTGTGGACTAAGCAGGCATGTGTGAACTAAGCAGGCATGTGTGGACTAAGCATACATGTGTGGACTAAGCAAGCTTGTGTAGACTAAGCATGCATGTGTGAACTGAGCAGGCATGTGTGGACTAAGCAGGCATGTGTAACCTAAGCTGGCATTTGTAAACTATGCAGGATGTGTGGACTAAGCAGGCATGTGTAAGCTAAGCTGGTATGTGTGGACTAAGCAGGCATGTGTGAACTATCTAGGCATGTGTGGACTAAACAAGCTTGTGTAGACTAAGCATGCATGTGTGAACTGAGCATGCATGTGTGGACTAAGCAGGCAAGTGTGGACTAAGCAGGCATGTATAACCTAAGCTGGCATATGTAAACTATGCAGGCATGTGTGGACTAAGCAGGCAATTGTGGACTAAGCAGGCATGTGTAACCTAAGCTGGCATTTGTAAACTTTGCAGGCATGTGTGGACTAAGCAGGAATGTGTGGACTAAGCAGGCATGTGTAACCTAAGCTGGCATTTGTAAACTATGCAGGCATGTGTGGACTAAGCAGGAATGTGTGGACTAAGCAGGCATGTGTACGCTAAGCTGGCATGTGTAAACTAAGCAGGCATGTGTGGACTAAGCAGGCATGTGTGGACTATGCAGGCATGTGTGGTCTAAGCAGGCGTGTGTGAACTGAGCAGGCATGTGAAAACTAAGCAGGCATGTGTAAACTAAGCAGGCATATCTGGACTAAGCAGGCATGTGTGGACTATGCAGGCATGTGTGGTCTAAGCAGGCATGTGTAAACTAACCATGGATATGTGGACTAAGCAGGCATGTGTGGACTAAGCAGGCATTTGTGGACTAAGCAGGCATGTGTGGACTAAGCAGGCATGTGTGAACTATCTAGGCATGTGTGGACTCAGCATACATGTGTGGACTAAGCAGGCATGTGTAACCTAAGCTGGCATTTGTAAACTATGCAGGCATGTGTGGACTAAGCAGGCATGTGTGAACTAAGCAGGCATGTGTAACCTAAGCTGGCATTTGTAAACTATGCAGGCATGTGTGGACTAAGCAGGCATGTGTAGACTAAGCAGGCATGTGTGGACTAAGCAGGCATGTGAAAGCTAAACTGGCATTTGTAAACTAAGCAGGCATGTGTAGACTAAGCAAGTATGTGTGGACTAAGCAGGCATGTGAAAGCTAAACTGGCATTTGTAACCTAAGCAGGCATGTGTGGACTAAGCAGGCATGTGTGGACAAAGCAGGCATGTGTATACTAAGCAGGCATGTGTAAACTAAGCAGGCATGTGTGGACTAAGCAGGCATGTGTGGATTAAGCAGGCATGTGTGGACTAAGCAGGCATGTGTGAACTATCTAGGCATGTGTGGACTAAGCAGGCATGTGTGAACTATCTAGGCATGTGTGGACTAAGCATACATGTGTGGACTAAGCAAGCTTGTGTAGACTAAGCATGCATGTGTGAACTGAGCAGGCATGTGTGGACTAAGCAGGCATATGTGGACTAAGCAGGCATGTGTCAACTGAGAAAGAGTGTGTGGACTAAGCAGGCATGTGTGGACTAAGCAGGCATGTGGGGACTAAGCAGGCATGTGGGGATTAAGCAGGCATGTGTGGACTAAGCAGGCAAGTGTGGACTAAGCAGGCATCTGTGGACTAAGCAGGCATGTGTGGACTAAGTAGGCATGTGTGAACTGAGCAGGTATGTGTAAACTCAGCAGATATGAGTCAACTAAGCAGGCATGTGTAAACTAAGAAGGCATATGTGGACTAAGCAGGCATGTGTGGACTAAGCAGGCATGTGTGGACTAAGCAGGCATGTGTGGACTAAGCAGGCATGTGTGAACTATCTAGGCATGTGTGGACTCAGCATACATGTGTGGACTAAGCAGGCATGTGTAACCTAAGCTGGCATTTGTAAACTATGCAGGCATGTGTGGACTAAGCAGGCATGTGTGAACTAAGCAGGCATGTGTAACCTAAGCTGGCATTTGTAAACTATGCAGGCATGTGTGGACTAAGCAGGCATGTTTAGACTAAGCAGGCATGTGTGGACTAAGCAGGCATGTGAAAGCTAAACTGGCATTTGTAAACTAAGCAGGCATGTGTAGACTAAGCAAGCATGTGTGGACTAAGCAGGCATGTGAAAGCTAAACTGGCATTTGTAAACTAAGCAGGCATGTGTGGACTAAGCAGGCATGTGTGGACAAAGCAGGCATGTGTATACTAAGCAGGCATGTGTAAACTAAGCAGGCATGTGTGGACTAAGCAGGCATGTGTGAACTATCTAGGCATGTGTGGACTAAGCATACATGTGTGGACTAAGCAAGCTTGTGTAGACTAAGCATGCATGTGTGAACTGAGCAGGCATGTGTGGACTAAGCAGGCATGTGTAACCTAAGCTGGCATGTGTAACCTAAGCTTGCATTTGTAAACTATGCAGGCATGTGTGGACTAAGCAAGCTTGTGTAGACTAAGCATGCATGTGTGAACTGAGCAGGCATGTGTGGACTAAGCAGGCATATGTGGACTAAGCAGGCATGTGTAAACTGAGAAAGAGTGTGTGGACTAAGCAGGCATGTGTGGACTAAGCAGGCATGTGTAAACTAAGCAGGTATGTGTGGACTAAGCAGGCATGTGTGAACTATCTAGGCATGTGTGGACTAAGCATACATGTGTGGACTAAGCAAGCTTGTGTAGACTAAGCATGCATGTGTGAACTGAGCAGGCATGTGTGGACTAAGCAGGCATGTGTAACCTAAGCTGGCATGTGTAACCTAAGCTTGCATTTGTAAACTATGCAGGCATGTGTGGACTAAGCAGGCATGTGTGCACTAAGCAGGCATGTGTAAGCTAAGCTGGCATTTGTAAACTAAGCAGGCATGTGTAAACGTAGGAGGCATGTGTGGACTAAGCAGGCATGTGTAACCTAAGCTGGCATTTGTAAACTATGCAGGCATGTGTGGACTAAGCAGGCATGTGTGGACTAAGCAGGCCTGTGTAAGCTAAGCTGGCATGTGTAAACTAAGCAGGCATGTGTGGACTAAGCAGGCATGCGTGGACTATGCAGGCATGTGTGGTCTAAGCAGGCATGTCTGGACTAAGAAGGCGTGTGTGAACTGAGCAGGCATGTGTAAACTAACCATGGGTGTGTGGACTAAGCAGGCATTGGTGGACTAATCAGGTATGTGTGAACTAAGCAGGCATGTGTGAACTAAGCAGGCATGTGTGAACTATCTAGGCATGTGTGGACTAAGAATACATGTGTGGACTAAGCAAGCTTGTGTAGACTAAGCATGTATGTGTGAACTGAGTAGGCATGTGTGGACTGAGCAGGCATGTGTAAACTCAGCAGATATGAGACAACTAAGCAGGCATGCGTGAACTAAGCATGCATGTGTAAACTAAGAAGGTATATGTGGACTAAGACGGCATGTGTGGACTAAGTAGGCATGTGTGGACTAAGCAGGCACGTGTGGACTAAGCAGTCATGTGTGGACTAAGCTGCCATGTATGGACTAAGCAGGCATGTGTAAACTAAGAAGGCATATGTGGACTAAGCATACATGTGTGGACTAAGCAAGCTTGTGTAGACTAAGCATGCATGTGTGAACTGAGCAGGCATGTGTGGACTAAGCAGGCATATGTGGACTAAGCAGGCATGTGTAAACTAAGAAAGAGTGTGTGGACTAAGCAGGCATGTGTGGACTAAGCAGGCATGTGGGGACTAAGCAGGCATGTGGGGATTAAGCAGGCATGTGTGGACTAAGCAGGCATGTGTGAACTAAGCAGGCATCTGTGGACTAAGCAGGCATGTGTGGACTAAGTAGGCATGTGTGAACTGAGCAGGTATGTGTAAACTCAGCAGATATGAGTCAACTAAGCAGGCATGTGTAAACTAAGAAGGCATATGTGGACTAAGCAGGCATGTGTGGACTAAGCAGGCATGTGTGGACCAAGTAAGCATGTGTGGACTAAGCAGGCATGTATGAACTAAGCTGGAATATATGGACTAAGCAAGTATGTATGAAGTAAGTAGGCATGTGTGGACTAAGCAAGCATGTATGAACTAAGTTGGTTGTGTGGACTCACAGGTGTGTTGACTTAGCAGGCATCTGTAGGTTTGCTAGCTTGTAGGCTCTCAAACATCTGTAGTTGACCGGTGTTGTTGCCGGACTGGACTGAATTTCGTGTCCTCTGCATTCCATATATAGACTCTGAGCTTTGTTGAGATGTCATTTCCTAGGAAACGAATTGCTTTATTGTTGCCTCGCCTAGCTTAAAATAATAATGGGCAATATCCTCGTCATGTTTTCATGCTATGATTCCTATTTGATTATGCTCTATCTTACCACTTCTTAGAACGCTGCTGTTAAAATAAGTTTACAATGAATGAATCGGAAATGCAAAGTAATGACTGACACACGTAGTAAAATGTTGGTACCTACTTATTGTAACATTATAAAAGCCGTTAGTATGTCGACGATGTAAACATTTACGTCCATGTCTATATAGATAATCAGCAAACCACAATGTGGTACATGGCGGAGGGTACCTTGTACCGCTGCTAATCATTCCCTTTCCTGTTCCTCTCGCAAATGGAGCGAGGGAGAAACAGCTGTCTGTACACGAAATGTAATTTGGTAGCGGTGGAATCGTTCTTCAGTCTTTCGGAATTGCCGGTTCACTAAACTTTATCAATAAGTCTCGCGAAAAGAAAGTTTTCTTCCCTCCATACTTTTCCATTTGAGTTCAAGTAGGATTTTCGTATTAATCTCATGTTGATCTAAGATACTGGTTACAAATCTAGCAGCATAACTCTGAATTTCTTCATTGCCTTTAACCTGGAGTGGAGTGGTTTCCAAACCCACTTGAGCGGCACTCAAGAACGGCTGCTACCAGTGTCCCATATGCAGACTTCTTTACAAATGAGCTACACTTTTCTGGGAATCTCCCAATAAACAAGTCGAACATCGGCTCCCTACAACTGATATGACGTTCACGTTGCATTTAATAACGCTTTGCAACATTAATCCCAAATATTTTAGCGAAGTGACTGTGTCTTGCAGAACACAGTTGATACTGTGTTCGAATAAGACGTGATTACTTTCGCTACTCATTAACCTACATTTTTCCACATTTAGTACTAACCGCCATTCATCACACTAAACTGAAATTCTGTGCAAATCATCCAATGTCCTCCCACTGTCACTCAACGACGGCACTTCCCAGTACACTCGCAGTCGCTGTTTTGCTGCGCATCGTAACAGATAGATGGTGGACGTAAATAGCGAAGAGTGATGAATACTCGTCCTTCAGGACAACGTACTGATTTCTATGACTTAAAAAGTCTTCGAGCAACTCACATATCTGGGAACCTATTCCGTAGGCTCGGAACTTCGTTAACGGCCTGTGGAGTGGCATTGTGTCAAACACTAAATCGGAATGCAGAAATATACGATTTGACTGTTGCTTACAATCCATGATTCGCATAGTATCGCGATAGTATATGGAAAGATAGGTTTCTTATGAGCGATCTTTTCTAAATCCGCAGTGATTTGTGGTGGAAGCTTTTCCCCTAAGAGAAATTTATTATATTTGAACTTATAATATACTTAAGAATTCTGTAGCAAACAGTCGTTCAGGATATGGGCTGGTAATTTTGTAGGTCAGTTCTTTTACCCTTCTTATACGTTGGAATCATCTGATGTTTCTTTCAGTTGGTTTGGTGTGAACCTCACCTAAAAACCTTAATCTTTTCTTGTTTTGAGTGACAAATGAAGTTACATAAATCGGTCAATTGTTTTGTGTAAAACAAATTTATTAAAAATGTCTATCTCTGCTTCACTGTTTCTATACTCCGAAATAAGATAATTACTTTTATGGACACATGTATGTTGATATTTAAACAGCGAACTAACATACAATACATTCACAGTTCCAGTTTATAGAATTTTCAGTGCGTGATTTGACTATCGAGTATTGAAAAATCTGCACTATCAACAAAATATTATGTCCTTCACTCTCCCATCGAAGTGAGTTCCGTTGGATCACGTGGTGAACAAGTAATGTGGGGCAGTATGTAAATTACAACTCCATTGATTCAGCAGGGAATTAGGAAATATACGATTTGTGTGACTTGACAAAATGCAGTTGTGATCGCTTTCTGAGAACACAGGAGTTTTATAGACGATGGGAATCGTCGGACATTAACTGGCGTCTTAGGAATTTTTCGAAAGATGCGCGAAAGGCCGTAAAATCGTTAACGAACATACGGCATTAGATGTCAGCACCTCAGCAAATTACATGGGTAACGTAATTTTGATAGTCGTGTAAATGCAGAACAGGCGGCAGTAAACAGCAAGCGGACCACGGTTTACAACTAAAGGAAAAATCATAAGTGTTCAGGATTTACATGGTCAGAAGATTATGGTACGTCACGTTGATGGCAGTGTGAGAACACGCCGTCTTCCACGAGATGGACAGTTAGGCAAACGTACCCAGCAAGATGGCGCAGTGGAAAGACGCTGGACTCACATTCAGGAGAACTGCGGTTCGGATACCAATACAGACATTCAGCTCGAAGCAGAATAAATTTTCACTCTGCAGCTGAGTGTGTGCTGCTTTGAAACTTCTTGGCAGATTAACGCTGTGTGTCGGACGGGGACTCGAAACTAGGACCTCTGTCTTTCTTGGACAAGTACTCTTATCAAGTGAACAATCTAAGGACGACTAACGCCCCGCCCTCACAGTTTTACTTCCATCAGTATCTCTTTTCCTATCTACCAAACTTCACAAAAGTTCTCAAAATGGTTCAAATGGCTCTGAGCACTATGGGACTTAACATCTGAGGTCATCAGTCCCCTAGAACTTAGAACTACTTAAACCTAACTAACCTAAGGACATCACACGCATCCATGCCTGAGGCAGGATTCGAACCTGCGACCATAGCGGTCACACGGTTCCAGACTGAAGCGCCTAGAACCGCTCGGCCACACTGGCCGGCCACAAAAGTTCTCCTGTACACCTTGCGTGACTGGCTCTTCTGGAAGAAAGAATATGCTGATCTGCAAGGAATGCAGAAAAACTGTGAATTTGGAGGGCAGTAAAGATGCGAAGTCGGATAGTGAGTCACGATTTTGGTAGCTCAATGTGAAGGTCTTAGTTCGAATCCCAGTCCAGCACACATTTTGTATGCGAGTCCAGAGCCACATTAAATTTCTTGAAAGAAATCATTTTGCTATCTGAAGATGCTTTTTATTTGATTGGAGATTATGTTATTCAGACCCCTTAGGTATTACCAAGCACAAAACGTTTTCGATTTTATTAAGTATAACGGAATATTTTAATTTGTCGCAGAATGGCTGGTTGATACATGTACCTTAGTGATTTTTTTATCTTTTTGATTGTTTTGTTAGCATGCCATGATCCGCACAGCAGCGGAGAAAGATCAACATGTAATTGTTTCACATATTCCCTTTGAATGGCTGTATATAGTAAAATTTCAGCCGTGAGATTCTTACATTTGTAACGAAGCAAATGCGACCTATATACGTATTTATCCTCGGTACCAGTACAAGAGTTACAATCAAGCAGGTCAGCTTAAGTATTGAATTAACAATATACATTACTCGTTTTACATACTACAAATTTAAAAAAATACATACACACAAATTAAAGAATACAAGGCAATTTTTGTGCAATGCTGCTCAATAACCTAATGTGGGAATAGTTAATTCGTAATAAAATATAGTGTGTGTTTCGTGTAAGAAACTGAACATTGCAGGAAACGATGTCTTTCAGAAAATAATAATACACTTTCGAAACATTTTTTAATCTCATATTTTGTTCCCATTTTCGTAATTTAATATTGCTCTGTCTACTACAATAAAATCTGCTCAATTTTCTTCTGTTTAACTCTCTAAGATACCTGTTCGTGTCTTATATTTTTATTGCATGCAAATGTTTAACCTTAAATATGCTCCGAATGAAATGCTGCCCCTTTTACATACAAAATTTAGACTCGTGAATTTATGTGATGCCGCTGATTGTGCTCACAAACACATATGACACAAGAAGAGACGAAGGTTACTTTGCAGACTAATAATGGGCAAAAATAGAAACTTAACTGTGTTCCATGAACGTATGAAGTACTGATATGCACATGGCCTAACGTTAACATGCTTAATACGGCTTATAGCCGAATCACGTGCTACGAATGTGTTTACCCAGTGTATTAGCATGATCTTCCGATTCAGAAATCTGAATATTCAAAGACACAAGTGATTATATCATATATAAAATGATAAACTACCAGCTCCTTCTGAAACTTGTACTGGTTATTTCCCATTTGTTTTGTAAAAATGATGCACAGAAAATATACAAAGCGTATCATTCACTGCTGTTTATGAAGCAGTCGTATAATGATTGCAGTGATAATCCAGGAGAATTAGTGCCTCTACTGAAAGCTGAATGGCCGTTACATGAAGTAGCTTAGCGGCGATTGTGAAGTAGCCGGCCGTTGTGACAGAGCGGTTCTAGGCGCTTCAGTCCGGAACCGCGCTGTTGCTACGGTCACAGGTTCGAATCCTGCCTCGGGCAGGTTCGAATCCTGCCTCGGGCATGGATGTGTTTAATGTCCTTAGGTTAGTTAGGTTTAAGTAGTTCTAAGTCTAGGGGACTGATGACCTCAGATGATAAGTCCCCTAGTGCTCAGAGCTATTTTTTTGATTGTGAAGTACAACTCGGCCGTAAAGATATCAAAATTGTTAGTGACAAGGGATCATGAATGAATTCGAGAATTTTTTAGTAAGATGCTATGAAACTGTGTTTAAAGCAAGAATAAAGCCTCTACGATGCACATCATCCGTATGCAAAACACGCGACACAAACAATAACTATAGGTGAAGTATTGATCACAAGGAAATCGATATGCATCAGAAAGTATTGAAAAAAAAAAATCTCTAAACAGGAATGTAGCGAATTCAAATGCCGCAATATTCTGATGGATTAATATAAACTCCATTCTGGCCATGCTTCGAAATTCTCACATTTCACCGGGCCACGAATGTATTTTCTCAACGTAAAATATGCTCATTTAAGCACTGAAGTACTCGAAATAACACCATATGAAATCACAAAATACGAATCTTAAAATAAACAGACATTACTGCACGATGTTTGTGAATGTACAACACAAGTGGAAAGACGGGACAAATAGAGACATTGTGTAGACGAAAACTGCATCAGCAGCAGACATTTCGGAAAAAATTTATAAGGGCAGCGCTGGGAACTATCTACAGGCAACATGAAAGAACGGACAGAAATGCCATATAAAGCCGAGCTGGCCGACGTTGTAACGCAACAATTTGCTGGATTTTTAACAAAACGGAGATTTGGGACTATCTAACAACACAAGCCACGAACCCTGGTGCAAAAGGAAGACTACTAGATAACTTGTAATTTTATTCATAATCCATATATGTGTATTTTAATGTCCATAAGGGATGGCTTTGGCAGTCAGCATAGTGTGATGGCAGGTTTTTTTTTTCTGGATGGATATTTGAAACAGTTTTTCTATATGCACGTTAATTTTTATGGTACTTTGGACATGGATCACATATAAGATGACATTTTGGATATGCTGCACAGTTTACATTACATTACAGATACTGTTCATATACAGGGTGAAGAAAAATTCGCGCACTCTGACTTCGCAGCGCGATTCCTCACATACTAGCAATATAAAAATGTCTCTCGCCAAACTTCGCCCTGCGCTTAATTCCGGCAGTAAATGGACGTTAAAGATTGGCAATCTGGCAACACTATAATCACGTGTACGGTAACTATCTCTGTCAGCAGATAGGAATAGTGGGGGTGTGCAGTTCGTGCAGTGGACATCATCTTGGTTCATGCAGGAGGTTCAAGGTTCGAGTCTGGCTCGAGGCGTATTTGTTTCTATTTGCTAAACGCAGTCTGCGTCTTATAATGTCTGGGTCTTGATCGTTGTACAGAGATTACAGTGGGTCTAATACAAAACATTTGTACTTACATACTACGAAAACGACAATGGAAGTACAGTTGTTTTCACTGGCTAATTTTTTATTTCACACTACTGCATCTACTAGATTCCAAACCTGGTGTTTGTGTACCTTTAAACAACGATCTCATCGATTAATACCAACTATTATTCTTGCCATGTTCAGGCCCATTACACTCCATTTGCCCTTACATAATTTCTAAACATGTACTATGTAAACGTTGGACACATGGGCTTAAGAAACGGTGTGTACTTCAGTATTACATGGCACAATGAAACTGGCAAATAAGAACAAATAGGCCTCGATCGAGAAACGAATCCTAGACCTCCTGTATGCCAACCCAAAACACTATCTACTGCACTAACTGCACGGCATTACTGCCGTTTGCTAACAGAGGTAGTGTACACGTTATTATAGTGTTGCCATATTGCTAATCTTTAACGTCCATTTATTGCCAGAAGTAAGCGCAGGACGAAATTTTGTTACAGACATTTTTATATTGCTAGTATGTGAGGAATAGTGCTGCGAAGTCCAAGTGCGCGAATTTTGCTTCGCCCTGTATAAAGTACACCAGCGGCATACCTTCACTGCGAGGTAGCAAATTTCGGAAATTTGTGGTAAGGTCTTGTGGGACCAAACTGCTGAGGTCATCGGTCCCTAAGCTTACGCACTACTTAATCTAACTTAAACTAACTTACGCTAAGGACGACACACACATCCATGCGCGGTAGCATTGGTAATGTTACTGATGACAGTGCCACTAGAATTACTGAACATGGTTTTCCGGAATTCTTGCACCAAAGAAGAAGAGGTAAATTTTTCAGAATCTGAATCAAGAATAACTGCCAAAATAAGAAACTTAGACGTAGATATCCTCGGTGTAGCGAGGTAGCTAAAATTACTTAATAAAGGCAAGGCATTTGATCCAGGTTACATATCAGCTGGGTTCCTTTCAGAGAAGCTCATACAATTGCTCCATACTTAACAATCATAGACAACTTCTCGCTCCTCGAAAGCCACATATAACTAACGTCGTTTTGCAATAGGATTTTGGAACATATAGGCCTACTGTGTTCGAACATTATAAGTTACCTCGAGGAAAACGGTTCATTGACAAATAGCCAACAAAGAGTCTGAGAATATTGGCTCTGAGCACTATGGGACTGAACTGCTGTGGTCATTAGTCCCCTAGAACTTAGAACTACTTAAACCTAACTAACCTAAGGACATCACACACATCCATGCCCGAGGCAGGATTCGAACCTGCGACCGTAGCGGTCGCGCGGTTCCAGACTGTAACGCCTAGAACCACCCGGCCACCCCGGCCGACTGAACATCAACACTGACGCTGACGCTGACGCTGGAGTGACGAGCCTGTCCTTGGCTCGAGGTGATGCAGTATAGACATACATATGTCGTTCCTGCAGTTCCTGTAGGGGAGAGAAATATTAATTAACAGTCTAGCCGAATTAAGTCGGGTGATGCTGAGGGAATTAGATTAGGAAATGAGACACTTAAAGTAGTGGATGAGTTTTGCTATTTGGGGAGCAAAATAACTTATGATGGTCGAAGTAGAAATGATATAAAATGCAGACTGGCTATGGCAAGGAAAGAGTTCCCGAAGAAGAGAAATTTATTCAAAAAAATGTTCAAGTGTGTGTGAAATCTTGTGGGATTTAACTGCTAAGGTCATCAGTTCCTAAACTTACACACTACTTAACCTAAATTATCCTAAGGACAAACACACACACCCATGCCCGATGGAAGATTTCGAATCTCCGCCGGGACACGCTGCAAAGTCCGTGACTGCAGCGGCTGAGATCGCTCGGCTAATACCGCGCGGCAGAAGTTTATTAACATAGAGTATAGATTTAAGTGCCAGGAAGTCTTTTCTGAAAGTATTTGTATGGAAGTGAAACATGGACGATAAATAGTTTGGACAAGAAGAGAATAGAAGCTTTCGAAATATGGTGCTACAGAAGAATGCTGTACATTAGATGGGTAGATTTGAAGCTTTCGAAATATGGTGCTACAGAAGAATGCTGTACATTAGATGGGTAGATCACATAACTAATGAGGAGGTATTGAATAGAATTGGAGAGAAGCGAAATTTGTGGCACAACTTGACTAGAAGAAGTGATCGGTTAGTAGGATATGTTCTGAGGCACCAAGGGATCACCAATTTAGTATTGGAGGTCAGCGTGAGGGTAAAAATCGTAGAGGGAGACCAATAGATGAATACACTAAGCAGATTCAGAAGGATGTTGGTTCCAGTAGTTACTGGGATATAAAGAAGCTTGCACAGGAGAGAGTAGCACGGAGGGCTGCATCAAACCAGTCTCTGGATTAAAGACCAGAACAACACAACATAGTGTGTGTGTGAATTCCTAAGGCACCAAACTGCTGAGGTCATCGGTCCCTAGACTTACACACTAATTAAACTAACTTATGCTAAGAACAACACGCACACACACCCAGGCCCGAGGGAGGACTCGAACCTCCGGCGGGAGGGAGCCGCGCAATCCGTGACGTGGCTCTTCAAACCGCGCGGCCGCTCCTCACGGCTAAATACGTAGTGATTATAATTACGAATAACTTAAATTGGAACGATCACATAAATAATTTTGTGGGGATAGTAAAGCAAAGACGGCGATTTATTAGCACAACACTTACAAAATTCAACAGATCTGCTAAAGAGACTACCTACAATACGCTTGTCTGTCCTCTTCTGCAATATTGCTGTTTGGAGTGGGATCTACAAAAGATAGGCTTGACGGAGGACATCGAAAAGGTTGAAAGAAGGGCAGATCGCTCTGTATTATTGTGAAATAGGGACTGATACAAATGTGATACGCAGATTGGGATGGAAATAATTAAAACAAAGACGTTTTTCGTTGCAGCAGGATCTTCTTATGAAATTTCAATCACTAACTTCCTCTTCTGAATGCGAATATGTTTTGTTAGCGCCTGTCTACATAGGGAGAAATGATGATCATAATAAAATAAGAGGGAAGATTTAAGTTTTTTTCCATGGGTGCTTTTCGAGAATGGACAGTAGAGAAATAGCCTGAAGGTGGTTCGATGAATTACCCTACCAGGCACTTAATTCTGAATTGTAAAGTACTCATGTAGATGTACACATTTGTATTTCGTCAGAGACTGCTGTAGCACATCGCTCGTTGCTGCGGCTGCCAAATCACGCCACTCTGAGGGTCAGGGGTTCTGCCATAGCAGTTACACATACCTACAGCTCACACCAGAGAAGCAAAGATATGACAATCGGTCTGTGAGCGCCTGCCGACTTTCCTTCGTTTAACAATTGCCGCAGTGCATTATTCAAATATACTCTTGCTACGAAGTGAAACTGTCTGCATGTTTAAATGGGTTGACTACCTGAAACAATACCGCCAAAATTTGGATATTACCGAATTAGGATTGGCTGGTTTCGAGCATAAAAAAATATTTGTAGCGCCAATACCATTCTATAGTAGTAAAAACACACGAAAATAGTCTGAGTAGAGGTACACACCTTCCAGCCAGCAATGACTGAGAATGGTTTTAATCTATAATCTGTCTGCTTCTAGTTTCTAGTTCTTTGCATGTGGAAGTCTGTGTTACACATCCTGTTCCACTTCTCTGCTGGAGTACTGACTAACGTCATAAGCAGGCTGCATTTCAAAAATTTGGAGGAGGTGTGTGTCTGTAGTTTTATTAACGGAAATTCCGCAACCACCGGACGCAAAAGGGGACGGACGGGCGTATTGTTGACAATCTTTGTTAACATAGACGATACGGGTATTTTATTAAAGCTTAGGAAACATATTTTTTTCTCACTGCAGAAACATCTTAAAGTGATATACAAGGCTCTTCAAAAAATTCCTGAGCATTCGTAATTTCGTGCCAGTGGTATGTTGGAGCGAATGCGGTTATCAGCCCTGCACATTCCTGTGTTTAACATGTAACTGCCGAAGTTCCATTGTTGTACATCTGTTAGTTATCGTTCACATCGATTAGAGCTATGTGTTGTATAGGTTGCGAATTTCGAGATGGCAGAGTTAGAGGAGCAATGCGTGTGCATTAAATGTTTCGTGAAACTCAAAAAAACCTTTACAGAGACACGCCAAATGATGCAGGAAGCCTACGGTGATGAGCGCTTAAGCCGTACTCGGAGTTCCGAACGGTTAATGGTTCACGCGGTTTGAAAATGCCCTGACGGAAGTTACATATGATCCTCATTCAGGACGTCTACCGACGACGCTCATGTCAGGAACGTCAACGAAATAGTGCGCGCCAATCGGAGACTGACTGTTCGAGAGATGACAGCAGAAGGTAACATTTCAGTTGGATTATGTCATGAAATTCTGACGCAGCATTTTCGAACGGTTCAAATGGATCTGAGCACTATGGGACTTAACATCTGTGGTCATCAGCCCCCTAGAACTTAGAACTACTTAAACCTAACTAACCTAAGGACATCACACACATCCATGCCCGAGGCAGGATTCGAACCCGCGACCGTAGCGGTCACGCGGTTCCAGACTGAAGCGCTTAGAACCGCACGGCCACACCGGCCGGCTATCTTGGAACGCATCATGTTGCTCCCAAGTTCGTCTCACTGCTCTTGAGTCACTACCAGAAAGACCTTCACCTCGCAGCCTGTGAAGAGCTTTTGGATAGCGCAAATAAGAACGAGATGTTCCTTAAGAAAATCGTAACTGGCGATGAGACGTGGGTCTACTGTTATGATGTTGAGACCAAGGTTCAATCTTCATAACGGGACGGGAAAGGCTGTCCAAGACTAAAGAAAAGGTCGTCAGGCCACGCAAAATGTCAAAGCCACGTTGATAGTTTTCTTTGACTCTGAAGCTTTACTCATAATGAATTCGTGTCAGAGGTACAAACCGTTAATCGGTGGTACTATTGGGAAGTGTTACGACGCCTGCGAGAAAATGTGAGAGGGAAACGACGTGAAATGTGACGAGACAATTCATGGTTCTTACATCACAATAACGTACCCTCACATTCATCCCTGTTGGTACGTGGCCATTGCACAATAAACGATATCACTGTGCTGCTTCATACTCCGTATTCTGCAAACCTGATCCCTGCGGACTTTTTTTTTATTTCCGAAGTTGAAAACCCCATTGAAATGACGAAGATTTGCAACGATGGACGAGATTAAAGGAAATTTGCGGATGGCGCTTCGCGCGATCCAGCAATACTGCTGCAGTCATGGACTGTGCGGCTGGTCCCGGTGGAGGTTCGAGTCCTCCTCGGGCATGGGTGTGTGTGTTTGTCCTTAGGATAATTTAGGTTAAGTAGTGTGTAAGCTTAGGGACTGATGACCTTAGCAGTTAAGTCCCATAAGATTTCACACACATTTGAACATTTTTGAGCAATACTGCTGCCGGAAGTGAAACGGCGTTGGGAGCGGTGTAGCAGTTGTGGGAGAGAGTATTTCGAAGGAGACCATACACAATAAGCAAAAGCTAGGCACCGAGCGAGGTGGTGCAATGGTTAGCACATTGGACTCGCATTCGGGAGGACAACGGTTTTATTCCGCGTCCGGCCATCCTGATTTAGGTTTTCTGTGACTTCCCTAAATCGCTCCAAGCAAATGCCGGGATGGTTCCTCTGAAAGGGCACGGCCGACTTCCTTCCCCGTCCTTCCTTGATCCGACGACACAGATGACAGCGCAATCTGGTCTCTTCCCACAAACAACCCTAACGCTGGGCGTAGACAAATTTTGTAAACAAAGTTTCGGATTTTTTTGAACAGGTCTTGCTTAAGGGGCGATCAAAATGTTTTCGTTTGAGGGCATTGCCGGAGCTTATATACAATGTAGTGCGATTCCGATGCAGATGTATAGCTACCAACATGTAGGCTAGTTTAGTAGCTAGGGTTGTGTTTGTGTCTTTCCGACGTGCGTGCGGTATATGCGGATATGTGAACTATAGCGCCGTTATTACCAAATACCACCAAACAGGACCAATCTACTGTTATTCTTTCCTTGATTTCCGAAGGACATCCATCAGAAAATGAGGCAGATGTCTAGGGCAGCATCCCTGTCGAAAACCACTGTTATTGAATGGTCGGCAGAGTTCCGTGCTGGTCGCGATTCGACAAAAGACACCAGCCGATCTGAGAGGCCAGCCCCATCTATTCAAGACTTGAGGACCCGCCCTATAGCCAAGATCTCTCCCCATGCGATTTTGACGCCTTCTGTCCCTTAAAAAAAGGCTTTGAAGGGTCGACGATTTCTGTCGGACGAGGATATGGAGCAAGCAACTAAGGACTTCTTCACGCAGCACGACACGGTGCGTCAGTGATTGCCTCAGTGCTCGCGGTGATTTTGTCTGATTGGCATACCAATTTTGGACTACACGTCCTTTGACCAGAAACTTTTTGAACGCGCCCTCTACTATGCATTGATATGGATAATAATACGTAAACGAACCAATGTTTCGAGTAGACTTAAACCATTCCTTATTTCCAATATGAGTTGTATATTTGACGTTACTGTCGTTTTGCTGTTTTGTCTACTGTGGAATTGGTGGGAGGGGGGCGAGAAATAATTCTTCGTCTGCTCATGGCTTTTTAATTATAGACCTATAAACCAGGAAGACTGCTGATAGCTTTGGGAGAGCCAGCCCTGACAAAACTCTACCATCTGGTGAACAAGATGTATGAAACAGACGATATACCCTCAGACTTCAAGAACAATATAATAAAGGCAAACCTACGTTTCGAGCATTCGTAAACTTAGAGAAAGCTTTTGGCAACGTTGACTATACTCTCTTTCAACTTCTGTGGGTGGCAAGGGTCAAATACATGGAACGAAAGGCTGTTAAACAGTTTGTACAGAAACTAGATGGCAGCTATAAGAGTCGGGAGGTATGAAAGGGAAGCAGTGAATGGAAAGAGAGTGAGACAGTGTTTTAGCCTATCCCCGATGTTATTCAATCTGTATACTGAGCAAGCAGTAAATAAAACAAAAGCAAAATTAGGAATAGCAATTAAAATCCATGGAGAAGAAATAAAAACTTTGAGGTCTGCTGATGATATTGTAATTCTGTCAAAGACAGTAAAGGACCTGGAAGAGCAGTCGAACGCAATGAACAGTGTCTTGAAAAGAGGATATAAGATGAACATCAACAGAGGCAAAACGAGGATAATGGAATGCAGTTGAATTAAATCAGGTGATGCTGAGAGAATCAGATTAGAAAATGTAACACTTAAAGTAGTAGATGAGTTTTGCTATTTGGGGAACAAAATAATTGATGATGGTCGAAGTAGAGAGGATATAAAATGTAGACTAGCAATGGCAAGGAAAGCGTTTCTGAAGAAGAAATTTGTTAACATCAAGTACAGATTTAAGTGGCAGAAAGTCGTTTCTGAAAGTATTTGTATGGAGTGTAGCCATGTATGGAAGTGAAACATGGACGATAAATAGTTTAGACAAGAAGAGAACAGAAGCTTTCGAAATGTGGTGCTGCGGAAGAATGCTGCAGATTAGACGTCTACAGGCAAATGCCGGGATGGTTCCTTTGAAAGGGCATGGCCAATTTCCTTCCCAATCCTTCCGTAACCCGAGCTTGCACTCCGTCTCTAATGACCTCGTTGTCGACGGGACGTTAAACACAAACCACCACCACCACATAACTAATGAGGAGGTACTGAATGGTATTGGGGAGAAGAGAAATTTGTGGCACAACTTGACTCGAAGATGGGATCGGCTGGTAGGACATGTTCTGAGATATCAAGAGATCACCATTTTAGTATTGGAGGACAGCGTGGAGGGTAAAAATCGTAGAGGGAGACCAAGAGATGAATACACTTAGCAGATTCAGAGGGATGTAGGTTGCAGTAGGTACTGGGAGATGAAGAAGCTTGCACAGTTTAGAGTAGCATGGAAAATGCATCAAACCAATCTCTGGACTCAAGACCACAACAACAACAACAAGCCTCGAAGAGGTGATTATTAGCAAAGATGAAATAGTTATCATATATAAGTGCTATATTAATGCTGGAGAAATGTATTTTATTGAATCCAAGACATTCTTCTCCATCGTAATGTCAAATATATATCCAAAGTTCGTTCATCATGGAGGACGATCCAATTAAACAGTAGGCAAAAACACTAAGGCTCGATCATATTATAAATTATAACCAACTAGGGGATAACTATGCATCACGATGTTTTATACAAAAAGTAACGCACGCATGCAAGATATAGATGATGATAGAGCGGCTCCAGCTCGTGCGGATAATTTCGGTGCTGATGGAGTAAGGGTTTGCTATTTGTTGATTTAGCTGTGCTAGATATCCCAAGTATGGGCCGTAGCCAGAAGCAAAGCGTCTGTAATGCTGAAACATATTACTAACTCCCACAACAGTCTCATAAGCGAAAATCTGGGAAATTAGATATAATATGTAGCTTTACCAACAGTCTGTCTTTGGGTTATCTGCCGAGATTTTTACAGTCTGTGGAACAATCATGGTTAATGAGCATTTGTCTGGGTAGTGTGTTACACTACGTGGAAATCGATTACACAGGTTCCGACATGGCTTGCGATTAGTCAACCAAATTACTGGAATCGGATCCTTTACGCTGCAGTTTTACTGGAATATTTTAAGACACTCCGCTAAAAAAAGGGTTGCTGACACTTGTAGTGTAGATGTTTAGCCGTGCTAGACAGGCCAAATATTGACCGTAGCCGGAAGCAAATAAGCTGTGCATACGCCTCGCGACGTGACCGCAACGAGAAAATCCGGGGAACTTAACAGCCAACTGTCTCAGCGCCCCCTGCTTCGCTCGCGTAGACATTAAGGTCGGCCAAGATATTTTTCTTTTATTTTATTTAATCGAATTTTTATGTTGTTCACAACTTCCAACATCTTCTAAGCTTTTCGTGCTAATTAAGGCCATCGAGGCACGGTCTTTTCCAAATTTCCAAAAGAAGTGAAACACGTAATTTTTTTTCTAACCGAATAGCCAAATACCAATTTGAAAATTCAGCCCCTAAGGGATGAATATTTCTAAGAGAATGTCACCACTAAAACGCCAAAGGCCTTGGACTCCAGGTACCAGAATCGCTTTTTAGTCAGAAATATATCCAGAAAAAGACCATGCCTCTATGGACTTAATTAGCACCAATTTTCAAAGATTTAGCTTTAAAAATGCTTTCACAATGAAATACTTTCATAAACATTTTACCCCTTAGGAGTCCAATTTCCAATAACAGTGAAATGTTAACTTTTTTTTTATTTTTAACAGAGAAGCCAAATTCAAATTTTTGTAGAGTTAGCTTCTAAAACGGTTGCATAATGATGTATTTCCATATAAACTTCCATGTCCGATTTTTTAACCTCCATAAGAGTTGATATCCAAAGAGTAACTTTTTATTTCTAACCGAGAATCGAAATTCAAATGTTTGTGCGTTTAGTTTAAAAATGCTTTCATAATGGATTACTTCATAAAACAATTCATGCCCAATTTCATTACCTTAGTGGTTGAATTTCCAAACAAAACAGAAACATTTATATTTTTTATTTGTAACTCAGATTTCAAATATCAATTTTTCATAGATGTGGCTTTAAAAATACTTAAAGCAGTTCTTTAGTAATGATTCATTTTCAGAAAACAAACTTTGGCCCACTATTTCACCCCCATAGGGGTGAAATTTTCGAAAATGCTGAAAAAAGGTCTTTATTTACTTCTGACCAAGAAACCAGATACCAATTTTCAACGATATTTTCATTCCCTATTTCAATCTCTTAGCGGATGAATTTCGTGAAATCGCTTCTTAAACGACGCCTACAGTATATGAGCAACACACTCTCCAATTTTCAAGTTTCAATCCTTAGCGATTTGTGCTGGGCAATGAGGAGTGTTAGTCAGGGCATTGTATTTTATTTATATGGAAGATATGTAGGTTTGCCGACAGTTACTCTTTAGGTTCGTTACTAAGGGCTTATTTATTAAAGCTGTCGAATAATTAAATTTAACGTGCATATGTTTTTGTAGAGAGATAAATTACTTGGAAATCCATCAAACGGGCTCCAAGACTATTTACGGTTCGTCAACCCATGGTCATTACCAGCACTAAATTATTGGTGGAGGGGAGGGGCTCAAAAGATCACGAGAGAGTTATTAGATCACGAGGGGGTCTAAGCGGGAGATCACTTGAATGAAGTTGAAAAATAAGGACCGAAAACAAGTTTTTGGAGCATCAAGAACGCCTCAGACCATAAATTTCCATAGTACTTTTCCGAAAATGTTGATTGATTATCATGTATTATATCCTAAACGAAACGGCAATAGTTTTGAGTTCTTTTCATATATAAAAGCTTCATGCAAATTGTGGCTCAGTCGATTAGTTTGGTTATTAAAACCAGTGTGAGAAAGTGAAAATAATCCTCCAGAGAACACAATGTATTTCGTAGTTTACAGACCAGACCTTTGCTTTTAAAGCATGGAGAATGCCTGAAGTTATTACGTCAAGGATACCCTTCAAGAAATCACAATGCATAGTTTTATTTTACTGAGTAACGCGGCCGAAGCCGCGACTGTTAAATTGCTAGTTTACTGTAAAAAATTTTGTAGGGAAGAATCAAGCAAAAATAATATGTACAGAGCATAATAGGCTGTACGTTATATTACATTAGTTTAAAAAGAAAAGTTGACAAAGTTCTCTACTACACTGTTGCGCAAAACTGAGCAAGTCTGAATACATTTTGTAATAAATATTTACCATGAATTCTTCCCCGTTACAAAAAAAAAAAAAAAAAAAAAAAACCTATACTGATGAATTGCCTTAAACTCTCTTCATAGGAATTTCTCTTGACACATGCACTGACTATTAAGTTTGTTATTATACCGACATCGGACTGTGGTTGTCACGTGGCGTTCGATAGAGAGCAGTACGGTTATTGGCCACCCATCCTACAAATTTACAGATAAACTAAGCAGATTCGTGCTTATCTATTAGGCTCCATCATCACTTGTGGTCCTGCCAAAGCAGTTTATTAAAACTTTGGGTATTGTCTTGTTTGTTAATAATGTAAGTGGATTTGATTTACTGGAACATAAGTAAATCCTCCAGACCGCTGAGTCTTGCTGCACAAGAGCTTTTAGTACATGTAATCAGTTAATCTTCACTTGGATATATTCGTTCATCGGTGTCATATCTTTTGTCAACTGAGACACAAAAAACTGATACTTGGCTTCACGTCCCTTCCTCCCCCCCCCCTCCCCCCCCCCCCCCCACTTCCTCCTGCGGTGACGTCCATGTGTCAGTCACCTTAATGGGGTCAGGTACTTGCTAAGTTGCCGACTGAACAAAGACTTTATTTGCGGTGATGCACTAACAAATGTGGGTAGGTATGGGTCCACCTTCCCAGAAGGCTTTGCTGGTGGCAGACAGTAGCGGCTGCTGTGTAAGAGCATATTAACAGCCTAACTTCAGACGCCTTGCGGATTTTGTGGTAATTTTTCTTTGAATGTTGTTAAACTTAACATAGATGAGGTAATGTGAAATACGTGGTACTTATATCTGCCGCGCTATTGCTCGTCTGCACTCTGTGAAACTTGGCAACAGGATCAGGAGCACATCTTCAGTTGCGCGCGTTTTAAGGAGCTTCTGCGCATACCGAGCTGGCATGACATAGTCGCCTTATGGGTCAAATAACAGGGATTTGATTGACAATGCGCACGGTTTGTGTCGTGCACAGCTACGCATTATCACTCAACTGCAAGTTTACGTCTATGCCACTAGGTGGCTGCGGACTTCGATCTTCTTTCATTTGGCAGTTGGTATAAATTCCATTAGATAGCAGCAGACTCAGGTATGTCAATTCACTCATTATATGGTAAGATTATATCGGACGTCATTGTCACATTGCTATTACAATTATTAAAATTATTGGCAGTGGCTGCAGTTGTGTAACTTTGTTCATAATCATAACTGTTGTACAGCAGTTGCTATTTCATTCTTTCAGGTTTGTACTCATGGGCCACCACGGATGATAGACATTCTTCTCATACTGCTAATATAAATGCATTCCACGCAGTGGCACCAGGGGCGGATATCGAGGTTGTCATCTCACTAATGAAAACTCTTAAAATCTTTAAAACTGGATTCATGTCAAGTATCGATTCAAATAAGGCAAATAAAGTTCTCAGCGTCATTAATCATCAAATTGCAATATATAATTGAATTATAAATTATTACACATTAGTCTCTAGTATTACGCGCTAAATTAGGATATTTTATTATACTCTATGCATTAATATACAGTCTTTAGAAAACTATTTGCTAAAGCCAGCCACAAACACTAAAATCTTCTTTCTAACTTTTAACAGCCGCAAACTCTGATATCACATGTTCAAAATTAATATTTTGTGTTCTCTCGTGTTCGATACATGTAGCCTTGTGTGGCTAACTGTTGATCGTAAGTAATTTTTAATTAATTATAATGTACTCAAGCTCCTCTCACATGAAGCAACTGATAGGCGAGTATGAGGTTTGGAAAAAGAGTCTTTAAAATCGCATTGAACGACAAATTTCAAAAAGTCAAGACATGGCCAACCAGAAACTATAACATTTGCCGCTTTTACATGTCTTCTCAGCCTTGGAATTTCAGAGAGGAGTTCTCCTTCTGACACTTCATCAAAAAGCCAGTGAATTTTGAAACAACTTATTTCAACTTGTCATTGTTGGCCAAAAGCAAAGTATGTGGCTGCACAACCTCAACCAATGCGGTAGCATCTTGAGTGCACTTTGATCTAGTTCGGAGTGCAATACTGAATCGGTCAAGACATTCCAACATATCCTTTTTGATGCTTTAGTCGCAGTGTGATTCCTGTATCGGTGGCCAGTTCACAGCCATTCGTTTTCTATGACGAATTCATCCTTCTAATGAAATGTTGTATTCTTCCAATTTTTTCACAGCAAGATGCATTGCCTCTTCTGCAACATAACCTCGTTTTTGTTCGGTTTAAAGACAAAGTGCCTCTCTCTACTTTTGTAACTGAGACTTTGCAATGCAAGGGCAATTTGCATGTCTCAGTACATCATTCCAAAAGTAAATATGGCATAGAAATGTGAAATTAGATAAGCAGACGTAAGATTCTGTGCAGCACCTGTGAAGTCCAAATTTTCTTTTTGGCCTCATGATTCGTGATTTGCAGCGACAACCTCGTCAAAATGTTTTGCCGGTGCTGTTATTGTAACATAATGAGCACTCCAACGCATTGTTCAGTCTTTTAACAAATGATTTGCTGTGTGTAATAAGAACATCCCACTGTCTAAGGGAAGCAGAAAAAAATTGGAAAAATGGTTCCTACTTTTTCGAAAAATGTTACACAAGATATATTTTGTGCAAAGGATCAATACATCCACCAAAGACGGCCTTAATAACAGCTTGTACTCCTCCAAACACGCTCTGATAACAAGTCTAAACCGTCGTTTTCAGGCTCCTTAAGAATTTCGTCTCTTAGATCAGCGGCGTGTTTTTCTTTCAGGAGAAAAACTCCAAGGAATACTTCTTTTCCTTCCACTTTTTATTATTAATTTTCACGAAACGAATCACTTCAGATCAATATGTGAAGTGTCATCTGTGCTATCAAACACAATACCAGAACATTTACTAAAACTAAATTCTCTCCGAACAGGCCATGAAGGTCCAACGGTACCGACCGGCCTCCGTGTCATCTTCAGCGCACAGGCGTCACTGGATGCGGATATGGAAGGACATGTGGTCAGCACACCCATCCCCCGACCGTATGTCAGTTTCCGAGACCGGAGCCGCTACCTCTCAATCAAGTAGCTCGTCAGTTTGCCTCACGAGGGCCGAGCGCACCCCGCTTGCCAACAGCGCTCGGCAGACCGGATGGTCACCCATCCAAGTGCTAGCCCAGCCCGAAAGCGCTTAACTTCGGTGATCTCAGGGGAACCGGTGTTACCACTTCGGCAAAGCCATTGGCTACCAAAACATTGAGACTATTTAATTTCGCTGATAAGCTTAAATTTTACGTGGTTCACTAAAACATATATAAATTCATTCTGTACTTCTGGCGACAAATATGACAGTTTTTGAGATTTATCATGTTCCAAGTTCAAGTTGTATTCTTTCAACACTACATCACACTCTGACAGTAGATTCGCTGGTTCTAAGAAATTGCTTTTTACTTGTAGAATGTTGTCCTTCATCAAGTCCACGACATGCTAGGTTTTGCTTAGCAAGAAACACAGTTATATCCAGTAACCTTGGAAAAAGATGATTCCACTTCAATTTTTCAGTGTCCATTAATTGCAACACTACGTCATGCAACTTAAGTCTCATTTTCAAAGTTTTCCACTTTTCAAGATTTGCAGCTTTTCGTTTGCAGTTTCGTGGTCGGCCACTTTAGGATTCAGTTTCCATCACTTCTGAAATCGATTCACAGATGTGGCTCTTTCATTAGTGCTACTGGCGACCATAAACAAACGACATCAGAGGCACCCCAGGCTGCAGAATTTTTTCACCAGTACATATCACCTTATAAAAACATTCCTTTGAAAGATGCCGTACAACACCATTGGATTTTGATCGGTGCCTAGATACAGGGCCAAATGGTTTTACCGCAAATAACGTTTTGTTTTTGATCTGTGGTTAGGTACAGTGCCAAATGGCTCTTCTCTGTTTGGAAAAGTTTGCTTCCTTTTTTTATGATGACAATACAAAATTATCAGGAATAGGTACGCTCCAATGAGAGACATCTCTCAAATCCTGCAGAGATTTATTTGTACACTCCTGGAAATGGAAAAAAGAACACATTGACACCGGTGTGTCAGACCCACCATACTTGCTCCGGACACTGCGAGAGGGCTGTACAAGCAATGATCACACGCACGGCACAGCGGACACACCAGGAACCGCGGTGTTGGCCGTCGAATGGCGCTAGCTGCGCAGCATTTGTGCACCGACGCCGTCAGTGTCAGCCAGTTTGCCGTGGCATACGGAGCTCCATCGCAGTCTTTAACACTGGTAGCATGCTGCGACAGCGTGGACGTGAACCGTATGTGCAGTTGACGGACTTTGAGCGAGGGCGTATAGTGGGCATGCGGGAGGCCGGGTGGACGTACCGCCGAATTGCTCAACACATGGGGCGTGAGGTCTCCACAGTACATCGATGTTGTCGCCAGTGGTCGGCGGAAGGTGCACGTGCCCGTCGACTTGGGACCGGACCGCAGCGACGCACGGATGCACGCCAAGACCGTAGGATCCTACGCAGTGCCATAGGGGACCGCACCGCCACTTCCCAGCAAATTAGGGACACTGTTGCTCCTGGGGTATCGTCGAGGACCATTCGCAACCGTCTCCATGAAGCTGGGCTACCGTCCCGCGCACCGTTAGGCCGTCTTCCGCTCATGCCCCAACATCGTGCAGCCCGCCTCCAGTGGTGTCGCGACAGGCGTGAATGGAGGGACGAATGGAGACGTGTCGTCTTCAGCGATGAGAGTCGCTTCTGCCTTGGTGTCAATGATGGTCGTATGCGTGTTTGGCGCCGTGCAGGTGAGCGCCACAATCAGGACTGCATACGATCGAGGCACACAGGGCCAACACCCGGCATCATGGTGTGGGGAGCGATCTCCTACACTGGCCGACACCTCTGGTGATCGTCGAGGGGACACTGAATAGTGCACGGTACATCCAAACCGTCATCGAACCCATCGTTCTACCATTCCTAGACCGGCAAGGGAACTTGCTGTTCCAACAGGACAATGCACGTCCGCATGTATCCCGTGCCACCCAACGTGCTCTAAAAGGTGTAAGTCAACTACACTGGCTAGCAAGATCTCCGGGTCTGTCCCCCATTGAGCATGTTTGGGACTGGATGAAGCGTCGTCTCACGCGGTCTGCACGTCCAGCACGAACGCTCGTCCAACTGAGGCGCCAGGTGGAAATGGCATGGCAAGCCGTTCCACAGGACTACATTCAGCATCTCTACGATCGTCTCCATGGGAGAATAGCAGCCTGCATTGCTGCGAAAGGTGGATATACACTGTACTAGTGCCGACATTGTGCATGCTCTGTTGCCTGTGTCTATGTGCCTGTGGTTCTGTCAGTGTGATCACGTGATGTATCTGACCCCAGGAATGTGTCAATAAAGTTTCCCCTTCCTGGGACAATGAATTCACGGTGTTCTTATTTCACTTTCCAGGAGTGTATTATTACAGACTTTGATAGGAGTAGCATTACCAGTATTATCACAGTCATTTTCAGTATTTTTTCTAATTCGTCTCCCTGATGGGTTATCACCATATCTGTATTATCGCTGTTTCCTTCTAAAGATGAGCTGATGTTATTATCCTTACATCACCGTGAGATTCAGTTTCTTTTGATGCAATTTGGCTGTCGTCAGTTTTTGAATATGGGGCCAGACATTCTCTGAAGTGGATAAGTTTTAGCTTGTTTTGTTTTTATCTGCTGAAATCCACTTCATTTTTTTGGATGTATGAACTCCTCGAGGCATACATTATATCTTTGACACACGTACCTAAAAAAAGTATTCTCAATTAGTGTAGCCGACCTCATATACATGTTAATTTGTGGAAATAAACATGCTGAAAGGCAGTGGCAAAGAGATACTATTTAATATTTTCAATAGTTTCAAGGTTAATCTCATCTGTACATTTATTTCATCATCCCCTCTCAGATGTGTGTGTGCGTGAAATCTTATGGGTCTTAACTGCTAAGGTCATCAGTCCCTAAGCTTACACACTACTTAAACTAAATGAGCCTAAGGATAAACACACACACACAACCCATGCCCGAGGGATGACTCGAACCTCCGCCGGGATCGGCCGCACAGTCCCCCCTCTCAGAAACGTATAAACGAGGTTCTATGTATACGGTTCGACTATCCACATAAACTACTTTTCCGAACACCCATTTTTCCCAATTATTTCGAATAATCGATGCTGTACTTAGTCCAGCAGAATGGTGGCTCTCCTAACAGCTTATTTCCACAAAACGAAATGAAATATTCATTACTACGCACGTAAGTAAATATGCTGTTTATTTTGTCTAATATTAATAATAGAAGATTATCATTTCGGCGCGCATCTTCCGAATGCGGCAGCCATTCGCAGAGAAGGACAGCAATTTTGGAGGTCTTTTCACGATAGCCGTACCTAAAAAAAAACACCTGTCATCAGTACCTCACACCACATTACATCTTCTTTCCACTGCTGCCATCTCAACTGCTCTAAGAAGAGCTTCTTGTATCTGAATATATTGGCTGTAAAGCAAGAAATAATATACCAGTCGGGGCGTAAAGCTTTGTGTCGTGCAGTCATCAAGGGTACACGAGTGGGCCTTCGGCTCCGAAAGCCCATATCGATGAATTTTCGTCGAATGGTTCGCACGCTGACACTTATTGATGGTCCAGCATTGAAATCTGCAGCAATTTGGAGAAGGGTTGCACTTCTGTCACGTTGAACAATTCTCTTCAGTCATCATTGGTCCCATTCTTCCAGATCTTTTTCCGGGCGCAGCGATGTCGGAGATATGATGTTTTACTGGATTCCTGATATTCACTGTACACTTGTGAAATGGTTGTACGAGAAAATCCCCACTTCATCGCTACCTCGGAGATGCTATGTCCCATCGCTCGTGCGCCGACTGTAACGCCACGTTCAAACTCACTCAGATGTTGATAACATGCCATAGTAGCAGCAGTAACCGCGCGAGACACTGGTTGTCTTATATAGGGTGTTACAAAAAGGTACGGCCAGACTTTCAGGAAACATTCCTCACACGCAAATAAAGGAAAGATGTTATGTGGACATGTGTCCGGAAACGCTTAATTTCCATGTTAGAGCTCATTTTAGTTTCTTCCACCTGCGCCCAATGGAGCACGTTAACATGATTTCATACGGAATACTCTACCTGTGCTGCTAGAACATGTGCCTTTACAAGTACGACACAACATGTGGTTCATGCACGATGGAGCTCCTGCACATTTCAGTCGAAGTGTTCGTACGCTTCTCAGCAACAGATTCGTGACCGATGGATTGGTAGAGGTGGACCAATTCCATGGTCTCCACGCTCTCCTGACCTCAACCCTCTTGACTTTCATTTATGGGGGCAGTTGAAAGCTCTTGTCTACGCAACCCCGGTACCAAATGTAGAGACTCTTCGTGTTCGTATTGTGGACGACTGTGATGCAATACGCCATTCTCCAGGGCTGGATCAGCGCATCAGGGATTCCATGCGACGGAGGATGGATTCATGTATTCTCGCTAACGGAGGACATTTTGAACATTTCCTGTACCAAAGTGTTTGAAGTCACGCTGGTACGTTCTGTTTCTGTCTGCTTCCATTCCACGATTAATGTGTTTTGAAGAGAATTAATAAAATGAGTTCTGACATGGAAAGTAAGCGTTTCCAGACACATGTCCACATAACAAATTTTCTTTCTTTGTGTGTGAGGAATGTTTCCTGAAAGTTTGGCCGTACCTTTTTGTAACACACTGTATAGGCGTGCCGATCGCGGCGCCGTATTCTGCCTGTTTACATATCTCTTTAATTGAATACGCATGACTATACCAGTTTCTTTGGCGCTGCAGTATATTACTACTCGATAATTCTCATATGAATATTATGATAGCCTAAAGGCATCGTTCGTGTGGGACTAAATAACTCTCTGAGCCATATGTAAAATGTTGCATAGAAAATTTGCCACTTATAGCTTGGTTCATTCTTTCTTAACCGCATTCCAAGATCAAAAGGTCTTCAACACAGACTTTTCTCATTTTTATTTATAAAACATCAAAAGTGGTCATATTGTAATTCAATGACAGAAAAAATCGCAAAACGAAGGAGCTGTGCAACATAAACAAAAGTTGATAGGCATGTTTCTAGATCTGAGAGTTGACGTCTATTCAAATGTCGCGCCAGTCGCAAATGAGTGGCGCCCGTAGGATGAGAATCAGATTAGCTTTAAATACACGCTGCAGCGGTCGTGAACGTGTTACTCTTGAGATTGGACATGGTCATCTGATATTAGTCGAGAATCCCTTTAAGGCGAGAAGGACGCTATTGCCAACACCTCAATGAGTTTGAATGTGGTTCTATAGCACAGCTACTAGAAGCTAGACGTTCCTTCTGCAATATTGCAGGAACGCTTGGCAGGAATCTAACCTCTCTACATGACAGCTGGCAGCTGTGGTCCCAAGAACGTACAGTCGCAAGAAGACCGGGCTCTGGACAGCCACGTGGTACCAGCGAGAGGGAAGACCATCCTGCTCAGCGAATGGCTCTGTCGCATCGTAGTACACCAGCAGCAGCAGCACGTGCACCAGTTGCCACCACACTGACACGACGAACTGTTACACATCGGGTGCTTCAAAGGCAACTCCGAGACAGACACCTTGTAGCGTGCATTCCACTTCGGCTGGTAATCTTCCTGTTGGTAGTACAACTGAATCTTTGAAAGAAAGCTGTAGAAGTTTAGCAGCTGTGTGACCTGCGAGTTATCTCGTGGATGGTACAGAATTATCTTCCTAAATTCACTTCATTTTCCACGTAATTGCCATGGAATAATTTTTATGATTTTCACCTAAGGTTATCAATTTATGGTTTTGAGTCCACGTTAAAACTGCAACTAATCTCGTCTCTGGCAGTGCGATTTACCTGTCCTAACCACCACTGGGGCAACAAGTAAGAGACAAGTACCACAGCTCGTTTCTAGATCTGTGTTAAGATGTTTGCTTGTAAAGTGTAGACTGCTTAGGCTCAGGGTTCAGCCTTACTGAAGGCCAGGTTTCTAGTCATTCTGTTACTGAGCTACAAGCAATACAGAAGACTTAAGAAAATTTCTCCATCAGAAGCCATGTTGCTACTTTCAGTGCCTAATAGTATAAGAGCAAAAAACTTGTGGTGCCTTATCATTGAAAATGGCTCTTTCCATTTCGGTAGACATAATTTTTGCTTTTTGTTAATAAGAAATTTTATTTTCGAAATGCCACACTTCCACGTACTTGTGTATATGACAGACTATCTCAAATCCCAAAGTAATTCATGCTGACATAAGTACACTCGTTAGTTACAGATACTTCATGTTTTGTTAAATTAGACTTTCATCGTAGGGGTAGTATGGTAAGTTCTATTGCATTTGAGTTAGTACAGTGCATATTTAACGGCACTTTAATTAATTTATTGAACACATCAGAGACACATAAATAATTAACAATATATTCTCTCACATTACCTAAAACAGTAGTTGACTGATTCCACATCTGTAGAAGCCTCCTAGTTCTGATTTAAAGATGTCATCAATCCAGATTTGGAGTGCATTTTCGCCGTAAAACAAATTTTCTTGACTATTGTTCTATAAAGACTGAAAAAGTAGCGACACAGGACACAGCTTTGTGGGTAATTTTTGATGCGGTGTGGCTGAAAGGTGTCTCCGTTGTTGGCAACAAATACCATCTGTGATGGACACAACTCTGGGGAAGAGCTCGTAGGGTACAACAGCTTTCTTGAGCCACGAGATGAATAATATTATGTTCACACTGATCTTAGTTCAAGTGTACATCTTTTGTTAGGGATCAGATTTTAACTTCTCCTCAAGAGGTTAACATAATGGCATCATAACTTGCCGCCAATAACAATATTTCTTAGGAATGCTCAGTGAGGGAACATATGACATTCAAGCAAAAATGCTGTGTCAGTCAGGCCTTTTTTTTTTTTGGTAAATTATGGCATGGAATAATCCTACATCCGACTTATGAGCCTTGCCTATTGATTGGAAATGTTGCTTGATGGTCAAATGGCCACAGTTCATGTTATATGTCATTTGTTGAGATGTTCTCAATATGGAAAGTCATTCATTTCAGAACGAAGTTTCTTTAACAAGAAAAACCTTCCCGACATATTATGCGCAAAAGCACTCACTCCATATTTAATACAAAGGTTACGAGCTACCTCTGTTGCCTTCACCTCTTCTATTAAGACAAAGGGAAAAATATGCCGCAAATGTTAGACCTATTCTCTAATGCGACTGTATTTTACAATGCTTAAATAACGTTCATAAGCTCGAAGTACGCCAACTTCAGTCCATAACTGCAGGATAATGACGTCTGGCTGCTTGTGACCAGTAGCCGCCGTAGGGGAGGAAATTCTCGATTGTGAATTGTTCTGATCGTGAAGCAGCCATGAGTTGTTTTGCGGATATGTTTCTGAAGTTTTTGCCATTACTGGTGGGTTAGAAAGGAAACGAATTATCTTTGTAGTTTCATCAGATTGGTAACTTTAGCAGGCAGGCGAAATGCAGTTTAAAAAATAGAGGAAGGAGTGGACGCAAACACGCGACTATATGTCTACATTGGGCAACATTTACCAGTAGACCACGAGCTAATAAAGCTCTACTAACAACTTGAGAAGAAAATGACGCTTCCTCATCATAAAGTGTTCCCAAATCGTGCGTGTGGTCGGATTCAGAATTTGAGGGGTGGCCAGGTTTATTGGCCGCCTTAATGCCTGGCTAGACGTTACACAAATTGCTGGTACAGCTTGCGGACTTGTAACGACTAGGCTTGTAAAAACTTTTATCCATTGTGGGTGTGGAACAATGCGACTACGATGAATAAAGGCTTCTATTAATAAGTGCTACCAGTCGCCTTTTGTGATTCTTCACTTTTTATTTACAATGGCCAGTTTTGAATGGCTGCGCGTTTTATGGTACACGTTTTCTGAATGGGGATTATTGTAGCTAACTATAAAAAAAGGAAACAAGCCGGCACTGACTGTGGTGAGAATTATTTATATCGTGAGGCATTAGTTACAGTTATCAACATCCGACAGTTTGTTCCTGGTGCACACATTGCTCTGGAAAACATAATGTACGTTTTTCAGTAATGTTAAGTGTAATGTACGCTACGCATAGCAACTCCCACTGCTTTATGCACTGTAAATAAACCAAAGAGTGTGACTGAAGTTACATTCAAAGAATTTGGATCGGGGCAAATGCTCGTTATTGTATCGTGCTAGTCATACAGAGTGCGGCTTTGACGCGGGGGCAACTACTTCCTGCGGCGAGTTGTTTCAGAATACACATGCGTCGCAGTCTGCAGCGGCTGTGACTACCTCAAATGGTTCAAATGGCTCTGACAAGGGAACCTCCCCATCGCACCCCTCTCAGATTAAGTTATAAGTTGGCACAGTGGATAGGCCTTGAAAAACTGAACACACATCAATCGAGAAAACAGGAAGACGTTGTGTGGAACTATGAAAAAAATAAGCAAAATATACAAACTGAATATCCATTTGGAAGACAGGCAACATCAATGACAATTTGAGTTGAGGAGCACCGTGGCCCTGTGGTTAGCGTGAGCAACTGCGGGACGAAATGTCTTTGGTTCAAGTCTTCCTTCAAAAGAAAAGTTTTTATTTTTTTAAATTTTCAGACAATTATCAAAGTTCCAGCACTCACACATAATCAACTTCGCTCTCCAAAATTCCAGGGCATGTTCAGATTTGCTTGGACATATGCAGGATTTGACGGCCTACACACGGAAAAATTTGAAAACGTTAAAAACATGTTTTGACACAGCACAGAGAAAACTACGACTGTGAAACTGTTGCATTCATCTGTTGCAGTTTATGTGACAAACTCTTATCTTTTCATCACTTTTTCGGTAGTGATTATCACATCCACAAGGAAACCTAAATCGGGCAAGGTAGAAGAATCTTTTTACCCATTCGCCAAGTGTACAAGTTAGGTGGGTCGACAACATATTCTTGTCATGTGACGCACATGCCGTCACCAGTGTCGTATAGAATATATCAGACGTGTTTTCCTGTGGAGGACTCTGTTGACCTATGACCTTGCGATCAAATGTTTTCGGTTCCCATTGGGGAGGCACGTCCTTCCGTCTACTAATCGCACGGTTTTGCGGTGCGGTCGCAAAACACAGACACTACATTTATTACAGTGAACAGAGACGTCAATGAACTAACGACACATCATAACTTTGCGAAAATCAAGAAAGTAAAATTTACACTCGAGGGAAGACTTGAATCATGGACCTCCCGTTCCGTAGCTGCTCACGCTAAGCACGGGACCACGGCACGCTTGAGCGCAAATTATTCTTGATGTTCCTATCTTGCACATGGACTACTCAGTTTGTATATTTTGTTTGTTTTCTTCATAGTTCCACACAACTTCTTCCTGTTTTCTTGATTGATGTGTGTTCAGTTTTTCAAGGCCTATCCATTGTGTCAACTTATAACTAAACCTGAGGGGAGGTGCGATGGGGAGGTTCCCTTGTGAGCACTATGGGACTTAACAGCTATGGTCATCAGTCCCCTAGAACTTAGAACTACTTAAACCTAACTAACCTAAGGACATCACACAACACCCAGTCATCACGAGGCAGAGAAAATCCCTGACCCCGCCGGGAACTGAACCCGGGAACCCGGGCGCTGTGTCTACCTGCTGGAGCACTTGACTACTGGGAGGCGACACGGCAGGAGGTAGTTCTGTCTTCACCGCTACATATGCAAGCTGCTATGTGGTTTCGACCGCCCCCACAGTGCAACAGTTGACACACCACCAGAAGTCGCTAGAGCGAACCCCTCTCGCCTGTGCGACATCCTTTGGCGCTGAACGCCACTGCGGCGTAAGCCACACCGGCAGGCAGCAATCCTTCTGGCCAGGACAGATCATGTTTTATGACTACGCCGGGTTTTCACAGGAATTAATTGCTTACAAGTGCATCGCCCCTACCATAAACCTTACATGCAGCTAGCAATTCCACACGCCAAAGTTGGAAGCGCTTCTTATGTGAGTTTCAAGAAGTTGCTTATATGAGTTCAAAGAAGGTGACGAGAGAAATTATTCGTACGGGAGTTGCACAGCTTTCAACCGAAGAGCATATGAGCTGACAAAGAAAACACAGACAACCAAATGTTTGTAATGAAATGGAAACCTTCAAGAACTCATTTGGGAACATCCAATACGCTATTAACGGTGTGGCGATTATCGACCACAAGAAAAATCATCTTCGATTGTTACTTTTATGCTCTTTGACGGTGGATTTTGATTGTTTGTCTTTGCACGGTTCTTCTCTCGAATGTTGACACTGTGTGTATGTGCTACTGATATTCAATAAAAGTGTTCTGTGTACATTATGTTGCTGATTGTTATTCCTTCACCATACAACTAAAGGAAGAGAATTACCACATTATTGAACCCACTCGTTTTCACTCTTTTTTCAAGGACTGTGTGTTCTGTGCACGCTGCAAACAATGCGCCATGCACCGAATGACACAACAAACCACATGTTCTCTCATCTCGTTCTGCCTGCAGACTGTGAATCTCATGTGCACCACCTACCTCAAGTTAGCAGAACGGAACAGGAAAATTTCCTTCTTCACGCAACACAGAAGGACCCTCTGTCCTACCCTGGTTCACGATAGCGTGAACCAAGAGCATCGTCTGCAGTGTTTCTACAAGGTCACGTTGACCTCGAGACTCCGCACGTTTCATAAGCTGTTGAACACGCTTGCTGGAGACCGGATATCGCCACCGTTGCATGGTTAATATGATGCATACATCGACATTGGCGCGCAGCAGCTACCAGACTGGAAGTTATTACACTCAACATTTCACTCAAAGTACTGTTCATTCACCACCTTTGTATAATATACATCTCCTGTTATCGCCTTTCATACCCACAGCTGTATGGCCCATGATGGCCCACCGTGCGCATGTGTCTTCCACGACGCATGATCTCCCTAGTCGGTCCGTGCCCGCTAGTCGCAGAGAAACCCAACACCAACAAAATAAGATCCTAAAATCGGTCCGCAACCACATAAGTAATACACTAAAATAAAGAAACACACATACCCCTCCTAAGAAGAAGGAAATGCTCATAGTAGTAAACCCTTCAGTACATAGCTATAAGATAGCGTTAAGATAGCGGGCATAGCTATCCTGCCGCTCTAGGTGTTCTCTATTCCGTCCGCGCCCGCTCTGGCCGTCTCCAACTGCGGTCGAGGCCTCCTGGTGTTCCCTTCTGGGTCCGCACCCGCGAGTCGCGCTCCAGATCTATACCTACAGGCCGACAGCTGCCACCACCCAGCACAAAAAACCGGGGTGCTTAGAACACTCGTACACCGAGCCCAGACACTGTCTGACACTGACAGCCTTCTTCAAAAAGTGTTTGCTAACAACGGATTCTCATCCAGGGACATCCGCAGAGCTCTACATCCCACCAGACGTCAGGATACACCGGAGAACGAGCAAGAAGAAGAGATCAAGAAACTGGCATTTTTACCGTATGCCGAGCCTGTCTCAGCAGAATACTAATTAAAAATAACATCAAGAGTGTCTTTTGCCCACCTAGCAAAATCAGGGCTTTACTTGGAACAGTCAAAGATGACCTGGGCAAACAGAACACCAGGCACCGGGCAGGCATAAATAAGCGACCCGGTCCAGCAAGCAGCCAGTCTCAGGGAACACCTGATGAAGACTTCAAGTAATGACGTCGAAATATCGTGTTTGGAAGACGCTGATATCCGGCAGAAAACCCGATTTCCACGAGATGTCATCAAATCGCCTGGAAAGTCTAAGAAATTACACGATTGTTATTTCTTCGCCATACAACTAAAGAGAGAGAATTACAACAAGGGTGTTATTTCCCAAAGAAAGTTTCTTTCGAATATCATATTCGAATGAGTAAAATCAATCTTGGGATCGTTTTGAGCCATATATTCGTGTACGTGTACGAGATGCTGTTTCAGCTGGCATTAAATTACAAGTAACACTGAAACATCTCCCATTGGAACCGCTACAATATGTGCATTGTATTCCGAAGACCAACGTTTCTGAATTTTTATGTTCTCTACCATACAGAAAAAGTGTATCGGAAAGTAATGTTTTTGTCTCCACAGTTCAGCTTTGTTTATATTTTCAGGGTTAGTCAGGCTCTGATAGGTCACAGTACTAGGCGACCACAGTTTTACTACACTTGTCCTCTGATGGACGTAATCGGAAACACGCAGTACTGTTACAGTAAACAACTAACGAAAACTCAGCGTATGCTTGTGAAATACCCCAATAAAAGCTCACTATCCTCACTCCCAGTTTGATAATATTTTGGTCGACTAATATGGCCACAAGTGATGTAAATATCTCTTTGTTTTACTTAATTTTGTAACAGAACTTTGTACTACTGTGCACAACTGTCACTCGTTGATATCGCAAATAACTATATCTACATTCATACTTCGCAAGCCACCGTACAGCGGCGGCAGCAGAATCGTTAAGCACCTGCTTCACCTGCGGGTTCTCTCAATTTTCTCACCAACGTTCCTCGAATGAAACGTCGCCTTCCCTCCATGGATTCCCATTTGAGATCCCAAAGCATCTCTGTTTCACTTGTGTTGTTCGAACCTACCGGTAACAAGTAGGCTACATCAGCCTGCCTCCGAATTGCTTCAATGACATCCTTCAATCTGATCTGATATAGATCCCTAACACTCGAGCAGTACTCAAGAATAGGTCGCACAAGCGTCCTATATACGGTCTCCTTTATTTGCAGACCACACTTTCCTAAAATTCTCCCGATTACAGTATATCATGTGAGAAAACTGCAAGCTCAGTTTCGCATGAGCAGTCCTTTCTAAAATTTTTCTGATTCGTTGACATAAGCTTCTCAGTTTTAAGAGAGTTTATTAAATTCGCGCTAGGCGACAGATTCACGATAAATGCAGGCTAGGTAGGGTACCAGTGCCGTAGAGCACTTTTTGTAAAACCTATTAATTGATTGATTAATTAATAGGGGGTTATGGTACCAAATGGCGAGGTCATCAGTCCTGCAATTTCGAAGTTAGTCACAGTCGAAAGGCAGTCCGCTAAAAGTGGACAGATCCAGTCAGGGGAGTCAAGTTATAAAATAATGAACATTAAACACACACAGTACAAGGCATAAAAGGCGATACCTAATTAAAAATTAAAAAAGGGGGCAGTCCTGGGGTCACAAACCGAGAAGACTGGAAAAGAGGTCCCAACCACAACTATCCTGTCCCTGCTCCAAGACTAAAGTATAACCTTATATCTGGAAATAAAAACGACTTTCAGAGAGGAAACTGAGAACCAGTTCAATCACCCACAAATCGTCTGCTAATAATTAATTTAAAGAATCGGTAAGACTAATTTAAGGAATTGGGAAGACTATACTTAGCATGAAGGGCCAAAAGAAGGGGACATTCCACCAATATGTGGGATACTGTCACCCTGGCTCCACAACCACATTGTGGGGATGAGTTGTTACATAGGAGGAAACAATGGGTGAGCCTGGTATGACCAATGCATAGATGGCATGAAACAGTGGACTCCTTCTGAGAGCAGTGAAAGGAAGAGCCCCAAACCGCAGCAGACTCCTTGATTGTGCGGAGTTTATTACTAGGAGCACTAGTGCATCAGATGTCATTCCATTTTTGGGCAGAGAGAGATTTTATATAGACCTGCATATCCGCAGTTGGAATCATGAAAGGAGATGAGGGTAAGTATCTGCTTCTCTAGCCAAATGGTCAGCCAGTTCATTCCCTGGGATGGCCATATGACTTGGGACCCAGAGAAAGACAACTGAACAGGTGGCATGTCAAAGGCCAAAGAGAAGGAGATGGATAGTGGAGACCAAAGGGTGACGAGAGTAGCACCAGTTGATAGCCTGCAAGCTGCACATTGTGCCTGAACAAATTTAAAAACTGCCAAGGGAGGCCTGAGAAACAAAAAGGAGGGCTCTGTGATTGGCTAAAAGCTCTGCTGTGAACACACTTCACAATCCTGGCAATAAATGGTTTCCTTAGCCAGTAGGGGCCATGAAAGCATATGCCACCTTATCGATTGTCTTAGAACCATCAGCATAAAAAATGGTGGCACGGGGTGCATTCCAGTGAGTGGATGTGGAGATCCCAACAGAGGGAAGAGAGATGCATGCCAACCAGCAATCCGACCCATGGGTAGGTGTTAGGTGGGAGACATCCCTCGTTGACAAAGAGTACAGGGTACATAGGATAGTCAGGGAATTGGCGAGAGCGATTGCCTATGAAACCAGGAGTTGGCGTGTATGTGTAGAGGGGGAATCCGCACTTCTGTGAGGACTAGTGCAAAAGGCACCAATAGCCAGACACACCCCGCAATGGTGAGCAGGGTCAAGCAGTTTCAAAGTGACAGGAGCTGCTGAGCCATAAAACTGACTACCATAATCTAGTCTGGACAAGACTAGAGCATGGTAAAGATGGAGAAGAGTGAAACGGTCTGCACCTTGAGATGTGTAAACCAGGAAGCAGACAGCATAAAAGTAGTCTTTAGGTGGTGAATTGGGGGCACCCACGTCAGCTTGTTATCAAAAATAAAGCCTAAGAAACGGGACTGTCCTACAACATCGAGGAGCTGGTCCCCTAAATAAAGTTCTGGATCAGGGTGTACTATGACTTGATGACAAAAATGCATAACTCACATTTTGGAGGGAGAAAACTGGAAGCTATGGGAGGTGACCCACACAGAGGCCAATCGGATGGCACCTTGGAGTTGACACTCAGCACATGGTACCAAGTGGGAACTGCACCAGATCCAAAAATGGTCGACGTACAACGCTGGGGTAACCAGAGACACAACAGAGGTCACAAGCGTATTAATGGTAATGAGGGAGAGAATGACACTTAGAACAGAACTCTGTGGGATAATGTACTCCCGAATCTGAGGGGCACTGAGTGAAGTGGCTACTCGAACCTGGATGTGCCAGTGAGATAAAAACTCGTAGATAAAAATCAGAAGGGGATCACGGGTGCCCCAGTCATGGAGGGTAGCTCAAATGTGATAGCGCCATGCCATTTTGTATGCTTTATGTAGGTCAAAGAAGACCGCGACAAGGTGCCGGCAGTGAGTAAAAGCCTGTCATATGGCTGTTTCCAATCTGAGTAAATGGTTAGTTGGAGATCGTCTTGCCTGGAAACCACACTGGTGCAGGGACACAACGCCCTGAGATTCGAGTACCCAACATAATCTGAAACTGACCATCCTCTCAATCATTTTACGAAGTACACTCATCTGGCTAATTGGATAGTAGCTGTCAAGAGATTTTGGTTTATTCCTGGGCTTAAGGGCAGGGATAACTATACTGTCTCGCCATTGAGATGGCAGAGCGCCCGCAAGCCAAATGCAGTTGAAGACCCTGAAGAAATGTTGCCTCTCAGGAACGTCCAAGTGTTGGGTCATCTGGTTGTGCATGATATCTGGACCTGGGGCCGTGTCTCATGAAGAGGTAAGAGCCTGCAAGAATTCCCATTCAGTGAACGGTTCATTATAGGACTCAGCGTGGTATGGAATGAAACAGAGGGGGAGAGGGGTCTGTTCAACTATCTGAGTTTCTGTCAGAGAAAAGTAAGATGCCTAAGCTGTAGCAAAGTGTGTCGCGAGGTGTTCTGCGAGAACCAATCAAGCAGTGCACAGAGCACCTTGGAGGTTCACACCCTGGACAATTGACTGTCGTTGATGGTCCAGAAGGCTATGGAGCTTGGACCAAACCTGCGATGAAGAGTCATATGTTTCCAGGGAGCAAACATGACGCTCCCAGCATTCCTTTTTATTCTGCTTAATAAGGTAACGATCTTTAGCACAGAGACAAAATCGTGGAGACTGGTCTGTCAAGGGTGTCACTTAAATAACTGCAGCGCCCATCAGCGGTCCTGGACAGCGACTGTGACATCTTTGGTCCACTATGGTACTGGTCGATGATGAGGGGGACTTGTGGATGGGGGGATAGCACTGCCAGCAGCATGAAGGATAGTGGCAGAGACGCCTTGCACGAGTACATCAACAGAATTCGAGGGGGAGGTGTAGAAATGCACAGCAGATGTATATATAGGCCAATTGGCCCTCCAGAACACCCAACGTGGGGCCCTGGTGGCAGAAGGGGAACAATAGAACCACCAGAGAGTAGTCACTTTCACAAAGGTCATCATGAGATGACCAATGTAGAGAAGCCATGAGGGGAAGGGGAGGAGATCGTGAGATCCATAGCAGAAAGGGTGCCTTGAGTAGCACTGAAGTGTGTAGGGGAACCATCATTGAGGAGACACAAATCGAAGTCCATGATAAGTTGGTCAATTAGGAGAGTCCTACCTGTTGAAGCGACTCACCCCCACAATGTGTGGGGGGGCATTGAAGTCTCCAAGGAGGAGAAATGGGGGCAGGAGTTGCTGAATTAAGGTAGACAGTGTAACCTAAGGAAGTGGCCTACCTGGAGGGAGGTAGACATGCAAATGGTGATTGCAGGATCATTTGCACTCGATCCACTATTGCTTCCAGGTTGGTACATAGGGGGACCCAGTCACTTATGACATTGGAGCAAACCAAAGTGCAGACCGCACCAAATGCTACTCTAGGGCAGCACGGTTCTGATAGACTGTCCGATAACCACGATATGTTGGAGAGTTGTCATCATGGAAATGCATTTCTTGAAGAACAAGGCAGAATACAGACTAGCAGGAGACAAGATGTTGCTTTTCTGGTAGGTGACGGTAGTATCTATTGCAATTCCACTGGTTGATCATGTGGTGAGTGTCCAGGTTAGACATAAAGAAGCCAAGAGGAGGGCATGTCACACGGTCACTAGCCATCACCGACAAGGCTAGGGTGACATCCATAAATAAGATGTCAGACTTAGGTTGTGAAGGGGGAGATGGCACCTCCGGGGCCACGGGGGGGGGGGGGGGGGGGGGGCTTACCTTGGGATTTATGTTTCTTCTTCTTCTTCTTATTCTCTTTCAGAGGTGGAGGAGGGCAGGGCACAGAGGGAGTACAGGCGTCTGCAAGATCTGGAACCAAAAGAGTGTGTGCAATCTTGGGATGAACAGATGGTGTGTCTCATGGCCAAGTGGTGGTAGGAGTCTTCCAGCCTGAGAGACGTCGGGGAGATGGGTCCTGCGAGGGAGCCTGATCACTGGCAGATGTCAAAGAAGGGGTGCTGGGGTAAGGAAGAGGTTGGAGGAGGAAATGAAGGAACAGAGGCAAAAGTTGAAGATAGTGACACTGGATGGAGTCTCTCATAATTTTGGCAATCAGCATAAGACAGGCGATCCAGGAACTTTTCTATCTTTTAAGCCAGGCAATACGGCGAACGAGGTGGCAGAACACAGGCTTCCCTCATGGAGTAGATGCCCACAGTCACCGAGCAAAGGGTCTGCCGTACAGCAGGAAGACATATCCCAAAATGCAAGCACTGAAAGCACTGCATAGGTGGAGGGATGTACGGCTTCACATCACATCTGTAGCACATAACCTTGACCTTCTCTGGGAGGGTATCCCCCTCAAAAGCCAGAATGAAGATGCCTGTAATTGTGTGGTTGTCTTTGTGACCTTCTGAACATGTCGAACAAAATGAATGCCACACCACTCCAGATTAGCCCTGAGTTCCTCATCAGTTTTCAGGATGAGCTCCCTATGAAAAATCACACCCTGGACCATATTCAGAGACTGGTACGGACTAATAGACACTGGAATATTTCCAAAACAATCACAAGCATGAAGAGCTGCAGATTGGTTGACAGAAGAGGCTTTGGTCAACAGGGAGCCCAACCAGGTCTTACTAAGAGACTCCACCAAATGTGTCCTCGATATTTTCCACAAAAACAGTGGCTTTGTGGCAGTGAACATGTCCCCATCAATCCTAGTATAGATGAGGTAATGGGAAAATAGTTTCATCCCAAGACAGTGAGCCTGGCCCTACTCACATGGTATAGCCAGGGAAGGGAAGGTTGCCGGGTGATATGAAGCAGCATTCAATGATTCTCATCTTTTGAAGAGATGGCTTTTTGAGAATGTCCAGATTTTTGTAGCTTGATATGGTTAACGCTCCATGCATCTTCCCTGATACCACCCACTCCAACTTGGGGCTCTCCCCCTGGGTGCCACCCAGCCACAACAAGGGCCGTTTGGAATGGCAGCCATTGCCATTAGTTTCAAAGCTCCAAGAAGATAAATAACCACTCTTTTCCATATGTGGTGAGAAAACAGCTCAGGTATCAGTAGTGTGATCCTTGTGTTGTCAGCGGTGTGAGCCATGTGGGTGTATAACAGTCCCACCACTACATGGACTGGCTACACGGGCTGGTGACCTAGCAGGGTAGAAGGGGGCTACAGCAGGAAAGGGAAAGGAGAAGCAAGGGGGGAGCAGAATCCACACCATAGATGCTAGGGAGGGAGTTCTTCCCCAAATGGCTCACACAAAAAACAGAAATTTTGAAGTAGAGCTCAAACCTCAAACGGGGACCTAATGAAAGAACAGGCAAAAGGAATAAAATTGCAACCAATGCAGGAAACTAGGTGGATAGACAATTCGATATAAATCAGAACAATGAGAGAGAGGAAGGGGGGGGGGGAGGGGGCAACACGGAACGAGTGAGAGCAGGGTGAAGGAAATGGGACCAGGGAAGGAAGAATTGGCTGAAATAGCTCATGTCGTCCATATGGGTGCCTGTCAGATGGTCAAATTACAGCATGTGTGTATGATTCTCCTGTGTGAATGATTTCTTGAAAGTTAAATTTATAGCTCTGGCTTTTGTTTTGTGAACTGCAACTGCCACACCAGGTTGGTCAACAAGGGACTGAATGAAAGCCTTAAAACCACTTACACATTTTACATAGGATCAGAATTAACTTAGGTTCTCTTCCAGATCTTTTCCTAAGGTATGGCGGTGGTAGTTGGTGGATACTTCCCTCATAGATCTATTCACAGAAACATGAAGCTCTACTAACCCTTGCTTGTAGTTATTTGTGTGTTCTCTTTTGAATCATGAGTGCAACAGTCTTTGCTTTCTCAGCATCTTACAAATTTTGTTATTAATCCATGGTGGGTCTTTTCCATCATTTACCCACTTACTAGACACATAACTCACCAGACTACAATCTGCATAACATTTCCCATAATTTCTCTACATCCATCTTACTGGAACTAAGTGATATCAGTCACTATCTAAGTGAAATACTAACAACTGCTTATCTGCTCTATGTAGCAGAAACACTGCCCTAACCTTCTTAACTGATTTAATAACGTTCATAACCATAGTTGCTACAGTGACATCATGATCACTAATCCCCATCTCTATACTGATAGTGTCGGCCTATTTGTGGCTACAAGGTGCAAGATACTTCCATTGTGTGTGGGACGCTGAGCTAGCTGCTCAAGATGGCTTTCAGAAAATGTGTTTGAAAGTATTTCAGCAGGTTGTCTGTCTGTACCCCTGCGCAATGAATCCATAGACATCTCAATCTATACTCGATAGGTCAAAGTCGCCTCCAACTAGTACTGCATGATCTGGATATTTACACAGTACTGACCATGGACTATATTTGAATGATTCTAGAACTGTCACAGCAGAGTCGGGTGGGCCGGCAAAAACATTCAACAATTAACATGGTTTCACCTACCCACTTACACATAACTCACCAGATAACTTCACCGTGACAGTGAACTTCGACCTCAATAGAGGCAATATTTTAGTCGGCTGCTATGAGCACTCCCTGTCCAATGGATTTCTAATCTCTTTCCGATATACATTCCATGACTCGCTAAACATCTCAGAGCTTTCCCAGCTTTCAGTCCCAAGAAAAATTTTGAGTGCGAGAACTTTCCTGGAGGGCAGCAGATTAGGCATATTACAAATACTTTGACAGTTCACTGATAAAATTTTGGAAGTCAAAGTATGTTTACTCTAAATGCACTCTGAAATTTTCCTGCTGCATATTGACTGGTGAGTGGCCGCCAGAGAACCTCAAACTACTGTCTGGCCTAAAAACCTTCATGTTCACTTCACAAGTACTGTGCTGCCCACGTAGCTGTTTCCTTTGTGTAGTGCATCCCTGATCAGGCAAGGGGACACTTATGCTGACATAGGGTCAAGAGTGTGTAATATTTAAATTCTTTGACTAAACAACAAAATATTGTTATATAGAAATAAAAAATACCTTTACAGTACCAGTATTTACTGTTCTGCAACACTATCAACTTTAACAAGTTCATGCTCATCATTTACAATACATTTTAATCCACTTTATCACTTAAAATGATGGTACGTTACTCTCTTACAAATAAGCGACAAGGAGTTGCTGAATATTCCTATTGCACATTTTAAGAACATTTTGCCACTTTTCAAAGCATTAGTTTACTTAGTTGAAGACTCAATCCATGCCACTGATCTACGATCGGGCACCATTATCCTCTTTTCCTACATTCAACTTCACTTTACATCTTACTGTTCACCAGAATTGACATCACAATGTTCTCTCATCAACTAGTATGCTGAGGAAGAGATTGTGGAGATGCTGGAAAAGAGCAACTCTGAGGATGATTTTTTTTTTTATGTTGAAGTGATAACGCTTCCAAATTCTGAAACCAACAGTTTCAAGCTGTCTATCTCAGCAGGTGTAACACTACAGTCTTTCAACAGGAGATGTAACTGATTGTTAATCTGAATAACCTGAAACATAATTATGCACTTTAAGAAAGCAAAGTTTAGTGACAAATTGGATTGGAAAAGATTTTCATCCACGTAATCATGCACGTGATAATTATCCTTTGGAACTAAAAAGTCAGCCATGAGTTGATACAATTGTCATTTTCTGTGTGTGTGTTTTTTTATTTACAGAAGATACTGTGCTGGGGTTAGAAGTGCTACAATATTTATTTTGTTTGTGAAGTATACAAAAGTGAAAATACAGCACATTGTGCCAAACAATTAAGCAGTATCAATATATGACACTGAGCTACTCATACATCAACCAAAAAATATGTACATACAACTTGATTTTCACTGCCTTTAAAACTGGATTGCATACTAAACCATTTTTGTATATTTTTTAGAGTTGTTACCCACTTCTTTAGCAAAAGTAATAAGAAGTAGCAAGGAGGCACTGAAGTATTGCATCAGCAACCGAAGTGTGGAGATTTCACCCTGCACTATGACAGCCTACAATCTCTTCATTTGGGCTGAGTGAGCCTACTTTGTTCTTTTGTAGTGAGAGTCATGGGGTTGAGAATTTAGGATTACTTTTTAAAACTGGTGTAACCAGCAAATTTATCACAATTTAAGGGGAGTTCTAGATTGCTTGTGCAACCTGCCTCTTGTGCAGTCTGTACAATAGATTGCTGTAAATGTAATTATTTTGGGTGCATGGATGAACAGTGTAGAAAGCCTAGGTGGCTCATGAGTAGATAAAAGATGCAGGTTGGTACTGCAGGTAACTGTGGAGTGCTTTGTGTTGCTGTTGGAGTATTATTTTTCAATTGTTTCAGAGACTTGATTCTGAATCATGAAGATGAGTAACAGAGAGGCGTTGAAGATAGGAGTAGGAGACTGAATGAGTTACAGTGAAGACTTAAGTATCGTACAGGAAGCCAAGTAAGTTTCATGTTTTTCTGAGAGGTCTGGCACCAGAGACGTCTAGTAAGGTGCGCACTGCTGTGGCTAAAGATATACACGCAGTGGTTATATTATCACTGGAGTATAAGGAAATATATTTGTCAAGAGGTATAATGGACTGAAGAAATGTGTTAGCATCGAAGTTACAATATCTACAGCAAAGATATAGGGATAATGGGAGAGGTGGTCTAGGGGATATGAAGTAACAACTAAACTCAAGAAGGAACCCCAGAGCTACAGAAAAAGGTTCCCAGTAAATATTAATGTAAAGGTGAAATGTGTCAAAGTGGATGTGACATATTATAGGGGATATAATGTTTTGTTTGACACAGGGACGTGTCAGCAGTCTCTTGAGAGTTGGTGGGTAGGTGTTGGACTCCACTATGATACAAGTTGCGTGATATCTCTGTGAAGCCTACAACGTGATACCATGGCCAGACTTCATGTATCAACAGTGTCATAACTGACCTTCGACTATATGTGGTGAATTTATTGGAAAGACATTCCAGCTTGGAGAAGCTGTCAATTTGATCTCTCACAGGGAGTGTCTAGTGTACAGGATAATCCATTTAAGACTGGGAACAATGGCATTAATGCTTAAATTGCATATGGGTCGAGTGGAACCAGAAAGTAGCAAGGGGTGAATGTGAACCCTGACTCGTTGTGCACCATGGAACCAACAGAGGATAGTGATGTACCGAATGCAACATGTTGTTTGGTGAGACCAAATATTGTACATGCACAGGATAGGGATGGAGGCCAGGCAGTACCCATCAAAGTAGATAATTTTGGCGCCAGGCACTCTAAGTTATTGGAGGTAATGTTGTTGGCTACAACAGACATTTTGGATGAGGGAGATTGCCACTCAGAGGATATAAGCAATAGCACACAGGATGCTGCAAGGACTGCATTTTGCAAAAAAATTGAAGCATTTAAAGGGGGGCAGAAACAACACAGATGGAGAGCCTTCTGCTAGAATTTCAGGATATGTATTTTGCACAGGGGCTATTGCCTGCTACACCAGTAACACAGGATTCTACAGAGAACAAAGTGCCAGTGCATAGCATTACATGGACTCACCGTCCAATTTTGGAGGAATTTATTAACAATTCACTGACATAATAAGGGAGCAGTAACGCAGGTGGTGAGGGCAGGAATTGTAATTGTAATTGTATTCATGAAGTCTAAAGGTGGTGCTAAGAAATATCGATTCTGTTGTGACTACTGCCATTTAAAGAGTAAGAATACGATGGATCGGTGCCTAATTCTGAATTCCACAGAAATGATTAGTCTTGGATAATGCTTTTACTTCTTGACCATGGACTTGAAGGGTGGACACCAAGTTAATGGTGGTTCCAGAGAATGGATTGAAAACTGTGTTTTCAGCACCTTGGGGAAACTCAGTACAGAAGGACGTCGTTTGGGCTAAAAAAAACTGCAACAACAAGATTCCAGGATTTATTGAAAGGAGCACCAAGAGAATTGATACTTCATCAGTTTTTGGTGAATACCAACAACATAATTGCCTTTCTCGAGCGATGTGCAGGAGCATAGGCAATGACTGAGGGAAGTATCCAAGAGATTTCGCGTAGCTCATTTGACATTAAATACTGACAAATACCACTTTGCAACAGAAGTAGTCAATTATTTAGGCCATGTGGTTACTAAGGACAATTAAACAACTGATTCTAGATTGGCGGAAGATTTTCCGGTGTCAGCGACAACCAAGGACTTACTATCTGTTCTTGGTTACACAAATTAGTATAGGAAGTTCATGAAGGGGTTTGTGGATATTGCAGGACTGCTTAAACAGTTGTGGAAGGCTGCTTGTGTGGTCGAAGGGATGTCAGAGTGTATGCCTAAAGAAACTGTTAAGAGTTCAGTCCTGTGTGTGGGCCTTTCAGAATGAGTTTATACTCTCATGTGGTGTGTCAAATCATTCTCCTGGGTGAGTTTTACACCACGAGGGCAATAGTGAAAAACACTCTATCACCTTTGCACATGGAGAAAAATATCCAACAACAGAAAGAGAAATGCTTAGTTTTGTTTATGGAGCAACATACTTCAGCATTGCCTTTATGGAATAAAGTTCAAGGTAGTGACTGGCCATGCTGTTTTGAAATGGTTACTAGGTTTGAAGCACAGGGATTGAAGCTCAGTGAATTTGTATATGAAGTAATCCACAGATCAGAGAAGGAGTATAGAAATGCAGAGAGACAGGTAAAGCAGGAAAATAGCCATAGTACAAGCACTTTGTAATGACCCTGTGGAGTAAGAAACAGCAAACAGCCAGAGCCAATTAGGAGTGAAACAGCATAACAAGCAACAGCAGTTTATCATGCATGGCAGATTACTGTGTAGAGAAATGAAATTAGGACCACAGGTGATTGAGCCAGCAGAGTTGAAGCAAGAAATACTTGAAATGCATGATCACATCTTATTGGGCCCTGGAGGACGCTGGATGAAGAATGGCAGGAAAGTACTATTGGATGGGAAGGTAGAATGATATTGATTAGGAAGTCAGAAATTGTGTGGAATGTGTGCAGCGTGAAGATTTGAATTGGAAGCAGATACAACAGTAATGCACAGATTGCCAGCAGCAACTGAACCATTTAGTTTCACTGGGGTGAACGTGTTAGGACCATTCAACCAAACACCAGCAGGTAATCTTTTAGTATGGACAGTTTTTCTTGTTACATCAAGATGATGCCAATGCTGGACCAACAGGCAGTCACAATTGCACAGGTGTTGATTAATAGGTGGATATTGACATCTGGGAAGCTTGAGACAATTATGGACCAGGGGACAAACTACATGTCAGACCTAATGCGAGAGTTGGCTCTGAGCACTATGGGACTTAACATCTATGGTCATCAGTCCCCTAGAACTTAGAACTACTGAAACCTAACTAACCTAAGGACATCACACAACACCCAGTCATCACGAGGCAGAGAAATAATGCAAGAGTTGTGTCAGCTATTAAAAATATAAAAGTTAACTAATCCAACCTAACGGAGGGATGGAATGAGTTCACAGGACGATTGGAAAGATGTTTAGTTACACATGAATCCACACCATTTGGACTGGGGCATGTATTTACTCTTCACAGTGAGTGCATGTAACTAACGGGCACATGCTAGGACACGACTGTCATCATTCAAGGTGATGTCAGGTATGAAGATACCATTGCCATTTAATGTGATTAGACAGCAAGATGCAGGAGTTGAGAGTCGATCTGAGAATTTTCAAGAACATTGAGGGGAGAGGGGAGAGAGAGGTCCGACCAGCAAATACTAATGCATAAGGGATAAATACATCAAATACTATAGCATTTGAGAATCAGGAAGAGGCATTAAAGTGAATGGTAATGTTGCCTCAATATAAAGCACCCCATTAGGTGATGTTATCGAGTCCCTATACCTGAAGAGAAGAACAAAGAACTTTTAAGCATGGCACTAAGACAAATTCCAAGTAACTGAAACCACAACACTCATAAATGTAAAGATCCAGAAGCTGACAAGATAAACAACTGTGCATGTTGGCCATCTACAACCGTTCAGGAGTGAGCTGTAAGCAGTTCCATGAGAGGTATAAATAAAAGTCAGCAAAAGTCAAAGAAGAAGTGAGAGGGTGAGTGCCAAGAGGTGGTGGTCTAGATGCAGTGAGGCAAAGTAGTAAATGAAATGTATTGTTTTCTGTGACTTATGGATATTTCTATTTTGTGTATCGTATAGGGCGTTATCATTGTTTTGGGTAGTATTGTTGTGTGTTTGTGATAAGGTAAGATTTATTGTAAGAATGTTAAGACGTGCTGTTTGGAGGCAGCAGGTTTCTGAGGGGAGGGGAGGTGGTATTGATCCCTGATCTCAGATTGCCATATGGATAAAATGAGAGAAAATAAGAATGCTAATTTTGGCAGTGCTGTAGCTCTTCTACAGTGGGTGGAGTGGGCAAGCTACAAAATGATCACTTGGGTAGAGGAATTCTATTTCCCAGGCAACCATACAGATTGAACAAAACAGCAAAGGCCATAATGTTAGCAGAGGAAAATAAAACAACTATGGGGTGGCATTCCATGCAGATTGTGTCTTACACACCTTGAAAACTTATTAAAGTCACAGATTACACCAGAGCCATGACTAGCACTCTCAATTGGTATCTGGAAGCAGTACGAACACAGATTCAAGTACTACACGCAAGAGTAATGATGACAAGTCTATTGCAGTCACCAGGAGATATTATCTGTGAAATGAGGGTGGAGATAATGAACTTGCAAGAAGCTGGTCATCAAGCACTACACGGGCAGTTAAGTGCATTCTTGCTGTCACCTGAGCAATATCTTAAAAGGTTGAGAAAGTATATAGCAGAATTACTGTCGAAATACACTTAGTGGCAGAGCTGAGCAGCCAGAACTTGATCTCTTTATGAGTGAAGAGGTCAGACTAATATGTGTAGAAACAAAATTTTCACCTAATAGTTTTCTTAAAATATTGTAAGTATTTCATGGCTGCCACACCACCATTTCAGCACAGGCAGCAAAATTTGGCAAGCAGTACAGCCAGGGCAAAGCTGAGCTCAGTGCAGGATGCAGGAACGTCTGCAGCACCAAAATAGTTAAAGCTGTGACAACTAGATATATGTCTGCCATTTTCAACAGGCAACATGTAAACTGTAGAAACATTGCCAAATTTAAGAAACATTGCCAAATTTCCTAACAGGACAAGAATTGTTCCACAAATTTACTGCTCTGTGGTGTAGCTATTACCGACAAGTAGTCTGTCCTCTATGTAACAATACCCATATGTATAGAGTTAGTGTTCCCTCAAAATCAGTTTGCCTTTTATGAGTTGGCAATGAGTATTTAGTGCACACAAACTGTCCGAAGGATTGTGACAAAGTTACAGTGAGTTAGGTGTAAACATATATCACCTAGCAGCAATAGTATTAAGTAAACAAGAGTGTGATCTTGTGCTATGAACTGTAATAAAGGGTGGTATCACCTACAGAAAAAGAAATAGTAGTTGAGGTGTTCTCTTCTGTGTAGTATGTAAAATGTATTAATTGTTAAAAATGTTTAATATTAAGAATCTGTTAAATATAAAACAAAGAACTGAATAAAATTGTAAAAATAATCATATATTCAAAGAGAAAGGATATGAGTAATTAGCTATGACTGAAGTTAGGGGGAGAACGAGACAGGGCACTAGGAAATCCCACCTTTTTGTCAGTTCTTAGAAGCGTGGTTATGGTGTTTGTCTTTAAAAGTCATGGTGAAACTTATGTTCATAAATGTGAATCAGCAGAGTTTATAGTGCCAGAGACAACTGTCTTAATAATACTATGCGTGATGAAGCTGTATGTCGTCTATGTGGATTAATTGCAGATGTTTATGCATATAAGGAAAAGTCAGAATTACAATGGTGGTACGGACACCGAAAGCCTTCTAATGGATGCAGGCTGGTACTTCATACTAAGTATTCAGCAGGTTGTATATTATTCAAGTTATTTTCAAGAGCCACAGGTAACAGGAGCAACCGTTTCGAAAATTACAAAGCATTTTTTTATGCAGTGTTCCCCACAGCAACTGAACATTTAAGTATTTTCATTCTGAGTGTTATTAGAATTGGAACAAGTTTAACAGCAGGCAATACTGAAATTTAAGTTAAGAGCGCCTCAATACACTATGATAAGCAATTTATTTAAAAAAAAAAAAAGATTGTTTTCTTATTACCAGGACAGTGTGTTGCATGTTTTTATTCTCAAGGTACGTGTGATTCAAAGCCGTTACCTTCGAACAACATAATTTTCCATATTCAGCTGTCATAATAGCAAATGGAAAAGTAATTTCAAACATCAAAAGATGGTAATGAATCTTAAGCTTTCTCTCTTTTAAGTACCATCTATTTGGGAACTACACCAAGAAGCTGACATCAAAAAGTAATGTGCCAGACACTATTATGAAGCATAGATACTGCTGATAAAAATCCACACACAAATCCCCACACACACACACTCATGTGACAAAACGCAAGAATTTCTCGAGTACCAAAAGAGGCTGCTAAAATTACATTCACCCAGTTTTATTATTTTCATATCATTACAATAAAGAAAAGCTTTGCTTACTTTTACACATTGTATTAACCAATAAATGTGTAGCCAGTTTCAAATTAAAACCCAACTGCCAAAGAGTGCACTGAGCCTCCAGCCCCATTTAACTGTGTAAGTACCTTCTGAATATTAATTACTTACACTAACAGTGCAAGTGAAGTGTTTTTCATGTTATTATGGCTTATGTTCTTACGAGCATAAACATTCAAATATTTTGTGATTAATTTTTTTTGTGTTATGCTAAGGTCCCTCCAACAGTTAAAAGCTCAGATAGTACTCCCTCCTCTACGCAACCCAAAATTTCAATTAAATGTATTTCTTTGTCTATCAATAATTGCTTTCACCTCCCACGTGCAACCAGTGTCAACATGTGATCCAAAAATATCCACTTACCTACAATCAATTAAGTATATTTTCCATAGTCAGGTGAATAATACATGCTGTACAGTAGGTATTATGAACATGAAGCTACAAAGGAACACTGAACTTGTGTTGTAAATTGGGAGCGAGACAACTATCGGAATAGGTTACCAAAATTGCATCAGAAACTATTGAAAGAAATGCAGTCTAACTCATGTTCAACACTAGGCTTGGAAGGCCACTCAGGTAGCACAATTCTTGCTAGAAGACCAGAAAGACACTACACCATTAGGTAGTACCAAAGCTGACCCTCTCACTTGACCTCAAGCATTTGTGACCAACTGACAGCATGCATGTTATGGCACAATATACATTTACCTTTCAGCTGCATGAAATTGCCCCATGCTTTGAGTTATCTCAAAAATTAAAGCTACAGTGGTATGCTTCTGATCAATAAACAGAACTTTCTGTTTTTCAGGAAGACATGGTGCATAGTTTCATGCCAAATCAATCCAAATTTCAAGAGCAGGTACAGGCATAAGTGCTTCACAGTATCTTAACTCAGCTCAACAATGTCGACAACACACACAAATTATTAGAAACAGCTTAGTTTTTTCAATTGGTATATCATTAAATACTCTCCATCAGTTTAAACATTGTTTAAATCTCAAACATAACAGCAACTGGTTAATTCAGTGCCAAACTGCAATTATATGGTAGCACTAGCCACTCTGAAGAGAATACAAGATCCACCTTGATGGTTTCAACTTCATAGACAATTCCTTAGTCCAATCTTAGTGTGATACAACACAGCCCCCCCCCCCCCCTTTCTAAAAACAACAATGTCAAAAACTTTCACTACCTTAGGCCATCTCCTCTAAGTTTACAAAGATTCCCATTCAGTTATCCTTCGGTGAAGTAATTCGAATTTATCCTTTTAATTCAACAGTAATAAAATGTCTGATCCATTAACCAACACTAACCTACCACATACGACTGCCAATGGGAGTCATCTGGCAATTCTGTAATACAAAAGTTATACCTTTCATCATATCCATGTAGCCGATATCACCACCACCATCATTTAAGACTTATTATGCCTTTCAGTGTTCAGTCTGCAGCATAGTGCCCCTTATAAAATTCCTCCATTATCCCCTATTCAATGCTAACATCGGTGTCTCTTCTGATGTTAAGCCTAAAACTTCAAAATCATTCTTAACTGAATCCAGGTACCTTCTTGGTCTACCCTGACTCCTCCTACCCTCTCTACTGCTGAACTCACGAGTCTCTTAGGTAACCTTGCTTCTTCCATGCGTGTAACGTGGCCCCACCATCTAAGCCTGTTCGCCCTGACTGCTATACCTATAGAGTTCATTTCCAGTTTTTCTTTGATTTCCTCATTGTTGACACCCTCCTGCCATTGTTCCATCCACTAGTTCCTGAAATCATCCTAGTTACTTTCATACCCGTAACCTCAACCTTACTTATAAGGTAACCTGAATCCACCCAGCTTTAGCTCCCATACAACAAACTAGTTCGAAAGATAGAACGGTGCACAGATAACTTAGTCTTGGTACTGACTTCCTTCTTGCAGAAGAGGGTAAATCGTAGCCGAGTGCTCACGGCATTAGCTTTGCTACACCTCGCTTCCAGTTCTTTCACTATGTTGCCATCCTGTGAGAATATGCATCCTAAGTACTTGAAACGGTCCACCTGCTATAACTTTGTTCATCCTATTTGGCACTCAATTCGTTTATATTTCTTTCCCACTGACATTACTTTCGTTTTGGAGATGCTAATCTTCCTACCATAGTCCTTACATTTCTGATCTAGCTCTGAAATATTACTTTGCAAAGTTTCAGTCGAATCTACCAACACAACTAAGGCATCCGCATATGTGAGACTGCTTATTTTGTGTTGACATATCTTAATCTCATCCAGCCAGTCCATTGTTTTCAACATATGATCCATTAATAATATGAACAACAGTGGAGACAGGTTTCAACCTTGTCTTACCCCTGAATCTACTCTGAACCATTAACTCAATTTACCGTCAACTCTAACTAACTGTTGCCTGACTATCTATGTAAAGACCTTTAATTGCTTGCAAAAGTTTGCCTCCTATTCCATAATCTTGTAGAACAGACAATAACTTCCTCCTAGGAACCCAGTCAGGTGCCTTTTCTACATCTTTAAAGCATAGGTACAATTCCCTGTTCCATTCGTATCACTTCTCCATTATTTGCTGTAAGCTAAAGATCTGGTCCTGACAACCTCTAAGAGGCCTAAACCCACACTGATTTTCATCTAATTTGCCCTCGACTAATACTCACACTTTCCTTTCAACAATACCTGAGAAGATTTTACCCACAACACTGATTAAAGTGATACCTCTGTAGTTGCTACAATCTTTTCTGTTTCCACGTTTAAAGATTGGTGTGATTACTGCTTTCGTCCAGTCTGATGGAACCCGTCCCGACTCCCACGCCATTTCAATTATCCTGTGTAGCCATTTAAGACATGACATTCCACCGTATTTTATGATTTCCGACTTAATTTCATCCACCCAAGCTGCTTTATTGCACTGCAATCTACTGACCATTTTCTCCACTTCCTCAAATGCGATCCTATTTCCATCATCATTCCTATCCTTTTGTACATCAAAATCTGGAACATCACTGATCATATTTTCACCTACACTGAGCAACTCTTCCAAATATTCCCTCCATCTACCCAAGGCATCAACAGGATTCACCAGCAGTTTTCCTGATTTGTCCAAAATACTTGTCATTTCCTTCTTACCTCCCTTTCAAAGACTGCTAATTACACTCCAGAATGATTTTCCAGCAGCTTGACCCAAAGTCTCCAACCTGTTTCCAAATTCTTCCCAAGATTTCTTCTTGGAAGCTGCAACTATCAGTTTGGCTTTGTTTCTTTCTTCAACATAACTTTCTCTGTCTACCCGAGTTCTAGTATGTAGCCATTTTTGATACGCCTTCTTTTTCCTTTTGCAGGCTGCCTTGACTGTGTCATTCCACCAAGCTGTTTGCTTCATCCTACCTTTACACACTACTGCTCCAAGACATTCTTTAGCCACTTCTCGTACTGTATCCCTGTACCTTGTCCATTCCTTTTCCAATGACTAATGGACTACATTCAACTAACTGGTACCTTTCTGAGATCACTGTTATGTACTTGTGCCTGATTTCCTTATCCTGAAGTTTCTCCACTCTTATCCTCCTAGATATGGACCTGACTTCCTCCTGCACTTTCGGCCTCACAATCCCAATTTCACTGCAGATTAAATAATGATCAGAGACATCAAAGAATCCCCTGAATACACGTGTGTCCCTCTCAGCCTTCCTGATCTGTTATATAGTCAATAACAGATCTGGTTCCCCTGCCTTCCCAAGTATACCGGTGAATGTTCTTATGTTTGAAAAAGGAGTTTGTGATTACTAAGCCCATACTGGCACAGAAATCCAAGAGTTGTTTCCTGTTCTGTTGGTCTCCATATCCTCTCCAAATTTACCCATAACCTTTTCATACCCTTCTGTTCGATTTCCAATCCTGGCATTAAAATCACCCATGGGCAGAGTACTGTCCTTGTCCTTTACTCTAACAACTACATCACTGAGTGCCTCATAAAAACTATCCATCTTATCTTGATCTTTCCCTTCACAATGCGAATATACTGACACAAACCTAATTTTATTGCTAGACACTGTCAAATCTATCCACATCAGTCATTCGTTTACGCTGGATTCCATCTCTTTCCTGATGTAAAGCCCTACACCCCATTGTGCTATTACTGCTTTGACTCTTGACAGGTAGATGTTGTATTCTCCCACTTCCTCTTCCTTCTCACCCCTTACCCGAATGTCACAAACAGCTAAAGCGTCCAACCCTATCTTACTTAAGCCTCTGCCAGCTCTACCTTCTTCACAGAGTAGCCCCCACTGATATTAATAGCTCCCCATCTCATTACCATTCGTTTGCCGAGTCGTATCTAAGTACTGCCTGGTTTGCCAATTAGAGGTGGGACTCCATCACCTCCAAAGGTCCGAGGCATTTTGCTCTGATTGTTGCCAGCATCACATTTAAAGTACCAGGGAAGCAGGTTGCTGGCCTTACTTGCCCCGGGTCCCATGAGTTTTACCCCTACCGGTTGAGGGACTAACCGGTCAATTTGGTAGTCTTTGCCGTCTGAGCACAAAGGTGGCCATGACTCAGATTATGTCCGAGATGCCCAGCCTTATTCCAAAGTAGATGGTATCCCGACTGTCAGGACCATTTACTTGACCCCCCCATACGTTGCCTGATATTTATCAATAAGAATCCAAGCACCTGGCAAGGACATATACAAATGGGTAATTTTACAGCTGTGAAAGTATATACAATCAACAGAACATTTTATCTTTTCTACTATTCTTTTCATTAATCTTATGTTTGGAACTGCAGTTAACCAGTAGATATAACATGGAGAAGTATAACATGTAAGAGAGAGGAAGGAAGAGGTAAATTGCTAGTAACTTGACCATGCAGTCTCAAACAAAGTAACTGCCAAAACAATACCTAGCAGGGTAGATATGCAGTCAAGGAAGAAAGTCCCAGATTTCCCAGTAACAAATATTTTTTTCACATTGAAAACACACAGATTTCTGTGTTTGGTGAATATATACTTTTCTTTGAAGATGCACAATTTACGAATCCTATTTATTTTCTATACCAGTGTAGAAAATTAACACTCCCAGCAATAATACAATGTGTTTTGGAAAGATCCGTAATGTGTGGCAACATATACACTGAGTATTTTGGTATTACAAAAGAAGAAATATAAATTCGACAAAACATTACATGCAGTTTCCGAATACCGAACATCAAAATACCGATCCCATCTTCTAGTCAAGTTGTGCCACAAACTTCTCTTCTCCCCAATCCTATTCAATACCTCCCCATTAGTTATGTGATCTATCCACCTTATCTTCAGCATTCTTCTGTAGCACCACATTTCGAAAGCTTCTATTCTCTTCTTGTCCAAACTAGTTATCGTCCATGTTTCACTTCCATTCATGGCTACAATCCATACAAATACTTTCAGAAATGGCTTCCTGATACATAAATCTATATTCGATGTTAACAACTTTCTCTTCTTCAGAAATGCTTTCCTTGTCATTGCCAGTCTACATTTTATATCCTCTCTACTTCGACCATCATCAGTTATTTTGCTCCCCAAATAGCAAAACTCCTTTACTACTTTAAGTGTCTCATTTCCTAATCTAATTCACTCAGCAGCACCAGACTTAATTCGACTACATTCCATTATCCTCGTTTTGCTTTTGTTGATGTTCATCTTATATCCTCCTTTCAAGACACTATCCACTCCATTCAACTGCTCTTCCAAGTCTTTTGCCGTCTCAAAGAGAATTACAATGTCATCGGCGAACCTCAAAGTTTTTACTTCTTCTCCATGAATTTTAATACCTACTCCAAATTTTTCTTTTGTTTCCTTTACTGCTTGCTCAATATACAGATTGAATAACATTGGGGATAGGCTACAACCTTGTCTCATTCCCTTCCCAACCACTGCTTCCCTTTCATGCCCCTCGACTCATGATTGCCATCTGGTTTCTGTACAACTTGTAAACAGCCTTTCAATCCCTGTATTTTACCCCTGCCACTTTCAGAATTTGAAAGAGAGTATTCCAGTCAACATTCTCAAAAGCTTTCTCTAAGTCTACAAATGCTAGAAACGTAGGTTTGCCTTTTCTTAACCTTTCTTCTAAGATAAGTCGTAAGGTCAGTATTGCCTCACGTGTTCCAGTATTTCTACGGAATCCAAACAGATCCTCCCCGAGGTTTGCATCTACCAGTTTTTCCATTCGTCTGTAAGGAATTCGAGTTAGTATTTTGCAGCTGTTACTTATTAAACTGACAGTTGGGTAATTTGCATATCTGTCAGCACCTGCTTTCTTTGGGATTGGAATTATTGTATTCTTCTTGAAGTCTGAGGGTATTTCACCTGTCTCACATCTTGCTCACCAGCTGGTAGAGTTTTGTCATGACTGGCTCTCCCAAGGCCGTCAGTAGTTCCAATGGAATGTTGTCTACTCCGGGGGCCTTGTTTCGACTCGGGTCTGTCAGTGCTCTGTCAAACTCTTCACGCAGTATCTTATCTCCCATTTCGTCTTCATCTACATCCTCTTCCATTTCCATAATATTGTCCTCAAGTACATCGCCCTTGTATAAACCTTCTATATACTCTTTCCACCTTTCTGCCTTCCCTTCTTTGCTTAGAACTGAGTTGCCATCCGAGCTCTTGATATTCATACACGTGGTTCTCTTCTCTCCAAAGGCGTCTTAATTTTCCTGTAGGCAATATCTATCTTACGCCTAGTGAGATAAGCTTCTACATCCTTACATTTGTCCTCTAGCCATTCCTGCTTAGCCATTTTGCACTTCCTGCCGATATCATTTTTGAGACGTTTGTATTCCCATTTGCCTGCTTCATTTACTGCATTTTTATATTTTCTCCTTTCATCAATTAAATTCAATATTTCTTCTGTTACCCAAGGATTTCTACTAGCCCTCGTCTTTTTACCTACTTGATCCTCTGCTGCCTTCACTACTTCATCCCTCAGAGCTACCCATTCTTCTTCTACTGTGTTTCTTTCCCCCATTCCTGTCAATTACTCCCTTATGCTCTCCCTGAATCTCTGTACAACCTCTGGTTCTTTTAGTTTATCCATGTCCCATTTTCTTAAATTCCCACCTTTTTGCAATTTCTTCAGTTTTAACCTACAGGTCATAAACAATAGATTGTGGTCAGAGTCCACATCTGCCCCTGGAAATGTTCTACAATTTAAAACCTGATTCCTAAATCTCTGCCTTACCATTATATAATCTGATACCTTTTAGTATCTCCAGGACTCTTCCATGTATACAACCTTTGTTTATGATTCTTGAACCAAGTGATAGCTGATTAAGTTATGCTCTGTGCAAAATTCTACCAGACGGCTTCCTCTCATTTCTTAGCCCCAATCCATAATCACCTGTGTTTCCTTCTCTCCCTTTTCCTACTGCCGAATTCCAGTCACCCATGACTATTAAATTTTCGTCTCCCTTCACTATCTGAATAATCTCTTTTATTTCATCGTACATTTCATCAATTTCTTCCTCATCTGCACAGCTAGTTGGCATATAAACTTGTACTACTGTAATAAGCATGGGCTTTGTGTCTATCTTGGCCACAATAATGCTTTCTCTATGCTGTTTGTGGTAGCTTACCCGCATTCCTATTCATTATTAAACCTACTCCTGCATTACCCCTATTTGATTTTGTATTTATAACCCTGTATTCACCTGACCAAAAGTCTTGTTCCTCCTGCCACCAAACTTCACTAATTCCCACTATATCTAACTTTAACCTATCCATTTCCCTTTTTAAATTTTCTAACCTACCTGCCCGATTAAGGGATCTGACATTCCATGCTCCGATCCGTATAACGCCAGTTTTCCTTCTCCTGATAATGACATCCTCTCGAGTAGTCCCCGCCCGGAGATCCGAATGGGGGACTATTTTACCTCCGGAACATTTTACCCAAGAGGACGCCATCATCATTTAATCATACAGTAAAGCTGCATGTCCTCGGGAAAAATTACGGCTGTAGTTTCCACTTGCTTTCAGCCGTTCGCAGTACCAGCACACTAAGGCCGTTTTGGTTAATGTTGCAAGGCCAGATAAGTCAATCATCCAGACTGTTGCCCCTGCAACTACTGAAAAGGCAGCGGCCCTTCTTCAGGAACCACATGTTTGTCTGCCTTCTTAACAGATACCCCTCCGTTGTGGTTGCACCTACGGTATGGCCATCTGTATCGCTGAGGCACACAAGCCTCCCCACCAACGGCAAGGTCTATGGTTTTATAATAATGATTACTAAAATAAATATGAAATCTAAAACTAAAATTTAAGCTGCATCTTTTTCCTTTCTCTAGTTTGTTACCCTAGCAGATACACTCAACACAAATGTGTCATTAAAATATTAAATAATGGCTTAAATGGTTGGCCGAAGTCTCAAAATTTTCTAATTGGATGGTCCTCGAAGTGTTAGGTTTTGAATGTCTCAAATGTGCCACGATTTAAGAAATTCATTGCATTCTCTCATAACATTATTTATATTGAGGAAAGTAAATTTACTTTGAAAGCAACACTTCTCAAACCATCATTAGCAATGTTTTCCCCACAACCTGTTAGAAATGTTAACAGTTGTGATGCACATCACGCTTTAAGCATTTTGTTATGGAGTACTGAATGCTCGTCTTAAAAGCCACTGATAAATTCTGCTGTTGACATGCACTTTTGTATGCACTATGTTTTGCTGTTTTAAATGATGCATTTTCTCTCCATCTAAAGTTTTATTTTTGTGTTATTCTTTTGTTTGTTTCATTGCTGCTTTATTATTTTGCAGCACTGGGCTAAAGTAAAATTCTTTTTTAGACTATCTATTTTTGCCAGTCAAAATTAAAGAAATTTAAATGAAAATTAAAAAAATGAAAAATTCCTTGAATTCTGAAAAATTCCCAGGCTTTCCACAAATTTTTTCCTAAACCAAGTTTCCGGATTTTTCCCAAGGCATATACACCCTGTTGACAGACCCCTTGGCCTAGTGTAATCAGATGAGCAATTCCAGTACAACTAACACCAACTGTCAGCTACATTCAACACATGGTTCACTGTACCTTTCTCTGTGCATCAGACAGACTGGCTTACATTTCACTATTCTGGCTATATCTTTACAGGTTTCTTTAGGCTATTGATTACAGGGGAAATTCCTGTGTATTGAAAAGGGATAAACTCTAAGAGCAAAAATTGTCCAACCAGCATAGTGCCTTCCACCTAACTACTACACAAACACTTCACTAGTTTAGTAATTTTCATGTTTTCATCCAAAGGCAAGTTTCCATTACTACAACTGGCATGTCTACCCCCACCCCATAGACTGAAGCACCACTTACCACCCTCTACACAGGACAGATACGGATTCCAAAATAAAACTAAATTATTACTAACAGACGAAATTTTAATCCTACAGGTGATTTCTTAAGAATATACAACCACCCTTCCTCTGAGAGGTACCTTACAGCTTTTTTTACTATAAAACCTCATCAATATTTACAGTAACCCAACATTTTGCAATTGACAGTTATCTATAATGATGTACTGTCTGCAAGAAACAGCATAAATATTCCATCAGATCTTGATAAGATTTCAATGTGATGTGAAGATTGGCAATTTAAATGTTCAGAAATGAAAATTTTGCACTTCGCAAAACAAAAAACCTAGTATACTAAGACTAATATCAATGAGACAGTTGGAATCAGTCAACTACAAATACCTGAGTGGAACACTTTGTAGGGTTATGAAGTGTGATCACATAGGCTCTGTTATGGGTAAAGCAGCTGGTAGACTTCTGTTTATTGGTAGAATACAGGGAAGTGCATCAGTTTGCAAAGGAGACTGCTTACAAATCACACACACAACTGGTTCTAGAATATTGCTGAAGAGTGTGAGATCCATAGCAAATAGTACTAATGGGGGATATTGGGTATACACAGAGAAGGGCAACACAAATGGTCACGGGTTGGTTTTATCCATGGGAGAATGTCTGAGGACACTGAAGAAACTAAACAGGAAGACACTAAGAAAAACTTATAAACTAGCAAGAGAAAACATTTCAAGACCTGGCTTTAAATGACAGTTCTGTGAATACAGTTTAAACCTGCCTTTCCTTTCCTGTGATTAACACTTTTCATGCTTTTTATAACATCATTGTTCTCACCCAATTTCCTGTCTTCAGAATGTTTATTTTCCAATAACTTGTTTATAATTTTCCTATAATTTACACTTTAAGAACAACTGTTCATGGAGAAAAACTGATTTAAAATAATGCTGATCAATCAGCGTTTATAAATAGTATGCAGTCAAGTTTCTTTACAAAACAGGACACTGCTAAGCAGATCTGAACCAGTACATGGGTAGAAGTCTGAACAGTTTGTGCCTTATCTCCTGCCGCTGCCAAGCTCCACTTGATGTGGTGGTTGATGAGAGTAATAAGGTTCGTATGAACAGAAATATCATGGCGAATCACAACCAGTTCCAAACTGTCTACTGTGCATGTGCAGCTTCATGATTGTTGCAATTGTCCTAACAGCTTTCTCAAGCCATATTTAGCACACTTCATCTTTTGAGCAATTTTTGTGCTAGCCGACACCTTTGCTCACTTTATGTGGTTCAAACGTTTGATGTAAACACAGCACCAGTGATGTATTTCTTCATGCTTAGCAAGACATGTTTCAAGAATTTATTCTTGTAACATACAATATTTGCCCAAGTAATTTTTTGTTTCACAAACAATGCTATTGATACTTAGTATGTGTGGTTTCTAAGTAAATAAGGAGGCACAGTACCTAATAATTTCAAAAAGACAACTTCAGTACACGAGATGCAGAAGAAAACACATGCAACAACCACACAAAAGACTTAGACAAACATTTGTAGTTAACGATTAAACTAAGCATTTGGTTTTCAGAAGGGAAAATGCTTAACTGGTACAATGTTTAACAACTTAAATAATGAATAACAACTGCAGGCTTTCAAATACATTGAATTAAGTCAAACGTGTAAACTTCCCAAACAGCAGTTCCAATTACATCACTAGTTTTTATTACGTTATCCATCATAAGATAATAAACAAGTCCCTGCGCAGTATACTGCTGCATTATGTACATATATCATACATTAACTGCAAAAATGCAAGGGGGAGAGGAGCCTGCACATAACTGCGCTTAAAATGTTACTTCCCACATTCTACATTTTCCCAGGTTTTACACCATATTTAAAATGGTCTTGGAAAGTGGGGTTTTATCACTCAGGGATCGTGAGGATAAAAATTATAATTACAGCATGCACAGAGGCATTCGAACAATCTTATTGCACTATATATACAAGAATGGAAAGATGAGAAACCCTAGTAACTGATACCAAAGGAATGTACCCTGTAGTATGCGCTTAACAATGGATTGCAGGGAATAGTTTTAGATCAAAGTGCAGATCCTCACACCACACCAGTCAGTTATGCATGCACGAATGGCCCACTGAAAACAAATTGTTAACTCTGTTCTGTTACAGGCAATTCTGCAGTTGAAACCATTAACTGTAGAGAAAAAAAATACATTTTAAACTGGCTCTGGAGAGATAAGTGACACTGAGTTGCAGGGAACTTTGCCCACTACTTGTAATTGTTTCAACTATTTAACAGTTGAGTTAAATTATCAGTTTAATGACAATATTTTGTGAAATGATACACACCATTGGTATATATTTGATAAATGTAACAGATTAATAACAAATCATGTCAATCATTTTATTTCAATCAACATATTATGCAAAAGCTGCATCTTCCTTGATGTGGTCTTTAAGCAAGTCCATAAATGAAGTTGTCATCAGCAGCTTGGAACTGTCCACCACCGAACATGGATGAAGCCTCAATGAATTATAAGTTGATCTTTCCGAAGCCTTCTTCTTTGTGTGCGCTAGTAGTGACTGAAAACCAAACAGAGGCTGTAAAACATTTGCAAGTCTCAACAAGAAATAGGTTTCAGAAAATTAAACTCAGTCCTATCATTGATCATCAAATTTATTGCAGAATCCTTTTGGCTCTACTGCAAAATCATCATGCTACTTCTCACTAAAATAATTAATAATTTTATTACTCCTTACCTTTTGTAGTTATAATCCTCATTTGATCTCTTACACAAATATTTTATGATAAAGTCATCACTGCCATTACCATAATGTGAGACACCTCACATTAGTGTAACTGTCTTCTCTGTTCAATATATGCACTGTTTTTCATCACCTGAAATATTTTAGCAAGTCAATTAGCCACCCTTATAATCTAACAACAAATACGTCTAGTTCATCACCATAGCAAAATACAAAACAAACCTTTCCATCTTTCACAGCAATTCCCTGACCAATGCGACATTTTCTCACTGATTTGCTCTATGGTGGCAACCAAGTTTGGATACAACGAATGAGTATCAGAATGGCAAGCACCAGTGCAAGCACCCTTACATAAACCCTTGCCTGTTTTACATGGCAGCTTCTTTGTGTGCTAATGCAATGTGACATCTGAAAAAGATTTTGCAGTTAACAGTAAGTAATATTGTCAGTGGCTCCACCAAGACAATAACGGGGGGAGGAAAAGAACTATCCACAGATTTGCTCTATGAGAAAATTACTTTCACATTCATCAACATTCATTGTGCGTTGCAAATGCTCTTCTATGTTAAAGTTTCATCAATTTCTCAAAGTTTTAAACTTATTTGTACATTAACTGTTTATATACCGAAGTGAGAGAAGCCAAAGGATACCTCAACATCGTGTCAGACCTTTTGCCCAGCAGAATGCAGCAACTTGGTGTGGCACAGATTTGACAAGTCTTTGGTAGTCTCCTGCATAAATATTGCACCATGACACCTCTATAAATGGGCATAATTACAAAAATGTTGCCAGTGCAGCATTTTGTGTATCTCGAAGAGTAACTATTTGCTCCACACAATGAACAGCACCAAGTTTATTAGCAATTAATTTGACCAGTACATAAACACTAAATGGAGCAAAGAAATGTGATGTATTGCTGGTGACATAAGTGATGTAGTTCAAAAACAAGCCAAGTGCACATAAAACCCATTCAACTAGCATAAGAAGTCTAATAGCTGTCAGCAGTTAGAATTTGCACGATCTACTACAGTGTTGACAAACAGCTGGATTTCAAAACTGTCAAGTCTACACACCCATTTACATTTTGTCACAGGCAAACTAAAAGATCCATAATCTACAATAAAATGTTAAGCTTCTCACATATTAATAAGAAAAGTGAGCTTTTGAACTAAGCTTATAGAAGGTGACAAAAATAAAATCACAGATAACCTAAAAATAAATCTTAACAAGATTTACAATTTACTGTTAAAAAGACTTATATTAATTAAAGTCAAGACCAGCTGTACCAGGCATGGTTTGTCTCCCAGGTCACCACCCAATGGGTTCCTGAAAGCCTATGGAATATGCCGTGCCTCTGCACATCCCAGAAAATTGGGGACAGAGATGCTGTATGATGCTGTGGCAAGGAATTGACTGCACAAAGCAGCTCCAGTGCCACAATGGTAACTTAGTTCAGCCAAAGCTGTTCCTCAGCACCAAGCATCAACTGAAAAACGTAATGGAAAATATAAACTTTACTCACCTCGGTGTGCTCCGATCACCTTGCCATGTCTCAATTTTTTTGGAGGTCACAATCATCTGACTTATAAACCCAAATCATATTACCACTTCTTGGAAGCTGCTTCCTTGACTTGTACCATTCAAAAACATCTTGGGATAGTAGCAGATAAGACAGAATGCTGGTATTGGGAAACCAGATTGGCAAAGAAGTAACCATCTCGTCATTACAAGCGGGTATGATTCTTCTTCACCCACCTGCAGTAACATTCCAAAATGAGCTGTTACAGCTCTCACCATTCGAGCAGAGTGCTTAAAATCAATTATTAGAAACTATACACAAATTCTCTACAACCACGTTAGAAATGGCTTTCAAGCTTGAATCTAGATTAGTTGGTTTATTTGTTGGAGGGGACCAAACAGCAAGATCATTGTTCCCATGATCTAGGATGGCAGAAATCAAGGGAAGAACAACACAAACAGCACAGTCCAGTCAAGGGGAAAGGACAACTTGCAAACAAGGAGGAAAAATGAAAGTCAGGGCAACAAAGTGGAAAGAACAGAACGAGGGTGGGTAGAAACTGGGATAATAGCGGTGGTCCAGAAACAAGGTTATGGGGGGGGGGGGGGGGTATATCCAGTGTGAAGGGGGTGAGCAGAGCCCTGCAACTATAATGGGGGGTTGGGAGTAAAAAAACTACAGGTTAGCCTAGTAAGGGCAACACGGAAGTGGCAAAGGATAGTAGATTCACACAGGGATAGGCAGAGGTAAGAACACCTCAAGTGGGTGTCTCGGTGGGAAATGTATTAGACGGGGGGGGGGGGGGGGGGGGGGGGGTGGTTAGACTTCCCAGAGTAGGACCACCATCGAGAAAAACTGAAGTTTATGACAAGACATATCCACCGCTGCAGAAGGTCACAAAGATCGAGATAGGTGGTCACGTCCGACTGACACCCCCCCCCCAAATAGATACACACAAACCTAACGGAAATCCCCTGAACAAGCAGCATCACCAACATCATCAAGGCCTTGGATTCCAGAGACCAAGGGGAGGCAGGACGACCACTCATTGAATCCATACATAACAACGTGTGAGTGAGGACTATATAATAAAACAGAGGGCCCAATCAAAGGCCATCAATTCCACAGTAAACACCCCACAAGTGAAGGCGTTCCGTGCCAGCAAATGATGTAAAGTCATATCCCACATGATAGGAGGCTTAAAGACACCGGAGTAAAAAAGAAATGAATCCTGAAACTCCCATAGAGCATTCAGAACAACGAAACCTTCATGGACAAATAGAGGCTTTTGGTCCTCAGGAAAGATCCATCCGAATAAACGGCCAATGAACTAATAAAGTGGGAGTTGTCGGTTGACAGACAAGGAGAGGAGATGTATGTCATGGCGGAGAGAAGCAAGGCAAAATCCAGTCAATAAAATAACCTGAGATATGCAGCGGGGGGATTGGGGGGGGGGGGGGGGGGGGCGCAATGGCTTAAAACCACAAAATAGGAAGAGTTAGCAGGGCTAGAGCAGATATTAAATAGGAAAGGAAACCAGGAGCAGGGACTGAAATCTAAAGGGGAGGGATCCCAGCATCAACTGAAAGACTATGGCTAGTGTGAAAGGCACTGGTGGCTGAACGGATACCACAATGGTGAATTGGGTCCTAGAGGGGCAGTGTGTAAAGGGCAACAGATTCATGAACTTGACAATCATAGTTCAGACATGGCAGGATTAATGACTGGTAAAAGCACAACGATCCAAACCCCAAGAGGTGTGGACAAAGAAGTGAATAACACCATAGTTTACAGAAACAGCCAAATTTTTCATGACGTATGGGGCAACCAAGTAAGGTTGTTGTCAAAAATGTGACCGAAAAATGGTAGTGGGGGACCACAGTCGTGTTGGGCATTGAGGTAGAGCTGTGGATCAGGGCAGACCATAGTATAGCAACAAATGCACCAACCTAGACTTGAGGTGAGAGTGTCCTACATCAACCCCCCCTCCCACTTTCTAGATTCTCTGAGCTTATGTGTAGTAATTAATATTAGCTGTCAATTTTAACAAAAATGTGATCACCATTATAAATGTATTGCAAACACAAAGCCTGTCGCTTTACGCACGTTAATAAATTATCGTTTCCTCGTAGTAATGGCCACGATGCAACATAAAACGACAGGACAATTTCTCAACTTACTTGAACCAGGCCTATCGGTGTCTCTCATGACGTGACTCGCACCAGCTTTATAGCTAAAAAGTGGAATAGCGTGAAAAGCTTTAGCTTCACTTCACCGCGAAGCCTGAGTGATCTCTTCTTTGGACAAAACCCAATGGAACTATAGCGACGGGCGATAACCATTCGACGAGACTTAAAACGAAAGAAAAGAAATTATTTTCATGCAAGAGCAATTAAATAATCAGTTCTATATATAAAATGAGTCTCAGACCGCCCTAGACTATTTCTTCACACGTGGTCAGTAGTCTAACCATGTACACAGCTAAATCATCATCGACTGAACGTTTAGCAATTGAAAAATAAGCTACCAACTTCCATAAAACTTTAACCTGCAACTGCTGAAAACATATTTTCGAAACCAAATCGTGAACATGCACTTCGTACAACACTCACCATCTATCCAACACGAACGCCGAACAAATGAGAAGTGAAAACAGAATAACAGATCTGGACTAATTGATTGTGGAAACTGGAAATCAGTGTTGCCAACAGTACATAACTTTTTCTAACCAGATTTATAAGGCCCGTCCACACGCAACGAACTGTCTGCGCAAATTTCTGCGCACAGCACGTCTGCGCAGACATATAGTTGCGTGAGGACGGAAGTTTTGCACCAACCTGAGATTTGTGCAAACATGGAATTTGGAGTTGGAGGTTTGAGCGAAACCTCTAAAATCTGTGGGTTCAGACCAAATCTGCGCAGACAAGTTGGAGCGTATGGACAGGAGATCGCCGCAAATCTGGCGCAAAACAGCTGTTTGCTCAGTCTAGTGTTTGTATTTGTGCGCATAGCACAGTGTTCTCGAGATTTTGTAAGTGAATTCATTGAAATATATAGAAACCACCCATGTTTGTGGAAGATTAAAAATAAAGAATATAGTGACCGAGACAAAAAGATAGCAGCATATAATGCTCTAATTGAAAAATTGCGGGCAGTTGACGCCTCGGCAAACAGAGAAACGGTAATAAAAAAAATTCGTTCCGAACTGGCGAAATTATTTGCAGATGGATGTCGAAGCTTGTAACCCCTCATATTATGAGAAAAAATACTTGTATGAGAAGGACAATTTCTCCTCATAAACGACTGGCGTAACATTAAGATTCCTAGCAACAGGAAGGACCTACAAGGATTTGGATTTTTCAATTGCAATATCGAAACAAGGATTGAGTAAAATAATATCCAACACATGTGAAGCCATTTACGCTGTCCTGAAGGATGAGTTGATGAAAGCAAGTCAAGTAAATTAAGTCTGCCAGCGAACTAGTTACCGAAAAGAGTTATCCAAAGTTCAGAAATCTGGAAGATCTGGTGTAAGAGTAGATCAAGTATACCAGCCAACGTTATTATATTTTGATCTGCTTGGCTTTCTTAGTGATCGAGAAACGCCAAGACCAAGCAGGAGTACAATTGAAGATGAAATTGGAGTGTCAATCTGCCAGGAAATGGAACACGAGGTAATGTAAAACAAAACAGTTTTACCCTGCAACTCTCGCAGTAAATTCAAGTGAGAACACTGCTTTCGCTTTAGCAGCCACTGTCTACACCATTTTGACCGCCTCCTCTGTTTCCTGCGGTTGGCCTGAACGTTTTTTGCAACACAACTTGCGAACACAGACCACAACATAACTTCCTCCATTTCTATATTTCAAAATAACTGAATTAAGTTTTTGACCTTTACGGGGAGCGTAGTCGCTTGCCACTGATATTTCTTTTCTACTCCGAAAGATGGCGGGCGAGTAGTAGATTGTGGTTTGTGTCGTGTGAACACACCACATTTGCAGCGATCGTTTGCATGTACAGACAACTGCGCCAATGTCTGCGCAGACAGATCGTTATGTGTAGACCGGGCTATAGTTAAATAACGAGATACTAAATTTTTCTTCAAGAGCAGAGAAATGGCAATGAAACGCCACTAACTTGAGATATAGGCTACATAAATAACATATTTTTCTACTAAACTTACCTAAAACTGGATGAGAATGTAGTCTTAAATCATTATCGCCACCATCCTCATGGGGAAAGATAAGCTGCAGAAGAAGTTGATGGTGTCAATGTATATCCTTCAGTAGTCCCAATTGTTCTAGGAAATATGTAATTATGACAACACCGATTCTGTCTGCTAAGACATGCACGAATGCCTAATACGGCGTTTACCATATCTGTACACATTCGATTCCTTATCTTCGTTTTGACGGGATTCAACGGGCTGAATATTCTTTCTACCTCACCGCTGGGACAAAGAAGTACGAGTCTAGATAATGCAGGTTCTTTAAAAGGATTTTCACCGCTGGCGTCATGGTAACTGAATATCCACACCAGAAATCGACAGAATTGTTAACGTTATCCCACTAGACGACGGTCATTTTTTGAAACTGTGGTTCATTTATTGTAACTGTATCATTATCCAAGTGAGACATTCCTAACAGGGGAATTAAGGGTTCTTTAACCACTACAAGCGCCTTTAAAACAGCAAATAGGGATATTTTCCTCAATACTTCAATCGTTGCACCAATTGTTTGACAAGTGAAGAAACAAATTTTCACACATCTTTCAATAATATTTTTTTCTTCACCTTCGGTCATGTTGTTTCTAATTTCTGAATTTTTTTTCAATCAAGTATCCAATATACAGCTTTGGATCTAGGTGGTTTTCGAAATCATTGTCAAGACATTTTCAATTAACTGGATAGGTGAGAATGGCAACTTGCTTAAGAAGAGATTGAATAAGAATTACCAGGTCATATAATAACTTGCATGGGTCCACACCATTTGACTCCGATTCCTCACTGATTCTCTGAAGACTTGAAAAGATAGGTTTCAAAAATAGAAAATATACAAAATTAAGTTTGTCACTGAACATCGAATAGAGCAGTCCAGCTGTGTAGCATTTTTCGCTTTGCCTAATAATTTCAAAACGAGTTTTTAACTTGAGCAATTGATCAATTATTCTACATACAACAGGTTCAATAGATAACTATTTCGCGTCACAAGAATGGGAGATTTTAAGTCGCTACTCTCCATGATTTAAGACTGAGAAAATGTGGCAGTAAAAGAGCTGTTGTGAAGAAGATCGCGAAAACCAGTTGTAAGTTTCCCTAATCAAAAAGTCCAAATTTCTTGGCAGATATTCTGCAATTGCTGCAGAATGGAATGACAGACACAGGTTATAAGTACCAAATGCAGAATATCCCTTTTAAATATTTCACACACTCCATTATTAATAACGACCATCACACCTGCAATATCTTTTCCTATTCCCTGCAATTTCTTTAAATCTAAATTAACTTCTTTCCACGCCTCTTCAATAGCTGATACAATAGACTCAGCATTGCATTTTCCAAGTTGAACTAGTGTGAGAAACGTCGACACAATCTTGTGAGATGTTTTACTATGATAAATTATAGCAATTGCTAGGAGTTTAGTGACACTAATATCAGTTAATTCGTCAGTTAAAATACTGTACATGCCAACATCAACATCACTTCTCAGATCGTTCGCTAAATAGGCCCCAAGAAAATCCTTGATAATAGCACTACACATTGTATGATGCAACTTAATCTGGCTTGCAACAAGACTGTCTTTGAACCTGTTTTTACACATTTCTCCTAAGGGATCACATGACATTATAATACAATGTGCAGACACAAAGACGGTGAGTGACCCTTCAGTTTCGAAACATCGTACAAAATCTTGAACTGGTTTAAAATTAATTTTTGCCTGTCTTTGGGAGGAAAAGGAAGAAACTTCAGATTTATGTTTTCTTGTTTCTGCATGATTTTCCATGTCCGCTAACTGGGCTGTTACAGTACAGACACACACTTTACAGAATTCCTTTGTGTTATTTCCTACAGCATGTGATAACCATTGGACAAATTTCGGATTTTTTAAAACCATTCTTCCCTAAACTTTTGGAAGTATTGAGTTTTAATTTTACTCATTTTAACAGAACTATAATCAGTCACTATGACAAGATGAACAAGCATCAAGCACAGCCACTTCTGACACAAACTCCACAATAACTGAATAATAACAAGCAGTTTGCATTCCATTCAGCTTCTCAGTCCTCGACAATGGGAATATATAACAGAAATACAAATTACAGCTTCAGGTCGCAAAATGGAAGATTCACACAATGGATGGTCTAGCCCAGGTGGTAACTCATATAATGCAATGGGACCTATGATTCTGGGGAGTCCCAACATTTGCAATGAAGAAGAGATGGAATATATTGAAAAGCCTTTCAAGTTTCAGTTCATGAAGATGTGCTACTTTGGAACATTTAATGTAAATTCTCTTCTAAAAATTGGGAAACAAATGCAATTAGAATTATTTCTGCAAAAGAACAGTATACAAACTGTATCAGTCCAGGTAACACGATTCTTAGATGAGAATGAAGTTGATACACAACATTATAGAATTTATAAAGGGAAACCAGCATGAGAATAATGGAAAACATTCCAACGTTTGGAACAACAATTTATGCAAACAAAAAAAAACAAAAATCGTAAATAGTGAAACAGAATATAAATCGAATTCAGAAAGAATATCCATATTAACAATAAAGTGCAAGAATAAATGTTACACCCTCATGAACTGTCATGCACATATAAATGTAGACAACAGAAGAAATCTAGAGAAAGTAAATCAATCCTGCGATCTTTTAAAATCTGAATTTTCTATCAAACCTAAAAAGAATGTTAGAATACTACTTGGTGACTTCAATGTGCAAATTGGCAGGTGAAACCTTCCCGTCTAATATTGGATGAACGTTTGCTTGCTGACTGAACGCTGCGTCTCTTAAAATCTTTTAACTGCTGCTCTGTCAAGACTACCTGCTGATTATTACGACGAAACATAAAATGTGTTGTCGCCGTGACCCTCAGTCGTTACCTGAAATTATTAAGACTGATTCTTACCTTTAATTATTTATACTGGATCGCCATCTGACTGCTACAGCAAACTGTGGAATGAATATACATACTTCTCTTTAACATAATTATAAGCTGCTGGTGGAGTTTCATAATACTTTGTGACTGGAATTCTTTAAGCTGAAGTTAATTTAGATTTGATAAAAGCTGAAGCTCAGTTTAGACTTTTCTTTTAAGATAACAATAAATTCCGTAAAGCATTTACGTGAATGATTTTGGGATAGAAAATTCTTAATGCATTTAATCTGGTAGAAGTTAACTATATTCTGAGAACGATCTTGACAAACAATTACAAGGGGTATAGTTCTTTACAAAAATTCTTAAAAAGTAGCGTTGCGCTACATACCTAATTTTCCATCAAAATTACATAACTATATTCTGAGAACGATCTTGACAAACAATTACAAGGGGGATAGTTCTTTACAAAAATTCTTAAAAACTAGCATTGCGCTACATATAGCGAGTGGCTGGCGAGCACACCGCTTCTTTCAAAGTGTTAATTCATACCTCGCTTACAGCGACCTCCTCTCATGTCTCGCTAGCTACGACTGCCTCGTCTCACATCTTACTCGCAACTGCTCGCTTCCAACGCTCAATGCTACAAAAGTGCGGTCTCGCCGCCAACAATGGTTTCTGGTGCAGACAATCCCTGCTACCATTACAGATGTATTACTGCGTGCTGTTTCCCGCTCTTTCTCAAAATGTATCTATGCGCGGTTTCCCGCTCTTTCTCAATAATACACAATGCAATTTAATTAACAAAACAATTTAAATAAGAAACAGTTCAGATAATTACATGGTAAAACAGTTTAAATACGCCTATTACATAATTACATATGCCGCTACTCGGCTTTCTTAAAATTTTACTACGTTGTTGAGTCATATGGACTCAACATAAGTATAAAATTTGATTATAGAAAATAGTTTGAACAAAGTGTATACACAAATGCTGTCATACGAAATGATTTGTCTATCTCTAATAAAGAGAATATGTAAATAGAAAGGGTTTTAGTAGGAATTGTACATCAAGTAAAATTTGGTTCCCTTAAATTTAACAACAAGAATAAGAGTAAATGTGAAAATCAATATACAGATCATATGAAGCAATTGAAAGTTTACATTATGAAACATTTAATTCAAATTGGCATCTCTTAGTACCACAATTAAGGAAGGTTCAAAAGGAATTGGATAGCATGGTCAAAGCACTGGCAACTGTCTGTGAATGCACTCAAAAGTCTGTTCCTTTCCCTCACATAGCACAACACCAGGTTTCGCCATGTGGTTCCATCATCGCCTTGCTCCATAGTTTTAGTGTACCCAAACACTAAGTACGTCGTCGAATAGCCTGAGTTGCCGCAGCCACATCAGGATTAAGTTCCATCTCCAATGGTCCATTAAGGTTGATGGTGTGCATCTTGGTATGCAAACACCTATTGTCGTACATCATACTGTGGTGTGTATCTAGGTATGCAGGCACCAATTGACATACATCGGGCTGTGGTGTGCATCTAGGTATGCAAACACCTCGTCGAGAACATCATTGGTTGAAGTCACGTGTTTCACAATTCACTGATTCTGTGCTCAATAACCATGGGGATGCACAGGAATTAAGGTACGGGTAAAATTGTTTTGGCAATGGGTTCACGGACATTGTTGGTACCATAATTTGACTACCAAATAATTTTCCCTATGACAAAATATGTTGTGTCGTAATTTGTAACAATATGTAGTTTTAATTTAAGAATTCTTCCAGAAAATTATTCCCATATATAAAAGACATAAAAGTTCCTGCTTATTCAGTATTTGATAGTATACAGATTTGTTATAGACAAGTACATTATTACTTATTCTGTATTTACATATCTTAGTTTCTTACATCATTAATTATAAATTTTGTTGACAATGCATTTCTTGACTTACTGTCCTAAAATTTTATCTTCCATTCAGGGGTGTAGTCGTCAGTTATGAGTCGTCAAATGTCAGGTCATAATATACAATAAAATTACTGTCATAAAATTATTTAAAGTATTCTTTTGCAGCTGAAAATTAAGGTAAACATTATTCTGGTTAGACATTGTAATGTGTGGTCCCCATCCATAGTGTTGCAATGTGTCAAATGCTAGCAAAATTATTTCTTAACATTATACATTTCTTATATACTAACATAACATACACATTCTTCTTCTGCATCTGTGTCAACTCTCTGCATAACCTGTTATAAACATTCAGCATTAATTAACGTCAGCGCACGGCATGACTTATTATAAAACATTCAGTATTAATTATCGTCAGTGCACGGCATGACTTCAATAAACATCTTCTGGTACTTCTCGTCCGCTCCTGGCATGACCTATAAAACACTTTATCATAATATTAACTGCTGCAAAATCACGTCAGCTCCCGGCATGACCTATAAAATTTCTGTAATGACAATTAGCGTCAGCTATCTGCGTGACCTAAAGATTCACATCCTTATTCTAACTAAAACTACGTTTCATTTTGATGACGTGTGACAACAATGCTGCATTCTGGAATAAAGAGTACATGTTAATGTTACCACTAAAATAATTGATTAATGAACGATCTATATTATCAGTTTAGCTATTGCAAAAATCGACATTTTCTTAAGTAATTATGTCACGTTATAAAAAAAATTTCTTTCATTTATGAGCTCTCAGTGCACAAATTCATACGTCGTGTCGTTGTCTGCATGTTCTCTTTAAGTTAGGAAATGTTTCTCGTGTTTTTATTTGTCTTGGCTGGCGTAGCATCATTAAGTACTGCTGTGTTCTTTAAGGTACGGTGAAATATTAGCGGCCCGCTGCGTGTCGCGGCTTTGTTTGTTACTGAAGCGCGCTGAAACTACCATTGTTGCATACTTACGTGTCACGCCGTCCTTTCGTCAGCTGAAATGCAAAAATTTAAGTCAAGAAATGTTTCACGTTGGATACATGATGATTCCCTAATGATTTCTTCTTACGTAGCGTTTCCACATGCACTACATTAGCGTGTGGAATATTACGAACTCTGTAAGGGCCTGCATACAGAAGTTCGAATTTACGGCATCTGTGCTTACCTTTGTTGGAAAGAAAATGAGTGCGAATCAGTACTTTGTCGCCAATCTCGTACTTCTGTAGTCGACTTACCTGCTTCTGTTGTTTCTTCCGCCGATCTGCAGCTCTTTTAGTGTTTGCTAATGCTGTGTCTATTATTTCACAATGTCGAAGCCTACGCGTCTTAGGAAAAGTAATTAGTTCGGTAATTTTGTTCGGTGGGTCTTTATTTGTCAGTATTACGGTTGGTGATAGCATCGTAGATTCATTGGGTATTGCATTTATCACTTCTTGAAACTGTAAAATATATTTATCCCATGTTGTATGTCTTTTATGACAATAAATTCTGCATAACTTCCCGATCTCTTTCATTATTCTTTCTGATGGGTTGGAAGAACTGTGATATCTTTATATGTAAATAGGTGTTATGTTCTTACTTTCTAACATTTTCTTCCATACGTCTGACCTAAACTGCGGACCGTTATCCGAAATAACCTTCTGTACACGTCCTACTACTGATAGAAAATCTCTTACAAACGCTCTTGATACTGTTCTTGCTGTTGCTTTCCTTAGTGGAAAAAATGTTACAAATTTGGATGTTAGTTCTACAGCTACAAAAATATAACTATAACCATTATTTGTTCTGGGGATTGGACCGAAAAGATCCACTGCTGCCATGTGTCTTAACTTGACCGGTATGATGGGATACAATGGTGGAATGTGTGACACTGTTGATGATTTAGCTTTTTGACATATCTTGCATGATGCTATTACTTTTCTTATGTGTTTTTCCATGTTATTAAAGTGGCAATTTTGTCGCAGAATCAGAAAGCATTTCCTCGCTCCGTAGTGTCCATAACTTAGATGTGTATACCATATCAGTTTATTTACGATCCCTTCCGGAATGCATAAAAGCCAATTATTACCGTCTCGGTATGATCGAATAAAGAGTATATTTTGATGTACAGTGTAATGAAGTCTGACTTTAGCGTTACTTCTGTCTTTCCAAAGCGTTACAATCTCTTTCAGTGTTTCATCTTTCTGCTGTTCTCTCTCTATATCCTGTAATGCTGCTGATATAAAGTTTTCGAAAGCTACTTGTTTAATATACATAATACTATGGTTGTTGTAGCAAAAGGTATTTTCTTTCTCCATGCGTTTATTGTGAATGGACCTCGACAATGCGTCGGCAACAGTATTCTGCGTGCCTGGAATGTGTATAATGGTAAAATCAAACTCTTGTAAGTATAATTTCCAGCGGCTTAATCTATCGTGCGTAAGTTTTGCTGACAATAAAAACTGGATTGCTCGGTGATCGGTATATATTGTTGTATGTCGGCCATATAGAAAATGACGGAATCGCTTAAAAGCGTAAATTACACATAGTGTCTCTAATTCTGTTACAGAATAATTGCGCTCTGCTGGAGAAAGTATCCTGCTTGCAAAAGCAATGTGTTTCACGACTGTCTTATCTTCTTCCTTTATTTCTTAGAAAATATGTACTCCTAGTGCTGTGGTTGAACTATCTGTTGCAACGGAAAAGTTTTGTGTTGGGTCAGGGTGTGATAACAAAGGTGCTTTTAATAATGCTTCTTTCAAGTTCCCGAATTCAGCTTCAACGTCTTCATTCCATGACCAAAGTGTGTTTTTACTTGTAAGCTGGTATAGCAAGGGCGTGTCTAATGCTTTGTAGTGGATAAATTTTCTAAAATAATTGATAAGACCTAAAAAGCTCCGAAGTTCCTTTTTGTTTGTTGGCACGTCGATGTCTTTCAGTGCTTGCAATTTGTCAGGGTCTGGTGCGATACCTGTTTGTGAGATAATGTGCCCTAGAAATTTTATTGACGCTTTACCAAATTCAGATTTACGCAAGTTTATAGTTATACCATTCTGCTCGAATGTATTCAGTAATTGTTGAAGAGTATGATTGTGTTGTTCCCAGTTTTCTGCTGCAATTAAAATGTCATCGACATATGTAGTAATTTTGTTTTTCAGATCTTGTGGTAGAATAGTATTCATGCCTCGTATAAAGGCGGCAGACGAAATCGTTAGTCCAAACGGAAGTTTACAAAATTGATAGCATTCCCCAAAGCAAAGGAATGCCGTATATTTTCGGCAATTTGGGTGTAGTTGGATTTGCCAAAACCCTGATTTGAGGTCGAGTGTAGTATAAATGGAGGTGCCATGAAATTTTTGCAGTAACTCTTCTAACGTCTGTGGTCGGTCGGTTTCTGTAATGATTATTTTATTAACTTGACGTGAATCTAAAACTAAACGTAGTGATCCATCCTTCTTTTCAACAATGTGTAGTGGATTTATATATTGGCTGGCTGTTGGTTCTATTATTCCTTGATCGATCATTGCTCGTAATTCTTTCTTAACTGCTTTTGTGTGTATGTGTGGGATTGGATAATGCTTTGCTTTGAAAGTCTCGTGTGGTTTCACCTGAAATTCGTACATAAATCCTGTCATTGTTCCTGGAACATTGGCAAAAACTGCTTTGTGTTGTACCAGAATATTTTCAAGTTCTGTGCGTTCTGCGTCGCATTTTGCTACACTATTGTCTACCTTGCGTGTAATTGTCTCGAACATATTGTACTCCTGTTCCTCTACCAAGTCATTATTAAGTGTGTTCGTGTATAGTGCGATATAACAATCGTTATCTTGAGAATCAGTAATAATCTCGATCCTGTGCATATTTTGTTCTTCGGAGGATACTGTGTTTTGAAATCTTACGATCACTTCCCTGTTTTCCTTTTGTAGTGTGAGGTATGACGATTTGAAGTCAATCTTCGCATCGTACTGAACAAGAAAATTTATTCCTAATATCATGTCTGTTGTTAAATTCGGAACTATCCAACAATCACTGTGGAACGTTTCCCCTGCAAAAACAAATGTTAATTGTGTCTGTCTTTTAACTTCAATGCCTTTTCCTGCAAAAGCTCCCTTGACCTTCGTTCTGTTTAAAGGAAATACTGGGTAATCATTATTGCTATTGCATCTGTTAAATGTGTCTTCGTTAATTACGCACATAGGTGAACCTGAATCAATTATCGCTAAAATATTGTGCGACTGTAAATTTATCTCTATTATTGGGTGATATATTGTTTTCTGTAGGATTGGTTTTTCCTGTAACAATGTGTCTCTCACGTCGTCAAATGTAATGGCATTTTCGGTCGTTATGTTTTCTCTGTGTGATTTCATAGTATCGACATTAAGAGATTCATTGCAGGTTTTCTCTAGTCATAATTCTTCCGATATGTGATTTTCAGCTTGGGAATTTGGTATGTGTTCTATCAACTGTACAGTTCTGCCGTTTTGATTATTAGCAGTGTCTGGTGGATGAAATCTGGTGTCTGGTACATTCATACGGTAACGCAGCTGTTGGGCCCTGTTGTAGTTTCCGTTAAAATTGTCATTGTGGAACGTCCTCGGCGGTCTGTGTTCGTTTTCTTTTCTCCTGTCGTTATAACTGTGACTGTACGGCAGCCCACCTGCACCCCGTAGAAACGTTTGTTTTTGTTCATTTTGCGGTCGACCCGCGTAATGGCCTTCCCCGGTCGCATTATCTGAGCGATGATTCATATGGAAATTTGACCTATTCGGTTGCGTGTTAAGTCTCGGATTCTGTTGCTGTCCTGAATATAAATTTACCGTGTCACTATAATGTTTTTCATTACTCCTGTTTTCGTTGTCATTTTCGCTGCGAAAGCGTTTACTCGGATTGTTATTACCAAATCGTGTTTGTTCAAAAGTACCTGACTTTGTTTGTTTTCCGTTCTGTCGTGAAAAATTTTTGTTAACAAATGCGTAGTCTGCCTGGTGTGCTTCTAATAGTTGTAAGATGTCTCTAAAAGCGGATACATTGTCCTTTTGTTGCCCTGTCAGTAATGACACTTTCAAAGCTCTGGGCAGTTTTGAAATGCAAAGCTGTATTAATGCCGATTGACTGCATGGCTCGTTGAGGTACTGGTTCTGTTCCACCATGTACTCGAAAAATTGTGTGATTGTTGGAAAGGTAGAATTTTCAAAGTTTGGCAAACTAAGTAGCCGATCTTTGATGCTGTTTTGTGTAGTGTCAGACCAATATGCTGATAAAAATGCTTCCTCAAATGCTTCTACGGAAAAACATTGTCTAGCAATTGGTCGCATTCGTCGTGCTGGTTCTCCTTCAAGAAAACTGACAATAAATTCTAACTTATGTTGTACTGGCCATGATGGTGGAAGTGCTCCCCTGAACTGTTGGATAAAATCCAACGGATGTATTTGCGCCCTGTCGTTTTTAAATGTTTTAAACTTTCTAACTGAAAGAAAATGTTTGTGATCAAAACTGTCATGTCTGTGTGTGTAAGTGTTGTCGTATTGTCTTGAATATGGATTCGGGTGTCTTTCTTCCTGGGTAAAATCTCTTACTCTCTGAAGTCTACCAACATTTTATGTATTATGGATCTGAGGCATTTTGTAACGGTGTGTGTTCTGTTGAAAATGATTATGTGCGGCGGTTTCTTGTGCGTCCGCTATCTCTTGCTGTAGAGAATTTATTTGCTGATGCAATGAATCATTATGCGATTTTAGATCTGTGATAGTTTGTTGTATATTTGTCAATGGCGTGTTATTACTATTAGAGTTCTGTTGCACTGGGACTGGTGCAGTGTCGTCTGATCTCTCGTCATTGTTAGTATCTAAAAGATCTATTCTTGTAGTGAGTTCATTGATCTTTTCTGTCAGTTCGTTTCGTAATTTACGGTTGCTTTTGGTGACTTTCTTAAACTCTGCCTTTAAATTTTCTGTGTCATGGTTAATTTCTATGTGTTCTATTTTGTCAGTTAGTGTCTGAACGTCCTCTGTTAATTTATCTTTAACATTCTGGATTTCAGTGTCTGTAGAAGTTTTCACATCGATTGTCTGTGTTTGGATTTCTGTAAGCCTGTCTTGTATTTGATTATTTGTTCCTTTGACCGTTTCGATTTCTTCCGAGATCGACTGTATGTGATTGTCTACATATGTTTTGCCCTGGGCAAACACTTTCTTTTTGTCGTCCTGACGCTGTTCAGTGATTGTTTGTACTAATTATTTTCGTTCTTTATCCTGCGATCGCACCAGTTTACGGTGACGTATCAAACAGTTTTCTGTGTGATTGTTAAAACGTTCATCAATCTGAGCGTTTTGTTTAGCAAAGTTTTCTGTCATTGTTTCCCGTATACTAACTGCAAATGTTGCTTGGTTATCGGATATTTCTTGAATTTTGTCGCGTAATTCTTGTGTTGATTGTGAACATTTTTCAGCGACTGTTTGAATTTCTACTTTGATTTCGTGTTTTAGATTTTGGTACATGTTGTCTAATTTCTGATCTGTGTGTGCGTGTTCTGCCTTAATTTCGTTTTTTAGATCTTGTGACCTTTTTTCTAATTCTTGTGACCCTCTGTTAAAGTTTTGATTCATGTCTTGTCTCATTTGTAGCAAAAATGCCATTATTGGATCCGTTTCGGATTGACTTCTGTGTGTATTTGTATTCGTTGTTAAAGGCTGTAGATCTGTGTTCATTTGAACATCCTCAGATGATTGTGACTGCGTCACGTTTTCCGTAATTTCGGAATTTTGGTCATGAGAACTGTTGGATCTGCTATGCAGGTTGTGTAGCTGTGTACCGTTTGAATCTAAATCAGTGCTTAATGGAATCTCTCTGTCTGACTGCATTGTAGTGGTTTCGTTACTGAAACTGTTATGTCTACTATGCGGAATTTGTGACTGTGTACCGTCTGTTGCATTTAATGCCAAATTATTTTGCACTACCGTTTCATTGTCTGTGGGCATTTCTGAAGTTACTTGTTCGTTAAACGCTTCCAAATTGTTACAGTTATTAAATGTCTGTTCACCTAACGTTTCAGAATCAGGGTTTTCACACGTATTATTACTGCCTATTCCAGAAAAGAATCTCTCGTCAGTATTTTGTACAGTTTTATCAGTTTGAGAACGAGTAATTATTCTGCGGGACATTGTCTATAATCATCACACGCAAGAAAATATATCACTGTTCAAAGCGGATTCAACACTGAACAAACACTTTTCAACGCCGAATCAATAAAGCAAACAGAATTGCCGATGACCTGTGAATAAAAGTTATACACTTTAGTATATGCGTTGCGCCACTTAACAGTAACTTATTCACACTATTATCAAAGTCAGTATATTCATATCCACAGTAGATTCACTAAAATGTCGTACTGAATGGATATCGCCAAGTGAAACCTTCCCGTCTAATATTGGATGAACGTTTGCTTGCTGACTGAACGCTGCGTCTCTTAAAATCTTTTAACTGCTGCTCTGTCAAGACTACCTGCTGATTATTACGACGAAACATAAAATGTGTTGTCGCCGTGGCCCTCAGTCGTTACCTGAAATTATTAAGACTGATTCTTACCTTTAATTATTTATACTGGATCGCCATCTGACTGCTACAGCAAACTGTGGAATGAATATACATACTTCTCTTTAACATAATTATAAGCTGCTGGTGGAGTTTCATAATACTTTGTGACTGGAATTCTTTAAGCTGAAGTTAATTTAGATTTGATAAAAGCTGAAGCTCAGTTTAGACTTTTCTTTTAAGATAACAATAAATTCCGTAAAGCATTTACGTGAATGATTTTGGGATAGAAAATTCTTAATGCATTTAATCTGGTAGAAGTTAACTATATTCTGAGAACGATCTTGACAAACAATTACAAGGGGTATAGTTCTTTACAAAAATTCTTAAAAAGTAGCGTTGCGCTACATACCTAATTTTCCATCAAAATTACATAACTATATTCTGAGAACGATCTTGACAAACAATTACAAGGGGGATAGTTCTTTACAAAAATTCTTAAAAACTAGCATTGCGCTACATATAGCGAGTGGCTGGCGAGCACACCGCTTCTTTCAAAGTGTTAATTCATACCTCGCTTACAGCGACCTCCTCTCATGTCTCGCTAGCTACGACTGCCTCGTCTCACATCTTACTCGCAACTGCTCGCTTCCAACGCTCAATGCTACAAAAGTGCGGTCTCGCCGCCAACAATGGTTTCTGGTGCAGACAATCCCTGCTACCATTACAGATGTATTACTGCGTGCTGTTTCCCGCTCTTTCTCAAAATGTATCTATGCGCGGTTTCCCGCTCTTTCTCAATAATACACAATGCAATTTAATTAACAAAACAATTTAAATAAGAAACAGTTCAGATAATTACATGGTAAAACAGTTTAAATACGCCTATTACATAATTACACAGGGAAAAGCAATTTAGGACTATTGTAGGTGAATATCTAGCACACTCAAGAACAAACAGAAACGGTGAAAGACTGATCAATATGTGTAAAATGTTCCAGTTAAAATTCATGACCACACATTTCTGCAAACTACCAAGAAAAGCCAAAACTTGGAGACATTGAAATCCAAACCTAGGAGAATTTCAACTGGATCACACATACATATCTAAAAGACATAACATGGAAAATTATGAATGTTACAATAGTCAGAGATGGGGAATTTGACTCAGACGATTATTTCTCTAAGATTAAAATAAAATTTCTCCCATCTAAAACAAAAAAAGGCGACCAAGAAAGTGATCAGATACAACACCACTACAGCTAATATTACAAAAGAAAAAATAGGAAAATTTAGACAAGAAATGGAGACAAGTAAAGAAGGCGATGGGTGTGAACTCCACATGCAAATAACTCAAGCAGCAGAAAAAACTTAAGGATTGTCTGAGAATAAAGAGAAGACATGGTGGAATGAGGAGTGTGAAGAAGCACTAGTACAAAGAGCTCAAAAATAGAGAAAATTGAGATGTTCGAAAAAAGAGGAAGACCTTGAACAATTCAGACAACAAAGAAAAGAAACATAAAAAATAATCCAGAAAATCAAAAGAAACTTTGAAAAATTCTCAGCTTACTGAAACAGAAGAAAATTTCACCAAACATAATACTAGAAATTTTACCAAAATATTAAACACATACTTAAAGGATACCAGGCACCAAGTATTTCTTTCATAGATGAAAATGGCAAAATGGGATTATATAACAAAGAAATTTGTGAAATTTTAGCAAAATTATTTGAAAAGCTGTTAAACTGTCCAGTTCCAACAGATAAATTAGAATTTCCAGTGACACCTCAAAATCTAGTGGAAGATTTCCCACCAACAAAGTTAGAAATTTATGAATCCATCAAAACACTCAAAGACAATAAAGGAAGTGGTGAAGACTCCATTACAGCAGAATTGAAGTGGTCAGAACCAAAAATCATAAAGTATCTACAACAGCTTCTTGATAACATTTGCAAAACTGAAAAGATTGCAGTTGAATGGAAAACAGCATTAATCCACCCACTACATAAAACAGGAGACAAACAAAATGCCAGTATGTACAGAGGAGTTTCAGTTCTGACAGTGGCATATAAAATATTATCAAAAATTCTCCTGAACAGAGTGGTAGATACTTTAGACAAACGACTGGGAGAATATCAGGGTGGTTTTCAAAAGGGAAGATCCTGTGTAGAACAAATTTTTAATTTAAAGTCAATAATCCGCCATAGAATGTTAACCAGAAAACCAATAATAGTATCATTTATTGATTTCAAGAAAGCATTTGATTGTATAAACAGAGAAACAATAGATAAGGTCATTAGAGAATTTAGTGTTAAATCAAAATTAGTAAAGATAATTAGTGAAACATTAACTAGTACAATATCTAAAGTCAAATGTAAGGGAGAAGTATCTCAGGCATTTGAAATAAAAACTGGTGTTAGACAAGGTGATGGTTTATCACCTTTAGTGTTTAATTGTGTCCTAGAAAAGATTGTAAGGATCTGGAAATGTGAGCTAAAAATCTCACAAAATTGAACCAATAACTCTGTTAAAGAAAACAAATGGAATCACGGTAAAGTGCTTGGTTTTTACAGATGATTTTGCAATACTTTCAGAAAACCTGACAGAAGCAGTTGTTCAGACAAACCTTCTGGAAAAAATAGCAAACAGAACTGGTCTCAAAATTTCAGCTGAAAAAACAAAACTAATCACAAATATAAAAATGCACCAAAATTCATAGAAACACAAATAGGTAAAATAGAGCGAATCAATAAATTTAAATATCTTGGAGAGACTATACAATGAATGGACTAGAAAAATCTGCAATAGATGTAAGAATGAACAAAATGGAAAGAGCATATGGTTTGACCAAAAGTATTTACAACAAGAAGTTTATATCTAGAAAAACAAAATAAAAACACTACACCACAGTGGTGCAACCAGAATGTTTATATGAGTCTGAATGCCTAACGATGAAAAATAGGAAATAATAACACAGAAAGAGTAGGGTTTGAAGTTGTTAACATAATTCTAGATAGTCAATACGAATGTAAAAAAAGAAATCGAAATATTGTACAGTATCAGGTTATCAAAGTTAGTCAAATTACCATTTCAATTTTTTCACATTTAAATAGGTTTGCAAAATAAAATATGAGAGTTCCATACTTAAGTACTTCTTGCACTCGTTATTTGCATTGTTGAGTACCAGTAGCAATTAAGCTTAGGTACGTTCGAAGAGCTGCCAGGAAGCTACTTGAAGAACCAGCAAACAGGCGCTAATGTGCATGCGTGTCATGGTTGACGTCAAGAGCCAGTGCTTGGTGTCTGGGCTCTCCAAACGCAATTTTCCTAATCGACTGTTACCCAGCAGCGAACAGCTGAATTTCTACAGATGATACTACAAGAATAAATAAAAATAATACACAAGAACAAATAAAGTGCGAACCTTACAATTATTGAAGATCCACAAACAGTGAACTATGCGATCGGCTACTGAAAGACAATCGAAAAAACTTAACTATGCACATTTGGAAAACTGGCAGCTTGACAGCGCCAGAAAATTTTCCTCGGGTAGCATCTGGCTACTTGATACTACTTGCTAGACGCTCTTGAAACAGCTGGTGCCTCACTTCAAGTAGCCAGATTTGGGACCAGATGAGCTTTGAACGTGATTACCAATCTGCACATGTGCGGTAGCCTGAATGCTACCTTTCGAACGGAAGTTTTATGTTTGTTAACAAATCTACATAGAACCAACCAATGATAGACCACGGCCAACCTCGTGCGCCGCTGTTTTTTAAGTTCTCCCTCGTTCTTACCGTCATATGTTCGTGATTTGTGAAGGACCAGAGAGATTAGAATATGATCCACAGGAAGAAAAGAACGAAATAACTACATTTTATATTATTGCACCTCATTCTCAAAACATTTTCATTAATTTTATAACCATCATCGACAGTAAATTGCTTTTAACAGGGAATTCTGCCACCATGGAATATATTCGTTACTGATGTCAAAAGTGAAACTGATGAGTAATTGGAGGAAGAATAATTCCTAGTATCCACTAAAAATTAGTATGATTTTAAGCAATTGGTAGTCTTCAACAAAAGGTACATTCAGTATCAAATCAGCTGATTCTGCACCAAGACAAATTTATACCATCGCACTTTTTTACTTGATCCCTCTTTCATCGCTGATTGTAGGCTGATTTCATGCCATTCAGGAATGTTTACGGTTGTTGCCAATCTTAGCTAAAAAAACGGTGTTGTCTGCAGTAAAATGTAGGCATTGTGACTGTATGTTGATGTGTGTGCTCTGTTGTGCGCAGTGATTGATATTATCTACAAAAATGAGCGACTTAACACTGCAACATATTTATCCATTATAGTTCGTTTCTTTTACACGCTGTAAGGTGTAGGAAAAGGAGGAGCAGATTGTCTCAGCAGCCATGTGCTATGAGCCGATCACAAGTTTCCGTTCCTTACATCCTCCACTCAGGGGCCAAGTAAAAGTGTGTTTTAAGTAATGCGAAAGCAGCTTCTGTCGTTAGCACAATATTAGCTGTGAATGCATACGTGAGCTTGATGTACACAAAGTCACCAAAAAATTAACTGTTCTTTGAAGCTGACAGTCACTCTATATGCAATTAAGACATGATATAGAGGTAAATGTGATTTCTTCCCTGAAATGCCACGGGAAGTAAGTTTAACACTAAATCAGAACCACCGTTTAGGAATTGTTGCATTCTTAAGCTTCGAAAACCATCAAGTGGTGGACAAGTTGATTAGTCAAAAAAGGCTATAATTATTGTCATCATTTGCTCTGCAGTGTTTTTAAAGAAAGACTGTGATACAGTGGATTTTAACAGCGAGGCAAAAGGTCTGTTGTTGCAACATGTATATGACTCTATGGTAATGCTAAAATAGAATGTGTGTGCCAAAATTCTCAACAGTTAGGAAGTTACTACCCATTCACAGATTTCCACAACTGAGAAAGTTATCACCTTTCAGCCTCATGCAGACCTCGGGCTACAGTATAGACAAGCCTGTCACCACAGTCAAAGGTGGTCTTTTTCTCTTTTTCTTTTCTTTCCCTGGATGGGAGCAGAGGGAGGGGGCTTCCAATACCATACTCGACACCAAATTATAAGACTGGACTGTTACAGACGCAAGTCACTAATTATCACAGCGTATCTAGTACAGTTAAATGTGGAATAAAACATCTGAAGTAAATCACAAAATTTTAGACTAGCTAGTTTCAAATAATACGGCCATGCCGCAGTGGTAATACTAGTTCCCGTCAGATGACCAAAGTTAAGCACTGTCGTGCTGGGCTAGCACTTGGATGTGTGACCATCTGGTCTGTCGACCACTGTTGGTAAGTGTGGTGCACTCAGTCCTTGTGAGGCAAACTGAGAAGCTACATATCCTTGTGGTCCTTATGTAAAATGTACATTCATGGCAATAGAATTGTTCTTCAGTCAATTTCAAATGACAGGTCTCTACATTTTTTCGATAATGTTCCACAGTAAGAACATTCTCTTCCATCCACGGATTCTTATACAAGTTCACAAAGCATCTCCATAATAACTGCGTGTTGATTGATCCTAATGGTAACACAGCTATTAATAGCAGCCCACCTCTGAACTGCTTCATTGTATTCGTTTAATCTGACTTGGTGGGAATCCCATACACTTGAGCAGCACTCATCAATGGGTGACACTAGTGTTCTAAACAAGTGGGCTCCTCTCAACCTGTGGTCTAAGCGACAACCCCTCATTACCAATCGTTCCAAATCCGTCCATCTTCCCAGAAGAAGGGACCAATAGTCCTGAAAGCTAGACACAGTTTTTTACTCAACTACTATTTTTCTCAGATACGTCTTACACTGCATTTTATAATTTTACAAAGTGCGCCATCAGCTGATCAATTAATGATAAGGCTATTAATGTGATTATTGTGAACATTAGTGTTAACCAGTACATCCATCTTGGAGTCAAAACATTATAATTAATTATAGAAGTAGAGGCTAATAAGATACACTTTCACTCTGTATGTTTTTTAATATCTTGGCATTTCCAGTTTCACGCCTGATGTCTACCAGCAAGTTGTTAAAGATTTTTGTATCAGAATGTAAAATTCAATTCTGCATCCTAGGAAGGTACACATACTCTACAAGCAAAATATTTTCACTTCCAGTAGTTTGCGAACTGTTCATTTTACTGATAATCTTGAAGTCATACTTATTATTTACAGCAAATACCATTAGGGAGTAAATACGAGGGTTATGCAGAAAGTAAGCTCCGATCGGTCAGAAACGTAAACCACATTGAAAACCAGAAACGTTTTTTTGAAACATTTAGGTACATCTTCCACCTACTTCTCTATATAGTCGCCACTCCAACTTCGAGTTTTTTCATAGTGTTGTATCATCTTTCCAATTTCCTCGTCATAGAAAGCAGCCACCTGTGCTTTTGGCCACTTACCTGCACTGGTCTGCAGCTCGTTGTATGTGGAAAAATTGTGTCTTCAGAGCCAGTGGTTCTTGTCAGCAGAGATGAGACTCAGGGGGAGCCAATTACGGACTGTATTGTGGGTGATCAAGCACTTCTCATCGGAAACGCTGCAGGAACGTATTATTGACCCTGCAGTGTGCGCCCGAGAATTGGCATGAAGAAGGAACTGATCAACATTTGTGTTATGTGAGCTGCATGACACAGGTGAAAACTCTAACCAGGCCCTCATACTCGGCGGGAGACGCTATTCCCTACACAACTTTACGTGCTCACTGTTCACTCAAAACTGAAAAGAGCGACGTGACACGATCGACGGGCATACTTGAGACACTCCCCAACACATCTGTGCAAAGCTTTACCGGATTTTCCTACTGGTTTCCATTTCGCAACTTATCGGAACTTACTTTCTGCACAATCCTCGTATATTAACTTGTAAGTGTAAGAATCTCAAGGAGCCTGAAGAAGCTTCTGTAAGATGTTCAGCTATCAGTTGTACACAATAATCTTTCTCAAATGATTAAAAAGTTCTTGGATAACTTGTGACAAAGTTGAATAAAGATAACTGTCATCATGGGCTAAGTCTGACTGTCATGAAAATTGCGAGGCTCACACTTTTATGCCCAGTGGGTGGCATCTGACTGGCTACATTACATCATGATGGCATGGAGATGGCTTTTGCTATGGTCTGTTTATCAAACACTAGGATATCGTCAGGGGTGCTCCAGGTAGGTGTAACTGGACCGCTATTATTTTCTATGTACAAGCTGCATTTACCCGATTATAAGACGAGTTTTTTTTTTCAAATTCGTCAATCGAAAAAAATTCAGGGTCACCTTATATTCACAGATTAAACTATTGCTGCTGGGTCAACATTTCGAAGTTATTTAATATACTATGTAGGGGTAGCCTTACATTTATAGGGGTCATCTTACATTTAGAGATGAAGCTTAGGACCTTGGGGTCATGTTTATATTTATTTTGAACAAGTCGGATTGGCAGGGCTCAGATAAAGTTTAATTCGCGTTCCAACAACTACATGATTTCTCAATACGCCGATGCGCTCAATACATTATCGACTTGGCTTATCTGATTAAAATTTGGCAATTTTGTGAAAAACAGGAGAAAATTGCATTAAATTCTATCATGTTGCAAATGGTTGTTGCACCTGAAAAGGATTGCGTTACACATTCTCAAACATGTATCGTTATGGTGTAAAAACATCAATGAGGCTTTTTAAGTAAATGTTGTCCTCGATAAAACATTAGTTGATACAGAACCCAGACCAATATTTTATTTGGATATGATAAACTGTAATGAATTACTAAGTGGATTGCAAATGAGAAATTCAATCACTGTTTGCTTATTGGAGTAGCTGGTTACTGGGTTTAGTACATGGTGACATTATGTTGAAACGAAAAGCAAATTAATCGAAATTAAAATGTCTAACAAAAGAAATAATATATATCAAACAGACTGTTATTGTTACAGTGAGAATAAATTCCAGTGGCAACACTGTCGTCGGTCTATGTTAGACTGTGCCATAGTGGGGATAGTACCAACAGACTCACTAGATCGCAGGACGAGCGAAAGTTTGAGAATGGGAGTGAATCGTATGGTATTTGCTGTCTTTTATTTACGAATTAGTTTGTGTTGTAACATACGAGCTGCACACTAGGACCTATTGCAGTCTGTTTTTCACAGTAGCTCAGTCTCAGCGATACGAAAGGATTGGAAGGGGAAAAGTGACATCTGCTTGGCTGAGAGCTATGATGATTGTTGGAAGGGAGCGCTGAGCGAGCAGCAAATTTCGTCGTAATCCCAACCATGGGAATCTGTACCAATTAGTTAGTTGGTTGTGTGTTCCATTGATCAATTGCACGGTACGGCAGCCATTATTATGTGGAACGGGTCAAGTGCACAAGAAATGCACATATGAAACAAAATTTTTTAATATATATATATATATATATATATATATATATTTAAAAAATTTGTTTCATATGTGCATTTCTTGTGCGCTTGACACGTTCCACATTATATATATATATATATATATATATATATATATATATATATATATATATATATATATATATATATATATATTAAAAAATTTTGTTTCATATGTGCATTTTTTCTTGTGCACTTGACACGTTCCACATAATAATGGCTGACATACCATGCAATTGATCAATGGAACACACAACCAACTAATATATATATATATATATATATACACTTCACAATTAGTATTTCTATTATTTAACCCATTCCCTTAAATGGCACAAAATGCATACGCTGTATTTGTAGATTTATTTATTCATATTCAAGAATTCATCTGTGGTATAGAAGGAGTTGTCAAGGAGATATGATTACAATTTATTTTTGAAGCTATTACTGCTGACTGTCAGACATTTTATTTCATCTGGTAATTTGTCTAAAATTTTTATAGCAGCATATTTTGCCCCTTTCTGTTTCAAAGATAGGTTGAGTAATAGATAACGTAAGTCTTCCTTTTTTCTGGTATTATAATCATGAATGTCACTGTTGTTTTTAAACTGGTCCATGTTGTTGAGAACAAATTTCATTAATGAGTAAATGTATTGTGCGGCTGTTGTAAGAATTACTAATATTGTTAAAGATGCCTACAAGATGTGCGACTATGAACCCCACATATTATTTTAACCATTTTCTTTTGAGCAGTGAATACTTTTTGTCTAAATGTTGAGTTACCTCGTTAGCTTACTAATTTCTATATCCTCAACATTGGCAATCATTCTGATTGCAAAAGTTGCTGAACCTAGTCGCTTTAGAAGATCCAAAATACGAATTTTCCAATCAAGATTCTCATCTACATGTACATCCAAAAATTTAGTATGCTCTACCCTGTCTACTGCCTTCTGTTTATGTGTTATATTTATTGAAGGAACTGTACTTTTTAAGGAGAAATTTGTATTTACTGTGTTTTTTTTTCAAAGTTTAGAGCAAGCCCATTTGCAGAAAACCAATTAATGACTTTTCCAAAGACCTTATTTGTATAATTTTCTATTCGAATTTCTTTTACTGGATTAATAATGATGCTTGTATCATCAGCAAAGAGTGTCAGTTCAGCTTCCTGTTTCAGATAGGAATGGAAGTCGTTCACATATATTAAGAACAGGACCCATGATTGAACAATGTGGAACACCTAATGCAATTTCACCCCAGTAGATGAAGTGGCAAACGTATTTAAATCACTTGAGTCATATAACGAAACTTTTCACTTCCATTCTGGAGGTATGGCTTAAACCACTCGTATGCTATTCCATTTATACTAAAGAATTGTAATTTCTGTAACATAATGTCATGGTTCACAGAGTCAATGCTTTGGACAAGTCACAGAAAATTCCTATTGGTGACATTTTACTATTTAAAGACTCTGTTATGTGGAGAGTGAAATTGTATATTGTTGTCTCGGTGGAACAGCATTTTTGAAATCCGAACTGTGATTTACTAAGTATCCCTTACTGTTGAGATGTCTAACTACTCTTGAGTACTTTACTTTCTTGATGATTTTTGAAAATGCTGTAAGGAAGGATACCGGCCGATAATTATTGATGTCTGTGGTGTCTCCTTTTTTGTAGAGAGGCCTGACAATGTCACATTTTAACCTGTCTGAGAAAATACCTTGAATTAGTCATGTATTACATATGTGAATCAGAACATCAGCTGTAATTGCTTCACATTGTTTTAATATCTTATTAGAGTTGTGTTCTACTCCAACAGAACATTTATTTTTCAAAGATTTAATAATTTTACTTATTTCACAAGAGTTTGTTAGGTGAAACTTAATCTGGCTAAATTTTTTTCAAAACCAACTCTTCCATGTACTGTCTGGCTTTTTATTTGAACTGTTCTCAGCAATTTTTTCTCCTACATTTAAGAAATGGTTGTTAAATTCATTAGCTACTTGTGTACTGTTGGTTAGGATGGTCTTGTTCTCTTTAATAGTAATAATACCTACCCCAGTGGTTACTTTTCCTATCTCCCTTCTAGCACTCCATTTTAATTTATTGCCGGAGTTGATAATTTCTTCTCTAACATACATATTTCTTGATTTCCTTACAACATTTCGCAGTATGTTGCAATAATTTTATAGTGTGAAACTACTTCTGGATCTTTACTATTTCTTGCTGTCTCATACAGTTTTCTTTTTCTTTCTGAAGGACTTTACTACCTGTAGTAATCCAAGGTTTCTTTGAAAAGTGTATTGTGTTACATTTAGTATTTTTCTTTGGGAAACAATGTTCAAAAAGGGATATAAATGTATCCAAAATATGTTGCATTCATCATTAGCATTTGGCTCATTATATGCATTTTGTCTCTTTACTAACCTATATCACATTCAAACTGTGGTTTGCATGAAATAATTCTTAGACTGACTCGGACTGACTGTAAAACTGGATAAATACTCAACAATAATAGTCATTTCTGCAGTAGGCAGTAGAAATCTAGCTGGGAGGCAGTGGTATATTTAAGTGTTTCTTGCTGCAATGTTGTCGAGGGTCGCCGTGACGTATGATGGAAAATTATAGAGGTTTGCATTAGCTGGTTCTAAACAAACAATGTGAAGGGGGCGGGTGGGCCATATGTTTGGAAACAAGAGTCTGTAAATACTCATGTCAGTATGGAAGCAAAATCCGATAGGCACCCAGGAAAAAAAAAGCTGTGTCCTCAGTTTCCACCATAATGGTAGCTTCAGAAATAGCAGCACATTCAGGAGAAACTGCCAAACATATATTACAATGAAGAGACAAATTTCACATCTGTGCTATTAGGATGATGATGGTGACGATGATTAAAAACGTGATACCACAGACTAATGGGTTAGTAAACAAAAATGGTCGTAAAGAAAACAGCCTGCTAATTAAAATATCCATTTCTTTTTGTTTATTTTATTTCTCCTAGTTTTACCACATGTAGAAAATCAATAAAAGGCACAAACTTACAATAGACATAATGTTAACTTTTTGGCAAATACTTAATGCCAATAAAACAATTTGTAATGTTGATTAGTTAGAATATGAAGAAAATAAATTTTTATCAAGGAGCCTATTAAAAAAAGGGTGGTCGCTTATATTCAAGATCATTTTATACTTGGGTAGATACAATAAATGATCTGGCAGGCAGGATGAGCAGTAATCTGCAGATGTTTGCTGATGATGGTGAAGTATATGGGAAAGTGTCATCATTGAGTGACTGTAAGAGAATAGAGAAGACTGGATAAGATTTATAGTTGGTTTGGTTAATGGCAGGTACCTCTAAATATAGAAAAATGTAAGTTAATGTGGATGTGTAGGAAAAAACCTGTAATGTTCAGATACAGCATTAGTAGTGTGCTGCTTGACACAATCATGTCAGATATTTAGGCCTAATTTTGCAAAGTGATATGAAATTGAATGAACATGTACGGACAGTCGTAGGAAGGGCAAACGGTCAACATTGTTTTATTGAGAAAATTTTAGAAAAATTCAGTGTATCTGTGTTTTGTTTATTTTTTATTTATGTCCTGAAATCATCAAGGTACATGTATCTTAGATGTTGGACACAATTTCATTAATGACTTAAATGTTTGAAGAGATTTTGGGGTTGCTGTTAATCGTTGTAAGTTTCACTTGGTACTAATTGGTAAACAGTTTCAGCTGGACATCATCACTGCTTTTCTCAATCTATTTTGTGTTTAACCAAGAATATTTTGAACAGACTGATGGCGTTGCCATGGGCAGTCCCTTGTCTTCCCTAGTAGCTAACTTTTTTGTGGAGGATTTTGAGGAAATAGCACTTGAATTAGCAGTTCTTAATCCAACTACTTTTTAGAGGTATGTGGATGATACTTTCTTAGTGCGGCCCCATGGAGAGAATCTTCGCTCAGGAGCCAATATTGACATTGTGGGGTTGCGTAAATACCGATCTTATAATTAATAGGTAACCTACATAAATTCGTATGTTTTGAGTCCTCAACAGACCATCTACAGTAATTGCGCGGTAAGTTTGCCACCCGCCCAACTAGTAACCGTTAAAAGTCGACGCCGTTCAGAACACTTCATGTAGACTGTTCTCTATTTCAAATTGCTGGCGCCCTCAAACTCCAAAGTTCTGGCATTGTAGTTGCCTGACGAAGTATTGTTGTGATGTCTGTATAAGCGGACGATTAATTGGTAATAACAGTAATTGTACTTCTACTTAGATGCATTATGCATCATGAAACACGTCACAAATGTTTACTTCCTACTCATTACGTTGTATTACGACGGCCTTTTTATGTTCCTAGCTACAAATAAATTTCGTTGAAGATTAACCATCTCTGGAACGTAAATTCACGAATCCATGTTCTGTGACAAAATATGAGTAATTATTAAGCATAAGAATAACCGTGGGATGAAAATAATGATGAACTGGAAATATAAATCACAACCACACCAAGTTTCAGGCACTTTTATCACTGGATCAGTCAGTGCAGCCCATGAGGATAAAATATTCTAAGTGACCTTATAATTGTTTCTCTCGCAGTTCCTTGGATCACAAACTTATGGAATGCCACAATACTAACTTCAACAAAAAAACTTCTTTGGAGAACAAGTGTATTCCGCTCATTAAATACAAATGCGTATACGTTTATTTACCTCAATTTTAATGGTTCCAAATATCCATCTACATAGTATTAGGCCCTACATCAGTGGTTCCCAAACTTTCTCCGACCATTTCTCCTCCGCTGCCCCCCCCCTTTCGCTGCACAACCACCATTTAATTAGCTTTAGCGCCTACCTAAGAAGTAAAACCAACTACGTTAAAAATATGCACTATACTCTGCAACGCCTCAAAATGACTATACTCTCTGTTTGGTGATTTCCCTAAATCGCTTCGGCCAAATGCCACGATGGTTCCTTTGGAAAGGCAGTGCCGATTTCCTTCCCCATCCTTCTTTATCAGATGGGACCGATGATCTCGCTGTTTGATCTGCTCCCCCAGATCAACCAACCAATATATGTTTGTAAATCACTTGATTGCTGGATTCCTTATGTCTGAACTGACTGAAACTGCAAGATTTCAGACTACCAGTGCTTTGTGTCCTACTACTCTAATAGTAACAATGCTGTGTACTATAGTTACAGTTATGTTGTACTGCCAGTTAGTTCATTTATCTGTTTTAAAGTGAGTAAGGGAGGAATTTCTTGTCTATTCCAACAACTATTTGCAACTTGTAAAAGACATTTACATTCGACATTTAGTAATTGTTATATACACACTATGTGATCAAAAGTATCCGGACACCTGGCTGAAAAGTTCGTGGCGCCCTCCATCGGTAATGCTGGGATTCAGTATGGTTTTGGCCACCCATTAGCTTTGATGACAGCTCCACTCTCATAGGCATACGTTCAATCATGTGCTGGAAGGTTTCTTGGGGAATGGCAGCTCATTCTGCACGGAGTGCTGCACTGAGGAGAGGTATCGATGTCGGTGGGTGAGCCCTGGCACGAAGTCGGTGTACCAAAACATCCCAAAGGTGTTCCATAGGATTCAAGTCAGGACACTGTTTAGGCTAGTCCATTACAGGGATGTCATAGTCGTGTAACCACTCCGCCACAGGCCATGCGTTATGAACAGGTGCTAGATCGTGTTGAAAGATGCAATTGCCATCGCAGAATTGCTCTTCAACAGTGGGAAGCAAGAAAGTGCTTAAAACACCAATGTAGGCCCGTGCTGCGATAGTGTCTAGAGTCACGTAAAACAAGGGGAGTAAGACTTCTCCATGAAAAACACGATCACACCATAACACTACCACCTCCGAATTTTACTGTTGCCACTATGCATGATGGCTGATGACGTACACCGGGCATACGCCATACCCACAGCCTGCCATCGGATCGCAACTTTCTGTGCCGTGACAACAGTTTTCCACCATTGAATCGTCCAATGTTTACGCTCCTTACACCAATCGAGGCGTCGTTTGGCATTTACCGGCGTGGTGTGTGGCTTATGACCAGTCACTCGATCATGAAATCCAAGTGTTCTCACCTGCCGGATAACTGTCATAGTACTTGCAGTGGCTCCTATGTGATGGTCTGGATAGATGTCTGCCTATTACACATTACGACCTTCTTCAACTGTCGGCGGTGTCTGTCAGTCAACAGACGAGGCCGGCCTGTACGCTAACAGTGGACCTATGAATGTTTAAGAGTGTGGAAATCTCGCGTACAGATCTATGACACAAGTGACACTCAATCACCTGACGACTTTCTAAGTCCGTGAGTTCCACGGAGCGGCCAATTCTGCTCTCTCACGATGTCTAATGACTACTGAAGCCACTGATATGGAGTACCTGGAAGTAGGTGGCAGCACAATGCACCTAATATGAGAACAGAATGTTTTTTGGGGTGGCCGGATACTTTTGATCACATAGTGTGTGTCTCACTTTTACCGTCTTCAACAGGTGGTATAAGGCGGAAAGTATGTGTGTAGTGAGTGGAATCTGTCAGGAATCCGTGGTCTCCATTGGACAGTGTCATGCATTACCACTAGTAATTGAGAAAAACGTAATTGTTGATAAGTTATGTAATTAGTATTAGTGTTTAACAGCTCTTTGAAAACTATTAATAGGGACTGATGACCACAGATGTTAAGTCCCATAGTGCTCAGAGCCATTTTTAAGCCAAAACTATTAATATGCTTCTAAAAATAATTTAGTTTCTTGAGGGAAACATAATCAAATCCTTTTGGGTTTTATCTCACAGAAAATTTCATTTTAATTCTCGGTGGGTTATTATACTCAAGTTGGGAGCCACTGGCCTACATGAATCTCAGCATCCCTGAACGTCGTACACTAATCGAATATACATATATGATGTGTACTTTTGGGAGCAAACAGAACTGCATCATCCACGTACCAGTGCCGATACCGGAAAGAGTCAAGACTGAAGACAAAAAACTCTGATGATGTGCTCTACAAATAATACACGAAATTCAATCAGTGGTGTAATGTTAAAAGTTCTAGCAGTTTCTGTGCTTCAGTGATTAATTACCAAATAAAATACATTAATATTCAAGAAGATTAGTAAATTGTGCATACATGTTATACACAGCAGCTGATTGGTACGAGCCATGCAACCCCATCCGTTGTCAATATTGGAAGAAACAATGAAACATTCACCCTCCATACCCTCTGACTCCACAGTAGCTACATTACCATTCCACCCCTTAGGGGTGAGCGGTCAACTTCACTTAGCACATGGCAGAATTCGCCAACATCAATTTACATAACGCACATCTTAAACTATTACTGCCGCTGTTAAGTATTTTTGTTCGTTACTAAGTAAGAAAACTACTCTATTAAGAAGCCCTTAACGTTAGTAGAAGTTCTGGATTCGGCTGTTACTTGTTCGATGTATGTCATTATACAATACAGCTGACATCCGCGATACTTCAGAGGGTAGCTTTCTATCTACATTTTCAGTGTCCATATTTTATCAACTGGCTCATCAGTGGCAAGGTAGAGGTTCAATAATGTTGCGACAACGCTCCGTCATTTTTTATTACAATTATCTGAGTAGAAAGGTTCAAACACTTCATGTTTCGCCAACTTAGGTGGGGACAAAACAACGACACCATCATTCACTTCTTGCACTGCGTCACTGTTTGAAAAGGTGACCTCTATATATTCAGTGCGTGGCCATTCTTACATGGAATCAGATGAAAATGTGGCATTGATCCCCAAGGCCAGAGTCAAGTGAAGTCCATTTATTCTTGTCTCGTGTGAACAGGCCATGTTTAAAGGCCGGAGTAAATTTCATTCTTCTAAGTCATACAAGAAAATGCTTTCTTTTATTGTTAGGTCAGCAAAGTGGTCACGATTCTTTGAAGGAAAAACAAGAGCCACAGAACACAGTACCTTTATAACGGACCATATTCTTCGTAGTGTAGATAGTAGGTCAATGGAAGGAGCAGACGAAACAACAACGTCTACCAGACCTTCAGGAACGTGAGCAGCTCTACCATGTGTCTATTCTTCTGCCCAAAGGCAGATGCAAGGACTTGTAGATTCTGGTCCGTGAGGATGATGGTTCCAGGGAGAACTACAGCCAATTTCTCGCTGTCAATCTTCTCGGACCGCCATCTGGCCAACAATATATTTCCGAGGATGAAGGTGATTTTTAAAGCGAATGTTTTTTTATTACACACATTTCCTGAAAGTGGATTATTTTCTGAACTTCGATCACAATAGGTCGTTGTCAACACAAGACCATGTGCCCTCAAATATTGTTGCAACATCATCAAGTCATTATTTACTTCATTACTTAATTATGGCAGTAAAATAAAAACTTCGCACTTTCATAATTTCGGAGAAAACAACCAAGACTTCAACGAACTTTTAAAAATATTGTTGAACAAAAAGTCACGAATGTAGCTGAGTTTCAGCGTTTGAAAGTGTATTTTACTTCTCCCGAAAAATTTCAATTTTTGGACTCTGTTGTATTTTCTCTTTTTCCCTTCTCTGGCACTTGTTGTTTGACATGGGTCCCTTCTTGTCTGTTCCACAATGTAGTGATCATCTATTACTGTAGTTGACCGTGGTTGAGCTTTTTTAGGGCAGCAGTGTGTGTGGTTTGGGATGCTGCCCATACACGTGCAACAATGCTGAGAACAATACCTAACTCCTGCGCCACACTCGCCACACTTCGTCCTTCTTCCAGTGACCCGGTGATTCTCCCCCCTGTGAAATCATCCAGATGTTGCCTCCAGGACATGTCGTACCGAAGAGCACCACCACGGACCACTGTAACCGCTCGCTGATTGACTCGCGTTGTCTTTTTCCTGTTGCTTCAAGTGCCACATGTTGTGCGGCGAGTCCCATTTGTTCAAAATGGCCCTGAGCACTATGGGACTTAACTTCTGTGGTCATCAGTCCCCTAGAACTTAGAACTACTTAAACCTAACTAACCTAAGGACAGCACACACATCCATGCCCGAGGCAGGATTCGAACCTGCGACCGTTGCGGTCACGCGGTTCCAGACTGTAGCGCCTAGAACCGCAAGGCCACACCGTCCGACTGTCACCTTTGTCGCTCCAGTCACGCCGACCTCAGGCCGTGTGACGTCCAGCTCTCTATGCACGACTGGAAGGCCTCTGGCAACATGCTCCCGCATGCTTACTTATTAAAGCTCACGAAACTGCTGTTGGTTTTTATGTTTTTAAGTGTACACCACAGAGAAGTAATTAAATGATTACAGTATTCAGTGAAAGTAACTGAAATATTGTCTGGTATTGTAACACTATTAGTGTACATACACGTCTTGAAGTTACTATATGACTTTTGCTAATACAAAACAAGCTGTAGTGATTCTCAATGAGTCATGCAGCTTAACCGGTTTTCTTTTTTTTTTTTTTTTTTTTTTTTGCCTAACTTTCTTAACTTTGGAAGTATATACATTGTGTTAGTAGTTTGTTAAATTTACACTGAGCCCACACAGTATTTTAATTGACACAGTATTGGATTTAACACAGTAATTTAGTTTTCTCAAGTTTTAAGACACTGTAATAGCTTTCCAAGACAGTCGGAGCTAATGGTTATTTGTGTAAGATTTGTGCTACTTTAATTAGATTCTGCCGGCCGGTGTGGCCGTGCGGTTCTAGGCGCTACAGTTTGGAACCGCGTGGCCGCTATGGCCGCAGGTTCGAATCCTGCCTCGGGCATGGATGTGTGTGATGTCGTTAGGTTAGTTAGGTTTAAGTAGTTCTAAGTTCTAGGGGGCTGATGACCTCAGAATTTAAATCCCATAGGGCTCAGAGCCATTTGAACCATTTTTTTAAAATTAGGTTCTGGTACAGTCAAACTTTTCAAGTTAAAGACATTCACAATATTTTTTTGCATCATTTAACTTTCAGGTGGATGTTTTAATGTAAGTACTGGCTTCTGTCTCAGCTGTGCGTACTTCTCTGCCACAAACTGTAGTAAAGAAGGAGGAGGACAAGCATATAGGAAGAGAGGGTGTTTATTAATGGTCAATCTGCAGTGTGTCATTGTGTCTACAGATACTGATAACCTATTGGTTATCTAGGTCATAGTCTAGGTATACTGAAACCATTACAAGAATTAAATGGCTAGCTGTTGTGTACAAGAAACAGCTCTCACGTATTTATTCTTTTTTTAACATAAAGTAGTTAACTGCATTACTTTCCTTTTATGAAACAAAGTAGCTGTTTCAAAATTACTTTGTGAAGGCGACCGACTATGTAAATTAATGAGACTGATTAATCGATTTACTCAACTGCACAGAAATAATTAATAAACTGAGATTTTGAGGAAAAAAAAAAAGGAAAGCGAGGTAGGTAGTTACATCTGACTTTTTATAGTAGAGTTGGGATAGAGTGGTTAGATCAAGACGAAGTTTTGTCCAATCGGATCCGGCTTTATACTGGATGGTGAATGCTCAATTGCGACGGAAGTAATAATGGAAGTGCCCCAGGGAATGTCTCACCATACAAAAACGATTTTTCAGATTTATTCAAAAGCGCCATCAGATATCAAACATTTTATAAGGCGGTTATTAACAGTCATTAAGTGTTTTATAATGCTCATGGTACATGGGGTGAGTCACGATCTTTATACACTATTAAATTGTTCGTTGAGCATGCCGTTATCTACAGGGAAGTAGTCGCTGAATGACAATAAGGGAATGAATAACGTCTTAGTGGTTCTGTTTGTGGCACTGAACGTCAGCTCTCTTTACATACGGATAAATAAACGACAGTGCTCTTTACGAAGAAAAACCCTACAACAATATTAGATTTTAACATCAGAAAATCAGTGGTAAACTTAAAGAAATCTCTTCAAATAAACAGCATTAATAAAATGAAGCGACCTCAGCTGGCATTAACATATTTAAAATCAGAAGTAGGCAAGGCGGATCTAGACTTGTTAGATTTGTGGGCAGTTTTTAGGAAGGTGCTGTTCGTCAGTCAACAAAACGAATACAATAATCTGGAGAGAGATATTCTAGAGTTTCTTTGCCAGCGCTGGGAGTATTTGTCAAACAGAGATGATAGAAAATATGTGACGGAATCAAAAATTCGGTGCTGGAAACGTAAAGGATCGATAAAATTTGGGGAATTGAAATGACGGGTATGTGCAGAAGAATGTACAACAAATCTGTTATATCCAACACGTATTCCGGAAAGTGAAAAAGACTATAAAAAGTATGGGGGCAAAGCCAGAGGCATTTTCCTTCACTTTATTCGCTAGTGTATGAAAAATATACATGCAGAGGAATATTGCCTAATTGCACTCTCTGAATTTGTCGATATGTAGTTAAACAATGCGACACATGAATGATCATTTGCATATTATAGTACTACAGATTAATCACTACATACTTTATACAGAAAATTAGGAACACAAAGTGTCTTAGTTTCCTGCCCTTGTGAATGAAGTAATTCTCACGATATAGCGATTTGGATTAAAATTACAGATGATAATACTCCAAAGTGGCCTACAGTCACTGGAATATTTTCTTACAAGTGGTGAAAGTAGAATATTTTATATATTATTGAACATGTGATACATTCACTACAATTCCTTTAGGACCGCGTGTACATTTATGCCATGAACGTATAAAAACAAAGATGAAAGATTTTACAAACCCAACTAGATGATCTTTTTAATGTCTTTAAATCTGCATCCGTCCCATCAACGGGTAACAACATAAATAACCTTAGGTTAATCTCGTCTTTAGGGGCGCTGCGCTACATAGACAGCAGCCACTTTTAATTTGTACAAATCTGTTATTTTTACGAAGTGAGATTCGTGCAAGTATTAAAACTAATTTGTTAGTTGAGAATAGCTTGTATTAGACGAATAGCAGAAGATACTGGGCATCATGTTCTTTCTGTTCATTGATGAATATGAGATGTTTGTTCAGTAGACTCTTCCATTCGTCGCTCAATACAGGAAAATAGACTCCAACCAAAAGCAGCGTTTAAGGAATTTGTACGCTACAACATTCCGTATGGGTTAATAAATGGACAGACGAGCTACATTTCGCCACATTAAAAAATTTGTTTATCAGACCAAATGCTACTTGTCTGTACGATAGGCTCTAAGGAACGCACAGATGTACTATGATCCGAATGCAAACACAAATAGAAGTTCGCTTGGTTTCCGTTGGAGTCTCTACTTACCGCTGCAGTATTACTTGTACAGACTTTTCATAAGAAACACAGTGAGCGTTAAATTTCGGTGACTTTTTTCCATATGCAACAAATATTTTTCTCCAGGTTAAGCGTCTGCCAGAGTTTACTTAATCCAGAGATAACACTCGGCGCATTGACGAACGCTTAACAGTTGAAAAAACGCGAATGTATTCTCTGAATAATAACAATAATTATGAGTCTTTCAGGATATTGAATTTGTTTATAGATTTTTTGGTGCTTTGTAGAATGGATCAGTACTTACATTCACGTGCATTATCTTTCAGCTTTGACTGTAATGGTGAACAGTTTTATGTTTCCCGTTATTTTCAATGGTAAAACTTATTTTGAACTGTGCTGCTTCCCAGTCTCTTTAAAGAGGGAACAAACTGAGCAGTAATCCACACATGACGTACCAGCGAGCGACATACGAGAAAGTAACGCTATAATAGCTTTTCCTGTCTCTTTTCATCTGACTTTCTTCTTTTCGTAAATGTATTTTATCCCTAAAAGGATTTTCTCTCCATCTCTCTCGAAAGTTTCTCTCTCGAAAGATGTTTCCTATGCTGTCGTTATTCATCTAACTTTCTTCTTTTCGTCAATGTATTTCATCCCTAAATGGATTATCTCTCTCTCTATCTCTCTCCCCCATTCAAGTTTCTCTATCGAAAGATGTATCCTACCCTTAAACTTACACCTGCTCATCACTATCGTAAAGAGCCACATTACGAGAGCAATGCTACACACAACTTTGTATCAGACAATAAAAAAGACTGATTCTATCAACTATTACTAAGCTCAAGGATGGATATTTTCATTCATTACTTCATAATTTAACATACTTATAAATTCGTTAAAGACAAATAATTCAGCTGTACCATTTATTTCGAAATTAATCTTTTACATGACCATTGGCTACAGCAATTGGAGGAGATTTGCAGTTCCGGCATTCGCCTTACAACCAAGGAAAACCTCCAGAAAACCTTGGTCGGAACTGAGAGTTCATTGTGGAGTTGACACACCGCCAGCAGACGTGAAGCTATGATGATGACTTGCAGAGCCGCTGTGATCATCGAGATGTATTAAAGTACATCCTCAGCACATGCAAGTTCTGTGTTAAGTTGATAACTGCGTGGAGTGAGGAGCAGTGTAACTGACGTGCAGAGCTGCCATCCTTGCCGCTGTGATCATTGACATTGTGTTAAGGCACACTCTCTAGACACTCACAGTTGTGACGACCCGTGTAGACTCACAGGTGTGTACTCTTAGCAGGCTTGTGTGGACTAAGCAGGCATTGGTGAACTGAGCAAGCATGTGTAAACTAAGCAGGCTTGTGTGAACTAAGCAGGATGTGTGAACTGAGCAGCTATGTGTAAACTAAGCAGGATATGTAAACTAAGCAGACATGTGTGGACTAAGCACGCATGTGTGAACTGAGCAGGCATGTGCGAAATGAGCACACAAGTGTGGATTAAGCATGCATGTGTGGACTGAGCAGGTATGTGTGAACTAAGCAGGCATGTGTAAACTAAGGAGGCATGTGTGGACTAAGTGACAATGTGTGGACTAAGCAGGCATGTGTGGACTAAGCTGGCATGTATGGACTAAGCAGGCATGTGTAAACTAACCAGGGATATGTGAACTAAGAAGGCATTTGTGGACTAAGCAGGTATATGTGAACTAAGCAGGCATGTGTGGACTAAGCTGGCATTTGTAAACTATGCAGGCATGTGTGGACTAAGCAGGCATCTGGGACTAAGCAGGCATGTGTAAGCTAAGCTGGCATGTGTGGACTAAGCAGGCATGTGTGGACTAAGCAGGCATGTGTGAACTATCTAGGCATGTGTGGACTAAGCATACATGTGTGGACTAAGCAAGCTTGTGTAGACTAAGCATGCATGTGTGAACTGAGCATGCATGTGTGGACTGAGCAGGCAAGTGTGGACTAAGCAGGCATCTGTAACCTAAGCTGGCATTTGTAAACTATGCAGGCATGTGTGGACTAAGCAGGCATGTGTGGACTAAGCAGGCATGTGTAAGCTAAGCTGGCATTTGTAAACTAAGCAGGCATGTGTAAACGTAGGAGGCATGTGTGGACTAAGCAGGCATGTGTAACCTAAGCTGGCATTTGTAAACTATGCAGGCATGTGTGGACTAAGCAGGCATCTGGGACTAAGCAGGCATGTGTAAGCTAAGCTGGCATGTGTGGACTAAGCAGGCATGTGTGGACTAAGCAGGCATGTGTGAACTATCTAGGCATGTGTGGACTAAGCATACATGTGTGGACTAAGCAAGCTTGTGTAGACTAAGCATGCATGTGTGAACTGAGCATGCATGTGTGGACTGAGCAGGCAAGTGTGGACTAAGCAGGCATCTGTAACCTAAGCTGGCATTTGTAAACTATGCAGGCATGCGTGGACTAAGCAGGCATGTGTGGACTAAGCAGGCATGTGTGGACTAAGCAGGCATGTGTGAACTATCTAGGCAGGTGTGGATTAAGCATACATGTGTGCACTAAGCAAGCTTGTGTAGACTAAGCATGCATGTGTGAACTGAGCAGGCATGTGTGGACTAAGCAGGCAAGTGTGGACTAAGCAGGCATGTGTAAGCTAAGCTGGCATTTGTAAACTATGCAGGCATGTGTGGACTAAGCAGGCATGTGTGGACTAAGCAGGCATGTGTGAACTGAGCAGGCATGTGTAAACTAAGCAGGCATGTGTAAACTAAGCACGCATGTGTGAACTAAGCATGCATGTGTAAACTAAGAAGGCATATGTGGACTAAGAAGGCATGTGTGGACTAAGAAGGCATGTGTGGACTAAGCAGGCATGTGTGGACTAAGCAGGCTTGTGTGGACTAAGCAGTCATGTGTGGACTAAGCTGCCATGTATGGACTAAGCAGGCATGTGTGGACTAAGCAGGCATGTGTAAAGTAAGAAGGCATATAAGGACTAAGGATACATGTGTGGACTAAGCATGCATGTGTGAACTGAGCAGGCATGTGTAAACTAAGCAGGCATGTGTGAACTAAGCATGCATGTGTAAACTAAGAAGGCATATGTGGACTAAGAAGGCATGTGTGGACTAAGAAGGCATGTGTGGACTAAGCAGGCATGTGTGGACTAAGCAGGCATGTGTGGACTAAGCAGGCATGTGTGGACTAAGCAGCATGTGTGGACTAAGCAGGCATGTGTGGACTAAGCAGGCATGTGAGGACTAAGCTGGCACGTGTGGATTAAGCAGACATGTGTGGACTAAGTAGGCATGTTGAGCTGAGCAGGCATGTGTAAACTCAGCAGATATGAGTCAACTAAGCAGGTATGTGTGAACTAAGCATGCATGTGTAAACTTAGAAGGCATGTGTGGACTATGCAGGCATGTGTGGTCTAAGCAGGCATGTCTGGACTAAGCAGGCGTGTGTGAACTGAGCAGGCATGTGTAAACTAACCATGGATATGTGGACTAAACAGGCATTGGTGTACTAAGCAGGTATGTGTGAACTAAGCAAGCATGTGTGAACTAAGCAAGCATGTGTGAACTATCTAGGCATGTGTGGACTAAGAATACATGTGTGGACTAAGCAAGCTTGTGTAGACTAAGCATGCATGTGTGGACTAAGTAGGCATGTTGAGCTGAGCAGGCATGTGTAAACTCAGCAGATATGAGTCAACTAAGCAGGCATGTGTGAACTAAGCATGCATGTGTAAACTAAGAAGGCATATATGGACTAAGAAGGCATGTGTGGACTAAGAAGGCATGTGTGGACTAAGCAGGCATGTGTGGACTAAGCAGGCATGTGTGGACTAAGTAGGTTGCTGTAAACTAAGAAGGCATATGTGGACTAAGCATACATGTGCGGACTAGGCAAGCTTATGTAGACTAAGCATGCATGTGTGAACTGAGCAGGCATGTGTGGACTAAGCAGGCATGTGTGGACTAAGCAGGCATGTGTGGACTAAGCAGACATATGTGGACTAAGCAGGCATGTGTGGACTAAGCTGGTATGTATGGACTAAGCAGGCATGTGTGGACTAAACTTGCATGTGTGAACTGAGCAGGCATGTGTGGACTAAGCAGGCATGTGTAGACTAAGCAGGTATGTGTGCACTAAGCAGGCATGTGTGACCTGAGCAGGCATATGTAAACTAACCAGGGATATGTGGACTGAGCAGGCATTTGTGGACTAAGCAGGTATGTGTAACTAAACAGGCATGTGTGGACTAAGCAGGCATGTGTGGACTAAGCAGGCATGTGTGAACTTAGCAGGCATGTGTGAACTTAGCAGGCATGTGTGGACTATGCAGGCATGTGTAGTCTAAGCAGGCATGTGTGGTCTAAGCAGGCATGTCTGGACTAAGCAGGCGTGTGTGAACTGAGCAGGCATGTGTAAACTAACCATGGATATGTGGACTAAGCAGGCATTGGTGTACTAAGCAGGTATGTGTGAACTAAGCAGGCATGTGTGAACTAAGCAGGCATGTGTGAACTATCTAGGCATGTGTGGACTAAGAATACATGTGTGGACTAAGCAAGCTTGTGTAGACTAAACATGCATGTGTGAACTGAGTAGGCATGTGTGGACTGAGCAGGCATGTGTAAAATCAGCAGATATGAGACAACTAAGCTGGCATGTGTGAACTAAGCATTCATGTGTGAACTAAGCATGCATGTGTAAACTAAGAAGGCATATGTGGGCTAAGAAGGCATGTGTGGACTAAGAAGGCATGTGTGGACTAAGCAGGCATGTGTGGACTAAGCAGGCATGTGTGGACTAAGCAGGTTGCTGTAAACTAAGAAGGCATATGTGGACTAAGCATACATGTGTGGACTAAGCAAGCTTATGTAGACTAAGCATGCATGTGTGAACTGAGCAGGCATGTGTGGACTAAGCAGGCATGTGTGGACTAAGCAGGCATGTGTGGACTATGCAGACATATGTGGACTAAGCAGGCATGTGTGGACTAAGCTGGTATGTATGGACTAAGCAGGCATGTGTGGACTAAACTTGCATGTGTGAACTGAGCAGGCATGTGTGGACTAAGCACGCATGTGTAGACTAAGCAGGTATGTGTGCACTAAGCAGGCATGTGTGACCTGAGCAGGCATATGTAAACTAACCAGGGATATGTGAACTGAGCAGGCATTTGTGGACTAAGCAGGTATGTGTAACTAAACAGGCATGTGTGGACTAAGCAGGCATGTGTGGACTAAGCAGGCATGTGTGAACTTAGCAGGCATGTGTGGACTAAGCAGGTATGTGAGGACTAAGCAGGCATGTGTGGACTAAGCAGGCATGTGTGAACTGAGCAGGCATGTGTAAACTAACCACGGATATGTAAACTAAGTAGGCATTTATGGACTAAGCAGGAATGTGTTGACTAATTAGGCATGTGTGAAGTAAGCATGCATGTGTGGACTAAGCAGGTATGTGTGGTCTAAGCAGGCATGTGTAAACTAACCAGGGATATGTGAACTAAGCAGGTATTTGTGGACTAAGCAGGCATATGTAAGCTAAGCAGGCATGTGTAAACGTAGGAGGCATATGAGGACAAAGCATGCATGTGTGGACTAAGCAGGCGTGTGTGAACTAAGGAGGCATGTGTGGACTAAGCAGGCATGTGTGGACTAAGCAGGCATGTGTGGACTAAGCAGGCATGTGTGGACTAAGCAGGCATGTGTGGACTAAGCAGGCGTGTGTGAACTGAGCAGGCATGTGTGTACTAAGCAGGCATGTGTGAACTCAGCAGATATGTGTAGACTAAGCAGGCATGTGTGGACTAAGCAGGCATGTGTAGCCTAAGAATGTATATGTGAACTGAGCGGCCATGTGTTGGCTAAGCAGGCATGTGTGGACCAAGCAGGCATGTGTGCACTAAGCAGGCATTTGTAAACTAAGCAGGCATGTGTGGACCAAGTAAGCATGTGTGGACTAAGCAGGCATGTATGAACTAAGCTGGAATATATGGACTAAGCAAGTATGTATGAACTAAGTAGGCGTGTGTGGACTAAGCAAGCATGTATGAACTAAGCTGGTTGTGTGGACTCACAGGTGTGTTGACTTAGCAGGCATCTGTAGGTTTGCTAGCTTGTAGGCTCTCAAACATCTGTAGTTGACAGATGTTGTTGCCGGACTGGACTGAATTTCGTGTCCTCTGCATTCCATATATAGACTCTGAGCTTTGTTGAGATGTCATTTCCTAGGAAACGAATTGCTTTATTGTTGCCTCGCCTAGCTTAAAATAATAATGGGCAATATCCTCGTCATGTTTTCATGCTATGATTCCTATTTGATTATGCTCTATCTTACCACTTCTTAGAACGCTTCTGTTAAAATAAGTTTACAATGAATGAATCGCAAATGCAAAGTAATGACTGACACATGTAGTAAAATGTTGGTACCTACTTATTGTAACATTATCAAAGCCGTTAGGTTGTCGACGATGTAAACATTTACGTCCATGTCTATATAGATAATCAGCAAACCACAATGTGGTACATGGCGGAGGGTACCTTGTACCGCTGCTAATCATTCCCTTTCCTGTTCCTCTCGCAAATGGAGCGAGGGAGAAACAGCTGTCTGTACATGCGGTCCTTGCAAGAAATGTAATTTGGTAGCGGTGGAATCGTTCTTCAGTCTTTCGGAATTGCCGGTTCACTAAACTTTATCAATAAGTTTCGCGAAAAGAAAGTTTTCTTTCCTCCATACTTTTCCATTTGAGTTCAAGTAGGATTTTCGTATTAATCTCATGTTGATCTAAGATACTGGTTACAAATCTAGCAGCATAACTCTGAATTTCTTCAATGTCTTTAACCTGGAGTGGAGTGGTTTCCAAACCCACTTGAGCGGCACTCAAGAACGGCTGTTACCAGTGTCCCATATGCAGACTTCTTTACAAACGAGCTACACTTTTCTGGGAATCTCCCAATAAACGAGTCGAACATCGGCTCCCTACAATTGATATGACGTGCACGTTTCATTAAATATCGCTTTGCAACGTTAATCCCAAATATTTTAGCGAAGCGACTGTGTCATGCAGATCACAGTTGATACTGTGTTCGAAATGACGTGATTACTTTCGCTTCTCATTAACCTACATTTTTCCACATTTAGTACTAACCGCCATTCATCACACTAAACTGAAATTCTGTGCAAATCATCCAATATCCTCCCACTGTCACTCAACGACGGCACTTCTCCGTACACTCGCAGTCGCTGTTTTGATGCGCATCGTATCAGATAGATGGTTTACGTAAACAGCGAAGAGGGTCGGTCGTATCACTCTTCCGTGGAGCACTGTGACGTTACCATTGTCTCTGGTGAATACTCGTCCTTCAGGACAACGTACTGGTTTCTATGACTTAAAAAGGTTGCCAGCAACTCACATGGTTCAAATGGCTCTGAGCACTATGGGACTCAATTGCTGTAGTCATAAGTCCCCTAGAACTTAGAACTACTTATACCTAACTAACCTAAGGACATCACACACACCCATGCCCGAGGCAGGATTCGAACCTGCGACCGTAGCAGTCACGCGGTTCCGGACTGCAGCGCCAGAACCTCACGGCCTTCGCGGCCGGCTGAGGACGATCCAGTTAAACAGTAGGCAAAAACACTAAGGCTCGATTCATATTGTTAATTATAACCAACTCGAGGAAACTATGCATCACGATGTTTTATACAAAAAGTAACGCACGCATGTAAGATGACGATAGAGCGGCTCCAGCTCGTGCGGATAATTTCGGTGCTGATGGAGTAAGGGTTTGCTAGTTGTTGATTTAGCTGTGCTAGATAGCCCAAGTACGGTCCGTAGCCAGAAAGCAAAGCGTCTGGAATGCTGAAACATATTACTACCGCCCACAAAAGCCTCATAAGGGACAATCTGGGAAATTAGATATAATACGCAGCTTTACCAACAGTCACTCTTTGGGTTCTCTGCCGGCTTTTTTTAAAGCCTGTGGAACAATTATACTTAATGAGCATTTGTTTGGGTAGTATGTTATACCACGCGGAAATCGATTACACCGGTTCCGACACTGTTTGCGATTCGTCAACCAAATTACTGGAACCGGATCCTTTATGCCGTAGCTTTAATGGAATGTTTTAAGACACTCCGCTAAAAAAAGGGCTGCTGACACTTGTAGTGTAGATGTTTAGCCGTGCTAGACAGGCCAAATATGGACCGTAGCCGGAAGCAAATAAGCTGTGCATACGCCTCGAGACGTGACCGCAACGAGAAAATCCGGGGAACTTAACAGCCAACAGCCCCCTGCTTCGCTTGCGTAGATCGTAAAGCCGGCACAGAATTTTTCATTTGTTTCATTTTATTGATTTTTTAGGATGTTCCCGACTTCCAACATCCTCTAATCTTTTCGTGCTAATTAAGGCCATAGAGGCATGGTCTTTTCCAAATTTTTAAAAGAAGTGAAACAATTTTTATTTCTAAACGAAAAACCAAATACCAATTTGAAAATTCAGCGCCTAAGCGATGAATATTTCTAAGGGATTATCACCACCAGAACGCCAAAGCCCTTGGACTCCAGGTACCAGAACCGCTTTTTAGTCAGAAATATATTCAGAATAGACCATGCCTCGATAGACTTAATCAGTACCAATTTTCAAAGATTTAGCTTTAAAAATGCTTTCACAATGAAATACTTTCACCCCTTAGGAGACGAATTTCCAATAACAGTGAAATGTGAACTTTTTTTATTTATAACAGAGAAGCCAAATTCAAATTTTTGTAGAATTAGCTTCTAAACTGGTTGCATAATGACATATTTCCATAAAAACTTTCATCTCCTATTTAACCTCCATAAGAGTTGATATCCATAAAGTAATTTTTTATTTCTAACCGATAATCGAAATTCAAATTTTTATATGTTTAGTTTGAAAAATGCTTTCATAATGAATTACTTCATAAAACAATTCATGCCATATTTCATTTCCTTAGGGGTTGAATTTCCAAACAACACTGAAACACTTATTTTTTTATTCGTAATTCAGAATTCAAGTATCAATTTTCATAGATGTAGCTTCAAATATACTTAAAGTAATTCTTTAGCAATGATTCATTTTCAATCACCAAACTGGCCACTATTACACCCCCATAGGGGCTAAATTTTCGAAAATGCTGAAACACGTCTTTCTTCACTTCTGACCAAGAAACCAGATACCAAATTTCAACAAACCTTTCATCCCCTATTACAGCCCCTTAGTGGTTGAATTTAGAAAAATCACTTCTCAAAGGACGCCTACAGTATAACAGCAACACACTCTGGAATTTTCAAGTTTCAGTCCTTAGCGATTTGTGCTGGGCGATGACGAGTGAGTCAGTCAGGCAATTGCCTTTTATTTATATAGAAGATATGTAGATTTGCCGACAGTTGCTCTTTAGGTTCGTCACTAACGGTTTATTTTTTAAACCTGTCGAATAGTTATATTTAACATGCATTTGTTTTTGTAGAGTGATCAATTACTTGGAAATCCATTACACAGGCTGCAAGACTATTTACGGTTCGTCAACAGATGGGCATTACCAGCACTACAATATTGAGGGAGAGGAGAAGGCTCAATAGATCACAAGAGAGTCATTAGATCACAGGGGGTCTAAGAGGGGGACCACTTGAACAAACCTGAAAAATTAGGATCGGAAACAACTTTTTGGAGCATTCTGACTGCCTCAGACCATATACTTCCATGGAACTTAACGAAAATATGTGCATGATTATTATATATTATATCCTAAACGAAATGGCAGTAATTCTGAGTTCTTTCCATATATAAAAGCTTCATGCAAATTTTGACTCAGTCGGTTAGTTTGATTATTAAAACCAGTTTAAAAAAGTGAAAATAATCCTCCAGAAAACTCTATATATTTCGTAGTTTAAAATACAGACCTTTTCTTTTAAAACATGGAGAATCCTGGAAAGTTATTACTTTATAAGAACACCCTTCAAGAATTCACAATACCTGGTTTTCTTTCACTGAGCAACGCGGCCGAAGCCACGACGGTTAAATTGCTAGTTTACTATAAAAATTTTGTACGGAAGAATCAAGCAAAAATAATATGTACAGAATATAATAGGCTGTAGCTATATTATATCACTTTAAAAAAAGTTGATGAAGTTCCTTTAAACTAGGTGTTCTACTACATTGTTGCGGCAAAACTGAACAAGTCTGAAAATATTTTGTAATAAAACTTTGCCATCATTTCTTTGCCGTTAAAAAAAAGACAAAACTGATGAAATGAGTCTAACTCTCTTCATAGAAATTTCTCTTCACGCATACACTCACTATAAGCTTATTATTATACCGACATCGGACTGTGGTTGTCGCATGGCGTTCGACTGTTAGCCCTACGGTTCTTGGCCAACCTTCCTACAAATTTACAGCAAAACCAAGCAGATTCGTGCTCATCTACTAGGCTCCATCATCGCTTGTGGTCGTACCAACGCAGTTCATTAAAACTTGGGGTATTGTTCTGTTAGTGAATAATGTAAGTGGATTTGATTTACTGGCACATCAGTAAATCCTCCAGACCGTTGAGTCTTGCTGCACAAGCGCTTTTAGTACATGTAATCAGTTAATCTTAGCTTGGATATATTCGTTCAACGGTGTCATTTCATTTGTCAACTGAGACACAAAAAATTGATATTGGAGGTCACGTCCCTCCCCTCTCCCCCGCCCCCACATCCTCCTGCTTGACGTCCATGTGTCAATCACCTTAATGGGTTCGGGTCCTTGCAAAGTTGCCGACTGAACAAAGACTGTTTATTTGCGGTGATGCACTAACAAATGTGGCTGGGTAAGGGTCCACCTTCGCAGAAGGTAGACAGTAGCGGCTGCTGTGTAAGAGGACAAGAGCACATGAACACCCTAACTTTAGACGCCTTGCGGATTCAGCGGTAAATTTATTTTGGATGTTGTTAAACTTAACATAAATGAGGTAATGTGAAATACATGGTACTTATATCTGCCGCGCTATTGCTCCTCTGCACTCGGAGAAACTTGGCAACAAGATCGGGAGTACGTCTTCAGTTATGCACGTTATAAGGAGCTTCTACGCATGCTGAGTTGGCGTGACATAGTTGCCTTGTGGGTCAAATAACGGGGATTTGATTAACAATGTGCTCGGTTTGTGTCGTGCATAGCTACGCCTTACCACTCAACTACAAGTTTACGTCTATGCCACTAGGTGGTAGCACACTCCTGCGGACTTCGATCTTCGTTCATTTGGCAGTTGGTATGAATTCCATTAGATAGTAGCTGACTCAGATATGTCAATTAACTTCTGATATCGAAAAATTATATTGGACGTCAATGTTACATTGCTATAACAATTATTAAAATTATTGGCAGTGGCTGCAGTTGAATAACGTTGTTCATGATCATAACTGTTGTACAGCAGTTGCTATTTCATTCTTTCAGGTTTATACTCACGAGCCACTACGGATGATAGACATTCTTCTCATACTGCTAATATAAATGCATTCCACGCAGTGGCACCAGGGGCGGATATCAAGGTTGTCATCTCACTAATGAAAACTCTCAAAATCTTTAAACCTGGATACATGTCAAGTATCGATTCAAATAAGGCAAATAAAGTTCTCAGAGTCATTAATCATCAAGTTGCAATATATAATAGTATTATAAATTATTACACATTAGTCTCTAGTATTACGCGCTAAATTAGGATATTTTATTATACTCTATGCATTAATATACAGTCTTTAGAAAACTATTTGCTAAAGCCAGCCACAAACACTAAAATCTTCTTTCTAACTTTTAACAGCCGCCAACTCTGATATCACATGTTCAAAATTAATATTTTGTGCTGTCTCGTGTTCGATACACGGCATGATTAATTTAGCCTTGTGTGGCTCATTGTTGATCGTAAGAATTTTTTAATTAATTATAACTTACTAAAGCTCCTCTCACATGAAACAACTGATACGCAAACCGTCATAAACAACTTTAGAACGAGCATGAGGTTTGGAAAAGAGTCCTTAAAAACCGGTTCCACGATAAACTTCAGAAAGTCAATACGTAGCCAACCAGAAACTATAACATTTGCCGCTTTTATATGTTTTCTCAGCCTTGGTAGTTCAGCGAGGAGTTCTTCTGACACTTCATCAAAAAACCAGTGAAGTTTGAAAAAGCTAATTTCAACTCTTCATTGTTGGCCAAAAGCAAAGTATGTGGCTGCACAACCTCAAACAGTAGGGCGACATGTTAAATGCACTTTGATCTAGTTCGGAGTGCAATACTGAATCGGTCAAGACATTCCAACACACCCTGTTGATGCACTAATCGCAGTGTGATTCCTGTGTCGGTGGCCAGTTTACAGCCATTCATTTTCTATGACAAATCATCTTTCTACTGGACTGTTGTATTCCTTCGATTTTTTGTACTGCCTCTTCTACAATATGACTTCGTTTTTGTTCGGTTTAAAGACGAAGTGCTTCTCTCTACTTTTGTAACCGATCAGGACTTTGGAATGCAACCTGAGCGCAGTTTACATCTCTCAGTATGTCATTCCAAAAGTAAATATAGCACAGAAATGTGAAATTACATAAAGCAGACGTAAGATTTTGTGCAGCACCTCTGTTGTCCAAATTTTCTTTTTGGCCTCATAATTCGTGAATTACAGCGACAACCTCGTCAAAATGTTTTGCCAGTGCTGTTATTGCAGCATAAAGAGAATTCCAACGCATTTCTGAGTCTTTTAACAAATGGTTTGCTATATTTAATAAGAATATCCCAGCGGTTAAGGGAAGCAGAGAAAAAGTGTAAAAATGATTCCTACTTTTTCGAAAAAGTTACACAAGATGTATTTTGTGCAAAGGATCAATACATCCACCAAACACGGCCTTAATAACAGCTTGTACTCCTCCATACACGCTCTGATAACAGCTGCATTCTCATAACCTTGGGAACGGCACACCATACCGTCTAAAACCGTCGTTTTCAGGCTTCTTAAGAATTTCGTCTCTTAGATCAGCGGCGTGTTTTCCTTTCAGGAGAAAAACTCCAAGGAATACTTCTTTTCCTTCCACATTTTATTATTAAATTTTCACGAAACGAATCACTTCAGATCAATATGTGAAGTGTCATCTGTGCTATCAAACACAATACCAGAACATTTACTAAAACTAAATTCTCTCCGAACAGGCCATGAAGGTCCAACGGTACCGACCGGCCTCCGTGTCATCTTCAGCGCACAGGCGTCACTGGATGCGGATATGGAAGGACATGTGGTCAGCACACCCATCCCCCGGCCGTATGTCAGTTTCCGAGACCGGAGCCGCTACCTCTCAATCAAGTAGCTCGTCAGTTTGCCTCACGAGGGCCGAGCGCACCCCGCTTGCCAACAGCGCTAGGCAGACCGGATGGTCACCCATCCAAGTGCTAGCCCAGCCCGAAAGCGCTTAACTTCGGTGATCTGAGGGGAACCGGTGTTACCACTCCGGCAAAGCCATTGGCTACCAAAACATTTAGACGATTTAATTTCGCTGATAAGCTTAAATTTTACGTGGTTCGCTAAAACATATATAAATTCATTCTGTACTTCTGGCGACAAATATGACAGTTTTTGAAATTTATCATGTTCCAAGTTCAAGTTGTATTCTTTCAACACTACATCACACGTTGACAGTAGATTCTCTGGTTCTAAGAAATTGCTTTTACTTGTAGAACGTTGTCCTTCATCAAGTCCACGAAATGCTAGGTTTTGCTTAGCCAGAAACACAGTTCTATACAGTAACCTTGGTAAAAGATGATTCCACTTGAGTTGTTCAGTGTCCATTAATTGCAACACTACGTCATCCGTCGCTTTATGCAATTTCAGTCTCATTTCCAAAGTTTTCCAATTTTCAAGATTTTCCAGGTTTACGTTTGCAGTTTCGTGGTCGGCCACTTTAGGATTCAGTTTCCACCACTTCTGAAATCGATTCACAGATGTGGCTCTTTCATTAGTGCTACTGGTGACTACAAACAAACGACATCAGAGGCATCCCAGGCTGCAGAATTTTTTCACCAGTAGGTATCACCTTATAAAAACATTCCTTTGAAAGATACCGCACAACACCTTTCGTTTTCGATCGGTGCCTAGATACAGGGCCAAATGGCTTTACCGCAAATCACGTTTTGTTTTTGATCTGTGCTTAGGTAAAGTGCCAAATGGCCCTTCTCTGTTTGGAAAAGTTTGCTTCCTTTTTTTATGATCGCAATACGAAATTATCAGGAATAGGTACGCTCCACTGAGAAACATCTCTCAAATCCTGCAGTGATTTATTTGTATTATTACAGACTTTGATAGGAGTAGCATTACCAGTATTATCACAGTCATTTTCAGTATTTATTCTAATTCGTCGCCTTGATGGGTTATCATCATATCTGTATTATCGCTGTTTCCTTCTGAAGACGAGCTGATGTTATTATCCCTACATCACCGTGAGAATCAGTTTCTTTTGATGCACTTTGGCTATCATCAGTTTTTGAATATGGGGCCAGACATTGTATGAAGTGGATCAGTTTTAACTTGTTTTGTTTTTCTCTGCTGAAATCCACTTCATCTTTTGGATGTATGAACTCCTCGAGGCATACATACTAGATCTTTGACACACCTACCTAAAAAAAGTATTCTCAATTTGTGGAAAAAAAAAACATGCTGAACGGCAGAGACAAAGAGATACTATTTAATATTTTCAATAGTTTCAAGGTTAATCTCATCTGCACATTTATTTCATCATCCCCTCTCAGATGTGTGTGTGTGTGTGAAATGTTATGGGTCTAAACTGCTAAGGTCATCAGTCCCTAAGCTTACACACTGCTTAAACTAAATTAGCCTAAGGATAAACACACACACACACACACACACACACACACGCATGCCCGAGGGATGACTCGAACCTCCGCCGGGATCAGCCGCACAGTCCCCCCTCTCAGAAACGTATAAACGAGGTTCTATGTATACGGTTCGACTATCCACATAAACTACTTTTCCGAACACCCATTTTTCCCAATTATTTCGAATAATCGATGCTGTACTTAGTCCAGCAGAATGGTGGCTCTCCTAACAGCTTATTTCCACAGAACAAAATGAAATATTCCTTACTATGCATGTTTGCAAAGCGTAACACTGTATAATAAAAATAATATGGTAACATTACGACCAGTTTAAAGTTACATGAGATGATATATGACATGTTTGTGCTTGGGTAGCATAAGCTGCATACATAAACCTTAACAGAAGTGGTACCAGCAACACGAACGAGCTGACCACGCTATGATTAATTGGCAAGTAATTTTTACCACTTCGGTTATGATTTATGTATGTGACACGCTGCCCACGCACAGATACGTTAGAAATATTTCTGATGCAACTTTTGAAAATATATAGCTTATGCTACCCGAAACCAGAAAAAAATCTTTTCAAACGCTGTATTCTTCAGCCTGAATTATGTCACAGTACCTGAAGCGACGGCAATCATGGAAACAGCATTGATATCCACTTAACTTGGTTTTAGTTTCTTGCAAGATATTTTTACTGCTGTTTTATAACACGCTGTTCAAATAACAATGATTCACTTGTGAATGATGTGAGTGAAGCAAAAGTTTCATGGTTGCTGCTGAAACATGAATAATGGCCATATTCTCGGTGGCGTCCCTAGCGGCTAGGATAAGAAATTAACGTTGCGGGAGGAGAGAACGTCAGGAGAAGTGTTCTTCATGGAGTGGTGCTACCTCGTGGAGCATTTGGAACGGTTTCTAGTCGACTACGCCACCCAGCGAAGTCACTCAGAGCTATCACGTGCTAAGACAGGCCTGTACTCGACCCTGTTTCAAGTTAAAGGGGCCGCGTTGTACGCCAGAGAGATGCCGTGTGAATGTAATCCATTTCTTCCTTAAAATGTGCCAACAGGGTTTCTCCAGGTCGACTCACTTTTCGAATTTTTTTGTAAAATGTCGTCATGCAATATTCACAATTTTTGTTAAGAAAATTAATCATCGTTTGTCCTCTCTGGTTTCGCACTGAAAGTCCAAAATTTCCAATGAATGGATGGTCTTCTTTTCACTTCAGTCCTATCTTGGTATTAAAGTCGCAACTAACGAAGACAATGTGTAAATTTCCGATTTTGTTACTTTTATCCTGAAGTATCATAGAAGTTGCCCAGACTTGACGATATAAATCGCTTCTCATTTAAGCCTCATGTCACTGATTCCAAATATGCCCCATTTGATGTTCTGCTATTCGTCTTCCAAACAGCCGAAATGTTACTTCAACTCTATGCCGCGGCATAGACATTTTTGTTCAAGTTGTTACAATTTCTTTTGTGTTTATTTTCTTGTTTAATTTGATTAGCTGATTTTTGTCCTCAACCCCCGTCCCTCCCTCGGGATCCAAGGGGAAGAAGACTGGCAGGGCTATCCAGAAATCCATAAGAGTACGAGGTGTTGGAGAACTCTTCTGAACAGCACGTTACAAGGCATCCGAGATATCCTCAATAATGTTCATGTCTGTGGAGTATGGTGGCCGGCGGAAACGTTTAAACTCAGAAGAGTATTTCTGACGCCACTCTGTAGCAATTGTAGAACTGTGGGGTGTCGCATTTTCCTGCTAGAATTGCCCAAGTCCATCGGAATGCACAATGGACAATGGACAAGGATGTGTCACCTGTCAGTCTTATGTAGACTTATCAGGGGCTCCATACAACTCCAACTGCACATGCCGCACACCACTACAGAGCCTCCACCACTCTAAACAGTCCCCTGATGACATGCAGGGTATATGGATTCATGAGGTTGTCTCCATATCCGTACACGTCCATCCGCTCGATACAATTTGAAACGTGACTCGTCTCACCAGGCAACATGTTTACAGTCATCACCAGTCCAATGTTGGTGTTGACGGGCCCAGTACTATAAGAAGAAAAAGAGAGGAGAGAGAGAGCGGGAGATAATTATGCGTGCGTATGAGGCTTCCGAACCTGCTCTGATCTTATTGCCGAACCACTTCGCCTGCCATCGAAGTTACGCGTGATCCGAAGATCACCGAAGTGTTACGTCTGCCTTTTCGTTTAGCAGTTGTTTATTATTCTGCTGGTTGTCAATAATTGTGACTGGAATGATAGCACGCTGTTAAGAGATGGTGCAAGTGCTCTACCATCTGAGTTACCCAAGCACGACTCCCGCCCGTCCTCACAGCCTCACTTCTGCCAGTACACAGTTTTAATCTGCCAGGAAGTTTCAAATACGCTGTATAGTTTGTCTAATGTTAATAACAGAAGATTATCGTTTTGGCGCGCATCTTCCGAATGCAGCAGCCAATCGCAGAGAAGGACTACAATTCAGGAGGTCTTTCTCACGATATCCGTGCAGATCCGTACTCACACAACATTGCATCATCTTTCCACTGCTGCCTTCTCAACTGCTCTAAGAAGAGCTTCTTGTATCTGAATATAATGGCTGTAAAAGCCAGAAATATTACTCCAGTCGGGGCGTAAAGCTTTGTGTCTTGCGGTCATCAAGGGTACACGAGTGGTCATTCGGCTCCGAATGCCCATATCGATGAAGTTTCGTCGAATGGTTCGCACGCTGATACTTCTTGATGGTCCAGCATTGAAATCTGCAGCAATTTGGAGAAGGGTATCACTTCTGTCACGTTGAACAATTCTCTTCAGTTATCATTGGTCCCATTCTTCCAGATCTTTTTCCGGGCTTAGCGATGTCGGAGATTTGATATTTTACTGGATTCCTGATATTCACGGTACACTTGTGAAATGGTTGTACGAGAAAATCCCCACTTCATCGCTGTGTCCCACCGTTCGTGCGGCGACTATAACACCACGTTCAAACTCACTTAAATGTTGATAACCTGCCATAGTAGCAGCAGTAATCGCGCGAGACACTGGTTGTCTTATATAGGCTTGCCGATCGCAGCCCCGTATTCTACATGTTTACATATCTCTTTATTTGTAGACGCACGACTATTCCAGTTTCTTTGGCGCTTCAGTACATTACACCTCGATAATTCTCATATGAATATTATGATAGCCTAGAGGCATCGTTCGTATGAATGGTTCGTGTGGGACTAAATAACGTTCTGTGCCATCTGCAAAATGTTGCATAGAACATTAGCACCACTCATGGCTTGGTTCATTCTTTCTTATCCGTACTCCAAGATCGAAATGTCTTCAACACAGACTTTTTCATTTTTATTGATAAAACATTATAACTGATCAGTATTGTAATACAACGACAGCAAAAAATCACAAAACGAAGGAGTTGTGCAACATAAACAAAAGTTGGTAGGCATGTTTCGACATCTGAAAGTTGATGTCTATTCAAACGTCGCGCCAGTCGCAAATGAGTGGCGCCAGTAGGATGAGAATCAGATTAGCTTTAAATACACGCTGCAGCGGTCGTGAACGTGTTACTCTTGAGATTGGACGTCGTAATCTGATAAACAAGAATCACTGTAAGGCGAGAAGGACGCTATTACCAACACCTCAATGAGTTTGAATGTGGTTCTATAGCACAGCTACGAGAAGCTAGACGTTCCTTCTGCAATATTGCAGGAACGCTTGGCAGGAATCTAACCTCTCTACATGACAGCTGGCAGCTGTGGTCACAAGAACGTACAGTCGCAAGAAGACCGGGCTCTGGACAGCCACGTGGTACCAGCGAGAGGGAAGACCATCCTGCTCAGCGAATGGCTCTGTTGCATCGTAGTACACTTCCTGTTGGTAGTATAACTGAATCTTTGAAAGAAAGCTGTAGAAGTTTAGCAGCTGTGTGACCTGCGAGTTATATCGTGGATGGTACAGAATTATCTTCCTAAATTCACTTTATTTTCCACGTAATTTCCATGGAATAATTTTTATGATTTTCACCTAAGGTTATCAATTTATGGTTTTGAGTCCACGTTAGAACTGCAACTAATTTCGTTTCTGGAAGTGCGATTTACCTGTCCTAACCACCACTGGGACAACAAGTAAAAGACAAATACCACAGCTCTTTTCTAGATCTGGGGTAAGATGGTTGCTTGTGAAGTGTAGACTGCTTACGCTCAGGGTTCGGTCACACTGAAGGCCAGATTTTTAGTCATTCTGTTACTGAGCTACAAGCAGGCACATGGAAGAGCAATACAGAAATCTTTAGAAAATTTCTCCATCAGAATTTTTGTTGCTACATCCAGTGCCTCATAGTATAAGGGCAAAAAAACTTGTGGTGCCTCATCATTGAAAATGCCTCTTTTCACTTCTGTAGACACCATTTTTGCTTTTTGTCAATAAGCAGTTTTAATTTCGAAATGCCACACTTCCACATACTTGTGTATATGACAGACTATCTCAAAGCCCAAAGTCAGTCATGGCGACATAAGCACACTCTTTACTTACAGATACTTTATGTTTTATTAAATTATACTTTCATTGTAGGGGTATTACGGCAAGTTCTATTGCATTTCCATTAGTAGAGTGCATATTTAATGGCACTTTAATTAATTTATTGAACACATCAGAGACACATAAATAATTAACAATGTATTCTCTCACATTACCTAAAACAGTAGTTGACTGATTCCACATCTGTAGAAGCCTCCTAGTTCTGATTTAAAGACGTCATCAATCCAGATTTGGAGTGCATTTTCGCCGTAAAACAAATTTACTTGACTATTGTTCTATAAAGACTGAAAAAGGTAAACATTTGGTGGCTTAAGGTCAGAATAAAAAGGGAGTGAGGGATGACTTACCTTGCAACCTCCTGGATGGTTTTGCTTTTGAAATTTGCAGATTGTGTATCATGTAGTAGCGACACAGGACACAGCTTTGTGGGTAATTTTTGATGCGGTGTGGCTGAAAGGTGTCTCCGTTGTTGGCAACAAATACCATCTGTGATGGACACAACTCTGGGGAAGAGCTCGTAGGGTACAACAGCTTTCTTGAGCCACGAGATGAATAATATTATGTTCACACTGATCTTAGTTCAAGTGTACATCTTTTGTTAGGGATTAGATTTTAACTTCTCCTCAAGAGGTTAACATAATGGCATCATAACTTGCCGCCAATAACAATATTTCTTAGGAATGCTCAGTGAGGGAACACATGACATTCAAGCAAAAATGCTGTGTCAGTGCGGCCTTTTTTTTTTTTGCTAGGTTATGGCATAGAATAATCCTACAAGCGACTTATGAGCCTTGCCTATTGATTGGAAATGTTGCTTGATGGTCAAATGGCCCCAGTTCATGTTATATGTCAGTTGTTGAGATGTTCTCAATATGGAAAGTCATTCATTTCAGAACGAAGTTTCTTTAACAAGAAAAACCTTCCCGACGTATTTTGCGCAAAAGCACTCACTCCATACTTAATACAAAGGTTACGAGCTACCTCTGTTGCCTTCATCCCTTCTATTAAGACAAAGAGAACAATATGCCGCAAATGTTAGACCTATTCTCTTATGCGACTGTATTTTACAATGCTTAAATAACGTTCATAAGCTCGAAGTACGCAAACTTCAGTCCATAACTGCAGGATAATGATGTCTGGCTGATTTAACCAGTAGCCGCCGTAGGGGAGGAAATTCTCGATTGCGAATTGTTCTGATCGTGAAGCAGCCATGAGTTGTTTTGCGGATTTGTTTCTGAAGTTTTTGCCATTACTGGTGGGTTAGAAAGGAAACGAATTATCTTTGTAGTTTCATCAGATTGGTAACTTTAGCAGGCAGGCGAAATGCAGTTTAAAAAATAGAGGAAGGAGTGGACGCAAACACGCGACTATATGTACCCGTGGTCTAGGGAACGCCGGCACGGTAGCTCAGCGTGTTCGGTCAGAGGGTTTAGCTACCTTCTGTAATAAAAAAACTGAGTAAACGAATCAACGAACAACCTCATCATGTATCATAGCACGTCCGCAACGAACAAATTCAACTGCGCCCGGGTGCCCGGGTTCGATTCCTGGCGGGGTCAGGGATTTTCTCTGCCTCGTGATGGCTGGGTGTTGCGTGATGTCCTTAGGTTAGATAGGTTTAAGTAGTTCTAAGTTCTAGGGGACTGATGACCATCGATGTTAAGTCCCATAGTGCTCAGAGCCATTTGAACTTTCTTTTTTTTAAAAAAAAAAAAAAAAGCCGGCACGGTAGCTCAGCGTGTTCGGTCAGAGGGTTAGCTGCCCTCTGTAATAAAAAAAAAATGAGTTAATCGATCAACAACGAACTTAAACGGATGTCTTACGACGTCCGCCCCGAGCAGATGCAACGAACGAAAGCGAACAAGATGAGATTAAAAAAAAGGGGGTAGCGTCTTTGATTCATAATCAAAACGTCTTCGTTCCCGGGTTCGATCCCTGCCACTGCCTAAATTTTGATAAATTATCAGCACTGGCGGCCCAAGACTTCCGGCATAAGAAGTCAGCCTCATTCTGCCAACGAGCTTGTCAAAGAGGGCGGAGGAGCGGATAGAGGTTCAGGGTACTCTCTTGTCCTAGGGGTGGGAAATTGACCCTAAAGGCGGAAGAATCAGCAATGATCAACGACATGAGGATGCAGAAGGCAATGGAAACCACTGCATTAAAGACACAGAACGTGTATCCTCAGGATATGTGGCCTGTAGTTGAAGAATGATCTCTCCATTGGCAAAAGATTCCGGAATAGTTCCCCATTCGGATCTCCGCGAGGGGACTGCCAAGGGGGCAGTTACAATGAGAAAAAGGTTGAATGATCAACGAAAGGATAATGTTCTACGAGTCGGGGAGTGGAATGTCAGATGCTTGAACGTGGTAGGGAAACTAGAAAATCTGAAAAGGGAAATGCAAAGGCTGAATCTAGATATAGTAGGGGTCAGTGAAGTGAAGTGGAAGGAAGGCAAGGATTTCTGGCCAGATGAGTATCGGGTAATATCAACAGCAGCAGAAAATGGTATAACAGGTGTAGAATTCGTTATGAATAGGAATGTAGGGCAGATGTTGTGTTACTGTGAACAGTTCAGTGACCGGGTTGTTCTAATCAGAATCGACAGCAGACCATCACCGACAACGATAGTTCAGGTATACATGCCGACGTCGCAAGCTGAAGGTGAACAGATAGAGAAAGTGTATGAGGATATTGAAAGGGTAATGCAGTATGTAAAGGGGGACGAAAATCTAATAGCCATGGGCGACTGGAATGCAGTTGTAGGGGAAGGAGTAGAAGAAAAGGTTACAGGAGAATATGGGCTTGGGACAAGGAATGAAAGAGGAGAAAGTTTAATTGAGTTCTTAACAAGTTTCAGCTAGTAATAGCGAATACCCTGTTCAAGAATCACAAGAGGAGGAGGTATACTTGGAAAAGGCTGGGAGATACGAGAAGATTTCAATTAGATTACATCATGGTCACACAGAGATTCCGAAATCAGATACTGGATTGTAAGGCATACCCAGGAGCAGATATAGACTCAGATCACAATATAGTAGTGATGAAGAGTAGGCTCAAGTTCAAGACATTAGTCAGGAAGAATCAATACGCAAAGAAGTGGGATACGGAAGTTCTAAGGAATGACGAGATACGTTTGAAGTTCTCTAGCGCTATAGATACAGCGATAAGGAATAGCGCAGTAGGCAACACAGTTGAAGAGGAATGAACGTCTCTAAAAAGGGCCATCACAGAAGTTGGGAAGGAAAACATAGGTACAAAGAAGGTAGCTGCGAAGAAACCATGGGTAACAGAAGAAATACTTCAGCTGATTGATGAAAGGAGGAAGTACAAACAGGTTCCGGGAAAATCAGGAATACAGAAATACAAGTCGCTGAGGAATGAAATAAATAGGAAGTGCAGGGAAGCTAAGACGAAATGGCTGCAGGAAAAAATGTGAAGATATCGAAAAAGATATGACTGTCGGAAGGACAGACTCAGCATACAGGAAAGTAAAAACAACCTTTGGTGACATTAAAAGCAACGGTGGTAACATTAAGAGTGAAACGGGAATTCCACTGTTAAATGCAGAAGAGAGAGCAGATAGGTGGAAAGAATACATTGAAAGTCTCTATGAGGGTAAAGATTTGTCTGATGTGATAGAAGAAGAAACAGGAGTCGATTTAGAAGAGATAGGGGATCCAGTATTAGAATCGGAATTTAAAAGAGCTTTGGAGGACTTACGGTCAAATAAGGCAGAAGGGATAGATAACATTCCATCAGAATTTCTAAAAACATTAGGCAACAAAACGACTGTTCACGTTGGTGTGTAGAATATATGAGTCTGGCGACATACCATCTGACTTTCGGAAAAGCATCATCCACACAATTCCGAAGACGGCAAGAGCTGACAAGTGCGAGAATTATCGCACAATCAGCTTAACAGCTCATGCATAGAAGCTGCTTACAAGAATAATATACAGAAGAATGGAAAAGAAAATTGAGAATGCGCTAGGTGACGACCAGTTTGGCTTTAGGAAAAGTAAAGGCACGAGAGAGGCAATTCTGACGTTACGGCTAATAATGGAAGCAAGGCTAAAGAAAAATCAAGACACGTTCATAGGATTTGTCGACCTGGAAAAAGCGTTCGACAATATAAAATGGTGCAAGCTATTCAAGATTCTGAAAAAAGTAGGGGTAAGCTATAGGGAGAGACGGGTCATATACAATATGTACAACAACCAAGAAGGAATAATAAGAGTGGACGATCAAGAACGAAGTGCTCGTATTAAGAAGGGAGTAAGACAAGGCTGTAGCCTTTCGCCCCTACTCTTCAATCTGTACATCGAGGAAGCAATCATGGAAATAAAAGAAAGGTTCAGGAGTCGAATTAAAATACAAGGTGAAAGGATATCAATGATACGATTCGCTGATGACATATATCCTGAGTGAAAGTGAAGAAGAATTAAATGATCTGCTGAACGGAATGAACAGTCTACTGAGTACACAGTATGGTTTGAGGGTAAATCGGAGAAAGACGAAGGTAATGAGAAGTAGTAGAAATGAGAACAGCGAGAAACTTAACATCAGGATTGATGGTCACGAAGTCAATGAAGTTAAGAAATTCTGCTACCTAGGCAGTAAAATAACCAATGACGGACGGAGCAAGGAGGACATCAAAAGCAGACTCGCTATGGCAAAAAAGGCATTTCTGGCTAAGAGAAGTCTACTAATATCAAATACCGGCCTTAATTTGAGGAAGAAATTTCTGAGGATGTACGTCTGGAGTACAGCACTGTATGGTAGTGAAACATGGACTGTGGGAAAACCGGAACAGAAGAGAATCGAATCATTTGAGATGTGGTGCTATAGACGAATGTTGAAAATTAGGTGGACTTATAAGGTAAGGAATGAGGAGGTTCTACGCAGAATCCGAGAGGAAAGGAATATGTGGAAAACACTGATAAGGAGAAGGGACAGGATGATAGGACATCTGCTAAGACATGAGGGAATGACTTCCATGGTACTAGGGGGAGCTGTAGAGGGCAAAAACTGTAGAGGAAGACAGAGATTGGAATACGTCAAGCAAATAATTGAGGACGTAGATTGCAAGTGCTACTCTGAGATGAAGAGGTTAGCACAGGAAAGGAATTCGTGGCGGGCCGCATCAAACCAGTCAGTAGACTGATGACCAAAAAAAAAAGTCTACATTGGGCAACATTTACCAGTAGACCACGAGCTAATACAGCTCTACTAACAACCTGAGAAGAAAATGACGCTTCCTCATCATAAAGTGTTCCCAAAACGTGTGTGTGGTCGGATCCAGAATTTGAGGGCGGCCAGGTTTATTGGCCGCCTTAATGCCTGGCTAGACGTTACACAGATTGCTGGTACAGCTTGCGGACTTGTAACGGTCAGGCTCGTAAAAACTTTTATCCATTGTAGATGTGGAACAATGCGACTACGATGAATAAAGGCTTCTATTAATAACTCAACCAGTCGCCTTTTGTGTTTCTTCACTTTTTATTTACAATGGCCAGTTTCGAATGGCTGCGCGATTTATGGTACACGTTTTCTGAATGGGGATTATTGTAGCTAAGTATAAAAAAGGAAACAAGCAGGCACTGACTGTGGTGAGAATTATTTATATCGTGAGGCATTGCTTACAGTTATCACCATCCGACAGTTTGTTCCTGGTGCACACATTGCTCTGGAAAACATAACGTACGTTTTTCAGTAATGTTAAGTGTAATGTACGCTACGCATAGCAACTCCCACTGCTTTATGCACTGTAAATAAACCAAAGAGTGTGACTGAAGTTACATTCAAAGAATTTGGATCGGGGCAAATGCTCGTTATTGTATCGTGCTAGTCATACAGAGTGCGGCTTTGACGCGGGGGCAACTACTTCGTGCGCCGAGTTGTTTCAGAATACACATGCGTCGCAGTCTGCAGCGGCTGTGACTACCTCAAATGGTTCAAATGGCTCTGACAAGGGAACCTCCCCATCGCACCCCCCTCAGATTAAGTTATAAGTTGGCACAGTGGATAGGCCTTGAAAAACTAAACACACATCAATCGAGAAAACAGGAAGAAGTTGTGTGGAACTATGAAAAAAATAAGCAAAATATACAAACTGAATATCCAATTGGAAGATAGGCAACAACAATGACAATATGAGTTGAGGAGCACCGAGGCCCTGTGGTTAGCGTGAGCAACTGCGGGACGAAAGGTCCTTGGTTCAAGTCTTCCTTCGAATGAAAAGTTTTTATTTTTTTTAATTTTCAGACAATTATCAAAATTCAAGCACTCACACATAATCAACTTCGCTCTCCAAAATTCCAGGACATGTTCAGATTTGCTTGGACATATGCAAGATTTGACGGTCTACACACGGAAAAATTTGAAAACGTTAAAAACATGTTTTGACACAGCACAGAGAAAACTACGACTGAGAAACTGTTGCATTCATTTATTGCAGTTTATGTAACAAACTCTTATGTTTTCATCACATTTTGGGGGGTGATTATCAAATCCACGAGAAAACCTATATCGGGCGAGGTAGAAGAATCTTTTTACCCATTCGCCAAGTGTACAAGTTAGGTGGGTCGACAACATATTCTTGTCATGTGACGCACATGCCGTCACCAGTGTCGTATAGAATATATCAGATGTGTTTTCCTGTGGAGGACTCTGTTGACCTATGACCTTGCGATCAAATGTTTTCGGTTCCCATTGAGAGGCGCGTCCACTCGTCTACTAATCGCACGGTTTTGCGGTGCGGTCGCAAAACACAGGCACTACATTTATTACAGTGAATAGAGACGTCAATGAACTAACGACAGATCATAACTTTGCGAAAATCAAGAAAGTAAAATTTACACCCGAGGGAGGACTTGAACTATGGACCTCACGTTCCACAGCTGCTCACGCTAAGCACGGGACCACGGCACGCTTGAGCGCAAATTATTCTTGATGTTCCTATCTTGCACATGGACTACTCAGTTTGTATATTTTGTTTGTTTTTTTCATAGTTCCACACAACTTCTTCCTGTTTTCTTGACTGATGTGTGTTCAGTTTTTCAAGGCCTATCCATTGTGCCAACTTATAATAACTAAACCTGAGGGGGGTGCGATGGGGAGGTTCCCTTGTGAGCACTATGGGACTTAACATCTATGGTCATCAGTCCCCTAGAACTTAGAACTACTTAAACCTGACTAGCCTAAGGACATCACACAACACCCAGTCATCACGAGGCAGAGAAAATCCCTGACCCCGCCGGGAATTGAACCCGGGAACCCGGGCGCTGTGTCTACCTGCTGGAGCACTTGACTACTGGGAGGCGGCACGGCAGGAGGTAGTTCTGTCTTCACCGCTACATATGCAAGCTGCTATGTGGTTTCGACCGCCCCCACAGTGCAACAGCTGACACACCACCAGCAGTCGCTAGAGCGAACCCCTCTCACCTGTGTGGCATCCTTTGGCGCTGAACGTGATCATATTTTACGACTACGCCAGGTTTTCACAGGAATTAATTGCTTACAAGTGCATCGCCCCCACCATAACCCTCACATGCAGTTAGCAATTCCACACGCCAAAGTTGGCAGCGCTACTTATGTGCGTTTCAAGAAGTTGCTTATATGAGTTCAAAGAAGGTGACGAGAGAAATTATTCGTACGAGAGTTGCACATCTTTCAACCGAAGAGCATATGAGCTGACAAAGAAAACACAGACAACCAAATGTTTGTAATGAAATGGAAACCTTCAAGAACTCATTTGGGAACATCCAATACGCTATTAACGGTGTGGCGATTATCGACCACAAGAAAAATCATCTTCGATTTTTACTTTTATGCTCTTTGACGGTGGATTTTAATTGTTTGTCTTTGCACGGTTCTTCTCTCGAATGTTGACACTGTGTGTATGTGCTACTGATATTCAATAAAAGTGTTCTGTGTAAATTATGTTGCTGATTGTTATTCCTTCACCATACAACTAAAGGAAGAGAATTACCACATTATTGAACCCACTCCTTTTCACTCTTTTTTCAAGGACTGTGTGTTCTGTGCACGCTGCAAACAATGCGCCATGCACCGAATGACACAACAAACCACATGTTCTCTCATCTCGTTCTGCCTGCAGACTGTGAATCTCATGTGCACCACCTACCTCAAGTTAGCAGAACGGAACAGGAAAATTTCCTTCTTCACGCAACACAGAAGGACCCTCTGTCCTACCCTGGTTCACGATAGTGTGAACCAAGAGCATCGTCTGCAGTGTTTCTACAAGGTCACGTTGACCTCGAGACTCCGCATATTTCATAAGCTGTTGAACACGCTTTCTGGAGACCGGATATCGCCACCATTGCATGGTTAATATGATGCATACATCGACATTGGCGCGCAGCAGCCACCAGACTGGAAGTTATTACACTCAACATTTCACTCAAAGTACTGTTCATTCACCACCTTTGTATAATATACATCTCCTGTTATCGCCTTTCATACCCACAGCTGTATGGCCCATGATGGCCCACCGTGCGTATGTGTCTTCCACGATGAATGATCTCTCTCCCCCCCCCACCCCCCCTTTCACCACAGGGGACTTGGGCGATGGACCACATCACGCTCTCACAGTCCGCAAAACTCCTCTGCTGAGGCATTTGACGACCGTGGGCTTTCCTGCTGTGTTCGTCAATGGTGCTCTTGCACCTGTTCCGTCGTACAGTGCATGACCACCTTCTTGAACCCCCACAAAGACATCAGGCGATGTTGCTCTTAGATACCAACTGTTGCTTAATCACGATTTTTAAAAAATGGTTCAAATGGCTCTGAGCACTATGGGACTTAACGTCTGAGGTCATCAGTCCCCTATAACTTACAACTACTTATACCTAACCAACCTAAGGACATTCATGCCCAAGGCAGGATTCGAACCTGCGACTGTAGCGGTCGTGCGGTTCCAGACTGTAGCGCCTAGAACCGCTCGGCCACCCAGGCCGGCCAAGATTTTCATCTCTGTGCCTTGTCTCCCTCAAAGCCTCAGAAAGCACCAATTCAACTTTATCTTGGGTTGGGTTGGGTTGTTTGGAGGAAGAGACCAAACTCAGGGTCATTTGTCTCATCGGATTAGTGAAAGACAGGGAAGGAAATTGGCCATGCCATTTCAAAGGAACCATCCCAGCATTTGCCTGGAGCGATTTAGGAAAATCATGGAAATCCTAAATCAGGATGGCTGGACGTGGGATTCAACCGTTGTCCTTCGAAATGTGAGTCCAGTGTGCTAACCACTGCGCCACCTCACTCGGTCCAACTTTATCTGATGCAGTATATTCTTACTGGCAGGTTCCCTAAACTGCCCTTTTGTTGGAAGACAACCCTCAGACCTGGTTCACCCTGAACTGCAATCTTTCAACCTATACAGCATTGCAGTTTAGGATTCAGACATAATCTGCCTGGCGACTCATCTATATGATCACATGGACCTTACAAATGACCTCGTTCTCTGCCCACCTACTCTCCAGAAATACTCAGTTGCCAAAGCATCGACGATCAAGTGCCTATCACGCCCTCCATCTGAAGTTATACACCACAGTGTCCATGAGGAAAGCTTGGGTTCGCCGAGTCCAACCGGCTTTGGCGCCATCTGTGGGACTGATTGATGTGCAGTTCACACCTGACATCACATATGGACCTTGTGGCCCATCAGGCTACTATATGAGCTGCAACTTGAGCTCCTTTCTCATCCTTCACAGTCTTTGGGGGCTTAATGATGCCTTGCATACCCGGATTATGGCATCCTCCATTGAGGGCACCTTCTTACAACACTGACAGGCATGTTGAGGCCACAGTTGGTACTACTGACGAAGCCCTACCCCCTTCCATTTGACTAGATGGCAGAGGACACACGAGAGCATGCACAGCATTTCAAGTGGACACTCAGCTGCCTGGAGGCAACCTTCATACCTAACCTGTATCTATCACATGACCATTTGCAAGCACTGCCAAGGTCTCTTCAGATAACTCAGCTAACTCATCATGGAGCATCGTCCACCCTGTGTAACCCTCTGTTGTTTCCACATTACACTGGGTGACAATGCACAGAACTGCTGACCTCCCTGCACATTTCGAATTCTGTACATGTGCCCCAGACTGCGTCACCTCCACAGTGGAATGAAATAACGGCCAGTGAACACCATCTTCTCTTCTGGCAGCTACATGTTGGACCAAACATTGGGCATAAGGTTTCTTATTGATACAGGCACAGAGGCTGGCGTCATTTCTGTCACATTAGCCCCCATTTGCACATCACCAACAATGCTAATCTTACATGCAGCTTATAGTTCTAGCATCACTGTCTTCAGCACTGCAGAGCTTCAGGTCCACCTACCTCCTGATATTAATTTTCTATTGACTTGCATGGGGAAGGGAGGGCTTGAGTTTAGTACCTTTACTGACCGTTAGCTGCTTGAAAATGCCATCTGCAACCTGGTCAAAGACCTTCCTCCCTAATGCCTGCAGCACATGTACCTAATCAGCCATATTCGACAGACATACAGTGAACGTTATATGTCCCCTGTTGGCTCATCTGCAAACCAACGACATCGAGTTATGCTAAAGGACGCAACATGTGCATTGATTGTCGAACCACGCCAATTACCCTGCTCAGCTACCCCCATGTCCCATACTTTGACATGTACTCTCTGACATGGTACATCCCCCTCTATGACGAGCGGTTTCCAACTCCCTACACTCTCTCGCTCACCCAGGCATCAAGACCACTACTAAGTTGGTTACTGAACGAATTACCTGGCCAGGAATTAAGAACTATTTTCATTATTTGACGTGGGGCTTTGTATCTTACCAGAGAAATAACGTTGGACAACTCGCACTGCCCCCTCTACGACTGTTCAACATCCCTAAGGAACGTCTGCATCATGTACACATCGATCCTGTTGGCTCCCCACCTCCTTGCCTTCCAGGGCTTTCGATATATATTCTCAGTCATTGACTGGGTCACGATGTGAGTCAAAGCCATTCGTCTATCCAATACTACGCAGATTCGGCCGCTCATGTTTTTTCAACTCCTCAGTTTCTCGTTTTGATTGTTCTTCATCTATAACCACAGATCAGGAAGCCAACTTTGCAGGCTGTGTGGTGTTGACAAGTTGTCACCACTGCCTACCATCTCCAACCCACATATCCAGTCACTCACAGAGTCCTTGACTGGGGACAGAACACAGTGGACATTCTAATAAATGGCAAACGCCTAACAATCTCAATAAATAGGGTAAATCCAGCCTGGTTGTTAACAGACGATCTACAGCTCTAGGTTCCCACAGCTTCGCCGGTTGCAGTCGACAAAGCTCCTCCACAGGACACAACGCTTGGAGTGACGGACGACTTCACCACCCAGAGTGACAACCCCCAACCCCATCCAACTCCTTCGCCGCCTCTTGAAAAAGTGTTTACCATCGGCATTACTCAGATGAACTCTCCACTAAGGTTCGAGATAGCGAAGTCTTCAACGTATACAGGGTGTTACAAAAAGGTACGGCCAAACCTTCAGGAAACATTCCTAACGCACAAATAAAGAAAAGATGTTATGTGGACATGTGTCCGGAAGCGCTTAATTTCCATGTTAGAGCTCATTTCAGTTTCGTCAGTATGTACTGTACTTCCTCGATTCACCGCCAGTTGGCCCAAATGAAGAAAGATAATGTTGACTTCGGTGTTTGTGTTGACATGCGACTCATGTCTCTACAGTACTAGCATCAAGCACATCAGTACGTAGCATCAACAGGTTAGTGTTCATCATGAACTTGGTTTTGCAGTCAGTGCAATGTTTACAAATGCGGAGTTGACAGATGCCCATTTGATGTATGGATTAGCATGGGTCAATAGCCGTGGCATGGTACATTTATATCGAGACAGATTTCCAGAACGAAGGTGTCGCGACAGGAAAACGTTCGAAGCAATTGATTGGTGTCTTAGGGAGCACGGAACCTTCCAGCCTGACTCGTGACTGGGGAAGACCTAGAACGACGAGGACACTTGCAATGGACGAGGCAATTCTCCGTGCAGTTGACGATAACCCTAATGTCAGCGTCAGAGAAGTTGCTGCTGTACAAGGTAACGTTGTTCACGTCACTGTATGGAGAGTGCTACGGGAGAACCAGTTGTTTCCGTACCATGTACAGTGTGTGCAGGCACTATCAGCAGTTGATTGGCCTCCACGGGTACACTTCTGCGAATGGTTCATCCAACAATGTGTCAATCCTCATTTCAGTGCCAATGTTCTCTTTACGGATGAGGCTTCATTCCAACGTGATCAAATTGTAAATTTTCACAATCAACATGTGTGGGCTGACGAGAATCCGCACGCAATTGTGCAATCACGTCATCAACACAGATTTTCTGTGAACGTTTGGGCAGGCATTGTTGGTGATGTCTTGATTGGGCCCCATGTTTTTCCACCTACGCTCAATGGAGCGCTTTATCATGATTTCATACGGGATACTCTACCTGTGCTGCTAGAACATGTGCCTTTACAAGTACGACACAACATGTGGTTCATGCACGATGGAGCTCCTGCACATTTCAGTCAAAGTGTTTGTACGCTTCTCAACAATTCCATGGCCTCCACGCTCTCCTGACCTCAACCCTCTTGACTTTCATTTCTGGGGGCATTTGAAAGCTCTTGTCTACGCAACCCCGATACCAAATGTAGAGACTCTTTGTGCTCGTATTGTGGACGGCTGTGATACAATACGCCATTCTCCAGGACTGCATCAGGGCATCTGGATTCCATGCGACGGAGAGTGGATGCATGTATCCTCGCTAACGGAGGACATTTTGAACATTTCCTGTAAAAAAGTGAAGTCACGCTGGTAGGTTCTGTTGCTGTGTGTTTCCATTCCATGATTCATGTGATTTGAAGAGAAGTAATAAAATGAACTCTAACATGGAAAGTAAGCATTTCCGGACACATGTCGACATAACATATTTTCTTTCTTTGTGTGTGAGGAATGTTTCCTGAAAGTTTGACCGTACCTTTTTGTAACACCCTGTATTGTGATGACGATTGTTATTTCTTCGCCATACAACTAAAGGAAGAGAATTACAACAAGGGTGTTATTTCCCAAAGAAAGTTTCTTTCGAATATCATTTTCGAATGAGTAAAATCAATTTTGGGATCGTTTTGAGCCATATATTCGTGTACGTGTACGAGATGCTGTTTCAGCTGGCATTAAATTACAAGTAACACTGAAACATCTCCCATTGGAACCGCTACAGTATGTGCATTGTATTCCGAAGACCAACGTTTCTGAATTTTTATGTTCTCTACAACACAGAAAAAGTGTATCGAAAAGTAATGTTTTTGTCTCCACAGTTCAGCTTTGTTTATATTTTCAGGGTTACTCAGGTTCTGATACGTCACAGTACTAGGCGACCACAGTTTTACTACACTTGTCCTCCGATGGACGTAATCGGAAACACGCAGTACTGTTACAGTAAACAACTAACGAAAACTCAGCGTGTGCTTGTGAAATATCCCGATAAAAGCTCACTATCCTCACTCCCAGTGCGATAATATTGTGGTCGACTAATATGGCCACAAGTGATGTAAATATGCCTTTGTTTTACTTAATTTTGTAACAGAACTTTGTACTACTGTGCACAACTGTCACTCGTTGATATCGCAAATATCTATATCTACACTCATACTTCGCAAGCTACCGTACGGCGGCGGCAGCAGAATCGTTAGGCAGTCAGCTTCAACTGCGGGTTCTCTCAATTTTCTCAACAACGTTCCTCGAAAGAAACGTCGCCCTCCCTCCATGGATTCTCATTTGAGTTCCCAAAGCATCTCTGTTTCACTTGTGTTGTTCGAACCTACCGGTAACAAGTAGGCTACAGCAGCCTGCCTCCGAATTGCTTCAATGTCATCCTTCAATCTGATCTGGTATAGATCCCGAACACTCAAGCAGTACTCAAGAATAGGTCGCACAAGCGTCCTATATGCGGTCTCCTTTATTTGCAGACCACACTTTCCTAAAATTCTCCCGATAAACTGAAGTCAACCATTCGCCTTCCCTTCAACAGTTCTCACGTACTCATTCCATTTCATATCACTTTGCAACGTTATGCTCAGCACAGTACATTTAGAGCAAGCTGCCATTCATCACACCAACTAGAAATTTTGTCTAAGTCGTCTTGTGTCTTCCTACAGTCACTCAACTTCGAAACCTTACCGTGCACCACAGCATCAGCAAACAAACGGAGATTGCTGCCCAACCTGTCCACCAAATCATTTGTGTCTATAGAGAAAAACAGGGATCCTATCACACTTTCCTGAGGCACTCCTGACAATACCTTTGTCTTTGATGAACACTCGCCGTCGAAGACAACGTAACGGGTTCTGTTCCTTAGGAACTCTTCAAGTTCCTCAGAAATCTGTTAACTTATTCTGTATGCTCGTATATTTGCTAACAGCCTGTAATGAGGCACTGTGTCAAATGCTTTTCGGAAACCAAGAAATATGGAATCAGCTTGTTGTCCTTCATCAATAGTTTGCAGTATATCATGTGAGAAAACTGCAAGCTGAGTTTTGCATGATCAATCCTTTCTAAAAGTATGCTGAATCGTTGACATAAGCTTCGCAGTTTTAAGAGAGTTTATTAAATTCGCGCTAGGCGACAGATTCACGATAAATGCAGGATAGGTAGGGTACCAGTGCCGTAGAGCACTCTTTGTAAAACCTATTAATTGATTGATTAATTAATTGGGGGTAATGGTACCAAATGGCGAGGTCATCAGTCCTGCAATTTCGAAATTAGTCACATTCAATAGGTGGTCCGCTAAAAGTGGACAGATCCAGTCAGGGGAGTAAAGTTATAAAATAATGAACATTGAACACACACAGTACAAGGCATAAAAGGAGATACCAAATTAAAAATTAAAAAAAAAGGGGCAGTCATGGGGTCACAGACCGAGAAGACTGGAAAAGAGGTCCCAACCACAACCATCCTGTCCCTGCTCCAAAACTAAAGTATAGCCTTATATCTGGAAATAAAAACGACTTTCACCGATGAAACTGAGGACCAGTTCAACCACCCACAAATCGTCTGCTAATATTTAATTTAAGGAATCGGGAAGACTATACTTAGCATGAAGGACCAAAAGAAGGGGACATTCCACCAATATGTGGGATACTGTCACTCTGCCTCCACAACCACATTGTGGGGATGAGTTGTTACATAGGAGGAAACAATGGGTGAGCCTGGTATGACCAATGCATAGATGGCATGAAACAGTGGACTCCTTCCGAGAGCAGTGAAAGGAAGAGCCCCAAACCGCAGCAGACTCCTTGATTGTGCGGAGTTTATTACTAGGGGCACTAGTGCACCAGATGTCATTCCATTTTTGGGCAGAGAGAGATTTTATATAGATCTGCATATCTGCAGTTGGAGTCATGAAAGGAAATGGGGTAAGTATCGGCTTCTCTAGCCAAATGGTCAGCCAATTCATTCCCTGGGATGCCCATATGACTTGGGACCCAGAGAAAGACAACTGAACAGGTGGCATGTCAAAGGCCAAAGAGAAGGAGATGGATAGCTGAGACCAAAGGGTGACGAGAGTAGCACCAGTTGACAGCCTGAAAGCTGCACATTGTGCCTGAACAAATTTAAAAACTGCCAAGGGAGGCCTGAGAAACAAGAAGGAGGGCTCTGTGATTGGCTAAAAGCTCTGCTGTGAACACACTTCACAATCCTGGGAATAAATGGTTTCCTTAGCCAGTAGGGGCCATGAAAGCATATGCCACCTTATCGATTGTCTTAGAACCATCAGCATAAAAAATGGTCGCACCCTGAAACTCTGCAAAGATGGCACATGCAGAACACCAAAAAGCCATATGTGTGACAGAGATCTTAGGACCTTGGAATAGATTGGTCCTAATCCATGGTCTAGGCACCATCCAAGGGGAAATATGGGAGGAAAGACATGGGGTGCATTCCAGTGAGTGGATGAGGAGATCCCAACAGACGGAAGTGAGATGCATGCCAACCAGCAATCCCACCCATGGGCAGGTGTTAGGAGGGAGACATCCCTCATTGACAAAGAGTACAGGGTACATAGGATAGTCAGGGAATTGGCGAGAGCGATTGCCTATGAAACCAGGAGTTGGCGTGTATGTGTAGAGGGGGAATCCGCACTTCTGTGAGGACTAGTGCAAAAGGCACCAATAGCCAGACACACCCCGCAATGGTGAACAGGGTCAAGCAGTTTCAAAGTGACAGGAGCTGCTGAGCCATAAAACTGACTACCATAATCTAGTCTGGACAAGACTAGAGCATGGTAAAGATGGAGAAGAGTGAAACGGTCTGCACCTTGAGATGTGTAAACCAGGAAGCAGACAGCATAAAAGTAGTCTTTAGGTGGTGAATTTGGGGCACCCACATCAGCTTGTTATCAAAAATAAAGCCTAAGAAACGGGACTGTCCTACAACATCGAGGAGCTGGTCCCCTAAATAAAGTTCTGGATCAGGGTGTACTATGACTTGATGACAAAAATGCATAACTCACATTTTGGAGGGAGAAAACTGGAAGCTTAGGGAGGTGGCACACACAGAGGCCAATTGGATGGCACCTTGGAGTTGGCACTCAGCACATGCTACCAAGTGGGAACTGCACAAGATCCAAAAATCGTCGACGTACAACGCTGGGGTAACCAGAGACACAACAGAGGTCACAAGCTTATTAATATTAATGAGGGAGAGAATGACACTTAGAACAGAACTCTGTGGGATAATGTTCTCCCGAATCCGAGGGGCACTGAGTGAAGTAGCTACTCGAACCTGGATGTGCCGGTGAGATAAAAACTCGTAGATAAAAATCAGAAGGGAACCACGGATGCCCCAGTCATGGAGGGTAGCTCAAATGTGATGGCGCCATGCCATGTTATATGCTTTATGTAGGTCAAAGAAGACCGCGACAGGGTGCTGGCAGTGAGTAAAAGCCTGTCATATGGCTGTTTCCAATCTGAGTAAATGGTTAGTTGGAGATCGTCTTGCCTGGAAGCCACACTGGTGCAGGGACACAACGCCTTGAGATTCGAGTACCCAACATAATCTGAAACTGACCATCCTCTCAATCATTTTACGAAGTACACTCATCTGGCTAATTGGGTAGTAGCTGTCAAGAGATTTTGGTTTCTTCTTGGGCTTAAGGGCAGGGATAACTGTACTGTCTCGCCATTGAGATGGCAAAGCACCCGCAAGCCAAATGCAGTTGAAGACCCTGAAGAAATGTTGCCTCTCAGGAACGTCCAAGTGTTGGGTCATCTGGTTGTGGATGTATCTGTACCTGGGGCCATGTCTCGTGAAGAGGTAAGAGCCTGCAAGAATTCCCATTCAGTGAACGGTTCATTATAGGGCTCAGCGTGGTATGGGATGAAACAGAGGAGGGAGAGGGGTCTGTTCAACTATCTGAGTTTCTGTCAGAGGAAGGTAGGATGCCTAAGCTGTTGCAAAGTGTGTCGCGAGGTGTTCTGCGAGAACCAATCAAGCAGTGCACAGAGCACCTTGGAGGTTCACACCCTGGACAATTGACTGTCGTTGATGGTCCAGAAGGCTATGGAGCTTGGACCGAACCTGTGATGAAGAGGCATCTGTTTCCAGGGAGGAAACATGCCGCTCCCAGCATTCCTTTTTATTCTGCTTAACAAGGTAATGATCTTTAGCACAGAGACACTTAAAATTGTGGAGACTGGTCTGTCAAGGTGTCACTTAAATCACTGCAGCGCCCATCAGCGGTCCTGGACAGCGACTGTGACATCTTTGGTCCACCATGGTACTGGTCGATGATGAGGGGGACCTTTGGATGGGGGGATAGCACTGCCAGCAGCATGAAGAATAGTGGTAGAGACGCCTTGCACGACTACATCAATAGAATTCGAGAGGGAGGTGTAGAAGTGCAAGCAGATGTATATAAAGGCCAACTGGCCCTCCAGAACACCCAACGTGGGGCCCTGGTGGCATCAGGGGAACAACAGAACCACCAGAGTGGTCACTTTCACAAAGGTCATCATGAGATGACCAATGTAGAGAAGCCATGAGGGAAGGGGAGGAGATCGTGAGATCCATAGCAAAAAGGGTGCCTTGAGTAGCACTGAAGTGTGTAGGGGAACCATCATTGAGGAGACACAAATCGAAGTCCGTGATAAGTTGGTCAATTAGGAGAATCCTACCTGTTGAAGCGACTCACCCCCACAATGTGTGGGGGGCATTGAAGTCCCCAAGGAGGAGAAATGAGGGCAGGAGTTGCTGAATTAAGGTAGACAGTGTAACCTAAGGAAGTGGCCTACCTGGAGGGAGGTAGACATGCAAATGGTGATTGCAGGATCATTTGCACTCGATCCACTATTGCTTCCAGGTTGGTACATAGAGGGACCCAGTCACTAATGACATTGGAGCAAACCAAAGTGCAGACCCCACCAAATGCTACTCTAGGGCCAGCACGGTTCTGATAGACTGTCCGATAACCACGATATGTTGAAGAGTGGTCATCATGGAAATGCATTTCTTGAAGAACAAGGCAGAATACAGACTAGCAGGAGACAAGATGTTGCTTTTCTGGTAGGTGACGATAGTATCCATTGCAATCCACTGGTTGATCATGTGGTGAGTGTCCAGGTTAGACATAAAGAAGCCAAGAGGAGGGCGTGTCACACGGTCACTAGCCATTACCGACAAGGCTAGGGTGACATCCATAAATAAGATGTCAGACTTAGGTTGTGAGGGGGGAGATGGCACCTCCGGGGCCACGGGGGGGGGGGGGGGGGCTTACCTTGGGATTTATGTTTCTTCTTCTTATTATTCTCTTTCAGAGGTGGAGGAGGGCAGGGCACAGAGGGAGTACAGGCGTTTGCAAGATCTGGAACCAAAAGAGTGTGTGCAATCTTGGGATGAACAGATGGTGCGTCTCATGGCCAAATGGTGGTAGGAGTCTTCCAGCCTGAGAGACATCAGGGAGACGGGTCCTGCAAGGGAGCCTGATCACTGGCAGGTGCCAAAGAAGGGGGGCTGGGGTAAGGAAGAGGTAGGAGGAGGAAATGAAGGAACAGAGGCAGAAGTTGAAGATAGTGACACTGGATGGAGTCTCTCATAATTTTGGCGATCAGCAGAAGAAAGGCGATCCAGGAACTTTTCTATCTTTTAAGCCAGGCAATACGGCAAGCGAGGGGAGTGGCGGCCAGCAAAATTGACACCCACAGGTGGCAGAACACAGGCTTCCCTCATGGAGTAGATGCCCACAGTCACCGAGCAAAGGGTCTGCCGTACAGCAGGAAGACATATCCCAAAATGCAAGCATTGAAAGCACTGCATAGGTGGAGGGATGTACGAATTCACATCACAACTCTAGTACATAACCTTGACCTTCCCTGGGAGGGTATCCCCCTCAAAAGCCGGTATGAAGATGCCTGTAATCGTGTGGTTGTCTTTGTGACCTTCTCAACATGTCGAACAAAATGAATGCCACACCACTCCAGATTAGCCCTGAGTTCCTCATCAGTTTTCAGGATGAGCTCCCAGTGAAAAATCACACCCTGGACCCTATTCAGAGATTGGTGCGGACTAATAGACACTGGAATATTTCCAAAACAATCATAAGCACGAAGAGCTGCACATGTCCCCATCAATCCTAGTACAGATGAGGTAATGGGAAAATAGTTTCATCCCAAGGCAGTGAGTCTGGGCCTACTCCCATGGTATAGCCAGGGAAGGGAAGGTTGCCGGGTGATATGAAGCAGCATTCAATGATTCTCATCTTTTGAAGAGACGGCTGTTTGAGAAGGTCCATATTTTTGTAGCTTGATATGCTTAACACTACAGCCACAACAAGGGCCGTTTGGCATGGCAGCCATTGCCATTAGTTTCAAAGCCCCAAGAAGATAAACAGCCACTCTTTTGCATACGTGGTGAGGAAACAGCTCAGGTATCAGTAGTGTGATCCTTGTGTTGTCAGGGGTGTCAGCCATGTGGGTGTATAACAGTCCCACCACTACATGGACTGGCTACACGGGCTGGTGACCTAGCAGGGTAGAAGGGGGCTACAGCAGGAAAGGGAAAGGAGAAGCAAGGGGGGAGCAGAATCCACACCATAGATGCTAGGGAGGGAGTTCTTCCCCAAATGGCTTACACAAAAAACATAACTTTTGAAGTAGAGATCAAACCTCAAACGGGGACCTAAATGCCAAAAAGGATGAAAGAACAGGCAAAAGGAACAAAATTGCAACCAATGCAGGAAACTAGGTGGATAGGCAAGTCGATATAAATCAGAACACCGAGAGAGAGGAAGGGGTGGCAACACAGAACGAGTGAGGATAGGGAGTGAGAGCAGGGTGAAGGAAATGGGACCAGGGAAGGAAGAATTGGCTGAAATAGCTCATGTCGTCCATATGGGAGCCTGTCAGATGGTCAAATTACAGCGTGTGTGTATGATTCTCCTGTGTGAATGATTTCTTGAAAGTTAAATTTAAAGCTCTGGCTTTTGTTTTGTGAACTGCAACTGCCACACCAGGTTGGTCAACAAGGGACTGAATGAAAGCCTTAAAACCACTTACACATTTTACATAGGATCAGAATTAACTTAGGTTCTCTTCCAGATCTTTTCCTAAGGTATGGCGGTGGTAGTTGGTGGATACTTCCCTCATAGATCTATTCACAGAAACATGAAGCTCTTTGCTTGCAGTTATTTGTGTGTTCTCTTTTGAATCATGATTGCAACAGTCTTTGATTTCTCAGCATCTTACAAATTTTGTTATTAATCCATGGTGGGTCTTTTCCATAATTTACCCACTTACTGGACACATAACTCACCAGACTACAGTTTACAATCTGATTAACATTTCCCATAATTTCTCCACATCCATCTTACTGGAACTAAGTGATGTCAGTCACTATCTAAGTGAGATACTAACAACTGTTTATTTGCTCTATGTAGCAGAAACACTCTCCTAACCTTCTTAACTGATTTAATAACGTTCATAACCATAGTTGCTACAATGACATCATGATCACTAATCCCCATCTCTATACTGATAGTGTCGGCCTATTTGTGGCTACAAGTTGCAAGATACTTCCATTGCGTGTGGGACGCTGAGCTAGCTGCTCAAGATGTCTTTAAGAAAATGTGTTTTAGCAGGTTGTCTGTCTGTACCCCTGCACAATGAATCCATAGACATCCCAATCTATACTCGATAGGTCAAAGTCGCCTCCAACTAGTACTGCATGATCTGGGTATTCACACAGTACTGACCATGGACTATATTTGAATGATTCTAGAACTGTCACAGCAGAGTCGGGTGGGCCGGCAAAAACATTCAACAATTAACATAGTTTCACCTACTCACTTACTAGACACATAACTCACCAGATAACTTCACCATGACAGTCAACTTCGACCTCAATAGAGGCAATATTTTAGTCGGCTGCTATGAGCACTCCCTGTCCAATGGATTTCTAATCTCTTTCCGATATACATTCCATGACTCGCTAAACATCTCAGAGCTTTCCCAGCTTTCAGTCCCAAGAAAAATTTTGAGTGCGAGAACTTTCCTGGAGGGCAGCAGATTTGGGAACTATATTACAAATACTTTGACAGTTCACTGATAAAATTTTGGAAGTCAAAGTGTCTTTACTCTAAATGCACTCTGAACTTCTCCTGCTGCGTATCGACTGATGAGTGGCCGTCAGAGAACCTCAAACTACTGTCTGGCATAAAAACCTTCATGTTCACTTCACAAGTACTGTGCTGCCCAGGTAGCTGTTTCCTTTGTGTAGTGCATCCCAGATCAGGCAAGGGAACACTTATGCTGACATAGGGTCAAGAGTGGCTTTTAATCTCTGAAGCCACAAATAAATTCCCACTTCACTGTAATATTTAAATTCTTTGACTAAACAACAAAAAATTGTTATACAGAAATAAAAAAATACCTTTACAGTACCAGTATTTACTGTTCTGCAACACTATCAACTTTAGCAAGTTCATGCTCATCATTTACAATACATTTTAATCCACTTCATCACTTAAAATGATGGTATGTTACTCTCTTACAAATAAGCGACAAGGAGTTGCTGAATATTTTGCCACTTTTCAAAGCATTAATTTACTTAGTTGAAGACTCAGCCCTTGCCACTGATCTACGATTGGGCACCATTATCCTCTTTTCCTACATTCAACTTCACTTTACATCTTACTGTTCACCAGAATTGACATCACAAAGTTTTCTCATCAACTAGTATGCTGAGGAAGAGATTGTGGAGATGCTGGAAAAGAGCAACTCTGAGGATGATTTTTTTTTAAATGTTGAAGTGATAACGCTTCCAAATTCTGAAAGCAACAGTTTCAAGCTGTCTACCTCAGCAGGTGTAACACTACAGTCTTTCAACAGGAGATGTAACTGACTGTTAATCTGAATAACCGGAAACATAATTATGCACTTTAAGAAAGCAAAGTTTAGTGACAAATTGGATTGGAAAAGATTTTCATCCACGTAATCATGCACATTATAATTATCCTTTGGAACTAAAAAGTCAGCCATGAGTTGATACAATTGTCATTTTCTGTGTGTGTGTTTTTTTATTTACAGAAGATACTGTGCTGGGGTTAGAAGTGCTACAATATTTATTTTGTTTGTGAAGTATACAAAAGTTGAAATACAGCACATTGAGCCAAACAATTAAGCAGTATCAATATATGACACTGAGCTACACATACACCAACCAAAAAATATGTACATACAACTTGATTTCCACTGCCTTTAAAACTGGATTGCACACTAAACCATTTTTGTATATTTTGTAGAGTTGTTACCCACTTCTTTAGCAAAAGTAATAAGAAGTAGCAAGGAGGCACTGTAGTATTGCATTAGCAACCTTAGTGTGGAAATTTCACTCTGCACTATGACAGCCTACAATCTCTTCATTTGGGCTGAGTGAGACGACTTTGTTCTTTTGCAGTGAGAGTCATGGGGTTGAGGATTTAGGATTACTTTTTAAAACTGGTGGAACCAGCAAATTTATTGCAATTTAAGGAGTGTTCTAGATTGCCTGTGCAGACTGCCCCTTGTGCAGTCTGTACAATGGATTGCTGTAAATGTAATTATTTTGGGTGCATGGATAAACAGTGTAGAAAGTCTAGGTGGCTCATAAGGAGACAAAAGATGCAGGTTGGTACTGCAGGTAACTGTGGAGTGCTCTGTGTTACTGTTGGAGTATTATTTTTCAATTGTTTCAGGGACTTGATTCTGAATCAGAGAGACGTTGAAGATAGGAGTAGGAAACTGAATGAGTTACAGTGAAGACTTAAGTACCGTATAGGAAGCCAAATAAGTTTCATGTTTTTCTGAGAGGTCTGGCACCAGAGACGTCTAGTAAGGTGCGCACTGATGTGACTAAAGATATACATGCAGTGGTTAGATTATCACTGGAGTATAAGGAAATATATGTGTCAAGAGGTATAATGGACTGAAGAAATGTGTTAGCATCGAAGTTACAATATCTACAGCAAAGATATAGGGATAATGGGAGAGGTGGTCTAGGGGATATGAAGTAACGACTAAACTCAAGAAGGAACCCCAGAGCTACAGAAAAAGGTTCCCAGTAAATATTAATGTAATGGTGAAATGTGTCAAAGTGGATGTGACACATTATAGGGGATATAATGTTTTGTTTGACACAGGGACGTGTCAGCAGTCTCTTGAGAGTTGGTGGGTAGGTGTTGGACTCCACTATGATACAAGTTGCGTGATATCTCTGTGAAGCCTACAACGTGATACCATGGCCAGACTTCATGCATCAACACTGTGTCATAACTGACCTTCGACTATGTGTGGTGAACCTATTGGAAAGACATTCCAGTTTGGGGAAGCTGTCAATTTGATCTCTCACAGGGAGTGTCTAGTGTACAGGATAATCCATTTAAGACTGGGAACAATGACATTAATACTTAATTTGCATATGGGTCGAGTGGAACCAGAAAGTAGCAAGGGGTGAACGTGAACCCTGACTTGTTGTGCATCGTGGAACCAACAGAGGATAGTGATGTATCGGATGCAGCATGTTGTTTGGCGAGACCAAATATTGTACACGCACAAAATAGGGGATGGAGGCCAGGCAGTACCTATCAAAGTAGATAATTTTATCACCAAGCATTTAAAGGGGGACAGAAACAACACAGATGGAGAACCTTCTGCTAGAATTTCAGGATCTGTATTTTGCAGAGGGGCTATTGCCTGCTACACCAGTAACACAGGATTCTGCAGAGAACAAAGTGACAGTGTATAGCATTACATGGACTCACCATCCAATTTTGGAGGAATTTATTAACAATTCACATGACATAATAAGGGAGCAGTAACGCAGTTGGTGAGGGCAGGAATTCTAATTGTAATTGTATTCATGAAGTCTAAAGGTGGTGCTAAGAAATATCGATTCTGTTGTGACTACTGCCATTTAAAGAGTAAGAATACGATGGATCGGTGCCTAATTTTGAATTCAACAGAAATGATTAGTCTTGGATAATGCTTTTACTTCTTGACCATGGACTTGAAGGGTGGACACCAAGTTAAAGGTGGTTCCAGAGAATGGGTTGAAAACTGTGTTGGGGAAACTCAGTACAGAAGGACGTCGTTTGGGCTAAAAAAAACTGCAACAACAACATTCCAGGATTTATTGAAAGGAGCACAAAGAGACTTGATACCACATCAGTGTTTGGTGAATACCAACAACATAGTTGCCTTTCTCGAGTGATGTGCAGGAGCATAGGCAATGACTGAGGGAAGTATCCAAGAGATTTCGCGTAGCTCATTTGACATTAAATACTGACAAATACCACTTTGCAACAGAAGTAGTCAATTATTTAGGCCATGTGATTACTAAGGACAATTAAACAACTGATCCTAGATTGGCGGAAGATTTTCCGGTGTCAGCGACAACCAAGGACTTACTATCTGTTCTTGGTTACACAAATTAGTATAGGAAGTTCATGAAGGGGTTTGTGGTTATTGCAGGACTGCTTAAACAGTTGTGGAAGGCTGCTTATGTGGTCGAAGGGATGTCGGAGTGTATGCCTAAAGAAATTGTTAAGAGTTCAGTCCTGTGTGTGGGCCTTTCAGAATGAGTTTATACTCTCATGTGGTGTGTCAAATCATTCTCCTGGGTGAGTTTTACACCAAGAGGGCAATGGTGAAAAACATTCTATCACCTTTGCACATGGAGAAAAATATCCAACAACAGAAAGAGAAATGCTTAGTATTGTGTATGGAGCAACATACTTCAGCGTTGCCTTTATGGAATAAAGTTCAAGGTAGTGACTGGCCATGCTGTTTTGAAGTGGTTACTAGGATTGAAGGACCCATCCAGTACACTGAAGAGATGGGGATTGAAGCTCAGTGAATTTGTATTTGAAGTAATCCACAGATCACAGGAGGAGTAGGGAAATGCAGAGAGACAGGTAAAGCAGGAAAATAGCCATAGTACAAGCACTTTGTAATGACCCTGTGGAGTAAGAAACAGCAAACAGCCAGAGCCAATGAGGAGTGAAACAGTATAAGACGCAACAGCAGTTTATCATGCATGGCAGATTACTGTGTAGAGAAATGAAATTAGGACCACAGGTGATTGTGCCAGCAGAGTTGAAGCATGAAATACTTGAAATGCATGATCACATCTTATTGGGCAATGGAGGACGCTGGATGAAGAATGGCAGGAAAGTACTATTGGATGGGAAGGTAGAATGATATTGCGTAGGAAGTCAGAAATTGTGTGCAGTGTGACGATTTGAATTGGAAAAAACGGCTCTGAGCACTATGCGACTTAATATCTGTGGTCATCAGTTGCCTAGAACTTAGAACTAATTATACCTAGCTAACCTAAGGACATCACATACATCCATGCCCGAGGCAGGATTCGAACCAGCGACTGTAGCAGTCGCGCGGGTCCGGACCGAGCGCCTAGAACCGCGAGACCACTGCGGCCGGCATTTGAATTGGAAGCAGATACAACAGTAATGCACAGATTGCCAGCAACAACTGAACCATTTAGTTTCACTGGGGTGGACGTGTTAGCACCATTCAACCAAACACCAGCAGGTAATCTTTTTGTATGGACACTTTTTCTTGTTACATCAAGATGATGCCAATGCTGGACCAACAGGCAGTCACAATTGCACAGGTGTTGATTAAAAGGTGGATACAGACACCTGGGAAGCTGGAGACAATGATGGACCAGGGGACAAACTACATGTCAGACCTAATGCGAGAGTTGGCTCTGAGCACTATGGGACTTAACATCTATGGTCATCAGTCCCCTAGAACTTAGAACTACTGAAACCTAACTAACCTAAGGACATCACACAACACCCAGTCATCACGAGGCAGAGAAATAATGCAAGAGTTGTGTCAGCTATTAAAAATATAAAAGTTAACTAATCCAACCTAACGGAGGGATGGAATGAGTTCACAGGACAATCGGAAAGATGTTTAGTTACACATGAATCCACACCATTTGGATTGTGCATGTATTTACTCTTCACAGTGAGTGCATGTAACTAACGGGCACATGCTAGGACACGACTGTCATCATTCAAGGTGATGTCAGGTATGAAGATACCATTGGCATTTAATGTGATTAGACAGCAAGATGCAGGAGTTGAGAGTCGATCTGAGAATTTTCAAGAACATTGAGGGGAGAGTGGAGAGAGAGGTCCGACCAGCAAATACTAATGCATAAGGCATAAATACATCAAATACTATAGCATTCAAGAATCAGGAAGAGGCATTAAAGTGAGTGGCAATGTTACCTCAATATAAAGCAGCCCGATAGGTGGTGTTATCAAGTCCCTATACCTGAAGAGAAGAACAAAGAACTTTTAAGCATGGTACTAAGACAAATTCCAAGTAACTGAAACCACAACACTCATAAATGTAAAGACCCAGAAGCTGACAAGATCAACAACTGTGCATGTTGGCCATCTACAACCGTTCAGGAGTGAGCCGTAAGCAGTTCCATGAGAGGTATAAATAAAAGTCAGCAAAAGTCAAAGAAGAAGTGAGAGGGTGAGTGCCAAGAGATGGTGGTCTAGATTCATTGAGGCAAAGTAGTAAATGAAATGTATTGTTTTCTGTGATTTATGGATATTTCTATTTTGTGTATCGTATAGGGTGTTATCATTGTTTTGGGTAGTATTGTTGTATGTTTGTGATAAGGTAAGATTTATTGTAAGAATGTTAAGACGTGCTGTTTGGAGGCAGCAGGTTTCTGAGGGGAGGGGAGGTGGTATTGATCCCTGATCTCAGATTGCCATATGGATAAAATGAGAGAAAATAAGAATGCTAATTTTGGCAGTGCTGTAGCTCTTCTACAGTGGGTGGAGTGGGCAAGCTACAAAATGATCACTTGGGTAGAGGAATTCTATTTCCCAGGCAACCATACAGATTGAACAAAACAGCAAAGGCCATAATGTTAGCAGAGGAAAATAAAACAACTATGGGGTGGCATTCCATGCAGATTGTGACTTACACACCTTGAAAACTTATTAAAGTCACAGATTACACCAGAGCCATGACTAGCACTCTCAATTGGTATCTGGAAGCAGTACAAACACAGATTCAAGTACTACATGCAAGAGTAATGACAAGTCTATTGCAGTCACCAGGCGATATTATCTGTGAAATGAGGGTGGAGATAATGAACTTGCAAGAAGCTGGTCATCAAGCACTACACGGGCAGTTAAGTGCATTCTTGCTGTCACCTGAGCAATATCTTAAAAGGTTGAGAAAGTATATAGCAGAATTACTATCGAAATACACTTAGTGGCAGAGCTGAGCAGCCAGAACTTGATCTCTTTATGAGTGAAGAGGTCAGACTAATATGTGTAGAAACAAAATTTTCACCTAATAGTTTTCTTAAAATATTTTAAGTATTTCATGGCTGCCACACCACCATTTCAGCACAGGCAGCAAAATTTGGCAAGCAGTACAGCCACGGCAAAGCTGAGCTCAGTGCAGGATGCAGGGAAAACATCTGCAGCACCAAAACAGTTAAAGCTGTGACAACTAGATATATGTCTGCCATTTTCAACAGGCAACATGTAAACTGAAGAAACATTGCCAAATTTAAGAAACATTGCCGAATTTCCTAACAGGACAACAATTGTTCCACAAATTTACTGTTCTGTGGTGTACTTATTACCGACAAGCAACCTGTCCTCTTTGTAACAATACCCATATGTATAGTGTTAGTGTTCCTTAAAAATCAGTTTGCCTTTTGTGAGTTGCCAATGAGTATTTAGTGCACACAAACTGTCCGAAGGAATGTGCCAAAGTTACAGTGAGTTAGGTGTAAACATATGCCACCCAGCAGCAATAGTATTAAGCAAAGAAGAGTGTGATCTTGTGCTATTAACTGTAATAAAGGGTGCTATCACCAACCGAAAAAAAAAGTAGTTGAGATATTCTCTCTGTATAGTTTGTAAAATGTATTAATTGTTAAAAATGTTTAATATTAAGAATCTGTTAAATATAAAACAAAGAACTGAATAATATTGAAAAAGTAATTATATATTCAAAGAGAAAGGGATATGAATAATTAGCTGTGACTGAAGTTAGGGGGAGAACGAGACAGGGCACTAGGCAATCCCACCTTTTTGTCAGTTCTTAGAAGCGTGGTTATGGTGTTTGTCTTTAAAAGTCATGGTGGAAACTTGTGTTCATAAATGTGAATCAGCAGAGTTTATAGTGCCAGAGACAACTGTCTTAATAATACCATGCGTGATGAAGCTGTATGTCGTCTATGTGGATTAATTGTGTATGTTTCTGCATATAAGGAAAAGTCAGAATAACAATGGTGATACTGACACCAAAAGCCTTCTAATGGATGCAGGCTGGTACTTCATACTAAGTATTCAGCAGATTGTATATTATGCAAGTTATTTTCAAGAGCCACAGGTAACAGGAGCAACCGTTTCGAAAAATTACAAAGCATTTTTGATGCAGTGTTCCCCACAGCAACGGAACATTTAAGAATTTTCACTCTGAGTGTTATTAGAATTGGAACAAGTTTAACAGCAGGCATTACTGAAATTTAAGTTAAAAGCACCTCAATACACTATGATAAGCAATTTATTTTAAAAAAAAGATTGTTTTCTTATTACCAGGACAGTGTGTTACATGTTTTTATTCACAAGGTACGCGTGATTCGAAGCAGTTACCTTCAAATAACATAATTTTCCATATTCAGCTGTCGTAATAGCAAATGGAAAAATAATTTCAAACATCAAAAGATGGTAATGAATCTTAAGGATAAATATTTAGCTCTCTCTCTTTTAAGTACCATCTATTTGGGAACTACACCAAGAATCTGACATCAAAAAAGTATTGTGCCAGACACTATTATGAAGCATAGACACTGCTGATAAAAATCAGTGAAAAAGTACATCCGGTCCCCCCCCCCCCACTCATGTGACAAAACGCAAGAATTTCTCGAGTACCAAAAGAGGCTGCTAAAATTACATTCACCCAGTTTTATTATTTTCATATCATTACAACAAAGAAAAGCTTTGCTTACTTTTACACATTGTATTAACCAATAAATGTGTAGCCAGTTTCAAATTAAAACCCAACTGCCAAAGAGTGCACTGAGCCTCCAGCCCCATTTAACTGTGTAAGTACCTTCTGAATATTAATTACTTACACTAACAGTGCAAGTGAAGTGTTTTTCATGTTATTATGGCTTATGTTCTTACGAGCATAAACATTCAAATATTTTGTGATTAATTTTTTTTGTGTTATGCTAAGGTCCCTCCAACAGTTAAAAGCTCAGATAGTACTCCCTCCTCTATGCAACCCAAAATTTCAATTAAATGTATTTCTTTGCCTATCAATAATTGCTTTCACCTCCCACGTGCAACCAAAGTGTCAATGTGTGATCCAAAAATACCCACTTACCTACAATCAATTAAGTATATTTTCCATAGTCAGGTGAATAATACATGCTGTACAGTAGGTATTATGAACATGAAGCTACAAAGGAACACTGAACTTGTGTTGTAAATTGGGAGCGAGACAACTATCGGAATAGGTTACCAAAATTGCATCAGAAACTATTGAAAGAAATGCATTCTAACTCATGTTCAACACTAGGCTTCGAAGGCCACTCAGGTAGCACAATCCCTGCTAGAAGACCAGAAAGACACTACACAGGTGGAACCATTAGGTAGTACCAAAGCTGACCCTCTCACTTGACCTCAAGCATTTGTGACCAACTGACAGCATGCGTGTTATGGCATAATATACATTTACCTTTCAGCTGCATGAAACTGCCCAATGCTTTGAGTTATCTCAAAAATTAAAGCTACAGTGGTATGCTTCTGATCAATAAACAAAACTTTCTGTTTATCAGGAAGACATGGAGGTGGTGCACAGTTTCATGCCAGATCAATCCAAATTTCAAGAGCAGCTACAGGCATAAGCGCTTCACAGTATCTTCACTCAGCTCAACAATGTCGACAACACACGCAAATTACTACAGCACCTTAGCTATTAGAAACAGCTTGGTTTTTACAATTGGTACATCATCAAATACTCTCACTCAGTTTAAACACTGTTTAAATCTCAAACATAACAGCAACTGGTTAATTCAGTGCCAAACTGCAATTATATGGTAGCACTAGCCACTCTGAAGAGAACACAAGATCCATAGTGCCCCTTATAAAATTCCTCCATGATCCCCTATTCAATGCTAACATTGGTGTCTCTTCTGATGTTAAGCCTAAAACTTCAAAATCATTCTTAACTGAATCCAGGTACCTTCTTGGTCTACCCTGACTCCTCCTACCCTCTCTACTGCTGAACTCACGAGTATCTTAGGTAACCTTGCTTCTTCCATGCGTGTAACGTGGCCCCACCATCTAAGCCTGTTCGCCCTGACTGCTACATCTATAGAGTTCATTTCCAGTTTTTCTTTGATTTCCTCATTGTTGACACCCTCCTGCCATTGTTCCATCCACTAGTTCCTGAAATCATCCTAGTTACTTTCATACCCGTAACCTCAACCTTACTGATAAGGTAACCTGAATCCGCCCAGCTTTAGCTCCCATACAACAAACTAGTTCGAAAGATAGAACGGTGCACAGATAACTTAGTCTTGGTACTGACTTCCTTCTTGCAGAAGAGGGTAAAACGTAGCTGAGTGCTCACGGCATTAGCTTTGCTACACCTCGCTTCCATTTCTTTCACTATGTTGCCATCCTCTGAGAATATGCATCCTAAGTACTTGAAACCATCCACTTGTTCTAACTTTGTTCCTCCTATTTGGCACTCAATTCATTTATATTTCTTTCCCGCTGACATTACTTTCGTTTTGGAGATGCTAATCTTCATACCATAGTCCTTATATTTCTGATCTAGCTCTGAAATATTACTTTGCAAAGTTTCAGTCAAATCTACCAACACAACTAAGGCATCCGCATATGTGAGACTGCTTATTTTGTGTTGACATATCTTAATCTCATCCAGCCAGTCCATTGTTTTCAACAAATGATCCATTAATAATATGAACAACAGTGGAGACAGGTTGCAGCCTTGTCTTACCCTTGAATCTACTCTGAACCATTAACTCAATTTACCGTCAACTCTAACTAACTGCTGCCTGACTATCTATGTAAAGACTTCTAATTGCTTGCAAAAGTTTGCCCCCTATTCCATAATCTCATAGCACAGACAATAACTTCCTCCTAGGAACCCAGTTAGGTGCCTTTTCTACAACTTTAAAGCATAGGTACAATTCCCTGTTCCACTCGTATCACTTCTCCATTATTTGCTGTAAGGTAAAGGTCTGGTATTGACCACCTCTAAGAGGCCTAAACCCACACGGATTTTCATCCAACTTGCCCTCGACGAATACTCACACTTTCCTTTGAACAATACCTCAGAAGATTTTACCCACAACGCTGATTAAAAAGATACCTCTGTAGTTGATACAAGCACTTTTGTTTCCATGTTTAAGGATTGGTGCGATTACTGCTTTCGTCCAGTCTGATGGAACCCGTCCCGACTCCCACGCCATTTCAATTATCCTGTGTAGCCATTTAAGACATGACATTCCACCGTATTTTATGATTTCCGACTTAATTTCATCCACCCAAGCTCCTTTATTGCACTGCAATCTACTGACCATTTTCTCCACTTCCTCAAATGCGATCCTATTTCCATCAGCATTCCTATCCTATTGTACATCAAAATCTGGAACATCACTGATCATATTTTCACCTACACCGAGCAACTCTTCAAAATATTCCCTCCATCTACCCAAGGCATCAACAGGATTCACCAGCAGTTTTCCTGATTTGTCCAAAATACTTGTCATTTCCTTCTTACCTCCCTTTCAAAGACTGCTAATTACACTCCAGAATGGTTTTCCAGCAGCTTGACCCAAAGTCTCCAACCTGTTTCCAAAGTCTTCCCAAGATTTCTTCTTGGAAGCTGCAACTATCTGTTTGGCTTTGTTTCTTTCTTCAACATAACTTTCTCTGTCTACCCGAGTTCTAGTATGTAGCCATTTTTGATACGCCTTCTTTTTCCTTTTACAGGCTGCCTTGACTGTCATTCCACCAAGCTGTTTGTTTCATCCTACCTTTACACACTACTGCTCCAAGACATTCTTTAGCCACTTCTCGTATTGTATCCCCGTACCTTGTCCATTCCTTTTCCAATGACTAATGGACTACATTCAATTAACTGGTACCTTTCTGAGATCACTGTTATGTACTTGTGCCTGATTTCCTTATCCTGAAGTTTCTCCACTCTTATCCTCCTAGATATGGACCTGACTTCCTCCTGCACTTTCAACCTCACAATCCCAATTTCACTGCAGATTAAATAATGATCAGTGACATCAAAGAATCCCCTGAATACATGTGTGTGCCTCACAGCCTTCCTGATCTGTTATATAGTCAATAACAGATCTGGTTCCCCTGCCTTCCCAAGTATACCGGTGAATGTTCTTATATTTGAAAAAGGAGTTTGTGATTACTAAGCCCATACTGGCACAGAAATCCAAGAGTTGTTTCCTGGTCTGTTGGCCTCCATATCCTCTCCAAATTTACCCATAACCTTTTCATACCCTTCTGTTCGATTTCCAATCCTGGCATTAAAATCACCCATGGGCAGAGTACTGTCCTTGTCCTTTACTCTAACAACTACATCACTGAGTGCCTCATAAGAACTATCCATCTTATCTTGATCTGTCCCTTCACGATGCGAATATATTGACACAATCCTAATTTTATTGCTAGACACTGTCAAATCTATCCTACATCAGTCGTTCGTTTACATACCTTATTGCAACTACACTGGGTTTCATCTCTTTCCTGATGTAAAGCCCTACACCCCATTGTGCTACTCCTGCTTTGACTCCTGACAGGTAGACGTTGTATTCTCCCACTTCCTCTTCTTTCTCACCCCTTACCCGAATGTCACTAACAGCTTAAACGTTCAACCCCATCTTACTTGAGCCTCTGCCAGCTGTACCTTCTTCCCAGAGTAGCCCTCATAGATATTAATAGCTCCCACCTCATTACCATTCGCTTGCCAAGTCGTATCTAAGTACTCCCTGGTTTGTCAATTAGAGGTGTGACTCAGTCACCTCCAAAGGTCCGAGGCATTTTGCTCTGATTGTTGCCAGCATCATATTTAAAGTACCAGGGAAGCAGGTTGCTGCCCTTACTTGCCCCGGGTCCCATGAGTTTTACCCCTACAGGTTGAGGGACTAACCGGTCAATTTGGTAGTCTTTGCCATCTGAGCACAAAGGTGACCATGACTCAGATTATGTCCAAGATGCCCAGCCTTATTGCAAAGTAGCTGGTATCCCGACTGTCAGGACCATTTACTTCGCCCCCCATACGTTGCCTGATATTTATCAATAAGAATCCATGAACCTGACAAGGACATATACAAATGGGTAATTTTACAGCTGTTAAAGTATATACAATCAACTGAACATTTTATCTTTTCTACTATTCTTTTCATTAACCTTATGTTTGGAACTGCAGTTAACCATTAGATATAACATGGAGAAGTGTAACACGTAAGAGAGAGAAAGGAAGAGGTGGATTGCTAGTAACATGACCATGTAGTCTCAAACAAAGTAATTGCCAAAACAATACCTACCAGGGTAGATATGCAGTCAAGGAAGAAAGTCCCAGATTTCTCAGTTACAAATATTTTTTTCACATTGAAAACACACAGATTTCTGTTTGGTGAAAATATACTTTTCTTTGAAGATGTACAATTTACGAATCCTATTTATTTTCTATACCAGTGTAGAAAATTAACACTCCCAGCAATAATATAACGTGTTTTGGAAAGATCCGTAATGTGTGGCAACATATACACTGAGTATTTTGGTATTACAAAAGAAGAAATACGCAGTTTCCGAATATCGAACATCAAAATACCGTTAGTCTAAGGTCCATGTTATAATATGGAAACAGAATCCACTGCATAGTATTCCAAGTGACTTTGCATAGAACTACAAATTCAGGAAAATATGACAATAATATGTATTCTTGCTTTGCAAAATACCACTACTAGATTTTTTTGTCAAGCAAAGCTAAGCTTTCATATGTAATATTGGTCGTCAAATGTTTAGCTGTTTTTCTAAGGGTGTGGTTAGGCAAGATTCTAACAGCATGGCTGAATATTTCTGACAAGCACAATTATAAATTTCACTGGTGTGCGCCAAACATTTTGTGCATTACCTAGCTGAATACATGCTCCATCGAGCACTTCAACTTAACCACAGAAAAACCAATTACATGTGAAATTTCTTAAGTACTCACCTTGCACAAGCTTTTTATAAGGTTAATTATACCTTTTGCTATCATTGTTTAATAATAATAATTACTAAAATAAATATGAAAACTAAATCTAACATTTAAGCTGCGTCTTTTTCCTTTTTTTAGTTTGTTACCCTAGCAGATACACTAAACACAAAGGTGTCGGTAAAAATTAAATAATGATTTAAATGGTTGAAGCGAGTCTCAAAATTTTTTAATTGGATGGTCCTCGAGGTGTTAGGTTTTGAATGTCTCTCAAATGTGCCACGATTTAAGAAATTCATTGCATTCTCTCATAACATTATTTATATTGAGGAAAGTAAATTTACTTTGAAAGCAACACTTCTCAAACCATCATTAGCAATGTTTTCCCCACAACCTGTTAGAAATGTAAGCAGTTGTGATGCATATCACACTAAGCATTTTGTTTGGAGTACTGAATGCTCGTCTTAAAAGTCACTGATAAATTCTGCTGTTGACATGCACTTTTGTTTTGCTGTTTTAAATGATGCATTTTCTCTCCATCCAAAGTTTTATTTTTTTGTTATTCTTTTGTTTCATTGCTGCATTATTTTTCTGCAACACTGGGCTAAAGTAAAATTCTTTTTTAGAATATCAATTTTTGCCAGTCAAAATTAAAGAAATTTAAATGAAAATTAAAATAATGAGAAATTCCCGATAATCTAAAAAAATTCCCAGGCTCTCCACGAATTTTTTCCTAAACCAAGTTTCCGGGTTTTTCCCAGGGCATATACACCCTGTTGACAGACCCCTTGACCTAGTGTAATCAGATGAGCAATTCCAGTACAACACCAACTGTCAGCTACATTCCACATATGGTTCACTGTACCTTACTCTGTGCATCAGACAGACTGGCTAACATTTCACTATAATGGCTATATCTTTACAGGTTTCTTTAGGCTATTGATTACAGGGGAAATTCCTGTGTATTGAGAAGGAATAAACTCCGTAAGAGCAAAAATTGTCCAACCAGCATAGTGTTCCACTTAACCACTACACAAACACTTCACTAGTTTAGTAATTTTCAGATGTTTTCATCCAAAGGCAAGTTTCCATTACTACAACTGGCATGTCCATCTCCACCCCATAGACTGAAGCACCACTTACGACCCTCTAGACAGGACAGATATGGATTCCAAAACAAAACTCAAAATTATTACTAACAGACGAAATTTTAATCCTACAGGTGATTTCTTAAGAATATACAACCACCCTTCCTCTGAGAGGTACCTTACAGCTTTTTTTACAATAAAACCTCATCAATATTTACAGTAACCCAACATTTTGCAATTGACAGTTATCTATAATGATTTACTGTCTGCAAGAAACAGCATAAATATTCCATCAGATCTTGATATGATTTCAACGTGATGTGAAGATTGGCAATTTACTTTGAATGTTCAGAAATGAAAATTTTGCACCTCGCAAAACAAAAAACCTAGTATACTAAGACTAATATCAATGAGTCACAGTTGGAATCAGTCAACTACAAATACCTGAGTGGAACACTTTGTAGGGTTATGAAGTGTGATCACATAGGCTCTGTTATGGGTAAAGCAGCTGGTAGACTTCTGCTTATTGGTAGAATACAGGGAAGTGCATCAGTTTACAAAGGAGACTGCTTACAAATCACTCACACAACTGGTTCTAGAATACTGCTCTAGTGTGTGGGATCCATAGCAAATAGTCCTAATGGGGGATATTGGGCATACACAGAGAAGGGCAACACAAATGGTCACGGGTTGGTTTTATCCATGGGAGAATGTCAGAGGACACTGAAGAAACTAAACAGAAAGACACTAAGAAAAACTTACAAACTAGCAAGAGAAAACATTTCAAGACCTGGCTTTAAATGACAGTTCTGTGAATACAGTTTAAACCCGCCTTTCCTTTCCTGTGATTAACACTTTTCATGCTTTTTATAACATCATTGTTCTCACCAAATTTCCTGTCTTCAGAATGTTTATTTTCCAATAACTTGTTTATAATTTTCCTATAAATTACACTTAGGAACAACTGTTCATGGAGAAAAACTGATTTAAAATAATGCTGATCAATCAGTGTTTATAAATAGTATGCAGTCAAGTTTCTTTACAAAACAGGACACTGCTAAGCAGATCTGAACCAGTACATGGGTAGAAGTCTGAACAGTTTGTGCCTTATCTCCTGCCGCTGCCAAGCTCCACTTGATGTGGTGGTTGACGAGAGTAATAAGGCTCGTACGAACAGAAATATCATGACGAATCACAACCAGTTCCAAACTGTCTACTGCGCATGTGCAGCTTCATGATTGTTGCAATTGTTCTAACAGATTTCTTAAGCCATATTTAGCACACTTCATCTTTTGAGCAATTTTTGTGCTAGCTGACACCTTTGCTCACTTTATGTGGTTCAAACGTTTGATTTAAACACAGCACCAGTTATGTATTTCTTCATGCTTAGCAAGACATGTTTCAAGAATTTATTCTTTTAACATACAATATTTGCGCAAGTAATTTTTTGTTTCACAAACAATGCGAATGATATTTAGCATGTGTGGTTTCTATGTAAGTAAGGAGGCACAGTACCTAATAATTTCAAAAAGACAACTTTAGTACACGAGATGCAGCAGAAAACACATGCAACAACCACACAAAAGACTTAGACAAACATTTGTAGTTAACGATTAAACTAAGCATTTGGTTTTCAGAAGGGCAAATGCTTAACTGGTACAATGTTTAACAACTTAAATAATGAATAACAACTGCAGGCTTTCAAATACATTGAATAAAAAACGTGTAAACTTCCCAAACAGCAGTTCCAATTACATCACTAGTTTTTATTACATTATCCATCATAAGATAATAAACAAGTCCCTGCGCAGTATATTGCTGCATTATGTACATATATCCTACATTAACTGCAAAAATGCAAGGGGGAGGGGAGCCTGCACATAACTGCGCTTAAAATGTTACTTCCCACATTCTACATTTTCCCATGTTTTACGCCATTTTTTTAAAATGTGCTTGGAAAGTGGGGTTTTATCACTCGGGAAACCTGAGGATAAAAATTAGAATTACAGCATGCACAGAGGCATTCTAACAATCTTCCTGCACTATATATACAAGAATGGAAAGATGAGAAACCCTCATAACTGGTACAAAGGAATGTACCCTCTGCTATGCACTTCACAATGGATTGCAGGGAATAGATTTAGATCAATGTGCAGATCCTCACACTAGTCAGTTATGCAAGCACGAAGGGCCCACTGAAAGCTAGAATTGTTAACACTCTGTTCTGTCACAGGCAATTCTGCAGTTGAAACCATTAACTGTAAGGGAAAAAAATACATTTTAAAACTGGCTCTGGAGAGATGAGTGACACTGAGTGGCAGGGAACTTTGCCCACTATTAATTGTTTCAACTATTTAACAGTTGAGTTAAATTATCAGTTTAATGACAATAATTTGTGAAGTGATACACACCATTGGTATATATTTGATAAATGTAACAGATTAATAACAAATCATGTCAATCATTTTATTTCAATCAACATATTATGCAAAAGCTGCATCTTCCTTGATGTGGTCTTTTTTAAGCAAGTCCATAAATGAAGTTGTCATCAGCAGCTTGGAACTGTCCACCACTGAACATGGATGAAGCCTCAATGAATTATAAGTTGATCTTTCCGAAGCCTTCTTCTTTGTGTGCGCTAGTAGTGACTGAAAACCAAACAGAGGCTGTAAAACATTTGCAAGTCTCAACAAGAAATAGGTTTCAGAAAATTAAACTCAGTCCTATCATTGATCATCAAATTTATTGCAGAATCCTTTTGGCTCTACTGCAAAATCATCATGCTACTTCTCACTAAAATAATTAATAATTTTATTACTCCTTACCTTTTGTAGTTATAATCCTCATTTGATCTCTTACACAAATATTTTATGATAAAGTCATCACTGCCATTACCATAATGTGAGACACCTCACATTAGTGTAACTGTCTTCTCTGTTCAATATATGCACTGTTTTTCATCACCTGAAATATTTTAGCAAGTCAATTAGCCACCCTTATAATCTAACAACAAATACGTCTAGTTCATCACCATAGCAAAATACAAAACAAACCTTTCCATCTTTCACAGCAATTCCCTGACCAATGCGACATTTTCTCACTGATTTGCTCTATGGTGGCAACCAAGTTTGGATACAACGAATGAGTATCAGAATGGCAAGCACCCTTACATAAACCCTTGCCTGTTTTACATGGCAGCTTCTTTGTGTGCTAATGCAATGTGACATCTGAAACGAAGATTTTGCAGTTAACAGTAAGTAATATTGTCAGTGGCTCCACCAAGACAATGACGGGGGGAGGAAAAGAACTATCCACAGATTTGCTCTATGAGAAAATTACTTTCACATTCATCAACATTCATTGTGTGTTGCAAATGCTCTTCTATGTTAAAGTTTCATCAATTTCTCAAAGTTTTAAACTTATTTGTACATTAACTGTTTATACACCGAAGTGAGAGAAGCCAAAGGATACCTCAATATCGTGTCAGACCTTTTGCCCAGCAGAATGCAGCAACTTGGTGTGGCACAGATTTGACAAGCCTTTGGTAGTCTCCTGCATAAATATTGCACCATGACACCTCTATAAATGGGCATAATTACAAAAATGTAGCCAGTGCAGCATTTTGTGTATCTGGAAGATTAACTATTTGCTCCACACAATGAACAGCACCAAGTTTATTAGCAATTAATTTGACCAGTACATAAACACTAAATGGAGCTAAGAAATTTGATGTATTGTCAGTGACATAAGTGATGTAGTTCACAAACAAGCCAAGTGCACATAAAACCCATTCAACTAGCATAAGAAGTCTAATAGCTGTCAGCAGTTAGAATTTGCACGATCTACTACAGTGTTGACAAACAGCTGGATTTCAAAACTGTCACAAGTCTACACACCCATTTACATTTTGTCACAGGCAAACTAAAAGATCCATAATCTACAATAAAATATTAAGCTTCTCACATATTAATGATAAAAGTGAGCTTTTGAAACTAATTTTATTAAGCTGACAAAAATAAAATCACAGATAACCTAAAAATGAATCTTAACAAGATTCACAATTTACTGTTAAAAAGAGACTTATATTAAAGTCTACAAGACCAGCTGTACCAGGCATGGTTTGTCTTCCAGGTCACCACCCAATGGGTTCCTGAAAGCCTATGGAATATGCCGTGCCTCTGCACATCCCAGAAAATTGGGGACAGAGATGCTGTATGATGCTGTGGCAAGGAATTGACTGCACAAAGCAGCTCCAGTGCCACAATGGTAACTTAGTTCAGCCAAAGCTGTTCCTCAGCACCAAGCATCAACTGAAAAACGTAATGGAAAATTTAAACTTTACTCACCTCGGTGTGCTCCGATCACCTTGCCATGTCTCAATTTTTTTGGACGTCACAATCATCTGACTTATAAACCCAAATCATATTACCACTTCTTGGAAGCTTCTTCCTTGACTTGTACCAGTTCAAAAACATCTTGGGATAGTAGCAGATAAGACAGAATGCTGGTATTGGGAAACCAGATTGGCAAAGAAGTAGCCATCTCGTCATTACAAGCGAGTATGATTCTTCTTCACCCACCTGCAGTAACATTCCAAGATGAGCTGTTACAGCTCTCACCATTCGAGCAGAGTGCTTAAAATCAATTATAAGAAACTATACACAAATTCTCTACAACCACGTTAGAAATGGTTTTCAAGCTTGAATGTAGATTAGTTGGTTTATTTGTTGGAGGGGACCAAACAGCAAGATAATTGTTCCCATGATCTAGGATGGCAGAAATCAAGGGAAGAACAACACAAACAGCACAGTGCAGTCAAGGGAAAGGGACAACTTGCAAACAAGGAGGAAAAATGGATGTCAGGGCAACAAAGTGGAAAGAACAGAACGAGGGTGGGTAGAAACTGGGATAATAGCGGTGGTCTAGAAACAAGGTGGGGGGGGGGGGTATATCCAGTGTGGAGGGGGTGAGCAGAGCCCTTCAACTATAATGGGGGGTTGGGAGTAAAAAAACCACAGGTCAGCCTAGTAAGGGGAATACGAAGGTGGCAAAGGATAGTAGATTCACGCAGGGACAGGCAGAGGGAAGAACACCTCAAGTGGGCGTCTCGATGGTGCGAAATTTATTAGACAGGGGGGTAGATTTCAGAGTCAGACCACCACCGAGAAAAACTGAATTTTATGTCAAGACACATCCACCATTGCAGCGGGTCACAAAGATTGGGATAGGTGGTCACGTCCGACTGACCCCCCCCCCCCCCCCCAGCTAGATAGACACAAACCCAACGGAAATCCACTGAACAAGCAGCATCACCAACATCAGCAAGGTCCTGGATTCCAGAGACCAAGGGGTGGCAGGACGACCACTCATTGAATCCATACATAACAAACAGCGGGCCCAATCAAAGACCATCAATTCCGCAGTAAACACCCCGCAAGTGGTGCACAAGGGATGGTGTTCCGTGCCAGCAAATGATGGAAAGCCATATCCCACATGATAGCAGGTTTAAAGCCACCGGAGTAAAAAACAATGGTGAATTGGGTAAAAGAGGGGCCGTGTGTAAAGGGCAACAGATTCATCAACTTGACAATCATAGTTCAGACAGGGCAGGACTAATGACTAGTACAAGCAGAACGATCCAAACCCCAAGAGGTGTGGACAAGGAATTGAAGAAAATCATAGTTTACAGAAAACAGCCACCTTTTTCATGACGTATAGGACAACCAAGTAAGCTTGTTGTCAAAAATGTGACCGAAAAACGGTAGCGGGGGACCACAGTCAGGTGTTGTGCATTGAGGTAGAGCTCTGGATCAGGGCAGACCATAGTATAGCAACAAATGCACCAACCTAGACTTAAGGTGAGAGTGTCCTACATCAAACACCCCCCCCCCTCCACTTTCTAGATTCTCTGAGCTTATGTGTAGTAATTAATATTAATTGTCAATTTTAACAAAAATGTGATCACCATTATAAATGTATTGCAAAAACAAAGCTTCTCGCTTTACGCACGTTAATAAATTAGCGTTTCCTCGTAATAATGGCCACGATGCAACATAAAACGGCACGGCCAATTACTCAACTTACTTGAACCAGGCCTATCGGCGTCTCTCATGACGTGACTCGTACCAGCTTTAAAGCTAAAAAGTGGAATAGCGTGAAACGCTTTCGTTTCACTTCACCGCGAAGCCTCAGTGATCTCTTCTTTGGATAAAACCCCATGGAACTTCGGCGACGGGCGCTAACCATTCGACGAGACTTAAAACGAAAGAAAAGAAATTATTTTCATGCAAGAGCATTTAAATTAATTTCATGCAAGAGCAATTAAATAATCAGTTCTATATATAAAATGAGTCTCAGACCGCCCTAGACAATTTCTTCACACGTGGTCAGTAGTCTAACCATGTACACAGCTAAATCATCATCGACTGAACGTTTAGCAATTGAAAAATAAGCTACCAACTTCCATAAAACTTTAACCTGCAACTGCTGAAAACATATTTTCGAAACCAAATCGTGAACATGCACATTGTACAACACTCACCATCTATCCATGCGAACGCCGAACAAATGAGAAGTGAAAACAGAATAACAGATTTGGAGTAATCGATTGTGGAAACTGGAAATCAGTGTCGCCAACAGTACATAACTTTTTCCAACCAGATTCATAGCAAAAAAACAAAGACTAAAAATTGCCTTAAAATAACGGGATACTAAATTTTTCTTCAAGAGCAGAGAAATGACAATGAAACGTCACAAACTCGAGATATAGACTACATAAATAACATATTTTTTTTACTAAACTTACCTAAAACTGGATGAGAATGTAGTCTTAAACCATTATCGTCATCGTCCTCATGGGGAAGAGGAGCTGCAGTAGAAATTGATGGTCACAATTCATATGTTTCAGTTGTCCCAACTGTTCAAAGAACCGACTCGGGAAATACGTAATTATGGGAGCACCGATTCTGTCTGTGAAGGCATGCACGAATGCCTAATACGGCGTTTACCATATCTGTACACATCTTCGACGATATTATATTTATGGTGGAAGGTACACATTCGAATCCTTATCTTCGTTTTGACGAGATTCAACAGGCTGAATATTCTTTCTACCTCAACGCTGGACAAAAGAAGTACGAGTCTAGATAATGCAGGTTCTTTAAAAGGATTTTCACCGCTGGCGTCTTAGTAACTGAATATCCACACCAGAAATCGACAGAATTGTTAACGTTATCCCATTAGACAACGGTCATTTTTTGCCACTGTAATTCACTTATTGTAATTGTATCATTATCTTTAACCACTACAAGCGCCTTTAAAACAGCAAATAGGGATATTTTCCTCAATACTTCAATCTTTGCACCAATTGTTTGATAAGTGAAGAAACAAATTTTCACACGTCTTTCAATAATATTTTTTTCTTCACCTTCGGTCATTTTGTTTCCAACTTCTGATTTTTTTTTCAAACAAGTATCCAATATACGGCTTTGGATCTAGGTGGTTTTCGAAATCATTGTCAAGACATTTTCAGTGATCTGGACAGGTCAGAATGGCTAGAAGAGATTGAATAAGAATTACCAGGCCATATAATAACTTGCATGGGTCCACACCATTTGACTCCAATTCCTCACTGATTCTCTGAAGACTTGGAAAGATAGGGTTCAAAAATAGAAAATATAAAAAATTAAGTTTGTCACTGAACATCGAATAGAGCAGTCCAGCTGTGTAGCATTTTTAGCTTTGCCTAATAATTTCAAAACGAGTTTTTAACTCTAACAATTAATCAATTATTCTACGTACAGCAGGTTGAATAGATAACTATTTCGTGTCACAAGAATGGGAGATTTTAAGTAGCTCCTCCCCATCATTTAAGACTGAGAAAATCTGGCAGTAAAAGAGCTTCCGTGAAGAAGATCGAGAAAACCAGTTTTAAGTTTCCCTAATCAAAAAGTCCAAATTTCTTGGCAGATATTCTGCAATTGCTGCAGAATGCAATGACAGACACAGGTTATAAGTTCCAAATGCAGAATATCCCTTTTAAATATTTCACACACTCCGTTATTAATAACGACCATCACACCTGCAATATCTTTTCCTATTCCCTGCAATTTCTTTAAATCTAAATTAACTTCTTTCAACGCCTCTTCAATAGCTGATACAATGGACTCAGCATTACATTTTCCAAGTTGAACTAGTGTGAGAAACGTCGAAACAATCTTGTGAGATGTTTTACTATGATAAATTATAGCAATTGCTAGGAGTTTAGTGACACTAAAATCAGTTAATTCGTCAGTTAAAATACTGTACATGCCATCATCAACATTACTTCTCAGATCGTTCGCTAAATAGGCCCCAAGAACATCCTTGATAATAGAACTACACATTGTATGATGTAACTTAATTTGGCTTGCAACAAGAATGTCTTTGAACCTGTTTTCACACATTTCTCCTAAGGAATCACACGACATTATAACACAATGTGCAGATACAAAGTCGGCGAGTGACCCTTCAGTTTCCTAACATCGTACGGAATCTTGACCTGGTTTAAAATTAATTTTTGCCTGTCTTTGGGAGGAAAACGAAGAAACTTCAGATTTATGTTTTCTTGTTTCTGCATGGTTTTCCATGTCCGCTAACAGAGCTCTTACAGTACACACACACACTTTACAGAATCCCTTTGTGTTATCTCCTACAGCTTGTGATAACCATTGGACAAATTTCGGGTTTTTTAAAACCATTCTTCCCTAAACTTTTGGAAGTATTGAGTTTTAATTTTACTCATTTTAACAGAACTATAATCAATCACTATGACAAGATGAACAAGCATTAAGCACAGCCACTTCTGACACAAACTCCACAATAACTGAATAATAACAAGAAGTTTGCATTTCATTCAGCTTCTCATTCCTCGACAATGGGAATATATAACAGAAATACAATTTACAGCTTCAGGTCGCAAAATGGAAGATTCACACAATGGATGCTCTGGCTCAGATGGTAACTCTGATGAGGAATCCACCATTACATCATGTAATGCAAAGGGACCTAGGATTCTGGGGAGTGCCAACATTTGCAATGAAGAAGAGATGACATATATTGAAAAGCCTTCCAAGTTTCAGTTCATGAAGATGTGCTACTTTGGAACATTTAATGTAAATTCTCTTCTAAAAATTGGGAAACAAATGCAATTAGAATTATTTCTGCAGAAGAACAGTATACAAACTGTATCAGTCCAGGTAACACGATTCTTGGACGAGAATGAAGTTGATACACAGCATTATAGAATTTATAAAGGGAAACCAGCAATGAGAATAATGGAAAACATTCCAACGTTTGGAGCAACAATTTATGCAAAAAAAAAAAAAAAAAAATAAAATAAAATAAAAAAAAAAATCGTAAATAGTGTAACAGAATATAGATCGAATTCAGAAAGAATATCCATATTAACAATGAAGTGCAAGTATAAATGTTACACCCTCATGAACTGTCATGCATATATAAATGTAGACAACAGAAGAAATCTAAAGAAAGTAAATCAATCCTGCGATCTTTTAAAATCTGAATTTTCTATCCAACCTAAAAAGAATGTTAGAATACTACTTGGTGACTTCAATGCGCAAATTGGCAGGGAAAAGTAATTTAGGACTACTGTAGGTGAATATCTAGCACACTCAAGAACAAACAGAAATGGTGAAAGACTGATCAATATGTGTAAAATGTTCCAGTTAAAACTCATGACTACACATTTCTGCAAATTATGAAGAAAAGCCAAAACTTAGAGACATCGAAATCCAAACCTAGGAGAATTTCAACTGGATCACACAGACATATCTAAAAGACATAACATGGAAAATTATGAATGTTACAATAGTCAGAGATAGGGAATTTGACTCAGACAATTATCTCTCTAAGATTAAAATAAAATTTCTCCCATCTAAAACAAAAAAGGCGACCAAGAAAGTGATCAGATACAACACCACTACAGCTAATATTACAAAAGAAAAAATAGGCAAATTTAGACAAGAAATGGAGACCAGCAAAGAAGGCGATGGGCGTGAACTCCACATGCAAATAACTCAAGCAGCAGAAAAAACTTAAGGATTGGCTGAGAATAAAGAGAAGACATGGTGGAATGAGGAGTGTGAAGAAGCACTAATACAAAGAGCTCAAAAATTGAGATGTTCGAAAAAAGAGGAAGACCTTGAACAATTCAGACAACAAAGAAAAGAAACATCAAAAATAATCCAGAAAATCAAAAGAAACTTTGAAAAATTCTCAGCTTACTGAAACAGAAGAAAAATTCACCAAACATAATACTAGAAATTTTACCAAACTATTAAACACATAGTTAAAGGATACCAGGCACCAAGTACTTCTTTCATAGATGAAAATGGCAAAATGGGATTATATAACAAAGAAATTTGTGAAATTTTAGCAAAATTATTTGAAAAGCTGTTAAACTGTCCAGTTCCAACAGATAAATTAGAATTTCCAGTGCCACCTCAAAATCTAGTGGAAGATTTCCCACCAACAAAGTTAGAAATTTATGAATCCACCAAAACACTCAAAGACAATAAAGGAAGTGGTGAAGACTCCATTACAGCAGAATTGAAGTGGTCAGAACCAAAAATCATAAAGGATCTACAACAGCTTCTTGATAACATTTGCAAAACTGAAAAGATTGCAGTTGAATGGAAAACAGCATTAATCCACCCACTACATAAAACAGGAGACAAACAAAATGCCAGTATGTACAGAGGAGTTTCAGTTCTGACAGTGGCATATAAAATATTATCAAAAATTCTCCTGAACAGAGTGGTAGATACTTTAGACAAATGACTGGGAGAATATCAGGGTGGTTTTCAAAAGGGAAGATCCTGTGTAGAACAAATTTTTAACTTAAAGTCAATAATCCGCCATAGAATGTTAACCAGAAAACCAACAATAGTATCATTTATTGATTTCAAGAAAGCATTTGATTGTATAAACAGAGAAACAATAGATAAGGTCATTAGAGAATTTAGTGTTAAATCAAAATTAGTAAAGATAATTAGTGAAACATTAACTAGTACAATATCTAAAGTCAAATGTAAGGGAGAAGTATCTCAGGCATTTGAAATAAAAACTGGTGTTAGACAAGGTGATGGTTTATCACCTTTAGTGTTTAATTGTGTTCTAGAAAAGATTGTAAGGATCTGGAAATGTGAGCTAAAAAGCTCACAAAATTGAACCAATAACTCTGTTAAAGAAAACAAATGGAATCACGGTAAAGTGCTTGGTTTTTACAGATGATTTTGCAATACTTTCAGAAAACCTGACAGAAGCAGTTGTTCAGACAAACCTTCTGGAAAAAATAGCAAACAGAACTGGTCTCAAAATTTCAGCTGAAAAAACAAAACTAATCACAAATATAAAAATGCGCCAAAATTCATAGAAACACAAATAGGTAAAATAGAGCGAATCAATAAATTTAAATATCTTGGAGAGACTATACAACGAATGGACTAGAAAAATCTGCAATAGATGTAAGAATGAACAAAATGGAAAGAGCATATGGTTTGACCAAAAGTATTTACAACAAGAAGTTTACATCTAGAAAAACAAAATAAAAACACTACACCACAGTGGTGCAACCAGAATGTTTATATGGATCTGAATGCCTAACGATGAAAAATAGGAAACAATAACACAGAAAGAGGAGGGTTTGAAGTTGTTAACATAATTCTAGATAGTCAATACAACAGTAAAAAAAGAAATCGAAATATTGTACAGTATCAGGTTATCAAAGTTAGTCAAATTACCATTTAAATTTTTTATACATTTAAATAGGTTTGCAAAATAAAATATGAGAGTTCCATACTTAAGTACTTCTTGCACTCGTTATTTGCATTGTTGAGTACCAGTAGCAATTAAGCTTAGGTACGTTTGAAGAGCTGCCAGGAAGCTACTTGAAGAACCAGCAAACAGGCGCTACTGTGCATGCGTGTCATGGTTGACGTCAGGAGCCAGTGCTTGGTGTCTGGGCTCTCCAAACGCATTTTCCTGATCGACTGTTACCGAGCAGCAAACAGCTGAATTTCTACAGGTGATACTACAAGAATAAATAAAAATAATACACAAGAACAAATAAAGTGCTTACCTTACAATCATCGAAGATCCACAAACAGTGAACTAATGCGATCGGCTACTGAAAGACAATCGAAAAAACTAAACTATGCACATGCGCAAAACTGGCAGCTTGACAGCGCCAGAAAATTTTCCTCAGGTTGCATCTGTCTGCTTGATGCTACTTGCTAGACACTCTTCAAACAGCTGGTGCCTCACTTCAAGTAGCCAGATTTGGGACCAGATGAGCTTTGAACATGACTACCGCTCTGCGCATGTGCGGTAGCATGAAAGCTACCTTTCGAACGGACGTTTTATTTTCCTTAACAAATCTACATAGACCCAACCAATGACAGAACACCGCCAATCTAGTGCTGTTTTCTATGTTCTTACCGTCATATGTTCGTGATTTGTGAAGGATTGGAGAGATTAGAATATGATCCACTTTGCTTAGAATATTACACAGGAAGAATAGAATGAAATCACTACATTTTATATTATTTCGCTTCATTCTCAAAACATTTTCATTAATTTTATAACCATAATCAACAGTAAATTGCTTTTAACAGGGAATTCTCCCAGCATGGAATATATTCGTTACTGATGTGGTCAAAAGTGAAATTGATAAGATATTGGAGGAAGAATAATTCCTAGTATCCACTAGAAATGAGTATGATTTTAAGCAATGGGTAGTCTTCAACAAAAGGTACATTCAGTATCAAATCAGCTGATTCTGCACCAAGTCAAATTTATCCCATAACAGTCTTTTACTTGATCCCTCTTTCTTCGCTGTATGTAGGATGATTTCATGCCATTCAGGAATGTTTACGCTTGTTGCCAATCTTAGCTAAAAAACGGTATTATCTGCAGCAAAAAATAGCCATTGTGACTATATGTTGATCTGTGTGCACTGTTGTGCGTAGTGATTGATATTATCTATAAAAATGAGCAACTTGCCACTGCGACATATTAATCTATTACAGTTCGTTTCTTTTACATGCTGTAAGGTGTGAGAAAAGAAGGAGCAGCAGCCATGTGCTATGAGCTGATCACAAGCTTCCGTTCCTTACATCCTCCACACAGGGGCCAAGTAAAAGTGTGTTTTAAGTAATGCAAAAGCAGCTTCTATTGTTAGCACAATATTAGCTGTGAATGCATACGTGAGCTTGATGTACACAAAATCACCAAAAAATTAACTGTTCTTTGAAGCTGACAGTCACTCTATATGCAATTAAGACATGATATAGAGGTAAATGTGATTTCTTCCCTGAAATGCCACGGGAAGTAAGTTTAACACTAAATCAGAACCACAGTTTAGGAATTGCTGCATTCTTAAGCTTCGAAAACCATCAAGTGGTGGACAAGTTGATTAGTCAAAAAAGGCTACAATTATTGTTATCATTTGCTCTGCAGTGTTTTTTAAAGAAAGACTGTGATGCAGTGGATTTTAACAGCGAGGCAAAAGGACTGTTGTTGCAACATGTATATGACTCTATGGTAACGCTAAAATAGAATGTGTGTGCCAAAATGCTCAACAGTTAGGAAGTTACTACCCATTCACAGATTTCCACAACTGAGAAAGTTATCACCTTTCAGCCTAATGCAGACCTCGGGCTACACTATAGACAAGCCTGTCACCACAGTCAAAGGTTGTCTTTTTCTCCTTTTCTTTTTTTTCCCTTGATGGGAGAAGAGAGAGGGGGCTTCCAATACCATACTCCACCCCAAATTATAAGACTGGACTGTTACAGACACAAGTCACTAATTATCACAGCGTATCTAGTACAGTTAAATGTGGAATAAAACATCTGAAGTAAATCACAAAATTTTAGACTAGCTACTTTCAAATAATACGGCCTTGCCGCATTGATAACACTGGTTCCCGTCAGATGACTGAAGTTAAGCACTGTCTTGCTGGGCTAGCACTTGGATAGGTCACCATCTGGTCTGTCAAGCACTGTTGGTAAGTGGGGTGCACTCAGTCCTTGTGAGGCAAACTGAGAAGCTACTTATTCTCGTGGTCCTTATGTAAAATGTACATTCATGGCAATAGAATTGTTCTTCAGTCAGTTCCAAATGACAGCTCTCTAAATTTTTTCAGCAATGTTCCACAATAAGAACATTGTCTTCCCTCCAGGGATTTTTGTACAAGTTCACAAAGCATCTCCATAATAATTGTGTGTTGATTGATCCTAACGGTAACACAGCTATTAATAGCAGCCCACCTCTGAACTGCTTCATTGTATTCGTTTAATCTTACTTGGTGGGAATCCCATTCACTGGAGCAGTACTCATCAATTGGTGACACTAGTGTTCTAAACAGGTGGGCTCCTCTCAACCTGTGGTCTAAGCGACATCCCCTCATTCCTAAGCTTCAAAATACGTCCATCTTCCCAGAGGAAGGGACCAATAGTCCTGAAAGATAGACACATGTTTTTACTCAATTGCTATTTTTCTCAGATACGTCTTATACTGCATTTATAATTTTACAAAGTGCACCATCAGCTGACCACATAATGATAAGGTTATTAATGTGATTATTGTGAACATTAGTATTAACCAGTACATCCATCTTGGAGTCAAAACATAATTAATTATAGAAGTAGAGGATAATAAGAGAAAATTTCACTCTGTATGATTTTTGATATCTTGGGATTTCCAGTTTTATGCCTGATGTCTACCAGAAGTTTTAATTATAGAAGTAGAGGCTAATAAGACACAATTTCACCCTGTATGTTTTTTAATATCTTGGGATTTCCAGTTTTATGCCTGATGTCTACCAGCAAGTTGTTAAAGATTTTTGTATCAGAATGTAAAATTCTATTCTGCATCCTAGGAAGGGACACATACTCTACAAGCAAAATATTTTCACTTCCAGTAGTTTGCGAACTGTTCATTTTACTGATAATCTTGAAGTCATACTTATTATTTACAGCAAATACCATTAGGGAGTAAACACGAGGGTTGTCCAGAAAGTAAGTTCCGATCGGTCAGAAATGTAAACCACATTGAAAACCACAAACATTTTTTTGCAAAATTTAGGTACACCTTCCACCTACTTCTCTACATAGTCGCCACTCCAACTTCGAGTGTTGTCGTAGTGTTGTATCAACTTTTCAACATCCTCGTCACGGAAGCAGCCTGTGCTTTCTTCCAGTTATCTGCACTGGTCTGCAGCTCGTTGTATGTGGAAAAATTGTGTCTTCAGAGCCAGTGGTTCTTGTCAGCAGAGATGAGACTCAGGGGGAGCCAATTACGGACTGTATTGTGGGTGATCAAACACTTCTCATCGGAAACGCTGCAAGAGCATCTTCATTGCCCCTGCAGTGTGCACCTGAGAATTGGCATGAAGAAGGAACTGATCGACATTTGTGTTAAGTGGGCTGCATGACACAGGCGAAATCTCTAACCAGGCCCTCATACTCGGCGGGAGACGCTATTCCCTACACAACTTTACGTGCTCACTGTTCACTCAAAACTGAAAAGAACGACGTGACACGATCGACGGGCATACTTGAGACACTCCCCAACACATCTGTGCAAAGCTTTACTGGATTTTCCCAGTGGTTTCCATTTCGCAACTTATCGGAACTTACTTTCTGCACAATCCTCGTATATTAACTTGTAAGTGTAAGAATCTCAAGGAGCCTGAAGAAGCTTCTGTAAGATGTTCAGCTATCAGTTGTACACAATAATCTTTCTCAAATGATTAAAAAGTTCTCGGATAACTTGTGACAAAGTTGAATAAAGATAACCGTCATCATGGGCTAAGTCTGACTGTCATGAAACTTGCGAGACTCACACTTTTATGCCCAGTGGATGGCATCTGACTGGCTACATTACATCCTGATGGCATGGAGATGGCTTTTGCTATGGTCTGTTCATCAAAGACAAGGATATGGTCAGGGGTGCCCCAGGGAGGTGTCACTGGACCGCTATTATTTTCTATGTACAAGCTGCATTTACCTGATTATAAGACGAGTTTTTTTTTTCAAATTCGTCATTCCAAAAAATTCAGGATCGCCTTATGTTCACAGATTAAACTATTGCTGCTGGGTCAACATTTCTAAGTTATTTAATATACTATGGAAGGTTAGCCTTACATTTATAGGGGTCGTCTTACATTTAGAGATGAAGCTTAGATCCTTGGGGGTTACGTTTATATTTATTTTGAAGAATTCGGATGGGCAGGGCTCGGCAAAAGCTTTATTCGCGTTCCAACAACTTCGAAATTTCCCAATACGCCAAAGCGCTTGATACAGTATCGACTTTGTTGTAGAGCGGCATCTACAAAATTGCAGGGTAGTCCAGTGTTTCCCCATAAACTAGCTCTGCCAAGGAACCACCAGGTCTGGTCTGTTCTGTTGTGTTGTGAAGCCCAAGAATGACTGGCAGAGCCTCAGTCCACCTGGCCACATGGCACATTGGGGCTGCTTTTAGGGTTTGGTGCAATTGTTCCACCATCACGCTGCTCGCGGATAGTAGCTGGTCATCTGATGATGGATCATTCCACAAAGTGCTGCCTGTTTTTGGGACAATTCAGCCTCAAATTTTCTGCCTCTATCAGATGTGACATGAGAGGTCAGCCAAACCACGATATCTAGTCTGTTACAAAGACCTGTGCCAAGGTTTCTGTTGGGATATTGTCTATCGGAATTGCTTCAGGCCAATGAGTGAATCTGTTGACAATGGGGAGCAGGAAACGGTGACCATTTGAGAGCAATAGCAGTCCAACAGTGTTAATGTGAACATGTGTAAAAGACACTGTGATGTTGGTGATATTACCTACTAGTGCATGAATGTGCCTGCTAACTTTTCTGTGTTGGCATTGTAGACAACACTTTGCCCACTCTCTGTAATCCTTCTTTGCCCCTGCCCACACAAAGCAAGATAGAACTTAGACCTCATACCTGGGTGGCACAGGTTGAGCAGGGATTTGAACACTTGCTAACGGACGTTCAAAGGCAGGTATGGACATGGTTTGACTGTGGACACATCGCAATACAGTTGTTCGCCAGTGCCAGGAATGTCCACAAGTTGTAGTTGTAATGATGATCCATGTCTGGTAAGAAGTCTTGAATCTCTTGATCCAACCTCTGTGCTTCTGCAAGTGCCATATAGTGTACTGACACGAGAGAAGCAGTCAGTCATGACGTTGCCCATACCTGAGATGGGCTGGACATTTGTAGTGAACTATGCTATGTGCAGTAGTAGCTGATTGTGTTGTCTTGGCTAGCAGCTCATGTTATTTTGCTGGAAGGTGAATGTCAGCGGCTTGTGATGAGGAAATATTGTGAAGGTGTGAGCTTCAATATGAGGGCAGAGGTACATCGCCAGTAATTCACTGTCGAACTCACTCCATTTATTCTGCGAGATGGTGAGCTCTTTAGAAAAGAACGCTAACGGCATCCAGGTCTCGTTGACACATTGTTGAAGTATACTGCCTATCGCCATCTGACTCACATCTACTACCAAAGTCAACAATGCATTTGGCTCAGGATGTACCAACAATGATGCATCCACTATTACTTGTTTTAGACTTCTCAAGTGGCGTGATCATATTGTCTGTCCAGGCAACTGTTAAGTTGCCTTTAGCCTTTGGGCCCACTAGTAAGGCTGTCAGTGACTCCTGAACTTCAGCTGTATGGGACATGTACTGTCCATAAAAGTTCAGTATTCCTAAATAACTCCTTAGTTGTTTGTATGTGACCACCTGGGGCAACTGGCAGAGAGACTCAACCTTGTTCAACAATGGTAAAAAGCCAGGAGGAATTAAAATCCATGGAGAAGAAACAAAAACTTTGACATCTGCTGATAACATTGTAATTCTGTCAGAAACAGCAAAGGCCTGGAAGAGCAGCTGAATGGAATGGACAGTGTCTTGAAAGGAGGCTATAAGATGAAAATCAACAAAAGCAAAAAGGATAATGGAATGCAGTCAAATTAAATCAGGTGATGCTGCAGGAATTAGATTAGGAAATGAGACACTTAAAGTAGTAAATGAGTTTTGCTATTTGGGGAGCAAAATAACTGATGGTGGTCAAAGTAAAGAGGATATAAAATGTAGATTGGCAATGGCAAGGAAAGTGTTTCTGAAGAAGAGAAATTTGTTAACATCGAGCATAGATTTAAGTGTCAGCAAGTCTTTTCTGAAAGTATTTGTATGGTGTGTAGCCATGTATGGAAGCGATACGTGGACGATAAATAGTTTAGACAAGAAGAGAATAGAAGCTTTCAAAATGTGGTGCTACAGAAGAATGCTGAAGATTAGGTGGGTAGATCACATAACTAATGAGGAGGTATTGACTAGACTTGGAGAGAAGAGAAAATTGTGGCACAACTTGACTAGAAGAAGGGATCAGATGGTAGGGCGTATACTGAGGCATCAAGAGATCACCAATTTAGTATTGGAGGGCAGTGTGGAGGGTAAAAATTGTAGAGGGAGACCAAGAGATGAATACACTAAACAGATTCAGAAGGATGTAGGTTGCAGTAGGTACTAGGAGATGAAGAAGCTTCCACAGGATAGAGTAGCATGGAGAGCTGCGTCAAACCAGTGTCAGGACTAAAGACCACAACAACAACGTTCTGTAAACTCATACTATTTGTGCCAAAATACAATATGACATTGACTTCAATGGTTGACAACCCCTCTTGAAAACAGGAATGACCTGCTCGTTGTTTCAATGACTTGAAATGCTGTGTGCCAATGACATATTGTAGACTGCTAGTAGAAGAGGGGCAAGTTCTTGCACATAGCACATGTAGACTCATATAGTACTCAGCTCCTTGCACACTGTGACGAAGCAAGCTGGGACCTCTTGACTTCCTCTCTTGTTTTGCCATCTGCCTCCTTATATTCATTTTTGCCTAATTATGATTAACATGCATGAGTATCATCTGCATTTCCAAAAAAGAGAAAGGTTGGACCTCAGTGTTAAGGAATATAGCACCTGTTCTAATTTTGCGCTTAGTTTTGTGTTGTTGTTGTGGTTGTGGTTTGATGCAGTTCTCCATGCAACCCTATCCTGTGCAAGCTTCTTCGTCTCCCAGTACTTACTGCAACCTACATCCTTCTGAAACTGCTTAGTGTATTCATCTATTGGTGTCCCTCTATAATTTTTACTCTCCACGCTGCACTCCAATAATAAATTTTTGATCCCCTGATGCCTCATAACATGTCCTACCAACTGGTCCTTTCTTCTTGTCAAGTTGTGCCACAAACTCCTCTTCTCCCCAATTCTATTCAATACCTCCTCATTAGTTATGTGATCTACTCATCTGATTTTCAGCATTCTTCTGTAGCACCACATTCCGAAAGCTTCTATTCTCTTCTTGTCCAAACTATTTATCGTCCATGTTTCACTTCCATACATGGCTACACTCCATACAAATGCTTTCAGAAAAGACTTCCTGACACTTAAATCTATACTTAATGTTAACAAATGTCTCTTCACCAGAAACGCTTTCCTTGCCATTGCCAGTCTACATTTTATATCCTCTCTACTTTGACCATCATCAGTTATTTTGCTCCCCAAATAGCAAAACTCCCTTACTATTTTAAGTGTCTCATTTCCTAATCTAATTCCCTCAACATCACCCGACTTAATTAGACTACATTCCATTATGCTTGTTTTGCTTTTGTTGATGTTAATCTTATATCCTCCTTTCACGACACTATCCATTCTGTTCAACTGCTCTTCCAAGTCCTTTGCTGTCTCTGACAGAATTACAATGTCATTGGCGAACCCCTAAGTTTTTATATCTTCTCCATGGATATTAACACATTCTCTGAATTTTTCTTTCGTTCCTTTACTGCTTGCTCAATATACAGATTGAATAACACTGGGGAGAGGTTACAACCCTGTCTCACTCCCTTCCCAAGCACTGTTTCCCTTTTGTGCCCCCCGGCCCTTATAACTGCCATCTGGTTTCTGTACAAATTGTAAATAGCCTTTTGCTCTCTGTATTTTACCCCTGCCATCCTTAGAATTTGAAAGAGAGTATTCCAGTGAACATTGCCAAAAGCTTTCTCCAAGTCTACAAATGCTAGAAATGTAGGTTTGCCTTTCCTTAATCTTTCTTCTAAGGTAAGTTATAAGGTCAGTACTGCGTCACATGTTCCAACATTTCTACGGAATCCAAACTGATCTTCCCCGAGGTCGGCTTCTACCAGTTTTTCCATTCGTCTGTAAAGAATTCACGTTAGTATTTTGCAGCCGTGACTTATTAAACTGATAGTTCAGTAATTTTCACATCTGCCAACACCTGCTTTCTTTGGGATTGGAATTATTATACTCTTTTTGAAGTCTGAGGGTATTTCGCCTGTCTCGTACATCTTGCTCACCAGATGGTAGAGTTTTGTCAGGACTGGTTCTCCCAAGGCTGTTAGTAGTTCTAATGGAATGTTGTCTACTCCTGGGGTCTTGTTTCTACTCCGGTCTTTCGGTGCTCTGTTGAACTCTTCACGCAGTATCGTATCTCCCATTTCACCTTCATCCTCTTCCATTTCCATAATATTGTCCTCGAGTACATCGCCCTTGTATAGACCCTCTATGTACTCCTTCCACCTTTCTGCCTTCCCTTCTTTGCTTAGAACTGGGTTCCCATCTGAGCTCTTGATATTCATACAAGTGGCTCTCTTTTTTCCAAAGGTCTCTTTAATTTTCCTGTAGGCAGTATCTATCTTGCCACTAGTGAGATAAGCCCTTTTGTATGTAATTAATTTCCTAATTCATTTTGACCATCCCTAGTTAATATCTTTGTTATAGGGTAAAATCAGTAATTGCTTCATGACTTAAATTCTATTGTTGACTTATAAATAAATAGAAATTCTGTACTAATTATAAACTTTTGGAAGAAGAACTACAAGGATTCTTAAAGTATTTATTTGGTTTTATTCGAAAACATGTTAGCAAAGCTAGCCCTAAATTAGTTCCAAAATAATAACCAGGTTTGTCAAAAGTATTGTTTGTATAACTATATCTGTTAATTTAATTATTTAAACAAACAATTCGGCCAAACTTTTGTGGTAGAATGAACTGTTAAAAAGAAGGAATTTTTTATGTATTCAGTTAATTGAATGAGTTATGTTTTAATTGTAATTTCTGAAACTTAAACATCGAACAATGTGTAGTTTCAGTGCCTATTACCGTGAGGATATATAAAGGGCGAATTTTTGGTACTGACACAGTCAGTCCATGGCCGATTTTTAGACAGGGATTATGTATTGGTTGAAGTAACAACAATGTATCAACTTAACAGTGGAATAAGTGTAACACAAATAGGCCATGTGTTAGATCAACTAATGACAATATCTGTTCAATTTACTTGAGAAATACTGTCACACATACCTTATTAGATGTTTAACAGCAAACTTCTGTAGCAGTATGCCGATGTTTGCCTGCAACCTATTAATGAGGCTTATCAACATTTACCAATAGTGAACTGGCTATATAATTGTATAATAGTGGGGGGGTTGTGAACAGTGAAAGTAAAGAACTGCAAAATGCAACTAAGCAATTGCCAGCTACATCATTTACAGTAGTCAGTGTTTGAACTTCCACCCCCCCACCCCCCCCCCCCACCCCATTTTTCAGTCAGTATAACAATGCAGTACACTGACACTGAGGACTTGTCATAACTTCAAGTTGAACAAATATATTTCAAGAAAGATGCAATACATGAAAGTCACAGATCAAATAAATAGAGTAAGACGTGTGTACACTTTAACAGTCAAATCATAACTGAGTCCAAGTCTAGTGGCTGCTGGCTGGCTGGCCGCTTAGGTGGCATTGCTGCTGCATGGCTGGCAGACAGCGCCGCAATTAGAGAACGCGCATAAATGTGTGGAGGCACTTTGAAAGATCGGCGAGTCACAACACTTTCCCCCCTTCGAATTTTTTGCACAGGTATTGATGGAGGTGGCCTGTAGATTGCTAAAGTCCATAGGTGTTGTTTGACTGGCCTTAAAGTCTCGAGGAGGAGGCCTCCCCTTACGGACGGAAGTGTCCCCGAGAAGACAGGAGACATGGGGGTCGAATCTGCTGGGTCCCCATGCACCAATCTGCCCATTGCGGTAAGTCCGGTTGTTATAACAGGAGACAAGGACAATGTGTCCGCATCCATAGAAGAAGGAGGCGAGTAGAGTTGCTCCGACAGACGATGGTCATCTGGTTCCTGCATGGGCATGTCTCCTGGTGCATCAGTTTTTGTGCTGGTACCAATATGATGGTGAGAGGACTGCATTGTGAGTAATGAGGGATCCCAGTATCCCGAGTGTCAGGTAGAGACGGAGGTGGTGTAGAGGCAACCGGAACAGGCGTTGCCGGCACACGAGGCCGAAGCTGGTCCGAATGACGCACTGCAACACCCGTGTCCATCTGGATTTCATACAGGCGTCAGCCACGGTGTCATAAGATGCGACCAGGACTCCATTTTGGCCGCCTGCCATATCCCCGTGCCCATACAAGGTCGTCGGCGGTGAACCGGCCAAGCAAACGCACCCGCGGCTATGAGGTGGAAGGCCGCAGAAGATGAAGTAGCGTGCGGGGGTGTCGGTCATGTAAGAGCTCAGCTGGGCTGTGGTCGCCCATGGGGGTGAAGCGGTAAGAAGCCAGAAACTGGAGAAGCGCATCATCAGCAGAAGAAGTCAGGAGGTTCCTCATCTGAGCCTTAAATGTGCGGACCAGTCGTTCAGCCTCACCGTTTGACTGTGGATGGAACGAAGGGGCCGTGACATGCATGACGGGCAAAAAAATCCGCAAAATTGGAAGAGGCAAATTGTGGACCATTATCAGTAACAAGAGTAGAGGGAAGGCCTTCCAAAGAGAAAATGCGAGCTAGAGCACTGGTGGTTGCCATGGTGGTAGGCAACGTGCTACGCACAATGAAAGGAAACTTAGAGTAGGTGTCAATAATGAGAAGCCAATAAGTACCTAAAAAAGGTCCCGCGAAGTCAGCATGAGTATGCTCCCAGGGCTACTCAGGCGAAGGCCACGGTGACAAAGATGACTTTGGGGCGGTGGCCTGTGACGCACAAGGGCCACAGGCAGCGACCATGTGTGGGATTTCAGAATCGATGTCAGGCCAGTACACATGACAGCACGCCAGAGATTTTGTGCGAGACACACCCCAGTGCCTTGATGAAGGAGGCACAAGACTGAAGCACACAAAGACACAGGTACCACAACATGCGGCGAAGTATTTTTGGTTGAAAGGAGGATAACACCATCCCTGGCCGTGAGGCGGTAACGCAAAGCATAGTAGTTCTGCAATGGATCAGAAGTCTTAGCTGATGGACGATCTGGCCAGCCCTTCTGAATACAGCGTAAAACCTGGGAAAGGGTAGGGTCAGAATGCATAGCAGCCGCCAGCCGGTCCCTGGTGATGGGGAACCCGTCCACAACCAGCTGCTCGGCAACATCCAGGTGGAAACACAAAAGTTCGTCCCTATCGAATGCCAGATCAGGACCCATGGGAAGGCAAGACAGTGCATCAACATCCACATGTTGAGCCGTCGGCCAGAAATGTATCTCATAATTTAAACGAGACAAGTGAAGAGCCCAATGCTGGAGGCGGTGTGCAGCCTTGTCGGTAAGTGACGTTGATGGATGAAACAAGGAAACTAGTGGTTTGTGATCTACAACAAGATGAAATTTGGATTCATAGAGAAAAAAAAACCAAACTTATGAAGAGAATAAATAATGGCCAAAGCTTCTTTTTCAATTTGAGAATACTTTTGTTGGGCATCCGTGAGCCCTTTGGAGGCATAAGCAATGGGTTGTTCAGAACCGTCAGAAAAACAGTGCGCAATGACTGCACTGACCCCGTATTGAGAGGCATCCTTGGCAAGAACAAGATGTTGGCCAGGTCGATAAGTAGCCAGGCATGGGGCCTGTTTCAGTATAGTCTTCAATTTCTGGAAAGCCGCATCGCATGACGCGGACCAGTGAAAAGGCACGCTTTTATGCAACAAGTGATGCAACGGCTGAGCCACCAAAGCAGCAGACAGTTAAAACTTGTGATAGTATGCTATTTTCCCCAAGAAGGCCTGCAGTTCCTTAACAGATGTTGGGTGAGGAAGGGCACTGATTGTAGCGACAGGGGATGAATACCATCCCGAGAGAGTTGAAACCCCAAGTACGTGATAGATGCCTGACAAAATTTTGATTTCTGAAGATTACACTAAGACTGGCAGTCTGTAAGACATGAAAAAGTGTGCGGAGATTTTGAAGATGTTCGTCAGTGGTGGAGCCAGTGACAACAATGTCGTCCTGATAATTTATACACCCAGGGACAGTGAGCAATAATTGTTCCAAGAATCGCTGAAAAAGAGCAGGGGCACTGGCAACCCCGAAAGGCAATCGTTTGTATTGATAGAGGCCAAAAGGCACGTTAAGGAGCAGACGCTGGCGAGAAGCAGCATCGAGAGGAAGTTGAAGATAAGCTTCTGACAGGTCAAGTATAGAAAAATACTGGCCTCCAGCAAGTTTAGTCAACAGTTCTTCAGGTCGAGGCATAGGGTAAGTGTCGATAAGGCTTTGAGCATTTACAGTGGCTTTGAAATCGCCACAGAGACGAATATCACCATTTGGCTTAGCAACGACAATGACAGGAGAGGACCTCTCACTGGAAGTGACAGGAAGCAAAACCCCTGAAGCAGTGAGATGATTCAGCTCCTGTTTGACCTGATCACGAACGGCCACAGGAATGGGATGAGCCCGAAAAAACTTAGGCCGAGCAGTGGGTTTGAGTGTGATATGAGCTTCAAAGTCGTTTGCATGGCCTAATCCAGGAGAAAAAAGGGACAAAAATGTCGTCGACAAGGAATCCAACTGAGCATAAGGAATAGCATGAGAGATGATATTGATAGAGTCATCTATGGAGAACCCAAAAACGTGAAAGGCATCGAAACCAAAAAGATTCTCCACGTTACTATGGTCAACCACAAATATAGGAACAGTGCGAACGACAGATTTGTAAGATACCTCAGCATCAAATTGTCCCAAGAGAGAAATCTTCTGTTTATTGTAAGTCCGTAATTGCCTAGTGACAGGTGACAGGATTGGACAACCCAACTGAAGATATGTCTGAGAATTGATTATAGTGGCAGCAGAACCAGTATACACCTGCATGCGAATATCTTGACCAAGTATTTGGACAGTGAGGAATAACTTCCGTGAAAGGGAAGAAGTACAATTGACAGACAACACAGAATCAGAATCTGCGTTCATGTTCATGAACATCATGTATGCGGTTGGATTTGCAAACGGATGACACATGACCCTTTTTTTTTGCATTTGTGACACACAGCCCAACATTGTGGACAATTTTCTTGTGAATGTTCATAAAACACCATGGACATGAAGGAAGTTGCCGTGGGTTTTGCTGCAGTTTCTTAGAGGTTTGTTTACAGTTAGGCCGAGGATGCGGGAGCATACTGCGGCCACGTCGGCCGGTGGAGACACACCACACACTTCATCAACATCGCACAGAGGTTGTATTTCCCCAACGTCGCCCCATGCCTCTATTTGCACTCCAGCTGCACGAGAAATTTCAAGACTGAGCAATGGATAGGACTTCATCTAGAGTTGGATTTGCCAACTGAAGGGCGCGTTGCCTAACTTCTTTGTCAGGCGTTGATCAGATAATAGCATCCCATACCATGGAATCGGCGTAGGATTCTTTGTGAACTTCAGTAACAAATTGTCACTTTCTACTGAGGCCTTGAAGTTCAGCAGCACAAGCGCGATAGGATTGATTCAGTTGTTTGTGACAATGATAAAAGGCAACACGAGAGGCTACCACATGCATTTGCTTTTGAAAACAGACGGACAGAAGTGAGCACATTTCAGCAAAGGACAAAGATGCAGGATATTTCAAAGGGGCCAACTGTGACAACAACCAATACATTTGAGGTGAAATCCATGAAAGGAACAGAGACTTACATGTTTGTTCGTCCGCGACATGAAATGCTAAGAAGTGCTGTCGAAGATGTTTTTCGTAATCAGATCAGTCTTCCGCTGTCTCATTGTGAGGAGGAAAAGTAGGTAGAGACAATGACGAGAGATGCCCTGCATTTGATGCTGCGACGAAATCATGAATCCCATTCGTGAGAAGCATTTGGTGTTCTGTGAGACCTTGCAATAGTGGCTCTAAAGTAGCCATGGAAACATGTGGGCCAACGATGGAAAAGAAAAATCACTACCTCGTCGCCAATTGTAATAACTTCAAGTTGAACAACTATATTTCAAGGAAGACAGAATACATGAAAGTCACAGATCAAGTAAACAGAGTAAGACGTGTGTACACTTTAACAGTCAAATCATAACTGAGTCCAAGTCTAGTGGCCGCTGGCTGGCTGGCCGCTTAGGTGGTGCTGCTGCTGCATGGCTGGCAGACAGCACCGCATGTAGAGGATGCACGTAACTTCGCAGCAGCACTTTGAAAGATCGGCGAATCACAACAGGACTATCAATGAAGAAGTAAAGCAGGCGAATGTCACAACATTATCACTTATGAGTGATTTTAATTTATTTTCTATCCCTGATCTCTTAGCTTGATATCTATCATTTTGATATTCATGTGACAACTGAAAGGAGGAATCACAGTTACAACTGCTGAAAGCAAATTTAATACTCCAGCCTTCTTTCTGTCATTCTGCATTTCAGTATTAGTATGATCGCTGAGTGACTGGATAGATGGCTTTCATCCATTTTCCCTCTGACTTGACATAAGACTAAAACCCCTTATTATTTTTTGTCAGATCGGTAGAGAGAATTTCAGTGCCAAATATGTTAAATGCTTCACACATAGATCTCTCATGCTCATTGCAGCTTCCTTCGGTTTTTGTTTGCCAACAATGCTTTGGCCATGTTCCAATCTGTCGTGAAGTTTCGGAGTAACACAGCTGATGGACCACAGCAGATGTCAACAGACCACAAGAAAACATTTCCTCAATTATATATAATGTTAGGCACATATAAATTTAATTAAAGGAAACTAAGGAAAATAAAATTAAAAGAAAGAATGCTACGGCTACTCACGTGAGTATGCACCGACTTGAGAACTGCCAACGAATGCAGATACCAATATGGGTGATGTGGAGCAGTGTAGTAAGAATAAGTTTAGAAATAGTTGGCAAACCTTTAGTTTCTCTGAGGCTGCCAGTAAAATATCTAGTAACGTAAAGTGGAAATTATTAATTAGGAACTTGAGTTAATTATTATTAGCGAATGTTTCTGTTGCAGAACAATAAGCAGGTGATTTTCAGTCTTTCTTAGGGTTCTTCTTAGTTTTCCAATATTTCTTCATTTTCTCCCTGAAAGCCTTCTTTCTGTCTTTAGTCCACTTTGGTTGGTATGGTTTTGGTTCCATCTCTGGAGTAAATTTCCACTTTTCAATTTTGCTTCTGAATGTATCCCTGTCTGATGCGTTTGTTACCTCAATTTTTGCTTTTGTCAAACCCTTCTTAACTTCAGTTATCCAAGGTATTGATACCAGCCCAAAAGACTTTTATTAGTCTGTTTCCAGGTAATCTGTCTAGGTGCCCATAGAACATCATTCGTCTCTTTCTGATGTCAGTTTCGATGCTTGATACTTTTTCTGTTGTCTCGATGGTCTGCAGTCTACATCCATCTTGTATGTACTGTGGTCCCAGAATTTTTCTAATAATCTTTCTCTCTACTTTCTTAATTTTTTGTAAATATAGTTTCAATTCAATGAGAGTGTTTCACTTGCTTGTGTGACTATTGGTTTGATTACTGTTATACAAATTTTAATCAAGTCCAGACACTTTCTTGATTTTCTGCAATCTGTTTTTCATGCTATTTTTTCTGGTCCTGTTGGTTCAATAATTTCACTGAGATACTAAAACAGTTTGTCTTTGATCATTTCACCACAATTTGTTTTAAGTTTTGGAACATCTAACTTGGAACACATGAATTTAGTCTTCTCAAAGGAGATTTGTAGGCTAACCTTCTCTGCACATTCTTTGAGGGTCTTGATTGGTTTTACTGCTGTTTCTTCACTGTCAATTAGAATCGCTAAGTCATCTGCAAATGATAAATATTGAACGTTCAATTTTCTTTGACATATTCCTAGCTTGATTGGCTTCCAAAAGTTTTGTTTCGTCAGTTCCATTTCCCATTCTTTCATTATCTGGTGGAAAATTATGTTGAATAATAGTGGTAAGATCCCATCTCCTTGTCTTCCTCCTCTTTTAACTAAGAATGGTCCTGAAACTTCGTTCATGAATTTAATTTTTGATTTTGTTTCTGTTAGTGTTTTTTAGATCAGTTTTTGAGTTTTGGTGTCTAGTGCGCGTTCTTCTAGAATACTGCATAGAGATTATCTATCTATAGAATTGTATGGTTTTTTAGAAATCAATGAATGTGCAAACTATTGCTTTTGATCTGACTGTCTTATTTTTTAAAAATAGTTTTAAAATTAAAGATCTGTTTGTAACAAAGCAGGGTTGCCCACTGCTATCCTGTTTTGGTTTTACACTCCTTCAATAACATAGTTAAGCAATGAACTTTTATTTTTTTGTTTTGTTTTCACTACTCAGATTCCGACTACAGATTCTGTGGCCTTCAGCCTCATAGCACAGAATACAGAAATAGTTTAAATAAAATTCCCCTAGTAAAATCTGTTATTTCATTACATTCTAATGTCTATTCTGAAAGTAATGAGCTAATTAGTTTTATTGGAAATGCATCATATTAAAAGTTATGAACAATGACGTATATATTGCAATACATATTAAATAAAATTCGAGTGAGCTAATAGATCGAATTCAGCTATAAGACTGCATCCAAAAGAAAGCCTAAATTTTACTGATTCCAGCAAAGTGTTTAAATTAACCTAAAGTATATTAGTTAAATAGATATTAAGACTTGCAATCTGTAGCCTGTATGACTTTCAGTGCCAATTGTGACCAAACTACTAAATAATTCCGAGATTTGTTTTGATACTTTTGCTACTTTTATTTTTTTACGTAAAATGACTCCAGTCTCAACTTTGTAAGTGCATTAATTAAGAAGTAAGTAAATTTGAATAAGTAAAAATTATTGTTCAAAAGGGCTGCCATGGTTATAAGTTGGGAATTCCCACTGCGGATGCATAAGTTAGTTCTGCGTATTTAAATTGATACAGCTCACTCATGTTATTTAAATAATAAAACCCAATAGTTAACTTCAAAAACAATTAGAAAGGATCATTTTAACCTTGGGAAATTATAAACTATAATATATTAGCAGAAATAGTAAAATATTAAAGCACTTGTCTATATAAGGTCCGAGCTGGTGCAGTTCTCAGTTAGTTCTCCGTCAGCTTCTCATGGAGCGAAAGTGCGGCAAGTCGGTGCCAGAATGTTATGTGATAATATTCAAAACAGGAGCTTAACTTTTCCGGCCGGTACCAAAAAAAGTGTAATTGTATTCGGCTTTGAACATTTAATGCGTATTGTGAACATTGTTTAAGACTGGAAGTTTTTGACCTACCTAATGTGACGATTATTAAGTGTAAGAGGCCTGGTCACTTGAATATTGTGTGTGTGAGTGATAACAAATAAATCGCACTGTGGTTGCCATAAGTGTTAAACAATGAATATGGTCTTGACTTTTGATTTTGGAAAACATAATCTAGGATCCTGGTTTCTTAATTGCAGTGTGATTTAGGTGTGATGGATGCAGCTACCGAGAAGACAATATTGAATAAGCAAAGAGAGGTAGGCCAGGAACACTGCGCACTCTCTACTGGGCGAGGAAATGTTCCAATACATCCGGTTGTGATGTGAACTTTAAGTGGCACTAATACAAGGTATCAGCCCGGCATGTTACATGTTCCACGAACAATCTATTAGGTCAAAAGCCTGCTTGGTAATCTGAAATTGTGTGTTCCATTTGTTCTTGTGCCCTCTTTGGAAGACACACATATAAAATTTTGTAAATGACCAGCAGAATTGAAATGCTTCTGTAGTTGTTTACATCTGGTCTCTCTCTCTTTTGTGCAATGGATGAATTAGTGCACATTTCCAATCCTCTGGAATATCTTCTGTTGGCCAAATTTATTTTAAGTACTTTGGAAAAATGCAGTTCAACTACAATTCCATCTTCTTCTGATGAGTTATTATTTTTGAGTTTTTTTGAATGTGACTACAAATTTCTACTTGAGTTGGTGGTAGTGAAGTTTTATTCATGTGTTCTGGTTCTAATCTGGGGAATTTCGTACTTAGCTCTGAGCAATTTAGAAGAATTTCTACATTAATATTACCAATGGTTGCTGTTAACATAGTTCATGACTACATACATAATGTAAAACATAGTATGTAACCATGACCATGATTACTAAATATGTATGACCTGTATAGAGTTTCCAGATAACAGGTCTGAAATCTGTAGCAATAAACTGAATTGAGCAGGTCTTTCCCATTGCTCACTACTCTGCTCAGTAGATACAATGATCAGCCAGAACATTTATTTATTTATTTATTTATTTTCTGTCCATATAACAAAAAGTTTTCAGACATTGTCAGGAAAATTTAGATTATATTACACATATACAGTAAAATATTTACATTCTTTCATAACAACATATGGATCAGACACATGTCTGTACACATTATTTTTCAAAAGGGCACTACAATTTAGCTTATATTTATAATAATACAGTACACATAATACAGTGTATAATAACATTCTTTCATACCACTGATAGACCGGAGACATTGTCTATATACACTTTTTTTTCAAGATGGCACTACAGCTTAAAGTCCTCTATAGAGTAACGACACTTCTCTATTAATAATTGCTTCAGTCTACTCTTTAGCATATTTAGATTTACTTTCTTGAGTTCACAGTGTAGTGCATTGTAGAAAATTGCTCCCATTCTGTGTGGGCTGTGGTCCGTTGCCTTTTTATTGGTCACAATTCTATGAAAATTTTCCCTTCCCCGTGTATCATAGTTGTGTACATTACTGTTTCTCATATTAAATTCAGGACTTTGTTTCATGAATATGACTGTCTGCAGTATATACATGGAGTGCACCGTAAGAATTTTATATTTTCTAAAGATGTCTCTATAAGGCTATCTATTCTTTACCTTGGCTACCATTCTTACTGCCTTTTTTTGTAATCTAAAAAGTCTATCTATATTAACATTACGACCACTGACCTACTATCAATATAAACCTGTCCAGATGACAGTAGTGTCACCTGGTGAGGAATGACTGCTAGTCAGTCACATGCGTGGTGTATGTAGTATGACTGTGCTGTCTGCGTGTAGAACTGGGAAGGCGTGCAATCTATCCAAGTTTGACCGAGGGCAGACTGCCATGGCCTGGAAGCTCGACATGAGCATTTTGGAAACTGCACGACGTACTGGGTGTGAGGAGTGATGTGGTGAGTTTCTGCAATACATAGTGAAGCCAAAGTGTAACTGCATCCAGATGTTATGGGGTTGGGTAGCCACTCCTCATTACAGATGTTTTATGCCATAGACTGGGTAGATGGTGAACTGTAGGAGAACTAATATCAGACTTTAATGCTGGGCAGACTACCGGTGTGTCTGAACACACAGTGCACCGAACATTCCTGCTCTCAACAACCCAAGCACGTGCCAATGTTAAAACAATGATACTGGCAACTATGATTGAAATGGGCATGTGACCATCAGCACTGGATGTTGGTGCAGTGGCTGAGCATCGCACGGTCCGATGAATCCCAGTACCTTCTTCATCATGCCGATGTGAGGGTGCCAAACCATCATCTTTGAGAGGAACAGCTCCTTGACACCTGTACTGAAGGACAGAGACAAGCTGGCAGCAGCTCCATTATGTTCTGGGGAACATTCATGTGGGCATTCATGGGTCCAGTAGAGCTTGTGCAAGGCACCATGATGGCCATGGAGTATCATACACTGGTTGCAAACCACATATACCCCTTATGATGACCAAGTTTCCTGAGTTTCCAGAAGGCAATGACATTTTTCAACAAGATGAGCCATACCACAAAGCCAGGAGAGGAGGATGATGGAATGGTTTGAAGAACACAGTGGCGAGTTCCAGTTAATGTCGTGGTCCCCCAACTCGCCAGATCTGAAACCATTTGAACACTCTTGGGATGTGACTGAATGTGGTGTCAGAGCTCATGACCTCCTTCTCCAGAATTTACGGGAATTAGGTTACTTGTGTATTCAGATGTGATACCAACTCCCTCCAGCAACCTAAGAAGGCCACTGCTTCCACGTCATCACTCATTGCCACTGTTATCAGTGCCAGAAGTGAACATACGGGCTATTAGGAAGATGGTCATAATGTTCCAGCTGATCAGTCTACCTTGCCCTTGTTAAGTTTTCATTTTTATGTACATGCCAATGTGCATGAAATGTTTTGTAAATTACTATTAATTATGATGTAAGAAAATACCATTCAAATATTTTAAGAAGTGTAAATGTAAAGTTATCTCTGTTAAGTTCAATTTTTCAACTATTACAAATGTGAATGATGAAATTTAAGAGCAGCGTTTGCATACAATCATAATCTTCCTGTTGTAATGTTTGCAGTGAGCAGCAGCCACATAAAAAAGTTGTGAATATTCACTTAAGGTGCAAAATCACAGTTGATGTTGGTCCTAGTGGACTTGCTAATATTAAAAGACCAAGAATGTTGATTTGCTAGGGGCAATGCTGTTTGATACAAATAAGGGATAATGTAATGTGCGTCTACTAGTTGGAATACATTGCTTCCAATATCATTAACTGTTAAAGATGAAGATGGTTATGTTCAAAATTGTTAAGCAGTGCACAACACACCCATTGCTGGACAATAAGAGAAGCTATATAACCACAATAGGATTGACAACAAATTTTAATAACTTACACAGTAACACAAGTAAGCCACCTTTGGAGAACCTGTTTTTGCCATCTTGGCTTCAGAATTTGGGAAGTGTAATGTGCCAAATTATTCTTACAAATACTATTCAACCAGCAACGATGTTGAGTGGAGGCCAAGTTAATAACTATGTTATCTTCAGATCAGAAATGTATAAAAATACAATTAGAAGTAAAAACAAAACACCCAAGGTGCAATAACTTCTCACATTATACTCAATACAACAAACATGGGCACTCAGAGTGACTTGCTGGAGTGGTTCACAATGCTAGTGTATAGAGGGCACCACAGTCTGTGACTAGTGGTTTATTGTTCTCCAGAATGTGCAGCTTTGTCTGTACTGCTGAAGAAATCTATTTAAATTTGCTTGTAATGATCCTGACATTGCCAATACAGTACAAAGAGCTTCTTTAATTGTCTGTACACAACATTCCGCTTAGCCATTTGTTGCTAGATGGTAGGGTTCTGTACTTTTGTGAAATTTCCTTCTGTTTCATTTGTCTTTAATTCTACGGCTGTAAATTGTGTTCCATTATCTGTCACAAATGTGACAGGAACCAAATATGAAGTGAAGATGTTGTCCAGTGTTGCAGTATGGCCATTTAGGATATTCTGAATGATTATCTTGAAATTGTGGAGGAGAATGTATGTGTCTATCACCGATGATACACGATATGACAACTTGTTCAATAACTACACTGATACCAGGCCAGTAAAGAAAGAAAAGAGCAATGCTCTTCATTTTAAGAATTCCTACATGAGCTGCATGAAGATCATTTGGGATTGCCTCCTGTATTGTAGTTGGAATGACAACATGGTACTCAAACAGTAAGCAGTAAGCTACTAATGTATACCTAGCTTCCGGTGTCTTGTATCCAGTGTGTGCTAAGTCATTACCTGTCTTCAGAAGTTATATTGTTCTCCCCAAATCTTGGTCTTTCTGTATCTCCTGAGCCACATATTTTACTCGTACTGGCAATTGTCAGATTTAGCACAAATTGACCAAATTTATCCTGAGATATTTTTTCTGTAATTATAATTTACTGACAGCTTCTGCTGGTTTTGTTAATGGCACCTGAGAGAAAAAAAATTCTGCATTTGTGGTGCACTTTGTCAGTTAGACTTCTGTATTAAACATGGAAGTGAGAAAGGTAATCAGCACAGTTTGCTATGCAACTCAACCATGCATCATAATAAATGTAATGATTTTTACTGATATACAATTTGTGCAAGAGGCACTATCAATATACAATAATGGGCATCTATATTTTTACAGTCTCCACAACAGCGAATGTCTCTTTGTCAGTCTGAGAATATTGCTGTTAAGTAACTGTTTATGTACAACTGATGAAGTCTATCAGGTGTTCTTGACCCTCCCTACATCAATATGGCAAAGCAGCACCCAGTTCTATCTTACTTGCATCCATTGCTATAACCAATACGAGTACAGGATCATAATGTATCAAAACTTGTGAAGCAATCAGTATATTCTCAATGTTATTGTATGCTCTTTCTGCAGTTCTCCATGTAAGAATTTCATATCTCAGTGGGCAGATTCCTGTTGCTAATTCCAGGATAAAGGGATTACAGAACAAAGCTTTGCCTGGGACCTGCTGTAATTCTTCTTTTGTGGTCAGCTGTAGCACTACGCTCGTCTGATTTTTGTATGTCACTGGAGTCATTTTTGTGACCCAGAAATTACTTTACTGAAGTGGTGAAGATAAACTTCTTGCAGTCAAGATGAAAGCCATACAATCATAATCTTTCCGATACCAAAACTTTCTTAAAGGTACTTGATGCACTAAGAAGAATTTTTAAAATGCTGCCAAATGTTACACATGTCTGTAGCACCATAAACCACACACTGAGAATGAGTTAATCCATTTGTTGATATATTCAATGTCAGCACATGCCCAAATTCTTCATCCATTGCTAGATATGCTAATCTCATTGAAAATAGTTAATTTAATGTACAATTTTTCATTACCTTTAGAATGAATTTTAGGTTTGAATGAATTTTAGGCTATCATGAAACCAGCTAAACAATTGGTTTCATTCTTCCTTTAATAAAAGTAAATCTGATTGCTCTCACTTGTCAAGAAGGACTAGTGCCATTCTGAAACTGATAAATTGATGCAGTGCATGAAACTGATAAATTGATGCAGTGCATGAAACTGATAAATTGATGCAGTGCATGAAACTGATAAATTGATGCAGTGCATGAAAGAGGTCAGCCAGACACAGACTGAACCAGTAGCTGACACACATTTCACTGTGATACATGTCATTAGTTGGCAACTCCAACTATCCTCTGTAAGACATCTGACCAATAGTTCCAGAAGCTGGAACAAAAGTTTCCTATTATCTGAGAGTAGGAAATGACCTGCAAGCTGTATGACTTTATGGCCAGAGAGTTGTTAGAAAGCAATATTTCATAAATACTTACCATAAGAGAGACTGCGTGCTTATGTAGGTAGCTACATAAACTTTAAACACAGCGACCATCATTTTGTTTGTCAACAGCAAATCCAACCACCTATTCTCTGTAGGACTGCCCGAAGGCGTCTTGGCATAGATAATGCTAACTGCCTTGACAACATGGGCAGATCATTTATTTTCCATCACACATTTTCAATATTAGTCAAAAGGTCTTCAGTGTTGATAGAGTCAGGTGGTAGTGACCTTGTAACCCAGCCCACATATTTTCCATTGGGTTGAGATCAGGTGACCTAGGCACGAAAGGCATAAGTTTTATTCTTTGTTGGCCTTCGAACCAATTTTGGACCCTTAAGCACTGATGAATGGGGCTGTCATCCTGTAAATAAATTGTCATCCATTATTTTCAAAAGAATACAACTCTGACTTAGATGACACAATAATATTACCCTGGAACCTCCAAAACGAAATGTTTGGAAATAATTATCATTACAACAGCTTCCGGTGATGCATGAAGTCTTCCTTTAATCTACATCTACATCTACATCTATTTATTCATGAACATGATTACTCTGTAATTCAAACTTAATTGTCTGGCAGTGTGTTCATCTAACCATTTTCTCACTTTTTCTCTACCTTTCCACTCTCAAATAGCCCATGGAAAAAGTGAACACTAAATCTTTCTGGGTTATTATGATAATTATTTCCTCCTCTGTAGGTGGCATCAACAAAATATCTTCAAATTTAGAAAAGGAAGCTTCAAATTTCATGAAAAGATATCACCGCAACAAAAAACTCTTATTTTAACGACTGGCATCCCGGCTTGCATACCATATCCATGAGACATTCTTCACTATTTATCAATAATACAAAACAAGCTGTTCTTCTTTGAACTTTCTTGATGTCTTCTATCATACCTATCTGGTAATGATCCCATACCACACAGCAAATTCCAGCAAAGGATGGACAAGTGTAGTGTAGGCAGTATCTTTAGTGAATTGTTGTATCCTCTAAGTGTTCTGCCAATAAAACGCAGTCTTTGGTTCACCTTACTCACACATGATCTATGTGATCATTCTAATATAAGTTTTTTGTAATTGTAATTCCTCAGTATTTACTTGAATTGACAGCCTTTAGATCTGTGCGGTTAGCCTTTTAACTGAAATTTAATGAATTTCTTTTAGTACATATGTTGATGACCTCACACTTTTCATGATTTAGCATCGATTGCCACTTTTCCCACCATACACATGCATCTGAATCATTTTGCAATTGGTCTTGATCTTCTGATGGCTTTACTATACAGTATATGACAGCATCACCTGCAAACAATCGAAAAGGGCTGCTCAGATTGTCTCTCAAATCTTTTATATAGATCAGGAGCAGCAGAGGGACTATATCACTTCCTTGCGCAAGACAAGACATCACTTCTGTTTAACTGAATGACTTTCTATCAGTGACTACAAACTGTGGCCTCTCTTAGAGGAAATCACTAATCCAGTTGCCCAACTGAGATGATACTTCATACGTATGAAATCTGATTAGAGGCCACTTGTGAGGAACAATATCAGAACCATTCTGGAAGTCAAGAAATATTGAATCAATCTAAGGTCCTACATCATGAAAATAAACAGCTAGTTAAATCAAACAATGGAAAATCCAGGATGGAATGTAACAATATTAGGAGAAGGAAAGTTGTTATTCACCATATAGAGGAGATGCTGAGTTGCAGATAGGCACAACAAAATCTCTCACAAGTAAAGTTTTTGGCCATTAAGGCCTTTGTCAACACCACACACACACACACACACACACACACACACACACACACACACACACAAATGCAGTCTCAGGCATTACCACACTGTGAGCAGCAGCACCAGTGCATGATGGGAGTGGCGACTGGGTGGGAGTAAGGAGGAGCCTGGGGACAGGAGGGCTAGGGATAGTATGGTGGGGGTGGTGGACAGTGAAGTGCTGCAGGTTAGATGGTGGGCAGGGGAGAAGTAGGGAGGGGACGAAGTAGCAGAAAAGGAGAGAAATAAAAAGACTGGGTGTGGTGGTGGAATGATGCTGTGTAGTGCTGGAATGGGAACAGGGAGGGGGCTGGATGGGTGAGAACAGTGACTAACGAAGGTTGAGGCTAGGAGGGTTATGGGAATGTAGAATGTATTGCAGGGAAAGCTCCCACCTGTGCAATTCAGAAAAGGTGGTGGTGGTGGGAAGGGTCCATATGGCACAAGGTGTCTCCCACCACTTGTTTCTTGGCCACAGTTTGTTGGTGGCCATTCATGCAGACAGGCAGCTTGTTGGTTGTCATGCCTACATAGAATGCAGCACAGTGGTTGCAGCTTAGCTTGTAGACCACATGTCTGGTTTCACAGGGAAAGTTAGTGACTGGACTGGAATAGGCGGTGGTGGGAGGATGTATGAGACAGGTCTTGCATCTAAGTCTATTACAGGGGTATGAACCATGAGGTAAGGGATTGGGAGCAGGGGTTGTGTAAGGACGGACGAGTATATTGCGAAGGTTTGGCGGAATACCACAGTGGAAGGGGTGGGAAGGATAGTGGGCAGAACATTTCTCATTTCAGGGCATGATGAGAGGTAATCGAAACCCTGATGGAGAATGTGATTCAGTTGCTCCAGTCCTGGGTGGTACTGAGTTACAAGGGGAATTATTCTCTGTGGCCGGACGGTGGGACTTTGGGAGGTGTTGGGAGACTGGAAAGATAAGGCACAGGAGGTTTGTTTTTGTACAAGGTTGGGAGGATAATTACAGTCAGTGAAGGCTTCAGTGAGACCCTCAGTATATTTTGAGAGGGACTGCTCGTCACTGCAGATGTGATGACCCCAGATGGCTAAGCTGTATGGAAGGGACTTCTTGGTATGGAACGGGTGGCAGCTGTCGAAGTGGAGATACTGCTGGTGGTGTTAGTAGGTTTGATATGGACAGAGGTACTGGTGTAGCCATCTTTGAGGTGGAAGTCAACATCTCGAAAGGTGACTTGTTGGGTTGAGTATGACCAGATGAAGCAAATGGGGGAGAAGTTGTTGAGGTTCTGGAGGAATGTCGATAGGGTGTCCTCACCTTCGATCCAGATAGCAAAGATGTCATTGAGGAATCTGAACCAAGTGAGGGGTTTAGGATTCTGGGTTTTTAGGAAGGATTCCACTAGATGGCCAATGAATGGGTTGGAATAAAATGGTGCCATGTGGGTGGCCATAGCCATACCCTGGATTTGTTTGTAGGTAATGCCTTCAAAGGAAAACTAATTGTGGGTGAGGATATAGTTGGTCATGGTGACTAGAAAGGAGGTTGTTGGTTTGGAATCTGTCAGATGTTGGGAAAGATAGTGTTCAATAGCAGTAAGGCCATGGGCATTAGGAATGTTAGTGTACAGGGAGGTGGCATCAATAGTGACGAGTAGGGCAACGTGTGGTAAAGGGACAGGAACTGAGGAGAGTCAGTGGAGGAAATGGTTGGTATCTTTTATATAGGAGGGTAGGTTCGAGGTAATAAGTTGAAGGTGTTGGTCTACAAGAGCACAGATTCTCTCAGTGGGGGCTGAGTAACAGGCCACAATGGGGCGTCCTGGGTGGTTAGGTTTATGGACTTTAGGAAGCATGTAGAAGGTAGGAGTGTGGGGAGCGGTAGGGGTGACTAGAGACAAGGACTCCAGCTAGAGGTTCTGGGATGGGTTTCAGGATTTGAGTAGTGATTGGAGATCCTGCTGGATTACTGGAATGGGATCACTGTGGCAAGGTTTGTAGGTGTATCTGACAGCTGGCGGCCAGGTAATCCTTGTGGTTCAAAACAAAAGTGGTGGAGCCTTTGTCCGTAGCTAGAATTATAACATTGGGATCAGTTTTTAGAGTAGTGACTTTCCTTCTAATAATATTGTTAAAGAGCTAGTTATGTAACACAAGTACAATATTTTCTAAATCTGTGCTGACTATGCATCAATAGATCTTTTCTCTGAGATAATTTATAATGTTTGAACACACTACATGTTCCAAAACCCTACAGCAAATAAGACATCAGTGACATGAGTCCATAATTCAGTGGATTACTCTAATTTTTTCCTTGTATATTGGTGTGACTTGTGCAACTTTCCACCCTTCAGGTAAAAATATTTAATTGAGTGAGCAGTTGTATATAATTGCTATGTATGACACTATTATGTGAGCATACTCTGAAAGGAACCTAACTGATATATTACCTGGACCAGAAGACTTGCCTTTATTATGTAATTTGACTTTCTTCGCTACACTGAGCATATCTGCTTCTAAGTTATGTTGGCAGCCTTTCTTGATTCCAATTCTGGAATATTTACTTGGTGTTTTTTGGTGAAGGAATTTTGGGAAACCATATATAGTAATTCCGCTTTAGTGACACTATCACTATTGTGCAGCAAAAGTACTCATTGCGTCTTGTGCTGGTGAACTTTACATAGGACCACAATCTCTCAGAGTTTTATACAGATTTCAAGAATTTCAGTTGTGCAAACCATTAAAAGCATCTCACATAGAAGTCTGTGCTAAACTACCAGCTTCTGTAAAACATTGTCAACCTGGGAGGTTCTGCATTCTTTTAAATTTTACGTGCTTTTTTCATTGCTTCAGAAATAATGTTCTGGCATGACTGTGTACAATGAGGGATTATTTTCCTCTCTTATTAATTTATCTACTATAAATCTCTCAATTGCCATCAATGCTATTTCTTTGAGTTTAAGCCAAATCTGGGCTATGCTTCCATAGTAGGTTGGGAAGAGTAAAGACTGTCTCTAAGGAAGGAAGCAAGCAAAGATTTTTTTTTATTTTTTCAAATTAAAAAAAATATCTATGTCGCATTTATTTTTGATGGGTATGGATGTTATGGAGTATTGACAAGGTCTTCGCTGACTGCACCTGGCATGTTGCATGCTGCTAACAGCTACATGGGAGACAGCACTTTTAAGCTTCCCACCAGCGTGCCACGGTGAGCTTGCTCTTCTGTTGCTCCCTGTATTCAATGGGGGTGCCATGCCTACATGTCACCAGAGGATACTGAACTGATATGACTGCACTGACTGTGACTCTGATTGACTGGCACACCTTTTTAAGCAGCTGCACTAACAACTTTGCCACTTACTCAGTGAATCTACACATGTGTCGACCTTTGACGGAAGACGGAAGTGACAAAATTATACTGTCAGTGACTTATCTAATTGTATCAGCATTCAAGACTTCATTTCCATCAGGTACCAGCACCACAAAAGGACCTCATAGCTATACTAAGTTATGCACATCTAAATTATTACGTGTGAATATTGTAAATAATCTTATTAATGTGTCACCTTTTTGTAGATATTGTCTTTACTAGGCCACCTCATCTACCAATACATCAGTTACAGTACTCAGTGTCACTACAGTGACCTTGTGGTTACTAATCCCTGTGTCTATCATGACGCTCCAAATTTGCTCAGGATTATTTGTTGCTATGAGGTCAAGTACATTTTCACAACCATTTACTCTTCAAGTGAGCTGCTGAACTGCTCAAAATAATTTTTGGAGAAAGCATTTGAACAATTTCAGATGATGTTTAACACCCACCACTAGATTTGAACATGTAATTTTTTTTCCAACTAAACAATAATCTGTATTTTTTGTCCCATGTAAGAATCCATTACTTACCTTCTACATCTACATCTACATCTACATCCATACTCCGCATGCCACCTGACGGTGTGTGGCAGAGGGTACCTTGAGTACTTCTATTGGTTCTCCCTTCTATTCCAGTCTCGTATTGTTCATGGAAAGAAGGATTGTTGGTATGCCTCTGTGTGGGCTCTAATCTCTCTGATTTTATCCTCTTGGTCTCTTCACGAGATATTTTGATGGTAAGCAATGAGTATGATACAAAGCCTAAAAACTAAACTCAGAATTACTCCCAGAGCCAACTATGAATGACTTCAGACCAAACCAATATGAGGATCACTTCTCTGATCTAACTGGCACATTAGCACTGAGCAAGTGAAGCACTGGACACACACAATTTCTGTGTTGTAACAGTGCTGGTCATATTAATGCTGAACTGTGACAGCTGTGTTTCAATAGAGTAGTAACATAACACTTGGATGAGAAAGTTTGTGGAAATGATTGCACTGTCCGCAATTTAATGACAACTTTCTATTATTATCTAAAAACTGTATTCGAAAACACTGAAGATAACTTCTTTTTCAGCTATTCATACCTGCAGAAAATATATGTCACCCTCAGGATAAAGCATCTCAAGGCTTGGCTTCAATATACAGTCCAGAATATTAAAATAAGCCTCTCTGTTGAAGATATAATCTATCCTCCACAGTGGCCCTGCTCCCTGAGCAGAGATGTAACCCCAAACACCAGCATAAAAGCATTTGTTTCTCTTCTTTTTGACTAAAAATGTGGAACTGAAACACTCTCCCTGTGGAGACGACACCTAGTGATAAAAAATTCATTTGCCTATTAATAAAAAATTTCTCATAGAGTCAATATTTTCATTTACATAATAACAAAGCTGCTGTAATCACAATAAAGGGAAAAATGTGTACCTATTTATAATGCATACTTCTAACAACCACAAGTGAAAATAATTTAGAAACTAAAACTGTACTAACACTGATACAATCATTTTTTCGTTTCCTACCTGGCACAGGGCATTGTTAATGGAAGAAAATAATTTTTTGTCCGTAAACAATGACTCTACTCCAATAAAAGTCCATATATTCTTCTGCAAAAGCCATATGGTCAATCTTTTGAGAGGCAGTTAAATGCCGATTTAGAGCAGCAGCTCTTTGATTGCAAAGTCCACTGTTTTTCAGTCTCCTTGCCACAGTTCTTGCACTACCAGGAAAATGGCAAATCTCTCTCAGAGAAGAAACACTGAGAAATGGTTTGGAACACATGCTGTCCAAGAGACGCTGGTCATCTCTCACACTTGACACATGGGGTTGACCACTCCCTACTTTCTGCCCAATACGCCCAGTTTCCAAATACTCTTTCCACCAGCATCTAGCAGTCCTCTTTGGCATCCCGTGTTTCGCTCCAGCTTCAGATGGACAGTATTTTCCATCTTTAACCAGTGTTATCACACTAGTTTTGCTCTGTTGGTCCCACTGTAAATCCATTTCAAAATTTGCACTTATACACAAGGACATTCGCAACCAAACAATGAAAAAAATGAAAAATACAGAAAACCAAAACTGTTATTAGTTATGTGATGAAAAAAACTGTGGAACAATTGCATAAATAATCATCACTAAAAGGAAAAACCAAATTATGAAACATCAAAAATGACATTTAGCAAGCTAATGAAGTACTGTATTTAAATTGGAAACAAATCACAAAATTAATTTTGAGTCTGACTCATGTCTTGCATATTACCATAATTAACAAAATACTCACTTCTTACTTTTGACTTGACTAATAAATCAAACCAAGTAACAGAATGAACAAAATGCTCACCGCCATGTGGTATTTATGTTGGCTGGCAGAGGATGGCTGGAACAGCCAGTGTGATGTACAAGGAAAGATAAATGGTAGACTTGAATGCAGACCCAATGTGCGGACAACCACTCTGATCATGTGCTTCAAAGATGTGGAGACTGTGCCAGAAATTCAGAGATCCAGTGGAGCCAGAGAAACCAATGTTATATCATATGTTGTTAGGATCTTTGAAGATCTGAGAGACTGCCCACTTGTATTTTGATCCTGAGAAACAATTGACCTCTTCGGAGAGTAAGATGAGAAACTAACAAAACTTACAGAGTAAAGAAAAATATGCTACAAGCTATTCTGAACTCAAGAGGTTTTAACATATGTATTAATTTTTTCTAATTGAATTACAGGCAATGACATGAAAGGAATGGAGTCATTCAGGGAAAAACTAAATGAAGATACACTGATATAAAAGTACAGCCATGAAAACTGTTCAGAAATGCTGAACTTGAAATGTGGTGAGTGCTTTACGACAATGTGCCAGACCAGGACTTGAACATGGACCTTCAATTTTATCACAATCCATTGCCTTAACCATTAGGCTTTGTGAGCAGAGCTCCATTTTCATTTTCACTGATGTTTCCTAATATTACTTTCTAACACTACAGCCAGAGATTCTCTCTAGGGATATGTGGCATTGGGGAAACAGATTTGATTGAGGATTATGACTTACAGTGATGAAATTATATCATTGTTACATGTTCAATTACTTTTTTGACAAGTTTTTAATTCATTTCTCCCATATATTTACAAAAGACTTAATCTAAAACCTTGTACAAAAACAATTAGTTCCTCATGTTTCTACATAACTATCATAATTCATGATTTAACTGCTCACAGTATACTTTAAGTTCCTGTCATTAGGTTATTCAGTAGCCATTTTATGAACGCCATTGAGAAGCTTTGAGATACTTGGTAACAACAGTGCTTGTCTGGAGTCAGTTCAAACTGCCAGCCAACACGACTTACAAAATTCATGAATAATGTAACACTGATATTACTTTGGATTCTTTCAGTCTGTCTCTTAATTTATGGTGTATGTTGCTATCAACTTGAACATCACTCCTAGCTTCATTTTGGCTTCTGACTCTACTTACAGAAATGGGGATTGAACTTAAGCCTTTTCCGTCTCCTCATATGGCACCTGCTTCACAACATGAGATGTAAAGAGCTGCTTAAGAAATGATAAGCTTCATCAATATATTCTTCCTGCTACTAGTGTAGTTGTAAATGCAAAACTGAAGTGTGGTGGGAGGGGGGGGGGGGGGGGGGAGGAGCTTTGACAGCTCCATTATCATCCACTGAATTATCCAGCTAAATTTATAGGATGTTCTCTCATCACGTCCAGTTTAGTTCAATATTTTAACATAAAAGTTACAACTGATCATATGTTTCACATTGTGTACTACACACATTAGTCATCAAAATGGCAATATGACAACAAATTTCTTTATCTCCACAAGGTCTCTTGTACCAACAAGACTGAACAAAACCTTTTCGTTCTAAAGCCAAATCAAATAAATTATAATTCTTAAGTTTTCGACAGCTGTCTAAGGGTCAGATATTCTGTATGCTACTGATTTCTTTATTGGTCATGTGAATTTAGGACTGAACAACGTACAAGAGATGCAAACCATATTTAATTACTACACACATTTTTTGAATTTTTTTTACACACATCATTCTACATCTACATCTACATCTACATCCATACTCCGCAAGCCACCTGACGGTGTGTGGCGGAGGGTACCCTGAGTACCTCTATCGGTTCTCCCTTCTATTCCAGTCTCGTATTGTACGTGGAAAGAAGGCAAAAGGAAATATTACACAATATTTTACTACTCTATACACTTTACAGATAAAATTATAATTTGTGTAACAGTTTCGTTTTTCTAGATACTCCATTACTGTATAGGTGCAGAGTTTGATCAAGCAATTCTTCACATTCTACATGGAATTGTTTCTGTCCATTATTATTTTTGTGGATTTGGGTAATATATTATGCACTTTGATGCCAGGATGGCATACGCTTTTCTGCAATAGCGCTGTATGTTGGATATGTGTATCATTTGTTTGTCTTGCAGGGTAGCTGTGTACAGATTCGTTATAACTGATCACAGACATTTACTGTTTAATTTATCTTTCATAATATTTACATTTTCTAGTATGTAAGTACATGGCTATGGTAGAAATAGTTGTCTGCATGATGATCTTTGGCCTACTCCTTCAATTAGTCTAATAATATTTTTCTGTAATATAAATCATTTCAAAGTTACTCCACTACTGCATTACTACACCAAATTTCAGTACAGAGTGAGCATAAGCAAATATATGGTCCTAAGATTATCTTGTGATATAAACTTTTTTAAAATGCATATTAGGAAACATGTTTTGCTCCATTTTCTGTTTATCTGTATCCCATTTTATGTTCTATATAGCGGAGATGCTGAGTCACAGACATGCACAAAAGGACTGTTCCAAATACTGCTTTCGGTCTCTACAGTCTCTGTCAAAAATAGATCTCTCTCTCTCTCTCTCTCTCTCTCTCTCTCTCTCTCACACACACACACACACACACACACACACACACACACACACACACGACACACACACATGGGGAAAATATATCTAAAAACAAAGATGATGTGACTTACCAAACGAAAGTGCTGGCAAGTTGATAGACACACAAACAAGCACAAATACACACACAAAATTCAATCAAGCTTTCACAACCAACGGTTGCTTCATCAGGAAAGAGGGAAGGAGAGGGAAAGATGAAAGGATGTGGGTTTTAAGGAAGAGGGTAAAGAGTCATTCCAATCCCAGGAGCGGAAAGACTTACCTCAGGGGGAAAAAAGGACAGGTATACACTCGCGCGCACACACACACATATCCATCCGCACATACACAGACACAAGCAGACATTTGTAAGGACAAAGAGATTGGGCAGAGATGTCAGTCGAGGCGGAAGTACAGAGGCAAAGATGTAGTTGAATGACAGGTGAGATATGAGCGGCGGCAACTTAAAATTAGCGGAGGTTGAGGCCTGGTGGGTAACGAGAAGAGAGGATACACTGAAGGGCAAGTTCCCATCTCTGGAGTTCTGACAGGTTGTCGTTAGTGGAAAGTATCCAGATAACCCGGATGGTGTAACACTGGGCCAAGATGTGCTGGCCGTGCACCAAGGCATGTTTAGCCACAGGGTGATCCTCATTACCAACAAACACTGTCTGCCTGTGTCCATTCATGCGAATGGACAGTTTGTTTCTGGTCAGTTGGTAAATCACGTGGGTGCTTTCACACGTGGCTCTGCCTTTGGTCATGTACAGCTTCCAGGTTAAAGGACTGGAGTAGGTGATGGTGGGAGGGTGCATGGGACAGGTTTTACACTGGGGGAGGTTACAAGGGTAGGGGCCAGAGGGTAGAGAAGGTGGTTTGGGGATTTCATAGGGATGAACCAAGAGGTTACGAAGGTTAGGTGGACGGCGAAAAGACACTCTTGGTGGAGTGGGGAGGATGTCATGAAGGATGGATCACATTTCAGGGCAGAATTTGAGGAAGTCGTATCCCTGCTGGACAGCCACATTCAGAGTCTGATCCAGTCCCGGAAAGTACCCTGTCACAAGTGGGGCACTTTTGGGGTTCTTCTGTGGCAGGTTCTGTGTTTGAGGGGATGAGGAAGTGGCTCTGGTAATTTGCTTCTGTACCAGGTCGGGAGGGTAGTTGCGGGATGAGAAAGCTGTTTTCAGGTTGTTGGTGTAATGGTTCAGGGATTCTAGACTGGAGCAGATTCGTTTGCCACGAAGACCTAGGCTGTTGGGAAGGGACCGTTTGATGTGGAATGGGTGGCAGCTGTCATAATGGAGGTACTGTTGCTTGCTGGTGGGTTTGATGTGGACGGACATATGAAGCCGGCCATTGGACAGATGGAGGTCAACGTCAAGGAAAGTGGCATGGGATTTCGAGTAGGACTAGGTGAATCTGATGAAACCAAAGGAGTTGAGGTTGGAGAGGTAATTCTGGAGTTCTTCTTTACTGTGAGTCCAGATCATGAAGATGTCATCAATAAATCTGTACCTGCATCAGCTTTCAGACAACACTACATACAAAGTTTGCCAAGGTAATACCATTCCTGATGTCCGATGGAGCTTCAAGGAATCCTCAGAACCTTAGGCCCCCTACAAAACCTTTCACCTGACTCCATCAACCTCCTGACCCCACTGACACTCCGCACCCCTACGTTCTACCTTCTTCCTAAAATTCACAAACCCAATCATCCCGGCTGCCCCATTGTAGCTGGTTATCAAGCCCCCACAGAACGTATCTCTGCCTATGTAGATCAACACCTTCAACCCATTACATGCAATCTCCCATCCTTCATCAAAGATACTAACGACTTTCTCGAACACCTGGAATCCTTATCCAATCTGTTACCCCCTGAAACCATCCTTGTAACCATTGATGTGACTTCCTTATACACAAATATTCTGCACGTCCATGGCGTCACTGCGATGGAGAACTTCCTTTCACGCCGATCACCTGCCACCCTACCTAAAACCTCTTTCCTCATTACCTTAGCCAGCTTCATCCTGACTCACAACTTCTTCACTTTCGAAGGCCAGACTTACCAACAATTACAGGGAACAGCCATGGGTACCAGGATGGGCCCCTCATACGCCAACCTATTTATGAGTCGCTTAGAGGAAGCCTTCTTGGTTATCCAGGCCTGCCAACCCAAAGTTTGGTACAGATTTATTGATGACATCTTCATGATCTGGACTCACAGTGAAGATGAACTCCAGAATTTCCTCTCCAACCTTAACTCCTTTGGTTCCATCAGATTCACCTGGTCCTACTCCAAGTCCCATGCCACTTTCCTTGAAGTTGACCTCCATCTGTCCAATTGATGGCTTCACATGTCCGTCCACATCAAACCCACCAACAAGCAACAGTACCTCCATTATGACAGCTGCCACCCATTCCACATCAAACGGTCCCTTCCCTACAGCCTAGGTCTTCGTGGCAATCGAATCTGCTCCAGTCTGGAATCCCTGAACTATTACACCAACAACCTGAAAACAGCTTTCTCATCCCGCAACTACCCTCCTGACCTGGTACAGAAGCAAATTACCAGAGCCACTTCCTCATCCCCTCAAACTCAGAACCTCCCACAGAAGAACTCCAAAAGTGCCCCACTTGTGACAGGATACTTTTCGGGACTGGATCAGACTCTGAATGTGGCTCTCCAGCAGGGATATGACTTCCTCAAATCCTGCCCTGAAATGAAATCTATCCTTCATGAAATCCTCCCCACGACACCAAGAGTGTCTTTCCACTGTCCACCTAACCTTCGTAACCTCTTGGTTCATCCCTATAAAATCCCCAAACCACCTTCCCTACCCTCTGGCTCCTACCCTTGTAACCTTCCGCAGTGTAAAACCTGTCCCATGCACCCTCCCACCATCACCTACTCCAGTCCTTTAACCCGGAAGGTGTACATGATCAAAGGCAGAGCCATGTGTGAAAGCACCCATGTGATTTACCAACTGACCTGCCTACACTGTGACGCTTTCTATGTGGGAATGACCAGCAACAAACTGCCCATTCGTAGTGTTTGTTGGTAATGGGGATCACCCTGTGGCTAAACATGCCTTGGGGCACGGCCAGCACATCTTGGCCCAGTGTTACACTGTCCGGGTTATCTGGATACTTCCCACTAACACCAACCGGTCAGAACTCCGGAGATGGGAACTTGCCCTTCAGTATATCCTCTCTTCTCGTTACCCACCAGGCCTCAACCTCCGCTAATTTCAAGTTGCCACCGCTCATACCTCACCTGTCATTCAACAACATCTTTGCCTCTTTACTTCCACCTCGACTGACATCTCTACCCAATCTCTTTGCCTTTATAAATGTCTGCTTGTGTCTGTATGAGCAGATGGATATGTGTGCGTGTGTGCGCAGTGTATACCTGTCCTTTTTTCCTCCTGAGGCAAGTCTCTCTGCTCCTGGGATTGGAATGTCTCCTTACCCTCTCCCTTAAAACTCACATCCTTTCGTCTTTCCCTCTCCTTCCCTCTTCCCTGATGAAGCAACCGTTGGTTGCGAAAGCTTTAATTTTGTGTGTCTATCGACATGCCAGCGCTTTCGTTTGGTAAGTCACATCATCTTTGTTTATATAGAGGAAACATTCCACGTGGGGAAAAAAAAAATGCTGTAACTTACCAGATCAAAGTGTTGGTATGTTAATAGAGACAATAACAAACACAAACACACAACAAATTTCAAGCTTTCGCAACCCACAGTTGCTTCATCAGGAAAGAGGAAAGGAGAGGGAAAGACGAAAGGATGTGGGTTTAAAGGAGAGGGTAAGGAGTCATTCCAATCCCAGGAGCGGAAAGACTTACCTTAGGGGGGAAAAAGGGGACAAAGGGACAGGTGTACACACACACACACACACACACACACACACGCGTATCTATATGCAATTCACACACACATGACTGCAGTCTAAGGCAACTGCAGCCACACTGCCAGTGTGTGTTCAGTTGTATCCATATGCAGAAAAATTTGTACCCTCTGTTTTTCCAATTGTTTTTCCATTTATCTCAATATGAGGGTTATCTGTTGTCCTATTCAGGGTATTCACTGCAATAGTTTCTTCAAGATTTTCCACCAATCTGTTTGTGATGGCCTTAATGTTGTTTTCAATGGTTTCTTTGGTACTTTCTGTAATTAAGATACTGGTGTCATCGAAAATACATTGCTATTAGGTCAATTCTGCACCTAGACCCATGAAAATTGTTTTCTCAATCAGAAATATAGAAATATGTTTTCAGTATTTTTGTAAATTTAACCTGGGCACTTTGTGCCCAACTGACAAAAAAATTGTTAGTTATTGTAGAATTATATTGACAACATACTTTTTAAACAGTTGCTGATGTGTATGGTCCAAAACTAGAAAATACTCTTTATCACACTCTTATAAATACACTCCTGGAAATGGAAAAAAGAACACATTGACACCGGTGTGTCAGACCCACCATACTTGCTCCGGACACTGCGAGAGGGCTGTACAAGCAATGATCACACGCATGGCACAGCGGACACACCAGGAACAGCGGTGTTGGCCGTCGAATGGCGCCAGCTGCGCAGCATTTGTGCACCACCGCCGTCAGTGTCAGCCAGTTTGCCGTGGCATACGGAGCTCCATCGCAGTCTTTAACACTAGTAGCATGCCGCGACAGCGTGGACGTGAACCGTATGTGCATTTGACGGACTTTGAGCGAGGGCGTATAGTGGGCATGGGGGAGGCCGGGTGGACGTACCGCCGAATAGCTCAACACGTGGGGCGTGAGGTCTCCACAGAACATTGATGTTGTCGTCAGTGGTTGGCGGAAGGTGCACGTGCCCGTCGGCCTGGGACCGGACCGCAGCGACGCACGGATGCACGCCAAGACAGAAGGATCCTACGCAGTTCCGTAGGGGACCGCACCGCCACTTCACAGCAAACAAGGGACACTGTTGCTCCTGGGGTATCGGCGAGGACCATTCGCAACCATCTCCATGAAGTTAGGCTACGGTCCCGCACACCGTTAGGCCGTCTTCCGCTCACGCCCCAACATCGTGCAGCCCGCCTCCAGTGGTGTCGCGACAGGCGTGAATGGAGGGACGAATGGAGACGTGTCGTCTTCAGCGATGAGAGTCGCTTCTGCCTTGGTGCCAATGATGGTCATATGCGTGTTTGGCGCCGTGCAGGTGAGCGCCACAATCAGGACTGCATACGACCGAGGCACACAGGGCCAACACCCTGCATCATGGTGTGGGGAGCGATCTCCTATACTGGCCGTACACCTCTGGTGATCGTCGAGAGGACACTGAATAGTGCACGGTACATCCAAACCGTCATCGAACCCATCGTTCTACCATTCCTAGACCGGCAAGGGAACTTGCTGTTCCAACAGGACAATGCACGTCCGCATGTATCCCGTGCCACCCAACGTGCTCTAGAAGGTGTAAGTCAACTACCATGGCCAGCAAGATCTCCGGATCTGTCCCCCATTGAGCATGTTTGGGACTGGATGAAGCGTCGTCTCACGCGGTCTGCACGTCCAGCACGAACGCTGGTCCAACTGAGGCGCCAGGTGGAAATGGCATGGCAAGCCGTTCCACAGGACTACATCCAGCATCTCTACGATCATCTCCATGGGAGAATAGCAGCCTGCATTGCTGCGAAATGTGGATATACACTGTACTAGTGCCGACATTGTGCATGCTCTGTTGCCTGTGTCTATGTGCCTGTGGTTCTGTCAGTGTGATCATGTGATGTATCTGACCCCAGGAATGTGTCAATAAAGTTTCCCCTTCCTGGGAGAATGCATTCACGGTGTTCTTATTTCAATTTCCAGGAGTGTATCAATGCTCTTTCAATACCACCTATTCCGACTTAATGATCACCATCAAAAAATTTAAAAAATGCAAATTTTGTTCATTGTTATTGACTTTTATAATCAACATACTTCTTAAAAAGATAGTGATGTGTAAGTAAGATTCTGAACCTCAAAGTACTGAATATGAGGCTGATTGGAGAAGTGAAATCCGCTACTGAGACTTAAATTTTTGGGTTAAGTTTAACTGAAATTATATATGGTAGAAGTACTTACTAGAAACAATTTTTTTTGAAAATTTTTAAAGTACAAAGTAACTGATTAGATTACAATTTTTCAAAAAGTGGGCACCCACATCTGGTATTGCAAGGGTTACCTTTATGGGGATGAACGTTTTCTCTTTCTCTCTCTTTTAATAAATCATTATTAAAAAAATACTGATGTATTTATAAAGCTACACTTACAAAAATTGGTATTTGACTTCTTGGTTAAATTAAAAATATACCTATCAGAGAGTTTTTGGTAAATCAACATCTAAGGGGGTGAAAGAGGGGACAAAAAGTTTTAGTTAAATATTCTGTCATATTAAAAAATGGACAAGGTTCAGGGACACAGTACTAGAAGTGGCTAAAGAATGTCTTGGAACAGTAGTGTGTAAAAGTAGGATGAAGCAAACAGCTTGGTGGAATGACACAGTCAAAGCAGCCTGTAAAAGGAAAAAGAAGGCATATCAAAAATGTCTACATACTAGAACATAGGCAGACAGAGAAAGTTATGATGAAGAAAGAAACAAAGCCAAACAGGTAATTGTAGCATCCAAGAAGAAATCTTGGGAAGACTTTGGAAACAGGTTGGAGACTATGGGTCAAGCTGCTGGAAAACCATTCTGGAGTGTAATTAGCAGTCTTTGAAAGGGAGGTAAGAAGGAAATGACAAGTATTTTGGACAGGTCAGGAAAACTGCTGGTGAATCCTGTGGATGCCTTGGGCAGATGGAGGGAATATTTTAAAGAGTTGCTCAATGTAGGTGAAAATATAATCAGCAATGTTTCAGATTTCGATGTAGAATGGGATAGGACTGATGATGGAAATAGGATCACATTTGAGGAAGTGGCGAAAATGGTCAATAGATTGCAGTGCAATAAAGCAGCTGGGGTGGATGAAATTAAGTCGGAACTCATCAAATACAGTGGAATATCAAGTCTTAAATGGCTACACAGGATAAGTGAAATGGCCTGGGAGTCGGCACAGGTACCATCAGACTGGACAAAAGCAGTAATCACACCAATCTTTAAACATGGAAACAGAAAAGACTGTAACAACTACAGAGGTATCTCTTTAATCAGCATTGAGGGTAAAATCTTCTCAGGTATTGCTGAAAGGAAAGTGCGAGTATTAGTTGAGGACCAATTGGATGAAAATCAGTGTGGGTTTAGGCTTCTTAGAGATTGTCAGGACCAGATTTTTAGCTTACGGCAAATAATGGAGAAGTGTTATGAGTGGAACAGGGAATTGTATCTTTGCTTTACAGATCTAGAAAAGGCATATGACCGGGTTCCTAGGAGGAAGTTATTGTCTGTTCTACGAGATTATGGAATAGGAGGCAAACTTTTGCAAGCAATTAAAGGTCTTTACATGGATAGTCAGGCAGCAGTTAGAGTTGACGGTAAATTGAGTTCATGGTTCAAAGTAGTTTCAGGGGTAAGACAAGGCTGCAACCTGTCTCCACTGTTGTTCATATTATTTATGGGTCATACGTTCGAAACAATAGACTGGCTGGGTGAGATCAAGATATGTGAACACAAAATAAGCACTCTTGCATATGTGGATGACTTAGTTGTGAAGGCAGATTCGATTGAAAGTTCGCAAAGTAATATTTCAGAGCTAGATCAGAAATGTAAGGACTATGGTATGGAGATTAGCATCTCCAAAACGAAAGTAATGTCAGCGGGAAAGAAATATAAGCTAATTGAGTGCCAAATAGGAGGAACAAAGTTAGAACAAGTGGACGGTTTCAAGTACTTAGGATGCATATTCTCAGAGGATGGCAACATAGTGAAAGAACTGGAAGCAAGGTGTAGCAAAGCTAATGCAGTGAGCGCTCAGCTACAATCTACTCTCTTCTGCAAGAAGGAAGTCAGTACCAAGACTAAGTTATCTGTGCACTGTTCAATCTTTCGACCAACTTTGTTGTATGGGAGCGAAAGCTGGGTGGATTCAGGTTACCTTATCAACAAGGTTGAGGTTACGGATATGAAAGTAGCTAGGATGATTGCAAGTACTAGTATATGGAAACAATTGCAGGAGGGTGTCCACAACGAGGAAATCAAAGAAAAACTGGGAATGAACTCTATAGATGTAGCAGTCAGGGCTAACAGGTTTAGATGGTGGGGTCACATAACACACATGTAAGAAGCAAGGTTACCTAAGAGACTCATGAGTTCAGCAGTAGAGAGGGTATAAGGAGTCAGGGTAGACCAAGGAGAAGGTACCTGGATTCGGTTAAGAATGATTTTGAAGTAATCGGCTTAATATCAGAAGAGACACCAATGTTAGAATTGAATAGGGGACTATGGAGGAATTTTATAAGGGGCACTATGCTCCAGACTGAACGCTGAAAGGCATAATCAGTCTTAAATGATGGTGGTGATGATATCGGCTACATGGATATGATGAAAGGTATAACTTTTGTATTATAGAATTGCCAGATGACTCCCATTGGCAGGTGTATGTGGTAGGTCAGTGTTGGTTAATGGAATGTGAGTCCAATAATACCCTAACCATAGCGCCACCTTGCTCGGTAAAGCATGTTCGAAAGCAGCCAGTTGAGCAGGACAGGTTTACAATATAAGCTAGTGATTCAGAGATTACGTCTTTGCTCTTTCTCCCCCTCCCCCCCCCTCCCCCTCCCCCGGCGTTCCCTTGCCACCCCCACTTTTTTTTTAACAACAAAATCTAGTAGTAGATGGCTGCTTTGGCTAGCTTTTCTACCATTTCATTGCTAGGTATCAGGCATGCCACAACGTGCCTTCACCCACCACTGCATAATTTCTCGATTCCTGTGTGATCCATAACATCAAATTCTTAGTGTCATATGCTACTGGATGACTGGATCTTTCACTGTGCAGATTTCTCAGTAGTTCCAGAAATGATGTCAAATCAGATAGGATAATGAACTCAGAACCCAATTGCTTCTCGGCATACTGAAGGGCTCAAAGAGAGCCAAAAGCTTGGCTGTCATAATGGCGGGTTCCTTATGCAGGCTGAATTTCATTCCAATATGACAGCTACTGTACTGGTAAGAACAACCACATCCAGCTTCACTCTTCAAAGCATTGCTGCCGATGAGTTGTACTCCATAAAAAATCAATTATTTGAATAACGACAGCCAAAGTCCAAGTCAAATACTACTTGTGGTTCCAATAACCTGGTACAGCCAACTACTTCAATGCAGTATAATTGCTGTGCAGAAAGTCTTCATTTGAGATATAGACTAGTGTCTTTGTTTGTGGTAACAACAGGAGGAAGAACTTTATTGAGACAGAATCGTGATGTACAGCACAACCTCATTAAGGCATAGGTGTCACGTAATATCTGGCCTTGTGTAAGCTGTGACTGTTTGAGTAAAAATTTGGCACTCTGATATTCATGGTGTAGGTATAGGACAGACTTTCTTGCTTCAATTAAAAAGCATTAGTTGGTATACATCACATTGCCTCAAGGATTCCAGGAGCTGACCCAAAGACAAGCATAATCCATGTATGGAAGTATGAAACGAAAATTACGATAGTCTTAGTCCAATGCCTGAATCTGCTCCCCAGCTCACACTCATGATAGCTTGAAATATATTAATGGATTTTTCACAGCTTGTAACATCTTCTGTAACATGTGCCCTCTGCCAAAGATTGTGGTCAATATGGAGTCCAAGATATCTGCTACTGTCTTGACTCATAGTTTGTACAGACCAAGCTTCAGCGTATGAATGAGAGGAACTCTGTGTCTGATGAGAATTAGAACCAAAGGCTTGCTAAATGATATATCAAAACCATTCTTTGCCATATAAGTGTGTAGTCTTAGACATAGCTTGATCCATCTTCTGCAGGACACCAAGTACATACTTTAAAACTGTTACATTTTGGAACAAACTGTTGTGTAATCAAACATAAATATGTTAGAAGCAGGAGGGGAGGGGAGGGGAGGGGAGGGGAGGGGAGGGGAGGGCGAGGGGGAGGGGGGAGGGGGGAGGGGGGAGGTGGGAGTGTGGAGGGGGAGGGGGGAGGGGGGAGAGGGAGAGGGAGAGAGAGAGAGAGAGAGAGAGAGAGAGAGAGAGAGAGAGAGAGAGAGCTGAACCCCAGAGTAGCCCCACACTTTGTCATCCTCGGCCCCACATAGCCATTTCCACTTCTTACTATAAGTGATGATCGATGGAAAGTAACTGGATACATTTGGTCATGATGCTACCAGAAATATTCTGCCTCCACATTTTGGCAGCCAGCATTAACAAGGTGATATTATCATATGCATTGTTTATGCCAATAAAAATAATGATGACATATACATTGCAACAGACTTCTTTGGACATTGGTTACTAATTTTATTAGTGTTTGATTCATGGTATGTACTCTCCAAAACCAAGATCTGTGTTGGCGAACAGGTTGTGGTGCTCATACTACCACTCAAGTCTACATTTCAACATCCTTTCCAGCACTTTCTCTACACATCTCAGGAGCATTATTGAACCATATGAGATTGCTTCATTAACTGGTTTACTGTGTTTTACTATCAGTGCTATTTGTGATGTCTTCCATTTGTGGTTATTAATTGTTTTGTTCCAAATATTATTAAAAATACTACAAATATGGTTCCTCCATTTCTGCATTAAGGAAGAGAGCATATACGAGGTGCAACAATAAGGTAATGAGACTGATGTGGGGGAGGGGGGGTGGAGGTGGGGGGGGGGGGGGAGGTTGCTTACCGTTTCAGTCAAGTTTAGTGTTGTCTCCTTCAAAGTAGTTCCCTTCTGATTGCACAGACATTTTCCAGTGCTTCTGCCATTTATGGCAACATTTCTGGAACTCATCTTCTGTAATATTCTCCAAGACCCTCGTCACAGCTTTTGAACAGCTTGTGTTGTTTGAAAATTGTGTCCCTTGACCACCGTTTTGACTCTTGGAAATAGAAAAAAGTCGCACGGAGTGATATCTGGTGAATAAGGTGGCTGTGGTAGTACTGAAATTTGTTTTGAGGTTAAAAATTGCGGTACTGACAGAGCAGTATGGGATGGCGCATTATCCTGATGCAGAATCCAATTATCAGCAATGTTGGCACGGACACAAAGAACTCTTTTATGAAGTCTTTCCAAAATTTCTTAGTAATAACATTGGTTAACTGTTTGTCCAGGAGGCACCCACTCTTAATGAACAATTCCCTTGGAATCAAAGGAGCACACATGCATGCATTTCACTTTTGACTTTGACATGCGAGCTTTTTTTTAGTCTGGGTGATCTCTTTGAACACCACTGCAGACTTTGGCATTTTGTCTCTGGATCGTACTGAAAAAAACAACTTTCATAGCCAGTGATAACACAGCTCAACAATTCTGGATTGATTTCCATTTGCTCTAACAGATCGGCTGCCAAATTTTTCCAGGTTTCTTGCTGTTGTGGTGTGAGATTTTTGGGGACCATTTTTGCACAAATATTACTTATACCAAAATCTTCAGTTATTATTAGACGAACTGTTTCTTGATTGATGTTCAATTCTTCTGCAATCATTTTTACCGATAATCTTCGATCAGATCGCACAAGTTCACGCACCCTGGCCAAGTTGACATCCGTCGGTGAGGTTGATGGTCGGCCACTTCAACATTTGTTCTGCCTTCACTAAACATTGTATGCCAACGAAAAACTTGAGCTCTCAACATAACCTCCTCTCCAAAAGCCTTCTGAAGCTTACCGTAAGTTGTCGTAGTGTTTTCACCCAATTTGACACAAAAGAAATGGCACACTGTTGCGCAATATTATGTGGTTCCATTTCTGTCACAAGAGACACAAACGCGTGTTAACTTATTACAGCACAACTCAAGACTGAGCAGTTGCATTGATGTGCCGCTTGGACTAGAAGCAGCTTATAGACCAAGGTCAAACATATTGTGCCTACGCAAGCCTGTAGGGTTGCCACATTTTGTAAAGAAAATCAGTCTCATTACTTTATTGTCACACCTCATATACTGTCAGTCTCTGGGGCACTACTACTCTCAAACAACAGAGCTCTGTTGAGTTCCACAACAGTAGAGCATTTGTTCAGGAAATGGTCTCCTCCCTCTTCTTTCTCATCAATGTATTGTCCAACTGCAACTGTTGCCAAACACTTCAAGAAGACATCCACTAATTTGTCCTGTTGTTGTTTCAGGCTCTATGTATGCACTTAATTAGCCATCAGATGGCTGAGCAGGGTACATCATTGTTAAGGTTGTTGCAGAAGTTTATCTATGCAGATTTCTTATTATTTTTGAATAGTTGCTTTACTTTCGTCTGCAGTCTATTGAGGTTTATGTTATTTTCTTCCAAAATATGCCTTCTGTACAGTTTTAGTGCTTCCCTTCACTCCAGCAATGTATTATTGCATTCATCATCCCACAAAACTAGTAATGTTCCAGTTTCTTCAATACAAGCAATAATATTTTTATAGTCTGTTCTTGCCTCTCCACATTCTGAAAATGTCTGTGTCTTTTTCAAAAATGTAGTAGTGTACTCATTTCAGTCTGCTTTCTGAACTTTCCACTTGTACGCTGATCATATGACACTACGTATTGCTCCTGCATCCCACCTGTGAATGGTGGGCAGATGATCAGATCGAATGAGTTCTGCAACTACCTCCCACGTGAAGTCAAATGCTAAACTCGGTGGCACCAAACATATATCTACAGCTCCCAGTTGTTGGTTTGGTACAGTCATGTTTGTCAGCAACCGTCATATAAAGCTACCATTGTCGACAACCTCGATTATCATTTTGCCGATGGTGTTATCTTGCTCTGAGCCTCAAGCAGGGTGATGAACATTAAAATCATCTAATATTATCTTTGGATGTGCTACTGGGCTAAGCAACATACTCAGCTATTTGTTACAGTCTCTCTTTGCACTCAATAAACTGACATTACGTTTATTTCATTCCAGTTCCTATACAAAGTAGCAGCAGCAGCTTCAATTGGTATCTCTTGTCTAACACCCCTTGAATATTATACACGATTCCTTTTCTTATGAGGAGTGCACTCACCCCATATCCATGGTCTCTATCAGATTGAATCACATTAAACCCAGGAAAGAGATATGGTTCACTTGCTAGTGACTATGTTACAGATATCACACGTAATGATACCTGGTTGAAGAATAAAAAATGGAGGAGGTTATGTTTTCTACTTTTAGTAGAATGAGGATTTTAGTGCACTATATTCTTAACATATCTTGTAATTTTTGAGAGCCAGACTTACAAGCGATTCTACAATGAATTTATTTATGTTATTATTGTTTGATACCGCATATGGATAACACATCATCTTTTGTGGTACATTTATTACTGTATTAAAAATTGCTTTGATTAAGCCCTTATGAACAACTGGGTGTTCCTGAAGCATATGAGGCTACAGTGGGTATGCGTTGTTTCCTCCTGGAATTGTGTGAACTATGTTTGGCTCTCGTAAGCTTTTGCTTGTACTGCCTGGAACTAAATGTACTCTTTCCTGCACAGTTCTCTGTTGCACCACTACTGTCTCCATCTGAACCCTATTTGCTTCATTACTGCCTACTGAAACGTCAAAAATATGAAGCCTTTCACTGGAAAGTCCAGGATGGACCTTTCACTGGTATGTGCAGTCGACATTAGTAAAACACGTGGTGTCTGTTATAGTGCCTAACTTGCAGAAGACCTGTTCCTTTTATTTGGTGGTTTCTTGGTATCCAAAATGTACTGAGTGACTAGCTGTACTAGGCTGAGAGTATACAAAAGGTGTGGAAAGACACCGAGTTTCCTGCTACTACATCTGAGAATGTAATGAAATTTATTTGTGAAGCTGCTTGCTGTTATGCTATGCCATTTATTGCCACGCACTGGTTAATTTTTCTTTGTCGGGTGGACTCTAGACACATGCTAGTATTAGATGGGTGCCCTTCTAATTAGTGGACACAAAATGGAGGTGTTTGTCACATTCATTAATGTTGTGTGGCCCTAAGCAGTGAGCGTAGCATTTCATACAATGGCATTGTTAGTGACCATACCACAGGCAATTCAACCATTGGAGAACAGGTCTCACTTACGTTTCAACAGTACAATGCACACCATGTATATACATAGAGTCAGGTTGTTTCTGTACTTCGAAGGGTACAACGCACAACGGCCATGACACTTACTTAATCTGTTCATATGCTTGATCTGAAAATGCCGCTTGCTTGAAGTACTGAAAACTGAATCATATTGTAATTGGATAGATAAAAAAAATCTACTCACCAAGCAGTGGTAAGAGAAAACACATATAAAGGTTGAGGAAATGTGGAAGCTTTTGGAGCTCAGGTTTAAGGGGAAGGAAGAGGGATGAAGGAAAAGAATGGTTAGGTTTAAGAAAAAGGGAGAATTTGGAAAAGTCACCCAGAATTCTGCATCATGCGATACTTACTGTACAAGATGAGAAGAAGAGCCAGTCTGTTAAGGACAAGATTCCACTACTTGGGAGTACAATTTTTTATCCATCCAATTACATTATATTTTCGAAAATTGATTATTTTCTCGGATACTGATGTTGGATGACATCTACTGTTTCTTCTTCTGATAAGTCATTACTTATTTCATGAGAAAATTGGTGATGGAAAAAAATTCCAACACCAAGAAATACTTAATTTAGAATAATGCAATTTCAGGAATACATATGTCTAGTTAACACATTTAAGTAATTAACATTGCAATTTCAGAGGTTAATTGCAAGAAAAGCAATTGCAAATGTGAAATGCTGGTACTTAATAACTGGTGTAACAGCCAGAATGTCGAATACAAGCAAGCAAACATGCATGTTTTCGTACAGGTGCCAGATGTCAGTTTGTGGGATGGAGTGCTATGCCTGTTGAATTTGGTTGGTCAATACAGGGGACGTTAATGCTGGTAATGGATGACACAGGAGTTGTCAGCTGATGATGTCCCACATATACTCATTTGGAAACAGATCTGGTGATAATGGCAACTTGTCAACACACTGTTGAGCATGTTGGGTTTCAACAGTGGTATGTGGGCAAGGGTGATCCCATTGAAAACACCCTCTACAATGCTGTTCACGAATGACAGCACAATAGAATCATCAGACTGATGCACAAGTTTACAGCTGGGGTGTGTGGAATAGCCACTAGAGTGCTCCTGCTGTCATATGAAATTGCATCCCGGATCATAATTCCAGGTGTGGGTCCAGTTTGTCTAGGCCGCAGACAGGTTCATTGTAGATGCTCACCTGGTCTCCTCCTAATCAGCACATGGCCTCACTGGTTACAAAGGCAGAACCAACTTTCATCAGAAAACACAACAGACCTTCACTCTAGCCTCCAATGACATCACTGAAGTCACAAACAGCAGTGGTTTGGGGTCAGTGGAATGTACGCTACAGAGCACCTGGTTCAGAACTGTCCTTGAAGTAATAGATTTGTAACAGTTCACTGTGGCACTGTGGCATCAACTGTGCTTCACTTGCTCCTGAAGATCAGTACGATGTGTCATTGCCTTATGCTGAACATGATGGGTTCCCTCTTGGTAGTGCTGTATGGCAGTCTTGAGCTCGATCTTCTTGAAACTGTACCTTCCTTTGATCACCACTGCAGCAATCATGTACAGTCACTACATTCCTGCCAAGCCTTTCTGCAATATCTCAGAAGGAACATCCAGCTTCTCATAGCCCTATTACATGAGCTCGTTCAAACTCAGTGAGCTACTGATAACGGTATCTTCATCATCTTAAAGGCATTCTTTAAATCAACAACTTACTACATCCAGTGTCAAAGGTAACTAGCGCATGACCGTTACAGCTTGTATTAGAAGCAAACCTGATTTGCATCCTCATAGTGGTGCCACTAGCGCCACTCTTATGCAACCTGTGCAAAATCTGAATAGACATCTTTTTTCAGATGTATAAACACACCTACCAACATCCATTTATCTCTAACAACTCCTTCTTGGTGTTAAGATTCTCTTCTATCACTGTGTATATTGCAAGACCCACATGTGTAAAAACAGTATTTTTCTGGTGATGATGTTAATTCTTAGTGATGGATGTGGCAATCACTGAGCTCCTTCAGGACATACTGTGGATGATCAGTGTCACTGTACCATGCAGTTGTGAGCTCATCATCCATCGTGATGCAGATCCCGGTGCGGGGTAGGCTGACAGACATCCAGCAGCTGATGATCCCGGTGAAGGCGTGAGATGGTACTGCCTTATGGGCAGTGGCAGGTGTTGTGGTCCAAAGCATATTCTCAATGATGGCTGGCAGTTGGCCTGGAGCGCGGACTGTAACTTGCCATCAAGTGACCGAGTGGTGACCTAAGTACCTGTCAGTGGAGGAATATAGACACAGTGTCTTGGGGACATGTGACAACATGGACACAAATAGGTGCCTGCAACTGTAGTGCTGTTTACACTGAGCTGAGCAAAAGCTACAGATGAGTTGCAAACATGTACAACACACTGATAGGGCATTAAGTTGGCTGTAAAATGAGTGTATCATAGTGCCAACAGACACATTAATTGTCATAAATTATTTAGTAAGTAGTAACTGAGTGTCCAACACAACGTCCTCCAGAGGTACATGAAAGATTAGATCCATAATTAAACATTTGTACTGTTGTTTCTATTTGTTTATATTTAATTGTTTAATTGTTAGACAGTATTTATTTGAAACAGGTTGAGTAACATAGTGAGGAAGTGGAGAGGTGAATAATGTGATAAGGATGAGATGGGGCAGGCATAGAGGAGATTTCCCATATCCTTCTCAAAGAAGTCAATCCTACACTTGCATTAAACAACTTAGACAAACTCCAGAACACCTAAATATGAATAATGGTAGCACCTCCCTCAGGACGTTCTGTTTTGTGTGAAATATACAACTGTAACTTAATGTTCCCCCCATGAACAATGGACCTTGCTGTTGGTGAGGAGGCTTGCGTGCCTCAGCAATACAGATAGCCGTACCATAGGTGCAACCACAACGGATGGGTATCTGTTGAGAGGCCACACAAATGTGTGGTTCCTGAAGAGGGGCAGAAGCTGTTTAAACAGATGTAGGAACAACAGTCTGGATTATTGACTGATCTGGCCTTGTAACATTAACAAAAACGGCCTTGCTGTGCTGGTACTGTGAATGGCTGAAAGCAAAGGGAAACTACAGCCATAATTTTTCCTGAGGGCATGTAGCTTTACTGTAAGGTTAAATGATGATGGCGTCCTCTTGGGTAAAATATTCCGAAGGTAAAATAGTCCCCCATTCGGATCTCCGGACGGGGACTACTCAGGAGGACGTCGTTGTCAGGAGAAAGAAAACTGGCGTTCTAATGATCGGAGTGGGAATTAGTGAAGTTTGGTGGCAGGAGGAACAAGACTTCTGGTCAGGTGAATACAAGGTTATAAATACAAAATGTATTAGGGGTAACACAGGAGTAGGTTTAATAATGAATAAAAAAAAATAGGAGTGCGGGTAAGCTACTACAAACAGCATAGGGAATGCATTATTGTGGCCAAGATAGATACAAAGCCCATGCCTACCACAGTAGTACAAGTTTATATGCCAACTAGTTCCACAAATGACGAAGAAATTGAAGAAATGTATGATGAGATATAAGAAATTATTCAGATAGTGAAGGGCGACAAAAATTTAATAGTCATGGGTGACTAGAATTCAATAGTGGGAAAAGGAAGAGATGGAAACATAGTAGGTGAATATGCAATAGGGGTAAGAAAAGAAAGAGGAAGCCGCCTGGTAGAATTTTGCACAGAGCATAACTTAATCATAGCTAAAACTTGGTTCAAGAATCAGGACAGAAGGCTGTATACATGGAAGAGGCCTGGAGATACTGGAAGGTTTCAGATAGATTAAATAATGGTAAGAAAGAGATTTAGGAACCAGGTTTTAAATTGTAAGACATTTCCAGGGGCAGATGTGGACCCTTATCACAATCTATTGGTTATGAAATGTAGATTAAAACTGAAGAAACTGCAAAAAGGAGGGAATTTAAGGAGATGGGACATGGATGAACTGACAGAACCAGAGATTGTAGAGAGTTTCAGGGAGAGCATTAAGGGAATGATTAACAGGAATGGGGGAAAGAAATGCAGTAGAAGAAGAGTGGGTAGCTTTGAAAGATGAAATAGTGAAGGCAGCAGAGGCTCAAGTAAGTAGAAAGACGAGGGATAGTAGAAATCCTTGGGTAACAGAAGATATATTGAATTTAATTGATGAAAGGAGAAAATATGAAAATGCAGTAAATGAAGCAGCAAAAAGGAATACAAACGTCTCAAAAATGAGATCGACAGGAAGTGCAAAATGGCTAAGCAGGCATGGCTAGAGGACAAATGTAAGGATGTAGAGGCTTATCTCACTAGGGGTAAGATAGATACTACCTACAGGAAAATTAAAGAGACTTTTGGAGAAAAGAGAGCCACTTGTATGAATATCAAGAGCTCAGATGGAAACCCAGTTCTAAGCAAAGAAGGGAAAGTAGAAAGGTGGAAGGAGTATATAGAGGGCCTACACAAGAGTGGTGTACTTGAGGACAATATTATGTAAATGGAACAGGATGCAGATGAAGATGAAATGGGAGATATGATACTGCGTGAAGAGTTTGACAGAGCACTGAAAGACCTAAGTTGAAACAAGGCCCCAGGAGTAGACAACATTCCATTAGAAGTACTGACAGCCTTGGGAGAGCCAGCCCTGACAAAACTCTACCATGTGGTGAGCAAGATGTATGAGACAGGTGAAATACCCTCAGACTTCAAGAAGAATATAATAATTCCAATCCCAAAGAAAGCAGGTGTTGACAGAAGTGAAAATTACCGAACTATCAGATTAACAAGTCACGGCTGCAAAATACTAACGTGAATTCTTTACAGACGAATGGAAAAACTGGTAGAAGCCGACCTCGGGGATTCCGTAGAAATGTTGGAACACGTGAGGCAATACTGACCTTACGACTTATCTTAGAAGAAAGATTAAGAAAAGGCAAACATACGTTTCTAGCATTTGTAGACTTAGAGAAATCTTTTGACAATGTTGACTGGAATATTCTCTTTCAAATTCTGAAGGTGGCAGGGGTAAATTACAGGGACCAAAAGGCTATTTACAATTTGTACAGAAACCAGATGGCAGTTATAAGAGTCAAGGGGCATGAAAGGGAAGCAGTGGTTGGGAAGGGAATGAGACAAGGTTGTAGCCTATCCTTGATGTTATTCAATCTGTATATTGAGCAAGCAGTAAAGGAAACAGAAGAAAAATTCAGAGTAGGAATTAAAATCCATGGAGAAGAAATAAAAACTGTGAGGTTCGTCGATGACACTGTAATTCTGTCAGAGACAGCAAAGGACCTGGAAGAGCAGTTGAATGGAATGGACAGTGTCCTGAAAGGATGATATAAGATGAACATCAACAAAAGCAAAACATGGATAATGGAATGTAGTAAAATTAAGATTGGTGATGCTGAGGGAATTAGATTAGGAAATGAGACATTTAAACTAGTAGATGAGTTTTGCTATTTGGGGAGCAAAATAACTGATGATGATCGAAGTAGACAGGATATAAAATGTTGACTGGCAATGGTAAGGAAAGCGTTTCTGAAGAAGAGAAGTATGGAGTATAGATTTAAGTGTCAGGAAGTCCTTTCTGAAAGTACTTGTATGGAGTGTAGCCATGTATGGAAGTTAAACGTGGGCAATAAGAAGTTTGGACAAGAAGAGAATATAAGCTTTCGAAATGTGGTGCTACAGAAGAATGCTGAAGATTAGATGGGTAGATTACATAGCTAATGAGGAGGTATTGAATAGAATTATGGAGAAGAGACATTTGTGGCACAACGTGACTAGAAGAAGGGTTCGGTTGGTAGGAAATAGTTCTGAGGCATCAAGGGATCACCAATTTAGTATTGGAGGGCAGCGTTGGAGGACAGTGTGGAGGGAGACCAAGAGATGAATACACTAAGCAGATTCAGAAGGATGTAGTTTGCAGTAGGTTCTGGGAGATGAAGAACCTTGCACAGGATAGAGTAGCATGGAGAGCTGCATCAAACCAATCTCTGGAGTGAAGACCACAACTACAACAACAACTACTTAATGTCAACCATCTTATAATCTTTACCATATAACAAAGTAGTAACATATTCAAAGTTTAGAAAAACATAAGTTATGTGTATTTGAAGTATTTAAAATTGTGGAAACTTGCATCTAATGGAATGATGGTCAAACTTCCAGATACTCACTTCACTGCAATTGTCAGTCACATCATGTACATGATAAAGAGGTAAGCAGAGCATGTTTGGGATGTTTTAGTGTCTGTACCTCATTGGGTAAGGTTCTGGCTAAGGTTGAGCAACCAGAAAGCTGCAGGAGTTCAAGTGTTTTTGGTGTAACCAATATTTTGATGTGCACTGATTCTGGGCTTAGTTGTTTTGTTGCTTGTCAGATGTTGATTTAGAGAATATTTGAATAGTGAGTGCTAAGATTGCTTCCAGTAACTTAACAATTGTGATACTGTTATTCAACATAGACTTGGGTGAACTTGTTGAGGATTAGGAATTATTTCGGTATATAGGGTGGGGGCGTGGGCCGGAGTGGGAGAGTGGGAGTGGGAGCGGGATGGGGAGGGAGAGGGAGAGGGAGAGGGGAGCGGGGAGAGGGGAGAGCGGAGAGGGGAGATGGGAGACGGGAGAGCGGAGATGGGAGATGGGAGAGGGGAGAGGGGAGAGCGGAGAGGGAAGATGGGAGTCGGGAGACGGGAGAGCGGAGATGGGAGATGGGAGAGGGGAGAGGGGACAGGGGAGCAGGGAGAGGGGAGAGGGGAGAGGGGAGAGGGGAGAGGGGAGAGGGGAGAGGGGAGAGGGGAGAGGGGAGAGTGGAGAGGGGAGATGGGAGACGGGAGAGTGGAGATGGGAGATGGGAGATGGGAGATGGGAGAGGGGAGAGGGGAGATGGGAGATTGGAGAGGGGAGAGGGGAGATGGGAGATGGGAGAGGGGAGATGGGAGATTGGAGAGGGGAGATGGGAGAGGGGAGAGGGGAGAGGGGAGATGGGAGAGGGGAGATGGGAGATTGGAGAGGGGAGATGGGAGATGGGAGAGGGGAGAGGGGAGAGGGTGGGGCGAAGTGGGCTACATTCTCACTTTTGAATTTTCTGCTGTGAATCAAAGTTTAATTGCCACATACATTTAAGAAACTACTGGCATAAACATATGCTTAAAAAGTAATATTCTTATCACAGAAAACTTGGTATAATTATCCATTTTGATAATAGATATCCACTTGATAACACATATCTTCATCAGGTGGAATCTGAAAATGTCAACTTTGTTGTTCCTGTTGTAGAAACACAACCCTGTTCACCATTCTAATTAACACTCAAGTGCTAAAGACAGTATAAGTCTCAGAAGCTACTACAAAGCACTAAGGAAGAGAAAAAATTAGCAAATAATTTAAAGCACTAGTAAACAGCCCTGTTTAACCTTACTGTCATTGCGGTACCCCTGCAGCATGTGATGGAACTCCCTAAGTATGAGACAGATGAATGGCCTTGTTCTCTATGTGGTGTCAGTAAAGATGTATCCATAATTAGTGTTATGGAAAATGGCTTTCTACATCTACATATGTATTCCACATGTCACCATAGAGACCATGGCAGCACCTAACTTGTACCATTGGTAGTCATTCCTTCACTGTTCCACTCACAAATAGAGTGAGGGAAAGACAACTGTCTATGTGTCACCATATGAGCCTTCATTTCACTTATCTTGTCTTCATAGCCTTTACGCAAATGCATGCTGATGGCAGTGGAACCATTCTACAGCCAGTTGCAAATACCAGTTCTCTAAAGTTTTGGAAAACTAACAGCATCAACCTCCAGGGATTTCCATTTGAGTTCACAGAGAATTTTGGTAATACTTGTCTGTTGATAAAAACTATCAGTAGCAAATTAGTAGCACACCTCTGAACTGCTTTAATATTTTCTTTTTACTTGATGTAGTGGTGATACCAAACATTTGACAGTACTCAAGAATAGGTCACACAACTGTTCTTTAAATTGTATCCTTTAAATATAAACTAAACTTCCTAAAATTTTCCCAATACACTGAAATCGACCATTTGCCTTCCCTGCTACCAACCTTACATAATTGTTCCATTTCATACTGCTTTGCAACATTACACCTAGATATTTGATCAACATAACTGTGTCAGTACCAAACCACTAACACTGTATTTGACATTACATTTTGTTATCATAATCATTAGCATTAACTGACATTTTCTACATTGAGGGGAAGCTGCAATTCATCACAGAAAATAGAAATTCTGCCTAAGTCATCCTTTAAACTAGTGAAGTTACTCAATGATGATACTTTCCTGTACATTACAGAGTCATCAGTAGACAGTTTCAGACTGCTGCGTAACACCTGTCAGATTATTTATGTATAGGGAGAACAAGAAAGATCCTATCACATTTTCCTGGGGCACTCCTGATGATACCCTTGTCTTCAATGAACACTCACCATTCATGACAAAATATTGCGTTCTATTGCTTAAAAAGTCTTTGAGTCACTGACATACTTGAGAGCCTATTCTGTTTGCTCAGACCTTCACTGGCAATCTGCAATGGGGCACTGTGTCATAAACTTCCCAGAAATCTAGGAATATGGAATATGCCAACTGCCCTTCATACTTGGTTGACAGGTTATTGTGTGAGAAAAGGGTATAGAAATTTACTACATTTGAACTCAGTAAGCTAAGTAAAGGTGTAAGAATTCATCCCATTATTTTTAGAGATCTGACCATGACTCAAATGGTTGGCTAGCTGACTATAGGGTAAGAGGCTGACTTCAGTCACAATTGCACGGAAAAGTAAACTGTAGACTGACTGCACTTAGAACAACTGTAATTACTTGCAACAAAAGTAACCATAAGACCTGGTTGGGTTCTTTGGAAATAAAAAATGACATCCTTTAATTTGATTTATTCATCTTCAAACAATGGAAAACATGCCTAACTTTACCACACTCATTCCTTTGATGAATCTGCCAATTTTTGAAGTTCATTCACTCCAAAAGAGTCACAGACAATTCATCATTCAAACTGCAATGAAATATTTCTCTCAATGCACTGCCAAACATTTTATAATTCAAGTTTGTATATTTTTGCCTCACAACTCCTCCACGACATGTTCAGGGAGCAAATAACAGAATTTGTATTCCTTCAGATCTGGCAACTTACTTGTTTTCAACTTCTTCAGCTGCTTCTCAACGGCAGGGGCACCTACTTTTATGTCCTCCATCAAGGAGTCAGTGTGACAGGCAAATGATAGTATGTCTGTATGATCCTTCTGCTTGAATGATTTATAAAAGCAGAATTTCAGCTTTCTCTTGCTGTCTTCAGTGTCACTAAGACTGATGACTGAGTGTGTGAATAGGAGCCTTCAATCTGCTAACAATTTTGTGCAGGACCAGAATTTTTCTCTGGTTGTCAGTTAGTTCTTTCGCAAATGTATGATGTGGAAGTTTTATGATGATATTTTTATAGACATATGAAGTTCTACTAACTTCAATTTGTTGAAATTACTGATTATATTTTTATTTGTTTTTCTTAAAAAGCAGTCTGTTCTCTCAGCAATTTCTGAATTTTGTTATTGAACTATGGAGATTTTCTCCATCCAGTATAAAGATGGCACCCAGGAAAAAGGATAGTGTGATGCTATCGTCAAAAATGGAAAAAGTGAACAGTTCATTGTGTAAAGAATCTAATAAAAAAGAGATGAAAGGAATCTTATGTCATCGTCATCATCGTCATCATCATCATCATCATCATCATCATCGTCATCATCATCATTTAAGACTGATTATGCCTTTCAGCGTTCAGTCTGCAGCATAGCCCCCTTATAAAATTCCTCCATGATCCCCTATTCAGTGCTAACATTGGTGCCTCTTCTGATGTTAAAAATATTACTACAAAATCATTCTTAACAGAATCCAGGTACCTTCTCCTTGGTCTGCCCCGACTCCTCCTACCCTCTACTGCTGAGCCCATGAGTCTCTTGGGTAACCTTGCTTCTCCCATGTGTGTAACATGACCCCACCATCTAAGCCTGTTCGCCCTGACTACTACATCTATAGAGTTCATTCCCAGTTTTTCTTTGATTTCCTCATTGTGGACACCCTCTTGCCATTGTTCCCATCTACTACTACCTACAAAAGAGAGTAGATCATCGCTGAGGGCTCACTGCATTAGCTTTGCTACACCTCGCTTCCAGTTCTTTCACCATGTTGCCATCCTCTGAGAATATGCATCCTAAGTACTTGAAACCGTCCACCTGTTCTACCTTTGTTCCTCCTATTTGGCACTCAATCCATTTAAATCTCTTTCCCACTGACATTACCTTTGTTTTGGAGATGCTAATCTTCATACCATAGTCCTTACATTTCTGATCTAGCTCTGAAATATTACTTTGCAAACTTTCAATCGAATCTGCCATCACAACTAAGTCATCCGCATATGCAAGAGTGCTTATTTTGTGTTCACATATCTTAATCTCACCCAGTCAGTCTATTGTTTAATATGAACAACAGTGGAGACAGGTTGCAGCCTTGTCTTACCCCTGAAACTACTTTGAACCATGAACTCAATTTACCGTCAACTCTAACTGCTGCCTGACTATCCATGTAAAGACCTTTTTATTGCTTGCAAAAGTTTGCTTCCTATTCCATAATCTCGTAGAAAAGACAATAACTTCCTCCTAGGAACCTGGTCATATGCCTTTTCTAGATGTATAAAGCATAGATACAATTCCCTGTTCAACTCGTAACACTTCTCAATTATTTGCCGTAAGTTAAAGATCTGGTCCTGACAACCTCTAAGAGGTCTAAACCCACAGTGATTTTCATCTAATTGGCCCTTGACTAATACTCACACTTTCCTTTCAACAATACCTGAGAAGATTTTACCCACAACACTGATTAAAGAGATACCTCTGTAGTTGCTACAATCTTTTCTGTTTCCAAGTTTAAAGATTGGTGTGATTACTGCTTTCGTCCAGTCTGATGGAACGTGTGCTGACTCCCACACCATTTCATTTATCCTGTGTAGCCATTTAAGACCTGACATTCCACTGTATTTGATGAGTTCCGACTTAATTTCATACACCCCAGCCGCTTTATTGCACTGCTATCTATTGGCCATTTTCTCCACTTCCTCAAGTGTGATCCTATTTCCATCATCATTCCTATCCCATTGTACATTGAAATCTGAAACATTACCGATCGTATTTTCACCTACATTGAGCAACTCTTCAAAATATTCCCTCCATCTGCCCAAGGCATCCACAGGATTCACCAGCAGTTTTCCTGACCTGTCCAAAATACTTGTCATTTCCTTCTTACCTCCCTTTCAAAGACTGCTAATTACACTCCAGAATGGTTTTCCAGCAGCTTGACCCAAAGTCTCCAACCTGTTTCCAAAGTCTTCCCAAGATTTCTTCTTGGATGCTACAATTACCTGTTTGGCTTTGTTTCTTTCTTCAACATAACTTTCTCTGTCCACCTGAATTCTAGTATGTAGCCATTTTTGATACGCCTTCTTTTTCCTTTTACAGGCTGCCTTGACTGTGTCATTCCACCAAGCTGTTTGCTTCATCCTACTTTTACACACTACTGTTCCAAGACATTCATTAGCCACTTCTCGTACTGTGTCCCTGTACCTTGTCCATTCCTTTTCCAATGACTGTAGTTGACTACATTCAACTAACTGGTACCTTTCTGAGATCACTGTTATGTACTTGTGCCTGATTTCCTTATCCTGAAGTTTCTCCACTCTTATCCTCCTACATATGGACCTGACCACCTGCACTTTCGGCCTCACAATACCAATTTCACTCCAAATTTGCCCATAACCTTTTCATACCCTTCTGTTCGATTTCCAGTCCTGGCATTAAAATCACCCATGAGCAGAACACTGTCCTTGTCCTTTACTCTAACAACTACATCGCTGAGTGTGTCATAAAAACTATCCATCTTATCTATATCTGTCCCTCCACAATGCGAATATACTGACACAATCCTAATTTTCTTGCTAGACACTGTCAAATCTGTCCACATCAGTCGTTCGTTTACAAACCTTATTGCAACTATGCTGGATTCAATTTCTTTCCTGATGTAAAGCCCTACACCCCATTGTGCTATTCCTGCTTTGTCTCCTGACAGGTAGACGCTGTATTCTCCCACTTCCTCTTCTTTCTCACCCCTTACCTGAATGTCACTAACAGCTAAAACGCCCAACACCATCTTACTTGCAGCCTCTGCCAGCTCTACCTTCTTCCCAGAGTAGTCCTCATTGATAGTAATAGCTCCCCATCTCGTTACCATTCATTTGCTGAGTCGTATCTTAAAAGTCTCTGGTTTGTCAATTAGAGGTGGGACTCCGTCGCCTCCAAAGGTCTGAAGCATTTTGCTCTGATTGTTGCCAGCATCATATTTAAAGTACCAGGGAAGCAGGTTGCTAGCCTTACTTGCCTCAGGTCCCATTGAGTTTTACCCCTCACAGTTGAGGGACTAACCAGTGGATTTGGTAGTCTTTGCTGTTTGAGCACAAAGCTGACCACGACGCAGAATATGTCTGAGATGCCAGCCTTATTCCAAAGTAGTTGGTATCCCGACTGTCAGGACCACTTACTTGGCCACTCATACATTGCCCTTGGTTCATGAACTACGACATGATAACAGGAACCCACACCATGAATCACGAATATCTAAGTAGTCAACATAAAATATTCAGCTATGAGGACAAAGATGTGGAGTACAAATGGATAAAACCCATAAGTGCTGCATAATGTGCCCTTCACAATTATTTGCCAAGTAAGGTTGTGAGACACAGAAAAGACCCACAGCTGTTCACAGCCTAGTTAGGCAGATGCTGCAAAAGCAAATAGAAGTTCATCTACAATTTAGAGGAATGTGAGAAGCACTCAATGATTTTTAAAGTAAAATTTTGTCAAAGACCTTTAATCTGGCAAAAAAAACCTAAAAAGTTTTGTAAGTAAGTGGATCAAAATCATCTACTCAGCCACTCAGAGCTTATACTGGTACTGGAACAGATGACAGAGAATGAATACTGAATTCAGTCTTCTGAAATTGTTTCACTCCTGGAAAATCAAAATTCTGTTCCTCCTTTCATTCATCACACAAATACCGAAATGGTAGATATTGAGATGAGCAAGTGTGGAATAGAAAAGCAACTATCACCATTTAATAGTGGAGAGGAAACTTTGATTGGATGGGATACCTTTGAGGTTTTACAGAAATTATGTGAAAGAACTTACACTCATTATAGCAGTTTATCAAATATTGTTGAAGCAATGATGAAAACCTAGTGAATGGGAAAAAAAGCAAGTCATGCCTGTTTTCAAGAAGGGTAGCTGTAGGCATATATTACTGACATCAATCTTTTATTTTATCTATAATGAGTATAAGGTGTTACAGAAAAATTAAAATGTCAGCTTAACCACCTATTTACATCAAACTGTAGAGTAATGGACCATGTTTTATGCTAACACATTGTGACATTTTAGGAGAACAAAACTCTCCTCTATAAAAATGAAATGGATTCTGCAAACAGACAGCTTGCAAAACTCAGTTCACTCTCTTTGTCCACAAGATCCTGGGCACCATAAACAACAGCACCTATACTTATACAGCATCCCTTTATTATACCGATACTGCATCCCTTTACTTCTAGAAGGCATCTGATATAGTTTCGCAGTGTTGTTTAGTGAACAAAATATGAGCTTACCAAGTATCGGGCCAGATTTGTGATTCGATTCAGGACTTCCATGCACATAGAACTCAGCATGTCATACGTAACAGAACAAAACTGACAAATGAAGAGGTAATTTCATGAATACCCTAAGGGACTGTTCACAGCTGTTACTGTATACAACTCATATTAATGACCTAGTAGATAATGTTGGAGGATCTGTGAGGATATTCACAGATGATGCTGTTACCTATAGGAAAGCTGCACTGTCAGGTGACTGTAGCGAAATGCAAGACGACCAGCAAAGGAATGATGACTGGCGGAGCGGTTTGTAGTTGACCATGAACATAAATAAATGTAATGTAGAACACACAAATAGGCAAAGAGATCCACAACTGTTCATTTACACCCTTGCCAATAAATCACTGGAAACAGTAACTACTGTACTGTCTCACACTGTAAGATGACTTGCAGAGTACAGATGTAGATATAATAGGAGAGCATTAACTGCCTGCTGAAATGACTCTAGTTTTGCTTCCAAGAAACAGCATTACCCAGAAATGAACACTGAAAGACTGAGATGAACTCAAGAACTAAAGAATCAATGGTGGGTCTTTAAGTCCCACAAAATGCAACATATGGAAGAAACCAACAATATTCAATACTTCCTTAATATTACCAAGATAATGTGTGATCTGTCAACTTAGATCTCAATTCCATAAATCTAAGAAAGGCAATGACTTCTGAAAGCTCGTTATTGAATAAATAATTGCGAGGAGGAACACTTTTAAGGACACTTGCAAAGAAACGAGAATGTCAGTGAAGAGAGATTTTCTGAACTATGTCAGCAGCCAATCAAGCATGATCTTCGCGAGATGCCCTAAATTCAAAAAGTCAGTTCATTATAATAATAACAGAGCAGTGGGGAAAGCCCAAACATGCATTTACTCATTACAAATTTATTAACAAAAGAAACCAACCCTGTTGATATCACAGCTGCAGTAAAAGGGGGTAAATTTGATAGTCACTACATCCATGGAATTTCTCCACTTCTGGTTGCTGCATTTCTATCAAACACTTTATATTCCTAACTGAAGAATTTTCCATGGAATAAAGTGTGATTCAAACCAAACTCAAGAATAATCAGCATGCTCTTCAGTGCCAGAATAATGTAAGAGAACTGGAGATAACGAAATCACTCATCACAGATGGCTTATATACGTCTTGTAAAAGCCTTGGACTCCATACAGTGAGATACTTAAGATTAAATTGCTGCCAACAAAAATTTATTCAGATAATTTTATTGCTATGTAACACACAAGGAGAATCATCTGAAATCATCTCAGGTGTTAGACATGGATATGTAGATGTCCTACACATTATTTTCAATATTTGTTGGTGCAATAACCCATGTCATCATGAAAAGAAACAGCTTACAATGGCTTCTAAAACTAGAGGTCACAACCTCAGCTGGGGAATAGGTGAACATTTTCTAGGTAATGTGAACAATTGGTAGAGTGAAAAAAAGGTAATTTTTAACTAATCCTTGAATTCTGACAAGTGTGTCGAAACTATAATCCAAAATATCTTAACAATAGGTAGTTGGTTAAATTAGTCAGACAGCACGACAACAGATAGTACTGGAATTATAGATCAAGGCTTCACAGGAAACATGCTCCCCGAGCTGATGGTGAGTGAAGGCCTACGAGCAGCAAGTACTGCACCTCTTCCATCATTATGGGAAAAATGGTGAGCAGTCTTGTGGAGATCTGTGTAAATCAATCCTAAGGGCAATCTAGACTGTCCTTATATTCCAGAATGAAATTTTCATTCTGCAGTGGAGTGTGCACTGATATGAAACTTTCTGGAAGGTTAAAACAGTGTGCTGGACCAAGACTCGAATTTGGGACCTTTGCCTATTACAGGTAAGTGCTCACAACCTGAGTTACCCAAGCAGAATTCACGATCTGTCATAGCTTCACTTCCGACAGTATTTCATCTTCTACCTTCCAAAGTCCACAGAAGTTCTCCTGTGAAACTTGCAGGACTAGCACTCCTGGAAGAAAGGATATTGTCGAGATATGGCTTACCTACATTCTGGGGATGTTTCCAGAGTAAAATTTTCACTTTGCAACAGAGTGTGCACGTTTGTGAAAAGACACATGCACATTACTGAACATAGTGCAATTCTGTAGCTCATCCAAATGGCACACTCACTTTATTTGTCTTCAGAGAGCTTCCTTTCAAGTTTTAAAACATCTTATACATGCTCAGGTCCTTCACATTTTCCATTTCTATATTCTTTGATGTTGTAAGATGTGTAATGCCTTTGTAAGTTGTACTTCCTGAAAATATTTAGTGCTTTACAATACACTAAACATTTTGAGAATCCATTTTTGTGCAAAATGATAAGATTCTTGCACTGCAGATGGAGTATGAAGACATTATCAGTGCTACACAAAGCCACTCACCATTGCTACTTTTAAACTGCACCAGTGCCAAAACTGACCCTCCCCTGTTTCACAGTTAGTCTGTCTCCTACGTCGTCATGACCGCATGATGCATGCACATTTCCCTCACTCCCTACCATGCTTCAACTGCTCTGCTACAGATCTTGCATCATTGGGGCCACCTTTAACAGGTATGTGCAGACAGATAAAACTGCGTATGTTTTGCCTTTGTAGGCAGAAAAGTGAAACTACACTGACAAATTGCTGCAATAAGAATTTACTTTTATTTCCACAGACACCGAAGATGAACCAGTGAGCTTGATTTGTAATGAATGTTTAGTGATTGAAAGTCTGATATCTCCAAAATTAAAGAGACGTCTACTTACACAGAATGCTTCCTATTCCAATAAACTTGTAAAGATCTGTTTAACAACTATTTCACCCATGGAAATTTTAAAAAAAAGTTTTCCAATACACTACATTAGTAGATAAGAAGCATTCACGAGCATCCTATAAATCCCTTTACTTAATCAGAAAGGCTATGAAATATACACTAAGGTGGCAATTGTCATGGGATAGATACCTCCTAACATCATGTTGGACTTCCTTTGGTCCGGTGTAGTTCAGCAACTCGATGTGTCATGGACTCAAAAAGTTACTGGAAGTCTCCTGAAGAAATATTAAGCCATGCTGCCTCTATAGCCTTCTGTAATTGTGAAAGTGTTGCCAGTGCAGCATTTTGTGTACAAACTGATCTGTCGATTATGTGGCATAAATTTTCAATGGGATTCATGGTTGGTTGGTTGATTTGGGGGAGGGGACCAAACAGTGAGTCCAATGGTCCCATCGGATTAGGGAAGAAAGGGAAAGGAAGTCGGCTGTGCCCTTTCAAAGGAACTATCCTGGCATTTGCTTGAAGTGATTTAGGAAAATCATGAAAAAGTTAAATCACAATGGCTGGATGCTGGGCTTCATGTTGGATGATCTGGCTGGCCAAATCATTTTCTTGAACTGTCTAGAATGTTTTTCAAAGCAGTCATGAACAATTGCGGCCTGGTGACATGGCGCATTGGCACCCATAAAAATTCCATCGTTCTGTGCGAACATGAAACCTGTGAACGGCTGCAAATGATCTCCAAATATCTGAACATAACTATTTTCAGTCAATGATCAGTTCTGTTGAACCAGACGACCCACACAATTCCATGTAAACACAGCTGACACCATTACAGAAGGACACCAGCTCACGGACTGCCTTATTAACAACTTGAATCCACAGCTTCATGGGGGTACGGTGACGCACCCCAACCCTGCCATCAGCTCTTACCAACTAAAATTGGGATTCGTCTGACAAGGTCAAGGTTTTCCAGTCAACTAGAGTCCAATCACTATGGTCACAAGCCCAGGAGAGGCACTGCAGGTGAAATTGTGCTGTTAATAAAAGGCACTCATGTCTGTTATCTGCCCATTAATGTCAAATTTCATCACATTGTGCTAATGGATGTCTTCGTCATATGTATGACATCAATCTCTGCATTACTTCATTCATCACATCGTGCTAATGGATATATTCGTCGTATGTCTGACATTGATCTCTGCATTATTGCATGTTGATGGAGGCACACCCGACCCCATGGTCAGTTTGAGAGCCATCAGTGTACTCAAAGGTACTAACCAGTCTCAGGACTGAAGACCACAACAACAACATCATGAAGTTTGTGACATTTGCCTACTTTATTTCCTTGTTGATGGTACTCAGTGTTGATGTACTGCATTGCTACACTGGCTGAAAAATGGGGGGTGGAACTCCAACACTGACTACTTTAAATGATGTAGCCCACAGGTCTATAATTGTGTTTCACAGTTCTTTACTTTCACTGTTAGCAACCCCCCCCCCCCCCCCCCCCCCCCAAATAATACACAGTTATATGGACAGTTAACTATTGTTTAACTTTTGATAAGCCTCATTAATAGGTTGCAGGCAAACATCCACATACTGCTACAATAGTTTACTGTTGAACATCTATGAGCAGTACAAACCTAAACACACATTTCACAGTCTTTCAAATAAATTGAACAGAGACTTCTTTAACACACAGCCTATTGGTGTTACACTTATTTCACAGTTAAGTTGATGCATTGTTGTTAATATAACCAAAACAGGTTCCACGTCTGAAACTTGGCTGTGGACTGACTGTCTTGGGCACTGAAACTATACATTGTTCGATGTTTAATTTACAGAAATTACAATTAAAACTTAACTCCTTCAATTAACTGTATACATAAAAAAATTGCATCTTTTTAACAGTTTCTTCTGCTACAAGGGTTAGGCTGTATTATTTGTTTACATCATGAAGTTAACAAAGATAGTTATGCAAACAATACTTTTGACAAAACTGCAAATTACTTTGGAATTAATTAAGGGCTGGCTTTGCTAGCAAGTTTCTGAATAGAGCGAAATAGATCCCTTAAGAATACTATTAGTTGTTCCTCCAAATGTTTTATTAGTACAGAATTTTTTTTTTATACATCAACAATAGAATTTAAGTTACAAAACAACTACTGATTTCACCCTATAATGGAAGTATTAACTAGGAATAGTCAAAATAAACTAGAAAATCAATTACATACATAAAACTAAGCACAAAATTAGTTCTGGTGTTATATTCTTTAAAACTGAGGGCCAACCTTCCTCTTATATGAAAATGCAGATTATGGAAATTAGTCAGAAATGAAAAAATGAACTTTAAGAAGGCAGATGCCAAAACAAGAGAGGAAGTAAAACTATCCCAGCTTGCTTTGTCACAAGCTTCATGTGAAGGTTGTAAAACTGAAGGTGATAGACCAAGGCTGGAGTAGCGTCCTTAGGAAGTGAATGAAGGCCAAAGTTAACACAACCCACTTCACAAAGCCAAGGTGGTGAAGGGTTCACACCCACAGGGAAAGTTGAAGTTAAGCCACCGTAGTAAGTGCCAAAAGCAGACTCCAGGAGGTAACAGAGAAGAGCGACCCGCCCACACTGGTGATAAAGGAATCGTCGAAGAAGGCGGCATAGGATGGGTGGCCACGCATGGCAGACAAATGGCATTCATACCTGCTGAGGATAAAGTCACAGCAATAGGACAATGGTAGTGCAGTCAGCAAACGGACTCTCAGCCGCGCTAGTGTAAAAGGCGCCCGTGGTCAAACAGATGCCACAATGGTGGATAGTGTTGTGACGACGAAGAGGGATGGAAGTGCAGACATATAAACAAAGAACCCACTGTTGAGTTTCAAATGGACAAGGGACCGGTACAAACGGAGCAGCACCCAAGGGAGTACATTGACGACACACAGGACACTGAGGTACCGAGTACAGCAGGCTGCTAGGTAAGACACATAAGAGGACCAAGAGAGTTTCCTATCGAGCATGAGCCACAGAAATTCCTTAGTTTCAACAAACGGTGGGGCAACAGGCCCAACATGTAAAGATGGTGGGAGAAACCAAATGTGTCACCAGAAATTCATTCAGACGGTTTTGTCAGTGGAAAAGCAAAAGCCATTGTTGATGCTCCAGGAGTAAAGACGATCAAGACATTGCTGAAGATGCTGCTCAGTTAGACAGGTCCATGGAGAACTGCAATAGATGGTAAAATCGTCAACGAAAAGGGAGCCATAGATGCCTGGCGGGACATAGGCCATTATAGGATTCATGGTGATAGCAAAGAGGACGAAGCTCAGGACGGAACCCTGAGGCACATCATTTCCCTGGATAAAGGTGTGTGACAAGGCAGAACCCACACACACATTGAAAACTCGATCCTTTAAAAATGCCTGAAAGAAACAGGGCAGGCACTCACGGAAGCCCCACGTGTAATGAGTACCAAGGATACCAGTTCTCCAGCAGGTGTCACAGGCCTTCTCCAAATCAAAAAATATGACCACAGTCTGGGATTTCCGTAGAAAATCATTCATGACATAGGTGGACAAAGTAACAAGATGGTCAACTGCAGAATGACGCGCTCGAAATCCACACTGAGCATTCGTCAGTAAATTGCAAGACTCGAGCCACCATACCAGTTGGGCATGAGTCATACATCTATCAGCTTGAAAACACAGCTGGTAAGAGAGATGAGTTGGTAGCTTCAAGGAACGTTGCTTTTTCTTACTGAGCTAAGACATGGGTATGACGGTGGCTTCACGTCAGTGTCTGGGAAATGTGCCCTCTGACCAGATGCGGTTGTATGTGTTATGCAGAAAGTGCTTGCCCCCGCAAGATAAATGCATTGCAACATCTGAATGTGGATCGCATCTGGCCCTGGAGCGGAGGATTGGGATGAACTGAGAGCATGATCTAGTTCCCTCATAGTAAAGGCTGCATTGTAGCACTCATGATTTGGAAATGAGAAGGATATTGCCTGAGCCGCCTCTGCCCATTTCCGATGGAGGAAGGCAGGGTAATAATGAGAAGAGCTTGAAACTTCTGCAAAATGACGGCCCAAGGTGTTGGAGATAGCCATGGGGACCATGATGAGATCGTCAGCTACTGTGAGGTCAGAAATTGGGGAATGGATCTTGGTCCCAGAGAGCTGTCAGAGGTTGGCCCACATGACAGAGGAGGGGGTGGATCAGTTAAAAGAACTAGTGAATGAAGTCCAGCTAGCTCTTTTGCTGTCCCGAAGAACACAATGACACTTTGCACCCATCTGTTTACAAAGAATACAGTTTGCCATTGTAGAATGACAGTTACAAAGGTGGAGAGCACATCTCCATGCGCAAATTGCATTGCGGCATGCCTCAGTCCACCAAGGGACTGGGACACGATGTGGTAAAGAGGAAGTGCAGGAAATGGAATGTCCTGCAGCAGTAAGGATAACATGTGTGATGTATTTCATCTGGTCATCAGAGCTGGGGAGCTCTTGTTCTTCAAAGATCGCCAGGAAGGAGTAAAGCTGCAGCTTTAGGAAGCTGCCATTTGGGTGTGCAGGTGGATGGGGTAGGAGTCAGCAAACGGATAGTGCATGAGAAATGGTTGCTCGAGTAGGTGTCAGAAAGAACGGACCACTCAAGATGAGGGAGCTGGGCACTGCAGCTTGTTTGGCAACTGGATGGCCAAGTTTGTGTTTTGCCACAGTTTGTTGGGTGGCAATTCATGCGAGTAGACAGTTGCTTACTTGTCATGTCCATATAAAATGCTGTACACTGATTGCAGCACAGCTGACATATAACATGGGCTGCTTTCGCATGGGCCTGCCTTCTATGGGTTAGTAAATGGCTGTGACTGGTCTGCAGTAGGAGATGGTGGGTAAGTATGGAATAGGTCTTGCATCTGGGCCAACCACAAGGTAATGACATGTGGAGTGCAGGATTGGGAATAGGACTGGAACGGGGATGGACAAGGATATTTTGTAGGTTGGGTGGGTGGCGGAACATTGCTTTGGTGGATGTAGGTAGGATTTTGGATGTAATATCCCTAATCTTAGGGCATGATGAGAGTTAGTCAAAGCCCTGGTGGAGGATGTGGTTGAGCTTTTAAAGTCCAGGTTTATGCTGGGTGATCAGAGCAGCCTGCTCAAGGGCTGGTTAACATGTTTATTGGTGTCTGAGGAGCAGATGGCACTGGAGATTTGTTTATGGATGATCTGAATTGGGTATTGTCTGTCAGCAAAGGCTCTAGTAAGGTTATTGGTATATTTTGACAAATCCTGCTGATTACAGTGACCACAGACGTCGAGGCTATAAGGAAGAGATTTTTTGAGATGGAATGGGTAATAGCTGTCAAAGTGGAGATATTGTTGGTGGTTGGTGAGCTCAGTATCGGCAGATGTATTCATGGAGTCATCTGAGATGTGGAGACTGACATTTAGAAAGGTGGCTCAATCCCTTGAGAAGGACCAGGTGAAGTGAATATGGGAATAGGTGTTAAGGTTGTGGAGGGAAGGGTAAAGGTTGTCTTTGGTGTGAATCCAGATCATGAAAATGTCATCAATGACTCTGAACCAGACAAGGGGTTTTAGGTGTTGACTTGATAGGAAGGATTTCTCTAGATGGGCCAAAGTTGGCACAGGATGGTGCCAAGCAAGTACCCATAGATTTGGCCTTTGAACATGAAATAACTGAAGAGTACATTTGAGAAAGGTAGTGTTCCATGGCTGCAAGGCCATGGGCATTAGGGATGTTGGTGTACAAGGATATTGCATCCACTATGACCAACAAGGTGTTTGGTGGTAATGGGACAGGAACTGTGGAGTGGCGGTGAAGGAAGTGTGCAGTGTCTTGAATGTAGAATGGGAGGTTATGGACAGTGGTTTGGAGTCAATGTGACATTGTTCATGCGAAAAACAAGTGTTGTTTGTTTGTATATGCATTTAGTTAGTTTCATGTATCATGGACCATTTGCATGATAAATTGTAATGATGTGGAATGTATCCTTTTACATTCACATTGCAAGTTAGTTAGTAACTATGGCTACATGCCGAACATTTTATGTATTTCTTTTCTTGTTTTTCTTTTTAATACACATACATGAATTAGTAATTCCTGCTGACGCTATTTTACACACTACAATAACAGAAATTTCTTCTACAGAATAGAAGTTGTCATGGAGAAACCTTTTCATTTTGTTTTCAAATTCTACTTTGGTTTCTGTAAGACATTTTACATCATTGGGTAAGTGACCAAAAATTTTGGTTGCATCATGGAGCACCCTTAAATAAAATCTTAAAGGGGAGTAATGAATGTCATTTTTTCTTCTCACATTTTAATTATGTATACCATTGTTCCTTTTGGCCCGCAGAGTGTTATTTACAACAAACGTCATAAGGAAATAAACATATTGTGTAGCAGTAGTAAAAATTCCCAACTCCTTAAACACGATGATCACGGATGAACACCACATATTATTCTTACAGGATGTTAGTATTAGTTACATACAGCTGTTAGTATTACTTACATTTATAACACTGTGTCGGCATCAGGGAGAAATGCGCCTGTGCGACAGGTATCACCAACAAAAAAGTTTGAGAAGTCATGAGGTATGGGACTGACAGAGGACCTCAAAAGATTAATGGTTGGAAAAAAATTCTTTAACTAGGGTTTTGAATCGATAATATGCTGATGACAATGTCATTTCCACCAAATCAGAAGATTATCAACAGGTTATTTTAAAAGTTTTGAACAATGCTTTATCTCAACATCAAAAAGACCCATATTCTGCATCTTTCTTATATTGCCCGAGTCATTACAAACAACAGAAAGCTTCAACTAGGAATGTAAAGTTTTTATTAACTCAGCAGTCAGAAATTGGAAAAAAGTGTAAACACTGCTGCTGTAATACAACACCGCCTCAAATGTGACGCACAGCTTGTAATCACCCATGGCAAAAGATTTTCAGTAATTGTAACATCAGCACTCGGACTAAGCAGTGTGTGTTTCAGTTCACTGGTTGGGTTGTTTTGGGGGAAGAAACCAAACAGCTAGGTCATCGGTCTCATTGGATTAGGGAGTCTCATCGGATTAGGGAAGGATGGGGAAAGAAGTTGGCCGTGCCCTTTGAAAGGAACCATCCTAGCATTTGCCTGGAGCGATTTAGGGAAATCACAGGAAACCTAAATCAGGATGGCCGGACGCGGGATTGAACCGTCGTCCTCCCGAATGCGAGTCCAGTGTGTTACCACTGCGCCACCTCGCTCGGTTCTTCAGTTCACTGTAGTAATAACAACTGACAGCTGTAAAACTTAAGCCACCTACAACAGACAAGTAGTTTTCTTGGAGAACAATCATTACTGCTGTCTGAGAAAACTTCTTAGAATAAAATGGCAGGAATGGCACATGGCACCCTAACACCACTGTCCTTGAAGAAGTCAATACTACTAGCACTGAGATGACAATAACAAAACATTAATGAAAAGTTACTCCAGTTGCCAACTAGAACTTTATTAAGTCCACACAATCGGTTGCAGCCTTTATATTAAGTCATTATCAAATGTGTCTCATACTGCCAGACTGCCAAATGTTAGCATTAATAGGATATAGGATGGTGTGTGTGTGTGTGTGTGTGTGTGTGTGTGTGTGTGTGTGTGTGAGAGAGAGAGAGAGAGAGAGAGAGAGAGAGAGAGAGAGAGAGAGAGAGAGAGAGACTTTATGCTGTAGGAAACCAAAATCAACTGATAAAAACAGTGGAAGTCAAATAGATGTAAACAGTTTCGTGCCCAATGACATCATAAGGCTAATGGGCGTGTCTTAATTATAAAAGAACCCTCTGCCAGGCACTTGAATGTGATTTGCAGAGTATCCATGTAGATGTGGAATCCAATACCTTAAAACTGTTAATATAATTTAGCTTAAAATGAGTTACCAAACATGTTTCAAAATTACACTGCACGATTTTCAGGTAATGTGCTAATAGTAAATGATAAACCAATAAAAGTCAAGTAGATTTAAAAATGTTTCTGCCCAATCACTTCATGAGAAAAAGTGGCATGCAGTAATTAAAGAAACTGTACAATCCAAGACTTACCAAGTGGGAATGCGCCGGCAGACAGGCACAGTGAACAAAACACACAAACACACACACAGAATTACTAGCTTTTGCAACCGACGATTGCTTCTTCAGGAAAGAGGGAAGGAGAGGGAAAGACGAAAGGATGTGGGTTTTAAGGGAGAGGGTAAGGAGTCATTCCAATCCCGGGAGCGGAAAGATTTATATTAGGGGGAAAAAAGGACAGGTGTACACTCGCACACACACACATATCCATCCGCACATACACAGACACAAGCAGACATGAAAATGTGCGTGAGTATACACCTATTGCCTTGGGGGGAGGGTAAGGAGTCATTCCAATCCCAGGAGCGGAAAGACTTATATTAGGGGAAAAAAAGGACAGGTGTACACTCGCACACACACACATATCCATCCACACATACACAGACACAAGCAAACATGAAAATGTGCGCGAGTATACACCTATTGCATTGTGGGGAGGGAAGGATAGGTGTATACTCGTGCACATTTTCATGTCTGCTTGTGTCTGTGTATGTGTGGATGGATGTGTGTGTGTGTGTGTGCGCGAGTGTACACCTGTCCTTTTTTCCCCCTAATATAAGTCTTTCCGCTCCCGGGATTGGAATGACTCCTTACCCTCTCCCTTAAAACCCACATCCTTTCGTCTTTCCCTCTCCTCCCCTCTTTCCTGAAGAAGCAACCGTCGGTTGCGAAAGCTAATAATTCTGTGTGTGTGTTTGTGTGTTTTGTTCATTGTGCCTGTCTGCCGGCGCTTTCCCGCTTGGTAAGTCTTGGAATCTTTGTTTTTAATATATTTTTCCCACGTGGAAGTTTCTTTCTATTTTATTTACAAACTGTACAATCCGATTTATTAAAACTGTTAACACGCCAAGGTTTAAAACAGTTATATTCTAACATGTTTCAGAGTTACAACTGCATAGTTTACAAATAAAATGCTGAAAGGAATTATCTGGAACTAATAAAAAAAGTTGCAATGAACAAGACATCCAAGATGAGTGTAAAGGTATGATCTCTAGCGAGTAAAGTTAGACCACAAGGAACTGTTGAGGGCTCTAGAAGAGCTTGGATGCATCGTCGATTGCTTGCAAAAGTTTGTTTACAAACAACTACCATCTGGCACAGCTTCTCTTTAATTTAACAACAGTTTTGGAACTTGTACAATCCAAACATGGAGAAACTAATAATCAAACACTGGCTTTGGTGGACTAGTCATGTGGCACTATTGCCAGAGTCGCTCCCCCCTACGCAAATCATACATGCTATATTTCAGGAATGAGGACGTACACAGGGGGAACAGCTTAAAATCAAGATATAAGGATGCTCTGAAATGCAACATACAGAAATGCTTGATCAATATTTAAAACTGAAAGTCTACAGCAGGGTACCTATAAAATGAGATGGTTTTTGCTGGCTAGTGTCCCATCCAAAATTGCTGTGTACACAGTCACAGACTGTGCAGTATGGCATAGAGAAGATGCCTACCAGACTCTCTGTGGTTTAAGGCCATAGGAAGAACTGATGTGACCTGATGGCTTAATGTGAGTTGTTCTGTTGTTTCTCAGATGTGGCAACAGTTTATAGAGATCAAAACTGTATCCTGAAGACCAGGGCAAGGCTGATCACATGTGAAATCAGAAACAGGAGATCAATATTGGGCTGTAAGGGCACAGCATTACTGCCTTAGTACTGCACAGCAACTGGCATCTGACCTCACAGCATCCACTGGACGTGTTGTATCGAGACAAAGGGTGTGCAGAAGGCTTCGGCAGAGTGACTTTTATTGTTGGAGGCCTGCTGTCTGTGTGCCTCTGACACATCTTCATAGATGGGAATGTCTAGAGTGGAGTCATCAACATGTCACCTGGACAGTCGAACAGTCAGCCAATGTTCTTTTCACAGATGAGTCCTAATTGGTCTGGAGAGTGATTCCTGATGAATTCACATCTGAAGGGAACATGGAATATGATTTAGGGACCCAAACATTGTGGAAAGAGACCGGTATCATGGGGGATCCCTAACGGTCGGGGTGGGGATTATCTTGACCACTCAGACACCTCTTTATGAAACTGTATGGGTGAATTGGCAAGGTTTAACTGCTGTCAGGTACTGTGACGAGATCTTCGGATCTCTTGTGTGGTTACTGTTAGGTGCTTTGGACCCAGGCTTCGTATTGATGGATGATAATGCCCAACTTCATGGAGCACAGATGGTTGAAGTTTTCTTGGAAATGGAAGATATAGCACATGTGGCATAGCCTGCACACTCTCCCAGTCTGAATCCCATAGAGTATGGCTGGGATGCACTAAGGAGACAGGTTGCATCATGTCAGTATCCACCAACCACTCTCAAAGATTTGCATGCAGCTCTGCAGGAAGATGGCGCGTTACTGCCTCAACAAGAGATTGATGACATCAGTCACAGAACGGCTCATCGATGAGAGGCCTGTATTGCTGCCAGAGCACCCCATACTGAGCACATTAACCAGTTGTCAGAATGTGTGTGCAAATCTGTTACGCTGGAAAAAACAAAGAACATTTTTGTCTACCATTATGCATGTTGCTATTGTTTACATTCTGTATTCTTTACATTGTTTCTACCCTACTATCAACTGTTTGTCTGCTTTGTGTAAAAATTTAATGCAACCTTGCAAAATTTCCGTTTGCTGCTTTAATTTTGGACACCATTGTAGATAACACAAATTCCCACAGTCAAACTAATATAATTACATCATGCAAAGAGTAAGTATATACTGAGAATAAAACTGCACACACCTCTTTCTTCACACACATGATTGAGACCTTCAGCACAATCCCATTTCTGGAAGAAATCAAGGAAACACTTTTAGATGAATTTGTATTTTTAAGAACTTAAGAACATAAAAAAGAAACAGAAAATATGTGGACAAAATAAGGGTTCTGAAAAACTGACCAAAATTCTTAGAGTGCAGAAATGCAATCATTTGAAGTGGTATAGCACTTTCATCTAAGATATAATAATTAAACTATTTTCTTCAGTTAACTGTTAATAGCATCAATATATTTGTTGAAATGCTTGATGAACATGATACTGTCTTGTATATCAATTTATTCACAACCTTTTTCAGTCATAAGACTATTTTCACAGTGCTGTACACATAAACCGAAACCAACAGAAAACAATGAAACTTCAAAATTAAAATACAATTTACACAGATATCATAATCAAAGATTTTAAACACTTGTGAAAAATAACATTTACAAAGGCAGCATCACAAGGCATTCATACTTTTATGCAACATGAAGAACACTGAATGACTATGAAAAACATAAAGATCATAAGTAATCTGCATTAGAGCACTGGCCCATCAGCAACAAATAGGCTACTGATAGTCCTTGTAACAAGTGTGATCTAAAAGGTCACTGAGTTAACATAAAATGAAGGTCTATCATGTTGGCTGCATTAATCGTATGTCTCCTTATACCGGCTAGGAAAATGATCGAAGACACACTGAGAATATAAAGTGAAGTACAAACAATACTATCACAGAAATGTATACAATCAGTTGAAAAATGAGCTAGTAACTGAAATCTGTTGTAATTATACACAGTATACATAGTATTTATATACATCCTTTTCATACAAGTCATTTATTTTGTTTCTATAACATTATATTCATTATACTTCTTTTGTCTTATATTAGTAAATCAGGAAAATGATGTATATGAAAACTGCATACAATTAAAATCGTTGTTCAATTAATAGCTTTGGTTGGTTGGTTGGTTGGTTGGTTGGTTTGGGGGATTAAAGGGACCAGACTGCTATGGTCATCGGTCCCTTGTTCCAAAACTTAAAAAACACTCACAGAGAATAAAAATGGACAATGGAAAAAAGACAGATGACACAGGACAAGAGAAACTTAGACAAAGACCAGACAAGATGAACTAAAAGCACACAGAGTGTGACAGTGGTTGGCCAACCACAGAGAAAAAGAGGAAAAGCCAAACACTGAGAACACATTAAAAATTCAGATTAAAACCATAGGCCAAAGGCCAGACTTGACACAAAATATAGACAAACACTTAGATCATGTGATAAAAGCACCCTGCCCGAATAAAACGTAAAACTAAGTCCGCCATGACAGAGTCATCTGTTAAAAGGGCAGGGAGCGTATCAGGCAGTGCTAATGTCTGCCTGAGCACAGCTAAAAGGCGACACTACAACAAAATGTGGACCACAGACAAAATGGAGCCGCAGCAACATAGAGGGGGGTCCTCACGGTGCAATAAGTGGCTGTGCGTCAGCCGAGTGTGCCCAATGCGCAGCCAGAAGAAGACAACAGCCTCCTTGCGAGAGACCCGCATGGATGACTGCCACACAGTCGTCGTCTCCTTCATAGGACGGAGTTTGTTTGGCATGAGCAGGTTGCGCCATTCAGTGTCCCACAGTTCGAAAATTTTGTGGCATAAGATTGCCTGCAAATCAGTCGCTGGGAGGCCAATCTCCAGAGATGGGTTACTGGTGGCCTCTTTCACCAGGCGGTCAACATTTTCATTGCCGGGTATCCCAACATGGCCTGGGGTCCACATAAAGACCACAGATCGGCTGCAATGGGCAAGAGTATGCAGGGACTCCTGGACAGCCATCACCAGACGACAGCGAGGGAAACACTGGTCGATAGCTCGTAAACTGCTCAGGGAGTCGCTACAGATAATGAAGAACTCACCTGAGCAGGAGCGGATATACTCTAGGGCACGAAAGGTGGTGACCAGCTCAGCAGTGTAAACGCTGCAGCCAGCCGGCAATGAACATTGTTCGGAATGGTCCCCTAGAGTTACAGCATAACCGACATGACCAGCAACCATCGAACCGTCAGTGTAAACAATACCAGAGTTATGATACGTGGCGAGGATAGAATAAAAGCGGCGGCGGAAGGCCTCTGGAGGGACTGAGTCCTTCGAGCGCTGTGCCAATTCGAGCCGAAAGCAAGGGCGGGGCACACACCACAGGGGAATATGCAGAGGGGCCCGGAAAGGAGGTGGGAGAGGAAAAACCCCAAGCCCTGAGAGAAGCTCTCTGACGTGGATGGCGATCGTACAACCCCACTGGGGCCAACGTTCTGGGAGACAGACGACCGACTGCGGGAACAGGAGATGATAATTAGGATGCCTGGGCAAGCTAAAAACATGGGCAGCATAAGCGGCCAGTAAACGTTGGCGCCGTAACTCCAGTGGAGGGACACCTGACTCCACAAGTAAGCTGTACACAGGGCTGGTCCAGAAAGGACCAGTGGCAAGGTGCAACCCACTGTGAAGGATGGGGTCCAGCACCCGCAACGCAGAAGGGGATGCCGAACCATAATCCAGACGGGACTGGATTAACGCCTGGTAGCATATCAAAAAAGATAGTGACCAGGTGCTGACAGTGGGAAAAGGCAGTACGGATGGCTGACTCCAGGCTCACCAGATTGTCGGCTTGGGAGCGGCCTTTACGGAACCCACCCGGAGACGGAGCCAGAAGGCCTCGAGATTCCAGTACCCAATTCAACCGCCGGCTCACCATCTGTTCAAGCAACTTGCAAAGAACGTTGGTGAGGCTAATGGGACGGTAGCTGTCCACCTCCAAAGGGTTCTTGCCAGGATTCAAAACAGGGATAACAATACTTTCCCGTCATTGCGACGGAAACTCAGCCCCAACCCAAATACGGTTGTAAAGGTTGAGGAGGCATCGCTGGCAGTCCACTGAAAGGTGTTTCAGCATTTGACAGTGGATGCTATCTGGCCCAGGAGCGGTATCAGGGCAAGTGGCGAGGGCACTGTGAAATTCCCACTCACTGAATGGAACATTGTAGGATTCAGGATGGTGGGTGTGAAATGAAAGGCTCTGACGTTCCATCCACTCTTTAATGGAGCTGAAGGCCAGTGGGTAATTCGAAGAAGTGGAACTCAGAGCAAAATGCTCTGCCAAGTGGTGGGCAATTATGTCGGAGGCAGTACAAACTGCTCCATTCAGTGAGAGCACAGGGACGCTGACAGGGGTCCGATAGCCATAGAGGCGTCGAATCTTGGCCCAGACCTGCGATGGAGTGACATGAAGGCCAATGGTGGACACATACCGCTCCCAGCACTCCTGCTTGCATTGGTGGATAAGGCAGCGGGCTCGCGCACGCACCCATTTGAAGGCGATGAGGTGTTCTGTGAAGGGATGTCGCTTGTGACGCTGGAGTGCCCACCGGCAATCTTTAATCGCTTCAGCGATGTCAGGTGACCACCAAGGCACAGTTCTCCGCCGAGGGGACCCAGAAGAATAGGGAATGGCAGATTCTGTGGCAGTAACGATGCTGGTGGTGACTGAGTGAACCACCATATCAATGGCTTCATGAGAAACAGGGTCAATAGCGGCAGTGGAGGAAAACAAGTCCCAGTCAGCCTTATTCATAGCCCATCTGCAAAGGCGCCCAGAAAAGCGACGCTGTGGCAGTGACAGAAAGATTGGAAAGTGGTCACTACCACACAGGTCGTCATGCACACTCCATTGGACATAAGGTAAGAGGCTAGGGCTGCAGATCGTAAGGTCAATGGCGGAGTATGTGCCATGCACCACACTGAAATGTGTGAAGGCACCATTGTTTAAAAGGGAGAGATCGAGCTGTGCCAATACATTCTCAACGATGGCACCTTAACCTGTTGCCACTGACCCACTCCACAGAGGGCTATGGGCATTGAAGTCGTCCAGTAACAGGAAAGGCGGCGGCAGTTGCACTATCAGCGCAGCCAGGACATGCTGCGGGACATCACCATCCGGTGGGAGATGAAGACTGCAGACGGTAACAGCCTGTGGCGTCCACACCCGAACAGCGACAGCCTCTAAAGGTGTCTGTAGAGGGACAGACTCGCTCTGAAGAGAGTGAAGAACATAGATGCAGATGCCTCTAGACACCCTTTCATAAGCTGCCCGGTTCTTATAATAACCCCAATAGCCACAGAGGGTGGGGGTTTGCATCGCTGGAAACCGAGTTTCCTGAAGAGCAATGCAGAAGAGTGAAGGCTGATAAATTGTCAGAGCTCAGTTAGATGATGGAAGAAACCGCTGCAGTTGCACTGGAGGATGATAGTGTCCATGGCTGAGAATGGCGTGAAGGGACTGGGGAGGCAGTTTACACAGCTTGTTCACTTGCTGCCACCAATTCAGTACCAGAGCGAGTGACATCCATGGCGTCTGAGGGACTTGCGAGATCCAGGTCTTCAGCAGATGCCAGAACTTGACCCAGTCGTCAGACGCTGTGCTTGTAGGAAGCGGTGGGACGGGTGCCACCGCAATGTTGGGATTCTTGGGAACGTTTTTCTTTTCAGCTTATCTCACTGTGCCTTTGGTGGTTCAGGCTGGGAGGGCTTAACTGGGTCAGTCTCAGGCACGGACGACGACCGTGAGGCCCTACGACCAGGGACTGGTGGTTGTTTGAGCCACTTGCGGGTGTCCGCTTTTATACTGGTCGGAACTTGCGAAGGGAGGTCCCCAAGGGACCCCTTCCAGGCGAGAGGAGTCGGAGAAGTCTTATGCTTCTCTGGCTGGGAAGGGGGAACTGATGTCCCCGATGGTTGGGGGGGGGGGGGGAGGGGGGGCGTTGCACGTGAAGTAGATGGAGCAGGAGCAACAGGGAGTGAAATGCCCCCCACCATCAAGGGGGCAGGTGTGGTCCTTCGACTCTGAGAGCTGACTGGAAGTATTGGAGCTGATGGAACTGTAGCAGGAGTGACAGTGGCCGCATAATAAGACGTCATACGCACCGGATGAAGCTGATCAAATTTCCGCTTAGCCTCAGTGTACATCAGTTGGTCCAGGGTTTTGTATTCCATTATTTTTCTTTCCTTTTGCAGAATCGGACAGCCTGGCGAGCAAGGGGGATGGTGCCCTCCGCAGTTGACACAGATGGGTGGCGGGGCACATGGAGTATCAGGATGGGATGGATGACCACAATCGCGACACATTAGGCTGGAAGCACAGTGGGAAGACATATGGCTGAACTTCCAACATTTGAAGCACCGCATCAGGGGAGGGATATATGGCTTTACATCACACCGGTAGACCACCACCTTGACCTTCTCAGGTAATGTGTCACCCTCGAAGGCCAAGATGAAGGCACCGGTGGCAACTTGGTGATCCCTCGGATCCCAGTGGATGTGCCGGACGAAATGGACACCTTATTGCATGGTAGAATGCTGAGGTCAGATCTGGTATCAATCAAAAACTTTTGGCCTGTCTTGCGGTCTGTTAGGAATAGATGTACAGAAGATCTGCCCAGTGCATTTACTTCCGTGTGATGTTTGTTGCTTGTATATGCACAAGGCAGATTACATTTATGTGCCTGCTCTCCATATCGCTGGTGATACCAACATATGTTAGTAGGCGGCGCATCACCAGAGGCATGCAAGTGCGATGAAGAGAGGCTTCGGAATCTCTGTCGGAACTGTCCTTTAACGTTCCGGTCAGTGAGCAATCCATTTGTCTACTGAGGACGTCGATCCTGCTTAATAAGTTCTCTTTCAGCTGTTTGATAAGTGTTTCCACTTTATTCATGAGTCTATTGTAGTTGAGTTTAGTTCCCACTGAAGCACTGGAACACGCCATCGACAGATCAGAACAGAAAGCGGGTACAATTGCATCTTGAATACGGTTGGTGAGATCGGCAACGGTGTCAAGCTGCATATTGATTTGTGACGTGACAATGGCTTTCACTTGGGCTGGCAATCTACTGCTCCATAATGCATGAAGTGGCGTATCCGGGACTGTGCCTGCATCGACTTTGCTCCTCAGGTGACAGAGGTATTGGGACGGTTTTTTGTCTCCAATGTCTTCCTGTGTTAGAACCTGCCGTACCCTCTCCTCTTGTGAGGCGGATACTCGTCAAATTAATTTGGTCTTGAGTTTCTTGTAGGCCTCTGTGTCAGGTGCCAAAGTTATAATATTCTGTACTTCAGCAGCATATTGATGGTCTAAATGGCTCACTACCAATGCAAACTTGGTGGAATCCAACATCACACATGCACAATGAAAACTCACCTCGACTTGTGCGAACCATTATGCAGGGTTGTGAGGCCAGTATGGTGGTAGTCATACTGCCAGTCTTGAAATCGTGTGAGTTTCTGGTGTATCTGTCATGTTTCGGCTAACGAATGTTACTTTCTTGGTCCTGATGAATCATCTTCTTAGCCACAATCACGTTGGGGTCACCAGATGTTGTGTTCCCACTGTGCATTAGGCTTGCGACTAACTATCACGTTCTTATTGTGGAAGAAGTACATCTTCTATGTTTATCATGTTTTTATTGAAGATCACTCAGGAAAGAACACATAACACAGGCAGTGATTACACAGTAATAACCAATGGAACGTTACAGAAAACTTGGGTAGAACTTCCCAGAAACATTCTGTGAAATCAACACTGGAACAATTATAATGTATCCAGAATGAGATTTTTCACTCTGCAGTGGAGTGTGGGCTGATATGCAACTTCCTGGCAGATTAAAACTGTGTGCCCAACCGAGACTCAAACTCGGGACCTTTACCTTTTGCAGGCAAGTGCTCTACCATCTGAGCTACCGAAGCACGACTCACGCCCAGTCCTCACAGTTTTACTTCTTACTTCTGCCAGTATATCATCTCCTACCTTCCAAACTTTACAGAAGCTCTCCTGCGAACCTTGCAGAACTAGCACTCCTGAAAGAAAGTAGAGCACTTGCCTGCAAAAGGCAAAGGTCCCGAGTTTGAATCTCGGTCGGGCACACAGTTTAAATCTGCCAGGAAGTTTCAATTATAATGTAGTACATTGTTTAAAAGTCATGGAATGCTCATGCGCCGCAGCAAGGAGTAAGTACATGTCAGCACTCCTTGCGACCGGCACGCGAACCTCATTGACACTTGCGTTCCATCAGCTGATTGTGGCTGCCAGCTGCGCGACTGCCTTAGTCACAACATAAGCATTATCAAATCAAGAATCCTCTGCTGCAGGAAATTAGAAAGCCAAACACACAAAAATTACATAAATATTGAATATTATTCAACCCACCTGTGCAATAAATGGTTCATCTGCATCTAACATCTCCATCCACTCATCCTTCACTATTGTAACGTCATAACCCTGCAACAGACATAAATCTAAATCAGGTGGCTTTCTCAATCAGTGGATTTTTAAAGGTTTCATCATGTATTGCAAAAGCCATGTGCAATTATGAAAAAAGTGTTTTAAACTTGCATATCACAAATGAAAATAATGCATAATTCTCCAATGCAGTCGTCCATCTCTGTAGTCCTCTTATATCATCAGCTCCATGTTTTGTTTTTCATCTATTATGAAACAGCCCCTGTTTCCTTAGAAGATGCTTTACAGCAACTGTATCCCATGGATGGTTTCTTCCATCATGGACTGTTTTACCAGGTACCCATCCAGTGTATGGTCAACTATTCTTTAAACTTGCGTCTCAGTTCTACCACATGCTTCTGTCCAGAGCTAAATGTTTCAAATTTCTCAAAGAGATACGACACTATTGCCTCTTTATATAGTTTGCTGAATACGTAAATCTTTTCACTTGTTTTAGTTGCCATATGTAGTTTGATAAGCATTGTTGCTTCTATTGTTTCATTATTACTGATAACAGTTTAAATGTGGACACAAAGGGTCTCACTAGAAAAAGAGTCCTGTACTAAGCTATCCGGCAACTGCAAACTAATAACATGTGGTGTCCCCCAACATTCCCTCTTGGGGCTGTTACTTTTCCTTATGTATATCAATGACTTTTCCTCAGCAACATACCAGATGCAATGTTTGTTTTGTTTGTAAGTAATACAAACATTACAATAAATAGCATATGAAATACAACTTAGGCGGACTGGTCAATAATATTTCATGGGTTGCCAATTCTTTTGTCATTAGACTTAGAGGGAAAACCACTCTATATGGAAAACCAGTAAGAGCCCGCTCCCCCTCTTGTCTCCCCAGTATATGTCTAAAACATGACAAGTAGATAGAAGAGGCTGACTGTGTTAACTTCTTGGGATTACAACATGATAGTAAATTCATCTTGGAGGAGAACACCATAGAACTGCTGAAGTCCCTAAACAAATCTTCACTTGTTGGACACAGGTGATAAAAACATTTAAAAAAATCAACGAACAGGGTGTTTCAAAAATATCTCCACAACTTTGACAATGTATATCTCAGCAATGGGATAGGTAGGAAGGTGTGGTTTGCGGCATAATGTTCACACAAACCTAAATTTTTTTGTGGTATGTTTCTGCAAATTAATTATTGATGAAAATGGTGGTTTCCCACAAGCTGACTGCAGGTCCCATGGAATTTCTGGATCCATTACAGAGGCACACCACATTCACATCTGACCACGAGACAGTAGTACACGAGGTTCAAGGAATCCAGAAGTGTCATGAGGAGGATTAGATCTGAATGTCCGAGGTTTGGTTATGTAGAAGTGGAATGGATGAAACAGGTATTTACCTGGAGCCTTACCAAATCAATCTGTCAAGCATCCTGACAACTTCAGTTGCTGCATGTGGTTCTATCTAATGACAGACCAGAGTTTAAATCATTTGCAACTGAGATTCTGAACTGCATCACAATGACACGAACTTTCTTAAGAAGGTGATGTTCACAGATGAAGCTTGCTTTCATGCATCAGGGAAGGTAAAATGATACAATGAGAGGACCTGGGGCTCTGAGAATCTTCACTTTAGTATGGAAATTGGTTGCGACAGTCCAAATGTAAACATGCAGTGCGACCTGCTTTGTGACTGTGTGCTAGGACTGTTTTTCTTTGCAGAGGAATCACTGTCCTTGGCTATTTATCTGGAAATTTTGGAAAACAATGCATTTTCCCAGGTTGGAGATCTGCAAGCTGACATCATGCTGCAGGAGAATTGTGCCCGTTACTGGGCTTTGATTACTAGGAAGACTCCGGATGACAAATCTCCAAGTTGCCAGACTGGCACAGGAGGACCCATTTCCTGGCCTCCAAGATCTCCAGACATAGCCCCTTTAGGTTGTTTTTTGGGAGTTGGGGGGGGGGGGGGGGGGGGGGGAGTTTTGAAGGATATTGTCTACCAAGTCCAAGAGCATACCTGCAGGATCAGAGCAGCAGTTCTACATGTTAAGGAGGACATGCTGCGATGGACATGTGACGAGCTGGAATATTACCTAAATATCCACCATGCTACAGATGGCAACCATAATTTAGTTAACAATTGCAATTTCGGCCTTTGGATTACTTTTCACGATTTACAGAGCTTTGTACTCATCTTATGTAACTGTACTTCTACAGTGAAAAGGCCTATTTTTGACAGTGAAATGTACATATGTTGGAGGATTTTTAAGTCTGACATTTGTTGAGCAAAATCTTTTGCAGTACCACTTGAAAACTGCCCAAAGCTGAAACTGCAGTTGTGAAATAAATAATTTCAGCAGTCAATGGCGAATAAGATGCCCTTTAAAAAATTCTACATGACTGTCAACCCCAATCATGAGAAGTTAATAATTCTGGAATGTCCTGCACTTCCTTTACCCTCATTCCACAATGTATTGCAGGATCATTTTTTGGAGTAACTCATTAAGCCAAGCTGATTTTTAGAGTCCAAAAGTGTGTGATACAAATTATTTGCAATGTGATCTAGAAGTGGGGATACTAACAACTAATGCTTCCTAATACGCTTACTCCTCAGTGGACTTTTTCCAAATAATATATTTCTTTTTCAAACCAACAGCTCAGTTTATGGAAGCAATACTAGAAAAAAGAATAACCTTCACAAAGATTTAAAATCACTTACTCTAGTCCATTATTCAGGTGGTTAACTCCTACTTCTACACATCAATCCATGATGGCAATATTACTTTTGCATTGAGATTCATTGGCTTTGCTAACTTGCAATCAAATTTTCACCTAACCTAGTCTAGACCTTGGGCTAGGCTACATGTAAGTCTGTTAGCATTTATAGTTTTCTTCCCATTCTCCATATTAAAAAACAAATCAATTCTCATATTCTGCCAAAAGAAATCATTAGGTCCAGCAATTCTTGGTTACTGTATACTATAATATGATAGGTTACAGCCAATGAAGACAAGTTGTCAACAGCAGCATGCAACAAAAGAACCTGGTACATCATAAACTGGAAAATGGCGTTAGTGGCCAAACCTGCTCAAGGTGATTAAAAATAGAAGCGTAACTGGAGTGATTAATGTGGAATGGGTCTACTTAAGCAAATGGGGTAGCAAAAGGCGTTTTGCAAGATAATGTTTGAATGCTCATATTGGCATCACTGTTATTATGGTCTTCAAAACTTTGCTTGATTTAATGGTGTTTTCCAACTAATTTTAAGACCACCACTTTCCAATATAACCTCAAACAATACTTCAACTTCTTTGCTGGTTTAAAATGTGTTTTTCCAAGATAATGTTTTTTGTATTAAGTTTAAAGCAACACCAAATGTGGGATGACACGAGCCACCTATAAAATCGTACCACTTCTCTCGACTTCTGAAGAAGTATATTCTTGACTTTGGTGAAGAAACCACAAAAAGCAACTTCAAGGTGGGTTTCAAGGTAGCAGAAATTCTACCTATGGACTGACAGTATTGTCTGAAGAGGGTTCCAGCCAGTAAATTGGAATAAAATGGAAATTTTGATTCTTCAAGAGAGCAGAAAAGAGAGACCAAACCTGTAAGAATACAGAAGAAAAGGATACTGAATGTTCCAACTGGAAGAAGCACTGAAGTACAAATTTTGGAAGCAAAAGGATGCACCTCTGAGTCTGAAACAATGTACTTCGAGAAAAAGGAGGAAAAATGCCAGCAATTCAAATTCAAGTGGGGTCATTCCATGTCAAATCAACCAATTGTACTACATGATTTGAACCATAACCTCTCAGATTTGGATGAATTTTTTTTCAGGTAATGTACCCATTAACACTAGTTTAAATTTGAAATTTTTCTGACCTTTGGTTTTTGAGTTTCAAGGGTTTAAAAATCAGAAAAACCTCTATTTTTGATCAATCGATGATTGTTTTAAAATGCTGTAGCTCAAAAGCTATACAACCTAGAGTACAAACTTGCATAATTGTTTTCCTCTAAAAATTCCCTTCAATTTGATATGTAACATGACTATGCTACCTAAATCTGAAAATTTTAAACTATTCCAAAACAACATTTTTTGAAATTTCCAAAATACATACCCTTGGATTTTTTTATAAAAATTATGTGTTGTCGAGTCAAACTGAATACATGCATGCAAAATTTCAAGATTGGTCTCAATGGGTTCTTGTATAAAATAATATTTTACTACCGCAATACACACTAGTGAGGTGAAAAGCAGACTATTTCTAGGCTATGAAGACTAAGGTAGGCCTATGTAATTCTCAGAAACTTAAATTATTATGTTAGCCTTTTTATGCAACATTACCCTCTTATTGTTTTTTAATTCATTAAATGATATAGTGTTGTTTTAACTTAATGTTCATGATTCTTTTAACTATGTATCAGAGGGAAGTGAACACATTTTAATCGGTAATATACGTGCTACAAGTTAAAGTTTTGAATAAAGCCACTCACCTTCAGCCTTAGTTGTAAACAGTGGGGATTATCTTTTTCTTGGTTTTTCAGTGTTATTTGTAATCATTTACAACAAGTTCGTTATACTAGAAATTGGTATATAAATAATTTCACTTGGGAAAAAGATCAACTTGTTGATATTTGCATGGATAGAACTGTATTTCTAATACTAATTGGTATTTACAAAGTTAACACACATGGTATTTATACAACTTAGTGTTTAGTGAGGTTAGGTGTAACATAATTTAAATGTGCTTCTTTTATGATCTTTTAAGATATTTTTCCAAAGCAAGAGAAGACAACTTAATTTCTTTAGCACTTAAAGTGTAGGTTCTTCCCGTAGCTGTTGTTGGATTCACTGTTTGTAAAAAGAGTATTTCCTGTGACATCTAATATATCTCTTAGTTGTGGATAGTAAAAAGACTGGGCTGGACCATTTGAGTGCAAAAAATTTATTCAGTACATGCCACTGTATTTTTCTTCAATGCATCCTAGCCACAGTGAGTCGTCATATGCTACTGTCACAAAACCAGCAGCAATATTTTCGATACGTTATATGTTATTTGGTTCAGTGTTGTCACATATTCAAGATACTCATCCAGACTAAAATGATAAGGCTTGACAGTAATGTGACTCTCTGTGCAGGGTTTATATGAGTGAAACTTTTGCGTTCCCACAATTGCTTTTGATTCACTAAACCGAGGAAGTAAGTATTCTTTGGTCAGTTCATAGTCCTCTGCTGTGCAATATTCAAAGTCAATGTTTTTTATGTTTTCAATGGCAAATGATTTGGGTGTTAAGGTTTGTCGGTCATATGGCCTTTGTAAGCTGGCTTTAGCAGTTAGCCGCTTAACAGTTCCGCCAAGGCCATCGGATGCACTCCTGCCATGAGACGTTGCAAAGAACTCCCACTCTGCCCCAACTTCAAAATCAGTTTTATGCAAACACAAATTAAGGAAGTTTTTCTTATTTTTATATTGTGCAGTGCTGCCATCAGAAAAGTATGTAATCTCTTTAAATGCAAAAGGCATGGTTTGCTTACATAGAAAGTGACTATATTATGTTTCAGGCAATCTGATATGAGGACATACTGCAGATGTTTTAGTTTTTCCTCCCATTTATAATATATGATGAAAGGGTGCAGTGTAGCTTAGGTGGTAGCCCAGTGGAACGACTGTATTTCATCTTGTACTACGAAAGAGTAGTTTTCTGCAAAATCACAGTTCACTACTACATGGCCTTCAGTTAAATTGTCCTTTATTTCGCTATAGTATTATTTCTGCTGGCTAGCTATAAATGAATGAGTTTTTACCTTCATTAGTGTATCCAAAAACTCATCCATAAAGTCATCAGTACTTTTTACTACAGTTTCCTCAAACACCTATATTCAGTTACCCACTTTTTGTAGGTAACTTCATCAATCATTTTGTCAGTGAACTTTGCATCAATAGATCTTTAAGTCTGGAGACACCAGGACATTCTTTACAAATATCCATAAAACATTCTTGTGATGGTGGGTTGCACATCATCTCAACTAAGCAGGAATAAGATTTCAAAGCAGTTTTATCTCCATCCAAAACAAAATTTTGCATCTTAGCATTCATCATTAGCTTAATGTTTTGGTGTAAGGTACACACACACAAACAGTATGTGTGCCACTTCTTCCAGCCAGGATACAGTTCCTTGGTCTTAATTCACAAAACTTGGAAAACCCAATTTTGTTTGCAGGGATCTTTTCCTTAAATAATCGGTATATTTCTTGCAAATTTGCCAACACTAGCCTCTTTTGAACCTGGATCTTTCCAGCTTTATTTCTTATGGTCACACAACCTTTTTTCCTTGGCATCATTCTACTAACATCGTCAGAATTGTAGAAGTCTTTTACACAGTTAACAATATTATCATTTAGTGTTCTTCCAGGTTTAGGATTAGGATTTGACAAAATTCCTCTTTCTTCTACTAACAGTTTTACTGCACGAGCCATGTAGTTTGTCACTCCAAATTCTTCTTCTATTTTCTGACAGCTCCAACTCATAGGTAAGATAGACAAAATCATCATGTTTTCACTTCTTTTTGTTGTTTGAGCAAACTTTTCTTTTAACTGTTGAATAATCTCAGATTCATCTTCGGAATGTTCAGTAATAACTTCTTCAGGGATCGATTCTGGTAGTAAGTTCTTTTCTAAGCTAGACTTGACCAAATAAAGTTTTTTCTTTGAATAGGTAGGCACAGCAAACTTTTTCTTCTTTAGTGGTGACTCACCAATGAGTTCCAGTGACTTGTTCAAATAGTCTATGGAAGATTGAGGATCAATAAAAGAATCGTTTAAATTTTTGCTACTGCAAGGTAAAACAACTTCAGTTTTGTGTCAGTGGACCGATGACCATAGTAGTCTGGTCCCTTTACTCCCACAAACCAACCAACCAATCTCTCTTAGCGAGGTTTCTATGGCTGCCGCCACCTAAGGCCTCTCGCCGCCACTGCTTCATTGACGTCGTCTTTCCAGCATCTCGCAGGACTACCGCGCTTTCTTCTTTGATGTGGAGTCCATTGCCATACCTGTTTTGGCCATCTTGTGTCTGGAGTATGCTGTAAGTGGCCATACCAGAGTAGGCGCTTCCTTTCTATGTGGTCTAGGATTGTGCTTTTGACATTCATAACCTCTCTGACCCTATCATTTCTAATATAGTCAAGTCTGGAGTATCCACAACTCCGTCTCCAGAAATCCATCTCGACAGCCAGCTGGCGATCTTTCTGCCTCTGAGTTAGTTCCCACAACTCTGCACCAAATGTTGTGATACTTACAATAATTGTGTGGGAGATGGTGTGTTTTGTTCTGTGTATTATGTTTTTGTTCCAGAGAATACGATTTAGTTTTTTTATCGCTCGCTTGCCTTGGCCTATTTTATTATTTACATCATCCATACTTCTACCATCGGACGACAGTGTCACTCCCAAGTATTTAAAATTATGACACCCTTTAACAGTATCAGAAACGAGCTGTAAGTCATTAACAGTATTTTCTCCCACTTTCAGATATTCTGTTTTAGATATGTTTATGACAAGACCCTATTTTTCATATTCTTCTTTTAATTTGCAGAGCATGTAATTTGCATCTTCCTCATCTCCAGCTACTAATACTTGGTCGTCAGAAAAAAATAGAGTGAACAAGCCCTTGTCATCTATAGGGACACCCATTCCTCCGCATTTCCTTTTCCATGATCTAGCAACAATAATCACCCAATTCTTCTGAGATGCCACTTCTGTAAGGTAACAAATTCTCCTATCAAAAAGTACAATTTAAATAACTACATTTCTATTATTTGGAACATTCTAGAAAAAATAAATATAGAAAATAATCGTATTTTATAATGTTTGATATATTACCACATACATGGCACGGCGTACACTAAGACTACACCGCTCTATACTAGATCACTTGGGCAACTTAACACTAAAACGCAGTACAATATAGAGCACTAAGAGTTTTTTTGCTATGCTTATTTCATACACATTTTAATGTAGGGTCAAGGCCCCACTTACGGCGACATGTTTTTAGGTTTTATCATGTTTAACTTGTAGGAAATGAAAATATAATACTTAATCTTACCTCCAATAAATTAAGTTTCTTCTGATGCTTTGTACAACATGTAGGGGGGGGGGGAAAAAAGCAGATTGTGTGTTGCTTAAAGAAAAACACAACATAACTCAACTTCTGCAACACAGATCTTTTCATTAAATGGTGACTTCAAACATGACAAAACAAAGAAATGTTTCTATAGACAATTGAATAGCACATTTCATATTGCTTATTATAATCTATGGTAGCACTGGCTGGTATTCTAAAGCAGCTTAAAATTGCACCAGTTACATTAAGGCATTAAGGTGGCCATAAGTGAGCTAGTGGCCAAATCTAGAGTCTTAGCCCTATATGAAAATCTCACGTTTTTTAATAATAAAAAGTGAATGTCGTATAAAATCTTAAGATTCTTAAGTTATTATTCTTTTATATATTTTATTCTCGCATTAAAATATCATTAATGAATTAACAACCAATAAGAGGGTAATGTTGCATAAACAGGCAAACGTAATAATTTAAGCTTGTTAGAATTACATAGGCCTCCCTTAGTATTCCTAGTCTAGATATAGTCTGCTTTTCACCTCACTAGTGTGTATTGCGATAGTAAAATATTATTTTATACAAGAACCCATTGAGATCCCATTTTGAAATTTTGCATGCATGTAGTCAGTTAGACTGGACAACACATACAATTGTATTTTGGAAATTTCAAAAATTGTTTTTTTTGGAATAGTTTAAAATTTTCAGATAAAGATAGCATAGCCACATTACATATCAAATTGAAGGGAATTTTTAGAGGAGAACAATGGTGCAAGCTTGAGCTCTCTATGTTGTATAGCTTTTGAGCTACAACATTTTAAAACAATCATCGATTGATCAAAAATAGAGATTTTTTTTATTTTTAAACCCTTGAAATTCAAAAACCAAAGGTTAGAAAAATTTCAAATTTCAAATTTAAACTAGTGTTAGTGGACTGTTAGTTGATTTGAGATGGATTGACCCAGTGGTGATAATGAGGAGTTTTCATTGCAATACTCTGATAGAGATATAATTTTAAGGGATTCTTCTGATGCTGACTTTTATATAGAAACTAACCCAGAAGAAATTCCTATTGTGCTGAAGGAAACATAGGTGAAAACAGATGATCTCAATCCTGATGACTTTGCTATACTGCAACACTTTTCTTTGATAAAAAATTAAATGGGAAGCATCAAAAATGTTCTATGCTATTGTAACTAAAAAAATTAACTTTAAGAACCTTTCAAGGGTGAATTTTTTTTGGAAAAGCTCCATACCATTGGGAAATGATTATTTAATCCCAGTTGTGGATAAGGAGGTGGATGTCCACATCTCAAATTAGTGGATGTTACACATTCACTTTTGCACTGAAAGAGTGAATTTTATAGTAAGCCAATATTGGGCTTCCTTCATGATGATCTTGGTATGAAAAGTACAAAACTAACTGTTTTCCACTTTTTCCATCATAATGTGTTGCAAGCAATGGGTAAGTCTAATAAAATTTTCTCGGGCTTCCAGTCGCATCAGGTGGTTAAAATCCCATGAGCTTTCAACCGAGCTCTCCTCAGTCATTATACAGTGGTAAGAATGGCTGCTGTGTCACCATGGCTTCGTCTTTATATAGCCACACTGCTTGCTGTGACATTACTAGTGATCTATTCCTCGCCATAAATGATAATGTTTTCATCCCGTGTCTGTCGCGCCCATTTTAACCTCGCGATGGCTGGGTCCCAGGCTGTGCTGAGCTGCAAACCACCTTCTTTGTTGATGGTGTTTTCAGCGGTTTTTATTTCAATAGCTTCTTTTATGACGCTATCCCAAAATCCCTTTGTGCTCATAATGACAGATGTTTTGTCGAATAAAATTTGGTGTCAATTTTCTAAAGCATGTTCTGCCACGGATGATTTTTCTGGATAGTGCAGGTGTAAGCACCTCTCGTGTTCCATCCGGCGTTGCTCCACAGTGCGTACTGTTTGGCTGACGTAGTAACAGCCACACTGACATGGTATCTTGTACACTCCAGGTGTTCTAAGCCCTAGATCATCCTTCACAGGCCTCATGAGCTGTCAAATTTTTGTTGGGTGTCTGAACACCAATGAAACATTATCTCTCTCCAGGAGCCGGCTAATCTTTCCTTATACTGCACCACAGAAAGGTAAAAACACAAGTTTCTTGCTTTCTTCTTTGGTGGTGTTCTCTTCTCTGTTGGTGTGTTTCTTGTGTATCACACCAGATATAGCTTGTGACACCTGTCCATGGCTGTACCCATTTTCCCAGATGACTTTTCAGAGGTGGCTCAGTTCTAGTGGCACACTTTCAACGTCTGAGACGACTTTAGCACGATGGACGAGGGTATTCAGAATGCCACATTTCTGTGCCGCGTGGTGGTGGCTGGGAGCGTACAGATACCAATCTGTGTGTGTCGGTTTCCTGTAGACACTGTGGGCCCATTGGTTTTCTGTGGAACAAGGACGTCAAGGAAGGGCAATGGACCATCTGTCTTGACTTCCATTGTAAACTTGATGTGGCCATGAATGCTGTTCAGGTGTTCTAACAATTCTCCCAGTTTTTCACGACCATGGGGCCAGATGATAAAAGTGTCAACAACATGATGGTAAAAGCAACTTGGCTTAGCTGGAGCCATGTCCAAGGCGATGTCTTCAAATTTTCCCATTAAAAGGTTGGCTATGGATGGAGCTAATGGGCTTCCCATTGCCATGCTGTCCAACTGGTCGAGACACTGGCCGCCGACCTGGAAGGTCAAGTGGAAGTGTCCGATTCCTGAAGATTTTGTAATTATTTTTGTTTTGTTTGTAATTTTTGTGTTTTGGGATCGTAATGTGTTTTTTTACTGTTATATTTAGTTTGTCCCCTTTCTAATACCAGCAATTTCCCGCGGTTGTCCCATTAATTTGATTGTATTTTTGGAAGGAGATGTTATTGTCTTATTTGTGTGTGTGTGTGTGTGTGTGTCGGACACTTCCGTAATCCCCAATAATCACATAGTGTACAAACCAATCAGTGAATAGCATGATCTTCACAAAGGCATTAAAAATCTCGGCATGGTACAGAAATGAGTACATTATTCAAATATGAAAGTATACAAGAAACTTGCAGTTCATGTTAAATAGCTCACTGAAAAAAGCTAAAACATTTATCTTCTAAATAGTTCTTTCTATTGTTTGCAAGAATCTTTTCGACAATGTACATTAATTAGTGAAATGTGTTTAATTTCACACATCCCTTTAAGAAAAGACTATATAAACTGGTATATCGATTGTTGACAATGATTTTTTATAATCTGCGTTGTTAGCCGAGTACCTCATACTTCTGTGATTGTAAGTATCATGACTATTTACATATGGTTATTATTGTAATGATCTGGCACGTTCTACATCCTAGCGATACACTCGACGCAAGGACCCATGAAACTCTGAAATAGATAAAGTACACGTATTCTAATGCCATTCACACATCAGTTGTCTCTTTAAGAATAATTCAAATTATTTCACTGAGACTGTCACGAGAATTCGTTGTGTAACTGCGTAACATGAAACATTGACCGACCAAAATTCACCTACAATTATTCCGTTTTCCTTATTATTTACTTGTGATCTTTATATTCAGTCCGCATAATTAGAAAATCATAATACATCTAGCTGTCAATGTGCATTTGCTGACATGTGAACCCTATATATAATTCCGGACGCGACACGGTTCTTTACACACCACTCTTTTTACGTGCCGGTGCTAGCGATAAATTGTTTCGACTGACTTAAAAATAGTGTCATCCAATTATCTTTTATAAGACTTGATGATATTAAAACCGTTGCGATTTTATTTCGTTCAAAAAATGATGTACGCTGGAGCTCTAGGGAAACAACCAGACCAATACGCAAAACGATGTCAAACCATATAGACACTCTTTCAATTTTAATTTACCTCTGAATCGTTCTGATCTTTGATCGCGATAGAGTTTTTCACTTTTTTTTTTTTTTTTTTTTTTTTATGTTTCACTACGCGGGCACCGTAAATGCACTTTAGCAGACACAATGACAGGAAGGGCGTTGTTTACAATACATGTTCAAAGACTATCATCGCAGATAGCAATGTGAAGCCGCGCTTCCAAACGCGTCTTTTGCTTCCAGAGGCCTTGAAAACTTGCACAGGCACGCCGACCACAGACAGATCGTCGACGCACATGCACCCAACCACAGTCCACGTAGTTTAAATACTTATACTACTGTCTAACACAGACTGTGCTTGCACTCCACTATATATTAGACTGTGTTATGCTCTATGTCACAATCGGTAAATTGACAATCCAACGGGGGAGGGTCTCGCGAAAGTAAAAGGCCTAGCTGCGTTGATATTTCGGATCGGGTACCGGCATCACGTATCTATCTGCTGTACACATATGGCTTCAGTAATAGGTGAACAGCTGGCGCGGAACTCTATGTCTGAGTGTAATACATTTGTATATTCATAGCTATAAAATTCGTGCAGTTTTCCTCATTTTTATCCCTCAAGTATCCACATACATCAAAGGAATTAGCGAGTATACTGAAGTGGTGATAATTACATTTCAAGTGTGCTTAAGAACTTTTACCACACTGACAGTAAAAGTGTGATTGGTATTTCTGTAACAAATGTTTGTGACACTGTTATAGAAGTAGACTCAAGATTATACAGTAGTCAATATTTTTGTGACTTACGTAGTGACGTTTACTAACATTGTGCATTAAATAATGAGAAACTTGTTATGGCATTGCAACTTTTCTCACAAAATTAATAAACGAGATCATACATATGCTAATGGCACATTGGGGATTACTTTATACAAATATTTGTAATCTAATTATTACTCGATGCCTATAAATGACTTAAATGTTGTATAGTTGTTCATCTAAACCAAGTAAACAACCTTCAAATTTCATCAACACCTTTTTATTAGCTCGTGGTGTATGACACAAATCTCTCAAATTTTTCTGAGCATGTGTGTCACTACTAATATGTTATATATCTATAAAAATTATACACACACATACACACACACAGATATATATATATATATATATATATATATATATATATATATATATATATATATATATATATCCCCATGAACCATGGACCTTGCCATTGGTGGGGAGGCTTGCATGCCTCAGCGATACAGATAGCCATACCGTAGGTGCAACCACAATGGAGAGGTATCTGTTGAGAGGCCAGACATACGTGTGGTTCCAGAAGAGAGGCAGCAGCCTTTTCAGTAGTTGCAGGAGCAACAGTCTGTATGATTGACTGATCTGGCCTTGTAACACTAACCAAAATGGCCTTGCTGTGCTGGTACTGCGAACGGCTGAAAGCAAGGGGAAACTACAGCCGTAATTTTTCCCGAGGGCATGCAGCTTTACTGTATGGTTAAAGGATGATGGCGTTCTCTTGGGTAAAATATTCCGGAGGTAAAGTAGTCCCCCATTTGGATCTCCGGGCGGGGACTACTCAAGAGGATGTCGTTATCAGGAGAAAGAAAACTGGCGTTCTACGGATCGGAGTGTGGAATGTTAGATCCCTTAATCAGGTAGGTAGGTTAGAAAATTTAAATAGGGAAATGGATAGGTTAAAGTTAGATATAGTGCGAATTAGTGAAGTGCGGTGGCAGGAGGAACAAGACTTCTGGTCAGGTGACTACAGGGTAATAAACACAAAATCAAATAGGGCAAATGCAGGAGTAGGTTTAATAATGAAACGGAAAATAGGAATGCAGGTAAGCTACTACAAACAGCATGGTGAACGCATTATTGTGGCCAAGATAGATACGAAGCCCACATCTACCACAGTAGTACTAGTTTATATGCTAACAAGCTCTGCAGATGACAAAGAAATTGAAGAAATGTATGATGAAATAAAAGAAATTATTCAGATAGTGAAGGGAGACGAAAATTTAATAGTCATGGGTAACTGGAATTCGTCAGTAGGAAAAGGGAGAGAAGGAAACGTAGTAGGTGAATATGGATTGGGGGTAAGAAATGAAAGAGGAAGCCACTTGGTAGAATTTTGCACAGAGCACAACTTAATCATAGCTAACACTTGGTTCAAGAATCATAAAAGAAAGTTGTATACATGGAAGAATCCTGGAGATACTGACAGGTTTCAGATAGATTATATAATGGTAAGACAGAGATTTACGAACCACGTTTTAAATTGCTGGGCATTTCCAGGGGCAGATGTGGCCTCTGACCACAATGAACTGTATGAACTGTGAACTATGAACTGTAGACTAAAACTGAAGAAACTCCAAAAAGGAGGGAATTTAAGGAGATGGGACCTGGATAAACTAAAAGAACCAGAGGTTGTACAGAGTTTCAGGGAGAGCATAAGGGAGCAATTGACAGGAATGGGGGAAAGAAATACAGTAGAAGAAGAATGGGTAGCTTTGAGGGATGAACTAGTGAAGGCAGGAGAGGATCAAGTAGGTAAAAAGACGAGGGCTACTAGAAATCCTTGGGTAACAGAAGAGATATTGAATTTAATTGATGAAAGGAGAAAATATAAAAATGCAGTAAATGAAGCAGGCAAAAAGGAATACAAACATCTCAAAAATGAGATCGAGAGGAAGTGCAAAATGGCTAAGCAGGGATGGCTAGAGGACAAATGTAAGGATGTAGAGGCTTATCTCACTAGGGGTAAGATAGATACTGCCTACAGGAAAATTAAAGAGACCTTTGAAGATGAAATGGGAGATACAATACTGTGTGAAGAGTTTGACAGAGCTCTGAAAGACCTGAGTCGAAACAAAGCCCCTGGAGTAGACAACATTCCATTAGAAGTACTGACAGCCTTGGGACAGCCAGTCCTGACGAAACTCTACCTTCTGGTGAGCAATATGTATGAGACAGGCGAAATACCCTCAGACTTTAAGAAGAATATAATAATTCCAATCCCAAAGAAAGCAGGTGTTGACAGATGTGAAAATTAACGAAATATCAGTTTAATAAGTCATAGCTGCAAAATACTAACGTGATTTCTTTACAGAGAAACGGAAAAACTGGTAGAAGCCGACCTTAGGGAAGATCAGTTTGGATTCCGTAGAAATATTGGAACACGTGAGGCAATACTAACCTTACGACTTATCTTAGAAGCTAGATTAAGGAAAGGCAAACCCACGTTTCTAGCATCTGTAGACTTAGAGAAAGCTTTTGACAATGTTGACTGGAATACGCTCTTTCAAATTCTGAAGATGGCAGGGGTAAAATACAGGGAACGAAAAGCTATTTACAATTTGTACAGAAACTAGATGGCAGTTATAAGAGTCGAGGGACATGAAAGGGAAGCAGTGGTTGGGAAGGGAGTGAGACTGGGTTGTAGCATCTCCCCGATGTTATTCAATCTCTATATTGAGCAAGCAGTGAAGGAATCAAAAGAAAAATTCGGCGTAGGTATTAAAATCCATGGAGAAGAAATAAAAACTTTGAGGTTCGCCGATGACATTGTAATTCTGTCAGAGTCAACAAAGGACTTGGAAGAGCAGTTGGACGGAATGGACAGTGTCTTGAAAGGATGATATAAGATGAACATCAACAAAAGCAAAACATGGATAATGGAATGTAGTAAAATTAAGATTGGTGATGCTGAGGGAATTAGATTAGGAAATGAGACATTTAAACTAGTAGATGAGTTTTGCTATTGGGGAGCAAAATAACTGATGATGATCGAAGTAGACAGGATATAAAATGTTGACTGGCAATGGAATGTAGTCGAATTAAGTCGGGTGATGCTGAGGGAATTAGATTAGGAAATGAGACACTTAAAGTAGTAAGAGGATATAAAATGTAGACTGGCAATGGCAAGGAAAGCATTTTTGAAGAACAGAAATTTGTTAACATCGAGTATAGATCTAAGTGTCAGGAAGTCGTTTCTGAAAGTATTTGTATTGAGTGTAGCTATGTATGGAAGTGAGACGTGGACGATAAATATTTTGGACAAGAAGAGAGTAGAAGCTTTCCAAATTTGGTGCTACAGAAGATTAGATGGGTAGATCTCATAACTAATGAGGAAGTATTGAATAGGAGTGGGGAGACGAGAAGTTTGTGGCACAACTTGACTCGAAGAAGGGATCGGTGGGTAGGACATGTTCTGAGGCATCAAGGGATCACCAGTTGAGTATTGGAGTGCAGCGTGGAGGGTAAAAATCGTAGAGGGAGACCAAGAGATGAATACACTAAGCAGATTCAGGATGTAGGTTGCAGTAGGTATAGGGAGATGAAGAGGCTTGCACAGGATAGAGTAGCTTGGAGAGCTGCATCAAACCAGTCTCAGGACTGAAGACCACAACAATATCCCTGAGAGAAAGTGTCATGCTCTAACAAAAGAAAAATTCACCTGATTAAAATCAGGTGAATTTTTCTTTTGTTAGAGCATGACACTTTCTCTCAGGGATATTGTCTTTTTTTATCACTTTTACTTATGTGCATAAGTAAATATGAAACGGGTTCTTGAAAAGCCACTGTTATTCATGTACCAACTTTAGATTTTGAACATGATGACTAAAATATAGTTGCCATTAACTGAATTGAATTAAAAGCAAGGCTAGAGAGAATTTCTATTGTTGATGAAACTTACTGAACTCATGGAATCAGTATAATTTAAAAAAATGAACTTTAACCTAAATTAATTGTGTGCTTCCTTTCAGCCCCGTCGACGGGACGAGGCTCTCCTCACTTGGCTTCGGGTAGGCCACAGCCCTATGACGCATGGCTTCCTACTCTGACGATAGGACCGCCAATGTGAGGTGCTTGTGGCGTCCAGGTCACTGTGCCCCAAGTTTTATTGGATTGCGTTTTATTTTCTGACCAGCAGGCCACTGCTGACTTGCCAGCTGACCTGCCATCTCTTTTAGGCAACACTCGGACGAATGTGGTTAAAGTTTTAAAGTTCTGTGCCATGTCAAATGTTTTTACAAAGATTTTAGGGAGTGGATCTTGATTTGCTCAGTGTGTGACAAGCTCGTCCGTATTTTATGTAAGTGGCCAGCCAATGACAATTTCTTGTGACATTCTTGTTGCTACGTTTTCCCTTTTCCTACTTTTTACTTTCTTATGTAGCATTTTCCTTTTTTTCCTGCTTTCTTTGCATGTGTGCTTCAGTTTTATTAGGTCTGTTCACATAAGTAAATTAATTATCTACTGCAATTTAAAAAGGTTCTTACAACGAGATCTGTGGCATTTACTGTTACTGTTAACACTCTGAAAAATAAATTAATACTTCGACATGTAATGGCCGACCAGAGGCTGCATCGGAAAATGAGCTTCCCGCAGGCCAAATTACTGAAAAAAATGCTTATTAAAAATAAGAGACTGATTTTACTACTCATGTGGTACAGGAAAGCAGCACACTGATAGCTAATGTTTTTATAGACCAAGATAAATTTAATCAAATAAAAATTTTTCCTGTTAAGAATGGTCTGTATGATCATGATGCACAGCTATTTACAGTATATGACATAGCTCCATACAGCGATGCAAAACAGTCCTCCAAAATAGTGTATTCAATTAATAATTTAACAATTGAAAATTTTAGATAAAGCTTGCAACAGTTAGACTGGGATGAGGTGTAGAGGGAACGTAGTGCTTATTTAAAATTTAACCTCTTTCATGGAACTGATGGCATTTCCAACAGAATACTAAAAGCTTGTTCCCAACAAATAAGTAGGATTCTTAGCTACATATGTAGTAGCTCAATGAAACAGGACATTTTTGCAGATTAACTGAAATACCATTTATTAAATCATTGTGCCAAAGTGGTGTCAACTAAAAAAGGACTTTCAATATGGCGGCCAAACTCCCCCAGACAAACTCCTCCCAGCATTCAATGCCTTACGAACATTTCCATTATTTACTGCACAATATCACTTCTGACAGCATTCTCAAAAATTCTTGAAAAAGTAATATATTCAAGACTAGCATCACACATTTGTAAAACCGAAGTACTAACAAAATATCAGTTCGGTTTTCAGAAAGGATTTTCAACCTAAAATGCTATATATGCTTTCACTGATCAAATATTAAGTGTACTAAATAACTGAACATCACCCATTGGTATATTTTGTGATCTCTCAAAGGCCTTTGATTGTGTGAATCATGAAATTCTTCTAGGTAAGCTTAAGTATTGTGGTATGAATGGGACAGTGCACAAATAGTTAAATTCTTATTTAACTAGAAGAATGCAGAAGGTTGAAATTAACAGTACAGGCAGTCTGCAAAAATTCGCAGTCCTCAAACTGGGGAGGTATCATTTATGGTGTCCCACAGGGTTCAGTCTTGGGTCTCTTATTGTTCTTAATATATTTTAATGGCTTGCCGCTCTATATTCATGAGGATGCAAAGCTAGTTCTTTTTGATAATGATATAAGAATAGTAAACACATCCAACAAACAAGAACCAGCTCAGGAAATTGTAAATAACGTCCTTCAGAGAATTTTTAAGTGGTTCTTGGCAAATGGACTATCACAAAATTTTGAGAAAACACAATTTATACAATTCTGTACAGTAAATGGCATAACACCGTTGATAAATATAGACTATGAGCAGAGGTCTGTTGCTAACGCAGAATATTCAAAATTTCTGGGTGTATGCATTGATGAGAAATTGAATTGGAAGAAACACATCGATGATCTGCTGAAATGATTAGGTTCAGTTACTTATGCTGTTAGGGTTACTGGAAATTTTGATGATAAACATATCAGTAAATTAGCATATGATGCCTATTTTCATTCGTTGCTTTCATATGACATCGTAGTTTGGGGCAATTCGTCATTAAGAGAGAATGTATTCATTGCATGAAAGTGTGTAATCTGGATAACAGCTGGGGCCAACCCAACATCACCTTGCAGACATTTATTTAAGTATCTTTGGATATGCACAGTACCTTCACAAAACATATATTCACTTATGAAATTTGTTATTAATAACCCATCCTAATTAAAAAATAGCAGCAGAGTGCATAGGTAGAACACTAGAAAAAAGTATGATCTTCACTATTTTAGGTTAAATCTAACTTTGGCACAGAAAGGGGTGAATTATGCTGCTACATAAATCTTTGGTCATTTACCAAATAGCATTAAAAGTCTGACAGATAGCCAACCAGCATTCAAAAACAAATTAAAAGAATTTCTGAATGACAGCTCCTTCTGCTCAATACATGAATTTTTGGATGCAAAGTAGCAATTTTAAAAAAATTAATTATTTAGTGTAAAGAAAACTCATGTTAAAGTAACACATTCCACATCATTACGAAATGTCATATTCATGGTATACAGAACAAGTATTCATGTAATATGAACACATTATAAGAGGATAGTTCAGAAAGTGAGTTCCAGTCTGATTTTTCTCCGTGACACTGCTATGATTGCAGCTACACTCATGCACAGTAGTATCTCTAGTTCAAGCAAAATAAAATGACGCCATTTCGAGCTTGGTCTGTGTTGTGTGTCATTAGTACTGGTTGTTTATAATGGCATCATTGACCAAAAACCCCACCGCATGTGAATTGACATCTGTGATCCGTTTTCTGAATGCAAAGTACTTTCAACTAAGTACATTGATCGACAGATCTGCGAGGTTTATGGAGAAAATGCAGTGAACACTTCAATGGTGAGAAGATCGAGCTGACAGTTTCAGGAATGGGGTGATCAAGTGCATGATGAAGAACTATGTGGACATCCACCTGTGATTTCTTATGAACTGGTTAGTGCAGTAGAAGAAATGATTAAAAGGAACCATACATTCATGATTAATGCTATTGCTTATCAGCTTTCACAAATATTACAAACAGTCATTTACGGGACTGTTACTGAAAAACTGGGATTTTATAAATTTTGCACATGCTGGGTGCCTAAATGTCTTAGTGAACAACACAAAAACAATGGATAGTTAGAGCAATTGATTTTTTGACATGTTACAATGATTATGGCGAGAAATTTTTATCTCAAATAGTCATGGAGGATGAAACTGGGGTGGCTTATGACACCCCTGAGACGAAATGGCAATCGATGGATTGGATACACACTTTGTGCTCAGGAAAGGTTAAATCCTAGCTGCTCTTGACACTCAAGAAATCGTGAGCATAGTATTTTGGGATAGATAAGGCATTTTAGTGTCTGATTGTTTACCCTTACGGGAAAGAGTCAATAAGGATGTTTACGTTGAGACGATTAAGAAATTGTCCCTAGCAGTACAGAACAAGCTAAGAGGAATGCACTCAAAAGGTGTGGTTTTCATTCACGACAACGCCCGTCTGCAGGCTGCGAATTTGAGTAAACAACTCCTTCAGAGCTTTGTCTGGGAGGCTTTTTTGTCCATCCTCTGTTCAGCCCTGACCTCTAACTAGCGATTTTCATCTCTTTCGGCATCTGAAGTCGTTTCTTGCGGGTAAGCGCTATAACAACGATGAAGAGGTAAAAGAAAATGTTACCAAATGGTTGACAACACAGGCGGCAACATTCCATGACGAAGATATACACAAACATATACCATACTACCACAAATACCTGGGAAATTACGGGTGCTACGTTGAAAAGTAGTGTAAGTGTTATAGATTTTTGTGAAATAAATTGGTTTCTTTATCTGTATTCGATTCCTTTTTTATTACCAAATGGAACTTACTTTCCAAACTATTCTTGTGTAACACTACCGAAAAGTATAACATACAGACACACAAAAATCTGCTGACAATATGTCCATCACAAATAAGCTAGTACCAGGTCCCTTCTTTGAGGAGGTGTATTGCAATGTACCTGAAACAGAAGAGACAGGAATGCAATTGCAGAAACATTCTTTTGCAAAGACAAACACAGGGTAGATGGAACATGTGATAACAGAATCATGAGAACTCTACAATTAATGAGAGCCTTATGTATCTGTAAACTAATGTGATCAGTTACATTGTAGAAACACTTATCAATAAGTAATTAATTAATAAGATGAAATTTTTTAAGTTGAAAAAAACATATTGTAGCAGTGTCTTTAGGGACATAGTTTTTCTTATATGTCAATACATTTTTTTATAACTGGAATGTATGGTTCATAATAAGAGTCAATTAAAGGTAAACTGTACAATTCACTACCAAAGCATGAAAAGTAAAACTTTCCATATAGACTATGAATCCTTATCTGGAGTTCAGAATGAAGTTTGGTATTCTGGTGCAAAAGTTTGTAACAGGTCGCTAGTAGACTTCAGACAGGGAACTGAAAATCACCAGATAAGCTGAATCAAAGCAAAAAATACCTCTCTGGCCATTCCTATTGCTTGTTAGAGTACATGGAGTTTAAAACATGTTAAATGTAAATATATTATTTATAACTTGCCACAATTAATGTTACATAATTGAGATAGTGTAGTGTACTTGTCTTCATAAAATGTTTCTTCAGGACAGTTTACACAGATCTGTGTGTGTCATGTTTTTTGATTAGAATAGATTAGATTACATTTACTTTCATACCAATTGATCCATAGTCAGGATGTCCTCCAGGATGTAGAACATTTCGGAAAAACAACAATACATAATAAATATTTACAACTCAAACACATAAGCTGATGTACCATTCCACAGGTCCCAAGTGGAATGATCATCATTTTTAATAAACACTATATGAAATAATCATTTTACAAATACTAATGCAGTGAATTTAAAATAATTTTTTTTAATTTATTTATAAGGTAATAAACGTGTAATACAACTACTATAATACTTATTTACAATGAACACATTAATGCACTGAAATGGTGCAGAAGTTAGATTGTAATCACACACACACACACACACACACACACACACACACAGGAGCTGGGCGACAATAAATCCTTTAGGCTTCTCTTAAACTGAATTTCATTGGTTGTTAAGCTTTTGATGGCTGCTGGCAAGTTATTGAAAATGTGTGTTCCTGAATAATGCACACCTTTTTGCACAGGACAAAGTGACTTTAAATCCTTGTGAAGATTATTCTTATTTCTAGTATTGATTCCATGAATTGAGCTGTTGGTTTGAAAAAGTGAAATATTTTTAATGACAAATTTCATTAAAGAATAAATATATTGGGAAGCATTCAGCTGATGCTAGATTGGACATTGCTGATGAAAATTTTATTTCCTTGTAACTTCTTCCTGTTGCCCAAATTGAAAAGTTGCTATCAACCATTCATGTGGTGAATTAAATGTTCTGAAACATATATTTTAACCTTTTGTATGAGGAGTTACAAGAGACAATATATGTCTCCATGTTCGTTTGTAACAGAACCTACCGATTCCATGTGTGCCCGAATGGTCTAAAATTTTTAAATTACTAGATTCGCCTGTAATCGAACATTTTAATGTTCGTAGCAGGGAAAGTATTCCTTTTTAACTACGAAACTAGTAATGTTTAGCTATTATAATAGCTATGTTTCCTGTCTTTGACGTTTAATATGTACAGAATAATGTTTTAAGTTACTGGAAAGAAAATTCTTCAACGCCTACAGAGCTACGAAAAACAAGCCGCTGCATTGCCGTTTTATGGCCGCGAAGCCGATCGCGTATCCTTGGAAAACAAACCATCTTGCTGGACTCTCTCTGTCTCTCCCTCCCTCTGTCCCTAGAAAACGAAACCCTTTTGCTCACTGATTTGAGTATTATCATTTGATTTGCGCTATGTAACTGGTACTATTTTCGCTGACTCTTAACAGTACATGATTTCTGATTTGCCCATGTGTAACCTACAGGTATATTGTTAATTTTATACAGCTATTTTTCTCTTGAACTTCTTGCCAAAGCACGATGAGGATAAAGTGGTTGGGTGTGCAATGGTTTCGACACACAACAAAGGATATTACACTGCATAATCACTTCACTGCGTACCTTGTATTAGACAAGTGCAGAAGTTCGTAGCGTTTTTTTTTTACATGTTGCTGTGGGTTTATTTATCGATTGTCATTTTTCAATTTGTAGTCGCTGTAGCTATTTGAGTTTACATACTATAATTTTGTCGTTTGGAGGTAGTGAGTAGAGCTGTGGATGCAAGAAAATGGAGTGTCAAGTGGAAAAATCGGAATATTTTCGACATATTCTTCTGTTTGAGTTGAATAAAGGAGTGACAGCAGTGGAAGCAGCCAGAAACAATTGCACCTTGTATGGAGATAATGCCACTGGACAGAACATGGCAAGAAAATTGTTTTACTCGTTTCAAGGAGGAGCATTTGACATTATTGACTGTCCAAATTCAGATAGACCTTCGCGTTTTATGTAGATCGTTTAATCCACAAATCCACAATGATCACGTCAGTGTATTCTAGAACACGCTAGTATGATGAACTGTGATCTTTCCATCGTCGTGCGACATCTGCATGCAATGGGGAGGTTCAAAAATCGGGTATATAGGTACCACATGCTCTAAGACAAAATCACAAAAAATTGTGACTGGCCATATGTGTACCTTTGCTTGCTCATCATCAGTTGGCTGGTGAACAACACCGATCAATCCTACCCTATATCATCATGGGTGTTGAGAAAAAGTTTCTTTATGCTAATATAAGGATACGAAACGAATGGTTAAGTCCAAAAAAAAACAGCAACTCCCTGTACAAAGACCTGTGCCCATACACAAAAGATAACGTGATGCATCTGATGGCACAGCGACGTTGTGGTGTGCTGTGCTTTGCTTCCCTGACGTATAACCATCACTGCTGACATTTATTGCCAAGAACTAAGGCGTGTTGCAGACGCAATGCAAGAACGACGATCAGGAAGACTGCCTGAAGTGTTGCTGCATGCATTCTGCTAAACTGACAAAAACACTGTACAGAAGTTCGGTTGGGAAGTCATTCTGCACCCACCTTATTAACCTGATCTTGTGCCCTCAGATTTCCACCTTTTCCGCTGTCTAGTGAACAACTTTCAAGGAACTTCCTTTAAGATGAAAATGTGTTCCGAACGTGGTTCGATGAGTTCCTTGCTTCAAAAACCAAGTGATTTATACAGTTGTAGAGTCGAAAAGTTACTCCAGCGTTGGGACACTTTTGTAAATGGTGAAGGAGAATATATTACTGATGACTAAATTTTGCAGTTATGTATCAATGAAAATTAAATGACTGAAAATGAAATGAAAGAAATCTCAAAATGTGAAGCATTAATTGAATTAACAAAGCGACCAGTTTGTTTTATATATAATAAAATTAATTTAAAGCTGTCTTTTTCAGCTAAATACTCTTATGACAATCATTCATTGTATCTGTTGATCTACTGTGGACGTGGGACAGCAGTTGGTCAAATGTTTAACAAAGAAAGTCTCCAAACAGGCATGCAAATTAAGAAGTTACTTTATTTTATTTTCGCTATCAGTTTCTTCAACTAATTATGCCATCTTCAGGCCCTATATATGTTGTTGTTGTTGTCTTCAGTCCTGAGACTGGTTTGATGCAGCTCTCCATGCTACTCTATCCTGTGCAAGCTGCTTCATCTCCCAGTACCTACTGCAACCTACATCCTTCTGAATCTGCTTAGTGTACTCATCTCTCGGTCTCCCTCTACGATTTTTACCCTCCACACTGCCCTCCAATGCTAAATTTGTGATCCCTTGATGCCTCAAAACATGTCCTACCAACCGATCCCTTCTTCTAGTCAAGTTGTGCCACAAACTTCTCTTCTCCCCAATCCTATTCAATACCTCCTCATTAGTTACGTGATCTATCCACCTTATCTTCAGTATTCTTCTGTAGCGCCACATTTCGAAAGCTTCTATTCTCTTCTTGTCCAAACTAGTTATCGTCCATGTTTCACTTCCATACACGGCTACACTCCAAACAAATACTTTCAGAAACGACTTCCTGATACATAAATCTATATTCGATGTTAACAAATTTCTCTTCTTCAGAAACGCTTTCCTTGCCATTGCCAGTCTACATTTTATATCCTCTCTACTTCGACCATCATCAGTTATTTTACTTCCTAAATAGCAAAACTCCTTTACTACTTGAAGTGTCTCATTTCCTAATCTAATTCCCTCAGCATCACCCAATTTAATTTGACTACATTCCATTATCCTCGTTTTGCTTTTGTTAATGTTCATCTTATATCCTCCTTTCAAGACACTGTCCATTCCGTTCAACTGCTCTTCCAAGTCCTTTGCCGTCTCTGACAGAATTACAATGTCATCGGCGAACCTCAAAGTTTTTACTTCGTCTCCATGAATTTTAATACCTACTCCAAATTTTTCTTTTGGTTCCTTTACTGCTTGCTCAATATACAGATTGAATAACATCGGGGAGAGGCTACAACCCTGTCTCACTCCTTTCCCAACCACTGCTTCCCTTTCATGCCCCTCGACTCTTATTACTGCCATCTGGTTTCTGTACAAATTATAAATAGCCTTTCGCTCCCTGTATTTTACCCCTGCCACCTTTAGAATTTGTAAAAGAGTATTCCAGTCAACATTGTCAAAAGCTTTCTCTAAGTCTACAAATGCTAGAAACGTAGGTTTGCCTTTTCTTAATCTTTCTTCTAAGATAAGTCGTAAGGTCAGTATTGCCTCACGTGTTCCAACATTTCGACGGAATCCAAACTGATCCTCCCGGAGGTCTGCATCCACCAGTTTTTCCATTCGTCTGTAAAGAATTCGCGTTAGTATTTTGCAGCCGTGGCTTATTAAACTGATAGTTCGGTAATTTTCACATCTGTCAGCACCTGCTTTCTTGAAGTCTGAGGGTATTTCGCCTGTCTCATACATCTTGCTCACCAGCTGGTAGAGTTTTGTCATGACTGGCTCTCCCAAGGCCGTCAGTAGTTCTAATGGAATGTTGTCTACTCCGGGGGCCTTGTTTCGACTCAGGTCTTTCAGTGCTCTGTCAAACTCTTCACGCAGTATCGTATCTCCCATTTCGTCTTCATCTACATCCTCTTCTATTTCCATAATATTGTCCTCAAGTACATCGCCCTTGTATAAGCCTTCTATATACTCCTTCCACCTTTCTGCCTTCCCTTCTTTGCTTAGAACTGGGCTGCCATATGAGCTCTTGATATTCATACACGTGGTTCTCTTCTCTCCAAAGGTCTCTTTAATTTTCCTGTAGGCAGTATCTATCTTACCCCTAGTGAGATAAGCTTCTACATCCTTACAATTGTCCTCTAGCCATCCCTGTTTAGCCATTTTGCACTTCCTGTCGATCTCATTTTTGAGACGTTTGTATTCCTTTTTGCCTGCTTCATTTACTGCATTTTTATATTTTCTCCTTTCATCAATTAAATTCAATATTTCTTCTGTTACCCAAGGATTTCTAGCAGCCCTCGTCTTTGTACCTACTTTATCCTCTGCTGCCTTCACTACTACATCCCTCAGAGCTACCCATTCTTCTTCTACTGTATTTCTTTCCCCTATTCCTGTCAATTGTTCCCTTATGCTCTCTCTGAAACTCTGTACAACCTCTGGTTCTTTCAGTTTATCCAGGTCCCATCTCCTTAATTTCTCACATTTTTGCAGTTTCTTCAGTTTTAATCTACAGGTCATAACCAATAGATTGTGGTCAGAGTCCACATCTGCCCCTGGAAATGTCTTACAACTTAAAACCTGGTTCCTAAATCTCTGTCTTACCATTATATAATCTATCTGATACCTTTTAGTATCTCCAGGGTTCTTCCACGTATACAACCTTCTTTCATGATTCTCTCAAAAACTGTCGATATTGGCATGCTGGGGCCATCTGTTTCTGGATGTCGTAGATTCTTACGAGCTTCCTTCAAAGACTTGACTGAGCTGCATTCAAGTCTTTGAAGGAAGCACTTAAGAATTCACAACATCCAGAAACAGATGGCCCCAGTATGTCAAATCGATAATTTTTAGCGAAAATAAAATAAAATAACTTTTCAATTTGCACCGCTGTTTGGCGAAATTATTTGGTACATGTCATGATTCTGGGAGCATTTTATATGATCTCTTGACCGTTTGGATTGATTCAGAATTATTTAAACAAAGTGACAAATATGTGAATTTCTAAGGGACCAAACTGCTGCGGTCATCGGTCCCTGGACTTACACACTACTTAAACTACCTTATGCTAAGAACAACACACACACACGCACACGCACACACACACACACACACACACACACACACACACACACACACACAACGAGGGAGGACTCGAACCTCCGACGGGAGGGGCTGTGCAGTCAGTGACATGGCGCTTCTAACTGCGTGGCCACCCCATGCGGCAAACACAGTGACAAAGAATATTTGTATTCATCGTACAAAGTAAGCTTTCATGGCAGGTAATGACATCATTTAAAACTGTCCAGACTAATAGACTGTGGTCGATGAATAAAACTTTCTCCTAACATTTCCCTCTCCAACTGCGGGAGACATCTTCAGAGGTCAAGTGGCGAACTGTTCGCCATTTGACCTCTGAAGATGTCTCCGACAATCTCAGAGGAAACGTCATTCATCGACCATGTACTGTTAGCCCAGAAGTTTTACGTGATGACATTCGGATTCAGTTTGTGACTTTAGGATAGTGAATTTTACATATACTTTTAAAGAACTGAATCTACTCAGTGGTTAGACAAGAAGTTGTTTTAATAAAACGTTTGCCTTGTTTACTGTAGCTGCTGCGGTGCTGTAGTTGTTGATTGCAGAATGATAATTGACTATGCTTTACATGTCCCCAGTGAGATGGAATTAATTACCATAGCGCTGCTTGCGGTAGCCATTTTCCTTGAAGTTGTGTTGGCTCCATATTCCACCATACATCAGTGTTTGATATTCTTGCATCCTAAAAATACGAATTTCTGGAGATGACTTTATGACACAAATACCACAACCACGCCAGGTTTCACTCGAGTGTGCATGGTTTTAGCACTCAAAGAAAGTTGAGGTCGCCAGACACGATGCAGTTACGTGCACACACATGGCTACCCTGCCTGCACCTGTTGTCTTTTAGTTTCTTTCCATCCTCACAGCGTCATTTAGTGCTAAGGTCATCTACACACAACAGAGTGGAACCCTAACTTTCTTATTTCCTTTGTTAAAAGTATTATAGAATATCAACTAATCTATGAACATTACAGTCGTTATAATTGCATACACCATTCATTATTATCAGATTTGCAAAGAACAGTATATTCGGCCACACGCCGAATACCAAGTATTCTGCTGGCTTTCTAGCCGAATATGTCAAAAACGGCCAGCGTGTGGCAGGAAAACGCGTATCGAAATGTATGTTTCCCACTCGTTTGTTCAATTGTACGCCGCGCTGTCCTGTGCGCTCAATTGTTACCGCGTTGCTTGCTTTGTTGACAAGGTTAGTTTGATACACACAATTAATACGTAAGCACAGTTTATCGTACTCTCGACATTGTTGAAAAAGTGAAATTGTGAAGGGGCTAACTAATAATATGGATTATGGCGTTTAACAAAATGGCCTGTATGGACACACTTGGAAGAGAATAATCCGAAAAGTGTTGTGTGTAAACTGTGCAAAAGAAAACTTTCTCATGGTGGTACAGGAAGGAAGGCGACTACATCAGGAATGATAAATCATTTGAAAAATTAACACAGCGACGAACATCGAAAGTTGCAGTCCATTTCCATAAGGGGTAAGAAATTACAGATCAAGATACAGATGTAAGTAAACCTTCGACATAAAAAAGTGACTTAATCTTGAAGAATATGTTGAAATACGCAAACAATGAGATATTAATGATGCCAAGGCTAAAAAATATCATCTCTTAATTGTCAAAATGATAGCACTTTACAGCGAGGCAGAAAATATAGTAGAAAGATCTGGTTTTAGAAGACTGACTATTAGCATTTTGTGGCGATATAAAATACCAAGCTGCCCTTACTTTTCAGACAAACTAATTCCAGTAATATATCATAAGGTGGTTGAGGGAATTAAAAGATTATTTTCAGGGAATGATTATATTTCCGTGACAGCTACATCTACATCTACATGGATACTCTGCAAATCACATTTAAGTGCCTGGCAGAGGGTTCATCGAATTACCTTCACAATTCTCTATCATTCCAATCTTGTATAGCACTCGGAAAGAACGAACACCTATATCTTTCCGTACGAGTCCTGATTTCCCTTATTTTATCGTGGTGATCGTTTCTTCCTATGCAGGTCTGAGTCAACAAATTATTTTCACAGGAGGAGGAAGTTGGTGAATGGAATTTCGTGAGAAGATTCCATCGCAACGAAAAACGCCTTTCTCTTAATGATGTCCTGCCCAAATTCTGTATCATTTCTGCGTCACTCTCCCATATTTCGCGAGAATATAAAACGTGCTGCCCTTCTTTGAACTTTTTCTGTGTAGTCTGTCAGTCCTATCTGCTAAGGATCGCACACCACACAGCAGTATTCTAAAAGAGGACGGCCAAACGTAGTGTAGGCAGTCTCCTTAGTAGATCTGTTAGATTGAATGACAATGCTTGTGTGAGTTGGAGGGAGAGTTTTGGCGGTTGGGCTATACCTTCTGGGGTGGGTACACCGAAACAATGATCGCGTTTATGAATGCAATATGATGAACGAGTCGAAACGGAACGTAGACTTATCAGCTATACCGTCAGTGTGAGAGATGAGTGTAAATGTAGAGGTCGTGAATCACATTCGGAATGTAATTTAGGGACTCTACACAATGCCAGTGAACTCTTCCGGTTTCCTTATGTTGTAGCTATCTTTTATTTAAAAGCATCCGGTGTGTGGCATGTTATGGTATCAGCCCTAAGAACATGATTTACACCGTGCAATGTCTAGTTTCCTGTGAAAGTCCGTGGATCAGAACTTCTTAATGTCAATTTAGAACCTGGCGCAGGCCTTGAAGTCATAGCAGAAAAACGAAATGTTTGGCAGTGTACAAAGCATGTTAGTAAACAGCATTTCAAACAACTAAACAGGACCACAGGGGGGCGTTTCTTGCGATTTACAGTATAGTACGTGGGATACGATCATTCTCCTAGAGTAGAGGTGATGAAACCTTAAACAACCCTCTGTAGTGTATCAATGCGCGTGTATTTAATAGGTTCATCCCACACAGGGAGCAGGAGCAATTTGTCAGGTAAATTCAGTGACGGACAAAGTATGCTGTTAGGAATGCTTGGAGAGCTGCACGCTGTGCTACTCTGGGAAGCATTGCGAAATCTCTCTCTCTCTCTCTCTCTCTCTCTCCGTGCTGGACCCCCAACGCAGCTTTGCGTAATCGCGCGAGTAATGGTGTCTATGTGCGTTCTATATCGGATGAAGTTGTTTGAGCTTCTTTAGTTGTTAATTGTTCTCTGTTGCAGGGTAGAGTATAACGATGATAGCATGTTGAGCTGATAGATTTGAATGGACGTGGATCTGTAGTACTTGTATATAGTTTCGGAACGCACCACAATGCCCGCATTTCCACCGAATGGTCAAAACACGGTCCTGTCGCACTAACTAACTCGGTTCGCTTTATTTCTAGACGGGTTTCAGAAGGTGGTGTATATGGCTTTGTCCGACGTCTGCTCAGTTCCGAGTTAAATGGGATAATCACATGCGCAAAGCTGTAGAAATCGAAGCATTTGCAAGATGTGTAGGGATTGACTAAGACCATGTTGGATTTTTACTGTAGCAGGTAGGTTCGAGAAAGGTTACTCGTTTCGAAATACGAGAGCGCCAGATATATGATTCACTTGTGGCTGTGATCCAGCGCAGGTATGTGGCTGAACGGACCTGATTCCAAATCGTAGACGTCATTTCCAGCGGATAGCGTAACACTAGGTATCGAGACGGGATACGTTACACATACTGGATAAATATCTACCGGCGTGAGGGAGTTGCAAATACCTGTCACATACCGCGTTCCTTAGCCGAATGACTTTCAAAATTCACCGATTTTATAACGAGGTTGCATGGTGGGCTACATGTTGGTCTGATAATACACATCCTACGATTATCATCTCGGTATTTGTCTGGACAAAAAACCATCTCATTCAGAGGCAATGTCGTACCTAGATTTATAAAGCAAGTATACAACTTTTAACATGTATACTAATGCACACCCCCTATAAACCATAGACCTTGCCGTTGGTGGGGAGGCTTGCGTGCCTCAGTGATACAGATGGCCGTACCGCAGGTGCAACCACAACGGAGAGGTATCTGTTGAGAGGCCAGTCAAACATGTGGTTCCTGAAGAGGGGCAGCAGCCTTTTCAGTACTTGCAGGGGCAACAGTCTGGATGATTGACTGATCTGACCTTGTAACATTAACCAAAACGGCCTTGCTGTGCTGGTACTGCGAACGGCTGAAAGCAAGGGGAAACTACAGCCGTAATTTTTTCCCGAGGACATGCAGCTTTACTGTATGACTAACTGATGATGGGGTCCTCTTGGTTAAAATATTCCGGAGGTAAAATAGTCCCCCATTTGGAGCTCCAGGCGGGGACTACGCAGGAGGACGTCGTTATCAGGAGAAAGAAAACTGGCGTTCTACAGATCGGAGCGTGGAATGTCAGATCCCTTAATCGGGCAGGTAGGTTAGAAAATTTAAAAAGGGAAATGGATAGGTTAAAGTTAGATATAGTGGGAATTAGTGAAGTTCGGTGGCAGGAGGAACAAGACTTCTGGTCAGGTGACTACAGGGTTATAAATACAAAATCAAATAGGGGTAATGCAGGAGTAGGTTTAATAATGAATAAAAAAAGGGGGTGCGGGTATGCTACTACAAACAGCACAGTGAATGCATTATTGTGACCAAGATAGACACAAAGCCCATGCCTACTACAGTAGTACAAGTTTATATGCCAACTATCTCTGCAGATGATGAAGAAATTGATGAAATGTATGATGAGATAAAAGAAATTATTCAGGTAGTGAAGGGATACGTAAATTTAATAGTCATGGGTGACTGGAATTCGTCCGTAGGAAAAGGGAGAGAAGGAAACATAGTGGGTGAATATGGTTTGGGGGTAAGAAATGAAAGAGGAAGCCGTCTGGTAAAATTTTGCACAGAGCATAACTTAATCATAGCTAACACTTGGTTCAAGAATCATAAAAGAAGGTTGTATACATGGAAGAATCCTGGAGATACTGAATGGTATCAGATAGATTATATAATGGTAGATTATATAATGGTAAGACAGAGATTTAGGAATCAGGTTTTAAATTGTAGGACTTTCCAGGGGCACATGTGGACTCTGACCACAATCTATTGGTTATGACCTATAGATTAAAACTGAAGAAACTGCAAAAAGGTGGGAATTTAAGAACATGGGATCTGGATAAGCTGAAAGAACCAGAGGTTGTACAGAGTTTCAAGGAGAGCATAAGGGAACAATTGACAGGAATTGGAAAGAAACACAGTAAAAGAAGAATGGGTAGCTCTGAGGGATGAAGTAGTGAAGGCAGCAGAGGATCAAGTAGGTAAAAAGACGAGGGCTGCTAGAAATCCTTGGGTAACAGAAGAAATATTGAATTTAATTGCTGAAAGGAGAAAGTATAAAAATGCAGTAAATATGAGATCGACAGGAAGTGCAAAATGGCTAAGCAGGGATGGCTGGAGGACAAATGTAAGGATGTAGAAGCTTATCTCACTAGGGGTAAGATAGAACTGCCTACAGGAAAATTAAAGAGACCTTTGGAGAGAAGAGAACCACTTGTATGAATATCAAGAACTCAGATGGCAACCCAGTTGTAAGCAAAGAAGGGAAGGCAGAAAGGTGGAAGGAGTATATAGAGGGTTTATACAAGGGCGATGTACTTGAGGACAATATTATGGAAATGGAAGAGGATGTAGATGAAGACGAAATGGGAGATAAGATACTGCGTGAAGAGTTTGACAGAGCACTGAAAGACCTGAGTCGAAACAAGGCCCTGGGAGTAGCCAACATTCCATTACAACTACTGACGGCCTTAGGAGAGCCAGTCATCACAAAACTCTACCAGCTGGTGAGAAATATGTATGAGACAGGCGAAGTACCCTCAGATTTCAAGAAGAATATAATAATTCCAATCCCAAAAAAAGCAGGTGCTGACAGACGTGAAAATTAGCGAACATTTTAATAAGTCACCGCTGCAAAATACTAACGCGAATTCTTTACAAACGAATGGAAAAACTGGTAGATGCGGACCTCGGGGAGGATCAGTTTGGATTCCGTAGAAATGTTGGAACCCGTGAGGCAATGCTGACCTTACGACTTATCTTAGAAGAAAGATTAAGGAAAGGCAAACCTACGTTTCTAGCATTTGTAGACTTGGAAAAAGCTTTTGACAATGTTGACTGGAATACTCTCTTTCAAATTCTGAAGGTGGCAGGGGTAAAATACAGGGAGCGAAAGGCTATTTACAATTTGTACAGAAACCAGATGGCAGTCATAAGAGTCGAGGGGCATGAAAGGGAAGCAGTGGTTGGTAAAGGAGTGAGACAGGGTTGTAGCCTCTCCCAGATGTTATTCAATCTGTATATTGAGCAAGCAGTAAAGGAAACAAAAGAAAAATTCGGAGTAGGTATTAAAATTCATGGAGAAGAAGTAAAAACTTTGAGGTTCGCCGATGACATTGTAATTCTGTCAGAGACAGCAAATGACCTGGAAGAGCAGTTGAACGGAATGGACAGTGTCTTGAAAGGAGGATATAAGATGAACATCAACAAAAGCAAAACGAGGATAATGGAATGTAGTCAAATTAAATCGGGTGATGCTGGGGGAATTAGATTAGGAAATGAGACACTTAAAGTAGTAAAGGAGTTTTGCTATTTGGGGAGCAAAATAACTGATGATGGTCGAAGTACAGAGGATATAAAATGTAGACCGGCAATGGCAAGGAAAGCGTTTCTGAAGAAGAGAAGTTTGTTAACATCGAATATAGATTTATGTATCAGGAAGTCGTTTCTGAAAGTGTTTGTATGGAGTGTAGCCGTGTATGGAAGTGAAACATGGACTATAACTAGTTTGGACAAGAAGAGAATAGAAGTTTTCGAAATGTGGTGCTACAGAAGAATGCTGAAAATAAGGTGGATAGATCACGTAACTAATGAGGAGGTATTGAATAGGATTGGGGAGGAGAGAAGTTTGTGGCACAACTTGACTAGAAGAAGGGATCGGTTGGTAGGACATGTCCTGAGGCATCAAGGGATCACAAATTTAGCATTGGAGGGCAGTGTGGAGGGTAAAAATCGTAGAGGGACACCAAGAGATGAATACACTAAGCAGATTCAGAAGGATGTAGGTTGCAGTAGGTACTGGGAGATGAAGAAGCCAGCACAGGACAGAGTAGCATGGAGAGCTGCATCAAACCAGTCTCAGGACTGAAGACCACAACAACAACTAATGCACACCTGTAGAATGGAAACTGCTTATGGCAGTAATATACAGTAGTTGTTGCGATTTGGGTTTTTTAACATCTGACCGACTAAGTCTATCTTTCTAAGACAGAGTGGTACCACTCACAAGAAAAACTTATTAGACATGTCGACAGATAGCTGATTTTCTCTCAGCATTATTTAGTGTCGTAGACACTGAGTTATTGACGAATTATCATACTTACTAGTAGTAGGAGATGGGTTATAGGTTCTCGTTTGAGCATCAGGCTTGTAAAGAATGTGTTTTTGGGAAGAAAATGACTATGTCCAGTTGTAAGGAGGGTATGGATTTCACTTGGAGTACTGTGACAGTAAAGGGAAGAGTATGTCAATTCATAAGAATGGTAGTGGTATTTCTATTTCCAGAGCTACTGCCGACAGCAGTGTGTATTTCCGATACTTCGCTCGTTGTCGAATGCTGTTCAATTGAGACCGTGATCGTAACGTTTAATTGTAAGTATAATGATAAAACACATACGTGACCAGTTTTTTCCTGTTAACGGCAGCAGCCGTCCAAATGCAGAGGCCCCTTGGAGTGTATGAATGTATCTCAGTTAACTTTGCCTTCCTCTAGACGACCGAATAGCGAACTAATACATAATGTGTGCTGGCTGGATGGAGGTGGGTATGGACCGTCATTATTCCCTCCCATGTAAATTGTTTGGTTGACTGCTTTTGAACATTTCGCGCCTTTATTTAATTGAGAGAAGATCGATTGTGGTGTGTGCATCTAGCATGCGGAAGACACGTTTGCCTGTTCTCTAGACATGGTAAAGACCTTAGTTGGCTTGTAAATCATAGGGGTGATTTGGAATCTGTTACATCACCGACATCGGTATTCGAGAGTGGAAGTATCAGCGTTGCACCTAGCTAATCTTTGGAGTTTATAGAGAAATAATTTCCAGTCTAAATCTTAGGAATTATGTTGCGCTAGCGATCGGTAGAATGATGCCTAGTACTTGATATCGAGAAGTACGGCGAAAATGGTATAATATTATGGTGAAAATATGTGTGTTCTTGTAATCCCCGAGTATGGAGATGTGCGTAGAAAAGCGAGCAAGCAAGGAAGCAGGTTCGGAGCAGAAACAGTAAAGCGATTGTGCCGAGGGGAAACGAGTTAACGTTAGTACACGTTAGTACACATTAGTGCACGTTAGTACACGTTTGTGTACGTTAATGTATGTGACACTCTTCTTTTGAAATATATCACTTGGAGTTCATTCTACCGTGTATCTGATGGATCTCAATATTCAATCTCCTGTCCTCAGTGGGAGAGCAGTGTAAGTGAGTAAGTCTTTCCATATTTGACGATACGTATGGCACTTTGCGAGGGTTCATTGTCGGTGCAATATGGTGATCAGTGTAAAATAAAGTCTCGTCTGCAAAAGGAAAAAAAGGCGGATGGTGCTTCAATATCGGAGGTAACAGTAATTCGATAGGTAAATTCGAGAAGAGCGAATAATAATGCTCGATTGATTCACATCCTTTGTGCTGGAGTATAGGAGCCTCTACATAGCGTTGAGGACGTTTGCGTATGTTGAGAGCAGGAAGGGTATCACGTTAGGTGCGCTGGGACGAGTGAATTCGATGTTATTTTCGTAAAAAGGTTCTGTTAGGTCAAGAATTTGCGTGCATACAAGCTGAGACATGAAGAAAGCGAGCGTTAACTATTTCTGGGACAATATAGAATTGCCGAGAGGTGGAGTTGACTGTTAATTTTCACAAAGCCATGTGATGTAAGAATAAGATTGAGAACATTTTAGATGGCAAGTCGCGACGCGGACGTTTCACGGGTACGCACGACTGAACGCAGGTCGCATGTTCCGTTAAGCCGTCAGCACACGGGCCGTGCATCCGAACATTGAGCGTGCCGAGTTTCTGACGTCATAGCGTGGAATAGCACGTTCGGGAGTCTTTCTGAACGAGCAGAGAAATACCTAGCATGTCAGATATTCTGAGCGTGCATGTGAGCGTTGACCAATGAGATGGCACAACGTCACCATCACACGCACGCCATCTCTCTTCAGTACAGAGTTGTGAGGCGCCATATTGGCATTCATTTCAAGCCTATACGTGTACATGCCGTTTCTGGGCATCAGAAAATTGGGAATCACTAGAAAACAAGTTGTTAACTGTGTGATTCGTTCCAATAAAATAATGAGAAACACCATATTCGTGAATTATTGTAACTTGTGTATTATGAGAGTATGCTATTTGAAGGCAGCGACACACTGAAGATTGCGATGCCACTACCCGAATTTACTGTATTAGTATTAGACCATGTGGCATTAAACTTCCGGAAAGCGGCTCTCGCGTGTAATAGGTTTGAATAGACACCCTATGGTGATCCAACTACTACACGGAATTTTTGGAATAAATAATGATAACGGCGCGTAATAAACTTATTTTTACGTCTATATTTGATTATTAGAAGCACTGATAATCTATTTGAAGTAACTCAACAGGAAGCACTTAATTCTGTATGTTTGATATTGCCTAGCAGGAGGACATTATTCATTTAAAACAATATCACAGCCTGAAATCGTTTCACAATACATAAACACACATGATAAACACTTGAACTTGTTTTAGGTTAATGTAAACTACACAAGCTGTAATTACTGAATTTAATGTTATTGAGATTGCATTGTGCTAAAGGCACAATGTTTACTGTGGTGGCAGCAATTTCCTTGAACGCTTAATTAAAGAGCAATATAGATCTGCTTGTCAATATAGTTACTGAAAACACTAATTGGGAATCACGTTGTTCGGACAGAACCGAGTAATTTTTTACTATGGCAATGTACTGAAAAGCCACCACATCGAGCTGGATAGTAATTAAGGTGGCACAGTACCTGGCGTCTTCCATCCGTTGCATGTAGCGGCGTCTGTTGGCAATTTCGGCGTTAATTCCGACTATTTTCTCTTGTAATATAGCTACGGCAATACTCATGCACTACAACTTTTCACTGATGTTGCAGCAGATATAAATCACTGGATATGGGGTAATAATGAGCTATTTCCTTTAAATAATTGATTACACTCGGGGAATGCAACTTAAACCACAAAATTATTATTGCCTCCAAACTTTACACACTGTAGAGAACTTGGTTTGACTATTGCACAAACTGATTCTCAAAATATAAATGTACTGGTAATGGCGTCGGTATAACAACCACTGTTCATAACAATACTCTTGTAAGATAACTTCTAGTCCGTTGCTACCGAAGTGAGCTCAGCAATGGACCTTATCAGTTATTGAAATCACAATACGCCGTTGTATGCGGCTACTGGTCCCTTCACACCTCGCTGTTGGCACAAGCAACTCGTCGCAATTAATACAGCACTGCACCACAGTCTAATATATACATTCGCGACACTCACTGCTGTGTAAGTTGTTACCATTTGACAGTTCAAGTGACACTAGCGCCCCTAGCGGTGAGAAAGCTCGCCTTCCTCTGACGGCAGATGCGACGTAAAAATAATGTTTGTTTTTAATTCGGTTTGTATGTAATTTACAAAATAGTTAGTATATTTTTGTGTCACAAGTGTTGGGAGAACAGCGAGAGACATAAATGATCGTGAAATATAAGTAAACAGAGCACAAACTATTGAATGAAGTGATATAAGCTGCAACATATTCTTGAAGAAATAATTAAGAAGTAGCAAACAATCGCACTTATTCCACTGAAAGTAAGAGAACACATACTGTATATCCCAAACATGAAATATATAGATGCTCTTCCTTGTGTAAAAATGAAGTGACATATCACTTTTCATTACGTTCTGATTTGCAGGAAGAATGCTTCCAAAAATACAACTTCCATCTTATTCTTTGTGGTATCAGGTTATCTCAACAAAAAGCATGACTGTTTTAAAACTTTATTATATCTCATTGATACATTTAACGAAAACGAATGAGTTAGTCCTAACACTTTAGCAACCAAGATGAGCCAGCTTCATATCTTTTTTATTTCTTCTCTTGCTCCTACAGACTAAGCCTTGATTCCTGAATTTAATGATGTAAAAGAGCGTCACTTTCACAAACAGTCTTATTATCAGAAGCTTGGTTTCAGCACAGCACCTAGGTGGAAAATTGGGGATGTCAATCACATGTTCACAAAGAAAGCACCACAATTACTTATGTTACCATATTCATCAAAAGTAGAAGTCATTTTAGTCTCACAATGAGTTAAAAATTCTTTGACACCTTCTGTACAAACAAATAGGCTTCCAAAGTTGCCTTCATAACTTTTAAAATGACAATAAAGTTCGTCATTTGCATCTAAGTCTTGGCTGCCATCTGCAAGTACTGTCCTACATTTATGACAGTCATGAATTGTAAGCAGTTTCTTTAATACGTAACCAAACACGTATCTCATGCTGTTTGCCTCTCCGAGGTCTGTTTGGACTTCCACATTTGGTAGTCTGACCACTGAACTCATGTCACTGATGTCCAACAATGGTGAAACAAGTAAGTTGGGCGCTGCTTTCATAGCCACTATTGTCTGACCCCACTTGATCCCCTCACAATTGGAGGTAGCTACACTGTAATTAATTTTCTTATTGAATGCTGCACAAAACTGTCGTGGTTATGGGTTGCTACAAAAACCACCTTTATGCCTTATCACAGAGAAAACGTTTTCCAGTGGATCTTAATTATTTTGCGCGTTAATAAATATAACTTGGTTCCATCCAAAACATCGTCACAAACATGTACAAAGTGCTTATGTTACCCAGAAGTCCATTAACACACTTAATCCTAGACGAAAAATCTTTCCCATCAATATCTACAAATTTCCTTGACTGTATCCATGGCTTCAGTGTCTTTGATATTTTCAAATGTCTTGAGGCACTTGTAATGCAGTTCCTTAAGGATACAGGCCATTTAACACTATATGCATTAAATATGTCAAAAATATCATTTACTTTTAGGCAAAAATCTGCAGTAGCAGTAGCAGATGATGATATGGTGCCACAAGTAACAACTGTCTCATTGCCTGCTGCTACTGTATGACTCAACACATGAACTGCAGTGCTTACCTTCATTTTTGAAAATGCTGGCAGTTGGACAGCTCTTTTAGTGAACTTGGGGGCCAACTTGTACTTCCTTTCACAATCACTTGAGTACAACTGACAAAAGTCCTTCCATGAAGCAGTGCCAGTCCATCCTTCATCTATTGTGTGGATAATGTTATACCTGAATAAATTATTACATATGCTTTTTATCAAATGTGGGGTGTCATAAAAGAGTAGATCTTACTCCCTTCGTGTACTAAGCATGGATTCAAATGGCCCTGAGCACTATGGGACTTAACATCTGTGGCCATCAGTCCACTAGAACTTAGAACTACTTAAACCTAACTAACCTAAGGATATCACACACATCCATGCCCGAGGCAGGATTCGAACCTGCGACCATAGCGGTCATCCGGTTCCAAACTGAAGTGCCTAGAAGCGCACGGCCACGCCGACCGGCACTAAGCATGGATTAACTGGTGTGATACCCAGACTGTGCCTCCACTCCACAAAATTCGAGCCTTGGTCCGTCACACATGTTTTTACAACCAAACCAATCTCTGTGAGTTTTTTGACAACTTCAAAAAATATGCGCATCATATGGGTGGCTCCTTTGGAGAAATAATATACTAACGGCAGTTTAAAATTTGAGAAGATGCCATTAATCATCATAATTAATTCAGTATTGGCAACCACAGATGTACATACGATACCCATGTCTTCAAATCCAATAACACGATCCCTGTAGCAATCATATATCAAATTTCCCATTAGTGACATCTCACCCATAGACTAACTAACAGTTATATCAGTTTCAGGTAACTGCTGCACTTTTTGCTTTAAAAGATAAAATATGTTATTATTTATCCCACAATTTATTTATATATCTTCCACATACCTTTGTAAGGTACGTACTGATGGAAGGCTAAAACAGTGTGATAAGAAACTGTATGTCTGAGTACTGTAATACAACAAATTAAATGCAAATAATTTAGTTTCATCTTCCCATCACGCACCACCACGTTTTCCATTCAATGGTAAACTGATTTGGCTTATCAATAAATCGAGAGCATCTTTTGTCAAGTACTTGGAACCAATACTTTTTAAAATGAGCTTTTCCTTTTGTACTTGTGTCCTGTGACGTTGTGGTTGCAGTGTATTCTTACGATGGGCACTTTCCTTGCCACATAGTAATTTTCTACGAAGTCTAATGATTTGCACGTTTTTACATTTAACACGATTTTACAACACGTAAATACACTCCTGGAAATTGAAATAAGAACACCGTGAATTCATTGTCCCAGGAAGGGGAAACTTTATTGACACATTCCTGGGGTCAGATACATCACATGATCACACTGACAGAACCACAGGCACATAGACACAGGCAACAGAGCATGCACAATGTCGGCACTAGTACAGTGTATATCCACCTTTCGCAGCAATGCAGGCTGCTATTCTCCCATGGAGACGATCGTAGAGATGCTGGATGTAGTCCTGTGGAACGGCTTGCCATGCCATTTCCAGCTGGCGCCTCAGTTGGATTAGCGTTCGTGCTAGACGTGCAGATCGCGTGAGACGACGCTTCATCCAGTCCCAAACATGCTCAATGGGGGACAGATCCGGAGATCTTGGTGGCCAGGGTAGTTGACTTACACCTTCTAGAGCACGTTGGGTGGCACGGGATACATGCGGACGTGCATTGTCCTGTTGGAACAGCAAGTTCCCTTGCCGGTCTAGGAATGGTAGAACGATGGGTTTGATGACGGTTTGGATGTACCGTGCACTATTCAGTGTCCCCTCGACGATCACCAGAGGTGTACGGCCAGTGTAGGAGATCGCTCCCCACACCATGATGCCGGGTGTTGGCCCTGTGTGCCTCGGTCGTATGCAGTCCAGATTGTGGCGCTCACCTGCACGGCGCCAAACACGCATACGACCATCATTGGCACCAAGGCAGAAGCGACTCTCATCGCTGAAGACGACACGTCTCCATTCGTCCCTCCATTCACTCCTGTCACGTCACCACTGGAGGCGGGCTGCACGAGGTTGGGGCGTGAGCGGAAGACGGCCTAACGGTGTGCGGGACCGTAGCCCAGCTTCATGGAGACGGTTGCGAATGTTCTTCGCCGATACCCCAAGAGCAACAGTGTCCCTAATTTGCTGGGAAGTGGCGGTGCGGTCCCCTACGGCACTGCGTGGGATCCTACGGTCTTGGCGTGCATCCGTGCGTCGCTGCGGTCCGGTGCCAGGTGGACGGGCACGTGCACCTTTCGCCGACCACTGGCGACAACATCGATGTACTGTGGAGACCTCACGCCCCACGTGTTGAGCAATTCGGCGGTACGTCCACCCGGCCTTTCGCATGCCCACTATACGCCCTCGCTCAAAGTCCGTCGACTGCACATACGGTTCACGTCCACGCTGTCGCGGCATGCTACCAGTGTTAAAGACTGCGATGGAGCTCCGTATGCCACGGCAAAATGGCTGACAGTGACGGTGGCGGTGCACAAATGCTGCGCAGCTAGCGCCATTCGACGGCCAACACCGTGGTTCCTGATGTGTCTGCTGTGCCGTGCGTGTGATCATTGCTTGTACAGCCCTCTTGCAGTGTCCGGAGCAAGTATGGTGGGTCTGACACATCGGTGTCAATGTGTTGTTTTTTCCATTTCCAGGAGTGTAATTTCACGTAATCTAAGCATTTCACCTTCAAAAGATGTCTGTGTTGCAAATTCCGTTGTCAGTGGTTTTATATACACTCCTGGAAATGGAAAAAAGAACACATTGCCACCGGTGTGTCAGACCCATCATACTTGCTCCGGACACTGCGAGAGGACTGTACAAGCAATGATCACACGCACGGCACAGCGGACACATCAGGAACCGCGGTGTTGGCCGTCGAATGGCGCTAGCTGCGCAGCATTTGTGCACCGCCGCCGTCAGTGTCAGCCAGTTTGCCGTGGCATACGGAGCTCCATCGCAGTCTTTAACACTGGTAGCATGCCGCGACAGCGTGGACGTGAACCGTATGTGCAGTTGACGGACTTTGAGCGAGGGCGTATAGTGGGCATGCGGGTGGCCGGGTGGACGTACCGCCGAATTGCTCAACACGTGGGGCGTGAGGTCTCCACAGTACATCGATGTTGTCGCCAGTGGTCGGCGGAAGGTGCACGTGCCCGTCCACCTGGCACCGGACCGCAGCGACGCACGGATGCACGGTAAAGACCGTAGGATCCTACGCAGTGCCGTAGGGGACCGCACCGTCACTTCCCAGCAAATTAGGGACACTGTTGCTCCTGGGGTATCGGCGAGGACCATTCGCAACCGTCTCCATGAAGTTGGGCTACGGTCCCGCACACCGTTAGGCCGTTTTCCGCTCACGCCCCAACATCGTGCAGCCCGCATCCAGTGGTGTCGCGACAGGCGTGAATGGAGGGACGAATGGAGACGTGTCGTCTTCAGCGATGAGAGTCGCTTCTGCCTTGGTGCCAATGATGGTCGTATGCGTGTTTGGCGCCGTGCAGGTGAGCGCCACAATCAGGACTGCATACGACCGAGGCACACAGGGCCAACACCCGGCATCATGGTGTGGGGAGCGATCTCCTACACTGGCCGTACACCTCTGGTGATCGTCGAGGGGACACTGAATAGTGCACGGTACATCCATACCGTCATCAAACCCATCGTTCTACCATTCCTAGACCGGCAAGGGAACTTGCTGTTCCAACAGGACAATGCACGTCCGCATGTATCCCGTGTCACCCAACGTGCTCTAGAAGGTGTAAGTCAACTACCCTGGCCACCAAGACCTCCGGATCTGTCCCCCATTGAGCATGTTTGGGACTGGATGAAACGTCGTCTCACGCGGTCTGCACGTCCAGCACGAACGCTGGTCCAACTGAGGCGCCGGGTGGAAATGGCATGGCAAGCCGTTCCATAGGACTACATCCAGCATCTCTACGATCGTCTCCATGGGAGAATAGCAGCCTGCATTGCTGCGAAAGGTGGATATACACTGTACTAGTGCCGACATTGTGCATGCTCTGTGGCCTGTGTCTATGTGCCTGTGGTTCTGTCAGTGTGATCATGTGATGTATCTGACCCCAGGAATGTGTCAATAAAGTTTCCCCTTCCTGGGACAATGAATTCACGGTGTTCTTATTTCAATTTCCAGGAGTGTATGTCTCTCGTCTAGGAACACTTGTGGTAGCTGTTTCTTCTGTGTCAGGAGACAGTTTTATTGTTTTTTCAGTAACACTTTCACGTTTGTATGGCAATTTTCTCTTCATCGTCACTAGTTGTGGCCTATTCGGCACGTCAAATAACGTAGGAACTGCATTCCATACCAATGTCTTCTTTACCGCGCTCATGAACTGGTTTGACTCGAAATGTAACACACTAAACTTCACGTTATTGTGCAAACAAAGGACATCTTTTTGCAGCAGTTCTTGTCTTCTACTATTAATTAACCATTTCTTGCTCCTAATAAGAAAAACAATTTCAGTGATTCAATACAGTTTAGAAAAAAATCGTAAATAAAGAGCGCTCTAATGTGATGTTTCATACCTCTCAGGGTCCTTAGGTAACCTGAAGAATGACAAATGTGGTGTCTTCTCCCTATTATTACTACAATTGATTGCGCTACATACGCTGCCTTGCGTAAAAACCATGTTAAAAAAGAATATAAACGGTACTGTTTACATTTACTGAAAAGCGTATTCAGCAGCGTAGTTTCTCCACCGATTGGGCGCTGTTGTCGCGGTGCATAACAAAAATCAGCGAGAGTGTCGCGGCTGTATATATTAGACTGTGATTGCACCATGCAGTGCCATGAACGTCAGAGCGGGAAACCGCACTATTTTGCAGCTCACAACCCATCTCTGTCGAAATACCGCGTCTTACAAGCCTTAGTGTCCATTTAGCTTGTAGCCATATGATAAGCGATGTCCATATCTGTTTTCAGCTCACTTCTAAATGGTCTGTTAGCAACGTTACCGTAGCACACACCGGCAGTCACTTTTACGCCACTTAACACTTGTTCTGCCTCAGAGCTACGCCGGCTTACTTCTACTCCCATTATTACACGCCAACCTGCTCCATTCTCGGGGATTTTCCCCACACCTAAACATTATTTTACATTACGCCAAGTTCTATATTTACAGTTAAACATACCATAGCATTACAATACTCAATTACAGTCATTTTCATATATTTAATTAATATTACATTTATATTTTTACTACACGTAACAATATTATTTAGTTTCATTCTTTTGTTATTTCTCTGTCAGAGTGCAGCACAAACCAGTCACTGTCTCCCACATAGCGTTCTTTCATTTAGCTGCTACCAGGCGGAAGCACTTCCGCTTTGTCTTCGTTGGCCCACAGATTGCATAAGCGTCCACTTTCTCTACCGTTGCACCTTGACTATGCCTGACATTCACTTGACGGCACGTTGTCACATTACAAGATCCACCCAAAACGCATTGTTCTTGGTACAATTTGTTGTAATTAAATTATAATTAGTAACATATCTCCAATTAAGGTTTTCAGCAAGTGCTAACATGCTATGATTGAGTGTAATCAGTCTGTTGTTGGTGTAGCGAAGTGAGTAGCGTCAGTGATCTGTGTGATAATTTGATGTTTGGGCGGTGGGTTCACGACTCGACAATTCTAAACTAACATTCTAAACTAACATTCGCCTTTTTATTGGGTTCTGATGCTTTATTATTAGTTTAATATAAGTATATACTATAATATTTGATGTTATGTAAATGTAAGTTCACATTCTTTTTGAGGGGTGTCTGTTCGATTGGCTTAATCTACAGGACACCTTGCGCTACATGTATGAAGATATTTTGCTCCTTTTTCTTTTACGCTTCGTAATTCACATGTTTCAAGGATTCTGCTACTGGATAGGAACAGTGATCTAGAAGACAGACCTTGGGGTTTTACTGAAATGTGGGAATGATGAAATAATGTTTATCTTATGTGGGGAAGTATTGGAAATTTGTATCGCACTGTTTGTAATGGAACTTTTATAAGCCTGTGTCCTTATTGATTGGACATGGTACTTTACTTTGCGTGGACGGTGGAGGATATGTGCGTTTTAATAGAGCTAACGTGGGAATTTTACGCTCGCCCGTTGAGTAAACAGTGTGATTTACGAACTAGAAACATCCCTCAACGGCCGCTGGAGAGCGTTGTGATCGCGTATACCACGTTGGGGCCCACGTACCGTATGCCCAAGTCGCATCGCTCCTGAGCGTTCAGCAGCACGTTGAACTTGGCACGCTCAACATTAACGTTTGACAGCATGGCCCGTGTGCCGACGGCCTTAGGGGGAACCTTCACATGCGTCAGGTGTCGGCTCGGGCTATGGCTCTGAGCACTATGGGACTTAACATCTATGGTCATCAGTCCCGTAGAACTTAGAACTACTTATACCTAACACAACACCCAGTCATCACGAGGCAGAGAAAATCCCTGACCCCGCCGGGAACCCGGGCGCGTGAAGCGAGAACGCTACCGCACGACCACGAGCTGCGGACTGTTGTCTCGGGGCTGTGATGGAGCGCGGTTCTGAACAGACGTCTGTGTGTGCTTTGACAGCTGACGGCCGCGTCGACCGTACATCCGATCGCACCATCATCGATGTCTAGCCGATAGGGATTTCTCAGGTGTTACATATGAACTGGGGTGCCGCCACCTCATGCTTGCAGAAGCTTGGCAGGGTCCCGTGCGCGGTTTGACATCTGAGGGATACGTCACTTATCGCTACCTCCTGTGTAGTCTAATGGACAGGGGGGCGGTGGACTGTGCTTGCGCGCGTTGATTGCATTATTTCGGGAGCGGGTCTGTAGGCGATGATATGCGCTATTAGGACAGTTTACGAGTACTTAGCGTGTCTACACATCACTGCGCTGTATTATTTAGCAGCAGTTTGTTCTCTGTACTGAAATTATTTCGGAAAATTGCGAGTTGTTTGCGTGTCTGCAGACTGTGTATTGTGAGGCCAAGCACATGAGGGTGAGTCCTTTGGGTGAATGTGATAAATAAACTCAATGGCTAAATAACATGTTCGAAAATAAATAGAGTGCACGCCTTCCTTACTCTGTTCAGCAGCCCAGCGCAGCCTGAGTCGTTTTCATGCCATTTTCCCCTCCAGACCACGATCTTGAATTACATCACATGAGGGATGACAACACCATCTGGTGGCATTAATGTGTACTAAGTCAGTTGGAGTCTAGATCTCGTGGTGGAGACACTGGTTGCAAAATAAAGATTTGTGTTCATATCTGTTTTCCCGCCATTTCGCCCCACCATCTTGGATGATGTTATGTGCTGTGCACGTTAGTACACGTTAGTGCACGTTAATGCACGTCAGTGCACGTTAGCCCGCCAACATGGGTCAGTAAGCGGACGTGTCGGTCGGTTGAGGATCGTGGTGTAGACTTTAACTATTTCCTTCCAAGTCCAGGTGGGTGTCGTATTCGCGAAAATTCATTCCAATTCCACAGTAGCGCACTCTGGTGGTGTGAATATGTACTAGGCCTCGTGGTGAACACATTGTATGCTGCCATCTTGAATAATGGTACATGCATAATCACCTGACGTTACGACAGCGCCCTCTAGCAGTGGCGATGTATACTAAGTCAGTTGGAGTCTGGAGCTCTTGGTGAATACACTTGATGTCGCGATCTTGGATTACGTCACAGATGAGAGCGCCATCTGGTGGTAGCGATGTGTTCTAAGTCAGTAGGAGTCCTGACCTTGAGGTGAACACACCTGCATAGAAGTGTTTAAATAAAGTCTTATGTCCAAGTCCTTTTCCCACGAATCCTTAGGAGGTGGTGGCGGTCTGGCGATTGAGGTTAGTACAATTGTCTTTTCTTTCGCGCCATTTTGTTAGCTTAGTAGACATGGGAATTGAATTTTGTTTACCAAGAAAATTAAAAGTTGGTGCCAGTTCGTAGGAAGAGGTGGCGGTCGAGTGATTTAGGTTAGTGGGGGTAGGCCAAGTGAGCTATTTTCTGGCGATTTTCTTTGCTTACTAGAGATAATAGCGGTGCGATGCATTATCCTGTTGGAAATCAAACTCAGTTCGTAAGAGGAGGTGGCAGCCGGATTACTTAGGTTAGTACAAGTGACCTATCTTCCCGCAATTTTCTTACGTTGGTAGTGAAAGCTGAAGTGACCTTTGTTTACTGCAAAAATGAAACTTGGCGTCAGTTCATAGGAGGAAGTGGCGGTCGGGGACTTAGGTTAGTGGAGGTAGGCCAAATGTTCTATCTTCCCGCCATTTTCTCTGCTTAGTAGAGATAACCAGAGTGTGATGCATTATCCTGTTTGAATTTGAACTTCCCGCCATTTTTTCTGAGGGAGGGGGGAGGGGTTAGGTTACTGGAGGTAGCTCAATTGACCTATCTTCCCGTCAAAATCCGCCATCTTGAATGACGTCACGCACTGTCGCCAAGTCTACATGACGCCATGCTGGATGATGTGATCGCAGCCATCTTGGATGCATCTGGCAACACTGGAATGTGGGGCGACACGTAGGTAGTCCCACTACTGTCGTTTACGAGATATCATATTTTGAAATGTTGAAACACCGACTCTTGTTTGTGCCATTCAACCTGCGTGGTTCCCAGGTACAATGTTATGGTTGCATACGGTGTGCTTGCGAGTTCCTCGAGAGCATTGTGACTTGCTAGTCAGTGTGTGACAGTCCAAGCAGTAGGTCGTGAGTGGACGATGAGATTTAACAATGGAGAAAAAGCTGACATACTCATGGTGTAGGGAGAGTATAGGAATAATGCAATTCGTTCTTGTACGGTTTGTGCGACTAGATATCCCAATATACATCAACCATCCTGGCAATTATTTAACAAATTCTTCAAGCAGTTATGTGAAAGTGGTACTGTGACATCTAAACAACATAACAGAAGGAAACAAGTGACGACATACGAGGGGGTTAATAACGTTCTTGCTGGTGTTATAGTTAATCCGCACATTAGATACCACGCAGTCAAGGATGTGGCATGAATCAGGCAAGTGTCTTATGCATTCTCCATAGACATAATTTCCATCCATATCACATCTCTCTCCATCAAGAGCGGCATGGAAGCAATTATGAGAATCATGTTAACTTCCATCTTCTGTACATGGGAACTGAGACAGGATACTCCAGATGTCAAATGTATCTTGTTTAGTGATGAAGCCACATTTACCAATCATGGGCAGTTGACAATACCGGTAGGCTTGGTCAGGTGGAACGTTGGCATCCATGGAGCACAAAGTGTGGTGTGGGAAAGTAATCATGAGATCATAGGCCCATTCTTCATAGACGAAATATTGAATGCACACAAGTATCCCAACCTCCTAACAGATCATCTTCCATGGCCGGCTAGTTTTGGGATTTGACGCCTGTAGACTATACCAACTACAATCGATGATATGCAACGACTTATTGCTGCAGCCTGCTTGAACACCTCCGCTGAAATATTAACACGTGTGCCGCAGTTGCCGGCCGGTGTGGCCGTGCGGTTCTAGGCGCTACAGTGTGGAGCCGAGACACCGCTACGGTCGCAGGGTCGAATCCTGCCTCGGGCATGGATGTGTGTGATGTCCTTAGATTAGTTAGGTTTAATTAGTTCTAAGTTCTAGGCGACTGATGACCTCAGAAGTGAAGTCGCATTGTGCTCAGAGCCATTTGAACCATTTTGTGCCGCAGTTGTTCCATACCAGATTGGAAGCATACATTGCCATTGTCGGTGGTCGTTTTGAACACATCCTGTGATGTTTAATTGTCTCGACACTGTCAGAATCCACTTAACTAGTGTATGAATTTGTGTTGTTCTCCAGTGTGTGCTATCACAGGTATTGTACAGGTGTTGGTGAGGGGACTTTTCAAAATACCACATCTCGTAACTGCACTAGAATCGTGCAATAAACGCCAGTGACATTCTAATTCATCCTACCTTTTGTCTGTTAATGTCAAAGGATACTGTTCTACTTAAAAAGCGTATGTTTGCACAAAAATACACGTTATAACTGTAAATACAATCTGTGGATTGGCTCTAAATACGAGCACCTGATTAACAGTCCACTTTGTAAAAACCGTACATGAATAGCACTTTCCATTTCCACAACGTTTACAGTGCAAGTTTTAGGTGATTCAGCGTGTATTGTCATAAGTTCTTTTGTGTTGTGTTTATTCCTTTTGTATGATAAACAGTCTGTGTAGTTGTGTTGTGTGTGATACTAGCTAGGTAAATGGTGGAGGTTGCTGTTAGTCGAGTGCATCACTTGTTGCGGCATTTGTCAAACGAAGTTACTTGGGCTGATATTCTGATCTCTGTTCTTGGTTGGTGCACCACTTGTCTGTAACCTGGGTTGAATCAGACTATTGTTTAACGATATATATATAATTTCGGTTGTTCCAATGTGATACGTGTACCTTTGTGAACTTATTATTTCTGAGAACGCACGCTGTTACAGCGTGATTACCTGTAAATACCACATTAATGCAATAAATGCTCAAAATGATGTCCGTCAACCTCAATGCATTTGGCAATACGTGTAACGACATTCCTCTCAACAGCGAGTAGTGTGCCTTCTGTAATGTTCGCACATGCATTGACAATGCGCTGACGCACGTTGTCAGGCGTTGTCGGTGGATCACGATAGCAAATATCCTTCAACTTTCCCCATAGAAAGAAATACGGGGCGTCAGATCCGGCAAATGTGCGGGCCATGGTATGGCGCTTCGCGACCAATTCACCTGTCATGAAATATGCTATTCAATACCGCTTCAACCGCACGCGAGCTATGTGCCGGACATTCATCATGTTGGAAGTTCATCGCCGTTCTGTCATGCAGTGAAACATCTTGTAGTAACATCGGTAGCGCCGGCCAGAGTGACCAAGCGGTTCGAGACGCTACAGTCTGGAACCGCGCGACCGCTACGGTCGCAGGTTCGAATCCTGCCTCGGGCATGGATGTGTGTGATGTCTTTAGGTTAGTTAGGTTTAAGTAGTTCTAATTTCTAGAGGACTGATGAACTCAGAAGTTAAGTCCCATAGCGCTCAGAGCTTTTTGAACCAAGTAACATCGGTAGAACATTACGTAGGCAATCAGCATACATTGCACCACTTAGATTGCCATCGATAAAATGGGGGCCAATTATCCTTCCTTCCACAATGCCGCACCCTACATTAACTCGCAAAGGTCGCTGATGTTCCACTTGTCGCAGCCATCATGTATTTTCCGTTGCCGAATAGTGCATATTATGTCGGTTTACGTTACTGCTATTGGCGAATGACTCTTCGTCGCTAAACAGAAAGCGTGCAAAAAATCTGTCGTCGACCTGTAATTTCTCTTTTGTCCAGTGGCAGAACTGTACACGACGTTCAAAGTCTTCGCCATGCAATTCCTGGTGCATAGAAATATGTTGATGTAGCATTCTCAACACCGACGTTTCTGAGATTCCCGTGTCTCGGGCACTTTGTCTGCTACTGACGTGCGGATTAGCCGCGACAGCAGCTAAAACACCTACTTGGGCATCATCATTTGTTGCAGGTCGTGGTTGACGTTTCACATGTGGGTGAACACTTCCTGTTTCCTTAAATAAAGTAACTATTCGGCGAACCGTCCGGACACTTGGATGATGTCGTCCAGGATACCGAGCAGCATACATAGCACACGTACGTTGGGCATTTTGATCACAATAGCCACACATCAACACGTTATCGACCTTTATCGCAATTGTTAAATGGTCCGTTTTAACACCGGTAATGTATCACGAAGCAAATACCGTCCGCACTGGTGGAATGTTACGTGATACCACGTACTTATACGTTTGTGACTATTACAGCGCCATCCATCACAAAGCGAAAAAAAGGTCCAAATAAAACATTCATATTTCTTTACGTGCTATACGAATATGTAATCAAAATATGGGTTACAATTTTTAAAAAAACGCAGTTGATATCTGTTTGACCTATAGCAGCGCTATCTAATGGGCCAGCCATAGCGCCATCTGGTTTCCCCCTTCAAGCTAGACTAGTGTCGTTCTTTGTAGTTTTTTCGTGAGATATTTGGCCCGGTCACTATCAATGGACCACCCTGTATATATACACTCCTGGAAATTGAAATAAGAACACCGTGAATTCATTGTCCCAGGAAGGGGAAACTTTATTGACACATTCCTGGGGTCAGATACATCACATGATCACACTGACAGAACCACAGGCACATAGACACAGGCAACAGAGGATGCACAATGTCGGCACTAGTACAGTGTATATCCACCATTCGCAGCAATGCAGGCTGCTATTCTCCCATGGAGACGATCGTAGAGATGCTGGATGTAGTCCTATGGAATGGCTTGCCATGCCATTTCCATCTGGCGCCTCAGTTGGACCAGCGTTCATGCTGGACGTGCAGACCGCGTGAGACGACGCTTCATCCAGTCCCAAACATGCTCAATGGGGGACAGATCCGGAGACCTTGCTGGCCAGGGTAGTTGACTTACACCTTCTAGAGCACGTTGGGTGGCACGGGATACATGCGGACGTGCATTGTCCTGTTGGAACAGCAAGTTCCCTTGCCGGTCTAGGAATGGTAGAACGATGGGTTCGATGACGGTTTGGATGTACCGTGCACTATTCAGTGTCCCCTCGACGATCACCAGAGGTGTACGGCCAGTGTAGGAGATCGCTCCCCACACCATGATGCCGGGTGTTGGCCCTGTGTGCCTCGGTCGTATGCAGTCCTGATTGTGGCGCTCACCTGCACGGCGCCAAACACGCATACGACCATCATTGGCACCAAGGCAGAAGCGACTCTCATCGCTGAAGACGACACGTCTCCATTCGTCCCTCCATTCACGCCTGTCGCGACACCACTGGAGGAGGGCTGCACGATGTTGGGGCGTGAGCGGAAGACGGCCTAACGGTGTGCGGTACCGTAGCCCAACTTCATGGAGACGGTTGCGAATGGTCCTCGCCGATACCCCAGGAGCAACAGTGTCCCTAATTTGCTGGGAAGTGGCGGTGCGGTCCCCTACGGCACTGCGTAGGATCCTACGGTCTTGGCGTGCATCCGTGCGTCGCTGCGGTCCGGTCCCAGGTCGACGGGCACGTGCACCTTTCGCCGACCACTGGCGACAACATCGATGTACTGTGGAGACCTCACGCCCCACGTGTTGAGCAATTCGGCGGTACGTCCACCCGGCCTCCCACATGCCCACTATACGCCCTCGCTCAAAGTCCGTCAACTGCACATACGGTTCACGTCCACGCTGTCGCAGCATTCTACCAGTGTTAAAGACTGCGATGGAGCTCCGTATGCCACGGCAAACTGGCTGACACTGACGGCGGCGGTGCACAAATGCTGCGCAGCTAGCGCCATTCGACGGCCAACACCGCGGTTCCTGATGTGTCCGCTGTGCCGTGCGTGTGATCATTGCTTGTACAGTCCTCTCGCAGTGTCCGGAGCAGGTATGGTGGGTCTGACACATCGGTGTCAATGTGTTCTTTTTTCCATTTCCAGGAGTGTATATCGAGTCCGACAGTTTTCTACCTCTAGATTTAATTACGCGTTCATGCTGGTTAGCATCAGCAACAGCAGCAGCAATCACACAGTCGAGAATTACCCTGTCACCTATTTCCTTCTGAGACGTATTCATCGTGCTTGTGGATGGCGTCGAACAATTTTATGATATCGTGGTTCGCTGCTCGTGGTCTCGCGGTACTGTTCTCGCTACCCGAGCACGGGGTCCCGGGTTCGATTTCCGGCGGGGTCTTGGATTTTCACCTGCCCCGAGATGACTGGGTGTTGTGTGGTCATCGTCATCGTCATCCCCATTACGGTCGGAGGAAGGCAACAGCAAACCACCTCCATTAGGATCTTGCCTAGCACGGAGATGTGGGCCTCCCGGATCGTTCCCCTGCGCTGTGTCATTAAGTCTTTTGCCCCTTTTCATATTTCGTCTTTTACGTGCTTTACTAAAGACTTAAGGATGTTTGTCTTGGCTGTCATGTCGAGAATTTGTCGGGGAACTGTTATTTCTTTTAAGATCAGCAACCTTTTCCTTTCCGCTACTAAGCTCTGAATAATTTCTTTATAGGGTTAATGTGTGGGTGAGTCTGTTCAAACGTACCAGTGGATGGTAGAGAAGTTCTTTCCCCTCGAGCTCAACCATACCAATCTGAGTCCATTCCATAGACGTCCAGTAACAAAGCATGCTGCTAAATCACCGCTTTTCTCGCTTTTTTATCTACTCCATTAGAAAGGGTTGCGTAACGGTTTTCTCCCCCTCCATCTAAAAAAAAAAAACGAAACTCCGTCTCCAGCTGCCGTCCGGCTGTTAAGTCATTCTTGCTGGGGCCGTCGAACAGGGAGCATATCTAGTGTTCGGAACATGGTCTCTTGGATGTTCAGATTGCTTTGTGCTGGCTGTACTACTGACTGACGCTTAGGAACCAATGCATTTACATCAAATTTCAGTAATCACTAACGTTTTGGTGAGAATCGTGTTTCGTTTTCGATTAAATTTCCGTGTATTACCTGGAACGGTGATTCTACTTTGTCCTTTGTCGGAGTGAGACCGGATGCCATCAGTGAAATCGTTTTGGTTTAATTCAGTATTCGCTTCACGCATTATAAATTGATGCATGGCACTTCGAGGGGAATTAATTCGTCGCAGCGAGTAATTTAAATGAGTAAAGTTTATCATGTGTAACGGATCTTGCAATTCGTATCCTGGTTGCTAGTAGTACAGATTTCACGTATCGCTATGATTTGATCGTCCTCGGCGATTTACCGTATTCATTCAGTCAGATTTCCGATCGGTTTACTGTGTTCTTAATACCATATGACGGTTAGGTCGAATTTGCTGTTTGTGTAGTTCTGTCCACCATTGTCTGCTGATAGTGATTTGTAGTTAGGAAATCTTACCACCAGAAAGACGTCAACCCACTGCGTGAAACGAACACCTATATCTTTGCTTCCAGTTTGACGTAATGAATTTTATCTGAAAGATTGTAATTTTACTGATGGGACCTGATCCTGTTGTTTGTTCCCAGTTACACTCTCCGATGGCATCATTAGAACGTTACTGAGACTGATGAATCCCTGTACGTATGCTAATATCTCCATCATGTCAAAAATTTATCAGATCAATGTTCCTTTTTGTGTTAGGAGCAACGGACTTGGGTTTTAGTCATATGTGATGCCCTGTAACAACGAGGTTCACCTTGTAATGGTATCGTATGCAGTAGTTAAATTTGGTTTTCCGTTTGTGTGATTCATGGATCGGTACCTTCAGCATTATTCTCTGTTCAATGATTCCCATGCACCATATCCCAATTCCCCCGTGTGGTATCGGCTGCCGTACAGCAGCCATAAACTCGGCGCGGCATGCTACAACACGCCTGGCACACAGCGAGTACCGCTGGCGCCGCACACGGTGTCAACAACTGGCGCAAGTGAACGCGTCGTCGCGGGGTTAGAGGCAGCGTACACACCACTATCGATACGGATTACCCTGGCGACGCTGCCCTTGCCACCAGAGTGAGCAACCGTATAAGGGCGCCATCTACCAACACTCTGATTGGCCGGACCTGCGGATTTAAGCGAGCTCCCTGTGCCTGTTTAACTACTTCGATCTTCGCCGATAACTGTGTTACTACGCGGCTGCTGGATTCACGACGATCGAACCGTACTGTGGCCTCCCTGGCTGGAAACTTGCGATGCGTCGGTATCGACTGGTTGGCAGGGGTTTGGACTTGTATTCTCTACTAGTGACATTGATTTCTCTTTGGCGCTACAGCCAGCGAAGTGTTGTCTAGTCGAACTTCAGTTTTGTTTTGATTGACAGAAGGTCAAATAAATTTGGTTATCACGGAATTTTTGTTGTGTTATAGTGCGGACATAACCCTCCGCAAGTGGGCTTTGTTGGTGACCAGACTGGTGAAGTGTATAAATTTCTATTTTTTTTCTTTTTTTTTCCAAGGGAACACTGAGAATCTGTAGTACACTGTGTCGTGTGCGGTGGTCTAATCTAATTGTTTAGCAGATATGATCTTCAATCATCTCTCAAATTCGGCTTTCCTTTGCAATCTGTATGCGCTCAAGAATTGGTGCAGCTTATTTCCCATAAGCCTGTCTGTCATGAAAATTTCTAAACAATATTGAGTTCAGTTACGAAATACAAATGCACAAAATGGTTAAAATGGCTCTGAGCACTAACGGACTTAATATGAGGTCATCAGTCACTTAGAACTACTTAATCATAAGGACATCACATACATCCATGCCCAAGGCAGGAGTCGAATCTGCGACCGTAACAGTCGCGTGGTTCCGGATTGAAGCGCCCACTTTTGATCTGTATTTTTCAAGAGTATGTGCCGCCTTTTAATTAGCGATGCTGTCAGGTGGGCATGACATTGACTGTTCCTGATATGCACATTACAGAGAGAGAGAGACAGAGAGCAATTATTTTTACTGTTATACAATGTTTGCTCTTATTATAGCACAGTGGCTGCCACTGCACGGTCTGATACATTCTTAGCTGATATGTGGTAGGCGATGGATTTATTCAGCAGTGCTATGTTGACTTATGATTGTATATCTTAGGTGAAGATAGATTTATTGTAAAGGACAGCAGTGATGAATATGATCTACATATTGAAAGGCGAGAGGAATAGATTTTAAATTTAATTTTTTTTTATTAAGACTGCGCAGCTAATTTGTCGGAATAGTTATTGTCAGCTAGTTAACTTTGTTCACTTGCTCTGAACTGAGAGAGAGAGAGAGAGAGAGAGAGAGAGAGAGAGAGAGAGAGAGAGAGAGACCACCCAACTTCCTTGAGTCGTGCACTTTGTTAAGCAAAGTATTGTTCAGACCAATGTGTGATCATGCGAAATTGTGCTGTCTTTTTGAATACGTAATTCATTCTAAAGTCTTTGTCTTAGAATATCATTTCATAGGAGTAGTTACCCTCCTCACCCCATTGTTTAAAGTAGGTTTATCAATACGCATTACACATTGCAGCTTGTGGTATTAAACAGTTTGAATACTGTTTGGAAACTTTATTTAAAAACAGAAATCTAGCTTAGCCACTGCCTACTTGCCGTTATGATTTCTTATCGAAATTCCATTTACCTGGTGTGTTGACAACATTTTTGCAGATTTATCATCTGCAGAAATGTTGTCAACACACCAGGTAAATGGAATTTTTGATTACGCCCAGATAACTGATCATTTAATTCAGAGATAAGTTGTATTAAGACAAGTACAGTTCAAATTAGGTTCTGTTAAGTCAAAGGTTAGCATACGAGTTTGTGGGCTCACAGTTTTGGTAATACGTAGACCTTTTTAATGAGTGGGAGGTAAATTTGGGCTAAATTTGAGAAGAAACACGTAGTGGGGGAACTTACAATGCATGTGAATTTCATAAAAATATAATATTGCTGTTGACACCGCTATATACCAGCAGTTGTTAAAGGGTCCAGGAGTTGTTCGTAGTGTCAAATTTGATTTCGCTTTGACGAATATTGATGTCCATGGTGACCAAAACTGGATAACTGTTCGTACAGTTAGTGTGGATGAGAGTAGTACTGCCGGAATTAGTGCGTTGCCAAACAACGTCTACAGGCTGTGGGGTCAGACTCTGGAGCTGCTAGGGTATCTGTTGTTAGTGACATGCGGCACATCTTCTAATATTTACGTTTCTGGCTTATGCCCCAGGAGTACAGGCCACCCACATAACAGTTAAGTGTTGCGGTCTTCGTCTTGCAGGCGCCTTCCATTTACGCTGATGTAGCATGTTCGATTAACCGGAGGCATAGTGATATGACTTGCCTAAACACGCCTCTTTACGTATGATAAGTTAGTTCCGTGTTCAGTAGATCATATTAAAATCGAAACTCATGATGTGCAACGTTTCCGCTGATTTAAAAGATTCCAGAAACAATTACAATATAAGTATTTACATATACAATCGCACATTCTGTACAGGGCGATTGTAAATTAATTTTTGCAGATTGAGAGGGCCCCCATTAAAAATGAGTGATTGTATGATAACGAAACTTACGTTGTTATAAGGACATGTGGAAGAGAAGTAAATAATAAACCGTTGAAAGAACCCATTTTAATTTGCACATGCGAGGGTACATTGTTAACTGTGCACCTTGTTTACGTTCCAAGATACAACAGACGTTGCTCAGTGTGAGACTACCTGCATTCACGACAGCCTGTAGCGTCACTAGATACCATTTCAAATTGCTCGTAGCACTTTTCAAATGGCAGACGAAGAAATGTCCAGCTGTCGTGACGCAGCTCGTACAATGGTTGAAGAGCGCACATTGCGTCCAGGATTCTAAACCATGGCAACAGTAGCTTCTTTAACAATTTGTGCCACGATTGGCCTCTCCCACGAACAATTCTCAAATCGCCAGTTACTTCGAACTTGCGAATCTTGTTCTTCAACCCCGGTGCGGAAAGAGGGCCGCTCCGTATTCCTTCAATGTCCCGATACTCGGTAAGAAGAGCAGCACTATTGCTGTTTTCATACAAGGCGTTTGCAAGTAAAGCCCTGCTCACCTCTTCCAGATCCATCTCGACTGTCTGCAAGTGTAATGCACGCTGATGCTCGTGTTTCAAAACTATGTCGTCGCACCAGTACCGGCGCCTAAAAAGATCAGAGATTAGAAGTTTGTGACGTGTAAGGGAGCTTAATGACGTCTCATTGGTACCAAATTTCACAATTCCGCCCAAGGCTACTGTGGACGTGTCACACGTTGGGAAGGTCGTCACACCCCATCTTGCTCACATTTCACCCCTTCTTTTGACGCCTTTGTGATGCAGTTCAGAACGGCGACACTCAGAATTGAAATCACGCAGTTCTCTTACGAGTGGCCGAGGTGAAGATTTCAGACCCACCGTAGCTCAAAATCGACACTGAAAGGTCTCAGGTGGTGGCATAATGGGCCTCAGTGGACCCATCCCTGCTCTTGGGCATTGATCCCGCACGTTTCGCGGTCGAAAACGACGGTAATAAGCGCGGTGCACTACAGGACGACAGCCTTGTAAACCTCTGACGCTGTTGACACCCTCAGAAGTTTCAGCCGCTCTCTAAGGACATTGTGGGGCTGCATCCCCATCGAATTGGATTGAGGAGTTCCTAGATAACGGAACGCAGCATGTCATTCTCAATGGAGAGAAATATTCCGAAGTAAGAGTGATTTCAAGTGTGCCGCAGGGGGGTGTCATAGGACCGTTGCTATTTACAATATACATTTCTGGAAATGGAAAAAAGAACACATTGACACCGGTGTGTCAGACCCACCAAACTTGCTCCGGACACTGCGAGAGGGCTGTACAAGCTATGATCACACGCACGGCACAGCGGACACACCAGGAACCGCGGTGTTGGCCGTCGAATGGCGCTAGCTGCGCAGCATTTGTGCACCGCCGCCGTCAGTGTCAGCCAGTTTGCCGTGGCATACGGAGCTCCATCGCAGTCTTCAACACTGGTAGAATGCCGCGACAGCGTGGACGTGAACCGTATGTGCAGTTGACGGACTTTGAGCGAGGGCGTATAGTGGGCATGCGGGAGGCCGGGTGGACGTACCGCCGAATTGCTCAACACGTGGGGCGTGAGGTCTCCACAGTACATTGATGTTGTCGCCAGTGGTCGGCGGAAGGTGCACGTGCCCGTCGACCTGGGACCGGACCGCAGCGACGCACGGATGCACGCCAAGACCGTAGGATCCTACGCAGTGCCGTAGGGGACCGCACAGCCACTTCCCAGCAAATTAGGGACACTGTTGTTCCTGGGGTATCGGCGAGGACCATTCGCAACCGTCTCTATGAAGCTGGGCTATGGTCCCGCACACCGTTAGGCCGTTTTCCGCTCACGCCCCAACATCGTGCAGCCCGCCTCCAGTTGTGTCGCGACAGGCGTGAATGAAAGGACGAATGGAGACGTGTAGACGTGTCGTCTTCGGCGATGAGTCGCTTCTGCCTTGGTGCCAATGATGGTCGTATGCGTGTTTGGCGCCGTGCAGGTGAGCGCCACAATCAGGACTGCATACGACCGAGGCACACAGGGCCAACACCCGGCATCATGGTGTGGGGAGCGATCTCCTACACTGGCCGTACACCTCTGGTGATCGTCGAGGGGACACTGAATAGTGCACGGTGCATCCAAACCGTCATCGAACCCATCGTTCTACCATTCTTAGACCGGCAAGGGAACTTGCTGTTCCAACAGGACAATGCACGTCCGCATGTATCCCGTGCCACCCAACGTGCTCTAGAAGGTGTAAGTCAACTACCCTGGCCAGCAAGATCTCCGGATCTGTCACCCATTGAGCATGTTTGGGACTGGATGAAGCGTTGTCTCACGCGGTCTGCACGTCCAGCACGAACGCTGGTCCAACTGAGGCGCCAGGTGGAAATGGCATGGCAAGCCGTTCCACAGGACTACATCCAGCATCTCTACGATCGTCTCCTTGGGAGAATAGCAGCCTGCATTGCTGCGAATGGTGGATATACACTGTACTAGTGCCGACATTGTGCATGCTCTGTTGCCTGTGTCTATGTGCCTGTGGTTCTGTCAGTGTGATCATGTGATGTATCTGACCCCAGGAATGTGTCAATAAAGTTTCCCCTTCCTGGGACAATGAATTCACGGTGTTCTTATTTCAATTTCCAGGAGTGTACATAAATGACCTGGTGGATGACATCGGAAGTTCACTGAGGCTTTTTGCAGATGATGCTGTGGTGTATCGGGAGGTTGTAACAATGGAAAAGTGTACTGAAATGCAGGAGGATCTGCAGCGAATTGACGCATGGTGCAGGCAATGACAATTGAATTTCAATGTAGGCAAGTGTAATGTGCTGCGAATACATGGAAAGATAGATCTCTTATCATTTAGCTTCAAAATAGCATGTCAACAACTGGAAGCAGTTAATTCCATAAATTATCTGGGAGTACGCATTAGGAGTGATTTAAAATGGAATGATCATATAAAATTGGTCGTTGGTAAAGCAGATACCAGACTGAGATTCATTGGAAGAATCCTAAGGAAATGCAATCCGAAAACAAAGGAAGTAGGTTACAGTACACTTGTTCGCCCACTGCTTGAATACTGCTCACCAGTGTGGGATCCGTACCAGATAGGGTTGATAGAAGAGATAGAGAAGATCCAACGGAGAGCAGCGTGCTTTGTTACAGGATCATTTAGTAATCGCGAAAGCGTTACGAAGATGATAAACTCCAGTGGAAGACTCTGCAGGAGAGGCGCTCAGTAGCTCGGAACGGGCTTTTGTTGAAGTTTCGAGAATATACATTCACCGAAGAGTCAAGCAGTATATATCTCGCGAAGAGACCATGAGGATAAAATCAGAGAGATTAGAGCCCACACAGAAGCATACCGACAATCCTTCTTTCCACGAACAATACGGGACTGGAATAGAAGGGAGAACCGATAGAGGTACTCAGGGTACCCTCCGCCACACACCGTCAGGTGGCTTGCGGAGTATGGATGTAGATGTAGAACGTGATCACATCACAAGCTGCGCTCTCGTGTACTGGCTGAAACCACTAGAGATTGTACAAAATCATTCTAAGAAGTTTCATCGTGGTCCGAAACAGTACAGAGTGATTATGCTTTCCCTGTATCACGCACTCCTGTGGTGCGATCATTAAGAGAGGCGACATTGACGCATGAGTTAAAAAACTGCAAGGGGTCCCTTTAATGCAACCCCAGTTCAGCAATACCATCGTTGGCAAACCTGAAATGCAGTCCTAGATGCCTACACCAAGGCGAATGGCATTGGATGGGGGTCAAGTGATTGCCTGCCTGCAGGCGCCAAGGGTTACATCGCGGGTATTCTCTGTAAAGGCACATTTTCAAAATTCTGTATAAATGTAGGCGGGTGCCACCGAGTGTGTTGTCGAACTGTCGTTGTTTCATACATATGTCAATGTCGCGGCCCACTGTAATCAGGCCATAGGAGGACGCAAAACAAGAGAGCTCGAAATACATAAGCACACTTTGTTGACTCGATTCACGTTTAAATTTCGTTGAACAGTTTTGAACGGTTCATAGTGGTTCCACCCTTTATAGAAGAGCAAAAACTACAGGCGCACGACATCCCAGAGAGCTGAGATGACATGCAGTGGGGTTGCAACTAGGGCTATTGATAAAATATATCGATATCAGAATAGCAATATCGACTACTGAGATCTTTATTTCATATTATTGTTTCCAATTTTTTGGTAAATATTTGAAATTGTAGTAGAACAAAATTTTACTTTCGTGATAAAGTCTTACAACTTTATGAGCTCCCTTCACACCTAGTCTTTCTCTTTGACTGTTTGAAACAAGTATAGATGGCACAAAGAAGTGCAAATCGAATAACAAGGTATCCGATGTGACGAAGTAGCTCACCAGTTGCGTCAAAAACCATTTTTAACGCAACTAGTGTGCTATTTCTTCACATCGGCGTTCTTCAAAAACAGTTGCTGAAACTGATGAACAAAAATCTAGGTTACAAGACTGGTCTTCGCTGTGAGCGGTGACGTGTGGGAGAAAATGGTGACTCAACGGCCGCTCGGGGCAATAAAAACAGAAACTGCGATGTTTAACTTCACCACGCAATTTTGACACTACGAGTGCTACGTCGCTGGTGTTTGGGGATTGAAAAAACTGGGAAGTCGAAATGAAGTGTTCCAGACAAATCAGAAATGTGACGAAACCGAGCCGGCCGTTGTGGCCGAGCGGTTCTAGGCGCTTCAGTCTGGAACCGCGCGACCGCTACGGTCGCAGGTTCGAATCCTGCCTCGGGCCTGGATGTGTGTGTGAGGTCCTTAGGTTAGTTAGGTTTAAGTAGTTCTAAGTTCTAGGCGACAGATGACTTCAGAAGTTAAGTCACATGGTGCTCAGAGCCATTTTGATTCGTTGACGCCCATTGTCACCTGCTGAGGTCGTTTTGTGTCGATTCTGAGTGGCAGTGTGTTTGAATTGTTTCCCTCGGCCACCCATACGAAAACCACGTTATTTAAACTCTGAGCGTCTCGGTTCTGAACTACATGGCGTCAAAAGATGGGGTGCAATGTGGGAAAGAGAGGATGTGATGAGCTTCCCATCGTGTAACGCGTCCACGATGGCGTTGGGCAGAATTGTGATGAAATTTGGTGCCAACGTGGCATCATTAACTCATCTTACACTTCATGTCACCTTCTAAGCTCTGGCCCCTTTCTTGTAAGTGCCGCCACTTGCTTTTCGAAGCGTCATCGAGATAGAGATTGAGGTCGCAGGGCGCCACGCGTTTCCACCATTACTGGGAGATTGGTGGCCCTTAGAGCCAATTTCCAACTTCTACATCGCTGTGGAAGACGAGTAATGGGTTTCGAAAAAGTGATCCTTCAATTGTGTTGCACCTTCAAACACCTTGACTAGCCAGTCGTACAAACTGTAACTTTTATTTCACTTTTTGAACTTCAATAAAGTGGATTATTTACAACAGAAGTTTCCACTAGAGCTGGCTGCAATGATGAGAGAACTGACTCATATTCTGGAGGATGGCACTTAACAACCCCATCGGGAAATCCAGGATACGATCTTCCCTTAATCGCTCAAGGAGAATACCGGGATTGGTCCTTTGAAAGTGTGTTCCGCCCTCGCCCCCTCCCCCGCCCCAATCTGACATTGCACTCAGTTTCAAATGACTCACTCCTCTACGGGCGCTGCAGTTTTCCGTCTATGATTAACAGAGGTAGAACGTGTGCAAAATACTGACCGAAAAAATGACAACATCAAAGAATTATTGCTCTAGAGTAAAGCAATTTCTGAAATACATTTGTCTGGGTGATATATTTAAGTGAGTAATATTGCAAGGTCACAGGTTAATATAAGCATCAGATAAGCCATTGCAAATGTGAAATGCTGGTACATTAGTAACCAGTGTAGCTGCCAGAGTATTTCACGCAAGCATGCAAACGTGCATGCATTGTGTTGCACAAGGATCAGATATCAGTTTGTGGGATGGACTTCCATGTCTGTTGCACTTTCTCGATCAATGTAGAGGCGGTTAATGCTGGTTGTGGATGACGCTGGAGTTGTCAACAGATGATGTCCCATATGCGTTCGATTGGAGACAGGTCTGGTGATCGAGTATGCCAAGGCTACATGTTCACACTCGCTGGACCATGTTGGGTTGCAATAGCGGTACGTGGGCGAGCGTTATCCTGTTAGAGAACACCCCTTAGAATGCTGTTAATGAATGACAGCACAACAGGCTGAATCACCAGACTGACGTACAAATCTGCGGGCAGGATGCGTGGGATAGCCACGAGAGTGCTCCTGCTGTCGTACGAAATCTCATCCCGGACGGTAACTGCGGGTGTAAGTCCAGTGTGTCTAGAAAGCAGAAGAGTTTGGTTCCAGGCCCTAGAGTGACCTTCTCCTAAACATCATATGGCCATCGCTGGCTCCGAGGTAGAACCAGGTCTCATCACAAAGAATAGCGCTCCAACGTACCCCCTCCATGAGCTCTAACTCGACACCACTGAAGTCGCATATGGCGGTCTTGACGCTAAAGGGCGTCTAATTCAATGGTGTCCTTGAAGTAACCGATTTGTAACAGTTCGTTGTGTTACTGTGGTGACACCTGCTGATCATATTGCTGCTGCAGATGCAGTGCGATGAGCCAGAGGCTTAATCCCAACACTATGGTCCTTCCTCTAAATTGTACCATGCGGCCATCCGGAGCTCTTCTCGTGACCACCGTTGCCAGCAGTCATGTACAGTGGTTACATTCCTATCAAGTATTTCTGCAGTATCGTAGAAGGAACATCCACCTTCTTGTAGCCTTATAACACAACCTCGTTCACTCAGTGAGGTATTGATAATGGCGTCTGTTACCTTACAGGCATTCTTGGCTTTGCCGCCGGGCGAGTCCTGCCCTGTTTTCTGAAGGGACAGCCGCTTTAATTCGATGTCGCCTGCTGAGCTGTGCGCTTCGTCTGCTAGGAGCAGGCTCAGTTATTAGTACACCGATTTTTCTTATTAGTTACTTGTTTATTTGTTAATCAAAATATCCACTGGTGTACTGCCGGTCTATAGTGTCCAACGGGCACAATATTTCGGCGATCAAACATGTCGCCATCATCCGGTGAACTGACGGACTGAGCTCCTGTGAACGTGCCGGCACGGAGATCCGTACGCTATGGCTGCTCAGGGGGAACTGGGTTCGGTCGCGGCGGTGGCCGATTTAAATACCCTCCGCCCGCGGCGCGCTCCCTCCGCCGTCCGCGCCCCGCGCCACGGTCTCGCGGTGGAACAGATTGCGACGGCGTCTGAGATGACGTCGGTGTGATGGCTCTGTCCGCCGTGGTCGTCACAACTATACGTTTGCTCGATTTACTCTTGATTAACCCAATCGCTGGTTCCCAAGCCTTGCTAAGATTATAGCCACAGTCACGGTTTATGAGGTCGTCATTGAGCGAATTTCGATGGCCTCTCTAACAACGCTGTCCCAGTATCTCGACGTCTGTACCAGAATCCTCGTGCGGTCATACTCCATAGCGTGATTTTCCGACAAACAATGTTCAGCGACCGCCGACTTGCTCGGATACATTAGTCGAGTGTGCCTCTGGTGTTCACGGCATCGATCCTCGACAGTACGCATCGTCTGACCAATATACGACTTGCCACATTGACACGGAATCTGGTACACGCCAGCCTTCCTCAAACCGAGGTCATCTTTGGCGCTCCCCACCAGTGCACGAGTTTTATTCGGAGGACAAAACACAGTTCTGACACGGTGTTTCTTCAGAATGCGGGCGATTTTCCCCGAGAGTGCGCCTGTGTATGGAATAAATGCAGTGCCTACCTCCTCCCTCGTGACTTCATCCATATCAACAGGTTGTGCTGCAGTGGTTGGGCGGAGAGCACGTTGGATCTGCCACTCTGAGTACCCATTTTTTCGAAACACAGTTCTCAGATGTTCCAATTCCTGGGGTAGACTCTCTGTGTCAGAGATAGTGCGCGCCCTATGTACTAGAGTTTTAAGTACCCCATTCCTCTGTGAAGGGTGGTGGCAGCTGTCTGCGTGCAAATACAGATCAGTGTGTGTTGTCTTTCGATACACCCCATGACCTAGGGTGCCGTCAGCCCTTCTCCTGACCAAGACGTCAAGGAAAGGTAATTTATCCTCCTTTTCACTGCAGCACAACCTGTTGATATGGATGAAGTCACGAGGGAGGAGGTAGGCACTGCATTTATTCCATACACAGGCGCACTCTCGGGGAAAATCGCCCGCATTCTGAAGAAACACCGTGTCAGAACTGTGTTTTGTCCTCCGAATAAAACTCGTGCACTGGTGGGGAGCGCCAAAGATGACCTCGGTTTGAGGAAGGCTGGCGTGTACCAGATTCCGTGTCAATGTGGCAAGTCGTATATTGGTCAGACGATGCGTACTGTCGAGGATCGATGCCGTGAACACCAGAGGCACACTCGACTAATGTATCCGAGCAAGTCGGCGGTCGCTGAACATTGTTTGTCGGAAAATCACGCTATGGAGTATGACCGCACGAGGATTCTGGTACAGACGTCGAGATACTGGGACAGCGTTGTTAGAGAGGCCATCGAAATTCGCTCAATGACGACCTCATAAACCGTGACTGTGGCTATAATCTTAGCAAGGCTTGGGAACCAGCGATTGGGTTAATCAAGAGTAAATCGAGCAAACGTATAGTTGTGACGACCACGGCGGACAGAGCCATCACACCGACGTCATCTCAGACGCCGTCGCAATCTGTTCCACCGCGAGACCGTGGCGCGGGGCGCGGACGGCGGAGGGAGCGCGCCGCGGGCGGAGGGTATTTAAATCGGCCACCGCCGTGACCGAACCCAGTTTCCCCTGAGCAGCCATAGCGTACGGATCTCCGTGCCGGCACGTTCACAGGAGCTCAGTCCGTCAGTTCACCTGATGATGGCGACATGTTTGATCGCCGAAATATTGTGCCCGTTGGACACTATAGACCGGCAGTACACCCGTGGATATTTTGATTATCAAATACGCCGGGAGAAACTCAAGAATGTTTATTTGTTGTTTGTACTGGGATGACCACTCACTGTACTTTCAGCTGTCCATCGTGTAACTGTTGAAACTGAAGGAGTAGACTCCTTACAAACTTTCACTAACTGTGAATAAAATTAAGTTTTCAATAAACTGCCCAAAACTAAGAATTTTACGACCGCGCAGAGTACTCTTGTCTATTTGAACGAAAAACACACAGTACCTCTACGTCAAGAATGTCTCACAGGGATTGCTTCCAAGATTAAACCGAGTGAGATAGCGCAATGGTTAGCACAGAGGACTCTGTTTCGTGAGGATGACTGCTCAAATCCCTCTCCAGCCGTCCTTATTTAGATTTTCCATGATTTCCCTAGGTCGCTTAACGCAAATGCAGGATGCTTCCTTTCTAAGGAGGTGCACCATCGGCGACGTGTAACCGCACTTTTGGCCTGATACTACACACTCTGGCCATCACCGTCTATATTCAGTGTGACAGTATTTGTCTGAAAAAAAACTTCATTGAGAGGTAATGCCATACATCGATTTATAAAGCCAGTATAACTTTTAAGATGGATACTCGTATGCACCTATAAAATCAAGAGCGCTTGTGATGGTAATATGATTGTCTTTTAACATCTCTCTAAGATCCATTGGTGCCACTCACAAAAAAACTTATGAGACATGCCCATCCATCGTTGATTTTCGGTCAATATTATTTCATATTTCCAGCTAAAATGGTTGGTTCAAATGGCTCTGTGAACTATGGGACTTAACATCTGAAGTCATCAGTCCCTAGAACTTAGAACTACTTGAACCTAACTAACATAAGGACACCACACCCAAGGCAGGAGTCGAATCTGCGACCGTAACGGTTGCACGGTTGCAGACTGAAGCGCCTAGTACCGCTCGGCCACAACGACCAACGTATCGCCCGCAATCAGTTATTGACGAAGTATTATAGTTAGTAGCAGGGTTTGTGTGATAGGTTCACCTTGAGCATCAGGCAGATAAAGTATGTGTTTGTGTTCCGACGTACCAAAGGAAATGACTATGTCCAGTCATAAGGAAGGTATGGATTTGACATTGAATACTGTGATAGCAAAGGGGAGAGTATACCAAGTCATAAGAATGGTACAGATATTTCTATTTCCAGAGCCACAGCCGTCAGCAGGGTGTATTTCTGGTACTTCGTTCGTTGTCGAATGTCATTCAACTGAGACCACAATCGTAACACTTAATTATAATTGTAGCGATCAAATGTATTTGTGACCGATTTACTAGGATGATGATTCTGCCTGTGTGTGCATGGAGTGCAGCTCCAGTGGCCTGTGGCGGGAATGATTCACTTTTTCTGTTAACAGTAGGAGCTATATGAATGGAGAGACCTGTTGGGATGCAAGCTGACTTAACTGTTTCGTCCTCTACACAGCCGAATAGCAAACTAGTACTTGGTATGTGTTGGACAGCTTTCGTGATCGCGTGGAAATCTGAGACGATTCAATATGGACGTGTGTTTGCACTGGACCATTATTCCGTCTCATGTGAATTGCTGGTTGACTGCTTCTGCACATTTCACACCTTTATTTAGTTGAGGGAACAGTGATTGTGTAATATGGTAATCTGTACAAAATAATTTTTTGCTGCTCAAAGCCTCATCTGCAGACAGAGAGAAAAGGTGGATGGTGCTTCCACACCAGCGGCATCAGTAATCCGGCGGGTAAATTCAATAACAGCCAATAATAATGCTCCATTCATTCATAAGATATCCTTTGTGCTGGGATGTAGTAGCCTTTACATAGCGGTGACAACGTTTCCGTTTCAGAGATGTTTGTTTAAAACAGGATTTAACGCTTTCCAGGAAGTGTAACATGTGATGGATGGGGTGCCACGTTAGGACCATAAGGAGGAATGCATTCGGCGTTATTCTGCTCTATTTTCGAAAACATGTTCTGTTAGGACGAGAATATGTATGCAGACAAGCTGAGAGATCACAAAGGCTCCTACAAATAGGACCGTTAACTATTTCTGGGACATTATACAATTTCCGAGAGATTGAGTTGGCTCTTATTTTACACAGCCACGTGACATCAATATAACATTGAGAACCTCTTAGATGTGCTTGTGATAGCGTGTAGCTACACAAGCATTTCAAGGCGATGTCAGCAATACTTGGCTGGTGCACGCTAGACTCAGCTTGCATGTCCCATTAGGGTCACGAGGGAGAAAACAGTGTTATTTTAGAACAGATTTCTATAGCGTGACCAGTGACATCAGTATCCAGAGGTAGAGAGGTATCGCGCCAGCTATGGTAAACACGTGTGCCCAGAGGCATCTTGTATATGGGACTGGAGTGAGCGTGTTGCCTGGCGTGTGTGTCTAAGAGTTCTGTAGGGGAGCAGTTCACTGATACGTCGCTGACTGTAGTTCGAAAGTGTTTTTTATGTGCACTGAGTGTTTGTGCAGTGCATTATTTTACGCAGTGTAAGCGTTGTGACCGTGTTGGCAGAGCGTTATATATGCGTTATTTCAGCGATTTACGAGTTGTTTTCACGTCTGTCGCATTATTTTGTGAAAGGTCTATAGGCTGTGTAATGCGTGATTGCGACAGTTGACGATTAGCAAACGTGTTTGCAGAGGCTTTTACATGCATTATTTCGACAATTTAAGAGTTATTTGTGTCTCTGTACATCAGTGCACTGCATTATTTCGGTGATTTACGAGTAGTATGCAGGTCTGTAGACTGTGAATTGAGCCCCCAAGCACGTCAGAGCGTGTGTTTTGTGTCAGTGAGATAAATAAACTGCGTGAAATCCTTCCCTAAATAAATTGTTCAAAAATAAAGTATACTCCTTCCTCTGTCCAGCAGCCCAGCACAGGTTGAGTGATTTTTCCCACCATTTTCCCCCAGACTGCCATGGGATGAAAGCATACTTTGGTGGCAGTACTGTCACTTGGACTCCGGACCTTGTGGTGGATACACTGGATGGACCTACTGCCTCAAATTGTTTGGATAAAGACTGAAAAAAAAATTTCGCCGATCCTATCCACCAGCCCAGTAAAGGCTGAGTACTTTTCCCGCCATTTCTCCTCCCAAGACCGCCATCCTGGATTACATCGTGGGAGGGACGATAGTGCCCTCTGGTGCACTACTGTGTACTAGGACAGTTGGACTCTAGACCCCATGGTGAACTCACTGGATGGAGCTACTGCCTCAAATTCTTTAAATAAAGAGTGAAAATAAAGGCGTCTGTCCATCCTCTCTAGGACAGACTGAGTCCTTTTCCTGCCAATTCCTAGGAAAGGTGGCTGTCGGATGAGTTAGGTTAGTGGAGATAGTCAAGGTGAGCTATTTTCCTGCTATTTTCTTAGATTAGTAGAGGTAGCCTTGATGTGTTGCATTGTTATGCTGGAATTTGAACTTCCCACCATTGGGGAAGGGGAGGGGAAGGGTTTAGGTTAGTGGAGGTAGCCCAACTGACCTATTTTCCCGCCAAAGTTTGAACTTCCCACCATGACGTCATTGCAATATCGCTATATCTATCACCGCAATCTTGGATCCGCCATCTGGAATAAATTTGGCAACAATGGAGAGCGGTGCGATGCTCTCTTTGCTCCACTACTGACAGGGTGTCATCATTTCGAACGTGAGTCAAAAAGGCAGTCACCAGTGGAAGAGCGCAGGGTCGCCGCCACCTAAAATATCTAAGGCCATCCACACATGTGCGGGAAAGAATAGGCCTAATCTTCTTCTTTGATCAATAGAGCCCCCTACCCTATCGAATTCCTGGAGCATGAGCCAACAAAGAATGCGCAGCGATACAAACTTGACCACTCTTCGCAAAGCGATCAAAGGAAACGACCAGAGCACCAAACTAGCGGGGTCATTTTGCTACACGACACTGTGCGGCATCACACGGGATACACAGTCAAGACCTCAAATGGGAAGTCCTCAGTGACCCACCATAGTCAGGACGCATCTCCTTGCGATTACGCCATTTTTATTGAGCTAAAGAAGGCTCTGAGAGGTAAAAGATTCACGTCAGACGAAGAAGTCAAGTAGTACGTTCTTAAGTGGTTCACAATGCATCCCCAACAATTCTAAGGGACAGCCATTCAACATTTCGTGTCGAATTGGTACAATTACTCAACAATATTGAGCAAGACCTTTGAAACGAAGACACAAGTTTCTGTTTGACGCCAAAATGAAGGTAAGAGTTTCTGTTTAAGTCCAGTTTTTAACACCGCTCATTGGGCTGTGGTTTAGTGAAGCTCTGAAAGCAACACTTTTCCAGTCCGCAACATATCGGTCTTAAGTAGATTTCATTATTATAAAATGTCGTTGTCAAAAATTTATTTTGCTGCCTTATACAATACACGGGAAAAATGAAACCTTCTTTGCCGTAAGAGCTGGAGGTGATTTCAAAGAAATTTTCGATTTTATCGTATTGGTCCACGACAAGTAAGGTCTAACGGATATAACTGCAGATATTTTCATATGCAGTACCTTAATACACACATACATCAGTGAGCTGGTTGTTTTTCTTCTCTGCATCGAACAGTCTTCCCACAAACACGTCATAAAGTTTACGACTTGATGTTTTCTGCATGGTCGTAACTGCGCCACGGATTATGCCTATCAGTACGGAGTAACCATTTTGCATCCACGCGCCCACACCTCCAACATCTGATACACCGCCCAGGGAAAAAATGCTTTAATGGCTTGCTATTGCCAAGTGTTCTTGGAGGTACTAATCAACCTAGAAACCTACTATTCCTAACAGCTATAATAATTAATCCCTAAATGAAATAAATACTGATGTAACTATGTTCGGTTCACTGTCCTCAGTCACCAATAGTAACGTCTGCACTTACGCGCATTACACTCTGTATAATTACGCGAGTTTCAAGTTGCTCTTTGTGATATTTCTGTTCATTCAGCTTTTTGAACTAACAGTATTTCGTTTATTAACGGGGAGAAAACTGAGGACTGTGTCGTCATAAAGTCCTTGGTATTTGGCAGTTTAAAGGAAATAAAATTTCAAAACAGTTAAATCTGGTATATCAGAAGCATTCTAGGTAATTTTCATCAGTTAAAAAAGGAGATGCTGAATTCGAATGTGACAGTAGTTCTCTTCACGACGGTTCACGAAAAAGGCATTCCAAAACACAGAGAAAAAACATAACAGGACGTTGAACGGCCGGCGAACAAGGACATATGAAGTAGTTCACGCCAAAGGTGTATCACAAGAAAGAACACGGTGCATTGTACTACTATATAAAAGCCTTGTTGAAATTTTCAATGTTGATCGAAATATAGTGTAATAACACTTAAATGATATCCGGTTTCGGTTGATTAAAAACAGAAGGTTCAAATCTTGTCTCTGGCGTGGATGTGTGTGATGTCCTTAGGTTAGTCAGGTTTAAGTAGTTCTAAGTTCTAGGGGACTGATGACCTCAGATGTCAAGTCCCACAGTGCTCAGAGCCATTTGAACCGTTAGGACATATGACGTCATAACGAATGAGGTGCGTGAGAAACTGCCCCATAATATTTATTACTTATTTGCTACTAATCCTATGCACAACACATTTGCACACAGTAGGTACATAAACCACTGGACGTACCTGCAAAACTGTGTGATCTTAAAGCGCCTAGTTCAGGAGGTACAATGTCATAAACACTAAGCTGTGTGAAAATGAAATTGTAAAGCGAAATTCGCTTGACATAAAGCTGACATATGTGTACAAATACTACATGTTAGATACAAATTGGAAAGAAATACTGTTAGGGTGAGTGTGATAACGTGGGAGAGAGAAGGGAGGACGAGGAGATGGACAGAGATCGGGGGTTTGTGAGGTGGACAAAGAGAGGGGGTGGTGGAGATGGACACAGAGAGGTAGAGGTAAAGGTGATGGAGGGACAGTGGGGGGGGGGGGGGGGGTGGATAGAGAGATGAGGGATGAGAGTTGGATAAAGAGAAAGGGGATTGGTAGAGAATGGCGAGGAGGACATGGATACAGGGATAGGGAAGGAGGAAATGCACAAGGGGGCAAGAGAAGACGAACAGAGAAAGGAATTAGGACGAGATGGACTAGTAAAAGAGAGGAGTAAGTAAATATCTGGCCCACGCCGGGTTTTCCCAGTTACTGTTAAATAAACCAAATCGTTGTGTCTTGCCCAACTGACGATGTCGGGTCGTAGAAATAAAATCTTCCTACAAGGTGGTTGATGCGGTTCGTGAAATGCTGATCCACAGCAAAGGCTAAAACGAATATATGAGCAATATGCCGATAACATCGAACAGGAAATGGTTTTCATGCATCGATTTGTTATTGTGGATAAGATGTGTCCATCACTTCATGTGGTGATTGGATGCCGCAGCCCTGCACGAGAAAATACAAACACCATTGAATCTTATCTTCTGGATATGCTGTGGCATGTGTTGTCTGGGATAAAAAACGTGAATATGCTTGCAGATTTCTTGATAAAGACTGAAACAAAATTACTGCCGTCTAAACCATCCGAATGAAGAAAATATGAGAACAACTTCGCGCACGTGTGCTAAAACAAAATCTCAGCTCTTCACGAAGTTGCTTCGACAATGGAAAAACTGTACGATTTAAAGTTCGCACTGTTGGAACGTTCACCTCATTCGTCAGATTCGACCCGCTCTGCTGCACCAACCTAACCCCCACATCTCAAGAACATCTGGAGAACATTTTGAATACAGTGGCTACCGCTGTTGAATTTTTTGCATACTTTTTAGAATTGCACTCCAGAAATGGAATGTCTTCAGCAGGAGAGCGTAGGATAAAATGCAGTTACTTAAAACAAGTCCACGCCGAAAAAATAAATGACTTTTTTTTTCAGGAAAAAGAAACACCGTTTTCATTGTCAGGACGAAGAAATTTAGCTTGCGCCTCATATATGTACAGTTCGCAAGCGGTAGACGCTGAAGGCAGCAAAGAGATTTTGCTAGAGGATCAGGCGAGTAGTGTGACGCCGTTAGGTCACGCGTGGCAAAAAGTGTGCAATTGGCTGCCTCTGCCTGTGTGCCCAGAACAAAGAGAATGCCTTTCCGCTAAGTGCAGCGCTGGTGGGTTAATGAAGTGCAGCAGAAACAAAAACTGTATTGGAAGAAACACGACTCTTAACAGGCGCCATCTTTCTCCCAGCGGAAGGTACAGAGTCGTTGGTTACGCAATTTCTCGTCGTCTGTTTTTCAGTGCCTGTGAGTTACATTCAAATATTGTAGCATACACGCTCTGAGGGTGTCCGACGCGGTGGCTGCAGGGGTGGGGTGGAGGGGGGGGGGGGGGGGGGGGGTAGCTGAATCCATACCTTCCGGTGGTACTCGACCGGGGTGACAGCTTTGGAAAACGTGATAAAATGATAATGTTCTTTTATTCTTTTTATATTTTCTAGACAAAATCTCATGAGGATTTCGCAATGCAGAAACCGGTTTCGACCGGCCAGTGGTCATCTTCGGATTGTCAGAAGATTAAAAGAAGACACAAATATTCATTACCGTCAGGTGGCTTGCGGAGTATGGATGTAGATATAGAAATGTGCCAAGCAGTTATCTACGTGATGATAAAAAAAGAATTTATCCACACCTGGAGGCACCCGCTGTAAGCAGTTTCTGTTCCGTTGTGAACAATACTGAAGGCAGAAATAAAGAGATGCGGAGGTTTTGCAGGCGGAGCGAAATTGCCTCTTTGCCTGTTCATGTGTTATATATCTTCATATTCGCGAAAGGAATATCTACTTCGGCAGGTTTCATGCTTTTAAAAAATTTTATAATTTACTTAAAAAACATCACATCACTCTAATAACTGTAACTATTAATTCTGCCGCAACAGATATCGCGATATGAGCATGTTGTTGTTGTTCTGGTCTTCAGTCCAGAGACTGGTTTGATGCAGCTCTCCATGCTACTCTATCCTGTGCAAGCTTCATCTCCCAGTACTTACTGCAACCTACATCCTTCTGAATCTGCTTAATGTATTCATCTCTTGGTCTCCCTCTACGATTTTTACCCTCCACACTGCCCTCCAACGGTAATTTGTGATCCCTTGATGCCTTGATGAGCATATGAGAATAGAAAAAGCTAGAATTTCACCCCGCTTTTACTTATTACGGCCTTCAGTATTGTTGACAGCGCACCGGAAACCGCTCGTTGCATCTTTAGCTGTGATTTTATTCTTTTTTATCATAATGCTACTTCGCTACTTCGCAGATTTTGATTCTGGAATGATTCTGTTTTTTTTTTTTTTTTTTTTTTTTTTTTTTTTTTTTTTTTTTTCCTCCTTTATCCATTGACACTATGAAGATGACCGTCGACTGGTCGAAATCGGTTATAGCATTGCAAAATGTTGATGTAATTGTGTCTTATATTCAAGGTGCCCGCCTGTTAGCCGATCGGTCTAACGCACGGCTTTCCGGCGCGGGAAGGAGCGCCTGATCCCCGCCCGGCACGAATCCGCTCGGCGGACTTGTGTCGAGGTCCGGTGAGCCGGCCAGTCTGTGTATGGTCTTAGGCGGTATTCCATCTACCTCAGCGAATGCGGGCTGGTTCCCCTTATTCCGCCTCTGATACACTATGTCGGCGATTGCTGCGCAAACAAGTTCTCCATGTACCCGTACACCACCTGTACTCTACCACGCAAACATAGGGGTTACACTCGTCTGGTGTGAGACGTTCCCTGGGGGGGGGGGGGGGGGGGGTGAACTGCACAATAACCCTGAGTTCGGTATGGGGCGGCGGAGGGCTGAAGTGGACTGCGGTAGTCGTCGTGGGGTTGTGGACCACTGCGGCTGCAGCGGGGACGAGCCTCTCTGTCGTTTCTAGGTCCCCGGTTAACATACAACACATATTCAAGGTGGAAAAATAAGCAGTCCATATTTGGAGAGGTGGTAGTATGGACCAAAAGAAGAAAGAAATGTCCTGTAAGCATGGGCTCTGAAATGCCTGCCTTAAGAGCTATGAGCGCTTGTTCCTCTTAGTGCTGTGAAACACATCGCTTCTACAGCGAACCCTTTGCTATTGCCAGCGACCTACAGAATGCAGTAAACAAATGAGTAAACAAATGATATCACATCAGTCTGTTGCTGTGAAATAGCAGAGCTTCTGACGTGATCTACGTGCCTTTCCATACGACTTGCGCTTGTGACTTATCATTAAAGAGATGCTCAATACGGCGTCCATTTGTGGCGGAATGAGCACTGTATCATTGTGAGAGGTACAGAGGAGAGCGAGTGTGTCGGGACTTACTACTACCTGCGCCACCTCATCATAACGTGCCTGTGCGTAGCATACAAAAATTGCACCATAAACTAAGAGTGAAATTAAAAAAAGCTTTTCTATACTTTGTCAGTATATTAATGTTAACTTTGTGAAGTCTCAGGACTATCAGATGAATAGATTTCGCTAAATAATGATGTGATCTCATTTTTTACTCATTTGTCTACTGCGTTCTGTAGGTCGCTGGTAATAGCAAAGGGTTTGCTGTAGAAGGGATGTGTTTCACAGCAGCTAAGAGGAACAACCGCTCATAGCTCTTAAGGCACGCATTTTAGAGCTCATGCTTACAGGACAGTTCTTTCTTCTTTTACTCCATACTACCACCTCTCAGAATATGGACTGCTTTTTTTTGCCACCTTGAATATGACACAACAGAAATTAAACTCGAAGCTCTCCACGCATCTGAGACACTAAACGTTCAATACAGAACACTAAAAGGTGAATTAGAAGTGAAAGAATGTAAAATAATGAGGTAAATCCTAGGACCAAGAACTAAAGATGGTGTGCATTATCCAAAACCCAATGCAGAAATATATAAAAATATCTCCAAAATAAGACACAATGCGCATGAGAAGAATCCAATTCATTGGACATTTAGAAAGAATGGACTCAAACAGGTTAACACACAAAATCCATACATTTTTAAAGAACAAAACTACAAGACCACCCACGGTCATCCTGCAGACATCTATTTAAGGATCTAGGGATCCTCACAGTATATATATTCACTTATGAAATTTGTTGTTAATAATCCAAACCAGTTCAAAAGTAATAGCAGTGTGCATAGATATAACACCAGGAGAAAGGATGATCTTCACTATGCAGGGTTAAATCTGACTTTGGCACAGAAAGGGGTAAATTATGCTGCCACAAAAGTCTTTGGTCACCTACCAAACAGCATCAAAAGCCAACTAACATTTAAAAATAAATTAAAAGAATTTCTACTCATTGGCTGAATTTTTAGATACAAATTAAGGGGGGGGGGGGGGGGGGGGAACTTCAACATGAGTGTCATACAATATTTTGTGTAATGTAATATCTTGTACAGACATGTTTTATTAACCTGACACGTTCCACATCATTACGAAGTGTCGTGGTTCAAATGGCTCTGAGCACTATGGGACTTAACTTCTCAGGTCATCAGTCTCCTAGAACTTAGAACTACTTAAACCTAACTAACCTAAGGACATCACACACATACATGCCCGAGGCAGGATTCGAACCTGCGACCGTAGCGGTCGCGCGGTTCCAGACTGTAGCGTCTAGAACCGCTCGGCCACTCCAGCCGGCACGAAGTGTCGTATTCATGATCTATGGAACAAGTATTAATCTAATCTGGTACAAACAGACAGAAAAAGACTTGAGAGAATTAGGGTCTCTAAATCTACATGACAGAAATGAAATCAGAAAAATCACACATATGGGCTTTTGAGGAAGAAGAGAGCAAAACTAACCGACATACGTGTCTACGCAACGAAAGCTAACCCATTCGTTGCTTATGAAGGAATACTGGGCGAAAAGGAAGGCCAACAAATGTTGATTACGCGTGGTCCAAAGTGATCCATCCGCGAAGGAGAAGAGACTAGAAAGCTAAAAACTATTGAGAATGTGCAAACGTACGTCACAATTAAACGTAACAAGTCTCAACTTGATCAGAGCAATATTTTGCTCAAAATCGGCGTTTTTACGAAAAATTGAACGCGCTAACTCTTAGATTCAGAAAGATGAAAATTCTTATGTGCTCTGTTTGATATAAAAACAATAATTAGGCGCCACCACTAAGACACTTCTATTAATTTACAAAAAACCAAATTAGGGACAAAACTGTCTTTACATTCATGCTGTAATACAGATGTACCAAGTTAAGACTGTATTGTAAACAACTATGGTGACAAGGAATCTTAGCGATCATGTTCTACTGTCGGTTTCGTTCTAAAAATACTAGGCGATAAAGTTTAAATTCAGTCGACCCAAAACTTTTTCAGTAGCTTATCTCCATTTATATAAAAATTGAGAAGCTTTAAAACAGTTAAATGATTGAGATAGTAATTACTATGTGTCCTAGAAAGGGCCCAAATCCGCTGCGTCCATATGTAAATACCGCCAGAGAGGCAGTGGGGAGAGACACTTCACACAGATGTATCAATCTGTCCGCGTCAGTCAAACACCTGCGAGCGTTGCGCCTCGAATGTCAGAGCTAGGTACCCACCAAAACCGTTTCCGGTAAAAGCAAGAAGTTAATTCGCGAGGACTGTACGCCATCCTCGATCGCTTCGGTTTCACGGAAATAGCTGTTTGTATGCCGCCAGTAATGCTAACAAAACCGAGTTGCAAGTGGCGAGATTATTTTCCACTTTTAAGGTGAGCAAGTAACCTTTGGTGACAGACTATTTTACTTGAAGCTTTCCGTAGACGTCGCGTCTGAACTGTTAATAGTGCTGTTCCCGACAGGAACATTATCATTATCATTAGGAGTATATTTGGTATGTGTGAACTGTTACTGAATACATCATTTAAAATTCAAAACTTGTATTTATAGTCATTGTTCCTGCTCCCGCTGAGTAAATAGTAAATAAGAACATTTTCTTTCGGTGAGCACAATGAGTAACGTGGAGCTGCAGCCTGGAAATTATGGTCAGTATGTTTTCCATCGCTTCCCGGCTGACCGCAAAAATAATTTTCAGGCTCTCGTAAACGGCGCACAGACGATTTGAGCTTTAACTGTTTTTTTTTTTTCACGTTATTGGGATAACGAAAAGTAAAGACCAGTTACATTATATACCTGCCGCCCTCAGATTCATAGTAAAGTAGACTTCTGTCCGAAGTCTTAGGGAATCACGCATACTCTGAGAAACTCCAGATTGGTCACGAATGTGCAGGCAGGCATCGATGACGTGTTCCTGTGGTGTTTCTGCGTTATTAATGGGCTTGTGTACATCAAGACTTAAAATGTTCCCACAGGCAGAGAGTCAATTGATTCAGATATGAGGAACGAGATAGCCAAGGTACTAAACCCCTTGACCGGCCTATTGTCCATTAAATGTCTGTGTGAGGTGTTCTTGGACATTTCGGTGACAATGGGCTAGTGCTCCATCATGCATGAACCACATACCCAGCTGTTGTTGGATTTGTGCCTCCTCTAGCAAGACAGGCATGTCATTGGTGGGAACTGAAGATACCTTGCACCAGTCAACCTGCCCGGTAATATGTAAGGTTCTATAGTCTATCGGCAATAATTTGTGCCCATATATTCAAAATTGGGCCTGATGCCTTGCTCCTTCACTGTCTGTGGATTTACATCGGCCTCGCGTAAGTTGGTTATGAAAATCGATAGTTCCATCTCGCGTGAAACTAGCGTCGTCTGCGAACAGTATGTTTATTATGAAAAGTAGATCTTCACTACTTCTTTGCAGCAGCCATTGGCAGAACTGCATTCTGGTAGGGTCATCTTGGTAGCCAAAGGGCTTTAACAGGCTGTACATGGTATGGGTATATCAACTGTGCCGCAGATGTTGAAATTCCACGGTCGAGACTTTTCTTCCACTCTTCCACTCTTTGCAAACATTCGTCCCCCCCCCCCCTCCCCTTCTCCCAACAGGGGAAAGGTCTGCCACGGTCCGCTGGTTTTGGAGCTATGGAGTCAGTCGCTGGAAAAGAGAGGTGAATCAATGCGAAGACTCTGCGCACAGGACACGGACTCTACGGTTAGTTTCACTTTCCAGATCATAACAGAAGATCATGAATGCCATTTCTCGTATGGAATAATAGGCCTCAATCATGCTGGTAAGTGCAAAGATAAATCTTCAATGTAAAAGCGTTTACACAAACATATAAAACAAAAACTGGTTCCATTAGAACTAATGTACGTACGCGCTACGCGTACCTAGAACCGTGGTGGGCTAAGGTTGGTATCGACCTGAAACAAGTGAATGTCGATCCGTCTTGCAAATACTGTGGTACCTCACAGAAAATCTTCCTACAGTGAGCGCGTAATACAATGATAAATTGCGAAAGAGTGACATTTTCAAAGCTGTTGCGAAGTGTCTAGATATTGTTATTTCTGATGACGGAGCTGTTGGTATAGACAAAAGTAACATATATTTTTTAATAGCTACTAAACTTATTCTTGGGCTGGTCTCGCCGTTTTATAAAGACTATTGCTGAGCAAAAAGTTGATACGTTGTTTCTTGTCATTACGAAAACAAGGATAGTGCCTAACGTACCACTAACGATGACGGCTTTAAGACACAGCACATGCTCAGGTACGGCGAGCGCTGGGGAGGAAATTGGCCGACTCTATTTCGAAAAGAAAAATTCCGGCAATTCACCTTAAGTGATTGAGGAAATCATAGAAAACCTGAAGCAGCAAATTGAGAAAAAGCTTAACAGTGTGTTCTATCTACCAGACAGAAATCAGAAAGCTGAGTTCTAGTGCCAACAGATACACGTTCCTTTCGATTACTTTTTTATTATTAGATCGCGTGAAAGCACCGTACCAAACTGCAGGCCTGCAGGAAGGCAACGGCAAACCACCTCCCCTACGTCCTCGCCACGAGCGGCGATGCAAGATTCCTGCATCGGCTCGCCCTACGCTCATTCCTTGTGTTTATTTTGTATTGATTTCGGTTTTTTATAACATTTTACGTTTCACTGATAGTTGCATGTAATTAGAAAATACGAGTTGTTTCAATGATTTGGGTAAATTTGTATGAATAATACGAAACATATTTGTTGAATGTTAAGTCCGCCAGTTATGCAAAACACCGTTTTTTCTCAGTACCCAAACATGTTTCGGCAACACTGCGCCATCATCAGTGGGTTTTCGTTTTTATTTATTCTGTAATGTGAACATTTTTGTTACATGATTATAAAATTATGTGCATCTTTATTTCCAACAATAGATCGTTTCTTTTTGTAAATACCTTTACATTTGGTGTGCATGAGTTTTCTGGATCACTTGTGTGTTAATTACTACAGGTAGTTCGTCGTCTACAACCAAACGATGTTGAGACAGTTTTTTGCTGGGAGTTAAGCTTTCTTCTAGAATGTAATAGACGCTAAAACATCGCGACAAAATAAATTACATTCTAGAAGATAGGTGCAAACACGGCCAACACAAGGAGCTGCAAATCAAAATGATGAATAGAACGAAATATATTTGTTGAGATAACGTATAACCAAGAATGATCCCGTGAAAATGTTGGTACTGAATCTTGAATTGATTTATATGAAAGTTAGCGACGGGAAAAACAGACCTATAAATTTACAAATCTTTATGTAATTCATTAGTTATTTAATGATATTCACAATAAGATGTACTTTTGATCATTAAAACTGAAATTAAGTCACTAAATGTTTGTAGCACTACGCAAATTAATAATTGTAGTTGTAACTGTACTTACACTACTGGCCATTAAAATTGCTACTCCACGAAGTTGACGTGCTAGACACTAAATTTAACCGACAGGAAGAAGATGCAGTGATATGCAAATGATTAGCTTTTCAGAGCATTCACACTAGTTTGGCGCCGGTGGTGACACCTACAACGTGCTGACATGAGGAAAGTTTCCAATCGATTTCTCATACACAAACAGCAGCTGACCGGCGTTGCTTGGTGAAACGTTGTTGTGATGCCTCGTGTAAGAAGGAGAAATGCGTATCATCACGTTTCCGACTTTGATAAAGGTCGGATTGTAGCCTATCGCGATTGCGGTTTATCGTATCGCGACATTGCTGCTCGCGTTGGTAGAGATCCAATGACTGTTAGCAGAATATGGAATCGGTGGGTTCAGGAGGGTTATACGGAACGCCGTGCTGGATCCCAACGCCCTCGTGCCACTAGCAGTCGGGATGACAGACATCTTATCCGCATGGCTGTAACGGATCGTGCAATCACGTAACGATCCCTGAGTCAATAGATGGGGACGTTTGCAAGACAGCAACCATCGGCTCGAACAGTTGTACGACGTTTGCAGCAGCATGGACTATCAGCTCAGAGACCATGGCTGCGGTTAACCTTGACACTGCATCACAGCAGGAGCGCCTGCGATGGTGTACTCAACGACGAACCTGGGTGCACGAATAGCAAAACGTCATTTTTCGAATGAATTCAGGTTCCATTTACGGCATCATGATGGTTGCATCCGTGTTTGACGACATCGCGGTGAACGCACATTGGAAGCGTGTATTCGTCATCGCTATACTGACGTATCTTCCGGCGTGATGGTATGGGGTGTCATTGGTTACACGTCTCGGTCACCTCTTGTTCGCATTGACGGCACTTTGAACTGTGGACGTTACATTTCAGATGTGTTACGACTCATGGCTCTACCCTTTATTCGATCCCTGCGAAACCCTACATTTCAGCAGGATAATGCACGACCGGATGTTGCAGGCCATGTACGGGCCTTTCTGGACACAGAAAATGTTCGACTGCTGCCCTGGCCAGCACATTCTCCAGATCTCTCACCAACTGAAAACGTCTGGTCAATGGTGGCCGAGCAACTCACTCGTCACAATACGCCTGTCACTAATCTTGATGAACTGTGGTATCGTGTTGATTCGGCATGGGCAGCTGTACCTGTACACGCCATCCAAGCTCTGTTTGACTCAATACCCAGGCGTGTCAAGGCCGTTATTACGGCCAGAGGTGGTTATTTTGGGTACTGATTTCTCAGGATCTATACACCCAAATTGCGTAAAAATATAATCACATGCCTTTTCTAGTATAATATATTTGTCCAATGAATAGCCGTTTATCATCTGCATTTCTTCTTGGTGTAGCAATTTTAATGGCCAGTAGTGTATTAACAGTTCTGTGAGCGTTTGTATTATTAAAAATTAAACAAACGTGCCCACATGTAACTGTTCGTCTAGTATTTATTTGTCTCACACCCACCATCTCTCTGTATAGTTCGGTTGACTGGAAATGTTATGACGTCAGCGCTGTGTTGGGTTGTTGTAAATATCTTGACATGAAGCAGTAGCGGTTTGTAGTAATATGAAACAGAAATGCTTTTATGTCTTTAATCATACACAAAGTTCCAGAAGCGAAAAGCTGTCTAAAGCGTCTCTAGACACTTCTTCGGCCTCGAATCTCATCGACTGGGATAGCACTGTCTCCAGTTGTAAGTAGGCTGTTTAGGTTTTCTTATTGGTAACGCCACATAGCGCTCTGTATGAAAAAATCACTGGCTGTGCTGTGCGCAGTCTGTGGCTAGTTTGCATTGTTGTCTGCCATTGTAGTGTCGGGCACCGGCAGCTGGATGCTAACAGCGCGTAGCGTTGCGCAGTTGGAGGTGAGCCGCCAGCAGTGGTGGACGTGGGGAGAGAGATGGCAGAGTTTTGAAATTTGTAAGAATTGGTGTCATGAACTGATATATATATTATGACTATAAAGGTAAATACATTGTTTGTTCTCTATTAAAATCTTTCATTTGCTAACTGTGCCTATCAGTAGTTAGTGACTTCCGTAGTTTGAATCTTTTAGTTAGCTGGCAGTAGTGGCGCTTGCTGTATTGCAGTAGTTCGAGTAACGAAGATTTTTGTGAGGTAAGTGATTTGTGAAACATATAGGTTAATGTTAGTCAGGGCCATTCTCTTGTAGGGATTATTGAAAGTCAGATTGCGTTGCGCTAAAAACTATTGTGTGTCAGTTTAAGCACAGTCTTGTATAAATTTTTCCAAGGGGACGTTTCACAGTGATGAGTCCCGCTTCGAACTGAGCCCTGATGACAGGCGAAGACACGACTGTCGCCATCCATACGGCCCGACGACCAAGAATGATGGTCTGGGGTGCCAGCAGCACCCCTGTGATTGTCATCTGCTACACACTTAACAGCACAGCCGCACGTCGGCGATATTTTACGCCCTATTTTATTGCCTTTCACGGCAAGTCATTCTGGGCTTACAGTTCAGCAAGATAACGCGCGCCAGCACATGGCGAGAGTTTCTAATGCTTGTCTTCGTGCTTGCCAAATCATATCTTGGCCAGCAAGATCGCAGGATCTCTCCCCAGTTGAGAACATTTGGAGCAGTACGGACAGGGCTCTCCAACCAGGTCGGGATTTCAACGATCTAACGCGCCAATTGGACAAAATGTCCTCAGGAGGGTATTCAACAATTCTGTCAACCAACAGAAAGCCGAATAAGTGCTTCCATAAGGGCCAGAGTTGGACCAATGCTTTACTGACTTGCTAAATTTGTGAAGTTCTTTTTCTTGAATAGGTCGTCCAATATTCCTGAAATTGTAATCATTTGTTTGTCTGTACATATACATAAAAACACAGATTTTCATCCCATTCCGATAATTCCTTCGTGGTGTGTCGTTTTTCTGTTTTTGATAGTATTTTCTTTTACTATTTGACACGGTCAATGTGGAAATAAGCGACCTGTGGTCTTAAAGCTGTGGATTCAGATAAATCCGTGATATTCAAGATTGCAATCGTAATTTTACTGATTATTAGTTCCGATTTTTCCGCAAGCCTTCTTGACATCTTAACAAAATACACTGATTAGTGCACAACTCTCAAATGGTGGGACACACTGTCACAATTTGCTTGAGCAGGACCGCTTGTTATACAATTCAGTGGAACAATGGATAATTTAGATCATTATTCCATTGGATTGTGTAGCAAAGGCCCTGCTCGCACCAATTGTGATGATGTGTTCCACCGTTTGACAATCGTGCACTAATCAGTGTATTTTGTTAAGATTTGAAGATTGCTTGTAGATAAAACTAGTAATCAATAAAATTACGATTGCAATCTTGACTAACAAGGGTTTTTCTGACTTCACTTTTATTTGTTTTTATGTGTTACTCTGAAAATAATTTAAGGCACTACATTATCAGTTGCGTTACCATACTTAAAACGTGTTCTGGTTTGAAAATTATTGTTCTGGAAAATGTGTTTAGCGCAGTAATCGCGCCCCGTTATAAAGGTCAAACGACCGTCTAGCACTAGTTCTACTCAGTCCACCGCGCTCCAAAGGATGGATGTGCGGAAAGTATGGATATACCGGTATATCAACATTAACACATAAAGACATCAAGTTACATTGTCGACAACTAAACAGTCGATGTAGTGATATTTAATACTGAATAGCGAAAGCGATACTTTTATTGACTGCCTTTTCTTGATTCATAACCGCGCGGGATAGCCGTGCGGTTTTAGGCGTCTTGTCACGGTTCGCGCGGCTTCCCCCCCCCCCCCTCCCCCCCACCCCGTCTCTCCTCGACCCCCCCCCCCCGTCTCTCCTCGACACCCCCCCCCCCCCGTCGGAGTTTCGAGTCCTCCCTCATGGGTGGTAAGCCTAGGGACCGATGACCTCAGCAGTTTGGTCCCATAGTCCTTACCACAAATTTCCAAAATATATTCTTGATTCATAGCTGTAGCTGTGGTCAAGGGACGCCGGCACGGTAGCTCAGCGTGTTCGGTCAGAGAACTGGTGGCCCTCTGTATTAAAAAACTGAGTAAAGGAATCAACTAAGAAATTGAACAGTTGTCATATGACATCGTCCGCCCAGACCAAACGCAACGAACAATACCGAACAAAATGGAAAAAAAGGGGTAGCATCTTTGATTCATAATCAAAACGTTCTCGGTCCCGGGTTCGGAACTAGCCTCCGCTTAAATTTTGATTAATAATCAGCATTGGCGGTCGAAGACTACCGGCATAAGAAGTCTCCCTCATTCTGCCAACGGCCTTGTTAAAGAGGGCGGAGGAGCGGCCAGAGGTACAGAGCACTCTCTTGCCCTCGGGGTGGGACACTGCCCTTAAAGGGGAAGAATCAGCAATGATCAACGGTACGAGGATGCAGAAGGCAATAGAAGGCAAAAGATTTAAATAGTCCCTTCGGATCTCCGGGAGGGGAGTGCCAAGGGGGAGGTGACAATGAGAAAAAGCAAAAATAATCAACGAAAGGATAACGTTCTACGAGTTGGAGTGTGGAATGTCAGAAGCTTGAATGTGGTAGCGAAGCTATAAAATCTGAAAAGGGAAATGCAAAGGCTCAATTTTGATATAGTAGAAACCAGTGAAGTGAAATGGAAAGAAGACAAGGATTTCTGGTCAGATGAGTAGAGAGTAATATCAACAGCAGCGGAAAATGGTACAACAGGAGTAGGACTCGTTATGAATAGGAAGGTAGGACAGAGAGTGTGTTACTATGAACAGTTCAGTAATAGGATTATTGTTATCAGAATCGACAGAAAGTCAACACCGACATCGATAGTACAGGTATACATGCCGTCGTCGAAAGCTGAAGATGAAGAGATAGTGCAAGTGTAAGAGGATATTGAAAGGGTGACACAGTACGCAAAGGGAGATGAAAATCTAATAGTCATGTACTGGAATGCAGTTGTAGGGGAATGAGTAGAGGGAAAGGTTAAAGGAGAATACAGGCTTGGGACAAGGAATAAGAGAGGAGAAAGACTAATTGAGTTCCGTAATAAATCTCAACTAGTGATAGCGAATACTGTGTTCAAGAATCATAAGAGAAGGAGGGAAGATTTCAGTTAGATTACATCATGGTCAGACAGAGATTCCGAAATCAGATACTGGATTGTAAGGCGTACCCAGGAGCAGATGTAGACTCAAATCACAATGTAGAAGTGATGAAGAGTAGGCTGAAGTTTAAGAGATTAATCAGGAAGAATGTATACCCAAAAAAGTGGAATACGAAACTACTAAGGAATGAAGAGATATGCTTAAAGTTTTCAAAGGCTGTTGATACAGCAATAAAGAATAGTACAGTAGGCAGTACAGTTGAAGAGGAATAGACATCCATAAAATGAGCAATTGCAGAAGCTGGAAAGAAAAACATAGGTACAAAGAAGATAGCTGTAAAGAATCCATGGGTAACCGAAGAAATACCTCAGCTGATTGATGAAACAAGGAAGTACAAAAATGATCAGGGAAATTCAGCAATAAAAAAAGTCGCTGAGTAGCGAAATAAATAGGAAATGCTGGGAAGCTAAGACGAAATGGCTGCATGAAAAATGTGAAGAAATCGAAAAAGAAATGACAGTCAGAAGGTCAGTCAAAACAATCTTCGGCGAAATTAAAAGCAAGGGTGGTAACATTAAGAGTGCAATCGGAATTCCTTTTTTTAAATACAGAGGCGAGAGCGGATAGGTGGAAAGAGCACATTGAAGGCCTGTATGAGGGGGAAGATTTGTCTGATGTGATAGGAGAAGAAACAGGGGTCGATTTAGAAGAGATAGGGGGCCCGGTATTAGAATCAGAATTTAAAAGAGCTTTGGAGGGCCTAAGATCAAATAAGGCACATGGGATGGATAACATTCCATCATAATTTCTAAAATTATTAGGGTAAGTGTGAACAAAACGGCTGTTCACGTTGATGTGTAAAATGTACGAGTCTGACATATACCGTCTTCCTTTTGGAAAAATATCATCCATATAATTCCGAAGAGTGCAAGGGCTGACAAGTGCGAGAACTATTGCACAATCAGCTTAACAGCTCATGCATCCAAGTCACTGACAATGATAATATACAGGAGAATGGGAAAAATAATTGAGGATGTATTAGATGAGGATCAGTTTGTTTTTAGACAAGGCAAAGGCACCAGAGAGGCAAATCTGACGTTTCGGTTGAAAATGGAAGCAAAACTAAAGAAAAATCAAGACACGTTCATAGGCTTTATCTACCTGGAAGAAGCGTTCGACAATGTAAAATGGTGCAAGATGTTCGAAATTCTGAGAAAAATAGGGGTAAGCTATAGGCAGAGACGGGTATTACACAATGTGTACAAGAACCAAGAGGGAATAATAAGAGTGGACGACCAACAACGAAATGCTCGGATTAAAAAGGGTATAAGACAGGGATGTAGTCTTTTGCCCTTACTATACAATCTGTACATCGAAGAAGCAATGAAGGAAATAAAAGAAAGGTTCAGGAGTGGAATTGAAATTCAAGGTGAAAGGATATCAATGACACGATTCGCTGATGACATTGCTATTCTGAGTGAAAGTGAAGAAGAATTACATAATCTGCTGAATGGAACGAACCGTCTAATGAGCACAGAATATGGATTGAGAGTAAATCGAAGAAAGACGAAAGTAATGAGAAGTAGCAGAAATGACAACAGCGAGAAACTGAACATCAGCATTGATGGTGACAAAGTAGATGAAGTTAAGGAATTCTGCTACTTGGGCAGCAAAATAACTGATGACGGACGGAGCAAGGAGTACATCAAAAGCAGACTATCACTGGCAAAGAAGGCATTGCTGGCCAAGAGAAGTCTGCAAGCATCACACATAGGCCTTAATTTGGGGAAGAAATTGCTGAGTATGTACGTCCTGAGTATTGTATGATAGTGAAACATGGACTGTGGGAAAACCGGAACAGAAGAGAATCGAAGCATTTGAGATTTGCTCTACAGAGGAATATTGAAAATTAGGTGGACTGATAAGAAACGAGGTTCTGCACAGAATCGGAGAGGAAAGGAATATGTGGAAAATACTGACAAGGAGAAGGGACAGGATGACAGGACATCTATTAAGACATCAGGGAATGACTTCCACGGTACTAGAGGGAGCTGTAGAGAAGAAAAACTGTAGAAAAAGACAGAGATTGGAATACATCAAGCAGGTATTTGAGAACGTAGGTTGCAAGTGCTGCTCTGAGAGGAAGAGGTTGGCACAGGAGAGGAATTCGGACGGGCCTCATGAAACCAGTCAGAAGACTGGTGATCCAAAAAAAGTAAAAAAGGCACCTTAGGTCTCATCAGCAGATTTCTTGCCCAGTCGATCTACTACCAATCTCTATAATCTGACAGTAATACTCTTACAATGGGCTTAATTTAATTTGATATTCAGTACAACAAATGAGCACCAGATTTGAACATGAATGTATATATACGGTATATTCATGAAAGCGTATTACATTCATGTGTCATTTCTAGCATTGCAAATGATAGATACAAGGTGCAAAATTGGAGTCAGTACTTAATGAGAAGGGTGAAAATTACCACTCTCTGCTCCCAGCTGTGAAGCAGAATGTGTTCTTCTTTTACACCCTGACTTCTTAAATCAAGCCGGCCGCTGTGGTCTAGCGGTTCTAGGCGCCCAGTACGGAACCGCGGGACTGCTACGGTCGCAGGTTCGAATCCTGCCTCGGGCATGGATGTGTGTGATGTCCTTAGGTTGGTTAGGTTTAAGTAGTTCTAAGTTCCAGGGGACTGATGACCACAGATGTTAATTCCCATAGTGTTCAGAGCCATTTGAACCATTTTTTTCTTAAATCAAGGAAAATAGATGCACTGTATGAATAAGAAAATGGACTCTGTTCTCTGAAATGTTTATGGTAAGTAAAATATATTGAGCTCATAACATTATCATAAGTAATCAAAATATCCACGGGTGTACTACCGGTCTATAGTGTCCAACGGGCACAATATTTCGGCGATCAAACATGTCGCCATCATCAGGTGAACTGACGGACTGAGCTCCTGTGAACGTGCCGGCACGGAGATCCGTACGCTATGGCTGCTCAGGGGGAACTGGGTTCGGTCGCGGCGGCGGCTGATTTAAATACCCTCCGCCCGCGGCGCGCTCCCCCCGCCGTCCGCGCCCCGCGCCACGGTAGCGCGGTGGAACAGATTGCGACGGCGTCTGAGATGACGTCGGTGTGATGGCTCTGTCCGCCGTGGTCGTCACAACTATGCGTTTGCTCGATTTACTCTTGATTAACCTAATCGCTGGTTCCCAAGCCTTGCTAAATTGGTGCGAATTTCGATGGCCCCTCTAACAACGCTGTCCCAGTATCTCGACGTCTGTACCAGAATCCTCGTGCGGTCATCTCAGACGCCGTCGCAATCTGTTTCACCGCGCTACCGTGGCGCGGGGCGCGGACGGCGGAGGGAGCGCGCCGCGGGCGGAGGGTATTTAAATCAGCCGCCGCCGCGACCGAACCCAGTTCCCCCTGAGCAGCCATAGCGTACGGATCTCCGTGCCGGCACGTTCACAGGAGCTCAGTCCGTCAGTTCACCTGATGATGGCGACATGTTTGATCGCCGAAATATTGTGCCCGTTGGACACTATAGACCGGCAGTACACCCGTGGATATTTTGATTATCAAATACGCCGGGAGAAACTCAAGAATCACATTATCGTAAGTGTTTCACTCCCAAGAAGCCGAGACCTCTCTCTTGTCAGCCATTTCACTTCTGCTGGCTTGTCATTTGTCAGCAACGTTTGGCGCAAGCAATATTAGCAAGAACGGCACAGCTCAGTGTAGCATAACGCATAGAGCATGCCATCTACTGACGATAAGGCGAAGACATTCATGCAACACCCAGAACATCCACAGAAGAATGACGCAACATGATGCCCTTCTAACAGCTACGTCTTTAGTTGTTTAGGTACTGTGCTATTGTTAGTTGGTTACCGCGACGTGACCTACTGTGTACGTATGTGTGTATGTATGATCAGCCAAACATTATGACCAAATACCTACTATCGATACAAACCCGTCCAGGAGATAGCAGCTTCACATGGTGATGAGTGACAGCCACTCAGGCACACGCACGGTGCCTGTAGTATAAGTGAGCGTTCTGTCCGTCGGTAGACTGGAAAAGGCACGCGATCAATCTGAGTTTGACAGGGCAGACTGTGGTGGACCGGAGGCTCGGCACGAACATTTCGGAAACTGCACGACTTGTCGGGTGTTCGAGAAGTGCTGTAATGAGTTCCTTCAACTCGTGGTGAAACAACGTCCAGTCTCGTGGGGTTGGGCGGCCACGCCTCATTACAGATATCGGACGTGGTCGGCTAGGCAGACTGGTTAAACAGGACAGGCGGCGAACTGTGACGAAACTAACATCAGACTTTAATGCTGGTCGGAATACAAGTGAGTCTGAATGGACAGGTGCAGCGAACACTCCTAACAATGGGCTTCCCCAGCCGGTGATCCATGCGTGTCCTAATGTCAACACCACGACATCGATAATTACGACTGAAACGGGCACGTGACCACGGGCACGTGACCACCGGCACTGGACGTTCGTGCAGTGCCAGAGTGTTGCATGGTCTGATGAATCGCGGTATCTTCATCATACCGATGGGCGGGCGCGACTCCTCCAGGGGAACAGCTCCTTGACACCTGTACTGCGGGACGGAGACAAGGTGCCGGCGGCTCCATTATTCTCCGGAGAAGAGTCACATGAGCGGTCAGGGCTCCAGTGGAGCTCGTGCAAGACACCATGAAGCCCAAGGTGTATCATACACTGGTTGCAGACCACGTACATCCCTTCATGACGACCATATTTCCCCACGACAGTGGCGTTTTTCAACAAGATAATGCGCCATTTCGCAAGGCGAGGAGTGTGATGGAGTGGTTCGAGGAACACAGTGTCGACCTCCAGCTGATGTGCTGGCCACCAAATTCGCCAGATCTGAACCAGATAGAACACAACTGGGATGTGATTGAACGTGGCACAGGAGGCCATCGCCTCCCCCTCCCCGGAATTTACGGGAATTAGGTGACTTTTGTGTGCAGACGTGGTGTCAACTCCGTCCAGCGACTTACACATGTCCCTTTGCTTCCATGCCACGACGCGTTGCCTCTGTTATCCGGCCCAAAGGTAGACATACCGGCTATTACGTAGGTGGTCATAATGTTCTGTGTGATCAGTGTAATTAAACTGAACACATTGTCAGTGCATAGTGGGACACAGTTCTCACGCTGTTATATGTACACCTGTGATTGTGTGAGAAGAGTGTGAACGTTATGGTAGCAATGTCTGGTTTGGCTTCAAGTTGATTTGAGTTTCCAAAACAACTATGTCCCCATAGCTCTGTCGCGTATTCGCTTCGGCACACCCTTTTTACTTTATATGCAGTTTATATGACATAATATTTTCATTAATTTCATATTGCTTATTGTTGCGAGCACGACAGATAAAATACGATTCTCACTATCAGTTTCTGCAGTTGAAAATATTTTAACTTTATGCACTTTGATCTATTACGTGGGGATACGCACAACACTGAAAGATTTCCTGCTGTGGACGTACGATTTTTAATTTGCAAACTATTTTTATATAATACTGATCTGGCTTGTTAGATATGGAACATGGTATCATTACTATAACTACTAATGGAATAAAAAAAATGCCCTTCGCTAGTTTCATCTCTTGAATGCACTGAAAATTACTCTTATTACCTGTATGGAAGTTACAGTATATTATGTTCGCTAAACGTAAAAGCTGCAGTGGATTTTTTTTTTAGATATATGAACACTATTTATTGTCACGACTAACATGAGAGCATGAAACTAAAAAAAGAAATGAAATTTGATTATTATATTATTAGCCAGAACAGGTTTTTCACAGCAGTCTTTGATCACACACAAGTAAAATTTTATCACTCATTAATTATTTACGTAACTGATAACATAATAGCAACTGCCCATGTCCATCTGAAAATGATATAAGAAAACCTACAATTTACCTCTGAAGTCTCCAGGAAGCTGAAAGAGATAATTTTGATGTACAGTTACCTGCCCGCTATATAGCGGGAAAACTGCTTTCATTCACGACTGTGCGTCATGAAAAATTCCTAATATGCTGAAAGCGGCTAAGAATGTGGAATGAAATCTTGGGCAAGCTAGCAATTAATTATTACAGGTAATAATTTTAACAATTTCTATATTCAAAAAATCAACATAAATTGACTTCTTTCTCGATCAAAGGAAAACCGAAGGCTACCTAAGAATTCAAGTCAGCGTCACAGGCTTTAACGGCTACAAGAAGACAGACAGTAATGTTTTAACCTCCACTATTCATAGGCAGTTTAATATGCATCTTTGTAATTATTTTTAATTATCGTTGTCTGCTTCGAAACATACATTCGCCGACCACAGAGTTATTTGTGAAATATAGATACATAAATATTGCACAAACAAAAATGAAAAATTGTTGTTTCCTTTTATACATAATCTACAACCATTCATACGGTAATGAAATAATAATAATAAATGTTTATTTTTATTTTTTATATATTATAACTGTTTTGTAAAGGCTTTGCCAGGAGACGTCACAGTCCTCTTAAAGTGTATCAGAGATGATTATTGGTTACATTGATTAGTTTTTTGTAAGTGAACGTATAGTGCATTGTCTGTCGTTTATTGGTTCATTTTGGATACAATAAAGTATTTGTCAGTTTTCAACTGACTTCGATCAGATTTTTTAAAAATTCGTGTAAATCCTGGAAACATCGACCGATATATCGAAATATTGATAATTTTCACATCGTGGTGTCGATATCCTTTTTAAATACGATACATTATACATCGATACATCTAAAAAATTGTCCATACCTACTTGAAACTGACCAGTGTTATGTTTCTTTATTTTTTTAAGGAAGAGGGTTGGTAGGAGAAGGGCGAGGCTGGTGAGATGCTATTATGGTTGAAATCAACTCACCGGACTAAACATTATACAACATGCACTGACCTGAAACAGGAGTAGGCTGGAAATAAGTTCGCTGATTGCAAAAAAAAATACAATTCATTTCACTGCCAGGCCGACAACCTTGGTCCTTGCTCTCTGAGCCTTGCAATAAAAAGCAGGACGCAGCTCTGTAGTCGAGTGCCGGCTTTGTTAATAGAAGTCCCACGGGCCGGGCGCTGGCCGTGTGAGAAGTCGAGCGTCATGACACGTAATGAGTGCGCTCGTATCGGCGGTCCTCTCTTTGCCTCTACTCGCCGCCCCCTCCTCCCCCACCTCCCCTCTACCCCGTGCTCCTTCATCCTTTCCCCTCTGTCATATCCCTGCGCTGGGAATCCTTGGTAACGAGCTGCCTTATTAGGAGGCCCGGTACCCACTTCATTTCTCAGACGGCGGTTCCTCTCAAATGAAATGTGTATTTCCTCGAGCAGCTGCGGCAGGAACTGCTGGCAGCGCAAATTGCGCCGCGAGTCACGAACTGGACGACAAGAGCCACGCCCCCTCACGTACCGCGCCGGCTGCCGCGTCCAATGCTGCCAGCGCGGGTCTGACGGGCGCAGAGCGAACAGTCGGGAGAGGCAACACCTGCACGGCTTCTGGCCAACTAGCCACTGCTTACTACTTTCACATCCGTATTAATTTTCGAAGTGGAGAGCGTTTCAGTAAGATTTAGCCGATTTCACAAGACAATGTTTCATCACATTCTACATCTACATCGATACTCTGCAAATCACATTTAAGTGCCTGGTAGAGGGTTCATCGAACCACCTTCAAAATTCTCCATTATTCCAATCTCATATAGCGCGCGGAAAGAATGAACAACTATATCTTTCCGTACGAGCTCTGATTTCCCTTATTTTATCGTGGTGATCATTCCGCCCTAAGTAGGTCGGTGTCAACAAAACATTTTCGCATTCGGAGGAGAAAGTTGGTGCCTGGAATTTCCTGAGAAGATTGCGTCGCAACGAAAACGCCTTTCTTTTAATGATTTCCAGCCCAAATCCTGTATCATTTCTGTGACACTCTCTCCCATATTTCGCGATAATACAAAACGTGCTGTCTTTCTTTGAAGTTTTTCCATGGACTCTGTCAGTCAAACCTGGTAAGGATCCCACAGAGCGCAGCAGTATTTTATAAGAGGACGGACAAGCGCAGTGTAGGCAGTCTCCTTAGTAGGCCTGTTACATTTTCTAAGTGTCCTGCCAATAAAACGCAGACTTTGGTTAGCCTCCCCAACAACATTTTCTATGTGTTCTTTCCAATTTAAGTTGTTCGTAATTCTAATACCTTGGTACTTAGTTGAACTTACGGCTTTTAGATTAGACTGATTTATCGTGTAACCGAAGTTTAACGAGTTCCTTTTTAGTACTCATGTGGATGACCTCACACTTTTCGTTATTTAGGGTCAACTGCCACTTTTCGTACCATTCAGATATTTTTTCTAAATCGTTTTGCAGTTTGTTTTGATATTCTGATGACTTTATTAGTCAACAAACGACAGCGTCATCTGGAAACAACCAAAAACGGCTGTTCAGATTGTCTCCTAAATCGTTTACATAGATAAGGAACAGCAAAGAGCCTATAACACTACCTTTGGGAACAATAGAAATCACTTCTGTTTTACTCGATGACTTTCCGTCAATTACTACAAATTGTGACCTCTGTGACAGGAAATCGCAAATCCAGTCACATAACTGAGACGATATTGCATAAGCTCGTGTGGTACAGTGTCAAGAGCCTTCCGGAAATCCAACGGTCTGACGTAACTCCAGAAATAATTTACGTTGGAGTATTTTTTTTTTAATACGCCGTAATACTTCTTTAAACTAATCACTCTTCACTGCCCGTTATTCATGTACTCACTTAGTCACTTAAAATGTTTAAAGAGTTAGGCGAAACGTAAGATTTACCTTTTGACTCAGATTTTATTGTTCGTTCTATAATTAATTGTTTGTCCCTACAACACACGCACACCGATACGTCATTCAAGATTAAATTCTGTTCAGTTCAGTAATCGTGACGCTGACGACAACTTTTGACTAATCGGCGTACTTGTCTTTCTTCGCTTTTTCGTTTTATTGTGTCTACTCAAGACTACGAATTGTTTTCCTGTCGTTGATCCATTGCTCTCAAGGTTTGTAACTGTTCGTCAGTGCGAAGGCTAAGTCCAGTAAATCAATATCACTTAGTCGAAGTCTAACACTCGTCTTACTATACCGCCGCATTGTGAACGGTAAAGATTAACTTTCATCAGTCGAATAACTGAGCAATACTTCAGTCTCTACCTCACGTATTATCAAACTTCCAAAACTGAAACAATCTAATAGCGTTGGCATCCAGACAACTATCGCAAAAGTACTCTAGAGCGACTCAAGAGCAACTAACTGAAGATTTCCATGTCCGAGTTGCATTGTAGTCGCACTGAATTTCCTTTTCGATGAGGCTACTACTCTCTTCCATGGTAATTGTTATCTTTGACTGAATTACTTTCTTGGATTTAACCTTCGTTCAAACGATTTTGAATTTATTCTATAAATGTTTGATAAAGAATCTATGACAATCCTTTCCTTTTATCTCCCCTTTTTGTACGCTATTCTCAGCATTTGAACAATACAGGTGTTCATCAAAATATTACCAGTGTAGATTTTATCGTCAATAGTTGCCGTCACTGTCAAGATGACTCACTTCCCTACTTTAAGTTTCCACAAAGGTTGTTAGTTGGGGTTTTCTGTCCTTGGGGGGTTACATCTGAAATGTAGACGATTTTTATTTCAATCGTGCCATTGGCTAATTTCGAAGACTTGACTTTTTAAGCACATATGTAATATTACACATTAAATGTCAAATTAATTTTCACTACACGTAAAAAGTAGACTTTATATTCCATTGTTACATCGTGAATGGATCCACATTAATGTAACAATTTTAATTATCATATAGGAGCTTTGTTCTAAGTACTACAGCTTGACTTGCCAATGAAGCTTGTTAATGTAATGGCGTTAATGTAGATCCATTCGCAATGTAAGGATGGAATATAAAGTCTATTTTTTCCTTGCAGTGAAAAATAATTTGACGATTACGACATGCAATACGTAATGTTATTACACATGTGACTGAAAATGACAAGTCTTGGGAATTAGCTAATCGTACGACTTAAAGATAAGATAGTCTACATTACAGCATATTACAGATCATGTTTTCTTTAATTAAGCTGTTATTTACTTATTTAATCATGTGGCTAGGGCCCCCCGTCGGGCAGGCCGTTCGCCGGGTGACGGTCTTTCAATTTGACGCCACTTCGGCGACCTGCAGTCGATGAGGATGATAGGATGATGATGAAGACAGCACAATACCCAGTGCCTGGGCAGAGAAAATTCCCCGACCCAGCCGGGAATCGAACCTGGGGCCAGAGGATTGACCATCAGTCACGCTGACCATTCAGCTACCGAAGGCGGAGAATTAACCTGTAAAATGTGTTTATATCCTTCCCCATTCAGTGTTTTCTTAAGCTCAATAAGGGCACAGTACCCCAACGACTTTTTATTGATTATTATGGCAGCTCCTGCTTGCGCTCTTCTGTATTGTTCTTCCCCACGATGTATTATAGTATAATTTCGTAGATCGCCAGTTCCTTTCCTTTTCTTTTTGGTTTCGTTAACGAATGTTATGTCACATCTCTGTTCTCCTAGTACTTTTTTTGTAACTCGGCTTCCATTGTGGATATCCCTTTCATGTTCCATGTTATTATGTTTGCATTGTGTACTGCACCGAAGACCTTGTCATCCTCCTCTTCTTGGTTCGTTATACGGGTTCCCGTTCAGCTTTTCTCTCGTGTGTAGTTCGTCAGGCATTTCTGATTTCACCTGGTCACCATACGAAGGGTGCGCAGGTGTAGTTGGGTATCGGGGATGGGTCTTCCAGTTACGCTACCGCCGGCATAGCCCTCGACTTCACTGAAGTTTGCAAGCCCGTCGCCCAGCTCTGGAGGTGCTTTCGTTAAAGCGGTGTCTCCTTCTAGTATTACAGTTATGAATGTTACTGATGTTTTCGAACTGTGATGACTGACTACGAACAAACGTGCTAACAAATTCCTTTTTTTTTTTTTACAGAACTGTCTTTCTTGCTGTTGCCAGCGTGCATCTTATATCCTCTCTACTTCGGTGATTGTCATTTATTTAACTGCCCAAATAGCAACCCTCGTCTACTACTTCTAGTGTCTCATTTCATTTAATTACCTCAGCATCGCCTGCTTTAATTCCATTCCACTCTGTTACCCTTGTTTTACATTTGTTATTGTTCATTTTATAATTTCTTTTCAAGATACTATCCATTCCGTTTAACAGTTCTTCCAAATCCTTTGCTGTCTCTGAAAGATTGGCAATGTCATCAGCCAATTTTAAAGTTTTCAATTCTTCGCCATAAATTTTTATTCTCTTGCCAAATTTCTCCCTCGTTTCCTTTAGTGGTTGCTCTATGTACAGGTTGAATAACATGGAGGACAGGTATAAGACTGTCTCACTCCCTTCTCAGAAACAACTTCCTTTTCAAGTCCTTCGACTCTTGTACCTGCAGTCTGGTTTCTGTAAAAGTTGTAAATAATCTTGCACTCTCTGTATTTTATCACAAACTCAAAGTGAGTAGTTCAGTTAACAACGTCAAAGGTTTCTCTAAGTCTACAAATAAGTCTACATAGGTTTGTCTTTATTCAACTTATCTTCTGTGAACAGACGTAGGGTCAGCACTGCATCGCATGTTCCTTCATAAGTCCGGAATCCAAACAAATCTTCCTCGAGGTCTGCCTCTACAGTTGTCCATTCTTCTGTAAATAATTTGTCTCAATATTTTGCAACCAAGACTTATTAAATTCATGATCCGCACCTGCCTTCTTTGGAAATGGAATTGTGACGTTCCTCCCGAAGGTTGAGGATATTTCGCCTGTCTCATTATCTTCCACACAGATGGAGTAATTTTGTCACTGCTGGCCCTTCTAAGGCTGTCAATAATTCTGAGCAAGTGTCCCCTATTCAAGGGGCCTTATTTCGACCTAGGTCTTTCAGTGAGTAAATATTGGTCCGGCGGTAACAAATCGGTACTTATCTGGCCTTGCAATGCGTGATGCAGCACTTCTTGCAGATTCGTTATTACTCCCTGCACATCCCACACACTGTCGGCTACTCCTTGCAAAAGTCTGGTTAACACCACCGTGCTACCTAATACTTGCAGATGCCCGTGTAGGGTTCCCAGATTACGATTTATTACGTCTTCCAACGCCTTAGCGTATTCCCCTACCTGCCCTGCTAATGCGCGGAGCAACAATGTGTTATTCAGGACTTCCCTTGCAATGTCCCTGTCTGAGATCCGTAAACAAGTTCATTTCTGAGCAAGATTGGCGCATATCAGCTGAACGGCTTGTTCAACATGTCGCGCAGTATAGGGAAAGGCAACGGCAAATAACGTTCATTTTGAGCACCTCTTTGCCAAGCGTCATCGCAGCCTTGACTTTGTTATGTGCTGTTTTCTTTCTGATCAGACAGAGAACCAATTCCCAGAGAGATCCCAGGGTAGTCCAAGTCCCAGTGGATTGGATACCGAGGGCGTGAGACGAGTAGTTAAGGGGTTGATCAAGCAGTGGTCGTCCAGTAAGGAATTTTTACATTTTGTTTCATGTCATGGTTTTAAGGGGGCACTAGACCCCATTTAAGGTTTCTAGTAGAGAGTAAGTATGTCGTAAGTGCCAATCCAAACAAGTTGAAGAGTTAGTTAAAGGAGAGAGATCCCAGGGTAGTCCAAGTCCCAGTGGATTGGATACCGAGGGCGTGAGACGAGTAGTTAAGGGGTTGATCAAGCAGTGGTCGTCCAGTAAGGAATTTTTACATTTTGTTTCATGTCATGGTTTTAAGGGGGCACTAGACCCCATTTAAGGTTTCTAGTAGAGAGTAAGTATGTCGTAAGTGCCAATCCAAACAAGTTGAAGAGTTAGTTAAAGGACGACCCGGGGACCGAGTCTTTCTGAAGAGGGGCATAATGTAGCGGCACCACCGTTTGGGACAGGGAAAGTTAGTTTTGTGCAAAATTCTGAGCGCAAGATACACCCAGGTGCGGGCCGGATTGCAGTGAGTTACGCTGACCAGCGGTTGCCAAGTGGAATGGAGGATACGGGCCATCGAACCACTGAAAGGCATAAACGCAGCGGTTCGCATGTCGCAAGTTACAGGCAGAAGGGGCCCACTGGCGCAACCGGGATGTGGTGCATACGTGACGCGAAGTGGCGCGTTAGCAAAACAGAGGCACGCAGCCGAGTATAAATAGGTGTTGTTTTCTAACGAGAGTGATTGAAGTGTGACAGCTCTTCTGGACGGCGGGGCGTGTAGCACAACCATCTACAATCTGAGCAGATGGGGCGCTAGCATTCCAGTCCACGGCGGGTCACTGGTTCGACCCTCTGAGGCCAGCGCGGAGCATTGAAGTGTGGCAGCTCTCCTGGACGGCAGCGCGTGTCACACGGCCGGGCTACACGCAGGAACAGATGGGGCCACAGAGTCCCAGTCCACGGCGCGTCGTTGGTTCGACTCTCTGAGGCCGACGCGGGGTCCGCAGCCAGCCACAGATGGCATTTGTGAGAAAGATGTAGAGGACAAAGTAACTATTGGGAAACAAGCGGCTAAGGCCCTACATGGACTGATTTGGATCAATGGTATTAGTCATCAACACAAAAAAGGGACATTCCACAGTATTATTCAGAATGTCGCTTATGGTATAGAAATGTGGCCGTTTGCGTATAAAAGAAGGGAGACCATCATCATGGTCATTCGTATGGCACACACATGCACCACATTTATAATGCATAATGTATGTCACAGCGTAAAATAAAATTAAACCGACCAAATACACACATCAAAAAAAGTTTTGCATCGCCCCGGTTCCCAGAACTCCTGAAGATAGACGTTGACTGTGGATATTGTATCACAGACACAGTCCCTTTGACTGTTCAGAGATGTCACTAAATCTGCCCAAAGATGCAAACAGCCATGCTTGAGGAGCGTCTATTGGACAGAGGGGGTCCGGTCATTCCATCAGGAAGGAGGTACACGGCTCGTCTGTAGTTCAACCGTGCCTAGACGGTCAATATCGCGGTTCGATAGCGACCGCATTGTTACTTTGTGCCAGGAAGGGCTCCCAAAAAGGTAAGTGTTCAGGCGTCTCGGAGTGAACCAGAGCGATGTTGTTCGGACCTGACGAGATACAGAGAGACAGGAACTGTCGATGACATGCCTCGCTCAGGCCGCCCAAGGGCTACTACTGCAGTGGATGACCGCTACCTACGGATTATGGCTCAGAAGAACCCTGACAGCAACGCCATCATGTTGAATAACGCTTTTCATGCCGCCACAGGACGTCGTGTTACTACTGAAACAGTGAGCAATAGGCTGCATGATGCGCAACTTCACTCCCGACGTCCATGGCGAGGTCCATATTTACAACCACGGCACCAAGCATCGTGGTACAGATGGGCCCAACAACATGCAGAATGGACCACTCAGGACTGGCATTACGTTCTCTTCGCCAGTGAGTGTCGCACATGACTTCAACCAGACAATCGCCGGAGACGTGTTTGGAGACAACCCGGTGAGGCTGAACGCTTTAGATACACTGTACAGTGAGTGCAGCAAGGTGTAGGTTCCCTGCTGTATTGGGATGGCATTCCGTGAGGCCGACGTATGCCGCTGTTGGTCATAGAACGCCATCCCCTGACCGATGCTATATCGGCAGCATATTGGCGAGGCATTCGTCTTCATGGACGACAATTTGCGCCCCCATCGTGCACATCATGCGAATGAGTTCCTTCAGGATAACGACATCGCTCGACTAGAGTGGCCATCATCATCTCCAGACATGAAGTCTATCGAACATGCCTGGGATGGATTGAAAAGGGCTGTTTATGCACGACGTGACCCACCAACCACTCTGAGGCATCAACGCCGAATCGACATTGAGGATTGGGACAATCTGGACAGTGCCCTGATGAACTTGAGGATAGTATGCCTCGGTGAATACAGGCACGCATCAATGCAAGAGGACGTACTCTGGGTATCAAAGGTACCGGTGCATACAGAAATCTGGACCAGCACCTCTGAATGTCTCGCTGTATGGTGGTACAACATGAAATGTGTGGTTTTCGTGAGCAATAAAAATGGCAGATATGATGTTTATGTCTGTTCGAATTTTCTCTACAGGTTACGGAACTCTCGGAACCGAGGTGATGCCAAACTTTTTTATGTGGGTATTAATGTCTAGGTTTGTAATCCACGCCCACGAGCCGTGTCTGCTCGTTCTATGTTTCACATCTTGCATACTGGCTCGAACCGTCTCTCTCTGGTCTTCGGTGGCGCTTCGGTCGTCTGTTAGTTAAGTATTTGGTTGTAGGTCGTTGGAGTGGTTTTGTTGACCACACGGGCAGGCAGTTCGGTCGCAGTCAGAGAAAGAGACTAGGGCACATGTGACGTACGGTGTGCTGCTGACTGAGGTTACGGGCGGACGTTTGTCCAAGCAGCCGGTGATCGATAGAGGTGTGCTGGTCGGCAATACTTGGACCTAATGGATTAAGAAGGTATAGCTGCTAACTTGGGTGTTGGAGTGCTGTTTATTTTCTGGTTCCGCCTGTTCTGCCCTTTTTAGTTAAGGTACTCGTCACTTGATTGACACACGCGCTCCCGTATTGCTCCATCAGTCTATGTCAAGTGTTAAATTTACTTTGTGGTGTCTGTCTGATTTTACCTGAGAGCAGTATTAGTGTGATTTAAAATTTCCTTTAGTTGTAACTTGTTCAGTGTCTGCTTAGCTTGTCATTCGGGCCTGACATTAATTGTGTCATATGTTCTAGGCCGTCACGTGCATTAGTGACCACACGGGTCGAGTTTGAGTCTTATTTGTATTGCAAGTTGTTGCTTCATACGTTCTGTGATTTTTATGCATGAATTATATGTTTGTTCTCGGCCCTCCGAACTGTTCATTAAGTTTAGAGGCGCTGCCCCGGGATGTTATCTGTTACCCGCCGGTTCATAAATGGTTCAAATGGCTCTGAGCAATATGTGACATCTGAGGTCATCCCTCCCCTACAACTTAGAAGTACTTAAACCTAACTAACCTAAGGACATCACACACATCCATGCCCAGACTGAAGCGCCTAGAACCGCTCGGTCTCACCGGCCGGCCATAACCTGCCGGTTCTTCGGGCTTAACCTGTCCGCGTCGGCTGTGTACGTGCACGCGGGCGGCGCGCCGCTTACCGTCTCACCGTAGCCTCTGAGACGCTGCGCCTCCTGGCTTGCGACAGCATCCCTCATTAGTTCAGTTTCTATCTCGTAGCTGTCGGGGGTTAATTTAACCAGTAGTGCCCGTTATTCTAAACCAGCTTACTGAGACGTAGCCTGCTGTACCTGCCCCTTCCTTGTTTCCCCTGTTTGTAGTTTGGTTTTAACGTAATAATTTTAATATTGCTGTAATGCTCAATTTGTTAAATAGTATTTTATTATTTTTTCCACGTCAGTATCTTGATTATGCCCAAGGGTCTTCTCTGATTTATCAAATATTGGACATTCGTGTTGATACTAGACTTCTGTTTTGTTACTTCACTTCTTGTAAGTTATGTTCATTAATGTCAAGCACCCTCTTCGGCCATCCGAATGTTGGAACTGTAATCTTTAGCACCATTGCTGTCATTGTTTGCCCAGCACTAAGCGCTTGTTTGAGTTATATGTGACTATACCACTTGCTGCCCGCCCGGTTAGACGTGCGGTCTAACGCATTGCTTTCCCTCCGGGAAGACGTGCTGCTCCCCGTAGCGAATCCGCCCGTCGGACTAGTGTCGAGGTCCGGTGTGCCGGCCAGCCTGTGGATGGTTTTTAAGGCGGTTTTCCATCTGCCTCGGCGAATGCGTGCTGGTTCCCCTTATTCCGCCTCAGTTACGCTATGTCGGCGAGTGCTGCGCAAACACTGGCTCCACGTACGCTTACACCATAATTACTCTAGCACCCAAACATTAGGGTTACACTCGTCTGGTGTGAGACGTTTCCGGGAGAGGGGTCGACAGGGGGCCGAACCGCACAATAGCCCTGGGTTCGATGTGGGGTGGCGGTGGACTGCTGTAGCCTTTTGTGTGGTTGCGAACAACTGAGGGCTACGGCAGTGACGAAGTGTCTCCGTCGTTTCTAGGTCCGCAATTCCATACAATACAATACCACTTGCTTGTCCGTCCTTCCTAAATTGGTGCATTTTATTCCTTTATATTAACTAATCAATGATCAATGGCTTCACCTGAAGAAATTTTGCAATAAATTTCTGGATAATTTGTATTTTATTAGTGTTTTTGGTATCTGCGCAATAAGATAGAAAGTAACAAATAACTTGTGGTAAATGACGTACCCCTTTCCCATGCTGGTTAGTTCTTTCTTTATCCTTGAGTGTCCACTGACATTTCACCCCACAGTAACGCAATTATATTTCTTGAACCACTCTAGTTTTCGGTAATTTCCGGTGTGTTTTCAGTTCTTGTTTCAGAGATTTCTTACTTAAGCGTTACTTGCAGCTGTCTGTTTAGCATACAGTAGTGGCGAGTGTCTCGAACGAAGCCAGCTTCTTCGTAAGACAGGTATGTCGTGAGGAATGGGAACTTCCATATTCTCTTGTTTTTGTGGCAGTCTCTAAGCAGGGTCTCAGTTCTGATAATCTGTCGTGGGTAGATAATGCTTAGCTGGGGAAGCCAAGTCAGTAGACAGGAGTTGATTGTACCAGTAACCATGCGCATCATGTTAGTAAGCAGCGCATCGATGATGCTGATATCACATCCATTACACCAGACTGAAGCACAGTACTCTGCGGCCAGAAAAAAAAACGAGTGCAAGAGCCGATGTACACAGTGTCCCCATTGAAGCCACCCCGAACAGTTTGTTTTTATAAGACAGAGTGGGGTCCAGTGTGATGCCAAGATACTTGAGGTATTTATTGTGACGGAGAATATTGCCATGACATTGCACCTTCAGCTCAATGTTAGCTCGTTTGTTGTTAAGGTGAAACCCACAAACCTCGGCCTTACTGATACTGAGCTTCAGTCTCCATTTTTTGAAATATGAGTTAACGGCCAGTAAGTCCTGTGCTAGTGCTCCCTCTGACTGACCAGGCTCATTTGACTGACAAGCCAGAGCGATATCGCCTGCAAAACAGAATTTACATGGAGCTGTTTTTTGGAAAGTCATAAACAAAGGCTAAACACCCTCAGAAAGAGATGAAATATTAAAAGTTTTGGCTGGCTTCGTTGTCTAGGGGCTGGGATACGTTGATGCCGCATTACAATCCAAATACTGCTGAGTCTACAGTATACAACATGAATATACACGTGAATCGAATGGTTGAAGGTTCCTATCACTTGGCAATTGCGAATTTTGAATGTAAAACAGAAATTTATAAATGAAAGATTGCAATTAAATGAAATCTGCAGGTACTATTTTAACGACTTTAAATGATGAGCACGGTAGCAGGAGTACCTTTAAGAATGCCCTTTATTACTGTAAAACACTTACTGGTGTCGATGGTCCATCAATTAAATAATATATGAGTTAAGTATCAGGGCAACAACAGATTCCTACTTCACGTAATTAGTTATGAGCAACAACATATCTCGCGAGATATTCACTTCTAAACGCATTCTACGTCTTCACTGCAGAAGCCACGGAAATCCAACAAGTGCGCAAGTCGGCACTACGAGATATTTCTATCTCCCGCGACCACGCGCAAACTGCTCAACACTCTCCGAGTATTTCCTGCGACCGTCCGTCGCGCCTTCCCGTCCATCACTTCCCGTGTCCTGTGCCACTTGATGCTCCTCCCCCACTTCCCTACAGTCTCTCCATTGACTTCGCTAGTCGCCTACCTTAGTAACGAGCACTGTGATTGGCTAGAGCGCTCCCGCCATGTCTCCAAGCCAACGCACACTCACAAACATATTCAAACACATACGAAATACTGGATTTACATTTAAATAACTTGAAATTAAATAAATATTCCTATGGCTGGACCATAAACACGCTCTAACACACATTATTAAATACACAAACAAATTAAATAAACATATATCAAAGGAACAGAAGCAAAATTAGGCCAGCAGACTAATGTCTCTCTGCTTTCTAAAACACAGTAAATATTTGACCAGTTTCTTCATGAATAGTGTATATCGGATATTAACAAAGACATAGACGAATAAATATATATTTATAAGCACGCTGCTACCGTTTTTTTCGTGTAACTGTGGAGTACTTAGCCATGCAGAGTGGCAGCGCTGTTTGAGGCGTCATGTCACGGACTGTGCGGCCCCACCCGCCAGATGTTCGAGTCTTCCTTCGGGCATGCATGCGTGAGTCGTTATGAGCGTAAGTTAGTTTAAGTAGTATGTAAGACTAGGGACCGATGACCTTAGCAGTTTGGTCCCTTAGGAATTCACACCCATTTTGGAGTACTTATGGCCTGACACGATCAACAGTAATCGGCCACTTTCACCTCTAATAACTGATGTACTATTCAAGTTACATGCCTGTAATTCACACCAATTTAGGTTTACACTAATAGCTTTCTAAAGACACGTCGATCTACAAAACCGGATGAACCGTTTAGATTTTGGAAATTCGATGCTGGGTGTTACTTTTATAATTTACAGTCACATACTAAACTTTAAACTACATAATCAGAATCGTCATGCAAATAATGGTAATGTACATGTTTCTTTTTAAGGTATCATGATTCCTCTGGCTATAATTAATTTCAGTATGAACTGTGAAATGTCTGCTATTATGGTTTCAGAAAGTCCACCATCTTTGGCACTCCCAGCATACAAATCTCCTTCATCGACACAAAGCACAGTCCTCAACACAGCGTCAGCATGGAATTCCCAGCCACGCGGTAGGCCTGGACCACTCACTGGGGCTACCCCTCTTGCTCCAGCTAATGTTTGGCACCACGCGGTATGCTGACGAGCCTTGGCTTACCGAGTGGCCTGTGCAGCCACGCCAACTCCGAACTTAGAATATTTTCAGGGTGCCACAACTTGTCCGTTACCACACAGTGTACATCGTTTGATTACAGGTGATTAAATATCAAGTCTTTGAGGGGCAGCCGGCCGCGGTGGTCTCGCGGTTCTAGGCGCGCAGTCTGGAACCGTGCGACTGCTACGGTCGCAGGTTCGAATCCTGCCTCGGGCATGGATGTGTGTGATGTCCTTAGGTTAGTTAGGTTTAAGTAGTTCTAAGTTCTAGGGGACTAATGACCACAGCAGTTGAGTCCCATAGTGCTCAGAGCCATTTGAACCATTTTGAGGGGCAAATCAGGTAATTGGAATCATATTTTATGACAGGATGCCTGTAGGTAAGACATGAAGATCAAAACATCAAAAATACGGGGGAAATGACACAGTCCGTAAAGCATAGACTGGGGAATATAAGCCCTCAGTGGTTTGGACTTGTTAAAAGAATGTGCAATTACAGGTGGCCCAAGAATGTGGGCCTCGAGAAGAGCTAAAAGGCGGCGGCCACCTTTCTTGTGGAATTGTACAGGGTGTTTATGTAACAGCGTGCAAAAACATAACAGGAGATATTGAATGCTCCTCTGAACCTGGTGTCGGAGAAGTTAGCTTAAAGAGATACGGAAGTAAACTAGTCTACCGCTTTGTCTAGCATTACTGCGTTCCAGTTTATTTACAACTAACATGCATATAAGATTACACGTACTGTGCTGTTTATTTACATGTACATTCTTCATTTTCTGCACAGAAACAAGGACGACGAGCCTGATTACTAGGAGGTCATGATGCAGGTTTTGTTTACTTTGCTTGTCCATAAGGGGGATGTGTTCTCTCTGAGTTGTTCAACATCACAGTGCGCCACCTCACCTCAGTGTGGATGTCTGCAACCATCTCAGTACTGTATTTCCTGGTCGTTCGACGGAAACGGGAGATCCTATTCCATGGCCTGCGAAGTCACCTGACCTGAATCCCCTCATTTCCTACGGGGATATCTAAAGTCACTTGTACGAGGATAATCTCAAAAGTAAGGTCTCCAATTTTTTTTGTAAGTACACAGACCTCTTTATTTCTACAATGGTTTACATCAGTTAACAGCTTGAACATTTAGCTATTTTTCGATATAATCACCATTTCTGTCGATGCATTTTTGTAGACGCTGTAGCAGTTTTTGTATGCCCATGTCATACCAGCTTGCCGCCATGCTCTTCAGAAAGTCATGAACCTCTTCTTTCACCTCGTTGTCGGAGCTGAATCGCTTTCCGGGAAAATGTTATTTTAACTTAGGGAACAGGTGATAGTCACTGGGCGCCAAGTCAGGACTAAAGGGTGGGTGGGTCATTACGTTCCACTGAAACTGTTGCAGGGGAGCAACGGTTTGCCGAGCGATGTGTGGGAGAGCTTTGTCATGGAGAATGTGTACGCCCTTGCTCAACATTCCTCTTCTCCGGTTCTGAATTGTCCGTTTCAGTTTTTTCAGAGTCTCACAGTACCTGTCAGCGTTAATTGTGGTTCCAGTGGACATGAAGTCAACCAACAATACTCCTTTCCGATCCCAAAAAAACGGTTGTCATGATTTTACCGGCAGACTGTTTGTTTGAATTTCAGCTGAATTTGGCGAAGAAGGATGCCACCACTGACGTGATTGTTGCTTGGTCTCACGTGTAAAGAGGTATGCCCAGGTTTCGTCAACCGTGACAAATGAGTCCAGAAAGTTGTACTGTTCGGCTGCAAGGCGGTGAAGAAATGCGCGGGAAGCATCAACACGTTGCCGCATGTGGTCTTCAGTCAGCATGCGTGGTACCCATCTTGCGCACACGTTCCGGTAGTTCAACGTTTCCGTTAAAATTCTGTGAGCGGTGCTTCGGGAAACCTCACGAACCAACGTGCAGAGATCATCCAGTGTGATCCAACGATCTTCACGCATGCTTTGCTCAACCTTCAACACTGTCTCCTCAGAAATTGACGGTCTTCCGCTCTTTTGTTCGTAATCAATTGGCGAAGGATTTCAATCGGCGCAGTGGCTTTTGCGTTCAAAAACGGAGTAACTGCGCGCAATTCGCACTTGGTGGTAACATCCAACGGGAGCTCCATTCTCAACGGCTGCCAAGCCAAGACTGAGCGCCTCAGCGCGGCGTGCGCATGTTTAGACACAGCACGTGAAGCACTCTTCATAACAGAGTGACCAACTGCCACACAAACAGTTATGTACTTATAAAAAAAAGGAGGCCTTGCTTTTGGGATTACCCTCGTATATAAGACAACAGTGGTTACGGAGGAGGAATTATTTTCCTGTATTGCAGCTGCCTGTGATCATTCGAAACATACCTCGGATATTTGTCATGGTACGTCAGAATCTTGTTCGCCGATCTCATGATTGCAGGCGGTCAGTTTCAGCACATTTTGTAAAGTATAATCCAAATGGTACCTTCATTGTGTCAATGATGGTATTTGCAGTTAACTGTAACTAATGAAAATGAAGACACAGTAATGTGATTTTATTCCTATTACCTCCTTAAGCTGGATTCACCGAACCCACATTCCCTGGCTCAAATTATTCAGTAGAGAATCCTCTGCGTCCTGTTAAATTTTTGCACCTTACGGAAACACCGTGTACATTGATCGAGCAATGTACGATAATGGGTTAACAATCTCTGATTGGAGTACCGGAGACTACTGGAAGGAGAAAACCACTAACTCCTACTAGTCGAAGAAGAAGAAGAAGAAGAAGAAGAAGAAAGAAATTAAACTTACGAACTGGCGACCCAGATTAATGAAGGTCGGATACTTGCATCGTCAGTTAAGAGACTAAGCGGTGATGGGCTGGGGCAGGTCTGCAGTCCTTGGCCAGATACCGAGTGGCTACGTGTGAGGGCAGATCTGGGGACGTGAGGCACTGCCGTTTCCGGACTCTTCCGTGGCTGAGCGGCCGCGGGCGACACTTTGTCACGGCAGTGTGCCGCGTCACGGCCGTCGCTGCACCGGTGTCTGCAACGGGACGCTGGAGCGCGGCACGCCGCAGCATCCGACGCGGTCGCCGCCTGCTCTGTCCGCCACCGGGCGTGACGTCCACCCGCAGGTCGTTCTCCTGTCTTGTAGCTGCTCAGGACGCGCCCTTCGCAGTGTTCGCTCGGAAGCTAGCCGACTAGGAAATCACAAGGCAACCGGATTTTTGTTACTTTTTTTATTTATGGTGTGTGAACTTCAGAAAGCAGTTATAGGTTGCCTGTTTCAGCACCTCTGTGCCATCATCAGTGGGTTTTGTTTATTGAAAACTGTAAAAAGTGAACATATTTTAGGTTGTAACTGACCAAAAAAGTGAGGCCAAAAGAGTCTTTGTTCGTTTCTCCTCTTACCGGGATGTTACATTATATGTTTTTGCAGGACCATCTGTATGGTGTCATCTACAAACAAATCGATGTAAATGTGAATTTCATCGACGAATAAACACATCCCTTGAATTTTTTTAATAAAAAAACTTTATTTTGGCGTGGCAAAATGGTTTGTGTTCATAATGAGTATTAACAGATATATACGCTAAACATTTTGTCATGCAAAAGATCACGTTTTAAAAAAAATCAAGGGGTGTGTTAACTCGCCGATGAAATTCACATTTGCATCGTTTGGTTTGCAGATGACAAGCTATCAGTGCAGGACACCACACAGATGGTCCTGCAAAACCATATAAAGTAAAATCATGGTAAGAAGAAAAACGAACAAATATTTTCTGTAGGTCTCGCTTTGTTAGATCATTTACAACCTGAGATATGTTTATTTTTTATAGTTTTCAATAAACAAAACCCACTGATGACGGCACAGAGGTGCCGAAATATGTTTGGGCAAAAAGCAGTGCTTTTGCATAAAATGCGGGACCTGTATCCTATAATTTAATTGCGCATACAGAAAGAGAAACAAGAGCTGCATATCCAAAAGATGAACAGTCGGAAAACAAATGTCACCAAAACAGTTCAATGCAACTTGGAAAAATTGTCGAGAAATGCTTCCTTTATATCTTAAAGATAGGACGATTATTTCAACGGATTGCTTGGCTCTGTGGCAGCATGTTCACCTGCCGTGTAAGCGTCCGGGTTTCGATTCATAGCCGATGTTAATTATTAAACAAAGGTGTCATGTTTTGTGAGCATTTTCGTGAAGCGTAAAATACGTAAAGGTGGGAAAAATCAGTGTCACCCGAGAAACACAAAAGACAGAGACGAGAATTAAAAAAGTGACGGTATTGCATATTTGCTTCAATGAAGCGCCAAAGAAACTGGTATAGGTATGTGTATTCAAATAGACACACGTGTAAACAGGCAGAATACGGCGCTGCGGTTCGCAACGCCTATTATGACAACAAGTGTCTGGCGTAGTAGTTAGATCTGTTACTGCTGCTACAGTGGCACGTTATCAAGATTTAAGTGACTTTGGCGTTGTGTTATAGTTGGCGTACGAGCGATTGACACAGCATCTCCGAGGCAGCAACGAAGTGGGGATTTTCTCGTACGACCATTTCACTAGTGTACCGTAAACATCAGGAATTCGGTAAAACATAAAACCTCAGACATCGCTACGGCGAGAAAAAGCACGTGCAAGAAAGGGACCAACGACGACTGAAGAGAATCCCTCAACGTCACAGAAATGCAACCCTTCGCAAAGTGCTGAAGATTTTAGTGCTGGGTCGTCAACAAGTGTCAGGGTGCCAACCATTCAACGAAACACCATCGATACGGGCTTTCGAAGCCGAAGGCCCACTCGTGTAACCTTGATGACTGCACGACACAAAGCCTTACGCCTCGCCTGAGGCCGTCAACACCGACATTGGTCTACTGATGAATGGAAACATGCTGCCTAGTCGGACGAGTCTCGTTTCAAGTGGTTCAAGTGGCTCTGAGCACTATGGGACTTAACATATATGGCCATCAGTCCCCTAGAACTTAGAACTACTTAAACCTAACTAACCTAAGGACATCACACAACACCCAGCCATCACGAGGCAGAGAAAATCCCTGACTCCGCCGGGAATCGAACCCGGGAACCCGGGCGTGGGAAGCGAGAACGCTACCGCACGACCACGAGATGTGGGCAGTCTCGATTCAAATTGTATGGAGTGGATGGACGTGTACATGTATGGAGACAACCTCATGAATCCATGGATCCTCCATGTCAGCAGGGGACTGTTAAAGTTGGTGCAAGCTCTGTAATGGTGTGGGGCGTGTGTAGTTGGAGTGATGTGGGACCCCTGATACGTCTAGACACGACTCTGACAGGCGACACATACGTAAGCATCCTGTCTGATTATCTGCATCCATTCACGTCCATTGTGTAGTCAGACGGACATGGACAAATCCAGCAGGACAACGGGACACCTCACACTTCCAGAATTGCTATAAAGTGCCTCCAGGCACACTCTTCTGAGTTTAAACGCTTCCGCTGGCCACCAAACTCCCCAGACATGAGCATTATTGAGCATATCTGGGGGCGCCTTGTAACGTGCTGTTCAGAAAAGATCTCCATACTCTTACGGATTTATGGACAGTGCTGCAGGGTTCACAGTGTCAGTTCCATTCAGAACTACTTCAGACATTAGTCGAGTCCATGGCACGTCGTGTTGCGGCGCTTCCGCGTGCTCGCGGGGGCCCTACACGATATTAGGCAGGTGTAACAGTTCTTTCGGCTCTTCAGTGTGTGAAACGATGTTACAGTTTCATGCAGAGAGAGTTTAAAGATTTAGTTGACAATGAAGGAGTCAAAAATTACAACGATCGACAGGCGGGATTCATTGTGTTGCACATCAAGAAACACTTTGGGCTAAATTTGCAGGCTTTGAGGGCACGAAGAAGAAGATGGTACGGAAAGTAGAATATCTGGTCATAAGGATTATTCCCTTATCAGTTGAAGCATATTTCAGTGCCACTGAACGAAAAGTATGAGGACTTCATATACTGCTACAAAGTACGTTGATTAAGGCAAGGGGCACGACTGAAACTATCTTTAGATTTAAAACTAGCGTTTGTTGAATTTGTGAAGGAGAAAGTTAGAACACCTGGAATAGACTGCAGTCTTCGCTCCGTAACTGGACTTGACTACACACTGCCACAGTGAACAGCGCAAGGTAACTTCTTTCTGATTTCATGAGGATGCATTTAAAAAGAAAATCGCGTTGTAGAAGGGACACATGCTGACAAAAACAGTCAAGTTTCCTAAGCTTACTGGCGTTAATGAAAACGCGAAGTTTCAAGAATTCATTGTGGCCTTGCAAGAATTAGAACAATAGTTTTATAAAGGTTTCGAAGAGACTGTCAATCGTTCATCCATTTTTGAGACCGTTCACAATTTCAGTTGAAAGCGCCCCTGCGCACATGTAGATGTAAATGATTGACCTACAAGGTAATTCCAGTTAGAAATCCTTTTACTTTAAAACTCTCCAGGACGTCTACATTGCTTTCCTCAGGTAGAGTTTACAACTCTCTACAACGAGGTTGCGAAAGTGCTAAAATATTTCTATCGACATGTTAGTTTGCAACACCCTTTTCGAATGTGAAACTAAATAAGTCACTATTACGTGGCAACTTGATTGCGAAACGCTGTGAAATTGTCTGTGTCTGTCTGTCCGTATACCGACTGTTTGTACCAGATAAGAAATATGTTAAGTCTTCAGTAGGACAAAAAATAATTAAATAACGTCCGCCTGCTTAGCCGGGTGGTAACGTTCTCGCCTCCCTTGCAAGCGGGCCCGGGTTCGATTCCAGGCCGCCTTGGAGATTTTCTCTGCTCGGGGAGTGGGTGTTCTGTTGTCATCACCGGTGCCCAAGTCGCCCACTGTGGCGTCGACTGAAATAAGACTTGCACTTGACGGGCTCCCGGCCAACGATGCCATACATGAATTTTCAGTCCCTGAAACTAGATAATAAAATATTTTGTAGATGGGGTGGCTAATGAGGTAAGTTTGTAAGTTTCTTTTTAAGTGTTAGGGAATCCCAGTGTCTTGCTTCGTATCACATATGAACATGTTGAAGATCTCTGCAATAGAATTCCCAACTCCATTTTGGCTCTGGGTACGAAGGCAAATATTTGTGTCTTACGTTCCAATTCCCCAAATAACAGTTCAGTTGAAACTCATTTTACGAAACTGGCTGATTTTTCTGTCAGTCCATTGCGGTTTTTTCTTTCAATAATTACCGGTTTCTTGCATTGTTGCCCGTCTTCAGGTCATGTGTCGTAGTTACAAAGTAACCTGTCGTAATGGAATTATCAGTTCTCCGTCGTGTACACATTATACAGAGTATGTGACATGGAACTGACAGTTCCATTACGATGTCGGAACTCTGAGCGAGGGAAAAACAACTGGCTACAATCCTCCATACGAGCCCTAATTTCTCATACCACATACACTCCTGGAAATTGAAATAAGAACACCGTGAATTCATTGTCCCAGGAAGGGGAAACTTTATTGACACATTCCTGGGGTCAGATACATCACATGATCACACTGACAGAACCACAGGCACATAGACACAGGCAACAGAGCATGCACAATGTCGGCACTAGTACAGTGTATATCCACCTTTCGCAGCAATGCAGGCTGCTATTCTCCCATTGGAGACGATTGTAGAGATGCTGGATGTAGTCCTGTGGAACGGCTTGCCATGTCATTTCCACCTGGCGCCTCAGTTGGACCAGCGTTCGTGCTGGACGTGCAGACCGCGTGAGACGACGCTTCATCCAGTCCCAAACATGCTCAATGGGGGACAGATCCGGAGATCTTGCTGGCCAAGGTAGTTGACTTACACCTTCTAGAGCACGTTGGGTGGCACGGGATACATGCGGATGTGCATTGTCCTGTTGGAACAGCAAGTTCCCTTGCCGGTCTAGGAATGGTAGAACGATGGGATCGATGACGGTTTGGATGTACCGTGCACTATTCAGTGTCCCCTCGACGATCACCAGAGGTATACGGCCAGTGTAGGAGATCGCTCCCCACACCATGATGCCGGGTGTTGGCCCTGTCTGCCTCTGTCGTATGCAGTCCTGATTGTGGCGCACACCTGCACGGCGCCAAACACGCATACGACCATCATTGGCACCAAGGCAGAAGCGACTCTCATCTCTGAAGACGACACGTCTCCATTCGTCCCTCCATTCACGCCTGTCGCGACACCACTGGAGACGGGCTGCACGATGTTGGGGCGTGAGCGGAAGACGGCCTAACGGTGTGCGGGACCGTAGCCCAGCTTCATGGAGACGGTTGCGAATGGTTCTCGCCGATACCCCAGGAGCAACAGTGTCCCTAATTTGCTGGGGAGTGGCGGTGCGGTCCCCTACGGCACTGCGTAGGATCCTACGGTCTTGGCGTGCATCCGTGCGTCGCTGCGGTCCGGTCCAAGGTCGACGGGCACGTGTACCTTCCGCCGACCACTGGCGACAACATCGATGTACTGTGGAGACCTCACGTCCCACGTGTTGAGCAATTCGGCGGTACGTCCACCCGGCCTCCCGCATGCCCACTATACGCCCTCGCTCAAAGTCCGTCAACTGCACATACGGTTCACGTCCACGCTGTCGCGGCATGCTACCAGTGTTAAAGACTGCGATGGAGCTCTGTATGCCACGGCAAACTGGCTGACACTGACGGCGGCGGTGCACAAATGCTGCGCAGCTAGCGCCATTCGACGGCCAACACCGCGGTTCCTGGTGTGTCTGCTGTGCCGTGCGTGTGATCATTGCTTGTACAGGCCTCTCGCAGTGTCCGGAGCAAGTATGGTGGGTCTGACACCGGTGTCAATGTGTTCTTTTTTCCATTTCCAGGAGTGTATTCGTGGACCTTACGCGAAATTGACGTTGGCGGCGGTAATATTGATCCTTTGTCAGCTTCATGTTCCGGTTATCTAAATTTCCGCTTTAGTGCCTCGCGAAAAGAGGGTTGTCTTCTCTCCGGAGATTCCCAGTTGAGGTCACGAAACATCTCTTAATATTCGTGTGTAGACCGAACCTACAGGTAATAAATCGAGCAGCACACCTCTGAATTGCTTCAATGTCTTCCTTTAATTCGAACTGGTGGGGATTCCAAACCTTCGAGCAGTGCTAAAGAATGGGTCGCTGTAGCGTACTCGTTCCATTTCATATCTCTCTGAAACGTGACGCCCTGGTATTGAATCGATGTGAATGTGAATCTTTGTGGCAGATTAAAACTGAGCCCGACCGAGACTCCAATTCTGGATCTTTGCCTTTCACAGGCAGGTGCTCTACCGAATGAGCTGCTCTGTGCACGGTTCATGAGCAGACGTCACAGCTTTACTGACGGCAGTCTCTCGTCGCCTACCTTCCCCGTTTCACAGAAGTCTTTTCCTGAAACTGCAGGACTTTAACCCCCAGATCAAGGATATTGCGCAGACACGGCTTAACCATAGCCTGGAGGGAGTTTACAGAACGAAATTTTCACTCTGCAGAGGAGCTTCGCGCTGATATGGAACTTACTGGTTCATCGAAACTGTGACTTTTGCCTTTTACGGGCAAGTGCCTCTAGTGAATGAAATGCCCAAGCACTACTCACAACTCTAGCTTACAGCTTTACTTCCCCCAGTACCTCATCTCCCATCTTCCAAACTTCACAGAGACTCTCTTGCGAAACTTTCAGGACTAGCAGTCGGTATAGCATTTATTTGCTGAAGACAAATGTCCCGAGTTCGTGTCTCGGTCCGGCACACAGTTTTAATCCGCCAGGAAGTTTCGTAATAGCGCACACTCCCCTGCAGAGTGAAAATGTCATTCTGTATGTGACTGTATCAAGCAGCATTGTGCTAATGCCATATTCGGACATATGCCATATTTTCCCTCTCATCCGCCTTAAGCTACATTTTTCTACACTTAGAGGAAGCTGCCATTCATCACACGAGCTAAAAGTCACCTTAAACTTCAGAAGCCCTTCTAGGCTGACCAAGCCTGTGTAAGCAACAGCTCACTATTTAGATTCAGTTTTCGGGTGTAGTAGTTTACTCTGCTGTAATTCAATGTCACAGCATTTTACTACATTAAGTTTCATTTTGTAGGCTTGGCTCTAAATCATAGCTCTTCAGGTGCAACCCAAGGAAATGTGTTGGGCCCCTTGCTGTGCATGTTGTCTATTAATGGCCTTACGCATAATGTTAACAGTAACCTCAGACTTCAGGCAGATGATGCAGTCGTCTACTATGAAGTACAGTCTGAAAGAAACTGCAGAAATTTTCAGTAAGATCTTGCTAAGATTTCAATGTGGTGCACAGATTCGCAACTTGCTCTAAATGTTTCAGAAACGTAAAATTGTGCGCTTCACAAAAAAAAAGAAAAAAAAAAGAAAAAGTCTGCTGTGACTGTGATATCAGTGAGTCACAGTTAGAATCTTGTGCTTACGTTTATGTATTTTATCACTTTTCTAAGACATGTGGTGCAATCTTTCTGTGTTGTATGTAAGAATTTTGCATTTGCTCCTTGCCAACATGTTAGGCAAGAATAACCCGACAAAATTCTTACAAGTGAGGGTGGGGATTGTGAAAGTTGGACGTTTACATCCTTTTTCCTGGAAAGTTGGGTACTGTTTCGTGCACATGCAAACTTTGAGTCCGATATATCATGTTAACGCAGTGTGGTATGGAGAGAAGTCTCATCAGGAGAGGTCGAAGCCTGCCCTGACCGTCCTGAAAACGCCAGAGGAGTTTTTGGTATTAATCGAGAATTTTTGGTAATTTACCTTTTTTCTGCACGTAGGTCTTGCTTTCCTCCCCCCATGAACCATGGACCTTGCCGTTGGTGGGGAGGCTTGCGTGCCTCAGCGATACAGATGGCCGTACCGTAGGTGCAACCACAACGGAGGGGTATCTGTTGAGAGGCCAGACAAACGTGTGGTTCCTGAAGAGGGGCAGCAGCCTTTTCAGTAGTTGCAGGGGCAACAGTCTGGATGATTGACTGATCTGGCCTTGCAACATTAACCAAAACGGCCTTGCTGTGCTGGTACTGCGAACGGCTGAAAGCAAGGGGAAACTACAGCCGTAATTTTTCCCGAGGACATGCAGCTTTACTGTATGATTAAATGATGATGGCATCCTCTTGGGTAAAATATTCCGGAGGTAAAATAGTCCCCCATTCGGATCTCCGGGCGGGGACTACTCAGGAGGATGTCGTTATCAGGAGAAAGAAAACTGGCGTTCTACGGATCGGAGCGTGGAATGTCAGATCCCTTAATCGGGCAGGTAGGTTAGAAAATTTAAAAAGGGAAATGGATAGGTTAAAGTTAGATATAGTGGGAATTAGTGAAGTTCGGTGGCAGGAGGAACAAGACTTCTGGTCAGGTGACTACAGGGTTATAAACACAAAATCAAATAGGGGTAATGCAGGAGTAGGTTTAATAATGAATAGGAAAATAGGAATGCGGGTAAGCTACTACGAACAGCATAGTGAACGCATTATTGTGGCCAAGATAGATACGAAGCCCACACCTACTACAGTAGTACAAGTTTATATGCCAACTAGCTCTGCAGATGATGAAGAAATTCAAGAAATGTACGATGAAATAAAAGAAATCATTCAGATAGTGAAGGGAGACGAAAATTTAATAGTAATGGGTGACTGGAATTCGAGTTTAGGAAAAGGGAGAGAAGGAAACATAGTAGGTGAATATGGATTGGGGCTAAGAAATGAAAGAGGAAGCCGCCTAGTAGAATTTTGCACAGAGCACAACTTAATCATAGCTAACACTTGGTTTAAGAATCATGAAAGAAGGTTGTATACGTCGAAGAATCCTGGAGATACTAAAAGGTATCAGATAGATTATATAATGGTAAGACAGAGATTTAGGAACCAGGTTTTAAATTGTAAGACATTTCCAGGGGCAGATGTGGACTCTGACCACAATCTACTGGTTATGACCTGTAGAGTAAAACTGAAGAAACTGCAAAAATGTGGGAAATTAAGGAGATGGGACCTGGATAAACTGAAAGAACCAGAGGTTGTACAGAGTTTCAGAGAGAGCATAAGGGAACAATTGACTGGAATAGGGGAAAGAAATACAGTAGAAGAAGAATGGGTAGCTCTGAGGGATGTGGTAGTGAAGGCAGCAGAGGATAAAGTAGGTACAAAGACGAGGGCTGCTAGAAATCCTTGGGTAACAGAAGAAATATTGAATTTAATTGATGAAAGGAGAAAATATAAAAATGCAGTAAATGAAGCAGGCAAAAAGGAATACAAACGTCTCAAAAATGAGATCGACAGGAAGTGCAAAATGGCTAAACAGGGATGGCTAGAGGACAAATGTAAGGATGTAGAAGCTTATCTCACTAGGGGTAAGATAGATACTGCCTACAGGAAAATTAAAGAGACCTTTGGAGAGAAGAGAACCACGTGTATGAATATCAAGAGCTCAGATGGCAGCCCAGTTCTAAGCAAAGAAGGGAAGGCAGAAAGGTGGAAGGAGTATATAGAAGGTTTATACAAGGGCGATGTACTTGAGGACAATATTATGGAAATAGAAGAGGATGTAGATGAAGACGAAATGGGAGATACGATACTGCGTGAAGAGTTTGACAGAGCACTGAAAGACCTGAGTCGAAACAAGGCCCCCGGAGTAGACAACATTCCATTAGAACTACTTACGGCCTTGGGAGAGCCAGTCATGACAAAACTCTACCAGCTGGTGAGCAAGATGTATGAGACAGGCGAAATACCCTCAGACTTCAAGAAGAATATAATAATTCCAATCCCAAAGAAAGCAGGTGCTGACAGATGTGAAAATTACCGAACTATCAGTTTAATAAGCCACGGCTGCAAAATACTAACGCGAATTCTTTGCAGACGAATGGAAAAACTGGTAGATGCAGACCTCGGGGAGGATCAGTTTGGATTCCGTCGAAATGTTGGAACACGTGAGGCAATACTGACCTTACGACTTATCTTAGAAGAAAGATTAAGAAAAGGCAAACCTACGTTTCTAGCATTTGTAGACTTAGAGAAAGCTTTTGACAATGTTGATTGGAATACTCTTTTTCAAACTCTAAAGGTGGCAGGGGTAAAATACAGGGAGCGAAAGGCTATTTATAATTTGTACAGAAACCAGATGGCAGTAATAAGAGTCGAGGGGCATGAAAGGGAAGCAGTGGTTGGGAAAGGAGTGAGACAGGGTTGTAAACTCTCCCCGATGTTATTCAATCTGTATATTGAGCAAGCAGTAAAGGAAACAAAAGAAAAATTTGGAGTAGGTATTAAAATTCATGGAGACGAAATAAAAACTTTGAGGTTCGCCGATGACATTGTAATTCTGTCAGAGACGGCAAAGGACTTGGAAGAGCAGTTGAACGGAATGGACACTGTCTTGAAAGGAGGATATAAGATGAACATTAACAAAAGCAAAACGAGGATAATGGAATGTAGTCAAATTAAATCGGGTGATGCTGAGGGAATTAGATTAGGAAATGAGACAATTAAAGTAGTAAAGGAGTTTTGCTATTTAGGAAGTAAAATAACTGATGATGGTCGAAGTAGAGAGGATATAAAATGTAGACTGGCAATGGCAAGGAAAGCGTTTCTGAAGAAGAGAAATTTGTTAACATCGAATATAGATTTATGTATCAGGAAGTCGTTTCTGAAAGTATTTGTTTGGAGTGTAGCCATGTATGGAAGTGAAACATGGACGATAACTAGTTTGGACAAGAAGAGAATAGAAGCTTTCGAAATGTGGTGCTACAGAAGAATACTGAAGATAAGGTGGATAGATCACGTAACTAATGAGGAGGTATTGAATAGGATTGGGGAGAAGAGAAGTTTGTGGCACAACTTGACTAGAAGAAGGGATCGGTTGGTAGGACATGTTTTGAGGCATCAAGGGATCACAAATTTAGCATTGGAGGGCAGCGTGGAGGGTAAAAATCGTAGAGGGAGACCGAGAGATGAGTACACTAAGCAGATTCAGAAGGATGTAGGTTGCAGTAGGTACTGGGAGATGAAGCAGCTTGCACAGGATAGAGTAGCATGGAGAGCTGCATCAAACCAGTCTCAGGACTGAAGACAACAACAACAACAGGTCTTGCTTGTGCACTAGAGAGATTTTTTCAGACTTGTGTACGCATACATTGAAAGTGATATTCATATCTTTGTTGTTACCATATACACTCCTGGAAATGGAAAAAAGAACACATTGACACCGGTGTGTCAGACCCACCATACTTGCTCCGGACACTGCGAGAGGGCTGTACAAGCAATGATCACACGCACGGCACAGCGGACACACCAGGAACCGCGGTGTTGGCCGTCGAATGGCGCTAGCTGCGCAGCATTTGTGCACCGCCGCCGTCAGTGTCAGCCAGTTTGCCGTGGCATACGGAGCTCCATCGCAGTCTTTAACACTGGTAGCATGCCACGACAGCTTGGACGTGAACCGTATGTGCAGTTGACGGACTTTGAGCGAGGGCGTTTAGTGGGCATGCGGGAGGCCGGGTGGACGTACCGCCGAATTGCTCAAGAAGTGGGGCGTGAGGTCTAAACAGTACATCGATGTTGTCGCCAGTGGTCGGCGGAAATTGAAATAAGAACACCGTGAATTCATTGTCCCAGGAAGGGGAAACTTTATTGACACATTCCTGGGGTCAGATACATCACATGATCACACTGACAGAACCACAGGCACATAGACACAGGCAACAGAGCATGCACAATGTCGGCACTAGTACAGTGTATATCCACCTTTCGCAGCAATGCAGGCTGCTATTCTCCCATAGAGACGATCGTAGAGATGCTGGATGTAGTCCTGTGGAACGGCTTGCCATGCCATTTCCACCTGGCGCCTCAGTTGGACCAGCGTTCGTGCTGGACGTGCAGACCGCGTGAGACGACGCTTCATCCAGTCCCAAACATGCTCAATGGGGGACAGATCCGGAGATCTTGCTGGCCAGGGTAGTTGACTTACACCTTCTAGAGCACGTTGGGTGGCACGGGATACATGCGGACGTGCATTGTCCTGTTGGAACAGCAAGTTCCCTTGCCGGTCTAGGAATGGTAGAACGATAGGTTCGATGACGGTTTGGATGTACCGTGCACTATTCAGTGTCCCCTCGATGATCCCTAGAGGTGTACGGCCAGTGTAGGAGATCGCTCCCCACACCATGATGCCGGGTGTTGGCCCTACATGCCTCGGTCGTATGCAGGCTTGATTGTGGCGCTCACCTGCACGGCGCCAAACACGCATACGACCATCATTGGCACCAAGGCGGAAGAGACTCTCATCGCTGAAGACGACACGTCTCCATTCGTACCTCCATTCACGCCTGTCGCGACACCACTGGAGGCGGGCTGAACGATGTTGGGGTGTGAGCGGAAGACGGCCTAACGGTGTGCGGGACCGTAGCCCAGCTTCATGGAGACGGTTGCGAATGGTCCTCGCCGATACCCCAGGAGCAACAGTGTCCCTAATTTGCTGGGAAGTGGCGGTGCGGTCCCCTACGGCACTGCGTAGGATCCTACGGTCTTGGCGTTCATCCGTGCGTCGCTGCGGTCCGGTCCCAGGTAGACGGGCACGTGCACCTTCCGCCGACTACTGGCGACAACATCGATGTACTGTAGAGACCTCACGCCCCACGTGTTGAGCAATTCGGCGGTACGTCCACCCGGCCTCCCGCATGCCTACTATACACCCTCGCTCAAAGTCCGTCAACTGCACATACGGTTCACGTCCACGCTGTCGCGGCATTCTACCAGTGTTAAAGACTGCGATGGAGCTCTGTATGCCACAGCAAACTGGCTGACACTGATGGCGGCGGTGCACAAATGCTGCCCAGCTAGCGCCATTCGACGGCCAACACCGTGGTTCCTGGTGTGTCCGCTGTGCCGTGCGTGTGATCATTGCTTGTACAGCCCTCTCGCAGTGTCCGGAGCAAGTATGGTGGGTCTGACACACCGGTGTCAATGTGTTCTTTTTTCCATTTCCAGGAGTGTATTATGAAAAACTTAATTTGAAATGAACACAGAAAAAATGTTGTGGGGAAGGCGAACCAAAGGCTGCGTCTTTATGGCGGAATACTTAGATGCAATTGATCAACTAAAGAGACTGAGAGACTGCATACACTACGCTTGTCCGTCTTCTTTTAGAGTACTGCTGCGCTGTATGCGGTCCTTACCAGATAATGTTAACGCAGTACATCGAGAAAGTTCAAAGAAGGGCAGCACTTTTTGCACTATCGAGAAATTGGGAAGAGAGTGTCACGGACATAATACAGGCTATGGAATGGACATCACTAAAACAAAGGCGTTTCTAATTGCGGCAGGATTTTCACGCGAAATTTCAATCAGCAACTTTCTCTTCCGATGCGATAATATTTTGCAGACACCGAAATATAAAAGGAGAAACGACCATCATAATAAAATAAGGGAAATCTGAGTTACCAGGGAAGGATATAGTTGGTCGCTTTTTCCACGCGCTGTTAGAGAATGGTTGGTTGGTTTGTGGGATCAAAGGGACCAGACTGCGACGGCCATCGGTATAGAGAGTGGAATAACAGAATTCATGTGAAGGTGGTTCGATGAACCCTCTGCCAGGCACGGCAGTAATTTGCAGAGTAACCATGTAGATGCTGATGCAGAAATACCACAACGCAGTAAGAATACTACGAAGTGAGAGTAAGTTTTTAAGATACATAAAGAGACCTCTGCAACGTGTACAGCTATCTGCTTTAAAACCGTTTTTGTTAGTCGTTACTGCCGAGTAAATGATTCACATAGCACAGCTTCAGTACGTAATTCCGTAAGAGAGCAAGGAGTCGACAGTCTTGGCTTCAGGTTAGCAGAAAGAGAGATACTTGTAGCAGCAAAACACGGTGAAATGACCTAATTGATTAGTTTATTCGTATGTTGACTCCGTTTGAAGTAATTGTGCAGGTTAACCCCATGGTTTTTCACATATATGCGGGGTATTCAGTAAGTAATGCAACACATTTCTTTTTTTCTGAAAGGTGTCTGCTTTTATTCAGGATTTCAATACGATGTTTTATTCCCCACTCTTTTGGCTACAAAAACCTGTTTTTCAACATAATCTCCGTTCAATGCGACGACCTTACGGCAACTTACAGGGAAGGCCTCTGTGCCCGCTGGTACCACTCCATTGGTAGACGTCGAAGCCAACGTCTTACTGCATCAGTAACCTCTCCATCATCCACGTACTGCTTCCCACGTGATGCATCCTTCACTGGGTCAAACGGATGGAAGTCGGAAGGTGCGAGATCAGGGCTGTAGGGTGGATGAGGAAGAACTGTCCAGCGAAGTTCTGTGAGCTCCTCCCGAGAGCGCAGACTTGTGTGAGGCCTTGCATTCGTCATTGAGAAGAAAATCGTTTTGCATTTTTGTGGCGACAACCACGTTGAAGTCGCATCTTCAATTGCCTGGTGAGAGCACAATGCACTTCAGAGCTGATCTTTTACCATGAGGGAGGGCATGAAACAGGATAGCAACTTAAGTCTCAGAAAACCTTCGCCATGAGTTTACCAGCTGAGAGTGCGGCTTGGAACTTTTTCTTCGAAGGAGAGGTGGTGTGCCGCCACTCCATGGATTGCCGTCGTGTTACTGTTTCGAAGTGATGAAGCGATCTTTCATCGTCTCTGACTATGTTCGACAAAACTATTGTAACGATCAACCTCGTAATACGCAAGCAGTTCCGTACAGATGGTCCTTCGTTGTTCTTTATGGTCTTCTGCTAGATGGCAAGGAACCCTGCGGGCACACATCTTTCAGTACTGCAAACGACGGACGAGTGTGTCAGCATTGCCAACAGAGATGTCCAGGGGATCCGGGAGGTGTTCACTTGTGATTCTCGATCACCTCGAATGAGGGTGTCCACTCGTTCCAATATTGAACGAGTCAGAGCTGTGTGCGACCGGCCTGGGTTTGCGCGACCTCGTTGCGATGATGACAAGCGCGTCGCATAACGACTCACTGTGTTTTTTTTTCAGTGACAGGCCTTCGTAGACATTCTGCAAGCGTTTATGAATATCTGCGATGCTCTGATTTTCCACCAGAAGCTCTCTGCTTGGAACGCACCTCCGTTATAGACGCCATTTTGAAGGCTACGTGTAGCGTCGCCACCTATCGGAACTTCATGAAACTGTAGGGACTGTATCGGGAATATTCTAAGATGTTCCACACTAAACTCGACGTTTTTCCAATCGAAACTGGCGAGAAAAAAGATGTGTTGAATTACACTACTGGCCATTAAAATTGCTACACCAAGAAAAAATGCGGATGATATACGGCTATTCATTGGACAAATATATTATACTAGAACTGATATATGATTACATTTTCACGCAATTTGCGTGCACATATCCTGAGAAATCAGAACCCAGAATAACCACCTCAGGCCGTAATAACGGCCTTGATATACCTGGACATTGAGTCAAACAGAGCTTGGCTGGCGTGTACAGGTACAGAAGCCCATGCCGAATCAACACGATACCACAGTTCATCAAGATTAGTGACTGGCGTATTGTGACGAGTGAGTTGCTCGGCCACCATTGACCAGACGTTTTCAGTTGGTGAGAGATCTGGAGAATGTGCTGGCCAGGGCAGCAGTCGAACATTTTCTGTATCCAGAAAGGCCCGTACAGGGCCTGCAACATCCGGTCGTGCATTATCCTGCTGAAATGTAGGGTTTCGCAGGGATCGAATAAAGGGTAGAGCCATGAGTCGTAACACATCTGAAATGTAACGTTCACTGTTCAAAGTGCCGTCAATGCGAACAAGAGATGACCGAGACGTGTAACCAATGGCACCCCATACCATCACGCCGGATGATACGCCAGTATGGCGATGACGAATACACGCTTCCAATGTGCGTTCACCGCGATGTCGTGAAACACGGATGCAACCATCATGATGCCGTAAATGGAACCTGAATTCATCCGAAAAGATGACGTTTTTCCATTCGTGAGCCCAGGTTCGTCGTTGAGTACACCATCGAAGGCGCTCCTGTTGTGATGCAGCGTCAAGGGTAACCGCAGGCATTGTCTCCGTGCTGATAGTCCATGCTGTTGCAAACGTCGTCGAACTGTTCGTGCAGATGGTTGTTGTCTTGCAAACGTCCCCATCTGTTGACTCAATGAACGAGACGTGATTGCACGATCCGTTACAGCCATGCGGATAAGATGCCTGTCATCCCGACTGCTAGTGGCACGGGGGCGTTGGGATCCACCACGGCGTTCCGTATTACCCTCCTGAACCCACCGATTCCATATTCTGCTAACAGTCATCGGATCTCGACCAACGCGAGCAGCCATGTCGCGATACGATAAACAGCAATCGCGGTAGGCTACAATCCGACCTTTATCAAAGTCGGAAACGTGATGGTACGCATTTCTCCTCCTTACACGAGGCATCACAACAACGTTTCACCGGGTAAAGCCGGCCAACTGCTGTTTGTGTATGAGAAATCGGTTGGAAACTTTCTTCGTGTCAGTACGTTGTAGGTGTCGCCATTGGCGCAAACCTTGTGTGAATGCTCTGAAAAGCTAATCATTTGCATATCACAGGATCTTCTTCCTGTCGGTTAAATTTCGCATCTGTAGCACGTCGTCTTCGCGGTGTAGCAATTTTAATGGCCAGTAGTGTACGTTTTGTACACCCCTCGCTATTCATTTACTATAAGACCACTAACGTCTTCAACTGGCACTAGGTAATTTATTTTGCATTTTTGAAATTTCATAATTCTGATCCTTTGTAAGATTACTATATGAAATGCTGTTCACCGCAAAAGTTTAAGTGGTTTTTCAAAAGGGACTATTAGGTGAGTGCTTAGGACTCAATGAACTCAGGGTGACTTGCAGAACAAGTGCCGAGCTCTCAGAGAGTCTCGTCGGCAGTCACTCGTAAAGTGGTTCACGTCTGCTCGCTCTTCCATTAGCGGTTCGTGAAGCGAGATTGAATCAGCTATCTGTAGGTCCTCTGCTCGGCTCTGAAACAAACTAACAGTGAACAAGGGTACAGGTGCAAACAATTATTACTATGCCACTTTAGTCATTACTTTTATTTTAAACAACACTACGTGTTTCCATAGTCATGCCACCATCTTCAGACAGATTACATATATTTGCATGGTTCAACTTGTCTGTGACGGACACATGTGCTGTCTATATGGCAGGCAGAACTGTTGCAGGAAGGTTATATGTCATCTTGAGCTGATGGACGCGACAGGAAATAAACATAGAGCTTTCGTTCGGTGTGCACTATGGGGATAACTGTTCTTCTCCAGTTAGTGTCGCTCTAAATAGAAAAAAACATAAAATAAAATTGCCTCTGATATACTTATCAGTTACAAAGTGAAGTTAGATCGTATCTAGATCGTACGTGCAGCGAATGTAAATAATGTGCCCAACTACAATCAGTTAAGTTTAACTAAAGAAGTTTATTGTTTATAAAGCAACACAAATTAACTAAACGAATTAAAGTTAGCATGAGTCTAATTATACTGGCTATAAATTAAATTAAATAAAAATAGTTGGAAAACACAAGCAGTGTCCACAACTAAAATTAATCGAAGTCAGACTCGGCGCTAACACAAAAAATGGTATTCTAATCGACACAACATGTTAATCCGAAATGGTGATCAGGGCTGGCTAACTGAGTAAAATTAAGTCTAAGTGCATCGAATTCAAAGTCCAAATCGACTTCACACGCCAAAATTCAAGTTCTGCTTAGCAACAGGTAGAAATAAAACAGAGTCGTGGCTACTGCAGAATATCTCCGAGTGCCTACTGGACTGATCTGAAATATTTCAAAATGTCAGGAACGATGCCACGAAGAAGTTGTATCACTGGACAGTACGTAGCTGGATCACTCTTCAGACAAATTAGGTCTTGCCTCGCCAACTCCGTTCTAGACAGTGCAAAAGAGAAATGTAGCTGCTGCTCTTTTGAGCCCTCAGCTCTCCCCTCCATGGAAAATTCAAGCCTTGATGTCACTTAATGACTTTATGCAATCACCAGCCTTTCTCATCAATTCTTACATATAACTGCAATTGAAAATCTGAATATGCCATTACATTCATACTAGAAATACAAATGAAACTGATATCTCTTACTTAATTCTAAGTGCCGTAGATCGCCTACAAATTAATTTTAAAGAACTGCAAATTTTACTCACAGCAATTAAAACAGTTTATGATCTCTGTGCCTTCAATAATCATACCTCTTCCTTACACGAACCGTTCAGCTCTTTTCACTGCCAAAGTCAGAAATACCTTTAATACTTTTTCGATTGCGGGAAAATCTATGCATATTAATAAACAGTTAATTAAAAATAATAAAAAAATTAAATTTCACAGACTAAAGATTGTAACTGGTTTCTAATCACATTTATCAATACATACTACCTTGGTATTAATGTAGCAGTTTTGATAAGATTATACTGATTTTTAATTAAATGATCAGGTAAAAAGAGTTTCATAAGCCAATTATAAACGTTATGAAACTGTGCATAGCTTTCGACGCTCATTAATGAGCGCTAAAAATTGGTAGCTTGACCTTTGTTAGCCGGCCGCTGTGACCGAACGGTTCTAGGCGCTTCAGTCTGGAACCGCGCTACTGCTATGGTTTCAGGTTCGAATCCTGCCTCGTGCATGGTTGTGTATGATGTCCTTAGGTTAGTTAGGTTTAAGTAGTTCTAAGTTCTAGGGGACTGATGACCTTAGATGTTAAGTCCCATAGTGCTCAGAGCCATTTTTCAACCATTTTTTGATCTTTGTTATGCAATAAAAATTGTAAACTTAATTAATTATATACTGAATTTCTAAATTTTTTACAATTTTTATTGCACAAAAAAGATCAAAACTATCAATTTGTCGCTCTCATTATTATATACTGGATTGCCCCCCCCCCCACCCTCTCATGAACCATATACTTTGCCGTTGGTGGTGAGGCTACTGTGCCTCAGCAATAAAGACAGCTGCACCGTAGGTGCGACAACAATAGAATAATGGACAGGTATCTGTTGACAGGCCAGACAAACGTGTGGTTCCTGAAGAGGGGAGCTGCCTTTTCAGGAGTTGCAGGGGCAACAATCTGGATGGATGACTGATCTGGCCATGTAACATCAACGAAAATGACCTTGCTGTGCCGGTACTGCAAATGGCTGAAAGCAAGGGGAAACTACAGCCATAATTTTTCCCGAGGGCATGTAGCTCTGCTGTATGGTTAAATGATGATGACATTCTCTTGAGTGAAATATACAGAGGTAAAATAGTCCCACATATGAGTCTCCAGGCGGAGACTGCTCAGGAGAATGTCGTTATCAAAAGAAGCAAATCTGGCGTTCTACGTCAGAGCCCTTAATCGTGCAGACAGGTTAGAAAATTTAAAATATGAAGAGGCTTGCACAGAATAGAGTAGCATGGAGAGCTGCATCAAACCAGTCTTTGGACTGAAAACAACAACAACAACAACAATAATAATAATAACAACATGCTGGATTTTAGTTAAATACATCTGCTCGACACTGTGTCTTCCCATACAGATTATGCCCAGAGCATTTCTGCATGTAAACAGAGTAGTCTGTGATTCCTCTTTAATATGTCTTATCGTGCTTCTCTGTGTTTATAATAGTTTATGCTGCACGGTAGCACATGTTAAAAACATAAATATTCCCATTATGTGCACTATCAGCCGGAGCTGACGCCATGCCCAGAGTGTTTACTTCAGAATCAGATGTTGGCTCTACCCAGCCACGCTTACAGCAGCCCGCCAGAGGCGCTCTCGCTTGGGGCCCTATTCTGTATATTTCCGCCATTTTGCCGATCAGTTCGGTACGCGAGCACACCGAATTGTCTTGTATCCGAAGGAGAGCTCCAACATTATTCTGTAAGTATTTCGGAAGCAATGCCAAACGCTGTTGTCGGTTCTCTTCGTGCCAACCAATTAAAAGTAAAATGCCTCAGATCCGCGCATGCGCACCGCAGCGCCTAAGCGCCATGAACCCGAAGTGGCTAGCAACCGATACAGACACGCTTTTCTTCACAGTACCTAAAAGTGTGGTTAGAGTACGTAATACTGCACAAATTTCGCTGACCACATGCTTCCATAAATGCATGATAATGATATGATATTGACTGTGCTCTGGAAACTGTCATAAATGTCACATTATAACATTTTATTCTCATTCACATCAACATTTTGTTTTGGATTTTAGGTTTTGGAATATGAGTTGGAAATCGAGTGTAGTACCACATTCTACAAATACGTCTATAGAAACGCCCAAAAAAATAATTGTTTCTGTTTTCCATCATGCCTTACTCGCTTCAAAATTAATGGACATACGCTTCTGTATATGAAACTAATTGAAGGCAATTTGTTTGTTGACATACGTGTTTAGCTTCTTTTACTTGTGAAGATGCTTTTATGCTTAGATGCATATACAGGACATACTTCCATGAAGTCTGCCACCTTAACTGGGTGGTACCATGCTCGCCTCCTATGCAAGCAGGCCTGGGTTCGATTTCCGACCGGGTTGAAGATTTTCTCCACTCAGAGACTGGGTGTTGTGTTGTCCTCATCATCATTGCGTCCTCATCACCGGTGCGCAAGTCGCTTGATGTGGAGTCGACTGAAATAAGACTTGCACTTGGCAGGCGAACTTCCCCGTATTTGGCTTCCTGGCCAACAAAGCTCATTTTTTTTTTTTTACTTCCATGAACCCAAAGTTGTTTAAGAGAGGTCAGAGGATAAGAGGATGCATAAAATGTGGTTGTAACTCTCTTCTAGAGATCCAAATGATGAAGTAGCCTCCTTCCGAATATGATACATTTGCAGAAAAATGTACATGTAGTCGCTAGCACTTTCAGCAAACATTCCTGTGATATATATAATAAGAGCTTTTGAAATTTAATGATTTTTTAAACTCTTAATTACCTAAAAATAACCGGTATTTTGTGAGAATATTGACCAAAACTGTTTTTTAATGTTATAATCATTCACATAAACAATACAAATCATATTTCTAACAAAGGAAAAGAGCCTATTATGAACTGAATTTCCACCTGGGTGCATCCTTGTGATTCTTCAGTAACACAGTCACTAAATCTGAAGCTAAAATCGCTGAATATGTCTAATAACAAATTCTAGGTGCAAATAAATGACAGAAAACCGAACGAGTGGGCCATACCGAAACCTAGAACCTCTCAGCGCAGTCGTCGAAAAATCGGAAGGGAGGACTGATCGGTAACAGGTCTCAGAAACTTACAGAATAGCAACTTCGGATAAAGAACCGAAAATGACGTCACTACTGCACCGATTGGTATAAGCGATACGATACAGACTAGGCCCTCCTCTATGGGAGACATCGCTCTCAGACCAATTGCTGAGTCTGACCAAAATCAGTTACAAATTAACAGGTATGGTATATTGTTTAACATGGAGAAACATCAGTGTTGTTTAAAGCACTGAAAGGATGTATAACACAGTTCTATGTGTATGTGGAAGCCGTTCTTGCTGAATATCTGGGGAAATAAAAAAATAGTTCAATGGCTCTGAGCACTATGGGACTTAACATCTGAGGTCATTAGTCCCCTAGAAATTAGAACTACGTAAACCTAACTGACCTAAGAACATCACACATATCTATGCCCGAGGCAGGATTCGAACCTGCGACAGAGCAGTCGCGCGGTTCCGGTCTGAAGCGCCTAGAACCGCTCGGTCACCACGGCTGGCCTGGGGGAATATGGTTGGTGTAAGGTGACATAGTGAACTTCACTCGTTTGTTGCTGTGCACTTTCCATTATTACAATATTTACGAGTATTACTGTTAAAAATGCTTGCTTCAAAAAAAAAATCTGATCATATGGTAACAGTTGCTTCAGAGATGTGAAGATATATTAATGTTAAATTAGTTCTAGTTGCTTCAGAGATGTGAAGAGATATTAATATTAATTTAATTCTGCATAGTATTTCAATAATAAGAAAGAACCTGAAGATCCATAACTTGGATATGCTGACTTGGCAAGTTTACGTTATTGCATCGCTGAGCAATGAAAACCAGACTGAAATGGGAACTATTATACTTGAGAAACAGAATGCCAAAGGTTGTCCTGAATAATTCAGACAATGACGTAAATTTAGAATGGTTTAGTGACTGAGGTAAAATGTCAAAGGGCGTCTCACAGGGTTGAATTTTGGGTCCACTCCAATTCCTTATATATGTGAATACCTTGCACTTAACCTTCAACAAGGAACATTACTACTATTTGTAGACGATAGTAGTCATATAATAAATCTTGTTGTAGAGAAAGCAATAAAAAGTTAGTAAATGATTTTTCCGAAGAATTTTTTAGTGCGGAATGAAATTTTCACTCTGCACTGGAGTGTGTGCTGATTTGAAACTTCCTGGCAGATTTAAACCGTATGCCGGACCGAGACTCGAACTCGGAACCTTTGCCTTTTGCGAGCAAGTGCTCTACCATCTGAGCTACCCAAGCACGGCTCCCGACCCGTCCTCACAATTTTACTTCCGCCAGTACCTCATCTCCTGAAGTTCGCAGGAGAACTTCTGTAAAGTTTGGAAGGTAGGAGACTAGGTACTGGGGGAAGCAAAATTGTGAGGACGAGTCGCGAGTCGTGCTTGGGTAGCTCAGATGGTAGAGAACTTGCCCGCGAAAGGGAGAGGTCCCGAGTTCGAGGCTCGGTCTGGCACACAGTTTTAATCTGCCAGAAACTTTGAATTGTTAAGTGATTCTCAAAAAATAGTCTCTCCCTGAGTTAAATAAATCCTCTACATTCAAATCTGCACAACAAAGAGAGTGGTACAAACAACTGATGTAGCACGTCAGCATGAATCAGTAAAGAGGGAAGCATGCTTCAAATTTTTGGGTGTACGTACTGATGAAAACTTGATCTGGAAGAAGTATATTACTGAGCTTCTCAAACAATTAAGTTCAGATACTTTTTCTTTTCGTATAATTTCTGATCTTGGAAACAAACTTATTTCCACTCAGTAATGTCGTACGAAATAATTTTCTGGGGTAATTCATCGCTTAGAAAACATGTTCTGATAGCACAAAAGCGAGCAGTGAGAGTAATGTGTGGTGTTCATCCTTGGACGTCATGTAGGTACCTCTTCAAGGAGTTAGGAATTTTGACTGCGCCATTTCAATACACATTTTCGCTAATGAAATTAGTCATAAATAACCCATCACAATTAGAGAATAATAATGGTGTGCTTATCTACAATACGAGACGGGAAAAAAATCTTGATTACCCATTTTTAAAGATATCAGTGGCCCAGAGGGAAGTTCAGTATGCAGCAACAAAAAGTTTTGATCATTTCCCCAATAAAAATGTGACTCTTAGGAAAGCTTGTTTTAAGTCTAATTTAACGTCGTTTCTCCTGGACAACTCCTTCTACTCCATTGGCGAATTACTGCTTAAAAACTGGTAACCACTAAAGATAAACCAACAAATGGTTTTTAAGTATAGTTGCATGAGTAGGAATAAGATCTATGGGACACATAATTAACGAAGTAACTAATTGAGTCAAATAGCTGTAGCCAACAAAATAAGGAAGAAAATAAAAGGAAATAGAAACAAAAAAAATAAGCGAATTAATCGGATAATTATTGTTTCTTCCGTTGTATGCATTTCATATTTGAGACATATTTCTCTAAAAACTGCCATAACCTTCAACTCATAACATCATAACAGCTTTCTCCACCAACAGTACTCTAGATTTCAGATTGCGCCACAACAATGAAAACAACCCTGTCATTTACTGAAACTCTGGAATCTACAAAATTGTTTGTTCTGAATATCCTGTTCAATGGAAAGGCCGTCCGCAGCTCTAGTCTAGTGGCTAGCGTTGCTAACTCTGGTTGAAGGGGCCCGGGTTAGATTCCTGGCCGGGTTGGGGATTTTCTCTGACCAGGAACTGGGTGTTTGTGTTGTCCACATCATTTCATCAATATCCTCAGCATTCATGACAATGACTCGATTGGACTGCGAAAAAATTGGGACTCCGTACGGGCACTGATGACTGCGCAGCTGAACGCCCCACAAACCAAACATCATCATCAATGTAAAGGTCAAATTGGGTGTAATTTCAATGACCAACTCAAAGACCAAATCAACGCTTTCCGATGCAACATATCTCGCAGATCAGCATTACCAACAGAAGTCAAAGACACAAGACATAAATTTGAAATCATAAACCAATAATTTAAAAATACTGCATAGATTATAGAATGGCCATAAGATGGACTTGTATGGAGAACTTGAGATTTTTCATACAAAGTGCGCCGATGGGACAGAAAATGTTAAATGAAAAAGCCGAATCCAAGTCAATCAACTCCAAAACTTTTTTCAAATATATAGGGTGTCGTAGAAGCGATGGCCGATATTCAGGGATACGACAGAAACGAACATTCGTAGCTATCCTAGTAGTACTGCTGGACAAAAGACGTAAGCACGCTCAGTTCTGTCGTAAAAGGACCATGGACACAAACCTAGGGAAACACATGAATTATATACATTTATTCAACAATAAATTACCGACAAATAACCGTTTGAATAGTTTTCAATTTTTTTCAAATGACAGTGACGTTGGCTTGCAACGAACGGTATAGCCTCTAGGCGAACAGCCCCTACCACCTTGCTGACAGCTGCCTTCAAAGAACACATGTTTGGTACATGCAAAACCTAAAACACACATACTCGATATATTAAAAAATTACAAAACCTACACTGGCAAATAATCGTCCACCTATTTTGGGGTGAAAATTATATTAAATTATGGGAGCTTAAGAACAATTAATAAAAGTTAATAGTCACTAAAAAGGTTACACACAGGAGTGCTAAACGAATTTTTTAATAGAAGATACACTTTATCTTAAGGTAAAATTTTAACGCTTACAACTTACGTAAGCTCAATTTCGGCTCAGTATAATCAGCTGACAGCCACAAGGCTTTACAAGCTAGCTGTAATCAACATGGTTCAAGCACGATAATCATTTGAATTCAAAATTAACTACAGCAAATTTAACGGCATTAAATTACCAACATAACAAAAACATTTAAAAGGTGTTGTACCAATAAACACAGAATCAACTTTATACAGTTTAACCTCTAGGCTCAAAACAACAGAGTCTTAAACCAACAACACATTAATCCCAGTGAAATCAGGAACTTCAAAGCCCAGATACGTACTCGAAAGTTCAGAAGACAAATGAGTCTTTCTCCTAATACCAGTGAAAAGCTCTTTGCATACAATCGTGGCGCTCACGGAACACTGAAGTGTTGCTTTGCTCTCCATCAGGAAACTTATTTCAGGAAGGATCCACATAGGCTAGTAGGGCCATTGGAAGCTTCCGATTTCAACTGTCTGATTTGACCCATGACGTAATACTGCTGTGGTGTGTGACGTCACTATGGCGCGGTGTTTTTGAGTTGATTCGTGTTTGCAGACGTTGTGTTGTTGTATCTGATGTCGCCCTCTGGTGGTGGGTGTTGACGTGTTGAGTTTAAGTGTGGTATTGTGTTCATTTGAGGGGTAACGTGGGTTTCTTTGACTGCGGGCAGTCAGTCCTGTAACGTTGATTTGGAAGTGTTTTCAGTGAGTTATCCTTTTTTTTTTTGTTTATGTGTGTGATGTTTTTGGTAGTTTGGTTTGAAGGCTTTTGTTGGTAAGTAATTTTTGTTTTGGTTTTATTCTACAGCATTTTTGAGTCTTTGTTTGTTTTGTAATTATGGTATTTAGGTTGTGTTTTAATTGATCTAGAGAACACGGTGGTTTTTGGGTTTTCGAGTTGTTAGGGGTTTGCTTTCGGTGGTGTTTAGCGATTTATGTAAGGTGGTGTTTTGCGATTTATGTAGGTGTATGAAGCTTGTGGTTATGGTTTTTCTATTTGCGGTTTGCCAATAGGTATCGAGAGTTGTGTTTGAACTATACTGGTCAAAGTAAATGGCCGATTCTGTTTTTCGGAAATACAGATGTTGGTTTTTTGGTATCGTGGGCTTCGTTTGAGCAGGTCGAGCGCAGTGTACGATTCCTGTTGGTTTTGTGGTTGTAACATTATGTCGTCAGTTGAGATTTTTTTAAAAATAATATTTGTTTTGGGATTGTTTGTATCGTTTTGTATTTAGCGTGTCCCCGACGTAAATCCTGTTTCCCGCTGTTGTCCTGTTAATTTCATTTTATTGTTAAAGCGAGACGTTCTTGAGTTGTTTTTAATTTTGTTCGGGTTTGTTGGCACGTTTGTGTAGTGACGACATTGCCGCCATTCTGTATACTCTGGAAGTAGGCATTTCCGCCATATTGATGACATCATGGATCAAAGCAGATGGGTGGAATCGGACGCTTCCCTAATGACGGCGACTAATATGGCGAGTGGTTGACGACTCCGTCTGGTGTTTCTGGTTGCCAATGTGCAGCACCTTTACCACTAGGCCGTATACCGCAACCACACACTACGCCTTCCACGGTTATTTCATTGCAAGGCGCGCTACATCGGGGAAGGAACGACACCACGCATCCAACTGCCAGAGCGCCACCGCACAACTCCCGCACGATCTTCTCTCAACTCACAACAACAACAACAAACTCGGCGGTGCAGACATTACTCGTCCCGCGTCACATGGATCATCGGCCAGGCCGCAGAGGCCCCTTAGCCGGGCCTCCGCGCTCCTTTATACTTTGCAGTGCGACTCTGTGGCCTCTTAATGAGTCGCTAGAGTAGCGTGGCTTCGAGCGCGGCGTGAGATCTTTGGCCATCGATCGCGCACCGGCTCAATTCGAAGCAAAAAAAGTCTAGTAATCATGGGCCCAAAAATGTATATCTTCAGAGCTATGACCACTTGTTCATCCTCTCTACTGTGAAACACATCTTCGCTACTGTGAAATACATCTTCCCTACTGAACTAGAGTTCCTAAGGTATGCCTTTTAGAACCCTTGCTTACTTGACTATTTTTCCTTGTTTAGGTCCAATCTGCCTCTACCCAAAATATAGAAAACAAAGAGCTCACAAGTTCAAAATGGTTCAAATGGCTCTGAGCACTATGAGACTTAACATCTATGGTCATCAGTCCCCTAGAACTTAGAATTAATTAAACCTAACTATCCTAAGGACATCACACAACACCCAGTCATCACGAAGCAGAGAAAATCCCTGACCCCGCCGGGAATCGAACCCGGGAATCCGGGCTCGGGAAGCGAGAACGCTACCGCACGACCACGAGCTGCGGACAGCTCACAAGTAGTAAGGACTTGTTTCATTGTATCGAAGATGAAGAAGTGCTCACAGCTCTTAAGGCATGCATTTTAGAGCCCATGTTTACTTGACTTTTTCCACTTTCATATGTTTGTGCGGTCGCTCAGCGTGTCCGGTCAGAGGGTTAGCTGCCCTATATAACAATAAACTGAGTGAATGGATGACCGATGAACCAGAGTGGGTGTCATGGGACTTCCGCCCCGAACAAATGCAACGAACAATAACGAGGTGGCACGGTAGCTCAGCGTGTTCGGTCAAAGAGAGAAGGGATCGAGAACGAACTTCAACGGATGTCATGTGACATCCGCTACGACCAAATACAACGAACAAAATGCAAAAAAAAGGAAGTTATAGACTCTTTTTCTTTGAATAATCGTTCCTGTCATATCCGGGAATATTTACCGTTCCTCCTTGAACACCTTGTATCAAAGCGATGCCAGAAAAATGTAGACAACAGTTATATAAGTTTCAAATGGCTCAAATGGCTCTGAGCACTATCGGACTTAACATCTGAGGTCATCAGTCCCCTAGAACTCAGAACTACTTAAATCTAACTAACCTAAGGACATCACACACATCAATGTTCAAGACAGGATTCGAACATGCGACCGCAGCAGTCGCGCGGTTCCAGACTGAAGCGCCTAGAACCGCTCGGCCATACCGGCCGACAGACCTAAACCGGTAATCTGTTAACAAAAAGTTTGCGACCATAGACGTATATTTAAGGAAAGTTATTGTATATACGGGTCACTGTTTTATTCGTGACAATGTCGCAGCCTGGGCAACAGTTATACAGCCTACCTGTGTTCGTATTGTTCAGGAAATAATGTCCATACGTAGATTAAATTCATGATGCAACAAATTAAAATTGGCAACTCCATCAGATTCAAATGACAAAATTTCAAAATTTGTTTTTAATTTGTAAATTAAATTAATTGACTTATTATTGAATTATTATGTAAACCTAAGATTCCAAAATAATAATATATTTTCAAATCTTTGAAGCAGGTCTTGTCGTACGATTAGGTTCCAGTGAACTATAAAAATGGTAAATATTGTAACATTGAAGAGTGTTGTTTATTTATTTACACGTCAAGTTCCGTAGGACGAAATTGAGGACCAAATCTCCAAGGTCATGGAGCATGGAAGTACATGAAATTACAACATAAAAGTAATAACAGATAAAAATAAATGTTTATGAACCAGAAAGAAGTCAGTCCATAAGTTTAAGTAAACGCAATCAACAATACAATAAGAATGAGCTTAATTTTTCAAGGAACTCGACAGAACAGAAGGAGTGACGCATGAGGAAACTCTTCAGTTTCGATTTGAAAGAGCGTGGATTACTGCTAAGATTTTTGAATTCGAGTGGTAGCTTATTGAAAATGGATACAGCAGTATACTGCACACCTTTTTTGCACAAGAGTTAAGGAAGTCCGATCCAAATGCAGGTTTGATTTCTGCCGAGTATTAACCGAGTGAAAGCTGCTCATTCTTAGGAATTAGCTTCTATTGTTAACAAGATATAACAGTAAGAAATATATATATATATATATATATATATATATATATATATATATATATATATGGAGAGGCCAATGTCAAAATACCCAGACTCTTGAACAGTTGAACAGGGGTCGACATGAGATTCGTGAACTTACACCACTTATTGCCCGAACCGCCCATTTCTGAGCCAAAAATATCCTTTTAGAATGGGAAGAGATAGCCCAAAATATAATACCATACGACATAAGCGAATGAAAATAAGCAAAGTAGACTAATTTTGGTGTCGAACGATCACTCACTTCTGATACAGTTCGAATAGTAAAAATGGCAGTATTAAATCTTTGAACCAGATCCTGAACGTGGGCTTTCCACGACAGCTTACTATCTATCTGAACACCTAGAAATTTAAACTGTTCAGATTCACTATTCATATGCCCATTCTGTGAAATTAAAACATCAGGTTCAGTTGAATTGTGTGTTAGAAACTGTAAAAATAGAGTCTTACTGTGATTTAGCGTTAGTTTATTTTCTACAAGCCATGAACTTAGGTCAGTACTGCACTATCTAAAAACCGAGCCAAGGTTGCACACAACATACTTTACTACCAAGCTAATGCCACCAGCAAACAGAAATATTTTAGAGTTACCCATAATCCTAGAGGGCATATCATTTATGTAAAGAAGGAACAGGAGTGGCCCAAACACACCCCACTTGACAGTACCCCACTCACACCTCACATCACAGCCGTTATCAAAATTGTAAATAATGACCTTTTGCTGACTGTTGCTAAAATAAGAGGTGAACCAGTTGTGAGCTACTCCCCGTATACCATAATGGTCCAACTTCTGGAGCAATATTTTGTGATAAACACGACCAAATGCCTTAGTTAAATCAAAAAATATGCCAAGCGTTCGAAACCTCTTGTTTGGCCCATACAGTACTTCACAGAGAATCGCATAGCATTTTCAGTTGTTAAACGACTTCTTAAGCCGAACTGTACATTTGATAGCAAATCGTGTTGTATAAAATGAACAATTATCCTTACATACACAGCCTTTTAAATACTTTAGCAAACACTGATGGCATAGAAATAGGCGTAAATTATCTACACTATCCCTTTCTCCCTTTTTATAAAGCTGTTTTACTACTGAGTACTTTAATCATCAGGAAACTGACCAATCCTAAAAGAAAAATTACAAATATGGCTAAATGCAGGGCTAACATGTGCAGTACTTTAATATTTTGCTAGGCACCCCATCATATCCACGAGAGTCCTTAGTTTTCAGTGATTTAATTACTGACTCAGTCTCCCTCTTGTCTGTATCACAGATGAGTATTTCAGACATCAATCTCGGAAAGGCATTTGCCAAGAAAGATATATGATTTCCTGTAGAAACTAAATTTTTATTTAAATCGCCAGCAATGCTTAGAAAATGATTGTGAAATACTGTACATATATCTGATTTATCAGCAACAGAAATATTTTAACTGTGAACTGACCTTATATCGTCACCTTGTGCTGCGGACCAGACACTTCCTTCACAACTGAAATATGGTTTTAATTCTATCCTGTGAATTAGCTATTCTATTTGCATACCACATACTCTTTGCCTTCCTAATAACATTTTTAAGCACCTGACAATACTGTTTGTAATGGGCTACTGTAGCTTGATTGTGACTACTTCTAATATTTTGATATAATTCCCACTTTGTTCTACAAGATATCCTTATACCACTAGTCAGCCACCTGGGATTCGTATTACTGTTAGTACCCCGTTTAGAACGTTCTAATGGAAAGCAGCTCTCGAAGAGCATGATAAATGTTTTAAGGAAAGCAATATATTTATCATTTATGTTATCGGCACTATAAACATCTTGCCACTCTTGTTCCTTGACAAGGTTTAAACAACTCTCTATTGGTGTTGGGTTAACTTTCCTACATAGTTTGTAAATAAATATGACATTTGTTTGAGTAAAAAATCGTTTTAGTGTTAAAATTTGTGCATCATGGTCTGAAAGGCCTTCCACGCTTTTACTAACAGAATGCCCTTCTAGTAATGAAGAATAAATAAAGACATTGTCTCTGGCTGTGCTACTGTTCCCCTGCACCTTAGTTGGAAAAAACACAGTCTGCAACAGATCATTTATATTTAGGATTTCTCCCAACATCCTTTTTCTTGCACCATCATATACAAAATTAATATTGAAGTCACCACATATAACTATTTTCTGGTACTTCCTACAAAGTGAATCAAGAACCCTTTCTAACTTAAGCAGAAATGCTCTGAAGTCTGAGTTAGGGGACCTATAAACAACAACAATTAGGAGTTTAGTTTCAGTAAATTCAACTGCCCCTGCACAACATTCAAATATCTGTTCAGTGCAGTGTCGAGATACATCTATGGACTCAAATGGAATACTGTTTTTTACGTACATAGCCATTCCCCCACCCTGCAAGGAACTCCTTGAAAAACAGCTAACTAATCTGTATCCTGGTAAAGGAAGCCTCTGAATTGTCAATTATTTAAGTGGTGCTCTGTTATACCAATAATTTCAGGGTCAACACCTATAAGCAGTTCACTAACTTTATCTCTAATACCTCTTATGTTTTGATGAAATATGGTAATTCCTTCTCTACTTGGAAACATTACATCCTCGGAAGGTGAGCCCTTAGTTAGAGGGACTTCCTTTAAGCAGGTATACCTATCAGCTGACTTCCATCTAACACCAACTACTGCAGGAATTTTTCCATGAGTGTCCCCACCACCACCAACCACTACACTGTCACCTATAAGCTTAGCCATATCTACTGAGGTGCAGGCCATGCCTAGTGAAACCCGATCAAGTGATAGACCCGACAGGCACCACTGAGATGTGACCCATGCCCTCTGCCATCAGCTCCCTCCCCAGCCCCATGTTAGAGCGCCAAACAGCCGCATTAAGGTAAGGCAGTTCATGATGGTGGATCAGTTGCACGAAATTCACATTAGTGCCACCAGTTTGAGTAGCTATCTTTGCCAGGTCATCACCTACATCATATTCCCCACCCTACCTGGTCCTCCTTCGTAAAATTCCTTCATAACTCCCCTATGCTGTCAGACATCTGAGCCAACCCTGCACTAGGCTTCACAATGCCGGTAATCTGGTACCCACTTCCCAACACTTCCTAGAACTGCTGGCCCACACCTCTACCGTGAGAACAACCTAGCAGTAGAACCTTTTTTCTCCTAGACTTTGCAACTAACCTAGGCCTTCAAATTGCTGAGGACTGCTGCATGTTCTCTACATCTACAGCTGCACGAGGCTCCTCTCCACTCATCTCTGACAGTTGGTCAAATCTACTGCATACACGCAAAGTAAAACTGTCTGAATACCTCCTGTTCCTAGCTGCCTTCTTGCCAACTGCCAGTTCCTATTCCCCACCACCCTTCACCCTCCTCAACCTATCTAGTTCCTCCTTAGCGCGTTGTAACTGCACCTGAAGAGCACAGATGTTTCGCTCCTACTCCTCTATCATATTATTTCTACTACAGATTCTGCACTGCCAGGAGAGGATCTCACTAAAATGACCACTGGCTGCCCCATTGCATTCCACCCAATGAAAATGCTTTGAAGAAATCCCACACCGTAACCCAGTAATCGCAGACCTACGACAGAGCCCACACGTCTCACTCATGGTAAAATTTTACAGTTACTGAGAAAAACTATATTCTACTTTACCAAAGTTCAGTTAGACCAGTAGAACTATTTATAGAACTAACAATAATGATCTCGAAATTATCTGGCTACTAAGAAAACAACTACTTTTATTAATACTACTACACCACAGCTAATACCAATACCATCAAAACTTCACAAAATTATTAGCTAAAACAAAAAAAATAAAATCAAATGGCCACTGGAACACTAAATGAAGTTGAAACACTGAATGAAAATTTTACTGAAATATTTCACTAGAAACAATAAGAAACGTCAGTAGAAAACTAAAGCACGAAATTTACTAAACGACTTCCACGCACAGAAAACTCTAAAACACAGGCAGCAAACGTTCCCGAAGTTTATTAAATCGTTATTTTGCCACAGACGGTACTAAACACCGCTGAAAACTATTAAATTTAATAACTGTATAACAGTGCACAAATCAGTTTGTCAACACTTATCTTAATAACCGCTACAGGTGCAATGCACGCCGCAAAATGTAAACACACTACTGAGGCGTGAGGCTTAGACGAACGACGTAAGCACACTCACGTATAATAGACCACTCGAGTCAATAACACAGGAAGAAAGACTGAGATTAATGAAAATACACTAATAAATTACTTCTACAGTGAATATTAACACAAATGAACTCTAAAATAAGTAACTGAAGACTAAATTTTTATAAAATATTAACGAGCAATTTCAACTGCAGTGCAGCACACGTGAGTACAGCAATCATATTTGCCCAAATATTCAATAAGAGCATCTCCAATATACGTTTAGACATGGAGAAATCTTTTGAGAGCGTTAAATAACACTGACGTTTCTTCGGAAGCGCAAGGCTTCACATAACGTCCCTGCAACAGCACTGCCTTACAAATATACAACACGTGTGCTTGACATAAAATTGGAAGTTCTGCAACCCACGTGATGACAATAGCATGACCATTGAACACATACTTGTGCATCAAATAATAGTGTCTGAAGCAGATTACCAATAATAGTTTGTATCTGATGTGCCGCAACCCCTTAACAAGCAGTTCATGGTAGACGACATGTGAGTGTTGATGTAACGTGTAGTTTGACAGTATTGTAGTTGGTCAAGTACGGTGTAACGCGGTGGCATACAGTTTACATCATAAGAGAGTGGCATCAGTGACACATGATTCGTGTCAGGTGGATGCAAGGAGAAAGGTGTGCGCCCATCGAATTTGCAAAACACCTTTATAAGCGCCCGGCTACCAAACCAAGGTAGGTTGTAAGGTTGAACGTTTCGTTGACAATGACTTCACTGAAGACGACGAGCTCATTGGAACACAATCGGACTGGGGAAGGGCATATGAAATAAAACAATGAAAAATACAAGATGGAATGTGACAATATTATGAAACAGACAGTTGTTGCCATATAGCGGAGATGCTGAGTTGCAGATAAGCACCATGAAAAGACTGTTGAAACTGAGCTTTCAACCAACATGGCCTTTGTTGAAAATGGACAAAATACACAAACACACACACACACACAAACTAACTAACTAACTAACATCTGCACAACCATTGTGCTGGTGGGGCTTAAAATGCTAATGTTAAAGTTAGGCATTTGACACACAGGTACTGGAGCCAGTGATGTGCTGCACACATTGAAGATGATGTGGAGATGGGCTGATAGGACAGAGGGTGTGGGGACACCAAGATGTTCAGAAGTTACAGACAATCACCTTTCTCCACTTCCATCGTACATTTGATGTTCTTATGGACAGAATTCAGATGCCGCAAAAAGTGTGACACTTCTCCTTCACAATGGGGCCACACTAAGAAAATACCACCAGAAGATTTTTGGTTTAAGCAGAGGTTGAGGCCAGGAGAATTGTGGGAGTGGAGGTTATGTTGCAAGTATAACTGTCATTTATGTAACATTCTGGTCCAAGCTGCTGGACATGGCAGTCATTTGTACATGAGGTGTGCTTTTTTGTGTGGCATAAAGTTTACATCATAAGAGAGTGGCATCAGTGACACACGATTCGTGTCAGGTGGATGCAACGAGAAAGGAGTGCACCCATCGAATTTGCAAAACACGTTCTTAAACGGCCGGCTACCAAACCAAGGTAGGGTGTAAGGTTGAACGTCTCGATGACAATGACTTCACTGAAGACGACGAGCTCATTGGAACACAATCGGACTGGGTATGGAAGGCGGCCGTACCCTTTCAAAGGAACCATCCCGAAATCCGCCTTAAACGGTTTAGAGAAATTTAGAAAAATCTTGAACTGGATTGCCGGAGGGGAATTTCTACTCGCGTCCTTTCCAGTTCCTAGTCTAGTATATTACCACTGCGCTGCCTCGGCGCCAACACAAGCCCAAGTACACGTGCACGTGGCCATGCAGAGCATCATGGGAGTGTTTTGATGGGACCTGCACTGTGGGCAGCCATATCTACGTGATCAAGCACTTCAAGTAACGGGGTTTCCTGATTCTGAAACAAGACTTCAATTATCACACTACTTCCTTCATCTATGTATCAATGTCCACAGTTTCTCAGATCTGGTGAAGGTTACTGACGATCTCTGATTTCATGGAAACGTATTTTTAACTTCCACAGCAGTATGGACTGTTGAAATACAAACAAATTATCACAATTTGAGAAGAAAACTGGATGATTTATTCAAGCTTAACAACGCTTTACAAATTCAGCAAGTTAATAACGCGTTTGTCCACCTGTGGCCATTAGGCAAGCAATTATTAGGCTTGGCATTGTTTGATAGAATTCTTGGATGTCCTGCAGAGGGATATCACGCCAGATGCTGTACAATTGGCGCATTAGATACGTAATGAGTTCATCCTATCTGATAAGGATCCCACACCGCGCAACAGTACTCAAAAAGTGGACGGACAAGCACAGTGTTAGGAGTCTCTTTAGTAGATCTCTTGCATCTTCTATCTGTTATGCCAAAAAGACGCAGTCTTTGTTTCGCCTTCCGCACAACATTTCCTTTCTTTCCAATTTAAATTGTTCGTAATTTTAATTCCTAGCTATTAAATGAATTTACGGCCTTTAGATTCCGTGTAACCTAAGTTTACCGGGTTCTTTTCAGCACTCATGTAGATTGCCACAAACTTTTCATTATTTGTGGTCAACTGCCAATTTTCGCATCATACAGATATCTTTTTCAAATCGTTCTGCAGTTTGTTTTGGTCTTCCGATGGCTATACTAGACGATAAACGACAACGTCATCTGCAAAGAACCTAAGACGGCTGCTCCGATTGTCTTCTAAATCCTTTTTGTAGATAAGGAACAGCAGAGAGCCTATAACACTATTTTGGGGAACGTCAAAAATCACTTCTGTTTTACTCGATATTCCATAAGCAACTAATTTGATTACAACTCACTTGTAAGGAACGGTATCAAAAGCTTTCTGGAAATCTAGAAATACGTAATCAGTTTGAAATCCCTTGTCGACACCACTCAACACTCCGTGCGAGTAAAGAGCTAGTTCTGTTTCACAAGAACGACGTTTTCTAAATCCGTGTTGACTGTGCGTCACCTGATCGTTCTCTTCGATGTATTTCATAACGATCGGACACAATATATGTTCTAAAATGCTGTCCATAATGATATGGTCCTGTAATTTGGTGGTTGGGTTGGGTTGATTTGGGGGAAGAGACCAAACAGCGAGGCCATCGGTCTCATCGACTTAGGGAAGGATGAGGAAGGAAGTCGGCTGTGCGCTGTCAAAGGAACCATCCCGACATTTACCTGAAGCGATTTGGGGAAACCTAAATCAGGTTGGCCGGATGCGGGATTGAACCGTCGTCCTCCCGAATGCGAGTCCTGTGTGCTAACCACTGCGCCACCTCGCTCGATGTGATTTCGTGGATTGCTGCTATTGCCTTCCTTGAATATTGGTGTGATCTACGCAACTTTCCAGTCTTCGGGTACGGATCTTTCGTCGATCGAGCGGTTGTATATGATTGTTAAGTATGGAGCTATTGCATCAGCACACTCTGAAAGGAACCTAAATGGTGTACAGTATGGACCAGAACTGCTCATTCTGCAAACACATTCCCTGACAGTGTATGCCTATGACTTAGTAGGGATTTTGATCTGATTTTCAGTAATAGGGAAAGTGATTCACGAGGAAGGTTTTTTGTATAGAATTTACAAACATTTCATTTTAATTAGCTGAGCTACGATGAAGCGAAGCGAAGTCCCCTGTCGCAGTGAAAACGATGCCTTTGCCATCTACCTGTGGGAGGAGAAAGGCCGCCCGACTACCATGCCACGTCGGCGCTGACATTGCTGGTCTCTTCGAATCTTCGAATTGCTCATTCTACATACAAACGTTCTCTGGAGGCTTCTGCCAGATCTTGCCAGTAATCACAAAAGGGACGAGAGCAGACAAAGTCACCACATTTCATTTGGCAATTAGCATAGCATATTAACATGCCAACGGCCTTGCCGCAGTGGTAACACCTTTTTCTTGAGATCACCAAAGTTAAGTGCTATCGGGCTTGGCTCGCACTCGGATGGGTGACCTCCCCGGTCTGCCGAAGCTGTTGGCAAGCGGAGTGTGCTCAGCCTTCTGAGGTCAATTGAGGAGCTACTTCATTGACGAGTAGTGGTTCCCGTTACGAAAGCTGACAACGACCGAGAGAGCAGTGTGCTGACCACCACCACATCCGCATCCAGTGACGCCTGTCGACAAAGGAAGATGCGGCGGTCAATCTGTATCGCTGGGTCTTCTTCCGAAGCCTTCTCAGACGGAGGTTAGTTTTTTTATAGCAATTTAACATACCTGCAAGAGTTAACATTAATATAAAAATTATAGTAGCGAGTCGGAAATAAAACAAACAAAAAATTAGCCTTAAGACATTCTCGATAATGTTGGTATTCTCTCGAGCGATATTTTGGAACAATCGATTTCGATACCAGGTAAAAATCGTCGAGATTCTCGATTCCTGGGGTGGATGAACTGCCTACGCTGGTGGAAAAAATCGCAACACCAACAATTAATTGATGTAGAGTAATTGATATATAAGTTATTAACACTGCAAGACCACAGTTTAATATGAACACGAGAGAAGCCATTACAAGTCTGAAATGCTGCTACACTAGTAACCAGTGAAACCGCCAAAATGTTGAATGCTAGCACGCAAACATGAATGCATTTTGTTGCAGTGGTGCCGGATGTCATGTTGTGGGATGGAGTGCCATGCCTGTTGCACTTGGTCGGTCAATACGAGGACGGTTAACCCTTTAACTGCTCTGGACGTGTTGACGCGCGCGCTTTCGTACCTGTCCCTGTGTGCTCTCAACATGTTTAAGCGCGACACCTGTCCTTCTGCCCCTGGTACTCTGAACGTGTCTACGCGTAGAGTACCAGGTAGAGTGACTGGTGTCGCGCGTAAACACGTTGAGAGCACACAGGGACAGGTACGAAAGCGCGCGCGTCAACACGTCCAGAGCAGTTAAAGAGTTAATGCTGTTTGGGGATAACGCTGGAGTTGACGTCTGATGATGTTCTCCATTGGTTACAGATCTTGTGATCGAGCAGGCCAAGCAGAGCATGCTGGGTTACAACAGCGGTATGGGCGAGCGTTATCCTGTTGGAACACACTCCCTGGAATGCTGTTCTCGAACGGCAGCACTGCAGATCGGATCACCAAACTGACGTACCATTTTGTAGCCAGGGTGCATGGGATAACCACAAGAGTGCTCCTGTTGCCATACGAAATTGTACCCCAGACCATAACTCCAGATGTTAATCCAATACGTCTAGCACGCAGACAAATTGCTTGCGCGATCTCAACTGATCTCCTTCTAACCAACACACAGTCATCAGTGACACAGATGCAGAACTCGATTTCATCAGAAAACAACAGCCTCTACCCTGCCCTACACTCAGTTCTCGCCTGACACCACCGAGGTCGCGAATGCCGATGGTTTGGGGTCAGAGAAATGCACGCTGCAGGGCGTCTGCCTCAGAGCTGTCCTTGAAATAACCGATTTGTTACAGTTCGTTGTGTCACTGCGGTGCGAACTGTTGCTCGGATTGCTGCTGCAGATGCAGTACAAGGCGCCATAGCCAAGGCGTACACGATGGCCGTCCCTCTCGGTAGGGCGACGTGGCTGTCCCGAGCTCTATCTTCTTGTGACAGTACATTCTCGTGACCACCGCTGCCAGCAATCTTGTACAGTGGCTACATTCTTGCCAAGTCTTTCTGCAGCATCGCAGAAGGAACATTGAGCTTCTCGTAGCCATATGACACTCAAACTCAGTGACGTGTTATATAACGACGTCTTTGCACCTTAAGGGCATTCTTGACTGACGTCCAATCTCAAAGGTAACAAGCTCTCACGACTGTTACAGCGTGTATTTAAAAGAAATCCTGGTTTACGTCCTCATAGTGACGTTCCTATCTCCACTCTTATGTGACTGGCGCAAAATTTGAATAAACATAATCCTTCAGCTGTAGAAACACGTCTACCTATTTTCGTTTATGCCGCGCAGCTCCTCCTTGATGCTGCAATTTTTTGTTCCGTCAGTGTATATAAATATTAAGTTTGTACGGGAACTCTCAGAGAGCGAGTGCTGTTCACTCTTGTCCGTTGCTTTCTTTTTTTACGAGGGTAATTCCAAAAATAACGTCTCCTCTTTTTTTATAAGTACATAGACCTGTTTATTTCTACAACGGTTTACGTCAGTTTACATCTTGAACATTTAGCTATTTTTCGACATAATCACCATTTCTGTCGATGCAGTTTTATAGACGCTGTGGGAGTTTTTGTATGCCTATGTCATACCAGCTCGCCGCCATGCTGAAGAAGGACGCCGCCAATGGCGTGATTGTTGCTCCGTCTCAGGTGTCAAGTGGTATGACCAGGTTTCGTCACCCGTGACGATTGAGCCCAGAAAGTTGTCCTGTTCAGCTGCAAGGCGATGAAGAAATGCGCGGGAAGCATCAACTCATCCGAAGACCAGTATCAGTTGCAAAGCGATTTAGAAAAGATTGCTGTATGGTGTGTCAGGTGGCAGTTGACGCTAAATAACGAAAAGTGTGAGATGATCCACATGAGTTCCAAAAGAAATCCGTTGGAATTCGATTACTCGATAAATAGTATTATTCTCAAGGCTGTCAATTCAACTAAGTACCTGGGTGTTAAAATTACGAACAACTTCAGTTGGAAGGACCACATAGATAATATTGTCGGGAAGGCGAGCCAAAGGTTGCGTTTCATTGGCAGGACACTTAGAAGATGCAACAAGTCCACTAAAGAGACAGCTTACACTACACTCGTTCGTCCGCTGTTAGAATATTGCTGCGCGGTGTGGGATCCTTACCAGGTGGGATTGACGGAGGACATCGAAAGGGTGCAAAAAAGAGCAGCTCGTTTTGTTTTATCGCGTTATAGGGGAGAGAGTGTAGCAGATATGATACACGAGTTGGGATGGAAGTCATTACAGCATAGACGTTTTTCGTCGCGGCGAGACCTTTTTACGAAATTTCAGTCACCAACTTTCTCTTCCGAATGCGAAAATATTTTGTTGAGCCCAACCTACATAGGTAGGAATGATCATCAAAATAAAATAAGAGAAATCAGAGCTCGAACAGAAAGGTTTAGGTGTTCGTTTTTCCCGCTCGCTGTTCGGGAGTGGAATAGTAGAGAGATAGTATGATTGTGGTTCGATGAACCCTCTGCCAAGCACTTAAATGTGAATTGCAGAGTAGTCATGTAGATGAACTCGTTGCCGCATGTGGTCCTCAGTCAGCATGCGTGGTACCCATCTTGCGCACACCTTCCGGTAGTTCAATGTTTCCGTTAAAATTCAGTGAGCGGTGCTTCGGGAAACCTCACTAACCAACGTGCAGAGATCATCCAGTGTGATCCAACGATCTTCACGCATGCTTTGCTCATCCTTCAACGCTGTCTCCACACAAATTGACGGTCTCCCGCTCCTTGAATGAGATTTTCACTCTGCAACGCAGTGTTCGCTGATATGAAAATTCCTGGCAGATTAAAACTGTGTGCCGCACTGAGAGTCGAACTCGGGATCTTTGCCAATCCGGGCAAGTGCTCTACCAACTGAGCTACCCAAGCACGACTCACGACCCGTCGTCACAGCTCTAATTCCGTCACAGCTCGTCTCCTACCTACCAAACTTCACAGAAGCTCTCCTGCGAGCCTTGCAGAACTAGCACTTCTGGAAGAAAGGATATGCGGAGACATGGCTTAGCCACAGCCTGGGGTATGTTTCCAGAATGAGATTTTCACCCTGCAGCGGAGTGTGCGCTGATATGAAACTTCTTGGCAGATTAAAACTGTGTGCCGGACCGAGACTCGAACTCGGGACCTTTGCCTTTCGCGGGCAAGTTGGTAGAGCACTTGCCCGCGAAAGGCAAAGATCCCGAGTTCGACTCTCCGTCCGGCACACAGTTTAATTTTGCCAAGAAGTTTCCCGCTCCTTTGTTCGTCGCGTATTTCGGACCGACCAGCTGCAAACTCTCTACACCAATTACGAACATTTTTGACATCCATGTACGACTCACCACACACGTCCGTCAATTGGCGATGGATTTCAATCGGCGCAGTACCTTTTGCGTTCAGAAATCTAATAACTGCGCGCAATTCGCACTTGGCGGTAGCATCCAACGGGAGCTCCATTCTCAACGGCTGCCAAGCCAAGACTCAGCGCCTCAGCGAGGTGTGTGCTTGTTTACACACTGCGCGCGAACCACTATTCATAACAGTGTGACCAACGGCCACACAAATAGAATTCTGTACTTATAAAACAAAATAGGAGACGTTACTTTCAGGATTACCATCGTACTTCTTCCTATGATCTTGACGTACAAGAAAGCGAATAGTTAGAGAGGTAATAACAGTGAGTCAACAGTTACGCTTTTTAGCACATAAACGTACTTTGCGTGCTTTCAGCCAATTTTCACGCACGCGCCCTTGTTCCCCTCTGCGCCCGCGCATGAGAGAAAAACCACCTCCCGGAGGCACTGTGGACAGGGCTATTAGATCCTCCGGCGCGGCGGTCAGTTCCCGGAGGCGGCTTCCTATCGCGGCCACGACCACCTGCTGCCCAGGGCTAATGGGATGCAAGTGTGTCGGCGGACGCCACGCGCCGCTACACAACGAGCAAAAACTCTGCCGGGGACCTCTTTACACAGCCCGGCGCGTCCAGCTTCCTGGCCACCTGTCCACTCGTTCCTGCTGCACTCTGCGTGCACCGTTAGCCGGTAGGAGCGGAGGCCGTGTATGCCCCAGTAGCTCACAAGAGGCGTTACGGGGCACTCAGGATACGGGACTCCCAACTGCATTCGAAGGAAGGGGAAAATAAACTAATCTAAGAACGCGACCTAGTTTCGCGTAAGTCATTTATATGATTGTGCGTTATTTATGTTGTACAAGTTGGCAGCTATTTTCCACCAATTTCATTGTTACACTACTGGCCATTAAAATTGCTACACCACGAAGACGACGTGCTACAGATGCGAAATTTAACCGACAGGAAGAAGATGCTGTGATATGCAAATGATTAGCTTTTCAGAGCATTCACACAAGGTTTGCGCCAATGGCGACACCTACAACGTACTGACACGAAGAAAGTTTCCAACCGATTTCTCATACACAAACAGCAGTTGGCCGGCTTTGCCCGGTGAAACGTTGTTGTGATGCCTCGTGTAAGGAGGAGAAATGCGTACCATCACGTTTCCGACTTTGATAAGGGTCGGATTGTAGCCTACCGCGATTGCTGTTTATCGTATTGTGACATTGCTGCTCGCGTTGGTCGAGATCCAATGACTGTTAGCAGAATATGGAATCGGTGGGTTCAGGAGGGTAATACGGAACTACGTGCTGGATCCCAACGCCCTCGTGCCACTAGCAGTCGGGATGACAGGCATCTTATCCGCATGGCTGAAACGGATCGTGCAATCACGTCTCGATCACTGAGTCAACAGATGGGGACGTTTGCAAGACAACAACCATCTGCACGAACAGTTCGACGACGTTTGCAACAGCATGGACTATCAGCATGGAGACAATGCCTGCGGTTACCCTTGACGCTGCATCACAACAGGAGCGCCTGCGATGGTGTACTCAACGACGAACCTGGGCTCACGAATGGAAAAACGTCATTTTTTCGGATGAATCCAGGTTCTGTTTACAGCATCATGATGGTCGCATCCGTTTTTGGCGACATTGCGTTGAACGCACATTGAAGCTTGTATTCGTCATCGCCATACTGGCGAATCACCCGGCGTGATGGTATGGGGTGCCATTGGTTACACGTCTCGGTCGCCTCTTGTTCGCATTGACGGCACTTTGAACAGTGAATGTTACATTTGAGATGTGTTACGACCCGTGGCTCTACCCTTCATTCGATCCCTGCGAAACCCTACATTTCAGCAGGACAATGCACGACCGCATGTTGCACATACATAAAATGTTCGACTGCTGCCCTGGCCAGCACGTTCTCCAGATCTCTCACCAACTGAAAACGTCTGCTTAATGGTGGCTGAACAACGGGCTCGTCACAATACGCCAGTCACTGCTCTTAATGATCTGTGGTATCGTGTTGAAGCTGCATGGGCAGCTGTACCTGTACACGCCATCCAAGCTCTGTTCGACTCAATGCCCAGGCGTATCAAGGTCGTTATTATGGCCAGAGGTGGTTGTTTCGGGTGCTGATTTCCCAGGATCTATGCACCCAAATTGCGTGAAAATGTAATCACATATCAGTTCTAGCACAATATACACTCCTGGAAATTGAAATAAGAACACCGCGAATTCATTGTCCCAGGAAGGGGAAACTTTATTGACACATTCCTGGGGTCAGATACATCACATGATCACACTGACAGAACCACAGGAACATAGACACAGGCAACAGAGCATGCACAATGTCGCCACTAGTACAGTGTATATCCACCTTTCGCAGCAATGCAGGCTGCTGTTCTCCCATGGAGACGATCGTAGAGATGCTGGATGTAGTCCTGTGGAACGGCTTGCCATGCCATTTCCACCTGGCGCCTCAGTTGGACCAGCGTTCATGCTGGACGTGCAGACCGCGTAAGACGACGCTTCATCCAGTCCCAAACATGCTCAATGGGGGACAGATCCGGAGATCTTGCTGGCCAGGGTAGTTGACTTACACCTTCTAGAGCAAGTTGGGTGGCACAGGATACATGTGGACGTGCATTGTCCTGTTGGAACAGCAAGTTCCCTTGCCGGTCTAGGAATGGTAGAACGATGGGTTCGATGACGGTTTGGATGTACCGTGCACTATTCAGTGTACCCTCGACGATCACCAGAGGTGTATGGCCAGTGTAGGAGATCGCTCCTCACATCATGATGCTGGATGTCGGCCCTGTGTGCCTCGGTCGTATGCAGTCCTGATTGTGGCGCTCACCTGCACGGTGCCAAACACGCATACGACCATCATTGGCACCAAGGCAGAAGCGACTCCCATCGCTGAAGACGACACGTCTCCATTCGTCCCTCCATTCACGCCTGTTGCGACACCACTGGAGGCGGGCTGCACGATGTTGGGGCGTGACCGGAAGACGGCCTAACGGTGTGCGGGACCATAGCCCAGCTTCATGGAGACGGTTGCGAATGGTCCTCGCCGATACCCCAGGAGCAACAGTGTCCCTAATTTGCTGGGAAGTGGCGGTGCGGTCCACTACGGCACTGCGTAGGATCCTACGGTCTTGGCGTGAATCCGTGCGTCGCTGCGGTCCGGTCCCAGGTCGACGGGCACGTGCACCTTCCGCCGACCACTGGCGACAACATCGATGTACTGTGGAGACCTCACGCCCAACGTGTTGAGCAATTCGGCGGTACGTCCATCCGGCCTCCCGCATGCCCACTATATGCCCTCGCTCAAAGTCCGTCAACTGCACATACGGTTCACGTCCACACTGTCGCGGCATGCTACCAGTGTTAAAGACTGCGATGGAGCTCCATATGCCACGGCAAACTGGCTGACACTGACGGCGGCGGTGCACAAATGCTGCGCAGCTAGCGCCATTCGACGGCCAACACCGCGGTTCCTGGTGTGTCCGCTGTGCCGTGCGTGTGATCATTGCTTGTACAGCCCTCTCGCAGTGTCCGGAGCAAGTATGATGGGTCTGACTCACTGGTGTCAATGTGTTCTTTTTTCCATTTCCAGGAGTGTATCTGTCCAATAAATACCCGTTTATCATCTGCATTTCTTCATGGTGCAGCAGCTTTAATGGCCAGTAGTGTACAACATCCTCAAGAACGAGTCTTTTTAAATTGAAAAATGAGGTGTGAAGCACGTTAATCATTGTAGGAGTACACTGAGGCGATATGCACATATACAGGGTGAACATTACAAAATCGTCAAACTGCAGGGATTGATTTCTGACCGCAAATGGAGGGAAAAGGTCCCATGATCGTGTGTCCGGAAATGGACGGTGTGCGTGTTACGAGAAGAGATCGTTCTGGAGCACAGCAGAGAGCGGTATCGCATCCACGTCACAACAGATGTTCAAAGTGGTCTCTATGGTATGCAGTGCACCTGTTCATACGTCGCATCATGGACTTCCGCACTGTTCCGCACGTGCCGATGCAAAAGCCATCGGCATATCTTTTCTGTAGAGAGAACTCCGCTGTTATTGATAATTCTTGCCCTCGTTACTCATTATCACGCAGGAAACACAAAATCGTACTTTGGCTTACGGTTCACTTGCTTGAAACTTGTACTAGCGTTCGTCTTAATATCCTGTAGCATCCCGTCCTCCAGATCTAGTCTACACACATTCCGCTGTCTCCTTGCACATTCATCTGTCGGAAACGACCCACGATCTCAATACGCCCAAAAGGGCTTGCAAATTAGTGTGATGGGTTTGGTGTCTGTGAGGATACAGCCGTGCTACCTCTCGACCGTTTCCATCTGTTTGGCCGTACACAAACACCAACTCAGCTTGTCCCCGACATGAACACCGGACCATTCTGCTGTTCACAGTACACTGAGTTAAGCACACAGCCTCGGACACACAAGGAACACACGGCACGTGGTCAGAGGAACTTTCATTCGTCATCCGACGGCCTTCACTTAACGGCCGGCCGCGGTGCTCTAGCGGTTCTAGGCGCTCAGTCCGGAATCGCGCAACTGCTGCGGTCGCAGGTTCGAATCCTGCCTCGGGCATGGATGTGTGTGATGTCCTTAGGTTAGTTAGGTCTAAGTAATTCTAAGTTCTAGGGGAATGATGACCTCAGAAGTTAAGTCCCATAGTGCTCAGAGCCATTTTTTTTTCACTTAACGACCGAGAGCAGCGGGGTTTGCGTACAGCTGTCAGTGCCAAGAAGCAGCACCGCGCCAAATAATCGCAGAAATCATTGTGGACGTAGGACGAACGTATCCATTAGGACAGTGCGGCAAAATTTAGAGTTAATGGTTTATGGCAGCAAACGACCGACGAGTTAGGCTTTGCTAACAGCAGGACGTCGCCCGCAGCGCCTCTCCTGGGCTCGCGACCATATCGGTTGGATCATAGTCGACTGGAGAACCCTGGCCTGGTCAGATGAGTCCCGATGCTAGGGTTCGATTGTGGCGCAAACCCCACGAAGCCATGGACCCAGGTTACCAACAAGGCTCTGTGTAAGCTGATGGTGGTTCCAATGTGGTGTGGGCCTCGAGTACAAGTAATGGACTGGTTTTTCGTTTACGTTCGGCTACTTGACCATTTGCAACCATCCATGGACTTCAAGCTCCCAAACTACTATGTAATTTTTGTGGATGACAACGCGCCATGTCACCAGGACACAGCTGTCCCCGATTAGTTTGAAGAACATTCTGGAAAATTCGAGTCAATGATTTGGCCGCCCAGATCGCCCGACAAGAATCGCGTCGAACATTTATGCGACATAATCGAGAGGTCAGTTTGAGTACAACTTCCTGCAGCGACAACACTTCCGCAATTATGGACAGCTACAGAGGCAGCATGGCTCAATATTTCTGCAGGGGACTTCCTACGACTTGTTGAGCGCAGCCGGCGGCCGTGGCCGAGTGGTTCTAGGCGCTACAGTGTGGAACCGCGCGACCGCTAAGGTCGCAGGTTTGAATCTTGCCTCGGGCATGGATGTGTGTGATGTCCTTAGGTTAGTTAGGTTTAAGTAGTTCTAAGTTCTAGAGGGTTGATGACCTGACCTCAGAAGTTAAGTCCCATAGTGCTCAGAGTCATTTGAACCATTTTTTGTTGAGTGCATGTTATGTCGAGCTGAGGGCAAAAGGAAGTTCGACATGATGTGAGAAGTTATCCCATGGCTTTTGTCGCTTCAGTATAAATTAATCTAAAGGCGTAACAAGAATGACAAGAAATTAAGGCAGTCTGGTGTGTCATTTATTTCGTTAGGGGATATTTGTACAGGGTGTCCAAAATTAAAGTTCTAGTTTCAAAACGCTGTAGAAAGAGAACCACTAGTCAGAATGTCGTCAAATTTCAACGGCATATTATTCACGCATGGGGAAACGTCATGGGAAAAAACGAACATTTTACGAATACATGGGACTGTATCGTCTTAACGTAAATGCAGTCGACTATAAATGACAGATGAATCGGAATACGACGACTGTGGTTTGAGTTACGAAGACTGTGGTTTGAGCTGCACGTTACACCATCCGTTCTGTTCAATGTACATGACTGCGCAACCAGCAGTTGTGGTGCTGTTAGTTATGTAAACTCATGCACCACGGCAAGTGCTTACTATCGTATCACATCATATTGGAGAAATCGTTTTTTTAATTGTATTGAGGCCAAAAAGGAGATAAAACGCCATCGAGTTTTGATTTCCCTGGGGCCAAAAACCACATAAAAAGCCAGTTTTTTAAGTGTCCTGAGGCAAAAAAACCGCACGAAAAGCAAAATGACTAATTGTTGTGAGACTGGGGCAAGATTTGTTCGATATGCGGCTCACCGTTTTCTGCCACAATTTGAAATCGAGAAAGAGCATGTTCTACAAAAAATCGGGGTGTCTAGGGGCCACGTTCAGAATGCGTTAAGCAATGCGTGCCTTCTATTCAGATACGTTCGCGATTGGACCACCGAACACATCTGTCAGATAACCCCACGGCAGAAATCGTACGGATTAAGATAAGGTGATCTGAAAGGCTAGGCTGTAGAGAAATGACGGTTGATCCAGCATTTCCGCTTTACTGGCTGTGCAATTCCGTATTGCATAAAAATGATCTTAACCACACGTCGACGCAGCTGAAGGTGTGGAATGGTGTTCGTGCGCAAACAACTCTCACAACGTTTGCCAGTGGCGGTACAGGTTACAGGAGGCGTAGGACTCAACTCCTCGAAAAAATACGCCCCTACGATAAACGATGCCCTCAACCACACGGTTACCTTTGCAGAATAAAGTGGTACCGATTGATGTGCGTGTGGATTTATCGTTGCCCATATTCTACAGTTCTACGTATTGACATGTCCTTGAAAATGTAAAAGGGACTCCTATGCGCCCTGGAACCTAACAAAAAGTGATTTCCTTGTTTCGCCTTTGCAAGAGGAGAGCGTCCTGTACCTGTTGCACCATCCGATCTGCTGGGTACATTTGCCTTACAGCGAGAAGGGCACTTTCAGAATCAGGACAGATAATAAATTTTTTGCCACGACGCCGTCTCATCTGCTCCACTGCTCTCAGGACAGTAAACAGCTCCGCGCAATAAACTGAAAACTGCTCTGGGAGCCTTATCCTGAGGACAACGCCGGGAAACACTACAGAACAGCCGAATAAATCTCGCTGCTTAGAACCATCCATGCAGACAGTAATAAAATCTGGGTGGCTATGTAAAATCTCCTTAAATTTAAGTTTAAGAACATAGTCTGGGGTACAATGCTTCTTGTAAGCAATCAGTTCTAAAAGCAATCTGGGCCTTGGTAGTAGCCAGGAGGATGCCCTACTCCAGCTCTCGCTTTGGAACTTAATGCCACCAACCTGTAATAATTCAAGGCTCTCACTTGCACGAACCTCAAATGGCTATGTTGTTTGGGGCCGATGATCCAACAGCAGTTCCAGTGGCGGCTGAACAACGTAACTCGAAGCTGGCGATGTAGGAACGGACAATGCCCTATATTTTAGGTGTACCACGAGAAGAAGACGTTGAATAGATAGCGGGGGATCACCAGCCTCTGCACACGAACTAACAATAGGGATCGTCCTATAGGCCCCTGTTGATAGCCTAATACCCTCGTGATGAACTGCATCTAGCGTTTTAAGGTATGAAGGCATCGCTGACCCATAAATCTGGCATCCGTATTCAAGCCGGGATCGCACAAAGGCCTTATAAAGTTGGAGCAGACATGTCCTGTTGGCTCTCCAAGACCTATGTCTGACACATTTAAGGATGTTTAAGGCTTTGGCATGTTTGAGTTTCAGTTCTTTACAGTGAGGCAATCATTTAAACTTCTCATCAAGGATAAGACCCAGTTACTTCACCTTTTTATTAAATTTTAAAACGGGTAAGTTAGACAGCAGGAAAGATTAAAATCAACACAAACTGTTTTCTCTAATGAGAATTTAAAATCTGTGGTGCAAGGCCATTCCTTCAACAGCGTGATCGTCGGCTTCAGTTGCCGAGTAGCCGTGGCGAGGCTGGAGGATGTGCAGAAGATGGAGAATTCGTCCACAAACAAGGAACATACTACTGGACGTCGCATTGTGGATGTAATATTGTTGATTGCAGTGGCGAAAGCCGTGACACTTAAAACGCTCCCTTGTGGGACACCATTCTTCTGCTTAAAACAAGAGGACAGCACTTTCCCAACCCTGTATCTAAAATATCTGTCCGAGAGAAAGGACCGCATGAAAGTCAGTAGACGTCCATGGAATCCCCACTGATGGAGCTGCAACAAAATACTACGCCTCCAGATAGTATTGTAGGCCTTTTCCAAACGAAGAAAACACCAATAAGGTACTCGTATAGCTTGTTGAATTGCAGCTTCTAACAGGGTAAGGTTATCGAGCGCGGAGCTGTATGTCATGAACCCACACTAGGTGCGACTGAGTAGGGACGTGGTTTCCAGAACCCACCGCCGATCGATCATACGCTCCAGTGTCTTTCCTACACAGTTAGTCAGGCTAGTACTACGATAACTGCCGGGGTCTCTCCAACCCTTCCCTGGTTTTAAAACTGGGATTAAAATAGATTCTTTTGACGAGTTGGGAAAGTCGCCTGTCATCCAAATTTTGTTGAAGAGCTGAAGGAGGACCTCCTGTCCAACTGTTGCAACATGCTGTAAGTTATCAGGTCGTTTCCATGGGTCGTATCACAAGAAACGTACAATGTAGAATCCAGCTCCCACAGAGAGGAAGGCTGGTTGTTTTCTTCCATGTTGGTGGAACAGAAATCAACATCAGCCTCCTGTGCCTCCTGATAGCGACGGAAGTGGAATCCTGGCTAGAATCGGCCGTAATGGGTTTGTATGATTCAGCCATTGTCTGTGTCCCTCGTCGATGTTACAAGAGACCCTTGTTTTCGTACAGCTGCTATTGACGGTCGAGAGTTGTGTCTTGAGGTCCTCCTAATGGCTTCCCATACTTTACTGGCAGGTGTGGACCTATTGATGGAGTTCAGGATCTCTTGCCAAGATCTCTGCTTACGCCCCCCGGATTATTTTCCTCGCCTTTGGACGCGCCATTCGAAAGTTTGTAAGATTCTCATCTGTAGGGCATCGATTGAATCTGTGCATAGCTGTCCTCCTGTGCCTGATTACAAAACGGCACTCATCGTTCCACCAAGGCCGCTTCTTAAGCATTTCCATAGACTTTAGGATGGATGCATCAGCAGCATGGTGAATCACAGCTGTAATGTGATCCACCCAGTCCTGGACGCCGTCACATTGCTCGAAAACAGCTAACTGCCTGTAAAGCATAGAGTCAGCTTTTTTGAAGAACCATCTCGCTGGCTCTATTCCAGGATCTGCTCCATCAGGCAGACGGATCCATATAGGAAAATGGTCACTACCATGAAGGTCATCGTCAACTGCCCACTGAGCAGCGTCTGCAAGAGCAGGCGAGCAGAAAGAGAAGTCTATGTCTGTAGGCGAACCTATAGCGGTGCTAAAACGTGTAGCTTGACCCTTGTTCAGCAGAATAAGATCTGTTGTGTGCAGCAGATCCTCAATTACCTAGCCCTTGGACCACGTGGTGTAAGATGCCCATAGTGCACTGTGTGCATTGAAGTCCCCCAAAAGGAGAAAGGATGGGGAAGTTCATCAAGAAGATTAATGAGGACTGCACTGCCAAGAGGCTCATGGGGTAGTAAGTACACAGGGCACACTGTGATGTCAACATGGACCACTATCCGAACAGCAACTGCTTGTAGTGTTGTTGTTAAGGGAATAGGTGAGGAGTAAAAAGTGTCCCTTACAACTGCTGCAACCCCACCGTTTGCCCTGTCACCAGTAAGGTCGTCTTTTCTGCAAGGGTGATAGCCTCCAAGGCAGAGGCGAAAGGGTCTGTCCTGTACAATGAGTCTCAATTCCTCGAGATGAGGCCTGTATCCATTTATATTCCATTGGAGCATGGGATGGTCTTGACTTACCCCTGTCTTTGTGACAGGGTGGTGAAGCGCTTGTAGTGAGAGATGGGGTGGTGGGGCTGACTGGGTCTGGCAATGAGGCATCAAAAGCCATGATATCCTCATCATCAGTCAGACGTGCTAGAATGACGTCTGATTGTGCTCAGGTCAGCTTGGAACCTGAATGTTGAGGTCCTTTCCCTCATCGCTTTCCTAGCAAGGATGAGGGGGAAAGGGGGTGGTGACAGCCACTTTCCTTCGAAGAAAGTTGGCGTTGAGGGACACTCTGCTATTGGGGTGCCTTTGGGTTGCATACTGTGGAAGCATTACTGGTCTCTTCCATCGTAGCTGCCTGGATCACTATGTCTTTCACTTTGCTTTGGCACATACAGCTGCAAGTACTGGTGCTAGTGGTGGATAATGGTATATTGGACGTTGTCTGTGTCGAAAGTTCGACCTTAGTACAGGTTTCTACACCAAAGAAGCATAAAAAGTGACAAAGACAGGGGATTTCATCGTCTGATAGTCCTTTTTGGCTAGAGGGGATCCGCTTGGACACTTTGATTTCCTGAATTTTGCGTTCCTCTGCAAAAACAGGTCAGGCTCGGCTTTAGACTGGGTGGATCCCAAGGCAGTTAATGCAAACTGCTGAAGACAGTCACTCCCAGCTTCATGGGCTGCCTTTCCACACTTTCCAGAAGTCGCTTCACCCCTGCAATTCAGCGTTGTATGGTCAAAACGCTGGCACTCGAAGCAGCAGATAGTCGGAGAAAACCTGCCATGATGTGTTCAGATTGCGTTGGAGAATTTAAAATCACAATAAAGGCGGCAGTCTTCTCAATCTCTCCATTCTTCTTCTGTTCCATGTATATTATCCCATGTGGTGCCCATTCTTTTTTGAGTTCAGCAACGCCATATCCATAATATCACGGCAGGTTATCACACCTTTGCTGGAGTTAAGAGAATTATGCAAATCAACAGTGATATTGTACTCACCCAATTTCTTAAGTTCTACTGCTTATCCCAGTTAGTCTCGACCAGCAACGAATCATTTTGCAACTGATTAATAGACTTCGGGGTACCAGCAAGCCCTTCTAAACCTTTATGGTTATAGAAGGGGGACACTTTTACAAACGTCCCCTCCTTCCTCTTGGTCACTACAAAGAAATTGTGATTCATGACTCCTTGAGCCCCATTACTGACAGCAAGTTGATTATCAGGAGGAAGAGCCTCACTCATTCTTTTTGATGAATGTTGTGAGTACTCCCAGATACTACACCCTTCCCGCTGGGAGGAGAAGAAGATTTCGAGGGCTCCATCTCGGTCCCACGAACAGCTAGGGAAATAAGGGTCCACTCAGACAGAGCCCCACATATCTGGGGAAGCCTTATACAACTGAGGTGTGGCAGGTTCCCCAGAGGTTGCCCGCTAGCGACTTTTCCATCTCAAAAGCCATGCGTCTCATCAGCACTCAGCACACCTTGAGATTGAGGGTTTTTTCATAGAGGTTTATTCCATAATCGCGATTCGGGCGGTCAAGCCAAGATCCCCATTCCCTGTGACACACAACGCTAAACCGCCACGCCGCACGGTGGTCACTGAAACATGCTTAGAGCTTACGGTGGCAGAGGACTGGCGGCGCTCGCGTCCCCAGCTCAGGAACCCCAGTGTGGCCAAGCCCGTACTCAGCAAACAAATGTTGAGCCCCTGAGGGAACCTCGAATGATAGTGTCTTCACTTTCCAAGTTGCAGGATTCACAGCTGCGTGTGGTCGGCTGGCGGGAGATCGTGCAGGTTTGCGCGATCTTGTTGAGATGATGACAGATGCCTCGCTCAACGACTCACCGTGATTTCGTTCTCTGCCAGGTCTCTGAAGACATTCCGCAAGCGCCTATGTATATCTGTGAGGCTCTGCATTTCAGACACCACTTTGAAGGTGACTTACAGCGCCGCCAACTATCAGGACGTCATGTAATTTAAGGGACTGAAGCGGGAGTATCCCAAGTTTTCCCACAACAAAATCTGCATTTTTTCAACCAAAATTAGTCCGAAAAAAATGTTATTTGAACGCACAGTGTCTGTTCCTTCGAAAGAACAGACCCTACGCAGATTCAGCAACTGTGAAACACTATATGCAAATTGAAGGGGTCCGGAACACATCTTCGTTATTGCTCATTCCGCTTAAAGTCCCGCTGGAGCTGACAGCAGGGACCCCCCCCCCCCCCCCCCCCCCTTTATAATAAATCGTAAATTGTACGCTGTTGGAAATTTAGCATGCTAGTTAATTTTGTGATTAGTTCAAATGATGCATCGCAGAATTCACTTTTAGCATATACATTAACACACACAATAATTTCGTTGGTCTGTGTGCTAGTATAACGTTCTTGGGGGCATATCTTCTGCTTTAGTCTCGTGACTGTAGCTTGGCTGTAGAAAGTGGATGCTCGTACTTTAGTACACATATTATTCTGTATAAAATGCACATGTTACAGTGTTTGTCACAAGATCACTGCTGGAGAAATACACACATAAAAAAGTTTTGCATTAACCAAGTCCCGAGAGCTCCTCAAGACATACGTTGACTGTGGATATTGTATGACAGGCACAGTCCCTTTGAATGTTCAGAGATGTCACTAAACCGGACCAAAGATGTAAACAACCATGCATGAGCAGCGCCTGTTAGACGTTGGGGGTCCGACAGCCGAACAGTTCCAGTCATTCCACCAGGAAGGAGGTACATGACTCGTGTTGTCTGTAGTTCAACCGTGCCTTGACGGTCAATACCGCGGTTCGATAGCGTCCGCATTGTTATTTTGTGCCAGGAAGGGCTCTCCACAAGGGAAGTGTCCAGGCGTCTCGCAGTGAACCAAAGCGATGTTGCTCGGACTTGGAGCAGATACAGAGAGACAAGAACTGTCCATGACATGCCTCGCTCAGGCCACCCAAGGGCCACTACTGCAGTGGATGACCGCTACCTACGGATTATGGCTCGGAGAAACCCTGATAGCAACGCCACCAAGTTGAATAATGCAGCCACAGGACGTCGTGTTAAGACTCAAGCTAAGCGCGATAGGCTGCATGATACACAACTTCACTCCCGATGTCCAGCTTTGCAACCATGCCAACATGGAGCGCGGTACAGCATTCCGAACAACATTCCGAATGGACAGCTCAGAACTGGCAACATGTTTTCTTCACCGATGAGTGTCGCATAAGCCTTCAACCAGACAATCGTCGGAGACGTGTTTGGAGGCAACCCGGTCAGGCCGAACACCTTAGACACACTGTCCAGCGAGTGCAGTAAGGTGGGGCCGACGTTTGCCGCTGGTAATCATGAAAGGCGCCGTAACGGCTCTACGATACGTGAACGCCATCCTCCGACCGATAGTGCAACCATATCGACAGCATATTGGCGGGGCATTCGTCTTCATGGACGACAATTCTCGCCCTCATCGTGCACATCTTGTAAATGACTTCCTTCAGGATAACGACATCGCTCGACTAGAGTGGCCAGCATGTTCTCCAGACGTGAACCTGATCGAACGTGCCTGGGATAGATTGAAAAGGGCTGTTTATGGACGAAGTGACCCACCAACCACTCTGAGGGATCTACGCCGAATCGCCGTTGAGGAGCGGGAAGGACCAACAGACCCTGATGAACGTGTGGATAATATGCCACGACGAATGCAGGCATACATCAGTGCAAGAGGACGTGCTACTGGGTTTTAGAGGTACTGGTGTGTACAGCAATCTGGACAACCTCCTAAAGTATCATTGTGTAGTGGTACAACATGCAATGTGTGGTTTTCATGAGCAGTAAAAAGGGTAGAAATGATGTTTATGTTGAACTCTATTCCAATTTTCTTTGCAGGTTCCATAACTCTCCGACCAAGGTGATGCAAAACATTTTTTGATGTGTGTATTTCCACTGTATCCACTTCCTTCACAACTACGAGTGCTGCAAACTGTTCCGCGATGCACGTATCACTCCAGTATACACTGAGCAGCAAAAGTCGTGGGATACCTCATAATATCATGTCAGATCTTCTTTTGCCCGGCGTAGTGCAGCAGCTCGATGTAGTACTGAGTAAAAAATTAGAGAAATATTAAGCCGTACTGCCTCTGTAACCGTCCATAATTGCGAAAATGTTGCGTCGCAGGATTTTATGCACGAACTGACGTCTCGATTATGTACCATAATTGTTCGATGGGATTTATGTCGGGCACTCTGGGTGGCCAAATTGTTCGCTCGAATTGTCCAGAATGTTCTTCAAACCAAACGCGAACAATTGTGGTCCAGTGACATGGCGCGTTGTCGTCAATGAAAATGAAGTCCATAAATGGCTGCAAATGGTGTCCGAGTAGCCGAACATAAACATTTCCAGTCAATGATCTATTCAGCTGCACCAGAGGACACAGTCGAATCCACGTAAACACAGCCCACACCGTTATTGAGCTACAAATTGCTTACTCAGTGCCTTGTTGACAACTTGGGTGCGACACCGTTCACAGAAACCTCTAGTATTAATTAGGGCAATACTTATTACTAAAGTCAGTAGCGCCTTATAACCACATATTCGCAATTATCTCGCAAACGACCCTTTTGCTGACCCTTGTGTACAGATACGTTTTGGCTTCTGTTGTTGTGTACTTTCATCCGTACCAGGTTTCTCTATTAATTGTGATAGACCCTATTAGGGCGGGGTGACAAAATTCGTATCTTTTTTCCCAGGCCACAATAGTACGGAAAGAATGCCAATTAGGGAGCTGGAAAAAGGAAAAAAGAAATCACTTCAGTTCCTATGTTCCACATGCGCATGTATTCTACGTTTGCTTTCACTATTTATTGTGATACACCCTATTAGGCCGGGGTGACAAAATTCGTATCCTTTTTCCCAGGCCACAATAGTACGGAAAGAATGCCAATTAGGGAGATGGAAAAAGGAAAAAAGAAATCACTTCAGTTCCTACCTTCTACTTGCGCATATATTCTACGTTTGCACAAATTTGCAAAAAAATCACGTTTTTAATAATCACCTGAAGGTAATACCTCTAGTTTCGAACCAATAAAGAATTAGAAAAAAAGAGTGGTTTTTAGGTCTAGGTCTTCTGCTTGTACTATTACATTTTGTCTACCAGAATTTGCACGTAAGAATTGTTCATACAATAACTAGTAGACGACGCACCCGTCCTGTTACTCCCTCTCATTTCTACAAAACGCTGGACTAACTTCGTTCGTCCATTACTTTTGTCTTCTGATCTTTCGAAGAATCAGGTTAGAATCGTCTCTCGTTTGTTATCTTGGTAAGATAACGCAGCCATTCCGCTGGGCTCTTGGAAAGATACATATGAAAACCATATTTAAGTTTTCTTAATACACACTGAAGCGCCAAAGAAATTGGTATAGGCGTGCCTATTAAAATACAGAGACGTGTAAACTTGCAGAATACGGCGCTGAGGTCGGCAACGCCTATATAAGACAACAAGTGTCTGGCGCAGTTGTTAGATGGGTTACTGCTGACTGCGACTACAATGGCGGGTTATCAAGATTTAAGTGTGTTTGAACTTGGTGTTATAGTCGGCACACGAGAAGTGGGACACAGGGTCTCCAAGGCAGCGATGAAGTGAGAATTTTCCCGTACGATCATTTCTCGAGTGTACCGTGAACATCAGGAATCCGGGAAAACATCAAATCTCCGACATGGCTGCGGCCAGAAAAAGTTCCTGCAAGAACGGGACCAACGATGACTGATGAGAATCGTTCAGGGTGACAGAAGTGCAACTCTTCCGGAAGTTGTTGCAGATTTCAATGCTGGGCTCTCAACAAGCGTCAGCGTGCGAACCATTCAACGAAACAACATCGATAAGGCCTTCCAGAGGCTTCCAGAGCCGAAGGCCCATTCGTGTACCCTTAATGACTGCACGACACAAAGATTTACGCCTCGCCTGGGCCCGTCAACACCGCCATTGAACTGTCGATAATAGGAAACATGTTGCCTGGTCGGACGAGTCTCGTTTCAGATTGTATCGAGCGGATTGACGTGTACGGGTATGGAGATAATGCCATGAATCCATGGACCCTGTTTCAGCAGGGGAATGTTGAAGCTGGTGCAGGCTCTGTAACGGTGTGGAGCGTGTGCAGTTGGAGTGATGTGGGACCCCTGACACGTCTAGATACGACTCTGACTGGTGACACGTTCGTAAGCATCTTGTCTGATCACATGCATGCATTCATATCCATTGTGCATTCCGACGGACTTGAGTAATTCCAGCAGGGCAATTCGACACCCCACACTACCAGAATTGCTACAGAGTGGCTCCAGGAACACTCTCATGAGTTTAAATACTTCTGGTGGCCATGAAACTCCATGTCGCCCCCCCTTCGTACTCTTATGGATTTATGGACAGCCCTGCAGAATTCACCGTGTCAGTCCCCTCCAGCTCTGCTTTTGATTGAGTACGTGCCATGTCGTGTTGCGGCATTTCTGCGTGCTCGCGGGGGCCCTACATGAAATCAGGCAGGTGTACCAGTTTCTTTCGCTCTTCAGTATAGTACAATGTCAAAATTGTTCTGCTTTTCAATAATATTTTAAATCTGTTCATAAATGTGCGTGAATTCCTTAGGGACCAAACTGCTGAAGTCTTCGGTTCCTAGGCTTTCACACTATTTAAACTAACTTAAAGCTGAGGACAGCACTCACAACCATGCCCAAGGGACGACTGGAACTTCCGGGGAAGGGGCCGGACGATTAGTGACATGGCGCCTATATTTCTTCGTTTCTCTGTGCTTTTTGTAACTCATATGATGTGTTCTCAGAGAGGTGCGGTTGGAACAGAGGAGTCGACGGCACTTTGTTAGTGGACGTTAATGACCGAACACTCATCGTGTTCCATCACTGCTTTTCAGTGTGTATTAAGCAATACGCTCCTGAGATATCCGTACCGGTCATTTTTGGTATCTTGTGTAGATTTTTTTTTTTCAAGCCATACACTGTATGATACGATCATTCGTCCTGTTAACAATGATGTTGTCATACGGCCTACACTACTCAGACGCATGCCCCTCTTTTTGCGCTGAGTCGGACCCTATTGCGGACGACAAACGTGCGCAGCCACCATGTGCTGACGTCCACTCCGATTACAAATTATTTTCCAATTAGTATCAAATGGCTCTGAGCACTATGCGACTTAGCTACTGAGGTCATCAGTCGCCTAGAACTTAGAACTAATTTAACCTAACTAACCTAAGGACATCACACACATCCATGCCCGAGGCAGGTTCAAAAAAATGGTTCAAATGGCTCTGAGCACTATGGGACTTAACTTCTGAGGTCATCAGTCCCCTAGAACTTAGAACTACTTAAACCTAACTAACCTAAGGACATCACACACACCCATGCCCGAGGCAGGATTCGAACCTGCGACCGTAGCATCGCGCGGTTTCGGACTGAGCGCCTAGAACCCCGAGACCACCGCGCCGACCCGAGGCAGGATTCGAACCCGCGACCGTAGCGGTCGCATGGCTTCAGACTGTAGCGCCTAGAACCGCACGGCCACACGGGTCGGCACAGAAATTTCGAAAACCTATTTACCGAGTAGCAACGCGTCATGCTCGTGAAATAGCTGCAAGCTGAAGAAAATAGTGTGAAAATACCTATGAAAATCATACAAGAGATATAAAAGTAAAGATTCTTTTGAGGGGAAAACTGACCGTTGCGTTTTGACGTAAAAGCCCTATTGCTGTAAATAGTATTTGTAACAAGAAAGAGCCTTCCATTGATGTATTACCTTCAAATGGCTCGGAGCACTATCGGACTTAACATCTTAGGTCATCAGTCCCCTAGAATCTAGAACTACTTAAACCTAACTAACCTAAGGACAGCACACAACACCCAGCCATCACGAGGCAGAGAAAATCCCTGACCCCGCCGGGAATCGAACCCGGGAACCCGGGCGTGGGAAGCGAGAACGCTACCGCACGACCACGAGATGCGGGCAGTGTATTACCTTCCATTTACATAATTACACATTAGTATTAAAACAAGTAAATACTTTACAGACGGCTCAAAGCTTGTGTGTCAGTCAGTACGATCTTCACGCTACCCCACAAACTATTTACAAAGTATTATTGACCTTGCAGTCCAACGGATTATCTTTTTTTCCCATCCTGGTCATTTGGGTGGGCATTTGTTTCGACCATGACACAAGCCAAAACAAACCACATTAGAGAGCTTGGTCTTCGAATTTTAAAGTCATGACAATTAGATCGAGACAGATGAACCATCAGAACATTAATGACGCCAAAATTCAATTTCCAGGTTCACAACTACTCAGAAATGATTAAGTGAATGGACTGTATTTCATCTTCTCTCTCATTGTTGAGCTAAATCAGAGACGATGAGATTCACGTACAGGAAAATCATCGTAAAAAGTTTGTGGTACTATGAGGACGTCTTCATTAGAACAACGCTGCCGGCTGGAGTGGTCGAGCGGTTCTAGGCGCTTCAGCCCGGAATCGCGTGACTGCTACGGTCGCAGGTTCGAATCCTGCCTCGGCCATGGATGTGTGTGATGTCCTTAGGTGAGTTAGGTTTAAGTAGTTCTAAGTCTAGGGGCTGATGACCTCAGATGTTGAGTCCCATAGTCCTCAGAGCCATTTGAACCATTTTAGAACAGCGCTGCTATCAAGATTAGCGATGCCCAATCAAATTTCCAGGTTCCTTCAATTGGGGATAACTCATAAAACGAAGAGGTTCAACGTTATTTTCCTCGACTTTTCTCTGACAAAAAATAATTTTTGTTTCCAGTAGGCCATTTAAAATAAAAACAATATTGCCTCAATAATACTACGGACTTTCTAAAATAATTTGTTTAGAAATATTTTAATCCATGTAAGTGAAATAATCGAGAAAAATACCTGTACTTTGTTAATGATATCATCCTTTAACTGTGGCCTACTTTTTCAACACTGAGATGACAAAAGTCATGGGATAGATCCAAATATCGTGTGGGGCCTGATTTTGTCATGCAGCTTCTCGAGTGGCATGGACTCAACTAGTAGTTGGAAGCCCCTGCAGAAATATCGAGCTATGCCCCCTCTACAGCCGTCCATAGCTGCGAAAGTCGTGCCGGTGCAGGATTTTGTGCACGAACTGACCTCCCCATTACGTCCCATAAATATTCGATCTGGATGGCCAAATCATTCTTTCGAATTGGCCGGAATGTTCTCCATACAAATCGTGAACAACTGTGACCCAGTGGCATGGCGCATTGTCATCCACTAAAGTTTCATCGTTGTTTGGGTCCTTGATGTCCATCAGTAGCTACAAATGGTGTCCAAGTAGCCTAACCTAACAAATTCCAGTCAGTGATCGGTTCAGTTGGACCATGCGACCCATCCACTCCAACTAAATACAGCTCACCAGCTTGCACAGTGCCATGGCCTCCGTGAGGTCTGCACCACACTCGAACGCTACCATCAGATTTTACAAACTGAAATCTGGACTCATCTAACCAGGTCACGGGTTTTCAGTCATCTAGAGTCCAACTGATAGGGTCACGAGGCCAGAAGAGGCTCTGCAAGCGGTGTTGTGCTGTTAGCAAATGCACTCGCACCCGTCGTCTACTGCCGTAGCCCATTACGCGATATTTCGCCAGTGTGTGCTAACGGGTATACTCGTTGTACATTCCGCATTGATTTCTGAGCTTATTTCTCGCAGTGTTGGCTGTCTGTTAGCACTGACAACTCGACACAAACGCCACTGCGTTCAATGGAGGCCGTCGACCACTGCGTCGTTCGTGGTGATCGGTAACGCATGCAATTTATTATTCCCAGTACAATCTTGTACTGTGGATCTCGGAATACTGAACTCGCTAACGATTTCCAAAATGGAATATTCCATACGCCTAGCTCCAACTACTTTTCTACATTCAAAGTATGTTAATTCCCTTCGTGTGGCCATAACAACGTCGGAAACCTTTTCAGAAGAATAACCTGAGTACAAATGAAGCATCCACCAATGTTCTGTCCTTTTGTATCTTGTGTACGCGATACTACCGGAATCTGTTCAAAAATGGCTCTAAGCACTGTGGGACTTAACATCTGAGGTCATCAGTCCGGCCGGCCGCGGTGGTCTCGCGGTTCTAGGCGCGCAGTCCGGAACCGTGCGACTGCTACGGTCGCAGGTTCGAATCCTGCCTCGGGCATGGATGTGTGTGATGTCCTTAGGTTAGTTAGGTTTAAGTAGTTCTAAGTTCTAGGGGACTAATGACCACTGCAGTTGAGTTCCATAGTGCTCAGAGCCATTTGAACCATCATCAGCCCCTAAGACTTAGAACTACTCAAACGTAACTAACCTAAGGACATCACACACTTCCATGCCCGAGGCAGGATTCGAACCTGCGACCGTAGCACCACCGCGGTTCCGGACTGAAGCGCCTAGAACCGCTCAGCGACAGCGGCCGGCCCGGAATCTGTATATGTACATATTGCTAACCCATGATTTTTGTCAAAGCTTGTGTACTTTTTCCAATTTTTGCATCAACTTCCAAGGCAATACGCGACAGAAAGATTTTAACAAATTCAAATAATATTTTTACGATACATTGCGTGTTTCTAGTACATAATGACTTGCACTATTACATTCGAATGTATGCAAGCTAAAAATTACCAAAATTATCGTAAAAATGAATTTTTTTTGATTTCCGCATATTTTAGAGGGCAAACGCAACTTGACGACATGAACCTATTTGATTTCGTTTTTTCCCTCTTTTTCTTCATGTCCCTAATTCGCCTCTTACCTGCAGCATAACGATTTGAAAAATGAATTTAAATTTTTTCCACCTGCCCTAATGTCTTTTCGTGAGGGACGATGTAAATCCGGGTTTCCTTTGACTCTATCGCCATTAGTCAACATAAAGCCGGAATTCCCCCAGCGGAACTCCTATCCGTTTGGGGCCGTAATCCTCTTCGTCCTCTAACGATGCAAGATTTCTTTCAATTTAAGCGTAGAACCTGTGCCGTGACCCCGGCGCTTCGTGCCGAAGGAGTTAGCAGAGAGCAGAGAATAGCACTAAGGGCGGCCGCCGTTTCCTGGTACCGAGCGAGCCGTCTGGAGACGAGGCGATGCGCCCGGCTGGTCACGGCCGCCGTTGGCCGTGCTGGAGCGTGACCGGCGGTCACGAGTCTTGGGTGGCTGAGCAGCTCGGGTCAGGCCGGCGGCCAGGGCTCTGGAGCGCGGTCACACACCGGCGGGCGGAGCGGTGCAGGTACCTGCTGTCGGGAGGCTCAAGAGTGAGCCGAGTCCCACTGCCCAGGCGGTGGAACCTGTAGGGCAATCGTGACCTTTGTGGCAGCCGCAACCTTCAGTCATGACGTTAGTTGCCATCCCCAACTATCACACTCAAGTTACACGCGTGCAGGGCAAAAAATGCAACATGCTGTGTTCAGTGGGACCAGGGTATAATATGTGCGTACTGAGGAATTTATGTGCACCCTCTGTTTTGACTCTGAGGGCAGTAAACGTGCTGAGTTTACAGGTAAACAGTGTGTGCAGCATTCATCCTAGGGTGCAGCCTCGCCCTGCCGACAAGTATGTAGTCTTGTTCATGAGATTCAACCATTTGAACAGAGTCACACTATAGGCCACTGGGAAGCTGGATGGATGTATAAAAGGACTGCTGCACATATTGGGCAAAATGCACCGTTGGGTGTATTGGTGCCTTGAGTAGTGGTCCCAGGAACATTCCCACACCTGTAGACCAGATTCTGAACGGCCAAGTAGAACAGACGCGCGTCAAGATCGACGCATTATGCAGCCAGCAGTTGTCGACCAAACATCATCCATGAACGAAATCTGGTCCTGAGGCTAAACCTGTTTTATCACTTTGTAGCAATTTGAACGGTCTGCTTGCAGCAGAATTTGGAAATTTGTGGTAAGGTCTTATGGGACCAAACTGTTATCTCATAGATCCCTACACCTACACACTACTTAAACTAACTTATTCTATGGCCAACTTACACACCCATGCCCGAGTGAGGAGTCGGACCTCCGACGGCTGGAGCTGCACGGACCGTGACGAGGCGCCTCAGACCGCGCGGCTACCTCGCGCGGTTGCTTGAAGTAGCATTCATATCATGTGGACCTCTGGCCAGTCTACCAATGACATCATTACACCACCAAGCATTGCTACACTGGTGTCATGAGAGTTGAATGGAGAGTGGATTGGCGCACTATTGTCTTTAGTGATAAGACAAGGTTATGTCTGTCTGAGAGTGACTGATGTACTCATCTATGTCACGTATTCCAGAGTGCACTACCCCAAGATACACACGACCTATGAAAGGATTATATGTTGTGGGTGGACCATCAGTTACAACCAGTGGTCACGTTTGGTGTTTCTGCAAGGTAAAGTAATCAGTTCCCCATACATTGCACGTGTCCTATATTCCTATCCCGTCTTCTTCTGCCATTTCTTATACAGGAAGGTGGTTTGCTTTTTCAGTGTGACAGTGCACGCCCATATGGCTGCTGCGACGCAAATGTGCTCTTCGTGGAGTACAACTGCTATGGCCAGCAAGATCACTGGATCCCTCATTAAGTGATGGAGCGTAAACTTTAATCGTTTGCCGAATTGCAGCAAAAGGCGTGTGACGGCACCTTTATCAGCGTCTGAGTGAAAGAATACATTCCTGCGTTGCCGCCAGAAGCGGGTACACAGTGTACTGATGCGACTGTTTTTGGAACCGTGTAGTGTGATGCGTGTGTTTAATTTGGTCTGAATTTGTCACCATATTCTTCTACAATGATGAATTACCTGTCAATAAAATGAGGGTTTTACAGTATTTTTTTCCAGCAGTATACATGCTTTTCTATCCACGATGACCTTTCTCTTGTCTTAATCTCCAGGTTCTCACGCGAGGTATGCTATGGTGCTGACAGCTTTTTCACCTACTCTTCTTCAAATAGGTCATAGAGAGCTCTATGTATAAGAAAAATGACTCCACAGATGTCAGTAACCACCACACTGCTCACTCCTCACACCTTTTCTAAAATTCTCCATCGGTGTTTAGAAGAAGTGTGGAAAACACTAACAAGATGAATGGATAGACTGAGAGAAAATGTTTTACTTCATCAAGAAAGAACCTCCATTGCACAGATGCTGGAATATATTTAACAAATAACATAGCATCTTAGTGACTCTACTATAATAGGTTGGTGTAGGAGAGGAATTCGTGGCGGGCTGCATCACACCAATCAGAAAACGGGTGATGAAAAAAAGTAATAGACGCTGGAATGCCGGCCGCTGTGGCCGAGCGGTTCTAGGCGCTTCAGTCCGGAACCCCGCTGCTGCTACGGTCGCAGGTTCGAATACTGCCTCGGGCATGGATGTGTGTGATGTCCTTAGCATAGTTAGGTTTAAGTAGTTCTAAGTTCTAGGGGACTGATGACCTCAGATGTTAAGTACCATAGTGCTCAGAGCCATTTGAACGATTTTGAACCAGACGCTGGAATGAACTGCACTTCTTCTGCTTCATACTTTCTTTAATTTCTCCTCACACGTAAACACTATGTTAGGCTCACGCTGACTGCCAGGTAGTACCACTTATTCGCATGTTCACGCATTAAATCTTAAATAAATGCGTCAAGAATGTCGCACTGTTGCACAGTGGAAAACATCCGTGATAAACTCTGTTTCATCGAGATTCAAGACGCTAAGGTTTATATTCTCGTCTTCCATCTTCACAACTAAATCAAACAACAACACATAAGTGCTCCTAAGTGCATTTGTCCGTCACAGCCACTTTTTCTTTAATGTTTCAGTGACCATGTTAACTACTTGTTTTGCACGCTGGGATACCTATTAGAAACGACTATTAAACAAAGATACGTGGAAAAGCATGTTCTGAGAATCGGAAGATGTTTTTGTAAATAAATGATAGCAAAAATCGTACCCATCCAGACATATCAATATTACACACGAATTAACGTAGGAAAATAAGGAGGAAAAACTGTGGGGATTGTAGAAGTATTCCTTTACTGATCACTGGATATAAAATAGTATTATCGAACATAATAATACAATAATTCGCAGTAGTTTTAGAAAATATGTTTTTGGAAAAGTAAACTGGATTCAGGAAACGTAGGACCTGTTCAGGCAGCACATTTATCATCAGACAAATAGAGTTTAATAGCCTACTTTATCTACTGTTTATTGACCACATGGATGCCTTTGACAATGTAGACAGGATAATGTTGTGAGAAATGTTAAAGAAGAGTGGCTAAGAATAATCCAACAAATGTATCAAAACTCCAGAATTGCCATTGCTGAAATAGAGAATGTTAAAAAAAACATCTAGGCTTAAGACAGAGATGCAGTTTGTGTCCTGTATCTTGATGATACGTTGAGACAGTGGCTAAAAAAAATATAATTTTACACCCATAACCTGAACCAACGACATTACAAAATGACAACACTTTTTGCTGATGACCGAATTCTTATAGTGAGGACACTCTTCAAATAGTCATTTATAAATTAAATGTAACCTCCAAACGTTATAACTTAAGAATCTCAACTAAAAAAGCAACAGCCATGGTCGCAAGGAAAACTGAAATGAACGACCAGAAAACAGAAACATCTTGTTGGGAAGTACCATCTCCTTCACAAACGAAAAGGACATACAAAGAAAAACTGAAAGGTTCAATTACATTACTGCGACCACTGAACAAAGTTCTACAAGAAACTCCAATGCCATCTATATCTATGGTAGTGAGGGCTGGACAACAACTGCAGCAAATGAACGAAGAATACAACCTCAGAAATGAGGTTTTTAAGAATAACTGGCTACACGCTGTGCCATATGATGAGGAATAAATCAATTAGACGAGAATGACTTAAAAACAAAAATGAACGGATCAAACGATGTAGGAATAAATTAAGAGATTATCTCACAAGAATGAATGAAATTAGAATGTTACATATGATTTGATATGTTACTCAAGCTGTATTTGATGTCATGAAATTCGCATTCGGCGAATAATTTGGAAAATAGAATGCTGGAAATAATACTGAACTACTGGCCAATAAGCAAAAAATCAGTTGATAAACCAGAAAGAGGTGGAGAGACCAAGTATAAACTAGCCAAAGACAACAGAGAACTGTCGTGCAATCAGCGTAACAGCTCACGCATCCGAGCTGTTGACAAGAAAAATACACGGAAGAATGTGAAAAGAAAATTGAGGATCTGTACATGACGATCAGACTGACTTTAGGAAAGGTAAAGCTACCAGAGAGGTACTCCTCATTTTGGAGTTGATAATGGAAGCAAGACTAAATAAAAATCACGACACGTTCAGACGATGTTTCGACCTGGAAAAAGCGTTCGAAAGTGTAAAATAGTACAAGATGTTCGAAATTCTAAGAAAAATAGTGATAATCTGTACGAAAAGACGGGTAATATACAATATGTACAAGAACCAAGAGGGAACAATGAGAGTAGAAGACCAAGAACGAAGGGCACGGATTAAAAAGGGTGTAAGACGGGACTGTAGTGTTTCGCACCTTTTGTTCAATCTACACGTGGAAAAACCAATGATGTAAATAAAAGAAAAGTTAAAGAGTGATATTAAAATTCGAGGTGAAACGTTATCAATGTAAGATTCGCTGATGATGAAACTGATATCCACAGTGAAAGTCAAGAAGAATTACAAAACCTGTTGAGTGGAATGAACAGTCTATAAAGTACGGAATATGATTTGAAAGTTAATCGAAGAAAGACGAAAGTAAATAGAAGTAGCAGAAATGAGAACAGCGAGAAACTTAATATGATAATTGACTGTCACGAAGCTGATAAAATTAAGGAATTCTGCTACATAGGCAGCAAAAATCCCACGACGGACGCAGCAAGAAGGACATAAAAAGCAGATAAGTATTGGCAAAAAGGGAATTCCTGCGGGGGAGGTCTACTAATATCAAATACTGGCCTTAATTTGAGGAAGAAATTTCTAAGGATGTACGTCTGGAGTACAGCACTGATCACTGGATATAACCGGAAACCGGAACGGAAGAGAATCGAAGCATTTGAGATGTAGTTCTACAGACGAATGTTGAAAATTAGGTGGACTGATAATGTAAGGAATGAGGAGATTGTGCGTAGAATCGGAGAGGAAAGGAATATGTTGAAAACACTGACAAGAAGAAGGGACAGGATGATAGGACATCCGTTGAGACATCAGGGAATGACTTCCATGGCACTAGAGGGATAAAAACTGTAGACGAAGACAGAGATTGGGATACATATAGCAAATTATTGAGGGTATAGGCTGCAAGTTCTACTCTGGGATGAAAAAACTGGCACAGTAGACGAATTCGTAAGTAAGACACATTAAACGAATCAAAAGACTGATAACTCAAAATACAGGAGGATCTGCAGCGAATTGACGCATGGTGCAGGGAATGGCAATTGAATCTCAATGTAGACAAGTGTAATGTGATGCGAATACATAGAAAGATAGGTCCCTTATCATTTAGCTACAAAATAGCAGGTCAGCAACTGGAAGCAGTTAATTCGATAAATTATCTGGGAGCACGCATTAGGAGTGATTTAAAATAGAATGATCATATAAAGTTGATCGTTCGTAAAGCAGATTCCAGACTTTCATTAGAAGAATCCTAAGGAAATGCAATCCGAAAACAAAGGAAGTAGGTTACAGTACGCTTGTTCGCCCACTGCTTGAATACTGCTCAGCAGTGTGGGATCCGTACCAGATAGGGTTGATAGAAGAGATAGAGAAGATCCAACGGAGAGCAGCGCGCTTCGTTACAGGATCATTTAGTAATCGCGAAAGCGTTACGGAAATGATAGATGAACTCCAGTGGAAGACTCTGCAGGAGAGACGCTCTGTAGCTCGCTACGGGCTTTTGTTAAAGTTTCGAGAACATACCTTCACCGAAGAGTCAAGCAGTATATTACTCCCTCCTACGTGTATCTCGCGAAGAGACCATGAGAATAAAATCAGACAGATTAGAGCCCACACAGAAGGATACCGACAATCCTTCTTTCCACGAACAATACGAGACTGGAATAGAAGGGAAAACCGATAGAGTTACTCAGGGTACCCTCCACCACACACCGTCAGGTGGCTTGCGGAGTATGGATGTAGATGTAAAATAAAGAAAGACGTGACAGCCAAATACGTAACAATGGAAAGAAGAAGAGGAAGAAGAGGCGGAAGAACAAGAAATGATAAGAGTGCAAAAGCAGTCACATGCAAAAACTAAGACTTGCTGATAATAAATAAATTTTGCATGAAATATCTTCGATGAACTCGATTCGTCAAATTATCGTAGCGTTCCAAGCTAACGACAATTCCACCACCGTGTCGGTCACGTCAGATACTGATAGAGAAAAGCCGCGGAATACAGATGATGTAAAGGTGTGTGTGTGTGTGTGTGTGTGCGCGCGCGGAGAGAGAGAGAGAGGGGGGGGGGGGAGGGGGCAAACGTCCTGCTCAGAACTTGTGACAAGGCTACGGGAGTGAGGAGCAAGAAGCAGTAAGGAAGGGTCATTAAGCAGCGTGACGATCCAGGTTATTGCTGGCCGGGGTCCGCCGGTGGACTTGAGGCTTCGCTTGCAGCAGACCACTGCCGCTGCTCCGCTGTCTGTCCTGAGGAAGCAGCGCATTAATTACACACGCCATGCTGCTGACACGGCGTCCCTTGGTTCGATGAACCTCAGAACTGGGTGCAGAGTTGGTCATGTGTTGTACCCTCACGTGCGTATTGTCGACACCGTAGATCACAGTGTTCTCGAAGCATATTATCGAAGAATACAAAGACACGACTGATCATTGGTTTGCTACTGGACTTTACAAAATGTTGTTTCTTCGGTTTACATTACAGTTGTTATGACGACGGGTTACTGAGGACGACTAAGGATCTTACAAGAGAGCAAAGGTTATGGAAAACAGTTTTCAGAAAAGGTGATGGGTGAGGTCAGAAACTGAGGATTACGACGTAATCAATGCTATCATGTTCTGTACGTGTAATAGTCGCCTGTTATGCCTACTTATAGACATTACTCTAAGTACTTACTTTTAGTTTCTGGTCTTCGTACGCTTGGTTGGGATTTATATAATATTTCTGGTATTCTAACATCCTCCCTGCTGCTGATGTGCTCTTGGCTTTTCCTTCTCTATTCTATTTTTGTTTTGTAATTTAGAGGTGTTAATCCTAATTATGCTCTTACTTCTATATTTCGCTTTCGATCTTGTCTGATATATCCTACTGCATGTCTGAGAAATCTGGTTTTCGCACTCTGGGTTCTTAGTATAGCCTAGGTGACAGAATATTTTTGCAATTTAACCAATATCGGTGAACAATTAGACATGAACTGAACGAACAACATAGTTCTGTCTTTCTCCGCTATAATACAAACAATGGTTGTTACTCGGATTAGCCATCTTGATCAGTTCGTAATATGTTAGGTGGCCTCGGGCAAGTACAGAAAGGGCAACAGCCACAAAGGGTGCGGGGCAAAGTCAGGACAAACGGGGACCAAGCAGCAATCGGTATTGTACTTGTAAACTGTCGAAGCTGCGCTGGTAAAGTACCGGAACTTCAAGCGCTGATAGAAAGCACCGAAGCTGAAATCGTTATAGGTACGGAAAGCTGGCTGAAGCCAGAGATAAATTCTGCTGAAATTTTTACAAAGGCACAGACGGTGTTTAGAAAGGGTAGACTGCATGCAACCGGTGGTGGCGTGTTTTTCGCTGTTAGTAGCAGTTTATCCTGTAGTGAAATAGAAGTGAATAGTTCCTGTGAATTATTATGGGTGGAGGTTATACTCAACAACCGAGCTAGGTTAATAATTGGCTCCTTTTACCTACCTCCCGACTCAGCAGCATTAGTGGCAGAACAACTGAGAGAAAATCTGGAATACATTTCACATAAATTTCTTCAGCATGTTATAGTCATTGGTGGGGATTTCAATTTACCAGATATAGACTGGAACACTCAGATGTTTAGGTAGGGACAGAGTATCGAGTGACTTTATACTGAGTGCACTATCAGAAAATTACCTCGAGCACTTAAACAGTGAACCGATCCGTGCAGATAACATCTTGAACCTATTGATAACAAACAGACACGAATTTTTCGACCCTGTAAACGCAGAACAGGTAATCAGTGATCATAAGGCCGTTGCAGCATCCCTGACTATGGAAGTAAATAGGAATATAAAAAAACGGAGGAAGGTTTATCTGTTTAGCAAGAGTAATAGGAGGCATATTTCAGACTACCTAACAGATCAAGACGAAAATTTCTGTTCCGACACTGACAATGTTGAGGGTTTATAGAAAAAGTTCAACGCAATCGTAAAATGCATTTTAGACAGGTACGTGCCGAGTAAAACTGTGAGAGACGGGAAAAACACAGCGTGGTTCAACAACAAAGTTAGGAAACTACAGCAAAAGCAAAGAGAGCTTCACTGCAAATTGAAACAGAGCCAAAACCTCTCAGACAACCAGAAGCTAAACGATGTCCAAGTTAGCGTAAGGAGGGCTATGCGTGAAGCGTTCAGTGAATTCGAAAGTAAAATTCTGTGTACCGACTTGACAGAAAATCCTAGGATGTTCTCGTCTTACGTTAAATCAGTAAGTGGGTCGAAACAGCATATCCAGACACTCTGGCATGATGATGGCATTGAGGCAGAGGATGACACGCGTAAAGCTGTTTCACGGAGGAAGAACGCACTGCAGTTCCTTCTCTAAATCCTCGCACAAACGATAAAATGACTGACATCGAAGTAAGTATCCAAGGAATAGAAAAGCAACTGAAATGACTCAACAGAGGAAAGTCCACTGGACCTCACGGGATATCAATTCGCTTCTACACAGAGTACGCGAAAGAACTTGCCCCCCTTCTAACAGCCGTGTACCGCAAGTCTCTAGAGGAACGGAAGGTTCCAAATGATTGGAAAAGAGCACAGGTAGTCCCAGTTTTCAAGAAGGGTCGTCGAGCAGATGCGCAAAACTATAGGCCTATATCTCTGACGTCGATCTGTTGTAGAATTTTAGAACATGTTTTTTGCTCAAGTATCATGTAGTTTTTGGAAACCCAGAATCTACTCTGTAGGAATCAACATGAATTCCGGAAACAGCGATCGTGTGAGACCCAACTTGCTTCACGTGTTCATGAGACCCAGAAAATATTAGATACAGGCTCCCAGGTAGATGCCATTTTCCTTGACTTCCGGAAGGCGTTCGATACAGTTCCGCACTGTCGCCTGATTAACAAAGTAAGAGCCTACGGAATATCAGACCAGCTGTGTGGCTGGATTGAAGAGTTTTTAGCAAACAGAACACTGCATGTTGTTCTCAATGGAGAGACGTCTACATACGTTAAAGTAACCTCTGGCGTGACACAGGGGAGTGTTATGGGACCATTGCTTTTCTGAATTTATATAAATGACATAGTAGATAGTGTCGGAAGTTCCATGCGGCTTTTCGCGGATGATGCTGTAGTATACAGAGAAGTTGCAGCATTAAAAAATTACAGCGAAATGCAGGAAGATCTGCAGCGGATAGGCACTTGGTGCAGGGAGTGGAAACTGACCCTCAACATACGCAAATATAATGTATTGCGAATACATAGAAAGAAGGACCCTTTATTGTATGATTATATGATAGCGGAACAAACACTGGTAGCAGTTACTTCTGTTAAATATCTGGGAGTAAGCGTACGCTACGACTTGAAGTGGATGATCATATAAAATTAATTGTTGGTAAGGTGGGTGCCAGGTTGAGATTCATTGGGAGAGTCTTTAGAAAATGTAGTCCATCAACAAAGGAGGTGGCTTGCACAACACGCGTTCGACCTATTCTTGAGTATTGCTATCAGTGTGGGATCCGTACCAGGTCGGGTTGACAGAGAAGATAGAGAAGATCCGAAGAAGAGCGGCGCGTTTCGTCACAGGGTTATTTGGTAAGCGTGATAGCGTTACGGAGATGTTTTGCAAACTCAAGTGGCAGACTCTGCAAGAGAGGCGCTCTGCATCGCAGTGTAGATTGCTGTCCAGGTATCGAGAGGGTGCGTTTCTGGATGAGGTATCGAATATATTTCTTCCCCCTACTTATACCTCCCGAGGAGATCATGAATGTAAAATTAGAGAGATTCGAGCGCGCACGGAGGCTTTCCGGCAGTCGTTCTTCCCGCGAACCATACGCGACTGGAACAGGAAAGGTAGGTAATGACAGTGGCACGTAAAGTGCCCTCCGCCACACACCGTTGGGTGGCTTGCGGAGTATAAATGTAGATGTACGTGTAGATGTTCACGACGCTAGCTGTTACAAGGACTGCTATCAATTAATTCATCTTCACGAAGTACCTGATGTTCCCATCAATTAGTGATAGTCGCCCCACGGGTCCTCAATCACTAAAATATTTCTAACTGCTAATAATCACCACTACTGAATATTTTAGTTGCTATGTCACTGCATTACGAGACAGTAACGTTAGAAAATATTACACATTAATTGGACTAGTTACTGTCAAAATCAAAATTTTGAGTTTCTTCGGGATAACGTTTATCACTTTAACATTTACAAATTACACAGCTGTTACAAAACACTTACTGTAGTTGATACTCATAACCATTAAGTATAATTTTTACGTAGACAGCACTTTCGCAGAACGATTATACTTATCCCTTTTTCGAAAAGTAATATTATCAGACTTTTCGAAAATAATACATCGATTGCAGAGCTTGACTTTCACATGTTTCTTTTAACCATTGGCGCATATTGTCTTATTACGTCCGACCCTCTCTTTTTTAGTATTGTAATACTTTGTAAACTAAAAATATAGTTATCTGCGATGCAAATCTGTCAAACTATTTAAAAGCCGACTAATATCTTACACTATTCCAACTATCACTTAATTTTTTTTTACTTGTATAAGAGATGGACTTTTCTTTCTGAACCAATTTTTCTTTTTCTTTTTTGATTGGAATGTATTTTTATACTCTGATTATTTTGATTCTTTTTGAAATTAATTACAAATTTTTTACTAATCGATAACGGATACTAGACATATTAATAATTCCCTTTTTAAAGTGTAAAACGAAAACTATTTTTTCTGTCCTCTACAACGCCTGTTGCAATTAGCAACACAAATTTATTAGAAACTTCCAGCTGTTATAGGTTTTAAAGACCTCGATGGAAATATACTGGAACAACAACTAGATGATAACCGGTTTTGGTTGATTAGCAACGATCCTCAGACCATGTGTACACTGTAGTTGGTACCCAATCGTAACCTGTCACCATCAAAAGGATGGTTTTATACACTAAAACCATGAGATGACTAGCCTTGGGATGGGATGAAGAGTCAAGCTTAGCAATGGTGTTGTGTTGGTTAACACTGTATTTAGGTGCCAATTACAGTTTAAGCATGACCTGAGGATAGTTTCTAATCAGTTGCAAACGGTTATCGTCTATTTGTTATTAGATTATACAGGCTGTCCATAAAAGAAAGTACCTGTTGTAAGTCGTAATACACTAAAGCGTCAAAGAAACTGGTATAGGCATGCGTATTCAAGAACGCAGGCAGAATACGGCGCTGAGGTCGGCAACACCTATACAAGACAACAAGTACCTGGCGCAGTTCCTAGATCGGTTACTGCTGCTACAATGGTAGTTTATAAAGATTTAAGTGAGTTTGAACATTGTGTTATAGTGGGAGCACGTTCGATGGGACACAGTATCTCTGAGGTAGCGATGACGTGGGGATTTTCATGTACGACCATTTCACAACAGTACCGTGGATATGAGGAATCCCGTAAAACATCACATCTCCGACATCACTGCTGCCGGAAAAGGATCGTGCAAGAACGGCACCAATAACTGAAGAGAATAGTTCGATGTGACAGAAGTGTAACCCTTCCGCAAATTGTTGCAGATTTCAATGCTGGGTCATCAACAAGTGTCTGCGTGCGAACCATTCAACCAAACATCATCAATATGGGCTTTCGGAGTCGAAGGCCCACTCGTGTGCCCTTGATGACTGCACGACACAAAGTTGTACGGCTCGCCTGGTCCCGTCAACACCGACATTAGTCTGTTGATGACTGGAAACATGTTGCCTGGTCGGACGAATATCGTTTTAAATTGTACGAGCGGATGGACGTGTACGGGTATGGAGACAATCTCGTGAATCCATGGACCCTGCACGCCAGCACGGAGCTGTTCAAGCAGGTGGTGGCTCTGTAACGGATTGTGGCGTGTACAGTTGAAATGATATGGGACCTCTGATACGTCTAGACATGACTCTGACGCGTGAAATGTACGTCTGCATCCATTCACGTCTGTTGTGCATTCCGACGGACTTGGGCAATTCCAGCAGGACAATGCGACACCCACACGTCCAGAATTGCTACAGGGTGGCTCCAGGGACACTTTTCTGAGCTTAAACACTTCCGCTAGTCACTAAACTCTCCAGGCATGAACATTATTGAGCAATCTGGGATGCCTTCTAACGTGATATTAAGAGATCTGCACCTTCTCGTACTCTTACGGATTTATGGACAGCCCTGGAGGATTCACAGTGTCAGTTCCCTTCAGCACTATTTCAGACGTTAATCGAGTTCATGCCATGTCGTGTTGAGGCACTTCTGCGTGCTCACGGGGGCCGTACCCGGTATTAGCCAGGTGAACCAGTTTCTTTGGCTCTTCAGTGTAGTATCAGCTATAGGCATTTTAGAATGTTAGTTCAAGGTCACGATTACAGATTAACTCAGTTTTAGATAAGCGCATACATAAGTACTGCTTTGTTACTTCCCCTCTTGCAACGTCGCATATGCCATTTACGCAAAACGGCGATTCCTCACCATAAAGAGATTTGTGCTCCACAGTTTGCTAAGGGGGAGTGTGTAGCTGCAGTTCAACGTGCGTTTAGTTTAAAATTTAAATATGATCTCCCATGTGGTAAAAACATCCGCCGATGGCTTAGTCAGTTCGAAATGACCGAATGTGTGTGTAAAGGGAAATGCACACGACGACCAAAAGCGTCTGAAGAGGATGTTGACCGTGTCAGAGCATCTTACCTTCATAGTCCTAAGAAGTCCTTTTGCAAAGCAAGACTCGAACTCCAGTTGTCAAAGACGACAGTATGGAAAGGTTTAGGAAAGCGTTTACACATGTGTCCACACCTTTTACAGATGGCACATGCTTGAAAGCCAGATGCCTATGGAGTATGTGATAACTTGCAAGTAACGTGTTGCAGTGTGAAGGTGACTTTCTTTATGGATTGGTGTTCAGTGAAGAGGAAATTTTTAATCTAAGTGAGATCAGGACATCGTCGTGAAACTGTATAATATCAATGAGATTCACCAAAATTAAACGTTTTCTGTACTGTGCTCTGACGTCAATAGTACAGGCCATTTTTTCGCTAATAATTTGCCAGCGTTAAGACATAGAACTGAGGAGCTATTCTTTCCATTACGCTGGACTGAACAACTAAGGCGAGCGAAGAATCGGATTTTAGGTAGGAGGTGTGCCGCCTACCTGCACTGAGCTGACGAAAGTCATAGCATACCTCCTAATATGGTGTCGGACCTCCTTTTTCCCAGCGTACTGTAACAACTCTATGTGTTGGACTCAATAAAACGATGGAAGTCCCCTGCAGAAATAGTGAACAATGGTGCCTCTATAGCCATCCATAATTGTGAAAGTGTTGCCGGTGCATGACTTTGTGAGTGAACTGGTCTCTCGGTTATGTCTCATAAATGTTCAATGGGATTCACGTCGGGCGATGTGGAAGGCCGAAGCCTCTGCTCGATTTGTCCATAATGTTCTTCAAAACAACTGCGAACAATTGTGGCCTGGTGACATAGCGCATTGTCATATACAAAAATTCCATCGTTGTTTGGGAACATGAAGCACACGAATAGTTGCAAATGGTCTCCAAGTCGCCCAACGTAACCAGAGGATCAAGTCTATTCCATGTATACACAGTCCACACCAATATGGAGACACAAACAGCTTGCACAGCGCCTTGTTGACAACTTAAGTCCATGGCTTCATGTGGTCTGCGCCATCCTCGAACCCTACAATCAGCTCCCGCCGGCTGGAATCGGGACTCATCCGACCAGGCCAGTCACGTGGGGTTCAACCGATATGGTCAGATTACAGGAGAGGCACTGTGGACGACGTGCTGTTAGCAAAGGCACTCGCGTCTGTCGCCTGCTGCCATAACCCATTAACAGCAGTTTCGCCGTGCTGGCCTAACGGGTACGTTCGTCGTACATGCCGCATTCATCTACATCTACATCATACTTCACAAGCCACCTAATGGTGTGTTGCGGAGGGTACTTTCGGTACCACTATCTGATCCCTCCAACCCTGTTCCACTAGCGAATAGTGCGTGGGAAGACTGATTGTCGGTAAGCCTCTGTATTGGCTCTAATTTCTCGAATTTTCTCCTCCTGGTCAATACGCGAGATGTATGTGGGGGGAAGCAATATATTGTCTGACTCTTCTTGAAAAGTGCTGTCCCGAAATTTCAATAGTAAATCTCTCCGGGGTGCACAACGTCATACTTGTACCGCCTGCCAGTGTAGTTTGTTTAGCATCTCCGTAACGCTTTCTCGCCAGCTAAACGATCCCGTGACGTAACTCGCCGCCCCCTCCTCGGATCTTCTCTATCTCCTCTATCATTCCTACCTGATAGGGACCCAGATAGATGAACAATACTCAAATAATCGTGCGAACAAGCGCCTTGTAAGGCAATTCTTTCGTGGATGAGTTACACTCCCTTAAGATTCTTCCGATGAATCTGAGTCTTGTGTCTGCTTTTCCCACTATCTGTTTTATATGGTCGTTCCACTTAAGGTCGCTCTGGATAGTTACGCCTAGATATTTTACGGCAGACGCTGTCTCCAGCTGTTTGTCATTAATAGTGTAGCCGTACAGCAGTGGATTTCTTTTCCTATGTATGCGCAATATGTTACATTTATTTACGTTCAGGGTCAACTGCCAGAGCCTGCACCATTCATCAGTTCTCTGCAGGTCGTTCTGCAAATTCTTACTAACGTCTAACGTTGCTACTTTGGTATAAACAACTGCATCATCTCCGAATAGCCTTAAAGAGCATCCGACGCTTTCTACTAGATCATTTATATACATTGTGAACAGCAACGGTCCTATCACACTTCCCTGTGGTACTCCGGATATTACCTTTACGTCTGTCGATTTAGTTCCGTTAAGAGCGACGTGCTGATTTCTATCTGCAAGAAAGTCTTGAATCCAGTCGCAGGTCTGCTCCGATACTTCGTAAGCTCGTTTTTTTTCTTTTTTTTTTTTCATTTAACGGCAATGCGGGACGGTGTCAAATGCCATCAGCCTGAGCGCCGTTGTCCACTGATCTGTGGATCTCATAGAGAAGCAGAGCCAGCTGATTTTCGCAGGACCTCTGTTTGCGGAATCCATGTTGATTTTTATAGTTTATAGCTGTTCATTTTCCAAGAGCGTCATAATTCTCGAGCATGAAACATGTTCCATAATTCCACAATAGATTGACTTCAACGATATAGGTCTATAATTACGAGTGTCTGTCTTACGGCATTTCTTAAAAACGTGAGTCACCTGCGCTTTTTTCCAGTCGTTAGCTACCTTTCGTTGCTCAAGCGATCTTCGATAAATTACTGATAGAAGGGGAGCAAGTTCTTTCGCATAATCATTATAGAATCTTATAGGTATCTCATCTGGTCCTGCAGCCTTTCCACTACTAAGCGATTGTAGCTGCTTTTCAGTTCCGCGATCGGTTATCTCAATATCTGCCTATCTGCCACTTCGACGTTCGCACGACGTTTTAAGGGAGGGACAGTGTTACGATCCAACGCGGGGAAACAACTTCGGAAGACCGAATTCAGTATATCGGCCTTCCCTCTGTTATCTGGATGTGGATGTGGTCGCTGAGAGAATGAATAGATGAGTTTGACCCACTTACTGATTTTACATACGACCAAAATCTCTTAGGATTTTTACTCAGGTCGGTTGACAACGTCTTACTTTCGAAATCACTGAATGCATCTGTCGTTGCTCTCATTATGCTCATTTTTGCTTCGTTCGGCTTTTGTTTGTCAGCTAGGTTTTTACTTCTCTTGAATCTGAGATGAAGAGCTCATTGTTTTCGTAGCGCTTTTCGCACACGGCTATTAAACGATGGTGGATCTATCCCATCCCTTAAAACTTTACTCGGAACATACTTGTCTAGGGCAGATTGAACGATGCCTTTGAACTTTTTCCATTTGTTCTTCACAGCTTCGTCCTCATCACCGAATATTTGATGCTGACTGCTTAGATATTCTGAAATTTGTATCCTGTCACCCTTCCTGAGCAAATATATCTTCCTACCTTTCTTAACATTCTTTGTAGGACTCGTAAATGCTGTCACAGCCTTACAATCACTGATACTTCCCTCTACCTTAACCGATTAGTTAAGTTCAGGCCTATACGTCGTCAGTAGGTCAAAGACGTTACCCTCACGAGTTGGTTCTGTAATTGTCTGCTCAAGGTAATTTTCGGATAAGACATCCAGAACAATGCCACACGATTCCCTGTCACTGGCACCAGTTTTTTATGACATAACACTCTCAATCTATACCTGGTAAATTGAAGTCATCCCCTATTACAACGGCATGATCAGGAAAATTACTAATGATATTCTGTAAGCTCTACCTGAAGCGCTGTACAGCTACAGATCCTGACCCATGTGGTCTATAAAAGCATCCGATCACCATTTCTGACCGTTCTTTGACACTCAATTTCGCCCATAGCAATTCACATTCGGAATCCGTGATAACCTCGTTATATTTTATCGAATTTCTTACTGCAATAAACACGCCGCCACCATTGGCGACTAATCTATCCTTACGATAAACATTTCAGTCTGAACTTAGGATTTCGTTGTCATTGACGTCTGGCTTAAACCAGCTTTATGTTCCCAATACTATCTGGGCACTATAACTTTCAATAAGCGATATATATTCTAGGACCTTCATTAGGATGCTCCTGCCGTTTACTAAAATCATATTAATCTTTATTTCTGATCTGCAAGGACCAAGTTTCTCTGAGGTCGCTGTGGCTAATTTAACAGGTAAATAATGTTTGCTCCCAATGGACGGGTTCTCTAACCTAAAAAAGCCCTATATGCACGCCACACGTACTCCGCTACCCTAGTAGCCGCTTCCTGTGTGTAGTACACTGCTGACCTATTAAGGGGAACCCTACAATCCTGCACCCGATAGCGGAGGTCCAGAAATTCGCATCCGATATCGTCGCAGAGCCGTCTGAGCCTCTGTTTTAGATCTTCCACTCTGCTCCAAACCAGAAGACCGCGATCAGCCCTGGGCCCGATGCTACAAACAGACAGCTTAGCCTGCACCCCGCGTGCGTTGCTAGTTGCCTTCACCAAATCAGCCAGCCGCCGAAAGTAGCCGAGGATGGCCTCAGAATCCAAGCGGCAGGTGTCGTTCGTGTCTACACGTGCCACTACATGCAATTGGTTGCACCCAGTGCGCTCGATGTCCGCCTGCAGGGCCTTCTCCACATCAGGAATGAGAGCTCCCGGCAAACATACCGAATGCACACTGGAATACTTTCTCGCCTTGCCTGCTATTTCCCTGAGGGGCTCCATCACCCGCCTAACGTTGGAGCTCCCAATAACTAGCATGACTAACCTCTGTACTTGTCCTGACTGGGCAGGAAAATCGACCGCTGGCCCGACAGGAGAGGCGTCCGGTGCTGGCTCAGGGTTATCATCAACACTGGGAAGCACCTCCTACCTGTTGCTAAGAAGAAGGGAGCCAGCCGTACGGCCTGCTCCCTCTTTCGCCTTCCACCCAGTGGCACGCGAACCCACCACTGTCTGCCACCCACTTAGGAGTGAGGACGGACCGGTCAGATGTTGTGTATCAGAAGCAGCAGCGACGTCCGGCTCACCAGGGGATTCCAGTGACACCAAAGGTGTAGCAAGTCTCGTCACTGGCGCCCCGACGTCACCGCAACCTCTAGCATTAGCTAGAACCTTGTCGACGGTAGCCAACACAGCTTCCAGCATTGATTCCGCCGATATTTCAGGCAGTGTTACTTCTCTATTGGCACTGACAACTCTACACAAACGCTGCTGCTCTCGGGCGTTAAATGAAGGCCGTCGGCCGCTGCATTGTCCGCAGTGAGAGGTAATGCCTGAAACGTTGTATTCTCGGCCCACTATTGGTAATCAACAGACAGGGAGCAGTACGTCTTCCAGAACGGGGTGACTTGAACAGAAACAAGCGTAACTTCAGGTGTGCCCCAGGGCAGCGTAATAGGTCCTCTGCTTTTTACGATTTACATAAATGATCTGGTTGATGGTATTGACAGTGGCCTGTGACTCTTCCCCGATTATCGTGTAGTCTACAGGAAAGTAGTATCACACGAAAGTTGTGAACAAATTAATGAGGATTTGCTGAAAATAAATGGGTGGTGTAATTACTGGCAGTTATCTCTCAATATTAGTAAGTGTAACCTACTGCCTATAACAGGCTGAAAATCCCCATTAATGTACGAGTGCAAAATAAATGCCCAGTCTTTGGAAACGGTAACATCCGTCAAGTATCTGGGTATGAGTATTTTAAATGATCTCAAATGGAATGATCAGATTATACAAGTAACGGGTAAGGCGAACTCTAGATTGCGGTTTATTCGTATAATCCTGAAGCGATGCAGTCTTTCAACAAAGGAAATCGATTAAAATACGTTAGTTCGTCCAGTCTTCGAGTACTGTTCGTCTGTATGGGACCCTTACCAGTTGGGTCTGATTCAAGAGACTGAGAAGGTCCATAGAAGAACGGCAAGATTCGTGACTGGTACATTTAGCCATCGCGAGAGCGTTACAAATCTCATAGAAAGTTTGAAGTAGGTTACACTTGCAGGTAGACGGCGCGCTAAACAAAAGGGGCTGCTCACTAAATTCCGAAATCCGATCTTCACCGGTGATGTACAGCATGCATTATTACAACCAACTTTCGAATCGCGTAACGATCACCATTCAAAGATAGGCAAATAAGAGTTCGTACTGAGGCGTTCAGGCAGTGGTTTTTCCTTCGCGCGATCCGCGAGTGGAACAGAGGGGGGAAATATGATTTTGGCGCGAATTGTGCCCTCCGCCACACACCGCCTGGTGGCTAGCGGAGTATATATGTAGATGTAGATGTAGATGTAGACACTGCAATCTCGGAATATTGAACTCCCTAACAATTTCCGAAATCTAACTATCATTCCGTTCAAGTGCATTCATTAATGTCATGAGGCCATAATCACGGCGGAAAACTTTTCGCAAAAATCACCTGAGAACAAACGGCATCTGCGCCAGTCCCTTGCCCTTTTATATCCTGTGTACGCGATACTAATGTCATCTGCATATGTGCATATCGCTATCCCATGACTTTTGTCACCTCAGTGTAAAAGGTGCACAAACTGAACATTTTTAAGAAAAAGTAGTTTAGTTTACGTTGAATTTGATATATTATTTGTTGTAAATAGTCTAAACTAAAGTGTTATAATACATCATTGAAAGTGGGATATTCTTTTATGGACACCTTGCACTGCTTTAAAGATCACTGAAATGTATCATAAATAATACAGATCTCTGTCTGGTCTTGCAAAGAAATGACCAAAATAGAACTAGATCCACAACTCGATTGCGCACAAGTGATTGATCTGGTAATCAAACAAATACGAGTACAACAGTAATAAAAAAAACAGCAAACAACACCATCAAAGGCAAAAACCGAGGTAATTAAATGAGCAAGATTCCAAACATGGGAATCAGATTAAAAGTTAATCTTCTTCAAAGGCTTGTAACTTGAACTTGACATACGTCACGACAAAATAATTAAAAACAGAACAAATGGGAACAACGTCACTGCACTAACTATTCGCTCTCGACTTGACGGCTACCTGGCTGCTCCTTCCTCGTTCGCCCGCACGGCGTCCTCTACGGTCGTGAGCCGCTGTTCTTTTGTTTTCCCAAGTGCCTTCCTCTTTCTATTCTCCCCCGACGTGATCCTACTTCGTTCGATCCGTCACAGCCTCCTCGACTTCGGTGCCGCTAGATGCGGCGTCCACTTCAGAGCGTCTATCCACACACACACACACACGCACACACACACACACACACACACACAGAGAGAGAGAGAGAGAGAGAGAGAGAGAGAGAGAGAGAGGGCGGGGGCATAGGTGAAATCGCAAGTGATTTCATCAGCTGCGACAGAATGTTTCGTCTTTGGTACTCTAACGATGCGTATGTTTGCAATGCTTTCCGGTGCTGGGACATTGTTTTCAAGACTTGGGAAAATGAAAGCATTGTTCTACACTCTACACGTGATTTCACATTGGCCAGACAGCAGGTTGTATACATATTATGACTGTGAGCGTATGTATGAACTTTTATCTGGTAAGGTAACCTTACGAACTAACACTCTACATTTTTTGTAGGATTTGCAAGTCAGTGAAAAACTAGAAAAACACGAAAAAATCGTTTATGTTTGGTCTGCTCTTTCGGACATGTCCTAAAGAATAGACACCACATGTATAATTCGAGAGTTATCAATTGAGCACTTCAGTGCCGATCCACATCAAGATCGATCTCTTATGGGAATCGGTGAAATGTCTCAAGTAATGAGGATAGTGCTCAAGGATCACTATAGTAGTAGTTTGTGGATAAGTTGAGAATTTGAGTCTGATGGGAGGTGTGCAAGGGTAGTTCATGCAGTTGCGATGACCACTGTGTCCACATGAGGACTGTCAATATTTAAAAAGAGCATTAATCCGATATATCGATATTTAAAAAATTATCACTAGCAGCTCTCGATATAGCGGTAAAGAATCTGTATATCGACATATCGACGAATAAGATATCAATGTACAGGACTATAAAAATATTGGCTGCACATTGTAAATATTCTGCCGTTTTTAGAGGTGTATATTTAAGTATCGATTTATTATTAGACATCATGTACATCGACAAGTTAGGAGCTTGCTCATCGCCCTTAGAGGAAGAACTGAAAGGAAAGTGAATGCACGTTCACGCTTGGTGATAACCACTTTGCTAATAATGTGACTGCAGGTAAGTGGCACAATAAGAGGTGTCTGGTGGATCCGTCGTTCGGTTTCGTCACAAATCGGATTTGTGTGGAACATTTCATGTCGACTTCCCTGTTCATTTATGCAAACGTCAGCGTCCTAGCAGTTGTAGTGTCAAAATTGCGTGTTAAATGTTGCAGTTTCTGTCAGTAGCGTCGAGCGTCGACTGGGTCAGCATTTCCCCGCACATGTCCTCCCCGACTGCAAAGACCAATCCAGTAATTATTGTTCGTCATTTGCAGCTACTGTTTTTGAAGAATGCCGATGTGAAGAAATAGCACACTAGTTGCGCTAAAAAATGCTTTTTAACCCAGCTGGTGTGCTATTTCTACATATTGGAAATCATGTTATTAGATTCACACCGCCATCCTTCAGTGCAATCTTCTTTGTGCCACCTATACTTGCTCCACACAATTAGAGAGAAAGACTGGACGTGATGAAAGCTCAAAAAGTAATAAGACTCATTCACACAGTGAATTAAAGTTTTGTTCTACTACAGTTTCAAAAGAACAGCTTCAAATGTTGAACAAAAAATGCGAAAAAACTATAATATAAAATAAAAATATCGGCACTCGATATTATCGTTTCGATATCGATACGATATATCGATATATTGGGAACCTTAATGTCACCAAGAGCACTGAAAGACCTAAGTCGAAACAAGGCCCCGGGAGTAGACAACATTCCATTAGAACTACTGACAGCCTTGGGAGAGCCAGTCCTGACAAAACTCTACCATCTGGTGAGCAATATGTATGAGACAGGCGAAATTCCCTCAGACTTCAAGAAGAATATAATAATTCCAATCCCAAACAAAGTAGGTGTTGACAGAAGTGAAAATTACCGAACTATCAGTTTAATAAGTCACAGCTGCAAAATACTAACGCAAATTCTTTACAGACGAATGGAAAAACTACTAGAAGCCGACCTCGGGAAAGATCAGTTTGGATTTCGTAGAAATGTTGGAACACGTGAGGCAATACTGACCTTACGACTTATCTTAGAAGAAAGATTAAGGAAAGGCAAACCTACGTTTTTAGCATTTGTAGAATTAGAGAAAGCTTTTGACAATGATGACTGGAATATTCTCTTTCAAATTCTAAAGGTGGCAGGGGTAAAATACAGGGAGCGAAAGGCAATTTACAATTTGTACAGAACCAGATGGCAGTTATAACAGCCGAGGGGCATGAAAGGGAAGCAGTGGTTGGGAAGGGAGTGAGACAGGGTTGTAGCCTATCCCCGATGTTATTCAATCTGTATATTGAGCAAGCAGTAAAGTAAACGAAAGAAAAATTCGGCATAGGAATTAAAACCCATGGAGAAGAAATAGAAACTTTGAGGTTCGCCGATGACATTGTAATTCTGTCAGAGACAGCAAGGGACTTGGAAGAGCAGTTGAACAGTATGGACAGTGTCTTGAAAAGAAGGTATAAAATGAACATCAACAAAAGCAAAACAAGGATAATATAGAATGTAGTCATATTAAATCGGGTGATGCTGAGGGAATGAGATTAGGAAATGAGACACTTAAAGTAGTAAAGGAGTTTTCCTTTTTGGGGAGTAAAGTAACTGATGATGGTCGAAGTAGACAGGATATAAATTGTAGACTGGCAATGGCAAGGAAAGCGTTTCTAAAGAAGAGACATTTGTTAACAACGAGTATAGATTTAAGTGTCAGGAAGGCGCTCTAAACTCACGCCTTAGCTTGTACGCTCACACGGTCTATGATATTGTCAGTATTACAAAATTCGTGTTTGTCCTGTTTCTCGGTACATAAAATCTAAACTCCATCCGAACAGGGCTTGAAGACCCAACGGCACCGACCGACCGCCATGTCATCCTAATCCCACGGGCGTCACTGAATGCGGGTATTGAGGGGCATGTGCTCAGTTCGCCACTCTCCCGGCGTTTGTCAGTTTTCGTGACCGAAACCGCTACTTCCCAGTCAAGTAGCTCCGTAGTTGGCCTCACAAGTACTGAGTGCATTCCCCTTGCCAACACTCTTAGCAGTCTGGACGGCGGATAATCCCAGTTCAAGCCAAGTCCGACAGCGATTGACTTCGCTGATCTAACGGCGACGGGAACCGGTGTTGGCAGTGCGGTGGCATTTCTCTGGAAATAGTGACTGCTAAGTCGCAATGTCGTCTTCTCAACGGAACTCGTAGAACTGTGCAAGTGGCGTAACTGAAAGAGCTGTACTACAAGTACTGAACTATTCTGTACCGTCTGCAGGATCTGAACTGTCTGTCCGTGGCCCGTCGTCTTTTGTGACTGTCAATATCCACCTCTGCCAGTACATGGCGGAAGCAATGTAGTGCGCAGCTGATGGTCCAAATGGCTCTGAGCACTATGGGACTTAACATCTATGGTCATCAGTCCCCTAGAACTTAGAACTACTTAAACCTAACTAAGTACATCACACAACACCCAGCCCTCACGAGGCAGAGAAAATCCCTGACCCCGCCGGGAATCGAGCCCGGGGACCCGGGCGTGGGAAGCGAGAACGCTACCGCACGACCACGAGATGCGGGCGCGAAGCTGAGCTCTCTCTTAGGTGGCTGGCAACACTATCGGCTCGGACTAGTATGACGTAGAGGTGTACTTAACATGAAAGCAGCTAGTGGTCGGGGTTTGTGAGCGACATCTGGAGGCTGATGGGATGCGACTGGCGAGTGGTTGAGCCTGTGGTGACGGGCTGTCGTGGTATTCCTCTAGTTGCCTCAACTTATGGGTGTCCTCATCTGATCAGTGGACTGGGACTCCACTGTGCTGCTGCATTATGCACAGTTGGGAATATTCCCATTTCGATTTTCTAATTTTGTATGTCACATCTTTCTTTTCTCACTGATTCTCAGGAGAACCTCCTCATTTCTTATTTTCTGGTATCAAATTATTTACATTTGACACAACTGTTTCCATTGCCTTCTGCATCCTCATCTCGTTGATTATCGCTACTTCTTCCTCCTTTATTGACAGTTTCCTACCCCAAGGGCAAGAGGTGTTTCAAACTTTTATCCACCCTTCAACCCTCTTTGACAAAGCCGTTGGCAGTACGACAGTGACTATACTGCATGTCTTCGGCCTCCACTACCAACGACTTTTTACTAAAAATTTAAGTAGTAGTTGGAATCAAACTTCGGACATTCTGATTTGTAATCAGTCACAGTTTTCGCACCACGTAGATAACACAATAAATTGGTAACACTTGAGTTTATCACAGGCTATGAAATGCTGTCATTGCTTATGATCTCTTCCCCTAATTATTCCGTTTCTTCGGAAGAACAGTTTGGGTTTTATGAGTCTACACTGACAACTCGCCAACATGACTGTTGTTTTGTTTCACTTTCTCTTGGGTTTTCTCATGTATAGCGGCGTGTATTGGCCTCCATTTACAAGTGAATGCTTTGAAAAATTCATATTTGTGCATAAAAATGGACTTACTGAAGCCTCTGTAACTTAGTGACAGCCATTCACAACTGCTGGTCGACTTCCTGTCATTGTCAGTGCTGGACGCTGTTTTACTCTCATTGTGTGATGATGGCGAGTTGTTACTGTTAGTTTGGGGATAACAAAGTGAGTGCTTCAGTGCGGACCTAAAAGTACGATTCTGGTTATGAAAGAATTTCCTTAAATTACATACGATGGAATCGCTGGTAGCCAAACGAATCATTCGTCCCAGTGCACAAGAAATAATACAAATCAATTCCTCTTCATTACAGACATGTTAGCTTTTCTGAACGCTTATAATATAAGTATGACGGCCACAGAGCTAAGGAATGGAAAGGAAGGTTAGTGTTTAATGTTCCGTCGACGACGTCATTCGAGATGTAGAACAACCTTGCATTGGAAGCAAGTCGGCGGAACCCTTTCAAAGGAACTATCGCTGCATTTGACTTAAGCAATTTAAGGTTCAAATGGTTCAAATGGCTCTGAGCACTATGGGACTCAACTGCTGTTGTCATCAGTCCCCTAGAACTTAGAACTACTTAAACCTAACTAACCTAAGGACATCACACACATCCATGCCCGAGGCAGGATTCGAACCTTCGACCGTAGCAGTCGCACGGTTCCGGACTGCGCGCCTAGAACCGCGAGACCACCGCGGCCGGCGCAATTTATGGAAATCACACGTAACCTAAATATGGACGGTAGTTCAGGGATGTGAACTGCCGTCCCGCGAAAACCACCTCTGATGGCTGCAGACGACAGAACCATCTCGATGCTATGACAATTTTCTTCCAAGCATGTACCAGCTTGAAGAAGACAGGGGTGATATTCGAGACAGGTATACCGAGACAAAGAACTCGTCCCGGATCATAGCGTCTTTCAGTTTTTAGTTTTACGCGATCAGCCCAGAGGACAGCGTGCAACTAGAAGGTTCCTTTTTCACTAGATTCTATTTCCTGCTTTGTGCCGCCAATCACCCTCTATACCGACCCCAAGTTCCCATGCAGCCCGTCTCTCCGCCTTTTCTTTGGTCTACGTGCTCTTCTTCCGCGTGGAGTAAGGTGTTTATCCATCTGAACGACGTGAACTGCCCACACAAGCTGTTTCATCAGACCAAGAATATTGGAGCTGTTGTGGATAAAATCCAGCTGCCGGGCCCTACATTGCTCTGTAAGCCCATCTTCTACCGGACCATAGGCCATCCTCAAGGCTTTTCACAGGAAAACGAAAAGATTGAGTTCTTTCTCCGGAAAGTACACATTTCGCAACTATACAACCCTACAGATTGGATAAGTTTGAAATTCCTTGACAGAGTGCGAGATTTCAAAATCCGACAAAGATGACCATCGGTCACCGGCTTGGATCTTCTCTTTGATGTCTGCCATACAAAATAGTCCTCTGTACAGATCACCCCAAGATATCAAAAAATCAACCCTTTTGTAGAATCAGGTTTCGACTACAGGTGGCTGGAGTGTGCATGTGAAATAATTGCGATTCATGTTCTTCACTAGATATTCTGTCTTCGATTCAGTCATTAGGAACATGATCTTGCTTGCTGCATCCTGGCATCTTTTTGCCTTTTGAATCAGTGAGACAAATTCTAACTAGGTTAAAGAGCTTCTTAAATATTCCAAATGGCTCAAATGGCTCTGAGCACCATGGGACTTAACTGCTGAGGTCATCAGTCCCCTAGAATTTCAAACTACTTAAACCTAACTAACCTAAGGACCTCACACACATCCATGTCCGAGGCAGGATTCGAACCTGCGACCGTAGCGGTCACGATATTCCAGACTGAAGCGCCTAGAACCGCTCGGCCACCCTGGCCGGCAAATGTTCCAAACTCGATTAGGCAATTCATCGGGTTTTCCCAGTGAACGAAAAAAAAAAGGCTGAGGAAGCAAAGGCTGTGTTCAAAAGGGAACTCGCAACTTACGACAGGTGAAAGTTAATAGCAATCCGTGTATCTGTGAAAACATTGATGAGCGAAGCTTACAACTGTCGCCGTCATTCATTAGCAATATATTTCGCCGAGGACCGGAGAAAATTCTGGTCCTGCGTAAAATCACTAAGTGGGTTTAAGGCTTCTATAGGGTCCCTCGTTGATCAGTCTGGTATGGCAGTAGAAGATAGCAAAAGTAAAGAGGAAGTTTTACAATTCGCATTTAAGAAATCAGCATGGAGGACATAGTAATAAGCATCCCTGGTGTAGAGAGAAAACTGAAAGAGTTGGAAGAAAACAAAATTTCGGTTTTGCAAAGAGTACTCTACAGCATTGCCATTTGCTTAACTTGCGAAACCGCTAATTTCTCACTCATTACAGAGTCCCAAGCGACTAGAAAAAGCGCAGATAGCTCCTGTACATAAAAAAGGCAAATGAATGAACCCGCAACGTTACAGAACAATCTCCTTAACATCGGCTTAATTCAGGATCCTTGAACATAATCTCTGTCCCAACCTAGTAAATTTCATTGACAGGGAAAGACTTATGTTCACAATTCAGCACAGTTTTAGACAGCATCACTCGTGCCAAATTCAGAAAGCCCTTTTCTCACAAGAGATCCTTCGAATCATGGATGAAGTGCAGTACGTGAATTCCTTATTCCTAGATTTCTGTAAACCTTTTGACAAGGTTACCCATCGCTGATCGTTAACGGTATGCTTTCCCAGGTATGTGAGTGGCCCAAGAATTCTCAAGTAATAGATCCTAGTATGTTGTCGTCGACGGCGAGTGTTGATGAGAAGCAGGGGTATCATCAGGAGCGCCCCAGGGAAGTACGATAGGACCGCTGCTATTTTCTACATGCATAAGTGATGTGGCGTACACGATGTGTAGCACTCTGCGACTGTTTGCTGATAACGCTGTGGTTTATTGGAAAATGTTGCCGTTGAGTGAGTGTAGGAGGATACGAACACTCCTAGAGGGGTAGAGGCTTTCGTTCATAAGCAAAACCCGTCACTGCTTAAATTTTGATTAATAATCAGCATTGGCGGCCTAACACTTCCGGCTTAAGAAGTCACCCTCATTCTGCCAACGGCTTTGTCAAACAGGGAGGAAGAGCGGACAGAGGTACAGGGCCCCTAAAAGCGGAATAATCAGCAAAGATCAACAGGATGAGGAAGCAGAAGGCAATGGAAACTACTGCATTAAAGACACATAACGTGTATTCACAGGACATGTGGCCTATAACTGAAAATGTGTCATGATGATCTCTGCATTGGCAAAAGATAGATTCCAGAATAATCCCTCATTCCCTCAACTGAGGGGGGGGGGGGGGGGGACGAGAAAAAGACTGAATCTGAATAACTAACGAAAGAGTAACCTTCTACGAGTCGAGCTGCGGAACGTCAGAAGCTTGAAAGTGGGAGAGAAGCTAGAAAATCTGAAAAGGAAAATGCAAAGTTTCAAGCTAGATATAGTAAGGGTCAATGAAGAGAAGTGGAAATAAGACAAGGATTACTGGTCAGATGCGTACAGAGTAATATCAACTGCAGCTGAAAATGCTGTAAAGTTAATAGAATTCGTTATGAATAGGAAGGTAGGGCGGAGAGTGTGTTACAGTAAACAGTTCAGTGACAGGGTTGCTCCTATCAGAATAGACAGCAAACAAACACCGACAACGATAGTTCAGGTATACGAGCCGACGTCGCAAGCGGAACATGAAGAAATACAGAAACTATATGAGGAAAACGTAATTCATTACGCAAAGGGAGATGAAAATGTAACAGTCATGGGCAACTGGAATGCAGTTGTAGGGGAAGGAGTAGAAGAAAAGGTTATAGGAGAATATGGACTTGGGACAAGGAATGAGAGAGAAGTAAGACTAACTGAGTTCTGTAATAAATTTCAGCTAATAATAACGAAGAATCAGTTCAGGAATCACAAGAGGAGCAGGTATACTTTGAGAAGGCCGGGTGATACGGGAAGATTTCAGTTAGATTATATCATGATCCGACAGAGATTCCGAAATCAGATTCTGGACTGCAAGGCATGCCCAGGAGCAGATATAGACTCAGATCACAGCGTAGTAGTAATGAAGAGTAGGCTGAAGGTTAAGAGATTATTCAGGAAGAATCAATACGCAAAGAAGTGGGATACAGAAGTACTAAGGAATGACGAGATATGCTTGAAGTTCTCCAAGGCTGAAGATACTGCAATAAAGAATAGTACAGTAGGCAATACAGTTGAAGAAGAATGGACATATCAATAAAAGCCAGTCACAGGCGTTGGAAAGAAACAACATAGGTACAAAGCATGTATGTATGTATGTATGTGTTGAACTGGGCACCCAGAACGACGGAGAGGCTCCGTCCCCGCCGTAGCCATCAGTAGTACACAACCCCACAACAGGCAACGAAAGTCCACTCACCCACCGCTTCCCCACACCGAACCTAGGATTATTGTCGGTTCGGCCCCCCGTGGTCCCCCCCCCCCCCCCCCCCTCCGGGAACATCTCATTCCAGACGAGTGTAATCCCAACGTTTACGTGGTAGAGTAATTATGGTGTACGCGTACGTGGAGACAGTGTTTCGTCAGCAATTGGCGACGTAGTGTAACTGAGGCGGAATAAGGGGAACCAGCCCGCATTCGCCGAGGCAGATTGTAAACCGCCTTAAAAACCATCAACAGGCTGACCGGTACACCGGACCTCGACACCAATCCACCGCGCGGATTCGTGTCGGGAACCGGAACGCCTTCCCTATCGGGAAACGGTGCGTTAGATCGCACGGCTAGCCGGAGGGGCACAAAGAAGATAACTGCGAAGAAACCGTGGGTAACAAAAGAAATATTTCAGTCGATTGATGAAAGAAGGAAATACAAAAATGTTCAGGGAAATTGAGGAATACAGAAGTATAAGTCATTGAAGAATGAAATAAACAGGAAATGCAGGGAAGGTAAGACGAAGTGTCTGGATAAAAAACGTGAACAAATCGAAAAAGAAGTGACTGTCGGAAGGACTGACTCAGCATAAAGAAATTAAAAGCCAGGGTGGTAACATTAAGAGTGCAATGGGAATTCCACTGTTAAATTCAGAGGAGAGAGCGGATAGGTGGAAAGGGTATATTGAAGGCCTCTATGAGGGGAAGACTGTTCTGATGTGATAGAAGAAAAAACAGGAGTCGATAGAGAATTGATAGTGGATCCAGTATTAGAATTTAAGAGTGATTTTAAAGACTTATGATCAAATAAGGCAGAAGGGATCGAAAATATTCCGTCGGAATTTCTAAAGTCTTTAGGGGAAATGTCAACAAAACGACTATTGACGGTGGTGTGTAGATTGTACGAGTCTAACAATATACCGTCTGACTAGGAAAAATATCATCCACACAATTCCGAAAGAGCTGAAAAGTGCAAAAATTATCGCACAATCAGCTTAACAACTCATGCATCCAAGGTGGCGATAAGAATAATATACAAAAGAATGGAAAAGAAAATTGAGGATGTGGTAGATGACGATCAGGTTGGCTTTAGAAAAGGTGTGGCAATTCTGACGTTGAAATTGATAATGGAAGGAAGACTAAAGAAAAATTAAGACACGCTCATAGGATTTGACGACCTGGATAAAGCGTTCGACAATGTAAAATCGTGCAAGATGTTCGAAATTCTGAGAAAAATAGGAGTAATCTTTAGGCAGGGACGGGTAATATACAATATGTACAAGAACCAAGAGGGAATAATAGGAGTGGACGACCAAGAACGAAGCGCTTGGATTAAAAAGGGTGTAAGTCAGGGATGTAGTCTTTCGCCGCTACATTTCAATCTGTACATCGAAGAAGTAGTGATGGAAATAGTGATTCAGGAGTGGAATTAAAATTCAGTGTGAAAGGATATTAATGATACGATTCGTTGATGACATTGCTATTCTGAGTGAAAGTGAAGAAGAATTACATGATCTGCTGAATGGAATGAGTAGTCTAATGAGTATGGTATATGAATTGAGAGTAAATCGAACAAAGAGGAAAGTAATGAGAAGTAGTAGAAATGTAAACAGCGAGAAAATTAACATCAGGATTGTTGGTTACGAAGTAGGTAGAGTTAAGGAATTCTGTTAGCTAAGCAGTAATATAACCAGTGACGGAAGGAGCAACGAGAACATCAAAAGCAGACTAGGACTGGAAAGAAGGAATTCCTAGCCAGGGGAGGTCCACCAGTATCGAACATAGGCCTTAATTTGAGGAAGAAATGTCTAAGAATGTACGTTTGGAGCACAGCATTATATGGTAGTAAAACATGGACTGTGAGAAAACTGGAACAGAAGAGAAGCGATGCGTTTGAGATGTGGTTTTATAGACGAATGTTGAAAATTATGTGGACTTATAAAGTAAGGAATGAGGAGGTTCTGCGCGGAATCGGAGAGGAAAGGAATATGTGTAAAACACTGACAAGGAGAAGGGACAGGATGGTAGGGCATCTGTTAAGACATCGGGGACTGACTTCCATGGCACTAGAGGTAAGTGTAGAGGGCAAAAAGCAGAGGAAGACAGAGGTTGGAATACATCCAGCAGATAATTGAGGACGTAGGTTGGAAGTGCTCCTCTGAGATGAAGAGGTTGGTATAGGAGAGAAATATGTGGCGGGCCGCATCAAACCAGTCAGAAGACTGATAACTGAAAAAAGAAAAAGAAAAGGAGGATACAAGACGACTTTCTAATTGATGTGATGAATGGCAGCTAGCTCTACATGAATTAAAACGTAAGGTATGCAGATGAATAGGAAAAACATATCCATAATGTTCGATAACAGCATTGGTAGTGTGTTGCTTGACAGAGTTACGTCTGTTGAATATCTAGGCGTAACGCTGTGAAGCGGGTTGAAATGGAACGAACTTGTGGGGATTGTGGTAGGGAAAGGCGAATGGACGACTTAGGTTCATTGTGACAATTTGAGGAAAGTGTGATCCATCCAGGACACTAGTGCGATGTATCGTTGAGTACTGTTCGAGTGTTTGGGACCCGCACCACGTCGAATTAATGGAAGACAACGAAGGAATTCAGAGGCTGGCTGCTAGTCCTGTTACTGGAAGTTTTGAACAACACCCTAGCAGTACGGAGGTGCTTCGGAACCTCAAATGGGGATCACTGGAGGGAACACTGTTGAGAAAATTTAGAGAATCAGCATTTGAAACTGACTGCTACCGCCGACATACAATTCTCGTAAGGACCGTGAAGACAAGATTAGATAAATGAGGGCACGTACGAAGGTGTATAGATAGTCGTTTTTCTCTCGCCCTGTTTGCAAGTGGAACAGAAAAGGGAAATGATTAGTAGTGGTACAGGTTACCCACCACCACGCACCGTACGGTGGTTTTCGAAGTATGTTTGTAACTGTATACGTAGAATGCAGTCGTATGGTTTCTTAAAATCTTTGAACGGCACGTGAAGGTCTTGGACATGCTTCGAAATCTTTTCGGTGAGCTGTCGTAGTACATAGATGTTATACAGAGTCGAACGGCCGTTTCAGAAACCCCTCGATATTCACCAACCACTTTTTCTGTAAACGGCTGGATTCCATCTAGTACACAGTTGAAAAGGATCTTAAAGCAAACATTCAGAAGGCCAGTCCTTCTGGAGCTGTGTTTCGCAACTTAACAGAGAGTGAGAAATAAGCGTCTGAAGAGACCGAGACGGACGAAAAAAATGGTTCAAATGGCTCTGAGCACTATGGGACTTAACATCTATGGTAATCAGTCCCCTAGAACTTAGAACTACTTGAACCTAACTAACCTACGGACATCACACAACACCCAGTCATCACGAGGCAGAGAAAATCCCTGACCCCGCGAGACGGACGCCGAGAAATAATTTCCAACAGGCTGCCCACAAATTGCGGAACTTTTGTTCTTTCTGGGCGGTTGGGTGGTACCCGTTGGGCCGGGAAACGTAGGAAGAAAATGTGCAGTCTCATGAATAATGCAGTTGATTTGCATGAAAATAAGTAACTGCGGCTTTGTCATACAAGGGCTAATGCGATGCAGGTAATTGTCATGAGAACGCCGTATTGTTTGTCCGCATTTCCATGTTCACCGAGATGAAACACGCACAATGGCTACCGTACCGCCTCGGGGCCAGGTCAGCGGTGCTCTGCGAAAAAGTTCCCGCCGTGGCTGACTGCGGAAAGAAGCGCCCAGTGGGTTTGTCTGCAGACTGCCAGAACACAACCCGGCGCTCGCAGCAGTCAACACAATAGTCGCCTAACTCATTATCGGCTGATAATGTCTGGCTTTCACAAGCCTCTGGAAGACTTGCAATTAAATAAGGAGGAAGGGATAGGTAACATTAAATCGGAATTTCAAAATGGTTGGTGAAAGTAGCAACCGAAATGTTATTGAGGTCTGTTAAGAAAATCTGTATCTGAACTAGAGCTGCACTAGCGAGCGAGGTTGTGCAATGGTTAGCACACTGGACTCCCAGCCGGGAGGCCGTGTGTTAAAACCCGCGTTCGGTCATCATTATTTAGGTTTCCCGCGATTGCCCTAAATCACTTCAGGCAGATGCCGGAATGGTTCCTTTGCAAGGGCACGGCCGATTTCCTTCCCCGTCCTAACCTAATCCGTGCTTGCGGTCCGTCTCTGCTATTGGTGGTGCAAGAAACAAAAAAGAATATGTAAGAGAGAAACTGGGAGTCGATGACTTCTCTTTATTTTTTATGTGTTTTGCACACAATTAGATCAGCACATCATTCAGTATTAACCCACTGTGTATTTATGTCCCTACAGATTATAAATTGCATTTTAAAAGTAATAAAGACTGGTTGATGTCGTAACCTCTGCCCTTTAATGTAACCAAAAAAATTACTCTTGACACAAGTACAGTTTACATGCACAGTCGTCAAAAAAATCTATATAATTATTGCTCTTACACTACTGGTCATTAAAATTGCTACACCAAGAAGATGACGTGCTACAGGCGCGAAATTTAACCGACAGGAAGAAGATGCTGTGATATGCAAATGATTAGCTTTTCAGTGCATTCACACAAGGTTGGCACCGGTGGCGACACCTACAGAGTGCTGACATCAGGAAAGTTTCCAACCGATTTCTCATACTCAAACAGCAGTTGACCGCCATTGCCTGGTGAAACGTTGTTGTGATGCCTCGTGTAAGGAGGAGAAATGCGTACAATCAGGTTTCCGACTTTGATAAAGGTCGGATTGTTGCCTATCGCAATTGCGGTTTATCGTATCGCGACATTGGTGCTCGCGTTGGTCGAGATCTAATGACTGTTAGCAGAATAAGGAATCGACGTGTTCAGGAAGGTAATACGGAACGCCTTGCTGGATCCCAACGGCCTCGCGTCACTAGCAGTCGAGATGACAGGCATCTTATCCGCATGGCTGCATCGATCCCTGAGTCAACAGACTGGGTCGTGCGCAAGACAACAACCATCTGCACGAACAGTTCGACGACGTTTGCAGCAGCATGGACTCGAGAGACCATGGCTGCGGTTACCCTTGTCGCTGCATCACAGACAGGAGACAGGAGCGCCTCAACGACGAACCTGTGTACACGAATGGCAAAACGTCATTTTTTCGGATGATTCCAGGTTCTTTTTACAGAAACATGATGGTCGCATCCCAGTTTGGCGACATCGCGGTGAACGCATATTGGAAGCGTGTATTCGTTATCGCCTACTGGCGTATCAGCCGGCTTGATGGTATGGAATGCCATTGGTTAAACGTCTCTGTTACCTCTTGTTCCCATTGACGGCATTTTGAACAGTCGACGTTACATTTCAGATGTGTTACGACCCGTGGCTCTACCCTTCATTCGATCCCTGCGAAACCCTACATTTCAGCAGGATAATGCACGACCGCATGTTGCAGGTCCTGTACGGGCCTTTCTGGATACAGAAAATGTTCGACTGCTGCCCTGGCCAGCACATTCTCCAGATCTGTCACCTATTGAAAACGTCTGGTCAATGGTGGCCGAGCAACTGGATCGTCACAATACGCCAGTCATTACTCTTGATGAACTGTGGTATCGTGTTGAAGCTGCATGGGCAGCTGTACCTGTACACGCCACCCAAGCTCTGTTTGACTCAATTCCCAGGTGTATCAAGGCCGTTATTACGGCCAGAGGTGGTTATTCTGGGTACTGATTTGTTAGGATCTATGCACCCAAAGTGAGTGAAAATGTAATCACATGTCAGTTCTAGTATAATATATTTGTCCAATGAATACCCGTTTATCATCTGCATTTCTTCTTGGTGTAGCAATTTTAATGGCCAGTAGTGTATTTTGTACTCAACAGAACGTTCTCCGTGTTGATCGAAGGCAAGAGTTTCCTACAATTACTGATAAATGCTAATGTTGTTTATTAATTACAGAAACACATTTTATACAAGTTCGACAAAGTACTGAAGCGATGTTGGCATTTTTTTATTTTACCTCTTTTGAGGAAATATAACGCTATAAGATAAATCTGTATTGTTTCCTTTATTTTTACTACAGGGTGGGGCAAATAAAACTGGCATGGACGAGTGTATACGATTTTGAAACAATTTACGTCAGCATTAACGGAAGAGCAATAGACCTACAGTTACTTCCGACCGGATGGAGCAACTGCCCATCAGCTGGCCGAACCTTGGATGACATTCATACAGTCTTCACGCCTGACAGAGCTGTTAGCAGAGGTCAGTCTAATCGCGGCTCTAGGTCACCTGATCTATCACTATGTGATTACTTTGTGTGTGTGTGTGTGTGGGGGGGGGGGGGGGGGACCTTCAAATTTAAAGGGTATCGCAACAATCCTCACAGTCTTCAAGACCTGCAGCAGAATATATCAGATGAGACTGTAGCAATTCCAGCAGTCCAGCTTCAATCCACCTTCAGGAACTTGCTGACAGGGTCCAAAAGTGCCAAGATATGAATGGCTGTCACTTCCAGCATCTGCTGTAATCAGTTTAGTATTGTATTTCCTTTCCTTTGCTGCGTTTCTTTGAGCCTGGAACTCTGCTCTCCGGGCCACTTTCATATTTCCCACCCTGTACATTAACCCTCTGTTAAAAAAAGTCAACGATTTGCGAATAAAACCTTAATTAAATATTCAAAATTTAGTTTTTTCTGTAAATACTGTTTATTTGTAGGTAACAGATTGAGGATAACAATGTAGAACAAAAATGTTCTGTAGATTATGCGCCCATTATATACCCTGACTCAGTTTATAGACAGTACACCGCTTTCGGTTTCTAGGGGACTCTACCAGCACATTGATCGCATACGTAATGAAAGTGGTCGTTATGGGCTAACACCCGATAGATATGCAGCACACCTCCCGTACAAGTGATGTGGGTAAAGCTGTAACTGACCAAAGCTACTAGGAAAACGACCGTACTCTGCAAATAGTTATGATAGCCTACGGTGGGTTACCGTAGTTTTCGGCTCTAGTCTGGGCACGTACCACGAGACTTTGGGAAAAAATGTTATCCACACAATTGTGAAGATAGCAAGGGCAGATAAGTGCGAGAACTATCGCACCATCAGCTTAACATCTCATGCATCCAGTTTCTTGACAATAATAGTATACAGAAGACTGGAAAAGAAAAGTGATGGAAAGGCTTAATGGCTTCAAAGAAGCCGTGCTGAAATGGTAGTTGATAATGAAAGCCAGATGAAGAAAACTGAAGATACCTGAATAAGATTTGACCACATAAAGAAGCTTACGACAATGTAGAATGCTTCAAGAAGTTCGAAATTCACAGGAAAATAGGTGTCGGCTACAGGGAAAGACGGATAAATTACAATATGTAGAAAAAACAAGAGAGCATAACACGAACGGAAGACCAAGAACATAATACTCGGATAACAGTTGGTAGAATATGGGAATGTAGTCTCTTCCGTCTTCTGTTCAATCTACACATCGAAGAAGCAATGACGAAATGAAACTAAGGTTTAGGAGATGGTTTAAAATTCAAAATAAAATAGGTATCAGTAACATTTGTTAACGACATTTCTATTTTGTCAATCAACAGGTCCAGCAATTCTTCCTCACTTTTGCTGGATAGGAAAAAAGTAGGATAGGAAAAAAGTAGATTTGAACACTTTCAGTTTGGTCAAGATCATCCAGATTCCAGAAACACAATGCTGGTACCAGGGGCTGAAACCTGGTGATATCTATTTTGAAGTAAAGTGTACTTATGAAAGGACATATTTTATTTAGTAATCAGGAAATAGCATTTGATATTTTTATCAGTAAGTAAGATTGTCTTAGTAATTAAGGAAGTAGTTGGAATTTGTTAGTTCTTTGAAAATAGTAATAAACAATTGAATTAAGAACATTGAGAATGGGACTACACTAAGGTGCAACGGGATTAGCAGCTGAATAGGCTCAAGACTGATATGCCTTTTGTTGTGGTGATATACACATTCCTTATCAGAATAGACAGTATATTGATAACACAAATACCTCAAACAGTAGGACAGACCCACATAAATTCAGGCCTACATCCTTGACGTCAATCTGTTGTAGAATAAAGCATAATGTTTCATGCTCAAGAGTTACGACGTTTTTGGAGAACGATAGTCTCCTCTATAAAAATCAGCATGGATTCCTCAAACAGATATCTTGTGAAACTCAGTTCGCTCTGTTCCTGCATGAGATTCATAGCGCTATAGACAACGATGCTCAGGTTGATGCCACTGAGTGAAAAAAAAAACAAGGTTACCGATCAGATTTGCAACTGGATTCAAGACTTCCTTGCAGATAGAATTCAAGAATTCAACGCGTCGCTCTTAGCGGGACAAAATTTATAGATGTAAATGTAATTTCTGAAGAACCCCAAGGAAATATGATAGGACCGTTTATTATTTATAGTGTGCATAAATGATCTAAAAGCTCCTTAGCAACTTTCATAGCTGATGTTTTCGTTTACAATCTTGAATGTAGGTACTTTAATGATAATGAAGAGATTCTAAATGAGTATTTTTTATCGTCGGTATGTCTATGACATTTGTACCATCTTCAATGGACCAAAGGAAGGGATCAAAGTGTTAGTAGAAGGTTTCAATAAAATGCATCCCAAAATGGAGCTGATGGATAAATATAGTATACTTAACAACTTAGATTTGCAGATACAGCTCGTAACAGGTAGTATACAGTTTGATATTTACCGAAAACCTACTACAAGTGACATGGTGATACATGCTTCCTCTTGTCACCCGTTCCGATACATTCTTGCTTTCTTCAAGACTATGATCCACCATATCTGTGAACTGCTATTATTTTTAGCCTCCATAGAGAAAGAGCTGTCTAGTCTTAGGTACATTGCCTTTCTTAACGGTTATAACAGGGTGGTAGTTGACAACTGGTATAGAAAGAACATCTCCCTATGTCCCCAACCACTATCTCCAAATTCGTGAGAATCCGTTTCATAGGAACCTTTTCGTATCACTTAGCCAAACTCAAAATACGATACTAATATTGTATGTTGATAGGCTAACAAATTGCAAAATCGTTATATTAATAATGAAACAATCATATAGAGACAAATTCAACGGTTCCTGGGTATAACCACGCGTGGTAGCCGCGCTGTCTATGGCGCCTTGCCACGGTTCGCGCGGCTCCCACGTCGGAGGTTCGAGTCCTCCCGCGGGTGTAGGTGTGTGTGTGTGTGTGTCTGTGTTGTCCTTAGCGTAACTTAGTTTAGGTTAAATTAAATAGTGTGTAAGCCTAGGGACGAATAACCTCAGCAGTTTGGTCCCATAGGAACTTACCAGCACCACCATTCTCCGTATACCTGATTAGTTGCAGTTACTGAGATGCGTCATACATTGAGCAAACACCAGGATGCTCAGGAACAAATTCAGCAAACATTTGCTGAACAAAAAAGGTCATGTCATACATCACTCGGCACTCGCCGAGTACCTGAAAGGTAAAAATTGAACCTACTCTACTCGAAGAGATGACAATTTCTCTATATTTAACTGGTAGTGATGGTGGGCTTTCGAATGATCATTTGGTCAGTAAGAACGAGACTTTTTACGGCCTTATGATACCTGTTATAAAATCTAAATTTATCCCTTTTTGCACGGTGTATAGTTATTTTGGTTGTATTTTGTGCACACCTACTTGTATCCTCTTGAAATCCTCTGTTTTATGGCAGAATTTGTTTTATTATACTTCTTAATCTTTCTTTTAATTTTCAAGAATTTTGAATTTTTATCCCACGCGCTGTCATGTTTTTAAATTGAGGTGCTATCTAATCACTTCTGTGCCTGCAGCCGCTTCTTCTTATTATCTTACGCCTAGATTAGTTACCTTTTACCGACACTATCGCATTTTGTTGGTGTATCGCCCTAGTAGCATGGACAACTTGTTTTTCCTCTGCACTCTAGTTTCAATATGACCGTCTATTAGACTGTTTAGTTAGATATCCCGGTAACTCGATGTAAGTATGGCTTTACACTGCACTTCACCAGGCTGCTCTGACTATTTTAAGGTATTTTCTGTTACTGGATTTGTCGTGCCCATTCCTCACCGGTATATTTGCCTTCATACAATTACAACTAGCTTTTATCCTTATAAATGTGTACTCTTGTCAATAGAATGCTTCTGGGATTGGCATTGCGTTGTCGACTATAATAGTTGACAATGCCGTCCCAAACACTGAAACATTTTATTGACTGTGACAACGGCCGCGGAAACCTACGTTTACATTTATACACTTGGTTTTGTTCCAGTGTATTTTGTTCGACGATTCTTCCTTGACATGGTTTGTTACCATCACTCTGACTAATCGCCCTACTAGCTGGTGACATTCAATTCTCTGATAACCTTTCGTGAGTGTCAATTTGCTTCCTTAAATTTTTTAAAATATTTTTTTAAAGTTTATCACAGCTTAGACCAGTGCCCCTTACCTTGTAATTTTGAATAATTACGTTCTTGCTTTCCTCTTCTTCTAGAAAATCTGAGAAAGCCGTAATCCGGTGAATCAAGTTATTTGTAATAAAAACAACTTTGCAAACTGATACTGTCTCTTTATACAGCTTAAAATCGTTTACTTGCTTGAAGAATTATTCACGTTTAGCTGATTAGCGAAAAGTTTTGATGTTCATTTGCGGTCAGGGACACATTCATTACCTTTTTCTGATCCTAGTTTTTCACATCATTCTCAGATTTTTACAAATAACCGCTGAAAAAATTTTATGGCACGAACACCGTACACGTTACTACTGCTACAGTCAGTGGCAGCATTTATGGTAGGGTTGGGCAAAATATACTCACGACAGAACGGGATAGAGATTTCCCGATACACCGCACAGTTCGATACAGTATCGAGCTAGTTCGATCAAACACGTGACATTTGACTCGCTCAGCGCCAGTGCGAGGGATACGCAAGAAACTACCAACTTGCCACAACAATAACTGCATGATTTTTACAATTTCGTGAATCATTAGAGGGAACAGAATTAAATCGGACCACTGCACAAACTCCTAATGTGTTTAAACAAATTCCCAATAAGACTTCTCATACATCAGGTACGGTTATGTAAACATTAATGCCGGTTTTAAGTAAAGGTAATAGAGAAAGTATAATATTTTATTTCGTTATGAGAGGCTGTAACGATTTACCAAGTAGGTCGCAAATGAGCAGTTCAATTCCTCTTCACGTATTAGAATAACAGATAAAAACTTTACCAGATTTTAATCACTTCAAAACAAGACGGCAACATTCAAATGAGGCAATCAAGATATCTAATCAAGAATTAAATCCCAAACAAACGAAATGTATCGTAATAACGTGACTGTTACGTTTATTGCGAGAATAAATTACAACGGAATGGTTCGTATTGGAGAACGTGGAACGAGCGGAAGCTGAATAATTACACAGAATAATGATTGCAATCATTTATTTATTAATTAGTTGCCGTTGTTAAACGTGACTTACACCCTGGAAGATATTTCAGTTGTGTTTCACAGTTATTTTTATTGTTATAACCCATAGTGCATTAACAACACTAAGATAGATCGTGTCGATAGTGTCAATAAGAGTCACCAGATCGCAGGCCGATCAAAAGATCGAACAGAACCCCAGGTTTCCCCAACTGCGACGTAAACTGTTTGAATAGTTCTAGTCATGTGATTCTTGAGTTTCTCCCGGCGTATTTGATAATCAAAATATCCACGGGTGTACTGCCGGTCTATAGTGTCCAACGGGCACAATATTTCGGCGATCAAACATGTCGCCATCATCAGGTGAACTGACGGACTGAGCTCCTGTGAACGTGCCGGCACGGAGATCCGTACGCTATGGCTGCTGAGGGGGAACTGGGTTCGGTCGCGGCGGCGGCCGATTTAAATACCCTCCGCCCGCGGCGCGCTCCCTCCACCGTCCGCGCCCCGCGCCACGGTAGCGCGGTGGAACAGATTGTGATGGCGTCTGAGATGACGTCGGTGTGATGGCTCTGTCCGCCGTGGTCGTCACAACTATGCGTTTGCTCGATTTACTCTTGATTTGTCGGAAAATCACGCTATGGAGTATGACCGCCCGAGGATTCTGGTACAGACGTCGATATACTGGGACAGCGTTGTTAGAGAGGCTATCGAAAATCGCACCAATGACGACCTCATAAACCGTGAGAGTGGCTATAATCTTAGCAAGGCTTGGGAACCAGCGATTGGGTTAATCAAGAGTAAATCGAGCAAACGCATAGTTGTGACGACCACGGCGGACAGAGCCATCACACCGACGTCATCTCAGACGCCGTCGCAATCTGTTCCACCGCGCTACCGTGGCGCGGGGCGCGGACGGCGGAGGGAGCGCGCCGCGGGCGGAGGGTATTTAAATCGACCGCCGCCGCGACCGAACCCAGTTCCCCCTCAGCAGCCATTGCGTACGGATCTCTGTGCCGCGACGTTCACAGGAGCTCAGTCCTTTAGTTCACCTGATGATGGCGACATGTTTGAACGCCGAAATATTGTGCCCGTTGGACACTATAGACCAGCAGTACACCCGTGGATATTTTGATTAGTTCTAGTCATGCTCAAACACAGCCCTAATTTATGGCCTCTGGGCCGGCGATGCGCAGTAGACAGCTGCGCAACTATGGTTAGCTGGTATTTCTGTATGTCCTTCGCTTTTTTCATAACGGCTGAAATGCGTAAAAGGTGCTAAGTGTTTCACAAACAGGCAAGGGACATTTATTTAAGCGTAGTCGTTCTTCAAACGTGAGGCAGATTCTAGCGGGTCGGTTTGCGATGTTGCCAAGGTGCAGGAACGTAACGTAGCTGCTGCCTATGCACTTTAATCCGAGCTGACAAGGCAACATTCCTTGTGGGTTGCGCAGAGGCCATTAACGCTATCGCCGACTACTTTTGTCATTTATTATTATTTACATGCTCTCATTGTGACGTAATTACCACTGGTGAGCATCAAAAATTAGAGACAGAGCTACCGTTTCTTGTTTTATCATGGAGCTATCAACTAATATGAATGAAGATCACAATGTACCATGTTTTACATGCAACTCTGGGTCTCGTCTCGAGCCTAGTTCACAGGTAAGGTCTTCAATTTATAAGAAATGTTAATCTTTTTTATGATTGTGAAACAAAGGAAATCTGAATATATGACTTCAGTGGTTAAACAGTTTCAAGAGCTGCTTCCTCTTTATTTTACACTATCGAGTAAGAGTTCTCTTTCAAATGTGGAGGGCTGTAACTATTAGTACACGGAGTGGAGCACAAACTACAGGTAACACGTGTATGATAATTTTCAGATTACCTACCTGAGTGGCTTAGAGGCCCTTGATGAATGTGTCAGTAACATATTAGGACAAAAACTAAAAAACTACACTTCTGGAAACAGTTGTACACCCTTTAAAGGTTTCCAGATCACTCAAGATTTATTGTTGCAACAGTGAATATCGAATACACGAAATGATTACATTAACAAAAGAAAAAAATGGCTCTGAGCACTATGGGACTCAATTTGTGAGGTCATTAGTCCCCTATAACTTAGAACTATTTAAACCTAGCTAACCTAAGGACATCACACACATCCATGCCCGAGGCACGATTCGAACCTGCGACCGTAGCGGTCGATTACATTTACAGATCAATAGCATAAATGGTTCTGAGGTAGTAGATATCGAACCATGCTGAAACACCTACATACTCGTACAAGGTACAGCCTCCGCGGGGGTAACGCAGGCGCTGACTCTGGCAACCAGTCGATCAATGGCGAATATTGTCCAGGGATACGTCAGGTCATGCCTGCTCGACTTGTTCATAAAGTTCTGTGAGAAGTGTTGGTTGACGAGTTGCATGAGTCATTTGTTCTCCTGTCATGTCGCACATGTGCTCAACTGAAGAAAAGTCTGGAGATGGCGCTGGCCAATGAAGTTGCTGCGCATCTTGCAGAGCACACTGACTTTCAAGGGCAGTTTGTGTGCGAGCATTATCCTCTTGGAACACCTTCCTGGTCCAAGAATGGTAAAAGAATGGAGCTAACAACATTCTGCACAGGCAAGTGTTGGTTAGCGTCCCCTCCAGAAACACCAAACCTGCATGAGGTCTGCATCGTACACACAAACGACTATCACTGCATGCAGGCAGAGACTGTTTCCATCAGTGAAGACAGTCCGCCTTGATAGCTGAGTGGTCAGCATGGCCGAATGCTGTGCAATGGGGGCCGGGTTCGATTACTGGCTGGGTCAGAGACTTTCTCCGCTCAGGTGCTGGGTGTTGTCTTCATCATCATCATATCATCTCCATCGACGCGCAAGTCGCCGCAGTGGCGTCATCTGTAAAGCCTTGCACCAGGTGATCGCTCTGCCTGACGGGAGGCCCTAGCCACACGACACATCATTTCAGTGAAGGCAAAGGCGCACCATCCTCTGACAGCACCAGTCGATTCGTGCTCGCTGAAGCTGTGGCGTGAGTGGAAGACGTGCTAGAGATGTGCGCGCCTTTAGTCCCACTGGTAATAACCAGTTTGCAACAGTTTGTCTTGACGTGTTTGGCTCACAAGCCTTCTTATTTGTGCTATGGTAGCTGCACAAGCTGCGACTGCTGGCCTTACAATATAACGATACTGGCAGGTGCCTGTGCTGCATGGATTATCAGAACCTCGCCTACAGGTCTGAGAATGTTCACTTGACCACTGATTACAGCTTCGTTGGACAACATACGCAGCACATCCAACTTGTATTTCAGTTCTCCGAAAGGACCTCCCTGCTGCTCGGAAGGCCTCAATTTGACCCCTTTCAAACTCGTTCGGTTGGCTGTAGAAAGAACTAGTGCGTCTCCATGGCATGGTTGCGTGCTTGTTTCACACGTTTACAACACACTGGCCATCAAGCTGTGAGCATTCCCTATTAAATGGTAGACACAGATGGCGCTCGGGTAGGTATGCCACGACGGACAACTTTGAAACCATTATCAGTGCATCTAATTTTCCTCAGGTGACGTATGCCGTCATGGGATCAAAATCACGTCGACGTTCAAGGTATACTAATTTTTTCTGGCAGTGTACTTGCACCACATCTCCCGTGGTCTAGGGGTAGCATCTTTGATTCATAATGAAAACGCGTCAGTCGGTTCTCAGCCGTGTTGTGAAGCTGACGTGCGCGGGGTTCTGTGCGGTGCTCCACGAGCGGGTCGTTGTTTACTCGCGCGGGCAGTGGTATTGCGGTGTAAACAGATCACCTCGAACGACGATGGAGCTTTCATATGGAAAGGCCACGATTAAGGTAACGTTCGATTTCCAGTACTCACGACCTAAGGCATACGAGGAAGAGCGTCGATCCACAGGAACTTATCGGTGAACATCGTTCGATCGTCTCCAGCACAGTTTACCTCAAACTTGTCGATGAATCAGCGTGCGAACGACTTCTTCGCCGTTCCACCGATCGATATCGTTTCTACCACTCGGACGCAACGTGGGTGTAGTGACTGTCGACCATGCAGGACTCGACGTTCGGAACATACGAATCTTCGAGCTGCCGTATGAATTTCCGGCCACGCTTGTCAAGAAGGCGCCGCGGCCTTGCGGGGAAGTACTAAGTCACGTGGAATAAAAGTGGCATACGTTCGAGACGTACCCTGTACTGAATGAAGTACGTCAGGTGCGAATCGAACTGCGTAAACACATCCCTTATGACGGTCAACCGCAGACTTAATCAGGGTGCGGGCAGGAAGGGCATGTACGCTCTGAATGCCTGCAGTGACGACTCGTCCAGATACCACGTGCAGACACGACACCTGCGTAGCAGCCGACAACGCTGCCTATTACATACGTTGAGGCAGCGAGGAGCATGTCGGGCTCGGACGTTGTTACGTTCCAGTTGCCGACCCCCGCGGGCCAGGTTTCCTCGCCCACGACGACGCAGCCTCCATAGGAACCGTCGCTGTGTTCGACAGCAGCGACCACGTCTGCATCCCAACCGTGTGGTGAAGGAGAGCATCAGCAAATCCATTCGATCTCGGACACGGAGATGCGGCAGGTGCCTACTGTTTGTCCTGATCCACAGGACGCGGACACGCGTACCCGCAAGCAGAAGTCGCCCAAGCGGGAAATGATTCGCGAGAAGGTCACACGTTGCAGGAGGATGAGCAAAATACGTCTGTGGCCAGGGCTGTGGACCTCACACCAACGGTTTCTGGTTCGCTGCTGGCAACGTCCGCCCACGGACAAAGCCAAGTTGACGATGCCCAGCTCACCTATGAGCCCCCTGGCGATTTTGAGTCTAAGACATCGAATGAACGTCATGCGTCGCCTAACGTACCACACCTCCAGCTTGGTGACTGGGTGTCCGAGGTAGATGGAAAGAATGATGTCAGACTCTAGCGGCCGGCGGATCTTCGGACGGACGTCTTGTCTCAGCCGATCAATAATATATACGATGTGGGTGACAGGGGCGGTCGGACGGACGATGTGGCGCATACTGGATTAAACGACTGTGGGATACGTCACCGTACTATCAAATGACCCAGGTGTATCGGATACGTACGTTCAATATCAACGGCATTAGTTCCACGATCAAAACTCAGTTGTTAAAGTATTCCACGATCAAAACTCAGTTGTTAAAGTACATGATTCGAGCGGCTGACATTGATACTTTGTTTCTTCAAGAGGTGCAGCCTGATCTGCGCCTGGATGTTTGTGGACACGCGTCTTACGTCAACCTAACTTGCGACGGTGTTGGTGGTACGGCCATACTACTACGCGATGGCATCGAACCAACGGATATGCCGACTAAACATGTCTGGGAGGTGGCAGTAATATATAAGCCCTTATAGAGATGTGATGGCGCTAAGGCGGCTTAGAAGGCGCCCTCGTGGCAGTTGACCTAGAGCAAGCATTTGACCGAGTTGAGCACCAATTCTTACAGGCTGTCTTAGAGAAGATGGGACTGTCCCCAATAGCGGAAGGTGTGCCTTTCCGTCTCATCCGCGGAGCCCCTTCCACAGTTCTGGTTAATGGCTACCGCTCGCCACCGTTCACTACTGAGCGCTCAGTGCGACAAGGATGTCCCCTGTCAGCCTTTCTTTTCGCCGTCGCCATCGAGCTTGCACTTCATGGCCTACGACAGCGTTTGGAGGACATTCGCTTTCGCGACGTGCATTTTAAATGTTGCGCCTATTCGGACGATGTAGTACTCTTGGCGAGGTCGGCATAAGATGTACGTACGGCGATCGCGTGGCTTCAGCAATACGAGGAGGTAGCCGGTAGCCGTATCAACCTGCGAAAGTCCCACTACATGGATGTGGGCAGAGGATTCCATATGAGTACGCCAGTGCCAATTACCAAAGTCCCGGCGATGAAGTGTTTGGGGGTTACCTTCCATGGGAACGTGCACCGTACAGCAGCAGATACGTATCGCAGACCACTGAATGTGATGCGCACGCAAGTTCGTCTCCATAACTTTCGAACACTTGACTTGGTCATGCGAGTACATTTTGTCAACGTCTACCTCGCTCCGAAACTTAATCATTACACACAGGTTCTCCCGGTGGCCGCTATTGTAGCTGCCAAGTTCCAGGCGGCCTCCGGTCATTTCGTCAGCGAGGGTAGGGCTTTCAAGAAACGTTGCGAGACGTTGCCGGCATTGGAATTATAAACGTGCACAACAGGGCGAGCGCTCTCTTCCTGCGGACGATGCATCGCCTACACTTCGGACAAGGACACCCTCCCTGGTACACTGATTCAGGAGGTGGTGCCTCAATCCGCCCGTCCGCCGATTCCTGTTGAATGTATTGCTCCAGCACTGTGCCAAATTCGCACAATACGCAAAGGGAGATGAAAATCTAATAGTCATGGGGGACTGGAATGCTATTGGATGGGAAGAAGTGGGAGAAAAGGTTACAGGAGAACAGGGGCTTGGGACAAAGAATGAGAAAGATTAACTGAGTTCTGTAATATATTTTACCTAGTAATAGCGAATACTCTGTTTAAGAATACAAACCTAAGCGCCGGCCGAGGTGGCCGAGCTGTTCTAGACGCTACAGTCTGGAACCGCGCTACCGCTACGGTCGCAGGTTCGAATCCTGCCTCGGGCATGGATGTGTGTGATGTCCTTAGGTTAGTTAGGTTTAAGTAGTTCTAAGTTTAGGGGACTGATGACCTCAGAAGTTAAGTCCCATAGTGCTCAGAGCCATTTGAACCATTTTGAACCAAGCCTAAGCGCACGTCTGAATGATGCCAGCAATGCAATTTTTCTGGTGGCCGACACAAACACATGAAGACTTGAGGAGATATACTTGATACGGGAAGATTTCACTTAGATTACATCATGGTCAGACAGAGATTCCGAAATCAGATTCTGGATTGCGAAGCGTACCGAGGAGCGGATATAGACTCAAATCACAATGTAGTAGTGATGAAGACTAGGCTGAAGTTAAAGAGATTATTCGTGAAGAATCAATACGCAAAGAAGTGGGATATAGAAGCACCAAAGAATAACGAGATATGCCTGAAGTTCCCTAAGCCAGTAGATACAGCAATAAAGAATAGTACAGTACGCAATACAGTTGAAGAGGAATGGACATCTCTAAAAAGGGCAATCGCAGAATCTGGAAAGAAAAACATAGGTACAAAGAAGGTGACTGCAAAAAAGCCATGGGTAACAGAAGAAATAGTTCAGCTGCTCGATGAAAATAGGAAGTACGAAAATGATCAGGGAAAATCAGGAATACTGAAATACAAGTTGCAGAGGAATGAAATAAATAGGAAGTGCAGGGAAGCTAAGACGAAATCGCTGCATGAAAAATGTGAAGAAATCGAAAAAGGAAATGATAGTCGGAAGGACTGACTCAGCATATAGGAAAGTCGGAACAACTTTCAGTGAAATTAAAAGCAAGGTTGGTAACATTAAGAGTGCAACCGGAATTCCACTGCTAAATGCAGAGGAAAGAGCGGATAGGTGGAAAGAGTTCATTCAAGGCCTCTATAAGGGGGAAGATTTATCTGATGTGGTAGAAGAAGAAGCAGGAGTCGATTTAAAAGCGACAGGGGAGACGGTAGTAGACTCAGAATTTGAGACAGCTTTGGAGGACTTAAGATCAAATAAGGCAGAAGGAATAGGTAAGATTCCAACAGAATTTCTAAAATCATTAGGGGAAGTGGCAACAAAACGACTATTCACGTTGGTGTGTAGAATGTATGAGTCTGGCATTTACCGTCTGACTATCGGAAAAATATCATCCGCAAAATCCCGAAGAATGCTGACAAGTGCGAGAATTATCGGACAATCAGCTTAACAGCCCATGCATCTAAATTGCTGACAAGAATTATACACAGAAGAATGGAAAAGGAAATTGAGGATCTGTTACATGACGATCAGTTTGGCTTTAGGAAAGTTAAACGTACCGGTGAGGCAATTCTGACTTTTCAGCTCATAATGGAAGCAAGACTAAAGAAAAATCAAGACACTGTCGTAGGATTTGTCGACCTGGATAAAGCGTTCGACAATGTAAAATGGCGCAAGATATTCGAAATTCTAAGAAAAATAGGGGTACACTACAGGGAGAGATGGGTAATATACAAAATGTAAGACAACCAAGAGGGAATAGTAAGAGTGGACGACCAAGAACGAAATGCTAGGATTAAACGGGGTGTAAGACAGGGATGTAGTCTTTTGCGACTACTGTTCAATCTGTACATCGAAGAAGCAATGACGGAAATAAATGAAAGGTTGAGGAGTGAAATTAAAATTAAAGGTGAAAAGGTATCAATGACACGACTCACTGATGACATTGCTATCTCAAGTGAAAGTGAAGAAGAATGACATGATCTGATGAATGGAATGACAGATTAATGAGTACAGAATATGGATTGAGTGTAAATCGAAGACTGAGAAGTAATCAGAAGTAGCAGAATTGTGAACAGCGGGAAACTTCACATCAGGGTTGATGGTCACGAAGTAGATGAAGTTAACTAGACAACGAAATAACCAATGGCGGACGGAGCAAGGAAGACATGAAAAGCAGACTAGCAATGGCAAAAAGGGCGTTCCTGGCCAAGAGAAGTCTATTGGTAGCCAACATAAGCTTTAGTTTGAAGAAGAAATTTCTGAGAATATACGTTTGGAGCATATGAACGCAGTGGGAAAACCGGAACAGAAGCGAATCGAAGCATTTGAGAAGTGGTGCTACAGACCAATGTTGAAAATTAAATGTACTGATAAGACAAGGAATTATGTTCTGCAGAGACTCGGAGAGGAAAGAAATATGTGGAAAATTCTGTCAAGGAGAAGGGATAGGATGATAAGACATCTGTTAAGACATCAGGGACTGACTTCCATGGTATTAGAGAGGGCTGTAGAGGGCATAAACTGTAGAGGAAGACAGAAATTGGAATACATCAAGCAGATAATTGAGAAAGTAAGTTGCAAGTGGTATTCTGAGATGAAGAGGTTGGCACAGGAGGGAAATTTGTGGCGAATATGCTCCAGGTCGCTGCTCCACATCGTACTGCGAGTGGCTTGTTCCCAGCTAAAGAGAGTGCTATTAAGATTACTGCAGAATGGCTTGCAGATTAGGTGTAATTTTGTTTTACAACAAGCTCGCGAGTTGCGTTGCAGAGCAGAGTGACTAAATAGGTAATAAAATCTACGTAAAAGAATTTCTCAAACGATGTTGCAGCCAGCAGTACCGTCTGTCTCCACCTGTCTTGACCAGGCTGCGTGCCGTGTACAGACGGGATCCAAACGTGGGAAAACTATTGTCAGTTGAGCAAGCCATCTGGATCCTCTACTTTTTGCTAACCAGACCTCTATGACGTGTTCTCGCCATTAATTTGCATATAACTACACGTAACGACGAAATGTGGGCATCAGCGTTACTGGCAGGTAGAGGAAACAAGCCAACCGCGGGATGTCCCGTCCCTGTAATCACCAGATTACAGCCCGGCCAGCAAATTGCAGGACAATGAGTTCTCTGCGGTAGGTAGGGGGCCTGTTCTCATGCACGCCAGTCTGCATTCTTTGCGAGCTCGGATGGCTCTTTAAAAGTGCGCATTACATGCTGTGGACCTATTAGACTGACGAGACATTTGACCTTAAAAAAGCGAAAAAAATTCCTAATGACATCATTCCAATTAAATTGCGAAACTACCTGCTAAACTAGAAGGAAAGCGCAACTTAATGGATGCAAGAACAGTTTTGGAACCTATTACACGCCGTAACTCCCGGTACACAGGTTCGTTACAAGGACGGTGTCTCAGAAATATTCATTAGACAATTATAAGTCAAATGTACATGTGACAGTAGTCTGAAATGCAGTTTTTTTGTGATCTCTCGTAGGGTCCCACTATTGTTAGAACGATACTTTAGATGTCGGAACGTTTAAATGAACGCTCTCAACACGTTATAGAACATCAACGAATAATGATAGTTAAATAAAACACATTTTATTAACACTTTTTAAAACCCAGTAAAAGGTATAAAATAATTTTCCTAGTCCATGCAGATTGCTAACTCCACACAAATAGTCTTGAAAATTTGTGCTTGTGAATTTTTAAAAGCTATCAAAATGCTTGTAAAATGTAAAACGGAAAACCTGGGACGAATGAAATAGATAACTGATTGAATAGTTCACCTTAGTCACTATCAACATTCTTCCACTTCAAATGACGTGAAACAATGCGTAATTTTTCTCAAGGACTGATACTCTCTGCACTCCTTTGTGTTATATACACATATCAAAAAAAGTTTTCCATCACTCCGGTTCCCAGAACTCCTGAAGCTAGACGTTGACTGTGGATGTTCTATCACAGTCTCAATCCCTTCGACTGTTCACAGATGTCACTAAACCCGCCCAAAGATGTAAACAATCATGGATGAGCAGCGCCTATTAGACACAAGGGTCCGACAGCCAGTCAGTTCCAGTCATTCCACCAGGAAGGAGGTACACGGCTCGTGTTGTCTGTATCTCAACCATGCCTAGACGGTCAATACCGCGCTTCGATCGCGTCCGCATATTTACTTTGTGCCAGGAAGAGCTCTCAACAAGGTAAGTGTCCAGGCGCCTCGGAGTGAACCAAAGCGATGTTGTTCGGACATGGAGGAGATGCAGAGAGACAGCAACTATCGATGACATTCCTCGCTCAGGCCGCCCAAAGGTTACTACTGCAGTGGATGACCGCTACCTACAGATTATGGCTCCGAGGAACCCTGACAGCAACGCCATCATGTTGAATAATGCTTTCCGTGCAGCCACAGGACGTCGTGTTACGACTCAAACTGTGCGCAATAGGCTGCACGATGCGTAACTTCACTCCCGACGTCCATGGTGAGGTCCATCATTGCAACCACGACACCATGCCGAGCGGAACAGATGGGCGCAACAACATGTCGAATGGACCGCTCAGGATTGCCATCACTTTCTCTTCACCGATGAGTGTCGAATATGTCTTTAACCAGACAATCGTCTAAGACGTGTTTGGAGGCAACCCGGTCAGGCTGGACGCCTTAGACACACTGTCTAGCGAGTGCAGCAAATTGGAGGTTCCCTGATGTTTTGGGGTAGCATTACGTGGGGCCGACGTACGCCACTGGTGGTCGTGGAAGCCGCCGTAACGGCGGTACGACACGTGAATACCATCCTCTGACCGATAGTGAAACCATATCGGTAGCATATTGGCGAGGCTTTCGTCTCCATGGATGACAATTCGCGCCCCCATCGTGCACATCTTGTGAATGACTTCCTTTAGGATAACGACATCGCTTGACTAGAATGGCCAGCATGTTCTGCAGGGATGAACCCTATCGAACATGCCTGGGATAGATTGAAAGGGCTGTTTATGGACAACGTGACCCGCCATCCTCCCTGAGGGATCCACGCCGAATCGCTGTCGAGGAGTGGTGCAATATGGAGCAACAGTACCTTGATGAACTTGTGATTACGAGTAATATGCCACGACGAATACAGCCATGCATCAGTGCAAGATAACATGCTACTGGGTGTTAGAGGTACCGGTGTGTACAGTAATCTTGACCACCACCTCTGAAGGTCTCGCTGTATGGTGGTACAACATGTAACGTATGGTTTTCACGAGGAATAAAAAGGGCGGAAATGATGTTTATGTTGATCTCTATTCCAATTTGATGTACAGGTTCAAGAACTCTCGGAACCGAGGAGATGCAAAAACTATTTTTGCAGTGTGTATTTCAAGGGACCCATCCTTTTCATTTTAAATTTTAGAACTATTGTCATAGCTACTCCAATGATGAAAAAAAAAATGGAACCCCAAAAAGGAGTTGTGCGGCATAAACAAAAATTGATAGGGGTGTTTCTGCATCTCGGAGATGTCAGAAATTGCCACCGCGCCCAATTCTATCGCCACCTCAGAATTAGGTAAGTCGAGATTAAGAAGACTTTGAGGCTATATTCGTTATGAGGTAATTAATTTTGACTATAATTTGATTCGTGATATTGTGCATGTTTACAGGGTGGACGATGCATACCAAATAACAGTAACGATGCACCAGTACAGAGACATCGTCCGCAGTTTTTGCTGATTGTAATTGCGATTAATTGAGAAGTAAGTAATTTTAGCGAAGGTAGCGTTTTCCGTTGTAAGGGGGCCCTCTGTGCTTAGTTTGAAAGGCCCTCAGCGCAGCCGGCCGGAGTGGCCATGCGGTTCTAGGCGCTACAGTCTGGAGCCGAGAGACCGCTGCGGTCGCAGGTTCGATTCCTGCCTCGGGCATGGATGTGTGTGATGTCCTTAGGTTAGTTAGGTTTAATTAGTTCTAAGTTCTAAGCGACTGATGACTTCAGAAGTTAAGTCGCATAGTGCTCAGAGCCATTTGAACCATTTGAACCTCAGCGCATGAGTTCAGCAGAGTGGCGCCTCAGAATCGGCTTTGGCCGTTGGAAGAAGCCTGTATCTGGCAACCTAACGTAGCTGAGCAGCCTGTCCAAACTGTGCTAATGAGCACAGGTAGGATGGCTACGAAAAGAACAGTCCTCTGCACATTCGGTCCCGTGGATTTAAATAGCTCCAACAGCAAGAGCTGTGTTTCGCTAGGAGTAGAGCTGTTCTGTCGTCAAGACGACTTTCCGTGGCTGGTATGGTCGGTCTGCAGCCCACGCGGTCCTGTCGTTTAGGCGCCATTTTGTGACGGATTACCTGAGTGCTGCAGGCACCAACAGGTCGCTAAATGATTGCCGGCTAGTCGGAGGAATGATTAATGACCTTGTTACTCGCTAGTTGCGACAGTCACATCATCCAGAATAAGGGTGGCAACTCGTAATTACCAGCGCATTGTAAGTACCGGCGCACCCATTCCACCGCTAAACTAATCTGGCAACTTCTGCTGTCGTGTATCATTATTAGGCAGTATCTCTCTCGCTCGCCATCAGTTACATACTGTACGACTGGGTAACTATGGTACACTTTTAGATCTTTTTGTAGTGTAATCTTATACAAATGTGTGCTATGACATTTAATAGAAGAGTATACATGAAATTTTGTAATCTTTATCCCTTAATTGTGATAGCAACAAAGTTCTTATGTGTACTGAGATATTCGGAATAAATGAATATCAACCGCCACCAAGTTACCCCCACTGAGGACGATATAGTGACATAAGCTCTAAGACAGGTAAAGTATAGTTAAATTCGTCTGTCACCAAAATGGACTAGCCTAATGTTTCTCTGTGACACACAGTTATAACTTTGTTAAAGATTTTCTGGGGCTGATGACTTTTATATGAACTGAAGTTGGAGAGGGGAAGAAAGAAAAGGGATCATTGCTGTCAGCTGCATCGGGACGTTACGCAGAATCAGCGGGGACGAGTGAAAAATGTGTACCGGACTGGGATTCGAACCAGGGACCCCCTGTTTACGACCCGGTGCGTAACCACCGCGCCAGCAGAGACACGACATTAACGCAACTCCTCGGACTATCCCTGCACACCTCATGGCCGGTCCACACTCCCATCGAGCGCCATGTATCCACAATCCCTGTTCATTTCCTCCATGTTTACTCTCTTAGATTCTCACATGAGGTCGGACGTATATGTGCATCCACTCTGAAGGTGGATCCACTGCCCAACTAAGCTAATCAGTTTATATGAATGTGCGGTGTGTGTTCTTTTGGACGTGTCCGAAAGAACTGATGCCACGCTTTCATATAATTTGTCTTTTGTTTTATCAATAATCAGAAAGCCAACTGTCAAAGTTTTTCAATTTGGTGAAATTTTTTTTTTAATTTTCTTAAAAAACAAATAGTTATGGGCCTATCCTCATTCAAGCAAAATAAGAATGAAAAATGTAAACTTTTTGAGTAAGGTAATTAAATGAAACTTTTGTGCACTTCTTTACGCATTTCTTCATCAGAACCGCTTGAGGAGAAAACAGGACACGACACTAAAATATTTTTTAAGGAAGGTAATTAGTTCAAACTGTTACACACATTCTTACGAGTTCAGAGGTATGAGAAAGAAAAGAGTAATAACACATTTAATACAGCATTCTGAACCACCATATGTTATATTTAGAAACATCTACATGTACGTACAAACTCCTCAAGCCACCATGCGGAGCGTGCTGGAGGGCACCCTGTATCACCACTAGTCATTCTACTTTCTGTTCCACTCGAAAAATAGAGCCAAGCAAAAACGACTGTGTAATATCTCTCATCTTATTTTCATGATCTTTACACGAAATGCACAATGTTACTGAACAGTTCACAAATGTTTCTATTTTCCTTGAACAAAATTGTTTTCCACAATTTCAGTTATCATATTTCTTCCTGCAGGTAAGTGAGCTATCACCAAACTACCCGAATAAACTACAGAAATAACTTATTTCATTTCCCAATGACTGAAAAAATTTTTCTTGTAAAATGTCAGTCATATACAGAATGTTCTGCACATATGACTTACTTACGTTAACTTACCTTCAGTTACTCAGGCCTTCCACCTCATCCACAGTACGAGGGCCGGCCGCTGTGGCCGAGCGGTTCAAGGCGGTTCAGTCCCGAACCGCGCTGCTGCTACGGCCGCAGGTTCGAATCCTGCCTCGGGCATGGATGTGTGTGATGTCCTTAGGTTACCTACGTTTAAATAGTTCCAAGTCTAGGGGACTGATGACCTCAGATGTTAAGTCCCATACTGCTTAGAGCTATTCGAGATGATCGGTTGCTTGAAATGTGCAGCGCGCCACGAACGCAAGCTTGTGGGAGCAGTGTTATGCTACGGGAGACATTCTCCTGCGCTGGTGTGGGACCTGTGATAGCAACCAAAGAGAAGCTGACAGCTGCGAACCATTTACATCGCCTTAAGGTTGATGTCTTCCCCGACGGCGATTCCATCCATCAGTAGTATAACCGTCCGTATCTCGGAGCCAGACCGTGCAACAGTGGTTTGAGCAGCATCATAGTGAACTCAAAATTAGCTCCTGTTCTGGCATGATGTCTGCACTTAATGTTTCGCTTATTTATACCATTTTTGTACGCCCATGACGACGGCATTTTCCTGAATGCATCTTACTGTTGACAAATATAATGCGGCAGCTATAACCTTCTGAAAAAGGGCACTAAATTCCCGGAACCAGTTAAGAAATTAAATTTCTTTTATGCGACTGGTTGTTGATTATTTCGATTTAGACAATTACAGTTGCTGGGGATGGATAAAATACTAGTGTTCATTACTGTTAACACTAATAGTGTGTTGTTGTTGTTGTTGTTGTGGTCTTCAGTCCTGAGACTGGTTTGATGCAGCTCTCCATGCTACTCTTCCTGTGCCAGCTTCTTCATCTCCCCGTACCTACTGCAACCTACATCCTTCTGAATCTGTTTAGTGTATTCATCTATTGGTGTCCCACTACGATTTTTACCCTCGGCACTGCCCTCCAATACTAAACTGGTGATCCCTTGATGCCTCAGAATATGTCTTACCAACCAATCCCTTCTTCTAGTCAAGTTGTTTTTCTTCTCCCCAATTCCATTCAATACCTCATTAGTTATGTGATCAACGCATCTAATCTTCAGCATTCTTCTGTAGCACCATATTTCGAAAGCTTCTATTCTCTTCTTGTCCAAACTATTTATCGTCCACGTTTCACTTCCATACATGGCTACACTCCATACAAATACTTTCAGAAACGACTTCCTTACACTTAAATATATACCCGACGTTAACAAATTTCACTTCTTCAGAAACGCTTTCCTTGCCATTTCTAGTCTACATTTTATATCCTCTCTACTTTTGCTCCACAGATAGCAAAACTCTTTTTCTACTTTAAGTGTCGCATTTCCTAATCTAAATCCCTCACCCGACTTAATTCGACTACATTCCATTATCCTCGTTTTGCTTTTGTTGATGTTCATCTTATATCCTCCTTTCAACACACTGCCCATTCCGTTCAACTGCTCTTCCTAGTCCTATGCTGTCTCTGACAAAATTACAATGTCATCGGCGAACCTCAAAGTTTTTATTTCTTCTCCATGGATTTTAATACCTACTCCGAATTTTTCTTTTGTTTCCTTTACTGCTTGCTCAATATACAAATTGTATAACATCGGAGAGAGTCTACAAACCTGTCTCACTCCCTTCCCAACCGCTGCTTCCCTTTCATGTCCCTCGACTCTTATAACTGCCATCTGGTTTCTGTAAATAGCCATTCGCTCCCCTGCCACCTTTAGAATTTGAAAGAGAGTATTCCAGTCAACATTGTTCAAAAGCTTTCTCTAAGTCTACAAATGCTTTCTTCTGAGATAAGTCGTAAGGTCAGTATTGCCTCACGTGTTCCAACATTTCTACACAATCCAAACTGATCTTCCCCGGGGTCGGCTTCAACCAGTTTTTCCATTCGTCTGTAAAGAATTCGCGTTAGTATATTGCAGCCGTGACTTATTAAACTGATAGTTCGGTAATATTCACATCTGGTATGAGGTATGAGTAGGCAAAATGCAACAGGGAATAACAATATTAATGTGCTAATAGTAAACTGTAGGAGCGTCTATAGAAAGGTCCCAGAACTGCTCTCATTAATAAACGGGCACAACGCCCATATAGTACTAGGGACAGAAAGTTGTCTGAAACCAGACGTAAACAGTAATGAAATCCTAAACTCGGATTGGAATGTGTACCGCAGAGACAGACTGGACAGAGAAGGGAGAGGCGTGTTTATAGCGATAAGAAGTGCAATAGTATCGAAGGAAACTGACGGAGATCCGAAATGTGAAATGATTTTGGTGACGGTCACGGTTAAAGCAGGCTCAGACGTGGTAATTGGATGTCTCTATAGGCCCCCGGGCTCAGCAGCTGTTGTGGCTGAGCACCTGAAGGATAATTTGGAAAATATTTCGACTACATTTCCCCACCATGGTATAGTTCTGGGTGGAGATTTTAATTTGCCGGATATAGACTGGGAGACTCAAACGTTCATAACGGGTGGCATGGACAAAGAATCCAGTGAAATTTTTTTAAGTGCTTTATCTGAAAACTACCTTGAGCAGTTAAACAGAGAACCGACTCGTGATAGTAACATATTAGACCTTCTGGTGACAAACAGCCCCGAACTATTTGAAACAGTTAACGCAGAACAGGGAGTCAGCGATCATAAAGCGGTTACGGCGTCGATGATTTCAGCCGTAAATAGAAATATTAAAAAAGGTAGGAAGATTTTTCTGTTTAGCAAAAGTGACAAAAAGCAGATTACAGAGTACCTGACGGCTCAACACAAAAGTTTTGTCTTAAGTACAGATAGTGTTGAGGATCAGTGGACAAAGTTCAAAACCATCGTACACTATGCGTTAGATGAGTATGTGCCAAGCAAGATCGTAATAGATGGAAAAGAGCCACCGTGGTACAACAACCGAGTTAGAAAACTGCTGCAGAAGCAAAGGGAACTTCACAGCAAACATAAACATAGCCTAAGCCTTGCAGACAAACAAAAATTACGCGAAGCGAAATGTAGTGTGAGGAGGGCTATGCGAGAGGCGTTCAATGAATTCGAAGGTAAAGTTCTATGTGCTGACTTGGCAGGAAATCCTAAGAATTTTGGTCTTATGTCAAAGCGGTAGGTGGATCAAAACAAAATGTCCAGACACTGTGTGACCAAAATGATACTGAAACAGAGGATGGCAGACTAAAGGCCGAAATGCTAAATGTCTTTTTCCAAAGCTGTTTCACAGAGGAAGACTGCACTGTAGTTCCTTCTCTAGATTGTCGCACAGATGACAAAATGGTAGATATCGAAATAGACGACAGAGGGATAGAGAAACAATTAAAATCGCTCAAAAGAGGAAAGGCCGCTGGACCTGATGGGATACCAGTCTGATTTTACACAGAGTACGCGAAGGAACTTGCCCCCCTTCATGCAGCGGTGTACCGTAGGTCTCTAGAAGAGCGTAGCGTTCCAAAGGATTGGAAAAGGGCACAGGTCATCCCCATTTTCAAGAAGGGACGTCAAACAGTTGTGCGGAACTATAGACCTATATCTCTAACTTCGATCTGTTGTAGAATTTTGGAACACGTATTATATTCGAGTATAATGTCTTTTCTGGAGACTAGAAATCTACTGTGTAGGAATCAGCATGGGTTTCGAAAAAGACGCTATTCGTCTTTGAGACTCAGAGGGCTATAGACACAGGTTCACAGGTAGAGGCCGTGTTTCTTGACTTCTGAAAGGCGTTCGATACAGTTCCCCACAGTCGTTTAATAAACAAAGTAATAGCATATGGACTATCAGACCAATTGTGTGATTGGATTGAGGAGTTCGTAGATAACAGAACTCAGCATGTCATTCTCAATGGAGAGAAGTCTTCCGAAGTAAGAGTGATTTCAGGTGTGCCGCAGGGGAGTGTCATAGGACCGTTGCTATTCACAATATACATAAATGACCTGGTGGATCTCATCAGAAGTTCACTGAGGCTTTTTGCAGATGATGCTGTGGTGTATCGAGAGGTTGTAACAATGTAAAAGTGTACTGCAATGCAGGAGGATCTGCAGCGAATTGACGCATGGTGCAGGAATGGCAATTGAATCTCAATGTAGACAAGTGTAACGTGCTGCGAATACATAGAAAGATAGATTCCTTATCATTTAGCTACAAAATAGCAGGTCAGCAACTGGAAGCAGTTAATTCCATAAATTATCTGGGAGTACGCATTAGGAGTGATTTAAAATGGAATGATCATATAAAGTTGGTCGTCGGTAAAGCAGATGCCAGACTGAGATTCATTGGAAGAATCCTAAGGAAATGCAATAAAAAAAAAAAAAAGGAAGTAGGTTACAGTACGCTTGTTCGCCCACTGCTTGAATACTGCTCAGCAGTGTGGGATCTGTACCAGATAGGGTTGATAGAAGAGATAGAGAAGATCCAACGGAGAGCAGCTCGCTTCGTTACAGGATCATTTAGTAATCGCGAAAGCGTTACGGAGATGAAAGATAAACTCCAGTGGAAGACTCTGCAGGAGAGACGCTCAGTAGCTCGGTACGGGCTTTTGTTAAAGTTTCGAGAACATACATTCACCGAAGAGTCAAGCAGTATATTGCTCCCTCCTTCGTATATCTCGCGAAGAGACCATGAGGATAAAATCAGAGAGATTAGAGCCCACACAGAAGCATACCGACAATCCTTCTTTCCACGAACAATACGAGACTGGAATAGAAGGGAGAACCGATACATCAACGCCTGTTCAAATGGTTCAAATGGCTCTGAGCACTATGGGACATAACATCTTTGCTCATCAGTCCCCTAGAACTTAGAAGTACTTAAACCTAACTAACCTAAGGACAACACACAACACCCAGCCATCACGAGGCAGAGAAAATCCCTGATCACCCCGGGAATCGAACCCGGGAACCCGGGCGTGGGAAGCGAGAACGCTACCGCACGACCACGAGATGCGGGCTCAGCGCCTGTTTGCAGCTAGGGTGTCCATTTAATTATCGTTTCATTTCTAGCAAAGCTGCATGGTCATCTACGGTAGCTGTTCTTTCGGGAACAGATCATGTATAGTTAAAATATGGCTTCCCGGCCATTGACCCTCTTGTGCAAATGCACACACTATGCCCGAACTCGTATGGGACCTGGTAGATTAATCTGCCACGAGTAATGAGTATGATGGGTACACATTTCTTAGGCGCACTACGAATGAAGTGGTGTGGACATGTTGGGAATGTGGGTCTCACGGCGAGCGTGCAAGGGATAAGTCCCTGCAGTCGCGCTATCCTGTGTGCCTTCGGTGGCTCAGATGGATGCCGGCACGGTAGCTCAGCGTGTTCGGTCAGAGGGTTAGCTGCCCTCTGTAATGAAAAAAAAACTGAGTGAATGGATCAATAACGAACTTCAACGGGCGTGAGGGGACGTCCCCCACTAACAATTGCAACGAACTATAACGAACAAAATGAAAAAAAAAAAAAAAATGGATAGAGCGTCTGCCATGTAAGCAGGAGATCCCGGGTTCGAGTCACGGTCGGGGCATACATTTTCAACATGTCCCTAATGAAGTACATGAACGCCTGTTTGCAGCTAGGGTGTCCATTTAATTATCGTTTCATTTTTAACCTATCCATTTCCCTACCTGCCGGATTAAGGGATCTGAGATTCCACGCTCCGATCCGTAGAACGCCTGACAATGACATCCTCTTGAGTAGTCCCCGCCTGCAGATCCGAATGGGGGACTATTTTACCTCCGGAATATTTTACCCAAGAGGACGCCATCGTCACTTAACCATACAGTAAAGCTGCATGCCCTCGGGAAAAATTATGGCTGTAGTTTCCCCTTGCTTTCAGCCATTCGCAGTACCAGCACAACAAGGCTGTTTTGGTTAGAGTTACAAGGCCAGATCAGTCATCCATCCAGACTGTTGCCCCTGCAACTACTGAAAAGGCTGCTGCCCCTCTTCAGGAACCACATGTTTGTCTGGCCTCTCAACAGATACCACTCCGTTGTGGTTGCGGCCATCTGTACCGCTGAGGCACGCAAGCCTCCCACCAACGGCAAGGTCCATGGTAAACTGACTAGTTGCATAGCATTCGGATAAAAGAATCGTTCAAATGATCCATTGAACATGCAAATAACCAGCTATACCACTTCATCAGGGAAGTGCTCTCCCTCACAGACTCTTTCGGTGTACCTTTTACACCCAAGTATATAGTGACTGCTAAGGTCAGGCTATTTCCTATCGGACTCGTTAGCGCTCAACCTGTGTTTCAGAAGAGTCACCGATAACCATTCGTAGAGGCAGAGATTGAATATACGCTTAAGTTGTAAAGTTCTTCTTATTTTTCAGGTCCTATATTATGTAACCCTTTAGTGCTATTGCTGCTAGCTGTAGTAGATTTTCGGTTGCAGGTTCGAATCCTGCCTCGGGCATGGATGTCTGTGATGTCCTTAGGTTAGTTAGGTTTAATTAGTTCTAAGTTCTAGACGACTGATGACCTCAGAACTTAAGTCGCATAGTGCCCAGAGCCATTTGAACCATTTTTGTAGTAGATTTTCACAGTGTGGACTGTGAGGTGATGCGACCTTCCATTTTATTCAGAGACGTGACGCTTTTTAACACAAGTGACACATGTGTAAGTTATTTTAAGACCTGATTGTGGTGCGTTATGCCAGCCCCACTAAATTAAAAACTTGCGTGCCACTCGGGTAGGGAAAAAATTTCTTTATGTTTTACGATTTGTGCAGAAATATTACGTCTCTGGCTCCCAGTTAGTTTTACTACACTTCTGTACTGTCCCTATTCAATATGTTGCTTTACCACTCGTAATTTACACTTAACGCTTGTCATATAACTCTCTATGCTGTGTTTTTTTTTTCATTTTGAATGTAAATCACTAATTCAAATCGCGAACGGCCGTGCTAGTTGGCCCAGTGTTGCTCTTCTTGTCATCAGATGGCAGTACTGTTGCCACTCTGGTTTAACAGTCTGCTTTCCCCTTCGCGTACACTACTCCGTGCTCCGCGCTCGCTGGTAGTTCACCGCGTCCTGTACTCAACCACCGCGGCGCTCGGGATCACAGCACAGGGTGTAAGTGTCCTGCTGTTCATTGCATATTTCTCTACCTAGGCAATCGTCGTAGTATTGTCTTGTGTCACTTTGCCATTGACTTAGGTTTTACCGCACCCAACCCGACCACAGTTTTCTAAAATACACTCCTGGAAATTGAAATAAGAACACCGTGAATTCATTGTCTCAGGAAGGGGAAACTTTATTGAGACATTCCTGGGGTCAGATACATCACACGATCACACTGACAGAACCACAGGCACATAGACACAGGCAACAGAGCATGCACAATGTCGCCACTAGTACAGTGTATATCCACCATTCGCAGCAATGCAGGCTGCTATTCTCCCATGGAGACGATCGTAGAGATGCTGGATGTAGTCCTGGGGAACGGCTTGCCATGCCATTTCCACCGGGCGCCTCAGCTGGACCAGCGTTCGTGCTGGGCGTGCAGACCGCGTGAGACGACGCTTCATCCAGTCCCAAACATGCTCAATGGGGGACAGATCCGGAGATCTTGCTGGCCAGGGTAGTTGTCTTACACCTTCTAGAACACGTTGGGTGGCACGGGATACATGCGGACGTGCATTGTCCTGTTGGAACAGCAAGTTCCCTTGCCGGTCTAGGAATGGTAGAACGATGGGTTCGATGACGGTTTGGATGTACCGTGCACTATTCAGTGTCCCCTCGACGATCACCAGAGGTGTACGGCCAGTGTAGGAGATCGCTCCCCACACCATGATGGCGGGTGTTGGCCCTGTGTTCCTCGGTCGTATGCAGTCCTGATTGTGGCGCTCACCTGCACGGCGCCAAACACGCATACGACCATCATTGGCACCAAGGCAGAAGCGACTCTCATCGCTGAAGACGACACGTCTCCATTCGTCCCTCCATTCACGCCTGTGGCGACACCACTGGAGGCGGACTGCACGATGTTGAGGCGTGAGCGGAAGACGGCCTAACGGTGTGCGGGACCGTAGCCCAGCTTCATGGAGACGGTTGCGAATGGTCCTCGCAGATACCCCAGGAGCAACAGTGTCCCTAATTTGCTGGGAAGTGGCGGTGCGGTCCCCTACGGCACTGCGTAGGATCCCACGGTCTTGGCATGCATCCATGCGTCGCTGCGGTCCGGTCCCAGGTCGACGGGCACGTGCACTTTCCGCCGACCACTGGCGACAACATCGATGTACTGTGGAGACCTCACGCCCCACGTGTTGAGCAATTCGGCGGTACGTCCACCCGGCCTCCCGCATGCCCACTATACGCCCTCGCTCAAAGGCCGTCAACTGCACATACGGTTCACGTCCACGCTGTCGCGGCATGCTACCAGTGTTAAAGACTGCGATGGAGCTCCGTATGCCACGGCAAACTGGCTGACACTGACGGCGGCGGTGCACAAATGCTGCGCAGCTAGCGCCATTCGACGGCCAACACCGCGGTTCCTGGTGTGTCCGCTGTGCCGTGCGTGTGATCATTGCTTGTACAGCCCTCTCGCAGTGTCCGGAGCAAGTATGGTGGGTCTGACACACCGGTGTCAATGTGTTCTTTTTTCCATTTCCAGGAGTGTATTATATGGAACTTCTCTTTTTCTTTTTTATGTATGCTAGTGCGTGTAAAAACTTATATTATTTAAGGTCTCTTCTTTACTTTCAGTATAACACCTGATGATGGGCATGCAAGAGCCCGAAACCGGACAAAAAGTGTTTCAACAACTAAAAAATAAAAAAGACTTTTACAGCTGAAGCGGTACTTTCAACCTGTGCTATAATGTTCAGTTGCGGATGTCCCACTGGCAGGATTGTTTGCATTCCTAGAAGTGTGTGGGCAGTCTGTAATGAGTCGGAACCTATAACCAGATTCCAGTATGTGCCATGTGCCACCTCTGACAGCCGTCCCCCCCCCTCCCCCCTTCCGCATCCCCACTATAGAAGTCAAGACGACCTGCCGTTGCGTTAGTCCCCGTGACCTTGGCGGAGCCGGTCTTGGCACCAGCTTCGGCGGTGCAGCACTGCCCCGCCCCTGGTTCCGTTGCCTCAACTGAACTGTTCTCACTGACCTACAGAAAGACCCGCTTCCTGAACGGAAGGCTAAGTAGCATGCGGAGCTATTCGTGTTACAACTGCTACATTCGAAGCGCTACATAAAGGTTCATTTACGCTGGGATCTCAACAGTACGTCATGTAAAATGTCGGTTGGTTCGCACTGTCGTCACTTCCGCGTTTCATTGGCCGGTGCTGAATGGTGGATCCAAAGCAATGAGGGAAGGAGGGCTTTCGTCGGGCTTCGGTATTGGCATCTTAAATGTTGAAAGAGGTTGATTTGGGGGGAAGGCACCAAACAGCGAGGTCATCGGTCCCCTCGGATTAGGTAAGAAAGGGGAAGGGAGTCGTCCTTTCAAAGGAACCATCTAGGCATTTACCTGAAGCGATTTAGGGAAATCACAGGAAACCTAAATCAGGATGACTGGACGCGGGTTTGAACCGTTGTCCTCCCGAATGCGAGTCCATTGCGCCAATCACTGCGCCATCTCGCTCGGTAATGTTGTAAGAGCACTCGACATCTCTAAAAAGGGCAATCACACAAATTGAAGGAGAAAATGTAGGTGCGAAGAAGAAAACTGGTAAGAAACCTAGGGTAGCAGAAAACGTGTATCAACAGACCGACGAAAGCCAGTGCAAAAACGATAAGAAAAGACAGGAATGCAGCAATGCGAGTCAGTCAGGAATGAAATAAATGGAATTTTAGTGGAAGCTAAGGAAAAATGGCCGAAAAAAAGAAAAGTGAAGAAATCATAAAAGAAATGGTCATCGGAAGAACAGATTTAGTGTATGGAAAAGTCAAAATAACCTTCACGGAAACTAAAAGCAAAGACGTCAACACTATGACTCCTGGAGAAATTCCGCTGTTAAAGGTAGAGGAGAGGCCGGATTGTTCGAAAGAATACATTGAAGGCTGTAGGGTGGGGGAGGAACTATCGAAAGACGTCTTACAGGAAGAAAAAGGTTTGGAAGACTTAGGCAATGCTGTATTACAGCGAGAGTTTGACAGAGTTTTGGAAGATTTGCCAGCAAAGAAGGCAAATGGCATGGATAACATTTCTTCGGAATTCCGAAAATCACTGGGGGAAGTGGCAACCAAAAGACTATCCAAGTTGGTGTGTAGGATCTGTGGTACCGAAGGCATACCAACAGACTTTGGAAAAATCATCCTCACAATCCCCAATGCAGAAAGAAGATATAAGTACGAGGATTATCGCACAATCATTAACAGATCATGAATTCAACTTGATAAAAAGAATAATATGTAGAAGAATAGAAAAGAAAATTGAGGATCTCATAGATAGCAACCAGCTTCCGTTTAGGAAAGCAAAAGGCACCAGAGAGACAGTTTGACCTTCCATTTGGTAATGACATCGAGACTTACAGTATTCGTAACACGTTCACAGGATTCGTCTATCTAGAAAAAATGTTCGACAGTGTAAAATTATGCATGATGTACGACATTCTAGGGAAAATACGTATTAAGTGTAGGGGAAGACAAATAACATGCTAACTGAATTTCCCGTCGGTTCTTGCTAGAACATGATAATTATATGATAAAGGAGAACTCTTTCTAATCTTCTGAAATATTTTGCAATGTGTACTGTGGAAGACCCAAGCAATCCTAAGAAAAATGGGTGTAATGTATAAGGAGAGGCAAGTAGTACAGGATATGCATAAGGACCAAGAAAGAATACTAAGAATGTAAGACCAAGAATAAAGGATATCAACGATTATTCTCGCTGATGACTTTGCTACACTCTGAAAGCGACGGAGAATTACAGGACGTACTGAATGGAATGAGCAGTGTACTGGGTATAGAATATGGATCGAGGGTATATTGAAGAAACCTGAAAGTAATGAGAAATAGCATGAATGAGATTAGTGATAAAGTTAGTTGGAGACCATGAAGTAGACGAAATAAAGGCATTTGATGCCTAGGATGGCAAATAAAATATGACCGACGATGCAAGAATGACATAAAAAGGAGACTGGCACAGGCAGAAAGAGCGTTCTGATTAAAAGAAGTCAACTAGTATCAAACGTGGGCGACAATCTGAGAAAGAAATTTCTGAGTATGTGCATCAGGAAGTGAGTTATGGACTGCGTAGCAGATGGAGAAAAAGAGTATCGAAGTGCTTGAGATGTGGTACCATAGAAGGATGTTGAGAATCTAATGGACTTATAAAAAATGAGTTCTCCACAGAATCAGCGAGGATAGAAATATGTGGGAAACATTGACAAGAAAAGGAACAAAGTGGTGGAATATTTGTTAAGAGTTCAGGGAACAATTTCCATGGTACGAGAGGGAGTTGTAGAAGGTGATAACTGTAGGGAAGATAGAGGTTTGAATACAGTACATTCTACAGGAGGTAGGTTGCAAGTGCTGCTCTGAAACGAAGAGGTTGCTACAGGAGATGAATTCGTTGCGGCTTGCACCAAACCAGCCAAATGACTAATGACCCAAAAATAAATCTTAACATTATGCACTATCAATGGTAGTAGACGCATTTCTCAAAAGTCGTAATTCCTCATTTTCATCCAACAGCCATTCTCGTAAATGTATTTTATGAGTAAAAGCTGTTAACTTCTCCATATATGGGGCTAATTGTGTAATATCACTGCCTCGGTGGTGGTCCCAATCCCAGGACGTTCCACGTTTTCAGTAATTGTGGCGGCATAGTTTCCTGGTACTACCCCATTCTTTTTCCTCGATATTGTCGAAATTGTTGTTCCTTACATCTGATACTGAGAATTTTGATTATGTATTATTTCTTCCACACTCGAGCAAATTATTTCGACTATTTTCTCTATTTCAGAATGAGATTTTCACTCTGCAGCGGAGTGTGCGATGATATGAAATTTTCCTGGCAGATTAAAACTGTGTTCCGGACCGAGACTCGAACTCGGGACCTTTGCCTTTCGCGTGCAATTGCTCTACCAACTGAGCTACCCAAGCACGACTCACCTTTGGAAGGTAGGAGACGAGATACTGGCAGAAGTAAAGCTGGAGGAGGGGGCCTGAGTCGTGCTTGGGTAGCTCAGTTGGTAGAGCAATTGCCCGCCAAAGGCAAAGGTCCCGAGTTCGAGTCTCGGTCCGACACACAGTTTTAATCTGCCAGGAAGTTTCATTTCCTCTATTACTTAAACGACATTAGTATTACTTAAACGACATAAATTGGTTTGCTGCTTTCTTCCAAAGTTATTGGGAACACGTTTGCTGTCCGTTCTTGTATTTCCCAGATTTTCTATGTGGATATCACCGTTGCATTCTTTAACGTATCCAGATTTTTCACACACGTTTATTGTGATCCACGCACTAAATATTTTCGCGAAGCATGATTCCTCTACTGGATTATTCGAATATTTCGATCTAATGCAAAGCCATTCAATGTACTTTTCCTAACTTCCCCAAGAACCATTATGGTAATTGGAATAAAGTAATTCTAATGTTAGTCATCATGCGTAATTCTTTCATATTTGTCAAAAGTCCACATACAGCCATGATCATAATATTAATACGTGAACACGAAAATTGAAGTACCAATTTTTAATATTAATTATACAAGGAGGCAATGAATCTCATAGAATTCGAAAGGTATTTTGCCGTAGATGTGCACAAAGACAAACTCATGTAAGTAGCCATTAAGAATGGTTAAAAGAAGTAGACGTTTTTTATTCGTAACTGTGGTGATACGTTCTCTAACACGCATTGAAATCTCCAGTAGGTGAACATCGACAGATGAAGTGCTGCCAACTTCTGCCCTGCGTATCTGTCAGATTCTATGGTAGAAACGACACACGAAAGTGACAACGTTTCGTTGAATCGCATTTTAGGAACATTCATGCTTATTTCGTTCATTTACAGTAACACAGCCATGCCTGTCAGCTACAATATGACAACTGCTAGGTGGATGATGGTAATCAGGATGTAGTAACGAAGTCTGTAAATAATGTTGTGTATTGGCGTCGTTATTTCGCTTACTTTTCTGTGATCATTTGCCGCTGTTATCAGATAATTTGAAATGAGTTCCTGATTTTTAACTTCTTCAGTTTGAATAACTATGACTTCCGACTTACTTTATTATACTGCAACTGTGTATTCTTTTGTTTTCAGGCAATGACTAGAAGAAGAAAGCTAGCACGTCGGAGTCAAAAAGGCAGTGCTAGACGGTCAGTTTCTGAGTAGAGAAGGGAAGACTAATGTGGATATTTATAATGATAATGCATCTTGTTTACTGAACTGTCATAATATTAATGCGCGAAAATCGAAAATTGAAGTACCGATTTTTAAAATTAATTATACAACGAGGCCAATGAATCTTATGTAGTTCGAAAGGTACCTTGCCATGGATGTGCACAAAAAATTATGTGTGTGCATAGCAATTAAGAGAGGTAAAAGGAAGTAGACATATACAAACGAGAAAAGAGAAACGTTTTTCTCTGTCTCTCACATTGTTACGCCCCACACTTAGCGATCAGGTGCTATGGTGCAATTGAGACACGAAAGGAGCAATGTTTCTTGAAATTTTATTCTAGGGACGTTCATGTTTAAATGTTGCAGATGATTCATTTGCAGTAACACACGCACAATGGACAGCTACAATGCCACAACTGCTACTTCGTTGACGTTGTCACGAGAGGGAAACGAAATCTAGAAAGGAAATCGTCTGGGGCAACAAACGCCGTTTTTGTTAGTGTCTTTTTTCCCCTTACTTTCATCCAAGAGTAAACAAGTTCGGTTGCCGCCGTCACCACAATATGTGAAGTGTTCCTAACGTTAAATTTCTTCATCTTGAATAACTGCAACTTATTTCACAGGAATTATATTTATTGCCTCGAAGAAGAACACTAACGAATGAGACAGAGAGACGAAGAGATGGACACAATTTTTGCGTAGACAAAGTAATAGAAATAATGCGGACGATGATACTGGTAATCCTATTGTTCTTTTTAAAGATACATTTAAATGTACACTGAATGTTATTTCAAATATTTTTCAGAGTTATAATTGCGGTTTGATGAATTTGCAGTCCAGATTTAGTAATGCAAATCATTTCACATCTGGTGTTATTTTACGCGTTACAACGGCATTCACATTTTGCTGTTATACGTCATTTTGCCGCTATTAACACAAATTTTATTTTTCATCGCACTGTATCAAGGACCCACTTCATATGATCAAGTAATTAAAGAGAAATCAAAGAATTATTTCAAGAATACTCGCAGCTACAATGCTGCATTTGCTATGGTTGATTTCTGATGACAAAATTGCAACGTTTTGCGTGGAGTGTGTCTCTTTAAGATGGACGACATTTTTTTGCGCATATCAGGTCCACTGACGTAGTTGGTCTAACTCTGACTACACAATTCTAGTTCAGATAAATCTTCTCAACCAAAAAAAAAAGAAAATACTGAGGAAACAGGCCTAAAAATACACTCTCTGACAAAAAGGTGAAGCACCTAGTAGAAGATGAGGAAACGAAACGACACTTCACGGATTGAGTGGGTATGTGATGCTACTTCCATGATACAAAATCGAGTCCGATGTAGAAAGAACTTGGCTGTGTCAGCGCACTTACCAGTTTGACATTGCTCTCCCTGTGGCCCGGATGCATGCGCCGATTCCGTTGGGAAGGGTGTCATAGAGGCGCTGTATCCTCTCCTGAAGCACGCTGGCCAACAACTGTTGTAGCTGCTCCCTGATATGTTGGATACCGGCTCTGGGAGGATTTGACGCCCGAGACTGTCCCACAGACGTTCTATCGGGTAGAGACTTGCTGATCTTGCTGTGCTTTGCCAAAACATTGGTCGCTGCCATACTAGTCGACGATGGTTATTTGGGGTGGTACAAAACTGCGATTCACCTCTAATCACAATGCGACCCCATTCGTCAGGACTCGATGCTTCTTAGACCCGGCACCATTCCAAAAGCAGCCGCCTGTGTTGTGGTGCGAAGTGAAATACATTGATGAGCCAAAGCATCATGACTATCTGCTTAACGTATTGCTGGCCGTCTTTGGAAGAAATTCATCGCTGATTCTGCGTAACAGAGATCGGGCAGTTTGTTGGTAGGTCTGTGGAGGTATGTGGCATTAGATTTCTAAGCGCAGGTCATGTAATTCGCGTAAATAACAGGCCGCTGATTTGAGTACGCGTCGATGGCGACCAGTAGCGACCCAGACGAGTTCCACAGAATTTAAGTCAGGCCAATTTGGTGGCTGAGAAATCAGCTTGAGTACAGTATAATCTCCTCAAACCACTGTAGTACGGTTCTGGACCCGAGATACGGACAATTATATTGCTGAGAGATGACATCGCCTTAGGGGCCTTAGGGGAAGGCATCAAGCGTGAAGGGAAGCAAGTGGTTCGCAGTTATCCGTGTGTCTTCGATTACTACGATATGTCCCATACAAGTATAGGAGAATGTCTCCCGTAGCATAATACTCCCCCACCAGTATTGGACCAACGCTTTTCTCTCCAACTTTTTAGATATGTCTATTCCTCTTCAACTGATCTGCCTACTGAGCTACTCCTTATCGCAGTATTTATAGCCTCAGAGAACTTGAAGCGTATCTCTTCATTCTTTATTACTACCGTTTTCCACTTCTTTGCACATTGATTCTTCCTGACTAGTCTCTTAAGTTTCGCCCTGCCCTTAATCACCACTAATTTGTGCTCTGAGTCTATATCTGCTTCTGGATATCTTTACAATTCAGTATTTAATTTTCGAGTCTCCGCCTGACCATGATGTAACCTAAATGAAATTTTCCCGTGTCACCCGATCTTTTCCAAGTATACCTCCTCCTCTTGCGATTGTTGAACAGAGTATTCGCTATTACTAGCTGAAATTTATTACAGAACTCAATTAGTCTTCCTGCTCTCTCATTCCTACTACTAAGCCCATACTGCACTGTAACCCTTTCTTCTACTCCTTCGACTACAACCGCATTGGCATTCAAAATAAATATTAGATTTTCATCTCCCTTTACTTAATACTTCTTGGGAGGAAATTTGTACGGTAATCGTTTCGCGCCACTAGTACACACTGAAGTGTGTTCTGACAGAGAGTGAATGTTGGTTGCAGTCAGGGTGTGTGTGTGTGTGTGTGTGTGTGTGTGTGTGTGTGTGTGTGTGTGTGTGTGTAATATATGAATTGTTATCTGTTTAAAGAGACCTCTCGTAATGGTGGGAGCTTCGAGTAGCTCAGTTACAAAGGAGGTGGTGCCTGGCGGGGAAAGCAGTAAACAGACGCTGCAACTCCAGAGAACGGCGAAGCTAGATCAGAACGTTTATTAAATCGTAAAATAGCTTGGTCAAAGTTGACGCATTATTGAGCTGGCAAATGCACTGTGTAAGAGAGCTGAAGCGTTGCTCAATTTCGCACAGTTTGAAGTTGATGGTTGCCAACGGTCTGACATCTAGAGAAGAGCCGTATTCGGAGAAAACTCGCACAGTCATTGCATTTTTGCGGTAAAGTGTGGCACACTACAACCCTTTGTCCACCCCAAGTTTGAGTGAGTAGCACCTGAGTTGAGTAGTTAGTTCGGTTCAAATGGTTCAAATGACTAAGCACTATGGATCTTAACATGTGAGGTCATCAGTCCCCTAGACTTAGAACTGCTTAAATCTTAAGGACATCACACACATGCATGCCCGAGGCAGGATTCGAACCTGCGACCGTAGCAGCAGCGCGGTTCTGGACTGAAGCGCCTACAACCGCTCGGCCAATTCGGCCGGCAGTTCGTTCGGTGCATTAGAACAGACAGGTCGCGCCTAAAGTAGAAGAGTAAAATTTTGTGCGGTAGGGGAAAAGTGGCATTTTCGGCAGAAAGAATTTTTGTTACATTTTACTAGGACAGCTACGAGAAAGAGGCAACAGTTAGAAGTAGGATCAGCATTATTTTATCTCTCACGGTGATGCAAGTGAAGCACGCAATATGCGGTGTCCCACTCGTGCTTGTCCGGTTATCAGTATAATCGTTTTTTCCCACTTCTGTTCAGCGCAGGTAACAGGAAAAGCTCCGGCCGCGGGCGCCGTGCTACCGCACGAGCCAGCGAGGAAGGCGCGTGTAGGCCGCCGTGTTATATGACACCGCCGCGGGCGTTCCTCGCTTCCGTATAACTGCGACCAGCCTCCGAGAGGAGCTCGAAAGAAGGAAGTACCAGAGATCAGGATCCCGCATCCCGTCGACGAGCTGGGCAATGGAGACGTAGCTCATGCTCCGACTGAAAGGAAGGAGAGAAGGAAGATTTAGGTTTAACGTTTCGTCCAAAACTACGATGGGAAGAAAAGCGTCTACGTATGCTTCACGGGAACCCTTCTGGCTTTCAGTTTAATCGATTTAGGAAATCACGGCAAACTTAAATCTGACTAGTGAGATGGGCCTTTAAACAACGACTCCTTAGAAGGTAAGTCCAGTCACGTAAGTCCAGTCTGAGAATCTTAGACTGCACAACATTTCGCTCTTATTAGGAACAGACATACTGCTTAGGTCACTGTATGGTGGAGGGTGCCTTATACGACTAGTTGTAATTTCCGTTCCTTTTCCACTCGTAAACAGAGCAAGGGCAAAAAAACTATGTTTCTGTACGAGCCCTAATTTCGCCTATCTTCGTGGTCCTTACGCGAAAAGTAAGCTGGCGGCGGTAGTACTGTTCTGCAGTCAGCCTCAAATGCCTATTCTCTAAATTTTCTCTGTAGCCCGAACAGTCCGACTCTACCAGCACACAGCTGGCCAGTGTGGCCGAGCGGTTATAGGCGCTTCAGTCTCTAACCACGTGACCGCTACGGTCGCAGATTCGAATCCTGTCTCGGGCATGAATGTGTGTGATGTCCTTAGGTTAATTAGGTTTAAGTAGTTCTACGTTATAGGGGACTGATGAACTCAGATGTTAAGTCCCATAGTGTTCAGAGCCATTTGAACCATTTCTACTAGCACAAACTTTAGAACTTCAACTCTCATAAGTAAATGTTAGGTAGCAAGTATTTAAACATCACAAGTATAAAATTTAAAAAAAAGGGAGAAATAATAAAAGCAGAGTAGGGAAGACAATTTACGTTCAAGTTTAGAAGCTAACACGATTCCCGGAGGCCATAACCTTTACAAACTGACAATTTATTATAATTAATTATTTGCGACAAATTTTATAATGGAACATTTGCAACAAATAATCAAAATTTTCTACAATTCAAATCAGTTTTTACATTAATCACAAACAGGTGTCAACCCCCGTAATCAAGATGCCGACAGTGCCCGCGGCGCGGGCAGGTAACATTAGAAAAACCGTAAAACAGCCATTATTCTAAAGCAGAAGCAAGATATCACTTAATCTGTTGCATATTCAAAAATTTTACAAAACATCAGTTACCTAAAACAGGTTAGCGATGAGGAACATCACGACTTTTTTTATCATTTTACCATCTGTCTCAGCCGGCCGCGGTGGTCTCGCGGTTCTAGGCGCGCAGTCCGGAACCGTGCGACTGCTGCGGTCGCATGTTCGAATGCTGCCTCGGGCATGGATGTGTGTGATGTCCTTAGGTTAGTTAGGTTTACGTAGTTTTAAGTTCTAGGGGACTGATGACCACAGCAGTTGAGTCCCATAGTGCTCAGAGCCATTTGAACCATTTGAACCATCTGTCTCATAAATTAAAAAATGGAAAAACTACCTTGGCCAGTGTTTATTAAAACAACAAAAGTGCTTAATTAAAATAAAGTCCTAAAGGGACAACTTCACTATTAAGATGGACACACAGTAAAATTTCGCTTTAATGTTTAAGTAATGACAAGGGAACCTCCCCATCGCACCCCCTTCAGATTTAGTTATAAGTTGGCACAATGGATAGGCCTTGAAAAACTGAACACAGATCAATCGAGAAAATAGGAAGAAGTTGTGCGGTACTAAGAAAAAAAAAGCAAAATATACAAACTGAGTAGTCCATCTGGATATGTAACATTCAGGATAATGTGGCCTCAGGAGCGTCGTGGTCCCGTAGTTAGCGTGAGCAGCTGCGGAACTAGAGGTCCTTGGTTTAAGTCTTCCCTCGAGCGAAAAGATTGATTTTTATTTTCAGAGAATTATTATCTGTCATGTGACAGATGAACCATGGACCTTGCCGTTGGTGGGGAGGCTTGCGTGCCTCAGCGATACAGATGGCCGTACCGTAGGTGCAACCACAACGGAGGGGTATCTGTTGAGAGGTCAGACAAACGTGTGGTTCCTGAAAAGGGGCAGCAGCCTTTTCAGTAGTTGCAGGGGCAACAGTCTGGATGATTGACTGATCTGGCCTTGCAACATTAACCAAAACGGCCTTGCTGTGCTGGTACTGCGAACGGCTGAAAGCAAGGGGAAACTACAGCCGTAATTCTTCCCGAGGACATGCAGCTTTACTGTATGATTAAATGATGATGGCATCCTCTTGGGTAAAATACTCCGGAGGTAAAATAGTCCCCCATTCGGATCTCCGGGCGGGGACTACTCAGGAGGATGTCGTTATCAGGAGAAAGAAAACTGGCGTTCTACGGATCGGAGCGTGGAATGTCAGATCCCTTAATCGGGCAGGTAGGTTAGAAAATTTAAAAAGGGAAATGGATAGGTTAAAGTTAGATATAGTGGGAATTAGTGAAGTTCGGTGGCAGGAGGAACAAGACTTCTGGTCAGGTGACTACAGGGTTATAAACACACAATCAAATAGGGGTAATGCAGGAGTAGGTTTAATAATGAATAGGAAAATAGGAATGCGGGTAAGCTACTACAAACAGCATAGTGAACGCATTATTGTGGCCAAGATAGATACGAAGCCCACACCTACTACAGTAGTACAAGTTTATATGCCAACTAGCTCTGCAGATGATGAAGAAATTGAAGAAATGTATGATGAAATAAAAGAAATTATTCAGATAGTGAAGGGAGACGAAAATTTAATAGTAATGGGTGACTGGAATTCGAGTGTAGGAAAAGGGAGAGAAGGAAACATAGTAGGTGAATATGGATTGGGGCTAAGAAATGAAAGAGGAAGCCGCCTAGTAGAATTTTGCACAGAGCACAGCTTAATCATAGCTAACACTTGGTTTAAAAATCATGAAAGAAGGTTGTATACGTGGAAGAACCCTGGAGATACTAAAAGGTATCAGATAGATTATATAATGGTAAGACAGAGATTTAGGAACCAGGTTTTAAGTTGTAAGACATTTCCAGGGGCAGATGTGGACTCTGACCACAATCTATTGGTTATGACCTGTAGATTAAAACTGAAGAAACTGCAAAAATGTGGGAAATTGAGGAGTTGGGACCTGGATAAACTGAAAGAACCAGAGGTTGTACAGAGTTTCAGGGAGAGCATAGGGGAACAATTGACAGGAATAGGGGAAAGAAATACAGTAGAAGAAGAATGGGTAGCTCTGAGGGATGTAGTAGTGAAGGCAGCAGAGGATAAAGTAGGTAAAAAGACGAGGGCTGCTAGAAATCCTTGGGTAACAGAAGAAATATTGAATTTAATTGATGATAGGAGAAAATATAAAAATGCAGTAAATGAAGCAGGCAAAAAGGAATACAAACGTCTCAAAAATGAGATCGACAGGAAGTGCAAAATGGCTAAGCAGGGATGGCTAGAGGACAAATGTAAGGATGTAGAAGCTTATCTCACTAGGGGTAAGATAGATACTGCCTACAGGAAAATCAAAGAGACCTTTGGAGAGAAGAGAACCAAGTGTATGAATATCAAGAGCTCAGATGGCAGCCCAGTTCTAAGCAAAGAAGGGAAGGCAGAAAGGTGGAAGGAGTATATAGAAGGTTTATACAAGGGTGATGTACTTGAGGACAATATTATGGAAATGGAAGAGGATGTAGATGAAGACGAAATGGGAGATACGATACTGCGTGAAGAGTTTGACAGAGCACTGAAAGACCTGAGTCGAAACAAGGCCCCCGGAGTAGACAACATTCCATTAGAACTACTGACGGCCTTGGGAGAGCCAGTCCTGACTACACTCTTCCATCTGGTGAGCAAGATGTATGAGACAGGCGAAATACCCTCAGACTTCAAGAAGAATATAATAATTCCAATCCCAAAGAAAGCAGGTGCTGACAGATGTGAAAATTACCGAACTATCAGTTTAATAAGCCACGGCTGCAAAATACTAACGCGAATTCTTTACAGACGAATGGAAAAACTGGTAGATGCAGACCTCGGGGAGGATCAGTTAGGATTCCGTCGAAATGTTGGAACACGTGAGGCAATACTGACCTTACGACTTATCTTAGAAGAAAGATTAAGAAAAGGCAAACCTACGTTTCTAGCATTTGTAGACTTAGAGAAAGCTTTTGACAATGTTGACTGGAATACTCTTTTTCAAATTCTAAAGGTGGCAGGGGTAAAATACAGGGAGCGAAAGGCTATTTATAATTTGTACAGAAACCAGATGGCAGTCATAAGAGTCGAGGGGCATGAAAGGGAAGCAGTGGTTGGGAAAGGAGTGAGACAGGGTTGTAGCCTCTCCCCGATGTTATTCAATCTGTATATTGAGCAAGCAGTAAAGGAAACAAAAGAAAAATTTGGAGTAGGTATTAAAATTCATGGAGACGAAGTAAAAACTTTGAGGTTCGCCGATGACATTGTAATTCTGTCAGAGACGGCAAAGGACTTGGAAGAGCAGTTGAACGGAATGGACAGTGTCTTGAAAGGAGGATATAAGATGAACATTAACAAAAGCAAAACGAGGATAATGGAATGTAGTCAAATCAAATCGGGTGATGCTGAGGGAATTAGATTAGGAAATGAGACACTTAAAGTAGTAAAGGAGTTTTGCTATTTAGGAAGTAAAATAACTGATGATGGTCGAAGTAGAGAGGATATAAAATGTAGACTGGCAATGGCAAGGAAAGCGTTTCTGAAGAAGAGAAATTTGTTAACATCGAATATAGATTTATGTATCAGGAAGTCGTTTCTGAAAGTATTTGTTTGGAGTGTAGCCATGTATGGAAGTGAAACATGGACGATAACTAGTTTGGACAAGAAGAGAATAGAAGCTTTCGAAATGTGGTGCTATAGAAGAATACTGAAGATAAGGTGGATAGATCACGTAACTAATGAGGAGGTATTGAATAGGATTGGGGAGAAGAGAAGTTTGTGGCACAACTTGACTAGAAGAAGGGATCGGTTGGTAGGACATGTTTTGAGGCATCAAGGGATCACAAATTTAGCATTGGAGGGCAGCGTGGAGGGTAAAAATCGTAGAGGGAGACCGAGAGATGAGTACACTAAGCAGATTCAGAAGGATGTAGGTTGCAGTAGGTACTGGGAGATGAAGCAGCTTGCACAGGATAGAGTAGCATGGAGAGCTGCATCAAACCAGTCTCAGGACTGAAGACAACAACAACAACAACAACAACATGTGACGCACATGCTGTCACCAGTGTCGTATAGAATATATCAGACGTGTTTTCCTGTGGAGGCATCGGTTCACCTACGACCTTTCGATCAAACGTTTTCGGTTCCCATTGGAGAGGCACGTCCTTTCGTCTACTAATCGCACGGTTTTGCGGAGGGGGTCGCAAAACACAGACAGTAAACTTATTACAGTGAACAGAGACGTCAATGAACGAACGGACACATCATAACTTTACGAAAATAAAGAAAGTAAAATTTTCACTCAAAGGTATACTTGATCCAAGGACCTCTCATTCCGCAGCTGCTCACGCTAATCAAATTTTTTTAATTCCACAAAAACAGGAACAAAAATGGCTACAATGAAATGACATAAATAAGGTGACAGATAATTGCAGTCATAAATTACAGCATTCAAAAAATGAGTCTTTAGCAGTAGCACAATTTAGCACCTTCATTGTCACCTTCAACTGGTGGCAGTTCAGCAGTACATTTCCTTCTTCTGCAGCCTGAGGTTCCTCACCATCATTTCCCAGACCCAAATTAATCATTCAGTAAATCCTTGATGTGTGTTCCTTCCAGGGTAAATTACGTGTACAGAAGAGCAGTCCCGAACAGCGACATCGCAAAATACTTCACTGTTTTTGTCAGTTCCAGCCTTCTAAACGCATCCACAAGGGGTCCAAGATCTTCCTATATATCAGACACCAGATGTTTGTCGCCATATTCTTGTATCTGCTGTACTACTGATTTATTTTTCATGTGTGACTTGCAGGTGAGGTTAGGGTCGGGAACGTGACCCAACCAATTCCCTCTCTACTAGGAATCCAGTTCCTAACCTATGCCCATTCTGTTGAAGACAATTTGGAGCATGTTACCATATTTCTTATTGTGATTTTGATATTTAAGTATTTTCTCGAATTCATTTTCCACATACATCTTGTTTCAATATGTTCATCGTTCCCAGTAATGTTAAAAACATAACTTGTATGAAACTTCCTGGCAGATTAAAACTATGTGCCCGACCGAGACTCGAACTTCTGTAAAGTTTGGAAGGTGGGAGACGAGGTACTGGCAGAAGTAAAGCTGTGAGTACTGCGCGTGAGTCGTGTTTCGGTAGCTCAGATGGTAGAGCACTTGCTCGCGAAAGGCAAAGGTCCCGAGTTTCGAGTCCCGGTGGGGCACACAGTTTTAATCTGCCAGGAAGTTTCATATCAGCGCACACTTCGCTGCAGAGTGAATATCTCATTCTGATAACTTGTATATTTGCCCATTAACCAAATCACTGTGTTATTTTTTGCCTGTAGTCGGTACATCACAGGACCACGGCACTCCTGAGCTCAGATCATCCTTGATGTTGTATATATTGTACATGGACTACTCAGTTTGTATATTTTGCTTATTTTTTTCATAGTTCCATACAACTTCTTCCTGTTTTCTCGATTGATCTGTGTTCAGTTTTTCAAGGCCTATGCACTGTGCCAACTTATAGCTAAATCTGAGGGTGGTGTGATTGGGAGGTTCCCTTGTGAGTAAAGGATCTGAAATTTCATAGCTGAGCATTGCAGTGTTTTTGCTTCAAGGCAGTTGACAAGAACAAAGGCAACAGCTCCTTAAGATATGCACTGAAGTTACAAAACTCAGTCCTCACCATTTAATCAACCGGCGCTACATGCGCCATTGGAATTTACTAGTAAACAGGCATCATGGTTCCCACAAAGCTTTCTATCCACTGCGAAACCAGGTGGAAATTTCAGACAGGGGATCAGCACCTTCTTCCACTCCGCGGCGAACTTCTGGTTCCCACAGCACAGAACAACACTTATCCAAGCCGCACCCACCGGACTGAAATCTAGTGTTTTCTTACACGCTCCGCCCGACCTCTGCTTTGAGCCAAGCCACAACTCTGCTTTTCTGGAAAAGAACAAAAGTATCGGCACAGTTCCCGCAACTTCACAAATGCGAGCTCGAAGCCAACTGTCACGAGACGACCTCTTCTATCACTCTTGAAGACTTTGCGCAGCACCTAGCGGAGAGTCAGAACCTGCGCGAAAGCGGTAGCCTCTCTGAAATATATAGGGACCGTCACGTAGTCTTCCACGGAGAGAGCATCGTCTTTCTTCCATGGATTCCCATTTGACTTCACGAAACACCTCCGTAACACACGTGTGCTGATCGAACCCACCGGTTACAAATCTACCAGTCTGCCTTTAATCGGACTTGGTGGTAATCTCAGTCACTTGACCAACTCTCAAGAATTTGTCATACTAACGTTCTATGTGCGGTTTCTCTTATAAATGAATCACCTTTCCATAAAGTACTCACAGTATTCTGAAGGCGACCATTCTCCTTCCTTACTACCGTACTTACGTTCCATTCATATCGCTTTACAACGTTACGCCTAAATATTTAACCGACGTGACCGTTTCAAGCACCACACTATACTGTATTCGAGCATTACGGGATTGTTTCTCCTACTCATCTGCGTTAACTTACAATCATCGATATTCAGAGCAAGCTGCACATTCGTCACACCTAGTAGAAAATTTGTCTAAGTCACTTGCATCCTCCTACAGTCACCCAACGACAGCATCCCCAGGTATACTACAGCATCAGGGGCAAATAGCTGCAGATTAGTGCCTACCCTTGTCCGTCAGATCATTTATTTCATAGAGAATAATAGCAGTTCTGTCACACTTCCCTAGGACACCCCTGACGATACCCCTGTCTCTGACAAACATCCACCGTCGAGGACAACGTGCTGGATTCTATTACTTAAAAAGTCTTTGAGCCACTGACACATGTTGGAATCCATTCCGTATCCGCATACTTTCGTTCACAGTCTTCAGTGTGGCACCATTTCAAACGCTTTCCGGAAATCTAGTAATATGGAATACGCCTGTTGCCGTCCATCCATGGAAAAAAAGAGTTGTAAAGGAAGTAATCGTATGTAAAGTTTGCCAATGTGGTGGCTGAACAGTTGTTACTACCAGCTATTTTATTTCCCGTTTTGATTTTCTCAGTTCACTGTTATTATAATTATTGTTATCAGATGACAAATAATGTAACTGCACTTCCAAAATCCACACATCTAACACAGCTTTAAGTTTGTTTCGACGAATGTCTTTTTATTTGTCTAATATCGTTTATTGTATTAACCGATCCTCTATGATGAATGTAATTTTATTGCTTTATTGTTTTTCTACGTAAACTGTATCATTAAAAATACGCAGCAATTACTTTAAAAATTATTGTTATGAAAGAGTGTGTAATCTCACCTTGGTTTATCAGTCGTTAAAACGATTACGGTACAACTGATTTTCGGCTGAAATCGTTCTACTGGTTGTGGAGACAGACTAATTTGTTGCATACCGCAAAGTCTAGGTTAGGTTGGAGGTGATGTGCCAAATAGAGTTTACGTAACAGATTGATCTTCAGTGTGGCATGTTCTTTACGTTCGTGCCATATTTAATCGATCGATTTCGGCCGACAACCCTTCGTAAGAAAAGCTTGCTACATAACTGTTTGTAGTAGAGCGTGTTATCGAAAGACATAGGTTTCCTGTGCTGCACGCGAAGCAAGACGAAATCTTAGAGAAGACAAAATGAGGCTGCTTTCTGCTCAAGATAAAGACTGACAGTCTAGGATCAGTGTGGCGTAACAAGTACAGTTGTTGGTGTAATATTTTGATATAAAAATGTGTGCAGGAAAGAAGCTTTACACAGTATTACAATATAACCCAACTTAACATAAATCTCACCATCATCGATCACAAAAGGTAAGATCTGTTGTTTGTTTCGTTTTACTTTTGTAACAGGTTTGCGATAAACGTTTTTTTATGAATCAGATAATACACCGCTTAACTAGTTCAACGTGTTTAATTGAATGCAAACTACCCTATTATTCAAGTGAAAATTTGTTTCCTATTGTGTATGAACAAATTTCATTAAAGATGTTTCATTAACAGTATAGAGAAATGCAATGTTAACACTGCTGCTTCACAGCTATGAACTTTAGCGTGCATGGCTTAAGTTGCTAACTCCTGTTATTGTTTTTGATTGATTAAAGCCATAAGGGTCTTTAGTCATGCTTTGTTCTGACGTCTTATTTACCTTCAATAAAGTATAAGGGATCAGTTCCGATACATTTACACTCTACACTCATAGTAACTGGAGTGTTTCTGCTTTCCGAAGTTTAAATAAAAAAACAAAACCACACAAATTTTAAACAGCCTTAGTTTTTGAACACCGAGTTTCTACGCATTTTGAACAACATGAAATTCTCAGGTGGATTGTCTAATGGAAAATTCTGGCTTCTGTCTTGTCCTACGTCTACTGCACTGCCACAAAACTTCACCTGATGTTAGAAGACAATAAGAAGGTAGGAAGTGATATAAAAATTTAACTGCCAGTGTTCAGTGCGTCATTATGTTTTCGGATTCCGTTTGACTTACTAATGATTTACAACTGATGGACAAATCACAGTTTAGACACGCTATAGTTGTTTCATTAATTTAACTTGTTAGATATGTGATACAGTGGGGATAGCTTGTTGTAGGTCACTTTGTATCAATGTAAATTCATTTTAAAGATCTTATTAGGTGATCATACAAATAAAATGAAACTACTAAATTAAACAAAAATAATTCGATAGGTCCAACAGAATAAAAAGTTCAGATAATAATTCGGGCTCATTTGACATAACAAAGAGAATAAAAAAGTTTAAAAACTAATAGAGCCGTTACATACAGAATGTTCGCCTACCTGTTCTTTCCATTGTTCACACGGGCTAACAGTTATATTAACTTTTAAACTGTTTACCGTTAAATGTGTTAAAGGTAATTTTCATTTCTCTTAGTGTCAATGGCTTTGACAAAATTAGAAATAGCTAAAACTGAACACATTTCCAGCATCCGATTGAATCACCATCAAATTCTACATGGAATTCGCAGCTGATTTAGTCAGTTTTTTAACCGCAGCGTACCAAAAATGCCTTGAACAAAAATCTGTACACTGGAGTCGGAAGAGGGCACGTGTCACACCAGTCTAGAAGAAGATCAGCAGATACGTCCACAAAATTGTCGTCCAATATCTTTCATATCCATCTGTTATGAAATCTTTTAACATATTCTGAGCTCAAACATCTCGACGATACTCATGCTGCAAGCAAAATCCAAATCGCGCTTCTCTCACGTGACATCCAGAAAGCCATGGAAGAAGTGAGTCAGGGAGATGCAGACACCTTATAGATGATGGAGTTGTTTATACTCAAGTACTACCTGAAAAAAAGCTGCTCCAATATCGATTCAGGTCTTGATAACGCTTCAAAGTGGTGTACATACTGGTAGCATATTTCAAATGTTCAGAGATTTAAAACTAGGCGCTACAGAAAGCGCAAAGATGTAGTTCCTATGACTACAAAATCGGTGAGTTACAAATAGAATCGGTCTGCTCAGGCGAATACCTGTGTGCAACAACTTGTAGGTCTATGAAGCGGAATGTTCATATAGGCTCAGTCGTAGATAAAGCAGGGAGCAGATTCCAGTTAATTGGTGGGATACTGGGAAAGAGACATCTTGAAAAACACTGTGCGACCCATTTTATAATACTGCTCAAGTGTAGAGGACCCTTACCAGATAATACTAATAGGGGAATACTGCACGTGTACAAAGGACAGCACGAATGGTAACAGTTTTGTCTGACATAGTGAGAGCATATCGAAAATACTAAAAGAACATGAACTGGCAGACGCATGGAGATAGACGCCAACTTGCAGAGAAACTCTTTTAAAGTATTTCAAGAAGCAGCACTAAGTGGTGAATAAAAGAATATTCTACAACCCATTCGTAACACTCCCTTAGGGATCTCAAAGAAAAGATCAAACTCATTACAGTCACACTACAGATTCCTATCAGTCGGTATGATCAAAATCGGCTAAAATTGCTGGACCAAATCTAGGATGTATGACACGCTATTAACATAATATTTCTTTGGAGGAAAATCTGTAGGGAAATCAGTTTAGCCGGCCGCGGTGGCCGTGCGGTTCTCGGCGCGTCAGTCCGGAACCGCGCGACTGCTACGGTCGCAGGTTCGAATCCTGCCTCGGGCATGGATGTGTGTGATGTCCTTAGGTTAGTTAGGTATAAGTAGTTCTAAGTTCTAGGGGACTGATGACCTCAGATGTTAAGTCCCATAATGCTCAGAGCCATTTTTGGGAATCAGTTTGCGCCAGTAGTAACACACATCGAAGTGTATGCTCACGAAGAATGAATGTCATTTGCAGTAGTGGTGTGTGGAATGTACGTATTGTTATCTGCTCCATACTTGATTGTCGTTTAAAGTGACATCTCTCGTTGTGGTGGGAGTTTCGAGAGCTCACCTACAAAGGAGGTGGTATCTGGCGAGAAAAGCAGTAACATAGCAAGGGTAGTAGTGCCAAGTAAATAAAGTGGCACTAGCGACTTTTGCGGCGGGAAACTATACAAAAAAGAAAACTCATTCAAGACAAAAGATCGAAAAATACGCAGATTCTTGCCACAAAAATGTGTAGCACTACTAAAAACTAGCTAAAAAATCAGCTACTGTTCACTTCTGCTCAGAAGTAAGTTAGAATAGTACGAAACTAAACGTCGTAAACAAACTGTGTACAAACTGTGTACTGTGTATTGTAGAGGAAAGCGAAGTTAAATCAGAACATTTATTAATTCATAAAGTAACTGAGGTATTATTCAGTTGAAAAAGTGTTGTATGAGAGGGTTGAAGGCTTGCTCAGTTTGGCCTAATTTATATTGAGAGTTGCCTATTGTCCGGCGTCTAGAGAAGACGTATATTCAGGGAAGACTCGGACATTCATTGCATTTTTGCGGTAAAGTGTAGCAAACTACAACATTTGTCTAACCCAAGTTTGAGTGGATCGCACCTGAGCTGAGTAATTTGTTCGGCGTATTTTTAGGACAAGATTACTTTAGACACATTGCGCCTGAAGTTGAGGAATAAAATTTTGTTTGGTAGGTGAAAAATGATATCTTCGGAAAGTGAATTTCTGTTACATTATTTTCTACGAGGAAAAAGCAACAGACAGAAGTAGTATCCGGACAATTTTATCGCTCGGGATGTTTAAGTGAAGCAAGTGATATGTGTTATTTTTATTTAAAGTAACGAAGCTGAATTTTTAAAGTAGATAGTCACTATGAACATTTTTATGTCTTATTTCTTAATTGTAGGAAGGTAGTTATCTTTTTGCCTCAGACTGATATTTTGATCTGAAATAGAATTTTTTTTTTTCATTTTGATGCTATGTAGGATTACATATTGAAAAGGGCAGAATTAAACTTCGCAATTACGTCAGTTTAATAAGAAAAAAGAAATCATTAAATTTATAAGAACATGTTTTTATGTTTATTAATTAAATATATGATAGTTATTGATAAAAATTAATGTAGGGTAAAGAATATTATGGTTTAAGAGTGGCACAACTTTCATTTAAATATAATTATCAACTTCTATAATAAAAGTCGATCGGATACATTTTTAGGGGGAGAGGTTTACTTTTAAAAAATTGCTACGAATTGAAAATAAAGTCAGATGAGGATCGCTGGTGAGGTATTTTAATGACAAGGTGGCAGCGGCAAGCGTTTCTCTTCCGATCGTGTGACTCAAGCTGAACAATTACGTTTCGCGAATAGTGAACGTGATAATCGATTTTCAAAAGCTCTCAGAATTCTTGTAAGTCAACATAGCAGTGCTTTGTGCTGGACATCGAGTACGTTGACGCTACGTGTTGAATGCTTCAGGAAATTCACAAAAGTGAGGCTAAGTGACCCTTCTGAGTTTTATTTCAAAACTCGGTTCCAGCAACAAAACAGCAAAATTTCAGATTAGGCACCGCTTACTATTTCTGCCCTAATCGGCCGTTCCCGCAAGAATCTTCGCCGTCTTACAAACGTGTTCCGTTGGATCTCTTCACAGCTGTCAGGTTGCCATAACCTGCCTGGTCCTAACCGCCAACTGCATTCCAGGAATGAAACCTGACGGCCTTCTTCAAACCAAGGGGCTTCTATAACGCTAACCGCCATATTGGTGAGCACCAATAATTACCGTTTGTATGACGTTTCATTAAAATTAGTCTGGCCCAAAAATTACTGCTCTACGAAGAAAATGATGATACGTAATTTCTGTCAGCGAATACTTGGGAAATAAGGACGAAAGTCTGGTTTTGTCTTAAAAATTTTGATAATTTCGCTTTCTTGTTTGTTTATCTGTTTGGCACAAATGTTGCAATTGATTTTAACTAGCTTACCGATGAGATAGAGACTACAAACTTTCTAGCTCAGAACTGGATACAATGCAATATTGACACGTTCTCTTGTCTGGAATGTACCGGAGAGTACTTAGTTTCTTGTCTGTCTGTTTGGAATAACAAATTTTGCAGTTGGTTTTAACTAACTTTCCGATGCCATATAGACTTGAAACTTTCAATATATTTAGGAAGTGGATGGCAATGTAATATTAATTCACTTTTGTGTATGGTGGAGGGTAGTTTGTATAATCTTCAACTCACTAATGTTTCGTGGTAAGAACGATTGCTCGTAATCTTGCTGGTGGCTCCAATATCTCAAGTTTTACCTTCGCGGTCTTCTCGCGAGATATTCCATGTAGAAAGCAACATGTTGGCTGTCTCAGGTGAAGATAAACTGAAATAAACCTCAAATTTACCGACATCTGTGTTATAATCTCATCAAAATGTTTGAAACCAAGTGAAAGAATTCACATACAAAACTAAGAAGCAGAAAATAATTATTTAAATAAAAAGCGGACTAAAAAGTGAAATAATTTCTCCTAGCCCCGTTCAGATTCCTAACGTCATACTGGTTCCCGGCCCCATACGGTTGTGGCGAAATTTTACACTTGTGAATTTTTAATGGGTATGACAATACCTGTAAAATTTCAAAAGAGCAGACGTGGGCCGCATGAAATAGATTTGTAAGGAGTGTAAAGAGTAGATGCCGTTGAGAAAAATCACACAAAAGTTCATATCATTTGCAGTGGAATAAATTTTTTGTGACTTAGGTGAACTATTCATGCATCATTTATCTGTTTCATGCGCGCTTTTTAAGTTTTACAAATAATGTCACAGCTGTTAAAAACTGACAAGCCAATTTTTAAGGGCCTTCCTTATGGGATTAGGAATGTGTAGGGGATCAGTAAAAATTGTTTTACGCCTTTTAGTCCGTTTTAAAAACGCTTTACATTAAAAAGCCTTATTTAAATAATTATTTAGTTTTATTTATGACTTAATTTCCTAACAGGACAAATGCAGTGTCGCAGAGTCATATTGCAAGTGGTACTCCCAGTGGCGAGTCGCCTCGCTGAGAAGACGCGGCTTCTGCTGCAGTAACGCCTCCTGTCTCTCCAAACAGCTTCCAGCAGACAGGTTCTGGTAACAAGCCGTCCCGATTGATCACGTAGAGCCCGCTCTGTCATTACCACCCAGGCTGCCTATTATCGTGGCAATAGCTTTCCAATCTTGATGGACAACCATCAGACTCTAATACCCACAAAAAACAGCGTCAGTTCCACCGACTCGGCGTTTCTCATTAAACTGCTTGACGTTCCAGCACTGTCAACGTTTCGTAGCTGCACAATTGCAAATACTTCTGGTCACAATAAGTAGAAACGCAGGTAAATCTTCGACGGTCGCAGTTTTTCCACTTCTTCCCGTGTGGCCGCGTCTCTAGCACTGTAGCGAAGCAATATTTCTCCGTCCTTCGACACTGCTGCCAAAATCCACTTTATCGCTCACTTTTCAGCGTATTGTACGAGTTTTACCTCAAAGACGCGTCAAGAGATTTGACTACCGACAAAAACTGCACGTCCGGTTGCAATGAGAGGTGAAGTATAGCCACAGACATGTTAAGCAGCTTTTGGACAGTGTTACGTCTCCTCCGACGAGACACCAATTGTGGTACACGTTCGAGTCTGTTGTCTTTTGAGAATTCATTTGTTTGGTAAAAATGTGGTCAAATTAAAAGCGTTTATACAATGCACGTCAAAGTTCTTATGATTTTTCACCAAACAGGCACTAAATCATTTGAATCTGACAGTATTATCACGGAAACTCTACACACTTTTCAAAACGTTGACGCCATGATCGCAGGGCCGCTACGAACGCTTCTTCAGGAGTCTGTTTTAACCTTAGGAAAACAGCTGATGCAATAGCGGCACGAGTGAAGAAAGTGAAAGCACGAAGTGCCTTTCATCGTTGGAAAAGGGCCAGAGCAATGGTGAACGAGATCAGGTGAGTGAGGAGCAGGGGAAACCACGTTGAAGCGGTTTCACGAAGAAACTCCTGTGTCGTGTTCGCCCGATGCCCTAGAGCGTTACACGTCTTAAATATGTTTCACACGTGTTTGTGTACGCACTGATAAGACAAAACATTATGACCAGTGCCCACCGCGACGTTGAATGACACCTAGTGGTGTTGCGGTCACGGGACGCGACAGGAAAAGTATGTAAGTGGAGCAGACACGAACGGATGGCCACCCTGTCGAAGATAAGGGTTGCAAATTAGGAAATCTATTGAGGAAAGGCAAGCCCACGTTTCTAGCATTTGTAGACTTAGAGAAAGCTTTTGACAATGTTGACTGGAATACTCTCTTTCAAATTCTGAAGGTGACAGGGGTAAAATACAGGGGGCGAAAGGCTATTTACAATTTGTACAGAAACCAGATGGCAGTTATTAGAGTCGAGGGGCATGAAAGGGAAGCAGTGATTGGGAAGGGAGTGAGACAGGGTTGTAGCCTCTCCCCGATGTTATTCAATCTGTATATTGAGCAAGCAGTAAAGGAAACAAAAGAAAAGTTCGGAGTAGGTATTAAAATCCATGGAGAAGAAATAAAAACTTTGAGGTTCGCTGATGACATTGTAATTCTGTCAGAGACAGCAAAGGACTTGGAAGAGCAGTTGAATGGAATGGACAGTGTCTTGAGAGGAGTATATAAGATGAACATCAACAAAAGCAAAACGAGGATAATGGAATGTAGTCGATTTAAGTTGGGTGATGCTAAGGGAATTAGATAGGAAATGATACACTTAAAGTAGTAAAGGAGTTTTGCTATTTAGGAAGTAAAATAACTGATGATGGTCGAAGTAGAGAGGATATAAAATGTAGACTGGCAATGGCAAGGAAAGCGTTTCTGAAGAAGAGAAATTTGTTAACATCGAATATAGATTTAAGTATCTGGAAGTCGTTTCTGAAAGTATTTGTTTGGAGTGTAGCCATGTATGGAAGTGAAACATGGACGATAACTAGTTTGGGCAAGAAGAGAATAGAAGCTTTCGAAATGTGGTGCTACAGAAGAATGCTGAAGATTAGATGGATAGATCACATAACTAATGAGGAAGTATTGAATAGGATTGGGGAGAAGAGAAGTTTGTGGCACAACTTGACTAAAAGAAACGATCGGTTGGTAGGACATGTTCGGAGGCATCAAGGGATCACCAATTTAGTATTGGAGTGCATCGTGGAGGGTAAAAATCGTAGAGGGAGACCAAGAGATGAATACACTAAGCAGATTCAGAAGGATGTAGGTTGGAGTAGGTACTGGAAGATGAAGCTGGCACAGGATAGAGTGGCTTGGAGAGCTGCATCAAACCAGTCTCAGGACTGAAGACCACAACAACAACAACAACAATTGAGATGAGCGATTTTGACAAAGGGTATATTATTATTACGCAGAGCCTGTGAACGAGTATCTCGAAAACGGTGACCCTGGCGAATGTTCAGATGCTACTGTCGTAAGCATCTACAGAAAGAGGTAGAAGGACAATGAAGCTACCATTAGACGCTAAATGGTTGGACATCCACGATTCTTTCACATTACGTGGGTTCGGAGGTTGTCTGCTGTGTAAAGTAGGATAGAGTGTGATCTGTGGCATCTCTGCCGAAAGAGCACAATGCCGGTGCACGCACAAGTGTTTCTCAGCACACCGTCCACAGTACATTGTTGAACGTGGAGCTCCACAGCAGTCGACAGCTACGTGCTCACACGTTGACCCAACGACATCAGGACCATGGGAATTCGACGGTCGATCAATGGGGACGTGTAGGCTCTTTGTGTGTATCACATTTTAAAGACAAATTTTTAGCAGTAGCATGTAAATCCATTTCTTCTCAATCAGAAGACCCTGTTTAATAAAGCATGAAAGCCAATGGATGTTATCTTGTGCGCGGTCGCATGTGATCGCTGGTGAGACGCAGAAAGGATGTCTAGTCTTTTGTTAATTACTTCTTCTGTTATCTGTTCTGGAATGGAGTCTAGGGAGAGCCTCGCGCGTTACACTGGCCGCTCTAATGTAAACTCTTTAATTTTATAAAAAAGTCACTGCGTACTGTAGGGCGCATACTCGCGCATACTAGTAATTATATAAGGAAATTTCCACTGCGCACGGACGAGATACCGACGTGCGCATAATCAACGTATCACTAGTGATTAATACTGTATTCCCAATGTAAGTAGTATAGTGCACTTCAGTAATTATGATTAACGCTGTCGTGATTTCATTATTAGTTTAATCCATGATCCTAAAATTTCAACATTATATGTAAACTGTATTTTCAGCATTTATCTCATTTTAGCTTAGAAATAACGTGGCCCACGAACCTCCTACTTATGGCGACGAAATTCTCAAAGCATGTGTCCGGTGCCACCTTATCATTGTTGAAATATATTCACTGATTTTTAAACATTTCCATCCATCTCAATTCAGTTCAACAAAAATTATAAAAAAACCAAAACAATATAAATAATCTTATTTACATACGTTGTTGTTGTTGTCTTCAGTCCTGAGACTGGTTTAATGCAGCTCTCCATGACACTCTATCCTGTGCCAGCTTCATCTTCCAGTACCTACTGCAACCTACATCCTTCTGAATCTGCTTAGTGTATTCATCTCTTGGTCTCCCTCTACGATTTTTACCCTCCACGCTGCCCTCCAGCGCTAAATTTATGATCGTTTGATGCCTCAGAACATGTCCTACTAACCGATCCCTTCTTCTAGTCAAGTTGTGCCACAAACATCTCTTCTCCCCAATCCTATTCAATACCTCCGCATTAGTTACGTGCTCTATCCACCTTATCTTCAGCACTCATCTGTAGCACCACATTTCGAAAGCTTCTATTCTCTTCTTGTCCAAACCAGTTATCGTCCATGTTTCACTTCCATACCCTACACTCCAAACAAATACTTTCAGAAACGACTTCCTGATACGTAAATCTATACTCGATGTTAACAAATTTCTCTTCTTCAGAAACGCTTTCCTTGCCATTGCCAGTCTACATTTTATATCCTCTCAACTTCGGCCATCATCAGTTATTTTGCTCCCCAAATAGCAAAACACCTTTACTACTTTAAATGTCTCATTTCCTAATCTAATTCCCTCAGCACCACCCGATTTAATTTGACTACATTCCATTATCCTCGTTTTGTTTTTGTTGATGTTCATCTTATATCCTCCTTTCAAGACACTGTCCATTCCGTTCAACTGCTCTTCCAAGTGCTTTGCCGTCTCTGACGGAATTACAATGTCATCGGCGAACCTCAAAGTTTTTACTTCTTCTCCATGAATTTTAATACCTACTCCGAATTTTTCTTTTGTTTCCTTTACTGCTTGCTCAATATACAGATTGAATAACATCGGGGAGAGGCTACAACGCTGTCTCACTCCTTTCCCAACCACTGCTTCCCTTTCATGCCCCTCGACTCTAATAACTGCCATCTGGTTTCTGTACAAATTGTAAATAGCCTTTCGCTCCCTGTATTTTACCCCTGCCACCTTCAGAATTTGGAAGAGAGTATTCCAGTCAACTTTGTCAAAAGCTTTCTCTAAGTCTACAAATGCTGGAACCGTAGGTTAGCGTTTTCTTAATCTTTCTTCTAAGATAAGTCGTAAGGTCAGTATTGCCTCACATGTTCCAAAATTTCTACGGAATCCAAACTGATCCTCCCCGAGGTCCGCTTCTACCAGTTTTTCCATTCGTCTGTAAAGAATTGGCGTTAGTATTTTGGAGCTGTGACTTATTACATTGATAGTTCGGTAATTTTCACATCTGTCAGCACCTCCTTTCTTTGGGATTGGAATTATTACATTCTTCTTGAAGTCTGAGGTTATTTTGCCTGTTTCATACATCTTGCTCACCAGATGGTAGAGTTTTGTCAGGACTGCCTCTCTCAAGGCCGTCAGTAGTTCTAATGGAATGTTGTCTACTCCGGGGGCCGTGTTTCGACTCAGGTCTTTCAGTGCTCTGTCAAACTCTTCACGCACTGTCTTATCTCCCATTTCGTCTTTATCTACATCCTCTTCCATTTCCATAATATTGTCCTCAAGTACATCGCTCTATATACTCCTTCCACCTTCCTGCCTTCCCTTCTTTGCTTAGAACTGGGTTGCCATCTGAGCTCTTGATATACATACACGTGGTTCTCTTCTCTCCAAAGGTCTCTTTAATTTTCCTGTAGGCAGTATCTATCTTACCCCTAGTGAGATAAGTTTCTACATCCTTACATTTCTCCTCTAGCCATCCCTGCTTAGCCATTTGCACTTCCTGTCAATCTCATTTTTGAGACGTTTGTATTCCTTTTTGCCTGCTTCATTTACTGCATTTTTATATTTTCTCCTTTGACCAATTAAATTCAATATTTCTTCTGTTACCCAAGGATTTCTAGCAGCCCTCGTCTTTTTACCTGCTTCATCCTCTGCTGCCTTCACTACTTCATCCCTCAGAGCTACCCATTCTTCTTCTACTGTGTTTCTTTTCCCCATTCCTGTCAATTGTTCCCTTATGCTCTCCTTGAAACTCTGTACAACCTCTGGTTCTTTCAGCTTATCCAGATCCCATGTCCTTAAATTCCCACCTTTTTGCAGTTTCTTCAGTTTTAACCTAATGGTCATAGCCAATAGATTGTGGTCAGAGTCCACATCTGCCCCTGGAAATGTCCTACAATTTAAAACCTGATTCCTAAATCTCTGTCTTACCATTATATAATCTATCCGATACCTTTTAGTATCTCCAGGATTCTTCCATGTATACAATCTTCTTTTATGATTCTTGAACTAAGTGTTAGCTATGATTAAGTTATGCTCTGTGCAAATTTCTACCAGACGGCTTCCTCTTTCATTTCTTAGCCCCAATCCATAATCACCTACTATGTTTCCTTCTCTCCCTTTACCTACTGACGAATTCCAGTCACCCATGACTCCTAAATTTTCGTCTCCCTTCACTACCTGAATAATTTCTTTTATCTCATCATGCATTTCATCAATTTCTTCGTCATCTGCAGAGCTAGTTGGCATATAAACTTGTACTACTGTAGTAGGTGTGGGCTTCGTATCTATCTTGGCCACAATAATGCGTTCACTATGCTGTTTGCAGTAGCTTACCCGCACTCCTATTTTTTATTCATTATTAAACCTACTTCTGCATTACCCCTATTTGATTTTGTATTTGTAACCCTGTATTCACCTGACCAAATGTCTTGTTCCTCCTGCCACCGAACTTCACTAATAACCACTATATCTATCTTTAACCCATCCATTTCCCTTTTTAAATTTTCTAACCTACCTGCCCGACTAAGGGATCTGACATTCCACCCTCCGATCCGTAGAACGCCAGTTTTCTTTCTCCTGATAACGACGTCCTTCTGAGTAGTCCCCGCCCGGAGATCCGAATGGGGGATTATTTTACCTCCGGAATGTTTTACTCAAGAGGACGCCATTATCATTTAATCATACAGTAAAGCTGCATGCCCTCGGGAAAAATCACGGCTGTAGTTTCCCGCTGCTTTCAGCCGTTCGCAGTGCCAGCACAGCAAGGCCGTTTTGGTTAATGATGCAAGGCCAGATCAGTCAATCATCCAGACTGTTGCCCCTGTAACTACTGAAAAGGCTGCTGCCCCTCTTCAGGAACCACATGTTTGTCTGGCCTCTCAACAGATACTCTTCCGTTGTGGTTGCACCTACGGTACGGCCATCTGTATCGCTGAGGCACGCAAGCCTCCCCACCAACGGCAAGGTCCATGGTTCATATATATATCTTTGCTACACTAGCTTGATGGTCGTCTTCACAACCTGCCGTCATGAGTTGAGCGGCGGCTCGAAACGTACACGCGCCACATACACAGGCTGTTGGGGAGCAGTATTATGGTATGGGAGACATTCTTCTGCGCTTGCATGGGTCCTGTGGTAGTAATCGAAAACACGTTGACAGCTGCGATCGACCTGCATCACTTTATGGTTGATATCTTCCCCGACGGCGATGTCTTCTTTCAGCAGTGTAATTTTCCGTGTCTCACACCTAGAATCATTCTACAGAGGTTTGAGCAGCATTATACTCACGTTGATGTCTCGGCGACCAAATTCGCCTGACATAAATCCTATGGAACTCAGCTGCGTCGTTATCGGACGACACCAACCGTGGCAAAAGAAGATATGAAATTTAAGAAGACTAGCTCCTTCAAATAACTAGGAAGTAATGAGGTATCTTTGAACAGAATTACCTTCTCCATGACAACCGGCATGCATTCAGAAAACATCGATCATAAGAAAACTCTACTCGCACTTCTCTCACATGATCTACTGAAAGCTTCGGATCAAGTCAGTTAGGTAGATGCAGTATTTCTATATTTCCGAAAAGCATTTGACTCAGAACCACTCCTGCACTTATTGTTAAAAATTCGATCATGTGGGGTTTCAAGCGAAAGTTGTGACTGGATTGAGGACTTTTCTGTAGGGAGGACACAGCATATTGTTTTGGATGGAGAATCATCGTCAGATATCGAAGTAACTTCGGATGTGCCCTAGGGAATGATGCTGGGAACTGCTCTGTTCACGTTGTATATTAATGACCAAACGGACAATATTAATAATAGCCTCAGACTTTTTTAGAAGATGCAGTTATAATGAAAAACTGTCTGAAAGAATCTGCGTGATTATTCAGTCAGATCTTGGCAACTTGCTTTAACTGTTCAGAAATGTAAAATTGTGCTCTTCCCAAAACAAAAACGTAGTATCCTATGACTATAATATCAATGTCACAGTTGCAATCGGCCTACTCATACAAATACCTGTGTGTTACACATTATAGGGATGTGAAATGGAATGATCATATAGGTTCAGTTGTGGGTAAGGCAGGAGGTAGGCTTGGGTTTATCGGTAGAATACTGGGAAAGTTCAATCAGTCTACAAAGGAGACTGCTTACATATAACACGTGCGACCCATTCTAGAATAATGCTCACGTTTGTGGGACCCATACCAAAAAGGGCTAACTGGGGATATTGAACAGATACAGAGGACAGCACAAATGGTCACAGGTTGTTTTGGCCCATGGAAGCGTGTTACAGTAATGCCGAAGAAACTGAACTGGCAGACTCTTGAAGGTAGGAGTAAGGTATTCCGAGAATGTGTACTAACAAAGTTTCAACAACAGACTTTAAACGATGAGTCTCTGAATATACTACAGCCCCCTACATAACTTTCCCATAGGAATCGTGAGGACAAGATTAGAATAATTGCATTATGCACATAGGCTTTCAAAAAATCATTTTTCCCTCGCTCCATACTTGAATGAAACGGGAAGATTCTCTAATGACTTTAATAACCTGCCCTCTGCCATGCACTTCGCTGTCGTTTGTAGAGTACGGATGTAGGTGTAGATGTAGAAGTGGCGTCAGTGCGAACAGCAAAATGGAGCAGGAGGAGGAGGCAATGAACAGAATAAAATCTGCAGAGTGTGTCTGTTCTCAATGAACAAGCTATTCAGCAACAAACTATTAACAAAAACATATAAACTCTGCATGTACAAGACAACTGTGCGACCAGTATTAATGTGTAAGACAGTAACGTGGACACTCAGCAAGCAGATGGAAAGGAAAATTATGACCTTCGAAAACAAAATGTTAAGAAAAATCTGTGGACACGTTTCAGAGAAAGGAATCTTTAGAAGAAGGGAAAAAAAACACAGAACTCCAAACGCTATTTAATGAACCAGATGTGACAGCTATTTTAAAGAGCAGAGGAATTGAATGCCTGGACATCTTGTGAGAAGAGAAGGAACAATGGTGAAAGCAGTGCTAGAAGTGAATCAACAAGGTTAAAATGGTTCAAATGGCTCTTAGCACTATGGGACTTAACTGCTGAGGTCATCAGTTCCCTAGAACTTAGAACTACTTAAACCTAACTGACCTAAGGACATCACACACATCCATGCCCGAGGCAGGATTCGAACCTGCGACCGTAGCGGTCGCGCGATTCCAGACTGTAGCACCTAGAACCGCTCGGCCACCCCAGCAGGCAACAAGGTAGGGAACCCCTTGACAGAACACAACTGAGGTGAATTAATGGCGTCAAGAAAGATCTGGAGACACTGGAGGCGCACTAGAACATGGCCAGCGACAGAGACAGATGGAAGACGATATTGACTGAGGTAACGGTCCGACTTCGGTTCGAGTGGCCCACTTACAGTTAGTAACTACTGCAGTACAATAGATTGTACAAGGGAATGATTACAAGAAACTTGGCTCGGGAAAGCACCGGTTTCAAAACGACACCAAACTCTCCGATAGAAACTACACATTTTGTGCACAGTACAAGTTTTACATTCCATTTCGCTCGTTAAAGTTCGCTCACAGAGAAGGGTCAGCGGATATGATTACGCTACTCATGAGAGCTGCGGCAGGCATGGAGCGAAGCGTGCTCACACAGCGTGTAAATTTACTCGTCCGGCCGCCAGCAATAAAGCTGACCCTGCGCCGAGTTTTTGTCGTATTCCTTCCGTCCATAAATGAGGACCACCTCGCTGCAACCCGGATGTCTGCAAGGAGCTAAGCAGGTAATCTCCCTTGTACAACCACCAGCAGGATACAGGCTGTGTCTGTATTCTAGACCTGTTCAGTGAGAACAGCGGACGCAACCACCAATGATGAGCTGACGCTCTTCAAGAGGTGAGACGTTCCTTGTAAAGTGTTAGGTTGGTGCATAACATCGCAGAGTTTTTGTTTTATGTTTTGGTATCACGGTTGCTATGCCTTTGTTTATCGATTTTCAGTTTTTTATTTGTAGTTCACTGTTTCTATCTGAGTTTACATAACGCCATTTTATCATTTGTAGATAGTGAGTGAAGCTATTGTTGCTAGAAAATGGCGTGCCAAGTGAACAAATCGGAACATACGCGACATATTTTTCTGTTTGATTTAAGCAGAGGGGAGATAGCAGCGGAGGTAGCCAGAAATATTTACGCCGTGTATGAAAATAATGTCATTGGACAGAGCAAAGGATCGTTTTGACGTTATTATCTTTCCACGAACAGGAAGACCTTCGGGGTCTGATGCCGATCGTTTGAAAGCATTAATCCAAATGGCTCTGAACACTATGGGACTTAACTTCTGAGGTCATCAGTCACCTAGAACTTAGAACTACTTAAACCTAACTATCCTAAGGACATCACACACATCCATGCCCAAAGCAGGATTCGAACCTGCGACCGTAGCGGTCGCGTAGTTCCAGACTGAAGCGCCTAGAACCGCTCGGTCACACTGGCCGGCGCATTAATCCACAATGATACACGTCAGTGTACACGAGAACTGGCAACCGTCATGAACTATGATTATTCCACCATCGCGCGACATTTGCACGCAATGAGGTAGGTTCAAAAATTGGGTGTGTGGGTATCACATACTCTAAGCCAAAATCACAAAAACCAATGGGTGACCGTATGTGAATTTCTGCTTGGTCATCGTCAAGTGGCTCGTGCACGATATTATCCTGTATTGTCATCGGAATGGTGTCTTTATGGTAACACAAGTCAAAGAAAGGAACTCTTGAGGCCAAACAAAGCAGCAACTCCCCGTACAAAGATATACGCGCATCCACAAAAGATAATGTTATACATCTGGTGGAACAGTGACTGTGTGGTGTACTATGAGTTGTTTCAACGAGGTGTAACTATCATTGACAACAACTGTGACGTCTTGCAGACACAATCCAAGAACAACGACCAGGAAGAGTGCGTGAAGTGATGCTACTCCACGATAACGCCAGCCTGCATTCTCCTTTGTACTGACAGCAAACTCAATACAGGGGTTGGTTAGGAAGTCATTTCACACTCACTTTATTCGCCTAATCTTGCGTCCTCAGAGTTTCACATTTTTCGCTCTCTGTCGAACACCATTCAGGGAACTTCATTTTCGGAAGAAATTGCGTTTCGAGCACGGCTCGACGAGTTGTTCACCTCAAAACCGTGTGATCTCTGTAGCCGCGGAATCAAAAAATTTCTCTAGCGTTGGCAGACTGTTGTAAATTGTGAGGGAGAATATATTAATGATGACTAGAGTCTCTGTTATGGGTGGTGGTTAGTGTTTAAAGTCCCGTCGACAACGAGGTCATTAGAGACGGATCGCAAGCTCGGGTTAGGGAAGGATTGGGAAGGAAATCGGCCGTGCCCTTTCTAAGGAACCATCCCGGCATTTGCCTGAAACGATTTAGGGAAATCACGGAAAACCTAAATCAGGATGGCCGGAGACGGGATTGAACCGTCGTCCTCCCGAATGCGAGTCCATTGTGCTAACCACTGCGCCACATCGCTCGGTCTCTGTTATGGGTGTTGTTGTGTTTATTAAACTTAAGGAAAAACGCTAGGAACATTTACACCAACCCAATATAAGCTATAAGCTGATTGATGATATGAACATTAGAGCGTTACACTAAGAACATTCCTGTTGGTGGTGCTTTCTCTCATTGGTTTACTTAAGAGAAGTGTAGTTCCTGATTGGTATGGGATCGCTGAAGATATACTAAAGTCAGTGAAAGAGACTACGAAATATGAACTGTGGTTCATGTGATGGTCAGTTTGTGTCTCCAACAAGGTTTCTTGGAGTGTATTCCTTCCTGAAGGACTAGGATTATAAAATTACAGAATGAGGGCTACAATCTGAGGGTTTCCCTGTGCTACATAAAGGAATAAAATAGAACCCTGGGAAATGAGTACAGGGAACATCTTCCTCTCACCATTCTCCATGTACTGTGTTATACAGAGTGAAGCAGAACTCCACCGGCAAACTTGAGAGATAGCAGTATAGACCAAAGTAAGCCGCGAGCTCTAAAATGCATACTTTAAGAGCTTTGGCACCCTCCATGAACCATGGGCCTTGCCCGATGGTGGGATGGCTTGTGTGCCTAAGCGATACAGATAGCTGTTCCGCAGTTGCAGCCATAATGGAGGGATATCTGTAGGGAGGCCAGACCAACGTGTGGCTCCTGAAGAGTGGCAGCAACCTTTTCAGTAATTGCAGGGGTAACAGTATGGATGGTTGATTGGCCTGGTCTTGTAACGTTAACCAAAACGGCCTTGTCTTGCTGGCACTGTGAAGGGCTGAAAGCAATTGGACTACTCAGGACATCATCAAAAAATGTGTGTGAAGTCCTGAGAGCAAAACTGCTGAGGTCATTGGTCCGTAGACTTACACATTACTTAAATTAACTTGTGTTAAGAACAACACACTCATGCCCGAGGGAGACTCTAACCTCCGGTGGGGGGTTGGGGTGGGGGGTGGGAGAGGAGGGGGGGGGGGCGCAATCTGTGACATGGCGCCTCAAACAGAGCGGCCACTATCTGCGATAGGACATCATCACAGGAGAAATGAAACTGATGTTCTACGGATCGGAGCGTAGAATGTTACATCCCTTAATCGCTCAGGTAGGTTATAAAGCCTAAAAAGGCAAATGAATAGTCTGAACTTAGATATATTCGCAATTAGCGAAGTTCGGTGGCGGGAGGTACAGGACTTCTGTCAGGTGAACACCGGATTGTAAATATAAAGTCAAATAAGGGAATAAGGGTAATGCGGAGAGGGTTTAATAATTAATATGAAAATAAAAATGCGGCTAAGCTACTATGAACAACAGAGCGAGCGTATTAGAGTAGCCAAGCTAGACACGAAGCTCATATCTACGACAGTAGTACAAGTTTATATGGCGACTAGGTCGTCAGATGATGAAGATATTGAAGAAATGTATGATGAGATAATATATATTATTCAGATTGTCAAGGGAAACGAAAATTAATTGTGATGGGGAAATGGAATTCCACAGAGGAAAAGGAAGCGAAGAAAAAATTGTAGGTGAATATGGACTGGGAGAATGGAATGAAAGAGGTAGCCAGCTGGTAGAATTTTGCACAGAGCGTAATTTAATCACAGCTAACACTTGGTTTAAGAATCTACATATACATCTACATCACTACACTACAATTCACATTCAAGTACTTGGCAGAGGGCTCATTGAACCACAATCATACTATCTCTCTACCATTCCACTCCCGAACAGCGCGCGGGAAAAACGAACACCTAAACCTTTCTGTTCGAGCTCTGATTTCTCTTATTTTATTTTGATGATTATTCCTACCTATGTAGGTTGGGCTCAACAAAATATTTTCGCACTCGGAAGAGAAAGTTGGTGACTGAAATTTTGTAAATAGATCTCGCCGCGACGAAAAACGTCCTTGCTTTAATAACTTCCTTCCCAACTCGGGTATCATATCTGCCACTCTCTCTCCCCTATTACGTGATAATACAAAACGAGCTGCCCTTTTTTGCACCCTTTCGATGTCCTCCGTCAATCCCACCTGGTAAGGATCCCACGCCGCGCAGCAATATTCTAACAGAGGACGAGCGAGTGTAGTGTAAGCTGTCTCTCTAGCGGACTTGTTGCATCTCTAAGTGTCCTGCCAATGAAACGCAACCATTGGCCCGCCTTCTCCCACAATATTATCTATGTGGTCTTTCCAACTGAAGCTGTTCGTGATTTTAACACCCAGGTACTTAGTTGAATTGACAGCCTTGAGAATTGTGCTGTTTACCGAGTAATCGAATTCCAACGGATTTCTTTTGGAACTCATGTGGATCACCTCACACTTTTCGGTATTTAGCGTCAACTGCCACCACAGCAATCTTTTCTAAATCGCTTTGCAACTGATACTGGTCATCGGATGACCTTACTAGACGATAAATTACAGCATCATCTGCGAACAACCTAAGAGAACTTCTCAGATTGTCACCCAGGTCATTTATATAGATCAGGAACAGCAGAGGTCCCAGGACGCTTCCCTGGGGAACACCTGATATCACTTAAGTTTTACTCGATGATTTGCCGTCTAATACTACGAACTGCGACCTTCCTGACAGGAAATCAGTCCACAACTGAGACGATACTCCATGGGCCCGCAGCTTGATTAGAAGTCGCTTGTGAGGAACGGTGTCAAAAGCTTTCCGGAAATCTAGAAATACGGAATCAACCTGAGATCCCCTGTCGATAGCGGCCATCACTTCGTGCGAATAAAGAGCTAGCTGTGTTGCACAAGAACTATGTTTTCTGAAACCATGATGATTACGTATAGATAGATCGTTCCCTTCGAGTTGATTCATAATGTTTGAACACAGTATATGCTCCAAAACCCTACTGCAAACCGACGTCAATGATATATGTCTGTAGTTCGATGGATTACTCCTAATACCCCTCTTAAACACTGGTGCGACCTGCGCAATTTTCCAGTCTGTAGGTACAGATCTGTCGGTGAGCGAGCGGTTGTATATAATTGCTAAGTAGGGAGCTATTGTATCAGCGTAATCGGTATACAATCTGGACCTGAAGACTTGCCCGTGTCAAGCGATTTGAGTTGCTTCGCAACCCCTAAGGTATCTACTTCTAAGAAACTCATGCTAGCAGATGTTCGTGTTTCAAATTCTGGAATATTCCATTCGTCTTCCCTGGTGAAGGAATTTCGGAAAACTGCGTTCAATAACTCCGCTTTAGCGGCACAGTCGTCGGTAACAGTACCATCGGCACTGCGTAGCGAAGGTATTGACTGCGTCTTGCCGCTTGTGTACTTTACATACGACCAGAATTTCTTCGGATTTTCTACCAAATTTCGAGACAATGTTTTGTTGTGGAACCTATTAAAGGCATCTCGCATCGAAGTCCGTGCCAAATTTTGCGCGTCTGTAAATTTTAGCCAATATTCGGGATTTCGCGTTCTTCTGAACTTCGCATGTTTCTTGCGATGCCTCTGCAACAGCGTTCGGACCTGTTTTGTGTACCATGGGGGATCAGTTCCATCTCTTACCAATTTATGAGGTATGAATCTCTCAACTGCTGTTGATACTGTATCTTGGAATTTGAGCCACATCGAGTTTACATTTGCCTAGTTAGTTCGGAAGGAATGGAGATTGTCTCTTAAGAAGGCTTCTAGTGACACTTTATCCGCTTTTTTTAAATAAAATTATTTTGCGTTTGTTTCTGGTGGATTTGGAATAGACGGTATTGAGCGTAGCTACACCGACCTTGTGATCACTAATCCCTGTATCAGTCATGATGCTCTCTATTAGCTCTGGATTGTTTGTGGCTAAGAGGTCAAGTGTGTTTTCGCAACCATTTACAATTCGCATGGGTTCGTGGACTCACTGCTCGAAATAATTTTCGGAGAAAGCTTTTAGGACAATCTCGGAAGATGTTTTTTGCCTACCACCGGTTTTGAACAAGTATTTTTGCCAACATATCGAGGGAAGGTTGAAGTCCCCACCAACTATAATCGTATGAGTGGGGTATTTATTTGTTACGAGACTCAAATTTTCTCTGAACTGTTCAGCAACTATATCATCGGAGTCTGGGGGTCGGTAGAAGGAGCCAATTATTAACTTAGTTCGGCTGTTAAGTATAACCTCAACCCATACCAATTCGCACAGAGTATCTACTTCGACTTCACTACAAGATAAACCACTACTGACAGACACAAACACTCCACCACCAATTCTGCCTAATCTATCTTTCCTGAACACCGTCTGAGACTTCGTAAAAATTTCTGCAGAACTTATTTCAGGCTTTAGCCAGCTTTCTGTACCTATAACGATTTCAGCTTCTGTGCTTTCTATTAGCACTTGTAGCTCAGGGTCTTTCCCGGCACAACTACAACAATTTACAACTACAATTCCGACTGTTCCTTTATCCAAGCACGCCCTGTATTTGCCATGGACCCTTTGAGACTGCAACCCACCCCGTACTTTCCCGACGCCTTCTAACCTAAAAAACTGCCCAGTCCACGCCACACAGCCTCCGCTACCCGTTTAGCCGCCAGCTGAGTGTAATAATGAAAGAAAGTTGTATACCTGAAAGAGCCCTGGAGACACCGGAAGATTTCAGAGATTTCGGAACCACATTTTAAATTCTAAGACACTTCTAGAGGTAGATGTGGAGTTTGACCCAAATTTATTGATTGTGAACTACAGATTAAAACTAAAGAAATTGAAAGATTGAAAGAACCAGAGATTGTCGAGAGTTTCAGAGGGAACATTAGGCAAGAGTTGACTAAAACAAGGAGAAAGAAGTACAATAAAAGACGAATGGATAGCTTTGAGAGGTGAAATTGTGAGGGCAGCAGAGGATCAAATAGGTAAAAAGACAAGGCGTAACAGAAATCCTTGGGTAATACCGGAGATATTGAGTTTAACTGATTAAAAGATAAAATATAGTAATGCAGCAAATGAAGCAGGCCAAAGGGAATGCAGACGTCTAAAAATGAGACTGACAGGAAGTGCAAGATGTCTAAGCAGGAATTGCTAAAGGAGAAATATAAGGATTTAGAAACATATTTTACCTGGGTAGAATATTTTACCTATGGGAAAATTAATGAAGCACTTGGCGAAGAGAGAAGCAGATATATGATCATCAAGAGCTCATACGGAAAACCCATCCTAAAGTAAAGACGGAAAAGCTGAAAGGTGGATCGAGTTTATTGAGAGGTTATACAAGGAAGGTGAAGAATGCAATGTTATAGAAATGAAAGGAGATGTAGATGAGATGGAAGATATGATTCTGTGAGAAGAATGTCACAGAGCACTGAAAGACCTAAGCTGAAACAGTATATTACAATTGTACATTAAAAAAGCAGTAAAGTAAACAAAAGAAAAATTTGGATTAGGAATTTAAGATCAGGGATAAGAAACAAACTTTCAGTTTTGACGATGACATTGTAATTCTGTCAGCGATAACAAAGGATTTGGAAGAATAGTTGAATGGAATGGAGAGTGTCTTCAAAGATGAACATCAACAAAAGCAAAACTACAATAATGGAATGCAGTCAATTAAATCAGCTGATGCTGAGGTAATTAAATTAGGAAACGATACAATTCAACTAATTGATGAGATTTGTTATTTGGGTGGCAAAATAACTGATGATGGCCGAAGGATATAAAATGTAGACTTACAAAAGCAAGAAAAGCGTTTCTGAAGAAAAGGAATGTGTTAACATCGAATATTGATTTAAATGTTAGGAAATCGTTTCTGAAAGTATTGTGTGGAGTGTAGCCATGTGTGGAAGTGGAACACGGATGATAAACAGTTCAGACAACAAGCGAAGTTTTTGAAATGTGGTGTTAAGACTGCTGAAGATTATATCATGAGACTAATGAGGAGGTACTGAACAGAATTCGGGAGAAAGAAATTTGTAATGCAACCGTATTATGAGAAGGGATCAGTTGATAGGGACATTCTCAGACATTAAGGGGTCAAAGGGGCAGTGTTGGAGCTAAGTATGAGTGAAAAGAATTTTGTGGTACAACCAGGCTAGAAGAAGGCATTGGTTGGTAGGACACTCTCCAGGACATAAAGGGATCACTATTTTATGTTGGAGGTAAGTGTGGGTGAAATGCAACTTGTGGTACAAGCTGACCGGTTGGTCGGTTGATAGGACACATTCTGAGATCTCAAAGGCTCACCAATTTAGTGCTAGAGGGAGGTGTGGGAGATAAAAATTACAGAGGGAGATTAAGATATGAATACAGTAACCAGATTCAGAAGTACGTAAGTTGTAGTTATTATTATGAGATGAAAAGGTTTGCATAGAATAGAGTAGCATGGAGAGAGCTGCAGCAAGTCAGTGTTTGCACTGAAGACTATAACAACAACAAGAGCTATGAGCACTGTCTCAATAGAAGAGATGTGTTTCACAGTAATGAATATGCAAAAGTGTTGATGCATCTCAAGGTATGCACCGTAGAGCCATGTTATTGGACATTTGTTTCTTCTTTTGTTCAATATTACCACCTCTCAGAATATGGAAAGCAAAGAGCTTACAGTAGAAGAGATGTGTTTCACAGTAATGAATATGGGAAAGTGTTGATGCATCTCAAGGTATGCACCGTAGAGCCATGTTATTGGACATTTTTTTCTTCTTTTGTTCAATATACCACCTCTCAGAATATGGAAAGCAAAGAGCTTACAGTAGAAGAGATGTGTTTCACAGTAATGAATATGGAAAAGTGTTGATGCATCTCAAGGTATGCACCGTAGAGCCATGTTATTGGACATTTTCTTCTTCTTTTGTTCAATATTACCAAGTCTCAGAATATGGAAAGCAAAGAGCTTACAGTAGAAGAGATGTGTTTCACAGTAATGAATATGGGAAAGTGTTAATGCATCTCAAGGTATGCACCGTAGAGCCATGTTATTGGACATTTTTTTCTTCTTTTGTTCAATATTACCACCTCTCAGACTATGGAAAGCAAAGAGCTCACAGTAGAAGAGATGTGTTTCACAGTAATGAATATGGAAAAGTGTTGATGCATCTCAAGGTATGCACCGTAGAGCCATGTTATTGGACATTTTTTTCTTCTTTTGTTTAATATTACCACCTCTCAGAATATGGAAAGCGAAGAGCTTACAGTAGAAGAGATGTGTTTCACAGTAATGAATATGGAAAAGTGTTGATGCATCTAAAGGTATGCACCGTAGAGCCATGTTATTGGACATTTTTTTCTTCTTTTGTTAAATATTACCACCTCTCAGAATATGGAAAGCAAAGAGCTTACAGTAGAAGAGATGTGTTTCACAGGAATGAGTATGGAAAAGTGTTGATGCATCTCAAGGTATGCACCGTAGAGCCATGTTATTGGACATTTTATTCTTCTTTTGTTCAATATTACCACCTCTCAGAATATGGAAAGCAAAGAGCTTACAGTCGAAGAGATGTGTTTCACAGTAATGAATATGGAAAAGTGTTGATGCATCTCAAGGTATGCACCGTAGACCCATGTTATTGGACATTTTTTTCTCCTTTGGTTCAATATTACCACCTCTCACAATATGGAAAGCAGAGACTTACAGTCGAAGAGATGTGTTTCACAGTAATGAATATGGAAAAGTTTTGATGCATCTCAAGGTATGCACTGTAGAGCCATGTTATTGGACATTATTTTCTTCTTTTGTTCATTATTAAGACCTCTCAGAATATGGAAAGCAAAGAGCTTACAGTAGAAGACATGTGTTTCACAGTAATGAATATGCAATAGTGTTGATGCATCTCAAGGTATGCACTGTAGAGCCATGTTATTGGACATTTTTTTCTTCTTTTGTTCAATATTACCACCTCTCAGAATATGGAAAGCAAAGAGCTTACAGTAGAAGAGATGTGTTTCACAGTAATGAATATGGAAAAGTGTTGATGCATCTCAAGGTATGCACCGTAGAGCCATGTTATTGGACATTGATTCTTCTTTTGTTCATTATTACCACCTCTCAGAATATGGAAAGCAAAGAGCTTACAGTCGAAGAGATGTGTTTCACAGTAATGAATATGGAAAAGTGTTGATGCATCTCAAGGTATGCACCGTAGAGCTATGTTATTGGACATTTTTTTCTTCTTTTGTTCAATATTACCACCTCTCAGAATATGGAAAGCAAAGAGCTTACAGTAGAAGAGATGTGTTTCACAGTAATGAATATGGAAAAGTGTTGATGCATCTCAAGGTATGCACCGTAGAGCCATGTTATTGGACATTGATTCTTCTTTTGTTCATTATTACCACCTCTCAGAATATGGAAAGCAAAGAGCTTACAGTCGAAGAGATGTGTTTCACAGTAATGAATATGGAAAAGTGTTGATGCATCTCAAGGTATGCACCGTAGAGCTATGTTATTGGACATTTGTTTCTTCTTTTGTTCAATATTACCATCTCTCAGAATATGGAAAGCAAAGAGCTTACAGTAGAAGAGATGTGTTTCACAGTAATGAATATGGAAAAGTGTTGATGCATCTTAAGGTATACACCGTAGAGCCATGTCATTGGACATTTTTTTCTTCTTTTGTTCAATATTACCACCTCTCAGAATATGGAAAGCAAAGAGCTTACAGTAGAAGAGATGTGTTTCTCAGTAATGAATAAGGAAAAGTGTTGATGCATCTCAAGGTATGCACCGTAGAGCCATGTTATTGGACATTTTTTTCTTCTTTTGTTCAAGATTACCACCTCTCAGAATTAGGAAAGCAAAGAACTTACAGTCGAAGAGATGTGTTTCACAGTAATGAATATGGAAAAGTGTTGATGCATCTCAAGGTATGCACCGTAGAGCCATATTATTGGAAATTTTTTTCTTCTTTTGTTCAATATTACCACCTCTCAGAATATGGAAAGCAAAGAGCTTACAGTAGAAGAGATGTGTTTCACAGTAATGTATATGGAAAAGTGTTGATGCATCTCAAGGTATGCACCGTAGAGCCATGTTATTGGACATTTTCTTCTTCTTTTGTTCAATATTACCACCTCTCAGAATATGGAAAGCAAAGAGCTTACAGTAGAAGAGACGTGTTTCACAGTAATGAATATGGAAACGTGTTGATGCATCTCAAGGTATGCACGGTAGAGCCATGTTATTGGACATTTTTTTCTTCTTTTGTTCAATATTACCACCTCTCAGAATATGGAAAGCAAAGAGCTTACAGTCGAAGAGATGTGTTTCACAGTAATGAATATGGAAAAGTGTTGATGCATCTCAAGGTATGCACCGTAGAGCCATGTTATTGGACATTTTTTTCTTCTTTTGTTCAATATTACCACCTCTCAGAATATGGAAAGCAAAGAGCTTACAGTAGAAGAGATGTGTTTCACAGTAATGAATATGGAAAACTGTTGATGCATCTCAAGGTATGCACTGTAGAGCCATGTTATTGGACATTTTTTTCTTTTTTGGTTGAATAACACCACCTCTCAGAATATGGAAAGCAAAGAGCTTACAGTCGAAGAGATGTGTTTCACAGTAATGAATATGGAAAAGTGTTGATGTATCTCAAGGTATGTACCGTAGAGCCATGTTATTGGACATTTTTTTCTTCTTTTGTTCAATATTATCACCTCTCAGAATATGGAAAGCAACGAGCTTACAGTAGAAGAGATGTGTTTCACAGTAATGAATATGGAAAAGTGATAATGCATCTCAAGGTATGCACCGTAGAGCCATGTGATTGGACAATTTTTTCTTCTTTTGTTCAATATTACCACCTCTCAGAATATGGAAAGCAAAGAGCTTACAGTAGAAGAGATGTGTTTCACAGTAATGAATATGGAAAAGTGTTGATGCATTTCAAGGTATGCACCGTAGAGCCATGTTATTGGACATTTTTTCTTCTTTTGTTCAATATTACCACCTCTCAGAACATGGAAAGCAAAGAGCTTACAGTCGAAGAGATGTGTTTCACAGTAATGAGTATGGAAAAGTGTTGATGCATCTCAAGGTATGCACCGTAGAGCCATGTTATTGGACTTTTTCCTTCTTTTGTTCAATATTACCACCTCTCAGAATATGGAAAGCAAAGAGCTTACAGTAGAAGAGATGTGTTTCACAGTAATGAATATGGAAAAGTGTTGATGCATCTCAAGGTATGCACCGTAGAGCCATGTTATTGGACATTTTTTTCTTCTTTTGTTCAATATTACCACCTCTCAGAATATGGAAAGAGAAGAGCTTACACTAGAAGAGATGTGTTTCACAGTAATGGATATGGAAAAGTGTTGATGCGTCTCAAGATATGCACCGTAGAGCCATGTTATTGGACATATTTTTCTTCTTTTGTTCAATAATACCACCCCTCAGAATATGGAAAGCAAAGAGCTTACAGTATAAGAGATGTGTTTCACAGTAATGAATATGGGAAGTGTTGATGCATCTCAAGGTATGCACCGTAGAGCCATGTTATTGGACATTTTTTCCTTCTTTTGTTCAATATTACCACTGCTCAGAATATGGAAAGCAAAGAGCTTACAATAGGAGAGATGTGTTTCACATTAATGAATATGGAAAAGTGTTGATGCATCTCAAGGTATGCACCGTAGAGCCATGTTACTGGACTTTTTTTCTGTTTTGTAAAATATTACCACCTCTCAGAATATGGAAAGCAGAGAGCTTACAGTAGAAGAGATATTTCACAGTAATGAATATGGAAAAGTGTTGATGCATCTCAAGGTATGCACCGTAGAGCCATGTTATTGGACATTTTTTTCTTCTTTTGTTCAATATTACCACCTCTCAGAATATGGAAAGCGAAGAGCTTACATTAGAAGAGATGTGTTTCACAGTAATGAATATGGAAAAGTGTTGATGCATCTCAAGGTATGCACTGTAGAGCCATGTTATTGGACAATTTTTTCTTCTTTTGTTCAATATTACCACCTCTCAGAATATGGAAAGCAAAGAGCTTACAGTCGAAGAGATGTGTTTCACAGTTATGAATATGGAAAAGTGTTGATGCATCTCAAGGTATGCACCATAGAGCCATGTTATTGGACATTTTTTTTCTTCTTTTGTTCAATATTTCCACCTCTCAGAATATAGAAAGCAGAGAGCTTACAATAGAAGAGATGTGTTCCACAGTAATGAATATGGAAAAGAGTTGATGCATCTCAAGGTATGCACCGTAGAGCCATGTTATTGGATATTTCTTTCTTCTTTTGTTCAATATTGCCACCTCTCAGAATATGGAAAGCAAAGAGCTTACAGTAGAAGAGATTTGTTTCACAGTAATGAATATGGAAAAGTGTTGATGCATCTCAAGGTATGCACCGTAGAGACATGTTATTGGACAATTTTTTCTTCTTTTGTTGAATATTACCACCTCTCAGAATATGGAAAGCAAAGAGGTTACAGTCGAAGAGATGTGTTTCACAGTAATGAGTATGGAAAAGTGTTGATGCATCTCAAGGTATGCACCGTAGATCCATGTTATTGGACATTTTTTCCTTCTTTTGTACAATATTACCGCCTCTCAGAATATGGAAATCAACGAGCTTACAGTAGAAGAGATGTGTTGCACAGTAATGAATATGGAAAAGTGTTGATGCATCTCAAGGTATGCACCGTAGAGCCATGTTATTGGACATTTTTTTCTTCTCAGAATATGGAAATCAACGAGCTTACAGTAGAAGAGATGTGTTGCACAGTAATGAATATGGAAAAGTGTTGATGCATCTCAAGGTATGCACCGTAGAGCCATGTTATTGGACATTTTTTCTTCTTTTGTTCAATATTACCACCTCTCAGAATATGGAAAGCAAAGAGCTTACAGTAGAAGAGATGTGTTTCACAGTTATGAATATGGAAAAGTGTTGATGCATCTCAAGGTATGCACCATAGAGCCATGTTATTGGACATTTTTTTCTTCTTTTGTTCAATATTACCACCTCTCAGAATATGGAAAGCAAAGAGCTTACAATAGAAGAGATGTGTTCCACAGTAATGAATATGGAAAAGAGTTGATGCATCTCAAGGTATGCACCGTAGAGCCATGTTATTGGATATTTTTTTCTTCTTTTGTTCAATATTGCCACCTCTCAGAATATGGAAAGCAAAGAGCTTACAGTAGAAGAGATGTGTTTCACAGTAATGAATATGGAAAAGTGTTGATACATTTCAAGGTATGCACCGTAGAGACATGTTATTGGACAATTTTTTCTTCTTTTGTTGAATATTACCACCTCTCAGAAAATGGAAAGCAAAGAGCTTACAGTAGAAGAGATGTGTTTCACAGTAATGAGTATGGAAAAGTGTTGATGCATCTCAAGGTATGCACCGTAGAGCCATGTTATTGGACATTTTTTCCTTCTTTTGTTCAATATTACCACCTCTCAGAATATGGAAAGCAAAGAGCTTACAGTAGAAGAGATGTGTTGCACAGTAATGAATATGGAAATGTGTTGATGCATCTCAAGGTATGCACCGTAGAGCCATGTTATTGACATTTTTTTCTTCTTTTGTTCAATATTACCACCTCTCAGAATATGGAAATCAACGAGCTTACAGTAGAAGAGATGTGTTGCACAGTAATGAATATGGAAAAGTGTTGATGCATCCCAAGGTATGCACCGTAGAGCCATGTTATTGGACATTTTTTTCTTCTTTTGTTCAATATTACCACCTCTCAGAATATGGAAAGCAAAGAGCTTACAGTCGAAGAGATGTGTTTCACAGTAATGAATATGGGAAAGTGTTGATGCATCTCAAGGTATGCACCATAGAGCCATGTTATTGGACATTTTTTTCTTCTTTTGTTCAATATTACCACCTCTCAGAGTATGGAAAGCAAAGTGCTTACAGTAGAAGAGATGTGTTTCACAGTAATGAATATGGGAAAGTGTTGATGCATCTCAAGGTATGCACCGTAGAGCCATGTTATTGGACATTTTTTCTTCTTTTGTTCAATATTACCACCACTCAGAATATGGAAAGCAAAGAGCTTACAATAGGAGAGATGTGTTTCACAGTAATGAATATGGAAAAGTGTTGATGCATCTCAAGGTATGCACCGTAGAGACATGTTATTGGACATTTTTTTCTTCTTTTGTTCTAATTTACCACCTCTCAGAATATGGAAAGCGAAGAGCTTACAGTAGAAGAGATGTGTTTCACAGTAATGAATATGGAAAAGTGTTGATGCATCTCAATGTATGCACCGTAGAGCCATGTTATTGGACATTTTTTTCTTCTTTTGTTCAATATTACCGCCTCTCAGAATATGGAAAGCAAAGAGCTTACAGTCGAAGAGATGTGTTTCACAGTAATGAATATGGAAAAGTGTTGATGCATCTCAAGGTATGCACCGTAGAGCCGTGTTATTGGACATTTTTTTCTTCTTTTGTTCAATATTACCGACTCTCAGAATATGGAAGGCAAGGAGCTTACAGTAGAAGAGATGTGTTTTACAGTAATGAATATGGAAAAGTGTTGATGCATCTCAAGGTATGCACCGTAGAGCCATGTTATTGGACATTTTTTTCTTCTTTTGTTCAATATTACCACCTCTCAGAATATGGAAAGCAAAGAGCTTACAGTCGAAGAGTTGTGTTTCACAGTAATGGATATGGAAAAGTGTTGATGCATCTCAAGGTATGCACCGTAGATCCATGTTATTGGACAATTTTTTCTCCTTTTGTTCAATATTACCATCTCTCAGAATATGGAAAGCAAAGAGCTTACAGTAGAAGAGATGTGTTTCACAGTAATGAATATGGAAAACTGTTGATGCATCTCAAGGTATGCACCGTAGAGCCATGTTATTGGACATTTTTTTCTTCTTTTGTTCAATATTACCACCTCTCAGAATATAGAAAGGAAAGAGCTTACAGTAGAAGAGATGTGTTTCACAGTAATGAATATGGAAAAGTGTTGATGTATCTCAAGGTATGCACCGTAGAGCCATGTTATTGGACATTTTTTTCTTCTTTTGTTCAATATTACCACCTCTCAGAATATGGAAAGCAAAGAGCTTACAGTAGAAGAGATGTGTTTCACAGTAATGAATATGGAAAAGTGTTGATGCATCTCAAGGTATGCACTGTAGAGCGATGTTATTGGACATTTTTTTCTTCTTTTGTTCAATATTACTACCTCTCAGAATATGGTAAGCAAAGAGCTTACAGTAGAAGAGATGTGTTTCACAGTAATGAATATGGAAAAGTGTTGATGCATCTCAAGGTACGCACCGTAGAGCCATGTTATTGGACATTTTCTTCTTCTTTTGTTCAATATTACCACCTCTCAGAATATGGAAAGCAAAGAGCTTACAGTAGAAGAGATGTGTTTCACAGTAATGAATATGGAAAAGTGCTGATGCATCTCAAGGAATGCACGGTAGAGCGATGTTATTGGACATTTTTTTCTTCTTTTGTTCAATATTACCACATCTCAGAATATGGAAAGCGAAGAGCTTACAGTAGAAGAGATGTGTTTCACAGTAATGAATATGGAAAAGTGTTGATGCATTTCAAGGTATGCACCGTAGAGCCATGTTATTGGACATTTTTTTCTTTTTTTGTTCAATATTACCACCTCTCAGAATATGGAAAGCAAAGAGCTTACAGTAGAAGAGATGTGTTTCACAGTAATGAATATGGAAAATTGTTGATGCATCTCAAGGTATGCACCGTAGAGCCATGTTATTGGACATCTTTTTCTTCTTTTTTTCAATATTACCACCTCTCAGAATATGGAAAGCAAAGAGCTTACAGTAGAAGAGATGTGTTTCACAGTAATGAATATGGAAAAATGTTGATGCATCTCAAGATATGCACCGTAGAGCCATGTTATTGGACAATTTTTTCTTCTTTTGTTCAATATTACCACCTCTCAGAATATGGAAAGCGAAGAGCTTACAGTAGAAGAGATGTGTTTCACAGTAATGAATATGGAAAAGTGTTGATGCATCTCAAGGTATGCACCGTAGAGCCATGTTACTGGACATTTTTTTCTTCTTTTGTTCAATATTACCACCGCTCAGAATATGGAAAGCAAAGAGCTTACAGTAGATGAGATGTGTTTCACAGTAATGAATATGGAAAAAAGTTGATGCATCTCAAGGTATGGACCGTAGAGCCATGTTATTGGACCATTTTTTCTTCTTTTTTTCAATATTACCACCTCTCAGAATATGGAAAGCAAAGAGCTTACAGTAGAAGAGATGTGTTTCACAGTAATGAATATGGAAAAGTGTTGATGCATCTCAAGGTATGCACCGTAGAGACATGTTATTGGACATTTTTTTCTTCTTTTGTTCTATATTACCACCTCTCAGAATATGGAAAGCGAAGAGCTTACAGTAGAAGAGATGTGTTTCACAGTAATGAATATGGAAAAGTGTTGATGCATCTCAAGGTATGCACCGTAGAGCCATGTTATTGGACAATTTTTTCTTCTTTTGTTCAATATTACCACCTCCCAGAATATGGAAAGCAAAGAGCTTACAGTCGAAGAGATGTGTTTCACAGTAATGAATATGGAAAAGTGTTGATGCATCTCAAGGTATGCACCGCAGAGCCATGTTATTGGACATTTTTTTCTTCTTTTGTTCAATATTACTACCTCTCAGAATATGGAACGCTAAGAGCTTACAATAGAAGAGATGTGTTTCACAGTAATGAATAAGGAAAAGAGTTGATGCATCTCAAGGTATGCACCGTAGAGCCATGTTATTGGACATTTTTTTCTTCTTCTGTTCAATATTACCACCGCTCAGAATATGGAAAGCAAAGAGCTTACAGTAGAAGAGATGTGTTTCACAGTAATGAATATGGAAAAGTGTTGATGCATCTCAAGGTATGCACCGTAGAGCCATGTTATTGGACATTTTTTTCATCTTTTGTTCAATATTACCACCTCTCAGAATATGGAAAGCAAAGAGCTTACAGTCAAAGAGATGTGTTTCACAGTAATGAATATGGAAAAGTGTTGATGCATCTCAAGGTATGCACCGTAGAGCCATGTTATTGGACATTTTTTTCTTCTTTTGTTCAATATTACCGCCTCTCAGAATATGGAAAGCAAAGAGCTTACAGTAGAAGAGATGTGTTTCACAGTAATGAATATGGAAAAGTGTTGATGCATCTCAAGGTATGCACCGTAGAGCCATGTTTTTGGACATTTTTTTCTTCTTTTGTTCAATATTACCAACTCTCAGAATATGGAAGGCAAGGAGCTTACAGTAGGAGAGATGTGTTTTACAGTAATGAATATGGAAAAGTGTTGATGCATCTCAAGGTATGCACCGTAGAGCCATGTTATTGGACATTTTTTTCTTCTTTTGTTCAATATTACCACCTCTCAGAATATGGAAAGCAAAGAGCTTACAGTCGAAGAGTTGTGTTTCACAGTAATGGATATGGAAAAGTGTTGATGCATCTCAAGGTATGCACCGTAGATCCATGTTATTGGACAATTTTTTCTCCTTTTGTTCAATATTACCATCTCTCAGAATATGGAAAGCAAAGAGTTTACGCTAGAAGAGATGTGTTTCACAGTAATGAATATGGAAAAGTGTTGATGCATCTCAAAGTATGCACCGTAGAGCCATGTTATTGGACATTTTCTTCTTCTTTTGTTCAATATTACCACCTCTCAGAATATGGAAAGCAAAGAGCTTACAGTAGAAGAGATGTGTTTCAGAGTAATGAATATGGAAAACTGTTGATGCATGTCAAGGTATGCACCGTAGAGCCATGTTATTGGACATTTTTTCTTCTTTTGTTCAATATTACCACCTCTCAGAATATAGAAAGCAAAGAGCTTACAGTAGAAGAGATGTGTTTCACAGTAATGAATATGGAAAAGTGTTGATGTATCTCAAGGTATGCACCGTAGAGCCATGTTATTGGACATTTTTTTCTTCTTTTGTTCAATATTACCTGCTCTCAGAATATGGAAAGCAAAGAGGTTACAGTCGAAGAGATGTGTTTCACAGTAATGAATATGGAAAAGTGTTGATGCATCTCAAGGTATGCACTGTAGAGCGATGTTATTGGACATTTTTTTCTTCTTTTGTTCAATATTACCACCTCTCAGAATATGGTAAGCAAAGAGCTTACAGTAGAAGAGATGTGTTTCACAGTAATGAATATGGAAAAGTGTTGATGCATCTCAAGGTATGCAGCGTAGAGCCATGTTATTGGACAATTTCTTCTTCTTTTGTTCAATATTACCACCTCTCAGAATATGGAAAGCAAAGAGCTTACAGTAGAAGAGATGTGTTTCACAGTAATGAATATGGAAAAATGTTGATTCATTTCAAGGTATGCACCGTAGAGCCATGTTATTGGACATTTTTTTCTTCTTTTGTTCAATATTACCACCTCTCAGAATATGGAAAGCAAAGAGCTTACAGTAGAAGAGATGTGTTTCACAGTAATGAATATGGAAAAGTGTTGATGCATCTCAAGGTATGCACCGTAGAGCAATGTTATTGGACATCTTTTTCTTCTTTTTTTCAATATTACCACCTCTCAGAATATGGAAAGCAAAGAGCTTACGGTAGAAGAGATGTGTTTCACAGTAATGAATATGGAAAAATGTTGATGCATCTCAAGATATGCACCGTAGAGCCATGTTATTGGACAATTTTTTCTTCTGTTGTTCAATATTACCACCTCTCAGAATATGGAAAGCGAAGAGCTTACAGTAGAAGAGATGTGTTTCACAGTAATGAATATGGAAAAGTGTTGATGCATCTCAAGGTATGCACCGTAGAGCCATGTTATTGGACATTTTCTCCTTCTTTTGTTCAATATTACCACCTCTCAGAATATGGAGAGCAAAGAGCTTACAGTAGAAGAGATGTGTTTCACAGTAATGAATATGGAAAAGTGTTGATGCATCTCAAAGTATGCACCGTAGAGCCATGTTATTGGACATTTCCTTCTTCTTTTGTTCAATATTACCACCTCTCAGAATATGGAAAGCAAAGAGCTTACAGTAGAAGAGATGTTTTTCACAGTAATGAATATGGAAAAGTGTTGATGCATCTCAAGGTATGCACCATTGAGCCATGTTATTGGACATTTTCTTCTTCTTTTGTTCAATATTACCACCTCTCTGAATATGGAAAGTAAAGAGCTTACAGTAGAAGAGATGTGTTTCACAGTAATGAATATGGAAAATAGTTGATGCATCTCAAGGTATGCACCGCAGAGCCATGTTATTGGACATTTTTTTCTTCTTTTGTTCAATATTACCACCTCTCAGAATATGGAAAGCAAAGAGCTTACAGTCGAAGAGATGTGTTTCACAGTAATGAATATGGAAAAGTGGTGATGCATCTCAAGGTATGCACCGTAGAGCCATGTTATTGGACATTTTTTTCTTCTTTTGTTCAATATTACCACCTCTCAGAATATGGAAAGCAAAGAGCTTACAGTAGAAGAGATATGTTTCACAGTAATGAATATGGAAAAGTGTTGATGCATCTCAAGGTATACACCGTAGAGCCATGTTATTGGACATTTTTTCTTCTTTTGTTCAATATTACCACCTCTCAGAGTATGGAAAGCAAAGAGCTTACAGTCGAAGAGATGTGTTTCACAGTAATGAATATGGAAAAGTGTTGATGCATCTCAAGGTATGCACCGTAGAGCCATGTTATTGGACATTTTTTTCTTCTTTTGTTCAATATTTCCACCTCTCAGAATATGGAAAGCAATGAGCTTACAGTAGAAGAGATATGTTTCACAGTAATGAATATGGAAAAGTGTTGATGCATCTCAAGGTATGCACCGTAGAGCCATGTTGTTGGACATTTTTTTCTTCTTTTGTTGACTATTACCACCTCTCAGAATATGGAAATCAAAGAGCTTACAGTAGAAGAGATATGTTTCACAGTAATGAATATGGAAAAGTGTTGATGCATCTCAAGGTATGCACCGTAGAGCCATGTTGTTGGACATTTTTTTCTTCTTTTGTTCAATATTACCACCTCTCAGAATATGGAAAGCAAAGAGCTTACAGTCGAAGAGTTGTGTTTCACAGTAATGGATATGGAAAAGTGTTGATGCATCTCAAGGTATGCACCGTAGATCCATGTTATTGGACAATTTTTTCTCCTTTTGTTCAATATTACCATCTCTCAGAATATGGAAAGCAAAGAGTTTACGGTAGAAGAGATGTGTTTCACAGTAATGAATATGGAAAAGTGTTGATGCATCTCAAAGTATGCACCGTAGAGCCATGTTATTGGACATTTTTTTCTTCTTTTGTTCAATATTACCACCGCTCAAAATATGGAAAGCAAAGAGCTTACAGTAGAGTAGATGTGTTTCACAGTAATGAATATGGAAAAGTGTTGATGCATCTCAAGGTATAGACCGTAGAGCCATGTTATTGGACATTTTTTTCTTCTTTTTTTCAATATTACCACCTCTCAGAATATGGAAAGCAAAGAGCTTACAGTAGAAGAGATGTGTTTCACAGTAATGAATATGGAAAAGTGTTGATGCATTTCAAGGTATGCACCGTAGAGCCATGTTATTGGACATTTTTTTCTTCTTTTGTTCAATATTACCACCTCTCAGAATATGGAAAGCAAAGAGCTTACAGTCGAAGAGATGTGTTTCACAGTAATGAGTATGGAAAAGTGTTGATGCATCTCAAGGTATGCACCGTAGAGCCATGTTATTGGACATTTTTTCCTTCTTTTGTTCAATATTACCACCTCTCAGAATATGGAAAGCAAAGAGCTTACAGTAGAAGAGATGTGTTTCACAGTAATGAATATGGAAAGGTGTTGATGCATCTCAAGGTATGCACCGTAGAGCCATGTTATTGGACATTTCCTTCTTCTTTTGTTCAATATTACCACCTCTCAGAATATGGAAAGCAAAGAGCTTACAGTAGAAGAGATGTTTTTCACAGTAATGAATATGGAAAAGTGTTGATGCATCTCAAGGTATGGACCGTAGAGCCATGTTATTGGACATTTTTTTCTTCTTTTTTTCAATATTACCACCTCTCAGAATATGGAAAGCAAAGAGCTTACAGTAGAAGAGATGTGTTTCACAGTAATGAATATGGAAAATAGTTGATGCATCTCAAGGTATGCACCGCAGAGCCATGTTATTGGACATTTTTTTCTTCTTTTGTTCAGTATTACCACCTCTCAGAATATGGAAAGCAAAGAGCTTACAGTCGAAGAGATGTGTTTCACAGTAATGAATATGGAAAAGTGTTGATGCATCTCAAGGTATGCACCGTAGAGCCATGTTATTGGACATTTTTTTCTTCTTTTGTTCAATATTACCACCTCTCAGAATATGGAAAGCAAAGAGCTTACAGTAGAAGGGATATGTTTCACAGTAATGAATATGGAAAAGTGTTGATGCATCTCAAGGTATACACCGTAGAGCCATGTTATTGGACATTTTTTCTTCTTTTGTTCAATATTACCACCTCTCAGAGTATGGAAAGCAAAGAGCTTACAGTCGAAGAGATGTGTTTCACAGTAATGAATATGGAAAAGTGTTGATGCATCTCAAGGTATGCACCGTAGAGCCATGTTATTGGACATTTTTTTCTTCTTTTGTTCAATATTTCCACCTCTCAGAATATGGAAAGCAATGAGCTTACAGTAGAAGAGATATGTTTCACAGTAATGAATATGGAAAAGTGTTGATGCATCTCAAGGTATGCACCGTAGAGCCATGTTGTTGGACATTTTTTTCTTCTTTTGTTCAATATTACCACCTCTCAGAGTATGGAAAGCAAAGAGCTTACAGTAGAAGAGATGTGTTTCACAGTAATGAATATGGAAAAGTGTTGATGCATCTCAAGGTATGCACCGTACAGCCATGTTATTGGACATTTTTTTCTTCTTTTGTTGACTATTACCACCTCTCAGAATATGGAAATCAAAGAGCTTACAGTAGAAGAGATATGTTTCACAGTAATGAATATGGAAAAGTGTTGATGCATCTCAAGGTATGCACCGTAGAGCCATGTTGTTGGACATTTTTTTCTTCTTTTGTTCAATATTACCACCTCTCAGAATATGGAAAGCAAAGAGCTTACAGTCGAAGAGTTGTGTTTCACAGTAATGGATATGGAAAAGTGTTGATGCATCTCAAGGTATGCACCGTAGATCCATGTTATTGGACAATTTTTTCTCCTTTTGTTCAATATTACCATCTCTCAGAATATGGAAAGCAAAGAGGTTACAGTCGAAGAGATGTGTTTCACAGTAATGAATATGGAAAAGTGTTGATGCATCTCAAGGTATGCACTGTAGAGCGATGTTATTGGACATTTTTTTCTTCTTTTGTTCAATATTACCACCTCTCAGAATATGGTAAGCAAAGAGCTTACAGTAGAATAGATGTGTTTCACAGTAATGAATATGGAAAAGTGTTGATGCATCTCAAGGTATGCACCGTAGAGCCATGTTATTGGACATTTTGTTCTTCTTTTGTTCAATATTACCACCTCTCAGAATATGGAAAGCAAAGAGCTTACAGTAGAAGAGATGTGTTTCACAGTAATGAATATGGAAAAATGTTGATTCATTTCAAGGTATGCACCGTAGAGCCATGTTATTGGACATTTTTTTCTTCTTTTGTTCAATATTACCGCCTCCCAGAATATGGAAAGCAAAGAGCTTACAGTAGAAGAGATGTGTTTCACAGTAATGAATATGGAAAAGTGTTGATGCATCTCAAGGTATGCACCGTAGAGCAATGTTATTGGACATCTTTTTCTTCTGTTTTTCAATATTACCACCTCTCAGAATATGGAAAGCAAAGAGCTTACGGTAGAAGAGATGTGTTTCACAGTAATGAATATGGAAAAATGTTGATGCATCTCAAGATATGCACCGTAGAGCCATGTTATTGGACAATTTTTTCTTCTTTTGTTCAATATTACCACCTCTCAGAATATGGAAAGCGAAGAGCTTACAGTAGAAGAGATGTGTTTCACAGTAATGAATATGGAAAAGTGTTGATGCATCTCAAGGTATGCACCGTAGAGCCATGTTATTGGACATTTTCTCCTTCTTTTGTTCAATATTACCACCTCTCAGAATATGGAGAGCAAAGAGCTTACAGTAGAAGAGATGTGTTTCACAGTAATGAATATGGAAAAGTGTTGATGCATCTCAAAGTATGCACCGTAGAGCCATGTTATTGGACATTTCCTTCTTCTTTTGTTCAATATTACCACCTCTCAGAATATGGAAAGCAAAGAGCTTACAGTAGAAGAGATGTTTTTCACAGTAATGAATATGGAAAAGTGTTGATGCATCTCAAGGTATGCACCATTGAGCCATGTTATTGGACATTTTCTTCTTCTTTTGTTCAATATTACCACCTCTCTGAATATGGAAAGTAAAGAGCTTACAGTAGAAGAGATGTGTTTCACAGTAATGAATATGGAAAATAGTTGATGCATCTCAAGGTATGCACCGCAGAGCCATGTTATTGGACATTTTTTTCTTCTTTTTTTCAGTATTACCACCTCTCAGAATATGGAAAGCAAAGAGCTTACAGTCGAAGAGATGTGTTTCACAGTAATGAGTATGGAAAAGTGTTGATGCATCTCAAGGTATGCACCGTAGAGCCATGTTATTGGACATTTTTTTCTTCTTTTGTTCAATATTACCACCTCTCAGAATATGGAAAGCAAAGAGCTTACAGTAGAAGAGATATGTTTCACAGTAATGAATATGGAAAAGTGTTGATGCATCTCAAGGTATACACCGTAGAGCCATGTTATTGGACATTTTTTCTTCTTTTGTTCAATATTACCACCTCTCAGAGTATGGAAAGCAAAGAGCTTACAGTCGAAGAGATGTGTTTCACAGTAATGAATATGGAAAAGTGTTGATGCATCTCAAGGTATGCACCGTAGAGCCATGTTATTGGACATTTTTTTCTTCTTTTGTTCAATATTTCCACCTCTCAGAATATGGAAAGCAATGAGCTTACAGTAGAAGAGATATGTTTCACAGTAATGAATATGGAAAAGTGTTGATGCATCTCAAGGTATGCACCGTAGAGCCATGTTGTTGGACATTTTTTTCTTCTTTTGTTCAATATTACCACCTCTCAGAGTATGGAAAGCAAAGAGCTTACAGTCGAAGAGATGTGTTTCACAGTAATGAATATGGAAAAGTGTTGATGCATCTCAAGGTATGCACCGTACAGCCATGTTATTGGACATTTTTTTCTTCTTTTGTTGACTATTACCACCTCTCAGAATATGGAAATCAAAGAGCTTACAGTAGAAGAGATATGTTTCACAGTAATGAATATGGAAAAGTGTTGATGCATCTCAAGGTATGCACCGTAGAGCCATGTTGTTGGACATTTTTTTCTTCTTTTGTTCAATATTACCACCTCTCAGAATATGGAAAGCAAAGAGCTTACAGTCGAAGAGTTGTGTTTCACAGTAATGGATATGGAAAAGTGTTGATGCATCTCAAGGTATGCACCGTAGATCCATGTTATTGGACAATTTTTTCTCCTTTTGTTCAATATTACCATCTCTCAGAATATGGAAAGCAAAGAGGTTACAGTCGAAGAGATGTGTTTCACAGTAATGAATATGGAAAAGTGTTGATGCATCTCAAGGTATGCACTGTAGAGCGATGTTATTGGACATTTTTTTCTTCTTTTGTTCAATATTACCACCTCTCAGAATATGGTAAGCAAAGAGCTTACAGTAGAATAGATGTGTTTCACAGTAATGAATATGGAAAAGTGTTGATGCATCTCAAGGTATGCACCGTAGAGCCATGTTATTGGACATTTTCTTCTTCTTTTGTTCAATATTACCGCCTCTCAGAATATGGAAAGCAAAGAGCTTACAGTAGAAGAGATGTGTTTCACAGTAATGAATATGGAAAATAGTTGATGCATCTCAAGGTACGCACCGCAGAGCCATGTTATTGGACATTTTTTTCTTCTTTTGTTCAGTATTACCACCTCTCAGAATATGGAAAGCAAAGAGCTTACAGTCGAAGAGATGTGTTTCACAGTAATGAATATGGAAAAGTGTTGATGCATCTCAAGGTATGCACCGTAGAGCCATGTTATTGGACATTTTTTTCTTCTTTTGTTCAATATTACCACCTCTCAGAATATGGAAAGCAAAGAGCTTACAGTAGAAGAGATATGTTTCACAGTAATGAATATGGAAAAGTGTTGATGCATCTCAAGGTATACACCGTAGAGCCATGTTATTGGACATTTTTTCTTCTTTTGTTCAATATTACCACCTCTCAGAGTATGGAAAGCAAAGAGCTTACAGTCGAAGAGATGTGTTTCACAGTAATGAATATGGAAAAGTGTTGATGCATCTCAAGGTATGCACCGTAGAGCCATGTTATTGGACATTTTTTTCTTCTTTTGTTCAATATTTCCACCTCTCAGAATATGGAAAGCAATGAGCTTACAGTAGAAGAGATATGTTTCACAGTAATGAATATGGAAAAGTGTTGATGCATCTCAAGGTATGCACCGTAGAGCCATGTTGTTGGACATTTTTTTCTTCTTTTGTTCAATATTACCACCTCTCAGAGTATGGAAAGCAAAGAGCTTACAGTCGAAGAGATGTGTTTCACAGTAATGAATATGGAAAAGTGTTGATGCATCTCAAGGTATGCACCGTACAGCCATGTTATTGGACATTTTTTTCTTCTTTTGTTGACTATTACCACCTCTCAGAATATGGAAATCAAAAAGCTTACAGTAGAAGAGATATGTTTCACAGTAATGAATATGGAAAAGTGTTGATGCATCTCAAGGTATGCACCGTAGAGCCATGTTGTTGGACATTTTTTTCTTCTTTTGTTCAATATTACCACCTCTCAGAATATGGAAAGCAAAGAGCTTACAGTCGAAGAGTTGTGTTTCACAGTAATGGATATGGAAAAGTGTTGATGCATCCCAAGGTATGCACCGTAGATCCATGTTATTGGACAATTTTTTCTCCTTTTGTTCAATATTACCATCTCTCAGAATATGGAAAGCAAAGAGGTTACAGTCGAAGAGATGTGTTTCACAGTAATGAATATGGAAAAGTGTTGATGCATCTCAAGGTATGCACTGTAGAGCGATGTTATTGGACATTTTTTTCTTCTTTTGTTCAATATTACCACCTCTCAGAATATGGTAAGCAAAGAGCTTACAGTAGAATAGATGTGTTTCACAGTAATGAATATGGAAAAGTGTTGATGCATCTCAAGGTATGCACCGTAGAGCCATGTTATTGGACATTTTGCTCTTCTTTTGTTCAATATTACCACCTCTCAGAATATGGAAAGCAAAGAGCTTACAGTAGAAGAGATGTGTTTCACAGTAATGAATATGGAAAAATGTTGATTCATTTCAAGGTATGCACCGTAGAGCCATGTTATTGGACATTTTTTTCTTCTTTTGTTCAATATTACCGCCTCTCAGAATATGGAAAGCAAAGAGCTTACAGTAGAAGAGATGTGTTTCACAGTAATGAATATGGAAAAGTGTTGATGCATCTCAAGGTATGCACCGTAGAGCAATGTTATTGGACATCTTTTTCTTCTGTTTTTCAATATTACCACCTCTCAGAATATGGAAAGCAAAGAGCTTACGGTAGAAGAGATGTGTTTCACAGTAATGAATATGGAAAAATGTTGATGCATCTCAAGATATGCACCGTAGAGCCATGTTATTGGACAATTTTTTCTTCTTTTGTTCAATATTACCACCTCTCAGAATATGGAAAGCGAAGAGCTTACAGTAGAAGAGATGTGTTTCACAGTAATGAATATGGAAAAGTGTTGATGCATCTCAAGGTATGCACCGTAGAGCCATGTTATTGGACATTTTCTCCTTCTTTTGTTCAATATTACCACCTCTCAGAATATGGAGAGCAAAGAGCTTACAGTAGAAGAGATGTGTTTCACAGTAATGAATATGGAAAAGTGTTGATGCATCTCAAAGTATGCACCGTAGAGCCATGTTATTGGACATTTCCTTCTTCTTTTGTTCAATATTACCACCTCTCAGAATATGGAAAGCAAAGAGCTTACAGTAGAAGAGATGTTTTTCACAGTAATGAATATGGAAAAGTGTTGATGCATCTCAAGGTATGCACCATTGAGCCATGTTATTGGACATTTTCTTCTTCTTTTGTTCAATATTACCACCTCTCTGAATATGGAAAGTAAAGAGCTTACAGTAGAAGAGATGTGTTTCACAGTAATGAATATGGAAAATAGTTGATGCATCTCAAGGTATGCACCGCAGAGCCATGTTATTGGACATTTTTTTCTTCTTTTTTTCAGTATTACCACCTCTCAGAATATGGAAAGCAAAGAGCTTACAGTCGAAGAGATGTGTTTCACAGTAATGAGTATGGAAAAGTGTTGATGCATCTCAAGGTATGCACCGTAGAGCCATGTTATTGGACATTTTTTTCTTCTTTTGTTCAATATTACCACCTCTCAGAATATGGAAAGCAAAGAGCTTACAGTAGAAGAGATATGTTTCACAGTAATGAATATGGAAAAGTGTTGATGCATCTCAAGGTATACACCGTAGAGCCATGTTATTGGACATTTTTTCTTCTTTTGTTCAATATTACCACCTCTCAGAGTATGGAAAGCAAAGAGCTTACAGTCGAAGAGATGTGTTTCACAGTAATGAATATGGAAAAGTGTTGATGCATCTCAAGGTATGCACCGTAGAGACATGTTATTGGACATTTTTTTCTTCTTTTGTTCAATATTTCCACCTCTCAGAATATGGAAAGCAATGAGCTTACAGTAGAAGAGATATGTTTCACAGTAATGAATATGGAAAAGTGTTGATGCATCTCAAGGTATGCACCGTAGAGCCATGTTGTTGGACATTTTTTTCTTCTTTTGTTCAATATTACCACCTCTCAGAGTATGGAAAGCAAAGAGCTTACAGTCGAAGAGATGTGTTTCACAGTAATGAATATGGAAAAGTGTTGATGCATCTCAAGGTATGCACCGTACAGCCATGTTATTGGACATTTTTTTCTTCTTTTGTTGACTATTACCACCTCTCAGAATATGGAAATCAAAGAGCTTACAGTAGAAGAGATATGTTTCACAGTAATGAATATGGAAAAGTGTTGATGCATCTCAAGGTATGCACCGTAGAGCCATGTTGTTGGACATTTTTTTCTTCTTTTGTTCAATATTACCACCTCTCAGAATATGGAAAGCAAAGAGCTTACAGTCGAAGAGTTGTGTTTCACAGTAATGGATATGGAAAAGTGTTGATGCATCTCAAGGTATGCACCGTAGATCCATGTTATTGGACAATTTTTTCTCCTTTTGTTCAATATTACCATCTCTCAGAATATGGAAAGCAAAGAGGTTACAGTCGAAGAGATGTGTTTCACAGTAATGAATATGGAAAAGTGTTGATGCATCTCAAGGTATGCACTGTAGAGCGATGTTATTGGACATTTTTTTCTTCTTTTGTTCAATATTACCACCTCTCAGAATATGGTAAGCAAAGAGCTTACAGTAGAATAGATGTGTTTCACAGTAATGAATATGGAAAAGTGTTGATGCATCTCAAGGTATGCACCGTAGAGCCATGTTATTGGACATTTTCTTCTTCTTTTGTTCAATATTACCGCCTCTCAGAATATGGAAAGCAAAGAGCTTACAGTAGAAGAGATGTGTTTCACAGTAATGAATATGGAAAATAGTTGATGCATCTCAAGGTATGCACCGCAGAGCCATGTTATTGGACATTTTTTTCTTCTTTTGTTCAGTATTACCACCTCTCAGAATATGGAAAGCAAAGAGCTTACAGTCGAAGAGATGTGTTTCACAGTAATGAATATGGAAAAGTGTTGATGCATCTCAAGGTATGCACCGTAGAGCCATGTTATTGGACATTTTTTTCTTCTTTTGTTCAATATTACCACCTCTCAGAATATGGAAAGCAAAGAGCTTACAGTAGAAGAGATATGTTTCACAGTAATGAATATGGAAAAGTGTTGATGCATCTCAAGGTATACACCGTAGAGCCATGTTATTGGACATTTTTTCTTCTTTTGTTCAATATTACCACCTCTCAGAGTATGGAAAGCAAAGAGCTTACAGTCGAAGAGATGTGTTTCACAGTAATGAATATGGAAAAGTGTTGATGCATCTCAAGGTATGCACCGTAGAGCCATGTTATTGGACATTTTTTTCTTCTTTTGTTCAATATTTCCACCTCTCAGAATATGGAAAGCAATGAGCTTACAGTAGAAGAGATATGTTTCACAGTAATGAATATGGAAAAGTGTTGATGCATCTCAAGGTATGCACCGTAGAGCCATGTTGTTGGACATTTTTTTCTTCTTTTGTTCAATATTACCACCTCTCAGAGTATGGAAAGCAAAGAGCTTACAGTCGAAGAGATGTGTTTCACAGTAATGAATATGGAAAAGTGTTGATGCATCTCAAGGTATGCACCGTACAGCCATGTTATTGGACATTTTTTTCTTCTTTTGTTGACTATTACCACCTCTCAGAATATGGAAATCAAAAAGCTTACAGTAGAAGAGATATGTTTCACAGTAATGAATATGGAAAAGTGTTGATGCATCTCAAGGTATGCACCGTAGAGCCATGTTGTTGGACATTTTTTTCTTCTTTTGTTCAATATTACCACCTCTCAGAATATGGAAAGCAAAGAGCTTACAGTCGAAGAGTTGTGTTTCACAGTAATGGATATGGAAAAGTGTTGATGCATCTCAAGGTATGCACCGTAGATCCATGTTATTGGACAATTTTTTCTCCTTTTGTTCAATATTACCATCTCTCAGAATATGGAAAGCAAAGAGGTTACAGTCGAAGAGATGTGTTTCACAGTAATGAATATGGAAAAGTGTTGATGCATCTCAAGGTATGCACTGTAGAGCGATGTTATTGGACATTTTTTTCTTCTTTTGTTCAATATTACCACCTCTCAGAATATGGTAAGCAAAGAGCTTACAGTAGAATAGATGTGTTTCACAGTAATGAATATGGAAAAGTGTTGATGCATCTCAAGGTATGCACCGTAGAGCCATGTTATTGGACATTTTGCTCTTCTTTTGTTCAATATTACCACCTCTCAGAATATGGAAAGCAAAGAGCTTACAGTAGAAGAGATGTGTTTCACAGTAATGAATATGGAAAAATGTTGATTCATTTCAAGGTATGCACCGTAGAGCCATGTTATTGGACATTTTTTTCTTCTTTTGTTCAATATTACCGCCTCTCAGAATATGGAAAGCAAAGAGCTTACAGTAGAAGAGATGTGTTTCACAGTAATGAATATGGAAAAGTGTTGATGCATCTCAAGGTATGCACCGTAGAGCAATGTTATTGGACATCTTTTTCTTCTGTTTTTCAATATTACCACCTCTCAGAATATGGAAAGCAAAGAGCTTACGGTAGAAGAGATGTGTTTCACAGTAATGAATATGGAAAAATGTTGATGCATCTCAAGATATGCACCGTAGAGCCATGTTATTGGACAATTTTTTCTTCTTTTGTTCAATATTACCACCTCTCAGAATATGGAAAGCGAAGAGCTTACAGTAGAAGAGATGTGTTTCACAGTAATGAATATGGAAAAGTGTTGATGCATCTCAAGGTATGCACCGTAGAGCCATGTTATTGGACATTTTCTCCTTCTTTTGTTCAATATTACCACCTCTCAGAATATGGAGAGCAAAGAGCTTACAGTAGAAGAGATGTGTTTCACAGTAATGAATATGGAAAAGTGTTGATGCATCTCAAAGTATGCACCGTAGAGCCATGTTATTGGACATTTCCTTCCTCTTTTGTTCAATATTACCACCTCTCAGAATATGGAAAGCAAAGAGCTTACAGTAGAAGAGATGTTTTTCACAGTAATGAATATGGAAAAGTGTTGATGCATCTCAAGGTATGCACCATTGAGCCATGTTATTGGACATTTTCTTCTTCTTTTGTTCAATATTACCACCTCTCTGAATATGGAAAGTAAAGAGCTTACAGTAGAAGAGATGTGTTTCACAGTAATGAATATGGAAAATAGTTGATGCATCTCAAGGTATGCACCGCAGAGCCATGTTATTGGACATTTTTTTCTTCTTTTTTTCAGTATTACCACCTCTCAGAATATGGAAAGCAAAGAGCTTACAGTCGAAGAGATGTGTTTCACAGTAATGAATATGGAAAAGTGTTGATGCATCTCAAGGTATGCACCGTAGAGCCATGTTATTGGACATTTTTTTCTTCTTTTGTTCAATATTACCACCTCTCAGAATATGGAAAGCAAAGAGCTTACAGTAGAAGAGATATGTTTCACAGTAATGAATATGGAAAAGTGTTGATGCATCTCAAGGTATACACCGTAGAGCCATGTTATTGGACATTTTTTCTTCTTTTGTTCAATATTACCACCTCTCAGAGTATGGAAAGCAAAGAGCTTACAGTCGAAGAGATGTGTTTCACAGTAATGAATATGGAAAAGTGTTGATGCATCTCAAGGTATGCACCGTAGAGCCATGTTATTGGACATTTTTTTCTTCTTTTGTTCAATATTTCCACCTCTCAGAATATGGAAAGCAATGAGCTTACAGTAGAAGAGATATGTTTCACAGTAATGAATATGGAAAAGTGTTGATGCATCTCAAGGTATGCACCGTAGAGCCATGTTGTTGGACATTTTTTTCTTCTTTTGTTCAATATTACCACCTCTCAGAGTATTGAAAGCAAAGAGCTTACAGTCGAAGAGATGTGTTTCACAGTAATGAATATGGAAAAGTGTTGATGCATCTCAAGGTATGCACCGTACAGCCATGTTATTGGACATTTTTTTCTTCTTTTGTTGACTATTACCACCTCTCAGAATATGGAAATCAAAGAGCTTACAGTAGAAGAGATATGTTTCACAGTAATGAATATGGAAAAGTGTTGATGCATCTCAAGGTATGCACCGTAGAGCCATGTTGTTGGACATTTTTTTCTTCTTTTGTTCAATATTACCACCTCTCAGAATATGGAAAGCAAAGAGCTTACAGTCGAAGAGTTGTGTTTCACAGTAATGGATATGGAAAAGTGTTGATGCATCTCAAGGTATGCACCGTAGATCCATGTTATTGGACAATTTTTTCTCCTTTTGTTCAATATTACCATCTCTCAGAATATGGAAAGCAAAGAGGTTACAGTCGAAGAGATGTGTTTCACAGTAATGAATATGGAAAAGTGTTGATGCATCTCAAGGTATGCACTGTAGAGCGATGTTATTGGACATTTTTTTCTTCTTTTGTTCAATATTACCACCTCTCAGAATATGGTAAGCAAAGAGCTTACAGTAGAATAGATGTGTTTCACAGTAATGAATATGGAAAAGTGTTGATGCATCTCAAGGTATGCACCGTAGAGCCATGTTATTGGACATTTTCTTCTTCTTTTGTTCAATATTACCGCCTCTCAGAATATGGAAAGCAAAGAGCTTACAGTAGAAGAGATGTGTTTCACAGTAATGAATATGGAAAAGTGTTGATGCATCTCAAGGTATGCACCGTAGAGCAATGTTATTGGACATCTTTTTCTTCTTTTTTTCAATATTACCACCTCTCAGAATATGGAAAGCAAAGAGCTTACGGTAGAAGAGATGTGTTTCACAGTAATGAATATGGAAAAATGTTGATGCATCTCAAGATATGCACCGTAGAGCCATGTTATTGGACAATTTTTTCTTCTTTTGTTCAATATTACCACCTCTCAGAATATGGAAAGCGAAGAGCTTACAGTAGAAGAGATGTGTTTCACAGTAATGAATATGGAAAAGTGTTGATGCATCTCAAGGTATGCACCGTAGAGCCATGTTATTGGACATTTTCTCCTTCTTTTGTTCAATATTACCACCTCTCAGAATATGGAGAGCAAAGAGCTTACAGTAGAAGAGATGTGTTTCACAGTAATGAATATGGAAAAGTGTTGATGCATCTCAAAGTATGCACCGTAGAGCCATGTTATTGGACATTTCCTTCTTCTTTTGTTCAATATTACCACCTCTCAGAATATGGAAAGCAAAGAGCTTACAGTAGAAGAGATGTTTATCACAGTAATGAATATGGAAAAGTGTTGATGCATCTCAAGGTATGCACCATTGAGCCATGTTATTGGACATTTTCTTCTTCTTTTGTTCAATATTACCACCTCTCTGAATATGGAAAGTAAAGAGCTTACAGTAGAAGAGATGTGTTTCACAGTAATGAATATGGAAAATAGTTGATGCATCTCAAGGTATGCACCGCAGAGCCATGTTATTGGACATTTTTTTCTTCTTTTTTTCAGTATTACCACCTCTCAGAATATGGAAAGCAAAGAGCTTACAGTCGAAGAGATGTGTTTCACAGTAATGAATATGGAAAAGTGTTGATGCATCTCAAGGTATGCACCGTAGAGCCATGTTATTGGACATTTTTTTCTTCTTTTGTTCAATATTACCACCTCTCAGAATATGGAAAGCAAAGAGCTTACAGTAGAAGAGATATGTTTCACAGTAATGAATATGGAAAAGTGTTGATGCATCTCAAGGTATACACCGTAGAGCCATGTTATTGGACATTTTTTCTTCTTTTGTTCAATATTACCACCTCTCAGAGTATGGAAAGCAAAGAGCTTACAGTCGAAGAGATGTGTTTCACAGTAATGAATATGGAAAAGTGTTGATGCATCTCAAGGTATGCACCGTAGAGCCATGTTATTGGACATTTTTTTCTTCTTTTGTTCAATATTTCCACCTCTCAGAATATGGAAAGCAATGAGCTTACAGTAGAAGAGATATGTTTCACAGTAATGAATATGGAAAAGTGTTGATGCATCTCAAGGTATGCACCGTAGAGCCATGTTGTTGGACATTTTTTTCTTCTTTTGTTCAATATTACCACCTCTCAGAATATGGAAAGCAAAGAGCTTACAGTCGAAGAGATGTGTTTCACAGTAATGAATATGGAAAAGTGTTGATGCATCTCAAGGTATGCACCGTACAGCCATGTTATTGGACATTTTTTTCTTCTTTTGTTGACTATTACCACCTCTCAGAATATGGAAATCAAAGAGCTTACAGTAGAAGAGATATGTTTCACAGTAATGAATATGGAAAAGTGTTGATGCATCTCAAGGTATGCACCGTAGAGCCATGTTGTTGGACATTTTTTTCTTCTTTTGTTCAATATTACCACCTCTCAGAATATGGAAAGCAAAGAGCTTACAGTCGAAGAGTTGTGTTTCACAGTAATGGATATGGAAAAGTGTTGATGCATCTCAAGGTATGCACCGTAGATCCATGTTATTGGACAATTTTTTCTCCTTTTGTTCAATATTACCATCTCTCAGAATATGGAAAGCAAAGAGTTTACGGTAGAAGAGATGTGTTTCACAGTAATGAATATGGAAAAGTGTTGATGCATCTCAAAGTATGCACCGTAGAGCCATGTTATTGGACATTTTTTTCTTCTTTTGTTCAATATTACCACCGCTCAAAATATGGAAAGCAAAGAGCTTACAGTAGAGTAGATGTGTTTCACAGTAATGAATATGGAAAAGTGTTGATGCATCTCAAGGTATGGACCGTACAGCCATGTTATTGGACATTTTTTTCTTCTTTTTTTCAATATTACCACCTCTCAGAATATGGAAAGCAAAGAGCTTACAGTAGAAGAGATGTGTTTCACAGTAATGAATATGGAAAAGTGTTGATGCATTTCAAGGTATGCACCGTAGAGCCATGTTATTGGACATTTTTTTCTTCTTTTGTTCAATATTACCACCTCTCAGAATATGGAAAGCAAAGAGCTTACAGTCGAAGAGATGTGTTTCACAGTAATGAGTATGGAAAAGTGTTGATGCATCTCAAGGTATGCACCGTAGAGCCATGTTATTGGACATTTTTTCCTTCTTTTGTTCAATATTACCACCTCTCAGAATATGGAAAGCAAAAAGCTTACAGTAGAAGAGATGTGTTTCACAGTAATGAATATGGAAAGGTGTTGATGCATCTCAAGGTATGCACCGTAGAGCCATGTTATTGGACATTTCCTTCTTCTTTTGTTCAATATTACCACCTCTCAGAATATGGAAAGCAAAGAGCTTACAGTAGAAGAGATGTTTTTCACAGTAATGAATATGGAAAAGTGTTGATGCATCTCAATGTATGCACCGTAGAGCCATGTTATTGGACATTTTTTTCTTCTTTTTTTCAATATTACCACCTCTCAGAATATGGAAAGCAAAGAGCTTACAGTAGAAGAGATGTGTTTCACAGTAATGAATATGGAAAATAGTTGATGCATCTCAAGGTATGCACCGCAGAGCCATGTTATTGGACATTTTTTTCTTCTTTTTTTCAGTATTACCACCTCTCAGAATATGGAAAGCAAAGAGCTTACAGTCGAAGAGATGTGTTTCACAGTAATGAATATGGAAAAGTGTTGATGCATCTCAAGGTATGCACCGTAGAGCCATGTTATTGGACATTTTTTTCTTCTTTTGTTCAATATTACCACCTCTCAGAATATGGAAAGCAAAGAGCTTACAGTAGAAGAGATATGTTTCACAGTAATGAATATGGAAAAGTGTTGATGCATCTCAAGGTATACACCGTAGAGCCATGTTATTGGACATTTTTTCTTCTTTTGTTCAATATTACCACCTCTCAGAGTATGGAAAGCAAAGAGCTTACAGTCGAAGAGATGTGTTTCACAGTAATGAATATGGAAAAGTGTTGATGCATCTCAAGGTATGCACCGTAGAGCCATGTTATTGGACATTTTTTTCTTCTTTTGTTCAATATTTCCACCTCTCAGAATATGGAAAGCAATGAGCTTACAGTAGAAGAGATATGTTTCACAGTAATGAATATGGAAAAGTGTTGATGCATCTCAAGGTATGCACCGTAGAGCCATGTTGTTGGACATTTTTTTCTTCTTTTGTTCAATATTACCACCTCTCAGAGTATGGAAAGCAAAGAGCTTACAGTCGAAGAGATGTGTTTCACAGTAATGAATATGGAAAAGTGTTGATGCATCTCAAGGTATGCACCGTACAGCCATGTTATTGGACATTTTTTTCTTCTTTTGTTGACTATTACCACCTCTCAGAATATGGAAATCAAAGAGCTTACAGTAGAAGAGATATGTTTCACAGTAATGAATATGGAAAAGTGTTGATGCATCTCAAGGTATGCACCGTAGAGCCATGTTGTTGGACATTTTTTTCTTCTTTTGTTCAATATTACCACCTCTCAGAATATGGAAAGCAAAGAGCTTACAGTCGAAGAGTTGTGTTTCACAGTAATGGATATGGAAAAGTGTTGATGCATCTCAAGGTATGCACCGTAGATCCATGTTATTGGACAATTTTTTCTCCTTTTGTTCAATATTACCATCTCTCAGAATATGGAAAGCAAAGAATTTACGGTAGAAGAGATGTGTTTCACAGTAATGAATATGGAAAAGTGTTGATGCATCTCAAAGTATGCACCGTAGATCCATGTTATTGGACATTTTCTTCTTCTTTTGTTCAATATTACCACCTCTCAGAATATGGAAAGCAAAGAGCTTACAGTAGAAGAGATGTGTTTCAGAGTAATGAATATGGAAAACTGTTGATGCATCTCAAGGTATGCACCGTAGAGCCATGTTATTGGTCATTTTTTTCTTCTTTTGTTCAATATTACCACCTCTCAGAATATAGAAAGCAAACAGCTTACAGTAGAAGAGATGTGTTTCACAGTAATGAATATGGAAAAGTGTTGATGTATCTCAAGGTATGCACCGTAGCGCCATGTTATTGGACATTTTTTTCTTCTTTTGTTCAATATTACTACCTCTCAGAATATGGAACGCTAAGAGCTTACAATAGAAGAGATGTGTTTCACAGTAATGAATAAGGAAAAGAGTTGATGCATCTCAAGGTATGCACCGTAGAGCCATGTTATTGGACATTTTTTTCTTCTTTTGTTCAATATTACCACCGCTCAGAATATGGAAAGCAAAGAGCTTACAGTAGAAGAGATGTGTTTCACAGTAATGAATATGGAAAAGTGTTGATGCATTTCAAGGTATGCACCGTAGAGCCATGTTATTGGACATTTTTTCTTCTTTTGTTCAATATTACCACCTCTCAGAATATGGAAAGCAAAGAGCTTACAGTCGAAGAGATGTGTTTCACAGTAATGAGTATGGAAAAGTGTTGATGCATCTCAAGGTATGCACCGTAGAGCCATGTTACTGGACATTTTTTCCTTCTTTTGTTCAATATTACCACCTCTCAGAATATGGAAAGCAAAGAGCTTACAGTAGAAGAGATGTGTTTCACAGTAATGAATATGGAAAGGTGTTGATGCATCTCAAGGTATGCACCGTAGAGCCATGTTATTGGACATTTCCTTCTTCTTTTGTTCAATATTACCACCTCTCAGAATATGGAAAGCAAAGAGCTTACAGTAGAAGAGATGTTTTTCACAGTAATGAATATGGAAAAGTGTTGATGCATCTCAAGGTATGGACCGTAGAGCCATGTTATTGGACATTTTTTTCTTCTTTTTTTCAATATTACCACCTCTCAGAATATGGAAAGCAAAGAGCTTACAGTAGAAGAGATGTGTTTCACAGTAATGAATATGGAAAATAGTTGATGCATCTCAAGGTATGCACCGCAGAGCCATGTTATTGGACATTTTTTTCTTCTTTTTTTCAGTATTACCACCTCTCAGAATATGGAAAGCAAAGAGCTTACAGTCGAAGAGATGTGTTTCACAGTAATGAATATGGAAAAGTGTTGATGCATCTCAAGCTATGCACCGTAGAGCCATGTTATTGGACATTTTTTTCTTCTTTTGTTCAATATTACCACCTCTCAGAATATGGAAAGCAAAGAGCTTACAGTAGAAGAGATATGTTTGACAGTAATGAATATGGAAAAGTGTTGATGCATCTCAAGGTATACACCGTAGAGCCATGTTATTGGACATTTTTTCTTCTTTTGTTCAATATTACCACCTCTCAGAGTATGGAAAGCAAAGAGCTTACAGTCGAAGAGATGTGTTTCACAGTAATGAATATGGAAAAGTGTTGATGCATCTCAAGGTATGCACCGTAGAGCCATGTTATTGGACATTTCCTTCTTCTTTTGTTCAATATTTCTACCTCTCAGAATATGGAAAGCAATGAGCTTACAGTAGAAGAGATATGTTTCACAGTAATGAATATGGAAAAGTGTTGATGCATCTCAAGGTATGCACCGTAGAGCCATGTTGTTGGACATTTTTTTCTTCTTTTGTTCAATATTACCACCTCTCAGAGTATGGAAAGCAAAGAGCTTACAGTCGAAGAGATGTGTTTCACAGTAATGAATATGGAAAAGTGTTGATGCATCTCAAGGTATGCACCGTACAGCCATGTTATTGGACATTTTTTTCTTCTTTTGTTGACTATTACCACCTCTCAGAATATGGAAATCAAAGAGCTTACAGTAGAAGAGATATGTTTCACAGTAATGAATATGGAAAAGTGTTGATGCATCTCAAGGTATGCACCGTAGAGCCATGTTGTTGGACATTTTTTTCTTCTTTTGTTCAATATTACCACCTCTCAGAATATGGAAAGCAAAGAGCTTACAGTCGAAGAGTTGTGTTTCACAGTAATGGATATGGAAAAGTGTTGATGCATCTCAAGGTATGCACCGTAGATCCATGTTATTGGACAATTTTTTCTCCTTTTGTTCAATATTACCATCTCTCAGAATATGGAAAGCAAAGAGTTTACGGTAGAAGAGATGTGTTTCACAGTAATGAATATGGAAAAGTGTTGATGCATCTCAAAGTATGCACCGTAGAGCCATGTTATTGGACATTTTCTTCTTCTTTTGTTCAATATTACAACCTCTCAGAATATGGAAAGCAAAGAGCTTACAGTAGAAGAGATGTGTTTCAGAGTAATGAATATGGAAAACTGTTGATGCATCTCAAGGTATGCACCGTAGAGCCATGTTATTGGTCATTTTTTTCTTCTTTTGTTCAATATTACCACCTCTCAGAATATAGAAAGCAAAGAGCTTACAGTAGAAGAGATGTGTTTCACAGTAATGAATATGGAAAAGTGTTGATGTATCTCAAGGTATGCACCGTAGCGCCATGTTATTGGACATTTTTTTCTTCTTTTGTTCAATATTACTACCTCTCAGAATATGGAACGCTAAGAGCTTACAATAGAAGAGATGTGTTTCACAGTAATGAATAAGGAAAAGAGTTGATGCATCTCAAGGTATGCACCGTAGAGCCATGTTATTGGACATTTTTTTCTTCTTTTGTTCAATATTACCACCGCTCAGAATATGGAAAGCAAAGAGCTTACAGTAGAAGAGATGTGTTTCACAGTAATGAATATGGAAAAGTGTTGATGCATCTCAAGGTATGCACCGTAGAGCCATGTTATTGGACATTTTTTCTTCTTTTGTTCAATATTACCACCTCTCAGAATATGGAAAGCAAAGAGCTTACAGTCAAAGAGATGTGTTTCACAGTAATGAATATGGAAAAGTGTTGATGCATCTCAAGGTATGCACTGTAGAGCCATGTTATTGGACATTTTTTTCTTCTTTTGTTCAATATTACCGCCTCTCAGAATATGGAAAGCAAAGAGCTTACAGTAGAAGAGATGTGTTTCACAGTAATGAATATGGAAAAGTGTTGATGCATCTCAAGGTATGCACCGTAGAGCCGTGTTATTGGACATTTTTTCTTCTTTTGTTCAATATTACCGACTCTCAGAATATGGAAGGCAAGGAGCTTACAGTAGAAGAGATGTGTTTTACAGTAATGAATATGGAAAAGTGTTGATGCATCTCAAGGTATGCACCGTAGAGCCATGTTATTGGACATTTTTTTCTTCTTTTGTTCAATATTACCACCTCTCAGAATATGGAAAGCAAAGAGCTTACAGTCGAAGAGTTGGGTTTCACAGTAATGGATATGGAAAAGTGTTGATGCATCTCAAGGTATGCACCGTAGATCCATGTTATTGGACAATTTTTTCTCCTTTTGTTCAATATTACCATCTCTCAGAATATGGAAAGCAAAGAGTTTACGGTAGAAGAGATGTGTTTCACAGTAATGAATATGGAAAAGTGTTGATGCATCTCAAAGTATGCACCGTAGAGCCATGTTATTGGACATTTTCTTCTTCTTTTGTTCAATATTACCACCTCTCAGAATATGGAAAGCAAAGAGCTTACAGTAGAAGAGATGTGTTTCACAGTAATGAATATGGAAAACTGTTGATGCATCTCAAGGTATGCACTGTAGAGCCATGTTATTGGACATTTTTTTCTTCTTTTGTTCAATATTACCACCTCTCAGAATATAGAAAGGAAAGAGCTTACAGTAGAAGAGATGTGTTTCACAGTAATGAATATGGAAAAGTGTTGATGTATCTCAAGGTATGCACCGTAGAGCCATGTTATTGGACATTTTTTTCTTCTTTTGTTCAATATTACCACCTCTCAGAATATGGAAAGCAAAGAGCTTACAGTAGAAGAGATGTGTTTCACAGTAATGAATATGGAAAAGTGTTGATGCATCTCAAGGTATGCACTGTAGAGCGATGTTATTGGACATTTTTTCTTCTTTTAATCAATATTACTACCTCTCAGAATATGGTAAGCAAAGAGCTTACAGTAGAAGAGATGTGTTTCACAGTAATGAATATGGAAAAGTGTTGAAGCATCTCAAGGTACGCACCGTAGAGCCATGTTTTTTGACATTTTCTTCTTCTTTTGTTCAATATTACCACCTCTCAGAATATGGAAAGCAAAGAGCTTACAGTAGAAGAGATGTGTTTCACAGTAATGAATATGGAAAAGTGTTGATGCATCTCAAGGAATGCACCGTAGAGCGATGTTATTGGACATTTTTTTCTTCTTTTGTTCAATATTACCACATCTCAGAATATGGAAAGCAAAGAGCTTACAGTAGAAGAGATGTGTTTCACAGTAATGAATATGGAAAAGTGTTGATGCATCTCAAGGTATGCACCGTAGAGCCATGTTATTGGACACTTTTTTCTTCTTTTGTTCAATATTACCACCTCTCAGAATATGGAAAGCAAAGAGCTTACAGTAGAAGAGATGTGTTTCACAGTAATGAATATGGAAAATTTTTGATGCATCTCAAGGTATGCACCGTAGAGCCATGTTATTGGACATCTTTTTCTTCTTTTTTTCAATATTACCACCTCTCAGAATATGGAAAGCAAAGAGCTTACAGTAGAAGAGATGTGTTTCACAGTAATGAATATGGAAAAATGTTGATGCATCTCAAGATATGCACCGTAGAGCCATGTTATTGGACAATTTTTTCTTCTTTTGTTCAATATTACCACCTCTCAGAATATGGAAAGCGAAGAGCTTACAGTAGAAGAGATGTGTTTCACAGTAATGAATATGGAAAAGTGTTGATGCATCTCAAGGTATGCACCGTAGAGCCATGTTACTGGACATTTTTTTCTTCTTTTGTTCAATATTACCACCGCTCAGAATATGGAAAGCAAAGAGCTTACAGTAGATGAGATGTGTTTCACAGTAATGAATATGGAAAAAAGTTGATGCATCTCAAGGTATGGACCGTAGAGCCATGTTATTGGACATTTTTTTCTTCTTTTTTTCAATATTACCACCTCTCAGAATATGGAAAGCAAAGAGCTTACAGTAGAAGAGATGTGTTTCACAGTAATGAATATGGAAAAGTGTTGATGCATCTCAAGGTATGCACCGTAGAGACATGTTATTGGACATTTTCTTCTTCTTTTGTTCTATATTACCACCTCTCAGAATATGGAAAGCGAAGAGCTTACAGTAGAAGAGATGTGTTTCACAGTAATGAATATGGAAAAGTGTTGATGCATCTCAAGGTATGCACCGTAGAGCCATGTTATTGGACAATTTTTTCTTCTTTTGTTCAATATTACCACCTCTCAGAATATGGAAAGCAAAGAGCTTACAGTAGAAGAGATGTGTTTCACAGTAATGAATATGGAAAAGTGTTGATGCATCTCAAGGTATGCACCGTAAAGCCATGTTGTTGGACATTTTTTTCTTCTTTTGTTCAATATTACCACCTCTCAGAATATGGAAAGCAAAGAGCTTACAGTCAAAGAGATGTGTTTCACAGTAATTAATATGGATAAGTGTTGATGCATCTCAAGGTATGCACCGTAGAGCCATGTTATTGGACATTTTTTTCTTCTTCTGTTCAATATTACCACCGCTCAGAATATGGAAAGCAAAGAGCTTACAGTAGAAGAGATGTGTTTCACAGTAATGAATATGGAAAAGTGTTGATGCATCTCAAGGTATGCACCGTAGAGCCATGTTATTGGACATTTTTTTCTTCTTTTGTTCAATATTACCACCTCTCAGAATATGGAAAGCAAAGAGCTTACAGTCAAAGAGATGTGTTTCACAGTAATTAATATGGATAAGTGTTGATGCATCTCAAGGTATGCACCGTAGAGCCATGTTATTGGACATTTTTTTCTTCTTTTGTTCAATATTACCAACTCTCTGAATATGGAAGGCAAGGAGCTTACAGTAGGAGAGATGTGTTTTACAGTAGGGAATATGGAAAAGTGTTGATGCATCTCAAGGTATGCACCGTAGATCCATGTTATTGGACATTTTTTCTTCTTTTGTTCAATATTACCACCTCTCAGAATATGGAAAGCAAAGAGCTTACAGTCGAAGAGTTGTGTTTCACAGTAATGGATATGGAAAAGTGTTGATGCATCTCAAGGTATGCACCGTAGATCCATGTTATTGGACAATTTTTTCTCCTTTTGTTCAATATTACCATCTCTCAGAATATGGAAAGCAAAGAGTTTACGGTAGAAGAGATGTGTTTCACAGTAATGAATATGGAAAAGTGTTGATGCATCTCAAAGTATGCACCGTAGAGCCATGTTATTGGACATATTCTTCTTCTTTTGTTCAATATTACCACCTCTCAGAATATGGAAAGCAAAGAGCTTACAGTAGAAGAGATGTGTTTCAGAGTAATGAATATGGAAAACTGTTGATGCATGTCAAGGTATGCACCGTAGAGCCATGTTATTGGACATTTTTTTCTACTTTTGTTCAATATTACCACCTCTCAGAATATAGAAAGCAAAGAGCTTACAGTAGAAGAGATGTGTTTCACAGTAATGAATATGGAAAAGTGTTGATGTATCTCAAGGTATGCACCGTAGAGCCATGTAATTGGACATTTTTTTCTTCTTTTGTTCAATATTACCTGCTCTCAGAATATGGAAAGCAAAGAGCTTACAGTAGAAGAGATGTGTTTCACAGTAATGAATATGGAAAAGTGTTGATGCATCTCAAGGTATGCACTGTAGAGCGATGTTATTGGACATTTTTTTCTTCTTTTGTTCAATATTACCACCTCTCAGAATATGGTAAGCAAAGAGCTTACAGTAGAAGAGATGTGTTTCACAGTAATGAATATGGAAAAGTGTTGATGCATCTCAAGGTATGCACCGTAGAGCCATGTTATTGGACATTTTCTTCTTCTTTTGTTCAATATTACCACCTCTCAGAATATGGAAAGCAAAGAGCTTACAGTAGAAAAGATGTGTTTCACAGTAATGAATATGGAAAAATGTTGATTCATTTCAAGGTATGCACTGTAGAGCCATGTTATTGGACATTTTTTCTTCTTTTGTTCAATATTACCACCTCTCAGAATATGGAAAGCAAAGAGCTTACAGTCGAAGAGATGTGTTTCACAGTAATGAATATGGAAAAGTGTTGATGCATCTCAAGGTATGCACCGTAGAGCAATGTTATTGGACATTTTTTCTTCTTTTTTTCAATATTACCACCTCTCAGAATATGGAAAGCAAAGAGCTTACGGTAGAAGAGATGTGTTTCACAGTAATGAATATGGAAAAATGTTGATGCATCTCAAGATATGCACCGTAGAGCCATGTTATTGGACAATTTTTTCTTCTTTTGTTCAATATTACCACCTCTCAGAATATGGAAAGCGAAGAGCTTACAGTAGAAGAGATGTGTTTCACAGTAATGAATATGGAAAAGTGTTGATGCATCTCAAGGTATGCACCGTAGAGCCATGTTATTGGACATTTTCTGCTTCTTTTGTTCAATATTACCACCTCTCAGAATATGGAAAGCAAAGAGCTTACAGTAGAAGAGATGTGTTTCACAGTAATGAATATGGAAAAGTGTTGATGCATCTCAAGGTATGCACCGTAGAGCCATGTTATTGGACATTTCCTTCTTCTTTTGTTCAATATTACCACCTCTCAGAATATGGAAAGCAAAGACCTTACAGTAGAAGAGATGTTTTTCACAGTAATGAATATGGAAAAGTGTTGATGCATCTCAAGGTATGCACCATTGAGCCATGTTATTGGACATTTTCTTCTTCTTTTGTTCAATATTACCACCTCTCTGAATATGGAAAGTAAAGAGCTTACAGTAGAAGAGATGTGTTTCACAGTAATGAATATGGAAAATAGTTGATGCATCTCAAGGTATGCACCGCAGAGCCATGTTATTGGACATTTTTTTCTTCTTTTGTTCAGTATTACCATCTCTCAGAATATGGAAAGCAAAGAGCTTACAGTCGAAGAGATGTGTTTCACAGTAATGAATATGGAAAAGTGTTGATGCATCTCAAGGTATGCACCGTAGAGCCATGTTATTGGACATTTTTTTCTTCTTTTGTTCAATATTACCACCTCTGAGAATATGGAAAGCAAAGAGCTTACAGTAGAAGAGATATGTTTCACAGTAATGAATATGGAAAAGTGTTGATGCATCTCAAGGTATACACCGTAGAGCCATGTTATTGGACATTTTTTCTTCTTTTGTTCAATATTACCACCTCTCAGAGTATGGAAAGCAAAGAGCTTACAGTCGAAGAGATGTGTTTCACAGTAATGAATATGGAAAATGTTGATGCATCTCAAGGTATGCACCGTAGAGCCATGTTATTGGACATTTTTTTCTTCTTTTGTTCAATATTTCCACCTCTCAGAATATGGAAAGCAATGAGCTTACAGTAGAAGAGATATGTTTCACAGTAATGAATATGGAAAAGTGTTGATGCATCTCAAGGTATGCACCGTAGAGCCATGTTGTTGGACATTTTTTTCTTCTTTTGTTCAATATTACCACCTCTCAGAATATGGAAAGCAAAGAGCTTACAGTCGAAGAGATGTGTTTCACAGTAATGAATATGGAAAAGTGTTGATGCATCTCAAGGTATGCACCGTACAGCCATGTTATTGGACATTTTTTTCTTCTTTTGTTGACTATTACCACCTCTCAGAATATGGAAATCAAAGAGCTTACAGTAGAAGAGATATGTTTCACAGTAATGAATATGGAAAAGTGTTGATGCATCTCAAGGTATGCACTGTAGAGCCATGTTGTTGGACATTTTTTTCTTCTTTTGTTCAATATTACCACCTCTCAGAATATGGAAAGCAAAGAGCTTACAGTCGAAGAGTTGTGTTTCACAGTAATGGATATGGAAAAGTGTTGATGCATCTCAAGGTATGCACCGTAGATCCATGTTATTGGACAATTTTTTCTCCTTTTGTTCAATATTACCATCTCTCAGAATATGGAAAGCAAAGAGTTTACCGTAGAAGAGATGTGTTTCACAGTAATGAATATGGAAAAGTGTTGATGCATCTCAAAGTATGCACCGTAGAGCCATGTTATTGGACATTTTCTTCTTCTTTTGTTCAATATTACCAGCTCTCAGAATATGGAAAGCAAAGAGCTTACAGTAGAAGAGATGTGTTTCAGAGTAATGAATATGGAAAACTGTTGATGCATCTCAAGGAATGCACCGTAGAGCAATGTTATTGGACATTTTTTCTTCTTTTTTTCAATATTACCACCTCTCAGAATATGGAAAGCAAAGAGCTTACGGTAGAAGAGATGTGTTTCACAGTAATGAATATGGAAAAGTGTTGATGCATCTCAAGGTATGCACCGTAGAGCCATGTTATTGGACATTTTCTTCTTCTTTTGTTCAATATTACCACCTCTCAGAATATGGAAAGCAAAGAGCTTACAGTAGAAAAGATGTGTTTCACAGTAATGAATATGGAAAAATGTTGATTCATTTCAAGGTATGCACTGTAGAGCCATGTTATTGGACATTTTTTCTTCTTTTGTTCAATATTACCACCTCTCAGAATATGGAAAGCAAAGAGCTTACAGTCGAAGAGATGTGTTTCACAGTAATGAATATGGAAAAGTGTTGATGCATCTCAAGGTATGCACCGTAGAGCAATGTTATTGGACATTTTTTCTTCTTTTTTTCAATATTACCACCTCTCAGAATATGGAAAGCAAAGAGCTTACGGTAGAAGAGATGTGTTTCACAGTAATGAATATGGAAAAATGTTGATGCATCTCAAGATATGCACCGTAGAGCCATGTTATTGGACAATTTTTTCTTCTTTTGTTCAATATTACCACCTCTCAGAATATGGAAAGCGAAGAGCTTACAGTAGAAGAGATGTGTTTCACAGTAATGAATATGGAAAAGTGTTGATGCATCTCAAGGTATGCACCGTAGAGCCATGTTATTGGACATTTTCTGCTTCTTTTGTTCAATATTACCACCTCTCAGAATATGGAAAGCAAAGAGCTTACAGTAGAAGAGATGTGTTTCACAATAATGAATATGGAAAAGTGTTGATGCATCTCAAGGTATGCACCGTAGAGCCATGTTATTGGACATTTCCTTCTTCTTTTGTTCAATATTACCACCTCTCAGAATATGGAAAGCAAAGAGCTTACAGTAGAAGAGATGTTTTTCACAGTAATGAATATGGAAAAGTGTTGATGCATCTCAAGGTATGCACCATTGAGCCATGTTATTGGACATTTTCTTCCTATTTTGTTCAATATTACCACCTCTCTGAATATGGAAAGTAAAGAGCTTACAGTAGAAGAGATGTGTTTCACAGTAATGAATATGGAAAATAGTTGATGCATCTCAAGGTATGCACCGCAGAGCCATGTTATTGGACATTTTTTGCTTCTTTTGTTCAGTATTACCACCTCTCAGAATATGGAAAGCAAAGAGCTTACAGTCGAAGAGATGTGTTTCACAGTAATGAATATGGAAAAGTGTTGATGCATCTCAAGGTATGCACCGTAGAGCAATGTTATTGGACATTTTTTTCTTCTTTTGTTCAATATTACCACCTCTCAGAATATGGAAAGCAAAGAGCTTACATTCGAAGAGATATGTTTCACAGTAATGAATATGGAAAAGTGTTGATGCATCTCAAGGTATACACCGTAGAGCCATGTTATTGGACATTTTTTCTTCTTTTGTTCAATATTACCACCTCTCAGAGTATGGAAAGCAAAGAGCTTACAGTTGAAGAGATGTGTTTCACAGTAATGAATATGGAAAATGTTGATGCATCTCAAGGTATGCACCGTAGAGCCATGTTATTGGACAATTTTTTCTTCTTTTGTTCAATATTACCACCTCTCAGAATATGGAAAGCAAAGAGCTTACAGTAGAAGAGATGTGTTTCACAGTAATGAATATGGAAAAGTGTTGATGCATCTCAAGGTATGCACCGCAGAGCCATGTTATTGGACATTTTTTTCTTCTTTTGTTCAATATTACTACCTCTCAGAATATGGAACGCTAAGAGCTTACAATAGAAGAGATGTGTTTCACAGTAATGAATAAGGAAAAGAGTTGATGCATCTCAAGGTATGCACCGTAGAGCCATGTTATTGGACATTTTTTTCTTCTTCTGTTCAATATTACCACCGCTCAGAATATGGAAAGCAAAGAGCTTACAGTAGAAGAGATGTGTTTCACAGTAATGAATATGGAAAAGTGTTGATGCATCTCAAGGTATGCACCGTAGAGCCATGTTATTGGACATTTTTTTCTTCTTTTGTTCAATATTACCACCTCTCAGAATATGGAAAGCAAAGAGCTTACAGTCAAAGAGATGTGTTTCACAGTAATTAATATGGATAAGTGTTGATGCATCTCAAGGTATGCACCGTAGAGCCATGTTATTGGACATTTTTTTCTTCTTTTGTTCAATATTACCAACTCTCTGAATATGGAAGGCAAGGAGCTTACAGTAGGAGAGATGTGTTTTACAGTAGGGAATATGGAAAAGTGTTGATGCATCTCAAGGTATGCACCGTAGATCCATGTTATTGGACATTTTTTCTTCTTTTGTTCAATATTACCACCTCTCAGAATATGGAAAGCAAAGAGCTTACAGTCGAAGAGTTGTGTTTCACAGTAATGGATATGGAAAAGTGTTGATGCATCTCAAGGTATGCACCGTAGATCCATGTTATTGGACAATTTTTTCTCCTTTTGTTCAATATTACCATCTCTCAGAATATGGAAAGCAAAGAGTTTACGGTAGAAGAGATGTGTTTCACAGTAATGAATATGGAAAAGTGTTGATGCATCTCAAAGTATGCACCGTAGAGCCATGTTATTGGACATATTCTTCTTCTTTTGTTCAATATTACCACCTCTCAGAATATGGAAAGCAAAGAGCTTACAGTAGAAGAGATGTGTTTCAGAGTAATGAATATGGAAAACTGTTGATGCATGTCAAGGTATGCACCGTAGAGCCATGTTATTGGACATTTTTTTCTACTTTTGTTCAATATTACCACCTCTCAGAATATAGAAAGCAAAGAGCTTACAGTAGAAGAGATGTGTTTCACAGTAATGAATATGGAAAAGTGTTGATGTATCTCAAGGTATGCACCGTAGAGCCATGTAATTGGACATTTTTTTCTTCTTTTGTTCAATATTACCTGCTCTCAGAATATGGAAAGCAAAGAGCTTACAGTAGAAGAGATGTGTTTCACAGTAATGAATATGGAAAAGTGTTGATGCATCTCAAGGTATGCACTGTAGAGCGATGTTATTGGACATTTTTTTCTTCTTTTGTTCAATATTACCACCTCTCAGAATATGGTAAGCAAAGAGCTTACAGTAGAAGAGATGTGTTTCACAGTAATGAATATGGAAAAGTGTTGATGCATCTCAAGGTATGCACCGTAGAGCCATGTTATTGGACATTTTCTTCTTCTTTTGTTCAATATTACCACCTCTCAGAATATGGAAAGCAAAGAGCTTACAGTAGAAAAGATGTGTTTCACAGTAATGAATATGGAAAAATGTTGATTCATTTCAAGGTATGCACTGTAGAGCCATGTTATTGGACATTTTTTCTTCTTTTGTTCAATATTACCACCTCTCAGAATATGGAAAGCAAAGAGCTTACAGTCGAAGAGATGTGTTTCACAGTAATGAATATGGAAAAGTGTTGATGCATCTCAAGGTATGCACCGTAGAGCAATGTTATTGGACATTTTTTCTTCTTTTTTTCAATATTACCACCTCTCAGAATATGGAAAGCAAAGAGCTTACGGTAGAAGAGATGTGTTTCACAGTAATGAATATGGAAAAATGTTGATGCATCTCAAGATATGCACCGTAGAGCCATGTTATTGGACAATTTTTTCTTCTTTTGTTCAATATTACCACCTCTCAGAATATGGAAAGCGAAGAGCTTACAGTAGAAGAGATGTGTTTCACAGTAATGAATATGGAAAAGTGTTGATGCATCTCAAGGTATGCACCGTAGAGCCATGTTATTGGACATTTTCTGCTTCTTTTGTTCAATATTACCACCTCTCAGAATATGGAAAGCAAAGAGCTTACAGTAGAAGAGATGTGTTTCACAGTAATGAATATGGAAAAGTGTTGATGCATCTCAAGGTATGCACCGTAGAGCCATGTTATTGGACATTTCCTTCTTCTTTTGTTCAATATTACCACCTCTCAGAATATGGAAAGCAAAGACCTTACAGTAGAAGAGATGTTTTTCACAGTAATGAATATGGAAAAGTGTTGATGCATCTCAAGGTATGCACCATTGAGCCATGTTATTGGACATTTTCTTCTTCTTTTGTTCAATATTACCACCTCTCTGAATATGGAAAGTAAAGAGCTTACAGTAGAAGAGATGTGTTTCACAGTAATGAATATGGAAAATAGTTGATGCATCTCAAGGTATGCACCGCAGAGCCATGTTATTGGACATTTTTTTCTTCTTTTGTTCAGTATTACCATCTCTCAGAATATGGAAAGCAAAGAGCTTACAGTCGAAGAGATGTGTTTCACAGTAATGAATATGGAAAAGTGTTGATGCATCTCAAGGTATGCACCGTAGAGCCATGTTATTGGACATTTTTTTCTTCTTTTGTTCAATATTACCACCTCTGAGAATATGGAAAGCAAAGAGCTTACAGTAGAAGAGATATGTTTCACAGTAATGAATATGGAAAAGTGTTGATGCATCTCAAGGTATACACCGTAGAGCCATGTTATTGGACATTTTTTCTTCTTTTGTTCAATATTACCACCTCTCAGAGTATGGAAAGCAAAGAGCTTACAGTCGAAGAGATGTGTTTCACAGTAATGAATATGGAAAATGTTGATGCATCTCAAGGTATGCACCGTAGAGCCATGTTATTGGACATTTTTTTCTTCTTTTGTTCAATATTTCCACCTCTCAGAATATGGAAAGCAATGAGCTTACAGTAGAAGAGATATGTTTCACAGTAATGAATATGGAAAAGTGTTGATGCATCTCAAGGTATGCACCGTAGAGCCATGTTGTTGGACATTTTTTTCTTCTTTTGTTCAATATTACCACCTCTCAGAATATGGAAAGCAAAGAGCTTACAGTCGAAGAGATGTGTTTCACAGTAATGAATATGGAAAAGTGTTGATGCATCTCAAGGTATGCACCGTACAGCCATGTTATTGGACATTTTTTTCTTCTTTTGTTGACTATTACCACCTCTCAGAATATGGAAATCAAAGAGCTTACAGTAGAAGAGATATGTTTCACAGTAATGAATATGGAAAAGTGTTGATGCATCTCAAGGTATGCACTGTAGAGCCATGTTGTTGGACATTTTTTTCTTCTTTTGTTCAATATTACCACCTCTCAGAATATGGAAAGCAAAGAGCTTACAGTCGAAGAGTTGTGTTTCACAGTAATGGATATGGAAAAGTGTTGATGCATCTCAAGGTATGCACCGTAGATCCATGTTATTGGACAATTTTTTCTCCTTTTGTTCAATATTACCATCTCTCAGAATATGGAAAGCAAAGAGTTTACCGTAGAAGAGATGTGTTTCACAGTAATGAATATGGAAAAGTGTTGATGCATCTCAAAGTATGCACCGTAGAGCCATGTTATTGGACATTTTCTTCTTCTTTTGTTCAATATTACCAGCTCTCAGAATATGGAAAGCAAAGAGCTTACAGTAGAAGAGATGTGTTTCAGAGTAATGAATATGGAAAACTGTTGATGCATCTCAAGGAATGCACCGTAGAGCAATGTTATTGGACATTTTTTCTTCTTTTTTTCAATATTACCACCTCTCAGAATATGGAAAGCAAAGAGCTTACGGTAGAAGAGATGTGTTTCACAGTAATGAATATGGAAAAGTGTTGATGCATCTCAAGGTATGCACCGTAGAGCCATGTTATTGGACATTTTCTTCTTCTTTTGTTCAATATTACCACCTCTCAGAATATGGAAAGCAAAGAGCTTACAGTAGAAAAGATGTGTTTCACAGTAATGAATATGGAAAAATGTTGATTCATTTCAAGGTATGCACTGTAGAGCCATGTTATTGGACATTTTTTCTTCTTTTGTTCAATATTACCACCTCTCAGAATATGGAAAGCAAAGAGCTTACAGTCGAAGAGATGTGTTTCACAGTAATGAATATGGAAAAGTGTTGATGCATCTCAAGGTATGCACCGTAGAGCAATGTTATTGGACATTTTTTCTTCTTTTTTTCAATATTACCACCTCTCAGAATATGGAAAGCAAAGAGCTTACGGTAGAAGAGATGTGTTTCACAGTAATGAATATGGAAAAATGTTGATGCATCTCAAGATATGCACCGTAGAGCCATGTTATTGGACAATTTTTTCTTCTTTTGTTCAATATTACCACCTCTCAGAATATGGAAAGCGAAGAGCTTACAGTAGAAGAGATGTGTTTCACAGTAATGAATATGGAAAAGTGTTGATGCATCTCAAGGTATGCACCGTAGAGCCATGTTATTGGACATTTTCTGCTTCTTTTGTTCAATATTACCACCTCTCAGAATATGGAAAGCAAAGAGCTTACAGTAGAAGAGATGTGTTTCACAATAATGAATATGGAAAAGTGTTGATGCATCTCAAGGTATGCACCGTAGAGCCATGTTATTGGACATTTCCTTCTTCTTTTGTTCAATATTACCACCTCTGAGAATATGGAAAGCAAAGAGCTTACAGTAGAAGAGATATGTTTCACAGTAATGAATATGGAAAAGTGTTGATGCATCTCAAGGTATACACCGTAGAGCCATGTTATTGGACATTTTTTCTTCTTTTGTTCAATATTACCACCTCTCAGAGTATGGAAAGCAAAGAGCTTACAGTCGAAGAGATGTGTTTCACAGTAATGAATATGGAAAATGTTGATGCATCTCAAGGTATGCACCGTAGAGCCATGTTATTGGACATTTTTTTCTTCTTTTGTTCAATATTTCCACCTCTCAGAATATGGAAAGCAATGAGCTTACAGTAGAAGAGATATGTTTCACAGTAATGAATATGGAAAAGTGTTGATGCATCTCAAGGTATGCACCGTAGAGCCATGTTGTTGGACATTTTTTTCTTCTTTTGTTCAATATTACCACCTCTCAGAATATGGAAAGCAAAGAGCTTACAGTCGAAGAGATGTGTTTCACAGTAATGAATATGGAAAAGTGTTGATGCATCTCAAGGTATGCACCGTACAGCCATGTTATTGGACATTTTTTTCTTCTTTTGTTGACTATTACCACCTCTCAGAATATGGAAATCAAAGAGCTTACAGTAGAAGAGATATGTTTCACAGTAATGAATATGGAAAAGTGTTGATGCATCTCAAGGTATGCACTGTAGAGCCATGTTGTTGGACATTTTTTTCTTCTTTTGTTCAATATTACCACCTCTCAGAATATGGAAAGCAAAGAGCTTACAGTCGAAGAGTTGTGTTTCACAGTAATGGATATGGAAAAGTGTTGATGCATCTCAAGGTATGCACCGTAGATCCATGTTATTGGACAATTTTTTCTCCTTTTGTTCAATATTACCATCTCTCAGAATATGGAAAGCAAAGAGTTTACCGTAGAAGAGATGTGTTTCACAGTAATGAATATGGAAAAGTGTTGATGCATCTCAAAGTATGCACCGTAGAGCCATGTTATTGGACATTTTCTTCTTCTTTTGTTCAATATTACCAGCTCTCAGAATATGGAAAGCAAAGAGCTTACAGTAGAAGAGATGTGTTTCAGAGTAATGAATATGGAAAACTGTTGATGCATCTCAAGGAATGCACCGTAGAGCAATGTTATTGGACATTTTTTCTTCTTTTTTTCAATATTACCACCTCTCAGAATATGGAAAGCAAAGAGCTTACGGTAGAAGAGATGTGTTTCACAGTAATGAATATGGAAAAGTGTTGATGCATCTCAAGGTATGCACCGTAGAGCCATGTTATTGGACATTTTCTTCTTCTTTTGTTCAATATTACCACCTCTCAGAATATGGAAAGCAAAGAGCTTACAGTAGAAAAGATGTGTTTCACAGTAATGAATATGGAAAAATGTTGATTCATTTCAAGGTATGCACTGTAGAGCCATGTTATTGGACATTTTTTCTTCTTTTGTTCAATATTACCACCTCTCAGAATATGGAAAGCAAAGAGCTTACAGTCGAAGAGATGTGTTTCACAGTAATGAATATGGAAAAGTGTTGATGCATCTCAAGGTATGCACCGTAGAGCAATGTTATTGGACATTTTTTCTTCTTTTTTTCAATATTACCACCTCTCAGAATATGGAAAGCAAAGAGCTTACGGTAGAAGAGATGTGTTTCACAGTAATGAATATGGAAAAATGTTGATGCATCTCAAGATATGCACCGTAGAGCCATGTTATTGGACAATTTTTTCTTCTTTTGTTCAATATTACCACCTCTCAGAATATGGAAAGCGAAGAGCTTACAGTAGAAGAGATGTGTTTCACAGTAATGAATATGGAAAAGTGTTGATGCATCTCAAGGTATGCACCGTAGAGCCATGTTATTGGACATTTTCTGCTTCTTTTGTTCAATATTACCACCTCTCAGAATATGGAAAGCAAAGAGCTTACAGTAGAAGAGATGTGTTTCACAATAATGAATATGGAAAAGTGTTGATGCATCTCAAGGTATGCACCGTAGAGCCATGTTATTGGACATTTCCTTCTTCTTTTGTTCAATATTACCACCTCTCAGAATATGGAAAGCAAAGAGCTTACAGTAGAAGAGATGTTTTTCACAGTAATGAATATGGAAAAGTGTTGATGCATCTCAAGGTATGCACCATTGAGCCATGTTATTGGACATTTTCTTCCTATTTTGTTCAATATTACCACCTCTCTGAATATGGAAAGTAAAGAGCTTACAGTAGAAGAGATGTGTTTCACAGTAATGAATATGGAAAATAGTTGATGCATCTCAAGGTATGCACCGCAGAGCCATGTTATTGGACATTTTTTGCTTCTTTTGTTCAGTATTACCACCTCTCAGAATATGGAAAGCAAAGAGCTTACAGTCGAAGAGATGTGTTTCACAGTAATGAATATGGAAAAGTGTTGATGCATCTCAAGGTATGCACCGTAGAGCAATGTTATTGGACATTTTTTTCTTCTTTTGTTCAATATTACCACCTCTCAGAATATGGAAAGCAAAGAGCTTACATTCGAAGAGATATGTTTCACAGTAATGAATATGGAAAAGTGTTGATGCATCTCAAGGTATACACCGTAGAGCCATGTTATTGGACATTTTTTCTTCTTTTGTTCAATATTACCACCTCTCAGAGTATGGAAAGCAAAGAGCTTACAGTTGAAGAGATGTGTTTCACAGTAATGAATATGGAAAATGTTGATGCATCTCAAGGTATGCACCGTAGAGCCATGTTATTGGACATTTTTTTCTTCTTTTGTTCAATATTTCCACCTCTCAGAATATGGAAAGCAATGAGCTTACAGTAGAAGAGATATGTTTCACAGTAATGAATATGGAAAAGTGTTGATGCATCTCAAGGTATGCACCGTAAAGCCATGTTGTTGGACATTTTTTTCTTCTTTTGTTCAATATTACCACCTCTCAGAATATGGAAAGCAAAGAGCTTACAGTCGAAGAGATGTGTTTCACAGTAATGAATATGGAAAAGTGTTGATGCATCTCAAGGTATGCACCGTACAGCCATGTTATTGGACATTTTTTTCTTCTTTTGTTGACTATTACCACCTCTCAGAATATGGAAATCAAAGAGCTTACAGTAGAAGAGATATGTTTCACAGTAATGAATATGGAAAAGTGTTGACGCATCTCAAGGTATGCACTGTAGAGCCATGTTGTTGGACATTTTTTTCTTCTTTTGTTCAATATTACCACCTCTCAGAATATGGAAAGCAAAGAGCTTACAGTCGAAGAGTTGTGTTTCACAGTAATGGATATGGAAAAGTGTTGATGCATCTCAAGGTATGCACCGTAGATCCATGTTATTGGACAATTTTTTCTCCTTTTGTTCAATATTACCATCTCTCAGAATATGGAAAGCAAAGAGTTTACGGTAGAAGAGATGTGTTTCACAGTAATGAATATGGAAAAGTGTTGATGCATCTCAAAGTATGCACCGTAGAGCCATGTTATTGGACATTTTCTTCTTCTTTTGTTCAATATTACCAGCTCTCAGAATATGGAAAGCAAAGAGCTTAAAGTAGAAGAGATGTGTTTCAGAGTAATGAATATGGAAAACTGTTGATGCATCTCAAGGAATGCACCGTAGAGCCATGTTATTGTACATTTTTTTCTTCTTTTGTTCAATATTACCACCTCTCAGAATATAGAAAGCAAAGAGCTTACAGTAGAAGAGATGTGTTTCACAGTAATGAATATGGAAAAGTGTTGATGTATCTCAAGGTATGCACCGTAGTGCCATGTTATTGGACATTTTTTTCTTCTTTTGTTCAATATTACCTGCTCTCAGAATATGGAAAGCAAAGAGGTTACAGTTGAAGAGATGTGTTTCACAGTAATGAATATGGAAAAGTGTTGATTCATCTCAAGGTATGCACTGTAGAGCGATGTTATTGGACATTTTTTTCTTCTTTTGTTCAATATTACCACCTCTCAGAATAATGTAAGCAAAGAGCTTACAGTAGAAGAGATGTGTTTTACAGTAATGAATATGGAAAAGTGTTGATGCATCTCAAGGTATGCACCGTAGAGCCATGTTATTGGACATTTTCTTCTTCTTTTGTTCAATATTACCACCTCTCAGAATATGGAAAGCAAAGAGCTTACAGTAGAAGAGATGTGTTTCACAGTAATGAATATGGAAAAGTGTTGATGCATCTCAAGGTATGCACCGTAGAGCCATGTTATTGGACATCTTTTTCTTCTTTTTTTCAATATTACCACCTCTCAGAATATGGAAAGCAAAGAGCTTACGGTAGAAGACATGTGTTTCACAGAATGAATATGGAAAAATGTTGATGCATCTCAAGATATGCACCGTAGAGCCATGTTATTGGACAATTTTTTCTTCTTTTGTTCAATATTACCACCTCTCAGAATATGGAAAGCGAAGAGCTTACAGTAGAAGAGATGTGTTTCACAGTAATGAATATGGAAAAGTGTTGATGCATCTCAAGGTATGCACCGTAGAGCCATGTTATCGGACATTTTTTTCTTCTTTTGTTCAATATTACCACCGCTCAAAATATGGAAAGCAAAGAGCTTACAGTAGAGTAGATGTGTTTCACAGTAATGAATATGGAAAAGTGTTGATGCATCTCAAGGTATGGACCGTAGAGCCATGTTATTGGACATTTTTTTCTTCTTTTTTTCAATATTACCACCTCTCAGAATATGGAAAGCAAAGAGCTTACAGTAGAAAAGATGTGTTTCACAGTAATGAATATGGAAAAGTGTTGATGCATTTCAAGGTATGCACCGTAGAGCCATGTTATTGGACATTTTTTTCTTCTTTTGTTCAATATTACCACCTCTCAGAATATGGAAAGCAAAGAGCTTACAGTCGAAGAGATGTGTTTCACAGTAATGAGTATGGAAAAGTGTTGATGCATCTCAAGGTATGCACCGTAGAGACATGTTATTGGACATTTTTTCCTTCTTTTGTTCAATATTACCACCTCTCAGAATATGGAAAGCAAAGAGCTTACAGTAGAAGAGATGTGTTTCACAGTAATGAATATGGAAAAGTGTTGATGCATCTCAAGGTATGCACCGTAGAGCCATGTTATTGGACATTTCCTTCTTCTTTTGTTCAATATTACCACCTCTCAGAATATGGAAAGCAAAGAGCTTACAGTAGAAGAGATGTTTTTCACAGTAATGAATATGGAAAAGTGTTGATGCATCTCAAGGTATGCACCATTGAGCCATGTTATTAGACATTTTCTTTTTCTTTTGTTCAATATTACCCTCTCTCTGAATATGGAAAGTAAAGAGCTTACAGTAGAAGAGATGTGTTTCACAGTAATGAATATGGAAAATAGTTGATGCATCTCAAGGTATGCACCGCAGAGCCATGTTATTGGACATTTTTATCTTCTTTTGTTCAATATTACCACCTCTCAGAATATGGTAAGCAAAGAGCTTACAGTAGAAGAGATGTGTTTCACAGTAATGAATATGGAAAAGTGTTGATGCATCTCAAGGTATGCACCGTAGAGCCATGTTATTGGACATTTCCTTCTTCTTTTGTTCAATATTACCACCTCTCAGAATATGGAAAGCAAAGACCTTACAGTAGAAGAGATGTTTTTCACAGTAATGAATATGGAAAAGTGTTGATGCATCTCAAGATATGCACCGTAGAGCCATGTTATTGGACAATTTTTTCTTATTTTGTTCAATATTACCACCTCTCAGAATATGGAAAGCGAAGAGCTTACAGTAGAAGAGATGTGTTTCACAGTAATGAATATGGAAAAGTGTTGATGCATCTCAAGGTATGCACCGTAGAGCCATGTTATTGGACATTTTTTTCTTCTTTTGTTCAATATTACCACCGCTCAAAATATGGAAAGCAAAGAGCTTACAGTAGAGTAGATGTGTTTCACAGTAATGAATATGGAAAAGTGTTGATGCATCTCAAGGTATGGACCGTAGAGCTATGTTATTGGACATTTTTTTCTTCTTTTTTTCAATATTACCACCTCTCAGAATATGGAAAGCAAAGAGCTTACAGTAGAAGAAATGTGTTTCACAGTAATGAATATGGAAAAGTATTGATGCATTTCAAGGTATGCACCGTAGAGCCATGTTATTGGACATTTTTTTCTTCTTTTGTTCAATATTACCACCTCTCAGAATATGGAAAGCAAAGAGCTTACAGTCGAAGAGATGTGTTTCACAGTAATGAGTATGGAAAAGTGTTGATGCATCTCAAGGTATGCACCGTAGAGACATGTTATTGGACATTTTTTCCTTCTTTTGTTCAATATTACCACCTCTCAGAGTATGGAAAGCAAAGAGCTTACAGTCAAAGAGATGTGTTTCACAGTAATGAATATGGAAAAGTGTTGATGCATCTCAAGGTATGCACCGTAGAGCCATGTTATTGGACATTTTTTCTTCTTTTGTTCAATATTTCCACCTCTCAGAATATGGAAAGCAATGAGCTTACAGTAGAAGAGATATGTTTCACAGTAATGAATATGGAAAAGTGTTGATGCATCTCAAGGTATGCACCGTAGAGCCATGTTGTTGGACATTTTTTTCTTCTTTTGTTCAATATTACCACCTCTCAGAATATGGAAAGCAAAGAGCTTACAGTAGAAGAGATGTGTTTCACAGTAATGAGTATGGAAAAGTGTTGATGCATCTCAAGGTATGCACCGTAGAGCCATGTTATTGGACATCTTTTTCTTCTTTTTTTCAATATTACCACCTCTCAGAATATGGAAAGCAAAGAGCTTACGGTAGGAGAGATGTGTTTCACAGAATGAATATGGAAAAATGTTGATGCATCTCAAGATATGCACCGTAGAGCCATGTTATTGGACAATTTTTTCTTCTTTTGTTCAATATTACCACCTCTCAGAATATGGAAAGCGAAGAGCTTACAGTAGAAGAGATGTGTTTCACAGTAATGAATATGGAAAAGTGTTGATGCATCTCAAGGTATGCACCGTAGAGCCATGTTATTGGACATTTTTTCTTCTTTTGTTCAATATTACCACCGCTCAAAATATGGAAAGCAAAGAGCTTACAGTAGAGTAGATGTCTTTCACAGTAATGAATATGGAAAAGTGTTGATGCATCTCAAGGTATGGACCGTAGAGCCATGTTATTGGACATTTTTTTCTTCTTTTTTTCAATATTACCACCTCTCAGAATATGGAAAGCAAAGAGCTTACAGTAGAAGAGATGTGTTTCACAGTAATGAATATGGAAAAGTATTGATGCATTTCAAGGTATGCACCGTAGAGCCATGTTATTGGACATTTTTTTCTTCTTTTGTTCAATATTACCACCTCTCAGAATATGGAAAGCAAAGAGCTTACAGTCAAAGAGATGTGTTTCACAGTAATGAGTATGGAAAAGTGTTGATGCATCTCAAGGTATGCACTGTAGAGACATGTTATTGGACATTTTTTCCTTCTTTTGTTCAATATTACCACCTCTCAGAATATGGAAAGCAAAGAGCTTACAGTCAAAGAGATGTGTTTCACAGTAATGAATATGGAAAAGTGTTGATGCATCTCAAGGTATGCACCGTAGAGCCATGTTATTGGACATTTTTTTCTTCTTTTGTTCAATATTTCCACCTCTCAGAATATGGAAAGCAATGAGCTTACAGTAGAAGAGATATGTTTCACAGTAATGAATATGGAAAAGTGTTGATGCATCTCAAGGTATGCACCGTAGAACCATGTTGTTGGACATTTTTTTCTTCTTTTGTTCAATATTACCACCTCTCAGAATATGGAAAGCAAAGAGCTTACAGTCGAAGAGATGTGTTTCACAGTAATGAGTATGGAAAAGTGTTGATGCATCTCAAGGTATGCACCGTAGAGCCATGTTATTGGACATTTTCTTCTTCTTTTGTTCAATATTACCACCTCTCAGAATATGGAAAGCAAAGAGCTTACAGTAGAAGAGATGTGTTTCACAGTAATGAGTATGGAAAAGTGTTGATGCATCTCAAGGTATGCGCCGTAGAGCCATGTTATTGGACATTTTTTTCTTCTTTTGTTCAATATTACCAACTCTCAGAATATGGAAATCAAAGAGCTTACAGTAGAAGAGATGTGTTTCACAGTAATGAGTAGGGAAAAGTGTTGATGCATCTCAAGGTATGCACCGCAGAGCCATGTTATTGGAAATTTTTTTCTTCTTTTGTTCAATATTACCACCTCTCAGAATATGGAAAGCAAAGAGCTTACAGTAGAAGAGATGTGTTTCACAGTAACGAATATGGAAATGTGTTGATGCATCTCAAGGTATGCACCGTAAAGCCATGTTATTGGACATTTTTTTCTTCTTTTGTTCAATATTACCACCTCACAGAATATGGAAAGCAAAGAGCTTACACTGGAAGAGATGTGTTTCACAGTAATGAGTATGGAAAAGTGTTGATCCATCTCAAGGTATGCACCGTAGAGCCATGTTATTGGACATTTTCTTCTTCTTTTGTTCAATATTACCACCTCTCAGAATATGGAAAGCAAAGAGCTTACAGTAGAAGAAATGTGTTTCACAGTAATGATCATGGAAAACTGTTGATGCATCTCAAGGTATGCACTGTAGAGCCATGTTATTGGACATTTTTTTCTTCTTTTGTTCAATATTACCACCTCTCAGAATATGGAAAGCAAAGAGCTTACAGTAGAAGAAATGTGTTTCACAGTAATGAATATGGAAAAGTGTTGATGCATCTCAAGGTATGCACTGTAGAGCCATGTTATTGGACATTTTTTTCTTCTTTTGTTCAATATTACCACCTCTCAGAATATGGAAATCAAAGAGCTTACAGTAGAAGAGATGTGTTTCACAGTAATGAATATGGAAAAGTGTTGATGCAACTCAAGGTATGCACCGTAGAGCCATGTTATTGTACATTTTTTTCTTCTTTTGTTCAATATTGCCACCTCTCAGAACATGGAAAGCAAAGAGCTTACAGTAGAAGAGATGTGTTTCACAGTAATGAATGTGGAAAAGTGTTGATGCATTTCAAGGGTTGCACCGTAGAGACATGTTATTGGACAATTTTTTCTTCTTTTGTTGAATATTACCAGCTCTCAGAATATGGAAAGCAAAGAGCTTACAGTAGAAGAGATGTGTTTCACAGTAATGAGTATGGAAAAGTGTTGATGCATCTCAAGGTATGCACCGTAGAGCCATGTTATTGGACATTTTTTCCTTCTTTTGTACAATAGTACCACCTCTCAGAATATGGAAATCAACGAGCTTACAGTAGAAGAGATGTGTTGCACAGTAATGAATATGGAAAAGTGTTGATGCATCTCAAGGTATGCACCGTAGAGCCATGTTATTGGACATTTTTTTCTTCTTTTGTTCAATATTACCACCTCTCAGAATATGGAAATCAACGAGCTTACAGTAGAAGAGATGTGTTGCACAGTAATGAATATGGAAAAGTGTTGATGCATCTCAAGGTATGCACCGTAGAGCCATGTTATTGGACATTTTTTTCTTCTTTTGTTCAATATTACCACCTCTCAGAATATGGAAAGCAAAGAGCTTACAGTCGAAGAGATGTGTTTCACCGTTATGAATATGGAAAAGTGTTGATGCATCTCAAGGTATGCACCATAGAGTAATGTTATTGGACATTTTTTTCTTCTTTAGTTCAATATTACCACCTCTCAGAATATGGAAAGCAAAGAGCTTACAATAGAAGAGATGTGTTCCACAGTAATGAATATGGAAAAGAGTTGATGCATCTCAAGGTATGCACCGTAGAGCCATGTTATTGGATATTTTTTTCTTCTTTTGTTCAATATTGCCACCTCTCAGAATATGGAAAGCAAAGAGCTTACAGTAGAAGAGATGTGTTTCACAGTAATGAATATGGAAAAGTGTTGATGCATTTCAAGGTATGCACCATAGAGACATGTTATTGGACAATTTTTTTTTCTTTTGTTGAATATTACCACCTCTCAGAATATGGAAAGCAAAGAGCTTACAGTAGAAGAGACGTGTTTCACAGTAATGAGTATGGAAAAGTGTTGATGCATCTCAAGGTATGCACCGTAGAGCCATGTTATTGGACATTTTTTCCTTCTTTTGTTCAATATTACCACCTCTCAGAATATGGAAATCAACGAGCTTACAGTAGAAGAGATGTGTTGCACAGTAATGAATATGGAAAAGTGTTGATGCATCTCAAGGTATGCACCGTAGAGCCATGTTATTGACATTTCTTTCTTCTTTTGTTCAATATTACCACCTCTCAGAATATGGAAATCAATGAGCTTACAGTAGAAGAGATGTGTTGCACAGTAATGAATATGGAAAAGTGTTGATGCATCTCAAGGTATGCACCGTAGAGCCATGTTATTGGACAATTTTTTCTTCTTTTGTTCAATATTACCACCTCTCAGAATATGGAAAGCAAAGAGCTTACAGTCGAAGAGATGTGTTTCACAGTAATGAATATGGAAAAGTGTTGATGCATCTCAAGGTATGCACCATAGAGCCATGTTATTGGACATTTTTTTCTTCTTTTGTTCAATATTACCACCTCTCAGAATATGGAAAGCAAAGAGCTTACAGTAGAAGAGATGTGTTTCAAAGTAATGAATATGGGAAAGTGTTGATGCATCTCAAGGTATGCACCGTAGAGCCATGTTATTGGACATTTTTTCTTCTTTTGTTCAATATTACCACCGCTCAGAATATGGAAAGCAAAGAGCTTACAATAGGAGAGATGTGTTTCACAGTAACGAATATGGAAAAGTGTTGATGCATCTCAAGGTATGCACCGTAGAGACATGTTATTGGACATTTTTTTCTTCTTTTGTTCTATATTACCACCTATCAGAATATGGAAAGCGAAGAGCTTACAGTAGAAGAGATGTGTTTCACAGTAATGAATATGGAAAAGAGTTATTGCATCTCAAGGTATGCACCGTAGAGCCATGTTATTGGACAATTTTTTCTTCTTTTGTTCAATATTACCACCTCTCAGAATATGGAAAGCAAAGAGCTTACAGTCGAAGAGATGTGTTTCACAGTAAATAATATGGAAAAGTGTTGATGCATCTCAAGGTATGCACCGCAGAGCCATGTTATTGGACATTTTTTTCTTCTTTTGTTCAATATTACTACCTCTCAGAATATGGAACGCTAAGAGCTTACAATAGAAGAGACGTGTTTCACAGTAATGAATTAGGAAAAGAGTTGATGCACCTCAAGGTATGCACCGTAGAGCCATGTTATTGGACATTTTTTTCTTCTTTTGTTCAATATTACCACCGCTCAGAATATGGAAAGCAAAGACCTTACAGTAGAAGAGATGTGTTTCACAGTAATGAATATGGAAAAGTGTTGATGCATCTCAAGGTTTGCACCGTAGAGCCATGTTATTGGACAGTTTTTTCTTCTTTTGTTCAATATTACCACCTCTCAGAATATGGAAAGCAAAGAGCTTACAGTCAAAGAGATGTGTTTCACAGTAATGAATATGGAAAAGTGTTGATGCATCTCAAGGTATGCACCGTAGAGCCATGTTATTGGACATTTTCTTCTTCTTTTGTTCAATATTACCACCGCTCAGAATATGGAAAGCAAAGAGCTTACGGTAGAAGAGATGTGTTTCACAGTAATGAATATGGAAAAGTGTTGATACATCTCAAGGTATGCACCGTAGAGCCATGTTATTGGACATTTTTTTCTTCTTTTGTTCAATATTACCAACTCTCAGAATATGGAAGGCAAGAAGCTTACAGTAGAAGAGATGTGTTTTACAGTAATGAATATGGAAAAGTGTTGATGCATCTCAAGGTATGCACCGTAGAGCCATGTTATTGGACATTTTTTTCTTCTTTTGTTCAATATTACCACCTCTCAGAATATGGAAAGCAAAGAGCTTACAGTAGAAGAGATGTGTTTCACAGTAATGAATATGGAAAAGTGTTGGTGCATCTCAAGGTATGCACCGTAGAGCCATGTTATTGGACATCTTTTTCTTCTTTTTTTCAATATTACCACCTCTCCGAATATGGAAAGCAAAGAGCTTACAGTAGAAGAGATGTGTTTCACAGTAATGAATATGGAAAAATGTTGATGCATCTCAAGATATGCACCGTAGAGCCATGTTATTGGACAATTTTTTCTTCTTTTGTTCAATATTACCACCTCTCAGAATATGGAAAGCGAAGAGCTTACAGTAGAAGAGATGTGTTTCACAGTAATGAATATGTAAAAGTGTTGATGCATCTCAAGGTATGCACCGTAGAGCCATGTTATTGGACATTTTTTTATTCTTTTGTTCAATATTACCACCGCTCAGAATATGGAAAGCAAAGAGCTTACAGTAGAAGAGATGTGTTTCACAGTAATGAATATGTAAAAGTGTTGATGCATCTCAAGGTATGGACCGTAGAGCCATGTTATTGGACATTTTTTTCTTCTTTTTTTCAATATTACCACCTCTCAGAATATGGAAAGCAAAGAGCTTACAGTAGAAGAGATGTGTTTCACAGTAATGAATATGGAAAAGTGTTGATGCATTTCAAGGTATGCACCGTAGAGCCATGTTATTGGACATTTTTTTCTTCTTTTGTTCAATATTACCACCTCTCAGAATATGGAAAGCAAAGAGCTTACAGTCGAAGAGATGTGTTTCACAGTAATGAGTATGGAAAAGTGTTGATGCATCTCAAGGTATGCACCGTAGAGCCATGTTATTGGACATTTTTTCCTTCTTTTGTTCAATATTACCACCTCTCAGAATATGGAAAGCAAAGAGCTTACAGTAGAAGAGATGTGTTTCACAGTAATGAATATGGAAAAGTGTTGATGCATCTCAAGGAATGCACCGTAGAGCCATGTTATTGGACATTTTTTTCTTCTTTTGTTCAATATTACCACATCTCAGAATATGGAAAGCATAGAGCTTACAGTAGAAGAGATGTTTTTCACAGTAATGAATATGGAAAAGTGTTGATGCATCTCAAGGTATGCACCATTGAGCCATGTTATTGGACATTTTCTTCTTCTTTTGTTCAATATTACCACCTCTCTGAATATGGAAAGTAAAGAGCGTACAGTAGAAGAGATGTGTTTCACAGTAATGAATATGGAAAAGAGTTGATGCATCTCAAGGTATGCACCGCAGAGCCATGTTATTGGACATTTTTTTCTTCTTTTGTTCAGTATTACCACCTCTCAGAATATGGAAAGCAAAGAGCTTACAGTCGAAGAGATGTGTTTCACAGTAATGAATATGGAAAAGTGTTGATGCATCTCAAGGTATGCACCGTAGAGCCATGTTATTGGACATTTTTTTCTTCTTTTGTTCAATATTACCACCTCTCAGAATATGGAAAGCAAAGAGCTTACATTCGAAGAGATATGTTTCACAGTAATGAATATGGAAAAGTGTTGATGCATCTCAAGGTATACACCGTAGAGCCATGTTATTGGACATTTTTTCTTCTTTTTTCAATATTACCACCTCTCAGAGTATGGAAAGCAAAGAGCTTACAGTCGAAGAGATGTGTTTCACAGTAATGAATATGGAAAAGTGTTGATGCATCTCAAGGTATGCACCGTAGAGCCATGTTATTGGACATTTTTTTCTTCTTTTGTTCAATATTTCCACCTCTCAGAATATGGAAAGCAATGAGCTTACAGTAGAAGAGATGTGTTTCACAGTAATCAATATGGAAAAGTGTTGATGCATCTCAAGGTATGCACCGTAGAGCCATGTTGTTGGACATTTTTTTCTTCTTTTGTTCAATATTACCACCTCTCAGAATATGGAAAGCAAAGAGCTTACAGTAGAAGAGATGTGTTTCACAGTAATGAATATGGAAAAGTGTTGATGCATCTCAAGGTATGCATCGTACAGCCATGTTATTGGACTTTTTTTCTTCTTTTGTTGACTATTACCACCTCTCAGAATATGGAAATCAAAGAGCTTACAGTAGAAGAGATGTGTTTCACAGTAATGAATATGGAAAAGTGTTGATGCATCTCAAGGTATGCACCGTAGAGCCATGTTATTGGACATTTTCTTCTTCTTTTGTTCAATATTACCACCGCTCAGAATATGGAAAGCAAAGAGCTTACAGTCGAAGAGATGTGTTTCACAGTAATGAGTATGGAAAAGTGTTGATGCATCTCAAGGTATGCACCGTAGAGCCATGTTATTGGACATTTTCTTCTTCTTTTGTTCAATATTACCACCTCTCAGAATATGGAAAGCAAAGAGCTTACAGTAGAAGAGATGTGTTTCACAGTAATGAGAATGGAAAAGTGATGATGCATCTCAAGGTATGCGCCGTAGAGACATGTTATTGGACATTTTTTTCTTCTTTTGTTCAATATTACCACCTCTCAGAATATGGAAATCAAAGAGCTTACAGTAGAAGAGATGTGTTTCACAGTAATCAATATGGAAAAGTGTTGATGCATCTCAAGGTATGCACCGCAGAGCCATGTTATTGGAAATTTTTTTCTTCTTTTGTTCAATATTACCACCTCTCAGAATATGGAAAGCAAAGAGCTTACAGTAGAAGAGATGTGTTTCACAGTAACGAATATGGAAATGTGTTGATGCATCTCAAGGTATGCACCGTAAAGCCATGTTATTGGACATTTTCTTCTTCTTTTGTTCAATATTACCACCTCACAGAATATGGAAAGCAAAGAGCTTACAGTCGAAGAGATGTGTTTCACAGTAATGAGTATGGAAAGTGTTGATACATCTCAAGGTATGCACCGTAGAGCCATGTTATTGGACATTTTCTTCTTCTTTTGTTCAATATTACCACCTCTCAGAATATGGAATGCAAAGAGCTTACAGTAGAAGAGATGTGTATCACAGTAATGAATATGGAAAAGTGTTGATGCATCTCAAGGTATGCACCGTAGAGCCATGTTATTGGACATTTTTTTCTTCTTTTGTTGACTATTACCACCTCTCAGAATATGGAAATCAAAGAGCTTACAGTAGAAGAGATGTGTTTCACAGTAATGAATATGGAAAAGTGTTGATGCATCTCAAGGTATGCACCGTAGAGCTATGTTATTGGACATTTTCTTCTTCTTTTGTTCAATATTACCACCTCTCAGAATATGGAAAGCAAAGAGCTTACAGTCGAAGAGATGTGTTTCACAGTAATGAGTATGGAAAAGTGTTGATGCATCTCAAGGTATGCACCGTAGAGCCATGTTATTGGACATTTATTTCTTCTTTTGTTCAATATTACCACCTCTCCAAATATGGAAAGCAAAGAGCTTACAGTAGAAGAGATGTGTTTCACAGTAATGATTATGGAAAAGTGTCGATGCATCTCAAGGTATGTGCCGTAGAGCCATGTTATTAGACATTTTTTTCTTCTTTTGTTCAATATTACCACCTCTCAGAATATGGAAAGCAAAGAGCTTACAGTAGAAGAAATGTGTTTCACAGTAATGAATATGGAAAAGTGTTGATGCATCTCAAGGTATGCACTGTAGAGCCATGTTATTGGACATTTTTTTCTTCTTTTGTTCAATATTACCACCTCTCAGAATATGGAAAGCAAAGAGCTTACAGTAGAAGAGATGTGTTTCACAGTAATGAATATGGAAAAGTGTTGATGCAACTCAAGGTATGCACCGTAGAGCCATGTTATTGGACATTTTTTCTTCTTTTGTTCAATATTACCACCACTCAGAATATAGAAAGCAAAGAGCTTACAGTCGAAGAGATGTGTTACACAGTAATGAATATGCAAAAGTGTTGATGCAACTCAAGGTATGCACCGTAGAGCCATGTTATTGGACATTTTTTTCTTCTTTTGTTCAATATTACCACCTCTCAGAATATGGAAAGCAAAGAGCTTACAGTAGAAGAGATGTGTTTCACAGTAATGAATATGGAAAAGTGTTGATGCATCTCAAGGTATGCACCGTAGAGCCATGTTATTGGACATTTTCTTCTTCTTTTGTTCAATATTACCACCTCTCAGAATATGGAAAGCAAAGAGCTTACAGTCGAAGAGATGTGTTTCACTATAATGAATATGGAAAGGTGTTGATGCATCTCAAGGTATTCACCGTAGAGCCATGTTATTGGACATTTTTTTCTTCTTTTGTTCAATTTTACCACCTCTCAGAATATGGAAAGCAAAGAGCTTACAGTCGAAGAGATGTGTTTCACAGTAATGAATATGGAAAAGTGTTGATGCATCTCAAGGTATGCACCGTAGAGCCATGTTATTGGACATTTTTTTCTTCTTTTGTTCAATATTACCACCTCTCAGAATATGGAAAGCAAAGAGCTTACAGTCGAAGAGATGTGTTTCACAGTAATGAATATGGAAAAGTGTTGATGCATCTCAAGGTATGCACCGTAGAGCCATGTTATTGGACATTTTTTTCTACTTTTGTTCAATATTACCACCTCTCAGAATATGGAAAGCAAAGAGCTTACAGTAGAAGAGATGTGTTTCACAGTAATGAATATGGAAATGTGGTGATGCATCTCAAGGTATGCACCGCAGAGCCATGTTATTGGAAATTTTTTTCTTCTTTTGTTCAATATTACCACCTCTCAGAATATGGAAAGCAAAGAGCTTACAGTAGAAGAGATGTGTTTCACAGTAACGAATATGGAAATGTGTTGATGCATCTCAAGGTATGCACCGTAAAGCCATGTTATTGGACATTTTCTTCTTCTTTTGTTCAATACTACCAACTCACAGAATATGGAAAGCAAAGAGCTTACAGTCGAAGAGATGTGTTTCACAGTAATGAGTATGGAAAAGTGTTGATGCATCTCAAGGTATGCACCGTAGAGCCATGTTATTGGACATTTTCTTCTTCTTTTGTTCAATATTACCACCTCTCAGAATATGGAAAGCAAAGAGCTTACAGTAGAAGAAATGTGTTTCACAGTAATGAATATGGAAAAGTGTTGATGCATCTCAAGGTATGCACTGTAGAGCCAAGTTATTGGACATTTTTTTCTTCTTTTGTTCAATATTACCACCTCTCAGAATATGGAAATCAAAGAGCTTACAGTAGAAGAGATGTGTTTCACAGTAATGAATATGGAAAAGTGTTGATGCAACTCAAGGTATGCACCGCAGAGCCATGTTTTTGGACAATTTTTTTCTTCTTTTGTTCAATATTACCACCTCTCAGAATATAGAAAGCAAAGAGCTTACAGTCGAAGAGATGTGTTACACAGTAATGAATATGCAAAAGTGTTGATGCAACTCAAGGTATGCACCGTAGAGCCATGTTATTGGACATTTTCTTCTTCTTTTGTTCAATATTACCACCTCTCAGAATATGGAAAGCAAAGAGCTTACAGTCGAAGAGATGTGTTTCACAGTAATGAGTATGGAAAAGTGTTGATGCATCTCAAGGTATGCACCGTAGAGCCATGTTATTGGACATTTTCTTCTTCTTTTGTTCAATATTACCACCTCTCAGAATATGGAAGGCAAAGAGCTTAAAGTAGAAGAGATGTGTTTCACAGTAATGAGTATGGAAAAGTGTTGATGCATCTCAAGGTATGCGGCGTAGAGCCATGTTATTGGACATTTTTTTCTTCTTTTGTTCTATATTACCACCTCTCAGAATATGGAAATCAAAGAGCTTACAGTAGAAGAGATGTGTTTCACAGTAATGAATATGGAAAACTATTGATGCATCTCAAGGAATGCACCGCAGAGCCATGTTATTGGAAATTTTTTTCTTCTTTTGTTCAATATTACCACCTCTCAGAATATGGAAAGCAAAGAGCTTACAGTAGAAGAGATGTGTTTCAAAGTAATGAATATGGGAAAGTGTTGATGCATCTCAAGGTATGCACCGTAGAGCCATGTTATTGGACATTTTTTCTTCTTTTGTTCAATATTACCACCGCTCAGAATATGGAAAGCAAAGAGCTTACAGTCGAAGAGATGTGTTTCACAGTAATGAGTATGGAAAAGTGTTGATGCATCTCAAGGTATGCACCGTAGAGCCATGTTATTGGACATTTTCTTCTTCTTTTGTTCAATATTACCACCTCTCAGAATATGGAAAGCAAAGAGCTTACAGTAGAAGAAATGTGTTTCACAGTAATGAATATGGAAAAGTGTTGATGCATCTCAAGGTATGCACCGTAGAGCCATGTTATTGGACATTTTCTTCTTCTTTTGTTCAATATTACCACCTCTCAGAATATGGAAAGCAAAGAGCTTACAGTAGAAGAGATGTGTTTCACAGTAATGAATATGGAAAAGTGTTGATGCATCTCAAGGTATGCACCGTAGAGCCATGTTATTGGACATTTTCTTCTTCTTTTGTTCAATTTTACCACCTCTCAGATTATGGAAAGCAAAGAGCTTACAGTCGAAGAGATGTGTTTCACAGTAATGAATATGGAAAAGTGTTGATGCATCTCAAGGTATGCACCGTAGAGCCATGTTATTGGACATTTTTTTCTTCTTTTGTTCAATATTACCACCTTTCAGAATATGGAAAGCAAAGAGCTTACAGTCGAAGAGATGTGTTTCACAGTAATGAATATGGAAAAGTGTTGATGCATCTCAAGGTATGCACCGTAGAGCCATGTTATTGGACATTTTTTTCGACTTTTGTTCAATATTACCACCTCTCAGAATATGGAAAGCAAAGAGCTTACAGTAGAAGAGATGTGTTTCACAGTAATGAATATGGAAAAGTGTTGATGCATCTCAAGGTATGCACCGCAGAGCCATGTTATTGGAAATTTTTTTCTTCTTTTGTTCAATATTACCACCTCTCAGAATATGGAAAGCAAAGAGCTTACAGTCGAAGAGATGTGTTTCACAGTAATGAATATGGAAAAGTGTTGATGCATCTCAAGGTATGCACCGTAGAACCATGGTATTGGAAATTTTTTTCTTCTTTTGTTCAATATTACCACCTCTCAGAATATGGAAAGCAAAGAGCTTACAGTAGAAGAAATGTGTTTCACAGTAATGAATATGGAAAAGTGTTGATGCATCTCAAGGTATGCACTGTAGAGCCATGTTATTGGACATTTTTTTCTTCTTTTGTTCAATATTACCACCTCTCAGAATATGGAAATCAAAGAGCTTACAGTAGAAGAGATGTGCTTCACAGTAACGAATATGGAAAAGTGTTGATGCAACTCAAGGTATGCACCGCAAAGCCATGTTATTGGACATTTTTTTCTTCTTTTGTTCAATATTACCACCTCTCAGAATATAGAAAGCACAGAGCTTACAGTCGAAGAGATGTGTTTCACAATAATGAATATGGAAATGTGTTGATGCGTCTCAAGGTATTCACCGTAGAGCCATGTTATTGGACATTTTTTTCTACTTTTGTTCAATATTACCACCTCTCAGAATATGGAAAGCAAAGAGCTTACAGTAGAAGAGATGTGTTTCACAGTAATGAATATGGAAAAGTGTTGATGCATCTCAAGGTATGCACCGCAGAGCCATGTTATTGGAAATTTTTTTCTTCTTTTGTTCAATATTACCACCTCTCAGAATATGGAAAGCAAAGAGCTTACAGTAGAAGAGATGTGTTTCACAGTAACGAATATGGAAATGTGTTGATGCATCTCAAGGTATGCACCGTAAAGCCATGTTATTGGACATTTTCTTCTTCTTTTGTTCAATATTACCACCTCACAGAATATGGAAAGCAAAGAGCTTACAGTCGAAGAGATGTGTTTCACAGTAATGAGTATGGAAAAGTGTTGATGCATCTCAAGGTATGCACCGTAGAGCCATGTTATTGGACATTTTCTTCTTCTTTTGTTCAATATTACCACCTCTCAGAATATGGAAAGCAAAGAGCTTACAGTAGAAGAAATGTGTTTCACAGTAATGAATATGGAAAAGTGTTGATGCATCTCAAGGTATGCACCGTAGAGCCGTGTTATTGGACATTTTGTTCTTCTTTTGTTCAATATTACCACCTCACAGAATATAGAAAGCAAAGAGCTTACAGTAGAAGAAATGTGTTTCACAGTAATGAATATGGAAAAGTGTTGATGCATCTCAAGGTATGCACTGTAGAGCCATGTTATTGGACATTTTTTTCTTCTTTTGTTCAATATTACCACCTCTCAGAATATGGAAAGCAAAGAGCTTACAGTCGAAGTGATGTTTTTCACAATAATGAATATGGAAATGTGTAGATGCATCTCAAGGTGTTCACCGTAGAGCCATGTTATTGGACATTTTCTTCTTCTTTTGTTCAATTTTACCACCTCTCAGATTATGGAAAGCAAAGAGCTTACAGTCGAAGAGATGTGTTACACAGTAATGAATATGGAAAAGTGTTGATGTATCTCAAGGTATGCACCGTAGAGCCATGTTATTGGACATTTTTTTCTTCTTTTGTTCAATATTACCACCTCTCAGAATATGGAAAGCAAAGAGCTTACAGTCGAAGAGATGTGTTTCACAGTAATGAATATGGAAAAGTGTTGATGCATCTCAAGGTATGCACCGTAGAGCCATGTTATTGGACATTTTTTTCGACTTTTGTTCAATATTACCACCTCTCAGAATATGGAAAGCAAAGAGCTTACAGTAGAAGAGATGTGTTTCACAGTAATGAATATGGAAAAGTGTTGATGCATCTCAAGGTATGCACCGCAGAGCCATGTTATTGGAAATTTTTTCCTTCTTTTGTTCAATATTACCACCTCTCAGAATATGGAAAGCAAAGAGCTTACAGTCGAAGAGATGTTTTTCACAGTAATGAATATGGAAAAGGGTTGATGCATCTCAAGGTATGCACCGTAGAACCATGTTATTGGACATTTTTTTCTTCTTTTGTTCAATATTACCACCTCTCAGAATATGGAAAGCAAAGAGCTTACAGTAGAAGAAATGTGTTTCACAGTAATGAATATGGAAAAGTGTTGATGCATCTCAAGGTATGCACTGTAGAGCCATGTTATTGGACATTCTTTTCTTCTTTTGTTCAATATTACCACCTCTCAGAATATGGAAATCAAAGAGCTTGCAGTAGAAGAGATGTGTTTCACAGTAACGAATATGGAAAAGTGTTGATGCAACACAAGGTATGCACCGCAAAGCTATGTTATTGGACATTTTTTTCTTCTTTTGTTCAATATTACCACCTCTCAGAATATAGAAGGCAAAGAGCTTACAGTCGAAGAGATGTGTTTCACAATAATGAATATGGAAATGTGTTGATGCGTCTCAAGGTATTCACCGTAGAGCCATGTTATTGGACATTTTTTTCTACTTTTGTTCAATATTACCACCTCTCAGAATATGGAAAGCAAAGAGCTTACAGTAGAAGAGATGTGTTTCACAGTAATGAATATGGAAAAGTGTTGATGCATCTCAAGGTATGCACCGCAGAGCCATGTTATTGGAAATTTTTTTCTTCTTTTGTTCAATATTACCACCTCTCAGAATATGGAAAGCAAAGAGCTTACAGTAGAAGAGATGTGTTTCACAGTAACGAATATGGAAATGTGTTGATGCATCTCAAGGTATGCACCGTAAAGCCATGTTATTGGACATTTTCTTCTTCTTTTGTTCAATATTACCACCTCACAGAATATGGAAAGCAAAGAGCTTACAGTCGAAGAGATGTGTTTCACAGTAATGAGTATGGAAAAGTGTTGATGCATCTCAAGGTATGCACTGTAGAGCCATGTTATTGGACATTTTCTTCTACTTTTGTTCAATATTACCACCTCTCAGAATATGGAAAGCAAAGAGCTTACAGTAGAAGAAATGTGTTTCACAGTAATGAATATGGAAAAGTGTTGATGCATCTCAAGGTATGCACCGTAGAGCCATGTTATTGGACATTTTTTTCGACTTTTGTTCAATATTACCACCTCTCAGAATATGGAAAGCAAAGAGCTTACAGTAGAAGAGATGGGTTTCACAGTAATGAATATGGAAAAGTGTTGATGCATCTCAAGGTATGCACCGCAGAGCCATGTTATTGGAAATTTTTTTCTTCTTTTGTTCAATATTACCACCTCTCAGAATATGGAAAGCAAAGAGCTTACAGTCGAAGAGATGTGTTTCACAGTAATGAATATGGAAAAGTGTTGATGCATCTCAAGGTATGCACCGTAGAACCATGTTATTGGAAATTTTTTTCTTCTTTTGTTCAATATTACCACCTCTCAGAATATGGAAAGCAAAGAGCTTACAGTCGAAGAGATGTGTTTCACAGTAATGAATATGGAAAAGTGTTGATGCATCTCAAGGTATGCACCGTAGAACCATGTTATTGGAAATTTTTTTCTTCTTTTGTTCAATATTACCACCTCTCAGAATATAGAAAGCAAAGAGCTTACAGTAGAAGAAATGTGTTTCACAGTAATGAATATGGAAAACTGTTGATGCATCTCAAGGTATGCACTGTAGAGCCATGTTATTGGACATTTTTTTCTTCTTTTGTTCAATATTACCACCTCTCAGAATATGGAAATCAAAGAGCTTACAGTAGAAGAGATGTGCTTCACAGTAACGAATATGGAAAAGTGTTGATGCAACTCAAGGTATGCACCGCAAAGCCATGTTATTGGACATTTTCTTCTTCTTTTGTTCAATATTACCACCTCTCAGAATATGGAAAGCAAAGAGCTTACAGTAGAAGAAATGTGTTTCACAGTAATGAATATGGAAAAGTGTTGATGCATCTCAAGGTATGCACCGTAGAGCCATGTTATTGGACATTTTGTTCTTCTTTTGTTCAATATTACCACCTCTCAGAATATAGAAAGCAAAGAGCTTACAGTAGAAGAAATGTGTTTCACAGTAATGAATATGGAAAAGTGTTGATGCATCTCAAGGTATGCACTGTAGAGCCATGTTATTGGACATTTTTTTCTTCTTTTGTTCAATATTACCACCTCTCAGAATATGGAAAGCAAAGAGCTTACAGTCGAAGTGATGTTTTTCACAATAATGAATATGGAAATGTGTAGATGCATCTCAAGGTATTCACCGTAGAGCCATGTTATTGGACATTTTCTTCTTCTTTTGTTCAATTTTACCACCTCTCAGATTATGGAAAGCAAAGAGCTTACAGTCGAAGAGATGTGTTACACAGTAATGAATATGGAAAAGTGTTGATGTATCTCAAGGTATGCACCGTAGAGCCATGTTATTGGACATTTTTTTCTTCTTTTGTTCAATATTACCACCTCTCAGAATATGGAAGGCAAAGAGCTTAAAGTAGAAGAGATGTGTTTCACAGTAATGAGTATGGAAAAGTGTTGATGCATCTCAAGGTATGCGGCGTAGAGCCATGTTATTGGACATTTTTTTCTTCTTTTGTTCTATATTACCACCTCTCAGAATATGGAAATCAAAGAGCTTACAGTAGAAGAGATGTGTTTCACAGTAATGAATATGGAAAACTATTGATGCATCTCAAGGAATGCACCGCAGAGCCATGTTATTGGAAATTTTTTTCTTCTTTTGTTCAATATTACCACCTCTCAGAATATGGAAAGCAAAGAGCTTACAGTAGAAGAGATGTGTTTCACAGTAACGAATATGGAAATGTGTTGATGCATCTCAAGGTATGCACCGTAAAGCCATGTTATTGGACATTTTCTTCTTCTTTTGTTCAATATTACCACCTCACAGAATATGGAAAGCAAAGAGCTTACAGTCGAAGAGATGTGTTTCACAGTAATGAGTATGGAAAAGTGTTGATGCATCTCAAGGTATGCACCGTAGAGCCATGTTATTGGACATTTTCTTCTTCTTTTGTTCAATATTACCACCTCTCAGAATATGGAAAGCAAAGAGCTTACAGTAGAAGAAATGTGTTTCACAGTAATGAATATGGAAAAGTGTTGATGCATCTCAAGGTATGCACCGTAGAGCCATGTTATTGGACATTTTCTTCTTCTTTTGTTCAATATTACCACCTCTCAGAATATGGAAAGCAAAGAGCTTACAGTAGAAGAGATGTGTTTCACAGTAATGAATATGGAAAAGTGTTGATGCATCTCAAGGTATGCACCGTAGAGCCATGTTATTGGACATTTTCTTCTTCTTTTGTTCAATTTTACCACCTCTCAGATTATGGAAAGCAAAGAGCTTACAGTCGAAGAGATGTGTTTCACAGTAATGAATATGGAAAAGTGTTGATGCATCTCAAGGTATGCACCGTAGAGCCATGTTATTGGACATTTTTTTCTTCTTTTGTTCAATATTACCACCTTTCAGAATATGGAAAGCAAAGAGCTTACAGTCGAAGAGATGTGTTTCACAGTAATGAATATGGAAAAGTGTTGATGCATCTCAAGGTATGCACCGTAGAGCCATGTTATTGGACATTTTTTTCGACTTTTGTTCAATATTACCACCTCTCAGAATATGGAAAGCAAAGAGCTTACAGTAGAAGAGATGTGTTTCACAGTAATGAATATGGAAAAGTGTTGATGCATCTCAAGGTATGCACCGCAGAGCCATGTTATTGGAAATTTTTTTCTTCTTTTGTTCAATATTACCACCTCTCAGAATATGGAAAGCAAAGAGCTTACAGTCGAAGAGATGTGTTTCACAGTAATGAATATGGAAAAGTGTTGATGCATCTCAAGGTATGCACCGTAGAACCATGTTATTGGAAATTTTTTTCTTCTTTTGTTCAATATTACCACCTCTCAGAATATGGAAAGCAAAGAGCTTACAGTAGAAGAAATGTGTTTCACAGTAATGAATATGGAAAAGTGTTGATGCATCTCAAGGTATGCACTGTAGAGCCATGTTATTGGACATTTTTTTCTTCTTTTGTTCAATATTACCACCTCTCAGAATATGGAAATCAAAGAGCTTACAGTAGAAGAGATGTGCTTCACAGTAACGAATATGGAAAAGTGTTGATGCAACTCAAGGTATGCACCGCAAAGCCATGTTATTGGACATTTTTTTCTTCTTTTGTTCAATATTACCACCTCTCAGAATATAGAAAGCACAGAGCTTACAGTCGAAGAGATGTGTTTCACAATAATGAATATGGAAATGTGTTGATGCGTCTCAAGGTATTCACCGTAGAGCCATGTTATTGGACATTTTTTTCTACTTTTGTTCAATATTACCACCTCTCAGAATATGGAAAGCAAAGAGCTTACAGTAGAAGAGATGTGTTTCACAGTAATGAATATGGAAAAGTGTTGATGCATCTCAAGGTATGCACCGCAGAGCCATGTTATTGGAAATTTTTTTCTTCTTTTGTTCAATATTACCACCTCTCAGAATATGGAAAGCAAAGAGCTTACAGTAGAAGAGATGTGTTTCACAGTAACGAATATGGAAATGTGTTGATGCATCTCAAGGTATGCACCGTAAAGCCATGTTATTGGACATTTTCTTCTTCTTTTGTTCAATATTACCACCTCACAGAATATGGAAAGCAAAGAGCTTACAGTCGAAGAGATGTGTTTCACAGTAATGAGTATGGAAAAGTGTTGATGCATCTCAAGGTATGCACCGTAGAGCCATGTTATTGGACATTTTCTTCTTCTTTTGTTCAATATTACCACCTCTCAGAATATGGAAAGCAAAGAGCTTACAGTAGAAGAAATGTGTTTCACAGTAATGAATATGGAAAAGTGTTGATGCATCTCAAGGTATGCACCGTAGAGCCGTGTTATTGGACATTTTGTTCTTCTTTTGTTCAATATTACCACCTCACAGAATATAGAAAGCAAAGAGCTTACAGTAGAAGAAATGTGTTTCACAGTAATGAATATGGAAAAGTGTTGATGCATCTCAAGGTATGCACTGTAGAGCCATGTTATTGGACATTTTTTTCTTCTTTTGTTCAATATTACCACCTCTCAGAATATGGAAAGCAAAGAGCTTACAGTCGAAGTGATGTTTTTCACAATAATGAATATGGAAATGTGTAGATGCATCTCAAGGTATTCACCGTAGAGCCATGTTATTGGACATTTTCTTCTTCTTTTGTTCAATTTTACCACCTCTCAGATTATGGAAAGCAAAGAGCTTACAGTCGAAGAGATGTGTTACACAGTAATGAATATGGAAAAGTGTTGATGTATCTCAAGGTATGCACCGTAGAGCCATGTTATTGGACATTTTTTTCTTCTTTTGTTCAATATTACCACCTCTCAGAATATGGAAAGCAAAGAGCTTACAGTCGAAGAGATGTGTTTCACAGTAATGAATATGGAAAAGTGTTGATGCATCTCAAGGTATGCACCGTAGAGCCATGTTATTGGACATTTTTTTCGACTTTTGTTCAATATTACCACCTCTCAGAATATGGAAAGCAAAGAGCTTACAGTAGAAGAGATGTGTTTCACAGTAATGAATATGGAAAAGTGTTGATGCATCTCAAGGTATGCACCGCAGAGCCATGTTATTGGAAATTTTTTCCTTCTTTTGTTCAATATTACCACCTCTCAGAATATGGAAAGCAAAGAGCTTACAGTCGAAGAGATGTTTTTCACAGTAATGAATATGGAAAAGGGTTGATGCATCTCAAGGTATGCACCGTAGAACCATGTTATTGGACATTTTTTTCTTCTTTTGTTCAATATTACCACCTCTCAGAATATGGAAAGCAAAGAGCTTACAGTAGAAGAAATGTGTTTCACAGTAATGAATATGGAAAAGTGTTGATGCATCTCAAGGTATGCACTGTAGAGCCATGTTATTGGACATTCTTTTCTTCTTTTGTTCAATATTACCACCTCTCAGAATATGGAAATCAAAGAGCTTGCAGTAGAAGAGATGTGTTTCACAGTAACGAATATGGAAAAGTGTTGATGCAACACAAGGTATGCACCGCAAAGCTATGTTATTGGACATTTTTTTCTTCTTTTGTTCAATATTACCACCTCTCAGAATATAGAAGGCAAAGAGCTTACAGTCGAAGAGATGTGTTTCACAATAATGAATATGGAAATGTGTTGATGCGTCTCAAGGTATTCACCGTAGAGCCATGTTATTGGACATTTTTTTCTACTTTTGTTCAATATTACCACCTCTCAGAATATGGAAAGCAAAGAGCTTACAGTAGAAGAGATGTGTTTCACAGTAATGAATATGGAAAAGTGTTGATGCATCTCAAGGTATGCACCGCAGAGCCATGTTATTGGAAATTTTTTTCTTCTTTTGTTCAATATTACCACCTCTCAGAATATGGAAAGCAAAGAGCTTACAGTAGAAGAGATGTGTTTCACAGTAACGAATATGGAAATGTGTTGATGCATCTCAAGGTATGCACCGTAAAGCCATGTTATTGGACATTTTCTTCTTCTTTTGTTCAATATTACCACCTCACAGAATATGGAAAGCAAAGAGCTTACAGTCGAAGAGATGTGTTTCACAGTAATGAGTATGGAAAAGTGTTGATGCATCTCAAGGTATGCACTGTAGAGCCATGTTATTGGACATTTTCTTCTACTTTTGTTCAATATTACCACCTCTCAGAATATGGAAAGCAAAGAGCTTACAGTAGAAGAAATGTGTTTCACAGTAATGAATATGGAAAAGTGTTGATGCATCTCAAGGTATGCACCGTAGAGCCATGTTATTGGACATTTTTTTCGACTTTTGTTCAATATTACCACCTCTCAGAATATGGAAAGCAAAGAGCTTACAGTAGAAGAGATGTGTTTCACAGTAATGAATATGGAAAAGTGTTGATGCATCTCAAGGTATGCACCGCAGAGCCATGTTATTGGAAATTTTTTTCTTCTTTTGTTCAATATTACCACCTCTCAGAATATGGAAAGCAAAGAGCTTACAGTCGAAGAGATGTGTTTCACAGTAATGAATATGGAAAAGTGTTGATGCATCTCAAGGTATGCACCGTAGAACCATGTTATTGGAAATTTTTTTCTTCTTTTGTTCAATATTACCACCTCTCAGAATATGGAAAGCAAAGAGCTTACAGTCGAAGAGATGTGTTTCACAGTAATGAATATGGAAAAGTGTTGATGCATCTCAAGGTATGCACCGTAGAACCATGTTATTGGAAATTTTTTTCTTCTTTTGTTCAATATTACCACCTCTCAGAATATAGAAAGCAAAGAGCTTACAGTAGAAGAAATGTGTTTCACAGTAATGAATATGGAAAAGTGTTGATGCATCTCAAGGTATGCACTGTAGAGCCATGTTATTGGACATTTTTTTCTTCTTTTGTTCAATATTACCACCTCTCAGAATATGGAAATCAAAGAGCTTACAGTAGAAGAGATGTGCTTCACAGTAACGAATATGGAAAAGTGTTGATGCAACTCAAGGTATGCACCGCAAAGCCATGTTATTGGACATTTTTTTCTTCTTTTGTTCAATATTACCACCTCTCAGAATATAGAAAGCACAGAGCTTACAGTCGAAGAGATGTGTTTCACAATAATGAATATGGAAATGTGTTGATGCGTCTCAAGGTATTCACCGTAGAGCCATGTTATTGGACATTTTTTTCTACTTTTGTTCAATATTACCACCTCTCAGAATATGGAAAGCAAAGAGCTTACAGTAGAAGAGATGTGTTTCACAGTAATGAATATGGAAAAGTGTTGATGCATCTCAAGGTATGCACCGCAGAGCCATGTTATTGGAAATTTTTTTCTTCTTTTGTTCAATATTACCACCTCTCAGAATATGGAAAGCAAAGAGCTTACAGTAGAAGAGATGTGTTTCACAGTAACGAATATGGAAATGTGTTGATGCATCTCAAGGTATGCACCGTAAAGCCATGTTATTGGACATTTTCTTCTTCTTTTGTTCAATATTACCACCTCACAGAATATGGAAAGCAAAGAGCTTACAGTCGAAGAGATGTGTTTCACAGTAATGAGTATGGAAAAGTGTTGATGCATCTCAAGGTATGCACCGTAGAGCCATGTTATTGGACATTTTCTTCTTCTTTTGTTCAATATTACCACCTCTCAGAATATGGAAAGCAAAGAGCTTACAGTAGAAGAAATGTGTTTCACAGTAATGAATATGGAAAAGTGTTGATGCATCTCAAGGTATGCACCGTAGAGCCATGTTATTGGACATTTTGTTCTTCTTTTGTTCAATATTACCACCTCTCAGAATATAGAAAGCAAAGAGCTTACAGTAGAAGAAATGTGTTTCACAGTAATGAATATGGAAAAGTGTTGATGCATCTCAAGGTATGCACTGTAGAGCCATGTTATTGGACATTTTTTTCTTCTTTTGTTCAATATTACCACCTCTCAGAATATGGAAAGCAAAGAGCTTACAGTCGAAGTGATGTTTTTCACAATAATGAATATGGAAATGTGTAGATGCATCTCAAGGTATTCACCGTAGAGCCATGTTATTGGACATTTTCTTCTTCTTTTGTTCAATTTTACCACCTCTCAGATTATGGAAAGCAAAGAGCTTACAGTCGAAGAGATGTGTTACACAGTAATGAATATGGAAAAGTGTTGATGTATCTCAAGGTATGCACCGTAGAGCCATGTTATTGGACATTTTTTTCTTCTTTTGTTCAATATTACCACCTCTCAGAATATGGAAAGCAAAGAGCTTACAGTCGAAGAGATGTGTTTCACAGTAATGAATATGGAAAAGTGTTGATGCATATCAAGGTATGCACCGTAGAGCCATGTTATTGGACATTTTTTTCGACTTTTGTTCAATATTACCACCTCTCAGAATATGGAAAGCAAAGAGCTTACAGTAGAAGAGATGTGTTTCACAGTAATGAATATGGAAAAGTGTTGATGCATCTCAAGGTATGCACCGCAGAGCCATGTTATTGGAAATTTTTTTCTTCTTTTGTTCAATATTACCACCTCTCAGAATATGGAAAGCAAAGAGCTTACAGTCGAAGAGATGTGTTTCACAGTAATGAATATGGAAAAGGGTTGATGCATCTCAAGGTATGCACCGTAGAACCATGTTATTGGACATTTTTTTCTTCTTTTGTTCAATATTACCACCTCTCAGAATATGGAAAGCAAAGAGCTTACAGTAGAAGAAATGTGTTTCACAGTAATGAATATGGAAAAGTGTTGATGCATCTCAAGGTATGCACTGTAGAGCCATGTTATTGGACATTTTTTTCTTCTTTTGTTCAATATTACCACCTCTCAGAATATGGAAATCAAAGAGCTTGCAGTAGAAGAGATGTGTTTCACAGTAACGAATATGGAAAAGTGTTGATGCAACACAAGGTATGCACCGCAAAGCTATGTTATTGGACATTTTTTTCTTCTTTTGTTCAATATTACCACCTCTCAGAATATAGAAGGCAAAGAGCTTACAGTCGAAGAGATGTGTTTCACAATAATGAATATGGAAATGTGTTGATGCGTCTCAAGGTATTCACCGTAGAGCCATGTTATTGGACATTTTTTTCTACTTTTGTTCAATATTACCACCTCTCAGAATATGGAAAGCAAAGAGCTTACAGTAGAAGAGATGTGTTTCACAGTAATGAATATGGAAAAGTGTTGATGCATCTCAAGGTATGCACCGCAGAGCCATGTTATTGGAAATTTTTTTCTTCTTTTGTTCAATATTACCACCTCTCAGAATATGGAAAGCAAAGAGCTTACAGTCGAAGAGATGTGTTTCACAGTAATGAATATGGAAAAGTGTTGATGCATCTCAAGGTATGCACCGTAGAGCCATGTTATTGGACATTTTTTTCGACTTTTGTTCAATATTACCACCTCTCAGAATATGGAAAGCAAAGAGCTTACAGTAGAAGAGATGTGTTTCACAGTAATGAATATGGAAAAGTGTTGATGCATCTCAAGGTATGCACCGCAGAGCCATGTTATTGGAAATTTTTTTCTTCTTTTGTTCAATATTACCACCTCACAGAATATGGAAAGCAAAGAGCTTACAGTCGAAGAGATGTGTTTCACAGTAATGAATATGGAAAAGGGTTGATGCATCTCAAGGTATGCACCGTAGAACCATATTATTGGACATTTTTTTCTTCTTTTGTTCAATATTACCACCTCTCAGAATATGGAAAGCAAAGAGCTTATAGTAGAAGAGATGTGTTTCACAGTAATGAATATGGAAAAGTGTTGATGCATCTCAAGGTATGCACCGCAGAGCCATGTTATTGGAAATTTTTTTCTTCTTTTGTTCAATATTACCACCTCTCAGAATATGGAAAGCAAAGAGCTTACAGTCGAAGAGATGTGTTTCACAGTAATGAATATGGAAAAGTGTTGATGCATCTCAAGGTATGCACCGTAGAACCATGTTATTGGAAATTTTTTTCTTCTTTTGTTCAATATTACCACCTCTCAGAATATGGAAAGCAAAGAGCTTACAGTAGAAGAAATGTGTTTCACAGTAATGAATATGGAAAAGTGTTGATGCATCTCAAGGTATGCACTGTAGAGCCATGTTATTGGACATTTTTTTCTTCTTTTGTTCAATATTACCACCTCTCAGAATATGGAAATCAAAGAGCTTACAGTAGAAGAGATGTGCTTCACAGTAACGAATATGGAAAAGTGTTGATGCAACTCAAGGTATGCACCGCAAAGCCATGTTATTGGACATTTTTTTCTTCTTTTGTTCAATATTACCACCTCTCAGATTATAGAAAGCACAGAGCTTACAGTCGAAGAGATGTGTTTCACAATAATGAATATGGAAATGTGTTGATGCGTCTTAAGGTATTCACCGTAGAGCCATGTTATTGGACATTTTTTTCTACATTTGTTCAATATTACCACCTCTCAGAATATGGAAAGCAAAGAGCTTACAGTAGAAGAGATGTGTTTCACAGTAATGAATATGGAAAAGTGTTGATGCATCTCAAGGTATGCACCGCAGAGCCATGTTATTGGAAATTTTTTTCTTCTTTTGTTCAATATTACCACCTCTCAGAATATGGAAAGCAAAGAGCTTACAGTAGAAGAGATGTGTTTCACAGTAACGAATATGGAAATGTGTTGATGCATCTCAAGGTATGCACCGTAAAGCCATGTTATTGGACATTTTCTTCTTCTTTTGTTCAATATTACCACCTCACAGAATATGGAAAGCAAAGAGCTTACAGTCGAAGAGATGTGTTTCACAGTAATGAGTATGGAAAAGTGTTGATGCATCTCAAGGTATGCACCGTAGAGCCATGTTATTGGACATTTTCTTCTTCTTTTGTTCAATATTACCACCTCTCAGAATATGGAAAGCAAAGAGCTTACAGTAGAAGAAATGTGTTTCACAGTAATGAATATGGAAAAGTGTTGATGCATCTCAAGGTATGCACCGTAGAGCCATGTTATTGGACATTTTGTTCTTCTTTTGTTCAATATTACCACCTCTCAGAATATAGAAAGCAAAGAGCTTACAGTAGAAGAAATGTGTTTCACAGTAATGAATATGGAAAAGTGTTGATGCATCTCAAGGTATGCACTGTAGAGCCATGTTATTGGACATTTTTTTCTTCTTTTGTTCAATATTACCACCTCTCAGAATATGGAAAGCAAAGAGCTTACAGTCGAAGTGATGTTTTTCACAATAATGAATATGGAAATGTGTAGATGCATCTCAAGGTATTCACCGTAGAGCCATGTTATTGGACATTTTCTTCTTCTTTTGTTCAATTTTACCACCTCTCAGATTATGGAAAGCAAAGAGCTTACAGTCGAAGAGATGGCTTACACAGTAATGAATATGGAAAAGTGTTGATGTATCTCAAGGTATGCACCGTAGAGCCATGTTATTGGACATTTTTTTCTTCTTTTGTTCAATATTACCACCTCTCAGAATATGGAAAGCAAAGAGCTTACAGTCGAAGAGATGTGTTTCACAGTAATGAATATGGAAAAGTGTTGATGCATCTCAAGGTATGCACCGTAGAGCCATGTTATTGGACATTTTTTTCGACTTTTGTTCAATATTACCACCTCTCAGAATATGGAAAGCAAAGAGCTTACAGTAGAAGAGATGTGTTTCACAGTAATGAATATGGAAAAGTGTTGATGCATCTCAAGGTATGCACCGCAGAGCCATGTTATTGGAAATTTTTTTCTTCTTTTGTTCAATATTACCACCTCACAGAATATGGAAAGCAAAGAGCTTACAGTCGAAGAGATGTGTTTCACAGTAATGAATATGGAAAAGGGTTGATGCATCTCAAGGTATGCACCGTAGAACCATATTATTGGACATTTTTTTCTTCTTTTGTTCAATATTACCACCTCTCAGAATATGGAAAGCAAAGAGCTTACAGTAGAAGAAATGTGTTTCACAGTAATGAATATGGAAAAGTGTTGATGCATCTCAAGGTATGCACTGTAGAGCCATGTTATTGGACATTTTTTTCTTCTTTTGTTCAATATTACCACCTCTCAGAATATGGAAATCAAAGAGCTTGCAGTAGAAGAGATGTGTTTCACAGTAACGAATATGGAAAAGTGTTGATGCAACACAAGTCATGCACCGCAAAGCCATGTTATTGGACATTTTTTTCTTCTTTTGTTCAATATTACCACCTCTCAGAATATAGAAGGCAAAGAGCTTACAGTCGAAGAGATGTGTTTCACAATAATGAATATGGAAATGTGTTGATGCGTCTCAAGGTATTCACCGTAGAGCCATGTTATTGGACATTTTTTTCTACTTTTGTTCAATATTACCACCTCTCAGAATATGGAAAGCAAAGAGCTTACAGTAGAAGAGATGTGTTTCACAGTAATGAATATGGAAAAGTGTTGATGCATCTCAAGGTATGCACCGCAGAGCCATGTTATTGGAAATTTTTTTCTTCTTTTGTTCAATATTACCACCTCTCAGAATATGGAAAGCAAAGAGCTTACAGTAGAAGAGATGTGTTTCACAGTAACGAATATGGAAATGTGTTGATGCATCTCAAGGTATGCACCGTAAAGCCATGTTATTGGACTTTTTCTTCTTCTTTTGTTCAATATTACCACCTCACAGAATATGGAAAGCAAAGAGCTTACAGTCGAAGAGATGTGTTTCACAGTAATGAGTATGGAAAAGTGTTGATGCATCTCAAGGTATGCACTGTAGAGCCATGTTATTGGACATTTTCTTCTACTTTTGTTCAATATTACCACCTCTCAGAATATGGAAAGCAAAGAGCTTACAGTAGAAGAAATGTGTTTCACAGTAATGAATATGGAAAAGTGTTGATGCATCTCAAGGTATGCACCGTAGAGCCATGTTATTGGACATTTTTTTCTTCTTTTGTTCAATATTACCACCTCTCAGAATATAGAAAGCAAAGAGCTTACAGTAGAAGAAATGTGTTTCACAGTAATGAATATGGAAAAGTGTTGATGCATCTCAAGGTATGCACTGTAGAGCCATGTTATTGGACATTTTTTTCTTCTTTTGTTCAATATTACCACCTCTCGGAATATGTAAATCAAAGAGCTTACAGTAGAAGAGATGTGTTTCACAGTAATGAATATGGAAAAGTGTTGATGCAACTCAAGGTATGCACCGCAGAGCCATGTTATTGGACATTTTTTTCTTCTTTTGTTCAATATTACCACCTCTCAGAATATAGAAAGCAAAGAGCTTACAGTCGAAGAGATGTGTTTCACAATAATGAATATGGAAATGTGTTGATGCATCTCAAGGTATTCACCGTAGAGCCGTGTTATTGGACATTTTTTTCTACTTTTGTTCAATATTACCACCTCTCAGAATATGGAAAGCAAAGAGCTTACAGTCGAAGAGATGTGTTTCACAGTAATGAGTATGGAAAAGTGTTGATGCATCTCAAGGTATGCACCGTAGAGCCATGTTATTGGACATTTTCTTCTTAATGTGTTCAATATTACCGCATCTCAGAATATGGAAAGCAAAGAGCTTACAGTAGAAGAAATGTGTTTCACAGTAATGAATATGGAAAAGTGTTGATGCATCTCAAGGTATGCACTGTAGAGCCATGTTATTGGACATTTTTTTCTTCTTTTGTTCAATATTACCACCTCTCAGAATATGGAAATCAAAGAGCTTACAGTAGAAGAGATGTGTTTCACAGTAATGAATATGGAAATGTGTTGATGCATCTCAAGGTATGCACCGTAGAGCCATGTTATTGGACATTTTTTTCTTCTTTTGTTCAATATTACCACCTCTCAGAATATGGAAGGCAAAGAGCTTACAGTCGAAGAGATGTGTTTCACAGTAATGAATATGAAAAAGTGTTGATGCATCTCAAGGTATGCACCGTAGAGCCATGTTATTGGACATTTTTTTCTACTTTTGTTCAATATTACCACCTCTCAGAATATGGAAAGCAAAGAGCTTACAGTCGAAGAGATGTGTTACACAGTAATGAATATGCAAAAGTGTTGATGCAACTCAAGGTATGCACCGTAAAGCCATGTTATTGGACATTTTTTTCTTCTTTTGTTCAACATTACCACCTCTCAGAATATGGAAAGCAGAGAGCTTACAGTCGAAGAGATGTGTTTCACAGTAATGAATATGAAAAAGTGTTGATGCATCTCAAGGTATGCACCGTAGAGCCATGTTATTGGACATTTTTTTCTACTTTTGTTCAATATTACCACCTCTCAGAATATGGAAAGCAAAGAGCTTACAGTCGAAGAGATGTGTTACACAGTAATGAATATGCAAAAGTGTTGATGCAACTCAAGGTATGCACCATAGAGCCATGTTATTTGACATTTTTTTCTTCTTTTGTTCAATATTACCACCTCTCAGAATATGGAAAGCAAAGAGCTTACAGTAGAAGAGATGTGTTTCACAGTAATGAATATGGAAAAGTGTTGATGCATCTCAAGGTATGCACCGTAGAGCCATGTTATTGGACATTTTCTTCTTCTTTTGTTCAATATTACCACCTCTCGGAATATGAAAAGCAAAGAGCTTACAGTCGAAGAGATGTGTTTCACAATAATGAATATGGAAATGTGTTGATGCATCTCAAGGTATTCACCGTAGAGCCATGTTATTGGACATTTTTTTCTTCTTTTGTTCAATTTTACCACCTCTCAGAATATGGAAAGCAAAGAGCTTACAGTCGATGAGATGTGTTTCACAGTAATGAATATGGAAAAGTGTTGATGCATCTCAAGGTATGCACCGTAGAGCCATGTTATTGGACATTTTTTTCTACTTTTGTTCAATATTACCACCTCTCAGAATATGGAAAGCAAAGAGCTTACAGTCGAAGAGATGTGTTTCACAGTAATGAATATGGAAAAGTGTTGACGCATCTCAAGGTATGCACCGTAGAGCCATGTTATTGGACATTTTTTTCTACTTTTGTTCAATATTACCACCTCTCAGAATATGGAAAGCAAAGAGCTTACAGTTGAAGAGATGTGTTTCATAGTAATGAATATGGAAAAGTGTTGATGCATCTCAAGGTATGCACCGTAAAGCCATGTTATTGGACATTTTTTTCTTCTTTTGTTCAATATTACCACCTCTCAGAATATGGAAAGCAAAGAGCTTACAGTAGAAGACATGTGTTTCACAGTAATGAATATGGAAAAGTGTTGATGCATCTCAAGGTATGCACCGTAGAGCCATGTTATTGGACATTTTTTTCTTCTTTTGTTCAACATTACCACCTCTCAGAATATGGAAAGCAGAGAGCTTACAGTAGAAGAGATGTGTTTCACAGTAATTAATATGGAAATGTGTTGATGCATCTCAAGGTATGCACCGTAGAGCCATGTTATTGGACAGCTTTTTCTTCTTTTGTTCAATATTACCACCTCTCAGAATATGGAAAGCAAAGAGCTTACAGTCGAAGAGATGTGTTTCACAGTAGTGAATATGGAAAAGTGTTGATGCATCTCAAGGTATGCACCTTAGATCTATGTTATTGGACATTTTTTCTTCTTTTGTTCAATATTGCCACCTCTCAGAATATGGAAATCAAAGAGCTTACAGTAGAAGAGATGTGTTTCACAGTAATGAATATGGAAAAGTGTTGATGCAACTCAAGGTATGCACCGCAGAGCCATGTTATTGGACATTTTTTTCTTCTTTTGTTCAATATTACCACCTCTCAGAATATGGGAAGCAAAGAGCTTACAGTAGAAGAGATGTGTTTCATAGTAATGAATATGGAAAAGTGTTGATGCATCTCAAGGTATGCACCGCAGAGCCATGTTATTGGAAATTTTTTTCTTCTTTTGTTCAATATTACCACCTCTCAGAATATGGAAAGCAAAGAGCTTACAGTCGAAGAGATGTGTTTCACAGTAATGAATATGGAAAAGTGTTGATGCATCTCAAGGTATGCACCGTAGAACCATGTTATTGGACATTTTTTTCTTCTTTTGTTCAATATTACCACCTCTCAGAATATGGAAAGCAAAGAGCTTACAGTAGAAGAAATGTGTTTCACAGTAATGAATATGGAAAAGTGTTGATGCATCTCAAGGTATGCACTGTAGAGCCATGTTATTGGACATTTTTTTCTTCTTTTGTTCAATATTACCACCTCTCAGAATATGGAAATCAAAGAGCTTACAGTAGAAGAGATGTGCTTCACAGTAACGAATATGGAAAAGTGTTGATGCAACTCAAGGTATGCACCGCAAAGCCATGTTATTGGACATTTTTTTCTTCTTTTGTTCAATATTACCACCTCTCAGAATATAGAAAGCACAGAGCTTACAGTCGAAGAGATGTGTTTCACAATAATGAATATGGAAATGTGTTGATGCGTCTCAAGGTATTCACCGTAGAGCCATGTTATTGGACATTTTTTTCTACTTTTGTTCAATATTACCACCTCTCAGAATATGGAAAGCAAAGAGCTTACAGTAGAAGAGATGTGTTTCACAGTAATGAATATGGAAAAGTGTTGATGCATCTCAAGGTATGCACCGCAGAGCCATGTGATTGGAAATTTTTTTCTTCTTTTGTTCAATATTACCACCTCTCAGAATATGGAAAGCAAAGAGCTTACAGTAGAAGAGATGTGTTTCACAGTAACGAATATGGAAATGTGTTGATGCATCTCAAGGTATGCACCGTAAAGCCATGTTATTGGACATTTTCTTCTTCTTTTGTTCAATATTACCACCTCACAGAATATGGAAAGCAAAGAGCTTACAGTCGAAGAGATGTGTTTCACAGTAATGAGTATGGAAAAGTGTTGATGCATCTCAAGGTATGCACCGTAGAGCCATGTTATTGGACATTTTCTTCTTCTTTTGTTCAATATTACCACCTCTCAGAATATGGAAAGCAAAGAGCTTACAGTAGAAGAAATGTGTTTCACAGTAATGAATATGGAAAAGTGTTGATGCATCTCAAGGTATGCACCGTAGAGCCATGTTATTGGACATTTTTTTCTTCTTTTGTTCAATATTACCACTTCTCAGAATATAGAAAGCAAAGAGCTTACAGTAGAAGAAATGTGTTTCACAGTAATGAATATGGAAAAGTGTTGATGCATCTCAAGGTATGCACTGTAGAGCCATGTTATTGGACATTTTTTCTTCTTTTGTTCAATATTACCACCTCTCAGAATATGGAAAGCAAAGAGCTTACAGTCGAAGTGATGTTTTTCACAATAATGAATATGGAAATGTGTAGATGCATCTCAAGGTATTCACCGTAGAGCCATGTTATTGGACATTTTCTTCTTCTTTTGTTCAATTTTACCACCTCTCAGATTATGGAAAGCAAAGAGCTTACAGTCGAAGAGATGTGTTTCACAGTAATGAATATGCAAAAGTGTTGATGTATCTCAAGGTATGCACCGTAGAGCCATGTTATTGGACATTTTTTTCTTCTTTTGTTCAATATTACCACCTCTCAGAATATGGAAAGCAAAGAGCTAACAGTCGAAGAGATGTGTTTCACAGTAATGAATATGGAAAAGTGTTGATGCATCTCAAGGTATGCACCGTAGAGCCATGTTATTGGACATTTTTTTCGACTTTTGTTCAATATTACCACCTCTCAGAATATGGAAAGCAAAGAGCTTACAGTGGAAGAGATGTGTTTCACAGTAATGAATATGGAAAAGTGTTGATGCATCTCAAGGTATGCACCGCAGAGCCATGTTATTGGAAATTTTTTTCTTCTTTTGTTCAATATTACCACCTCTCAGAATATGGAAAGCAAAGAGCTTACAGTCGAAGAGATGTGTTTCACAGTAATGAATATGGAAAAGGGTTGATGCATCTCAAGGTATGCACCGTAGAGCCATGTTATTGGACATTTTTTTCTTCTTTTGTTCAATATTACCACCTCTCAGAATATGGAAAGCAAAGAGCTTACAGTAGAAGAAATGTGTTTCACAGTAATGAATATGGAAAAGTGTTGATGCATCTCAAGGTGTGCACTGTAGAGCCATGTTATTGGACATTTTTTTCTTCTTTTGTTCAATATTACCACCTCTCAGAATATGGAAATCAAAGAGCTTACAGTAGAAGAGATGTGTTTCACAGTAACGAATATGGAAAAGTGTTGATGCAACTCAAGGTATGCACCGCAAAGCCATGTTATTGGACATTTTTTTCTTCTTTTGTTCAATATTACCACCTCTCAGAATATAGAAAGCAAAGAGCTTACAGTCGAAGAGATGTGTTTCACAATAATGAATATGGAAATGTGTTGATGCGTCTCAAGGTATTCACCGTAGAGCCATGTTATTGGACATTTTTTTCTACTTTTGTTCAATATTACCACCTCTCAGAATATGGAAAGCAAAGAGCTTACAGTAGAAGAGATGTGTTTCACTGTAATGAATATGGAAAAGTGTTGATGCATCTCAAGGTATGCACCGCAGAGCCATGTTATTGGAAATTTTTTTCTTCTTTTGTTCAATATTACCACCTCTCAGAATATGGAAAGCAAAGAGCTTACAGTAGAAGAGATGTGTTTCACAGTAACGAATATGGAAATGTGTTGATGCATCTCAAGGTATGCACTGTAAAGCCATGTTATTGGACATTTTCTTCTTCTTTTGTTCAATATTACCACCTCACAGAATATGGAAAGCAAAGAGCTTACAGTCGAAGAGATGTGTTTCACAGTAATGAGTATGGAAAAGTATTGATGCATCTCAAGGTATGCACCGTAGAGCCATGTTATTGGACATTTTCTTCTTCTTTTGTTCAATATTACCACCTCTCAGAATATGGAAAGCAAAGAGCTTACAGTAGAAGAAATGTGTTTCACAGTAATGAATATGGAAAAGTGTTGATGCATCTCAAAGTATGCACCGTAGAGCCATGTTATTGGACATTTTTTTCTTCTTTTGTTCAATATTACCACCTCTCAGAATATAGAAAGCAAAGAGCTTACAGTAGAAGAAATGTGTTTCACAGTAATGAATATGGAAAAGTGTTGATGCATCTCAAGGTATGCACTGTAGAGCCATGTTATTGGACATTTTCTTCTTCTTTTGTTCAATATTACCACCTCTCGGAATATGTAAATCAAAGAGCTTACAGTAGAAGAGATGTGTTTCACAGTAATGAATATAGAAAAGTGTTGATGCAACTCAAGGTATGCACCGCAGAGCCATGTTATTGGACATTTTTTTCTTCTTTTGTTCAATATTACCACCTCTCAGAATATAGAAAGCAAAGAGCTTACAGTCAAAGAGATGTGTTTCACAATAATGAATGTGGAAATGTGTTGATGCATCTCAAGGTATTCACCGTAGAGCCGTGTTATTGGACATTTTTTTCTACTTTTGTTCAATATTACCACCTCTCAGAATATGGAAAGCAAAGAGCTTACAGTCGAAGAGATGTGTTTCACAGTAATGAATATGGAAAAGTGTTGATGAATCTCAAGGTATGCACCGTAGAGCCATGTTATTGGACATTTTCTTCTTCTTTTGTTCAATATTACCACATCTCAGAATATGGAAAGCAAAGAGCTTACAGTAGAAGAAATGTGTTTCACAGTAATGAATATGGAAAAGTGTTGATGCATCTCAAGGTATGCACTGTAGAGCCATGTTATTGGACATTTTTTTCTTCTTTTGTTCAATATTACCACCTCTCAGAATATGGAAATCAAAGAGCTTACAGTAGAAGAGATGTGTTTCACAGTAATGAATATGGAAAAGTGTTGATGCATCTCAAGGTATGCACCGTAGAGCCATGTTATTGGACATTTTTTTCTTCTTTTGTTCAATATTACCACCTCTCAGAATATGGAAGGCAAAGAGCTTACAGTCGAAGAGATGTGTTTCACAGTAATGAATATGAAAAAGTGTTGATGCATCTCAAGGTATGCACCGTAGAGCCATGTTATTGGACATTTTTTTCTACTTTTGTTCAATATTACCACCTCTCAGAATATGGAAAGCAAAGAGCTTACAGTCGAAGAGATGTGTTACACAGTAATGAATATGCAAAAGTGTTGATGCAACTCAAGGTATGCACCGTAGAGCCATGTTATTGGACATTTTTTTCTTCTTTTGTTCAATATTACCACCTCTCAGAATATGGAAAGCAAAGAGCTTACAGTCGAAGAGATGTGTTTCACAGTAATGAATATGGAAAAGTGTTGATGCATCTCAAGGTATGCACCGTAGAGCCATGTTATTGGACATTTTCTTCTTCTTTTGTTCAATATTACCACCTCTCGGAATATGGAAAGCAAAGAGCTTACAGTCGAAGAGATGTGTTTCACAATAATGAATATGGAAATGTGTTGATGCATCTCAAGGTATTCACCGTAGAGCCATGTTATTGGACATTTTTTTCTTCTTTTGTTCAATTTTACCACCTCTCAGAATATGGAAAGCAAAGAGCTTACAGTCGAAGAGATGTGTTTCACAGTAATGAATATGGAAAAGTGTTGACGCATCTCAAGGTATGCACCGTAGAGCCATGTTATTGGACATTTTTTTTCTACTTTTGTTCAATATTACCACCTCTCAGAATAAGGAAAGCAAAGAGCTTACAGTTGAAGAGATGTGTTTCATAGTAATGAATATGGAAAAGTGTTGATGCATCTCAAGGTATGCACCATAAAGCCATGTTATTGGACATTTTTTCTTCTTTTGTTCAATATTACCACCTCTCAGAATATGGAAAGCAAAGAGCTTACAGTAGAAGACATGTGTTTCACAGTAATGAATATGGAAAAGTGTTGATGCATCTCAAGGTATGCACCGTAGAGCCATGTTATTGGACATTTTTTTCTTCTTTTGTTCAACATTACCACCTCTCAGAATATGGAAAGCAAAGAGCTTACAGTCGAAGAGATGTGTTTCACAGTAATGAATATGGAAAAGTGTTGATGCATCTCAGGGTATGCACCTTAGATCTATGTTATTGGACATTTTTTCTTCTTTTGTTCAATATTACCACCTCTCAGAATATGGAAATCAAAGAGCTTACAGTAGAAGAGATGTGTTTCACAGTAATGAATATGGAAAAGTGTTGATGCAACTCAAGGTATGCACCGCAGAGCCATGTTATTGGACATTTTTTCTTCTTTTGTTCAAATTACCACCTCTCAGAATATAGAAAGCAAAGAGCTTACAGTCGAAGAGATGTGTTACACAGTAATGAATATGGAAATGTGTTCATGCATCTCAAGGTATTCACCATAGAGCCATGTTATTGGACATTTTTTTCTTCTTTTGTTCAATTTTACCACCTCTCAGAATATGGAAATGAAAGAGCTTACAGTAGAAGAGATGTGTTTCACAGTAATGAATATGGAAAAGTGTTGATGCATCTCAAGGTATGCACCGTAGAGCCATGTTATTATACATTTTCTTCTTCTTTTGTTCAATATTACCACCTCTCAGAATATGGAAAGCAAAGAGCTTACAGTCGAAGAGATGTGTTTCACAATAATGAATATGGAAATGTGTTCATGCATCTCAAGGTATTCACCGTAGAGCCATGTTATTGGACACTTTTTTCTTCTTTTGTTCAATTTTACCACCTCTCAGAATATGGAAAGCAAAGAGCTTACAGTCGAAGAGATGTGCTTCACAGTAATGAATATGGAAAAGTGTTGATGCATCTCAAGGTATGCACCGTAGAGCCATGTTATTGGACATTTTTTTCTTCTTTTGTTCAATATTACCACCTCTCAGAATATGGAAAGCAAAGAGCTTACAGTCGAAGAGATGTGTTTCACAGTAATGAATATGAAAAAGTGTTGATGCATCTCAAGGTATGCACCGTAGAGCCATGTTATTGGACATTTTTTTCTACTTTTGTTCAATATTACCACCTCTCAGAATATGGAAAGCAAAGAGCTTACAGTCGAAGAGATGTGTTACACAGTAATGAATATGCAAAAGTGTTGATGCAACTCAAGGTATGCACCGTAGAGCCATGTTATTGGACATTTTTTTCTTCTTTTGTTCAATATTACCACCTCTCAGAATATGGAAAGCAAAGAGCTTACAGTAGAAGAGATGTGTTTCACAGTAATGAATATGGAAAAGTGTTGATGCAGCTCAAGGTATGCACCGTAGAGCCATGTTATTGGACATTTTTTTCTACTTTTGTTCAATATTACCACCTCTCAGAATATGGAAAGCAAAGAGCTTACAGTCGAAGAGATGTGTTTCATAGTAATGAATATGGAAAAGTGTTGATGCATCTCAAGGTATGCACCGTAAAGCCATGTTATTGGACATTTTTTTCTTCTTTTGTTCAATATTACCACCTCTCAGAATATGGAAAGCAAAGAGCTTACAGTCGAAGACATGTGTTTCACAGTAATGAATATGGAAAAGTGTTGATGCATCTCAAGGTATGCACCGTAGAGCCATGTTATTGGACATTTTTTTCTTCTTTTGTTCAACATTACCACCTCTCAGAATATGGAAAGCAGAGAGCTTACAGTAGAAGAGATGTGTTTCACAGTAATTAATATGGAAATGTGTTGATGCATCTCAAGGTATGCACCGTAGAGCCATGTTATTGGACAGTTTTTTCTTCTTTTGTTCAATATTACCACCTCTCAGAATATGGAAAGCAAAGAGCTTACAGTCGAAGAGATGTGTTTCACAGTAATGAATATGGAAAAGTGTTGATGCATCTCAAGGTATGCACCGTAGATCTATGTTATTGGACATTTTTTCTTCTTTTGTTCAATATTACCACCTCTCAGAATATGGAAAGCAAAGAGCTTGCAGTAGAAGAGATGTGTTTCACAGTAATGAATATGGAAAAGTGTTGATGCATCTCAAGGTATGCACCGTAGAGCCATGTTATTGGACATTTTATTCTTCTTTTGTTCAATATTACCACCTCTCAGAATATGGAAAGCAAAGAGCTTACAGTCGAAGAGAAGTGTATCGCAATAATGAATATGGAAATGTGTTCATGCATCTCAAGGTATTCACCGTAGGGCCATGTTATTGGACATTTTTTTCTTCTTTTGTTCAATTTTACCACCTCTCAGAATATGGAAAGCAAAGAGCTTACAGTCGAAGAGATGTGTTTCACAGTAATGAATATGGAAAAGTGTTGACGCATCTCAAGGTATGCACCGTAGAGCCATGTTATTGGACATTTTTTTCTTCTTTTGTTCAATATTACCACCTCTCAGAATATGGAAAGCAAAGAGCTTACAGTAGAAGAGATGTGTTTCACAGTAACGAATATGGAAATGTGTTGATGCATCTCAAGGTATGCACCGTAAAGCCATGTTATTGGACATTTTCTTCTTCTTTTTTTCAATATTACCACCTCACAGAATATGGAAAGCAAAGAGCTTACAGTCGAAGAGATGTGTTTCAGAGTTATGAGTATGGAAAATTTTGATGCATCTCAAGGTATGCACCGTAGAGCCATGTTATTGGACATTTTCTTCTTCTTTTGTTCAATATTACCGCATCTCAGAATATGGAAAGCAAAGAGCTTACAGTAGAAGAAATGTGTTTCACAGTAATGAATATGGAAAAGTGTTGATGCATCTCAAGGTATGCACTGTAGAGCCATGTTATTGGACATTTTTTTCTTCTTTTGTTCAATATTACCACCTCTCAGAATAAGGAAATCAAAGAGCTTACAGTAGAAGAGATGTGTTTCACAGTAATGAATATGGAAAAGTGTTGATGCATCTCAAGGTATGCACCGTAGAGCCATGTTATTGGACATTTTTTTCTACTTTTGTTCAATATTACCACCTCTCAGAATATGGAAAGCAAAGAGCTTACAGTCGAAGAGATGTGTTACACAGTAATGAATATGCAAAAGTGTTGATGCAACTCAAGGTATGCACCGTAAAGCCATGTTATTGGACATTTTTTTCTTCTTTTGTTCAACATTACCACCTCTCAGAATATGGAAAGCAGAGAGCTTACAGTCGAAGAGATGTGTTTCACAGTAATGAATATGAAAAAGTGTTGATGCATCTCAAGGTATGCACCGTAGAGCCATGTTATTGGACATTTTTTTCTACTTTTGTTCAATATTACCACCTCTCAGAATATGGAAAGCAAAGAGCTTACAGTCGAAGAGATGTGTTACACAGTAACGAATATGCAAAAGTGTTGATGCAACTCAAGGTATGCACCATAGAGCCATGTTATTGGACATTTTTTTCTTCTTTTGTTCAATATTACCACCTCTCAGAATATGGAAAGCAAAGAGCTTACAGTAGAAGAGATGTGTTTCACAGTAATGAATATGGAAAAGTGTTGATGCATCTCAAGGTATGCACCATAGAGCCATGTTATTGGACATTTTCTTCTTCTTTTGTTCAATATTACCACCTCTCGGAATATGGAAAGCAAAGAGCTTACAGTCGAAGAGATGTGTTTCACAATAATGAATATGGAAATGTGTTGATGCATCTCAAGGTATTCACCGTAGAGCCATGTTATTGGACATTTTTTTCTTCTTTTGTTCAATTTTACCACCTCTCAGAATATGGAAAGCAAAGAGCTTACAGTCGATGAGATGTGTTTCACAGTAATGAATATGGAAAAGTGTTGATGCATCTCAAGGTATGCACCGTAGAGCCATGTTATTGGACATTTTTTTCTACTTTTGTTCAATATTACCACCTCTCAGAATATGGAAAGCAAAGAGCTTACAGTTGAAGAGATGTGTTTCACAGTAATGAATATGGAAAAGTGTTGACGCATCTCAAGGTATGCACCGTAGAGCCATGTTATTGGACATTTTTTTCTACTTTTGTTCAATATTACCACCTCTCAGAATATGGAAAGCAAAGAGCTTACAGTTGAAGAGATGTGTTTCATAGTAATGAATATGGAAAAGTGTTGATGCATCTCAAGGTATGCACCGTAAAGCCATGTTATTGGACATTTTTTTCTTCTTTTGTTCAATATTACCACCTCTCAGAATATGGAAAGCAAAGAGCTTACAGTAGAAGACATGTGTTTCACAGTAATGAATATGGAAAAGTGTTGATGCATCTCAAGGTATGCACCGTAGAGCCATGTTATTGGACATTTTTTTCTTCTTTTGTTCAACATTACCACCTCTCAGAATATGGAAAGCAGAGAGCTTACAGTAGAAGAGATGTGTTTCACAGTAATTAATATGGAAATGTGTTGATGCATCTCAAGGTATGCACCGTAGAGCCATGTTATTGGACAGCTTTTTCTTCTTTTGTTCAATATTACCACCTCTCAGAATATGGAAAGCAAAGAGCTTACAGTCGAAGAGATGTGTTTCACAGTAATGAATATGGAAAAGTGTTGATGCATCTCAAGGTATGCACCTTAGATCTATGTTATTGGACATTTTTTCTTCTTTTGTTCAATATTGCCACCTCTCAGAATATGGAAATCAAAGAGCTTACAGTAGAAGAGATGTGTTTCACAGTAATGAATATGGAAAAGTGTTGATGCAACTCAAGGTATGCACCGCAGAGCCATGTTATTGGACATTTTTTTCTTCTTTTGTTGAATATTACCACCTCTCAGAATATGGAAAGCAAAGAGCTTACAGTAGAAGAGATGTGTTTCACAGTAATGAATATGGAAAAGTGTTGATGCATCTCAAGGTATGCACCGCAGAGCCATGTTATTGGAAATTTTTTTCTTCTTTTGTTCAATATTACCACCTCTCAGAATATGGAAAGCAAAGAGCTTACAGTCGAAGAGATGTGTTTCACAGTAATGAATATGGAAAAGTGTTGATGCATCTCAAGGTATGCACCGTAGAGCCATGTTATTGGACATTTTTTTCTTCTTTTGTTCAACATTACCACCTCTCAGAATATGGAAAGCAGAGAGCTTACAGTAGAAGAGATGTGTTTCACAGTAATTAATATGGAAATGTGTTGATGCATCTCAAGGTATGCACCGTAGAGCCATGTTATTGGACAGCTTTTTCTTCTTTTGTTCAATATTACCACCTCTCAGAATATGGAAAGCAAAGAGCTTACAGTCGAAGAGATGTGTTTCACAGTAATGAATATGGAAAAGTGTTGATGCATCTCAAGGTATGCACCTTAGATCTATGTTATTGGACATTTTTTCTTCTTTTGTTCAATATTGCCACCTCTCAGAATATGGAAATCAAAGAGCTTACAGTAGAAGAGATGTGTTTCACAGTAATGAATATGGAAAAGTGTTGATGCAACTCAAGGTATGCACCGCAGAGCCATGTTATTGGACATTTTTTTCTTCTTTTGTTGAATATTACCACCTCTCAGAATATGGAAAGCAAAGAGCTTACAGTAGAAGAGATGTGTTTCACAGTAATGAATATGGAAAAGTGTTGATGCATCTCAAGGTATGCACCGCAGAGCCATGTTATTGGAAATTTTTTTCTTCTTTTGTTCAATATTACCACCTCTCAGAATATGGAAAGCAAAGAGCTTACAGTCGAAGAGATGTGTTTCACAGTAATGAATATGGAAAAGTGTTGATGCATCTCAAGGTATGCACCGTAGAACCATGTTATTGGACATTTTTTTCTTCTTTTGTTCAATATTACCACCTCTCAGAATATGGAAAGCAAAGAGCTTACAGTAGAAGAAATGTGTTTCACAGTAATGAATATGGAAAAGTGTTGATGCATCTCAAGGTATGCACTGTAGAGCCATGTTATTGGACATTTTTTTCTTCTTTTGTTCAATATTACCACCTCTCAGAATATGGAAATCAAAGAGCTTACAGTAGAAGAGATGTGCTTCACAGTAACGAATATGGAAAAGTGTTGATGCAACTCAAGGTATGCACCGCAAAGCCATGTTATTGGACATTTTTTTCTTCTTTTGTTCAATATTACCACCTCTCAGAATATAGAAAGCACAGAGCTTACAGTCGAAGAGATGTGTTTCACAATAATGAATATGGAAATGTGTTGATGCGTCTCAAGGTATTCACCGTAGAGCCATGTTATTGGACATTTTTTTCTACTTTTGTTCAATATTACCACCTCTCAGAATATGGAAAGCAAAGAGCTTACAGTAGAAGAGATGTGTTTCACAGTAATGAATATGGAAAAGTGTTGATGCATCTAAAGGTATGCACCGCAGAGCCATGTTATTGGAAATTTTTTTCTTCTTTTGTTCAATATTACCACCTCTCAGAATATGGAAAGCAAAGAGCTTACAGTAGAAGAGATGTGTTTCACAGTAACGAATATGGAAATGTGTTGATGCATCTCAAGGTATGCACCGTAAAGCCATGTTATTGGACATTTTCTTCTTCTTTTGTTCAATATTACCACCTCACAGAATATGGAAAGCAAAGAGCTTACAGTCGAAGAGATGTGTTTCACAGTAATGAGTATGGAAAAGTGTTGATGCATCTCAAGGTATGCACCGTAGAGCCATGTTATTGGACATTTTCTTCTTCTTTTGTTCAATATTACCACCTCTCAGAATATGGAAAGCAAAGAGCTTACAGTAGAAGAAATGTGTTTCACAGTAATGAATATGGAAAAGTGTTGATGCATCTCAAGGTATGCACCGTAGTGCCATGTTATTGGACATTTTTTTCTTCTTTTGTTCAATATTACCACCTCTCAGAATATAGAAAGCAAAGAGCTTACAGTAGAAGAAATGTGTTTCACAGTAATGAATATGGAAAAGTGTTGATGCATCTCAAGGTATGCACTGTAGAGCCATGTTATTGGACATTTTTTTCTTCTTTTGTTCAATATTACCACCTCTCAGAATATGGAAAGCAAAGAGCTTACAGTCGAAGTGATGTTTTTCACAATAATGAATATGGAAATGTGTAGATGCATCTCAAGGTATTCACCGTAGAGCCATGTTATTGGACATTTTCTTCTTCTTTTGTTCAATTTTACCACCTCTCAGATTATGGAAAGCAAAGAGCTTACAGTCGAAGAGAAGTGTTTCACAGTAATGAATATGCAAAAGTGTTGATGTATCTCAAGGTATGCACCGTAGAGCCATGTTATTGGACATTTTTTTCTTCTTTTGTTCAATATTACCACCTCTCAGAATATGGAAAGCAAAGAGCTTACAGTCGAAGAGATGTGTTTCACAGTAATGAATATGGAAAAGTGTTGATGCATCTCAAGGTATGCACCGTAGAGCCATGTTATTGGACATTTTTTTCGACTTTTGTTCAATATTACCACCTCTCAGAATATGGAAAGCAAAGAGCTTACAGTGGAAGAGATGTGTTTCACAGTAATGAATATGGAAAAGTGTTGATGCATCTCAAGGTATGCACCGCAGAGCCATGTTATTGGAAATTTTTTTCTTCTTTTGTTCAATATTACCACCTCTCAGAATATGGAAAGCAAAGAGCTTACAGTCGAAGAGATGTGTTTCACAGTAATGAATATGGAAAAGGGTTGATGCATCTCAAGGTATGCACCGTAGAGCCATGTTATTGGACATTTTTTTCTTCTTTTGTTAAATATTACCACCTCTCAGAATATGGAAAGCAAAGAGCTTACAGTAGAAGAAATGTGTTTCACAGTAATGAATATGGAAAAGTGTTGATGCATCTCAAGGTATGCACTGTAGAGCCATGTTATTGGACATTTTTTTCTTCTTTTGTTCAATATTACCACCTCTCAGAATATGGAAATCAAAGAGCTTACAGTAGAAGAGATGTGTTTCACAGTAACGAATATGGAAAAGTGTTGATGCAACTCAAGGTATGCACCGCAAAGCCATGTTATTGGACATTTTTTTCTTCTTTTGTTCAATATTACCACCTCTCAGAATATAGAAAGCAAAGAGCTTACAGTCGAAGAGATGTGTTTCACAATAATGAATATGGAAATGTGTTGATGCGTCTCAAGGTATTCACCGTAGAGCCATGTTATTGGACATTTTTTTCTACTTTTGTTCAATATTACCACCTCTCAGAATATGGAAAGCAAAGAGCTTACAGTAGAAGAGATGTGTTTCACAGTAATGAATATGGAAAAGTGTTGATGCATCTCAAGGTATGCACCGCAGAGCCATGTTATTGGAAATTTTTTTCTTCTTTTGTTCAATATTACCACCTCTCAGAATATGGAAAGCAAAGAGCTTACAGTAGAAGAGATGTGTTTCACAGTAACGAATATGGAAATGTGTTGATGCATCTCAAGGTATGCACTGTAAAGCCATGTTATTGGACATTTTCTTCTTCTTTTGTTCAATATCACCACCTCACAGAATATGGAAAGCAAAGAGCTTACAGTCGAAGAGATGTGTTTCACAGTAATGAGTATGGAAAAGTGTTGATGCATCTCAAGGTATGCACCGTAGAGCCATGTTATTGGACATTTTCTTCTTCTTTTGTTCAATATTACCACCTCTCAGAATATGGAAAGCAAAGAGCTTACAGTAGAAGAAATGTGTTTCACAGTAATGAATATGGAAAAGTGTTGATGCATCTCAAAGTATGCACCGTAGAGCCATGTTATTGGACATTTTTTTCTTCTTTTGTTCAATATTACCACCTCTCAGAATATAGAAAGCAAAGAGCTTACAGTAGAAGAAATGTGTTTCACAGTAATGAATATGGAAAAGTGTTGATGCATCTCAAGGTATGCACTGTAGAGCCATGTTATTGGACATTTTCTTCTTCTTTTGTTCAATATTACCACCTCTCGGAATATGTAAATCAAAGAGCTTACAGTAGAAGAGATGTGTTTCACAGTAATGAATATAGAAAAGTGTTGATGCAACTCAAGGTATGCACCGCAGAGCCATGTTATTGGACATTTTTTTCTTCTTTTGTTCAATATTACCACCTCTCAGAAAATAGAAAGCAAAGAGCTTACAGTCGAAGAGATGTGTTTCACAATAATGAATGTGGAAATGTGTTGATGCATCTCAAGGTATGCACTGTAGAGCCGTGTTATTGGACATTTTTTTCTACTTTTGTTCAATATTACCACCTCTCAGAATATGGAAAGCAAAGAGCTTACAGTCGAAGAGATGTGTTTCACAGTAATGAATATGGAAAAGTGTTGATGCATCTCAAGGTATGCACCGTAGAGCCACGTTATTGGACATTTCCTTCTTCTTTTGTTCAATATTACCACATCTCAGAATATGGAAAGCAAAGAGCTTACAGTAGAAGAAATGTGTTTCACAGTAATGAATATGGAAAAGTGTTGATGCATCTCAAGGTATGCACTGTAGAGCCATGTTATTGGACATTTTTTTCTTCTGTTGTTCAATATTACCACCTCTCAGAATATGGAAATCAAAGAGCTTACAGTAGAAGAGATGTGTTTCACAGTAATGAATATGGAAAAGTGTTGATGCATCTCAAGGTATGCACCGTAGAGCCATGTTATTGGACATTTTTTTCTTCTTTTGTTCAATATTACCACCTCTCAGAATATGGAAGGGAAAGAGCTTACAGTCGAAGAGATGTGTTTCACAGTAATGAATATGAAAAAGTGTTGATGCATCTCAAGGTACGCACCGTAGAGCCATGTTATTGGACATTTTTTTCTACTTTTGTTCAATATTACCACCTCTCAGAATATGGAAAGCAAAGAGCTTACAGTCGAAGAGATGTGTTACACAGTAATGAATATGCAAAAGTGTTGATGCAACTCAAGGTATGCACCGTAGAGCCATGTTATTGGACATTTTTTTCTTCTTTTGTTCAATATTACAACCTCTCAGAATATGGAAAGCAAAGAGCTTACAGTCGAAGAGATGTGTTTCACAGTAATGAATATGGAAAAGTGTTGATGCATCTCAAGGTATGCACCGTAGAGCCATGTTATTGGACATTTTCTTCTTCTTTTGTTCAATATTACCACCTCTCGGAATATGGAAAGCAAAGAGCTTACAGTCGAAGAGATGTGTTTCACAATAATGAATATGGAAATGTGTTGATGCATCTCAAGGTATTCACCGTAGAGCCATGTTATTGGACATTTTTTTCTTCTTTTGTTCAATTTTACCACCTCTCAGAATATGGAAAGCAAAGAGCTTACAGTCGATGAGATGTGTTTCACAGTAATGAATATGGAAAAGTGTTGATGCATCTCAAGGTATGCACCGTAGAGCCATGTTATTGGACATTTTTTTCTACTTTTGTTCAATATTACCACCTCTCAGAATATGGAAAGCAAAGAGCTTACAGTCGAAGAGATGTGTTTCACAGTAATGAATATGGAAAAGTGTTGACGCATCTCAAGGTATGCACCGTAGAGCCATGTTATTGGACATTTTTTTTCTACTTTTGTTCAATATTACCACCTCTCAGAATAAGGAAAGCAAAGAGCTTACAGTTGAAGAGATGTGTTTCATAGTAATGAATATGGAAAAGTGTTGATGCATCTCAAGGTATGCACCGTAAAGCCATGTTATTGGACATTTTTTCTTCTTTTGTTCAATATTACCACCTCTCCGAATATGGAAAGCAAAGAGCTTACAGTAGAAGACATGTGTTTCACAGTAATGAATATGGAAAAGTGTTGATGCATCTCAAGGTATGCACCGTAGAGCCATGTTATTGGACATTTTTTTCTTCTTTTGTTCAACATTACCACCTCTCAGAATATGGAAAGCAAAGAGCTTACAGTCGAAGAGATGTGTTTCACAGTAATGAATATGGAAAAGTGTTGATGCATCTCAAGGTATGCACCTTAGATCTATGTTATTGGACATTTTTTCTTCTTTTGTTCAATATTACCACCTCTCAGAATATGGAAATCAAAGAGCTTACAGTAGAAGAGATGTGTTTCACAGTAATGAATATGGAAAAGTGTTGATGCAACTCAAGGTATGCACCGCAGAGCCATGTTATTGGACATTTTTTCTTCTATTGTTCAAAATTACCACCTCTCAGAATATAGAAAGCAAAGAGCTTACAGTCGAAGAGATGTGTTACACAGTAATGAATATGGAAATGTGTTCATGCATCTCAAGGTATTCACCATAGAGCCATGTTATTGGACATTTTTTTCTTCTTTTGTTCAATTTTACCACCTCTCAGAATATGGAAATGAAAGAGCTTACAGTAGAAGAGATGTGTTTCACAGTAATGAATATGGAAAAGTGTTGATGCATCTCAAGGTATGCACCGTAGAGCCATGTTATTATACATTTTCTTCTTCTTTTGTTCAATATTACCACCTCTCAGAATATGGAAAGCAAAGAGCTTACAGTCGAAGAGATGTGTTTCACAATAATGAATATGGAAATGTGTTCATGCATCTCAAGGTATTCACCGTAGAGCCATGTTATTGGACACTTTTTTCTTCTTTTGTTCAATTTTACCACCTCTCAGAATATGGAAAGCAAAGAGCTTACAGTCGAAGAGATGTGCTTCACAGTAATGAATATGGAAAAGTGTTGATGCATCTCAAGGTATGCACCGTAGAGCCATGTTATTGGACATTTTTTTCTTCTTTTGTTCAATATTACCACCTCTCAGAATATGGAAAGCAAAGAGCTTACAGTCGAAGAGATGTGTTTCACAGTAATGAATATGACAAAGTGTTGATGCATCTCAAGGTATGCACCGTAGAGCCATGTTATTGGACATTTTTTTCTACTTTTGTTCAATATTACCACCTCTCAGAATATGGAAAGCAAAGAGCTTACAGTCGAAGAGATGTGTTACACAGTAATGAATATGCAAAAGTGTTGATGCAACTCAAGGTATGCACCGTAGAGCCATGTTATTGGACATTTTTTTCTTCTTTTGTTCAATATTACCACCTCTCAGAATATGGAAAGCAAAGAGCTTACAGTAGAAGAGATGTGTTTCACAGTAATGAATATGGAAAAGTGTTGATGCATCTCAAGGTATGCACCGTAGAGCCATGTTATTGGACATTTTTTTCTACTTTTGTTCAATATTACCACCTCTCAGAATATGGAAAGCAAAGAGCTTACAGTCGAAGAGATGTGTTTCATAGTAATGAATATGGAAAAGTGTTGATGCATCTCAAGGTATGCACCGTAAAGCCATGTTATTGGACATTTTTTTCTTCTTTTGTTCAATATTACCACCTCTCAGAATATGGAAAGCAAAGAGCTTACAGTAGAAGACATGTGTTTCACAGTAATGAATATGGAAAAGTGTTGATGCATCTCAAGGTATGCACCGTAGAGCCATGTTATTGGACATTTTTTTCTTCTTTTGTTCAACATTACCACCTCTCAGAATATGGAAAGCAGAGAGCTTACAGTAGAAGAGATGTGTTTCACAGTAATTAATATGGAAATGTGTTGATGCATCTCAAGGTATGCACCGTAGAGCCATGTTATTGGACAGTTTTTTCTTCTTTTGTTCAATATTACCACCTCTCAGAATATGGAAAGCAAAGAGCTTACAGTCGAAGAGATGTGTTTCACAGTAATGAATATGGAAAAGTGTTGATGCATCTCAAGGTATGCACCGTAGATCTATGTTATTGGACATTTTTTCTTCTTTTGTTCAATATTACCACCTCTCAGAATATGGAAAGCAAAGAGCTTGCAGTAGAAGAGATGTGTTTCACAGTAATGAATATGGAAAAGTGTTGATGCATCTCAAGGTATGCACCGTAGAGCCATGTTATTGGACATTTTATTCTTCTTTTGTTCAATATTACCACCTCTCAGAATATGGAAAGCAAAGAGCTTACAGTCGAAGAGAAGTGTATCGCAATATCGAATATGGAAATGTGTTCATGCATCTCAAGGTATTCACCGTAGGGCCATGTTATTGGACATTTTTTTCTTCTTTTGTTCAATTTTACCACCTCTCAGAATATGGAAAGCAAAGAGCTTACAGTCGAAGAGATGTGTTTCACAGTAATGAATATGGAAAAGTGTTGACGCATCTCAAGGTATGCACCGTAGAGCCATGTTATTGGACATTTTTTTCTTCTTTTGTTCAACATTACCACCTCTCAGAATATGGAAAGCAGAGAGCTTACAGTAGAAGAGATGTGTTTCACAGTAATGAATATGGAAAAGTGTTGATGCATCTCAAGGTATGCACCGTAAAGCCATGTTATTGGACATTTTTTTCTTCTTTTGTTCAATATTACCACCTCTCAGAATATGGAAAGCAAAGAGCTTACAGTAGAAGAGATGTGTTTCACAGTAACGAATATGGAAATGTGTTGATGCATCTCAAGGTATGCACCGTAAAGCCATGTTATTGGACATTTTCTTCTTCTTTTTTTCAATATTACCACCTCACAGAATATGGAAAGCAAAGAGCTTACAGTCGAAGAGATGTGTTTCAGAGTTATGAGTATGGAAAATTTTGATGCATCTCAAGGTATGCACCGTAGAGCCATGTTATTGGACATTTTCTTCTTCTTTTGTTCAATATTACCACCTCTCAGAATATGGAAAGCAAAGAGCTTACAGTAGAAGAAATGTGTTTCACAGTAATGAATATGGAAAAGTGTTGATGCATCTCAAGGTATGCACTGTAGAGCCATGTTATTGGACATTTTTTTCTTCTTTTGTTCAATATTACCACCTCTCAGAATATGGAAATCAAAGAGCTTACAGTAGAAGAGATGTGTTTCACAGTAATGAATATGGAAAAGTGTTGATGCAACTCAAGGTATGCACCGTAGGGCCATGTTATTATACATTTTCTTCTTCTTTTGTTCAATATTACCACCTATCAGAATATGGAAAGCAAAGAGCTTACAGTCGAAGAGATGTGTTTCACAATAATGAATATGGAAATGTGTTCATGCATCTTAAGGTATTCACCGTAGAGCCATGTTATTGGACATTTTTTTCTTCTTTTGTTCAATTTTACCACCTCTCAGAATATGGAAAGCAAAGAGCTTACAGTCGAAGAGATGTGCTTCACAGTAATGAATATGGAAAAGTGTTGATGCATCTCAAGGTATGCACCGTAGAGCCATGTTATTGGACATTGTTTTCTTCTCTTGTTCAATATTACCACCTCTCAGAATATGGAAAGCAAAGAGCTTACAGTCGAAGAGATGTGTTTCACAGTAATGAATATGAAAAAGTGTTGATGCATCTCAAGGTATGCACCGTAGAGCCATGTTATTGGACATTTTTTTCTACTTTTGTTCAATATTACCACCTCTCAGAATATGGAAAGCAAAGAGCTTACAGTCGAAGAGATGTGTTACACAGTAATGAATATGCAAAAGTGTTGATGCAACTCAAGGTATGCACCGTAGAGCCATGTTATTGGACATTTTTTTTCTTCTTTTGTTCAATATTACCACCTCTCAGAATATGGAAAGCAAAGAGCTTACAGTAGAAGAGATGTGTTTCACAGTAATGATTATGGAAAAGTGTTGATGCATCTCAAGGTATGCACCGCAGAGCCATGCTTTGGACATTTTTTTCTTCTTTTGTTCAATATTACCACCTCTCAGAATATGGAAAGCAAAGAGCTTACAGTAGAAGAGATGTGTTTCACAGTAACGAATATGGAAATGTGTTGATGCATCTCAAGGTATGCACCGTAAAGCCATGTTATTGGACATTTTCTTCTTCTTTTGTTGAATATTACCACCTCTCAGAATATGGAAAGCAAAGAGCTTACAGTCGAAGAGATGTGTATCATAGTAATGAGTATGAAAAACTGTTGATGCATCTCAAGGTATGCACCGTAGAGCCATGTTATTGGACATTTTCTTCTTCTTTTGTTCAATATTACCACCTCTCAGAATATGGAAAGCAAAGAGCTTACAGTAGAAGAGATGTGTTTCACAGTAATTAATATGGAAATGTGTTGATGCATCTCAAGGTATGCACCGTAGAGCCATGTTATTGGACAGTTTTTTCTTCTTTTGTTCAATATTACCACCACTCAGAATATGGAAAGCAAAGAGCTTACAGTCGAAGAGATGTGTTTCACAGTAATGAATATGGAAAAGTGTTGATGCATCTCAAGGTATGCACCGTAGAGCCATGTTATTGGACATTTTCTTCTTCTTTTGTTCAATATTACCACCTCTCAGAATATGGAAAGCAAAGAGCTTACAGTCGAAGAGATGTGTTTCACAAAAATGAATATGGAAATGTGTTCATGCATCTCAAGGTATTCACCGTAGAGCCATGTTATTGGACATTTTTTTCTTCTTTTGTTCAATTTTACCACCTCTCAGAATATGGAAAGCAAAGAGCTTACAGTCGAAGAGATGTGTTTCACAGTAATGAGTATGGAAAAGTGTTGATGCATCTCAAGGTATGCACCGTAGAGCCATGTTATTGGACATTTTCTTCTTCTTTTGTTCAATATTACCACCTCTCAGAATATGGAAAGCAAAGAGCTTACAGTAGAAGAAATGTGTTTCACAGTAATGAATATGCAAAAGTGTTGATGCATCTCAAGGTATGCACTGTAGAGCCATGTTATTGGACATTTTTTTCTTCTTTTGTTCAATATTACCACCTCTCAGAATATGGAAATCAAAGAGCTTACAGTAGAAGAGATGTGTTTCACAGTAATGAATATGGAAAAGTGTTGATGCAACTCAAGGTATGCACCGCAGAGCCATGTTATTGGACATTTTTTTCTACTTTTGTTCAATATTACCACCTCTCAGAATATGGAAAGCAAAGAGCTTACAGTCGAAGAGATGTGTTTCATAGTAATGAATATGGAAAAGTGTTGATGCATCTCAAGGTATGCACCGTAAAGCCATGTTATTGGACATTTTTTTCTTCTTTTGTTCAATATTACCACCTCTCAGAATATGGAAAACAAAGAGCTTACAGTAGAAGAGATGTGTTTCACAGTAACGAATATGGAAATGTGTTGATGCATCTCAAGGTATGCACTGTAAAGCCATGTTATTGGACATTTTCTTCTTCATTTGTTCAATATTACCACCTCACAGAATATGGAAAGCAAAGAGCTTACAGTAGAAGAAATGTGTTTCACAGTAATGAATATGGAAAAGTGTTGATGCATCTCAAGGTATGCACCGTAGAGCCATGTTATTGGACATTTTTTTCTTCTTTTGTTCAATATTACCACCTCTCAGAATATGGAAAGCAAAGAGCTTACAGTAGAAGAGATGAGTTTCACAGTAATGAATATGGAAAAGTGTTGATGCAACTCAAGGTATGCACCGCAGAGCCATGTTATTGGACATTTTTTTCTTCTTTTGTTCAATATTACCACCTCTCAGAATATAGAAAGCAAAGAGCTTACAGTCGAAGGGATGTGTTACACAGTAATGAATATGCAAAAGTGTTGATGCAACTCAAGGTATGCACCGTAGAGCCATGTTATTGGACATTTTTTTCTTCTTTTGTTCAATATTACCACCTCTCAGAATATGGAAAGCAAAGAGCTTACAGTAGAAGAGATGTGTTTCACAGTAATGAATATGGAAAAGTGTTGATGCATCTCAAGGTATGCACCGTAGAGCCATGTTATTGGACATTTTCTTCTTCTTTTGTTCAATATTACCACCTCTCAGAATATGGAAAGCAAAGAGCTTACAGTCGAAGAGATGTGTTTCACAATAATGAATATGGAAATGTATTGATGCATCTCAAGGTATGCACCGTAGAGCCATGTTATTGGACATTTTTTTCTTCTTTTGTTCAATTTTACCACCTCTCAGAATATAGAAAGCAAAGAGCTTACAGTCGAAGAGATGTGTTTCACAGTAATGAATATGGAAAAGTGTTGATGCATCTCAAGGTATGCACCGTAGAGCCATGTTATTGGACATTTTTTTCTTCTTTTGTTCAATATTACCACCTCTCAGAATATGGAAAGCAAAGAGCTTACAGTCGAAGAGTTGTGTTTCACAGTAATGAATATGGAAAAGTGTTGATGCATCTCAAGGTATGCACCGTAGAGCCATGTTATTGGACATTTTTTTTCTACTTTTGTTCAATATTACCACCTCTCAGAATATGGAAAGCAAAGAGCTTACAGTCGAAGAGATGTGTTTCATAGTAATGAATATGGAAAAGTGTTGATGCATCTCAAGGTATGCACCGTAAAGCCATGTTATTGGACATTTTTTTCTTCTTTTGTTCAATATTACCACCTCTCAGAATATGGAAAGCAAAGAGCTTACAGTAGAAGAGATGTGTTTCACAGTAACGAATATGGAAATGTGTTGATGCATCTCAAGGTATGCACCGTAGAGCCATGTTATTGGACATTTTTTTCTTCTTTTGTTCAATATTACCACCTCACAGAATATGGAAAGCAAAGAGCTTACAGTCGAAGAGATGTGTTTCACAGTAATGAGTATGGAAAAGTGTTGATGCATCTCATGGTATGCACCGTAGAGCCATGTTATTGGACATTTTTTTCTACTTTTGTTCAATATTACCACCTCTCAGAATATGGAAAGCAAAGAGCTTACAGTCGAAGAGATGTGTTTCATAGTAATGAATATGGAAAAGTGTTGATGCATCTCAAGGTATGCACCGTAAAGCCATGTTATTGGACATTTTTTTCTTCTTTTGTTCAATATTACCACCTCTCAGAATATGGAAAGCAAAGAGCTTACAGTAGAAGAGATGTGTTTCACAGTAACGAATATGGAAATGTGTTGATGCATCTCAAGGTATGCACCGTAAAGCCATGTTATTGGACATTTTCTTCTTCTTTTGTTCAATATTACTACCTCACAGAATATGGAAAGCAAAGAGCTTACAGTCGAAGAGATGTGTTTCACAGTAATGAGTATGGAAAAGTGTTGATGCATCTCAAGGTATGCACCGTAGAGCCATGTTATTGGACATTTTCTTCTTCTTTTGTTCAATATTACCACCTCTCAGAATATGGAAAGCAAAGAGCTTACAGTAGAAGAAATGTGTTTCACAGTAACGAATATGGAAAAGTGTTGATGCATCTCAAGGTATGCACTGTAGAGCCATGTTATTGGACATTTTTTCTTCTTTTGTTCAATATTACCACCTCTCAGAATATGGAAATCAAAGAGCTTACAGTAGAAGAGATGTGTTTCACAGTAATGAATATGGAAAAGTGTTGATGCAACTCAAGGTATGCACCGCAGAGCCATGTTATTGGACATTTTTTTCTACTTTTGTTCAATATTACCACCTCTCAGAATATGGAAAGCAAAGAGCTTACAATCGAAGAGATGTGTTTCATAGTAATGAATATGGAAAAGTGTTGATGCATCTCAAGGTATGCACCGTAAAGCCATGTTATTGGACATTTTTTTCTACTTTTGTTCAATATTACCACCTCTCAGAATATGGAAAGCAACAGCTTACAGTAGAAGAGATGTGTTTCACAGTAACGAATATGGAAATGTGTTGATGCATCTCAAGGTATGCACTGTAAAGCCATGTTATTGGACATTTTCTTCTTCTTTTGTTCAATATTACCACCTCACAGAATATGGAAAGCAAAGAGCTTACAGTCGAAGAGATGTGTTTCACAGTAATGAGTATGGAAAAGTGTTAATGCATCTCAAGGTATGCACCGTAGAGCCATGTTATTGGACATTTTCTTCTTCTTTTGTTCAATATTACCACCTCTCAGAATATGGAAAGCAAAGAGCTTACAGTAGAAGAAATGTGTTTCACAGTAATGAATATGGAAAAGTGTTGATGCATCTCAAGGTATGCACTGTAGAGCCATGTTATTGGACATTTTTTTCTTCTTGCGTTCAATATTACCACCTCTCAGAATATGGAAATCAAAGAGCTTACAGTAGAAGAGATGTGTTACACAGTAATGAATATGGAAAAGTGTTGATGCAACTCAAGGTATGCACCGCAGAGCCATGTTATTGGACATTTTTTTCTTCTTTTGTTCAATATTACCACCTCTCAGAATATAGAAAGCAAAGAGCTTACAGTCGATGAGATGTGTTACACAGTAATGAATATGGAAAAGTGTTGATGCATCTCAAGGTATGCACCGTAGAGCCATGTTATTGGACATTTTCTTCTTCTTTTGTTCAATATTACCACCTCTCAGAATATGGAAAGCAAAGAGCTTACAGTCGAAGAGATGTGTTTCACAATAATGAATATGGAAATGTGTTGATGCATCTCAAGGTATTCACCGTAGAGCCATGTTATTGGACATTTTTTTCTTCTTTTGTTCAATATTACCACCTCTCAGAATATGGAAAGCAAAGAGCTTACAGTCGAAGAGATGTGTTTCACAGTAATGAATATGGAAAAGTGTTGATGCATCTCAAGGTATGCACCGTAGAGCCATGTTATTGGACATTTTTTTCTTCTTTTGTTCAATATTACCACCTCTCAGAATATGGAAAGCAAAGAGCTTACAGTCGAAGAGATGTGTTTCACAGTAATGAATATGGAAAAGTGTTGATGCATTTCAAGGTATGCACCGTAGTGCCATGTTATTGGACATTTTTTTCTACTTTATTTCAATATTACCACCTCTCAGAATATGGAAAACAAAGAGCTTACGGTCGAAGAGATGTGTTTCATAGTAATGAATATGGAAAAGTGTTGATGCATCTCAAGGTATGCACCGTAAAGCCATGTTATTGGACATTTTTTTCTTCTTTTGTTCAATATTACCACCTCTCAGAATATGGAAAGCTAAGAGCTTACACTAGAAGACATGTGTTTCACAGTAATGAATATGGAAAAGAGTTGATGCATCTCAAGGTATGCACCGTAGAGCCATGTTATTGGACATTTTTTTCTTCTTTTGTTCATCATTACCACCTCTCAGAATATGGAAAGCAGAGAGCTTACAGTCGAAGAAATGTGTTTCACAGTAATTAATATGGAAATGTGTTGATGCATCTCAAGGTATGCACCGTAGAGCCATGTTATTGGACAGTTTTTTCTTCTTTTGTTCAATATTACCACCTCGCAGAATATGGAAAGCAAAGAGCTTACAGTCGAAGAGATGTGTTTCACAGTAATGAATATGGAAAAGTGTTGATGCATCTCAAGGTATGCACCGTAGATCTATGTTATTGGACATTTTTTCTTCTTTTGTTCAATATTACCACCTCTCAGAATATGGAAAGCAAAGAGCTTACAGTAGAAGAGATGTGTTTCATAGTAATGAATATGGAAAAGTGTTGATGCATCTCAAGGTATGCACCGTAAAGCCATGTTATTGGACATTTTTTTCTTCTTTTGTTCAATATTACCACCTCTCAGAATATGTAAAGCAAAGAGCTTACAGTAGAAGAGATGTGTTTCACAGTAATGAGTATGGAAAAGTGTTGATGCATCTCAAGGTATGCACCATAGAGCCATGTTATTGGACATTTTCTTCTTCTTTTGTTCAATATTACCACCTCTCAGAATATGGAAAGCAAAGAGCTTACAGTAGAAGAAATGTGTTTCACAGTAATGAATATGGAAAAGTGTTGATGCATCTCAAGGTATGCACTGTAGAGCCATGTTATTGGACATTTTTTTCTTCTTTTGTTCAATATTACCACCTCTCAGAATATGGAAATCAAAGAGCTTACAGCAGAAGAGATGTGTTTCACAGTAATGAATATGGAAAAGTGTTGATGCAACTCAAGGTATGCACCGCAGAGCCATGTTATTGGACATTTTTTTCTTCTTTTGTTCAATATTACCACCTCTCAGAATATAGAAAGCAAAGAGCTTACAGTCGAAGAGATGTGTTACACAGTAATGAATATGCAAAAGTGTTGATGCAACTCAAGGTATGCACCGTAGAGCCATGTTATTGGACATTTTTTTCTTCTTTTGTTCAATATTACCACCTCTCAGAATATGGAAAGCAAAGAGCTTACAGTCGAAGAGATGTGTTTCACAGTAATGAATATGGAAAAGTGTTGATGCATCTCAAGGTATGCACCGTAGAGCCATGTTATTGGACATTTTTTTCTTCTTTTGTTCAATATTACCACCTCTCAGAATATGGAAAGCAGAGAGCTTACAGTCGAAGAGATGTGTTTCACAGTAATGAATATGGAAAAGTGTTGATGCATCTCAAGCTATGCACTGTAGAGCCATGTTATTGGACTTTTTTTCTTGTTTTGTTCAATATTACCACCTCTCAGAATATGGAAAGCAAAGAGCTTACAGTCGAAGAGATGTGTTTCACAGTAATGAATATGGAAAAGTGTTGATGCATCTCATGGTATGCACCGTAGAGCCATGTTATTGGACATTTTTTCTTCTTTTGTTCAATATTACCACCTCTCAGAAAATGGAATGCAAAGAGCTTACAGTAGAAGAGATGTGTTTCACAGTAACGAATATGGAAAAGTGTTGATGCATCTCAAGGTATGCACCGTAGAGCCATGTTATTGGACATTTTTTTCTTCTTTTGTTCAATTTTACCACCTCTCAGAATATGGAAATCAAAGAGCTTACAGTAGAAGAGATGTGTTTCACAGTAATGAATATGCAAAAGTGTTGATGCAACTCAAGGTATGCACCGTAGGGCCATGTTATTATACATTTTCTTCTTCTTTTGTTCAATATTACCACCTCTCAGAATATGGAAAGCAAAGAGCTTACAGTCGAAGAGATGTGTTTCACAATAATGAATATGGAAATGTGTTCATGCATCTCAAGGTATTCACCGTAGAGCCATGTTATTGGACATTTTTTTCTTCTTTTGTTCAATTTTACCACCTCTCAGAATACGGAAAGCAAAGAGCTTACAGTCGAAGAGATGTGTTTCACAGTAATGAATATGGAAAAGTGTTGATGCATCTCAAGGTATGCACCGTAGAGCCATGTTATTGGACATTTTTTTCTTCTTTTGTTCAATATTACCACCTCTCAGAATATGGAAAGCAAAGAGCTTACAGTCGAAGAGATGAGTTTCACAGTAATGAATATGAAAAAGTGTTGATGCATCTCAAGGTATGCACCGTAGAGCCATGTTATTGGACATTTTTTTCTACTTTTGTTCAATATTACCACCTCTCAGAATATGGAAAGCAAAGAGCTTACAGTCGAAGACATGTGTTACACAGTAATGAATATGCAAAAGTGTTGATGCAACTCAAGGTATGCACCGTAGAGCCATGTTATTGGACATTTTTTTCTTCTTTTGTTCAATATTACTACCTCTCAGAATATGGAAAGCAAAGAGCTTACAGTAGAAGAGATGTGTTTCACAGTAATGAATATGGAAAAGTGTTGATGCATCTCAAGGTATGCACCGCAGAGCCATGTTATTGTAAATTTTTTTCTTCTTTTGTTCAATATTACCACCTCTCAGAATATGGAAAGCAAAGAGCTTACAGTAGAAGAGATGTGTTTCACAGTAACGAATATGGAAATGTGTTGATGCATCTCAAGGTATGCACCGTAAAGCCATGTTATTGGACATTTTCTTCTTCTTTTGTTCAATATTACCACCTCACAGAATATGGAAAGCAAAGAGCTTACAGTCGAAGAGATGTGTTTCACAGTAATGAATATGGAAAAGTGTTGATGCATCTCAAGGTATGCACCGTAGATCTATGTTATTGGACATTTTTTCTTCTTTTGTTCAATATTACCACCTCTCAGAATATGGAAAGCAAAGAGCTTACAGTATAAGAGATGTGTTTCACAGTAATGAATATGGAAAAGTGTTGATGCATCTCAAGGTATGCACCGTAGAGCCATGTTATTGGACATTTTCTTCTTCTTTTGTTCAATATTACCACCTCTCAGAATATGGAAAGCAAAGAGCTTACAGTCGAAGAGATGTGTTTCACAAAAATGAATATGGAAATGTGTTCATGCATCTCAAGGTATTCACCGTAGAGCCATGTTATTGGACATTTTTTTCTTCTTTTGTTCAATTTTACCACCTCTCAGAATATGGAAAGCAAAGAGCTTACATTCGAAGAGATGTGTTTCACAGTAATGAATATGGAAAAGTGTTGATGCATCTCAAGGTATGCACCGTAGAGCCATGTTATTGGACATTTTTTTCTTCTTTTGTTCAATATTACCACCTCTCAGAATATGAAAGCAAAGAGCTTACAGTCGAAGAGATGTGTTTCACAGTAATGAATATGGAAAAGTGTTGATGCATCTCAAGGTATGCACCGTAGAGCCATGTTATTGGACATTTTTTTCTACTTTTGTTCAATATTACCACCTCTCAGAATATGGAAAGCAAAGAGCTTACAGTCGAAGAGATGTGTTTCATAGAAATGAATATGGAAAAGTGTTGATGCATCTCAAGGTATGCACCGTAAAGCCATGTTATTGGACATTTTTTTCTTCTTTTGTTCAATATTACCACCTCTCAGAATATGGAAAGCAAAGAGCTTACAGTAGAAGAGATGTGTTTCACAGTAACGAATATGGAAATGTGTTGATGCATCTCAAGGTATGCACCGTAAAGCCATGTTATTGGACATTTTCTTCTTCTTTTGTTCAATATTACCACCTCACAGAATATGGAAAGCAAAGAGCTTACAGTCGAAGAGATGTGTTTCACAGTAATGAGTATGGAAAAGTGTTGATGCATCTCAAGGTATGCACCGTAGAGCCATGTTATTGGACATTTTCTTCTTCTTTTGTTCAATATTACCACCTCTCAGAATATGGAAAGCAAAGAGCTTACAGTAGAAGAAATGTGTTTCACAGTAATGAATATGGAAATGTGTTGATGCATCTCAAGGTATGCACTGTAGAGCCATGTTATTGGACATTTTTTTCTTCTTTTGTTCAATATTACCACCTCTCAGAATATGGAAATCAAAGAGCTTACAGTAGAAGAGATGTGTTTCACAGTAATGAATATGGAAAAGTGTTGATGCAACTCAAGGTATGCACCGCAGAGCCATGTTATTGGACATTTTTTTCTACTTTTGTTCAATATTACCACCTCTCAGAATATGGAAAGCAAAGAGCTTACAGTCGAAGAGATGTGTTTCATAGTAATGAATATGGAAAAGTGTTGATGCATCTCAAGGTATGCACCGTAAAGCCATGTTATTGGACATTTTTTTCTTCTTTTGTTCAATATTACCACCTCTCAGAATATGGAAAGCAAAGAGCTTACAGTAGAAGAGATGTGTTTCACAGTAACGAATATGGAAATGTGTTGATGCATCTCAAGGTATGCACTGTAAAGCCACGTTATTGGACATTTTCTTCTTCTTTTGTTCAATATTACCACCTCACAGAATATGAAAAGCAAAGAGCTTACAGTCGAAGAGATGTGTTTCACAGTAATGAGTATGGAAAAGTGTTGATGCATCTCAAGGTATGCACCGTAGAGCCATGTTATTGGACATTTTCTTCTTCTTTTGTTCAATATTACCACCTCTCAGAATATGGAAAGCAAAGAGCTTACAGTAGAAGAAATGTGTTTCACAGTAATGAATATGGAAAAGTGTTGATGCATCTCAAGGTATGCACTGTAGAGCCATGTTATTGGACATTTTTTTCTTCTTTTGTTCAATATTACCACCTCTCAGAATATGGAAATCAAAGAGCTTACAGTAGAAGAGATGTGTTTCACAGTAATGAATATGGAAAAGTGTTGATGCAACTCAAGGTATGCACCGCAGAGCCATGTTATTGGACATTTTTTTCTTCTTTTGTTCAATATTACCACCTCTCAGAATATAGAAAGCAAAGAGCTTACAGTCGAAGAGATGTGTTACACAGTAATGAATATGCAAAAGTGTTGATGCAACTCAAGGTATGCACCGTAGAGCCTTGTTATTGGACATTTTTTTCTTCTTTTGTTCAATATTACCACCTCTCAGAATATGGAAAGCAAAGAGCTTACAGTAGAAGAGATGTGTTTCACAGTAATGAATATGGAAAAGTGTTGATGCATCTCAAGGTATGCACCGTAGAGCCATGTTATTGGACATTTTCTTCTTCTTTTGTTCAATATTACCACCTCTCAGAATATGGAAAGCAAAGAGCTTACAGTCGTAGAGATGTGTTTCACAATAATGAATATGGAAATGTGTTGATGCATCTCAAGGTATTCACCGTAGAGCCATGTTATTGGACATTTTTTTCTTCTTTTGTTCAATTTTACCACCTCTCAGAATATGGAAAGCAAAGAGCTTACAGTCGAAGAGATGTGTTTCACAGTAATGAATATGGAAAAGTGTTGATGCATCTCAAGGTATGCACCGTAGAGCCATGTTATTGGACATTTTTTTCTTCTTTTGTTCAATATTACCACCTCTCAGAATATGGAAAGCAAAGAGCTTACAGTCGAAGAGATGTGTTTCACAGTAATGATTATGGAAAAGTGTTGATGCATCTCAAGGTATGCACCGTAGTGCCATGTTATTGGACATTTTTTTCTACTTTTGTTCAATATTACCACCTCTCAGAATATGGAAAACAAAGAGCTTACAGTCGAAGAGATGTGTTTCATAGTAATGAATATGGAAAAGTGTTGATGCATCTCAAGGTATGCACCGTAAAGCCATGTTATTGGACATTTTTTCTTCTTTTGTTCAATATTACCACCTCTCAGAATATGGAAAGCTAAGTGCTTACACTAGAAGACATGTGTTTCACAGTAATGAATATGGAAAAGTGTTGATGCATCTCAAGGTATGCACCATAGAGCCATGTTATTGGACATTTTTTTCTTCTTTTGTTCAACATTACCACCCCTCAGAATATGGAAAGCAGAGAACTTACAGTCGAAGAGATGTGTTTCACAGTAATTAATATGGAAATGTGTTGATGCATCTCAAGGTATGCACCGTAGAGCAATGTTATTGGACAGTTTTTTCTTCTTTTGTTCAATATTACCACCTCTCAGAATATGGAAAGCAAAGAGCTTACAGTCGAAGAGATGTGTTTCACAGTAATGAATATGGAAAAGTGTTGATGCATCTCAAGGTATGCACCGTAGATCTATGTTATTGGACATTTTTTCTTCTTTTGTTCAATATTACCACCTCTCAGAATATGGAAAGCAAAGAGCTTACAGTAGAAGAAATGTGTTTCACAGTAATGAATATGGAAAAGTGTTGATGCATCTCAAGGTATGCACTGTAGAGCCATGTTATTGGACATTTTCTTCTTCTTTTGTTCAATATTACCACCTCTCAGAATATGGAAAGCAAAGAGCTTACAGTCGAAGAGATGTGTTTCACAATAATGAATATGGAAATGTGTTGATGCATCTCAAGGTATTCACCGTAGAGCCATGTTATTGGACATTTTTTTCTTCTTTTGTTCAATTTTACCACCTCTCAGAATATGGAAAGCAAATAGCTTACAGTCGAAGAGATGTGTTTCACAGTAATGAATATGGAAAAGTGTTGATGCATCTCAAGGTATGCACCGTAGATCTATGTTATTGGACATTTTTTCTTCTTTTGTTCAACATTCATTACAGTAATGAATATGGAAACATTCATTACAGTAATGAATATGGAAAAGTGTTGATGCATCTCAAGGTATGCACCGTAGAGCCATGTTATTGGACATTTTTTTCTACTTTTTTCAATATTACCACCTCTCAGAATATGGAAAGCAAAGAGCTTACAGTCGAAGAGATGTGTTTCATAGTAATGAATATGGAAAAGTGTTGATGCATCTCAAGGTATGCACTGTAAAGCCATGTTATTGGACATTTTTTTCTTGTTTTGTTCAATATTACCACCTCTCAGAATATGGAAAGCAAAGAGCTTACAGTAGAAGACATGTGTTTCACAGTAATGAATATGGAAAAGTGTTGATGCATCTCAAGGTATGCACCGTAGAGCCATGTTATTGGACATTTTTTTCTTCTTTTGTTCAACATTACCACCTCTCAGAATGTGGAAAGCAGAGAGCTTACAGTAGAAGAGATGTGTTTCACAGTAATGAATATGGAAAAGTGTTGATGCATCTCAAGGTATGCACCGTAGACCCATGTTATTGGACAGTTTTTTCTTCTTTTGTTCAATATTACCACCTCTCAGAATAAGGAAAGCAAAGAGCTTACAGTCGAAGAGATGTGTTTCACAGTAATGAATATGGAAAAGTGTTGATGCATCTCAAGGTATGCACCGTAGATCTATGTTATTGGACATTTTTTCTTCTTTTGTTCAATATTACCACCTCTCAGAATATGGAAAGCAAAGAGCTTACAGTAGAAGAGATGTGTTTCACAGTAATAAATATGGAAAAGTGTTGATGCATCTCAAGGTATGCACCGTAGAGCCATGTTATTGGACATTTTTTTCTTCTTTTGTTCAATATTACCACCTCTCAGAATATGGAAAGCAAAGAGCTTACAGTAGAAGAGATGTGTTTCATAGTATCGAATATGGAAAAGTGTTGATGCATCTCAAGGTATGCACCGTAGAGCCATGTTATTGGACATTTTCTTCTTCTTTTGTTCAATATTACCACCTCTCAGAATATGGAAAGCAAAGAGCTTACAGTCGAAGAGATGTGTTTCACAGTAATGAATATGGAAAAGTGTTGATGCATCTCAAGGTATTCACCGTAGAGCCATGTTACTGGACATTTTTTTCTTCTTTTGTTCAATATTACCACCTCTCAGAATATGGAAAGCAGAGAGCTTACAGTCGAAGAGATGTGTTTCACAGTAATGAATATGGAAAAGTGTTGATGCATCTCAAGCTATGCACTGTAGAGCCATGTTATTGGACATTTTTTTCTTCTTTTGTTCAATATTACCACCTCTCAGAATATGGAAAGCAGAGAGCTTACAGTCGAAGAGATGTGTTTCACAGTAATGAATATGGAAAAGTGTTGATGCATCTCAAGGTATGCACCGTAGAGCCATGTTATTGGACATTTTTTCTTCTTTTGTTCAATATTATCACCTCTCAGAAAATGGAAAGCAAAGAGCTTACAGTAGAAGAGATGTGTTTCACAGTAACGAATATGGAAAAGTGTTGATGCATCTCAAGGTATGCACCGTAGAGCCATGTTATTGGACATTTTTTTTTTCTTTTGTTCAATTTTACCACCTCTCAGAATATGGAAATCAAAGAGCTTACAGTAGAAGAGATGTGTTTCACAGTAATGAATATGGAAAAGTGTTGATGCAACTCAAGGTATGCACCGTAGGGCCATGTTATTATACATTTTCTTCTTCTTTTGTTCAATATTACCACCTCTCAGAATATGGAAAGCAAAGGGCTTACAGTCGAAGAGATGTGTTTCACAGTAATGAATATGGAAAAGTGTTGATGCATCTCAAGGTATGCACCTCTAGAGCCATGTTATTGGACATTTTTTTCTTCTTTTGTTCAATATTACCACCTCTCAGAATATGGAAAGCAAAGAGCTTACAGTCGAAGAGATGAGTTTCACAGTAATGAATATGAAAAAGTGTTGATGCATCTCAAGGTATGCACCGTAGAGCCATGTTATTGGACATTTTTTTCTTCTTTTGTTCAATATTACCACCTCTCAGAATATGGAAATCAAAGAGCTTACAGTAGAAGAGATGTGTTTCACAGTAATGAATATGGAAAAGTGTTGATGCAACTCAAGGTATGCACCGCAGAGCCATGTTATTGGACATTTTTTTCTACTTTTGTTCAATATTACCACCTCTCAGAATATGGAAAGCAAAGAGCTTACAGTCGAAGAGATGTGTTTCATAGTAATGAATATGGAAAAGTGTTGATGCATCTCAAGGTATGCACCGTAAAGCCATGTTATTGGACATTTTTTTCTTCTTTTGTTCAATATTACCACCTCTCAGAATATGGAAAGCAAAGAGCTTACAGTAGAAGAGATGTATTTCACAGTAACGAATATGGAAATGTGTTGATGCATCTCAAGGTATGCACTGTAAAGCCACGTTATTGGACATTTTCTTCTTCTTTTGTTCAATATTACCACCTCACAGAATATGAAAAGCAAAGAGCTTACAGTCGAAGAGATGTGTTTCACAGTAATGAGTATGGAAAAGTGTTGATGCATCTCAAGGTATGCACCGTAGAGCCATGTTATTGGACATTTTCTTCTTCTTTTGTTCAATATTACCACCTCTCAGAATATGGAAAGCAAAGAGCTTACAGTAGAAGAAATGTGTTTCACAGTAATGAATATGGAAAAGTGTTGATGCATCTCAAGGTATGCACTGTAGAGCCATGTTATTGGACATTTTTTTCTTCTTTTGTTCAATATTACCACCTCTCAGAATATGGAAATCAAAGAGCTTACAGTAGAAGAGATGTGTTTCACAGTAATGAATATGGAAAAGTGTTGATGCAACTCAAGGTATGCACCGCAGAGCCATGTTATTGGACATTTTTTTCTTCTTTTGTTCAATATTACCACCTCTCAGAATATAGAAAGCAAAGAGCTTACAGTCGAAGAGATGTGTTACACAGTAATGAATATGCAAAAGTGTTGATACAACTCAAGGTATGCACCGTAGAGCCTTGTTATTGGACATTTTTTTCTTCTTTTGTTCAATATTACCACCTCTCAGAATATGGAAAGCAAAGAGCTTACAGTAGAAGAGATGTGTTTCACAGTAATGAATATGGAAAAGTGTTGATGCATCTCAAGGTATGCACCGTAGAGACATGTTATTGGACATTTTCTTCTTCTTTTGTTCAATATTACCACCTCTCAGAATATGGAAAGCAAAGAGCTTACAGTCGAAGAGATGTGTTTCACAATAATGAATATGGAAATGTGTTGATGCATCTCAAGGTATTCACCGTAGAGCCATGTTATTGGACATTTTTTTCTTCTTTTGTTCAATTTTACCACCTCTCAGAATATGGAAAGCAAAGAGCTTACAGTCGAAGAGATGTGTTTCACAGTAATGAATATGGAAAAGTGTTGATGCATCTCAAGGTATGCACCGTAGAGCCATGTTATTGGACATTTTTTTCTTCTTTTGTTCAATATTACCACCTCTCAGAATATGGAAAGCAAAGAGCTTACAGTCGAAGAGATGTGTTTCACAGTAATGATTATGGAAAAGTGTTGATGCATCTCAAGGTATGCACCGTAGTGCCATGTTATTGGACATTTTTTTCTACTTTTGTTCAATATTACCACCTCTCAGAATATGGAAAACAAAGAGCTTACAGTCGAAGAGATGTGTTTCATAGTAATGAATATGGAAAAGTGTTGATGCATCTCAAGGTATGCACCGTAAAGCCATGTTATTGGACATTTTTTTCTTCTTTTGTTCAATATTACCACCTCTCAGAATATGGAAAGCTAAGAGCTTACACTAGAAGACATGTGTTTCACAGTAATGAATATGGAAAAGTGTTGATGCATCTCAAGGTATGCACCGTAGAGCCATGTTATTGGACATTTTTTTCTTCTTTTGTTCAACATTACCACCCCTCAGAATATGGAAAGCAGAGAGCTCACAGTCGAAGAGATGTGTTTCACAGTAATTAATATGGAAATGTGTTGATGCATCTCAAGGTATGCACCGTAGAGCAATGTTATTGGACAGTTTTTTCTTCTTTTGTTCAATATTACCACCTCTCAGAATATGGAAAGCAAAGAGCTTACAGTCGAAGAGATGTGTTTCACAGTAATGAATATGGAAAAGTGTTGATGCATCTCAAGGTATGCACCGTAGAGCCATGTTATTGGACATTTTTTCTTCTTTTGTTCAATATTACCACCTCTCAGAATATGGAAAGCAAAGAGCTTACAGTAGAAGAAATGTGTTTCACAGTAATGAATATGGAAAAGTGTTGATGCATCTCAAGGTATGCACTGTAGAGCCATGTTATTGGACATTTTCTTCTTCTTTTGTTCAATATTACCACCTCTCAGAATATGGAAAGCAAAGAGCTTACAGTCGAAGAGATGTGTTTCACAATAATGAATATGGAAATGTGTTGATGCATCTCAAGGTATTCACCGTAGAGCCATGTTATTGGACATTTTTTTCTTCTTTTGTTCAATTTTACCACCTCTCAGAATATGGAAAGCAAATAGCTTACAGTCGAAGAGATGTGTTTCACAGTAATGAATATGGAAAAGTGTTGATGCATCTCAAGGTATGCACCGTAGAGCCATGTTATTGGACATTTTTTTCTACTTTTTTTCAATATTACCACCTCTCAGAATATGGAAAGCAAAGAGCTTACAGTCGAAGAGATGTGTTTCATAGTAATGAATATGGAAAAGTGTTGATGCATCTCAAGGTATGCACTGTAAAGCCATGTTATTGGACATTTTTTTCTTCTTTTGTTCAATATTACCACCTCTCAGAATATGGAAAGCAAAGAGCTTACAGTAGAAGACATGTGTTTCACAGTAATGAATATGGAAAAGTGTTGATGCATCTCAAGGTATGCACCGTAGAGCCATGTTATTGGACATTTTTTTCTTCTTTTGTTCAACATTACCACCTCTCAGAATATGGAAAGCAGAGAGCTGACAGTAGAAGAGATGTGTTTCACAGTAATGAATATGGAAAAGTGTTGATGCATCTCAAGGTATGCACCGTAGAGCCATGTTATTGGACAGTTTTTTCTTCTTTTGTTCAATATTACCACCTCTCAGAATATGGAAAGCAAAGAGCTTACAGTCGAAGAGATGTGTTTCACAGTAATGAATATGGAAAAGTGTTGATGCATCTCAAGGTATGCACCGTAGATCTATGTTATTGGACATTTTTTCTTCTTTTGTTCAATATTACCACCTCTCAGAATATGGAAAGCAAAGAGCTTACAGTAGAAGAGATGTGTTTCACAGTAATAAATATGGAAAAGTGTTGATGCATCTCAAGGTATGCACCGTAGAGCCATGTTATTGGACATTTTTTTCTTCTTTTGTTCAATATTACCACCTCTCAGAATATGGAAAGCAAAGAGCTTACAGTAGAAGAGATGTGTTTCATAGTAACGAATATGGAAAAGTGTTGATGCATCTCAAGGTATGCACCGTAGAGCCATGTTATTTGACATTTTCTTCTTCTTTTGTTCAATATTACCACCTCTCAGAATATGGAAAGCAAAGAGCTTACAGTCGAAGAGATGTGTTTCACAGTAATGAATATGGAAAAGTGTTGATGCATCTCAAGGTATGCACCGTAGAGCCATGTTACTGGACATTTTTTTCTTCTTTTGTTCAATATTACCACCTCTCAGAATATGGAAAGCAGAGAGCTTACAGTCGAAGAGATGTGTTTCACAGTAATGAATATGGAAAAGTGTTGATGCATCTCAAGCTATGCACTGTAGAGCCATGTTATTGGACATTTTTTTCTTCTTTTGTTCAATATTACCACCTCTCAGAATATGGAAAGCAGAGAGCTTACAGTCGAAGAGATGTGTTTCACAGTAATGAATATGGAAAAGTGTTGATGCATCTCAAGGTATGCACCGAAGAGCCATGTTATTGGACATTTTTTCTTCTTTTGTTCAATATTACCACCTCTCAGAAAATGGAAAGCAAAGAGCTTACAGTAGAAGAGATGTGTTTCACAGTAACGAATATGGAAAAGTGTTGATGCATCTCAAGGTATGCACCGTAGAGCCATGTTATTGGACATTTTTTTTTCTTTTGTTCAATTTTACCACCTCTCAGAATATGGAAATCAAAGAGCTTACAGTAGAAGAGATGTGTTTCACAGTAATGAATATGGAAAAGTGTTGATGCAACTCAAGGTATGCACCGTAGGGCCATGTTATTATACATTTTCTTCTTCTTTTGTTCAATATTACCACCTCTCAGAATATGGAAAGCAAAGAGCTTACAGTCAAAGAGATGTGTTTCACAATAATGAATATGGAAATGTGTTCATGCATCTCAAGGTATTCTTCGTAGAGCCATGTTATTGGACATTTATTTCTTCTTTTGTTCAATTTTACCACCTCTCAGAATATGGAAAGCAAAGAGCTTACAGTCGAAGAGATGTGTTTCACAGTAATGAATATGGAAAAGTGTTGATGCATCTCAAGGTATGCACCGTAGAGCCATGTTATTGGACATTTTTTTCTTCTTTTGTTCAATATTACCACCTCTCAGAATATGGAAAGCAAAGAGCTTACAGTCGAAGAGATGAGTTTCACAGTAATGAATATGAAGAAGTGTTGATGCATCTCAAGGTATGCACCGTAGAGCCATGTTATTGGACATTTTTTTCTACTTTTGTTCAATATTACCACCTCTCAGAATATGGAAAGCAAAGAGCTTACAGTCGAAGAGATGTGTTTCACAGTAATGAATATGCAAAAGTGTTGATGCAACTCAAGGTATGCACCGTAGAGCCATGTTATTGGACATTTTTTCTTCTTTTGTTCAATATTACCACCTCTCAGAATATGGAAAGCAAAGAGCTTACAGTAGAAGAGATGTGTTTCACAGTAATGAATATGGAAAAGTGTTGATGCATCTCAAGGTATGCACCGCAGAGCCATGTTATTGGAAATTTTTTTCTTCTTTTGTTCAATATTACCACCTCTCAGAATATGGAAAGCAAAGAGCTTACAGTAGAAGAGATGTGTTTCACAGTAACGAATATGGAAATGTGTTGATGCATCTCAAGGTATGCACCGTAAAGCGATGTTATTGGACATTTTCTTCTTATTTTGTTCAATATTACCACCTCACAGAATATGGAAAGCAAAGAGCTTACAGTCGAAGAGATGTGTTTCACAGTAATGAGTATGAAAAACTGTTGATGCATCTCAAGGTATGCACCGTAGAGCCAAGTTATTGGACATTTTCTTCTTCTTTTGTTCAATATTACCACCTCTCAGAATATGGAAAGCAAAGAGCTTACAGTAGAAGAGATGTGTTTCACAGTAATTAATATGGAAATGTGTTGATGCATCTCAAGGTATGCACCGTAGAGCCATGTTATTGGACAGTTTTTTCTTCTTTTGTTCAATATTACCACCTCTCAGAATATGGAAAGCAAAGAGCTTACAGTCGAAGAGATGTGTTTCACAGTAATGAATATGGAAAAGTGTTGATGCATCTCAAGGTATGCACCGTAGATCTATGTTATTGGACATTTTTTCTTCTTTTGTTCAATATTACCACCTCTCAGAATATGGAAAGCAAAGAGCTTACAGTATAAGAGATGTGTTTCACAGTAATGAATATGGAAAAGTGTTGATGCATCTCAAGGTATGCACCGTAGAGCCATGTTATTGGACATTTTCTTCTTCTTTTGTTCAATATTACCACCTCTCAGAATATGGAAAGCAAAGAGCTTACAGTCGAAGAGATGTGTTTCACAAAAATGAATATGGAAATGTGTTCATGCATCTCAAGGTATTCACCGTAGAGCCATGTTATTGGACATTTTTTTCTTCTTTTGTTCAATTGTACCACCTCTCAGAATATGGAAAGCAAAGAGCTTACAGTCGAAGAGATGTGTTTCACAGTAATGAATATGGAAAAGTGTTGATGCATCTCAAGGTATGCACCGTAGAGCCATGTTATTGGACATTTTTTTCTTCTTTTGTTCAATATTACGACCTCTCAGAATATGGAAAGCAAAGAGCTTACAGTCAAAGAGATGTGTTTCACAGTAATGAATATGGAAAAGTGTTGATGCATCTCAAGGTATGCACCGTAGAGCCATGTTATTGGACATTTTTTTCTACTTTTGTTCAATATTACCACCTCACAGAATATGGAAAGCAAAGAGCTTACAGTCGAAGAGATGTGTTTCACAGTAATGAGTATGGAAAAGTGTTGAAGCATCTCAAGGTATGCACCGTAGAGCCATGTTATTGGACATTTTCTTCTTCTTTTGTTCAATATTACCACCTCTCAGAATATGGAAAGCAAAGAGCTTACAGTAGAAGAAATGTGTTTCACAGTAATGAATATGGAAAAGTGTTGATGCATCTCAAGGTATGCACTGTAGAGCCATGTTATTGGACATTTTTTTCTTCTTTTGGTCAATATTACCACCTCTCAGAATATGGAAATCAAAGAGCATACAGTAGAAGAGATGTGTTTCACAGTACTGAATATGGAAAAGTGTTGATGCAACTCAAGGTATGCACCGCAGAGCCATGTTATTGGACATTTTTTTCTACTTTTGTTCAATATTACCACCTCTCAGAATATGGAAAGCAAAGAGCTTACAGTCGAAGAGATGTGTTTCATAGTAATGAATATGGAAAAGTGTTGATGCATCTCAAGGTATGCACCGTAAAGCCATGTTATTGGACATTTTTTTCTTCTTTTGTTCAATATTACCACCTCTCAGAATATGGAAAGCAAAGAGCTTACAGTAGAAGAGATGTGTTTCACAGTAACGAATATGGAAATGTGTTGATGCATCTCAAGGTATGCACTGTAAAGCCATGTTATTGGACATTTTCTTCTTCTTTTGTTCATTATTACGACCTCACAGAATATGGAAAGCAAAGAGCTTACAGTCGAAGAGATGTGTTTCACAGTAATGAGTATGGAAAAGTGTTGATGCATCTCAAGGTATGCACCGTAGAGCCATGTTATTGGACATTTTCTTCTTCTTTTGTTCAATATTACCACCTCTCAGAATATGGAAAGCAAAGAGCTTACAGTAGAAGAAATGTGTTTCACAGTAATGAATATGGAAAATTGTTGATGCATCTCAAGGTATGCACTGTAGAGCCATGTTATTGGACATTTTTTTCTTCTTTTGTTCAATATTACCACCTCTCAGAATATGGAAATCAAAGAGCTTACAGTAGAAGAGATGTGTTTCACAGTAATGATTATGGAAAAGTGTTGATGCAACTCAAGGTATGCACCGCAGAGCCATGTTATTGGACATTTTTTTCTTCTTTTGTTCAATATTACCACCTCTCAGAATATAGAAAGCAAAGAGCTTACAATCGAAGAGATGTGTTACACAGTAATGAATATGCAAAAGTGTTGATGCAACTCAAGGTATGCACCGTAGAGCCATGTTATTGGACATTTTTTTCTTCTTTTGTTCAATATTACCACTTCTCAGAATATGGAAAGCAAAGAGCTTACAGTAGAAGAGATGTGTTTCACAGTAATGAATATGGAAAAGTGTTGATGCATCTCAAGGTATGCACCGTAGAGCCATGTTATTGGACATTTTCTTCTTCTTTTGTTCAATATTACCACCTCTCAGAATATGGAAAGCAAAGAGCTTACAGTCGAAGAGATGTGTTTCACAATAATGAATATGGAAATGTGTTGATGCATCTCAAGGTATTCACCGTAGAGCCATGTTATTGGACATTTTTTTCTTCTTTTGTTCAATTTTACCACCTCTCAGAATATGGAAAGCAAAAAGCTTACAATCGAAGAGATGTGTTTCACAGTAATGAATATGGAAAAGTGTTGATGCATCTCAAGGTATGCACCGTAGAGCCATGTTATTGGACATTTTTTTCTTCTTTTGTTCAATATTACCACCTCTCAGAATATGGAAAGCAAAGAGCTTACAATCGAAGAGATGTGTTTCACAGTAATGAATATGGAAAAGTGTTGATGCATCTCAAGGTATGCACTGTAGAGCCATGTTATTGGACATTTTTTTCTACTTTTGTTCAATATTACCACCTCTCAGAATATGGAAAACAAAGAGCTTACAGTCGAAGAGATGTGTTTCATAGTAATGAATATGGAAAAGTGTTGATGCATCTCAAGGTATGCACCGTAAAGCCATGTTATTGGACATTTTTTTCTTCTTTTGTTCAATATTACCACCTCTCAGAATATGGAAAGCTAAGAGCTTACACTAGAAGACATGTGTTTCACAGTAATGAATATGGAAAAGTGTTGATGCATCTCAAGGTATGCACCGTAGAGCCATGTTATTGGACAATTTTTTTCTTCTTTTGTTCAACATTACCACCTCTCAGAATATGGAAAGCAGAGAGCTTACAGTCGAAGAGATGTGTTTCACAGTAATTAATATGGAAATGTGTTGATGCATCTCAAGGTATGCACCGTAGAGCCATGTTATTGGACAGTTTTTTCTTCTTTTGTTCAATATTACCACCTCTCAGAATATGGAAAGCAAAGAGCTTACAGTCGAAGAGATGTGTTTCACAGTAATGAATATGGAAAAGTGTTGATGCATCTCAAGGTATGCACCGTAGATCTATGTTATTGGACATTTTTTCTTCTTTTGTTCAATATTACCACCTCTCAGAATATGGAAAGCAAAGAGCTTACAGTAGAAGAGATGTGTTTCACAGTAATGAATATGGAAAAGTGTTGATGCATCTCAAGGTATGCACCGTAGAGCCATGTTATTGGACATTTTCTTCTTCTTTTGTTCAATATTACCACCTCTCAGAATATGGAAAGCAAAGAGCTTACAGTCAAAGAGATGTGTTTCACAATAATGAATATGGAAATGTGTTCATGCATCTCAAGGTATTCACCGTAGAGCCATGTTATTGGACCTTTTTTTCTTCTTTTGTTCAATTTTACCGCCTCTCAGAATATGGAAAGCAAAGAGCTTACAGTCGAAAAGATGTGTTTCACAGTAATGAATATGGAAAAGTGTTGATGCATCTCAAGGTATGCACCGTAGAGCCATGTTATTGGACATTTTTTTCTACTTTTGTTCAATATTACCACCTCTCAGAATATGGAAAGCAAAGAGCGTACAGTCGAAGAGATGTGTTTCATAGTAATGAATATGGAAAAGTGTTGATGCATCTCTAGGTATGCACCGTAAAGCCATGTTATTGGACATTTTTTTCTTCTTTTGTTCAATATTACCACCTTTCAGAATATGGAAAGCAAAGAGCTTACAGTCGAAGAGATGTGTTTCACAGTAATGAGTATGGAAAAGTGTTGATGCATCTCAAGGTATGCACCGTAGAGCCATGTTATTGGACATTTTCTTTTTCTTTTGTTCAATATTACCACCTCTCAGAATATGGAAAGCAAAGAGCTTACAGTAGAAGAGATGTGTTTCACAGTAATGAATATGGAAAAGTGATGATGCATCTCAAGGTATGCACCGTAGAGCCATGTTATTGGACATTTTTTTCTTCTTTTGTTCAATATTACCACCTCTCAGAATATGGAAATCAAAGAGCTTACAGTAGAAGAGATGTGTTTCACAGTAATGAATATGGAAAAGTGTTGATGCAACTCAAGGTATGCACCGCAGAGCAATGTTATTGGACATTTTTTTCTTCTTTTGTTCAATATTACCACCTCTCAGAATATAGAAAGCAAAGAGCTTACAGTCGAAGAGATGTGTTACACAGTAATGAATATGCAAAAGTGTTGATGCAACTCAAGGTATGCACCGTAGAGCCATGTTATTGGACATTTTTTTCTTCTTTTGTTCAATATTACCACCTCTCAGAATATGGAAAGCAAAGAGCTTACAGTCGAAGAGATGTGTTTCACAATAATGAATATGGAAATGAGTTGATGCATCTCAAGGTATTCACCGTAGAGCCATGTTATTGGACATTTTCTTTTTCTTTTGTTCAATATTACCACCTCTCAGAATATGGAAAGCAAAGAGCTTACAGTAGAAGAGATGTGTTTCACAGTAATGAATATGGAAAAGTGTTGATGCATCTCAAGGTATGCACCGTAGAGCCATGTTATTGGACATTTTTTTCTTCTTTTGTTCAATATTACCACCTCTCAGAATATGGAAATCAAAGAGCTTACAGTAGAAGAGATGTGTTTCACAGTAATGAATATGGAAAAGTGTTGATGCAACTCAAGGTATGCACCGCAGAGCAATGTTATTGGACATTTTTTTCTTCTTTTGTTCAATATTACCACCTCTCAGAATATAGAAAGCAAAGAGCTTACAGTCGAAGAGATGTGTTACACAGTAATGAATATGCAAAAGTGTTGATGCAACTCAAGGTATGCACCGTAGAGCCATGTTATTGGACATTTTTTTCTTCTTTTGTTCAATATTACCACCTCTCAGAATATGGAAAGCAAAGAGCTTACAGTCGAAGAGATGTGTTTCACAATAATGAATATGGAAATGAGTTGATGCATCTCAAGGTATTCACCGTAGAGCCATGTTATTGGACATTTTTTTCTTCTTTTGTTCAATTTTACCACCTCTCAGAATATGGAAAGCAAAGAGCTTACAGTCGAAGAGATGTGTTTCACAGTAATGAATATGGAAAAGTGTTGATGCATCTCAAGGTATGCACCGTAGAGCCATGTTATTGGACATTTTTTTCTTCTTTTGTTCAATATTACCACCTCTCAGAATATGGAAAGCAAATAGCTTACAGTCGAAGAGATGTGTTTCACAGTAATGAATATGGAAAAGTGTTGATGCATCTCAAGGTATGCACCGTAGAGCCATGTTATTGGACATTTTTTTCTACTTTTTTTCAATATTACCACCTCTCAGAATATGGAAAGCAAAGAGCTTACAGTCGAAGAGATGTGTTTCATAGTAATGAATATGGAAAAGTGTTGATGCATCTCAAGGTATGCACCGTAAAGCCATGTTATTGGACATTTTTTTCTTCTTTTGTTCAATATTACCACCTCTCAGAATATGGAAAGCAAAGAGCTTACAGTAGAAGACATGTGTTTCACAGGAATGAATATGGAAAAGTGTTGATGCATCTCAAGGTATGCACCGTAGAGCCATGTTATTGGACATTTTTTTCTTCTTTTGTTCAACATTACCACCTCTCAGAATATGGAAAGCAGAGAGCTTACAGTAGAAGAGATGTGTTTCACAGTAACGAATATGGAAATGTGTTGATGCATCTCAAGGTATGCACCGTAAAGCCATGTTATTGGACATTTTCTTCTTCTTTTGTTCAATATTACCACCTCACAGAATATGGAAAGCAAAGAGCTTACAGTCGAAGAGATGTGTTTCACAGTAGTGAGTATGGAAAAGTGTTGATGCATCTCAAGGTATGCACCGTAGAGCCATGTTATTGGACATTTTCTTCTTCTTTTGTTCAATATTACCACCTCTCAGAATATGGAAAGCAAAGAGCTTACAGTAGAAGAAATGTGTTTCACAGTAATGAATATGGAAAAGTGTTGATGCATCTCAAGGTATGCACTGTAGAGCCATGTTATTGGACATTTTTTTCTTCTTTTGTTCAATATTACCACCTCTCAGAATATGGAAATCAAAGAGCTTACAGTCGAAGAGATGTGTTTCACAGTAATGAATATGGAAAAGTGTTGATGCAACTCAAGGTATGCACCGCAGAGCCATGTTATTGGACATTTTTTTCTTCTTTTGTTCAATATTTCCACCTCTCAGAATATAGAAAGCAAAGAGCTTACAGTCGGAGATGTGTTACACAGTAATGAATATGCAAAAGTGTTGATGCAACTCAAGGTATGCACCGTAGAGCCATGTTATTGGACATTTTTTTCTTCTTTTGTTCAATATTACCACCTCTCAGAATATGGAAAGCAAAGAGCTTACAGTAGAAGAGATGTGTTTCACAGTAATGAATATGGAAAAGTGTTGATGCATCTCAAGGTATGCACCGTAGAGCCATGTTATTGGACATTTTCTTCTTCTTTTGTTCAATATTACCACCTCTCAGAATATGGAAAGCAAAGAGCTTACAGTCGAAGAGATGTGTTTCACAATAATGAATATGGAAATGAGTTGATGCATCTCAAGGTATTTACCGTAGAGCCATGTTATTGGACATTTTTTTCTTCTTTTGTTCAATTTTACCACCTCTCAGAATATGGAAAGCAAAGAGCTTACAGTCGAAGAGATGTGTTTCACAGTAATGAATATGGAAAAGTGTTGATGCATCTCAAGGTATGCACCGTAGAGCCATGTTATTGGTCATTTTTTTCTTCTTTTGTTCAATATTACCACCTCTCAGAATATGGAAAGCAAATAGCTTACAGTCGAAGAGATGTGTTTCACAGTAATGAATATGGAAAAGTGTTGATGCATCTCAAGGTATGCACCGTAGAGCCATGTTATTGGACATTTTTTTCTACTTTTTTTCAATATTACCACCTCTCAGAATATGGAAAGCAAAGAGCTTACAGTCGAAGAGATGTGTTTCATAGTAATGAATATGGAAAAGTGTTGATGCATCTCAAGGTATGCACCGTAGAGCCATGTTATTGGACATTTTTTTCTTCTTTTGTTCAATATTACCACATCTCAGAATATGGAAAGCAAAGAGCTTACAGTAGAAGGCATGTGTTTCACAGTAATGAATATGGAAAAGTGTTGATGCATCTCAAGGTATGCACCGTAGAGCCATGTTATTGGACATTTTTTTCTTCTTTTGTTCAACATTACCACCTCTCAGAATATGGAAAGCAGAGAGCTTACAGTAGAAGAGATGTGTTTCACAGTAATGAATATGGAAAAGTGTTGATGCATCTCAAGGTATGCACCGTAGAGCCATGTTATTGGACAGTTTTTTCTTCTTTTGTTCAATATTACCACCTCTCAGAATATGGAAAGCAAAGAGCTTACAGTCGAAGAGATGTGTTTCACAGTAATGAATATGGAAAAGTGTTGATGCATCTCAAGGTATGCACCGTAGATCTATGTTATTGGACATTTTTTCTTCTTTTGTTCAATATTAACACCTCTCAGAATATGGAAAGCAAAGAGCTTACAGTAGAAGAGATGTGTTTCACAGTAATAAATATGGAAAAGTGTTGATGCATATCAAGGTATGCACCGTAGAGCCATGTTATTGGACATTTTTTCTTCTTTTGTTCAATATTACCACCTCTCAGAATATGGAAAGCAAAGAGCTTACAGTAGAAGAGATGTGTTTCATAGTAACGAATATGGAAAAGTGTTGATGCATCTCAAGGTATGCACCGTAGAGCCATGTTATTGGACATTTTCTTCTTCTTTTGTTCAATATTACCACCTCTCAGAATATGGAAAGCAAAGAGCTTACAGTCGAAGAGATGTGTTTCACAGTAATGAATATGGAAAAGTGTTGATGCATCTCAAGGTATGCACCGTAGAGCCATGTTATTGGACATTTTTTTCTTCTTTTGTTCAGTATTACCACCTCTCAGAATATGGAAAGCAGAGAGCTTACAGTCGAAGAGATGTGTTTCACAGTAATGAATATGGAAAAGTGTTGATGCATCTCAAGCTATGCACTGTAGAGCCATGTTATTGGACATTTTTTTCTTCTTTTGTTCAATATTACCACCTCTCAGAATATGGAAAGCAGAGAGCTTACAGTCGAAGAGATGTGTTTCACAGTAATGAATATGGAAAAGTGTTGATGCATCTCAAGGTATGCACCGTAGAGCCATGTTATTGGACATTTTTTCTTCTTTTGTTCAATATTACCACCTCTCAGAATATGGAAAGCAAAGAGCTTACAGTAGAATTGATGTGTTTCACAGTAACGAATATGGAAAAGTGTTGATGCATCTCAAGGTATGCACCGTAGAGCCATGTTATTGGACATTTTTTTCTTCTTTTGTTCAATATTACCACCTCTCAGAATATGGAGAGCAAAGATCTTACAGTAGAAGAGATGTGTTTCACAGTAATGAATACGGAAAAGTGTTGATGCATCTCAAGGTATGCAACGTAGAGCCATGTTATAGGACATTTTTTTCTTCTTTTGTTCAATATTACCACCTCTCAGAATATGGAAAGCAAAGAGCTTACAGTCGAAGAGATGTGTTTCACAGTAATGAATATGGAAAAGTGTTGATGCATCTCAAGGTATGCACTGTAGAGCCATGTTATTGGACATTTTTTTCTTCTTTTGTTCAATATTACCACCTCTCAGAATATGGAAAGCAAAGAGCTTACAGTAGAAGAGATGTGTTTCACAGTAATGAATATGGAAAAGTGTTGATGCATCTCAAGGTATGCACCGTAGAGCCATGTTATTGGACATTTTTTCTTCTTTTGTTCAATATTACCACCTCTCAGAATATGGTAAGCAAAGAGGTTACAGTAGAAGAGATGTGTTTCACAGTAATGAAATGGAAAAGTGTTGATGCATCTCAAGGTATGCACCATACAGCCATGCTATTGGACATTTTTTTGTTCTTTTGTTCAATATTACCACCTCTCAGAATATGGAAAGCAAAGAGCTTACAGTAGAAGAGATGTGTTTCACAGTAATGAATATGGAAAAGTGTTGATGCATCTCAAGGTATACACCGTAGAGCCATGTTATTGGACATTTTTTTCTTCTTTTGTTCAATATTACCACCTCTCAGAATATGGAAAGCAAAGAGCTTACAGTAGAAGAGATGTGTTTCACAGTAATGAATATGGAAAAGTGTTGATGCATCTCAAGGTATGCACCGTAGAGCCATGTTATTGGACATTTTTTTCTTCTTTTGTTCAATATTACCACCTCTCAGAATATGGAAAGCAAAGAGCTTACAGTAGAAGAGATGTGTTTCACAGTAACGAATATGGAAAAGTGTTGATGCATCTCAAGGTATGCACCGTAGAGCCATGTTATTGGACATTTTTTTCTTCTTTTGTTCAATATTACCACCTCTCAGAATATGGAAAGCAAAGAGCTTACAGTCGAAGTGATGTGTTTCACAGTAATGAATACGGAAAAGTGTTGATGCATCTCAAGGTATGCACTGTAGAGCCATGTTATTGGACATTTTTTTCTTCTTTTGTTCAATATTACCACCTCTCAGAATATGGAAAGCAAAGAGCTTACAGTCGGAGAGATGTGTTTCACAGTAATGAATATGGAAAAGTGTTGATGCATCTCAAGGTATGCACTGTAGAGCCATGTTATTGGACATTTCCTTCTTCTTTTGTTCAATATTACCACCTCTCAGAATATGGAAAGCAAAGAGCTTACAGTAGAAGGGATGTGTTTCACAGTAATGAATATGGAAAAGTGTTGATGCATCTCAAGGTATGCACCGTAGAGCCATGTTATTGGACATTTTTTCTTCTTTTGTTCAATATTACCACCTCTCAGAATATGGAAAGCAAAGAGCTTACAGTAGAAGAGATGTGTTTCACAGTAATGAAATGGAAAAGTGTTGATGCATCTCAAGGTATGCACCATAGAGCCATGTTATTCGACATTTTTTTCTTCTTTTGTTCAATATTACCACCTCTCAGAATATGGAATGCAAAGAGCTTACAGTAGAAGAGATGTGTTTCACAGTAATGAATATGGAAAAGTGTTGATGCATCTCAAGGTATGCACCGTAGAGCCATGTTATTGGACATTTTTTTCTTCTTTTGTTCAATATTACCACCTCTCAGAATATGGAAAGCAAAGAGCTTACAGTCGAAGAGATGTGTTTCACAGTAATGAATATGGAAAAGTGTTGATGCATCTCAAGGTATGCACCGTAGGGCCATGTTATTGGACATTTTTTTCTTCTTTTTTTCAATATTACCACCTCTCAGAATATGGAAAGCAAAGAGCTTACAGTAGAAGAGATGTGTTTCACAGTAATGAATATGGAAAAGTGTTGATGCATCTCAAGGTATGCACCGTAGAGCCATGTTATTGGACATTTTTTTCTTCTTTTGTTCAATGTTACCACCTCTCAGAATATGGAAAGCCAAGAGCTTACAGTAGAAGAGATGTGTTTCACAGTAATGAATATGGAAAAGTATTGATGCATCTCAAGGTATGCACCGTAGAGCCATGTTATTGGACATTTTTTTCTTCTTTTGTTCAATATTTCCACCTCTCAGAATATGGAAAGCAAAGAGCTTACAGTAGAAGACATGTGTTTCATAGTAATGAATATGGAAAAGTGTTGATGCATCTCAAGGTATGCACCGTAGAGCCATGTTATTGGACATTTTTTCTTCTTTTGTTCAATATTACCACCTCTCAGAATATAGAAAGCAAAGAGCTTACAGTAGAAGAGATGTGTTTCACAGTTATGAATATGGAAAAGTGTTGATGCATCCCAAGGTATGCACCGTAGAGCCATGTTATTGGACATTTTTTTCTTCTTTTGTTCAATATTACCACCTCTCAGAATATGGAAAGCAAAGAGCTTACAGTCGAAGAGATGTCTTTCACAGTAATGAATATGGAAAAGTGTTGATGCATCTCAAGGTATGCACCGTAGAGCCATGTTATTGGACATTTTTTTCTTCTTTTGTTCAATATTACCACCTCTCAGAATATGGAAAGCAAAGATCTTACAGTCGAAGAGATGTGTTTCACAGTAATGAATATGGAAAAGTGTTGATGCATCTCAAGGTATGCACCGTAGAGCCATGTTATTGGACATTTTTTTCTTCTTTTGTTCAATATTACCACCTCTCAGAATATGGAAAGCAAAGATCTTACAGTCGAAGAGATGTGTTTCACGGTGAGGAGTACTGCTATCTTTGATGTCATAACTTATCAATATTGTACTCCTTACTTATCACTGGTTTCTGGAACTTTCGGAGTTAGGCGCACCTTTTCTCTGAGGAATCACTGTCCTGCCGATCTGTGACAACAATGAGCCAGAGCTAGCAGTCATTCGCCGTTCCGGTGTGTGCAGTCGAGTCGTTGTTGAGTTTCAGGGCGAAGTGGTCGCGCGGCGTCGCCTCGCGTCGCAGATAAATATTTAAGAAAAATTTTCTAGAAAGTATAATTAACTGTTGAAAGTGTTACGTCGTTTTATAAAAGAAAAGTGTTAGAATAATTCAACTACTTCACGGAAAGCCCCACCGGATTAGTATGAGATTTGTGGATGAAAGCGTCTTTTTTGTGAATCACTAATTTTCATGGAGAAACATACTGACAGCAGAATGTAAATGAAAGTGCTTACATCATCACTGATTGCCTGTTTAATTAATGCGGAAACGCAGTGCTCTGTGAATGTGAAACAAGCATAACTCTTAACACGAGAGTAGATCAGCTTATGCATTGTTAGAGAAGAGTGTTGGGTTCTAAAGCTACAATAAAACAGAGTAATTGGACTTGCACTGCTACTATTTCAAAGCGACATTTTACAGTTTTAAAGATGGCTGTTACTCAGCAATCGTATACTAGTTGCTAAAAGGCAATGATCAGAATTTAGAGCAGCTACGCAAAAGTCAAAGTGAAATAAAACGTTATGGTCTTTGCCACGTGTGCCCAGCTGGGAACAACATCAGACATAGCTGCTCTAAATTCTGACCATTGCTTTTTAGCAATGTAATTCTACGACATTCCATAATTTTATTCTGATGAAGACACCCCTAGTATGTGGCGAAACCTCGGTCAGTGTACCTACCAGTTATGTGCAACCGGTTATCTGTGTTATCGCATGTTGAAAGGGACATTTTACATTTTCAACTGAATAACTTTAATATTTGGTTGGTTGGTTGATTTCATGAAGGGGACCAAACAGCGAGATCATTGGTCCCATCGGGTTAGCGAAGGATGGAGAAGGAAGTCGGCCGTGCCCTTTCAAAGGAACCGTCCCGGGGTTTGCATGAAGCGATTTAGAGAAATTACGGAAAGCCTAAATCAGAATGGCCGCACGCGGATTTGGACCCTAGTCCTCCCGAATGCGATTCCAGTGTGCTAACCACTCCGACACCTTGTTCGGTGCTTTAATACTTGAAAAGTACAAGAGACACGTATCGGTATTAGGCACATGATTAGGTTTATTTTGTAAAGAAACGTGTTCTCTATGTAAAGCTCCCAGGGTCGAGTTCGATAGCACGGTAGCCACAAAAATTAATCTAAAACAAACAAAAATCACATTGACGGAGCTTTAACCGAAAAAGGACAAGTTCTCATAGCTCTTATGGTATATATTTTAGAGCCCATATTTAGACTTTTTTTCTTGTCTTCTTTGATACTGCCACCTCTGAAAGTTTGTCGGTGGAGCTATCGTTCACTCTCTACATTTATGCAGATATTTCCAATCTATAAGGAGTTGTGGTTTGGAGGTCATCCCTTTCGGTGGTTCTTTTTTGGGCTCCTCTTGGATTACATTCGTCCATCCTCCATCGTATCATCTTGCAACATGTCCCATGCAATTCATTTCAGTGCGTGTACCTTTTATATGCCTACATGTACAACTGCGTTTACGTCTGTTGTAGTATACTACTGACTTTGGTGAATACGAGAGTAACGTTAACTCTTTTATGTTATCTTGTACGAGTGTCGTACAATAAACAATGCCTCATAGTTTTTTTTTCAGAATATATTTCTTGTTAAGAGTTAGAATTTAGTGACGATCTCAGTCAACATTTCTTTTATATGTCCTGTTTGGCTACACAGTTTCGAGCACATTCTATGATCTTAGTGCACTGTTGTGTGACAATATTGATTCTCTGTTCACAGCATGAATTTAGCTCTTATCACCGTCAAAGCATGTCCCGCGTAGAGAATCCATAAGCGGACCAAAACCATGGAGCTCCGGAGGCGCCAGGTCATATTTGACGATGAGTTCCCCGATTCTGAGGATTGTGTATGCGAGTGCATTGCAGTGCAGAAGCGTGATTTCGTTTGAAGTCTCGTCAGACCGAATACGTCGAAAGCGGTTCTTGAGTTTGTTCACAGTGTTAACGTACGCCTCTGAATTAATAGTTGACCTTTTTGGCAACACATCTACGTGAATAACATCATAACTATGCCAAAACTCTTACATCATGACATAGCTAGCTGAGCTCCCTCAGAGTCTTCTGTTGCTTCTTTCCTGGTGATTGTGGTGAGTGCCGCTCCAGTGACCCACAATATGCTAGGAGTAATCACGGCGAACGTCATTACTCTATCACTCCTTCTACAGCAATATTCGATATCACTTCCTGGCACCAGGATGTTGTAGTTTGGAACATAGTTAACTTTCCCTCAGTTACGGATCTGACATTCATCAACAATTTGATGATGATAATTAGAAAAAAAAATCTGTATTACGCAGCTTCAAAGATCAATTATTCCAGCGTTATGAATACATCGGTTCGTAGCCTACCGCGACCATCCCGTACAGTTGCAGCAGAGGGCGCTGAAGACGCGGCTCAGTGGGCCCCCACCACTGGATCCTCAAGGCCCAGTCACAGTCTAGATCTTCGACAGTCTTCAGTCTCAGTCAACCTTAGACAGTTCGTTCGAGCATTAGCAGCGGAAGTCCCAAACAGCAAGGCGCTCATCAAGTTGCTTCTTGTAATAGCTGGACTTTAGTGTTGTTTGTTCTTTTGTGAAGTTTCTTCGCAACACTTGGAGAAAGCTTCAAGTTAGCTCCTGTTTACTGCACTTATGTGTCCGCTAATCATTTCTCTCCCCTGTCCAGCTTCCCTACAACGGCACCTGCTGCACCACCTTGTAGCCCACCTCTTCTTACTGTCGTGTATGAAATAGTACACAACAGAAACTAGACATCACGTAGGAGAAGACTGATTCTTGAAACCCTCGAATCCTACAGCTGTCGCATTACGATTCACTGACCGCCATGAAATATGCAATTCTGGCAGGACTACTTCCTAATTTGAAAACTTCATAGAAGCTTTGCTGCTTACCTCCCTGGAACAGCATTTTAAAAGCAGTCCTCCAAGTATGCAAAGTCTGACCCAGCAAAGGTTTTTAGTCTCCTAGGAAGTTTCTAAATATTAAACATTCCTTCTCATAGAAAAAGATTTGTTCCGTATCGTTCCAGCATTCTTCGAAGAACTTATTTAACGCTGTTTTCGTCTTCGAGATGTTTAACGTAAGTCCAACTTCCCAGAGTTTTTCTAAGAACTCATAAACCACAAATTCCTCTGTGTGTGGGTGGGGAGGTATATTTCTAGCCTTAAGTTTTCAAACAAAGACAGTAAATTTACCGACTTTTACAGCAGGATCAACCACTTCAGTCTGCACTCCGGTCTACACATGACTCCAAGAACAGTCCGTTACTCTCTTATTATGTGTCAGTCAGTACTGAGAAGGTTACCCACTCGTTAGCAAACGTGTGATATACAGATTGTAAACTTGTTCTTGGAGTAAAGAAAGTGGATTCTATAGTGTTATTGTAAATGTGAAAACATGAAAGAAGTGCGGATACGATGGCGGGTAGAGTTTGATTCTGCGCCATCATCACTGTAACAATAACGAAATTACGCGACAAATTTGAGAGGGAAGAAAGAGCGCGTGATCTGAAGAATAATGTATGATCTTTTAAAACACAATACACAAGAGATTACTCGTCATGAATACGTACAAGTATTGGATCAAACCGCTTAATATCCCCCCCCCCCCCCCCCGAACGACAGAGCACAATAATGTTCAAAATAAAGCTAATATTATGACAATAACAGATTGCTACTCACAATATAGCAGAGATGTTGAGTCGCAGATAGGCACAAGAAAAAGACTGTCAAACAAGTAAGCTTTCGGGCAAAGAAGAAGAAGAAGGAGGTCTTTAGTCCGGAAGCTTACTTGTTTGTACTAAAGTTAAAAAAAAAACAGTACACAGTGGTGTGCGGAGAAATGTTAAAACAGTACACAGTGGTGTGCGGAAAAATGTTAAACGTAAAAAATGCACAGCTCTGCAGAGCAACGAGGAGCTAGACTAGAACATTAGTATTTAATGAAGAAAGACGCCGAATATGTGCTAGTGGACGGCATTTCCCGGTGTAGGCAAGAAACCACCCAGAAAACACCAACATTCACCTCAATAAGACGAAACACGTCTGGCGAAAAAAAAAAATCACGCAAATTCTTGTGGTTGTAACGACGGATCGAAAATACCCAATACCCCAGGAATTGTAAAGCAACTACGGGCAATGAAGCCATACAAGTGAAGAATTTAAGTCCTGTCATTACTGATAAATTTGTTTTCACGTTTTCCTTTGGCCAGAATTCAAGAAATGCAAAGCTTGTTTTATACTTACTTGCTATGTAAAATATGCCGCAATATTTCTTATGCTCTACCGAACCAACATTTCTGTGCTGGTAGTGAGGCACTCCTCCGGGGAGTGTAGTAGGACGGTGTCGCTAAAAACCTGGGATATTTCGACAGAACATCTCGTCATCTGCAGGTCTTAAGTCAACTGCCGGTAGATCGTAGCTCAGGAAGTTCATCGATCTCGCGGAACGCATGCTCGGCTCAGTGCTTCGTTGTCATCGAGGAGAAGTAGTTAGATGTGGATGTGGCTTCAGGCGTAACGAAACCAAGAGCTAGACGACCATTGCCACGGCTTATACACTGATGTGACGGAACTCATGGGAAGCCACCTAATACCGCGCCGGACCTCCTTTTCCCCGGAGTTGTGCAGCAACTCGACGAGTCATGAACCCTACAAGTCGCTGGAAGTCCTCTGCAGAAATAATAAAACAAGCTGCTTCTATAGCCGTCCGTGATTTCGGAAGTGTTGCCCGTGCAGGATTCCCTGCACGAACTGACCTCTCTATTATGTTCCATAAATGAGCCCAGGAAGGGAGCTGCGGGCAATGTCACTCTGTTAGCAAAGGCACTGGTGTCGGTCGTCTGCTGCCATAGTCCATTAATGCCAAACTTCACCGCACTGTCCTAACGGATAGCTTCGTCGTACGTCCGACAATGGTTTCTGTGGTTATTGCTGTTAGCACTGAGAACTCCAGGCAAACGCCACGGGGACGTGAAATTTACAATTCTTCAACAGTCACCAAGAGCAATCACAAGAAAACGCGAACACAGGCTTGTAGTTTACAAAGGTTTATTACACATATCCCCAAAACAGTTTTACACAATCTTTTGCAAAGCCAGCTTTCCAACAGCCACCAATAACAAGGATAACCAATCCCTTATATATCTTTACATGAGTTCATGGAATGAAACAAGTAAAGACCGTCCCTTTTAATTAAACAAATAAAGGGATCCAAGTGAATAAGAATGACAGTCGTAATTCCCCACAAAGGTAACAGGAGTTTACCGGGATAAAATCCCCACAAGTGCATTAAGCAGCAGTATAGTAAATTTAATAACAACTTATTAAAGAGCAATTTCAGCAATGGGAAGCTTAATCCATTAAACGTATCATCGTAATTTCACTAGTAACTTAATGACTATTCCAAGAACTGACTCGTAGAATTCGTTCCACGTATAACACCAAATAACTGTCAGAGAGTTATTTAATAGTCACTTTAAAGTCCGTGCAACACCCCGATGGATGACCCACACAAATGCAAGAGAAACCATATAGGTACTAAGAACAGGCGACGCACCTTGGTGTAACTCGAACACCCTAACGAGAGAAATCCCCAAATAATAGCGAGAGAAAAATACTCAATTCCTGTTAACTACTGGAGCGAGCAGCGACATTCACAGGATACAGCCAAGTAGCGTGGAGCGTCACCAAAACGTTGCTGGCCGAGCGAACGGCGTCCGAACACATTTCTCCAAAGCAGAACTAGTTGTGCCCACCGCAGATAGTACACTGGAACATTTTTAAAACAAGTACGGACAACTAAACCAAAAGAGGCAACACAAAACTAATTTAAATGTTATTCCCCCTTTAAATTTAACACCTTTAACAGAAAGGAAACAGATCCCCTGCTATACCCGCAGGACAGAACAGATAGTTTAATTTGTGGAAAGGGTCCAAAATGAGTTCAAAATGGTTCAAATGGCTCTGAGCACTATGGGACTCAACATCTGTGGTCATAAGTCCCCCAGAACTTAGAACTACTTAAACCTAACTAACCTAAGGACATCACACACATCCATGCCTGAGGCAGGATTCGAACCTGCGACCGCAGCAGTCGCGCGGTTCCTGACTGAGCGCCTAGAACCGCTAGACCACCGCGGCCGGCCCAAAATGAGTGGCTGTGAGTTACACTCGAACGCACTACTTTATTCATTTGACAAACATTACAAGAGTAAAGAAAACATTAAAAACAGAGCAAGCCAAACATTAATTTTCGAACTGAATCCCCGCTAAATGCGACATTCAATCTCACGCCTCAATGGAAAAACTAATTTAAAATCGGCTAGAAGCCATACACAAACAAACAACAAGGACAAATAAGAGAAGGCAGCACGTGACACAGCACTCAGAAGTTTCCAAGGGTCGGCCTGGAATTCAAACACTAACGCTCCCTTAGGTGAGACAGGCAGTGTGACCAACAATTCTGAATCCAACGGCAACTCAACCGACAGATAGTCAACGGGCCAAGCGGCAGGATAACTTCCGCTCCACCCGGCGAGCACACAACAGGGAGTTCAATGGAACAACGCAGATGGTATTGCAGCCCACAACGAATTACATACTCAGCTGTCAAACTACACGCCGTGCTGGACAGCCACAACACGACGAGAAAAATACACTGCCTGAATTTACGTCAACGGCCAGGGCAGGTATCCGGAACGTTAACGGCCACAAGGCAGAAGATTCTGCGGGTGCACTTCAATTCAAAGATAATCAAGACAAGTCAAACTCCACAGGAGGGTGACTAGAATTTTGCAGACTTCAAAACACACATAGTTGCTCATGGGAATGTCCCAACAACCCACAACGAAATTCAAACGACGCAATATGAACATTTGGGGCTGGCAGGTAGATTAAGTAAAGACTAAACTTTGGTATCCGGGATCGGTGAGCCACAGACCTCGTAGCAGTGGGAACAGCCCCTCACACTCCGACCACGCGTGAACGCCGTCAGCGGTCCCGGCCAGACACGCGCCACGGATACTTCCTCCACGTCAACCAACCAACTCCCAGGCCCGGAAATGGTGAAGGACCAAATACACGACGGCTGAAGAGACGACCAGCCGAACGACCAACCAACGGTCGCCCCGCTCCACTCTCCCTCCGTAGGACAGTTCATGTGTGTCGGCGAGCACTGGCTGTCCGCGCCTCACCGGCGATCCCTCACCGACTTCACTGCTGCTGCGTGCCGACTGCACTGCTGGTCCGTCTTCAACTCACTGCCAGACACACGACGACCCGGAAACACTATCGGTCGCTCCAGAGATGGTACGACAGTGAACTTATCGATAGGCGCTGCTGCTGCCGCTCACGGGCAAGTAAGGCACGAAGTTAGTGACGCCAGTAAATGGAATAATAAACGAGGCGGCGGTACCGTAATAGAAGACGAAAACAATAAATGGCATGAACGCAAGCCGGGCACAGCTCAAAAACCTCAAATAGATGACAAGGAAAATTTTTCACTTCCTTCAGTTCATTATTCAAAATATTTACTAGCAGCCCCCCCCCCCCCCCCCCAATTAACGAGCATAAAGTCTGAAGAAGTTAAAGACCTGGTAAACCAAGAATATTAAAACTATAATACAAGACACGAAGGTCATGGCCCTTCAAACAGAGGCCACAGAATAAATCACAAGATACCTAGGTACATTAGAAACCCATTGTCTTAATACAAAACATGGCCGGCACACTGTGCTAGAATGACTTACGCAGGTTTCACATTTCTCACGCTCAGTACTCTCGTCACTAGGCAGTGTTCTATACTCTGAACACCGCTATCCAATATATGTCTACCGGAACCAAGAGTGAATTCTTTATCTGCACCTCAGCGGGGATAATCACAAACACTGTTTCCGGCTGTGGAACACAAATTACGATCAGACTGATCACCAATGCCACTGCAAAGAAAACAGCGGGTGCCCACCGTTAGCAGCAAGCGACGAGATTGAACATAGCGTACATAGGTAACCAGTATCAAGGCGTACTGTATACTTTTGCTAGTACATTAGAGGCCATCACCACCAGTCAGGCGCCGACACACTTCTCAAATCATAACACGACGCCGCGAGCAACCAACTCTCCACGTAACGGTCACTGCGAGACTCCACAACACAACCTACGCCCATACCACGGGCAAGCACGACCTCTAGCGGCCCGGAGCGGAAAACAAAGACTCATATAGCCGGAATCGCCGCTATTAAATAGCGGCCAGTCGAGGAAAACCAAAGAGAAAACACGCATGCAAGAACAACCTGGGTTGTTGCCCCGACTAGAAAGAGAGTCATTGGCGCCAACGATTCCCCCACGGCTCAGCCACTGCTCTCGGCCATGAAATTAAGGCCGTCGGTCAATACGTTGTCCGTGGTGAGAGGTAATGACTGAGATGTGGTATTCCCGGCGTTCTCTTGACACTGTGGATCTCAGAATATCGAATTCTCTAATGATTTCCGAAATGGAATGTCCCATGGGTCTACCTCCAACTACCACTGCGTGTTCAGAGTCTGTTAATTCACGCCGTGCGGCCACAATCACGGCGGAAACCTGAGTGCAAATGACAGCTACGCAAGCGCAGATGTGTACGAGATGTACAGGGTGAGTCACCTAATATTACCGCTGGATAGATTTCGTAAACCACATCAAATACTGACGAACCGATTCCACAGACCGAACGTGAGGAGAGCGGCTAGTGTAATTGGTTAATACAAACCATACAAAAATGCACTGAAGTATAGTTTTTAACACAAACCTACGTTTTTTTTAAATGTAGCCCTGTTAGTTTTGTTAGCACATCTGACCATATAAACAAATACGCAATCAGTGCCGTTTGTTGCATTGTAAAATGTTAATTACATCCAGAGATATTGTAACCTAAAGTTTACGCTTGAGTACCACTCCTCCGCTGTTCGATCGTGTCTATCGAAGAGCACCGAATTACGTAGGGATCCAAAGGGAACGTTGATGGACCTTAGCTACAGAAGAGACTGGAACAGAACATTACGTCCACATGCTAACAAGATTTTAATGGTCTTTTTCACTGACGCACATGTAAATTACCATGAGGGGTGAGGTACACATACACACGTGGTTCCCGTTTTCAATTACGGAGTGGAATAGAGTGTGTCCCGACATGTCAGGCCAATAGATGTTCAATGTGGTGGCCATCATTTGCTGCACACAATTGCAATCTCTGGTGTAATGAATGTCGTACACGCCGCAGTACATCTGGTGTAATGTCGCCGTAGGCTGCCACAATACGTTGTTTCATATGCTCTGGGGTTGTAGGCACATCACGGTACACATTCTGCTTTAACGTACCCCACAGAAAGAAGTCCAGAGGTGTAAGATCAGGAGAACGGGCTGGCCAATTTATGCGTCCTCCACGTCCATCCTGTCAATGGTCAGTCTAGTGTTAATTGCGGAATGTGCAGATGCACCATCATGCTGGTACCACATACGTCGACGCGTTTCCAGTGGGACATTTTCGAGCAACGTTGGCAGATCATTCTGTAGAAACGCGAAGTATGTTGCAGCTGTTTGGGCCCCTGCAATGAAGTGAGAACCAATGAGGTGGTCGCCAATGATTCCGCACCATACATTTACAGTCCACGGTCGCTGTCGCTCTACCTGTCTGATCCAGCGAGGATTGTCCACGGACCAGTAATGCATGTTCCGTAGATTCACTGACCCGTGGATTGTGAAACCCGCTTCATCGGTAAACTGGTAGAACTGCAGCGCATTCTCTGTTAATGCCCATTGACAGAATTGCACTCGATGATTAAAGTCATCACCATGTAATTGCTGATGTAGCGACACATGAAACGGGTGAAAGCGGTGACGATGCAGGATGCGCATGACACTACTTTGACCCAGTCCACCAGCTCTCGCAATGTCCCGTGTACTCATGTGCGGGTTCATGGCAACAGCAGCTAACACACCAACTGCACCCGCTTCTCCTGTGACGGGCCTGTTACGGACCCGTTTGCGTGCTACGACCATACCTGTTGCATATAGTTGGCGGTAGATGTTTTGCCATGTGCGGCACGTTGGATGCTCTCTGTCCGGGTACCGTTCTACATACACCCTGCAGGCTTCAGCTGCATTTCGTCGTCACTCGCCATAGATGAGTATCATCTCCGCCTTTTTAGAGTTCGAATACACCATAGTCACAGTTCCTACAACATACACTATCACAGACGTCTGGTAACACAGTGTACTACAGTTGGTCTGCGTGCGGAGACGAATGCAGAATAACAATAGCCACAAGCACTACATGCGGACACTACGACAGCTAGACCAAACCACAACAGTGCACTACAGCCACACTCGTAAACACGGTCGTCATCGTAAACATGTCCCTGCAGATGCTGCCCGTGTTTGTTACAACACGCAACTGAACGTCGGAGGTTTCAAGCGTCAACTTTAGGCTACAATACCTCCGAATGTAATTAACATTTTACAATTCAACAAACGGCACTGATTACGTATTTGCTTATATGTTCAGATGTACTAACAAAACTAACGTGGTTCCATTTAAAAAAACGTAGGTTTGTGTTAAAAACTATACTTCAGTGCATTTTTGTATGGTTTGTATTAAACAATTACACTAGTCGCTCTCCTCACGTTCGGTCTGTGGAATCGGTTCGTCAGTATTTGATGTGGTTTACGAAATATATCCAGTGGTAACGTTAGGTGACTCACCCTGTATATGCATATAGCTGTCCGTGACTTTCGTCACCTCAGTGCACACAGTGAACTATTAAAATTTAGCACCAGGAAGAATGGCATATAATGAGAAGTTACTTACTGCGGGTTGACTGTATAGCAGGAAGAATACACGAAGCCCTTGTAGGTGTTGTAAAAGTAAACAGGGTGGGACATTTAGTAAACAGAACAGATCGCAATACTTTCTGTAACTTGAGACACGCGAACCAGACGATGTCGCGACAGCTGCCGGCGAACATGCCCTCAGGCGACGAAGCGTAGCGGTTCTCGGCGCAGAGCTTGTGTGCAGTCAGCAAAATACATATCCCGCGCCGCCACCGTAAACGGTGCCATTGAACTGGAGTCGGCGGCGGCAGTGGGCAGTAACGGGACGACACACAGAGTCGGCGCGGTAGGAAGGGGCCAGCACAAAGAGGAGGATGATGGGCCGACACTGGCAACTGCTTCCGCGTCCCACCGACCATTAAGCTCCGTGATTGGCCAGACAGAACTCAGGCCGCAGCTCAACAGGTGCTTACTGTGCGTGAGCGTTCCTCAGGACACAAGCTTTCGACGGGAGTCGACAAGTGCGCTTGTTGCGAGGAACTGGGGGAATACCTGAGTGGCAATCTAAGCACGACCTGAAGCTGGGAAACAAACTACGTACGGACCCTCGCTTGTCCTCTCAGACACCTTTAATTACAGCTGGTTGCCAGACTTTTGATTGTAAACCGTGACAAAATTACCGATATGCATGCGACAGCATGGGTACCTCCTAGCGTGTTCCAAAAAGTCAAGCATAAAAACGAGATTTTCCGGTGCTCATACCTCGGGTGCTATTGATGATAAAAAGTTACCATCAAGTCTTTCGGACAGCCCTTGAGCTACGTGCCATTTGTATACCCAACAGAAAGATCGTCTTAGTGTCTATCCTACACTACAGCGTCAAAATATTAATACCGCACTCATCCCCCTGCTTAGGCAAATGGAGCAAATCGGTTCACGCTTTTCGCATTTGTGTAGTCTACGGTAGACTTGATGGAAGTAGGGGCACCATTAGTTCGTGGTTGGTTCCTTGGAAAACCCCACAAAAAGGTTTTCTTTTTTTTACTATGTTTTCGCCGTCACAACTGGACCAAAACCCAGTTTAGGATTCCAAATGACTATGCACAGAAAATGGCTGAAAATTTTACGATATACACTACTGCCCATTAAAATTGCTACACCAAGAAGATGAAGTGCTACAAAAGCGAACTTTAATCGATAGGAAGAAGATGCTGTGATATGCAAATGATTAGCTTTTCAGAGCATTCACACAAGGTTGGCGCCGGTGGCGACACCTACATTTTGCTCAGATGAGGAAAGATTCCAACCGATTTCTCATACACAAAGAGCAGTTGACCGGCATTGCCTGGTGAAACGTTGTTGTAATGCCTCGTTGTAAGGAGGACAAATGCGTACCATCACGTTTCCGACTTTGATAAAGGTCGCATTGTAGCCTATCGCGATTGCGGTTTATCGTATCGCGAGATTGCTGCTCGCGTTGGTCGAGATCCAACGACTGCTAGCAGAATATGGAATCGGCGGGTTCAGGAGGGTAATACGGAACGCCGTGCGGGATCCCAACGGCCTCGTATCACTAGCAGTCGAGATGACAGGCATCTTATCCGCATGGCTGTGACGGATCGTGCAGCCACATCTCGATCCCTGAGTCAACATATGGGGACGTTTGCAAGACAACAACAATCTGCACGAACAATTCGACGACGTTTGCAGCAGCATGGACTATCAGCTCGGAGACCATGGCTGCGATTACCCTTGACGCTGCATCCCAGACAGGAGCGCCTGCGATGGTGTACTCAACAAAGAACCTGGGTGCACGAATGGCAAAACATCATTTTTTTCGGACGAATCCAGGTTCTGTTTACAGCTACATGATGGTCGCATCCGTGTTTGGCGACATCGCGGTGAACGCACATTGGAAGCGTGTATTCGTCATCGCCACACTGTCCTATCACCTGGCGTGATGACCGAGCGAGGTGGCGCAGTGGTTAGACACTGGACTCGCATTCGGCAGGACGACGGTTCAATCCCGCATCCGACCATCCTGATTTAGGTTTTCCGTGATTTCCCTAAATCACTCCAGGCAATTGCCGGGATAGTACCTCTGAAAGGGCACGGCTGAGTTCCTTCCCCATCCTTCCCTAATCCGTTAAGACAGATGACCTCGCTGTCTGGTCTCCTTCCCCAAAACAACCCCCCCCCCTCCCCAACCTGGCGTGATGGTATGGGGTGCCGTTGGTTACACGTCTCGGTCACCTCTTGTTCGCTTTGACGGCACTTTGAACAGTGGACGTTACATTTCAGATGTGTTACAACCCGTTGCTCTACCCTTAATTCGATCCCTAAATCCTACATTTCAGCAGGACAATGCACGACCGCATGCTGCAGGTCCTGTACAGGCCTTTCTGGATACAGAAAATGTTCGACTGCTGTCCTGGCCAGCACATTCTCCAGATCTCTCACCAATTGAAAACGTCTGGTCAATGGTGGCCGAGCAACTGGCTCGTCACAATGCGCCAGTCACTGCTCTTGATGAACTGTGGTATCGTGTTGAAGCTGCATGGGCAGCTGTACCTCTACAATCCATCCAAGCTCTGTTTGACTCAATGCCCAGGCGTATCAAGGCCGTTATTACGGCCAGAGGTGGTTATTCTGGGTACTGATTTCTGAGGATCTATGCACCCAAATTGAGTGAAAATGTAATCACATGTCAGTTCTAGTATACTATATTTGTCGAACAAATACCCGTTTATCATCTGCATTTCTTCTTGGTGAAGCAATTTTAATGGCCAGTAGTGTATTTATAAGATTCCGATCTCAAACAATCTTGAAAATTTTCTTGGTATCTTTACCCGTTTCCCAGATACAGAGGTTCAAAATCACCCTACTTGTGCAGGTGAAATACGCACATAAAATTCGGTGTGAGGCGAAAACGTAGTTTATAAATTGATGTACCACAGAAAAGTGTGCTGCAACGTGTCTGCGTTATCATCAGGGAATCCCATGTCGTATTACTGAAATACAATTACTTCTTCTTATTTTTTTTTCGTTTTTGCACGTTAAATCCGGTCTGAGGTGCAAAATGTATTTTGCGTCATTTGATTGCCGCATGAGTAAACTAGCTAAATTTTACTAAAGAGTACACTTCTTTTCATATGAATTAATGCCCTGCTGCCTCAGGGTGAAGGAAACCAGCAGAGAAGTGTTCCCATAGGAGCACAAAAATGTGAATGTGTTCTTGTATATACTCTGACTGAAAAAGAATCATTCTATCCCGCTCAGCACCCTCAAAAATTTTTCCAAATGTTTGGGCTTGCCAGCTTATTCGTGGTTTTCTAAGCTGAGAGAGAAGTAGACAGTGGAAGTTGCAGGGAGACCGAAAATTAATAAATACTGGAAGAGAGTAGACGTTGGTTGTGGTATGGAGACAGTGACAGTGTGAGGGAGGGAGAGAGAGAGCTACGAAAAGATGTGATGGAGGCAGCGCTGGGGGGGGGGGGGGAAGAGGGGGTGAGGGAGCGGGAGAGGAATAAAGAGAGTCAGAAAGTATAAGTGGCTGAGAGCCAATGATGAGAGACAATGACAACGAAAAGAAGAGAGATAGTGAAAGGCTGAAGAGACAGCAGCTGTAAGAGGGAAGGACTGAGAGCAAGAGAGAGACAGCGACAGCGAGACTGTAGACAGAATGAAGGGGACTTTGGCTGTGACAAAAGAGACAATGACAGATGAATGCGAAGAGATAATGACACTGAGTTGGCCTGAGTGAGTGAGTGGGAAAAGGCAGCCGGTGTGGGTGAGTATGCTCGACTTAAAGTGATGGACTAGTGAGTGAGCTACAGTTATGGGAGCCAAAATTTTTGGGAAAACTTTTAAGGTGCTGTGGAAGGTAGAATGAGGCAGATGGTATCCCACTTTTCAGTAAGTTTTTCAAATAAAGAGGAGCATATTCGCATTTTTTTGTGCTGCGGTAGGAGCATTTTCCCACAGGTAGGATGGAGAACAGGTTACACCAAAGAAGGAAATGCCAGACAAGGACCAGGTTTGACTTCTGGTCTATGACCTAGACCGCCATTCTCCCTCACCAACCATTCCCCCTCTCCCTTATTCCCCCACTCCCCTATTCCACTCTCCTCCCTCATTGCATCCCCTCTCCCCTACTCCACTCCAATTTTCTAAGTACGCCTCTTTTTTGGAAGTAAGCTAAACACAGCTTCTAAGCCACTTGGGTTAAACATACATCTCTCAATCACAGCTCATTGCTTTTACTGCCATAAAAATGAACCAGCTAGCCAGAGAAGTTCTTATTATGGTAAGGATTAATGGAGCATGACATCATTCTCAGTAAGGGTGCTAAAAATTGAATTAGTGGCCACCTTGGAACATATCTACAACCATGATATTCTCATCCAGTGATTATGAAAATATTCTAATTTTGGTTAACAGACATTGTTAGCAAGAGAGCGATCTCTGAATTTAAAGAATGTAATCTTCTTACTGGAGATTTTTATTTTCTGCAATCGCAGTAAATATACCAGGTGATTCAACAGGTTTCTGTTGTTTATTACAGTCAAACTGTGAAAGACAAAACCACATTGCTCATGTCACTGGATAGAAGAAGGATCAACACGAGCAGAATACGTTGCTCGAGGAACATCGTACGAGCATTCGTGTGAAAGCATGTCGGGCAAGTTCGACGTCTTCATTGGACGTGCGTGGCTGACTAGGGCTCTTCTCTTTGCTTGTGCAAGCAACATTCTAGGACACCAGTCATAAATCTGATCGTGAAGGAGGGATGTCTTACTGAATCGACGGGGAAATGTATGTTGCACTTGAACAATGGATTGACTTCGCGCAAATTACAACACACAAAATGATTTCCCTTGTGGTGTAGTCGCCATGTTCCTACAAACAAACAACAGCGCAGCTGTGCCAAAACTTCGAAACTTCCTGTATCTAGTGACATAAGTAATGTGTTTCTATCTTTTATGGTTTGTGTGTAATATACAAGTGAAATCTGTTCTTTCTTTTTGAATCACCCTGTATATCTAGACAACTATTTTCGGCAACTTAAATTGCCATCTTCATATCATGTACACGCATGGAACATTGTGACACTATGTAGTGCACGGACAATATCTGGAAACAGCTTGTTGAAGAAGATCCTCTAGTGTAACTTTATGTACATTACTCAACGGAACCATGATTGTGGCAAACACGAACACTCTCATAAATGTGTAATGTAACACTGGGGTGTCATCGTCAGCAAGTTTTTCCCACATGCGTCCGTGACTAAATGGTCCATATATGGTTCAATATGGTTCAAATGGCTCCGAGCACTATGGGACATCTATGGTCATCAGTCCCCTAGAACGTAGAGCTACTTAAACCTAACTAATCTAAGGACATCACACAACACCCACGAGACAGAGAAAATCCCTGACCCCGCCGGGAATCGAACCCGGGAACCCGGGCGCGGGAAGCAAGAACGCTACCCCACGACCACGAGCTGCGGACGGTCTGTATATGGCGATGATTTGAAGATGGGACACTATATACACTGAAGCGCCAAGAAAACTGGTAGAGTTCAAATACAGACATATGTAAACAGGCAGAATACGGTGTTTAGGCCGGCAACGCCTGTTTTGAGACAAGTGTAGGGAGTTCCACGTGAGCTCCCGAGGCCCACCGCATGGCGTCGATGAAGACGAGGCGCTCGCCGGAGTATAAGTCTTGGTGGTGACTTAGTACCTATGTACCGCATTTTTAAAATGTGACTACGCCTATTTAGGCTGTTTTAGTTTTATTTCTAGACCATACCCTCTTAGACAAATTATAGAATCAGGTTTATCTTCTGAATAAGGCTCAATTACTTGAGTTGAAACCTAAGTAAGGTTGGTTTCATTACCGCAATCGACGCTGATAGTTTCTTATATATTACAAGAGTCTGGCACAGTTGTTTGATCGGTTACTGTTGCTACAATAGTAAGTTATAAAGATTTAAGTAAGTTTGAACGTGGTGTTATAGTAGGCTCACGAGTGATAGGACACAGCATCTCCGAGGTAGCAACTAAGTGGGGATTTCCCCCGTAACTATTTCATGAGTGTACTGTGGATATCAAGAATCCGGTAAAACATCAAACCTCCGACATCGCTGCAGCCTACAAGCACTGGACCAGCGATGACTGAAGAGAATCGTTCAACGTGACAGAAGTGCAACCCTTCCTCAAATTGCTACAGATTTCAACGCTTGGCAAAGCTTCACGCCTCGGCTGGGCCCGTCAACACCGACATTGAACTGTTGATGACTGGAATCATGTTTCCTGGTCGGATGAGTCTCGTTTCAAATTCTATCGAGCGGATGGACGCGTAGGGGTATGGAGACAGCCTCATGAATTCATGGATCCTTCATATCAGCAGAGGACTGTTCAATCTGGTGGAGGCTTTGTAATGGTTTGGCGCGTGTGCACTTGGTGTGAATGGGACTCCTGACACGTCTAGATACGACTCTGACAGGTGACACGTACGTAAGCATCCTGTCTGATCACCTGCATCCATTCATGTCAAAAAATAGTTCAAATGGCTCTGAGCACTATGGGACTTAACATCTGAGGTCATCAGTCCCCTAGAACTTAGAACTACTTGAACTTAACTAACCTAAGGACATCACACACATCCATGCCCGAGGCAGGATTCGAACCTGCGACCGTAGCGGTCATTCATGTACATTGTGCATTCCTACGGACTTGGGCAATTCCCGCTGGACAATGCGACGCCCCACACGTCCAGAATTGCTGCAAAGTGGTTCCAGGAACATTCTTAACATTCTTCTGAGCATCGTCAGCAAACAAACACTGACAACAATAGTTTAGGTATACATGCCGACGTACCAAGTAGAAAATGAAGAGACAGATAAAGTAGCCTATAGCAGGATGCTGAATCGGTATTCACCACGGAAAGGGAGATGAAATATTAATAGTCGTGGGAGGTTGGGAGGTGGGAAAGCGGTTGTAGGGAAAAGAGTAGAAGAAACGGTTACGGGAGAATATGGGCTTGGTAGTAGGCATGGGTGTGTGTATGTGTGTTTTGTTATTAGTTTAAGTTGGATTAAGTGTGTGTGTAAGCCTACGGACAGATGACCTTAGCAGTTTGGTCCCATAGGAACTTACCACCACAAAAGAATCTGTTCAAGAATCCCAAGAGCGGGAGGTACACATGGGAAAGTTCGGGAGATAGGGAAAGTTTCCATTTAGGGTACATCACAGTCACCCAGAGATGTCAGAATCAGATATTAGATTATTAGGCGTATCAAAGAGTGGATATAGAGTCAGATCTCCATTTAGTAATGATAAACAGTAGGCTGAAATTTAAGTGACTAGTCAGGAAGAATCAGCGCTCAAAGAAGTGGGATATATAAAGACTAAGTAATGAGGAGCAAGCTTGAAATTCTCTGAGGCTACAGATGCTGTGATAACGAACAGCTCATTAGGCAGTCAGTTTAAAAGGAATGGTCATCTCTAAAAAGAGCAATCACAGAAGATGGGAATAAAAATATAGGTACAAGGAAGATAACTACAAAGAAACTTTGGGTAACAGAGGAAATATTTCAATGAAACCGATGAAAGAAGAAAGTGCACGAAAGTTCCAGGTAATTCAGGCATGTAGAAGTTCAAGTCACGTCGAAATGAAATAAACAAGTAGTGCATGGAAGCGAGGAAATATTTCAATGAAACCGATGAAAGAAGAAAGTGCACAGAAGTTCCAGGTAATTCAGGCATGTAGAAGTTCAAGTCACGTCGAAATGAAATAAACAGGTAGTGCATGGAAGCTAAGGCGAAATGGCTGCATGAAAAATGTGAAGAAGTTATTGTCGGAAGGTCAGAACAACCTTCGCTGAAATTAAAAGAAAGGGCGATAACCTTAAGAGTGCAATAGGAATTCCACTGTTAAAAGCAGAAGAGAGAGTGGATAGGCGGAAAAATTACATTGAAGACCTCTATGAGGGAGAGGATTTGATGTGCTAGAAGAATTCCCGTTGGCTGCTGTGGCCGAGCTGTTCTAGTAGCTTCAGGCCGGAACCGCGCTGTTGCTACAGTCGCAGGTTCGAATCCTGCATCGGGTATGGATGTGTGTGAAGTCCTTAGGTTAGTTACGTTTAAGTAGTTCTAAGTCTAGGGCACGGATGACCTCAGAAGTTATGTCCCACAGTGCTGAGAGCCATTTGAACCATATTTGAAGAAGAATTCCTTAAGTCTTTGGGAGAAGTGGTAACAAAACGACTATTCACATTGGTGTGTCGAATGTATGAGACTGGTAATGTACCATAGACTTTCGGAAAAACATCATCCACACAATTCCGAAAATTGAAAAAGCTGGCGAGTGAGAAAGTTATCGCACATTAATCTTAACAGCTCACGCAACCAAGTTACTGACAAGAATAATATACAGAAGAATGGAAAAGGAAACAGAAGATCTTTTAGATGGTGATCAGTTTGGTTTTAGGGAAGGTAAACCTACCAGAGAGACAGTTCTGACTTTGCGACGTTAATAATGGAAGCAAGACTGAAGAAAAATGAAGACACGTTCATAGGATTTATCGATCTGTAAAAAAAGTTCCTCATTGAAAAATTGTGCAGGATGTTCGAAACTCTGGGTAAGTAATAGGGAAACTTGGGTGATATACAGTACGATGGTTCAAATGGCTCTGAGCACTATGGGACTTAACATCTACGGTCATCAGTCCCCTAGATCTTAGAACTACTTAAACCTAACTAACCTAAGGACATCACACAACACCCAGCCATCACGAGGCAGAGAAAATCCCTGACACCGCCGGGAATCGAACCCGGGAACCCGGGCGTGGGAAGCGAGAGCGCTACCGCACGACCACGAGGTGCGGGCTATACAGTACGTACGAGAGCCAAGAACGAAGAGATCGGATTAAGAAGGATGTAAGACAAGGATGCAGTCTTTCGCGATTACTGTTCAATCTGTACATCAAAGAAACAATTATGGAAATAAAAGAAATGTCCACGAGTGGAATTAAAATTCAAGGTGAAAGGATATCAGTGATACTATTCGCAGATGACATTGCTATCCTGACTGAAAGTGAAAAAAAATTACGTGATCTTCTGAATGAAATGAACAGTCTAATGAGACCAGAATATGGACTGAGAGCAAATTCAAGAAAGACGAAAGTAATGAGAAGTAGCAGAAATGAGAACAGCTAGAGACTGGCGGGGGGTGGGGGGGGGGGTGGGTGGGGGGGGGGGGAGAGTGAGGGGTCATGAAGGAGACGAACTTTAGGGATTCTGCTAATTTAGCTAAATTAGCTAAGATGATCGGAGCAATGAGGGCATAAAAAACAGACTAGCACTGGTAAAATGGGCATTCCTAGCCAAAAGATATCCTCTATTGTCAACATAGGCCTGAATTTCAGGTAGAAATCTCTGAGAGGTAGTGAAACATGGCCTGTGGGGAAGCCGGAACAGAAGAGAATCGAAACGATGTGGTGCTACAGAAGAAAGTTGAAGATTAGGTGGACTGAGAAGGAAAGCAGATTGGTTTTATTCGGTATTCCAATACACCATATTCCCAGAACGAGATTTTCACTCCGCAGCGGATTGTGCGCTGTTATGAAACTTCCTGGCAGATTAAAACTGTGTGCTGGACAGAGACTCGAACTCGGGAACTTTGCCTTTCGTAAGTTCTGGCAACATCCCCCAAGCTCTGATTAAACCATGTCTCCGCAATATACTTTGCTAGTTCTGCAAGGTTCGCAGGAGAGCTGCTATAAAGTTTGGAAGATCTGAAACGAGGTACTGGCAGAAGAAAAGCTGTGAGGACGGGGCGTGAGTCGTGCTTGCGTAGCTCAGATGGTAGAGCACTTGCCCGAGAAAGGCAAAGGTCCCGAGTCGAATTTCGGTCCGGCACACAGTTTTAATCTGCCTGGAAGTTTCAATACCCCATTGGATGGCATGTATGCCCGCATGGTACGAGTCTACCGATCGACGTCGGAGCCCGCCAGCGTCTTGCTGCATCAATAACCTCCCCATCATCCACGTACTGCTCCCAGCTGAATGCATCCTACATTGGGCCAGAGAGATCGAAGTCGTATCGTGTGAGATACGGCCCTTAGGGTGGATGAGGAAGACCAGTCCAATGAAGTTTCTGCGCAGACTTGTGTGAGGCCGTGTGTTGTCAGGGAGAAAAAGAAGTTCGTTTCCATTTTTGTGGTGACGAATACGCTGAAGTCGTATCTTCAGTTTCGTGAGGATGCCACAGTACATTTCGGAGTTATCGTTGCACCATGTGCGAGGACGTAGAATAGCCACTTCAGAGTCCCAGAAGACCGTCCCCACGACTTCACCGACTGTAGATGCGGCTCTGAACTTTTCCTTCGGAAAAGAGGTGGCTCAAATGGCTCTGAGCACTATGCGACTTAACTTCTGAGGTCATCAGTCGCCTAGAACTTAGAACTACTTAAACCTAACTAACCTAAGGACATCACACACATGCATGCCCGAGGCAGGATTCGAACCTGCGACAGTAGCGGTCGCTCGGTTCCAGACTGCAGCGCCTAGAACCGCACGGCCACTCCGGCCGGCGGAAAAGAGGTGATATGGGCGCCAGCCACTCGGTTGATTACCGTTTTGTTTCCAGTTTGAAGTGATGAATCCATCTTTGGTCACCTGCGATGATGCTGGACAAAAAATTGTCGCGACCAGCCTTGTAACGTGCAGGAAATTAAATTCTGCACAGATGGTCCTCCGTTGTTCATTATAGTATTCTGTTGAGCGCTGAGGATCCCAGCAAGTACACACCATTATGCAACTGGTGGACGAGTGTGTTAGTACTACCAGCAGAAATGTCCAGTTGAGCAGCGAGGTCTTTGCTGTGATCCGTAGATCACCTCGAGTGAGAGTGTTAATAAATTGCAGGAGTCACGGCCGTGTGCGACCGAGTGGCATGCGAGGGTTCACAAAGATTTGCGCGACCTTGTTCCGGTGATGACAGACCCTCGTCCAGCGACACACCGTGGTTTTGTACACTGCAAGGTCTCCGTAGACAAGCGCCTATGAATATCTGCGATTCTTTGGGTTTCCGCAAAAGGAAACACATTGTCAGCTCTCTGTTTCGACTGCACCTAGCGCAGCCACCTATCGTAACTTCATAAAGCTACAGATGCTGCAACGCGAATATTCCACAGTCTCCCACATAAACCCCGTGTTTTTTCACCTGAAACTGGCTGAGAAAAAAGGAGTGTTTCATTACTTATTGAATGCCCTCGCATTTGTGTTATGTTCAAATGGTTCAAATGGCTTGTGGGAAAGTGAATTTCGATTGGTGAATCACATGTTCCACTCGGTTGTGCACTGAGGTTTCACACTGCTCACGGGGGATGTCAGCCACTCCGCGCCTAATCACAGGTCGCGAATACATTATAGGACAGAGCCAGACAGTTTAAGGGACAGTATTAATACAGGGAGAACTTGAGATTTGTAATCCTTGTTTAGTTTCTTTAAATTGTTTCTATTGGGAAAAATGGCTCTGAGCACTATGGGACTCAACTGCTGTGGTCATTAGTCCCCTAGAACTTAGAACTACTTAAACCTAACTAACCTAAGGACATCACACACATCCATGCCCGAGGCAGGATTCGAACCTGCGACCGTAGCAGTCGCACGGTTCCGGACTGCGCGCCTAGAACCGCGAGACCACCGCGGCCGGCTTGTGTCATGTACAGCCTATAAACGCCCTGTGACCATACCAGCTGCTAACGTGGAAGTAAGTTTCATTTGTATGTTGGGTCCCAGGCCTATTTTGATGAATACAACATAAGCTTACCACAAAATTAATATTTCTGTTTGTGGACTGCGAAAAGAGTGCTTAACAACAACTTAATTATTTCACTACGCTCCTGCGAACACGTTTTCCACCACTGGAGGAGCCTGACGTCTTATGTTAGAGCTCTGTACCAGGTGCGTAAAAATTAATACAACAATCAGTTTCAGTGCGATCACTGGTGTTGTCATTTCTGCATTCGGAACACATTATTTCGGCTTTACGGCATATACTGTTGTGAGTTGCTGCGCACTGATTTACTGGTGGGAGCGAACAGAAGTACCAAATTTTCAAATCCGGCGCAACAACGAGTGCTCTTCTATAGATATTCAGCGACATGAAGAGTATTTCGAAGATTGTGTAATGGCAACCCATAACGGCTCACAAAATGACAGTAGAAAAAATACTTATCATCATAGTATTTTCTTCTCAGCCGCAAATATGAAATTATTGAAAATTAAATATATTTAATTAATCATATATCCAATTTAAAGAAAAAACCTTCACTTCGTCACTACAAAATAAAACCGGCCCACTTTATGGCATCGGTTGCCGCCAGCTCAGGGCAGGGTGCACGAGAAAACACAGGTGGTCCATATCTCGCTGGTTGTTCATTTGCTGCCCTTTGTTCTTTCGTCTCGGTGTGCGCAGTAGCGAGCGGAAAGCTTCAAACAAGTTACAGGGCAGTAACAACGGCAACACACCGCTCATTACTCAGTATAGTCCCGCGGCGGGCACAAAAAGAGTGGGTAATTGTTTCCCTAGAACCGGTTTCAAACGTCTGTCAGTCACAGTGCCGCTGCTCCACAGACCACCCGCCGTTGTTTTAACTATTCCCTGGAGGCGCATCTCATCTCTTAGTTGTCTACTCGCTCGTAGAAAAGATAACAAATAATTCAGGGGTCACTAAAAAGAGTTTCCCATTTTGCAAAAAAGTAACGCATTTATATGAAAACAGTTTGGCAACAGATACAGCATTGCTTTAGATATTTTTCTACACAATCACCACCATTATCAGCATACCTATGATATCGGGGGGATCAATTCCGGTGTTATACATGTCTAAAACTGCCTCAATGAAAGGCAGGAATTTCTCCTGTCGCAAGAAAACATGGAAATCTCTGGGAGCAAGATTACAACAGTGAAATACTCCCAGAAGAATTACCGCAGAACGGTTGTCTTGCGTCCTCTTCAGTATGGACGTTTTTGACGACCTAAGAAAAACTGCCTATACCGGAGCCGCATCATGTGTATGCTCAAAACTTTTTCGGCTCATACACTATACAGATGATGAATTACAATTGGCGCTTTGATTTCTGAGCTGAGAGTATCTCAGATCGAAGCTTGCAGTCGATGGGAGAAAGAGGACGAGCCACCCTTGTCAGCCAGTTATGCAGCGCTACTGACAACATTCGAGGCTTTTCCGGCCCTCATATGAGTCTTTCGTCATTGTTTAGTCACTCATGTGCTGCATTTCTGACTAAAAACGTAACTTAAGAGCAATATGTTGTCGTTGTGGTCTTCAGCCCTGAGACTGGTTTGATGCAGCTCTCCATGCTACTCTATCCTGTGCAAGCTGCTTCATCTCCCAGTACGTACTGCAACCTACATCCTTCTGAATCTGCTTAGTGTATTCATCTCTTGGTCTCCCTCAACGATTTTTACCCTCCACGCTGCCCTCCAGTACTAAACTGGTGATGCCTTGATGCCTCAGAACATGTCCTACCAATCGATCCCTTTTTCTAGTCAACTTGTCCCACAAACTCCTCCCCAATTCTAATCTATACCTCATTAGTTATGTGACCTACCTGTCTAATCTTCAGCATCCTTCTGTAGCACCACATTTCGAAAGCTTCCATTCTCTTCTTGTCCAAACAATTTATCGTCCATGTTTCACTTCCATACGTGACTACACTCCATACAAATACTTTCACAAACGACTTCCCGACACTTAAAACTATAGTCGATGTTAACAAATTTCTTTTTTTCAGAAACGTTTTCATTGCCATTGCCAGTCTGCATTTTATATCCTCTCCACTTCGACCATCATCAGTTATTTTGCTCCCCAAATAGCAAAACTCCTTTACTACTTTAAGTGTCTCATTTCCTTATCTAATTCCCTCAGCATCACCCGACTTAATTCGACTACATTCCATTATCCACGTTTTGCTTTTGTTGATGTTCATCTTATATACTCCTCTCAAGACACTGTCCATTCCGTTCAACTGCTCTTCCAAGTCCTTTGCTCTCTCTGACACTATTACAATGTCATCGGCGAACCGCAAAATTTTTATTTCTTCTCCATGGATTTTAATACCTACTCCGAATTTTTCTTTTGTTTCCTTTACTGCTTGCTCAATATACAGACTGAATAACATCGGGGAGAGGCTACAACCCTGTCTCACTCCCTTCCCAACCACTCCTTCCCTTTCATGCCCCTCGGCTCTTATAACTGCCATCTGGTTTCTGTACAAATTGTAAATAGCCTTTCGCTCCCTGTATTTTACCCCTGCCACCTTTAGAATTTGAAAGAGAGTATTCCAGTCAACATTGTCAAAAGCTTTCTCGAAGTCTACAAATGCTAGAAACTTAGGTTTGACTTTCATTAATCATTCTTCAAAGATAAGTCGTAAGGTCAGTATTGCCTCACGTGTTCCAGTATTTCTACGGAATCCAAACTGATCTTCCCCGAGGTCGGCTTCTACTAGTTTTTCCAATCGTCTGTAAAGAATTCGTGTTAGTATTTTGCAGCTATGGCTTATTAAACTGATTGTTCGGTAATTTTCACATCTGTCTTCACCTGCTTTCTTTGGGATTGGAATTATTATATTCTTCTTGATGTCTGAGGGTATTTCGCCTGTTTCATTCATCTTGCTCACCAGATGGTAGAGGCCGTCAGTAGTTCCAATGGAATGTTGTCTACTCCGGGGGCCTTGTTTCGACTCAGGTCTTTCAGTGCTCTGTATCGTATCTCCCATTTCATCTTCATCTACATCCTCTTCCATTTCCATAATATTGTCCTCAAGTACATCGCCCTTGTATAGACCCTCTATATACTCCTTCCATCTTTCTTCTTTCCCTTCTTTGCTTAGAACTGGGTTTCCATTTGAGCTCTTTATGTTCATGCAAGTGGTTCTCTGATCTCCAAAGGTCTCTTTATTTTTCCTGTAGGCAGTATTTATCTTCTAGTAAGATGAGCCTCTACAGCCTTACATTTGTCCTCTAGCCATCCCTGCTTAGCCATTTTGACTTCCTAGCGATCTCATGTTTGAGACGTTTGTATTCCTTTTTGCCTGCTTCATTTATTGCATTTTTATATTTTCTCCTTTCATCAATTAAATTCAATATTTCTTCTGTTACCCAAGGATTTCTACTAGCCCTCGTCTTTTTACTTACTTGATCCTCTGCTGCCTTCACTACTTCATCCCTCAAAGCTACCCATTCTTCCTCTACTGTATTTCTTTCCCCCATTCCTGACAAGTGTTCCCTTATGCTCTCCCTGAAACTCTGTACAACCTCTGGTTCTTTCCGTTTATCCAGGTCCCATCTCCTTAAATTCCCACCTTTTTGCAATTTCTTCAGTTTTAATCTACAGGTCATAACCAATAGATTGTGGTCAGAGTCCACATCTGCCCCTGGAAATGTCTTACAATTTAAAACCTGATTCCTAAATCTCTGTCTTACCATTATATAATCTGTCTGATACCTTTTAGTATCTCCAGGGCTCTTCCATGTATACAACCTTCTTTCATGATTCTTAAACCAAGTGCTAGCTATGACTAAGTTGTGCTCTGTGCAAAATTCTACCAGGCGGCTTCCTCTTTCATTTCTTAGCCTCAATCCATATTCACCTACTACGTTTCCTTCTCTCCCTTTTCCTACACTCGAATTCCAGTCACCCATGACTATTAAATTTTAATCTCCCTTCACTATCTGAATAATGTCTTTATTTCATCATGCATTTCTTCAATTTCTTCGTCATCTGCAGAGCTAGTTGGCATATAAACTTGTACTACTGTAGTAGGTGTGGGCTTCATATCTATCTTGGCCACAATAATGCGTTCACTATGCTGTTTGTAGTAGCTTACCCACATTCCTATTTTGCTATTCATTATTAAACCTACTCCTGCATTACTCCTATTTGATTATGTGTTTATAACCCTGTAGGCACCTGACCAGAAGTCTTGTTCCTCCTGCCACCGAACTTCACTAATTCCCACTATATCTAACTTTAACCTGTCCATTTCCCTTTTTAAATTTTCTAACCTACCTGCCCGATTAAGGGATCTGACATTCCACGCTCCGATCCGTAGAACGCCAGTTTTCATTCTCCTGATAACGACATCCTCTTTGGTAGTCGCCTCCCGGAGATCCGAATGGGGGACTATTTTACCTCCGGAATATTTTACCCAAGAGGACGCCATAATCATTTAATCATACAGTAAAGCTGCATGCCCTCGGGAAAAATTACAGCCGTAGTGTCCCCTTGCTTTCAGCCGTTTGCAGTACCAGCACAGCAAGGCCGTTTTGGTTAGTGTTACAAGGCCAGATCAGTCATTTATCCAGACTGTTGCCCCTGCAACTTCTGAAAAGGCTGCTGACCCTTTTCAGAAACCACACGTTTGTCTGGCCTCTCAACAGATACCCCTCCGTTGTGGTTGCACCTACGGCACGGCTATCTTTATCGCTGAGACACGCAAGCCTCCCCACCAACGGCAAGGTCTATAGTTCATGGAGGGGAAGAGTAATATAGAAATTAAGTAATATAGGGGAACTTAATTTCTTTATGACCCTCATATTTCGCACAGCAGCTGATGTACATTACAGGGACAAGAAGGTGAACATATACGCACACACAGCTGAAGAGTCTTGGGATACCTCCTAATATTGTGTCGGACTTCCTTTTGCTCGGCTTAGTGCAGTAAATCGACGTGGCACGGGCTCAGCAAGTCGTTGGAAGTTCCCTGCAGAAATACTGACCAATGCCGTCTCTAAATTCAAATGGCTCTGAGCACTATGGGACTTAATATCTGAGGTCATCAGTCCCCTAGAACGTAGAAGTACTTAAACCTAATTAACCTAAGGACATCACACCCATCCATGCCCGAGGCAGGATTCGAACCTGCGACTGTAGCTGTCGGACAGTTCCAGACTGAAGCGCCTAGAACCGCTCGGCCACAATGGCCGGTACGCCGTCTCTAAAACTGTTCATAATTGCGAAAGTGTTGACGGTGCAAAATTTTGTGCACGAACTGACCTCTCGATTACGTCACATAAATGTTCGAGAGGATTCATGCCGGGCGTTGTGGGTGGTGAAATCCTTCGTTCGAATTGTCCCGAATGTTCTCCAAACCAATCCCGAACAATCGTGGCCCAATGACTTCGCACATTGTCGTACATAAATATTCCACCGTTGTTTTGGAAGGCTGCAAATGGCCTTCAAGTAGTCTAACATCTAGTGGATCTAGTCCGTTCCACGCAAACACAGTCTCTACCATTATGTAGCCATTGCCAACTTGCAGAGTGTCTGGTTGATAGCTTGGGTCGATGACTTCGTGAGTTCTGCACCACATTCGAACCCTACCGTCAGCTCTTAAGGGTTTACTATCTTTCGCCCGAAAAAAGCATGTTATTTGAGATTTTTTCTCGGGACGTGTTATAGATATCAATGTAAATTTGATCAAAATGTTTATTGATATTTCCTCTACAAACTGGAATTTTTTTGACCGAAAATGTCGAAGAGCAAAGGCGGAAGTGCCGTCGGAACGAAACAAAATTTCGAAGTAGACCTCCACGCGCGGTATGTCATAGGTCAGCGGGGTCGTCTGAGATCAAAACTGAGCTGACGTTAGCGAAGTATATAAGATTCTTTAGAAGTTGTACCTCGCTTAAGTTATTTGGACCATAGGAAACAAAATTTCATCGGAATAAAAGTGGTACAACTCCCAGGTAATTTAGTTAGCTTCGTCGGCAACAAAGAATCATGCCAATCGGTTCACTAGATTTTAAGTTACCATACCGCGCGGTAAAAAAAGACGTCATTTTGAGAAAAACGCGTTTGAAATTTTGACTACATATGACTGTAATATTGTGCAACGTACGTTCAATTTACTATTCCGGGTCCAATAAATAGTCCTTCCTCTTCCTCATAGAGAGAGTTCTGTTCGATCTGGGTCATCCTGCGCTGCTCCAGAGCCGCTTGTACGGTCGGTGACAAGCGATCGTCGGCCGCTTGAATCCGGTGGTCGTCCGAATGCTTGGCGAACTGCGTCGAATAGAGTCCCAGGGTGACGTCCGTCGTTGACATGGTCTTCAGAATTGCTGAATACCCTTCGTTGAAGCTGCTCACTGCCAGGAAAGTCTTAATCTCCACAGTCTTCGCACAATAATGTAAATGCTTCGGGGCTAACTTCCAAACACACGCGTTCAAACTTTCGTTTGAATTTAGTGTGTTTCCTCCCAAGCGCCGGTACAATAGCTCGTCCTCCGAAAGGAACAAAACTGGTGCGTGGAAAAGGCTGATTTCAGGCAGGTGCATTTTTTTGTTCAACACCGAATAACAAACATTTCCATTCCGTATTTGGAAAAACCGTTTCACGGGTGGATTCTAAACACTTTTATGCATCCAAAAATGCAGTTTTTTGAACCAAAAGATAGTAAACCTCCCCTTAACAGCTGAAATCGGGAGTCACCTGGCCAGGCCACGGTTTTCCAGTCGCCTGTGCTTCATCCCATATGGTGAGGAGCCCAGGAGAGGCGCTGCGGCTGATGCTGTGTTGTTAGCAACCGCACTCGCGGCGATCGTCTGGTGCCATAGCCCATTAACGCCAAATTTCGCTACACTGTGTTACGTTCGTCGTACGTCCCACATTGATTTTGTGCGGTTATTTCAAGCAGTGCTGCTGGTCTGTTAGATCTGATAACTTTACGCTACTATAGGTAGTTGTCTGTGGTGAGAGAGAATGCAAAAATTTGGTATTCTGGCATACTCTTGACACTGTGGATCATGGAATATTGAATTTCCTAACGATTTTCGAAATGAATGTCTCATGCGTCGAGAACCAACTACCATTCTGCGATCAAGATCTATTTACTTCCGTCGTGCGGCCATAATCACGTCGGAAACCTTTCCACGTGCATCATGTAAAGACAAATCCGCTTATGTACTGACATTTTATACCTTCTGTACCCTATACTACTGCCATCTGTATATGTGCTTATCGCTATCCTATGACTTGTCACCTTAGTGTGTGTGTGTGTGTATGTATGGATGGATGTCACTTTCAAACACAGACTACGAAACCGAGTCACTACCTGTATGGGGCATAACGCACGTAATATTGATTTCGCATGCAGGCTTAATATTAGAATATAGTGATTGCAATGAATATTAACCTTGCGGATCCGAGTGAATTATTTTGTTCGTGCCTGAAATATGTTACTCTGCCCTGAATTTCAGTAAAAAGTCATGAGCCATTATTCGTCTTATAGTTCAATTTTATCTAGAGAACCAGATATTAGAATTCTGATCACGCATTACAGTACGCAAATATGTTAACTACAATCGTGCTGCTTTGCACCTGGCAGCTTGCAATGGAAATCAGGATTTATTTAATATCATTACACTGGTATTAAGTAGTTGCCTTTTACTCTAATTATCATTTTGGGTGTGTCAATACTGTATGATTGTGAGCATGATGTGCATTTACTCCGACACGAATGCACGAATGACTCTGTTCCTATTTGTTTCCTGATTGCTGTGTTTCTTTTCCTGAGATATTACTGCGAATTGTCAGTGAACGAGCGTTGTTAATACACATAACTGAATACGCTGTATGAGAAAGCGCTTATCAAATTTATATTTTGTTCTTTTCGTGTTTGTATATACTGACGGGAAAAAATCACGGCATAAACTCTAACGTACCTCCACTTCTTCTTCTGGCTACTGATGGCGGAGACTTGCCATGAGTACGTACAAGTGATAATTTGCGCAATGGATATTTTAACGCAACTGAAGTCGCCCTGACACACGTTCCCCAGTAGGAGTACGTTATTCTAATTAATTATGTAAATCGTCACGTGATAACCTACCCGTTTCCTAATCTTATCCTCTGGTTACGATAGAATGTCAGAATGAGCCGATAACATCCGGTCCCCCTTTTAACTAATAACTTATAAAATGTACGCAAGAGACAAGATTAAGTGGTACAGGAAAATACTATGTACTAAAGGATAAATGCCGTGATTTTAATACATTTATTCACCATAAAAGCCGGCCGCGGTGGCCGTGCGGTTCTAGGCGCTGCAGTCCGGTACGGCGGGACTGCTACGGTCGCAGGTTCGAATCCTGCTTCGGGCATGGATGTGTGTGATGTCCTTAGGTTAGTTAGGTTTAAGTAGTTCTAAGTTCTAGGGGACTGTTTACCTAAGATGTTAAGTCCCATAGTGCTCAGAGCCATTTTTCCCCATAGAAACAATTTAAAGAAAGTAAATAAGGATTAAAAATCTCAAGTTCTCCCTGTATTAATACTGTCCCTTAAACTGTCTGGCTCTGCCCCATAATGTATTCGCGACCTGTGATTAGGCGCGGAGTAGCTGACATCCCCCGCGAACAATGAGCAGTGTGAAACCTCAGTGCACAACCGAGTGGAACATGTGATTCACCAATCGAAATTCACTTTCCCACAAGCCGGTGCATAAGCAAGATCACAGTAATGATCAGGAGCGATAACCGCAGGACTCTCGCCTCAGCGAGATAGTATCAAAACTGAACTTCACCAAAATTACAGCCGAAGATGTCCGTCGACTGCCGTGGACCTCAAGACGACTCTCCTGCTCCACGACCCTGCAACGACTCCCCTTTGTTTTCTCTCCTCTTTTCCTGCTAAAAGTCTTTTCTTCCTCTTAAATTTGGGTGGCGGTTCATCTTTCCAGAAGGCGCTCGTTTCTGAACGCCGACCAATCGCAGTTTAGAATCCCAGTCGAAGTTCCTGCCAGTTTTTTCTATGTCCTTAGGAAAGTACGCGAATACCTGCTGCCACGTGTTTTTGGCCGACCAGGCCGCCTTCTCACGCCTGCCCGCCGGATACTCGTTCCCGTTTTGCAGGTGGGCCAGCGCGCGGGCAGGTCCCGGGATTACCGCCGGAAGCGGCTGTGCCGTCCTATAGTCCAAAGGAATGTATGAGCTTGCTCTGTCCTTCCGTTCTACCACGAGTTTCACAGCTCTCCTTTTTCCCCAGTTAGCCAACATGCAGACCTTATACAATAAATTAAGTGTACTAGACGATGTCAGTCATATACATGTTTTTAATGAACGTTCACAAACCTGTATTTTTTATCATTGAAGGAGCTTACTTAAGTCGTACTTGATGCAAACGCGGTATGTAAGTTGTAAAATAACTCCACTTTACAAAACGAAAGTTCTTAGGCGTGTTTCTATATATGTAACATGATATTTATTCAAATTTCGCGCTAGTCACAAAAGGGTGGCACTAGTAGCAAATCTGTTGCTTTGAATACAGACTGTGACGTCATGAGCGTTACTTACCTTTGAGATTGGACGTTGTGAGATAATGTTAGTCAAGAATGCCTTTAAAGCGACAAAGACGCCATTATCGACACCTCATTGTGTTGGAATGTGGTCGTCTAATATGGCTACGAGAAGCTGGATGCTCCTCCTGCGATACTGGAGAAAGAATTGGCGGGAATATAGCCACTGTACATGATTGCTGGAAGCGGTGGTCACGAGAATGTACGGTCGCAAGATCGGCTCCAGAGGGCCGTGTTGCACTCCCAAGAGGAAAGGCCATGGTGTTGGGCGTACGCTCTGGCACATCGTACTGTAATGTCGAGGTATAGTAAAGAGTTGGAATCGTGGAATATTGTCAAAGTTTCGTTGCCTATGCCGAGAGCCAGAGGCAGTAGGTTAGCCAAGAGCTAAGAGAGGAGGAGATTAGTGTTTAACGTCCCGTCGACAACGAGGTCATTAGAGACCGAGCGCAAGCTCGGGTGAGGGAAGGATGGGGAAGGAAATCGGCCGTGCCCTTTCAAAGGAACCATCCCGGCATTTGCCTGAAGCGATGTAGGGAAATCACGGAAAACCTAAATCAGGATGGCCGGAGACGGAATTGAACCGTCGTCCTCCCCAATGCGAGTCCAGTGTGCTAACCACTGCGCCACTTCGCTCGGTAAGAGCTAGGAGGATTGCACATGTATGGAACGTGTCGTCACGCAGGGGCAATGGCCTGGTTACACACAACAGGCGAGAGAGAATTACTCAGCACGCGGCTTTGTGTTAGACAGAGACTTTCGTAGAGCGCAGGACAGAGATATAGCGTCAGCTGTACTGCATTTCAAACTTCGCGTAAGTCTGCCGTAACAACACGTAACTCTGTTGCAAGAACACCTAAGGGGCGAGTACGACAGATGAATCAGCAGTATAAGTGGAATGAATGCGTTCGTTACAAACGAGCATGACGTCAGGACGTCGCTCGTGCCTCCTTTAAATACGCCAGCTTTGATAGCAACAAGGCTCTCGCAATCGCAGTTAGACTTGCAGTTAGATGTGTACTGGGTCGCTGCGTAGCGCTCAGCTCGGTGATCGACATGTTAATCTTTATTAAGATGTTGCAGTAAGGGCGGCCCATCCAGCAGCAGACGTGAGGGGACAGTGCCAGCTCTGGTCCTCTCTGCTGCCGCTGTCAATCATCGACCCAGGATCAGCAGACATCGCGGCAGACTCGCTCGTCACCAATGCTGACCACATCAGTGAGCCGTCGTCGAGATCGTGCGGGGCCTAGGCCCTGTGCATCCGCTGGCACAACCGGGTGAGCCGACGACGCTGGGGGACTGCAGCCCGTTCCGCCCGTCCACCGCGGACGAGCCACCAGGAGGAGTAGGGAAGAAGACGGGGTGGCATACAGTACACTCCGCACTACGAGAACGCTTCTCGTGCCGACAGCACCTGGGACTCCAACCCGGAGCCACCTGCTGTCCGCCGTCGAGTCGGCCACCCAGCCGGACGCCACCAGCCACGCGCGGCGGAAGTACGAAGTAAGGACATTCCTCAGCTACGTCACAGCACGCGGCGCTGCGCTAGCAAGACTGTGCGGCCCGGATCTGGTGTCATCGCTACGAGTCAGCGAGGACTCGGTGAAGGTCGTTGATATCACCAAGCCACATTGTACTCGGCAGGAATAAAGGTGTTATGAATTAATAATGTTTCTTTGGCGTTTCTGACGCTTCCACAGCCATTTCGTAGCATCCTGACAACTGGAGAGGCCACCACTCGGCCATCCAGTCCGCTGTAGGCGACCGGGACCACCGGGGCGGCTACAGTACTGTATCTGCAGCAACAGTATGAGCTGCAGTTGGCACCAAAGGGACAAAAAAAACTTTTACTAATCGGTTACTTCAAGGACAGTTCTGAGACAGAGGTCTGGTACCGTGCATTCCACTGCCCCCATTTATGATTTCAGTGCTATTAAGCGAGAGTTCATTGGAGGGTAAGGTGGAGGCTGTGGTGTATTCTGATGAAAGCTGGATCTGCTTCGATGCCATTGATGGCCGTGTGTTGGTCAGAAGGAGGCCGATTTAGGGCCTGCAACTAATCTGCGTGCTAGTCACTCTGGACCTACACCTCTAACCATGCGGCTTTGTGAGACAGCAAGAGCAACCTCGTGGTTAACCTACACGTCCTGACTGCAAATCTGCCCGTCGCTCTGGTGATTAGACCCATTGTGCTGCCATTCATGAACAGTACTCCAGTAGTGTTTTCCAGCAGGATAATACTCGCCTACATACACCTGTTGTAACCCAACATGGTCTACAGAACGTCGACATGTTGTCTTGGCCTGCTCGACCACCAGATCATCTCACGATTGGGCACATATGGGACATCACCGGACGAAAACGACACCGTCATCAAAACTACAACACCATTCGCAAACAGCATTCGACCAAGCACAACAGGCACGGAACTCCAGCCCACAAACTGACATCCGGAACCTGTACAACACAATGCATGCATGCCTGCATGCTTGAATTGAACATTCTGCCAGTTTCATCGGTTATTAGTGTCCGCACCTGGTAGCTCAGTGGTCAGCGCGACGAAATATCATGCCTGACGGCTCGGGTTCGATTCCCGGCTGTGTCGGAGATTTTCTCCACTCAGGGACTCGGCGTTGCGTTGTCCTTATCATCATCATTTCGTCCACACCGACACGCAAGTCGCCGAAATGGCGTCAACTCGAAAGACTTTCACCAGGCGAACGGTCTACCCAACGGGAGGCCCTAGCCACACGCCATTTCTATGTTACCGGTTTTTAGTGTACCGCCATCTCATATTTGCAATGGCTTATCTCGCGCTTACATTAATCTGTGATCCTGCAACGTTAATCACTTGAATAAGTTACCAATTCTTGAAATATCATTACTCTACATTAATTATCTTTTGGTGCTGTGGTTTTTTCCGTCAGTGTATTTTGGATGAATATTTCACAGGGGATACTTACATTACAGATTCTGTGTGTTATGGGATACTTAGCAACGGTAATACAGGTCACAAACAGCACTGTTAACGGTTAATTCTCATTTATACTTATGGTACGGAACTGTATAGGTAGAGATTGAAATACATCTAGCAAAAAACTGAGGATGCAGGTTGCAAGTGCTGCTCTGAGTTCAAGAGGTTGGCACTGGAGAGGAATCCATAGCGTGCCACATGAACTCAGTCAGAAAACTGATGACTTAAAAAAGAAATAAAAGAAATGGAGGGCTGAAGTACAATCAAAAGTGTGTCGCTGTAATGCAGTGTAGTAATCAAAAGTATGTCGCTGCACTGCAGTATACTAAGTATTCGACACACAAAACGAATGGTAGCAACAGCTCATAATATTTCCGTCAAAGGCACTTCATCGTAGCATTAACACATCACTATGTTGTTTTGGGAATTCGAGAAAAAGTTCATTTTTGGTTTAGCTTCATTTTAAAGCTATAGAGTAAGCTACGATGCTGTTGCGCTGCATTTTGCCTCGAAGCTTCACCCTTGTCTCTACGACTCCTCTGATTTAAAATTTTTCAACGAGAATTACTGTGCTAGAAGTAGGAATTATTGGAAGAGCTGATGATCACATCAGATTTGCTGAGACTGACAATAGAGATACGAACAGTGTGGGAAGAAACGGAGGTTCATCAGCCAAGATGAAAGAATAACGAGCACAAAACGTGACGCACAAATACCAGGGAGAAGAATACTTAGCGACGATGCTAAGTGACCTTCAACCCCAGGGAAATGGAGTCCTATACACAGTTCCTCTCATCTACCGATGAGGTATCACGTGCCATCAAAAGCCACTGACAGACGTGAGCGTGAAGAACGTGTTCATTCTCCTGGGGAAGGTGAAAGGGCAGAATGCATTGATGGAGCGTCGAGGGATATAGCCTTTCACATGAACACTGATGTCATTAAGGCAACATTGCCGATCAGTTTCTGCCGACTACACAGAATAGAAGGAGTGAGCCATGAGGAAACTCTTCAGTTTAGACTTAAAAGTGTTTGGGCTACTGCTAAGATTCTAGCCACCGTAACTGCTGAGGTCTGCTGCATACTTTCTACATCTACAGCTACTAGAGACTCCTCTCCACTAGACTCTGACAGTTGGTCATATCTATTGCAAACACCAATAGTAAAACTATCTGAAAATCTTCTTTTCCTAGCAGATCTCTTACCAACAGCCAGCTCACATTCCCCAACCCCCTTCTCCCTCGTCATCCTATCTAGCTCCTCCTGTGCGTTTTTCAACTGCACCTGAAGGGCGCAGATCTTACGCTCCTGCTCCTCTATCAGATTACTCTTGCTACATAACCTGCAGTTCCAGGAGAGGATCTCACCAGAATGCCCATTGGCTTCCCTACTGCATTCCCTCCAGTGAAAATACTTCGAACAAGTCTCACACCGCAATCCACTACTCATGAACCTACGGCAAAGCCCACACTTCTCACTCATGGTAAAACATTACACTTACTGAAACAAGAAAACTACTTTATCTAAGTTCCGCTACTACAATAAGAAGATGTTAAAAACCTGACTACAATAATCGCAAACTTACTCTACAAGGGAAGTAACTACTATTATTAACAGTATTAATCAACAACAAATGAGAATATAACCAAAGACTAATATAGAAAGAGAATCAAACGGCTAATGACACAGTAACGAAACTGAAAACAGTTCCCAAAAGGTTCTTCTGAAATTATTTCACCAGAAAACACCAAGAACACCTGTTGAAGACTACTAAAGTTCCTAAATAAACCACTATCCACAAACAATTAATTAGTACTTAGCTTTCGATGCCCCGCTACAGCTGCAACTGGTCAGCGCGGAATGTAAACACAGGTAAGAGGTTAAGTTGCTCGATACGAAACACTCACAAATATCAGGTCACAACACAAGAAAGGCAGAGGTGAATGAAGAAACCACTAATAAGTCACTTATATAGTAAATATTATCACAAAAACCGTTAAAATACGTATCTGAAACCTAACAATATATTAAAACTTAGACAGCGATCTCACACACAGTCACTCGATTATGACGTCACACCAAAGGTCTTATTACAGTCGACGCCAGATTGGGCGACCTGGGCGCCGGATGGGGATGAAAGATGATGAAGACAACACAACACCCAGTTCCTGAGCGGAGAAAATCCCCAATCCAGTTGGTAATCCAGCCCGGGTCCCTTATGACGGCAGTCCGTCACGCTGACCATTGAGCTATCTTTTTTTTTCACAATGAAATTAACAAATAAAAAAATACGCCCCAAACCAGGATAAAACACTCGACCTCCTGCACACTACCCCAAAACACTATACATAGATTTTTTTTTCTTTTTAACGGAAGCAGCTTGCACCTGGTAGGCAACCACGTTACCTCGAAGCTAGTTTTTGTCTTTTTTCCACTCAATTGGAAGTGTATTCCTTCAAAAACCAAATTATTCACTCTTTTTTGTTTCTAAAGTACTTACTGAAGGCAATCAATTAAAATAAAACAAAGGAAGTTATCTTGACAATTACAAAAGGGTGAGATTAGAAAAAGTATATGAAGGCATGGGGCGTTAAGTTTAATGTGCCCACACATCCGTTCCTCCGTCACTTCTACATCGTGGAACATCTAAATCCATACAAGAGTGTCCACAACATAAAAAAGTGGGAATGTCAACTCATCCAACGCCTTGTCGATGAAAAACAGGATACAACATATTAGAAAAAAAATTCACGATAATGAGGAATACTGAACCATGTCCCATGTGCGGTGGCCATATATTGGGAAAAGGCACAAGCCATATCCACTCACCATCACGTAATGGACGTCCAACAAGCCACATGATGGTATTGTTCTTCGATCGGGGAAAGAAGGTTGAATCGGGACTCACGAGAATCTCCCCCGAGATAGCCACCTCCGGCGTCCTGAGGAGAAAGGCCAGTTGTCGGCGAAGCCATCTCCAATGGTCATGACCGCAGGAAATCAACCGATGATGTAATGTATCTGTTTTATGGCAACGATTGCAGTGATCCGTTAAACTAAGGCCAATACGAAAAAGTCGCGCGTTGGTAGGTAAAATATCATGAACAACTTGTTACCACGAGGACGTCACTTCCATCGGGAAAACCAGGAGGCTGATGTTAGACCAGACTGTCTTCTAGTTCGTTTCTGGCGACAGAGCTTCCACAGAGGGAATACTATGAGGAACTGGCCGCCGGCTTAACAGCATTTTTAGGGAGAGATTCGCTTGGAAAAGGATATTTGGTCCTAAATAAATGACCTCAAAACAAAACAAAAAAAATCCTTAACGTGCCGTAGTTTATAACTAACCCTACCAATATCAAATAGAGGTGTTAAACTCACCGGTCGGATACAGTCATAAAGGCGAGCTGTAAGTGACTGGGGGGCGCGTTGACATGTTAAAACGGTGCAACCGATGAATATGGCAGAAGCCTTAATCCGAATGTCAGGGAGGCCCAAACCTCTCAGCAGACGGGGGCGCGCCATGACCCCACAACGCACGCGAGATACAGAGTTGCGCCAGATAAACCTGCCATCGCACGGAGTGGAAAGATTTGTGCAATAAAATAAGCCCTACTTAACACACACGTTCCCATGGCCCGAACCTTATGAAGAAGTGAGAGGGAGCGAGTCTCGTGCTCAATGATTGCTCCCTGAATCTTATCCGTGACAGACATCCAGTTTATCGTAGCCATCTTTAGCGGACAAATGTCAATTATAACACCCAACTATCGATATCGCGTGACCTTCAAAGTCCATGGAATTTCAACAGCCTCAAATCCTCGCAAACTTAGTAAGCGTCATTTCTGGTCCCGCGCTCCCGTAAGACGACAAAAGGCGTCCGAAACTTCCTTCAGCAGTGGTATATCATCATGGGTACGGAGAATAACCATAACGTCATGAGCATATCCACGAACGGCAAAACTTTCTCCTAGCAGCGACCAGCCACCCAAACGAGCAGCTATAGTTCGCGATAAGGAATCCAGAAACAGCACGTAGAGTGACATAGATAATGGACTCCCTTGAAGGACGCCCTGACATACAGCGATGGGGGAAGAAAGACGGCCATTTACGTCAATGGAATTGGTGAAAATCAATGAAAAGCAAGGCGCTTGGCTTGGAGATGATGGAAGCAATCGAAATTAAATTTCGACATTCAACAACGGGAGTCAGGAGAGTACGACTCGGAACACAAATTTGATGGCTTGCGATGATGGTAGTCAACAATACCGATAGTCGGCTATAGACCGCTCGCGCCACTATTTTATAATCGTAGCTGAAGAGGGTTATCGGGCGGACCTGATCTACACGCAAACATCCAGGCTTTTTGGGAATCAGGACTATTTTAGCAACCTTAAAGCTGGCGGGAGAAGGCCTCCGTGGAACTCTTCATTCACCATGGAAGTTATCGTGTCTCCTATTAGGGGCCAAAATCGAATATAAAATTCTTTGGGAAGGCCATCGAGGACAGGTGATTTCTGGGAAGGAGGACGACCACAATATTCAGTATATCATCCGATGGAATACAGAGAAAAACTCTTCCTGGAGTGCTGGTGTAACAACACGATCAAGGAGGGAGGTGAAATCAACAGTCGGTGGACCGTCTGAGTCCATTTCAGCATAAAGCTCGGAATAGTACTGGTAAAGTTCACGCATGATAGATTGGGAGGACCACTCACGCCCATCTAGAGAACGAATGGTAGAAAGACACGTCCTCTGAGATCGCTTGTGGAGCCGGGGAAGATGAGAGAGAGAGAGAGAGTTCAACTCATCCTGTACGATAGAACGAGGCTGGGAACGCAGTCGAACCCCATCCATTTCCCTACGTTTGAGTTGGAGAAGTTTTGCCTTCAAACGGTAGACGTCGACGACCCTCAAGGGGGCATAACGAGCATTACTGTAAAGATTGCGAAGGACTGCATAATAAAATTCCCTAGTGCGCCTTATTTCAGCCGCATTTTCAGCGCTAAAATGCTTGAGTGTATTTCGAGTCCGGGGTTTAGCAAAGGTAATCCACCATTCGATAAGTGAAGAATAACGCGTCTGGGACTGGGTTGTCCGCCGCCATACGTCTGCGACGATGTCTTCCAGAGAGGGGTCCGTGAGATGTAGAGTGTTTAGCTTCCATAAAGGGAGCGAAAGATGGACCCGCTGAGGGACGTGGTTAAAAAGTCATTGAAACAGCACAGTGACCAGTGAAACTGGCAGGAATCAATCGATAGAAGCTGACTACATATGGGGGCAGACAAATAAAAGCGGTCCAATCGGCTACTTGAAGTAGCTGTAAGAAACGTAAACCACACCAATGTAGGATATCTGCAAACCCAAGCATCCTGGAGATGCAAGGACGTCATCATATCATCAAGTTAACGATAAAATGTATAATTGGAGGTCTGATCTACACGGCGTAAGACGCAGTTAAAGACGCCCCCTAACAAAACCTTGTGCGGGTTCCGTCGCAGTAAATAAACAACTTCTTCCTTATAAAACCGCGCGCGATCGAATGAACGACCGGATCCAGACGGAGCGTAGAGAACAATTAAGTTTAGGTCATAAAAACTACAGCCGATACCACGACCATCATCTAGCGTTTCGAAGTCCGTCAGCGGGATTCCATCTCGATAAAGCAAAGCCATACCGGCAGAATTTTGAGGCGTGACAAAAACACATCAAATAATAACTCTTATAAACCCACGATTTCAGCTTGCCAATCGTAAATAAACTGGCGTAAAGACAAGCCCTAATTGGGAACGTATCCTATTAACATGAGGGTTAGAAATGTATACGCCTGCATCCGTTAGCACATGTAAGGTCAATAAAACAACACTAAGGAAAAAGCACTCATCACGTCCTTTTCTCCTCAACGTCCGGAGGCGGGGGAAGGAAGGTGTAATTCTAATCCTCCCCACCGGACGCTGAGGAATCCTAGTGTTTCTTTTTACGCCGCGCCGCTGCACGTGCAGGTTGAAAACGCTGTTCCACAACACTCCGTGAAAACATACACTCTTGATGTGGAGGAGTTGGGGGCACGTCAAGATTCGATTTGATAGAGGAGCCATCGCCATTGCACTTATTGGAAATCGGGGGGCACAACTCAGAACGACCAACAGCAACATCATGTACAGATGAGACAGGTAATGCAGTGCCGGTGTCGGATGGCATCTCCTGATCATCAGGAAGAGGACCCGTAGAATTCTGTTGCTCCACCGTCTCATCGTGGAGGAGGGCTGGTATTGCACTAGAACCGTGTAAAGACTGGCCAGCAGGCGACGTCTCTGCGGGAACATCGAAACTCACGGGAACCGTCACGTCGACGGGTGAAGTGGGGGACGCAGATTCTTGTGTACTGTTGGTTAGGATGGTCTCATTCTGTTTAATAGTAATACTACCTGCTCCAGTAGTTACTTTTCCTGTCTCCCGTCTAACAACACTCCATATTGATTTGATTTTATTGCTGTAGTTGTTAATTTCTTCTCTAACATACATATTTCTTGATTTCCTTACAACTTTTATCAATGAGTTACAATAATTTTTATAGTGTAAAATTACCTCTGGATCTATAATAGTTTTTGCTGTCTCACACAGTTTTCTTTTTCTTTCAGAAGACACTTTAATACCTGTAGTAACCCAAGGTTTCTTTGGAAAATGTGGGGTGTTACATTTAGTAATTTTCATTGGGAAACAATGTTCAAAAAGGGATATAAATTTATCAAGAAATATGTTGCATTTATCATTACCATTTGCCTCATTATTCACATCTCCCCAATTAACATATCTTAAAGATTCTCTGAAGTGCTTTATAGATACTGGATTGAGCTACATCACACTTTTACTTAAAGGTTTTTGAACTCTACACACTGTTAGGTTTTGTAAGTTAATCAGCCGTGCATCATGGTATGACAATCCATTTACCACAGGGAAAGCATGTGTTTGTTTTACATCCTCTTTCTTTACAAATACATCTACATCTACATCTACATGACTACTCTGCAATTCACATTTAAGTGCTTGGCAGAGGGTTCATCGAACCACAATCATACTATCTCTCTACTATTCCACTCCCGAACAGCGAGCGGGAAAAACGAACACCTAAACCTTTCTGTTCGAGCTCTGATTTCTCTTATTTTATTTTGATGATCATTCCTACCTATGTAGGTTGGGCTCAACAAAATATTTTCGCATTCGGAAGAGAAAGTTGGTGACTGAAATTTCGTAAAAAGCTCTCGCCGCGACGAAAAACGTCTATGCTGTAATGACTTCCATCCCAACTCGTGTATCATATCTGCCACACTCTCTCCTCTATAACGCGATAATACAAAACGAGCTGCCCTTCTTTGCACCCTCTCGATGTCCTCCGTCAATCCCACCTGGTGAGGATCCCACACCGCGCAGCAATATTCTAACAGAGGACGAACGAGTGTAGTGTAAGCTGTCTCTTTAGTGGACTTGTTGCATCTTCTAAGTGTCCTGCCAATGAAACGCAACCTTTGGCTCGCCTTCCCGACAATATTATCTATGTGGTCCTTCCAACTGAAGTTGTTCGTAATTTTAACACCCAGGTACTTAGTTGAATTGACAGCCTTGAGAATTGTACTATTTATCGAGTAATCGAATTCCAACGGAGTTCTTTTGGAACTCATGTGGATCATCTCACACTTTTCGTTATTTAGCGTCAACTGCCACCTGACACACCATACAGCAATCTTTTCTAAATCGCTTTGCAGCTGATACTGGTCTTCGGATGACCTTACTAGACGGTAAATTACAGCATCATCTGCGAACAGTCTAAGAGAACTGCTCAGATTGTCACCCAGGTCATTTATATAGATCAGGAACAGTAGAGGTCCCAGGACGCTTCCCTGGGGAACACCTGATATCACTTCAGTTTTACTCGATGATTTGCCGTCTATTACTACGAACTGCGACCTTCCTGACAGGAAATCACGAATCCAGTCGCACAACTGAGACGATACCCCATAGCTCCGCAGCTTGATTAGAAGTCGCTTGTGAGGAACGGTGTCAAAAGCTTTCCGGAAATCTAGAAATACGGAATCAACTTGAGATCCCCTGTCGATAGCGGCCATTACTTCGTGCGAATAAAGAGCTAGCTGCGTTGCACAAGAGCGATGTTTTCTGAAGCCATGCTGATTACGTGTCAATAGATCGTTCTCTTCGAGGTGATTCATATTGTTTGAATACAGTATATACTCCAAAACCCTACTGCAAACCGACGTCAATGATATAGGTCTGTAGTTAAATGGATTACTCCTACTACCCTTCTTGAACACTGGTGCGACCTGCGCAATTTTCCAATCTGTAGGTACAGATCTATCGGTGAGCGAGCGGTTGTATATGAGTGCTAAGTAGGGAGCTATAGTATCAGCGTAATCTGAAAGGAACCTAATCGGTATACAATCTGGACCTGAAGACTTGCCCGTATCAAGCGATTTGAGTTGCGTCGCAACCCCTAAGGTATCTACTTCTAAGAAACTCATGCTATCAGCTGTTCGTGTTTCAAATTCTGGAATATTCCATTCGTCTTCCCTGGTGAAGGAATTTCGGAAAACTGCGTTCAGTAACTCCGCTTTAGCGGCACAGTCGTCGATAACAGTACCATCGGCACTGCGCAGCGAAGGTATTGACTGCGTCTTGCCGCTTGTGTACTTTACATACGACCAGAATTTCTTCGGATTTTCTACCAAATTTCGAGACAATGTTTCGTTGTGGAACCTATTAAAGGCATCTCGCATCGAAGTACGTGCCAAATTTCGCGCGTCTGTAAATTTTAGCCAATCTTCGGGATTCGCGTTCTTCTGAACTTCGCATGCTTTTTGCGTTGCCTCTGCAACAGCGTTCGGACCTGTTTTGTGTACCATGGGGGATCCGTTCCATCTCTTACCAGTTTATGAGGTATGAATCTCTCAATTGCTGTTGATACTGTACCTTTGAATTTGAGCCACATCTCGTCTACATTTGCATAGTTAGTTCGGAAGGAATGGAGATTGTCTCTTAGGAAGGCTTCTAGTGACACTTTATCCGCTTTTTTAAATAAAATTATTTTGCGTTTCTTTCTGGTGGATTTGGAAGAGACGGTATTGAACCTAGCTACACCGACCTTGTGATCACTAATCCCTATATCAGTCATGATGCTCTCTATTAGCTCTGGATTGTTTGTGGCTAAGAGGTCAAGTGTGTTTTCGCAAACATTTACAATTCGCGTGGGTTCGTGGACTCACTGCTAGAAATAATTTTTGGAGAAAGCTTTTAGGACAATTTCGGAAGATGTTTTCTGCCTACCACCGGTTTTGAACAAGTTTTTTTGCCAACATTTCGAGGGAAGGTTGAAGTACCCACCAACTATAATCGTATGAGTGGGGTATTTATTTGTTACGAGACTCAAATTTTCTCTGAACTGTTCAGCAACTATATCATCAGAGTCTGGGGGTCGGTAGAAGGAGCCAATTATTAAGTTAGTTCGGCTGTTAAGTATAACCGCCATCCATACCAATTCGCACTGAGTATCTACTTCGACTTCACTACAAGATAAACCACTACTGACAGACACAAACACTCCACCACCAATTCTGCCTAATCTATCTTTCCTGAACACCGTCTGAGACTTCGTAAAAATTTCTGCAGAACTTATTTCAGGCTTTAGCCAGCTTTCTGTACCTATAACGATATCAGCTTCTGTGCTTTCTATTAGCGCTTGAAGCTCAGGGACTTTTCCAGCGCAACTACAACAATTTACAACTATAATTCCGACTGTTCCTTGATCCAAGCACGTCCTGTAATTGCCAAGCACCCTTTGACATTGCAGCCCATCCCGCACTTTCCCGAGGCCTTCTAACCTAAAAAACCGCCCAGTCCACGCCACACAGCCTACGCTACCCGTGTAGCCGCCAGCTGAGTGTAGTGAACTCCTGACCTATTCAGCGGAACCCGAAACCCCACCACCCTATGGCGCAAGTCAAGGAATCTGCAGCCAATACGGTCGCAAAACCGTCTGAGTCTCTGATTCAGACCCTCCACCCGGCTCTGCACCAAAGGTCCGCAGTCGGTTCTGTCAACGATGCTGCAATTGGTGAGCTCTGCCTTCATCTCGTAAGCAAGACTGGCAGCCTTCACCAAATCAGATAGCCGCTGGAATCCAGAGAGAATTTCCTCAGATCCAAAGCAACACACGTCATTAGTGCCGACATGTGCCACCACCTTCAGCTGGCTGCACCCTGTGCTCTTCATGGCATCCGGAAGGACCCTTTCCACATCAGGAATGACTCCTCCCGGAATGCACACGGAGTGCACACTGGATTTCTCCCCCTCCTTAGCCGCCGTATCCCTAAGGGGCCCCATTACGCGCCTAACATTGGCGCTCCCAACTACCAGTAAGCCCACCCTCTGCGATTGCCCGGACCTTGAAGGCTGAGAATGATCCTCTGAAACAGGGCAGGCAGCTGCATCTGGCTCAGCCAGAGACAGTGCCTGAAACCGGTTTGTCAGACGCACCGGGGAGGCTTTCTGATCAGCCTCCGGGGACGCCTTTCGCTGCCTGCCACGCTTTGGAACGACCTCCCAATCAACCACAGGCGAGGGCTCAGCCCCACTGCGGGCAGCAACCGCGGCAACCACAGCGGCAGACCGATCTGGGGACAGACGGGACGAGGTTGACATCCCCGTGATACCCAAGTCCGGCTCCCCACAGTGGTGCCCATTGGCAACAGCCTCAAGCTGCGCGACCGAAGTCAGCGCCGATTGCAGCTGTGAGCGAAGGGATGCCAAGTCAGCCCTCATCCGAACACAGCAATCGCAGTCCCTGTCCATTCTAATCGATGTTTAACAACAGTTACAGAAACACGAGTCCGTGCCTAGATAACGCAAGCAAAACACGCAAAGAATGTATCAACTAACCTGTACAAATGCCTAACGACTGCGCTACAATCTGCTGAATTTACGATTACAGTAACTACAACTCGAAATTGCACCTCCTATACGAAACTCACACGCAATTTAAATAAGAATCTACCAAGTAAACACTAAAGCGCGATGCTACAACTGTCAAATACTATAATACGCCCGAAATATATGAATTAAACAATGCAAGTACCCTAAAACACGCAAAGAAATTAATTAAACTATCTAACAAACAAGTAAGCTAGGGTTATACGACTTGCTGCTGAAGCTGCTTATCCAACGGCGGCAGGGAGCACACTATCCATTAGAGTGATACTGTCTTGAGCTATACATATAGGGAAATTGACCATTGATTCTAAGTTATATGTTGTTAATAACACTTCTAGATCACTTTTCTATCAGAATTACTTAGAAAGTTTACATTGAAATCACCACAGATTAATAACTTCTTTATTTTGCCTGACAGACAAGATAATAGGGAATCAAACTTTTTTATGAGTAGCTCCGAGTCTCCTAATGGGGACCTGTACACTGTTGCTAATATCAATACTACACTATCTAGCTGAAGTTCACATGCAGAAACCTCAAAGTGCTGATCAACACAAAATTCCCTTACTTCTACAGTTTTGTATTTGTATCCTTGTGTTATGAAAGTGGTAACTCCTCCTTTATCCATTTTAGATCTACAAGTGTAAGATGCTAAATTATACCCATTTATACTGACACTAGCCATCCTCACAATTGCATATTATTCAGACAGACAGAGTATATCAATCTCATTTTTATTTTTGAGATCATCTGAACACACTAGTTGCTCATCTATTTTATTTTTAATTCCCCTGCTATTTTGATGAGGTAAGTTGATACTGCCCTTAGCTTTGCCCCTATGTACTGTACATTAAGTGCCTTTTATTCTATTTATCTTGATTGTTGTCTGTCTTAACTTTGGCTTTAACCTAAAAATCCAGCCTGCCTGGACCAATTAACCACAGGGATCACCCCTTGTGTGGCTGTGGCCCCACTTATAGTTTCTGCTAATAGAGAAGCCAACTTATTTTTCGCCTTCCTTCTCGGGTGCAGGCCAAGTGTAGTGTATCCCCACCTACCAATAGCATTAACTGGAACAACACTTATGTGAGATTTTGTCGGTGTTTGTGGAGTATCCTGTTCAGCTCAGTGTTAACATGCCTTACAGCAGCGTTTACCTAGGGCTGATTATGGCGTTGAAAGACCATGGTCGTAGGTTGTGTTCCAAAAATGAACAGCATAGAGACAGAAGTGATGACACTTTCTGCAGGACCAGACCATCATTTTGCAGGACAATGCTCAAGCACGTACAGTGCAAGCTGTTACTGATTTGTTTGACTGATGGGGCTGCTACGTGCTATATCACCTACTGGACTCCCCTGACTTAACCCCTCGTCAGTTCAACTCGATTATTAAACTGAAGGAAACACTTCACGGCATACGCTTCAGAACTGCTACAAATTCGTCGGGCAATAGACCGTGCCGCTCGAACTGTTTACACAACTGGCACTGCTAAGAGTATCCTACGACTTCCACATCGCTGGTAACGGGTTATACACAATGCTAGTGACTACTTTGAAGGTCAGTAAAACTTTAAACAAGTTTCTATTTTGTACTAGCTGTATATAATTGCCACTATTAAAGTTTCACCCTCGTATATACTGAAGAGACTTCTTGTTTGTCTTCTCCCAATGCTTGCAACACTTCTGTAATTCACGAAGTTAAGTATTGTAACCATTTGTTTTTGTAATAAACTTTATTAATCCGATTTGGTTGAATTGTTGTCTAGTGATCCGAGAACACAATAGAGTGGGCAGGACACAACATTGGTAACGAGGATGTCAACGGATTCCATAGCGACAGCCACCACTGATCCTCTGTTTTGTTTTCGTGGGCTAATGTTTTTCTGGCGCCTTAATTCTACATTGCCTTTTCTTAGCAGGGATGTACTTACTTGCTTTAACAGTCTCTTTAATGTTTTTGCTAATCAGTGTTTTCAGGTGGGCGTTGCGGAAATTTCCATTCTTTTTTAGTTATTTTTTTGTTTGCCTTCTCTGTTTATTGCTTTTGTAGCTTCCAGTATGAGCAACCCATTTCACCCACCCCCTGCACAGGCGCCTCAGCTGCAAGCGATAGGTGCAACACAGCTAACACAGATGTTTCAGTTTAAGACGCAACAGATTGCATCTCTACTCAAGCTCCTGGCGAATCAAACGAATGCAGTACAGTAGGCGTCTACAGCAGATCCGAGTGCTATACTGCCTTTTCGCCAGTTTTATGAACAAGAAGAGGAAGGGCTAGAGTGGTTGCAACAGTCTGAAGCCCATGTAATTGCTCACAACGTACCAGGTACTGTGCAAAACCATTTATTTCTGTACACAGTAGGAAGTGCAATGTTCGGACTCATTCAGAAGTTACTTCCTAACCCCACTTTGAGTGAACTTTGGTATGATCAGGTAGTAAAATGGTTTAAATGGCTCTGAGAAATATGGAACTTAACTTCTGAGGTTATCAGTCCCTTAGAACTTAGAACTACTTAAATCTAACTATCCTAAGGACATCACACACATCCATGCCCGAGGCAGGATTCGAACTTGCGACCGTAGCGGTCGCGCGGTTCCAGACTGAAGCGCCTAGAACCGCTCAGCCACTCCGGCCGGCCGATCAGGTTGTAGATCCGCTAACTAACTATTATGACAAACAAGAGAATGTGACTGAAGCTAGATATCAATTCTTTCAGTGCAAGAAATGGTCAGACTTATCGCGAGTGGGTAACAGTTTTGCAGGGTCTGACGACAAAATACAAATTCAAAAGTGTTTGTGGTTCTTTATATTCCGATGTTTTGTTGCGTGATGCGATTGTGTACAGTGTGACTGATGTCAAACTTAGAGAACAGATCCTGAAACAATCCAGTCAGCTGATAAATATGAGCAACCATCTATTTGTCAGGTTGAGTTCCTTGCTTGCAACTGGCCCATTGGGCAGTGGGCAGCTTGCGCACGCCACACTGCTTAAATAGCTATCTAAACAGACGAATGGCGTTAACTCATATAATCAGTGCTATTCACGGCACAAACGTGAAGACTGCCTGCCTAGACAAGTACAGTGTTATGCTTGTGGCAAGAAAGGACATATACAATACGTATATTTGCAATGGAACAAACATACGAATTCTGCCCACTCACAAAAATCTAGTCCCGAGGCCCATGTGATAAATGCAGTGTATTCAGCACCTGTAACAGGAATTATCAAAACTATCAAGCGAACAGTTTCTTCAGTGCTACATGACTCCAACAAACTCTTTGTTCATTTGCTTCTTTTCGAAAAATGTGTGAAGTTTCAGTTGGACATGGGTGCTTCTGTTACAATGCTGTATTGTAACAAACATGAACAGTTAGGCTTCGCTCCCCACGCCTGTCTAAAATTAGCTCGCACCTACGGCTTATAATGGCCAAGACATTCCCGTTCTCGGAAAATGTACTTTGCCTGCCCTGTTTCACTCACATACACGAACTGTAACTTTTACAGTGCTACAATCATGCGATTGTGACAACATATTTGGCCTTGATTCTTTCAGTTTGTTTGGCTTTCAAATTCAGGACAATGTGTTGTCAGTGACAGCATTCAATGAAAAGACACTGTAGCTAGGTTGCTGAAAGAATGCCCTGAACTTTGTTTTGAAGGTTTAGGAAACGCTAACAATTTTGTGGCACATACTGCTATGAAAGACAACGCCCAGCCGAAATTTTGCCAGGCCAGAACTCTTCCCACTGCATTAAGAGACAAAGTCGCTGCTGAACTTAAAGAATTGCAGGATAGCGAAGATATTGCATCCATACACGCTAGCCAATGGGCGAGTCCACTGGTTTTGTTCCCCAAACCTTCAGGTCGCATTCCCCTCTGTGTTGACTTTAAGTCGACAGTCAACTCAGAAACTGTGGGTGATACATATACATTGCCACGCCCAGAGGATCTCATGGACAGATCAGGCGCTGATCGCTACTTTTCAAAAGTTGATTTGATCGACGCATGTCTTCAAATACCACTAGATTAGGAATATAAAAAAGTGTGTGTAGTGACTATTCATTTGGGCTTGCTTAAACATTTGCGTTTGCCTTTTGGCAGTGCTTCAGCACCCGCCCTGTATTTGGAACAGCTGACGTCTCAAATACCAAACTGTTCAAACTATGTGAATGTTATTGTCGTACACCTGAAGAACACATTGCAAAAAAATCGCGTGCTTTGTTTCGTGTGTTATCTGATGCAGGACTTATGTGTAGACTGGACAAATGTGATTTCTTTTAAACCTGAGTTACTGTATTTCGGTTGTATCATCAACAGTCAAGGTGCACTTTCTCTTCCGTCGCATTTGTCAACCACACGAGATTTGCCAGTTACTCGCAATGTCACAGAATAGCAGCCGTCTTCGGAAAAATGAACTATTATATTCGGTTCATACCGAATGCAGCACAAATCGCAGATCCATTGCATTGCTTGCGTCGTAAGAATGTCCCCTTTGTTTGGACAGATGAGTGCCAGCAAGCTTTTCAAAAGCTTAAAAATGCATTGTTCAGTGATCGCTGCTTCGTTTTGTTGATGCTTCCTCTTACGGAATCGCACAGAATTGGTGACAAGAACAGGCCTATTGCTTTCGTATCAAAAGTCTTGTCCCAAGCTCAGTGCAACTATTCACAAATTGAGAAAGAGGCAATGGCTATTGTGTATGGTGTCACCAAATTCCTGGCAGAAAATTCTACTTAGTAACGGATCAGAAACCACTGCAGTCCTTGTTTCATCCGACGAACCCGGTTCCTGTACGAACTGCCCAAAAATGGCAAAGATTGGCTTTGTTGCTCTCTATACCAGTACGAGACTGTGTATCGTTCGATGTCTAAACATGGTAATGCGAACGAACTTGGACGTCTTTCTATTGACCATAACACAGACTTTGGCACTTCTGCTGCATCTTGTTGTCACATCGATGCTTGGGATTCCGAATTGCTTCAATATTTTGCTCTGACAGGCGACGGAAGCTGATCCAGACTTGAATATTTTGCTAACATACATTCGCACATCTTGGCCTCGCTCACTGTGTAGCGTCAAGAACTCTCTAGTGCGCCGATACTTTTCACGTCGGTAAAGACTCGCTATACAGCAGGGTGTGATTCTTGTTCAAAATGAGGGTGGGAAGTCACATTTGTTGATCCACAAATCTTTACAAAAAGAAGTGTTGCAGTTACTTCACCAAGGACACGGGGGGATTGTTCGTACGAAACAGTCGGCGCGTCGACACTGTACTGGGCAGTGTATGGACACTCAAATAGAACAGATGAACGTCACAGTGCCATGTATTGCGGAAAATCAGTCCGCTCCGCGACAAAAATTCTCTGCTTGGCCTAATTAGCAATCACCAAGGCAACGTGTGCACATCGACTTTGCGGGACCTTTTTGGGACTCTCGTTGGTTGATTGTGGTTGACTCGTAGAGGAATTTTCGTTTTGCTGAGCCAATGAAGTTGACAATGTCACGTAGCACAATTCAGGTGTTGTCCTCAATTTTTTGCCTCGAAGGTTTAGCTGAAGTCATAGTGTCAGACAACGGCCCTCAGATCACGTCAAATGAATTTGAAACATTCTGTGAATGCAATGGCATTCAGCATCTAGGTAGTGCACAGTTCCATCCACAGGCAAACCCCCGAAGCCGAACATTTTGTCAGAACCTTCAAGCAGCAGATGACCAAAAATCGTTCCACACACACCAGGGATCAAGCATTGCAACTGTTTCTCGCATCCTACCGTTCGCATCCACTAGCTGAACGATCGCCGGTGGAACTGCTTCACGGCCGCCGCCATCGGACACTGGTCCACCTGCTCCGCCCCGCCTCACCATCCGTCACCGTAGAAAGGCCGCAAGTATCGCTTCTCGCAGCATGGTATTGTGTTTTACAGGCTTTTTAGCGGCAGCAGACGGTGGGCCCTAGGCGAGGTCGTTCGTCGACTTGGCGCATGCATGTATCCCACTTCAGGCCCCGCCGGATTGCAGAGCCGATATCACAATCAAATTCGCCAGTCATGTACACGGTGATCCTTCTGCATCGTTCCCCCCAGATTCACGGATCTCGAGGACACCGCGGCTGCCGGCCAGGGTGGCCGAGCGGTCCTAGGCGCTACGGTCTGGAACCGCGTGACCGCTGCGCCCGCAGGTTCGAATCCTGCCTCGGGCATGGATGTGTGTGATGACCTTGGGTTAGTTAGGTTTAAGTACTTCTAAGTTCTAGGGGACTGATGACTTCAGATGTTAAGTCCCATAGTGCTCAGAGCCATTTTGAACACCGCGGTTACAGCAGCCGCCAGAGGGTGTCATCACGACGCCGCGGGACGATCCCATGGAAGCGGAGCCTTTGCAGCCTCCGCCTCCTCTCATCCCAACGATGGAGCTGGACCTGCCCACGCCGCAGCAGCTGACGCCTCCGACATCTTCCTATAGGCCTCAGGAGGTGGACGCGTACCCTTCTGGTTGTTTTCCAGGGGACGTTTCCGTCAGAGCGAAGGCCGGACGTCGGGGTACTACCGGAAGCCTCATGTCCCCTGCAGCCAGAGCTTCCGGTCCAGCGCAATATCCACACTGCTGCCTGCCCCGCCTTTGGCGAGCTCCCTCCACGTCGACGGTCCGTTTCTTTGGCGGAGGAATGTTCCGGCGTGAAGTCAAGAGATGGCACGACGGTCGAGAACAGTAGAACAGAGAGGGCTATGAGACGACGTCAGTCAATAGTAGGACGACGGACCCTTGTCTAGGAGACAGCAGCGGCATCTACACGAAGAAGACACAAGCGCCGCTGCCGCCTGGCCGCGGCCCATTAGACGACGAGCCGTTGTACGAACGCTACAGCAGTGACATAGGAACTACACTGTTTCGCTTGTATTACGAATCGCATATACTGAGGAGACTTCTTATTTGTCTTCGCCCATTGCTTGCGACACTTCTGTAATTCACAAAGTCAAGTATTGTAATCAATTCCTTTTTTAATAACCTTTATTAATACAATTTGTTTGAATGGATGTCTAGCGATCCTATGCACCCTGTATTAGACGAGTGGGCAGGACACAACAACCTTAATAATTGAGGGAAATCGGCGCTGAGCTTTGAATTTTGTTTTGATTTGTGTAAACGGTACTGAAACGTGTTGCGAATGCAGGAGGACAGCGTAGGTTATCTTCAATCAGAAAGGTTCCCAACAATTAGTAATGGAATTGGATATGAGCAGGTCCGGCCACCTTGGTGCAGGTCTCATTACATTCGAGGCCACATTAGGTGACCTGCGCGCCTGATGGAGATGAAATGATGATGAAGACAACACAACACCCAGTCCCTGAGCGGAGAAAATCTCCGACCCAGCCGGGAATCGAACCCGGGCCCGTAGGACGGCAATCCGCCAAGCTGACCACTCAGCTATCGGGGCGGACAACAATTAGCAACAAAATGATGTTTATTAAAGGTGAAGAAATACTCAACTTAAAGCATGCCCTTCTTGTGAAATGTCCAGGACAATTAGACGTTTGAAATTATTACAAGTCCTCTAAAATGTTAAAGTCTTGTCTCTGTGCTCCTGAGTAATGGCTACGTAGAGTCCAAGGCTGGCGTATGCTGCCTAAGTTCCGGAGACGACAGACGAACACTGCAGCTTGTAGACTTGGAGGTAACTGGAGACTGTACACGACTCGGCCCACTGGAGAGAACTGTCCGGCATTGCTCAGTTCTCCGGTATGTTGAGAGACATCGACCAACTGCTATCCAGGCACATGATGCCCATGGGTTCACACTTGCGGCCCCTGGCGGACCTCGCTATAGCTCGTGCTGCCAACCCATACAGCTGCTGCGCTACGAGTGTTTCGAGCGCAGCTTATCGGCTGTCACCACTAAATAAATACATTTCTTTCATGTTTTAATCATCTAAGAAATCTGCTCCATTCGTACATCAACCAATTAATTACATAACCTTTTGTGTCTGATTTCATTTACTTATCTATGTCGCTTAGTTATTGGCTGCCAGTATCGTTCTATCTCACTGGTAATTTTCATGTTATGTGATGCCACAAACAATTTCTCGAGGCCGGTATGTTATATTATGTTGGAGTTCAATATGTTATACACACACTTTAAAAAAAGTTTGCATAACCTCGGTTCCGAGAGTTCACGAACCTGTACAGGAAACTGTAATAGAGATCAACATAAATATAATTTCCGCCATTTTTATTGCTCATGGAAACCACACCCTGCATGTTGTGCCACCCTACAGCGAGACCTTCAGAGGTGGTGCTCCAGATTGCTGGACAAACCGGTACCTCTAATACCCAGTAGCACGTCCTCTTGCATTGATGCATGCCTGTATTCGTTGTGGCATACTATCCACAAGTACACTGTTGGTCCAGATTGTCCTACTCCTCAACGGCGATTCGACGTCGACCCCTCAGAGTGGTTGGTGGGTCACGTCGTCCATAAACAGTCCTTTTCCATCCATCCCAGGCATGCTCGATAGGGTTCATGTCTGGAGAACATGCCGGCCACTCTAGTCGAGCGAAGTCGTTATCCTGAAGGAAGTCATTCACAAAATGCGCGAGTTGTCGTCCATGAAGACGAATACCTCGCCAATATCTTGCTGATATGGTTGCACTATCGGTCGGAGGATGGCATTCACGTGTCGTATAGCCGTTACGGCGCCTTCCATGGTACGGGGTACGTCGGCCCCACATAATGCCACCCCAAAACATCACGGGACCTCCACCTTGCTGCACTCGCTGGACAGTGTGTCTAAGGCGTTCAGCCTGGCCGGGTTGCCGCAAAACACGTCTCCGACGATTGTCTGGATGGAGGCATATGCGGCACTCATTGAATAAGAGAAAGAGATGTCAATCCTGAGCGGTCCATTCGGCATGTTGTAGGGCCCATCTGTAACGCGCTGCTCGGTGTCGTGGTTGCAAAGATGGACATAGCCACGGACGTCGGGAGTGAAGTTGCTCATCATGTAGTCTATTGGACAGAGTTTGAGTCGTAACACAATGTCCTGTGGCTGTACGAAAAGCATTGCTCAACATGATGGCGTTGCTGTCACGGTTCCTCTGAGGCATAATCCGTAGGTAGCGGTCATCCACTGCAGTAGTAACCCTTGGGCGGCCTGAGCGAGGCATGTCATTGACAGTTCCTGTCTCTCTGTTATCTCCTCCATGTCCTAACAACATCGCTTTGGTTCACTTTGAGACGCCTGGATACTTCCCTTGTCGCGAGCCCTTCCTGGCACAAAGTAAAAACGCGGACCCGATCGAACCGCGTTATTGACCGTGTAGGCATGGTTGAACTAGACCTACAGACAACACGAGGTGTGTACCGCCTTCCTGATGGAATGACTGGAGCTGATAGGCTGTCGGACCACTCCGTCTAATAGGCGTTGCTCATGCATGGTTGTTTACATCTTTGGTCGGTTTAGTGACATCTCAGAACAGTCAAAGGGACTGTGTCTGTGCTACAATAATTACAGTCAACGTCTTTCTTGAGGGTTCTGTGAACCCGGGTGATGCAAAACTTTTTTTGATGTGTTTATTATATTGGAGCCAGTACACTTCCCTGCGTAAGGCCATTCCTCTGCATACTCCATCGAATGTTTTTCTCATTTAGAGATATAAAAATCAGCACAAGATACTAAGCAACACAGGATCGCTTTTCACAGTTTTAAAAATCGTTGTTAGGCTTGCGATGCACTATGTCACAAAAAGGAAACTTTCGATCAGATAGCGCCTTGTTCATCCTGAACGCCTGCAAACCCGTGGACGGCCATATTTCATTCGACACGCCGTGTTTCCGTTGCGCTTATCGTGCAATTGCGGGTACGTTCATAAGCTCAGGCAGCGTTCTGCCTGCTGCTCGATGGACTAAACTAACAGGCAGTAGTATTTCAAGTGTACGTGCGCTGGCTGACGGTTGAGTAGCCGAAGAAGTGGAATAACGGGAGACAGCGCACGCAATGCGACGGTTCCGGGTTATCAATCACTGTGAAGATTTGAAGAAATATTTTGAGATTCGACGACGTGAGCATCGCAGACAGAGCACAAGTTCTTGACCACAAACACGAGGTTTTCGAAGGAGCCAGCTGAAATCTGATTTCGCAGGACAGAGTGGATCAGGTAGTGGAAGGGGGCCTAAATCTGTTACTGTTAGTTACACAAACATACAAACTTTATTTTGCTAAAATACTTAATCACACATGCCCTTAAAAGAATTCAGAAACAACAAGGCTGAAGGCCAGACCACAAGTTATTAAAATTGCCTTAAGAAATACACACGGCTGAAGGCCTTAGTTACAAAATAGAAGATCTGAGGGCTTAAGACCTGGATAACAAGAATTTCAGTAAGAAAATTTTAAAAGGTTTTAAACAAATGACCTTTCAAATTTTATTTTAAGATGGCTGAAGGTATTATCTTAAATTATTTCACATAAAGTTCTGCTGAAGGCCATGTACTGAAAATAGAAGAACTCAAGGCTTAAGGCCTAGATAACAAAATTACGATAGACAGGAAATTTTTCAAATTTTCAAATGATTTTTCAAATTTTAATTTAAGATGGCTGAAGGCCTTATCTCAAAATATTTCACATAAGGTTTGGCTGAAGGCCACATACTGAACATAGAACAACTCAAGGCTTAAGGCCTGGATAACAAAATTAAGATAGACAGGAAATTTTTCAAATTTTCAACTAATTTTTCAAATTTTAATTCAAGATGGCGAAGACCTTATCTCAAAATATTTCACATAAAATTTCTGCTGAAGGCCACATACTGAACATTCAAACAAACTAAATTAATACATGGCTGAAGGCCTTGACAGTACTTGAAACTAAAAGAATGTCACAATCCAAAACAACAGAATAGTGGTGCTCAGAAGTGTTCCAAGGGTAGGCTTGAAGAGGAAACTCTAACAACAGTTTAGGTGAGACAGGCAGCCAAGCGTAATACTAAATAATCGGATGGCAACACGACCTAGGGACAGCTGAAGAACCAACCAACAACCTAATCCATTCCCATCCCACCCGACCAATGGCACAACAACCAAAAATATCAGTGAGGACGAAGATACCAGCAGCACTATGTCTTGATAATTGGTGTCTAAATACAGTCAAGTCACAATAACCACTCAAAAAACAAAAAAACAAAAATATGAACAACACCAAGGCTGTAAAACAACACGCTGTGCCACACAGCATCAACAGGGCGAGGAAAACACACAGCCGGAAAACTACGCTAACGACCAGAGCAGGTAAACGGAACGTTAACGGCCACAAAGCAGAAGATACCGCTGGTGCACTTCAATAATAAGATACAATTAATTCAGTAGATAAACACCATACAGGAAGACAGCTGCAAAATTTTGTCGACTGCAGCACACCAAATGTTGCTGCTTGCGAGGACGGCCCAGGAAGCGACAACTGGCAATGAATGAAGAGATGTCACAGCGGTTGAGGTTTCACAACAAGTTAACTGATTATTCAACTCCAGTATCCAGGTTCGGTGGGCGACGAACTTTACAGCTATCACAGCTAGTGCCACACAACTCCGACCGTGGGTGCAGGCCGCCAGTGGCCCCAGCCTGACCTCACGCTGTGGAGACGTCCTACTCCAATATGCAGACAGCATTAACATCACTGCTCAGTCTAAATTACACAAGCTAGACGCAGTTCCACGAAAACACTTCCACAAGAACTCAAACAATCGTAAAAGCAATGTGGAACAACCTGGACAAATGACACACACAATGAACCCGAAGCGGTGGGCGAACAAATGTAAGTCGTCTGATGAGACTACCGACAGAAAGGCCAACCAAAGTCGTCCCCACTCAAGTCATATGCGTCAGCAAAAGTCGAGCGACTCTTAGCTGTCCGGACCTCACTGCAGCTCTATCCCGACTCAACTCCATGTCTGTTCGGAACTCGGAGACATGGTGACCCGGGCGCACTGGCTCAGGCCCAACCATGCAGAGGGAACACTTGCCCATTGGCCACCCATCATATCTGCACAGGGAAGGAACCGACCAACGTCTGGCAAGAGGACCAACTGATGAGGCCCAGAAACTGTCAAAAAACCAAATACACGTCGCCCAATGAGACGACCGACCGAACGACCAACAAACGGTCATTGCCGCTCCATCTCTTTCCGTCGGACAGTGCATGTGTGTGGCAAGCAGTCAGCGAGTACTGGCTGTCCGGACCTCACTGGCGCTGCGTCCTGACTCCCTTCGGGTGGACGACGTCCTGGAGACACTGGCTCGGACCCAACCATGCAGAGGGAACACTTGCCCATTGGCCACCCAACATATCTGCACAGGGAAGGAACCGACCAACGTCTGGCAAGAGGACCAACTGATGAGGCCCAGAAACTGTCAAAAAACCAAATACACGTCGCCCAATGAGACGACCGACCGAACGACCAACAAACGGCCATTGCTGCTCCATCTCTTTCCGTCGGACAGTGCATGTGTGTGGCAAGCAGTCAGCGAGTACTGGCTGTCCGGACCTCACTGGCGCTGCGTCCTGACTCCCTTCGGGTGGACGACGTCCTGGAGACACTGGCTCGGACCCAACCATGCAGAGGGAACACTTGCCCATTGGCCACCCAACATATCTGCACAGGGAAGGAACCGACCAACGTCTGGCAAGAGGACCAACTGATGAGGCCCAGAAACTGTCAAAAAACCAAATACACGTCGCCCAATGAGACGACCGACCGAACGACCAACAAACGGTCATTGCCGCTCCATCTCTTTCCGTCGGACAGTGCATGTGTGTGGCAAGCAGTCAGCGAGTACTGGCTATCCGGACCTCACTGGCGCTGCGTCCTGACTCCCTTCGGGTGGACGACGTCCTGGAGACACTGGCTCGGACCCAACCATGCAGAGGGAACACTTGCCCATTGGCCACCCAACATATCTGCACAGGGAAGGAACCGACCAACGTCTGGCAAGAGGACCAACTGATGAGGCCCAGAAACTGTCAAAAAACCAAATACACGTCGCCCAATGAGACGACCGACCGAACGACCAACAAACGGTCATTGCCGCTCCATCTCTTTCCGTCGGACAGTGCATGTGTGTGGCAAGCAGTCAGCGAGTACTGGCTGTCCGGACCTCACTGGCGCTGCGTCCTGACTCCCTTCGGGTGGACGACGTCCTGGAGACACTGGCTCGGACCCAACCATGCAGAGGGAACACTTGCCCATTGGCCACCCAACATATCTGCACAGGGAAGGAACCGACCAACGTCTGGCAAGAGGACCAACTGATGAGGCCCAGAAACTGTCAAAAAACCAAATACACGTCGCCCAATGAGACGACCGACCGAACGACCAACAAACGGTCATTGCCGCTCCATCTCTTTCCGTCGGACAGTGCATGTGTGTGGCAAGCAGTCAGCGAGTACTGGCTGTCCGGACCTCACTGGCGCTGCGTCCTGACTCCCTTCGGGTGGACGACGTCCTGGAGACACTGGCTCGGACCCAACCATGCAGAGGGAACACCAGCCCATTGGCCACCCGACATCTCTGCACAAGGAAGGGATTGACCAGTCCCCAAGATGATCAATTGAAGGGGCCCAGGAGCGATCGGAAGACCAAATACACGTCGCCCGATGAGACGACCGACCAAACGACCAACCAACAGTCGTCCCCGCTCAAGTCTCCTTCCGTCGGACAGTGCATGTGTGCCTCCAGCGGTCGGGCGAGTACTGGCTGTGCAGACCTCACTGGAGCTCACAAAACCGACAGTTGGCTAGTCGAATGGTAATCTGAATGCCACTCTTCCCAGTCAACAGTCCTTGAGATCCATCGAGGAATATGTCAAATTTAACTAGGGCTGTATTTCGTTAGAAATGAGAGGGTAACTTTTCCTTGGATTTTTTCATCAAGAAGAAAACTGATAGTGACGTACCGGAGGGCCCGAACGATTACCTTTTACTACTTACAATCTAAGACAAAGAAGATACTATGAAGATGGTCATGCATTCTCGAAGCTAGCTACACTAATGAGAATGTTCTGTTTGTGACCAGTGATCACGAATAAATCAATATTATGAATGAAAAACAGTTTTTGGAAGATAACCCACTCTCTTCCTAGATTGGATACTTGTTTAGGTATGTTGATTTGTTGTGCTTATGTGCCGGAACTAGCAGAGAACCCAAAAACTTCGTGGAATTCGAGGGTAACTGCATAAATTATTCACATGTAACCGCAGACATCAGTGATCACAGTCATACTTTCAAGATTTACAAGAAACCTACCAATACAGATACCTGCCATTCCCAACACCCAGGGACCCATAAACACGCTTCAATGATTCATCGTCACATATTCATCCTCATGATTGGAGCCAACTTTCAAATGGAATTAAATGCAATCAGACAAATAGCATCAAATAATGGCTATCCTCCTATCTTAATGGACTCCATACAGCATCAAGAGCAGAAACCACGCATGTATCCTCTTCTTTAGCTTGTTCTAGAACCACCACTCCAAGAACGCAATAAATGGTACACAATTCCATATTTAGGAAAAGTCTCACTGAATGTAGCCAGAAAGCTGAAAGCCGAGAACCTTAAAACATTATTTCATGTGCACAGCAATATTCGACACCTTTTTGCCTGATGGTAAAGACGGTACTCCAGCTCTGAGAATATACAAAATCACTTGTTATTGTGGCAAATTCCATTCAGGTCACTCCAGCAGGGCAAAATGCACCAGCCTGAAGAAGTACTGCAGAAGCAGGCAACACAGAAGAGAAGACTGCACTTTTTTCAGGCCACATACTTAAAGAAGGCCATAGCTACAAGGTGCAACATGAAGTGCTACAACACTAATAAAGAAACGAAGATGAAGTATCTTGAAATAATGGAAATTAATGTATGTCCTTCTGCCCAAGCGTAATACTGAATGACCATGCGCAGTTCTCCTACTCACCACTTCGAACTGCAGATGCTACTCATAATATCACCCACGCCATGTTGTGCATTACCCCTCTTACTGCCATACCCGATTTTTTTCCTTTATTTTAGTTACTATAATTTCTCTTGTCCTGTTAAAAAATTACTTTGTATAATTTTTTTTTTTTTTTGGTCATCAGTCTACTGACTAGTTTGGTGCGGCCCGCCACGAATTCCTTTCCTGTGCTAACCTCTTCATCTCAGAGTAGCACTTGCAACCTACGTCCTCAATTATTTGCTTGACGTACTCCAATCTCTGTATTCCTCTACAGTTTTTGACCTCTACAGCTCCCTCTAGTACCATGGAAGTCATTCCCTCATGTCTTAGCAGATGTCCTATCATCCTGTCCCTTCTCCTTATCAGTGTTTTCCACATATTCCTTTCCTCTCCGATTCTGCGTAGAACCTCCTCATTCCTTACCTTATCAGTCCACCTAATTTTCAACATTCGTCTATAGCACCACATCTCAAATGCTTCGATTCTCCTCTGTTCCGATTTTCCCACAGTCCATGTTTCACTACCATGGAATGCTGTACTCCAGACGTACATACTCAGAAATTTCTTCCTCAAATTAAGGCCGGTATTTGATATTAGTAGACTTCTCTTGGCCAGAAATGTCTTTTTTTGCCATAGCGAGTCTGCTTTTGATGTCCTCCTAGCTCCGTCCGTCATTAGTTATTTTACTGCCTAGCTCCGATTTACTCTCAAACCATACTGTGTACTCATTAGACCATACCGTTCAGCAGATCATTTAATTTTTCTTCACTTTCACTCAGGACAGCGAATCGTATCATTGATATCCTTTCACCTTGTATTTTAATTCTGCTCCTGAAACTTTCTTTTATTTCCATCATTGCTTCCTCGATGTACAGATTGAAGAGTAGGGGCGAAAGGCTACAGCCTTGTCTTACTCCCTTCTTAATACGAGCACTTCGTGCTTGATCGTCCACTCTTATTATTCGCTCTTGGTTGTTGTACATATTGTATATGACCCGTCTCTCCCTATAGCTTGCCCCTACTTTTTTCAGAATCTCGAACAGCTTGCACCATTTTATATTGTCGAACGCTTTTTCCAGGTCGACAAATCCTGTGAACGTGTCTTGATTTTTCTTTAGCCTTGCTTCCATTATTAGCCGTAACGTCAGAATTGCCTCTCTCATGCCTTTACTTTTCCTAAAGCCAAACTGATCGTCACCTAGCGCATTCTCAGTTTTCTTTTCCATTCTTCTGTATATTATTCTTGTAAGCAGCTTCGATGCATGAGCTGTTAAGCTGATTGTGCGATAATTCTCGGACTTGTCAGCTCTTGCCGTCTTCGAAATTGTGTTGATGATGCTTTTCCAAAAGTCAGATGGTACGTCGCCAGACTCACATATTCCACACACCAACGTGAATAGTCGTTTTGTTGCCACTTCCCCTAATGATTTTAGAAATTCTGATGGAATGTTATCTATCCCTTCTGCCTTATTTGACCGTAAGTCCTCCAAAGCTCTTTTAAATTCCGATTCTAATACTGGATCCCCTATCTCTTCTAAATCGACTCCTGTTTCTTTTTCTATCACATCAGACAAATCTTCACCCTCACAGAGGCTTTCAATGTATTCTTTCCACCTATCTGCTCTCTCCTCTGCATTTAACAGTGGAATTCCCGTTTCACTCTTAATGTTACCACCGTAGCTTTTAATGTCACCAAAGGTTGTTTTGACTTTCCTGTATGCTGAGTCTGTCCTTCCGACAATCATATCTTTTTCGATGTCTTCACATTTTTCCTGCAGCCATTTCGTCTTTGCTTCCCTGTACTTCCTATTTATTTCGTTCCTCAGCTACTTGTATTTCTGTATTCTTGATTTTCCCGGAACATGTTTGTACTTCCTCCTTTCATCCATCAACTGAAGTATTTCTTCTGTTACCTTCGCAGCTACCTTCTTTGTACCTATGTTTTCCTTCGCAACTTCTGTGATGGCCCTTTTTAGAGACGTCCATTCTTCTTCAACTGTGTTGCCTATTGCGCTATTCCTTATTGCTGTATCTATAGCGTTAGAGAACTTCAAACGTATCTCGTCATTCCTTAGAACTTCCGTATCCCACTTCTTTGCGTATTGATTCTTCCTGACTAACGTCTTGAACTTCAGCCTACTCTTCATCACTATTATCCTGTGATCTGAGTCTATATCTGCTCCTGGGTGCGCCTTACAATCCAGTATTTGATTTCGGAATCTCTGTCTGACCATGATGTAATCTAATTGAAATCTTCCCGTATCTCCCGGCCTTTTCCAAGTATACCTCCTCCTCTTGTGATTCTTGAACAGGGTATTTACTATTACTAGCTGAAACTTGTTACAGAACTCAATTAGTCTTTCTCCTCTTTCATTCCTTGTCCCAAGCCCTTATTCTCCTGTAACCTTTTCTTCTACTCCTTCCCCTACAACAGCATTCCAGTCGCCCATGAATATTAGATTTTCGTCCCCCTTTGCATAATGCATTACCCTTTCAATATCCTCATACACTTTCTCTATCTGTTCATCTTCAGCTTGCGACGTCGGCATGTATACCTGAACTATCGTTGTCGGTGTTGGTCTGCTGTCTATTCTGATTAGAACAACCCGGTCACTGAACTGTTCACAGTAACACACCCTCTACCCTACCTTCCTATTCATAACGAATCCTACACCTGTTATACCATTTTCTGCTGCTGTTGATATTACCCGTTACTCATCTGACCAGAAATTCTTGTCTTCCTTCCACTTCACTTCACTGACCCCTACTATATCTAGATTGAGCCTTTGCATTTCCCTTTTCCGATTTTCTAGTTTCCCTACCACGTTCAAGCTTCTGATATTCCACGCCCCGACTCATAGAACATTATCCTTTCGTTGATTATTCAATCTTTTTCTCACGGTAACCTCCCCCTTGGCAGTCCCCTCCCGGAGATCAGACTGGGAGACTATTCCGGAATCTTTTGCCAATGGAGAGATCATCATGACACTTCTTTAAGTACAGGCCACATGTCCTGTGGATACACGTTACGTGTCTTTAATGCCGTGGTTTCCATTGTCTTCTCCATCCTCATGTCGTTGATCATTGCTGTTTCTTCCGCCTTTAGGGGCAATTTCCCACCCCTAGGACAAGAGAGTGCCCTGAACCTCTATCCGCTCCCCCGCCCTCTTTGACAAGGCCGTTGGCAGACTGAAGCTGACTTCTTATGCCGGAAGTCTTCGGCCGCCATTGCTGATTATTTATCAAAAGTTAGGCAGTGTCGGGGATCGAACCCATGACCGAAGACGTTACCTCTAGACCACTTCTTTTTTCAATTGCTCTACTATCTTTTTTTGTGTGGGGCCTTAAACTAGCGCCTTTTTTTTATTTTTTATTTAATTTTTAATTTTTTTAAATTTTTTAATTTTTTAGGAAGGGAAAATAAACATTTGCTCCTATTTGTAATGAGAATAGAATGAACATAGTATATATCAGTTCTAGGCTGCCGTTGCGCAATATAAGAAAAGAAAGGAAATGTCTTCTTGAGGTGCACAAAAGACTGTCACTTCATTGTCGAAGGAAAGTTGCTCCGCTGCTCTACGAGAGAAGGAAAATGGTGACAGGAAAATGGGAAAGAAAAAAATGCCTTTTGCATTGGTGAGCACCTGAATAGTATCTTAAAATTCCGGCAAGAACTAAAGTCCCAGGAAGCAAATAGGATTCATACATGCAGGCAACTGACAACCTCTACTATCCAAATATTGTATTTGAAGCATTTGACCGTTAATTATGATTTTCACCATATTTCCAAATATCCTCCTGTAGTCACAATGTTGGCTTATTTTAAAGTGTTCAATTTCTATGTAAGACTAATAGTCTAGGAAAGTAGCATGCCTATTCTGCATAATAAACGACGCTGTGTGGCCCATGATCCACGTTGCAGCGTTGTTTTTTGCTCGTGGATGCCTCAGTTTTTGTGGCTGAGTGATCTCTAAAAGGTCTACACCACTGGGCGTCGTACGGTCTATCACTGACAATCGTTGACGAAGAAATGTTTTAGTTTCTTTTGCATGTCCGCACGTGAACCTATGAAGAAGCGTATCGACTCTTCCGCATGCGTCACAGTTGGGCGTTGGATGAAGGCCTATTTTATGTAGCTTTTCATTCGTTGCTACTTTATCGTTGACTGTGAGATACCAGTCGGTTGTTATGCGTGATGGTTACATGTCGCTGTGCACATTCCGCCATATTATACTCCAGTGTGTATGTGGATGTTTTTCTTCGAGACGATTCCTGTGGTTTTGTTGTCATGAGAAGGTCATAAAGCTTCCTGTTCGTCAGGCTTCCGTTATCGACGATGTTGTGTCGAATGTAGCTCATTTTCATGTAGTACAGTCGCACATGTCGGTAGGAAAGTGGAATGCCGGCGATATTCACGGGTGGGTCAAAGCTATGAGGCTTCCACCGCTGAATGAGGTTTCTGATGATACTGGTCCTCCGGGTACGCAACTCCTTCCTGATGCGATTTAGGAGCAGGGTGACACATTTTTTGTGTACTTTAATGAGGTTAAGGCCAACTTTGGACGAAGGTAAGGTTAAGGTATCGAATTGAACTTTCAAAATATGACCCCTAAAAATAAACCAACATAACGCTTGTTGTATACTCTTGGCTAGGTGGTCGGAGATTGGAAGAATTTGCGCCAAATAATTCATCTTGCTCGTAATGGCGATCTCGATGGTCTTAACTTTCTGTAGTATGTTCAAGTCACGGTCGGAGTGAAGCATCAAAGCAGCACGTAATTTATTAAGCATGTGTGACCAGTTCTTCGTCAGGAATTTGTCTGGTTTGGCCTCAAAGGTAACACCGAGGGTTGTGTGAGAATCCTTTACCTTGCACCAGGTAACATGGGATATGTCTCCGATACCGTCACCGATCTGCAAAACTGTGGTTTTAGTTCTACTGAGTATTGCTCCTGAAAGAAACGTGAATGTTTGTAGAAGAGTTGCTGCTGACAGAAGTTGTTGCGAAGATGACACAGTTACGCATATATCGTCAGCATACGCAATGCATGGGATAGTGACAGACTCGACGCTAAGCCCGATCCCGCTATGCGCTAAGTTGTTCAGTAGCGGCTCTACTGCAATGGCGTACAAAATCATTGACAGAGGACATCCTTGGCGGATGGATTGCTCAATGGAAACTTCTTTTGTAAAATGTCCATTAATGAAAATCCGTGAAGAGGCGTTTGTAGTAAGTTTGCGAATTAATTCTATGAGATAAGGTCCAAGTCCTAGTTTCTTCATGCCTTGAAAGAGGAAATCATGACGTACACGGTCATAAGCTTTCTCAAAATCTAGAAAGAGCAGAGCGCCCGGTCCTTTAGTTTCAGCATATGAACAGATGATGTCCCTCAAATCGCAGGCAGCTGAGATTGCACTTCGGCCTTGCACTGCACTGTACTGGTAACTGCTTAAAACCTTGTACATAGCGGTTTGCATCCTTAGCTTACTCGATCTGGTGATGATTTTGAAAGGCATTCAGGAGTGTGATGGGTCGCATGTTTTCGACCTTCCTGCTGTTCCCTTTTTTCAGTAAGGGCAGGATGATACTTTCCGTAAATGCCTTGGGTATGACTTCCAGGAGTCAGAGTTCATTCGCTATCTCGAGGAGTGTCGGACCGAGGAGGTTCCAGTATAGCTGGTAAAACTCAGCGCTGGGACCATCGGGTCCTGGTGATTTCCATTTCTTTGCACTGTGGACCACCAGTCGGATTTCGTCCTCTGTGAAAACAGATTCCAGCTTTGCATTATCCTGTTGTGACAAGCGACAGCTCAAGGTCCTAAGAAAATCCTCGCACGAGTGGTCATCAACGAGTTGCTTCTTGTAAAGTTGACTATGATAGTCGTAGACGTGCGAGATGATGTCACGTTGCTTCGTGATGGCATTCTCAGCGTCATCAACGACGGCTTCAATCAACATGGCTTTACGCCGTTTCGTCGTTCTCAGGATGTGGTACAGAGAGGCCCGTTCTTCGGCAGCAACGTCCTTGGGGTGGGCTCGCACTATGATGCCTTGCATTCGTTGGCGTTGTATCGCCGCGATTTTCGCTTTTTATATCGTTTGATCTTTAAGTCGATGTCGCGAGAAGGATTGTTAGTGCGACTGTACAGTTCTCTCAAACAGCGATAATAAAATTCAATAGTCTGTTTCTGCCAAAAGCTTTTTTGTCGGGCGTAGCTCATGAGGGTGAGGCGTAATTTAGGCTTAGCACACTGAATCCTCCACTGTAGAACGCTAGCGTAACGACGTCGGTGCCGCTGGAGCTGTTGCCACGTTAAGTTCACCTCCTCTTCAAGCTGGGCGTCCTACAGAAGGCTGACATTCAACTTCCAGTAGCCCTTCCCGCGGTAAATTGGCTGGCGTTGTAGGTTGAGGTAACACTGATATGCACAATGGTCGGAGATGTTGACAAGAGCTATGTCACAGTTCACAGTGTGTCGCTGGAGGGCATCGGACACATAGATCCTATCCAGCCAACTGGCAGAATGACTGGTTACGAAGGTGTACGCTACCCGTTCACCGTGCAGTTGTTCCCATGTATCGTGAAGACGCATGCCATGAATAAATGTTCAAGTTCGATACATCTGTTCGTGTTAGGAGTTTGGTCTCTGTCGTTGAGCACACAATTGAAGTCACCACCAAGGATGAGATGTTCACGATAACCGCTAAGAAGAATGGGAACCTCGGTTTTATAAAATTTTGAACGATCTCTCTTATGAGTGCTACCTGAGGGGGCGTACACGTTAACAATCTGCACACCATTCACTCGAAGAGAAATGCCACGACCACTGGGCAGCCGCTGCACATCCGTAAAGGGTATACCGTCGCGCAAAAGGATGGCAGTGCCTACAGCATCCTGAAGATTGATGTTATCAATAAGAACGTAACCGGGCACTTCTAAGGCTGTGACTATCTCCTGTAGGAGGGCAATGTCAACGCTGGTACCATACAAGAAATCAGTTAGCGAACGGAGTTTCACCGCACTTTGAATTCTGTTGACGTTAAGTGTGGTAATGTTGTAGGTTTGGCAGTCACACATGATGGTTCAGAGGACAATGACCTCTGAGTTTTGGATCGTCCTTCTCTCCGGCTTTGAACCAAACTCGTTGGTAAAATTTGGAGTACGTAACGAAATGTCAAAACCAATAACGGGTCAGGGAGGGGAAGGTCGCAGCGCGATGGTCATGCGCGAGAGCAGCTACTGCTGCATCTCCTCGTTCTGCTGTCACCACGGCTCATTGCCCTCGGGGTGCTGCGCGGTGCGCGCGCCGCCCTGCCGGCCACCGCCGGTTGAGTCTGTCAACGTGGTCGCATCCGCCTGGCCACCACGCGGGGCTGCGACTGACGTCAGCGAGTTCCTGCGGCAGCGCTGCTGCAGCTGCTCGCTGCTCTGCTTGCTCTTCCTCTTAGCCGTTACGGTGCTCTGTTCCCTCTCAGCGCTCAGTAGTGCCTTCAGGTGTTTGGTTTGATCATGAATGCGTTCTTGCCTCGCGGTGTCCTCGCAGCGCACGGAGCAAGACGATTGAGGTTCAGTCTCGCTGCCACTTTCTGACATGTGTAGGGGTCTCAAATCATTCGACTTTTCCTCTTTGCTACTATACCCTTTGCTTCTCCTTCGGCGGCCTTTCTTCGTGTCTGCTACAGTCTCTACCGATAGGGGTGGTTCAGGCAAACTGATCTGCACCCGCTCCTGTATCTCACACGGCTTAGTTTCAGAGGTGGCTGGCGCATCGTTGGTATCCAGCGGTAACTGCCCCGGTGAGGATGACGGTGCCGAATCGACGTCCGTCCTACCGCGAATGTCTTTGGCACTGCATTCCACCTGAACTGGCATCTCCGCCTCGCTGACATGTTCCGGCTGCCGGGGTGGTGGTACAGTCCCCGCGACCGACCACCTAATTCAAAAGTGGTACTAGCTTTTCACTACCGTCTGCAGAACGTTCCCGTGGAAGTTGAAATGGACGTCGACGTATACAATTCATCCGCAGATGTTCTGTTGAATGGCAGATCGAACAGGTAGGGGGTTGTCCAATGTAAGTTACCCGTGCACGACAGCCGCCAATGGCAACATACGAAGGTATGTGCTTTTTCAAGTCAACGCGTACACTTCGCACCCCGCTGTTAACTCGGTAGCGATAGGCACTCGACCATTTTTCATTTGTAACTGACAAAACAGCGCCGTACAGTGACAGGGAACGTGCAATCAGATCATTAGGGCACTCAGGTGGCACATTAAATACCCTGACGGTTCTCACTCTGTATCCCGAAGGGACGATTTGGACATTACTAATACTGCCATCATTATGACGGAATGGTCTCACAGCAACATGCTCCTCAACGCATTTCTCATAAGTGTCACTCGAAATAAATTTGATAAATAACGAGTACTGCACAAAGCCCAACTAGAACGTGTCGACTATATCTTCAGGCAATTTCAAATCCTCAAAGATCCACTCATGAATTTCAAACGCCATCGGTCGCATGGCAGCGCGATCGAAAACACACTGAACGCTGTTCGCTCTGTTAATTGTCGACATCTTACTTACAACAATTATACAGAAACAAACGTTAACAGCGCTCGCACACGCTGCTCAGCTCTCCACCTCAGCACTGCTCGCGACGTAAACACTGGCCCGCGCTACCGCCCGTCACCGCGCGATGTGCACTGGCCGAGTTAAAAAATCAAATGGCTCTGAGCACTATGGGACTTAACATCTGAGGTCATCAGTCCCCAAGAACTTAGAACTACTTAAACCTACCTAACCTAAGGACATCACACACAGCCATGCCCGAGGCAGGATTCGAACCTGCGACCGTAGCAGTCGCACGGTTCCGAACTGCGCGCCTAGAACCGCTAGACCAGCACGGCCGGCGACCCCGGGTACCTGTCCTTTGTATAATACGTAATAATAATACTAGTAGTAGTAGCAGTATGTGCTTTTAGTATACGTAGTAGAGCTAACAGTAAAATGTGACAAACGTAATGATAAAATTATAGAAAACAGAATGAACATAACGAAACCTCATCGCTCTTTTACTGTAAAATGTGAAGGACAACTGACTGGGCGTGAAAAAGATATATTTTAGTAAAACTGCATGGAGAGTAGTGTGCATGTAGCCATCTAAAATGTGTGTGTTAAATAACATAAACATAAATGAGACCTCTAACGGTACATTTGTGTTTAGAACGGAAGTGTACTGTAATGGATAATCAAGAAAAAATGTGGCAATGAACGTCGTTCTGCTGGATTTGATGCTAGTAGGTTTCTTCAAGACACGAATATTACGAAGGTGGTTCGTGAACTCAAATTGGAATATTTGGAGGGAAGGCGAATTGCATTTCGCGAAACACTATTGCGAAAATTTAGAGAGCGTGCACTTGCCGCTAGCTGCAGAATGATTCTGTTGCCGCCAACATACATTTCGCCCAAGGGCGGCGAAGACAAAGTAAGAGAAAAAGATAGGTATAAAGACAGTCGTTCTTTCTATCGTTCCATTTACGAGTGGAACAAGAAAGGGAATGAGTTCAGTGATATAAGATACCCTCCCTCCGCCTTGCACCGTATGGTGGACTATGTATCTAGATGCAGATGTACAGTTCAGTGCGATATGGAAAGCGATCGAGCGAACGAGCCATCTCGCAAGGGGATGGTCCCCCCCTCCCCCCCCCCCCCTAATTTCCCCCGCTCCTAATGCTTTCAGCGACACCTTGTCAGTCACACTACGACACATCGCCGTAAAAGGCGACACTACGTGATATATGTCGGAAATTCAATTATTCATCTACATCTACATGACTACTCTGCAATTCACATTTAAGTGCTTGGCAGAGGGTTCATCGAACCACAATCATACTATCTCTCTACTATTCCACTCCCGAACAGCGAGCGGGAAAAACGAACACCTAAACCTTTCTGTTCGAGCTCTGATTTCTCTTATTTTATTTTGATGATCATTCCTACCTATGTAGGTTGGGCTCAACAAAATATTTTCGCATTCGGAAGAGAAAGTTGGTGACTGAAATTTCGTAAAAAGGTCTCGCCGCGACGAAAAACGTCTATGCTGTAATGACTTCCATCCCAACTCGTGTATCATATCTGCCACACTCTCTCCCCTATAACGCGATAATAGAAAACGAGCTGCCCTTCTTTGCACCCTCTCGATGTCCTCCGTCAATCCCACCTGGTAAGGATCCCACACCGCGCAGCAATATTCTAACAGAGGACGAACGAGTGTAGTGTAAGCTGTCTCTTTAGTGGACTTGTTGCATCTTCTAAGTGTCCTGCCAATGAAACGCAACCTTTGGCTCGCCTTCCCGACAATATTATCTATGTGGTCCTTCCAACTGAAGTTGTTCGTAATTTTAACACCCAGGTACTTAGTTGAATTGACAGCCTTTAGAATTGTACTATTTATCGAGTAATGGAATTCCAACGGATTTCTTTTGGAACTCATGTGGATCATCTCACACTTTTCGTTATTTAGCGTCAACTGCCACCTGACACACCATACAGCAATCTTTTCTAAATCGCTTTGCAGCTGATACTGGTCTTCGGATGACCTTACTAGACGGTAAATTACAGCATCATCTGCGAACAGTCTAAGAGAACTGCTCAGATTGTCACCCAGGTCATTTATATAGATCAGGAACAGTAGAGGTCCCAGGACGCTTCCCTGGGGAACACCTGATATCACTTCAGTTTTACTCGATGATTTGCCGTCTATTACTACGAACTGCGACCTTCCTGACAGGAAATCACGAATCCAGTCGCACAACTGAGACGATACCCCATAGCCCCGCAGCTTAATTAGAAGTCGCTTGTGAGGAACGGTGTCAAAAGCTTTCCGGAAATCTAGAAATACGGAATCAACTTGAGATCCCCTGTCGATAGCGGCCGTTACTTCGTGCGAATAAAGAGCTAGCTGCGTTGCACAAGAGCGATGTTTTCTGAAGCCATGCTGATTACGTGTCAATAGATCGTTCCCTTCGAGGTGATTCATAATGTTTGAATACAGTATATGCTCCAAAACCCTACTGCAAACCGACGTCAATGATATAGGTCTGTAGTTAAATGGATTACTCCTACTACCCTTCTTGAACACTGGTGCGACCTGCGCAATTTTCCAATCTGTAGGTACAGATCTATCGGTGAGCGAGCGGTTGTATATGAGTGCTAAGTAGGGAGCTATAGTATCAGCGAAATCTGAAAGGAACCTAATCGATATACAATCTGGACCTGAAGACTTGCCCGTATCAAGCGATTTGAGTTGCTTCGCAACCCCTAAGGTATCTACTTCCAAGAAACTCATGCTAGCAGATGTTCGTGTTTCAAATTCTGGAATATTCCATTCGTCTTCCCTGGTGAAGGAATTTCGGAAAACTGCGTTCAATAACTCCGCTTTAGCGGCACAGTCGTCGATAACAGTACCATCGGCACTGCGCAGCGAAGGTGTACTTTACATACGACCAGAATTTCTTCGGATTTTCTACCAAATTTCGAGACAATGTTTCGTTGTGGAACCTATTAAAGGCATCTCGCATCGAAGTACGTGCCAAATTTCGCGCGTCTGTAAATTTTAGCCCATCTTCAGGATTTCGCGTTCTTCTGAACTTCGCATGCTTTTTCCGTTGCCTCTGCAACAGCGATCGGACCTTTTTTGTGTACCACGGGGGATCCGTTCCATCTCTTACCAATTTATGAGGTATGAATATCTCAATTGCTGTTGCTACTATATCTTTGAATTTGAGCCACATCTCGTCTACATTCGCATAGTCAGTTCGGAAGGAATGGAAATTGTCTTTTAGGAAGGCTTCTAGTGGCACTTTATCCGCTTTTTTAAATAAAATTATTTTGCGTTTGTTTCTGATGGATTTGGAAGAAATGGTATTGAGCCTAGCTACAATGACCTTGTGATCACTAATCCCTGTATCAGTCATGATGCTCTCTATCAGCTCTGGATTGTTTGTGGCCAAGAGGTCAAGTGTGTTTTCGCAACCATTTACAATTCGCGTGGGTTCGTGGACTAACTGCTCTAAATAATTTTCGGAGAATGCATTTAGGACAATCTCGGAAGACGTTTTCTGCCTACCACCGGTTTTGAACAAGTATTTTTGCCAACATACCGAGGGTAGGTTGAAGTCCCCACCAACTATAACCGTATGAGTGGGGTATTTATTTGTTACGAGACTCAAACTTTCTCTGAACTGTTCCGCAACTGTATCATCGGAGTCTGGGGGTCGGTAGAAGGAGCCAATTATTAACTTAATTCGGCTGTTAAGTATAACCTCCACCCACACCAATTCGCACGGAGTATCTACTTCGACTTCACTACAAGATAAACCACTACTGACAGACACCACCAATTCTGCCTAATCTATCTTTCCTGAACACCGTCTGAGACTTCGTAAAAATTTCTGCAGAACTTATTTCAGGCTTTAGCCAGCTTTCTGTACCTATAACGATATCAGCTTCTGTGCTTTCTATTAGCGCTTGAAGCTCAGGGACTTTTCCAGCGCAACTACAACAGTTTACAACTATAATTCCGACTGTTCCTTGATCCAAGCACGTCCTGTAATTGCCAAGCACCCTTTGACATTGCAGCCCATCCCGCACTTTCCCGAGGCCTTCTAACCTAAAAAACCGCCCAGTCCATGCCACACAGCCTCCGCTACCCGTGTAGCCGCCAGCTGAGTGTAGTGAACTCCTGACCTATTCAGCGGAACCCGAAACCCCACCACCCTATGGCGCAAGTCAAGGAATCGGAAATCTGAATCTGAATTCATGAAAGTATGTGCTGCCTGGAGCGAGCACGAGCGCGCTTGTGTGTGTGTGTGTGTGTGTGTGTGTGTGTGTGTGTGTGTCCGTGCGAGTGCGTGCGCGCGTGATATAGTATCGGTATTGGTAGAACACTGTGGAAGAACAATCGCCTCGTTGATGAAATGGATTAAGCGTCGCAGTTAGGAACGACGTGGGCAGTTAGTTAACGTTGGCAAACTCACATGGAAAGAGCAGTTAATCGATTAGCAGACAACAAATAACACGCCCTCAATGCCGCAGTATGTAACGTTTTAGCGCTATAGACGTAGCAGTGACATTGCTTTCGTGGTGCTCTTGGAATCGTGAATTTACTTTGGAGTGAACTGTAAATTGGTGAGCTAACCGAACTCGTCTGAAACGACATTTTTGCAGTGCTGCACGAAGTAGTAGTAAGGATAGTTTAGCTTTTTACCATATGATTCGTACAAGATTGATAATTCTTTATGATTTGGTTATTCCATTTCACGTTCTGTGTGTCTCAGTTAATCTCTTAACAAAAAGTGATTTTCTATGTATTTTCGGTGTGTAGACGAGCACTTCAACATCAACACTTCAGATTTATTTATTCAGTTTATATGCACCGCTCGGCACCTCTTTCTGGGCTCCTGTCCGGAAGGAGAGGTGTGCAAATCGTCGTTCAGCCATCCTTACTACAGTTTACCTTAATGTTTCCCGTCATGTCTCTACTTTCTGGAAAAAGAGACATTACGCTGTCTCTGATGGCCCTGGTGTGAATGGGTAGTTAAATGCCGACATTCCCCTGTTACTTCTAATTTTCACCGAAATGGGATTTAGTCGTATGTCTCCCTCGATACAAGAGGACGATAGTGTACAGCACCCTACTCGAAACTAGCAACGGTCGTATTGTGTCATAACAACTACAGTAAGCCTATCGTAACCTAAACAAAGAGCTCCTCAGGTAATGATTCATGCCATAAGATTAATATTTTCACAATAACGCGAATTGGAGCAAACTCTAACGAATTATATAAATTTGTAACTTCTTTTGAGTGTGTCTCAGTCTCAGGGAAATAGTGAAAATGGAATTTACTTGTGTCGTTAAATCTGCTTACTACGCCTAATTTCGAAGGCTTTTCAATGCTGATTCTGCTCAGAATTTTGGACCCGTAAAGGAATCAGGGATAAAATACAAAGACCAACTGATTATCTACAACTTTTACAGAAAACACAGGGAGCTAAGAGAGCAAGTTTTAAAGTGGACTTGAAAATCTTCTTTTTCTTGTGGCGTTGTCCCATATCTGCTCATGAACACATCGGCATCACTGTGAGAGACGCTAAGATCCTCCCCGCTCTCCCCTCCCCCTTCATCTATGGGCCAGTAGGAAGGCCTAAAAAAAGTCAGGAAGCCTCTGGACCAGTAAGAACCAAGCTTCACCCTCTTTCCTGGCCCCTTTTATTATTACAACAATTGCGTGAACCTCATCAAAAAATGGTTCAAATGGCTCTGAGCACTATGGGACTTAACATATGAGGTCATCAGTCCCCTAGAACTTACAACTACTTAAATCTAACTAACCTAAGGACATCACACACATCCATGCCCGAGGCAGGATTCGAACCTGCGACCGTAGCGGGACCTCATCATTCGAAGTCTGAACACTGTAGTGAGAAGACCATCAGTAGCAGACTTACTAAAAAAACGGTGGGAAATATACCATAATTTGTGACATAACACACTTTCATGTTACCCTGTATAGCTAAATTACAACAACTTAATAACATCAAGGCACATTCTGCAAAATGGTGGAAAATATTAGTCCTTCAGGTGAATTATGTGACAGGGTCTCACACTGTTTAAAAATGGTAGCCAATATTGCCACAGTTAATGGTCCGAAATGACCACCTTCAAGTTTTGTTTCTTAATTAACCCAGTTACTCGCAAAGTATTGGGCATTATCTGTGAGCACTCCATGTCATATTGATGTTTACAATTTCAGCCAATTACTGGTCTAGCCAATTTTTCCACCAGTACATACTCCAAGTATGTTTGATAATCTAAAAATTAAAAACTTTATCGTTCTAAACCCTACTGAAGATGCCTTAGAGTAAGAAAAAAAAGAGACGCATCTGGGAAAAATAATTTATGTTGCAGCAAGAAAGGAAGGATCTACAAAAAAAAAAAAAAAAAAAAAAAATAATTCTCTACTGGCTGCAGAGGATGGCCGCGCAAACAGAGCTGTTATGCATTGGATTGTTCATACCATTGTATGTAACATATGACAGTACACAATAATAATGCAGGGGCACGTTACTTGTAGCAGCATTTTGTTCGTTTCACAGTGTTAACTGCTCTGTGTCGTAATTAGGGCAGACACTGATGGAAAAATCAGCTAAAATTGTGAACAGTAATGGGAGGTGGGTACTCGTATTTGTTGTTAATTAAACTTTAAATTCTTTATTATTTATATACCTGTTTTGCAAATAATGGATAGTGCATAGTGCTTACGGTAAACGCCATGACATTATTATATTACAGTACTCTTGCCAGTAGAACAACGTGCCCATATTAACACATTAACTATTACTTTACATACTAGTAATGTAGGGGTGACATAGACTTGATATGTAACAAGAGTTTATTTGTTTAAATGTCCTGTTCCGCTACTTATGAAACATTTAAACTCTCAGCAGAATATTGATGTAATTTTTTAAGTAATGTGGTGTGGCAATTGATAAGTCTGTTTTCTTAAATGCTTGTCTTTAGAGAAAAATTGACCAGAACTGTAAATAACATTGGGATGTGTATTACTTATGACACTGTTCTTAAGGAACTATGACATCACACATTAATAATGCAGGGACTTGTTTCTCATAGCAACAGCTTATTTATTGCACTTTTACGAATGGTCAGTCTTGTACTCATAGTGGTTATTTGTGGAATAATTGGTTAAAACTGTAGAGGTGGAGTATTAACAGATATTCCCCAGTACTTCGTCGCTAATGTGTTAATTAGGATACAAAACTTGAATGTGGGCATTTTGGACTATTAATTATGGTAACATTGGCTATCATTTTTAAGTAGGATAACACAGTGTCACACAGTTCAGCTGCTGGACTAACATTTTCCACCTTTTTGTGTAATATACCATTATACCATTACGTTTTAGTAATCCAACCACACACTGTAATATGGAGGTGTATAATCTATTAAGTTATGTTAATATTAACTGCTATTTTGCAGGAAAGGCTGAAAATGCTCACTACACTAAGACCGCGATGATTACACACTCGATAATCTGACAGATCCAATAGCCCAGCATCCGTCAGAAAGTGTTTCACAATTATAGCACGGCTATTTTCGGTGCACAGACTGATGCTTGGATGAAAACCTAGTTGCTCAAAGAATGGTTCTTTCGTCATTTCGTTCCGGATGTGAGAGAAAATTTCGCGAAATATATGACTAAGTGTAAGGCGGTTCTCATTCTTGACAATTGAGTTTACCCTCCAGACTCGGATCTTGTGTCACGTAATATTTTTTGCACATATCATCGTGCCAATGTTACCTCACTAATTCAAAATGGTTCAAATGGCTCTAATCATTATAGGACTTAACATCAGTCCCCTCGACTTAGAACTACTTAAACCTTACTAACCTAAGGACAGCATACACAGCCATGCCCGAGGCAGAATTCGAACCTGCGACCGAAGCAGCAGCGCGGTTCCGGACTGAAGCGCCTAGAACCGCTCGGCCACAGTGGCCGGCTCTCACTAATTCAACCCATGGACCAAGGGTTCAAATTTCAAGTGCTGCTACAGAGGAATGTTTGGACAAAAGCTGCTAAGCTCAGATTGTAGTGCCAGAGTCCCAATGCGAATTCACCATGAAAGACGCTCTTATCACAGATGTAATTGCTTGGACCTCTGCCAGAAATAAAACATTGAAGCAAACCTCAAGAAAACTACGGCCTAAACTGGTCGAAGAAGCCGAAATGTATATCGATGTAAATGATGATGAGTCGATAACTGACAGCTCTCAAATTGTCTGAGTGATAAATTTAGCATCGACTAATTGTGTTTTCAGCAGGAGAAGGTGACAAATGGATCGGCTTCGGCAGATATTTAACTATAGAAGAAGAACTGGCTGACGATATGATATTACAAAGTGCTTAATACCCACAGGAGGCAGCAGAAACTGAGAGTAACGAAGAAGAAGCGTCTAAAACTCACATCTCATTGGCTGGGACTTGAGAATACTTAAGCAATTTTGAGAAATTTGCTGAGAGTAGTCAGAAATACAATGCTCAAGAAATTAATGAATCTGTACATTATACAAAGCAATTATGTCGAAAAGAACCACAGTCGAGGAAAAAAATTGGCATATCTGCATCATCTGCCAACAGTGGTAGACGGAAGTCCAACATGTTCCATGCCCTCAACAGTGTCAGACATCTGTGCTATTCCTAAAGACATGGTCACAATTAAACTGCACCAAATTCTAGGTTTGTTAGTTCTTGATGTTTTCAAATTAATGATGCTGATTTTGTTTCATAACTGGTGACAAAAGATTGCTTGTGTATATACTGAATTTTTGTAAGACTTAAAGGCTTGAAATGAACTAACAGAGCAGTATTCAGTATTCGACATTCAATTCCATTTCGTTTTCACAGAAAAGTAATACATAATTTTAATTTCTTATACTTTAATCTCCCCTATTATGTGTAGCAAAATATAATAGTTATTTCTTTGTAAATTAAAACTGTATGTTTTGTGGTAACCATTTTTTAAACCAGGTTTTTAAAAATGAACTTGATAGTCCGGCATATTTCATAATCTGGTATTGAAAGGTCCCTGAGCATACTGGATTATCAAGGTCATAGTGTACTTTGCCATAATTGTGATAATTAAGATATAAAACTTGAAGGTGGCCATTTTGGATGGTTGAATATGGTAATATTGGCTTTCATTTTTAAGTGGGATGACACCGTTTCACACAGTTCTCCTAGAGGACTTATATATTCTGCCATTTTGCATAGATTAAATTATAGTATTTCAGCCACTCATTGTAATGTGAAAGTGTCCTACCTCGTAAAATACGGTATTATTTGCCGTAGTTTTTAAGTAGGATAACTCTTATGCCAATAGTTCTCTCATTACAACCTACAAGCATCGAATAATGATACCCATACAATTGCTCTAGCATCGAAAGTGGGGAGCAGAAAGGGGAGCTTGGTTCATATTGTTTCAGGGCTTTTCCGCATTTTTAAGCCTTCCTATTGGCTCAGAGATAAAAGCGGGAAGGGTAGAGTTAGGCCGGCCACGGTGGCCAAGCGGTTCTAGGCGCTACAGTCTGGAACCGCGCGAGCGCTACAATCGCAGGTTCGAATCCTGCCTCGGGTATGGATGTGTGTGTCGTCCTTAGTTAGGTTTAAGTAGTTCTAAGTTCTAGGGGACTGACGACCTCAGAAGTTAAGTCCCATAGTGCTCAGAGCCATTTGAACCATTGGTAGAGTTAGGGGAACCTTGAGTGTACCACATACAGTTGCCTCAGGTGTGTCAGTTGGGTGGGGAGACATGGTGGGTTGGGGGAGCGTGGTGGCAGATAACCTTGAAGATAACAAGCCGAACTGCATCACGTATAAACTGACCGTGACCTGGAAATAACATTGTTTTCAGTACTAGAATCTGCACTGGAAAACCACTGCAGTTATCGTTATTTGCTTCTCTACAGCATGTCTACATAAATGCATCAATTAAGAAATATTCAAAGTCGAAGGAAAACTGAGATTTACAGAAGCAAATTTTTCTTTACATATTCGTATGCACAATTATGATGTAGATTAAAACTTGTAATTTAAGCTTGAAAAGTAGCAGCAGTTGCCAGCCGCCGTTTATGTGCTTGTGCTTCGAAAACAGTTTATCATTTTCATCATCATCATAAAATCATCATGATGAATCATGGATTCTGTCTTAGATCTGTTCTGATTTCTTTCTGTTAATTAGCTGTAACTATAGTCTTATATTTCTCTTTCATCTCACAAGTGCCGGTCAGTTTTCTGCGTAATTCTTCGTTATGCCATGAACGGCGATTGTGTGGAAGTGTCTTCTGGTATCTTAGTTTCTCTGTTGGTATAGTCTTTTTACGCCTGTAACTCTTCTATGGGATCTGTTTCAGATGATTGGGTGTACGATGTTTCTACTTTTTCGTGGTTTTCGATGTCTCACCTTCTTACTTCAGTGGCTGTTGCAGCTGCTGACTGCAGGTCTAAGAAGACTAAACATCTGAGGTCATCAATCTGCTACTCACCACCTCACCGCCTCTACCCCCAGCATGGAAGAAGTTTACTTCATCTGTCTGCGTGTAGAGTAAATTGTTGCAAATATTTGAACAACTTGCACCTGAGGATGGATGTGGGGACAAGTCACATACTCATCTACCTGCATGTGGCATATCCACTACAAAGCAAAAACAACATCCAGGCTGGCCGCACACCACCCTCCGTCGTTAATCCACCGGGTAAATTTTAATTGGGGCCGATGAGCCTCTCCGTACGGAAGGGGACACTTTAACGTGCACGGCTGTCTAAGCTGGCTATTTCGTTGGCGCTATTGTTCCATAGAATTTCGTAACTGTTTCAGCGCCCGCCTTCTCATTTAAAATTTCTAGTGATTGTGACTCACACTTATTGATATATTCCTACTTTTTTAATCTGTATGTCTGCTTTCAAAATGAGACATATTACAACCTAAATACGTGGACACCAAGTTTGTTCTAAGATTTAATTCCGTTGTGATATCTGACAGCACTCGTTTCATGGTATACCAACAAAAGATGTTTTTGCAGCAAAGATCTTCCGGTGATACTGTTTTACAATATGTATTGTTCATATATACACTTAATGTGTTGTCATTAGGAACAATATCATATTTGAATTATACACTATCATATACTGCAATGTATACATTGAAACTTCATAAGATATTTAATTCCTCGTGACTGTAATTATTTTTCAGGCTTGTTTCTTTTGTGATAGAACAGGACGAGAAAGGAAAAATGTTTCTTGCTGTATGCTCCAACAGAAATTTTCGCAGTGTTGCTGTTAATTGTGTTTGTGGCTTAGACAGCCAACGATAACATTAAACTGGCGCTCACCTAATTTCAATGACTCGCTTGTTTTAGGGTTATGGGTCGGTTGTACAGTCTCGGGATAAATCCAGGGATATCTAACCGAAGAAAGGTTAACAAAGGGTTAACTTGGAGTGTGCGTTGTACGACGCCAGTTTATTGCCCGGTTAGTTATTCCTGGAATAGCTTTCTCATTGGCAATAACTGAAAAACATGCTGGGTATTTACGCGTACGTCATTTCGTATTTATTTAATCGTAATCTGCGGAAAAAGCGTGTTTAACACAAGAAATAAGCGTTACAGATCGTAAAACTATTCGCTTTAGGATACCCTAGAGGATGGTTGGTGCTGTAAATGGGTTCAAGAGCGTAGTAGAATACATGAAAACTATTGGGTGCTCATGGAATGGAAAGATTAGTGCAAAATATTTAACTAAGCTTGTAACGTACTTGTGTGTATAACATAGCGCTCTATCTTGCTATTAGTCTAAGGATCAGGCATTTGTTGTTTGACAAGTAATAGATTTTTCTAAATTTTCGAATTAAGCATGAGATAAAAATATGCAAGCTTCAGTTCACAAACAGCTTCGCATAGATCATCAGAGCAGCTACGAGAAACACACGATTTTTTTTTTGTTTAGCTAAGAAACACGTAAATATTATGCCCAGAAAAGGTAGCAGATGCTATAGAGTGGTGGTGGGCCGTACGTGGTGTGGAAATTCCAAGTTGCGTACAATAAAATACACAGTCCGATAATGTTCGATTCACATGCATCATTTCTAGGCAAGATAATATTCTGGTAAATGTAGCTGTATGGTAGGTGATGAATTTCAACAAAGCACTTAATATAGTAGCAACTGTGAATTGCATTTTGCTTTGTGAAATAGTTGGTCTTTTCAGAGTCTCCAACAAACTGAGACAGTACAGACATAATTGAGATTGATTTGACAATTCTGAGTATTGTTTCTGGCTATCTTGCTGTTGCACTTACACCTTAGAATGATTAATTCATTGCAGCAGCATTGGGTGCTCTACAGAAAGTACCTTTGCTGAATTCTTGAACTATGTTTGTGTATCCACTTCCACCATTATTGGGGATATACAAACCCTGTTTCTATGAAGTGATGATTATTAATAATTATATTGGGGGCATATATGAAGAGTAAGATGCCAACATATACAATGAAAACCATAGCCCAGCACATATCCAAACTGGAGGTTATTGTTATTGTATCTCACCCTAAATGTTTGAGGAACAATAACTGTTTCATTTTGTCTTGTGCAATAATCTATAGCAGCTGTTAGCAGTCTGGTAGAGAATGCGAAGTAACTGGAGACGTGACGCCTTCACTGTGTTCTTCCTTCTTTTCTACCATCTCCGCTTAAAACTGTCAATTTTTTGTCAGAATAAAAGAACCTGTCCTCAAATTGAAAGAGTTGTAGATGGTGCTGCTTCAAAAGTAGCTTGACAAGAACCAGCGAATGGAGGAAGAATTGTACTGCTTACAAAAAAGCAGCACGGAGCTCAAAATTACGATTAGAAAATAAAAATTAAAACAAATGATTTGAATAAAAATATATTAACCCTATACCTTTGTTTATTTTATTCTGATTCAGTTACAATAGAAAACCGAAATAACTAGTTACAATAGAGAACCGAAGTAACTAACAAAACTGTCTGTCTCTCGTTCAAGTTGGCTATTGTCATATATATCCTTTTAATTATCTTGCTGGCTGTCTTCTTATCAATACCAATGAAGTCTCCAATGAACTGAAGGAATTCACCAGAAGCAAAATATCTGTGTGTCAGTAGTAGCTAGTCGACTGGTAGAACAAGTCACTCCTGAAAAAAAGAAAAAAATTGTATGAGATAGCTTGTGTGAAATTTGAAGAGAAACTTAAAAACGTAACTTGACAGCCATTCCTTCCGATGTTATGATTATGTAGATTCAATAACAAAAGATGCCTTTTAGCCGAATGATAAGTATCTTTGCTCTGATAACACTCAGGTAATTATTATGAAACGATAAAGTGGACGTGATCATGTGCATAATACTAACAACTGAGAAACACAACAGCTAATATTATTATTTTAAAAAAGGAGAATGTACTAACTTTAGTGTTAATGTTGCTCTGTTAAACTTAGCTTGAGTAAGCACAAATAGTTTAAAAATTTCTAGCAATGAAGTTGGGCGGGATACAGATTTGATTCTCACAAGCATTAGTAGATCTGTGGTCCAAATATTTTCACTAAAAGAATGAAAGTTGTTGTCCCAATGAGAGATAAAAATGAACAATACTTTCTTGTGTAGATATAATGTGATCGAGTGAACTCGGGAAATTAGTGTATTATCAAACTTCAAGAACACATATGTAAATAGTAGGGACACAAATAGCAATAAAATATCACGCGGAATTAAGAATACAACTAATTCAAAATGGCGCTGAAATTACACACGGTGAAATTTCCTCCACGTAGTATGAAAAACGATACACTTTCTTCAAACTGAAAGGAAATGAAAAGTAGATGATATAAATCACATACACACGAGAGAAATTCACACATACATTCCAGTTAAAAGATAAATCAGACAAATGAATTCTAAACCCGTGCTGGATTAACGAACTCCCTACACCAAGTGTTCCGCTTACACAAAGTGAGCACCGGAAAAACTATATACAGAAAAATATAACCTGAAAAATTTAAGAATTCGACTACCGAACTTACGACTGAACTGGCAGATCAAACGTGTACATCAGTTGGAATATATGAAGATAGTAACTGTTCTCGAAAGAATAGATACCACTGATGACCGTGCAGCTTCTCTAGAATAAATTATAATTAATTGAAACCCTCAGCTGCCGACAGGTGTTATTGATATACCTCGATGGGGCCAGCTGAAAATGTGTGCCCCGACCGGGACTCGAACCCAGGACCTCCTGCTTACATGGCAAATGCACTATCCATCTGAACCACCGACTGCCATGTCTGCCATGTAAGCAGGAGATCCCGGGTTCGAGTCCCGGTCGGGGCATACATTTTCAGCTGGCCCCATCGAGGTATATCAACAACACCTGTCGGTAGCTGAGGGTTTCAATTAATTATAATTTATTCTAGAGAAGCTGCACGGTCATCAGTGGTATCTATTCTTTCGAGAACAGTTACTATCTTCATATATATAGTTAAAGGCAACCCAGCCATTGACCTTCGTCTGTGCGAATTCGCACAGGTTGCCCGAACTCTTACGGGGGTCGTGACCTTAGTGTGCGCTAGTAATGAGTGGATGGGCAAATATCTATTAGGTACATTACGTATGTAGATTGTGGACAGTTGGGAATGTGGGTATCAAGGGAAGCGTGCAAGGGATAAGCCCCTGCAATCGCGCTATTCATCTGTGTCCTCCGTGGCTAAGATGGATAGAGTGTCTGCCATGTAAGCAGGAGATCCCGGGATCGAGTCCCGGTCGGGGCACACACTTTCAGCTGTCCCCATCGAGGTATATCAACAACACCTGACGGCAGTTCAGGGTTTCAATTAATTATCAGTTGGAATAGTTACACACCGTCACACATTAAGACACACACCAGCGCCAAGAAGCTCTTAAGAGTACCGTCTTCAGTCATCAAAGGTCCAGTCCCGAGTGCCAAGAGCACGCTCTCCCTGCAACGAACTTATTCCAGGTAGCCGGAAGAGACCAGAGGGATTCTTTCCGCTACCAACTTTACTGCTGTTGAATGACTACCGAAAGAGTACAAATCTCTTTGCCTTGACTGAGAGAGCTACATTGGCTACACTAATGCTAGCTACGTTGGCTACACTGTTGCTACCACAGCAGACAGCCAGATGCTGTACTGCTATCATATATAGGAGAGAAGAGAAATTTGGAAGCACAAAATGTAAGTAACGTAGATAGAATTAGATACTTACTGGAAAAATTAATACTTAAAAGTGAATGTGTACCACTGAATGGTGACAAACACGAAATACAGAACCAAATTGAAATAACTGAACGTGACAGCACGAAATGCAAGTTAAGTAGCACGAAACGAGTGTAACAGAGACGTTTCACAAGGAAATGCTTTTTCTTTCTTGTCATCATTTGACATGTGTCACGCCATTCAAACGACCACATTTGAACAATCACAGCATTTTTTCTTATTATTGTCAGATTTTTGTTACTATTCCTAACTGTTCCTGTGGCCATGAGTGATACAGAAGCGGCCGGCAGCAAACACGCACTGCTGAGGGCGGCACGCCCTTTCCTTACGACATGCCGCATAGTGGGACTGGCCCCTATTGTTGTCGATGCAGACGTCAACGCTGGGCCCGAGGCAGTGACGCTGAAGAGGACGCTGGCGACGACACTGCACTCTTGTACCGAGTTATTGCTTACTCTGGCCATGCTGATATGGATGGTCTGCTGCATTCTACCCATGGAGGATTGCTCGCCGGCCATGTGCGCCTACTGCGTCACGTAGTGCTGGGGTTCCTCCTTCCTTACTCTGGCCATGCTGATCTGGATGGTCTGCTGCATTCTACCCATGGAGGATTGCTCGCTGGCCATGTGCGCCTACTGCGTCACGTACGTCCTGGGGTTCCTCCTTCCTTACTCTGGCCATGCTGATCTGGATGGTCTGCTGCATTCTACCCATGGAGGATTGCTCGCCGGCCATGTGCACCTACTGCGTCACGTACGTCCTGGGTTCCTCCTTCCTTACTCTGGCCATGCTGATCTGGATGGACTGCTGCATTCTACCCATGGAGGATTGCTCGCCGGCCATGTGCGCCTACTGCGTCACGTACGTCCTGGGGTTCCTCCTTCCTTACTCTGGCCATGCTGATCTGGATGGTCTGCTGCATTCTACCCATGGAGGATTGCTCGCCGGCCATGTGCGCCTACTGCGTCACGTACGTCCTGGGGTTCCTCCTTCCTTACTCTGGCCATGCTGATCTGGATGGTCTGCTGCATTCTACCCATGGAGGATTGCTCGCCGGCCATGTGCGCCTACTGCGTCACGTACGTCCTGGGGTTCCTCCTTCCTTACTCTGGCCATGCTGATCTGGATGGTCTGCTGCATTCTACCCATGGAGGATTGCTCGCCGGCCATGTGCGCCTACTGCGTCACGTACGTCCTGGGGTTCCTCCTTCCTTACTCTGGCCATGCTGATCTGGATGGTCTGCTGCATTCTACCCATGGAGGATTGCTCGCCGGCCATGTGCGCCTACTGCGTCACGTACGTCCTGGGGTTCCTCCTTCCTTACTCTGGCCATGCTGATCTGGATGGTCTGCTGCATTCTACCCATGGAGGATTGCTCGCCGGCCATGTGCGCCTACTGCGTCACGTACGTCCTGGGGTTCCTCCTTCCTTACTCTGGCCATGCTGATCTGGATGGTCTGCTGCATTCTACCCATGGAGGATTGCTCGCCGGCCATGTGCGCCTACTGCGTCACGTACGTCCTGGGGTTCCTCCTTCCTTACTCTGGCCATGCTGATCTGGATGGTCTGCTGCATTCTACCCATGGAGGATTGCTCGCCGGCCATGTGCGCCTACTGCGTCACGTACGTCCTGGGGTTCCTTCTTCCAGTCGAGGCCATCGCGGCTGATCTCCTGTGTAATGTGTCCAAGTACCGTCGCTTTCTAAGACTGATCGCCGAATTCGACACCACTCTGCCTCCACTTGTGAGCAGCGAGAATAGGAACGCATTCATCACAGAAGGAATTCAATCTTTTTTAACACTCAGGCGTCTAACGGTTTTCATGATAATTTTCGCACTGACTAGCCATAGCGCGGTTCGCATATTGCTCGTCGCTTCTTTCGTGGGTCTGGAAATCGTGACAGCAAATATTCTAAAATTCGTCAACATGTTGCTGCTGCTCAGAGCACTGTTCTGTCGATTGGATACACTGCTGGGCGATCTGTCCGAAACGGCGTTTTGTCAGAGGAAGTGGAGTGCGTGGCCCCAGTGCCGGCAGGAAGGCAGGTGTCTGTCCGGTTGCAGCACAGAAAGGGGCCGGTACTTGGCGAGCATGGCTTAGCTGAGGTCGTACTACGTAATATGCAAGCTGCTGGAGAACGTGCTGTCTGCACACGAACTCTTCCTGGCACTGTACCTCCTGATGGCCGTCGGGATAAGCGTCTGCCTGACATTCGCGGTGTCGTCGCAGCGGGCCATAGATCCGCTGTACGGGGACGTGCCGAACCAGCTGGTGGTAACCCTAGTGCAGCTGGGCATGGCGTTCTTGGGCAAGGCCGTGATCGTAGCCCCGCCCACTGGACGTCTCGCGAAGCTGTTCGCACGGCAGACGCGGCTCTGACACTCCTGTCCACTGGAGGCCTAGGCGGCGAAGACTACGACCTGCGACTGTTGGCGACCCATGCCGCCCTCCCTCCTGCGACCCTCCGCCTCTTCGGAACGGTCCCTCTGGACCTCGAGCTGCTCATCACTTTCGTGTCCATCCTCACTACGTACAATGTGCTTCTGCTCACATTCCCATAGTTTTTGTAAACCCTGGTGCTCGTTGTATGAAGCTGTAGCGATTCCCAGGAGCTGACTCCAACTTGTAATTGGTCCATATCATCGGAAAACAAAATTGGGAGTGCGTCGGATGTAAAAGAGATCCCATTTAGATACATCGCAACAACATATTAAGCAGTTCCGCCGTTAAACCATCCAAACTGGAGAATCATGTGGTAAAACAGGCGATGATTTAAAATCCTTTCAAATACTTTAAGAAAACCTTGAAGAAGAGCGCCATAGTGGACTGCTCGTTCGCTTGGACGTCACAATGAGATGATGATGGTTTGTGGGCGTCTTACAATATCTCACTACTTATAGCAAAGTCTGGAAAACCGCATACTAGTGGTGAACAGCTAATTATGTCAGCCGTTAAACAGGTTTTAAAAACTGTTGTACACAAACCTGATTATTATATACTCGAAAGCATTCCATTGAACAACATTACAGTTCAAAGACATGATCATGGAATCACATGTGATACTGAAAGCGTCTTTGTAATTACCTGCAGAAGGCCCATTTCTCCATACGATTGGACGAGTCAACATTACCTGGTAATGAAACACTGCTAATGGTGTATGTTTGTTTTGTTATTCAGTCCATGAAGAAATCAATGATTGTGACAATAGGCACTACAGACGAGTGTATATTTAATGTTTTGAAAGATTATTTGAAGGAAGAAGTTATTCGTTTAACAATCATAGTGCCAGCAGCAATAGATGAGGTATTTGCCATGTTTGGGTCGGATGGTGGATTTATAAGCCATCTGAAACAAGATGCACCCGCAGTGTTTGCAATGCAATGCACTCCATCTTTAAGCGACAATTAGTTGCTAACAATCTGAGTGGTAGAGCGCATCATCTATATCTACATACATACTCCACAAGGCACCATATGGTGCGTGGCGGAGAATGTGCTGCACAACTAGCAGTCATTTCCTTTCGTGCTCCGGTCACAAACAGGGTGAGGAAAAAACGACTGTCTGTATACACCCGTATGACCCATAATACTTCATCACTTTCCAAGTTTCCTTCTTTCTTTTGTGATTAAGACTTTATTAAAAATGGCAAGGTAATGTTAATCGGAACACAGGGAGGAGTTGTGATCTAAATAACAACAGATTTATACATTCTTAACATCACAAGACAAATAAAATGGCTAAAGAAACGTTACACAAACATATTTATTTGACAAACGCTTTGACTAATAGGAGGTCTATGGTGGACAAAGTGATTTGCTGGGGATCGACATACGACACTTACCAGAACACTAATCGCTTTATCTGACTTCATACACGTGAGTCAGGGGTATGGCACAAAAGTACGCCACAATCAAGCGTCTATACTCTGCTATTCCATAAAGAAAAATATGGCTCCACATAATAGGTGCTGAGAAGCATATACACTCCTGGAAATTGAAATAAGAACACCGTGAATTCATCGTCCCAGGAAGGGGAAACTTTATTGACACATTCCTGGGGTCAGATACATCACATGATCACACTGACAGAACCACAGGCACATAGACACAGGCAACAGAGCATGCACAATGTCGGCACTAGTACAGTGTATATCCACCTTTCGCAGCAATGCAGGCTGCTATTCTCCCATGGAGACGATCGTAGAGATGCTGGATGTAGTCCTGTGGAACGGCTTGCCATGCCATATGTAAGATGTTCAGCCAGCTATCTCAAAACAAGTACCTCCGTGCGTCACTCGTTATGTGCGTGATGCTCGGAGCAGTGCCTCTGATGGTTCAAAAGGTGACTGGCACAGGATCTACTTGGCACACTAGCAAAGGACACAAGTCTCACCATTTAGGTAGAGACCTGCAGTTCTTTACTAGCGAAACGCCCGTACAAGAGTGTCCTCCTCTTTCTCTCAGCTTCCCTCGCCAGCTCGGTAGTAAAGCACATTTACATCTTAGACTACTTCCACTTTAGCACGAGCCAGTCACGAGCTGGAGCACCGCATGGTAGACTGCCCCTTGCTCTGCATACACAGATTTGACCAATCAGAGACTTTAAAGTTAATTGGGAGTAAAGGAAAGAAAAGTTCAGCTTTGCGGCCTCCTTTGCACCCGTTTACGCCATGTCTTTTGCTAACAGCATGACCTGGTTAGAACCACAACCCTCCGTAAGAAGATCATCTCCCCTGTTGGTCGGTTTCGAACTTTCTAAAGAACACACATAAACTCGGTAAAAACCTCGTACGTTCACAAATATGCTTTGTAACAGAGTCTGGACGTCTGGTCGCCAGTGACCTGTCCCAAGGAAATTCACAGAAAGCTCACAGTTGTCTCATCGGCTTCCTGCCTAACAAGAGCCCATCCTCTGCTTTATTTCCGGTTTTCAATGCTCTGTCCATTGAAGCGGCGACTTCTTGGCGCTAGCCAGCCTACCTAGACGCAGCCGCCGACCAACTCGCGACAAGCAATGTATCTGCACAATGAGATCACGGAACTCGGTGGCCCGCAAATGTTTTCACCCAGGTTCTTCAGAGAAAAACGCTCACCTCGGTCCTCAGCCGCCGTACGCTTTTACTGCAGCACCCTATTCCTTTGAACACAGGTAAAGATCACCACTACTCCTTCACTAGAGCACACAACCAAGAGCATTAATTATTGCCCACCATTTCATCATGATTTATGAAGTCAGATCGTATCCAGGTATAGCAACCACGTAATAAAGATCAACTTCCCTAAGAACATTAAGCCGAATAATACTGTATTAGAAGTGAGAGTGTCCTGCAGTCTCTCATCTTATCTTCGTGGCCCTTACGCGACAAGTACGTTGGCGGCTGCAGGATCTTTCTGTAGTCAGTTACAAATTCCGGTTGTCTAAATTATCTCGATAGTGTTCCTTGAAAAGAATGTCATCTTTCCTCCAAGGATTTCTACTTGAGTTCCCGAAGCTTCTCCGTAACAGTTGCGCGTTGTTCGAATCTGATGGTAACAAACCTAGTAGCATGCCTTTGAATGGCTTCGGTGTCATCCTTTAATATGACCTGGTACAAATGTCAAACACTAGAGCAGTACTCAAGAATGGGTCGGCTAAGCATCCAATGTGCGGTCTCCTTTACAGATGAATCACAATTTCCAAAAATTCTCCGAATGAACTTTAGTCGACCATTCGCCTTCCCTACTAAAACCCTTACATGCTCATCCCATTTCACAGCACTTTGCAACGTAATGCCCAGATAATATGCGATTGGACAGCGCCAGTCAGCTAGCTGCCATTTTCTGTAAGTCATCTTGTATCCTCCTACCGTCACTCAACTTGAACACCTTAGCATACGCCACGGCATCATCAGCAAGAGACTGCAGATTGCCGCCCACCCTGTCCGCCAGATCGTTCATGTATATGTTAAATAATAACGGTCCTGTCACACTTCCCTGGGGCAATCCGGACGATATTCCTGTTTGTAATGAACACTCGCTGTCGAGGACAACATAATGGGTTATGATACTTAAGAAATCTTCCAGTCACTCAAATATCTGGGAATCTATAGCTTATGCTCTACCTTCGTTAACCATCTGCAGTACGGCAACCTGTTAAATGATTTCAGGAAAGCTAGAAATATGGACTCTGCATGTTGCCCTTCACGTGTAGTTCGCAGTACATCGTTTTAGAAATGGGTAAGTTGAGTTTCGTACGAGCGATGCTTTGTAAAATCTCTTCAGTTAGTCGTTAAAGCAGAAAGAAGAAAAAAAAAACACCAATGGGCAGAGTCGTAAGTTATTTGTGCAGTTATGCGAAGAAAATGACGAGAACTTCGATCGATTACTCCTTCACAATTAAGTCCACTGGCTGTCAAAAGGCTTACGTTTGACATAATTTCTTCCACTTTTTGAGACTGTTTTTGGATGCGAAAGACCCGATTTTAAAAGAAAATTTAATCAAGTGGGAACCAGACATTGCTTCTTAACGGATTTGTTTACCAAATTTAGTGAGTTTAACATGTAGTTGTAAGGTTATAAAAACAACGTCCATCACTTCAACATTTCCTGCCAGCATTAAACCAATGAAGCTAAATATTAGATGGAATGAAGTTTCCTATTTTCCCGATTTGACCCAGGCAAACTGCCAGAGTGATGATGTTTCAACCCGTCTTAAATGTTTAAATCTCCCTCACATGGACTCCGAACCTAGGTTCGAGGAAGTTTAGAGTATGTAAATATCATAGTGGATCATGTGGATCATCAGTCAATACAGAGGTATTGAAGAAACAGATCTTATTTTACAAGAACTAATCGGAATAAGCACTAAGAGGTACAGCTGAGAAAGCGATATCTGCCATTCTCGTTTCACGGAGAGATACTTATTACTTTTCCTGAATCAAGAAACAGTTTTTGATAGCTTTTATACCTCCCCCCCCCCCTCCCCCCAAAAAAAGGAATCAGACTGGAAATCTTTGACTGTCGTGATTTACGGTTAAACAAAACTAAACTGAAGCCATATACTTAACATTTTCTGACAAAGCATAAATAGAATTTAACTATTATTATGTTAATTGAAGGTGGAGATGGGAGAAAGGAAAGGGAAAGGAAGGAAGTCATATCAGCTGCACTGGGACTTGATGAGGAATCAGCGGCGACGAGTGACAATTTGTGCCAGACTGGGATTCGAACCCAGGATCTCCCACTTAGTAGGCAGTTGCGTTAACCACTGTGCACCTGATATCATCAGTTCCTCCCTTTCACTTTACTTTCTCCCTCCACCTCTTTCAGTTTTGTTCTTTCGTACATATCAGAAAGAACAGACACCACACATTCATATAACTAATAAGCCTCAATGGGCTATGAATCTACAACCACCAGCGTAGAGGCATATTTGTGTTCCACCTCCAGTGGAGATCTGAAACTAGAGAGATGGCGGCGCTAGGTGGGAGGTACGAATTGGCCAAGGAGCTCAAAAATGGCTCTGAGCACTATGGGACTTAACATCTGAATCCATAATTCCCCTAGAACTTAGAGCTACTTAAACCTAAATAACCGAAGGACATCACACACATCCATGCCCGAGGCAGGGTTCGAACCTGCGACCGTAGCAGTCACGCGGGTGTGGCCGATCGTTTCCAGGCGCTACAGTCTGGAACCGCGCGACCACTACGGTCGCAGGTTCGAATCCTGCCTCGGGCATGGATGTGTGTGATGTCCTTAGATTAGTTAGGTTTAATTAGTTCTTAGTTCTAGGCGACTGATGACCTCAGAAGTTAAGTCGCATAGTGCTCAGAGCCATTTGAACCAGTCGCGCGGTTCCGAACTGAAGCGCCTAGAACCGCTCGACCACCGAGGCCGGCAGGCCAAGGAGCGCATCGGGGTTGCACAGTGGTTAACACAAATGTCTAGTAACCAGGAGATCCCGGTCTCAGACACATTTTCGCTCGTCGTCGCTGATTCCGCATAAAGTTCTGATGCAGCTGATATCAGTTTCTCCCTTTTCCTCTCCTTTCTCCCTCCTCCTTTTTCGATTTACATAATATGCCTCACAGCTGCATATTCTACATGGTGCCTGTTCTTTTGAACTTCTCCAAAACAACAGACACCAGGATTTCATATAACTGACGCGCCTCTATGGGCTACGAATCTGCAACCGTCAGTGTGAACAAACGCTTATGTTCGACCTCCAGCGGGAATCTAAAATTAGTGAGCACGGAGCACAGGGACGAAGACTGCGTAGGTGGGAGTGAAAATCGGCCGAGGAGCATGCCGGGATAGTCCGCGCATTTGTGATAAGTACTGTGTCCAGGTGGTGCAGCGGTTAACGCTGCTGCCTAGTGAGCGGGAGATTCTGGGTTCGAATCCCAGTCTCGCACACATTTTCACTAATCGCTGCTCATTCCGCAAAAGCTACTAATGCAGCTGATTTATCTCTTTCTTCCCTTACCTTTCCTTTCTCCCTCCTCCACCTTCAATTTACGTAAGGAAAGTGGCAACCGATGGAGTACTAGAGTTGATATGTAGTATCTACGACAATGAAGACATACGACCAGACTTTCGGAAAAATACCGTCCATACAGAACCGAAGATAGCAAAGTCAGATAGGTGTGAGAATTATCGCACGAACAACTTAACTTATCAAGCACCCATCTTACTGCCAAGAATAAAACGAATGTAGGGGATCTGCTAGATGAGTATCATTTTGAGTGTAAAAAATTGAAGCGGTAGGGAGCTGGTTGGGAAGGAAGAAGTTACTGGGCCACAAATAAAGCGTATTTAGACTACAGTTTACTGTACACATTACAAATCTTTACAACGGGAAAATACATCACTTCGGAGATGACAATAAGTAAACAATTTAAGACACAGTACTAGGACCGGACCTATTAGAAAGAATTACATTATATGTTGATGACTTGGTAATTGCAACTGCTACCTGGGATGAGCACGTGGAATTAATGCACATAGTCTTAGAAAGATTTAAACAGGCAGGTGTGACAGCAAATCTCGAGAAATCGAAATTTTGATGCAATAGAATTAAATTCCTAGGTCACGCCTCACGCCGTCAGCCCGGATAATAAAAATTTAGAAGTAATCCTAGAATTCCCTAGACCAACAACAAAGAGGCAATTAAAGGCATTTATTGGACTTACGTCCTTTTTCATGAGGTTTCTATCTGAAAAATTACTGCCGCGGCAAATTCAAATTAAATTGAATGAAAGCAGTTTTCCCGCAACTAAATGGGCAGGTCATTTCTTTCAGCTTCCCGGAGACCTCAGAGGTGAATGGTGGGTTTTATTACGTCATTTTCAGGTGGACCTGGCCAACTGCTATTAAAATATCAGTGACGTAAACAATTTACGTAAATCAGAGCAATAAAATTTTACTTGTGTGATATCAAAGACTGCTGTGATGAAACCTGTTCTGGCTAATAATACAAAAACCAAATTTCATTTTTAGTTTCATGCTCTCGTGTTTGTCGTGACAATCAATAGTATTCACATATTAAAATATCCACTGCAGCTTTTGTGTTTAGGGAACATAGGATACTGTAATTTCGGTACGTATAATAAGAGTAATTTTCACTGCATTTCAAAGATGAATGTAGCGAAGGACATGTTTAATTTCATAATTGGTTACAGTAATGATACCGTGTTCCATTTCTAACAAGCCAGATCAGCGTAACATAAAAATAGTTTGCAAATTAAAGATCATACGTGCACAACAGGAACTCTTTTAGTGTTGTGCGAATCCCCACGTAATAGATAAATGTGCACAAAGTTAAAATATTTTCAACTGTAGAAACTAATAGTGAGAATCGTATTTTATCTGTTGTGCTCGCAACAATAAGCAATCTACTTTTAATTAAAATATTATGCCATATAAACTGCATATAAAGTCAAAAGCGCGGTGGGGATTATGCGACACGACCATTGATTTTGTATGAAAGTCTGTCTTGCTGAGCCCACGGCGTTCAATTCGTAAGCAAGAAGCAGTGGTTGGCATGTCCCGGGAGAGTGTTCGCAGAATTCTTCATCCGTACGAACTACCTATGGCTTAACAATTGAAGGGCAATGATTACCGGTTACAATTAGGATTCTGTCAACAAATGATAACAAAAGTAAACAATGACGATGAATTTCTAAGAAAGTTGTGGATGTCAGATGAGGCACATTTTCGTCTCATTGGTTATGTGAATGAACAGAATTACCGTTACTGGGCAAACACAAATCCTAATGACGTTCATCAGCTCCCTTTACACGCTAGTAAAATGACAGTATGGTGTAGTGTTTCATCACATGGAATTATCGGACCGTATGTTTTCGCAAATGAAAGGGGAAACACAATATCTGTCAATGCCGATAGTTACATGGAGAAGTTACGAACTTTCGTTACACCTGCATTGAACAACTTTCCAAACGTTCAAGAAACCTGGTTTCAACAGGACGGAGCGACGTCACACACTGCAATCAATGGCGTATGTGCGAGAATTGTTCGGCAACCGTGTGACCTCAGGATTCGGTAAGATTCACTGGCCCCCCTAAATCACCAGATTTATCCGTTAGAGATTTTTTCTTGTGGAGGTAAGTCTAAATGAGTCAACCAAGAACCTTGGATGAGTTAAAACAGAGAATTTGGGATGCAATTCACAGTATCCCAGCTGAGATGTTGCAGCTGTAAATGAGGAATCTCAACAGCAGATTTCACGAATGTATTCGTACCAGAGAACGCCATCTGAAGGACGAAATTTTTTAAAAAATGATAAATGCCAGCAATGTTTCGTAAATGGCAAAGTTGCAAGGTTTCAATTACTATGAATGCAATTTCTTTTCTTCATCACTTCTGGTTTTATTGGATTGTGGAAACGTTCCCGTTTTCCTGTGTCACCCTGTACATACCCGTAGTAACTTACTAACGACTCAATCCGGCTTAGCGTGGGTAGCGCATTCTACACTCACAAAACTTGTATGGAGAAATATAAACCCTTAGGATTTAAATCAAAGTTCCCTTCAGCTCACGTAAATTTCTAAAACTCGCAGGAGTATTTAGGATGTCTTGTCTTGAGACATCAGTTTTCTGACTGGTTTGGTGTGATCCTCAATGATTTGTGCTCCTGTGAAGTGCAAAATTCCCTTTCTTCATCTAAGGCTGCCACTTCGACCTAATGTCCTGAATTATTAGTGTATATAACCCAATCCCGGTGTTCCCATACGGTTTTTATCCTCTACATACCCCTCAGATACGATATAAGTTATTGCCTTATCTCTTAACAGGTGTCCTAGCAACCTTTTATTTTCTTCTAGATACTGTTTTTCACTTTTTAGTTTCCAATTTCGCGGAGAACATCATTTCTCGTCAGTCAGCTTGATTTTCAGCGTCCTTCTGTGCCAGTGTTACCTACGATCCGGTTGTTAAGATGCTAAGAGAGGTTGAAAGCTTGTAAAGTAAACGTAGGACAGGGTGTGGATTTTATGGAGTTAACTGGAAGGAGGAGTAATTAACGTCCGTGTTCACCAAGGGATTTTACTGATGAAGTTAAAGGGAAAGACCCACTGTTATGTGATCGCTCAATTGCAGAACAATCACTAGAAGGAATGACTTCAATAAAACATTTAGGGGTATGCGTACTGAGGCAAGCTCATAAAATTAACAGCAGGTAAGGCAGATGTTGGACTGAGATTCATTGGACGAATCCTCAGGATATGTAGTCCTCCCCTAAAGAAGGTAGCTTACAAAATCTTCGTTCGACCAATGAATATTAATCATCAATCTACGATCCGTATCAGATAGTACTGATAAAGGAAATAGAAAAATCCAAAGAAGAGCAGCGTGTTTCGCTACAGGTTTATTTAGTAAGCTAGAGAGCGTTACGGAGATGCTCAGCCAAGTCCGGTGGCAGACGCTGCAAAAGAGGCGTTCTGCATCACAGTGTTGTATACTGTTGAACTTCCGAGAGCACACGTTCCTAGGACAGTCAACCAATATATTGTCCTCTCCTACGTACATCTCGCGAAAGGCCATGAAGATAAAATCAGAGAGATTCGAGCCCACGCTGAGGCTTACCAGCAGTCGGTCTTCCCGTGAATGATTCGGGACTGGACCGGGAAAAGGGGAAGGTGAAGGTGGCACAACCCAGACACGGTAATATGTAGAAAGAGATGTGTGTAGGATTTCCGGAGGTGTTCTAGCCGTTTACGGAGGGGGTGGTATTTTAACTAAGGGAGGTGGCAGTACTCGAAGCACGGTAAATAGAATCGGTACTCGGTCTTATAAATTTATCATCACAGACAAGACATTCCATAATTCTACAAGTTCACCAAGTATGGCTTAGAATCGCATAAGACTGCCGTCCACTGACCATTTACGACTTTCCACACAATCACATGTTGCTTGGTAAACATATAAGTAGAAGCTGGTCCCTGGAGTATAGGGCACATCCAACGAAATGGAAAGAAAGTTAGGTCGCCATTTCCGTTGTTTTCTTCACAAACCAGCCGAACTTGACCATGGTATTACTGGAAGCATTTGTGCGTGCGTGCGTGCGTGTGTGTGTGTGTGTGTGTGTGTGTGTGTGTGTGTGTGTGTGTGTGTGTGTGTGTGTGTGTGCACGTATGACGTATTCGATTTGCGACTGTATGCGTAATAGATCCAGCAACAAATAATTACCTATAACCCTGATAATTAATTCGCAGTCAAAATATAAAAATGATTATTTATATTCAGCTTCTAGGATCGTCATCTGTAGGGTCTTCTACATCTACAGAGATGGTCCGAAAGTCACCGTACGGTGCGTAGCGGAGGGTACCCTGCACCACCACTAGTCATTTCCTCTTATGCTCCACTCGCAAACAGAGCGAGGGGAAAAACGACGATCTGTATGCCTCCACATGAGCCGCAATTTCTCGTATCTTACCTTCGTGGTCTCTATGCACGATGCATGTTGGCGGCTGTAGATCCGTTCGGCAGTCAGCTTCAAATGCCGGTTCTCTGAATTTTCTCTGTTCCTCGAAAAGAAGGTCGCCTTCCAGCCAGGGCTTCCCATTTGAGTTCCCGAAACGTCTACATAATATTTACATATTGTTAGAACCTACCGGTAACAAATCTAGCAGTCTGCCTCTGAATTGCTTCGATGTCTTCCTTCAACCCCACCTGGTATGGTCCCAAACACTTGAGCAATACTCAAAGAACAGGTCGCACTAGTGGCCTGTATGAGAACTCTATCCACATTTTCCTACAATTCTTCCAATAAACCGAAGTCGACCATTCGCCTTCCCTGTCACAGTCTTTACATGCTCGTTCCACCTCGTATTGCTTTGAATGTAATGCCGAGATATTTAAACGACTTGACTGTGTCAAGCAGGACACTGATAATACTGTATCCGAACATTACAGGTTTTTTCTTAATACTCACCCGGATTAACTTACATTTTTTCACATTTCGGGCTAGCTGCCATTCACCACACCAACTCGATATTTTGTTAAGTCGTTTTGTATCTTCCTACAGTTACTCAACTTCGACACCTTACCTTACACCACGGCATCATCAGCAAACAACAAACAGCTGCCCGCCCTGCTTGTCAAATCATTTCTGTAGATAGAAAACAACAGCGGTCCTATTACACTTCCCTGGGGCACTCCTGACGATACCCTTGTATCTGATGAACACTCTTCGTCGAGGACAACATACTGGGCTCTAGTATTTAAGAAGTCATCGAGCTACTCATATATCTGTGAATGTATTCCACACGCTCGTACATTCGTTAACAGCCTGCAATGGAGAACCGTATCAAATGCTTTCCGGAAATCTAGAAATATGGAATCTGCCTGTTGCCCTTCTTCCACTGTTCTCAGTATATTATGCGATAAAAGGGCAAACTGAGTTTCGCACTCTCTAAAAACATGCTGAATCGTGGACGTAAGCTTCTCAGTCTCAAGAAAGTTTATTATATCCGAACTGAGAATATGTTCAAGGATTCTGCAGCAAACAGAAGTAAGTGTATTGGTCTGTTACTTTGCGGGTCTTTTCTTTTACCCTTCTTATATACTGGAGTCATCTGCGCTTTTTACCAGTCACTTACGACTTTGTTGTGGGCGAGAGATTCACGAAATATGCAACATAGGCAAGATGTCAAAGCCGTAGAGTACTCCGTATAAAATCGAACTGAGATTCCATCCGGACCTTGTGAACTGTTTGCTTTCAAATCTTTCAGTTGTTTCTCTGCGCCAGGTATGCTTATTACTATGTCGTTCACACGGGAGTCTGGCCGATGGTCAAATGACGGTATGTTTACGCGATTCTCCTGTGTGACCGACCTCGTGAACGTGGAATTTAAAACTTTGGCTTTCGACAACTGCCACACCAGACTGGTCAACAGGGGAGTGAACGTAAACCCGCTTAGCGATTTTACCACAATTTTCTCGGTTTCTCTGCCAGATCTTTTGCTAAGATGTGCCGGTGGCAGTTGTTGTATGCTTCGCGCATGAATCTCACAGACACACGAATCTCTACTAACCTTCGTTGGTCATCATTTGTGCGTTCCCTTCTTAACAGAGAGTGCAACAGCCTCTTCTTTCTAAGTATCCTCCGAATTTAGTTATTAAACCATAGTGGGTCTTTTCCAGCCTTTATTCACTTACTAAGCACATAACTCTCCAGACCACATTGTACAATCTGCTTAAAATACAAGGTATTAGAGATAAAGTTTGTGAACTGCTTATAGATGTTGACTCTGAAATTATTGGTATATCTGAACACTTCTTAAATAAGGAGACAGTTCAGAGGCTTCCTTTACCAGGATACAGGTTGGCTGGCAGCTTTTCTAGGAGCTCTTTGCGGGGTGGGGGAGTAGCCATGTATGTGAAAAACGGCATCCCATTTGACTCAATTGATTTTCAAAGTACTGCGCTGAAAAGGTGTTTGAATGTTGTGCAGGTGTGGTTAAATTTAATGGAGCTAAACTTCTAACTGCTGTTATTTATATATCCCCAGACTCCGACTTCACAACATTTTTGCTAAAGCTAGAGGAGGTTCTTGGTTCAATTTATAGGAAATACAACAAATTAGTTATAGGTGGTGACTTCAACATTAATTGTATAAGTGATTGTGCAAGGTAAAGGATGCTGGTAGACCTCCTTAATTCGTATAATCTTATGTAAACCGTATTCTTTCCAACGAGAGTGCAAGGGAACAGTAGAACAACCATATACAACATTTTTGTTCATTCCTCATTACTTGAAGGGCATTCTGTTAGCGGAAAGGTGAATGGCCATTCAGATCATGAAGTTCAAATTTTAACTCTAAAAGATTTTTGTGCTGCAACATATGTTAAATATAGTTATCAACTGTTTAGGAAAGCTGATCCAGTTGCTGTAGACACCTTTGTAAACCTTATCAAGGAACAAGAGTGGCAAGATGTTTATAGCGCTCATACAGTAGATGATAAATATAATGCTTTTTTCAAGACTTTTCTCGTGCTCTTTCAAAGTTGCTTTCCGTTAGAACGTTCAAAACAGGGTACTAGCACAAACAGGCAGCCTGGGTGGCTGACTAGAGGGATAAGAATATCTTGTAGAACAAAGTGGCAATTATATGAAAACGTTAGAAACAGGCAAAATCTAAATGCAGCAGCCCATTAAAAACAGTATTGTAAGGTGCTTAAAAATGTTATTAGGAAGGCAAAAAGTATGTGGTATGCAGATAGAATAGCTAAGTCTCGGGATAAAATTAAAACCATATGGTCAGTCGTAAAGAAAGTGGGTGGTCTGCAGAGACAGGTCGAGGATATAGAATCAGTGCGTAGTGGGCATGTCCGTGTTACTGATAAGTCGCGTATATATACAATATTTAATAATCACTTTCTGAATATAGCAGGTGAACTAAATAGAAACCTAGTCCCAACAGGGAATCACATAGCGCTCTCAGAAAAAAGTGTTCCGAGACTGTTACCTGAAATGCTCCTCCATGATACTGACAAGAGGGAGATTGAGTTAATAATTAAATCACTAAAGACCAAGAACTCTCATGGATATGACGGGGTATATAGCAGAATACTGAAGTATTGTTCTATGTATGTTAGCCAAGTACTTAGCCATATCTGTAACTTTCTTAGGAGTAGTCGGTTTCCTGACCGATTAAAGTACTCGGTAGTGAAGCCACTTTATACAAAGGGAGACAGGGATAATGTTGACAATTTTAGACCTATTTCTATGCCATCGGTGTTTGCTAAAGTTATCGAGAAGGTTGTACATATAAGGTTACTGTAGCATTTAAATTAACATAATTTGCTGTCAAATGTACAGTTTGGTTTTAGAAACGGTTTAACAACTGAAAATGCTATATTCTCTTTTCTCTGTGAGGTTTTGGACGGATTAAATAAAAGGTTGCGAACGCTAGGTGTTTTCTTTGATTTAACCAAGGCTTTTGACTGTGTTGACCACAAAATATTACTGCAGAAGTCACATTACTGCAGAAGTTGGACCATTTATGGAGTAAGGGGAGTAGCTTAAAATTGGTTCGCCTCTTTACTTTAAGAACAGAAAGCAGAAGGTAATTCTACGCAATATTGAGAGTGGTTGTGATGTTCAGTCCCAATGGGGCACTGTTAAGTGGGGTGTTCCCCAAGGGTCGGTGCTGGGGCCACTGCTGTTTCTTATTTATATAAATGATATGCCTTCTAGTATTACAGGTGATTCAAAAATATTTCTGTTTGCTGATGACACCAGCTTGGTAGTGAAGGATATTGTGTGTAATATTGAAACAGTATCAAATAATGTAGTTCATGAAATAAGTTTATGGCTTGTGGAGAATAATTTTATGCTAAATCACAGTAAGACTCAGTTTTTACAGTTCCTAACTCACAATTCAACAAGAACCGATATTTTGATCAGACAGAATGGGCATATTATAAGCGAGACGGAACAGTTCAAGTTCCTAGGCGTTCGGATAGATAGTAAGCTGTTGTGGAAAGTCCACGTCCAGGATCTTGTTCAGAAACTAAATGCTGCTTTATTTACCATTAGAACAGTATCTGAAATATGTGACAGTTCAACACGAAAAGTAGTCTACTTCGCACATTTTCATACACTTATGTCATATGGTATTATTTTTTGGGGTAATTCTTCTGATTCAAAAAGGGTATTTTTGGCTCAAAAACGGGCTGTTCGAGCTATGTGTGGTGTAAGTTCTGAAATCTCTTGTCGACCCCTATTCAGTAGTCTGGAAATTCTGACATTGCTCTCACAGTATATATTTTCTTTAATGTCGTTTGTTGTTAGCAATATTAGCTTATTCCCAAGAGTTAGCTGCTTTCACTTAGTTAATACTAGGCAGAAATCAAATCTGCATGTGGAATGCACTTCCTTGACCCTTGTGCAGAAAGGAGTGCAGTATTCTGCTGTATCCATTTTGAATAAGCTACCACAAGTACTCAAAAATCTTAGCAGTAGCCCAAACTCTTTTAAGTCCAAACTGAAGAGCTCCCTCTTCGCTCACTCCTTCTATTCTGTCGAGGAGCTCCTGGAAGATATAAAAAATTAAGCAAATTCCAGTGGTACATTGTTGATTTTCTTTATTTAAACTTAAGACTTATCGCCTGAATATGTATTTTATATTTCATTTTATCTGTTTCTACTATCGTGTTATAATTCCATGTATTGACTCGTTCCATGACCATGGAGACTCCTCCTTAATTTGGTCCGACGGAACACTAAATAAATAAATAAAAATAAAATAAACTTTGCCTATAATTCTTCTACACCCATCTTACTGGAACTAAGCGATGCCAACTCACTGTGTAAGTGAGATCCTAATAACTGCTTATCTGCTCTGACTAGCAGAAACACTCTCCTAGCCTTCTTGACTGATTTATTAACTATGGTTATGATAGTTGCTCTAATGACATCATGATCGCTAATCGCCATTTCTATACTGACATTGTCGATAAGGTCCGGCCTATTGGTAGCTGCAATGTCTAAGATATTTCCATTGCGTTTGGGCTGCTGAGCTAGCTGCTCAAGAGTATTTTCATAAAATGTGTTCAAAATTACCTCTCATTACTGTCTGTATATACCCCAGCAATGAATCCATAGACATCCCAGCCTATACTTGTCAGGTTAAAGTCACCTTCAGCTAGTATTGCATGATCTGGCTATTTACGTGCTATTGACCGTAGACTTTCTTTGGATGACTCTAGTCCTGTCACAGGAGGTACCAGTAAAAACATCCATTAATTAACTTGGTTTCACCTACACTCGTTATACGCGATCCGATAACTTCATTGTCATGTTCAGGTTCGACCTCAATAGAGATAAAAAATTTCTGAACTGCAATGAACACTCCCCCTTCTATGGCCTCTAATCTCTCTTTAAATGACGCAGAGTTAGCAATTGTAATTCCTTGAGTTTCAAGTTATTGCTATATAAAATCATGACAGTTAGAAGAAGATGATACAATGAAGCGAGGGCACCTGAGGCAGGCCACCCTAGATAGATATAAATAAAGAGTATACACACGAAGTGTGGATTTCGTTACATCAAAGCGGGCCTGTGAATTACTAAGAAATGGTATGGAGTCACAGAAGTCAAAGAAACTGCGTTACCGTATCAACCATGGTACCTACGATACCTATCGTCTCCTAACAGTATACTGCTGCCGTTTGTAATCATTACTCGCAAACAAAATATTCTGATGAGCAGCTTGGACCGTGTGTGACCATCATCAATCTGATTTGTATTAGAATGTCAGTCATCAAAGGTTGATCGGCACTCTGCCACATCCCAGTAAACACCGCCATTTCTAGGAAGTCACCATACTCCCCTCCATATAATACAAGGAAGAGTTTCCTGCACTTTCCAATAAAATACGTTTGTCACTCTGTACCCAATAATCCAGAATGGGCCTCAAAGTCCGTCATCCGTGGAGAGTGGCATTCAAATTTTCAGAAGAGCGAGCTGTAGGTTTCGAGTAGTTCTCCGAAATAACTCAATCGAATGCAGGTGGTTTCCTTCGAAAATATCTTTTCCTTCAGAATCTTTCTACTTTTCTTACCAGTGTTTGAGAACTCTGGAAGTATCGTCTTACTTGCCTACGGCGTCTCCTGCAAATATTCCACTCCTGCGACCGCTCGACCGTCGACCAGCGTAAGGTAAACTTACGATACTACCTGGAGTTTACTGCAGCTTTCGCATCGAACTGCAGGCAGAACGCTGCCTCCGCTCATAAATGTACCGGCAGGTGTGCGATAAGCGCAACGGAAACACGTCGTGTCGAATAAAGGACGGTCGCCCAAGACTTTGCAGGTGTACAGAATGAATAAAGACCCTTCTGGTGGACCGTTTCTGTTTTACGACATCGTGCGTCGTAGGCCTAACGAAGATTACTTTCAAATGAAGAACAAGTCAGCGGTCTCCGTTCGATGGCGTTTAAAGTGGTCCTTTATTGGCTATTATGTTGTGCTGATCTTTAAATCTGTGGATATTGGGCACTGTTCACTATTAAAAATATGATACATTGTACAGTAGGACATTTCGCAGACATTTTCACTGTTAACAGCACAGCGAATACAGGAGAGAAAATAGTACATCTGTTGCAGTCTGAAGTGTATCTTTCTCTCTCTCTCTCTCTCTCTCTCTCTCTCTCTCTCTCTCTCTCTCTCTCTCTTTTTTTTTTTTTTTTTTGCCGGCTTGTACAGTGTAGCTACAGGGTGACAAGTGTAGTACTATATGAAATAAACTCATTATACCTTCTGAACGGTTTGCTTTAGGACGTTCAAACTGCACTGTTGGCAGCAGGACACGATGGGAATTAGTATGCGCAAGGCCACGCCCCGTGTTGTTGTCGGCCATTTGCACGCGAAAATGCCACAGCACAGCGTGACTGAGCGTATAGCACTTGTGAAGGCCTACTATGTGAGCAATAACAGCCCAATTGCGGCTTAGAGGAAGTTTACGAGCGAGTTCAAGCTCAAGATGTTTAGTTTTAGGGCGCTTAACTGCGCGGTCATCAGACCCCGTACAAAGTCCCAATTTTTACACAGTACAGTTTTTAACACAGTCAGATCTAACAACTGTCACGAATGATGATGATGATGAAAGGATGAGGATCCAGAGGCAGCAAAACTATCCACTTTTTTTTTCTTTGTTCGTCACTTGATCGTATTTGTTTTTCAAAGATCTCTCGTTTCTTCGTGTTCTGAATCGCATAATCGAAAATGGAGTTCACATGCCTGTTCTTCTGAGAAAGTTCGCGTATGTATCATAATAATTATTCAGGCGTAGTAGATCGTGATGTTGTTCGAAGATGTACGTCCAGAAATCTCCTTCGCTCCTTTCTTTACTTGACAGCAGGTAAAATATCGCGTGTCCCTTTAACCAGTTGACGGCATTTTTCTTCCAGGTGGAGTATAGTTCTTCTTCCGAGTATAAAAGGCACGTTGGCGTTACAAATACGGAGGTTTTCTCTGCATAGTTGCTAATTTTTTTCGGATTGACAACCATATATTATTTGCATTTCCATAGACAAATAGATGTTCATCTGGGTCAATCAGGTTGCAAGTGGTACATAAACGGGAATCAGCCAGATGAATGGAATGTAGTCTGGAGTTCGTTGGAAATTTCCTATTCACAACATAGTACCACAATGACCGCACTTTTGTTGGTAAATTCGGGTGGTGTATGTTCCTCCAAATGTCATGCCAAGAGTGACCGACGTATTTTTGTTCTAGACCAGGAGGCGCGGACAAGTTCAAGCTGAAGACAACATCTCCAAGTGCGCTAACAATCAAGAATTTCTTTCGCAAGTTTGTTCGTGATGATAGTCTTAGCAATGTCGGTCGTCCAAAAAGGGCGAAAACTCCTGAAAACATCGAGAAGTCACGCGTTGTATTTCAAACCAGCCCTAGGAAAACGATCAGACGGCACTGCGACAAACTGTTGTTGAAGACGTGCATCTCTTCCCACACGAAATTCACACCCATCGGCCATTAACTCCCAGGGACACGGATCAGCAGTTGTGCTTCGCCAACACCATTCTCCACAGATCTGACGAACAGGATTGTGATGTGAATATGGTTTGGTTTAGCAATGAAGCCCACTGTCATTTACATGGGTTCGTCTATAAGCAAAATTGGCGCATTTGGGAGACTGAGAATCCGCATTTCGCGAGCGAGAATCCTCTCCAGCTTCAATGGGTGGCTGTGTGGTGTGCAATGTACAGTCACGGAAAAATCGGTGCGATATTCCTTCACGACACGGTGACTACCGAACGGTAAGTGAAGGTTTTGGAAGATAATTTCATCCCCATTATCCAAAGTAACCCAGATTTCGACAAGATGTGGTTCATGCAAGACGGAGTTCGACCCCATGGAAACAGGAGAATGTCTGATGTTCTTAGGAAGCACTTTGGGACCGCATTCTGGCTGTGGGTACCCAGAGGCCACTGGAAGGGGGCTCGGTTGGCCACCATATTCTACGGATCTGAATACGTGAGGCTATTTTAAGGACAAGGTGTACAGCGATAGCCGGCCGCGGTGGCAGAGCGGTTCTAGGCGCTTCAGTCCGGAACCGCGCGACTGTTACGGTGGCAGGTTCGAATCCTGCGTCGGGCATGGATATGTGTGATGTTGTTAGGTTAGTTAAGTTTAAGTAGTTTTAAGAGCTAGGGGACTGATGACCTCAGATGCTAAGTCCCACAGTGCTCAGAGCCATTTGAACCATTTCTTTGTGTCATGCAGAATTTCGCTATTCGTCTGCGCCACATCATCGCCAATGATGGCAGGCGTATCTAACATGTCATAATGTAAATCCGAATATCTGTAGTGACGTTTACATGTTGAATAAAGTGTGCGCACGCCGTAGTTTTCTTCATGTAGCTCAATAATTGTCACCCTGTATCCGCACAATTCGTTCCTCTGTTATGTCTTCCAGTCAAAATAATGAAAAAATCGTTCTAACTACGTTGACGTCTGTTGTGAAATTTTTCTCTGTTCACTTTTTCGTCTTTCCACAAACTAAATCCTCGTGTGACACACTATAAATGCTCTTATGTTTAAATTAAGTAATGGCGACCGAAGACTTCTGGCGTAAGACTGCAACGGTAGAGGGCTGAAGTGCAGATAGAGTTTCAGGGCATTCTCTTGCCCTCGGGATAGGAAACAGCCTGTAAGAAGCAGAAGAATTAGCAATAATCAACGGCATGAGGATGCTGAGGGAAATGGAAACCACTGCATTAAAGACACGTAACGTGTATCCTCAGGACACGTGGCCGGCAATTATAGAAGTGTCATGATTATCTCTCCACTGGTAAAAGATTCCGGACTAGTTTCCCATTCGGATTCTGGAAGGGGACTGCCAAGATGAAGGTAGCCATGAGAAAAGTTTGTACAGGGCAGTGTTCAGCGAGTCGGGGCGTTGTATTTCAGAAGTTTGAACGTGGCAGTGAAACTAGAAAATCTGGAAAGGGAAATGCTACGGATAAATGTAGATGTAGTGGGAGTCAGTAAATGGAATGGATAGAAGACAAGGATTTTTGGTCAGGGCAGAGAGTGAATTATTATAAACAGTTTAGAGATAGGGTTGTTCTCACCAGAACCTACAGAAAACCAGCACCGACAATAATAGTTCAAGTATACATTACGACGTAGCAAGCGGAAGATGAAGAGAGAGAGGGAGAAAGTACATGGAAAGGATAATTCACTACTTATAGGGAGACGAAAAACTAATAGTCGTGGGAGGATGGAATTCGATTGAAGAGGAAGGAGCAGAGGAAAGGGTTACAGGAGAATATGAGCTCGATAGCAGGAATGAAAGAGGAGGAAACCTAATTGAGCCCTGAAATGAATTACAGATGGTAACCTGGACTTCATATCTTATCTAGCCAAAAAGGATTCCTTTTAGCGTCTCGTACAGTGCAGTTTCTATGGGACGCAGCCCGTGCTCTCCTACACTCCCGCTGCTTGGTCACTGTTCTGTACCTGCGAGACGGCTTTCAGCTCCAAGCAAGTTTACGTTTACGACACTCCGGTCGTCCTAATTTAACTTCCCTGTCATTAGACAGATGAAGAAAGCCCCTCAGACTGCAGAAAATGATAGGTCTCCCACACTCTATGAAGAGGAAAGGAGAAGGAGAAGTAATTAGCACTGCATTCATTGGCAGTAATAAGTATTGGTGCAGTTTTATTGGTGTAGTTTTCATGCAGCGTTGAAGAACTGGCAATCCTGACTACCGAGACCTGCATATTATATTATAAAAATAGGTTATATGACAGTTTGGGCATAAACTGACACATATCTCAATGATTTCGTTACTCGGTGAGTAAAAAATAAGGAACGGACTTCACTACATTTCGATACACATTCGTTTCGTCAACTAGTGTGCATTACCATGCCCCATACGAAATTCTAACGATTTGGCAAACATCACGGACTGTCTGCCTTCTGTTCTTTAGGATCAGTTCACGTGCTTCCGCAATCATTTCTGCAGAACATGAAAACTGTCGACCGGACTCTTTGTTATTCTCTATAGATTTCAAGCCGTCTTTAAACCGCTTAAAACACTCAAATAATCTTACTTGGCTCAAGTTTGCTCAACAAAAGCCTCCCTTATCATGAGGTGAGTTTCAGCTGCAGTTGGGGGTGACCGAAACAAAACTTAATATAGATCGTTCTACATCTACATTTACATAGACATCCGCAAGCCACTACTTTTCATTTCCCCTCCTGCTCCACTCGCAAATAGAGCGAGAGAATAACGACTCCGTAAGAGCCCCAATGTCTCGTATCTTATCTACGTGCTCCTTACGCTCAAAATATGTTGGCTGCAGTAGAATCGCTAGGCAGTCAGCTTAAAATGCCGGTTCTCTATATTTTCTTAATAGTGTTTCCCGAAAAGCACACCGCCTTTCCTCCAGGGATCCTATTTGAGCTCCCCAATCATCTCCGTAACATTTACGTTTTGTTCGAACCTAACGGTAACAAATCTAGCAGCCCTCCTGTGAATTGCTTCTATGTCTTCCTTCAATACGACGTGATATGGATCCCAAAGACTCGAGCAGTATCCAAGAATACGTCGCACCAGCGTCCTGTATGCGATCTTCTCTATAGGTGGACCACTTGCCTTCCCTATCATTGTTTTCACATCCTCGTTCCACATTATATCGCTTTGCAACGTACCGCCCAGGTATTTAAACCACTTGATTGAGTCAAGTTAGACACTGGTAAAACTGTATCCGAATATTATAGGTTTGTTCTTCCTACTCACCCGTATTAAGCCAGCCGGAGTGGCCGCGCAGTTCTAGGCGCTGCAGTCTGGAGCCGAGCGACCACTATGGTCGCAGGTTCGAATCCTGCTTCGGACATGGATGTTTGCGATGTCCTTAGGTTAGTTAGGTTTAATTAGTTCTAGATTCTAGGCGACTGATGACCTCAGAAGTTAAGTCGCATAGTGCTCAGAGCCATTTGAACCATTTGAACCATCCGTATTAACTTACGTTTTTCCACATTTAGGGCTAACTGCCATTCATCACGCCAACCGGAATTTTTGTCTAAGTCGTCTTGTATCCTTCTACAGTCACTCAACTTCGAAACTTTACCGTACACCACGGCATCATCAGCAAACACCGCAGACTGCTCCCCAACCTGTCCGCCAAATCATTAATGTATACAGAGAACAAGTCACCCATTTAGAAATCCGCAGCCACAGTAGAACATGGTGTGAAGAAATCATCAACAACGTCCACACCGATGCACTCACAGTGACGTCAAGAGCCAGACTGCCAGCTGAAGAATGTGCCTAGTGGAGGTAGTTTGTTCTACTGTGATCTGGGCACAGTTTTCAAACTGTCGGAAATTGTTGGTATCATCTTGTAGTTTATTATGAATTATAAGAAGTTTATTGTGAACCATAAGATATTTATTATGAAATGTAACAAGTTTACATGCACATATTTGGTGTGGATGACTACGGCAACAACACAAGCTGGTCACGTTTCTACTTCCTGCATTATCGTGAATGGTTATCTCGCGTATCATGTTTAACAGAAAGAAATATTATGCAAAATGCTCTACTGTGAGAAGCCTACAAATATTGCGAAATTTCTTAAGAAGCCTATGATCTAACCATTGTTCCACATTTCCATGCGTATACTGAACGGGCATTTCAAGACTAAAAAAATTCTTTTCCGTTGAAAGGGACCACGTAGTAGTATTTTAATACATTAGTGATATTCTTTATTTATTTATTTTTATTCAAGTGAACCCCTGTGCCTGTTATACAGGGTGAGTCACCTAACATTACCGCTGGATATATTTCGTAAACCACATCAAATACTGGCGAATCGATTCCACAGGCCGAACGTGAGGAGAGGGGCTAGTGTAACTGGTTAATACAAACCATAAAAAAATTGCACGGAAGTATGTTTTTTAACACAAACCTACGTTTTTTTTTAAATGGAACCCCGTTAGTTTTGTTAGCACATCTGAACATATAAACAAATACGTAATCAGTGCCGTTTGTTGCAATGTAAAATGTTAATTACATCCGAAGATATTGTAACCTAAAGTTTACGCTTGTGTACCACTCCTCCGTTGTTCGATCATGTGTATCGGAGAGCACCGAATTACGTAGGGATCCAAAAGGAACGGTGATAGACCTTAGGTACAGAAGAGACTGGAATAGCACATTACGTCCACATGCTAACACCTTTTTATTGGTCTTTTTCACTGACGCACATGTACATTACCATGAGGGGTGGTTTCCGTTTTCAGTTACGGAGTGAAATAGAGTGTGTCCCGACATGTCAGGCCAATAGATGTTCAATGTGGTGGCCATCATTTGCTGCACACAATTGCGATCTCTGGCGCAATGAATGTCTTACACGCCGCAGTACATCTGGTGTAATGTTGCCGCAGGCTGCCACAATAAGTTGTTTCGTATCCTCTGGTGTTGTAGGCACATCACGGTACACATTCTCCTTTAATGTACTCCACAGAAAGAAGTCCAGAGGTGTAAGGTCAGGAGAACGGGCTGGTCAATTTAAGCGTCCTCCACGTCCTACGAAACGCCCGGCGAACGTCCTGTCAAGGGTCAGCCTAGAATTAATTGCGGAATGTGTAGGTGCACAATCATGCTGATACCACATACGTCGACGCGTTTCCAGTGGTACATTTTCGAGCAACGTTGGCAGATCATTCTGAAGAAACGCGATGTATGTTGCAGCTGTTTGGGCCCCTGCAATGAAGTGAGGACCAATCAGGTGGTCGCCAATGATTCCGCACCATACATTTACAGTCGCTCTACCTGTCTGAGCCAGCGAGGATTGTCCACGGACCAGTAATGCATGTTCCGTAGATTCACTGCCCCGTGGTTTGTGAAACCCGCTTCATCGGCAAACAGGTAGAAATGCAACCTGCCAGTATTTAATATTGATAAACGCAAAAAATTAAAAATGGGAAACTGAAAGTAAATCCACTTTCTTATTTATATGTGGAACACGAATGCTCATTGTCCAGATCTATAGTGGTTCGAATAATGCAGGAAACGCAGCATTTCTTCCAACAAAAATTATTTTTTTTATGAATAATGAAATCTAAGAAAGGAGCTCCTCTTTTTTTGTCATACTTGTCCAACACTTAGCTGAGGCTTAGAGATGTTTAAGAAACGAGGGACCTATAAAGATGCTAACAACGTCTCTCGATTGGCAAAAACATGATTTTGAATAGCCTCTTAAGTACGTCGCTGATGCAGCTTCCTGTCTCGAACCATCAATGTCCGAAGATGATCTGCTGGATTTATATCCGAGTCTGCCTTCCGCCAATTTTTTTGTTGTTTTTTAAGTGTAGACCTTGCTTCCAGGGGAGGGGGGGAGATGGAGTGTGAAATCGATGATATTAATAACTTCTTCTGAATAAAGGGATCGAATGGCTGGCCCAATATATCTTTATAAAAAGTGAGTGTATTACGCAGTCCCGAACGAAACTCCAACCAACCTCCCAAAAGTAAGCACCAGTAGTAAACTGCTCACTCATCCACTAGCTGACTGATATATGAATATGTCACAGCCTGATATTAAACTAGACATGCGTCTGCCGCGGACCACGCAGCGAGTAAATACCGCGACCTATTTTATCTCGATGGCCAGCAACGCAGAAGAGGCCGAAAGTTATGAATACAAATAATGTGAGCCAGAATAAATACTAATTAAGGAAATATCCTTTTTGTGCAACAGGCTTGGTTATTTTATTCACGCGTAGTAGTGAGTGCTATCGAAAGAGGATCTGTAGTAGCTTCCATGTTTATAGAGCTCTAGAAAGTTGATACCGCCAACATAAGCGGCTTCTACTCACATTTCGTATCTACGGAGTACTATCTTAGCTGTGCAAACAGATTCGCGATTTCTTCGCAGTAATTGACGGGAGATGGCTCAGTGAAGCCGAAACGTGGAGTTCCCCAAGGAAACGCTATAGGCATTCTGCTGTTCTTAATTTATATGAACTATTTAGGATACACTCTGATAATACCTTGTAGCGTGGAGTTTATTGGGTGAACAGCTGTGAGTCTCCGTCATCTCTCTTCTTAAGAGTCTGAATTAACACAATTGTCGAAAGATGGAGGAAATGACCTTTGGAGATGTACTAACTATTAATGTACCCTAGAAGATCCTCTGTCTCAGGCATCGGACTTCGTTTCTTACAACGGATGATTCGTCGCTCAGTAAAGAATTGATTAAAGGGGTAACAGGAATGCTACAGACCAATGAAAGTCAGTGTAGTTTGGCAATGCATCTATTTAGATATGGACACGTAAATGAGAGGTACCCTGTTACTTGTTTCATAGCGTATGACTCACAATGAAGCAGACGCTAGACGTGGAATGGATTTGCTGTAGAACAAGTCAAAAGAACAAAAGTTCAAACAAACAATAATGTCTTCAGCATTAGGACCAATCTCTAGAGCGAGCAGAAAACGTATTAATATGACTCACTATCAGAAATGGAGCTACCCATGGGTCAAGAACGCACTCATAGTTACAGGCGTCGGACAGTAGAGCTTACCACGCTACATGTCGATTTGAAACGCCGCTAGTATCTCACGGTGCAAACTTATCGAGAGCACAGACGCGAACATCGTAGCTGCAGCGTGTTCCGCAATTCTAAACATCACCAGCAATTCAAGGACGGTTATAACATGGTTTCTCCGAAGGGAATGGAAGACAACACTTGCCACACAATGCCGGTAACTTATGCACGATGAAAGTCGCGATGTCGACGCCTTTAGTAACTGCAGCGAAATGGGCTGGAGAGCTGCTCTGCCGGCCGCTCTGACCGAGCGGTTCTAGGCGCTTCAGTCCGGAACCACGCTGCTGCTACGGTCACAGGTTCGAATCCTGCCTCGGACTTGGATGGGTGTGATGTCCTTAGGTTAGTTAGGTTTAAGTAGTTCTAAGTCTCGGGGACTGATGACCTAAGATGTTAAGTCCCATAGTGCTTAGAGCCATTTGAACAATTTAGAGCTGCTCTCGAGACTATTTAAAGATTCGGTCGACGAACTACTGCGATATACAAAAAGGTCCTTCTAGGCAACCTAACAGCAATTGAAGGTTAACCGTTCCTGCTGTTCTGGCCGACTGGAGCGGCCGAATTCTTGCCTTCAAGAAGGATGGTCCGAACTGGCGCGAATTACCAGAATACGGTAACCGTACGTCTCCCCCAGTGCGTGGTTTCAAGGGCGACTCGAAATAACGGCCCAGGAAACCTAGCTAGATTTCGCCATCTTGGTCGCTTTTATGCATTACATAAACGAAAAAAGCCAAAATTATCCTGCCCCCTCCAGCAGATGATCCTCTACGTAGTAAATACCTCGGTAGTGTCTGCGATACCGGGAAAATTAGTTTAGAAGTACTAACTGAGTAATTAAGATAGACAGCGTGTTAATTAATTAACCGACCGGTCTGTATTTGGTATGAGCTAACTAGGAATTTTATTGGGAGTTCGAACATGTGATCAGAATTAAATGATTAATTTTATTACTCCATTCCTTTGCCGTGTTGACTGGTGTGGACAGATGCTGTGCTCTCACCAAGAGCGCTATGCGCTTCACAAAGTCATTGCGTTACGGCCTCATAGATTATTTGCAGTGAAGTCGTCTTTTATCGATCGTCTAGCAAAGTCAGCAGTACTCTAACATGAAGACGTTGGCACACGAGAGTAATTCGAGACGGGCCGCATCAGATGAGTCAGAAGAATGATGATTGAAAAAGAAGAGAGTTGGCCGAAAATCGAACGAATTACCGAAAGATTGAGTCAACTAGCCGGCCGCAGTGGTCTTGCGGTTCTAGGCGCTTCAGTCCGGAACCGCGCGACCGCTACGGTCGCAGGTTCGAATCCTGCCTCGGGCATGGATGTGTGTGATGTCCTTAGGTTAGTTAGGTTTAAGTAGTTCTAAGTTCTAGGGGACTGATGACCACAGCAGTTAAGTCCCATAGTACTCAGAGCCATTCGAACGATTTTTGAGTCAACTATCTGCATAGTGTGGAAAGTGCCGACTGACAATGAACAATAGTAAGTACCACATGCTCTACATGAATACTAAAAGAATTCGTTAAATTTCAATTACACGATTAATGACACGAATTTAAAGGATTCGATGCAACTTAGCACCCAAGGGTTAAAATTACGTACAAATAAAATTGGGACCACGACACAGAAAATCTGCTGATGAAGCAATGAAAGGCTGCTCTTTATTAGCACAGTAGTAGCAACAAATCTGCTATAGGGACTGACTACACTATGCATGTACGTTCTATTTTGGAGTATATCTGAGCCGTTATGGGATCGTTACCTGATCAGATTAACGGGGGACAACGAAAAGTTCAATAAAGGGCAGCTCGTTTTGCAGTAACGCGAAAGAGCGGAGACATTGTCATGGATATGATAAGCTAGTAGAGGTGCCATCACTAAAACAAAGACGATTGTTTTGTTGCGTCGAGATCTTTTTACGGAATTTCAATCATCAGCTTGCTGCTGCGAATGTCACAACATTTTATTGTCTCCTTCCTACACAAGAAGAAATGGTCATCGTGATGAAATAAGAGAAATCCCAGCTCGTACGCAAAGCCTTAGCTGTTCATTAACCCCGCTTCCCATTCGACAGTGGGGCGGTGGGGAAGTAGTCCGAAAATGGTTCTGTGAGTCTTCTGCTAAGCACTTCAGTGTGAATTGCAGAGTAATTATGTAGATGCTGATGCAGATAAACGAAAAACAGGAAAGTGTTACACAAGAATACACCAACAAATTTCAGGTCCAGAGAACAAAGTAACACCTCTGCATTCGAGATTCGGCGTAAATTTGGCTTCAGTATCGAGACACGAACTGATATTTTTTTTCTGCTCGGGCATCACAATCGCGATAAATTAGACACCATTTTCAAGGAGAATGTGTCTTTAGCACTACTGATCAGTTTCGAGCTGTAAGTTCGGCTTCAGCTGTATGGGCTAGAAATAACTGGGTGTCTGTTTCCGGAATGTCTAAAAAGTTTACGGTGTGTGACTTCATATGCAGTCATCAGGTGTATGTGGCCACGTTTGTTTGAGAACTTGGAGCCGTGTAGTGTAAACATAAAGTATTGCGCCGTATAGCCTGGCCGAATGAAATACAAAATACTCGATTTCTGGTAACGGGTTTATGGCCTTCCCCAAGCGACGTGATAGCTGCTATCCCTATTCTTGCGCCGCGCGGGATTAGCGAAGCGGTCTAAATGCGCTGCAGCCATGGACTGTGCGGCTGATCCCGTCGGAGGTTCGAGTCCTCCCTCGGGCATGGGTGTGTGTGTTTGTCCTTAGGATAATTGAGGTTAAGTAGTGTGTAAGCTTAGGGACTGATGACCTTAGCAGTTAACTGCCATAAGATTTCACACACATTTGAACACCTATTCTTGCGACTGCCGAAGACGAACTGTGTGAAGCGCACGTTATGAGTAGTATCACCACCATTTCATCACAGATTTAAGTCACAGCCTAGTTAAGAAAACAAGACTGAACGAAGCCAAAATAAGCGGAAGGGCAGAAATGGGAGACGCACTCAACGCGCTAAAAGTAAAATTTTGCCAACCGATCTGACTATAAACGCTAAAAAGTTTTGATCTTACGTAAAGTCAGTAAGCGGATCGAAATAATATATTCAGCCGGTTAGTTACCACACTGGCACTGAAAAGGAAGACAGAGAAAGCCGAAATACTAAGTACGGTCATCCGAAATTCTTTCACCGCACGAATGCATAAATGACAGTTACTGGGATAAGAGATCACGTAATAAATACCATTTAAAATTGTCAATAGTCAAAAGGCATCTAGAGCTGATGAGACATCTGTGAGGTTCTACACAATTGTGCTAAGGAACTCGCTCCCCTTTTGTTGAAGATTGTCGTATATCGCTGGAGCTGCTATGGATACCTAGATGGAAAAAAATTGCTGGTCATTTCTGATTTCAGAAAGGGTCATATGACATGTGTACATAATTATTCACCTATATCGTTGTCGTGCTTTATGCTCAGTTATTTCATGGTTTGGGAAAAAGGTAATTTTCTCTATAAAAATGATCATGGGGTTTGCGAAACTCGATTCACTCTGTTCGTCCACGAAATATAGGGCGTCACAGACGATGGCACCCCTGTTGTTGATGCCATGTTCCTTGGTTTCAGGAAAGCTATTGATGCAGCTTCACACTATCGTTTAGTGAAGAAAATACAAGTTTAGCGGGTATCAGACGAGGACGAGATTTGTGATTGGATTGAGGACTTCCTTGTAGACAGAATTCAACGTGTCGCTCTTAATGCAACAAAATAGTTGGATGCAGAGATAATTTGGGGAGTAGGCGTACCTCAAGAAAGTGTGAAAGAACCATTACTAGATAACGTCCGAGGCACCATTACGCTGTTCGCAGATGACACAGTTGTTTATAAAGCTGCGTTCAAGTGCCGCCGACAATGGTCATCAGACGCCGTCGCCAGATGTAGTCCGATGACATCGCCCTACAGCTTGGTCACGGTCAGTTTTTGGCGGGGTCGAAGAGGTTAGGTCTGAATCTGTCCTATGTATAAAGTAGGTTAGGTTTTAATCTCCAAGGGCGAGATTCGTACCACAACGCCTCTGTGCTTGGAGACGAATGTTACAAAGCGGCTTTTGCTATTAAAAAGATGACGAATGCATGGGAATAAGCAACATCTGCCTCGAAAAGAACGTGGTGACTACTGTACAGTGTCCTCAGTTAATGGAATTACCCGACAAGTTTAACGAATACACGAGATGGAGGGAGAAACGAACTGTTACATACTAGAGATGATTCGTAGTGACCTTGAAAAGCACAAACACTTTTTTTGCTAAATCTATTTGCAAACAATTAACCTCCAATGACTGTTTTTCAGCATACGTGTGGAAGACAAACCTGAAGTTTAGAATAAGATATTCTGAACACCTTTCTCACTGAAAAGTGGAAACGCATACATCACATTTCTAAACCACCTCATTTTGCAGAATCACGGTCCTAATGGCACAAAAACGCTAGTAACAATTAATAATAATCTTCAGACAGCTAATTTCCACCTAAAGCAATCAAAAAAAGATCCATTACAATAACTATAAGCATAAGAGTCGCCGTCCTTCTCACTCGAACAAATTACTTTTCGAGGTTATAATTTGTGCCAAAAATTTCCGATAAAGATTTTGCCTACCTGTGTTTTCCAATAAAACTGTCATATCGGTCCGTAGATTCCGAACTAGAGCCAGATTATGATATTTTCCATACTGAGGATACCACAATCTTCATCTTCGCCTAAACTAATCAATCGCTCAAAGACCATGTCTCATGTTGTGTCGGTCAGTATGACGAAGAAAGCAAACTGATCTGAATAGCATTCCTTGTCGTCCGAAGACTGTATATTCGGGCGATGAAATCAGTTATATCGTGTAACACGACAGCTTGTTGTAAAGGGAAGAGACACTTTATTCAGTCGCAAACAGGCGACTGCGGAAGCACAGGCGGCGGCTAAAATCGGGTCATATTCGTGTTGACAGCTGAAATCAGCTTGACAGGAGCACGTGGAGGGCCAGTTTCACATTATGCTCCACACATGAGAACGTGTCTGAATTTCCACTGGCCGCTAAGGTGACCCCGTGACCGGAAAAACCCGTCCGCCGGGCAGCACAATGGCTTGTCATTTCTCATGGGCGCTTTTCGCGTCCAGTGCAAGATTTAAGCTTACCCCAAAAACAATAAATATTGAACCATGTGTGTCACTGAAGAGCCAGTAGGCGCATTTGAAGTGGAAAAGATGGACGATTACGCGTACACAGAAGCGCCTTCGATATCCGCATTAGTTTATAACTTATTGTAAGTTAAAGGTTACAAATTATTCCTAAACTCTAAAAGCGAATATGTCGGCAACGCATTATGCGACTTCTACAAACGAGGTGTCTACGGATATATCTTGTTGAACCGTATCGGACTTGACAGTAGATTTACTGTTATTAACGCATATTTAAAGGAGAGGCCGGAAAGTAGATTTCACGCAATTAAAAACAGTTTTTCTTACTAAATAAATAAAGAAACATTAAAAGTGTAAACTTTACACACATTGAAAATAATTTAATGTATAATTAATTTTTTTGTTAATATTTGCATTTATAAATTCGAAAATAGTGTGAAACCATAGAAATTATAGTTTATAAAAAAAAAAACGGCAGATAAAAGAAACTGATAACAGCATAGTATTTCTTGCAAAATTTCCGTTTGAACTTATGTATCACATGTTTAAAACTAAGAATTTCAGCAAGTTTCATGTTCAGTAGTTTAACTGACTCCAGTGGTGCTTGACCGAGGTTTTCTCCGTAACAGCTGCAATTTGGATGGGGAGTCGATGTTTCGGACGGCGTTGGAAGCGTTTCCGACAATTAATCGTGGTTTATTCAACCATCTCCAAGGTTATAAGAAACTCGGTCAGGCTCTGAAGTTATTGTGAACTGTGACTCTCGATTTGTCTATGTTCGTACTGGAAATAGAAATTTGTGAAAGTTAAAAAAATATGTGATTTTTTGAATAGCAAATCCTGCCCTGCATTTGTATTGAATACTTTTGTGGAACATTTGGGACATTGCGATGAATGAGAGTTGGCGTCCCATAGACGAAACGTAGTCAAACTTGTTAAGTCCAAACACATTTCCTGGCCGGCCGCTGTGGCCGAGCTGTTCAAGACGCTTCAGTCTGGAACCGCAAGACCGCTACGGTCGCATGTTCGAATCCTGCCTCGAGCATGGATGTGTGTGATGTCCTTAGGTTAGTTAGGTTTAAGTAGTTCTACGTTCTACGTGACTGATGACCTTAGAAGTTAAGTCCCATAGTGGTCACAGCCATTTGAACCATTTTTGAACACATTTCCGGGGGGCGGGGGGGCCATTGAAGTGTTTGTGCTGCGTAATGTGTGGGTAAATCTTTTCGTACAGTAGCTTGTGGGGACTCCAAGTCGATTCAGAAATTGTGAACAGTTTAGAACTTTGATTTTCGGTGAGTTGTTGAGAGAGATTGTATTTTGTTTCGCCATCCACACCATATGCACATTCCCATACAGCTTGTATGGTCACAGTTGTGACCACGCACGTAATGACCTACTGATTTGAAAAGATCGGCCGTCTTCAGCAGATGTCGGTCGTACGCGGGACCCACCGATATCGGTGCCACTGTGACCGCAGCCTAAGAAGGTAGCAAAGCCAGAAGACGGCACTGAACTGCAGGGTGACCTGCGGAGGAAGGACGATTTGTAGGCGAACTGACACGTGACTTTGAAAGTAAATAAATGTAGCGTATTGCGCATTAATAAATGAAGAAATCCACTACTATACGATTACACTATTGGGGACAAATCAACGGAAAGTGTAATAACCGAAAATATCTATACTAAATGATAAGGGGGCGCGAGGAGAGGGAGGAGGGTGAGAAATGTAAGTGCATCTGCCAGGGATAAATTTATTTGCCAGGAATATTGCGCAAGATTTTATTGATAACTGTTTAACACACAGTTGCAAAAATTTTCAGTCAAAAGATCAACAGCTTTACCTTTTCAAAATTACTAAAGCAAATTACAAAATGATACCAGGAAACGCAGAATGTGCATTAAGAAATAGAATTTAATCAAAAGACCAACTTTTCAAATTCCTGAAGAATATTCCAAAATGATAACAGGAAATGCAGAAGCCGTTTTAACACTTATTCACACATTCCTTCATTCAAAAGATCATAAGGAAATCTGTTTAAAATCAGTGAAGAAAATTCAAAAACTGGATAACAGAATTCGCATAAGGTGACCAGGAACCAGAAGACTGCGCAGTTTACACTGAAGCGCCAAAGAAACTGGAATCGTCACGCATATTAAAATACAGAGGTATCTAAACAGTCAGAATACGGCACTGCAGTAGGCAACGCCTATATAAGACGACAAGTGTCTGGAGCAGTTGTTAGATCGGTTACTGCTGCTGCAGTGGCAGATTATCAAGATTTCAGTGAGTTTGAACGTGCTATTATAGTCGGCGCACGAGCTATGAGACACAGTATCTCCGAGGTAGCGACCAAGTGGGGATTTTCCCGTACGATCATCTCACGAGTTTAACGTGGATGTCGTGGAATCGGGTAAAATATCAAATCTCCGACATCGCTGGTGTGGAAAAAGATCCTGCAAGAACGGGTACAACAACGAAAAATGGTTCAAATGGTTCTGAGCACTATGGGACTTAACATCTGTGGTCACCAGTCCCCTATAACTTAGAACTACTTAAACATAACTAACCTAAGGACATCACACACATCCATGCCCGAGGCAGGATTCGAACCTGCGACCGTAGCAGTCGGGAGGTTCCGGACTGCGCGCCTAGAACCGCTAGACCACCGCGGCCGGCGGTCCAACAACGGCTGGAGAGAATCGTTCAACGTATGCTCATGTGAGAGCATGTGAACCATTCAGCGAAACATCATCGATATGCGCTTTGGGAGCCGAAGGCCCTTTCGTGTACCCTTGATGGTAGCACGACACAAAGCTTTATGCCTCGCCTGGTCTCGTCAACAGCGAAATTGGACTGTTTATGACTAGAAACATGTTGCTTGGTCGGACGAGTCTCTTTTCAAATTGTATCTAGCGGATGGACGTGTACGGGTATGGAGACAAACTCGTGAATCCGTGGACGCTGTATGTCAGCAGGGGACTATTCGAGCTGGTGGAGGCTCTGTAATGGTTTGGGGAGGGTGCAGCTGGAATCGTATGGGACCTCTGATAGTCTACACACGACTCTGACGAGTGACACGTAGGCAAGTATTCTTTCTGACCACCACATCCATTAATGTCAATTGTGCAGTCCGACGTACTTGGGCAATTCCAGCAGCACAATGTGACACCCCCCACGACCAGAATTGCTACAGAGTGGCTCCAGGAGCAGTCTTACGCTGGCCTCCAACTCCCCAGACATGAACATTATTGAACATATTTGGGATGCATTGCAGCGTGCTGGTCAGAAGATATCTCCACCAACTCTTACTCTTATTTATGGAGAGTCCTGGAGGATTCATGGTTTCAGTGCCCTCCAGCACTACTTCAGACATTAGTCGAGACCACGCCACGTCGTGCTGCGGCTCTTCTGCGTGCTCGCGGGGCCCCTGCACGATATTAGGCAGTTGTACCAGTTTGTTTGGCTCTTCAGTGTATATACAATCACTATTTGGCAAGATGGCGTAGAGGGCGACTTATTCCATTTAGTGAATAATAAATTAGTGAATAATACACTTATAAAATTTTTAGTCAAAGTGCAGTCGCAATAACAACACAATTAAACAAACAAGCAAGCAGATTTAAAAAAATACAAGGACTGATCAGCTAGAGACCCTTAATTAAATGAAAGACACTGTTATTTTATTACATTTTTGCAAGGAATACTATTTTAAAATAAATATACTTGCAAGGCAATTTTGCTGAAATGCGAGATTACTCTAACTGCGCAAAAGGCAACATAAGGAATAAAACAAAAATACCAAAGGTGGTGAAGTCAAGTTTCAGCGAAATGAAAGTTAAATGACTTACATAGACAAGGGCAAATAGTAATATTAATTTTAGTTTAACTGAAAAGACGTTAAAAATCCAGTCACCTTATCGGTGACAATTCAGAATTTACAGTGAGCTACTTGACTTCCAGCCAATAGCTTTTCACGAGATTATCCGCACTAGTAACATCAGATTGACTGCGGTTGAATGACCGATCGTCAAAACTCTTAAAACAACAGAAATGACATATCAGACAATGGTGACCAGTACTACAACAGATGAAACACACAAATAAACACAGACTTTCAATACACAGTATTAAACTCTGCAGAATTAAGACGAGAAATCCGAGGAAGCCCACATTTGTAGTTAATAGATATAAGGCTTATATCAGGATAGCGGAACTGCAGTATTATTTTTGCTTTAACAATTCCTGCACTCGAGATTGAAGGTCGATCAACTGTTATTCCGGTGACGGCAACTGCAAATGTCTGCCATGGCGAACACTACAAGTCAGCCTCATTAATCACCTTCGACAACACAGGGAGTATAAGGTTCACAGATTGCTCACCATGTAGCCTTTCTTCGGTTACGAACAGTCCACATTTGTTACAGAATATTATAGGTCCAAGTTGCCTTCCTTTCTGAGTGACTGTTCGATACACCAGGTGCCGCTTGAAAATCGAAACCAATATTGACCCAAGTCCGCTAAGCCACCTTACACACAATCACCGACAACGCCGACTCCCGGATTTCTGAGCAGCCAGCGGCCACCAAGACAACCGCTCATATTCAATGCAGTCCTCAATTTTCCTCTCCTCGCCGGCGGAGCCGCTTATATCGCCTTCCCCGGCCATGCCCTCTCTCGGCCGCTCAGGGAAATCATAAAATTCTCTGAGCAAGAACAGGCGATCATAATGACTATCGATACTCGCAGTTGCACCGATCACTAGAGTCGGCGAATGAAATCGATGGAATGGACTTGGTGCGCGTACTTTTTTCGTCTCCTTGAATCAGTTGTAACGATTATGCTTCATTCAGTGGAATTTAGTTTCTGATTAATTTTCATGACAAAGTGTGGTGCATTTGTCAAGTAGTGCTACATCCTCACAGGAGACGAAAAAGGGCTCCAGTCTCAAAGGGGAAAGGGCAAAGAAACGACGAGAATCGACCAAGCAACAGTCGGTATTGTAGTTGTAAACTGTCGTAGCTCTGTTGGAAAAGTACCAGAGCTTCAAGCGCTGATCAAAAGCACTGAAGCTAAAATCGTTATAGGAACAGAGAGCTGACTAAAGCCGGAGATAACTTGTGCCGAAATTTTTACAGAGGCGCAAACCATGTTCAGAAAGGATAGATTAAATAAAGTAAGTGGTGGTGTGTTTGTGTCTGTTGGTAGTAGTTTATCTTGCAGTGAAGTTGAAATAGGTAGTTCCTGTGAACTGCAATGGGTAGAGGTTATAGGGTTGGGTTGGGTTGTTTGGGGAAGGAGACCAGACAGCGAGGTCATCGGTCTCATCGGATTAGGGAAGGAAGTCGGCCGTGCCCTTTCAAAGGAACCATCCCGGCATTTGCTTGGAGCGATTTAGGGAAATCACGGAAAAACTAAACCAGGATGGCCGGACGCGGGATTGAACCGTCGTCCTCCCGAATGCGAGTCCAGTGTCTAACCAATGCGCCACCTCGCTCGGTGGTACAGGTTATACTCAACAGCTGTACCAAAATAATAATCGGCTCCTTCTACCTACCCCTCTACTCAGATGATATAATAGCTGAACGGTTCAAAGAAAACTTGAATCTCATTACAAATAGGTACTCCACTCATACAATTATAATTGGTGGAGACTTCAATCCACCCCCGATTTGTTAGCGAAAATACATGTTCAAAGCCGGTGGTAGACAGAAAACATGTTCCGAAATTGTACTAAATGGTTTCTCTGAGAATTACTTTGAACAATTAGTTCCATGAGCCCACACGAATTGTAAATGGTTGCGAAAACACACTTGACCTCTTAGCCACAAATAATCCTGATCTAATAGGGAGCGTCATGACGGATACAGGGATTAGTGAACACAAGGTCATCGCAGTGAGGCTTGAAACCATATCAACAAAAACCACTAAAAGTAAACCAAAATGTATCTATTTAAAACAGCAGATGAAAACTCGCTTGATGCCTTCCTAAGAGAGAGTCTCCATTCCTTCCAAGCTAATTATGTAAGTGTAGACAAGATATGGCTCAAATTCAAAGATACAGTATCGACAGCAATACATAGATTCATACCGAATAAGAGACGGGACTGATCCACCATGGTACACAAAACACGTCAGAACACTGTTGCAGAAGCAACGAAAAAAGCATGGCAAATTCAGAAGAACGCGAAATCCCCAGGAGTGGCTGAGTTTCTCGGAAGCTCGAAATTCAGTGCGGACGTCAATGAGAGATGCTTTTAATAGTTTCCACGATGAAACATTGTCTCAAAATATGGCAGAAAACCCAAAGAGATTCTGGTCGTATGTAAAGACACCACTGGCAAAAAACAGTCAATACCGTCACTGCGCGATAGCTATGGAAATGTTAACGATCATGGTGCCTGTAAAACGGAGTTACTAAATACCGTTTTACGTAATTCCTTCACGAAAGAAGACGAAGTACATATTCCAGAATTCGAAACCAGAACAGCTGTTAGCATGAGTGACATAAAAGTCGATATCTTAGGTGTTGCGAAACAACTCAGATCACTTAAGAAACGCAAGTCTTCCGGTCCAGATGGTATACCAATCAGGTTCCTTTCAGAGAATGCAGACACAATAGGGCCTTTCTTAGCAATCATAACAACCGCTCACTTGATGAAAGGTCTGTTCCTAAGGACTGGGAAGTAGCACAGGTCACATCAATATTTAAGAAAGGAAATAGGAGTAACCCATTGAATTACGGACCCATATCACTGACCTCAATTTGCAATTTGCAGTAGGATTCTGGAGCACGTTCTGTACTCGAACATTATGAATCACCTTGAAGAAAATGACTTATTGACACATAACCAACAGGGATTCAGAAAATGTCGTTCTTGTGCGACACAGCTATCTCTTTATTCCCATGAAGTAATGAGTCCTGTCGACAAGGGATCTCAGATCGATTCCATATTCCTAGATTTCCAGAAAGCTTTTGATATCGTTCCTCACAAGCGACTATTAATCAAATTGCATGCATATGGATCATCGACTCAGTTGTGTGACTGGATTAGTGTTTTTGCTCTCAGGGAGGTCACAGTTTTTAGTGATAGATGGTAAATCATCGAGTAGAACAGTAGTGATACCTGGCGTTCCGGAAGGTAGTGTCATAGGCCCTCTGCTGCTCCTGATTTACATAAATGATCTAGGTGATAATCTGAGTACCCCCTTAGATTGTTTGCAGATGACGCTGTAATTTACCGTCTAGTAAAATCATCAGACGATCAATTCCAATTGCAAAATGATCTAGACAGATCTAGATAAATTTTGGGTATACGATAAATCGCACAAATCTAAGGGCTGTCAGTTCGACTAAATACCTAGGAATTACAATTACGAGCAACTTAAATTGGAAAGACCACATAGATAATATTGTGGGGAAGGCGAAACAAAGACTGCGTTTTGTTGGCAGAATACTTAGAAGACGCGACAAACCCAATAAAGAGAGAGCCTAATTATACTTGTCCGTTCTGTGCTGGAATATTGCTGCGCCTTGTGGGATGCTTACCAGGTAGGATTGCCGGAGGACATCGAAAAAGTGCAAAGAAGGGCAGCTCGTTTCGTGTTATCGCGCAATAGGGGTGAGAGTGTCACTGACATAAGTGAGTTGGGAAACAAAGGCTCTTTTCATTGCGTCGAGATCTATTTCCGAAATTTCAACCACCAACCTTCCCTTCCGAATGCGAATGTATTTTGTTGACACCCACCTACGTAGGGAGAAATGATCATCATAATAAAATAAGAGAAATCAGAGCTCCAACGGAAAGATTTCAGTGTTCCTTTTTCCGACGCGCCATCCGAGAGTAGAATGGTAGAGAAGTAGTGTGAAAATAGTTCGATGAACTCTCTGCCAGGCACTTAAGTTTAAATTGAAGAGTAACCATGTAGATGTAGTAGATGTAGATGTAGATAAGGAATTATTTCATGGAGCGCAGTGATTGGTGAACAAGTGTTCCACAGTCACGAAATGCGATTTTGTATACGTCTCTTTGGTAACGCCTTACCGTCGTTGCCCTTCTGTAAACGACTATTGTTTTCATCTGCAGCCGTTTGTGGTTGGCACTTGAAAGATGCTCACAACGCTGCCAGCCGTCAAGAATCGTCATTCACTGGGTCTACTATACGAGTAACCATCCGGAATGACTCTCAGTGGAATGACCACTTAAAACTAAGTGTAGAAAAGCGGATGCAGGGCTGAGATTTATTCGAAGAATGATAATGAAATCTACGTCTACATCGATAGCAATATCCTGCAAACCACTGCGTAGTGCATGGCAGAGGGTACGCCCCACTGTTGCGGTTACTAGGGCTTCTTCCCAGTCCATTCATGTGTGGAGCGCAGAGACAATGATTGCTTAAACGTCTCTATGCACACCGTAATTAGTCTAATATTGTGTTCATGGTTCGTACGGGAGCGATGCTTACGCATTTGTAGTATATTCCTAGAGCCATCACATGAAGTCGGTTTTAGAAACTTTCTATGTAGGTTTCCACTGGTTAGTCCGCGTCTATCTTGAAGTGTCTGCCAGCTTAGTTATTATATACGTCCGTGACATTCTCCCAAGTGTTGTACGACCCTGTGATCATTCGTGTTGCCTTTCTTCGTATCCGTGGTCCTAGTTGGTAAGGGTGTCAAACACTTTAGCAATACTCTAGAAGGAGTTGCACGACTCAATGGACCGCAGACTTCCACCTGCTTGGCTTCCACCTGAGACTATGTGCTCGTTCCATTTCATATCCCTGCAGATTTCTACACCCAGATAATTCTATGTGATGATCAATCACAATTATGACTCACTGATATTATAATAATAGGATACTAGGCTTTTTTGTTTTCTGAAGTGCACAATTTGACATCTATGAACAAGCAAGATACCAATCTTTCCACCAGTCTGAAGTCTTATCAAGAACTGAATGAATTTTTGTGCAGCTTCTTTCAGAGATCACTTCATTATAGACAAATGCATCATCTGCTAAAGTCTCAAGTGACAGTTAAAATTGTCCACAAAGTCATTACGAGTAACATACGAGGTGTGTGGTAAAAGTGATGAGACTGACTTTTTGTCTACCAAAGTTTTTATTTTTTTCAAACGACTGTATTGTCCCCTGTAAACTATAAACCAACAGAGTCGTTGTTCCCAGGCTTGGTAGCGGCGCTGAAAAGCTTCTTCTCTTGTATGTTTTCCAGAGTCCCAAAATAACATCCTTTTAAAACATTTTTCAATTTCGGGAAAAGAGTCACAGAGACACAGACCAGGGGAAAAGGGCGGTGGAACAGCAGGAATGGCTTGTGAGGTCAAAAATTTCGTGATGGGAGCGGCCGTGTGACACAGGTCGTGGAATTATCAATGAAATTCGCCAACAGCCGTGTAATTGAGATGTTAGTTTATTTTATTTTAACTAACAGTTTCGGCATTCCAATATACCATCTTCAGGCCCCATATGCATCTTTAAAAAATAAACGATATTGTCATACATTGCCATATATTCCTGGACAACATGAATTCAAAGCCGTAACCGACATGCTTCATTCGAAGACCTGATAGAGGAAAAAGTTCCTTATGCACGATACTCCTATTGTCAATAAAACAATTCAGCATTGTTTCGACCTTTGATGAGGTTATTCGAGCTTTTCTCAGTTTGTGACTCCTCACTTTGAAGCTTTGTCTGAGGAGCGTACTCAGAAATGTAGGATTAATCACCTGGGAGCACACGACGGAACCATTAGAGTTCATTGGCAGTCCTCTCAACAAGATCAATGTACACGTTTCTTTAATACTGCTTCTGCTGAGTTGTGTGGTTTTGCGGCGCCATTTTGGCATGTGCAAAACTTCGGTCAGAATCTCATATATGGTGAAAGTGTTTAAGTTTAGCAGGTCACCCACGCATCCTTATTGTTAAACATCGGTCTGATCTCACAAGAGCAAGCACATTTTCGACGCTTTTTCCGGTTTTTGAAGTTGAATGCCTCCATGTGCGTGGTTCATCCTCGAAGCGTTCTCGGCCTCGAAAAAATTATTTGTGCCAGCGAAACACTTGTGCTCTTGATAAAGGAATGTTCGCCATACGCATGTTACCCAAGTTTAGCAGAAAAGTTGATGCCATAATGCTGCTCTAAATCCCCTGTTCCATTCTCGTAACGCAGAATAAAAAATAAATAAATAAAAAAAACAACTTCATTGACGGCGCTCTCAAAAGTCACGTGATGGCTGTGCGAAGCTAAAACTCAGACTGATCATCTGGAAGGTATGAACGCACCGGTCTACACAAGCAGAACAATACACCGTTGCCAGATCGCTAGCAGTGTTGCCAGTCTGATGATTACTTTTCTCACACACCTCATACAACATGAACGGCGAGGGTCCAAACACACTTCCCTGTGGCACACCCCACGTTACTTCCACATCCTTCGACTCTCCACCAAAGATGATATGCCGCGTCCTCCCTACCGGAAAATTCTCAAGCCAGTCGCAAAATTCGTTTGATATCCCACATGATCGTACATATGATAATTATAAATGTAATTCGTCCACGAAATAATTGGCTTACAAAATAATATTTAGACTAGTTCTTGATTATTGCTCATCAGTCTGTGACCCTTATCAAATTGGATTAAAAAAATAGAGAGAAAGAAGGCTCAACGAAGAACGGCAATTTTCGTCAGGAGATCGTTTAGTCGGTGAAAGAGCGTTACGAAGTTCTTCAGTCAGCTCCAGTGGCAGACGTTACAAGATAGACTTACCGTTCAAATTCTAAGTGAATTCATTCTGGAAAGAGTCGAGCAAACTCCCTTCTACATGCGTCTCACGAAACCCCCATAACGAGAGAATCACAGAAATTGGAGCTCATACGGCGGAATGCCGACAGTAAGTTTCTCCATGCTCCATTCTAGAATACAAAACGGAAAGGAAGATAAAATACTACGTCCCAAGTACCGTCCACATCACAGCGTAAGATTGCGACGGAGTATAGATGTAAAAATAGTCCGTCTCAATACCGCTGGAGTGGCGGCGTTAAAAATGTTCCTCAGTAAAGTCCGTACGCATCTTTCATTATATTCAGGTTAAGAGTCATATAACTCAACCTCCTTTCTTGAAGCATTCAGGTTAAGTCATTATTGACAATTTTACGTAAACTTGACGTAAAATTGATATACGCAAATGTACACTATTGGAGAATAATAGAACATATTTTATGCTCCCTTATTATGACATTGTTGGAGAAGGAACATCTCCTTCACAAGACTCAGCATGGGTTCTACAAACAGGGATCCTGCGCTACAATCTCGCTCTGTTCCCCCATGAAATCCACAGCGCTGTAGACAACGGCGGCGGCCGGAGTGACCGAGCGGTTCTAGACGCTACAGACTGGAACCGCGCGACCGCTATGGTCGCAGGTTCGAATTCTGCCCCGGGCATGGACGTGTGTGATGTCCTTAGGTTAGTTAGGTTTAAGTAGTTCTAAGTAGTGCTCAGAGCCATTTTTTGAGACAACGGCTATACGGCTGTTGCCGCGTTCCTTGGCTTCAGGAAGGCATTTGACACAATCTCGCACCGCCGTTTACGAAAAGAAATTCGAGCTTACGGAGTACCGTACCAGATTTTCGGCTAGATTCAAGACTTACTTGCAGAAGGAGCTCGACATGTCGCTCTTAACGGAACAAAATCGACAGATGTAAAGGTAATTTCCGTAGTACCCCAAGCAAGTGCAATGGGACCATTACGGTTTAACGTTTATAGAAATGTTATACTAGAATGCCCCGAAAGCTCCGAAAGGGTAAAAGCTTCTTGCTAAACTTCACAACTCGTGTATGTAAGACTTAAGTTTGATATCCAAAAAATGTGTAAAACGTGTTTTGTTATCGGAATACGTAAATCTGAGCGCAGGGTGGCAGAACTCTGTTAAAATTATATTTTGAACATAAATATGTTAATCTCACGCTACACGATGCGAAATCAAGACTATCCCGTACATCAAACAATTCGACTACAAGAAAGTAATCGTTTCCAATGAGATTTACACATTCCATCCGCCTGCAAAACAAAATGATTCTTATTAAAATGCTGGCTCTGAATATAGCAACCTTTAATCTTCCAAAGAACCATTGTATCAGAACTGCTATTCTAATTACACAGCAAATGAACATGAAATTTAACACAGGCTTTCTGATAATAATGCTTGAAAACTCACGAACTAGTACTTTACTGAAATCTTCTACTGATATTAAGCCTCTGAATTGATGAGATATTTTCACAAATACGCTCTGACGATCACTGTGTCTTACAATGGACATGAACGGTTCAAATGGCTCTGAGAACTATGGGACTTAACTTCCGAGGTCATCAGTCCCCTAAAACTTAGAACTACTTAAACCTAACTAACCTAAGGACATCCCACACATACATGCCCGAGGCAGGATTCGAACCTGCGACCGTAGCGGTCGAGCGGTCCAAACTGTAGCGCCTATAACCGCTCGGCCACAATGGACATAAACCTTGATGGTAATTAAATTCATTGACCTACCTGTGCGCACGAGACGCTCGTTTGTTCTGCAACCTGTTACAATTTAAAATACTGATGGAACTGTCAAAAACCAAATTCCATTTACCGTAGTTGCGGTGTGCAATGCGAGACGGTATCTCGCCAATTTTCATAAAAATGTTTCTGCAATACACTACTCGCGTTAAGCACATTCATAGAGGTAAAGAATGAAAAGTGTCGACCTGAACTTAACCACTGATAAAGGAGAACAAACTCCAAATTAAACTATGCTTCATTAAGCCATAACAATAACATTTTCATAAAGTCCACACACCCAGGCAAGTCAGAAAAATATTTCCTAATAACTCTCCTGTGTACAATTACCTTCGTTACATTTATTTCAACTGTAAGACATAGCCGTATGTTGGAATATAAAATTTCTATTGCATACTTCAGCCGTACGCAATATTCTAACAATAAGAAAGTACACAGTTACATGGGTGTTTCAAAAATGGCCGGTATATTTGAAACGGCAATACAAACTAAACGAGCAGCGATAGAAATACACCGTTTGTTGCAATATGCTTGGGACAACAGTACAGTTTCAGGCAGACAAACTTTCGAAATTACTGTAGTTACAATTGTCAACAACAGATGGCGCTGCGGTCTGGGAAACTCTATAGTACGATATTTTCCACATATCCACCATGCGTAGCAATAATATGGCGTAGTCTCTGAATGAAATTACTCGAAACCTTTGACAACGTGTCTGGCGGAATGGCTTCACATGCAGATGAGATGTACTGCTTCAGCTGTTCAATTGTTTCTGGATTCTGGCGGTACACCTGGTCTTTCAAGTGTCCCCACAGAAAGAAGTCACAGGGGTTCTCGTCTGGCGAATAGGGAGGCCAATCTACGCCGCCTCCTGGATGTTTCGGATAGCCCAAAGCAATCACACGATCATCGAAATATTCATTCAGGAAATTAAAGACGTCGGCCGTGCGATGTGGCTGGGCACCATCTCGCATAAACCACGAGGTGTTCGCAGTGTCGTCTAAGGCAGTTTGTACCGCCACAAATTCACGAAGAATGTCCAGATAGCGTGATGCAGTAATCGTTTCGGATCTGAAAAATGGGCCAATGATTCCTTTGGAAGAAATGGCGGCCCAGACCAGTACTTTTTGAGGATGCAGGGACGATGGGACTGCAACATGGGGCTTTTCGGTTCCCCATATGCGCCAGTTCTGTTTATTGACAAAGCCGTCCAGGTAAAAATAAGCTTCGTCAGTAAACCAAATGCTGCCCACATGCATATCGCCGTCATCAATCCTGTGCACTATATCGTTAGCGAATGTCTCTCGTGCAGCAGTGGTAGCGGCGCTGAGGGGTTGCCGCATTTGAATTTTGTATGGATAGAGGTGTAAACTCTGGCGCATGAGACGATACGTGGACGTTGGCGTCATTTGGACCGCAGCTGCAACACGGCGAACGGAAACCCGAGGCCGCTGTTGGATCACCTGCTGCACTAGCTGCGCGTTGCCCTCTGTGGTTGCCGTACGCGGTCGCCCTACCTTTCCAGCACGTTCTTCCGTCACGTTCCCAGTCTGTTGAAATTTTTCAAACAGATCCTTTATTGTATCGCTTTTCGGTCCTTTGGTTACATTAAACCTCCATTGAAAACTTCGTCTTGTTGCAACAACACTGTGTTCTAGGCGGTGGAATTCCAACACCAGAAAAATCCTCTGTTCTAAGGAATAAACCATGTTGTCCACAGCACACTTGCACGTTGTGAACAGCACACGCTTACAGCAGAAAGACGACGTACAGAATGGCGCACCCACAGACTGCGTTGTCTTCCATATCTTTCACATCACTTGCAGCGCCATCTGTTGTTGAAAATTGTAACTACTGTAATTTCGAAAGTTTGTCCGCCTCAAAATGTACTGTTGTCCCAAGCATATTGCAACAAACGGTGTATTTCTATCGCTGCTCGTTTAGTTTTTATTGCCGTTTCAAATATACCGGTCATTTTTGAAACACCCTGTACATATATAAAAGAAAATTGGATCATCTTAATGATTGAGATTCTAATTCTCTCAATAACATTTGCTCAATATCTTCAATATTCCTCAAAAGATATTATTACAAAATTCTTTTCTTAAATAATGCTGCCTCCACTACACGGAAGGTCAGCTTCCACGCTTTTCAAATCGAGTACGAAAAGTAAACATCCTGTTACTCTCTTGAAAAGAAGTAGTCTCTCTGGCCAACATCTGTGGTCCCAGGAACAGACTTACAAAGAATATGGTGATATCGATATTACAGGACTTGAGTACGTTTCTCAAATTCACAACTTCATTCAAAACTAAAGCCAAAATTTCTTCAAAATCGACATGGCCAATAGGACAGTCCCCTTTCAAGGGCGCTGGCTGATGATGCGGTTGTCCGTAAGAAGACAGTATCGATTTGCAGAAAGACCTGCATAAGTTGATGGATGGTGCAGCCTCTGGAAGTTGACTCTGAACGTAAGTAAGTGTAAGATATTGCGCATACACTGGAAAAAAATCCACTACTGTACAACTGCATCATTGATGATAAACTGCTAGAAACTGTAACTACTGTAAATTATCTAGGAGTTACTATCCGGAACGACCTTAAGTGGAATGAGCACAAAAAGCAAATGCTAGGAAAAGTAGGGGCTAGACTGAGGCCCATGGGAAGAACCTGAAGAAATTCTAACTCGTCCGCGAGAGCAGTGCTTTACAAAACACTTGTTCGAGCGATTACTGAATACTGCTCATCACTCTGTGACCATTAGCAGGAAGGACTAAAGAAAAGACAGAAAAGATCCAACGAAGGGCGGCTCGTTCCGTCATGAGATCGTTTAGTCAGCGAGGTAGCGTTACAGAAATGCTAAACGAACTTCAATGGCAGGTGCTACAAGAGCAGCCTTGTGCTTCACGAAGAGGTTTACGTTGAAATTCCAAGGGTACGTCCCGGGAATAGTCGGACATCTTATTGTTTCCTCCAACATACGTCTCGCGAAATGGCCACAACAGTAAAATTAGAGCCAATACAGAGGTTTTCGGCATTCATTCTTCCCGGGCGTCACTTGCAAATGGAACAGGAAAGGGGGGATGAGTTAGTAGTACCATATTTTCCTTGCACCACACACCGCCTGTTGGCTTACGGAGTGTTGATGTAGATATATATGAAACTGTAACCTCATTCAACCATGGCTGCAACAACCGAATCAACCGCGCTTGCGCCAGGAACCAGGTAAGCTTCCTTTCGTTTCATACTCCCTCCAAACTTTTCTGTTATAAGCAGTAAATATGATCTGGCACTTTTTGTTGCTAACATTCGTGGGAGGTGCGGCACGTTTCCTACGAGGCTGATGCGAAATCGATTTCCCACAGTAAATTGAGCAATCCCTCGCATTCGCCGATGCAGCATTTATTATTGATCAGGTCATTACTGTGAACGGCTTCCCTCGGCTTGCCGCTTTCCGGGAGAGAGAGGGGTTCATGACTGCGCAGGGGTCATCCGTGGCGTGGGACTTGGGGATTGCAGTCTGCTGTGTGCCGGTTGTGAGAAAGGCAGCCACGTACAGTGGGAAGAATTACGATTCCTCGCGCACCTGACGCAGTGAAAGGGGCGCGAGATGAGATGCGGGTGTTATGTGGCCTGCCTTTTACACCGAGGCACGTACAGTGCCGTTCTTTTATTGTAAATCAATTCCGTGCAGCACTGTGGCTGAGGTACATGAGAGAGCCTCAAGACCACTGTTGAACGGATACCTTAGCAGAACAATCTGTATCCACGTACAGTGATAGCCAAAAAAATTTGTCCAGTGCTCACCACGAGAATGAGCCAGCGTGACCCGGTAAGGAAAGTATTTTGTAACTTTTCTGCTTAAAACACTCTTTATACGTATTTCGAGTGTTAGCCCACGAAACTAATTACTGAAAAACGTGATTTCTTAAGTCTTGTATTGCGCTATTGGGTGAATAGTGCTGTGTTGCCTGACAGTGGACAGTTTCCAAATTTCGGATTACGCCAAAACACACCTAAAATTAACTACTAAATTTTGTCTGAATAAAATCTCCAAATTCTCCAATTCACTGAAGTCCACTGCTGATTTTCCTAGCTAAGTTGCGAAACAAAACTCAGAATACGGTGGTGGTGGTAAGTTCCTATGGGACCAAACTGCTGAGGTCATTGGTCCCTAGGCTTACACACTATTTAATCTAACTTACGCTAAGGACAACGCATACACCCATTCCCGTGGGAGGACTCAAACCTCCGATGGGAAAAGCCACGTGAACCATGGCAAGCTGCCATAGACCGCGCGGCTACCCCGCTCGGCACTCAAAATACGAAAAATGTTTCACACTCGGGTATATCTACATCTACATCTACAGCGATACTCTGCAAATCACATTTAAGTGCCTGGCAGAGGGTTCATCGAACCACCTTCACAATTCTCTATTATTCCAATCTTGTATAGCTCGTGGAAAGAATGAACAGCAATATATTTCCGTATGAGCTCTGATTTCCCTTATTTTATCTTGGTGATTGTTCCTCCCTATGTAAGTCGGTGTCAACAAAATATTTTCGCATTCGGAGTAGAAAGTTGGTGATTGGAATTTCGTGAGAAGATTCCGTCGCATTGAAAAACTTCTTTCTTTTAATGATGTCCATCCCAAATCCTGTATTATTTCTGTGACACACTCTCCCATATTTCGCCATAATACAAAACATGCTGCCTTTCTTTGAATTTTTCGATGTACTACGTCAGTCCTACCTGGTAAGGATCCCATACCGCGCATCAGTATTCTAAAAGAGGACGGACAAGCGTAGTGTAGGCAGTCTCCTTAGTAGGTCTGTTACATTTTCTAAGCGTCCTGCCAATAAAATGCAGTCTTCGGTTAGCCTTCCCCACATTTCCTATGTGTTCCTTCCAAATTAAGTTGTTCGTAATTGTAATACCTAGGTATTTAGTTGAATTTACGGGTTTTGATTAGACTGGTATATCGTGTAACCTAAGTTAAACGAGTTCCTTTTAGCACTCATGTGGATGACCTCACACTTTTTGCTATTTAAGGTCAGCTGCCCCTTTTCACACCATTCCGATATTTCTCCTAAATCGTTTTGTAGTTTGTTTTGATCTTCTGATAACTTTATTAGTCGATAAACGACAGCGTCATCTGCAAACAACCGAAGACGGCTGCTGAGATTGTCTTCTAAATCGTGTACATAGATAAGGAACAGCAAAGGGCCTATAACACTACCTTGGGGAATGCCAAAAATCTCTTCTGTTTTACTCGATGACTTTCCATCAGTTACTACGAACTGTGACCCCTCTGACAGGAAATCACAGACCCAGTCACATAACTGAGACGATATTCCATAAGCACGCAATTTCGCAACGAGCCGCTTGTGTGGTACAGCTTCAAAAGCCTTCCGGAAATCCAGAAATACCGAATCGATCTGAAATCCGTTGTCAATAGTACTCAGCACTTCATGTGAATAAAGAGCTAGTTGTCTTTCACAAGAACGATGTTTTCTAAACCCATGTTGACCGTTTTCTTCGAGATAATTCACTATGTACGAACACAAAATCTGTTCTAAAACCCTGCTGCATATCGACGTTAACAATATGGACCTGTAATTTAGTGGATTACTCCTACTACCTTTCTAGAATATTGGTGTGACCTGTGCAACTTTCCACTCTTTGGGTATGGATCTTCAGTCGAGCGAACGGTCGTATATGATTGTTAAGAATGGAGCTAATCAACAGCATACTCCGAAAGGAACCTAATTGGTATACTGTCTGGACCAGAAGACTTACTTAAGTTGCTTCACTACTCCGAGGATATTTACTTCTACGTTACTCATGTTGGCAGCTGTTCTCGATTAGAATTCTGGAATATTTACTTGTCTTCTTTTGTGAAGGCATTCCGGAAGGCTGTGTTTAGTAAATCTGCTTTGGCAGCACTGTCTTCGATAGTATCTCCATTGCCATCGAGCAGAGAAGGCATTGATTGTTTCTTGCCGCTAACATACTTCACATACGACCAGAATCTCGATTGGATTTTCTGCCATGTTTCGAGATAAAGTTTGACCGGCCGGAGTGGCCGAGCGGTTCTAGGCGCTACAGTCTGGAACCGCGAGACCGCTACGGTCGTGGGTTCAAATGCTGCCTCGGGCATGGATGTGTGTGATGTCCTTAGGTTAGTTAGGTATAAGTAGTTCTAAGTTCTAGGGGACTGATGACCTCAGAAGTTAAGTCCCATAGTGCTCAGAGCCATTTGAGACAAAGTTTCGTTGTGGAAACTGTTGTAAGCTTCTCGCATTGAAGTCCGCGCTAAATTTCGAGCTTCTGTAAAAGATCGCCAATCTTGGGGATTTTACGTCTGTTTGAATTTGGCATGTTTGTTTCGTCGTTTCTGCAACAGTGTTCTAACTCGTTTTCTGTACCAAGGAGGATCAGCTCCGTCGTTTGTTAATTTGTTTAGTATAAATCTCTCAATTGCTGCCGATACTATTGCTTTGAATTTGAGCCACATCTGGTCTACACTTATATTATTAATTTGGAAAGATTGGAAATTGTCTCTCAGGAAGGCGACAAGTGAATTTTTATTTGCTTTTTTGAATAGGAATATTTTTCGCTTATTTTTCGAGGATTTGGGGATTACGGAATTCAATGTCGCTAACTCAGCCCTGTGTTCACTAATCCCTGAATCGGTTTTGATGGTGGTTATTATCTCAGGATTATTTGTTGCTGAGATGTCAAGTGTGTTTTCACAACCGTTTACAATTGGCGCGGGCTCATGAACTAACTGCTCAAAATAATTTTCAGAGAATGCGTTTAGCACAATTTCGGATGATAGTTTTTGTATACCTCCGGAATTGATCATGTACTTTCGCCAACATATCGAGGGTAAATTAAAGTCACTACCAACAAGGCCCCCGGAGTAGACAACATTCCATTAGAACTACTGACGGGCTTGGGAGAGCCAGTCATGACAAAACTCTACCAGCTGGTGAGCAAGATGTATGAGATAGGCGAAATACCCTCAGACTTCAAGAAGAATATAATAATTCCAATCCCAAAGAAAGCAGGTGCTGACAGATGTGAAAATTACCGAACTATCAGTTTAATAAGCCACGGCTGCAAAATACTAACGCGAATTCTTTACAGACGAATGGAAAAACTGGTAGATGCAGACCTCGGGGAGGATCAGTTTGGATTCCGTCGAAATGTTGGAACACGTGAGGCAATACTGACCTTACGACTTATCTTAGAAGAAAGATTAAGAAAAGGCAAACATACGTTTCTAGCATTTGTAGACTTAGAGAAAGCTTTTGACAATGTTGACTGGAATACTCTTTTTCAAATTCTAAAGGTGGCAGGGATAAAATACAGGGAGCGAAAGGCTATTTATAATTTGTACAGAAACCAGATGGCAGTCATAAGAGTCGAGGGGCATGAAAGGGAAGCAGTGGTTGGGAAAGGAGTGAGACAGGGTTGTAGCCTCTCCCCGATGTTATTCAATCTGTATATTGAGCAAGCAGTAAAGGAAACAAAAGAAAAATTTGGAGTAGGTATTAAAATTCATGGAGACGAAGTAAAAACTTTGAGGTTTGCCGATGGCATTGTAATTCTGTCAGAGACGGCAAAGGACTTGGAAGAGCAGTTGAACGGAATGGACAGTGTCTTGAAAGGAGGATATAAGATGAACATTAACAAAAGCAAAACGAGGATAATGGAATGTAGTCAAATTAAATCGGAAGATGCTGAGGGAATTAGATTAGGAAATGAGACACTTAAAGTAGTAAAGGAGTTTTGCTATTTAGGAAGTAAAATAACTGATGATGGTCGAAGTAGAGAGGATATAAAATGTAGACTGGCAATGGCAAGGAAAGCGTTTCTGAAGAAGAGAAATTTGTTAACATCGAATATAGATTTATGTATCAGGAAGTCGTTTCTGAAAGTATTTGTTTGGAGTGTAGCCATGTATGGAAGTGAAACATGGACGATAACTAGTTTGGACAAGAAGAGAATAGAAGCTTTCGAAATGTGGTGCTACAGAAGAATACTGAAGATAAGGTGGATAGATCACGTAACTAATGAGGAGGTATTGAATAGGATTGGGGAGAAGAGAAGTTTGTGGCACAACTTGACTAGAAGAAGGGATCGGTTGGTAGGACATGTTTTGAGGCATCAAGGGATCACAAATTTAGCATTGGAGGGCAGCGTGGAGGGTAAAAATCGTAGAGGGAGACCGAGAGATGAGTACACTAAGCAGATTCAGAAGGATGTAGGTTGCAGTAGGTACTGGGAGATGAAGCAGCTTGCACAGGATAGAGTAGCATGGAGAGCTGCATCAAACCAGTCTCAGGACTGAAGACAACAACAACAACAACCAACTATTATCGTACGAGTCGGGTACGTGTTTGAAACCAAACTCAAGTTTTCTTTAAACCTTTCAGCAACTGTATCATCTGAATTGGGAGGTCGGTAAAAGGATCCAATTGTTATTTTATTCCGATTGACAACAATGACCTCTGCCCATACTAACTCACAGGAGGTAACTACATCAATTTCTCGACAAGTGAAACTACTTCCGACGGCAACAAACACGCCATCGCCAACCGTGTTTAGTCTATCCTTTCGGAACACCGTTAGGTTCGTCGCAAAATTTCGGCTGAGCTTATATACGGAAGTTTGAGTGTGGCCTTGAGTCGTGCTCGGATAGCCTGATGGTAAGTCGCCCGCCCGTGATAAGCGGGAAATCCGGATTCGAGTTCCAGTACGGCACAAATTTTCATTACTTCATCCCATTATACAGCTGAGGGTTGTCCATATTCGCAACAGCGAATACATTTCATCCGAAAATGATGTGTTGCTTAAGGCTAACACTAATCATAAGTACTCTGATCAGCCACCTACCCAATAGCCGGTATGCACGCCTTTGGCGCGGATAACAGTGTCGTCGTATGAAAGCTACGAGGTCTCGGTAGGTAACTGGAGGGAGCTGGTACCACATCTACACACACAACTCACCTAATTCCCGTAAATTATTGGGGGGGGGGGGGGCATGAACTATGAAGCCACATTTTATCACATCCCAGATGTGTTGGATTGGGTTCAGATCGAACGAACTGGGCTCCTGCACATCAATTTAAACTCGCTACTTGTTCCTCGAACCACTCCATCACACTCCTGGTCTTTTGACTTTGTGACATGGCGCATTATCTTGTTGAAAAATGCCACTGCCCTTGGGAAACAAGATCGTCATGAAGGCAACTAGTGTATGATACTCCTTGGCCGTCATGGAACGTTGCAGGAGCTCAGCCTGACCCATGGATGACCACACGAATGTTCGCCAGAGTATAATGGAGCCGCCACCAGCTTGTGACCTTCCCGCATACAGGTGTCAAGGAGCTGTTTCCCCTGGAAGACGAAGGATTCGCGCCCTCCCTTTGGAATTATAAAGGCGGTATTGGGATTCGTCTGACCATGCAACGCTCTACCACTGCACCAACGTCCAGTGCTGCTGGTCTCGTACCCATTTCAGTGGTAGTTGCAGCTTTGGCATACGCATGGGTCGTCTGCTCCGAAGGCCCATCTTTAGGCGTGTTCAGTGCACTGTGTGTTCAGACACACTTGTACTCTGCCTAACATTAAAGCGTGGTGTTAGTTCCGCCACAGTTCGTCGCCTGTCGTGTTTTACCAGTATGTCCGGCCTAAGACGTTCCGCACCTGTAATGAGGGACAGCCGCCCAGTGCCATGACATCTGTACGTGGTTTCACCTCGGTTTCGCCACGTGTTGGAGACACTCACACCAGCACTCCTCCAACACCCGAAAAGTGGGGCAGTTCCCTGAATGCTAGTACTGAGCCTCTGCGCGATCATAATCTGCCCTCGGTGAAACACAGAAGGATTGCACTTGAATCTCGCTAATCTTATTCTCATGATACAATGCAGGTTTTCACAACCGGATATTTCAGCTGCCGCAATCGAAAATTCTTCCGGCTTGTGTGGCCTTGGTCCACGGCCATACAACCCGGTAGAACTCTTGGCAGCTTATTCTCATGATTCCTTTACAAGATGGGCGGGAGAGGACAAAAATGTGGAGACACCGCGAGAAATGCTTGCTTGCACGTAAATTTAGTCAGCCCTACAGGTTACGCTGTTGTATTTGGCCAAGAACGACTTCAGTGCTACGTCCTCAATACGTTGCAAGTATCAGTCGTGGTCAGAAGAGTGTTCCATGTAGTTGTGAGTGCATTATGTCGGAGCCTAGTGAATCTGAACGTGGGCAAATTGTTGGTGCTCGTATGGTGCGGGCTTCCTTACCCAAGGTAACCAAAGTGTTAAGTTTTTCAAGAGGGACCATATCGAAAACTTAAGGGAGAGCGGGAAAACTTCCGCACAATGGGGACGAAAGTGGGTGTTGAGTGATCATGAGAAGCGGTCATTGAAAGGAATTGTGGCAAATAGTGAGCTGCAAAAGTCACTGCACAACTGAATTATCTGTTCACGAAACCTGTCAGCAGGAAGACAACACGATGCATAAGCAGGAAGTTGTAGTGCGAACTGGAACTCCAAAATCACTCAGTGATGCAAATGCCCTTAACAGGAAAACATGGTGCATAGGCAACAAAACTTGGGTCATCGCACTGTGGAAGAAAGTAATTTGGTCGGATGAACCGAGTTTACGTCAAAAAAAAGAGAAACGTGGCTGGAGTTCGCTAATGATATCAGCAGCCACATAAAGGTATTCCACGACCATCACGTTTACTCTGCAAGGTCGATCTTTCTCCTTTTTGCCATCAGTCATTTGTTCCTATACCAACCTTCTCACCTCAGAGCAGCATATGCAACATCCGTTGCCGGATGTATCCCAGTCTCTGACTTCTTCACAGTTTTTATCCTCTACTACTCTCTCTTGTACCATGGAAAGTATTCATTGGTACCATGGAAGGTATTCATTGAAGTCTTAACAGATGTCCTATCATAGTGTCCCTTCTTCTTGTCAGTGTTTTCCATATAATCCTTTACTAGCTAAACCAGTGGAAAACATCCTCCTTCCTTGCCTTATAAGTCCACCTAATTCTCAAATGTTGGAACACGTGAGGCAATACTGACCCTTCGACTTATCTTAGAAGCTAGATTAAGGAAGGGCAAACCTACGTTTCTAGCATTTGTAGACTTAGAGAAAGCTTTTTACAATGTTGACTGGAATACTCTCTTTCAAATTCTGAAGGTGGCCAGGGGTAAAATACAGGGAGCGAAAGGCTATTTACAATTTGTACAGAAACCAAATAAGAGTCGAGGGACAAGAAAGGGAAGCAGTGGTTGGGAAGGGAGTGAGACAGGGCTGTAGTCTATCCCCGATGTTATTCAATCTGTATATTGAGCAAGCAGTGAAGGAAACAAAAGAAAAATTCGGAGTAGGTATTAAAGTCCATGGAGAAGAATAAAAACTTTGAGGTTCGCCGATGACATCGGAATTCTGTCAGAGACAGCAAAGGACTTGGAAAATCAGCTGAACGGAATGGATAGTGTCTTGAAAGGAGGATATAAGATGACCATCAACAAAAGCAAAACGAGGATAATGGAATGTAGTCGAATAAAGTCGGGTGATGCTGAGGGAATTAGATTAGGAAGTGAGACACTTAAAGTAGAAAAGGAGTTTTGCTATTTGGGGAGCAAAATAACTGATGATGGTCGAAGTAGAGAGGATATAAAATGTAGACTGGCAATGGCAAGGAAAGCGTTTCTGAAGAAGAGAAATTTGTTGACATCGAGTATAGATTTAAGTGTCAGGAAGTCATTTCTGAAAGTATTTGTATAGAGTGTAGCCATGTATGGAAGTGAATCATGGACGATAAATAGTTTGGACAAGAAGAGAATAGAAGCTTTCGAAATGTGGTGCTACAGAAGAATGCTGAAGGTTAGATGGGTAGATCACATAACTAAAGAGGAAGTATTGAATCGGATTGGGGAGAAGAGAAGTTTGTGGCACAACTTGACCAGAAGAAGGAATCGGTTGGTAGGACATGTTCTGAAGCATCAAGGGACCACCAATTTAGTATTGGAGGGCAGCGTGGAGAGATGACTAGATGACTACACTAAACAGATTCAGAAGGATGTAGGTTGCAGTAGGTACTGGGAGATGAAGAAGCTTGCACAGGATAGAGTAGCATGGAGAGCTGCATCAAACCAGTTTCAGGACTGAAGACCACAACAACAACAATAATTCTCAACATTCTTTTGTAGCTCCACATCACAAAAGCTTCGATTCTCTTCTGTTCCAGCTTTCCCACAGCCCACGTCTCACACCATGCTGTGCTCCAAACATACATTCTCACACATTTCTTCCTCAAATTAAGGTCCATATTTGATACCAGTAGAATTCTCTTGGCCACAAATGCCCTCTTGCCAGCGATCGTCTGCTTTTTATGTCCTTGTTCCTCCCGTCATGTGTTATTTGGTACCTACGTAGCAGGTTATACTTCCCTTGGCCAGCTGACTATCTGCACAAGATGCAAAATTCTGTTTTCCCTACAATTTAATCTTCAATCCAGTCACGAATTTCGTGTGATACGCCATATCGTCGTAGTTTCGTTACTGAGGCTCAAGGGGCACGGATCTCAATAACTATGCGGATACGAAGAGATTTGCTTGGAATACACAAGCACGGATAGTTGCTTCACACAAGTCGTTGGCAAGAGACCACAACAACTGTGTACATTATTTCATATATGTGCTGCCATACCAGAAAAATATTGGTAACATCTTGGTTGGTTTTAGTAAAACGTTAAAAATTAACTAGACCATTTTTCGAAAAAGTTTTTATTATTTATTTTACTTTTGATCCAAGTAAGAGGAGAATGGGCTGGGTGATGTAGTTTCTGGAGGAGGAAAGCATATTGGCACAGTGGTTAGCACATTGGAGTCGTATTCAGGTGCACCATGATGCAAATCCTTGTCCAGCCATCCTGATTAAAGTTGTTCGTGATTTCCCTAAATCACTACAGGCAAATGCCAGGATGATTCCTTTGACATGGCATGGCTGATTTCCTTATATATCCTTGAAACATCCTTGTGCTCCATCACTAATGATCTTCATGCAGACGGGATCATAATCTTCCTCTCCTTAAGAGTGACTGCTTACTGTTAATGGGTGATGTTTACTGTGAGTTGGGCATAGAGGAGAGGAAGAAAAGTGCAACAGGGCTCCCAAGACTGTAGCTACTACTCTGATATGCTGCAGCCAACGGATGTAACTTGGAGTTATCAGCTAACAGGCTTTCACCTACAATGTCACACTTATGATACTGAGCCATGATTGGCATATGTTATGCTTTGCATTAAACCTTCGTTGCTATTCTGTGATTAGTCTCCCATGGTTATCGCAATTATCCTGTTATCCTCTCTCTCCGTGAGTCGAAGCAGTAGTGTGTGTCGGTATTTGCACCCTTGTACTATCGGCTAGCGCTTATAGTTTCCGACTGTGTCGTGCACGGGGAATTGGTAGGTTGGCGTGGAGCAGCGACGAAGTCTCCGTGGCGCGTGTCTGGCCGGGGCCGCCGCCGGCGTCCACACGTGGTCGGAGTGTGAGGGGCTGTTCGAGGTCCGTGGCTCATCGATCCTGAACACGAGGGTTGACTCTTTACTTAACCTGCCAGGCAGCCCCAACTGTTCACAGTGTGTCATTTGAATTTCGTTGTGGGCTCTTGGGACATTCCCTCGAGCAACCACGTGTTCAAATGGTTCAAATGGCTCTGAGCACTATGGGATTTAAAATCTGAGGTCGTCAGTCCCCTAGAACTTAGAACTACTTAAACCTAACTAATCTAAGGACATCACACACATCCATGCCCGAGGCAGGATTCGAACCTGAGACCGTAGCGGTTCCGGTTACCTGCCCTGGCCATTGACGTAAAGTCAGGCAGTGTATTTTCCTCATCGTGTTGTGACTGTCCAGCATGGCGTGTAGCTTGACAGCTGAATGTGTAATTCGTTTTGGGCGCCGATACCTTCTGCGTTGTTCCAATGAACTCCATGTTATGGTCTGGTCGGGTGGAGCAGAAGTTATCCTGTCGCTTGATCTGTTGACTGTTGGTTGGGTTGCCGTCAGGTTGGGAATTGTTGGGCAAACTGCCTGTCTCACCTAAGTGAGCGTTAGTGTTTGAATTCCAGGCCGACCCTTGGAAACTTCTGAGCGCCGTTTGATGTACTGCCTTTTCTTATTTGACCTTCTTGTTTGTTTATGTACGGCTCCTAGCCGATTTTAAATTAAAGTTGTAACCTCCCCACAAAATAAAATAATGTAACTTACCAACAAAATAAAATAATATGAATAATACTCTTGTAAGTAGGCTGTTTAGGTTTTTTTATTGGTAACGCCACGTAGCGCTCTGTATGAAAACTCACTGGCTGTGCCGTGTGCAGTCTGTGGGTGGTGTGCATTGTTGTCTGCCATTGTAGTGTTGGGCAGCGGCAGCTGGATGCTAACAGCGCGTAGCGTTGCGCAGTTGGAGGTGAGCCGCCAGCAGTGGTGGACGTGGGGAGAGAGATGGCGGAGTTTTGAAATTTGTAAGAATTGGTGTCATGAACTGCTATATATATTATGACTAGTGAGGTAAATACATTGTTTGTTCTCTATTAAAATCTTTCATTTGCTAACTATGCCTATCAGTAGTTAGTGCCTTCAGTAGTTTGAATCTTTTATTTAGCTGGCAGTAGTGGCGCTCGCTGTATTGCAGTAGCTTGAGTAACAAAGATTTTTGTGAGGTAAGTGATTTGTGAAACGTATAGGTTAATGCTAGTCAGGGCCATTCTTTCATAGGGATTTTTGGAAGTCAGATTGCGTTGCGCTAAAGATATTGTGTGTCAGTTTAAGCACAGTCGTGTATAATTGTTCAAAGAGGACGTTTCACATAGACCAGTCTTATACAATTGTTCTAAGGGGAAGTTTCACTCTCATTTAGCGTAAGTACCCAACAGTGAAAATATAATACAATGTGACAAACCTATAACCTTTCAATAATTGACAGTCAATTTAATCTGGTAAATTTGGGACGTCAGCAATGCTGCGTCCTGGCCCTGATACATCATTCTGAATAAACTGAAAAATCTTATCCTAATTAGATCGGCGGATAACGCGTATATATCTGCTCCTATAAGAAATTTTCCTGGCGCAGCTAAGTGCAATGCTGGCCGATAGATTTGTCTTATAAAAAAGGAAGGAACTGACTTTTCTTTTTCAATAATCGGGATTGCCAAGGATTGGAGAAATTAGTGAATTCTTTAAATTGAGATAAATGTCAAAAGTTACTTTTTATGAGAAAGATTATTATTAACAATTTTTTTTTAAACATTTACATGGGACTTGATGTAACAATACCACATATGCGCGAGGCTGCTTTTACCTTATCCTACAACGCTCAGGCTCCGCCATCACTGCACACGACCGGCCCAGCCAACACGATACACCAGACACGACTGCTCGCTACCAACAACTAACTGCTACTGCTACACAGTTTCAGATTCTTCTAGCTTACATATCGCAGGCAGCGCGTGAGCAATACATCGAAATTACATCAGCTCGAGTGCGCTAGCAATAAACTCTTTAATCATGGACCTCTTACATAACCCTCCACTGGGGGGCAAAAATTTGGCAGCGATGGTGAGTCAATTGGACTTGCCATGAGCAACAAATTTTTCTATAATCTATTTAGTATACTAAGGCTACAATCACAGAGTATATACATCATTGATAAGTGCAGAACATATTAAGAAATTAAATAAAGTGCACATGCACTGAGTACAAAACATATTCAGAAATGACAAAGTATATACGCAATGAGTACAAAATATATTAACAAATGACATAAAGTGCACACGCACTGTAGAGGTCTTTAGCATATTTACATGAACTGAATACATTAACAAATGAAATAAAGTGTATATGCACTATAAAAGTTTTTAAAATTTTGCAAGTATTTAAACAGATTGAGAAATGAAATAAAGTGCACACTCACTGTATAAGTCTTTAGCATTTTTACAACAAATAAACATATCAAGGAGTGAAATAAAGTGCACACGCTCTGTAGAGCATATTTAGGACAACTGATCTTGTTAACAAATGAAATGAAGTGCACACGCACTGTATAAGTCTCTATCGTTCAAGGTTGTGGACAGCTTGATATGTCAACACCATATTCTTGTAGAATCCATATTCTTACAGCAACGTAGAATTAGTGCAAAAACCAATATAGTGCTCCATGATCATGAGGATGGACAGGATAAACGGATATTGCGGTAATTGCTGGTAATTAGGTCAGAAGGTGAAGGACATTAACTCTTATGCTAGTCATCACAGAATTACACTAGTGTATCAACCGATTTGAATAATTATTGGCAAATCATTGGTTAGTTACTGAACATTTTTCTGCATTATTCAGAAGTCATCATTCAAAGCAAGACTTAATTAATGGCATAGAATTTATGCATAAGTCATCATATTACAGTAATCAGTGGCATTCATTGGCCAGTTACAAAGTATTCATACAGTGTTACAAAACATTATTCAGTGCTATTCACAAGTCATCATTTAAAACAGGAGCTATTGAGTGTAGCATCAAGCTACTGGTGTTGATATATGATATCATGTAAGTGACATAAGACATATTTAAAATGTAAGGCATTGGAACTATTCGTCAAGGTCGGTAGTCCAATAATACATAGACATAATGGAATCAATACACAGAAAATTTGCATTATCTTTAGGACTAAAAATATATCTTAACCTGGTAGTATTAGAATATTCTTCATATAACTATTCATCATCATCTGCAAAAAATAGACACTTCATTATGCATATTCATATTACCATTTACTTCATACAACTATTCATTATCATTCATTACTTCATATAGTATAGAGTTTCTTACTTCTAGCATATTTCATCACTAAAATTAACATCTGTAGTTCTGTCTGACAGTCTGCATCAATCGCCTTATATTTCTTCGTGACAAGATATTGCATTTTCTTTCCTTCATTATGATGGTAAAATTTCCATTTCATAGTAAACCACTGTGGTTGTTTAATTAATTTCTTTTACACGGTATTGCTTTCTTATACTACAACGCTCAGGCTCCGCCATCGCTCCACCACGACCGGCCCAGCCAACACGATACCACAGACTGCTCGCTAGCAACTACATACTGCTACTGCTACACAGTTCCTACTGCAGTCAATACTGCTCTTTGGTCTCAGATTCTCTTCTAGCTTACATATCGCAGGCAGCGCGTGAGCAATACATCGAAATTACATCAGCTCGAGTGCGCTAGCAACAAACTCTTCAACCATGGACCTCTTACAAAGTTGTTTTTTCCGTTAAGGTGTGAGATTGTCTGCGCCTTCAGTCTGATTTAAAGAAATTTTAGGATAAGGCCTTCTGCCTTTTAAATTCAAATTCCTGATTTTGAGTCTTAAGTGATTGGTCGGTTTTAAATTAGTTTTGCCCGTGAGGCGTGAGATTGAATGGCGCATTTAGCCTGGAATTAAGTTCTAAAATTAATGTCTGGCTTGCTCTGTTTTTAACGTTTTCTTTACTCTTGTAAGGTTTGTCAAATAAATAAAGTAGTATGTTCGAGTGCAACTGACAGTCACTCATTTTTGCCCCTTTCCACAAATTAAGCTATCTGTCCTGTCCTGCGGGTATATTAGGGGATCTCAGATACGAACGGTCTGAAGATGGATATAGGACTCCAAAACTTGTTGCGTCCACGTCTACATCATACTCTGCAAGCCACCTAATGATGTGTACCACTAACTCAGCCCTCCAACCGTGTTCCACTCGCGAATAACGCGTGGGAAGGATGACTGTTGGTAAGCCTGTGTGTTGGCTCTAATGTCTCGAATTTTCTGCTCATGGTCATTATATGAGACATATGTAGGGGGAAGTACTATGTTGTCCGACTCTTCCGGGAAAGCGCTCTCTCGAAATTTGAGTAGTAAATCTTTCCGTGATGCACAAAACCTCTCTTGTAAAGTCTGTCAATCGAGTTTGTTGAGCATCTCCGTAACGCTCTCGTTACAGCTTAACGATCCCGTGACGAAAAGTGCCGCTCTTCGTTGGATCTTCTCTATCTCTTCTATCAGTCCTGTCTGGTAGGGATCCCAGATAGATCAACAATACTCAAGAATGGCTGGAACAAGCGCCTTATAAGCCACTTCCTTCGTGGATGTGTTACATTTACAGTCACCATTAGTAAATAAGAAAAGACAATTTCTGTGAAACTTATGATGGAGTTACAACTATTTATTTCACAATAAGAGTATTCGGATTAATAGGGACGTAAAGAAAAGATGCAATCATTCTATGCTGTTTAACCAGATTACACAAGAAGCAATGAATGAGACAAAAGGAAGATTCAGAAGTAGGACATCATTCATGAGAATCGTTGTTGCCATTGCTACCTTCTATGAAAGTGATAAAGAGTCACTGGAGTGAACAGTCCCTTGAGCATATAATGTGGATTAATAACAAACCAAGCCGAAAGTACTGAGAGCAACAGAAATTTGTTGCCAAATCTGAGGACCTCGTAGTAGATGAAATGAAGGATTTCTACAAATTTCGAGGCAAAATATGGCGCGATGGACGAAACAAGGAGGTCGTAAGAAGAAGACTAGCTGAAGCAAGCAGAGCATTTCTCGTCAAGAAGAAGTCGGTTTGTATCAAATACAGGCCTTAAATTGACAACGAAATTTCTAAGAGTGTGCAAATGGAGCACGCAATTGCAGGGAAGTGAATCATTTGTTGTCTGGAAAACACGGAAAAGTATCGAAGCTGATAATCAAGTGGACTTGATGAAGGAAACAATTAGAAGGACGGACAGGACGATGAAATATGTGTTGAGATATCAGTGAATAATTGCTATGGTATTAGAGGGAGTTGTAAAGGGCAAATACTTTGGAAGTATAATAGGAGGAGGGTGAGTCTAAGTGCTACTGTGAAGAGGAAAGATCGGCACAGAATAGACAGTTGCTGTGGGCTGTAATAAACTAATCACGAGACTGGAAAAAATAAAATAAAAAATCATTTGTCATTACATACCATAACAGTGTTATTATTGTCATTAACGAAGACTTGCAGTGTATACCATAATTGAACTACTTTTGTTCAGCAGTAAATGTCCCAAAACTGTTATTAAACCTATTTATTAATTTATCAAACGACCACGGCGAAAGCTAGCAACATCGACTGCAGTGTACATCAAGATGACTCAGTTCTATTTTGAACGGTGAGGCACCGCATTAGCGCGGGCTTCTTGCCACCATATATCTCTTCTCGCCGGACACCTCACCGTCCCGTAACCGGGTCGGCCAGGTGTGGAACGGCACAGCGTGACGTAACCAGGTGGCTGCGTCCCAACGGTACCGTCTGTCACCGCACGCGGTGCATGTCCCCACACAGTGTGGGGGTCTGCTGCCCTGCAGGTGGAGAACGCACAGCCGCCGCGACGAAAGAAGAAGCGGAATTCGACTCGGAAGGAACGTCATTTCACTCCGACAATATTCCCTACACATGTCCAACGCCAAAGGGCAAGTTCATTCGTTACGGTACACTGCAGAAACAACAAGCTCGGAAACGGGAGAACTCTTGAAACCCAAACCAACAGAATTAAACAAGTTCAATGCCCGACGTAGACTAGACGTAATTGCAGTTGCAGAAACGCATTTCACACCGACGACGACGTTCAGACTACGCAACATGCATGCATACAGAACCGACCGACAAGAACGAAGAGGCGGAGGAACTGCTATATTTATTAAAAGAAACATCAGCCATCGTCATGAAACCCTTCCACCACTTTAGTCTTTAGAAGCCACCGCTATCAGAAACATCACAATAGTTGTAGCCTACATTAGACCAAACAAACAATTAATAAAAGACGACCTCACGGCAATATTTCATCGATTTCCAAAAATTTTGACGATAGGAGACCTGAATGCGAAACGGGAGTCATGGAGCTCGATAAGCACAAACAGAAAAGGACGACAAATATATTATGCTCAAGACCAACTAGAATGCACAGTTCATGGTCCATATCACTCCAAGAGAATCCCAAACGTTCCAAATCAAATGGCACACGTTCTTGACATAGCGCTAGTCAAGAACATCAACCCTAACCTACAGCTCCGAACCATCAGCGACCTTTCATCTGACCGTAAACCCTTCCTAGGAATAATACATCAAGCATCTCTTTATATACCACCACCACAGCAGATACAGATAAATTGTGAACAGTACCAAAGATACCTAAATAACAACATCCGACCAGCAATGAACGTAGATACAAGAAACAGAATAAACATAGCTGTAGAAGTGCTAACTAACAAAATCAAAACTGCTGCAAAAAGAGCATCAATAATAACCATTATTCCAGAACCACACCACGAAACATTACCAGCGCTATTAGAAAAATTAAAAACACAAGGAAATAGATACAGGAGAAGATGGCAACAATTTCACAATCCACGATACCGACATGAGATGAAATAACTACCCCGAGAAATTCACAAAAGAGTAATAGAATGGAGCCAACAAACATGCGAGGTCAAAATGGCAGCCTTCGTCCTGCACACCCGACATGAATGGAAATTAGTTCGCGACATCAGAAAACAACCAACACCCCACATAGCAATTAACATGCCAGAAGGCTTAATATTCGATGCACTAGGAAAAGCAGAACTCTTTTCAGAAGAATGCATTCACAATGTCCCTACCGACTAACGACCCACCAAACCGGAACCAAATAGAAAACGAAGACAATAGAATCCAACACCTCCTGCAGCAATTCCGCGACACACCTTCAATAGCAAGACCACTACTAACAGCACCAGATGAAATAAAGAAAATAATATCCAGAACGAAGAACACAGCCCCAGGTACAGACCATATCTCCAACATTCATCTGAAAATCTTACCAAGAAAAGCCATAGATCTTCTAACACGCATAATCAATAGTTGCCTAAAGCTAGAATACTTTCCGGACAAATGGAAAATAGCAAAAATAGTTCCGATACCAAATCCAGGGACAAACCCGTCAGATGCAACAAACCACAGACCAATAAGCCTAGTACCCACCTTAGCAAAAATCCTGGAAAGAATAATTGTAAAACGATTACAACTCTAACAGAAGAAAACATCGTGCGACCAGAACAATTCGGCTTCACATCCAAATTATCAGCAGATGAGAATTACAGAATGAGAATTACAGAATACATCCAGAACAACTTTAACCTCAGTAAATCCACACCAGCGGTTTTCTTTGAAGTATCAAAAGCCTACGACAGAGTATGGAAACAAAACCTAATAGTCAAACTCTACCAGACAACTTCTATACCAGACTGTTACATAAAAATTATTAACAGTTTTTTACTAAACAGACAGTTCTTCGTCACGACACAAGGCAAAAGATCACTCATCAAAACTCCTGAAGCCAGAATACCACAAGGATCCGTCATTTCACCCATATTATTCAACTCATATATTAACGATTTACCTACTCTACCAAACATAACTTTAAGCCAATATGCAGACGACACAGCTGTTCTAACATCTGGACGTAACATCGATGTAATGATAGCATGAGCATAGAGACAAATCGACATAATGGAAAAGTGGGCACAACAGGATAAATTCAGCTTCAACGCAACAAAAACGGCAGCAATATTTTTCACAAAAAAGAGGAAACCAAGATTACGAACACAACTTCAAATAGCAGATCAAAATATACCATGGAGTACAAAAACCAAATATCTAGGAATACATCTCTAACAAGCACTAACGTTTAAAGAAAATGCAACAGAACGGAAGAGGACAGCGCAAAAAATGATGAACACAATCATACCTTTCTTTGAAAGCAGAGAACTAAACACGAAAACCAAACTACAACAGTACAAATCTACAGTCCAACCGACAGTCCTATATGGAGCAGCAGCATGGGGAACCACCTGCAGAACGAATATCAAACAGCTTCTAATGCTACAAAATACATGCCTGAGATGGTTCCTTGTGGTACCCCGTTGGACGAGAATAACTGAAGTCCAGCAAGAACTAAAAATATAGGAGAAAAAATTCAATATCACACAGAAAAAATCTTTCAGGAAATTGACGCATGTAGAGAACACACTCCTCAACTCCGAAATGTCGCCAAAATAGACGCACAACCATGGCATAAATACAAAGTCCCGGAATTAATAATTACCAGATACGTCTACAAAACACTATCGAAAAAGACAGCTCATTTTACGACGAACACCATCAACCTGGACAAGGACTTTAAAAGAAAGTAACAGACAAATTTTTAAGGCGGCAAAAATATGACAAAATTAAAATCTCACAACAAGAAAGGACAAATAAACAGAAGAACTAAGGACCCTTAGCAGAGTCCAAATCCTTCTGAATGTGCAAATAGAGAAAAACTTACCGTTCCTAACAACAGATAAACAAGTAGAAACTGCCAAAGGCGGGTACCCTTGGGCACAATACACAAGGAAAAAAAAGTGTGAGACTTCCAACGATGCAGTAATACAAAAAAAAAAAAAAATGCTATCCCACTTCAGCCGTACATCTAAACGTAATCACTCCTGAATCATAAAAACCAAAAGGAAAACCATTTAGAGGTAAACCCTCGTCGCTAGTTTTGTAAAGGCGTCGTCGCTACTGCTGGGAGACCCAGCTGGTAAGTTCGTGGAACAGCTTCTGGAGCAGTACACCGCTAATACAGTTTCTCCCTGCACTCTTACACAGGTATGCCCCAGGGTCAGGTAAAAGGATAGGAGAACGATGGTACTACAGCACTCCAACAAATTAGTAACGAAGTCACACAAATGAGTTAAGAATGTTTACTTATCTTTGGGACTTGTCGGATATTGAGGTCTGCAACACTAAATGTAATATAACACAAAAAAGTCCCTCAATGGGTAAGTGCAAATAATTGTACGTAAACTTCACATACATAGCAATTGCATTTACAACTGTCTGTTCAGTTCTGAACGACGTTCTCTGTCTGAGTCAGCCCTGGACGTAGGTAAAAGAGGTGCTCTTGCACCTCCCGAGTAGGCTTCTCTCCGCTGTCGTCCAGTCATTTGCGGTCTGTGCACGGCCTGCAATTAGCTGAGGCGAAGTCGATATCTTCATCCTCAGCGCCGCCCGTCGCGCTGGTGGAACTCACACAAGTGGAGTCTCTATGGTACGGGCACCATCTCGCATCTTTGCGCCTGTGGTGCTTTTGCTCTGGCTGTGTCTTGTTCGGACGACACAGCACTTTTGATATTTGGTCATAACTGAAATAAACAGTTGTAGCTTAGTCATTAGTTGCATTGAGAAGTTAATTTTTATATTTCTTGACGGTGACTAGTTTCGGAGACCTGTGTCCATTTTCGAACCATCCGTATCGTTAAGTGTGACAAATACAGGCGATAGCCTATGTACAAAAACTTCCCCGGCAGTGACTATCATAGCGGCACTATGACCGACTCAGCAACAGGTTTGTACATAGACTATCGCCTGTATTTGTCACACTTACTATACGGATGGTTTGAAAATAGACAGAAGGGTCCGAAACTTATCACTGTCAAAAAAGAAGAAAAGAAACTTCTCAATGCAACTTACGAGCTACAACCATTTATTTCAATTACATTCCTGGAAATTGAAATAAGAACACCGTGAATTCATTGTCCCAGGAAGGGGAAACTTTATTGACACATTCCTGAGGTCAGATACATCACATGATCACACTGACAGAACCATAGGCACATAGACACAGGCAACAGAGCATGCACAATGTCGGCACTAGTACAGTGTATATCCACCTTCCGCAGCAATGCAGGCTGCTATTCTCCCATGGAGACGATCGTAGAGATGCTGGATGTAGTCCTGTGGAACGGCTTGCCATACCATTTCCGACTGGCGCCTCAGTTGGACCAGCGTTCGTGCTGGACGTGCAGACCGCGTGAGACGACGCTTCATCCAGTCCCAAACATGCTCAATGGGGGACAGATCCGGAGATCTTGCTGGCCAGGGTAGTTGACTTACACCTTCTAGAGCACGTTGGGTGGCACGGGATACATGCGGACGTGCATTGTCCTGTTGGAACAGCAAGTTCCCTTGCCGGTCTAGGAATGGTAGAACGATGGGTTCGATGACGGTTTGGATGTACCGTGCACTATTCAGTGTCCCCTCGACGATCACCAGAGGTGTACGGCCAGTGTAGGAGATCGCTCCCCACACCATGATGCCGGGTGTTGGCCCTGTGTGCCTCGGTCGTATGCAGTCCTGATTGTGGCGCTCACCTGCACGGCGCCAAACACGCATACGACCATCATTGGCACCAAGGCAGAAGCGACTCTCATCGCTGAAGACGACACGTCTCCATTCGTCCCTCCATTCACGCCTGTCGCGACACCACTGGAGGCGGGCTGCACGATGTTGGGGCGTGAGCGGAAGACGGCCGAACGGTGTGCGGGACCGTAGCCCAGCTTCATGGAGACGGTTGCGAATGGTCCTCGCCGATACCCCAGGAGCAACAGTGTCCCTAATTCGATGGGAAGTGGCGGTGCGGTCCCCTACGGCACTGCGTAGGATCCTACGGTCTTGGCGTGCATCCGCGCGTCGCTGCTGTCCGGTCCCAGATCGACGGGCACGTGCACCTTCCGCCGACCACTGGCGACAACATCGATGTACTGTGGAGACCTCACGCCCCACGTGTTGAGCAATTCGGCGGTACGTCCATCCGGCCTCCCGCATGCCCACTATACGCCCTCGCTCAAAGTTCGTCAACTGCATATACAGTTCACGTCCACGCTGTCGCGGCATGCTACCAGTGTTAAAGACTGCGATGGAGCTCCGTATGCCACGGCAAACTGGCTGACACTGACGGCGGCGGTGCACAAATGCTGCGCAGCTAGCGCCATTCGACGGCCAACACCGCGGTTCCTGGTGTGTCCGCTGTGCCGTGCGTGTGATCATTGCTTGTACAGCCCTCTCGCAGTGTCCGGAGCAAGTATGGTGGGTGACACACCGGTGTCAATGTGTTCTTTTTTCCATTTCCAGGAGTGTATAAGACAAGTTGTGGACCTGTTTTTTGCCTTCAGTCTGCTGCTAGTTCGTGATAATCATTAGTCGTGATTTTATTGACACTATACTGTTAAGGTTACGACGACTGGAAGTTTAACTCGCTCAGTTAACTGTTCTTAACAGGTGCCACGGCAGAAGTGAAACTGGAAAGTGGAAGCTTGTTCTTTACCATTTGGCTGTAATTGTTCAAAAGGTTACACTCGTGTGGTTATTTTTAATATTCATTATTTTCAGGTAATTTATAGCTGGGCTACAGAATGAGCAGTCTAATGAGCACAGAATATGGAATGAGAGTACATCGAAGAAAGGCGTATGTTATCAGAAGTAGCAGAAAAGAGAACAGTGAGAAACTTAACTTCGGGAATTATGGTCATGAAGTAGATGTTAGTTAACATCTTCCTAGGAAACACGACGGACGGAGCAAGGACGACATAAAAAAGAAGACAAGTAATGACAAAAAGGGCATCCCTCGCCAAGTCTAATCGTATCAAACGAAGGCCTTAATTTGGGGAAGATATTTCTGAGAATCTACGTTTGGAGCACAGCATATGGCAGTGCGGCATAGCATTCGAGATGTGCTGCTACAAAAGACTGTTGGAAATTACGTGGGCTGATAAGGTAAGGAATATGGAAGTCCTCTGCACAATCGGCGAGGAAACGAGTATCGGGAAACACTGACAAGAAGAAGGGACAGGATGATAGAACATCTGTTAAAATACCAGGGAACAACTGTCATTTTACTAGAGAGAGATGTAGGAAGATAACAAAGAAGAAAGAATGTACGTTGTTTTATGTAATAGTTATTTTATACTTGACTTGCTGATATGCTATTTTCTCATATTCATGAAAAAAATGGTTCAAATGGCTCTGAGCATTATGGGACTTAACTTCAGAGGTCATCAGTCCTCTAGAACTTAGAACTACTTAAACCTAACTAACCTAAGGACATCACACACATCCATGACCGAGGCATGATTCGAACCTACGACCGTAGCGGTCGCGGGGTTCCAGACTGAGGCCCCTAGAACCGCTAGGTCACACCGGCCCCCTATAGTCATGAAATATCGTTCTATGACACGATACGATACAAGATGCATTTGGCCAAGATTCAGTGAAATGCACTGCAGAAGATCTGATGGTGGCAACGTAGTTTGCTGAACTCGGTTATCGCAATAAATGCTACACATTAGCGATCTTGACAGTTTGAAGATGTACTTCTGTTTTCTACGTTCTATCAATAGCTCAATGTCTCGACGATGGAAATCCACCCCTCGGTCATTCGATAACTCTGCTGCGTGAACGTCCACACATCGTAGGGAAATTTCTTTCGAATCCCCCATCCCATTACCACCAGCTGTTTTTCACACTGCCGTAAATATGGAAACCATATGTTGCAAGATATGGACTTTATGTTGGATATTTACAAACCTCCCATCGACTACCCTGAAGCCTAGTTTGTGTTCCTCGCACAGAGTGGGGTGTTGCGTTGTTGTGCATGTGAACAATGCCTTTGCTTAATTTTCCAAGCTTCTTGTTCTTTATGGTGTTGTGCGGCGACGTCCATGTTCTACATTAAAGGCTGTTCCCTTTACCGTGAACTAAGCATGCACAATTTCTTCAGAATCAAATATAGCGGTGGCCATTACCTTGCCTGTCAAAGGTGCAAATGCACGGAGGCGGGGAGGTATGTATCCATTCCGTACCCGCTCTCTTTGCTGTAGGTGTGAAATGATGGAAACATGTCCCATAGCCTATAATGATCTGGCTTAGGAAATCATTGCTTTCCACTAAGTAACTCTGAAACTCACTAGGGGTAAGATACATACAGCCTACAGGAAAATTAAGGAGACCTTTGGAGAAAAGAGAACCACTTGTATGAATATCAAAAGCTCAGATGGAAACCCAGTTCTAAGCAAAGAAGGGAAAGCAGAAAGGTGAAAGGAGTATATAGAGGGTCTATACAGGGGCGATGTACTTGAAGACAATATTATGGAAATGGAAGAGGACGTTGATGAAGATGAAATGGGAGATATGATGCTGCGTGTAGAGTTTGACAGAGCACTGAAAGATCTGAGTTGAAACAAGGCCCCGGGAGAAGATAACATTCCATTAGAGCTACTGACGGCCTTGGGAGAGCCAGTCCTGACAAAACTCTACCATCTGGTGAGCAAGATGTATGAAACAGGCGAAATACCCTCAGACTTCAAGAAGAATATAATAATTCCAATCCCAAAGAAAGCAGGTGTTGACAAACGTGAAAATTACCGAACTGTCAGTTTAATAGGTCACGGCTGCAAAATACTAATGCGGATTTTTTACAGACGAATGGAAAAACTAGTAGAAGCCTACCTCGGGGAAGATCAGTTTGGATTCCGTAGAAATGTTGGAACACGTGAGGCAATACTGACCTTACGACTTATCTTAGAAGAAAGAGTAAGGAAAGGCAAACCTACGTTTCTAGCATTTGTAGACTTAGATAAAGCTTTTGACAATGTTGACTGGAATACGCTCTTTTAAATTCTGAAGGTTGCAGGAGTAAAATACAGGGAGCGAAAGGCTATTTACAATTTGTACAGAAACCAGATGACAGTTATAAGAGTCGAGGGGTATGAAAGGGAAGCAGTGGTTGGGAAAGGAGTGAGGCAGGGTTGTAGTCTCTCCCCGATGTTATTCAATCTGGATATTGAGCAAAAAGAAAAATTCGGAGTAGGTTTTAAAATCCATGGAGAAGAAATGGAAACGTTGAGGTTCGCCGATGACATTCTAATTTTGTCAGAGACAGCAAAGGACTTGGAAGAGCAGTTGAATGGAATGGAGTGTCTTGAAAGGAGGGTATAAAATGAACATCAACAAAATCAAAACGAGGATAATGGAAGGTAGTCTAATTAAATCGGGTGATGCTGAGGGAACTAGATTAGGAAATGAGACACTTAACGTAGTAAATGAGTTTTGCTATTTGGGGAGCAAAATAACTGATGATGGTCGAAGTAGAGAGGATATAAAATGTAGACTGGCAATGGCAAGGAAAGCGTTTCTGAAGAAGAGATATTTGTTGACATCGAGTATAGATTTAAGTGTCAGGAAGTCATTGCTGAAAGTATTTGTATGGAGTGTAGCCATGTATGGAAGTGAAACATGGACGATAAATAGTTTAGACAAGAAGAGAATAGAAGCTTTCGGAATGTGGTGCTACAGAAGAATGCTGAAGATTATATGGGTAGATCACATAACTAATGAGGACGTATTGAATAGGATTGGGGAGAAGAGACGTTTGTGGCACAACTTGACCAGAAGAAGTGATCGGTTGGTAGGACATGTGTTGAGACATCAAGGGATCACCAATTTAGTATTGGAGGGCAGCGTGGAGGGTAAAAATCGTAGAGGGAGACCAAGAGATGAATACACTAAACAGATTCAGAAGGATGTAGGTTGCAGTAGGTACTAGGAGATGAAGAAGCTTGCACAGGATAGAGTAGCATGGAGAGCTGCATTAAACCACTCTCAGGACTGAAGACCACACACACACACACACACACACACACACACACACACACACACACACACACAACTCTGAAACCGCCTTTGCGTGTAGGTGACAGCGATAGTGGACACCAACTTGACTATAGTTTCCAATACTGCAGACGATCTCGTTCGATACAATGATCACTGTCATTGATGAGCCTCTGCTGAGTAATGTACCCGAGAGACACTCTCCGCCTGCTGCGAATCAGTTCCTCGGTTGGCTGCACAGTGTCGTCTCAGTTCGTTGCAGATGGCCTTTCTTACTGATCAGCGCCGCTCAAGCCTGTACGGCCTTGGTCGTATTCTTGTCATCATTTCACTACGTTTGGAAACGACATTGCATTTGGTCCATATACCGCCAGTATTTTAAGGGTGAATCTCTGCGAGATTCAGACGTTTTGCCCTGAAGAATCGTACGTCCCTCGTACTTGAGCTTCGGAGTACGTTTCAGCTGCCGCACTATTTCACATGCACAATGTGGTGCGTGTTTTACCTGCAGTGCACTAGAATTGTGTCTGTAGGAAACCCGGAGCATGTATCTCTTCTGGCAATGCCCCACTCTTGTTGCGCAAAAAAACTTGACCTGGAACGACGTGTGTAACTTACTTTTTGATGTCACCACGTAATTCACTTTGACTGGTGTCTGAAACTAAAAGATTAATCACCCGAAAAAGGAAGTATTATTAATAGATTACGTTTTGTGAGTGGCTGAATATTGCTGCATTTAACAATTTCTAGAAACATCTCGTTACACGGATAATCCTGTGGGATTGGGGTTGTCTAGAAGATTCGACGCCGTCTGCTGTGAGCACATTGGTGGCTTGGATTGAGGAAATCATCTTCGAACAAAACAGTCCCCACTGCGTCCCTAGCTCGCATGTTCGTCCACCTATTGGACATGATTGAGCTGTCAGACTTCCTTGCAATTGAAAACTAAGTGCCAGAACGGAAATCACATGTAGAACCTTGTCTTTGCGGGCAATGTTTTTACTTGTTGAAGTATCCGGGCACGCATCACGACCCGTCCTCCTCACAGCTTCACTGCAACCACAGTGTCTCTACTACTTTCCAAATTGAGCAACGCCTGCGAAAGATAGGGTCCTGTGTTCGAGTCAGGTTTCAGGACATAGTAGTAATCCGCCAGGAACTTTCAAAACAGCGCACGCTCCGCTGAAAAGTGAAAGGTACATTTTGGTGTATGGCCTATGGTTGGTCGGTCATGAGTTCGTACCACTCTTCCAACAACAACTACTGCAGAATATCGTACATCCAGCATGGGGCGATAATTCTGTGGAACTTAATCTGGGGCCCCTTGACTCTACGTTTAGACGTTAAGAGTCTCTTAGAGGGAAGCCAAGACTTCATCACGACTTTTCGAGCTTATGCCCAAGTGTCGTCCAAAACCTAGCGCCCAACGTGTTTCTTAAATTATCATTTGTTCCACATGATTAAAATTAAATACATGAAAGAATGAGCTTTTATCTATATACCCTAATCTAATCTTTACTGATACAGCTTTCCTTCCGTGACACACAGGGGCATGTATCCGCAGTGGGTACCAGCCCTAGTTGTGCTCACGAAGCCATTTCTTCACTGCGCGAATCACCTCCTTGTCGTCTTCAAAATATCCACCATGAATGCTATCCTTTAATGAGCAGTATAATGAAAGTCCGATGGAGTTATTTCAAAGCTGTAGGCTGGACATGATAACCCTATCAAAGCCTGATGTGTTCACAACTGAGGCCGAACGTTGTCGTGTTGAAGCAATGTCTCTCGTGGGTTGTTATGGCGCCGAAGTTGCTGCTAAAGCTTCGTGAATGTGGTCAATGTTTTCACATATGCCTCTGTATTAATGGTACTGCGCCTTAGCATCCATCTCAGAACACATGTATTTTTTGTGAGATTTGTGTTCGACTGTAAGGCAGCGTGAAACACGGAACCCATTCCGCACACTCTTGAGTATCCTAAAACACGAATGATTGAGTCCACACTTCCTCTCGTTGACTGACAGTAGCCGCGCCAACTGCCGAGTCGTAATGCGTCGATCCTCTCAAACGAGAACATTGGCACGATGTATCACTTCAGGTCTGACAGCCGTGGATGGTCTTCCCGCTGGCTGCAAAATATAGAGTTACGGCGAACCTCCTTCTGACTGACTCTGTGCCGAGCAGTCAACCTTACTCCCATCTACTGTAGATGCTCCGTAGATTTCACCCAAACGATTGAGTATTCTCCACAGTTGTTTTTCCTCGGCAGTGAGAGATTCAATTACTATACTTCGCTGGTAACGTACATCCCTCCGAGACGTCATTTTGAAACGTTACTGCAGCTGCGTCGTCTGTCGGAGGAAATGGAAACTTTGCACGCATTCAGGGAACTTGAAATAATTCATAATTAACTTTTCGAAATTTGCAACATTGATGTCAGCTGAGAAAAAAATGGGCCATAACTTTTTGGGAAACAGACATTACCAAATGAATTTCATCTCTGAGACCAACAATGGCATCAGTTACCAATGTTGTGAACACAGAAGTTTCAGAAACTTGTAAATATGCACTGATGGAAAAGAAAATCGCAGCACCAAAAAAATACTTAATATGGAGTAATGAAGTTTCGGGAATACATTTGTCTGGGTAACATATCTAACTGATTAACATGACAAGGTCATAGATTAATGTGAACTATTGGTGTATTGATAACTGCTGTAACCCCCAGAATGTTGAATGCAAATATGCAGACGTGAATGTACTGTGTTATACGCTTGCTATAAGTCAGTTTGTGGGATGAAGCCCCATACCTGTTGCACTTGGTCGGTCAGTACAGGGACGGTTTATGCTGGTTATGCATGGGATGACGCTGGAGTTGTCGTCCGATGATGTCCCACATGTGATCGATTGGAGACAGATCTGGCGATCGAGCAGGCCAAGGCAACATGTCGACACAATGGAGCATGTTACGTTACAACAGCGATATGTGGGCGAGTGTTACTCTGTTCGTGAAACGCCTGGGCTAGGAGGCCAGAGAGGGTTAGGTTGTGGAAATCTTAATCGACCTCCTTTAACTAACTTTAAATCGGCTGAAAGCCACACTCAAAATGCATGGCGCAAGGGCTAAGCAAAAAATTAAAATACAGGGTCCTTCTGGAGGTTTGACCAAAAATATTTTCTAAAACTTTAACCTAAACATGCTGAAGGCCTTAGCACTTAATTTAAACGGAACTCGGCTAAATGGTTCAAATGGCTCTGAGCACTATGGGACTTAACATCTGTGGTCATCAGTCCCCTAGAACTTAGAACTACTTAAACCTAACTAACCTAAGGACATCACACACATCCATGCCCGAGGCAGGATTCGAACCTGCGACCGTAGCAGTCACGCGGTTCCGGACTGAGCGCCTTAACCGCGAGACCACCGCGGCCGGCGAACTCGGCTAGAAGCAGCATGTTAAGCAATAAGAAGTGTTTCAATCAAACGGCAAAAGGCCTTATCCTAAAACATTTCAAGCAAATTCGGCTGAAGGCCGCATAGCAAATCATCACAATCGTAGGAACATCAGTTTAAGAGATATTAAACTAGGCTGAAGGCCACACATCAACACAATAATTTAACGACTTAAAGCCTTAAAAGATATCATGTAAAATTCGGGAGAAAGCCCCATATAAAAAATAAGTCTTATGCTTTAAGGGCAAGACAAGAACATTAATTCAGGATGTATATAAACTCGGCTAAAGACCACACATTGACCAAAATACTAAAACTCAAACAGGAAAGTTACTATGTAACAGGCGCTCAGAAGTTTCCAAGGGTCGGCCTGAAATAGTAATACTAACACCCGTTTAGGCGAGACAGGCAGCATCACTAACAATCTATTAATGGGAAGCAACCCAACCGACAAACAGCCGACGAACCAACCAACCAACCAACGGCACTATTACCAAAATGCCAGCGAGGTGAAGAGACCTGTAACACTCGTCTTGAAATATTGGTGTGTTAATGAGCCAAGGCACAATAACCACTGACATACATAATCACAACGGCTGTGGAACTACACGCCGTGGCGGACAGCACCAACAAGGTAAGAAAACATACACTCGATGCTCTGTCGCAACCGACCAACTTGCTACTGCAGTACGCAGACAGCATAGCACTGTGTCAGTCGAACTGACACAGTGTTGCACGAAACACTGCCACAAGAAACTCTAACACTCGTGAAACGAATCACTGATGAACAAGTCAAACAAATCACAGGCGGACACACACACCAAACCGAAAGACGGTCGGTGACGAAACGTATGTCGTCTGACCAGACAACCGACCACAACCAACCAAGGTCGTTGCTACTCAAACCATGTTTGTCAGCAAAGGTCGGGCGATTCTCTACTATCCGGAGCTCACTGCAGCTCCAGCCCGACTCAACCCGATGTCCGTGCGGAACTGGGAGACACAGCGATCCGAGCATACTGGCTCGGACCCAGTCATGCAGAGGTAACACTTGCCCATTGGCCACGACGTCTCCGCAAAAGAAGAAACCGAGCCACGTCCAGCAAGACGACCCAGCGACGAGGCCCAGAAACGGTCAAAAGACCAAACACACGTCGCCCAAAGAGGCGACCAACTAAACGACCGACCAACGGTCGATCCCGCTGCCATCTCCATCCGTCGGACAGTTAGTTCATCCTGTGTCGCGAGCGGTCGGCGAGTACTGGCTGTCCGCGCCTCCGTAGCGCTCGGTCCCCGACAGCTGCTACGTCCCGACTGCACTTCTGCCAGGTGCGATCTTCCCTCACGACACACGACGACCGGGGAGTAATAGCCCTCCAGCAAAAAGATAATACGGCATGGCTAATATCGATACGCGCTGCTGCTGCCACTGACGGGCAGGCAAGACAGCAATTCATGGACACCAGTAATGGAAACTGAAATGATGAGGCGGCCGTACGGTAAAATAAAAAAATAGATGTTAAATAATAGATGGCACGAACACGAGCCACGCCACGCACGGCTCAGTTAGTAAACCACCCATGGAACACTGTTCATGAATGACAGCACAACATGTAGAGTCACCAGACTGACCTACACATTTGCAGCTGGGTCTATGGCGTAGCCGCGTGAGTACTCTTGCTGTCATACGAAATTGAACTCTAGACCATAACTCCATGTGTAGGACCAGTGTGTCTAGCAGATAGGTTGGTTGCAGGCCCTCAGCTGGCCCTATGCTTATCAAAACACGGCCATTGCTGGCACCGAGGCAGAACCAGTTTTCATCAGAAAATACAGCAGACCTATGAGCTCTCGCTCGACACCACTGTAGTCGCAAATAGCCATGGTTTCGGGTCAGTGGAATGCACGGTACAAAGCGTCTGGCTCGAAACTGTGCTTGAAGTATCCGATTGGTAACAGTTCGTTGTTGTCTATATGGGTCCAACTATTGCTGAAATTACTGCTGGAGATGCAGTATGATGCGGTAGAGCATTACGCTGAACACGATTGTCTTCCATGTCGGTAGTGCTGCGTGGCTGTCCGGAGCCCGGTCTCCTTGAGACCGTACGTTCTCGTGGCCACCGCTGCCACCAGTCATGTACAGTAGCTGCATTCCTGCCAAGTTTTTCTGTAATATCGCAGAAGGAACAAACAGCTTCTCGTAGCCCTATTGCCCGACCTCGTTCAAACTCAGTGAGGTTTTGATGACGGCATATTTGTCGCTTTAAAGGCATTCTTGACTAATATCAATTCATCACGTGCAACCTCAAAGGTAGCTAACACTCACTACCGTTACGGGGCAAACCTGACTTGCATGCTCATAGTGGGGCTACCAGTACCACTGTTAGCGCGAAATTTGAATACACGTCATCTTTCAGGTGTAGAAACACGTCTCCTAACTTTAGTTCCCGTCACACATCTCCTTCTCTGTGTTGCAATTTTTTGCCGTCAGTGTGTTTTTCTCATAGGTACGAGAACACAAGAAGTGAGACGTTTTTGCCTTCATGCTATTAGCCAGGTCAGATACCGGACAACGGGAGGACACGCCATACAGTGAGGCCACATCATCATCGCATCATCAGGAAAGGCTATAATAAGTCAAAAGTCCTACAGCTTGGGCCAAGACCAAGGCCCGTTTGTTCAGCGTCAGCGTCTATCTACTGAACTGAATTCGCCGTACTCCAGATCTGAATGCTGAATGTATTGCATCCGTCATGTGTGCTCTTTCTTCTTTTTCGTTGCGATTGCAGGGGGACAGCCTGCACGAATCCCTTGAAGGTTACTTCAAATATATTATGTAGTTGTAAGGTGTCAGGAAAATCCAACACCTTCTATGAAAACCCTGACATGATAAGCAAATACAATAGTATGTCACATAGCTCCGAATAAATCGTGACCTTACATTAACCAAAGAAATACGAGTAACGAGTGAGCAAATGTAATACCACAGACTAACACAAGAATGCCTAAATGCATGTCATACCTTCCCACCGTGAGATGGACGCAGTTCCGAAGGGAGAAACGAGAAGCCGAGGGCAGAACCGTGTTAAGCTAGAAGGCCCTACGATAAGGGACGGACTGGACACCCACGTCGCCAGCTAACCACTAGGGGCTCACAACCCGCAAGTTTTAGCGTGAGACTTTTTGGCGTCTCTGTTACGTTGCAAACTTTAAAAACATTGCCACACCACGAAAAGTATAACGTTTCTCATGGGATCGACAGAATTTTTGTAGGCGGAGCTTAAGGTTAACATTGAGACCCTGATTGATGAAAACACAGCCAGATACTTTTTTTAAACCAACTTCGGTAAATTGTAGTAAGGAGAAGTTAGGAACGGGAGCTGCTTCCGAGATGGCGAGGTGAGCGGAGCTGTGCTGCTCGCCGCCGCCCTGACACTGCCTAAACACCGACAAGGTAATGAACGCATGCGATGCCGCATTTTTGAGCGCATAAGGCTTCACTCAGAAATGCAGAAGTCTCATCTGTTACACCCCCTTCTTGCGTAATACTAGTGTCGATTGTCAATTAAATCTCATGGTGTTCACATTTGCCACTTGAAGTAAAAATCTAAAACGCGATGATTTTTCTGTTACATAGTTATTGAGAAGCCACATCAGCCACTGTAATTTACAACAAGTTAGATAAGTAATTAAAGATAATTGAGGGTCACTGTAGACCATTTTGATAGTTTTCTCTTTTGTGAAACTTAATTTAAACCTAGATTATAGATGTGATATGGCATAGGTCATCCTTCGATCGATTGTAGAACTTGGAAACCCATTCAGGGAATATTCGTTCACATTTTTGTTGAACGCAGTTGGTTTTTACCATCCTGTATTAAAACATTTCCTTTTATCAACAGTGCAATTTCTAAACAATGTTTTATGAGTAGAATAAAATTTCCAATGGTAAACTTAACTGCTTTTTCGACGTTATTTTACCAGCTAACCAAAAATAGGAAAGCCTTGAACTCCTTCCACTAAATTTAGTTAGTATTAAGATTCTTTTACAGGGAGTGCAGTGGAGCTGACGCTGAGATCATTAAGTATTTGGTTATATCATCGCTAGTCTCACTGAACTCTTCTGAATTCTACATGTCATGTGTGGTCTGGCGTCTCCTTACCAGCAACAGGTCCCAGGTTCAAACTAGTAAATTACCTAAAAAACACGCTCAGAGCGTCGTTGCGCGAAAGTGGTAGGGAGACATGATATAGAACAAACAGACACCACCATGAATGTTAGATAGTGTTTCCTCAATAAACGTGCTTGGGTCGTCGAACACACGCGGAAAACTATACCCTTATGTCCCTGTCATCAGGCTGCTTTTTTTTAAGTTTTGGGACACGTTTTATGCATGTTTATTATGATGTTTCTGCGGACTGAAAGTCTCGTCTATAGGAACCAACATGGGTTCCGAAAACAGCGATCGTGTGAAACCCAACTCGCTCTGCTCATCCACGAGAGCCGGTAAGCAGCAGTTACAGTAGATACCAACACCCATGCAGGTATCGTTTTCTTTGACTTCCGGCAGCCGTTAGATACAGTTCCGCACTGCCGCCTAGTGAACAAAATACGAGCATACGTAATGTTAGGCCAACTGTGTGATTGGATAGAAAAAAATGGTTCAAATGGCTCTGAGGACTATTGGACTTACCATCTGAGGTCATCAGTTCCCTAGAACTTAGAACTACTTAAACCTAACTTACCTATGGACATCACACACATCCATGCCCGAGGCAGGATTCGAACCTGTGACCGTAGCGGTCGCGCAGTTCCATACTGAAGCGCCTAGAACCGCTCGGCCACACCGGCCGGCTGGATAGAAGAGATTCTAGGACGCAGAGAACAGCATTTCAGAGAGAAGTCTTGTGCAGTAGACGTAATTTCGGGTGTAACCCAGGGGAGTATTATAGGACCGTTTCTTTTCGCTACATTAATGATTGGGAGAGAACGTCAGTAGTTCAATGAGTCTTTCCACGGACGACACTGTTGTAAACAGAGACGTCGCAAAGCTGGAAAATCGTAGCGACATGCAGGAAAAGCTGCAGAGGATCGGCGTTTGGTGCAGAAAGTGGCAAGTGACCAACATAGGAACGTATTGCGAATACACAGACAGGAAGATGCTAAACGATTATACGATTGCAGCTAGACTGGAAGCAGCTACTTCCATAAAATACGCACGAATATGCGTATGTTATGATTGGAACTAATCGCGAGCAATGCAAATGAAAGACAGAGTCATAGAAAGAAACGTCAGGAAATGTAGTCCGTCAACAAAGGAAGTAGTTTATAAAACAGCAGTTCGACCAATAATTGAATACTGATCGTCAGTATGGGATCCATACCAGACAGGGTTGATAAGAGGAAACAGAAGAGATACAAAGAAGAGCAGCACACTTCGTTACATATTCATTTAGCAAGCGCCGTAGCGCCACGGAAATCTTCAGCCAACTCCAGTGGCAGACGGTGCAAAAGAGGATTTTATGCATCACTGTGTGACCTACGGTTGATGATACGAGTGCTTAAGTTCCTCAAAGAGTTAAACGATACATTGCTTCCTCCTAGGTATAACCTCGAAAAGACTATGAAGATAAAATTAGAGAAATTCGAGATCACACAGAGGCTTACTAGCCGTTCTTCTTCCGAAGACCCATATGTTACGGGAACAGAAAAAATGGGGAATAGTACCGGTACATGCAAGGACGTAGCCAAAGGGGAGATCCGGAGATTCAGACCCCTCTCCCCTTCCTCCCAATCACCTGAATGGAATTACGTGCGACCTTGTTGCCATGTAGTGAAATTAAAAGACACAACGGACAATCAATGTTGCTGCAAGATGTATGAAATGTGGCGTGACTCCAGTGCGGGTATATAACCACCGACGTGTGGGCAAGGGGTTAGTGTGGCATTTGTGTCTTTCCGACGTGCGTGCTGTAAATGGGGCAGCGTGAACTTTGGCGACGTAATTACCAAATGCGTCCAAAGAGGACCAATGTGCTGTTACTCTTTTCTTGGCGGCGGAGAACAAACACTGGTAGACATCCATCGGAGAATGAAGAATGTGTATAAGACAACAAGTCAAAAAGCACCATTGTGGAATGGTCCAACAACGGGTGCTAATGATTCATGATAACGCACGTCCCCATAACGCAAATGTTCTAACGTTATACCATCTCAAGTTGATGACACTCCAGCACCCGCCCTATAGTTTCTCCCCATGCGATTATCACCCCCCCCCCCCCCCCCGGTACCTTAAAAAGAGTCTTGAAGGGTCAACGATTTCCGTCGGACGAGGATGTGCAACTGTAAGTTACGGACGTATTCACGCAGCAGGACATGTAGTTTTACCAAACGGGTTTCTTCAACCTGTTGCGTCTGTGGGATGATTGCCTCTATGCCCACGGCGGCATGAATTCTCGACTGTGCGGCCTTCGAAAGGAAACTTTTTGATCGCCCCTTACATTTGGATTTTGAATCATATAACGAAAAAGCGATATTCACGAAAGATAGTCAACAAGGCTATCAACAGATTTGAACTACGGATATATCAACTTCACTATTGGCTATCGCCTATCCCTATTTTAGCCAAAACCAACTACTGTACATTGTTGGACTTTCTTAAGTTTTTGTTTTGTTAATCAGGACAGTTGAATTTAATAAAAATGCTGCCATTTATTGTTTTTGTACTGTGTGCTGTTCTGATAGTTCCTAGTTATGGATACATTTGTAACAAGAAAGACGAGTAAAACTGATTTTTATTCGTCCACTAGCGTTATGATATGTTAAAATTATCTACACACTACTATAGCAACCTAATTACCTATCTAAACCAGTTTAATGTTAGCACTGAAGTCGTTATTTGGAGACGGGTAGAACTACAGAGCTGCTATGACATTAAATTTAAGTAAGTGCGCTTGAATTTGTCTACGTCGCCCAAAAATCGGGACGTCAAGAAAAATATCTCCCAAACGGCGAGGGTTACATTTCTTTAAGACATTTGCTCAAAATTCTATCATCCTTAGCCCAAATGACAAAATATCGCCCTGTTTGGCTACTCGGGTGGTACTCAATTATGAAAACCAGTTCCGTTGTGGAATTATGCGGTGGGGTTTCTGGAGAGCGGACTGGGTATGTGATGACAGCACATTCTACAGTTCGTTTCTAAAAGATTTTTCAGTGGGCTGCTTGATCTCCTCCGGAAAGACTGCACCCTGGATCAGCCCCCTTTCCATGTTTTATCAAAAATCTGTTTACGTTCTTGTGATGCTACACTACTGGCCATTAAAATTGCTACACCACGAATATGGCGTGCTACAGACGCGAAATTTAACCGATTGGAAGAAGATGCTGTGATATGCAAATGATTAGTTTTTCAGAGCATTCACACTAGGTTGGCGCCAGTGGCGACACCTACAACGTGCTGACACGAGGAAAGTTTCCAACCCATTTTTTATACACCAACGGCAGTTGACCGGCATTGCTAATGAAATGTTGTTGTGATGCCTCGTGTAAGGAGGAGAAATGCGTACAATCACGTTTACAGACGTTGATAAAGGTCGGATTGTAGCCTGTCGCGATTGCCGTTTATCTTATCGCGACATTGCTGCTCGCGTTGTTCGAGACCCAATGACTGTTAGCAGAATATGGATTCGGTGGGTTTAGGAGGGTAATACAGAACGCCGTGCTGGATCCTAACGGCCTCGTATCACTAGCAGTCGAGATGACAGGCATCTTATCCTCATGGCTGTAACGGATCGTGCAGCCACGTCTCGATACATGAGTCAACTGATGGGGACGTTTGCAAGAGAACAACCATCTGCACGAACAGTTCGACGACGTTTGCAGCAGCATGGACTATCAGCTCGGAGACCATGGCTGCGGTTACCCTTGACGCTGCATCACAGACAGGAGTGTCCACGATGGTGTACTCAACGACGAACCTGGGTGCACGAATGGTAAAACGTCATTGTTTCGGATGAATCCAGGTTCTGTTTACAGCATCATGATTATCACATCCGTGTTTGGCGACATCTCTGTGCACGCACATTGGAAGCATGTATTCGTCATCGCCACATGGCATATCACCGAGCGTGAGGTTACATTTAACATGTGTTACGACCCGAAAACCTACATATCAGCAGGATAATGCACGACCGAATGTTGCAGGTCCTGTACGGGCATTTATGGATACAGAAAACGTTCGACTGCTGCCCTGGCCAGCACATTCACCAGATCTCTCACCAATTGAAAACGTCTGGTAAATCGTGGCCAAGCAACCGGCTCGTCACAATACGCCAGTCACTTCTCTTGACGCAATGTGGTATCGTGTTGAAGCTGCATGGGCAGCTGTACCTGTACACGCCATCCAAGCCCTGTTTGACTCAATGCCCAGGTGTTATACGGCCGTTATTACGGCCAGAGGTGGTTGTTCTGGGTACTGATTTCTCAGGATCTATGCACCCAAATTCCATAGAAATGTAATCACATGTCAGTTCTAGTGTGATATATTTGTCCAATGAATACCCGGTGGTCATCTGCATTTCTTCTTGGTGTTGCAATTTTAATGGCCAGTACTGTATAGTAACTCAAGCCACGATTTCCCTGCGTAATTAACTAACTAAATTTTAAAATGTACTTGCATTGTGGTGTATTTTATTTTATTTGGAAACAATGCACACCAACCAGTGTTTCCAAATTCTCCGCCGACTGGGGTAGCCATTCGGCATGAGGCGCAGAGCTTGCAGTCGCTCAATTCGGGAGGCGAGACGAAACGAATCATCCGTCGACAACCTGGAAAATGCATTTCTGTGGTTTCCTACTTTCAGTTTAGGCAGATACTGGGCCAATTTCTTCGGAAATTCCTTTCTTTCCTGAGTGAGTCCAGTTGCCTTGAAGATGCAGACTGTCTGCTTAAATGAAAAGAGCTGCATCAAAGTCTTCTTCGGAGAGTCGCTGCACAAAAAGCCATATTTACAGTAGAATGCTCCTAGCGATCTTCATTTTTTACTATGTAGCTGTAAATAGGGATGAGTCACTTGTGAAACGACAATGTACACTGGGGTGACAAAAGTCGTGGGGTAGCGATATGCACACATACACATGGCGGTAGTACCGCATACACAAGGTATAAAAGGCCAGTGCATTGGCGGAGCTGTCATTTGCACTCATGTGATTCACGTGAAAAGATTCCCGACGTGATTGTGCCCGCACCACGCGAATTAACAGATTTTAATACGGAATGGCAGTTGAGTTAGGCGCTTGGGACCTTCCATTTCGGAAATCGTTAGGGAATTCAGTATTCCGAGACGCACAGTGTGAAGAAGATGCTGAGAACATCAAATTCTAGGAATTAACTCTTACCTCGGACAACGTAGTGCCCGATGAGCTTCAGTCAACGACCTAGAGCAGCGGGTTGTGCGTGGTGTTGTTAGTAGTAAGAGACAAGCAACATCAGGTTGCGTTCCACTAGGAAAGTTGGTGCACTCAGCGACTTTGATATTATTATAGAGCGCAGCAATCAGTCGTCTTTTTTCGTAGGTTTTATTTGGCAAATCCAGATTTCGACTAGTGCATAGCCATTATCAATGCACTATTTCCTAGTCTCGATACATTTCAGTTCCCTGTTGTTCGGGCGTCAGTCACAGTTCTTTGAATACTGCATTGATAATGGCTAGGCACTAGCCGAAATATGGATTTGCGAAATAAAACCTACAAAAAAAGGATGACAGACTGCGGCGCTCTATATTTTATTAATAAAATTTATAGACAAGCAACATATCGTGAAATATCCACAAAAATCAATACGGAATGTACGACGAACGTACGCGTCAGGACCATGCTGCGAAATTTGGCCTTAATGGGCTATGGCAGAAGATGAGCGACTTGAGTGCCTTTGCTAAGAGCACTACATCGCCTGCAGCGCCCCTCCTGGGCTCGTGGGCACATCTGTTGCACGCTAGACAGAGGCATGCACCGATCTTCGACAGCTGGGTGAGCCTCGAGTCGCGCTGCCCGTTCAGCCGGTCGAGATGCACCGAAGTCCGCCGGGACGCGCAGTGCCCTGTCGGTACGCCCGGGCTCCTATGGGGCTCGCCTAGGGTCACGTAAGGTGCTGCTTTCAGCCCCCCCACCCCCGCGGTTCGCCACCAGGCCCGTACAACCCGTGGGCCGGCCAGCCTGGCACGCCTGTCTGGCGAGCTGAGCGCAGACCTCTGGTTTCTGCAACGATGGCTGTATTAAAGACATTACATTCTTGTAGAGAGGAGACCTTGATACAGTTACCGTAATACTGAATTGACTCATAGTAGGAATCACGGTAGCACAAAATGCGAATGAGCCATTCTCTCCTCGTACGTCTTAAGACGTCACGAACAGACGCAAGACGCACCTCAGCATAGGAAGGCGGCTGCAGCAGTACTGCGAGCAGAGATCACGGCGCAGCAGGATGGAAAGTCGACCCGTTCGCGAGCTGGCCCGTCTGCTCGCTGGCTCCGGCCCAGCGGCCTGCGCTCCCAGGCGGGCCGGCCCACGCCTCGTACGGGCCAGGTGGCTCAAACCAGCACCGTGTGGAACCCTAGTCTCGGCTGCTCGTCAAGTCGCTCGCCTGCCAGGCGCATACCTTTGCGAGCGCCGAATGAAATCTCTGTGGCCCGTTTGCTAGCAGCGTTGTACTTCACACAGTATTTACCGACACTATACTTGACCACTTACATTAAAGTAAATGATGGCTGTAACATCAGGAACGAGACGGTTGCTCAAATCTCCATTATTGCTATAGCTCGCGTCACGTAAGACGACGCTTACGCGCAGAGAGGCGCAACAGTGGAGGGATGAAACTATACGTGCGCGGCAGCAGAGAGCGGGCAAACAAAGTCCACGTTGGCGAACTGCGTTACTGCGGAGAACAGTCAGGTTCATTTGCTTACGGTACATCGTATTATACCTTCAAACCTATAAGGGGAATAATAAATATTAAAACCAGTTTACATCAGTGGTCGTGAGAGAAACCCTGTTCACATCTTGACGGAGTTCTTCTTTCCACTGCTCCACAGATTTATTCTGCGTGATGTCGGGAGGCGAGAACAGCTGACACAGCTTTGTGAAGAAGTGAAGTACAATTTTTCTTAAAATGACAATTGTCTAACGACAAGATCATTGAAACAGCGTGCTATAATTATCATCTATTGCGATTTGAACTGTATTTTAAGTAAAAATTTAATACACAACAAGATTAATATCACAAACCAAAATCATTATATTTGCTTGGCAACTGCTTCTACTCAATAGAATTTTTAAAAATGTGTGTGAGGGGTTTGTGTTGATGTGTTTGACTGTAGTTAAGTATAATCACTGCGCGTAAAAAAGAATTAGTGGTAAAAAAGACTATTAAAAAGACTACCGAAGAAATGGTCAGTAAGTTGTCATATTTTTGCTGTTAACGAGAATTATGAGTGTAAACTAACTCGTTCGACATTAGAGTGAGAGACCGCATTTATAATCCATTGAACAACTAAAAAATTAACCATCATTTGCGAATATCTCAAGGGAATGATGGCCGATAACATCGAAGACCGCCGATAACTTGACCAGTAACAGTTGTGTCATTTTAGGGCCTTATTTCGTGCCTCGAAAATGACAGGAGTTTACATGTGGAAGTATCGGACTTCTGACGAATTTATCCACCTGCATTCTCGCATGTTATTGGAGCTTACAACATGATGGGAGAAGCTTAACTTCTCCTTGGACAATTTGTTGAACATTGTAGTCTGCATAATTAAAAGGATACAAGTCGTAATCAAAAAGGCTATGAAGTTATTATTATGTATACAACTGATATGTTGACAAACACATTTTTTAAACCACGAGTCTTTAAAGCTAAGATATATTATACATAAAATGGTTCAAATAGCTCTGAGCGCTTTGGGACTTAATTTCTGAGGTCATCAGTCCCCTAGAACTTAGAACTACTTAAACCTAACTAACCTAAGGACATCACACACATCCATGCCAGAGGTAGGATTCGAACCTGTGACCGCAGCGATCGTGCGGTTCCACACCGTAGCGCCTAGAACCGCTCGGCCACTCTGGCCGGCTAAGAAATATTATTACTTTGTTCCAAAGTCTACATCGTAATATCACTGTCACTTCTATTTGAATCTGTTTTCGAACATTCTGATTGTAATTTACGATGATAGGTTCAAGGCTTATATCCATCATCACTTCCCTGTTAAATTATTCTTTCTGAAGCTTTCCAACATGCCGCACAGAATGTGGCCACGCTACAGGTGGGATGTTGTCTATTGCCTCATGCACAAGCGCTTCAGTGAATGTTATCTTGAATTTCTTTTTTCTACAATTCCTTATCCTGTGCCCAAATTAATTCCATAGGGCTACAGTGACAGTGACACGTGGGTAAACGCAAAACTGTGTGACCCCAGTCACATGCAAGGAACCCAAGTTTGTACGTTCTGTCACGTGACTTGTATAAATCAACGAGCTGCAGGAGACGGCACGAGTCTTGTTTATACTGTACTTAATATTTTTATTTTTAAGCCAGGGAAAAATATCTGCTTTTGTGGTGTTATAAATGGGTGTTTCCTCTGTAATAACTGAATTATAACTGTCGATGACCGACTTCGGAGCAAGGAATGACAAGAATTGTGAATCATTTCACGAAACTGACAGCGTTAATTTCCGAATTCAAGTCACTGCAGTTGTTCTTACGCGTAAATAAAAGGTTACTTTGAGAAACAATACCAGAAGAAGAGTCAGCATGCAGAATAATTATCTGAGAACCTACTCCTGTGAAAACTTTAAAACTTCCAGTACCATCAGTCATTTTCCAGCAGATCTTTCTGGAATGATTCTAACTGGCCCATGTTTCATCAAGGTAATACAATGTTGAACTGCCTCCTTCTCTCTTCTTAACATATCAGGAATCAACGTCTTTTAAAATTCTTTTCATTGCTGAAGCGCTTACCATTGAAGCTAATTTTCTCCTTCATAACTGTAACACAGTTTTGTGATGTCAGTCATTCATCGTTCACATGGAGCACTTCAAAACATCCTTGTTAAAACCATCCAATCGTGTAACAGGTTCCTTGCGATTTCGATGCTTTCCAGGCGACACGAAACGACCTTTTTCTACGGTTCCTACAGCTCTGACACTTTCGTTTACAATTCTCTTTACAGTTCTCTTGCCGACACCACATGGTTCTCGAGTCCGTTCTTGCGTCTTCAAATGTCAATAGTAGGAGACCCGCTTTCAGATACACGTTTGAAAAAGTTATAAATGCGGTAAATAATACCCTTCGCCTGCTTGTGAAGCACTTCATATTTATTGCCGTCATCTGGCTCATTTTTTAATCGCACTTAAACATTTACAGATACACGTTCACACCTATATTTTTTAAAACTTACAGTTGAATGAATAATTAGGTTGTCACGAAGTACGGCAACAGTGCAGCATGTAGGAGCGAGATTCTCGCTATAACTCGCTGCCAGCCGCTCGGGAAGAGAATTAATATTGCTTGCTGCCAGTGGTTAGTGGGGGGGGGGGGGGGGGGGGGGGGGGGGGGGGGTGCGCAGAACGGCTGAAGATTGGGCCGCCTTTCAACATGAAGTGGACTTTAGTAACTGTTAAATCAGCTCATTGTCCCATGCAATGTCCCATAGGCTCTGTAACCTTACGACGCAGTGAAAACAGTTATTTTTATTAAATGTTGTCGTACTAATTGTCGGATTTTTCCAATAGCGTATGAGGAAACGGCAAATACTTCCAAGTTTTTATTAACGCACACGGAAGTTGGATGTTTAAATTATAGCAGAACTGTTCTCACATTCTATGAAGTTCATGGTTTTCTCACCAGGTACACCTTGCCCAAAGCAAAAGTTGGCTTCAGACTTTGGCATATTTTACAAACATTTTGTGAAAAAGCAATAGCTCAAATTTATTACTTCAGGGGCCAAACGCAAGGCTGTGTAATATGCAAGACTGTATCGAACCGTTCATTAAAAATAATTTTTTTAGTCATTAGTCTTCTGACTGTTTTGATGCTACTCGCCACGAATTACTCTAATCTGCCGAACCTCTCGCATCGTACGTCTTCAGTTATTTGGTGGATGTATTCCAATCTCAATCTTCCTCTACAGTTTTTGCTCTCTACAATTCCCTCTAGTACCGTGGAAGTCATTCCCTCATGTCTTAACAGCTGTCCTATTGTCCTGTCCCTTGTCCTTGTCAGTGTTTTCCACAAATCCCTTTCCTCTCCCATTCTGTGAAGAACCTCCTCTTTGCTTACCGTACCAGTCCACCCAGTTTTCAACATTCTTCTGTAGCGTCACATCTCAAATGCTTCGATTCTCTTCTGTTCCGGTTTTCCCACAGTCCATGTTTCACTACCATAAAATGCTGTGCTCCAAGCAAACGTTTTGGAAATCTGTTTCAATTCGAATCAAACTGAGTGCTTCGATACTCTTCACAATTTCCTAGTAGAAAATCGTCATACTTCGGACGAAACCGTCGAGGCGCAATTAAAGACCATTTGAAGATATTTGGGAAAGCTTTCCAGACTGTTTCACTGCTCTAAAACAAAAACCGGACTCGCCATTGCTTGGAAGGGACAGTAATTTTGGAATCTACATGCAGCGCAAATTAAAAGGAGCAGCCACTCGAAACTTCCAGTGACATTAAGTTACAAAAAATAAATCTTTGTCATCGATAGGCTTCTGATTAAACTTAAAGGTGGTGTTTCCTATGCTGTCAAATACAGTGGTAACAAATGTATTACCTGTCTCGTTCACATAATTATGCGAAAAGGTTTTTCCTTCTTACACTTAAATAAAAATAAATAAATACAGCTACAAACTTCTCAGCGAAAGTAATTTGAGACTGTCTTTAGCTTGAGTGGCTCCTGATTTCAAAGTTATGCCACATGCAATGCAGTCGGGTGACCCTCACCGTATTTCAAGAAGGGATGGGTCCAGTTAACTCCAAAATGAGAACTTGCAGCTTAACAGAAAAATGCACAATACTTTAATATTGCATACTAGAACTACCCCTTGTGTAAAAAGCCTTCCTCAGCACTTTTAATGTGACACAACTGAAATTTAGAGCATTATATAAGCCTTAGGGCTATTAAAGCACTTTTTTGGAACTCAGTTACTTCCACGTTACAGTAAGCATCTATTTCTTTTATAAGGCGGAGGTTCGCATTATCAGGTTTTTGGGCAAGGAGGTCAAAGATCGAAAAGTTTAGGACCCACAGCTTTTTGGTAGGTGCAAAAATATCTACATGACATCACACTCGTACAATACAGCAACTAAATTGTCTGTTGGTTGCAAATATATGTGTTAAAATTAAAAGTAAAATAATAAAGGAACACAAACTGCAGACAAGAAAGACATATTGTATTTATCGAAAACTTTCTTTCTTCAAGTAAATAAAGCAATGTTCTTCATCGCGTAATAGCGTAACAATCTTCTGGATGAATTTATTCCTGAAACAATCAGTTAAGACGTTAGAGATTTATTATAACGAAAACAGTGTTTTTATAAATGTATCTGAAACTTACAATGCTATTACAGTGAACCATAAGTACCTCATTATTTTACGTAGATATACCATTACCTTTATCCGTACTGTTAAGCACAACTCCACTAAATACTCTCTCGTTAAGGGCACTAGAGACAGGAGTACACAGAACTTCTCGTGCCACTTGCGACAGTCTGGGATAAATTGTTGCTCTTGATTTCTACCACTCCAGAAGTGACTGTCCCTCATCTGCTTTTCCCATCAATAGATACACGGAACCTTCATCGACCGTTTCCTCCTCTTCCTCCTTCTCCTCCTCCTTGTCTGCCCACGATGCATAAACATTTTTTATACAGGCGTCGATGCTGAGGTTTCGTCCTCTGTATGACATTCTGAAAATGATACATGTCTATTTGGAGGAAAAATATGTTATATCGCATAACTACTAATAAATTTGGTGCAGTGTTCACATTAATTTAAGTCTTTTCACTATTATGCGATCGAACATTAAGACCGTCAGTACTGATAAAACATTTACTTAGTATACATAATTAAAATCGCATTTAGCTTGAAGTGTAACACATCTGGAACGTGCTGCAACATAAACTTCCTCTCTCTCAGTTATCGAGAGTCGCCTTAGATGATGCACCTCTAGTGCTATTGTTGGAGTCATGGACGAAGGTGGTCGAGTTTAAGCTTGTTCTGCGCACCTGCGTCACGCATTCTCCGACAACCACTGAATGTTCAGCAGTGCTCAGAGCACTCTGCTCTGAACTCCGTAGCTAACGCGAATATTAAACGTGATCGTAGCAAACTGTTTAGTGAATTTCTGTTTCATTTGTTGCTAGCTGTCATCGCTGATGGTGGTGGTAAGTGATAAATTCTGCATGAGCAAGAGACAGAAATAATTTGCAGGATATACGCTTCCTTCTAGTGGAAAGCATGCACATGCGGGTACCCCAGCTATCGCTTGGAATCGTCAACAATGAATTCCCGTCCGTGCCTCGACATGAGCGAACAGCCATCGTTCCTGGAGTGAACTGTAGCAATAATGCAAGCAAATACATTGATTTTTTTTTCATTTTTTACCGTAAGAGGTTTCGAGCGCTTGCTTTTACCAAAGCTGTTTGCCGCAAACGTTCAAAAATGGCTCTGAGTACTATGGGACATGACAGTGAAGCTCATCAGTCCCCTAGACTTAGAACTACTTAAACCTAACTAACCTAAGTACATCACACATATCCATGCCCGAGGCACGATTCGATCCTGCGACCGTAGCATCAGCGCGGTTCCGGACTGAAGCGTCTAGAACCGCTCGACGTTTCCTGCAAATGTTTGACAATACTGAGGCACACCGTCTCCTTCGAAATGATTTCTTATCCAGAAAGAGGTATTTGAAAGATATAACCAAAGTATAAATTTTGTTTGTTTATAGAAGCGTCGTTTTACATGCATGGGAGTGCTTACCCTATTGACAGCCGGATTCTCAGTACAGTGTTTCTGTACTTGCTATACCAACGGCACAAACAACTGCAGCGCCGGACTACTGTCAGGTTCCATAACCTTTGTAACCTCTCGAATATTTCGAGAAACTGAATTAATTTGTGAGCTAACTGGTAATCACCGTTCCCGAACAAACGTATACTCCAGACGTCATGTAAAACTTCAACAGTTTCGTCATTAAGCATGAATAAGGATTTTACCATGGCACACAAAGTTTTCCAGCAAGTCTCAACGTTCTGCTTTATGGTAAACTACAACCGCGAGTCTTTCACACGACCATTTCTTTTTAAATAATTACGGCATTTTTCGTTGAGTCCAATGTTGCATGTACATTAGAACAATATTCCTGCAACCATTTATCCTCACTGTTGTGGCGCAGAACAGTGCTGAGAGAGTGGTGGTTGTACGGAAAGCTGCAATACTTCCGTAATGCTTTTTTCACATTCGTCACATGATCGGTAACGAACGTAACCCTCAAGTGATGGCTTATAAACATCCCTAACTTGCTCATGGAACATTCGTACTGCAACTCTCGCGAGGCAGAACACGTAGTAAGAGTCAAGTAATGCCTTTTACTGTACGCATCTCTCCAAGTATCAGTTTTACATGCGCACGCACTATCCTTCATATCCAGCAACACTTGGGGAAATTGTAGCCATTCGGATTTCTTCTGCTATTTCTTTTTCATGGCGAGAAATTGTTGATGGTTGAGGAAGCACATCTCTTCCACGTGCGATGGCGTACTGTGCTCCTGTTTCTGGTAGTGTCTGTGCAAGATCTGCAAAGCCTTAGCCTACTACTTATGAAACGCCCCTTTAGAAAAATTATACAAGACTGTGCTTAAGCTGACACACAATATTTTTAGCGCAACGCCATCTGACTTTCAAAAATCCCTACAAAAGAATGGCCCTGACTAACATTAACCTATACGTCTCACATATCACTTACCTCACAAAAATCTTCCTTACTCAAGCTACTGCAATACAGTGAGCGCCACTACTGCCAGCTAAATAAAAGATTCAAACTACTGAAGGCACTTACTACTGATAGGCATAGTTAGCAAATGAAAGATTTTGATAGAGAACAAACAATGTATTTACCTTAATAGTCATAATATATATAGCAGTTCATGACATCCAGTCTTACAAATTTCAAAACTCCGCCATCTCTCTCCCCACGTCCACCACTGCTGGCGGCTCGCCTCCAACTGCGCAACGCTACGCGCTGTTAGCATCCAGCTGCCGCTGCCCAACACTACAATGGCAGACAACAATGCAAACCAGCCACAGACTGCACGCGGCACAGCCAGTGATTTTCATACAGAGCACTACGTGACGGTGGCGTTACCAATAAAAAAACCTAAACATCCTACTTACATACTTTAGCCGGCCGCTGTGGTCGAGCGGTTCGAGGCGCATCAGTCCGAAACCATGCACGTTGTTACATACTTGTGCTGCCACTACTATTGGTCTTAGTACTAGCAGAGGCTTTGCAGGTATTGAAGCGCCGCGACAAGGCACTGGTACTACGATCACGGAAAGCTAATAACTTAAAACGACAGACACTACTCCTGCAAAACCTACAGACTTATGTTGGGAATCTACTTAAAACCTGTTTTAAATTTCGCCATATCATGCTATCGCCTGATTACTTCAGATGCTTGAAGATTCCCTCCTCCAGTTTCAGGGAAACTTCTGTTCTCTTCTATACATTTTCCTAAGTCACGGTTGCAAAATACTAACAAGAATCCTTTACAGAAGAATGGAAAAACTTCTAGAAGATCAGTTTGGGTTCCGGAGAAACGTAGGAACATGCGAGGAAATACTCGCCCTACGACTTATCATAGAAGATAGGTTAAGGAAAGATAAACCTACGTTTACAGCATTTGTAGACTTAGAGAAAGCTTTTCACAATGTCGCCTGGATTACTCTCTTTCAAATTTTAAAGGTTACAGGGGAAAAATACAGGGAGAGAAAGGCTATTTACAATTTATACAGAAACCAGAGGGCGGTCATAAGAGTCGAGGGGCACGAAAGGGAAGCAGTGGTGGAGAAGGGAGTGTGACATGGTTGTAGACTATCCCGATGTTATTCAATCTGTATATCGAGCAAGCGCTAAAGGAAACAAAAGAAAAAATTGGAGTAGGAATTAAAATCCATGGAGAAGAAATAAAAACTTGGAGCTTTGATTATGACATTGTAACTCTGTCAGAGACAGAAAGGACTTGGAAGAGCAGTTGAACGGAATGGAGAGAGTCTTGAAAGGAAGATATAAGATTAACATCAGCAAAATCAAAACAAGGATAATGGAACGATGTCGATTCAAATCATGTGATGCTAAGCGAAATAGATTAGGGAACTAGACACCTAAAGTAGTAGAGGAGTCTTGCTATTTGGGCTGCAAAATAACTGATCATCGCCGAAGTAGAGAGGATATAAAGAAGAGAAATTTGTTAACATAGAGCATAGATTTCAGTGTAAGGAAGTCCCTTCTGAAAGTATTTGTATGGAGTGTGGCCATATATGGAAGTGAAACATTGGCGATAAACAGTGTAAACAAGAAGAGAATAGGAGCTTTGTGATGCTACAGAAGAATTCTGAAGATTAGATGCGTAGATCACGTAATTAGTGAGGAGGTACTGAATGCAATTGGGGAGAAGAGAAATTTGTGCTACAACCTGACTAGAAGAAGTGATCGGTTGGTAGAGCACATTCTGAGGCATCAAGGGATCACCAGTTTAGTACTGGAGGGAAGCGTGGGGGGAAGGGGGGGGGTAAAATCGTAGAGGAAGACCAAGAGGTGAATACAGTAAGCAGATCCAGAAGGATGTATGTTGCAGTAGTTAGTCGGAGATGAAGAGGCTTGCACAGAACAGAGTAGCAAGGAGATCTGCATCAAACCAGCCTCAGGACTGAAGACCACAACAACAACATATTTTCTAAGCCTTAGAGGTTCGAAGGACTTCGATATGTATTCCTGACATGATAGTAATAATGATACACGATAACATAAAAGGGGCTGTTTGAGTGTCTTGCGCTGAACTGTCCGCATATGGCTGCATTATCTGGCCACACTCAAGCGCATGCTAGGGGCGGCTACGCATCTGTTCGACGGAGTCTGGAACCCCTGCAGTCTCCACCTGTGCCTTAGTGGAGACACATCCCCTCAGCTTCAGTTCTCGGAACAGCCTATCCGCCCTCTCTAGCTGGGCGCACACGTACGTATTTCCGAAGCAACGGGCCAGGCCACGTTCAGAAAGTCCATGAGTTTTCCTGCAGTATGTTCGAAGAGGCTGTTGAAATATTTCTAGACGATATTCCAACTGTGCATAATAAAAATTTACAGAGCGCCAATTATTGAACTATATGAAAAAAACCGTAAATTAGTTGCAGACTACAGCATGTTCACACCTTATTCAACATGTAAACGTCACTACAAATATTAGGATTTAGGTTGTTCGACATGCCTACCATCATTGGCGACCAAATGGCGCAGATGAATGGCGAAATTCTGCATGACCCCCGCTGAAGTGTCGAAACATCGATGCTGTCGATGACCTCCGGAATGGCTGTTTTCATCTCAGAAATGATTTTAGGGTTATTGCTGTATACCCTGTCTTTATATAGCCCCCCACAAAAAGGAGTCGCATATGTTCAGATCCGGAGAATATGGCGGCCAATCGAAGCCAATGCCAGAGGTCTGTCGGTACCCCAGAGCCAGAATGGCGTCCCCCGAGTACTCCTCCAGGGCATCAAACAATCTCCAGCTTCGATGGCGTCTAGCTCCGACTTGCATGAACCACATCTTGTCGAAATCAGGGTCAGTTTGTGTAATGAGGATGAAATCATCTTCCAAATCCTTCATGTACCTTTCGGTAGTCACCGTGCCAACAAGGAACATCACTCCGATTACTCCGCGACCGGACATTGTAACGACATATTCACCTGTTGAGGGTGAAGAGACTTCTCGATAGTGAAATAGGGATTCTCAGTCCCCCAAATGCGCCAATTTTGCTTATTGACGAACCCATCCAAATGAAAGTGGGCTTCGTCGCTAAACCAAACAATATTCACATACTAATTCCCATCATGACCCGCGGCCGACGTGCAGTTTGAACGTCCTAGCGCAAACTGTTCAGAAGCTATGACAGTTTTATTTCATATCGTTCAATAATTGTCACCCTGTAGATTCAAAATTTGAGATCAAGTTTCATTAAAGAGTTCAGAAAAGAGGTCAGTTTATAAAAAAAGCGGAGAAAGGAAAGGATGAATTGTGTAAATCAATAAAAAAAATTGCTTTACTGTGTTTATTATTGTATTACGCTTTACTGTGTTACATACATTATTTTACAGTGCCAGTTATTCCTCTTTGCAAAGGGTCTAGATGGCCCTGTTCAAGCACATCAGACTTTCACGATTGTCAAAGGAGTGCAGACGATTCACAAAGCAAATCCTCTGTTGTGTGGCCAGTCATTCCCGCTCCCCCCCCCCCCTCCCCCCCGCTGTCTGTTTCATTGTTGCACTGAACCCTGTAGTCGAAGGGGCTCGGCCGGGTACCCGAACGAGCCTCAGACCTCGACTGCACATTGTTGCTCGCGCACTCCGTTTCCCGTACATTTGGAGCTAGCTATGATGCCACGGCGTACGTACAACTTCATAGGTTGGCACTACGGCACCGCCCTCTAGCGCCCTCCAGCCGGCGCTATGCAGCTCTAAGAGCGCTGCTCCAGATTCAGCCCAGTTGATCAAGAGCAGACGACCAAGCAACTTAGCTTCTACTTCATATGTCCAACACATCTTTACCAATAGTTACGTATTTGTCATTGACGAATATTCTCCATTAAATGTACTTTTACATTCCAGAACTGTACTTTACTGGCAGTAACGACATTTTTACCTCACCTGCTCCTACTCGCTTCCTACATTCGGCCTACCCTTCAGTTTACAGGAGCAGACCGACGCGGGATACAAAACTTAGCATAAGTTAGTTTAACTAGTGTGTAAGTCTAGGGACCGATGACCTCAGCAGTTTTGTCCCTTAGGAATTTACTCAGATTTGAACATTTTTGAGCGGTCGGCCGCAGGTGTATTCGGGCGGGTAAATGTTGCTCGATTCACTGCTCGGCGCTAGACGACTGGAAAACCCTGCTACCCCGCGAAGCCACGGAACCAAGATGTCGATAAGGCACTGTGCAAGGTGGTGGTGGCTCCATAATGGTGTGGACTGCGAGTTCAACGGCCGTAACTCTAACGTGTTTGTAAATCAACGTCGTATAAACGGCACTGTACGTTGAGATAGAAGGATGGAATTTTGCATGCCTTGGTTGTAAATTACTGTCGAGAGTATTTCTCACGCTTTCTCAAGAAAAGCTTTTATTGCTTAATTTTGTAGACCAAATGCAATTTATACGAAGGATTCCCGAAAGCAAATTACGTTCATAAAATTAATGAATAAATATGTGTTTTCAGCATAAAATGAATAACATAAGTCTTTTTACGGTCATCTTCAACAAACAGGACCACCCAGAATGAAATTTTCACTCTGCAGCGGAGTGTGTGCTGATATGAAAGTTCCTGGCAGATTAAAGCTGTGTGATTCGAACTTGGGAGCTTCGCCTTACGCGGGCAAGTGCTCTGCCAACTGAGCCACCCATGCACGACTCACGCCCCGTCCTCACACCTTTAATCCCACCAGTACCTAGTCTCCTACCTTCCAAACTTCACAGAAACTCTCCCGCATACCTTGCAGAACTAGCACTCCTGGAAGAAAGGACCTGTTGACATAATCCTGGCTATGTCTTTTGTATACGAAGTACTCTCCACAACACGCCGAAAGGTAGGTTGTGGACTATAGATGTAGACATAGATGTAGGCTGTGAGTGATGTATGGTAAACAGAAGGTCATTCACATATTTTTTGAATTGTGACGCTGAGAAAGCAAGAACCTTAATGTCCATTAACGACGGTAACGAGTAACGATTACAGTTTCTACTCACGTCGTTAACGACCACGACCTCGGATTGGAAGGGAATAGAACAGGAAATCAACCGTCGCATGTGCCCTAATTATTCAGGAAAATAATAGGAAACGTAAATTTGGACAGTCGTAAAGGCATTTGAACCCTGCTACAAACGGCTGGGAGTCCATTGCCTTAGCTACTATTCCATCTCACTCTGTGAAAGCCATTAGTGATTATGGAAAGCCCACGCTGTGAGCACAGTCGATGTTATTATCAGGTTATTACAGTGTATAACTGAACAAGTCGAGAAGGACGCTACGAAGCTGTTCATCTCTACGGTAATGACAATAGGGGACAGAGGGCGAGAGGAGAGGTACTGCCTCAGTACATGCAGGCACCATCAGCAGACAATTAGAGCCAGACGTGGGATCGACAGCTACATGCTGGATAATGAGGCACTTGTTGCGGCGACAAACACTTGCGGCCAGTACTGGAAGCCTTTCCCCTCCCAACTCTCTGACTACCGCAGCACTCCCGCATTTATGGGGTGGCGGGTGAATTATCGTCGCCGTCTACAGCAGCCTGGAAACTATTTTTGCCGTCGGCCAGAAGGCGATGGAGAACATGCTGACCATAATTTACAATCTGCGAGTCCACATTGTTCTTGTGCTGACCGAAAGAAAATGTTCCTTCTTGCTATTTACTCAGCGGGGTCGGGTACTATGACTGTAAATAAAAGTTTTGAGTTCCAACTTATAGATATATTCAGTAATAGTTCACACGCGCAAACATAATAATATTCCTGATAATCATAATACTGTCCCTATCGGAAACAGCATTACTAGCAGTTCAGAGGTGAGCTCTATGGGAAGGTCCAAGTAAAATGGTCTGTCGCCCTGACTCCTTATCATTAAAAAAAGTTAACTGCTCGCCTCTAAAAGTGGACAATAATTTCGCCACTTGCCGCGCAGTTTTGTCAGCGTTATGGGTGGCAAGCAAACAGTTACTTCCGTGAAAACGAAGGGATCCAGGATTGTGTACAGTCCTCACAAGTTCACTTCCTACTTTCACCGAAAAAACTTTTGGTAGCAGCCTGGCTATGACATCGTCCAAGGCACAGAGTTCGCAGGTACTTGACTCACGTGAACAGATTGATAGTTCGGTGGGAAGTGTCTCTTCTGAATGGATCACTGGCTGTATTTATACTCTACTGGCCATTAAAATTGCTCAAACAAGAAGAAATGCAGATGATAAACAGGTATTCATTGGACAAATATATTATACTAGAGCTGACATGTGATTACATTTTCACGCAATTTGGGTGCATAGAACCTGAGAAGTCAGTACCCATAACAACCACCTCTGGCCGTAATAACGGCCTTCATACGCCTGGGAATTGAGTCAAACACAGCTTGGATGGCGTGTAGAGGTACAGCTGCCCATGCAGCTTCAACACAATACCACAGTTCATCAAGAGTAGTGACAGGCGTATTGTGACGAGCCAGTTGCTCGGCCACCATTGACCAGACGTTTTCAGTTAGTGAGAGATCTGGAGAATGTGCTGGCCAGGGCAGCAGTGGAACATTTTCTGTATCCGGAAAGGCCCGTACAGGACCTGCCACATGCGGTCGTGTATTATCCTCCTGAAATGTAGGGTTTCGCAAGGATCGAATGAAGGGTAGAGCCACGGGTCGTAACACATCTGAAATGTAACGCCCACTGTTCAAAGTGCCGTCAGTGTAAACAAGAAGTGACCGAGACGTGTAACCTATGGTACCCCATACCATCATGCCGGGTGATATGCCAGTATGGCGATGACGAATACACGTTTCCAATGTGCGTTCACCGCGACGTCGCCAAACACGGATGCGACCATCATGATGCTGTAAACAGAACCTGGATTCATCCGAAAAAATGACGTTTTGCCATTCGTGCATCCAGGTTTGTCGTTGAGTATACCATCGCAGGCGCTCCTGTCTGTGATGCAGCGTCAAGGGTAACCGCAGCCATGGTCTCCGAGCTGATAGCCCATGCTGCTGCAAACGTCGTCGAATTGTTCGTGCAGATGGTTGTTCTCTTGCAAACGTCCCTATCTGTTGACTCGGGGATCGAGACGTGGTTGCACGATCCGCTACAGCCATGTGGATAAGATGCCTGTCATCTAGACTGCTAGTGATACGAGACCGTCGGGATCCAGCATGGCGTTCCGTATTACCCTCCTGAACCCACCGATTCCATATTCTGCAAACAGCCATTGGATCTCGAACAACGCTAGCAGCAATGTTGTGATACGATAAACCGAAATCGCGATAGGCTACAATTCGACCTTTATCAAAGTCGGAAACGTGATGGTACGCATTTCTCCTCCTTACACGAGGCATTACAACAACGTTTCACCAGGCAACACCGGTCAACTGCTGTGTATGAGAAATCGGTTTGAAACGTTCCTCATGTCAGCACGTTGTAGGTGTCGCCACAGGCGCCAACCTTGTGTGAATGCTCTGAAAAGCTAATTATTTGCATATCACAGCATCTTCTTCCTGTTAGTTAAATTTCGCGTCATCTTCGTTGTGTGGCAATTTCAATGGGCAGTAGTGTTAGCACAGGAAAGGAATTCGTGGCGGGCCGCATTAAACCAGTCAGTAGACTGATGACACAAAAAGAAAAGTGTATATGGGCGTAGCAGACCACCGAACGGAACATCTGCTAGCATCCCGTGTAGGCTCAGGTAGCTGCGTCTAAATGGTCCCTTTCTCGGACATGTCTTAATTAATATCTATGGCATTTAATAGTTTACAGTTTCCTTAATTTTTATATAATTGGAGTTATGTTAGCTTTAGTTACTGAAAAAGTTTTACCTTGACTACATGTAAACATCGCTGGCTAGAATTTTTAGAACGGAACCGACGTAACATGATCTCTGAACTGCCTCTTTTAGATTCCTTGTAATTGTTATTTACACTAAAGTCTTGAAACTTGGTACAACTGTATTACACTCCTGGAAATGGAAAAAAAGAACACATTGACACCGGTGTGTCACACCCACCATACTTGCTCCGGACACTGCGAGAGGGCTGTACAAGCAAAGATCACACGCACGGCACAGCGGACACACCAGGAACCGCGGTGTTGGCCGTCGAATGGCGCTAGCCGCGCAGCATTTGTGCACCGACGCCGTCAGTGTCAGCCAGTTTGCCGTGGCATACGGAGCTCCATCGCAGTCTTTAACACTGGTAGCATGCCGCGACAGCGTGGACGTGAACCGTATGTGCAGTTGACGGACTTTGAGCGAGGGCGTATAGTGGGCATGCGGGAGGCCGGGTGGACGTACCGCCGAATTGCTCAACACGTGCGGCGTGAGGTCTCCACAGTACATCGATGTTGTCGCCAGTGGTCGGCGGAAGGTGCACGTGCCCGTCGACCTGGGACCGGACCGCAGCGACGCACGGATGCACGCCAAGACCGTAGGATCCTACGCAGTGCCGTAGGGGACCGCACCGCCACTTCCCAGCAAATTGGGGACACTGTTGCTCCTGGGGTATCGGCGAGGACCATTCGCAACCGTCTCCATGAAGCTGGGCTACGGTCTCGCACACCGTTAGGCCGTCTTCCGCTCACGCCCCAACATCGTGCAGCCCGCCTCCAGTGGTGTCGCGACAGGCGTGAATGGAGGGACGAATGGAGATGTGTCGTCTTCAGCGATGAGAGTCGCTTCTGCCTTGGTGCCAATGATGGTCGTATGCGTGTTTGGCGCCGTGCAGGTGAGCTCCACAATCAGGACTGCATACGACCGAGGCACACAGGGCCAACACCCGGCATCGTCGTGTGGGGAGCGATCTCCTACACTGGCCGTACACCTCTGGTGATCGTCGAGGGGACACTGAATAGTGCACGGTACATCTAAACCGTCATCGAACCCATCATTCTACCATTCCTAGACCGGCAAGGGAACTTGCTGTTCCAACAGGACAATGCACGTCCGCATGTATCCCGTGCCACCCAACGTGCTCTAGAAGGTGTAAGTCAACTACCCTGGCCAGCAAGATCTCCGGATCTGTCCCCCATTGAGCATGTTTGGGACTGGATGAAGCGTCGTCTTACGCGGTCTGTACGTCCAGCACGAACGCTGGTCCAACTGAGGCGCCAGGTGGAAATGGCATGGCAAGCCGTTCCACAGGACTACATCCAGCATCTCTACGATCGTCTCCATGGGAGAACAGCAGCCTGCATTGCTGCGAAAGGTGGATATACACTGTACTAGTGCCGACATTGTGCATGCTCTGTTGCCTGTGTCTATGTGCCTGTGGTTCTGTCAGTGTGATCATGTGATGTATCTGACCCCAGGAATGTGTCAATAAAGTTTCCCCTTCCTGGGACAATGAATTCACGATGTTCTTATTTCAATTTCCAGGAGTGTATTTCATCAATGTAATCGAGTGCTATAATTAGCACTTTCTATAACAAATACAAACGATACTTGTTTTAAAGATACTTGATTTGTTATGAATTGCGACGTTTTCGTTCCAAATTTTGTTTTTATTAAATAGCTTGAAAGCTAATAGAGGTAGCCTAACGGAGTCACATAGTTAATATTTTTATATCAATCTGAGGCTACCTACAAATTTTCATCTTTTTGAGTCTAATATGTAGCGCCTTATTACAGTTTTTACCAAAATATTGCTCTGATCAAACTGAGACTTGTAACTTTTAATTGTGACACTCCGTTGCATGTTCTGAAAAATTTTTAGCTTTTTAGCTTCATTATTTAGCGCCACTTATTTTTTTCTTAAAATAATATATTTAGTGAAACGTATCCATTAGATCATTCTGAGACTTCACAATGTTCACATTAATGTACTGAAGCGTACAGTAACGGAGTTTGGAAAATATATTTTAATTTTTAATTACATTCATAGATTAAGGCGCAGCATTTTGTACGCTATGCAAGGGCACGTTATAACGTGACATTAGTATCCGTGAGTTACCACCGAGACTCGCAGCACCGATGTAACGCAGCGCATGATTAAATAAGCTGCACATCTAGTGGGATATGAATTACCCTGGAAAATCACAATGCTTTTCCGGTGTACTCCTGTTGGACAAAAGGGCGAACATCCACACACGGGCAGGTCAATCGTTAACGCAACAGCCGTCGTGGGCGGCTGCTATGCCCGCGGCGTGGGTGACAGGAATCCGCAGTAAATATACAGCAGTATGGTTTGCCACGTAAGCCATTTCTAGCGTGCATAACATTACCATTTAGAAATAAATGTAAATTATGCACGTAGATGAAGCAAGGAGCTGCTGAAACCATCTTCCTTCATTGTTCAAGCATTTCTTGCACTTGCATGTAAATTTGTCATTACACTCTGCAGTTCCCTCTGACAAATGGCAGCAATTTCTTGACAAATATTAAAGTTCATGTACAGTGCGTGGATTTCATTTGCACACCTTCTCTTTTAATCCTTCCCAGGGATTAAAATCTCATAGATTTAAATCTGTGAAAAGATGGGGGAGGGGGGGGGGGCAGATGTTACTAGTGATACGGTAACTCTGTCTTGAAACACGTCACGAATTTCCTGCAATGAGAAGCTGGCTTTATGTGCTCTCGCAAAGACGTGCCGAATCGCCATGAAAGCATGTTCTCTCTCAACTGTCAAAAAAAGAAAAAAACAAAAAACAAAAAAACAAAAAAACAAAAAAAATAAAACTTTTCCGAGTACCTCTCACTGTTGTTTCCTGGACAAAATAGGACCTATTACTCTCTCACCACTAATAGCATACAACACTCCTGTTTTTTGAACGTGTAGTGTTGCCTCTTATACTACGTTAGGCTTTTCAGAGCTATAATAATGGTTCTTTTGTAAATTAACGCGTCCATTTAGTTGGAACCACGATTCGCCCGAAAAGAGTTAGGTGAGGGTCAATTTCTCCATCACGCATCCTATTCACAAAACTGCAAACGTTTTGCAGGCTCATCTGGTGTAAGTTTCTGCGCTGCAGTCATTTTACAGGACTGTAACTTTAGTCACTTTGTAGCCAATGCAAGGCTGGCATTAGACACTCCCATTTGCTGAGAAACTCGTCGAGCTGATTTTCTGTGAGTTCTTTCCAGAGCACGCCCGATGTTATGCGGAGTGTCCTCTGTGAGTATTGTACGTGGTTGTCTGTTTTTCCTGTCAATAACACTTCCTATTTCACGAAATTTATTGGCAATTCTACGAATCGTACTCCGATTAGGAAACTGTATATCAGGAAATTTCTCTTGAAATAATCTCTTTACTGCATGCACTGATTCTGTAAGCACATATGAATCACACTTGAATAGTCTTTGGCGAATAGAATACTTTTATTTCCACATTTCGCTTGAAACATTTTTGCTCAATACCTGAGTTGCATCGCCAAACAAACAGGTGCTACCTGCGCAAGATTTCAGCTCACACAATGGCATCGCATCAGAGGGGAAACAAACCACAACTCTCTGGCCACCGGTGCGGGAAAAATCCCCGCCAGGCTTTTGCAATAAGAATTATTCATCCTGCTGTATGATGTACAATCATCTTAAGAAGAAAAAACTCCCACAGTTTTCCTGAGGATCGACGTTCATAAACTCTGAATGTTAGTCAGTGGGATTTATACGATTGTTGCATACAAACTGGTATGTTGTTTGACTTTAAAATATACGTAATTGGGCTACCACAGCTGTTGAGTATGCAAAACAAACTCTTCTGTTACTCTTTAGAGTGTCTGTTATTCTGTACCTTTCGATTACGTTCGTAGGACGACGTCTGAGTGTTCTGAGTAACACGTGGAAAAATTTTCATCACTGAGATTTGTGCCAGTTATCACTGGATATATTTCACTAAAGTTTCAGAGTACTATGTAATGACACGTTAGAAACATGCCACCTGATGATGGTCTGATGTCGTTACTAGATGTGGCAATATATTACTCTGCAGCTACATATAGGGTGCTACAAAAAGGTACGGCCAAACTTTCAGGAAACATTCCTCACACACAAAGAAAGAGAATATGTTATGTGGACATGTGTCCGGAAACGCTTACTTTCCATGTTAGATTTCATTTTATTACTTCTCTTCAAATCACATTAATCATGGAATGGAAACACACAGCAACAGAACGACCAGCGGGACTTCAAACACTTTGTTACAGGAAATGTTCAAAATGTCCTCCGTTAGCGAGGATACATGCATCCACCCTCCGTCGCATGGAATCCCTGATGCGCTGATGCAGCCCTGGAGAATGGCGTATTGTATCACAGCCGTCCACAATACGAGCACGAAGAGTCTCTACATTTGGTACCGGGGTTGCGTAGACAAGAACTTTCAAATGCCCCCATAAATGAAAGTCAAGAGGGTTGAGGTCAGGAGAGCGTGGAGGCCATTGAATTGGTCCGCCTCTACCAATACATCGGTCACCACATCTGTTGTTGAGAAGCGTACGAACACTTCGTCTGAAATGTGCAGGAGCTCCATAGTGCATGAACCAAATGTTGTGTCGCACTTGTAAAGGCACATGTTCTAGCAGCACAGGTAGAGTATCCCGTATGAAATCATGATAACGTGCTCCATTGAGCGTAGGTGGAAGAACATGGGGTCCAATCAAGACATCATCAACAATGCCTGCCCGAACGTTCACAGAAAATCTGTGTTGATGACGTGATTGCACAATTGCGTGCGGTTTCTCGTCAGCCCACACATGTTGATTTTGAAAATTTACAATTTGATCACCTTGGAATGAAACCTCATCCGTAAAGAGAACATTTGCACTTAAATGAGGATTGACACATTGTTGGATGAACCATTCGTAGAAACGTACCCGTGGAGGCCAATCAGCTGCTGATAGTGCCTGCACACGCTGTACATGGTACGGAAACAACTGGTTCTCCCATTGCACTCTGCATACAGTGGCGTGGTCAACGTTACCTTGAACAGCAGCAACTTCTATGACGCCGACATTAGGGTTATTGTCAACTGCACAAAGAATTGCTTCGTCCATTGCAGGTGTCCTCATCGTTCTATGTCTTCCCCAGTCGCGAGTCATATGCTGGAATGTTCCGTGCTCCCTAAGACGCCGATCAATTGCTTCGAAAGTCTTCCTGTCGGGACACCTTCGTTCTGGAAATCTGTCTCGATACAAACATACCGCGCCACGGCTATTACCCCGTGCTAATCCATACATCAAATGGACATCTGCCAACTCCGCATTAGTAGACATTGCACTGACTGCAAAACCACGTTCGTGATGAACGCTAACCTGTTGATGCTACGTACTGATGTGCTTGATGCTAGTATTGTAGAGCAATGAGTCACATGTCAACACAAGCACCGAAGTCATCATTACCTTTCTTCAATTGGACCAACTGGTGGTGAATCGAGGAAGCACAGTACATACTGACGAAACTGAAATGAGCTCTAAATTAAGCGTTTCTGGACACATGTCCACATAACATCTTTTCTTTATTTGTGTGTGAAGGATGTTTTCTGAAGGTTTGGCCGTACCTTTTTGTAACACCCTGTAGATTATTGAGTTTATTTTGTATTTGTTGATACATGTTGGAGAAGGACAACGAGGCCTAGCTATTCTCCCAACGGAAACTGGGGTGGCTTCAGTCTATTCAGATACAGCGATTATAAAGGACAGAAAAGTGTCAAAATGCCATTCTTATCAAAGCAATACTGATGATTTCTTTCCATGTCAGTTCGAGGATCCCAAAAGATCAAATCATGTGCTTGAAACATAGTGTAAATCTAGACTGGATTCTTTCAATAACTTTCGCTACCTTCCCTCCCCGCAGATAAATAATTTATCTCCAGAGAAATTCTCCTGTCACCGTGACCATGGCAGCGTCGTACTTCTTGTCTTACTGGATGAATTACTGCCGAAACTTGCTGTATCGGTATACTGGGACAGGTAGGATGGTTACAGACAAGAAGCAGTTAGTGCAATTTTAACTAAAATACGAATGGAAGTTGAGGCAGTATATCCATTTTGGGAGCCGCTAATCCACAATGCCAGATAATTATTAGTGGAAACAGCCTTGTCAAACTCGGGAAATTTTCAGAACAGAAAAAGTATTATAAGGATCGAGCAGTTCGCTTCGGTCCATAGCATCTACACCTACATCTTCAAGCACTTACACACACCCCAAGCCACTGTTTGGGACATGGCGGAGGGTGCCTTCAACCGCTACTGGTCATTTCCTTTCCTGTTCCACTCCCAAACAGAACGGCGGAAAAAAGTACGAGCCCTAATTTCTCTTATCCTCTCTTCGTGGTCCGTACGTGAAACGCACGTTGGCCGCAGTAGGATCGACCTGCAGTCATCTTGAAATACTGGTTCTCTAAATTTTCTCAATAGTGTTTCGTGGAAAAAACCTGTTACGTACCTGTACGTATGGATGCTTTGGGTAAGCTAGCTGCGGCGCTTTGACTTTTAAGCTGCCTTGGCATACTTCGAGAGGACGCCACTTCGGTATGTGCGGCCTCTGAAGCGCGTTAGAAAAAAGAAATGGACAGATATGGACAACCTGTCTGTTGGCAGTGAGGGAACGTTAAAGGTTATGGTACAACATATCAGCACCAACCGGCGGCTACCAATCTTGGCATCGGAACTGCACGTGCCCATTAGACACCTGTGCGGGGGCGGTTAAAGATCATAACCGTAGATTACTTCACTTATGTCGTTCTGCTAAGACACATAATTTGCCTGTGCGTGCTTTACACCTATCTTCGCTGTTTACAAGAGCCTGAAAAGTATCTTTGCCGTCAGCCAGAAAGCGATGGACAGCATACTCACCAAATTTCCAGTCTGTAGGTCCATATTACTCTTTGCGCTCACTGAAAGATGTTACTACTTGCTAGTTCATCAGCGGGATCAGATACTACGAATATAAACAAAAATTTAGGTCTTAATTGTAACTGAGATTTCTATTGGAAACAGTAGTATTAACAGTTCAGAGGCAACCTCTACGGGAAGTTCCAAGTAAAATGGTCTATCGTCCTGACTTCTAATCACGAAAAGTTAATTGCTCGCCTTAAAAGTGAAAAATCATCTCTCCGCGCGGTTTTGTCAGCATTAAGGGTGACACACAAACGGTTACTTCCGTGAAATCTAAACTACCCAGGATGTTGTACAGTCCTCCCGAGTTCACTTCCTACTTTTATAGAAAACCCTTTTGGCACTTACCCTGCTCTGACGTCATCGGAGGCACAGTGGAAGTAGGTGTTTGTCTCACTGCAAAGTCTCTCTTCTTAACTGCCTCACTGGCCGTATTTATATATGGGCGCAGCGTATCGCTAAACCGAAGAACTGCTATCAACCGCCTTATGTACAGGTAGCAGCATCTAAATGGCCCCGTTGTCGAACACTTAATTTATTAAGGCCAGCTGCCCTTAAGTCGGCCATAGTCTCTGGTATCATGTACAGGTAACTTATGCAAAAATTAAGTTATTTGTACCTGATGCCAGAGACTAAGGCGTCACATTTGCATAAGCAAATACACTCCTGGAAATTGAAATAAGAACACCGTGAATTCATTGTCCCAGGAAGGGGAAACTTTATTGACACATTCCTGGGGTCAGATACATCACTTGATCACACTGACAGAACCACAGGCACATAGACACAGGCAACAGAGCATGCACAATGTCGGCACTAGTACAGTGTATATCCACCTTTCGCAGCAATGCAGGCTGCTATTCTCCCATGGAGACGATCGTAGAGATGCTGGATGTAGTCCTGTGGAACGGCTTGCCATGCCTCAGTTGGACCAGCGTTCGTGCTGGACGTACAGACCACGTGAGACGACGCTTCATCCAGTCCCAAACATGCTCAATGGGGGACAGATCCGGAGATCTTGCTGGCCAGGGTAGTTGACTTACACCTTCTAGAGCACGTTGGGTGGCACGGGATACATGCGGACGTGCATTGTCCTGTTGGAACAGCAAGTTCCCTTGCCGGTCTAGGAATGGTAGAACGATGGGTTCGATGACGGTTTGGATGCACCGTGCACTATTCAGTGTCCCTTCGACGATCACCAGAGGTGTACGGCCAGTGTAGGAGATCGCTCCCCACACCACGATGCCGGGTGTTGGCCCTGTGTGCCTCTTTCGTATGCAGTCCTGATTGTGGCGCTCACCTGCACGGCGCCAAACACGCATACGACCATTATTGGCACCAAGGCAGAAGTGACTCTCATCGCTGAAGACGACACGTCTCCATTCGTCCCTCCATTCACGCCTGTCGCGACACCACTGGAGGCGGGCTGCACGATGTAGGGGCGTGAGCGGAAGACGGCCTAACGGTGTGCGGGACCGTGGCCCAGCTTCATGGAGACGGTTGCTAATGGTCCTCGCCGATACCCCAGGAGCAACAGTGTCCCCAATTTGCTGGGAAGTGGCGGTGCGGTCCCCTACGGCACTGCGTACGATTCTACGGTCTTGGCGTGCATCCGTGCGTCGCTGCGGTCCGGTCCCAGGTCGACGGGCACGTGCACATTCCGCCGACCACTAGCGACGACATCGATGTACTGTGGAGACCTCACGCCCCACGTGTTGAGCAATTCGGCGGTTCGTCCACCCGGCCTCCCGCATGCCCACTATACGCCCTCGCTCAATGTCCGTCAACTGCACATACGGTTCACGTCCACGCTGTCGCGGCATGCTGCTACCAGTGTTAAAGACTGCGATGGAGCTCCGTATGCCACGGCAAACTGGCTGAAACTGACGGCGGCGGTGCACAAATGCTGCGCAGCTAGCGCCATTCGACGGCCAACACCGCGGTTCCTGGTGTGTCCGCTGTGCCGTGCGTGTGATCCTTGCTTGTACAGCCCTTTCTCAGTGTCCGGAGCAAGTATGTTGGGTCTGACACACCGGTGTCAATGTGTTCTTTTTTCCATTTCCAGGAGTGTATTTTATCCTGTGACGCCTATTACAATTTTATGCTGAGAAGAGCCTCTACCTGTGGACATTTAGTAGTGAGCATTCATTCCTAAGTACGATATATGCAATCTGGCTTCTATCTAATACCATGGCCTGGTATAATTCTTGTTTTGTCAGTTTTGTATGTGACGTGAGCCGCTGGGCTTTATCTAATGTAATGTACCATCATGTGATGTAACAAGGCCCACTAATTCTGCAGAAGATATTTTTACAAATATCGAAACCTAGGTCAAGGTCTACTAAACCCCTAATTTGCAACTAGTCGGCCGATCTTTCAACCTCTTAGGTCATTTTCATTTCAAATTTGGTGCATAGTAAATAACTTGAAAACTAACAGAGGTAGCTTATTGGTGTAACTGAGATTACATACGACATTTCATCTTTCCGTGTCTAATATTGGCACCTTCAATTTTTCTTAAAAACGCCGAGTATTGCCAAAATATCGCTCTGACAAGTTGAGACTTGAAATTTTTGTTTGTGACATATTTGCATATTCTGACCAATTTTTAGCTTTCTAGTTTTAATATTAACCGCCATTTATTTTTACCTGCAGTTCGTTATTTTGCATAACAAATTCATTTGATGATCCTGAGACCTTACAGTTTTAACATTTATATACTGAAGCGCCAAAGAAACTGGTACAAGCATGCACATGCAACAGGCAGAAGACAGCGCTGCGGTCGGTAACCCCTATATGAGACAAGTGTCTGGCGCAGTTATTTGATTGGTTACACCTGCTGCAATGGCAGGTTATCAAGATTTAAGGAGTTTGAACGTGATGTTATAGTCGGTGCACTAGCGACTGGACACAGCATCTCCGAGGTAGCGATGAAGTGGGGATTTTCTCGAGCGAATTCCACGAGTGGACCGTGACTATCAGGGATCCGGTAAAACATCAAATCTCCGATATCGCTGCGGCTGGAAAAAGATCCTGCAAGAACGGGACCAACGACGACTGAAGAGAATCGTTCAACGTGACAGAAACGCAACCCTTCCGCAAATTGCTGCAGATTTCAATGATGGGCCATCAACAAGCGTCAGCGTGCGAACCATTCAACGAAACATCAACGATGTGGGCTTTCGGAGCCGAAGGCCCACTCGTGTAGCCTTGATCAGTGCGGGACACAAAGCTTTACGTCGCACCTGGGCCTGTCAACATCCACATTGGACTATTGATGACTGGAAACATGTTGCTTAGTCGGACGAGACTCGTTTCATATTGTATCGGGGCGTACGGACGTGTACAGTTATGGAGACAATCTCATGAATCCATGGACCCAGCATGTCTGCATGGGACTGTTCAAGCTGGTGGGCCCTCTGTAATAGTGTGGGGCGTGTGCTGTCGGAGTGATATGGGACCCCTGATACGTCTAGACACGACTCTGACAGCTGACACGTACGTTAGCGCCCTGTGTGATCACCTGCATCCACTCACGTCTATTGTGCAATCCGACGGACTTGGGCCATTCCAGCAGGACAAAGCGACATCCCGCACATACAGAATTGCTACAGAGTGGCTCCAGGAACAGTCTTCTAAGTTTAAACTGTAAGTCTGGCCACCTAACTCCACAAACATGAACCATATTGAGCATATATGGGATGCCTTGGAACGTGCTATTCAGAAGAGATCCCCACCCCTTCGTACTCTCACGGAGCTATGGACAGCCCTGCAGGTTTCATTATGTCAATTCCCTGCAACACTACTTCAGCCATTAGTCGAGTGCATGCCACGTCGTTTTGTGGCACTTCTGCGTGCTCGCTGGGGCTCTCCTATTCGATGTAGGCAGGTGTACCAGTTTCTTTGGCTCTTCAGTGTATAATGAAGCATACACTGACAAAGTTTGAAAAAGTTATTTGAAGGTTTGACTTCTCTTAGATTACGATACACTCCTTTGTATGGTAAGCACAGGCGCGTTATGATGACGCTGGTTTTAGTGAACTGGGGTAAGCCTCAGCGCATCGCTTGGCTCTGTACCTTTTACAATGGCACAGCGCTTGTTTCACCTTACACCGATCATGCGGGATCCGGTGTACACAACTGAGCACACCTGTTGCGCCAGACTCCAGCGCTCAGTACCATGAGCGCCCTCTGTGGCCGTAATATAGGACGGCTGGCGGCATCCAAACAGCCCAATCGCGCTTAGAGTCTCTTCGTTACATGGAGCTAGACAGACCAGCGTCTAGTCTCGGCTCTGACACCATCGTTTGTGCTGTAGGGTAGGGAGCCTCTTCCTTGTTGATACTGAGAGCTGGACCCTGTTTCTTGCTGCATTATTTGTAACGAGCTTTCGTACACCTGGAGAAATACAGTTTGAGTAAATCTTCTGTTTTCCGCGTTAGCTTGTTCGGTAATCATTTCTACAGCTGTCCAGTTTCCGTACAATGACAGTTACCTCACCACTCCTTAGCCCACCGCTGCTTACCACTGTGTATGAAGTAGAACACAACAAAGGCTGTTCATGGCAGTGGAGAGTGTTGGTTTTGAGAGATGGCAGGTTTTCCTGTTTGGAGGAGGCTACATGGTGGGAAGCCAAATCTAAAGTAGTCACTTCTTTCGTTCCATCTACGTTGCTGTTCTGGAACATTCAGTATGGTAGAGCCAGGCTTCAGTGCATCACTAAAGTACATAATCGAGGTTGCGATGTAACAAAATAAAAGTGGTGTTATTATTCAATGGAAAAGTTGGAATTTGAGATTTCGCTTACTGTGTTATCAATTACAATTGGAGTAAGAATCATGGATTGACCATTGTCATAAAATATTGCATTGTTATTGTTGTGGTCTTCAGTCCTGAGACTGGTTTGATGCAGCTCTCCATGCTACTCTATCCTGTGGAAGCTTCTTCATCTCCCAGTACTTACTGCAACTTTTTGTCAAGTTGTGCCACGTACTCCTCTTCTCCCCAATTCTATTCAATACTTCATCATTCGTTATGTGATCTACCCATCTAATCTTTAGCATTCTTTTGTAGCACCACATTTCGAAAGCTTCTAATCTCTTCTTGTCCAAACTATTTATCGTCCATGTTTCACTTCATTCTGAATCTGCTTAGTGTATTCATCGCTTAGTGTCCCTCTATGATTTTTACCCTCCACGCTGCCCTCCAATACTAAATTGGTGATTCCTTGATGCTTCAGAACATGTCCTACCAACCGATCCCTTCTTCTGGTCAAGTTGTGCCACAAACTTCTCTTCTTTCCAATCCGATTCAATACGTCCTCATTAGTTATGTGATCTACCCATCTAATCTTTAGCATTCTTTTGTATCACCACATTTCGAAAGCTTCTATTCTCTTCTTGTCCATGTTTCACTTCCATAGATGGCAACACTCCATACAAATACTTTCAGAAACGACTTCCAGACACTTAAATCTATACTCGATGTTAACAAATTTCTCTTCTTAAGAAACGATTTCCTTGCCATTGCAGGTCTACATTTTATATCCTCTCTACTTCGACCATCATCAGTTATTTTGCTCCCCAAATAGCAAAACTCCTTTACTACTTTAAGTGCCTCTTTTCCTAATCTAATTCCCTCTGCATCACCCGACTTAATTCGACTACATTCCATTATCCTCGTTTTGATTTTGAAGATGATCATCTTATATCCTCCTTTCAAGACACTGTCCATTCCGTTCAACTGCTCTTCCAAGTCCTTTGCTGTCTCTGACAGAATTACGATGTCATCGGCGAACCTCAAAATTTTTATTTCTTCTCCATGGATTTTAGTGCCTACTCCCAACTTTTCTTTTGTTTCCTTTACTGTTGCTCAATATACAGCTGGAATAACATCGGGGAGAGGCTAAAACCCTGTCTCACTCCTTCCCAACCACTGCTTCCCTTTCATGCCCCTCGACTCTTATACACTCCTGGAAATTAAAATAAGAACACCGTGAATTCATTGTCCCAGGAAGGGGAAACTTTATTCACACATTCCTGGGGTCAGATACATCACATGATCACACTGACAGAACCACAGGCACATAGACACAGGCAACAGAGCATGCACAATGTCGGCACTAGTACAGTGTATATCCACCTTTCGCAGCAATACAGGCTGCTATTCTCCCATGGAGACGATCGTAGAGATGCTGGATGTAGTCCTGTGGAACGGCTTGCCATGCCATTTCCACCTGGCGCCTCAGTTGGACTAGCGTTCGTGCTTGACGTGCAGACCGCGTGAGACGACGCTTCATCCAGTCCCAAACATGCTCAATGGGGGACAGATCCGGAGATCTTGCTGGCCAGGGTAGTTGACTTACACCTTCTAGAGCACGTTGGGTGGCACGGGATACATGCGGACGTGCATTGTCCTGTTGGAACAGCAAGTTCCCTTGCCGGTCTAGGAATGGTAGAACGATGGGTTCGATGACGGTTTGGATGTACCGTGCACTATTCAGTGTCCCCTCGACGATCACCAGAGGTGTACGGCCGGTGTAGGAGATCGCTCCCCACACCATGATGCCGGGTGTTGACCCTGTGTGCCTCGGTCGTATGCAGTCCTGATTGTGGCGCTCACCTGCACGGCGCCAAGCACGCATACGACCATCATTGGCACCAAGGCAGAAGCGACTCTTATCGTTGAAGACGACACGTCTCCATTCGTCCCTCCATTCACGCCTGTCGCGACACCACTGGAGGCGGGCTGCACGATGTTGGGGCGTGAGCGGAAGACGGCCTAACGGTGTGCGGGACCGTAGCCCAGCTTCATGGAGACGGTTGCGAATGGTCCTCGCCGATACCCCAGGAGCAACAGTGTCCCTATTTACTGGGAAGTGGCGGTGCGGTTCCCTACGGCACTGCGTAGGATCCTACGGTCTTGGCGTGCATCCGTGCGTCGCTGCGGTCCGGTCCCAGGTCGACGGGCACGTGCACCTTCCGCCGACCACTGGCGACAACATCGATGTACTGTGGAGACCTCACGCCTCACGTGTTGAGCAATTCGGCGGTTCGTCCACCCGGCCTCCCGCATGCCCACTATACGCCCTCGCTCAAAGTCCGTCAATTGCACATACGTTTCACGTCCACGCTGTCGCGGCATGCTACCAGTGTTAAAGACTGCGATGGAGTTCCGTATGCCACGGCAAACTGGCTGATACTGACGGCGTCGGTGCACAAATGCTGCGCAGCTAGCGCCATTCGACGGCCAACACCGCGGTTCCTGGTGTGTCCGCTGTGCCGTGCGTGTGATCATTGCTTGTACAGCCCTCTCGCAGTGTCCGGAGCAAGTATGGTGGGTCTGACACACCGGTGTCAATATGTTCTTTTTTCCATTTCCAGGAGTGTAATTGCGATCTGGTTTCTGTACAAATAGCCTTTCGCTCTCTGTATTTTACCCCTGCCACCTTTAGAATTTGATATAGAGTATTCCAGTCAACATTGTCAAAAGCTTTCTCTAAGTCTACAAATGTTAGATACGTAGGTTTGCCTTTCCTTAATATTTCTTCTAAGATAAGTCGTAAGGTCAGTGTTTCCTCACGTGTTCCGATATTTCTATGGAATCCAAACTGATCTTCCCCGAGGGCGGCTTCTACCAGTTTTTCCATTCGTCTGTAAAGAATTCGCGTTAGTATTTTGCAGCTGTGACTTATTAAGCTGATAGTTCGGCAATTTTCACATCTGTCAACACCTGCTTTCTTTGGGATTGGAATTATTATATTCTTCTTGAAGTCTGAGTGTATTTCGCCTGTCTCATACATCTTGCTCACCAGATGGTAGAGTTTTGTCAGGACTGGCTCTCCCAAGGACATCAGTAGTTCTAATGGAATGTTGTCTTCGCCCGGGGCCTTGTTTCGACTCAGGTCTTTCAGTGCTCGGTCAAACTCTTCACGCAGTATCTTATCTCCCATTTCATCTTCATCTACATCCTCTTCCATTTCCATAATATTGTCCTCAAGTACATCGCCCTTGTATAGACCATCTATATACTCCTTCCACCTTTCCGCTTTCCCTTCTTTGCTGAGAACTAGGTTTCCATCTGACCTCTTGATATTCATACAAGTGGTTCTCTTTTCTCCAAAGATCTCTTTAATTTTCCTGTAGACTGTATCTATCTGACCCCTAGTGAGATAAGCCTCTACATCCCTACATTTGTCCTCTAGCTATCCCTTCTTAGTCATTTTGCACTTCCTGTCGATCTCATTTTGAAACGTCTGTATTCCTTTTTACCTGCTTCATTTACTGCATTTTTATATTTTCTCCTTTCATCAATTCAATATTTTTTCTGTTACCCAAGGAGTTCTACTAGCCCTCGTCTTTTTACCTACTTGATCCTCTGCTGCCTTCACTGCTTCATCCCTCAGAGCTACCTATTCTTCTTCTGCTGTACTTCTTTCCCCCATTCCTGTCAATTGTTCCCTTGTGCTCTCGCTGAAACTCTGTACAACCTCTGGTTTAGTCAGTTTATCCAGGTCCCCATTTCCTTAAATTCCCACCTTTTTACATTATGAAATGTGAATAGGTTATACTTGTAGTTTCGCGTGGCTGAAAGCAGTCACAGCTAGCGTGCTATTGATTAAGAAATTGCATTATCGTCTTTCTAATTACTTCATGATGGTAGATACGATCATACCCAGTGGTGAACTTATCGTTATGGCAAAATAATTTCCCAAGGGACCAGAAAGTTCTTAAGGGCGCAAAACAACTGTAACATCTCACAAAACGGAAATTCAGTATTAGAGCTGATGCAAGAAGACACTAAAACAGTTTTCTTTTTGTCACTGTAACACGCACATTGGACTGCTGATCTTTGTGTCTGTAATCTTAGCAAAATGCATAATTAAAATGAACATCATACTGAGGAGACGATAGGAATGAGCACTGCTAAATGTGCCGGCCGCGGTGGCCGTGCGGTTCTAGGCGCTGCATTCCGGAACCGCGCAACTGCTACCGTCGCAGGTTCGAATCCTGCCTCTGGCATGGGTGTGTGGCATGTCCTTAGGTTAGTTAGGTTTAAGTAGTTCTAAGTTCTAGGGGACTGAGGACCACAGATGTTAAGTCCCATAGTGCTCAGAGCCATTTGAACCAACTGCTAAATGTTTCAAAATTTCCAAAACAAATATTTACTATAACTAGAACATATATCGTACCTTATGCTTAATACTACAATGACGGTAGATTTTTATGTCCGTTTCATGTCCATTGAGCGCTCTGTTATATAACCATTGTCCTATTGAGTCGCCCGTGCGTCGTCACGTTAAGTTATAACAGTTCTTTTTTTCACACTTGATTCAAACTTAGACGGAAGATGTTTTTATACATTTAGTGAAAATTAGATCAGACCGCTACAAATCTGTGTCCGTCTTACTTAAGAAAAACAGTACAAGCGTTTAGCGCTCAAGGCTTCATTTGTTCTCCGGCGAACAAAATAGTGAAGGATCGCATATCTAACTGTATTCTTCTGTTTATGTTGTCGCCCAAAGACGAGGAACTACATTATTTAGGAAATTCCACCATTGCTATGCGACGCCTTATTATACATTAATCATTCTCTATAAACAAGTATTTGCCTTCTGGCTGAAAGTCTTAACTATTTCCTGTTTTAATGAAGCTAAAAATAGTGAATATCACAAGGTGTAGCTTTTGCTAGACCGTATGATACTTATTCCCATCATGTAACGGAAGCCATTGATTACTTCCTGTCAGACATACTGCGAAATAATTGAGCTGAGAAAAAGACGAGCGAACTTAGTAGTCACGATGGGAGATCGACGACCCCATTACTTAAGCGTTCCTTCTATTCAAAATTCCAGTGGGACTGGCAGAGGCAACATGGTTTGTTTTGGGCATTCTGTGAAAACACTGCATGGTCTTAAACCGTCTGCGCTACCACTCGGTTAAATGTATGCGATTCGGCCAAAGGGGCATCTAATAACTGATTACCAATTTGCTAAAATTCATTTATGTTGCAAGCGATTGTAAAGATGAAAAACTAGTACTTCTGTTAGAAGATATGTAATTGTTTTAAGAGAACTCAGGGAGGCAGGTACACTATCATGGGTATGTAAATGATCAGAATTGCAGCTCTCAGCTTTTCCCACAGCAATGAAATATGTCCACATACTACTTTTAGATAGCTGCGACCTCTTGACGCCGGAGGTGCTTGCTGCGTCTTGACACGGACGGTTGAGGTTTAGATACCCACACCATCTTCCGTTGCTGCGAGAGTGCGAATGGCAGGAAAGCTGCTTCGGCGATTATACGCAGAGGGAGTTAATGGCATTTGTGGACACGTGCGACTCGTAAACGCTCGACAGAACCGGTCTGCCGGTACAGCAGCAGGCTGGGCCGTTGCTGTTTCTGACCACTGATGGATTCCGTCTCCTCCTCAGGGAGGTGCCTCTGATCAGATACAAACGGAATGCTGCTTCCGCCGCTCCTTTCCTTCAGCTGATATCACCCTACAACGTCGTTACGCCAACAGATACGATCCTACGAGCTGTGTTGATCATTGTATTTTTTTGTACAATGTTTCGAGGACTGACTTGGTTGTATTCGTCGGGTACTGCGGGTGATTGTCTTCTATTTTAAGAACTGTAGGAGGAACTAGCATAAATGACCTAGTGTCCATGCTGCTCAGAAGTTCGATACCTTTCATTGTCTTCTAGAGGTTTGCGTAGTGATTGTTTCCTGATATCCCAAATGAAGGCTGTAACACAACGACACAGTGCCTAAAAAATTTTTCGCCTAATTACTTCTGTAACCGTAATGTAAGTGCGATGTAATTAGTGTCATATGTACCTTTTAATATTTTACCAAACAAACAATCACATAGATAATGTTTTTGGTAGAGCAAACCAAATACTGCGCTTCATTGGGAGAACACTTAGAAGGTGCAACAGGCCTACTGAAGAGACTGCATACACCACGCTTGTCCGCCCTATTCTGGAGTACTGCTGTGCGATGTGGGATCCGCATCAGGTGGGACTGACGGATGACATCGAAAAAGTTCCAACAAGGGCGGCTCGTTTTGTAATGTCGCAAAAGAGGAGAGATAGTGCCACAGACATGATACATGAATCGGAGTGGCAGTCATTAGAACGAAGCCACTTTTCGTCGCGATGGGATCTTGTCATGAAATTTCAGTCACCAGTTTTCTCCTCCGATTGCGAAAACATTCTGTTGTCACCCACCTACATAGCGAGAAATCATCATCACGACAAAATAAGAGAAATCAGGGCTCACGCAAAAAAATTGTAAGTGCTCGTTTTTCCAGCGCTCCGTTCGAGAGTGGAGCGGTAGAGAGACAGTTCGAAGGTGGTTCATTGAACCCTCTGCCAGGCACTTTATTGTGAATAGCTGAGTAATCACGTAAATATGCACGTAGACGCAGATGCCAAACAATTCAAACGAACTAACTAAATACGAGTATTGTAATTCTAACATAGTGTAAATACGCTGGAGTAGTCAGGGAAGTTTGCCATTGTATAGCTTCAAAGAATGGATTTGGCTGCATAAGCGTACACTCGGGCAGAAATCGTTGACGGTGAGTTGCTAACTAGTGGTCAAGTGCAGACGCTGTGTGCGGAAACGACAGGAATAAACTGCAAGAGTTTTAAGATATGGTCAGACGTATTATGTGGCTGTAAACGGGCACAGGATGTTGTCATCAAGAGGAAATAATATTCCAGAAGAGTACTTTGGGCCCAAACTTGTTATATGGAGCGATAATAAAGAAGAGCTTGTTGCCTCACATTGTCGACGATAATGCCTTACATCGCAAAATAAATAAATAAAAAATGTTCAAATGTGTGTGAAATCGTATGAGACTTAAATGCTGAGGTAATCAGTCCCTAAGCTTACACACTACCTAACCTAAATTATCCTACTGACAAACACAGACACCCATCCCGAGGAAGGAATCGAACCTCCGCCGGGACCAGCCGCACAGTCCATGACTGCAGCGCCCCAAACCGCTCGGCTAATCCCGCGCGGCCCTTACATCGCATCAGCAGCAACTTACCAAAGTAAGGTAAGACCATTTTCATCTTTACATTGTACAAGCCTAGCCAGCGTAGTGATTTTTCTTAACTGAATAACAGAAGTTTTAATGCAGCAACTGTTAAAGTGTAGCTGAACTTTAACTAAATCATTTACCTGACAGGGTAGTATCCTATCACCATCATTGATTCTGAGAACACCACCAGGAAAGAATAGGAAAACTGATGAACTTATTTAATTACGGCAAACTGAAATATAGAATCCAATTTAAAAACTGAGAATTATCCAAAACTGTCATGTAATAGCAGTGAACTTTGTTGCTTGGTATAACAAACAATCAAAGAATAATGGGTAACAGTAAAACTGTAAAAGCATAATTTGAATGAATGTTGACAAAATATTACTTCAGAATAATACAGTTTATGTTTTTTGTGAGCACTGCTGTAACATTCTGCGTGGTGTCTGTTTGTTCTATATCATGTCTCCCTACCACTTTCGCGCAACGACGCTCTGAGCGTGTTTTTTAGGGAATTGACTAGTTTGAACCTGGGACCTGTTGCTGGTAAAGAGACGCCAGACCACACATGACATGTAGAATTCAGAAGAGTTCAGTGAGACTAGACATGATATAACCAAATACTTAATGATTTCAGCGTCAGCTCCACTGCACTCCCTGTAAAAGAATCTTAATACTAACTAAATTTAGTGGAAGGGGTTCAAGGCTTTCCTATATTTAGTTAGCTGGTAAAACAACATCGAAAAAGCAGTTAAATTTACCATTGGAAATTTTATTCTACTCACAAAACATTGTTTATAAATTGCACTATTGATAAAAGGAGATGTTTTAATACAAGATGGTAAAAACCAACTGCGTTCAACAAAAATGTGAACGAATATTCCCTGAGTGGGTTTCCAAGTTCTACAATGGATCGAAGGATGACCTATGCCATATCACGTCTATAATCTAGGTTTAAATTAAGTTTCACAAAAGAGAAAACTATCAAAATGGTCTACAGTGACCCTCAATTATCTTTAATTACTTATCTAACTTGTCGTAAATTACAGTGGCTGATGTGGCTTTTCAATAACTATATAACAGAAAAATGATCGCGTTTCAGGTTTTTACTACAAGTGGCAAATGTGAACACCATGAGCTTTAATTGACGATCGACACTAGTATTACGCAAAAAGGGGGTGTAACAGATGGGACTTTTGCAGTTCTGAGTGAAGCTTTATGCACTGTTATGCAGCATCACATACGTTCATTACCTTGTCGGTGTTCGTCAGGGGGCGGCGGGCAGCACAGCTCCGCTCACCTCGCCGTCTCGGAAACAACTCTTTTCTAACTTCTCCTTACTACAATTTACCGCAGTTGGTTTGAAAAAACTATCTGGCTGTGTTTTCATCTCACCAGTCAGGGTCTGAATGTTAACCTTAAGCTCCACCTACAAAAATTCTGTCTATCCAATGAGAAACGTTATACTTTTCGTGGTGTGGCAGTATTTTTAAAGTTTGCAACGTAACAGAGACGCGAAAAAGTCTCACGCTAAAACTTGCGGTGGGGGTGTGGTCCTAGCGGTTATCTGGCGATGTGGGTGTCTGTCCCTTATCGTAGGGCCTTCCAGCTTAACATGGTTCTGCTCTCGGCTTCTGTTCTCGTTTCTCCCCTCGGAACTGCGTCTGTCTCACGGTGGGAAGGTATGACATGCATATAGACATTCTTGTGTTAGTCTGTGGTATTCCATTTGCTCACTCATTACTCGTATTACTTTGGTTAATTTATTCGGAGCTATGTGACATACTAGTGGATTTGCTTATCATGTCAGGGTTGTCATGAAAGGTGTTGGATTTTCCTGACACCTTACACTGCAAACCCTGCTCACATTTGAAAATTACGTAACAGTGTAGTATAAAATTGATTACTCTACGCTAAATGATACGTTACCAACTTTCCAGAAATAGCTTACTATAATAGAAAACAAGTAAATGTGAATATCTACATTTCTAAAATCAATAACAGTTAGCTTTACAGTGAGTAACACGAAGCTATTCATTGAGCGAACTGTTTTGTAAACAAGTAACTTTTGCGTGTATCTGTTCAGTACAAATTATTTGCTGGTTCTCTGACTAACTTTAAGTCATGGTATTAACTGTGTTTCTACACCTGAGTTGGATTCAGTGCTTTCGATTCCGTTCTAACCTCATTCCAATCCAGTGATTAATTAAAACTGAACTGGTTTTTTACTCAAAAAACTTTAGTGTATGTTTGTATTGTGATCCTGAACAATGCAAGTCGTGTAATTACGAAAACGCTAATTGATAAAATGATGCGTCAAAATTATCTGAAACTGTATAACAGTATCTGAATTAACTTTTACCAAAATAATTAGAAAACATAAAACTATATACTGTATAAGCTGTCCTGTGAAATTTTGTATTGTGCAGTGCAGTGAACAACTGTTTTGATTTATGGGTGTGTAGTTTCGTTGTAGCGCCAATATGGTGTCTTTTACATATGTGTGTGTCATGTGTGGGTACGATTCGTTGAACAAAAGGTGTGAGTACACTTGTGCTGTTAACAACAAATCTTAAGGTCACACGAGGCTACGTACAACATATTCACTACAATCTCGTTCCACGGTGAGAAACTGTATGTTTGATATTGTTAAGGTTTTCTATATACAAGTGCCTCATAAATAAATCACTTTGGAATGTCTGTATAGATGTAAAATAAATTAGGAGCAGATCGGTGGAAGCACCTTAACCGTATACTTTTAGAAAAATGTAATCTCGTCACTTGAACAAAAGATAGCCGTGAAGCGGCAACAACAAGAATCTGTTTTGATATCGATAATACTCTTTGCAAAATGAATAAAATTAACTTTAATTTAGTCTGTTTATTCAAGAAATTAATTGCCCTTATGCCACGTAATATTAGAGTAATTTGAAAAAGAATCTGCCATCTTGCAAATGGTGACGAGCAATACTAGTTACAACTCGTGTTGTGCCACACGTTATTAATTTCTTAAATACATACAATTAATTTTTCTTACATGTAAGGATGCTAATGCTACCGAAATAAGCTGTTTGGTTATCAATAACAGCATATATTTACCAGAAATGTTTTACAATTTACGTAAGTCTCCATCCACGTCTTTCTCGTAGGAAGATACGAACCAGAGTAGAAAGATTATGAAAATATATTATTGTTTTCAGTATCTTTACTACAAAATATAAATTATCATGGAACATCGATACTACTTTTCATATACATCAAAGCAGATATGTAATATTTTTTCATACTCTTTTGTACACAGAATATCAGTTGGTTTTATGTCAGCCATAAATAATTTTTTCGTTTCCAGAGAACATGTACACAGTGCAACAACGCGTGACGTCACAGTTCTTGAGTTGCAGTTCCAACACACGAAAGTAATGGAATAAAAATACCACAAAAAATTACAAATCGAACTCTGAAAGAATAAATAACCAAAATGTTTCTATGAAATGCCGTGTAAATTTACATACAGTCACTAAATAAAATTCCAAACACAGAATGATACACACGCAAATGTAACGCTGCACTGTAAGAATAATGCTGTCTGCATAAGAAATGAGATCTGCACTAAACTACCTAAATGGAGTCTGACGACAATTCTGAACTAAAACGCCCAATTGTGAATGTTCTTTTCTCCTGACTGTAATGTTAAAACTGGCCATAACGAATTTCCATTGCAAACCTGTGATAATGAAAACTCGGTACTGCTCGAAAGTGATGAACGTTAAAATACAGTACAGCAGCAAAACAGCTAAAGGAAGGAAAAACTTGTGCGGTGCAGTCCAAGGACTATTCCGAGCAGATCTGACTTCAGTTTCAGCCGCTGTGTTCTGCGGCGACACAAAATTGCAAAACATATTTTTCATGACAGTGCCACTAAAGCAGAGTTGTTAAACGCAATTTTCAGAAACTCCTTCACCAAAGAGGACGAAGTAAATATTCCTAAATTCCAATCAAGAACAACTGCCAAGATGAGAAACATAGAAATAGATATTCTCGGTGTCGCAAAGCAGTTTAAATCACTTAATAAAAGCAAGGCTTCCTGTCCAGATTGTCTACCAGTAAGGTTCCTCTCAGAGTATGCTGATACATTAGCTCCATATCTGGCAATTATATACAACCGCTCGCTCACAGAAAGGTCCGTATCTGAAGACTGGAAAATTGCTCAAGTCACACCAATACCCAAAAAGGGAAGTAGGAGTAATCCGTTGAATTACAGGTCCATATCACTAACGTCGATTTGCAGTAGGGTTTTGGAACAAACTACGTTCCAACATTATGAAGTACCTCGAAGAAAATATCGCTCTTGCGAAATACAACTAGCTCTTTATACTCACGAAGTAAAGAGTGCTATCGATAGGGGATGTCAAATTGATTCGATGTTTTTAGATTTCCAGAAGGCTTTCGATACCGTTCCTCACAAGCGTCTTCTAACCTAACTGCGTGCCTATGGAATATCGCCTCAGTTGTGCGACTGGATTCGTGATTTCCTGTCAGAAAGGTCACAGTTCGTAGTAATAGATGGAAAGTCATCGAGTAAATAATATCCTGCGCTCCCCAAGGAAGTGTTATAGGTGCTGTATTGTTTCTGATCTATATTAACGACACAGGAGCTAATCTGGGCAGCCGTATTAGATCGTTTGCAGATGATGCTATCATTTACCATCTTGTAAAGTCATCAGATGACCAAAACGAATAGCAAAATGTCTTAGATATCTGTATGATGCGAAATGTGGCAATTGACCCTGAAAGAAGAAAAGTGTCAAGTTATTCACATGAGTACTAAGAGAAATCCGCTAAATTTCGATTATGCGATAAATCTGAGGGCTGTAAATTCAACTAACTACTTAGAGATTACAAATACAAATACCCTAAGTTGGAAGATCACATAGATAATGTTGTGAGTAGAGCCAACTAAAGACTGCGATTCATTGGCAGAACACTTAGAAGGTGCAACAGATCTACAAAAGAGACTGCTTACACCACGCTTGTCCGCCCTATTCTGGAGTGTTGCTGTGCGCTGGATCCGCATCAGATGGGACTGACGGATGACATCGAAAAAGTACAAAGAAGGGCAGCTCGTTTTGTATTATCGCGAAGTAGGGGAGGTACTGCCACAGATATAATACTTGAATTGAAATGTCAATCATTAAAACAAAGGCGTTTTTCGTCGAGACTGGATTTTCTCGTGAAATTTCGATCACCAGTTTTCTCCTCAGATTGCGAAAACATTCTGTTGGCACCCACCGGCATAGGGGGAAATGACCATCACGATAAAATAAGAGAAATCAGGGATCGCACAGAAAAATTTAGTTGCTCGTTTTTCCCCGTGCCGTTCGAGAGTGTAACGGTAGAGAGACTGCTTGAAGGTGCTTCATTGAACCCTCTGCCAGGCACTTTATTGTGAACAGCAGAGTAATCACGTAGATTCAGATGTAGAAGACTTTGCTAGAAATTATACTTAACAAATGACTGAAGGAGGCTAGCATACAGAAACTATATTGATTCTTTAACAACGGCAATGAACTTTACAAAAGTCGCTTGCACAAAAATACATCACTCTGCGATGAGATTATTTTCTGAAACGGTAAAACAGTGGTGAATTCCCAATTCCGAGTGCAAGCTATATGAACAGATAACTTTTCTTCATCGTGTCTCGACAATGAAACTGACTTATCCGAACCAACAAAGACAAATCACCCGAAGTTTTCCTTTCCCAAACTAATCTTAAGTTATGCGCGAGCAAGCACGTAGCAACAGCACTACTTCTTAGCAACTTCCAGACAGCTTCGTAGCGTCACCAATACCCGACTCCCTCCCTTTCTTCTCACAGAATGCTGCTGGCGACGACAATGCTACTGAAAACCAAAGATGACATTGCTTGTACTTAGAACCTCTGTGGTGTAAAGTATCGACTATTGAAAACATCTGTCTGAAATACATCCAGTGTACAGATATGAAGTGTGACACATCTAATGAAAATATAAAACGGACATCACTTTCACTGAACACCAAAAGTAAGCTAGCAACCTTACAACTGTCCACGTGGATACATGCGTCACTGCAAAGAAGCCCATTTCTTGACTCAAGTTACGTGACGCAGCTGCGCAGCCGAGTGAACTACACTCCTGGAAATTGAAATGACAACACCGTGAATTCATTGTCCCAGGAAGGGGAAACTTTATTGACACATTCCTGGGGTCAGATACATCACATGATCACACTGACAGAACCACAGGCACATAGACACACGCAACAGAGCATGCACAATGTCGGCACTAGTACAGTGTATATCCACCTTTCGCAGCAATGCAGGCTGCTATTCTCCCATGGAGACGATCGTAGAGATGCTGGATGTAGTCCTGTGGAACGGCTTGCCATGCCATTTCCACCTGGCGCCTCAGTTGGACCAGCGTTCGTGCTGGACGTGCAGACCGCGTGAGACGACGCTTCATCCAGTCCCAAACATGCTCAATGGGGGACAGATCCGGAGATCTTGCTGGCCAGGGTAGTTGACTTACACCTTCTAGAGCACGTTGGGTGACACGGGATACATGCGGACGTGCATTGTCCTGTTGGAACAGCAAGTTCCCTTGCCGGTCTAGGAATGGTAGAACTATGGGTTCGATGACGGTTTGGATGTACCGTGCACTATTCAGTGTCCCCTCGACGATCACCAGAGGTGTACGGCCAGTGTAGGAGATCGCTCCCCACACCATGATGCCGGGTGTTGGCCCTGTGTGCCTCGGTCGTATGCAGTCCTGATTGTGGCGCTCACCTGCACGGCTCCAAACTCGCATACGACCATCATTGGCACCAAGGCAGAAGCGACTCCGATCGCTGAAGACGACACGTCTCCATTCGTCCCTCCATTCACGCCTGTCGCGCCACCACTGGAGGTGGGCTGCACGATGTTGGGGCGTAAGCGGAAGACGGCCTAACGGTGTGCGGGACCGTAGCCCAGCTTCATGGAGACGGTTGCGAATGGTCCTCGCCGATACCCCAGGAGCAACAGTGTCCCTAATTTGCTGGGAAGTGGCGGTGCGGTCCCCTACGGCACTGCGTAGGATCCTACGGTCTTGGCGTGCATCCGTGCGTCGCTGCGGTCCGGTCCCAGGTCGACGGGCACGTGCACCTTCCGCCGACCACAGGCGACAACATCGATGTACTGTGGAGACCTCACGCCCCACGTGTTGAGCAATTCGGCGGTACGTCCACCCGGCCTCCCGCATGCCCACTATACACCCTCGCTCAAAGTCCGTCAACTGCACATACGGTTCACGTCCACGCTGTCGCGGCATGCTACCAGTGTTAAAGACTGCGATGGAGTTCCGTATGTCACGGCAAACTGGCTGACACTGACGGCGGCGGTGCACAAATGCCATTCGACGGCCAACACCGCGGTTCCTGGTGTGTCCGCTGTGCCGTGCGTGTGATCATTGCTTGTACAGCCCTCTCGCAGTGTCCGGAGCAAGTATGGTGGGTCTGACACACCGGTGTCAATGTGTTCTTTTTTCCATTTCCAGGAGTGTATATGCTTGCCTCTCGGGCACTAGTCATGTTGGGCCGTTAAAAATCTGCAAGGCTGAGTATGCGGCGCCTGAACACATCGATGTCATCTGCATGACTGTCGTGGGTTTTCGACGACTTGAGTAGCAAGATTGCAGACGGATAAACCGAAGTGTCAATAGGCCACGGTCGTGCCTCTGAGGAATTCCGATACATGCTGGTAGGTATGTCTCCTCTTTACAAGAGACATAGCACGATCTGATTTCACACAACCGACATTCATTAACTTAAGTAAGGATGTAAACACTGAATATGCAGTTTTAGAGTTTTAAGTAATGACAGTTTTTGGAGTAAGTGTAGTCGCTGGGATAAGGGTAGTTGAGGGAATGACGAGAAAAATCCTTAAAAATTAATCGAACGACCTGAAATAATAATCACGAATTTGTAATATATCCTTGTGTACACATTTCCCTGCATCAAATTCTGAACAAATTTCTTTACATAGCATTAAAATACCTCGGTGTAAACGATTTTGATGTATGAATGTAACCTTTGTGTACTTTTCCTTTCTCATTTTGTTTAAGTGATACAAAAAGGTTAGTTGATTTAGTTAACCTAAGGACATCACACACATCTATGCCCGAGGCAGGATTCGACCCTGCGACCGTAGCAGTCGCACGGTTCCGGACTGCGCGCCTAGAACCGCGAGACCACCGCGGCCGGCATATCGTCTCAGAATATAGATGTTCACACCAGACGCAGGGCAATGTTGTGCTTGACTGAGTGGCTCCCCTAAATCCTCTTGCATAATTCGTTAGATAATTTCAGGCAAGCCAGCAGCAGTGTGGAGCAGCAACAGGTATATCACAGTCCAAGACGCCACTTGTAAGCGTACCGTCATATCGCTGGCTTGGTTGCGTAGTATCTTTGCGGGCAGCCGCGTCTGTCCAGTCGAGCATAGGCCACGGAACTGTTGTGCTGTGGGTAGCTCTGCATGTAAGAAGCCTTGTTAGTATGGAAGTTGAAGTGTCGCTTCAAGTGCTATTGAAGTAAAGTGATGAACTATGGAAGTGATTCAGAGGAAAGTGCGTCAAGATGTAATTAAAAATGAGCAGTGCCGCCAATAACGTATTTATGTATCCTTTCGTTGCGTGTCGCACAGCATCAATCATCCGCGCCGTGTTCCGTCTCCCATAACGAACTGATGTGAATCAGTAGAAGTTAGTTACCATAAGAGTGCAGTCAAGTGCCAGTGTCTTGTAGCGAGCGTGAGGACGTGCGTTCGATCATCGCGTTTCCGCATCATCAACAATCAGCCGCGCCGCGACGGTTACGCGCACGCTCGTACAACTGAGAACTGAAATTAACCTTACGAACGGTGTTTTATCATTACTAGTGCCAAGGAGGACTGGTACCAAAGGAAATCTGTGTATCCGTGGCGAGCGTAAGAACTTTCGTAAGATTATTCGGCTTTCTCATCAACATTAATCGGCGCTGTGTTCGGTCACGCGTACGCTCATCCAAGTGATTTGGTGGACAGATAATCACCTGGAAGTTAACATCAAAACTCATGGCTTAGAAAGTAATCAGTGCAACCTGTGATTTTCATATCGTCTCAAATGGTTCAAATGGCTCTGAGCGCTGTGGGACTCAACTGCTGTGGTCATTAGTCCCCTAGAACTTAGAACTACTTAAACCTAACTAACCTAAGGACATCACACACATCCATGCCCGAGGCAGGATTCGAACCTGCGACCGTAGCAGTCGCACGGCTCCGGACTGCGCGCCTAGAACCGTGAGACCACCGCGGCCGGCATATCGTCTCAGAATATAGATGTTCACACCAGACGCAGGGCAATGTTGTCTAATGCTCTGTGCTATACGGAAGTAACTCTGAAAAGTTAATACTGAGTCGCACTGCGCAAAACATAGAACATAAAATCTTCCGAGCGAGGAGGCGCAGTGGTTAGCACACTGGACTCTAATTCGTGCGCCGGCCGCTGTGGCCGAGCGGTTCTAGGCGCTTCAATCTTTAACCGCGATGCTGTTACTTTCGCAGGTTCGAATCCTGCCTCGGCATGGATGTTAGTTAGGTTTAAGTAGTTCTAAGTCTATGGGACTGATTACCTCAGATGTTAAGTCCCATAGTGTTTAGAGCCATTTGAGCCATTTGAACCATTTATTTCGCATTCGGGAGGACGACAGTTCAAATCCGAGTCCGTCCATCCTGATTTAGATTTTCCGTGATTTCCTTGAATAGCTTCAGCTAAGTGCCGGGATGGTTCCTTTGAAAGTGCACGACCGATTTCCTTCTCCGTCCTTCCCTACTCCTACGAGACCGATGACCTCGCTGTTTGGTCCCCTCCACCAAATCAAGCAACCAACCAACCACAAAACCTTTCTGTTGTCACGACACAATTTTTACTAGTGAGCGCACATTGCTGCTACCTAGCGTGGAACCATGTAAAACTCTAGAGTCTGCTCTATCCAAAGGTAGGTTGTTCACGCACGTATCTCAAATAACATAATAGTTATGATTTTTTTTTAACGGACGATTCTTTTTGATACACCATGAACTTTGGACGTATTTGTCAATGCTGTACGTAATAATACATGTTCTAATATATTCAATATGTATCAAAAGAAAAGAATGCTAATTCTGAAATGCTAAACTACGAAATTTCATATTGCGAATAATAATTAAAATATAAATAAAACCAATGAAGAATCAGCATAAAAATTGATTTATTTTATAAAGCTTGAAACTGATTTGGAAAATCGGATTAGTCCACTGTCATGACATCTGATTTTATTGAAACAGTAATGGCTTCGCCCCGCCCCTCCCCCCCTCTATGACCCATGGATCTTGCTGTCGGTAGCGTGGCTTGCGTGTCCCAGCGATACGTATAGCCGTACCGTAGGTACAACCACATCGGAAGGGTATCTGTTAAGAGACCAGACAAACTTGGGGTTCCTGAAGAGGGGCAGCAGCCTTTTCTGGAGTTGCAGGGGCAATAATCTGACTGATCTGGTCTTGTAACATCAACGAAAGCGGCCTTGCTGTGTTGATTCTGCGAACGACTGAAAGCAACCTGAAACTACAGCCGTAATTATTTCCGTGGGCATGCAACTCTAGTGTATGGTTAAATGATGATGGCATCCTCTTGGGTAAAATATTCCGGAGGTAAACTAGTCCCCCATTCGGATCTCTAGGAGGGGACTACTCAGGAGGACGTCATTATCAGGAGAAACAGAACTGGCATTCTACGGACTGGAGTGTGGAATGTCAGATCCCTTTATGGGGCAGATAGGTCAGAAAATTTAAAGAAGGAAATGGATAGGTTAAAGTTAGATACACGGGGAGTTAGTGAATTTCGGTGGCAGGAGGAGCAGAATTTCTGATCAGGTGAATACAGAATTGTAAACACAAATGAAGGTAATGCGGGAATACATTTACTAATGAATAAAAAAAATAGGAACACAGATAATCTATTGAGAACAGCATAGTGAACGCATTATTGCAGTCAAGATAGACACAAAGACCACACCCATCACAGTAGTATAAGTTTATATACCAGCTAGTTCCGCAGATGGAGATTGAAGGAATGTTTGATGGGATAAAAGAAATTATTCAGACAGAGAAGCGAAAATTTAATAGTCATGGGGGACTGGAATTCTATAATCCGTCAGTATAGCTGAGAGCACTAACGTGCTGCTTCCTGGACTCGGGTAGGCGCGCCGGCCCCGGATCGAATCCGCCCGGCGGATTAAGAACGACGGTCGGTGTGCCCGCCAGCCTGGATGTGGTTTTTAGGCGGTTTCAACATCCTTCTAGGTGAATACTGGGCTGGTCCTCACGTCCCGCATAAGTTACATGACTCACAGACATTTGAAACACATTCTCACGATTTACACTAGACGCAGATAGCTGGGGTACAAGCAGTAAAAGAAACAAAAGAAAAATTTGGAGTACGAAATCAGTGCAGGGAGAAAAATAATAACTTTAAGGTTCGCAGATGACATTGTAATTCAATCTCTGTTGGTCCATCGGCTCGTATGTAATTGTCAATGTCAACGAAATTCGCCATCATCCGTGTTCTATAAGATAGTTTATTTGATTTTATTCTCAAAGCAACCAGTTACTGCATAATGAAATGACTAAACTGGTTGCTTTCGGAATAAAATAAAATATCTTAAAGCACACGGCTGATGGTGAATTTTATTGACATTGACAATATTACAGTTCTGTCAGACACAGCAGAGGACTTGGAAGAGCAGTTGAACGGATGGACATTGTCTTGAAAGGAAGATATAAGTTGAACATCAACAGAAGCAAAACGAGAATAACGAAATGTAATTGAATTGAAGCAAGCGATGCTGAGGGAACTAGATTAGGAAACGAGACAATAAAATTAGTAAGTGAGTTTTTTCTACTTAGTCCGAAAAATAAACGACGATGGTCAAAGTAGACAGGATGTAAAATGTAGACTGGCAATGGCAAGAAAGACTTTTCTGAAGAAGAGAAATTTGTTAACATCGGCTATAGATTTAAGTGGCAGGAAGCCCTTTCTGAAAATATTTGTATGGTGTTTAGCCATGTTTGGAAGTGAAACATGGAAGATAAATAGTTTGGACAAGAAGAGAATAGAAGCTTTCGAAATGTGGTGCTACAGAAGAAGGCTGAAGATTAGATGGGTAGATCACATAACTAATGAGGAGGTATTGAATAGAACTGGAGGGAAGAGAAATTTTTGGCACAACTTGACTAGAAGAAGGGATCAGTTGGTAGGACATACTCTGAGGCATCAAGCGATCACCAATTTAGTGCGGGAGCGCAGCGTGGAGGGTAAAAATCGTAGACAGAGATCAAGAGATGAATAAGCTAAGGAGATTCAGAAGGATGTAGGTTGCAGTAGCTTACACATTAGAGTAGCACGGAGAGCTGCATAAAACCATTCTGTGGACTGAAGACAACAACAACTGAGAACCTTTCAGATACTGGAAATCTTAAATTACAAACAATTACCGCAGGCAGGAACGGAATAAATGAATTCACCCGACGGTTGTTAGCGACTATAGCCGCTACATCACTATCGATGTACAAGAAAACAGGAAATACTGAATCCAGTAACAAACTGTGTGGATTCATTTGCTGTTTCTGAGAAGTTATGTGACAGAATTCACAACTAGTGAAAACAACACCTGAACACATATTCTTGTGGAACAGGAAATACATTGTAGTAGAAGGCCAGACCAACACTGGCACTGTTATGTATGAGGCGGAACTATGGGCCTCATGGAAAAAGGGTGAGCCGGCTGAATCACGCAATTGACTCTTAGTCTGATCACGAGGTATGGCCATTAATTGCACGCGTTGATCAAGTAGGCTGACGTGAGGATCAATGAACTATAGTTGACGGGATGTATCTGGAACATCTTAGGTGTTCAGAAAGTTAGTAGACAGGAATACAATTAGATACTTAGCTTTAATTCAGCATCAGCAGTGAACATCGATCTTGGCTTGGTACAGTAATATTTACAAGTGCAGCTACAGACTGAACTGCGAATACCTATTTACAATTCCGATTGGTTCACACAGATAGATCAACTGTCAATGCATAAACTGTATGTGGCACCTGGCTAGGTCGTAGCTACTGACTTAGCTGGAGGCTATGCTAACTAGCGTCTCTGCAAATGAGATCTCAGAAGGTATAACAAGTGAACCATTCCTAGTAAAGTCGGCTTTAGAACTAGCCAGTGTGCTAGCTTGCCTCTTAAGACCAGACGAGTGGCGGCGCTCGGTCTGCTAGCGTCGACAGTGGCGACACGCGGGTCCGGTGTGTACTGACGGACCGCGGCCGATTTGAAGCCTACAACCTAGCAAGTGTGGTGCCTTGCGGTGACACCACAAGCACAACTCATTTGACATCATTTTATCGACTATCGACGGTAATTCAACCAAGAAAACACTTCACTTTTACAGACTTTAAGGAATCGTTTTATATCGTTGTTAATGTACAGCTGTGGAACATAATGATGCCCAGGGGGTATCGATTAAATACTTTAATGGGAATTGAAGAATTCATTAAAACGCTTGTGAAAAGATATTGATAAAAAATTATCAGATCCAACAATTGATGGTAATTTCGTAGGTATAACGACTATGCTACACGTAGATGGAATTTGTAATCAATGAAAGTTTTCAGTTGCTACTTTCTCTTCCTTTTGCTGATGCCCTCACATAGCTTTTGGAAAATAGGGTGAAAATTCAGAAATTTCCTTTGTGAATTATAGACGTTAATATTGGAATACTGGGATATTAGACCAGACAAACCATTTCAATTACCTTTTTTTTGTAGCTTGTCTCACTACTGTGGTGATTATACACTCTAATGAAAAAAGTAATGACGCATCACGAAGGAGTTACGCAAATTGCTCACAAATTGATTTTTATTCAGCTATCGGACGAAAACGCTAAATTATAGACTTTGGGCCCGATGGATGAGTTTGTGATGCTGCAGTGCAATTTCACTGCGCAGATGGCAATGATAGTACACAGCGAATACGTCGATGCCAGGCATAGTGTCTTAACGAATTTCGTTCCCTGTACCCAGCTGGACGGTAACTATGCCTCGCAGACAGACGCATGAACAGTATGAGCGGATTGCACCATTTGAGAGAAAACATGTAGCTGGATTCAAAGAAACCGGTTAGAGTAATCGGCGAATCGTTTGACATTTGACTATTCGACGATGTTGCTGGAATGCGTGAACCACGACCGAACAAAACGTCAAGACGGAAGCGGATGACCTAGAGAGACTTGAGAATGTGAGGACCGAACACTCATCACAGAGGTACACAGAGCCCTAGATTCATCATTGTCGTCGAGCTTCAGTGACCACAAGAACCATTAATAGGCGGCCAACAGAAAGGGGGCTGAGCTCACGGCGCCCCTTGCGCCGGCTACCGTCAACCTCTGTACACCAGCAAGCCCGCTATCAAACGTGTCGGGTACATTCGGTCAGGAATCTCTTTGACTGCAGTAAAATTGTCTTCAGTATCGATGACCAGCGGAGATGTGTCCGGCGACGGCCCGGATAGCGGCGGAATACCAGCTTGTCGCCTTTCGTATGGCCTGACAACCATGAATGACAGTTTGGGATACCATTCCATTTCATAATAGTATCCCTTTGGTGGTCATCAGCGGCACCCTTACAGCACAGCCGTACGTCTAAGATATTCTACACCCCGTTTCGTTGTCTTTCATGGAGAGCCATCCTGGGCTTACATTTCAGCAAGATAATTGTAAGTAGGCTATTTAGGTTTTTATGTTGGTAACGCCACGTAGAGCTCTGTATGAAAATCACTGACTGTGCTGTGTAGTCTGAGGCTGGTTGGACTCATTGTCGGAATATTCGCTATTGTAGTGTTGGGCAGCTGGATGATAACAGCGAGTAACGTTGGGCAGTTGGAAGTGAGTCGCCAGCAGTGGTGGATGTGGGGAGAGAGATGCCATAGTTTCGAGAGCGGACGATCTGGAAGTGTGTCCGCCAGGAAAAGGAATTTTGTAAAGATGGATGTCATATATATATATGATTACTTTTGAAGATTATTAAGATAAATACATTGTTTGTTCTCTATCAAAATCTTTCATTTGCTAACTATGCCTATCAGTAGTTAGTGCCTTCAATAGTTAGACTCTTTTATTTAGCTGGCAGTATTGGCGCTCGCTGTATTGCAGTAGTTCGAGTAACGAAGACTTTTGTGAGGTAGGTGATTCATGAAAGGTATAGGTTATTGTTAGTCAGGGCCATTCTTGTGCAGGGAATATTGAAACTCAGACTGCGTTGCGCTAAAAATATTGTGTTTCAGTTCAGTGATGATCAGAATACGTAAAGAGAAAACTGCTTGAGTACTTTGAGTTTTGCTCAGCTGTTTGAAAATCAAATAATGTAGAAGTTTACCAGCACAGTCATTCATAACTTTTCTAAGGGGACGTTTCATAATGACCTCCGTACATGGCGAGAGATTCTACTGCTTGTTTTCGTGGTTGTCAAAGCCTATCTTGGTCAGCAAGGGGCCAGATCTGTCTACAATTGAGCATTATGGGCAGAGCTCTCCTACCAGATGGGGATTTTGACTATCTAACGTGCCAATTCGACAGAATTCGACACGACGTCTCTCATGATGATATCCGACAACTCTTATCAGCCACTGCCAAGCCGAATTATTCATTTCATAAGGGCCAGAGGTCAACCAACGCATCATTGACTTGCTCATTTGGGAAGCTCCTTCTCTTGAATAAATCATCCAATTTTTCTGAAATTGTAATCATTTGTTTTTCTGTACATGTACATCCTGTCTACCGATTTCCATCCCTTTCGAATAATTCCTACGTGGTACGCTGATTTTTTGTTTTTTGTTTTTGTTTAGTGTGTATATAAAAGAATTTAACGAGTTTATTATGATACGTCAAACGACCAGCAGGCATTAAAGAGCTAAAACATTTAGGCGTGGCGCCTTATATCGCTCCCGTCTGGAGCCTGTGTATCGCCGGCCGCGGTGGTCTCGCGGTTCTAGGCGCGCAGTCCGGAACCGTGCGACTGCTACGGTCGCAAGTTCGAATCCTGCCTTGGGCATGGATGTGTGTGGTGTCCTTAGGTTAGTTAGGTTTAAGTAGTTCTAAGTTCTAGGGGACTAATGACCACAGCAGTTGAGTACCATAGTGCTCTGAGCCATTTGAACCATTTTGAGCCTGTGTATCGGGAGAATGACTCATGCGTGCACAGTGACAGATGGTATGAAGCGGGTTCAGTCGAGTACGTAGTTCTAATTTTCATCTGCTAAAGAACAGTAGCGGACAGGGTAATTCAAAACAGACCAAGAGAATGTTTTTGTGAATTGTTCAATTTATTTCTTGAAGGCTTTTTCCTTTATTTATGTTTGTACAGTTTTGTATATGATTTTAGTAGTGCGAATGATTCGTGTATGTGGTCTGAAGTAAATATGTAGATCATTGTTCCAGTGATGAGCGTTGTACGACGGGGAATTCTGTATCATACGTTAAGTAAGTTTATGGTAAAAGGAAAGCTAATTCGAGTGTAGATGAAAATAGTTAATAACATAAAGTATAAACTAAACGTTGAAACGTCCCCTTAGAAAAATTAATGAATGACTCTGCTGGTAAACCCATCACGTTATTTGATTTTCAAACAGCTGAGCAAAACTGAACGCACTCAGACCTTTCGCTCTTTACTTATTCTGATCAACACTAAACTGATACACAATATTCTTAGCGCAACGCAATCTGACTTCCAAAAATTCCTACAAAAGAATGGCCCTGACTAACAATAGCCTATAACTTTCATGAGTCACTTACCTCACAAAAATCTTCGTTACTCGAACTACTGCAATACAGCGAGCGCCACAGTTCATGACATCCAGTCTTACAAATTAACTGTCTCTGATGGACACACGTCCAGATCATCTGCTCTCAAAACTCCGCCATTCTCTCCCCACATCCACCACTGCTGGCGGTCACCTTCAACTCCGCAATGCTATGCGCTGTTCACATCCAACTGCCCAACACTACAATAGCGACTATTCCAACGATGCCAACCAGCAACTGATAGCACACAGCACAGTCAGTGATTTTCATATAGAGCGCTACGTGGCGTTACCAACATAAAAACCAAACAGCCTACATACAACATCAGTGTTTAACATTTATTTCGAGACAAAATACAGTTCGAAAGTGTGTTATTTGTTGATTGGTTAATGATGAAAAGCGCAGACTAACGCGGGAGAATAATGTCTTCTTATTGGCCCTAAAGGAAACTGACGAATCAGAACGGAGTATTCTTCACGCGTCTTTTCTCTTGGCAATACAGAACGCTTACGGCAGTCTAATGAGTCGAATCCGAGCCTTTCAATGGTACGGTCGTGCGTAGTATGAGCTCCGGGTGAAATTATGATTTGCCGGTCTTAGTTGTGCTACTTGCTTCAAAAGTGTTTTAAAGTGAAGGCAGATTTATTCCGGTAGGTTTTCTAGAAAGTACAGATTTTTTAAAGTAATTTTGTGTTTTAGAAAAGATAGTAATTAACATGGTACATTGAGCAGACCGGTGACTGAAAACCTGAGTCCATTAGACACCTGAGTGCATTCGACACCGATAAACTTAATAGTATGGCGAGCATTTTCATTTAAGAACAATCCGTGATTAGTAGCTGTTCAGATCTCGGCGAACACGTTACCATAAACTCGTTTCTGTGAATGAAAGCGTTTGTGCATGACTGTGTTAAGATTATCATGGGCTTGGCAATGAACGAGTCATTATCAAGGTTCAGAATATACGTAAGTTTTGCCAGTATTTCCACCCTTTACTCAAAATTAAGACTTTTTCCCGATTCTTGGAATAGTTACTTTGTATGCAGCCTGGTGCGAGTTGCAGTACGGTACGTTTCTGCTCGGCTTTCCTACTGGCGATCTGCTGCAACGAGTTCATAGGTAGGTGCAGGTAAAGGACGAAAGGAATTATTACAATAAAAGTTTGTAGCGTGAGTATTCTCCCTACTTTGTTTTACGAAAATAAGTCAGAGATTTTAGGTGAAAAAGAAGAAAGACAAATCCGGAACGAAGAAATTAAATTTTTAATAGTTATCAAAGAATATAAAATTACAGATAGAATCATAAATGATTGAACTAGGAAAGAACTTCAGATACGAAGTAGTACAAATGAGTATCATACCGAATTAACAACTGCAGGGAATGGCTACAGAAAAGAAATCTCAACACAGCAAGAACGATATGGAAAGTAACAAGCAATAAATGTCCTAATACGGAAAATGAAGAGGAATGACTTCGCTGTTTCAAGGAAAGTTTTTGCCGTCCTTTGCAAAAAAATGTTTCCCGTCCATTCCCAAGATTAAGTGCATTTTTCACAATCGGCTTCACTGATTGTTAATTATTACTGCGGAAGTAACATTTGTCAAGCTTGCGGCTTGTTCTGTATTTCTAGTCGCTGTGTGTTGAGCCGTCTGACCACGTCCAGCTTACGGCAGGAAATAAATAAAAACTCCAGGTCGCGCCTGTATCTCACTGCAGACGCTCCGCCGTTAAACAAACAGGTTCGTGGCTGCGCTTATAAATGTTCGCACAGATGTTTGATAACACGACGAAAGCACGGCACGTCGTTAGAAATATGGCCAGGCATACAGCAGGAATAGCGAGTCATCTGTTGGGGAGCTGTCGGTTTGCGGCATCGTAAATCTTTGGTGAGAAAAAGGATAGCCTTAGGTGTTCGTTTTACACCATCTGTGTTGAGGTAATACATCGGCACCTACTGAAAAAATACTTGCGTAAGGATATCCAAACGAATGAGGCTGAAGCAGTGTGTTTAATCACTTTCGTTGTCAGTTCAGTGTTTTCGTGTCAAACTTGCAAATGGCTCAAATGGCTCTGAGCACTATGGGACTCAACTTCTGAGGTCATTAGTCCCCTAGAACTTAGAACTAGTTAAAGCTAACTAACCTAAGAACATCACACACATCCATGCCCGAGGCAGGATTCGAACCTGCGACCGTAGCGGTCTCTCGGTTCCAGACTGCAGCGCCTAGAACCGCACGGCCGCTTCGGCCGGCTCAAACTTGCACAAAAGCGTTCCGGATAAGGAGATAGATTGTACTGGAATGCAGGCTGTCTCACTTTCACTCATGAAATCTTCTCGAGTTATTAGTTTGAGTAGCGGCGTCGTCCTACCGCAAGGTTTCGATGAGTTTCCTACTTGTCATCCTCAGGCAAAGTCTTCTTGTGAAGATGACGAGAAGGAAATCCATCGAAACATTCCTGCAGCACGACGCTACGACTCGGCTAATAACCCGAAATGACTTCGTTAGAGAGATGGCTGTTGAATAAAAAAAATACTTATTTGTGATGATAATTAATTTCGAATGGTCACTTAAGAGCATGACTCGGGTTCCATTGTACAAATACTCATTTATTATGGGTTGACACGGCAGTCTCTCCCTATTAGCTCATTTGTTATTGTTCCGTTCTGCCGCGTAGTTTGCAATGTCGCAAAGTGGCGCAATAGAACTGACACCACCTTCGAATGCGGTCATCTCTGACAGTTCAAAGGGTCACAAGACATTGATGATCTGCGACATATTCTAAGTACTGTTGCGGATATTACAAGATAGATCGAGGAGGAGAACCGCGTAGAATCTGTCCCTCTAAAATAGCAGCTGAGGTAACGAGACGATTAATATACATCTACATCCATATGCCGCAAATCACTGTGAAGTGCATGGCAGAGGGTACATCTTCACATTCCATTCACGTAGAGAGCGCGGGAAGAATGACAATTTAAATGTCTCTGTGCAGGCTGTATTTAATCTAATCTTCTCCTCACGATCCCTAGATAGGTAGATTCATAATTTAAAGCCTGAAACACTGAGTATTCTCGGGACACTTAACGTCTATAGTCGTGTGTTTGCCAGTCCTGTTTCGATAACATCTTTGTGAGACTCTCCCACAAGTCAACAAACGTGTGACTATTCGTACTACCCTTCTTTGCATACGCTCGATACCCCTGTTTCTTCTATTCTGATGGGTTCTCCACACCTGAGTAGTATTGTAGGATGGGTCGCACCAGTGATCGTAAGCAATCTCCTTTGTGGACTGATTGCATTTCCCCAGTATCCTACCAATGAATCGAACTCCCTCCCCCCCCCCCACCCCCCACCCCGCTTTACCTGCCATTGAGTGTGTGATCGTTCCATTTCATACCGCTTTAAAATATTTCAACCAGGTATTTCCATGATTTAAATGATTCCAAGTATGACTCCTGGGCACTGTAGTCATAGGATACTATGTTTTCTCTTGTTTCGTGAAGTGCACAGTTTTACATTTCTGAACATTTAAAGTAAGTTGCTAATCTTTGCACCCCTCTGAAATCTTATCAGGGCTCGACTGAATATTTGAGGACCTTTTTCGTACAGTACTTCGGTCACACAATACTACATTATCTGCCAAAAGTCTGAGGTTACTATTTGTACTGTCTGCATTAGTACTGAGCGTGAACACCAACGGCACCAACACACTTCTCTGTGGCACACCCGAAGTTACTTCTACATCTGGTAATGAGTCTCCGTCCCAGATAACAAGCTGCGTCTTCCGTACCAAGAAATTCTCAATCCAGTCTCGAATTTTGCTTTATACCCTAGAAATGTCGATCAAGTTAATCTAAAATTACAATACATATTCTGTAAAATAGTGGTAAGCAAGTAACTGAATCAGCCATCTGGAGGAGTTTCAGAGAAGAACGGCACGACTAAAGAGAGCCATTCTTATGCGAACAAAGTTCGCAAGGAACCAAGTTGTTAACTCGCCAGAAGGGCGGAATGATGTTAGTTTTCTGTTGAGGTCAAATTCAACGTCTTTTTGCCATATTGAAGAAGTATGGTGTGGCGCAAGACAAACGATTAGGTGAAGGCCACACAGTTTCAACGTACTGGGGGTGGGGGGGGGAGGGGGGAGGGGGGATTTAATTTTAATGTGTATTTCGGTATTTCGGCATCTGATGTGAAAGGGACTAATTTCATTGCCAGAACGTTAAACAGGGAGCTTAACACACGGCAGCAGCGTCTGTACAGAACTACAGGAAAGGTGACGATTAGATCTCGGTTAAAATACCTGCAAGAAATGCCCCAAAACTTACACTACATCTTGTAAAAGAGTCTGTTCCTTGCCACTGTTCTGAAAATACTCGACACACAGTCACTAACAACAGCTAAGAGCCAACAGAGAATTTTTCAATCCGAAACATAATCCGCGGCTTCACAATTAGTCAGTCCTGCTTTACTGGCTCGTTAAGTAAGATGATATTGGAGTCGACAAGAAAATAGGAAGGTGAACTTTAACTTCTGACAGGAGCAATCTGGGACTGGCTACCACGTAGTCGGAGGAAGCTGCAATTCTATGTATCGCCTGTCCCACAATTATCCGTGACTCTGGAGGCCGCTCGGGGTTCTCATCCAGCTGCAGCAACAACAGCGGCAGCTCGGCACTGTCGTCGGCTACATCCTTCGGCGTCCCGCACAGCTACAACGTCGTAACACTGTTAAGAGAAAAAATATATACTTACGAAGGCATTACCCAGCGACACTTCTTTCACAAAGTGTGACAAACTTGAATAATAACCTTCAGTAGTTAAAACTTGTAGGGCACCTGTGTTGTCACCGTCTCATTATTACCAGGCAGGGTCCCTTTCCTTTCCATGCCATCACCTAGTGTCGTAAAAATATGAAAATTGCTTAACTATTTACTGCCAGTTTTTTGTGTCTGCTAATGACCAGTTTCAGTCCAAATTTTCTGCCATTCACTTAAAATAACATAAAATTTCACTGGCAAAACTAATAACTAAAGACAAAGCACAAGTAAAGAGAGCGCAATTTCATTTATTCTGTGTTTAGCTTAGCGAGTGACTTCTGCTGGCTTGGTATGTATTGTATTGTTGTCATTTTAACAGTAAAACCAGTTGCTCCTTTGCTTAAAGTAACTTCAATCTTTCAGTAATCAAAAGTAAATTGCTCTCCTGTTTCTATAGTTGGCATGACGTTACACTGAGGTTACTGTAATTAATTTTCTTTACATAACAGAGTTTAAGTTAAGCCAGCTATTTATTTAACCACTAACTTCATTGAACTTCACTTTCAAAATTTAGTATTTCAGAATAAGTAACTGCAAACTCATTGCTTTCTTATTCATTTATTTTCTCGTAAACTATTGTGCAGTGAAAAAGCTTGACAACCTTCTGTTGGCACGCCAGTGATTATTTGCTTGAATTTCTTTACGCTTTCATTTATTAAGATTCTGGAGATTCATTGCCCTAGCGGGCTGGCGACCGTTTAATTATCCCCCTTGTTTTAGCTATTCAGTGTTTTATTGATATTATCAGTGAATTTTGTAGTAAATATTACGTGGTACCCTGGGACCGGACCGCAGCGACGCACGGATGCACGCCAAGACCGTAGGATCCTACGCAGTGCCACAGGGGACCGCACCGCCACTTCCCAGCAAATTAGGGACACTGTTGCTCCTGGGGTATCGGCGAGGACCATTTTCAACCGTCTCCATGAAGCTGGGCTACGGTCCCGCACACCGTCAGGCCGTCTTCCGCTCACGCCCCAACATCGTGCAGCCCGCCTCCAGTGATCAGGACTGCATACGACCGAGGCACACAGGGCCAACACCCGGCATCATGGTGTGGGGAGCGATCTCCTACACTGGCCGTACACCTCTGGTGATCGTCGAGGGGACACTGAATAGTGCACGGTACATCCAAACTGTCATCGAACCCATCGTTCTACCATTCCTAGACCGGCAAGGGAACTAGTTGTTCCAACAGGACAATGCACGTCCGCATGTATCCGGTGCCACCCAACGTGCTCTAGAAGGTGTAAGTCAACTACCCTGGCCAGCAAGATCTCCGGATCTGTCCCCCATTGAGCATGTTTGGGACTGGATGAAGCGTCGTCTCACGCGGTCTGCACATCCAGCACGAACGCTGGTCCAAATGAGGCGCCAGGTGGAAATGGCATGGCAAGCCGTTCCACAGGACTACATCCAGCATCTCTACGATCGTCTCCATGGGAGAATAGCAGCCTGCATTGCTGCGAAAGGTGGATATACACTGTACTAGTGCCGACATTGTGCATGCTCTGTTGTCTGTGTCTATGTGCCTGTGGTTCTGTCAGTGTGATCATGTGATGTATCTGACCCCAGGAATGTGTCAATAAAGTTTCCCCTTCCTGGGACAATGAATTCACGGAGTTCTTATTTCAATTTCCAGGAGTGTATTTTGCTACCGTCCATCTACATAGGGAGAAATTATCGTAACAATGTTCGAGATTGGAACGGCATAGAAATAGTGTAAGATTGGTTCGCTGAACCATCTGCCAGGCATTTAAGCATGAATAGCAAAGTAGTCACCCAGATGCAAATGTAAGGTGCTGTAGCGGCTACAGTGAGAATTTCTGAAAGAGCGGGTCGTTGCTTCGCAAGGAGAGGGGACAGTGCATAGCACACAGTGTCCCTAGCAATGCTGGATTGCGTACTGCCGGTCGCCAGTTCAAACCTGACCACTAGAAGTTAATTGTTATTTAGTTTTTATCATTTCTGAGAGGTTCTCGAAATATGTTTGTATACTCTGGAGTATTGGATGACTATAAATAGCAGCATTTTGGAAAACTCGATGTTTGCTTTTACTGTTAAATCTCGTAGTTCAGTGATTGTCGTGCGTCCGGATTTTGACTTGAGTGTGGGAGCGACGCGACAGTGTTCTGACCGGATAATATTTGTCTACCTGTTAAGACCAACAGTTGAGCTACCTCCGTCAGTTTCCTGTAAACTATCCCGACAGAAACCTAGGTAAATTCTAGGTAAACGGTGCAACAGAGGCTGCTCATTATTAAAATTAAAATTAATTTTCTGATGAAAGTTGATTCTGCCTCGGTGCCAGTGATGGCCGTACTTTTGTTAGGGGATGCGACTTGAGGACCTGCAAACTACAGGTATCTGTGTGGCTGGTTGGTTGGTTTATAAGGGAGGGGGGAGGGGGGAGGAACCAAAGTGCTAGGTCATCGGTCGCTCGTTCCGATTAAAATAATTCCACAAGGGTGGAAGTAAAATAATCGAGATATACAAAACACAGCTGGAAGAAAGGAGAAAACTACAAGAATGACAGAAGGGTAACAAACACTAAAATCGACAAAATCTGACAAGAAAACCTTAGAGAGATGCAAGAAACATGTAGAAGAGATCTAAACAAGAGAGCAGATTACCATGGCTGGCTGGCCATGAGAATAAAAAGGAGAAGCCAGCCACTCTGCAACACATTAAAACCTCCACCCTAATAGCACTAGGATGGAGGACACAGAGGTACAAAGGACATGCGCTAAAATTTAGATCAAATGATAAAACCCACCTTCACGAATATAACGTGAAACTAAAACTGCTGTTGACGCTTTGTCGCCCAACACCGAAGGTAGGTTGCTAGAAAAATTAGAAGTCAGGCGCAGAGCGGCTAAAAGTGGGCAGTCCAGCAGGAGGTGGACGACCGTCGTATGTGAGCCACAGCGACACCGAGGGGGGTCCTCTCGACGGAGGAGGTAACCATGCGTTAGCCAGGTATGGCCAATGCGGAGCCGCCAGAGGACGACTGATTCCCTGCGAGAGGACCGCATGGAAGACTTCCATACATTCGTAGTCTCCTTAATGACAGGCAGTTTTTTGTGCGTACAGTTATGCCATTCCATCTCCCAAAGCCGTAAAACACTGCAGCGTAAGATAGAACGCAGGTCAGTTTCGGAGATGCCCATCTCCAGAAGCGGTTTCCGCAAGTTAGTTGCCTGGGATTCCGACGTGTCCTAGGGTCCACACAAACGCCACTGAACAACGGGACCGGTCCAGGGCATAGATGGACTTCTGAATGGACGCTATCAAAGGATGGCGAGGGTAGCATTGGTCGACAGCTTGTAGGCTGCTCAAGGAATCAGTACACAGGAGAAATGACTCGCCAAAGCATGAGCGGATGTGCTCAAGACCACGAGATATGGCCACCAGTCCTGCAGTATGTGAGGCCTAGGTGTACACCATGGAGGTGTACGGGAACGCACCTCGAGGAGAGATGGTATCGGTAAAGACTCCAGTTCAGACAGAAGGGGCCGGATGCGAAACGCAATCGTAAGCCATTGGGGAGATGAACATCCATGGCTGGGAAAAGGAGACGGTAATTCGGATGCGCAGGAGAACTACGAACGTGTGCAACGTAAATGGCGAGGAGCTGTGCACGCCTAACTTTCAATGAAGGGACTCCGGCCTCCACTAGGACACTGGTCACCAGACTCATTCTAAAAGTTCTCATCGCTAGGCGAACGCCACAGTGGTGCACTGGGTCGAGTAAACGCAACGCTGAGGGCGCCGCCGAACCGTAAACCAGACTCCCATAGTCAAGGCTGGATTGAAAAGGGCTCTGTAGAGATTCAGCAGCGTAGAGCAATCAGCACGCCAGTTGGTGTTGCGCAGGCAGCGGAGGGTATCTGCCAGCACTTCCACTTAAACTGACGAAGGTGAGGTAGCCAAGTCAACTGGGAGTCGAAAACCAGTCCTAAGAATCGATATGTCTCCACTGCAGTGAGTGTATCGTCATTAAGGTAAAGTTCTGGTTCTGGATGAACGGTGCGACGCCAACAGAAATGCATGACACATGACTTCGCGTCTGAAAACCGGAAGCTGTGGGCTGGAGCCCATGACTGGGCCTTGAGAATGGCTCCCTGTAGGCGCCACTCAGTATCACCAGTACTGGAGGAGCACTACAAAATGCAGAAGTGATCTGGATACAGAGAAGGTGAGACCAATGGCCCTACAGCTGCTGCTAGACCGCCAATATTCACTAAGAATAGAGAGACTAGAGAGACACTCAGTACGGAGGCCTGCAGAAAGCTATTCTCCTGAATACAGAGGGAACTATGGGAGGCACCGAATTGGACACAGAAAGTATGGAGCGACAGAAGCTTTGGAGAAAACTCGAGAGCGGGACCCGGAGGCCCCACTCATACAATGTGCCTAGGATATGATGTCACCAGGTCGTGTCATATGCTTTACGTAAGTAAAAAAAGACGGCAACCAGATGTTTGCGTCTGGAAAAGGCTGTTCGTATGGCAGACTCGAGGGACACAAGATTATCAGTGGTAGAGCGACCCTGGTGGAAGACGCCGTGACATGGAGGCAGTAGGCCACATGACTCCAGCACCCAACCCAACCGCCGAGACACCATATGTTCCAGCAACTTACAAAGAAAGTTGGTGAAACTGATGGGCCGGTAGCTATCCACATCCCGCCACTGCGATGGAAAGACGCCATCGCACCAGATCCGGTTGAAGATGACGAGGAGATGTCGCTTTCAGTCAGACGAGAGATGTTTAATCATCTGACTGTGGATAGTATCTGGCCCAGGAGCTGTGCAAGGGCACTGAGGAACTCCAACTCTGTAAATGCGGCATTATAGGGTTCACAGTGGAACGTAGTGAACAAGAGGCCTTTCCTTTCCATTGAGGGTGCAAAAGGCTGGCGGGTAGCTCTCCGACGCACAGGCTCGAGCATAGTGCTCAGCAAAGTGCTCGGCAATCGCTTTTGCGTCGGTAGTTAACAGGCCGTTGATGTTAATGCCAGGGACACCTATTGGGGTATGGTACCCAAAACTACGTCTGATCTTTGTCCAGACTTGGGAAGGTGACTTATGGCACCCAATGGTCGACACGTACCTATTTCCGTCGTTTTGTAAGCTGGATAACGGGAGCACGGAGCCACTTAAAGGCTATTAGTTGCTCTAGGGAAGGGTGCCGCTCATGTCACTGTAGATCTCGCCGACTCTCTTTAATTGCGTCAGCGGCTTCTGGCAATCACCAACGGACTGTCTTTCGCCGGGGGCACCCTAAAGAACGAGGGATCGCGTTTTCCGCTGCAGAAACTATCGTTGTAGGACCTGCTCAACGACAACATCGATGGCACCATGTGGGGGAGATTCAGCGGTGACAGAAGAGGTAAAAGCTTCCCAGTCTGCCTTGTTTAAAGCCCATCTGGGTAGGCATCCTGTCACGCCAAGGGAGTGCCACGAAGATGGGGAAGTGGTCATTACCGCACAGGTCGTCATGTGCTCTCCAGTGCATAGATGGGAGAAGGCCAGGACTGCAAACTGAGAGATCAATGGCCAGATATGTGTCATGTGTCACACTGAAATGTGTGTGGGCACCTGTATTTAATAGGCAGAGGTCGATTTGTAACAAGTAATTTTCTCGGCCGGTAAGAATGGGGTTATGAGCATTAAAATCTTTCAAAAGCAGGAAAGGTTTGGGGAGTTGATCAGTCGGTGCAGCCAACACTTTCAGGGGTACCGCACCATCTGGAGGAAGATATACACTGCAGAGAGTTAGTTCCTGCGTCGTCCTGATCCTGACAGCCACAGCTTCAAGAGGGGTTTGAAGGGGCACAGGTTCACTACATCTGAGTTCAGGACACAGAAGCAAAAGCCACCTGACAACCTATTATAAGCGCTACGGTTCCTGTAATATCCCTTATAGCCGCGGAGGGCAGGGTCCGACTTGCGGGGAACCAGGTTTCCTGGAGGGCAATGCAGAAAGCAGATGTATAGCTTAACAGTTGCAGTAGCTCAGCCAGATGGTGGAAGAAACCGCCGGAATTCGACAGGAGAATTACGTGATCAAGAGACTGGGAAGGCATGAAACACTCACTGAGGCAGTCAACGCTTCAGGGTCACCTACTGACACCAGATGAGTACCTGTGCTACCGACATCCACTGTGTCTGAGGGTCCAGCGAGATCTAGGTCCTCAGTGGACGCCAGAATCTCCACTTCATCCTCAGACACAGAGCTTGTAGGTAGTGATGGTGTGGCTGCCACTGCAGTGTCTTGTTCTTGCGGATCTTTTTCTTTAGGCTTCTCTCGCTGCTCCTTAGGTTTGTCTCACTGAGAGAGCTTCACTGATTCAGTCTCAGGGACCGAGGAGGACCGTGAAGCACTACGACCAGTTACTAAAACATCCGAAAAAAGGTAATTTGCCATCATTTTCAATTTCAATCGATGTTGTAATACACAAAAAAGAAAATGGTACCTTGGGACATGGTCTATATAATAAACCCACACATACGGACCACTATCTTGATTCTATGAACTGTCATCCACCACATCAGTGCATTGGAGTTCTACGTACATTGGTCAAGAGAGCTTATGCGATTTCTGATTCAGAAAATTTGACACAGGAACTGGATCGGGTTGACGGAGGAGATAGAGAAGATCCAAAGAAGAGCGGCGCGTTTCGTCACAGGGTTATTTGGTAACCGTGACAGCGTTACGGAGATGTTTAGCAAACTCAAGTGGCAGACTCTGCAAGAGAGACGCTCTGCATCGCGGTGTAGCTTGCTCGCCATGTTTCGAGAGGGTGCGTTTCTGGATGAGGTATCGAATATACTGCTTCCCCCTACTTATACCTCCCGTGGAGATCACGAATGTAAAATTAGAGAGATTCGAGCGCGCACGGAGGCTTTCAGACAGTCGTTCTTCCCGCGAAGCATACGAGACTGGAACAGGAGAGAGAGGTAATGACAGTGGCACGTAAAGTGCCCTCCGCCACACACTGTTGGGTGGCTTGCGGAGTATGAATGTAGATGTAGATGTAGATGTAGATCTTAAGACTGTCTTAAAGCTCAACGGATATACTGATCAAATTAATCGTGCTTTTCAGTTTGGACCACCATGTGAAACAGCGCCGGATATTAGTAAATCAGTTGCTTTTCTATCCTTTGCTGGAAGTGTTTCTTCAAAAATATCTAGTAAGGCCTGTATTGGATAGACTATTCGTACTGCTAATGACCGATGTGTGGAACATCAGCGTCACATACCTTTGCTCCAGACTGAAAAATCTTCTGTCGCCAATGATTGTCTCAACGAAGGGCATAACATATCGTTTAAAGAAACGCAAATTGTTGCTCCGGCTTCTCGTTACTGGGATTATGTACTCAAGGAATCCATCAAAATTCGATTATCCGATGATATTATTAATAGAGCTTTTCCTTTAAGCAAGATATGGAACCCTATTTTATCTTATGTAAAACAACGGTCTGCTTTTCGACCCACTACATTTTAATTTGCGATTTATCACTTTCTCCCGTTTCTACCGCCGGCGGCGATGCAATTCTTCGCTTCGCAGAGGGCACCTCTTCCGCTTCTCTCGCAGGCGAGGTGGCCTGGACCCGGGCTATAAGAGAGTCGCCGTTTCTTAAGTTCATTTTCTAGCATGTCTTGTCTGAAGCCGTGGAGGCCCACGTCCCTACCGTCGTTATCCACCCTCACCGTCCCACTTTACCTCCACAGGCCGTTCTCCTCCTCTTTGAATCCCGCCGTCTCTACCGTGCTTTCTTTAAACGCGTGACTGGGACACACTACGACGCCACCGGCAACTCCAACGACACGTCTGAAACTTGCTCGCTGCTAATAAACGCCGGGACTGGCGACAGACATGCACCCCTCTAAATGCTACCCTTCCTATCAACTCGTCTAAGTACTGGTCAGCCTTCCGCCGCCTTACCGGATCTAAACCTCCCCCCCCCCCCCCTCTACTACCCTCTCCTTCATGATGACCACCCCTTTCCTGATAACCTCAGAAAGGCCAATCACTTTGCTTCCTACCTATCCGATATCTTTATCCTTCCTGACGTCGCCAGTTCGATTACTCCCTCTTCCCTGATGTCCGCGATCGAACTGACACCTCTGCCCCTCCACTCTGTCCTGGCTTCCAGTACTTGGACAACATTACACACAACGAACTCAGTGCCCCCATCACTACTCAGGATATCATCATTACACTCTGCACGAAATGCAACACCACTTCTGGTCACGACTGTGTTACCTATCACCACCTCCGTGAAGCTCCCGTCTCCTTCCTCTCCACCCTGGCCTGGCTATATAATGTGGTCTTGTCCACCGGCTTCTACCCCGACCTGTGGAAAACATCCCGGATCCTGATGTTCCTCAAACTCGATAAACCGCCATCCGCTGTCTCCTCCTACCATCCCATCAGCCTTACCTCAGTCTTCAGCAAGGTCCTGAAATCCATCCTCACCCGACACATCCACCAGCATCTCCTCCAGCACCACCTCCTTCCCTCTACCAAGAGTGGCTTTCGACCGTCCTTCTCTGCCGATGACCTTCTCCTTCACCTCACTCATCTCCTCTCTGAACAAATTAACTCCCCTTGCTCTGCCGTCTTCCTCTCCCTCGACCTTGAACATGCTTACGACCATGTAAGGCATTCCGATTTCTCTTCATGCTCCAAACCTTCGCCTTTCCTATCAACTAAGTCTGTCATATTGGGTCCTTTCTTTCCCAACGTCCTTCCTATGTCACCATCCATAACACGGATTCCTACACCTTCTATCCCTCCATCAGTGTGCCCCAAGGTTCCATCCTCTCCCCTCTTCTCTACCTTCTATATAGGGTGGACATGCTGGGGCTTCACCCCACCGGTTAACCTTCTCCAGTACGCTGATGACACCGCCTTCCTTGCCCTCGCCCACATCCTGCTACGCTCCCAACACCTTCTTCAATCCCATCTTGACCGGTTCACCACTTGGTGTAACCAGTGGTTGCTCAAGGTCAATCCTTCAAAGACCCAGGAGATCATTGTAGGCAAAACCCCTTCCTTCCATCTGCCAGCCGCCGGTGGCCAAGTGGTTCTAGGCGCTTCAGTCTGGAACCGCGTGACCGCTACGGCCGCGGGTTTGAATCCTGCCTCCTGCATGGATGTGTGTGATGTCCTTAGGTTAGTTAGGTATAAGTAGTTCTAGGGGACTGATGACCTAAGATGTTAAGTCCCATAGTGCTCACAGCCATTTGAACCAACCTTCTGTCTACTCGACTTCTATATCACTATCTATTACTGTCCTATTGCCCTCACCCCCAACCTCAAGTACCTTGGCATCACCCCTCACCGTCGCCTCTCCTGGTTCTCCATCTCCAGACAATCCAAGTCAAGGCACACTCCCAACTCCATCTCCTCAAACTCCTTTCTGGCTGCACATGGGGTCTGGACCCCTGCACCATCCTCCGCACCTACAAATCCCTCATCCACCCTATCATCTGCTATGCACTTCCTGCGTGGATCTCCGCCCCTCCTACCTTTTACAAATCACTTCAAATCCTTGAACGCCATGCACTCCGCCTCGCCTATCACATCCGCCTCCCTCCCCCATGCCGATCCTGTGTGACCTAATTCCATTCCCGCACCTCCTCCTTTTCCTCAAACAGATACAGATCTTCTACACCTCCTGTAAACTTGACCCCCCTCACCCACTTTTCTCTCCCATCCTTTCCCACCCCCGTCCACTGCTGCACCTGTTTTCCCATATCCCACCTGCTCTCAATCTCTCCACTCTCCATACCTTTGCTTCTGCCAACTCTCCCTCCCTGATGATGCCCTCATGCCCTCCATCTACCACTCCTACCAACTTTGATTCTCCCCTTCCACCCCTGTGTTTTTCCCAAGGGCACCCTCTTTCCCTTCTCTCCCTCCTCTCTCCCTCCCTCCTTCCTCTCCCCCCAGGCTTCACCTATCCCTGCCTTCTTTACTCCCCTCCCCACTCCCCTGCCACTGGCATCTACACCCTCCCCCTCTCCCACCTACCCCACCTTTTCCCCATTTGGCAGGTCCCCAAATTTGTACATGAACAGTGAACATCCGTGTGCCAGAGATCATCGCCAGTGTTTGTGTGTGCCTTCGTGTTAGTGTTTCATCGTTTATGCTCCATCGTTCACATGTGTCATTCCTGTCATCTCTGTTCGTGTCCAAGTTCTGAACGTTTTTTATTCGGACACTGCGCCTGTGAATGGCTCCATGTATTTTAATTTTGTCTGTCTACTGTTGTTTATCCACCATGTTTGTTTTTCGATGTCTCCTTATAAACCGATTGTCTTATCTGTTGCCGAAGAGCGGCGTAGTTTGCCGCTGCCGGCCTACCTGTATACTGTTTGAAAACAACAGTAAACGAACAAAAAACAAAACAAAAAAAGAAATCCATTCAATTCCGATGTGATTGTGTCTCAGCGATCGCACCTGAGGATGGCGGCCAGATGGATCGCCGAAATATCGTGTACTAAAGACGATCACATCCGGCATCATACCCGTGAAGTGCATAATTACATAAAACGACGTCGGCCGGTGTGGCCGAGCGGTTCTAGGCGCTTCGGTCTGCAACCGCTCGACAGCTACGGTCGCAGGTTCGAATCCTGCCACGGGCATGGATGTGTGTGATGTCCTTAGGTTAGATAAGTTTAAGTAGTTCTACGTTCTAGGGGACTGATGACCTCAGATGTTGAGTCCCATAGTGCTCAGAGCCATATAAAACGACGGGAATATCTACGGGATCACAGCGTTAACCGTGCCTGTATTGACCGACCAAGTACATCAGGCATGGAACTCCATCCCACAAACGGACAACCGGCACCTTTACAACGCAATGAGTGCACGTTTGCATATTTGCATTCAACATTGTGGCCGTATCTCTCTCTTACATTAACGTGCGATCTTGCAATGTTAGTGAGTTAAATACCGTATGTTACCTAGACAAATGTATTCCCGAAATGTCACCACTCTAACTTAATTATCTTTCGGTGTTGCAGCTTGTTCCCGTCAGTTTATCTTGCTGGCGTTCACCTTATAGAGAGTAACAACCATCATTTAAATATTCATTTTTCTCGCGCACAGTTAGAGAGTGGAGCGGTAGAGTAATAGTGCGATAATGGTTCGATGAACAATAAAATGTGAGCAGTCAACATTAACTGTTTTTTCAAATGGTGCTTATGACGTTGCTGTTTTAATTTCTATTGCTTGTACATTAAATTTTGCTTCTTGAAATTACATTTATTATTATGACTTTAATTTTTTTGAGACAAAGCTTCCTACTACTAAAACAGTTTTTAGCAGCTATAACCAAGGAGCTCAAATTTCTTTTTCTTCTTGACTTCTGCAGCCATGGCTCATACTCTAGTTTTTTCTTTGATTCATTCATCTGCTCTTGTTACTGCTGGTGCTAATTTCTTAATTTGTTTTAGTCCGGTTTAGATGTAGATATCGGTCGGCTCTAGTGAGAATTTCAGAAACAGAAGGATGCTGTTTCGCAGGGAGAGGGAGCACTACCATCGTCTGTGATGCAGGCAGTGAAGTGTAGTGGTTAACGTCGCCGGATTCTATATCTACATTTATACTCCGCAAGTCACCCAACGGTGTGTGGCGGAGGGCACTTTACGTGCCACTGTCATTACCTCTCTTTTCTGTTCCAGTCGCGTATGTTTCGCGGGAAGAACGACTGTCTGAAAGCCTCCGTGCGCGCTCGAATCTCTCTAATTTTACATTCGTGATCTCCTCGGGAGGTGTAAGTAGGGGGAAGCAATATATTCGATACCTCATCCAGGAACGCGCCATCTCGAAACCTAGCGAGCAAGCGACACCGCGATGCAGAGCACTTCTTTTGCACGGGTTCTCAGGCTACATCCATTTGCTAAACCACAGCAGAATACCAAATCCGTCATTTCACTTGTCGAGCAGTCTTTCATTGCTAACAAGTGGTAGAAAGAAGAAAAAGGAAATGCACTAAACCATTTTTAAGTACAAACAGCGCAATAACAGTAAATACATAAGTGAATCCGCATTTCGAAGAAGGTAAAACACTTTGATACATACCCAGGGTTGACAATACTGTACAAAAATGCACAGAAACACAACGGAAACTAACGTAGCCTATTACTCGACTCGAACCACACAACTGACTGCAGACAATCTAATGGTAGGTAGAGTATTGTAAGTTGTCGTTGTTGTTGTGGTCTTCAGTCCTGCGACTGGTTTGAAGCAGCTCTCCATGCTAATCTATCCTGTGCAAGCTTCTTCATCTCCCAGTACCTACTGCAACCTACATCCTTCTGAATCTGCTTAGTGCATTCTTCTCTTGGTCTCCCTCTACGATTTTTACCCTCCACGCTGCCCTCCAAAACTAAATTTGCGATCCCTTGATGCCTCAGGACATGTCCTACCAACTGTTCCCTTCTGGTCAAGTTGTTGTGAGTAAGACATCATAATACCCAGCCTGCATATTTGACGGAACGCCAATACAACAACTGTGCTAATACGCGGAACCAAGAGCCGCGCAGCCCTTACTATAAACAAGCGTTTACCTTGGAAAATGTGTTCCCGCACCCGTATTTATTGAACTTATTTTTCTTCTTCCGAAGAGGATTTTTATGTTTATGACTCGCAGTGAATACGAGATATTTTTTAAACAATACCCCCCCCCCCCCCCTCCTGTACAGTCCGTAGTAGGGGTGTGTATACATATACGAATGTCTTTCTATTCATGACCGGTAGTGAAATATTTTATGCAACTGGAAGAGGACGTAGATGAAGATGAAATGGGAGATATGATACTGCGTGAAGAGTTTGACAGAGCTCTCACAGACCTAAGCCGAAACAAGGCCCCGGGGGTAGACAACATTCCATTAGCACTATTGACAGCCTTGGGAGAGCCAGTCCTGAGAAAACTCTACCATCTGGTGAGCAAGATGTATGAGGCAGGCGAATTACCCTCAGACATCAAGAAGAATATAATAATTCCAATCCCAAGGAAAGTAGGTGTTGACAGATGTGAAACTTATCGAACTATCAGTATAATAAGCAACGGCTGCAAAATACTAACACGAATTCTGTAGAGACGAATGGAAAAACTGGTAGAAGCCGACGTCGGGGAAGATCAGTTTTGATTCCGTAGAAATGCTGGAACACGTGAGGCAATACTGACCCTATGACGTATCTTAGAAAATAGATTAAGGAAAGGCAAATCTACGTTTCTAGCATTTAGAGAAAGACTTAGAGAAAGCCTTTGACAACGTTGACTGGAATACTCTCTTTCAAATTCTGAAGGTGGCAAGGGTCAAATACAGGGACCGAAAGGCTATTTACAATTTGTACAGAAACCAGATGGCAGTTATAAGAGTCGAGGGGCGTGAAAGCGAAGCAGTGGTTGGGAAGGGAGTGAGACAGGGTTGTAGCCTCTGCCCGATGTTATTCAATCTGTATATTGAGCAAGCAGTAAAGGAAACAAAGGAAAAATTCGGAGTGGGTATTAAAATCCATGGAGAAGAAATAAAAACTTTTAGGTTCGCGGATGACATTGTAATTCTATCAGAGACAGCAAAGGAACTGGAAGAGCAGTTGAACGGAATGGACAGTGTCGTGAAAGGAGGATATAAGATGAACACCAACAAAAGCAAAACGAAGATAATGGAATGTAGTCCACTTAAATCAGGTGATGCTGAGGGAATTACATTAGGAAATGAGACACTTAAAGTAGTAGATGACTTTTGCTATTTGGGGAGCAAAATAACTGATGATGGTCGAAGTAGAGAGGATATAAAATGCAGACTGGCAATGGCAAGGAAAGCGTTTCTGAAGAAGAGAAATTTGTTAACATCGAGTATAGATTTAAGTGTCAGGAAGTCGTTCCTGAAAGTATTTGTATGGAGTGTAGCCATGTATGGAAGTGAAACATGGTCGATAAATAGTTTAAACAAGAAGAGAATAGAAACTTCCGAAATGTGTTGCTGCAGAAGAATGCTGAAGAGTAGATGGGTAGATCACACAATTAATGAGGAGGTATTGAATATAATTTGGGAGAAGAGGAGTTTGTAGCACACCTTGCCTAGAAGAAGGAATCGGTTGGTAGGACATGTTCTGAGGCATCAAAAGATCACCAATTTAGCATTGGAGGGCAGCGTGGTGGGTAAAAATCGTAGAGGGAGACCAATAGATGAATACACTAAGCAGATTCAGAAGGATGTAGGTTGCAATAGGTACTGGGAGATGAAGAAGCTCGCACAGCATAGAGTATCATGAAGAGCTGCGTCAAACCAGTCTCTGGAGTGAAGACTACAACAGCAACAACAACTGTGAATATCAGATATTTTTTAAACAATGCACCCCGCCGTGCTGTCCATAGTAGTTTTGTTACACTTACTCCTGCATTGCTCTTATTTGAGTTTATGTTGATAACCTGACCAGAAAACTTGTTCTTTCTGTTGTCGCACTTCAGTAATTCCCACTGTGTCTAACTGGAAGGCACTTGGTATTAGACTCTCCGACCCGCAGACCACCAAAGTTGTTTTTCCGTTGACATTATCCTCCTAGATAGTCCTTCCTGGGAACCATGCGGCTGGTGCCGGCGGAGGTTCGAGTCCTCCCTCGGGCATGGGTGTGTGTGTTTGCCCTTAGGACAATTTAGTCGTGTGTAAGCTTAGGGACTGATGACCTTAGCAGGTAAGTCCCATAAGATTTCACACACATTTGAACATTTTTTTTGGAAAGCCACATGGGGTCTATCATACTTTAGGAATGTTTTAACCAGGTAGATACTGTCATTATTAAGTCATAAATTAGAGCTGCATGCCATTACGAAACACGACGGCTGTAGGACCTTGCTTTCCACTGAGCTGTAGGATAAACACAACAAGGTCTTGCTGGGCTATGTTGCACTGTCACATAAGTTATATGTTAGTTTGGCTTTTTCACACACTACAAGGGAAGTTAATACTGGTTCCATTCCATCACTGGCTGTGTAGTACAACAATTTTTGTTAATAAAGGCAATCTCAGTTGCTATTTTTTTAAGTACCATTAGCCGTTTTGCTTTTCTGAGGCATCGTCACATTGTCTCAAGAGAAGAAAACAAAATATTTTTAATGTAACAAACGGTAACGTTATGAAGCATGGTTCTAAACTGTGTAGCCATGCATACAAGAATAGTAATATATGTCTAAACACATCTAAAAATTTAGCAGAAAAAAATTTATTCGTCAATTTCCTCAACGAAGCAAAAAATTAGAATAAAAATTATCTGGGTAAAGATCCACTCGTCAAAGGTCTTATCGACGACGAAAAGAACCTAATTGGAAATGTGAGTAATAAAGTAAAACAAATGGGAGGCAATAAGAGTGTAAAACGACTAAAATACTTGAACAAGTAGATAAATTACTAGTACATGTCTTAAGACCGGATTGGCATGGCGGACACAGCGTAGAAGCACTTGTGCATCAAGTACTCATATTCTGCAAGGTACACAGCGTTCAGGCGAAACGGGTCTGCCAACAACAGCAAAGGCTATTATGACGGATGTGACAAGAGGTACTGTACTGGAACCACCAGTGTGGGCTAGATGGCGCCAGTGTCAACCACAACTGAATACGCCAATACTTAACCACAAGCAAAATTAAAACTAATTAAAAAATATTTAATAACATTTTGCAAGGCCAAGAGACAACTTACGTTATTAACACTTCGCCGTCCGGCGACACCACAGTGGTGTCGTGCGCGAAATAGCGGTCGACGGCCGGCGACACCACAGTGGTGTCGTGTGCATAGAATCGCGCAGTGGCCGGTGACAGCACTTTAGTATCTTTTTCATTCTGTTGCTGTTTTGTTTAGGTAACAATAAGTTACACACGTCAAAAAGTTTCCTGTTTATATACGTACTTGTGCATTTCATCATGCACAATGGCAGACGAAAGAGACGATACGATTATGTAGCATGAATGCGTGGACTTCTTGTCTGACGTTCCGTACGAATTGGCCGATTGGGAAGAAGACAATGGAGATCAAAAAAATGGAAGTGAAGCAGAATCGTCGGAAGAATTCGGCGAACGCTTCGGTTGCCAACTGATTAGGATGAATCAGACCAAGAATACAGACTATGATTTACTGAGGACCAGTAATAATTTTCAAGGATCTGCGGGTCCACAAATTTCTGCCAAAGATACTCAGAGCGCCGTGGATATCGTAGAATTTTATGTTGGGAACGATCTATTTGAATATATTAGCAACGAAACCAAGAAGTATTACAGTCAAAATTGCAATAGAAGGAAACTGGATTTTAAAAAATGGCAAATTTGTCGTCGTTACGGGACACGAACTTAGAAAATGGTTTGGGCTTGCTATCCTTATGGGAACTGTAAAAAGAGCAACGATCGATCATTACTGGTCAACGAATCCGTCGATAGACACACCGATCTTTCGAAGGCGATGTCCCGCAATCGATCCAGACAAGTATTATCACTTTTACTCTTTTCCAACAGCAACGATAAACCGGATAGTGCCGACCGGCTTTTGTGCAATTCGTAATTGATTATTTTTCCAAATAGTTTAAAGAAACGTTTAATCCAAGTCAAAGCATCTCAATTGATGAAGGAATGATACCGTGGCGTGAACAGTTAAATTTTAAAGTTTACAATCATTCGAAATATGCCATACTCGTTCGGATGCTGTGTTATTCGAGTACGGGACACATTTCCTAATTCAGGATATATTCCAGCGCTGGATAACCTTTAGCAAAAACACTGATGGAACTATTGACACCTTCTTATGGAAAGTGGAATCACCTCCACATGGATAATTAGTATAACAGTGTAGAACATGCAGAGAAGTTCCTTGAAAGAAAATTCGATTTTGTGGAACGATAAGGCAAAACAGAACATTTTCTGCCGGCGCCAAGCAAATAATTTTGTACGAGACGTGCGGACGGCAAAGTGTTAAAATAATAAAAGGTTTATAAAAAATGGCTGAAAACATTTGAGAAAACATGAAGTGTGGCATCATTACCATTTACAAAACTGTTAAGAAGGGAAAATTTACAGATGATCCTGAGTATTAGCTAAGGCTATCAGAACCTAAGTGGAGTAAGTAGTACTGTTGTCAGAAAATTTTGAGGCTACCACATTGAAACACATGAAAGCGTCTGTCAATAACCAGTCATGGAAACAATTAAAGATTGCAGAAGTTGAAACGTCTCTGTTAGATTTGTTTAATACTATTTAACTGGTATTTCGTTCTGTCACGCTCAGTTATATGTTGTTCTGTACTTCGTGTTTCTCCCCACTCAGTGGAACACAGTTCAGTGGTACACAATCACATTATGTATATTGTCTACATTTTGTGCTCCCAAATTTCCTCTCTCTCTTTATCGTCTGCATGAATGAGTAATTGAGTGTGTATGTATGTTGAATTTGTCTTATATGTGGTAGCAGTACAGCATCTGGCTGCCTGCTGTGGTAGCAACAGTGTAGCCAACGTAACTCTTTCGTCAAGGCAAAGAGGTTTGTACCCTTTCGGTAGTCATCAGACAGTAGTTAAGTCGGTGGTGGAAGGACCCCTCTGGTCTCTTTCTGCTACCTGAGGGAAGTTCGCTTCAGGGAGAGCGTGCTCTCGGCATTCGGGACTAGTCCTTTGGTGACTGAAGACGGTACCCTTAAGTGCGACTTGGCGCTGGTGTGAGTTTTAATGTGGTGAGGGTGAGTAGCTATTGTATCTGATATTCACGTTTGATCTGCTAGTTCATTTGCAAGTTCGGTAGTCGGATTCTTATAATTCTCAGAGTGTAGTCACGAGTGTATATTCTGTGCTTAGTAGGTTTTTCCCATCCTTGCTTTGTGTAACCATAACACGAGGTGTAGGAAGTACGTTACTTCAGCATAGGTTTAAAATTCAGTTGTCTGACTTTTCTTTTCATTGGTATCTATGTGAGAACCATTCTCGTGTGTATGTTTTCTATTTAGTCTACTTTTCCAGTGTATATTCTGCGCTTAGTAAGTTTTTCCCCTCCTTGCTTTGTGTAACCAGAACACGAAGTGTAGGAAGTACGTTACTTCAGCATAGGTTTAAAATTCGATTGTCTGACTTTTCTTTTCATTGGAATGTATGTGAGAACCTTTCTCGTGTGTATGAGTTTTATTTAGTCTGCTTTTCATTTCGTGTTAGTTTTAAGATTCTGTATCTTTTTTCATACCATGTGGTGGTAATTTCAGTGCTATATTTCATGTGTTTTATTCTGAATTCCGCATGATATTTTATTGCTATTTGTTTCTATACGGTTTACATTTGTGTTTCTGAAGTTCTCGCGAGTCTTCCTTAGTATTCGTACTCATAATAATTCAATCATAGCGATAGGGATGAACCCCTGAGCGTTTGACTTATTGTGACAGGAAAAATTCTGTTTATCTCTATTCTTGTCTGTGTGAATCTAGCATGTTTGTGTGAACTTTCCCCATCCTCGCCTAAGATTTCCTTTACTTTTCAATTCTTATACTAAATTTTCTCAATTTTTATTAAATTGGGTGGCGACCCTGCAAAATTTTGTGGCACACGAAACTTACAGCAGACAGCAGAGTTCCATATTGGCTAATTTCCTACAGTTTCGGGTTTGCAAATCACTTTCTAGGTAACCATTCACTTATTAATAACCATTTAAAGTACGTATAATACACAGGAAAAGCTTTGCCATTCACAAAGCTGAAGCTAAAGCGTTTGAAATTACGCAATAGGATCTTAAGACAATCTACCTAGCGTAAGTGAAGCAGCTGTCAGGGGATTGCATAATAAAATAAATAAAATAATCTTTGAATGACCAACAGTACTTAAGATAAAACTAAGTAAAGAAATAAAAATAACTTCCTAATAAATATCCTCTGTACGTGCATATGTATTAAAAATATGAGAACAAAAACATGCAAGTAGCAGAAGCAAGAATGAATAAAGTATTTTGGCCCTATCCTAAAGGACACGATGTCACAGGAGAGACATTATGGTTGTAGCACTGTTATACCGTAAACATATGGTTTTTACTAATCAGCCGATCGTTCAGAAGCCTCTCATTACTATAATCAAGTGTTTTTCAGTCTCCATCTTTTCGAGCAAACTCAGCTCCCTCCCTTTGCGAGCGGTATGGGTAACGTGCGTGTTATTCTAAGTAGGAGGCTGATGGCCACTAGATTTCAGGCGTTCAACAAAGCCCAAATCATGGTTTACTTGTCCTCCCTTATTAAGTAAATGTTCATTAAGTGTGACTGAACTTCCTACCAGTCTGCCGAAAAAATGAAAATAATATGCAGGGTCGGAGGGCAATCGAAGAAGCTGCTGCAAGGAATCCTAAAAACAAAGACCACTGTAGCGTAAGTACTACAGAGGGGCCGAGCGGATGATGCCTCTGTACGATGTAAGGAATCGTCTGGAGGCGCTCGTGGCGCTACGAAAACATGATTATTCAGTGAATCGTTTATTGTGACAACTTTACGAAGGGTGGTGGACTGTTGGCCTTAGTTGCCTCCTGCCCTGGTCACGGACAGACTCTCCGTGTCGGACGCTGCGCCAGTCCTTGCGCCTGCGTCCTAGCCAGACGTCGTTCCCCTTGCGTCGATAGGGATGCTTAGCCCTGCCCGGTCCAGCATGGAGAGCTGCTACCGGCTCCGGGAGTGTACTAGAGCCCACTCCGTGACTCCTCTTCCCTGGACCTCCCCGTCCTCGGTGTGGAGCAGGCGACAGGCGTTGAACCCAGTACTCCCGGCGTGGTAGGACCCGCACCTGGATGCGCTTAGGCGTACCACACGGTTGTCCTCGAGGAACCCTGGTCGTCGACTTCCGTCCAACACTCATGGAGTACAGCACCTGGTACTGCACTGTTGCTGGTATTTCATCAGCTCTCCCATCAGTGATGGTTGGTGTGACACAGCATGAAGTTCGTCGGTGGAGTTCAGCTCTGAGGCACTCCTCGGCTGGCTGGTACTGCGCTGGTTGATCTGACACAAGACCTACTCAAACAACACGGTTATGGAACGTAAGGTTGTCGACACGGACTCCATCGTTCCTATTGACCTGAACCGTTCTCCTCTACTTGGAGCTGGGACTCCGGTATTTATACAGGGTGTTACAAAAAGGTACGGCCAAACTTTCAGGAAACATTCCTCACACACAAATAAAGAAAAGACGTTATATGGACATGTGTCCGGAAACGCTTAATTTCCATGTTGGAGCTCATTTTAGTTTCGTCAGTATGTACTGTGCTTCCTCGATTCACCGCCAGTTGGCCCAATTGAAGGAAGGTAATGTTGTCTTTGGTGCTTGTGTTGACATGCTGCTCATTGCTCTACAGTACTAGCATCAAGCACATCAGTACGTAGCATCAACAGGTTAGCGTTCATCACGAAAGTGGTTTTGCAGTCAGTGTAATGTTTATAAATGCGGAGTTGGCAGATGCCCATTTGATGTATGGATTAGCACGGGCAATAGTCGTGGCGCGGTACGTTTGTATAGCGACAGATTTCCAGAACGAAGGCGTCCTGACAGGAAGACGTTCGAAGCAACTGATCGGCGTCTTAGGGAGCACGGAACATTTCAGCCTGTGACTCGCGACTGGGGAAGATCTAAAACGACGAGGACATCCGCAATGGACGAGGCAATTCTTCGTGCAGTTGACGATAACCGTAATGTCAGCGTCATAGAAGTTGCTGCTGTTCAAGGTAACGTTGACCACGTCACTGTATGGAGAGTGCTACAGGAGAACCAGTTGTTTCCGTACCATGTACAGCGTGTGCAGGCACTATCAACAGCTGATTGGCCTCCACGGCTACACTTCTACGAATGGTTCATCCAACAATGTGTCAATCCTCATTTCAGTGCAAATGTTCTCTTTACGGGTGAGGCTTCATTCCAACGTGATCAAATTGTAAATTTTCAAAACCAACATGTGTGGGCTGACGAGAATCCGCACGCAATTGTGCAATCACGTCATCAACACAGATTTTCTGTGAACGTTTGGGCAGGCATTGTTGGTGATGTCTTGACTGGGCCCCATGTTCTTCCACCTACGCTCAATGCACTTCATACGGGATACTCTATCTGTGCTGCTACAACATGTGCCTTTACAAGTATGACACAACATGTGGTTCATGCTCGATGGAGCTCCTGCACATTTCAATCGAAGTGTTCGTACGCTTCTCAATAACAGATTCGGTGACCGATGGATTGGTCGAGGCGGACCAATTCCATGGGCTCCACGCTCTCCTGACCTCGACCATCTTGACTTTCATTTATGGGGGCATTTGAAAGCTCTTGTCTACGCTACCCCGGTAACAAATGTAGAGGCTCTTCGTGCTCGTATTGTGGACGGCTGTGATACAATACGCCATTCTCCAGGGCTGCATCATGCGCTTCAGGGATTCCATACGACGATGGGTGGATGCATATATCCTGGCTAACGGAGGACATTTTGAACATTTCCTGTAACAAAGTGTTTGAAGTCACGCTGGTACGTTCTGCTGCTGTGTTTTTCCATTCCATGATTAATGTGATTTGAAGAGAAGTAATAAAATGAGCTCTAACATGGAAAGTAAGTGTTTCCGGACACATGTCCACATAACATATTTTCTTTCTTTGTGTGTAAGGAATGTTTCCTGAAAGTTTAGCCGTACTTTTTTGTAACACCCTGTAGAGCTCTCCGTAGTTCTGTGACGTGCGATTTACTAGCGATGACCGCATGTGGCCTCTTTATTCTGCTAACCTTGCTATAATTCTCTCTAAGCAGCTAGTTAAATTGGTCTGTGAGTGTTTTCCCCAGCCGTGTCTATTGCTTCTTGCGGCATCCCGCCGTGCGAACGAGCGTGCTTGTTAGTTTGCTTAGCCGCTGTCCTTTTCTGTTTTCCCGCTGCGTGTGCTCTCTCTCACTCTGCTACTGCAGAGCTGCAGACTGCGCTGCCCATCTGTCTTGCATCACCGTGCTTCCTGGTCCGCCGCTAATCGTGGCGTAACCAGCCTGTCTGACGTCAAGGTGGTTGAACGCTGTTAAAAATTTTATGACTTAGTACCTGTATTACTCTGTGCCGTAACATATCTCTCCCCTTTCTTAAAATTCGTCCCAAAATTTTCAGCTCCACTTTTCCTTATTTAGTCTAAACATTCTTAAATATTAATGTACATTTCTCCTTGTGCTAAGTTACAATGGAATATTGAATCTTACTTAATTCTCCTGTGTTTATCTAATTACTGTGTCGTGTTTCCTGCTTCCATCTTATGACTAGGTGGTATCCATTTTACTGGCATCTGGTGGTTTGCTTTTTCACTTGAGTGTACCATCTTATGTTTCAGACAGAAGTAGATTGTACAACTAAATATCAGACCCAAGATTATGCTCATGGTTGACAAACTGTAAAAAATTGTCTTCTGCCTATGCTTTTCATGATACCGTTTCACATGCTGCAATATTTGGTTTACTGAACTTTGTTGATTTTCGGAATTTATCAAGTTGTTATCAACTGTAATAAAGTTGAATTATACGAGTTGTTGATAGAAGTAAGGTTTTGGTGGGATAGAATGTGCGGGGGTTTCTCTGGCCAATAGAACATTGGTCTGGACAAGTTAATAAGTGTTGTACTCATAATGGTAGCTGGAAAGTGAAACTGTCTTCCTGCTATTTCGCATCTAGTCCCATTTTTTAGCACTCCGTTACCTTGTAAATCTAATCGCGTAATTCCTGCAGGTTTTCCATTTTCGTAACGATTAATAATTACTGTTTCTCACGTAAATATAGAATAAATCCAGTGGTCTCCGGTTCTCTGGAATTCCGTTTGTGGAGCTAAAACTTTTTCTTATACTCTGCTGCTACTAGCTTCCCTAAAAACAGTTGCATTTCACATGACTTATGGTTGGTTTGTATCGCCCTTGCTTGAAAAATAACTCTTTCCTGAACAAAATAATTTAAATTCTCTACAGACATGTCAACATGAGCATCTCTTTTCTTAGAAACTAAAAATATTTATAGTGTTTGCAACTGTACCCATTTCTGAATTGTATCCCACTTCATTGGATATGGATGTACCGTGTAATATTGGCATTGTGCATTCATTCCTACAACCGGCAATTTAATTTTAACTTGTATCCTAGCTTGATGAGTGGTAATGTCTACAATAAATATACGATAAAATAAAGCTATATTCCTACTTGTTATTGGTACGATATGGCGCAGCCCCCAGGGAAAGTCTCTTTGTGCTTGCTGTAATGCTACGAGAATTTACAGTAAACTTACTAATGTTGAACTCAACTGCCCATGAGTAGCATGGTGTATTGCCTCATGCAATGTCTCCATCTCTACTCTTGCGTCGTCTAATGCTAGTGATGCGGCTACTAGCGTGTTATCATCTAAACTTCTCAAATGAATTTGTATAGTATCTAAATCATTATTCAAAACATTTCTGGTTCCACTTGCAGACTGCTCTAACTCAATTGTTATTTCTTACTGTTCGAGTCACATAGAATATTCCTCGCTCTAATTCCCTATTTGCATCGTGTAACATTCCACTTTTGTTCTCGTGTCCTCCTCTAATTCTTGTACACTATGAATCTGCTGTCCCAAGTACCGTTTCTAATAGCTTTTCTCCTGCATGTAACCAACCTCGCTTCCTTTGTACTGATGATCGTGATACAATTTTGGTTACCTGTAGCAAGTGAGCCCTCAGTTTTTCATATGAGCGTTTCAACTCCTGGTACTTACTTTTCATATCCTCCAACAGTTCTCCTCTATCTATCTCTTTCTGTAATGCTACAAACCTGTCTTGTAGTTTTCTTACTTCATTTCTCACTTCCCAAACATCAAATGCAAACTCAGTACTCTAATTGTGGCTTGTTAGTAGGACATCTGCTTTTCTAACAAGCAGGGTACCATTGTGCAGTGGTTGATTCTGCACTATATCTCTTTGCAACAATATAGCAGTGGTATGCACAGAAGCATTTTTTCTGGCCAGCATCTCGGCACATAACCTGAGAGAAAGATAAACGTCATCACTTCACTCACTTCTTTAAAGAACTAACTAAAGACAAAGCAGTATACTAGAAAAAAAAATTATTCTAATGTAATAACAACAATCATGATACTTGGATTCCACTGGAGAATCCTACTTTACTGACTCCTATATCTAAGTGAATGAGGTCTATGCTTCTTAGGAAGTTGCTTTTTCCGTTCTTCTGATCCTTCGGGATTGGTTGAAGAGATTTGTGGCAATGCGTCAATTACACCCTTAAGTGTTTTGACTTAACTGACACACTCTTGAAGTCCTTGTTGGTAACTGCAATTTTATGTGGACCAGTGAAGTCATTTCAACAAATTGGTACGTTCCTTGTTATTTACTCAAAAATTTCTTATTTTTGCCTGTCGAGTATAAGGATTAGTTAGCAATACCGATTGTCCTTTTCTGTGTTGTGGTAGTTTACTTGCTCTTTGCCCAATTCGCTCTTGTTTTTCTAAACAAGTGGCTCGTTCCTACGTTTTCCAGATTTCTTCTAAATTTTTCGCAAATTATTTCACTGGTTCACCTTGTAGGCCATTTACATTGAAGGACATCGAAATGTGATAGTACTTTCCTACCATATACAACTTCCTATGGCGAGACCCATTCCAGAATGAAGTTTTGCATTGTAGGCACAGACTACTAAGTTCAAATAGACATTCCAATTTAAATGTTGTGAGTCAACATAGTGGCTAACATCTTAGATAACGTATGATGAACTCGCTCATTTCGCCCGTTTTTGAAGATGAAATGGTCTGCTACCTAACTTCTTAATTTGCAATAACTGACAAAGATGTTTCAGTAGTTCAGATACAAAATTTTTACTCTGTTCTATAATAATATACTGTACTTCAATAGCCAATTGTTCACCATTGCTTGTGCTACTGTACTAGCCTTCTGATCAGGAATAGCTACCATAATCAAATAACATGGAAAAGGTCCAAAATTGTTACAACATAGTCGTTCCAAGCAGGTGTTTTGTTAAAAGGTCCCAGAATATCTAATCCTAAAAAGGAAAATGGTGCATCTGCTTCAGGTAGTCCTTATAAATCAATCTTTTGATGCCTTAAATCTGATCATTGCTTGCATGGAACACAATTTTTTACATACTGCGCTACATCATTGCAACACATCTTCCACCAGACTCTTTCAGCTACTCGTTGGTCTGTTGTACATTTACCTTCGTTACCTGATAAAACATGGTCATGAACCTGATGTAAAACTTCCTGTCTCAGCACCGCAGGAATGACAACACGTGATCCACACATTGTAATTATATGTAGCAAGCCTTCCTGTATTTCAAACTGTGGCTACATGTGAAACAATTCATACTCTCTGTCAGCTAGTTGTGCCTTTATCCAGTCCGTCCAATCAAAACCTATTACTTGTAAAGCTGCAGCCTTTATGCTTAACATGTCATCATTTTTATCTGAAGCTCCTGATTTATAAATCGCTTCATTATCGAATTAACTTAATTTCAGTGTCATTCTTGCCAGTTGGCTTGATAGATCCTTTAACCCTATAGTTCAATTCTTTTATCTTGGCGGTTCGCGCATGCCCGCCCAGAGAATGCTGCGTTGCCAGTTGTAAGCGCCAAGAGAAGCAGCGCCATAGTATAGTAAGCAAACTTACGTTTAGGGGAGAGCACGTAGTTTAGGAAGTAAAGCCCTTTCGCTGCTACAGAGACGTGCTCCCCGCATTCAGCGAAGTGCGCGATTTTCTCATCAATGCACTGCTCGCCTGTGCAAATACATGGTGTTTCGACTGCTTTGACACACTTTCTCATTCGATTTCACAAAAACTATTTGGCCCAAAAATTTGATTTTTACACATCTTCTTGACTGATACCTTCCCCCTATAAATGACTCAATTTTGTCTCAATGTTCAACGCAGTTATTGTGCAGCACTAGATACACGAAATTTTGAAGAGTTTGCAGAGGCTAAAGTCCATAGTGTATACTTTCCATATCGTCTATATTAGTTGCCACTAGAAATTTCAAAAAATTACATTCAAACGAATAAAATTCATGAAGTAAGACACTTCGATTTTGTTTTTAAATAAAGAAAATATTAAGCACAGATCAAGGGTTGAATTCAGGACCTTTCACTTAGCAGCCATATACATTAACCATTACGCTAACACAGCTCGTCTTTTGCTGTATCTCATGGAGGACTTTAAAATATCACGCAAAATACCGACAAACACTGTTGGTATGATTATTAATTACTTACGTTTCGTCGAAGTACAATAGGAAATAAACAATTACCGCTGTTCTTTATTGCGAAAAAGCGGTTAGTGAGAATGATACAAACACCTTTCCTTGCTATCGCCTGAAGTAGGAGGCTTGTTGCTTGTTTGGTTTAGTTAATTGATAGAATATGAAGCAATTGGTATAAGGAATGCTTGTTCCAAACTTTCTATAAAAGAAAGTCTGCTATCAAGACATAGCTTTTGTTCAATTACTTTATTTATGACTGAACATTTCTAAAACGTCGTTCTCTGTTCATTGGCTGACTGTGTTTTGTTACGTCAGATGCGCAGAACGATCCTAAACTCGTTCGCCGTCATAAATGACTCTCACTTTAGTAACCATCTGAGAGAAGCATGGTACATAAGGACTTTGAATTTCCTTCCATAGAAACAACAATAAATGTATGAAATTCCATATATGACAGCTAGCATTTGCTTCTCTGTTGTGGAATAATTTGTTTCTGCTTCATTCAACTACCTGGTGGCATACGCCACTGGTGTTCATTTCCATCTATATATTAATACACAATCCAACACGATATTAGATGTGTCACATGCCAATATGAATTCATGTTCAAAATCAGGAAACACTAACACAGGATCTGACACGAAAATTTTCTTAAGTTTCTCGACAGCTTCTTGACACTGTGGTGACTATTGGAAACCAACTCCTTTCTGAAGGATACAGGGTACTTCTCTGGCTCAATGTTATGTAAAGGCACTGTTTATAATGTACATGTTTACAGATTCAGGTAATTCAGCACACTTTCTAAACAGATTAGAAGTATTTTGAATATTTTTGAATCTGCATATGGTTATTAAAAAAATGATGAAGAAATTGATGAATTTTTTTCCAAAATGATTCCTCAAATTGAGGTACCATTTAATCCAATGTTATACATTTCAAGGAGACCAAATTTTTACCAGATATTTATAGCATGATGACTGAGGTACTAGACCTACTTAATTCCACCTATTATGTATATTACAAGGATAGCATGTATCGCACCTTACATTTTAATTTTTACAAATTTTTCCCTAATAAAAAGTTATTTTTTCTATAATTTAGTTGATTCTGCAATAAAGCTTAGGTCTACTACATAAGTATGTACTATTCCAAGTTACAGAAAAATATAAGAGCAATGCTTTATAAATTTTAGGAAATATTTGTACCTGAATTCTGAAAAATACAACTTACAGGAAACTGCAAATGAAGATATGAGTCCAATTAAACAGTGCCACAGAACATTCCTGAAGAATATTCTTCATCCTGAAGCGTTTCTACATCTTCAAGCTTCCTCTTGGCATCCCTTTTAGCACTTTTTGCTTCTTTGGTAACTTGAAGAGCGAGTCTTTCAGCTTCATGCACCCATTGTCTGCCACATGCTGGCAATCTTCCGTATTAGAGTCACATTTTATGCCTAAATTTCTCAGGACTTCCAACCTTCCTAACACTCCATCATTGAAACATATCACTGTGTCTAGTACACCAACTTTTTATGTATTTAGTCCTACAAAAATATTCCTGGGTTATCCTTCCCATATGCAATGGTTGAAACTTTCATTTGTCTTCTGAGTGCCCCATGAAGACATTTACTAAGCAGAACAGGTTCACTCAGGTCTCTAAAAATTTGTTTTACTTCATTCATAACAGTATCAGGAAGAGAATGCTTATAATAGTATATTTGACCACTTTCGTTTGCTTTTTGGTAACCACACCAACAATCTGCTGCTTTAGGGCAAAGTCCGTGAACAGGGTTGTCACCTGTGGACAACTTATGAAAGTAGGTGGCCCATACAGCTTTTCTCATTGCTGTAACATCATTCAGAGGTGCAGTTCGTCTAATGGGCAGTCAATTTTAACTCTGAAGAAGGTTTGTTTCAGTTTCTGTCAATTTTCCTCGGCCAGACAGAGATTTTTCATCAGACAGCAACTTTCCTTCCATTTCTCTTCGTAGCTTCCTCAATCTAGCACTCATCCTCTTTTGCACATGTCCACAACACTCTAGTTTTGTTACCAAGGTATCACCATAAACATTTAACTCATTAATTTTATTGAAAGCTATAGAGTCTCCATCACCTAGGTACTTCGTATATCAAATGTTATAAACGGGCACCGACTTATGAAATATTTGTAGAGCTCCATCATACTCCATACTCACTTCAACTGTAACCATCATAATTCTTAGAACATTGATGATTAAAACGTCCTTCAGTTTTCCCATGGCAAGTGTGGTAGTACTTAGATAAGCACTCAACATCAATAGCTTTTCCATTTTCCACAGAAGTTGCACTTACAACACCATTCAAGGAACGATGTCCTTGACATTGCTATGTACCATCAAGTGGAACAGCAATGTCCCTGGTTGCACTAATATTTACAGTTTCTTCCACTGCACGGTTCATAGATGCTTTAGACACGACCGTCAAGGCACCTAAAAGTATTTTTATGTACTGGCTGAACCTACTGGGAGGAGGAGGAAGGCCCATCAAACCACAAAACGTTTGAGCAGCCTTTCTTCCTTTTCCTGTTGAATGCATTGCATACACTAACTTCAAATTCACATCATATGAATTATGCACAATGTTCGAAGTCATTTTCAATGTAGATTTATTGCAAGATCTACACAGAACAAATAATTTTGACCTTAAACCCTTCCTGCTACTTTGTTGTTCAGTTATTTCCAGACAGCCTACACCATCACAATGTCTAAATTTCTCCACTTCCTTTATCAAAGAAGATGTCCACATCAACAACAACAAATCCGCTGCAAACAGCGTCATTACTAACACAAAACTTTGAATGACCAGGAGGCGTACCATACAGGAGTTTCTTCTCTCAAGAACTGATACATAGGTTACTTTCAATAGTGTGGCTTGCTTTATTTGTGAACTGGTTACCACAGAATTTCCTTTTATTGAATTTCTTGATACGTGGCGCAGTTCGTATTTATTGCACACCAAAGGATATGTACTTCCACAAATATAGGTAGCACTTGGGCAACAAACAATCACTAACACGTGAAGAAACTGCTTCAGCGGAACAAAAGTAAATACTAACAAAGACTATTCATTTACAGACACTAGAAACCTGCACTGTTACCAACATATACAACGTATCATATGTATTATCGCTGGAAACAGGAAGTTCACAGCGCTTTTCAAAATATTACTGCTTACTATAACAGAAATAAAGGAGGTGTGGCGGCATACATGACAGTAACTTAAAATTTTTGTTGATATAGCTCATTTTTCATACGAAGCCCTATAATGTAAATATCAATGTAAGAAGGAACGACTGTAATATTTAATAAAGTCATAAAAAATTAGATTTTTCCACCATTTATAAGTATCCTTAAGCAATATGGTTAATGTGTCGTAGCGGCCCCTTCTCAGTTAAAGGACCCGCACAACAGACAAACAAGATGGGCTGCCGACCTCTCTTCAAGAGCACAGAGCGAAATATCGCCAGTGGATGTAAACAATAACAGACTTTCCGAATAAATACGGAACTACTTCGCCAGAAGACATGGGACAGTGTTCCACCAGTTGGAACTCATGTGACCCATGTAGTACTCTGCCTACTTGGCGTTATAAGCACGCTTGGCCAGCCAGACCTGCAGTGTTTACCTACCACTAGGGACAGCTCCAACCCGTACTTACGCCGGCTCTAGCATAGTATACACTCGCCATAGGATTCAGTAGCACATTGTATCTTGTAATTGTTGGAGTGGATTTTGGTCATTATTTTCTTTTACTGTCTTGTATTCCTGTCTGGTTTTGCCACCATAAGAATTTTTTTCTTGTTGTTCTTGTGTTTGAATATTAGTGGATGCCAAGAACGCTTCTTTAAAAATTGTAATGAAGTGTATTCAAACTTGACTAATAGTTCTTTCCTGCCTACTGCAGGAGACTACAGTTATTGGCGACGAGGATAAAACTTTCATTTTCGAATGAAATAGCCTTCTCAGAAGAACTTCTTCAGCCCTTGATGGAAAGTCTACAGCAAATTCAGGCAGCGCCCACAAGATCAGAGCTTCGTCCTCACTCCCCAGTGTTGCAAGAGGTATCTTGTACAGTTGATTCCATTGCAGGTAAATTGAACATTTTGCATGTGGCTCCACCGACGTTTCTGGATTTCGATAGGTCTGTCGAACGATGCTCAAATGACGTCGAATGGTTGGAACAGCATTTACTGGCACATGGGATCCACCACGAAAATCAAAGTCTGTCCACAGGTGCATCGTTTAATTCAACTATGGAACTCTGAGTAGTCCCCTAACGATCTCCATTTACCCATATTAAGAGCTGCCTTTCTGAATACTTTGACGCACAAATACACATCACCTCCATCTGTCAGGCTTTCTTTTCTTGTCAAAAGACCCCAGGTCAGACGCATCGGGAATGAATTACAACACACCAGGGTATATTCCGCAATTGTAAATTCCCATGCCCAACGTTGCCTGCAAACAGTCTTCACAATATGGTGGTGTTTCATGAACCAGACGTGGGTCTTTCGGCTGATATTTTGAAGTTACAGGACCCGTCCCTCGCCACCTGTCTGCCGATCATTTGTGCACTTGACCAGTTTCACCAGCTACAACCTGCCAAGTCTTGATTTGGCTGTTTTCACGGCTCGCCAGTTACCTGGCGCTGAGCGGGAATCTCGTCGATCCATTGGTCAATTCCGTGACAGAAAGTCTTTCACCCGGTTCCCATGCTGTATGGACTGTTTCCAGACTCGCCAATGGTCGGAGTGACCCAACTGGCGAGCAAAGTGCATGGCCTGCTGCCAAATGCGTCAAATCGTCGTGGTGTGTCAGGCATCGCAAAAACATCACGTAGATGCCACGCTTCCTGCGCACACACAGGCTCATCACGAATCATCACCTCAGGACCTGGAAGCCTTGCATTCCATTGATGGCCAAATATTCTCCGTCATTCTGCAGTTGGGAGCCCATTTTCCCCTTACGTTGGAGGCCATGCATATTCTGGTGGTCTTCTAAATTGACACGGCATCATCCATTTCTATTGTGGATGGTGCCATGCTTGGGCTTGCTGGCTTTACCCCCATACACTCACGCCTTGTGCAGTTTCAGTAATCACCCTAAGTCAGTCGATGGCATTTTTTCCACACAAATCTCTTAAAATGGTCGTTCCTTCCCCGCTCAGTTTTTGGTGGTCGGCTCCCTCAGCGCTACTAACGTTCTGGGTGTGGACACTTTTGGTCGTCTGAGTTTATCAGAGCAGGACGCGGTACAGGCAGTTTCGATCCCATCAATTACCCTCCTCGCCGTGTTGCTCAGCAAATACAAAACGTTTTTCTCGTCCTCCACACCAGGGGTGAAGGGTTTCACTGCGCCTGTTCAGCTTCTTCCCTCTGCTGTCCCTCGTTTTTATTAAGGCCTGCCCGGTCCCCTTTGCTGTCTAAGACAGGCTCCAAGTGGAACTTCGCCGCTTACAAGATGAAAGCATCCTTTCTCCTGTCACGCACAGTCACTGGGCGACGCCTATCACCATAGTCGCGGAGCCAAACGCTGTTTTACGCATCTGTGGCTATTTTAAGGTCATAGTCCAATTCCCAGTCCACCATCGATGCATATCTTTTCCCATTGGCGGACGAAATACACATCTTGTGGACTCAACCATTTTTGCCAAAATAGATTTGCACAATGCTTATTTGCAGCTGCCATTGGACAAGGACTCACAGCAGATCCAAGTCGTCAATACCTCACGTGACCTTTTCCAGTACAACCGGCTCCCATTTGGCATTAAAAGGCACCCGCCATTTTCCAACGTTGTTGGAACGCCCCACAAGCCAGGTGCCTAGAGCGCAAACTATCTGGGCAATGTCATCATCAGTGGCTCATTCATGGTGGACCTCATGGACAAGCTGGATAGGGTGTTTCAGGTATTTTCCAAGGCTAACGTGCATTGCTGGAAAGAAAAGTGTGACTTTCTTGCGTGAGAGGTCAGTTACCTCTGGTCCACGATTGATGCCTTTGGCCTGCATGCCTCTAAGGAGTATGTGGAAGTGATTCAAAGCCTGCCCCTCCCACCAGTTTGAAGCAACTACAATCCATCCACAGTCAAATCAATTATTATGGGCCTTTTATACCCCACGCCGCTGAGATTTCAGCGCCTCTGACCAGGTTATTGCACAAGGGTGTGCACTGAGTTTGGGACATGACGTGTGAGTAGGTTTTCACATGTCTCAAGTCAGCTCTCTTACGACCTCATTGCCTGGCAGCTTACAATCCTTCCCTGCCTCTCACCGTCGCCGCCGATGCATTGGATTACTGCCTGGGTGTGGTCCTCTCGCAAGTGGTCTACAGCGTTAAGTGGTCAAATATACACTCCTGGAAATGGAAAAAAGAACACATTGACACCGGTGTGTCGGACCCACCATACTTGCTCCGGACACTGCGAGAGAGCTGTACAAGCAATGATCACACGCACGGCACAGCGGACACACCAGGAACCGCGGTGTTGGCCGTCGAATGGCGCTAGCTGCACAGCATTTGTGCACCGCCGCCGTCAGTGTCAGCCAGTTTGCCGTGGCATACGGAGCTCCATCGCAGTCTTTAACACTGATAGCATGCCCCGACAGCGTGGACGTGAACCGTATGTGCAGTTGACGGACTTTGAGCGAGGGCGTATAGTGGGCATGCGGGAGGCCGGGTGGACGTACCGCCGAATTGCTCAACACGTGGGGCGTGAGGTCTCCACAGTACATCGATGTTGTCGCCAGTGGTCGGTGGAAGGTGCACGTGCCCGTCGACCTGGGACCGGACCGCAGCGACGCACGGATGCACGCCAAGACCATAGGATCCTACGCAGTGCCGTAGGGGACCGCACCGCCACTTCCCAGCAAATTAGGGATACTGTTGCCCCTGGGGTATGGCGAGGACCATTCGCAACCGTCTCCATGAAGCTGGGCTACGGTCCCGCACACCGTTAGGCCGTCTTCCGCTCACGCCCCAACATCGTGCAGCCCGCCTCCAGTGGTGTCGCGACAGGCGTGAATGGAGGGACGAATGGAGACGTGTCGTCTTCAGCGATGAGAGTCGCTTCTGCCTTGGTGCCAATGATGGTCGTATGCGCATTTGGCGCCGTGCAGGTGAGCGCCACAATCAGGACTGCATACGACCGAGGCACACTGGGCCAACACCCGGCATCATGGTGTGGGGAGCGATCTCCTACACTGGCTGTACACCTCTGGTGATCGTCGAGGGGACACTGAATAGTGCACGGTACATCCAAACCGTCATCGAACCCATCGTTCTACCATTCCTAGACCGGCAAGGGAACTTGCTGTTCCAACAGGACAATGCACGTCCGCATGTATCCCGTGCCACCCAACGTGCTCTAGAAGGTGTAAGTCAACTACCCTGGCCAGCAAGATCTCCCCCATTGAGCATGTTTGGGACTGGATGAAGCGTCGTCTCACGCGGTCTGCACGTCCAGCACGAACGCTGGTCCAACTGAGGCGCCAGGTGGAAATGGCATGGCAAGCCGTTCCACAGGACTACATCCAGCATCTCTACGATCGTCTCCATGGGAGAATAGCAGCCTGCATTGCTGCGAAAGGTGGATATACACTGTACTAGTGCCGACATTGTGCATGCTCTGTTGCCTGTGTCTATGTGCCTGTGGTTCTGTCAGTGTGATCATGTGATGTATCTGACCCCAGGAATGTGTCAATAAAGTTTCCCCTTCCTGGGACAATGAATTCACGGTGTTCTTATTTCAATTTCCAGGAGTGTATAATGCTCACCACGTTACACTTTCTGTTGCGAAGTCTAGATTCTCGCTACAGTGATCTACTGCAAGCACTGAAGCGGAGCACGCCCGACGCCAAATTTCCAGAAAAAAATCGAGGAGTCGACACTTCTGACGCCAATTTACAGAGCGGCCGAGCGCATGACGCCTCTGCACTATGTCAGGAAATGTCTGGGAGCGGTCGTGACGCCAAGAAAACATGATTATTCAGTGAATCGTCTATTGCGACCACTTTTACAAAGGGTGGTGCGCTGCTGGCCTTAGCTGCCTCCTGCGCTGGTCTCGGACAGACTCTCCGTGTCGGACGCTGCGACAGTCCTTGCGCTTGTCCTAGCGAGACGTCGTTCTCCTGGCGTCGATACGGATGCTTAGCCCACCCTGGTACAGCATGGATGGATGCTACCGGCTGAGGGAGTGTACCCGATCCCACTCCGTGCCTCTTCTTCCCTGGACCACCCCATCCACGGTGTCATGTAGGTGGCAGGTGTTGAACCCAGTACTGCCAAACTGGTAGGCCCCGCACCCGGATGCACTTAGGCGTACTGGACGGTGGTCCTCCAGGAAGGCTGGTCGTCGTTCTCCGTCCCACGCGCAGAGAGTACAGACCCGGCTGCTGGTAGTTCATCGGCTCTCTCATCAGTAGAGATTGGTGTGACACTGCATGAAGTTTGTCGGTGGAGTTCAGCTCTGCGGCATTCCACGGCTGGTTGGTACTGCGCTGATTGGTCTGAGACAAGACTCACTAAAACAAGACGGTTATGGAACGGAAGGTCGTAGACACGGACTGCATGCTTCATGTTGACCTGAACCGTTCTCCTCTACTTGGAGCTGGGGCTCCGGTATTTAAAGAGCTCACCGTAATTCTGTACCGTGCGGTTTACTAGCGATGGCCGCGTCTGGCCTCTTTATTCTGCTAGCCTTGCTATAATTCTCTCTTACCAGGTACTTAAATTGGTCCATGAGTGTTTTCCCTAGCCCTGTTTATTGCTTCTTGCGGCATCCCGCCGCGCGAACGAGCGTCCGTGTTACTCGTATTCTGCTTTGCCGCTGTCCTTTTCTGTTTTCCCGCTGCGTGTGCTCTCTCTCACTCAGCTACTGCAGAGGTGCAGACTGTGCTGCCCGTCTGTCTTGCATCACCGTGCTTCCTGGTCAGCTACGAATCGTGGAGTAGCCACCCTGTCTTATGTGAAGGTGGATGAACTCTGTTAAAAAAAAATGGTGCAAATGGCTCTGAGCACTATGGGACCTAACTTCTGAGGTCATCAGTCCCCTAGAACTTAGAAATACTTAAACGTAACTAATCTAAGGACATCACACACATCCATGCCGAGGCAGTATTCGAAGCTGTGACCGTAGCGGTCGCGCGTTTCTAAACTGTGACGCCAAAAACCGCTCGGCCACACCGGCCGGAAACTCTGTTAAAAGTTTTATAACTTAGTACCCGTATTACTCTGTGCCGCAACAATACTATTAATCATAAAGTAATATCTGAAGATATCATAATAAACCGAGCTGATACGGGCAGCACATGAGTAGTACTCAACAAAAAAGGATTATATTTATACCACACTATCCTTCTCTTGAGGAGAATAATACTACACCACAACAAAGAGCTGTTGCATTTTGAATGATGCTCAATATTTTAGTTCCATACCTCGCCAACGAGATGAAAGTTATGAACCCTACGTGCTCAGATCAAGAAACACAAGCCAAGCTACCCAACAGGCCCAGTCTCTATTGGAACTTTACTGCGGAAACCTCAACATCCTCTGATAGCAGTACAGCTTACTCCACATAGGTTCTATGGCTTTACCTAAAAGTTAAGATCGTTTTACTTACCTGTAAATTTTCCCTGTTCAACAGTTTTGCAATTGGCAATGATTTTTCTCCCACTCTATATTTTGTAACCCCAAAATGTTATGAGCTTATTTTCAAAAACTTGTATTATTTTAATAATTTAAATTGTGTCTCCCCCTTTAAAAATGTGATTACATACATTTGAATTAGTTTTAATTTTCTGGTGTGTTGTTGCAGAAACTTAGGTGCACGGATGCAGTAAGGACTGCGGAAGTTCTTCGTAAAATCGACGAGGAAAGGAATGCATGGAAAACACTGACAAGGAGTAGTGACAGGATGATGGAGCATGTGCTAAGGCATCAGAGAATGACTTCCATGGTACTAGACGGAGGTGTGAAGGGTAAAACTGTAGAGGAACACAGAGACTGGAATACATCGAGCAAATAATTGAGGACGTAGGTTGCAAGTGCTACTCTGAGATGAAGAGGTTGGCACAGGTGTAGGATTTGTGAGGGGCCGCATTAAATCAAAGCAGTAATACATTTAGCGTTTTCAGCTGTGCTTGACACTTGCGCTGTCCAACCCACAGCGGTGGCAGTAATACTGTACATATTGTCGCAAATCTCATCGTAGCTTTCACTGTAGTGCTTAGCAGACCTGCTTCACTGGAACAATCACTACGTTGCAGCACGCATGTCGCACGCTTGTTTCTACAAAGTGTACACCACTTTCATCCCGCCTTAGCACACGTAGTGTATCTAACTGTTCACGTATTTTGTTCGTTTTACATTCTTCTTGCCTCCCATTAATTTTACTTTTTTCTTATCATTCCATTTTAGATTCTTTTCGGTTTCGATAAGGCTTTTAAATAGGGGATGTCTTATCCACATGATCTTCATTCTAACTTTAGGGCCCATTGTGGAAACTGACGAATGAAGTTCCTTCTGCTACATTTTTACGTTAGTTTATACATATATCAGTATACCTGTATGTATGGGTGCACAGTTTAGAATCATGCTTCATTATATTGTCGTTTATTACATTAAATTTGGTTGTTCTCTTCAGATAATGTGATGATACCTCCCAAGGGCGAAACAAGTAACTGGTACTAATAAAACCAATTTTGCAACCGAGGCTGCCTTTATTAAAAAATTGTAGGATAACCGTATAACGTTGAAGTCTTTCCTGGACAATTAAACGTAAAATACCTTTCTAGTTTAAGTTACTCATCAATTCGGTTAACCCCCAATACTTCCTTGATTAACCGCCCTGCAGCCAATTATCTGTCAATCGAACTAATTTGATTAAAAAGCAAGAAACAACTGTTAAAGGAAGAGTTGTATAAGAAGGTGAGGAACAGTTTTTAAAAAAGATCCATGTGGTAAAGCAAAGAACAGTTGTTAAAAAAGAGTATCGTTCAAGACAGCAGGGAACAGTTGTTAAAAAAAAGTCTTACAATATCGTTAGCTGTGAGACGCAGAGAGGTTGTGCAATCGCCTACTCGGAAAGGGTTCTCCTCCTCCACATGCAATGGCCCTTTTCCACGTGGTGTACGAGAGCTGTGTCTGCTGAGTATAGGTGTCTGTCATGGGTGTATACTTTGAGCGGTGTCATATTTGTGTTGTATGACGACAAAAGTGTCCAGTTACTTCCTGCCTTGCCAAGGCACGTCTGTTGACTTTCGTGACCTCGCTGCGACCTTCAGCTGCTACAGACGCACAAACCCTAGCAATGTTGAGCTTTAACTTTATTGTCGATTTCTTTTGAATGAAAGAAGAATTACGTTAACGGTCATAACTCCTGTACATTATCGGAAAGGCTATTGTCATTTTTGGAAGCGTCTAGTGAATGCTGTTAAATGTCATTTAATAATTAGAAGTAATAAATGCATATACACTTTTCATTAACACTACGCTTCTTAACTGAGTTATCTTTTCGGTAACTTTATCTTATCCGCAAAACAAGAGCGACAGTTTTCATAACTGTGACAGGAATTAGCATAACCCTACCTTGTGCCTTTTCCTGCTGAAAAATATACCATTAACTAAAGAAATTGGACGACAGACCTGAAGGGCATGAACTCAAATTTTTGTCACTCAAAATCATTGACTGAACTTTTCTCGTAATATTTGCAACTTGACTCTAGTGGTTTTTTCTTTTTCACACAATTTTTTTTTTCTTACTAACATTAACGTTACTGAACTTATTCAAAGAGAAATTATATCAGTTGTTAACCTTGTACATCGTAAACCTTGCAATATTCTAAAAATCAGATTAACCATTTAAAGTAGCAAAGCGAGCACTCCATTAATCCAATAACATTAAAAAAGACTGTTTCTGCAAACGGAATGCATCACATCAGCATTGCCCCACAAATAAATAATATGTCTTTGGAAAATGACATAGGAGGAAGGACATGATAAGCTTTGAAGTGATACTACGACATCTTACAAATGGTGATGATATATGGTCCAAAAGTAAATCACAAAAAGTGTCCTTAACGTAACCATTTCTCCTGTAACAATGCTAATGACAAAGTGAAAAATGTACAAACCTTTTCACAGACCCGTAGACATGTGAAAAGTAACCGTTTAATATCTGGCAGTAACTTCACGTCTCATGTCAAGCATGTAAATTCTGCTCTCCATACTGCGTTCCTTAGCCAAAAGGCTTGCTGGAATTGTGGCATGAGCATTTAAGCCGTACGCAGTATTTAGCCTCGAAGTAACTTGCATCTGAGAGAGTTACTAAAGGAGACCTGCTACTGCAAATGCTCCACACTGGGCAATATTTTACTGCACAACATTACTGCTTGTTGAACACTTTAGCCGTCGACTGGAATGCACTGCTCTCTAGATACGACTGACAGCCACGCACAATTATGCTCTTTACGCTTTACGAGCCAAGCCCAGAAAAAGGTGTAAAACTAACGATGAGACATTCCCAATAGTATATAAATGATCTTGATGAACCTTGGTGGGATTGTAGAGGGTGCAAAATAATGCTGTATATATTTCTTTGTTTGTGTTCAGTTTCATTTTTAAGAGGTCTAAGACATTCCAAAAAGTAGTTTGGCATATGAGGTTTGAAAGGAATATCTACTAAACGATGATATATAAAAATGTTTCTCCTATCAAAGTTGATATGTAATTAATGGTCTTGAAAACTTCATAATATAATTTTTTTAAATTTGAAATTTTGTAAAATAATCCATCACCATTAATTAATTTTGAAAAATGGAAACTTCTGTACATTATAAATTAAAAAAGCGTTCAAGCTACATACATCCATGTGTATAAAGCTGGTTTCTGAAATACCATTTTTGGAATATGCGCTGTACACAATATGCTGTCAGAGAATTTTCAACATACTTCACTGAGTATCTAAACGTTTATTATTAGTCCAGTTACTTATTTTACTTACATTTGTGTTATGTTTTAAATTGTTACTTTACGATTTACATTCATTTTTCTTTCTTTTAGTTTACCGTTTCACATAGTGTGTTTTTTGTTAATTGCAAATAATGATTGTGGTATAAAATCATTACGATAGTGGTCATCTGCAAATACATGCTTAAAACGTAACGATTTCTTACACTATGCACATAAAACGAACGAAATTCCTTCACATAATATTGAAGACAGAGTACACAATATAAAATAGAATTCAGCAGGATTTCAAATCTCAGGCGAAGATAAGTAGGGCCCGGATTTTAATGACAAATCATAATTTTTCGCCAATTTTAGGGTGCATTTTATAACAATTTATGCCTGAATTTAGGTACTGTAATGTAGAAAATTGTATTTGCACTGTGCATAAAAAGTTGTATTTACAGCTTTTCGGGAATAGATCATATTTTGTTCAACTTTTGCAAAATTTCATTTCTTTGTCGCTTCTAGAACGACACACAGATAAAAACATAAAAATGTTGCTCACATGAAAATGTTTCGGGCAATATTCTCACAAAGAAACACAACAAATCCTAGAGAGCTATATTTATCAGGATTATAGTAGACGAGCAGCGTAAAATAAAGTCGGTTCGCTGAAGTAAGACGTGTTGCGCGGGCTCGATAAAACGCTCTCGAAGCCAACAAAGGTGGCGTCCGCTGTGATGAACATAGCTTGTGAATACAAGCTCAGTCTGGTTCAACATGCCGGCTCTTTGAGGAGAAGTGCTGAAAATGACAGCAGACAAATGCTATTATTTGAGCAGACTCGTCCATCTGAATAAGTGCATTCGTTCTTCAACTACTTGTGGTAGATGACTGGTGTGTCACAACATCCCTTAGGAGAACCTGAAGAAGCAACGATTCAGGCAGTGCCTGGAGAAGCACACAACATATACTGTTGTGTGGTGCACAACCATACACAAATTATTGTTGGTGACGGAAAGGTGTGGATCTCCACAGATGAAACCAATGATGTGTGTGGGTGTTGTGTTGCAAATGATGTTGATCCTGTTGTAATAGTTGATGGGCCAAGAGAATTGTTCCTCCTAACATGTAAAGCTCTCGAGAGAGTAAACAACTCGACAACTGAGACTTTGATGACAACTCTATGATGCTGCTGTGTGAACAGTGACAATGTTTTGCTCCTAGTAACAGCTTGTGCTTCTTACAAGGCTACAGCAGCCAAGGTAGTGTATGTCACTTGCCTTGCACCTGCGTTACGTAGAGTTGCAGAAGAGGTGCGATCGAACTAACCTAACGTGGACAAATGAATTTCCTGTACCAAGAAAATCTATGTGAAAGATCCGCTACAGGTGCTGCAATTCTAGAAACAGGCACCTTCACTGCCAATCTGCGTTCTCGGTTTGTCCATACGCGATGGGGTTCTAGGCCTAATGTTGCTGAGTTTTACTGTGCCGCCCACAACAATTTAAAGATGATGTTTTGTGCGCTTGATAGCGAAGAATCAAGTGGTATCAAAACTGTGAAAGAGATCTTCACACATATATTGTTTGAAATCTTGGGATACATCAATGCCAACTTTTCAGTGGGAGTAAAAGCCATCACACGATTGGAAGCTGGTGGTACTCAAACGACTGACGCGATAGATGTTGTGCAAGATGTCAAGACTGAGTTAAGGCGAGTTAGTGCTCATGTGGCTGAGAGAGTGGACAAGAAATTGTAAAATGTTCTCCAGCGCAATGCTGGATATTCTAGATTGTACAGAATTAGTGAAATTCCCTCTGGGAGTGCCACAGCATTTGAAGACAATGAACCATACCTGACTCGCCGCTTTCGAAAACGATCCTGCGACTTCTTGCGATGTGAAGAGGAACTTTTCCAGGTACAAAAACTATCTTCAGTGACAATGGAAAACATGAAAATGCAAAAAAAAAAAGTAGTTCAAATGGCTCTGAGCATTATTGGACTTAACATCTGAGGTCTTCAGTCCCCTAGAACTTAGAACTACTTAAACCTAACTAACCTAAGGACATCACACACATCCATGCCCGAGGCAGGATTCGAACCTGCGACCGTAGTGGTCTCGCGATTCCAGAATGAAGCGCCTAGAACCGCTGGGCCACACCGGCCAGCCATGAAAATGCACCATGTGATCCAGTGCAACTCTTCAGAAAGTGAAGAATGACAGGACGTGTTAACTACCCTGAAATAATTTAAACATGTGATGAGCAATAGTAAAAACATGGTTTTATTGTTTGGAAAGATGTAGTTGTGTTCACAGTACTGCGTAATTTTTATTCAGACATATGTAGACATTTAAAACATTGGATACGCAAAAAAAAGAACGTTTTTTAATAAAGTCATATTTACGTACACTGAAGAACCAAAGAAACTGGTACACCTACCTAATATGCCGCGAGCACGCCGAAGTGCCGGAACAAGACGAGGGATGGATTCAACTAATATCTGAAGTAGCGCTGCAGGAAACTGACACCATGAATCCTGCAAGGCTGTCCATAAAAACGAAAGAGTTCGGGGGTGGAGAACTCTTTTGAGCCGCGCGGAGTGGCCGTGTGGTTAGAGGCGCCCTGTTCTGAACAGCATGTTGCAGGGCATCCCAGGTATTGTCAATAACGGTCTAGGAAGTTTGGTGATCAGACTGGATGCTCACGTACGTGTCATTTATCACAGTCGTATCTAGAAGTATCAGGGGTCCCGTATCACTCCAACTGCACACGCCCCACACCATTACAGAGCCTCCTCAAGCTTGAACAATCCCTTGCTGACATGCATGGTCCGTGGATTCACGAGGTTCTCCCCATACCCGTACATATCCATCCAACTGATACAACTTGAAACGGGACTCGTCCTACCAAGGAAAATGTTTCCAGTCATCAACAGTCCAACGTCGGTGTTGACGGGTCCAGGCGAGGCGTAACGCTTTGTCTTATGCAGGCATCGAGGGTACACCAGTGGGTCTTTGGCTAAGAAAGCCCGCATCTCTGATGTTTCGCTGAATCGTGCTGACGCTGACACTTGTTGATGGTCCAGCATTGAAATCTGCAGCAATTTGCGGAAGGACTGCATTTCTGTCACGTTGAACGATTCTCTTCAGTCGTCGTTGGTACCGTTCTTGCAGGATCTCTTCCCTGCCGCAGTGATGTTCGAGATCTGAAGTTTTACCGAATTCCTAATATTCACGGTACACTTGTGAAATTGTCTTACTGGAAACTCTCCACGTCATCGCTACCTCGGAGATGCTGTGTCCCATCGCTCGTGGTCCGATTATAACAACACGTTTTAACTCACTTAAATCTTGATAACCTGCCATTGTGGCAGCAGTAACCCATGTAACAAGTGCGCCAGACATTTTTTTTTCTCATATAGGCGTTACCGACCACAGCGGCATATTCTACCTGTTTACATATCTACGTACCCTCCTGGAAATTGAAATAAGAACACCGTGAATTCATGGTCCCAGGAAGGGGAAACTTTATTGACACATTCCTGGGGTCAGATACATCACATGATCACACTGACAGAACCACAGGCACATAGACACAGGCAACAGAGCATGCACAATGTCGGCACTAGTACAGTGTATATCCACCTTTCGCAGCAATGCAGGCTGCTATTCTCCCATGGAGACGATCGTAGAGATGCTGGATGTAGTCCTGTGGAACGGCTTGCCATGCCATTTCCACCTGGCGCCTCAGTTGGACCAGCGTTCGTGCTGGACGTGCAGACCGCGTGAGACGACGCTTCATCCAGTCCCAAACATGCTCAATGGGGGAGATCTTGCTGGCCAGGGTAGTTGACTTACACCTTCTAGAGCACGTTGGGTGGCACGGGATACATGCAGACGTGCATTGTCCTGTGGAACAGCAAGTTCCCTTGCCGGTCTAGGAATGGTAGAACGATGGGTTCGATGACGGTTTGGATGTACCGTGCACTATTCAGTGTCCCCTCGACGATCACCAGAGGTGTACGGCCAGTGTAGGAGATCGCTCCCCACACCATGATGCCGGGTGTTGGCCCTGTGTGCCTCGGTCGTATGCAGTCCTGATTGTGGCGCTCACCTGCACGGCGCCAAACACGCATACGACCATCATTGGCACCAAGGCAGAAGCGACTCTCATCGCTGAAGACGACACGTCTCCATTCGTCCCTCCATTCACGCCTGTCGCGACACCACTGGAGGCGGGCTGCACGATGTTGGGGCGTGAGCGGAAGACGGCCTAACGGTGTGCAGGACCGTAGCCCAGCTTCATGGAGACGGTTGCGAATGGTCCTCGCCGATACCCCAGGAGCAACAGTGTCCCTAATTTGCTGGGAAGTGGCGGTGCGGTCCCCTACGGCACTGCGTAGGATCCTACGGTCTTGGCGTGCATCCGTGCGTCGCTGCGGTCCGGTCCCAGGTCGACGGGCACGTGCACCTTCCGCCGACCACTGGCGACAACATCGATGTACTGTGGAGACCTCACGCCCCACGCGTTGAGCAATTCGGCGGTACGTCCACCCGGCCTCCCGCATGCCCACTATACGCCCTCGCTCAAAGTCCGTCAACTGCACATACGGTTCACGTCCACGCTGTCGCGGCATGCTACCAGTGTTAAAGACTGCGATGGAGCTCCGTATGCCACGGCATACACTGACGGCGGCGGTGCACAAATGCTGCGCAGCTAGCGCCATTCGACGGCCAACGCCGCGGTTCCTGGTGTGTCCGCTGTGCCGTGCGTGTGATCATTGCTTGTACAGCCCTCGTGCAGTGTCCGGAGCAAGTATGGTGGGTCTGACACACCGGTCAATGTGTTCTTTTTTCCATTTCCAGGAGTGTATTTCGTTAGGCATGCCTCTACCAGTTTCTTTGACGCTTCAGTGTGTTTATGTATGTTTTAGGTCATAAATGCATGCTTATTTCGCTGTGTTTTAGGTCACTAAAATCAAGGACCTTAATGTCATTGAACGGAATGGTCGTTGCCTTAACAAATATTGTTTCCAACAGACATTTGCAGAACTTTTGTTGCACTAGAGGGCAAAGGGGAGCTTAAGATGACAATGGTAGTGGTAGTAGTAGTAGTAGTAGTAGTAGTGGTGGTGGTGGTGGTGGTGGTGGTGGTGGTGAATATGATTATGATGATGATGATGATGATGATTGTAATGTGCTCCGCAGTTTGATTATCAACGCCTTTGCAATGATCTCGCCATTTGGAGTGCAAACTGGTGCCATAGTTGCTAAATGGAGTTGGTGAAAATGGAAGGGATTCTTAACGCTTGAAAAATTGTTGATTCTACACGCCTGTCAGGTAGAAGCACCTTCAGACTACACACGACATCATTGTAACTGTATAGTATATGTAGCCTGTAGAGGAGGCAGCAAGGGTTCTTCCCTATGACTACTTATTTCTAACAACAAACAATAATATATGTGTCGCTCAGTTATGGTCTGTCCAAACCTCGTTGGTTCCTGCAAGGGGACTGGTTGACCTCGAACCCTCAGAACAGCACATAACGCGTTTAGAATGCACTGATAAAAAGTGCCCGGGCACTCTTGTGTAATATGGAACCGACCACTAGACGTCGCGAGAGACGGATTCACCAGCATGAATGGAGGCCGGCGCTGTTATGACGTCAGCAGAAAAGCGGTAACAGTAGTATGGGTCGATAAGAACGCTTCGGTGACTGCTCATTGGATGTTTAACAAATCCATCAGGGACATTGCATGGTTCTAAAGGTGCCGGAGTTGACTGTTGGTGAAATAACTGTGAACTGGAAACGCGGAGGAGCAACCACAACTAAACCGAGACTAGGCAGACCTGATGTACAGGCGGGCAGTGACCGGCGAGCGTTCCGGATGGGGGGTGTTGTAACGTTCTTTCTTTTTTAAATATATTTGTGTTTCTTAGTGGATATGCAATGCGTGATCTTCGTCTTACGGAAATTTGCTGTGTACTGTGTTGCTGAGAAAATGGTGTGCTTAATCAGTTTTACTGTAATCCGAAGAAAAATTAAACAACTTAATCTGGGTAACGAGTATGTAATGCCTACAATGAAATCAATCCCTCTGAAATTTTCTCAATCTCGTGAGCACCGAGTTCTATGGCCCTGTGCAATAAACTGATAAAATTCCCTAAGCAAATAAACAGTCAAAAAATGTTCCTTAGCTCTAGAGTCGTAACGAATGTAATCCTGATATTCTGATCTTTCCACACTAGGCATAGAAAATATTCAATCTTGGCACAGCGATGTGCAGTGCCGGCCGTAAAATAGTTTCATACAAATAATGTCAGTAAATTGACTGAGAAATGAATAACTTTGCAAACGTTCAATGAAAATACTGGATATTGGCTCAATGCTCCGCAATGCTGCCCACATTGAAACTGTTACAGACATTAATACTTTTCTGCTTCTGGCACATTAATATTTTTCTGATTGTGATTGAAAAAATCACCCTTTTTTTAAAAAATACTCATTGGATTTAAGCAAACACGACATGGAACAGGATAAAGTACTTATAACCGGATATAATAAGACCGAATGCTTCAGTTCGAAAATCCTATTCAAAATAAAGTCTCTCCTTCACAAAATCTAATATGAAACATTTTACATTGACTTCAAAATCAGTGAACTCCTCAATTGTTCTACAATTCTCATTTACTGACGTAATTAAACACACTTTGACTGTTACATGACAAAAAGTCTAGCATCGTTTAACAAAACAGATTCCACAATTTAACTTGTCTGTACCAGGATCATAAAACACACAAAATATTACAAATCGGGCATACCTAGTCAAGCTATACGTTAAATCTGATGGAAAATACTTGTTCCTACATTCAAGGGTGAGTACTGCAAAATTTGCAAGATCCACATTGCGTTGCCGCATCCTTCAAACTAATTATACAAAGTTTCCTTACGTCACAAAAGTGTATTATGCTGCGTCCGTAGGCCAACAGCTAAATTCTCACAGCTAGCCACTAGCTTGAAGTCTTAGTTACATCCTACCTTTTAACAGAGCAACTGCCTCTGCGCTTCGCGCGCCCCTACTTACAGTCTATCCTGCCACTCAGCCAACATCTTTGGTTCAGTGGTGTCAAAGATGCAATGTCTTCTACATGTGATAACCATTTCATGTCATTTTTCATTAAATGTAGTACAAAATCGGGCTCCACGTACAAGTGGACCCCTGACAGTGTGAAGAATCTCAAGAAATCAGCGGAAGGAAAGACTCGTGAGTTCCAAAAAGCTGCCAGCAGTCCAGCTCGCACAGTGGCCGTGCGTAGGGAGTTGAAAAAGACTGCGCCACAACTCGCGAGCAGCTCCCCCAGAACAGCACATTCCTCAAGTCAGTGCTTAGCGACGCTTGAGGTGGCGTGGAGAGCAATGCCACTGGACACTGCATGGCTGGAAACGAGTGATCTGGGGCGATGAGCCACGCTACAACCTGTGGCAAGCCGACGGAAGGGCTTGGGTATGGCGAACGTCTGGAAAACATTACATGCCATCACGCATACAGCCAACAGTGAAGTAGGGGTATGTTACGGTATCGGGACGTTTTCGATGCTTAGTAAGAGGTCCCCTTATTACGCTCAAGAAACCGCTAAATGCGCTGTGTACTGCGTGCAGTAGGGGAACATTTCAGAAGCGGTGATCGTATCAGCATGACAATGCACTGTGTCCTTAAGCAACCTAAAATAGGACCGTTTGTGGATAACAGCATGCCTGAAATGGAACCTCGTGCCCAGAGTCTCTACTTGAAGCCGGTGGAACACTTTTGGAATAATTTATAACGTCGACATCATTTCAGACCCAGCGTTCAATATCACTACCTTCCCTGGTTTCGGTTCTTGGGGAGGAATGGGCTGGTATTGCTCCACAGACATTTACAGACTCCACTGAAAATAATCCCAGTAGATTTAAAGCCGTTACAAAAGTGAGGGGTGGCCACGCCTTATATTGATGACCACAAATAGTTCAAAAATATTCATATGTGTGTGTGAAATCTTATGGGACTTAACTGCTAAGGTCATCAGTGCCTAAGCTTTCACACTACTTAACCTAAATGATCCTAAGGACAAACACACGCATCCATGCCCGAGGGAGGACTCGAACCTCCGCCAGGACCAGCCGCACAGTCCAAGACTGCAGACCACAAATAGGTGTCAAGATACTCTTCATTAGATAGTGTATGAATCGCTCGTCTCAATGGCCATTCGCACGCAAAATTATGCTTCTCACCATGAGAGACATTTGAATGGTTACCTATCCAGGATCTAGGAGCGGAAATTTGGTTACTCCAAGAAAGAAAATATCGATATAGTGGGTCCACTGTCGTGACTTTTTGCTATACTTATCTCTGCTTAAAATAATTACACTCCCTAAACAACAAGCTTTTCTGCTGACCTGCACGCCTATTGAGTCTTGCAAAGTGCGGGAGTGAGATTTCAATTAAGTGGCCAGAGCATAGTGGAACCGAGCAAAAAGACGCTTCTTCACATTCAGTATCACTTTTGCATTCAAGCACTCCAATACCAAATTCCACACTGATTATATTTTCAATCAATGATATTGGTATGTGAGTGTCATAACCTGTCTTTTGACACGTATATTGTAGCATGGGCTCATATTTTTGTGTGGGATGTTGATTGTATAGCACAGAGCTTGTAGTTTTACACTCAGAAGTCTTACGAATGAGTGCTTAATACAAAGAATAGGCACGTTTCAGTACCTTGAACGTGGGTGTGTGAAAGCTCGAGATCAGACATGAAACGAGATGTAAGAGAGAAGTAACGAGACTGGCAACACTGCGAGAAATGTGGCAACGCTGTGTATTCATCCCTTCCAGATGCTGAGTCCGAATTTCAGCTCCACATAGCTGTCACGTGGTTTTTGAGAGCTCCACCAGTGAACTTGTGTTCTTTTTGTGTGTCACAAATATGCGATAGCGGACTTTAGGGCAACGTTATGCCATTAAGTTCCGTGTTAAGCTTGGGGAATCCGCTAGTGTGACCTTCGCAAAAAGTGCAAGTTTTTCGCTGGGGAAAGTCAGTTCTGCAAGGCCGAGGACACAATGAAGATGAACCTCCCTATTGGAGATCTACAGTTTCAGATACCGCCGAAAATGTCTAACATGTGCGTGCTCTTGTGAGTTTGTTCCTCCTGGACAAACTGTCAACCAAATCGTTGTTGCTTCGGAATCAGAGAGTCTGGGGTTCAAATCCCGGCCGGGCTGCGAATTTTTCGCTGTCCGGGGACTGGGTGTTTGTGTTGTCCTGATCATTCCATCATCATCATCACCATCATCATCGTTAGTGACAGTGGCTAGTGTAAAAATTGGACTGTGTAAAAATTGGGACTTTGTATGGGCGGTGATGACCGTGCAGTTCAGTGCCGTACAAATCAGACATCATCGTCATCATTATCGTCCTTTAAAGGCTCATGGAAAAGGTAGCTCGAGTGGGAGCATCATGACCCCCCCCCCATGTCACACGGCCACTTGCTTCACGGAATTTTTTATATCAAAAGGCATTCCTGTTGCTCCACAGTGCTCCGTATTCACCTGATATGAGTCCTTGTGACGTTTTTCTTTTCCCGAAATCGAAAAATGTGTTAAAAGACGTCATTTCAATGTTTCCACTTACCACTGGGAACAACGTCTCCACCTGTGCATAGCTGCCGAAGGGGCTATTTTTAAGAGGACACTACTGTTGTCTGGAAAAAAAATAAAAAACTTTTGTAGATAAAAATCAGTTCTATTACTTTTCCCACACACCTCATAAAATGTTGCATAGAGAAATTCAAGAAAAATCTCACAAGTCCAAACCTAAACTTTAGAATCCTGGAAATGTCAACAGGAGCTAAGATCAAGGCCTTAGAAATGTACACTTACCGCAGAATACTTAAAATACCATAGACAGCAAGAATAAGTAATAGCGTACTATTGTGAAGAATACACGAACAGTGAGAGCTGTTAACAACGTTTGAAAGAAGAAAAACTTCATACATAGGACATGTCTTACGGAACCCCAAATGTGAGCATACAGCTGAACAGCGAATAATAGAAGGGAAGATTGAGGGTAAAAGAACAAAAGGGGGGGGGGGGGAGAAGAATATCGTGATTAGATAACGTAAATCTTTGGGCAGGATTACAAAGTACAGACAATCTACTACGTAGTGCGGTTCACAGAATAGAGATGCATGGTATGGTCGCCAGGATCCACAATGAATAAGCAGGAGAAGAAGATAAAGTCTTCCAGAACTTTCTCGTGTACAGTTTATATACTGCGTAAAGAAGTACGCATCAAGAAGCTGGCAATATTTTGTTATCTTTGGTCTTTTTGGGCCTACTATATCGATATTTTGTTTCTTCACGTCACCCGAGTGACTTATATTCTAAGCTCTTTTTCGTGCGTTCGAAGTCGCACATTTCCCTTGGTAGTGTAATGCGTGCATGAGGATGCCTTAGCAAGACACTAAGGGAGAATGTCTGTTATATTATATACAGGCCGGCCAGAGTGGCCGAGCGGTTCTAGGCGCTACACTGTGGAACCGCGCGTCCGCTGTTTCGAATCCTGCCTCGGGCATGTATGTATGTGATGTCCTTAGGTTAGTTAGGTTTAAGTAGTTTTAAATTTTTTGGTGGACTGATGACCTCAGAAATTAATCTCATAGTGGTCAGAGCCATTTGAACCATATTAGACATACAAAGGTGTAAAGATTTTGGTTTTCCCAGCGTCTCTTCTCGGTATCCTCGACGGCCTACGGCACTAGGAAGAGACCTGAAGTGTTCCGCGTAACCTGTCGTGGGCACTACAGGATATTACGGAGGGAAGCGGTGGTCAGCTAATGAGGGACGTCCTTCCGAGACGAAAGGCGTGTCCCCATTTCCTCGGGACGCGATGCGCGCGCACGGCTGGAGCCGCCTAACGGGAGCTGCACGGAGCAGACCGGCGTCCCTCGTCGTCAGTCTGTGTCGCGCATGCGCCGGGTTTGTACCTAGCCCGCCCGCTGCGTCGCGCATGCGCCGTGGCTGCGCCGAGGCGCCAGTCGGCGATGCGCATGCGCGGCGGGCGCGCGCCGCCCGCGGCGCTGCTCTGCCTGGCGCTGGCGCTGCTGTCCGCGGCTGCCGCCTCCTGGCTGCTGGCGTCGCGCGCCGCGGCGCCGCCTCCGCTGCCGCCCCCGACGCCGCCGACGCCGCCGGTGCGCACCATCGTAGCGTACTCGCAGCGTCGCCTCCACGAGCTGGCTCGCCGGCCGCCCCTCACCTGCGACTCCGACATAGGGGCGCCGCCCCCAGTCGATCGAGTCGGCGACGCGTACAGCGCGGAAGGGTGGGAAGAGCTGCTGGCGCCCGGGTTCAGCGACGACGGGTGGCCACCAGAGGCGTTCGGCCTCTCTGCGGCTGCACGGCCACTCTCCGGCGCTGGCGGACGCTCCACCGTCACCGAAGGGCACGTCTATGACACAGCTACATCCGCAGTCGCTGAAAATGTCATCGAACGGGTGGAACGAACAATGGAGCTGGGAGAAGTGCTGCAAGGTACTGTGTACGATTACAGTGGTTTTCCAATCAAAGACGGCGATAATCAGTCCACAGCGGATGCCGACTTCGAGGTACGTCAGCAGCTGCCCAGAAGAGACAGCCTTGACGACAAGGGTGGCCTCGCCGACTATGGTGGTGAGTACCACGAAACCCAACATTTTGTTCAATAAATAATAAATGTCGTGCGACTAGGGCAAGCCGTCAGGTAGACCGTTCGCCGGGTGCAAGTCTTTCGATTTGACGCCACTTCGGCGACTTGCGCGTCAATGGGGATGAAAGGATGATAATCAGGACAACACAACAGCCAGTCCCTGAGCGGATAAAATGTCCGACCTAGCCGGGAATCGAACCCGCGCCCTTAGAATTGACATTCTGTAGCGCTGACGACTCAGCTACCGGGGCGGACATTTTGTTCAATGCCAGGTGGATAATCTAAAAGTCGCCTTCCAATACAGCTTGTTAGGAATGTCTTCGCTTATCTTACATCCACAACAAATGTGGATTTCAATCTCAAGTGATTATCGGAAATTAGTAATTATGATAACCATCGTTGCGATCGAGATTGTCGATAACCTACATACAGTGATATTAAAAGAAATAAAGTCATATGGCACTGTTGCTTGAAGGTTCCCAAAGTTTCGACAGCCGAATCGGAAAGGCATTCTTTCTGTCACACACAATGGTTTTTTTTTTATATGACAAATTTCCTCCACTTGATTGCTAACTGTTCATTTGTTTTACAGAATAATGATTTCGGCTTTATACCCATTCTGAAGTGCATGTCGAAATGTTAAAATATGTCTGGCCTATCACTGATATGTCGAAAAAATATATTCCCGGTCTCATAGACCAGTTGACACATTATAAGATAGCAGTACATATGAGATATACAAAAATATGGCTGGTATTGCGCACAGTATGACGTATCTAATAGCTAATATATTCCTGTGGCCAGCATTCGTCACTTCTGTTCATCAACTGACTTTAACATATGTCCTTTTATGAACAGAAGTGTGCGTTAATGTTTTTTTCGCTGTTCACAATGGCAGCGAAATCATGTACTGCCGGCCGCGGTGGTCTCGCGGTTCTAGGCGCGCAGTACGGAACCGTGCGACTGCTACGGTCGCAGGTTCGAATCCTGCCTCGGGCATGGATGTGTGTGATCTCCTTAGGTTAGTTAGGTTTAAGTAGTTCTAAGTTCTAGGGGACTGATGACCACAGCAGTTGAGTCCCATAGTGCTCAGAGCCATTTGAACCATTTGAATCATGTACTCGTATCCTGTCATATGGCAACTGGTCAGAATTTTTTTTTTTTTCTCCATTACGTGTCACGGACAGGTCAGACATTATTTAACATTTCCATAGGCGCTTGAGAATAACTGTTTTAAGGCCGAGATGGGGATTGTGTAAAATAAATGAACAATTAGCAGTCAAATGGAGGAAATTTCTTTCGAAAAATTCTATATGACTGTGGTCCCCCACGAAGGAAAGATCAGTGACTCCTTTTCTTGCAGATATGCGAGGGAGGTGCTTTATACAAATTTGTGAAATGTAGGTGAGTGTATTGTACCCGTGTATAGTGTGAAGTTTTGTCTGTGCTGACAGTGACAGAAAGGAAGTGGTGAAATCCGGTGCCGGCACATAGGCAACATTCGCGGATAGCACCAGCTGGGCCGCGATATGCGTGAGGTTGAAGAATATTCCTTATTTCTGCGCTGAAATTCAGTAACTGAAGTTTTTTAAGGAAGTTCACGCGCGATGCATGGCGTATTTCTTCGAGTGAGTGCCAGTTAGTTTCTTCAGGGTTTCTGGTGCACCCAAAGATATCTGCGTACGTGATAGAACTGCTGTTAGTCTAGTCCGACCTCGTATGAGTCCCATATGGTATCAGTGAGGACGTGCGCTATAATTGCTATTCAAAGTAGGTGCCGTTTGTTCGAATCTCACATCGGGTACGACTTGCGAAAGTGTCTTTAATTTCTGCGTTCTCCAAAACAATCTTTTCTTTTTAACTGTCTGCAAACTGTCACAAAGTCTCAGCTATACATAGGTTGCCAATCTAAGGGCTACCAGGACCAAAAAAAAAGATTGTTGCGCATCTTTTCGTATAATTATTGGTCTCACTCAGTAATTTTAAATGTTGTCATAATCTGCTTAGTAAGAACTATAAGCCGGCCCCTGTGGCCGAGTGGTTCTAGGCGCTTCAGTTTGGAACCGCGCTGCTGCTACGGACGCAGGTTCGAATCCAGCCTCGGGCATGGATGTGTGTGGTGTGCTTAGGTTAGTTAGGTTTAAGTAGTTCTAAGTCTAGGGGACTGATGACCTCAGATGTTAAGTCCCATAGTGATCAGAGCCATTTCAAACATTTTTAAAGAACTATAACCTTAAGTTGAAGGCTTAACACAACAAGTCAAGTATCAAAGCTATAAACTGTGTATATGTCTTGAGGAAGCAGAAACATATTACCCTGACTGTATAGGGTGAACATTAACGACGAATTGCAGGTACGGATTCTTCACTTTAAATGGAGAGAAAAAGGTCCTACGAACATGTTTCCGGAAATGCACCGTTGCCACGGTGGATGGCGCTGCCGAATGAAAGTTCTTCTGGCCAGGTGCCGTGTGTTCCTTTTGTGTTGCAGGCTGTGTGATTCACGCAGTGCACGACAAGCTGCAGAATGGTCCGGTATTTATGTCGGGAACAAGCCGAGATGGTGTCTACGTACGGCTAAGCAGATCAAAACGGCCCAGAGGCAGCACGGCTGTACCAAAACAAATAACTAATAGACACCAACCACATCGTACTACATTTCAAGCCCCGTTTTGAGCGTTTGTGTGATAGTGAGTCCTTTCAGACAGACGAACGTGCAGGGAGGCGGCGCACTGTGTCTAGATCTGTGGTATCAACGTTCGACACGACACTTGTTAGGGGCTGCAATTATCGACCCCGGTCCGTACTGGTATCGCTGGAACCGCGAGTCGAGACTGGCGACGCTCCGCGGCTTGCAACAGGTCTCTAGCGAGCGTTCGGCCACTCATGCTCGGGACGTCACGTAGGAACCTGGTACAGCCTTCAGCTGATAGGAAGCAGCCGCTAACAAGGCGCTTAGTTAAAGTACGGCCTATGTGGTGCCTCTGTAGCTCTCTGTTTGTAATTATATTCCTCCTGACTATGAAGACTCTGCACCACCAGTTAAGTACAATATATTATTTTTTTACCAACGACTACTAATTATTTTAGTCGTGGTAGACCCATCCACCACTGCCAGCTCCTTATTGACTTCACTGACAAACCTGCTGTGTATGCAAAGAAGAGATCTGTATGTTTCTATTTAGCATTGGCCACCAGCCATTCACACTGGCGACGATTCGTTCGTCGTCACCATAACAAGATCAGACGTGCAGGACCGACTCCCGCACGATATTGAGACGAACCGTAGTACAAGCACCAGGCAAGCGGCCCGCCACCACGCTGTAAGCCGAAGTAGGATTATACACTACTGGCCGTTAAAATTGCTACACCACGAAGATGACGTGCTACAGACGCGAAATTTAATCGACAGGAAGAAGATACTGTGATATGCATATGATTAGCTTTTCGGAGCATTCACACAAGGTTGGCGCCGGTGGCGACACCTACAACGTGCTGACATGAGGAAAGTTTCCGACCGATTTCTCGTACACAAACAGCAGTTGACCGGCGTCGCCTGGTGAAACGTTGTTGTGATGCCTCGTGTAAGGAGGAGAAATGCGTACCATCACGTTTCCGACTTTGATAAAGGTCGGATTGTAGCCTATCACGATAGCGGTTTATCGTATCGCGAATCGGTGGGTTCAGGAGGGTAATACGGAACGCCGTGCTGGATCCCAACGGCCTCGTATCACTAGTAGTCGAGATGACCGGCATCTTATCCGCATGGCTGTAACGGATCGTGCAGCCACGTCTCGATCCCTGAGTCAACACATGGGGACGTTTGCAAGACAACAATCATGTGCACGAACATTTCGATGACGTTTGCAGCAGCATGGACTATAAGCTCGGAGACCTTGGCTGCGGTTATCCTTGGCGCTGCATCACAGACAGGAGCGTCTGCGATGGTGTACTCAACGACGAACCTGGGTGCACGAATGGCAAAACGTCATTTTCTTGGATGAATCCAGGTTCTGTTTACAGCATCATGATGGTCGCATCCGTGTTTGGCGACATCGCGGTGAACGCACATTGGAAGCGTGTATTCGTCATCGCGATACTGGCGTATCACCCGGCGTGATGGTATGGGGTGTCATTGGTTATCGTCTTGTTCGCATTGACGTCACTTTGAACAGTGGACGTTACATTTCAGATGTGTTATGGGCCTTGGCTCTACCTCTTTCCTCGTATCAGCACGTTGTAGGTGTCGCCACCGGCGCCAACCTTGTGTGAATGCTCTGAAAACCTAATCATTTACATATCACATCATCTTCTTCCTGTCGGTTATATTTCGCGTCTGTAACACGTCATCTTCGTGGTGTAGCAATTTCAATATCCAGTAGTCTACATTTATTAAACGTATATCGATCAAGGCAGTTAAAACACTAGGTTTCCTCCACGTTGATTAGAAGGACTGAGCCGTCCGGAGTGGCTGTGCGGTTCTAGGCGCTACAGTCTGGAACCGCGCGACCGCTACGGTGCAGGTTCAAATCCTGCCTCGAACATGGATGTGTGTGATGTCATTAGATTAGTTAGGTTTATGTAGTTCAGAGTTTTGGGGGATGATGACCTCAGATGTTAAGTCCCATAGTGCTCAGAGCCATTTATTTTTAGAAGGACTGACACAATACGAGTCTCAAATATAGAGTAATGGAAGTGTGTGTCACATCAAATCACAAAAGCAATGCTTTGATTTAATACAATTATGAAAGAAAGTTATTCAAAAGGTTAACACGTGCGTGAGTAACTAGTGTTCTTGACATTTGCTTGAAGAAAATCACTGAAAACGTTACTGGTCAAAATAAGTTATCGAGCTTAGCAAAGGACTTAGCAAGAACAGAGAAGTACGTATATAAGTAAACTCTGCTTGCGAGTAAGCCACTCAGATGACCAAACCCTAGCCCAAACTTTCGGGTCGTCTCACAAAAAGGTCGCTGCCAGAACACAGGCTCCGCCTCTCTAAAACATAAATACCAACAGATCACATACCTGAGCATTTACAGCCAATGCGGCACCCACCCCGAAAAAAATGGTTCAAATGGCTCTGAGCACTATGGGACTTAACGTCTGAGGTCATCAGTCCCCTAGAACTTAGAACTACTTAAACCTAAGTAACCTAAGGACATCACACACATCCATTCCCGAGGCAGGATTCGAACCTGAGACCGTAGTGGTCGCGCGGTTCCAGACTGAAGCGCCTAGAACCGCTCGGCCAACGCAGCCGACGTACCCGCCCCGGGGTCCAATTAGCCTTAACCGACAACACGTTATGAAATTCCAATGGCCAGCTACTTTTCTTAAGCTCCAGACGGGAATAAAACAATTAGTTCCGACCTGATTAAATATGTCGAAGATATTTATAACGATAAGGCTTCGACTCTAAACATTACGGGACACGTAACACTCGCACATGATAAAGGCAAAACGGAATTTAAAGATCGGCGCCACATGCACCCAAAATGTGAGATCACGCCATTACTAATTTACCTAAGCCTCGGGAGGGAACAGTTTGTTTCGCAATTTCATCAGCCGAGAATGGCACTGCAGGCCAGAAACTTATTAATTCTTGTCAGTGTTTACAGTCTTAAGTGGCGACGCAGGAAGGCAACACAAGAAAATGTTTCACTCATAGGCTTCTAGCATCTGTTAACTACTTTGTGTACATCAAAGTAAGGCGGCAGGCATGACAACCAAACAGTTACAAAACTTGGGCCCCGGCGTGGACGAACAGAACTCGAGTGCAACGGGCAAGCAAGAAGAAATCGTGTATACCATATCATAATAGTCAGCAGGGTCTGACAAAACTGGAGATACACAGGGAACACCTCATGAGATCAAACAGTCCGTCAAAATACACAATCCGCGTATCAGCGGTTCCCTTTTTAAAAAAGGGAACCCTAAAACTAACACTCTGCAAATACGTACATCAGTATCAGTTCGTTAGGAAGGCTGAGCGGTGACTGCAATTCGACCTTTGATATTGTTACTCTGAAACTCTGGATAACACGGAATCAACAGTTCCAAAATTAAACGGAAGATGGCCGTGTTGACGGTGCCGCAAGCGATCACTTGCGAAGGAATACATACACTCGCACAACGATACCGTGTCAGACGGCTTAACGCAGAACATGAATACCCGGCGTAATGCACGAAGGTGGCGGTGGAGACGAAGAAGCCCGCAGATGCCAAACGTGTTACCACTTATTATTTGAAAAACAAAATGATCAAAATCGAGCCACTAGGTAATACCTCACAGTTTCTACACAAAGTGAATGATTTTATACGATATTACAGTTTTATGTAGTCATCGAGATGCTGTAATGTCGGCGTAGGCAATAGCGGACCAACAACTCCAACTTTGGCTAGCGCACTTGCTCTACTCAGAGCAGATTCTGGGGCCGTATCTTGATGTAATAGGTGTTTCCTTCATCTGCCCATACTTACCACGGAACAGTGCCTCCCAATATGTCTATATTAAGTAGTGTGACACAAACACACCCACACAGTTCGCGCTGCTTGCGGGTCCAACCACTTCAATCACACAGTCACGTTCCACTGACCAGAGAGTATAGTCTCTACCTAGGTGTTACTCTTTTATCGTTGGCGATTACCCAGTATCATTACAAGGTTTCACATAATTATTTCTACATCACGTATCACGACATTTGACGTATTTAAATTACAAATAAATAGAAAATTTCTACAATTTCATATAATACCGATTACACAGTACTGGTGAAAAAATTACACTACTGGCTATTAAAATTGCTACAGCATGAAGATGACGTGCTACAGACGCGAAATTTAACCGACAGGAAGAAGATGATGTGATATGCAAATGATTAGCTTTTCAGAGCATTCACACAAGGTTGGCGCCGGTGTCGACACCTACAACGTGCTCACATGAGGAAAGTTTCCAACTGATTTCTCATACACGAACAGCAGTTGACCGCCGTTCCCTGGTGAAACGTTGTTGTGATGCCTCGTGTAAGGAGGAGAAATGCGGACCATCACGTTTCCGGCTTTGATAAAGGTCGGATAGTAGCCTAACGCGATTGCGATTTATCGTATCGCGACATTGCTGCTCGCGTTGGTCGAGATCCAATGACTGTTAGCAGAATACGGAATCGGTGGGTTCAGGAGGGTAATACGGAACGCCGTGCTGGATCCCAACGGCCTCGTATCACTAGCAGTCGAGATGACAGGCATCTTATCCGCATGGCTGTAACGGATCGTGCAGCCACGTCTCGATCCCTGAGTCAACAGATGGGGACGTTTGCGAGACAACAACCATGTGCACGAACAGTTCGACGACGTTTGCAGTAGCATGGAGTATCAGCTCGGAGACCATGGCTGTAGTTACCCTTGACTCCGCATGACAGACAGAAGCGCCTGCGATGGTGTACTCGACGACGAACCTGGGTGCACGAATGGAAAAACGTCATTTTTTCGGATGAATCCAGGTTCTGTTTACAGCATCATGATGGTCGCATCCGTGTTTGGCGACATCGCGGTGAACGCACATAGGAATCGTGTATTCGTCATCGCCATACTGGCGTATCACCGGGTGTGATGGTATGGGGTGCCACTGGTTACACGTCTCAGTCACCTCTTGTTCGCATTGACGGCACTTTGAACAGTGGACGTTACATTTCAGATGTGTTACGACCCGTGGCTCTACCCTTCATTCGATGCCAGTGAAACCAAATATTTCAGCAGGTTAATGCACGACCGCATGTTGCATGTCCTGTACGGGCCTTTATGGATACAGAAGATGTTCGACTCCTGCCCTGGCCAGCACATTCTCTAGATCGCTCACCAATTGAAAACGTTTGGTCAATGATGGCCGAGCAACTGGATCGTCAGAATACGCCAGTCACTACTCTTGATGAACTGTGGCATCGTGTTGAAGCTGCACAGGCAGCTGTACCTGTACACGCCATCCAAGCCCTGTTTGACTCGATGCTCAGACATATCAAGGCCGTTATTACGGCCAGAGGTGGTTGTTATGGGCACTCATTTCTCATGATCTACGCACCCAGATCTCGTGAAAGTGTAATCACATGTCAGTTATAGTATAATATATTTGTCCAATGAATACCCGTTTATCATCTGCATTTCTTCTTGGTGTAGCAATTTTAATGGCCAGTAGTGTAGGTGTCACTCTGTATTATATACGTCACAAGAGCACCAGAAGGAGTTTACTTAGTCCTCCGGCCACCAAACTCACCTTATTTAAACTCAATGGAGAAGCTGTGGAACCACCTGGATCGGTCTGTACCCGCGGCAGATCCTCATTCGACCACAGCGCTGGATGGGGCGTGGCTCCGCATCCCTGTGGCTACCTCCCAGAACATAACTGACTGTCTTCCTGCACGTTTCGCAGCAGTCCTCCCTGTAAAAGCTGATTATTCAGGCTTCACACAGGTGATCACATTAATGTCAATGGACATTGTATATAAATTGGAAACAATAACGTGCTATCCTAATACAGATTTTGTTAAAGCACCTTTGCATGTTAATTCTTGGATAGATTCAGAATCTTCAGTGGTGTTCTCGAAGAGTGTCCGCAGAAACGAAGCGGATTATACAGAAAGTATGTAATCATTGAGAACGCTTAATAAGTCATGCAGGATAGCAGGAAACGCAAAGGTTTCACTCTCTGACGTGTCGACGTTTGAGAACGATCTTGCCAAAAGTACCTCACATAGTTCGGAACTCCATGTCACTATGCAACCCAGCAGCCATCTGCGTAACGTGGACGCACGTACTGCGCCTGACACATGGTCGGCAGACATTTTACGAGCGAAAGCTGAATACTTTTATCTGACATAGAGCTGGCGTTCATTTTAGTGATATATGATTTTTGTTATGGTGGTACCTGTGGTGCAACGACGCGAGACAATTGTCAATTTAATCTGTGAGGAATAGAACTGCCGATTTTTAAAGTGTCTGTTTCTATGGATTAGGTCGAAAAGCAGGCACAGGCACTCATAAAGTTCTTTGTTTCCGATTGTTGATAACCGACGGAAATTCGTCCAATGACGATGTAGCTATAAATCATGGAAGCGATTTACGTGTCAAAATTGGGCAATTGGAATTTCTTCTATACGGGGTGAGTCACGAGGTTTTCCCCTGGTTGCTGGAGGTTATTCCTTAGGTTATTTGGAACAAATAATGTAAATACAGTAATGTGATCAGATCCATAATTAAGGGGCTACGACAGAGTTCCGAAACATGCCACGGTATATGGACCGCTACACTTGTGTTCACAGGACACACGATCAGTCTTTGGTAGACAAATGCAGCGAGTGGTACGTTTGCATAACAACAACGTGATTGATACTGTAGTCACTGTTTACTGCTATTGTCTCCAGTGTGCAGTACACTTTGCGATGCCGTACAAGTTTTCATCGCGGAGTATGGGGAGATGCTGTACATTTTGGACTCCTGTGATGGTAAAGCGTAAGCTGCCGTTGCCGAATACCATCGTCGGTATCGTAAATGTAGGATTCCGAGTGCCAAAACATTTAGTGGAACATATCGAACATTGCTAGAAATGGGAACTCTTCCAAGTATTCGTATTCACTCCGAAAGCAATCGTGATGTTCAAGAAGAGGAAAACATTCTTAATTCATTAGAGCGCAGACCTCGTCCAAGTACAAGACACTTAGCTACCCGACTGAATGTTGCGCAAGCTAAGGTATGTAGGATTCTTCATGAGACTGGACTGCATCCTTTTCATGTGCAGAAACTTCACCATTTAGAGCCACATGATTGTGCCAACCGTTTGCACTTTTGTAACTGGTTAATTGGTAATCGGCAGCTTTAACGCTTCATAATGTTCAGTGACGAGGCAACCTTTACAAGAGATGGCATCAACAACATGGATATCAGCCGGTCCCGCATCTCGTGGTCGTGCGGTACTGTTCTCGCTTCCCACGCCCGGGTTCCCGGGTTCAATTCCCGGCGGAGTCAGGGATTTTCTCTGCCTCGTGATGGCTGGGTGTTGTGTGATGTCCTTAGGTTAGTTAGGTTTAAGTAGTACTAAGTTCTAGGGGACTGATGACCATAGATGTTAAGTCCCATAGTGCTCAGAGCCATTTGAACCATTTGAACAATGTCAGCCGGCCACTGTGGCCGAACGGTTCTAGACGCTTCAGTCCGGAACCGCGCTGCTGCTATTGTCGCAGGTTCGAATCCTGCCTCGGGCGTGGATGTGTGTGATGTCCTTAGGTCAGTTAAGTTTAAGTAGTTCCAAGTCTAGGGGACTGATGGCCTCAGATGTTAGGGCCCATAGTGCTTAGAGCCATTTGAACCATGCATGTCGGCAGACGAAAATCCCCATGTCACGGTAGTATCTCAATTTCAATGCAGCTTCAGTGTCAGTGTCTGGTATGGTGTTGTGTGTGGCAAGTTACTGGAGCCGTTATATGGTCAAATGTACGGTAACTTTTTGCGAGAAGACTTACCGTAGCTTCTTGAAGATGTTCCTCTGGAAACAAGACGCCACATGTACGTCCAACATGACGGGGCACCTGCACACTTCCACCATGTGGTAACAGCTTATCTTAATCAGCAACTCCCGCATCAATGGATAGGTCACGGGGGCCATATCAACTGGTCTGCCAATTCCCCAGATTTAACACTGCTACATTACTGCATCAGGGGGGGGATGAAAGACATCGCGTACGAAGTTAAGGTGGAAACACGACATAGATGTATACAACGCATTTTCGATGCCGCAATGTCAGTAAGAAACGATCATGTGAAATTACGAAATGCTACTCGCGCGGTTCACTCCCGTGCGAATCTTTGCCTTCAAATGCAGGGAGGAAATTTTGAACACTTGTTTTAAATCCACTCTGAATGCAAGAGACTGCTACAAAATTGTTTAAATTAATTATTACATGCATTTTTGACAGTGAAATTTTACAATAAAAGTTTTTTGTGCCATTTTCCTGAGTTTTTCAATTACTGTTGCTGCTTAATTATGGATCTGATCCCTTTACTTTATTTACGTTTTTTGTTCCAAATAACGTAAGGAATACGCTCCAGAAACCGGGGGAAAACCTCGTGACTCACCCTTTTTAGTCGCCTACGCACTGAGCCAATGCAGAGCTACTTGATTCAAGTGGAAACTCATGTTCTTTGCAACCCCTGTCGCGACAACTGATTTTTTCCACTATGTCCGTAAGAAACTCCACACCAGATAGATGGTGTCGCATCAGTACTGCTAGCCTTTGAGTGAAATATGTGACTCACTGCAATACATTCTGCTGCTCTTTTAGTTTATTGTTTCACTGATATTCTGTCGAGGCCATCAGCTAAACATAAAATGGGAAGGAGAAGCAGAGTAAGAAACTGCGTCGTAAGTCAAATGTCTGTGGGAACTTTGGCACGAAGTGAATAACCAACAATAAGAAAGTAGCAAAATAAGCGGCAGCAAACGAAGTTACATACAGTGCGGGGACAAAAGCCACGGGCTACCGCCTAACATCGTATCCAAGCTTCCTCTTCCCCGGCTTACTGCAACAACTAGACGTGACATGGACTCAACAACTCGTTGAAAGTCCCCTACAGAAATACAGAGCCATGCTGCCTCTATGGCCGTCCACAATTGTGAAAGTGTTGCCGGTACAGGACTTTCTGCACGGAATGACCTCTCGATTATATTTCATAAATGTCCGATGGAATTCATGTCCAGCCATCCAGTTGGCCAAATCATTCGCCCCAACTGTCCAGAATGTTCTTCAGACCAATAGTCAATGGTAGGTTTAGATGGACCGTAGGAGCCAGTGCATTCCACGTAAAAACATCCCACATCATTATGGAGCCACTACCATCTTCCACACTGCCTTGTTGACAACCTGGGACCATGGCTTTGTGAGGTCAGCGCCACACTGAAACCCTGCCATCAGCTCTTGCCAGCTGAAATGTGGACTCCTCTGACGTAACAATGATTTTCCAGTCGTATAGGGTCCAATCGAAATGTTCACGAGTCGTGAGGCGATGTCGTACTCGTAGCAAAGCCACTCGCGTCGATCTCTGCTGCCATGGCCCATTAACGCCAAATTTCGCCGCGCCGCGCCGCACAGTCCTACGTTCATCGTACGTCCTACACTGATTTCTGGGATTATTTCAGGTTGTATTGCTTGTCTGTTCGGACTGACAATTCTACCCAGACGCTGCTGCTCTTGGTCGTTAAGTGAAGGCCACCGGCCACTGCCCCGTCCGTGGTGAGCGGTAATGCCTGAAATGTGGAATTCTCAGCACACTCTTGACGCTGTGTAACTCGGAATACTGATTTCCCCAACGATTCCCGAATTCGAATGTCCAATCCGTCTGTCTTCAGCTACTATTCATTGTTCAAAGTCTGTTAATTCCCGTCGTGCGGCCTTAATCATGTCGGACAGCTTTTCACATAAAGCACCTGGGTATTATTGGCAGCTCCGCCAATGCACAATATTGTGGGGGCGATACTAACGCCATCTGTATATGTGCATATCGCTACCCCATGACTTTTGTCACCTCAGTGTACATTTCTATTACTGCTTTTAGCCCTCCCGGTTAGCCGTGCGGTCTAACACACAGCTTTCCGGATTGGGGAGGAGCGCCTGGTCCCCGGCACGAATCCGCCCGGCCGACTTGTGTCGAGGTCCTGTGAGCCGGCCAGTCTGCGGATGGGTTTTAGGCGGTTTTCCATCTGCCTCAGAGAATGCGGGCTGGTTCCTCTTATTCCGCCTCAGCTACACTATGTCGGCGATTGCTGCTCAAACAAGTTCTCCACGTACGCGCACACCACCATTACACTACCACGCAAACATAGAGGTTACACTCGTCTGGTGTGAGACAGTTCCTGAAGGGGGAGGGGGGGAGCGAAACGCACAGTAACGTTGAAAGAGTGGTTCGGTTCGGTGTGGAGCGGCGGAGGGGTGAAGTGGACTGTGGTAATCGTCGTGGGTTGCGGACCACTGCGGCTGCAGCGGGGATTGAGCCTCTCTGTCGTTTCTAAGCCCCTGGTTAATATACAATATAATACAACACAATTACTGCTTTTGATTACGTTTTACTTAAAAAATGGCAGGAAAAATCTTCTTCTATTTTGAGACTGAAAATACATAGACCTACGAGACTTATTAACTATACTTCGTGGCTGTGGGTCACGAAACGAGATAGAGGAGTCGTTTATTAAAACCTACGGTGACCTCTTTCCCTGGCAGAACAAGTTTATTCTGAAACGGGAAACCACTGTCCAGCAGAAGAATTTTCATGCTCGCCTTTTGAATGACCTGTGAGTGAAAGAAAAAGTGCTACGACTGAATTTTCGACAGGGGGAAATAAACAATTTTATGACAGCATTCTGACTGCCTAACATTTTCTGTAATAACAGACCACAATGCACAGCACGACATACAACATACGAACGCTATTCGGAAAGTAAGGTCCGATGGGTCACGAAGTGGAAACCACAGTTAAAATCAAAAAACGTTTTATTTCCAACAGTTTGTTTCACCTTGCTGCTACTTCTCTACATAGACGCCACTCCGACTTCCATATCAGTCGTAGCGTTGTAGCAACTTTCCAGTATTCTCGTCAAAGAAGGCAGTCAACAGTGCTTTTCGCCACTTCTCTGCCCTGCTCAGCAGTTCGTCGTCTGTGCGAAAATGTCGTATGCATAACCAGCGGTTCATTTGTGAAGATGTTAGCGTCAGAAGGAACCACTTCCCACCGAAAACGCTGGAGGGGCGTCCTCATTGCCCATGCCGTGAGCCGCCGATCTGTCACGAAGGAGGAAATGCATGACAGGTACGTCATGTGGGGTTGCATGGAATCAGGCGAAATCTCGCAGCAGGCACCCACACTTGGCGGGACACACTATACCTTTTTCTTGCCATCTTTGCGTGCTCAGTGTGTGCTCAGAACTGAAAAGAGCGACGTGGTGCGACCGACAGGCACTCTAGGGACACTGCCCAAAACGTCTGTGCAAAGCTTCATCGGAATTTAGCTCTCGTCTCCATTCCACAACCTATCGCACCTTACTTTTCAAATAGCCCTCATATATATTTTCTGAGTTCAAAAATTGTAAAAAAGTTCTCTCTGAACTGTTTTTCTCAAATGTGTTTCTATACACGTAGATATACGTCGTATTCAACATTTTTATAAAAGAATAAATAAAAAACTGTTTTAGCTCTTAGAGCCACATAATTTTCTCACTCTTGTGGAAAAAAAACTATTTTTGACCTTACAACAATTAGCTTTTGAATTCTACCACTTGCAGTGTGCAAACCCTTCCTCATCATTTTCTTTTTTCGCTAATAACAATAGTCCACTTGTTGTTAAAATGTTTGTTTACGCGTTTCAGGCATACTCCATCATCAGAACATAATAAAAGTATTGCACACTAATACAAACTTAGCATTGAGTGTTAGTTCGTACGCATGTGACACAACACCATGTACCAGGTCCTTAACTTCTGATATGAGCTATATAAAAAAAAAGGATATATTCAACGACAAGTGAACTGTTGTCATTAGCGACGAAATGAGGCAATTAAACAAAGGTGTGCTTATTGTTCACTCCTGCTCGACTTAATCCCTCAAGTTTGTATAAAGTCCATTTCTTCACATCCAACTGTTAGAAAGAAAGTGCTTGAGTTAGAAAGCGGCCTTACTTCCATTAAAGATGCTCCACTTGAAAGACGGCCTAAGACTGCAGTCACAGATGAAAACATCTCGAAAATGCACAATATGGTACACACGCTTGAAACAGCTGCCGTATAGTCATATCAGAAAAAAGTATGCTGTATAAACTATGATGAAGTACAGAAAAAATTCGGGTTTGTATTTTTCGTTGTACTCAATGCTGGATATGACTACTTGCAAGGAAATTACATGAAGTTTCTTCTAGGAGCAGGAACCATTTCGTTAAAAAATTTACCCTTGCCTTGAAAGTTCCTGGTAGATTGAAACTGTGTGCCGGACCGACAGTCGAACTGGGGACCTTTGCCTTTCGCGGGCAAGTGCTCTGCCATCTGAGCTACCTGAGCACGACTCACGCCCCTTGCTTACAGCTTTACTTCCGCTAGCACCTCGTCTCCTACTTTCCGAACTTCACAGAAGCTTTCCTGCGAACCTACCATAACTAGCACTCCTGGAAGAAATGGCTAAGTCACAGCCTGGGGGATGTTCCCAGAATGAGAAGTTCTCATTCTACACTTACCTTGACCAATTGGAAGTGTCCTTCGTTGTAGTTTTACCTATGATCGCTGACTTTGGCTTATAGTTTCTTTGATCAACTATTGTGTGATAGCCCACGTAGTCTTGCTGTGCCTGAGCAACGGTTCTTACCGCTCTTACAGGTATTCATGTTGTGAACGTCATTTTCTGCTTCGTTAACACTATATTATGTCGGCAAGTATCAATTTTCTTAAGTTTTCATGTCAGCAATGACGTCTCCGTTCCTAGTTAAATAGTATGTATGCCATGTGAAGTTGGTGCACTAGATATTTTTCGTAAGCATAGTTAACTTTTTCCGACGAATAATTCTCATGAAAATTTAGTGTTTTGAGATTCGCAGTTTTCAGTTTACTTTAATTTTTGTGCTGGTTCTGTGATGATCGTTCATAATCGAAACGGCAAGCGATAAATGTATTGTAATTTATGTTTATAGACTGGAGCGGTGAGTAAAAATTTGTACTGAGGCCGGGAATCGAACCTAAGTCTCCTGTTCACTAGCCACTTTGGCGCAGCCGTTCGCACACCCGCACGGATTACTCTGCCACGAACAGAATTGCCGAGGCTCTCCATGTTCTGGAATAGAACCCCAGCGTCGAACGTAAATGGGGGATCCAGAATGAAATCCAGATGCAGGTATTTATGCAAATGAAACTGGCACAATTTCAGACACTTTACTGGTCTCACACAGGTATGATTTTATGATGTAGACTGAAGCGGCGAGTGAAAATTTGTACCAAGGCCGTAAGTTGAACCCGGGTCTCTTATTTACTAGGCTTGCTTAGTGAGTAATGCACCTGCCCAGTAAGCTGGAGACCCAGGTTCAACTTCCGACCTTGGTACAAATTTTCACTCGCCGCTTCAGTCTATAAAAATAAATTACAATACATTTATCGCTTGCCTGTGTGAGACCAGTAAAGCGTCTGAAATTGTCATCTCAAATGTATTGTGAGGTGTGTAGCATGCATATCTCCAAGGATATCGATGTTATTGACTGCTGCCTTAAAAATTTTTTTTGGTTCGCTCGTCAAAACATACGGAGTATGTCCCGTCAGTCTAGAACCATGAAATTTTTCAAGGAGAAATGTCTTACAATACAACCAAGTGAAAAAAACCCGCAAATTGTCAGTTTGTGTCTTGAAAGAAAACTGTTTCTCTCATGATTTGTCATCAGACTGACTGTCAGTTTGTCCGTCTGTTAAATCCGCTTTTTCTCAGGAACTGGTAAAGTTGATGTTTATGTCACGTACTGAGGTCTAGAGTCGTTTGGCAGTGTAAAAATGTCAAGCTTCTAAGTCAGTGCAATAAAAATTTACGACCACTAATGTTACATATTTTGATATATGCGAACTCACTCATTAAAACATGTAGAGTACTCCCACCGACGTAGAGTCAAAAAAAAAGGCAAGATGAAAGATTTCACGGTAGAAGTAAAAGGAAGGAAAACATAAGAAATTCGTAATTATATCACACAAAATATTTCTTTTGTGATTTGTTTTCTGACGTCAAACTTGAAATTAAAACAGCCTCAAAAGTCTAGGAATCCCTGAGGCCGATATCTTCCCAGTATTAGTATCGACAACAGCCAAAACCTCGATTCAAGGAATGGATGATCTGTCCATATACATGATTAAGTTTGTATATAGATAATAAAGTTTTTACATAGATAAATACGTTTGTATGGAATGCTCAGTGAGCGAGTCATACTCGCATCTGGCCGCTTTTTCTGTATGTCTTGTAATTTTTGAGTAGGCTTCTTCTGAACAACAGGAGGTAATAGGGGTACAGGAAATTAACATCGTTTCTGCGCACGTGAATAATCGTTTTCATTTATCAGCTCACTGTGTACTTCAAAGTCATTCCAAAGACTTTTTAAGGTTAAAATGACTTGTTTGCTGGCAAATAATAAAATCTCAAAACATTTTTTTTTTTTTTTGCAAATTGTGGTGAAATGGCCAGCCAAATACCAAAAGAGGTAAACATTCGACACTTCATGCTTTTTGAGTTTCGCAAGGGTATTGTGTTATATTGTATGTTAACCGGGCACCTAGAAACGACGGAGAGGCTCCGTCCCCGCCACAGCCGCAGTGGTCCACAACCCACGACGACTACCGCAGTCCACTTCACCCCTCTGCCGTCCCAAACCGAACCACTCTTTCAGGGTAACTGTGCGGTTGGGCCCTCGGTGCCCCCCCCCCCTCCCCCCCCTCCCCCCCCCCCCCTCCGTGGAATGTCTCACACCAGACGAGTGAAACCTCTATGTTTGCGTGGTAGAGTAATGGTGGTGTACGCGTACGTGGAGAACATGTTTGAGCAGCAATCGCCGACATAGTGTAGCTAAGGCGGAATAAGAGGAACCAGCCCGCATTCGCCGAAGCAGATGGAAAACCGCCTAAAATCCATCCACAGACTGGCCGGCTCACCGGACCTCGACACAAGTTCGCCGGGCGAATTCGTGCCGGGGACCAGGTGCTCCTTCCCAATCCGGAAAACCGTGCGTTAGACCGAACAGGCTAACCGTGCGGGCTTCTCAAGGGTAGTAAGGCGACAGTTGCTACTAAAGACATTTGCGATGTTCATCCAAGAACATTAGAAACTCGTAAATGCCAAAGGTAGTTTTATGAGCTAAAATCCGTTAATTTTGATCTTTCCGACTCGTATTGATGAGGAAAATCAATAACTTTAGAGAAAGACTTCCTTAGGGCGGAAGTGGAAGCATATCCGTGTCATAGAATCGATGAACTGTCAGGCACTCTCGATTAACCTCGGTCGACCATCCAAGAACATTTGCAGCAGATTGGTAAAGTTAGCAGAGCAGGGGTTTGGATGCCTCATAATCTGTACGAGAAAAGCAAAGCACTTGTTGACTCCTTGGTCAGTGAAGATGAAAAATGGATCCTTTATGATAATGACAATGGCCCTCTCCGAAGGAGTCGCCACGAATTACAGCTAAGACAGGTTTACACTCCAGAAAGGCGATCTTGTTTGTTTGGTGTAGTATTCGCGGAGTCGTTCATTTTGGAGCGCTGCAACCTGGACAAGCTGTGAATGCAGACCTTTTTCGTGAGCCATTGGATCGAGCAAATCAATTGAAAAGTGCCCAGCGACATTCAACAGAAAAGGAGTTACTGTGCAACGGACAATGCAAGACCGCACTGCACAAGACGAACCCTGTAAAAAAAGTGATAAATTGTGGTGGGAGGTATTGCCTCACCTACCATACTTGGCCGATATTGGGCCATCGGATTTCCATTTATTCCCTTCACAAACATTTTCTAAGTAGCAAAAACTCGAACATCTCGATGATTTCCAACATGCTATCTACACATACTGCGCACAAAAACAAGCAGAATTTTTTTTATCAATTCAGCGTTTAAAATTTGCTCACTCTATAGCAAAACGGGGGTGATAAAATAAAAACTTGATAATGTTTAATGTAAAAAAACTACATTCGTTTCCGGTCCCCCTAATTCTTATGAATAACCCTGTATTGCAGTTCAATTACAGCACCACGAGCATAAATCAGAAATAAAATATCCCTCTCAAAGCCAAGTCGATCCTCTTGAGGTTACAGACTCGCACGTCGCATTCATCTAATGGGCAGCAACGAGGATTGTCTGTGATTTGGGTCGGTAGGACATCGGTCGGCTGAGCAGTTGTTGGTTGGTTGTTTTTGGGGAAGGACACCACACAGCGAGGTCATCGGTCTCATTGTATTAGGGAAGGACGGGGAAGGAAGTCGGCCGTGCCCTTTGAAAGGAACCATCCCGGCATTTGCCTGGAGCGATTTAGGGAAATCACGGAAAACCTAAATCAGGATGGCCGGACGCGGGATTGAACCGTCGTCCTCCCGAATGCGAGTCCAGTGTCTAACCATTGCGCCACCTCGCTCGCTGGTCGGCTGAGTAGTTCGTTGAGGCGTGAAACATAAAAAACTACAAAATGAGAGAACCGTTCTTCAGCTATGAAAATTAATAACCATACAAATAAACAGTGTTCACTGTCGTTACATTCTGTACCTTCATCTGGCCTCCACTGTGAATTCCTCAGGAATAAACTACTTTGTTTCGGAGCACGCAAATACACAGGGCAGCTCATACCATATCCAGCCAATTCGACGTACAAATAGACAATCTTTAGATCGACGAACGATGCTCATCTGAAGACTGGAAAGTTGAACAAGTTACACTAATACACATGAAAATGAATAGAAGCAATCCACTGAATTAACACCCATGTCAGCTGATATGACTTTTCAGTACGATTTTGGAACATGAACTGTGCTCGATTATTATGAAATACCTCGAAGAAAACAATCTATTGTCAGAAAGCCGACAGCGATTCAGTAACTATCGTTCATGTGAAACTCAAATAGGTCTTCACTCGAACGAAGTAAAGTGTGCAATCGAGAGTCATACTTTTTACATATTTATAAATTTCGAGGAGGATTTTGACACCGTTTCTCACAAGCGTCTTCTGATCAAAACGCTTGCGACGGGATTCATGATATTCCATCAGCAAAGGTACAGTTTGTAGTAACAGATGAGAAGTCATTTGGGAAAACGGAAGTGATATCTAGGGTTTCCCAAGAACCTCTTATAGGGCCTCTTCTGTTTTGTACTATCGCGAAGAAGGGGAGATAGTGCCACAGACATGATACATGAATTGGAGTGGCAATCATAAAAACAAAGGCGTTTTTCGTTGCAACGGGAACTTCTTACGAAATTTCAATCACCAATTTTCTCCTCCGATTGAGAAAACATTCTGTTGGCACCCACCTACATAGGAATAAATGATAATCACGATAAAATAAATCAGAACTCGCACAGAAAAATTTAAGTGCTGGTTTTTCTCGCGACCTGTTCGAGAGTGGAACGTTAGAGAGACAGCTTGAAGGTGGTTCATTGAACCCTATGCCAGGCACTTTATTGTGAAAACCAGAGTAATCACGAAGATGTAGATGTAATCTGTATAAACCATTTAGGAGGAAATCCGAGCAACCTTCTTAGATTGTTTGAAGATAATAATGTAGTAGGGGAGTAATCAGAAGATTAAAAAGAATCGTAAAATTACTTAGACAAGATACCTGCATGGTATGAAAAGTGACGATTGACCTTAAATAAGAGACTTTGAGGTCCTCATAATCAGTTTAAAAAAATTACATTAAATTTAGGTTACAAGAAAAGTCGCATAAATTTGAAGGATTCGTATAAAAACACTCCTGGAAATTGAAATAAGAACACCGTGAATTCTTTGTCCCAGGAAGGGGAAACTTTATTGGCACATTCCTGGGGTCAGATACATCACATGATCACACTGACAGAACCACAGGCACATAGACACAGGCCACAGAGCATGCACAATGTCGGCACTAGTACAGTGTATTTCCAACTTTCGCAGCAATGCAGGCTGCTATTCTCCCATGGAGACGATCGTAGAGATGCTGGATGTAGTCCTGTGGAACGGCTTGCCATGCCATTTCCACCTGGCGCCTCAGTTGGACCAGCGTTCGTGCTGGACGTGCAGACCGCGTGAGACGACGCTTCATCCAGTCCCAAACATGCTCAATGGGGGACAGATCCGGAGATCTTGCTGGCCAGGGTAGTTGACTTACACCTTCTAGAGCACGTTGGGTGGCACGGGATACATGCGGACGTGCATTGTCCTGTTGGAACAGCAAGTTCCCTTGCCGGTCTAGGAATGGTAGAACGATGGGTTCGATGACGGTTTGGATGTACCGTGCACTATTCAGTGTCCCCTCGACGATCACCAGAGGTGTACGGCCAGTGTAGGAGATCGCTCCCCACACCATGATGCCGGGTGTTGGCCCTGTGTGCCTCGGTCGTATGCAGTCATGATTGTGGCGCTCACCTGCACGGCGTCAAACACGCATACGACCATCATTGGCACCAAGGCAGAAGCGATTCTCATCGCTGAAGACGACACGTCTCCATTCGTCTCTCCATTCATGCCTGTCGCGACACCACTGGAGGCGGGCTGCACGATGTTGGGGCGTGAGCGGAAGACGGCCTAACGGTGTGCGGGACCGTAGCCCAGCTTCATGGAGACGGTTGCGAATGGTCCTCGCCGATACCCCAGGAGCAACAGTGTCCCTAATTTTCTGGGAAGTTGCGGTGCGGTTCCCTACGGCACTGCGTAGGATCCTACGGTCTTGGCGTGCATCCGTGCGTCGCTGCGGTCCGGTCCCAGGTCGACGGGCACGTGCACCTTCCGCCGACCACTGGCGACAACATCGATGTACTGCGGAGACCTCACGCCCGACGTGTTGAGCAATTCGGCGGTACGTCCACCCGGCCTCCCGCATGCCCACTATACGCCCTCGCTCAAAGTCCGTCAACTGCACATACGGTTCACGTCCACGCTGTCGCGGCATGCTACCAGTGTTAAAGACTGCGATGGAGCTCCGTATGCCACGGCAAACTGGCTGACACTGACGGCGGCGGTGCACAAATGCTGTGCAGCTAGCGCCATTCGACGGCCAACACCGCGGTTCCTGGTGTGTCCGCTGTGCCGTGCGTGTGATCATTGCTTGTACAGCCCTCTCGCAGTGTCCGGAGCAAGTATGGTGGGTCTGACACACCGGTGTCAATGTGTTCTTTTTTCCGTTTCCAGGAGTGTATTAAGGGATTAATTACGAACAATTTAAGATAGGAGCACTACAATGAAAATGTTGTGAGGAAGGCGAACCGAAGACTGCGTTTTATTGGCAGTAGATCTAATGAAGAAGCTGCCTGCAGTATGCTTGTCCGTCCTGTTCTGCAGTACTGCTACGCGGTATGGGATCCTTAAAAGATGTGACTGAAATTCCCCATGTTGAGAAATGAGAATCGCAGATCTGTTTCACATCTTAAAAAAAAAAAAAAAGAGTTCTGTAGCCAAGATCGCAAAAATACATATTTATTATGGACAAATGGACAACCGTTTTCGACAGACTTTGCTATCATCTTCTGGACTTCAAAAATATTTGTTACAATACGTGTTCATGAGAGTTGGAACCTCGTGCCAAGCTGTCATATTAGGGGTTAAAATTCAGCACATTATGCAAAGGTTTGTCAGAAATAGAATATTTACAATCAAAAAGCACCTTGTGAATATGGCGATGTCCGTACATGTTGTATTGAAAGATGATTGTTTAGTCTTTAAAAAAAACACAATATACTGGCAATATACCATCCCGTTGTACCCTATACGCAGTCTAAGGTGGTTTGTCAGTGAACATGTCAAGTTAACGTAAACAGACATGATGTTGTGCATTTTACTATATATTGTGTTTTTTTAATATTTAGCAATCATCTCTGAGCACTACATGTACGAACATGGCCATGTGCACACGGTGGTTTTCGGTTCATCTAGATTGAAGCTACCTCAAAATAATCAAAATAGAATAATCAATAATGAGAGCGACGGGCGATGTGTGCCGCAGACGTCCATTTCTGACAATCCTCTGCACCAATGTGCTACATTATATCCAAGAATGTGACTGCTTAGCATGAGGTTCCAACTCACAATTAACAGGTATAGTAACAAATATCTTTGAAGACCAAAAGATGACAGAAAATCCTGTCGAAACCGGTTGTCGAAAACGAATTTGCATTTATGAGGTTTTGGCTGTAGAACCTTTTTTACTTAGCAGATATGATTGACAGAGGACACTGAAAATGTTCAAAGAAGGAAGATCACTATTTGTAATAGAGAAGTAGGGGAGATAGTATCGCAGTTTGCGCCAATGCTTGCTAGCCTTCAAACTATATCATCTCCATATCTCGTTTCGCGATGGGATCAGTTCAGTGTAACAGAGAGGTGGTAATCACACAGTTCCACATCAGGACTGTGGGATGGCTGCTTCAAAGTTGTCCACCGAGTTTACTGGTCTCGGAAAACACCGAGCTAAAACCTTTTTCACCTTTGATTGTCTCAATATTATACACGCATCCGCTTCTCCTCTTACCAGTCGGACTGACAGTTCGGTCACTGTTTTAGCCTAAATGTGAATAAGATTCACACTGTCAGGGTTCCATCAGCCGCTGTGAGGGATATCCTTAGTATCGGCGCGCCCACTTTCACCACACAGTCTGCTTGTCCGACGACTAACTGTACTGCGATCAACAGCGACTTCCCTATTTTTATTTATTTATTTATGTTGAGTCATCAGTCTTCTGACTTGCCTGATGCGGCCCGCTACGAACTGCTCTCCTCCACAACTTGTTCATCTCTGAGTAGCACTTCCAACCAACGTCCTCAATTATTTGCTGGATGTATTCAAATATCTGTCTTCCCCTACAGTTTTCAGTCTCTACTGCTCCCTCTAGTACCATGAAAATTATACCCTGATGCCTTAGCACATGTCCTACTATACTGTCCCTTCTTCTTGACAACGTTTTCAACGTGTTCGTTTCTCCTTGCCAGTGTTTTCCAATGTTACTTTCTTCACCGATTCTACGAGGAACCTTCTCATTCCTTATCATGTCAGTCCACATGATCTTCTACTTTCTGCTATATCACCACATTTCAAACGCTTCGATTCTTTCTGATCGGGTTTTCCAACTCTCGGTGATTCATAACCATGCAATGGTGTCTTCCAATCGCACATTCTTAGAAACTTCTTCCTCAAACCAAGGTACATGTTTAATACTATTAAATTCTTTTAGATCGACCTCTTTGCCAATGCTCTTCTGCTTTTTATATCTTTCTTGCTTCGTCCGTCGTAGGCTATTTAGCTTATAAGGTAGTTAAATTCCGATCACTAATTTTGCCGTTAAGTTTCTCGATACTCTCATCTCTGCTGCTTTGATTACTTTGTTCTTTTTCTGGTTTACTCTCAGTCCATATTCAGTACTGATTAGATTGTTGATTCTATTCAACAGATCCTGTAATTCTGCTTCACTTTCACAGGGGGTAGCGACGATATCTTATCGATATCCTTTCATCCTGAGTTTTCATCCCACCATATTTTCGTCATTACTTCTTCTATGTATAGACTCATCGCATCCTGTCTTCCATCCTTTTTAATCTCGTTCCTGGCCATCCAATGTTATTTTTCTTTTTGGCTCTTGTATACTTGTTTCCTATAGCTTACTCTTATTTTTTTCAGAATTTCTAACATCTCGCACCATTATATGGTGTCGAACGCTTTTTCTTCAGTCTTCCTTCTACCATCAATCGCAACATCAGAACTGCCTCTCTGTTGCCTTTACCTTTCCTACACCCGAAGAGATCTATCAGATCCTCATTTTTTTTAAAAAAAAATTGTATGTTAATCAGCTTCTTGGATGCCTGATGTGTTAAGCTGATTTTGCGATAGTTTTCCCAATTGTCGGCTCTTGCGATCTTCGGAATTTTGTGGATAATGTTTTTTCTGAAAGTCTGATGGTACATCCCTGGTCACATATACTCTACACAACTTGAATAGTTGTTTGGTTGCCACGTCCTCCAATGATTTCAGGAATTCCAATGGAATATTATCTATCCCTTTCGCTTTATTTGATCTCAAGTCTTCCAGAGCTCTTTTGAATACTGATTTTAATAATGGATCCCCTAACTCTTCCATATCGACTCCAATTACTTCTTCAGGCACGTCATTAGACAATTCCTCTTCCACATAGAGGTCTTCAGAGTAACCTCATTACCTATACGCTCTCTCCTCAGTGTTTAAAGTCAAATTTCTATTCCATTATTAATGTTAGCACCTTTTCCGTAAATATTACCGAAGGCTATTTTGACTTCTCTGTATGATGACTCAATCCTTGCAACGATCATTTCATTTTCAATTTCTTCTCATTTTTCCTGAGGCCATTATCTTTCGCTTCCCTGTTTTTACTTCATTCCTAAGGATGGTATGTTGCTGTATTCCTGTCTTTCCCTCAGCGCTTCTGTGCTTCTTTTTTCCGTCGATCAATTGAAGTATTTCTTCAGTCTACTCTCATCATTACTAAATAGTGATCAGCGCCTATATTTACTCTTAAGTATGCATTATCTAGTTTGAAAATCTCCTTCTGATCATGATGTAATGGAGCTGGTAATTTCCCGTGTCTCCGGGTCCTTTACAAGTCTACCTCCTCCTCTTGTGAGTATTCGCTATTACCATCTAAAATTTGTTACAGAGCACAATTTGTGTTTCCCTTGCCTCATCCCTTCGGTGTCAAGCCCATATTCTTCCGTAATCTTTTCTGATACTGCCCACCCTACAACCACGTTCCATTCTCGCCTGCCTATTACACTGAAGAGCCAAAGAAACTGGTACACCCGCCTAATAACGAGTAGAACCCCCACGAACACGCAGAAGTGCAGCAACACGACGTGACATGGACTCGACTAGCGTCTGAAGTAGTGCTGTAGGGAACTGACACCAAGAATCCACCTGGGCTATCCATAGATCAATAAGAGTGCAGGGTGGAGTTCTTTTCTGAATAGCGTGTTGCAAGGAGTCCCAGATATGCCCAATATTGTTCATGCCTGGGGAAATCGGAAGTGTTTAACCTCATAAAAGTGTTCCTGGAGCTACTTCGTAGCAATTCTGGAAGTGTGGGTGTCGCATTGTCCTGCTGGAATTTTTCACCTTCGTCGGAATGTACAATGGACCTGAATGGATGCAGGTGATCCAATGTCGGTGTTGACGGACCAGGCGAGGCGAAAAGCCTTGTGTCATGCACTCGGCTCCGAAAGCCCATACATATGACGTTTCGTTGAATGGTTCGCACGCTGACACTTGTTGATGGCCCAGCACTGAAATCTGTAGGGTTGCTCTTCTGTCACGCTGAACGATTCTCTTCAGTCGTCGTTGGTCCCTTTCTTACAGGGATTTTTCCGGCCGCAGCGATGTTGGAGATATGATGTTTTATCGGATTCCTGATATTCTCGGTTCATTCGTGAAATGGTCGTATTGGAAAACCCCCACCTCATCGCTACCTCGGAGCAGACTATAACACCACGTTGAAACTCACTTAAATCTTGATAACCTGTCATTGTGGCAGCAGTAACTGATCTAAAAACTTCGCCAGACACTTCTACAGGCGTTGCCGATCGCAGCGCCGTATTCTGCCTGTTTTTGAATCAGCGTGCCTATACCAGTTTCTTCGGGACTTCAGCGTAGGTTTTCATCTCTCTTTACGTAGGGAATTACCCGTTTATCATCCTCATACTTTCTTTATCTCTTAATCTTCTGCTTGCGACGTCGTCATGCATACCTGAATTTTGTTGTCGGTGTTTGTTTGCCGTCGAATCTGACGAGAGCAACCCTATCTCTAAACTATTCACAGTAACTCCCTCTCTGCCCCATAACGAATCATTCTCCCTTTATACTGCTGCTGTTGATATTACCCTGTACGCATTTAACAGGTAATCCTTGTCTTCTTTCAGTTTCACTTCACTGACCCCCATTATGTCTAGACTGAGCCTTGGTATTTCCGTTTTCAGATTTTCTAGCTTCCCTACTATGTTCAAATTTGTGACATTTTACTCCCCAACTCTTAGAACGTTATCCTTTCGCTGGATAATCAATCTTTTTGTCGTCTCCCCCTTGGCTGTCCCCTCCTGGAGATCCGAATGAGGGACTATTCCGGCATCTTTAGCCAATGGAGAGATCACATGACACTTTTCAAGTACATTCCGCATGCCGCACGGATACACATTATGTTTCTTTAATGCAGATGTTTCCATTGCCGCCTGCATCCTCATGGAGTTGATCATTGCTACGGCCTTTTAGAGGCAGCTTCCTACCCCAAGGACAAGAGAATGCCCTGAACCTCTGTTCGCCCCTCAGCCCTCTTTGACACGGTCGTTGACAGAATGATGGTGACTTCTTATGCCGGAAGTTTTCGGTCGTTATCGCTGATGATTTTTATTCAAGATGTAAGCAGTGGCTCGATTCGAACCCGGGACCGAGGACGTTTTGATTATCAGTCAAAGACTCTACACATTTACTTTCTTTTGTCAGTGTTTTTTCTTGTCATTTGGTCTGGACGGACGTCATATGACATCCCTTCAAAGTCATCGACGAATATTTCACTCAATTTTGTAATTACAGGTTGCAGTCAGCCTCTGACCGAACACGCTGAGCCGTGCCTTTATAAACAGTGCTCTAGATCAGGTGTCTTATAAAACCCCATATACCTCCTCAATCTCTTCTGTACATTTGTCACTGTCTCGTTCTCATGAGACAGAACTCCACAACAGAACGTTGCTTCAGGTCAACATCAAGTGTAGCAGCCATGTTGACGAAGTGTTGTGCCCTGGACTTGTGGTAACAGGTTGTTTCTGTGATATCCGTGAGTAGCATTGATGTAGAACAAAAATTCGAATTAAAAAAAAAAAATGTTCTGCGTTTCATTTGGGGTGACTGTCGTGCAAAGACTCTATTTGGGAGGGCTCTCCGCAGTTGTGCTCACCACAGCTATAATTACGCACAATAACCGTCTGCTTTGTTGGAGCTTAGCGACCTGTAACCTGCAAAACTGACAAGTGTATCTTTCCCTACACGTTCTCCTCCGACATTTCGCTTCCGCTTGGGTCACATCCGCATGCTTCGACTTAAATAAGGAACCAGGGAGGAGTTTGGTTGGCCAGTAAGTAAGTACCAAACTCGTCTGGTAAAGAGAGACTACCTTGTTGAGACCCTGTAACCTCTAATTAGATTTTTTTACATAAGGTTACACAGTACCTTAATTGGTATTGTCAAGAGAAATAGATGAAATCGCGGAGGTTGTGAATTTTGAATAGTGAACAAATGTTTGTTTTTTCTGATGACAATACTTCGAGGCCCGGACGTGGTTATACGACGACTAACAAAGATTTCGCCACTCCATTGCATCACTATTCCGCGCTGTAATGGTGAGCAGGGCTACCGTTTCGATCAAATTGTTATCTCCATAACACTAGAGTTGAAGGAGCCTTCACGCGAGACATCATTCAGAGTAATCGCCTTTCCAACGTACTCTCTACGAAGTCGCGAAACCCATGGGAAGCGACCACTAACCACAAACATTTAACGAAGCCACGCAGTGCCTTACTGATTAGATGACGGGGGGTTTAGATACTGCTTAGGACCGTACAACAAACAATTCTCCACTTATGTCGCATTTACACACTCAATCGCAGCGGCCATCAATGATTATCTAAACAGCACTGAGAATATCGCGCAGCAGTATAGCTAGCGTAGCTCTACTTACCGGTACAGTCGAGAGCGATGACAAAGTGGAGCAGCTAAAGCTTTGTTCACCATTGTCTAATTACGACTAAGCCTGGAAGTATTGTCATCGTAAAAATCAAGCATTTGTTCACCATCCAAAATTCACATCCTAGGTGATTTTACCTATTTCAGTTGACAATACCAATTTAAGCACTATTTAACCTTGTTACGCCTCTGACATTCGACCACCATCGGCGACATGGCTTGTGCTCGGCCACGACCCTCTCCAAGCAATGGACGTCTAACCCTGTGAATAACTCTGCCCAGCGATGCCCACGAGAAAGAGAGGCCGCGTCGCGTTCTCACGAAAGCTGACCGAGTTCGCTCGCTCGCTCAACTCAACAGAAGAACTGCGTTCCTAGACCTCTTAACTCGTAACTGGGTGCGTATGTACAAACGAGAACTGCATCTTTAGAATCCATTATTATGAAATCTCACAGTTATTAGTCCTACAATGGTAGAAAGTGTATTGGCCTATTAATAATTTGTTATTGTTGTTGTGCGCTACAATAAAACTAAAATCATGTCAAAAAATGATTATCAGTTGCATAATGCACCACATCTTGTATGAAATGGGAACTGTTACGCAGAAGAGACTAAATGCCATAAACAAGCCGTTATACCATTTATGTCGAGAATTCAGCTTAAGTGAGGCTTCATAATACTAGATTTCAGTAAAAGATGCAATTCATGCAATTCTAGTTAGTACGTACACTCTCAGTTGCGAGTTAACAAGCTTAGAAACCCATTTTGTCTTCTGAGTTAAGCGAACGAGCGTCCTTCATGATGAACGCGCCGCGGCCTGTCTTTCTCGTGGGCCTCGCTTTCCGGTCTGTTTTATTAGGTAACGATATCAAAATACTTTTATCAGTGCAGAATGTAGCTAATACTTATTCCCACGCTCTTCAACCGTTACGGGAATTTTACTATGTACATTTATCTTGGAAATAGTACAATTATTGACGAACTATTTTGCGTCTTCCTTTCTTCAGGGATATACACTAGTCCATTCCCGCAGACCAAACGGGTATCCCTTCACTCAGATTGCCTCTTTTCTTTTCACCAGAACTGTATCTACAGTGCGTCCCAAAAAGAAAATCGTCAATCTTTAGGGACAGGTTACTTTATCAAAAAAAAATCTAGTAAACATGAGCTCTAAAATGTATACCTTAAGAACTGTGTGCCCTTGTTCATGTTCAGTACAATGAAACAAATATCTTCTGATGCAAGGACTCCCCTTTCCATATTTGGGAGGACCCAGTATGGATCAAAACAAAAAAATACTCTAGTAAACATTGGCTCTAATATCTTACCTTAAGAGCTACGAGTACTTGTTCAGAAGAAGATTGTGTTAGACACTAGCGAAGGTGAACAAGTTTTCATAGCTCCTAAGATATGCATTTTAGGCCCCATGTTTACTGGACATTTTTTCTTTGTTTGTCCCATACGATCTTCTCCCAAAATACGGAAGGCAACGTCCTTGCCGTAGAAGAGATCTGTTTCACAGTATCGAAGCTCACAGCGTTTAAGGTATGAATTTTTGAGCCCATATTTACTATATTTTCTTTCCTTGTTTTGGTGTAAGGCACCTATCACTAAGATGGGGTTGGGGTAGGCTGTATGTGTCAACCATCTAGAAGATTCGAGAAGTCACGCTGGAACCGCCACGTGATACAGCTACCGCACACACCAGCTTACCGCTGTTCGTAAGGCTATTTTCTCTTACGCGCTCTCGAGCAATAGCAAATATGGCAAATTTGTTCGACTTTGAATACTGCTTCGCAATCTTCAAAACTAAAAGAAATCAAACTATAGGTGCTATTTCTATATGGATTTTTCCAATCAACTGGAAAATTTCCAATGCGTATTTTCAATATAACTCACTCTTTAACTGAGCTTACATTATTACGTAATATTACAGTCGCTAATGAGCAACGTCTGGGAAATGAATTATCACTGACACATCCCACAAATTCTTTAATGTACAGCGTGAACAACTTGGCTCCCAACACCCTTCTCTGTGACACACCTGAACCTACATTTATATCCAATGAATGTAACTCCATCTTCTGTCTGCCGTTTGGGACTACGGCTGGTCAATATCCAATAAAACGATAAAAATCGCCGTTATTTATGTTTTATGTTTAGGCTACCAGTTTCGACGAAACACTACCTCATTTTCAGGCCTGCTTCAAACGAGTAACTTTCATGTTACAAAATACAGCAGCAGTTTTAACTGGTCTCGTAACAGTTATTACGGTCATGCGTGTTCCTTGGATAACTAGAGTTGCTGACAGTTGTCCAAGGAGCCCGCATGCCCTTAATAATCATCAAGAGACCAGTTAAAAGTGCTGCTGTATTTTGTAACACGAAGGTTACTCGTTTGAAGCATGCCTGAAGATGACGTAGTGTTTCGTCGAAACAGGTAGCCTAAAAATAAAACCTAAATAACGGCGATTGGTATTGTTTTATTGGGTACGTTTATATCTGTCGATGGCTCTCCATCCGAGACAACAGCCTCCGTTCCCCCTACCAAGAAATCGTTACTCCAGCCACGAATCGCGTTTGATGCTACGATCATGATTTCGATAATAAGCGTGCCACTGAGTAAAATGGTTTTCAAAAGTCAAGAAATCTGCTTCTGCGTGACTGTGTTGATCCACGGCTTTCAGGAAGTCATATGAAACAATCGGGTGTTAGGTTTGAGATGATCGATGTTTTCGGAATCGATGGTTGGCGGCATGGAGGTCAATGTGTTCGACATACCTCATCCCAGAACATGTTCTACGTTTCTGCAACAAATGGATGTCAAGGTAGTTTTGAGGATCACGTCTACTACCCTTCTTGTAGAGGAGTGTACTTACGGACTCTTCTAATCAGTAGGCGCTGTTGTTTGTTTGAGGATCTGTGGTATATCACGGTCAAAACAGGGCTAACTCTCCTGGAAGAGGTCGAACGACAGGTACAACAACTACCAAGTATCACCAAGAACTGAAGTGCTCCTTCAGTTGGTAGACACTTGCAAAAATATAAGTCTAATAGCGAAGAGATGAACGGGCGGAAGAGCGGCTGCCGTCGAAGACGGGTTGTAAGCTCTGGAAGTAGACCTGCAGCTTGGCTCTAGTTGAATCTGGTTGCCGGGACGTGCAGCCCACATAAAACACCCGACAGGAGTAATGTTACCTAGCAAGACTTAATTTCTGCCGCGTGACAAGAGACGCAAAGTAAGGAGGCAAAGCTCTCGTGCATTGTGGGTCAGGCCAGAACTACTGCTCTAGCCATACTGTACGTTGGCTCGCCGCTTAACGCCTGCTATGCAGGCAACACAAATAGCACTACTGTACCGCGTCGGGCCTCTGTACCCCGTGGAATACAGCAGCGTCGAAGTTCCCTTTTACGAGGATAATTTTTTTCCTCCAGGCTCAGATCTGACGCGGAATGTAAACCATAGTGAAAATATTTTCTTTTTAGCAACATTTATCTACACCTTCTCGCTACTTCTCTAGGTAGTCTCTGCTCCAACTTACATAATTTCCGTAGCGTGGTACCAACTTTCCAATATCGTTGTCACAGAAGGCTGCTTTCTGACAATTTCCTGCCCTGGCCTTCAGCTCGTTGTCTGTGCCAAAATGCTGTCCTCGCAGCGAGCGGTTCATGTGAGCGAAGAGGTGAAAACCGGAGTCGTACATGTCCGGGATGAATGGTGGGTGATCAAACACTTCCCGTCGAAAAAGCTGCAGGAGCGTCTTTGTTGCATCTGCAGTGTGATTCTGAGAATTACCATGAAGATGGACATGCAACACTGTTACGTGGGCTGCACGAAATCTGGATAACTCCTCCAGCATCCACTTCACACTTGTCTAGAGACAGTATTGTTTTAGGCATATCTACGTAGTCACTGTGCGCTCAGAGCTGAAAAGTGTGGCGCGACGCAGAGGCAATTGACGGGCACACACATCTACACAAAACTACATCGCTTTTTCACTGTGGTTTTAATTTAGTGAACGATCGGACGCTGTAAAAAAGGTATCGGGTAGGTGCATAAGTTCGTAGTGTTTTTTCATAAGTTTCATAAACACAGCAGTTACACATAACAGAGACTTTCATAATCAATATTGTACTTTCTTTCACTATTTACAACAATCTACCAATGCTGGCGTAACTTTTTGATTACGTGTTCGGAGGGCAATCTGGTCCTGAAAGCGACTTGTAAGACGCCTCCTCGCTTTTTCGTATCTACCACTGCCAATTTTATCTCTAAAAGCAGCTGTTTTGAGTAACCACGGCGGTTCGGACCAATATTTATGGGACACAGCTTAGCTTGGGCGTCCTACTCCCTAGGAACATGCAGCTGAAGACTGAAAATGGGACCATGTGCCTGTCGGTACATGCCCTATCAAAGGCAACACATTTGTCATTAAAAAATCTTCTCACTCAGTTATTTCTAACAGATATGAAAAGGATTCGAAAGGAACACCGACTGTATAGAACTGAAAAGATTTACTGTCTCTAGTACAATGCATGGTACACGTTCTTAACGTTTCTATACACACGTACTGTCGTTCCCTCTCACTTCAGCTTGTTATTTCTTTCATGAGGTACCCAATGCTTCTACCTATCTTTGCTAATGACTCGCTTAATACTGATGAGTTCTCAATCCCATCCCCGAACACTACAACGTTTAATGGGCTTATCGCACCTGTCACGCAACCCGGCCATGTATCGTCCAACCACGTTGCGACTCCCCATTGCTTTCCGCTCCACCCGTAACGGTTGGTGCCAAACCGAGCTTACCGATCAGTGGGTGTTCACAGGGTGGCAGTGCCGTTGCCTTAGTCACTAAGTGTAAGGTACAGATATAGATACTCAAGGACTAAGTATACCCGTAGCGTTACAAGTTTCCTAGCAGGTTGCTCGATAGAGACCGAAAAAGGTCTCAGGGCGCTAGAACACGTAAATAAGATGGATGCAGAATACTTTCCAACCCAACTCCTGTACAATGTTTTTTGTCAGACTAGCACATTGTGAGCGGGCGTTATCGTAGAGTTGCATCACTTCATGCAGTCTTCCTGGACGTTCTTTTGGGACTGTGTCTGTAAGACGCCTCATTTGTAGACAACAAATCGGTGAAGCAATTCATAGTACAAAACAACGTCGCTGTTCCACCGGATGCATAATATTATCTGTTGTCAATGTGCGCAGATCTTACGGGGAGCTGCTGCTTTGCTTGGGCTCAACCATTCCTTTCTTTTCCTTATGTTAGCATAAAGACATTGTTTCTCATCAGCAGTAACGCTACAGGATAGGAATTGTCGGTGTTGTTCACGAACCAACTGATGATGAGAAAGCAGAGATGCACACATGGCCACCTTCTGATTTGTGTGAATTGTCCCTCGATGAGGGAATGATCACAGTTCATCACATTTGCCAGTTCTCGTGTAAGCTGACTTGGATCATTGTGGATTAATGCGTTTAAACGATCTTCATCAAACCCTGAAGTTCTTCCAGAAAATGGATAGTCACTGACATCAAAACGATCCTGCTTAAAACGAGAAAATCATTTTGTTGCCGTGCTTTGTCCAATGGCGCTATGCCACCTCCGCCTCCGCCTCCGCTGCTGTTACCCCTCTATTCAACTCAGAAGACCTTGTCGAATGTTCCGATTTCTCCACTTCGCACTCCATTTTCTATTGCTCACAGTTCTACTCACTATCCCCAAATAAGAGAATGACAGTATGTAAACTCAAACACTGGAAAATTTAGAATGGAGTGAAAAGGGTAGTTGCTACTAACCACACACACACACACACACACACACACACACACACACACGACCACAGTCTCTGACAACTGGAGCGTTCCGTTTGCATGTGTATGTGTTGTCTATTTTCGGCAAAGGCCTTGCTGCCTGAAAGCTCACTTGATCGCTCTGTTGTGCCTATCTGCGACTCTGCATCTCCGCTGTATGGTGAGTAGCAACTATCCTTTTTATACTATGTAAACTCGAATAGCGAAAGTGAACTAGAGATAAAGAGTGTTTGGCGACAGATAAACCCATTGCAACCAGAATACCAACATAAAAAAACAAAAACGCTACGAACTTGTGCTCCCAGTTAACATAGCCTATCGCTACAATGTCAGGAACGTTCATTTGAAAAGACAAGGCCCATCCTTCAGCAATCCTCGCGCGCTCTGTTCCGCTAATGACATCATCGTCTAAAGTAAACTCTAAACTAAACTCCGTCAGAACAGGCCTTGGAAGGCCCAACGGCACCGACCGGCCGCCGCGTCATCCTCAGCCCACAGGCGTCACTGGATGCGGGTACGGAGTGACATATGATCAGCACACCGCATTTCTCAGTCAAGTAGCTCCTCAGTTTGCCTTACAAGGGCTGAGTGCACCCCGCTTTCCAACGTCGCTCGGCAGGCCAGATGGTCACCCATCCAGTATCGCTTAACTTCGGTGAGCTGACAGGAACCGGTATTACTACTACCCAAGGCCGTTGGCTGACTAAACTCTGCCAGAAAAGGCCAAGGGTACAGACCGGCCGCCATATCATCCTCAGCCCACAGGCGTCACTGGATGCCAATGTAGAGAGGCATGTGGTCAGCACACCACTCTCCCAGCCGTATGTCACTCTACGAAATCGAAGTCGCTACTTCTCAATCAAGTAGTTGCTCAGTTTGCCTCACAATGGCTGAGTGCATCCCGCTTGCCAACATCGCTCGACAGCCCGGATGGTTACCCACCCAAGTGGTAGCCCAGCCCGACAGCGCTTAACTTCGGTGATCTGAGGGAACCGGTGTTACTACTACGGCAAGGCCGTTGGCGACACGATCATCTACTCGTCGCTAAACCCTAAACAGTAGATTTAGCTATTTTCTCTGTACTTAGCATGTGTTTCATCTTTCCTTGGAGCAGTAAATTTCATTACAACAGCAATTAATACACGATCAGAAAGAATGGCTGTAGATGAAAGATGTGGTGGTCCAGGTTGGCTGCCGCCTGACGTGGGGACGGCTGTGTGGCCGGTGGCTCGCCAGTGGGCCAGGGTGCCGGGCGGCGGGGCGTGGCTGCTCTCCGCGCACGGCGACCGCCGGCTGCGCGACTTCCAGTACGTGCGGCTGCTGGCGGTGGGCGGCCGCCCGCGGCAGCGCCTCTTCTGCCGGCTGCGGCTGACCGGGGACTCGGCCTCCGTGCTGCTGGAGGCGCAGCCCACGGCGCTCTGGCCCGCACAGTGGGGTGACGGCGATCCCGCTTCCCAGCCCTACTTGCTCTCCTGCTCGCTGCCTGCAAACCTCACCGTCGACCAGGTGCGTCTGCGCGTTAACTGCACATTTACAGTAAACAAGCGCCACCCGTACTGTAGTTAGCTACTTAACGTAGCTACACTCCTCAAATGAATTAGAGGACGCGTACACTGAGGTGACAGAAGTCGTGGGATACCTCCTAATATCGTGTCGGACCTGCTTTTGCCTGGCGCAGTGCACCAACACGACGTGGCATGGTTTCAACAAGTCATTAAAAGTCCCCTGCAGAAATGCCATGCTGCCTCTATAGCCGTCCATAATCACAAAAGTTGCAAAACGTTCGCACGAACCGACCTCTCGATTATGTCCCATAAATGTTCGATGGGATTCGAGTCGGACTGTCTGGTTGGTCAAATCATTCGCTCGAATTGCCCAGAATATCTTCAAACCAAGTCCAGTAGCATGGCGCCTTGCATCCATAAGAATTCCATCGTCCTTTGGGAACATGAAGTCCATGAATCGCTCCAAATGGTCTCCAAGTTGCCGGTCGTAACCATTTCCAGTCATTGATCGGTTCAGCTGGACCTGAGGACACAGTACATTCCATGTAAAAACTGTTTCCACACCATTATGGAGCCACCGCTAGTATGCAGAATGCGTTGTTGACAACTTGGGTCGATAGCTTCGTCAGACCTGCGCTACCTTCGAACCCTGCCATCATCTCTTACGAGCTGAAATCGGAACTTATCCCACCAAATCACGGTTTTCCAATCGTCTAGGGTCGAACCGATGTGGTCAGGACCCCTGGAGAGGAGCTGCAGACGATATCGTGCTGTTAGAAAAGTCACCCGCGTCGATTTCTGCTACCATAGCCCATTAACGACAAATTTTGCCACATTGTCCTACGTTATACGTTTGTGAGACGTCCCACATTGATTTCTGTTATTATTTCACACGGTGTTGCTCGTCTATTAGCACTGACAACTCTACGCAAACACGGCTACATGAGCGGGTATACAGAGTAAAAGGCATATTACTATAAACAAAACTAGGTCTACTTTGGGTCTTCGGGTCGATTCCACAATGCCAGGTCTTGCAGGCGATGACATCTCGGTCGGCAAATGATTCTAATCCTGCTAGCGATGCGTTCTCACAGCGGACAATTGGGAGTGTAAACCACCCACTGGCAGCTGCTCCAGTTGCGACATCGAGTGAAAAATTAACTCGTGGTCGTTACGTGGAGTCCATCAACCACTGCGTTGTTGGTGGTAAGAGGTAATACCTGAATTTGTTGTTCTCGGCACACTCTTGACACTGCAGATCTCGGAATATTGTATTTCCTAACATTTCCGAAATGGAATGCCCCTTGCCTCAAGCTCCAACTGCCATTCCGCATTCAAAGTCTGTTAGCTCCCGTTCTGTGGCCATAAACATGTCGTAAACCTTTTCACATGAATCGTATCAGTACAAATCACAGCTCCGCCAATGCACTGCCCTACTTTGCGTAAGCGACACTACCGTCGTCCGTATATCTACATAGTGCCATCCGTGACCTTTGTCACCTCAATATACACTAACGCCCAGTATGTTCAATGTACTCGTATTTTTGTGCATACGGTACCTGTGGTCTTATTGCATAGCTCGAAATCTTCGCATTTTAATGTATTCAACAACAAAAGTCTTTCGCCAGCTGTGCTTTGCATTACGGTTACGGTATCAGGTGTCCCCCACACCCCCGAAGGAACTGAGTAGTTTTGTCCCAGTGTTTTCTGTTGAGATACTCAGAGGGCAGTTGTCATTTCTGGACTTTGTATTCAACAAAGCACTCGCAATGCGACGTCTTAATGCAGCGCAAGTTGCAGGGGTTTTCTGTTTGAGCCAATAAGGATGGACTTACCATCGTGCTGCTGCAGATACCAATGTGTCCCCATCTCTCATCCATAGGTTGCGGACATATTACCGGGAGTCAGTATCTTACACAAGGCGAGTTGGACAAGGTCACCGGAGCATTACAACTCCATACTGCCATCCCTGCATCGTATTGCTTCGCCATAACATTGAAAGACGATCTAGAACGGGCACTGGAACGGTTGTTTGCTGTCAGACTGTAAGGGACAGATTACAAGAAAAGGCCTTACAAGTCCTGTCCGAAATCACGCTCCACATGACAACTTGTCGCAACTCGCCTTTACTTTTCTGTTCCCATACCAACTGTCAACTCCATCATTGGTGAAGTTCGTTACCCATAGACGAGTCCAAATTTCCTCTGATGCATGGTGATGACGGTGTTTGTGTGGAAGTAGCCGAGTGAGCGGCACATGCCAAATGCTGTTCACGAAGTCGACGGATTCGGCACGAATCTGTGATGGTGTCAGGTGGCAACAGTGCTGACGGCCGTACGGATCTTGTCGTTGTCCATGGTCGCCTTACTGTCAGGCAGTCCAGCGAACAGATCTGGTAGCTGCTGCATACGTTGGTGGTTCTGGGTTCCTTATAATGCGGGCGGCACTAGGGATGTTTTGCGAAGCCTGGACATAAAAGTAATGGAATGACCGGCAGTGAGTCCCGACTTAAGCCCCCTCGTTTGTATGTGGGACATGCCTGACAGACGTGTTCGTGGTCGTCCTGTTCCACCATAGACTCGCCAAGAACTCTCTTGGTCTCTCATTGAAGATTGAGAACGAATACCGCAGCGTGACCTCCATAGACGTATAAGGAGCAAACTTCGTAGGTGTCAGACGCTGATAAATGCCCACCGGGGGAAAAAGCGTTTCTGAAGCTCTTAAAGTCCAATGAAAATCACCCAGAATGCCAGGATAAATTATTGTTTACACTTTGTTTTGGACACCTGTTGAACATTTCAGTTCTTGTTATGTAAATGAACGAGGATCTCAATATGGCTACGAAGTTTTTGTAATGATTAGTAGTGTACTTGTGAAAGATAAAGAGATAATTTGGTAACATTGTGCAATGGTGAATGGCATATGCCCAAAGTCATGTTCCCCCAATTCTTTTGAGCAGTGTATATTAGCAACGACACTAGCGACTCGGAAGTGTAGGTCACTTCTCGCACGCCTTATCTTCCCTTAGTTTCTTAGTACCGGTAGATTCATTAATGGAGTGCTTCCAGGTGTTCTGCTGAGCTGTTGTTTCCGTTTTAAGTGCAATATATCGACGATCGAACCAACCGTCTTCTTCAGGTGCTGTTTATATTTTACTGTTATGTGCACTCTATGTCTGGCAGTAAACTGCGAACGATTATTGGTCTCGCGCCTTTTTCTAAAGCTGAGTTCGATTTCCTCCCTGGGAACGAGATACAGTCATCCTAAGAAGCCTGAGTACGACTTTTCCTCCAAATCGATACTCTGGCTGGGCAGTGAATTCGAATCACTGTCGGATACTAAAAGAACGTATCAAGTATGTAGATGAATACAACGTCAGGGCACCGGCGCGATCGGCGCGGCCTAGTACCAAACGTCGTCCGAAAGATTTCGATAATCGCACGCCAAGGTCACCCACAGTGTGTAGCTGAACGATTCGATGCAGAGTCCAACACTTATTCACTGTCACAACGTTCCAGGATCCTTGTTTACCCAGTAGTGTGTGTGAGAGCGCCAAGTTCTTTGAGGAGACGTACGTTCGTTCATCTCGCGAATGCGAGTTTTTTTTTTTTTTTTTGGAGCTAAGCGTCTGCGCGTTTTCAAGTAGCCAGTATAAGTTAAAAATTAGCAGCTCAGGGTCGAATATGGTAATTAGGCGCCATAGCAGATATATAGAATGTCAAGTGAAACGTGATAGAAAAGTTATCAGAAGCTACGAAGTGGAAGTGCGATTAAGAGAAAAATGTTCATGAACTGGTGTAAGTAAAAGTGAAGTAATGAGTTATGAACGAAACGTAGCGGTAGTTTAGTGGCTCATTTGTTTAACATTAACAATCGCAAGTGCATAATAAGAAATGGTACTTCTCTGAAATAGTATTTGGTTTAAGGTTAAGTAAATATCCCAGAGCGTCGATGGGCAGACTGAAACTACACTCCTGGAAATTGAAACAAGAACACCGTGAATTCATTGTCCCAGGAAGGGGAAACTTTATTGACACATTCCAGGGGTCAGATACATCACATGATCACACTGACAGAACCACAGGCACATAGACACAGGCAATAGAGCATGCACAATGTCGGCACTAGTACAGTGTATATCCACCTTTCGCAGCAATGCAGGCTGCTATTCTCCCATGGAGACGATCGTAGAGATGCTGGATGTAGTCCTGTGGAACGGCTTGCCATGCCATTTCCACCTGGCACCTCAGTTGGACCAGCGTTCGTGCTGGACGTGCAGACCGCGTGAGACGACGCTTCATGCAGTCCCAAACATGCTCAATGGGGGACAGATCCGCAGATCTTTCTGGCCAGGGTAGTTGACTTACACATTCTAGAGCACGTTGGGTGGCACGGGATACATGCGGACGTGCATTGTCCTGTTGGAGCAGCAAGTTCCCTTGCCGGTCTAGGAATGGTAGAACGATGGGTTCGATGACGGTTTGGATGTACCGTGCACTATTCAGTGTCCCCTCGACGATCACCAGAGGTGTACGGCCAGTGTAGGAGATCGCTCCCCACACCATGATGCCGGGTGTTGGCCCTGTGTGCCTCGGTCGTATGCAGTCCTGATTGTGGCGCTCACCTGCACGGCGCCAAACACGCATACGACCATCATTGGCACCAAGGCAGAAGCGACTCTCATCGCTGAAGACGACACGTCTCCATTCGTCCCTCCATTCACGCCTGTCGCGACACCACTGGAGGCGGGCTGCACGATGTTGGGGCGTGAGCGGAAGACGGCCTAACGGTGTGCGGGACCGTAGCCCAGCTTCATGGAGACGGTTGCGAATGGTCCTCGCCGATACCCCAGGAGCAACAGTGTCCCTAATTTGCTGGGAAGTGGCGGTGCGGTCCCCTACGGCACTGCGTAGGATCCTACGGTCTTAGCGTGCATCCGTGCGTCGCTGCGGTCCGGTCCCAGGTCGACGGGCACGTGCACCTTCCGCCGACCACTGGCGACAACATCGATGTACTGTGGAGACTCACGCTCCACGTGTTGAGCAATTCGGCGGTACGTCCACCCGGCCTCCCGCATGCCCACTATACGCCCTCGCTCAAAGTCCGTCAACTGCACGTACGGTTCACGTCCACGCTGTCGAGGCATCCTACCAGTGTTAAAGACTGCGATGGAGCTCCGTATGCCACGGCAAACTGGCTGACACTGACGGCGGCGGTGCACAAATGCTGCGCAGCTAGCGCCATTCGACGGCCAACATCGCGGTTCCTGGTGTGTCCGCTGTGCCGTGCATGTGATCCTTGCTTGTACTGCCCTCTCTCAGTGTCCGGAGCAAGTATGGTGGGTCTGACACACCGGTGTCAATGTGTTCTTTTTTCCATTTCCAGGAGTGTAGTATTATAAAGACAATGACGGATGTGGGTGTGAATTCAAGCAAAGCTGAAGCTATGCGGTTAAGATGAAATTATCTAACAGTGACTTTAATTGCAAATATTATTTCTTAATTGTCCGCATCTGTAGATTAGCGGTAGCGTTTCCGCTTACCACGCAGAGGGCCTGGGTTCGATTCCCGGCAGGGGACTGGGTGTTGTGTCTATCATCATTTTCATCATTGACCGGCAAGTCGCCGAGGTGGCGTCGACTAAAAAGAACTTGCAATGCGGCAGCCGAACTCCCCCGCATGGGGCCTCCCGGCCAACAATGCCATACGCTCATTTCATTTCATATTCATTTGTTAATTGTTAGTTATAACTTTGTGATGGTGGTGGTAGGTTCGTATGAGACTAAACTGCTATTCAATCTAATTTACGCTAACGACAACACACACACCCATGCCCGAGAGAGGGCTCGAACCTCCGACGGGGGTAGCCGCACGAGCCGTAGCAACGCGCCCCAGACCGCACGGCTACCCCGCGCGGGCTGTTATAACTAAGCACATTATACACCCTGTGAGAGGTTTTCAATACACTCAAGATTTGTTGTTCCAACTGTGCATACGGAGCACATGAAATGATTACGTTTACAGATGAATAGCACAAGCAGTTCTGAGGTACCGGGTATCGACTCATGATGAAGCACCCACATTAATGCGTGGTAAAGTCTCCACAGGCGGCAATGCAGGAGCTGACTCTGGCGTCCAGTCGATCGTACAGATGGCGAATACTGTCCTGGGATACGTTGTGCTACGCCTGCTCGACCTTTTCAAGTAGTTCTGTAAGAGTTGTAGGTTGACGTGGCACACGAGTCGTTTCTCGTCCCATCATATCTCATACGTGCTCGGTTGGAGACTAGTCTAGAGATTGTGCTATCCAAGGAAGCTGCTGCACATCTTACGGAGCACTTCGAGTTTCACGGGCAGTGTGTGGGCGAACATTATCCTGTTGGAAAAACACACCAGCTTCCTGTTGCAAGACCGGCAAAAGATCAGGGCTAACAATATTCAGCACGTACTGAGCGCTGGTTAGCGACCCCTCCAGGAATACCAAATGTGAATGGCATTTGCAGCTTATCGCACTCCAGGCCACTGGGGTGGGGACGGCGTGTCTTGAACGAATGCTCTCTATGAGACACTGCTCGACAGGTCTACATTCTTCGCACAAACGACAATCACTTGCATGTAGTCAGAAGGTGCTTTCATCGCTGAAGACCATCTGCCAAGAGGTCTTCTGACGTCACCAGCGGAGCCGTGCACGTCGATGGTGTGAGTGGAAATCGGGCTAAAGGTATGCGTGCTCTAGCTCCACTGCTAACAACCGATCCTCAACAGTTCGCGTTGATACGCCTGGGTTCACAAGCCCTCTTACCTGTGCTGAGGAAGCTGTACGATCTGCCACCTCTGCCCTTACAATACGACGATCCTGGTGGACGTCTGTGCTGCGTGGAAGTCCAGAACCGTATCTACAGGTTGCGACTGTACATGAAGGTTACTGCTGAGTAGCTGCTGTTCCAAACAGCATCCGATAAGAGCTAACCAGTTGCTCCATCACTTGATATTGCTCACATTTTACGTACTCTGGCTATGCATAGCTGTTTTTAAAGAAAGAAGAGCTTATTGTAGTCGTATTGTAGGTCGAGCTGCACACCACTGCTTTCATGTCCCGCAGCTAATACACTGCACATAAACTGTGATCCTGAAGTTTGTAATTGATGTAGACGGCTGACAATTATGCTGAATAATGTTTATTCAAGGAACGACATCTCAAATAAATGGGAAGTGGTCCTACGATATTCAGTTAAAATACAGACAGGAAATAATCTTACCAAATGCAGTAAATTTACGTTGAGAGCGTCATGAGAATAGGAGCAAAATCCCCACACTAAATTGTATTCAAAGATACACGAAAACTACGCTCATTTCGTAATCACAATACATGAAATATTCAGTTCAGAGTTCAACATGATGATTTACGAATTATCACACGCGTTACAAAGAATACAACCCATACCCTGTCTAGTCCTAGTTCCATAAATCGAGTGGCAAAAGTTAGGATCCTACTATGGAGCACATTCAAGACATCTCGAAATACAAATTACGTTGAGAAATTGAAGTATGGTAACGGCCGTTCACCGCCCAGAATCTACCATCCACTCCATCAAAAACTCCTTCTTCCAGAACGAACATTGAGGATTTAACAGGAAGTGTCCTCAGTGGTTAAAGTCTCACAGTGGCTGCTCACCGCCCAGAGTCTGTCATCTACACGCCCGAATGCCGCACGTTACCACAGGCAGGTCTGTCGTCTCACAGCACAAACGTGAAAGTGTCAGAATCGCTTCCTGAACACTCCACTCTAAAAGTACCAGCCTCCACTTCACTCCCGTGGTGTTACACTACTGTGCTTTTCCATTCGCTGAAGGCTATCCCCACCAAACATTCGTCGTTTTACATGCTTAAGACATGATTTGACTCATTTTGACCACTTTCCAAACCAAGCAAATATATTATAACAATATTTAAGTAAAGAAATGTTATATACTTCCAGTTAAATTCAGATAATTTACAATAAATATAAGTACTCTTGGTTCTTGAACAAATCAATATTCTTGCTCAAGTGCGCTCATGTTAAGTGAGTACAGATTATCGCTAAATGTTATGTAAACGATTGTATGCACGAAACTGCAGCATGCTGCAGGTGAAAAATAGGTCGGCAACGTGTTTCATATTTGAAATATAACTCCGCTATACCATACTGTGAGAAGTATCTATTTTTATTTCTTGATTATGACTAGTTTTGGACTCCTTCGTCCATTTTCAAACCATCCGTATTGTGTGAAAAATACAGGTGTAGCAAAGTCAGTTCTCTAATGGCTGTGCTATGTGGTGTTGTTGTGTCGGCGACAGTGCCGCTTTGATCAGCACTTCAGGTGCAGTTTTTATAGATAGGCTGTCGCCTGTATTTGGCACACGATACGGATGGTTTGCAAATGGACACAAGTTTCCGAAACTAATCACGATGAAGAAATAGAAAAAAGATACTTCTCAATGCGCGGTATGGTGGATCTATATTCATTTCTTTCAGTTATTTATGGCTTCTTGACAGAAACGTCTTTTGGTTCTCACTACATTTGTGGCGCCCGCTAACACATGCGATTAACCACTTTTAAATTATCACAGTTTTTTAATAGTACTTTACATCAACATCTGAATAAAGTTACTTACAAAATAGTAAACTGTACATTAAATATATACACGAGTATGACAGGATATGGGGTATTCATGCAATATTCATTTGCTTGTGACTGTGGAGGATACGATGTTGTCACAAACATTTGCATAATCAAAACGATATAAAAGACGTCATAATCAATAAATAAAATAGATACAGCTACGTAACTTTCAGTAACGACAGTTATAGTGCATCTGAGATATCGTATGTTGAAATCGCATATGACGTTTAAAAGTTGTTAATTCAGAGGTTCATTTTGAAAAATGTTTATTCGCTGTGAAATTTTAACTTCCATAGTTTTAAAGATTTTGAAATACTGTTGTCATTGGATGTGCTTCACTTTTCTGAGATAACAGATACATTCAGATTCGCTTTAATGTGTAACTGATGACTGTCGAAGTTCAGAGAGCTCCAATTTAAACATCTTTAAGATTATCTGACGCTCCGCCATTTCTTGAAACAATGTCTGTCCCAAGCGACCGCCTGTCGACAAATTTCCCCGCGCTGGTATTTAACCACAACCAGTCGGTTGCTGACGCATCTGGCTCGCCAGGAGCGGTCGCGGTGGCCTGTCCCACTCCAAAGCACTCTAGGCCGTAGGGCCGTACGGCTTGGCAAACAAATTCCTCTTACCTTGTACCAATTATAGGCGGCCAATTAGCTCTCCTACACATCCGTAACGTTACAGGGTGCGAGAATGAACACGTGACCACAGATACCAGCGTCGTTGCACAACCGACGCAGAATATCCAACTTGTGTGGCCATTCTCCGGAAGAACCAACCCGCCACTCGAAAAGCCGCAATTTGACCCCTTTCAGACTCGCTCAGTTGACTGTAGGAACGAGTGCGTCTCCGTGGCTTGAGTGCCTGCTTGCTTCACACTTCTGCACCACACTGAGCCCTCTGGCTGTGAGAGTTCCGTACCAAAACTGAGAGACATATTACGTTCTGGTAGCTATGCCACTACGCTAACTCTTGGCGGACGACTTTGAAATCATTATCAGTACATCTAGTATCCCATACGGCATATTGCGTCATGGGATCAAAATCGATGCTGTCTTTCCTGATGTACTAATCTTTTTGCAGCAGTGTGTTATCTATTTAATTTCAAATTAAAAGGTTGCCAACTATACAGGTATTAAAAGACGGAAAAATAGCTATGGTATTGGCAACAGGCACAAAGTAACAGCTCTTAATCTTTCTTTGTTCAGTTATATGTCACTTCGTCACCCCAGCAATAACATCTAATGTCTTTTATTAACATTCGACCGTTAAATAAACATAATTAAATACACTGACGAGCCAAACCATTACGGCGGCAGTCCATAGCAAGATTCTATGCCAACAGGATAGGAAGCGATCTGTGGCAGATCTGACGACAGAACACAGTACTGGTGGAGACTCGAAGCGGTTGAGAGCACATCATTCAGCGTGGGGCTTCGAAGCAGATGACTACCATCTCTTCCCATGTTCACACAATGACACAGTAAATCATTATTCCAAGGGGCACGAGATCAATAACATCGGTCCGTGAATCGATGAAAACGTATCACCTGGGCAAATGAATTACGTTTCTTGTTTCACCAGGCCGATGGTCGTCTTGGGGGAAGCCATCAACCAGGCGGACAGCTTCTCGAAAGATGCACTATGCCACGAACGTAGGGCGGTACAGCAGTATTGTGTTATGGGGCCATTCACTTGTGTTTGCGTGGAACGTGTGGTAGTAATCGACGGCACCATGACAACAGTGCATTAAAGTGAACATTACTGCGCACCACCTGCGTCCTTGCACGCTTGATGTCTTCTGTAACTGCGATGACATCTTCCAGCAGGATAACTGTCCATGTCAAAAAGACGGAATCGTGCTTGTAACAACGAAATTTCAGGATGCATAGCACATGCTACCGATATATAACTTTTTTCCTGAATTGTGTGTAAATATTTGTAATTTAAATGCTTTCTTTTAATTAGTTCACTGTATGTGTAAATTTAACTAGAAGTCTCTTGACATTTCATTGCACACTACTGCCCATTAAAATTGCTACACCAAGAAGAAATGCACATGATAAACGTGTATTCATTGGACAAATATATTATACTGGAAATGACATGTGATTACATTTTCACGCAATTTGTTTGTATAGATCCTGAGAAATCAGTACCCAGAACAATCACCTCTGGCTGTAATAACAGCCTTGATACGCCTGGGCATTGAGTCAAACAGAGCTTGGATGGCATGTACAGGTACAGTTGCCCATGCAGCTTCAACACGATACCACAGTTCATCAAGAGTAGTGACTGGCGTATTGTGACGAGCCAGTTGCTCGGCCACCATTGACCAGACGTTTTGAATTGGTGAGAGATCTGGAGAATGTGCTGGCCAGGGCAGCAGTAGAACATTTTCTGTATCCAGACAGGCCCGTACAGGACCTGCAACACTCGGTCGTGCATTATCCTGCTGAAATGAGGGTTTCGAAGGGATCGAATGAAGGGTAGAGCCACGGGTCGGAACACATCTGAAACGTTATGTCCATTGTTCAAAGTGCCGTCAATGCGAACAAGAGGTGACCGATACGTGTAACCAGTGGCACCCCATACCATCACGCCGGGTGATACGCCAGTATTGTATGGCGATGACGAATACACGCTTCCAATGTGCGTTCACCGCAATGTCGCCAAACACGGAAGCGACCATCACGATGCTGTAAACAGAACCTGGATTCATCCGAAAAAATTACGTTCTGACATTCGTGCACCCAGGTTCGTCGTTGAGTACAGCATCGCCGGCGCACCTCTCTCTGATGCAGCGTCAAAGGTAACCGCAGCCATGGTCTCGAGCTGATAGTCCATGCTGCTGCAAACGTCGTCAAACTCTTCGTGCAGATGGTTGTTGCCTTGCAAACGTCCCCATCTGTTGACTCAGGGATCGAGACGTGGCTGCACGATCGGTTACAGCCATGCGGATAAGATGCCTGTCATCTCGACTGCTAGCGATACGAGGCCGTTGGGATCCAGCACGGCGGTCCGTATTACCCTCCTGAACCCACCGATTCCGTATTCTGCTAACAGTCATTGGATCTCGACCAACGCGAGCAGCTATGTCGCGATACGATAAACCACAATCGCGATAGGCTACAGTCAGACCTTTATCAAAGTCGGAAACCTGATGGTACGCATTTCTCCTCCTTACACGGGGCATCACTACAACGTTTCACCAGGCAACGCCGGTCGACTGCTGTTTGTGTATGAGAGATGTCATCACGTTGTAGGTGTCGCCACCGGCGCCAACCTTAAAAGCTAATCATTTGCATATCACAGCATCTTCTTCCTGTCGGTTAAATGTCGCGTCTGCAGCACGTCATCTTCGTGGTGTAGAAATTTTAATGGCCAGTAGTGTATTTATCTTTGTTCTACTGTGAAACTTATAAGCTCTGGGGAAAAGCCAAAAGAATTGTTATTTGCATCGACTAGCAACGATAATAGCAGTGCTCGTGCATTGTAAAATCTTTGAGTAAGTAGTTGTTGCACGGAGCGTGCGGAGATAAAGGGAGACAGGTTGCAGTGCTTGCAGTGTGCGGAAGTGTGGTATTAACGCTCTCGCAGTAGAGAGCACCATTTTTGGCGGCATCACGAGCGCGCGCCGGCCAGATGTCTAGAGCAGGAGTACGGACAGCGGACGGGCGGAAGAGGCGGTATTAATTGCAATTGCCCGTTCCTAAAATTAGCCGTGGCTGCACAAGATGCAGTTCCAGCAACACAGATTCGTCATCGGCTCCGAGTTTCGACGTATGCGCAGCACTGAAGTACGACTGTCCATTGGTAGAAAGTATTAACGGCTAACCCAGCAGCATAACTGAATGTGATTGATTGATAACATTTATTTAAAAAATAATCAGTTAAACTCAGGGCGATTGTGTCCTCATTGTCCTCAGACATTGTTACCAATCATGGTCCTGGTTCCTTTTCTTCCTTATATGCTAACCCGATGTCATAAGAAACAAATTGAGTAGTTACAGCCAGTTTATTAATAATTTTACTTTTAAGAATTTAAGGCACGGTCTGCTTTCAATTAACTGTTATAGAACAGAGGCTTCAGTATATCAGTAAAAAAAGGCTCAGTTCTTCAGACAATAATTTGAAATCCAATTTGCAGAATAAGTAAGTGCAAAGTAAAAAGTGCTTGCTTTTTTTCTAAATTCCTTTGATGACGTTACACTGAGGTCACTGAAGTCATTGTTCACGTAACGAAGTTCAATACTAACACACAGTTTAGTTACATATTTTCAAATAATTACTCCATTGCTTTTTTCAAAATTTAATGACAAACATAGTGTAAGAGTGACTTCTCAATTTTCGTTATCATTATATACTCACTTAAAATTAGTGTCAAGAAACGTGACAACCTTCAGTTGCCACGTCAGTGTTTAATAATACATGTTTTTCTTTCCCATCATCTTGTACAGGATTTTGGATGTAAATTGCCCTAGTGGCCTGGCGGCCGTTAATTACTTCCTTTTCGTTTATTAGAGTAACTTTTGGATTCATGATCAGTGGTACCCCTCTCCTATCCAGTGTTGTTCGTGAGTGAATGCACAAAATAACTTTCATTTTTCTAAATTATAGTCCTGTTCGGTTTAATTACTTTTTATTTTTAGTAGACTTTTCCATCAGAAGTGTCAGTTGTACACTTTCCTCCTACTTATCGGTATTATTTCTTCGGGAAAGATGACCTTATCCACTTAGTAAAAATCTATTAGCCATACAGGCGATGCACCGTTATATTTTATATCGCAAGCAGGATAGGCCGATTAGTAAGTGGGAAGTTAGATGCTTCAGTGTTTCTTAGTGCGTGGTAGTGAACTGATTTTGATGTCTTGCCCATCAAATTCGTCTGATCTGAACCGACGAAAATGCCTTGGGCTCTACCTGATGCCACCTCGCACCCACGTACCGCCAGGAATTACGTAATCTGTGCGTAGATGGTGTGGTTCCACATACCTCCAGAAATCTACCAATCCATGCCGCACTGAAATCTTTGCTGTATTAAGCCCCACGGGAGGACCAACATGCTACTAAACGGGCGGTTATAGTGTTGTGGCTCATCATTTACAACAAGAGTGGGAGAAGTGTTACATCTGGTATTGAAACAAATGCTACGTACTGATCTAGCTTGAAACGTTCCTAAAAGAGATTTCTTTCCAGCCTTCGAGGACTGTGCTGCTTATTCTTTCATAATCTTATACAGTGAGGAAGGCACAAAGATCCAAACATATGTAGAGATGGTTTCATAGTATAAGCCATGTATCTGGCTGGCTTTTCTATCGCTTTGTCGTCACGACGCCGCCATTAGCTCTGAGTGAGGTGGTGCTGGTACTCTGGTGCAGGTGGCGTCGGTGTCGGTGGCTGCTGACCACCCCTGCGCACCCCCCAGCCAAGAGCTTCACCTGGAGCCACCGCTCGTCCCAGAAGACCGCCCAGGAGCCAACAGGAGGGACTTCGCTGTCTGCCTCAAGGCTCTGCACTTCCCAGGTGAGATGGACACTGTGTCATGTTTCCGTTAGGGGCCACACTTCCTTCTCTGGTCATTTTTAGGGTTCCGACCGCAGTCGATAAAAATGGAAGCTTTGTAGGGTGACATATGTGATGTCGGTTCTTTCGGACACGTCCAAAAGAACAGACACCACGTATGATGTCGGCCAATGAACCCTTCATTGGAGATGCACACCAAGCTTGAACCTTTACGAGAATCGGTGAGATGCCGCGAATAATGAGGTTATACCCATGCCTGGAACATCCGCCTGTGAGGCGGTATAGACCTGGAATGAAAGCAAGTTTTCGTGGGTAAATGGACACCACACTACAACAGAATACCAAATACGGCTCTCACAGCTGGCTAGAACCTTAGGGCGATTTTCAATGTCTCCAACGGATCAAACATATCCGACTCTCAGATAAATGTTGCATTCTAAGTGTTAATGTCGCAGTGGTCCGCGTTTCTGCCTGGTAAGCAGGAGACCCGGTTTCGAATCTCGGTCCTCCACACGTTTCCAACTTGCCCCATTGATATAGATCAATGTTCACAGACAGTTAATGCCTTTAACTGCTTTATACCTTACAGAACCATTTTATTGTCCTTCTGTACAATTGTAAGACCGCTTTTTCTCAGGAACGAATAGAGGGTCAAATTAAAATTTATGTCACATATTGACGTTTACGACCCCTTGGAGGTGTACAAAATTTAAGCTTGTAAATGTAATCAAAAGATACTACCATTTTTTGATACTCGCAAACTCATTCATCAAAGCCTGTACGGTAATCACCGTTGACCTAGTGTCACGAAAATTGTCAAGAAGCAAGATTTCATAGTACAAGCAAAAAAAAAAAAAGAATACTGAAAAGCGCTAATTTGTAATTATACAATAAAAAATATTCTGCCATTACAGGCTTACATTATGTGCGTAATCCGTCAAAAGCGTCGGGAACTATGGTAGGAATGTTGATCTGGTTTTCAGTAAAAAGTAGAGTGATTTACGAGGCGGGTTTGTGTATATAATTAACAAAATTTCGTGCTAGTTGGCTGATCAACGATAAAATGGAGTCCACTGCGGCCGTGGAAACTATGCCTTTGCCATCTAATGGTAACGGGCGCGTAAAGCCGCCCGATTACTGCCTCGCGCCGGCGCTAGGTCCTTTACGAACTACTCGTTCTGCATACAGACACTCCATGACAGTCTATGCCTACAACACGGACTGCACCTGTAGCGATTCAGAGTAAAGTTATTCTGGTAATTGGTGCAGGATTGCACTTCATTTGTTTCGGATGAGGTTCTGATGTCTTACTAAATGTCCGTTGAAGAATTCCATAGAAAATTTCACCATCTGTGTAACAAGGATAGCCCTATGGCTGGCTGTACCGTTTTCTTCTCCGGATACTTCCGTCATATGTTACCAGTAATCACTACAGGGAAACAAGGACAAGACCAGACAAAGCCAACGCGTCTGCGATTGCCAATCGGCACAGCATGTTAATATACCACCAAATTTAATAAAAATAAATGCAAAATTACACGACCGATTGCGATATTACACAAAAAATTATACTTAAAACATTGATAAGTCTTGGAATTCCCGGCTATGACATCTAGTCCATATCGATATCGATACGTGAAAATACACTGCCAGTGAACTTGTACCTGGTGACGGAATGAAAAATTCATTAAATAACCACTGAGAATACAGACCAACAGCGTTGATTATGAGACTTCTAATTGCAACAGTACACGAACGGTTTCGCCCGAACTACGCAGAAAATAGAACAACTACCAAGAAACTAATTTCACGGCTTTGTCTCTACTGAGATTGAAAATCGTTTGAAAAACGAACGCCTACCAGAATCGAGACAACCAAACCGATAAACAACTACTAAATCCAGGAAACGAACAGTCCTTGGCCGATATACGAATCGACAAACAACGTTCACGAATTGCGACTAACACCGCTGAATACTGGCTGCACACAACAAAATAAGGACGAGTGCACTACCCCATCAAGAGAATACACTACCCCTTCAAGACAAAGTAACATGTCCGCAGATCGTGGTCTAGTGGGTAGCGTTGCGGCCTCTGGATCACGGGGTCCCAGGTTCGATTCCCGGCTGGGTTGGGGACTCTCTCTGCCCAGGGGACTGAGTGTTTGTGTTGTCATCATTATTTCATTATCATCATCATCATTCGTGACAGTGGCTAGATTGGACTGTGAAAAAATAGGGACTATGTACGCTGCGCTGATGACCGCGCAGTTGAGCGCCCCACAAACCAAACATCATCATCAAACAAAGTAACACACAAGCGGAAAACCACAGCAAAAATATACAAAAATGAAATGCTGCTCCAACAAACGAGCTAATACACATCGAAAACGACTAAAACACAAGAATAGCCTGGTCGCCACTATTCTGTCCTTCGGCGAGTTATACAACAGACAAAACTAAAATACACATGTGAAGTGACAACTGTTTAGCAACCATGAAATAAACTCAGTGCAGCTTCTAAGGACGGATGGCTACACATCTTGATTACAACTGAAATTTGAGTTCTTGACGATGCCTAGCAGGTGCTCCCTAAGACGAAGTCGGTGATCGTCGAAGTGGTGAGGAGCAGGGAGGTGCCGTGGGTTAGTAACAACACGATCCCACGATGCGGTGGCTCGTGGGCAGTCCAGACGCAGGTGTAGCGGAAAGGGCCGCTAGGGAGGGACTCACAGCGAGAACTAGACCTTACTCTCACCTCTCACACGGACAGCAGCAGTGGCAGGCACTGTGGTCCGTTGGCGGAGGCTCGAGGCGCCTGTGATCGCTCTGGAACCCGGAGCGTAACTACGATATTGCAGTGCCTGTGTTATTCCGGATTACGATACGGAGTTCCTTCGGACATGCGTGAATTTCGAAAGGAACAGCCACTGCGGTGACTACAGGCTTTATGAAGGACATGAAATGTATTCGGAATTGTGAATACGGGCTACCATCAGCTATATAATGGAATGACGACAATGAAAATTTGTGCCGGAGCGGGACTCGAACCAGGATTTCCCGATTATCGCGAGTGGTCGCCTTATCATTTGGCTATTTATGCGTGTCCGAGGAAACTTTGCATCGTAATTCGGAAGAACACGGGCACTTCAATGCGGTATTTATCCGCTGACAAGGGGCAGGCGACTTCTAAGCGAACTGTCGAGTTCACGTTGTGGACATACGGATGACGACATGTGGAAGTTTGAGTCTGACGGTGAGTCGAGCCCAGATGCCTAATGACAAGGCGACCGCTGGCGGTGATCACTAAATCCAGGTTCGAGTCCCGGTCCGGCACAAATTTTCAGTGTCGTCATTCCACTATACATTTCGCAATTCCAAATACACTACTGGCCATTACAATTGCTACACCACGAACATGACGTGCTACAGACGCGAAATTTAACCGACAGGAAGAAGATGCTGCGATACGCAAATAATTAGCTTTTCAGAGCATTCGCACAAGGTTCGCGCCGGTGCCGACACCTACAACGTGCTGACATGAGGAAAGTTTCCAACCAATTTCTCATACACAAACAGCAGTTGACCTGCGTTGCCTGGTGAAACGTTGTTGTGTTGCCTCGTTTAAGGAGGAGAAATGCGTACCATCACGTTTCCGACTTTGATGAAGGTGCCGGCCGCGGTGGTCTCGCGGCTCTAGGCGCGCAGTCCGGAACCGCGCGACTGCTACGGTCGCAGGTTCGAATCCTGCCTCGGGCATGGATGTGTGTGATGTCCTTAGGTTAGTTAGGTTTAACTAGTTCTAAGTTCTAGGGGACTGATGACCTAAGATGTTAAGTCCCATAGTGCTCAGAGCCATCAGAGCCATTTTGATGAAGGTCGGATTGTAGCCTATCGCGATTGCGGTTTATCGTATCGCGACATTGCTTCTGGCATTGGTCGAGGTCCAATAACTGTTAGCAGAGTATGGAATCGGTGGGTTCAGGAGTGTAATACGGAACGCCGTGCTGACCCCAACGGCCTCGTATCACTAGCAGTCGAGATGACAGGCACGTTATCCGCATGGCTGTAACGGATCGTGCAGCCACGCCTCGATCCCTGAGTCAACAGATGGGGACGTTTGCAAAACAACAACCATCTCCACGAACAGTTAGACGACGTTTGCAACAGCATGGACTATCTGCTCGGACACCATGGTTGCGGTTACCCTTGACGCTGCATCACAGACAGGAATGCCTGCGATGGTGTACTCAACGACGAACCTGGGTGCACGAAAGGCAAAACGTCATTTTTTCGGATGAATCCAGGTTCTGTTAACAGTATCATGATGGTCGCATTCGTGTTTGGCGAAATAGCGGTAAACGCACATTGGAAGCGTGTATTCGTCATCGCCACACTGGCGTATCACCCGGCGTGATGGTATGGGGTGCCATTGATTACACGTCTCGGTCACCTCTTTTTCGCATTGACGGCCCTTTGAACAGTGTACGTTACATTTCAGATGGGTTACGACCCGTAGATCTAGGCTTCATTCGATCCCTTCGAAACCCTACATTTCAGCAGGATAATGCACTACCCCGTACGGGCCTTTCTGGATGTTCGACTGCTGCCCTGGCCAGCACATTCCCCAGATCTCTCACCAATTGAAAACGTCTGGTCTGTGGTGGCCGAGCAACTGGCTGTGGTATAGTGTTGAATCTGCGTGGGCAGCTGTACCTGTACACGCCATCCAAACTCTGTTTGACTCAATGCCCAGGCGTATCAAGGCCGTTATTACGGCCAGAGGTGGTTGTTCAGGGTAATGATTTCTCAGGATCTACGCACCCAAATTGCGTGAAAATGTAATCACATGTCAGTTCTAGTATAATATATTTGTCCAAAGAATACCCGTTTATCATCTGCATTTCTTCTTGGTACAGCAATCCGAATGGCCAGTAGTGTACATTTCACGTCGGAGCGTAACTGGTCCGCGAGCGGCTGAACGGCGACCTAAGTACCCCCCGGCGAAAGACACATGCGCGGTGTCACGTCGACTCGTGACCGCAGGGATGCAAATAGGTGCCAGCAAAGGTAGCGCCGCTTACCGCGACCTGCACGCTTCGTACAGGCGCGGCTTGCGTCTCTCGACTCTTTGGCGGCTGCAGAAGGCTTGGCAGTAAACAGTTCACTGTCTTTTCTATCGCCAAACAAGCCTTCTCCCTCTCCGCTCCCCGCGCCCCCTCTCCCCACCCCCTCTCCCCTACACCAAGGCGAGGCTGGAGTTTTAGCGGTTAGTATAGTTTGGGAATTGCTAAGGACCAACTGCCAACTGCTACGGAACAACCGTCAGTTGCTATGGAACAGGAGAGGGCAGGACATGTTGACTGCACCGATGTCTGTACACAAACGCTCTGTATGCTTTCAACAGTTCAAGCAATTTCGTGTTTGACGAAGGATGTTGTGGAACCGATTACTGCGACATGTCTAGACTCCGTCGGAACAGGCCTTGGAAGGCCCAACGGTACCGACCGGCCGCCGAGCCACCCTCAGCCCACAGGCGTCAGTGGAAGCGTGTATGGAAGGACATGTGGTCAGCATGGTCAGCACATCGCTCTACCGGCCGACGAGAGTTTGCGAGACAGCAGACGCTACTTTTCAATCAAGTAGCTGCTCAGTTTGCCTCACAAGGGCTGAGTGCACCCCGCTTGCCAACAGCGCTCGGCAGGCCGGATGGTCTCTCATCCAAGCGCTAGCCCAGCCCGACAGCGCTTAACTTCGGTGATCTGACGGGAACCGGCTTTACCACTGCGGCAAGGCCGTTGGCGCGACACATCTACAAGACGTCATTACAGCGCTTAATATCTTGAGCGAGCAATTGGAAGGCTTGAAGCCACAGTAATGGGTGTGTCCTAAAGTTTCATCTCGCGATTTAAAAAATGCCAATGAAGATCGAAATGCTATACGTATGCATGCCGGATCGTTATGTTAGCACTAATGCCGAAAAGTAACAGACATCTCACTCCCAGGCTACAGATTTTGCAACCGCTACGTATCACGTGTCTCCGTCAAAACCATTTGGCCGCGATTAAATCAGGCTGGTTTTCTGTGCTCTGAAGCCTGTTACATGCATCCCACTTCAACCATGTCATCGTCGAGAAAGGCTTCATATGTCCATATGTGTGTGAAATCTTATGGGACTTAACTGCTAAGGTCATCAGTCCCTAAGCTTACACACTACTTAACTTAAATTACCCTAAGGACAAACACACACACCCATGCCCGAGGGAGGACTCGAACCTCCGCCGAGACCAGCCGCCCAGTCCATGACTGCAGCGCCCTAGACCGCTCGGCTAATCCCGCGCGGCAGAAAGACTTCGTTGATGTAGGTAGCATATTGGTTGGGATCAGAGATCAAGAGTAATGTTCTTCGACCTCCAATTAGGGTGAAAAAAGAGAACACTTTACACACCACAGAAAGTTCATGAACATCATGGGTAAGACCTAGGCATACGGTTGTGGGCAGATGTTATGCACAATGGCCGAACACCGCTGCATGTTTTTTGTACGAGGCACCGTTATAGCACAGTGATACTGAAGAGAGATTATTGTGGATCACGTCCCTCTGTTTAGGGGTTGCGGTAAGTCCTGACTTTCTTTTTATGGACGAAAATGCCTGCCGTCACAGGACCTCTAGACGTGTCGGACACACTGGAGACTGACGACATTGAACCTATGGAATGATCTGCTTACTTCTCGGACCTACAATCCATAGGCGTAGTATACCTGGGATGCTCTTGGCAAACCTGTTCCTCAACACATGCCCCCTTCCCAAACCGTACACGAACTGAAAACCGCTTCGATAGGGGGAATAGGACAATATCCCCAAATGACTCCTCAACATTTTGGTAGCCACATGAATAAAAGGTGCAAAATGCTCATTAGTGCCCGAAGAGGGCATATTCCTCTGGAGTCCGTATCGACCTTCATGCTGGAAGTCTGACCTGAGTCAAACATGAAGGTTATTTCCGTCTCTTGTCGTACTTTTCCATTTTGTGAAAACAGTACCATTTTTCGTTAAAATTATACCACTCCACTTCTATTACGGGTGTACTATGTTTTATGTTGTCCAACATTGGCTGTGATTACTCCTGTCCAACAATGTCTGATCGTGAACAGTTGTCAAGCAGTGTATGCGCATCGATAATAGGCAAAAATCATCGAGATTCTCGATTCCCGGGATGAATGAACTGTCTATACAGAGGGAACGTTAATAAAGCCGACAAACTGCAGGGAGGACTGGAAATGGAGGAAAAAAAGGTCCTATGAACATGTGGCCGGATATGTATCGTTGCCACGGTAGGTGGCGCTGACGAATGACAGTTCCTCTGATCACAAGTCATGTATTCCATGTGAGTTGCAGACTGTGTGATTGACGTAGTATTCAGTAAGTAGCAGAATGGTTCTTTGTTCCTGTCGGGAAGAAGCCGAAATGGTGTCTGTGTACGGCCAGGTAGGTGGAAATGGCCCTGAGGCAGCATGGCTATATTAAAACAGGCACCTTCACAAACACCAACCACATCACACAACATTTAAGCCCTCTTTGGGCGTTAGTGTGGTCTTGGGCCCTTTCAGACAGACGAACGTGCATGGAGACGGCGGACTGTGAGTACATCAGATTTGGAGGTCCGGGTTCTTCAGGATATTGAGACGAACTGTAGTACCAGCTGCAGGCAAGATGTCCGCCAACGTGGTGTAAGCCCGTGTAGGATTATGTGTATGCTGCATGATATCCGCTACTATCTCTATCACCTATTATCCCATGGAGGCCACTTCGAATATTTGTTGTGATGTGGATGCGATGCAGCTCTGTGTTGTGTTCCGGTACGATTTGTTGTCGTTGCATGAACACTGTCCATTTTCACGCATATGTTCACTGCACCTTTTTCCTCCATTTGCAGTCAGGCATCCGTCCCAGCGGTTAGTCGGTTTTACTAATGTTCACCCTGTATATATATCCGTTTGTACGGAATCCTCGGAGCACGATTCCTACTGGCACTTGCCGGTTTTTTCAGTCATTAGTTTTTTCAGTCATTTGTTTTTTTTTCAGTCATTAGTTTTTTCAGTCATTAGTTTTTTTCAGTCATTAGTTTTTTTCAGTCATTAGTTTTTTTCAGTCATTCGTTTCTTTTTCAGTCATTCGTTTTCTTTCAATTATTAGTATTTTTTGAGTTATTAGTTTTTTTTGAGACAATAGTTTTTTTGAGTCATTAGTCTTCTGACTGATTCTATGTGGCCCGCTACAAATTCCTCTCTTGTGACAACCACTTCATCTCAGAGTAGCATCTGCATCCTTCGGTCTCAGTTATTTTCTGGATTTATTCCAATCTCTGTCATTTCCTACAGTTTCTATCCTCTGCAGAATGGAAGTAAAAAGAGGTCACATTGATATAAAAACAATATCAAATACAGATTTCTAAGGAACAACCGATAGGTGCTTCAGCCTTCTTGGCAGGCGCTGTACTTACAATTTATTATTATATCACCGTTTTTTGCAATCAAATGTTGAAGAAGAGCAACCTGTGACAGACTGTGTAACAATCATAACCTAAGTGTTCGCAGGTACGGTGGCAACAACTGACCGCACTATAATGAAGTTCTTTATTTGACAACATAATGAAACGTTATCCCCTATCAGCATAACTCACTGATATCTAAAGTGCAGTTTGATGCCGGACGGGGTGGCCGAGCGGTTCTAGGCGCTGCAGTCTGGAACCGCGCGACCGCTACGGTCGCAGGTTTGAATCCTGCCTCGGGCATGGATATGTGTGATGTCCTTAGGTTAGTTAGGTTTAAGTAGTTCTAAGTTCTAGGGGACTGATGATCTAAGATGTTAAGTCCCACAGTGCTCAGAGCCATTTGAACCATTTGCAGTTTGATATCAAACAACAGCTTCCTGCAACTAGTCTACATGAATTCATTGCCGGATATCCTGGACAACATGAACTGCCACCTAGCAAAGTTAGAGATAAGTATCACTTTTACGATATACTGAAAATTTAGTGCATCATAGCAGTTTAACTGTTTTTCAACCATGATACAAAGATGATGATAGGTTCTCAGTCAGCAACAGTGATTCATGCCTTCTTCCTACACGGAATCATCGCGAGTGGCCGCTCCCAAAAGGAATTTTTGGTGTAACATTGCTGTGTCTTTTGTGTAGTTTTGTAAAATTTCTGTAGCTAGTCGATGGGTTTAGAATGAATCTTCGACTTCCCACGCTTTCAGTGCTTAAATATTTTTGTAGTCAGTGGCCTAAATGTTCCGAAAGAGAGAGAGAGAGAGAGAGAGAGAGAGAGAGAGAGAGAGAGGAGTAGAGAAGTGTACACAGCAAGGACTCTCGGAAATGAATATTGTTCTAAGATGGTGTGACATTTGCTGTTTGGGTGCGAAATTCTGTTTGGCGACTGGTGAACAATAGAGAACTTGAGCTGAATTCAAAAATTGGGCTTGATTATTCAATTACGTGTCAAGTGCAGAGGGAATGATGAACACTAAAATAATACTGGAAGGTGAGTAAGCTAGATTCAGTATTGATTGGCTACTTTACAGTAGGACGGACTGAAAATATTTTAGATTAAGCCAGTGGAGTTGAGGAATTGTCTGATAAGCTCTTGTACTCCACGGTAAATTGTAGTTCGTAACAAAGTCCAGACTCAAATCTGATACATCAGCATAGCGATGAGGTGATCGGTACCCTAATAGAGGGTCATACTCCTCTTGTTAAGAAATTAACGCCTTCATCAACACGATGAAGTGTTTAACATCTTATTTCTTCGCTATTCGTGGACCTCTTGAAAATTATATACCTTTTAACTTTCTCCAGAATTGGAAATACATTGCAGAAACGCAAACTAAAATCCAAAGGACATAGTTGTAACTATACAATGTAATTGTATGTTTTCCTTGACCACAAATATTTTATTGATTTCCGGTTGCGTTTTCAGCCACTGGCCACCTTCAAAAAGGCGTGAAACAGACTGATAGAAAGTATATCGTCAATGTTGTCGGTACAAATCACAAGTGCAAACTCGTTCCTCCGCAATGTTAACTGAATCAGCTACGCACATAAAAGGCAACCTACATTTCGACAAAATATCTGTAACACGATGAATCTTCATTGTTTGTCGTTCACTAAACGCTGCTGTAGTCGAAAATCGTGTAAATTATCATACAAAAAATATGTACAATTAGTCAGGAATGCTACAAGGATCAGTGTACCTTAGACGCTCACTCGGGCAACCATCAGGTATAAACACTCTCTTTTTACCTGCAGTAAATTCCAGTTGAATGTAACTATTGGCTGCCAACCTCCAATTTAGATAAGTGATACCTGCGAGAAGCGATGAAACACCGTGTAACACGTGGCCACAGCATCACTTGCTCGTTTGTAGAATCAGTCGATTACAGCTGGGGTACAATCAACGGCTTCCTATGGCGTGTCTTTTACCTGCCGTATATAATAACTCGTGCAGCAATTTTCACCTGACGGCAAATGCGGCGTGTAATATTCACACCGGAAAAATTACGAAAATAACCATAGGCTGCAGATGCGGATAATTTATTCTTCCAACAAAATTGCTGCTAATAATGTGTCTCAGATAGCATTACAGTCGGTGATGTACATTATTAGTAGAAAGAAAAGCGGCCATAAAGATCTTCTTAAATGTTTATTGTTCTACGACGCCTGATATCGCATTGTATAGCTCTTTAATCAAGTGTGTGATTTTACATGTAGCGGAAGCTAAATAAGCGACTTTCGTGATGATATCCGTTATTCATTGCAAGTGAACTGATTGTGAATGATTTGTGTCTCGTGTTCTCTTCTCACCCTCTCTCTCTCTCTCTCTCTCTCTCTCTCTCTCTCTCTCTCTCTCTCTCTCTGTGGGTGTGTGTGTGTGTGTGTGTGTGTGTGTGTGTGCGTGCGTGTGTGCGTGTGCGCGTGCGGCGCTCGCTCTTGCTATATGATTCCGTATGGATGTGCGGTGTCTGATGCCAATTTCCCGATAAGGATGCACAATTTGAAACAATCATTTTCTCGACTGGCAAGCGATAGAATATAAATTCCAAACGCTGAGAGTCTATTCCGTATCATAATATTTGAAGAAAATCCCCACATACTTATTCTGGTACAATTTATATAAGTCTCAGTTCCTCATGTAAAAGTTAATATTTATCTCTTACGTTTGTTCGCTGAGGTTAACGTCTTTCAGGGTGTCAGATATGTAATACATCTAGACCTGGATAGTTTAAAATTTCTGCTTGAAATAAATTTTTACTTTAAATGAAGGTTTTTTTATTTATTTTCGCAGCACAACAGAACACCGTGATTTACTGTAATATAAGTATTTCAAGAGTCGGATTAAGCAAGCAGATTAAATATGGATGTTAACAAGTGTATATAAATGCCACCAAAAAATTGGAGCATAAATAATACCAAAAACCCACAGAAGTGCCAGTAGGACTTTTGCTCTGAGGATTTTATAGAAACTTAATTATGACTGTCGACAGCATATGTGCAGGTTTTGATGAGTGAGTTTGCGAGTATCAAATCACGTTACATAAATGGCCGTATTTTTTACTTTTCTGACTTAGAAACTTAACATTCTTACTACACCAAGAGACCACAGACCTTAGTATTTGACAGAGAGGTCACAGTTCGTAGTAACTGACGGAAAGTCATCGAGTAAAACAGAAGTGATTTCTGGCGTTCCCCAAGGTAGTGTTATAGGCCCTTTGCTGTTCCTTATCTACACTCCTGGAAATTGAAATAAGAACACCGTGAATTCATTGTCCCAGGAAGGGGAAACTTTATTGACACATTCCTGGGGTTAGATACATCACATGATCACACTGACAGAACCATAGGCACATAGACATAGGCAACAGAGCATGCACAATGTCGGCACTAGTACAGTGTATATACACCTTTCGCAGCAATGCAGGCTGCTATTCTCCCATGGAGACGATCGTAGAGATGCTGGATGTAGTCCTGTGGAACGGCTTGCCATGCCATTTCCACCTGGCGCCTCAGTTGGACCAGCGTTCGTGCTGGACGTGCAGACCGCGTGAGACGACGCTTCATCCAGTCCCAAACATGCTCAATGGGGGACAGATCCGGAGATCTTGCTGCCCAGGGTAGTTGACTTACACCTTCTAGAGCACGTTGGGTGGCACGGGATACATGCGGACGTGCATTGTCCTGTTGGAACAGCAAGTTCCCTTGCCGGTCTAGGAATGGTAGAACAATGGGTTCGATGACGGTTTGGATGTACCATGCACTATTCAGTGTCCCCTCGACGATCACCAGAGGTGTACGGCCAGTGTAGGAGATCGCTCCCCACACCATGATGCCGGGTGTTGGCCCTGTGTGTCTCGGTCGTATGCAGTCCTGATTGTGGCGCTCACCTGCACGGCGCCAAACACGCATACGACCATCATTGGCACCAAGGCAGAAGCGACTCTCATCGCTGAAGACGACACGTCTCCATTCGTCCCTCCATTCACGCCTGTCGCGACACCACTGGAGGCGGGCTGCACGATGTTGGGGCGTGAGTGGAAGACGGCCTAACGGTGTGCGGGACCGTAGCCCATCTTCATGGAGACGGTTGCGAATGGTCCTCGCCGATACCCCAGGAGCAACAGTGTCCCTAATTTGCTGGGAAGTGGCGGTGCGGTCCCCTACGGCACTGCGTAGGATCCTACGGTCTTGGCGTGCATCCGTGCGTCGCTGCGGTCCGGTCCCAGGTTGACGGGCACGTGCACCTTCCGCCGACCACTGGCGACAACATCGATGTACTGTGGAGACCTCACGCCCACGTGTTGAGGAATTCGGTGGTACGTCCACCCGGCCTCCCGCATGACCAATATACGCCCTCGCTCAAAGTCCGTCAACTGCACATACGGTTCACGTCCACGCTGTCGCGGCATGCTACCAGTGTTAAAGACTGCGATGGAGCAAACTGGCTGACACTGACGGCGGCGGTGCACAAATGCTGCGCAGCTAGCTCCATTCGACGGCCAACACCGCGGTTCCTGGTGTGTCCGCTGTGCCGTGCGTGTGATCATTGCTTGTACAGCCCTCTCGCAGTGTCTGGAGCAAGTATGGTGGGTCTGACACACCGGTGTCAATGTGTTCTTTTTTCCATTTCCAGGAGTGTATATAAACGATTTGGGAGATAATCTGAGCACCCGTCTTAGGTTGTTTGCAGATGACGCTGTCGTTTATCGACTAATAAAATCATGAGAAGATCAAAACAAATTGCAAAATGATTTAGAAAAGATATCTGAATGGTGCGAAAATTGACAGTTGACCCTAAATAGCGGAAAGTTTGCTAAAAGGAATTCATTAAACTTCGGTTACACGATAAATCAATCTAATCTGAAAGCCGTAAATTCAACTAAATACGTAGGTATTACAATTACGAACAACTTAAATTGGAAGGAACACATATAAAATGTTGTACAAAAAAAAAAATGGTTCAAATGGCTCTGAGCACTATGGGACTCTACTGCTGTGGTCATTAGTCCCCTAGAACTTAGAACTACTTAAACCTAACTAACCTAAGGACATCAAACACATCCATGCCCAAGGCAGGATTCGAACCTGCGACCTTAGCAGTCGCACGGTTCCAGACTGCGCGCGTAGAACCGCGAGACTACCGCGGCCGGCTATAAAATGTTGTGGGGAAGGGTAACCACATACTGCGTTTGATTGGCAGGACACTTGGAAAATGTAACAGACCTACTAAGGAGACTGCCTACATTAAGCTTCTCTGTCTTCTTTTAGAATATTGCTGCGCGGTGTGGGACTCTTACCAGATAGGACTGACGGAATACATAGAAAACGTTCAAAGAAGGGCAGCACGTTTCGTATTATCGCGAAATATGGCAGAGAGTGTCACAGAAATGATACAGGATTTGGGATGAACATCATTAAAAGAAAGGCGTTTTTCGTTGCGATGGAATCTTCTCATGAAATTCCAATCACCAACTTTCCCCTCCGAATGTGAAAATATTTTGTTGACACCGACCTTTATAGGGAGAAACGATCACCACGATAAGATAAGGGAAATCAGAGCTCTTACGTAAAGATATAGCTGTTCGTTCTTTCCGCGCGCTATACGAGATTGGAATAATATAGAATTGTGAAGGTGGTTCGATGAACCCTGTGCCAGGCACTTAAATGTGATTTGCAGAGTATCCATGTAGATATAGATGCAGATTAGACATAAATTATACCCGTTCCTGATAAAACGAGTTCTTAACAGACGGACAGACAGACAGATGGACGGACTGACAGCAATGTGGTACTGTATAAGGGTTCAGTAATACAACAAGCGCAACGTCAGAATTGCCTCGCTCGTGCTCTAAAGACAAACTGAACGTCCCTAACAGACCCTCAATAAACCGCCCGTGGAGTAACCCTCCACGTGATGCTAAGAGTTGTCGTATCGTCTTCGACATGCGTACATTCTTTGAGGTCATAGGAACAAATCGCCGTATACCCTCATCCTCCGTTTTCCGTGAGACGGATCGTATCTCAACAATGGAATAAGGAACAACAGCAAAGATTAGACTCCGTGCTGCATTCTGTCTTGGAACGAGAGTTGGTACAGTCTCGCGTCCATTACATTTCCTATGATCCTGCCTAAAATTCTCATTTTCCTACTCACAAAATTACGTCCTTCCGTACTGTAAAGAACACTCACTGTTACTACACATGTGCAAGGCAAACAGGCCTCAAGCGTACGTAAATGTCATATGTAAACTCCCTTCTTATAGATATGCATCGTTCTCCTGGATACATTGAGCGCATTAGAATATTGTATCTCTATTATAAGAAAGTTAAAGTTTATTGTTAAACTTGAGCTTATGACTGTCGAAATCAGCACTGTAAACGTCTGATGTTTCGTTTTAAGCCTGCTGGCCGAATCATTTGTCTGGCCACAGTTATTCTGTAGACTTTCCTGTTGTTTGCCAACGTCTGTTTTTGACAACTTTAAGCACAAAATGCCACACATGTATACCTAGCACTGGCAAAAAGGCCATTCCTGGCCAGAGAAGTCTGCTAGCATCAAATGTCGTATTGGAAAAGAAATTTCTGAGAATGTACGTTTGGAGCAGAGCATTTTATGGTGGTGAAACATGGGCTCTGGGAAAACCAGAACAGAAGAGAATCGAAGCACTTGAACTGTGGTGATACAGACGAATGTAGGAAATTAGGTGGACTGATAAGGGACGGAATGAGGGAGTTCGGAGAGGAAAGGATTATGAAGAAAACACTGACAAGGAGAAGGGACAGGATGATAGGACGTCTGTTAGTACATAGGGAACGACTTCCATGGTACTAGAGGGAGCTGTAGAGGGCAAAAACTGTAGAGGAATACAGAGATTGCAATACATCCAGCAAGTAATTGAGGACACAGATTGCAAGTGCTACTCTGAGATGTAGAGGTTGGCGGAGGGGAGAAATTCGTGGCGGGCCGCATCAAACCAGTCAGAAGACTAACGACTCGACTCGGAAAAAAAAAATCCATCATAGAAATGTGAATGCCTTACTGCGGCTGATCAGTGACTCGATGGAAAAGGACACCAACAGCCGTAATTCTTCCTAAAATATTTATTATTTAAGCAGCCAGTTTCGATGCATCATTGGCTTCATCTTCAGGCCCCTCTGCGAAAAACGAATGGAGACATCCAAACATTGCAGCACAGAGAACATGTACTATATACATTAATCTAGAAATCGTGGAGTTCCATTTATTTGAAGTGTGCGTTCTAAACATACAACAACCATAGCGTGTGTCTTCCTTTGGCAGCACTAGATCGAGTGTCAGAACCACCAGGTCTAGTAGCGACACATAAACCATCGGCTGGCTGATGTCGGTTCTAGATGTGATAGAAGTTGCTTGGTCCACAAGGGTTTAATAGCCGCTGTGATGTCATGGCGTCAACAGAATCGAACAAAAAGAGCTGCTTGGGCGTTTGTGGCGAGTATTTACACACTGCCCGAAAAAAATGCAGCACCCTCAACGACAAGGCCATTTTATTGACATGTGAAAAGACATGTAGTTGATCATTGTAGGAATGAATGGTAACAAATCCAGACCAAATGAGGCACACATCCCATTGCAAAGGGTGACCAAACAGGCCCATTTACACTCACTATACTCCGCTCTGGCGCCAACTAGGCATGTATTCTCGCATGCAGACGATCATAAAGGTGTGTGGCGTTCTGAGATAGACTGTCCCACCCATCTTTCGCCTTTTGTTGCAAGTTGGCAATGGTTCTTGCAGATCCTGGAGGACGAGTTAGTTCCCCCTTCGTTGCACCCCAAACTTGTTCAGCTAGATCTGGTGATGCTGCTGACCAAAGCAGTTGTTGGACACCACGAACAGCACATTGCATCACAACAACCATATGTGGACATGCATTGTATTGCTGGAAGAACACGTCGCCTGACAGTAGCACGAGGATTACAGCCTTTGCAATTTAGTATGCACTGGTTGCTTTATCCTGCAGTAACACTATGACCACAAGTTGTTACTGATGCCGCCCCACCCCGTCCCACACAATGAAGCCTGCAGAATGACCTGCGCGTAGTGGGCGAAAGCACTCTGCAAGAGGCAGCTCACCAGTTCTATGCAACACGCATGACAGAGTCTACTCTCGTCACTGAGGACATCAGCGTGCCATTCCACTCTCCAGTCAACTCTTTCACTACACTGGTAGTGGTAGTGTGACCAGAGGCACATGTAATGCTAATCCTGCTGCATGCAGACATTGGAACAACCGTCCCTGACTACACGATAGGTGCGACATGTGCCAAGTTTTGTCCCTGGACAATGAATGTCAGGCCATTGCTGCTAGCTCAATGCGCAGCGCAATGTTGGACCACAACATGCGAAAATTTAGCTCTGCACTGCGGTGGATGGGGTCTTAGACCGCGTTGTGCCAGCGGTACTCTGGTACCTGGCGGAAGATTTCCATAGGCAGCTCGCCTGCCAGTCTCTTAATAGGTTAGGAAGTCTGGAATGAGAGTGTTGCCACAACAGTACAATTTCCAGCAAATTAAAGAACTCAGTTCACTGTCAGCTGCAGAGATTCTTTTGTGTATCATTAGATTAGATTAATTATTCATTCCATAGACCCACAAAAGAGGGGATCGTCCTGGGTGTGGAACATGTCAGATAAATACATTACAAAAATGTAATTAAAAAAACCTGAGTTTCATTAATTTTAATGATCCTTAGTCAATAAACAGTAAAATTATGTACATGAATTAAAATTAAACTTCTAATATTTGCAGGTTTAATCTGCTTTCATTAAATCCATTTTTCACACAGTAGCTAGTCACTTGGCTATTACAACCAACTATTGTCAAAAATTAAACTAAATTAGTCATTTCAATGATCCTCAGTTAAGAACAGTCAAATTATGTACAAGATTTAAAATTAAACTTCCACTATTTCCAGACTTAAGACTTACATCTGCTCTCCATACATCCATCATTCACACAGTAGACAGTTACTCGGCTGTTACAACCAAGTATTGTCAAAAATTAAAGTATAATAAATTTTCATTAAAATGGTCTACTGCACTTGTTGAGAAACTCATGGATGGAATAGAACGAGTTGTCCACCAAAAATTCTTTTAAATTATGTTTAAATTGTGTCTTGTCTGAAACTAAACTCTTAATGGTTGCTGGTAACTTATTGAAAATATGTGTTGCTGAATACTGGACTCCTTTCTGGGCAAGAGTAAGTGATTTTAAATATTTATGTATATTGTTTTTATTCCTAGTATTGATACTGTGTACTAAGCACTTAGTTGGAAAAAGAGATGTATTATGTAGCACAAACTTCGTTAAGGAATAATTTTACTGGGAAGCTGTGGTTAGTATGCCCAATTCTTTGAATAGGTTTCGACATGGTGTTCTTGGATTTACACTACACATTACTCTTATTATACGCTTCTGTACTCTAAAAATTTTTTCTCGGTTTGTGGAGTTACCCCAAAATATTATACCACATGTCATAATGGAGTGAAAATAAGCAAAATATGCCGATTTTTTAAATATTTATATCTCCTATGTCTGACATCATTCGCATTGCAGACACAGACTAGTTTAGGCGCTTTAGCAGTTGGTTAGTATGTCGCTCCCAACTGAATTTATTATCAAGTTGTAATACCAAGAATTTTACGCTCTCAACTTCTCCTATTTCCCTGTCGTCATATTTTATACACACATTAGAAGGAAATCTCTTGGAAGTTCTGAACTGCAAGTAGTGGGTCTTTTCGAAATTTAATGACAGTGAACTGGCTATGAACCAATTATTAATGTCAGTAAACATTTGATTAGCTGCCCTTTCTAAATTTATATTTGATTCACTATTTATTGCAATGTTTGTACCATCTGCAAATAAGACAAACCTGGCATCTGGTAATGTAACAGGTGACAGGTCATTAATATACACAAGAAAAAGTAGTGGACCTAGTGTGGAACCTTGGGGAACACCACATGTAATTTCTTCCCAGTCAGATGATGTCTGATTGCCTGCTGCTGAAGTGTTACGTAATGACACCCTTTGTTTTCTATTAGTAAGATATGACTGAAACCACTTTGCAGCACTACCAGTGATGTCATAATATTTTAATTTACTTACAGTATATAGTGAAAACGAACCACAACAGCTATGTTAGTGGCCGTAATTGTCGCCTTGCAGAGCGATACGACAATGGCAAACAAAACAGATAGCTGTCAATCACTTCTCCATTCTGACCCAGATATAGCAATACGTCATATACTACTCTCGTATGGTACTATTCAGCCGGCTATACCTTTCCGCCTTGACGCACTTCTGCCCTCGCTGCGCAGACAGGGAGGTGTCGGGCCGGCTGGCGTGGTGGGTGGAGGTGCTGCGTCTGCTGGGCGCGCAGCACGTGGTCGCGCACGTGTCGGCAGTGGGCGTGGCCGCGCAGCGCGTGCTGCGCCACTACCAGGCTCGCGGTCTACTGACAGCGCAGCGCCTCGTTCTGCCCGGCGACGCCAGGGGCGCCACATCCGCCACGGCGACGCTCCTACGCAAGCGCCGCATGGAGGTCCTCGCCTACAACCACTGCCTCTACTCCAACCTCGAGCGCTTCCGGTTCGTCCTGCCGCTCGACATCGATGAAGTACGTCACGCCAAGTAACAGCACGGCATTCACATTACTCATATTTAAAACTGATACCTACAGAGTGGCGCACGAAATGTATCACCAGTTGTTTCTTTCACAATTTACAACTCACATTAGATATCCCGCTGGGATCTCTACAGCAGTACCAGCAGAGCTTGGAAAAACAAATTAGCTACGAAATGACGTGTAATTCACGATACTGCCGCTAGGAGCCTAGTAAGTAGCAATGGCTGACAATGGAAAACTGAGGACACTGCAACGATCGGCAATTGTGTTACTTTTTCATGAAACGAGAAGCCTTGTTTTGACTCAGAGGCGTTTTCGACAATAGTTTAACACACGATGGGTCCTTTGTAAGAAGACTATCCACAGGGTGTAAGATAAACTTGTACAGGAAGGAACAGTATTGGAAGCGAAGCGACCTCGGCCTAAGCCTGTTTGTTCGCCGGAGAATACTGAAGCGGTACTTCTCTGAAGTCCCCCGAAATCGTATAGAAAGGCAGCAGTGCAACTGGGAATATCCAGACGCTCCGTTCAACGAATTCTTAAAAGTGACCTCCATATGTACCCATACAAGATGACCTGTGCACAGAAGCTCACTGAAGAACACAAGCAGCAGAGACTACTGTTTGCTCATTGGGCGGAGGATAGGGAAGAAACTCTCAACTACGTTTGGTTTTCAGACCACGCACATATTAATTTAGACGGTGTGGTTAACAAACAAAATGTACGCTTTTGGGGCACTGATAACCCACAAGTGCTTCATGAACGACAACATTAAGCTCCGAGGATTACAGCGTGGGCTGCAATTTCCAGTCACGGACTTATTGGACCCTTTTTCTTTGAAGAAACTGTGAACAGCGAGCGTTATTTGAGCATGCTTCGTAATAGCTTCATTCCACGGCTTCTTGCTACTGCCTTGCCCCTCAACATGCAATGGTTTGTGCAAGATTGAGCAAGGCCACATAATGCAAATACTGTGTTGGAGTTTTCACACGAGCATTTCGACATGCGAATCATTTTACTCAGGTTTACAAGTCGCTTCAATGACGGACAAAATTTGCCCCCCAATAGCCCAGACCTCAACCCATGTGCTTTTTTCTTTGGGGGTACCTAAAGGAAAAAATTTTCCCGAAACGTCCACGTGATTTAATGACGCTCATAAGACTTACTCTTCAAGCTTGCAGTGAAATTACGGAAGACATGTGCCGTAGGGTAATCACTAACTTCAGTGTTCGTTTGAAGGAAGCTAAGAAACGAGATGGTGGACACACTGAGCACGTGCTGAGTTAGAACAAATCTCCACGGACGGCTCTTAATTGTGGTATATGTTCCTTTCAGATGGTATTGACAATAAAGTTTATATTCAAAAACAAAATATTAACACATTTCGTGCGCCACCCTGTAGGTATTGATATACAGAATATCGTGTCACTGCCTGCTGAATGACTGATAGAACCCGCTAAACCACAGTGCACAGGGAATATTCGACAGAACCGAAAGTAACGTAACGTGTATTCTAAGAACGTGTAATAGGACCCTTAATGTTTTTAGTATATATTGATCTTTCTTTTTGTCATCAGTCTTCTGACTGGTTTGATGCGGCCCGCCACGAATTCCTCTCCCGTGCTAAACCTCTTCATCTCAGAGTAACACTTGCAACCTACGTCCTCAATTATTTGCTAAATATGTTCTAATCTCTGTCTTCCTCTACAGTTTTTGTCCTCTACAGCTCCCTCTAGTACCATGGAAGTCGCTCCCTGATGTCATAACATATGTCCTCTCATTGTGTCCCTTCTCCTTATCTGTGTTTTCCTCTCCGATTCTGTGAAGAACTTTCTCATTTCTTACATTATCAGTCCACCTAATTTTCAACATTCGTCTGTACCACCACGTCTCAAATGTGTCGACTCTCTTCCGGGCCGGTTTTCCAATAGTCTATGTTTCACTACCAGACAATGCTGAGCTCCAAATGTGCATTCTCAGGAATTTCTTCCTCAAATTAAGGCCTATGTTTGATACTAGTAGACTTCTCTTGGCCAGGGAAGCCCTTTTTGCTATCGCTAGCCTGCTTTAGATGTTCACCTTGATCCGCCCGTCATTGGTTATTTTATCAGTCCACCTAATTTTCAACATTCGTCTGTACCACCACGTCTCAAATGTGTCGACTCTCTTCCGGGCCGGTTTTCCAATAGTCTATGTTTCACTACCAGACAATGCTGAGCTCCAAATGTGCATTCTCAGGAATTTCTTCCTCAAATTAAGGCCTATGTTTGATACTAGTAGACTTCTCTTGGCCAGGGAAGCCCTTTTTGCTATCGCTAGCCTGCTTTAGATGTTCACCTTGATCCGCCCGTCATTGGTTATTTTACTGCCTAGGTAGCTAAATTCTTTAACTCCATTTACTTCGTGACCAGCAATCCTGATGTTACGCTATTCTCACTTCTGCTACATCTCATTACTTTCGTGTTTCTTCGATTTACTCTCAATGCATATTCTGTACTCATTAGACTGTTTATTCCACTGAGAAGGTCAGGTAATTCTTACTCACTTTCACTCAGTATAGCAATGTCACCAGCAAATCGTAACATTGACACCCTTCCACCTTAAATTTTAATTCCATTCCTGAACATTTCTTGTGTTTCCATCATTACTTCTTCGATGTATAGACTGAACAATACGGGCGAAAGACTACATCCCTGTTTTACACCCTTTTTAATCCGATCTCTTCATTCTCCGTCGTTCACCCTTATTATTACCTCTTGTCTCATATATGTGTATTGTATATTTCCCTTCTCTTCCTATTTCTTACCTTAGTTTTTCGGAATTTAGAGCATCTTGAGTCATTTCACATTGTCTAACGGTTTTTCCAGGTCGACAAATCCTATGAACGTGTTTGAATTTTCTTTAGGCTTGTTTCCACAATTAGCCGCAAACCAGGTAGGATTGAGGTAGGACATCGAAAAAGTGCAAAGAAGGGCAGCTCGTTTTGTGTTATCGCGCAATAGGGGTGAGAGTGTCACTGTTATGATACGCGAGTTGGGGTGGCAGTCACTGAAACAAAGGCGGTTTTCTTTGCGGCGAGATCTATTTACGAAATTTCAATCACCAACTTTCTCTTCCGAATGCCAAAATATTTTGTTGAGACCCATCTACGTAGGGAGAAATGATCATCATAATAAAATAAGGGAAATCAGAGCTCGAACGGAAAGATTTAGGTGTTCCTTTTTCCCACGCGCCATTCCAGAGTGGAATGGAAGAGAAGTAGTATGAAAATGGTTCGATGGACCGTCTGCCAGGCACTTAAGTGTGAATTGCAGAGTAACCATGTGGACGTTGATGTAAAATTGCCTCTCTGGTGCCTTTACTTTTCCTAAAGCCAAACTGGTCGTCATATAACAGATCCCCAATTTTCTTTTCCATTCTTCTTATATTAGAGTCATTCGGCAAGAAACGAGCCGGAGGCTGTAAAATGAAAACTCTTGAACAGATGATAATGCCATTCTTCCATGGAAGAAGGTGTAGTCCCTATGAGAGCGCTGAAGTCCCAAACTAGGCGCTAAAGGGCACACCGATGCGACCAGAGGGTGAGCAGGTGCAACGTGCAGTCGTCCACAGTCCACCGCACTCAGTTGTGCTGAAAACACAGAAATGGAGCCTCTTACGGGAATTCAGCCAGATAATATTTACAGCGACCCCGTCATTTGCATGGCATAAACTGCAACGGACAAGCGATGTACAGGCAAATTTAAAATCCCGGTTCTTGGAGTAATTCAGGATAGAAAACACACTCACACTGAATATTAGGGCCATCAAAGATGACCAAAGTCAGAGGTATCGATAGTGAAAGACTACGAACTAGCAAGTGAGGTAACATTTACTCTGTCAAACTGTTTCTGACAAGGGAGAGAGCAGGATTTCAAGCAGAGCTTAAACGAAACACTCCATCCCTATTTACAAGATTGCTCACTAATTTAATCTCAACAGCCTGTCCCAATAGCTGAACGTCCATGCCAATGTCTCGGTATTGTTCTATAACATAGGGTGACCAGTATCCAAACAATGTTCGGCAATGGCAGATCTATTTGGCTGCTGTAATCGTGTGTGCCATTAATGCTCAGTGCATCGTTCCTCCACGGTCCTGATAAAAAAAAAGCAATCCGTCTTCATGCTACGAGTGGCCTACCGGGACCATCCGACTGCCGTATCGTCCTCAGGGGAGGATGCGGATAGGAGGGGCGTGTGGTCACCACACCGCTATCCCGGTCGTTATGATGGCATTCTTGACCGTAGCCGCTACTACCCGGTCGAGTAGCTCCTCAATTGGCATCACGAGGCTGAGTGCATCCCGAAAAATGGCAACAGCGCATGGCGGCCTGGATGGTCACCCATCCAAGCGCCGACCACGCCCGACAGTGCTTAACTTCGGTGATCTCACAGGAACCGGTGTAGCAACTGCGGCAAGGCCGTTGTCCCACGGTCCTGATAGTCTGAAAAATGTATGCCGTGCCACACCTACAATGAATGCGATGTATTCCCTCCTTACTCAAACCTAGATCATCCTTAACACAACCCAAAACCACTCTAATTTTAGATGGAGTTCGGAAAACACATTTCACGTCGTATGTCCGTAAAATACGACCGATCTTTGTGTAAGTGCTTCCTACGTAAGTTAAAAAGGAAGTAGACTTAGGTGTTGCCTGAGTGTCATCATCAATCACCCGATGCACAGTTGGTCGATAGCGCAACGCACGTTCAATCTGTCTTTCACTGTAACCATTTTGACGAAATGTAGCTTTGGGCCAACTGAGCTGGCAAAGACTCTGTGTCAGAAATGACATGTGCCCTGTGTACCAAGGTACGAAGTACCCATTCACGCTGAGCAGGATGGTGACAACTATCAGCCTGCAAATAAAAGTCAGTGTTGAGTACGTGAGTACTGCACGTCCCAATGATCCATCAAGCTTCCTCCCACCAAAACGTCAAGAAAGGGAGGGCAACCATCCTCTTCCACCTCCATCGTAAAACCAATGTTCTACATCTACATCTACATCCAAACTCCGCAATCCACCTGGCGGTGTGTGGCGGAGGGTACTCTCAGTACCTCTATCGGTTCTCCCTTCTATTCCAAACTCGTATTGTTCGTGGAAAGAAGGATTGTCGGTATGCTTCTGATTTTATCCTCATGGTCTCATCGCGCGATATACGTAGGAGGGAGCAATATACTGCTTGACTCTACGATGAATGTATGTTCTTGAAACTTCAACAAAAGCCCGTACCGAGCTACTGAGCGTCTCTCCTACAGAGTCTTCCACTGAAGTTTATCTATCATCTCCTAACGCTTGTTCGAATGGATCGAGTTCACATGTCGTAAAAGGCATTCAAATTCTCCCTACCATGAGGCCAAACAACAAAAGTATCATCAACATATCTGAAGAAACAGATGGTTTCCAAAGGCGCCGACTCGAATGCACTCTCTACGAAATCTTCCATAAACAAATTTGCAAACACAGGTCACAACGGGCTACCCACCGCAACTCCATCTGTCTGCTCTGCTGATATTGGCGTGCACGTCCAGCTTTTGGGACTGTTTTATTAAGGAGTCTGTCGAAATTAAATTAGGAGAGCAATCTTGTAAACATGGATGGAATCCTGCTCTCTCCTTTGTCAAAAACAGAGGGAAGGAGTCAATGTTACCTCACTTGCTAGTCTTTCACTATCGATACCTCTGCCTTTGGGCACCTTTGGTGGCACTAGTGTTCAGTGTGAGTGTGTTACCTTTCCTGAATAACCCCAAGAACTGAGGTTCTAAATTTGGCTGTACATGACCTGTCCGTTGCAGTTTGTGCCTTGAAAATGGGGTGTGGGTGTGTGGGTGGGGGAGGGGGGGAGAGGGGGCGAGGGGGAGGGGGGGAGGGGGGGGGGGAAGAGTGTACTCCCGCCGAAATATCGGCGGGCGATGTAAATATTACCTGGCTGTAATCCCGTAAGTTGTTTGAAAATCGTATACGCCAGGAGAAACTCGGGTCTCACAGAGAAATGGAGGTTTCAAAGAAAGCGAAAAGGGATGGTGTGCTTTATATTACAGCGGAACGAGTGAGGGGAACGGAAATTCGTCCAAGAATGACACAACTATACCGAAAGCACTGAATGTTGGTTGTAATTCCCATGCTCAGTCCGACCTCTGAGGCAATGGCTGTCTCCTAACTCGCCGGTCTTCAATAATGAGTGCATCCACCTGCTGGACAATGTTATCGCTAACGCCGTGTGACGTGTCACATCGTGCACCATCGGTCAAAATCCGTCCTTTGTTGAATCGTTTGTGGCACAATAAGTGCTCTCCCTGCATTCCTGCCGTTCTTCGATGAATTCCCGTTCCCCGCACTCCTTCCCCTGTCAGGAGACGCACTACACTCCAGTGCTGTTCTTTTGAAGCCTTCAGTTCCCTGTTTCCAGTGGGCAGAGGGCGCGTGCGCGTGCTCGCTCTATCGTCTCGGGCACGTGCGTCCGCGTCCCAGGAACTGCGATTCTGGAGCCACTTCGCTCTTAAACGAACCACATTTTCTTCCGTAAAAAACGGCATTACGATACGTTTAGCGGCTTTCATTCTAGAGCCTCCGGTTCGTTTTTATTTGAATGACCCTAATACACTGCTGGCCATTAAAATTGCTACACCACGAAGATGACGTGCTACAGAAGCGAAATTTAACCGACAGGAGGAAGATGCTGTGATATGCAAGTGATTAGCTTTTCAGAGCATTCACACAAGGTTGGCGCCGGTGGCGACACCTACAACGTGCTGACATGAGGAAAGTTTCCAACCTATTTCTCATACACAAACAGCAGTTGACCAGCGTCGCCTAGTGAAACGTTGTTGTGATGCCTCGTGCAAGGAGGAGAAATGCGTACCATCACGTTTCCGACTTTGATAAAGGTCGGATTGTAGCCTATCGCGATTGCGGTTTATCGTATCGCGACACTGCTGCTCGCGTTGGTCGAGATCCAATGACTTTTAGCAGAATATGGAATCGGTGGGTTCAGCAGGTTTAATACGGAACGCCGTGCTGGATCCCAACGGCCTTGTATCACTAGCAGTCGAGATGACAGGCATCTTATTCGCATGGCTGTAACGGATCGTGCAGCCACGCCTCGATCCCTGAGTCAACAGTTGCAAAACAACATCCATCTGCACGAACAGTTCGACGACGTTTGCAGCAGCATGGACTATCAGCTCCGAGACCATGGCTGCGGTTACCCTTGACGCTGCATCACAGACAGGAGCGCCTGCGATGGTGTACTCAACGGTGAACCTGGGTGCACGAATGGCAAAACGTAATTTTTTCGGATGAATCCAGGTTCTGTTTACAGCATCATAATGGTCGCATCCGTGTTCGGCGACATCGCGGTGAACGCACATTGGAAGCGTGTATTCGTCATGGCTATACTGGCGTATCACCCGGCGTGATGGTATGGGGTGCCATTGGTTACACGTCTCGGTCACTTCTTGTTCGCACTGACGACACTTTGAACAGTGGACGTTACATTTCGGATGTGCTACGACCCGTGGCTCTACCCTTCATTCGATCCCTGCAAAACCCCACATTTCAGCAGGATAATGCACGACCGCATTTTGCAGGTCCTGTACAGGCCTTTCTGCATACAGAAAATGTTCGACTGCTGCCTTGGCCACCACATTCTCCAGATCTCTCACCAATTGAAAACGTCCCGTCAATGGTGTCCGAGCGACTGGCTCGTTACAACACGCCAGTCACTACTCTTGGTGAACTGTGGTATCGTGTTGAAGCTGCACGGGCAGCTGTACCTGTACACGCCATCCAAGCTATGTTTGATTCAATGTCCAAGCGTATAAAGGCCGTTATTACGACCAGAGGTGGTTGTTCCGGGTACTGACTTCTCAGGATCCATGCACCCAAATTGCGTGAAAATTTAATCACATGTCAGTTCTAGTATAATATATTTGTACAATAAATACCCATTATTACTTGCATTTCTTCTTGGTGTAGCAATTTTAATGGCCAGTAGTGTACATATACGATTTATCACACAGAATTGCCACCAGTATAAGATTTTTCACCGGCAATATTGTCATCGGCAGCAAAACATCATCACTGGATGGTCGTATGAAAAGCAGAAATACTTGGCCAAAAGTAAGTCGAAGAACTTTTCTTCGTGAATTTCGTATTTTGCACTGTCTTCTATTGCCACACGAAACCATTATGGATTCAGTAGAGGAGATAGATTACTATCCTCCAAGTCAAGACAAGACGTCTCAGAAAACTGTAACCACTTGTAATTATAATGAAGGAAGACAACGTCTTGGTTTCTTATTATGTTTTATTGGGAAAACGAATTGGACTTTTGATACAGGTTATCGTCAAATACGTATATGTATGTAAATTTAAGGTAAAAGGGGGAGAAAGGATAGGAAGGGGATCATTGCTGTCGGCTGTCCGAAAGAACAGACACCAAGCATTCGTATATAAATGTACATGTAATTACTTTAAAACCCAACTTATCAGTAGGATGAAGATCCAGTTAAAATTATGGAAGTTGTGTTATTTTCAAAGCCTCCAACCTGCGTCTCACAGTAAAGCGATATACATAAGTGACGATGACCTTTATCAAAAGACGAAACTGATTAGCCTAATAAAATATACCAAGTCTCTTCATTCTCTTTGTTAGTGACTGAATCATCCAGGATGAACCTTAAACGGTGAACTGAAGATAAACACTACTGGGTGGTTTGGCTGAGCCATGCTTCTTGTCAAACTACTTCTTCGACATTCCACATATCCACTTTCCTGATAAGATCTTCCTCTAAATCTTCAGGTGTCCCCTGCTGGCTTAACTCTGGGCTCCAGATGACTCTTAAAGTAGATCCCACACCAGAGGGGGACGTTAACTTCAATGACAATGCTCATGAAATCCTTCACTCTTATATAAGGTGGCGAATGTTGATGCCAGCAGGTATGGTTGCCGACACGCAACTGGTCGTGGCGCGGACTGCTGGCCCAGCTGGTGTCCGAACAGAGGGACGTGTTGGTGCGCCACGCGTCGCTGTCGGCTCGCAACGTCTACCTGGTGGGGGGCGGAGCCTTCTGGTCTGCGGGGGCGGCGGCCGCCAAGAGCCTGGTGCGCACCGCCGCCGCGCTGGCCGTGGCGCACCACGCCGCCTCCCGGCCCGCCTCCAGACTGCTGCTGCCACCGCACCGCGCCGCACTCGCGCACTTCCGCGCCGCCTGCCCCCAACAGGAGGCTCCGGAGTGTCGATCACCACCAGCGCAGCTCCAGCAACCCCTGACACCCAGCCTCTCTCGCTGGCAGCCCAGACTCCGTCGCGCCGTTAGGAGAACACTACAGCATGTATTTCCCCTCGACCTGATCCAAACCTAACCTAAAGGTCTCACCGCATGCTAAACTCCAGAATCAGCTGATGTCCGGTGTCACTCGTTGGCAGGCCAGGCACTGATGCACTGTCAGGAGAATGGTGCACCATTTTCTTTCCTCAGAACCTAATGCATCCCTAAACACAATCAGTGATACAAAGATAAGAGTGTTTCTCATCTCATTCCTAAATTCCACATGAGATGATACCAGTTTCGCTTTCTGGCAGACCAGGTTCCGGTGTACCAACAGGAGAACGTTCCAGCATGTAATGTCTCAGTCTTTATGGCAACCAGTAAAGCTCTCAGGCCCAGGATATCGCCCCTCCAGCATAACATCACGTCCATCCTCAATCACTTGCTGACAGCCCAGGCTGCTGTTGTGTGGTGGTGGGAGAACGTTGCAGTATGCACTTTCCCCAAGACCTGCTCCATCTCTGAGCACAGCCAGTGTCGTAAGGGTATCAGAGGCCCCAGAGTATCGCTCACCTCACCCTCCACTCCAGACTCAGAAAACATCATTGTTCCATCCCTGCTCAGAGCCAGTGAGGTGTGGGTCTCAGAGGACTCAGAACGTTGCTCTTACAGTAACTCTCATCCTCACCCACAAGTTATCTGGCACCCAAATTCACCCACTGCAACCTCAAGTTGTGATATGAAGGTCTGATGGGTTCCATTCACCGTCAGAACTAGCTGACACAAAGCCTCACTTTACCATATGTTTTGAGAAGTTATTTTATTTGTCTTTTGACAGCCATTTTCGGTATTTCAGTATGACGTCTTCAGGCTCCAAATGCAATTCATGTATAGACATTCAGATATATCGATTTTTGGATACTCAGCCATCAGTATCTGGATACTCTGAATTCGTTATTCGAGTGCTTCCTTCGAAGGCTTGACAACAAACCGCACTTGTTGGCAGTCCAGGCTCTGATGACCCATTAGTAGAATACTGCAGCAAGTAATTTCTCCTGACACGCTCCAGCCTTCATCACAATTAATGGTGATGCATGTCTTAGAGCTTCCAGAGTGTCGCTCATCACTGAGTCAGCCCTAGAACTCAGTCTTGCTCACTTGAAGCCCAGGCTTCAAAGTACCATCGTCTGGACACAGTGGCATCTACTTCTTTCAAGACTTTGTCCACGCCTGATTACAGCCAGTAAGATGAACATCTGAGAGACTTCAAAGTGCTGCTCACCACCAGGACCAAATGGTATTTATCCATGTTGCAGCCACCTAAAAAGAGCACAGGATAACATCTATCCTTGCCTTATAGAAGCCCAGGCTCCAACGAGCCATCAGGAGGACGTTGCAACACTCCCTCTCCTCTCTGCTCTGGTCATTAACTCCACGTCTCAGAAGCCCCATAGTGTCTCTCACCAGAACTTCCAGTCGAGTACCAGGTGACGCCTTCCATTACACAGGGACGCTCCACGCTGTGAAGTGCTTTTGAGAGGCTGTTTCACCCTATTCTCTACCAAGAGCTGCTTCAGCTATAGTCACTCTCACGCATTTTAAAGCCTCGTTACAAGCTGTTGACGGAGTGAGATGGCGCAGTGGTTAGCACACTGGACTCGTGTTCGGGAGGACGACGTTTCAAATCCGCATCCGGCCATCCAGATTTACGTTTTCCGTGATTTCACTAAATCAAGCAAATGCCGGGATGGTTCCTTTGAAACGGCATGGCGACTTCCTCCTCGATCCTTCCCTAGTGCCGGCCGGGGTGGCCAAGCGGTTCTACGCGCTACAGTCTGAAACCGCGAGACCGTTACGGTCGCAGGTTCGAATCCTGCCTCGGGCATTGATGTGTGTGATGTCCTTAGGTCAGTTAGGTTTAAGTAGTTCTAAGTTCTACGGGACTGATGACCTCAGAAGTTAAGTCCCATAGTGCTCAGAGCCATTTGGACCATTTGAGCGTTCCCTAGTCCAATGGGACTGATTACCTCACGTTCCAACGCACCATTAGGAGAAAACTGAAACATGCCATCTGTCAGGATGTTTTCAAATTCTAAACACATGCAGCCTTCTACCGCTCGGAGGTCGCAGGGTGCCGAACTTTACAACTCACCACCAACATTAGCACATGCTGGGTTCACCACCTGGCACCTAATGCTCTAACGTTACGTCGTTTTCTATAGGAACCATTTCAGCATTGTTCCACAGCTGTTTAAGAAAACCGAAGCCCAATTAATTGGACAAGGACTTCAATTTCAGTCCTCAAACATGAGAGTCCAATGTTTTAATTATTGCATTATCTCCCTCTGTAGTAATGGCAGCGATGGACGCACTGTGAGAGTATCCCAGACCTATAAGTGGACCTGGTTCACAAACACCACACTATTCAATAACCTCCATTCATTTCTACAAGGTGCCAATGAATGTCAAATCGCCGCATGTGTTTCGTCATTGAGTAAGCAACTGACAACATGTATTCGGATATGATTGGTTTCTTGGTTGGTTACATATGTAGGTCGCTCAATTGTGGAATTACGAAGCTAATTTGAGAGGAATGTTACTAATATGTTAAAATTGTGTTTGAAAAGATGAAATACGGAACTTAAGTTTGATAACTCTGCTCTCCTCTTACAGTCTCAATCTACTGGCAGTTGGTAAAATCCATTATTGAAATACACAGACTAAAACTACACAATAGCTAAAATAATATAACAAGGAGTTGTGACTTGCTGATCACTGGGTAAAACAGATGAAGCAGTCTTTCTGAAACGGCATTAAAATCTTCTATCTAATATCTAATAACATAAGTAGGTCAGAACCTACACAGAATCTTAGACAGAAAACCACATTCGTTTCATCGTCAGCTGAAGTAGAGGGCAGATCAGCTGGTAAGCCGGTTACAGCTCTATTATATCTTCATATGAAACACAGTCTGTTTGAATGTCGTGTACAGGGATCTGTACACAGCAAGCGCTGCACACTGGTGGGTCCTGTCGCTGGCGAAGGATTCCATGCATCAGAAGACAGAGCCCTATCAGAGGACCTGTTAAAAGTATTTCCACACACCTCATTAGTCGGTAAGGGAAACGTCATGTTGTTTGTTTCGCTTGCTGCAGTTTGTTGTTCCTCAAATACAACTAGTCCCACAAACACATGATCCTGTTTCATGTATAGGAACAAAAAAATGGCAACTTGTATTTTCCATATAGTCTTGCTTAGCTGCTTCATTGCCCTGAATTTTTATATGCCCTGGTATCCGACAGAAGTTACGTCATTGCCGTGCCTCAGTATGTAAAAAAGAGGGCCGTAAATCAGTTGGTGTTGTCTAACCATTTGTGTCTCAGGCTGGGAAAGCAATATACCATTCGTTGGGATGATTCTGAGTAGGAGTACTATATTGGTGAAAGATGTAGCGTGCAACTCGTTTACCCCATGATTGACTATCGCTACACTGGCTAGAACCCTTGCCATGCTTCAATAGCAAAAAAAAAAAAAAAAAAAAAAAAAAAAAAAAAAAAAAAAAAAAAAAAAAAAAAAAAAGTCAAATGTTTGTGTTAAATAAAGGTTTAAAACTGATCGGGGAAACATTTGACGAACCTAATGATTTCGAGCGGCATTTAAAAGTGCGAAAAATATTTCTGTAATCTATTTTAGTTCTTACTCTTCGACAAATAATTACACGAAACATTTAACTGATCGCCTTTTCAATTTTTTTATTTCCAACTTTTTGTTCAAAACGCATGATACTACTGACACATCATTTGCCTTCCTAGCTTCTCCTCGAAATGTGCTGAATTTAGTGCTTGTCTCTAAGGAAACCACGTTGATGGTTAAATATCACACCAATGCAACTTTGTATGTGCAAAATATCTTGGTCTTAAAGGTGAAGTTTTGACATCTCATTTGTCCTCCTAGAGTCTGTCGTTCTCAAAATATCTTATATTTAGTACTTGATTCGAAGGAAGTCATTTTAAAGATCAAATATCACTCCAAAGCAACTTTTTTACGCAAGATAGCTACACCTTGAACAGATGAAATTTTTGACTCATCATTTGCCTTCTTAGTGCCTATTGTTCTTGAAATGTCCAAAATTTAGAATTTGGTTCGAAGGAAGCCTTTTTGACAGCTGAATATCACACCAATTTAACTTTTTATGCACACAATCGCTAAGGCCTTGAAGAAATGAATTTCTTGATATTTTATTCACGTAGCTAGCTGGCAGCGTTCGTGAAATATTTCACTTTTCCCTCACTTTTGCTTAATTACCCTGAGTACTTCAAAGCAATTAAATATTTTTTTGCGAAACTAGACCATACGCTGCTCAGTTTGATTCCTTCTTTTTCTATTTTCCACTCTTCGTTTGGCTATGAAATTGCAGTGGAAGATCGAAAACATAACAAAATAAATTTTTTTACGTGTGAAATTTCATCATTCTTTCACTTACTAATGGCTGCGTTTGTTGCTATAGGTACACTTTTCTTCATAAGTTAGAGAGATTCTTCGATGAATTTTGCACAGCATACAAACCATACTTACTAGTGTATGAAACTCTAGAAATTATTTAATTTATGAAAAAACGAATGAGCTGTTATATTTTAAACTTCATGTTTAGAAAAAACACAAATTTTCTAGTTAATTACCTCAATTTTTACCACAGTTTTTAATAGATTTGTAAAATTCTAGAGTTTCATACACCTTTGAGTATGGTTTGTTAGTAAGTGAAAAAAATGATGAAATTTCACATGTAAAAAAAATTATTTTGTTATGTTTTCGAACTTCCACAGCTGTGAGTGTAAATTCTGAATCTTTCTTGGTCATGATGACAAAGTTTTATGAATTTATTTGTAAAAGTATAGACAGTGGAAATTAAAATGTCCTGTGATGCCTCTCCTGACGTCCTACCCCTCTTAAATGGCCAGTTCTTATTCAAGCAAATAAACCCTTAATAAAGAAAAATTCGGGCTCACGTTGGTCTACTTAACACCCCGTTTCTCCGTTTTCCGCTCTTTGATTGGCTATGAAAATAAGGACAAAAATCCGTTGTATAATTTATTGTTTTCGTTCTGTTGAAACATTTGACCAAACATATTCCAAGAAGTGCTGCAGTATCGGAAGTGTGTCAATGAAAAGTCGAAGTGTTCGTGACGAGCTCGGAAGGTTCAGTGAGAAGAGCGTAGCGCCCGATAGTCGTAATAGAAGCACAAGGTTGGTACGCAGCTCTGTTACGAATGATCAAGAAATGCGCAGTCTGTGCTGGCTCAGTGTGACTTATAGGTCACCATTACCGAAATACTCCACTCCTTCAAATGGGTAATCTAACAATGAAGTCGTCGGGCACTGCAAGCTCTTCATTTTATTGAATCGTATTTAAAGATTATTCAAACAATTTATTATTTTTCCTAACATATGCATGGCACAGACACAACACAGACAAAGAGAAATAGTTTACAAGTAAATCAGCTTTTCAGAACAAGTTCGTCGCTCGCAGCAACAGTCAACTGAAAAGTTGTGTGAAGAAAAGGAAAATTAGAGCTTAAAGTCCAGAAAAATAACGACAGATGACATGCAGAACAACGTGCAGTTTATTGGCCTGGCACAGAGATGGGGTTGGCATGCATGAAAAATTCTTTTAGTGCTCTTGAGACGCGTTGTACAATATTATAAATCGAGTGTCCCCCTTGAACTCTGATATAGTATTGTTTATACGACTGATTGTAGTAGTCAGATTTGCCTGTTTAGATCAAATGAATATACAGAAATACAGCGCAGGCAAAAATTAGTTTTTCTCCAGCGTTTTATTCCCAGTGGTAATCCAGTCAAAGTCGGTGAAGTTTTATAAGAAGTGTATTTCTTCATTTTCAGTGAGGGAATTTCAGTGTGGCCATACTTGGCGTTCATTCATTTGAAAGGATTACAACCACAGATGCAAACACCGTGAAAGTGTACAGCGTTGTTTTGGTGAGTCAGCTTTTAAAGACGTATGACATAGCTGACACCATCGACACACATAAAAGAAGAGCACGCTTCAGTATGCGTGAATTTACTATGTGAAAATTTTGTGCGAGTTGGCTGCCGAAATTGTCAAAGGTTGAGTAAAAAACTGCAGATGTGAAAACGGATCTGTGAGTGATATATGCGACAGTTAAAAGGGTCTAACTTTGTACGCTAATTTAATACCGCGAGTGAGACGTTGGTCCATCATCTCACACTGAACACGAGACGGAAATCAAGACAGTGGACGGAAGCCGGTGGATCTACAGAGAAATATAAGTCGATTGCATCTGACAGGAAGGTTATGGTCATATTTTTCTGGGGTGTAGAAGGGATTCTTATAATTCATTGCTTTTCAAAGATACATCCATAACTGGCGATTAGTGTGTAAGTCTGCTGGGACAACTGAGTGATTAAATACGTGCAAAGATAAATAAGTTACAAAATAAAACAAAAGAATCATCTACTAACAAGGAGAATGTATCGGTTGGGGAAGGTACTTTCTCAGTATGGAACATATAGGATTAACGCGCGTTTTGTCGCCCTCGTGACTACTCCCAGATAATTTAGTTGCAACAGGGTTCACAACCACGATAAACTTTTGAAATAAATGCGCAATGCAGGAGACTTATTGCTTTCAAAATCTGCTCCCATAACTGAAGGACTTTGTAGCTGGTAAACATATTGCGTCCGATGAAGAGGATATGGCGTCGAATATGTGTATTTTGAACACTTTCCAGAATCGCACTTTTGGGACGAAATCCACTGAATGTAAAAGTAAGGGACGAAGATTGTTCGCATAAATTGGGCTGCGTAGATCAATAAATGTGTGCACTTTTTTTTTTTTTTTTACTTAAAAGGCAACGTCTTTCGGAAGGCACTTGAGCCAGCCTTTGCTAAAATTCATATCAAACACCCTTATGGCTCGTAGATTGTACGTATGGACGTATGTATCGATATACATAACCACGGAATCCACACGAAACGTACGGTGCCATATTCTTGCAGAATAGTTAGACTTCTGAGAGGGTGAAAACTGAGGTCACCAGTTTCGGAAAGTCACACAAAAACCACCCATAAATTTGCAAATCATTTTGTATGTGTTACCATGAATCACGTTTAGTGATATTCATAGAGCACGTTATGCTTGTAAACTTACAGGGGACGGGCAAAACAATTTGAACACCTGCCCTTACTTGGGAATGGTTTATTAATAGGGGGTTGGACCCCCTTTTGCCCGTAATACAGCAACGATTCTTCTTGGAATAATGGCCTATAATGACTGAATAGTCTCCACTGGAATGTTACGCCATTCTTCGATCAGAACATCTTCTAGCTCCTGCAGTGATGAGGGAGGAGGAAATTTGCTCCTGAGTCTGCGCTCCAATACCGCCACAAGGGTTGGATAACGTTCTAATCTGTCGACTGTGCTGGACAGGAAAGGTGCTGCAGTTCAGTTGCATGCCCCTCATGCCACCATTGTACTGTCCTGGCTGTGTGAATACGTGCATTATCCTGGTGAAATTTGCCTTCATTGTTGGGGAACAACATTTGAATCATCGGGTGCACCTGATCACCTAAAATGTTCACATAATCGTTGGTTGCAACACGGCCTTTGAGAGTAATGATGGAACCAGCAGAATACCATTATATGGCTGACCACACCATCACACTTCCACCTCCATGCTTAACCGTTGGAATCAAGCAGTCAGGATTATAGGCTTCTTTTCGCGTTCTCCAGAGTAAACCCGGCCCGATGTTGGAAATAACGAAAACGTTGACTCGTCGGACCATACGACGAGTTTACACTGATCAGCGGCCCAGGATTTATGCTCCTGACACCATGCTTTACGCTTCTTTGCATTGGTTGTCGTTACTAATGGTTTCGGTATAGAAGCTTGTCCATGAAAGCTCGCCTTATGTTAATAGATACACGATCTCGAAGATGGCTATTGAGCTCTGCAGTTACTTTAGCCTCCATAGTTTAGTATTGTTTTGACACAATAGGTGTTAGCGTATGACGATCTCCGCCATTTAGTTTTGATTTCGCCCACTATTACATTTACACAATGATGTTTTTCCATGTTTTGTGTAGTTTGTCATGACTGTTGAAGTAGTTGCTCTTGAAACGTTCAGTAAATCCGCTGTCTTGGTTACTGCTGTTCCAGCTAATCAGGCCCCCGCAACCTGCCCTCTTTGGAACTCTGTTAGGTCTTTCACCGCCCGTCGCCTTGACCTCTGAATGCAAATACGACGTGTGCACTATTCGTAAACAACCTGTACTGATGCCTAGTCCGTACTGAACACTCGCAGTCCAGCGCGATAGGTGCCTTACCTGCAGTGTTGACCGTCGAACACAACCGTCCCATTACTACCACTGTTCGCATTATTTTGCCTATCCCCTGTATATGCCACAGCCAAACAATACGCTGCTGCGAAAACTGTGCATTCTGTGAGAATGCCACTTGAACCACACCGCCAACTCCCTCATCGTTTTGTGGTTTGGAGGAATTTACTGGTATATCATGAACTTTACTGAAAATATGACTACTCTGTGTGATACAGGAAAGATAAGAGGAGATTACGTAATCAGCAAGTACTGACCGTATGTGTGGCCCATCCATGGTTCACACTAGCTGGTATATGATTTTCTAATGTGCAACGAAGTATCTGATTCTCAGTATTCGCTCAGTGGGACAATGTAATATCTCCTGGACAAAATGATCACTATAGAGGAAAATTTCACTTGACAGACACAGAAGAGGAAGTGCACATGAATAATCTACCTGCATTCTTCTGATTATCACGAAAACCACACTGAACCCTACCAGGGTGATTTACTGACAAACTCCACTTTTTTTTTAAAAAAAAAAAAAAGTCCCTCCCTGTAATAATTACACCTCCTCACCAGAAGGATCTATTACGCTTCACTTTTCGATATGTGTAGCATTTCATTTCTAACCCATTTCAGTGACTAGCGTTACTGATGTTGCACCAGTCTTAAAGTTACTGACAATAGGCCAACATTGTTCTTTAATCGATTTTTTTTCTTCTCGCTATTTTTGAAAATTGTACGCTGCCACTGTATTCTAATTTCTTAAGGTGCATATTTAATGACATTAAAGTGGCGGAATGCCTTATGGATTTTGTAAATAATTATTCATAAGAGACCTCTGTATTTGCTAAGCAAATGGCTCTACATAATTAAAAATGAATTCAAACATTTTCTGTTTTGAGAAAATCGTGTTCTGTATAATAAAAAAAGAACCATTTTAAATGAAAACATGTTCTCATTTCATCAAGTGCTTTTCACAGGTATTACTCGTCGTAGCCATTGCCGCTGTATCTAACGATCTCTGCTCTTCCCTTGCTTCGCACGGCGCCATGTAAGGATCGCGAGGAGCCTGCGGTAATAATCGTAAAGGGAAACTTGTACGTCGTCTGTTATTCTTAGAAAGTAAAGTGGGGTTCTACAGAAATTTCAAAAGTCGTAAGACTAAAGACAGAGTTCATACTTCTGAAAGAAAAATCTTATTACTACTAATATTGTCTATAAAATATTACATGCCATTTTACTATTCATCGCCCACCTAAGATTACGGTAAACATTGCTATAAGCAAGTATAGCGAGCGAGACGAGTAGCAAAGCTCCAGCAACACATAAACTTTCGGACACATATTTATAAAATCTCGATGCAAAAATGTCTGGTCGGCAGTCCAAAGTAATGGACAATTAAGTTTGACAGCTATTCTGAAATTATCGTAATATTGTTAAAGACCAACTTCGGTGTGCGTAAATACACGTTAAACAACAGCAATACCGCGTTACTGACACGAAAAGGAAGAAAATTTCCAGATAAACAAAATATTCTTTCTGTCCTTACAATTCTTCAAAGCTTGTGATCACACTGTCACTACATGAAATTCTCCGACATTTCGGCCACAGTTTCATATCGTCTTCCTCAGGATGTTTTGTTTACTTATTTCATTAGTTTCGAATAAGCGGGTAATTCTGTAACGGAACGTTCTAATGAATTAGACGGCACTCTTAGTAACCTATACTGTTTGCAGACAGCTAGACCCCCTTTTGTACGAACCGGCGCGCGGGGTAGCTGCGCGGTCTCGGGTGCCTTGCCACGGTTCGCGCTGCTCCCTCCGTCGGAGGTTCGAGTCCTCGCTCGGGCATGGACGTGCGTGTGTTGTCCTTAGGGTAAGATAGTTTAAGTTAGCTTAAGTAGTGTGTAAGCCTAGGGCCGATGACTTCAGCAGTTTGGTCCCATGGGAACTTACCACAACAATCACCATTTGTACGAACCACATTCAGCAATAGCTATTTTCATTCAGTTCTGATGACATCAACAATAAACAATATCGATACAATTGCATTTCACATCACACAAGAAAAACATGACAAACGTACATTTACTGTTAATGAATTCTGTAACTATCGGTTTGTTAGAGATTCACTTAGAAGGTTGAGCAGCAAAGTAGCAATTACTGTAGTTGTTAAGTTGTTTGAAACAGGTATCTTTCATAGTAATCTATGCTAGATTCTCAGTACATTTATGGACCAGTTAACGACGTTCCCAATTTCGCTGTTTCACATATGTGAAGTGTATGTACCCCGCTGCAGTATGGAGAAGAAAACATTCGTGACGTCTGCAAACAGATGCGTAGGGAAAGCACATTTATTCTGGCGCGAATCGAGTATTGTTAATAATAAATATTTGCTAACAAAAATCGCGTTTTGCCACTCAGACATTAGGAGGAGTCAACTGGTCATAAATACTAGCTATCAATAATTTTGCAATGCCAGGAAGCGTTGATATTAATAAATAAATGAATAAGTTTAGCATAACCGAAGATGTACGGTTTTATACGAACTATACCGATTGTACTACCAAGTTAAGACAGTGCGCCGTAGTCCGGAGTCTTCTATAGGATGCCTTTCAATCTAGTCGTGCGGTAGACCATGCTCTGGTACCGTTAGTAGTTAGCTTGTAATCAGCGTGAACAATTTCGATTTTCTCTGTTTTTTTAAATAAACGCATCATAATGGCATCCCCTGTAAAAATTATTTGTACAGAAAAGAAAATTCCTTCGCTCTCCATTACGTAAACCATAGACAGTAGAACTGTAGTTTCAGAATCCGACGCCACTGCTACGGCTCTGCAAGGGGACATGAAACTACGAGAACATCTCCACATCACAGGTAGGAAGAATTACTACGCGCCGGCTCACTAAGTCAGTTCAAGGACGGACTGGCTTAATCATCGCTAAACTCTCGAGGGAGAGCGTAGTCAGTTATACTGTAAGCACAGACTCACCGGCTAAACTGAGACATTTCTGGAGGTTTATTTCGAGTGGGGGGTCCTCGCAAACTGATTCGCAAAACTTCACTTAATTAGCAAATTAACAGAGTATAAGATTCTCCAGTCCCGTCTTTTCACCAGCCTAATGAAGTCACAGTGCCGCTGGCTGCGATGATGCGCGGCAGGCAATCGCAAAGGTTTCTCCGACGCTGAGGTGTATTTGAGACGTTTGTCCTCGCTCCACACACAGATACAACTGACGACGTCAATGAGGCTTTATAGTGGCGACATCCTTCCATCCGCTGCACAGCTGAGGAGCTTAAATGCTGAGACACTCCACCAGTTTCGTCGCCAAAATTTTGACACGCTTGGGAGCGCCAAACACACGTGCTGGATTCAGGTGCTGCCGTCCGACTTCTGGTCCGCAACGTGCCTACTTGCTACGCCTTGCTAATCCCATTTACATCTATATAACTACTCCACAATTCACAATTAAGTGCCCGGGAGAGGGTTCACCGAACCACCTTCAGACTATTTCTCTTACCGTTCCACTCTCGAACGGCGGGCGGAAAAAACGAACAATTAAATCTTTTCGTGAAAACTTTGATTTCTCTTATTTTATTATGGTGATCATTTCTCCCTACGTAGGTGAGCGCCAACGAAATATTTCACACTCTGAGGAGGAAGGCCGGCCGGCGTGGCCGAGAGGTTCTAGGCGCTTCAGTCTGGAACCGCGCGACCGCTACGGTCGCAGGTTCGAATCCTGACTCGGGGGCATGGATGTGTGTGATGTCCGTAGCTTTGTTAGGTTTAAGTAGTTCTAAGTTCTAGGGGACTGATGACCTCAGATGTTAAGTCCCACAGTGCTCAGAGCAATTTGAACCATTTTTTAAAGCAATGTTCTTCATCGCGTAATAGTGTAACAGCCTTCTGGATGAATTTGTTCCTGAAACGATAAGTTAAGACGTTAGAGATTTATTGTAACGAAAACAGTACTTTTATAAATGTATCTGAAACTTACAGTACTCCTGGCTACAAAACAAGCTATGCAAAAGCGATCTGTCTATTTCTCCCCTTCTACAGCTGTCATTGTTTTCTTATTGTTGTTTGTACCCTACAGTGCTTTTAGTCGTTTTTCGACCATTCTTTTAGTAGTATCAATGTGCATGTCTCCTCATCTGCACAGTATTTATGTTCCTTTTTCCTGCGGTTTCCGAACACTGTCAGCCAACTTTAACTTTCTTTCATCTTTCGGATGGGTTTGTAGATTAAACCAGTATTCTGCATTGTCAGGATCTTTCCTAGTGGACAGTAACGCCTGTAATGAAGTGCAGGAAAATCTTGGATTTCGGAGACTATATGATTTTTTGTGGCCGTCTTAGTGACCTTTTTTACCTAGACGGGCGAGTATCTTTTCTTCAGCAACGCCTTGGTGAGATTTTGCATCAAGCAGCTCTAGTTCACAGATGTTCCTCGCTCGATCTGCTAATGTTTTTATAACACGTAACTTCTCAAGTTGATGGTGGTTTCGATTCAATGGTTGGTAGCGGTCGGTGTGCATTGGCTTTTGGTGTACCTTCTGGCCCAAACTACCATCTTCTTTCTTGAAGACCAACACATCAAGGCAATGTAATCTACTATTTGCCTCCTCCTGCCTCTTCCTCCACAATGAACTGAATCTTCGAATTAATATCATAGAGATTTTCGTTTCTGCTATATCTCCACATAACATAAGGCTATTTCGATTTTTTGTCGGCAGTTCTTAATGTCCGCTCTTTGAATTTTTCGCCGGCCGAGGCGGCGGTTCTAGGCGCTACAGTCCGCTTGACAATGCAGCTCTAGGGGAGTGATGACCTCAGATGTTAAGTCCCCTAGTGCTCAGGGCCATCTTGAGAAGGAAGCTGCTGATATAAATTTCACGTGGGGATCCTGATGCAAGGAAAAACGCCTTTTTTTTATGACTTCCACCCAAATTCGCGCATCACATCCGTGACACTCTCTCCGCTCAGGTACCTGGTTACGCTGCTGTCTTCTCTATCTTTCAAAGATTAATTACACGATGCAATTACGATCTATCTAACCCGAACAAGGTACCAGTGGCAATAATAAATTCACTATGAGATTTTTTAAAACGAACAATTTGCAATGTGAAATACTTTATACAGATATTTAAAATTAATGAAAATCGGTTGATTAAACCAGTAGAAAATGAAATTATTATTTATTCGTAGAAACTTACGTTAAATGGTCTAAAATTACACGAATTTAACAAACTCATTTCTATGTAAGATGGCCGCGCAGAGTGACCGCGTGGTTCGAGGCACCATGTCACGGAGTGCGCCCCCGCCCGCGCCGAAGGTTCGAGCTCTGTCTCGGGCATGGGTGTGTGAGTTGTTCGTAGCATAAGTTAGTTTAAGTAGTGTTTAAGTCTAGGGACCGATGACCTCAGCAGTTTGGTCCCAAAGCAATTCACACAAATTTGAACGTTTCTACATGAGACTCGAAAACTGGTCGTTTCTTCAGCTACAGAGATGGGACTCATTCATGCACGACGTTACATCATCTGTTTCTTACTTACTTAAGCATACATGTCGGCATGCAAATCACAAAGAAAATATTTTTTGCCCTCATTTACTTCCCAGCGTTTGTTAGTTTTAGCACTACACGTTAGGGGTAATGCAGGAACACTACTAATTATGAATAAGAAGGTAGGAATGCAGGTGAACTGCTGTGAAGAGCACAGTCAACACATTATCGCAATGAAGAGCCATCATGATAGTACGAGTGCACAGATGAAAAAAAAAGTATTATGAACAGCTACATAACAGCATCCTGGTCCATTCTCAGAACGTAATACTACAGCTTCTCTGGGTCCCTTTTAGTCCTCAAGTCCTGGGACGTATGTGGTACTACATCTCTACGCACAGATCTCGAAATTGCGAACAGTAGTATTTAGGCGCCGAGTTGACACCCGATAGGGACCTACACGTCTTCCGTCAGGTTCACATCACGCGAAGACGGTGGAAAAGATATCAACCTGAGTTCACTCTCGTGCTGCTCAAACCACTGTAGCACGATTCCGGTCTCGTGAAACGCACAATTATCGTGCTGTAAGAAGCCGTCACCGTTGGGGAAGATACCGAGCAAGAAGGGATGCTTCATGTAGTCGGCAATAATGTTCACGTAATCCACAGATGTCATGGTGCCTTACTATCCAAGTCCCATGGAAGGCCAAGTGAATGCCTCCTAGGATAATGCCACAGCCTAGCATAACGGTCGCGATCCTCCGTCTCGTTTTTGTTACCCACAGCGATAGCAGCACGCCAAGCAGCCAGCAAGCTATACTTGTGAATGCGATATCGGGTGAGTGTGAATACTAATGCTAATATTGACTTGTAATATAGATTTGCAGTTGGAATTGTATGTGCCATAACAATCGATAATAACTAAAAAATGTCACCACATTTGTCATTATTTAATCTCCTGAGGACTCCGAGAGGTATGCAACGGAACATTGCAGTACAGTTTATTTACGATTCTCTACTAAAGTACAGACATTTACTGAATAATCTCTTTTTCCTTTAATAACAAAAAATAGCTAGTAAACACCAGAAGACCTGACCTTCTGCAGAAAGGCATCGTATATCTACCCACAAACCAGAGCTTTGTTCGCTACACTTTCAGCCAAAACAGTGAATGTGGAACGTAGAAAACCTATATGGAATGTAATACCTACATTATTTAAAGTGCCAAGTGCCTCCACAGCTGTAGCTTAAGGGAAAACCACATAGATGTGCTAATAAATCACAAAAAGCAATAAAACACTTTCACACCTCAGCAAAACCAGTTCCACAATTGCTGCTAAGTGTGAGCCACAAATGGCAAGAATGTTCAACACACTCGCTTTGAAGCATACTTTTACAAACATATTTATATAATAGAAAGAAGATTGAATGTAAGAATAGGCGAATCATTAGACCACATAAAAATGTTTAAGTGTCAATGAAAGTGCCTATCATAATAACAACAGAAAATAACAGAAGTATATGTGTTTCATGCATGAAATATGTTTGTATTCTCTTGCTTTCAGCGGAATAAGCTACGAATATACGCATATTCGAAAGTATTTCGTCATGAATATGTTGCAGCTTATGTTACTGAATCAGTGTAACTCGGCTGTTTTTACATCTATTTCTCGATAATTCATGTCACTTGGTAATTTACCAGCGCATGGAACGCAAAAATGTAACAACTATTTTGTTAATGAAGTAGAAAATAATTGCAAACAAACTTTATCGTTACGACACATGTGACTATTGCTTTCTCACCGCTTGGAGCGCTAGTGTCGCTCCAACTGTCAAACGGTTACAACTTCCGCACCAGAGAGTGTCGTGACTGTATGCATTATATTGTGGTAATATTGCCCCAACCGGTCAGTGTAAGTCCCACGGAAGCCTAAGTGAATGTCTCCTGTAGCATAATACTACCCCAGTCGGTGTCGATGGTGCGGTGCATGTTTTGAGCAGCCGTCGCTTGGATATCAGCGTGACCTGGGGTCACATGAACAGTTATTTTCAAATTTTATTTTTGTGTGAGTCCACAGACTGAACGTGTTTTGAGAATGAAAACAAGGTCCAAGTAGGTTGCATTCTTTTTATTACCTGCGTCATCAGATAATTACAACCGTGGGTCATTTTCAAACACGTATCTTAGGATTCGCTCTTCATTTTGCATTGTAATACATCGCTGGTACATTTGGACTTCCTTAAACGTGTGACACAAAAACGATACAAATTGCTCCTGATAACGTTCATTAGCCGTTATTCATAAAACCAGGTGATCTCAATGATAGCTTTATGAGACGCCAACTTCGCTACTCGTATCAGTGCTAAGATTCATACATGAGGTTGCTATCCTCAATGAAAGTGCAGAAGAAGTACAGGATCTGCTGAATGGAATGAACTGTCTAAGAGAGCAAAATAGGAAATTAGAGTAAATCGAAGAAAGACGAAAGTAATGAGAAATAGTAGAAGTAGAGAGAAACTAAACATCGGCATTAGTAATCACGACGTAGATTACCTAGGCAGCAAAATAACTCATAACCGACGGTGCAAGGAGGAAATAAAAGGCAGACTATCACAAGCAAAAAGGGCATTCCTAACTGAGAGAAGTTTATTAGTATCAAACATAGACCTTAATTTGAGGAAGACATTGAGAGTGTCATCACTATGTGGTAGTGGACCACGGACTGTGTGAAACCCGAAAAAGAAGAGATTCGAAACATTTGAGATGTGTTGCTACAGAAGAATGTTGAAAATTAGATGGACTGATAAGGTAAGAAATGAAGAGGTTCCACGCAGAATCGGTGACTAAAGGAAAATATGGAAAACACTGAAAAGAAGAAGGGACAGGATGATAGAACATCAGGGAATAACTTCCATGATACGAGAGGGAGTAGAAGAGAGCAACCACTGTAGAGGAAGACAGAGATTGGAATCATCCAGCAAATATTTGACGACGTAGGTTGCGACTGCTACTCCGAGGTGAAGAGGTTGGCACAGGAGAGGAATTCGTCGCGGATCACAGGGAACCACTCAGAAGACTAAGGACTTAAAAAAGAAGAAAAATGAAAACTCACCACGGACAACGCAGGAAGCGACCGGTGGCCTTTACTTAACGACCGAGAACAGTAGCTTTCGCTCAGACTTGTCACTCCTAAGCGACAACTGCGTGAAATAACTGCGAGAAATAACCTTGGAAATCAGTGTGGGACGCACGAAGAAGTACCCGTTAGGGCAGTGCGGCGAAATTTGGCGTTAAAGGGCTGTGGCAGCAGACGACCGACGCGAGTGCCCTTACCAGCAGCACGACATCCCCTGAATCGGCGCTACTGTGCTCCTGACCATATCGGTTGGCCTCTACACTAGGCAACTAGAAAACCGTGGTCTGGTCAGGTGAGTCCCGACTCCGGTTGGTAAAAGCTGATGGTAGAGTTCGAGTGTGGTGCAGATCCCCATGACGCCATGGACCCAGATAGTCAACAAGCCACTGTGCAAGCTGGTGGTGGTGTGGGCCGTGTTTACATGGACTGGATCATCTGGTCCAAATGAAGCGATCGTTGACTGGAAATGGTTACGTTCGGCTAGTTGGAGACCATTTGCAGCCATTCCCAAACAGCGAAGGAAATTTAGGCATCACAATGCACATTGTCGCAGGGCCACATTTGTTCGCCATTGGTTTGAAGGACGTTCTGATTAATTCGGGGGAATGATCTGGCCACACACATCACAAGACATTGAACATTTGCGGGACGTAATCGAGATGTCATTTCATGCACACTGGCAGTACATTCGCATTTATGGCCGGCTATAGAGGCAGCATGGCTCAGTATTTATGCAGGGGACTTCCAATGATTTGTTGAGTCCATGCCATGTCGAGTTGCGGCACTACACCGTGCAAAAGAAGATCCGACACAATACGAGTATTGGAAGTATCCCATGACTTTTATCACCTTAGTGTATTCGTCTGATTCAGTTCAATAGAGAAGTGACAGCAGCTGAGGTAGCCAGGAATATTTGCGCCGTTTATAGGGATAATGCCATTGGACAGACCATGGCACGAAAATTGTTTTCGCCGGCCGGGGTGGCCGAGCGTTTCTAGGCGCTACAGTGTGGAACCGCGCGACCGCTACGGTCGCAGGTTCGAATCCTGCGTCGGGCATGGATGAGTTTGATGTCCTTAGGTTAGTTAGGTTTAAGTAGTTCTAAGTTCTAGGAGACTGATGACCTAAGCAGCTAAGTCTCATAGTGCTCAGAGCCATTTTAACCATTTTGAAAATGGTTTTCTCGTTTTAAGGAGGATCATTTTAATATTAGTGCCTCCTCACGTTCCGGAAGATCTTCGATGTTTGATGAAGGTCGCTTAAGGGCATTAACCCACAATGATCCTCGCAAGTATACTTGAGAACTGGCGAGTGTGATGATCTGTGATCATTCTACCATCGTGAGACAATTAGGTGCAATGGGAAAGGTTCAAAAATCCGGCGTGCGGGTACCGCTTGCTCTAAGCCAAAATCAGTAGGTGGCAATGTGGGTCTCTCCTTGCACGTCATCAACTGGTCTGTAACCAACATCGACCATTCCTATCCTGTGTACTGGTGACCAGAAATATCTTTATGTTACCGTAAGAAAAGAAAGGAATGGTCGAGGCCAAACAAAGCAACAACTCCTCGTACAAAGACCTGCGCACGTCTATAAAAGACAATGCAATGCGTTTAGTAGGACAGCGACAGTGTGGTGTACTAGGAATGGCTTACCCGAGGTGTAACCATCAATGCTGATACTGTCAACTACTGAGACGTCTTGTAGACACAGTCCAAGGACAACGAGCAGGAAGACTGCCTGAAGTGTTGATGCTCAACGGCAAAGCCCGCCCACATTCTGCTAGACTGACAAAAACAGAAGCCGAGTTGGGCAGTTATTCCGCACCAACCTTATTCACCTCAACTCGCGTCCTCAGATTATCTCCTTTTCCGCTTTCTATCGAACAACGTTCAAGGAACTTCCTTTGCGGATGAAAATGCGCTCAGAACATGGTTCGATGAGTTCTTCGCCTCAAAGCACGTGCTGTCCCGTATCGGAAAGTTACCCCATCGTTGGCAGACTGTTTTAAATAGTGAAGTAGAATATATTGTTGATGACCGAACCTCTGTTATCGGTATCTGTTGTGTTTCTATTCGAATGGATAAGCACTTCAAACTTGTGCACCACCCTAATATTAATAGTTGTAGATTAGTTTTATTAATTGGGGAGCAGAAGAACTGATAATGGCAGAAGTAGATATGATATGAAATACAGACTGAAAATAGCGTCGGTCAGCCGTTTCGGCCGAGCGGTTCTAGGCGCTTCAGTCTGGAACCGCGCTACCTCTACGGTCGCAGGTTCGAATCCTGCCTCCGGCATTGATGTGTGTGATGTCCTTAGGTTAGGTAGGTTTAAGTAGTTCTAAGTTCTAGGCGACTGATGACCTCAGCTGTTACGTCCCATAGTGCTCAGAGCCATTTGTACCATTTCTTCTGAAAAAGAAAAAGTTATTTACATCCAGTATGAAATCATTATGCAGAGTGGTGGAGGCTTGCAATGGATAGACGAGTACGGAAAGCTTGCATCAGACCAGAGTTTCCACTGAAGACTGTAACTAAGATGGAAGACGTCACTAAAATGCGTGAATAAGGAGAACTGAATGCAAAATCTCAACAGCTCAAAAAATGTCATGTGCCCCATCCCTTATTTGTACACGACAAGAGCCGCCAACACACGTGTTAGGATCAGAACTACTAACGTTAATGTCGTTGTCGTAGAACAAATGGAAAGGATTCTCTAAGTTACTTTTTGGGACATAACTTTGGCTAGCTGGCAATTGGAGTAACATCAGGATCTGGAAAAGATGTAGCGTTTTCATTTCGTGGAGGCCTGAGTTCATCCGGCACTTGCCTCGCGCCGCTCGTAAATATCACACACCGTAATTACACTGTGAAGCGTGTCCGTATTTCTCGTACATGACGACCTTTTTTTTTTTATTGCGGTGCAGACTGTTCATTAAGAACGCCGCGATGAAAAGCGCAGGAAGTTAGAAATTTATCACTTGCCGTAGAGCGGCTGCAGGTCGGGTTCCCGCTGTGTGGGAAGACAAACAGTTGCCAGTGGGGAGCCGGCAGACCCAACATGCGTTACATGTGCCCACACACGACCTTCCCTCACCCTCCCTGCCACGTACGTCTCGCAACAGAGACAGGCGGGAAGCTGCTGTTTGACCGATGATCATAACGTCAGCAGCAAACCAGCTTTGATTTCCCTGGCTTAGTAAATGTCTGCCCACGTCACATCTAAGCAGACAGAAATCGCTGTAAATTTGACTAAGGGGGCGCTCGAAATGTAGAATAGACTGACAAGTGTCTTTTTCTTTACGAGGGCGAGCCATATTTGTGGTAGCGAAAAATCTTTAAAACTGACCAAATATGCAGAACCCTATGGAATCTCTATGATTCTATATCAGACTTGCGGCTGTTACCTCCTCAGTCCATGATATACCGTAATCCCTCAAACAATAACTCGTGCACAGTGGTTGCAAGAAAGCACAGATTACACCCGTCAAAGATAGCAGAAGTATCCTTGACACCCTTTTGTTTTAGAATCTTAGAACATATTCTGAGCTCAAATGCACTGGCGTATCTCGAACAGAATGACATCCTTCATGCCAACCAGCATGGATTCCGAAAACGTCGATCACGTAAAACGTGCACTTTTCTTACTTGAATTACTGAATATCATGAATCAAAGCAGTCAGATAGATACTATGCTTTTTTTCCTTACGAAACGCATTTGACTCAATAGTACACCTACACTTATTATCGAAAATACTATCGTATGGTATATTAAGCGAAATTTTGCGACCGGATTGAGGATGTTTTTGTATGGAAGACGCACCATGCTGTCTTGGATGGAGATTTGTCGACAAAATAATGTAGAAGTAATTTCAGGCGTGCCCCTGGGAAGTGTGCTAGAATCCTTGCTGTTGTTCACGTCGTATATTAACGACCTTGAAAACAATACTAATAGTACTCTCAGACTTTCCGCAGGCGATCTAGTTATCGTTAATGAAGTACCGTCTGAAGAAAAACGCACAAACTTTCAGACAGATCTCCATAAGGTTTTTGACTAGTGCAGATATTTGTAACTTCTTTTAAATGTCTAGAAATGTAAAATTTGCACTTCATAAAACGCAAAAATATGTAGTACCCTAAGACCACAATATCAGTGGGTCACAGTTGGAATAGTTCGACTCATAACAAATCCTTGGGTGTAACACTTTGTAGGAATATGATATAGGTTCAGACGTAGGTAAATCTAGTGGCAGACTTAACTTCATTGGTAGAATGGTAGGAACATTCAGTGTACAAATAGTATGCCTTACAAAACACTCGTGCGACCCGTCCCAGAATACTGCTGTGTAGAGGACCCGTGCCAAATGGGCAACAGAGCATTTTGAAAGCGTACAGAGCACTGGAGCACGGATAGCCATAGGTTTGTCTGACCAATGAGGAGTGGTCACAGACACGCTGAAAAGTCTGACATGCCAGACGCCAAAAGACAGAAGTAAACTATTTTGTGATAAGCTTCTTACAAGCTTTCGAAAACCAACTTTCGGTGACAAATGTAGGAATAGAGTGCAGTCGTTTACGTATCGCTCCAGGATTAGTTTCACTACAGCACGAATGGAGGCATTTAAGCAATATTTCTTCCCGTACTCTATACATGAATGGAAAGGGGAGAAACGTTAGTAAATGGTACATTGGGACAGTGGTTTGCGGAGTATGGTTTCAGATGCAGAAGCAAAGACTACCGAGATTGGGGAAATAGATTGCCCATAGGCATCGGTCAGAAGTTTATAAGTCCTCCACTGTTTAAAAAACCTAATCGTTCTTTATTAACCATTCTTATAATTTACCATAATTTCTGGATTTGAGATGTAGATTTTGATAAACAGTAATATCCGTACTACACAGATTATTAATTTTTTCTCATTATATAGCTTCCTCAACTGTTCTCTGAATTCAGTAACGTTACATTAACACCAAAAGATAAGCAGCGTAGCAATAATTCCTGTAAATAGCGATGGGAGCAGATTATCCGTTGTCATAATTGTGAATAGCCATTAGTGCTTGCTTCTGCCTGTTGGTGTAGAACTTGGCGTGTTTCATCGCTCTGGAGCCTTTCGTTTATTAATGCTGAAAAGGGAAGATAGAAAAATGGCACATAATGACAAGGAAAATGCCGAAATCATGGCAAAAGCATTTAATAAACTTTTGAACTGTGAAGAACCCTAGGAACTTTCAGCAATTAATACAGACACATCCACCAAGACTCCAACTGGTCTCATTAATGCTCCAACAATCCAAGAGGTGGAAACGGCACTCAGAGAAATGAAAAGTTATAAGGCATGCGTAGAAGACTAAGTTTTTGCAGAAATGTGGAAATATGCCAGTGATACAGTTCGAACATCCTTACAGATAGCCCTAACAAAAATCTGGATAACAGAAAAGTTTCCCCGAACATTGGACCACAGCCATAATCCACCCACTCCACAAAAAAGGAGATAAAAGCAAGCCAGATAATTACAGAGGTATCTCTCTCTTAGACTGCACATAAAAGATTTTCTCCAGAATTCTATGGTGAGTACCAAGGAGGCATCAGACCTTGGAGAAGCTGTGCAGAACAGATCATCGCTTTAAAATTAGCCATTGGATATTACAAGAAACGAAATAAACCTCTTGTAATAACCTTCGTGGACTTTGAAAAAGCATATGACTGTATCCATAGACCTTCAGTGCTAAAAGTCTTAAGAAATTTCGGGCTCCATACAAAATTAATCAAATTGACAGAACTTACCTTAACCAACACTGTATCAAAAGACAAGTTCAGGGGGAACTCTCTGAGCCATTCATCATAAAAACAGGTTTAAGACAAGGAGATTGCTTGGCACTCCTGCTGTTCAACTGTGCTTTAGAATACAGGTACATAATGAGGGAATGGTACAAGACTAACCCAAAGAACATCCAAATTGGAAGACCCAAAGACAACATAAGTTTAAATTGTCTAAGATTTACTGATGACTTGCTCTCTTGTCCAATAGTATTGCCCGCATCTCGTGGTCGTGCGGTAGCGTTCTCGCTTCCCACGCCCGGGTTCCCGGGTTCGATTCCCGTCGGGGTCAGGGATTTTCTCTGCCTCCTGATGGCTGGGTGTTGTCTGCTGTCCTTAGGTTAGTTAGGTTTAAGTAGTTCTAAGTTCTAGGGGACTGATGACCATAGTGCTCAGAGCCATCTGAACCATTTTTTTATCCAACAGTATTCAGGAAACCAAACAGCAAGTTATCTCCCTACAGGAAATAGCACAGAAATTTGGTCTTGGAATATCCTTTGAAAAAACAGTCATCATGTTAACTGACCCACCACTCATAAACAAAATTACCAAGAAATCAAAATTGTAGATAAATTTGAATATCTGGGAGAAAACATAACATATACCCTCAATGAAAATCCAATATGCATAACAGAATAAACAAATTGACTAGAGCACAATATATTACCAAGGACACCACAACAAAAAGTGTCTCTCAATGGCAATAAAATTAAAACACTAAAAAAAACAGTCACTCGGCAAGAAATAACACACACAAGTGAAACCATGTTCAAAATAACCAACATTGCGTAAATCGACAAAATACTCAAAATAGAGAGAATAATCACCAGGACGTGCATCAACAAATCGTAGCAGAAAGATAGACACTGGAGAGTAGCTACAAATGAAACAGTCTACAAGGAAACAGAACCAGTAATGAGTGCAATCAGGAAGCAATGCATTTTATTTTACAGACATCTAATCAGAACATCGGAGAACAGGATCATCAGGAGAACAATAGAAAAATTGTGGAATAGTAGTGCAACATTAAGTGGATTACTGAAATCAAGGAAGATATGGATGAGCTACAGATTACATTGGAAGACCTAAGAAACAAAACCGACAAAATCAGGAAACTCACAGACTGCAAACGAGAATCAACAAACAGACAATGGGAAGGGTGATTTCTGATGAAGAAATAAGGATGAGATCCGAAAGAATGAAGAAGTACTGAGCTGACAGGAAACTGAAAAATTGTTTGTATAAAGTTCGCTAGAATTGTTCAATGAAGGCAATAAAATGTTATAATAATAACAATAATAATACAGCTAGCTGAGTACGTGGTGTTGCTGGGCATGTATTTATTCCAATCGTCTATTAGTACATCCCCCCCTTCCGACTCTCTCTGGTCATCTCCTTCAGTCCTCCAGCCCCTCTCTATTCCTTAAATTTTCGATCTGCTTACATTGAGGTTACACCTTATGCGTCGAGCATCAATAACATTCCTTGACATAGTGGAAAAAGGGAGAGTGGCAAATATTACACACTGTAGAAAAACGCTGGTCAAGCGTCTACATTTATGATTCGCGATTTGTCGTTTTGAGGCAAATCGAGTATCAGTAACACACTGGAAGGAAACGTCCGCTGAAACAAGCAAACACTTTAGAATTTTTAAAACAGATTTACCTGTGGAACAACATATTACTTCTTTCCATTTCCTCCTCCCCTCTCTTTGTCCACCTCCTTCTCCCTCATCTCTTTGTCCACCTCTTCCTCTCTTCATCTCCTCCGCCCACTCCACTGTCCATCTCCTCTTCTCCACTCTCACCATCAGTCTCCTCCTCCTTCTACTCCTCTCTCTGTCGGTTTTCTATTCTTTTCCTTCTCTGTCCTTCTCCCCCATCCCCCCTCTCTATGTATGTCTCCTCCTCTTTCCTTTCTCTGTCCATCTCCTACACTCCCCTTCCTCTGTCTCTTTCGATTTCCTCCTCTCCTTTCTATCCATCTCCTACTCTTCCATTTCTGTCCATATCCCCCTCCCCTTCTCTCTTTCCTCCTCCTCCTGTCTATGTTTGCCTCTTCCTTCCCTCTCTTTGTCTGCTCCATGTTATCACTCCTACCCCAATAGAAGGATGCTAGTTCTCCCCCCCCCCCCCCCTACCCACACAATATTTCTTTCCAGATAGCAAATAGTATGTGTACAAAATTTTGTTGAAATCGATCCAGAAGTGTAGGTGGCGCTTTTTACCTGTGGATTTCACCGCGCACGTGTATGTCACATATATTTGACATGTTTCACACATATTTGTACACACAGTTCGCCCTGTGGTTTCGATATCACGCAGCTCAGTGTTTACGACGCAACATCTCCTGAACTACATATCGTGCAATGATATAATTTTGCAGGTACATTCAGCGGCATATGTGGACACTGTCTCCGAAATGTGTTGACGATGTACCTCCTTAACTATGTGTCGTATATACAGCGATTTTTTCCAGACAGTAAGTGATATAGGTACTTAGGTGGGCCGAAATTGGTCCAGTGGATTAGGACGGGATGTGAAACATAAATACGTATGCATGTACATACAAGCATGTACGGGCTGGTTATAATCAAAGTGCAGCTACCCACAGTGGGCAATAATTATTCTATGGACAATTTGGACACCAGGTGCAAATCTGGCGCTGTAAGTGCAAGAAAGACGTATAGAAATGTTTCCATAAGTAATGGATTAGCAACGGGATGTGGGCAGAAAATACCACATAATTGATAAAGGCATAATGTTGATTTCATTATAAACCTCCGCTTCTACAATTTGTTCAATATGAACACAAGAGACGTCTACGAAATGCTGTATTCGTAAAGCGACGTGATCAACGGTTCCTCGAAGCAGTTTAGGTGGAATCTGAGCCACATGTTCCTGTATACTGGCATTCAGATGAGGAGTCCCTGGTAAACGCGTTCTTCTAGATATCCCTAGAGCGTATGGATTAAGCAGATCTGTCACATGAGGTGTTGCCCCGCCATGCATTAAAACAGTTGCACTCTTCCAAAGCAGAAATCACATCAGTACGGGGAGGTCTTGATAACGTCCAGCCGTTATGCTACACCTGGCAGGCCCTTTGGATGTATTCTCTTCAAAGGAGAACACACCGAGAATAAAGGTGCTTGTGAAGCCACATCACAGTCACATGCGGCGAGTGTAATGTCTCTTCGTGCACAACTCGCGGTTTAACAGCATCCCTAATTCGTAATTCGGCAGCTCTGTGTATTCATCGCACCCTGTAGTGTAAAACGTGCCTCGGCACTCCATTATTTCCCGGCCATGTCTCGTCGACTTCGATCCGTGCCAGAAACCGAAGAACAAATTCTGAACTTTGCTGCATATCCTGAGGTTTCAGTTGCTACGCCGTCTGGATCTTGTACGGGTACCAGTACCGCCAAAGTTCCCATACGTTTGAGCATAGGATGGACAATCCTATGCAAGTACTAGCACTGCCTGGGGCACTTGCTGCATGCTCAGTTACAGCAACAGCAACCTCGTCAACAACTTCCACCGCATGGTGATATTCCTTAAACCATTTAATGACACCAGACCTCTTCTCAGACCTTTCAGTCGGCGACATTCTTTCCATACAGCACTGTTATTGCTGCCGTTCACATAAAACAGTTCCACTAACAGCGCACCGTCTCTCTTCTCGATAGCCACACTATTAACTCACGTTAAGATTTGTCAGATGACAGCACGGATCCTTACAAAGTGTGTACTACGCCAGATTTACACCTGGTGGCCAGAATTCAAACTAATTTTTCTCCAGCGTAAATCGGTTCGGCATTGAGGGGTTAGCACATCTACCAAGTTTTGCTGTCATCACAGCGCATACTGTAACTCCATGAGTAGCTGCACTTTTAATTATAACCACCTAGTACAGACATATGATTTTACAATATATATGGCCGCGCGGTGTAGCACGTGGTCTAGGGCGCCTTGTCACGGTTCGCGTGGCTCGCCTCCCTCAGTCATGGGTGTGTGTGTTGTCCTTAGCGTAAGTTAGTTTAGGCTAGATTAAGTATTGTGTTAGCCTAGAGACCGAAGACCTCAGCAGTTTGGTCCCATAGGAAATTACCACAAATTTCGGAATTTCCAATATATATGGATGTACAGAGCACTATATGTGACTGAATGAATGATACAAAACTTCGGAGAAAGTAAGTCAGTCACTGTGGCTACAAGGGAGGTAGCGATAATTTTCTTCTCCGATCAGTACCAAATATTGACTATGGTAGCACCATCGGTAGTACGGTCCGCCCCCGGTAGCTGAGTGGTGCCGGCCCGGTAGCTCAGCGTGTTCGGTCAGAGGATTAGCTGCCCTCTGTAACAAAAAAACTGGGTTAATGGATCAACGACGAACTGGAACGGGTGTCTTGCGACGTCCGCCCCGAGCAGATACAACGAACCAAAGCGAACAAATGAAATAAAAAAAAAAATGGTCAGCGCGACAGAATGTCAATCCTAAGGGCCCGGGTTCGGTTCCCAGCTGGGTCAGGGATTTTCTCCGCTCAGGGGCTGGCTGTTGTGTTGTCCTAATCATCATTTCATTCCCATCGACGCGCAAAGTCGCCGACGTGGTGTCAAATCGAAAGGCTTGCACCCGGCGAACGGTCTACGGGACGGCTGCCCTAGTCACACGTCATTTTTATTTTATCGGTAGTACGAAACTGCTGAAGTCAGCTGAGGCGCCAGTGCAATAATGATATGAAGTTATTGTACCTCCTGTGAAGCGTATATTTCCAGCTGGAGCCCGTAGGTGGCAAGCCGAATGCAGATTCAGCGACACTGAATCGAGCCGTCGCATGAAATTTGCAGCGATCTATGTCCTGTGTCTGCGCAAACATTAAGTGACATCATTGACATGGTGAACGTTAGCTAATCAGCAACGTACAGTCAGTGTCTGGTGAAACTCTTCTCTGCTAACCCGCAAACGTACTGGCGCCCTTGCGGCCATTCTTATACGGCAGCCGGATACCGTCGGAGTTAGATAACTAGCGAAACACCTTGCTCTTCGCTTAGCTTATACCGAGATACATTTAAAGTTGTTATAAGGAAACTAACACTTGGATCAGCTGAAGCGTGGATGGCAGTTACAGCCAGTATTCGGAGAAATCGTTAATTTCTTCACTGTTTTGTTTTCAGTCAAGATTATTGGTTGAAATGGCAAATTCATGTGCAGCGTTTCGTTGTATGGAAAAAATCCGAAAAGAAGTAATATTGTGTTACACAGGTAAATCTGTGTTAAAAGTTCTAAAGTGTTTGCTTGTTTCAGCGGACGTTTCCTTCCAGTGTGTTCCTGATACTCGATTTGCCTCAAAACGGCAAATCGCGAATCATAAATGTAGACGCTTGACCAGCGTTTTTCTACAGTGTGTAATATTTGCCACTCTCCCTTTTTCCTCTATGTCAAGGAATGTTATTGATGCTCGACGCATAAGGTGTAATCTCAATGTAAGCAGATCGAAAATTTGAGGAATTTTTGGTGGACATCAAAGAATGGACTTTATAACCGGTGTTGTCTTGTGGAAAGGCTAATCTTCCCGGGCCACGGGCCTTGCCGCAGAGGTAACACCGATTGCCATCATCTCACCAACGTTAAGTTTGGCTAGCAGTTGGATGGGTGACCGTCCGGATCTGCCGAGCACTGATGGCAAGTGGGCTGCACTCAGCCCTTGTGAGGCCAACTGAGGAGCTTCGTTTAGAAGTAGCAGTTCCGGTCATGAAAACTGACAACGACGACGAGAGCGGTGAGTTAACTCATGCCCCTCTATATCTGCGTCCAGTGACACATCGGTTGCGGATGACACGGCCTTCGATCGGTACCGCTGGCCCTTCTGAGGGCTGGTCAGACAGAGTTATCTTCCCGGAGAAGTGGAAGAACTACTCATTTGTTCTGTGACCTCTGACTGCAATCCATATTAGTCATCTCCGTCAAGACATGTCATAGTTTGTAAAAGCTGGGCAATTCGTCAGGCCTCTTGGACTGAACGAGATCTTCACCACCTCTCACTCGTCAAGTGTAGCACCGACCTTACACCTCGCAGAAGCGCGGAGGTAGAACAACCTTCATCTGATGAATAGTAATGGAGTAGGTGGTTGAGTTAAATCGGTTTGGAACTTCAACTAATTTTCTCTAGATTCCATCGCACCAAGGAATCGGAAAAAATTAGTACATGGGTCTCCTTGGAAAGAAAATGCACAACGTACGCTTAGTTATCCCAGATTTCACTGCATCAGGTCACATGCCTAAAATTTAAGCGAGGGCAAAATGTAGTGCATAGCAGAACTGTTTGGAAGAAACGACGAAGAACACTCTCCTTGCTATCCTGCCTCTTTACACATTGCGCAACGCGACCCAACACGTCGAATCGGATAGCTCAATAGTTTTACAAGTTAAAACCATTTTCGCTGTTAATCAACAACGATTGTTTCAAAAGTATGAGAAGATTTATAGGGATCTCTACCACACACAAATTTCGTTCACTAACTTAAATTATTTAATAAGTGAACACGTTTAGAAACAAAAATATCATCTTCAGGTTACAGTGGCTACACAAAAAACATTTAGCAAAAGTACACAGAGATAGTAAAGTTGTTCTTTCCAGTTATGGTTCTTTACAGTTTCGACATTTCTGGGCCAACCTACAGAGAAGGAGAAGGATAACCTAATAGATAATTGTTTCCCAAAAAAATTTTTGTTCATATGAAATGGCTGTCACCTTATGGCATCATCAATGATAAGTTTCGCTGTAGTTGTAATTATTTTATATTTCTTAAACGGAAAGCACAAGCAGGTTTCAGGACCTGTGTCCCATCTTCTTGGGCATCTTCAAAGATACAAATAAATAATGACGCATGTCTATATTGTTAACAAAAAAAACCAGACAGAACTTGTACTGAACTTTTTAAGAGAACAATACAACAAGACCCCCGTGATAGTACACAAAAAGTGAGTCCATAAAAGTCGAAAAACAGAGGTTAAGCCAGATTAAAATGATGCATTCTTGATACACGGCATAAAACAGCAGAACTTCTCAATTCCTAGGCCTGCTGGAAAGCCCCTCGCAGAGCAGGACCTACTAAAAAGACATAGGTCCCCAATTAAAAGAGCAGAACTACAGTAAATAAAATCAAAATATAAACTATTATATTGCCCAATATCCCATAACACCTCTACCAAAACATACAAAGGACCGGGCTTAAGGACGTGCCAAATATGGATCTGCATAAAGTTAGATAATCAGTTTGTCAAACGCTGAAGCGAACAACAAAGGGGATCTGTAGTCCGTGCGCATGCAGGCATATGTGAATACACGACTGGACCCCTGAATACAGGTTGCGACTTACCAGTGCTATATACACAGTCATCATGCCCATGCTAGGCACACACCAAAGTTGAAATGCCGGCGGGAGAGGCCGTAAGACGTAAGATAAGTTAGTGCGCTGCTCGCTTCAACTGACGGGCTAAATCTGAGATATTATAAACGTTATCGTCAGGTCTGAAAAACTCGCACACTAGCGTCAACTGCAGTAAAAACTTAACTTCTCATATACCAGAGAGGCATTAATATTAGAAATTACAGCCTGTGCCGTAAATCCGTTACATACCAACAAATGCGGCCAAAACAAAAGAAGCTGACAGAAATACTCTGTGGCCATAGCACACTATGAGAGCATAATCCAAATTTTTACTAACAGCTTTACAATAAAAACCAAAATATAAGATTTTTAAGGAATATGGCTCGCAGCAACAATAGCCACGTCAACAACAAAAAATTAAAAACCAATGATAAAAATGAAAGCAATAAAATACGTAGTAACCACCAGTAGTGAAGACCGTAACTATGCTGCAGTTGAAAGGCCAAAACCAACAAGTAGAACTACTTATTTCTTATCTGCAAAACACAAACAAAGCATCATTACTAGCCATTAAAATTGCTACACCAAGAAGACATCTACATCTACATGACTACTCTGCAACTCACATTTAAGTGCTTGGCAGAGGGTTCATCGAACCACAATCATACTATCTCTCTAGTATTCCACTCCCGAACAGCGAGCGGGAAAAACGAACACCTAAACCTTTCTGTTCGAGCTCTGATTTCTCTTACTTTATTTTGATGAACATTACTACCTATGTAGGTTGGGCTCAACAAAATATTTTCGCATTCGGAAGAGAAAGTTGGTGACTGAAATTTCGTAAAAAGGTCTCGCCGCGACGAAAAACGTCTATGCTGTAATGACTTCCATCCCAGCTCGTGTATCATATCTGCCACACTCTCTCCCCTATAACGTGATAATACAAAACGAGCTGCCCTTTTTTGCACCCATTCGATGTCCTCCGTCAATCCCACCTAGTAAGGATCCCACACCGCGCAGCAATATTCTAACAGAGGACGAACGAGTGTAGTGTAAGCTGTCTCTTTAGTGGACTTGTTGCATCTTCTAAGTGTCCTGCCAATGAAACGCAACCTTTGGCTCGCCTTCCCGACAATATTATCTATGTGGTCCTTCCAACTGAAGTTGTTCGTAATTTTAACACCCAGGTACTTAGTTGAATTGACAGCCTTGAGAATTGTACTATTTATCGAGTAATCGAATTCCAACGGATTTCTTTTGGAACTCATGTGGATCATCTCACACTTTTCGTTATTTAGCGTCAACTGCTACCTGATACACCATACAGCAATCTTTTCTAAATCGCTTTGCAACTGATACTGGTCTTCGGATGACCTTACTAGACGGTAAATTACAGCATCATCTGCGAACAGTCTAAGAGAACTGCTCAGATTGTCACCCAGGTCATTTATATAGATCAGGAACAGTAGAGGTCCCAGGACGCTTCCCTGGGGAACACCTGATATCACTTCAGTTTTACTCGAAGATTTGCCGTCTATTACTACGAACTGCGACCTTCCTGACAGGAAATCACGAATCCAGTCGCACAACTGAGACGATACCCCATAGCTCCGCAGCTTGATTAGAAGTCGCTTATGAGGAACGGTGTCAAAAGCTTTCCGGAAATCTAGAAATACGGAATCAACTTGAGATCCCCTGTCGATAGCGGCCATTACTTCGCGCGAATAAAGAGCTAGCTGCGTTGCACAAGAGCGATGTTTTCTGAAGCCATGCTGATTACGTGTCAATAGATCGTTCCCTTCGAGGTGATTCATAATGTTTGAATAAAGTATATGCTCCAAAACCCTACTGCAAACCGACGTCAATGATATAGGTCTGTAGTTAAATGGATTACTCCTACTACCCTTCTTGAACACTGGTGCAGATGATAAACGGGTATTCATTGGACAAATATATTATACTAGAACAGACATGTCATTACATTTACAAACAATTTGGGTGCTTAGATCCTGAGAAATCAGTACCCAGAACAACCACCTCTGGCAGTAATAACGGCCTTGATACGCCTGGGCATTGAGTGGAACGGAGCTTGGATGGCGGGTACAGGGCCCAAGCAGCTTCAACACGATACCACAGTTCACCAAGAGCAGTGACAGGCGTATTGCGACGAGCCAGTGGCTCGGCCACCATTGACCAGACGTTTTCAGTTGGTGAGAGATCTGGAGAATGTGCTGGCCAGGGCAGCAGCCGAACATTTTCTGTATCCAGGAAGGCCCGTACAGGACCTGCAACATACGGTCGTGCATTATCCTGCTGAAATGTAGGGTTTCGCAGGGATCGAATGAAGGGTAGAGCCACGGGTCGTAACACATCTGAAATGTAACGTCCACTGTTCAAAGTGCCGTCAATGCGAACAAGAGGTGACCGAGACGTGTAACCAATGGCACCCCATACCATCACGCCAGGTGACGTTTCGCCACTCGTGCACCCAGGTTCGTCGTTGAGTACCCCATCGCAGGCGCTCCTGTCTGTGATGCAGCGTCAAGAGTAACCGCAGCCATGGTCTCCGAGCTCTAATAGTCCATGCTGCTGCAAACGTCGTCAAACTGTTCGTGCAGATGGCTGTTGTCCTGCAAACGTCCCCAAAAATGGTTTAAATGCCTCTGAGCACTATGGGACTTAACATCTGAGGTCATCAATTCCTTAGAACTTAGAACTACTTAAACCTAATTAACCTAAGGACGTCACACACATCAATGCCCGAGGCAGGATTCGAACCTGTGAAAACATCCCCATCTGTTGACTCAGGGATCGAGACGTGGCTGCACGATCCGTTACAGCCATGCGGATAAAATGCCTGTCATCTCGATTGCTAGTGATACAAGGCCGTTGGGATCCAGCACGGCGTTCCGTATTACCCTCCTGAACCTACCGATTCCATATTCTGCTAACAGTCATTGGATCTCGACCAACGCGAGCAGCAATGTCGCGATACTATAAACCGCAATCACGATAGGCTACAATCCGACCTTCATCAAAGTCGGAAACGGGATGGTACGCATTTCTCCTCCTTACACAAGGCATCACAACAACGTTTCATAAGGCAACGCCGGTCAACTGCTGTTTGTGTATGAGAAATAGGTTGGAAACTTTGCTCGTGTCAGCATGTTGTAGGTGTCGCCACCGGCACCAACCTTGTGTAAATGCTCTGAAAAGCTAATCATTTGCATACCATAGCATCTTCTTCCTGTCGGTTAAATTTCGCGTGTGTAGCACGTCATCTTCATAGTGTAGCAATTTTAATGGCCAGTAGTGTAGTTAGGATAAGGCAATGGCCCACCATGTGGCTCGATAAAAAGCCGCGTCATGAAAAATGCAGACGTGAGCTCCAGTTGAGAAGAGTCTTGGTGTAGGCAAAACGGAAATATTAGCAAAATGTAACTGGAAGCGCAAGATGCAAAGGCAGCCTGTACTTGAAACATGTGGATTATTTCTCGGACTCTTATACCCTAAAAGCATTGAATACAGCTATTAAGTATTCTGTTGTGCTTTAATTCGCTTTGTTCATTAAGTGCACTCTCAGGGTAATCAATTTTGTATTTCACGCTCCTAGTTTCTCCTAAAATGCCAAGTGTCAGGCTTTTAGGTTACAAATGGAGAATACTTAGATCTTTCCTAATATCCTGTATACTATGGTTGTTAAGCGCTAAATAGGGCTGATTTTGAATTATTGACTGCAGCGTGATCTTTATATCTGAAGCTTCTGCACGTTTGGCCCACTTACACTGACGAAAAAAATTGCTACACAGAAAGAATTGATGTAGATTAATGAAATTTCGGTAATTAATTTCTCTAGATAATATATGTCAGTGGTTAACACTGCAAAATCACAGATTAATATAAAAAAGCACTCCGTCTTCAGGCCACGAGTGGCCTACCGGGATCATCCGACCGCCGTGTCATCCTCAAGGAAGATGCGGGTAGGAGGGGCGTGGCGTCAGCACACCGCTCTCCCGGTCGCTAGGATGGCATTCTCGACCGAAGCCGCTACTATTCGGTCGAGTAGCTCCTCAATTGGCATCACGAGGCTGAATGCACGCCGAAAAATGGCAACATCGCATGGCGGCTGGATGATCACCCATCCAAGTGCCGGCCACGCCCAACAGCGTTATCTCACGGGAACCGGAGTATCCACTGCGGCAAGGCCGTTGCCCACAGATTAATATAAGCGCGACGTAAGCCATTGCAAATGTGTAAAGCTGGTGCATTAATAACCGGTTTAACTGCCATAATGTTGAATGCAGACATAAAAACCCGCATGCATTGTGTTGAACCGGATGTCAGTTTATGGAATGTAGCTCCATGACTGTTGCACTTGGTCACTCAATGCAGGGATGATTATTGCTGTTTGTGGCCGACGCAGGAGTTGACGTCGCATGACGGCCCATGTGTGCCCGATTGGAGACAGATATAGTGATCCAGCACACCAAGGCAACATGTCGACAGTCTGTGGAGCATATTAGGCAACAACAGAGGTATGTGGGTGAGCGTTATCCTGTTAGAAAACAACCACTGGAATACTGTTCATGAATGACAGCACAACAGGTCAAATCGCCAGATGGACGTACAACTTTGCAGTGAGTAAGCGTCGGAGAGTGCTCCTGCTACCATACGAAATCTCACCCCCAGACCATAACTCCAGGTGTAGGTCCAGTGGGTCTACCAAGCAGACAGTTTGGTTGCAGACCCTCAATTGGCCTCCTTCTAACCAACACACGGCCATCATTGGCACTGAGGCAGAACCAATTTTCATCAGAAAAAAACAAAAGATCTTCACTCTGCCCTCCGATGAACTCTCGCTTGACACCACTGAGGTCTCAAATGGCGATGTTTTGCGCTGAGTGGAATGCACGGCATAGGGCTTTCCTTTAAGGAACCGATCTTTGACAGTTCTTTGTATCACTGTGGTGCTAACTGTTGATCAAATTGTTACTGTAGATGTAGTACTATGCTCCAGAGCAATACGCCAAATATGATGGTCTTCCCTCTCCGTAGTGCCACGTGGTCGTCTGGAGACCGGACTTCTTGCAACTGTACATTCTCCTGACCACCACTGCTAGCATTCATGTTCAGTGGCTACATCCCTGCCAATTCTTTCTGCATTTTCGCGAAAGGAACGTCCAACTTCTCGCAGCCCTATTACACGGCCTCATTCAAGTGCAGTGGAGTGTTGATAATGGCGTCTTTGTCGCCTTAAAGGCACTCTTGACTAACATCAACTCTCCACATTCAATCTCAAAGATAACAATGCTCACGACCAGTACAACGTGAAGCAAACCTGATTTGCACCCTCATAGTGGCGTTAGTGGCGCCACTCTTATGTCACTGGAATTCACATCATCTTTCAGATGTAGAAACACACCTACCAACTTTCTTTTATGTCGCACAAATCCTCTGTGTTGCAATTTTTTTCTTCAGTGTATTTGGCATCACATTACGGGCACGTACTCTCATACACACCTGTATTACAGTACGATCTAACACTGCCGTCCTTCTTGGTGTATAAACCGTTGTCCATCGTTTTTGAGATTAAAAATAGAAGGTGTGACATTTAAGGCTCTCAACCACTTTCCTGGTTTATCAGGGATTACACAGCAATAATGTATCGTACCAAATCTGTTACCTTCTACCCTACTTTTAGTACTACCCTGCGTCAGTCTTCTATGTAAGTCTAACCATCTTCACAGGACACCCATTCACCTGCGCCAAATATCTAATGATGTCAAGTTCTCTCATCTCTGCTCCATTACTCAAAGGAATTTCCTGCATCCTAAGGAATATTGTTATGTGCCTTGAGATGAGCAGAAGAATTGTGTATCAGAGTACTCGTCCTTTAGGGAGAGGTTTAAATAGAAATTGGGCAGCATACCTTCCCGCATGAATTTAATAGTGAATGTAATATTATAATGTTGACTACTAAGTCCCTAAACATTTCATCTAGTTGACTGTTGTCGCCACCAAAAATCTCAATCACGTCTTTGATATACTGCCTATAGGTTACGATCTTGTCCTTAAACAGCGGCAGTGGATTAAAGAATCTTTCAAATGTGCCATGTAAATGTACATTGTTTGTAAACGTGTTCCCCAAATTTGAAATAATTATACTCAAGACCACCGATAAAAGTTTCATAAACTCAGTAATGTAGCTAGACTCTAGATTACTGCATGTCCGAAGGTTTTCCTCTATGATGCCTAGAACTTCATGGACTGGGATATTGGGCACGCTTACTTTCACATGACGACAAGCAAATATCTCTCACATTCAATGCCTGCAAGTGCTCCATAACTTTCCTGCGATTTTTAACTATATACGTTTAAGGAGAAAAAAAGTAATGCTGGGTATTGATCTTGGTAAGATGCTTAGCCAACGTATGCACCAGATTACCAATGGCGTTAATGATCGGATTTACTGGAGCAAATTGTTTAAGTATCTTAAGGGTGCCTATTTATGTGGATGTTCAGGGATCATACGAACAGCTCGTGGTTGTGCGGTAGCGTTCTCGCTTCCCACGCCCGGGTTCCCGGGTTCGATTCCCGGCGGTGTCAGGGATTTTCTCTGCCTCGTGATGACTGGCTGTTGTGTGTTGTCCTTAGGTTAGTTACTTTAAGTAGTTCTAAGTTCTAGGAGGCTGGTGACCATAGATGTTAAGTCCCATAGTGGTCAGAGCCATTTGAACCATTTTTTTATGAATCATAGAAAGCAGACTTTTTCTGGGACATCCATTACTACTTTGATGTTCTTAAATATCTTTTTAATCTCTGCAATATATTTGTTAGTAAGAACAACTTAGTCTGTACTACCTCATTACCCGCAGTAAACTCCTCCACTTTCTATTTATGCTCAACCTGAGACAAAACGACCGCAGTTTTTTCCTTATCCTCACGAATAGTAAGGGCCACATTGTCAGAGAGCTTCTTATTTGTATTTATAGCCACCCATCGATTAGTGTTACTATTTGCGGAACCCTTATTGCCCTTACCCTGACAGCCGCCCGCTGTGGCCGAGCGGTTCTAGGCGCTTCAGTCAGGAACCGCGCTACTGCTACGGGCGCAGGTTCGAGCCCTGCCTCGCGCATGGATATGTATGATGTCCTTAGGTTAGTTAGGTTTAAGTAGTTCTGAATTCTAGGGGACTGATGACCTCATATGTTAAGTCCCATAGTGCTTAGAGCCATTTGATTTGAACCTTACCCTGACGGATTATAAGCCTTGTTGAATCTAACTGCGACGCTATCTTTCTTGGCACGCATAATCTTCGCTTGCTGTAAGGCTGCCGTCCTGTGAGCTTTTAAACATTCTACTTGATTCTCTGTAATCCGTTCTTAATCGGGACTCATCTGACCAGGCCACTGTTTTCCAGTTGTCTAGGATCCAACAGATATAGTCACAAGCCGAGTGGCGGCGCTGGAGGCGATGTCGTGCGAATAGCAAAGGCACTCGCGTCGTTCGTCTGCTGCCATGTTCCATTAACGCCAGATTTCGCCACCCTGTCCTAACGGATACGTTCGCCTTACGCCGCACATTGATTTCTGCAGTTATTTTACGCAGTGTTGCTTGTCTACTAGAACTGACAGCTCTAAGCAAACGCCGCTGCTCTCGGTCGTTAAATGAATGCCGTCGACCACTGCTTTGTCCGTGGTGAGAGGTAATGCCTGAAATTTGGTATTCTCTTCACACTCTTGGCATTGTGGATGTCGGAATGTTGAAGTCCCTGACAATTTCTGAAATGGAATGTCCCCTGCATGTAGCTCCAACTACCCTGCCGCGTTCAAAGTCTGATAATTCCCGTCTTGCAGCCACAATCATCGGACACCTTTTCACATGAATCACCTGAGTACAAATGACATTTCAGTCAAGGCGCTGCCCGTTTATATCTCGTGAAAGTGATACTACCACCATCTGCAAATGTGCGTATTACTATCCAATGACTTTTGTCGCCTCTGTGTATTCCCCTCTTTTTGCTCGTTTCTGCAATTTGAAAGACCGCATATCTAACACTATTCGGATTTATATGCGGCACGCCGCTAAACCCGAAGTTTTGGAAGGGGGATTTCTTTTTATGTCGGCCCTGCTCTGTGAGAGACTTTCCAGCAGGCTTAGAAATTGAGAGGGTCTCCTGGATTTTGCCATGTACCAGGGGTGCACTATTTTAACCTAACTTAGCCTGTGTTATTCCACTTACACGTTTATGGGATCACATTTTATGTATATACATGGTGTTTTTTCCTAGTAACTTTGGTGACTTTGCAGATTCACCTGAATATGAGACACAGTGTAACACTTATATCGTTTAGAAGTGGGTTTATATTACGTAACTGTGTATCTGCAATTATGAAGTTTCTATTCTGTGTTATTTAAACTCCTTGATCTGTGGCAAATGTAAAAGCTGTAGGGAAGTCCCCCCGCAACGAAAGTGACATGGTGAAATGTAAAAGGTGGTTTTGGGAGGTCGAACTAAGCGGCCCTTTGTGTGAACGACACGCATTATGTAGCTAGCCGTAGCACGGTACACTTCGACGGTGCTAAGAGAGGCAATTGGAAGCTGCTTCACAAAGGATTTGCCTTGGATGTGGATCTGGCTGTTATTTGGTATTCTCTGAATAAAGGAATGGCTCTAACATGCTGAAAACCCGACAACAAGAAGAGATTTTATAGAGCATTCGAACATCAAGAGCTGCAGCTGACATTCAGCTGGATATTAGGTGTAGTGTTGTTGAGCTCCAACTGGGGAGAAATGAACCAGCCAGTTAGTTAATTGTTCTTGTGAAGACTGAGAGGGCATTTTAATATTCACACTGCTCCAGCCAGGACGTGCGTGTCACAAAATTCTAAGACTAGGGATGAGTACATGTTTTCTCGCATAATGAGAAACATAGGAAGAGATTCCGCTGGAAAAATCAGCAAAGGCTTAATTAGTTTTTATAGGAATCTCAGAGGACGAGAGCAGCCATGCAGACTACAGCTCATAGCCACCATGTCACTTAACACAAATCTTCGCCACTGCTTAACTAACTTCATACATTCAGTAATGTATATGCGCATGGACCAGATAATTTTTGTGTTATTTTAATAATAATCACATAAACATAAATTCGTGTCCGGAACCATATTTTCTACACTGATCAGGAAACTATGCAGGGTCCTCACTTAAGTGCTACTAAAACTGAGTATCCTGATTTAAATGAACAATTCTTGCATTAAAGTGTTTAAAAGTGATTTTTTGTCTAATGTAAAAGGACTAGTAAAAGTTAAAGTTAAAACCACAAGAGTGAAGTTGGATAGGATTTTGCTAAAGTATCCTGAGTTAATTACAAAATATAGTTTTGTAGGATTGCAGTACAAGATTGTGTAAATATTATTGTCTAAAATACCTGCTTCAGATGTGATAAAAAGGCAAATAAGATAAGCTCGTTTTCAAAATTAGTGTGGGTTTGATTTCTATCATGAATGATTCCTTTTCTCAAATTAATTAAGCCCAGTGTTGTATTTTACTGTCTTGCAAAGTAAATTATGAACTATTCCAAGTGAAGTCTTTTCTACTGCAATAAGCAAAGAGCACTGACTAGTGAAACTATACTAGTTTATGGATCCCCATAACATTCTCCACTTATTAGGAACAAATTGAATTATTGCTGTTTGCAAGGAAAACTAATATATGCAGAGGAGCTTAAACATTGTATTTATGATATTATTCACCTTTATTTGTTTTTTTCATCTCAGTTAAGATAAAAGCCCCTCATGTCCAAATTTAGTTCTGCACTTCATGCAATAACATTTCAGTATTTGATTAAGTAAAGCTCTTGAGTCAAGCTGTCATTAGTATGAGCTGGGTGCAAAATTACTTCTTATAATTTACTGGTGTGTGCGTTATCTGTAACTGCTGCTACACTCAGTTCGGAGAGCACTGTGTCAGTTTGCATCCTGTATGCTATTCAGAGGGAAATCTCAACGAAAGTAACTTCTATAACCAATAGTCAATTTTCTCATATATACATTTCTAAATTAATGTCCGTAATTGGGGTGGCGACCGCTCATTTTTTTCATTCATTTATGAATCTCTTACATTAACTACCAAAGTTAAAGTCCGTTTGGTTTTTCTGTTAATTTCACCAAATTCAGAATTATAGTCCGATACCTTTGTCCATTAGACACACGCGCGGTCAGTCTTCGAAATCCTCTCAGCGGGTAACTTTAATGTGTTTCAGAGTGATATACGTTAGTATTATATGTGGCTTTTCCCGTGACAGGACTAAAGGTTTGATTGTTAGGGAACAGTGATATACACGCTAGTGTATGAGGTTGTGATTTCTTTCAGGAAATAAAAAAAATTTTGCAGCTGTAGCGGATCTTACCACTGATGATGAATATCAACAGTCGTGGATGTCCCGTCAAGAGAAGCTTATGTTCTTGCAGTGTGTTGTATTACCTTCACAGCTACAGCTCCTTCGATCTTGCTATCCATAGTTTTAGAACATGCAAAAGACCCTTGAAACATGTCAGTATGGTGGCTAAAACAAAGCTTGTTTCGACTTATCTATCGATGTGCCGATCATGATTTTACTTATCTTTTTCAGTGACCTCTACTCACCGTGCTATCAAGTCTATGATGATGGTCGACGAAAAATATTACAAGAAGAGAAAGTGTGATAATTTGATTTTAATAACGGCACTCTGATGACGGAAGGAGAAATTAGAGTCGATATGTAAGGAAGGCATAGAGGAACCAGTCTTAGAGTCAGAATTTAAAATAGCCCTTCAAGAAATGAAATCAAATAAGGCAGAATGGATAGATAACACCCCATCAGAATTCCTCAAATCATTGTGGGAATGTAACAACCGAATGACTATTCAATTTGGTGTGCAAAATCTATGAGACTGGTGACATACCATCAGTCTTTTGGAAAAAATATCTTCCACACAATACGGAAAATAGCACGGGAGGGTAAGTGACAGAATTGTCGCAAAAGCAGGTTAACAGCTCGTGCATCCAAATTGCTGACAAAAATAATATGCAGAAGAATGGGAAAGAGAACGGAGAATGTGTTACATAACGATCAGTTTGGCTTTAGGAAAGGTAAAGAAACCAGAGAGAGAATTCTCACGTTGCGGTTGATGATGGAAGCTAGACTAAAGAAAAATCAAGACACGTTCATAGGATTTGTCGACCTGGAAAAAGCGTTCGATGATGTAAAATAGTGCAATATGCTCGAAATTCTAAGAAGAATAGGGATAAGCTGTAGGAAAAGATGGGTAATATACATACAAGAATCAAGAGGGAATAATAAGAATGGAAGACCAAGACTTAAGTGCTCGGATTAAAAAGGGCGTAAGACAGGGATGTAGTCTTTCGCCCCTACTGTGCAAGCTATGCCTCGAAGGAGCAATGACCGAAAGAAAAGAAAGGTTGAAGACTGGGATTAAAATTCACGGTGAAAGGACATCAATGATAAGATTCGCTGATGACATTGCTATCCTCAGTGAAAGTGAAGAAGAATTACAGGATCTACTGGAAATGACAGTCCAGTGAGTACAAAATATGGATTGAGAGTAAATCGAAGATAGACGAAAGTAATGAGAAGTAGCAGAAATGAGAATAGCTAGAAACTTAACATTAGGCGTGGTGATCATGAGTTAGATGAAGTTAAGGAATTCTGCTACCTAGCCATCAAAAATATCCGATAAAGCAAGGGGGCTATAAAAAAGGAAATAAGCACAGGAAAAAGGAGGCATTCTTAGACAATAGAAATACACTGTTATCAAATATCAAACGCAGGCGTTTGAGAAAGAAATTTGAGAATGTACGAGAACACAGGGTGCTAGTGCCAGTCTGAGATGAAGAGTAAAACGCAGGAGAGGACTTCGTCATAAACAGCATCAAATCAATCAGAAGACCAATCACTCAAAAAAAGTAAAGTCTTTGTAAAACAATAAAAACAAAAGAAATTAGATGGGCTGGTAAAGGGAATAGCAACTGAAAATATATCAGACGCAATTAGCAGTTCCAAAATTTGCCTTATACCTCAGGGAAACCAAAACCCAAACCGTAGTTGAGAACAATTTATTTTTACTTTAATTCTTAGCGAATATGTCCTAGGCAAAAAATATGAAAGCATAGTGCATGCATAGGTGCAGCTGTTTATGCATGTACAGAGTAAATTTGATGACTTGCCCGACATGTGTATTTACTCATGACATTATGGTTGTGCCCATTTATCACCGTCCGGTTCTGCTTAAGCCTTTCCGTCAGCCATTGTTTGGGGCTACGTGACCCTACGCGGAGAACACACTTTCACGTGAGCGACTTCATTTTTTCAGTAGACTACTTTTGACAAATGAGTTAACTGCAGCGGCCCTGACTTTTACTCCAGTGGTTACGATCGCCAGTCACGAGTAGTAGTTTTCGTGCAACTTCACCACCAAAACTGTGCATGTTATGAGAAATGCACACTGTGTGGTTTGATACCTGAACGAGTAAAGTGAGGTTATGAAGAGTCATCGCTTTTACAAAAAAAAAAAAAAAAAAAAAAAAAAAAAAAAAAAAAAAAAATATCGAGTCATACCAAATGTAACAACAAGAAACGATAATAGCGTTCAGTAACAAAAAAATTCGTAGTAGACATTCTTCACAAATTCTCCACACTCCTGAGAACTGACAAAAGACGAAGAGTGTTCTCCAAACATTTCGAAATAACTGCGCTTAAACTGCAGTAACTTACACAATGAATAATTTTTGCATGCTGCCCACTAATTTTTTATAGATGAAATAAAAACTAAATATTTAGCATGCAAAAGATGTCTTTATAAATGAAATACCAAATTAATATACAGCATGCAAAAAGTGTTTTTCTTGTAACTACTGCGGTTTACATATAGTAAAGCTACTGCGGAATATGGTCACCGTATGAAACTTGTCATTTATATTTTTATTTTCTCGAGGAACTAGATACTTTCGAATACATCAGACAATATTTAGAGCGCAGTAAAAAGGGCGTTTCCTTCATACGTCCTATCTTGTGTTCTTTCGGGCTGTCAGATAACATAGAAAATAATTTTTACCAAAAATGGTGGTTCAAATGGCCATGAGCACTATGGGAATTAACATCCGAGGTCATCAGTCCCCTAGAACCTAGAACTACTTAAACCTAACTAACCTAAGGAAATCACACACATCCATTCTCGAGGCAGGATTCGAACCTGCGATCGTAGGTGTCGCGCGGTTCCAGATTGAAGGGCCTAGAACCGCTCGGCCACACAGGCCCTCATTTTTATCATTAAATATATCTGACTTTTTCATTACTGAAACAACTTTCGTTAGAAGAACGTGTAACTGTTGTTGTTGTTGTTGTTGTTGCTGTTGTCTTCAGTCCTGAGACTGGTTTGATGCAGCTCTCCATGCTACTCTATCCTGTGCAAGCTTCTTCATCTCCCAGTACCTGCTGCAACCTACATCCTTCTGAATCTGCTTAGTGTATTCATCTCTTGGTCTCCCTCTACGATTTTTACCCTCCATGCTGCCCTCCAATACCAAATTGGTGATCCCTTGATGCCTCAGAAGATGTCCTACCAACCGATCCCTTCTTCTCGTCAAGTTGTGCCACAAACTTCTCTTCTCCCCAACCCTATTCAATACTTCCTCGTTAGTTATGTGATCTACCCATCTAATCTTCAGCATTCTTCTGTGTTGTTGTTGTTGTCGTCTTCAGTCCTGAGACTGGTTTGATGCAGCTCTCCATGCTACTCTATCCTGTGCAAGCTGCTTCATCTCCCAGTACCTACTGCAACCTACATCCTTCTGAATCTGCTTAGTGTACTCATCTCTCGGTCTCCCTCTACGATTTTTACCCTCCAAGCTGCCCTCCAATGCTAAATTTGTGATCCCTTGATGCCTCAAAACATGTCCTACCAACCGATCCCTTCTTCTAGTCAAGTTGTGCCACAAACTTCTCTTCTCCCCAATCCTATTCAATACCTCCTCATTAGTTACGTGATCTATCCACCTTATCTTCAGTATTCTTCTGTAGCACCACATTTCAAAAGCTTCTATTCTCTTCTTGTCCAAAGTAGTTATCGTCCATGTTTCACTTCCATACATGGCTACACTCCAAACAAATACTTTCAGAAACGACTTCCTGATACATAATCTATATTCGATGTTAACAAATTTCTCTTCTTCAGAAACGCTTTCCTTGCCATTGCCAGTCTACATTTTATATCCTCTCTACTTCGACCATCATCAGTTATTTTACTTCCTAAATAGCAAAACTCCTTTACTACTTTAAGTGTCTCATTTCCTAATCTAATTCCCTCAGCATCACCCGATTTAATTTGACTACCTTCCATTATCCTCGTTTTGCTTTTGTTAATGTTCATCTTATATCCTCCTTTCAAGACACTCTCCATTCCGTTCAATTGCTCTTCCAAGTCCTTTACTGTCTCTGACAGAATTACAATGTCATCGGTGAACCTCAAACTTTTTATTTCTTCTCCATGAATTTTAATAACTACTCTGAATTTTTCTTTTGTTTCCTTTACTGCTTGCTCAATATACAGATTGAATAACATCGGGGAGAGGCTGCAACCCTGTCTTACTCCCTTCCCAACCACTGCTTCCCTTTCATGTCCCTCGACTCTTATAACTGCCATGTGGTGTAACTGTTTACTTTCTTATTTTATGCGTAGTGTAGGCTTTTTGTTTGCCCGGATATTGTAATATATAAATTGTTCGTTTTCAGATACGTCGTCTCTCTTGTGGGAAAACGCTTGTAAGAAAAACACCACGCCATCGTGCAACCTTTGCATTGTGTCTCAAAAAACAAATCAAGCATTACAACAGAGTTAAGTAGACACAGAAGCACGAAACCTATTACCATAATACGAGTGAGCTCGGCGACAATAGTTTTACGACCGATAAAATGAGCGTAGGGCATCGTTGTCCGGGAGGCGCCATCCGGGGAAATTTGGACGCCAAGTCGACGCCACGTTGGGCGACTTGCGCGCCGGTTATGAGGATAACACAACACCCCGTCCACGAGCGAAGAAAATATCAAAGCCGCCAGGTAATCGAACCTGGGCCAGCTGCACGGGAGGCAAGCACGTTACCACCCAGCTAAGCAGGCTTCACCACCGATGACAGCAGACGACGAAACAGTCTTCTGTTTCAGCACGTGCGCAGTCTGAAGCACAGTCAAGAGCTAGAACTCCACACTCGGTAGAAACAATTATTGATCATTGACGTGACTGACGCAGTCGCAAAAACAGTCTATCTCAATCGCACAAGATATTAGAAATCACTACCCCAGATATAAAATGTCTAACTGCTTACCTTTAAAACAGACAGTGCAGCACACTGGTACCCCGGTAAACCCTTATCCTAGAGTGGGATAGGCTTTGACGTTCCGTGAAGCGAATATACTTTGACAGATTTTCAAATTCAAATGTCGTTATTGTGACTATTTTTTAACTTCTGAGATATTTATGTTAGTGAACATAGGCGCTTGTATGAAAGGAGGAAACTGAGGTGAAAAAAGTCATGGGATAAGTCCTAATATCGTTTCGGGCCTCGGCCGCTGCGTTGTCCTTGGTGAGAGGTAATGCCTGAAACGTGGTGTCCTCGGCACACTCTTGACGCTGTGAATTCCCTAACGATTTCCAAAATGAAATGTTCCCTGCATGTAGCAGCTCCAACTACCATTTCGCGTTCACAGTCTGTTAAATCCCGCAGTGCGGCCGTAATCACGTCGGAAACATTTTCACATGAATCAACTGTGTACTATCGACAGCTCCGCCAATGCAATGCCCTTTTATACCTTGTCTCCGCAACACTATCGCCAACTGAATACCTGCATGTTGGTATCCCATGACTTGTCACCTCAGTGTACATACTAGTTAGTAAATACATTCTATTTTCTAAAATGTAGCGGATTTAATGGGAAAAAAATGTAGGTTGTCAAACTTACTATGGATTTGGGGATAAGTTGACCGGCTTATACTTCCACCATAAATTCCATTTGTGGTCAATATTTCATACACACAACGGAACGTCGACTATCCAGAAATAAATACACTCCTGGAAATTGAAATAAGAACACCGTGAATTCATTGTCCCAGGAAGGGGAAACTTTATTGACACATTCCTGGGGTCAGATACATCACATGATCACACTGACACAACCACAGGCACATAGACACAGCCAACAGAGCATGCACAATATCGGCACTAGTACAGTGTATATCCACCTTTCGCAGCAATGCAGGCTGCTATTCTCCCATGGAGACGATCGTAGAGATGCTGGATGTAGTCCTGTGGAACGGCTTGCCATGCCATTTCCACCTGGCGCCTCAGTTGGACCAGCGTTCGTGCTGGACGTGCAGACCGCGTGAGACGACGCTTCATCCAGTCCCAAACATGCTCAATGGGGGACACATCCGGAGATCTTGCTGGCCAGGGTAGTTGACTTACACCTTCTAGAGCACGTTGGGTGGCACGGGATACATGCGGACGAGCCTTGTCCTGTTGGAACAGCAAGTTCCCTTGCCGGTCTAGGAATGGTAGAACGATGGGTTCGATGACGGTTTGGATGTACCGTGCACTACTCAGTGTCCCCTCGACGATCACCAGAGGTGTACGGCCAGTGTAGGGGATCGCTCCCCACACCATGATGCCGGGTGTTGGCCCTGTGTGCCTCGGTCGTATGCAGTCCTGATTGTGGCGCTCACCTGCACGGCGCCAAACACGCATACGACCATCATTGGCACCAAGGCAGAAGCGACTCTCAGCGCTGAAGACGACACGTCTCCATTCGTCCCTCCATTCACGCCTGTCGCGACACCACTGGAGGCGGGCTGCACGATGTTGGGGCGTGAGCGGAAGACGGTCTAACGGTGTGCGGGACCGTAGCCCAGCTTCATGGAGACGGTTGCGAATGGTCCTCGCCGATACCCCAGGAGCAACAGTGTCCCTAATTTGCTGGGAAGTGGCGGTGTGGTCCCCTACGGCACTGCGTAGTATCCTACGGTCTTGGCGTGCATCCGTGCGTCGCTGCGGTCCGGTCCCAGGTCGACGGGCACGTGCACCTTCCGCCGACCACTGGCGACAACATCGATGTACTGTGGAGACCTCACGCCCCACGTGTTGAGCAATTCGGCGGTACGTCCACCCGGCCTCCCGCATGCCCACTATACGTCCTCGCTCAAAGTCCGTCAACTGCACATACGGTTCACGTCCACGCTGTCGCGGCATGCTACCAGTGTTAAAGACTGCGATGGAGCTCCGTATGCCACGGCAAACTGGCTGACACTGACGGCGGCGGTGCACAAATGCTGCGGAGCTAGCGCCATTCGACGGCCAACGCCGCAGTTCCTGGTGTGTCCGCTGTGCCGTGTGTGTGATCATTGCTTGTACAGCCCTCTCGCAGTGTCCGGAGCAAGTATGGTGGGTCTGACACACCGGTGTCAATGTGTTCTTTTTTCCATTTCCAGGAGTGTACATTGTTCTAATATTTTCTTAAGTGCTTCATTAAGCCTCAGAAAAGAAAAAAAAAGCTAGTAACCCACGTAAACCAGTGTGACCCATCATCAAAATTTCAAATATAAAGAAAGGTACTGAGATGGAGTATCAAACAGATAGCTCCAAATTTAGCTGAGCATAATACCTTCAATTTCATCCACCTTACACATAAATCCTCCTTTCAAAACATCCAATGCAGTTAGAATTAAAGTTATCTGGTCTTCACTTATCGAGACAATATTTCGCATTTGTGGCCAAACATACTTCGTTCCTTGTTTCCGGAGGTATTTGACATTATATGTTGTACCTGAATCATTGCCTGAAGCACAACAACATTCGAATTCGACAACATTGGAATTCGACGAATATACGACTGACACTTGTTTTTCTTAGTTGTAGGCACATTAGCAATTACAAATGAGACTTCTTCTATATATACCTATGGTTAATGTATGTATTTTTCAGTTCCACACTGTCATTAACATCATTTAATAAATTGTATATCTGTAATCCTGAGGTAAAATGACCAGTGGTCAAAGTAACCCCTAAAGAGAGAAATCATGCACATGACCTCAAAAAGCCTAATATAGGGGCAAACATATGTATTGGGAAAAAAACTGACCAGTAGTCTGTTTTGAGAATTAATCGAGTAACAAAAATGATGTTGTGAAAACACCGATCGCTTTGCAGTTAAACGATATCAGTGCATTTTGTGCAACCTAATTTCAACACATGTTTCTGTATACAGTTGTCAGTTGTAACAGATTCGGCAACTGTTGCACAAGAATAGCGGCGCTACATGTCGCTTTTAGCGTATATTGATGGAACTTCATCGCAACACCCAACTGAGAGCTAGCACAGTATTGTAAAACATTTGGAGTATGGGTGGTGAAAGAAACCAAGGCGGTGAAAATATACTCTTTTACGGTACTCCAGTATTTGTCCCACAGTTCAGTAGCAACACGATGAAGAAACTGCACAAATATTCAGTCAGATCTTGATAAGATTCAAAGTGATGCAAAGATCGGCAACTCGCTTTACGTGTTCAGAAATTTAAGATGTGCACTTCTCAAAATGAAAAAAAAGTCCTATAATTATAACATCAGTGATTCACGACTGGGATCGGTAAACCCATTCAAATATCTGGGAGTAACAATTGTGGGGACAAGAAACGGAACGATCACAGAGTCTCAGTCTAGGGTAAAGCAAGTAGCAGACTTAGATTTATTGGTAAAATACTAGCGAAATACAATCAGTCTACAAATGAGATTGCTTACAAATCACTCGTTAGGCCCATCTTAGAATACTGCTCAAATGTGTGGGACCCGCACCAGATAGGACAGACGAGATATTGAACGTATACGGAGGAGGGCAGCACTAATGGTCACATGTTTGTTTGACCTGCGGGAGAGTATCACAGAGATATTGAAAGAAATGAAGTAGACTCTTGAAAATAGACGTAAACTTTGCCGAGAAATGCTATTTACAAAGTTTCAGGAACAGATTTTGAATGATTAATCTAGGAATATACAACTCCGTTCGTATCGCTCCCAGAGCGATGGTGAGGACAAGAACAGATTAATTACGGAACGGCCATAGTCATCTAAACTGGCATTCTTCCCGCGATTCATATGAGTATGGAATACTCCCCGCTGTTACAAAAGTCAGAGACGTCACCGCAAGAACTAAATTAACGTCCTTACAGTGTGGAAGGTCAAAAACTAAATTTCTTTTCTTGTTAATCATATTTTAACAAGAAGAAATTCGCCATTGTCTTATGCTCCACCACAAGACACAGATATTGTTGCAGCAGCACAGAGGTGACTCACAACGTATACGCAGCATGAGTGTATGTCTTTGCGTTTTCGTTACTTCTCTGGAGCCAGTGGTTCAACAAAATCGCATCATCTCGACTAGCGAGTTTCCCGAAATTTATCAGTTTTAAGGCTGAGTGTTTTTAGAGCAGAGCCAGTGTTTTCCAGTATCTATCCCTCCCACTATAAAGGCGAGCACATTACCTCAGTGACAAGATATTCATATCATTATCTCCAACATATAATATAAAAATGCATTTACGTTGCGCTGCTAGTTTAGCTCTACTTGCCTCCTTGACAGCGCTTCCCCCGGCGTACGTTTTAACGGACAGCTGTGGGAACACAGCCTACGTCCTGCTAGAAGAATCCGGCAGCGGCCGTTGGCTCGGGCGGCCTGTTCTGTAACCCACTCCCAGCATCCAGACACACTCCATAAATTCTCCCGTCCCCACAACTACGTGGATTCCCACGTTTCTTCCGTTCCGTCCGCTTCTCCACGCTGAGCGGACCCCTCGGTTGGGAGTTAGTTCTAGCGATACTATTCCAGGATTCTCCTGGACGTTTATTTCCTTAGGCCAACAGCATTCTGACTGGTTTGATGTGGACCGCCACTTATTTCCGCACCTTGTTATTCCGTACTGACCCGAATATAAGTCGCCCTTCTCCTTAAAAATTCAGCCACGAAAAATGAGGATACGGATTATCGCCATCTTATATAATAAAAAAGCAGGCCAAAGATCAAAATCAAAAAAATGGCTCTGAGCACTATGGGACTCAACTGCTGTGGTCATTAGTCCCCTAGAACTTAGAACTACTTAAACCTAACTAACCTAAGGACATCACACACATCCATGCCCGAGGCAGGATTCGAACCTGCGACCGTAGCAGTCGCACGGTTCCGGACTGCGCGCCTAGAACCGCGAGACCACCGCGCCAAAGATCAACTTGTAGTTTTAAACATGGCTATCTCTCAGCAACCGTATATAATTTTCACCATAGGAATGACAGTTACATTGCGAAAAGCCAATGGTCAAAGTTCAGCGTAGATGTGCTCCAGTCAAAACGCTGGAAAGTGATTAATTTTAATTTTTGACTTGAGCACGTCTGCTCTAAACTTTGACTATTGCCTTCCCGCATTGTAATTTTACAGTTTCTTATAATTTCATTTTGATGAAGACATCCTTAGAGGTTTCGAAACCTAGGTCATTGTACCATACAGTTATGTGCAACCCATTGGCTGTGTGATTCTTATGCTGAGATCAACTGGTGAGAATCCTACATCCTCTCATGTCATTTACTGTGTTTGACATCTTATAAGCTTATTCTTTACTTCTGCTGCATACTGAATATCGTTAGTCATGCGGCAAGCCGGCCGCGGTGGTCTAGCGGTTCTAGGCGCGCAGTCAGGAACCGCGCGACTGCTACGGTCGCAGGTTCGAATCCTGCCTCGGGCATGGATGTGTGTGGTGTCCTTAGGTTACTTAGGTTTAATTAGTTCTAAGTTCTAGGCGACTGATGACCTCAGATGTTAAGTCGCATTGTGCTCAGAAAAATTTCATGTGGCAATAGCTGGTTAGCTGTGCCTAGGGCTGGGCAAACGATAGTTACATTAGAACAGGTTCGACGTTTCCCCCTATATGCCGCAAATTTCTACTCAATATCGAGGCTATTCGAATACTTAGGTGACAGTCGCCTAGCGACTCGAGTGTTAGGGATATGCAACTAACTATAAATCAGACATAGCAATGAGCTACGGCTCTAATTAAAATCTCATGAAGTCATGAGACTCCTAAGGAAATAGAATGAAATCTCACCACAGCACAAACTGCTGCCGCATTCGAACACATTTTCAATAAGAGTGCTCATACAGAACCGGTGCCGGCCGGTGTGGCCGTGCGGTTCTAGGCGCTACAGTCTGGAACGGAGCGACCGCTACGGTCGCAGGTTCGAGTCCTGCCTCGGGCATGGATGTGTGTGATGTCCTTAGATTAGTTAGGTTTAATTAGTTCTAAGTTCTAGGCGACTGAACTTAGTTAAGTCGCTTAGTGCTTAGTGCTCAGAGCCATTTGAACAGAACCGGTATGTATTGATACATAAACATTTATGCTGATTTAAGTAAACGTAACAGGCAAAGGCGAAAATGCTCTGCTCCAAAAAAAATTATTTTACTGCGCCTAATATAATGTTTTATTTGGTTATGATAGAATAATGCTTTACAAAGAGGGTTGCATAGTAGCATGTCAATACCTGTTTACATATTATAGTACCAGTTTATTATAGTTTTTAATTAATTAATTAATTTAAGGATTTTGTTTAAGAAAATTCTCTGCTTCTTATTTATTTTTGGTATTTTTAGTTATGATTTCCTGTGCTTTTATTTACGTTTTAGCTTCAGTCTTTTAAAAGCTAAAGAATATAAGTCTTTGGTATTAAATGCCACAGGAGAGCTAGATATGTGTCCCGCAGCGTCGATCTCGCTAATACTTCTCGTCGGAACTGCTCCACCTGATATCTCTAAAACGTTTATTTCGCTACGAAGATCGTTTGGCACAACTAGGTGCTATGTTGTATGATGCGTATGGATTGATGTGTCCAATTTTTTTTATCAACGAAAAGTTTATTGCTTCTGAGATATTCTCTCGAAAAATATTGACCGTGAAAAAACGCAGGTTCGCACCATCATTCCACACTGTACCTCCGGTCGATCTACGTCTCGTGATATCTGAAGAATGTTTGTCAAATCTTTTATAAATTGATAAATACACACCTTGAATGCGCATTATTTTCTTGAATTTGTTGTGCCATCGACTAACTAAACATTCACAATGCAGTTTACTGGCGTCGCATAAGAATAGAAAAATCTCTCCAACATACAACACGTCCGACCTCTGTAATCGCTTCACACCGAGTCCTCAAATATATACCTTTGGTTGCTTATTCCAGAGAGATGCGTCCGTAGCACGGAACGTCCAATTCTCGCAGGCAGTTTATACTACTCTTGGCATTAATAACACGCCGCAGCTCAGTCACACTTTGTCGTCGTTTGCTATGTATCACAAGTAGATTCCTACTTGAAAAATTTAAAAAGAAAGTGGTAATTTTAACTTAAACAATGAAGAAAATCAATCATTTCTTTATTACAAATTATCTGTACCCTAAATGATATTTCAGCCCGTGTTTCAGTTATTTTTACTATTAAAACCTTACAAGCACTCATCTGCATACTTAGCCGTGATTTACAATAGGAATTAGATATCATTTGATAGGTTGTAAATCGTATATATGAATATTAAAAGAAGACTAACATTGTCACGTACACCTTGTAAATAGTTGTTAACGCTTATTGCATGAAAGGTGATGGAGAGTCTTGTAAGGTGTCAGGCAAATCCAACACCTTCCATGAAAACCCTGACATCATAAGCAAATCCAGTAGTATGTCACATAGCTCCGAATAAATCGTGACATTAAATTAACCAAAGTAATACGAGTAACGAGTGAGCAAATGGAATACCACAGACTAACACAAGAATGCATAAATACATGTCATACCTTCCCACATTGAGACAGACGCAGTTCCCAGGGGAGAAACGAGAACAGACGCCGAGAGCAGAACCGTGTTAAGCTAGAAGGCCCTACGATAAGGGACGGACTGGACACCCACGTCGCGAGCCTACCGCTAAGACTACCACCCTCAGGTTTTAGCGTGAGACTTTTTCGCGTCTCTGTTACGTCAAGGACCACCCCCAGCCCATGTTAAAAGATAGAGCCCTCCAGAAGAACAGTGTAGATCTTACGATAACGCTAAACGGACCACACCAGCTGCAGGTTTTAGCGAGAGACTTTTTTCGCGTCTCTGTTACGTTGCAAACTTTAAAAACATTGCCCCACCACGAAAAGTATAACGTTTCTCATTGGATGGGCAGAAGTCTCATCTGTTACACCCCCTTTTTTGCGTAATACTAGTGTCGATCGTTAATTAAAACTCATGGTGTTCACATTTGCCACTTGAAGAACAGATCTGAAACGCGATGATTTTTCTTTTATATAGTTATTGAGAAGCCACATCAGCCACTGTAATTTACGACAAGTTAAATAAGTAATTAAAGATAATTGAGGGTCACTGTAGACCATTTTGATCGTTTTCTCTTTTGTGAAACTTAAATTAAACCTAGATTATAGATGTGATATGGCATAGGTCATCCTTTGATCGATTGTAGAACTTGGAAACCCATTCAGGGAATATTCGTTCACATTTTTGTTGAACGCAGTTGGTTTTTACCATCCTGTATTAAAACATCTCCTTTTATCAATAGTGCAATTTATAAACAATGTTTTGTGAGTAGAATAAAATTTCCAGTGATTAATTTAACTGCTTTTTCGACGTTATTTTACCAGCTAACTAAAAATAGGAAAGCCTTGAACCCCTTCCACTAAATTTAGTTAGTATTAAGATTCTTTTACAGGGAGTGCAGTGGAGCTGACGCTGAGATCATTAAGTATTTGGTTATATCATCGCTAGTCTCACTGAACTCTTCTGAATTCTAAATGTCATGTGTGGTCTGGCGTCTCCTTACCAGCAACAGGTCCCAGGTTCAAACTAGTCAATTCCCTAAAAAAAAAAAGACGCTCAGAGCGTCGTTGTAGATCATCTTTGAAAGGAGTGTCTTCTAGTGTTTGGTATGTAGATGATGTCAGTCACATTGCGTTCTTTATATTAGATAGCGTGACCAAATAAAGGGGCAGATTCGAGCAATTGATCAACAGTGTTAGTTACGAAATTCATTTGTATCTTTTTATGCCCAATGGACATTGATATATAAACATTTGTAATATATAAATGGTTTGTAATCTACAAAAAATGTATAAGCACAAACAGCATTTATCATTTAGTAGTTACGAATTCCCTTAACCATTCATTTATGTAATTTATACGTTAAAGAGCAAGAATCACTCCATCTTCAGGCAACAAGTGGTCCATCGGGACTATCCGACCGCCGTGTCATCCTTAGCTGAGGATGTGACAGGAGCTGCGTGTAGTCAGCACACCGCTCTCTCAGTCATTATGGTGGTTTTCCTTGACCGGAGCCGCTACTATTCGGTCAAGTAGCTCCTCAATTGGCATCACGGGGCTGAGTGCACCCCGTAAAATGGCAATAGCTCACGACGGCCCAGATAGACATCCATCCCAGAAACAGCAAGAAGGAGGAGATAATATCACCATTAGGAGATTCCGAGTTCTGCTTCAGGGGGTAGTTAGTCAGGACCAAATCTTCATTTTCGTGTTCAGTATTTTCCTTTGCGCACATTAGTTTTTACACCCGCCTGGAGTAGCATCTTCGAGTAGGCACTAGGTTGCGGGCTGATCAAAAAATGGAAAAGAGCCCTAGTTTTCCCGAACTGTGACGTAATACGTTCGAACAGTTTGTGTCGTGTTGAAACACAGCCCTAGCAGCAAAAGTAATATTTTCAAAATGCTTTATGAATTACTGTTGTTGTTCACGATGCGCGTGCGCTGGGCGTAATATTTGAAACAGGCAGGGTATCGACGGCGCAGAGGTGTTGAAATGTCTTTCGATGTAATAGGGGCTAAATTGCTCCCATCCCGATATTATGTTCAATTTGACCGTTCACGTGGCGTTTACAGTAAATCCGAAGTTTCAGTGTGAAAGAATTTGTAATGCGGTTTGGAAGATGTGATTTTTCTGAATGGAAGTGTACCTCACATTTTTTTTGAGGAAGGAACAATTGCGACAATAAACAGTACAGACTGTGATTCATAGTCCTTTATAGCACGTCTCGTAATCCGCTACTGAACGTAATTTATTACCAGGGGCATTCAATACGTAATGTACAATGTTTTTTTCTCGATTAACTTCGCTTTAAAAAATGAGAAAATTGTTGTGGGACATCGTGAAATATTCCCGCTTCAACCCCTATAGTTTCATGAAGTTCCGATTGGTGGCGGCATATACGTAGCATTCAAAATGGCGTCTGTAACGGAGGTGCATTCCAAGTAGAGAATTGCCATTGAGTTTCTTTTGGAGGAAAACCAGAGCATCGTAAATATTCATAGGCGCTTGCAGAATGTCTATGGAGATCTGACAGTGAACAAAAGAACGGTGAGTCGTTGGGCGAGGCATATTTCATCATCGCAACAAGGTTGCCAAACCAGTCCAGTCTCCCGTGTGCCGGTCGGACGCTTACAGCTGTGACTCCAGCAGTGTTGGAACGTGAGGACACACTCATTCGAGCTGACTCACACGCTCATCCACCAACTGAGGTACTCAAATGTGAGTGCGCTCTGGGTGCCCATAAAGAGCAAAGAAGGACTATCAGTGCGAAAGCAGTACATAAACAATGGGGAAGTTATTGATGTAGAAAGACACTGGTTCCGACTCGGGCAGTAGAGTGGTACCATGCGGCCATGCAGGCCCTCCCAGTAAGGTGGCATGAGGCCATCCCATTGAACGGAGTTCCGTAGCCAAATGTGTGAGGAATAATGTCGTGCATATCCTGAATAGCACCAAACTGCTTTCAGGAAAAAATAATCATTGTACTGCTTACTGATCGACCCTCATATTTCAGTTTCTGTTCGTCCAACATGGACAGGGGACATCGGCTGGTTAAATAATTGTCAATGACAAGGAAATTCACCAACAGCTGTGTGACTTAAGATGTTGTTTTATTTAATTTTGAAGGCTACCAGTTTCAGCTTTTCATAAAGAATTTCTCCAAATGAACGAAAATGTCATACAGAGCCATAAATCTCTGGATGTTGTGAATTCAATCGTTATACTAGTGCATCATTCAGACTTGATAGCAGTCGCTGTGTGTGTGTGTGTGCGTGTGCGTGTGTGTGTGTGTGTGTGTGTGTGTGTGTGTGTGCGTGTGTGTTTGTTTGTTTTAGAATGAACGATGAAGCAATCTGCAGTGCATCGCAAGTTCTACCCACAATTCCTTCCCAGATAAGAGAGCTAACTATCCACAGTGAGGGTAGACACTTGCTACAAAACTCACTCACCCTGCATCATTTCTCTCCACTTCCTTGACCTGCAGACTGGAACCCCATTTAAAATCAACCAAGTTCAGATGTGTGCACTGTACTAACTATTTGTTAATTACGTGATTGCTTAACTCCTTACTTCTGAACTGTCACGAATTGGACTGCTTGTTGTCTAACCATCTAATAATAATAATAATAATAATACTGATTACAGCCTTATGTAGATACTGTTTCGTCATGCTGTCAATTAATTCAGTTATCTGTTTCGAAGTGATTAATAAAGCACTTGCTGGACGACCGCAGGTATTAACTACAACTTGGAGAAGACATTTTCTTGAGATATTTAGCATTTGTTACGTATATGTCTCACTTTTATCATCAGTAATACAAAGGACAAAGGGCAACGTATGTGTGTAGTAGGTGGACTATGTGAGGAACCTGTAACCTCCATCATATTAATGCCAGTACTTAAGAAATAATAATTATTGTTAACTTATATAAATAATATTAGAGGCTTACAAAGTTGTGATAATAGTAATGGTCTCTTGAAAATAATTTAGTTTCGTAAATGAAACAGAATCATATCATTTAGTTCTTACCCATCAGAAAATTTCATTTTGCCCATCAGAGGGTAATTATTCCCGGGCTAGGAACTACTGCCTTAGACGCCAACAACAGCAGCACTCAAACAGTCGACCAGCTTCGCCATTTCCGAGGTGTTCGTTCCAGGCGCAGGGCTGTAACAATCTGCCTTGTCAAAGCCGCTGACTGCTGTGATTTTTCCATCCTCATCGTCATTAGCACAGGTGCTGGAATACACAGTAGGGAGCACGAAGTGTATGCGCGGTAGCCCCGCGCCACTGACGTCAGAGTGAACCCAAGCAGTGCTCAGTTGCCAGCAACTGCCATAATGTATTCTGCTGTAACTGCGTTTACGAGCGAAAACAAGGTTGTTTACAGCAGTATGAATTTTTGTTACTGACTGCTGACTGAGTTCAGTGTTATGCCATACTTACCAGTCTATTGAGGGATTTTATAATGTTGTTTTTTTTTTTTAATGAAAAATAATGGATTTCTGCCCAACTATCAGTTGTACTAACCACAGCAGACAAGTAAGTTAGTTAGATACTAATTTTCATGTATTTCCTAAAAACAGTGAGACGAAACGAAACTGGGTGTATGCTTGAAAATTTCAGGTTCGTTTTCAGTCGAAAATGCTCGTGTCTGCTCAATATATTTTACTGATTGGGATTATGAAAGGGATTTGAAAAGTGTACCATTGAATATTTCTTCAAAACGCAAGATGAAGACTGGTGCTGTTCCATCTCTAAATCGACCATCATGTGGTGCCGATTTAGAGCTTAGTAATGGGGATAATAATGATGGAAACATCCAGGCACAAAAACGAAGCTACTGTAAAGAAGATACGTTACAGGTACGTATGTGATCGAGTAATGAAGATATTACTAATAGACAAAACGTTAACCGTGGAAACAAATACTGCTGTGAATGTGACAATATGTGCTTACACCAACAACTAGAAATTATGGAAGCAGAAATAAAAGTGTGCTGTCCTAAAGCGTCGACTAGCGCAACGCCGCGAAACGGCGGCAAGAAGATGCTGACCCTCGCACCAATGGAAAGAGCTGGCTGCACCATACCTCCAGGAAGACAAGAGTTCAGCGCTCCCACTCAACGCTGAATTAACGGGTCGCCCATCGATGGTCAGCCACCAGTTCGGTTGCAGACTTCGAGAGAATCAGCACTCAGTAATAGGAAGACGTTACTTAGCCTTCAGAGAGTAAAGTACTTATGTGTAGGAGGCACAAGAAGTTAATTTTCTTTTCTTTTTAGAAATAAAATTTTCAACCAGTCTTCGAGTGTATGTACAGATTATTTTGGATTTCTGCCACCGCCCATCGCAATTTCTCTCCGTTCTTGTTTGTGTCGGTGCTGAAAATAGTTCAAATAGCCCTGAGCACTATGGGACTTAACATCTGAGGTCATCAGTCCCCTAGAACTTAGAACTACTTAAACCTAACTAACCTAAGGACATCACACACATCCATGCCCAAGGCAGGATTCGAACCTGCGACCGTAGCGGTCGCGCGGTTCCAGACTAGAACCGCTCGGCCACAGCGGCAGGCGTTGGTGGTGCCTCCCACAGTAGCCGACACAATAAAAAGACTCTTAGGGAAAATAATGCAAATTTACGAGATCGTCTCTCTCGATGAAGCACCGAGCTACTGAAATTAAAACATTTCAAAAAGGTATTCAGGGTTCTTTTCCTGATAGTCAACAGTAAATGTGGTTACGAAAGGACACTGTACTAACTGGTCATCTGAAGATACTCCAAAGGCTACGACTTTACGTTGCCTATCTTATAATGCGTTATCTTTTGTGAGGGACGTTTTGAAATATCCTCGTCCTAGTGAATCATTATCAAAAGAAGGCTCAGCAGTTTAACGTATCACCATGTTTTATGCATTTAAGCTTCAGTGTTTTGAAAATTCAAGGTTATTAACAAAAGGAAAAAAGTTGCAACTTAAATTTCAAGAATAGAAAATACAATTAAACAGTTCAAAATGACTTGTAAACAATAGATTTCAGCTATCAGTCGTCCTTTTGAAATTTTATTGGCAGATATAGATTTCAGCTAGAAACTAGCCATTCTCAATGCACTATCATTTTTGATTAGTGCATGTAATGCCTGTTGGTCGGGTTTCACCCACAGTTCAATGACCAACAGGCAATACATACATTGATCAAAAATGATAGTGCATTGAGTATGGCTAGTTTCCAGCTAAAATCTAGATCTGCCAATAAAATTTGAAAAGGACTGATAGCTGAAATCTGTTATTTACAAGTCAGTATAACAGTAGCTGCGTGCAACAGCCTTCTGAATGGAAGGTAAACTGATGAGTACAAAGTAACGTTACAGGGTGATTGTACAACATGTGTGTGTGGTCTAAGCCTGTATGAGCCTCTTTCTTCGCCGCCCGCAAAACAAGCAGTGCACTCTAAAATGACGGAAGAGGTTGACGTCCTTCGGAAGCATTCAGCATTTCACGGACCGTAGAAAAAAGCTTAGTTACAATAATAGTAATAATACACTGAACCTGGAAAATCTCGATTACATTCATGTCTGCGTATCAGTTGTTAAACATGAGTGCGCCATGGGCCTATAAGCTATAACGCAATGCGGCTTGGGGAGAGGATTTGAAACATCCCTTTTGAAAAATTAATGAATTACTGTGCTGATAAACCCCTTACTTTATTTGATTTTCAAACAGCTGAGCAAAACTGAACGCACTCAGGCATGTCTCTCTTTACTTATTCTGATCAACACCAAACTGACACACAATATTTTTAGCGCAACGCAATCTGACTTTCAATAATCCCTACAAAAGAATGGCCCTGACAGACAATACGTATACCTTTCATGAATCACTTACCACACAAAAATCTTCGTTACTCGAACTACTGCAATACTTCGAGCGCCACTACTGCCAGCAAATAAAAGATTCTAACTTCTGAAGGCACTAACTACTGATAGGCATAGAGTCTCACAAATTTACTCTCTCTGCTGGACTCACGTCCAGATCATCCGCTTTCAAAACTCCGCCATCTCACTCCCCACATCCACCACTGCTGGCGGCTCACCTCCAACTGCTCAACGCTACGCGCTGTTAACATCCGACTGCCCAACACTAGAATATTCCAACAATGCAAACCAGCCACAGACTGCACACAACACAGTCAGTGATGTTCATACAGAGCGCTACGTGGCGTTACCAACATAAAAACCCTAACAGCCTACTTACAGATTGCCGGTGAAGTTACAGCTCACAGCCATCCTGCACCCTGCCGTGTGTTCTCGTATCCATGGCCGTTAGAAAGATTACCCATTCGCGTCTCCCTCAGTTGAACACTCCTCTTATCGGTTCTCGTACCTGTAACACTACTAGCCGAAATTCAGTCTCGCTGTGGGTCATAGTCATAATGTTTTGGCACGTCGGTTTATGTACACGGTCAATCTCTGAGTTCAGTGCTGCAGTCCGTTTCATGACACTTCTACAGAAATAAGAGAGGCTACGGTTGCACAGTCGGGACTTGAACCGCGTGTGCGGTGCGAATTCACAACATCCTCTTGTAAATCGCACATCACGCTGTGAAACAGTGGTTAGCGCCGTTTGGTACAGGTTTACCGGTACTACATGATAAATTGGTGGCCAATGAACATTTAAATGTTAAGGACGGAGTCCGAGCAGTGCACAACGAACTACATAAACATATCACATCTTACTTAAGCAAGAACATAAAATTCTAATAATACACTGACGGAAAACAAATTGCTAAGAAGGTATCATAAATAGAGGTAAATAGTCCACTTGCACTCCCCTATCAAATTACCTGTTTAACAACTCACAGGAGTCAAATAGATCACTTAAAACACTTACAACCGCATTACACCGATCCTTCTTCGTAATAAAACATATTTTCAATATTTGAGTATCACACACAAACATTATACGAATCAAGTAATGAAATTTCCAGAACAAATAGATCATAGCGCTAAATATATCTGAGATCTCTTATGCACCGTTGTTTGAGAACACAAGCATCCTCCTCCATCGCAACGTTTCCGCTAAACGTATCAGGTGAAAAAATCCAACCAGGCACATAAAATCGCAATCGCAAGGAGCGCTCTGTCCGCAGTCTGGGGGAGCCACAGTCGCACCATCTACCACTGGCAGGGAAATAGCTTTGCCTCGTGAGCTCCAGTGAGGAGAGACCTGCGCACATGTCGACTCTGCTAGAAACTGCACGCCCATCCCTTGGCATCTACACACCCAACGTACCGAACACTCAAGAGGTCAGAGAGAGACAAGCAGCTTACATGGGTGGAATAATCGTCCAGCACAAACACGCATCGTTTTGAATTTCTCACGCAACACACACGTTCATTTCTGTTGCTGCTCACCCAGCACACTGATCACTTCACTAGCCCCCACTGCTGCGTACAAGAGCAAACAGGAAGGAGCATTCTTTGTACCTAACCACCCATGACAGGTTGAGCTAATCCATGATTTCCGGCCGCCGACTCGACACGACCGCTGCTGCCATGGTCCGCTATCAGTCAAACAGCGGCGGCTTGGATGAATACAGTAGTTCTAAACAATTCCACCCCGACATAGATACCACAGCTGAAAGAAACCCAGTGATTTTGTTGACCATACACCTCGAATTTCTCAGGCGAAATGTAGATTTCTCCCTTTTATACAAGTTATTTTCAAAGACGGAAGAAATTGGGGCATACACGCGTTTTCACATCTCTAAAGTATCGTTACTTGTTGTGAAAATCCTGCACCAGAATGGCATAGGCTAAATTTCAAAGTACTCTCTTCTCAGATAAAAAATTCTTTTCTAATCAGCTTAATATCTGTTACATCTTGCATGACAGGACAGCCGGCCGCGGTGGTCTCGCGGTTCTAGGCGCGCAGTCCGGAACCGTGCGACTGCTACGGTCGCAGGTTCGAGTCCTGCCTCGGGCATGGATGTGTGTGATGTCCTTAGGTTAGTTAGGTTTAAGTAGTTCTAAGTTCTAGGGGACTAATGACCACAGCAGTTGAGTCCCATAGTGCTCAGAGCCATTTGAGCCATCACAGGACTAGGATATTAAATTCATTTTTGGCTCCAGATGGTGTGGATGCCTCCTCACTTTGGAACTCCCTTAAAATAACCAAATGCTTCGCCACATGCGAAGTCCCTTAAGGCAACAGCACAGAGAATTAGTAAATATTAGGTTTATGCTATGTATCACTTTATAAATTCGATAACACGTCTGATTTTATTATGATGGTCGTTTCTCCCAGTGTAGGTGAGAGATTTAAAATTTGTTAAAAGATATTGCTACAATGAAAAAAACGCCTGACCACTCCATCTCCTAAATCATATCCGTGGTATCCTACCTGTCGCTTCCACCCACCAGATGGCACGTCATTACCATCAAATTGATAGGCTAATTAATTAAATTGATCATGAGAGTCAATTTGCAAGGCGAGTAATTTTTTTCAGCATTCGGAATTACACTCACCAGGCAGCTCAAGTAGGAATCCCCAGAGGGACGACGATGTTCTTTTCAAGGAACACTATTGACAACCAACGTTTGAAGCTGATCGCAAAAGGATTCTACCGCCAGCAACATATATTTCACATAAGCACCGTGTTATTAAAAACACGATCACAATTAATATGTTACTGACAACCAACATAAAAATCAATTTTGGTTGTACAGGCACACACAAGAGTCGCTGACAATATCCATGCTAAAAACTGTACATTCTTTATAAATAGCAGTATGTATTGCTTCCGAATGAAGAGGTCTTCCACACAATTAGCGCGACATTGAATACAGACAATGATTGCTGGGGGTGTGCAACAACAGATAGAATGTGCTTTTGTACATCACCAGCTTTGAAAGCTCAGGATGAAATCACCATTCTCACCGAATTAGGGTAAGGTATGTAGTTAAGCCAATATCTGCAACTCCCTAATGCTGCTGCTAGATATTTCTCACATTAAAAAACAGCATTTGTAACGCATTCTATCTCGATGCCATGTAGACAGTGTAACAGAGATTCTGCAACATATCCACAGAATTACAAGCAAGGGGCGATGATGTTCGATTGTGAATGATCACATAAAACAGATGGCGTGCTATATGAGGAACCACTTAAAAATACAACGCTAGATTGAAGCTGTCAGAAAAGTATAAAATCCTATGACCAATAGAGGTCTATAGAGTCATGCTTTTTGAAAGAAATTCTGTGAGCGATTTGGAATCAAGTCTCTCCATTCTACCACACACTTGTGTTGGAACCTACAGAGATGTGTTTTAATGGTTACAGCCACTGATGAATCATATTCGTGGCACACTCATACCTCAAAACGAGTCACCTTTTTCGAACCTACCTGTAAATGCCCCATACAGCAAAACTCCAGTGTGGTTTTAAACAATCTCTCTTCATCTTGTAAATGTTAATCAGTCTCTGTCCTGCCCTCCCTGTGGTTTTACTCATGTGATTGTTCCATTTAAAGTCGGAACCAAGCGGAAGTCAGAAAGCGTTATTTGTACCACTCCTGCATCCCATAGAGAAACAGTGTGAGCTGAGTTAATGCGACAAGATCGTGTTTTGACTACTCGGTGGAAATGGGATCATGTTGTCGTAGCTCTGTCAACCATGTACAATATGTAAGGCCAGTGCCAAACAAAGCTTTCTCCTGAAGAGATATTTACATTTTGCTGACAATTCTCAGCAACATTTTGCACCTGACAGACTGTTCAAGGTTAGAATGGTAAGCGAGATGCTGCGAAAAAAATTATCAAAAATACCAATTGAAGAACACCTTGCAGTGGACGAACAAATTGTGCCATTCAAAAGTCACAGTAGCTTGAAACAGTATAATCCCAAGTAACCAAAAAAGTGGGGCTACAAAATAAATTGCGTAGCAGGTGCCAGTGGTATTATTTATGATTTTGAAGTCTATTCTGGACCCGTCAATCAACTCAGTCATCTTCCTAATGTAAACGCCAGTGGAAATTTAGTGCTTAGATTGGCTGAAAGAATACCAAAGTAGAAAAATCATAAACTGTTCTATGATAACTGGTTCTGCAGTCCAGAGCTTCAAGTTGAGCTAGTAAAATGTGGTAGTTACAGTCTGGGAACAGTACAGTTGAATAGAGTGAGAAACAATAAGACGCCATCTGATGCTGAAATGAAAAAGCAGGGAAGAGGCACATCTGTTGAATCCACTGCATCAGCTTCTGGATATTACCTGACTCTTGTGAAATGGCAAGACAACAGGTGTGTCAGCCTTCTGGGCACCTTTTCAGGTACATACCCTGAAAGCCAGGTTGCAAGATATGACAAAAAAATCACAGTGACATATCCAAGTACAATGCCCAAAGATTATGAAGGAGTACAACAAGTTTATGGGAGGTTTTGACACTAACAAACTGTCAGCCAAGCGTTTTACAAATATTTCATTGGAAGGCTCAGGAAAACGGTGAATCGAGTGAGACTGGATATCACAGAAAAGTGGCAGTTGCAACATGACAACGTCCCATATCACACGGCTTCTTCCATCATGGAATTTTTTACCATAAAAAACATTCCTGCTTTTCCACAGCCCTCCTACTCATCTGATCTGAGCCTTAGTGACTTTTTTCTTTTCCAGAAATTGAAAAATCTTAAATGGACTCATTTAGCACTCTAGAGCACATTAAGAGGAATGTGAGCGACGTGTTAAAGGCTCTACCAGTTGAAGCCTTTCAGTGCTTCTACCAGGACTGGGAACAACGACTCCACCCGTGTACAGCTGCTGAAGGGAACTACTTTGAAGGGTACAATATTTTTGTTTGAAAAAAAAAATAATAAAATTGATAGATAAAAAATCAGTCTTATTACTTTTCCCACACACCTCATATATCACAGCTCTAACTAATGTCCCTCAAAGTAAACAACCAGTTGCAGATGGTAGTTACCCAGAAGATGGCCTGTCGGTTAGAAGCCACCGAGAATTCAGGTTTAGCGTAGACAGCAACCCTACAGCCAATGGAGGAAATCCAGCAACGGTAGCTTGCTGAGCCCTCTAGACTAGGGTGGACCTCCCTTCATAGCTCGCTTCTAGTGGTGACTGCCTGATGTTTGTCTAGAGCTGGTGGTAAACGGGGTGTAAACGACAATTGTTTATAAGGTGCCATAGTGGTCTAGCGGAAGTCGAGATGAACAATTTGATACAGAAAACTTGTGGGCCATCAAGTTGGGAAGTCATAAAAAACTGACCCTGAGCTACAGCGTACGTGCAAGATTTTCAGTATCCTGTGACTCTCTTCGTGCATACTACTGCTTCTAGACAAAAAACTGAATTGGAGATGTTTTGTAGGAAATTCACAGGTGTTTAACTTTTGACTGAATATTTTTTTTTTTCTTAAATTGCGTGGAAAATGTGAGAAAATGGGCTCTGCATCTAAGCTGGTGGCTTTTTAGGGTCAATTTTTAGTAGTTTCAACTTCTGTTACACCATGTGGTACGTTGTAAACTATTATCGTTTGAGCAACCATGACATCACTGCATCGGCTTTCTTGTCGTATCAGCAACTTCACAGTCTTGGCGCTGGCTTCTTTCAGAAGCCCAGGGTGACAACTTTCACAATTTCAGCATTCTGAATATATCTTCTTGTGCAAGAAAACCTAACTATTTAGGTGTCTTGCGTCACACGCCTTATGACACCTTTTTCCGGAAATGGTCATAAAAGTCTGCTGCTTCAGCAGACAGAACCATAGTGTAACATTCCTCACGTCTTTGAGAGATCCAGCCACTGGACTGTGAACTGTCTGTAGCTTTCATAAAAGCCTAGACAACATATTCCATTGTTTGACAAATAGGTACTATACAAGTTGGTTCAAAAGTAACTGTACACACTTCATCCAGTGTAGTGTATGCATCAAAATAAGAGTAAAATGTTAAATAAAGTTTTATCTGAAATTACTTCGTTTCCGACTTATGATGCATAATGTCATTTGTGGTAGGCATTACATCATGGGCCGCTACAGGCTTTTGGCATCTCGTGTTCGCTTGAAAATCAACTGATGTTGCTTTGTACACCCCTCTACACTGCTTGGTTGATTCTGGTATAAAATATTTATGATTACATGACTTCGTTGTGGTCTGTTGTACTCTATGGCGCTGTGGGTCTCATGTGAGCATATAAGAATCCTCGCATAACTACAATGTGAGGATATCAACATCGTTTTGCAGTGAATGTTTGGTGTGGTACAGTGCACAATCAGGTACTCAGACCACATGTTGTCCCACAACTCCTCAGTGGCAGAGTATGTCACTGCTTTTGGAACATAAATAGGGTGATCTGCTTCAAGATGTTACACTCGCTACACGAACCATCTTAACAGTTAATGCACGATGGTGGCCCTGTACATTTTAGTCAGGAGGCAAGAGAGTGTTCCAGTGTTGTTTATTCTGATGAGATGATAGCGTGCAGGCACAATTGCTTGTCCCTCCTGATCTCTGCCTCTTAACCATTGGGGCTGTTTCAAGGAGCTCACGGTTGGTGCTCGAATCGAGAATGAATCACGTCTACAGTCAACTGAAACTGTCTGTGCAACTGTCCAGAATGAGATGAATGGAGCCTGCAACATTCTGAGATCGGTAAGACATCGAACACATCCCAGTCTTCATCTATATGGGTCCCATTTTGAACATGTTCTGTGGTAAATGTACAGTTTATAGTTTTGTTGAATTTCTGGTCCCTTCATGTTGTTGCTTTCTGAGAAGAATTAATTTTGTGTTGTTTGTGTTGCACTTGTGGTTCCTGCTGCTTAACTCTGAAATAAAGCCGTTTCAGACAAAAATTTATTTAACATTTTCTGCTTGTTTTGATGAATATGTTACGCCAATGAAGTGTGTACAGTGACTTTTGAATTAACCTGTGTACAGGGTGTTACAAAAAGGTACGGCCAAACTTTCAGGAAACATTCCTCACACACAAAGAAAAAAAATATGTTATGTGTACATGTGTCCGGAAACGCTTAATTTCAATGTTAGAGTTCATTTTAGTTTCGTCAGTATGTACTGTACTTCCTCGATTCACCGCCAGTTGGCCCAATTGAAGGAAGGTAATGTTGACTTCGGTGCTTGTGTTGACATGCGACTCATTGCTCTACAGTACTATCATCAAGCACATCAGTAAGTAGCATCAACAGGTTAGTGTTCATCACGAACGTGTTTTTGCAGTCAGTGCAATGTTTACAAATGCGGAGTTGGCAGATGCCCATTTGATGTATGGGTTAGCACGGGACAATAGCCGTGGCGCGGTATGTTTGTATCGAGACAGATTTCCAGAACGAAGGTGTCCCGACGGGAAGACGTTCGAAGCAATTGATCGGCGTCTTAGGGAGCACGGAACATTCCAGCCTATGACTTGCGACTGGGGAAGACCTAGAACGACGAGGACACCTGCAATGGACGAGGCAATTCTTCGTGCAGTTGACGATAACCCTAATGTCAGCGTCAGAGAAGTTGGTGCTGTACAAGGTGACGTTGACCACGTCACTGTATGGAGGGCGCTACGGGAAAACCAATTGTTTCCGTACCATGTACAGCGTGTGCAGGCACTATCAGCAGCTGATTGGCCTCCACGGGTATACTTCTGCGAATGGTTCAACCAACAATGTGTCAATCCTCATTTCAGTGCAAATGTTATATTTACGGATGAGGCTTCATTCCAACGTGATCAAATTGTAAATTTTCACAATCAACATGTGTGGGCTGACGAGAATCCGCACGCAATTGTGCAATCACGTCATCATTACAGATTTTCTGTGAACGTATGGGCCGGCATTGTTGGTGATGTCTTGATTGGGCCCAATATTCTTCCACCTACGCCCAATGGAGCACGTTATCATGATTTCATACGAGATACTCTACCTGTGCTGCTAGAACATGTGCCTTTACAAGTACGACACAACATGTGGTTCATGCACGATGGAGCTCCTGCACATTTCAGTCGAAGTGTTCGTATGCTTCTCAACAACAGATTCGGTAACCGATGGATTGGTAGACGCGGACCAATTCCATGGCCTCCACCCTCTCCTGACCTCAAGCCTCTTGACTTTCATTTTTGGGTTCGTTTGAAAGCTCTTGTCTTCACAACCCCGGTACCAAATGTATAGACTCTTCATGCTTGTATTGTGGACAGCTGTGATACAATACGCCATTCTCTGGGGCTGCATCAGTGCATCAGGGATTCCATGCGACGGAGGGTGGATGCATGTATCCTCGCTAACGGAGGACATTTTGAACATTTCCTGTAACAAAGTGTTTGAAGTCACGCTGGTACGCTCTGTTGCTGTGTGTTTCCATTCCATGATTAATGTGATTTGAAGAGAAGTAATAAAATGACATGGAATGTAAGCGTTTCCCGACACATGCCCACATAACATATTTTCTTTCTTTGTGTGTGAGGCATGTTTCCTGAAAGTTTGGCTGTACCTTTTTGTAACACCCTGTATTAAGTGTTTCCTTATCCGAGCACATTTGAAACATCATGGTACATTCGCTGAGTACTTAATTAATTCTTATTTTTGGAATGTTAATACAGTCTACTGACAATTAGTGACCAGGAATTCTGGCAGGTGGAGGATTTTCTGCCTAACATACATGCAAGTTGCGCAAAGTAGAGTCACAGCCACAATCATACCAGAAATTGAGACACTCATCATTACAATGTTGCGATGTTGATAAATATGGGTTTGCTGATTGTGCTGCAGCATCTACCCTGCAGTAGGTGATTGGTTCATGCACTTTTGCTGACTGGTGCTCATCGGTGGCAAAGGATGGAAATTCACGCTAATTCCTCAACTGGACGTCCACTGAGTCGCGACAAGTGACCTCCTCAGATGAATCACGTTTTATACTCCATACGACAGAAGGTTGTTGGTGTGTATAACCCTAAAATAATGGTCTTAAGGGTCCAGGCCGGAGGAGGGAGCTTCATAGCCTGGAGAATGTTTTCATTGCATCCCCTGGGTGATCTCATCATTGTGGAAGGCACACTGGATCAACACAAATACACCATGCCATCACGAAGTATGTTTTTTCCCTATCCTGAGGGTATCTACCAGCTCACAGTGCACATCCATGGTTTGTAGAGCACGAGGATGAGTTTACCGTACCCCTAGCAACCAAATTACCAGGATTTAAACCCAACTAAGAATCTATGGGACAGCCTCGATTAGGCTGTTTGCACCATGGATCCTCAACCAAGAAACCTGTCACAGCTGGCCACAGCAGTAGCGCCAGCATGGCTCTACATCCATGTCAGTACCTTCCAGAACCTCACTGACTCTCCAGTTGTATGTATGCGCTGGAAAAGGTGGTTACTCTGACTCTTGACATATGATCACATTAATGTGACTGGACTGTGTATAAAGAAACAAATATCATTTCATGTTCATCGCCCGCAAAACAAAATAAACAAATCCTCAATGTGCAATAACTTGTATAAATCCCCTAGTACCCATGACAAAAAAATTTCTCAAAGTCACCACAACATTAATTCCCCCCACACACACACATCAGTGCACTGCAGCACAAGACAATATCACTCAGAACACCCAAAGAATTTATAACAGAATCGTTTAAGCAAGACACTTTCTGCAAACGTGACATCATTTTGAAGTCACGCGCAATGTCGACGACTGCATGATCGTCTATCGACTTTGTGACAAGAGAGAATATGAATGTTACTGCTCCTCGATTCACTCGCAGCAATTTCAGTTGTCCTCTTAGGTTCCTACGTAACTACACACTCGTAACTTGCCACATATTCGTAAATATACAGGAAGTATATTGTGACGTAGAGGAAGGTGTAAGCAGATGAATGACGGACACTAACTTCACTTAAAAAGTTTTATTCCACACTTGCACATACAAGAGCGTGGAGCGATCTGTCTTCGGCCAGAACACATACGGTATATATATAGCTACAGAACATTTCAGTACAATGATCCTTGCCATTTGTGGATACTTCTAGAATGTACTCGAACCGAAGATAGAAATTAAAATGTTTTGGTTCAGGTGAGTTTTAAAGTCACGACCCTCCATGCAACAATCTAGTATCATAACCACTACACTACGGCGACTGCGATATTCGGCTTTTTCTGCGGCATTGCTCCCTCCTTAAGAGAACAGCGCCATGGTGTTACGTCCTCCTAGTCCGGGAACGAGTCATCGGTCCTGCATACTCCGACTCCCGATGACTGATGTTCGCCCTGGCGGTGATCATGCCGCTACGTTCTTCGTTACCTTTCCGCTTGTTGCCTGTCGCTGGAGCTTCGAATTTACCCTGGGTTGCAGGATCCTTATAGGGCTTCATTCGAGGGATGTGGACCATATCTCTGGTCTTTCGTCGTCTTGTGTTGGGGTCGAAATCTTCAATTTCATAAGTAACATCAGACAACTGTCTTACATACTTATAAGGTCCTAAGTAGCGCCTGAGGAGCTTCTCAGAGAGACCAGCCATCCGAACAGGAGTGATGATCCAGACGAGGTCACCAGCCTGGTAGACAACGGGGCGGTGGGTCGCATCATACCTTCGGCGATCGTTTTCTTGAGCCTGCAGCGCGCGGAGTCGAGCTAATTGCCGAGCTTTAAGGTATCACTTCATCCCAGTTGCTCTGCTCAAGATTAACGAACATTGATAGCATGTCGGCCAAGGTCTTATTAAAGCGTTCAGTAAGCCCGTTAGTTTGCAGATGGTAGGCAGTCGTCATATGATAAGTAATGTTGCACCGATGGTTATCCCTGTCACAAAATTAGATTGGAAAACTATCCCTCAATCCATAATTAACGACCTTGGGGCATCGTGTTTTAATACAATGTCTTCTACGATGAATTTGGCCACCTCGAATGCTTCAGCTGTTTTCACGGCTTTTGTAATGGCATAGCGTATCAGATAATCAGTGAAAACAATAATCCATCTGTTGCCACTAGCAGACATTGGAAATCGTCCGAGAAGGTCAATCCCAACACGTTGGAAAGGCGTGTCGGCTGGTGGAATTGGTATGAGTCGGCCAAGTGGTTTCTGAGGAACTGCCGTTCTCCTCTGGCACTCTCGACAGTGCGACACTTAGTGACGGACACTCCTAAATAAACCTGGCCAGAAAAATCTCTTGCAGATCCTATGTCTTAATAAATCCTAAATGTCCGTCCTCAGGTGTGTCATGGAATTTCTGTAGAACACCTAAGAACATGTGTTTAGGGATCACTGGAGCCACCTCTTTCCAAATGGATCAAAGTTTTTCTTGCAAAGTAATCCATTAACTACTTTAAATTGTCCTTTCACATCCTTTGACTGATTTAAGGCAAGCATAATTTGAGATATCTCGGCGTCCTTCTTCTGCTCAGCAGAAAGATCCAGAAGTGTAGCGAGACAGTCACTATCTTCAAAAGTCTTGATGGTCTTGCACGGGGTTTCTTGAAAGACAGTCGGCATCTTGGAGTTTTCTTCCACTTTTGTACACTACAGTAATGTCATACTCTTGAAGATGTAGTGCCCACCTGGCGAGTCGTCGGGTTGGATCCTTGAGACAGGTCAACCAACAAAGTGAATGATGGTCTGTAACAACTGTGAATGGCCTTCCATAGAGATACTGTCGAAATTTGCACATGGCCAAGATCACAGCAAGACAATCTCTTTCTGTAGTTGAGGATTTTCTCTCGGCATTTGTAAGTGTCCAAGAAGCACAGGCTATAACTTTCTCTTTTCCATCCTAAATCTGCACCGGAATATCACCGATCCCATACCCACTGGCATCTGTATGTAGTTCTGTAGGCGCTCTATCGTCATACAGACCAAGTACAGGGTCAGTCTTCAGAGCTTTTCGCAGCACATCGAAAGAATCTTCTTGAGCACCACCCCAAATAAATTTAGAATCGGCTTTTAACAACTATTGGAGTGGCCTGGCTTTGATACAAAAGTCTTTCATAAAACGACGGTAATAAGAACACAATCCAAATAAGGTTCTCCTAGGAAACCTCCGTTATAGCTCTCACCTTTTCTGGGTCTGGCCGCCCACCTTCGTTTGACACAAGGTGCCCAAGTATTTTGAATTCTTTTGCTCCAAAGAGACACTTTCTTGGATTAAGTTTCAGTCCGACTTGTTGGAGACACTTAAGAATGGCCCTCAGCCTTTTTATGTGTTCATCAAATGTCTCTGAGAACACTATAATGTTATCTAAATAACAAAGACACATCGTCCACTTCAAGTGCCTTAGAAGATTATCCACCATTCGTTCAAACGTTGCTGGTGCATTACACAAACCAAACGGCATTACCTTAAACTCATACAGGCCCTCAGGGGTGATGAATGGAGTTTTCTCACTATCTGCCTCATCTACTTCGATTTGCCGGTATCCCTAGTACATGGCCATGGTTGAGAGAAACTTAGCCCCCTTCTGACAATCTAGTGTATCGTCAACTCGTGGAAGAGGGTAAACGTCGTTTTGTTATCTTATTAAGCTTCCTGTAATCAACACAAAAACTGCAATCCTTCTTCATGACGAGAACTACTGGTGACGACCATGGGCTCTGCGAAGGCTGAATAATGATATTCTTCATCATTTTCTCTACATCGTCGCGAATTATTCGATGTTCCGTTGCTGACACATAGTACGCTATCTGGCTTATTGGTTGATGGTCTCCAGTGCTTCAACGTCGATTTGTCTAATTTTCTCTTCGCCTGTGGATCGAAGCATTCAGAGAACTCTTGAAGAATGGCAAGTAGCTTCTTCTGTTATTCCTTAGTGAGACCTGGTGATAGTCGAGCTAGAAGCCCTTGTCTCCTAGTGGTAGCGCTAAGTTCGCCCACAGACTCAGCATAGGAGGTTTCTGTGATGCTCAGCTGTTTTGAAATTAACGGCTCAGTGTTTGCTATGCACATGCGTCTTGGAAGGATTTGTGGTTCTTGGTGACAGTTAACTATCCAAAATTCACCGAATCCTTCTTAAACGAGACGACAGAGGCTGGTATGACGATGTTATTCCTCAGTGGTATGCTTCTCTTACATTCCACTACAAGATCCATGGGTTGATGCATGGCATGACACATGATAGCTACCTTTCTAGAGCTGACTGCAGGAATTATCACTTCATCCAGCACGCATAGTCTCCACGCAGATGCGCTTCTTCCTGTCCACAGTATCTTATCTCGTCTAGCATAATCTTCGAGCAACTACAATCTATAATTGCTTGAGAAGCTTTCAAAAAGTCCCATCCGAGAATGACATCACGGCTACACTCTTTTAAGATGATGAATTCTAAAGGCTGTGTAAGGCCAATTGTACCCACACAAATGACACATCTTCCTGTAGGTTTTAGACACTTCCAATTAGCCTCGTTCAGCAGAGATGTTTTGCTGTCGACGAATATGGTTTTCTGCAACTGGCAACGATACTTCTCCGAAATGACTGAATATGATGCTCCAGAGTCCACAAGAGCTGGGGCTGGTCGGCCATCCATGAGGATATCGACGTAGTTTCCTATCATTTTTGTAGTGATCGATGGCGGAGGATTTTTCTCGTCAGCGACCTCACCTCCAAGGAAGCTCGCGCCCTTTAGTTTTCCAGGTTGCGGCGGCTAGGTGATCGACTGGAGCTTCTAAACGACGATGGAGACCTTGATCGGCGTGTTGGAGAGCGTCTTCTCAAGCGGCTAGCTTGCGGCGATGGTGACCTACGTCGTCCTGCACCCACATCTTCGTGTTCATCTTCGTCGTCCTGGAGTTGTGTCAGCTAAGATCGGTCTGCTGTCTTCTGGCGCGGGCGTCACCAAATATCCGCCGCCTTTCTCGACAATAGCGCATCACATGTCCCAGTCGTGCGTAGTGGAAACGTAATGGTTGGTTATCCTGGGCCCTTCAGACATCGGTCTTCCTTGGTGCCCAAACAGGTTCCTCGTGTGGCATTGTAGGAACGTAACTTCTCCTAGGTCTCGACTTTTTTACCGTTTTAAAGGGAAATGAAGGGCGAGAGATTGGGTTCAATGACTGTTCCACTTCCTCCCTTATGACCTCTCGATGCGTCTCGGTTTTTGCTCGCCGTGGAGTCCAAGTGCCTTCTGAACTTCCTCTCTCACTATCTGACGAAGAACACTTGTGAAATCAGTTTCTTCCTCCATCACAGATATCGATACGAAGTTTGGAAGCCGTTCAAACTTCATGCGTGTAATTCTTTTTTGATGCATTGTCTCGATATACTGGCACCATTTTATGAAGTCGTCTGCTGTCGAAACCTCCTTCGGGAGCAGGTCTTGATACATATCCTCAGCAACACCCTTCATGAGATGTGCAACCTTATCTTCCTCCTTCATTCTAGGATCCACATTTTTACACAGCTCCTAATCGTCTTGAATGTAGGCTGCTGTCGTTTCTCCTGGACGCTGTGCCCTGCACGTTATTTATCTTCAGCCTTGTACTTGTGTTGTTGTGAGTCGCTGAAATACTTGCGCAGTTCCGCCTGGAATACTTCCCAGCTTGTGAACTTCTCCTCGTTGTTCTCATACCATTGCATCGCAGAGCCCTCCAAGTAGAAAAATACGTTAGACAAACACACGGTATCATCCCATTTCTTAAATTTGGCTGTACGCTCATATACCTTCAGCCACTTGTTTGGGTCTTGGCCAGTGTCACCAGAGAACCTAGAAGGATGTCTCATATGGTGGCACACAGTTGCTGTCATCGTGTCGTCCTCTTCTTTTTCTGTCTCCGATGGCTTGCAATCTGTTGAATACCGCTCGAACTCGGGTTTCTCGCCACGTAAACGGCGCCTTTGTCTTGGCTTGATGGGAGCCACTGTGTCTCCGATAATGTGCGGTATCACAAGTTCCAATACCAAGCCTCCCCACCAGAATAATGTCACGTAGAGGAAAGTGTAAGCAGATGAATGACGGATAATAACTTCACTTAACGAAGGTTTATTCAGCACTTGCACATACAAGAGCGTGGAGCGAACTGCCTCAGGCCAGAACACATACGGTATATATACAGTTACAGAACATTCCAGTACAACGGTTCTTGCCATTTGTGGATACTTCTAGAACGTACTCGAACCGAAGATAGAAATTAAAATGTTTCTTCGCTTTTGTTCGTTGCATCTGCTCGGGGCGGACGTCGTAAGACATCCATTTATGTTCGTTGTTGATCGATTGACTTTTTTTTTTTTAATCGCAGAGGGCACGTAACCCCTCTGACCGAACACGCTGAGCTACCGTGCCGGCTACACTACGGCGCCTGCGCTGCTCAGCTTCCTCTGCGACATTATGAATGTTATTTAAGCCATCCTCTCAGGTTCCTGCCTAACCACATACTCGAAAATCGCTGCTCGTTTCAGTGGCAGCAATTAAAGCTGTACTCTTACGTTCACGCCTACTGTACTCTTAGGCTTGTGCCCACTGTATTCTTAGGTTCGTGTTCGTTTCACTCGCAGCAATTCAAACTGTCTGCTTAGATTGGTGCACGCTCTAGAAAGGCGGCACGTATTCCGAAATAAAAGAACTAAATATTTGTGAGAGCAAAGAATATGAATTTTACTGTTGCTCGTTTCAGTCGCGCCAATTCAAGCTGTCCTCTTAGGTTCCTGCGTAACCATGCACTCGGAAATCGCTTGTTTATTTATTTATTGCCTATTAAACATCCCGTCATGGAGAAACAACTTCTACCATAAATCGCAACAAGTGTTCACGTTAACTACAAAAACGATTCTTCTGATAAACATCGCCAACAAAAATTCACACACACGAAAATAAAATGCCAGTAGACAAAGTTCTCGCATTCCGTAACTGATTTCTCGTTTAACTCTTGCATGTGTAGATATCATTGTATGCGACGAAAATATGACGTCCAATTGTTCTATGGAATCCTGAGCAAAAGGAGCAATTTGCCCACAAGGAGGCTGTGGGTTGCCGATTATCGCGGAGGCACAATGAAGGGAGCTATCGATAGCTCGACTGCAAGTGACGTTGGGTCTGTTCCCCCACCCCCACCCCCCACCCCTTCCAATGTTTATTTTCATCTGGTTTAAGTGTAGGTCACATGGCTTAGATGTGTGTAGGAATTTGGGCCTGAAGTTTGGTTGGTGTTTTTGTATGGTTTCATGTATACGCTTCATTGGGGAGGTGAAGATTTCTTGCAACATTTAAGAGTCGACTCATGGATACGACTTACTCCTCGCATCAGTAATCTACCTAACGGAAGGGAAAAGAATGATGGAACCAATCGATGCATTTTACCGGCTTTGTGAATGTTTAAAAACTGATAATAAAGTGGAAGAAGTGTCGAAGATGTTTTCATCTTTCGAGAGAGATAGTAACCGTGTGTCATTCGCAATGGAATTGCTGAGACAGTACAATATTTTGACTTTACCGTTGTGCCATAATGTCAAAAAGTCTGATACCATAGCAGCAGAATATAGGATGCAAGGCAATCGCGCTTATCAACAGAAGGACGATCGTAAAGCACTCAGTTTGTACAACAGAGGCATAGCTTTTTCTCCAGTTGTTCAGTTAGCAGACACTGACGGAGACAGTAACGAGCTATCGTTAGGGTTTGCGAACAGATCAGCTGTTGCATTTTCGTTAGGCGACAGTGCTTCATGTCTTAAGGACATTGATCTAGCATTTAAGTATAGGTACCCTGCTAATTTACATTACAAACTACTAGAAAGGAAGGGTAAATGCTTTCTGAGAATGAACAGATTTGAAGACGCATTCGAAACTTTTACGGTAATTACAGATTGTATTGCCTTTATAACAAAGTGTCCAAACTTTGGTATAAATAAACTTTCTCTTAAATATTTGTAGGGTGCATTAAAATCTCTGGAACTAGCGTCATTGCCTGCAGGGAAATGCCAGTCTGTAAAGAAACAGATAATTGAGTTGCAAGGAAAAGCAGAGTCTAGAAATGTAGCAACTGAGAAGCCCTACCTGTTTAGTCTCCAACAAAAGTTACCAAGGAAAACATACCAAGAAAGTAATGAAATTGTTTGTGCTTGTGATGCAGTTGAAATAAAATACAGCCAAGACATGGGGAGGTACATCCAAGCATCAAAAAATTTAAATCCTGGTACAGTTGCAAGTAAAATGTTTTTTTATTACCAAATTTTGTCTCTAATAGTCCCATAACTGCTACTCACTGTTCTGCATCCATATAATTTTACTTACCACTTCTCTTTATGTTCAGTCTCCACAGTTCATTTTTTTTTCTAAATTCCTTTATTGAACATACATTCCATGTGGCTGTGTTTTTAACAATGCTGGATTGTAAATCTGATTCTTTGTGCATAACATAATGTATAAATATAACAAACACACATAGGTAACATTTCCTTATAAGTTACGGAAGTCTTTTCTAAGGTATCACACATAATAGTGCTTCAAATGTAATATATTACTGTTTTAGGTGAGTGCCAGTTTATATTTCAATTAGTGTTGCTTTTTTAAAGGGTAAGACAGAAGCTCTGTGTTATATTAGGCTTATGTGATTTGCTGCATTCTGATAATCACAAGGAACGAAATTCCAACATAAAGAAACTGCAAAGAGAAATTTGTATTTCATTAAATTATGAACTTACAGTAAATGGGGAAGTGATGTGAACAAAATTACTGGAGAGGTAGGAGAAATGAAAGTAATCTTTTGGAAAAAAAGAAGTTTGTAATCATAACGCGTTTTACAGGTTCAGTATTTGAATTTTTACATTGTGGAGAATATGGCAAACAGGAAAATTATTAATTATTATTCCTATATTGGAAGAAAATGAAAATTTCATTACTGGACTCTTTTAATGTACTGTGTAATTGCATTTGTTGCTTTTGCTTGACATTTAGGTTTTTGAAATATCAAAACTGTTCACTTGTCCACCAAGTTTTTCAAAACAGCATTCTGTACTTTCTATTTTCTAAACTGAAGTATTTTTGGCTCACGCATTGCTGTTGTGATCACTGAGTGGCAAATCAAATAATTTTAAGTTCATTCTGGTATATTCCACTGTGTTGTGTTAACATTTCTGATAAAATGCGGTGTTCAGTATCACCTATTAGCACTGATCTGCTACATCGTACCAAGCCCTAAGATGCAACACAAACTTGATTTCAAGATGGTGACCAATAGCCTTAAACGTATCCATGGCACAAAAATATAAACAAGTAGAGCATCATACAAATTCTTAGTAATTAATTGTAAAGCAAATAGGACAGCTGTGGGAAAGTGGAAATTTTGTGCAGGAAAAAAACTAAAATCTAACATAGGCCTAATCCCAAAATCACATTGACAATAAAACAAAAACAAAATGCAACAGTGCTATAAGCAACGAAACAATAGTTTTAGAAAACGAAAAACCAGACAGTAAAAGCAAATAAACTGTAACTGGTATCAAAAACATCAGTTAAGCTACATAGCTCAATTTAAAAGACTGATACTACAAGGGTAATCCCAAAAGTAAGGTCTCCTATTTTTTTGTAAGTACATAAACCTGTTTATTTCTACAATGGTTTACATCAGCGTACAGTTTGAACATTTAACTGTTTTTCAACATAAATCACCATTTCTGTTGATGCATTTTTGTAGATGCTGTGACAGTTTTTGTATGCCCATGTCATACCAGCTCGCCGCCATTCTGTTCAGAAAGTTATGAACCTCTTCTTTCACCTCGTTATCGGAGCTGAATTGCTGGGACCACACTTAATGCCGGCAGGTACTGTGAGATCCTGAAAAAACTCAAATGGACAATTCAGAACCAGAGAAGAGGAATGTTGAGCAAGGGCGTACACATTCTCCATGACAAAGCTTGCCCACACATCACTTGGCAAACCGTTGCTCTCCTGCAACAGTTTCGATGGAACATAACCACCCACCTACCCTATAGTCCTGACTTGGTGCCCAGTGACCATCACCTCTTCCCTAGGTTAAAAGAACATTTGGCCGGAAAGCAATTCAGATGCGACAACGAGGTGAAATAAGAGGTTCACAACTTTCTGAACAGCATGGCAGCGAGCTGGTAAGACATGGGCATACAAAAACTGCCACAGCGTCTACAAAAATGAATCGACATAAGTGGTGATTATGTCGAAAAATAGCTAAATGATCAAGCTGTAAACTGATGTAAACCATTCTAGAAATAAATAGGACTATGTACTTATAAAAAAATAAGACACCTTACTTTAGGGATTACCCTCATACTATAAAAAGGGATCGATGACTTCAACAGTTTGGTCCCGTAAAACCTTACCACAAATTTCCACTACTGTAAAAATACTAAAACAGATCATACTATGCATAGTCAAAGAGGAAGACCAATACATGTACTGAGAAATGGTGAAAACTAACAAATGGCAGTATTGACTACATCAGTTGACCCATATAGCTCACCTCATAAGACCGATACAGTTCAAAAATTCTAAATCAAGTCACTTGATATTTTCGAGGTATTATCAACACACAATGACATAATCAAGAAATTGCAGTAACACAAATTCTGGTGTACAAGAAACACGCAATTATGTACATAAACAGATGTACTATACATTCTGTAATAAAACTATAAAAGCGTACTTACCACTAAAGTAATTTGACACACATATCTAGTGCAGCAAGAACAGTATGTCATCAACACAAGCTCTTAAACCAGGGACACCATTGGACAGATTGCCATACGTTGCCCGGTGGACAGCACCACACAAACTGGTGCCGGAGCTGAGAGACAGCAACGTTAGTCAGTGACATACCTTCTTTACAAACAGAACACTTCACATACTCAACAAATAACTGTAGGAATTTAATCGTGCTCCCTTCATCCCTCACTGCAGCTTGCCGGGACCTGACTTGTGACTTTGTTGCCACATCCACAACTACCAATACATAAAATAAAATCTTGAACCCTATACAACACACCACACTAATTACTACAAATCTGAAGATGACTCTATCACCAGCAACCGCCAACATCAGAATAACTCACTAACAAACTGCTACAAACCATCCATTATTATCATAATTGTAATCACAGACAGTACTTGAGGAGTTAAATACCATTAACAATACTTGCGAGAAGTTTAGAAACATAAACTTCCGACACTAGAGCATGCCACCACATAGTCTAACATGCTTTGTGCATACATGATACATGTCTCATATGCTGCACTATAATGACACCAGACAACACAGATACATCACAGGTCAAAGCAGACAAAAAGTATTGAATGCTCAAGTTGAGCCAGCATTTCCTTATGCTCATTTTCTTTGCCTTCATATTTATCAGTATGGAACAGTGTCATTTCTGTTATACACATTATGTTTTGATGGTGAATTTTGTTCACTACTTTTGTACAGATTTAGGTAAGAGTTACATAGTGCCTTCCTCCATCTTCACATCTTTGTATTTTTCATAGTTGATGCGTGATCTGTGCTTATTATACTTGCTAACATTCACATTGGAGATTTGTCTTTTGTACACTAGAGCTCATCAGAGATTGGTCAATTGTATGCTACAGTATTTCTGAATTAACCTTTCAGCTTTTGTTATTCAAAATGAAAAGTGAATTAGATATTGAGTAGACTGATAGGAAAAGACATGAGAATGTTCTCTGCAGAAAAGAAAGGAAAATATGGAATACAGTGACTAGGATAAGGGACAGGATGATTCCACTTGGGTTAAAACATCGTGGAAGACCATGATATTTAGAAGATGCTGTAAATTGCAAGTATGTTCAATAAATAATTGAGGACATTAGGTGTAAGTGTTGTTCTGGAATGAAAAGATTTTCTGTACTAGTTATGGCTGCTCCAGTTGAGGTATCACCAAATTTTGTGATTGCATAAAAGGCAATTTTTATTTATTGAATAATTTAGAGAATTTGGAAACAGTGTACTACAGGTGCAATACAAAAGGTGTACATACTACAAATTCTGGTCATCTCTACAGGTTGTTGACTGCACCATAATTAGTGTCCAAGCTCTTATAGACATAACAGGACTGTTATCACTGGTAGCTAATAGGACTGATATCAGTGGTAGCAAATCAAAAGGAGAAGTGTTGAACTGTGTTTTCAAATGTTCCTTTAGAAAATATTATCCTGGTGCACTGAATGTTCAAGAAAAAATGGAAGTTTTTTTGTACAGACAGTGAAAGACTACGTCCTTCGATCAGAAGGAACTTTTTTATGTTGTTATATTTAGGTCAATTTATCCAATGTATTTTTTCTTGCTTTTATTTTTTTAAATTTTTGCATAGGCTGCATCACTCTGGTGTGTCATTCTGGAAGGTTTACAAAATAGCCGCCTACAACTGCCATAACCTCTTAATTTTCCTTAGAAGATAAAATGTGTGGAAATCATAGGATGACATAGAATGCCAATGTTCCAGTAATTTCTGATTTATTTAAATCCCACAGTTTTCTTATTTCTAAAGCAGTTTTTTTTTTTGGGGGGGGGGGGGGGTGCATTTACCTGTCTAAATGCGATCTTTCTCATTTGCAGTAATGTCCCTTTGTGCCTGTTTTTTATGCAGTTTGCTCAGAAGGCATGTTTAGTATTCACTAATTATTATTTTCTCCTTTCCTGTGTAATCAGCAATATGCACTCCCAGTAAACACTGACTATAGCCTTCATAGGAAGTAAAATTGACATTTCCGGCTTTCACTCATTACTTGACTTGCTGTTGCATTTTTAGTGTGAAGCTGTGTACTTACAGCTTGTTTACAGTGGAAAAAGTTCGCTTCTTTTTAAAATTAAATTATTCAAAATGAAAAAGTGTGCAAATTATTAAAGATTCACCAGACAGACCAGCCATACTGATGCCCTGCACAATGTTCTTCAAAAGGCTTCACACAGTCATTCATCCTGACCAAAGTTTTCTTCCATTGTTCCATATAATCATTTTTTTGGTGCTTCTGAGAGCTCTTCAGTGTTCTTCAGGTAGCTTCTCCTTCGCCAAAGCTGGGACATGCAGTAAGTGTATCCATTGGGGAACCTTACTGCCTTTCAGGCAGTTTGTAAATTCAACATATGTGCAGTGTAACAATATTATTAAAGTGAAAGTTGCTGCACACCATATAGTGGAGATGCTGAGTCGCAGATAGGCACAACAAAAATACTTTCAGAAAGTGAGCTTTCGAGCAGAAAGGCCTTCATCGTAGATAGACAACATGCATACATGTGACTGCCATCTCTGGCTGCTGTGGCCTCAACAGCCATAGATTGTGGTCATGCATGTGTGAGTTACATTTGCATGGGTATATGTGTGTACATGTCTATCTCCGACAAAGACCTTGTTGGTTGAAAGCTCACTTTCTGACAGCCTTTTTGTTGTGCCTATCTGCGACTCAGCATCTCCACTGTGTAGTAAGTAGCAACTATCCTTTTCATAGCACTGCTACGTTCTGTCCTGGATTTTCCATTACTCAGCATCTGTGCAGGATTTTCTCCTGACATTTGATAGAGCAATTTATGTCATGAGCTTTTCAAGTGAAGTGAGTTTGACACATTCAATAATAATTATTTATGTGTTATTCAGTGCAAGCATATACAATTTCAGACTAGCATAGTGCAGAAGCTGAAGTATGCAAATAGAAGTGCTTGCTGCCTATGTGATATGCCTATGTTTGCGAAGTAAGTTGTTTATCCTCTGGACCTGGTACTTCAGCATCTCACCGTGATTTATTAAAGTGAATGATCGGTTAATTGATTGCATTACTTAGCTAGGTTAGTGAGTCTGTCTTAGCATGTACCCACTTCAGTTGAGTCTTCCAGGATTCTTTATTTTGCAGATAGAATGGTGCACTTGCCTCTTTTTCCTGTCACATAGTAAGAGTGATATTATTTTGGTGAGACTAGTGTTCTCTGTTACTCTGGAAAGTTTTTCAGCTATTATGTCAATGAGTACCACATCTGTCACTTTCCTCAGTTCTCTATAGATTGGGTAAGGTGAAGTATCTGTGCTGCACATGATTTATCTCCCATGAAATCAATTCAGTTACTGGTTTGATCTGTCAATTTATAAATTCAGAGGTTTTCTATGCTAGAAGTGATATTAGCCAATAGCTCTTGGGATTTGATTAGTCTTTTCTCAGTTTTAATAGTGTGTATACTTTAGCCTTGAGCCATGGAAATGTTTTCTCTGTCCATTTAATATCTCATCTATTCCAGTAGCTTTACCACATCTAGATTTGATCACTGCTGCCTCCAGTTTATATCTTGTTCTTTTAGTGTGATACATGTTTTTCTTCCTAAAATTACCACCTTTAATTTTTTTCCCATGAGAAGCAAGAAGCTGCAGAGCCATTTTATCTGCAGTGACATTGAGCTATTCCTAGATTTTGTTGGGTCTCTGTTTTGATTCTTAATCAGCCTCTAATTCTCACAACTTCTTAATTTGTACTTTCAACAGTTGTCACCCACTTTCCTTGTTTACTGTTTTTACTACTTCCGTTATGACTTTTCCTAGTTTGACACTATTTCATTGAAAGGATCCCGTACATATAATGAGACACATTGTTGTTGTAGCAGTTTGCTGGTTCATAGTTCATGACAAGTAGGCATTTTGTTCTACAGTCCTTTGGGATTTTTTTCCTATTTTTTGTGAAGATTATTGAACATCTTTCATAAAAGTCTAACTGTATGGCAGTGATTTCATGTTTGTTACAGCTCTGCCAATATCTGTTCAGAAAATTTAACCCAATTTGCCGTCTAAAAATGTAATCTTATTTTAAACAGGAAAATTGAAAGTCTTACTGAGGCAACAGTTTGGCAGACTAGCAGCCCATGTTGTATGTTGGCACTTATTTTCAGAGACAGAAATTAAGTTTGAGTAGTAGCCACATATCTGTGAAATTAGAAAAAAACCTTAGTTTTTATTTATTTATTTTTTATTTATTTTGTGTTCTGTAGATCCAGGTAGCGAGTAAGTCGCAGGGATATGTAACATGGGAAATTGTACAGAGTTCAAGTATAACTTACATGATAATAACAATATAATGTAAGTAAAATCTCAGATGGAAGGATGAGTAATATGTACAGGACTCAAAGTTATGGCAAATATTACACTAAATAAATACTTGAAATAAATACCTGTATACAAAAACCAATTATTCACTTGTCTATGGTAGTGCCAAAAATAATATGAGAGTAGTGGAAATTAAAACTTAACATATACTTGAGGAGACAATGAAGATGAAAAATGTGACACAGACATTACACAACCATGTTTAAAATAGAACTTCTGACATAAAATTGATCAGAACTAGTTCCAAAACAATTGTGAAGTTACCAATGTCAAAAAAAAAAAAAAAAAAAAAAAAAAAAAAAATGATGCAGACATTATATACAGATTGTTAAGTTGTACATCACAACTGTGTTTAAATTAAATATTCTGACATAAAATTCATCAAATCTTGTTCTAAAATAATCACAAGTTTAGCATTATGCTCATTGTGTCCCAGAAATTCATCAACCATATAAAAAGATTTCTCTATTACCTACTCTTTGAGAATTCCGTTGAATTTTGGCAGTATCACTAATCAATTTGAGTTTATGTTCCTGTACTCAGTTTTCAATATTTTCACCATTCTTATCAATGTCGGCCGATGCCTTATTATAGTGCTGAAATGCCTCTATCACAATGTTGATATCTGATAGCTTAAAAGATGTGAGACTTGTAAACTGGAATGGGATGTTAGTTGGTTTTGTGCGTAAAGATGGCTCTACAATTTTTTATCACTGTTGCAATGATCATCTACGTTGGTACTACCAGCTTGTACAACTTCAATCTCTGGTATGATGGCACTTCCAATTCTTCAACAAAGAGATTCTTTCGTGTGGTTCAAATGCCAGAGAGATTTGTTTGCAGCTCTTGTTCACATAGAATATCACATGTTTCAGTAATCCAGTTTTGGGATTGTGTGTAATCTTTGGATGAAGATGATTCCTGAGTGTTAATTGACATTGACGCAGATGGTCTACAGAAAAATTGTTCTGGCACCTTATGATGCATTGCTCATGTGGTAGAGAATTTAGCCAGTGAAACACTCAGTGCCAGGGGCACCACATGGAGATTTCCTCTATGCTCCAGTTGATTATATATTGACCACCACCTCTTCTTGCTGAAAATATACCAGCAAGATTACACGAATCTTTAGCTGTTTCTTCCAGATTGGTTCAGACACTTAGTCAGAACAATATTGTGCTTTCATTCTTCTTCAGTACTGTAATGGATGTGAAAGTAGGAATGTAAGGGCAATTTGTACTTCATTTATTGACCACTGACTCCGTACATCAGTATTGTGGTGGTTGTCATGATGGAGCCAGCAATCCACAGGCAATGTGTGACATTCATATGGCTGAATGCTGAAGCAGCTCAACAGCAGCTGGTGACAACAGTGTCATTGCTCATCCAATAGTATGTCAGCTACACAGCACAGTAAACAAGCATTTGGTGTACACTGCCTGTGGCAGCTGGTGGAAACATGCAGGTGTCCTGGATTGAACTCAGTTTCCTTGGAGAGTGGCTGACATGTCATGTGATAATGGCCACCAAGTGGCCTCATGCTGGAGGACCATGTTCAAAATCAACAGACTGGTTTGCAGCTTGTAGACACCTCTGCTCAATGAGGACCAATGTGGACTAGACAGTGCGGCTGACCAATGACTGATCAGGAGAGAGTGCCAGTAAAAGCGTACTTGTGATGTCAGTGTATTTTATCTTGTGTGCTGGAGTTGGTAACTGTTTACAGGATGAATGATGGCAAGTGAACACAACAGATTACACAATATGGCAGAACCACTGAGAAAATAGTTTTGATAAGTGCTGTCATGATGGGAACTGTATGAAATTATGTGGTGGTATAATGGAATATATAGTGCAGAATGCTGATATGTAAAACAGAATATTATTTAAAATTTGAACTGTTCTGCTGGGTACCTGCTTAACCAACTTCACAGATATCGGGACATTTTGAAAATACCACACAAGTTTTTGAAACGATCAGCATGTTATGCTACAATTCAGTGCATCAGTCAACCACTTTTCCTCCAGTCACATTCGTTGGCTTTGCCAACTCACAACCAAGCTAACTTTTCAACCTAAATTAGACCGTAGGCTATGCTACAGATCAACCCATCATCACAGGCACTTTTCCTTGGCTTCACCATCTCTCAAACTGTAAACAATTTCGCAATAAATCCTGTCATATCCTGAGAAACAAACAAGACAAGAAAACCAAATTCCAAGAACAATAACCAACCTTGTTAACTATAATAGCCAGATCAGTAATTGTCAATGTGATGCTCTCTATGTTTGTATCTTGTACCAAAACAGGTTGTTAGATTCAGAGATTTTCATTGGCTACTGCATACTATTGCCTGATTAGCTTCAACCAACAGCAATGGCAACACACAGCAGAACAATCACTGGCACCATAAGTGCAGTTTAGCCAACTGTGATAGTAGCCTGTATGATACCGAATAATTTTGCCAACTGGGCCAAGAATATTTATACTCCACAATGCAGTTTATTGTTACAGTAGGCAGGCTCCAGTCACATACTTGACTGTGGAATGCCACACTATGCTGCATTGTATACCTAAGAGGTAAATGTTCACCTATGAGAGCACAGGACATCAGTATCTATAAGCAGTGTGTGTACTGGAAGGAAATGTACTCATTAAATATGTCTTGCTTTCATCTTGAGGTACACTGCAGATGAGTGCGTCAACCTGGAGCAAACTATTAAATCTAATGAATTAAAAAAGAAAAGAAAATTAATAAATAATCAAAAATTTATGGGGAAGTTACAATGTGTTGTACAGATTTGTCTACGCCAAATTGATTTTGAGATTTACTGGAGGCCATTGCGAGGTAAGCATTACAGTGAAGAACTAGGGGTAGAGGATATTTCGTTCACACATAGTTCACTTCAGTGCAAGATATAACTGGTACACTATGCAGAACTTTACGGCAGCTTAAACTATTGCATCTTACAGAGTATTCACAACCAGTGTCAAACATCTTGTCTGTTAACTTTGGGATTTATGGCAGGTGACACAGTAGACTTCCGCTGGGTATACTTCAGTTTAAGACCCAATTCCTCACACTCCCTGCCCTGTTCCTAGTTTGTGGGTGACATTTTTCAGGAGTGGTAAATATCCAGTTGCATTAATACAAAGTTATAGGGTTTCCAGGTGAGTCAGTTTGTGTAAATGACACTACATTTTAATGAGTCTTTCTCCTATCATCATCATTTAATCTACTGGTAAAGTGTTGAAATAGGCTTGGGTAGTCTTTATGTAGGGGTTTATCGAGGTGGGGAGTAGTCAGGCCCTCCAAGTGTTATAGGGCAGGCGGCAGGATCTGAGCCAAAGGATTTGTCAACTCAGTGATGGTCTTGGCTGTAGATTTATAGTCCTGAATTATCATTTGGGGATTTGTAGGACCACCCTGGTCAGGAGAGCACTACACAAAGGAAGCACTTCTCGAGTTCTGAAATACTTGTGTAGTGCACATGAGGGTTTTTTAGGCTAGCGGGTAGTTTGATGTACTCTGATGAACACTTGCTAGTTGATGCACAGCAAGGGAAGTCTGACAGCATTCATAATAAAGACACTTTGAGTGCCAAAATTTTATCAGTAAATTGTCAAAGCATTCATAACAGAGTTCCCAAATTTACTCCCCTCCAGGAAAGTTCTCACACTCAAATCATTCTCAAGGTCGAGAGATGGCTGAAACCTAAATTGGAAAGCTCTGAGACATTTAGTGAGTCATGGAAAGTATATCAGGAAGACAGATTAGAGGCCATAGGAGAGGGAGTGTTCATTGCAGTTTACAAAAATATTGTCTCTATTGAGATCGAAATTGAATGACAGTGAAGTTTTTTGCTCACATGCAACAGGTCTGGGTGAAAACAAGTTAACTGTTGGATGTTTTTACTGGTCAACTCTCCTGCTGTGACAGTTCTAGAGTTATTTAAAGAAAGTCTGCAGTCATTAGCATGCAATTACCCAGATCGTGGAATACTAGTTGGAGATGACTTTAACCTCTGGAGTGCAGACTGGGATGTCTATGGGTTCATTGTGGGGGTTACAAACAGTCATATGAAGTACTTTTGAACATGCTTCTGAAAACGCAATTCAAATATCTTGGATCTTGTAGCTACAAATAGGCTGGACCTTATTGACAATGTCACTATAGAAATGGGAATTAGCGATCATGATGTCATTATAGGAGATGTGGTTATGAAAGTTAATAAATCAGTTAAGAAGGCTGGAAGAGGGTTTCTGGTAGAAATGGCAGAAAAGCAGTTATTAGCATCTCACTTAGTGAATTGACATCACTTAGTTCCATTAAGATGGATGTAGAGGAGTTATTGGCAAAGATTAAGTGTATTGTAAATCATGGTCTAGAAAATTATGTGCTTAATAAATGGATTAAGGACAGAAGAAAACCCAACATGGTTTAATAATGAGATTCAAAAATGCTGAGGAAGCAGAGGCTGTTGCCCTCTCAGTTCAAAAGAGAAAGTGTAAATGATGACAAGTAAAAGTTAATTTGTGCATCTGTGAAAAGATCTATGCATGAAGCGTACAACTACTACTACCATCATACATGAGCAAAAGATTTGGAAGAGAACCTGAGAAAATTCTGGTTCTATATAAAATCACTAAGTGTGTCTAAGGATTCCGTGAATTCTCTTGTCGACATGTCTGGTGTGACAGTTGAAGATAACAAAACAAATGCCAAAGCTTCAAATTACATGCTTAAGAAATCATTCATGTGGGAGAATTGTATAAATGTACTGTTGTTTGACCATCGAACAGACTTCCGTATGGATGACAGTAATAAGCACCCATGACATAGAGAAACAACTGAAATAGTTGAAAACAAGTCAGTCACCAGATCTGGATGGCATCCCATTTCAGTTTTTCAAAGAGTACTCTATGGCCTTAGCACTCTGCATTTGTTGTGAGTTCCTCACCCAGTGCAATGTCCCAAGCGAATGGAAAAAGTGCAGGTGACTCCTGTATATAAAAAAGGCAAAAGAACAGAAACGCAGAATTGCAGGCCAATACCCCTGCATCAGTTTGCTGCAGAATCCTTGAACATATCCTCAGTTCGAATATAATATATTTTTGTGAGACAGAGAAGCTTATGTCCATGAATCAGTATGGTTTTAGAAAGCATCTCTCATGCGAAACTCAGCTTACCCTTTTCTCATATGACATACTGTGAATTATGGATGAAGGGCAACATGCAGATTCCATATTCCTAGACTTCCAGAAAGCAGTTGACACAGTGTCTGTTGCAGGCTGTTAAGGAAGGTATGAGCATATGGAATAGGTTCACAGTTGTGTGAGTGGTTTGAAGACATTTTGTTTAATTTATTTATTCATCCATAAACAAATTTCTTTATATGGATGTCGTCTTTATACTTACTTATGTACATTATGTTGTCACATAAGATAATGAAATACAAGCTGTTTACAGGGTGTTACGGAAAGGTACGGCCAAACTTTCAGGAAACATTCCTCACACACAAATAAAGAAAAGATCTTATGTGGACATGTGTCTGGAAATGCGTAATTTCCATGTTATAGCTCATTTTAGTTTTGTCAGTATGTACTGTACTTCCTCGATTCACCGCCAGTTGGCCCAATTGAAGGAAGGTAATGTTGACTTCGGTGCTTGTGTTGACATGCGACTCATTGCTCTACAGTACTATCATCAAGCACATCAGTACGTAGCATCAACAGGTTAGTGTTCATCACGAACGTGGTTTTGCAGTCAGTGCAATGTTTACAAATGCGGAGTTGGCAGATGCCCATTTGACGATAACCCTAATGCCAGCGCCAGAGAAGTTGCTGCTGTACAAGGTAAAGTTGACCACGTCACTGTATGGAGAGTGCTACCGGAGAACCAATTGTTTCCACACCATGTACAGCGTGTGCAGGCACTATCAGTAGCTGATTGGCCTCCATGTGTACACTTCTGCGAATGGTTCAACCAACAATGTGACAATCCTCATTTCAGTGCAAATGTTATCTTTACGGATGAGGCTTCATTCCAACGTGATCAAATTGTAAATTTTCACAATCAACATGTGTGGGCTGACGAGAATCCGCACGCAATTGTGCAATCGCATCATCAACACAGATTTACTGTGAAAGTATGGGCAAGCATTGTTGGTGATGTCTTGATTGGGCCCCATGTTCTTCCACCTACGCTCAATGGAGCATGTTATCATGATTTCATACGGGATACTCTACCTGTGCTGCTAGAACATGTGCCTTTACAAGTATGACACAACATTTGGTTCATGCACGATGGAGCTCCTGCGCATTTCAGTCGAAGTGTTCGTACACTTCTCAACAACAGATTCGGTGACTGATGGATTGGTAGAGGTGGACCAATTCCATGGCCTCCACGCTCTCCTGACGTCAACCCTCTTGACTTTCATTTTTGGGGGCATTTGAAATCTCTTGTCTACGTAACCCCGGTACCAAATGTACAGACTCTTTGTGCTCGTATTGTGGACAGCTGTGATACAATATGCCATTCTCCAGGGCCGCATCAGCGCACCTGGGATTCCATGCGATGGAGGGTGGATGCATGTATCCTCGCTAACGGAGGACATTTTGAACATTTCCTGTAACAAAGTGTTTGAAGTCATGCTGGTACGGTCTGTTGCTGTGTGTTTCTATTCTATGAGTAATGTGATTTGAAGAGAAGTAATAAAATGAGCTCTAACATGGAAAGTAAGCATTTCCGGACACATGTCCACATAACATATTTTCTTTCTTTGTGTGTGAGGAATGTTTCCGGAAAGTTTGGCCGTGCCTTTTTGTAACACCCTGTATAACAAATTCATAATATATATGTGTATATTACACACAAAATTCATCATTGAATTACATAATGCAGAAGAACCTGCTTCAATCAAAAGAAATATATCACAAGACTCCTATAATACTTGTATGGGTAAATTACAATCTAGAATGTCCACTTTATAATTGATTAACATGATTATTTATGCGAATTTTATGCTGCATGAATTCTCTAATCGAGTAAAAACTATTTTTTATTAAATATTCTTTAAGGAATGCTTTAAATTTACGGAGTTTCTTTATGTTTTTGATTTCTTTTGACAATTTTTTGTATATCTTGACACTTTGGTAAAACATAGTGGTTTGGGTTTTAGTTTTATTCATTCTGTCTAGGTACAAGCAATTACTGTTTCTGGTTTGGTGATCATGTATGCAACTGTTTGCTGAATATCGCTCAATATTTTTGTGAATAAAAACTGTAGTTTGCGAGATATATTCACTTGGGATTGTCATACTACCCAATTTTTTAAATAGCTCATTGCAGTGTGCTCTTTTGTGACTCTTGCTCATTATTCTGATATCTTCTTTTTGCAATCTGAACACATATTTCACATTTTGGGCATTTGCACCCCAGAATGTTATACCGTAACTTATTATAGAATGTATGTGTGCAAAATATGTCATTCTCTGGCATGAACTACTGCACACAGTGACTAATATTCGTAAGGCATAGCATGCTGTGCTAATTTTTTTCCCAAGCATCCTAATATGTTCATCCCATTTTAATTGTTGATCAACATACATACCTAAAAATTTTGTGCTGGCTACACATTCTATGGTTTCATTTTGAACTTTAAGTTATGTCATATACGGTTTTTTTCTTTATATAGAAGTTTATGTTATTAGTCTTTTTCACATTAAGGGTTTCTTTGTTGTTATTTGACCAGTTGTGAATTGCCATAAGTGCCTTTTCAACTTTTACATTTAACATTTCTGGTGTCCTGTCTGTAATTATTATATTGCTGTCATCAGCACATAACACTGTTTCACCTTGCATTACCCACTGTGGGAAATCATTAATATAAATAAGAAATAGTACTGGGCCTAACACACTCCCTTGAGGTACTCAAATGTTCAAGTATTCTTAATCTGAAAGATGTTTTACCAAATAAATTGAGCTATGTGAAGTTTGAGATATCTCCACCCTCTGCACTCTGTCTGCAAGGTAAGATCTAAACCATTTATTTACAACCCCCCTGATTCCTAGTGCTTCAAGTTTACCTAGTAGTATTTCATGGTCAACTCTATCAAATGCTTTATTGAGATCAAGGAAAATGCCTGTTACTTGTTCTCCTTTATCTAGGGCTTCTAGAACTACTCTTGTAAATTTTTCTATAGCTGTTTCTGTTCCCTTTCCAGTCCTGAAACCAAACTGTTCTTTGCATAGGAGTTGGTATTTATTTAAGTAGTCCATAAGTCTGTTTTTCATAATAGTTTCCATTATTTTTGAAAAAGAAGGCAGCAATGAAACTGGTCTGTAATTCTCTCTATTTTCTGTATCACCTTTTTTGTGTATGGGAAGAATTTTTGCTTGCTTTAGATAATTAGGGAAGCAACCTGATGAGGACGACTCGTGTATAATGTCTGCTAAGGGTTCTTTTATGCTGCTAATGCAGTCTTTTAGTATACACATTGGAACTTCATCTAAACCCGTGGATGATTTACTCTTGAATTTATGTAAAATGCTACCGATTTCCTCTCCATTGGTGGGTAGCAGTAGCATTGTGAGAGATACATAGTTCTTTGCCATTGTGTGTTGTGTTTTAGGAAGCTTTTCTTGCAGTTTTGTTGCTATATTACCAAAGTAGTTGCTTATAAAGTTTGCCAGGCCCTTAGGATTATCTATTAAACTATCTTTATTTCTTATTTTTATGTTCATCTGCTTTGATTTTGAGTTACCAGTTTCTTGTTTTACTATATTCCAAATGGCTCTGCTTTTATTGTTTGAGTTCTGTATGGTCTTTTCATTTTGGATTCTCTTTGCTTCCTGCAACAGTTTTCTGTATCCCCTCTTGTGCCTGAGAAAAATCTGTAAGAAGCCTGAGTCACTCTTATCATTTTTGATTGATCTCAGATATTTGAGTGTTTCCGGTGGTTTTCTGATACCTTTTGTCACCCAAGTCTTCCTACTAGATCACCCAACAGAATGTACTACTTTAGGAAATGTTTCCTCAAATTTTAACTTGAATATATTCATGAATTTGTTGAATTTTTCATTTACATGTGTTCCCGAATATACTTCTGACCATGTCTGGCCAGTCATCTGTGTTGCAAATTCACACCTTTTTGATTTAGAAAAAAACCCTTCTGTAGTTAAGCACTTTTGCTTGTAACTTTGTAGATATTTTAAGTTTTGCACTTTGACCAAAGTGGTCTGATATCCCAAGGTTTTTAACAGTTACTTCACAGCATTTGTGGTTAATATCTGTTAGAATATGATCAATTATTGAAGATGAGTGTTTGGTTACTCTTGTGGCATTTGTTACCCATTGTAAGATACCATAACTGTACAAGATACTCAAGAACCTGGTGCTGACTTTGCCCATTTTCAGCACATTGATATTTAAATCTCCACAAGTAATAATATGTACTTTAGGATTGCATATTTTGTCCAACACTTGTATTAATTTAGTGAAAAAGGTTTCAACATCACCATTAGGAGACCTATATAAACACAGTATATACAATTTTATGGGTATTTTGTTCTTTTAACTCTACTACTAAAAGTTCAAAATTTTTTCTTCACTCAAAGAAGTCATATCACTCCTGACTATGAACTGAAGTCCTTTTTTCACATAAATACATGAGCCCCCACTCCTATTTATTGTCCTGCTATAATAACATGCTAATTCATAAGAAGGTAAAACTATGTATTCAATTTCAGATCCTTTGCACCAGTGTTAAGTAATGCAGACTATCAAGCTATCTATGGCTTCTAGTTCAATTTCTGACTGTTGCACTTTGTTCCTTATTGACTGAACATTCTGGTGAAATATTGTTAAATAATTATAGTTACTTATCTGAGGTGTTGCTTCTTCCTTCCTTCTATTAAAAAATCCTTTAGATGGGAAGGAGGCACAGATCTTTTTTTGTTCAGACTGCTAGATAATAGATCTTCTACTGTTGCCACTGCTGTAGCTGTTGCTTCCTGACTTGTTTGTGGTAATGACACTGCTCCCATCACCACTGTTGTTCTTATGTTACTACTGGTTTTGCATTCCTTGTTGTTACTGCTGTTGTTGTAGCTGTTGATGCTGACACTGATTCCTCTTCTGCCTGGCTGTTCTGTTGTCTCCAGTGGAATTGGGCCATGTATTTCACTGTTTATGGAAATAGTTTTCATTAACTCCCCAAGCTTTTCACATAAATAGGACTTGCCTTTCTTGTTTAAGTGCATTCCATGTTTTGTGATGAAGCACAGTATTTCCAAATCAGCTGTATGAAGAAAGAAAACATTGTCCATGGATCTGCAGATTTTTTGGTGGATCCTGTTGGCTTTCTGGATCTCTTTATTTACACAGGACCCTTCTGGTAGATCATGCCTGTGAGTTAACCCTATAACATTTTGATTTTTTATTCTGTTGAGGACTGTCTTTAGTGTCCAAGTAGCTTCTCTTAGCTCATTTTTATAGATATCATTTGCACCACCGAATATTACTATGCACTGATTTTGCCATGTGTGGTTAGTATAATTACAGTCTTTTAAAATTTCTTTCATACAGGCACCTGGTTTGATGAAACCTGTAGATCTGAGTCCATTCTGATATTGTATTTTTTCTGCTAACTCTCTTCCGTTACTATCTGAATATAGGACAACATCTCTTGTTTCATTCCCCACAATGTTTTGCGTTAATTGATTTGTATTACTGTGTGTTTCCCATCCAAATGGTCATTTGAGATGATGGTTTTCATCCTTTTGCACAATCCTGATGGGGAAACTCGGATATTCCATCTTCTTAATTAATAGAACCCAGTATGTTGTCCTCAATGGCAAGTGTTTATCAGAGACAAGAGTAGTGTCAGGAGTGCCCCATGGAAGTGTGATAGGACACCTATTATTCTCTGTATACATGAATGATTTAGCAGGCAGGGTAGGCAGCAATCTGCAGTTGTTTGTTGATGGTGCTGTGGTGTGTAATGTGTTAAAGTTGAGTGTCTGTAGTAGGATACGAGGTGACTTGGACAAAATTTCTAGTCGGTGTGATGAATGGCAGCTAGCTTTAAATGTAGAACAATGTAAATTAACGCAGATGATTATGAGAAACAAACCCATAATGTTCAGATACAGCATTAGTAGTGTCCTGCTTGACACACTCACGTTGTTTAAATATCTGGCATAATGTTGCAAAGCAATATGAAATGGAATGAGCTTGTGAGGATTGTGGTAGGGAAGTTGAACTTTTGACTTTGGTTTATTGGCAGAATTCTGGGGAAGTGTGATTCATCTGTAAAGGAGACGACGTATGGGACACTAGTGCAATATGTTCTTGAGTACTAAAAAACGTTTGGGATCTGTACCAGGAAGACATCGAAGCAGTTCAGAGGTGGGCTGCTAGATTTGTTACTGGTAGGTTTGAGTGACATGCAAGTGTTACAGAGACGCTTTGGGAATTCAAATGGAAATCCTTGGAGGGAAGATGACATTCTTTCTGAGTAACTCCATGACAAAATTTGGAGACCTAGTATTTGAAGCTGGCTGCAGAACAATTCTGCTGCATCCACCAAACATTGCGTCTAAGGACCAAGAAGATAAGAGACGAGAGATTAGGGCTCATACAGGGGAATGTAGACAGCCATTTTCCCCTCGCTCACTTTGTTAGGAAATCCACTACAACAGTTAAAGATCTGGGATGAGGTTCCAGTGGAACACAGCTTAAATCCACCAGGTTTTCAAGAGAGCAAGTACTGACATACATATGTATGTCAGAACAGCAGTCTACGATAGTCAGGAGTTATGTGCAATTGGGTTTCTTTTTCAGTTATGCTAGAACATAGTCGTGCATGGAAAATAAGGTTGCCACCTTATTGAATTCTCATTTTTCTTTCTTTCCCCCCTCCCAGAGAAGTAGAATGGAACAGAGAGAGATCAGGAATGCCTGTAATGAGGTTGGATATTTTTTTAAGATATTGTGATGAACATAAGCTAATTATAGATATTGAATGATTGGATGTCTCTGTTGAACGAAGGTCTGAATTCAGAAATGACTATTACAATTTAACTTGTCAGTAGGAAGAATCAGGGAGTGTTAGTGTGACAGTTACATTTACTTTATATCTTCTTAACCACCACTCAGCATTTCATGTTTAAGATAAATGGTAAATGTTGATCTGTCCTCTCATTCATTGTATGTTTTCTTTTTTACCTAGAATTAGGGAAGGGTAGAAATCCTGTGGATTACTGTTATTCAGAATTTACTGAATGATTTTGATAAAGTGCAGTTAGTAATGACCTGTAAGGTGGACAAGGAAGGTGGGAGCTGCAAAAGTGTAATGAGCATGTAGCTTCACAGACTGGTTGAGAATTAAGTAACAGAGATTCCAAACCAACGTCCTTGAATATTTGTACAGCCCATTTGAATATTTTCTCTTTGAAACAACAGAAAAAAAAGAGTAAATGCTGGCGTGTTGCGGATATAATCATGTGCTCTTGCTCAAGGCAGCTTCTTATTCACATCCATCACTGATAAAGCAAATGAAACAAACCTTTCTGCAAGTACTGTACTGTGCGTAGATAATAGTCCTTCATCACCAAGGTTGTTTTTGCATAGTAGGGTGGTTTTGCTCTTCTATGTGCAGCTTGCCAGTTTGAATACCAAAGGAGGAAGAAATTTCCTTTCTCCAAGGCAAGTACAATGTAGCAATATTTCACAATATATCCACACCTTGCAAAGAAAAGTGTCCAATTTGTTAAAAAGAAGAAATGTTTTCCATCCAAGTGTCTGAATTAAACTTTAGGTTCTGCAACCTGATAACGCCTTATAGTGGTGTTATCAACTGACAGACTCTAAAGTGTTGTTCAGACTCTCTCTCCTTCCCTACCTCCACATACTTTTTATACCACTAACTGAGCACTCCAACACTGTTCCACCTGCAAACAGCACATGGGAAGAATGATTGTCAGTAAACCTCTGTAATGGTTCTAATTTTTCAAACTTTCTCCTCATTGTCATTATGTGAGACATATATAGGGGGAAATAATATGTTATACACCTCTTCCCGGAAAGTGCTCTCTTGAAATTTCCATAGTAAATCTCTCCATGATGCACAGCGCCTCTCTTGTAATATCTGCCAATGGCATTTGTTGAGCATTTCCATAATGCTGTGGTGCTGACTAAACAACCCCATGATGAGACATGCTGCTCTTCATTGGATCTTCTCTCTCTCTTCTATCAGTCCTATCTGGTAGGGATCCCAGAGAGATGAACAATACACAAGAACAGGTAGAAAAAGTATCTTATAAGCCATTTCTTTCATGGATGAGTTACATTTCCATAAGATTCTTCCTGTGGCTCTGAGTCGGCATCTGCTTTTCCCAATATTTGTTTTATAAGGTTATTCCAATTAAGGTTGCGCTGGATAGTCACTCCTAGATATTTTATGGCACATACTGTTTCCTGTGGTTTGTCATCAATAGTGTAGCTATACGACAGTGGATTTCTATTCCTATCTAGGTGAAATATGTTATATTTATTTACATTCAGGGTCAATTGCCAGAGCCTTTATCATCCATCAATTCTCTCTAGGTCATTCCGCAATTCATCACTGTCTTCTGGCATTGCTACTTGTTATGGACAATTGTATCATCTGTGAACACTTACGAAACAAAAGCGCCATCAGGTCGATAGATACACAAACAAATACAAACATACACACAAAATTCAAGCTTTCGCAACCAACGGTTGCTTCTTCAGGAAAGAGGGAAGGAGAGGGAAAGACGAAAGGATGTGGGTTTTAAGGGAGAGGGTAAGGAGTCATTCCAATCCTGGGAGCGGAGAGACTTACCTTAAGGGGAAAAAAGGACAGGTATACACTCACGCACACACACACATATCCATCTGCACATACACAGACACAAGCAGACATCTGTAAAGGCCAAATTTTACATTTTAAAATGTCTGCTTGGTTCTGTGTATGTGCGAATGGATATGTGTGTGTGTGCGCGCGCGAGTGTATACCTGTCCTTTTTTCCCCTTAAGGTAAGTCTTTCCACTCCCGGGATTGGAATGACTCTGGGGTGCACCGGAAATTACCATTACATCTTTTGATTTTGTTCCATTCAGAGCAATATGTTGAGGACTGTCACAAAGTCGAGGAACATGGCATCAACCTGAACGCCATTGTCTACAACACCATGGATCTCATGGAGGAACAGAGCGAGCTAGTTTCCTGGTATCTCCCTCCCTCCCTCCCTCCCTCCCTCCCTCCCTCCCTCCCTCCCTCCCTCCCTCCCTCCCTCCCTCAGTACAGATCACAACACCTTACGCTTTCTTAATGTTTCCGCCACCCTGGTATGATGTATGTAACTTCCCACTTGCTATTCCTAGATTGTGTACTGTATGAAAGAGTATAATGCAGGTGATCACATAATTTTTGTAATAAATTTCAGTGATTCCTGGATCATTATTTTTGGTGTTGCTAGAGGGGTTGGGTTGGGTTGGGTTGTTTGGGGAAGGAGACCAGACAGAGAGGCCATCGATCTCATCGGATTTTAGTGTTGCTAGAATTTTCTTCAGTTTTAAACCTTTCATTTACTCCAAACCAGTGTTTTAGTCTTAATTCCTTGGACCTGGTGCTTCCCTCACAGCCATAAACCACCTTTCTCCAACACAGCCCCTTGCTCTGCACCTCCTGTAGGTATACAGGTGTGTGTGTGTGTGTTTTTTTTGTTGTATTGTTACTTGTATTCAAAAATTTATTTAAATTTAACAAAATTATTTATTTTCTCCTAGAACTTTCCATTACCATTTTTAAAACTTTCTGTATTTTAGGTGATGTGATTGCAATTGAGAGGCCATATGCTTCAGTGCTGTTAGATGATGCATACTACACCCACTGCTACAACTGTTTGTTGCGCTGTAATGCACTGATCCCTTGTGAAACTTGTTCCATGGTAACATTCATGATAAAGTAACTTTATGTTTTCATTATGTTTAATTTTTAAATCATATCACTGATTTCATTAACACTCTTTTCCAGGTGATGTTCTGCAGTGACAAATGTCGAAATGAAGCACTAGAGAAAAGTCATTCTGTTGACTGTTCAATTTTGGCACCACTTACCAGATATGGAATCGATAAAATGGGAATGTTGGCAGTAAGGATTATATTGACTGCAGCAGCTTATGGAAAAAAATTAAACGAGCTGCTCAGTGAAATACGATCTTTTGAAATGGAGACATCTGCAGATAAACGAACAAAAGGTTTCAGCAAAGATGGAAAATATCATTCTGATGAATATACAACAATTTATCATCTGGTTGGCAATACAGACAAACGTACTGTAGGTGATTTGTTTAAGCGTGCTGTTAATGCTGCGTGTATATTGCATTGTTTTGAAGAGTACTCAGATTTCTTCAATCCAGAAAATGCTTCAAGTAATAAACAGTTGCCTGATTCAGGAAAGAACAAGGGAAGTGAAGGTCATCAGAGCCCTCAAGATTTTCAGAAGGAAGCCAAACTTATTGTTGGTGGTCTTTTACTGAGACATTTACAAAATTTACCATGCAATGCTCATGAAGTTTCAGAATTTATACACATTTCTGCAGTAGCCCAAAACAAAGAAAAGTTTGATTTAGACATGATAGAAATAGGAGCCGCAGCATATTCTTTTTTAAGTTTGATAAACCACTCATGTGATCCAAATGTTGTTAGGAATAGTCACTGTGGAAGCACAGCTGTTCTGAGAGTCATAAAACCAATCAAGAAAGGTGAACAGGTATCAAAATTAAAATTACTTTTTTTTCATTTTGGATGTCTATGCTTGTGTGTTAACATGTTGGCAATTACATTTACAAACATGTCTACCTTTGTTCCATTTTAAGTTTTATTTTATTCATCTATTTGTGAGATGGGTAGATCACATAAATAATGAGGAGGTATTGAATAGAATTGGGGAGAAGAGGAGTTTGTAGCAAGGAGTTTGTGGCACAACTTGACTAGAAGAAGGAATCGGTTAGTAGGACATGTTCTGAGGCATCAGGGGATTACAAATTTAGCATTGGAGGGTAAAAATCATAGAGGGAGACCAAGAGATGTATACACAAAGCAGATTCAGAAGGATGTAGGTTGCAGTGAGTACTGGGAGATGAAGAAGCTTGCACAGGATAGAGTAGCATGGAGAGCTGCATCAAACCTGTCTCAGGACTGAAGACCACAACAACAACAACATTTATGAGAGGTGGTAGTTTGCATGCCTTAGTGTTGTGGATAAAGATAAATCACTGAGTGCCCCCCCACCCCCCCCCCACCCCACACACACACAGGGGGGGAGGGAGTGGGGGAGAGGAGGAGGAGGAGGAGGAGGAGGAGAACTAAATATTGAAAGAGAATGACCTGACTGTAATAAAATTATCATAATTATAAATTATGCATTTGATGTGTAGTAATGTGAAAAACTAGTTTTAGTTTGCCATTTTCTCATTAATGGACTGCATGGGGTAACAATAGACCCTGTCCACCTGTAGTTGAAACCAGAATTATTACAAGAGGACTGATACAATAACTTTCTGGCTCACTGACTTAATAGCTTCTTCATCAAGAGCAAAAGAGGAACACAAAAATACAATATGAATAAGAGTAAATCTGCCTAGTTGGAATTAGTAGCAGTTGTATCTAAATTATTCTCATTGATGGTGATAGTGCCACATTTTTATTTCTTGTCCTTTTCTTACATTTCTAATTTCCCCTCAGCATATGAGCCACCAGCTTGACAGCTTGTATCATAGGTTTTCACATTCTTATTGCTCTGGCCTAGGTTCCTGTTATTTGACTAATTATTAAGCATAAGGGCCAATGGCCTTGCTACAATGGTAACACTGGTTTCCTTCAGATTACCAAAGTTAAGTACTATCAGGCTTGCCTAGCACTTGGATAGGCAACCATCTGGGTCTGCCGAGTGCTGATGACAAGCAAGGTGCATCCAGCCCTTGTGAGGCCAACTAAGGAGCTACATGACTGAGAATTAGTCACAAAAGCTGACAACAGCCAGGAGATAGTGTGCTGACCACGTGCCCCTCCTTATCTGTATCCTGTTACACCTGACACAGTGTTCTGTCAGTACCACTGGTCCTGACAAGGCGTGTTTGGATGGAAATTAGTTTTTAGTTTTAGTAAGCATAAGGAACTTATTTTTTTATTACGTTTCATTTCTGTCTTTTTCATTATTTGTGCTGCACTTGTTTTCCTTGGTCAGGTGCACTCTTTCTTGCTATTTTATCTCTTCTCCACTCTTTTTTACTTATTTCTTGCTCTTAATTAATAAAACTGGAGCATTCAAAAAATTAAAGCCATCATTTCCATGATTCAAAAGAAAGAACAGATGTCAGTTGTTTATTACAGACAAACCATTAAAAATAAAAAAAACTGCACATGTCACTGGATAGAGGAAGGTTCAAAGTTTTGACACAGCTGCACTGTTGTTTGTTTGTAGCAACATGGTGACTACACCACAAGAGAAATCTTTTTGTGTGTTGGACAGCAAGATCTTGTTAATTGATTTTGGCTTCTCTAGTCACCAGGCGTCACACCTCGTAGTTTTTTTTTTTTTTTTTGTGGGGTTATGTCTTTGTTCCATCTATGGCAGCTACTCATCAAGAGCTAAGAAATCGAATTATCGAAGCTGTCACTACCATTTCAATATCTCTTGAGCATTGCATGGTGCTCATGTTGAGTTTATGGAATACTGTCTGTGCAAATGCAAATAGAATAGTTCATTCACAGGATAACATTAAAACCATATGGTCTGTCCTGAAGGAAGTGTCTGATCAGCAGTACAAGGTTGACAATGTAAAGTCACTTTATAGTAAAAATATTTCTGTTACTGATAAGTCAGATATATTTACTGCATGTAACAATCACATTCTGAGCATTGCTGGTGAATTAAATAAAAACTTAGGCTCTACAGGCAATCATATAACTCTTGGAAAATACCTTTCTGAGACTGATGTCTGAAATACTCCTCTATGACACTGACAAGTGGAAGATTGAGTCAATAATTAAATCACTAAAGACTAAGGACTCTCATGGATATGATGGAGTACATAGCAGAATACTGAAGTACTGTGGTGCATGTGTTAGCCCTGTACTCCATCATATTTGTAAAGTCTCCTCTAAGAACAGTCAGTTTCATGAATGATTAAAGTACTCAGTAGTAAAACCACTTTATAAAACGTGAGAAAGGGATAATTTAGACCTATTTCTATGCCATCAGTGTTTTCTAAAGTTACTGAAAAGGCTGTGTATGTAAGGATAATTGATCATTGTATTCCACATAATTTGCTATCAAATGTAGAGTTCAGTTTTAGAAGTCATTTAACAACTGATATTCTATATTCTCTTTTCTCAGAGAGATATTGGACGGGCTAAACAAATTAAACAAAAGATTTTGAACACTATATATCTTTTTGATTTAACTAAGGCCTCTGATTGTATTGATCACAAAAATATTTCTCCAGAAGTTAGAGCATTATGAAATACGGGAGTCACTCACAGTTGGTTCACCTGTTACTTAAACAACACACAGCAAAAGGTCATTATCCACAGTGCTGAGAATGGCTATGATGTGGGGCCTGAGTGGGGCATGGTTAAATGGAGGCGTGCCCCAGGGATCAGTGCTGGGACCACTCCTGTTCATTATTTATATAAATGATATGCCCTCCAGTATTATAGATGATTGCTGAAGACACTAGCTTGGTAGTAAAGGATGTCATGTGTAACACTGTCACTGTTTCAAATAGTGCAGTTCATGACATAAGTTCATGCCTTATAGAAAATAAACAAATGCTAAATCACAGCAACACTCAGTTTTTACATTTTCTAGCACCAAGTTCAATGAAACCTGACATTCTATTTTCACAGAATGGGCATATGATTAGTGAAACTGAACAGTTCAAATTTCTAGGTGTTCAGTTAGATAGTAAACTGTCATGGAAAGTCCACATTCAGGATCTTGTTCAAAGACTTTTTGCCGCCATTTTTACTATTCAAATGGTATATGAAGTAAGTGATAGTTCACAGAAAATGTAGTATGCTTTGCTTATTTCATTTGCTTATGATGTATGGTATTTTATTTTGGGGTAACTCTTCCCATCCTCAAAGCTTATTTTTGGCTCAGAAATGAACGGTTAGGGCAATAAGTGATGTGAGTTTGCAAACCTCTTGTCGACCCCTGTTCATTTGTCTGAGTATTCTGACAATGGCCTCTCAATGTATATATTCTTTATTGTCATTTCTTGTTAACAATGTCAACTTATTCCCAAGAATTAACAGTTTTCGCTCATTTAGTACTAGGCAGAAATCCACTCTGCATTTGGATCGCACTTTCTTGACACTTATGCAGAAAGGTGTGCAGTATACTGCTGCATCCATTTTCAATAAGCTAACACAAGAGTTCAAAAATCTTAGCAACAATCCACACACTTTCCGTTCAAAACTGAAGAGTTTCCCCATGGTCCACTCCTTCTGTTCTGTCAAGGAGATCCTTGAAAAATTAAGCTGATTCCTGTGTTATAGTGTTGATTGTGTTTAATGAACATATGGCTTGTCTTTTTTGGGTTCATAAATATTTTATCTCTTATTAGTTTTACATTGTAATTTCATGTACTGACATGTTCCATAACCATGGAGATTCACTCCTCAATTTGGTCCTATGAAACTAGACATGTAGAATAAAATAAAATAAATAAAGTAAGACCTTGAACTTTCATCTGTCCAATGACATGTGCAATGTCTTTCTAACTTTCATAGTTGCTTTGCAATAAACAATTGAAATCTGTTCTTTCTTTTTCAATGGCCCTGTGTTTCTGTCAGCCATGCCTTGTTGTACAAAATTCATTGCTGTATAAAACATTGCAAATGTAATATTTCAGCTTGCATTAGAAATCAGATGATTTTAAAACTGTTTTCCCTTATTAAATCCATTCAAGAATGAGCTTCTAACATTTCAGGTAGTATTTTTACTGCCAGTTAGGCTCTCTGCTTAAAAATGAAGTCCAATTTTTGCTCTAAGAATTATAATTCAGAAGATTTAAATAAAGTAATTCAAATTGAAAGTAAAAAATGGATTTTTATTACATGAATCACAGGCAATGAATGTCTACTCAACAACTCACAAAAAGGGTTTAATTAGGGAGAAGGTGACAGACACTAACATTAAATTCAAGATTCAAAGAAATAACTCATTTAATTTCTACCTTTCAGAATTTTTGAAATTTTTTTCCAAGCAGGGAAGCAAAATAGAAAAAGTCAGCAATTTACTTTATGGTTATAACGTAGTATCAGGTTACTTGAAGAAATACATCAACCAGTGACTGGGTGTTGTATTTCTTCAAGTAGTTTAATCCACAGCCATGGAGCTCAACCACCAGTGGTATAGATAGATTTACTTAAAATTTTACACAATGCTCTAATGAACATTCATATGGACAGTAGCCTATATGTATTAACAGGAACTGTAAAACATAACCAGTACTCCAGCAGCAACTGAGCGGCACATTCGGCATGTTGGTAGCAGCCAGTGCAGGCAAAGGCAGTGCTGTCACTGCTGGAGTACTTGTTACTCCTCATGTTTTACTGCCCCTATAAATACATGTCAGTAAAACAAATATTTCTGTAGAGTAATTTGGGACCACTATACTGAATCTGCATGTAAAATTCCACTTTAAAATTAATTTTGTTTGTAGCAGGAAACAAAACAACATTTTCTATTGATGCTGGGCATTGCATGAAAGATGTGATAAGCACTATTTGTTTGGGCTGACTCCAGCTATACATTGGAAAAACAAAATTGTAAATATCTCCCAAACATGAGTGATGACTCTTAGGAGGGACACCCTGTATATAAGTAATATATAAAGGGGAAACATTGTTATAAAAAAACTCAAAAAGTACTTGAACAATTAACTTCAGATTTGTACTTGTTACTCTAAAAGTGTTTGGACGAATATAGAAACTATATATAAAACAGTGCAAGTTGTTAGCAAAAATCTTGAAAAGTTGTTGACATTCAGATGGCTGTAGACTGTATATTTTTTAAAGAACATGTACAGCTTTTCTATTAAAAATGACTGTGAGAAAGAAAATGCTATGCTGTTGTAAAAATGTGCATTTTTGTTTCCTTTGACACAGCTAGTTTTTACTGTGATAATGAGGCATTTAAACAATTTGACAAACTGTTCCCCCCAAGTATATTCTTTCTCATAATATCAAACAATGGAAAATCCATGATGGAATGTAACAATGTTATGAGAAGGAAAGTTCTACTCACCACATAGCAGAGCTGGTGAATTGCAAAAAAAAAATGTAAATTGTATAAACAGCAATGAACTGTTTTGTTTGCTTTCTTGCAGACTGTTTTCACAGAAAACAGGAATGTTGTGGTTTGGGCTTATCGTCTTATGACTGGAAAACTACTACAGCATCTAAATTTGCAGTGACAGTAGAAAATGTTCAAGATCAGTGGGTGGGGGGGGGGGGGGGGGGGAGGGTGAGAGAAGATGGATAGAAAGAGGGAGAAGTAGGAGAAGATTATGTCTTGTATCCAGTTCCCGTATATAATAGAAACGTGCTGTCTCTTTTCTTTCTAGTCCCTCTAACCAGACTGAACCACAGTAATGTATAGCTGAATGTGACTAATAGTAAATAAAGAAATAGTAAAAAATTAAATAACATTACTGAGTATAGAAACTACTGTTGATAATGCCAGTGAGTGATAATGCAGAGTATAAATAGATAAGTGGAAAGCAGGAATAAAGAAAGGCATGGAAGATGACAAGCAAATCAAGGTGGAAAAGACTAGTGAAAATTAAGATGGGTGGCACATAACAGCCAAGAAGTACCCCCTGTTGAGTACTTCACAGTGCAGGAAGAGAGAGAGAGAGAGAGAGAGAGAGAGAGAGAGAGAGAGAGAGAATGTGTGTGTGTGTGTGTATGTGTGTGTGTGTGTGCATGTGCATGTCCTTCCTTTTTGACAAAAGCTAGTGACCTGTTACATTTTGTATGCGTCACACACATTGGTCCTGCTGTTACAGGTTCTCTTTAGTTCTGTTTGCTGCAACTTTAACTGTGTGTCATTAATTATATTCATTTGTTAATTTAATGGTCAGAAACAGTTTCTTATAATTAATGATTTTCGTTTTCAGGTCTTTGACAATTATGGTTATCATTATGCAACTCATAGCCTTGAGGAAAGACAGTTACATCTGAGTTCACAGTACTTTTTCAGGTGCATGTGTGAACCATGCACCGGTAATTGGCCTTTATATGTCAGTCTCCCGAGTGCACAGTTATTGCTTAAATGCATTCACTGTAGTGCTGTGCTAGAAGATAACTTTCCAACCAATCTGTCTGAAAGAATCTTGGTTACATGCACAATGTGCAAGGGTGTGAATGATATTGTCAAGAGGAAGAAAGTGTTAATGGAGTCATCAGATCGATTTAAGGATAATATATCAGCTGTCTTACGTGGCCACACCAAGGGTGTGGCTACCAGTTTAGTAACTCATTTGACATTGTTGCATGAAAATGTACTAAGACCTTGGAAAGAATACAATGACTGTCAAGAAGCATTGAAGCAGTGCTTCAATTTTCTTGGGAACTGTTATACCATCTGATGAATAAATAAAAAGTTGGTGCCTTTCTAATCTTTGTGTGGTCATTTCATGTACCATAAAATGAGGTGAATCTGACCAGCTCGTGTCAATCCAATCATTTACCAGTTTTTCCACTTTTGGATAACTTAGCCTACATTTCAGTTGACCATTGTCGTGACTTCTTGCCTAATCTATCAACAACAATGGCATGTTGGAGTGCATGCAACCAGCAAATTGCACTGTAAGTAGGTGTGTGATTCTTGTGCTACACTCGTGTAGTCAACACAACAGTGCAAAAACTTCTGCTGCCCCCCTGTTACTTACAAAGTGTAATTGCTAAGTTGCAATATTATTGCTTGCATATGAACATCTTAAGTGACACAGTCTCTTTTTTTTCTTTTTTTTTTTCATTACTAATACTTTTTAGTCACTATGCAGGCCTAATTAGAAAATTCCGTTTTTGTAGGGTGAATCCAATCATGTGAGTATACCAAAAGGTTCTGGGACCAACACAGAAATCTAACTACAAACCAGAATTTCTTCTAAATGTGGTGAAAGTTGTCAAATTGGGAAAATTAAGCATCCAGAAAGCATTAGAGCAATACATAGTTCCATATACCACATTAAATGATAAACTCAAGGAAAGGTACAAATACAAAATAGGCGGCCCACCAGCTTTAACCAATAGTGAGGAAAAAAGCCTGGATGAAGGAAAATTGTGTTGTGTGAAATGGGTGTTTCATTTGAGGAATAATGATGTTAGGGACATTGTACAGGCATATTTCAGTTGAGCAGGGAGGATTGAAAAAAGATTTTGTGACAATCAACCTGGGCATGAGTGGGTAAAATCTTTTCTAAAAAGAAATAAAGAACTAAAAGTTAGACTGAATGAAAATGTGAAGAGGGCAAAGGCAGCAGTTACCCGAGAAACAGTGATTGATTATTTTAAAAACCTGGAAGTGACCTTGAGTGGTGTCCCTCCCTCCAATTTTATAACCTATGACGAGACAAACTTTTATGACGATCCTGGACAAGTGAAAGTAATAGTGAAGTGAGGCACAAGACATTGTAAAAGGATAGTGAATAGTTCTAAGTCAGGTATCAGTGTGATGAGCAACAGCTGCCGATGACACGGTCCTCCCATCTTACGCAGTTTATATGGCGAAACACCTCTACAATAATTGGACTGAAAGGGGCATAACTGGTGCCGGTTATAATAGGAATCAAAGTGGTTGGTTTGACTTAACAATGTCTGAATTGTGGTTTGCTGAAATTGTCTTGCCTTATACCTGGCAATTAGAGGGACCTAAAGTGATTATAGGTGACAGTCTCTCAAGTCATCTGTCATATAACGTGATTAAACTATGTCAGAAACAGGACATTAAATTTGTGCTTCTACCACCTAATTATACTCATTTGTGGCTGCCAGTTAATGTGGCTATTTTTAGACCTTGAAAACTTACTTGGAGAAATGTGCTAGATGGTTGAAAAAGGAAGAATAGAGGAGTGGTGCCAAGATCCGAATTTCCTGGGTTGTTGAAAAACACCTTTCAAAATCTAGCTATCACATCCAAATCAAATGTAACATCTGGGTTCAGAAAAGCAGGATTTTTTTCTTTCTGTCTCGATATAGTCATTTCACAGATTCCAGAAGCAACAATAACAATGCACACAGCACAGCTTATCAGAAGTTTATTAGGCAGCAGCCTTCGAAATGCAATTGAAATGGGTTTGCTCTAACGAAACAAAAGGAAAGCCACGCCAAGGAAAGCGTGTAGCATTAACTCCAGGAAAAGGAATTATTGTCAGTGAATTCTATGAAAATGATAGTGATGGGGCTGCAAGCAGGGAGTTCCTATCCAGAACATCTAACAGTGATCTAGAACAGCACAAGTCAAATGAAAATGAAGAAATGGACAAGGAGAAAGATTAAGATTGGCATGAATTTAAGAAAATAATTTCACCATAGTAAAATTTCCTACAAAAAAAGTTTCAGGTTTTTTATTGGTAAAATTGTGTATACCTGTCCTTTTTTCCCCTTAAGGTAAGTCTTTCCGCTCCCGGGATTGGAATGACTCCTTACCCTCTCCCTTAAAACCCACATCCTTTTGTCTTTCCCTCTCCTTCCCTCTTTCCTGAAGAAGCAACCATTGGTTGTGAAAGCTTGAATTTTGTGTGTATGTTTGTGTTTGTTTGTGTATCTATCGACCTGCCAGCGCTTTTGTTCGGTAAGTCACATCAACTTTGTTTTTAGATATATTTTTCCCACGTGGAATGTTTCCCTCTATTATATTCATCATTTTATGGTTTTATGGTAACACGCTTTCAAGTAAGGCAGTAATCTGAAAAATTATTAGTTTTCAGGTGCAGAGGCATACAGTGTGTGTGTGTGTGTGTGTGTGTGTGTGTGTGTGAGAGAGAGAGAGAGAGAGAGAGAGAGAGAGATAAAATGTCTTGTGGTATTGACGGAATTCCAGACAAAGTAATCAAACATAGTTCCACCAGTATAGATGCTCACCTAATTGACATTATTAATACTTCTTTCAGGACAGGGGTGTTCCCATCAAAACTAAAACTATCCATAACAAAGCCACTATCACCCAAAGGATAGTACAGCTGACATAAATAATTATAGACCAGTGTCATTATTGTCAGGTTTCTCTAAAGTAATTGAAAGAATAGTGTATGAAAGGCTAGCTGACTTCCTGAATAAAAATAAAATACTGACTAATGCTCAAAATGGGTTTAGAAAGAACAGATCCACAGGAATAGCAGTCTTCCAATTCATGAAAATGTAGGTGGCCTGTAGATTGCTAACGTCCATAGATGTTGTGTGACTGACCGTAAAGTCTCGAAGAGGAGGCTTCCCGTGCGGATGGAAGTGTCCCCGATGATAACAGGTTGAGATGACAGGAAGCAAGACCCCTGAAGCAGTGAGATGATCCAGCTCCTGTTTGACCTGATCATGAAGGGCCTCAGGAATGGGCCAAGCCCGAAAAAACTTAGGCCGAACAGTGGGTTTGGGCATGATGTGAGCTTCAAAGTCGTTTGCACGGCCTAATCCAGGAGAAAAAAGGGACGAAAATGTTGTCGACATGGAATCCAATGGAGCATAAGGAGCAGCATCAGAGACAATATTGACAGAGTCATCTATGGAGAACCCAAATATGCAAAAGGCATCGAAACCAAAAAGATTCTCCACGTTACTATGGTCGACCACAAATACGGAAACAGTGTGAACTACAGATTTATAAGATACCTCAGCATCAAATTGTCCCAAGAGAGAAATCTTCTGTTTATTGTAAGTCCGTAATTGCCTAGTGACAGGTGACAGGGTTGGAGAACCCAACTGAAGATACATCTGAGAATTGATGATAGTGGCAGCAGAACCAGTATCTACCTGCATGCGAACATCTCGACCAAGTATTTGGACAGTGAGGAATAACTTCCGTGAAAGGAAAGAAGTACAATTGACAGACAACACAGAATCAGCATCATGTTCATGAACATCATGTATGTGGTCGGATTTGCAAACGGATGATGCAAGACCCTTTTTTTTTTGCATTTGTGACACACAGCCCAACGTTGTGGACAATCTTCTTGTGAATGTTTCGTAAAACACTGTGGACATGAAGGAAGTTGAAACTTCCTGGCAGATTAAAACTGTGCGCCCAACCGAGACTCAAACTCGGGACCTTTGCCTTTTGCAGGCAAGTGCTTTACCAACAGAGCTACCGAAGCACGACTCACGCCCGGTACTCACAGCGTCACTTCTACCAGTACCCGTCTCCTACCTTCCAAACTTTACAGAAGCTCTCCTGCGAACATTGCAGAACTAGCACTCCTGAAAGAAATGATACTGCGGAGACATGGCTTAGCCACAGCCTTGGGGATGTTCCCAGAATGAGATTTTCATTCTGCAACAGAGTGTGCGCTGATATGAATCTTCCTGGCATTCTGGAAACATCCCCAAGGCTGTGGCTAAGCCATGTATCCACAGTATCCTTCCTTTCAGGAGTGTTAGTTCTGAAAGGTTCGCAGGAGAGCTTCTGTAAAGTTTGGAAGGTAGGAGTTGGATACTGGTAGAAGTGAAGCTGTGAGTACCGGGCGTGAGTTATGCTTCGGTAGCTCAGTTGGTAGAGCACTTGCCCGCAAAAGGCAAAGGTCTCGAGTTCGAGTCTCGGTCGGGCACACAGTTTTAATCTGCCAGGAAGTTTCATATCAGCGCACACTCCGCTGCAGAGTGAAAATCTCATTCATGAAAGAAGTTGCTGTGGGTTTTGCTGCAGTTTCTTAGAGGTTTGTATACGGTTAGGCCAAGGCTGCGGTTGGGACCATACTGCGGTCACGTCAGCCAGCGGGGACGCGCCACATGCTTCATCAACATCGCACAGAAGTTGCATTTCCCTGATGTCGCCCCATGCCTCTATTTGCACTCCAGCGGCCCGAGAAATTTCAAAAGACTGAGCGATGGATAGGACTTCATCTAGAGTTGGATTTGCCAACTGAAGGGCACGTTGCCTAACTTCTTTGTCAGGCGCTGATTGGATAATAGCATCCCGTACCATGGAATCGGCGTAGGACTCTTCATGAACTTCAGTAACAAATTGGCACTTTCTACTGAGGCCGTGAAGTTCAGCAGCCCAAGCGCGATAGGATTGATTTGGTTGTTTTTGACAACTATAAAAGGCAACACGAGAGGCTACCACATGTGTTTGCTTTTGAAAATAGACAGAAGTGAGCACATTTCAGCAAAGGACAAAGACGCAGGATCTTTCAAAGTAGCCAATTGTGACAAGAACCGATACATTTGGGGTGAAATCCATGAATGGAACAGAGACTTACATGTTTGTTCGTCCGTGACATGAAATGCCAAGAAGTGCTGTCGAAGACATTTTTCGTAATCAGACCAGTCTTCTGCCATCTCATCATGAGGAGGAAAATTAGGTAGAGACAATGACGAGAGACGCCCCGCGTTTGATGCCGTGATGAAATCACGAATCGCATTTGTGAGAAGCATTTGCTGTTCTATGAGACCTTGCAATAGTTGCTCTAAAGTAACCATGGAAACGTGGGTCAATGATGGAAAAGAAAAATCACTACCTCGTTGCCAATTGTAATAACTTCAAGTTGAACAAATATATTTCAAGGAAGACACAATACATGAAAGTCACAGATCAAATAAACAGAGTAAGATGCGTGTACACTTTAACAGTCAAATCGTAACTGAGTCCAAGTCTAGCGGCCGCTGGCTGGCTGGCCCCTTAGGTGGCGCTGCTGCTGCATGGCTGGCAGACAGCGTCGCATGTAGAGGACGCGCATAACTGTGTGGCGGCACTTTGAAAGATCGGCGAGTCACAGCAAAAACGGTATTGATGAATTTAAGTAATATTAAAAGTAAAGCTAGAAGAAGAGTAAAAGCTGAGTTAAGGAACTATGTTATTGCACAAGCTCCATACACAGAATTCCTTGGTATATGGGTGGATGAGTACTTGAGATGAGAAAAGCATCTAGAAGTCTTGAGTAAAAAATTAAGTAAATGCTGCTATGTGCTAAGATTGCTTCAGGAATGGTGCAATACTGTTTGCCTATTATGCTTACATGAACAGTTTGCTTAGATATGGTGTGATCTTCTGGGGAAATACAAGTATGGCAAAACAAGCTTTGAAACTTCAAAAAAGGGCTATTAGAATAATGAAAGGGGTTTGCTGCAGAGTGTCATGCAAGGAAATATTTAAAGAATTTAAAATAATAACTCTTCCTAGCTTATACATCTGTGAATGTGTATGCTTTCTGAAAACTCACCAGAAATTTTCAACATTAAATAATCAGATTCATAACCATGAAACAAGGAATGTATGATTTTCACAGAGACACCAACAAAGGAGCACTCTACCAAAAAAGTGTAAACTACCAGCCCAAAATACTTTTTAGTGCGTTGCCTTCTACAATAAAGAAAATTAAAGAATTTCATAAATTCAAGGTAGCTCTACTAACACACAGTTTTTATAGCATTGAAGAATATCTGAATATGGAAAAGTAATATTATTTATATATACTGATATAAAATATTTGTATTTATTATGCAAGTTTTTGAAACAAATTAAAGATAAGAAACTATATTGTAATTGACTACATCCATACAACGTGTACTGTTAACGGATGAATAAAGCTCTGCTACTCGTATAGCTAACAGCTGATTGTATCAGGTTTGATTATCATATTTAATACCTGTAGGATACTATAGAAAGCAATCCACTTTGTTTTGAAAATGACATTTTCCTTTCTGCAAGACTGCTTCCAATCTATGATCTTATAATTTGAAAAAATTATTATTTTTCATCATTTGAACTCTTTTTCTTTGTAATAAACCTATAACAGCAATTGACAGTTTGTTCTAGACCGAAACTTGAACCCGGATCCTGTTTATCATGAGCAGTCACCTCAAACATCAGACTGTCTGAGGGCGTCTCTAGGCCTCAACTCAAACTTCTGTAGTCACTGATGTTTCCATCTATGACTTCCAAACATTACTGTCAGAGTCTGTCCATGGGCTTTGTGGTAACAGCACCCCTGTAGAATAGAGGCAGTGGAGGACAGTGCTTTACCTTACCACAAGAGAAATATACAGGGTGTTTCAAAAATGGCCGGTATATTTGAAATGACAATACAAAGTAAACGAGCAGCGATAGAAATACACCGTTTGTTGCAATATACTTGGGACAACAGTACATTTTCAGGCAGACAAACTTTCGAAATTACAGTAGTTACAATTGTCAACAACAGATGGCGCTGCGGTCTGGGAAACTCTATAGTACGATATTTTCCACATATCCGCCATGTGTAGCAATAATATGGCGTAGTCTCTGAATGAAATTATCCGAAACCTTTGACAACGTGTCTGGCAGAATGGCTTCACATGCAGATGAGATGTACTACTTCAGCTGTTCAATTGTTTCTGGATTCTGGCGGTAAACCTGGTCTTTCAAGTGTCCCCACAGAAAGAAGTCACAGGGGTTCATGTCTGGCGAATAGGGAGGCCAATCCACGCCGCCTCCTGTATGTTTCGGATAGCCCAAAGCAATCACACGATCATCGAAATATATTCATTCAGGAAATTAAAGACGTCGGCCGTGCGATGTGGCCGGGCACCATCTTGCATAAACCACGAGGTGTTCGCAGTGTTGTCTAAGGCAGTTTGTACCACCACAAATTCACGAAGAATGTCCAGATAGCGTGATGCAGTAATCGTTTCGGATCTGAAAAATGGGCCAATGATTCCTTTGGAAGAAATGGCGGCCCAGACCAGTACTTTTTGAGGACGCAGGGACGATGGGACTGCAACATGGGGCTTTTCGGTTTCCCATATGCGTCAGTTCTGTTTATTGACGAAGCCGACCAGGTAAAAATAAGCTTCGTCAGTAAACCAAATGCTGCCCACATGCATATCGCCGTCATCAATCCTGTGTACTGTGTTCTAGGTGGTGGAATTCCAACACCAGAAAAATCCTCTGTTCTAAGGAATAAACCATGTTGTCCACAGCACACTTGCACGTTGTGAACAGCACACGCTTACAGCAGAAAGACGACATACAGAATGGCGCACCCACAGACTGCATTGTCTTCTATATCTTTCACATCACTTGCAGCGCCATCTGTTGTTGAAAATTGTAACTACTGTAATTTCAAAAGTTTGCCCGCCTGAAAATGTTCTGTTGTCCCAAGCATATTGCAACAAACGGTGTATTTCTATCGCTGCTCGTTTAGTTTTTATTGCCGTTTCAAATATACCGGTCATTTTTGAAACACCCTGTATGTATGAAATTAATTACATACACTGAAATGAAATGAATGGCTTGATGAGACTGAAACCAGTTAAGATGCAAAGACACAAAAGATAACAATGCAAACAATTCAAATATACTGTTAGTAAATCAATAGTGACTCTGATTTCAGTCCATGTAATTACTTTACATGCATGTTCTGGGTTAATAGGTTCCTTTTGCATATGAAATGATGATGAATATAGTCTACATCAACAAAACTAATCAATTTTTGAAAATATAATGTAACTGAATAGATAAGAAATGTGGCAGCAGGAGGAAACACACATGTAAAGGTTGAGAAAATTTGCAAGCTTTTGGAGCCAGTTGCTCCTTCTTTTGCAAGAAAGATTGAAGGAGAAGGAAGAGTGTCAGAATTTTGGGTCATGGGAGACTTACTAGATGGGATGAGAAGGAAAGGCTGATTGTTTGCGACTGCACCGGATAAGATTTGAAAACTCTAAAGCTTATAAGTGGAAGATGGGTGATAAGCAAGACAGATTGGTTGGTTGGTTGGTTGGTTGGTTGGTTGGTTGGTTGGTTGGTTTGGGGAAGAAGACCAGACAGCGAGGTCATCTGTCTCATCGGATTAGGGAAGAACAGGGAAGGAAGTTGACCGTGCCTTTTGAAAGGAACCAACCCGGCATTTGCCTGGAGCGATTTAGGGAAATCACGGAAAACCTAAATCAGGATGGCCAGACGCAGGATTGAACCATCGTCCTCCCGAATGCGAGTCCAGTGTCTAACCACTGCGCCACCTCGCTCGGTAGCAAGACAGAGTTTACTGACAAAACATCATACAAGAGTTAATGAGAGTGGAAAGCTAAACGCATTGTATGGGAGGGGGGACCGGAAAGAATAGAGAAAAGATATTGAAAACTAAAGAAGAATGGAGAAAGGAACAGTTACTGAGAATAAATGCTAAGACTGAAGAAATTAATGAATATTAAGGCCAGGTGGGTGGTGAGAACCAAGAATATGTAATGCCCATTTGCACCTGCAGAGTTCTGAGGAGGTAGTCTCCAGGGTAAGAATCCAGCCCTGGCCATAGTGGCCAGAGTTAGCAGCCATGTGAGTGAAGTGTGCTTGCTTGTGTGAATATGTACACCATTTTTCTCTGAAGATGGCTTTGGCTGAAAGCCTATATGTAACAGTCATTTCATCATGCCTATCTGCAACTCAAAGTGTCACCTTCACAATGCACAGCATTCTATCCTTTTCATAATATTGTTAATCTTTCAACATGGACTGTTCATTGTATGTTTTATCCAGTTGGTAAAAATTTCATGTCAGACACAACTGAAATGATCTTCTTACTTATTTTTCATAAACACTGGGTTTATTCACCACATAACAACAAATCTTGATTGATGTCATAAAATGAAATTGATTTGAGGGGTCGCCCAGAGGAGACGAATACATTTTAAAAGGCATACATACAATGAATATTGATTTATGCATTTTATTGTAAGAGGAAGAGATGTGCCGGAGACATGGTATTATTATTGTGTGGCTTATTATTGTGATGGATGATCATCAACCAGCTAGATATTATATCTGCTGGTATTATAAACCTGTGCCAAATGGAGATAGGCTTCAGCACTTGCTAGGTCTCAACAACGTGTATGTGACAAGTAAAAACAGGCAGACAGTTTGTAGTTTCCATCAAACAAAAATATTAATGTAGTAAATTTGTTAGATTAATTGCAAGGCATGTTCAGAAAGTAAGTGTACTAGATTTTTATATTTCTTTTATAAAAATGCATTTGAATTCAATTACAGGGTATTGTTGATACACTTGTTCACTATATTTCTACATAATTGCCATCTTATTTAGTGCAAGTGGTGAGCCATGGCACAAGCTCCAATAAACACGAGTTTAAATAGTAAAAATTATGAGTAGTTTGATTTTAACTTTATTAATACTATGTTTTATAGCTAAAAAGTTTTGTACTGAATAGAAGATATAGTCTAACAACTGTTTAAAGTTTTTTTTATCTAGCTGGTGTTTTATATGAGTAGCATTTTCTGTTTCAAAAACAATAAGTAGGTAGGCTACAAAGTAATTTAACTATTGCATGTAAAACACTATTCTGATACAAAATTGCTGCTCTGGGCTGCATCATGTTTATATTGCAGTAGCTTCTCATTTGCGGCTATGGTCACATTTATTTTGTCACAGTTCTTCAGTCCTGTTTAAAAGATTGCATTGCGAACAGGATGGACTCATAAATCTGTAGGCTTATTAGAATTATTGATTTTAAATGACTGAAGTGTTGTTAACAATATTCTGATCCTCCAAGATATAAATAGGACTGATAGCCTATTCTGTATATTCACTTCTTCTTTTGCTGGGGTCTGAGTTTTCCCATAAGGTAAATAATGGTGAAGTATACATAATGTGTCTGAATCATTGTTGATCTGCTTCTACTCTGGTTTAGTGCATTTAGTGACAATCTTTTGAAAACTTTGTTTTAAGAGGTTTCACATATTGTGTCATTTTGCATAAGTTTGTAGCCATATTCCTAGAGCTCCAGGTTCATTGACTGACCTCTGTAACTCATTGTCAAGACACAGTAATTGCACTAATATCTTGCAGAAATATGGAGGAGTGGAAATTCATAAACAGTTTTCTTGCTTTATTCTGATACCATCTTGCTGGAAGCAGCTAGTAATCAGAGACACTGAGGAATCTACTTAGTCTACCTGCAGCTGTAATAGAAGTTGTAGTATCATATTCAAATAAAATTTGTTTCTTTTTTATTGCTGCAAGATAATTAATACATCATCAATGTAAAGAAGAAACACAGAGGCTCTATGATAAAGGCAATTGGTGTGTCGCATTTAATTTATAATCACTGTAAACAAACTACTAAAGACACAAAAATTACTGCATAGTAGGTTGAAAACAAAGTGTAAGGCTATATATATAAATGAAAGATGTTTGGCCGTCAAGAGAGCGAAAGACCTCTAACAAAGTACAAAGAAATTCTAGTCATACATAAAAGCTATTAGTTATACAAAAGTCTGTGTCTTGATGCTTATGGACAAAACAGGCACTGAAACTGAGATTGGTAAAGCAAACGCAGAAATGCTGAACCACATTTTCAAATGTTCCTTTACAAAGAAAAATCCTGGAGTATTGCCCCAACTTAATTTTCACAATACTGCAAAGCCAAAACTGAACACCAGAGCTGGATGGAATCCATATCAGATTATACACCAAATTGTGGTTGAGTTACACCTCTTTCAAAATAATCCACTGTATCCTCTGAACAAAACACACTGTCTATTAGAATGAAGAAGTCACAGATTACACCTGTGTTCAAGAAGAGTAGCAGAAAGTGAGCCACAAAACTACCATCCAATAATCCTTGACATCCATTTGTTGTGAAATCTTAGAACATATTATGAACTCAAACATAATGAGGTATCTCAGACAGATTTATCTCTTCCATGTAAACCATAATGGATCCCGAAAATATCAATAATGCAAAACCATACTTTTACTTTTCTCACATGATATTCTGAACACCATGAATGAAGACAGTCGGGTAGATGTGCTATATCTTGTTTTCCGAAAACCATTTGACTTTGTATCATACCTGTGCTTATTATTGAAAGTACTATTGTACACAGTATCAAGCAAATTTTGTGATTAGACTGAGGATTTCTTGTAGGTAGGATGCAGCTTGTTATCTTGGGTGGAGAATCGTTGACAGATATTAGAAGTAACTTTAGGTGTCCTAGAGGGAAATGCATTGTGGCACTTGGTTGTATATTAATGAATGTGCAGACAGTATTAATAGTAACCTCAGCCTTTTTTCACAGATGACACACTTACATGTTATGAAGCACTGTCTAAAAGGCTGCACAATTATTCAGTTGGATCTGATATGATTTAGAAGTGGTGCCAAGATTGGCAACTCATTTTAAAAGTTCAGAAATATCAAATTGTAGATCCCCCCCCAAAGAAAAATAATAATAATAAAATGAAATGAAATAAAATCATCCCATGACTGCAATACCAATGAGTCATAAATTGAGTCTGTCAACTCATACAAGTAACAATTTGTAGGGGTATGAAACAAAATGATCACATAGCTGTAGTGTTTGGTTTATCAGTAGACAGTAGGGCAATGCAATCAGTCTACAAAAGCGATTCCTTACAAAACACTTGCAGAATTCATCTACATACATCCTAGTATATTACTCAAATGTTTGAGACTAATAGACGATATTGAATGTATACAGAGAAGGCTAGCATAAATAATTTTAAGTTTGTCTATGGACAGGCAGTCTTGTGAAGTACTTCTGAATATGTTTTCTGAAAACTGTCTTGACTAACTATATTCACAGCCCACATGCAGTGGATATATTTTAGACATCGTAGCTTCAAATAGGCCTGGCCTTTTGGGTGGTCTCAGTATAGAAACAGAGAATAGTGATCATGATGTCATTATAGTCACAAGGTTACTAAAGTTAATAAAGCCATCATGAAGGGTAGGAAAGAATTTTTGCTAGAAAGAGCAGAGAATTATTTGTTAGCATCCCATTTAGACAATAATGCACATCATTTAGTTACAGTATAATGGACATAAAGGAACCCTTGGCAAAATTTAAACACATTGTAAATCATGCTCTAGAGAAGTATGTTTTGAGTGAGTTGATTAAGGACAGAGAAGATTCACTGTGGTTTAATAACAAACCAGAGACTGTTGCACTCTTGGTTAAAAAAAGAATGTACAAACGGTGACAGGCAGGATTAAAAGAAGACATTGAAGCAATTCAGAGATTTGTTACCCTTAGGTACAATTAACATACAAATGCTACAGAAATACTTTGCGAACTCAAATGGGAAACCCTGGATGGAAGATGACATTCTTTTTGTGGAATGCTATTGAGAAAATTTAGAGAACAGCCATTTGAAACTGAGAGCAGAATGATTCTATCGCTGCCAACATACATTTCATCTAAGGACAAAGAGAAAAAGAAATTAGGGCCCATACAGAGATAGACACGCGTATGCTTTCCCCTCGCCCTGTTTGTAGTTAGGATAGGAATTAAAGTGACTAGTAGTGGTACAAGGTACTCTCTAAAATGCATCGTGTTGTGGCTTATAGAGTATGTATGTTATGAAGATGTGGACTCGTGGGAGAACTGAACATGTATGCCAGGGAAATCTACTTACAAGGTTTCAAGGACAGCATTAAATAATGGAGAACAAGATTAGACTAATTACTGCACTCACAGAGACATTTAAACAATCATTCTTCCAGAGCACCATACATAATTGGAGCAAGAAGCAGCCCTAATTACCGGTACAGTAGAAAGTACTCTCTGCTGTGGACTTCATAGTAGTTTGCAGATTATGTCTGCAATTGTAGATGAAATAGTTATGTTCTTCTTGTAACGAAATTTTCTTTGGTGTCACCTTGCCATAAAATTACCGCATATTAGCAGTTTTATTTTTCCATGGAACATTCTGCCTTGTTTACATGGAGTTTGAAAACAACATAGGTACAGGAGTATATCAATAAAATCAATGCTTATCTTAATATAAGCATCAGAAAAACACTGATACACCTACAGATTTTTTAAAGGAAGTTACTTGGAGTATTCAGATGTATATCCATAGAGAACGTGCTTATTTGTCTTAAAACTACTTATAAACATGAATACTTACAGATGTAGCAATCATAGATTAAAGCCATTTATACTGTTTTAAAAAATTCCAAATTTGCACATTTACATGTGAACACATTACAGTATTTTAATTTTTAGCTTCAACATATTCTTCAACACTGTATGGAAAAATTTTAAGTAAGTGACTGTCTAATTTACTTTTGAAAACAAACTTTTTTTTCTGTCATCCTTATATTGTTTGGCAAACTGTTGTATAATAATTACCTACTTTTATAGGCCCTTCAGTAGTTAATTTAAGCTGTTTTCATTCAGTGTGATAATCATTTTAATTCATTGTGTCATAATACTGGATATCTCAGTTTAATGATGCAGCATAGTTAATTTTGATATAAATAATTGTTTTGTATCCGAATAGTGATGATACGGTTAATGCTTTCAGTTCTCTGAATTTATTTCTGCAGGAATCTCTTTGAGATAATTTCTTATTTAGCTTTAGCACTCTTTGTATGTGCATATTTATGGCATACCCTCAGCCCAGAATACCACATGATACCTGTGAATGGACTATCCCTAGTTCACTGTTAGCAGTTTTTGCTTGTTTATTGTCCTTGACATGTTTCTGGTCAGAAATATAGTTGAACACGCTTTATGACAGATATAATTTTTGTCATTCTCCCAAGTCGAGTACCTATCCATCATCACACATAAGAATTTGTAACTTTCTATCTCTTTTAGATCCAGATCCCCGAGCCTGACAGAAATATTTTTCAAGTTAATTATTTAGCTTCATGTTCTAGGGTGCATTTTGCATGATAAATCACAGTGATGTAGGATGAGTCATTTCACATTCACATGGTGAATTAAATTGTAAATATGGTTACATGCTGAGCATTTCTAGGCTTTTTCTTTCTTTTTTTAAATATATATACAGATGTGAGTTAGTAATTCCTTCTGAACACCTTTTATGCATTTCTGTAATTGAGTTCCTCTAAGTAACAGAAGAAGTTGGCAAGAGAAGCTTTTTCTGTTTGTTTACACATTTTACTTTTCCCTCTTTCAGACATTTTATATCACTGTGTAAATAATCAATTTTTTTTTTTTTTCGCAGCACTGTGCACCCTTTTTGTGCTAAAGATTATGTTAATGTGGAATAATGAATGTCAATTTCCCTTATCATGTTGGAATTATGTACATCATTGTTTCTTTTGAACTGTGGTGAATTATTTACAACAAACTCCATGTGCAAATAATCATACTGTGAATCAGTAGTCAGGATTCCCAACTCTTTCAAGAGATATCTGTCAGATGATCATGGGTGAGCACTGCACATTATTCTTACAGAACATTTTTGATCAATGAACACTTTCTTTCTTAAAGATGAATTACTGCAGGATATTATTCCACATGGAATTATTATATGAAAATGTGCAAAATATGTCAACTGTTGTCTCTCCCCAAGATTTGTAATGTTCAAAATGTAAATGTGACTGAACTGAGTTGTTTTAGGAGCTCCAAAATGTGCTGTTTGCAGTTTAAATTTCTGTCAGTATGGACACCCAAGAATTTTGAAGTTTATACCTTGTTTGTTGTTTTCTCTCAAGTGTTACACTTATCATTGGTGTAATACCCCTAGATGTGCAGAACTGAATGAGTTGTCTCTTTTTAAAATTGAGGATGGAACCAATCACAGAAAGCCAGTTGATGCTTCTTTTAAGAACACTGTTTACCATTTTCTCTGTTTCTGTATGTGTGGTTTCATTGGTTACAATATTAGTGACATCTGAAAACAAACTATGGTAACAGTTCTTGTTATATATTAGATGATAGATCATTTACATATATGAAGAACAATAGTGGACCTAAGATTGAGCCTTGGGGAACCACAGACATTTCTGCCCAATCAGAATTATATCCATGGGCTATATTTGCTGAATTACTAAACACAATTGTCTGAATTCTTTTGGTTAGATATGACATCAAATGGTTGGCTGTATCATCAATCACATAAAATGTAAGTTAATTTAGGAAAAATACTATGATTCACACAAATGCCATTGATATGTTATAGAAATACCAAGTGGCACTATTTTATCACTTATTTATTTTAAAATTTGGTGCGTGAACATGTAAATGGCATTCTCAGTGGAGCGACTCTTCTGAAATCCAAACTGTGATTTGCTGAGGATATTATTATTGCTATGAACCATGGACCTTGCTGTTGGTGGGGAGGCTTGCGTGCCTCACTGATACAGATAGCCGTACCCTAGGTGCAACCACAATGGAGGGGTATCTGTTAAGAGGCCAGACAAACGTGTGGTTCCTGAAGAGGTGCAGCAGCCTTTTCAGTAGTTGGAGAGGCAACAGTAGGGATGACTGACTGATCTGGCCTTGTAACACTAACCAAAACGGCCATGCTGTGCTGGTACTGTGAATGATTGAAAGCAAGGGGAAACTACAGCCATAATTTTTCCTCAGAGACATGCAGCTTTACTGTATGGTTAAATGATGATGGTGTCCTCTTGGGTAAAATATTCCGGAGGTAAAATAGTCCCCCATTCGGATCTCCGGGCGGGGACTACTCAAGAGGACGTCATTATCAGGAGAAAGAAAACTGGCCTGGATCGGAGCGTGGAATGTCAGATCCCTTAATCGGGCAGGTAGGTTAAAAAATTTAAAAAGGGAAACGGATAGGTTAAAGTTAGATATAGTGGGAATTAGCAAAGTTCGGTGGTGAGAGGAACAAGACTTTTGGTCAGGTGAATACAGGGTTATAAATACAAGATCAAATAGGGATAATGCAGGAGTTGCTTTAATAATGAATAAAAAAATAGGAGTGCAGGTAAGCTACTACAAACAGCATAGTGAACACCTTATTGTGGCCAAGATAGACATGAAGCCCACACCTACTACAGTAGTACAAGTTTATATGCCACTTATCTCTGCAGATGACGAAGAAATTGAAGAAATGTATGATGAAATAAAAGAAATTATTCAGATAGTGAAGGGAGACGAAAATTTAATAGTCATGGATGACTGGAATTCGGTAGTAGGAAAAGGGAGAGAAGGAAACATAGTAGGTGAATGTGGACTGGGGCAAAGAAATGAAAGAGGAAGCCACCTGGTAGAATTTTGCACAGAGCACAACTTAATCATAGGTAACACTTGGTTTAAGAATCATAAAAGAAGGCTGTATACATGGAAAAAGCCTGGAGATACTGACAGGTTTCAGATAGATTATATAATGGTAAGACAGAGATTTAGGAACCAGGTTTTAAATTGTAAGACATTTCCAGGGGCAGATGTGGACACTGACCACAATCTATTAGTTATAAGATGTAGATTAAAACTGAAGAAACTGCAAAAGGTGGGAATTTAAGGAGATGGGACCTGGATAAACTGAAAGAACCAGAGGTTGTACAGAGTTTCAGGGAGAGCATAAGGGAACAATTGACCGGAATGGGGGAAAGAAATACAGTAGAAGAAGAATGGGTAGCTTTGAGGGATGAAGTAGTGAAGGCAGCAGAGGATCAAGTAGGTAAAAAGACAAGGGCTAGTAGAAATCCTTGGGTAACAGAAGAAATATTGAAGTTAATTGATGAAAGGAGAAAATATAAAAATGCAGCAAATGAAGCAGGCAAAAAAGAATACAAACGTCTCAAACATGAGATCGGCAAGAAGTGTAAAATGGCTAAGCAGGGATGGCTAGAGAACAAATGTAAAAACGTAGAGGCTGACCTCACTGGGAGTAAGATCCATACTGCCTACAGGAAAATTAAAGAGACCTTTGGAGAAAAGAGAACCACTTGTATGAATATCAAGAGCTCAGATGGAAACTCAGGTCTAAGCAAAGAAGGGAAAGCAGAAAGGTAGAAGCAGTCTATACAGGGTCTATACAAGGGCGATGTACTTGAGGACAATATTATGGAAATGGAAGAGGATGTAGGTGAAGATGAAATGGGAGATACAATACTGCGTGAAGAGTTTGACAGAGCACTGAAAGACCTGAGTCGAAACAAGGCCCCCGGAGTAGACAACATTCCATTGGAACTACTGACGGACTTGGGAGAGCCACTCCTGACAAAACGACCATCGGGTGAGCAAGATGTATGAGACAGGTGAAATACCCTCAGACTTCAAGAAGAATGTAATTATTCAGATCTCAAAGAAAGCAGGTGTTGACAGATGTGAAAATTACCAAACTATCAGTTTAATAAGTCACAGCTGCAAAATACTAACTTGAATTCTTTACAGGCGAATGGAAAAACTAGTAGTATCCGACCTCGGGGAAAATCAGTTTGGATTCCGTAAAAATATTGGAACACGTGAGGCAATACTGACCCTACAAATTATCTTAGAAGCTAGATTAAGGAAAGGCAAATTTATGTTTCTAGCATTGGTAGACTTAGAGAAAGCTTTTGACAATGTTGACTGGAATTTCAAATTCTAAAGGTGGCAGGGGTAAAATACAGGGAGCGAAAGGCTATTTACAATTTGTACAGAAAACAGATGGCAATTATATGAGTTGAGGGGTATGAAAGGGAAGCAGTGGTTGGGAAGGGAGTGAGGCAGGGTTGTAGTCTCTCCCCGATGTTATTCAATCTGTATACTGAACAAGCAGTGAAGGAAACAAAAGAAAAATTCAGAGTAGGAATTAAAATCCATGGAGCAGAAATAATAACTTTGAGGAGCAGTTGAACGGAATGGATAGTGTTTTGAAGCGAGGATATAAGATGAACATCAACAAAAGCAAAACGAGGATAATGGAATGTATTCGAATTAAGTCGGGTGATGCTGAGGGAATTAGGTTAGGAAATGAGACACTTAAAGTAGTAAAGGAGTTTTGCTATTTGGGTAGAAAAATAACTGTTGATGGTCGAAGTAGAGAAGATATAAAATGTAGCCTGGCAATGGGAAGGATAGCCTTCCTGAAGAAGAGAAATCTGTTAACAACAAGTATAGATTTAAGTGTCAGGAAGTCGTTTGTATGGAGTGTAGCCACGTATGAAAGTGAAACGTGGATGATAAATAGTTTAGACAAGAAGAGAATAGAAGCTTTCGAAATGTGGTGCTACAGAAGAATGCTGAAGATTAGATGGGTAGATCACATAACTAATTAGAAGGTATTGAATAGTATTGGGCTGAAGAGAAGTTTGTGGCACAATTTGACTAGAAGAAGGGATGAGTTGGTAGGATATGTTCTGAGGCATCAAGAGATCACCAATTTAGTATTGGAGGTTAGTGTGGAGGGTAAAAATCGTAGAGGGAGACCAAGAGATGAATACACCAAGCAGATTCAGAAGGATGTAGGTTGCAGTAGGTACTGGGGGATGAAGAAGCTTGCACAGGATAGAGTAGCATGGAGAGTTGCATCAAACCAGTCTCAGGACTGAAGACCACAACAACAACAACAACAACAATATGAGATACTATTCTACATACATCATCATCTCAAAAATGATGTCAGCAGTGAAATGGGTCAAGTAGTTATTGACATCTCTCATATCAAGCTTCTTAAAGAGGGGTTTAACGACATAATATTTCAGTCTCTTAGGAAAACTGTCCTGAGTTAGTGATGCAATACCTATTTCAGATAAGACTGGGCTTATTATATGGGAACTAATATTTAGTACTTCATTGGAAACACTATCAAAACCAGATGAGCTTTTACTTTTGAGAGAAATTTTCTTAATTTCAGGAGGAAAAGTTGGTGATACATCCATATGACTGAATTTTATGATATTTGCTTTTTCAACATACTGCTATGATTTTTCTCTTGAACTGATCGTCCCTATGCTTCCTGCTATAAGTAAGAAATGATTATTAAATATATTTGCTACCTGTGGCTCATTATTTATAGCCTTTTCATTCATCTACATCTACATGACTACTCTGCAATTGACATTTAAGTCCTTGGCAGAGGGTTCATCGAACCACAATCATACTATCTCTCTACCATTCCTAACAGCGCACGGGAAAAACGAACACCTAAACCTTTCTGTTCGAGCTCTGATTTCTCGTATTTTATTTTGATAATCATTCCTACCTAGGTAGGTTGGGCTCAACAAAATATTTTCGCACTCGGAAGAGAAAGTTGGTGACTGAAATTTCGTAAAAAGATCTCGCCCTGACGAAAAACGTCTTTGCTCTAATGACTTCCATCCCAATTCACATATCATATCTGCCACACTCTCTCTCTATTACGTGATAATACAAAACGAGCTGCCATTTTTTGCACCCTTTCGATGTCCTCTGTCAATCCCACCTGGTAAGGATCCCACACCGCGCAACAATATCCTAACAGAGGACGAATAAGTGTAGTGTAAGCTGTCTCTTTAGTGGACTTGTTGCATCTTCTAAGTGTCCTGCCAATGAAACGCAACCTTTGGCTCACCTTCCCCACAATATTATCTATGTGGTCTTCCCAACTGAAGCTGTTCATAATTTTAACACCCAGGTACTTAGTTGAATTGACAGCCTTGAGAATTGTACTATTTATCGAGTAATCGAATTCCAACAGATTTATTTTGGAACTCATGTAGATCACCTCACACTTTTCGTTATTTAGCGTCAACTACCACCTGGCGCACCATACAGCAATCTTTTCTAAATCACTTTGCAACTGATACTGGTCTTCGGATTAAATTACAGCATCATCTGCGAACAACCTAAGAGAACTGCTCAGATTGTCACCCAGGTCATTTATATAGATCAGGAACAGAGAGGTCCCAGGACGCTTCCCTGGGGAACACCTGATATCACTTCAGTTTTACTCGATGATTTGTCGTCTATTACTACGAACTGCGGCCTTCCTAACAGGAAATCACGAATCCATTTGCACAACTGAGACGATACCCCATAGACCCGCAGCTTGATTAGAAGTCGCTTGTGAGGAACGGTGTCATAAGCTTTCCGGAAATCCAGAAATACGGAATCAACTTGAGATCCCCTGCTGACAGCGGCCATTACTTCATGCGAATAAAGAGCTAGCTGCATTGCACAAGAGCCATGTTTTCTGAAACCATGCTGATTACGTATCAACAGATTGTTTCCTTCGAGGTGATTCATAATGTTTGAATACAGTATATGCTCCAAAACCCTACTGCAAACTGACATCAATGATATATGTCTGTAGTTAGATGGATTACTCCTACTACCCTTCTTAAACACTGGTGCGACCTGTGCAATTTTCCAATCTGTAGGTACAGATCTATCGGTGAGCAAGTGGTTGTATATGAGTGCTAAGTAGGGAGGTATAGTATCAGCGTAATCTGAAAGGAACCTAATCGGTATACAATCTGGACCTGAAGACTTGCCCGTATCAAGCGATTTGAGTTGCTTCGCAACCCCTAAGGTATCTACTTCTAAGAAACTCATGCTAGCAGCTGTTCGTGTTTCAAATTCTGGAATATTCCATTTGTCTTCCTTGGTGAAGGAATTTCGGAAAACTGTGTTCAATAACTCCGCTTCAGTTAAATAGTGATGATGTCCTGTTCCGTAATTGCCTGTCCAGTCTCATGTTTCACCACATTCCACACATCCTTCAGTCTGATGTCAGCATTATGGATTTACATATTTTGTTTGCACATGTCTATTTTTAACATTTATAAAAGTATCTTGTTACTATTTTTCTTTTGCCGGCCAGGGTAGCCGAGCGGTTCTAGGCGCTTCAGTCTGGAACCGTGCGACCGTTACAGTCACAGATTCGAATCCTGCCTCAGGCATGGATGTGTGTGATGTCACTAGGTTAGTTAGGTTTAAGTAGTTCTACGTTCCAGGGGACTGATGACCCCAGCAGTTAAGTCCCATAGTGCTCAGAGCCATTAGAACTATATTTCTTTTGCTTTTGTAAGTCATCTGTGAAAACACTACTTACAAGAAATGACGTATCAACTGTACATGACAGCATTTCCACCAACTATTTTGGGCATATCACTTACATATAAAATGAAAAGTAGTGGCCCAAGCAGTGATCATTGAGGCACACCACATTTAACATATTCAAGATTCAAACAGGCGTTTGTGATAGTATTGCTCTCTTTATGTGTCATTTCTACTTTATTTTCCATGAATGATTTCATATTGGTAGCCTATGCCTTTTGTGAATCTTGAACAGATTATTCACTATTACGAGATGAATTTTATTGCAGAATTCAATTAGTGTTCATCCTCTCTCATTGCTACTACCAAGCCCATATTCTCCCATAACCAATTCTTCTACTCCTAAGCCTGCAGCCCCATTCCAATCTCCCATGATTTAGATTTTCGTCTCCCTTTACATACTGAATTATCCTTTCAATAGCCTCATAGACTTTCCCTATATATTCACCCTCTGCTTGCAATGATAGCATGTGCACCTGAACTATTGTTGTCAGTGGTGGTTCTTTCTTGATTCTGATGAGAACAACCCTGTCATTGATATATTCACAGTAACTCATTGTCTGTCCTACCTTCCTATTCATAACAAATCCTACTCCCATTATACCATTTTCTGCTGGTGTTGATATCATCCTATTTTTGTCTGACCAGAAATCCTTGTCTTCTTTCCATTTCACTTCACTGACCCCCACTATATCTAGACTGAACGATAGCATTTGTCTTTTTAGATTTTCGAGCTTCCCTGCCACATTCAAACTTCTGACATTCCACACACCAATATGTCCTATGTAACCTTTTCACTGGTTTTTCAAACTTTTTCTCATCGTCACTTTTCCCTTGGAAGACCCCTCCCGGAGATCTGAATGGGGTGTAGTCCGCAATCTTTTCCCAATAGAGAGATTGTCATGACACTTTTTCAGTTACAATGGATACACATTATGCAAATTTAATGCACTGGTTTCCATTTCCTTCTGCATCCTAATGCCACTGAATATTACTGATTCTTCTGTCTTTTAGGCAAAGTTTCGCACACCAAGGGCAAGAGAGTGTCCTGAACATTGGTACACTCCACTGCCCTGTAGACTGAATGAGGGTAGACTTCTTATGCCTAAAGTCTTTGGCCACCACTGCTTATCACCTTAATTGTGGAGTTATAGGAAGTGACTAAAAAATTATGGAAATGACCATTTTACAACTTAATTTTTTTTAAAGTCAGAGAAAGTACTGTTTGGATTACACTAATCATATGCTACTAAAATGTTTTATAATGGGATGTAAAAATAAACTGGTGTTCTGGGGGCTGCAGTGTGGTTCGTATACATTGCACGATGCCAAAGCATTGTAAGTATGTTCATTACTCAGTGCCCTCACGGAGTACACTGAAAAAAGAAAAAAAAATCCACATTCTGCCACCAGGTGAAAATACGGCTCAGTAAGCACTCAGAATGTGAAATGTTCCATGTTTTGATGCAGTATGCTGTTTGTCACTTGGCGACACATGTTTATTTCTTTTGTGAAGTGACTTGATGTAAGTAGTTAAGAAGGTTAAAGTTTTTCTTACAAAACACAATATCTACTGAGAAGAAAGACCAAGCACTGCTGGTAAAGTTGTTTTATCAGAATGGCGGCAATAGCAGTGCTGTGTTACTGTAATATCACCAACAGAAACAGCCACGAAGAGTCCCCATGTCAGTAAGTGGGCTAAAGAATATGATCAAGAAATTTCAAGAAACAGGTGAATAAGGTGCAGCCGGGAGAGGAGAGGTGGCCCATTCCTGTAGCAGTTGTTGAAAAAGTTGCTGTAACTATAGCTGACTGTGCAGCACCTGCTTCAGTTCTGCAACCAGTGTCTGAACGGTGTCATAGAAATTCGCTCTTCCCAGGTTAATAGTTCAGAAGATTTTTAGTGCATTTTAGACTGGAATCCCTACAAGTTTCAGAATGCGTACCAAATGAAGCCCCAAGATAGGTTATAACTGCATGACTTTGTCCTTCACTTTTTAGCATGCATAGAAATGGATAACTTGTGGCCAGGAGACATTCTATGGACAAACAAGCAACATTGTACTCTGCACAGTGCCGTGAATGCGTAAATCTAGTGTATATGGGGTTCTGCTCTGCCACATGTTGTGCAGGATCATGTTCTGCACTCCGCTTATGTGATTGTGTTGTGGTTTCACAAGCTCCTTCTGTCTCTGGCAGTTTTTCTTCAAGGAGATGACACCTTGTGGGCCTGTTAGATGCACAGTGACATCTACGTGTTATAGAGACCACCTTGTGCAACATGTGATTCCAGCTTTGCATGAAAGCAACTGTGTCCATGACACTATTTTTGTGCAAGATAGGATGACACATGTAGCTTGGCAGGAGAGAGATTTGTCGTGAGAAACCTTCAGTAATTGCTGCAACATCTCTAGGCAGTTTCAAGATGTCTAGCCTTCTGGATGCAGCAAACCAAATCCATGTGACTTCCGGTTGTGGAGATATCCGAAAGGTCGTGTCTATCACGGATGTATCTGAACTCTTCCTGATATGAAGGATAGCATACGATGACTTATCGCTCTGATTACACTAGATACATTGTGAGCAAATGTCAGCCACACCTAGTTATGAATGCAGCAAAGTGCTGAGTCAGGAGACCATATTGAACACTTGTATCTTGTAACCACATTGTAATAAATGTGATAGAACCACCAGTATCCTGTGTTTGATCATTCCTCCCTTTTCCAGCACCCATATCACATTCTGACTGCTTACAGTGCCATATTTTCATCTGATTGCAGAAAGCGGAACTGATATTTTTTTCAGCATGCTCCATGAGCACACTGATTAATGAACATACTGCTATGTTTTAGCATCCTGTTATGTATATACTCAGAACACCATCAGTTAAATGTTAATCACATGGTAGATTGCAATGATTTCCTTCCTGAGTATGAAGTAAACCTGTATATGAATGATTTTGTCACCCCCATCATGTCAGCTTAAATGATAGGAATAAAACTGCTTTCAAATCAAGTGACATCACAAGGTTCAGGGCATTTTTCTAAGTTGTTGCAGTTTTTCTAACCATATGACATGACAAGATGCACAATTCGCCCATCTATCCAGTTGACTATATTGTCTGGCCTCAGCAGCCAGAGACTGTTATCAAGCATGTGCGAGTTACGTTTGCGGGCATATGTGTTGTCTATTCCTATTCATAATGAATCCTACTCCCATTATACCATTTTCTGCTGTTGTTGATGTCATACTATTGTTGTCTGACCAGAAATCCTTGTCTTCTTTCCATTTCTCTTCATTGATCTCCACTATATCTAGACTGAACGATAGCATTTGTCTTTTCTGATTTTCTAGCTTCCCTGCCACATTCAAACTTCTGACATTCCATGCACCAATGTGTCCTATGTAACCCTTTCACTGGTTATTCAAACTTTTTCTCATGATCACTTTCCCTTTGGCAGACCCCCTCCTGTAAAGTTCACTTTCTGTCAGTCTTTTTGTTGTGTCTATCTGTGACTGAGCATCACCACTATATGGTTAACAACTATCCTTTTCATAATATTCTTACGTTCTGTCCTGGATTTTCCATTGATTTTGCTTTATAGTGGGCACTTCCTCACTCAGTGAAGTGTAAGTTTCTGAATTAATGGCCACTATGAGGTACCACTCTTATGTCATGTCTAACTGACAGTCACTTGTAATGAGGTGTCTCTAACATTGTCTGTTTTGGTTGTGGCAGATCTGTCACTGGAGAACATTTTTGGCTTCAATGCATAGCACACTTTTGGGATTCCATTACATCATGAAGTGTGCTCCAACAGTTCATTAGTATCCTGTGTTGCCACTGACACACGTTGTATGCAGTTTGTACCTGGTTTGGGGAAGGTAGTTGGCTTTCTGGCCCACATTATCTTAAAACCAACAGCAAATCCGAGATTTTGCAAAACTCACTTGATTCCAATGAGCAGTAAGGATGAGTTTAAAATTCAACTAGGCAGAGTAGAACAAGTTTACCCTTGCCTCATACAGTCAGTGGATTTTCACTGTTGGTGGTGGCTAGAAAGCCTGAGTGTTCTTTTTGGTTGTATGGAGACTTTACACAAATCATTAATGCACAAGCTGAAATTATTGCTTAAGCCTTCCCTCATCCTTTTTTCTAAACTTTCAGAAGAAAAACTCTTTTTCTAAAATTGATTTAGCAGAGGCATATTTTCAGTCACCTCTTGACAAAGACTCAAGGAAGAAAACAGTTCGGACTGTAGGAAGGTAGCAGATTGCATTTGGCCTGGCTGCTGTCCCCATCATCTTCCAAAGGCTTCTTGAACATGCTATTGTAGGGATTCTGTATTGTGTGAACTACCTTGATGATATTCTGGACACTGGTCACATGACAGAAGAACATTTGCGCATTCTGTATTTTGTGGCTCTTGCGCAGAAATGCACTTTTCCAAATATGCTGACTTTCAACCACTGGTCACTTATTTAGGTACTATTCTCAGTGGTGAGTGCCTTCAGCCCACCAAAGAAACTTTAGAGGCAGTTCAAAACAAACCTATGCTCAATGGACCTTCAAGTGTTTCTAGGAAAAATGAATTACTATGGATGATTTATTTCCCAGGCAGCCCCTATAGCTCACACACCAAATCATACTCATTGAAAGGGAGCCTATTTCAGTAGTCAATGGAGTGTCATCTCTCTTTTCTGAAGTTAAAATCAGTCACCCTATCACCATCCTGCCTTGAGATTTGCCAGTCACACTTCCTGTAGGTGTTGGCTACAGATGCATCCCCACAAGGCATTGGGGCTGTCCTCTCTCTCATAAGTTAAGAGTTTGATGCAGAGAGGCCAGCCACATTTTTGTCAGAAACACTTACTCCAGCTCAAGAACATTATCACAGTTAAAAAAAGGAAGCATTGGCCATCATCTCTGGTGTCCACAAATTTTGCATTTTTGCATGGTAGAGTAGTTCATCCTATCACTGGCAATAAACTTCTCTACATCTACATCTACATGACTACTCTGCAATTCACATTTAAGTGCTTGGCAGAGGGTTCATCGAACCACAATCATACTATCTCTCTACTATTCCACTCCCGAACAGCGAACGGGAAAAACGAACACCTAAACCTTTCTGTTCGAGCTCTGATTTCTCTTATTTTATTTTGATGATCATTCCTACCTATGTAGGTTGGGCTCAACAAAATATTTTCGCACTCGGAAGAGAAAGTTGGTGACTGAAATTTCGTAAAAAGATCTCGCCCTGACGAAAAACGTCTTTGCTCTAATGACTTCCATCCCAATTCACATATCATATCTGCCACACTCTCTCTCTATTACGTGATAATACAAAACGAGCTGCCCTTTTTTGCACCCTTTCGATGTCCTCCGTCAATCCCACCTGGTAAGGATCCCACACCGCGCAGCAATATTCTAACAGAGGACGAACGAGTGTAGTATAAGCTGTCTCTTTAGTGGACTTGTTGCATCTGCTAAGTGTCCTGTCAATGAAACGCAACCTTTGGCTCGCCTTTCCGACAATATTATCTATGTGGTCCTTCCAACTGAAGTTGTTCGTAATTTTAACACCCAGGTACTTAGTTGAATTGACAGCCTTGAGAATTGTACTATTTATCGAGTAATCGAATTCCAACGGATTTCTTTTGGAACTCATGTGGATCATCTCACACTTTTCGTTATTTAGCATCAACTGCCACCTGACACACCATACAGCAATCTTTTCTAAATCGCTTTGCAGCTGATACTGGTCTTCGGATGACCTTACTAGACGGTAAATTACAGCATCATCTGCGAACAGTCTAAGAGAACTGCTCAGATTGTCACCCAGGTCATTTATATAAATCAGGAACAGTAGAGGTCCCAGGACGCTTCCCTGGGGAACACCTGATATCACTTCAGTTTTACTCGATGATTTGCCGTCTATTACTACGAACTGCGACCTTCCTGACAGGAAATCACGAATCCAGTCGCACAACTGAGACGATACCCCATAGCTCCGCAGCTTGATTAGAAGTCGCTTGTGAGGAACGGTGTCAAAAGCTTTCCGGAAATCTAGAAATACGGAATCAACTTGAGATCCCCTGTCGATAGCGGCCATTACTTCGTGCGAATAAAGAGCTAGCTGCATTGCACAAGAGCGATGTTTTCTGAAGCCATGCTGATTACGTGTCAATAGATCGTTCCCTTCGAGGTGATTCATAATGTTTGAATACAGTATATGCTCCAAAACCCTACTGTAAACCGACGTCAATGATATAGGTCTGTAGTTAAATGGATTACTCCTACTACCCTTCTTGAACACTGGTGCGACCTGCGCAATTTTCCAATCTGTAGGTACAGATCTATCGGTGAGCGAGCGGTTGTATATGAGTGCTAAGTAGGGAGGTATAGTATCAGCGTAATCTGAAAGGAACCTAATCGGTATACAATCTGGACCTGAAGACTTGCCCGTATTAAGGGATTTGAGTTGCTTGGCAACCCCTAAGGTATCTACTTCTAAGAAACTCATGCTAGCAGATGTTCGTGTTTCAAATTCTGGAATATTCCATTCGTCTTCCCTGGTGAAGGAATTTCGGAAAACTGCGTTCAATAACTCCGCTTTAGCGGCACAGTCGTCGGTAACAGTACCATCGGCACTGCGCAGCGAAGGTATTGACTGCGTCTTGCCGCTTGTGTACTTTATATACGACCAGAATTTCTTCGGATTTTCTACCAAATTTCGAGATAATGTTTCGTTGTGGAACCTATTAAAGGCATCTCGCATCGAAGTACGTGCCAAATTTCGCGCGTCTGTAAATTTTAGCCCATCTTCGGGATTTCGCGTTCTTCTGAACTTCGCATGCTTTTTCCGTTGCCTCTGCAACAGCGTTCGGACCTTTTTTGTGTACCACGGGGGATCCATTCCATCTCTTACCAATTTATGAGGTATGAATCTCTCAATTGCTGTTGCTACTATGTCTTTGAATTTGAGCCACATCTCGTCTACATTCGCATAGTCAGTTCGGAAGGAATGGAAATTGTCTTTTAGGAAGGCTTCTAGTGACACTTTATCCGCTTTTTTAAATAAAATTATTTTGCGTTTGTTTCTGATGGGTTTGGAAGAAATGGTGTTGAGCCTAGCTACAATGACCTTGTGATCACTAATCCCTGTATCAGTCATGATGCTCTCTATCAGCTCTGGATTGTTTGTGGCCAAGAGGTCAAGTGTGTTTTCGCAACCATTTACAATTCGCGTGGGTTCGTGGACTAACTGCTCGAAATAATTTTCGGAGAATGCATTTAGGACAATCTCGGAAGACGTTTTCTGCCTACCACCGGTTTTGAACAAGTATTTTTGCCAACATACCGAGGGTAGGTTGAAGTCCCCACCAACTATAACCGTATGAGTGGGGTATTTATTTGTTGCACTCTTGCACTTTTTGGACATGATACAAAATTGGCAGACTGTACAGCAGATCATCTTCATTGACAGAATCCCTGTTTGACAAATTTTCAGTACTTCATTTACTATCACACTTTTATTCATCATTCTAAAGTGGCAGATCAACATTCTGTATGCGATCATCAAGAGATGGTTTGTTTTCAGTTAGATAGCCAAGTTACTTGATGAGTTCCCTGTAGATTCCTGAGACTTTGCTACAGCTAATTTGATATGGAATCACATACACCTTTAAAGGAATTATATGAAGCTCTATGCAGCATTGTTCTTTTGTATTGATTAAGAGAGGAAATGATTAAGAGAGGATCCCCCCCCATGAACCATGGACCTTGCCGTTGGTGGGGAGGCTTGCGTGCCTCAGCGATACAGATGGCCGTACCGTAGGTGCAACCACAACGGAGGGGTATCTGTTGAGAGGCCAGGCAAACGTGTGGTTCCTGAAGAGGGGCAGCAGCCTTTTCAGTAGTTGCAGGGGCAACAGTCTGGATGATTGACTGATCTGGCCTTGCAACATTAACCAAAACGGCCTTGCTGTGCTGGTACTGCGAACGGCTGAAAGCAAGGGGAAACTACAGCCGTAATTTTTCCCGAGGACATGCAGCTTTACTGTATGATTAAATGATGATGGCATCCTCTTGGGTAAAATATTCCGGAGGTAAAATAGTCCCCCATTCGGATCTCCGGGCGGGGACTACTCAGGAGGATGTCGTTATCAGGAGAAAGAAAACTGGCGTTCTACGGATCGGAGCGTGGAATGTCAGATCCCTTAATCGGGCAGGTAGGTTAGAAAATTTAAAAAGGGAAATGGATAGGTTAAAGTTAGATATAGTGGGAATTAGTGAAGTTCGGTGGCAGGAGGAACAAGACTTCTGGTCAGGTGACTACAGGGTTATAAACACAAAATCAAATAGGGGTAATGCAGGAGTAGGTTTAATAATGAATAGGAAAATAGGAATGCGGGTAAGCTACTACAAACAGCATAGTGAACGCATTATTGTGGCCAAGATAGATACGAAGCCCACACCTACTACAGTAGTACAAGTTTATATGCCAACTAGCTCTGCAGATGATGAAGAAATTGAAGAAATGTACGATGAAATAAAAGAAATTATTCAGATAGTGAAGGGAGACGAAAATTTAATAGTAATGGGTGACTGGAATTCGAGTGTAGGAAAAGGGAGAGAAGGAAACATAGTAGGTGAATATGGATTGGGGCTAAGAAATGAAAGAGGAAGCCGCCTAGTAGAATTTTGCACAGAGCACAACTTAATCATAGCTAACACTTGGTTTAAGAATCATGAAAGAAGGTTGTATACGTGGAAGAACCCTGGAGATACTAAAAGGTATCAGATAGATTATATAATGGTAAGACAGAGATTTAGGAACCAGGTTTTAAGTTGTAAGACATTTCCAGGGGCAGATGTGGACTCTGACCACAATCTATTGGTTATGACCTGTAGATTAAAACTGAAGAAACTGCAAAAATGTGGGAAATTAAGGAGATGGGACCTGGATAAACTGAAAGAACCAGAGGTTGTAGAGAGTTTCAGGGAGAGCATAAGGGAACAATTGACAGGAATGGAGGAAAGAAAAACAGTAGAAGAAGAATGGGGAGCTCTGAGGGATGTAGTAGTGAAGGCAGCAGAGGATAAAGTAGGTACAAAGACGAGGGCTGCTAGAAATCCTTGGGTAACAGAAGAAATATTGAATCTAATTGATGAAAGGAGAAATTATAAAAATGCAGTAAATGAAGCAGGCAAAAAGGAATACAAACGTCTTAAAAATGAGATCGACAGGAAGTGCAAAATGGCTAAACAGGGATGGCTAGAGGACAAATGTAAGGATGTAGAAGCTTATCTCACTAGGGGTAAGATAGATACTGCCTACAGGAAAATTAAAGAGACCTTTGGAGAGAAGAGAACCACGTGTATGAATATCAAGAGCTCAGATGGCAGCCCAGTTCTAAGCAAAGAAGGGAAGGCAGAAAGGTGGAAGGAGTATATAGAAGGTTTATACAAGGGCGATGTACTTGAGGACAATATTATGGAAATAGAAGAGGATGTAGATGAAGACGAAATGGGAGATACGATACTGCGTGAAGAGTTTGACAGAGCACTGAAAGACCTGAGTCGAAACAAGGCCCCCGGAGTAGACAACATTCCATTAGAACTACTGACGGCCTTGGGAGAGCCAGTCATGACAAAACTCTACCAGCTGGTGAACAAGATGTATGAGACAGGCGAAATACCCTCAGACTTCAAGAAGAATATAATAATTCCAATCCCAAAGAAAGCAGGTGCTGACAGATGTGAAAATTACCGAACTATCAGTTTAATAAGCCACGGCTGCAAAATACTAACGCGAATTCTTTACAGACGAATGGAAAAACTGGTAGATGCAGACCTCGGGGAGGATCAGTTTGGATTCCGTCGAAATGTTGGAACACGTGAGGCAATACTGACCTTACGACTTATCTTAGAAGAAAGATTAAGAAAAGGCAAACCTACGTTTCTAGCATTTGTAGACTTAGAGAAAGCTTTTGACAATGTTGACTGGAATACTCTTTTTCAAATTCTAAAGGTGGCAGGGGTAAAATACAGGGAGCGAAAGGCTATTTATAATTTGTACAGAAACCAGATGGCAGTAATAAGAGTCGAGGGGCATGAAAGGGAAGCAGTGGTTGGGAAAGGAGTGAGACAGGGTTGTAGCCTCTCCCCGATGTTATTCAATCTGTATATTGAGCAAGCAGTAAAGGAAATAAAAGAAAAATTTGGAGTAGGTATTAAAATTCATGGAGACGAAGTAAAAACTTTGAGGTTCGCCGATGACATTGTAATTCTGTCAGAGACGGCAAAGGACTTGGAAGAGCAGTTGAACGGAATGGACAGTGTCTTGAAAGGAGGATATAAGATGAACATTAACAAAAGCAAAACTAGGATAATGGAATGTAGTCAAATTAAATCGGGTGATGCTGAGGGAATTAGATTAGGAAATGAGACACTTAAAGTAGTAAAGGAGTTTTGCTATTTAGGAAGTAAAATAACTGATGATGGTCGAAGTAGAGAGGATATAAAATGTAGACTGGCAATGGCAAGGAAAGCGTTTCTGAAGAAGAGAAATTTGTTAACATCGAATATAGATTTATGTATCAGGAAGTCGTTTCTGAAAGTATTTGTTTGGAGTGTAGCCATGTATGGAAGTGAAACATGGACGATAACTAGTTTGGACAAGAAGAGAATAGAAGCTTTCGAAATGTGGTGCTACAGAAGAATACTGAAGATAAGGTGGATAGATCACGTAACTAATGAGGAGGTATTGAATAGGATTGGGGAGAAGAGAAGTTTGTGGCACAACTTGACTAGAAGAAGGGATCGGTTGGTAGGACATGTTTTGAGGCATCAAGGGATCACAAATTTAGCATTGGAGGGCAGCGTGGAGGGTAAAAATCGTAGAGGGAGACCGAGAGATGAGTACACTAAGCAGATTCAGAAGGATGTAGGTTGCAGTAGGTACTGGGAGATGAAGCAGCTTGCACAGGATAGAGTAGCATGGAGAGCTGCATCAAACCAGTCTCAGGACTGAAGACAACAACAACAACAACAAGAGAGGATCATCACAATAGATGAGTGAGTGAGTCAAGTGTATGCTGTTAGGCCATGTTACAGTAAGATAAGATATAAATGTGAATACCATCATGATTTCAGAGCTGACAGAACCTATACAATGTAAACAGAGGTAGAAGTTGCTCTCTGCTTACGTTCTGCTTTTAGGAATAAAAGAATCAAGAAAAACAAGCTAAATGACACACAGTTTATTTAAATGATACAAGAGATTATCAGGAAAGAAGTTTGGCACAGAATTTTATATTCTCTCAACTTGCTGAGTTGAAATATTCATTTTAATGAAGGCAACATGAATATCTTTGAGTCTCCATATACCACAACAAATTTTTCCATTGTGTTTCTTATGTTGTCCTTTGTCTACAGTGCACAAGAGAGGCATGGGAAAAACTATGTTTCATAGGTTTCTTTTGTAGGGATGGGGAGGAGGAAGGGGATGAGAACAACATGAGAGCATTGGATGGATGAAAAATCATAAACTAAAAAAAAATTGCTGAAGCTCTACTAGGCCAGACAAAGAAAGTGAAGCTGACAACTAATTATCACACAAAAATTTCGTCCTGGAGTTTGACATTCTTACAAAGGCAACAACTTATGTTGAGGTAAGTCCACCTATATCACTGACTAAGAATAAGTGAGCGAGAGAGAGAGCGAGAGAGAGAGAGAGAGAGAGAGAGAGAGAGAGAGAGAGAGAGAGAGAGAGAGAGAGAGAGAGTACACGAGTACATGTATTATCAGTTAATTCTCTCCCTTCTTTCAGAGACTCTACTAGTTTACTAGTATAAAACATTCTCTCTATACATTTCCTTAATTATACTTTATATGAGCAATAAGGAAAAGTGGAACAAGCATCTGTTTCTTCTATAGAAATGAACTGTGTGTGGCTGTACAATCATAATAAAAGAAGAAATGTAACTCAACAACAATAACTTTTATTTGTATATTTCATAATAAAGTTAAAAGTAATTTACATTAAAACTGAACAGTAAATACTGATTGTGGCAAGCATGTAATGCAGGAGTATTGTACTCCTAGTTCTTATTGCATGTGAAGGTGTGTCCGTTTCAAATGATATCCTGTCTTCTATGGCTGGGTACACAGGACTCTTCTGCTTTATGTAGTCAGCAACAATATCACTGTCAATATAATCTGTAAAATCATATAAGTGAACATGTTAAACAATCTCACATTAACAAGCTTCATTTACAACTGGTATTTTCATGAATATTACACAGATGAAGGAAAATTTACATACTATGTTTAGTGATGTTCTATCACACTACTTACCTAATGAAGATGATTCAATACTGTTTTCAAAAACTTTGTAATTATCACCTCCCTGTTTCATAAAAGCTGGGATGATGACACCATATATATCACTTTCTATCAAGGGAGAATAGGTGGGCACTCTGCACTCTCCACAGAGCACAAGCACTTCTTGTACTCTGGCACCCGCTGGCTTTCTGATGTTGTAAGTGACCTTCAGTCCTGTGGAGAGATAGAAATAAAACTATACAAATTGACTGTCTATTTTATTTTTAAAATGATAGCTAACTTCATATACATACAACATCTGTCAGTATCTCAAGTAAGCTGGGAAAATGAACAATAATTATTTACACCTATCTTATTGTCTTTCTTATAAAAGGGCCTACAACCCTTGTAGAGGAATCAAGACTTACCTTTCTCTTACAATGCAACCATTATACCAGGGCTTTGTGTCTCATACTAAGCACCCACCCCTCATTGTAGATAGTGAGCTCTCTTTCCTGAGTAGGAGTTAATAAGTAGTGCCTTACAATATTATGAAAAGGATAGTTGCTACTCACCCTATATGATGAGTTGCAGTTCGGCACCACAAAAAACCTGTCAGAAAGTGAGCTTTCAGCCAACTAGCCTTCATCGGAAACAGATCTCTCTCTCACACACACACACACACACACACACACACACACACACACACACACACAGAGAGAGAGAGAGAGAGAGAGAGAGAGAGAGAGAGAGAGAGAGAGGAGCTAACGCATACATGATCACAGTCTCTGGCTGCTGAGGTCTCTGTGATTCAGCATCTCCTCTATATGGTGAATAGTGACTATCCTTTTCATAATATTGATAGGTTCCATCCTGGGACAAGGAAATGCTTCATCACTAAATCTAGCACATACACCTGAACACTGCACAGCAAAATGAAAAACTGTGTAGAACAATGACTATTATGTAGTACTGCAAACAGTACTGCTTGATCACTAATTAACTATGAGGGGAGACAGAATGCTAGCAGCTCAAAGTATTCCAATTCCTACTGATCTGGTACAAGGTTTTCACATACCTACTCAATAAAAAGTTTATAGTTTGTCATTAGTGAACATATCTCCTGCTACTTATCCCTACTAACATACAAATATTAAAAAGATTTCACAATTTTAGAAACCATATGAATTTCATTGATGATGCAAAAACTAAACTTTGAGTGTGTAATTAGTTCAGAAATGTACCTGATAGTTGTGGAAAACTTCCAATTCCCCTTGTTGTAACTTCTTCATAATAATAAACTCCATTTTCCAAAGCAGCCAACAACTGTGATCCATTTATTTTTTCGAAGAATAAAGTGTTTTGAAAAGGCAACGTTGTTAATATATCTTCTTTGGTCACATTGCCTACAACAAATCATAAATATTGTGGTTAAAAATAAAATCCCATGTTGTGCTGAATGAGCTCTAATAAGAAAAGAAGACTTTCACATCCATTTTTCATTGTATGTAAATATAACTGTAAAAAAAGGGGGTCATATTTTTCATTGTAGGTTACTATAATTCTAATGAAAGGAATTAGCTTTTCTTTACACCATAAAATTTGTTACTGTTACCTCACTGGGAAAGGAGGAGGGGGGAATGGCTAACATTGTTTGGTCAAATCGTGAATATCGCAAATAAATTAAATGGCTGACCAATACCTAACTCCAGCTGGCGTAACTTCCATTCAGCAAAGAAAAAATATATAACAGCAATTCTAGACTTCAGAACCATGGAGTCTCTCTTCACAGAGAACAAATAAATTATACTGGGTGTGTGACTCAGATGCCAGACTAAATAAGACCCATCTTGTTTGAAGAGGGAGAAAGGTGAAAGTGAAGAAAGAGTAGGAGGTCATAGAAAGTGCTTTAATGTGTACGGGACCAGTTTCTTAGCAGAGAGGAATAGAGAGAGAAATAAACATGTATTAAATGAAAAACAAATCATAGCTAGTGGAAAGAATATTCCAAACTGGATGACAGAGATAAAGAGAGTATGATATAGGAGGTAACTAATTAGAGGGAGAGAGGGGGGGGCCGGGGGGGGGGGGGGGGGGACAGAGGGAGTGGAACCTGATGGTAAGAAGCCAAATTAAGGAAGGGTGGAAGCAAAGAAGCTAAATGAAAGAGGGAAGCTGAAGGAAAGAGGGAAGCTGAAGGAAAGAGGGAAGCTGAAGGAAGAAAGAAAGCTAAAGAAATGAAGAAAGTCTACAAGCACTAAGATTCACTCAGCTGGCACTCTGAAACCACTCACAGTGTGACAGTCTGCATGGTAGCAGATTTTAGGTGGTGTGTAGAAAGTAGGGATGCTTGGCTCAGTAAAAGAAAGGACTTTTGTGGAGGCACTTGCATGAACTTGTTAGGGTTCCCTTTACCTTGTGCATGATTCTGCTAGTTTTTTTATCTTTAATTCTTATTCTTTTCTCCAATTGGTGCTTCTGATTTTTGCTTTTTCCATCCTCTCTCTAATCTCCAGTTTCCTGTTTCTGTTTCCTCACCACAGTCTATTTCTCTCTTCTCTGAACTGAATCTGGCTCTGAGCAAATTAAAATACTATCTTTGACTTTTCTCCTCATACAGGTTGACAGGTTGGGTTGCTCGCAGCCTGCGTTTAGTGTGTCACGGCTCCCCCACGCCCAACACCCAATTTCTTTCACATGTAAACTCTACCCATAAAATTATTTTCCCAAAAATCTGCACACAAAAAAAGTGTTTTTTTCTTTTTTTGGGTATCTTATCTTGGGTTCTATTGATCACAGAGATAAGGGGTCAAGTGTTTTGGGTAGTCCTTAGCCTAGTGACTATTTGTATACCTATTGGAAGAATAAGAATATTGTAGCTATTCTACAGTGCAGCATCAAAATTTAAACACTACACACTTCTTCAGCCCAGGCAAACTGGTCAAATCAGTTGTGCTCTAGAGTGGACCTTAGGCAGCTTATAAAAGCACCATTTGTTTGTATGGAGTTCCTGAGAAAACCCAAAAAGAACATGTTTTGGGCATGAAAAGTATTGTGGGAATGACCACTTCTATAATTTCTATTCATGGCAGACTTTTCAGTATCATTATTCATTACCAAGATACACAGGTTCAAAGTTACCATACTTATACGCATAAAATCTGGTCTGAGACATAAATGTAGTCTTAATGATGTAGTGAACATATGGAAAGGGGTCTAGGTTCACTAAAAGAGTTCTGAGGTCAGCAAACTAGGTTTTTAGTGAGCATTTTTTCACCAACAAAACTTTATGTTGCACTATTTCTATCAGAAAAAACAAAGCAAACAATTTTGTGTTAACCTTATGTTATATGCACATTTATTTGTTGTTTATATGTGCCAAAGTCAATTAATGTGTCAAAGTACATAAGTAAGTTGTCAAAACTTTCTGAATTACCCAATTTGTTATATAGAAGGTGCACACCCTGCTTTAGCAGAGATAAAAAGGGAATCAACAGAAAAATGCTCCTGTCTGAGTACAAGATAGGTGAATACTTTCCTCTTCAAGAGACTCTGACAGAAAAGTGGGAGCCAGCTGTCTGAGGAATGAGGACTGAGGTTTTTATGTGTTTGTCACTTGTACTCAAAGTTGCAAATTTTAAAGGAAAGTACTGGTCAGCTTAGATCTCTCTGTGTGGATTTAACAGTTATGTGATTCATTCTGAGATGTTAGTAATATATTTTTATTATTAATGAATTCAATTTATTACCATCAGATGATGTATCTATAGATGATCGGATTCCACCACCATTGAATAATGCAATTGGTGCATTGGTCCACCCATTACCATGGTAGCTTTTAGCATTCTGTAATGAAGATTTAAATAATGAGTCTCCTAATGCCCCAATATATTACAATACTGATTTTTTGTATTAAATTAAAAATACTTATGAAACAGATATTAATTATATTTAAATCTAACAAAATAATCATAGAAAATGAAACATTATTGTACCGCACTGTATGTGATGTTTAGCATCTACCTTATGATGAACAACAAGACTGAACTATAAAGAAAGAGAGAAGCAGCAGCTAAGTTGACATTTGCTTTTGTGAGAAATATAAGAGATCGATGCAGACAACCACACAGTAAGTACAAGAGGCACTGAGTGGAGAACAGACACATAAACAAGAAATTGCACTTGTGGCCGAGCTTTCAGACTTGTGCTTCTTTGAAACTTCCTTCTCTAAGTTTATCTAAAATTTCACAAGTACAGTCATTGTTGAACTAAAAGCTAACTTATTTATATGCAAATCATTTGTATGTCAATTCAGTCATCACTCTGTTTCTTTTTGGGTTCTACACAACGAGGTCTTTAACCAGCAAACATTATAATTCTTGCAAGATACTTGATAGTATTATTGTATAAGTTATGTACTTCATTGATAGTATCAAATAAATACTTTACTATTGTAGGAAGCCTTATTTTATATTTCCTTTCACCAGTTTTTGTTTCATTTCTCTCATGACTTCTGTCAAAATGGTACTCTGCTTCATATAATTTAGGTAAGACTAGCAATTAGAGTGCAGTACAACAATAGTCTAGTAGTTTTCCTACCACTTTCTCCACTCTCATGAACCACAGACATTGCCAATATAGGGAGGCTTCTCTCCCTCAGCGATACAGATGATCTTACACAGGTGCAACCACAATGGCGAGGTATCTTTGGAGAGGCCAGAGTAATCCATGGATCCTGGAGAGGGTCAGCAGAATTTTCAATAGTTGCAAGGTTAACAGTCTTGATGGTTGACTGATCTGGTCGTGTAATATGACCTTGCTGTATTGGTACTTCAAGTGGATTACAGCTGGCATTATTTTCCCCAATGGCACATAACTCTACTGTATTGGTTAATGATGATGGCATCTTGGGTAAAATACTCTGGAGGTAAAATTTTCCCTCATTTTGATCTCTCTGGGCGGGACTACTCCAGGAAGATGTCATCAGGAAAAACAAAACCAACACTCTTCACATCAGAACATGGAATGTTAGATCCCTCAGTGACATAGGTAGTTTAGAGAATTTTAAAGGCGAATGCTTTGGCTAAAGTTATATGTCTTGGGAATTAGAAAATGTGATGGCAGGTAGAGAAGGACTTATGATCAGGTCAGTAAACGGTTAGTAACACAAAATCAGTTAGGGGTGATTAAGAAGTAGATCTAACAATGAAGAAGAAAATAGGAATGTTTGTGTAAGCTACTATAAACAGCATAGTGAATACATTATCATTGGAAAGGTAGAAATGAGGCCAACACACACCACACTAGTACAAGTTTATATGCCAACTTGTTCTGCTGATGTCAAAGAGATTGAAAGAATGTATGATGAGGTAACAGAACTAGGAAAAACTTGCTCATGTAGCATAATTTGTAGTGCACTAGCTAGGAAGGCAGAAAAGTGAGCCCAACTTGGATCGAATTCATGTGGCAGATTGTTGATTGTGGCTGGTGCACCAGCTGGCATGGTTTTTATGCTGTTTCCCATGTTCATCCCTAATTTCCACCTCATAAAAGATGATATACAAACTGCTAATGTGTGATCACACATAGAACAAAGTTTCCACAAATTACAGATAGGGGGCCTCCACGGCTTGCTTCCCTTGAGTAACTAGCAACTGTGGTGACAGGAAGGGCATGTGGAAACAGAATTCAATACAATTAAATTGCCAAATCTTGAGTACAACAGACTCTGGCTTCTTCATATTACCATTAGGTAAGAAGAAGAAGCTAAAGAACATGAAAACTGAATTGTGGTGGGTAACTGCAACTCTACAATAGGAAAATAAAGAGAAGAAAAAATAGGAAAACTTCAACTAAAGGGGAAGGGAATGAAAGAGGAAGCTGCTTGGTAAAATTTTGCACAGCACATAATTTAATCCATGCTAACACTTGTTTTAAGAACTACAAAAAATGTTGTACATATGGAAGAGACCTGGGAACACTGGAAGATTTCAGATTGATTGTGCAATGGCAAGACTGAGTTTATGAAGCCTTAAGTCATTTCCAGGGACAACTGTGGACTTCAACCACAATTTACTTGTTATGAAATGCAGATTAAAGTTGAACACAATGCAAAAAAGGTAGGTATTTAAGGAGATGGGACTCAGATAAATTGAATGAACCAGAGGTGATTGAGAGTTTCAGCATGGTTATTAGGCAATATTGAACTGAAATAAGGGAAAGGAATACAATAGAAGACCAATGGGTAGCTCTGAAAATGAAATATTGAGGGCAGCAAAGGATCACATACATAAAGGAAACCAGTGAGAAATTCGCAAAAGGGAATTAAAGTTCAGGGGGAAGAAATAAAAACTTTGAGATTTGCTGATAAGGTTGTAATTCAATCAGAGATGGCAAAGGACTCGGATGAGCAGTTGGACAGAATGGATAGCATCTTGACAAGAGACTAAGAGTTGAATATCAACAATGGTAAAAAGATAATGGTAGTCGAATTAAATCAGTTGATGCTGAGGCAATTACATTAGAAATTGAAACACTAAAAGTAGTCAGTGACTTTTGCTATTTTGTCAACAAAATAACAGATGATATCAAGTGTAGGGTGGATATAGCAAGAAAAGATTTTCTGTAAAAGTCAAATTCATTAACATCTAATATAAATTTAAGTTACTTTAGGCATAGCTGTTATTTTTTACAACTGTAGTCTGTATTTTAGAAAAATATTCATTCTTCAGTTGCACAAATATTTTTATTTTGTTTTACCAGTTTGGACAGATTAATCTGTCATCTTCAGAACCCTATAAAATTAGGAATATTATAAATCATAAGACCTTGGCCATACCTTGATGTAAAATACAAGAAGTGTATTATAGAAACTTAGTTAGTATTGGTTTAGCAGATGACAAATTAATTTGTTGAAACCAATAAATTGAAATAAAAATATCTGTGCAACTGACAAATGATTTTTTTAAATTAACTGTTAGGAAGTTTTTTCTGAAGACACTTGTCTGGAGCATAGATTTGTACCAAAGTGCAATGTGGGTAATAACCCGAGCAGACAAGAAGACAACAGAAACTTTTGAAATGTGGTGCTATAGAAGAATGCTTACTTGCTTTGCCTGGCAGATCAAATAACTATTGAAGATGTACTAAACTGAATTGAAGAAGAAAAATGGTACACTTGCAGAGGCATACATGAATAGTCAATTCAATAATAGAGGGAAGTGGAGGGATTGTAGAAGGGAACCTAGGCAGGGATACAGTAAGCAAGTACAAATGCATGTAGGTTACAGTATTTATCGAGTGATGAAGAGGCTATCACAGGATAGCCACATTAATTCAATTTTCGAACTGAAAACCACACAACAACATTAAATAGCATATTTCTAAATCGTAAAATTTGAAGTTAGATGTGCAGCTTTTAGTGAACATGTTTCCAATAATGCAAGGTGATCATTACTCCTTTCATCAACCACACAATTTATTTATATATTTATTTATTTAGCATCCAATAGATCACACATGTGATATAGGATTTGTCATTTGATTACACATAACACATAACAACACATACACACAATAAATTGACAAACATATACAAACAGCAAACAAATTACATACACATAGTACAGAAGTAGTGTACAAGAACTTATTACCCAAAAAACAAAAGTACGTGCTCATGATAAACAATTTTAGATCATGAACTATGCCTTATACACAAAATGTATTACGGATATTTAACAAATTTTTCCTAAGTATCATTATTACAAAGTTGAAAACATCATTAAATTAGTCTGCATTTTTAAAAAATAAGTAGGCTACAGGTTTCAATCCACAGTCTGAGACAGGTATTCATTTACACTGTAGTAGCATTTTTCCATCAAGTATTTTTTTACTTCATGCTTGAAATTATTTTTGCCTTTCAACTCTTTAATTTGAGATGGAAGTGCATTTAAAAGCTTTATTCCTTAGTGGCTAACATGTTTCTGACTTCTAGTTTTTGCTACATAGGGAATGTGGAAGTCTTTACAATGTCTTGTATTGTGATCATGGTAGCTTGAGTTGTCTCGGAGATCACAGTTATTTTTACTTATCATTTCCAGGCATTTAAAAATATATATTGATGGTATTCTAAGTATCTTTAGTTGTCTGAATAAGGGTCTACAGTGAGTTTGTGGTGGGCTGTGTGTCATGATACGAATAGCTCTTTTTTTGCATAATAAAAATGTCATTTAGTCTGTACCTGTTTTTCCCCCAAAAACTTATGCCATAGCTTGCAATTGATTGGAAATAACTGAAGTACACTGCTCTAATACATTATTTGCTGCATACCTTGGATATTATACTTAAGACAAAACATGCTGAGCTAAGTTTCTGAGTACGATATACACTGTGTTCATTCCAGTTTAAATCTTGGTCAATTGGCATTCCCAGAAACTTTGTTGTGCGCACTTTTTCTATTTGTTTGCTATCCATCATAAGGCACATATTTTCCCTTTGACACTTGCTTCCATACTGTATAAAGTTTGTTTTCTTTTTATTTAATGTCAGCTTATTTGAATAAAACCATGACTGTATGTATGAGAGCATTTTCTCTGCTGCTCGCACCTCGTGGTCGTGCGGTAGCATTCTTGCTTCCCATGCCCAGGTTCCCGGGTTCGATTCCCGGCGGGGTTAGGGATTTTCTCTGCCTCGTGATGGCTGGGTGTTGTGTGATGTCCTTAGGTTAGTTAGGTTTAAGTAGTTCTAAGTTCTAGGGGACTGATGACCAGAGATGTTAAGTCCCATAGTGCTCAGAGCCATTTTTTTGAATTTTCTCTGCTGTAGTACACAATGATTCTTTTATATCACTAATTATGATACTCATGTCATCTGCAAGTAGTAGAATTGTGGATGAGCTGCCTGGAGCCTGTATATCATTGATATAAATTAGGAATAACAATGGGCCCAGAATGCTGCCCTGTGGAACACCTATTTTAATTTGTTTTGGTTCAGATATGAGTTTAAAATTGTGAAGATCACAGGTCAACAACTTGTGTCCTGTTTTGCAGATAAGACTCAAACCATTTTTTAACAGTACCCCTGATGCCTATTGCTTCAAGTTTCTCTAGTAATATTACATGGTTCACAGTATCGAAGGCTTTGGATAAATCTAGATTAATTCCAACAACCTGTTTATTTGACTCCAAATTTCGTACTATTTCTGTTGTGTAGTCCAATATGGCTGTTTCTGTACTGTGCCCTGCTCGAAAGCTATGTTGACTGTTATTTATTAGTTTATGTTTTCCTAGATATTTTGTAACCCTGATTTTCATTAATTCCTCAAGTATTTTGGAGAAGGCTGGGAGGAGAGATATAGGTCAGTAAATTTCTATTTTATGTCTGTCACCATTTTTGTATAGAGGTATCACTTTAGAGATTTTAAGTTTGTCTGGAAATATCCCTTCACTAAGGGACAAGTTTGCTATGTGCACTATAGGTTTGACAACACATGGAGCAATTTTTTTAATTATTGATACAGGTACATCATCCAACCCAGAGGACATTTTGGATTTCAAGCATTTAATATCTGTTGGGATTGCCATCATGCTGGTATTTACCATTGGAGTTGTCACTGTTGGTTGTTGCTTAAATTTACTACTTAAAGTAAGGGGAATATTTACAAAATAATTGTTTACATAGTTTGCCATGGCATCTTTTTCTATGGGAATATTTTCATTATTTTTGAGAATGATTTCCTGTTCTTTAGTTTGACCCCCAGTTTCTTTTTTTACCATTTCCACATCATTCTGGACTTGTTACTAGCCTGCCTTAATAATCTATCATTACTTAATAATTTTGCTTTTGCTATTACTTTGCGGTAAGTCTTTTTGAATGTCCTCACATACTCAACAAACTGCTGATCATGACATGTTTTTAACTTTAAACTTAGTAATTTCATGGTTTCACTTGACTTTTTAATTCCAGGTGTAATCCAGGTCCCTTTGGATCCAGATGACCTATAACTCAATAGCTTTTTTGGGAAATACATTTCAAAGTATGTCACAAAAGTGGAAGCAAATTTATTGTAAGCATCATTTGTGTTTGTTTGTGCCATGACCTCTGACCAAACTCCATTTTTTAAATTATTTTTGAACTGATTACAATTTCCTGTAGGGAAAAATTGTTTGTACTCCTTTTTATTTTCCTCCTCCTTGGGAGTTGCAGTGAGATTAAAGGTTAGTGCATTATGATCTGATAATCCTATATTCACATTTGTAACTGCAACTTCAAGTGTGTCCACATTTGAGAAGATGTTATCTATTAGGCTTTCACTGAAATCTGTTGTTCTAATGGGAGCTGATATGTGGGGGAACATGTTGAAGCTTTTTAGTATGTCCAAAAACTTGTTTTCTATTGGACTCTGGACCAATAGATTAATATTAAAGTCACCACAAAGAGTTATGGTAGAGTTCTCATTTGAGAAAATGTTAAGCATTTCTTCCAAATTCTTAAGAAAGATTTCAGTATCTCCAGATGGCGACCTGTAAATTGCTGCAACAATTATTTTCTTCTTTAAACTATATAACTGAATGGCTACTGCCTCAAAATCCTTTTCTATGATTAATGGTTTAGCCTTGAATCATAACTTAAATTTAAGCTTGGGACTTAGATAAATGCATACACCACCACCTTTGGCTATTTGCCTACAGTACTGACTGGCAAAGTTTATATTGGCTTAAGTTTATGCTATTTAGTTCACGGTCCCTGCACCAATGTGCCATAACACATAAACAATCAACATGGTCACTATTTGCTGTTACCTCAAGTTCAAGGCACATGTTTTTAAGACACTGAATGTTCAGACTCATAATTCCTAGCTGATTTGAACAATCCAACTGACCTGTGACTTTTCACTCTGTTGATTCATTTGCTCTTACACTGTTACAAGATTTCATACCTTGTTGTAGATTCTTCTGCTTGCAAACATTTCCGTTTCCCTGTTATGTGCTGTTGTTCACTGTTTTGCCCCAGCAAAAATTCTGGCTTCTCAAGGGTGGCTGCCTTTCTCTGGTGTGATGACTGCTCCTATTTCCACTGCTGCTGCTGTGTGCTGTTGCAGTGAATGCCAGTGATTCTGGTTGCTTGGTTATTGATGTTGGATCTGCTACCTCTGATGTTGCTGTGACTGCTAATGATTCTGGTTGGTTGTATAATGCATGTATGATACATCTCATAACCATATGAAGGTCACTACCAGCTATGACTGCATTGTAGCCATCCTGTTGCTATGTGTAATTTTTGAATTTTCTTAGAAAAAGACAATATGCTGTGTGTCACACATATGCTGAATTTTGCTTAATTGTCACTGAACCAGATTCACTTACTTTCATGGAATGGTTTCTCTTTAGTGGACAGCTGCAAATAACTGCAATTTTTAGAGGAGTAACAATATTTATGCTTACACGTAATTTTTGTACTTTATACGAAGACATTACGAGTCCTGATCCTTATTATATACATTTTTTGGGTTTTATATATTCTTCAACTTCCATTTCCTCAGTGTACTTTAGTTTAGCCTTACAAAACCTTAATTTTGACTCTGTTCCCAGGTGAATCATAATGCTTATGCTTTATGTAATGTCATTATGAGAATAGCCATGGCTTTTCCTTGCTCTTATCTAAATAATTTTCTCAATTTTACTTATTATGAGTGATTATCACAGAAATTATTTTTGTGCTTCAGGGAACTGAATTCCTATTGTGTTATAACTCTCAGAATTTGTTTGGTTCAATTTGTTGTTTTCTATAATTCAAGTTTAACTAACTTAATGGTAGATATAAATCACTGCTGTCAGATTTTGCCACTCAAGTTAGATGGGTAATTTACCTGTGGGAAGTTTATCATCTTGTTATTTGCTGTTCCAAATCGAATTTTTGTATAATGAGGATCATTTCCATGGAATTGTTGCATAAATAGTTCTTCTGTCATTTTGAGTGTTGGTTTCTAAAGTAATTGCTTTTTAGAAACCAACCACAGTAGGTCTGAGTTCTCTATTTTCTGTTAAAGCTGCGAGAAAATAGATTATTTATCATGTTCTTTTTTGGATTTTCATGGAGTTTGTTAATGTAATACTACGATATAGGAACTGGAATCATGCCGAGATATATGTTGCAATGTTACTGCAGTCTTACTGAGAATTATTGATTTTTTGTAAAAATATTATGGATTTAACTTTGAGCAAGTAATCTTGAAAATTCAACCTATTCCTAAGAACATTATAATTTTGGATGAATTCATGTTGGAAGGCATTCATATTTACATTTCAATTCAGTTTTGGGTGACCTTTACTACTTGTATTCTGAGTAACATTAACTGATGGAAGTAAAACAAAATATTGCTTGATGAAACTGAAATCCTAACCAGAGCCACAATCAGGCATTGCAATAAATTCACTGGTGACAAGTGAAAATTTGTGGCAGACTAGGACTCGAACCCAGATATCCCACTTAATGCAAGTGGCTGCCTTAACCACTTCAGCTATCTGGAAATTCAGAACTCATCTCACACTACAGGCATAGTGTACCCTCATTGTTGTTCACAGCCTAACCCTCATTCTCACAAGAGTTAAGACAAAGGGTGCATTTGCACTGAATGATAATTAATTGCTGTCAAGGTGACTGTACTGATATGTGTATGACGTGTCTGAAAGAACAGACACCATACATATTAAGTATTGCTTGTAAAGTTTAGCCCCAGTATCTAAACGCCATATTAACTTGTAACATTTTCCCGAAGGATGCCTCTAATATCAATCATATGAATGTTGTAGATGACTAATTGTACTTGCTGCTTATGCTACTCAACTGCTATCGAGTGCCAATACCATCACCTCAGAGAGATCACAAATGAACTCTGTATATTCACTTCTAACTTGCCAACAGGTCCTTTGACATCATCTCTGAATTTCTGTCTCAATAAACTCAGCCTCCACCACGGCCTATTTAACAGAAAAACTCTTACTTTAAGTCTGTTGTTAAGTGGAACTGGGCTACACCAGTGTAGAAATGTGTGGACTTGCAGAATTGCTGCTACATATGCTACTGTTCATCATCAAAATTATTATATACCAATACTCAATGAATAAATTTACTTTAATATTAAATCTAATGGTTATAAAATAGAAAGAAACTTCCACATGGCAAAAATATATTAAAAACAAAGATTCCAAGACTTACCAAGCGGGATAGCGCCGGTAGACAGGCACAATAAAATAACACACAAACACACACACAAACTTACGAGCTTTCGCAACCGGCGGTTGCTTCGTCAGGAAAGAGGGAAGGAGAAGGAAAACCCACATCCTTTCATCTTTCCTTCTCCTTCCCTCTTTCCTGACGAAGCAACCGCCGGTTGCGAAAGCTCGTAATTTTGTGTGTGTGTTTGTGTGCTATTTTACTGTGCCTGTCTACCGGCACTTTCCCGCTTGGTAAGTCTTAGAATCTTTGTTTTTGATATAAATCTAATGGTTATGTTGACATACACACAGTGTTGACATGTTACCAAGTCTATGATGACAATACAAGGAAACAGGACATGAGGATGAAGTGTGTTCACTAAATGGAGGATGATTAATAAAACAAATTTACAGTAGTCTTTGAAAAAATTACAGGAATGAATGATAAGATACACAACTCACTATTAGGACAAAAACACAAGTTGCCTTAATCAAAAGAATACATGAATAGAGCATGTTTTGGTCACAGGAACATGGCAGTGACACTGGTCCATGCTCATGGAGCACATAGTTTGCTCAGAGAATGAAGATAAAACCATTTCGTTTGCTTTGGACGAAGTCTGGAAGTTTTTAGTCTGAAGCATGGACTATAGCATCAGACTTCTTGCAGATATCATTATTCCTCTTATAGAGCACATTTTCAAATGTACACATTACTTAATTTTTGTCTTACATCCTCCAGAGAGCTTCGGAAAAACACAGTTTTGATAGAGGCATTCTGAGTCTGACAATTGGTCATTTTCACCCTGTCAATGCTATTTCACGTAATCAAGATCATACACTCAAGTTCCCTACTGTGTCACAAGTAACACAGTCCTGCACACTTCAGTAAGGGAGCATGAGATGATGAGTAGGGAACAACCACAGTTCTATCGTTCACAGACTCGTCATACTCATGGAGCTACAGTAAGAAGAAATGAAGCCAGATAGCACTGACATAACAGCAGTAGATTGATTTCTAATGTATGCAACCCACGACATTATATTCTAACTCACTCTGTTTATGATCTCTGGTGTCCAGTGACCACCAGAGCACCATTTGGCCACTGATGGGGGAGGAATTGTGCAGATCACCCAACGTGTCTCATTGGTATTTCAAATTTTTATGTTATTTCTAATTTTTTACTAGAATATTCTCATGCATTTTGTTGTGGCTTATATGTGGAGTAGGACCTCATCTCAGCACAAGTTGTTTGTTCCTGTGGAATACACTGACAAACAAGCCACTATGCACCACTATGTTTACCCAGTAGGGAGTATGGGAGAGAATTCAAATGTTGGCAGCTGGCTATCACATGGAGCATTGGATCCAGATAGGAACCTCCTCCTGGTGCAAGTTTTCAGTTAGCAATAACATGATCCATCTGCTACTTTCGATTATTTCTCAGACTTTGTCTGGACATAAAAAGCAACATCCTTTATTGGCGATATAGAATGGCTCACAGCCCCACTGGCCAACCTGGGAGCACCCATAGGTATTTTATCTAAATAATATATTGGAAATGCTGAGTCACAGATAGGCACAACAAAAAGACTAGCTATAATTGTGAGAATCTTTTTGTTATGCCTGTCTGTGACTCAGCATCTCTGCTGTATGGTGAGTAGCAACTTTCCTTCTCTAATATTGTTACATTCAATCCTGCATTTTCCATTGTTTAATTTGAAGAATATATTGAGTTCAATTTTAATCCACTTTTTCACCAAAGTAACTCCCTTCAAATAACCACATCCCTACCTGTCGCAATGTCCCTTCCCCTCAGCCCTGCACCTGAACAAGCAACTCTGATATTTTACAGTTCAATGCATTAGAAAACCTGCAAAAAAATTCTACAGATAATTACTTTTATTTTTCAGCTTATAATCAGACTCTCATTAGTGAGAAAATAAGAATCTTTTTACTGAGTTAATTTGTTTCGGAGTCAGTTAATTAGATGAACCATCTAACTGTTCATTGTACATACCTCACCACCATAAAGAAACAGAAACCTCTTAAGATGATGAGATAAGCAAATTAGCATAGCCAACGAGTACATTCCTTGCCAAAAAAAAGTCTAAGTGTGTCAGAGAGAGCCTTAACTTGAAACAGAAATTTCTAAGAATGGACATCTGGAGAACAGCATTGCATGGAAAAGAATCAGACTGCAATAAAACTTGAAATGAAGAGCATTCACAGGTTTGAGAATATGTGAGAAGGATAGTGGAAATGAAATTGTCTGATAAGATAGGAAATGAGGAGGACTTCCACAGAATTATCAAGGAAAAGTATATCTACATAAAACACTACCTAGAAGAATGCAAGCATTCAGACAGGGAACAATTTCCAAGACACCAGATGGAGCCACAGAGGAACAACAATTGTAGGGGAAGGCAGAGAGTAGAATATATACAACAAATAACTGAGAACTATGGGTGCAGGAGATATTCTAAGGAAACAGATTGGCATAAGATGTGCAGTTGTGGTGGGATTTATGAAACCAATCAGAAGATCTGTGTAGGCTGAGACAATCAAACTTTTTCTCTGTTTGATATGTGGTTGTCTTCATTCATCATTCATGCAGTGTATTCAATTCAGTTTATATTTCAAATTTGTCAAGTGTTAAAAAAAATGAAACTTACAGTGTAAACCATGGCATCTGTCACTAGATTGCCAAAGTTGCATTCAAATAAGCGACAATGTTCTGCAGCGCCGTCAAGGAGCACCCGTGTTTTTCCTATAATCTCTTTTGTACTGTTATCAACTTCTGCTCTCCACTCTTCCAATGCTTTTAGGATTTCACTGTCTGAAAGGAAAATAAAATATAAGTGTTATTCTTGCAGTACGATAATTTGTTCCAGTTGCATACTTCCTGCTGTTTTCATTCCTTGGAACTTTGTATTTTGTACACATGATTATGGAATTTTTCAGAGTTAGAAGAGTATATTGAAAGGATGACTTGCAGCTTTTCACAATGTTCATTTTTCTTAAGTTTGTGTTGCACTTTGAGGTAAAAAGCAATAGGTCACATATATGACTTAATAATAAATGGGAATGTTGAGCTGAGTGTCATGTTGATGGCTAATAGCAATGAAGTGGCTATACCAGGTAGGTGAGGTGCTGCTGTGACCCATGTGACTGGATGTGATAGTGGTGGATGGCTGTGTTTCTGGTCTTCCAGATTCCCATATTGTTAAGTGCTCTGCACTGTCATTCACTTAAAAGCAACTTGGTAATGTGGCGAGAATCTGACTGTGCCAACATATGAGGTCTCACACATTCGCCAAAAACACTGTAATTGTTTCCAGACAAGCCACAACATATTAAACTCTGCTTTGAATTGACAATAAAGAAACAATTCCAACGAAATTATCACCACCCTTGTGCAGTGTTATTAATCTTTAAGTGTAAAATTATTATGAAAAGGTAAGTTGCTACTCACCATATAGCAGACACGCTGAGTTGCAGATAGGCACAATAAAAGGACTATGAAAAATAAAGCTTGGGTCAGTAAGACCTTTGTCAACAATAGATGACAGACACACTCTGCTATATGGTCATTAGCAACTTTCCTTTTCATAATATTGTTACATTTCATCCTGGATCCACTGTTTGATTTAAATGTAAATTTTTTTATAAAAAGTAAAAAGCACAGAGAAACTACATATATGTACTGTATGCCATATTAAAAACATGAAGTCAGATATGTAATGACCAAATTAAACATACTAAAACAGACAAATAATCTGTTTTAAATAAAATATTATATTACTACTAGTGAGTGACAAAACAGAGTTCTCTATAGTTACATCACAAGATTATCATCTGCATGAAAGATTTATAATACTGAGGCTAATTGTTTATTTAATAAGAAATTTGTGAATCTACATTTATAAAACATCCATTTGAACCATGTAGTGAGGAATTAGCATAATGAATAATTGTGCTCAGCTGTTAGCAGTCATAATTCTAGCATGTGCAATGTATAAAATATATTTTAATGCCACTAATTTGACATTGTGCAACTAAAAAGATATGATATTGAGCTGTAATTGTTCAAACTTATTTGTTGTACATATTTAGAATATTAAAATCTGTATAGGCTTGTATGCGTGGAATTGTTGTCAGGTACAGTCACTCTTTTGACTCAGGTAATAGTTCATGTGAGCAAGCAAGCAGAGAAGTTGTAAGGGTCTTTTGGTCACTATTCTTGATTAAGATTTATTTGTTCATTCGTTTGCTGTCCATATAAAAATCAGTTTTCAGACATTCTCATAGATTTTAGTTCACATACACAAAGGTTTAGTTAACATACATAATTGCACACACTGATACAAACAGTGAACACGTTCCACATCATTACGAAGTGTCGTATTCATGATCTATGGAACAAGTATTAATCTAATCTAATCTGAAGATCACAAATTATCATTTTTGGTTGCAAAAACAAACTTTTCTATATATGCTGTTTTACGAAGAGACTTTACAACTTGAAATATATCTGCATACATTGACACAGTGTGTGAAGATAAAAAATTATCATTTTTGTGTTGAAAAAAGAAACTTATGCTATACATCTCTTTTACAAAGGGATATTACAACTTGAAATATTCTACTGAATAACAGCTTTTCTCCATTAATAAATGCTTCAGTTTATTCTTTAAAGTGTTTAAATTAGCTGTCTTGAGATCAGATGGAAGTCAGTTATAAAAGATGGTTCCTATTGTATGTGGGCTACCTGTACTGTATGTGGACTAGAGCTCGAGCAGCAACTTATGAGCTGTGTGTATTTTAAAATGCTCATCCTAAACAACTATTTGTTTCCTTGTCTTTCATCAAAATATTGTTATACACAGAGTTAAAATAAAAATTGAAATGATTACATGGCATTGATAGGCCGGAGGCCCCATCCAAGGAAGTTCGGTCACAAAGCTGCAAGTTTTATTTCAGGTAACACCACATTGTGTGACTTGTGTGTTGGTGATGATGAAATGTCTAATCCAGCCAGTAACTGTACCTGGGACCGCTGCATAGTAGGCAAACATGTTACCACTCAGCTAAGTAGGCTGATGGCTATACACACCGTGTACAGTAAGCAGTATATACCTAAAACTGTCAAAATGCTACCCTACAATATCCCACATGTGATAGTCTATAGTCTGCTGATTATAATGGTATATTTAATTTAAATCTCAATAATTATGAGAAATTGGTGATCAAAGTTGTTATAACAGTGTGCTATTTGAAAATTGGTGTGAGCTAATCAGTATTTTTGAGAGGACTGAAACTACTCATTAGAAACCTGATTTCATTATTTCCAACAACTAAATTTGTTTTCTCAGAAACTAGTTAACTTCAATAATATTCATAGTTAAAGTTTGGCCACTCTCAAAATTACTTTTGGCCTTTGACCCATTATGCTTGTGCTTGTGAGGCATGCTTGTGTATTTCAGTCGGTAAAGCACTCGCCCACAAAAGGCAAAAATCCCAGGCTTGAGTCTCTGTCTGGGACACAGTTTTAATCTGCTAGGAAACTTCTCCCTAGTCTATATTTGACAACATTCCTGATACCTGTAAGACATTTTATTTATGTTGGTAGATTGTCAAAGAGTTTTATATTGCTTATTTCATTCCTGATAACATTCACACTGCAAACACAAATTTATTTAGGTATTTCAGCAGTTCTGTTATAAACTCCTCTCAACATAGTTTGAACCCCAAGAATTTAACACTGTCAACCTCTCTCATCTGTATGTCCTCATCTTACACACATGCCATCTGATCAAATGTATCCAGACAGCACTATGTCATGTGAGGCAGACCCACCAATGCAGAGGGAGGCAGGAAGCTGTATTTTGTTGCCAGAGAAGCAGCAACAGCTGAGTGGGTTAGTCAAGAGAGCCCAGTGACTTGGAATGGGCACTTGCCATTTGATGTCACCTGAGTAACAAATCCATCACGGACATTTCAACCCTTCAAAAGGTCCCCAAGTCAACTGTCTGTGAGTGAAGTGGAAATGTGAAGGAACAACGACAGCCAAACCAAGCCCAGACAGATGTCATGTACTGTTGAATAGGGACCATACAGCACTGCTGAGGACAATCATAAAAAGTCAGATGAAATCAGTGGAAGGAACCAATCATGAATTCCAAAGTGCTACCAATTGTTCGGCTAGCACAATCACTGTGTCTGAAAAGCTAAAAAGAATGGGGTGGAATGATTTAGCAGCTCCTCATAAGCCACACATTTCTGTAAGCAACACGTGAAGTGGTGTAAAGAGCAATGCCACTGGGCAGTGGATGATTGGAAATGAGTGATTTGGAGTAATGAATCATGCTACACGTTGTAGCAATCTGATGGAAGCATTTGGGTTTGGCAAATGCCCAGAGAGTGTTACCTGCCATCGTGTGTAGTGCCAACGCTGAAGTATGGAGGAGGTGTTATCGTATGGGAATGTTTTTTTTGTGGTTAGGTTGTGGTTCTTTTATCTTACTGCACTGTGTACTACATACAGCAGAGGAACAGTTCAGATATGATGATTGCTTAAATCAGCATGACAATGCATCCTGTCATAAAGCAGCATCTCTGAGGCAATAGTTTGTAGGCAATAACATAGAACATAGCTAACACTTGGTTTAAGAATCACGAAAGAAGGTTGTATACATGGAAGAACCCTGGAGATACTAAAAGCTATCAGATAGATTATACACTCCTGGAAATGGAAAAAAGAACACATTGACACCGGTGTGTAAGACCCACCATACTTGCTCCGGACACTGCGAGAGAACTGTACAAGCAATGATCACACGCACGGCACAGCGGACATACCAGGAACCGCGGTATTGGCCGTCCAATGGCGCTAGCTGCGCAGCATTTGTGCACCACCGCCGTCAGTGTCAGCCAGTTTGCCGTGGCATACGGAACTCCATCGCAGTCTTTAACACTGGAAGCATGCCACGACAGCGTGGACGTGAACCGTATGTGCAGTTGACGGACTTTGAGCGAGGGCGTATAGTGGGCAAGCGGGAGGCCTGGTGGACGTACCGCCGAATTGCTCAACACGTGGGGCGTGAGATCTCCACAGTACATCGATGTTGTCGCCAGTGGTCGGCTGAAGGTGCACATGCCCGTCAACCTGGGACCAGACCGCAGCGATGCACGGATGCACGCCGAGACCGTAGGATCCTACGCAGTGCCGTAGGGGACCGCACCGCCACTTCCCAGCAAATTAGGGACACTGTTGCTCCTGAGATATCGGCGAGGACCATTCGCAACCGTCTCCATGAAGCTGGGCTACGGTCCCGCACACCGTTAGGCCGTCTTCCGTTCACGCCCCAACATCGTGCAGCCTGCCTCCAGTGGTGTCGCGACAGGCGTGAATGGAGGGACGAATGGAGACGTGTCGTCTTCAGCGATGAGAGTCGCTTCTGCCTTGGTGCGAATGATGGTCGTATGCGTGTTTGGCACCGTGCAGGTGAGCGCCACAATCAGGACTGCATACGACCGAGGCACACAGGGCCAACACCCGGCATCATGGTGTGGGGAGCGATCTCCTACACTGGCCGTACACCTCTGGTGATCGTCGAGGGGACACTGAATAGTGCACGGTACATCCAAACCGTCATCGAACACATCGTTCTACCATTCCTAGACCGGCAAGGGAACTTGCTGTCCCAACAGGACAATGTACGTCCGCATGTATCCCGTGCCACCCAACGTGCTCTAGAAGGTGTAAGTCAACTACCCTGGCCAGCAAGATCTCCGAATCTGTCCCCCATTGAGCATGTTTGGGACTGGATGAAGCGTCGTCTCATGCGGTCTGCACGTCCAGCACGAACGCTGGTCCAACTGAGGCGCCAGGTGGAAATGGCATGGCAAGCCGTTCCACAGGACTACATCCAGCATCTCTACGATCGTCTCCATGGGAGAATAGCAGCCTGCATTGCTGCGAAAGGTGGATATACACTGTACTAGTGCCGACATTGTGCATGCTCTGTTGCCTGTGTCTATGTGCCTGTGGTTCTGTCAGTGTGATCATGTGATGTATCTGATCCCAGGAATGTGTCAATAAAGTTTCCCCTTCCTGGGACAATGAATTCACGGTGTTCTTATTTCAATTTCCAGGAGTGTATAATGGTAAGACAGAGATTTAGGAACCAGGTTTTAAGTTGTAAGACATTTCCAGGACCACAATCTATTGGTTATGACCTGTAGATTAAAACTGAAGAAACTGCAAAAATGTAGGAAATTAAGGAGATGGGACCTGGATAAACTGAAAGAACCAGAGGTTGTACAGAGTTTCAGGGAGAGCATAAGGGAACAATTGACAGGAATGGGGGAAAGAAATACAGTAGAAGAAGAATGGGTAGCTCTGAGAGATGAAGTAGTGAAGGCAGCAGAGGATAAAGTAGGTAAAAAGACGAGGGCTGCTAGAAATCCTTGGGTAACAAAAGAAATATTGAATTTAATTGATGAAAGGAGAAAATATAAAAATGCAGTAAATGAAGCAGGCAAAAAGGAATACAAAAGTCTCAAAAATGAGATCGACAGGAAGTGCAAAATGGCAAAACAGGGATGGATAGAGCACAAATGTAAGGATGTAGAAGCTTATCTCACTAGGGGTAAGATAGATACTGCCTACAGGAAAATTAAAGAGACCTTCGGAGAGAAGAGAACCACGTGTATGAATATCAAGAGCTCAGATGGCAACCCAGTTCTAAGCAAAGAAGGGAAGGCAGAAAGGTGGAAGGAGTATATAGAAGGTTTATACAAGGGCGATGTACTTGAGGACAATATTATGGAAATGGAAGAGGATGTAGATGAAGATGAAATGGGAGATACGATACTGCGTGAAGAGCTTGACAGAGCACTGAAAGACCTGAGTCGAAACAAGGCCCCCGGAGAAGACAACATTGCATTAGGACTACTGACGGCCTTGGGAGAGCCAGTCATGACAAAACTCTACCAGCTGGTGAGCAAGATGTATGAGACAGGCGAAATACCCTCAGACTTCAAGAAGAATATAATAATTCCAATCCCAAAGAAAGCAGGTGCTGACAGATGTGAAAATTACCGAACTATCAGTTTAATAAGTCACAGCTGCAAAATACTAACGCGAGTTCTTTACAGACGAATGGAAAAACTGGTAGATGAGGACCTTGGGGAGGATCAGTTTGGATTTCGTAGAAATGTTGGAACACGTGAGGCAATACTGACCTTACGACTTATCTTAGAAGAAAGATTAAGGAAAGGTAAACCTACGTTTCTAGCATTTGTAGAAAGCTTTTGACAATGTTGACTGGAATACTCTTTTTCAGATTCTAAAGGTGGCAGGGGTAAAATACAGGGAACGAAAGACTATTTACAATTTGTACAGAAACCAGATGGCAGTCATAAGAGTCGAGGGGCATGAAAGGGAAGCAGTTGTTGGGAAAGGAGTGAGACAGGGTTGTAGCCTCTCCCCGATGTTATTCAATCTGTATATTGAGCAAGCTGTAAAGGAAACAAAAGAAAAATTTGGAGTAGGTATTAAAATTCATGGAGAAGAAGTAAAAACTTTGAGGTTCGCCGATGACATTGTAATTCTGTCAGAGATGGCAAAGGACTTGGAAGAGCAGTTGAACAGAACGGACAGTGTCTTGAAAGGAGGATATAAGATGATCATCAACAAAAGCAAAACGAGGATAATGGAATGTAGTCAAATTAAATCGGGTGATGCTGAGGGAATTAGATTAGGAAATGAGACACTTAAAGTAGTAAAGGAGTTTTGCTATTTAGGAAGTAAAATAACTGATGATGGTCGAAGTAGAGAGGATATAAAATGTAGACTGGCAATGGCAAGGAAAGCGTTTCTGAAGAAGAGAAATTTGTTAACATCGAATATAGATTTATGTATCAGGAAGTTGTTTCTGAAAGTATTTGTTTGGAGTGTAGCCATGTATGGTAGTGAAACATGGACGATAACTAGTTTGGACAAGAAGAGAATAGAAGCTTTCGAAATGTGGTGCTACAGAAGAATACTGAAGATAAGGTGGATAGATCACGTAACTAATGAGGAGGTTTTGAATAGGGTTGGGGAGAAGAGAAGTTTGTGGCACAACTTGACTAGAAGAAGGGATTGGTTGGTAGGACATGTTTTGAGGCATCAAGGGATCACAAATTTAGCATTGGAGGGCAGCGTGGAGGGTAAAAATCGTAGAGGCAGACCGAGAGATGAGTACACTAAGCAGATTCAGAAGGATGTAGGTTGCATTAGGTACTGGGAGATGAAGCAGCTTGCACAGGATAGAGTAGCATCGAGAGCTGCATCAAACCAGTCTCAGGACTGAAGACAACAACAACAACAACAACATAAAACACTTTTGAGATGAGTCAGAACACCGACTTCACTCTAGACACAAACCATCCAACATCACTACCTACTCTTTTTTGGCTCTTGAGGAAGAATGAGCTGCCATTCCTCTACAGACATTCACACATGTTATTGAAAGTACTCTCACCAGTGTTCAAGCTATCACAAAGTTGAAGGGTTGGCGCATTGAAGGGTTGATGCACCCCATATTAATGTCCACTAATATATGTCCAGATATTTTTGATCAGATACAGTATGTTGGGTGGAAACCTCTTGCAAGTATTTAACCACTTACAGTTAATTTTTTAAAAGTTTAATGATACTGAATTGACTAAAAATCTTTATATTTATATTTTTCTTTTCCCCATCTCCCTGTCCCACAACACACACACAATGGTGTGTTTTTCTGATGAAGGCTATGGCCAAATTCTTTATGGAAATGTCTTAATGATGCCTGTCTGCAACTTACGTGCTTTCTTTAGGCTAAGCAGCAATCTATCTTTTCCTTCATTACGATATTCCGATGTGCATTTTCTATTGTTGATTTTACTTTCAGTGACACTATATACTGGTGAAATTGTCTTTCTTGTACAACATCAAGCTCAGTATGTTAGTTATTGATGGTGTTACAGAGTAATATGTGACTAAGTACTTTGTATTGACTGTAATAGGTATGTTCTCCACTGTTACTGTGTTGTTATAATGTACTGCTATCAATATCCTGCCTTATATCCTATGCTTCTCACCACAGCCCTGATAACATGGTTCTCCCAGAATGAACTATAAGATAAATAAAATTATTTTTGTGATCAAGGCAAGTGTTATATCATTTAGTGCCAATAGGCTCACAGATCTCATTAAAGCTTCTTTGGTCTAAAATGATATTTATTAATTAATACAGTAAACATGTAATAAGTACCACCTTAGCTGAAGGTGCATCTTTGTGCTTGCATACACACAAATAGAAAGAAAGAAATTGGAGAAGGAAGGGATGCGTACTCACCTTCTTCCACTGATGAATTAAGTAGCACTGGATTCCCCGTAAATGATTTCAGTTCTCCATTCTGATCAAATACCACTGTTAAATTTCCCAGGTATTTAGTATATGCGTAGGCTTGGACAACAGGAACTTTTTTCCCAGATGGCTGAGTGATTATTTTAGGATACAGATCCACAGGAACTTCACTATCTGGAGCATCACCTATGGAAAATATATTGAAGAATTAATGTTATTTATTTATTACATACAAGTGCAGAAAGTTTAAAAATTGCTATGAAAAGTAACAGAAGAGCTAATAAAATATTGGTGCTCCACCTAAATTGAAGTTCATCTTGTGTATGTAGTTACTAGAAGTAGTTCAGTTTCATGCTTAGGACACAATAGCATCTGTGTTTGTAGTGTTTGTAGTTGAGCAGTAAAAAAGAGCTAAGGAGAAAAAGTATCCATCTTCCTTAGGACTACCCCATAAAATATTTTTCACAATTTCCTCTGAAGTTGAATTGAATTGTAGTATTGAAAGTTTAACATTAATACTTGCTTATGAATGTGTTTATTAGTTGTGTCAAACTCTCACACTCTTCAATAAATATAGATTTCTTGTTAGTTATATATATTATCGTGGTGGGTGTGATTATAATGGTAACAACTTGCCATTATATTTCTCTCTCTCTCTCTCTCTATCTCTATCTCTATCTCTCTCTCTCTCTCTCTTAAAACCCACATCCTTTCATCTTTGCTTTTCCTTCCCTCTTTCCTGACGAAGCAACCGCCGGTTGCAAAAGCTCGTAATTTTGTGGGTGTGTTTGTGTGTTATTTTATTGTGCCTGTCTACCGACACTTTCACGCTTGGTAAGTCTTGGAGGGAAACATTCCACGTGGGAAAAATATATCTAAAAACAAAGATGATGTGACTTGCCAAACAAAAGTGCTGGCAGGTCAATAGACACACAAACATACACACAAAATTCAAGCTTTCACAACCCACAGTTGCTTCGTCAGGAAAGAGGGAAGGAGAGGGAAAGATGAAAGGATGTGGGTTTTAAGGGAGAGGGTAAGGAGTCATTCCAATCCTGGGAGCGGAAAGACTTACCTTACGGGGAAAAAAGGACAGGTATACACTCGCACACACACACATATCCATCCACACATACACTGACAGAAGCAGACTTTTGTAAAGGCAAAAAGTTTGGGCAGAGATGCCAGTCGAGGTGGAAGTACAGTGGCAAAGATGTTGTTGAAAGACAGGTGAGGTATGAGCGGCAGCAACTTGAAATTAGTGGAGGTTGAGTCCTGGCGGATAACGAGAAGAGAGGATATACTGAAGGGCAAGTTCCCATCTCCGGAGTTCTGACAGGTTGGTGTTGGTGGGAAGTATCCAGATAAACCGGACTGTGTAACACTGTGCCAAGATATGCTGGCCACGCACCAAGGCATGTTTAGTCACAGGGTGATCCTCATTACCAACAAACACTGTCTGTCAGTGTCCATTCATGCGAATGAACAGTTTGTTGCTGATCATTCCCACATAGAAAGCTTCACAGTGTAGGCAGGTCAGTTGGTAAATCACATGAGTGCTTTCACACGTGTCTCTGCTTTTGATCGTGTACTCCTTCCGGGTTACAGGACTGGAGTAGGTGGTGGTGAGAGGGTGCATGGGACTGGTTTTACACCGGGGGAGGTTACAAGGGTAGTAGCCAGAGGGTAGGGAAGGTAGTTTGGGGATTTCATAGGGATGAACTAAGAGGTTACGAAGGTTAGATGGATGGCGGAAAGACACTCTTGGTGGAGTGGGGAGGATTTCTCATTTCAGGGCAGGATTTTAGGAAGTCATATCCCTGCTGGAGAGCCACATTCAGAGTCTGATCCAGTCCCGGAAAGTATCCTGTCACAATTGGGGCACTTCTTTGGTTCTTCTGTGGGAGGTTCTGGGTTTGAGGGGTTGAGGAAGTGGCTCTGGTTATTTGCTTCTGTACCAGGTCGGGAGGGTAGTTGCGGGATGCGAAAGCTGTTTTCAGGTTGTTGGTGTACTGGTTCAGGGATTCCGGACTGGAGCAGATTCATTTGCCATGAAGACCTGGGCTGTAGGGAAGGGACCGTTTTATGTGGAATGGGTGACAGCTGTCATATTGGAGGTACTGTTGCTTGTTGGTGGGTTTGATGTGGACGGACGTGTGAAGCTGGCCATTGGACAGATGGAGGTCATCGTCAAGGAAAGTGGCATGGGATTTGGAGTAGGACCAGGTGAATCTGATAGAACCAAAGGAGTTGAGGTTGGAGAAGAAATTCTGGAGTATTTCTTCACTGTGAGTCCAGATCATGAAGATATCATCAATAAATCTGTACCAAACTTTGGGTTGGCAGGCCTGGGTAACCAAGAAGGCTTCCTCTAAGTGACCCATGAATAGGGTGGCATATGAGGGGGCCATCCTGGTACCCATGGCTGTTCCCTGTAACTGTTGGTATGTCTGGCCTTCAAAAAGTGAAGAAGTTGTGGGTCAGGATGAAGCTGGCTAAGGTAATGAGGAAAGAGGTTTTAGGTAGGGTAGCAGGTGATCGGCGTGAAAGGAAGTGCTCCATCGCAGTGAGGCCCTGGATGTGCGGAATATTTGTGTATAAGGAAGTGGCATCAGTGGTTACAAGGATGGTTTCTGGGGGGTAACAGATTGGGTAAGGATTCCAGGCATTCGAGAAAGTGGTTGGTGTCTTTGATGAAGGATGGGAGACGGCATGTAATGGGTTGAAGATGTTGATCTACGTAGCCAGAGATATGTTCTGTGGGGGCTTGGTAACCAGCTACAATGGGGCGGCCATGATGATTGGGTTTGTGAATTTTAGGAAGAAGGTAGAAGGTAGGGGTGCGGGGTGTTGGTGGGGTCAGGAGGTTGATGGAGTAAGGTGAAAGGTTTTGTAGGGGGCCTAAGGTTCTGAGAATTCCTTGAAGCTCCGCCTGGACATCAGGAATGGGATTACCTTGGCAAAATTTGTATGTGGTATTGCCTGAAAGCTGACACAGTCCCTCAGCCACATACTCCCGGCGATCAAGTACCACGGTTGTGGAACCCTTGTCTGCCTGAAGAATGACGATGGATCGGTCAGCCTTCAGATCACGGATAGCTTGGGCTTCAGCAGTGGTGATGTTGGGAGTAGGATTAATGTTTTTTAAGAAGGATTGAGAGGCAAGGCTGGAAGTCAGAAACTCCTGGAAGGTTTGGAGAGGGTGATTTTGAGGAAGAGGAGGTGGGTCCTGCTGTGGCGGAGGATGGAACTGTTCCAGGCAGGGTTCGATTTGGATAGTGTCTTGGGGAGTTAGATCATTAGGTGTAGGATTAGGATCATTTTTCTCCATGGCAAAGTGATGTTTCCAGCAGAGAGTACGAGTGTAGGACAGTAAATCTTTGATGAGGGCTGTTTGGTTGAATCTGGGAGTGGGGCTGAAGGTGAGGCCTTTGGATAGGACAGAGGTTTCGGATTGGGAGAGAGGTTTGGAGGAAAAGTTAACTACTGAATTAGGGTGTTGTGGTTCCACATTGTGTTGATAGGAATTTTGAGGTTTTGGAGGGAGTGGAGCTGGAAGTCTGAGATTGAGTAGATGGGAGAGACTGGGTTTGTGTGCAGTAAGAGGAGGTTGAAGTTTGCTGGAAAGGTTGTGAAGCGTGAGTGAGTTGCCTTTCCGGATGTGGGAAACCAGGAGATCGGATAGTCTTTTGAGGTAGAGGGTGGCATGCTGTTCTAATTTGTGGTTGGCCTTTAGGAGGATGCTATGAACAGCCGGTGTGGATGTGGGAGAGGAAAGCTTGAGGACTTTTATTAAGGATAGGAGTTGACGGGTGTGTTCATTGGCTGAGTTGATGTGTAGGTGAAGGATTAGGTGGGTGAGGCCAATGGATTGTTCAGTTTAGAACTGGTATAGGGACTGATGGAAAGAAGGTTTGCACCCAGAGATGGGAACTTTAAGTGTGAGGCCTTTGGGGGTAATGCCAAATGTCAGACAAGCCTGAGAAAATAAAATATGGGAGCGTAATCTGGCTAGGGTGAAAGCATGTTTGCGGAGGGAATGTAAATAAAACTGAATGGAGTCGTTGTGGGGGTGTTGTGAGGGTGACATGGTAGTAGAAGGTGGAAAGTGTAACATGAAGCTGAAATGAAAATAAAAATGTATGCGGAGAGATAATGGTGAACTACACAGCAACTGGAGATCTGGTGGGAAAAAAGGCGAAAAAGTGTTGGTTAAAGCTGGGCTATGTTGATCCTGTGGTGAATTTGGGTTGGTAGACAACGATGTGCATAAAGGTTAGGTGATTGTGTTGCCGCCAAAGCACGTTAAAGGGTGGAGAAATTCTGGAAAATTTCGAAAAAACTACGTGTAAATGTATTAAAAGGAGCGGTTTTGTGGTGGAAGATTATGAAAATGAGGCTAACAATTGTCTGACGAAGAAATAATGACGTTAAAACCTGTGGGAAGCGGCTAAAAATGATCAGTGATGTGGGAAAAACGGAAATGGAAATAAAGCGAAAGTTATTAGAACTAGCCGAAATGGTTGTTTAACAGGTGAAAGGAACTGTTTGTGAACTAGAAACGGTGCATTTTCTAATTTCAAGTTGCTGCCACTCATACCTCACCTGTCATTCAATGACTCCTTACCCTCTCCCTTAAAACCCACATCCTTTCGTCTTTCCCTCTCCTTCCCTCTTTCCTGAAGAAGCAACCGTTGGTTGCGAAAGCTATAAATTTTGTGTGTGTGTTTGTGTGTTATTTTATTGTGCTTGTCTACCGGCTTTCCCGCTTGGTAAGTCTTGGAATCTTTGTTTTTAATATATTTTTCCCATGTGGAAGTTTCTTTCTATTTTATTTACAACATTATTTGTATTGTAATATATAAGTTTTGTAATTTTTGATTCTGTTTATCCAGCCAAGGCTGGTGAATGACACAGCCATTGTAATAAAGGGTAGTAATATATAAGTCAGTTCAGTAAAGTACGAGGTGGAATCCAAAATTTTTGGGATGGCACTGCCATTTGGTGAGTAGGAGTAGTAGATCTTTCCACCCCTAATTGACGAGAGCTGCATATCTGATGAGTCAGTGTGGGGAGTGGCATTCAGCTGGGAGGACATGTTGCATGTCCACAGTGATTTCCGTAATACTCTGTGTTTGGTGTGTGGCTATTTTGCAATGGATCTATGAACAGAACAGCGAACCTTCATCAGACCACAGCTGATGATCCAACCTTCTTGTCATGGGTTATCACCAGCAATCAGAGCTGGATTTACAGTTATGACCCAGAGACAAAGCAACAATCGTCCCAGTGGAAGAGCCCGGGCTCTCCAAGACTCAAAAAAGTGTGACAGGTGAAGAGGATGATCATCGTTTTCTTTGATATCAAGGGAATTGTGCACAATGAATTCATCCCACCCAAACAAACGATGAATTCCGCATAGTACTGTGACATTTTGTGATGGCTCTGTGAAAACTTGTGGTGATGACAGCCCGAACTTTGGCATCAAGGGAACTGGCTGCTGCATCACAACAATGTGCCCTGGCATACTTCCTTGCCCACCAGGACCTTCTTGGCAAAAAAACAACATGGCGGGTGTACCTCACCCACCGTACTCACCAGATTTGGCACCTTGCGACTTCGTGCTATTCACAAAACTGAAACTCAAGTTGAAAGGCCATCAGTTCAACACTCTAGTGAGGATTCAAGAAGCAACACTGGTGTTGATAAATACCCTCAAAGAACAGGACTTAAAGAAAATGTTTGACCAGTGGCAGAAGTGTTGGGACTGGTGTGTATATGTGGATGGGAACTACTTCAAGGGTGATGGTGACCATTAGTCCAAAGGTAAGGTTTTCGATAGATGACAGCAACAGTTTCAAAAATTTTGGGTGGTACCTCCTATCCTTTTCCCCAGCTAAAGCCCAGTCACACACCCTGTTCCTTAACAGGTGCCTAAGCCATGTAAATCCCCTCCCCTCCCAAATGGAATAACCATAAAAAGTAATATCTCTGAATGCCACCCCTTTTTTCACTATGACCATCAAATTTTCAGATTTCATAAATCCCTATCCCCTACTAATGCGATACTACAGAAAAACAGACAACTGTAAACCAACTCTGCTCCCTCTCACTGTTACTATGCAACCTTTACTATGAGTTCTTACATCATATTCTCAAATGTATAGCCTTGCTCTCTGATACCTGGAACAGCACTCCAAACACCACCTCCAAAAGTCTCGAATTTATTTACATCATAGACCCACTTCAGAGCACCACTACCCAACAACAACTATTCTACCCCAGTGAACTCCATTATCAACCCCTTCAGCACGAAGCCCTTGTCTTGCTGACCGTTTTCCTCCGCCACATCCCACAAAACTCTGTTCCATCATCCCACAGAATCCAAAAATTAAAAAATGCAAAACACTGTTGTTAACCTGTACAACAAAAACCTCAGTCCTACAGAACTTCAGTCCTATCCAAAGGCTCACTTTCAGCCCCACTCCCAAGTTCAGTCACAATGGACTCATCAAAAATCTACTGGTGCTCAGCTTCTCTCAGTCCTTACAGTGGAAACGTTTTTTTTCTATCAGTCTCCTCAATCATAGCCAACCTAATTCCAGTACTGAATTTCATCTTTCCCAGTTCATACCACCATCCAACCATGACCCTCCCCCACTCCCACCTAACCACCTCCCTGGTTACTGTCCAGGAATTCCTTACTTCCAACTTGGTCCTACTATCTTTCCCAAGGTCCCCTCCCCAGAACACAAACTTCTCAATGGAAAAAAGAAGAGTCATCCATAATCTCCAAACAGGCACTGATTTAATCATCTTCCCTGCAGATAAAGACTCCACAACTGACATGATGAATCACAATGATTATCAGACAGAATGCATCTGTCAACTGTCTGACAGTCTGACCCCTCCACTTACAAGTTCTGTCATAATGATCTCATCCAGCATAACCTACAATCCCTGCTCAAATCCTTAGGCCCATCCCAGGGTCTCTCCATGAATTCATCTTCATTCTCACCCCCAATGATACACTGCTCACGCACCTTTCACAGGCTTTCTGAAATCCACAAAACCAACAATTCTGGACACCTCGTTGTAGCTCGATACTGTGCTTCTCTGAAAAGAATCTCCATTCTCACTGACCAACAGCAGTTGCCCGTAGTCTAGCCTCCCATTTAAAGATACAAACTCTTTCTTTCACTGGCTCTCAACTACCCTTAGTTCATTACCACCTGGATCGCTACCCAACACCACTGATGCCCTATCCTTATCATCCCACATGTCCAAGAAGTTGCCAGTATCAAACACTACGTGTCCCAATGTCCTTCCAACTCCTATCTCACCATCTCATTTCTTACACATCTAACAAATTACATCTTCACTCTTAAATACTTCTCCTTTATGGGGAAGATATACAAACAAATCTGCATTATAGCCTCCTGTTATGTGAACCTGCTGTGGGTCATCTAGATGAAACCTTCCTAGGCTCCCAAAGCTTGTCTGCTTCCAGTGTGTTGATGATATCTTCATGATCTGTCCCAGGATCAGGACATCCTATTCTCATTACTCCACAGCCTCAACACCTTCTCACCAATTCACTTCACATAGTCATCCTCAGCTCACGATGCCACCTACTTTGACATTGAACTTCATGTCTCTGATGGCTCCACCTATACTTCTACCCAAGCCAAGTCCACTAACCATAAACATTACCTGTATTTTCACAGCTGTCGTCCTTTCAAAACAAAAAAAGTCACTCCCATAAAGACTGGCTAACCATGGAAAATGCATTCAGTTCCCTTGTTCAGTATGGTGAAGTTCTCAATAAGGCAATCAATTCCCTTGTCCAGTACACTTGGGTCTAACTAAGGCCTTCACAGACAGGCACTATCTCCCAAACCTTGTCTGCAGTTAGATTTCCACACCACATCCTCAAAACACCTCTAATCCTTCTACCACCTCGAAGAACAGGCTGCAAAGAAACACCTTCCATCATCACCCAGTATCATACCAGACTGGGACATGTGAATGATATCTTCACCAGGGGTTTGCCTTTTTATCATCATGCCTGGAAATGAGAAATATCTGACTCAAAATTATCACCCCTCCTCCTAAGGTGGTTATCTGCCGCTGATCCAGTCTATGCATTCTCCTAGTTTACTCTTATTCCACACCCACTTCCTACCCTTTGCAACATGTCCTTATGAAAGACTTGGTGCAAGGGCTGCACAATACACCCACCCAGAACATCCTACTCTGGTTCCTTCACAGCGTTATCCCATCCCACCAGAGGCAGGGCAGGGCCAAGCTCACCAAGCAGAACATTCTGATTCCAGTAGCTGTGCCAACTCATGCCATCTGGATTTTCTCTTAACACCAGTTTCTTGAACTACACTCCTGGAAATTGAAATAAGAACACTGTGAATTCATTGTCCCAGGAAGGGGAAACTTTATTGACACATTCCTGGGGTCAGATACATCACATGATCACACTGACAGAACCACAGGCACATAGACACAGGCAACAGAGCATGCACAATGTCGGCACTAGTACTGTGTATATCCACCTTTTGCAGCAATGCAGGCTGCTATTCTCCCATGGAGACGATCGTAGAGATGCTGGATGTAGTCCTGTGGAATGGCTTGCCATGCCATTTCCACCTGGCACCTCAGTTGGACCAGCGTTCGTGCTGGACGTGCAGACCGCATGAGACGACGCTTAATCCAGTCCCAAACATGATCAATGGGGGACAGATCTGGAGATCTTGCTGGCCAGGGTAGTTGACTTACACCTTCTAGAGCACGTTGGGTGGCACGGGATACATGCGGACATGCATTGTCCTGTTGGAACAGCAAGTTCCCTTGCCGGTCTAGGAATGGTAGAACATTGGGTTTAATGACGGTTTGGATGTACCGTGCACTATTCAGTGTCACCTCGACGATCACCAGAGGTGTACGGCCAGTGTAGGAGATCGCTCCCCACACCATGATGCCGGGTGTTGGCCCTGTGTGCCTCGGTCGTATGCAGTCCTGATTGTGGCGCTCACCTGCACGGCGCCAAACACGCATACGACCATCATTGGCACCAAGGCAGAAGCGACTCTCATTGCTCAAGACGACACGTCTCCATTCGAATGGTCCTCGCCGATACCCCAGGAGCAACAGTGTCCCTAATTTGCTGGGAAGTGGCGGTGCGGTCCCGTACAGCACTGCGTAGGATCCTATGGTCTTGGCGAGCATCTGTGCGTTGCTGCGGTCCGGTCCCAGGTCGACGGGCACGTGCACCTTCCGCCGACCACTGGCGACAACATCGATGTACTGTGGAGACCTCACGCCCCACGTGTTGAGCAATTCGGCGGTACGTCCACCCGGCCTCCCGCATGCCCACTATACGCCCTCGCTCAAAGTCCGTCAACTGCACATACGGTTCACGTCCACACTGTCGCGGCATGCTACCAGTGTTAAAGACTGCGATGGAGCTCCATATGCCACGGCAAACTGGCTGACACTGACGGCGGCGGTGCACAAATGCTGCGCAGCTAGGGCCATTCGACGGCCAACACCGCGGTTCCTGGTGTGTCCGCTGTGCCGTGTGTGTGATCATTGCTTGTACAGCCCTCTCGCAGTGTCCGGAGCAAGTATGGTGGGTCTGACACACCGGTGTCAATGTGTTCTTTTTTCCATTTCCAGGAGTGTACATACGAGTGTTGTCCTTGCAACTCATCTGCCATTCCTGTAATTCTCCAGCCCTCAATCTCTGCTAGCCTTCTGCCACACTCCCTCCTCCACACTGCCCAGTACCATAACTTCATTCACCTTGCGACCATACCCTCTTCCCCACAGTTTGCCCTTCTCCTGTTCTGTTGTACCCTCCAAATTCAGTCCTCAACTTCCCTGCCACATCACCATCACTTGGCCCTGCATGAAGCCATAGTACCAGTGTCAGTGCCTGTCTCACATTTCTATCCCATGGACCTGCTTTCTCTTTTCCTCTGCTTCCTGCACCCCTTTCTCATGTGCTTGTTGCCTCCATCCATCACAATTCTCAGTCATGCTTCACCAACCCTTCCTCTCATAGAAGTAGCATTAAAAAAGTAAGATTGAACAAGTTCTCCACTATTCTTAGAAAATCACGGCTAAAGTACTGTGACACACACATTAAGGAGACAGAAAAAGTACAAAATAAAGGGATACTAAGGGGGAAAAATGAAGAAAGAGGTAAATCTACTATGGAAAATCCTCACAAGAAAAGTGAATAGTTTCAGAGGACATCTGATAAGGCATCAAGGCATAGTTAACCTGTGGGTGAAGGAGCAGTAGAGGGGAGAAACTGTAGTGGCAAACGAAGACTAGAATGTGCAAAACAGATTACCGACGATGTCATGTAAAAGCTTCATATGGACGAAAAGAATAGCAAAGATAAGAAAAGATCAACAACTGCATGAAACCTATTGCAAGACTAATGACAAAAAGAAAAAAAAGAATGTATTCAGCTAGATTTTTATTCTCAAGTTTCTATGTATGCAGCTTTCATACTTCATATATTGAACCAAGAAGACTTTTTCAAGGTGTAAGCTGTAAAACTTAAGAACTGTGTATGTGTGCAGGGGGTGGGACTCCAATTGCACATAAGTTAACACGGTGTGTCTATTTGGAGGTGGGGGGATGTTTAGGTTAGGGAGAGGTCAGTTGAGGATACTTCGTGTATATTTTCTTATGTTCTTGCACTATGTAGATTGAAGTTTTAACCTGAACAACTGCACACACTTTGTTAGACAGCTGCAGGGAGTACTATATACATGAAAAAAACTGACAACTACACATGCACTTACCAGTATATAAGAAGGTATTGGTATGTCCACCAATGACAACATCAATATCAGGAACTTCAGAAGCAATTCTCTGATCTGTTTTGTAACCTGAATGGCCCAATGCAATCAGAATATTGATTCCTTCACGTTTCAGTCTCTCTGCTTCTTCTTTAATACTTGCTACTTCATCCAAAAATTTGACTTTTCCAGTGAAGGCTATGACCTGGAAAATTAATGTTATTCATTACACGTTAAATACCTAAAAATCAAATATTAATATAACGGGTAATAAAATGTCAGTATATGGAAACTTAATAAACCACGGAATAAAGTAGATAGAAAGTAAAAATTGACACACATGTTTGGAATGACATGAGGTTTTATTAGGGAAAGAGAGAGAGAGAGAGAGAGAGAGAGAGAGAGAGAGAGAGAGAGAGAAGTTCACAAAATGCCCAACAGATGGCACTGGACAACTAAACATCAGTGACTGCATGTAACAATCATGTATAAAACGAGCTGTAATGAGAGAGAGAATCAGATGCACCAGCAGTTGCAGCATGTTGACGTTACCTGAAAAGGCACTTTTAGTGAAGCTGTATTATCAGAATGGGGAATGTACTAGTTCAGCGTTACAGTCCTATCACCATAGGAAGGGGATTCGACTGGGTAAAGGTCTGTTGACAAATGTAGTTGTGGTGAGAATGATTTTGAAGTTCGAAGCCACGGGTTGTTTAGATGATAGACCCCGTAGTGGCCGACCAAGCACAAGGCGTAATGCTGCTGAGACAGTTCAGCAAGAAATGGAGACTGTAGCAGGTTCGTCCATGCATGGGGAAGTCAGCGCTCGTACTGTCGCACATTACACCGGCATTCCATACACTACTGTTTGGCTGGCACTTAGGTGTACCCTCTGATGCTATCCGTACAAAATCTATCAGCATCATGAACTGTTACCTGGCGATTTGGTGAAGCGGAGGGCATTTGTCGTGTGGGTGTTTCAAAAGATGGCAGAAGAGGACGATTGGTTGAGTAATGTGTTGTCGATTGACGAAGGTCATTTCACACTCTGAGGGCCTGTCAATGCCTACAACTGCAGAATTTGGGCTACCGATAATCCTAGAACTTCGTGGAAATTCCATTGCATGACAAGAAAATCATGGTATGGGTTGGATTTACCACATCTACCATTATCGGGCCTTTTTTCTTCGAGGAAATGCATGATTCTGGTTTTGTAACTGCTACCGTGATGGTTGAGAGGTACGCTGATATGTTACAGAATCGCATCATCCCCAGCCTGGCTGATACACAACACCTGTTGGAACGTACAATGTTTATGCAGGATGGCGCTCCATCCCATATTGCTAGATGCGTGAAAGATTTCTTGCTTGTGTCGTTTGGTGATGATCATGTGCTCAGCCACCACTTTCATCATGCTTGGCCTCCCAGGTCCCCAGACCTCAGTCCATGCGATTATTGGCTTTGGGGTTACCTGAAGTCGCAAGTATATCGTGATCGACCAACGTCTCTAGGGATGCTGAAAGACAATATCTGACGTCAATGCGTCACCATAACTCAGGACATGCTTTACAGTGCTGTTCATAACATTATTCCTTGACTACAGCTAATGTTGAAGAATGATGGTGGACATATTGAGCATTTCCTGTAAGGAACATCATCTTTGTTTTGTCTTACTTTGTTATGCTAATTATTGCTGTTCTGATCAGATGAAGTGCCATCTGTCAGGCAGTTTTTGAACTTTTGTATTTTTTTGGTTCTAATAAAAATCTATGTCATTCCAAGCATGTGTGTCAATTTGTGCCTCTCTATCTACATTATTCTGTGATTTATTCAGTTTTCAAATTTATATTGACTTTTTGATCACCCAGTAAATATTCAATTTGATGAACACAACAATACACCAATAAGAACAACTGTGGGGATTAGCACACATACATAGATGTAGAGACACTGGATCTTTAAATCTGGAAAATTCAGACATTTGTTTCGTTGTGAGAAAAAAAGCAATACATAAAATACAAATGGCAAATCTGCAACTGTCATTGGGGGAAGGTGCTATTGATATGAGTGAAATAATTTGATCCTGCACAAATGGTCAGATCATCATTAAAAATTATCAACAGAATAATAGCATTCTGTGCAGAGCACTACATAATTTTCTTTTTATTGACTCAGTTTCATCCTTTTGAATATTGTGGTTTTTAGCTTATTGCATATTTTTATTCCCATATATTGTGCAGATTGTGCAAAAAGACCCAGTCTGTGTGGTAGGAAGTATGAAACTTAATTTTGTTTCTAGTTTCATACCGATGTTGGAAATTATTTGGAACAATCATTTCATGATTATTATTTGCGAAAAGAATTATTTCACATAAATATAATGAGAGAAAATTTAGTATGTTAGGTCTCTTAACAGTCATCTTGGGGCTGAAGCTCTTTTTTTCTGTGTTTGCTTTATCAATACGTATGTTTTTGGATGGGGTCTGCCTTTATCAAAACACAATTTTATTTTTTAACCCAAACATGTTTCACTTCTTCAGTGGGCTTTTCTTTTTCATCTGTTAAAGATAAAGAATGTTCTTTACTTTTAAATCGTAATTACAGATATTTGAAAAAACACATAAATTATGAATTAATAATGCTTACACAATTTATCTACTTTAAGATGTAAGTGGTTGCAGATGACCAACTGTGGAACAATACAGACACTGTAGAAACACAACACATCAGAAAAATCACACCATGTAGTAAAAAGGTATGAATTCATCATTTATGTGTTTTTTCAAATATCTGTAATTACGATTTAAAAACTACTAGTTACATGTATACAAATAGTAAAGAACATTCTTTATCTTTAAAAGATGAAAAATAAAAGCCTACTGAAGATGCTGCAACTGCAGTGAAACATGTTTGGATTAAAACACAAAATTGTGTTTTGCTGAAGGTGGACCCTATCCAAAAATATATGTCTCTTAATATTGGCTGACAAGATTCCTTCTGCTTTGCACTGTACATATTTCTTATATATAATATTACAGAGTTAATATCCTTGTCAAGTTGCTAGCATTTCCACAGAAGACAATACTGTGTATCACCATTGCCTCAAAGTAATTATGGTACACTTTTTTGTGTCTATACAAGTGACATTGGCTAAAACTGACATAGCAAATGTCAGGCTATCTAGTTTAGTTTTTAAATATTCTGTATGTGTGGAGTATGACAGGTTTCTTTCCAATTGCATTACTAAGACTTTAACATATCCTGCTCATTTTCATTTTCTGTCAGCACTCATATGTCATGAGCAAATAAAGCTAAGTAATAATTTGTATTTATGGGTAAGTCAAATAAGTATAAAAGAAAAAGAACTGAGCCTAGAACTAAACCTTGTGGTATCCTCTGTGAAAGAGTTCTCCACTTCGAGGAGAACTTTCCTTCACACGATGTTATGATAACCCTTTGCTTTTCCCCTATCAAGTATAACTTACACCGCTGTAAGGCACTACTCATCATTGTATATTTATTTCATTTTATATAATAGTAAGGACTGGTTCACACATTCTAATGTTTTGAATAAGTCACAGAATATTTCTGCAGCTTCTTGTGATTTGTCTAAAGTGGAACTAACTTTATTCACGAATTCATTGATTGCATAAATTTTACTATTGCCTTTTTTAGAAGTCAAACTGATTTTCTGAGTCTGCACTCAAACAGATGATATTAACTTACAGATTAAAACTGTGTGCTGGACTGAGACTCAAACTTGTGATCTTTGCCTTTCCCAGGCAAGTGCTCGACCAACTGAGCTACCCAAGCCTGACCACATCCTGTCCTCACAGCTTCAGAATGATTTATGCTGCCTCATGATGGAGACAAATACTGTAGCTACAAACTGTGTGTTACATCTTTAATAGAAGATTATACATATTAATGAGTATATTATGACAACATTTTAAATTGTTAATTTCAGTAAATAATTATATAAAATACTGAAAATCAAATTTTGTTCCATCTGGAAGTCATTAGTTAGGCATCCTGCAACTGGGACTGATAGAATGCACACCAGTTTAGTTGTTTAGTATTATAAATTGTTTGACGGGTACTTTGAACGATGTTTTTAAATATGGAACATTTATTTCATCAGTCTATTTGAAATTAAATGAAAATAATAATAGAGAAAAGGGTCTCAAGTCCTTGTTTCCAGCGTCTTCATTAGATTATGAATTAATGATTCCTCCACATTCACTAATGACTGTGAAAATTGCAACACAGAAAAGGAAACAACTGACTGAAATGAACACTTTGCTACCAATTAGGTACATGACAATTCACGATTAATTAAATTGCATGACTACAAATGATGTGCAACTTGGAGAATTCAGTGTTTGTGTGATAAGTCAGAACATGTAAACAACACCCCACGGAACTGAACAAGCCCTGGCTATGTTGTTGTGCTATCTCTCTCCATGCAGTTCATGTCTATATCATCAAAGCACCAACAGAAATTGCTACAGGGCAGTAATGAACAAGTTAATGACCAACTGCCAGTCAGACATGCTTAATGATCACATTGCTAGCAAACATACAGGTCTGGGAAGCAGTGGTACTTATTGTTCTCTGAGGAAAGTTTGTACGTTTCCTACCCCTCTTACTAAACATGGTGCAGCTGCCACATGTCATGTAGAGTTTCATTGGAGGAGAAAGTTCTCAGTCTCTAAAACCTCCCTGAAGTAGCAGCTACTTTTTAGATTTCCCTCATTACTTAGGAGTTGCACCCATGGTATCCCAAAATATCACACCTGACTTTCATCCACTGTGCCATTCAATGACACAGAATTTAAAACTGTCTTAGTCCTGATAGCAACTAATATGTGTCGCCAACACTGTTAGGGTGGTTGAAGTAGGACTCACAGGAAACCATATTTTGCAACTAAGCACACTAATAATAGTGTTCATGTTACCCTTGCAGCCTGAGACATTTATATTTTTTTGGAAACAGCAGACAGTGCAACTACATATTTGCTAGAAGTCCATGTTGCAATGAACCTTTCTCACAGAAAACACTAAACTCTTTCAGGGCTTAGCATGGAATGTTGCTTTTGGACATGATTTTTTTGTTTCAGCAGTAATAATAACTAAGCTGCAATGTGCATGCAAACTAATAGTTGTTAGTGAGTTACAAAGTTACAAGTTCCATAGATCATTTGAATGATTCTTTACCAAAATCATGTGGTAGAGTCAGTTTACAGGATGTGCACATGATTAGTGTTAACATTAATGAATACATTATTATTTTAGTCCTGCTCATGCAACTACTCTTAAAAACAAGTTTTTTTCCCTACCAATCCTTGAAGCAGAAATCCATCAATGGAATAGAAAGAGATGCAAAGGAGAAAAAGTTAGGATTAAAATTTGTTTCGGTACCTGTCAAACATTTTATATTATTGAAATTATTTAATTGGATAGGTAAGAAAATCTACTCACAAAGCAGCACACACATAAAAAGACTGCTGTGATTCAGCAAACGTTCAGAGCTAGTGGGTCCTTCCAACAGAAGGGTTGAAGGGGTAGGAAAAAGGGTAAAGGAAAAGAGCTGGAGACATCTAGGAAAAGGGACAGAATTTGGGGAAATCATCCATAACCACAGATCAGGAAGACTTACCATACGGGATGAGAAGGAAAGCAATTAAGAGGCAGGCTGCCAGATTTGTTACCACTAGATTCAAATAGCACACAAGTGTTACAGAGATGCATAAGAAACTCAACTGGGAATCCATAGACAGAAGTTCAAGATCTTTTCAAAGAACACTACTGAGCAAATTTAGAGAACCAGCATTTGAAGCTGACTGCAGAGCAATTCTTTTACTGCCAACATACATTGCATGTAAGGACCATTAGGATAAGATACAAGAAATTAGGGCTCATGTGGAGGCATATAAACAGCTGTTTTTCCTTCACTCCATTTGCAAGTGTAACAGGAAAGAAAATGACTTGTAGTGGTACAGGGTACCCTCCGCCATGCACCATATGACATCTAGTGCAGTATCTATGTAGATGTAGATTTGCCCTTCCTGTTACTTTCATTTTCAATGGACAGTGACAGTGGTCACAGGTGTGAGTTGTACTTGCGTGAATGTGTGTGCGTTTTCTGCTTCAGAACAAGGCCTTTTGCCTGAGAGCTCAAATATATAGCAGTCTTTTCATTGCACCTATGTGTGACTCAACATCTCCTCTATATGGTAAGTAATACTCTATCCTTTTCAATTTTATGTATTGTAAATACACAGTATAGTAGGAAAAACAATGATTTTGTAAGTGCTTCGGGAGTATATATGGCATGAAATGTAGCACACTGGGCTGTTGCCATTGGAAGCAACAATGGCTCCAACCTGGTGGCGTGCCAGTTTCTCAGCTATATGTGAACAGATATTTTCAGTGGGTGAGGGATCTTGAGAATAGTCTGGCCAGGGTAACAACTGAGCACCTCCTGAACTGACATAGGCTAGGACAGAATGGGCGACATAGTTTTTCATTATCTTCTTGAAAGATAATGCCACCGAGACATCAAAGGTACAAGACATGTCAGAAATGTGATGTCTACTGTCTAAATTACAAACTATGTCAAACAGAAGGGACTGTGTTGTGTAACCAACCCCATACCACCACACCAGGTGCTGGCCTCTTATGATGATGATAATGATGATTATGAATGCAGTCTGGCCAAGTTCATGCTACTTGAAGCCTCTAGACATTGATACTCCCATTGTGAGCCTGTATGCAAAACTGAGACTTGCTTGAAAAGCTGATGCAGTTCCACATATGTTCCCAGTGTTGTCGTTTGGTGCACCACTATCAGCTTGCCTCTCTCTGCTGCTGTACCAAGGGAAGCCACAACAGTGGTAGCCATTCCGGCAGTCCACAGTACCCCAGACATTATTTCACTGTCCATGTGGATACCTGCCTTTTGCAAACAGGTTCATCTCCTGACTCAAGGTATGTGATGTAGATGTACTATGCTGCATAGCTGAGCAAACAATATGTCTGTCCTCTCAGACACTGATCACAGAATTCCACCGAGACCCTAATTGGTACCGAGTATGGCTGATTCCACATTTTCGCAACAGTCATGGGACCCTGACCAACAAAAGCAACAAAATAATAAATTGCAGTCTCAATAGAGCAAGTTTCTGTTGTTTTCAAATATCAACATGTACTGGTTCATGTTTCTTTCTTATATGAGGCATAACATGATACTCTCACATACAAGAACACTGAAATGGAATTTCTGGATTAGAAACCAACTGTGCAATCTTTCTGCATCTATATCTACATGACTACTCTGCAACTCACACATAAGTGCCTGGTAGAGTGTTTGTCAAACAACTTTCACACTACTTCTCTGCCATTCCACACTCTAACAGCATCCAGGAAAAACAAACACTTAAATCTTTTCTGGTGAGCTCTGATTACTCTTATTTTATTACAGTAATCATTTCTTCATGTCCAAAATATGTTTACATTCAGATGAGAGTGCTGAAGATATCCCTGACACTAGTGTAGGCAGTCTCTTTAGTAGATCTGTTACATCTTCTAGGTGTTCTGGCAATAAAACGCCACCTTTTGTTTGCCTTTCATGCAACATTATGTTCCAATTTAAGTTGATTGTAACTGTACTTCAAAGGTATTTAGTAATTCCTAGGCATTTAGTTGAATTCACAGTCTTTGGATTTGTGTGATTTAAGTAACCGATATTTAATGGATTCCTTTTAGCACTCATGTGAATGTCCTCACACTTTTCATTATTTATGGTCTGGTACCACTTTTCATCCTATACAAATATCTTTCTTTATATACAGATTGTAGATTGTGTTATTTGTGATTACTTCTTGCAGTTGCACTGAAATCTCTAATGGGAAAAGAAAAGAGGCACCGTAAAGAAATTATCCAAATGGGATGGAAATCAGCAGATGTGATATGATGCACATGTACAGACAAAAAAAGATTACAGCTTCAGAAAAAATGAATGATTTATTCAAGAGAAAGAGCTCACAAACTGAACAAGTCAGTACTTACTGGTCCATCATTGGCCCTTATGTAAGCAGTTATTCACCTTGGCATTGAATAATAGAGTTATTGGTTGTCCTGCTAACAGAAAACATCTACATCTACATCTACATGACTACTCTGCAATTCACATTTAAGTGCTTGGCAGAGGATTCATCGAACCACAATCATACTATCTCTCTACTATTCCACTGCCGAACAGCGAGCGGGAAAAACGAACACCTATACCTTTCTGTTCGAGCTCTGATTTCTCTTATTTTATTTTGATGATCATTCCTACCTATGTAGGTTGGGATCAACAAAATATTTTCGCATTCGGAAGAGAAAGTTGGTGACTAAAAATTTCGTAAAAAGGTCTCGCCGTGACGAAAAACGTTTATGCTGTAATGACTTCCATCCCAACTCGTGTATCATATCTGCCACACTCTCTCCCCTATAACGCGATAATACAAAACAAGCTGCCCTTTTTTGCACCCTTTCGATGTCCTCCGTCAATCCCACCTGGTAAGGATCCCACACCGCGCAGCAATATTCTAACAGAGGACGAACGAGTGTAGTGTAAGCTGTCTCTTTAGTGGACTTGTTGCATCTTCTAAGTGTCCTGCCAATGAAACGCAACCTTTGGCTCGCCTTCCCGACAATATTATCTATGTGGTCCTTCCAACTGAAGTTGTTCGTAATTTTAACACCCAGGTACTTAGTTGAATTGACAGCCTTGAGAATTGTACTATTTATCGAGTAATCGAATTCCAACGGATTTCTTTTGGAACTCATGTGGATCATCTCACACTTTTCGTTATTTAGCGTCAACTGCCACCTGACACACCATACAGCAATCTTTTCTAAATCGCTTTGCAGCTGATACTGGTCTTCGGATGACCTTACTAGACGGTAAATTACAGCATCATCTGCGAACAACCTAAGAGAACTGCTCAGATTGTCACCCAGGTCATTTATATAGATCAGGAACAGAGAGGTCCCAGGACGCTTCCCTGGGGAACACCTGATATCACTTCAGTTTTACTCGATGATTTGTCGTCTATTACTACGAACTGCGGCCTTCCTAACAGGAAATCACGAATCCATTTGCACAACTGAGACGATACCCCATAGACCCGCAGCTTGATTAGAAGTCGCTTGTGAGGAACGGTGTCATAAGCTTTCCGGAAATCCAGAAATACGGAATCAACTTGAGATCCCCTGCTGACAGCAGCCATTACTTCATGCGAATAAAGAGCTAGCTGCATTGCACAAGAGCCATGTTTTCTGAAACCATGCTGATTACGTATCAACAGATTGTTTCCTTCGAGGTGATTCATAATGTTTGAATACAGTATATGCTCCAAAACCCTACTGCAAACTGACATCAATGATATATGTCTGTAGTTAGATGGATTACTCCTACTACCCTTCTTAAACACTGGTGCGACCTGTGCAATTTTCCAATCTGTAGGTACAGATCTATCGGTGAGCAAGTGGTTGTATATGAGTGCTAAGTAGGGAGGTATAGTATCAGCGTAATCTGAAAGGAACCTAATCGGTATACAATCTGGACCTGAAGACTTGCCCGTATCAAGCGATTTGAGTTGCTTCGCAACCCCTAAGGTATCTACTTCTAAGAAACTCATGCTAGCAGATGTTCGTGTTTCAAATTCTGGAATATTCCATTCGTCTTCCCTGGTGAAGGAATTTCGGAAAACTGTGTTCAATAACTCCGCTTTAGCGGCACAGTCGTCGATAACAGTACCATCGGCACTGCGCAGCGAAGGTATTGACTGTGTCTTGCCGCTTGTGTACTTTACATACGACCAGAATTTCTTCGGATTTTCTACCAAATTTCGAGACAATGTTTCGTTGTGGAACCTTTTAAAGGCAAGTACGTGCCAAATTTCGCGCGTCTGTAAATTTTAGCCCATCTTCAGGATTTCGCGTTCTTCTGAACTTCGCATGCTTTTTCCGTTGCCTCTGCAACAGCGTTCGGACCTTTTTTGTGTACCACGGGGGATCCGTTCCATCTCTTACCAATTTATGAGGTATGAATATCTCAATTGCTGTTGCTACTATATCTTTGAATTTGAGCCACATCTCGTCTACATTCGCATAGTCAGTTCGGAAGGAATGGAAATTGTCTTTTAGGAAGGCTTCTAGTGGCACTTTATCCGCTTTTTTAAATAAAATTATTTTGCGTTTGTTTCTGATGGATTTGGAAGAAATGGTATTGAGCCTAGCTACAATGACCTTGTGATCACTAATCCCTGTATCAGTCATGATGCTCTCTATCAGCTCTGGATTGTTTGTGGCCAAGAGGTCAAGTGTGTTTTCGCAACCATTTACAATTCGCGTGGGTTCGTGGACTAACTGCTCGAAATAATTTTCGGAGAATGCATTTAGGACAATCTCGGAAGACGTTTTCTGCCCACCACCGGTTTTGAACAAGTATTTTTGCCAACATACCGAGGGTAGGTTGAAGTCCCCACCAACTATAACCGTATGAGTGGGGTATTTATTTGTTACGAGACTCAAACTTTCTCTGAACTGTTCCGCAACTGTATCATCGGAGTCTGGGGGTCGGTAGAAGGAGCCAATTATTAACTTAATTCGGCTGTTAAGTATAACCTCCACCCACACCAATTCGCACGGAGTATCTACTTCGACTTCACTACAAGATAAACCACTACTGACAGACACAAACACTCCACCACCAATTCTGCCTAATCTATCTTTCCTGAACACCGTCTGAGACTTCGTAAAAATTTCTGCAGAACTTATTTCAGGCTTTAGCCAGCTTTCTGTACCTATAACGATATCAGCTTCTGTGCTTTCTATTAGCGCTTGAAGCTCAGGGACTTTTCCAGCGCAACTACAACAATTTAGAACTATAATTCCGACTGTTCCTTGATCCAAGCACGTCCTGTAATTGCCAGGCACCCTTTGACATTGCAGCCCATCTCGCACTTTCCTGAGGCCTTCTAACCTAAAAAACCGCCCAGTCCACGCCACACAGCCTCCGCTACCCGTGTAGCCGCCAGCTGAGTGTAGTGAACTCCTGACCTATTCAGCGGAACCCGAAACCCCACCACCCTATGGCGCAAGTCAAGGAATCTGCAGCCAATACGGTCGCAAAACCGTCTGAGCCTCTGATTCAGACCCTCCACCCAGCTCTGCACCAAAGGTCCGCAGTCGGTTCTGTCAACGATGCTGCAGATGGTGAGCTCTGCCTTCATCTCGTAAGCAAGACCGGCAGCCTTCACCAAATCAGATAGCCGCTGGAATCCAGAGAGAATTTCCTCAGATCCAAAGCGACACACGTCATTAATGCCGACATGTGCCACCACTTGCAGCTGGCTGCACCCTGTGCTCTTCATGGCATCCGGAAGGACCCTTTCCACATCAGGAATGACTCCTCCCGGAACGCACACGAAGTGCACACTGGATTTCTTCCCCTCCTTAGCCGCCGTATCCCTAAGGGGCCCCATTATGCGCCTAACATTGGAGCTCCCAACTACCAGTAAGCCCACCCTCTGCGATTGCCAAATTCTGTCCAACTGGTGCGTTAGATCATCGAAATCCAAAGCTGGTAAGAGGGCCCTGCCCACAATGCTCCACATCTTCTCAATTGGGAAGAGATCTACCTTGCTGGCCAAGATAGGGTTTGTAAACACAATGAAATGTTGTTGAGACTCTCACCATATGCTGGTGAGCATTGTCTTGTTGAAAAGTATGCCCAGGATGGCTTACCATGAAAGGCAACAAAATGGGGCAAAGAACATCATCAGCATACCACCTTGCTGTAAGGATGCTGTGGATTGAAACCAAAGAGGTTCTGGTATGGAATGAAATGGCACCCCAGATCGTCACTCCTGGCTATCAGGCCACATGGTGGGTGACAGCCAGGTTGATACCCCACCACTGTCCAGGGCATCCCCAGACACGGCTTTGCTAGTTGTGGAGGCCTGGAATCTCATTGACTGGAGTAGAATTATCTTCAGTCATAAGTTCTGCTTCGAACTGAGCCCCAATGACCAGCAAAGACATGTCGGAGACACCCCAGACAGCAGTGGGATGCCAACCTGACTGTCACCCTCAATATGGTATGACAACCAGGAGTGCCATTTCATTTCATAGCAGAGCCTATTTGGTTGTCACCCGTGACATCTTTACAGAACAGCAGTATGTCAATGATATTCTATGCCCTGTTTTGTTGCCCTTCATGGCATGCAGTCCTGGATTTATATTTCGGCAAGGTAATATACACCCGCCAACAGTGAGAGTTTCTACTGCTTGTCTTCATGCTTGCCAAATCCTACTTTGGCCAGCAAGGTTGCCAGATTTCTCCCAAATTGAGAATGTTTAGAGTGTTATGGACAGATCCCTTCAGCTAGCTTGGGATTTTGATCATCTAACACACCAATTAGACAGACTTGTCCGACCAGACAAAATGTTTCCAGTCATCAACAGCCCAGTGTCGGTGTTGAAGGGCCCAGGCGAGGCAAAATGCTTTGTGTCATGCAGTCATCAAGGGTACACAAGTGGGCCTTTAGCTCTTAAAGTCCATATCAATGATGTTTCATTGAATGGTTTGCATGCTGACAATTGTTGATGGCCCAGCACTGGAACCGGCAGAAATTGTTGAAAGGGTGGCACTTCTGTCACATTGAATGAATGTCTTCAGTCATCATTGCTCCCATTCTTGTATGATCTTTTTCCAGTTGCAGCAATGTTGGAGATCTCATATTTTACCAGATTCCTGATATTCATAGTACACTCGTGAAATGGTCATACAGAAAAATTCCCACTTCATTGCTACCTCGAAGATGCTGTGCCCCATTACTTGTGTGCCAACTATAACACCATGTTCAAAATCACTTAAATCTTGATGAGCTGCCATTGTAACAGCAGTAACCGATCTACCAACTGCACCAGACACTTGTCTTATGTAGGCGTTGCTGATTGCAGCACCATATTCTGCCTGTTCACATATCTCTGTATTTGAATACCCATGCCCATACCAATTTCTTTTGTACTTCAGTGTATATTGTCATGAGATTCATGGAATAGCATACGATTGGTTCAAATTCTGTCTTTCTATCAAGTACCAAATTGTAGAGATGCAACATACAGGAAAAGTTTGCTCATCAACATACCAAAGAGAAACATCATCATACCAATGAGACAGGTATGGAGTGTCAATGGGCTCCATACTGGGACCATTGCTGTTCCTAATATTCATAAAGGACATGCCAAGGCATATATCAGCAGCACATACAGTACGTTTGCTCATGACAACAGTCTGTTTGTTAAAGCTCTGAATGAAGCTGACCTACATGAGAGAGTCACAGTAGGTGAAGAAGAAGCAAGTATGTGGTTTATGGATAACAAATTAACTGTGAATGACAAAAAACAATTTGGACAAACTTCAGACATATAACAAATAAACCAGGAACAAATCCAAAAGTAGAACTTGGACAACACAGCTAGAGCAAATCCCCATACTAAAGTTATAAGCTAGTATTCTTATAGTCTTAGAATGCTAAAAAAATTCCTGTAGTATTGATGCACTGTTATGTTCATACTTTGCACTCATACATAGCACGTTAAGATATGACATCATATTTTGGGGAAATACCAATCTAGCGGAACACACTTTTATGCTTCAAAAGATAGAAATAAGAATAATAAAAGGGGTGACACATAAAGAATCATGCAAATTTTTTTCAAGAAGCTAAAAATCATGACCATGCCACATATCTATGATAATGAAAGTATATGTTTTCTGAAGGCACACCAGGAACATTCAGTGTTAAACAGCCAAGTCCACAACTACAAAAACTGCTCTTTATCAGTCTAACATCCTGTGTAGTCAACTACCAAAAGAAATAAAAAGAGTATGTAAGTTTCACATATTTGAGATCAAAAATTCTAATTAGGAAGAGTTTTTATGGTATCGAGTAATACTTAGATCATCGGTACTCAAGATGGAGCAGCTTGTTTTATTTATCATAATAACCTGAAGTACTCATCTTGAAAATAAATTGTATTCATTCGTTATTCTAATTTAGTATATTATGATTGTTGTTCTGTGTATGATTTCATGTGACAGATACGGATACTTTATTAGCCAACATATAACTGTAAATCTTTCATGTCATATTATCTATGTAAGGTTTTGTAAGACAAATCCTATATTATTTTACAGTGATGAAATACTACAGTAACACGCATATGATGATCTCTGTTACAAAATGATGTAATTATTGACTGTGTCAGTTAGTAAGTTATAACAGCATAATGCCTGTGTTTTACAATCATCATTCAATTACACTGGCCATGAGTAATGAAAAGCTGTTTTTAACTATATCATGTATGAATGTTGTCAGTTTAAGAAAGATTTTAATAATCTGTGATGTTGTAATACCTCCAACACTAATCGAGAATGAATGTTGTCAGTTTAAGAAAGATATTAATGATCTGTGAAGTTGTAATGACTCCAACATTAATGAATATTGTTCTGTGATCTGAAGACGGCTAGATTTTGACCCACCCAAATAAACAAGATTTCATGTGTGATGTAGACTTCATGGGTTTTCAAACCATAACATAAAGTAAAATAAATAAATTATTCTTTTGTGATGAGAAATTCTCTGAAGCCATCTGAGAAGAAATGTGGGTTAAGTGAGTTACGTGCCAAATGCGGGTGCTCTTGGTTAATGCTGGGGCTGAATGAGCGTTTACATTTGCAATTTCTGAAAATGCTTAAACAGATAGGCTAGTCAACCATTTTGTATCATCCATCTACATCAAAACATTTTAAAAGATTTTTTGTGATTTTTTGGGGGAGACTGCCCATATTTGCACCCCATTTTACAAGCTTTTTGTCAATCTTCTTTTTTGTATAGAAATAACTGATGATAAGCATTGTTTTGCCTGGTATCATTCAGTTCCAGTCATTAATGAAGAACAAAAATTAAGAATTCTTCCAAAAGAAAATATCTTTCAAGTGAAAAACAAAAGCTGATTTCTATATTTATACCTTGTCCTCTGGGCTTTCAAGAAACATTTCTTTTTTTTTTTTTGTTGTGTAGCACAATTAACATTTTATTTAAAATTTTAAAGTTAATTTAAAAATATAATAAAGCACTATAAAAGCATAAATATGGTGATTGTACTATTGTTTGAATAGCGCAATGTTGTAAATAAATAGGCATAATGTAAGGTTTTTCTGTGTTGCCTGTAAAAGGCAAGGCCTATTTTAGATATTTTCAAGGGGCATTTAATACATAACGCAACACTTTTTTTCCCTGAAAATAGGTTGGTTTATTCAGGATCCCAATACACAACATTATTCCCCACTCTTTTGGCTACTAAACCCTGTTTTTCAAAATAATTCTGTTCAATGTGACGGCCTTACACCTCCTTACTCAGAGGGCCTATACGCCTGCATGGTACCACTCTAGTGGTTTATATCGGAGCCGACGTCTTGCTGCACCAATAAACTGCCCATCACCATGTACTGCTTCCTGCAGAGTTCATTGGAACAGATGGAAGTCTTCTGTGAGGTCGCAAGGAACCCTGTGGGCACACACACCTTTGAGCACCCCCACTGGTGGTCTCGCCTAAAGACTTATCGTGCTTTTGTTCGTTGCCAGGTCTCTGCAGAAGTTCTGCAAGTGCCTACGAATATCTGTGACGCTCTCGTTTTTCGTCAAAATAAACTCAGTGACAGTTCTCTGCTTGGAACGCACGTCCATTACAGACCCCATTATGAAGGCTACGTGTTGCGCCGCCATATGTCAGAACTTCATGAAACTATAGAGGTTGAAGCGATAATATTCCATGTTATCCCGCAAAAAATATCGCATTTTTTCAATCTAAATTGGCTGAGAAAAAGTGTTGCTTTACTTAAGGAACGCCCGGTGTATAATACCTTATTTTAAGATAAATATGTCGATTGTGCGACTGTCTGAATTGTGCAATGAACTAAATAAGTAGACATAATGTAAGGTGTTTCTGTATTGCCTTTTACTGCCTATTGCAGATATTTATAATGGCTTTTTGTTTGCCTATTTTAATCATTTACAATGCCTAAACATCTGGTTCTGATTATAACAATTTTGGCACTTGTGCAGTTTACGGTGTACATGCGCTGATCACGAGAAAAGTACCTATATTTGAAGGAAACGCGTATTTCTGAAGATACAAAAAAAAATTATTTCAAAAATTGTGTGTTACAGTCATATCTGATGCGGTCGTTACCAGAAATGTACTTATTTTCATATTGATGCAAAAAGAAGATCAATTAACTGTCTCCAAAAAAAATAATCAAAAATGATGTATTGCTTATGTATGCACGGAATTTCAAAAACTTTTTTTTTGTAAAAAATATGGAACTAATAAGAAAATTTTCTCAAAAAATCATATTTGTTTATTTTGCACAGATATACACTAAGTCTTGAATCACAGATTAGATAAAAACAGCTACTTCAAGTTAATTTGCAGCATTAGGACCGATTTTTCGAACATACTCAATGAAATTCAAATGGCTCTGAGCACTATGGGACTTAACATCTGAGGTCATCAGTACCCTAGAACTTAGAATTACTTAAACCTACCTAACCTAAGGGCATCACACACATCAAGCCCGAGGCAGGATTCGAACCTACGACCGTAGTGGTAGCGCGGTTCCAGACTGAAGCGCCTAGAACCGCTCGGCCACACTGGCCGGCATACTCAATGAAATTGTGGAATAGATTTTCCCCAACACGTTGACGCCAGAGAAATTCCGCCAGGTAGTTATTCAGCATAGCATGGTGAGTTCCGAAACGCCTTTTATTTTTTTTCTTTAGCTTTTTGCCAGACTGACTCGACGTGATTTGTGGTTGCGTTTGTGAAGGGATAGACAAAATAAAGCGAATGATTAACACTCAGATGATTGTAGCCCAAATTACCTATGGTGTTGTAAACTTGTCACAAATTAGGAACTACTATAGTTCCAGGCAAAACATATTGTTGCAAAATTGGCAGCAAATGGGTAGCATCCCGTCTTGGCACAACCATAAAGCTTTGCTTTGTCTCAACGTCCTAACCACCAAAGACCCATTGCTTCCGCACCGCATGACATCGATGGTACTTTCTCCTGACGAAGCAGCTCTCGTCTATTTCAACAGTATGGCCAGGGCCGCCCAAAACTATTGGCTCAATTAAGAAATATTCATGGCAGATATCCCTACAAAATTGGCACCAATCGACCACAGTGTGCTCACAGCCAATTTTAAGCTCCCTCATTAAAAACTTTTGCTTATTGAGTTCGAAAGCCCACATGTAAGACAGTCGCAGAATTTTAGAAATGTCTAAATGACTGCCAAGAAAAAAAATGACATTTTCCTGATTGAACATTTCTTTCTACAGTCCCTGCCAACGGAGCAGCGCCAAATTTCGCGATCTTTCCCTGTAGTTTTCTCCAGCTTCATCTCGTTGTATCCAACACAATTCCCATTTTCACACACCATATCGTTCTTCAAAAGACCTTGTTGCCTAACCCATTGTATAGAACTTTGGGTGTTCTCCGTAACATGGTATAAATCTTCCATTACAAAGTCACTCAAATCTGGAAAATTTCTCGCCATTTTGGCACACACAGTAATATACGATACTTCAAAACAGACAGCCTCAACAGAAAAATTTGGTTGTTTGGCGCACTGATGAAGATACATAACTGTGAGCAACTGGGACATATCCCATACGCAGCAATATGCAAAGCCAACAATAGCTATCATGGTTAGGATGTATGAAACTGTAAGCATTACCTATGGATAAGGAACTCTGTGAAGAAATGTATTAAAGTGTCTGCAGCATATTGGGATAGCAACATGAATAAGTTGGTTCAAATTGTTCAAATGTGTGTGAAATCTTATGGGACTTAAGTGCTAAGCCCATCAATCCCTAAGCTTACGCACTACTTAACCTAAATTATCCTAAGGACAAACACACACACCCATGCCAGAGGGAGGATTTGAACCTCCGCCGGACCAGCCGCACAGTCCATGGTTGCAGCGCCTGAGACCGCTCGGCTAATCCCGCGCGGCGAATAAGTTGGTGAAAGCAGACAGTTAATTGATTTTTTTTTTTTGCATCCGTATGAAAATAAGTACTTTTTTAGTAGTCCGTGCATATATATGCTTATATCCTCAGAAATACGCGTTTCCTTCAAAAATGGCTACTTTTCTCGTGATGAGCGATGGACCCCCTAAACTGCATGAGTGCCACAATTTCCAGGTACAGCTGGTGTAATTCATTTTAGCACGTAACCATGTATTCCGTGTCGATCAAAGCGTTGATGAACATGCCACGAGAGTAGTACCTTGGTCTCTGGTGTGAGGTAGCCGATGATGCCGACGTCGGGACCGCCTGGCAGGTGGAGCACGACCGACTTGACGAGGGGAGAAGCGGCCAGCTCCGGTTCCTCGCTGGTGTCCAGGTTGGCGGCGACCACGGGGAAGCTGGCGTTCTCCAGGAAGGGCACCAACCCGGCCACGCCGTTGTCGAACTCGTGGTTCCCCAGTGACTGCAACATGCAAACACGATCTTACTCAGGCTGCCCGCTTCCTACATCAGTACCAACATTCTGCACATCACTATTTGGTATAATTTGGTAATTTTTTTTTTCTTTTTCTATGTCAGGCTAAGGTCGATTGCAGACCTCGATCCACATCTAATCAATTGTTTCATTCAGAAGGCTCTGTGTTAATCGTAACACAAATTTCCACGTTATAAAAGTTGTTTCTGATGCGATGTAACAGACAGATTCGGCTACAGCATAAGATAGTATGGAATCTTTTGCCAATGGAGAGATCATCATGACGAAAAGAGACTGATAATTTCAAACTAGCTCCCTATTCGGATTTCCAGGAACGGAGCAAATAACTCCTGTTTGCGTCTTGTTTTATTGCCAAGTGCCAAACAACATGACAAATTAATTTTCTTGTCAAATAATTCTGTCTTTTTCACTGTTGGAATCATTTGCATTACGTTCCTATTTGTGCATAGTGAACGTTTCTTCTCTGTAAACCGTAAATACCTTTTTATTTTCAGACATTTCGACTCTCTTGCATGAGAACACTAATAGCAAAAATACCAGGGCCTTATGCAACCTTTTCAATGTGTCACGAAAATAAAGCAAACAACATGACGAATATTCAGAAGACACGAAAGCAGGAATCAAAATCCGCAGACTTCAGCATACTAGGAAATTTGTAACTCCTTACTCGGCACAATTTATAAAGCATTGACGTCGTAACCGCACTCGTGGACTTTTTTTAAGCGGACTGCCTATGAGCTCGTAGGCAACACACCGCTCCTGGTACACGCGGCGCTCGGTGACCACAGCACAGCTACGACACCTGTAGATGTGCTTATAACATTCCGAAACCGGTCGTGTCAAAATAAAGAAATTTACAACTGAAGCGGTATTTTCAATCTCTGCTAATATGTTCAGTTGCGGATGTTCTTCCAACAGGATTGTTTGTTTTCAAATGTGGTTTAAAAACACTTATCTTAAGAAAGACGCACTTCACTGTCACTAAAACTGGAAGGGATTGGGAGCCTATGATGAAGGGAATAAGGTTTGGCAGTTTGGCGAGAAAGAGGTAAGGACGGAGGACTGGTGCATGGTATTGATGGGGTTTGAGGGGCTGTTAGGAAACAAGAATAGGGGAGAGGGGATGAAGGTACTGGTGAGGCCAAAATTTGAAGGGGGAAAGGGGGGTTAGGGAAATATGGAGAGAGGAAGGGGAAAAAGGGGTAGGGAAATATGGGGAGCAAACGGAGAGGGATCTCTCATGAGATGGAATGTGTGGGGTGGATTTAAAGTTGGTAGAATGAGTAAATTTTGGGCCAGAGTTCATCATGTGGAAGGGAGAGTCGGTTGAAATTTCTTTGGGAAAGTATGTGGAAGGTGTCAAGGTGTAGGGCCAGTTGGATGTGGTGGTAGAGGTGCTGCAGCATACGGGGATTGGAAAGTGGAGGACAAACTATATGATTATTCGAACTAAGTTTGCAGAAAGTCAGGCAGAGTGCACGGCATTCTGGTATCTGAGGCGGCATAGAGAAATGAGGAGAGGGGGGGGGGGGGGGGAAAGATCCATGCAACAGTCACATAGCAAAGAACAGATCAGATCAATGTTTTGTAGGTGTGGAGGACAGTGAAGGGGTGCAACCCCAAGTTTGGCTGGTTAATAGTTTTAGTAGTTTTAGTCTATCATGGTCTTTCTTTTGGGTGATTAGTAGCTGAGGTTTCCACATTAATTGCCGGTCGATAGTTAGTCCAAGATATTTTAGTGTATTAGTTAGCTGGCTAGGACCGCTAAAGATCATAAGGTAGAAGTCACAGAGATGGAGGGTACAGGTGGTGGATTCGACAATTAGTCCCTGGGTTTTGGAAGGGTTGATCTCGAGGAGCCATTGGTTACACCAAGAGGTAAACTGATTGAGGTGGATTTGGAGGGAAGGTTTGTATTTCTGTAGTGTGGAACAGGGAGCAAGGAGGGCAGTATTATTAGCGAACTGAGGGAGGTGGACTGGTGAGGGTAGTTTGGATGAATTGGCAGTGTAGAGGAGGTAAAGAAGAACAGAGTTCTCCTTGGAGCATCTACTCATGGATATGTGCATCTCGATGCTGTACATAATTTCAAGACTGGTCAGCAAAGATGTGCCTCTGCAACATCCTGTGTTGTCGCTGGGCGCATTAGAGGTGGCAAAAAATAGTTTCACTGATAGAAATAATCGGTTACTGAAAAGTAGCAGTTACTGAATTAATCGCTCATTTGTCACTAGCAGTTGTTTTAATAACTGCCAATAGTGCTACAATCCTCCCATCGGGTTGGCAGGACCAGTATCGATCTCTGTTTGTGCTACAACAACTGTACTCAGCGACGTCGGTGTTGGGGATACGTAAGTCCATCGCATTTCGCGGTTGTTGGTCTGAAACCCACTAAGCTACTTCTTTGAGATGATGTCTCTTTGACTGCAGTGAAAGTGCTTGTCGTGGATTCACTGGTTATTTGTGCTGAGTTATAGCTGCAGTGGTGAATTGTAAAAGAAATTCTCTGCTACTGTTTGGTCAGCAAAGAGCATACACGATTTAAATAGGGTTGTCATGTAATTCCATTTATCCAGTGGTGCCGTCACATACACTGCACTATACACAGTTACATCCAGTCTGCTCTGTAGGCAGAATATCAAGAGATCACTTTACATCCACAATCTTACACTCATGGAGCATGGAGTAAGCGTAATTACAGAGAAACCACTGTCTACATGTTGATTTTGGAAACTACAGATAATGATTATATCTTTAATTAGAAATGTTATGATTAACGTAATGAGTGGGAGATACGACCGACACACGACTGCTCCCGGCGGCCTCCTTCACCTCACTGCCCATCCAGCTCTGTGACACAGATTAGGGAACTGCTTCCGTGTTTTGTGGGCAATAAGCGCCGCAGAAATTTTGTCTGACTACATACATTGCAGCAAAACGCAACTCCATCAATGACATTCTTTTACATGGGTGATGCAATGCCATTTCACCAAGGCGCCACACTGGAAGTGCTGCGTCACCTACGCAATCTACCCTCCCTTTCTCTCTCTCTCTCTCTCTCTGTCTCTGTCTCTGTCTGTCTCTCTCTCTCTCTCTCTCTCTCTCTCTCACACACACACACACACACACACACACACACACACACACACACACAACCGAGAGAAGTGGTGTAGTGGCGAACACACTGGACTCGTATTCGGGAGGACGACGGTTCAATCCCGCGTCCGGCCATCCTGATTCAGGTTTTCCGTGATTCCCTTAATAGCTCCAGGCAAATGCCGTGATGGTTTCTTTGAAAGGGCACGGCCGACTTCCTTCCCCATCCTTCCCTAATCCGATGAAACCGATGACCTCGCTGTCTGATCTCCTCCCCCAGACAACCCAACCAACCAATCCATCCCCCCCCCCCCCCCTCTCTCTCTCTCTCTCTCTCTCTCTCACACACACACACACACACACACACACACACACACACACACTGGCCTGGCAACGTATTGCACAACATTATGAAATAGTAGGTACCACTTAATGACATAACAGTCACAGCATGTGGCGCTATCTGTTTACTGCAATGTGTACTACGTTCTCATGTCATCTGAGATCCGACCACGGATAACTGAACAGAGCAGTGGAGTGGATCCTCCTTCAAGCTATTCTATAGCTCGTGGAAATATCTGTGAGACTGCACACCACCTATTTATAGAATTGCTGTCTGACTGTTCAGAGTGACCATAAGGAGTTCGCGCATTTATGGAAATAATCGCCAGTAGATGAGTGTAACTGTTTTTCTGTGGCAGTTATATTGTTCATGCATGGTTCTTGTTCTCTAGGAGTTGGTTGAATTTTGTTCTGTTCCAGTAGGTTGTAGCAGATGATGATTTTTTTTAGAGAAGACATATACCCCAGTGAGACAAGTAGTTTCAAACTTCTACGGAAATAAACTCCCAACTGTCAGGGGGGAGTTTACAAACAACTCGTTTGTTATTGCACTTAACGTGATCCACATACCGCCATACATGCAGTTGCCAATAGCCTATACGCATTAGCTATTAGCATCGAACCTCGCCCCAGAATCAATATACTCAGATACCAAATCAAATTAAAGAAAGTTAAATATCTCAACGTACGTGTCACAGATTTAACTATAGGACTAAATAAAACAAAAATGAAAGACGATAATTAACAAAAATGTTTTAAAATGGACTGTGACGTCACGCAACTTGGTTGGCGCGCGATGAGGCACTGCTAGTTGGCTACCTTAAAAGACCAGGCTTTAACTAGAGAATAAGCGACGAAACTGAAGCCATTCCCATAAGAAATACATTGGAGATCAATTACTTCAAGTTACCATGTATACAAGCTGAGAGAAATCTACCAGCTTGCGTTTCACGTGCGCTCAGATTTAATGGTACCCTCGTCTGGGAAATTCGGTAGTAAAAATAACTGGCAGCAATAAATAACTGGAAAAGTATCTGGTATAAATAAAACCGCAACCTTGATAACTGATACTTCGAATTAACCATTTGGCCCATTTCTACGATGCACCACAAACGGCCTCCCAGTTCACCAACGCCAAGCACAGTTGGGTATGGCTAGTGCTTGGATGGATGGCAGTCCGTGTACGCCACGCGGTGTTGATAATTTTCCCTTTGCTATCACGCCAGAGGGGACAGGAGTCGTCGTGTCGCCAAGTCCCTGATCACCAGTGTTGACGCCAATGTCCTGGATTGAATTCCAAATCCCTCCACAGTATCTCATGAAATAAAGGCACGCGACTCTGCTAACAGTGATCTACGCTCCGGAGGGGATGTTAAGCTCAGTGGCCACCTTAGTGCTATTTGAGAAACTCAGCCACCGAATTTCAACTTCTCCCTTCTCTCATCATTATCATCATCATCCAAATCACAAGTGACATCAAGCTACACACATATCCACTGCAGTTATCTACACTTAACCGTTACACTTAAGACAACACATAACGCTTATACTTAACAAAGGAAAATTGAGCGATGCGGAGGATAGAAAACACCTTTTCAATTCAGGCGGCTGAAACTGCTCTTTGGGGTCTTCCAGCCATTTGTGCCATACAACTTAATTTTACTGCGTGCTAGATTTGTCTAGACGCCTATCTTTGCTGCCGTGCTGACAGTCTGCGGTTATTCAGGCGCTGCCGCTTTGTCCTTGCAGATTCCACATCCTGACTCTAGTCAATTACGTGGCTGTATGATCCTCCATGGCCAAGTGGACAATGCCTGTCTTCTTCGGCGCTAATCGCTTGGGGCCGTTGAAATCCTGCATAGGGTTGAGTATGACCCTTCTGGAACCATCAGTCCCATATATGAATGATAGTTGTGGGATCCCAACCAAAGCGAGCTGCAGAGCCGAGCGGACAATGTCTGTGCTCTCGAACGCTAATCGCCTCGAGCCACTGAGATCCTACATGACGTTGAGTATGACCCTTCTGGAATCATCGATTCCATATTCGTAAGACAGTAGTGGGTTCCCGATCAACAGTAGCAGCAACACAGCCAAACGATGGATCGCTGTCGAGGTAGGCCACGATGTTGTCACTTCGGATTCTGATATGTGCTGGTAGGCTTTTCCACTTCGTAGAGAAAACATAACACGATCTTCTCACAAACAAAGGAAACTGAAAGGTGGTTTCTGAATGGCAAATCCGCTGCATAATCTTCCGCTGTATACGGAATGTAGATGGCCTTAGTGCTTCGTACAGTTGTGTTGAAATGCCAGTCACTTGTACAGCCAAGCATGACAATGATGCAATGTTTTTGGATAGCATTATATTGAAAAAAAATAAAGCAGGGGATTGTTTGATAAGTCTGGTGAAAAAGCAACAAGAAATCTTTTATAAAAATTTCATATTACTTCTCGAAATAGTCTTCTTTGAGGGCTATAAACTGGTAAGTCAAAACATTATGACCACTGGCCACAGCGACGCTGGTTGCTGCCTAGTGGCTTTGCGGGCACGTGAGGCGGTAACCAAAGTATGTAAGCGGAGCAGACACCGAAAGGGGGTCACCCTAGCGAAGATATGAACTGCAAACGAGGAAATCACTTGAGATAAGCCGCTTTGAAAAGAACAGGTTATTATTACGCAGAGCCTGTGAACGAGTATCTTGAAACCAACAAGGCTGCTCGAATGTTCACGTGCTACTGTCGTAAGCATCTATGGAAACAGCTAGAAGGACAGTGAAACTAGGACTAGGTGCTAAGTGGTTGGACGTCCACGACTTTTGACAAAACGTGAGGTTCGGAGGCTTGTCTGCTCGGTAAAGTAGGTCAGGTCGTCAGTTACGACCGCCGATCAGTGAGAACGAGTTGGCTCTTCGGATGTATTGCTTTTTTGCTACACTAAGTTAACGGTCGTCTCCACAAGCACTGTCATCGAGGTGAATGTCGGTTCTAAACGTACATCACGCCACGGACACAGGGTGGTGTGTGCAGTGTTATGCTATGAGAGACAATCTCCTTCCCTTGCATGGGAACTGTAGTAGTCATCGAAGACACGCTGACAGCTGCGAACCACCTGCATCCCTTCATGCTGGATGCCTTCCTCGACGGCGATATCATCTTTCAGCAGTATAATTGCGTGTCTCGGAGCCAGAACCGTGCCACAGTGGTTTGCGGAGCATTTTAGTGAACCCACGGTGATGCCTCGGCGATCAGATTCGCCTGATGTAAATCCTTTGGAATCCAACTGGGTCGCTATCGGGCGCTATCGCCGCGTACGCAAATCAGCGGTCCGGTATTTACGCGAATTACATGACCTGCGCGTAGACATCTAATGCAACATACCTCCACAAACATACCAACAAACTGTCGGATCCCTGATACGCAGAATCAGTGATGTAGCTCGTTCCAAAGAAGGACAAGCAAACTATTAAGCAGGTGGTCATAATGTTATGGCTCATCAGTGCATTTGGTCCAGCGATTCTCCCGCTAGTTTACACCATCAGAAAAATTGGTTTTGTCGAACTCTTCAAAATACTCATTGACTGCAGCTATTACCTCCTCATTCGATGAAACTTTCAAGTCAGGGAACAGGAAGAAGTCACTTGGGGGTTAAGTCTGGTGAATACGGTGGATGAGGAACCAATTCAAAGCCCAGTTCATGCACTTTCGCCATTGCTATTGCTGATGTGTGGGATGGTGCGTTATCCTGGTGAAAGAGCACTTTTTTGTGTAAATACTTTGGCCTTTTTTTTTCAGATAAAGCAAAATTCAACAATGAAGCTTAATAGGAGTTAGTTATGGTTCTGACTTTCCAAGTAGTCTATGAGGATTACTTGTTGGAAATCCCAAAAAACAGTGCCCATCACCTTACCAGCTGACAAAATTTTTGCTTTTTCCAGTGCACTTTCACCAGCCTTTGCCCATTGTTTTGGTTGGCGTTTTGACTCTAGTGTGTAATGATGGACCTAGGTTTCATGAACAGTCACATATCGGCGTAAAAGTTTGGCGGATTGCAATTAACCATCACCAGATATTGTGTTGAAAAGTTGTGTTGGAGGAGCTTTTGGCCGACTGTGAGAAATCGCGGAACCCACCTTGAACAACAGCTTCTGCATCGTCAAGCTCGCTCAGTTGAGATGCCTACAACCTCATCAATCTCACGAATTTTTATTCGGCGATTGCCAATGGTTTCCTTTGTGGTGACCTCAATTGGATGGCCGGAGCGTGCTTCGTATCCCGTGCCTGTCCAACCATGTTTAAGTTCATTAATTCAAAAGTAAATGGTGTTCAATGACAGTCTGTGTGACCTTCATCCAATTGTGTTTTGATCTGTGCGGCAGTCCAACCGCTCTTCAATCGTAGTCGATACACTGACCAGTTCAGACGCCTGTCAACAATGAACTGGTTGCTGCACATTGTTGAAATTCTTTGTACGATCCTTAGAATAATGAAGCCTCTAACCGTGAAGGCACTACAAAATTTTTCCGTTACTTCATGGAAATTTACCAGACTTATCAAACTACCCTCGCATAACAGTCGTGTTCGACATGCGGCCTCGGACGCTGGTGAGTTATAAATATGTGAGGAGAGGTGTAAACCAGACCCGCCCTGTTAGCCATCAGATAGGCGTAGTACGTCAGCGTCTGTGAGTTACTCCGCTACTCAGCGCTCAGCGACGGCGAACAGGGCTATTACGTCATGGTCTACAGCAGGGTGTGGTTGTTTGGTGGCCACACCCTTTACTGCGCTAGAGAGCTTTCGGACGGACGCGTGTTTCCATTAACCCGAAAAACAAAGAGGCCGTTAGCGCCAGGTCCCAATTAGGCCCGTAGATTTGTCTACAATGTCCCATATGTTGAACGTTTTCTCTCGTACGATAACGTTTACCGTCTGGACTTTTACCGTCTAGGACTTACGTAACATGTTGGCTGAGGCATGTAATGAATTCATATTGGGACAACAGTTATAATTTTAAAAGTAACACGTTCCGTAATGAACAACTCCTCTCGTGTAGCATCTCATACTGAAACCTGTTGAACATATATGTGTGACGCTTTCGCGCTGACTAAATTAAAATCCGCGACGAATGGCGTCTTTATTCTCTGAATCTTCTCTGTACCTTTTGTTAGTCCAACTTGACAAGTCTTCCAGAGCAAGAGCAATACTCAGCTACAGATTTGAAATAAGAAGTGTTTTCAACTTTAGAGATACAACAATATATTTGTCGAGCAAAGTACGTCACTGGCAATGCTTACTGGTAGGATTGAACAAAAACTCACAAACTCATTGGGTTGCTAAAACTGGTGTCTAACAAGCTTGAGCGAAACCACCAGTAACAGTGTGTTTTTTCCGATATAATGCCAAGCACCGAAATAATCTTTGCAAGTAGTGAGAAAAAAGCAAATTGGCGCTAATATCAGGGGACAGACAGCAATTTTCGACAGTTCTTACAGATTTATATCGTAACAAATAAGCCCTCGGTCACAAATATTAAGTCAAAATTGACCTGGTTTCGACGCTACTATGAGCGCCGTCTTCAGCATTAGACTAACTGTACTAAAACATTAGGTATATAGTACATTAATAAAATTAAAGTTTGTACTGACTCGAAAAGATGCAGTACTTACAAGCCACGTATCAAAAAAAGATCTCAGCCGGAAAGGCGAATTCATAAACACTTGTCAGATGGCGAGCCGCTAAGGGCTGCTCTTACTGTGGACAGTTGTTGCAACAGGAACAGTTAAAACTGAAAATTGTACAACAATTTGTTTTCGGCAAGTCACCTATGGAACCAGGAGAAACAGCCAGAAACGACGCACTATTCTTCTTCATGATAACAGCAACTGTCACATAGTACATGAACACGCTGATTAAATTGTACAACACATTTCAACTTTACGTCTGACTTCTGGACAAAGTTATGATTTTACACTTGTCATGGTTATGGGGAACAAGGATATAAAAATACCGTTTTCCGCAGGTAGAGGTTTATTATTCATAAAAATACAGAATTTTGAAATCTTATAAAGACAAATATTTCAACCAAGAATCAGTTTAGGACATTTTTGTTCGTTTTCTTTTGTATTCATGTTCTGCAGTGTCTGTAAGGCCAACAATATTCTGCAAACATGCTGCAGTTCCACCACCCCAAAAACCACTTTTCCATTACTACAGTGTCCTGGTGAAAACGTTCCCTGTGTTCACTACTTGTACCCATCAAGTTCTGAGGGAAAAAGTCAAGATGGCAGTCAAGGAAATGTAATTTCACTTACATATGGCACTTCCTTGTTAACGGGGTATCCGACTGGAATTGAGGAATATTTATTATTTCATGAAGGGGAACTGCCTTTAAACTTGATTTCGAGGAATCAAAAAAGCCTTCATTCCTCAGGGTTGTGAACAAAGCACAATGCTCCAAACAACCCATTGATGTCATTAAAGTATACAAACTCGTTGGAGGAACAGAAAAAGGTTTCGAACCCACTTTGGTGCCTCCTACATGGAGCCACTTTAACACCATTCTTGCAATCACGAAGCAAACAACGCAACATTGCAGATTGTGCCTCTGACAGATTCAAATCCCTACAGAGGTCATTTAAGTTCTTAGTGTGGAAAGCGATGAGGTGATGTTGATTGTTGTGGCAAATACTCCGAATCCGGACCAACACATGCTGTGCTGGTTGCTGACGCTCTTTCGTTCCCACTGCGCCCCGATAGCTAAATGATCAGCGTGACGGACTGTCGTCCTAAGGGGCCCGGGTCGGCCGGCCGCGGTTGTCTCGCGGTTCTAGGCGCGCAGTCCGGAACCGTGCGACTGCTACGGTCGCAGCTTCGAATCCTGCCTCGGGCATTGATGTGTGTGATGTCCTTAGGTTAGTTAGGATTAAGTAGTTCTAAGTTCTAGGGGACTGATGACCACAGCAGTTGAGTCCCATAGTGCTCAGAGCCATTTGAACCAACCCGGCTGGGTCGGGGTTTTCTCCGCTCAGGGACTGGGTGTTGTGTTGTCTTCATCATCATTTCATCCCCATCCGCTGCGGGTCGCCCAATGTGGCGTCGAATTTAAAAAGATCTGCACCAAGACGGCCAGACCTGCCCCGTAAGGGGCCTCCCGGCCAATGACTCCAAACGCCCATTTCCACTGCTGTCGGATAGCACCTCTATACGTTGTTCGTAAACGGTCAAGTCACTTAGTGGCTTAGGAGGAACTGGCCACCTGGCTGAGGGGAAATTTAGAAGTTGAATAGCATGTTTTAATTTTATAGAACACCTTTTGGTCAAGAAAAATTACAATCAGTGGCATGATCCTTCCGTTCGCGCCACACCATTGGCACCACAAATGTCACTGATGCTCAAGAACCCTGCAGCCAATTAACATAAGTTACTTGCATATGTGTCACAACAAATAGAAGAAGTATAAGCCTAGTCATGGTTCTCTTCGGCTTTTCACTGTATGTTCCCCACATACGTAACAAGATATACTGTATTTATACATTGTCTAGGTACTTTTTAATGAAGTTTCTGACAGACTATAATAGAACATCACAAACTTCACGCAAGCACAACACACAGTGCAGTAGTAACTTCCATTACAGTGTTGTACCAGCACTCATTCTTCTAAATTGTCTGAAAACTCACTAGGTGGCAGCACAAGGCAGAATTTAGTTGTACTAAATTATCTGAAAACTCCAGGCCTCCACAACCGCACGAGTGGTCGACTGTAAAGAGCGGACAAGTTGAATAGCTGGGCGGCGGCCGTTTGAGTGGGAAACTGACGCGCGGAGTTCGAATGTTTATACATCGCCTTCCCTTGAGTTAGGTCACAAACACAATGCCTCATTTAAATACGTTACTACAATATACTTTTTAATTTATGAACAAACAGCAACTAGTCACTGTTAATGAATTTATCTTACGTACTACATTGAATCTGCCGTAGCTAAAAGCTATGTACTGGACCCCTAGCATTTTTCGTAGTTCATTTACGATAGATGTACGCAAAATGCATCAAAATACTCGAAGATTTGCCCATTATATTAATATATATTTTCTGACTCTACCTTGCTTTTGATTTTATGACGAGAAGTGCGTTATATATGGCATAGTGCTTTAGCAACTTACGACCAAATTATCAAGTTTCAACCTAACCTAGACCATGAAAACAGTACCGATCACTTTCTTCAAAATGATCAGAACATATAAAATGATATTCTGTCGGGCGGAAATCTTGCCTCCTGACAGCGTGTAACCATTTTTGTAACAGCTGTGGTTTTCAGAAAGGAAACCTGCAAATAGATGCACAGACATTATGCTAATACCGTGTCACAAAAACATTTATTTAGCAAATGCCCTGACATACAAAACAACTTAAAATATCCACATACCTGTGAAGTGTAATATTCGTTCCTTTCTCGAATTTATTTGTACAATTAATCGCTGCACAACTCTTCAACCTTGTACATTTTTTGATTGGAACGTGCAGACAGTAGAATTACGAGTAACAAATACTGTCTGTACGCCCCAACAAATATACAACGTTAAATCAGGGTCTTCATAAACAACAATACTACACAACACATCAGACTACAACCATTATAATGGCGTCCAGCCGAAGGTTCAAATAATCCCGAGTCTGCAACACCATCAGTGAGTCCAGTTATTTTTTTACAAGGTCTTTGGAAAACTCAGTAGGTGGCAGCACAAGTCAGAATTGCAACTTCTGTTAAGACAGAACATAGAGATCAAACTACACATCGGGAAGAAAGTTTCCTTTCTGCACGTGAATTTAAATTAACTTCAGTTTAATTAAAGCGTGTTTCACTAAGGAAGAAAAATTTGATTTTCAGAAGGAACAGTATGTGACGGAGAAAAACCGAAATCAAATCTGAATTCAGCAAAAGAAAATTAATTATACTCGCCTATTTTCATGTAGAGGATAAAAGTGTGTTGTGCAGTGTTATTATTCCACGGAATGAATCAAAGAACTAATGTCTCATTATCCGTATTACCTGATTTATCTTCTTTCTGCTCCTTGCACCAAAGAAAAATTTGCAGATAGCGATTCTCATCACCTCACGGAGCTGTTGAATCCTTGCAAAAACATGTTTTTGAAGTACCAACATCGGAGTGGAAAAAATGTTTCAGATTTTTTTTTAAAGCACACAAAAGTTCATTAATTTTAAAGGCAATATTTTGAACAACAATGAATGATTTGTACCACATAATGTATTTCTTTCATTTGCTTTTGTAAAAACTTTTAAGTGAAGACGGCCCTCATATCTTTAAACATAGCACCTCTGGATACTGGGGATAAATTATATAGGAGAAGTTGCTAGAATAAAATGGACAGCATGGAATTTAGTGCATTGTATTCGAAAACATAGTGATAGCAAAAATGGGTAGTCTTTCACTTGCACCATCTGGAAGATAAAACGTTCAAAGAGGAACAACATGTTCCTATTATTTTATCCATCCTCCGTGCGATTTCTGCCGTTTCCTTGTCGAAACTGATGTAATATTTTGTCTCGAAAGACTCGCTCTCTCAGAAGAGATGTCGGAGTCATAAGAGATAAAAAAAGAACAATAGCGTCTGGCCTCTCTCCCTTATAATAGCTCCCTTGTAACCCGCTTATTAATAAGCAGGGCGACCTCTTCCGTGAAACCACGTAAATTCTTTAAAAACGGGTAGATGCTATGAATATTTAACTCTGCGATAATGTCCCAGAGTTTATGAAATTCATATTAGCTTCCTCTTAGCTCAGGACTTAACAAAGGGTTGCAGCGTCGGCCGTCACAAACACGTAACGTAGTCATTTTTAGACCTCTATCCCAAATTGCGCCAATTTGGTCGTAACCTATGTAGATACTAACTTAGACCCTGAGCGTTTTGCTTTTGTGTAGAGTTGAAATGCTGAAAATTTGACGTAGTTTTTTTTTTCTTAGATAGTGTTTGATTTCGTTTGCTTCCAGAAGATGCGATGCGTTTACGGAGACACGCGGAGAGTTGTTTCAAGGCAGTGTCATGGTTTTCTGCTGCAGCATAGTTCGAATCTCCGTCCATGCATCCTGTGTTATCTTTCCAAGATTCTCTCCACGTAAATGTCTGGATGGTTCGTGACCACCGCCGATTTCCCCCCCCCCCCCTTCCTCCCCCTTCGAGTCAGTTTACATGATAAGTACACATGTTTTGTGTTTCTTTAGGGAAGGTGAAGGAACCAGAGAGACAGTTCTGACGTTGTGGTTGATAAAAGAAGCAAGACTGAAGAAAAATTAAGACACGTAAGTAGGATTTGTCGACCCAGAAAAAGCGTTCGACAGTGTGAAATGGTGCAAGATGTTCGAAATTCTGAGAAAAGTAAGAGTAAGGTATGGGGAAAGGCAGGTGATATACAACATGTACAAGAAGCACGAGTGGAAGACTAAGAACAAAGTAATCGGTTTAAAAAGAGTGTAAGTCATAGATGTAGTCTTTCACCCATACTGTTCAAAGAAGCAATGACGGAAATAAAAGAAAGGTTCAAGCGTGGGAGCGAAACTCAAGATGAAAGGATATGAGTGACAAGTTTCGCTGATGATATTGTTATTATCAGTGAAAGTGAAGAAGAATTACAGTATTTGTTGAAATTCTGGAAAAACTTAAACCTTACGCAGAAAACATTATTCAAGATTATCAGGCTGGATTTCGAATAAATCGTTCCACAACTGATAATTTATTTACTATACGGCAGATCTTTGAGAAATACTGGGAATTTAACAAAAACATCCACCGTCTCTTCAATGACTTCCAGCGAGCCCATGACAGCATCCATAGCATCCATAGAATACCCAGTAAAATCATTAGGATGATACAACTGTGCATGGATGGCTCCCAGGCAGAAGTGAAGTTCAGAGGATCCATATACCCCACCATTCCAATTAAAACAGGCTTATGACAAGGAGACGCTCTTTCATGTGTCCTCTTCAACCTTGCATTAGAGAAAGTGGTTCGGGAGAGTAATTTATATCTATACAATGGTCTCCGATTTAAACGCATATGGAAATACGTCGAGTTATAAACCCAGATCCTTAATTCAAAATTGACCAAAATTCTAAATTCAGAAAATGTCTTCAGTTTAAATACCTTGGATCACGTTTCAACAGTAAAAATATTATAACAATAGATATAAACGAAAGAATAGCCTCAGGGTCAAGATTTCTGTACTCACTAAGCAACCCATTCAAAAGTAAAAGCTTTGTCAATCAACACAAAGATGAAGATATACAACACTACCATCTGCCACATAGCACTGTACGGTTCAGAAAGCTGGACAGTTACAAAGAATGAAAGAAAAACTGAATGTTTTCGAAAGAAAAGCAATGAGAAAAATCTGCAAACCTGTGTTGGAGAATGGCGTATGAAGAATTCGAAAGAACTTTGAAATTTAGAATCACCCAGAAAGCATTTGAAGGAACTCTCCAGGCAACAAGACTATTGGGCCAACCTCGTACAAGGTGGAATGATGACATACAGAAGGACATCGCAGCATTCCACAGGGTGGAGAGAGACTGGGAAGGGGGTGGAAGCGGATCGTTGATACAGCGTGTGGTCTACAGGGCCTGTGATCGCTGAGAAGAGGAAGGAAGAGTTGAATGGGTACAGAATATGGACTGAGAGTAAATCGAAGAAAGACGAAAGTAATAAGAAGTAGCAGAAATGAGAACAGTGAGAAAGTTAACACCAAAATTGGATAAAATTAAGGAATTCTGCTATTTAGGCAGCAGAATAAACCATGACGGATGGAGCAAGAACGACATAAAAATCAGACTTGCAGTGGCAGAAACCGCGTTCCTGGCCAAGAGGTGTCTACTAATATCAAACACAGGCCGTAATTGGAGGAAGAAATTTCTGAGTCCATGCGTTTGGGGAGCAGCATGTATGGTCGTGAAACATGGACTTTGGGAAAACCGAAACATAAGAGAATCGAAGCATTTTAGATACTACAAAAGAATATTGAAAATTTGGTGGATTGGAATGGAATGTGGAGGTTCTCCGCAGAATCGACGAGGAAAGGAATATATGGAAAACACTGGCAAGAAGACGGGCCAGGATGATAGGAGATCTGTTAAGACATCAGAGAATAACTTCCACGGTACAAGACGGAGCTGCAGAGGGTAAAAAGTGTAGAGAAAGACAGACACTGGAATACATCCAGCAAATGATTGAGGATGTAGACTGCAAGGGTTACTCCGAGATGAACAGATTGGCACAGGCGAGGAATTCGTGTTGGGTTGCATCCAACCAGTCAGACTACTGATGACATGTACATGTATATGAAGAGGTTGATAGATTAGCCAACCAGTTGCAAAACGAAGATTTATTAGCCCTTGAACTAGTTTTCGATGTATCTAAATATATCTTCTTCAGAAGGTATGGGCCTTGTTACAGCACATGATGGTACATTAGATTAGATGGAACCGAGAGACTCTTGCCATATATAAAATTGACAAAACAAGAACTGTCCCAACCCATGGCTTTAGATAGCAGTCAGATGCATATATCGAACTTCAGAATTATACTAATTAGTAAATTAGCGCAGGTAGAGGCTCTTGTCCACATAAAATTGCAACAGGAGTCACAGGATAATATATTAGAGTAAGTTACGTGTACATCATGCCAGAGACTAAGGCCTACTGTTCAACTGTAGTCGTGATTTAAGTATTTCGTACCCCTCGAAATAACACCAGGTGAAAGCTGGCATGACGTTGGAGGAAACAATGCTGACCTTCTGTCCTGTCACTGAGCATCTGAGCTAAGAGTGCCACGTCTGCAGTGATCTCTTAGTCGACGTCATACTGAACCTCTTCCTTAGCTTGTCAGCTGACTTTACAAAAGCACAGATACTATCTGTAACAGCTTTTCTCTTACTGTAGTTACCCATGTTCGAAGATTCACCACGAAAATAAATCTGAGTTCATTTTCAGTTAAAGGTTTCATAACCAGTGTACACTCATGGAAATTGAAATAAGAACACCGTGAATTCATTGTCCCAGGAAGGGGAAACTTTATTGACACATTCCTGGGGTCAGATACATCACATGATCACACTGACAGAACCACAGGCACATAGACACAGGCAACAGAGCATGCACAATGTCGGCACTAGTACAGTGTATATCCACCTTTCGCAGCAATGCAGGCTGCTATTCTCCCATGGAGACGATCGTAGAGATGCTGGATGTAGTCCTGTGGAACGGCTTGCCATGCCATTTCCACCTGGCGCCTCAGTTGGACCAGCGTTCGTGCTGGACGTGCAGACCGCGTGAGACGACGCTTCATCCAGTCCCAAACATGCTCAATGGGGGACAGATCCGGAGATCTTGCTGGCCAGGGTAGTTGACTTACACCTTCTAGAGCACGTTGGGTAGCACGGGATACATGCGGACGTGCATTGTCCTGTTGGAACAGCAAGTTCCCTTGCCGGTCTAGGAATGGTAGAACGATGGGTTCGATGACGGTTTGGATGTACCGTGCACTATTCAGTGTCCCCTCGACGATCACCAGAGGTGTACGGCCAGTGTAGGAGATCGCTCCCCACACCATGATGCCGGGTGTTGGCCCTGTGTGCCACGGTCGTATGCAGTCCTGATTCTGGCGCTCACCTGCACGGCGCCAAACACGCATACGACCATCATTGGCACCAAGGCAGAAGCGACTCTCATCGCTGAAGACGACACGTCTCCATTCGTCCCTCCATTCACGCCTGTCGCGACACCACTGGAGGCGGGCTGCACGATGTTGGGGCGTGAGCGGAAGACGGCCTAACGGTGTGCGGGACCGTAGCCCAGCTTCATGGAGACGGTTGCGAATGGTCCTCGCCGATACCCCAGGAGCAACAGTGTCCCTAATTTGCTGGGAAGTGGCGGTGCGGTCCCCTACGGCACTGCGTAGGATCCTACGGTCTTGGCGTGCATCCGTGCGTCGCTGCGGTCCGGTCCCAGGTCGACGGGCACATGCACCTTCCGCCGACCACTGGCGACAACATCGATGTACTGTGGAGACCTCACGCCCCACGTGTTGAGCAATTCGGCGGTACGTCCATCCGGCCTCCCGCATGCCCACTATACGCCCTCGCTCAAAGTCCGTCAACTGCACATACGGTTCACGTCCACGCTGTCGCGGCATGCTACCAGTGTTAAAGACTGCGATGGAGCTCCGTATGCCACGGCAAACTGGCTGACACTGACGGCGGCGGTGCACAAACGCTGCGCAGCTAGCGCCATTCGACGGCCAACACCGCGGTTCCTGGTGTGTCCGCTGTGCCGTGCGTGTGATCATTGCTTGTACAGCCCTCTCGCAGTGTCCGGAGCAAGTATGGTGGGTCTGACACACCGGTGTCAATGTGTTCTTTTTTCCATTTCCAGGAGTGTAGATTGCTTGTAGTAAATATCATACCCTACAAATCTTTTTCTGCACTCAACACAGAAAATGCACAGGAGAGTAAATACAATGCTCTGATGCTCCTGTTAGATACACTGACTGGCCTAAGCAACAGAAGAACAGACAAGCTGACAGTGCCAGTGGGCAAGCTTCGTAAAAGTCGCTACTGTCTGTTGGATAGGGGGAAAGGGGGAAAGGGGGGGGGGGGAGAATGAAACGCTGACGAACACACATCGCAAATTTCAGCGGCACAAGAGATGACTCGAAAGTTTATAAAACACGCAAGTGGCGACCAAACACGTGCCAATCATAAGAAAATGTTCATGACATTGGTGGTACCGTTAACGCGGACGATAAAGGATCAGCAGATGCAAATAAAATCATTATATTGGGTGATGGACATATACTGTTAACATTGTGCAGCGGAGCCATATGTGAGTTGAAGGACTGAGTTGATTATATTGATTATTGTTCGCGATATTTATTAGAAAAAAGCACAGTAATTATCAGGCCCTAAGCCCCAATTAAAAACAAAGAAAAATAAGGGAACACCGCAAATCAATGTAAGAAAAACAGTGAAAATCAAATTTCAGATTGGGTTCGTTCAGATATTTTTTCAAATTGCAAATGACACATACGCTACCTGATCAATAGTATCCACACATCTCTTCGTAAAGCGGAATCGACCACTAAATGATGTATATATGCAGACTGAAGTGACGAACGAAAATTTGTACCAAGGCTGGAATTCGAACCCGGGTTTCCTTCTCACTAGGCAGATGCGCTAACTGTTACGCTATCCTGGCACAGTGGCTCTGCACAACTGCAGGGACTATCCTGTATCCTAGTACATCGCTCTCCTCAATCCAAATTTCCTTTCCTGCCTTAGCCCGCTTGGTATTCGGCCTAAATTCGAAGATCATTGGGACCATATAGCTCCTTTAGCCTACAGGAGACCTGGATTAGAATCCCAGCCTTGGTCATACACAATGTGATCAAAAGTATCCGGACACCTGTCTGAAAATTACTTACAAGTTCGTGGCAGCCTCCATCGGTAATGCAGGAATTGAATAAGATATTGCCCCACACTTAGCCTTGAAGACAGCTTCCACTTTCGCGGGTATACGTTCAATCAGGTGCTCGAAGATTTCTTGGGGAATGGCAGTCCATTCTTCACGGAGTGCTGCACTGAGGAGAGGTATCGATGTCACTCGGGGAGGCCTGGCACGAAGTCGGCGTTCCAAAACATCCCAAAGGTGTTCTATAGGATTCAGGTCACGACTCTATGCAGGCCATTCTATTAGAGGGATGTTATTGTTGTGCGTTATGAACAGGTGCTCGAATGTGGTGAAATATGCAATAGCCATCCCCGGTTTGCTCTTCAACAGAGGGAAGCAAGAAGGTGCTTAAAACATCAATGTAGGCCTGTGATGTGATAGTGCCACGCAAAACAACAAGGGGTGCAAGCCACCCCAAGAAAAACACAGCCAGACAATAAAACCACCGCCTCCAAATTTTACTGTTGGCACTACGCACGCTGGCAGATTACGTTCACCAGGCATTCGCCATACCCATACCCTGGCATCGGATCGCCATATTGTTTATCATGATTCATCACTCCATATAACGTTTTGCCACTATTCAATCGTCCAATATTTACGCTTCTTACACCAAAGGAGGCGTCGTTTGGCATTTACCGGCGTGATGTGTGCCTTATAAGTATCCGATCGACCATGAAATCTAAATTTTCTCCCCTCTCGCCTAACTGTCATAGTACTTGCAATGGGTTCTGATGCAGCTTTGAACTCCTGTGTGATGGTCTGCATAGATGTCTGCCTGTTACACATTACGACCCTCTTCAACTGTCGGCGGTCCCTGTCAGTCAACAGACGAGGTCGGCCTGCACTGTTTTGTGCTGTACGTGTCCCTTCACGTATCCACTTCACTATCACTTCTGAAACAGTGGACCTAGGGATGTTTAGAAGTGTGGAAATCCCGCGTACAGAGGTATGACATAAGTGACACCCAATCACCTGCCCAAGTTCGAAGTCCGTGATCCGCGGAGCGCCCCATTCTGCTCTCTCACGATATCCAATGATTACAAAGGCCGCTGATACGGAGTAGCTGGCAGTAGGTGGCAGCACAATGCATGTAATATGAAAAACGTATGTTTTTGGGGGTGTCCGGATACTTTTTGTCACATAGTGTATTTTCATTCATCGCTTCAGTCTGTTATATAAATCAGAGATGTCTGAGACATGAAAAGGGCTCTGAAACCATGTAGTTTCGTATGATTCAAGCAAAACTGAGACACAAGTAGTCGATGTGGCGTCCAGTGAAAGATTTGCACCAGGCAAGGATACATGCGACATTGTTTATCAGTCTTGGTGTAGCTTAGTTCACTAAGGCACCCTTTTACGGTGGCTTTCGACTCGGAGGTGGTAGGTTCGAATCTTCGCGGTGGAAACACATCAATATTTGGGCGGGAAATGGAGGGAATTGGTAGCGCAAAAATTCCTGATCAGAGCTGTTGATGGCAACTCGTACACCGGATGGGAACGCTTATATCGACGGACCTCTTTAAGTTATTCGAGAGGAGTATGGTATATGCCGCACCAGGTTTTAACCTTTCCCTTGTCTCATCTTATTGAACAACAACAACAACAGTTCACTGATTCATCACAGTCACTTACACGAAACAAATCTGACGCTGAAACTGCCCAACTAGCGTAAGATAGAAATAGCTGAACGAGACATCTATTATACGAGTAAACAATATAAAAACCTTTTAATTTAGAGAGCAGAGAGGGTTTCGAGTGTTACCTCTCTTGAACTTGGGCTGTGAGAAATGTTCTGATATATCAGTATCAGGCACACTGAAACGCGTTTCCATTGTTGATTGGGTTTTGTAGATAGAGTGGTCGGGTGTGGGAGATGGTCACAGACAAGGATTTCGCTACTAAAAGACGGACTTGTCAAGTACGAGAATATTTAAATACTCGTAAGGTAGTCCGTAAGCTTGTCGTCTACTCATAAGCGTCACGAACCTTGTTCGACAGCCAAACATTTATGTCTTCATCAGAATATATTTTCAAGAAACGTCCAATCAACTCTAAACTCCAACAAGGGTTATTATTCGACTGACTCCAAGACAGGTACATTTCGATCAGCTAATACTAACAGAAGACACACTATGTGCTCATTTATTCATTAACTGGTTATTTGTTCACAATCTTTCACGAGTCTCTGTTAGTATTTACCTCTAACCATGAACACAATAAAACTTTCAAGAGTGTCAATTATTATCAATATTCTCATCACAAGACTGTTTTACAACTTGCTAAAGAAAAAAAGGAAGGAATATCTCTATTACAAAATGGCTAACCTGGTTTACGGTTCGTGGTTCATGGTTGAGGGTAACAGTTGCATGTTGCTTATTTAAAGGTTCAAATGGTTCAAAAGGCTCTGAGCACTATGGGACTTAACATCTGAGGTCATCAGTCCCCTAGACTTAGAACTACTTAAACTAACTAACCTAAGGACATTACACACATCCATGCCCAAGGCAGGATTCGAACCTGCGACCGTAGCAGTCGCGCGGTTCCGGACTGAAGCGCCTAGAACCGCTCGGTCACCGTGGCCGGCTTATCTAACGGCTTCCGCCGATAATGAAAATTTTATTTTCAGTATTTCATACAATTACTGAGCGAATTTAAATCTGATAATTTACTCGTAAGATGTATAATCTTATACTGAGGTGGAAAAAAGTTATGAGACAGCGATGTGTTCGTATACAGATGGTGGTAGTGCGGCGTACACGGGGTATAAAAGGGCAGTGCATTGGAGGAGCTGTCATTTATACTCAGGTGTTTAATGTGAAAATGTTTCCGACTTAATTATGGGCGCACGACGGGTGTTAACAGACTCTGAACACGGAATGTTAGTTGGATCTAGACGCTTGGGCCATTTCATATTGCAAATCGTTAGGGAATTCAATTTTCCGAGATCCACAGTGTCAAGAAGGCGCCGAGAATACCAAATTTTTGGCATTGCCACTAACGACGGCCGACAGCCAAAGTTCAAGAGAGGTAACACTCGAAACCCTCTCTGCTCCCTAAATTAAAAGGTTTTTTTTAAAATTTATTCGTATGATTGACGTGCAACACTGCTTGAATTAACCACAGAAATCACTGTGGGACGAAAGACGAACGTATCTGTTGGGATAGTACGGCGAAATTTGGCGTTTAATGGGCTATGGCAGCAGACGACGGACGTAGGTGGCTTCGCTAACAGCACGACATCGCCTGCAGCGCGTCTCCTGGTCTCGTGGGGTTGGGTTGGGTTGTCTGGGGAAGGAGACCAGACAGCGAGGTCATCGGTCTCATAGGATTAGGGAAGGATGGGGAAGGAAGTCGGCCGTGCCCTTTAAGAGGAACCATCCCGGCATTTGCCTGGAGTGATTTAGGGAAATCACGGAAAACCTAAATCAGGATGGCTGGACGCGGGATTGAACCGTCGTCCTCCAGAATGCGAATCCAGTGTCTAACCAGGCTCGTGACCATATTGGTTGTACTCTAGACAACTGGAAAACCGTGGCGTGGTCAGAAGAGTCCTGGTTTCAGCTGGTAAGAGCTGATGGCAAGGTTCGAGTGTGCCACAGACTCCACGAAGCCGCAGACCCAAGTTGTCAACAAGGTACTTTGCGAGGTATGGCAGGCTCCGTATTAGTGTAGGCTGTGTTTGCACGGAATGGACTGAGCCATTTGGTCCAACTGAACCGATCACTGACCGACAATAGTTATGTTCGGCTACTTGGAAACCATTTGCAGCCATTCATAGATCTTCTGTTCCCAAATAACGATGGAACTTTTATGGATGACAATGGGGCATGTTACGAAACCACAATTGTTAGCGACTAGTTTGAAGAACAATTTGGACAATTCGAGTGTACGGTTTGGCCAACCAGACCGTCCGAGATTAAATTTCATCTAACATTTATGGGATCTACTCGAGAGAACGGTTCGTGTTCAAAATTCTGCACTGGCAACACTTTCGCAGTTTGTTGTTGTTGTGGTCTTCAGTCCTGAGACTGGTTTGGTGCAGCTCTCCATGCTACTGTATCCTGTGCAAGCTTCTTCATCTCCCCAGTACCTACTGCAGCCTACATCCTTCTGAATCTGCTTAGTGTATTCATCTCTGGGTCTCCCTCTACGACTTTTACCCTCCACGCTGCCCTCCAATGCTAAATTTGTGATCCCTTGATGCCTCAGAACATGTCCTACCAACCGGTCCCTTCGTCTTGTCAAGCTGTGCCACAAACTCCTCTTCTCCCCATTTCTATTTAATACCTCCTCATTAGTTATGTGATCTACCCACATAATCTTCAGCATTCTTCTGTAGCACGACATTTCGAAAGCTTCTATTCTCTTCTTGTCGAAACTATTTATCGTCCAAGTTTCTTTTCCATACATGGCTACACTCCATACGAATACTTTCAGGAACGACTTCCTGATACTTAAACTTATACTCGATCTTAACAAATTTCTCTTCTTCAGAATCGCTTTCCTTGCCATTGCCAGTCTACATACTTCCGCAGTTATGGATGGCTGCAGAAGCAATATGGCTCAGTATTTCTGCAGGAGATTTCCAACGACTTTTTGAGTCCATGCCACGTCGATTTGCTGATACCGCGACGGTATGTGTGCATCTGCACTATGCTGCCACCTATAGGCCATTCTGCGCGTTTTTGTAGCACACTTACCAACTTACAGGATAACGGCGCGAAATTTCGGTTTGTTATTACAAATTTAAGGTTTTAATTTGACTCACCCTCGTAAAAACGACTTTTGTAAACATTACGATAAACTAATTACGCTGAAACTTCGATCCAAACTTAACCTTTACAAACCTATTGCTTTGATCGTCAGAAGGCATGACGAATACAACTATGTAATTGATGATTTTATGATGCTAAAGTTCACAAAATCATTAGGTATAATTTACACAAACGTCAGTTTTTCAGTTTACAAGTCCTTGGCTAAGCCGGTGTCGTAATACGGCCAGCCAATGATAACCAAAACAGGCCGAATGTGGGCAATACATTGTACAGTGGTAGGAGACAGTGCTATGAACAACATACGAGAAACTCTGACCAGTGAAGGCTGCGTGTGGGAATTGGGGTGCGTTTGAAGGTCACTTTTATAATTTTTTCTTGAATAACTCGAAACCTGCTGCCTCTAGCGAAAACTTATTACAATACAAAATTTAACTACAACGAATTTCTTACAAAAGTTCCTGCTCATTTTTTCTGTGGCACTAATAGTTTGCGCGTAGCGAGCGAGATAATACGAAAATCTCACACGTGGTTTTCGAAGACCAGATATAAAATTGAGAGTTGTATAAAAAGATATCGGTAGGGGCAGATGACTCACCCTGCTTGTTCTCTTGACACACTTCATACTAATGAAGTTATAACATCATGATTCACCTAATGTAAAATACTCCATAAGACTGAAACGGAATATTCCGCTAAGTCAAAAGCGCTGCAGGCAGCGAAGAACTCTTAGGGATTAAAGTGAAGTATACGGAATTCTAGATCTATCTGAGGACTTGATTTGGCGCGACAAGAATGATTTATGAAGAACCAAAGTTTATTGTTCTTCAGCTTCAGAGAAGTTCTGAATATTCTTAAGGGGATGACACCTTGCTTAGGTAGAAAAAAATCGATTTTCGGTTTTCATCATACTTCGATAGATTGAGGTTTTATTGAGGTACTCTGAAAAGGATTTTGCTGGAAAAAACATTTTAGAGCATTTAAAGAGCATTTTTCTACCACGTGTGTTTATGTGCCATGCCCAATTTTCTGTCACCCACTGTAACCCACCCACTGTCAACTCTAAGCCATATGGAGAGGCCATTATTAGGAAAATAGAATGAGTATGCCATGTTCAAAACCGATTGGGAACAAGGCTGAGAAAACTAACTGTTGATACAAGAGGATAAAAATTAGAAGATGGAAACTAGCTGACCGGTCATGATCGGTTAACTAAAACTGAAATAGAAAACTTGCAGGTATACTATGGGCAGGCAATTAGGAGAAATAAAGAAAATCTGGAGGCAATGAAGAGAGATGTCCGTTCCATATTCTTCCATAAGTCCTTTACTGATGATAAGCCATGTCGTGGATTGTGTCCATCAGGAGAAAATTTGTGGTGCAAATACAGTAGGGCTCAGGCAACTGGATAATCTTATTCTCGCCAGCATTCTCTTCCTGCTGCTGTTATTACAGATATTAAACCTATTTTCAGAGACTTAGCTCATCGCAACCTTCTAAGGAAATGTCTGAATGGACACACACAGAACCGAAATGAATGTTTCAACGGCATAATTTGGAACAGCCTCCCTAAACCTGTATTTGTAGGCATGCATACAATGAAACTAGGTGTTCGTGATGCTGTTATTACATCCAATTGTGGTAATACTGGAGAGTTTTGGGTACTGAAAAAGCCGAGAATTAATTCTGATGAAAATATGATCACTGGGCTGCAAGATATGTGATCAAATGAGGATAGCCGATGCTGACAGGTCTGCATCTAATATGACCAAGAAAGCTAGACAAACATACAGGAAGATGAAAAAGAAGCTGGAAGACCTGCTAGAGACCAAAGAAGGGCCACCATATGCAGCAGGATATTTTTAATTTACTGTATGTAACAAATTTCAAAAATTTTTCTTTAAATTCAATAATAAATGAATGAAATTTTCAGAGACTCTGCATAACATGAAAAACCACCTCTGGTACTACATTCATTAATATTCCCCCATTAGGAAGTTCACAAAAAAATATTTCCTGCAGAAAAAACTTAATATTTTTGTTAATTAATTTAAAAAAGTATTTCTTAAAAACTATAAAATGGATAACGTAGATTTTAGTACAGTTGACTCTATTAGCATCGTGTTCCGCACAGTAAAATTATTAAGGTGCTGCATCAATTAGTTTATTTCATAAATGGGTCAAATACTTGCCTAAATTAACATCGGTTGGATAGGCAGGGTGTGGTCCCCTTAATACTGGAACCATATACGACAGTCGCAGCAAGAAGGTTCTTAAGAAAAGACATACAAAGTTGTTCATTTCGCATTTATGAGTGTTCTTGTTGACGTGCGCAATCCTTCCTCCCGCAGTAAACTTGTTGTTGATCGTTCTAGTATTTTCAATATGGCAGCACCTGTAGTGATTGCAAGAGGTGGTGTTCCGCTGCAGGCATCGATATCGGAGCAACATTGCAAGCTGCTTGAACTGTCAATGTGCGAAAACAGTGGGTGGAGGCCAGCAGGTCTAGCTCCGGTTAGAACTTGGTCGCTTACAAATAATCCCGTGAAGGCAGCCGAGAAAATAGAGCGGAAAGCGTCCTGCTAGCAAAGTGTTTTCGCTTTGTGCTGTCACCGAGGTCACCTTCTAGCGTCCTATTCGGCACGCTGTTGTCAGGCGAAAGAGATAAAAACCTGTGTGGGTGACATTATCCCGCACACCTTGACGAATTGCTGCCGTACTCACGTGACGTTTGAGAACGTCAGAGACAAAGAAGTCAACTACTTTCTCAACGGATATCCCACGCCGCATGGCTGCGTCACACGACTTCTAACTCTGCTTCTCAGTGACAGGGTCTGGAAAACAAGGTAATTCCAAAGTGACATCCGCTGTTGTTTAATTTATGTATTTTTCGAAGTGATGCTCTGTGCCGGGAACTACAGGTCAACTGAATGCTGTAAGCAGGCCCAAGTTATCTACACTGTAGAGTAAGAAAAACTCGAACCGTCGTAATGACTACCGAAACATAGTTTTGAAACATTATAAAAGGAAAATGTAAACTTCTACGGTCGGAAATGTCAAACTTATTAAAATATTCCGGGCTATTATTCCATGGTTGCATGAATTGCTTGATGAAGTTTCGTTTCCACTTGTGGAGGAAGTCCTCAAGTAGGGTTATAGCTGACGCAGAGGAAGCAGTGTAATAACGCCACTGAAGAAGTTCTTACAGCTGTTCCACGGTTGATAATGAACTGCTAAGTCGGATGGAGGGCCCAGAAATGCCTGGTCAATCCAGTTGCGTTACCACCGAGACTTTATGGGCTGCCGAAAATTTAGAAAGAAAACGTTCCGCTGCGACCTATAAAAAGAGTCATTGATTTGTCCACATATTGGATGGTCAAGTCCTTGATAACACCATTTTGACCGCATGTGGATCTAGGGGTATGGGGAGCCACTAAAACCTGAGGGTAGAAAATTTCTTCATAGAAAAATTCAAAGAACGGACAGAAAGAAGTGCCAGAAAAAAAGGAAAATATCCTTATGTTATGTGGAGATATGGAAGAAAGGAACTTCTCAATTATATTAATTCGAAGATTCAAATCACTGTGGAGGAGAAGGTAGATGATAGATTACATTACTCTGATGTACCTACCCCTCAATCGAAATCACCATCCACGTGAAAAGTTACGTGTTATATAAACATTAGCAGACCAAGCGAGGAACAGCTGTGAACTAGAGATGCTTGATGCACAATTGTAAAATCTCATCAAAGCGTTGCTGAAGAAAGGATGTTCGAATCCGTTGAGATAAAAAGAGCCGCACTAAAATCATACCGATGTACAGGTGTCTCCGAAATCAAAGACTGTCCTGCTCTTCATTAAAGACGTTACTGTCCACTAGGAAAGGTATTGACGATACACTGCTGTAATCTACGAACCCATCCGAAAGATGAAAGAACAGCTAAAGTTGGCTGAGGGTGTTCGGAATCCGCCTGAAAAATGAATTTACAGAATACTGTGCAGATAAGAACACATGCACATGGATACTACTAAAAGAATGGTCGAAAAACGACTAGAAGCACTCAAGGGCAGGGACGACTTGGAAAACACAGCTGTAGAAGGGGAGAAACAGACAGGTCGCTTTTGTACAGCATGCTTTGCAGCCAGATCACTGGTTTCGATTTGTTAAGACTCAGGTACTAGCAGTCCCAAGCGGATGCTATGAAAGGCTGTACAGAGATACTACAGCTCCTAATAATTTTAATCAGGAGCAGGACGGTGTGGAACAATGGTATCTAGATTCCGGTGCTCATGGAGATGTGAACCGCCTTCCATAAGAGAGTGTTAGCAATAGCGGACAACAGCCAATTGTGCTGCAGTTTGCAAAGCATATGACGCCATGCCACTGAGCGTGAACACATGGAAAGAGAGTTTTACCTGTTAGCAGCGAGCTAGTGGTGAGCATCGGACCTTTGAGAAACCTACAACCCTCCTAGAAGATCTCCTTCTCTGATAGGAACCAACATTGGGTTTCAACAAGAAATTCCTTGTAGCACAGCGTAATAGCCCGGGAGTATTTTTTTTCTTGGAATCTCTGCAACGAAGCACTCCTAGTTTGTCTTGACCAGTTTCGGTGTGAATGATTCTGTATTCTTTGGGCCAGAACTCTCCTGATTGAGGCCATCTCATCTTTGGTATGCCAAGGACATCTATTTTCAATCTTAGATTCTTTTTTTCGTCACCTCGTCTGTGTATTTTGCATTCGGCACCCGGAGTTCCGTGTGGGGGACTAGTTTACCTATGGAAAATTTTACGGAAGGTACTGGCATGGTTTACTACTGATGCTAGGGATATCCATGGATCTGTTCTTGCACCACCAGAAATGGTTCTTCAGAGATAAGAGAGTGCCCTGCCAATAAACGCTGATGTGATGACTCATGCCCATTAGGCCCCTGTCGATGTTAATCGTCACATAATGTCATGTTTTCCCTTCCCTACCATGGAGAGGTATAGATCAGGTGTTTTCCTTCACCGTGTCCAGGACCTTAACGGCATTTTCTAAATGTCTCAGGTACTCGCTAGAGAGAGACCGTCAATCAGCTGTAATAAATCGCGACTGTGACTGTAGTTGGAGAGATATCACGATTAACGCAAGACACCGTTTGTTTCATTTTTCTTTGCCCAAACATGTTCCAGCAATGTTTGTGTTATCTTCAGGGGAATTTGTTTTAGTATTCAGTGTGAAAATTAGTATGATATGTTAACATTTGAATTTCAGCTTAAATATATAAGGAAGCATAAAATATTTTTGCGTTGGTTTACGTGTATAGTTAATAACATATACTGAGACACGACATATTGCGTGCTTATGCTATTGCAAAAATTAGTTTGAAAAACAAATACATGTACATAGTTTTTCACGTACCTTACACTACACTAAATTATTCGTGTGAGTGTAATGAATAATTTTAGTTAAAATTTTTCAATGATTGCCTCATCTCTAGACATGTTGTGTAGCATTAGGTGTGTTGAATTTCAGCAATTTAGAGGTCACTGCTGCACTATCTAGTTCGAAACATCAGCGCACTCCCCTGGAAATCCCAGTATATCAGGCAACTGTGACTGCCAGAATATCGAATTTTTGAAACATATCAAATTGTAAGTCGCTCAGTTGCGACAAGGCATAAAACGATTCAAGAAATGACTTTGTAAACAGATTTAGTCCTTAATAGTCCTCAATAGCTTTGAACTGGTTCGTAAATATAATTCAGCAACTTATTAGCACGAATAAATTGAATAGCAAATCAACTAGTTTCGCGGACGCTGAAGAGCTGTAACAAGTACACTCTGCAGTTGACTTCCGTCAAACACGTATCGCTTCAAACAGGTCAGAATATATACCAGTAATTAACTTTTTTAGCTGCGAGAAGGCACGAATCGATTCAAGAATTGACCCTAAAGGCAGAGTAAGTCCACAATTATTGCTTTAATTTTTTTGGTGAGGCGAATTTAGCAATTGGGAGGTTGCCACAGAGCAATAGAGTAAAAAACGACGAAACGACGTCACAGCACTCCTCTGGAAATCTCAGTGCCCCAGACGAATGTCGCAAAGTTATTCCTCATCACACTCCACGTCGCAATTTTTCAGGAACAGCAGTGTGTAGGTTTACGTAAAAACAAAATTACATGGAGTGTCGGTTGACTTGCGTCTTGCAGCATCATCGTTAAGGTTGGTAGCAGACATTCGGTGTTAGGAAAGACTGCTATCAAGTTTAAGCACTTTGATGATCTCTTTTCAGTTGCTCAGACCACTCGTTAAAGTTAAGTGCACAAAAGTAGCAAGAAATTTTAATATGGCGAAAGTATAAGTTGCAACGGCGCAGTGAGGCCAAAACAAATTGAAAATTTGGAATTGGAAACACAAATGTAAGGGAGGAGCAAGACAAACGCCACTGGCGATGATTTTCCAGCAGAGTTTGTTTATAGGTTTGACCAAAGGCATACTGTTAGAATGACACCGTGTCCGTATCAACAACTAAAGATTCGATCGGACAGGGGTACAGCAAACATGCTACTTGCTGCAACATTGCTTATTTTATTTTGTTCATGCTGAGGGTGAATGTGCCACGATAACACCTTTTTGTATTTATAATGCTATATTGGTTCAAATGGCTCTGAGCACTATGGGACTCAACATCTTAGGTCATAAGTCCCCTAGAACTTAGAACATCACACATACCCAAGCCCGAGGCAGGATTCGAACCTGCGACGGAAGCAGCCCCGCGGTTCCGGACTGCACCGCCAGAACCGCACGGAGACCGCGGCCGGCAATGCGATATTAATACACCAACTTCTCAATGTCAGAGGTCAGGAGTTCAGCCGTCAGTCGATTCTGGGACTTCTTTTACCTTTGACCTACGGTTTATTCCACATCTGTCAATGATCATGTAAAAAATGGCGTTGTTGCTCCATAGTTAGGAGTCTACATTAAGCTGTAGTACTGACTGGGTAAGTCAGTTTATAATTGTGTGGGAGAAAAGCAAGGTTATACCACTTCCAACAGAGCGACGTCTGGGCCAACACAATCATGTTCAAACCAAATTTCCTGTTGATGACAACGTTACATTACACTATTTCTGTCGCAATTACAGTGCCTATTAACACAAGCCAAGCAATACGTTGATACCATCCTCAAGTGTATACGTTAAAAATTCAGCGTAGTAAATTGATTAATTACTTTATCACCTGCAATCGTATGTTACGAGGTGCATTCAAGTTCTAAGGCGTCCGACTTTTTTCTAATTAACTACGCACCCGAAATCGATGAAACTGGCGTTACTTCTTGTGACGTAATCGCCCTGCAGACGTACACATTTTTCACAACGCTGACGCCAGCGGCGAAGGCTTCTTTAGGAGTCTGTTTCGACCACTGGAAAATCGCTGAGGCAATAGCAGCACGGCTGGTGAATGTGCGGCCACGGAAAGTGTCTTTCATTGTTGGAAAAAGCCAAAAGTCACTAGGAGCCAGGTCAGGTGAGTAGGGAGCACGAGGAATCACTTCAAAGTTGTTATCACGAAGAAACTGTTGCGTAACGTTAGCTCGACGTGCGGGTGCGTTGTCTTGGTGAAACAGCACACGCGCAGCACTTCCCGGACGTTTTTGTTGCAGTGCAGGAAGTATTTTTTCTTCAAAACATTTTCGTAGGATGCACCTGTTACCGTAGTGCCCTTTGGAACGCAATGGGTAAGGATTACGCACTCGCTGTCCCAGAACATGGACACCATCATTTTTTCAGCACTGGCAGTTACCCGAAATTTTTTTGGCGGCGGTGAATCTATGTGCTTCCATTGAGCTGACTGGCGCTTTGTTTCTGGATTGAAAAATGGCATCCACGTCTCATCCATTGTCATAAACGACGAAAAGAAAGTCCCATTCATGCTGTCATTGCGCGTCAACATTGCTTGGCAACATGCCACACGGGCAGCCATGTGGTCGTCCGTCAGCATTTATGGCACCCACCTGGATGACACTTTTCGCATTTTCAGGTCGACATGCAGGATTGTGTGCACAGAACCCACAGAAATGCCAACTCTGAAGGCGATCAGTTCAACAGTCATTCGGCGATCCCCCAAAACAATTCTCTCCACTTTCTCGGTCATGTCGTCAGACCGGCTTGTGCGAGCCCGAGGTTGTTTCGGTTTGTTGTCACACGATGTTCTGCCTTCATTAAACTGTCGCACCCACGAACGCACTTTCGACACAACCATAACTCCATCACCACATGTCTCCTTCAACTGTCGATGAATTTCAATTGCTTTCACACCACGCAAATTCAGAAAACGAATGATTGCACGCTGTTCAAGTGAGGAAAACGTCGACATTTTAAGTATTTAAACAGTTCTCATTCTCACCGCTGGCGGTAAAATTCCATCTGCAGTACGGTGCTGCCATCTCTGGGACGTATTGACAATGAATGTAGCCTCATTTTAAAACAATGCGCATGTTTCTATCTCTTTCAGGTCCGGAGAAAAAAAAATCGGAGGCCTTAGAACTTGAATGAACCTCGTACTTACATTTAGGAAGAACCGTATGCAATAATGTACAGGGTGTTCGCAAATTCCCGTTATAAATTCTGAGACTTGTACAGGAGAGTGAGTACATAATATTTTGAATAGGAAACCAAGTCCAGAAACGTACGGTTTCCGTGCTACAGCCGTTTGAAAGCATATTTGTTAGGTAGGCATGCAACGGGGTAGTCGCAGTGGGAGGTGATGTCATTTGACGTCTGTCCTACCTCTCTGAACTGGTTCGAGCCTCATTAATGTATCTGTAGGTGTTAGAGTAACATGGTTGAATACAAGTTTGCAGAACACACCGCCATAATCCTTCTCTGTGGGGAAGCTCACGGTAACGGAATAGCTGCACCTCCCTTTTACCAAGATCGTTCTCGACAAGGTCCTGCTCCATCGCATACCCTTTCCACCACAATTATGCAGCGGCTTCGAGAAAGGGTACCTTATCACCGTCAGCAGGTGTGACGGCGGTACTACAAGGAGAAGCCTCACACCCGAACTGGAAGAGGGCGTACCACATCACGTTGAAAAGAACCCTTTAGCGAGTAAACGAGCAATTTCTTTGACGTTAATGTGTGGGATTGTAAAACAAATGATGCACTCGATCACGCCTAATCAGTTACTTGTAAAATTGTAAAAATGGTCGCGTTACCGACATGTTTCCAAATGTTGTAGCACGGAAACGATACGTTTCCGGACATAGGTTCCAATTCGAAATATTATCTATTCATTCCTCTCTGCGAGTCCTAAAAGTATGTAACGGGAATTTTCGAACACCCTGAATACAAATTATTGCGCAAGGTATACATTACCTGACCATAAGCTTACGGATACCCCTATATAATGCGGAACAGACCACAAGATGTTAAGAGAGGTGGACCCGCTTTTATAAAAGGAGGAGTGGAATACTAGTACTGTGGTGTCAGTAGCGAAACAGTAAGAATATAAAGGGTTGGCAAGGAGAGCTCAGTGCCTTCGATCGTGGACTAGTCATTGGTTGTCACCTGAGTAATAAATCCATCAGGGACATTTCAATCCTTCTAAAGCTGGACAAGTTGACTGTTGGTGAAGTGATTGTGATGGGGAAACGTTAAGGAACAACCACAGCTGATGCCAGCTAATGCAAGGCAAGGAAGACCTCGTTTACTGACGGAGAGGAACTACAGAGCATTGTGTGTGGTTGCGAAAAGTCGGATGAGTCCGCGGAAGGAATGACTCGTGAGTTTCAAAGTGCCAGCAGCAGTCTAGCCAGCACAGTGACTGTGTATAAGGAGTGAAAGATAATGGGGTACAATGGTTGGACAGCTACTCATAAGCCATACATTTCTACAGTCAACGCTAAGCGACGCCCGAGGAGGTGTAAAGAGCGACGATGACTGGAGACCAGTGATTTGGAGTTATGAATCACAATATACCTCGTGGCAATCCGATGGAAGGTTTGGGTTTAGCGAATGCGTGGAGAGTGGCACCTGCCATCAGATGGTGCTACAGTATGGGACTGTTTTTCGTTGTTAGGGTGTGGCCTCTTACTGCACTTAAGAAATCACTAAATGCGGAAGGATAATATCCCTGAAGTGGACTAGCCTGCCCAGAGTCCCGACTTCAACCTAATGGATCAACCTTTCGGATGAGCTGGAACATAGACCGCTCCAGACCCCAGCGTCCTCCTCTGGTATCGGCTCTTGACGAAAAAAGGGCAACTATTCCTCGAGCATTCAGATACCTCATTGAAAATGTCCCCAGCAAAGTCCTTGCCATCATAAAGCCGAAGAGTGGACACACCAAAAAGGTTCAAACGTGTGTGAAATCTTATGAGACTTAACTGCTAAGGTCATTAGTCCCTAAGCTTACACGCTACTTAACCTAAGTTATCCTAAGGACAAACACACAAACCCATGCCCGAGGGAGGACTCGAACCTCCGCCGGGACCAGCCAGTGGACACACCCCATATTAATGTCCACTAATAGATGTCCGGGTACTTTTGATCACATAGCCTCTATCTTGTCAGCAATTTTTTAGTGAGATTTTCCATTGCGTTCTGAATATTGTTTTCTGTTTAGGAGTAACATCTAACTCAATAATGCATCTACTTTTCTTGTCTTTTGTAAAGACATGTGAGAATGTAAATCATTAATTTGATTCTACCAATGCCAGATATTCCTCAACGTAGGTTTTTACGGTACACCCTTCAAAAGCGTCACGTGGAAAGGCCAGTGTCTACAGTATCTGGGAGTTGGAGTACTCCAGATATGAGGCACTCATGATCTGGCTGTGATCAGATGAGCAGGTACAGCACGTGTTGCCCACCATTTGCCAGAGTATCCCGACGGCGCTCGGTACAAGGTCTGATGTGATCCCAGTCACGTAACACGCAGAACTATCGCTAGCACCGAGGCTACACGAGCTCTCTCTCTCTCTCTCTCTCTCTCTCTCTCTCTCTCTCTCTTCGCAACGTAACAGCTATCTCCAGTTCAAGTGCTCTTCAGAGTAATTCATAGTAATTCATATGCAAATCCTCATGTGAAAGCACTTATATAAAAGGCATTGTCCTGACTCACTAATTAATCATCCCCACCCCAAACGGTTAAGGATAGAAACTTAAAATTTTGGAAGGATGATGTTGATTTTATACTGTAGGTATCGTTTAAGAAAGAATTTTTCGAAATTTCATCCCCAAGGGGGTAGAATATAGGATGAAGGTATTTTTGAAAATATGTCGCTATTAAGGCAATTTGGAATCTAGAGCTATCAAGATTGTTATTTGATTTCTCAGCCAAGAATAAAGAAATATGTGTTTCAGTATTTTTGGCAATTTAACCCCTAGGGGGGGGGGGGGTGAAATAATGTGATTTTTTAAAAATAAATCGTTATTAAAGAACTACTAAAGTATTTTTTAGGGTACATCTATGAAAACCGGTATTTAACTTGTCGGTTGGAGACAAAAAATACGTGTTACTTTGTTCTTGTAAATACAGCCACTAGGAGGTGAAACTAGGAATAGAATGTTTTATAAAATATTTCATTATGAAAGAATTTTTTATATTAAATCTATGAAAATTTCAATTTGGCTTCTCGATCAGAAATCTAAAAATTACGTGTTTCACTGTTTTTGGAAATTCAGTTGCTAAGGGGGTGAAATATGGGATGAAGATTTTTATGGAGATATTTCATTATGCAAGCATTTTTGAAGCCAAACATATGAAGCTTCTCTTTTAAAAATAAAATGAACACGAATTTCATATCTTACGAAAATATTTCACTGTGGAAGCATTTTTAAAGATAAGTCTATGAAAATTGGTGTTTAATTCTCGGTTAGAAATGAAAAACTAAATATTCCATGGTTTTTTGGAAATTACATCCCCCAGTGTGTGAAATAGGGCCAGACTGAATCTCTGCCTCACCATCGCCTGCCCCAAATCGCTAACGATAGAAACCTAAAATTTGGAGAGGGTGTGGATTTTCTACTGTAGGCATCGTTTATGAAGGGATTGTTCGAAATTCCACTCGTAAGGAGATGAAAGGCTTTTTGAAAATATGTCACTATTAAGGTAGTTTGGTAGCTAGAACTACAGAAATAGGCATTTGGCTTCTCAGGCAGAAATTTAAAAAATACGTGTTTCGGCATTTTTGGAAATTGAGCCACTAAGGGTTTGAAAGTATTTTGGAAGATAAGTCATTGCTTAAGAATTGCTAAAACATTTTTAAAGCTATATCTATGGAAACTGATATTTGACTTCTCGGTTAGAAATAAAGAAATACGTGTTTCAGAGTTTTTGTAAATTCAGTTCCCTAAGGGAGTGAAATAGGAGATGAAAAGTTTTATGAAATTATTTCGTTTTGAAAGCGTTTACTAAGCTAAATCTATGGAACTTTGTATTTGACTTCTCTGTTAGAATTTTAAAAAAATACGTGTTTCATTGTTTTTGGCAATTCAGCGCCAAAGGGGATGAAAATTTTTAAGAAAATATGTCGTTATATTTAAATAAAATTAGCTAAATCTACGAAAACTGGTATTTCACTTCTTCCCGTGTTAAGAGATGAAAGTGTCTATAGAAATATCACCACAAGAACCCAAAAGGCATGATTAACAAAAACCTTGGAGTCCAGCTACGAGAATCGCTTTCTGGTTACAAGTAAACTCGGATAAGATTATGCTTCAGTCGCCTTAATTAGCATGAAATGATTATAAGGTGTTGCGATTTGTGAACAACATAACAATTTGATTAAAAAAAAAGTCTCTGCAGACCTTGCAGTAAATGCGAAATGAAGCAGCGGGCGCTAAGCTAGTCTTTGGTGTGCATGATGTCACCACATTTTGTTGGCGAAACAATTATGTGACGGGCATTTATGCCGAAGTGACCAAACGTTTGTGATCTTTAAAGAAGACTGCAGTAGAGCCGCTGCTCAAGAGTTCTGTAGCTTCAGTCTGGAAACAGGCGTTAAGAATGAGTGATCAACCTATAGCACTAACGTATTATACTTGCAGTGCTGTGGCTTACGTTGTCGTAATACTGGGTTTGCTCAGTAACATCGACCCTTTTCTAAGATTTTAGTTCACTGTGAACAGGCGTCTTATGGATTGAGCAATGGAACTATGAATTTCTTTTCCTAATGTAGCCTCTTATTAAAAGGGATGAACGGAAGCAATAATGGATTTGCACCAATGTACCTCAGGCTGCAGTAACTGTACATGGCTACGCAAACACTAATAGTCGTCAGCTCACATCGAGTAAATAATTTCAAAACAAATGTTAATAACTTTAACACTTCAAGAATGAAAACTAAGCTTTAAAAATGCTTTCAAAATGCAAAACAAAAATAGATTCAGAAGAGAACACACTAGCAGGATCAATTATTTACTATCGCTTTGCATTCACCTATTGACAAGTAAAAATAAAACAATAACATTTTTCATAGTAAAGTGTACTATCCAACAACCTATGTAACCTTTATATTCTTTAGTGACATCAACTGATCAACGAGCAGCACCGTTTTAGCATAAGAGAAAGAAGAATCTGTTATTGTGCTCCACCGCAATTTCGACGAAACATGTATCATACAGAAACATGTAGACTGTAACGAAAGCACTATTATATGAATCTTAACTGATTTTTTAAACCACACAGTAGCTAATAGATGGCTACCCTAGAAATGTGTTGATACAAAAATGCACTTCTATAGTCTGATTAAAATTACTTGATAGCTGACACTTCCGGTGTTGCAGCTGGTTTCCTCCAATCGGAGCGCTCAACGTAACCTCCCCCCTCCGAACCATTCGCCGTTGCCAAACTATCACAACAATTGATCAGTCCACTCCCAATTGCTTTTCTGGTTTTCGTTCTTTCTGTTTGGGTCCCGAATCATGCGTCTGGCACTTTTATTTCTCATTTCATTATACACGATAACTACACCAAAACTACACACACACACACACACACAAGTGTCGATACTAATAAAAAACACTCGTTTCATACACTGCACTAACTAAGCACTGCTAGATATTTCCAAATAGGATGCGATTCAGCGTCACACATACGGTTATCATGATCACAGAAATCGGCTTACATTAGATAAGCTTCGCACAACACTGCATAAAATAGAGCTTTTCAAGGCTGCAATTCATCGTTATGACTGAGTGATCACAGTTAAAAATATGACAACTTGACTCAGTATCGTCCTATAGCACAGTAGTTAGCGTGGAAAGTCGTAGGGTGAAATGTCGCGGTTTTTTTATGGTTTCTAAATATAACCAAAAGAGTTTATCATTTTTATTCAGTTAATTGGTTTAAAAGTAATTTTTTAATTTCTATCTCATTGCCATGTGATTTTCGTCATCTTATTAGCTTTTTTATTTGTTTTTATATTTATATCTATCGTTCTTTTTTCGTCTGGACTCTGGCTGCGTCGTGTATAATCTGCAGCCAAGTGTCAACCAGGACACCTCACCACTTGGTAAAGCGGCAGTTCGTGTTGCCAGTGAGACGATAGTTTCAGGTAACCAATGATCGTGAGAAATTATTGTTTGCTATTAGCTCTGAAACTGAACTTCTTCTGTCTTGAGTTCGCTTGGTTGATGTTAGCTTTCATAGCCGTGAACACAGCGATCGCGGTTTTAGTTCTGCCGCCGACTGTTCTTGGGTACAGTGTACACCACGAGGTTGTTGCTAACTTAGGACATGAGTTTAAATTCCGAGCTACTAACAGTGTCTCCTGCCGCAGTTCAGTCATTGGCCACGTAAAAATCAGCTGTCGACAGAGCATCTCGCATTTCCGACATACCTCGCTGCGAGCACGTGCAACATCGCTCCACGTTACACATTAACAGCATTTGTGAAATGATTTACCACGTTTGTGCGTTACATATAACAGAGCGGTTGCCGGTGGCTTATGTGGCAACACTGCAGCGGCAAGTGACAGACGTCAACTATGAAGTAATTTTAAACGGACTTAGTCAAACTTTCACTGTGTTCAAACGCATAAAGTTTCAATAAGATATTCTTTAATGTACACTAATGGCCATTAAAACTGCTACACCACGAAGACGCAGGAAGAAGATGCTGTGATATGCAAATGATAATGTTTTCAGAGCATTCACACAAGGTTGGCGTCCGTGGCGACACCTACAACGTGCTGAGATGAGGAAAGTTTCCAACCGATTTCTCATACACAAACAGCAGTTGACCGGTGTTGCCTGGTGAAACGTTGTTGTGATGCTTCGTGTGAGGAGGAGAACTGCGTACCATCACCTTTCCGACTTTGATAAAAGTCGGATTGTAGCCTATCGAGATGGCGGTTTATATTATCGCGACATTGCTGCTCGTGTTTGGTGGAGATCCAATGACTGTTAGCAAAATATGGAATCGGTGGGTTCAGGAGGGTAATACGGAACGCCGTGCTGGATCCCAACGGCCTCGTATCACTAGCATGGCTGTAACGGATCGTGCAGCCACGTCTCGATCCCCGAATCAAATGGTTAAAATGGCTCTGACCACTATGGGACTTAATATCTATGGTCATCAGTCACCTAGAACTTAGAACTACTTAAACCTAACTAACCTAAGGACAGCACACAACACCCAGTCATCACGAGGCAGAGAAAATCCCTGACCCCGCCGGGAATCGAACCCGGATCACCGAATCAACAGATGGGGACGTTTGCAAGACAACAACTATCTGCACGAACAGTTCGACGACGTTTGCAGCAGCATGGAGTATCAGCTCGGAGACCATGGCTGCGGTTACCCTTGACGCTGCATCACAGACAGGAGCGCCTGCGTTGGTGTACTCAACGACGGACCTTGGTGCACGAATGGCAAAACATCATTTTTCCAGATGAATCCAGGTTCTGTTTACAGCATCATGATGGTCGCATCTGTGTTTGGCGACATCGCGGTGAACGCACATTGAAATCGTGTATTCGTCATCGCCATACTGCCGTATCACCTGGCGTGATGGAATGGGGTCCCATTGGTTACACGTCTTGGTCGCCTCTTGTTCGCATTGACGGCACTTTGAACAGTGGATGTTACATTTCAGATGTGTTATGACCAGTGGCTCCACCCTACATTTCAGCAGGATATGTACGATTGCCCTGTACGGGCCTTTCTGGATACAGAAAATGTTCGACTGCTGCCCTGGCCAGCATATTCTCCAGATCTCTCACCAATTGAAAACGGCTGGTCAATGGTGGCCAAGCAACTGGCTCGTCACAATACGCCAGTCACTACTCTTGATGAACTGTGGTATCGTGTTGAAAGCTGCATGGGCAGTTGTATATGTACACGCCATCCAAGCTCTGTTTGACTCAATGCCCAGACGTATCAAGGCCGTTATTACGGCCAGAGTTGGTTGTTCTGGGAACTGATTTCTCAGGATCTATGCACCCAAATTGCGTGAAAATGTAATCACATGTTAGTTCTAGTATAATACATTTTTTGAATGAATACCCGGTTATCATCTGCAGTTCTTCTTGGTGTAGCAATTTGAATGGCCAGTAGTGTATTATGATTGCCTACAGTTTTCCTAGATCGTATTAGGCGTGGTGTTTCCAATTCTTTTCCCATCCCCTTCATACCTAACATACGTAATTTCAGTAAACAGTTAAACTGAGAACACATCACGCAAAACTGGTTCATTCATAATATCACAACTATCAGAGCAAACCGCTAGTTGCCACTTTGCCAGTTTACCCATAATTTTGCCTCGCTCTTCCCTCCATTTCCTCCCAGTTCACTGGCTGATATCACACTGTCTTTGATGTAGTATTACCGCGCTGGCGGATTCATCTACCAAACATAGGGGAGGGGGGGGGGGGGGGGCGTCTACCCACCACCTTTTCCTGTAATCTACAGTTCTAAAAGGCCTGCGTAAGAAGTAGTCTCATTCATTTAATAAACAAGTGAACATATGCTTCATGATAACAATCAGTAAAAATATGCAAACGTGATAGAATTAAGAAACCAATAAAATACAGGGTGAAAATACTTCACGGAATAATGTACGTAGAGAGGTAAAAATTGACACACATGCTTGAAGTGACATGAGGTTTTATTGAAACCAAAAGGAAGTGCACAAAATGACCAACAGATGGTGCTTCACATGATTTAAAAGCAATAATTAACATAAAATCTGATTTTTAGTAAGGACGTTTTTTCTTTAAGACAAATTCTCAACATGTCGACCGTCATTCGTCAACAATACTTGTATTCGATGGAGAATGTTGTGAACAGCACTGTACAGCACATCATTACGTTTGGTAGGCAATGGCCGGCGGATGTTTTCTTTTAGCATCTTTAATGAGGGCGATCGCGATCGCGGTAGACTTTGCGACTTCAAGTAACCCCACAACCAATAATCACACGGATTGAGGTCTGTGACGGACGTAGCGGCTCAGCAAGTGATCCTCACCAAACAATAAGCGCAGGACATCGTTCAAACTAGTACTACTGATATTTTTAAAAATATCGGGAATCCGATATATCGATATTTAAAAATACACATTATAGGGCGTGCCACAGCGATAGTAAGTACCGATATATCAAAAGAAATAATAACGACTTACGGCCTATAAAATATCGACTGCACATTGTAAATATACTGCCGGTTTTAGAGCTGTATATTTATATATTGATTTATTATTAGATATTCTGTACATCAACAAGCTAGCAGACTGCTTATCTCCCTTAGAGCAAGAACTGTAAGGAACACGATGCACGTTCACGCTTGGCGATATCCACTTTGCTAATGATGGTAACTGCATGTAAGTGGCACAAAAAAGGCGTTCGATAGGTCCATCGTTCGTTTTCGTCACATATCATCTTTGTTCGGAACACTTCATGTCGACTTATCTGCTACCTCTGGATCTCTGGATACCGGGTTAGACTTCAGGCAGGGGCGGGGATTTTCTCCTCCCGGTGGGGACTAGGTGTTTGTGTTACCTCATCATTTCATCATCATTCGTGTAAGTGGCGATACATGACATGGGGAATTTGTACGAGTGCTGGTAACCACACAGATGAGCGCCCCACAAACCAAATACCATCATCGTCGTCGTCTACTTCCTTGCCTTTCCATTACTGCAAACATCAGTGACCTAAGCAGTTGTAGTGTCAAAATTGCGTGATGAAGTTAAACGATGCAGTTTCTGTTGGTAGTGCCGGACGCCAGTTACTTCAGCATTTCCCCCTCACACGTTTCTGCCCAACGCAAAGACAAATCTTGCCATTTATATTTTTGTTCATCAGTTTCAGCAACTGATTTTGAAGAACGCCAGTGGGAAGAAATAGCATATTAGTTGCGCAAAAAATTGTGTGTTTCTTCACATCAGAAATTTTGTTGTTCCATTCACACCGCCATCCACCAGTGAAGTCGAACTTCTTTTGTGACACATATACTTGGTTCACAAAGCCAAAGAGAAAGACTGGATGTGATGAAAGTTCAAAAAGTAGAAAGACTCTTTCAAACAGTGAAACTAAGATTATGTTCCGCCACAATTTCAAAAGAACGATTTCAAAAATTTACCGAAAATTGTGAAAAAATGTAATATAAAATAAAAGTATCACTACTAACAGCCATTGCAATATCGATTTATTGCGAAGGATAATCGCTATTAAGTATCGATATATGTTGCATGTAATATCCATATATCGATATCCATATATCGTGTAGCAATATGGAGTTGAGCGCCATGCTGCATAAACGTGGTATCTTCCATCAGGTGTTTGTTTATCAGCCAGGCTAGGGATACTCTGACCTCCTCTATCGCTACAGCTCATTTTATACAAGATTCTCATTTCGACGTCACTGACGTGTTGCTGTCCAGCGCCATGTGTGGGCCAGTTTCTGTACTCGTTTTTGATTTCAATGAAAAAAAAAAAGATGAAATGACCCTATGGCATTGTTGGCCACGAGGCCCCATTCGGGGGAGTTCGGCCGCAGTATTGCAAGTCCTTTTTAGTTGACGCCACTTCGGCGACTTGTGAGTCAATGATAATGATGATAGACACACAACACCCAGTCCCCTGTCGGGAATCAAACCTGGGCCCCCTGTGTGCTAGGCGGTAACGTTACAGCTACGCTACGGAGGCGGACTTTGATTTCAACAAAAGCATGTCATATCAGGCATATGTAGCACTTCTTACCCCTCTCTCCAAGTTATCCCATAAACTAGAGTACTTTCAAATGTTCACGGACTTTTCGATAAGTGCATGATGTAAAGTATTGCCGATGTTACATCACAGATGTGCAGGACGGGTGTCACAAACCTACGTCAGGCAAGCTAGGAGTCCGTTTCTTCCTTTCATGAAATTCTACTAAATAAAAGACAAAATAATCAGATTGTTTCTCCTGTCTTATTAGCAAGATCTTTAGTCCCGCCCTTGATTTTGTTATAAATATGAAGTGGAAGACTACGTATTCTAGAATGTCTCCAGAAGGCTCACAGCAGGTGGGAGCCTGAGCTAGAACGGCAGTTCGCACATAATACAGTGTAAAGAACCTAGCAAAATGCACAGAATCTGTACCTCTAACAAGTGCATCTGAAACAGTATGAGTAGAATGTGTTGCAGTGCATCATGACAACACAAGACACATCAGCAGGATTGGTACAACTCTGTACGTGTCAGTATGCCGTCCGCTTCACATCTTGACACACAACACACACACACACACACACACACACACACACACACTTATACACGGAAACAAGTTAACTGCACTCGCAGATACTGGGCGTACATATTTTCGTTGGGAGCCGTATTACACAAGCATCAAATTAACATTAGTTCAAAAGCCCTCGTTTCCGACCAAGATTTCCGGTATATTTTTGTGAGTTATGCGGAAAAAGCGACTGGAAATCAACTTTCAAAGATGGCTGGTGGGGTATCCAGTTTGTCACGCACACACCCAGATGCGATTTCAGTCGAACTCTACAACAGACTAGATTGAAAATAGCCCACCCTACCAAACTGAACAGGGAATGACACGAAAAGCAAAATTATGTAGTGATCATAATGGTATTCTTATTGATAGGGTCACATTGTGTAATGGATATTGGAAAGCTTCGTCAGCAGATTGGCTTTTTTTATGTAACATCACATAATAGGTCATTTCAATAGTAATAAAGAAACAAGAAGCATCAAAATCCGTGTTTACATGGGTCATTGTTTTCTTGTTTTGGCTTGAGAAACTCGTCCCCAAAATTTGTAATTCTCATGCTCCCCGTATAATGCTCGCTTTAACGGATGTAATAGGTACAGTATTGTATAGCGAGAGCGTCAAAGAGGCCGATCTGCTCATGCTCAAACATATGGAAACCCATCCTACACCAAGGTCTTCAGAGTAAATTGTTGTTATTAACGAGACAGAAAGGAAACTAATGAAACTTCCTGGCAGATTAAAACTGTGTGCCGGACCGAGACTCGAACTCGGAACCTTTGCCTTTCGCAGGCAAGTGCTCTGTCGTCTGAGCTACCCAAGCACTACTCACGTCCCGTTCTCACATCTTTACTTCTGCCGGTATCTCGTCTCCTACTTTCCAAACTTTACAGAAGCTCTCCTGCCAACCTTGCAGAACTAACACTCCTGAAACAAAGGATATTGCGGAGCCATGGCTCAGCCACAGCCTGGGGGATGTTTTCAGAATGAGATTTTCACTCTGCAGCGGAGTGTGCGCTGATATGAAACTTCCTGGCAGATTAACACTGTGTGACGGACCGAGACCCGAACTCGAGCTCACCTTGTATGGAAGGTAGGAGACGAGGTACTGGCAGAAGTAAATCTGTGAGGACGGGGCGTGAGTCGTGCTTGGGTAGCTCAAATGGTAGAGCACTTGTCCGCGAGAGGCAAAGGTCCCGAGTTCGAGTCTCGGTGCGGCACACAGTTTTAATCTGCCAGGATGTTTCACATCAGGGCACACTCCGCTGCAGAGTGAAAATCTCATTCTGGAAACTGATGGTCACTAAGAGGTGACGTCAGTGGTTATACGCTGTTGGGTCGTTCGTCATATCCTGCACCTTGTGAGAGTTTCGCACGTTTCAAATGACGTGGCAAGCAAATCCGCTCTGGAGAAATGGAAATGTTTCATCTCTCATTCTCAGCCAGTGGAAACCATCACGTCGGCCATCATTCGACAAGTGTTCACTTCCTGCCTTACGTTAATGGCTCGCTCTTCACGTTGTTGTGATATTAATAGACATCTGCCAGACAAGAATTTTGTGGCATATCTCTGTGACAACAATATTTAGCGAACTGTGATACAGCAACACTTAGGACTCGCTTCAGTACAAATTATTTATACGCATGCGCCAGTTGAAGGATGTTCAGTATGACGCAGTAATAATTTGTTTCTGTGCGGCTGGTCCCGGCGAAGGTTCGAGTCCTCCCTCGAGCATGGGTGTGTGTGTTTGTCCTTAGGATAATTTAGGTTAAGTAGTGTGTAAGCTTAGGGACTGATAACCTTAGCAGTTAAGTCCCATAAGATTTGACACACATTTGAACAATAATTTATTGTCGTTCATATAGCGAATCTTTGTTTTTGTACAGACATTGCGTACTACGCGTAAACTTAGTGGCGTCTGTTAACAAAATTCGGTGAGCTTTATTCTTAGCGCGACGTGCACGTGAAAAGTATCCTCTTTATATCTACATTCGTTCTATAATGTCTAGCGCGACCGCTTCAGCAGCTTTCAATGTCCCCTCACGTAAGTGATTCAAAGAATACGGCTACAAACAGTAAACAGTGTTTTTAAAGAGCCCCAGTAAAAACAGGGATGCCAGATTTTGTCCTCGAAGTAGCCACGCACAAACCTACTCATCCACTATTGGGGAAAACCGTCGTCAATCGCGTTAAAGACTTCGACGCTGTAATGTAGTGGTACCACACACTGTAAGCCAAAAACCTGGTCGTCCTCTTTGCCAATTTCTAGGAAAGCCAACAGTTGCGCTATGTCTATAAAAATGGCACTCGTGATGATTTTTCTGCAGGTATAAATTATTCTTTATAATTTAGAATAGATTATTCCACATCACAAACCTAGGATGAAACAAGTATACATTCAGTTGTCTCGGGTAGATACTCAGAACTGCAAATGCTGCAGTTGCCTCTATTTAAATATCCATTAACATGACAGTTGCGCGTCTGTTAAAAACGTTCGCTTAGAAAACTGCTTCGTCGTAGATCTTTCCTAGCATTAATTACGCAAGCTTGATTTCGGGACGTAGTCACATTTTGCATGATTGCAACCGCACTTCCTTCAGCTTAAAATTACGTTATTGATGATCATATGCGTGTAAATTGGTATATCGCGATCGAAACACGCAGTGTCGCGTTTAAAACATTTTTTTTGTGACTGCAATGATTTATAGTAATGAATACTAACGTCAGTGAGCAGTTGAGAGTTTGGAATACCAACATCCAAAACATGGAAGCTGCCAGATTTAATACAGCTTCAAATGCTAACATGTCGCATAGTGCTGCTCATGTCCATGCCACTTACGTAACACTGGAGTCTCCATTCCTTTCACTAGCACTGCTCAGACAGACTCACATGTTTGTCTAAATCTTCTCTGACCTGTAGCAACGCAATTAAAATATCCTGATAAGCAAATATGCGTATTTTCTGATATGGACGTCTTGAAAAACTTACGCTAACCGACTTTCAACCCCCATGCTACATGTTTAGTCAATATTGTCAATATTAATTCCATAAAATCTCTTGATGAATTAAACGCACAATCTTGTATGTGTGTACTACAACAACAGATGTTATTCTATTTCGGAAATCCTGTTCTTCCGCATACGTAAGCAAGCAAGTCTCACATGCCGAGGATACACCGTATTCTCGTTTCGAAGAGCAATGAATTCAAACGAATCCAGGAGTACAAATAATTCATCTAACACACCAAGTCAGTCTGTCGTTCCTACAGACTCGCCTCTCTTTATCTTTTTTTTTATGCCTGCACGAACATCCCTAAAGTGTTGTCACAGTTTCCTCCAAAAGGGAGATCAACATCCTCCTAGAATTTCCTAGGCTTCAGTATTTGTTTGTGTTCCTCCACACGTCACCGTTCCAGGTATGGCTAAATAGGGTGTACTTCTACTGTAGAAATTGGAATGGGCAGTAATTTCTAGTTAGAAACTGGTGTACGCAAGTTAACGAGCTACTGAATGAACAGAGGGCAAGTCGCGACATGATTCCTTCCGCTGCAGAAACCTCGCAACCACTTCGAGGCCTGTGGACAGTAGCCTATTACTTTTTTAGAACTCCACGTGACTGGCTGTCTCTGCTACGTCTGTTGTTATTCGACACTTCTTTCTGACACTTCTTTTTTCTGACAGCGGAGAGACACACGGGAAGGAACAGATGGTCCGCGATCCGACCGATAAACAAAGCGTGAAACATGAATCACAATGGACTTAACATCTGCTAGGGTCCCGATTAACCTGCAGAGAGTAAATATTTCACCCATCTATATTTCGTTATCTTTTTGATTGAACAACAGGCGTCCGTGCTACAGTATTAACTAAATAGCTTTGACAGAATGCGTTCGATTGTTCGACTCGGGAAAAGTCCTTGGCCGACTGTCCAGTTGCGCAAGAATTTAGGATGTTACACATGACACAGTTCTTTCTCGTTACTTATCGTCTCATTCGCCCAAATTGTCAGCAATCAAAATGCGCTGATGTAGATGCTGACGATAACTGCAATGAAATGGGGATGTGTTTCATCATGCCAATCGCGTTTCGGCTTTTGCGTTCTGAAAGGCATCATCAATGACCCGTAATATATACATATTTCTATGTATACTATTTTGTTTTACATACTAGATGTATTTTCATATTGGAAACAATTTTGGCACTTTTTGACTTACTTTTAAGTAATAATCGTTCATAGGTGTAGTTACAAGGTTTGAAACTGCTACCTTACATGAGAGCTCGCTTTGATGGTTTTAAAGCTTCTGCTCTCAGTTTTTCGAATTATCACTGGCACAGCACTAAGTAATGACCACACGTTTCCCTCAAATTTTGTTTTCATTGTTTTTGCGAGCTATTGAATGCTATTGTCAACTGCCGAATGTGTGCATGTTGATATCTGTGATGTGGTGCGTGGTGTGTGTGTGTGTGTGTGTGTGTGTGTGTGTGTGTGTGTTCTTGCAGTAGCTTTCTGGATCTGGCAATTTCCCTGTGTTGATATATGGTATTTATTGTGGATATTTATCCTCGTGATTTTCTTGTCTTGTTCTATGTTGGTGTGACGATGCCTATAGTGCTTTAAGTGCCCTGTGGATGTGGAGTGGTTTCATTCCAACTTCAGTGACCGAGTGCTCATTGTTGTGGTTGTTGTTGTTGTTGTGGTCTTCAGTCCTGAGACTGGTTTGATGCAGCTCTCCATGCTACTCTATCATGTGCAAGCTTCTTCATCCCCCAGTACCTACTGCAACCTACATCCTTCTGAATCTGCTTAGTGTATTCGTCTCTTGGTCTCCCTCTACGATTTTTACCCTCCACGCTGCCCTCCAATACTAAACCGGTGATCTCTCGATGTCGCAGAACATGTCCTACCAACCGATCCCTTCTTCTAGTCAAGTTGTGCCATACGCTCCTCTTCTCCCCAATTCAATTTAATACCTCCTCATTAGTTATGTGATTCACCCATCTAATCTTCAGCATTCTTCTGTACCACCACATTTCGAAAGCTTCCATTCTCTTCTTGTCCAAACTATTTATCGTCTACGTTTCACTTCCATACTTGGCTACGCTCCATACAAATACTTTTAGAAACGACTTCCTGACATTTAAAACTATACTCGATGTTAACAAATTTTTCTTCTTCAGAAACGCTTTCCTTCCCATTGCTAGTCTACATTTTATATCCTCTCTACTTCGACCATCATCAGTTTTTTGCTCCCCAAATAGCAAAACTCCTTTACTACATTAATGGTCTCATTTCCTAATCTAATTCCCTTAGCATCACCAGACTTAATTCGACTACATTCCATTATCCTCGTTTTTGGTTTTTTATGTTCATCTTAAACACTCTTTTCAAGACACTGTCCATTCCGTTCAACTGCTCTTCCAAGTCCTTTGCTGTCTCTGACAGAATTACAATGTCATCGGCGAACCTCAAAGTTTTTATTTCTTCTCCATTGGTTTTAATACCTACTCCGAACTTTTCTTTTGTTTCCTTTCTTGCTTGCTCAATATACAGATTGAATAACATCGGGGATAGGCTACAACCCTGTCTGACTCCCTTCCCAACGACTGCTTCCCTTTCATACCCCTCGACTCTTGTAACTGCCATCTGGTTTCTGTACAAATTGTAAATAGTCTTTCGATCCCTGTATTTTACCCCTGCTACCTTCAGAATTTGAAAGAGAGTATTCCAATCAACACTGTCAAAAGCTTTCTCTAAGTCTACAAATGCTAGAAACGTAGGTTTGTCTTTCCTTAATCTTTCTTCTAAGATAAGTCGTAGGGTCAGTATTCCTTCACGTGTTCCAACATTTCTACGGAATCCAAATTCATCTTCCCCGAGGTTGGCTTATTAGTTTTTCCATTCGTCTGTAAAGAATTTGCTTTAGTATTGTACTTTTCGTATCGTGTATTAAAATTCTTGTATGTCATTCTTGTATACATTGCATCACAGATTTGACATTCAAGTTTGTATATTGCTGCTCCCAGGAATCTGTACCTCTTGATTGTTGGTTGGTTTGACTTTGAAGAGTTTGCACTGTTTCTTTATTGTGTTCGTCACTCTGTATGTTAATGTCCCTGTGTAAGTCATAGTATATCATACGCTTTATTTCTGTGTGGTGTAGTAAGTAAAAAATTGGACTATCATTACGTTGTAAGAAGTCAGAATGTGCTAGAACTGTTTATAACCTCGCAGTACAGTATGTAGTACGTAAAATAAAATTGTATAGTCGTAAACAGGTATATATTTCAGGCCACTGGTGGCGATATTCAAAAACTAAATGCTAAATACATATAGCAAGAAAGAATTGGTTTCATTCGGTTTCACATAGACAGATATCAAGTGTCTATTACCAATATAATATTATACGCATTGGGGACGCCAGGGCAAGAAAACTAATACACAGATTTTGAAATCTGGGAGGATTGTAGTTGGTGCAGATTGTGCTAATACATTAGCTATGAAGAATAGTGGTACGACCTTATTAGTCAAACGCATTCTTCTAAAGCTTGCAACTGTTCTAGTGTAAGAGATAGTGTCGCAGAATCATTTGCTAATTCAGTCGAGTTACTGCCCAGCGATGTGGCGGAGTTTTTATGAGACAGGAAACGTATGCGGGAGAACAGCGATTCCAGTACCCGCCTGGAAACAGAGATTTATGTTTCTTGTGATTTCCCTAAACCATGTACCGCAAATGCTGGGACGTTTCACTTAAAGGATCAGGGCCAATTTCCTTCCACATCCTGCACCAATTCGAACTAGCACTCCGCCGCTAATGAGACCGTCTTCGACAGGATATTAAAACTAAAAAAAAAAAAAAAAAAATCATCCATCTTCAGGCTTGTTAAGTGCGGTCCGCCACGAGTCCTGTACCAACGTCTTCATCTCAGATCAGCATTTTAAACCCAAGTCCTCAATTATTTATTGGATGTATTTCGATCTCTACATTCCTCTACAGTTATTTATCTCTACATCAGCCTTTAATTGCATGGTACGCAACTTCCAGAAGTTAGTATGTGCCAAAAGAAACAAAATAATGTCTAGTAAACATGGCGTCTAAAATGCCTACCTGAAGAGCTATGAGCACCATTTCATCTTCGATACTGTGATAAACGTCGCTTCTACTGCAAGTTCTTTGGTTTTCATAATTTTGGAGGCTGTACTATGGACCAAAATAAGAAGAAAATGGTAAGTAAACAATGGCTTTCATCTTCGCTACTGTGAGACACTCCTTTTTTGCCCAACATGTGCCCATAACTCTTCACGTATGCATTCTAGACACCATATTTACTGGACAGTTTTTTCTTGTTTTGGTCCGTACTACGACCCCCAAAAATATGGAAACCAAAGAGCTTCCTGGAGAGATGTGTTTTACAGTATCTAAGATTAACAAGTGCTCATTGCTGTTAAGATATGCCTTTTAGAGCCCTTGTTTACTAGACATTTCGTTCTTGTTTTGGTCCTTATTAGCCTACCACCTCTGAACGTTGCTTACCCTACAATATTACCAACAACAGTATCAGTAGACGTATTCCACTGAGACAGGTATCAGGGTCCCTTACCTCAAACTGGTACATGTACCTTTCTACATAATTCCTGAAAGTTTGTAACGTCAACATGGAATCACCCTGTTGGCACTACATATCAAACGGATCGATTCTTTCTTCTCTGGTTTTCCCACAATCCTTGACTATCATACAATGCTGTGCACCAACGTACATTCTCAGAAAGTTTATCCTCGAGTTAAGGTCGATGTTTGATACTGGAAGACTTCTTTTGGCCACGATACTCTCTTCGCCTGCACTAGCCTGCTGTTTACGTCCGCCTTGCTTCCTTCACCATGTTTTATTTTGCATTCACGTTGGTAAATTCCTTAGCTTCACCTACTTTGTGGTTCCCAGTTTTGAAGTTTACCGATAATTTTGTTTCTGCTACTCGTCATTACTTTCGGTTCTCGTAGGATTCCTGTCTTTCCATGTTCTGTACTCAGTGAACTAAAACAAAAAAAAAAAAAAAAGTGTGTGAAATCTTATGGGACTTAACTGCTAAGGTCATCAGTCCCTAAGCTTACACTCTACTTAACCTAAATTAACCTAAGGACAAACACACACATCAATGCCCGAGGGGGGACTCGAACCTCCGCCGGGACCAGCCGCAAAGTCCATGACTGCAGCACCTTAGACCGCTCGGCCTCAGTGAACTGTTCATTCCATTCTGCAGATCACGTAATTCTTGCTCACTTTCATTGAGGATAGCAATGCCATCAGCGAATCTTATCATTTATATCCTTTCGCCCTATATTTTAATTCCACTCCTGAATTTTATTTCTGCCATAGCTTTTCGATGCATATATCGAACAGTTGTACCGCTATCATCGATTTTCTTTCGTCATCCGTTAGCGTACTGAGCGAGGCGAAAGTTTCTATAGGCCCCGGCACGTGACCTTATCTGTCTTATTCCCGCAATTCCTAAGGGAGATACATGACGGTGGCAGCACAGTGGTCCCACAACCTTAATCGAATACAGGTTCTCAATAAATTCAACCGCGAGAACTACGTTGCCATTCTTCCAAAGATACCCGTTTATCGAGTTTCATGGTAGGCATAGTGCCTATTCTTTACAGACTGAGACAGTGAAATAAGTGGAAAAGTTAATAAATGCCGGCCGTTGTGACCGAGCAGTTCTAGGCACTTGATTCGGGAACCGCGCTGCTGCTACGGTCGCAGGTTCGAATCTTGCCTAGGGCATGGATGTGTGCTATGTCTTTTAGTTAGGTTTAAGTAGTTCTAAGTGTATAGGACTGATGACCTCATATATTAACTCCCATCGTGCTCAGAACCACTTGGACCATTTTGAAGTTAATATATGCAGTTGTGCCGCTTTTATAGTTTTTCGAAGTAACCGCTACATCTTCAGGGCTTTCTGTTGTTATGTAAGGACACGTGACTGGCGCGTTTACATTGCTATCAACGTCCCGCTAACGAAGTTGTTACTCCGAAATTTAGTTTGGCATAACAGAGAAGTTATAAATTCTATAGACGGAATTTATTAAATTAAAATTCCCATTAAGTTCCCGGAGCAGTCCCGTTAGGTAAACTATGTATCAAAAGCATCCGGACACTTTTTAGTGAACATTAGTATGAATTATGAAGTCTTGAAATCAGCTGGGGACATTTTCAATGAAGTATCCAAACGTCTATGGAGGAATGGCACCCCATTCTTCAAGAGCCACAACCAGAAAAGGCAGTACCATAGCTACCTGGGATTGTCAGTGTTAGAGACGCGATGTATTACTTGAACTTGAATAAATGTTGAATTTTTTTTGTAGTATCTTTACTTGCCAAGACTGTGTATAGGAAGCTTGATAATTAGTCCCGAACGCTATCAATCATCTCCAGATTGAAATGTATACAGTGGTGTCTAAGATAAGAGCATACTCTATCAACTGGCTGTTAATACCATTCACTTACGTTGACAGTCAATTGACAAAGTGTCCTCTTATCTTAGGCACTGCTGTATTTTAATCTGAAGATGACCGCTAACGGTTGATACAAGTTATAAAATTTCCTATGTGCTATTAAAGACTTAACAAAATAAAATCAACATTTAGAAAAGGCTGTGTTGGATGCTGTGTGAAGCTGCACGAGCATTGTAGACTATTCGTTTTACCTCCCTATGCACAGCCTATGTGCTAACTTTTCTGCTGGTAGCACTTGGGAACTCACAAATGATTCCTTCCGCCGAATTCACGTAATTTTTGAGAACAAACGTCCGCAATGCTCGATGAGTCCTATCCGCCAGTACATGAGGTCTTTCTCGTCTCGGTTTAGCTGTTGTTCCTTCGCGTCGACTTGGGCAGCTTTGGATTTGTTTCTTAGGTGACATGCAATGATTAAGCCACGTTCGAAGGCACTAAGTTCTCTGGGCCGACGCAGCCTGCTGTCACTGCTTCTCTATTTAAAACACAATATTCGTACTCCCGACCGTCATCAATCATCTCCAGATTGAAATGTATGCAGTGGTGTCTAAGATAAGAGCATACTCTTGTTATTTTGGTCCATAATGGCGAGTTCTCCCTTCGTAACATCTAGCGGCCAGTTCCACAATGAATAATGGTACGGTATCCAGATATTTCTGATCATATAGTGTGTACAGTGCGCTCGAGAAAACTGCGATACGTTATGTGGTGTACTGTACCTTCTTCACTAACAAGAAACGAAAAAAGGGTAGAAAAGTTCAGGTCGTAGGGAGAATGTACACGCCGCAGGTCAGATAATACAACTCGTATTATGCGGTGCAACAATGAGATTTCACCCATTAATATTCAGCTGTCTTAAGCATCAAATTGGCTAGCTATTGGTTACTCATTATCTTGAGTGGCAGGCAACTCATTGTGAATACCCTATTTGCTTCAGAAGCTTCCCTCTACGTACTCGTCTTGAGCTTACAGGGTGACAGTTATTGAACTATATGAAAAAAAAAATTAGTTACAAACTACGAGGTGCACACACTTTATTCAACATGTAAATGTCACTAGAGATATGTGGATTTAGGTGATGACGTGATCGATATGCGTGCCGTCATTGGCGATGTGGCGCAGAAATGCGACATTCTGCTTGACCCGCTGGTGTCGGAACATCGATGCTGACGATGACCTCCTGAATGGCTGTTTTCAGCTCAGACATGGTTTTGGGGCTATTGCTGTACATCTTCTCTTTAATACAGACTCACAAAAAGGAAGCGCATGAGTTCAGATCCGAAGAATATGGCGGCCAATCGAGGCCTATGCCAGTGGCCTCTGGGTACTCCAGAGCCAGAATGCGGTCCTCAAAGTGCTCCTCCAGCACATCAAACACTCTTCTCCTTCGCTGGCGTCGAGCTCCGTCTTGCATGAACCACATCTTGTCGAAATCAGGTTCACTTTGAATAACAGGGACGAAATCATTTTCCAAAATCTTCAAGTACCGTTCGGTAGTCACCATGTCATCAAGGAATATCGCATCGATTATTCCGTGAGTGGACATTGCACACCACACAGTCACCTGTGGGGGGTGACGAGACTTATCGATCGCGAAATGCGGATTCTCAGTCCCCCAAATGCGCCAATTTTCCTTATTGACGAACCCATCCAAATGAAAGTGGGATTCCTCGCTAAGCCAAACTATACTAATTCCCATCATGCCCCATGGCCAACAGTGCAGTTTGAACGTCCTCGCGCAGAAGTTATTATGAAGTTATTTCATATAATTCAGTAACTGCATTTTGAGATGAGAAGGGAATCTGCAGGAAAACATTTACAGGATGGCAGCCAGTCAAGGAATATTTTAGGGAATTGGTTGAAGGAATTCATTTTAAAGGCCCAGTGGAATCTTTACAAGTTTTCTCCCAGAGTATTCACGCCATGTCTAGGTGACACAAGTTGCTTGCCTTTCAAAACCGAGGCGGTTCTGTCCAGTTAAAGCTGCTGTCAGGAGACGCCCTGAGCCCTCTGCAGCAACTGCTAACGAATTCACGCCATTGATTTTAGCCAATAGCGTGCGCGGGATACCAATCACGTGTGTGGACGCCGGAGGGTCCTTCGGAGCAGAACACACTTGCTTCTCTCTCTTGGAATCCAGTCCTTGAGGAGAACAGACGTCTGCCTTTCGCGATCGGCCACCAACGTAAGTTAACATGAACTGCTTCCCCTTGCGTTGCCCATTTAAATTAATTATTCGACCTTCTAGACTGGCCTAAACCTGCTGACTTCCGACCCTAGGCGCGCCTTTGTACTCCGTATATTGAAATATATCCTGTTCATTGTACTTAATTCCCTGTTTTGTCATTTAACGGCAGCCGTGGATGCCCACTATCAAATCCTGACCGCTCGACAACTTGCACACTGCCGCCACGAGGCACATGTAACAGCCTTCTTCCCCCTTCCCTGCTAAGCTATAGATTAACATCGGTTGCAGAAGTCCCTCGTAAACTTCCCCTAACTTTACAACATGCTGATCTCAGAGCTCCATTTGTAGCTCACACGATAGCCTCGGAATATCTACAACCTGCCTCAGATTGCTATAGAGGATAACGTAGGGTATATAAAACTGCAAATTACAAATCCTGTGGTGATCCTCTTACTTTCCTCCTCGCCTTCACTGCACTCCATGTTTATCGCATGCTTGAAGCCAACTGTGGGAGTGTGGTCCATGTTGGAAAGTCTTCTCAACTGGGCCCTCTTTATTAACAGTAACGCTTTGGCCTCTATTAAATGGGAGATTTCTCCTTGGTCTCATTGATGTAAGCATCCTCTTCCAGGCCTGTGTACTGTGTACCCAGATGACTTGTAAAAGGCCTCTGTTAGGATTCTGCCTCATGCAGCTACGCTCTTCCTGAAAAGTCCTTAGTTACTGCTTCCATCAAGTCTCTTGAACACGACTCTAGCTGTTTATTGTAAAGGCGCTAAATGTCCAGGTTCGAAGCACTTGGAAATGGCTAGTATTCAGCCTTCGCCATAGTGGCACGAGTGTTTGACCTCGTCATTCTGGCGGCTGCCTCGTGGATGAACACTGGGCCGTATCTCGTGCTGCGTCACTCACAACAGAACTATAAAGCCGCCTGCTCTGCTGTTGCACCAGCCAAGCATGTACGGGGGATTGCGTGATCTGTGCAACACACGAGGCTAGTGGGACGCGACAGCCGATAAGCGCCAAGATCCTTGACCAACATCCGTAACTTCATTGGCCACGGGCCTACGGCCGGATGCCCTTGCCTTCTCAGGTAGGCAACAGCTGTCGTTTCCACAGAACGTAAACAGTCATGTTTATATGCGTACGAGTAAACAATAGACTATTAAAGGACACTACACTGTTGTTACACTCAACACTTACTACATCACGTAGTCGTTAATTCTAAATCTCACATTAGCATGCACATTTTACTTCCACTGTGCTAGCAACGACACTTTCTATGTCAGATAAGATACCTGAGCACTGAGGCGCCAAACGTTATGGGACAGCGATAAGGACATATACAAATAGCGGTAGTATCGCGTTCATAATGTACACTACTGGCCATTAAAATTGCTACACCGAGAAGAAATGCAGATGATAAACGGGTATTCATTGGACAAACATATTATACTAGAACTGACATGTGATTACATTTTCATGCAATCTGAGTGCATAGATCTTGAGAAATCAATACCCAGAACAACCACCTCTGGCTGTAATAACGGCCTTGATACGCCTGTGCATTGAGTCAAACAGAGCTTGTATGGCGTGTACAGATACAGCTGCCCATGCAGCTTCAACACGATACCACAATTCATCAAGAGTAGTGACTGGCGTATTGTGACGAGCCAGTTGCTCGGCCACCATTGACCAGACGTTTTCAATTGATGTGAGATCTGGAGAATATGCTGGCCAGGGCAGCAGTCGAACATTTTCTGTATCCAGAAAGGCCCGTACAGGACCTGCAACATGCGGTCGTGCATTATTCTGCAGAAATGTAGGGTTTCGCAAGGATCGAATGAAGAGCAGAGCCACGGGTCGTAACACATCTGAAATGTAACGTCCACTGTTCAGAGTGTTGTGTTGGCAGAACAGCCAACATCGTGTTACTAGTGGAGGCCGAAATGCACGCGTTTTAGCTGACGCAGGCTAGCGTGAGGTAGGAAGAACTATACTGACGTGAGGTCTGGAACATGACAAGGAATGAGAATTCAGAAAGCGGATACTTAACTTATATCCATTAATGATGAACGTCGCTCTTGACGGTACATGATTCACAATATCAGTATCAATAGTAACTGGATATGGCGCCTTGCTAGGTCGTAGCAAATGACGTAGCTGAAGGCTATGCTAAACTGTCGTCTCTGCAAATCAGAGCGTATATAGGCAGTGAACCATCGCTAGAAAAGTCGGCTGTACAACTGGGGCGAGTGCTAGGGAGTCTCTCTAGACTACACCTGCCGTGTGGCGGCTCTTGGTCTGCAATCACTGAATGTGGCGACACGAGGGTTCGACGTATACTAACGGACCGCGGCCGATTTAAAGGCTACCACTAAGCAAGTGTCGTGTCTGGCGGTGACACCACACAAAGTGCCATCAATGCGAACAAGAGGTGATCGAGACGTGTAACCAATAGCACCCCATACCATCACGCCGTGTGATAAGCTAGTATGACGATGACGAATTCACGCTTCCAGTGTGCATTCACCAGGATGTGTTTGGCGAAACACGGATGCGACTATCATGATGATGAACAGAACCTGGATTCATCCGAAAGAATGACGTTTTGCCGTTCGTGTACCCAGGTTCGTCGCTGAGTACACCATCGCAGGCGCTCCTGTCTGTGACGCAGCGTCAAAGATAACCGCAGCCATGGTCTCCGAGCTGATAGTCCATGCTGCTGCAAACGTCGTCGAACTGTTCGTGCAGATGGTTGTTGTCTTGCAAACGTCCCCATCTGTTGACTCAGGGATCGAAACGTGGCTGCACGAGCCGTTACAGCTATGAGGATAAGACGCCTGTCATCTCGACTGCTAATGATACGAGGTCGTTGGGATACAGTACGGCGTCCCGGATTACCCTCCTGAACCCACCGATTCCATATTCTGTTAACAGTCATTGGATCTCGACCAACGCGAGCAGCAATGTCGCGATACGATAAACAGCATTCGTGATAGGCTACAATCCGATCTTTATCAAAGTCGGAAACGTGATGGTACGCATTTCTCCTCCTTACACGAGGCATCACAACAACGTTTCACCAGGCAACGCCAGTCAACTGATGTTTGTGTATGAGAAATCAGTTGGAAACTTTCCTCATGTCAGCACGTTGTAGGTGTCGCCACCGGCGGCAACCTTGTGTGAATGCTCTGAAAAGCTAACCATTTGCATATCACAGCATCGTCTTCCTGCTGGTTAAATTTAGCGTCTATAGCACGTCATCATGGTGTAGCAATTTTAATGGCCAGTGGTGTATGTCCGGTTATTCTTTGATAAGCTTACATTCAGCAGACGATCAGTTCTAACCGTTGTTTTATACTGGATACACAACTTCTTGTTCAAGGATACATGTTTGGTTTTATAGCTATTCAGTTCAGGTAGTGCAGTAACTGTATAGACTACCATATTGATATTATATTTTATGACACGGCATTAGAATTTGAGCTTTTGTATTAATTTATACCACCTACGTATAACTGATTTTAGCTGTTTCATGCCTTGCTTTGATGTATACAAATACCGCGATAATGGTGTAATCCGAATACGGTAGTTATAACAAAAGACAATCAAACCGCCGCATGCACGCACTTAAAAAAATATTATAAGAATCTTTATTTAGACATAACAAACATAATATTTCGGAATTTGTAAGTACGAGATCCATTATTAGTTTTTTTGTTCAACTTATTTTGTTACTGCCGTTTGTGGTGTTGACAAACTGTTGCACTGAATGCAAAAAAGCACCGGTGTTTACTAGGCGCTACGGTGTTTCGCCACGTCGTTTTCCTTTTTCCAGGCTGGTATGTCGAAATGCCTCTGCACCGAGGTCGCGCTTGGCGCGCGTCTGTTTGTGGAGTTGGAGTGTCTTCCGTTTTGGTTTGTAATTTTTTTAGTATCCTAGTAATTCTTTCATGACAAAGAACACGCTATACCACCCGAAACTACTGCCTGGTAAATACAGCAGCAGTTCTCCTCAATGGCTAATTGCTACGGACGTTTGACAAAACTGATGAAGGAATACTACATCAGCTTCATTCGTCTCGTAGTTCTACAGTTAGATCCTCTACAATGTCGGAGGACTGAATCCACTGGAAGAAATGATAGTTCGCAAAATTACGTCGCACGAATCCTAAGGCTGATTCCGGGATAGATCTTCCACTGTACATCGAACTATTCCCTGACGTTGAGTATCGTGAAATGAAAGAATAATAACTCAAACGTGCATAGTGAATGTTTCCACAATACCTTACTCATTAAAATTGGTAAAGATATACAAAAATGATGATGTAACATCACTGACACTTATCTAAACCAAAATAGAAAATAATAAATTATTTTTTATAGATAGGAAACAGAGTATAAAGGCCCGCCGGTGACGAGGTCGTTAGAAACGGAGGTAAAACTCGGAAAGGAGAAATTGGTGAAGGAAACGCTCTATGTCCATTTGAAGGGAACCATCCCAGAATTCTCAGTAGGTTCAAGAAAATTGTATCTTACTAGACGTGTGCGAATTTGAACATCGTCCCACCAGAGAGAGATTCCACTGTCTTTGCCACTGCGCCAATTCGTTATCCCAGTTATTTTCAAGGCTGTCACTTGGTTGTCCTCCATTTAACAAGGTGTAAGAAGTTTACTTCATAGAATCGTCTTTCCCTTACAGAGACTACAATGTCAGTAACGTCAGAAATATACAGTTTTTTAGGAACGTATTGCTGTTGTATCTATTTATTACTGATATGACTGAGACGCCTACTTCAAAATTCGCTAAGTAACACTGTTCTCCTTTAGCTTACAGAAGATGAAAAAGTTCGCCAATTACCATAAATGAAAGAACAGAAACGTGAGTAAATGCCAAACTCCAAGAGCACATGGTACTTATAATTATTTACTGCTAATTTACTGCTAATAGCCTGAGGTTAACATTATGCGGCTCAAAAATTTCATAGCATAAATTTCCTACATGATGACTGATCAGATATATTTCATGAATTATAAATCTTTTTCCAGGTTTTCTAACACGCTCTAGTTGGCAGGCATTGCTAAACTCTTCAATCCTGTAAACACTAAAGGGACACTGACAGTGAAAAAATTATTGTTGGTACCGTAATACCGATGGGAAGGTGAAAAGAATTTTTTTGTCATTAGCTTTCTCTGCAGCTACCTATACATCTACATCTATTGTCTGCATTGTACAGCGCATGGCTAGGCTACTTCGTACCAGAATTAACGAATTTCTGTGTTTAAGGTCTGATATGCTTACTTACCTAAAATATTTGTAGTTGTTGCGCCTTGCCTTGATAAACGATTACGATCTGTTATGAGCTACTATTGTTCTGTATGTACCTACATACATTCGTTTCAGTTTTTGTAATATCGTACTGACTGCATGGCACATACAGAAAACGACAAGACAAAAAATTTTAAAAAAATATCTGCCTTATTTTCATGGTTCCTGTGCATAACAGGAGAGAGTCAGGTACACTCGGACACGTGACCGTGTCAGAAAAAATGTTTTTTGAAGATTGTATTGGAACATTCTTCACACTAAATAAGTATTAAAAATGCTAAATATAATTGTAAAACTCGAAATCAGAAGAATATAGATTCGTTTCTTTTTTAAAAAAATTTTCACCCTTTGCATTTTGATTATTTACATATTTTTGGAGGGTTGTACCGGACGTGAAACTGTTAATATTATAAAAAGACGTTTTTGTTGCAAATAGGTCTTAATTTATCGTAAATGCTTCCAGAATGAGATTTTCACTCTGTAGCGGAGTGTGCGCTGATATGAAACTTCATGGCAGATTAAAACTATGTGTCGGACCGAGACTCGAACTCGGGACCTTTGCCTTTCGCAGGCAAGAGCTTGGGTAGCTCAGTTAGTAGAGCACTTGCCCGCGAAAGGCAAAGGTCTCGAGTTCGAGTCTCGGTCGGGCACACAGTTTTAATCTGCCAGGAAGTTTCTTATCGTAAATGGTTATAAACTTGAACTTGTCCATTTGCTTACTTTCTGAAACCTGCTACTCGTTGCAGACTCGTAGCCTTAATCATCCATGTTTCATAAAACTATAGAAAAAGTCTTCGCCCAGTTTCAGTTTTCTATTACTTGATCGATGCTTTATTTCCAGCTGCCCTACATATTTGTGCTCTACATTTAAGAACTCATCTTTACTCAAAGGCATACGTCGGCTATCTAAATTTTTAACGTGATATTAAAATATAGTTTGTTGTTCGTCACTGAATGGTCTCGAAAACAAAAAACTTAGTATTTCCTATAACAGTTCTGATGAGCATCTCTTTCTTTTTCCGTAAAGCTTAAAGTCTATCAGCTAATGTAGCTCTCGGAACTGACTATTCCGCACACGCTTGTCTTACTATCTTTTCAAGGTTATTTTCATCTCAGATTATGTCCAGAGTTGTCCACCTTTGCCTATTTAAGCAAACGACAGTAGAAGCTTTGTCCGATACAACACGAACATACCGCTGTGGTAGGTTAACATTCACACTGTTATCACTCGGACGGAACATTCTCACACCCTTCGTTTATTATAAATCGCTGTCCCGGAACCAAGTACCAGCTGCACCTTGCCTGTCTAATGGATGCTAGGGGAAACCCAAATTTGAGTTTTTATTTCGCGTGGGTATTGATTGAATTTAAAAATTTATAGGTGTGTCACAACGTAGTGGTTAATAGGTACAATCTTATGTTAGAAGTTCAACACAATAAGACAAGTGAAACTAAACTCCGCCCGAACAGACCATGAAGGCCCAACGGTATGGACCGGCCATCGTGTCATCCTCAGTCCCCCAGGCTAACACTGATGCGGATATGGAAGGCATGTGGTCAGCACACAGCTCTTCCGGCCGTATGTCAGTTTACGAGACTGGATCCGCTATTTCTCTGTCAAGTAGCTCCTCAGTCTGCCTCACAAGGGCTGAGTGCACCCCGCTTGCCAACAGCGCTTGGCAGACCGGATGGTCATCCATCCAATTGCTAGCCCAACCCGACAGCGCTCAACTTTGGTGATCTGACGGGAACCGGCGTTACCACTGCGGTAAGTCCGTTGGCTCAGTAAGACAAGTATTGCAATGAAAAACCGTGTCTTTATGCAGCGTAACTGACGGCGCACAAATACCCGGACTTTATTCATCCAGTACTTGTGAATTAGAACACTTAGCGACTAAGAACAAACTTCACATATAATATCAAATCTTTACGAAACTTCTTCTCGCTTACATGTCCACAAAATGATGGGAGAGAAAGCGTGCATAAAACTTCTGCAACGGACATGGTGCTTTAATTTATTGCTTGTTTAATATCGACTCAATTCGCATCGTGTTCAAAGATTGGGAGATCAGTACGCCCGTGCACCATTATGCCTCCCCTCATCATAACAATGGACCATCAAAACGATCAAATGGTTCAAATGGCTCTAAGCACTATGGGACTTAACATCTGAGGTTATCAGTCCCTTAGACTTAGAACTACTTAAAGCAAACGACATCACACACATCCATGCCATAGGCAGGATTCGAACCTGCGACCTTAGCAGCAGCGCGGTTCCTGACTTAAGAGCGTCTAGAACCGCTCGGCCACGTCGGCCGGCCCAAAACGATCATGTTCGACAATTTCCCTGGGTGCTTTACGTGCTCGCACCTCTTGCCGTGTGTCGGTAAGTCCAGAATCACTATTCAGGCTGAATCTGCTCTCATCTGAGAAGAGCACGCGACCGCCGTTCTCGTTGCTCCAGTGACCATGCTCTTGGCACCATCTTAACGGTATCCTTGTGACAACGGAACACAACGCACTGATCATCTAGGAAAGATACCACGCCCCATGTAGTCTCGGTGCGCCACTGTGCAATGTGAGACTGCGTGTCTAAAAAATGCTGTGAGCAATACCAAACAGCTGGACCACATTCGTCACACGTATCCTTCCAGTTTGCTGAAGGTTCTTCTCCATGTGAAGCCATCCACGTGTTGTCTCTGGGCCATTTTGTTCTGATGAACACCACTACACTGCACAAAAACTGCTCGCTGATTGACACACACTGTCTTTTCCCGTTGCTCCAGCTGCCTCGTGTTGCAGGGCCAGTCCCATTTGGCTCTGTTATCGCGTGCCCTCATGCCATGTGAGGTCCAGACTTCTGTGTGCGATTGGGAGACCTCTGGCAACATCATCCCACACCTTCGTTCGTTTCTGCCTAGTAATTAATATATTATGTTACTTTACGTAACTTGGTTGGTTGGTTGATATGGGGGGAGGGGACCAAACAACGAGGTCATCGGGCCAATCGGATTCGGAAAGGATGGGGAAGAGAGTCAGCCGTGCTCTTTCAAAGGAACCATCCCGGCATTTGCCTGAATCGATTTTAGGGAAATCACGGAAAATCTAAATCAGCTTGGCAGGGCCTGGGTTTGGACCGTCGTCCTACCGAATGCGAGTCCAGTGCGCTAACTACTGCACAACCTCGCTCGGTATTTAGCTTGTTTTTAAGTTTTGTAGTGCAGTGTATCATCCTCAAGTATTCAAACGTTGACAGAGCGCTTCAGCATTTCATATGGTAGAAACGTTGGCCTCCATACGTGTGGTTTCAGACAGTGATTGCAGAAATGGACCACATTGTACGTTCGCTTTTATCAAATAGGTGACAACACTGACGGAAGAGGAAGACAGCGACACAGGGAAAACTTCAATACGGAAGAAAAGAATGAGAGAACATCTCATAATTCTACACAACAAACAGTATTTTGAACAAGCAAATTCTTAAAGATATACAATACATCTTCTTTCCCTGTGTATGTTCCACGAATTACTCTGAGATTATCTGCAGCATACTTGTGTCAGAAAAATTAGTTCATGTATACTTTTTATCATGTGTATGTCAACAAACGCTAGTCGTTACGCTTATCCTTCGAAACTCAACTATTTAAAAAAATTAAGAAACGAGTTTAATAAATTCTAAGTGAGAGGCTGACTATTAAAAAGCATTTATTAGCTATTCTACATTACTGTAATAAACAGAATGCTATTTTCCATATTCCCAGTTCTGCATCATGTAGTATTCTATAAAACGTTACGCATACAACAACAAGAATAAAAATAATCTAGATTGACTTATAGAAGTAGTGCATGGCACTTGGAACTGAGGAGTCTTTTTTTTCTTTTTTTTTTTTTTTTTTTTTTTTTGCAGCTGCAGTCGATCTGAAGATGTCAGAAATTTGAACGAAACTGGTAACTATCATTAAAACAAATGCGAAAACAGAGTGTAATAGAAATGTAATGAAATATTGTATCGAAAATACAGGGTGATTCAAAAAGAATACCACAACTTAAAAAATGTGTATTTAATGAAATAAACATAATATAACCTTCTGTTACACATCATTACAAAGAGTATTTAAAAAGGTTCTTTTCCACTCAAAAACAAGTTCAGAGATGTTCAATATGGCCCCCTCCAGACACTCGAGCAATATCAGTCCGATACTCCAACTCGTTCCACACTCTCTGTAGCATATCAGGCGTAACAGTTTGGATAGCTGCTGTTATTTCTCGTTTCAAATCATCAATGGTGGCTGGGAGAGGTGGCCGAAACACCATATCCTTAACATACCCCCCATAAGAAAAAATCGCAAGGGGTAAGATCAGGGCTTCTTGGCCAGTGATGAAGTGCTCTGTCATGGGCTGCCTGGCGGCCGATCCATCGCCTCGGGTAGTTGACGTTCAGGTAGTTACGGACAGATAAGTGCCAATGTGGTGGCGCTCCATCCTGCTGAAATATGAATTGTTGTGCTTCTTGTTCGAACTGAGGGAACAGCCTATTCTCTAACATCTCCAGATACTGTAGTCCAGTTACAGTAGCACCTTCGAAGAAGAAGGGACCAAAAACTTTATTGGCTGAAATGGCACAGGAAACGTTCACCTTAGGCGAGTCACGTTCATACTGAGTTGTTTCCCGCGGATTCTCAGTGCCACATATACAGACATTGTGACGGTTGACTTTCCCATTAGTGTGGAAAGTTGCTTCATCACTAAACACAATCTTTGAAACGAAAGATTCATCTGTTTCCATTTGAGTAAAGATAAAATCACAGAAATCGATTCTTTTAATCTTATCAGCTGCAGACAGTGCTTGAACCAATTTCAGACGATAAGGTTTCATAACTAACCTTTTTCGTAGGACTCACCATACAGTTGATTGTGGAATTTGCAGCTCTCTGCTAGCTCTGCGAGTCGATTTTCCTGGGCTGAGAACAAATGCTTGCTGGATGCGTTCTACATTTTCAACACTCGTTCTCGGCCGTCCAGAACTTTTCCCTTTGCACAAACACCCATTCTCTGTAAACTGTTTATACCAACGTTTAATACACCACCTATCAGGAGGTTTAACACCATACTTCGTTCGAAATGCACGCTGAACAACTGTCGTCGATTCACTTTTGCCGTGCTCAATAACACAAAAAGCTCTCTGTTGAGCGGTCGCCATCTTAGCATCAACTGACGCTGACGCCTAGTCAACAGCGCCTCAAGCGAGCAAATGTACAACTAAATGAAACTTTATAGCTTCCTTAATTCGCCGACAGATAGTGCTTACCTCTGCCTTTTGTCGTTGCAGAATTTTAAATTCCTAAAGTTGTGGTATTCTTTTTGAATCACCCTGTACAGTATTTCGAAGAACTGTGCCAATAAAAATTGGACTCACTGTGCGACATAACTGGGACCTGAATTTGACATTGGGACAGGACGAAGTGAAACCCATAGGTCAAATACACACACTCTGCGGACGAGTCAGATTAGGGGAACAAATTGGTTTAAACTGACACCAGTTGTATAAAAACAACACAGATAACCTCTAAGGGCGTACGTTTACCAGCAAAATTAGTAAATATATCGGGCTGTCAACACAGATATCACCATCGAAGCGTCACAGTTATGCGCCGATAGTGCCGATATGCTTTATCAACGACACTGAACGGCGTTCTTCACGTCTGGAACACTGCGACGCAAACAGGAAGCAGAAATGATGGATCTGAGGCGCGTGGCCAGTGGTCAGAAAATTCCTCGCATATCATGTACCTACATGGTCTGTCACATCGTCAGCGCAGCAATCTGTACACTTCAGTGTGATTGGGACAGACCGAAAATGGACGTCTGGCCTGTAATGGACTGATCAAGCGTTCGCCTTTCGCTATACATAGTGCCTTTCAATACGGTTAAGGAAAAGACTACCTGATACGCTTCATAAATTTATTATACGACACAAAGAAATTCAAAATTATTAGTATTTCACATGTTGTGTAGTTTTAGTAACATGAATAATATGGGTTTAATTATCTTTCATATACTGGAGTTACTTCTAAATTTGTTATTTTAATTTGAAGTCATCACATTAAAAAAAATTTTAAAGTTACATCAAAGGAAACAACACCGATAAGTAAATCATTTGTTACATAAAATTATTTCTTTGATACATATACAATCTTTGTCCATCTTGGTTAATAGTTGAAAAGTCGTATATAATGGCGGGAGTGAGATGTAGTTGTTGGCACATACTACCGCATTTAACATTCACAGTTTCATGATGTTATCTTTGGAAATTAAATCAAATGATTCTGTATGAAGAAAATTGAGACTGTTATTACGCGTTGATGTATTGTTGTACATCTGACATGTTCTACATCTGGAGGATCTCCTCATTATCGATCAATTGGAATGAAAAGTGCATCTAATCAAATCTTCCGTTTGTCTTGTTTTGAAGAGGAAGTATAATTTTTGATTTGTGCCTTGCGACTGACGATAACGAAAAGCTCTAAATTTATGGAGAATGTGGAAACATGAAAAATACACCATGTGAAATCAAGAGATGAATGCATTTTAACCACACAGTGTTCATTTCTGAAAATCAAAACCTGGGTCATGCTACCGAGATGCAAACAATTCTTTCAGTGAGCCTCGGTTTCGTCGAAGAGCCAATAGAAATAGATGAGCAGTAAAATTGTTACCATCCGATCTTCATTCTCAGAGATTTTGGCTGCACTATACTAGCGTTGCCACTGCTAAAAAAATTGCACTTGATTTAAACAACAATTGAAAACATTTTTCAAGCTCGTACATGCAATTGTTTTATGCATTAAGAAAGGGAGGGTCGCAACAGGCTCCATTCAGTTTCAGATTGTCTGTAGAGGTGAAGCAATGAGCAGTAAGTAGGAGAAACAGGAATCGACACCCTATTAAGCCAAGGTGAGTTTCTAAAGCACTTGAGGCATAGGTGAGCTGAGTGCCCTTCCTCCAATTCCTTTAGTGATTATGAGAAGTCCCAGACACACTAGCATGGTTTCTCGACAGGTCTCGTAACTGTTTTGATTGAAGGAGAATCGCCAGTAGTGAGGTCCGTGATATTATTTCCTTTATCGTTCAGAACAGCTATATTTACAATCATACCCTGCAAGCCACCGTATGGTGCGCGATGGAGGATACTTTGTAGTACTAGTATTCATTCAGTCATGCAGTCTGTCACAAATGCCAGTTCTGTGAACTTTCTCAATAGTCTTTCGCGAAAAGAACGTTGTCTTCCCTCCAGGGATTCCGATTGCAGCTCACGTAGCACTTGTGCAACATAAGCAGCTCACTTAGCGCTTCTGTACTACTTGCATAGTTGATCGAACCTACCGGCAACAAATCTATCAGAACGTCCCTGAATTGCTTCGATGCCTTCCTTTAATCCCATCTGGTGAGGATCCGAAACTCTGCGGCTGTACTCAATAAATGAAACTTGCTTTCAGGTTAAAACTGTGTGCGGGACCGTGACTCGAACTCGAGACATTGGCCTTTCGCGGGCAAGTCCTCACCAATTGAGCTACCGCAGCAAGGCCCGCGACCCGTCCGCCACTACCTCGTGTCTCCTAACTTAGTCACAGCCTTGAGGATGTTTCCAGAATGTGGGAGACACCGCTGAAGAGTGAAACTTTCATTCTGGAAACAGCCCCCAGGCAGTGGCTTAGCCAAGTCTCTGCAATATCCTTTCTTCCCGAGTGCTAGTCCCTCACGTTTTGAGGCAGAACTTCTGTAAAAGTTTGGCTCAAATGGCTCTGAGCACTATGGGACTTAACTACTTTGGTCATCAGTCCCCTAGAACTTAGAACTACTTAAACCTAACTAACCTAAGGACATCACACACATCCATGCCCGAGGCAGGATTGCGGTTCCAGACTGTAGCGCCTAGAACCGCTCGGCCACTCCGGCCGGCTGTAAAGTTTGGAAAGTCGGACGGGGGTACTGGCGGAAGTAAAGCTGTGAGGATGGGTCGTGAGTCTTGCTTGGATAGTTCAGTTAGTGAGTGCTAGCCCGTGAAAGGCAAAGGTCTTCGGTTCTAGTCTCAATCCGGCACACAGTATTAATCTGCCTGGAAGTTTCGGATCAGCATACAATCCGCTGCCGAGAGAAAGCTTTATTGTACTCAATAAATGGCTGCTCAAGTGTTCTGTCGGTGGTCTACTTTGCATTACATCTACATCTACATACATACTCCGCAATCCACCATACGGTGCGTGGCGGAGGGTACCTCGTACCACAAGTAGCATCTTCTCTCTTTTCCACTCCCAAACAGAACGAGGGAAAAATGACTGCCTATATGCCTCTGTACGAGCCGTAATCTCTCTAATCTTGTCTTTGCAGTCTTTTCGCGAAATATAAGTTGTCGGCAGTAAAGTTGTACTGCAGTCAGCCTCAAATGCTGGTTCTCTAAATTTCCTCAGTAGCGATTCACGAAAAGAACGCCTCCTTTCCTCCAAAGACTCCCACCCGAGTTCCTGAAGCATTTCCGTAACACTCGCGTGATGATCAAAGCTACCAGTAACAAATCTAGCAGCAAGCCTCTGAATTGCTTCTACGTCCTCCCTCAATCCGAGCTGATGGGGATCCCAAACGCTCTAGCAGTACTCAAGAATAGGTCGTATTAGTGTTTTATAAGCGGTCTCCTTTACAGATGAACCACATCTTCCCAAAATTCTACTAATGAACCGAAGACGACTATCCGCCTTCCCCACAACTGCCATTACATGCTTGTCCCATTTCATATCGCTGTGCAATGTTACGCCCAAATATTTAATCGACGTGACTGTGTCAAGCGCTACACTACTAACGGAGCATTTAAACATTACTGGATTCTTTTTCCTATTCATCCGCATTAATTTACATTTATCCATATTTAGAGTTAGCTGCCATTCCTTACGTCAATCACAAAACCTGTCCAAGTCATCTTGTATCCTCCTACAGTCACTCAACGACGACACCTTCCCGTACACCACAATATCATCAGCAAACAGCCGCACATTGCTATCCACACTATCCAAAAGATCATTTATGTAGACAGAAAACAACAGCCAATCTACCACACTTCCCTGGGGCACTTCCGATGATACCCTCACCTCCTATGAACACTCACCATCGAGGACAACGTACTGGGTTCTATTACTTAAGAACCTAAGTCCTGACGATACCCTTGCCTCTCAGCTGCATCCATACTTGACACACCATTCTTCAGTGGATGTGCACATGGAAGTTTGAAAATTACGTTTTCAACAGCGTATGAAGTCACCTTCAGATTTTGCAAATACGAAAGAAGGAAGGAATATAGGGTTAAATATCCTGTTTCTTTGGTGACCGGACACAGAGTCATTTCGAGAAGGATAGAGGATTTAGTCCGCTTAAGCGTTGCTTCTCGGCGGTCTTCGCATGGTGCATGAACGCACAACATCCCACCCGCCACCTCCAAAACGCCATTGATTGCATAATGAAACGGGCCCTGAGTGATTTCACGTTTTCATCTTGGATAAAAGCGAAGTCATTATCATCAGCTGGTGGAACACAACATAAGTCTGTCCACATTCGTGGATAGAGCAGAAAGCCGTCTTCACACATGTTTCTCATCGATAAGCGCACCAGACGCTTGGAAATGAGCAGAAGCATCAGGTAGAACGTGCAACCAAACATGATTTTCAACTGCAGGGCTCTGCAGCGCCAGTCGGCGGTATCTGGCTCGCGAAACAGAACATTTGTTTACGAAAATGAACAGTAGTAAAATTCCTACTTAGCTCTCTCCTCCCTTGTCCATATGCTATCCATGTTGTTCTGTGTATTGCACTGAACATGTTATAAGGTAAAAAAAAATAATAATAATAAATCCACCTCCAAGATAGCCGTGCGGGGGGCGGGGGGGACCCTCCCTGTCTTTAACACCCAATCTCTTGGTTATCTTCCGACCAGCTTCTCTCCAAGCACCGATCGACATAGCACACATCTCCCCGTTTTTGTACGATGTATTTATTGGTTTCGTGGAACTAAGCTAGTCCTCCCCGTGCGAAGGACTTTTATCCTTTGTTTTCATAGTCCACCTCTCTCAACGCCATGAAAGTACACTACCCAGACGTTAACTGGCGGACGGCTTGGGAATGCGTAAACGGCAAATTCCCAGCCCATCATCGACTTGCTGTGACTGCCAACTCGACGACATCGGCAAGCCTCGTCTTGAGTACTCCCAGAAACGGCACGTTTGGCTCCTCATCCAATGTATCGAGGGGTGTTACCTCCACGCCCTGACAACGTCGGTTACCCTGCTGTTGCTCCAGATATTTCACTACCCCTTTGCAAAACACCACACACTCATCTGGTTTCATGGACAGGCTTTAGAGCACCTCTTCCACAACAGTCCACATACGGCGCTTGACATCTGATATCTGGTTGTGATCGCGCATAGTACGTCACCCGATTGGCCCATTACCATCGAACCTTGGCAGGATATGTCCACAGCGACTTTCTTACGCGCACTACAGTTTTTAGTGTGCCCAGTTTCCCCATTTCTTGATACAGCTGTGATCATCTTCCACTTTACAGTAGACCGAGACGTACAGGTCAAAGAACGGATATAATAGGGAAAAATATCGGTGTTTCGCCCTTAAAGATTGGCGTTCAAGCCATTGCCTCTTTTAGTTAGTTTCCTTATGTCGGGGGAGGGAGGGAGGTTGTTTACGTGTAATTAGGATGGCAACGCCTGAAGAGGGAACGGTCTATCTTTGTTTGATGGGATGTCGCTTGTGCCCAGTAGGGTTAGTCCTGTTTTGTGTTCCTTTTTGCTAGGTACCCTTGACACTTCAGCCTTGCTAGAAAATAAAAATGAAAGAGACGATACAGTGCCGTGGGGAACGGTTACGGAAACAGTGCGGCCATGCCCGTTCTACCTTATCTTTTTTTTATGTAAAAAAAAGAGTGTTAACATCGGGATTGGGGCAGGAGCACCTGCCGTGGATCGAATATCGGAGCCTCCCAATATATTAACAACAAGGGCCGGTTTGCTGGCCAGATTTGATGTGTTTTCCCACGTCCGAGTAGGTGAACACATAGCTGGTAACCAAGTCCAGCCCGGAACCACGCGACTATTCCGATCGCAAGTTCGAATCCTGCCTCGGGCATGGATGTGTGTGATGTCCTTAGGTTAGTTAGGTTTAAGTAGTTCTATGTTCTAGAGGACTGGAGACCTCAGACGTTAAGTCCCATAGGGCTCAGAGCCATTTGAACCATTTGAACAAAGCAAAAATCTTACTTGTCTTGTTCAGTCTTTTAGGCTACGGAATGTTGTGTAACGTGAAATACCCCACTTTGACGTCACGAAACCCGACCAGCTTATCCAAAGACGCATTCTCGTCCCATATGAGGACTGCTGAACGTGCGTCAGCATATACAGGGACTGCGCGGCAAGGCGATTCGTAACGCGCGTCTCTCTCTTTTTGTAATCAGTCTTCAGACTGGTTTGGTGTATATCGCTACAACTTACCCTACCCGCTACCAAACCAAGCACCAACATTATCGGAATACCTCGGCTGCGTGATGTAGCATGTCGCTCCTCCGACGTGTTCAACAGTGCACGGCAGTAACGTTGAGGTGCGCTGTGCATTCACACATCCAGCTAATGCACCATGTCCAGAATCATGGTGAGCCGAGGGACTTCCACACAGCGCGACTCCGCCCATCCCCACCCGCTCCAAAGAAGCATTTTAGGGGGATCGCACTTTTTTTGTGAGAAGGCGCAGCAGTGCCAGAACCACCACATCTAGGCACTTGGACACGAAATCCATCTTAGAACCAATACTAAATGGTCAGGTCTGGCTAAACGGTAGTCAGCACCAGATGAAAGTTAAAGGAATCACAAGAAAAGGAAGCACAAATCACGAACCAAACAAAAAAAAGAAAAAATCTTAAAGCGACGGACAGTCAGAGCATACTGAGACCCTGTAACGATTCCACACTGAACAAGACCCTGTAAGGATTCCATTGTTTTCGTTGAAAGGTTTGTAAGATGGCTAATTCTTGATGGAGTTATTGGATGTGTTAATATCTGTGAAGGAAAATGATATGTTCGAAGAACTGTAGTCAGAGAAACAGTTGCTAGGCAACAATATCTGTGTCTACAATGGCAGCACTATGGAGTCGTAGGATCTTTGACAGTCAGTAGCGGACAGCTGCCGTGTGCAGCAGGCGGGGATTCGTAGAGTGTACAGTGTAATGCATGGAGGCACTTTTGGAACTACGTGAGTCGCAGATTTATTACGAGAACGACGACTAGGAACAATGGTTGGATAGCACACGGACATAAAAAAGATTTTGAAATGAATAAGGTATTATTCGATGACGTAAAAAAGTGTATTTTTATTTTTGTAGACTTGCGTTGTTGATCCACTTCACACTCGTCACAGTACAGTTTTTGATAATTATTCTATTGATTGATTTTATGAGTTAACTTACTGTATCATGGAAGTTATTTGATTAAATGAATTTTCATATTAGAGTCCATGATTGCTTTTTGATAAGTTCCTTCCTAACTGAAAATTCAGAAGTTAAAGGTTGGGTCATGTGTTTTATTGTCATTCTGTGTCAATATTATGTAACCAATTTTCCTGGAACAACCACAGTCATAGTTTTTAGCAGTAATTTTTTAGTTTGTTTCGTTTCCTTTGCGCAATGTTGGTTCTGTCAGTTCCTTTACTTTACCAGGGCCATAAGTCAGTGCAGAAATTTTCGTGTGTTGCTGGTTACATTCTTACACAGGTGGACATTACAGTTTTTATGCAGATACGTTTTTTTAACACTTCGCACTGACCAAGTCTACTGATCGAGAAATTATTGGTTTGCTTATTTATTTGCTTATGAATCTTATGTGTCTTCAAACATACATACAGGATTCTTTTCAATTTCATGTACGTGATGTGGCTTTAGCTCAGTAGCACATTTAGGCTATCAGTCACATTGATGATGATGATGATGAAGTCCCATCCTTCTTGACAGAGCGTAAGGGAATGATGTGGGAGACCCGCACTGCCGACTAGGCAAGGTCCTAGTGGAGGTGGTTTGCCATCGCCTTCCTCCGACCGTAATGGGGATGAGTGATGATGATATGATGATGACACATTACCAGGTTTGTATTTACACACACACACACACACACACACACACACACACACACACACACAGTTGACTGCGAATGATGAAACATGTAGTGAGGCTTAGCACAACTGCAATGTTATGAATATTTTGATTCATGATCACAAATCTGGGCTTGCGGTATTGAAGTAGAGAGGTTTGATAGACTTTTTGTTTAACTGTCGATGACGTAAGCTAGGGAAATGGTAGAGGAGCAGTATGGCTCACATTTGGCAACACATGCTCGCGTCCTTGTAGGATTTTGCAAAGTAGTGCCTTCCTGCGACAGGAAGTGAGAGAGTGACCGTTACGTTCAGACTAATTGGAGAAGACATAGATATTGCCATTCTAGAGCCTCGTGCAAAATCGACCTTCCGCGATTTTTTTAAATGTAGGCATCAGTCTTCCGACTGTTTCGATGTAATCCGTCACCACTTCCTTTCCTCTGATAATCTTTTCATCTCAAAGTAGAACTTCCACCCTACGTCCTCAATTGTTCGTTGGACGTATTCTAACCTCTGTTTTCCTCTACAGTTTTTACCATCTACAGCTCCCTCTGATACAACGGAAGTTATTCCCTCACGTCTTAATTGTGTCCTATCATCCCGCCTCGTCTTCTGTCAGTGTTTCATATATGCTCCTTTCTTCCCAGATTCTGCCAGAGAACCTCATCATTCGTAATTAGCTCACCTAATTTTCAAAATCCTTCTACAGCACCGCATCTCGAACACTTCGATTTTCTTCTTTTACGGTTTTCCCGTAGTTCACGATTCACTACCAAGTAATGTTGGGTTCCAAACGTGCATTACCAGAAATTTCTTCTTCAAATTAAGGATGATCTTTGATGTCAGCAGTCTTCTGTTGTCCAGGAATGCCGACTTTGCCTGTGATAATCTGCTTCTTGTGTCCTTCTTGCTTCGTCAGTCATGTCTTACTTTGCTGCCAAGGTAACAGAATTCCTTAAGTTCGTTCAAATGGTTCAAATCGCTCTAAGCACTATGGGATTTAATATCTGAGGTCATCAGTCTCCTAGGCTTAGAACTACTTAAATCTTACCAACCTAAGGACATCACACACATCAATGCCCGAAGCAGCATTCGAACCTGCGACCGTAGCAGCAGCACGGTTCTGGACTGAAGCGCCTAGAACCGCTCGGCCACAGCAGCCGGCTTTTAACTTCGTCTATTCCGAGAGTCCTAATCTGGATGTATAAGTTTATCGCCAAGTTCAATTCTGCTACTCCTCATTAGTTTCGTATTTCTTCGGCTCATTCACAACCAATATTCTGTACTCATTACACTGTTTTTCCATTCAGCACATCCCACAATTCTTCTTCGTTTTCACTGAGAGTCATCAGCGAATCTTGTCGTTGATATTCTTTCACTCTGTATTTTAGTCCCAGTCTTGAAACTTTTTTTTATTTAGCGTACCGGAAGGAGAATTTATTTTCTATTTCCTAACGCTGTGAGGAACCACCTTGACGTGTATATCTTATCAGCTGGCTCCGCGCCTCCGCGATCTTCGCTGAAATAGTGGAGCTCTGTCGCATCTTAACCCTTAGACTCTTGTTTTCTTCTCGAGTAAAGTCCATGGCCAAATAAGATTAATGTGCCGTTAGTACGGTTACAGTGGAGTCAGCGTAAATCCTACTTTTGTGGCTCTTGTAGCGTTTTAGAGACGTTTGGTGTGCTCTGCTAAATAGCTCATTGCATCACTGCGTAGAATTTACTTCGGAAGACGTCGAATAGCTTGTTTTGATTTGCTTGTCATATCAGCAGAGCCGGACGTTTCTTAAGCGCTGTTATTTTCATTCACGGTTATAAAACCAGTTTTGGTCACACAGTGAACAGCTGATGACTAAACTATCTAATACGTTATTCACTTTATCTTTTGTCTATGCTCCGCTACGCAAACAGAGATTTCGATCGAGCACGACGTCCGAGGTTTATACTCGGTCACTATCACTGCCTTACACGTTCTGCTGATCTAGAAACCTATGCGCAGGTCGAAGGGAAAAGAATGACATACGTGGTGGCAGTTTGAAATAGTGAATGCACCTATCATTCGAGCGTGACTGGCTGAACTAGAAGAAACAATTAAACAAATACAAGTGTTAGGATATGAATCCCAGTCCGGGACAGGGTTTTCGTATGTTATGGATGTTCAACACAATGAATGAATGCAATAAAGCGCCTTCATTTTCACGGACACACCTGTCAACGATTTTCAATTCTGAGCTATAATGTATATCTGAAAAGTGCAGTAAGGGACCGAGGTTTTGACGCCACTTTGGCTTTACATAAGGTAAGATATACAACATGTTACAAATTGTGCAAACTCAGAACAATCACATACCGGTAATTTTATTTTTAAGCTTAACTTTCTCAAGATAGATTAAATAAAAGTGTGATATTTTCAAATGACGAGCTGTACCAGAAGTACGCCTGTGCAAAATAAATCACACCCCCATATAAAGAACTGTATATAGAACCAAGGTACTTTCTGTCAACTTTCAGTAAAAATAATGACTGATTTTAAGTGTGCATGTACATAACTTACATGTTAAAGTGAATAAAGAAACACTGATGATGATTCAAAAATACTGAAACATGTCTGGTCCTTGCATTAATAAATAACACATACACATTGTGTATATACAATATTTTTTGATCATGTCCTTGAGTTAATTAATGATGTTTTCAAAAGCATCCATGTCTACTTCTCGGGTACAGATATAAACCATTCCGGTTCTCTAGCAGATGCCTGAGTAAGTAATAGAGAATCTCTGTCCTCAGGAATGTCATTCTGCAGAATGTTGCATCCGAGTACCGTCTAGATACAGACTTGTTGAAGGCAAGTTTTTAGGAACCGTTCTTCGCAAACTGTCTGAAGATGTGTTCGAATAGCTCAGTGGTACAACTAGCCCATAGTGGCAAATACTCACTCTCAAATCCCAGTTAAACACTCTCAACAGCGAATATTAGCGAACAAAGCGATCTACAGAGAGAATTCCCACTCAAAGCCTGAAATGTACTCTCAAATCAACTTTAGGCTTAGTATTAAGTCGCTTTTCAAGCTATCAGTACTGATTGAAGTGGAGCTTTCTACTTTAGTTCTTATAGTGGAAACAATTTCAATTGCATTTCTTGCTGTTATATCTACCTATATTGAAAACTACTCCACCAAGTTTTTCTGTTTGTATGTAAAGGCTGATGTCAGGAGCTACTACAGGAAGGATGATATGGCAGTGTGATTGAGGCGACTTTAGTGTCAGTAATGACGATGCAAATGTAGAGACAACACAACACCCAGTACCCCAGAGCAGAGAAAATCTCCGACCCGACCAGCAGCCGAGTACGGGCCCCTACGGTTAGTAATTTGCTGCGCTGACCGAGCAGCTTACACAAACTTGAAAAACGTACAAGTTTCAGACGCATTGCCGTTCAGAACACTTGTCCGAAACCGCCTCACAAACATTTTCTGACGCCTAGTTAAACTTTAACGTAATTCAAAAATATCCACTGGCAGCAAGTACATGGCGTAAGCGTGAAGCTCAGTTATGGACTGAATGATAGTCTGCACTGGCCGTTTCGTGTCTGCCGGATTCCGGTGAGATTGTGATTGGCCAGTTCAGTCCAACAGTGTTTTTTTTTCCTCAAAATTAACTGATATCTTTAACAGCGCTTTGGAAAGCTTGCAAACAAATAAGGCAGAATAGATACAAAACATGCCTTCTGAATTTTTAAAATCATTGCAGGAGTGTCAATCAAACGACTATTCAAGTTGGTGTTTAGAACCTATGAGACTGGAGACATACCATCAGATTTTCAGAGAAATATCATTAACACAATTCTGAAGACAGCAAGTGCAATAAGTGCTGTTCATTTTTGGAGCACAACCTACGACCAGCTTAGAGACAGAAATGATTACACTTTCTACAGGACCTGACCATCATTTTGCAGGACAACGCTCAAGCACGTACAGAGCAAGCTGTTACTGATTTGTTTGACTGATGGGGCTGCTAGGTGCTATACCACCCACTGCACTCCCCTGACTTAAGCCCTCGTGAGTTCAACGCGTTTTCCAAACTGAAGGAAACACTTCATAGCATTCGCTTCAGGACTGCTACAAATTCGTCGGGCAATAGACCGAACCGCTCGAACTGTCAACATAACTAGCAGTACCAAGAGCATCTTACGACTTCCACATCACTAGCAACGGATTATACACAATGCTGGTGACTACTTTGAAGGACAGGAAAACTTTGAAACACGTATCTATTTTGTACGAGCTGTAAATAAATAGATGCCATTATTAAAGTTCCAACCGTCGTATATTTCCTATTCTTCAAGTATGTCTAACTTCATTCTTTTAGGTGTCACGGGAAGTTAGGCATACTTGAAAAACGAGAAATATATAAATACAAGATTAAAGAGCAAGACAAACTGATGAACGATCAGTCCGAATTTTAACACAATAATTTTTTTGCACTTTAGTCACGTAACACTTATTGTATTGATCTAATATAGGAGGAATGTTTATGTACAGTGAAGCATTACTTATGCAGGTATGTCATAAAAGATTTATTGCACTGACGTTCTGTGCACACAAAGTGTTTGAAAATATTGTATTTCATGTTTTGTTAACAACGTTGTATCTTCCAATACAGGTCACTAATAAAAACATTATTTGCAACTCTGCCAGAAACCATAATTAATACGTTACAAATATGTAGAGTTGCTGATCCTGATACCAATATAATGTTGGAATTACGTAAAAGTATCGTTCCTGTTAGTCACATTGCGAATTTCTTTCAGTTGCCTCCTGTACTATACTGTAGTATTTATGGTATTTATGGTCCAAGTTTTATCGATCTATCTTACTTGGCAGTTACACATCATGTGAAAGTTACCTTCATCCTTAAGTTTTGCACACCAGTGTACTTCAGCACCGCAGGCGCAGACAAGCGAGATCATGTTCTCCTAGTGAACAGTATCTAGCCCCATGCGACTGGCGAGAGACCGAACATCTAGGACAGTGACCGTCTGCGCTAATCTTGCGAAATCTCGTAATTCGGGGCTGTCTGCGGGCTGCAAAGGGACTTTGTGCCTGATTGCTGCCGAGATGCCATCGCAAAGAGTCCGCTACTCCGTCACAGAGACAAAAAGTGAAAGAATGTGCTGAAATGAGAGCAGCGGTGCAGCAGTAATAGGGACACACTCAAACGGAATTTTCGTCAGCTGTGACAACCAGGACTTAGCGCTTACGTAAGAGGCATGCCCTGCCATACTTATGAAACTGCACTTGGTTGCGCAATGCGGTCACGTGCAGAAGAGGGCTCTTAAAGTAAAAAAAAAAAGCAAGTAGAGGAAATTCTGAACGTTACTACGAATATTATGTCTTTTGTCTATATCTCTATCAGTCTTTGTAAATATTATGTGAATGTTTATTTCTGTGCGTGTGTTTTCCGCAGATGGTGGATTTGGGGGATGGTTCTTAGCCTGAAAATAACTAATAGCTAAATACTAAAGGTTTGGATGTAAGCGTACAAGATTTGTCGAACACATTGATAAGATAGCAACCGCCATCTTGGCTTGGCATAATGATCGTCAAACATCTGCTGCGCGCCACACCAAAGATCACACTACACAGCAACGATGACACAAGCTGAGGCAGGCGAATCTTCCAGAGATTTATATACAGAGCCAAGCTTTGAAGACAGTATCATAACAGACTATCGTGTGCACACTCATAAAATCATAAGAACCATACTATCAAGTTCATTATCTAAAAGATAAACACAGTTTTATTACATTTTATTTTATTATCAGTTCTGAATTTTCTCCAGTTAGTAGTTTTAGTCATATCGCTTAAAAACTAAACTGAACTCCGTCCTTAGGGGCCTCGGAAGGCCCAAGAATACTGACCGACCGAAGTGTCATCCTCAACTTTAGGCTCACTGGATGCGAAGGCATTGTAATTACAGGTTGTGAACAACAATTCTAGAGATCAATAACTTTAAATATCTTAGTACACTAATCTGTAGGATCAACAGGGGAGATAGAGAAGAAGTAAAGAAGAACGGCACGTTCTGACGTGCGTCCTGTCAGTAATCGGGAGAGCGAACGGAGGTGCGCAACGAACTCCAGTGGCAGCGGTTACTGTGCATGTGTGTGGTTGGAGCTTTTGGGCGCTCAACGGCGAGGTTAGCAGCGCCCTTATACCCGGATTATGGAGAGGATTACTGTTAAAATTCCGAGAGTGTGCGTTCCGACATGTTATCCATGATCGCTAACACACACTCGTGCGGGGTCTCTCGACTCATAGGTAAACTGTTTCGAATCCTGAGGCAGATGAAATTTTCACTTTCAGTATGTCACCGGTAAGTGAAGGGAGATGGTGGTGTAAACTTCCTGATCATCAGTCCTTGAGCTACCGGCCTGGAATAAATTCCAAACCCTCCGGCGTGTCTCATGAAGGCACGTGACTGTTGGTGATCAGTCGACTGACCCCTTGCTGCTGCTCGAGAGGAGTTGGTTATGTGCCGGAACTGGAAATTCACCTTCTCGCTTGCCTCATCATCAGTATACAACAGAAACATGACACTACGCCATGGACGCATTCATTACACTCACCTGCGTTCCCCAAATTCATGTACCACACAACTCTAAAATACCAACGAGCAAATGGGCCAGTATACACAAAAAAAGAACACCCTCTCCGACAGGTGACTGACCCTCCACGAGGGATGACCCAGCCAACAACCGCATGCGAGTTATTTTTTACTTCCTCCCCTCATAAACGATACGATGTGAAAATAAAACAGATTAGAGGTCATGCTTAGGCTTATCCGACATTCACTCTTCCAGAGTCTCGATCGTAAAAAGAACTGAAAAAAAGGGACATGGTGTACGGTACAAACATAACTTCCACCACACGTTGTCGAGGAAACTGAGCAGCTTGATGGAACTGAGAGAAAACGCAAGCTGATATTTCGTGAACTTGAGAAAAAGAAGGAAACGTATTTGCGGACAAAAAAGAACAAAAAAGTGAGATTCGAAGAGAAATACTACTGAAGTACTTACCAAACTACTTTTATAAATCTGTAGTCTCCCGAAGGCAGTGTCAATTTGATTAACATCCCTCCAGGTGTACCGTCGCGAGTGATATTATTTCATTCTCGAAAGCAAAGTGGAAGACGACCAATAGCAAAAGACTCTTTGACCTAATCTAAATTTATACAGTGTAAATTCCATTTTTAGGGTTACATATCTCAGTCGGTAAAAAAAAGGAACCCTTATATGATGACATTGTTGTTCGTCTGTTTGTTTGTCTGTCTGTGTCTGTCCGACTGTCAAGAACCCTTTTTCTCAGGAATGAGTAGGCGTATCGCACTGAAATTTATGTCACATACTAAAATCTACGGTACCTTTACGTGTTAAAAACTGAAGCTTCTACGTCAATACAATCAAAAAACATGGCCATTTCTGTCAACTATTTTGATATCTTGCCAGTATCGATATCAGGTAAAAAACAATGAAATTTTCGATTGAGAAGCTGGATGAAATATCTGTATGATAATTAAGTTCATACGGAAGCCTCGGTACGCGACTCCTCCTCGCACTTAATTCGAATTTTATTCTATACAGAAGACATTCTTAAAAGAGCAGCACAGCGTTGCTTATTGCTTGGTAATTCCAGAGAAGCCACACAGTCCTTGTGAAATTGTATTTCAGATTTTATGTAAGATGTCCAGAGAGTGCTTGCAGAAAAACAAGCACCCACTCTGGCACAGCGACTACGTCTGGAGAACCACGAAACTGGCAGCATGAAGGCCTTGTTGCAGCTTGCAGCTGCGGAGAGGTGTGCGCCAACAGCGGTGCGCTAACGCCACCACTGCGTGCAGGAGTGCCACGACGTCGTCTTATGAGGCGCCTCCCGATTGGTTCGTGAAGAATATATCGGTATTTTGACCAAAAGATACTGTTTTGTTCTTTTTTTTAGCACTATGGGACTTAACATCTGTGGTCATAAGTCCCCTAGAACTTAGAACTACTTAAACCTAACTAACCTAAGGACATCCATACCCGAGGCAGGATTCGAACCTGCGACCGTAGCGGTCACGCGGTTCCAGACTGAAGCGCCTAGAACCGCACGGCCACACCGGCCGGCAAAAGATACCTGTTTATATCTGTGGTTATTGATGTAGTTAAGGTAACGTACCTCACTAATAACACACGTTTCGACAGAAATATACATTTATTCAACACAGAGTACCTAGGCACAATACGACAGGAAACATGAGTCTTACAGCACGTGAGAAAGCCGGCATCAGACTACTCCAAACAAAGTGGGTCACAGATAAACGCAGCTTTCACATGACGATAGTCGCCACATATTGTCGATATCTTTTTCACAGATATCTCGATATCGGCAATATCGATAGCCGATACTTTTATTTTGTATTATATTTTTTGCAATTTTCGGTACTTGTTGTATGTTTGAAATTGTTCTGTTGAAATTGTAGTAGAACATAATTTTGCTTTCACTGTGTGAAGGAGTCTTATTAATGTAATTCTTCAGGCTTCCCGGGCGATCTGCTGATATTTTGAAAAAAAAAACGCGACTTCTGCCGGATGTTCGCGTCGTTCTCGTACGATATTTTGACGGCGTAACTCGCTGTCTTCTTCAGGTGCTATCAGAGAGTGGTCCTTGGACGGATCGACTCTGGTATTTATGCCTGTATGGTGCTGGGGACGATGGGAGCCCGGCCTGGCGGGGGCGGACAGCGATGGAAACACTCGTGGCGCGGACCTGTTGCGAAGCGCCCAGCAAGAAACAGAAGTGGAGACCAAGGAAACAGGCAGGATGCAGAGCACCGGACACTACAGACAACGACCGCGACCCTAGAGAGCGACCGAGCCGGGCGCGGACGGCAGTGGGAACACCAGCGACCAGAGAGGACCATGGGAGCCACCTGCGAGGTCTGGGGTAATGCTGCGAAGACTCACCTGCAGCGCCTCCAGTCGCTCCAGAACAAAATTCTCCGTCGGGTGTTCTATGTGCACCCCCAATTCCCACATCGTTATCTTCAAGAAGCAGCTGAAGAATTAGAAGCGTCGTAGCGACACCAGCAGATCGCCGCCGTTTCTACATAAGGACTGCGGCATCAATAGACACACTAATTAGAGTCTTAGGGGCCCACAAGGCGCAAGAGAGCGTTACCAGCGCCCTATTGCACTGCTAGACAGATAACAAAGCCGTATTCACATATGAAAACTGCCCCAAATAAGCAATTAAACCAGTGCCTGCACACACCCATGTAAAATAAAGATGACACAGTTCACCCCACTCTCAGCAGAAGTAGGCAACGTTGAAAAGTGAATCCTACACAAATTAGCTATAGATTAGCCTTAAGAATGCGGACGGAGCGTGTGGGAGGCACGTACCGCAAACAACCGATGCGGCGCCGACCGACTAGGGAGCGCCCAGCACCTTACTGGCATAAACTGGACTCGACCCGGACATTGACGCCGCCCTGGAAGAAGCGGTATCCCGCTTCCGGATAGTGCTCCACACGGAGATGGAAGCAGCGTGCCTTACGCTGAGGGAGTCCTTTCGTCACCGACCGCGAGTGGAGTCGCGTGCGTTACAGGTGACCGCGCAAACGAGTGTCGATGTGGCATCCCAAACGGAAACTGCTCGTTGCAAGCGCAGACCACAACAAAGAAGAAGAGAATGGTGACAAACCGTGCCGTACATATGGCCGGTGTCGCTGCAAGCCAAGAAGACCAAGCGGTACAAACTCGGGAGTTTGTCAACTGGTACGACAACTCAGTCAACACTGAGGTGCTCCGTGAGCGGGGAATCGAGACGAGGCGTACCAACGCCAAGTGGCTCGAGGTCTGGCGGAAGAAGGAGGCTGAACAACTGGAATTCCAGAGCGAGCTCGAGAGGAGGAGACTAGAACAAGAGGAACGACACCATCGCCAGCCCTATCGCTTCCACCGAAGATGATGCGGCTCTGTTGCCTTGTCGTCGTCGTCGCCGTCCCCCCCCCCCCCCCCCCCCCCCGTCCCACCTATCAGGTCACGTCCTAACGTCTTGTGACTTTTTCCTTTGGGAGTGCATAAAAGAACCTCTTTTACGTACCCACACTTCCGAGAACACTGGATCACATCAGCGCTGTTGTGATGACCATTGACAGGATGTTGCAAGAGGTATCAGAGAGGTCATCATAGAACGGATTATAAATTGTAAACTTCATGACTTCACAGTTCTGTTCACGCGCCAATCAAATTTCTACATGTAATACTTTGGAAAATATTTCTATAACTTGCTGTAGGCGACAAGCAACTGCATGACGAAAGTGTTTAAATAAAAATATTTTCTATAAATAAATTTTAACATTTCGCAAAGTCGCTTTATCCAGATGAAACACAAGCTACAGCAAATACCGTATTTAGTTTCGACGGGTCTCGTCGTAAACATTATGCACACTAGTGAACTTCTAGCAAACTTGACATCAGGAAAAACCGTGAAATACGTTATATGATTGATTCGCTCTTTGCATTTCGCTGTTAGGCACATGAGCAGGGAAAGTGAACGTTTATTTGTTTTGTCAATTATTACAGGTTATTGCCTTGTGGGTCGTTGGTCTCCTCTAGGTAAAGGTGGGTCGGGGGAGGGTGATCGTGTACTAGTGACTGTTTTTTCAAGGAAAGCGATCGTTTACTACCGAATGTTTTGTCAGTTGTTTAAGCTTATTGCCCTCGTGCCGCATGCCGGATAACGACGGCAGTTGCTAATGTCATTACGTGCACAGAAAATTGCCTATGTTATATTATTGATTCATTCTCTGCAGTTTGCTGTAAGGCACAATTGCAAGAGAAGCAATCGTTTACTAGTGATTGCCTGCGTTATATGCTATCTGCAGTTCGCTGTTAAGCACAGCTGAAACAAAAGCGATCGTTAACCAGTGATTGTTTTGTCAATTGTTGAGCTCATTGCCACGTGCCTCTTCGGGTTTCACTAAGTTTACGTAAGAACAGGATTATCAACCATTCCCTTCCTCAATCGTCACTATTGCCGTATTCAAAGAGCGAAGAACCGCCATACGTCATGCATACAATGTTAACCACATTTCGTTAGTGTGAACTTGTGTCATATTTTAATGCTTTCCCTTAACTATTCACCTGCGAGACATTGCACGAAAGTGCTAAGAAATTACGAATGTAAAATATCATGCTTTTTCGGGCAGACAGAAGAAGTAATACGTATTTTACGTTTATTACGGAGTTTGAGATCATGACAACGGATAGCAGTTCAGTGGTGAAAAAGGACGGTGGAAAATGTGACGACAATATTCTGGGCTCGTTACATGTCGTAGTATTATATGCACCCTGGAGGTTGTGTGTTAACAGACAGCTGTCCCTCCAATAGAACAGCTATCTGTAATAACACATGTCCCGAATTTTTAAGGTTTTATAAAACGGATTAATAAACTTTTTTAGGCTTTAACAAACAATTTTAGCCTTTTTAGGGTGTTTAATGAAAAACATGATGCACTAACAAAATGTTAGTATAATTTTGACGCAGTTATTTTAGTACTTTGTGCAAAATAAATAATTAGCAGTTCTTTGTATCGGCACTCGAAAAAATGCATAAACAATTGACATATTTGTTTGCGTTAAAATTACACTCCTGGAAATGGAAAAAAGAACACATTGACACCGGTGTGTCAGACCCACCATACTTGCTCCGGACACTGCGAGAGGGCTGTACAAGCAATGATCACACGCACGGCACAGCGGACACACCAGGAACCGCGGTGTTGGCCGTCGAATGGCGCTAGCTGCGCAGCATTTGTGCACCGCCGCAGTCAGTGTCAGCCAGTTTGCCGTGGCATACGGAGCTCCATCGCAGTCTATAACACTGGTAGCATGCCGCGACAGCGTGGACGTGAACCGTATGTGCAGTTGACGGACTTTGAGCGAGGGCGTATAGTGGGCATGCGGGAGGCCGGGTGGACGTACCGCCGAATTGCTCAACACGTGGGGCGTGAGGTCTCCACAGTACATCGATGTTGTCGCCAGTGGTCGGCGAAAGGTGCACGTGCCCGTCGACCTGGGACCGGACCGCAGCGACGCACGGATGCACGCCAAGACCGTAGGATCCTACGCAGTGCCGTAGGGGACCGCACCGCCACTTCCCAGCAAATTAGAGACACTGTTGCTCCTGGGGTATCGGCGAGGACCATTCGCAACCGTCTCCATGAAGCTGGGCTTCGGTCCCGCACACCGTTAGGCCGTCTTCCGCTCACGCCCCAACATCGTGCAGCCCGCCTCCAGTGGTGTCGCGACAGGCGTGAATGGAGGGACGAATGGAGACGTGTCGTCTTCAGCGATGAGAGTCGCTTCTGCCTTGGTGCCAATGATGGTCGTATGCGTGTTTGGCGCTGTGCAGGTGAGCGCCACAATCAGGACTGCATACGACCGAGGCACACAGGGCCAACACCCGGCATCATGGTGTGGGGAGCGATCTCCTACACTGGCCGTACACCTCTGGTGATCGTCGAGGGGACACTGAATAGTGCACGGTACATCCAAACCGTCATCGAACCCATCGTTCTACCATTCCTAGACGGGCAAGGGAACTTGCTGTTCCAACAGGACAATGCACGTCCGCATGTATCCCGTGCCACCCAACGTGCTCTAGAACGTGTAAGTCAACTACCCTGGCCAGCAAGATCTCCGGATCTGTCCCCCATTGAGCATGTTTGGGACTGGATGAAGCGTCGTCTCACGCGGTCTGCACGTCCAGCACGAACGCTGGTCCAACTGAGGCGCCAGGTGGAAATGGCATGGCAAGCCGTTCCACAGGACTACATCCAGCATCTCTACGATCGTCTCCGTGGGAGAATAGCAGCCTGCATTGCTGCGAAAGGTGGATATACACTGTACTAGTGCCGACATTGTGCATGCTCTGTTGCCTGTGTCTATGTGCCTGTGGTTCTGTCAGTGTGATCATGTGATGTATCTGACCCCAGGAATGTGTCAATAAAGTTTCCCCTTCCTGGGACAATGAATTCACGGTGTTCTTATTTCAATTTCCAGGAGTGTAGATCAGGAACAGCAGAGGTCCCATGACGCTTCCCTGGGGAACACCTGATATCACTTCAATTTTACTCGATGATTTGCCGTCTATTACTACGAACTGCGACCTTCCTGACAGGAAATCGTGAATCCAGTCGCACAACTGAGACATACCCCATAGGCCCGCAGCTTGATTAGAAGTCGCTTGTGAGGAACGGTGTCAAAAGCTCTCCGGAAATCTAGAAATACGGAATCAACTTGAGATCCCCTGTCGATAGCGGCCATTACTTCGTGCGAATAAAGAGCTAGGTGCGTTGCACAAGAATGATGTTTTCTGAAACCATGCTGATTACGTATGTATGAGGGATTTTGCCCTTTTTACGTTCTATAAGGCTAAAACCTTCAAATCTGGACACTGCGTCGTGACTGTACGTAATCCCGTTGTTGTTGCGGTCTTCAGTCCGAAGGCTGGACTGATGCAGCTCTCCATACTAATTTATCCTGTGCAAGCCTCTTCATCTCTGCATGACCACCGCAACCGACATCCATTTGAACCTGATTCGTCCCTTGGTCTCCCTCCTCAGTTTCTCCACAACGCCTAACTTACAAATCACTGATGCCTCTTTTTGTTCTATCAACTGATCGTTTCGTGTAGTTAGGATGTGCCATAATTTTCTTTTTTCCCCCACTTCATTCAGTACCGCCTCATTTGTTATTCGAGTTAACCTTTTAATCGTCAGCTTATCTCCGTAGTACCACACTTCATCACGTTCTATTCTCTTTCTTTTCAGAACTACTTACCGTCCACGTTTCATTTCCGTACAAGGCTACACTTCAGTCAAATACCTCCAAAAAAGCATCTTAACACTTAAACTGATTTTACACGCTAACAAGTTCCTCTCTTACAGAAATTCTTTTGTTGCTATTGCCAGTCTGTATTTGCTGTCCTCTCTACTTCGATCGTAGTCCGTTAATTTTGCTGCGCAAATAGCAAATCTCATCTATTACTTTTAGTGTCTCTTTTCCTTTCAGTCATCAGTCTTCTGACTGGTTTAATGCGGTCGGCCTGAATTCCTCTCCTGTGCCATCTTTTTCATCTCAAAGTAGCACTTGCGAGCTGCGTCCTCAATTATTTGCTGGATGTACTCTAATCTCTCTCTTCTACACTTTTAATCGCTACTGCTCCCTCTAGTAGCTGATGTCTTAACAGATATCTCATCATCCTGTCCCTTCTTGTTGTGAGTGTTTTCTATATATTCCCTTCCTCTCCGATTCTCCACAGAACCTCCACAACGCTTACCTTAACCGTCCACCCAATTTTCTACATTCGTCTGTAGCACCACACCTCAAATTCTTCGAGTCTCTATTCCTGTTTCCCCACAGTCCATATTTCTGTAATATACAATCCTGTGCTCCAGACATACATTCTCAGAAATTTATTTCCCAAATTAAAACATATGTTTCATACTAGTAGATTTCTCTTGGCCAGAAATGCCCTTTTTGCCCCTAAGTTTTTGATGTGCTCCATGCTCCGTCCGTCATGGGTTACTCTACTGCCCAGGTACCAGAATTCCTTAACTTCATCTGCTTTGTCACGATCTATCTTGCTGTTAAGTTTCTCGCTGTTCTCGTTTCTGCCACTTCTCATTACTTTCATCTTTCTTAGATTTATTCTCAATCCACATTCTGTACCCATTAGCCTGTTCATCTTCGATGTATAGATTGAATAGTAGGCTCGAAAGACTACATATCTGTCTTATACCTTTGTAGTCCGAGCACTTCGTTCTTCCATTCTTATTATTTCCTTGTGGCTATTGTACATATTGCACATTACCCCTGTCTCCCTAGAGCTTTTTTCCTTAGAATTTCGGACATCTTGCACCATTTGATAATATCGAACGCTTTTTCCAGATGTACAGACCTTATGACCGTGTCTTGATTTTGCTTTAGTCTTACTTCCATTATCAACCACAACGTGAGAACTTCCTCTTTGGTGCCTTTACTTTTCCTAAATCCAAACTAACCGTCATCTACGGATCCTCAATTTTCTTTTCCATTCTTCTGTTTATTATTCTTGTCAGCAACTTGGATGCACGAGATGTTAAGCTGACTGTGCGATAATTGTCGCACTTAAAGTCAGGTGTTATATAGCCAGACATACATTTTACACACCAACGTGAATAGTAGTTTTGCTCCTACTTCCCTCAATAATTTTATAAATGTTATCTATTCTTCTGTTTTATTCGATCTTAAGTCTCCCAAAGCCCTTTTAAATTCTAATTCTAATACTGTATCTCCTGTCTCTTTTATATCGACTCCTGTTTCTTCTTCTACCACGTCAGACAATTCTTCCCCCTCATAGAGGTCTTCACTGTACTCTTTCCACCTATCCGCTCGCTACTCTGCATTTAACAGTGGAATTCCCATTGCACTCTTAATGCTACGACCCCTGCTTTTAAATTCACAGAAGTTTGTGTTGACTTTCCTGTATGCTGATTTAGTCCTTCCAAGAATAATATTTTTCCGATTTCTTCATATTTTTCATGTAGCCATTTAGCCTTATCTTCATTGTACTTCCTATTTATTTCACTCCTAAGCAACCTGGTTTACTGTATTTCTGAGTTCCCCAGAACATTTTTGTACTTCCTCCTTTCATCAATCAACTGAACTATTTCTTCTGCAAACATATCTCTTCATTCCATAGTACCTCCGTATCCCACTGCCTTGTGTATTAGTTCTTTCCGACTGGCCTCTTAAACTTCAGCCTACTCTTCATTACTACTCAGTTGTGATCTGAGTCTATATCTGCTCCTGGTTACGCCTTAAAATCCAGCATCTGATTCTGGACTATCTGCTTGACCATGAAGCCATCATCATCATCATCATCATCATTAGCCAATTCGATCATTTGGTGATGTGACCTATTTGAGTAGGTGTGCAAGACAGAGTCTCTACAGGTTCTTCCATTTCTGCCTGTCTTTTCTTTTTTAAGTCTCTGTCCCATCTGTCCGGTGGTCTTGCCCTTGGTCTTTTTTTTTACCAAAAAACACAGTATTTGTTTTGACCACCCACCATCGTTTCATCGAGTGACATGACCAGCCCACTGCCATTTCAAGGTACTCACCCTTCCGTTACGTCGTTGAGCTTTGTTGGGTGCCTGATATAGAGCGCTTTCTTTCTGTCTTTCTTTGTGTAACTCAGGGTTGATCTTTCCATTCCTATTTGGGTTACTATTATTTTCCTGAAAATGAACTCACTTAATGTCCATGCCCCAAAATCGTAAGTTATTACTGTCAGTTTACAAGAGCCACAAACTGTTTCCTTTACCTCGGTTGATATCTTGGACTTCATAACTTAGGAGTATCTTCCATAAGCTTGCCAGCCTAATACTTCGAAATATTTCTGATTTTAAATCTCCATTCATATTTAGCAGTTTACCCACACAGACGTATTCTGTGACCCTTGTAAGTTGCGTACTTCCAACAGATACATTTCCCTCCGGTGTTCATTCATTCACCATAATCTTGGTTTTATTATAGTTCATTTTTAGGCCAATTTCAGAGCAGACTAACGCAAGTTCACTGACCAGTATTTAGAGTTCTTCAACACTATTTGAAAGTAGCACAATATCATCATGGAACCTCAAGCGATTTAATCTCTTTCCTGGAATTTGGATTCCCTTTATTTTCCAATCTAATTTACACATTGCTTTTTCGAGTACTGCTGAAAATTGTTTTGGAGATACAGAATTACCTTGTTTTACGCCATTTTCGATGGGAAATTAATTGGTTTCTTCAACTACTTTTTCAAACGCTCTGGAGGTATTGTTCATGTATAAAATGTTAATGCAGCCCCTTGTTTTACGCCATTTTCGATGGGAAATTAATTGGTTTCTTCAACTACTTTTTCAAACGCTCTGGAGGTATTGTTCATGTATAAAATGTTAATGCAGGTCTGTTCTATTACTTGATCTGTTATAACCGCAATAACAGCTGGGTGACTGATCGAATCGAATGGCTTTTCAAAATCTACGAAGGCAAAACAAAGAGGTAGAGGCTACTAATTTGTTCTACTAATAGTTCCTCGTAGAGTGAAGATATGATCAGTTGTACTAAACTCTGCACGAAACCCAGCTTGCTCAATAGGTTGGGCCAAGTCAAGTGTAGTGCTCAATCTGGTGGTCAGAATTCTAGTAAAAGCTTTGTGCAGTATGGACAGGAGGCTGATTGGGTGATAGTTCTTTATACCTTTAGTACTACCTATCTTATGTATCAGGTTTAGTTTGGTTTTATTCCAGTCTCTTTGTAATTTTACACTGTGTAAATAATTTGAAAATATTGTTTGTAAATGCTTCATAGATTCGTCACCCATCAGCTATAAAACATCGACTGAGAGGTCGTCACTAACTGGAGGTGAGAAGCATAACCACCACGCCTGCTTCAGAACGGATTGGCTCTCTGATTTTCAAGGCCACCCTAACGTAGAATACAGACACTAAGGTTGGCAGTTTCTCTCGATTACAGACACCAACCATGTTGCTAGTTTTGGTCTGCCCGGGTATTTCATTTCCACGGTTCCATCCATATCTGGAGGCTTTCCCCGATCCACGATGTAATTTAACTGAAATCTCTAGAATGAAATTTTCACTCTACAGATATGAAACTTCCTGGCAGATTAAAACTGTGTGCCGGACCGAGACTCGAACAATCTTCCCGTATTTCCCGGCCTTTTCAAAGTACACCTCCTCCTCTTGTGATTCTTGAACAGAGCATTGGCTACTACTAGCAGAAATTTATTGCAGAACTCAGTCTTTCTCCTCTCTCATTGCTACCACCAAGCCCATGTCCTCCCGTAACCCTTTCTTTTAGTCCTTCCTCTACAACCACATTCCATTCACCCATGACTATTAGATTTTCATCTCTCTTTACGTACTGAATTACCCGTTCATCTTCCTCATATTATTTCTCTATCTCTTTATCTTCTGCTTACGACGCCGGCATATATACCGGAAGTATAGTTGTCGATTTTGGTTTGCTGTAGATTCTGATGAGGACAACCCTATTACTGAACTGTTCACAGTATCACACTCTCTGCCCTGCCTTCCTATTCATAACGAATGCTACTTACCATTCTCTTCTCTCTATTTCACTTCACTGAGCCCCACTATATCTAGAGGGAGTCTTAGCGTTTCCCTTTTCAGGTTTTCTGTACTCATTACCACGTTCAATCTCATTCCACGCCCCAACCCGTAGAACGTTGTCTTTTCGTTGGTTATTCGGACTTTGTCTCATGATCACCTCCCCCCTGGCAGTCCTCTCCCAGAGATACGAATCAGGGACTATTACGGTATCTTTTGCCAATGGAGGGATCATCATGATACTTTTTTCATTTACAAGCCACGTGAGCTGTCTTTAAAGCAGTGGTTTCCATTCCTCATACCGCTGATCGCTGCTGATTCTTCCGCCTATAGGGGCAGTTGCCTACCCCAAGGCCAAGAGAGTTTCCTAATACAGTATAATTCACTCAGCATGACCTGATTTAAGTAGACTACATTCCATTATTCTTGTTGATGATCATCGTATCACATATTATTGTTACTGTCATTATCACCATAATCGTGCAAAACCTGTATGAATTAGGAATGGTGGGAGAAATTGCTAAAACCTTTTACTAATGAAGAACCTGAATCTACATCACTGCCCTATAAATTTTCAGAAAAAGGTAACGAATATATGTTTTTATTAGTAATGTTTAGGTCGTAGTGGATAGAGATAGAAAAGTGTACCATTTTAGGCTCTTTTGAATCATCATCAACCGATTTCTTGTTACAAAAGTAAATCGTCCAACAGTTGTACGCACACCTTGGATTGACGAGGCTGGTAAACTGTTGGAAGTCCATTCAATGACAATAAATACAATTTTTCGAAGTATACCTGATACCTCAGTTAAACAATGTCGTGTTAATTACGCCACAGTGTGCCCAACGTATATGGGGAAACAAAAAGTCATCTTCGTATTGCCAACATTATTAGTCGGAAAACACTTGAGTGTGATGTATGCGTTGCCTGATACACGTATAGTCTGCCCTCGCTCCGCTGAAAGACACATGATCAGTGTATAGCGCGAACCTCCAGACGCTGTTTACGTCACGGAGGGTACACGTCGAACATTCATTCACGACTGTCTCACAACTGCAGACGACGAAAAAATGACACGCGCGACCTTGTTTCCAGGCCGTTGTCGGCTCTGATGGCATGGCGCACGTGCGAGCTTTGTGTGACGACTGCTAATGGCACAGTTGTAGCCTCCTTGCTCTGGTAGGACAGTACGTCACTCGAAAAGTGATGGTAGCACAAGATGGTGATTTTGCGTTTGGTGGGCGTATCACAGTACTTTGCTCCTGGGACTAATCAACTAAAAAGTCTGCATATAGAAACAATTTCGCTGATCCCCCACGTAGTAGGACGACGTGCGTTCGGTTACGACCTGATCGATGTTCTAAAATACACTATTGGCTATTAAAATTACTACACCAAGAAGAAGTGCAGATGATAAACGGGTATTCATTTGACAAATATATAAAACTAGATCTGACAGGTGATTACATTTTCACGCAATTCGGGTGCGTAGATGCTGAGAAGTCAGTACCCAGAACATCCACCTCTGTCCGTAATAACGGCCTTGATACGCCTGGGCATTGAGTCAAACAGAGCTTGGATGGCGTGTAGAGGTACAGTTGCCCATGCAGCTTCAACACGATACCACAGTTCATTAAAAGTAGTGACTGGCGTATTGTGTCGAGCCAGTTGCTCGGCCACTATTGTCCACACGTTTTTAATTGGTGAGATATCTGGAGAATGTGCGGGTCAGGGCAGCAGTCGAACATTTTCTGCATCCAGAAAGGCCCGTACAGGGCCTGCAAAATGCGGTCGTGCATTGTCCTGCTGAAATGTAGGGTTTCGCAGGGATCGAATGAAGGGTAGAGCCACAGGTCGTAACACATCTGAAACGTAACGTCCACTGTTCAAAGTGCCGTCAATGCGAACAAGAGGTGACCGAGAAATGTAACCAATGGAAACCCATACCATCACACCGGGTGATACGTCAGTATGGCGATGACGAATTCACGCTTCCAATGTGCGTTCACCGCGATGTCGCCAAACACGGATGCGACCATCATGATACTGTAAACAGAACCTGCATTCATCCGAAAAAAATGACGTTTTGCCATTCGTACAGCAAGGTTCGTCGTTGAGTACACCATCGCAGGTGCTTGTGTCTGTGATGCAGCGTCAAGGGTAACCGCAGCCATGGTCACCGAGCATTTCTCCTCCTTGCACGAGGCATCACAACAACGTTTCACCACGCAACGCCGGTCAACTGCTGTTTGTGTAAGAGAAGTCGGTTGGAAACTTTCCTCATTTCAGCACGTTGTAGGTGTCGCCACCGCCGCCAACCTTGTGTGAATGTTCTGGAAAGCTAATCATTTGCATATCGCACCATCTTCTTCCTGTCGGTTAAATTTCTCGTCTGTAGCACGTCATCTTCGTGGTGTATCAATTTTAATGGCCAGTAGTGTATTAGGGAGCCTTTGTGGTCTATTTTTAAGAGAAGTGTACGTCATTTTTATCCATTTCCATGATGATTACCTGAACTTGCCACTAGTTTGCAGGAAGAGTGATATAAGACAGCCTCGTAAAACCTAAAATGTCTGTATTTATCCAGTCCGAGATGACTGGAAAATGTTTCGAATAGTAAAGGGTTTCCTAACCCGTTAGGTGTGGTAATTTACTGTGTTTTATGTATTTCCACATCTTTATCCAACCCCATAAAATATCAGGTTTTACAAACTAGTTGGATACGTAGCGATACATATGAAGGTAATACTGATAGATTCTTCAGGATCAAACGTATGAAAATACAAAAAGCGTAAACTGCCAGAAAATTGTATTTACAAATGTAAATTAGGGTGTGTCTCTTCTAGAAGCAATGTAGTCCTATAAACACCATTATTGATCACAGCTAAGAAAGGAAGAAAGACGGGAATGTACTGGATTCTACTTTCACAAATGCTCTAACTTCTTGAAGTTGTTGGGAGAAGAAGGGTAAGACAAAGAACCATGAGAGTTAGCATAGAGACGGAATTACCGTTCGCTTTGCGTTACCTAGCTTGGAATTCGAACGGGACAACCCCACGAGTTGTAGTGACTTGAGGGACGGAGAATCAACTAATAAATTCTCGACATGGATTTTTACACGAACGTTCCCAAATTAGTGGTTGAGCGTGCAGAAGAATGCATGATTTACAGTGCTATCCAACACTTTCTACTCCTGTGCACCAGTCTGTATCAGAAAAGAGACCAAGATGGACGTCCTCAATTAGCGGTTAGTCCATTAACAGCCCATATGACTTGTCTTCATCACGACCTACACGGCACGACGCGAATGCACTGAATGAGACCGAGACGACCTGGACTTTCAGTTTTGTCACCTCTGTTCCAAGAAAACAGAAGACTGACGAAGGACCCTAGCAGTTGCCCTCCACTTGGCACCTACTGTCATGGGAGGGGGGGGGGGGGGGGAGTCGCAACTAAGCGTCCGTGTGTGAATTGCTAACGGTAGCTTAGCTTCTAATTAACCGCCATCTTGCGGATATTAATTAGTTTATCAATGACCAACATCGTAGAATCGATGCCTTGGGTATAGCTAATGAGGATGTCATTGACAGTTCTCCTTGCTCAAACCAACGAGGTTGAATGGGGGAAATTTGGCTATACAGTACGAGGGTTATTTGGAAAGTAAGGGACGACCGGCCGCGAAATGGAAACCACAGTTAAAATCCGATGAAGTTTTGTACAGGTGTGTTGGGTAGTGTCTCTAGTATGCCCGTCGAACGCGTTACCTCGATCTTTTTAGCTCTGAGCACACAGGGAGCACATAAAGATACCTATAACAATAGTGTGTCCCGCCAAGTGTTTGAGAAAAATTTCGCCTGAAGCTGTGCAGCCAACATTACATAACTGTCGTGCGTTTTCTTCTTCAAGACAATTATCAGCCGCATTCTGCAGGGGCAATGAAGATGCTACTGCATCGTTTGCAATTGGAACTGTTTAATTACCCACAACACATTCCGTAATTGTCTCCATCTGAGTTTTATCTCTACTCACATAAACCGCTGGCTATGGAGGGAACATTTTGGTACAAGCAATGAGCTGTAGGCCAGCGTAGAGAATTGGCGGAAAGCACTGGCGGCTGCCTTCTATAAGGAGGGTATTGGAAAGTTGGTACAACGGTACGGATTGGCGAGTATGGAGATAAGTAGCTAGAAGTTGTAGCTAACTGTTGCAAATAAAACAGTTTTGATTTTCACTGTGGTTTCCATTTCGCGACATATCGTTCCTTACATTCCGAATACCCCTCGTATAAATTGCATCTAAACTAATTAAGAAACCATACTTTAAATTAAATGCCTAAATCCCTTTAATTTTTCTCATTTAACTTACAGTCTTATCAGCTGATTTAATTTCAACGTTTGTAAGAAAAAGCTTTCGGTACTTGAGGTGCTACATGATGCATGGCGGCACTAAATCCTTAGACAAGAAACATTGTACAGCACAAGCGTAAACACACCCAAAGGTTGCTTAACTTTGGTTTCTGCTATCATTTGGCAGAAATGTATCTGTTCCATGGTTTTTAATGACCTTTAGAACTTCATTAGTTACATCAGTTGTAATCGCTTAATGATGTTGCATAGTGTGGTATCTGACTTTCCTGGTGCCACAAATTGTATCAGAGTAATTATTGCCTTCTTTTTTCATTCTATGTAGCATTACCGTTCGGTATTCAAGATTTTTCAGTGTATCGAAAATCTCAAGAATAAATTAAAAAACTACTCCGCAAATAGTGCAGCTTCTACATATGCTTCTACATAGATAGTTCGCAAGCCACCGTACGGTCCTTGGCGGAGGGTACCTAGTACCATTACCAGTCATTTCCTTTCCTGTTCCACTCGAAAATAGAGCGAGGGACAAACTATTATCTACATGCCTCCCGATGAGCCCTAATTTCTCGTATCGTATCTTCGTGGTCCTTATGCATAATGCATGTTGGCGGCAGTAGAACCGTTTCTCAGTCAGCTTCAAATGCGTTTCTCTAAATTGTCTCATTAGCGTCTCTCGAAAAGAACGCCGCCTTCCATCCAGGGATTCCCATTCGAGATCCCGAAGCATCTCCGTAACATTTACACGGTGTTCGAACCAGTTGTTGTTGTGGTCTTCAGTCCTGAGACTGGTTTGATGCAGCTCTCCATGCTACTCTATACTGTGCAAACTTCTTCATCTCCCAGTACCTACTGCAACCTACATCCTTCTGAATCTGCTTAGTGTATTCATCTCCTGGTCTCCCTCTACGATTTTTACCCTCCACGCTGCCCTCCAATACTAAATTGGTGATCCCTTGATGCCTCAGAACATGTCCTACCAACCGATCCCTTCTTCTGGTCAAGTTGTGCCACAAACTTCTCTTCTCCTCAAACCTGTTCAATACTTTCCTCATTAGTTATGTGATCTACCCATCTAATCTTCAGCATTCTTCTGTAGCACCACATTTCGAAAGCTTCTATTCTCTTCTTGTCTAAACTATTTATCGTCCATGCTTCACTTCCATACATGGCTACACTCCATACAAATACTTTCAGAAATGACTTCCTGACACTTAAACCTATACTCGATGTTAACAAATTTATCTTCTCCAGAAACGCTTTCCTTGCCATTGCCAGTCTATATTTTATATCCTCTCTACTTCGACCATCATCAGTTATTTTGCTCCCCAAATAGCAAAACTCCTTTACTGCTTTAAGTGTCTCATTTCCTAAACTAATTCCCTCAGCATCTCCCGACTTAATTCGACTACATTCCATTATTCTCGTTTTGCTTTTGTTGATGTTCATCGAATATCCTCCTTTCAAGACACTGTCCATTCCGTTCAACTGCTCTTCCAAGTCCTTTGCTGTCTCTGACAGAATCACAATGTCATCGGCGAACCTCAAAGTTTAGATTTCTTCTCCATGGATTTTAGTACCTACTCCGAATTTTTCTTTTGTTTCCTTTACTGCTTGCTCAATATACAGATTGAATAACATCGGGGAGAGGCTGCAACCCTGTCTCACTCCATTCCCAACCACTGCTTCCCTTTCATGACCCTCGACTCTTATAACTGCCATCTGGTTTCTGTACAAATTGTAAATAGCCTTTCGCTCCCTGTATTTTACTCCTGCCACCTTTAGTATTTGAAAGAGAGTATTCCAGTCAACATTGTCAAAAGCTTTCTCTAAGTCTACAAATGCCTTTCCTTAATCTTTCTTCTAAGATAAGTCGTACCGGTAACAAATCTAGCAGCTCACCTCTGAATTGCTTCGATGTCTTCCTTTAGCCCGAGCAGTACTCAAGAATAGATTGCACCAGCAGCGTCCTACATGCGGTCTCATTTTCAGGTGAACCATTCTTTCCTAAAATTATCCCAATATACCGAAGGCGACCATTGGTCTTCTGTTTCACTTTTCTCAAGTGCTCGCTCCGTTTTATATCGGTTTCAACGTTACGCCCGGATATTTAAACGACTTGTCTGTGTGCAGTACGACACTAGTAATACTGTATCAGAACATTACAGGGTTGTTCCTCCTATTCATCCACATTAACTTACATTTTTCCACATTTAGAGCAATTAGAAATTTTGTCTAAGTCGTCTTGTATCTTCCTACAGTCACTTAATTAGGACACCTTACCATACACCACAGCATCATATGCAAACAGTAGCAGATTGCTGCCCACCCTGTCCACCTGTAAGTAGGCTGTTTAGTTTTTTTTATTGGTAACGCCGCCGCCACGTAGCGCTCTGTATGAAAATCACTGGCTGTGTCGTGTGCAGTCTGTGGCTGGTTTGCATTGTTGTCTGCCATTGTAGTGTCGGGCAGCGGCAGCTGGATGCTAACAGCGCGTAGCGTTGCGCAGTTGGAGGTGAGCCGCCAGCAGTGGTGGACGTGGGGAGAGAGATGGCGGAGTTTTGAAATTTGTAAGAATTGGTGTCACGAACTGATTTATATATTATGAATATTAAGGTAAATACATTGTCTGTTCTGTATTAAAATCTTTCATTTGCTAACTATGCCTGTCAGTAGTTAGTGCCTTCAGTAGTTTGAATATTTTATTTAGCTGGCAGTAGTGGTGCTCGCTGTATTGCAGTAGCTTGAGTAACGAAGGTTTTGTGAGGTAAGTGATTTGTGAAACGTATAGGTTAATGTTACTCAGGGCCATTCTTTCGTAGGGATTTTTGAAAGTCAGATTGCGTTGCGCTAAAAAATATTGTGTTTCAGTTTAAGCACAGTCTTGTAATAATTTTTCTAAGGACACCACAGCATCATATGCAAACAGTAGCAGATTGCTGCCCACCCTGTCCACCTAATCACTTATGTACATAGAGAACTTCAGCGGTCCTGTCACACTTCCTTGGTGGCACTCCTGACGATACCCTGGTCTCTGATGAACGCTCTTCGTCGAGGACAACATACTAGATTCTATTACTTAAGAAGTCTTCGAGCCACCACTCACATATCTGTGAACTTATGCCGTTTGCTGGTACCTTCGTTAACATGCTGTAATGAGGCACCGTGTCAAATGCTTTCCGGAAATCTAGACTTATGGAACCTGCCTGTTTACCTTCATCCATAGGTCTCAGTATATCATGTGAGAAAAGGGCAAACTTAGATTCGCACGAGCGATACTTTCTAAAACCATGCTGATTTGTGGGCACAAGTTTTCTAGTCTCAAGAAAGTTGACTGGTAAAACACACACACACACACACACACACACACACACACACACACACACACACATACGTACATTAATAAGGTGACAAAGGCTAACTACCGTTTTTTTAGTTCGGATGCACATCGTGCCCGAAGCTTTTCGGGAATCAGGGACTGCGATTAATGGGTTCATGGGTATGTGTCTCGAAGTTAGTAGTGAGTAATAGGCTGTAAATTTGGGTCGGAAGGCAAGCGTGTTCGAATGGCCGAGGCGGCTAGCGTGACCGCTCAAGTAAAACAGGAAATCCGGGGTCGAGTTCCGGTCTGGAACAGATTTTCACCTGTTACCATTGATACATGTCAGTGTCGAAATGCAGCTAGCGTCATTAAAACCTTTGAACGACATGTACAAATGTTCGGTTAGTGCTAGTTAGCACGGTGTGGTTATAAAGTACAGTTACTCACCGAGGTCCAGTCTGGGCTGCAATTATCCGTATGACAACGAAACTTGGTAAATATGCTAACTTTTCACATAGAACCGCTTTACAACGGGAAAACATAGTTCCAGTTTTGGCCACCAGGTGAAAATCTGGCGCTGTACAGCATCTCATCGACGATTACGGCGCTCATATTGAACAAATTGTGTAAGTGGTACTTCCTGGCAGATTAAAACTGTGTGCCCGACCGAGACTCGAACTCGGGACCTTTGCCTTTCGCGGGCAAGTGCTCTACCAACTGAGCTACCGAAGCACGACTCACGTCCGGTACTCACAGCTTTGCTTCTGCCAGTATCCGTCTACTACCTTCCAAACTTTACAGAAGCTCTTGTGCGAACCTGCAGAACTAGCACTGCTGAAAGAAAGTATACTGCGGAGACATGGCTTAGCCACAGCCTGGGGGATGTTTCCAGAATGAGATTTTCACTCTGCAGCGGAGTGTGCGCTGATATGAAACTTCCTGGCAGATTAAAACTGTGTGCCCGACCGAGACTCGAACTCGGAACTTTTGCCTTTCGCGGGCAAGTGCTCTACCAACTGAGCTACCGAAGCACGACTCACGTCCGGTACTCACAGCTTTACTTCTGCCAGTATCCCTCTCCTACCTTCCAAAAGGTAGGAGACGGATACTGGCAGAAGTAAAGCTGTGAGTACCGAACGTGAATTGTGCTTCGGTAGCTCAGTTGGTAGAGTACTTGCCCGCGAAAGGCAAAGGTCCCGAGTTCGAGTCTCGGTCGGGCACACAGTTTTAATCTGCCAGGAAGTTTCATATCAGCGCACACTCCGCTGCAGAGTGAAAATCTCATTCTGTGTAAGTGGCGGTCGATAATAAAATAAACATTACGCCTTTCTCACTTTTTGGTCTTTTCTGGCCACGTCCCCTTCCTAATTCGTTACATATGGAAACATTTCTGTACGTCTTTCTTGCATTCGCCGCTCCAGATTTGCACCTGATGGCTAAGATCGGATCTTATTTTTTTCCAGCGTAAATAGGTTTTTCGGAAACAAAAAGTGACAGACTGGTCGTTCATACTAACGAGTTTCTTACTAAAGAATTTGGAAGGCTCTACTTCAAGACAGACTGTAAGAGTGTGAATCCGAGCAAGTGATTGGCGATGCGAACGTCACACATTATCACCATCATCACTGACGTCACTGTCCGAGCTTATGTGTACAAAAGGCTAATCGGTTGCAGATGGTCTCTTATACAATGTTTCGTTTCATACGAGATTTACTGGGCGTGCTAAGTTGCGTGTTCTTCCATCGTTTTATGTTTGTAATGTGGCAACAGACACGTTAGGGGTGGGCGTTACTTCCTTTCCTTTTTTGCTACAGGTGTCATACGTTCACTCCAGATATGGTACTATTACCTACTGAAGAGGTATACCAATGTTTTAATCTAGAATAGCGATTTTCCCACAGTATAATGGTTCAGTGAACGTGGAGAGTAATCCGGATCTTCTTTATCGAGATACTAGTGTCCATACAACCCTACACTGTTTCACTAATTACGTCCTTATCCCAGTTCCGCGTTTATTGGACGAAAGTACGCCGACGGAGGTTCCCCTTTACAAAACTCAGCTATTTGTATGCGTCAAGCACGTTTCACAGTTGTGTCATTATCATTAGATGCTCTTTACTTAATGACCTTTAATTACCAAATGTTTCTGAGGCACCCTGCTATGACCGTTCTTTTATTTTTTTTGAGACTGCAGCGTGTCGCAAGCCAAATGCTGGTAGTTTCAACTGGAAAAAGAACGACCGCTATGTGTGTGATTTTTCTTTTTGTGTTTGTTGTTAAGTAGGTGTGTTTCTTTCGAATTTTGCTTCTTCTGACATTGGAGGACACTCGGAAAATTTTGGGTGGTGCGAGTGTCCTACAGCGTAAAACACTCACCCGAATAGACGCATCAGTATCTTGGCAGCATTCGGCTGCTATTCCAAAACCTTATGGAGTACGCCGGGAAAACTTCAAGTATCTGGTTTCCCGTATAGGAATGCAGATTTCGATTCCCCTTATCACACTTTCACCGAACACATTTGGCTCATAGTAACTTGTAGTACACGTCTGGCATTCTTTTGATGTTGTTCTTTCTTCTTCTTCTTCTCTCTCTCTCTCTCCCTCTCTTGAAATACTTAAGGACTTGAAGTACTCAAGCATAACCAGAAGATGTTTACGGACAGTAGCGCATTATGTGACGTACCCTGTATCTTTAACAGATAATGTTCTTGATCTCAAGGACATCTGCATCAGAGGTGCAACGAGTTGATTGATTGTAGGTGTTGGAAAGATCACACACATGATGAGGAAGACGATCACGTTCTGTGTGCTTCTATAGCAGGAATAACTATGAATTTCGACAATGTGCATATACTTAGTTACCTACTATGTCCATTCACAGTAAAACCTTATTGGAATCTCTGATTACGCCATTTTACCGAGAAGTTCTTCGTTACCGATGAAAGGCAAGAAGCCTACTTCTTTCTTATTGTCTCGAGTGCTGTGCACTACATTGTATGGCGATAACTAAACTGTCCTTGTTCAAGCCTAGATAATGATCGATGTTTTTCCACGCTGTGCGAGTGACATATGCGTATTTCGTGCGGGAACTGTTGCAGGTGCACCGTAAGTTTAGCGTTTCATATTCTTTCTGTTTTGTAATTCTCATGATCTAATTCCAAATGTAAAATTCTGTTCAGCCGGAAGGTCTTGCTTGGGGAATCCTGGCGTTTCTCCTCGTTCATAAGTGCTTTCCGAAAACAAAAGCATGGCTGAGAGACCTAATGAACAACTGTGTCCAATCCTGCAAGATTCCTAAAATCTGGAGGAAAGCCAAAGTTGTAGCTATCCGCAAGCCAGGCAAGGACCAAAATGATCCTAAAAGCTACCGCCCTATATCTCTCTTATGTCATCTGTATAAACTCCTTGAAAGACTCATACTGCACCGACTAACGGAGAAACTAGAGGCAATATACATCCCACAGTAGGCTCGATTTAGACAGGGAAAGAGCTGCACATCTCAAGTGTTGAAACTAACACAGTACATCGAAGATGGTTTTGAAAGGGAACAGATCACAGGAGCTGTATTTATAGATCTAACAGCAGCTTATGACACAGGTAATCATAGAAGACTTCTAATGAAGCTGTACAATGCCACTAGAGACTACCAGCTAACCTGTTTCATAAGGAATCTCCTTGAAAATAGAAGATTTTTTGTTGAATTCCAGGGCAAGAGAAGCAGATGGGAGATCACAGAAAAACGGATTACCCCAGGGAAGTGTGCTTGCTCCAGCTTTGTTTAACATCTACACAAATGATCAACCACTACCTGAAGGAACACAGAGCTTCCTCTATGCAGATGATTGTGCTATCACCGCCCAAGCCCGCTGCTTTGAAACTGTTGAAGAGAGTCTGTCCAAAGCATTGAGAGAACTGTCAGCTTACTACAGGGAAAACTAGTTTAGACCAAATCCTGGAAAAACACAGACTTGCGCTTTCCATCTTAAAAACAGACAGGCAGCTAGAGCCCTCAAAATCACCTGGGAAGAAACATCACTAGAACACTGTACGTATCCCAAATACGTAGGGGTCACCCTTGACCGTGCATTAACATACAAGAGGCACTGCCTAAATACCAAGCAAAAAGTGGCAGCCAGGAACAATATCATCAGAAAGTTAACAGGCACAACGTGGGGAGCACACGCCAACACTGTGAGAACCTCTTCCCTTGCGTTGTGTTACACTGCCGGAGAATACGCAAGCCCAGTGTGGTTCAATTCTTGCCATGCCAAAACAGTAGATATTGCTCTTAATGATACTTGTCATATCATCACCGGGTGCCTGAAGCCTACTCCTCTGGATAAAATGTACAGCCTCGCGAGAATTGCACCCCCCGACATCCGCCGGGAGGTAGCAGCAAAAAGCGAGAAGGAAAAATCAGAAACTTCTGCAGCTCACCCCCTATATGGCTATCAGCCAGCAAACCCACGACTAAAATCCAGGAAGAGCTTCCTCAGATCTACCGAGGCTCTAGTTGGAGCACCACAGCAATGCCGAATCGAACTATGGCGTGCAAGGCTTACCAGTACTGTGGGATGGATTACACCAAGCGAAAGATTACCACCCGGCTACACAGAGAGTTGGAGCACATGGAGATCCCTCAACAGACTACGCTCGGGTGTCACGAAATGTAAGAGCAGTCTGACCAAATGGGGTTTCCTAGAGGAGCCGCCACTCTGCCAGTGTGGAGCAACGCAGACGACCTTCCACTTGCTCCAGTGTACCCAATGTACAAAGTACAATGTTGTACATGCACAACAGAAGATCTGCTACATGCAACGCCAAATGCAATAGAGGTCGCTAACTTATGGGCGGCAAAAGTGTAAATAATTATATTGTAAAAGTATCTACAAACAACATGTAAATATTGTACATTATTTTATATATTGTAAATGCTTCTGACACGAATAAATAAAAATAAATAAATCCTCGTTCATCCCTTTAAATTTAGGTTTCTCGCGGTTTTCAGATAACCACTCTGTACAAATGAAGGAACTGTTCTTTTAAAAAGGCAGCGGCCGATATCCTGCTCTATCGTTGTCCAGGCTGATTTAGTGGTCCTTATCCAACGACCTTGGCATCGGCAAAACGTTCAATTGTAATCTTCTTTCCTTTTTAGTTAATTCTGACCCGCATGTAAGCATTTCTGTCTTACTGCAGCGGAACGGAGAAAGGAGAATTGTTGACATTGACTGCCAATTGCGCCAATGCACTGCCCTGTTATGCCTTATGTACACGATAATACCACCATTTATGCATATGCATTTCGCTGTCCTATGAATTCTTGTCACCTCAGTGTAAAGAGACTGTCTATAGCAACAATATGTGATTGTGGGTCCGCCTTGGTGTGAAACACTTTCGTTTCCTATGTATTTTTTCCCAAACTAGTTTCAGCGACAATATCACCATTATCGGTAGGTTCTTTAATTCTTATTTACTTTATCACAACATGGTTTTTACGTTTTTTGCCGCTGTTTCTGGCATACTTTCTATGTTTCCGTTGCTGTTTTTTCGGTATGCAGCATGTGTCTGCAAGTTCGTTGCTTTTGAACACAGCGAAACATTAATTGTGAAAACTTGTTTGTAATTTGATTTTGAACACGGAGAAACATAAATTGTGCAACTTGTTTGTAATCCAGTTGGATTACTAACAAAGCGCGAAAGTTATGTTTTCTGTGTTTAAAAGCAGCTTCAAGCAGTGCAGTGAACTTGCAGATGACACGCTCTATACCGTAAGAATGGCAACAAAAACACAGAAAATATGCCGGAAACAGCGGCGAAAAACGTAAAAACCGTATAGTGACGTAAAGCAAATAAAAATTAAAGAACCCACTAATGAGGGCGATATTGTCGCTGAAATTAGTTTGAGAATAAGTAAATAAAGATACAAAGTGTTTTGCATCAAGGTGGACGCGCGGCAAGGACGGTTGGAAGAGTTTCAAGGTGAAGAGAGTTGAGACTGTCAGTGTTGGTGCCAAGGCAAGAAGCGGCAGAACTGGAGTCAGTGAGAACGCTGTTGGTAGCGTGTGTGCAGCATTTTGACGCGTCGTGTTTCCAGAGCACTGAGGTGAAGATTTTACACAAACTGCTGCATTTCCGTGTATGTAAAGTGCAAGTGCCGCAAGGTTCACAGAAAAATGATAGACCCAAAAGTGGTGAACTGGCTAGGAACATGCTAGAAGACGAATCGAGGTAGACAATTGAAAATCAACTGTCTTGCGCGTGTGTGTCAGCGGAATGAACTTTCTGCATTTATCACGAAGTGACGCAAGCTATACGAGACTATCACCATTCAGACACGAGCAGAGGATTACCTACTATTACGTGTGTGCAGGAATCAAACGTATACAAATTTTCGTTTCTGAATCGCACAACACAACTGGTATGAATAATAGAGCAAATAACAGACTTGATTGAATCTAAATTAAGCTCAATAACTCGTACACAATTCAAACCCCCTATGAAACATGTGAGCTTAGGCACTCTTTGCCACAACTACACCTCTCTTTTTTATTGAATCTAGTGCTTGGTCACTGCACACAATGGAAACTCGTCGCAGTGAAGCAATAGCCCAGAATTACACTCAGTTATGTTTTGTATTTAAGGGCTGCCTAATCACAGTGAAGTTGTAGGAATGTAACGGTCACAAAAAATTTAAATCATGGTTGAAATTACAAGGTTTTATTCCTTCTAACCAAGTTAATAATTGACAATAATAGCAAAGAACGGTGTTATTACAAAAATGCAATGCACTGAAGTAAAATGACACTAGCTTCTATGGAACTTGCAATTAACTGTAACACTACGGGAAGGAAAGCGAATAAGAGCCGGCCGCGGTGGCCGAGCGGCTCTAGGCGCTACAGACGCAGGTTCGAATCCGGCCTCGGGCATGGATGTGTGTGATGTCCTTAGGTTGGTTAGGTAAGTAGTTCCAAGTTCTAGGGGACTGATGACCTCAGATGTTAAGTCCCATAGTGCTCAGAGCCATTTGAACCATTTTGAGCGAATAAGACTACCCCATATGGGCAGCTCGTAAACTGAAGATAGACGAAAAATGTATTAAATGCGACAAATTGGTACTAGACGCTTACAAGACCTGGTTTAATACGAGCTGCTCAGAAGGTGGATTACGCTACAGCCTGAGCGAAACCCCCACGAACAGCAAATGGGCCCCCGGCTGGAGGAGACGCGAGCCGGCCGGTGAACGCTCTGACATCCAAGATCTCTCCAACACAACTGGCCAATTCCCCAGCTCATCTTGGAGGGGGAAAATGAATGCTGCCTCCAGTCTGACGAACGATAATGCGCCTTTGCCTGTGCAAGAACAGGGGAAATCAAAAACAACTTCCCACTGAAGCCGTAGAGATAAATATATTACAATTCATTTGGTTGGTACTGGTTTCCAAGTCGACGGCCTTGCTGCCAGATTACCGAAGTCAAGCGCTCTTGGGCTCGGGGAGGACTTGGATGGGTCACCGCCTGTATCTGCCGAGAGCTGTTGGCTAGCGGGGTGCACTCAGCCCTTGTTAGCCACTTGATTGAGAAGTCACGAATACTGCCTACTGGCAGAGGATGACACGGCGGTCGGTCGGTTCTGTTGGGCCCTACGAGGCCTGTTTGGACGGAGTTAAGTCTTCTTACTGGTTTCCAATAGTCTCCACTGGTTAGCAATGTCTGGCAGCAGCGGCTCTTCTGTGATTGGACAGTCCGTAATTCTCGGAAGGAAATTTTCTCACGCCATGATAGTAGCGGTAGGCGGCACGTTTTGCTGCGCACACAGAAAGGCAGAAGTCACTTACAGAGGAATGCTGTGACGTCCTGCGGCACAGCGCCTGTGGCGAGCCGATTAGAGCCCAGAACAGACCACAATAATAGCTCGGGAAACAAGAGCATTTCCACGAAACTGATCGCCGTTCCCGGCTTTTGAGACTCGGTGAAAGCCTTCTGCTGACCCAACGAAAAACTGCCGTGCACCAAGCCTCGCTCCCTTCTTGCGAGAAATATAACACCTTCCCGCTTACAGTGAAAGTACCAAGCTCGCATAATAAATCATAGAGTAATAAAATATGGAGATGAAACCAAAGCGTGAAGTAGCATGCCGCAGCCTTGTTACAGAGTGACTAACTAAATAAATCATTGATTTGATCCATAAGGAGGAATTGTTGAAAGCCCGCGACTGTAAAAACAATAGATTTGTTTATGAAATAACTTTTCTGCTACCTGTCACGATTTTACTTTTATTTCAATTTTTCACAACGTGTTTGGTGAAATAATTCACATTTTCAAGTCCGGTTTTTTGTGTGCTATAGCATGTATTCGTAATGATCACCATGTGTGACTTGCCGCACTGGTTCACGTTTTTCTGTAATTTATAAGAACACTAGCAGTTTCTAATCAATAATCGATCGTTTTATAGATTTAGTCACGAAATTCGGGAAGAACGTCTGCTTACAGTTAAGTGTAGTCTTCTTTCGTAGAAACTACACTTATTAAACATCGCGCACAATATTCTGTGCACAGTACATATTAAAATTATCAAAAGTACATAGAAATCCACGCGGAGTGCCCGCGTGGTTTGAGGCACCATGTAACGGATTGCGCGGCAGCACTCTCCGAAGGTCCGACTCGTCCTTCGGGCATGGGTGTGTGTGATGTTCTTAGCATAGTTAGTAGTCTGTAAGTCTAGGAACCGATGACCTCAGCAGTTTGATCCCTTCGAAATTCACACACATTTGAACGTAAAAAACAGTTAAAAAGATGTTTTTACATGTAGTCAAAACAGAATATTGTGCGGATGACATTTAGCATCATCTCTGTTGAATAAGTGTAAAAAGCTCTTCGTTACTTTTTGTTTCTATACTATTGCTAATATCAGTATGTGTTGTGCACAAAAAATTGTGTGTGATATTTAACATGTGTAAGCTTCTGTATAAGTGGGTCACAAAAAACTGTAAACAGAAGTTCTTTCCAAATTTCGGCGCTAAATCTATATGAAGATCGATCACTGATTAAAACTATTAGTGTTTTCATACGTTACAACAAAGACAACACAGCAAAGTAGCACCTCACAAATCCTCACGAATAAATGGCGCAGCATACAGTAAACGCACTTGAAAATCAGAATCAATTTCCAAAACGCGTCTTGAAAAATATAAATAAAAAGAATATCGTGAATGATGGCAGAAAAGTTATTTCGTAAAGAAACCTATAACTTAATACACTTTGTTTCTCCGATGAAGCTACTTTTCACATTTCCGGGAGAGTAAACAGGCATAATGCCCACATCTTATGTCAGGGAATACACATACAACACATACAGGAGATCGCGAAAGCGAATATGTGGTGTGGCTTAATTCACAACACATTTATTAGATCCTTCTTTTTCACTGAGTCTATCATTACTGAAAGTTCACATGCTGTGCTGTAACTTTACGCGCTGCAGTCATAGCCTGTGCGGCTGGTCCCGGCGGAGGTTCGAGTCCTCCCTCGAACATGGGTGTGTGTGTGTTTGTCCTTAGGATAATTTAGGTTAAGTAGTGTATAAGCTTACGGTCTGACGACACTTCTTGGAGAAAACGTTTCCGGACAAATGGAATGGTAAAGGCCGACCAACGTCATGGCCACCACGATCATCAGACCTAACGTAAAGCCGAATTGCATGAATGACTGGGAAGCCTCCAAGAGCAGGTTCAGACGCCTGACTTTGAAAAGTATATTCTATCCTTCGCACCCGTAGGCACCTTCCGTTCGCGGAAAGTGACTATTCCGTGTTGTTTAAGCGTACTGGAACCTGGAAGTGTAGGGTGTGTAGGTGTGGTGTCATGTATGTGCTGGTTGAGACCGGACACGTGAAAGCCGGTGCTGGGGCATAGCCTGCTTCTTTCGAATAGCACCGAGCTTAGCTTATGTTCTATCGTCCTGCCTCTTGTTCTTGTCTGAGTTCTCCAAATGTTCCTTTCTTCACCGATTCTGCGGCAGAACTTAGTATTTGTTTTTTTAACAGTCGACCTACTTTTCGACATCCTTCCATGGCACATCACAAATGCTTCACTTTATCTTCTGTTACGATTTTCCCAACCGTAAATGATTCACTTCCAGACAATGCTGTGCTCCACACGCACATTTCCACACGTTCCTCCCTCAGATTAAGACCTATGTTTCACACTAGCAACTTCTCTCAGCCAGGAATTCCTTCCTTACCTACGCTTGTTTGCTTTTTATATCCTTCTTGCTTCGTCCGACATACGTTACTTTGCTTTGGAGGTAGCAGAACTCCTTAAATTCGTCTGATTTTTGGTCAGGAATATTAATTTAAGCTTACCGCTAATCTCATTTTTGCTACTTATACGTCGTGCAGTTCTTCTTCACTTCCGCTGATAAGAGGTTATCCTACGTACCAGGTGACAATTATTGAACTACATGAAAGAAACGTAAATTAGTTACAAACTACGCCTTGCACATATTTTATTCAACATGTAAACGTCACTACAGATATTCGGAGTTAGGTCATGACATTTCGATATGCCTGCTACCATTGACGATGATGTGGCGCAGACGGATAGCGAAATTCTGCATGGCCCGCTGAAGTGTCGGAACATCATTGCTGTCGATGACCTCCTGAATGGCTGTTTAAGCTCAGCATTGGTTTTGGGTTTATTGCTGTACACCTTGAATTTAATATAGCGCCACAAAAAGAAGTCGCTTGTTTTCAGTTCCGGAGAATATGGCGGCCAACCGAGGCCCATTCCAGTGGCCTTTGGGTTCCCCAGAGCAAGAATACGGTCCCCAAAGTGCTCCCCCAGGGCATCACTCTCCTGGTTCGATGGTGTCAAGCTCCGTCTTGCATGAACCACATCTTGTAGAAATCAGGGTCACTTTGGATAATGAGGATGAAATCATCTTCCAAAACCTTCACAGACCGTTCGGTAGTCACCGTGCCATCAAGGAATATCGCACCGATTATTCGGTGACTGGATATCGTACACCACACAGTTACCCGTTGAGGGTGAAGAGCCTTCTCGATTGCGATATGCGGATTCTCAGTCCTCCAAATGCGCCAATTTTGCTTATTGACGAACGCAACCAAATGAAAGGGGGCTTCGTCGCTAAACAAAACCGTACTAATTCCCATCATGCCCCGCAGCCAACCGTGCTGTTTGAACGTCCTAATTAAAACCGTTCAGAAGTTATAACGATTTTGTTTCATATAGTTTAACAATGATTACCCTGTGTACCACAGGGCGAGACTTCCTCACCGCTGTACACACAGCGCACAGATTGCGTGCCGTATTCTGCAGCTCGGTACGCCTCGCGCGCGCTACGCGACTGGTGTCGCCTGCTCGTTGTGAGCGGATCTGGGCCATCAGGGCGACGAGCGGTGCCCACTGTGCAGGGCGCTAAACGCGGCCGTCCGGCTCGGACGGCGTGATTGATGGAGCGGGCACCGGCTGGAGACAACGGCGTGCCTCCCGACAAGCGTCACCGACGCCGAGTCGTCACGCCGAGCTGCTACTGCGCTCGTCTGCACGACGCAGGAAACTTTGAGTGTTCAATACAATACTCGAAGTTTGTGCCCTTTTATTGTAAGAGTGGCAGTCAATCAGGGACGCAAATAACAAAAGTCCATCATTATTACTGTACGATATTAGTTGCTTATTTGCATTCAGTTTTTCAACGCTGAAAGTGTGAAATGTATTTATAGCCGTAAAAGAATAAACAAAAAGTTTGGTAACACATGTCTGTCACAGTTCTTGTAGTTGCAAGTGCGAACTCACATAAACTCCGCAACAGTTACCTGTGTCAGCATCCTGTCTTCACAACATTTAATTCTTCGTTTGTGTGTCCGTACTGTCTGTAGTTGCTTTCAGTTCTTGAGGGTATTTTCGTTCTGCCTTTACAACTACGCGAAAATGCGTACTTTTTCATCAGCAGACGCGTTTTGCTTTATTGAGGTGAAGCATCATCTGTTCCCGTAATTAAACATATTTACAGTTTGATTTGATTTAGATTGAAAAACATTTCTTTAACAGTGCGTGGGTTTTTACTTACGGTGATTTCTGCTTAGTTTCTCACCTACATCAGGAAATGCCGTTTTCTAGCACGTCTTTGGTGTGTTGCTCAATTACACACTGATTCTTGTAGTCTAATTTTTAGTTGCTCTGCAGAACTAGGGATTTCTTACATTTAATACAGCAAACTTTTTCGTACACCACTGTTTACCGTTTATTTTTATACTTGTATGCATGTACAGTGTTTTGTAGTGTTGCCAACATAACATTGCTACTAGTTTGTCTTTGACCTATCCTTTTTTTTTTGTAGTTAACTGTATGTGAGTTATGCTGTTCAGTTACTTTGCTGTGTATTTATATTCTGTGTAAGAGTAACGAAGCAATAGTGATGGCACACATACGTATAGTTAAACATCAAATGACGCTAAACTCGCTAAAGTGACAACACAACTTATCACGGGCAAATTACATAGCCTTTTTTAGTGGAAATATTACTTGAAGGATTAATGCGTGCGATATGAAACACGTAAAGGGCGGTGTGAAGCACCTTACTAGCTCGTATGTAAATAAAACTCTAAGGTTCTTTTTGCATTGCAATTTCATTGAAATTAATACTGCTTTAATGTATTGGGTTCGAGTAGAGAAATACTATTGTGTGGCATATTTATCACTGATTATTTCGGAGTAAGTTAATTTCTGTGAATTTACGTAGCTGAGAAAAAAGATAGCCGTTACGCGCCAACAACAAGAATTTAACGAAAGCTACTATTAATCTTTTCAAATAAATCAAAATGATACTGAAGTTAAAATAATACAATTTAAATGCAAACTTTGTAAGCTATTGCCGCTGCTCTGTGCCGTTTAATATTGGCAATATTCAAATAAGACGCTGCGGCTGTGCAGATGGCAGACTACAATCAATCATAAGCTCCCGCTGTTTTGGGCCTTCTCACATTCTGAAAAAATTAGTTATCAGTCTCCTAACATGTAGGGATGCTAAAGATAAGTAAATAAAGGTTTAAAGAGCAAATAAGTACGTAAATTCAACCAAAATGGAACGCAAGTACACTTACAATGCCTCTCACGTTTATCCTCATCCAAGATCAAGACCAGAGTAAGTAATTACATGAAGTCATACGACTGTTTCACAGTTATTAATATTTTTAACAAACAACAAAGAATAATATACATAATAATCGATATTCTTTTCAAATACAATTACGTTAAATGATAAATGTTTCATCTCTACATTTTTACATACGTCGTTCAGGAATAATAAAAGTCTTAATTCATTGCACGGTTCGTAATTCCACATGAATTAATATTGTCCTCCGCAGGGCAATCAGTTCAACCGACTGAGTATTGCGTAATAACACTGAGCTGTCCAGTCACACAGAGGAGGGCGCTGTTGGACCCATGTGCTCGTCACCTCTCATCCACTTATATCACTTATTACACTACTGGCCATTATAATTGCTACACCAAGAAGACATGCAGATGATAAACGGGTATTCATTGGACAAATATATTATACTAGAACGGATACGTGATTAAATTTTCACCCAATTTGGGTGCATAGATCCTGAGAAATCAGTACCCAGAACAACCACCTCTGCCCGTAATAATGGCCTTGATACTCCTGGGCATTGAGTCAAACAGAGCTTGGATGGCGTGTACAGGTACAGTTGCCCATGCAGCTTCAGCACGATGCCACAGTTCATCAAGAGTAGTGACTGGCGTATTGTGACGAGCCAGTTGCTCGGCCACCATTGACCAGACGTTTTCAGTTGGTGAGAGATCTAGAGAATGTGCTGGCCAGGGCAGCAGTCGAACATTTTCTGTATCCAGAAAGGCCCGTACAGGACCTGCAACATGCGGTCGTGCATTATCCTACTAAAATGTAGGGTTTCGCAGGGATCGAATGAAGGGTAGAGCCACGGGTCGTAACACATCTGAAATGTAACGTCCCCTGTTCAAAGGTGACGGAGACGTGTAACCAATGGCACCCCATACCATCACGCCGGGTGATACGCCAGTATGGTGATGACGAATACACGCTTCCAATGTGCGTTCACCACGATGTCATCAAACACGGATGCGACCTTCATGATGCTGTAAACAGAACCTGGATTCATCTGAAAAATTACGTTTTGCCGTACGTGCACCCAAGTTTGTCGATGAGTACACTATCGCAGGCTCTCCTGTCTGTGATGCAGCGTCAAGGGTAACCGCAGCCATGGTCTCCCAGCTGATAGTCCATGCTGCTGCAAACGTCGTCGAACTGTTCGTGCAGATGGTTGTTGTCTTGTAAACGTCCCCACCTATTAACTCAGGGATCGAGACGTGGCTGCACGATCCGTTACAGCCATGTGGATAAGATGTCTGTCATCTCGACTGCTAGTGATGCGAGGCCGTTAGGATCCAGCACGGCGTTCCGTATTACCCTCCTGAACCCACCGATTCCATATTCTGCTAACAGTCATTGGATCTCGGCAGACGCGAGCAGCAATGTCGCGATACGATGAACCGCAATCGCGATAGTCTACAATCCGTCCTTTATCTAAGTCGGAAAGGTGTTGGTACGCATTTCTCCTCCTTACACGAGGCATCACACCAACGTGTCACCAAGCAACACCGGTCAACTGCTGTTTGTGCATGAGAAATCAGTTGGAAACTTTCCTCATGTCAGCACGGTGTAGGTGTCGTCACCGGCGTCAACCTTGTGTGAATGCTCTGAAAAGCTAATCATTTGCATATCACAGCATCTTCCTCCTGTCGGATAAATTTCGCGTCTGTAGTACGTCATCTTCGTGGTGTAGCAATTTTAATGGCCAGTAGTGTAGCACTGACCTGTCCAGTCACACAGAGGAGGGCGCTGTTGTAACCATGAGCTCGTCACCGCTCTGCCACTTGTATCACTTACTATGTTTTCGGTGTTCTACACGTCCTCTTACCGTGGCTTGTTGCAGACCATTACTTCTGAGAGTTTCAATTTTTACAAACAGCAGCGTATTTTAAGACAGAATAAAGGTTAAAAAGTTCCAGATAATCCTCCCTCGAGATTGAGATGCAAGTCGTAACGCAGCTGAAATTTTCCCGGCAGTGTTTGCAAACCGGCCACAACGGGGCAGAAGGCGGTGGCCGAAGTTATTCAGAAACAATTAGATCCGCGGGTACGGACCGAGTGATACAAGGCGCATATAGCAGTCAAGTGTCGTGCTCGGCTTTACGGGGGACCCTCGACTCGCAGTATTTTCGATAGACAATGGAGGTAGAGGACGCTGCTGCAAGTTCCCACAGTAAGGAGGGGCGTAATTATCTTTTATCATGTAGCACTGCGATTACGTACAGTGGGATGGCTGAAGAGAAACAATGAGGATTGACGCATAGTCTTAGCAGGAATGTACTATGTGTACAAAAGGGGACTATACGAATCCCGTAAACTGTGGACCTGAAAGCTAATAGTGCTCTAACAGGGACATGACCGAAAACAAAATGTTAAGTTCAGTACCTGCAAATGCTAAAAAATAACCTTAGCACCGCTCTCTGTATGCTGCGGCATGCAGCAGAGCTGCTCAGTCGCTAGAGTACAGGTTATTCTCCGTGTTTTGCTGTCGCTGCTATTAGAGATTAAACAGCATATCGTAATGGAATAATTTGGGACCGCTCTATTACACGAGCACATAAAATTCAGCTTAAAATGTTTATAATAAGAAACAAACCCACATTTTCAGATATACTGGACGCTGCACGACACATGTCACTACAGTTTTTTTGGAGGACTTCATTTAGACATTACAAAAACCAAACTGCAAATATTTGTCGAAACGCAAAAAAAGAAGATGCACTTGACGACTCTGAGGAGAGGCGCCCGGTACACAGGATGTGTTTATAACTAACAGCGAAAGTTGACACTGCTGAAATGCACGATAATAGACGTAAAGACGTTGCAGTAAACATGAATCCTTTGCGAGAATGTTGGGTTACAAGCCACAACTGTCTTCGATATCAAATATTGTCGTAGTTTCTCTTCGTACGCCAGCTACTTCTAGACTGGGTCACTGCTTTCACTGATATGACGCTCATTATCTTGGTCGTCAGTCTTTCTTAACATGATGAATAATTTGCTGCTTTTTTCATACATAGAGCGACCCATACTATAACACGGTTTTCTTTTCTTTCTTCTGCTTGTACCGTTTTTCCCGCGGATACGCAATGTTAGTTGAAGGGGTGGCCAGATGTCCTTCCTGCCGCCACCCTGAATTAGTGTACCCCAACTGTCTGCGACTAGTGTAATCCATGGAATAGTGCGAAAGTGTTCAGATATCTGCGAGCCGTGTAACTGAGGCGGGCCTTGGGGATCAGCCCGGTATTCACCTAGGGATGTGTGGAAAACCGCCTAAATACAACATCCAGGCTGGCCGGCACACCGGTCCTCGTCATTAATCCGCCAGGTGGACTCGACGCGGGGCCGGCGCGCCTACCCGAGTGCAGGAAGCAGCGCGTTAGCGCGCTCGGCAAACCTAGCGGGTCCTTACTATCACGCGCTACAGAAAAAAAATTAAAAAAGGAAACTAAGAAGTACCGACAAAAGAACTTGAGTACTCTGGGTTCATAGAAGGTAAATAATATGGGTCACGAACATGCTCGAACTGATTAATACGGCATTGTCCATAAAATGCAAAAGTCTGCGTTCAAAGCGGCATTCAAAGTGTACTTTTGATATGTATAGAAGGGTATGTACGAGCGGAGTTCAATAAGTAGTGCAACAATTTTTTCTCGGCCAAATTTGGTTGCAAAATGCGGAATTTATTGTGGGACATCGTGGATTATTTCTACGGACCCTGGCAGTGAAGAAAAGCACGGTGAGTCGTTTGGCGAGGCTCTGTTTTCGTGGCAATAAGCCCGCACAAAGCCTGCAACCCGGATCTCGCACCTTCCGACTTCCACCTGTTTGGCCCAGTGAAGGGTACACTCTGCGGGAAGCAGTACGCGGATGATGGGGAAGACATCGACCAGTACAGTGGCACCGTGCGGTCACACAGGTGCTCCCAGTAAGGTGGCGTAAGACAGTCGCATGGAACGGAGATAATGTTGAAAAACAGGATTTTGTAACCAAAAGAGTGGGGAGTAATATGGTGTATTGGAATTCTAAATAAAACCAAGCTGCTTTCAGAAAAAAATTGTGTTGCATTATTTATTTAACGCCCCTCGTGGTATAGAAAGTATCGCGGCCCCCATAGGGAAGACATTGGTAGCAGATTTAAAACGCTTGCCAAATTGCCAATATATGGCACGGTGATCCACAGGGTTTTGTTTTGGGCCCTATTTAGGTTTCTGTTATTCATAATCGATCTTCCACAATTATTATCAGACAGTGTATGAATAAAAATCAGTAATGCTATCAGTATTTCTCGGAATGCAGCTAATAAAATATTTAGGAACCCCAACAAATGGTTCAAGGCGTGTGAATTATTAGATTTTGCCAAACTCACCGCTGACTAATCAATACTTCTCAAAGAACTTCCCCCATCAACGGAAACAGTCTACGATAAAATGGAAGATGCAGATAGTGGCAAGTTGTTAGATTAATCTGGAGAACTGAAACGTCTCCATTAAAAGAGACTTTTCCTTGAGCTACATTTGCGCGATTGATTTCTGATAAAGGTGATTTAAAAATTAAGAGACTAGTCTATTCTGAATTTTTCCAATCCATGTTTTTTTAATTGAAAGTGTTAACTTTTGTTATTTTTTATTTTAGAGATTCGACCCACCTTTGTAAAAATTTTACTGACGTAACAAAGTGTTCCGCTTTATGATTTCATTCTTTACTAAGAAGGGTCTCAAATGTCGCAAGGAAAACGAATGACAATTCGAGGAGAGGGAAGTAAGTAAAGTGCCGTGCTTTAAACACCATGAATCCGCCTCAACGCACTGCGATATTTCTTATCGCTGGAAGGCAGTTCCACTCGCTAGTTGTATTTTGCATTGTTCTAGCATTAAGTGCTATCCTTCGAGGCAGCAAAATGCGACTGTAAACACCCGGGACTCAGGCTTCTTACGTCACACATCATGGAGGTGACGGCAGCAGATAACGTCCATGCACTTGCCTTTCCACGTAGTCAATGGTGGCGGTTATTTCAGAGCATCCATTCATGTTGCCAAGGACGAAACGGTTTTCGCTTTCTTCGATGCATTTCTACCCATCTCTTTGCCTGCAGTTTTGTCTCAGCTGCGTAATAGTGCAGTTATTTTTGATCAAAGTGACATAACGATACCTGGTGCCTTTAAACTCATAACTGAACTTTTCTAAACATGTCCTCCTACCCATCACTGTCTTTGCACCCCTCCATGGGGCATGCGCACTTTCCACCGTATGAGCTTCCTCTCACAAGCACACTTCGTGGCAATCGGATTTTAGAAACTTTTTATAACTGTGGTTCATCAAGTTCGAAACTCACAAATCATTCACCAAAAAAATTTGAAGTAACTATCAAAAATTTTCGAGAGAATCGACTTAAAATTTTCCAGGCATCTTTAATTTAGTAATTAACATCAGTTTTGTCAAATGGCCACATGACTCTGTTGTAGTAGGTTCACTGACTACATGACCGGCCTGGGTTCGATACCCGGCCAATCAGAACTGATGATCACCAGGTAGCCGGCGTTAAGGGATTCTGCGACGTAGGCGGCAAAAAATCCATGACGGACGAAGTAAGGACATAAAAAGCAGACTAGCACTGGCAAAAACTCTATTTCTGGCCAAGAGAAGTCTCCTAGTATCAAACACAGGACTTTATTTGATGAAGAAATTTATGCGAGTGTACATATGAAGCACAACACTGAAAAATAGTGAAACAAGGACTGTGGGAAAACCGGAACAGAAGAGAATTGAAGAATTTGGTATGTGATGCTACGGAAGAATGTTGAAAATTAGGTGGACTGATAAGGTAAGGAATGGGGAGGTTCTTCGCAGAATTTGCGAGGAAATAAATACGAGAAAAAACATTGACAAGAGACAGAATGATACGGCATCTGTTAAGACATTCAGGGAGTAAGTTTCATGGTACTACAGTGAGGTGTCAAGGCAGGCAGTTGGTAAGCTCCTATGGGACGAAACTGCTGAGGTCATCGGTCCCTCGGCTTACACACTACTTAATCTAATTTAAATTAACTTACGCTAAGGACAACACACACACCCATGTCCAAGGGAGGACTCGGACCACCGACTGGGGAAGCCGGTTCCAAATTTCTTCATACTGAGTATCCTTCCACCCCTTTCGAATCCTGTATTTATTATTCTATGTATCTTTCTGACTCTTACATGCTGCACTTAGCAGTGACCCTGCAACTGCTACTGAATGGAATAAACTGGTCAATTGTACCATACGTGTTCTGTATTCGTTACGTATGATAATATTTAGATATTTAGTACGTCTTTTATTTACTTGTAATGTAGCATGATTCTCCAGTTGACAATATAGCTAACAGTTGATAAACCTTTTATAATGATTTTTCTTTTTTCGCCGTAATACTTCCTGGTGATTGCTGCAGAAATTTCCTCGTTTCCTTTTGGCGGTAGACTTTCATCACACGCGACTATCCAGAAGAGCATTCCTACGCTCGTCGTTGTTATATTTTACATTTAACATATCGGTGCAGTTCCAGGACACAGTCCTTTTATAATGATTTTTCTTTTTTGGGCGTAATACAGCCTGTTGAGTGCTATAGAAATTTCCTCGTTTTCTTTCTTGGTAAGATTTTCCATCAGACACGATTATCCAGAAGACGCAATCCTATGCTTCGTCGTTGTGACACGTTACATTCGACGTATTGCGTAGTTCCAAGACTCAGCTGCAGCGAGCGTCACAATACCACTGCACTCACATTCAAATATTCCACCCGCCGATCCAAATTCAAACTTCTGCAGCTTCCCTAAACCAGCAAAGGCAGTTGGTGACGTGGTCTCTCCGTAAAGGATACTGTTAATTACATTTGTCTTCCCTTGCCCAAATTGTGGCCTGTCCCCTGTGGTCCTGTCGTATGGGGAACGTTTGCATAAACCACCTTGTTATTGCTTTTTTTTCGCTTTTCGCTTTTCGTGTTCCAAATAAATGCCATCGTACTGACGCCTAATCTCCAACTAGTCACACACGTAAGATACACCCAATAGTGGAAAATGAAGTGCAGCAGAACAATGGCAACAGCGACTGGACAACAGCAATTCCTTAGATCTGCTTAACAACAAATCGACGTTCACTGAAGGCTGTCCTGCATAGCGCTAGACGTCATCATTTTCTTTCCTACTCCTCTCTCAAATGGAGCGAGGAAGAAACAACAGTTGACATGCCTCCGTACAGGCCTTAATTTCTCTTGTCTCACCTTTGCGGTCCTCATGCGAAACGTACGATGGCTTCAGTACAAACGTTCTACAATCACCTGCAAATGCCGGTTGTCTAAACATTCTGAACAGTGTTTCGCGAACAGAACGTCGGCTTCCCTCCAGTCATTCACATTTGAGTTCCCGAAGCATGTCGGTAACACTCGCGTGTTGACTGAACCTACCGGTAACAACCTAGCAGTACGCTTCTGAATTGCTTCGATTTATTTCTTCGATCCGATCTGGTCGGAATCCCAAACATTGCAGCAGTACTCACAAGTGTTCTATACGCAGTCTTCTTTACAGCCGAGCAACGCTTTCTTCAAACTCTCCCAATAAAACGAAGTCGATTATTCACATTCCCTACACTACCATTGCTCGTCGCATTTCATATCACTTTTCACTGTTATGCCCAGATATCCGACAGATGTGACTGTCAACCAGGTCACCACAGTTATAATGCTATAAACATTGCAGAATTGTTTTTTATACTCATTAGTATTAACTTAAACTCTTCTACTTTTAGAGCAAGCTGACACTCATCACACAAAATGCACTGCGCAACAGAATTGAAAGATCACTTTTTCGAAACCCGGTATTCCCACCAATTGCGACGTAAAATTAAGTGTGAAATTTCTCTCGAAAGTACGTACAATTTTCCTCTGTAATGGTACGAAAACATGGCGCCCTGTGACGTCATCCTCAGGCTCGACGAAACTTCAAAGAGCAATGTGTCAACACTTGCCAAAAAATAGACATAGCTCAGAAGTTCATGTGACGAGTAAGGGGGGCTGATGATATATTGGCACATATTTCATCAAAATGCTGCCCAATGGCACCATGGACGCGTTACCCATCGAAAAGTCGTGACACCTCCACCCCCCCCCCCCCCTTTCCCACTTTTCAAGCCCTCTTTTGACGCCTCTGCGATGGCGGTGAAAAACGCGACGCCGAGCGTCGAAATCCAGCGATTTTCTGTTGGAAGTCCTAGGCAAACATTCCAGACATACCGCCGCTCAGAATCGGCACGAAAAAGCCGCTGCGGGTGGTATAAAGAGCGTCAATGAAACCTCCCATTCCCAAGCAATTTCACAATCGAAAACTATTACCTCGAAGAAAACTGTCTATTGACACAGGCAACGTGGGTTTAGCAAATATCGTTCCTGTGAAACACATCTAGCTCTTTATTCACATGAGGTGTTGAGTGCTATTGACAAGGGATTTCAGATCGATTCTGTATTTCTGGGCCGGCCGGAGTGGCCGTGCGGTTCTAGGCGCTCCAGTCTGGAACCGCGAGGCCGTTACGGTCGCAGGTCGAGTCCTGCCTCGGGCATGGATGTGTGTGTTGTCCTTAGGTTAGTTAGGTTTAAGTAGTCCTAAGCTCTAGGGGACTGATGACCTCAGAAGTTGAGTCCCATAGTGCTCAGAGCCATTTGAACCATTTTTGAACCGTATTTCTGGATTTACGGAAGGCTTTGGACAAGTGACTTGTACTGAAATTGCATGCTTATAGAATATCGTCTCAGTTATGTGACTGGATTTGTGATTTCCTGTCAGAGAGGTCACAGTTCGTAGTACCTGACGGAAAGTCATGGAGTAAAACAGAAGTGGTTTCTGGCGTTCCCCAAGGTAGTGTTATAGGCCCTTTGCTTTTCCTTATCTATATAAACAATTTGGGAGACAATCTGAGCAGTCGTCTTAGGTTCTTTGCAGATGACGCGTCGTTTATCGACTAATAAAGCCATCAGAAGATCAAAACAAATTGCAAAACGATTTAGAAAAGATATCTGAATGGTGCGAAAATTGACAGTTGACCATAAATAACGAAAAGTGTGAGGCCATCCATATGAGTGTTAAAAGGAATTCGTTAAACTTGGGTTACACCATAAATCAGTCTATAGTAAAAGCCATAAATTCAACTAAATATCTAGGTATAGACCGCTGCTCGTGGTCTCGCGGTAGCGTTCTCGCTTCCCGAGCACGGGGTCCCGGGTTCGATTCCCGGCGGGGTCAGGGATTTTCCCTGCCTCGAGATGACTGGGTGTTGTTGTGTCGTCTTCATCATCATCATCATTCATCCCCATTACCGTCAGAGGAAGGCAATGGCAAACCACCTCCACTAGGACCTAGCATAGTACGGCGGTGCGGGTCTCCCGCATCGTTCCCCTACGCTCTGTCAAGGAGGATGGGACTTCATCATCATAATCACAATTACGAACAACATAAATTGGAAGGAACACATAGAAAATCTTGTGGGGAAAGCCTAACTAAAGACTGCGTTTATTGGCAGGACACTTAGAAAATGTAACAGATCTACTAAGGAGACTGCCTACACTACGCTTGTCCGTCCTCTTTTAGAATACTGCTGCAGCGTCTGGGATCCTTACCAGACAGGACTGACGGAGTACATCGAAAAAGTTCAAAGGAGGGCAGCACGTTTTGTATTATCGCGAAAAATGGGAGAGAGTGTCACTGACATGATACAGGATTTGGGCTGGGCATCATTAAAAGAAAGGCGTTTTTCGTTGCGACGGAATCTTCTCACGAGATTCCGATCACCAACTTGCTCCTCCGAATGCGAAAATATTTCGTTGACACCGATCTACATAGGGAGAAACGATCCCCACAATAAAATAAGGGAAATCAGAGCTCGTACGGAAAGATATAGGTGCTCGTTCTTTCCGCTCGTTATACGAGGTTGGAATAATAGAGAATTGTGAAGATGGTTCGATGGACCCTCTGCCGGGCACTTAAATGTGATCTGCAGAGTACCCATGTAGATGTAGATAGTTTACTGTGTGTTTAGCAATAGGAAAGCGTTCTTCACAATCTCTGATACTGCTGACACCCTCAGGCGTTTCAACCCTTCTCTGAGTATATCGTGGGCTTCATCCCCATCGTAATCACATGTGTCAGTGTCGCATCCCCCCCGTGATCACACCACACTAGGACGCGAATAGGAGGAACGAAAAAGCATTAGCGCTCTTCGCTGCTTCGGATCGCCTTAGTTGAATGGTGTTGAACAGTTTTTAGTGGTTGCTGTACATGAGAGCAAGAACTGCAGTCGCTCTACGCTCCAAAGGGGGCAGATAACGTTTAATGGGGATGCAGTCCTACATTGTCTTTAGAAAAGGAATGATACGTCCGAGGCTATCATCAGTGTCAAAGGCTGTCAAGAGCGTCTTCCTCTTTTTCATCGCACTGCGAACTATCATTTCTGATCGCTAATATGTGGGAAAGGTGTGGTTTCATTGCCGCCCTTTATGCTACCCCCCTCAGGCCTTTTCGGCCCCATTCTGCCCGGCGGTGATTCTGGAATGTTTTCCTCATTCACTCTTAAGGAGACAGCGCGATTTCAACGCAGTGCGTCTCGGTTTCAAAAGAAGGGGTGAAAGAAATGTGAGTAAGAGGGGATGTGGCGACCTTCCCATCGTGTGACAAGTTCACGGCGGCGTTGGGCAGAATGTTGGTGAGATTTGGCGGCAATGTGATATCATTAACCCACCTCACGCATCACACAAACTTCTGAGCTGTGGTTTTTTTTTTTTTTTTTTTTGCATGTGTCGACACCCAACAGTGAGTTGCAGGGCGCTACGCTTATTCGCCATTGCAGATGCCCAGTTTCAAACTTATGCGTCTCAGTGTGTGGGAATTAGGGGTTTTGATAAAAAAGTAATCGTTTAGTTCTGTTGTGTGGTGTAGAAACCTATCTGAGTCATCCTGTATCCTTCTATACTCACTCAATGACGGTACTTTCCCGTATGTGCAGCGTCCTCAGCAAACAGTCTCGCACTGCTGCTCACCCAGTCCTACAGATCGTTCACCTATGTAGAGAACAAGAGCAATTCTATCACATTTCCTGCGGGCATACCTGACGATAACCTTCGAATCTGATAACCACTCGCTGTCGAGGACAATGTCCTATAGCTTATTTCAGAGCTGTCCTTACTCAATATGTGCCAACACGTTAGATCATACGAAGTTTAGTGGAGAATATCCCATGCTAACTATTTTTTATCATCTGTAAGTGATAAGGTTTGAATGGGTTTCTCCGTTCCACTGTATCAATTTACTACGTTTTGTTACTGTCTCCAGTCCGAAGAACGGACTTATACAGCTCTCCTGGCAGGTATATCAAGAGAAAGCCTCGTCATCTCTGACTAACTACTGCAACGAATGGTTCAAATGGCTTTGAGCACTATGCGACTCAAATTTTGAGGTCATTAGTCGCCTAGAACTTAGAACTAATTAAACCTAACTAACCTAAGGACATCACACACATCCATGCCCGAGGAAGGATTCGAACCTGCGACCGCAGCGGTCACTCGGCTCCGGACAGTAGCGCCCAGAATCGCTCGGCCACTCCGGACGGCTAACTACTGCAACATCTACATCTACATCTACATCTACATGATTACTCTGCAATTCACATTTAAGTGCTTGGCAGAAGGTTCATCGAACCACAATCATACTACTGATTTCTCTTATTTTATTTTGATGATCATTCCTACCTATGTACGTTGGGCTCAAGAAAATATTTTTGCATTCGGAAGAGAAAGTTGCAGACTGAAATTTGGTAAATAGATCTCGCCGCGACGAAAAATGTCTTTGCTTTAATGACTTCCATCCCAACTCGCGTATCATATCTACCACACTCTCTCCCCTATTACGTGATAATACAAAGCGAGTTGCCCTGTTTTGCACCCTTTCGATGTCCTCAGTCAATCCCACCTGGTAAGGATCCCACACCGCGCAGCAACATTCTAACAGAGGACAAACGAGTGTAGTGTAAGCTGCCTCTTTAGTGGACTTGTTGCACCTTCTAAGTGTCCTGCCAATGAAACGCAACCTTTGTCTTGCCTTCCCCACAGTATTACCTATGTGGTCTTTCCAAATGAAGATGTTTCTTAATTTTAACACCCAGGTACTTAGTTGAATTGACAGCCTTGAGAATTGTACTATTTATGGAGTGATGGAATTCCAACGGGTTTCTTTTGGAACTCATGTGGATCACCGCACACTCTTCGTTATTTAGCGTCAAATGTCACCCGCCACACCATACAGCAATCTTTTCTAAATCGCTTTGTAACTGATACTGGTCTTCGGATGATCTTACTAGACGGTAAATTACAGCATCATCTGTGAACAACCTAAGAGAACTGCTCAGATTGTCACCCAGGTAACATTTATATAGATCAGGAACAGCAGAGGTCCCAGGACGCTTCCCTGGGGAACACCTCATATCACTTCAGTTTTACTCGATGATTTGCCGTCTACCTGACAGGAAACCACGAATCCAGTCGCACAACTGAGACGATACCCCAGAGGCTCGCAGCTTGATTAGAAGTCGCTTGTGAGGAACGGTGTCAAAAGCTTTCCGAAAATCTAGAAATACGGAATCAACTTGAATCCGCTGTCGATAGCAGCCGTTACTTCGTGCGAAATAAGAGCTACTAGCTGCGTTGCACAAGAACGATGTTTTCTGAAACCATGCTGATTACGTATCAATAGATCGTTCCCTTTGAGGTGATTCATAATGTTTTAATACAGTATATGCTCCAAAACCCTACTGCAAACCGACTTCAATGATATAGGTCTGTAGTTCGATGAATTACTCCTACTACCCTTCTTAAACAATGGTGCGACCTGCAACCTACCTAGGCTTACTGTTCAAATGGTTCAAATGGCTGTGAGCACTATGGAACTTAACTTCTATGGTTATCAGTTCCCTAGAACTTAGATCTACTTAAACCTAACTAAGCTAAGGACATCACACACATCCATGCCCGAGGCAGGATTCGAACCTGCGACCGTAGCAGTCGCGCGGTTTCGGACTGAGCGCCTAGAACCGCTCGGTCACCACGTCCGGCTAGGCTTACTGTATTCAATCCTAGATCTCTATCTACAGTGTTCACCCCGCCTTGCCATATTTCCATCCAATCTCTTGATGGCTCAGGATATGTCCTATCAAGTGATCCTTCCTTGTAGTCGAGAAGTTGTGCCATAAAGTCCTTTTTATCAAACTTCTATGTAATGTAATTAGACTTAGTGAACCGAATTTGTAGGACTAATTTACCGGCGTTAAGCGCGCATCGCAGTATGACAAGGGTATGCGGATACTGTGCTAAGCACTGCCAACAGCAGTTCGGCACACGCAGCAGTCGGTACCTGACTCGGCAGAAAGGATCTCGCACGGCGGAGGATAACCCGGCGGTCCATTGTTCTGCTTCTGCTGTCGTCCCGACTCTGACAAAGCGAATGTCTGACCCGCGGGCGTCAGCTGCTACCTGCATTATGGGCAAGGTCACAGCGCGTGAACGTCAACCAAGGCCCACTCAATGAAGCCTGTACGTAAAAGGCCACGCTAAAGTTACTCCACATTCAATTACCTCACGTAAGTTACGTTAATTTTTAATTATTTCAACAGGGTCAAGGTTGTAACGGGACACCCTCCTGTAGCATTACTTTTCCTCAACAGTAGTAATCGATACCACTGTTATTATTGAAATTTTGGACAGGTCAGTATCATCTTACCCATTTTTCTGAAAACTTTCATATAATTTTATACACAATATGTTTCATTTCAAGCTAAATTTATGAAAAGAAATTTATTTTCGGTGCTACAATCCAAAAGTACTAGCTCTGAACGTACAGTTAAAATTACTTTTTTTTTAGAAATATTTAAAATAATGAATTATTTGGCACACTTAAAATTTCTATTATTAATTACTCAGTCTAGTACTGTCTGCTATGTTTAGTTCTGGATTTACTTATGAAATAGTAGGTTAGGTTAAGTTTAGTGTTGTTTAACGCCCCGTCGACAACGAGGTCATTAGAGACGGAGCGAAAGCTCGGGTTAGGGAAGGATGGGGAAGGAAATCGGCCGTGCCCTTTCAAAGGAACCATCCCGGCATTTGCCTGAAACGATTTAGGGAAATCACGGAAAACCTAAATCAGGATGGCTGAAGACGGGATTGAATCGACGTCCTTCCGAATGCGAGTCCAGTGTGCTAACCACTGCGCCACCTCGCTCGGTTATGAAATAGTAATCGAAATTAATAGAATTCGTTTGTCAAGAAAAGTTGTATACCCTTCGGAATATGGTTATTACCGCGGAGTGAAGTAGTAGTAAGCCTGGTTCTGATGTGATCGGACGTATTTTTGTATTTTGGGCGAACAATGTAATTTCGACTTTGTTAATATGAATATTCAAGAGGCTGTATGATATAGTGCAATGGGACACAATACATTAACGTAACAGCAAAAATTCTGCAACAACAATTTTCAAATTTATTTAGATCAATTCTACCATGAGTACCTAAAATGTGAGAATTTCAGCTTCAAGAATCAGACCACAGACAAGAAGAACCGGAGCCAACTCTTTACGAAAAGGTAAGGAAACTAAGAAATTTGTTGTAATTTACTCTCCTCTCAAATTTTTCATATAAGACTTTGCTTATTGTGGACAATAAATGGAATTAGGAAGGAAGGGGGAGATTACAAGGCCAACCAACAAAGTGCAGTACACATCATTTCTTTTTACTCTCAAGCCGTCTCCCTTCTTCGTTAATACACCGTTGAAGTCAGTCTGACTAGGACCGTTGATATTTTAAAAATATTTGGAATCCGATATATATACCTATATATATGAAAAGAGAGTGTTGTAGAGGCCATCGATATATCGGCAAGAGTTTCGAAACATCTAACTGTAAATTATCGACATACGGCCCCATAGAAATATCGGCTACGTATTATAAGTATACTGCCGGTTTTAGAATTGTATATTTAAGTACTGATTTATTATTAGATATTCTGTACATCATCAAGTTAGCAGCCTGCCGATACCCGTTAGAGCAAGAATTGAAATAAAAACAATTAATTTGAAAATCTTAAGTTAATAATGGGACTTTGTGCAGATGAAAAGCTTGTATTGAAATACTTTTTTAGTCGATTGTTGTGTTGTTAGTTAACAACTGTGTACGTGGTGCACTGTCATGTAGTATTTCACTCCAGTTAACCTCTCATACCTTATTTACTTAATTTACCACTGGCTGTATGCCGAAATGAAAATTTTTTCACTTGGACGTAGAAAAATTGAGTGGTGAAGCTAAATGTTGCAGTTTCTGTCGGTAGCCCCGAGCGCCGATTACGTCAGCGTATCCCCTCACACGTCTATAACGGCCGACAAGACCAATCTTGGCATTTAGATGTTTGTTCATCATTTTCATCAACTGTTTTTGAAGAACGCCCACGTGTAGAAATAGCTCATTAGTTGCATTACAAATTGTTTTTTAACGCCGCTGGTGTGCTATTTCTTCACTTTGGAAATCTCGTTATTCTGTTAACCCCCCCCCCCCCCCCTCCCTCGCCCAAGTGCAAACTAACTTCTTCTTTTGTGCCACCTATACTTGATTCACACAGTCAAAGAGAAACACTGGATATGATGAGAGCTCAAAAGTATTAAGACTCCTTGAGACAGTAAAAGTAAACTTACGTTCAACAGCAATTTCAAATATTTACCGACAATTGCGAAAAAAATATTACATAAAATAAAAATATCGGCACTAGGTATTGCCATTTTTATGCCGACATATCGACATAAAGCATCGGAAGAAAGCATAGTCGACATGTATTGATATTTTTTGGGGGAAATACCGTTATATCGATATTTTCTCGACAATCCTAACTCTGAGACATACGCACGGGATGACAATTATTGAACTGTATGAAAAGAAAGTAAATTAATTACAAACTAAGGTGTACACACACTTTATTCAACATGGAAACGTCAGTACGGATATTCGATTTTGGTAATGACATGTTCGATGTGCCTACCATCATCGGCGAAGGTGCGGCGCAGACAAAGTTCTGCATGACCCGCTTAAGTGTAGGAACATGGATTCTGTCTATTGCTGAGCTGAAAACAGATGTTCACGAGGTCATAGTTTTGGGGTTATTGGCGTACATCTTGTCTTTAATATAGCTCCACTAAAAGGAGTCGCATGCGTTCAGATCCAGAGAATATGGTAACCAAAATCGATGCCCATGCCAGTGGCCTCTGAGTACCCCAGAACCAGAATGCGGTCCTCAACGTGATCCGCCAGGGCATCAAACACTCTCCTGTTTCGATGGCGTCGAGCCCCGTTTTGCACGAAGCATATCTTCTCGAAATCAGGGTCACTTTGGATACTGCGGATGAAATCATCTTCCAAAACCTTCACGAGCCGTTCAGTAGTCATCGTGCCATCAAGGAATATCGCACCATTATTCGGTGACTGGATACGGTACACCACACAGTCACCCGTTGAGGGTGAAGGCTGATTCCCAGTCTTCCAAATGCGTCAGTTTTGCTTATTGACGAACCCATCCAAAAGAAAGTGGGCTTCGTCGCTACTAATTCCCATAATGGCCCGCGGACAACCGTGCAGTTTGAACGTCCTGACGCAAACCGTACAGAAGTTATGACGATTTTATTGCATGCAATTTAATAATTGCCACTCTGTATACACATCTCAATGATGTTGTGCAGATTGTGAAAAGCGTCTTCATTGTAACGAGGCATCTCTTTCAAGAGCTCGTGGATTCATAAAACGATGACTGACTTTTACTTTAATTACTGTAATTATTATTATCATCATCATCAGAATCCAAAAATATCTTACAAAAATCGCATTCGTCGAACGTTTTGCGACATTAATGTAAATTACTTTCCTGCCATGTCAACAGTCGTTGCTCAGCAACGTTCTGTAGCCGATCGCAACAATGGTCGTGTGGTAATAAAAAAAAAATGGCTAGGTCATCAGTCCCCTAGAACTTAGAACTACTTAAACCTAACTAACCTAAGGACATCACACACATCCACGCCCGAGGCAGGATTCGAACCTGCGACCGTATTGGTCGCGCGGTTCCAGACTGTAGCGCCTAGAACCGCACGGCCACTACGGCCGGCTCGTTGTAGGTAATAGACGACAACTTTCTCGACGAGTGCTCGCTGGCCTGTCTGCGCCATCAGCAATCATCCTTGACACTGCCGTCGCTTAGCAACGTTATGCCACCCAGCCAGCAAATGACGTGGCGTCTGCTGCTGTCAATCAATGCGTTCACTGAATACCTCGCTGACATTTTAAGGGCCTTACACACGCTTTGATATATCGGCCGACCGACCTATCTTGTGAAAATTTATTTATCCTGTCAACACAATGTCACTATGGTTACGATTCATTTGTTAACACTGCGTTTCATTTCCTGTTTCCTATCAAAGATATCAACATACGTACTACCAATCTACATACACAGGGTGTCCCGCGAAGTACGTTCGTTATTCAACGATATGACAGGAATGATCGTTCGAAGCAAAAAAGTTTAATAAACATTGGCTCTAAAATGCATACCTTAAGAGTTATGAACATTTGTACAGTAGAAGGGACGTGTTTCACAGCAGCGAAGAAAAAAGTGCTTATAGCTGGTAAGTCGCACATTTAAAAGCTCATGTTTAATGGATATTTTTGTCTCGTTTTGCTCCATACTGACACATCATAAAATATGTAATAATTTTTACACCATACATATACACGGTGATTTTTCCCACTGTGTACAAACTCTAGGGACTGATCGATGATACGGAACAAAAAGGTCTAATGGACTTAGGTCCGGAAATGCATGATTTCTATGCTAGTGACCATTTATTCAACAACACATTGTTACAGAGACTGTCTAATGGACTTAGGTCCGGAAATGCATGATTTCTATGCTAGTGACCATTTATTCAACCACACATTGATACAGAGACTGCGGTCTAATAAGCACTGTATTATGCAGCTTCAATTACAGTATGTATGGCTTCCTCCTAGACGGTGGTACTGTTCCTCGTACGTCATGCCCTAGTGCCCTCTCCTGCCATAGTAGTTGGTAATGTGTCCGATTCACTTCTCTTGCTGACTCACCTTGTAGTGGCTATGAACCAGCGTTGTACGCAATGGCTCCGTATTCGAATAGAGCTTGCCGACATGGTGTTTATTTACGGAAAGGCAAATGGCAACGGGCGCGGGCAGCAAGGCTGTATCAGGCGACCTATCCCGGCCGACAACAATCACAGTATTCAATGTTTGCAACCGTGTTTCGTCGTTCGTCTGAGGCAGGGTCATTTCAGGAAGCAGGAAATTATGAGGAATGTACGTGAAATGTTCGGACACCAGACCTGGAGGAAAATGTGATTAACAATGTGGAAGGCGACCGCCGTGTCTGTACCACGCAGTTTGCCCGCCAGAGCAGTGTAAGTCAGACGACCGTGTGGAACATTCTCCAGGACAATTGTAGTACCCTTATCATTTACAGTGTGTGCGGGGCTTACTAGCGACAGACTTTCTACATTGGAAGCAGTTATGTCACTGTTTCTTCACCAGGCAACCACGATTCCGGGATTTGCGTCATCCATTCTATTCACAGATGGGGCCACCTTTAAGCAGAGTGGTATCTCCAGCTTCCTTAACAGTCATCTGTGAGATAGTGGGCAGGACCCCCATGGTATGGTGACAGCGAATCGTCACATCGGTGCAGCCGGAAGGGCTGCTAGATAATGGTCTGCCAGCCACCTTCGCTGCTAACGTCCGGACGCATCCCAATCGCGTCTTCTCCGGTCAGTGGATCGGACGAGAGGGTGCAGTTGGATGGCCTGCTCGTTCGTTGGATCTCAAACCGCGCGATTTCTGGTTATGGGGCCATCATATAGTGTATGCAGAGCCCTTACAGATGTGGAGACACAGGAGCAGCGTATTCATGCTGCCTTTTGATACTGCTCGGATGCAGTCTGGCCAATGTGGAAGTGTTAGACGGAAGATGTTACGGCGCGTACACATGAGTAAATCATTTTCAGCACATACTGTAACTGTGGTTTCGTGACACAGCGAGTATTAGACCGCAATCTCTGTAACAGTGTACGGTTGAAAAAATGGTCTCTAACATGGAAACCATGCACGTATCCTCTCCTCGATCAATCTCTAGAGTTTGTACACGGCGGAAAAAAATCACATCGTATACTCCTCTACAATTTTTGTCTTCAAGGTTCCCGACGCCATGGTCCAGGGGTAGTGACTCTTACTAATAATCAAAACGCCCTAAGCCCCAGTGTCGACCGTTCCAGTGTTTAAATTTTTAATAAAGATTATCAGCAATGCCGGCCGAAGATAGGGGCATAAGAAGTCATCCTCCTTCTGGCAATGACCTTATCGAAAAGGGTGGAAGAGCAGACATAGGTTTGGGGCACCCACTTGCCCCAAAAGGGGGAAAAATCAGCAATTATCAACGACATTAGGATGCAGAAGGAAATGGGAACCACTACATTAAAGACACATAATGTGCATCAGTGGGACTTATGGCCTGTAGTTGTAAAAGTATCATACCTCTCCACTGGGAAAAGATTCCAGTTTAATCCGTCATTCGGATCTCTAGAGCAGACTGCCAAGGGCGGTGACCATGAGAAAAAAAAAATGAATAACCAAGAAAAGGGTAACATTCTACGAGTTGTAGTGTGGGACATAAGAAGTCTGAATATGGTAGGGGAGCTAGCTACAATATCAGAAAAGGAAAAATCATAGAATCAGTCTAGTTATAGTAGACATGAGGAGGGAAAGGACAGTAAAGTGAAGGTCAGGTCAGACGAATAGAGAGTAGTAACGACAGCAGCTGTAAATGTTGTAACGTCTGTAGGATTCGTCTAGAGTTGATAGGTGACATATCGATGGGTGTAAGATGTACCCAGAGGATATATATATATATAGATCACAATTCAGTAGCGGACATTAGGTCGAAGTTTAACAGAATCGTCCGGAAGGCATCAGGAAGTTCACAACACGCACTTCAGATGAAGAACAGTGGACATATCTGAAAAAGGCTGTCACAGAATTGGACAGAGAAATTAGCTACAAGGAAGTTATCTGCAAAGAAACCCTAAGCAACAGGAGAAATACTTCAACTGATCAAAGAAACTGGGAAGTACAAAAATGTTCACGAAAGGACAGGAATACAGCAATGTATGTCAATAATAAATGTGAACTGCAGGGTAGCAAAGGCGAAATATCTTCAGTGAAATTAAAAGCAATGGCGTCAACATTAGGAAGCAAGAAAATTCCACTGTTAAATCCACTGGAGAGAGCTGATAAGTGCGAAGAAATCATACAATGAAAGGGAGGAAATGTCTGAGGATGTGATAAAAGAGGAAATGGGAGTCGATATGGAAGACATGAGAGATCGAGTATTAGACTCAGGATTTAACAGAGCTTTGGAAGACATACGACCAAATGACGCTGAATTCATAGATAAACATGGATCCTATGAGTCTACGAGAGCCCGCATCTCGTGGTCGCGCGGTAGCGTTTTCACTTCCCGCGCCCGGGTTCCCGGGTTCGATTCCCGGCGGGGTCAGGGATTTTCTCTGCCTCGTGCTTGCTGGGTATTGTGTGTTGTCCTTGGGTTAGTTAGGTTTAAGTAGTTCTAAGTTATAGGGGAGTGATGACCATAGATGTTAAGTCGCATAGTGCTCAGAGCCTTTTGAACCCTTTTTGAGTCTACGAGAATATCGGAGAAATGTCATCCACAGGATCCTAAAGATAACAAGAGCAGGTAAGTGCGAAAACTGTCGCACAGTCAGCGTAACAGCTCATGCAATCAAGTTGTTAACACGAATAATACACAAAATAGAAAAGGAGATTTTTACTCTGGGATCAGTTTGGCTTTAGGAAATTAAATGATCGTGTGGCATTGATGGTCGGTAGGCCCTACGGGGAAGTGTGGCAGCCGGGTGCAAGTCTTATTTCAGGTGACGCCACAATGGGCGATTTGCGCGTCAGCGATGATGATTACAGCACAACACTCAGTCCAAGAGCGGAGAAAATCTCCAGCCCTGCCGAGCATAAAACCCGGGCCCCGCTGCATGGTAGGCAAACACGTTCCCGCTCAGCTAAGCAGGCGGACTGGCCTTAGGACAGCTCAAGACTCCACAGATAAGTTTCACGCTACGCTCGATCGTGGCAGCAAGACGTAAGAAAAATCAAGGCACATTTTTAAGATTTGTGATCGAGAAAAAGTTGTCGATCATGTAAAATGGTGCTGGATGTTGAAAATTTTCAGGACAATAGCACATGCTATGGATAGAAAATAATGAGGAATCAAAAATTAAATTATCGATATACTTAGCATAGCAATTGGTGATCAAAAGAGTAGCTGAAGCCAAGTAATTCTGCTACTTTGGAAGCAAAATAATTCGAGATAGATGAAGCAATAAGGATATAAAAAAACGTACTAGCACAGCCAAAGAGTGCATTCCTGGCCAAAAGAAGTAGAATGATAAGAAGATTACGAATCCAAAGTGCTGAACATGAGAATATACTGCTGAGGTGCGTTACTCTTGTCGACCTATCTGCATAATGTCCTTCACGGTGCTTCGACGTTAAACCTTTATCTTCTTTCCTTCCTATCTTACATTCAATGTGTATTGTTGACGAACTTATACACATAGTAGTTACGGCAAGTACGTTTCATATTTCACCAAAATCCTGTCGTCCTTGTGTAGGAATCATTATAATGTTTTCAGTTGAACGCGGTGATCTAAATTACAGCTTCTAGCAGCTGACGATGTCGTACGGGTTTTGTCCATGACCCAGATAGAACAGCCGCCATCGAACTGTTAATTTAGTCACGATTGCGTCTGTTCAGATTTACATTCGCTGCGAGGACCTAGTGTTGTTGTTTTTTTGTTCCCAGCTTGTGGGGCAGTAGGTGTCTTGAGGCAGTGGGGAAACATATTCGTCCTTCACCCGTTCAGTGGAAAACACTGAGCTACAGATTGTGAACAAGGAAGAACCTATTCACTGGACTGACGATCGCCGATCTGATAGAAATGTCAGACTGTATTTGATGATTTTGAACTGCGAATTCTTGAGTCGTCTCCTCTCCGCCCCCCCCTTCTCCCTTCTCACCTTCAGTTAGTCATCAAGAACACAATACGCAGACATAAGAAGTATGTGCAATGACGCATAAACAGCATCTGATTGCCTCTCCCAGATTAGATACCGATCCCAGTGCTTTGCCATGCAGTACTATCCAGAGTTATATAGAAGCCTAAACTTCTTCTACATAAGAACTCCAGAAAAAAAGTTAATCACTATGTGAGGACATGACATCAGAGACAAGCGTGCCCCAAGGGAGTGTGATAGGCCTTTCTCATTCTCTATAAACGTAACCGATCTGACGACCTGGGAGAGCAGTAATTTGCAACTATTTGCTGATGATACTGTGGTGCATGGAAAGGTGTCGTTGAGTGACTGTAGGAGAATATAATTTGACTCTAACCGAACTTACACTTCATGTGAAGAGTGATAGCTTGCTATAAATGTAGCAAAATGTAAATTAATGGAGATGAGTTCGAAAAACAATGTTCGAATACAGTATTAGCGGTGTACTGCTTGCTACAGTCACGTCGATTAAATACGAGTATCTCGACGTAACGACACAAAGCGATATGAAATGGAACGAGCATGTGACAATAGTAGTAGGGAAGGCGAATGGTTTACTGCGGTTTATTGGGAGAATTAAGGAAACTGTGATTCATCTGCAACGGATGGCACAGAACAGTAGTGCTATCCGTTCTGGAGATCTGTTCAAGTTTTTGGGATGGCCACCAGGTAGGATTAAAGGAAGAGATCGATACAATTCAGAGGTGGGCTGCTAGATTTGTTACCGAGACGTTCGATCAGCATGCGATTATTAAGCAGATGCTTCGTGAACTAATGTGGAAATCCTTGGAAGGACGACAACGTTCTTTTCGCGGAACACTACTTTCGTCTGGCAATAACTTCTTTTTCTTTGATTGCTCGGTGAGGTGGCACATAGGAAGGGTATTCTCTTGAGTTGTAATGTACAACATTAATTAAAGTAGAGTACGACGTCGTACACAACAGTAAGTAAAGGTGATCTATAGAGTAGTGCAGCAACTGTTGTTGTAGTGTAGCGTCGCAAGTTTTTCCGAGCGAACGTTTGTTTTAGGACAGCTTACTCTATGTAACTTCGGGAGCTGACACCTAGCGGTCTAGCCGGGAGACACACATGCATCTGTCATTGCCTGCCGTGAGAAAGCTATTCAATGTCTCTCACTGAACGCGTACATTCACCACCTATAAGAACCTAAATAAAGGATAGTAGTTTTAGTTTTCGCTTTCAAAATTTGTATACTGCACTTTATTGTTAACAGAAGGGTTTTCTGAAATTCTGAGCTTTCTAGCGGGCATATTTTCGGAGATAGAAAAATTTACTTTAAAGTTAGAAAAACTATACTTACGAAAGGAAATTCACCTGGGAACATTTATGACTTATTTTTGGTTGTCATTTGAAATACACATCTGAAGTATCAGGGTATAGAATTATTTAACTGAAATTTAATTTAAAAATTTCAAATACCTTACAATTTTCGTAGTATGAAATCTAGAATAACTACAGAAAAAACTAATAAAATCAATGTTTATTTTGTTATGTGTTATGTGAGCCTGTGAATAAATGAGAGTGTGTGTGTGGGACATTCGTCAAATTTCAATATTGTATTATATTCCGTCTTAAGTAACGTACAAGAGTTACACAAGCCTGTCGTGGGAAAATGATCCTAGGGGATTTACCCACTTCGCTGATGACGTATGTCTAGGTGTGATTGCTATTGTAACAGAGCAGCCACAAAAGTCAGCTGGAGTAAAATCTGTATCTAAAGAATATTTCCAGAATTATTGTCTTTTCGTTTTCCTTTATTAAACATTACATTAATATTTGCAAGTCAGATTGACGCAAATGCGTCTGAGTATAAGGATTGGTGCAGACCAGTTTTGGTGCGAGTATGATCACGAACGAGTATTCTGATTGGTAGTCAGTATGGTCAGCCAATCAGAATTGAGACGGTTCCCGATCGTTACCAGATAGATATACTGGGAGTGAGGCTGGAAGAAGGGAGTCGCTCGATAGCTTTGAACGCGTTTGGTCATGTTACTAGTGCCAGTAAAAATAATGTGTAAGATGAAGAATTACTTAGTGATGAGTTATTGGTAAGCTAAGTCGATAGCAGTTGTTGTTGAGGACTCCTTGGTGAAATTTCAGAGGTTTTGACTAAATCTGTTGGACAGATATTCGCGTGTGAAATATTGGCCTTGATAGAATCCGCGTGGCATGTTTCAGTATTCAACCACTGAGCATTTTTGGCGATCAGTTTCTTTTTTAGAAATCCACAAGAAGGACCGAATGTAATAACTCATATTAGAGGTGAAATTAATGACTGTGAAAACGTTGTTTAATCTGGGTCGGGTTTGGACAGATTTCTGGCTGCTGTGCATGTGAAATGTGTGTATGAATCGTGAACTGGAAGTAAATAGCCAACAGTTTAAATGTGGACTGAATAGTACCTTTTCTTTGGTTATCAAGGACAAAATAAACATTATTGTGTGGAAATTTCGGACATTATTTTCCAGAAGCGAATCCATTTTCTTACTGCCCGATAAAATTAGACGACAGTATTTCCACGGAACTTTCTTTCATAACTAGAGTTGTGCGGCCTCAGTAATTGTAGATCTTAGGTGGTGTCTTTTTTATTAACTCTGCTTTTACATCATCTTCTAAGTATCTACGTTACCGAGTGAAGGGGCATTGAGCAGACGCCGTTTTGAGGTAGGAGCATTTTAATTTGCAGCCTGCACAGTGACAACGACGAATAGACACGAGAAATTAAACCCCGACCCGCCGCAGTAGGAAGCTTGACAGGAGCAGAAATGGTTAGTGAACAAGTAACATAGCAAACAGAAGATTTACCTAACTTGTATTTCTCCACGTGAACGAAGACTCTTTACAAATAATGCAACAAGAAGTAGGTGCCAGCTCTCAATGTCAACAACGAAAAGTCTCTCTGTACTGAAACACAAACGAGGATGTTGGTACAGCGACAAGGCGGCATTTGCGCAGCCTTTTGTAGCGAAGTGGCTCCATGCGCAAGTGCCGGCCGTCCTATATTGTGGCAGCAGAGGGCGCTCATAAAATAGGGCTGCTGCAGGCGTGGCTCAGCGTGCGCGCACCATTGGATCCTCCAGATCCGGCGCAACTGGTACTGGCTTCAGAAGGAAATCTGCAATTCCGTTACCTACACTGATACGCCGGTCGGGTGGTGCCGATATGTGATACTACAGCAAGTTCTTCAGAAACTTCAACATCTCATTGTCCTACACTACGATGCTGAGTCCTTCAGACGTGGTCATGACCTGGGGTAGAGCTCTTCCTAGCTTGCCTCTATATTGACCTCAGTGTGAGGCACTGCTGTGCTCAGAACGTGGTCTTCTCGAGTGCCTCCCATTGGTTGTTGCGGATTGTAGTGAGTCCTCGCAAATGCCTGTGGTAGTGACTTTGGTGGGCACCCCGATCTCTTGACGATACCACACCATCAATTCTAGCTTTGATAATACGCTCAGTTTGTCGTTTAAGATATTCCAATGATTGGCTTCCGTTGTATAAGGCATACCTGGACACTCATTAATCATTAGATCCCGTCGAACTTCAATTGAAGTTGCCACGCTTTATCTGCTCTTCCAACAGTCCCAGAAATTTTGCTTTCGAATTGAGATCGGGTGATACAGTAGCCCAGGCGAGGTTCGATAGTCTTCTCAGGGTGTTCGCCAAATCGAGAACGTGTGCGCGCAGCCCACTGAACACAGCTGTAGTCAGCTTGGAAGACGGGAGTGTTAGCAGCATACTCGCTGTGAAGGTGCAGAAGAAGGGTCAACACTTAATCACAGAGAAAGTTGAAATAAACGTAGTGGTCCATGTTCACAGTAATATGAATGAGTGGGCCCAACTCATGATACCAAAAACGTTGCCTAAACTTTACAGAACCATTCCGGTCTGGTCTGTACCCTTCGCACACTGCAGGTTAAAGGCCTCATTAGGTCGCAGCTACATTCGACGTCTCGTATCGTTTAAATAGTGGCACAGCCATAACTCATCGGATCGCACTACATAGCTCCAGCCAGCTTCTTCCCAGTTTATGCATTGTTTTTCCCTCACTGAAGTTGTTGAAGCTTTATGTCCGCTATGAGCAATGTTTTCTGTGATGTACCCGACTCCAAATGCCCACTGCATGCAGTTGCGTTCTCAATGTTCGCTCGCCAGCTGGTTAAGATTCCCTCACAGCGGTAGACCTTGACCAGTTTGACACCGAAAGTCATTGCCAGGGTGTGACACTAGCCTCTAATCATATATGGCTCACCGGCCATTTCACCATATTCTTCTTCTGTGCGGATGCACAAACAGTGCCCGAACTCTTACGAGAATCGGCAGTAAAGCCGCGAATAATGAGTATAATGGGCAGGGGTACTATGAATATAGTGTGGGACAATAAGTTGCGAATGTGGGTCTCACGGGAGGCGTGCCAAGACAAGTTCCAGCAGTTGCACTATGTTTCCTCGGTGGCTCAGAGGGATAGACCGTCTGCCATATAAGCAGGATATCCCGGGTTCGAGTCCCGATCGGGGCACGCATTTTCAACTCTCCCTGTTGACTTACGTCAAGGCCTGTATACAGCTAAGGGTATTCATTTCATTGTAATTACATTACCTCATGTCCACCGTTCCGTAGTTGGACAGCTTGAGTTACGCCATCAACACAATGGCGAACACTGCGAGTATTTACTGCCGTAATCACAGTGGACAGTGAGTTTCCTCGAGGCAAAGCATATGCGCTTTGGTCTTGGCTAGCGCAATAAGTGAGTCAGAGATCCCGCGTTTGTATACTTAAAATTACTACCTATATCCAACCTATCATCAACCGAGAATTCTGCACTTATTACTGAAACACCCAGTATAATTTGTTCGGGTATTATGACCTGTATCTCCCACTCAAAAGCCTGCTGACACTGGCGTCAAGGTGGCATATCAAATTTTGTCAGACGATTGAACATTTGGTCGTTGCACCCCAGGACGGAGTTCGCGTGCACAGCGGAAGGTCTATTTTTATACAATGACAAATCTATTAAAACTGCAGAGGTTTGAGAGAAGGTAGTTTGTACATTCTCGGAAGATAAGGTAAGCACTGTGCCAGTTGCGAGTGCGGTGGTGAAAAAACGATAGCTGGCATGTCTCTAGACTCTTCAATTGTACCTTCATGGTCTCTACAAGAGGTATACTTGGAAGAGGCAATGTAGTTAGTCTCTTCTAGAAATATTATAATTTAAGTTGTGCTACCACGGAAGTCCAGTGTGGGCTGTAGCTATCGCATGACAGAGAAACTTGGTAGACATTCTAATGCGTTAATGCCGAATCGATTTACGCTGGAAAAAAGGTAGTTACAATTTTGGCCACTAGGTGTAAATCTGGCGCTGCGAATGCAGCAAATACATATAGACAAGTGGAATCGTGCCCACTCGTCTCCTGTAGGGTGCCTAGGAAGCTGTTTTCTCTTATAACTAGACAACATCAAGCAAATTATATTAATGGAGCTTATTACAGTAACTGAATTGACAATACTTAACTTTAGTGGTCTAAATGATAGGTCACAAGCAATTGGCGACATGCAAATACTTAGTGTCCTTTGCTAGATACAATTTCAATGCACGCTAATCACACTAGTTGATAAGCCACTGCTATCGTTAATACCACTGCGGCTCTACTTTTCGGGTCTACTATTGCGCATCTTTTACTGTCCGGCCGCGGCTAGCCGGCGCGTCGCTTTTATTCTCTTCTTGTAGAGGCCGCCCCTGTCTTGGTGACGTCCTAGTCAGCGTGCTATTGGCTGACGCCGTCTCACAGCCCCCTCTGCTGTATCATTCTTGATCTTCGTGCCGGCGCTTGTCGTTATGTCGGAGCAAGACATGTGTCCACACATAAAGGACTGGGAAACAGCGATGGACAGGAAAGGTCAGAGAAGTGAGAATGGCATAATGCTGATTTTATTGCTAACCACCGCTTACACAGTTTGTTCAATACGCGGACCAGAGACACCGACGATATGCCCACATCTGTAGTAAGACGTGATCAACAGTAGCTCGCAGCAGTTCCGGTGGAATCTGAGCAATGTGATCCTGTACACCGTCTTTCATCACAGGTAGAGACCGAACGTGTCCCTAGCAAACGCGTTATTTTGATATCCCCAGAGCCAAACGCCATCTGGATTCAGATTAGTGACCTTGCAGGCCATACATCTGGAAAACGACTGGATATAACAAGTTTGTGTAAAGTGTCATTAAGCAAATCTGTCACTGGCTGAGCGACATGAAGTGATGCCCCATCTTGCATGAAATCAGTGGTTTCTACAGAGTTGTGCTCTTTCAAAGCAGGATTCACATACTGTACAAGATGGTCTCGATAAGGTGCAGACGTCACGGTACAGGTTACTGTGAATCCGCACATGGCGAGTGCAGTGGCTCCTCGTGCACAACACGCTCTTTAACAGTACCCCCAATTCGGCAGTACTGTGTATTTGCTGTACCCCGTAGTATAAAAATGCTCGGCCATACGTTGTCGACTTCGATTTGCGACGAACACCGAGGAGATGATTCAGTTGCTCCATCGTCTGGATCTTGTATGGGTACCGCTGTAAAGTAGACCGCAAAACTTCCGGTACTGTTGACCATGGGATGGACAATTCTCGTGAGAGTGCACGAGCACTCGCACTATCCGAGACACGTGCTGCTTGGTCAGTTAGAGAGTAACAGAAACCTCGTTAATAACTTCGAGTCTGATAGGACGCCTTCCTCTTCCAGGAGCTACTCGAAGCTCGCCCGCGTTTCATCATCTTATTTAAACCATTGACTGACATCGGACCGCATTTCACTCCTTTCAGTCGGTGATACTCTCTCAATGCATAGCTGTATAATTGCCGGCGTTCACTTAACAGTTTCGTTAATAGCGCACGCCTTCTCTTCTCGATAGCCACACTGTTCACTCACGTTATTTTTGGTCAAATGGCAGCGGGGATGTCATACTGTCATTGAAACAGCATGCAGCGCCAGATGTGCCCCTGGTGGTCAAATTTGGAACTATTTTTTTCCCAGCTTACATCGATTCCGCATTAACGCATTAGCACATCTGCCAAGTTTCGCTGCCAGACGTTAATTACAGCCCAAACTGAACCTCTGCGAGTAGCTGCACTTTAATTATTATCACCCGGAACTCTGCCGGAATTTTAGCAGTAAAGCACACCGTAATGCATAATGTTTCTGTACAGTGTCTGTCAATGGAGTTGGATGACGCTCTCTCTATTAGTAAAGGAACCTGTGACGAAACGTGCTACTATTGTATGGATTTTCTTTATTGCCTCTATCGATACTAAGTGGTATACGTCCCAAAATACCGATCAATAATCCATATCTCGGTCGAACCAGCGTTTGGTCAGCGACCTCCTTCGTGCTTGGAGTACACTTCCTGAAGAGTCTTTCAGTGAGGCATTTGCCTTTTCTGCGATTAGTTTTACGTGGTATATGCTGCGAAGCGATGTAAACTGGCTCAAACCGTTAAGTCAGCGATAGGGGAAACAAATGGAAGACTTGGATTTGTTGGAAGTGTTCTGCGTAAATGTGCGCAATTGTAAAGAAACCCAAATGCGAGACACTAGTGCAACCAATTCTAGTAATGTTACACCGTACGAAGTTTTCATCAGGTAGGCATGTCAGAGTACACGAATTCAGAGACCAGTTGCTAGGTTCTAAACATGTGAACAGTACGAAAGTGTCATATAGTTGCTCGGAGAATATAAATGGGTATCTTTACAAGAAAGGTGAAATTTTTCTGTGGAACCATGATCACCAAATTTAGGGAAACTGTATTCAAGGAAGATTGTGCAACTATTCTTCGTCGTCCATTGTACTTCTCGCTTAGGGGTTATGAGAGTAATATAAGAGAGGTTAGTGTGTGTATGACGATGCATAGAGACAATCATGACCCTCTAGGTCCATACGTGAGTGGAAAACGGCAGAAATATTGGGACAAAGTGCGTTCCAGTGTTCACTGTATCCTGGTTTGCGTAATGAACATGGGGATGTACGTACATAACGTAATCGCAAATTACGTATCTATCTTTTGGAGGGAACTACATAGATAACGACATATGAACAATGGGTAAGCGTGGGAAGATGTCGAAGGAGAATGTGAATTATATTCGCCCATGAAATGGGAAATAAGGAAATGCTTAGCGTTGTAGATGGGTCCTGGTTTCGTGTTATAAAGGAAAGAGATTGTGATCTGTCAGGTACTACAAAGAAGAATGGAATGACATACTTTTCTACCGTAGATATACTAAGATCAAGATATTTGTACAGAATTAGAAGAAATGAACGACAGCCTAACGACGATGTTAGAGGCCGAGCAATTTATCTGTACAAAATAAGCGATATATTCACATTGGAAAGGCAGCGGGAGGAGCAAGGTACAAACTGTTTATGCCATTCTGTGTGTTTTACAGAACCGAATATGTGATCTTTTCCGAAAGTAAGGGAGGGTCCATTGGCAGAGAATCACAAATCATTTAAAAAATTTCTTGTGTTGTTGTCCTTTTAAAGGGATCAACTGTAGCATTTATTTCATTCGTTAAAAGAGCCGACTCTGCTTGACGTACTATAAGTAGGTCATTCACATCCTCAAGCGCTTAGTAGTATCCATGCCTTGTAGGCAGTAGAAACTGAAGTTGTGAGAGGTATTTTTATATTAGCGTTTTGGTTCAAACGGCTCTTAGCACTATGGGACTTAACATCTGTGGTCATCAGTCCCCTAGAACTTAGAACTACTTAAACCTAACTAACCTAAGGACATCACACACATCCATACCCGAGGCAGGACTCGAACCTGCGACCGTAGCAGTTGCGCTGTTCCGGACTGAGCGCCTAGAACCGCGAGACCACCGTGACCGGCTAGTGTTTTGTCTCAGTAATACCTTGTTTGCTGCCCCTTTTTACACAGGTATATTACATCGACAAACATAGGGCCTCTCTTTACTGTGAAACTTAAATGCAAGACAACGAGGTAATGCAGGTTCTCACACCTTTACTTTTTGTATCTTGAGGACTGCTGAAAATGGAATTCGGTACGATAAATACCCAGTACTAAAATAATGTCCGCTGACGATACTAGTGGCAATAGCGTCATTGGCTGATCGTAAGAAAAAGAAGGAAGATTTGGACAAACTTTGCGCTTCGCGTAACGAATGACAGCTCTAACGCTGATAACTGCAAGATAATACTTGTGACGATGAACCTGATAGTATATGATTCCAAGATTAGCGATGAACTTCTTGAGCATCTTGCATTGTTCATGGCGTGCTGAGAAGCGATATGAAATAGGCCGATCACGTAGGGTCTATATATCGGTAGAAGGGAACGTGACTGGATCGCTTTGATTTGCTGAAAGGGTTTTGCGGAAGTACCGAGCATCTGTAAACGAAGATTCGAACAAGAGAGCAGTGCGACGAAATCTGGTAGAATGTCCAACGAAGGAATTCAAGGTGTGTAGCTAGGATTGTAAGAGGACAAGATACAGCGGTGGGAAGAAAATATGAAAATCATAAATACAGATGCAAGCCAAGGCCGTAGGCTGCGCTGTTGTATTTGGCTACTAACGGCACCTGTGCAATGTCCTCAATAAGCTATAGGCGTCTGTCGTATTTAGAACATTGTTCTGTGTAGTCGCGAGTGCGTTAAGTAGTGAATTCCAGTAGAGGGCAGATTGTTGGCGCTTGCAGGACGGGTGCTTCCGTTAGCAAGTTAGCCAAAGTGTTCGGTGTTTCAAGAGGCAGCGATCGAAGAGTTATACCGTACACACAAAAGCGGAAAGAAGTCTTCCGCTGAGTCACAACACGGAGTGAGTATGTTGAGTAAACGTGACGGACGTTCCTTGGAGAATACTGTAACGAAAAATATGAAGACGACAGCTGCAAAAACACTGCAGAACTGAACGTCGCTCTTGAGAACCCTGAAAGCACAAAAAAATAAAGAAATAAACAACATGGAGGGAGTTCTGTAAGCAGGGCGAGCTGAAATTCCAAAACCACTTAACAGTGATGCAAACACCCCTAACAGGAAAACGTGGTGCCAAAAGCATAAAACCTGGACATAGAGCAATGGAAGAGAGTCATTTGGTCGGATGCGACTTGTTTCACACAGTTTTCAACATCTGGGCGAGTGTACGTCCTAAGAGTCAAACATTGCAGGGGTTTGGGTGACGATTTTGGCTACATTGCCACCGTGCGAAGTTGTATTACCGCCAAGGAGTGTGTGACTATTTTGATTGATCGCGTCCAATGGTGATTCTGTATTCCAAGACGTCAGGCCCCCTGTTCACCCAGGTTTCATCCTCCAGGACTGGTTTTGTGAGCAACAGGATGAAATGTCTCATCTTCCCCGCCCACCTCAGTCATCAGATCTCAATATTAATGAGCTTTTGTGGTCTACATCTACGTAGATGCACCGCAATCCACCACACAGTGCGTGGCGGGCGGTACCCCGTACCACTACTACTCATTTCCTTTTCTGTTCCACTCGCAAATAGAGTGGGGGAATAACGAATGTCTATATCCCTCCATATGAGCCCTAATTTCTCGTAGGCATTACGCTAAATGTGTGTCGGCAGCAGTAGAATATTTATTTTCGGTCATAATGGCTACGTTTGTGAACCGTGACTGTGTGGCACAATTATTAATTTCTAATTTCTGCTACCAGTCACTTTTATTTGTTTTTTGTTTAATCTAACATAATACAACGCGTTTCGAACGTCTTCTGTTCATCGTCAGGCGTTTATACACACATACATACAGAGAAATGTTGCTTAAAAATAAATTGTCTTAAACTAAATGAACCTAGAAAATTTTGTTCCAGGTTAATTTAGTTTAAGACAAATGATTTTTAAGCAACATTTCTCTTTATGTATAAACGCCTGATGATGAACAGAACATGTTCGAAACGCGTTGTATTATAATAGATTAAACATAAAACAAATAAAAGTGACTGATAGCAGAAATTACAAATAAATAATTAGGCAGTAGAATAGTTCTGCAGTCAGCTTCAGATGCCGATTCTCTAAATTTTCTCGGTAGTGTTCCGCGAAAAGAACTTCTCCTTCCCTCTAGGGATTCCCGTCTGCGTTCCCAAAGCATGTCCGTAACACTTATGTGTTGTTCGAACCTATCAGTAACAAATCGGGCAGCCCGACTCTCAATTGCTTCGATGTCTACTTTGGAGAGAACGGCGCGTGATCATTAATCCACCTCCATCATCGTCACGTGAACTTGCCACTATTTTGCAGGATGAATGGTTTAAGATTTCCTCTAAACCCCAACAGGGCTTGTATTTATCCATTCTGAGACAACTAGAAGTTGTTTTGAATTCCAGCCGTTTTCATACACTGTATTAGACACGGTAAGGTGTGTCGCCTTTGGTGTTTGCATATTTATGTCCCTCCCCTGCAGCCCTTATAATGGTGTAACAGACATGCTTGGGAAACATAAATGGGAATCCTTGAAAGAATGACGACGTAGTTCTCGTGAAAATATGTTGGGTCAGTTTAGAAGGGCTGTATTCGAAGACGTCTGTGTGGCTATCGTGGTCCCACTATCGCACATCGGGCCTGGGGTTCAGGAGAGGGAAGTGATGAGTGCTGTTGTCAGGAGATCTCAAATCGAATCTATGTTTCTCATTTTCCTCTAGTCAAATTCCGTGCCTAAGGAGCATCGTTTCACCTGTGCGACTGGATTCGCGGTATCCTGTCACAGTTCATAGTAATTGATGGGGCGTCATGGAGAGGAACAGAAGTGATATGTGGTGTTTCCCACGGAAGAGTTATAAGCCCTCTTTTCTTAATCAAGATTGGTCAAAGAAAACCACCGTAACGACCGGGAGAGCTGTTGCTGACCCCAAGCATTCTCAGCTGAGGATGACTCGGCGGTCGGATGGTCCCGCTGGGCCACTTGTGGCCTGAAGACGGAGTGCTTTTTATTAATCAAGACAAACGACTCAGGAGACAATCTGAACAGCCCTCTTAGATTGTTTGCCGGTGATGCTGACAGTTACCGTACAGTCAAATCATTATAAGATCGATAGGAATTAGAAAATGATTTAGAGAATACATCTGTATGGTGCTCAAGTGGCATTTGATCCTGAGCAATAAAAAGTGTAAGGTCTTACACATGAATACTAAAAGGAATTTGTTAAATTTCGGTCATATCATAAATTTAATACCTAGGGATTACAATTACGAACAACTTAAATTGAATCGATCACATAGACAGCTTTATGAGTAAGGTGAACCAAAGACTGCATTTTATTGGCAGGACAGAAGATGCCACAAATGCACTAGAGGGACTGCCTTCAAAACACTTGTCCGTGCTCTACGAGAGCAATTCTGTAGGGTGAGAGATTCTTAGCAGATAGGACTGACGGGGGCCATCGAAAATATTGTATTTTTACGGTTCCGAACCTCAGTCGGTAAAAACGAAACAATTACAGAGTCACTTTGTCTGATTGTTAACACCCCTATTTCTCAGGAACAAGAAGAGGTATCAAGCTGAAATTTATGCCACATACTAAGGTGTACGTTCCCTTGGCGGTGTGAAAAATTTAAGCCTCTAAGTTATGCACTCGAATGATATGGCCATATATGTCACATATTTTGACACTCGCAAACTCACTCAAATGTTCAAATGTGTGTGAATTCCTAAGGAACCAAAATGCGGAGGTCATCGGTCCCTAGACTTACACACTACTTAGACTAACTTATGCTAAGAACAACATACACGCCGATGCCCGAGAGAGGACTCGACCCTCTGGCGGGAGGGGCCGCGCAAACCATGACTTGGCGCTTTAAACCGAACGGCCACTCAGCGCGGCGCTAACTCACTCAGCAGTACCTGTAGATGAGATATCTGTAGATATGCCGGGCCTGGTAGTCTAGCGGTAAAGCGCGTGCCTAGAAACAGAGAGGTCGCGGGATAGAGTTTTGGTCACATCACCTACTAGTCTTCGTTTTAATTTGGTCTTCACCTCTTATCCATGTGCGAAGTCGCTAGAACCAACGCGTGGTTCGGATTCCACATTAAGCTGTAGATAGCCTTGGATAATTGAGGTATGTTACGGGCACGCAAGTCCTGAACTAGAGTCCAAAAGAAAGACTTGAACCAGACCATTGATCCACACAAATTTATTATTACTATAACCTACACAAATAATTAAATTTTTACCGAATGCTCAGAGCGCGAGTAATACTCGAACATGTCCGGATTCTACTATAGAGAAACAGAAACGGATATGATATGGGAATTGGGGTATCAATCATTAAGAGAACGGCGTTTTTCGTTGTGGCGAGATCTTTTCACAAAATTTCAGAGACCATCTTTTTTTCTTCACATGCGGATATATTTAGTAAACTCCCATCTACATAGGCAGAACAGACCATCATAATAAAATAAGAGGAATTAGAACTCGCACGGAAAGATTTAGGTATTCATGTGTTAAAAGTGCTTTTCGAGAGCGGATCTGTCGAGGTATAGTCTGAAAGTAGTTCTGCGAACCCCTTGCGAACTGCTTTGGATGTGAATTGAAGAGCAGTGATGCACACCTAGACAGATCTTTCTTCCTCGTAAGTAAGCGCATGGAACAGGACAGGGAATCGCTAATATTGGTACGAATTACCCTCCGCCACGCACAGTAAAGTGGCTGGCGGATATACAGGGTGCTCGGAAATTCCCATTACAAACTTCTAGGGCTTGTAGAGAAGAGTGAGTACATAATATTTTGAATAGGAACACTTGTCCGCAAACGTCATCCAAGGACGCCACATAGGCGCCGGCGCCTTTAAATCTATGTACATACCGGCTGATTTCGTGATGGTGTTAGAAACTTTCAAGAATGATGGAGAAGGACAATGTATCAACCGTTCTGATATCTCTGACGGTGGAATACATGTACTGGTACTGCTATTGGTAAGATCGTAGAGTAGGAAAACAATAAAAAAAGTCTAGCAAACACGGGTTCTAAAATGCAATGCCTTAAGAGCTATGACCACTTGTTCTTTGCTGGTGTCAGACGCATCTCCACTAGTGAACAAGTACTCAAATTTCTTAAGGTATGCAGTTTGAAACCTATGTTCACTAGACATTTTTTCTCTTTAAGTTCCATACCCTACGATCTTAGCAACAACAGTACTGGTACATGTATTCCACTGTCAGAGGTACCAGAGCAGCTCTAGATTACAACTTTCGAGTCGTTAGTTTTCGGTAAAGGGACTCTTACTTCAAATTGACACATTTAATCTTCTCCATCATCACGAAAAAGCCCTGTATATATACACATTTACAGGCGCCATCACCTATAGTTTTGGCTCTCGGTTGTGTCGTTGGGTGGCGTTCCTGGATATATTTTTGTTTATTTATTTATGCATTTATTTTACCGGGCAAGATTAGGGCCTTCAGGCCCTCTCTTACACCTAGCCAGGCATACTCAGATTGAACGAATTTCGGTTTGTACAGAACATTATTGACATACCAGGTTATAAAGTATTAATGTTAAAGAAAAAATAGAGATTATAACAGTTATACAAGGATAATTAAGACAATCAAAAAATAATTAGAACAATCAAGGATAATAATAATGATAGTAATGACTATACATATGAAAGTAAACATATTTTTCTTTTATGAATGTCAGTCCTATTGTTAGTTGGAAATTTTCTCATTATGTTCTTGCAGTTTGTGAGTTATTCACATCGAGCAGAGACATAAGACAATAGAATGGTGTGAAAGAGATATAGAAGAGGTAGCTAGGTTAGAGGAAGAGAAATAGAATGATAAAATTTGAAGGTATGATGGAGAGGAGAAAGAAAGAGATGAGAGGAGCACAACAATGGTGGCTATTCCGTCCCTAATATGTAAGTTTTGAGTTCGTTCATGAATGTTGAGTGGTTCTGGATAAGACGCAGATCACAGGGGAGAGCGTTCCATAGTCGTGTGGCTGAGATGGAAAATGACACGCAGAAAGATTTTGCGTTATGTAAAGCTACAGTCAAGATGCTAGACGTATCCGACCTGGTACTGCGGTTGTGGAATGATGATAGGTGTTCAGTGTGAGAAGATAAGTATTGGGGGCACCCGTGACTAAGAAATCGATGAACTAGGCACATCGTGTGGAGATCGCGTACCTTATGTGGGCGTATCAAACCTATCTGGGAGTGTGAAGGACTGATTGATCATACAACCGTATATTGCACACGTATCTAACGCAAGCATTCATCACTATTCAAAGCGTTATGGAGTCACACCCCTCCACAAGTCGTAGAAGTTTGTAATGGGAATGGCTAAATGGTTCAAATGGCTCTGAGCACTATGGGACTTAACATCGATGGTCATCAGTCCCCTAGAACTTAGAACTACTTAAACCTAACTAACCTAAGGACATCACACAACACCCAGCCATTGTAACGGGAATACCCGAAAACCCTGTATACAGGGTGTTATAAAAAGGTACGGCCAAACTTTCAGCAAACATTCCTCACACACAAAGAAAGAAAATATGTTATGTAGACATGTGTCCGGAAACGCTTACTTTCCATGTTAGAGTTCATTTTATTACTTCTCTTCAAATCACATAATCATGGAATGGAAACACACAGCAACAGAACGTACCAGCGTGACTTCAAACACGTTGTTACAGGAAATGTCCAAAATATCCTCCGTTAGCGAGGATACATGCATCCACCCTCCGTCTCATGGAACTCCTGATGCACTGATGCAGCCCTGGAGAATGGCGTATTGTATCCCAGCCGTCCACAATACGAGCACGAAGAGTCTCTACATTTGGTACCGGGGTTGGGTAGACAAGAGCTTTCAAAGAGAGTTGAGGTCAGGAGAGCGTGGAGGCCATGGAACTGGTCCGCCTCTACCAATCCATCGGTCACCGAATCTGTTGTTGAGAAGCGTACGAACACTTCGACTGAAATGTGCAGAAGCTCCATAGTGCATGAACCACATGTTGTGTCGTACTTGTAAAGGCACATGTTCTAGCAGCACAGTAGAGTATCCCGTATGAAATCATGATAACGTGCTCCATTGAGAGTAGGTGGAAGAACATGGGACCCAATCGAGACATCACCAACAACGCCTGCCCAAACGTTCACAGAAAATCTGTGTTGATGACGTGATTGCACAATTCCGTGCGGATTCTCGTCAGCCCACACATGTTGATTGTGAAAATTTACAATTTGATCACGTTGGAATGAAGCCTCATGCTTAAAGAGAACATTTGCACTGAAATGAGGATTGACACATTGTTGGATGAGCCATTCGCAGAAGTGTACCCGTAGAGGCCAATCAGCTGCTGATAGTGCCTGCACACGCTGTACATGGTACGGAAACAACTGGTTCTCCCGTAGCACTCTCCATACAGTGACGTGGTCAACGTTACGTTGTACAGCAGCAACTTCTCTGACGCTGACATTAGGGTTATCGTCAACTGCACGAAGAATTGCCTCGTCCATTGCAGGTGTCTTCGTCGTTCTAGGTCTTCCCCAGTCGCGAGTCATAGGCTGGAATGTTCCATGCTCCCTAAGACGCCGATCAATTGCTTCGAACGTCTTCCTGTCGGGACACCTTCGTTCTGGAAATCTGTCTCGATACAAACGTACCGCGCCACGGCTATTGCCCCGTGCTAATCCATACATCAAATGGGCATCTGCCAACTCCGCATTTGTAAACATTGCACTGACTGCAAAACCACGTTTGTGATGAACACTAACCTGTTTATGCTACGTACTGATGTGCTTGATGATAGAACTGTAGAGCAATGAGTCGCATGTCAACACAAGCACCGAACTCAACATTACCTTCCTTGAATTGGGCCAACTGGCGGTGAATCGAGGAAACTAAAATGAGCTCTAACATGGAAATTAAGCGTTTCCGGACACATGTCCACATAATACTTTTCTTTATTTGTGTGTGAGGAATGTTTCCTGAAAGTTTGGCGGTACCTTTTTGAAACACCCTGTATGTAGACGGAGGTATAACTGTCTGTTTACAGCGGAGTGACAGGTGTCCATTTAAATCATTAGAAGTGGAACGAAAATTGAACCCTGTGGGACTCCACTCTTAATTTCTGCCTGGCCACGACGGTTTTCCGCCTTCTAGCATCGTTTGCAATATTTGGCATAACTTTTTTTTTTAGGTGTGAGAGGTGGCGGTGTAGCGTTTACTCACGGAGGCGTTGGGCTGCAGCAGGTTGAGCATGGCGGCGACGATGCGCCACTTGTGCACGGTGAACCAGACGGTGCCCTGGTAGGTGTCGCCGGCGACGAGGAAGAGCACGTGCGGCGCGGTCGGGTCCTCGGCGGCGCGCCGACGCGCCCCGCGCACCACGTGGGCGACGCGCGCGAACCCACCGTAGCAGTGGCGCTCGCTGCCGGGTCGGCACTTGCCGTTCGACCGGCTCGTCTGCTCGAAGCGCGCGTGCATGTCGTTGGTGTGCAGCAGCGTCAGCGACACGTCGCCCCCGCCGCCGGCCGGGGCGGCGGCGGCAGCCGCCAGACACAGCCACAGAGCGACGGCGGCCACGGCGGCTGTCGGCGAACGCATGGCTCCTGGTACTGGCGGCTGGCTGACCCGCCGGCGCGGAGGCCCGTTCCGCAAGGCCGCCCGTAAGGCAACTCGCGGCCGCCACTGCGCATGCGCGATTTCTGCCCCCACCGCTGCTCTGACCTACCGCACTGGCTGAGCGCGAGCGCCCGGCTGCAGACGTGGGTGCACCGGTCACAAGTCGTGGCCTAACCTTCCGTATTTTACCGCTAGGTTTACGCCGAGGCCGTGCACAATCGACAGGTGTCATTTCGGTGTTTCTCTTATGTTTTCAGTACAATGAATTATGTAGGTAGCGATGTGAGGCCATCCTTGACGGACACGGCTGTCTGCAGGAACAGTGAAACACCTGTCTACATCTTCATCTACATTTATACTCCGCAACCCACCCAACGGTGGGTGCCGGAGGGCGCTTTACGTGCAACTGTCATTACCTCCCTTTTCTGTTCCAGTCTCGTATGGTTCGCGGGAAGAACGACTGCCTGAAAGCCTCCGTGCGCGCTCGAATCTCTCTAATTTTACATTCGTGGTCTCCTCGGGAGGTATAAGTAGGAGGAAGCAATATATTCGATACCTCATCCAGAAAGGCACACTCTCGAAACCTGGCGAGCAAGCTACACCGCTGTGCAGAGCGCCTCTCTTGCAGAGTGTGCCACTTGAGCTTGCTAAACATCTCCGTAACGCTATCACATTTACCAAATAACCCTGTGACGAAACGCGCCGCTCTTCTTTGGATCCTCTCTATCTCCTCCGTCAACCCGATCTGGTACGGATCCGACACTGATGAGCAATACTCAAGTCGAACGAGTGTTCTGTAAGCCACCTCCTTTGTTGATGGACTACTTTTTCTAAGGACTCTCCCAATGAATCTCAACATGGTACCCGCCTTACCATCAATTAATTTTATATGATCATTCCACTTCGAATCGTTCCGCGCGCATACTCACAGATATTTTACAGAAGTAACTGCTAACAGTGTTTGTTCCGCTATCATATAATCATACAATAAAGGATCCTTCTTTCTAGGTATTCGCAATACATTACATTTGTCTATGTTAAGGGTCAGTTGCCACTCCCTGCACCAAGTGCCTATCCGCTACAGATCTTCCTGCAGTTCGTTACAATTTTCTAATGCTCCAACTTCTCTGTATACTACAGCATCATCCGCGAAAAGCCGCATGGAACTTCCGACACTATCTACTAGGTCATTTGTATATATTGTGAAAAGCAAGGGTCCCATAACATTCCCCTATGGCACGCCAGAGGTTACTTTAGAGTCAGTAGATAACAACATGCTGTGTTATGTTTGCTAAAAACTCTTCAATCCAGCCACACAGCTGGTCTGATATTCCGTAGGCTCTTACTTTGTTTATCAGGCGACAGTGCGGAACTGTATCGAACGCCTTCCGGAAGTCAAGGAAAATAGCTTCTACCTGGGAGCCTGTATCTAATATTTTCTGGGTCTCATGAACAAATAAAGCGAGTTGGGGCTCTCACGATCGCTGTTTCCAGAATCCATGTTGATTCCTACAGAGTAGATTCTGGGTTTCCAAAAACGACATGATACACGAGCAAAAAACATGTTCTAAAATTCTACGACAGATCGACGTCAGAGATATAGGTCTATAGTTTTGTAGCAAAACGCAAAGAATGCCGGACATTTGCCACGCCGGACATTTGCCACACTTGCCCCTTCGCCAGGTAGCTTGAGTAGCGATCCCTCAGGTAAGGGACGCCCTTCCCCGCACTACCTCTGTCCGCTTTCAAACCGCCCTCTCCACATCTTACTCGATACAACCAATACCTAAGGGACCTTCTTCTTCGACATCTTGGCCAAATACAGAGCTTCTTTTCCGAAATAGAAATATTTATAACTTTTGGGAAACGAAAGCAATACCGACGATTATGTCAGTATATAATTAGTTCTCCCAAGTATAAATATAGATCCCTCTGTCTCTACGGTAGCTTCCTTTCACGCTTACTGATTGCGATAGAAACAGTCCATCGCCATGGGAGCAACAATAAAGGAACGATGTGAATCATTTCTTTTTGATCACTGCATTTGTGCCTACTTTAATTACTACAACTGCATGCCCAAAAGACAACAAGGAAAGAAGAAATGGGTATGTGAATGTTTGGAAAGAAGAACGACATCCTAGATATTAATTTACTCTCTAAAATGCGATATCCCTTGCGGCGGAACTAATAACATTAGTTAATAAAGTGTAGCGGGACAATGTTCAAAACATGACTGAAAATACGTTCACTAAATAGAGATAAGATCATCTACGATTGACAAGTCATCTAAATTTGACATACAAGTTTAAAATGTTAGAAATAAGGAAATGAAATAATACAGAATGCTATGCATGTAACGTAGGTGCTGCAGGAGCACCTAAAAAGGCAAGTATAATTTAGACGAACGCAAAATCTCCATGATCGGCGAAATTTTACTGAGGCTCGAAATTTGGTGCGGATTTCAATGCAAGATGCACTTAATAGTTTCCACAACGAAACTCTTTCTAGAAATGTGGCGAAAATCCAAAGAGATACTCCTCCCATGTTAAGTAAACCAGGGGAAAGGCTCAGTAAGCGATGAGGAGGGGGAGACAAGGGACCCAACCCTTCGGAGCAGGTAAAATCGTACAAATGTCCGGCGTGGTAAATGTCCGCACACCAAACGCAAGAAGATCTGCAGAGGATCACTATTGATTCAATGATTAGCAGTTGACCTTGAAAGTAAATACACTGACGTTACAAAAGTCATGGGAGGGCAATATGCACATATTCATTTAATAAATAGAGTTAGAGAAACTACAGTGGTCGGCCGCTGCAGCCGAGCGGTCCTAGGTGCTTCAGTCTGGCACCGCGCGACCGCTACGGTCGTAGGTTCGAATCCTGCCTCGGGCATGGATGTGTGTGATGTCCTAGGTTGGTTACGTTTAAGTAGTTCTAAGTTCTAGGGGACTGATGACCTCAGATGTTAAGTCTCATAGTGCTCAGAGCCGAACTACAGCTTTTGATATTTGTTACACTCAACACTTGCCACACCATGTAGTCTTTAATTCTGTGTCTCACATTAGCATGCATATTGTGGTTCCTACCCAATGTATTGATTGCGTTTGTACGGATGTACGCTCTCAGAACTCAAAAACAGGAGACCATGACGTGATGCTGAATGCCTCTCTTGCAGTGCCTGCCACTGGAGTTGGATGGGCATTTCCACGTCGCTTTTCCTCCTACTAAATGAGCATGTAACGAAACGTGGTGCTTTTAGTTTGGATCTTCTATATTTCCTCTACGGATCCCATACCGACGATCAGTATTTAAGTGTCGGTCGAACGAATGTTTTGTAAGCTGCTTCATTTGCTGATGGATTGCACTTCATGAGGATTCTTCTAATGAATCTGTCTGGCATGTCCCTTATTCGCGACTAATTTTATGAGATCGTTCCACACCAAATGCCTCGGTATGTGTAATCCTAGATATTTTATGGAAGTGTCTGCTGAAGGAAGGAAGGAGGGAGGAATATTGAGTTTAACATCCCGTCGACATCGAGTGCACCAGAGGCGGAGCACAAACTCGGATCGTGTCAAGGTTGGGAGTTGGAAATCGCCTGTGCCCTTTCAAAGAAACCATCCCGATATTTTCCTGGAGCGATTAGAGAAGTAAAGGAAAACTTAAATCTGGATGTTCGGACGTGGGTTTGAACCATCGTCCTCCCGAATGGAAATAACTGCTTCCAGTGATCCTTCAGCAATTTTGTAATCATACGAGAAAGGGTCTCTCTGTCTGTGTATTCGCAATGCATTATGTTTGTTTATGTTGAGAGTAAATGCCGCTCCCTGCTCCAATCGTCTATCCTGTGCAGGTTTTCCTGCCTTACGCTACAATTTTCTAGCGTTGCGGCTTCTCTGTATACAGCAGCATCAACCGCGAAAAGCTTCATGCAACTTCCGACGTAACCTACTAGCTCGCTCATATACACTGTGAAAAGTAGTGATTCTATAACACTCGTCTGGGTCACCCCCACCCCCTCCCTCTCCCTCTCCCTCTCCCCCTCCCCTTCCCCCCAAGTACTTTTACCCCTGAAGACTTCTTTCCGTTCAGAATGAAATGCTGTCTTCTGTTTGCTAGAAACTCGTCATTCCAGTTGCACAGCTGCTCTGATACTCCATACGCTCGTACTTGGCTCGTTAGGTGGCGGTGCGGAACTGTACGGAATGCCTTCCGGAAGTCAAGGAACACATCTGCCTGAGCACCTGTGTCTACTTCATACTGGTTACCGCGGACGAACAGGTCGAGCTGGGTATCGCACGATCGTTGTTTTCGGAACCTATGTTGGTTCCTACAGAGATTTTCGGTCTCCATAAATGTCATAATACACGAGTACAAAACATTTTCCAAAATTCTGCAACAGATCGAAGAGATATAGTCCAATAGTTATGTGAGTCTATTCGACGACCTTCTTGAAGACGGGAATGACCTGTGCTTTTTTCCTATAATTAAGAACGCTTCGCTCTTCAAGAGACCTATGGTTCATCGCTGCCAGGAGAGAGACAAGTTCATATGCATAATCTGTGTAGAATGGTATTATTGGTATCAAGTAAGGATCCAGTGGCCTTTATTTCTCTTCATACAATGAAGGATTTAACGACCGTATGTTTCAGCTGCCGAGAATTCTTCCGGGTTGTGTGGCTGTGGTCCATGGAACTCTTCTATCCCTGACGTTTCGTCCAAAGCTACGTTGAACATCTTCAGACGTGCTCCTGGTTGTACTGAGTCTTGCTGACTGACGAGTCGGACGTCGAAGAATGGCCTAAATACTGTGGAAAGTGGGCGTGGTCTGGGTTTCACCTGACAGCAGAGATAAACCCTGTCAAAGATAAAATATAACTATCGATCATATTACGTCAAAGATAAAAACTTCTCATCGATTCTGTAGCGCCACAGTCCATATATTGTTGAGTTTCATGGCTTCTTCTTTTCTGTTAAAATTATCAGCATGTTTATATATTTCGATGGCTTCTCTATATAGCAGTGGATAACAGTTCGTCATAGTATATAAAATCAGTTTCCGAAAATGTCACTACGTGATCACCCGACTGAAGAGCATATTCCGCCACGGCTGACTTGTCTGTTCTCCCTAGTCGGAAAAGACTTTTATGTTCCTTCAACCGTGTATTCACACTTCTCTCTGTAGTTCCACTGTAGACCCTACCACATGTATCACATGTACACGGAATCTTGTATACACCACTTGCAGACAGATGGGGACGCTTATCCTTAACGGAACGAAGTACTTTGCCTACTTTCTTAGTTGGTCTGAAAATCGGTAGAACGTTATGTTTACTTAAAATCTTGCTGATCTGATCCGTTACTTTTTTGATGAATAGACCACGACTATATAGAGAAGCCATCGAAATATATAAACAGGACGATAATTTTAACGTAAAAGAAGAAGCTATGTAACTCAGCGATGTATGGACAGTGGCGCTACAGAATCGATGAGAAGTTTTTGTGTTTGACGTACTATGATCGATAGTTATATTTTATCCTTGACATGGCTCATCTCTGCTGTCACGTGAAATCCAGACGACGCCCACTTTCCACGGTATTTAGGCCGTTCTTCGACGTCCGACTCGTCAATCGGTAAGACTCAGCACAACCAGGAGCACCTCCGAAGATGTCCAACTTAGCTTTGGACGAAACGTCAGGGATAGAAGAGTTCCATGGACCACTGCCATACAACCCGGAAGAATTCTCGGCAGCTTTATTTCTCTGTTGAGCGGTTTCACTTGCTTATCCATCCCTTGTCCCTTATTTTGATGTCTGTTATTTTGTCATTCGTGCGAAGATTTAAAGGAGGAACTGCATTACGATGTTTCTCTGTGAAACAGTTTTGGCAAAGACGTGTAATATTTCAGCATTTTCTGTGTCATTCTCTGTTTCAGTGTCAATATGATCACGGAGTGTCTTGACTGATGGCTTCGATCCGCTTACTGATGAAAGTAAGATCAGAACTGAAACTTCATGGGAGATTAAAACTGTGTGCCAGAGCAAGACTCGAACTCGGGACCTTTGCCTTTCGAGGGCAAGTGCTCTACCAATTGAGCTACCCAAACACGACTCATGCCCCGTCCTTACAGCTTCACTTCTGCCAGTACCTCGTCTCCTACCTTCCAAACTTTACAGAAGCTCTCCTGCGAACCTTGCAGAACTAGCACTCCTGAAAGATAGGATATTGCGGAGACATGGCTTAGCCACAGCCTGGGGGATGTTTCCAGAATGAGATTTTCACTCTGCAGCGGAGTGTGCGCTGATATGAAACTTCCTGGCAGATTAAAACTGTGTGCCGGACCGAGACTCGAACTCGGGACCTTTGCCTTTCTCGGGCAAGTGCTCTACCAACTGACCTACCCAAGCACGACTCACGCCCTGTCCTCACAGCTTCACTTCCGCCAGTACCTCGTGACCTACCTTCCAAACTCTACAAAATCTCATTCTAAGATCAGCACTTCTCAGGACTTTATGTCGGGTTGGTAGCTAGAGTTTTAGTTTAGTGTTCGTTGAACGTTTCACGCGTAGCCCCGCTTTCGCTAATTTTGGCTTCGTTTAATTTTTGTTTATCCGTGAAGCTTTGGCTTATGTTTAAATTCTCAGTTATGCTCTCTCTGCTTTCACACCAGCTTCCTAACACGGTTGTCGAACCACGTGGGTCTTTTCCACCCCTCACAATTTTGCTCAGGACAGACTTGTCTAAAGCATATTTAACTTTGTTCATTGATGCTCAACATTGTCAGTGCTGGATATGAAATTTTCGTGATGACCTACCAGGTAATCTGAAATCTGTCTCTTGTCACTCTTGCTAAACAGAAAGATCTTCCTCACTTTCTTTGTATTACTATTTACAGCCGTATTCTCTGATGCTATAACGGCCTCATGATCAGTGATTTCCTGTTCTTCGCTAACTGAATCGCAAAGTTCGGGTTTGTTTATCACCGGTTGGTCTAAGATTTTATCATCAAGAGTCGGTTCTCCGATTACCTGCACAACCTAATTTTCAGATAAATAACTTACAACAAAGTCGCTTGTGTCTCTGTCCCTACTATCCGTCCTAACCACTTGAGTCTTCCAGTCTATAGCTGGCAAATTAAAATCTGCATCTAAAACTATAAGATGTCCAGAAAATTTATCGAAGTATTCTCCAAGTTTCCCCTTCAATGTTCCTCTTCTACCGTTGCTAAGCCAGATGGGTCTATAAATATCATCTCTCTTTTGAGAAAATGTCATCACCTGGCTTGATACCATTACATTCCACCACCTTCTACTGTTAATGACGAATTATTTTTGCGCCGTTTCAGTATTACAATCCTACAAACTTTCTGAAGGCTGCAAAACTTTGGTGACGCTAGACGTGGAAAACATTACAGTATAGGGTTCTGTTGTTCAATTCGTGATTTTACGTTACATGGAGTGACAAGGAACGTCATATACGAACCCAGACAGAAACTACAAAAAAACTTCTTTTGCCTGAGGTGATTAGTAACAGCCTAAGATGGCCCATTCTACAGCTACATACATACTAGGAAGGTATTGTACGGCGCGTGGCGCGGGGTACCTTGTACCACTAATAGTAATTTGCTTTCCTGCTCCACTTGCAAATAGAGCGATGGAAAAACGCTATCTGTTTGCCTCCGTATGAGTCCTAATTTCTCGTATCTTATCTTTGTGAGCCTTACGCGAAATGTATGTGACGCAATAGTTCTGCAGCAAGCTTCAAATTCCGGTTTTCAAATTTTCTCACTGTATTACTCGAAAAGTACTTCGTCTTTCCTCCAGAGATCCCATCTGAGTTCCCGAAACATCTCCGTAACACTTGCGAGTTTTTCGAACCTACCTGTAACAAATCTAGCAGCCCGCTTCTCAACTGCTTCTATGTCTTCTTTTAATCCGACATGGTGCAGATCCGGAAGACTCGAGAAATACTCAAGAATAGGTCGCACTAGCGTCCTATACGAGATTTCTTTTACAGGTCCACCGCACTTTCGCAAAATTCTCCTAATAAACCGAAGTCGGCCATACGTCCTCCCTACCACAATCCTCACAAACTCGCTACAATTCATGTCGCTGTTATGCCCAAATATTTAAATGAAATTGGTGTGTCAAGCAGGACACTATTAATGCTGTATCCGAACATTACCAGTTTTTTTCGTACTCATACGCATTAATTTACATTTTTCTACATACAGCTAGGTGTCAATCATCACACCAACTAGAAATTTTCTCTAATTCATCTTGTATGCTCTCACTGTCACCTTTCCGTACAGTACAGCACCATCTGCAAAGAACCGCAGATTGATACCCACCCCGTCCGTCAGATCATTTGTATATAAATAACAGCGGTCCTATCACACTTCCCTGGGGCATTACTGACGGTACCATTGTCTCTGGTATCACTAACAAAGGTTTTCCTAGCAGCTGGTCAAATAAAATGTTTCGTTCCGTGGCCGATATAAGATCCATGAGTGCTTTTCTAAGTTATGACCCGTGCGCGCAAGGAAAAGCAAATTAATCTGGAGCAGATCTCATAAAAATAATTTGGACTGTGGAGTTTGCCAGATGCCGAGTGTGCTGTTAACACGACCTCAGGTGCTCCGTGGGTATGCAGAGTAGACTGCCGCTGAAACTATCGCCTCAGGTCATATAAAATGACAGATTACTCCCATGAAACTAACAGGCTACATGAAAAATCAACTGCCGCACACAGCGAAAAACATTATTTGATACGTTCCTAAACTCGTCAGGGGCTTTACCTATTGTTTATGGTTGGAAGACCTGGGCATTTCAGTTGAATAATTTACACGCACTTAGAAAAAAAACACCTTGAACGACTAGAGATAGTAGAGATAGGACGTTCATATTTACATGACATGCACAATAGTATGTTCTGTAGAAATGATTAGCGTTTCAGTTACCTCGGATGAGCATGTCTTATGTTGCCTAGTAGGCGCAGGGTTCACCATGTGCCTGATAACTTGTTCCACGTGTGATGGCATCGAAGCGTAAAAGGCGCGAATGGCTTCCTACGGTATAGGCACCCATGCCACACTCACCTGGTTCCTAAGTTCATCTGTGGGAGCCTCGAGCCTCGCAGCACTGCACCTGTCGTCTCACCGTACCCCATACATTTTCGATTGGCTACAAGTCAGGCGATCTGGCGGACCAGGGCAAAAGGCTGACATCCTGTGACACCAAGAAGGCACCTGTTCGAGGAGCAACATGTGGTCGTGCAAGGCCTTGCTGAAAAATGGCATCTGTGGTGTTGTGCAGAAAGGGTTTGGCTACGTATTGCAGGATGTGATTCACCTACGTCACACTGGTCATAGTGCCCTGGACACACGCCAACTATGATTGCGATTGTACCCAACAGCACCCCACACCAAAAGGCCTTGAGTTGGCGCTGTATGTCTTGTGCGAAAGCAGCCACTGTGACGCCGCTGCCCGCCTCTGCTGCAAACCAAAATGCGTCCATCATCTTCAAACTTATAGAACCTGAATTCGTCCGAAAACACTATCCGACGTTATTCCTCTCCCCGGTGACGTCGTTCCTTACACCATTGCCGTCTAGCATGTTTCTGCAAAATTCATGAAAGGTAGGCTGAGGAGTGGACGACGCACACGTAGCCCATACCGTAATAAACGGCAATGGACTGTCACCCCTGATAGTGTACGACGAGTTCCACTGTTGGACCAGAGCCGAGGAGGACGCATATCTATCTTGTAATGCCATTCGGATGGGGTGTTGATCTTCTCGTGTAGTGGTCTAAATGGTGCTACCTGATCCGTCCCGTCGCGTTCTATGGCCTTCCTTGAACCATTTTGCACACGCCCATCACACTGCCGAAACACTTCGTCCATAGCGGTAAAATTTCCCGAAAAGATGCATTACATTCTCCCATGCCAATAAAGCGCCCTCTTTCAAACTCACTGATTTGACGGTACGGTCCGCGCATTCGTCTGCGAGGCATCCTGTGCATCTGCTCAAGTCACACTGAGCCATTACCTTCGGTTTATAACGGCAAAGAGAGCCGCTGGGATATTATCCTGTAGATGGTGTTGCGCAGCAATAACGATGTTGACCCTGAACCCGCGGGCCGACATGGTTCAAATGCAAACCATTTATGTAGAACATATTAATGTACATAACCTGTGAATACGAAAATCCTGTCTCTAGTGGTTCAAGGTGTCCTGTGTTTCCTGAACATGAGTGCACTTTAGTCGTTGATGAATGATACAGATTGATCTTGTAAAATAATATTTATTCAGGCAATTTGTAGAAATTACTCATGACACCTAAACGTCGATTTACATCATTAAAATAGAGCATCATAAGAAAATGAATGTTTGTCAGAGTCTCCTCCAGCATGATGCTGGACAATTACGGTTGAGATGGTTCCCAGGCACATAAAGGACACGAACTATGCTTTAACCGTGACTTCTAAACTTTCAAATTACAGAAAAAGAATGAATTCGAATAGAGTATACAATAGATCAATGAAAAAAGGAAGAATCAGAAAGAAATATCACTAGGCGGGTGAGCTCCAATGACTTAACTCGGTAACGAAACAAACCTGTGTAATTACGAGAAAAGTCCCCTTTAAAGCAAGAACTAGATGACAGCAAAACTTGCATACTAGGATGTGAAGCGCATAGATCAAGTTGTTGTTGTGGTTGTTGTTGTGGTTGTTGTTGTGGTCTTCAGTCCAGGGACTGGTTGGATGCAGTTCTCCATGCTCCTCTATCCTGTGCAAGTTTCTTCATCTCCGAGTAACTGCTGTAACTTCATCCTTCTGAATCTGCTTAGCCAGCTGGTGTGGCCGAGCGGTTCTAGGCGCTATAGTCTGGAAATGCGCAACCACTACGGTCGCAGGTTCGAATTCTGCCTCGGGCATGGATGTGTGTGATGTCTTTAGGTTAGTTAGGTTTAAGTAGTTCTAAGTTCTAGGGGACTGGTGACCTCAGCAGTTAAGTCTCATAGTGCTCAGAGCCATTTTGAATCTGCTTAGTATGTTTATCTCTTGGTCTCCGTCTACGATTTTTACCTTCCACGCTTCAGTGCAGTACGAAATTGGTGATCCCTTGATGCCTCAGAACGTGTCCTACCAGCGATCCCTTCTTCTAGTCAACTTGTGCCACAAATTCCTCTTCTCCCCAGTTCCATTCAGTACATCCTCAATAGTTACTTGAGCTACCCATCTATCTTCAACATTCTTCTGTAGCATCACATTTCTGTTGCATATCTAAACTATTTATCGTCCATGGTTTACTTCCCTACAAGGTTACACACCATACAAATACTTTCAGAAAGGACTTCCTGACACTTAAATGTATACTCGATTTTAACAAAGTTCACTTTTTCAGAAACGCTTTCCTTGCCATAGTCAGTCTACATTTGATACCCTCTCTACTTCGACCGTAATAAGTTATTTTGTTCCCCAAGTAGCAAAACTCATCTACTACTTTAAGTGTCTTTTTCCTAATATAACTCCCTCAGCATCAGCGGACTTAATTCGACTACATTCCATTATCCTACATTTCAAATGGTTCAAATGGCTCTGAGCACTATGGGACTCAACTGCTGTGGTCATTAGTCCCCTAGAACTTAGAACTACTTAAACCTAACTAACCTAAGGACATCACACACATCCATGCCCGAGGCAGGATTCGAACCTGCGACCGTAGCAGTCGCACGGTTCCGGACTGCGCGCCTAGAACCGCGAGACCACCGCGGCCGGCTATCCTAGATTTACTCTTGTTTTTGTTCATCGGCAAACTTCAGAGTTTTTATTTCTTCTCCGTGGATTTTAATTCCTACTCCAAATTTTTCCCTTGCTTCCTTTACTGCTTGCTCATTATACTGACTGAATAACATCGGAGATAGGCTACAACTCCGTCTCACTCCTTTCTAGCCACTGCTTCCCTTTCATGAGCCAAGACTGTTGTAAATGTTATCTGGTTTCTGTAGAAATGGTAAATAGCCTTTCGCTCCCTGTATTTTACGCCTGCCAGCTTCAGAATTTGAAAAAGAGTATTCCAGTCAACTTTGTCAAAAGCTTTCTCTAAGTCTACAATTGCTAGAAACGTAGGTTTGCCTCTCCTTAATCTATCCTCTAAGATAAGTCATAGGGTAAGTATTGCCTCGTGTGTTCCAACATTTCTACGGAATCCAAACTGATCTTCCCCGAGGTCGGCTCCTACCAGTTTTTCCATTCGCCTGTAACGAATTTGTGTTATTATTTTGCAGCCGTGATTTATTAAACTGATAGTTGGGTAATTTTCACACCAGTCAACACCTGCTTTCTTTGGGATTGGAGTTATTATTTTCTTCTTTAAGTCTGAGGGAATTTCACCTTTCCCATACATCTTGCCCACCAGATGGTAGGGTTTTATCATGGCCGGCTCTCCCGAGGCTATCAATAGTTCTAATGGAATGTTGTTTACTCCCGGGGCCTTGATTCGACTTAGGTCTTTAAGTGCTCTATCAAATTCTTCACGCAGTATCATAACCCCCATTCCATTTTCATTTTAGTCTTCTTCAATTTCCATAATCTTTCCCTCAAGTACATCGCCCTTGTATTGACCCTTTATATACTCCTTCCACCTTTCTGCTTTCCCTTCTTTGCTTAGGACCGGTTTTCCATCTGAGCTCTTGATATCCTTGCATTTGTCCTCTAGCCATCCCTCCTTAACCATTTCGCACTTCCTGTCGACGCCTGTATTCCTTTTCGCCTGCTTCATCTACTGCATATTTATATTTTCTCCTTTCATCAATTTAATTCAATATCTCTTCTGATACCTAAGGATTCCTACTAATCTTCGCCTTTTTACCTACTTGATCCTCTGCTGCCTTCACTATTTCATCCCTCAAATCTACCCATTCTTCTTCTACTGTATTTCTTTCCCCTGTTCTTGTCAATCTTTCCCGAATGCTCTCTCTGAAACTCTCTGCAATCTCTGTTTTTTTCAGTTTATCCAGGTCCCATCTCCTTAAATTACTACCTTTTTACAGTTTGAAACTTTCTGGCAGATTAAAACTGTGTGTCGGACCGAGACTCGAACTCGGGACCTTTGCCTTTCGCGGGAAAGTGCTCTACCAATTGAGCTACCCATGCACGACTCACGCCCCGTCCTCACAGCATTATAATTCCGCCAGTACCATTTTACAGTTTCTTCAGTTTTAATCTACAGTCCATAACCAATAAATTGTCGTTAGAGTCCACATTAGCCCCTGGAAATAACTTACAATTTAAAATCTGGTTTCTAAATCTCTGTCTTACCATTATATGATCTATCTGAAACATTCCAGTGTCTCCAGGCCTCTTCCACGTATACAACCTTCTTTCATGATTCTTAAACCAAGTGTCAGCTATAATTAGGTTATGCTCTATTGAAATTTTAGTAGGTGGCTTCCTGTTTCGTTCCTTACCCCCAGTCCATATTCACCTACTACTTTTTCTTCTCTTCCTACATGACTACTAAATTTTCGTCTCACTTAAATATCTGAATAATTTCTTTTATCGCATCATACATTTCTTCAATCTCTTCATCATCTGCGGAGCTAGTTGGCATATAAACTTGTACTACTATAATATGGGTGGGCTTCGTGTCTATCTTGACTACAATATTTCGTTCACTATGCAGTTCATAGTAGCTTCTCCCCGTTCCGATTGTTTTATTCATTATTAAATCAACTCCTGCATTAGCCCTATTTGATTTTATATGTAAAACCTACAGAAGAATGCTGAAGATTAGATGGGTAGGTCACATAACTAATGAGGAAGTATTGAATAGGATTGGGGAGAAGAGAAGTTTGTGGCACAACTTGACCAGAAGAAGGGTTCGGTTGGTAGATGTTCTGAGGCATCAAGGGATCACCAATTTAGTATTGAAGGGCAGCGTGGAGGGTAATAATCGTAGAGGGAGACCAAGAGATGACTTCACTAAGCAGATTCAGAAGGATGTAGGTTGCAGTAGGTACTGGGAGATGAAGAAGCTTGCACAAGATAGAGTATCATGGAGAGCTGCATCAAACCAGTCTCAGGACTGAAGACCACAACAACAACAACAACATGTAAAACCCTGCATTCACCTGACCAGAAGTCTTGTTCCTCCTGCCACCGAACGTGATTAATTCGCACTATATATAGCTTTAACCTATTCATTTCCGTTTTTAAATTTTCTAAACTACCTGCCCGATTAAGGGATCTGACATTCCGCCCTCCGATCCATAGAACTCCAATTTCCTTTCTCCTGATAAGGACGTCCTCCTGAGTAGTCCCCGCCCTGAGATCCGAATGGGGGACTATACCCAAGAGGACGCCATCATCATTTAACCATACAGTAAAGCTGCATGCCTTCAGGAAAAATTACGGCATTAGTTTACCCTTGCTTTCAGTCGTTCGCAGCACCAGCACAGCAAGGCCGTTGATGTTAAAAGACCAGATCAGCCAATCATCCAGATTGTTGGCCTGCAACTACTGGAAAGGCTGCTGCTCCTCTTCAGGAACCACACGTTTGTCTGGCCCCTCAACAGATAGCCGTCCATTGTGGCTGTATCGCTGAGGCACGCAAGCCTCTCCAACAACGGCAAGGTCCATGGTTCAAGGAGGTGGCGGGGGGGGGGGGGGGGGGGGAGGGATGATCAAGTTAGGAAGACTAAAAAATAGAAACCAGGAATTAACTACCGTTCCCTCAGTACATCCTGATTCCCCAAGTCGGCAGTGTGCATTGCAAATACGATTTTACCGTGACTGTCACTGAAGTGGTGCGTCGAAATGCGGCTGCTGTTAACTATTGCTGGGCTGAGCCGATGTGATGAGTTCGTGAAGACTTGGCAGAGGGTCGAAGTCAAGAAGAATCCAGAATAGCCTCACGATGTATAAGAATCAGAATACCCATACGAATCCAAATACGACTGCGAATGCCTCTCTGAATTCTCAGTGCCTTACTTCAGAGCAGGCAAAAGTCTTTCTTTTCTATCCAGTTCTCTTAGAATCAGGGATCTGGAAGTCCGTTCCCTAGCTTCCAAGATAAATTGGATCCACCAGTGAGATACGTGCATATGGAAATGTGAGACGAGGGTCGCCACCTTCCCACGTCCAGACTTGCTTTTAGGGTATTCTGGAAATTTTGTTGGATTTCGCAAACCGTTCCTACGGGGGAGGGTAAAGTTTGGGTACTTGCAGGTACACAAGTGGCCTCATGTATTTTGCTTGAGGAAACGTCTCCGGACGCCACACACAGCAGCATAACGGCAAGTCGACAGGTGGCAGAGCTCTCACTCCTTCCACCAATGGTTTCCTCTTCTTCTATTGAGAACAGAGTCTTCCATTCAGCCATTCATTGTTCGCGGAAGCTTCGCCAGGATTATAATCCCCGTAAAGGCTCGTCCAACTGTCCGTGCAGCCGACTAGCGTGAGACCCTGCACTCTAAATGCCCCACAGCTCTTCCAGAACGTGCGGAAGTTCCTCCTGTTATTGGCCCACGAAAAGGAGTTGCCCTTGTCAAGACAAGATGCATTTAATCGAAAAACTACTGCAAGAATGAAATGTTAGAGGGGTGGGTGACCTACATCGCTACACTCTACCCCATAGCCATTGATGTAAACAGCACAGCACCACAGGTAGAAAGTCGATAAATAGAACTACATCGGAAAGTAAACAGAGGAATATGCAAACTCAGTATTCAAGTAGGATAAAATGTGTGGAGAAAGGCCTGCAATATGTTGATGCAGGATCTGGGAACACAACCTTAAATTTGCTCAATATAGTTTGTAAAATAATAATAAAATGTTCCAAATATCTTTTGGCGACTATAGACCATTTGCGTGAGCTTTTGTCTAATGGCGGAGTCTAACTCTCTCTCTCTCTCTCTCTCTCTCTCTCTCCCTCTCTCCCCAAAAGATGTACACATACGATGGTGGGCAGAGATATACACTTCTTCCTTATCTGCGAGTTTATGTTTTCTCTGATCGAGATTACAGACTGAATTGTTACTTTAACACTTTACTAAAAAATTACGATACAGTGTCTACTCACGGCAGAAGGTGGCAAGCACATGAGACTTTACAAGGACTCACTGTTCCCATACTGTCTTCAGTACACCTGGATCATCCAAGGGGAGAACAGCTACCAAAATGAACAGCTCTGAATTAGCTGTCCTCTGTCTAGAGAAGTAACTCAAAGCACTCAATAAAGGAAAGTCTTCCTGTCCAGACTGTACACCAGTTAGGTTGGTTTCAGAGTTTGCCGATATAATAGCTCCATACTTAGCAGTCATATGTAGCTCGCTCGACGAAACGTCCATACCTAAAGACTGTAAAATTTCACAGGTCACATCAATACACAGCAAAGGAAATAGGATTAATCCGATGAATTACAGACCTATAAGACTGGCGTAGTAGGATTTAGGAATATATACTGTATTGGAACATTATGCATTACCTCGACGAAAATGATCTCTTGACATACAATCACCACGGGTTCAGAAAATACCGCTGGTGTGCAACACAACTAGCTCTTTACTCTCATGAAGTAAGGGCTCTGAAATTAATCCCACATTTGTAGACTTTCGGAAGGCGAAGAGGATGAAAAATTCATCCAACCAGTTGCAAAAGAAACCTTTATTAGCCCTTGACCTAGGTTTCGATAATTCTAAAGATACCTTCTTCAGAAGGAGTGGTCCTGGTTACATCGTTTGATGGTACATTAGATTAGCTGAAGCTACCATCAGGTGATGTAACAAGTGCTGCGACGTAACATCAAGCGGCGGCACGTCGGCCCGGAACGTAACTGCAGAGAAGGCTGTGAGACGACGTCAGCCGGTGGATCACTGACTAGGACCTCACACTACGACAGGAGCGGCACCTTTACGAAGAGAATATAAGCACCGCTCGAGACAGCCTCGGCTTCACTAGAAGAGCCGCACTAGAAGACGAGCCGTCATCCTGACTCTTTAGTCTTGATTTGTGCATTGTATTAATTCTTTCGTGGAAGTTTTATACGTTGAATTGCTTGCGACAGATCATTGTACATCCGCTAAGCTAATTATTGTCAATTCACTTTACCGTAATAAACTCCATTAATATGATTTGCTTGAATTTTTGTCTAGCTATCTGACACATCAACTTCCTAGGCACCATGTATTAGACGAGAGGACGGGATCACAGAACAAGGCCCACTCCTTCTGAAGAAGATATTTTTAGAAATATCGAAACCTGGGTCAAGGGCTAATAAATCTTTGTTTTCCAACTGGCTGGCTGATTTTTTCAACTTCAGATCTACACAGTTGCTGATTCGCAGTCGTGTTTAAGATTTCCTGAAGGCTTTTGATACCGCTGCTCACGTGCCTATGGTGTATTTTTCGGCTGTGCGACTCGATTCGTGATTTCCTTCCAGAAAGGTCACAGTTAAAAGTAACTGACGGAAAGTCATCGAGTCATTTCCCAAGGAAATGAGTAATAAGAGGACCCTGTTGAAGTTCTGTCACACTATGAAACACAGAAGTCTGAAGACGGTCAGTTCAACTAAATACCTTTGAATACAATTACGAACAACTTAAATTCGAACGATCACATAGATAACGTTGTGGGGAGGACTGCGTTTTACTGGCAGAATACTTAAAGGCCGTATCAAAGGTGCTATAAAGACTGCCTACACTACGCTCGTCTGTCCCCTGCCAGAGTAATACAGTGCGTTATGGGTTCCTTACCGCATGGGATAGACAGAGCACATATAGAAATATTCTGTTAACCTACAGGGCTAAAATTATTGAACTGTATGAAAAAAAAAACCACGTAAATTTGTTACAGGTTAAGCCTGCCGCTTCAGTCCGGAACCGCGCTGCTGCTACGGTCGCAGGTTCGAATCGAGCCTCGGGCATGGATGTGTGTGATGTCCTTAGACTAGTTAGATTTAAGTAGTTCTAAGTTCTATACTGCTCAGAGCCACTTGAACCATTTTGAGATTGTTACAGGTTGTGACACGTTCGATATGCCTGCCATCATTGGCGATGATGTGGCGCACGCGAATAGCGAAATTCTGCATGACCCCCTGAAGTGTCGGAACATCGATGCTGTCGATGACCTCCTATAGTTAAACCTAACTAACCTAAGGACATCACACACATCCATGCCCGAGGCAGGATTCGAACCGCTCTGCCACCCCGGCCGGCGGTTTCAGCTCAGCAATGGTTTTGGGGTTATTGCTGTACACCTCGTCTTTAATATAGCCTCACAAAAAAGGAACCGCATGTGTTTAGATCCGGAGCAAGAATGCTGCCCCCAAAGTGCTCCTACAGGATATCAAACACTCTCCTCCTTCTATGGGGTCGAGCTCCGTCTTGCATGAACCACATCTTGTGCAAATCAGGGTCACTTTGAATAATGGGGATGGAATCATCTTTCAAATCCTTCACGTACCGTTCGGTAGTCACCGTGCCATCAAGAAATATCGCACCGATTATTCCGTGACTGGACATTGTACATCGCACAGTCACCTGTTGAGGGTGAAGAGACTTCACGATCGCGAAATGCGCATTTTCAGTCCCCCAAACGCGACAGTTCTGATTATTGACGAACCCATCCAAATGAAAGTGGGCTTCACTGCCAAAACAAACCTTGTTGCGCGTACTAACACTCCTCATGCCCCGCGGCCAACCGTGCTGTTTGAATGTCCTAACGCAAGCCGTTCAGAAGTTATGTCGATTTCATTTTATATAGTTCAATAATTATCACCCTATGCATAGGAAGAAAGGATCATCGTAATAAAATGAGCGAAGATTTAAGTGTTCGTTTTTCCAGCGAGATCACGGTGAGTTAAAGTGTGAACATAGTGCCAGGCATATAAGTGTGAATTGCAGAGTAGAGATGTAGGAGTAGAAATCAAGCGTGCCAGTATCAGCTGGCGAACCGTGGCGTAATTAGAGGGTTACCTCCGCACCTTAGCTGTGCGTCACAGATCAGACAGGTAAAAGACGCTCGCCCAGTGGTTGCGGCCGCAGGAGCCACGTATACCTGAGTTCCCAGAACAAATTAGTTTCGCCAAGGCCACGCCGCGCCAGGCGTCTGACTCGCTGGCTGCAACCGCTTACGGCCAAGGACCACGCCGAAGCATTAGTGCTGACAACGTGTGCCGGAAGGTCACGTCGCACCGAAAGGAATTAAAAGGCCAAAACTCTCCGCTCTGTATTTCAAATGCCAGCATGGACACTGCCCTCTGTGGAGCGGAGCGACCTGAGCGAAATGGAACATTCGACGAAAACAACGCCTATACTCCGCAAAAAGCACTTTACGGTGCGTGGAGTACTGCTAACTTTGACGTTGTAACGTATCGATATTAAGCTCCTTACTTATCCAGAATGAGATTTTCACTCTGCAGCGGAGTGTGCGCTGATATGAAACTTGCTGGCAGATTAAAACTGTGTCCTGGACCGAGACTCGAAGTCCGGACTTCCTTACTTATCGCAGCTTTTCCATGGAGAGAGAGACTGTTTTGGTGTAATACCTCAACAGTGTCAAAGAGTGGGTGGTCACGCAGCGTTTTGGCACAGATTTTAGAGTATACAGAAAGGAAAGAAGTGGACGACTCCTTTGATGTGTATGAAGTCAGTGCCGGCCGCTGTGGTCGAGCGGTTCTAGGCGCTTCAGTGTGTAACCGAGCGACCGCTACGGCCACAGATTCGAATCCTGCCTCGGGCACGAATGTGTGTGATGTCCTTAGGTTAGTAAGTTTTAAGTAGTTCTAAGTTCTAGGGGACTGATGACCTCAGATATTAAGTCCCATAGTGCTCAGAGCCATTTGAACCATATTGTATGAAGTCAAGCGTTGCGCTCGACGTCATACTGAAAACGAGTAACAGCGAAACGGTAGCTCCTAAATTGACATTCTTATGCAGTGAAGCAATTTAACTGGCTAAATTAAAACTTTTACGAAAGTAAACGCTAATGAAACAAGTTGTGATAAATCTTTAGTTAAAAGCTTGTCACATAAGTTTTTAAATTAATTACTGTTCGAATGTGCAAAATATGAACTGCTACTGCTTTTATCTTCAGATGACAATGAAGCTACTTTGTTTTGTAAATACTGTTCTTTTTTTCCTTGCAGTATTTTTATTTTACTTCCTAATTTTTATTCTCTGGATCTTTGAGCTGATAAATCAACTTTACTTCCAACAGAAATACCCGTTATGGGACACTATGCAGGAATTTCAGTGTTTGCGTCAGTGGTGAAATTTTGAATTATATTTCTAACCTGAAAGTAACATATAGATGTTACTTTAAATGAAGACAGTGCGCTCGATTAAAATTTTATTTATTCAGTTGTTTTGAATTAGGAAATTGGATATTTGTGGTAAGGTCTGAGACCAAACTGCTGAGGTCATCGGTCCCTAGACTTACACAATGCTTAAACTAACTTACGCTAAGGACGACACACACACCCATGCCCGAGGGTGGACTCGAACCGATGGGGGGGGGGGGGGGGGGGAGGGGGAGGGAGGGGGGGGAGCCACGCGGACCGTGACAAGACGCCATAGACCAAGCGGCTACCCCGCCCGGCTTTGAATTAGGCCCAGACCGATACGTTCCCTCTAACATACTATGTAATGTGAATCATTTTCGTTTAATAAATTACCTTTCGTAAGTGTTGCGAAGAAACTTTTGACATGATTTGTCCTAAATATGAGATATGTTTTAGCTTTTCCACTTGGTAACTGTTGGTGTAGAATGACTCCTTTTTCATCATTTTTCATCTTCCAGTGTTAAGTACAACAACAACTCGCGATCACTCATTTTGAGAAACGAGCGTCTGCTAGCACGAACTGTTCACGACTGAGCTGCAGGCTACTTGCACGTGGAATGCCGTCCAATAAAAAACTTTAACTTCTGTTTTCTCCGTAATGTAGTGAGATGTGACTTTTCCTTCAACTTTAAATACAGTTTCGATATGCTAGCTACATTTAATACACAGCAACATATCACCTGAATAACTAATCATACGTAAAGTAGCCGGTGATGACATTCACTGCAAACACTTCAAATTTAATGCTGCAGAGTTCTTGAAGATTGAGTATCACAGTAACTATGACCAATACCGAAAAAACAGACACTTCATCGTCGAGCTGTGATATGAAGCTAAAACATACGATAGAAACCAATCTTGTACGCCAATTAGTTTCTTCAGAACCGAATGTCAGGCGTTATATACAGTAATGAAGAAACCACGGAAATGCGAAACAAGGCGTTTTTAATTTTTTAAAGGAATACGAGAATCTCTGTCGAAAACTCCAGTTGATGTAGCTTTGTGGCGTTTACGTACAGTATTTTTTTTACAGTTTAATGAGCTTTCATTGTTTACAGGGGGAAAATTGGGAAAATCATTTTTCTCATGTAGTGCTATCAGCCGCACCGTGCAAACCGCTAGTTACATTCATGCGCGGGCTTTTCTCTTACTACTGCTCATTATAGATTTGTAATTTTGGTAGTACACAAAACCTGTAGGTAAACCAAGCAGCTAAAATGCAAAATTAATAAAATAAAAAAGTTGTATCCTTTCGCCTTTGGCTTCAGACACAGCTGTTTACTCGGTTTCGATATGGCAGACTTGGCGCATGCGCGCTAACTTGTGGTGTATGGAATGCGGCCGAGTATGCATTTTGTGTTCTGTTCTGTGGTCTTGGTGTGCATAGTGGAGTCGTTGTTGGGCTTCCGCACGTAGCGGTCTTGCGCAGCCGCCTCACGAACAAACTGTATGAAAAAACTGCTAGGAAGTGTAATCAAGAGTTCAAAGGGTTGCGTCGGTTCGTAGCAGAAACCTGTTTGAGTAAATCAGTTATTTCACGGAAAGGCGGAATTATTTCTGAGTCCGGCCGTTGTAGCCGAGTGGTTCTAGGCGCTTCAGTCCGGAACCATGCTGCTGCTACGGTCGCATCGATGCCTTGGGCATCGATGTGTGTGTTTGTTAGATTTAAGTAGTTCTAAGTCTAGGGGACTGATGACTTCAGATTTAAGTCCCTTAGTGCTTAGAGCCATTTAGTTCTGAGATTTACAGTTGAAACAGTGTTGCTTTTGTGAATCAGTAATTTACTTGGAGGAACATATTGACAGTAGAAGGTAAATGACAAGACTTCCGTGACCAGTGATAACTTGTTTAATCAGGTGTAGCATAGCAATGATTACTTTAGTAATAGTGTGGGACTGGATGAGGTTTGGTATTGTTATGGAAGTGTGTTACGAACTAAAGGGACAATAAAAGAAAGTAATTTGACTCGTACTTTTATTATTTCAAAATGCTTCCTTTTTTAACTTAAAAACTTTAATATTTGAAAAGTATAAGAGACTCGTGGTCGGATTAATTTCGTACCGAAGCGTGTTCTCCCAGTAAAGCCACCAAACTTGGATCCGATAGCAGCAAAAATACGTATATAAAATGAGAGTAACAGGTACAGCCGTATTACATTTGGCTCATCGCGAAAAGACAACCGCTTTTCGGTTAAGAATGGTAATTAGGTTCCTTTACAATTTATGGGATCACAACCACTTTCCTCATTTCCCCGTTCTATTTGCGAACTGTGCGTGGTAGAAACTCTCGGTATATCTCTGCATGAGCTATAACGTCTCTGGTTTTCTCGTCACGGCCATTTCGCGAGGCGTATATGGAAAGCAGTGAGTGAACGTACTCCCCAGTTTGAAGAAAAATCGTATGAAATTAGCAATTTCAACTTTATTAGTAAACTTACGGGCAACGGCCTTGCCGCAGTGAATACACCGGTTCCCTTGAGATCACCGAAGTTAAGCACTGTCGGGCGTGGTCGGCACTTGGATGGGTGACCATCCAGGCTGCCATGCGCTGTTGCCATTTTTCGGGGTGCACTCAGCCTCGTGATGCCAATTGAGGAGCTACTCGACCGAACAGTAGCGACTTCGGTCAAGAATACCGTCATAACGACCGGGAGAGCGGTGTGCTGACCCCACGCCCCTCCTATCCGCATGACAAGGCGGTCAGATGGTCCCGCTAGGTCACTAGTGTCCTGAAGGCGGAGTGATTTTTTTAATTAGTAAACTTATGCCCTTATGAGGAAGATATTTCCCAAAGGACTGGGGTTCACAAACAACTTTAGAAATTTGGAGCCACTTCAATTTTAGAATCAGTTCACGACTTTCATGAAATGTTTCTTCAAGCACAGGATAACAGTCTGCCCTAGCTGCTGCTTCTGTACTAGAAGTTTCACTGGCTAATCCACTTGACGCTAAGTTGGCCACACTAACAACAATTACTGTAGTAGTAATTTCACTTTCCAAGTGAGGTTAAGAGCTCAATCTCTCGTCAACAACCTGACCATTAGAGGCAGCACTGGTTGAACAAGCATGGGGAAGGGAGTCGCACTGACCTCTTCGAAGGACCCTTCCAGTTAGTTACATCAAATATGGATGTGGTAAATAAGGATCATTTCTGCCGAATACAAGTCTATTATTCTACGGACGCTATTGCCCTGGCTGATGCGTTTTGTAAGGCTAAGGAAGGTCGTATAAAAGTTTTCTCGATGTAAGCAATAGCTCAGGCCTGAAACGAACGCCTGCATAGTGCCCTATCTATCCTAAGGACACAATAAGCTTCCGCTGCCGCTAAAGGTTTTCTTATAAATGTTACAGTACTTGGAATCGCCGTTCAGTCCTCTCACAGGCACTATGCACCTAATGACTTCGCCGAAGAAGTCCTTACGTAGGACGCTTTCCTTGTGAACTGACGTAACCGGCACATAAACTTGCTGACAGGGGAATCTATATTCTGTACTATTTGTAGATCACAGGTCGTTCCCAGTTCAGTGGTCGCTGGATAGCAGAGAGGAATTCTCTGAGAGGCTACACAAGAGCACAGTGAGGATCCTGAAGCGTTCACCATAAAAAACACCATACAGTGAGGTGAAAAAGGTCATGGCATACCTCCTATTACCGTGCCTCACCTCCTCCTTCCCGATGTGTTGCAGCAACTCGACGTGGCATCGGCTCAACAAGTCATTGAAGTAGCCGAACATAACCGTTTTCAGTTAATGACCGGTTCAGTTGGACCATACGACCCTGTCCATTCCATGTAAACACAGCGCACATCATTATGGAGCAAACACCAGCTTGCGTTGTTAAAAATTTCGTGGATCTGCGCCACACTGTAACCCTACTATCAGCTCTCATCAGCTGAAATCGGGGCTCATTTGACCACAGTTTTCCATCTTTGACGCACTGTCCTACCGGATACGCTCGTAGTTAGTCCCAAATTTATTTCTGCGGCCATTTTGATCAGTGTTGCTTGTTTGCTAGGGCTGACAGCTCTACACAAACGCCGCTGCTCTTGGTCGTTAAGTGAAGGCTGTCGGCCACTTCGTTGTCCGTGTTGAGAGGTAAAGTCTGAAATTATATATTCTCGACACACTCTTGAGACTGTGGATCTCGGATTATTGATTTGCCTAACGGTTTCCGAAATGAAATGTCCCAGGCGCCTAGCTCCAAGTACCATTGTGCATTCAAAGTCTGTTAACTCGTGTAGTGCGCCCATAATGACATTGAGAACTTTTTCATATGAATCGCATGAGTACCAGTGACACCTCCACCAAATCATTGCTCTTTTATACATTGTGTACGCGATACTACAGCCATGTCTTTTGTGCATACTGCTCGACTTTTGTCATTTCAGTGTACTAGGCATGACAGTGCTGGAAGAAGGCATGACGCTTAGGATGTAATGTCTTGTCAACGACGTCGTCATTAGAGACGGAGCACAAGCTCGGAATGTGAAGGTCAGGAAAAGGAAATACTTTGTGTCTTTTCAAAGGATCGGCCCAGAACCTCAGTGCCTGACCGTGAATTCGAACCAAACCACTGTCCTTCTGAAGGCGAGACCAATGTCTTACTACAGCGCCACCCAAGTCGGTAGCAGGATTTTTTAAACTGTTTTATTTATTCTGGCAAGATTAAAACCGTCGAGCTCTGTCTTACAACCAGGCGTACTACCTATTTTACATTATGTTCACACGATAACACACATGTTACAGGGGTGGAAAAATAAGGAAACACCAAAAACACAACACGTTAGCCGGCCGGGGTGGCCGTGCGGTTCTAGGCGCTACATTCTGGAGCCGCGCGACCGCTACGGTCGCAGGTTCGAATTCGGCCTCGGGCATTGATGTTTGTGATGTCCTTAGGTTAGTTAGGTTTAACTAGTTCTAAGTTCTAGGGAACTGATGACCTCCGATGTTAAGTCCCATAGTGCTCGGAGCCACAACACGTTATACGCCTAAAATGCTGTACGTAAGCCGCTGACATTCGAAACAGCTTCTAGTCGTCACGGAATGGATAAATACAGGCCCTGTATTGTTGTCAAGGTACTCTTCCTGAACTGTAGTTGCACGTTAAGGCATCGATGATGGAGGTGGATAGCGATCACGCACCCTTGCCTTCAGAGTCGACCACAAAACCCCAACAATACTGAGATCTGGTGACTGCGGTGGTCAGGGGACAGGGGAAAGTTCATCCTCGTGCTCAGGAAACCAGCCCTGGACGATACTAACTGTGTGAGCAGAACCCGTGCCGTACCGGAACACAGCGTCAGCAGTGGGGAACAAACATTGTACCATGGGATGCACCTGATCAGCCAAAATGGTCGCGTAATCCTTGGCAGTAATGCGACCGTGCAGGGTAACCAAGCAGTCCGCGTAATATCACGGTAAGGCTCCCTAAACCATCATCAGAGCCCCGGCCAAGTTTCACCCTTGGAACATGAACTCTGCCAGAGGTTGCAAATAGTGTGGAACCAGACTCATCCGACCGAATGGTTTTCTTCAATTGCTCTATAATCCAGGTTTTATGTGTTCGACACAAAATTTTTGTTACGGACCTTTGCATCACTTGTGTGTGGTTTTGTAATACCAGCTCGCCCAATAGTTCTCTGCTCCGGGATCTCTCTACGCAGAAATTGATCTGACGGACTGAAAAACGAAAAAAGGAAGTGGCGTACGATGATTAACGGAGAGAGAACTGCCATATGTGTTACACTTTAGCCGGCCGGAGTGGCCGTGCGGTTCTGGGCTCTACAGTCTGGCACCGCGTGACCGCTACTGTCGCAGGTTCAAATCCTGCTTCGGGCATGGATGTGTGTGATGTCCTTAGGTTAGTTAGGTTTAAGTAGTTCTAAGTTCTAGGGGACTTATGACCTCAGCAGTTGAGTCCCATAGTGCTCAGAGCCATTTGAACCATTTTATTTTTTGTTAGTCTTTATGGAAAATTTATGAAGTTGGCAAAAGGAAGCTCTTCAGCATTTTCTTGAATGCAACCGCACAGGGCACTCCAAAGAGCAGGGCAGCCACAGTGAAGGAATTTGTGAACGACATTCAACCACTTATGCCAGTTACTGGGCAGCGAGTGATGGTTACGCAACTTGTCTGGCCGCAACCACCCTAACTGGGCGTATGAAACGCTGACGTAGTCGTATAGACGGAAGTTGCAGATGTAACTCTCACAAGTGTCTATAGTTAGCTCTGAACGTTTAGACTTCTCACAATCAGTGCCGTGTTGGATTGCTTTGTATTCGTCTCCTCTATGGATTACCCCACACAGCCTCTTATGATAGTGGGCTAATGGCGGAATAAGGGGGTATATGAGGATAAGGAGGGGTAACCGTGGTCCAGGGGTAGCGTCTTTGATTCATAATCAAATCGTCTTCGGTCTCGGGTTCGATCCCCGCCACTGCCTAAATTATTAATAAATAATCAGCATTGGCGGCTGAAGACTTCCGGCATAAGAAGTCAGCCTCATTCTGCCAACGGCCTTGTCAAAGAGGGCGGAGGAGCGGATAGAGGTTCAGGGCACTCACTTGTCCTAGGGGTGGGAAATTGCCCCTAAAGGCGGAAGAATCAGCAATGATCAACGACATGAGGATGCACAAGGCAATGGAAACCACTGCATTAAAGACACGTAACGTGTATCCACAGGACATGTGGCCTGTAGTTGAAGAAGTGTCATGATGATCTCTCCATTGGCAAAAGATTCCGGAATAGTCCCCCATTCGTATCTCCGGGAGAGGACTGCCATGGGGGAGGTTACCATGAGAAAAAGATTGAATAATCAACGAAAGGATAATGTTCTACGAGTCGGGGCCTGGAATGTCAGAAGCTTCAACGTAGTAGGGAAACTAGAAAATCTGAAAAGGGAAATGCAAAGGCTCAATCTAGATATAGTAGGGATCAGTGAAGTGAAGTGGAATGAAGACAAGGATTACTGGTCAGATGACTATCGGGTAATATCAACAGCAGCAGAAAATGGTATAACAGGTGTAGGATTCGTTATGAATAGGAAGGTAGGGCAGAGGGTGTGTTACTGTGAACAGTTCAGTGACCGGGTTGTTCTAATCAGAATCGACAGCAGACCAACACCGACAACGATAGTTCAGGTATACATTCCGACGTCGCAAGCAGATAGAGAAAGTTTATGAGGATATCTAATAGTCATGGGCGACTGGAATGCAGTTGTAGGGGAAGGAGTAGAAGAAAAGGTTACAGGAGAATATGGGCTTGGTACAAGGAATGAAAGAGGAGAAAGACTAATTGAGTTCTGTAACAAGTTTCAGCGAGTAATAGCGAATACCCTGTTCAAGAATCAAAAGAGGAGGAGGTATACTTGGAAAAGGCCGGGAGATACGGAAAGATTTCAATTAGATTACATCATGGTCAGACAGAGATTCCGAAATCAGATACTGGATTGTAAGGCGTCCCCAGGAGCAGATATAGACTCAGATCACAATATATTAGTGATGAAGAGTAGGCTGAAGTTCAAGACATTAGTCAGGAAGAATCAATACGCAAAGAAGTGGGATACGGAAGTTCTAAGGAACGAAGAGATATGTATGAAGTTCTCTAACGCTATAGATACAGCAATAAGGAATAGCGCAGCCGGCTGCGGTGGCCGTGCGGTTCTGGCGCTACAGCCCGGAACCGCGGGGCTGCTACGGTCGCAGGTTCGAATCCTGCCTCGGGCATGGGTGTGTGTGATGTCCTTAGTTTAGTTAGGTTTAAGTAGTTCAAGTTCTAGGGGACTTATGACCTAAGATGTTGAGTCCCACAGTGCTCAGAGCCATTTGAACCTTTTGTATAGCGCAGTAGGCAGTACAGTTGAAGAGGAATGGACATCTCTAAAAAGGGCCATCACAGAAGTTGGGAAGGAAAACATAGGTACAAAGAAGGTAGCTGCGAAGAAACCATGGGTAACAGAAGAAATACTTCAGTTGATTGATGAAAGGCGGAAGTACAAACATGTTCAGGGGAAAATCAGGAATACAGATATACAAGTCGCTGAGGAATGAAATAAATAGGAAGTGCAGGGAAGCTAAGACGAAATGGCTGCAGGAAAAATGTGAAGACATCGAAAAAGATATGATTGTCGGAAGGACAGACTCAGCATACAGGAAAGTCAAAACAACCTTTGGTGACATTAAAAGCAACGGAGGTAACATTAAGAGTGCAACGGGAATTCCACTGTTAAATGCAGAGGAGAGAGAAGACAGGTGGAAAGAATACATTGAAAGCCTCTATGAGGGTGAAGATTTGTCTGATGTGATAGAAGAAGAAACGGGAGTCGATTTAGAAGAGATAGGGGATCCAGTACTATAATCGGAATTTAAAAGAGGTTTGGAGGACTTACGGTCAAATAAGGCAGAAGGAATAGATAACATTCCATCAGAACTTCTAAAATCATTACGGGAAGAGGCAACAAAACGACTATTCACGTTGGTGTGTAGAATATATGAGTCTGGCGACATACCATCTGACTTTCGGAAAAGCACCATCCACACAATTCCGAAGACGGCAAGAGCTGACTGGTGCGAGAATTATCGCACAATCAGCTTAACAGCTCATGCATTGAAGCTGCTTACAAGAATAATATACAGAAGAATGGAAAAGAAAATTGAGAATGCGCTACGTGACGATCAGTTTGGCTTTAGGAAAAGTAAAGGCACGAGAGAGGCAATTCTGACGTTACGGCTAATAATGGAAGCAAGGCTAAAGAACAATCAAGACACGTTCATAGGATCTGTCGACCTGGAAAAAGCGTTCGACAATATAAAATGGTGCAAGCTGTTCGAGATACTGAAAAAAGTAGGGGTAAGCTATAGGGAGCGACGGGTCATATACAATATGTACAACAACCAAGAGGGAATAATAAGAGTGGACGATCAAGAACGAAGTGCTTGTATTAAGAAGGGTATAAGACAAGGCTGTAGCCTTTCGCCCCTACTCTTCAGTCTGCAGATCGAGGAAGCAATGATGGAAATAAAAGAAAGGTTCAGGAGTGGAATTAAAATAGAAGGTGAAAGGATGTCAATGAGATGCGCTGATGACATTGCTATCCTTAGTGGAAGTGAAGAAGAATTAAATGATCTGCTGAACGGAATGAACAGTCTAATGAGTACGCAGTATGGTTTGAGAGTAAATCGGAGAAAGACGAAAGTAATGAGAAGTAGTAGAAATGCGAATAGCGAGAAACTTAACATCAGGATTGATGGTCACGAATTCAACGAAGTTAAGGAATTGTGCTTAGGTAGCAGTAAAATAACCAATGACGGACGGAGCAAGGAAGACATCAAAAGCAGACTCGCTATGGCAAAAAAGGCATTTCTGGCCAAGAGAAGTCTACTAATATCAAATACCGGCCTTAATTTGAGGAAGAAATTTCTGAGGATGTACGCCTGGAGTACAGCATTATATGGTAGTGAAACATGGACTGTGGGAAAACCGGAACAGAAGAGAATCGAAGCATTTGAGATGTGGTGCTATAGACGAATGTCGAAAATTGGGTGGACTGATAAGGTAAGGAATGAGGAGGTTCTACGCAGAATCAGAGAGGAAAGGAATCTGTGGAAAACATTGATACGGAGAAGGGACAGAATGATAGGACATCTGCTAAGACATGAGGGAATGACTTCCATGGTACTAGAGGGAACTGTAGAGGAAAAAGAGATTTGAATACGTCAAGCAAATAATTGAGGACGTAGGTTGCAAATGCTACTCTGAGATGAAGAGGTTAGGGCAGGAAAGGAATTCGTGGCGGGCCGCATCAAACCAGTCAGTAGACTGATAAAAAAGAGGTTAAGAGCCAACTGGCAACTGGTTTCCGAACCATTGGTACTCTGTCATTTACCACAACTGAGACAATTCACGTGAGTGGAATGGACAGTAGCTGCCAAAAATAAATCTTGGAATCTATTGAGTATCATGTACCATACATACCCCTCATACCTCTGGCGTTATGGAAATTTGATCGTTGTCTCACTATCTGTTAATGTTACTTGAACGCAGGAAGATCAGAGTATAATGTTCCGTCGCCTGCAAGGCGATTAGAAATGAAATGCAAGCTCGGATTGGACAAATTGGGGAAAGAAGTCAGTGTTGTCTTTTCGGTAGTACCATACCGGACCTCACTTTAATTGAGGATACCTAAACGTGAATGTCAGTCAGATACCAGTATTCGCTTACTTGTCGTTTGAACAGACAACAAAAACATTAGATATTATCTAAGGAATGAATGGGGACGAATTGGCCATGCTACATTAAGAAGCAGAATGACGAAGGAGTACAACAATTACACTGTGATCACAAAAGTCATGGGATATCTCCTAATGTCGTGCTGGACTTATGCGTAGTGCAACAATTCAACGTGACATGCACTCAACAAGTCGTTGGAAGTCGCCTGCAGAAATATGGAACCATGTAGCCTCTATATCCGTTCATGATTACGAAAGTGTTACCGATGCAGGATTTTGGGCACAAAACGAACTCGCGATTACGTCCACGTCGAGTGATCTTTGCTGGACAAATCATTCGTTCGAATTATCCAGAATGTTCTTCAAACCTATCACTAATAATTGTCAGCCTGGTGAAATGAAGCATTGTCATCCATAATAATGCCAGTCCATGAATGGCTGCAAATGGTCCAAAATAGTCAATGGTCGTTTCAATTGGAACAGAGGACCTGCTCCATTCTGTGTAGACACTCCGTTACGGGGCCACTATCAGCTTGCACAGTGTCTTGTTGACAACTTGGGTCCACGGCCTTATGGGGTCTGCACCACATTCGAACCGTGCTATCAGTTATTACCAACTGTTATTGGGACTGATCTGGCCAGGCCACGGTTTTCCAGTGGACCAGCGTCCAACCGTTATGGTAACGAGCCCAGGAGAGGCGATATCGTGCTGTTAGCAAAGGCACTCTCGTCGGTCGTCTGCTGCCTTAGCCCATTAACGCCCAATGCCGCCGCACTAACCCAACGGTTACTGTCGTCGAAAGTCTCACATTGATTACTGGTATTCTCGGAACGCTCTTGACGCTGTGATTCCGAATTGAAATGTTCCATGTGTCTAGCTCCAACTACAATTCCGCTTTCAAAGCCTGTTATTCCCGTCGTGCGGCCATAATCACTTCGGAAACTTTTTCACATGAATCACTTGAGTGTGAATGTCAGCTCTGCCATGGCTCTTCCCTTTTATGCCTTGTATATGCCATACTACCGCCATATGTATTCTGCATATCGCTACCCCATGACTTTTGTCACCTGAGTTTGTATTCGTTCCCTTTATTTCCAATATCTTCCTCAATTTCTTCCTCGGTTGGATTTCAAGCTTGTATGCGAGTCTTTTCCTCCTGAGTACTAGACACGCCGAAGCAGTGTATAAAAGTGGGTTAAACGAGACGTACTTTCCACCACATAGGTCTTAGTCGCAAAGAGAGTGTTCAAATTCAAATGGTTCTAAGCACAATAGGACTTGACATCTGAGGTCATAAGTCCTCTAGTCATAGAACTGATTAAACCTAACTAACCAGAGGACATCACACACATTCATGCCCGAGGCGGGACTCGAACCTGCGACCGTAGCAGCAGCGCGGTTCCGGACTGAAGGGCCAAGAACCGCTCGGCCACAGCGGCTGGCAAAGACAGTGTTGATGCACACGTAGCAAACTTTCTAGGAATGGGTTATTTGAATAGGACCCATAGGATAAATCTACCCTGCTTTTAAGTACTTTAACAGTTGACGGAGGTTGCAGTCACGACAGAGAGAGAGAGAGAGAGAGAGAGAGAGAGAGAGAGAGAGAGAGAGAGAGAGAAGGGGAGGGAGGTCTGCAGATAGTGTTAAAAAAAATAAATCACCAAATTAAGCAAAACCGTAACACAAGATTAATCTAAAAAACAATCAGGTAAATAGAATGTTGTTATAGATTTCACAAGAAGTGCGCCCGAGTGATTTATTAGCACCGAATTTTACACTAGAACGTTAAACTTGCCATACGAAGCTTCCTTCATTGGATACCAGTAAGTCCCACTCCACGTATCTCGCTGAGATACTTCAGTGTAGCGAGAATATCCCCTGTTGCAATTGAATGTGAACTTTAAACGCACTTTTAGTCGAGAAATAATGATCGACATTCCCTATCTCACCAAGAAACGTCTATGAGCTTCTCAAGTGAGCTTCTCAAGTAATAAAATTCAAGTACCCTTTGTGAACTGCAAAATGAGAGCCCGCGTGACACAAGTATATTGTTTTCCTTTGGCTTATATCTTAGCAAGCTCATACTGTTGCACAATTATCAGTTATCAGGGTCGCTCTGAAACGAAGACTTGCAAAATCGGAACGGCTATCTTCAATCGGACGCAATTGACATTCTTCTTTTACAGAGCTGGTGTGTTTTGTCTTACTTGTGACCAGTTAGTTATTTGCATTTTCCATGGATCATAATTAGAATATCGTGGCGTAATGTGTGACTAACCAGTCTGCAGTTATAATACATTTTCTTAGCGATACCGATGGCAAGATGCTATTTATGTGATCTTTTACATTAATCTTTAGCTACCTGTTTTCTTAATTTGGTAATTACACTTAACTCTGTAGGCCTCTCTCTCTCTCTCTCTCTCCCCCCCCCCCCCCCCCTCTCTCTCTCTCTCTCTCTCTCTCCGACACACACACACACACACACACACACACACACACACACACACTGAACTACTGCAAGGATAAAAGACCACTGAGGCAGCGAGTTACGTCAAGTTTTAAAGTTCTTATCACTTCGAAATTCTGCACTTATAAGGATGGTTAAAAGCAGTCGTGATGTCTCCCGGCAGCCCTGGGTTATCACGGGGCCTCTCACACGCAGTTCCAAGTTTTTCGGGGGTAAATTAACCGTTAACACTTTTCAATCGAAAATAACAGTATTGGTTAGAAGTAACTGAAATAATAGAAGATTGACATAAGACTTTCGAACGTTTGCAGAATGGACTGGCAGTAATTCTGTTTTATCGAAACACCTTCTGCGTATAACAACTTGCCAGAGTAGTTTAATTTGCATATTGCGAACTTGCAATATTATCGACAGAGTTGGTTGGTTTACACTGAGAACAAAGCTCGCTTAAATATCGCTTCAAACGATGTAGGACGCCAAGCGAAACAGTCGGAATACCACAGTTGGTTTGACTTCGAAAGTCAGTGACAGTGTAGCCCACTGAATGATGTTTTTGTGATCCTTTTTTACTGTCCTTTCAGTAATTTTAAATTCAAGGAAAGGAAGGAAGATTGGGCTTAACGTCCTGTCGACGTCGAGGTCATTAGAAACGGAGCGCCTTGTGTCAAGGATGGAGAAGGAAATAGGCCGTGCCCTTTCAAAGGAACCGTCCCAGCATTTTCCCACAGCGATTTAGGAAAATCATGAGAAACCTAAATCTGGATGGCCGGTCAGGATTTGAACCGTCGTCCTCCAGAATGAGGGTCCAGTGTGCAGTTCTTTAAAAATTCATTAAGTGTGCCCTTACAGCTGGTTATACATTGAACTTAAAGCTTGATGTTTCGCCCATTAAGATATGTAATTCTCTTCTGCTGAATGCAGCTACTAAGTTTCCAGCATCTACCTCTAACTGTAAGCACGAAGTAGATCAGGTTCTCTCAAGTGGCGCTTCGCTACATTCTATGTGTAGCTTAGGCCGATGGAATGCATTGGAATTTTGTCTTAACAGAGGTCTAAACATTATAAGGTGATGAGATTCAGAAGTGGGCTTAAAATCACGGTGAAATTATATTAGTAATAAGATTCGCTTGTGACGCTGCGAAAGAAAGTGAAGAAGAATTACAGGATCTGTTGAATGGAATAGTCTAATAATGAATGCAGAATGTGTGAAAGCCCCTTACCCCTTTTTAAATCTCATCTGCGCACATAACTGGTATGAGCACACTGTTTGCATCCTAAAATATTCTCCTTTGTGGACAAAATTTTGACCAATGACTTAATATTAACTTGATCTCACTTCGACTAATGAGATGCTCGGAAGTAGGAAGATCGTCATTGTGCATTGAGAAGTACAGTGTAAGGAGACCTCGAAAACATGTTTAAATAATGCAAAATTACGACCAATACGTTCAAGTTTGTTAACACAATATGGAAGTGTATTGCTTCCTCTCTTACAGAGAAGATGCATGCAGAGGGGATGTGGACTGCACGTTGTATAAACTAACACTATTCATACGAAGCATTAATCACGATAGGCACTCTCAACATATTCAGGGCCAGCACGTGTTTTGAAGCTTCGATCAGCTTAGACCTACCCTATACCTGCTATAATACGCATGCAGCATGCAAAGAATTAAATAAGGTATCTTGTCTGCCGAAGGCTGTTTATCTTAATAACGACTATACTTAATGCAGGGTGTATTCAGTAAAGTGTGCTCGAATTAACTACGACTTTAGGCAAAGATGAGTAAACAAGTGATAACTGACCATGAAGCATGATAAATTATAAATGGTTTCCGAATGAAGAATAATTGAAGAGGATTTGAAACGATGGCTGTTTATTATTCAAGAAACAAACACAATATTAAGCTTATCAATTTCGGATATTTTAGAACCAGTGACTATTAATCGAGTGTAAATACATAAAACCGCAACCCGTCACTTTATTGAACAGTTATTTATTATTCCACGAATCGGTTTTCGAACCTTTTCAGGTTTATCTTCAGATGGTTTCCTGGAAGTTACATTACTATTTCTAGCATAATGCTGGGTGTTGGCTCTGTGACAGTAACATGAAATGTGCTTTAATGAATCGCCATGAGCATTATCTGTCGATATGGATGCAAAATTTTAGTTTTGTACTTAGTGCGACAGCATGGCCGGCTTTTTTCTGCTGGTGTCCATCCATATTTTGAGCTCTCATGTTAACGCCAGTCTGACTAAAGTATTTGCGCATATATCGACTTTAATACACGCAAACAAAAACAAATAACATGTCTCAGCAAAGTAGGTCTATGTCATATCTTTTTGTCAAGGCCTATGTAACAAGCAACTGTTGTATAGCAAATTTTGGATACTGGTGAAGTTTCGCTATCTCGGTGTAAATGCATACAGATTGTGTAAAAGCTTGTGAACTGATGTACCAACCGGGCATCAAAATGGAAGCAGACAGATGGACAATAAAGGATGGATACCGAACACGATGGTCTCCTCTCTCAGTAGTGCCACGTGGCCGTCCGCGGCTTGGTCTTTTAGCGACCGTACGTTCAATGTACAGTGGCTCCATTTCTGCCAAATCATCCTGCAGTTTCATAGAAGGGACGTCCAGCTTCTCGAAGCCCTATTACATACTCAGTGGGGTGTTGATAATGGCGTATTTGTCGCTTTGAAGGCATTCTTGCTTAACATCAACATACCTCGTCCAGCGTATATTTAAACCAAATATGGTTATCATCCTCATAGTGGCTCTACTAGCGCCATTCAGAGACCATCGCAAAACTTGAATAGACATCATCTTCCAAGTACATGAACACGTCAGCCAACTTTCGTTTATGTTGGGCAATTCATTCTTGGTGTTGCTATTTCTTTGGCGATTGTGTATACTCAGCTGAAGCTAAATCTGGTAAATGACCAGCAAAACCGGCCATTTGCGCGCGGTACTTGAAAATTAGTAAAGTTCAAAATCGTGATTTGCAATAGAACAAACAATCTATAGGCGCTGCAGTCATGGACAGTGCGGTTGGTCCCTGTTGAGGTTGGAGTCCTCCCTCGGGCACGGGTGTGTATGTTTGTCCTTAGGATAACTTAGGTTAAGTAGTGTGTAAGCTTAGGGACTGATGACCTTAGCAGTTGTCCCATAAGATTTCACACACATTTTTGAACAATCTATAGACCCTTACAGTCAAATGGCGGAACCTTCATTTAAACAATCTTATGACCGTAAATAGTTAATTCAACATTTTAAATGGAAATAGTCTGACACTTTTGATACCCGCCAGGGTAGCAGAGAGCACTAATACGCTGCTTCCTGGAGTCAGATAGGAGCGCCGGCCCCGGATCGAATTCGCCCGGCGGAGTAACGACGAGGGTCGTTATGCTGGCCAGCCTGGATGTGATTTATAGGCGGTTTTCCACATCCCGTTAGGTGAATATCGAGCTGGTCCCCACCTTCCGCCTCACTTACACGACTCGCTGCCATTTGAAACACGTTCGCACTATTCCATGGCTTACACTAGACGCAGACAGCTGGGGTACACTAATTCCGTACCGGAGGGGGAAAGGGGTGGGGGTGGGGCGGGGGGGGGGGGGGGGGTGGCAGGAAGAGCATCTTGCCGCCCTCTGCAACTAACACTGCCAAATCAATGGTATCGAGGCCGACTCCGCATTGCAGCGGGAATAAGACCTCAAGAAAATGATGATGACTCTGACACTTTTAATGGATCAAGGAAACTTCTACAGAAAATCCTATTCCCAAATGCATCCTTCCCAGATTTTGTTGGTCTGAGCAGTGTTACTGTCGTTCCCGGATGGCCTTTCAGGTCTAAACCGTAGGATCGCGTAGCGGTTAGCAAATCCTATTGTAACTGCGTAAGCTTATGCAGGCTTTAAAGCCGGAATACTCCTTGGAATCACAGTTCAAACGTTTTTTAAGCATATCGCACCTGGCGACTATACAGGGTGAAGAAACGCTGACGTAAGACGCCTTTTCTTGTAAACTGACGTAATCAAAAGAAAATTAAGCTCTAAACCAAGATGAAAAATATTGCTTTACTAGGCATTGCTCTGTTCGAACGAGGCATGTTGATTAGGGTCCAACGTCTCGTCGACGATGATGTCATTAATGAAGATGCGGAAGCTCGGCTTGAAGAAGGATGGCGAAGGGAAATCCGTTGCTCCCTTTCAAAGAATCACAGTGGGACAAGCTTTAAAGGAATTATGGAGTTGGGTCCGGTTGGGTTGTTTGGGGGAGGAGACCGGGAATTATTAAATTACAGAAAACCTAAATCAGGCTGGTCAGACACGGATTTGAACTGCCGTCCTCCCGAATACTCTTGTCTTACCACTGCACCACATCTCTCTTATGGTCTGCCCCCGTTCCATCCACGTCCCCCCCCCCCTCCACCCCCCTGCCTTCATTCACAGTCCATCCCATTCGTCCATGACGGTGGAGCAGAGTGTATAAGGTTAAGAGCTATAAGGTTCGTTCGAGTAAAGGTATCAGAACCAAGTGAAACCATTTTCAAAGTGTCTCTACTTTGCGCAGCTTCGCGATGCTTTCGACCGCCAGAACATTTTGGGATTACTCGAACGCATATTTCGCGTGTTTCTTTGATCACCTGTAGCGCTAGCTGACACTTGCGCTCTTAGCGTTGCTCAGATGTTTCCGATGTAAGTAATCAAACAGTGCAGCCGGTACGAATTTTTTTCATGCTTAGTACAACGTGTTTCGAGAATTTATTCTCATTGCCAGTTGCAAATATTCACATAAGTATTTATTTTGCTATTTGTATGTGTGTTGCGTCTCTCTTACTTTGTACTGTGTCGTGTTTCTGAGGTTGCAAGATACCACACATTGCCTCCTACACTATGCAGAAAACCACACACACCGTGTTAGTATGAGTGAAGTTTGCGTGGGTGTGGTTTTCTGCATATTGGAGGAGGCACTGTGTTTTATAACTTAAAAAGACGACTACAATGCAAGACAGGCAGCAAACAACACGCAAAGTACTAATGTAAATATTCGATCATGACAATGAGAAATTCTGGACACGCGTCTTGATAGCATGAAAAAATACGGAAGTGGTGCAGTGTTTCATTATTTAAAGAATGAATGACAGTTGCAGGCTTTTTAGAAACACTGATTCTGATGAATGAAACTGAGTCAAACCTTTCTGCTTCCCACTTGTGGTCGGCACTTGAGAAGTAGTGATACAAAATTCAACTGAAGAATTTCTTCATTATTCCTGACACCATTTTCCTCATCAGCATCATGTTTTCCTTCACATATTTTGATTATATTCATATGATAGGCCGGCCGAAGTGGCCGAGCGGTTCTAGGCGCTACAGTCTGGAACCGCACGACCGCTACGGTCGCAGGTTCGAATCCTGCCTAGAGCGTGGGTGTATGTGATGTCCTTAGGTTAGTTAGGTTTAAGTAGTCCTAAGTCCTTGGGGACTGATGAACTCAGAATTTAAGTGCCATAGTGCTCAGAGCGATTTGAACCATTTTTTGATATTCACATGATAACAAATTTGATAAGCTTGTCTCACTGATTCTGATAACACAAATTTATCTGCTCATTGACAGTACATTGCAAATAATTAGTATCAGTGTTAATAAGCTACAATGTATTAAATGCGCAAGCTTTATAAATGCTGGAAATTATCTAATTTGAAGAAAGTTGGTAGGGAGTGGCTGCAATGTGTCCCTGGCTATGAAACTAACAGTCTAGCATGCTTATTTCTATCTACTCCACCTCCCTTCTAAGGCGAGACAAGTTAAAACGTGCTTGTCGTTAATAGCAATGAGTACAGTCTGTGACACCGCAACCGGCTCTTGTTATAGGACCCCTGTGTGGAAGAGGGAACATTAATTCATTTCGGAAATGAGATTAACAGCGGATAGTGAGATATTTTTGGTTTTGATGTCTCAGGCTTCACATATGCAACACATATTTGCGGAAAGATCCCTGAAGGGAATAAAATGACACTAGGATGAATTAGAGTTTATCAAGGTTGAGATTTATGGTCGTTTAAAAGGCTAGCAAGAACTTCGCACTTATCTTCAACGAGAATGCTACGAGAATGAACTGAAAGAGCTATGAGCATCTGCTCGATGATCTCTTTGGAGAAGGTTATTAAACGCTTTGGAGCCAGTCGGAAGAATTTCCTCTGATCATTTGAAAATATTTGCAACCGTCCGTTGGCCGCTACTCGAACACCTATCACCCAGTTACAAACCACGGGAACTAGCAGAATGTCTGCGTGGAACGCTTTCACTTGGTTCCAACCATTGCAACCATATCTCGAACAAACCTATAATGAATTCCGAACCATTGATAACATGCTATTTTACACAGTCCAACATGAGTAACCAATTATCTCTTTCCTCAGTTCTCTGGCTCTGCAATCCTATTTTTGGACGTAATCTCCTTTCAATTCTATGGCGTACGGTACCACTCTCCAGGTCTGCGTCTCAACAGAGTTCTTGCTGCATCAGTGACGGCCTCGTATTGCTGTAATGCTCCCTGCAGAGTTCACCCTTCAGTGGTCCAAACAGGTGAAAGTTAGATGATGTAACGTCTGGGCTGTAGGGCGGATGAGCAAGAACAGTCCACAGAATTTTTGTGGTCTCCTCTCGGGTGCGCATTATTGTGTGTAGCTTTGCGTTATCGTGGAGAAGGAGAAATACATTTATATTTTTGTCACGAACACGCTGTAATCGTTTCTTCAATTTCGTGGGCAAATGCCGGGATGGTTTCTCTGCAAAAGGGTCGACTACATTCCCCATCCTCCCGTAATCCGAACTTCTGCGTCGTCTCTAATGACCTCGTTGTTGGCGGCACCTTAAACTCGAATCTCCTCCTCTTCCTTAGTTTCGCAAGAGCCTCACAATTGGCTTCGGAGTTGATAGTAGACGAGACAATGTTTGACAAGAAATCGTCACCGCCAGACTCATAAAGAGAAAGCAGTTCGACACAGGTAATCCTTCTTTCCACTTAATGCTCGGCTTCGAAAAAACCACTGAATAAACTAACTGGTGTACAAATGTGTCAGCACTACCAATGAAATTTGCTACACTGCAGGCATCACAGCTACATACGGCCGGTCGTCACGTAGGAAATCAGACCAGAGGAAAAATGCTCCAATCGAAGCACAAAAAACAAAACAAAAAAACAACGTGAATATGCTCTTGTTTACTTAAAAGACTCTGACTGGACAGTGGGGTATCAGCTACCTTGTGCTACCTTCGTCTGCACCTTTAATATTATTATCCCCAAACATTTTGGCAGGCGAACATATTTGCGCTTTTTGTAACACTCAACTCACCTCAAACCCACACAAGCTCTCCTAGCTGTAGCTCACTATGTCTCCCTCTTGCTTTCTTACCTCTAATATGTTATTCCTTCCTTACAACTGATGCTGTCTCTTCTCACTAATACTCTCGTCCTCGTTGTAATTGTCATATACTCTGTCTCCATTATCACTGATTCTCACCCATGCCTCGTTCCTTTTTCTCTTTCCTTCTCCACCCCCCTCTCCCCTCCTCCCCCGCCCCCCGCCTCCCTCCCCGACCGTGGCACTCTCTCCTTCACTCTTTTCCTAGCACAGTTCTGTCAGTGTCAGCTATGTTCCACTGTCAATGTGTCCCTCTCTTTCTCTCACACTGCTACTGTCACCTTTGCTCTTGTCACCTTTGCTCTTTCTCTAACGCAACCGCTGTCTACTATCTTTCAGTATTTATTACTTTTTCTTCTCCTTGCCACTGTCACGTCTTCTTTAACACCATAAAAAAGCGCAAATATGTTCGAATGCCATCATTTTTGGTAAATTTATAAAGGGGCTGAGGAAGGTAGAATGAGGCAGCTGGTAACCCACTTTTCAATCAGAGTCTTTTGAATAAGCAGGAACATATTCGCATTTTGTATGCTCCGATAGCAGCATTTTTCCGTTGTTTCCCTTCTATCTGCTGCTGCAGCAGGGTATGTAATCCATATAAAAAGAAATTTAGTGGTCAGTAAAATTTGTTTAGTTACGAGTAAGTGAAACTTATACCTCAGGCAGAATTTTATCTGCAAAAATATTGGGCACGCGCTTCAGCACTACACCATGGAGCTCCCACATGATAACGGAGACATTTTACACCATATTTCTCCGTCTTACGTTACTTTTTAAACTGTGCCTTCGCCTCACACCACATTTTACATTCCCATTTTGCGAGTATAAGTAGGGTAACTTTGAACCTCTGCATTCCGGAAACGGATAAAGATAGGATGAAATTTTTCAAAGCTGTTCGAGATTGGTATCTTAGAAACGCATAGTAAAAATTACAGCCATTTGCTGTGCATAGTCGTCTCAGAACCAGTGGTTGGGTTTTGGTACCCAAAAAGCAAGTTTTTGGGATATTTCTCAATAAAGGATAAAGAGTTTTGAAAACGGGGAGGTAGTTGTTCTAGATAAATGCCTAGCGAATATACCGTTAAAATCTGAGCAAATCTGTAAAATCTAAGCAATTTACTGTGGTTATTTATTGTTTACATTACGCCTCATACCGGATTTTACGTGTAGAAGTAGGGTAACTTCCAAACTCTGTATCTTGGGAAAGGATAAACATATCAAAAAAATGTTCAAAGTTGTTCGAGATCGGGGTCTTAGAAATATATCGCGAACATTTCAGCCATTTATTGTGTATAGACGTCTTGTAGTCCTCGTCTGGGTTTTGATCCGCTGGTGACGGGGAAAAAGTAGTAAAAAATCATTTTTTGGAGATTGGGGGGAGGGGTTTCCAAGGAATCGCGAATGAAGTAATGGTGCCTCCGTTAAGTCCCATAGACGACATTAAATGCAAAAGAATCAACCGATTTGTTCAGTTTGCCTAAGCATAATGAAGTGTGTAATATTCATACTTTGACCCTGTACTGTATCATGGTGGCAGACGATCGTTCTGCTGGATATACAAATGCTCCCTAACCTCCATTAATTTGAACGTAGATACGGAACACCCTCTGTAAAATTAATCTTTAAGTTGACACACGTGACTGTATGTTTTCATTGCATTAACTAAGGAGCTTAAATTTTTCACACAGCCAACGTACCGTAGACGTTGGTATGTGATACAAATTTGTGCTCCATGTCTGTAGACGTTCCTGAGAAAAAAAGGTCTTAACGGTTGAACAGATAGACAGACGCACAACAAAATAATGGTATAAGGATTCTGTTTTTAATCATTTTTCCATTCCATGGTGGCAGGGTGATACAGCTAACAGTTTAGAATTATTTCTGAATGAAAACAGTCTTGGTTGTAAAATGATTTAACCCACGAGCAGGCGCGCCTATGTATACAGAGCGCCAACCAGAAATAACATTGTCTTGTACAGTTCCATTGTAGTTTTACAGTTGCGAGCCCGCTTCTATTAATTCATTATTGCTTTAGCTATCACAGTGATAAGCTGTATTGCTATAGGGGCAAGTCACCAGTAGTAATGTAAAATAAACAACGAGCCAGGTGAGAAAAAGTTCGCTATCAGTGCACGAAAATGATCTAGATTCCGAGCTAGCAGCACAAGCCCCTATTTTATCGTTGTTCAATTAGACTAAGATTTAACTATGATTCTGCTCATACATGTTTATCCTGGTAACATGAAGACAGCTGTCCTTTACATGTGTAGAAAGCACGGCGCGCAGCCGCTTGTGTTACGAAAATCTGCGCGCCCGCTCGATGTTTAATATTAATGACGCCTTTTACCCTTTTGGGGTTTTGCAACAAAGAAAAGAAAATTGAGAATGTGTTATATGACGATCAGTTTGGTTTTAATAAGCGTAAAGGCAACAGAGATGTGGTTGATCATGGAAGCAAGGCTACAGAAAAATAAAAAAAAACGTTCAAAGGATCTGTCGACCTGGAAAAAGGGGTAGACAATATAAAATGGTGCAAGATGTTTGAAATTTTGAGAAGAATAGAGGTAAGCTGTAGGGGGAGCCGGATAATGTACAATACGTACAAGAGCCAAAAGGGAATAATAAGAGTGGACGACCAAGAACGAAGTGCTTGGATTAAAAGGGTGTAAGACAGGGATGTAGTCTTTCACCCCTACTGTTCAACCTGTACATCGAAGAAGCAATGATGGAAATAAAAGGAAGGTCCAGGAGAGAAATTAAAATTCAAGGTGAAAGGACATCAGTGATACAATTTCCTGATGACATTGCTATCCTCAGTGAAAGTGAAGAAGAGTTACAAGATCTGCTCAATGGAATGAACAGTCTAATGAGTAGAGAATAGGGATTGAGAGTAGATTGAGGAAGGACGGAAGTATTGAAAAGTACCAGAAACGAGAACAGCGAGAAACTTAATATAAGGTTTGATGGTCATGAAGTTTCGGAATTCTTATATCTACGGAGCAAATAACCAATGACGGACAGAGGAATGACATCAAAAGCTGACTAGCACTACCTTTAAATGTGAACATTTTAGGTTAGGCTTTACCCTGACTGTTACTGACATTCGATGAAACAACAAGTTTACTGTAACCAATCACTGTTTATTTATCTCCACGACGCGTTTCAAAGGTTTAAATGTCCATCATCAGGTGGATTTACATTTGTTAGTATGACGTTTGTATGTGTTTTGTTAAGATGTTTTGGAGGAACTTGTGGCACTGTCTAGTGGAGAAACAAAACACTATTTCAGAACATGGTTTTGAGTTTCTTTTGACAAAAAATTAAACGTATATCTAACGGTAAACTTAAAATTAGTAAAATAGAGTACCTCCAGTAGTCACAGGTTCCTTTCACTGTCGTAATACATCACATGTACACTGTCATTTTCTATAAATAAATATGGCGTGTGGAACCTATTGGGTGCAAGGATCATATAACAAAGAGGAAACTTTATCAAAAAGTACAAAGAACAGACATCGTAAGAACATTATTACAGAATAAATTTATAAAGGATTTGGAGGTATTTGTTTTGAGGTGCAGAATACATGCATTGGAATAAATACTTCAGGTGGTATATAAAACCGATTTCGACAAGTTAAAATAGCTTAAACGTCATACTCGTTTATACAATCAGCTGAAATGTTACAAACTTGAAGTACGATAATAATATTGGCTACAGTGACAAAATTATACACAAATAACAATTTATGGTTAGAATTCATAGACAGATATGAAAGGCTGGAGACAGAGGGCGAAGAAGAGAAAGAGAAAATGAGGGGGAGAGAGAGGGTGGAAAGAGTGATTGTATGAGAATAAACTTTACAAACCAAGCAAAAATTGTTGTTTGAGTGTAAATCTACCACTATAGCCAATATTATTATCGTACTTAAACTTTGTATCTGACTGGTATAGTTTATGTGATCGCTCTAAGCTTGTTGACACCAGTGCCTACCAATTTTATTTGTATATTACAGCACTGAGGATTTTGTGGATAATGAAACAAAAAAATACTACCGATGCTGATTCTCCTTCCAATTTTATGCAGATGAATGTTGAAAATTGGGTGGGCTGATAAGGTAAGGAATGAGGAGGTTCCGTGGAGAATCGGAGAGGAAAGGAATATGTGAAAAACACTGATAAGGGGAAGGGACAGGATGATAGGACATCTGTTAAGACATCAGGGAATGACTTCCGTGGTATTGGAGGGAGCTGAAGAGGGCAAAAACACTGTAGAGGAAGACAGAGAGTGGATTTCATCTAGCAAACAATTGTGCATGTAGGTTGCAAGTGCTACTCTGAGATGAGAGATTAGCACAGGAAAGGAACTCGTGGCGGGCAGCATCAAACCAGTCAGACAACTGATGAATAATTAAAAAAAAAAAAAAAAAAAAACAAAGAGAGAAGGGGGGGAGAGAGAGAGAGAGAGAGAGAGACAGAGAAAGTATCCTCTGTCACGCAATGTACAATGCCTTCTAAAGTGTGAGTAAACGTAGATTCGGTAGATTTAGCTGCACGGCTGAATCACAACAGGTTGTGTGCCAGCGAGCGCGTACGGAGCGGCGCGGCCTTGGCAGCGCGCAGCTGCCGGGCTCGTTATCGCTGTGACGCTCAGTGCGCGCGGCGCCGGACGCATCGACCAGTCTGCTCCGAGCGGCTTCTGGGTGCACTGACCAAACGAGACGCGATGCAGACGCTGGCGCTACTGCTAGTGCCGCTGGTGGCGGCGGGCGCCGCCAGGGCGCTGCCCGTATCCACCACCAGCTCTCCAGGGGACAGCTTCCAGCTGCACCTGCTCCACCTCAACGACTGGCACGCGCGCTACGACGAGACGGACGGCGCCGGCGACCCCTGCGACCGCCGGACCTCGCAGTCGCAGACCCGGCAGCCTTGCTATGGCGGCTTCGCGAGGATCGCGGGCAGGGTGCGCCAGCTGCTGGCCCAACACCCGGACAACTACCTGCTGCTCAACGCCGGCGACAACTTCCAGGGCACGCTCTGGTACACGCTTTTCACCTGGAACGTCACCGCGCACTTCCTCAACAAGCTGCCCTGGGACGCGGCGGTGAGTCTCCAATAGTCGTTGGCAGTTTCTCTACAGCACTTGTTTCCCATTTTTCCTCTGAGAGCATGCTTTATACAGCTAAACACTGAGGCAGTCCTAACATAGTGTCGCTCATTCTTTTACCTGGCGTAGATAAGCATCTCAACGTGGATGGAATCAACAAGTCGTTGTGAGTCCCTAACAGAAATATCGAGCCAGACTGCCTCCGTAGCATCCATAACTGAGAATGGGTTGCTGGGCAGGATTTTGTGCACTAACTGAACTCGCGATTACGTCCCATAAACGCTCCACAGCATTCATGTCGGCCGATCTGTGAAGCCAAATCATTCTCTCGAACTGTCCAGAACGTTCCTCAAACCAATCGCGAACAACTGAGGCACTGTGACATCGTTGCTGGGCAACTGATGTCCATGAATGTCTGCAAATGGTCTCCAAATAGCCGAACATAACCATTTCCAGAAAATGATCGGTTCAGTTGGACCAGAGGACCCAGGCCATTCCAAGTAAACACAGTCCTCACCATTATGTGGCCACCATCAACTTGCACAGTGCCTTGTTGAGAACTTGGATACATGGCTTCGCGGGGTGGACGCTACACTCGAACCCTGTCACCAGCGCTCACCAACTGAAATTGGGACTCATCTGTCCAGTCCACGGTTTTCCATTCGTCTAGGGTCCAACGGATATGTTAAGAAGTCGAGCAGATGCGCCGCAGGCGATGTCGTGCTGCTACCAAAGGCACTCTCGTCGGTCGTTTGCTGCCATAGCCCATTAACGTCAAATTTTGCCGCTCTGTCCTAACGGATACGTTAGGAAGATTACTGCGGCTATTTCGCGCAGTGTTGCTTGTCTGTTAGAAGTGACAGCTGTACACAATCACTGGTGCTCTTCGTCGTTAATGAAGGCCGTCGGCCACTGCGTTGTCCGTGGTGAGAGGTGACGCCTGAAATTTAGTATTCTCACCACACTCTGGACACTGTGGATCTCGGATTATTGAATTCGCTAACATTTCCAAACTGGAATGTCCCATGCTTCTAGCTCCGACCACCATTCCGCACTCAAATGCTTAATTCGCGTCGTGCGACCATAATCAGAACGGAAACCCTTTCACATGAATCACCTGAGTACAAATAACAGATCTGCCAATCCATTCCCCTTTTATACCTTCCGTACGCGATACTACCGCCGTCTGTATATGTTTACATCGCTATCCCATGCTTTCGTCACCTCTGTGTATTTGGCTATACAGGATGTGTTCGAACTCCAACAACAACATTCTGGGGCAAATATTAACGCGTTGTTTCAGCGTAAAAAGGAAATTTTCCTCAGACTGCAACTAACTGATCTTAAATTTTTATTGTAATATCATCCATTTCTTCTGACTCGTTCACAACCAATTCCTCTCTTGTGCTTACCTTTTCATCCCAGAGTCACACTCGCATCTGATGTCCTCAATTGATTTTTGGATGCACTCCAGTGTCTGTTTTGCCGTACAGTTTTTACGTTCTTCAGCTCCTTTTAGCAACATGGAAGTCTTTTCATGATGTCGTAACACGTGTCCCATCATCTTATCCCCACGCCTTGTCAGTATTCTCTGTATGTTCCTCTTCTCCACCTAATTTTCAACATCTTTTTATAAAGCCACATCTCAAACGCTTCGATTCTCGTATTTCCCGACTTTCCCGCAGTCCATCACTGGATTCCATATAATGCTGTGTCCTAAACATACATCATCGGAAATTTCTGCTTCAGATTAATGCTAGTAGGCTTGATACTACTAAGCTTCTTTTGGCCAGGGTGACTTCTTTGCTTGTGCAAGTCTCCTTGTTATTTGTTCCTTTCTTCGTCCGTCACGTGTTATTTTGCTTCTAAAGTAGTAGAATACCTTCACCTTGTATACTTCGTTACACCCAATTTTGGTGCCAAGTTTCTCATTAATCTCATTTCTGCTACTGCTCGTTATCTTTCATCTCTCAATACATAGCCCGTGTTTAGTAGACTCTTAGTTCCATTCAGTATGTCCTGTAACGATTCCTTGTTTTCACTAAGGATAGCAGCTTCATCACCGAATATTGTCATTGATATCCTTCCACTCAGTTTTGAAACGGCCCCTTGGTAAAATTATACATAACTGTGCTTAAACTGACACACAATATTTCTTAGCGCAACGCAATCTGACTTTTAAAAATCCCTACGAAAGAATGGCCCTGACCAACATTAACCTATACGTTTCACAAATCACTTACCTCACAAAAATCTTCGTTACTCAAGCTACTGCAATACAGCGAGCGCCACTACTGCCAGCTAAATAAAAGATTCAAACTACGGAAGGTACTAACTACTGATAGGCATAGTTAGCGAATGAAAGATTTTAATAGAGAACAAACAATGTATTTACCTTAATAGTCATAATATATATAGCAGTTCATGACATCCAGTCTCACAAATTTCAAAACTCCGCCATCTCTCTCCCCACGTCCACCACTGCTAGCGGCTCATCTCCAACTGCGCAACGCTACGCGCTGTTAACATCCAGCTGGCCAACGCTACAATGGCGAGTATTACAACAATGCCGACCAGCCACAGACTGCACACGGCACAGCCAGTGATTTCCATACAGAGCGCTACGTGGCGTTACCAATAAAAAAACCTAAACAGCCTACTTGCGGTTTTAATCCTCATCCCGAACCTTTCTTTCATTTTCTTCGTTGCTTCTTCGATGTGTAGATTTTACTGTAGGGAAGAAAGGCCACATCCCTATCTTACACACTTTTTAATCCCAGCACTTCGTTCTTGATCGTCCACTCTTATTATTCTTTTCGGTGCTTATACACATTGTATATTGTATTGTACGTTAACCGGGGCCTAGAAACGACGGAGAGGCTCCGTCCCCGCAGCTACCGCATTGGTCCACAACCCCACGACGTCTACCGCAATCCACTTCACCCCTCCGCGGCCCCGCCCAACACCGGACCACTCTTTCAGGGTTATTGTGCGGTTCGGGCTCCGGTGGATCCCCCCAGGGAACGTCTAACACCAGACGAGTGTAACCTCTATATTTGCGTGGTAGAGTAATGGTGATGTACGCATACGTGGAGAACTAGTTTGCGCAGCAATCGCCGACAAAGTGTAACTGAGGTGGAATAAGGGGAACCAGCCCGCATTCGCCAAGGCAGATGGAAAACCGCCTAAAAACCATCCACAGACGCTGGCTCACTGGACCTCGACCTAAGTCCGCCGGGCGCATTCGTGCTGGGGACCAGGCACTCCTTCGCACTCCTGAAACACATTATATATTGCCCGAATCTCATGGTGGTGCGGTAGCGTTCTCGCTTCCCACGCTCGGGTTCCCGGGTTCGATTCCCGACGGGGTCAGGGATTTTCTCTGCCTCGTGATGGCTGGGCGTTGTGTGACGTCCTTAGGTTAGTTAGGTTTAAGTAGTTCGAAGTTCTAGGGGACTGATGACCATAGATGTAAAGTCCCATAGGGCTCAGAGCCATTTGAGCCATTGTATATTATTTACCTGTCCCTATAAGTTACATCTGTTTCATGAGAATTTTGGACGTTACGACATTTTACATTATCAGATGCTTTTCCTAGATCCATAAACTCTACACAAGTGTCTAGATTTTTCTTAAGCCTTGCTTCCATTGTCAAGAGCAATGTTAGCTCTGCCTTTCTAGTGTCTTTACCTCCCCTAAAGCCAAACTGATCATCTGAGGGATGCATCTGTTACTTTTATATCAAATCGATGTGTGAAATATTTTTCTTAGGTCTATGCCGCGCTATCGCCTCTGTTCTGCAGCAAGACATATCACATGACGAGGTTATGTGTATGTATCAGGTAATCTGAATGTCAATCTAGTAGTCTCAAAATAGATCATGTTACAACAACAAACCTGAAGTTCATTTAATTCAGTCTGAGGTAAATTCAATCTTGCTCTCAATTCATCAAACGACTCCGTTCCTGCGGTTCCATCAACGATGGAAAGTTTAAACATCTACGTGTTGCCGTTTTAGGAGAAACTCCGCAATTAGTGATGGTACAAAAAGTCTTATTGTGCGTCTAGATTGTATATATTTGTGGAACTGTGACCGATTTCGCTTTCTTCACTTCTCAGTACGTCGGCTACAAGAGTAATCTGTCAGTTTCTACGCAGCGTACTTTAATCTTCGACTTCAAAAACGTATCCATTACTGATTGGTTCTGTCTCGTTGCTTTTTTTTCAGTAGCTCTACGTAACAATGATACATAGCAGCGTGTTTACGTTTAAAGATGAAGAGTTGGTAGATATGCAACTCATGTACGGGTTCGCTGAAGGCAATGGAAGAAGGTGCAATGACGGTAAGCAGAGCTGTTCCCGCAGCGGCGGAAATCACATCACAGTACTTTTACATCTATACAGATGCTGCTACTAGAAACGGGAATCTTTTGTCTTAGAATATAATGGCCATGCGAAGCACGCTAGAACAGCCTATCTTCCAGAGAACGTGTTTCACGCTGTTGGCCACAATCGAGCTCAAGTAGTCGGAACGTTGTGTGGGGTCTGAACAAGAGTCAGATAAATATTTTCAGAACGTACATGAACAACGATTGCACTCGTTAACATCCACAAAAGGTACATCTTTTCAGCCAGCGGACGTTCCACGTCGAGTGGTGTTTGCGAATTGGCTCACTGAGAAATGTGCCACAATTTTCCTGCTTTCATGTTGTTTACAGGTAGAGCTACATATACAAGATACAGAATATTCAACAGTATGAAAAGCCATGTGTCGATTGACTACACCCGGGTTCCCGGGTTCGATTCCCGGCGGGGTCAGGGATTTTCTCTGCCTCGTGATGGCTGGGTGTTGTGTGATGTCCTTAGGTTAGTTAGGTTTAAGTAGTTCTAAGTTCTAGGGGACTGCTGACCATCGATGTTAAGTCCCATAGTGCTCAGAGCCATTTGAACCATTTGATTGACTACAGCCCACACGAACTGGAGTGCATGGATCCTAATACAACTTTGCTGTGATTGTATATGGAGGGAGGGGAGGAGGGGAAAAGTCTTGGAAGAATGTATTGTCAACGACTGGACCTTATTCAATTGCCGATAAACAGAACAGAGTTCTTTACGAAACGCTCCTCCAAAAAGTCATCCTTAGTTCCCAGAAGCGCCTCCAAGAATTCTTCAGATTGTATGATTTAATCATGGGATCCGTCTGTATAGCTCCAAGCGTTAACACGGCGCTTTAGGGATTCAGGGAGGCGCACAGGCCTCTAATAGAATCCCTGATGGAGGGCCAATGCACCGGTCAGCCTGGATGTGGTTTATAGTCGGTTTCTTACATCCGACTAGGTCAGTAATTCCCAACCTTTCTTCGGCCATTAACGATGAGTGCAATCAGACATTAGCTAGTACCCTCGCCTCCCCCTGCCCCACATTATGACCAACTTTAGCATCCAACTAAGCTGTAGAATGAATGATGAAGTAATTTGCAGTGCATCGCAAGTGCTACCCACAGCTCCTCTGGTAACAAAGCTAACTATCCACTGTGAGGGTAAACATTTGTTACAAAATATACTTTCCGTGCATTACTCCTGTCCATTGCGGCACTTGCTTGACTTATTCACTACAACCTCATTTAAAATCAAACTAGTTCAGATGTGTGCACTACACTCACCGTTTGCGAATCACTTGATAGCTGAACCCCACACTTCTGAAGCGGAACAAATTGGACGATTTGAGGCTGCTAATGCTTTTTGTCTAACCATTCTAATAATAATACTGCTGCGTAGTGCTGCCAATTAATTCATTTATCTATTTCGAGGCGAGTAATGAAGCAATTTATGGACGAATGCAGGTACTACCTACAACTTGGAGAAGACATTTTCTTGAGATATTTAGATCTGTCACATATATGTCTCAATTTTATCATCAGCAATGTACACTACAAAGCACAACATATGAGTATGTGTGAGTGGATGGACTATGTGAGGAACCTGTAACCTCCACAGGATTAATGCTACTAATTGAAAAAAGTTGTTATTGATAACTTATATCAAAACAATATAAGAGTGTTGCAAAACTATGATAATAGTAATGATCTTTTGAAAATAATTTAGTTTTGTGACTGAAACAGAATAGAATCGTTTAGTTTTTACCCCTCATGGGGTAATTACCCCCAGGTTGGGAATCACTGCACTAGGTGAACTTCGGGCTGCTAACAACGTCCCGCATCAGTTACACGATTCACAAGCATTTAGAAAACATTCACACAATTTCACCTGGGATAGCATTAGATGCAGACAGTCGGTGCACACAAATTCCATTCCGGGGGGAAAATGGTTGGCGACAGAAAGAGGATCCGGCCACCCTCTATCACTAACTTCGCGAAATCGGAAGATTAAGATGCCGATCTCGTGTAGATAAGGCATATAGACCAGCAAAAGGTATGTGGTTTAAACACGACGTGGTGCCGGCACACTTTGGAGTAGTTGTTAGGAACCATATTGATATCATCAACATACCACTTGGCCATAAATGGATTGGTGATGGGGTTTCTGTTCCACTGCCAACTCGGTCATGAGATATAAGACACCTATAGACTCCATCTTTTAGGCGATGTCGTAAATCTATTCCAAATTTTGGGATCGGTTATGTCTCGCTGTAACCTACAGTGTCAATATGGCGGACGTTTTGAACAATATTCATTTGGTAGATAATAACAGCTCTTTGCTTGCTGCAATGTACTTTATTTGTTCCAGACGCGTTTCGCCTTTTACTTTAAGGCATCTTCACTGCGATCTAGAACGATACAGTCTGTGTACAGTGTATCATTGAATTAGGTTTGTGCATAAGTTCGTAGCGTTTTTGTTTTGCATGTTGATACTCCTGTTGCTATGGTTATATTTATGAATTGTCACTTTTTATTTGTAGTTGACTGTTGCTATTTGAGTTTACGTATTGTTATTTTGTCATTTGGAGACAGTGGATTTTAGAAAACGGAGTGCCAAGTGGCGAAATCTGTACATTTCCGGCATACTCTTCTGTTTGAGTTCGGCAGAGGGATGGCGGCAGCGGAGGCAACCAGAAACATTTGTGCCCTGTGTAGGGATAAGACCATTGGACAGAGTACAACAAGAAAACGATTTTCTCGTTTTAAGGAGGATCGTTTTGATTAGTGAGTCTCCATGTTCAGGAAGACTTTCGGGGTTTGATTAAGATCGTTTAAACATATTAATCCACAATGATCCACGTAAGTTTACTCGGGAACTGGCATATGTGACTAACTGTGATCATTCCACCATTGTGCGACTTCTGCATGCGATGGGGTGGTTCAAAAATCGAGTGCATGCTCTAATACAAAAATCACAAAAATCAGTGGTATGTGCATACCTGCTTGCTCGTCATCAATTAGTAAGTGAAGAACGCCGATCATTCGTCACTGGTGACGAGAAATTGTGTCTTTATGCTAACATAAAGAAAAGAAAGGAATGGTTGACCCCAGACAAAGCAGCAACTTCCAGTGAAAAGACCTGCGCGAGTCCGCAAAATATAACGACATGTGTCTGGTGGAACAGCGACGGAGCCGGACTGTGTGGCCGAGCGGTTCTAGGCGCTTCAGTCCTGAACCCGACTGCTACGGTCGCAGGTTCGAATCCCGCCTCAGGCATGGATGTGTGTGATGTCCTTAGGTTAGTTAGCTTTAAGTAGTTCTAAGTTCTAGGGGACTGATGACCACAGATGGTAAGTCCAATAGTGCTCAGAGCCATTTGAACCATTTTTATGAACAGCGACGGTGTGGTGTACTACGAATTGCTTCTCCGATGTGTAACCATCACTGCTGACATTTATGGTCAACATCTGAGACGTCTTGCAGACGCAGTCCTGAAACAACGACCGGGAAGACTGTGTGAAGTGATGCTACTCCACGATAGCAAAAGTCCGCACTCTGACAAAAAATGCTATACAGGAGTTGGGTTGGGAAGTCATCCCCCCACCCACCTTATTCAACTGCTCTTGCGCCCACAGATTTTCACTTTATCCGCTCTCTATCGAACAGTCTTCAAGGAACTACCTTTCCAGACGAAAATGCGCTTCAAACATGGCTCGACGAGTTATTCGCCTCAAAACCACGCGATTTCCACAGCAGTGGAATCGAAAAGTTACCCCAGCGTTGGCAGACAGTTGTAAATAGTGAAAGAGAAGGTATCATTGATGACTAAAGTCCCTGTTACGTGTATCAGTTGTGTTTGTTAAACTTATGAAAAAACGCCACGAACTTATGCACTAGAGTCCACTGAAGGTGTCTTAAAGTAAAAGCTGAAACGCGACTGGAACAAATAAAATACAGGTATTTGAAAAAGAACTAACTAGTTTTAAATATAAATTTAACGGGGAAATTAATGAGAAATTACATCAGTGAGTACATCTCATGAAAGAGAATTCCTCCAATTATGTTAGTAGACTTCAACGTGGCATCCATTTGTTGCCCCACACACGTCGAGACGATATTCCACTTCTCGCCACGTATTCATCAACATTTCAGGTGTAACTGTCCCAACCGCCGCAACGATCATTTCCCATAAATGACTGATGTCTCTGATCTTTTTACTGTAAACAACATTTTTTATGTGGACCCAAAAGAAAAAGTCCAGTGGGTTTAAGTCCGAGCTTCGTTGTGGCCGAGGTATTGGTCCAGCCCTGCCTATCCACCTTCCTGGACAGCGAGTGTCAAGAGCCGCACGCACATGGTTACTGCAATGCGGTGAGGCGCTATCTTGTTGGAAAAAGACGAGCTCCTTTTCCGCCTCAATGTCGTACATTTGGAGAAGGACGTACTCTGTCAACTTGTCACAGTAAACGTCCCTGGTTTAAAACACTACCGGTTTCTTTGAAAGACTTTAGGCAGTGATAGTTTTTGCTGTAGGTGGCTCACCACTATACTGATTTCTAATATTACGTTACACTGTTATAACTGAGTCAGTTTTCATAAGTCAAATAACACAATGCGTTTTCTGTTGCGGAGTACACATTATTGCTGAGCTGCTCTGCAGTGCACTGCATGCACACCTGGACTAAACTGAGGGAAAAGGAAAAAAAACAGCACTGGTGTTCAAGGTCAAGCAGACCTGCCAACTGCAGCGGAGCCAAACTTGGAGAGTTGACGAATCAAACACCACAAACTAGAATATTGTATGTCACTTTGTACAGATTCTAGGACACATTAAAGCCTGGAAGTTATTTTTCAAACACCCTGTTCTTTACAGCAAGAAAATAGTTTATTTTTATTTACAAAACGAATATTGCTGTGTCCGCTACGAATGGTGATCACTCAAAGAAACTTGTTATTTTGAACAGTACCTGTAATGAAATGGTTCTGCGTTTGTTATATACGGAATTCTACACAATGAACACACTGATATAAAGGTATACTTGTTTCGTCTGAGAATATTTGCATCACTCTGTATTTTGTATTGTACGTTTTGCATATTACAGGCTTTTTCAAAAATGGTTCAAATGGCTCTGAGCACTATGGGACGCAACTGCTGTGGTCATCAGTCCCCTAGAACTTAGAACTACTTAAACCTAACTAACCTAAGGACATCACACACATCCATGCCCGAGGCAGGATTCGATCCTGCGACCGTAGCAGTCGCACGGTTCCGGACTGCGCGCCTAGAACCGACAGGCTTTTTCACTGTTGTAAAGGTAATTGGAGAAACAAGTCGAATAAATTATAATTACATTATTGCTCTGCAACGAGCATGATCATGGGCCCTTTGTAAAAAAAAAAAAAAAAAAAAAAAAAAAAAAAGAACCAACTCAGAAAATATCCCTCTAAAACCTCAGAAATTTTGAGTGTGGAGTTCCGGTTGACCCCAACGTAATTTTAGCATGAAGCTTTCGGCGTTACTTATTGATGGAGGCGGTCATGGTACAGTGTGGAGTAGCTTCTGTTTTCATTGGATAACTCAATCGGTGAGTGGATAGCAGGCGAAAGGAAAGATTTCGGGGGATCAGTGGTTAAGTGCAAGTCTACCGATCCAACACAACGGTTTGACGTTTTCTGTGTCGCATATCACTTCTTTCACCTCTGGCAACTTGGAAAAAAATGGTTCAAATGGCTCTGAGCACTATGGGACTTAACATCTGAGGTCATCAGTCCCCTTGGACTTAGAACTACTTAATCTTAACTGACCCAAGGACACACACACATCCATGCCCTAGGCAGGATTCGAACCTGCGACCGTAGCGATCGTGCGGTTCCGGACTGAAGAGTCTAGAACCGCTCGACCACCGCGGCCGGCAATTGGAAAAAAACCGAGTTGCAACGTCATTCGAAGCAAACGATAAACTGTAGCTCGGCTGGATGCGTCAAGTCAAAGGGCAGACGCAACGACATTGGCATACCACGTTAAATGAGATCTTGCTTATCAAGGTGTTGAGGTGTTGTAGGGCTCAAATCAGCCTTCGGATTTACGATTTCTTTACCTTTTTGCAAGATAATTTGGCCCTAGCATTGACGATCTCACCAATTAATCCCACGTGTTTGCTTTACTTATAAGTTCCTGTGGGAAAGTAAGATCCGATAGTTCGCAAAATGGAAACGACACCTAAAATACGATGACGCTTTGCACAGACGTGTTGGGCAGTGTCTCTAATATGCCTGTCGATCGCGTCACGTAGCTCTTTTCAGTTCGGAGCACACAGTGAGGACGTAAAAATGCCTGGAACAATAGTATCTCCCGCCATGCACGGGTGCTCGTTGCTTGTTTTTACCTGATTTCATGCAACCCCACATAACGTACCTGTCATGCATTTCCTTCCTCATGACAATTCTCGGCCGCACACTAAAGGGGTAATGAGGATCGCCCTGAAGCTTTTTCAGTGGAAAGTACTTGATTACAGCCCGGACTTAACTCCCTCTGATGTTCATTTCTCCTTGCATGACCTGCTGGCTGTGAAGACAACATTTTGGCACAGACAACGAACTGCAGGCTAGCGTAGAGAAGTTTGGAAAGCACAACCGGCTGCCTTCCATAGCGAGGGTATTGGGAAGTTGGTGCAACGCTATGACAAATGTCTAAGTCGGAGAGGCGAGTATGTGGAGAAGTAGCTGGAAGATGTAGGTAACTGTTGAAAACAAAACATTTTTGCTTTTCACTGTGGCTTCCATTTCGCGGCCGATCAGATCTTACTTTCCGAACGGCCATCATATTCAAGCTGATCCATTATTACTCGTGTTTCTTTTCGTGCCTTGTGTTCTAAATACTTATTTGTTTGCCGCTTATATTGCTGGATATATTATCTGTGTCTTTGTTATTCTCGTTTTCACATGTCAGGTAATAAGAATACTTTCATTTTCTGGTGTTACAAGTATATTATTCACTACTATGGCGTCATTTCTAACAAAAGCTATGTCTTTAGTCCTCTTTGTGGAACTAATATTGTAGTCCTCAGTTTGGTTTCCAGGCCACATGATAACAAGTGACATGTGGAGCACCTGTTTTTTCTACCCAATACTCCTTCGTTACCTCGATTTCCTTGTTCTTTTTGCTTCTGTGACTTTTTTCCAATATAAGTACACCATTCCTGTTCGTTAAAAAGCGAAAAAGTGTGGGCGAAATACTACATTCTTATCCGTTCCCAGCCGCTTCCCCCTTCCTCTCGCTAGTAGTAATTGTGCCAGAGCAGACACACAGGAAAACAAAATCGACATAATAAACAATATCGGGAACCGCAGAAGCAAATTGAGTGAAAATTTCTACGCAAGAAAGAAGATGCAGTCCGGTACAGCGAACAACTCTGAGAATTTCGGGGAAGTGATGGGCAACTTAACAGACGAAAACTTAGTAGCTGAAGTCTTGGCTTTTGTTAAATTTCACAGGGGTGTTTTGAGTGTCTCGATGTAGCGTTGAACCCATTTCGACGTGAATGTGAGTCCAGCATCTTAACCACTGCATCGCCCCGCCCGATTAATCTGTGTTTAATATTGCTGGAACTCAGTTCAAATTCACTTGGTGTAATGATATCCGCAAAATTAGATTAAACAAGGTTGATGCCCATGTACTGAAGAACTATCCTGTCCTGTGGAGTTGCAATGATTGATGAGACGGCTCTGGATTCATATCAGTGAAACATCTAAAGCTGCATTAACAAGAACATTCTCTGTTGTACTGAAGCTTTTGTTCTTTTCGGGCAGGCGAGCTGGGTCTGCGAATTTTGAGAGTGAAGCACATCCGCCGGCAACGTCAGTTAAAGTATAGCTTGTAACACAAAAATCTCTCTTATCAGAGTGAAGAAGAAGTCGAAGGAATTTAGGGCCATGTCCGTAGAGCTGCAGCGGAGAAACACAGCTGCTCAACAGCTGCGAACATTACGTGAGGACTTCCGCACGAAGCTGCGGAACAAGTGTAAATGTTAACAACAGGTGAAAACTGCTGGTATGCTTTCCGCTAAAATAACTGCATGTATAATGGATTTTTCTTAGTTCTATGTTGTAATATAGGTTTTTACAAGAAGTTTTTTTAGCAACTAGAACCTGTTTAGCTTCTGAAAATTAATTTCTTCTGCTGTGTCGACATAAAGTGGTTCTGCATGCCTCTTCAGAAGGTGTAAAAGCTGTAACTCTGCGCAATAGAAACTATAACTTTTCGACCATCGCTTCTTTGAGGCTTCTTCCTTTTTTTCAGCGATCGCTCGACTGATCTGATCGGCTCGCAACAAATTCCTCCCCTGATTAACCGTAACAACCTCCTTATTTCAGAGTAGCAGTTCCACCCAAAGTCCTCATTTGTTTGTTGAATGTGTTCCAACTCTCATCACTTCTTACGATATTAATCCTCTTACTTCTCAACATCCTTCTGTAGCATCAAATCTCAAACGTTTAGACTGCCTTCTTTTCCATTTTCCCCACAATCCACGTTTCACTAACATACAATCACGTGCGCCAAACGTACATTCTCAGAAATCTCTTCCTCAAATTAATGCCCATGTTCGATGCAAGTATTCATTTTGAACAGGAATGTCCTCTTTACCTATGCTAGTATGCTTTTTATGTTCTCTTTCATTCGTTCGCTGTATGTCATTTTGCTTCCAAGGTAGCAGAATTCCTTCAATTGTCTGCTTGGTGGTTCCCAAGGTTGATGTTACGTTTATCACTAATCTAATTTCAACAACTCTTAATTACTTTCGTCTTTCTTCGTTTTACTCTCAGTCTTTATTTTCTCTTTAAAACGTGTACCAGAAAAAAATATACCCACACCCCTGTTCCACTTAATAGCGAGAGTGCAGCAAAAACGTTAACAGATCCACGAATGTACACAATATCGAACTTTTTTTATCATGGTTGTATCACTCAGCCTATCAGGCAAAGTAATCTTAATTTCACAACCGCTTTGTGATAGATGGCGCTGTAATAGACACAAACATATGGCTCACAATTTTAGATGAACAGTTGGTAACAGATAGGTTTTATAAATTAAAATACAGAACGTAGGTACGTTTGAACATTTTATTTCATTTGTTCCAATGTGATAGAGGTACCTTTGTGAACTTATCATTTCTGAGAACGCGTGCTGTTACAGCCACATTAATGCAATAAATGCTCAAAATGATGTCCGTCAACCTCAATGCATTTGGCAATACGGGTAACGACATTCCTCTCAACAGCGAGTAGTTCGCCTTCCGTAATGTTCACACATTGACAATGCGCTGACGCATGTTGTCAGGCGTTGTCGGTGGATTACGATAGCAAATAACCTTCAACTTTCCCCACAGAAAGAAATCTGGGGACGTCAGATCGGGTGAACGTGCGGGACATGGTATGGTGCTTCGACGACCAATCCACCTTTCATCAAATATGCTATTCAATACCGCTTCGACCGCACTCGAGCTATGTGCCGGGCATCCATCGTGTTGGAAGTACATCGCCATTCTGCCATGCAGTGAAACATCCTGTAGTGACATTGGTAGAACATTACGTAGGAAATCAGCATACATTGCACCATTTAGATTGCCATCGATAAAATGGGGGCCAATTACCCTTCCTCCCACAATGCTGCACCATACATTAACCCGCCAAGGTCGCTGATGTTCCACTTGTCGCAGCCATCGTGGATTTTCCGTTGCCCAATAATGCATATTATGCCGGTTTACGTTACCGCTGTTGGTGAATTACGCTACGTCGCTAAGCAGAACTCGTGCAAAAAATGTGTCATCGTCCCGTAATTTCTCTTGTTGCCAGTGGCAGAACTTTACACGACGTTCAAAGTCGTCGCCATGCAATTCCTGGTTCATAGAAATATGGTACGGGTGCAATCGATGCTGATGTAGCATTCTCAACACCGACATTTTTGAGATTCCCGATTCTCGCGCAATTTGTCTGCTACTGATGTGCTGATTAGCCGCGACAGCAGCTAAAACACCTACTTGGGCATCATAATTTGTTGCAGGTCGTGGTTGCCGTGTCACATGTGGCTGAACACTTCCTGTTTCCTTAAATAACGTAACTATCCGGCGAACGGTTCGGACACTTGGATGATGTCCTCCAGGATACCGAGCAGCATACATTGCACACCGCCGTTGGGCATTTTGACCACAATAGCCATAAATCAACACGATATCGACTTTTTCCGCAACTGGTTAACGGTCCATTTTAACACGGGTAATGTATCACGAAACAAATACCGTCCGCACTGGCGGAATGTTGATACCACGTAGTTATATGTTTGTGACTATGACAGCGCAATCTATCACAAAGCGAAAAAGTGGTGCAACTAAAATATTCATATTTCTTTACGTACTACACGAATATATAATAAAAAATGCGGGTTCCTATTTTAAAAACGCACTTGATATCCGTTTGATCTATGGCAGCGCCATCCAGCGGGCCAACCATAGCGCCATCTGGTTTCCCCCTTCAAGCTAGACAAGTTTCGGTCTGTAGTTTTTTCGTTTGACGCTTATTTCGTGAGATTTGGCCCGGTTACGATCAATGGAGCACCTTGTATATACAAAACTTTGTTTGTAAATACGGTCTTAAAAACTAAAATGTAAATGTGTACAAGCTGTGAAGAGCATTATTTCTTTTGATACTAAGAAAATAAAAGCCCAGCGATGAGCAGTAACTTCAGCGAGACATCGTGGAAAATAAAATAAAAGACAAAACTGAAACAATTCTATTGGTAAAGCAAAAACGGACAGAGGAGCTTCAATTCAAAAATGATTGTTTATGGGGAGTTTAACTAAGTAACTTCACTCCATCTTTGCCATACTGTAAACTTGGGGTGGAATCATAGGACTGCAGCTATTTTTACTTTGTCTCGAGGACAATAGAGGTTAAAGTCGATGATTTGCGCGACAGTTATTGCTGTGCACCTGTGCCGATACATGAGACGCAAACTTACCAACGCTACAGCCAATTTACAGTTGAAAAAAAAGGGCTTCAGAGACTAATATTAGTTGTTTTATGTTATGTTTCAGACGCTGGGGAACCACGAATTTGATGACGGAGTCGGAGGCGTGTTGCCCTTCCTGGAACACATCCAGTTCCCGGTGGTCCTCGCCAACATGGACGCCTCTCAGGAGCCCTCTATGGTCGGCAAGTTCAACAGGTCCGTCGTGGTGGAGCGCGGAGGGCGTCGAATAGGCGTCGTGGGATACGTAATGCAGGACCTGCCGGTCAGTTCATGCACAGCCAACCATCCTAATGCTAATTTACAAACGGTGTCAAGATTGAGGAGGGGGAAATTGGAGGCTAATTTGTCAGCCTTGCCTGAATAGCTAATACTCCACAGAATTTAGAAGAAAAGCATTTGCTGTAGTCTGTTGTTGAATTTCTTGTTTTGATTAGTGGTTAGTGGTTTCAGTACATAATATTTCCTGGCTATAATGACAAGAACACGTGAGGCAATACTGACCTTACGACTTATCTTAGAAGAAAGATTAAGAAAAGGCAAACCTACGTTTCTAGCATTTGTAGACTTAGAGAAAGATTTTGACAATGTTGACTGGAATACTCTTTTTCAAATTCTAAAGGTGGCAGGGGTAAAATACAGGGAGCGAAAGGCTATTTATAATTTGTACAGAAACCAGATGGCAGTTATAAGAGTCGAGGGGCATGAAAGGGAAGCAGTGGTTGGGAAAGGAGTGAGACAGGGTTGTAGCCTCTCCCCAATGTTATTCAATCTGTATATTGAGCAAGCAGTAAAGGAAACAAAAGAAAAATTTGGAGTAGGTATTAAAATTCATGGAGACGAAGTAAAAACTTTGAGGTTCGCCGATGACATTGTAATTCTGTCAGAGACGGCAAAGGACTTGGAAGAGCAGTTGAACGGAATGGACAGTGTCTTGAAAGGAGGATATAAGATGAACATTAACAAAAGCAAAACGAGGATAATGGAATGTAGTCAAATTAAATCGGGTGATGCTGAGGGAATTAGATTAGGAAATGAGACACTTAAAGTAGTAAAGGAGTTTTGCTATTTAGGAAGTAAAATAACTGATGATGGTCGAAGTAGGGAGGATATAAAATGTAGACTGGCAATGGCAAGGAAAGCGTTTCTGAAGAAGAGAAATTTGTTAACATCAAATATAGATTTATGTATCAGGAAGTCGTTTCTGAAAGTATTTGTTTGGAGTGTAGCCATGTATGGAAGTGAAACATGGACGATAACTAGTTTGGACAAGAAGAGAATAGAAGCTTTCGAAATGTGGTGCTACAGAAGAATACTGAAGATAAGGTGGATAGATCACGTAACTAATGAGGAGGTATTGAATAGGATTGGGGAGAAGAGAAGTTTGTGGCACAACTTGACTAGAAGAAGGGATCGGTTGGTAGGACATGTTTTGAGGCATCAAGGGATCACAAATTTAGCATTGGAGGGCAGCGTGGAGGGTAAAAATCGTAGAGGGAGACCGAGAGATCAGTACACTAAGCAGATTCAGAAGGATGTAGGTTGCAGTAGGTACTGGGAGATGAAGCAGCTTGCACAGGATAGAGTAGCATGGAGAGCTGCATCAAACCAGTCTCAGGACTGAAGACAACAACAACAACAATGACAAGAATTTAGGTTCTTTAAGATAATTCTCATTTATTACTCCGTCTCAGTTGCACATTTTTAATTAGACTACATGCTTCGGTCACTTTGGATTATCTTCACATTTAAGTAGTTGCGACAGCAGCCCCTCTTGGCAACTCAGAACCACATAACAGAGTCCAGTACTCTGTTTTGTTTTTTAACCAACAGATCGGCGTTTTCATCAATTTAAATATTTTTCTGTTATAATATTTAAATGTATGAAAACGCCGATCTATCGGTTAAAACAAAACAAAAGACACAATAGCCTATTTATATTGACTGTGCAACAGCTTCAAAATTGTATATTTCATTACGACACACAAATAACTGCCCTTAAAGCCAAATTTTCAGAGGTGAAACAGCATTAGTTTCAGACCGGCGTATACTATTTTTAACGTAAGTGTAATACACCGCAACCGCTACAGTGCAGAGGGAATCTCGACGACCAAAAGAACTCGACAGATTGCGAAGGCCAAAGCTTTACGGTTCCATCCGTACACTATCTTGTAGCTTGCGTGATTACAACTGTGAGTCGCAATTCTGTTTCGCTGGTCTACAATGTCTTAAAAATCCGAAAATAAGTACAGTAGACATAACTCGACTGATGATGCAGTCACAACCTGAATGTCATTATGCCAATTCGACAATGGACAATGGAAATGTAAAGAGCTTTGTCAAGGCAGCGGTCTTCGTTCTCCCACACTTTATCGAAACGTGATTTGCTCAGCGACTTTGAAAACACTTCTCAAGTACATCTTTGTTTGCAGACACTTTCTCCCAAACGTTATCTTGCCGGTTATCGCCCATATGTTCGTCTACGCAAAGGTTTCTTTGCATCTGAGTTACCGGACATGTCCTTCGGCTGTGGAATCTCAGCGCTTAACTCAAATCAGTCTATCCAATATTTTCAGTAGAAATGACTTCATGCGAGCAATACAAGGCACTGAGTTGATCAGTCTGATGTTCTTCCTTGATATGCATACGTGCCAAATGCTGGAACGTGTTTTATTTTATTTTTTTGACTTGAGCATATCTGCTCTTAACTTATACCATTGCCTTCTCGCAATGTAATTTTACTTAAGTAACCTTTGTACGTCATGGCAATCGTCATTTCGGTTAAGGTATCTGTGAGACTTAATTTTCTATGCATTATTTTACACGCTTTGTCAAAATTTAATTCTGATGAAGTCATTCGTAGAGGCGTCGAAACCTAGGTCAATGTACCAAACAGTTATTTGCAATCGCTTGACTGTGTGATTCCTATGTTGAAACTTATATATGGTTGCAGAGAAACAGCCATGTTTAAACTGAAAAATGACTAAAATTACACAAGGACTGTTGTAGCCTTGGTTAATCCAGCACTATTCACGATTCACAAGTGTTACACTGGACAACAGTCTTTTTTAAATTAGATTTTCACTTGTGTGATGTGGTACTTTTACTTAAAGTGAAGTGGAATCAGTAATACAATGGTTACTATTTGTTTTTGCGTTTACAGTATTACTTTTTATGAGTTTACACTTCTTCCGTCTTCTTTTTTATTCACTGTCCTATGAGATGACGAACAAAAGTTCTCTCCGGCCCTTGAGGCGTGATAGAAACGCTACGAAAAGAGTTTAAGTCTTCTCGATCAGTTTTATTACAAAAACTTTCAAGAAATCTGTAGGATATTAACTGTTCAATGATGTCTGTTTTATTTTTTAGGAGGAGTGGGATGTTCGTGTGTGACATCTATGCACTGTCCAGGCCTTTAGTGTGGGAGTCGTTATCCAGCTGTGACACTGTTCATATATTCAAAAGCGTGGTAGGCGGTTATTAAATGATGCAAGTCCATACACACTCTAGGAAGTGCGTGGATATAGTGAATTTCCACGTAGTAGCGAGATGTCTGACGAAGCATCTTGACTGTTCGCAAGCCTGATTCTTGTAATGGATTTTTTTCTTTCAGATGAAATGCGAAATGTTTGCTGGCGTTCACAGTTAACAACCGAAACCAGACATTCGTTTGCTTGCTGGAAGTCGTTCACAAGCAGCTCTTGTACATGTCTACAGGATATTCCAATTGTGATCCACATATTACTCTGAAATTCGGTAACGACTGATTTACGGTCACTAGCTGTGATTTAATGAATGGGGGTTGGGGGTTGATTTGGGGGAAGAGACAAAAAATCGGTCTCATCGGATTACGGGAAGGGTGGGGAAGGAAGTCGGCCGAGCTCTGTCAAAGGAATCATCCCGGCATTTGCCTGAAGCGATTTAGGGAAATCAGGATGGCCGGATGCGGGATTGAACCGTCGTCCTCCCCCGACTGCGAGTCCAGTGTGCTAACTACTGCGTCACCTCGCTCGGTCTTTAGTGAGTGGAAACCTCGCAAGTTAGTGGGCAGTAAGTGCAATGCCTGACCAAAAAGACGGAAGCACCTAGAAGGGTAGGAGGAAACGAAATGAAACTTCCTATGTTGAGAGGGTATGTGATGTTATTTCGGTGATTGGTAAATCGAGTCGCATTTACAAGGAACGTGGCAGTAGAAGCCCACTTATCAGCATGACATTGCACCTCTTCTGGCCTCGAATCACGCACTGGTTCGCTTGGGGATCGAGTCATGAAGCAGTGCTATCCTTTCCAATGGCAAACTAGCCCGAGAATGTAAATGTTCCTTGATACCCTGATTACTTGCACTGGGACCGATTGACATTCGAGGTGGTCCAACTCATGTTCTATCGAGGACAGATCTGAGGATCCTGTTCGCCAAAGGCGTATCTCAACATCAGGTAGACAATTCATACACACGCGCCATGTGTAGCCGAGCATTGTTCTGTTGAAGAATGGTACCACAACACTGCTGCACGACAAGTAACGCATGAGGAGCTTGTATGCCCGTGGCGTACAGTTTTGCCGTCGGAGGTACCCTCCACCACCAACAGTCTTACCCATCGGCTGCCCACAATATGACGCCAGAGGTAGCACCGTTGTGCATCTGCTAAATATTGGAGAAATTAGACGCCTCCCGAGGTGGCCACCATGCTCGCTGACATTGGTCATCTGGAGTAGTGCAGCACCGCTATTCATCAATGAACACAATCCGACACCTTTCATCAGCACCCATGTTGTCTGGTTATGGTACCTTTCCAAAAGCAGCCATTTGTGTTAATGGTAGCATATATATGAGACGGTAATTCCGTAGTCCGGCTGCAGGTTGTCTCCGACCAATGGTCTGGGATGACACAGAATGTCTTGGATGGTAGGCGCAGATGCGAAAGAGTTACGAAATGCTTGGTGCACAGTACTGTGGTCCTTCCTTGCGGTGGTCAGACATCGCCGAATGGAACCTAGACGACGTGTTTGCATGCCTTCATGTTTCCATTGCGATCGTGAAGGTTGTACGGGAATGTGCTTGTGGTATGGATGACGAAATAAGACACAATCTCTCTCATCAACTTGCCGAAAATCAAAGTTCTAAACTGTTCACAAGTTCCACATCAGCTTGGAGCCCCTACACGCTACTGCATGTAAAGATTTTCCCACACATTACTCAGCACAAACACTTCAATGGGCTCACGTAAATGTGGTTGAATTTAAAAGTTTGGCTGAGTTTCTTCTATTGAGCACCAACTCACATTCGTCGCAATGTACTCAGTGTTCCACAAACGTATTTAATATATAAGCAGGCAGGATTTGTTATGCAAAAATCATGTACACTCTCGCATATTTTTTAAAGTTTGACATATTCGAGTTTATTTCCAATAAGAACAGAGTAACATCGAAATTCGTATTTCACAATGAATTAACTTCATAACCTGACCAACTTTCTTAAAATCTTGGAGCTGGTGGAATAAACCGCAATTTATTGCGTGAGTTATCTTTAGAAACCAAGGGATCACCATTTTAGTATTGGATGGCAGCTTGGAGGGTAAAAATCGTAGAGGGAGACCAAGAGATGAATACACTAAACAGGTTCAGAAGGATGTAGGTTGCTGTAGGTACTGGGAGATGAAGAAGCTTGCACAGGATAGAACAGCATGGAGAGCTGCATCAAACCAGTCTCTGGACTGAAGACCACAACAACAACGACATCTTTAGAAAAACCCTTAAAGGCTGGCTCTGAGCACTATGGGACTTAACATCTATGGTCATCAGTCCCCTATAACTTAGATCTACTTAAACCTAACTAACCTAAAGACATCACACAACACCCAGTCATAACGAGGCAGAGAAAATCCCTGACCCCGCCGGGAATCGAACCCGGGAACCCGGGCGTGGGAAGCGAGAACGCTACCGCACGACCACGAGCTGCGGACAAAACCCGTTAAGGTTCCACTGTATCTCAAACTATAAATTTCACAGTGGCTACAGGGTGAAACCTTCCAAGTGCGGTTTGTATCACAAACAACCTGAAAAATTATTAAGTGTATCAGATGCTGAAAAAGTCTATGTTTGGATGTAAGAACACACTCGAACTAGCGGCTATTTCACCGCTCATCAGATAAAACTTCCTCCAAAAACAGACTAACGAAGCCTAATCACTTCCTACGGCATGTAAACATAGACTGCCCACCAAAACGCCGCTGTTCACACAGGAAACCACGACCAAGTACCACTGAAGTCAGTTGAGTTCAACATGAAATTTACTGACATTCTTAATTTTAACCGATTACACACATACGATACATCAAATCATACGGAAATTTTTCTGGGAAAATTATATTGTTATCAGTCTTCTTTTATCTGCCATAGTTTATTTAGAAACAATAATTTCTATGGTTTTCCTCCATTTTAGGATTTATAAGTGTAAATATTAACAAACATTTCAAATTATACATTAAATAAAATACTACATATATAAAGTTATAGCATTGCTGCTACTTTTAATGTTTCTCTATTTACTTTGTAAGAAAAGCTGTTTTTAATTGTGCGAAATCCCTTTTTGCCTTCTCATTTATATATGTGAGTAATTTCAGTAATCTGCTATCACAGTCCGACACAATTCTACGAGATGCGTCTGTAGTCACCTCGTTTGTTGCAAACGCATAATGGGTTGAAGAGGTATTCACTTTTACACTTCAGGCATTATTTATGACATTTAACTTAACAATCTACATCTACAACTACATCCCTTCTCCGCAAACCACCTGCCGGTGTGTGGCGGAGGGTTCCTTGAGTACCTGTATCGGTTCTCCCTTCTATTCCAGCATCGTATTGTTCGTGGAAAGAAAGATGGTCGGTATGCCTCAGAGGGGCCTCTAATCTCTCTGATTTTATCCTCATGAACTCTCCGAGAGATATACGCAGGGGCGGGAGTAAAATACTGCTTGACTCCTCGGTGAAGGTATGTTCTCGGAACTTCAACAAAAGCCCATACCGACCTACTGAGCTTCTATCTTGCAGAGTCTTCCACTGGAGTTTATATATCATCTTCGTAACGCTTTCGCGATTACTAACGTGTGAACTAATGCGAATATGGGAGGCTCGCCTTCACGCCAGTAATCGTCCATCTTTTCCGCTTCAAATGAGCCTACTGGCTCTACAGTGACGCATGTGGTTCAATATTTATTAATTTTGAGGTAAGCTTTAATTTTATACTGAACGCGAAAAGCAGCCATGAGAAACGAGCAGCCACTATGCTGCACAACGGACGGGTTTTCCTGGTCACGTGGTCACCTTTGCGGCCGGTGGAAGTCCAGAAACAACAATATATGTGGAGCACAGTGCCAAACTGGCCCTGTATGTGCTCCTGTCAAGCTGTGACCCAATATAAGCCGCCGCCCGTGCTTCCGCTATCGAGTGTTTCGAATTCAATTAATTCAATGTCCCTTCCCCTTACACTAGGCTGCCGTGTTACGCCCTGCAGTCCCATATCGGGCCACTGCCGCTTCCAAATGCCCCACAGATCTGAATATTCGACCACCCGGCCAAATGGAGACCCAAAATGAGGCACCTTTCAAACTCTGTCAGTTGCTGATAACACCATCTCAGACGATTTCACGGCATCTCAGTGTTCTTCACACTCATTACTAAACATCTGACGCTCTTCACGTCTCATGTATTGCCTATCAGGCGTGGTAACAACACTAAAAACCAACAGCACTAACACACTCTGGTAGTTGTTCTCGCTGTCAGAAAGAGTTGCAACTGTAATCGTTTACAGAAATGTCGATGATATGTACGTCCAAGAAGTTACACTGACATTCGACCGTGTCTTCTAGGTGCTTCCCTCTCTTTGTCAGGCAGTGTAACACGCCTCCATCGGCCCCCGGATTACGCCAGGGTGTACGTATTTGCGACTGCTTTCGCGTGACTGATTGTCTGCTCTTGGTGACACAGGACAAGGCTACCACCGGCAACCTGACGTTCACTGACGAGGCACAGACTGTGGCGGAGGAGGCGGCGCGCCTCAAGCAAAGCGGCGTCGACATCATCGTCGCTCTCTCCCACGCAGGACTCTACATCGACCGCGACATGGCAACCAAGATGCGAGACGTCGACATCATCGTCGGAGGGCACACGCACTCACTGCTCTACACAGGTACTCGACTGTTTTACACTGAAAACAGACACGCTGTCAAATGAAATAACAGCGTCTGACGTATCGTACGGGACTATGACTGGAGTGTTACTTTTCACGATATACAGCACCCGTCAGAATAAACAGCTAAAACTCTCGCCTGAGGATATGGTTACAGCAGATGGAGCTGCAGCGTGTGGTGGCAAGGTGATGATCGCGGTGATTCGCGAATTGTTTCAGACCACGAAGCCCTCACGTTTGATTCGCCCCTTCTAAACGTATGTGACTACTTACCTTTTTAAAAAAAATCCTCAGTGTTTATTAAAAAAAACCATGGAATGTATATCAAATGAAGAACTCAGTTCCGGTGGCAGTTTGGCCTCTGCTGTGCATGAAAGAGTAGGGCCGCATCTCTGGGTAAATTTAATAGGCATACTGTCTCAAAATTTTCTGACACCGTTTTCAATATGCAAATGGCGATGTACTATTTTTCTATGTATAAATATTCATAATTTTCTCTATTACAAAAATATGATCATCATGTAGTCGTGTTTCATCTTGTACACGTTCTAGAAAAAATACGGAGGCCTGGTTATGTGACAGTTGGTTGGTGGGTCGATTTGGGAGGGGGGACCAAACAGCAAGGTCATCGGTCCCATCGGATTAAGGAAGGAAGTCGGCCGTGCCCTTTCAAAGGAACTATACCGATATTTGCCTGAAGCGATTTAGGGAAAACAAGGAAAACCTAAATCAGGATGGCCGGGCGCGGGTTTGAAAGGCCGTTCTCCCGAATGAGAGTCCAGTGTGCTAACCACCGCTCCATCTCGCTCGGTACGCTACAATTACTGAGCACTGAAACAATCCTTAATTTTATGAAGATGGTATGTGTTCCCGAAGTAACAGATAACATTGATGACCGTGCAGCTTCTCTAGAATGAAATGATAATTAAATCGAAACCCTTAGCTGCCAGTTGTTGATGTACATCAATGAGGACAGCTGAAAATGCGTGCCCCGACCGGGACTCGAACCGCGATCTCCTGCTTACATGGCAGACGTTCTATCCATCTGAGCCACAGAGGGCACAGAGGACAGTGCGACTGCAGGGGCTTATCCCTTGCACGCTTCCCGTGAGATCCACATTCCCAACTGTCCACAACGCACATTGGTAGTGTTCCTAATAGATATTTGCCCAGTCACTCATTACTCGGGCCAGACTAAGCTGACGAGTCCCGAAGAGTTCGGGCAAAGCGTGCGCAATCGCACAGAAAGAGGTCAATGGCCGGGTAGCCTTTAATTATATGAATAAGTCCCTGCAGTCGCACAGATCTCTGTGCCATCGGTGCCCTCGGTTGCGTCTGCCATGTAAGCAGGAGATTCCCGGTTCAAGTCCCGGGCGGGACACACATTTTCAGCTGTGCTCGTTGATGTATACCAACAACACCTGTCGGCAGCTAAGAGTTTCGGTTTAATTATGAATTTACTCCTTAATTTCTTCGTTCGTACTACAACCAAAGTCATCAAGCTACTTCACACCTGGAAGTGGAAGTCAATAAATTTAGACAACATAGAATATGGAGGGCAGCAACCTGATGCTATATTTAATGGAAGTGGAAGTACCGCTATGCGCCCCTGCCGAGGTACGTGTTTCGAGCAGCCGTCAGCCTTGATGACGGTGTATTGTGGTACAACAAGAAAGGTGGTCCACCCAAAAAGGCGGCACAGTTTCATTGTTCCATGGTCCAACTCGATGCTCCCGTGCCAACTACAACTGACGATGTCGTTGAGTCAACATGGGAAAATGTAGGGGATATTTGCTGCAGTGCCCCATGTTCAGCACTGTAAGCTGAACTGCGCTCCGGAACACCAGCACAGCACTGTGCCGCAGGTCGCCTCTAATGTAGACGTTCTGTTTTGAGGCGTGGTCGTCCACTAACTTGTCCCGTGGCTTCACCGTACTTCAACCACTTTCCATAGATGCTCTCGACAGCGATTCGCGAACTGTCGACTAGCTTCGCCGTTTCCGAGTTGCTCGTTCCCAAGCGCCAGGTCATAGGTTATCTCAGTTAATTTCCCCATTTGTGACCCGTAGCGTTGCTAGAGCGATTCCCAATTCCTCTTTGCATCGCTTGTATAGTTTCGTACCGGCAACATCACCAAGTGGTATTTGGTCTACCCTGTCCGCAGCGGTGACAGTTTTTTGGAACGTCAGTGCAAGTTGTTCACTGATCGGTCAGAAGATGATGACCACCTACTTAATAGCTGCTATGTCCATCTTTGGGAACGATAACAGCGACGACGCGTTGTGGCATCGAAGCAATGCGGCCCTGCTAGGACGCTGGAGGGAGTTGCACCACATCTCCATACACAAGTCACCCAAATCTGGTAAATTCCGAGGAGGGCGGCCATGAACTATGGAACCATGTTCAATCATATCCAATCACATCCCGCATGTGTTCCATCGGGTTCAGATCTGGTGAGCTCGGGTGGCAGCACATCAATTGGAACTCACCCTCTATTCCTTGAGCCAATCTATCACACTCCTGGCATTGTGACGTGGTCCATTATCTTGTTGAAAAATGTCACTGCAGTCGGGAAACACGATTGTCATCCAGGGGTGTACGTGGTCTGCAACAAGTGTACGATACTCCTTGACCGTCATGGTGCCTTGTACGAGCTCTACTGCATCCATGAATGTCTCGGAGCATAATGAAGCCGCCGCCAGCTTGTCTCTATCCCACTTACAGGTGTCAAGGACCTGTTCGCCTGGAAGACGATGGATTCGCGCCCTCCCATCGGCATGATGAAGAAGATATCGCCACTCTTCAGACCATGTAACGCTCTGCCACTGCGCCAGCGTCCATTGCCGACGGTCACGTGCCAGTTTCAGTCGTAGTTGCCGATGTCGTGGTGTTAATACTGGCACGTGCATGGTTTGTCGCTGTGGAGGCACTTCGTTAGGAATGTTCGGTGCACTGGGTGTTTAGAGACACTTGTACTCTGTCCCTCATTAAAGTCTGTTGCTGGTTCCGCCACAGTCCGCCGCCTGTCCTGTTTCACCAGTCTGCCCAGCCTATGACGTACGAAATCTGTAATGAGGATGGCCAACCTGAACGTGGTTTCATCTTGATTTCGCCACTTGAAGACATTCATCACTGCACTCGTCGAACACCTAACAAGTCGTGCCGTTTCAGAAATGCTCGTGTTGAGTCCCTGGGGCATCACAAACTCTCCTCGGCCAAACTCACATAGATCGCGTCCCTTTCCCATTCTACACATGGACAGCACGCTCGCTCATACGACATGCAGCGTGCGTGTGTCTGACTCGCTGTCATTCCTTGCCAGGTGACGCTGCTACAGCCTGGACGAGTTTTATATTGATAGTAGGTTGGTGGCGAGCGGTCTAAGGCGCTGCAGTCCTGGACTGTGCGGCTGGTCCCGGCAGAGGTTCGAGTCCTCCCTCGGGCATGGCACAAATGGTTCAAATAGCTCTGAGCACTATGGGACTCAACTGCTGTGGTCATTAGTCCCCTAGAACTTACAACTACTTAAACCTAACTAACCTAAGGACATCACACACATCCATGCCCGAGGAAGGATTCGAACCTGCGACCGTAGCAGTCGCACGGTTCCGGACTGCGCGCCTAGAACCGCGAGACCACCGCGGCCGGCCGCTCGGGCATGGGTGTGTGTGTTTGTCCTTAGGATAATTTAGGTTAAGTAGTGTGTAAGCTTAGGGACTGATGACCTTTGCAGTTAAGTCCCTTAAGATTTCACACACATTTGAACATTTGAGTAGGTCGGTGGTCACAATGTTCTGGCTGATCAGTGTATATCACAATGAAAAACAGAGCATCTTTTTCAACCATTAGTGACTTACCTGACTCAGTTAAGGGTGCTCTGCCATCCACATAATTTCGATCCTAAAGATACAGTTCACCCTTAGACGTGAAATCACTTTCTTTCGAAAAATTTTAAAGGTATGATAAGCGAGCTGTTCTGTATGATAAGGCAGCTGGTATGTTCGAAGAGTAGACCAGATAAGTCCGGTTGCCATTGTTCAGGGTGACTGAGCGTTATGACTTAATTGCGTACTTGTGATGAACACTCATCGTTGAATGTGATGCAGTTAAGATAAATGTGCTGTCGGGCTAGGCAATTAATTAGCACTTCAGAGCTACAGTACAATTGATCACGAGGCTCGGCGTGTTCAAGTGCAAGAGAAAAAGAAACTCTAGTGCTTTTGTAGAATGAGGTCAGGTGGAAGTACTCTACCTAGTGACGGATAATTCCAACGCTACAGAAGATAGTGTGCAGCGATTAGCTGCACTTTTATTATGAAGGGTACTCAGATCAATACGCAGCACTATGCCAGTTGTGAAGACCAGAGAGTAATGTTGTAATTTGTTGGAACAATAGGTAGAGGGCTACGTAGTAACGGGCAATGCAGCGACGTATAGGATGACGAGTAACAGAACTGTTTTAGCTCAGATCCTGGCACAGAGATCAACGATCCATTTCAGCTCAAAATGTGGAAAGGGAATGAAACTTATTTCTCCAATAGCCAGCAGTTACATGATGACATTTCTTTTTCGATTCATAGGAAATATCAAATGCCTATATACATTTCCATATAATAACAGCCGTAAGAGACTACAAAAAAAGTGTTGAATGATACACCGACTGGTGGTTTTTGAGATTGAGCCCTTACATTGAACGATTTGTAAAGAAAGAAATTGCGACGAGTTTTTCGTAGATCTCTGACATTACGTCTGCATCTATACCCTACAAATCACTATGGAGTGCATGGCAGAGAGTACTTCCAGTTGTACCACGTGGTAGAGTTTCTTCCCGGACCATTCACGTATGGAGCGCAGAGAAACTGACTGCTTAATATCTGTGTCCGTGAATTTTAGAGTTGAATGTGGTATGTGCAAGCCGTGACGGATCTCCTGCCACCACAGACAACCGTTGTTGTGATTAAGTTGTGCAGCAGGAAGTGGGAATGACCTTTTGCGAATTGGATTCTGATGTCGGGCAGGTACACTGAAGCCATATTTATGTTGTGTTGGGAAAATGTGCCAGAATCCGTGCGCCAGCGTATTGGAATGGCTCGATAAGGCCTGAACGAAGAAGGAACTGAGAATATACTGGGAACTATTTTGGCAATGTTCTGTGAAGCTTCACATTCGCAATGACTTCACTCGCGCAAAGAATGCATTTATTCTCCTCAGTCAGCCTAACAGTCAAATATACCTAATTTACAAAGTCATTGCTAAAGACACAATATTCCCCGTGGTACTCAGCAGTGTTAGCTATGCAGTGTAGTCGAATCAGAAATAATTTTTTGTAGAAATAACTGAGATTTATGTAATAAAAAGTCTGTACCCTATTTCCCTTTATCGCAACGTTTTCGCTTCTCTAGTTTCAGCCGTGTCAGTTTTCGCTGTATATCCTGAATAGTACCATTCCTGTCATACGTAAGATTCCCTGTGTGTTCTTTGTGAACGTGACGGTTCCGTAATACTACCCAAATTAGATTAGGTTATATTCAGTCTTCGTCTCATACACCCAAAAATTAGATGATTCTCGTGCGTGTGGAACAAGTCAGAAAGTATAACAAAGAAACATAAAACACTTGAATATAATACTCACCACTCTAATGATATGTCAGGAGATTTTCAAAACATGTGAAGGCGTTACGGTAAAATGGAACTGCTAATATTTATAGAATTAATACGCTATCAGAATGAAACATAATTATCCACTTTTAATAAATTTATCATACACAAAATATCTAATCTTGACTTTTGTGAGCAACTGCTGTTAAAACTCAAATCACTCGTAATTTCAACATTAAGAAACAAGTTTAATGCACAACATTCTAAGTGATTGTATCTTCATCTATAATGTTTGGTTACCTAAGAACCAGTGCCCCTTCCAGGGGCTAGTCAGTTTTTGCTGAAGATGGCCTAAAACGCTGAAAACTAGTTCGAAATAAAAATCAGTAGATCAAAAACAGTGTACGTGTTATTCAACCATAAATATGGAATTGTTCTACCAAAGAAGTAACGAAAGAATCCATAAATAAGGTGGAAACAATACATGTATTATAGTCGACAAACAGGAACATATTACACGGAAGAGCCAAAATAAAACTTAAAATTCTCTACTATAATGTAATATTATAATATGAAGTAACCATAAGTAAAATTATGTTCGGATGGAGTCTTTAGTATGTGAAAATAGGTTCGTGACTTGCTATTTGTCATTGCTCTCTTTAGTGTGCAAATGAGAATGGAGGGTTTCTCGACGAATTTCATTGACGAAATCTTCTCGGATTATCAACCGAGTCTTAGGTTAGTGTTTTTAACGTCCCGTCGACAACGAGGTCACTAGAGACGGAGCACAAGCTCAGGTTAGGGAAGGATGGGGAAGGAAATTGGCCGTGCCCTTTCAAAGGAACCATTCCGGCATTTGCCTGAAACGATTTAGGGAAATCACGGAAAACCTACATCAGGATGGCTGCAGACGGGATTGAACCGTCGTCCTCCCGAATGCGAGTCCAGTGTGCTAACCACTGCGCCACTTCGCTTATCAACCGAGTCGTCACCGAGCTGCAGCATCTTCACGAAACCTTTCCCGAGAACGCATACTCACAGACACAAATAAGCAAGGAAGCCAGAAGGTAGAAAACAATTCCGAAGAAGAAACCAGCCGTCTAGCGTTTCTTCCGAACGCAGCCGAGGTTGCCTGGACAATGGAAAAGCGCAATATAAAACGCATTTTCAGCTCTACACTCAAAATCAAGAATACGCTTGGGTCACTCAAGCATCAACTAGGGATCTAGGTTAACAGACACCTGACCTCTACAGCATCAGTTGCGAGTGTGGCAAACCATACATCGTCCAGACGCAGTGATTCATCTCGCAGCGCTTTTCAGAACGTGTGAGAAGTCTGCGATGACAGAGTACAACACTAACGAAGGCCACACGTTTGTTTTCGAACAGCCAAAGGTGCGACCATATAATGTAAGCTTTTAAGGTTAGCAGTGACGTCACTTAAAACTTCTAGGCTAGTAGGCCATGGTCGACGCATAAAACTTTCTCTTCATGTTTCCTCTCCGACTACGGGAGACATCTTCAGACGTAAAGTGGCGAACTGCGACCAGACCTCGAGGGAGCGACGAGTATATGGGCAGCGTATGGGGCACCAAAGTCCGTCACGTGACGTCGGCTACGAGATTATCTCTGGTAGTGCCAGCTTTCTCGACTGAAAGTAATCGATTGCCACTCTTACGTTGCAATGTTGACATCCAAATTTTACGGGGTGTTCAAAAAGCCTCTCCGCAGTGCCGTATGATTTTTAGCTGTGAGTGCCGTATGCCGCAGTGAATATACCGAAAAGAAACTCAGTGAAATACAAGTTATTAATTTACTGAATATTCCGTTTTAGTTACAAATTTTCACAATAATTTTGACAGTGTCCCCCACATTGTTGAATACACAAGTCAATTCGTCTAGTCATGTTTCCAAAGACAAACTGTAACATTTCTTCTGTAACAGAAGCAGTGAAAGTTCATCGATGGATTTTGGACGGTTTTTATAGACAGTTGCTTTCGCTGCACCCCAGAAGAAAGTCAGGTGGTGTTAGGTCAGGCGATCGTGGAGGCCAAAGTCCCTGCAAAATTATGCGATCACCAAAAACATAACAAAAGCAGTGACACTGAAACGAGATCTGTATGCGCGGTTGGACCATCTTGTTGAAAATAACCGTACAGTAGTTCACTTTACACAAGTTCTGCTATGAATGGGTACAGAATATCACTGCAGTATCGTTGTGCGTTTATCGTTTCGCTGAAAAATATGAGACCCACAATCCGATGTCTAGAAATTGCGATCCAAACTCCTATTTTTACAGAATGAAGTGGTTCCTCATGAATACACAATGAATTTGCAGGATTCCACATACGAGAATTTTGCGAGTTCATGTACCCGGATAAATGAAACTACGCCTCATCAGTGAAAAACGTTTCATTAAGAATATCCCTTCCATTTTGGTGAACGAAATTTTTGAATCATTGACAATAATGCAGTCTCTTGCCATGATCAGTATTTTTCAGTTCTTTCACGACTGTCACTTTGTATGGGAAAAATTCTAACTTTTTCCTTAGAGCTGTGTGGGCCGTTCCGACACTAACATAGATTTCTTGGGCGCGTTTTCTTACTGACTTGTTCGGGCTCATTTTATCGGAAATATCGAGTAGTTTATCCTCAGACAAAACGCTAGGACGACCACTTCTCGGTTCACCTGTCACTGAACCCGTACTTCGAAATTTGTTAATCAAATCTCGCACAGTATTGCGATGTGGGAGTGTTGTCTCTGGAAAAACTGAATTAAATGTTTGACGAATTGAAACTGTGTATTTACCGCCAACTTTGAACACTCGTTCGACTAAAAACACACGTTCTTCAATGGTTAGCATCTTAACAGTGACAAAAACAAAACAAACTAACAAAGGAACTAAACTTAAAGCTTCACGTCAACACCTAACGACACACACCAACGATACTACTGACGCTGGCTGAGGTAAACGAAACGGTGGAATGCTGGGAGAGTCCACTTGAAGGGAAACAACCCAGGCAGGCGAACAATCATACGGCACTGCGGAGAGACTTTTTGAACACCCCGTATCTACGAGGGCTATTCGGAAAGTAAGTTCCGATCGGTCACGAAATGGAAACCACTGTGAAAATCAAAATTTTTTTTATTTGCAACGGTTAGATACACCATCCCGCTACTTCTCTACATAGTCACCGCTTCGACTTAGATATTTGTTGCACCATTGCACCAACTTTACATGCCCTCTTCATAGAAGACAACCACCTGTGGTTTTTGCCAAATCTCTGCGCTGGTCTACAGCTCGTCGTTGTCTGTGCCAAAATGTTGTCTTCATAGCCAGCAGGTGAGCAGAAACGAAACTCTTGGGAGCCAATTACTGGCTGTATTGTAGGTAATCAAACACATCCCATCGTAAACGTTGCAGGAGCATCTTCATTGCGCCTGCAGAGTGCAGGCGAGAATTGTCATGATGAAGGAAACGTATGACAGTCATGTTATGTGGGCAGAATAGCTTTAGGCGAAATCTCTCAACAGACCCTCACACTTGACGGGAGACACTTTTTTATTGGCATCTTTACGTGCTCACTGTGCGTTCAAAACCGAAAAGAGCGACGTGATAAAGCGATGTTTTAGATATGACAATCGTCTCAGTGAATTTTATTTCATGGTCTCACCATCTTTATAAAGATGTTCCGCTACGCCTGATTTATCCATATGTCACGAACAGCAATTCCCCTTGTGTCCCTTTTTGTGGTGCCTATGTAAACCAGGCCAAAGGATGTCGTATCTATTTTGTCGATCTTACACATTCTTTTATCTTTCTCGTGGTTCTGAAGGTAATTTCCACACCATTCTAGCTCAACGCTTTCCCAATGCTATGTGTAATCGTACGGGTGAACGGAAGGAAATCTCTCCCTTCGTCCCTCTTCGATTCTGACTCTCTCCATGGGGCAAAGTGCTCGCTCTACCTCCTTGTTTGAATAATCATTCTTCTTGAATGTCGGCCGTAAGGTCTGTTCACAAAATTTGCACGTCCTGTTCACCAAGGTTTTAATCACACCTTTTTTTTTGTCGGGGGTCGTGGTTAGAATCTTCGTAACGGCCTGTGGCACAACATCCAGTCCCCTCGCTTGATAACGAACACATCAAAGAAATTCAGTTGACCATTATTCTCCGTCTCTATAGCAAATTGTATCTGGATTGAAACTGTTGAAATGTATCAGGAAAGCATCCAGTTCCTCTGGGCCATCTCCATACTACCGAAGTATCATCGCTTTAGCGGTACCACCTGGCTGGTCTTTTACTGTTGCGTCAATGGGCATTGTGATTCGGTTCTCAGAGAGGAAGTGGAAACAAGAGTACTTGATGATCTTGTCAACTGGAACAGCGATTTCCAACTGAGCTCTGCTTGAGATGTGGGGTTAGCAGAAATATGTCAGGAACGCTCTGATATGATAGCAGTGGAGGCAGTAGACGGAAGAGACAGGCCGCACCAAGATTAGAAGACCGAACATCCACTCTCCCGCTCTGCTGAGGGGGGGGGGGGGGGGGGCGGCACATGACATCTCTTCCGGTAGCACGCGATTGGCTCAGGATCCAACTCAACAGTAACTGGATATGAGCTCCAAAATTCCTCTGAAAACGACAAGAAGGAGTCTTTTCTAAACGTTGCGACAACACGACGCCACTACATGACTGGTAACCACAGACAGCTGAGCGTACCTGTTTCGGCTTCCGCAGTCGTTCTCCAGAAAACGAAGTTTCCTCTGTCCAATAGGACAGGCTAGAGCCTAGAAGAGGTGTGCCGTCTAACATCTACTAGAAATTTCCAGGAACACCTCTTGTGGACGTAGCAGAATATTTTCCTGCCTCTGTGGAACTGTCTCGTATACAGTGCCTCCAGCAGTGACTGCAATCAAATCAAACTCATTCGCTTTTACGTTGGTCACCACATACGCATGTTTCTGCTGTGGGAATGCGCAATTACTGTATGCTGCGTTCTGTGAATTGGGAGGTTTATCGAAATCACTTTCTCGTTAGTGTTGTTTCCAGCTGGCTGAGCGGAGCACGATGTTCGCAGGCAAGCCGCCGACAGGGGACGCAGCAGAGGGCCCCTACCCGACGATCGTGACGCAGGACGACGGCCACAAAGTGGCGGTGGTGCAGGCGGGCTCCTTCGGCAAGTACTTGGGACACTTGGTCGCCACGTTCGACGCGAACGGCGAGCTGCTCAGCGCGACGGGCAACCCGGAGCTGCTGGACGAGCACGTGCCGCAAGGTAGGAGCTGTATCATCCGTCACATTGGTCTTGGCTGTGTATCTGTACCGATGTTCGGAAATGTTTCATGGACTTCATAATTTCCCTGCATTTCTAGATTACTGAAAATGTTTAAACCAGTTCAGTCTTTAAAGAATTGACGTGAACATTTGACTGAAGTAAACTTTGTTATTCGGGTACGAGTAAGGCAAAAATCACTTGCCAATGAAAATTCTTCCTGGTAGGCGGTGTTCGTATTCTCGGAGATGTTTACAATGGATGAAGTGGGCCTCTTTCATCGTCTGTTTTCAGTGACTGGTACATGAACCAGCTGACCGATGGTATGATTCCCATTATTCGGCTAGGACAGTCAGCAAGACTATATGCCACTCGTTGTGGTCTTCAGTTCGATGACTGCTATGATGCTGCACTCCATGTTAGTCTATCATTTGTAAAATGCTTATTTTCTTTATAATTTCTGAAACTTGTGACCATTTCTACCAGGTTGAAGTAGTCAGTTGTTGGTTCCAGTTTCAGCCACCACCACCTTCCTCCCCCCCACCCTGCCCCCACCCCCAAAATGTCAACCTACCCTTCATTACAGAATTAAATGGTTCAAATGGCTCTAAGCACTGTGGGATTTAACATATGAGATCATCAGTCCCCTAGAACTTAGAACTACTTATACCTAATTAACGTAAGGACATCACACACACATCCATGCCCGAGGCAGGATTCGAACCTGCGACCGTAGCAGCAGCGCAGTTCCGGACTGAAGCGCCTAGAACCGCTCGGTCACAGCGGCCGGCTACAAAATTAACTATTCCTTCATGTCCTACGAACACATCACTTGTTTTAGTCATTTTATGTCATTCAGCTGTTGTCTTCCGAATTCGCTTCAGTAACTCTGCGTTATCAGATCTATCAATCTTCAAACTTGTTCTTACACACCGCATTTCAAGAAGCTTTTATTCTCTCTTTGTCTGAGCTATTTGTCGCCCACCTTTCACTTTCGTGCAAGGCTAGGCTCCACACAAATATACGTGCAGAAAAGATACATAAATTCATATCCCATGTTAACAAATTCCTCTTTTGAGACAAACTTTCCTTGTTATCACCAATCGACATTTTATATCCGTTCTACTTCGGCAAATAGCAAAACGACATCGGCTACTACTATTTCTTTCAGCATTACCTTATCCGGCTACGTTCCATTATCCTTCTCTTATTTTTGTTGATGTTCCTAACACCCTTTTAAGACACCAACTATGATGTTCCATTCCCGAATAGTAGAATACACGCTAGGGGTCACGCGCAGGCAGGCTGTGAGCTGTGACTTCACCATGAACGCTCTAGCTACACCGCGCTACATTAAAAGTTTATAGACACGCAGTGCATACGTGTTTAACTCATATGCAGGTATGAATGTAATCGGGGTTTTCCATCTTTTAGTGTACTACTATTATTAAGCCTTCGATTAGAATATTTTTTCTATGGTCTGTGAAATGCTAGCGAAAATCCTCCGAAGAATGTCAACCTCTTTCAGAGGAGACTACTTCTTTTCCTGAAGAAAGAGGCACACACAGGCTTAGTTCACCACACAGCCATAGACCACGCAGACTTACAGTACGGAGGAACCCCCTATAACGTAATTTTGAGCTCTTTAACTGTGTTAGCACGTTTTCTTTTTCTATTCTGGAAAGTTACGTTACAACTTTTTTTACATTCTTTTCAGTTTTGTCTTTGTTCACTCTCAGTTCACTTATTACCTTTGTATTTTTTGCCTTGTTGATAGATTTCATTCTGATGAAAGTGCATGTCCTTACGAAATTCATCACAGCAAAGTTCTGACAAAAGATAACACTTTACAAACGAGGCAACGTAAAGCCGCAGCCTTTGCAGTATCTTCAGATGACCAGTTAGTACACTGTCTTTTCATAACTACTTGTTATTAGCAGTCAGAAAAAGAGCTGCGATTCACTTTTTGTGGACATTCTCATGGACTGTGCGGCTAGTTCCGGCGGTGGTTCGAGTCCTCCCTGTGGCATGGGTGTGTGTGTTTGTCCTTAGGATAATTTAGGTTAAGTAGTGTGTTAGTTTAGGGACTGATGACCTTAGCAGTTAAGTTCCATAAGATTTCACACACATTTGAACATTTTTGTGGACATTCTTTTTTTATTAACACAGCGTTACAGCCTGAGAAACAATCTCGTAAATCTGCGTCCTTTTATTTGAGGTCTTTTATTTCTGTTTCCATAATTTCTAATCGTTAGCGTAAACTCGCATTGCCCCATTCATAGCAGTGTTTGTTTACATGGTTAACATTTTGTCTAGTAGTTCAAATGGTTCAAATGGCCCTGAGCACTATGAGTCTTAACATCTGCGGTCATCAGTCCCCTAGAACTTAGAACTACTTAAACCTAACTAACCTAAGGACGTCACACACATCCATGCTCGAGGCAGGATTCGAGCCTGCGACAGCAGCAATCTCGCGGTTCCGGACTGAGCGACTAGAACCGCTAGACCACCGCGGCCGGCTGTCCAGTAGTAATTTCTTCATTAGTTGGTAATATATTTACCTGTAAAGTATCTTTTACGTCTTTTGGTAGCTTAGTTTTTGAGCCTGAGTATTTTTCTCATTATTAGGCTAATTAACAGGCTCTAAATCAGCACTGTGGTGGGGGGTAGATTAAAGAGATGAAACAGCGTCACTCTTAAACTTGCGTTTCGAAGGAATGTTCAAACAGATCACATTTCAATTCCCTTTCATAATGTGAATCAGTAAAATGTATTGAGCAGACACATTCATTTTCAACACAAAACAGAACTGCACATTTACAAGCATTTATCTATTTTCGTTACATGTCACAGCTATTAGGAAATATATGAAACTTATTTCGCAACTCACATATTTGTCTGCTGTGGTTAGTACAACTGGCGATCGCTCAGCGAACCATAATTTTTCACTTAAAAAAACTTATACGAAAAATAGCACAATATACTGATAAATGCAAGGTAACTCTATACTCAATCGCCAGTCAATAATACAAAATTCACACCGCTGTGAACAATCTTGCTTTCATTTGTAAACGCAATTTGCGGGCTACTGAGCGCTGCGCTGGTTGGGTACACTCTGACGTCAGTGGCGCGGCTTGCTACTGCACATACACCTCGCAGGTAGGAGATCCCTACCGTGTATTGTATTATCCGTAGTTCAACTGCTCCTCCAGGTGCTTTGCCATGTCTGACAGAATGACAGTGTCATCAGAAAACTTCAAAGTTTTTACTTCTTCTGTCTGAACTTTAATTCTCTTTCCAAGTTTGTCTTTGATCCCCTTTACTGCTTGCTAAATGTAAAACTCAGGAACATCAGGGATATGCTACAGTACTGGATCATTTGCTTGTCAACTACTGCCTCCTTTTCATATCCTTACATAGTTAGAACTGTAGCCTGGTTCCTGCTCTTTTTGTAGATAACGTTTCGCCCCCTGTATTTTGTCCTTGCTATTTTCAGAATTTCAAAAAGTAGATTTAGCAGCCCCTTACTCCCGAAGTCAGCCAGGATAGTTTGGAGAACACTACAAGGGTATGAAGTTGCTTGTGTGGCCGACCAGGTCTGTACCATTGAGACTGTGATACATTCGATCCTTGTGTCCCACTGTGACCAATGTGTGTGAGCTGTGGGTCAGAGAGCTGGTTGGCTTTCATACGTTTATCGTTCCTCGTGGCGTTTATGCCATGGGTTATCGTCACTGTCACCATGGCGAAAGGAGGTCCTAAACGCTGCTCCGTAGCTGTCTCTAATTCCCTTGGTTGTACACAATTTGTCCACAAGAAAGGTGACTAGTTTTATATCCGCGTAAATTACGAATGCCATCTGTGAACTAGCGTGGTATTTCGACTACCTTTCGCTTTAAATTTAGCAGCGCTGGCATCACAGACTGCTCGGAACAACCGAAGCTATAACAGTACGTTTTAAACTTCGGTCGTGAAAGGAGCAATTGAGCAATCTTAGAATGTTAAGGTACAAACTGTTTACAGCACTAAAGCAGTGAGACGTAAAAACGTTTTTTAAATGGCATAGAAAGTTTCATGAGAGAGTTTTTACGGTAATCTACATCCAGGAGCATCATCAACAGTTCGATTCGAAGAAAATGTTGAAAAGTGGCTGAAATTCTTTGAAATGATCATCGTGCATCTACTAGGTTAACTGAGGAACTCAATGGAATTGTTAAAACTGTGCATCGCATTCTAACTGAAAATGTGGCTAAAAACAAGATTCGTTGTCGCATTGTACCCCATTCACTCACTGACGATCGAAAAGGTTGCAGGACGGACCACTGAAAATATCAGCCGATGGAAAACCAGACTTCATGTCTTGCATTGTAACGGGTGATTAAGCATGGCGTTTTCAATACGAGCCACTTACAGAGCGCCAAATCTCGGAATGGAAAGATACAGAAGCTTCGAGATGGAAAAAAAGAGCGCACGCGTAAAAGCTGTGTTCCAAGACACTGCTCACCGTTTTCTTTTATTCAGAAGAAATTATCCACTAAAGAATTAGCTCCATCAGGTCAAATGGTGAAAGCACAGTACTGCATGGGTGTTTTAAATTGTTCACGTGCGACGACTGTCGGGGTTCTACCTGAAATCCGGAACCAAAGAGTATGGTGATTGTTGCACGACAGTGAACCGGCTCATTGTTTATGGGCGAAGGTTGTTCCGACTCTACCCGAATACTGGAACTAGGAACCGGGTGTTAGTTGCACGACAAAGCGCCGGCGCACAAAAGTAAGATCGTACGCGATTTCTTAGCTCAAGAATGCATTATGGGGCTTCAACACACTAATTATTCCTCAGATTTCTTCGTGTCACTTCTGGTTATTTATAAATCTGAAAATGGCAATGAAAGAAGAGCGTACCGACACGATTCCAGGCTAGGACCATACTACTGCAGAAAGTTTCAAAGGTTATCAGAATTGTTTCGAACAATTTTTCCAACATTTCTAACTGTGTATTGACTCACAAGGATCTCAGTTTGAATAAAGGGTAATGTGAACTGAAAATGAACGACGTCTTCTGGTTTATTTCACATTAGTCACCTTTCCTGTGGACCGGAGTGTGTGTATACTCTCGGATATGCCTCGTACATAGGAAAAGACCAATAGTATCACTTCTGGCCTGATAGCGTGTTTAAGTGAGTAGCCTTTACTTGTGCATGTTCAAATTGTCAAATACACTACTGGCCATTACAATTGCTACACCAGGAAAAAATGCAGATGGTAAACGGCTATTCATTGGACAATATATTGTACTAGAACTGACATATGATTATATTTTCACGCAGTTTGGGTGCCTAGATCCTGAGAAATCAGTACCCAGAACAACCACCTCTGGCCGTAATAACGGCCTTGATACGCCTGGGCATTGAGTCAAACAGAGCTTGGATGGCGTGTACAGGTACAGATGCCCATGCAGCTTCAACACGATACCACAGTTCATCAAGAGTAGTGACTGGCGTATTGTGATGAGCCAGTTGCTCAGCCACCATTGACCAGACGTTTTCAGTTGGTGATAGATCTGGAGAATGTGCTGTCCAGGGCATCACTCGAACATTATCTATATCCAGAAGGCCCGGACAGGACCTGCAACATGCGGTCGTGCATTATCCTGCTGAAATGTAGGGTTTCGCAGGGATCGAATGAAGGGTAGAGCCACGGGTCGTAACATATCTGAAATGTAACGTCCACTGTTCAAAGTGCCGACAATGCGAACAAGAGGTGACTGAGACGTGTAACCAGTGGCACCCCATACCATCACGGCGGGTGACACGCCAATATGGCGATGACGAATACACGCCGTGCGTTGACCGCGATGACGCCAAACACGGATGCGACCATCATGATGCTGTAAACAGAAACTGGAGACATCCGAAAAAATGACGTTTGCCATTCGTGCGCCAAAGTTCGTCGATGAGTACACCATCGCAGGCGCTCCTGTCTGTGATGCAGCGTCAAGGGTATCCGCAGCTATGCTGTCCGAGCTGATAGTCCATGCTGCTGCAAACGTCGTCGAACTGCTCGTGCAGATGATTGTTGTCTTGCAAGCGTCCCCATCTCTTAGGGATCGAGACGTGGCTGCACGATCCGTTACAGCCATGCGGATAAGATGCCTGTCATCTCGACTGCTAGTGATACGAGAGCGTTGGGATCCAGCACGGCGTGCCGTATTACCCTGCTGAACCCACCGATTCCGTATTCTGCTAACAGTCATTGGTTCTCGACCAACGCGAGCAGCAGTTGATTTATGTTAAGAACAACACAAACACGCATGCCCGAGGGACGACTCAAACCTGTGGCGGTAGCGGCCGCGGACATGCCGCCTCAAACCACACGGCCACTCCGCGCGGCTTTGTGTGCGTGTTATCGTGAATACAGACTAGGGAATGTGAATTGACAACCTAAATGTGCTACTGAGCTCAGACGTACATCACTTGCATGCTACTGAAAAGAATCCTTTGTGTGTGTAATGCGATCTTATTCATAAGCAAATAAATAAGAAAAGTCGATCTGTATAAGAAAGTCATCTGAAACAAACGGAAATTTCTACTCTGACATATGACCCTGGTAAAGTAAAAACACTGAAAGAACCTACTTTGTGCAAAGGAAACGAAACAATCACATATTGTGAATCTCACCTGCAAAATGAAGTACCTGCAGAGCAACAACAGGAGAAAGACTTCGCAACAGCTAAAAAAAAAAAAATACTGATAAAAAGTAACTACAGCTGGTCCAGGGAAATTGGGTTCATAATCTTGACACAGAATGTCAGTGAAACACGTGACTCAACCTTTAAGTTCTGAAATTTAAGTTAGGAAGGAACTTGTCAAAGAAAACAATTATAGACTCTAATATGAAAATTCATTTAATCGAATAACTTCCATGGTACAATAAATTAACTCAGAAGATCAATGAATAGAATAATTATCAAAAAAATCGACTGTAACTAGGATAAAGTGAACCAACAATACAAGTCTACAGTAATAAAAATGGACTTTTTACCTCATCGAATAATACCTAGTCTTTCATTTCAAAATCCTTTTTATTTTCGTATGCTATACAACCTTCGTCCTGATTCATCATTCCTCCTCGTAATAAATCTGCAAGTCACGTAGTTCCAAAAGTGCATCCACGCATTACACTGTGCACTCAACGAATCCCGCCTGCTGCACACCGCGGATTTCCACTGCTCACTGTCAAAGATTCTACTACTCCACAGTGCTGCCACCGTAGACACAGATACTGTTGCCTGAGAACTGTTTCTCTGCCCACAATTCTTCAAATATATCTTTTCCTTCACAAATATTAAAACATTAAATAACATCATCAATAAATACATGTGTTGCCACTGCTTAGATATAATCTGTGTTGGTGCTCCAAAGCAGAATTATTACGTTGGTAGTATCTTCCAGACGAAACCATCCTGGAGGAACTGATTCCGTGGAGGAACGTGGTGGAAGAGACTGGTTCGCGAGTCTTGGGCCGCACGAACGTGCTGCTCAACGCGTCCAACTTCGTGTGTCGGGGTTACGAGTGCAACATCGGCAACTTCCTTACGGACGCCATGGTGGACGAGGTAAGTGAACACGCAGAGAGCAGACGGTTGTGACTCTAGGTACTAGGGCTAGAGACACTGTCTGATTGGTGCACTCTTCATGTTGCAGCACGTGGTGATTGGACAACAGGGTAGGTGGACACGCGCTGCGGTCGCTCTTATGAACGGAGGCAACATCAGGACGTCCATCGACGAACTCAGGAACGGTGGAGGTCAGTCTCATGCTACGTGTGATCATACAAGAACCTCTCTCTACATTATGCCCATTCAATTGTACGGGCTCGTGGGCAGCAGTCTGAAAAGCTTGCAAGGTCGTTGCAGGTGAGATTGTGCTGACAAATAACTGTTATGACAAGAATTCGGTCGTTTCTGATCTGTTTATCATCGAAGTTAGCCGTCGCCTTAAATTCAAGCACTTCCACGCGCTAGAATGCGGTAATGCACAGACATCTGTGGGTCTGTGAATTACCACCTGTTAAAATGCTCTTCAGCAATTAAAATGTGCCTTTTCGGGAAGTGGCTGATTTACGCTAGGTGAGGAAACAAAACGAAGAAAAAGTTTGGCAACACTATCTTTGGCAGGCTCCTTGAATTTGCGCCTACGACGACCTGCTTCGCTGACTTCAATACTAAATAACTCGGAAATGTATCTAATTCTTTTCTTAACTATTACTTCCCAGCACAGCCTCCCCTGCAACACCCTTACGAGCTTTTCAGACTGCTCAATATTCAGAGTAAGTAAAATAATTCGAGCCCAGAAAATATTTACACCTGAGGCTGAAAAATGCTGAAAATATTTCCCTTAACACCTTACTGATAACGTAAAGAGTCTATATGTAAATACGAAATGGGTGTATGTTCAGGTCCGAAAGTGTCAGATGAACCATTGATGGCCGGCCGGAGTGGCCGAGTGGTTCTAGGCGCTACAGTCTGGTACCGCGCGACCGCGCGACCGCGCGACCGCGAATCCTGCCTCGGGCATGGGTCTGTGTGATGTGCTTAGGCTAGTTAGGTTAAAGTAGTTCTAAGTTATAGGGGACTGATGACCTCAGAAGTTAAGTCCCATAGCGCTCAGAGCCATTTGAACCGTTTGAACCATTGATAAACCAAGGTGTTCGATAAGAGTGCAGTCTATCACAAATTTTGTTTAAATATTGACGAACCAGTTGTGAAGTGAGAGGATCAAATACAGTTAGGAATTAAAATAGGATCTGGCATAGCATTAAATTATCTGTTATATGCTGATTACTAGACAATTATACAGGAAACAGAAGATAATTTAGAAAGAGCATTATATAGATTGAGCGAAAACGCAGTATACTTCAACTTAACTGTATATGAAAATAAGACAAAGATGATGGTTTTCGGAGGGAAGAATCCAGTCAGGTCGAAAACAATAATAAATGAGAAAATTATAGAAGAAGTAATCCACTTAAATTATCGAGCACTTGATATTGGTTTTAACTGTGACAAAGACGTTGAGAAGATGGTTAATGAATATCAAGACATCTGCGGAATAACTGGAAGAGCGTTGAGAAGAAAAACAAGAAAGGTAACAAACGAAATTAAAAAAGTAATGTCTGTACCTACCTTGTATATGCTTCTGAATCATGGACAGTAATAAAAACGAAAAATCACATGTGAAGGAAGCAGAGATGTAGTTCATGAAATATGCAATGAGCTCCAATAAAATGGATAAAATAAGGAATCAAACAATAAGACCAGATATAAAAATAATTTTAGTTTATGACGAGATACATGAGAATAGAATGAAATGGAATGATCTTGTTTTTTGACAGAATGACACAAGTTATAGTAGTTGTTCTTGTGGTCTTCAGTGCGAAGACAGGTTGATGCAGCTCTCCATGGTACTCTATCCCGTGCGAACCTCTTCATCACCCAATAACTACTGCAACCTACCGAATCTGCTTACTGTATTCATTTCTTGGTCTTCCTCTACGCTTCCCTCCAATACGAAATTGGTGATCCCTTGGTGTCTCAGAATGTGTCCTACTAACCGATCCCTTCTTTTGGCCGAGTTATGCTATAGATTTCTTGTTTCCCCAATTCTGTTCAGTACCTCCTCATTAGTTACGTGATCGACCCATCTAATCTTCAACATTCTTCTGTAGCGTCACATTTCGAAAGCTTGTATTCTCTCCTTGTGGAAGCTCTTTATCGCCCATGCCTCACTTCCATACCTAGTTACATTCCAGGCGATTATTTTTAGAAAAGACTTCCTTACACTTAAATCTATATTCGATGTTACCAAATTTCTCTTCTTGAGAAATGCTTTTTTTGCCATTTCCAGTCTAAATTTTGTATCCACTCTGCTTCGCCCATCATCAGTTATTTTTGTGCCGATGCTTTGGATTAAAAGCAATTGTGGAATCTCTGATGGTGAAAATGTGCATGCCCTCGTTGAGGGTGCATTTGGAATCGATAAAATTCCAGCATCTTAGAGCGTTTAGATACATTCCAGGATAAAGGGAAATGGAGTGTTAAAAACTGGTAAAGGTAGACACTACAAAAGCATTGTACCCATTATTCCCAGATGTTCTGTTACGAGAACAAGAAGTGCAGCCGATGATTCATAGAACCAGTTGCCCTGTTACGACATGCATTCGTCAGCATCTTACCGCCTCCTTTGGAGCTTACTCCGGCTGCGATCGTAGCTTTTTCTATTGCGTCGTCAGAACACTATCGACCTGTTTCTGAATGGTGTGAAATTGACTTATGCCCTCTCCACAAGTGAGAAGACTACTTGCATGTCGCATTCCGATACGTCATTTCGATGTACCAGATGAATATAATGCAAGTGCAACTACTCACGGAGGTCCAGCGGAGGCTGTAATTATCATACGGCAGCGAAACTTGGTAGATACGCTAATACGTTAATGCAAAACCGATTTACGATGGAAAAAAAATTGGTTCCAATTTTAGCCACTATGTGCAGACCTAGCGCTGTACAGCATCTCGTCGACGTCTCCGGTGCTCATATTGAGCAAACTGTGTAATCGACGGTTAATAATTACAACATTATTCCTTCCTCACTTGTTTGACCTTTTCTGCCCACGTCCAGTTCCTAATCCCTTACACATGGAAACATTTCTATATGTCTTTCTTGCGCTCACAGCACGAGATTTGCACCTGGTGACCAACACAGGAACTCCTTTCTTTTTTTTCCCAGCGTACATCAGTTCTGCTTTAACGCATTAGAATATGTAACAATTTTCGCCTTCATACGATAACTACAGCCCACACTGGACGTGTGTGAGTAGTTGCACTTCAATTATAACCACCAAGTATTTGGTGTATACGAGTTTTTAATACGAAGAAATACGTATGTGCATGTTTACACCTTGAGAATGTATACGTTTTAATCTCACAACAATATGTATTTATGAATCTGTGTGTGTGTTGGCTGAATTGAGGGTAGATTAAAATGAATATAAAAATTAAAAACAATGCATCATGTGACGAGCTGTAGCAAGTTACTACGAACTGCCGTTGTTCTTACTTCCAGACGTGACGTATAGCGACCTGCTGACCGCATGTCCGTTCAGAGACGGCATAGACACGGTCACCATCCTGGGCTCCACCCTTCGAGAAGTGCTGGAAGCGTCTGTGGAGAAGAGCCAGATCTACACTGTAGAACAAGGCGGAGTTAACTTGACCGTCCACTACGCTGGAGGAAATTTCTTACAACAGTCAGGCAAGTATTTCTGGTATTCGTAAAGCTTGTAAAGATGTACGGCGTGTAGGGTGTTTCACGACCTCACCGAAGAACGATCGACTTTGATCTAAAATCCACGGTCGATAGATTACGTCATAGGGAACAATTCTTGTTAGAGATAAAATTTTCACTGAGGGTTTCTGATGACGCTAAGTGTCCTTTAGTATTTGCAAGCACCGGGACGGCAAGATTTCACCAAAATAGCAGGTACTAACTTGGGATGTTGCATTCTCCCTTCCTCAGTAAACCGATAGAGATTTTCAACAAGAAAACCTTAAGAATGAGTGTTTCTAAGTGGTTTAAGATGTTTCAGAACTGAGTCACTAAGTTTAGTTTGCTGAGCATACCCCCTTCCATACAGAATAGATGACCAGATTGTAGGTAACACACGGGGAATCAGCACATTGCATACTGTGCCACCAGGGGAAGAGCCAATACACAAGGACATCTAGGAAAAACTTCCGTACCTTCTGAGAATCGGTACTATGCTATATTCCAATTGAATGTCTTTTTATCTTCGTATTGATCAACTAGGCTTACGTAACTTCTTCTTCCTTCTTACTTCTTGTTTTGCAGTACTTCATCTTCTCCCCATGTTGTCTTTAAAAAAAATGATTGAGTTACTCTGCGAGCGGGGCAGGATTCAGCTTCATATCGTGGAAGGTATAATTTATTCCAGTAATCAAATCAGCTATGGTGACACGGTTATATTCAATACATTCTTGATGTGCCCCAGGAGAAAAAGTCATATCAGCAAATACACGAGCTATGCAAATGGTCTTGTTCTATCTATCCATTGTTCGCTTAAATTCGACATGTAAATGTGTCTCTAAATAGTGTACTGATTTGGAGCTTTAACATGTTAGAACCATAGGTTGCTTCATTGTCCTGCAGTTCCGTAAGCGCAATTTGCAAACATCTATGATAGACGGCTCCATTTACACTTCGCAAAGGTTGAGGGGGTAGGGGAGTACAGGTCTTAGAATATGACTACCAACCATTGCAGTACAAATATTCACTGAAAAATGTTATTGGTGAGCTCTAACAGCAGTCGATGAGTGTAGTCTGGCATGTTACTTCTCAACCTGTTAAAAACTGGTATGTTATAGGTGGGCATTATAATTTTCATGAATAAAGGCATAAATAAGATGTAAAGTCTGATCCTTATGCTTGGACCTTTCGAAGGAGTGTGCGCGATGTATACGCCACTCTGAGTATTGTGTGGCACTGCATATTGTATGAAGTGTTGCACGTTGAAGTACTATACATCCTGTACAAACTGCACAGACTTGCAACTTGTAGGACTGTACATGTACATGTTTCAAGAGTTGTACAGCTGTCTATTTCACAGGAATGCATCTTCTGTACAGTATGCACCTTGTTGAAAATTGTAACACTACGCCTTATGTATGATATATGATGTCTCGTAAGTCGTAGGACTGTCCATGGCATGTGGCATCTGCCACCTTCCATGCTGAACGACCGCGCGTGGTGTAAAATGTTATCTGCTTTGTATGTTGTAGGACTGCGCGGCGCGCATTGCCTTGTAGTTACAGCACTTCTTGTGCAATATGATGTGTACCACTTTCTGCGTTAGAGGGCTATGCACGCTGATGTGTTTCACCTTGAACGTTATACAGCCGTGAAACTCTTACGAGGTTGCCTGCTTCCTAAAGTGGAGTACTTTACTTGCTGCATGTTGCAGTACTGTGAGTTTATGTCACAGTGATGTTGAGTGGTGTACTGATACATATAAAATTTTGCATGGTGTAAGGCCAGTACTGTAAGCTGCATAGGTACACGTAGAATACGAAGTGTGCTCTCTCTATGTTGCAAAACTATATGTGGAGTGTGATATGTACAGTCTTCCTCTTCGTTCTGCGAGTTTTGTACATCATGAGACTTCTCTCGCATCCAAGTTTCCATCACCTTCTATCTTGGCACTTCTCTTCTTGCATGGCTCTGTCCTGGGTCGAAAGCCTCGCTACATCGTCCCGCTGTAGCTGGGGTCGTCCTCTTTTTCTGTGTTGTGGAAGTCTCCCGTGCCATATTCTAGAGGGCCATCCTTTCTCTGGCATTTTTCTACGATGTCCATACCATATTAGCCGTTTATTTTCAGTTGCGTCTACAATAGCCTAGGCAACTCCCATCAGTGCTCGTAAAATTTCATTTCTTATTTTGTCTCTTCTTCTTACTTCAAAACGTCGCCTCCAAAACTTCATTTGCATTACATTAAATTTCTTATTATTGGCTCTGGAGACTCCTGAGAGTTCAGGACCCTAGAGAGCAAATCACTCAACTACAGTTTCGTATACCCTCTTTCTCAAATTTTTGGGCGTACTTTTATTCCAAGTGTACCTGCTCAATTCCCACCTTTCCCTTTCCTGTTCGACGCTTTATTTACTCGTTGGTTCCACCTTTAGCCGAAATGATTGTCTTTAAATATTTATATGATCGACTACACTTTACTATAGATCCATCATCCATACCATGATCCCTTCCTGTACCTCCGACAACCAAGCATTCACTCTTTGTACAGTTAATTTTCCAGTCCTACTTTTCATATTCTTCTTTAAGATTTCTTAACGTCTAACTCACACCCTCTTCTTCTTCTTCGGTTAAATTGAGGGAGAATAGGATGTCATCATCTACTCTAATTCCTATGCTTTTGCACTTCCTTTTTCAGTGCTTCGTTCAAAAATGAAGAGAGTAGACGCTAATCAGTCCTTTGGCAACCTTACGTTTTGTGATAATAACTTCCGAATTGTAAAACGAGACTGAATACATCTTTCCAACGACCTGTGTGTGACAATTATGGCTCTGGTTCAAATGGCTCTGTGCACTATGGGACTTAAGATATGAGGTCATCAGTCCCCTAGAAATTAGAACTACTTAAACCTAACTAACCTAAGGACATCACACATATCCATGCCCGAGGCAGGCAGTAACAATTATGAATGCTTCGGTTATTCATTGCTTGCTACTGCAAAGTGGTACACTGTCATAGGGCTTCTGCAAGTCGATAAAAACCATTAATCCAGGTTATGTGCCGATTTCTTGTCAGTCAGCTGTCTAATGGTGCAGATATTATTGCGACAAGAGCTTCTTTCCTGGGAGTCACTCTTCCGTTCTATTTCCTCGGTTTCTCTCTCAGTTCTAGTTTTAAGGACCTTACCAAGAGGTCGCAGTACAGAACTGAGAACTGCGGTGCCTCAATAGTTGGCGCAGTCATCCTTCCTTACGTCTAATTCTCAGAGCTTCTTTGACGTCGCGCTAAGTCCCACTCACTGCCCCGGTCAGGACCCACTTAACTCTTAACGATGTGGGGCGCGAGAGAGAAATTGCGCGACCTACTGCACCAAATATTTACTCGGAAATGTTTACTGGCGAACGCGGATTAATTCTCAGTAGTGCTATAGTGTTACAACCTGTTAAGTAAGGGTCGCCAGCACCGTTTTGGTTTGCCAGACAGGGTTAAACTTTCGCTCCTGCTAAGCCAGTCATTAATTCTCTGTTCTCTGTAGCCCTCTGACTACAATTAGAATGATTCCGTGACGCGACTACTGCACTGAAAAAAGCAGTCCGATAACATTCAGAATACGCAAGCCAACTGGTTGCTACCTACTTCCATAAATAGTTTCCACAAAGACAATACAGGATGATACAAAGCCTGACAACAAAAGCGAAGAACCCAGAACAAAAGGAGAAAATGAAATGAAAGTTTATGTTAATGGTTCAAATGGCTCTGAGCACTATGGGACTTAACTTCTGAGGTCATCAGTTCCTTAAGTTAGTTCGGTTTAAATAGTTCTAAGTTCTAAGGACATCACACACATCCATGCCCGAGGCGAGATTCGAACTTGCGACCATTGCGGTCCCACGGTTCCAGACTGTAGCGCCTAGAACCGCTCGGCCACCCCGCCGGCAAAGTTTATGTTATTTCAGTGTTTTAAAAAAAATTGAGTCAAATTTACAAAGGACTTAGCAGTATGAGCCCACTTATCAGTATGATATGAAGAGCAGCAAGCCGTTGCACTAAGAAATACTTCAACATGTGAACGTGGCGGCATTGCGCGATCGTCTTTAAATAAATGCGGCCCTACGATTCCAAGCGACGCGTCGCACCACACTGCCCCTTCTGACTGAAGTATTTTGGGATTTTCACGTGTCCGGTATTTACAGTTTCCGAAATCAACACACAGCCATTTGTGTGTATTGTTGTTTATTTAATTACGATCCAGGTTTCGGCCATTAATGCCATTTTGAAGTGATTGAATTTATGCAGGATATCAAACTCAAAACTGGGCACAATTAAGTAACATATTCGCTCCCCACGAAATTTCAGATGTAAATTCATCATTTAAAGTTTTTCTTGATAGCAAAGCCTGACACATAAAAATTGGCCTCATCACTCATGACCAGTTTGTTGCACAGGCTTGGGTTGTCGTTCCTCAGTTCCAGTTCCTGGAAAATGCGTAGTCTCTTTGGGAGATGGTCTGCATTCAGTTTTTGAACTATTTGAATTTTGTATGGCTGGTATTGACTTCCCTTGTGCATTACGCGCGGGATTAGCCGAGCAGTCTGGGGCGCTGCAGTCACGGAGTGTGCGGCTGGTTACAGCGGAGGTTCGATTCCTCTCTCGGGCATGGGTGTGTGTGTTTGTCCTTAGGATAATTTTGGTTAACTAGAGTGTAAGCTCAGGGAGTGATGACCTTAGCAGTTGAGTCCCATAAGATTTCACACACATTTCAACATTTCTTTTTTGTGCAACATATAAACTGCGAACCGATGTGTCTGAGCTTCATTGCGGGCAGAATGCCTGGGTCTTAGGCTGAAAGCTTCTTCCGGTCCTGCAACATTCTCTATTGCGCACAGGTGTTTTGCATTTCCACCCCTCTTTTACACCGTATCATCCATTTCGTAAAATTTCTGTACCCACACTTTGATAGCATACGCCTTCGAGCTCGGGCATGATTTGCGATATTCTAACGATCAAGAAATACATGCTACGCAACTGCGGAGCTGTCGTCGTTTTTGTAAAACGCATTCATGGGAACAGCGCGTTGTTCACCTGTCCAACGCCATCTCGACTGAACGTCGATCTGAGAGTCAATGGTAAAGGTTTGTTGTCCATGTACACCACTCCTGTTTTAATTCCTAACGTTAACTTGCTGTTTTCAGGTTTGCCAAATCGCTCTTTTCATTGCCGCATCTGTTACTTGTGGGACCATGTAAAAACATTGCTGTATTCGTTTCCGGTGTCTGACATGGAATCTCTTTGGATTCGAATTGTGGCAGGTTGTGAGGAAATACGCAATATACCTGGAATTAGAGATCCTTGCAGGGCCATAAGCCTTCGATTTGAGTTCTGTATTCAAGCGGGATATGGACATTTTGAACATCTTCTATAATCACAGTTATCTGCAGGAATTGGAAATCAGATACTTCCAGTCCTATATTGTACCAGTCCGTTCAGTAAGTATTGCAACACATTTTTTGCTGAAAGTAGGTTCGTATAATTCGGGATTTCAGTACAGCATCTTATTCCGGACTCTGTAGGCTACAAAACTTTATTTTATTTTTCGACATAATCTCCATCCATTCAATGCGACCGCCTTACGCTACCTTACTGAGGGTGGGGAGGGGAGGGGGTCCTTTGCGCCCTCGTGGAACCATTCTTCTAGTCGACATTAGAGCCAAGACCCTGCTGCCTCAATAACCTCCCCATAACCGGCGTACTGCTTTCCGCGGAGTGCGTCGTCTATTAGTGATCTGAATAAACAAGACCTCTGCGACTGTTAGAGACTTTTATTGGAGAACGCGACCAGTTTCGCAGTTTTAAATTTTCATCTTCAGTTGATTCACCATATAAAGGGATAAAGCAAAGTATCAGAAATTTAGCCAATCCAAGAAAGGGACAAATAAAAGCGATAAAGGTCTATGTCTAATTGTAGTCAAAATATTAAAGGTTCTATTTAAAACGGATAAAGCCATTCTCAATATTTATATCCAGGCATTTAAAACTTCCGCCACACGAATGTGCGAGCTTCTAAGATAAAACATATTGGGGGCTAAGGATATCCCCAACTTCCATTGTAGATAGCCTGGAGAGGGCTTTATTGGGTCAAATAGTTGAAAGTCTTCTGTTACGCGTCGAAGAACACGGCGGGTACACACCTCTCAGCACCCAAGTTTCTGCAAACAACTCGATCCCTCTTCATGACGATTTGCTATCACTGCCCAGAAAACGCCTCAAATCTAGAAGACCAGCATATGAAATGGGAGTCCAAATGCTATCCACAGGATTCGACCAGGACTCAGAGTGGAAACGTGTCAAGCTACAGGAACCCGAAACCACGAAGTTGTAGACAATCCAACTGTTCCAGTTCCGGGCTTCCACCAACCAAGGGAGGTGTGGGTGCAGTTAAACCAGATATCGGACTGAAGAGGGTAGATGCAAATACAACATGCACAAGTGGGGCGTTTCAAGAGACAGTGTGTGTGACTGTGGTGACACCCAAACAATGAGCCACATTGTGAATTAATGTCCAATCAGATGCTTCCCTGGTCTCATTGAGAAGCTCCATCAAGCATCCCACGAGGCACTCCGCTAGATCGAGTCTTTCAACATCCGAGTGTAGTCTGAGCCTTTCTAAAACTTGTGTACTGTATATAATTTCCCATGTTCATTTTTATATATATTTCTTTGTTTTGCTAAATGTGTATTACTGTAATTGATGCATACGATAATAATAATAATAATAATAATAATAAGCACCCAACTTGTGGACGAGTGTCGCAATACTGCCAGCAGAGACGTCCTGTTGAGCAGCGAAGTGTTTGACTGTGATCCGTCGATCACCCAGAATGATTGTGTACACACGTTGCAACACTGCAGGAGACGCAGCTATAGGCGGCCGACCGGCGCTTTGGAGATCGGACAGGTTTGCGCGACTTTATTGCGATGATGACAGACGCGTCGCCCAACGAGCTACCGCGCTTTTGTCCACTGCCAAATCCTCGTAGACATTCTGGAAGCGCTTCTGAATAAATACGATGCTTTTGTTTTTCGCCAAAAGAAACTCAGTGACAGCTCCCTGTTTAGAATGCACCTCCGTTACAGACGCCATTTTGAAGGCTACGTACAGCGCCGCCACCTATCGGAACTTCAAGAAACCAGAAGGCCTGAAGCGGGAATATTGCACGATGCCCCACAATAAATGCCGCACCTTTTTCAACCGAAATTGGCCGAAATGTTCATTACTTATTGAACGCTCCTCGTAATAAACTTTTTTATTGACTACTTATGGGGAACACGTACTAGAAACTACTTCCTCTATTGATGAAGTCTTCTCGGGTTATCAGCCGAGTCAAAAAATAGCTCTAAGCACTATGAGACTTAACATCTGAGGTCATCAGTCCCCTAGACTTAGAACTACTTAAACGTAACTAACCTAAGGACATCACACACATCCATGCTCGAGGCAGGATTCGAACCTGCGACCGTAGCAGCAGCGCGGTTCCGGACTGAAGCGCCTAGAAACGCTCGGCCACAGCTGCCGGCCTGCCGAGTCAAGGCGTCTTTCTGTGGGAACGTTTCGACAAGGTTCCTACTTGTTATCTTCAGTCGAAGTGACAGATTCGTGTCCCGCCAGCACGAAGGTAGCCCCGCCGCGATGCCGACGCAGACTAGGCAGAGGAACCTGCGGCCCAGAGGCTACAAAGAACCGGACAGAACACGAACCCGACACTTGCTCTGAAGCTAGGCCGGCCTGAGTGGCCGAGCGGTTCTAGGCCCTATAGTCTGGAACCGCGCGACCGCTGCGATCGCAGGTCCGAATCGTGCCTCGTTCATGGATGTGTGTGATGTCCTTAGGTTAGTTAGGTTTAAGTAGTTCTAAGTTCTAGGGGACTGATGACCACAGCAGTTAAGTCCCATAGTGCTCAGAGCCATTTGAACCATTTTTTGAATACTGAAGCTAACAAGTAGGAAACTGTTCGAAACTCTGTCGCACAACGACGCCTTGACTCGGCCGAAAACCCGAGAAGATTTCATCATCGAGAAGGTCTAAGTATGCATATACTCCCTCCACTTCTGTATGTTGTCGATTGGCACAATGAGTATGACGTGTGCTGTGCCGTATGTTGTGTAAGGAATGTGGTGCCTCTGGTGTGTCGCAGGGCTGCGCGTGGTGTACGACGTGCGCCAGCCAGTGGGTAACCGCGTGAACAGTGTGCTGGTACGGTGCGCTGAGTGCCGGGTGCCGCGCTACGAGCCGCTGGTGCCGGACGCGTGGTACACGGTCGCCATCACCACCTACATGGCGCAGAACAGGGACACCTTCCGTATGCTGCGAGACAGCGGCGTCAACCGCACTGCCGGTGAGTAGCGCTGCCTGTTACCTAACACGTAACACCTGTTTATTCACCGGGCGGCCTCTCTGTGCACATAGGCGGCTCGAGGCGCGTCAGCTGCGCATGCTTCTGTTTGCACACTAAAATATTCACAGTGTCTGGACACATAGCAGATAACGCTGTCAGAAGGTCGCGGGTAGTTGCCGTATGTGTATCTATGGAATGAGCATAGTCTACTGTGCGAGTCTTCAACATCAAACAGGGCTAGTCATATGATTTTGTGACGGTGCATTTTAGCACTTCTAGAACTTAGGATGTGTGGGACGCAAGAGAGGCAATTCTGACGTTGCAGTTGATAATGGAGCCGCAGGTAGTTACCAAAGTTATGGGTATCTAGTGTGCATGTACTCAACATCAAACGAGATTAGTCATGTGATCTTGGGACGACGCATTTTTACCCTTCTAGCACTTAGCATGTGGGACGCAAGAGAGGCAATTCTGACGTTGCAGTTCACAAAGGAAGCGGGACTAAAGAAAACTCAAGACACGTTCATACGATATGTTGACTGGAAAATGCGACAATGTCAACCGTGCAAGATATTGGAAATTCTGGCGGAAATTGGGGTAAGCTGTCGGGATATGTAAGATGCCTCTTACGAGAGGAAGACATAAATAAATTATTGTCTCTTATTGATGTATTCACGACAAGAAGTGCTGTAGTCCGTAGACGGCCATGAGTCGGCCAGCATTTCCCACGCTGGCTGGCTAGGTGACGAAGCGACCATATGCCGCGGGTAGTGGGGTAGGGCTCGGCGCTGGACCGTAGCAACAAGCGTCAGCCTCGGAAATATACATGACGGGAAGTACCGCCATCTTGGCGCCAAAGTCACCAATTTTGTTTATTTATATTTAGTAATTAAAGTCATTTATGACAACATGAATACTAGGAGGAGCCTCTGGATATTTAAAACCATTTATCATAATTTTGCCTCGTTGAAATTCACACCCGTTTAAACAAATGCATATCTTAGTAAGCATGAACTTGATCGGAAGTCCACGAACTGTGACGAAACTAGTAAGAGATACGGACTGCGCGCCAAAGTCGGCAGTCGGCGTTAAGAGCTCTTCCTGTCTTGCTCGATGGTAGCCATGCTCTCGGTTACGAGTAGCTTTGACATGAGTGTTTCATTGTTGATCTAATAGGAATAAAAGTGATATTACGGCATTCTGAATGTTAATTTCGAGTAAATAGGTACCCCGATAGTTCATCGACAGCAATTTCAGATAATTAGCTTCTACCGACACAGACATCCAATGCGCCAATGAATAATCTGCACGGGACGATATTTACGAGAGCTGCACCGCGCAGAGGTAGGAGGAAATCCAACGACACGACCCACCAAGGCGGATCAAGGAAGGTCCGACATACTCTCGAAAATTCCGGGTGGAAATGCTAACCAGTTATACGGTACGTCACATATACCACCCTCTACGGACTCGCGGCTAAGCTGAGTAATAACAGTATCAGTTTAAAAGCGAGGGGACCTTGAAGAGAGATGGGTAATTTGCAATATGTACAAGAGCCAAGAGCGAATAATAAGAGTGGACGACCAAGAACGAAGTGCTGGGATTAAAAATGTCGTAAGACTGGATGTAGTCTTTCGCCCTTACTGTTCAATCTGTAACTCGAAGAAGCAATGATCGAAATAAAACAAAGATTCAGGAGTGGGATTAAAATTCAAGGTGAGAGGATATCAATCATACGATTCGCTAATGACATTGCTATCCTGAATGAAAGTGGAGAAGAGTAACAGGATCTGGTGAATGGAATGACCATTCTTATGAGTACAGAATGTGGATTGAGATTGAATCGAACAAAGACGAAAGTAATGAGAAGTCGCAGAAATGAGAACAGCGAAAAAATTAACATCAGGGTTAATAGTCACGAAGCACATGAAGTTATGGAATTCTACCGCCTAGGCAGCAAAATAACCAATGACGGACGGAGCAAGGAGGACACCAAAATTACACTAGCATTGGCAAAAAGAGCATTCCCGGTGAAGAGAAGTCCACTAGTATTAGGCATAGACCTCATTTTGAGGAAGAAATTTCAGAGAAGCTTCGTTTGGAGCACAGCATTGTGTGGTAGTGAAACATGGACGGTGTGGAAACCTGAACGGAAGACAATAGAAGCATTTGAGATGTGGAGCTACAGATGAATTTTGGAAGTTAGCTTGACTGATAAGGTAAACAATGAGGAGGTTCTCCGCAGAATCGGAGAGGAAAGGAATTTGTGGGAAAGACTGACGATGAGGAGCGCTAGGATGTTAGGACATCTGTTAAGACATCAGGGAATGACTTTCAAGGCACTAGAGGGAGTAGCAGAGGACAAAAACTGTAGAGGAAGACAGAGATTGGAATACATGCAACAAATAATTGAGGACGTAGGTTGAAAGTACCACTCTGATTTGGCACAGGAGGGGAATTCGTGACGGACCGCATAAAAAAAAAGAAATGAGCACTTAGCGTATTTAGAGTGTTATTACTTCCTTACTACAGACAGATCACCTTCAGAAGTACCGTGAAACTTCGTATGCGCCTTTTACGACACCTTAACAGTTTGATGATAGGGACTGAAGTTGGCTTAAGGATCTGAATAGCAACGAAAAAATGGCTCTGAGCACTATTGGACTTAACATCTGAGGTCATCAGTCCCCTAGACTTAGAACTACTTAAATATAACCAACTTAAAGACATCACACACGTCCATGCCCGTGGCAGGATTCGAACCTGCGACCGTAGCAGCAGCCCTGTTCCGGCCTGAAGCGCCTAGAGCCGTTCGGTCACAGGTGCCGGTCACTGGTTCATATTGCCGAAGCTGTTCTAATTAATTACGTTACAAAGACACTGTACAGGAAACTGTCTCAAGCAGACATATTGAGATACACACAGTGGTTTGACAACTTGCATAAACTGGAGGGAACTGACAGACTGTCATGATTAAATTTTATCCGCATATGAACAAAGCACCAATACAAAGGTTGTTTCACAATTCTTGTTACACTTATAGATGTTATAGAGGGGACTTAGGGGCCCATGTCCGGAAACGTCAACCAACGATACTACAAAAAGTGGCAAACTAATAGGCGCCGGTGCTTGTAAATGTATGTACATACAGGGTGATTAAGTGTTGATGTTACAAACTTTCAAGGATGATGGAGACAAATAAATGGATCACTTTGAGGTCAGCGTCCCTCCACCTCTAAGGAGTGACTGAAAAGTTACGATCGAAAATCATTCTGATATCTCTGACAGTAGAATTCTCAATAGAGGAGGTCTGTTTCACAGCAGCTAAGATGAAAAAGTGTTCAAAGCTCCTAAGGTATGCGTTATAGAGCCCATGTTTACTAGACATTTTTCTCTTGTTTTGGTCCATACTACCACCTCTGAAAGTTGGTTACCCAATAATCTTAGGAACAACAATCCCAGCAAATGTATTCCACCGTCAGAGCCGGCCGTAGTGGCCGAGCGGTCCTAGGCGCTACAGTCTGGAGCTGCGCGACCACTACGGTCGCAGGTTCGAATCCTGCCTCGGACGATGTGTGTGATGCCCTTAGGTAAGTTAGGTTTAAGTTGTTCTAAGTTCTAGGTGACTGCTGACCTCAGAAGTTAAGTCCCATAGTGCTCAGAGCCATTTGAACCATTTTGAACCATCGTCAGATGTATCAAAATGGTTTCGCTTATAAGTTTCGACTCGTTCGTTTGCAGTACAGGGGCTCTTACCTCAAATCTATACATTTATTCGTTCCCATCATCCTTTAACGTTTGCAGGCACTGCTGACTATAACTTTCGCGCTCTGTGGCATCGCCGGTTGACATTTCCGGACATGGGTTCAAAAACGTGAACTACTAAGTCCTCTCTACAACGTCTAGAATTTGTTACAAGAATTGTGAAACATTGGTGCTGTGTTCATATGCAGATAAAATTTATACATGGCAGTCTCATTGATTTCCTCCAATTTGCGCAGTTTCTCAAACCCTTGTGCGTATCTGGGTATGTCTGCATGAGATAGTTTCTTATACAGTGTCATTGTAACGTAATTAATTAGAACAGATTCGGCAATATGAAACAGGGCAATAGAGAACCTAACAAAATATTATTGGCTGTCACGAACAGAGATTCGACATTATGAACAAGTGGAACAGAAAACGTAAAATAATACTGTTGGTTATCACTTCTTATCCCGTAACCAGAAAACCTTAAATACGGTGAAATCCGAGCTATGATACTGTGGCGAAAAAGCACAGTCCCATTGTTCCTCACATCTTTAAACTAACTTCAGTTGCTGGTAACAAATTGTTAAGAGACCTGTAAAACTCGTATATACTCTACCTGTAAAGGTAATCTATCTGTAGTAGCGAAGTAATAACACTCAGAAACGCTAAGCGCTGTACGGACTAAAAATACGCCATCCCAAAATCACGTGATTTGAGATGGACGTGTTGCGGACAGAATTATAGTTGTGGGCATCGGAATGTTCCCTGCATAGATATTTATGGTTGTTACACACACATACCTGGATGGATCGAGACTGTGGAGGGGATGTTTCCTGCAAACAGTCCGTCGCAACGTTTCGCAGTGAATGGGTCTCATTACCACCAGATACTTAGGGCAGGATGTTAGGATCGTGCCACACTTGTGACACAAGCCGCTTGTGACAAACAGGCCGCCCTCGCACGGGATGTGTTTCCCATCGTGAAGCACGCCAAACGTGGTTGGTACCCGCTCAGAAACTAACTGTTACAGCACACGGAACTTGTTCTTCAACGTGGTTTGCGACCGCAAAGCTATCTAGCGGCAGCTGTCGGCTGTGTCTCGCACGAAAACTACTAAAGTTTGCTTATGAAAATGGACGCACGTAAAATAGGCCCCATTAGGTGTGGTAGCGATCGTCGAAGATGAGCAGAGAAAATTGAGAAGACTGTGGGCACGCCGATGGATGGAACAGCAAAATGTTATGCATATTTAAAATTTGGCCTTGGCATTACTTTGGAGTCGTCTGCTCTGGCAAACGCTTTTTAATTTTTCAAATATATGAGAAAGCAGGTCGGCTCGGCAATGTCAATTTTGATAATCGTTACTTTTAACATTCTTCGAACACCGGTACTCTTTCGCTGCGTCAGTTGAAGACACATTTGCACCCTAGTGCACATTCTAGTTTGTCAGTACTATACGCTGTACTGAACTGTGAGGGATTAGCTAGTGTGACGTAGACAGGAATCCTGCAATTCATGGGTCCTCGTTCCCTGGCACGTGCACAAAATCAAATTCACCCCTGAACGGACGGCTCAAACGGCTCTGAGCACTATGGGACTCAACTTCTGAGGTCATTAGTGCCCTAGAACTTAGAACTACTTAAACCTAACTAACCTAAGGACATCACACACATCCATGCCCGAGGCAGGATTCGAACCTGCGACCGTAGCAGTCGCGCGGTTCCTGACTGCGCGCCTAGAACCGCTAGACCACCGCGGCCGGCTCCTGAACGTAAAGCGCTCTTATGCACAGAGGGTAAGCAAAATACGAGAGCTATTCGGAAAGCAAGGTCGGATCAGTCACGAAATGGAAATCACAGTGACAATCTAAAATGTTTTATTTGCAACAATTTCCTGCACCTTCCAGCTACTTTTCTACATTTGTCGTAGCGTTGTACCAACTTTTTAATACTGTTTTCATAGAAGGCTGCCGTCTGTACTTTCTGCCAATTCTTTACGCTGATCTGCAGCTTGTTGTCTATGCCAAAATATGATCTTTATAGACAGCGGTTCATATAAGCAGAGAAGAAAATCAGAGGGAGCCAAGTTCGAGCTGTATGGCGAGGATCAAACATTTCCCATCGAAAACGCTGCAGGAGCATCCTCATTGCCCCTACAGTGTGCGGCCAAAAATCGTCATGAAGGAGAAAGTGCATGACCGTTACGTTGTTTGGGCTGCAAGAAATCAGGTGAAATCTCTCACAGGCCCTCGTACTTGGCTGGAGACGCTATTGTTCTACGTACCTTTGTGTGCTCGCTGCGTGCTCAGAACTGAAAAGAACGACGTGGTGCGATCGATGGACAACACGTTTGTGGAAAGTTTCATCGGATTTTCACTGTGGTTCCCATTTCGCAATCGATCGGACCTTACTTTCTGAATAGTCTTCGTAAAACTGGCCCCGAAAATATTTCACGCATCTTAAGATAGGCAATACAACTTGCATCATCGGCATCTATGCAAACTGGTGCACAAAGTATTTTCAGCGTTAATTCTATTTTATCCACCCTGTACATTGCAGAACATGAATTTCAGCGTTTCACGATATTCAGCGATAAGGAGGCCGATTTAGATATCCAGCGGTCTCCGTAAATAGCTTGAAGCAAATGCTGCGCTGATGCCTTTGAAAAAGACACTGCCAATTTCCCTCTGCGACATCTTCAATTCCGTGTTTGTGTCCTCGCTTCCAATGACCTCGTCGACGAGGAGATGGTGTGTCCCAGTTTTTCTTCATTTCTTTCAGCACAGGATATCCTGTGTTCGGTTCCCAGATGGCGACTCAAAATTTCCAATAATAAGCAGAAATTTCCAGCTAGCTTCGTAAGGCAACTGCGAAGCAGCTCGAACGAAGTAGGCGACAGATACGGGCTGATTCAGAGCTGCTGAAGTAAAATTTCAGAGAGACAAGAGCTGAGCTATTGTATAAATTTGACTCGGGCTGTTTGGATTACCTACCTCGGTTTCATATATACTTTGTCGTTGCTGATCCCAGAAAGTTTGTACCGTCGTTACAGAAGCACACTCCAGGAGGCTAGTACCAGGAGCTGAGTCACACGTTTCCAACCTTGGTTGGCTGGCTGCCTAAGAGGAAGGGACGAAACAGCGAGGTCATCCGTCCCAGCGGATTTGGGAAGGATAGGAAAGGAAATCGACCGTGCCCCTTCAAAGGAACCATCCCGGTATTTTACTGAAGCGATTTAGAGAAATTACGAAATATGTAAATCAGGATGCCCGAACGAGGATCTGAATCGTCGTTGTCATGAATGCGAGTACAGTGCGTTTCCAATCATCACTTAAAATACTATCATAACGCATCTAAGTGAGGTATTTATATAAGAATTTTTAACATCGTGCAGCGCCGTCAGTAAACGTGATATAACACGTCAGCCTCAGTTGCAAATAGACACCAATCTTTACTTAGGTTTCAGCCAAAATAATTTGGCCTTCTTCAGAAGCTATTGCGTTTAGTGTCAATGGCTTCTGAAGAAGGGCAAATTTTTTTGGCTGGAACTTAGGTAAAGATTGGCTTCTATTTGCAACTGAGGCTGACGTGTTATGTGTTTGAGGTATTTATATGATTATGAGGCCAAAACAATGCAGTTTAGTACTCCAGAAGTAAAAGAGTGCAACTGTTCCTGAACTCAGAGTGTGTGAAGTACTGGACACAAACGAGGGGCGTTCAGTAAGTAATGCAACACTTTTTTTTCTCAATGCATGTCGATTTTACTCAGCATTCCAACACACCACATTATTCCGCACTCTTTTGACTACAAAACTCTGTTTTTCAACATCATCCTCGCCTTACGCCACCTTGGGAAGTCCTGTATGTCTGTGTAGTACCGATCTACTCGTCGACGTGGGAGCCAACGTATTGCTGCATCAGTAACCTCTCCATCATCCACGTACTGCTTCCCGCTGAGTGCATCCTTCGTTGGGACAAACAGGTGGACGGTGGAAAGTGCCAGATCTGGGGTGCAGAGTGGATGAGGATTTACAGTCCAATGAAGTTTTGTGAGCTCCTCTCGGATACGCAAACTAGTGTGGGGCCTTGCATTGTCGTGGAGAGGGAGAAGTTCGTTTATATTTTTGTGGTGACGAACACGCTGAAGTGTTTTTCCTCAATTTCCTGAGAGTGGTACAATACACTTCAGAGTTGATCACTGTACCGTGAGGGAAGACAGAAAACACAATAACCCCCACAGAACCCTAGAAGACACCAGTGCTATTCAGCAATGCATTTGAACCGGCAATATTCGCATTTTGAAAAGCAGGAAACGTGTCTTGACTTATTTGAGAAAACAGCGAGGACGCAAAACCTGAATCTACAGTATTTGCAAGATTGTGTCCTGTCATTTCGGATTCCTGAGGCAAGCTGTTGCCGACCGATTGATCGATAATGCTTCCCTGTTCACTAACTGTTTCACTGCCTACACCATTCTTTGCAGCCCGCTCCATTTCCCCATGCACAATTACCAATTTACTACTTTGAACATTAGTTAATTCATTATACGGTGGCGCTAACACACTGCTTTCGTCTTCACTGTCATTTCTCAGTTTACTTTGGAACCTAGTGTTGCGTTTTTCTCACGCCATTATTGTCACAGTATTTCACACGATAACACAGAAAAGCACAATTTGAAGAGCAAATCTACATGCATGCCACAACTGTTTTACTGTACAACAATGAAAGACTGCAACTACAAAGGAGATTCTCTCTACAATTACGTGCTAGCAAAAAACAAAAGCTACACTAATTACAAAAACTACAAGAAAAAATCAGAAGATTCCAGTGAGGTATCCTCGGCTAAGGGTCGACATATGAAACGTCCCCTTAGAAAAATTACTGAATTACTGGACTGATAAACCTCTTACATTATTTGCTTTTCAGACATCTGAGCAAAACTGAACGTACTTAGACATTACTCTCTTTACTTATTCTGATCAACACTAAACTGACACACAATATTTTTAGCGCAACGCAATCTGACTTTCAAAATCCCTACAAAAGAATGGCCCCGTCTAACATTAACCTATACCTTGTACAAATCACTTACCTCAGCAAAAATCTTCATTACGCGAACTTCTGCAATACAGCGAGCACCACTACTGCCAGCTAAATAAAAGATTCAAACTACTGAAGGTACTAACTACTGATAGGCATAGTTAGCAAATGAAAGATTTTGATAGAGAACAAACAATGTATTTACCTCAATAGTGTTCAAAAGTCATAAAGTATATAGCAGTTCATGACATCCAGTCTCACAAATTTCAAAACTCCGCCATCTCTCTCCTCACATCCACCACCACTGCTGGCGGCTCACCTCCAACTGCGCAACGCTACGCGCTGTTAACAGCCAACTGTCCAACACTACAATGGCAGGAAAACAATGCAAACTAGCCACAGACTGCACACAGCACAGACAGTGGTTTCCATATAGAGCGCAATGTGGCGTTGCCAATAGAAAAACCTAAACAGCCTACTTACACAATACACTTCAGAGTTGATCATTGTACCGTGAGGGAAGACGGAAAACACAATAACCCCCTCAGAACCCTAGAAGACTGTCGCCGGTTGAACTTCTCTTCGGAGGAGAAACGGTGTGGCGCCACTCCATGGATTCCCGCTTTGTTTCCGGTTCGGAGTGATGAACCCATGTTTCATCGCCTGCGACGATGTTCGACAGAAAACTTTTACATCCGCATAGATGGTCCTCCGTTGCTCTCTATATTCTTGTGTTGTCCGCCCCGATAGCTGAGTGGTCAGCATGACGGATTGCCGTCCTACGGGTCCGAGTTCGATTCCCGGCTCGGTCGGGGATTTTCTCCGCTCAGGGACTGCGTGTTGTGCTGTCTTCATCATCATTTCATCCCCATCCGGTGCGCAGGTCACCCAATGTGGCGTCGAGTGTAGTAAGACCTGCACCAAGGCGGCCGGACCTGCCGCACCAGGGGCCTCCCCGCCAATGAAACCAGACGCTCATTTCCTTTTCCATAATCTTGTGTTAAGCGGCGACGAACCGCGAACCTTCGAGTACTCCACTTGGTGGACGAGCGTATCAGCACTACCTACAGAGATGTTGAATTGAGTACCGATGTGTCTGACTGTGATCTGTCTATCACCTTGAAAAAGAGTGTCAGCACGTTCCAGCATTGCAGGAGTCGCTGCTGTGTGCGGCAGGCTGGCACGCGGGAGATCGGATAGGTTTGTGCGACCTTGTTTTGATAGCGGCAGACGCAAGTGCCTCATTGTGCTTTTGTTCACTGACAGATCTCTGTAGACATTCTGCAAGTGCCTGAGAATATCTGCAATGCGTTGGTTTCCTGCCAAAAGAAACTCAGTGACAGCTCTCTGCTTGGAACGCGCCTCCGTTACAGACGCCATTTTGAAGGCTACGTAAGCGCCGCCACCTATCGGAACTTGATGAAACTATAGGGGATGAAGTGGGGTATTCCTCGATGTATCACAATAAATTCTGCATTTTTTCACCCGAAATAGGCCGAGAAAAAAAGTGTTGCATTTCTTGTTGAACGCTCGTCGTATTAACTGTATTGTTCTTCCTGGAGAAGGGGAAAAAAGTATATGTGGTTCCGAAATGTTCTTTCAGGAGCCGACTTCCTTTGTTAGAGTTATACACTGTCTGAGTAATTTATTTATAATCTAGATCTGTTGCTCCTTTTAAGCCGCAGCGAATAAAACATTACCTATCTTTATAGAATGGACTGTATAGGCAGACAGAATCCCATATTATATTGTAACATTCTAGTCTGTTACTCAGGAACGCCGATAAAATTACGAAAAATTTGAATGTTACTGTTTATTGTAATCAAAATACAGGGTGAGTAGCAAGTTTTCCCTGACTGGAAAGTTTATTTCAAAAGAACTGTGCCAAGCAGGTGCGGGCTGTAGCAAATGGTAGCTTAACTTACTGGATTTTTATCTCTATACACTTCTACAACTGACGTTGCTCCTACGTTACAAGAATTTCAACCATGGATAGTGTTTCAACATGATGCTGCACCGACACAGCGGCGGTTGTTGGATGAAACCTTTCTGGACAGATGGGTCGGTAGAGATGATCCAAAATTTATAGCTAGCACATTCAGCAGAGATAACAGTTCTTGACTTTTTGTGGGGTTACGATTAGGATAAGATTTTTAGTCTTACGACAAGAATATGGAACAAACGTTGTTGGCAAAGACATGGAGAGAAATTCAGTATCGCCTAGGCATCCTACTGGCAATAAACGGAGCACATCTGAAAAGTATCCATAAGAAAATTTACGAGGTAAACTGCCACTAGCAACAAACCGCATAGCTGTATCTAGCACAGTTCCTCAGTAATGGCTCTGAGCAGTATGGTACTTAACATCTGAGGCCATCAGTCCCTCCTCAGTAATAAACTTGTGTAGTTAGGGAAATAATGTATGCTCGCTCTGTGTTAGTTCAGTAAAGTGAGACAGTTCTTATATTGGCAGCTATAAAATCCGGATTTTTTCGGTGTTAATAATTTACGATTCCAGTGCACAAGAGGTACTGTAAGAGGTCCATAATTAAAGAATTTGTTGCTAGCGCACTCGAGCAGATGTAATTTCGATGTATTGCTCACGCGCTGCCTGCGATATGTAAGCTAGAAGAGAATCTGAGACCAAAGAGCAGTATTGACTGCAGTAGGAACTTGTGTAGCAGTAGGAGTAAGTTGTTGCTAGCGAGCTGTCGTGTCTGGTGTATCGTGTTAGCTGGGCCGGTCGTGTGCAGCGATGGCGGAGCCTGAGCGTTGTAGGATAAGGTAAAAGCAGCCTCGCGCATATGTAGTATTGTTACATCAAGTCCCATGTAAATGTTTTAAAAAATCTGTTAATAATAATCTTTCTCATGAAAAGTAACTTTTGACATTTATCTCAATTTAAAGAATTCACTAAATTCTCCAATTCTTGGCCATCCCGATTATTGAAAAGAAAACTCATTTCTTTCCTTTTATATAAGACAAATCTATCGGCCAGCATTGCACTTAGCTGCGCCAGGAAAATTTCCTATAGGAGCAGATATATACGCGTTATCCGGCGATCTAATTAAGGTAAGATTTTTCAGTTTATTCGGAATGATGTATCAGGGCCATGGCGCAGCATTGCTGACGTCCAAAATTTACCAGGTTAAATTGACTGTCAATTATTGAAAGGCTATAAGTGAGTCGCAATTTTTTTATTGAGAGATTAGTCACATTTTATTATTGATACGTTACGCAATTTTCCTGTTGGTAGGTTATACTGAAAGTGAATGACATAATTATACTTTTTTACTGTTGAGAGGTTTAGGAATTTTTGTGTTTTGAGGTTACTCTAAATGAGAATATTTTCATATGATTTTATTTTGTTGGGAAGTTACACTAGGTGTTTTGTGGGGAGATTACAGTACAGTCATTTCCACAAGAAAGTGTACACTGTTATCTGTATGAAATAAAAGACACCGTTATAAATTTATGTTTACTTAAAAATACATGTTATTACCAATTTCACAATCACCTAATAGTTAATCCAATCGCCGCCATTATGGATTATAGCTTGGCACCTTTTTGGCATGCTTTTCACGAGATATTTTGCTTATTCTCTTGGTAACTGTCTCCATATCGTCCTGATTTTATATGACAGCTGTTTCAAAGTACATCTTCATTTTCCTTTAAGCTTCACCTTAATATACGACCAAACATTTGCGATCGGATTTGCATCCGGAGAAATTGCAGGCCAATCCATCGTGAACACCCCGTCGTCTTGTTTCCACGCTGTACAGAGACGGCTGCGATGTTTCGGATCATTAACCTCTTGGAGCACCCAGTTTGCCTTGTTAGAACAAAGTAGCTTCTCACACGGATCTCAGAAGGCATTTTTGATAAATATTGAACATTTTGAGCTTTTAATTGGCTGTAAATAAGTGGAAATAGCCAAAACTGCAACCGATAAAACAAGAGATTCAACTCTCTCACTGTTTATCTACACAATGTGCAAATTCGCATCGAGTATAAACTCGAGACCAATCGCTGCGGGCATTAGAAAGTTACATTTAACAATAGCGCGTATACTGTCTTGAAATACGTGAACGGACTCCAAATTTTGTTGGGAATACCTCCCCCGTTCCACTTGTAGATAGTTACTTTCCTTTTATTATTCACATGCAATATTCCTCAGCGTTCTAGGTCACAAAGACACCTTCCTATTAAACATTTCGATTTACTGAATTACTTTAACATGATGTTATGGGGGTAAATCGTAAAAAGGCGAATAACATCACAATGCGCTCCTTACCACCGCACTGAGCAATGAGACGTGAATTTCTGTTGCAGGTCGCCTTGACACGGACGTGTTCATCGACTACATGAAGAAGAACAACCCCATCACGCATGGGATTGATGGGCGCACCGTGGTCCTCTACTGACATCACACACGAGGTTGCGGTCAACAGACCACACGGGACCTGTTGCCGGATTCGTGCTAGTGAAGGCGACTGCTAGTGCCATGATGCGCAAGAACAAATGACAACCGAGAGACTTTGTTTAATGCTTCACTTTACTTCCTAAGTACCTACGCAATGATAACAGATATTTATTTTATATCGTTTGTTTCATGAACGATAATTGTAATTCTGGTTACGCAGGTAAAAGGTTCGATGGATCGCAGTCGTAAGTGTGATACACTTTATGGTTTGTAATTTTGTTGATATGAGAAATATATTTTGGGGTTGCGTTTGGTTTTCCTCTAGACCTACGGAAACACACAAGGAAATCCGGCTGGCCTCACAGCCAGGGTTCTCTTGGTGAAAGAAAGAAAACAATCTGTGACCGACAGCGCAGTGGCGACACTGCATTCCAGCGTGACGCGCCTCCCTAGAGAAATCACTATCCTGCACCAGTGTGCTGGTGCTCGACGCGGAGGTAGCCATTTCGATTTCTGGCGGTGCAAGGAATTTCCATCGCCATCATGCGGCCTGCAAAGAAAGGATAAGCGGTAGCGTTATGTATTCGAGCACCAGATTTTGGGCCAGGGTCCTGCATTAAATTCCAGAGCTCTCCGCAGGTTCGAAGTGGGGGGTCTGTGACACTGTTGACGGTGGTACGTCCATTGAATAGGGATGTTAAACCCAGCGGTCTCTTTGGTGCTACTCGACAAGGCTATGTGCTTACCATCGCACAACACAAATGCACACATCATACCCAGTCACCTACACTCAGCACGTACACATAAGACACAAGTCTCATACACCGCATGGAAAGGGACCATTTTGCGCGGAAGGAGGAGAAACATTTCCCGATTAGCCGGCTGAATCTACCACTCGATGTCTTCCAGCCAACAGTGCTGAATAACTGTTTATTTTTTTATCACAATGTAGTCGCTTCTGAAAGATCTACGTCAAAACAAGGCTCCCGGAGTAAACGATATTCCGTCAGAACTACTAATAGCCTTGGGAGAGCCAGCATTGGTGAAACTCGTCCATCTGCTGTGCAGGGTGTACGAGACACACGGAATACCCTCAAATTCCATGAGGAATGTAGTAATTCCAATTCCAAAGAACGCAGTTGCTGACAGGTGTGAAAATTACCGAACTGTTAGTTTAATAAGTCGTGGCTGCAAAATACTAACGAATTCGTTATAGAAGAATGGAAAAACTGGTGGAAGCAGATGTCGGGGAAGATCAGTTGGGATTCTGGAGAAATGTAGGAACACGCGAGGCAATACTGTCCCTACGACTTACCTTAGAGGACAGGTTAAGGAAAGGCAAACCTACATTTTTAGCGTTTGTAGACTAAGTGAAAGCTTTTGACAATGTTAACTGCAATACTCTGAAGGTAACAGGGGTAAAATAGAGGGAGCGAAAGCTTATTTACAATTTTTACAGAAACCAGACGGCAGTTACAATAGTCGAGGGGCATGAAAGGGAAGCAATGGTCGCGGAGGGAGTGAGTTGAGCTTACATCACCGCTGTTGTTGAATTTGTACGTTGAGCAAGCAGTAAAGGAAACCATACAAAAATCTGGGGCAGGAATTACAGTGCAGGGAGAATAAATAAAAGCTCTGAGGTTTGTTGACGACTTAGTACTTCTGTCAGAGACAGAAAAGGACTTGGAAGAACAACAGAAGGGAATGGACAGTGTCTTGAAAGGAGGATATAACGTAAACATCCACAAAAGCAAAACAAGCATAAGGGGGGAATGTAGTCGAATTAAATCAGATGATGCAAAGGGACTCAGATTAGGAAACGCGACACTTAAAGATGAGTTTTGCTAATTAGCAAAATAACTGATGATGGCCGAAGTAGAGAGGACGTAAAATGTAGACTGGCAATGGCAAGAAAAGCGTTTTTGAAGAAGAAAAATCTGTTAAGATCGATTATAGATTTAAGTCTTAGGAAATCTTTTTCTGAAGGTTTTTGTCCGGCGTGAAGTCATGTACAAGAAGTGAAACATGGATGATAAACAGGTTAGATAAAAAGAGAATAGAAGCTTTAGAAATGTGGTGCTACAGAAGAACGCTGAAGATTTGATAAGTTGAACACGTAACTAATGAGGAAGTACTTAACAGAACTGGGGACGCAAGAAATTTGTGGCACAATGACCAAAAGAAGGGATCGGTTGATAGGACACATTCTGAGACGTCAAAGAAATTAGTATTGGAGGGAAGTGTGAGGCGTAGAAATCGTAGAGGAAGACCAAGAGATGAAAACAGTAAGCAGATTCAGAAGGATGTAGCTACTGTAGTTATTTGGAGACGAAGACGCTCGCACAGGATAGAGTAGAATGGAGAGATGCATCAAACCAGTCTTCGGACTGGAAACCCCTACAACAACAGTTGCTTTGTTTCCTGACGATGGACAAAAAATTTCTTGCCAGAATTCTACCGGCAACAAGAGAATAGGTAAGCGTGTAAATACAGTTCCTGATCGTTGTCTGAACATTAAGGTACAAAATTCTAAATCCCTCTGAAGGGTGACATGGAGTGATGACTCGTGGAACTGTTGATGACTATCTGTCATAAAGAGCAGTTAATCTCGACAACCCCTTTGGTTTTCAATGTTACAATTCACTCAAACAGAAAGCTGTCAGTAGCGATTAAAAAAAGAGTACTGGTCGCACAAATCTGCAAGAAACGGCAGCAAAATTTGTGCTGGGAGCCGCTTTCCTATATCTTTCACCTCTGTTTGCAGCTGAGTTCCAGAAGATGTTCTGAATCCAGGCATAATAGTCTACAGGGAAGAAAAAGAACTCCATGGCACCTGACTGGATTTTGAAAACACTGATGATACGAAACTCAACTTCCACCTTCACTCATGATATTCTATAAGACATGAAAGATACTAAGCAGGTCGGTTTGGCATTCTTCAGTTTCCCGACACCTTTCGACAAGTATTGCACCGATTCTTGCTAAATAATATACTTTCGAAAGGCTGTAAATATTGCATTACCTGCGTTGGTTACAATGTTTTTACTCACTTCACTAAGCTTTTTGAAGGTTACTCATTGTCAAATGGAAGACCTCTTATAGTATAACTATTCTTAGTGGACAGCACGTTCGATTTCTCGCAGCATCATGCGAGCGGATCTAGAAGTTACGGAGTGTTTTAATACATAAGAATTCTTATGAAGATAGTTTGTACAGCTGATTTCAACTGCAAGCAGTTGAAAGCTGATGACAGTGTAACGGCCAAAACGTGTAGTGAATGAAAAATGAAATAAAATAAAAGCTTAGGCTGACACAGACGTTGTAATCTTAACATTCAGTTTAGCAGCCACAGTTAATGCAAGAGAGTTTGTAAAGAGGCTCAAGATAGCTTTTGGAGTAGACTGACAGCTGCTTGTTAGAATGCTGCACATACTCTGTACGGAGAGCTATACGAAAATACAAAACCAGAATCATGTGTGATCCGTTACTGTTCTTGGCATATATTGATTTATCATGTATTATCAATTACAGCATCACGGTTTTGACAAATGACGCGGTTATCTGTGAGGAAGTGTCATTAGATATTAACCATACCCAGCCAAGCAGTGACAGAAGACTGGCATGACGCGAAGACTGGCAAATGACTCTCTAGTGCGTTTCACGAGATGTAAAAGTGTAGTAATATTTCACTAAGAATTATATGAATCTGAACTGGACAGATCGTGTTATTAAATCCGCAGAACCGTTAAGTAGGCAAAGCTGTAGGTAAAACAAGCGGCATACCTCGGTTCATTGGTGAGGCACTACGAACCTGCAGTTCATCTAGAAAATAGATTATTGGTGTGGCCCCACTATTCACGTATGTGGAATTCATACCAGGTAACAGACGACAGTAAGCATACGCGATGAAAGGGATTGCAAATTGTCACAGCCTTGACTAGTAAAATGTCTTCAGCATTGAAGAAGTGGCATTTTATATCCAGCCTTTTCTTATGACTCCTGTAAGGAGCGTGACAAGATTTAAAAAAATAACAGATGACACAGTGAATTATAAGATTTTTTTCTGTACATGCTACTAAGGAATGTATGGGAGTGGGAACGGGGATACTTAATATAAGCAGCACTCCGTCTTCAGGCCACGAATGGCCTACCGGGACCATCCGACCGCCGTGTCATCCTCAATGGAGAATGCGGATAGGAGGGGTGTGGGGTCAGCATATCGCTCTCCCGGTCGTTATGATGGTATTCTTGACCGAAGCCGCTACTATTCGGCCGAGTAGCTCCTCAATTGGCATCAAGAGGCTGAGTGCACTCCGAAAAATGGCAACAGCGCATGGCGGACCGAATGGTCACCCATCCAAGTGCCAACCACGCCCGACAGCGCTGAACTTCGGTGATCTCACGGGAACTCGTATATCCACTGCGGCAAGGCCGTTGCCTTGCTTAATATAACGTCAAGAAAAAATATACTTAGCCTTACGTTTTATATTATTTTGCAAAATATGATAACGGTACAAAACGTAACTCCCGCCACACCCCTCAGGGTCGCATTTAGACATAGAAAGTATGTATACAGATGCGTCAGCTCCAGGCGTTCTTTACTTTCTTTTCAGTCTCATCTGCAACACAGAACGTAGCAAAAATCACCAGCACCCTATAAAACATCCACACAAGGCATTTAACCTTCCTCGTCATATTTTTTTAATTTACATGAGATGCTCAAGGGAGTCACCATGCAACGTTACAAAGCTTTGGTGATATTTCTGGCTCTCGTATTTGATTCGTAGCTGCCTTGGTTACGACATCTAAGGGACCCGAAGGCAATGTCTCCGAGGACACGGAATACATTTTCAAATCTTAACCACCACTCGTGGACGGGAGACAGGTCGTATCTGCTCCAGTTTGATAGGTTTCTTGTGTCATCGCACCCAGATTTCGGCTACGCCGTGTACAGCTCAGCAAGATTCACTCCTCAAGGTGACTGATGTTACGAGCTACGTAGTTATCAGGCTAGTCACAAGAGCCTACAGTACAATGATGGGTGTGGACCAGCCTCTGCGCCAACACTTACCATCCGACGGCAGCTTCTTATAGTCCAACAGGCTGAAGAAGTCCTCCCTGTTCCAGAATCCATGCCGTACAATTTCGTTGCTCGACCTGTTAGTCCACGAGCAACTAGGCTGTTTGGATCCACGTAAAGTTTGACCTAGAACTACAGGATGAATCGAAAAGGACTTTACAACTTTGGAAGGATATAAAAATTTATTGAGATAACTTGCAGAATAGTTACTTGGCAGCCGGCCCGTGTAGCAGAGCGGTTCTAGGCGCTACAGTCTGGAACCGCGTGACCGCTACGGTGGCAGGTTCGAATCCTGCCTCGGGCATGGATGAGTGTGACGTCCTTAGGTTAGTTGGGTTCAAGTAGTTTCAAGTTGTAGGGGACTGATGACCTCAGAAGTTAAGTCCCATAGTGCTCAGAGCCATTTGAACCATTTTTTGGTACTTGTGCCATTTTGTAGCAAACAAATCTAGTTTCACATAAAAGTGTCAAGTGTCATTTTGGTTTAATGTGACCACCATCTGTGATGCGGCAAACATCCCCCCGGTATCAATTTCTTCCCACACTCGTTGCAGAAAATCTGGCGTAACTTGTAGAATAGCAGCATAGATTCGATTTTTCAGGTATGCTAAATTGTTTGGTAGGGGAGGAACTTACACACAGTCTTTAATGAAACCCCAGAAAACGAAATCCAGTGGTGTTAAGTCTGAAGAGCGAGGTGGCCATGCGATTCACCCTTCACGGCCAATCGACCGATCTGGGAAGTGATTATCGAGGAAACCTCGAACTTCCATGGGGAAATGAGCTGACAAAACGTCTTGCTGGAAGTAAAGCATCACATCTCGCTCATCTTCATCAATATGTGGAAAGGTTTTCAAGCATATCCAGAGACATCTATTGTATAGAATCATCATCAGCACGTGCGCGACCTGGTGATTTATCATGTCGCAGTGAACAACTCGTCTCAACAAAGTTCTTGTGCCAAGTGTAAACTGTAGGCCTCCTTGGAGGTTCCTTAGCATATTCGGTGAGAAATTCACGCCGAACATTTGTTGCAGAGTTCGTTTCATGAACCCAGAGCACGCGTGAATCACCACACCACTGAAAATAGCCATTTTGACTTTGCACTACGCTGGCGCTCCTGGTGGTGGAATAGGGTACTGATGCACTCCAAGAATCAAACTTGTGATTGTTTGCTGCACAATCATACACCTATCGATTCTGTAAGTTATCTCAAAAAAGTTCTAGATTATTTCAAGGTTGTAAAGTACTTTTTGACTCACTCTGCACTTTTTGGGAAGAATTTCCTACCCACATACAGGGCTCGAACTGACTATAATATTTTATAAGCGAGGGCCGCAGCTATACAGCAGTATTGGTAAATTGGTGTAAACAGAGGGACACGTTTCGCTCTTGTGTGGTTTCCCCTGATTGTGAGCTCAAGATCCACATACTAAATGGATTATCTATGTTTGGTGCAAAATTACACTCGATATTGAGAACAATGTAGCAGATGAGAAGCATACAGCCTGAGATGTTGAGCTAGTCTTCATCGTCTCATCAAGAGCCAATCAATCTAAGAAAAAAAAGGGCTGTGGAAGGAAGCGTTATTCTGGCAAGTTTCTAGTGAATACCTTCTTATCACTTGTCTTCGCACTGGGCACAGTTCTATGGCACAAGGGTCCTGCTCCAGTGGGAAGACGCTCCAATGTTTGATGCTTGTGGCATACATATGACGGTGCGTCACATTGCCACATTCTAGCAGTCTCACACATTTTAAACACCACTCACAACTTTCAGTGCACAGTACACATCGAGAATAACTTACATCGTAAGGGCGAGTTATGGTTAACACGTGTCAGACTCTGGACAAATGGACCATAAGAAAACTTAAAACCAACGAAACAAAAAAGAATCTCACGTCGAAAACATTTCATAAAAATGTCGTAGTACAAAGAAATACACACTTGAAAATCGGAATCATTTTCCCGAAAAACATCGTTTAAAATACGAATAAAAGAACATGCTGACTGGTTGCAGAAAAGTTATTTATAAACAGACCCACCACTTTACAGCATTGCGTACTCGGTACAGGAGAGAAACAATTCGGAGATGACGATTGAATCGGCGTGGCAGTGCACGCTCTCATAAAGCAGCCTCTGCGAGGCAACGGCTTGTTTATACTAACATTTCTGAAATGGACTTACGTGAAACCAACGGAGCGCCTTTGGGGCGAGTTAAAAACTTCTCCTTCTCTGCAGGCCCCAGATTTCTACATAACTGCCTTCTACATCTACATACATACTCCGCAAGCCATCGTAGGGTGCGGGGCGGAGGGTATCCTTTACCACAACTAGTCGTTTCCTATCCTGTTACACTCGCAGATAGAGCGAGGGAAAATCACTATCTATAATGCCTCCTAATTCCTCGCATGTTATCTTTGTGGTCCCTATGCGAAATGTATGTTGGCGGCAGTACCATCGTTCTGCAGTCAACTTCAAATGCCGGTTTTCTATACTTTCTCAGTAGTGTTCTTTGAAGTGAATGTCTTCTTCCCACTTGAGCTCCCGAAATATATCCGTAACAGTTGCTTGCTGACCGAACCTACTGGTAACAAATCTAGCAATTCGCTCCTTAATTGCTTGTCGTCCTTCAGTCCTACCTGTTACGGATCCCACACACTTGAGCAGTACTCAAGAATAGGTCGCTCTAGTTCCCAATATGCAGCCTCCTTTAGGGATGAACCATACTTTCTTAAAATTCTCCCACTAAACCAATTCGCCCATTCGCCTTTCCTATCACAATCCTTATATGCTCGTTCCATTTCATATCGCTTCGCAATGTTACGTCCAGATATGTAATGGACGTGATTGTGTCAAGTAGGATACTACTAACGCTGTATCCGAACATTCCAGGTTTATTTTTCTACTCATCCGCATCAACTTATTTTTCTACATTAAGAGCCAGCTACCATTCATCACACCAACTAGAAATTTTGGCTAGATCATCTTGTACAATTTCAACCTACAGTCGCTTATTATCGACACATTCCTGTACACCACAGCATCATCAGCGAACAACCGCAGATTACTGCCCATCCTATCTGCCAGATCATTTATGTAGGCCTATATTGAAGACAGCAAAGATCCTATCACACTTGCCTCGGACACTGCTGATGTTACCCCTGTGTCCGATGCACACTCGCGGTCGAGGACAACACACTGGGTTGTGTTACTTAAGAAGTCTACGAGCCAGTCAAATATGTGGGAGCCTATTGCGTATGCACGTACCTTCTCTGGTTTCGAATCCCGACGAAGAATGCACTGCCATTCCTTCACCGACATTCAGATACACTGAAACTGTCCGAGCCCTCATAAAGGTGGAGGGTGAAACAGTCCACAATTATACCCACTAATAGGTGTACAGACACTTTTGCTCAAGTAGCAAATGCTAGTTTTCTTTTCTCAAAGTCAGAAAATGTAAAGCGAAATTATAATTAAAACACAATTACTCGAATTTCATTTCTGATTAATATTTATGCACGTTTAGTAAATTACAAGGAGCAAATAAAATACTGTATTCTTCAGTATAGTAAAACCAGTACAACAAGAGCTGCCATAAATGAAAAGATATAAATTTCCTTTTACTTTCAATTTCTTAGACAATTTATACAGTTAGTGACACTTTTACTACGACCACAGATTAATTATTGTTATTATTATTATTATTATTATTATTATTATTATTATTAATACTACCGAATGACCCTGTTGGCGAAAGACAAGTAGGTGATTTTCAATCTTTCTTAAGATTTTTCTTATTTTCCCAATATTTCTTCATTTTCTCCCCCAAGGCCTTCTTTCTTTCTTCGGTCCACTTTGGTCGGTATGGTTTTGGTTTCGCCTATGGATTAAGCATCCAAGTAGTAATTTTGGTTCTGAATGTATCCATGTATGATGTGTTCGTTACGTCAGTTTTTTTTTTTTTTTTGGTCAGATCTTCCTTAACGTCTCTTACCCAGGGTATTGCCGTTTTAAGTGATGTCACGTAGTCCAGTAGTCTAGTTAGTCTATTTCCAGCTATCCTGTCTAGGTGTCCACAGAATGTCATTTGTCTCTTTCTGATGACAACTTAGATGTTTGATACTTTTTCTGTTGTCTCAGTGGTTTGCCGTCTCTATAAAGCTTGTGTGTGTCGTGCTCCAAGAATTTTTCTAATTATTTATTGTAAATATTGTTTTCGATTCAATGAGAATATTTCACTTCCATTTGTGACTGTCGGTTTGATTGCTGTGTTGTAGTATCCGATTTTAGTGCCTTTTCACAGACATTTTTTGTTTTACAAATATGGAAGAAGTCTGGAGACACTTTTCATTTTCTGCAATTTGTTTTTTGTGCAATTTTTTTTCAAGTTCTGTTGGTTCAATAAATTCATCGAGATGCTTAAAGTGTTTGATCAGTTTATTTCACCATTATTTGTTTTAAGTTTCGGAATATCTAACTTGGAATATCTAACATGGAACACATGAATTCAGTCTTCGCAAAATAGATTTGCAGGTCAGCCTTCTCTGCACATTCTTTGAGGGTCTCGATTCGTTTGCTTTGTGGCATTTCAGATTCTTTCATTAATTTGTCTAAAGCTGTGTTGAATAATAGTGGCGAGATCCCAGCTCCTTGTCTTACTCCTGTTTTAACTAAGAATGGTTCCGAAATTCCATGTATGAATTTAATTTTTGATTTCTTTTCTGTCAGTGTTTGTTCGATCAGTTTTCGTGTTTTAGTGTCTAGTCCGCCTTCTTCTAGAATACTGCATAGAGATTGTCTATCTCTAGAATCATATGCTCTTTTTAAAAATTAACGAATGTGCACACTATTGGTTTCGACCTGATTGCTTTAATTTTTAAAATAGTTTTAAGATTAAAGATCTGTTCCGGGCACGATCTATTAGGTCGAAAGCCTGCTTGGCAATCTGAAATTGCATGTTCTAGTTGGTTTTTGTACCCTCCTTAGGAGACATGAGGATAAAATTTCGTAAGTGACCGGCAAATTTATTGTGTTCAATATTTTTCCGTAATGTGGTTCTTTTAACTAATGTTTTTCGACGTATATCTTTTTAATCTACTTACTGTATTATGAGATTTGCTAAATCCGAGGGAAAAAAGTATCAGAACGGCAGTTTTGGGAGGGTGAGGGTGCAGGATTGGTAGATATGCCAAGGGAGCAGAGTCACCTTGGTACAGTTTTGCCGCAACCGTTTGTTTTTATCTTGTCTGCAGTATTTCTTGATGCTAGGATCTTCACGACGAGCCGTATAACTGCTTGTAAATTTACAGTACTGTGAACAGTGTAAAACAACAAATTACGTATATTATTAATTTTTGAATGTACTTCCCTGATTACAAATGATTTTGGTTAAATGGTACATCACGTCACCAGTGTGGAAGTCCGTCAACGAAATGGCCTAAGGAGTAAATTCATATCGCCTGAATGTTTACGCAACGAAATAAAATGCAGTGGGCAAAATAGATACCAGATCACATGAAATATTGCAAATTATTGTAAAAATAATTTTTAATTTACTTTGATGTGATATAAAATACAAAACACATACAGCCACTTAGGAATTGTTCTGGAATATACTGATGTAGATGGTCTGTAGTTCATGTCCAAATTATTCGAGTTGTTAGTGGTGAGTTTTAGTATCAGTTTAATAACGCAGAATCAAGAGGGTGAACGACAACTGTTTGAGGTCACTAAGAGAGAGCGCGCCTTACATCTTATTCTACATCATATTTCGTCGCTTCTCAAGAAGCGTGCACATCAGATACAGCACAGTTTAGAGAGTTTCTGACCTCCCAAGCGAACCTCGAACATACTCCGCAAGCCAAGTCATAGTATTTCGGATACTGTTAGCCACCCAACCACTTCCAGAATATCCATTCCATCCGCACATGGTTTCTAAGAACAATGGCTGTCCGTAAACCTCCACACGAGCTATAATAATTCTGATATTATAGTCATGGTCACTGGAAGAGGTACGTTTAAGGCAAGTAATTTTGGAAGCTACCTGCCACATGGGTGAATTATCCATATGATCACTGCCGTGAATCTCAGTCTAGCATCTGACTCCTGATACGTTGCAGTTTATGGTCGTTTCACTTCAGGTTCCAGGTCTCTCTAATATACTGAACGGTATTTTCACTAACAGCCTCACAGTGCTTAAGTCGTTATGCACCAGATTTTTTTTATGCGTGGTGAGCAGTAACCTCCATATAACACTATCTTTGTTGTATATTGTACTTGCCAAAGTTTCTAATCATTCGCACTTTTGGTCATGTGCAGACTAATGAAACACACAGACAGTTTCTGTGGTCGGTGTTGGAGGATATCATAAAGTCAACAGTTAGCCAGAAACAAAGTCCCGATCATTGCGAAAGTCGGCAGACGCTTGAGCAAACAGTGAAATAGTACAGGTAGACATTAGAATTGAAAATTGTGGACACGTCCATCATTTATCTCTTGGCCACATTGTTTACGGACCCTGTTGCATCAATCGACGCGCCCATGCGACGTGCCCACATTAATATAATTAAATTTATAAGTAATTTTGGGGTATACCGGGCACGAAATTTAGTATACGTAGTTGCCAGCTTTGGCAACAACAACGGGTCCAGCCCACCTGCTCACCAAGTGGAATTGCGCTTGAATGACAGGTATGGGTATATCATTCGATGATGCTTCAACTCGATGGTAGAAGTCTTTCCACACTCCATGACCGTTTCGTATGAGAGTCATATCTGGAGAATGCAGTGTTGCCTTATGTTTCTCAAAGATGTGTCACTGAGATCCACAAGAAACGTGTCAAAGATATAGATAGCTGTCGCTGTCTTTATTAACGTTTATGTGAACCAGAGATAATTGTGTTGATTACTCAAAAGCATACCGTGCTGTCGCGCCATGTGACCATATGACAATGGTAAATTTGATTTGGCAACTCTCGCCCTTAGCTTGTACACGCGGATGTGTCTGTTGTGGTCATATGCGCAGAACAAGGACTTCCAGAAAACGTGACAGTACCACGACTGTCCTCTCAGGCCTCTGAGATCTGCATGGTTTTGACTTGGCCCTCCTGAAAGAAAAAACCTTGTATCTCGCTCGGCTTACTAAGTAGTGACGCCAGAATGTTACTCGATGCGACAACGAAAGTCGATACCAGTCGACAAATGAAGAACACTGGATACGACATATTGGATTCGGTAGTAATTCTTTGTTTTCAGATTATCACTCGTGTGTTATGAAAAGGGCTCGAATTTTTAGATTTTTATAAAATGAATTTGTCATTTATTTCCTTGGAAAGTTCTTTTTAGCCTCCAACAAGCTATTTATGCCTTTTTGGAGTTTGTAATAAAAATATAATAAACATTAACATGGAAAATTTTATTATAGTTTTGACACTGTTATTATGCTTTTTTGTGTGGAAAATAAGCAAATAACTATTCCTTATGTAGACACTCGAACAAATGCATAAGCAATTGAGATATTTACCCACGCTACAACCATTTTCTCTTTTTATAACATTCTAATGAAACGTCTTCTACTGAAAAATTCTTTCCATGTGTCACTCTCATAACAACACGTACTTGAGATGTGAACTCATGTATCTACATCCACATCAATACTCCGCGAGCAACCTCACGGTGTGTGGCTGAGAGTACTTCTGGTACCATCAATTGATCCCTTTTCCTTGTTCCATTCGCGAATAGGGCATGGGAAGAACGATAATCAGTAAGCCTCCACATTACATCTGATTTCTTGAATTTTCTCATTGTGGTCATTTCGTGAGAGGTATGTTGGAGGAAGCAGTATTTTGTCCAACTCTTCCCGGAAAGCACTTTCTCGAAATTTCGATAGTAAACCTCTCCGTGATACACAACGCCTCTCTTGTAGCGTCTGCCACTTGGATTTGTCAAGCATCTCTGTAACGCTCTCGAGCCGACTAAACGATTCTGTGACGAAACGCGCCGTTCTTCGTTGGATAGCCTCTGTGTCTTCTGTCACTCTTATCAGGTAAGAGTCCCAGACTGACTAACAATATTCAAGAATCGGTTGAACAAGCGTCTTGTAAGCCTCTTATTTAGTGGATGAACTGCATTGGCTTAAGATTCTTCCTCTGAAACTAAGTTTGCCATCTACTTTTCCTACTGCTTGTTTTATGTGGTCATTCAGCTTAAGATCGGTCTGGATAGGTACTCCTTCACATTTTACAGAATACCGTTCCCAGCAGTTTTTCGTCAATAGTGTAGCTGCACAGTAGTGGCACATTGCGTTACATTTATTTAAATTCATTGTCAACTGCCAGAGCCCGTACCATTCATCAGTCTTCTGCAGAACCTTACGTAGATTGTTATCGTCTTCTGGCAGTGCTACTTTCATTTAGACAACCGTATCATCTGCGAACAGCCTTAAAGAGCTCCCGGTGCATGCCACTAAAATATTTATATACAGTGTAAACAGTAACGGTCCTATCACACAATTGCTTGGGGTACCCACCAAGTGACCTTCACATCTGTGGATTTTGTTTCGCTAAGAGCGAGCCAAGATTCGTGGCCTAACGAAACAATTACAATAAAGTTTATACTAAATTTTGGTACTGCAGTATACAGTTGACCAAAACGTAAGTATTGCAAAGAGAAAGGCTTTCTGTTGTCTCTCAGTACTTCTTTTTAGGCTGAGTACGACCTCTCTATAGCACAAGAGGTCAATAGTGTATATTTCGTCGATGCAATTGCTCATGGCCAATAATATAGTCCACCTTCGAACTTGTCCTAAACGATGGCAGACACTTTCTTCATAGCTTCATAATCGGGCTCCTTCCTTAGTTTAGTGACGCATGCTATACCCAGTGAACCAGATATTTTCTCGAGATACATCCCCAAATCAGATGGCTCTGAGCACTATCGACTTAACATCTGAGGTCAACAGTCCCCTAGAACGTAGAACTACTTAAACCTAACTAACCTAAAGACATCACACACGTCCATGCCCGAGGCAGGATTCGAACCTGCGAAGAACGGCTCGGCCACTACGCCCGGCTGATACATCTCCACCTCGGATATAAAGTCTGTAGGATTTTTCTAGTTCCTTCTTTTGTCGATCAGTTGAAATATTTCTTCTGTTACCCGAGGTTTCTTCGCAGTTACGATTGCCTTTTCCATAGATGTCTACTCGTCAACTGTCGCTTGCGCACGCACAATTTTGTACATAGATGAAAATACGTATAAGAGCACTGAAAAATAATACTACAGCTGAAATAATATTTTCTTTATATGTCCAAATCCATAAAATCATAGATGAAATAAAAAGAAATATATACAGTTGTACAATATAGATATTCTTCCGAAATACTAAACTGGTGGTGAGCCTGCTGCGCAGTAACTGAAATATTCCCGTTACAATGCCGCCACTAGTCAGCTGGTCGAGATGTTGGTTTCAATTTAATGACGTCACGCACGGTCTGTATCATATGTGGTCTAAGAGCAGAACAAAACAGAGGAAATCCTTAACCTTGAATTTGCTCCGCATTTCAATTGAATACCATCTGCTGCCTCACCATCTTTCTGTAGCCAACCTCATTTCTTCGAAAACATCTACACCTCATTGGTGATCGTCTATATTGGTAACGTATGTCTTCCATAGCAGTACACGGGGGGGGGGGGGGGGGGGGGGGGGACGTTGTTCGTGGCTGCAGAACGTAAGGATATGAAGCATTGTAAGCTCTCTCCCACGATGAACGGAAACTTGTACACGTACCATCTCTACCCTAACGTTCAGAAAGACGTCTGTGACCAGTAGTTAACAGATTCGTAAGTACCTCATTCACCCGCACAAGGTGGGAAAATTACCGAAGATCCGTACCATCTGGCTGTATTCTACAAAATGTATAAACTCGTACACAATAAATTATTTTTTGAACTTTTCTAGTCACTATAGCGTCAGAAAAACTTTCACCAGTCACAGAGAGATGGCGAAGGCCATAACGAACTTTCCATCTTCCAACCAACCTAGGATGGTTGCGAAGTTAGGATTGCCATCGGATAGCTTCCTGTTTAAGATAGCCTTATCCTGCAGGATTTGACCGGATATCGCAACACCATGTTCTCTTTTCTCACTGAACAAAACGAACTATGATTCAAGCAGTGCTTCACTTCTATCTTTCTTTATTGTACCGAGGTTCTGCAAACTGTGTTTAATTATAAGTTTGAGACAGAAGTTTTCAATCTGTGTTCGGTTATTCTTCTAGTCTGACACAGTTGACGTTCGTACACCACACACAGCAACTGTGTATCTCCTTTGTCTACTCTGTTTATTGCTTCCGACTTTTTTTCCACCGAAACGACAACTTTCTTTCGCTTCGAAGCCATTTTACTCAATCATACTCAAATCACGGGGACAAAATAACAATACCAGTATAGCTTCTTAACTCGGTAAAGAACAAATCTACATTGACTGTAGCAACTGTAGCTGGAAGCGGAGGGGCTAGCGACTCCTTATCCTACCTGCGTTGCCAACATAACAACTGTACGCATAGCATACTGTACCATCTGTACACCGAGCATTTCCGCGTTGAAAAAGAAATAAAAAATGAATCCAGATAAACCAGAAATCCGTATTAATTAGGGCCGGATAAGAGAGTTTCTTGTTTACAGATCGCCCACAGCGTCTAAAAGTCAGGAGCACGCTACGATCAGCGGCAACAGTTGTAGACACTGTAGGCTCCGGCGCCGAAGTTGTGACGCAACCTCCGTTAATTGGAACTTCCGCAGCCTACAGATTACCGAATGACGAGCATTAAGCCGCCGTGTAACGCTTGGAACAGCAGCTTACCTGACGCGTCGATGGTCGGCAAGAAAAGTGACAGTGTTACAGTCTTTTCTTTTTTTGAATGCTTTTTATTTGCCAAGTTCGCAAGAAAGGACACAACGTTTGCTAGTTTCGATCAGTTAAATGGCATCTTCGGAACAAATGCTATAAAGCAGTGTGTACATCGGTTATTAAAGCGAGACTGGGTCGGCCGCGGTGGCCGTGCGATTCTGGCGCTGCAGTCCGGAACCGCGGGGCTGCTACGGACGCTGGTTCGAATCCTGCCCCGGGCATGGATGTGTGTGATGTCCTTAGGTTAGTTAGGTTTCAGTAGTTCTAAGTTCTAGGGGACTTATGACCTAAGATGTTGAGTCCTATAGTGCTCAGAGCCATTTGAACCAAAGCGAGACTGTTTGTCACAATCACACATACAATTTCAAATTCAAAAACTGTAGTTACAATATAAGGTAGACCATAAAACGTGATAGAAAGTATGTCAAGTTCCTGGTTTCACATGTATTGATATAATTCCTCCATATTATAATAGCACATATACTGATATTTATGGCGAATGCCTGATACGGAAATACAGAAGAAGCAATATGAAATCACTGACATCGAAAGAACAATTATTTCTCTTGAGAATGTCACCGTTCGACGGGCGTGTCTGTCAGAGATCGGAAAGAAAAGGACACCTAGTGAAGTGGTTACCACGCGGTTAAGTTATAGCACACAAAAGTCCCAGATGGTCGACGTTTTGGTCGTCATCTCACACTGATTTTCATTGTTGACAGGCTAAGGAACAGATTTGAATCTACCGGGAGTGACTCTGATGCAAGAAGCAAGGCATCGGGACGAAAATCCACAATCGTTAGCGATGATAACAGGCAACGTGGCAGCGCATTATTTGAAGATAAGCCAACAACATCCACTCGACAGGCGTTCCAACAATTAAACGTATCCAAAAGCTCACGGGAGTGGTGGTGTTGCGTCCCTACAAGGTCCAAATGTGCCAGCCGCTAAAGGAGGGGACACTGTGCGAAGGAGTGATTTCGCAAACCACATGTTCGACGAACTTAAAATTTGTGTCATCAGCTCACTGGTGAGGCCCATTTTCAGTTGAATGGTTATGTGAGCGAACAAAACTCAGAGTTGTCTCGCCACTGCATCCACAAGGAGTCACAGTGTGGTATGCCATATCGCCGAAGCGGATCATTATTCCGATAGTCATTAACAGTACTGCATTGCATTGCATGGAACCCGGGACCTAGAAACGAAGGAGAGGCTTCGTCCCCGCTGCAGCCCCTGGTGGTGCCCAATCCCACAACAGTCCACTCACCTCACCGCCGCCCCACATCGAACCCAGGGTTATTGTGCGGTTCGGCGCTCAGTGGACCCCCTGGGAACGTCTCACACCAGACGAATGTAACCCCGATCTTTGTGTGGTAGAGTAATTATGGTGTACGCGTACGTGGAGAAAGTGTTTGTGTAGTAATCGGCGACATAGTGTAACTGAGGCGATATAAGGGGAACCGGCCCGCATTCGCAGAGGCAGATGGAAAACCGCCTTAAAAGCCATCTAGACACTGGCCGACACACCGAACGTCGACACTAATCCGCCGGGCGGATTCGTTCCGGGGACTGGCACGCATTCCCGCCTGGAAAGCAGTGCGTTAGACAGCACGGCTAACCAGATGGGCTCCCGTTAACAGTATGATCACAGAAGTGAAGTGTTGAGAATTGCTGGAGCGGCACTTTGTCCCAGAAACTGGTTGTCTCAACATGACACTCCTATACCGGTTCACGCAGGATGGGGCTCATTCCTATAGAACTGCTGATGTCTTCACGTGGCTCGAAACGATGTTTGGTGATTGTTTGTTTGCACTGGACGCAGAGAAATTCACGAGGTACGGAACAGAGAGGTCTCCAGTGCATGTGACTTCTTCTTATGGGGTTACATCAAAGGCGGGATATACAGGAATCCGCCCAAGTCGCTGGACGCCCTGAAATCGGCCATCAGAAGTGAGACTGATGCACTTGAGTCCGTCACACTCCGCCTCATTAAGGCAGCGTTCCGGAATCGGCTGTGTACCACTGTAGCTGGGACGTTAGACATTGCGAACATCTATTACATGAAATGTCATTCATATCAGTACTGAATAAAATAGGGCTCATGTTCTCGGAGGTTGCCTTTTTTCCACGACGATCACTTACTTTCCATCATCTTTTTTGGACCACCATGTATGTAAATGCTGTGCTATAATGTAACAACAATTTTTGACTTTGGAATTGTAGACATGATTGTGACAAAGGGTCTTACTTTAACAACCGACTTGACCCTGCTTTCTATTATGTGATCTGAAGATGCAGCTTAACTGTTCGAAACTAGTAATCGTTGTATCCTTCCTTACAATCTTGGGAAAGAAAAAGTTTTTTAATTGCAACTGAATTATTCAGTCTCATGTGTACACGGTAGCACAGAGGCTAGAATAAACTAGTCTGTTATTTCGTTACGACGCGCTGGTTTCGATCTTGGGACGAAAATATATCATCTTATCTATACAAATGTCGGATCTAGCTGTCTAGAGACAAAGAGCGTCAGTAGAAACCGAGAGGTTGCGGGACAGAATCGAGACCAGACAACGGAAAATTTCAGGGTGCCTATAATCTAGCTTTCGCCTTTCAATTGTTGGAGATTCACCAGGAACGAAAAGCGGCCGGATTCCACGCTAAACTGTAGGTCCACGTACACCGCTTGGATAGCTGGGATAGATAAGGGACACTTAAATCGCTGAAGTATCATCCAATTGAGAAACCTGAACTCGGCTAGTAGTCCACACGCTATTGTTGTTATTATCCACGTAGACGGCTTTAAATGATGACTCTAGGAATGTGCTACAACCCCTACGTATCGCTGACATAGGGATCGTGAGAGCAAGATTATAATAATTGCAGCACGCACAGAGGCATTCGAACAATCATTCTCCCCGCGCTCCGAATGTAAACGGAATGGGAAGGAACCCTAACAACTGGCACAATGGGACGTACCCTCTGCCATGCACTTCACGGTAACTTCCAGAATATGGATGTAGATATAGATACTAGAGAACATTGCACGGATTACGAGGTGTATGCAAAGTGGCAAGTCACGCCGATGACGTAGGAGTGAACCCAACCAGCACTCAGTAGTCCTCAACTGTCATAACACATTGTGTTGTTTTGTAACTGCGTTTATGTACGAAGACGAGGTTGTTTATGGCACCGTGAATTTTATCAGTGGCTAGCCATTGAGTACAGAGATACGTCGTAATTATCAGTGTATTGAGGGATATTTTAGATTAAGTTTTTAAGCGAAAAATAGCGGTTTGCTGCGCGAGCTCTAGTTATACTAACCACAGTAGCCGAGCGAGGTGGCGCAGTGGTTAGCACAATGGACTCGCATTCGGGAGGACGACGGTTCAATCCCGTCTCCGGCCATCCTGATTTAGGTTTTCCGTGCTTTCCCTAAATCGTTTCAGGCAAATGCCGGGATGGTTCCTTTGAAAGGGCACGGCCGATTTCCTTCCCAATCCTTCCCTAACCCGAGCTTGCGCTCCGTCTCTAATGACCTCGTTGTCGACGGGACGTTAAACACTAACCACCACCACCACCACCACCACTAACCACAGTATACAAGATAGTTAGGAATTAAGTTATACACATTTTCTAAAAACAAACGAAACGAAAGAAGATAAGTGCTTATAAACATGCATTTTCGTTTTCAGTTGAAAAAGTACGTGTCTACTCAATACATTTTACTGATTCGGATTATGAAAGAAATTTGGAAAAAGAACTATTTACTATTCCTTCGAAACCCTAGCAGAAGATTCACGCTGGGAGGTTCATATGATGCTCTGTACTGTTGACGTACACACATCAAAAAGGTTTTGCATCACCCCAGTTTCCAGAACTCATGAAGATAGATATTCACTATGGATATTGTATCACAGACACAGTCCCTTTGACTGTTCAGATATGTCACTAAACCCGCCCAAAGATGTAAACAACCAAGCATCTGTAGCGTCTATTAGACCGAGGGGCTCCGACAGCTGATCAGTTCCAGTCATTCCACCAGGAAGGAGGTACACGCTCGTGTTGTCTGCCTAGACGGTCAATACCGCGGTTCGATCGCGTCAGCATTGTTACTTTGTGCCAGGAAGGGCTCTCAACAAGGGAAGTGTCCAGGTGTCTCGGAGTGAATCAAAGCGATGTTGTTCGGACGTGGAGGAGATACAGAGAGTCAGGAATTATCGATGACATGCCACTCTCAGGCTGCCCAAGGGCTACTACTGCAGTGGATGACCGCTACATACGGATTATGGCTCGGAGGAACCCTGACGGAAATGCCCCCTTGTTGAATAATGCTGTTGAATAATCCTTTTCGTGCAGCCACAGGACGTCGTGTTACGACTCAAACTGTGCGCAATAGGCTGCATGATGCGCAACTCCACCCGCGACGTCCATGGGGAGGTCCATCTTAGCAACCACGACCCCATGCAGCACGGTACACATGGGCCCAATAACATGGTGAATGGACCGCTCAGGATTGGCATCACGTTCTCTTCATCGATGAGCGTCGCATATGTGCTTGGAGGCAACCTGGTCACGCTAAACGCCTTAGACACACTGTCCAGCGAGTGCAGGAAGGTGGAAGTTCCCTGGTACTTTGGGATGGCATCATGCGGGGCCGACGTACTCCGCTGGAGATCGTAGAAGGCGCCGTAACGGCTGCTCGATACGTGAATTCCATCCTCCGACCGATAGCGCAACCATATCGGCAGCATATTGGCGAGGCATTCGTCTTCATGAACGACAATTCGTGCACATCTTGTGAATGACTTCATTCAGGATAACGACGTCGCTCGACTAGTGCCGGCATGTTCTCCAGACATGATCCCTAACGAACATGCCTGGTATAGATTGAAAAGGGCTGTTTATGGACGATGTGACCCACCAACCACTCTAGGGATCTACGCTGAATCGCCGTTGAGGAGTGGGACAATCTGGACCAACAGTGCCTTGATGAACTTGTGGATTACGCCAAGACGAATACAGACATACATCATTACCAGACGACGGGCTACTTGGTTTAGAGGTACCGGTGTGTACAGCAATCTGGACCACCACCTCTGAAGGTCTTGCTGTATGGTGGTACAACATGTGTGGTTTTCATGAGCAATAAAAAGGGCGGAAATGATGTTTATGTTGAGCTCTATTCCAATTTTCTGTACAGGCTCCGGAACTCTCGGAATCGATGTGATGCAGAACGTTTTTTATGTATGTATTACTAATCCGCCCACTTGGCAGTTGATGTAGGCCATCTCCGACATACATCTATCATTTTTGTGGGTATCTGACCATCGCGGGGAATTACGGAATTACCACCATTTCAACTTGTTTGACTATTTTTTTTAAATATAGGAATTATTGCACATCTCACTTCGCTAGCACAAAATATATTTACGTGTGGGCTGTCACGTTGTATGTAGATCAGAGTACAGGTTTCTTTGGATCTCCGCGTGCCGATATGACGTCTTTCAACTTTTTCAAGGTATGTGAAACGTCAATTCTCTATTTGTAATGATTCATGGAAAAAATCCTTCATTGTGTTCAATAGCGACTATGAAATTCTATGAATACATCTGCCCTTTTAAGATACAGTTCAACAGCGACTATGAAATTCTATGAAAACACCTACCCTTTAAAGACATCGTTAAGAAGTAGTTTGCAACAAAACACACGTGGACTCAGAGTATAGTACAATCAGCATCTCAATACAGACGAAATCATTCATACAGATGCAATATACACAGAAATAACGTATGTTGGGACCATAGGGGCGTGCTTTTGGTGGATTTCATGGAACCATAAATATCAATTAAGGTCTGAGTTATGACATTTATGAAGTGTTACGGAGGATGCTGTGATGAAATTGTCTCGATTCACGAGAAAGCATGCCCACGCGGTCTATCTAGATGATTCGGAACATCGGACTGGTGCTTTTATATCACCCTGTAGACTCAGATACCAAATCAGCCTTCTGCACATTTCGCAATAAAATATTGTCAGATGGTCGCTTTGCATTTTGCTGCGAAAATATTTCGTTGACGCCGACCTACATATAGGGAGGAAAGACCATCATAATAAAATAAGGGAAATCAGGGCTCGTACGGAGAGATATAGATGTTCGTTTTTTCCGTGTGCTGTTCGGGACTGGAATAATACAGAATTATTGTGAAGGTGGTTCAATGAAGGCATTAAAGTGTGATCTGCAAAGTATCCTTGGAGATAGTCGTCGTCATTCAAGAAATGAATGGCATACTTACGTTATGTCACATGGAATACAGCTGACACGACTACCAACTGTCGGTGTTATTGCTGATTACTGAACTTCTCCTTATTTGAGCGCTAGCTGGGTCAGTAGTAAACTTCATAGCCATTTAGTGGTAGTAAAATGTTGGCGTACTCATGTCCTTGTAAGAGCGTAGGTGTGGATTGGGCGTGTGTCGACTTCATAGTTTTGATGCCCTGTAGTCCCTTATGGCAGCCACCTCAGGAAAACCGAAGTTTGTAAAAACCCTCTGTGGTATCAGCAGTTACTGTGGTTTACGAAGGAACAGACATATTCCACAAGAATCCTACATATGCACTGCACACAGAAAGTTAATAACGTAGTCAATGTTATGTTACTCATATTATGTAGACTTCGATGACAGGTGTCTATTTAAAGCGGAAAGAAGTCAAAGATGTACTTTTTTCTGGTTGTTTGATTGGGTGGTTGATTTGGGAAAGGGGGTCCAAACGGCGAGGTCATCGGTCCCATCGGTTTAGGGAAGGATGGGGAAGGAAGAAGGCAGTGCCCTTTGAAAGAAGCCATCCCTGAAGCGATTTAGAGAAATCTCGGAAAATCTAAATCAGGATGCCCAGACGCGAGTTTGAACCGTCGTCTTCCCGAATGCGAGTCCAGTGTGCTAATCACTGCAAATCGCTCGGTACATTTTTCCTTGCGTAAGTATAATAAAGCGAAACAAAATAATGAAATATTGTAGTACAGAAGCGTTAATGTGGATTATGTTAAAATCACAATTATTGTAATACAAGCTTAATTTATTTAATACTTGTGTTAAGATCAACTATATAAATTCTCTGCCACATAGTAGAAGGAGCTGAACAACACATAGTATTTAATTCGTTCTTAAAGTTTAATGCATTCTCATCACGATATTTAATATACTAAAACAAATACATGTGCGAGATAAAGAATAAAAATACTTGAAAGGTCCTTTTTTGTTTGAGAAAATAAATATTAATTTATGAGTACATCCGCTGTGAAACCGCTGCAAAAATATGAAAGTTTTTAAAATGTCTCTATTGGGCATTGTACCACAAATATCAAACTTAGTTTTCATGGAAAGCTTCTGCGTTTTGGAAATGTTATCTCTATAAATTGAGTTTCACACAAAAAAAGAATTAGTAACTCTCTAACGAGCGGAAATATGCAGAGTGCGCTGCTAAGGAATCTGACTGCGTCAATCATAATATTCTATTAGAGACGATTTTGTGGATTACATAGGTCAGCACATGCCCAATTTAGATCTTATTTCAGTAGTAGATTGTAGGAAGCTACCGTAGGCATTTTAGTAACACAAAGAGCAACACCACATCGTCTGAAGGGAGTGAAATTACCAAGGAACTTCTACAGGGTTCGATGATTGGCCCATTACTGTTCTTGCAGTATGTTAATGCTCCGACATTTTATTTGTATCGAGAGGCAGAATTAGTCCTGTTTGTAGGTGACACAAAAACTGTTGCGAAGCCTAACAAAGTTGAATCAATAGTTAAAATAGTGTATGACGTTTCGTAAAAATTACTGAGCAGTTTTGCACAAATGGGTAGATGTAAATCTTGAAAAAAAAATAAGAACAAAAAAAAACAGTACGCTGGTCCATGGGATGGCTTAAAAGACAGAGAAATATGTTCACGAAATCCTGTTACAGGAAATGTTACACTTCGAACCTGATGCCTACCCCAACTTTCTGCGAAGAGATAGTGAAACTTTTAATAATTTGTTTACAGTTACTTTATCCTGATGCTGAAAAAGAAGACACATGCACGCAAAAATTTCTCTTCCACTTGGTCTCTAATGACAGTTCATTAAAATACCACGACGAGCAAACGTTAAGCCCACATCGTCCGGACACTCTTTAATTTTTTTTTAAATTTCATTACGCTCTTGATTGTATGTTATGCCCAGAATATTGATTTTGTTCATAACTCTTCGCACGTAATAGGTGGCTCGGAAACATGTGACATTGCTACCATTTTAGTAATGGCATTGCTACTTTGTTTTTATCGTTGACCGTAGTTTCCATAGTTCTGGAATTAGTTATGAAACTCACGATTCGGTCAGATAATTGCAATGAAACTATTTTTTACTAATCATATGTGGCGGGACATCGACACAATGTCCACTGTGTTTGACAAACACTCTACAGGGTCAAATACTTGGCAAACGTAGTGAAATTTGACAAACTGTTTATAGGCTCCTTGATAGCCAAGATCGTGTTAGTAATAATACAGATTCCGTATGTTACAGTTTCGTTCCGCACTTGTAGGTGTTACCAGCTTACATGGTATTTTCTATTAATTCAAGTGTTTCAACACCAGATGTCACATTCGTCTATCTGTCCTTCGCGCTCTCACACCTATTCAAATATGCACCATTGAGGGGGTGACGCTAATGAAAGACACACTATTTAAAAGATACGCCGAATCCACAATTCTGAAGATACGGCGACGAAATTTTGTACTTTACAAGAAATTAACAGATTTACTGTTAATTTCGTTAAATCACAAATATTTTACTTTCATGCAATTTAAAATTTTTTTTTTTGACAGAATAATAATAGGTATCTTTTTCTCAGAAACTATTCCAGCGACTCCCACAAAATTTTCTGTTTAAACTCTTTGCAAAGAGTAATCTTCTCTCGTGAGGTTTTTGAATGAATCGAATTGGGTAATTTTAATAATTTTTGAACTATTATTATTCTGTTAGTATAATATAAAATTCAAGCTAAATCCCAAGCGATTTGCCTCATACCTCATCTTATACTCAGGATTTCAAAATTTATTCCTGAGCCAACATTTATTGCGTTTATAGAAAGAAGTGTACAAAATTTCATAAGCCTGGCTTTGATAGATTCTGAGAAAAACGTACATAAACTTAAAAAACATAATTTTCAGGAAGTGCAGTCTGAAGCTGAACCTAATGTTTTCTCTGTTGTCACCTCTTCAGAAGGCTCCAGATTTGTACTCAGGGTCCTCTTTCCCTTCAACCCTTCTCTTATGGTTTTTTTGTTTCCTGTCTTCTTTCCTTTAGCTGGTCTTCAACTGAGTTTTCACCTGCAGAGAGGCGCTGTAAGTCTTTTTGCTGAAAATGTCTTGAGTGAAATTTCCTGTCTTAAAGCCCACTTTCCCTAATAACTAGTTTGTAAACAAATCAGCTGCTATGTTATTGTTTCTAAGGTAGGGATCGAAGTCACAGATGATCTATAAAAACCAGAGATTATATATCACAGCCTTCTAGAAGTATTGCGTGCAAGTTCGCTTGAAAGTAATCGACAGAACCGTTTTTCACCGAGCTAGTACTTAGATGTTGCTTCAAAAAAGTGATGAGAAAGTCGCATCACGCATTTAATTAATTTTCAGGCACTTGGGATGTGATTTCATAATTGAAAGTAAGGGAAATTATTGTTCATTAGTTCCACTAATAAATGATAAATAAATTGGAAATTGATATTTTCCGTCAATGTTTCATGAATGTCCCCACTTAAATGCATCAGAAAGTTTTAGATTTTGTATTTTTTAAAGCTGTGTCACCACAAATCTGAATGTAGCACCCTGTTTTAATTTGTCATAAGGTTTCAGTGATTGATCTAATTTTATGAATACAATGTTCTTGTTTTTATAATGATACGGACACAGTAACAGACTAATTCAAGTATTTTTTCATTTGGTTTTAGTGACCAGTTCTGATTTAATTCCTTGTAATGGGGCTGGTTACTCACCAAGGCGGCCCCTGGATGCTCGACTGGCGGGCCATTCGTGTCGAGGACGACAGCGGGTTTCGATGTTCCTCTGAGGAACTGTCGGGCGACGTCGGCGTCGCCGAAGGCGATCTGCAGACTCACGTGGCGGTCGGGTGGCGGCGCTGACAGCACGCCGCCGGCGACGGCGAGCATCCACAGCAGAAGCGGCGCGGGCGACATGGCGGCAGCGACTGACCGCCGGCGGCGGCGCGCTGGGCGAACAGCTGATAGCGGCCGCTGCGTCAGCTGCCGATTGGCGGACCGTGACCGCTGGCCGATCCTGCCTGCGTTCCTCCTCTCCCATGCGGCAGAGAGGCGCAGATTTGCTGCGACATGCCGCGCTGACGGTAACAGTATTGCTCTCACACGCTCTGAAAAGGCCACCAACTACGTGAATTTCTACATCTGCACTCCACAAGCCACATTGCGTTGTGTGGCAGAGGGTACTTGTGTAGCACTGCTACTTTCCCCATCTCCTGATCCAGGCGCGAGTTTTTTGCCGGAAGACTCTTTTGCCAGTAAAGCCCCTTTCACACGATCGACTTCCTTGTCTAACAAGGGGAGGCCATGACTGTAGGATCACCGATTAACTTCAAATTTTGTACACCTTCACTACACCATTCAAACAACATAATGCGGAAGTAGTAAGGTGGACTGCTCTGGCATTTCCGAGAAAATAGCAAAAGAAATTTTACACGTCTGTTTTATGAATCATATAGCTGTGCAATGGGGCCGACAGCCACAACTAATTCAGGTTATGTTTCCAGAATGAGATTTTCACTCTGCAGCGGAGTGTGCGCTGATATGAAACTTCCTGGCAGATTAAAACTGTGTGCCCGACCGAGACTCGAACTCGGGACCGTTGCCTTTCGCGGGCAAGTGCTCTAGCAACTGAGCTACCGAAGCACGACTCACGTCCGGTACTCACAGCTTAATCTGCCAGGAAGTTTCATATCAGCGCACACTCCGCTGCAGAGTGAAAATCTCATTCTGGAGACATCCCCCAGGCTGTGGCTAAGCCATGTCTCCGCAGTATCCTTTCTTTCAGGAGTGCTAGTTCTGCAAGGTTCGCAGAAGAGCTTCTGTAAAGTTTGGAAGGTAGGAGACGGATACTGGCAGAAGTAAAGCTGTGAGTACCGGACGTGAGTCGTACTTCGGTAGCTCAGTTGCTAGAGCACTTGTCCGCGGAAGGCAAAGGTCTCGAGTTCGAGTCTCGGTCGGGCACACAGTTTTAATCTGCCAGGAAGTTTCAATTCTGGTTATGTGTTTAGCGTTCGTGCCTGGCTAGAGGGTCGTGAACAAGGCGAGAGTTCGAATCTTGTAAGCACTTATTTTTTAATCTACATTTATTTCATCACTGGACTCATAATTTAGCACGTGTATTTGCGTGAAGTTTCAATTTACCCGCCAGGTTAGCGAGAGCGCTAATGCGCTGCTTCCTGGAGTCGGGTAGGCGCGCCGGCACCGGATCGAATCCGCCCCGTGGATAAACGACGATGGTCAGTGTGCCGGTCAGCCTGGACGTGGTTTTTAGGCGGTTTTCCACATCCCCTAGGTGAATACCGGGCTGGTCCCCACATCCCGCCACAGTTACACAGCTCGCAGACATCTGAACATATTCGCACTATTCCATGGCTTACACCCGACGTAGACAGCTGGGGTACACTAATTCCGTCCCGGGGAGTACGGGGTGGCGGCAGGACGGGCATCCAGCCACCCATTCCAGTAACATTGCCAAATCCGATTAACCATGCCGACCCTGCCTAATTGCAGGAAAAGGCACACGCAAAAGAAGAAATGAATTTGCATGCAGTTTCAATTTATGGTTTCCATGTCTGTATGACAAATAACATCCTGCAACGTGTGATATCGAGAGCACAACCGACAAATAATTCTACATTACACTTTTGATCTGGCCCAGTGTGACGATATTACTCATTGTGAATAACGTCATTCGCATAATTATTTATCGAGGTCCGATTTGGGCTTTCCAAGCCTATCCCGCGTCTTTAATAATTTAATTACGAATAGTAAACAGCCAAAAAAGATAGGAAATTCACTATAACTTCATGAGAATGCATTACAGAATTTTTTTTCATTGCAGTACCTCTCACATGTCATATAAATAAAATAACGAGATCATTGATGAAAAATAAATGTTTCCGGGATTCAACCGTCGATACGCCCACGGCCCTCTTTTTATGCTCACACTCTGACCACATGACCACAGCGGATTATTGCTGCTGGTTCCTTTGCACAGATAGATAATGTACATAATAGACGCATAAAATTTCGCTTTCGCATTCCATTGTTTTAATGGCATTCTGAAGGTGTACAAAGTTTGAAGTAAACCCATTGTACCGCTACCGCCCAGGTCCGGACACCGTTTCCGGTATACTTACGTGCCCACACCGAATGTGACGAAAGGAGTGCAAGAAAATCTTAGCGCCTAATTTTAATCATATTTACTCCCGGCAAGAGCTTCAATAGGACACTTATTTGGCGGAGCGGACACAAGAAAGAATGATCAAAATATTGTTGTTGTTGTGGTCTGCAGTCCTGTGACTGGTTTGATGCAGCTCTCCATGCCGCTCTATCCTGTGCAAGCCTCTTCATCTCCCAGTACCTACTACAACCTACATCCTTCTGAATCTGCTTAGTGTATTCATCTCTTGGTTTCCCTCTACGATTTTTACCCTCCACGCTGCCCTCCAATACTAAACTGGAGATCCCTTGATGCCTCAGAACATGTCCTACCAACCTATCCCTTCTTCTCGTCAAGATGTGCCAGAAACTTCTCTTCTCCCCAATCCTATTCAGTACCTCCTCATTAGTTATGTGATCTACCCATCTAATCTTCAGCATTCTTCTATAGGACCATATTCCGAAAGCTTCTATTCTCTTCTTGTCCAAACTATTTATTGTCCATGTTTCACTTCCATACATGGCTACACTATATACAAATACTATCAGAAATGACTTCCCGACACTTAAATCTATACTCGATGTTAACAAATTTCTCTTCTTCAGAAACGCTTTCCTTGTCATTGCCATTCTACATTTTGTATCCTCTCTACTTCGACCATCATCAGTTATTTTGCTCCCCAAATAGCAAAACTCCTTTACTACTTTAAGTGTCGCATTTCCTAATCTAATTCCCTCAGCATCACCCGACTGAATTCGACTACATTCCACTATTCTCGTTTTTCTTTTGTTGATGTTCATCTTATACCCTCCTTTCAAGACACTATCCATTCCTTTCAACTGCTCTTCTAAGTCCTTTGCTACCTCTGACAGAATTACAATGTCATCAACGAACCTCAAAGTTTTTATTTCTTCTCCATGGATTTTAATACCTACTCCGAATTTTTCTTTTGTTTCCTTTTATTTCTTCTCCATGGATTTTAATACCTACTCCGAATATTTCTTTTGTTTCCTTTACTGCTTGCTCAATATACAGATTGAATAACATCGGGGAGAGGCTACAACACAGTCGCACTCCCTTCCCAACCACTGCTTCCCTTTCATGCCCCTCGACTGTTATAACTGCCATCTGGTTTCTGTACAAATTGTAAATAGCCTTTCGCTCCCTGTATTTTCCCCTGCCATCTTGAGAATTTGAAAGAGAGTATTCCAATCAACATTGTCAAAAGCTTTCTCTAAGTCTACAAATACTAGAAATGTACGTTTGCGTTTTCTTAATCTTTCTTCTAAGATAAGTCGTAAGGTCAGTATTGCCTCACGTGTTTAAGTATTTCTACGGAATCCAAACTGATCTTCCCCGAGGTCGGCTTCTACCAGTTTTTCCATTCGTCTGTAAAGAATTCGTGTTAGTATTTTGCAGCTGTGGTTTATTAGACTGATTGTTCGGTAATTTTCTTATCTGTCAACACCTGCTTTCTTTGGGATTGGAATTATTATGTTCTTCTTAAAGTCTGAGGGTATTTCGCCTGTTTCATACATCTTGCTCACCAGACGGTAGAGTTTTGTCAGGACTTGCTCTCCCAAGGCTGTCAGTAGTTCCAATGGAATGTTGTCTACTGCGGGGGGCCTTGTTTCGACTCAGGTCTTTCAATGCTCTGTCAAACTCTTCACGCTGTATCGCATCTCCCATCTCATCCTCATCCACGTCCTCCTCCATTTTCATAATATTCCTATTTCATCTTCATCTACATCCTCTTCCATGTACATAATATTGTCCTCAAGTACATCGTCCTTGTATAGACCCTCTATATACTCCTTCCACCTTTCTGCTTTCCCTTCTTTGCTTAGAACTGGGTTTCCATCTGAGCTCTTGATGTTCATACAAGTGGTTCTCTTATCTCCAAAGGTCTCTTTAATTTTCCTGTAGGCAGTATCTATCTTACCCCTAGTGAGATAAGCCTCTACATCCTTACATTTGTCCTCCAGCCATCCCTGCTTAGCCATTTTGCACTTTCTGTCGATGTCATTTTTAAGACGTTTGTATTCCTTTTTGCCTGCTTCATTTACTGCATTTTTATATTTACTCCTTTCATCAATTAAATTTAATATTTCTTCTCTTACCCAAGGATTTCTATTAGCCCTCGTCTTTTTACCTACTTGATCCTCCGCTGCCTTCACTACTTCATCCCTCTAAGCTACTCATTCTTCTTCTACTGTATTTCTTTCACCCATTACTGTCAATTGTTCCCTTATGCTCTCCCTGAAACTTTGTACAACCTCTTGTTCTTTCAGTTTATCCAAGTCCCATCTCCTTAAATTCCCCCAAAATATGGGGGACCGAAATCTATACTTTCTTGAAATATTTCTCTGAGCTCTGATTATTTAACAGCACGCGACTCACCGCCTTGTTAATATAGGATTGCGTGAGACGCTTTTAGAATCTATCGCAGAATAGATGTCTTCGTGAAGCGTTCATAGAGACAAAGACGCAAACTTAATCTCAGGGATTATATTTCGTGTTATCACATTAAAATATTGCTGCAGGATATCTTTACTGTAGCGAAATTAATTCAAATAAACCTTTGAATTAAAGAAAGTATTTCCTTTTTAAACGAAATAATCTTTGTTTTGCCGAGAAAAGGCAAATGTCTACACTGAACTGAATGTTTTTTGTTTTTACTTTAATATGAAATAAATGAGTTTGTGCACTTTCTTTTCTTTACTAATTGTGACTGCAAGTGTTTTAAAGCGTCCATTGATGACGGAACGCAATGAAATTATATTGGAACTATTTCTACGGAAGATGTCTGCCAAGAATGGTCGATTGTTGTTTATCCAGCCTACTGTAAACCTTGAAAAATGAACTTTATTTTTACTTCTGCATGAAGGTCACTACATACATGAAAGAAAAATGTGCAGTTAGCATAAATTACAATATATTCGTTAAAATTCACTACTTACAATGCGAAATGGCCGCCACAGTGGCCAAAGCTGGAAGGCTAGAACAGAGAGTTTGACTAATAACGCTGGTCTTCTTGGTTTCTTGCAACAGCTAGCTAAAGAACAATTACATTACTACATATATTCTATAGTTATCTTACAGTGTCTTTTGCTTCGTTATTATTCCGTCTCATTACAAATTACCATTCTGACAGTTAACTAGACGCGCATTTTCAGAGCCCTCGTGATATTTTCAATAATTTAAAGTTTTACAATTTCATTTTACTCCGTTTTGTGTCCGTCGTCGCACGATTTTATATTTTTTACTGCCTATCGGTACACCGTGATTCCAACGTCGGAATCCGCTCGGTCACACCTTTGAATACGCCATCTGGTGGACGAGTGCGACAGCACTATCACCAGAGACGCGTTTGGTTGTGATCCGTCGATCACCTCGAATTAGAGGGTCCACACGTTTCAACACTGCAGAAGTAAAATCTGTGTGCCGCTGGCCGGTACGAGGCAGATGGACAGACCTGCGTGACCTTGTTGCGATGATAACAGACGGTAAGTCGTTTGGGAATGATGACAGACGCCTCATCCAACGACTTACCGAGCTTTTGTTCACTGCGAAGCCTCCGTAGACACTCTGCATGACTTTGAATATCTGCGATGCTCTGTTTCCCGCCAAAAGAAACTCACTGACGGCGCCCTGTGTGTAATGCATCTCCGTTACAGGAGCCATTTTCAATGTTACACACAGCTAGTGAACGGCCGCTTTCTGCTACTTTGACATGATAAGCCCTCATTCTCGTCCTCGAAGCCCTTTTCATAGCTGAGCCCTTTTCCTCGTTCTTCACAAAAAAAGGTTGAAATGGCTCTGAGCACTATGCGACTTAACTTCTGAGGTCATCAGTCGCCTAGAACTTAGAACTAATTAAACCTAACTAACCTAAGGACATCACACACATCCATGCCCGAGGCAGGATTCGAACCTGCAACCGTAGCAGTCGCTCGGTTCCGGACTGTAGTGCCTAGAGTCGCACGGCCACTCCGGATGGCTCTTTCTTCACAGAATCGGGGCATTTCATAGCCGATTTTGATTTGAAGGGCATTTGCCACGCGCATTAATACAGTGTGACCTACGCTGAATAGAAGTACGGCCAAACATAAAGCAATGTTTACAGTTTCGCTTCGGCTGGATATTAATTTTTGGAGAGTATCTCCAAATGAGACTATTGAAACTTTCGTTCACATTTTGCGTAAACCCTCCCAAACAACGATCCAGCAAATCAGGTTTACTCAAATCGGCATACCATGCACGATAGGTTTTAAACAGTCACAGAATCGTTACTTTTTGGAGCTCGCGCGTAATGTTTTGGGGAATAATTCTTCAATGTATAGAAATTTGAATTTCGTAATAAAAAATCGAATTTTTTCGACAGTGACCCTGTCGTTCCCTTTGAAGCGACCACGTACGCATTTAAGCAATCATTCTTCTCGCGCTCCATAAATGAATGGAAATGTAAGACGCCCCAATAACTCGTATAGTGAGGACTTCTCTCCTCCAAGCGTTTCAAAGTTATTCCCAGAGCGCGAATGTAGATGTGCGAGGGTCATTTTAAAAGTCCTGCGCACTGCGCATGCGCGACCGCCATGGTGGCGTTATCTAGTTGAAATTTATGTCAGTTGTGAGAAACTTTAGGCACGATGGTAGTATCGTACATGTGTTTGCTGATTCGCGCGGCTATGTCGTGAGTAATTCAGTTTCAAAATGGAAGATGAAACCGAGTCGGGTCGGATTACACGTAGTGACCAGTGTTCCGACATCAAAATCGAATCCCTACGTGAAAAGTACCCACAGGAAATTTACAGCACTTTGAGAGAGATGTGTGGGAATAGTGTATGGATCGTAGCGCAGTATCACGGTCGTCTGATCGTTTCCGTGAAGGTCGGATAAGCACTGAGGACAACCCAAGAAGTGGAAGGTCATCAACTGCAACAAACTACATCTCTCACGTTGTTAATAATGACATTTTAAGAGGAGATCGACGAAAAACATGCGAGGAAAGTGCATATGAGGCCAGAATCTCTGTCACTTCATTTTACAGATTGATAACTATAACTGTTTCTGAAAAAGATTGTTGCATGTGATGAAACCTGGATACGACATTTTGAGACAGAACTGAAATCTCAGTCCTCACAATGGAAAAGTTCTGATTCTCCACGTCAGGAAAACTTACGTCTCCAACAATCAAAGTAGAAACTGTTGACGATGATCCTCGCGTATGACACGAATGGAGTCATCGCTACAATTAGAGTGCCTCACGGGATATCTGTAACAAGTGCGTACTACAAGCTGTTTCTGTGAAAAGTTTTGCGTCAGAAAATTCGTCAAAGAAAGCCTTACATACTTGCATCTAGTGTCCTCATTTTGCACGATAGTGAAAGTCTGCATATTGCTCTGCCGCAGAGAGAAACGCTCAACAAATACGGATGGGTCGCGCGGGATTAGCCGAGCGGTCTCAGGCGCTGCAGTCATGGACTGTGCGGCTGGTTCCGGCGGATATTTGAGACCTCCCTCGGGCATGGGTGTGTGTGTTTTTCCTTAGGGTAATTTAGGTTAAGAAGTGTCTAAGCTTAGGGACTGATGACCTTAGCAGCTAAGTCCCATAATATTAAAAAAAAAAAAATGGATGGGTAATCTTCCCTGCTCTCCATATAGTCCTGACATGAACCTGCCTGATTTCGATTTGTTTCCCAAATTGAGAAAAATTCTATGGAGAAAGATTTTGATACAACTGACGAAGCTTCCAATGAGGTGATCCTAGTAATCAAACAGCTCGACAATGAAGGTGCTCTTTCCGTAATATATAAGTTGCCCAAAACATTGGGAAGCGATCATAAGCAAGAATGGAGATTATATCGAAGGCCTGTAAAGGTATTTTGTAAAATAAATTATTTTCTTCAGTTCTATCTCACAGTCTGCAGAACTTTCGAAATAACCCTAGTACATGCATATGACACATCATTATATAATTAAGTACACCAAAGCACCAAACACACTATCGGAAGGCAACCTAATTTGCAGCTGTATGTTGACGCGAGCTTCATCACATTCTTGTCATTGACAATCAGTTCCTGCTCGTTACGATAACTGGCACGTGAGAAATCTACCGTTTCGATATGTCAACAGCTCCTGATTATCGCGTAACTTTCACACGGACCGAGATTCCCACAGTTCTGCACCCGTTTCCTGCAGTTTACACATGCCCGTAATCTCTGCTTCGTTGTTGCCACCGCCCACGAGATGGTGTCCTTGGATACGGCCGAGTAGTTTTCCAGCTAGCTAACGCGGGGAGTCCCCGGCCGTATCGGCATTACTAATGCAGGCGCGCTTATGCAACACAGACGTGGCCAGATAGCTGTGGTCTCTACGACACAATATACGAGCAAGTGCGACATTTGTCATAGCTCTGAGATTGTTGTACTAGGCCACCAACAAATTCTTTTATCACTTTATATCTTTGCTCCGATGGACACGATGACATTCTTCTTCACATATCGTTACGGTTAATTTAGTTTGGGAAGGATGACTACTTATTTTGTATCTAGTCCTACAGGACTAGGATGTAGGATACGGTTCGAAAGTCGCTTCTTGCTTTCACTTTAAAGAGAACCCCATCTAATTTTGTTAGTAGGTTCCTGCTACCTAGCCAGTAAAATAACCAATGATGGACGGAGCAAGGAGGACATCAAAAGCAGACTCGCTATGGCATTTATGGCCAAGAGAAGTCTACTAATATCGAGTACCGGCCTTAACTTGAGGAAGAAATTTTTGAGGATGTACGTCTGGAGTACAGCATTGTATGGTAGTGAAACATGGACTGTGGGAAAACCGGAACAGAAGAGAATCGAAGCATTTGAGATGTGGTGCTATAGACGAATGTTGAAAATTAGGTGGACTGATAAGGTAAGGAATGAGGAGGTTCTACGCAGAATCGGAGAGGAAAGGAACATGTGGAAAACACTGATAAGGAGAAGGGACAGGATGATAGGACATCTGCTAAGACAGGAGAGAATGACTTCCATGGTACTAGAGGGAGCTGTAGAGGGCAAAAACTGTAGAGGAAGACAGAGATTGGAAAACGTCAAGTAAATAAGGTTGCAATTGCTACTCGAAGAGGTTAGCGCAGGAAAGGGAATGGTAGCGGGCCGCATCAAACCAGTCAGTAGACTGGTTCCTTTAGATATTACGCAAATGTTTTGAGAGTTATTTATTTACATTATAATGTAGTCCTTCCTAGGTCCGTAGCACTTCTGTGAGTGCAGTTGAATTATTTGTACTCGGATGAAGAATCTTAAGTGCTTTTTTTTGTGAAGCTGTTGAGGACATTTGAACCGGTATTTTAATTAAGTTGATCTGCTGTTTCTCCGATACCAATAGCCACCAGTGGCAAACACTACTATAGTGCATAGTGCGCGAGAACAGTTACCCAAGGCTGTAGGAAGGAGAATGGGGTCGTAGTTTGACTGCGAATTGGGTAATTTTCAGAACATGTTTCACTATCGATCGGCCTCTGTTCGGGGAAATGGGTGTGGAGCAGGTGTGTGGTAGGAGAATATGGTAACTTTTCTGCCTCCTCTGCTTTTATGTTGGTTATTTCAGTATGTGGGGTATTTTCAGTGTAGCTTCTCTATGTGCGCAGTTAGCCTCTTCCTTGCTGCTGCAATTATAAATTCCCGTCAGTATCAGTTTTGTTTTTGCTGTTTCCATCAAGAGTGCACCTTTAACTTATTTCGTTTCAATGTCAAATATTTCGGTTTTAGCGTAAAGCCATCATTAGATACGAATTGAAGACAGAGCTTAATAAATAAAGTCAAAATAGTGGCAGATGGTAACGGAGTGTGTTGTAGCTGGAGGATAGTGAGCCTAGGAACAGGAGATTTTCCCTGGTCAGTGTTCTAATCTAGTCCCCAGTTTTGGAAACCCGAAAAGGAAAGAGCCCTAGAGATCGCTATAAGCAGTTTCCGGGTGTTTCTACTGTATTTTTTTTTCTTTTTTGGTATGACATGCGCAGCTCTGTAAATATTAAGAATTCTACATATTTATGTGCTATGTAATATATTCAAGCTCTTTTGAGGATATTGTTAACTCGTCAGTGACACAGTTGCATGGCGAATTAAATTCTGTATGTTTTTGAAACTAGCTGCATAATGTGTTGACAGTTAAGCCGAACTTCCTCGACCGTGCACCGTTTTGTTCCTTTATGTCGAAGGAGGTCTTTCATGTAACACGTGATATTTACAAATGAATTTCTGTAATGGTTTGACGATCTTCCCTGTCTTGAAAATGGAAATTCGTGTTAGTTGCCAATAGCTTATGTTTCAGAATGTTTTTCAAATTATAACTGATTTAGATAATACTTCTCCGTAGTTTGATTTCGTTTTCTTTTTATTGATGTATAGTTCGGTAATGTCCGTCCCCGGTAACTGAATGGCCAGCGTGACGGATTGTAATCCTCTGGGCTTGGGTTCGATTCCCGGCTGGGTCGGGGAATTTTCTCCTCCCAGGGACTGAGTGTTGTGCTGCCATCATCATCATCCTGTCATCCTCATCGGCTGCAGGTCGCCAAAGTGGCGTCAAACTCAAAGACGGTTGCCCGACGGGGGTCCCTAACCATACGATTAAATAAATTAAATAAAAGTAGGGTAATAATGTAAAACAGACTAAGTCCTACAGTACTGACAACATTTTCTCGATTGCAACAGTTTTAAATTGGAATAGGTCGTTCCTAGATACATCACCGCCAACATCTGCATTTACGTCCATACTCCGCAAGCCACCTTACGGTGTGTGGCGGAGGGTAATTTGTGTATTTTCCTTTTCCTGTTCCAATCACGAAGGGTTCGCAGGAGGAATGGTTGCTGGTAAGTCTCCATGTGGGCTCCAAACTGTCAAATTTTATCTTCATGGTCTTTTCGTGAGACATACATAGGATGGTGCAGTTATATTTATCGAATCTTATAAGAAAGTACGCTCTCTAAACTGTAACAATAAACCAAAGCCGCGCGGGGTAGCAGCGAGGTCTGAAGCGCCTTGTCACGGTCTGCGCGGCTCCCCCCGTCGGAGGTTCGACTCCTCCCTCGGGCATGGGTGTGTGTTGTCCTTAGCGTAAGTAGTGTGTAAGCTTAGGGACCGATGACCTCAGCAGTAAGATCTTACCACAAATTTCCAAAAAATTAACCGCACCCTGATAGAGAAAGTCTCTCTTGCGGCATCTGTAACTGGAGTTGGCTGAGCATCTCCGTGACGCTTCCGCTCTTACTAAATGAACCTGTAACGAAACGTGCTACTTTTCTTTGGATCTTCCCTGCTTCCTCTATCAGTCCTGTCTCGTACGGATCCCATATACTGACGCGCAATATTCAAGTATTGAGGGAACTAGTGTTTTTGTAACCTGTTTGCTTTGTTGATGGACTACATTTCCACAGGTTTCTTCCAATGAATCTCAGTCTGACATATGCCTTACTCGCCTTTAATTTTATGTGGTTGTTGCACTTCTGATCGCTCCGTACACATACTCCTAGATCCTTCATGGAAGTAACAACTTCCACTAATTGTTCAGCAGTTTTGTAAACGAAAGGGTCTTTCTGCTTATGTGTTCCCAGTATATTATTTTCGTTTATGTTGAGGGTCAGTTGACATTCCCAGTATCAATGGAGGTCTTCCTGTATTTCGCAACTACACTCCTGGAAATGGAAAAAAGAACACATTGACACCGGTGTGTCAGACCCACCATACCTGCTCCGGACACTGCGAGAGGCACGCACGGCACAGCGGACACACCAGGAACCGTGGTGTTGGCCGTCGAATGGCGCTAGCTGCGCAGCATTTGTGCACCGCCGCCGTCAGTGTCAGCCAGTTTGCCGTGGCATACGGAGCTCCATCGCAGTCTTTAACACTGGTAGCATGCCGCGACAGCGTGGACGTGAACCGTATGTGCAGTTGACGGACTTTGAGCGAGGGCGTATGTTGGGCATGCGGGAGGCCGGATGGACGTACGGCCGAATTGCTCAACACGTGGGGTGGTTAAGCGTTGGTGAAGATCTCGCTTCTGATCACACAAAGAGCTCTAACAGCAGATCTCTGCACGGAACACGCGTTGGTGCAGTGTTGCGATACAGACCGTGAATCTCCCTTCGAAGGCGATGGCCAAGACGCCGTCTCCAAGTCGTACCGCTCGATGGCTGAAGGCGAAGTCCACTCTTTGCACAATTCTCCCGTCTCTCACTCGTACGAAAACTAGGCGGAAGAAAGTTTCGGCCAATGTCGAACTCTCTATCATCGCCAGCGGCATTTCTGAGATCTACCCAATGATCGAGTAGGTCATAACACCCCTAGGCAAACGAAATTCCCGTCTTCGCCCCGTGTTGCCCGGCACAGGTGGCTCCGGATGCCGGCTATCCCCAAAAGCGCCGTACTGTCCCGCGTTTCTGGTGACAGCTACGTGCCGCCCACCGCGGCACAGCGAGCTACGGCCAGATACAGACTTTATATTGCACAATTCTCAACTTTCGACACTTTTCACCAACGCTTTAAGTTAGTGACTTAATCATGCAGACATGCAGGGAATACTGCTCGAGAGCGCCTCATATTTTTCATAATTCAACAGAGACATGTTCCGATGCCCTTGCCAGTCCCTTTATTATTAATACTATTGCTGGTAAGCTAACGTGTAAGTGCCCGTGTCCTAGCACCTTACAAGATGTGTTCGATCGGGTTCAAGTCTGGCGAGTTGGAGCCCAGCATATCAACTAGAACTCGCCACTGTCCTTGTGACATAGCGCGCTATCTTGTCGAAAAAAGCTGCTACCGTCGGGAAATATGATCGAAAAAAGCCACTACTGTCGGGAAATATGATCGCCATGAGGGTGGAGGGGGATGCGATGGGGGGGGGGGGGGGGGGGGCTACGTGGTTTGGCGCCCTGCACGAGCTTCACTGCACCCTTGGATGCACAAGTGAATGTACGCTAGAGCAGAATGGAGCCACCACCAACTTGTCTTCGTCCTGCAGAACAGGTGTCAAGGAAATGTTGCGCTGGAAGTCGACCCTCCTAGCGACATGATGAAGAAGCTATCGGGATTCATCAGACCGTGCAACGTTCTGCACTGCGTCAACGTCAACTTCGATGGTCACGTAATTGCCGATGTAGTGGAGTTAACATACGTGAGTCATTGGTTGCGGAAGCCACTCGTTAGGAATGTTCGGTGCACTGAGTGTTCAGACAGACTTGTACTCTGCCAAGCATTAAAGTCTGGTATCCGTCCCGCCACCGTTCGCTGCCTGTCCTGTTTTACCAGTCTGCCCAGCATGCGACCTCCGACATCTGTAATGAGGGTCGGCTGCCCACTCCCACGACTCCTGGATGTGGTTGCACCTTGGTTTCGCCACGTGTTGAAGACACTCGCCATAGCACTCTTCGAACACCCGACAAGTCGTGCAGTTTCCCAGATGGTTGCAACTAGTCTCTGGGGTATCAGAATTTGTCCTCGGTCAAACTCAGATAACACGTTCTACACACAGAGGGCAGGCTCACTGACGATACACGCTGTGCATGTGTCTGACTAGCAGCCATTCCTCGCTAGCTGACAGTGCTATCGCCTGGACGGGTCTATATCTTCAGTAGGTCTGTGGTCATACGTTGTGGTTGATGGGTGTAAGTCATGTGCTGTTAACTAACTAAATTTTGACCGTGATCATGTTACTAATAGTTTGTTTGGACAATCGGACTTAAAGTACTTCTTTTCCAAAACATATTACAAAATAACGCAGATAGTGTAATGTTTCAATATTTAGGTATATATTAAGATGATATCTGTTCTTTCGGACATGTCCGAAAGAGCAGATACCATAGGTGACCATGCAGCTCGTTAGAATGAAATTACAATGAAATGAATACCTTTAGTTGATACAGGCGTTGATATAAGTCAACGGGGTCAGTTGAAAATGTGTGCCCCGACTGGGACTCGAACGCGGGATCTCTTGCTTACATGGCAGACGCTTTATTTGTTTATTTATTTTTTCATTTTGTTCGATATAGTTCGTTGCGTTTGGTCTGGGCGGAGGTACAACACATCCGTTCAAGTTGACCGTTGATTCCTTGACTCAAATCAAATGGCTCTGAGCACTATGGGACTTAACATCTGTGGTCATCAGTACCCTAGAACTTAGAACTACTTAAACCTAACCAACCTAAGGACATCACACACATCCATGCCCGAGGCAGAATTCGAACCTCCGACGGTAGCGGACACGCGGTTCCAGACTGAAGCGCCTAGAACAGCACGGCCACACCGGCCGGCCTCCTTGACTCAGTTTATTTTATTACAGAGAGCACGCAGCCCTCTGACCGAAAACGCTAAGCTGCCGTGTGGGCGTCCATCTGAGTCACCGAGGATAGTGCGACTGCAGGGACTTATCTTGGCACGCCTCCCGTGCGACTCACATTCGCTAATTTTTGTCCCGCACTATATTCATAGTGCCCCTGCTCATTATACACATTACTTGCAGCTTTACTGCCGATTCCCGTAAGGGTTCGGGCATTGTTTGTGCATCCGTACAGAAGATGGTCATCGCCGGTGATCTGTATGAAACAGTAATTTTGTGTTTGGTTTAGTGAAATTATAATTCTAATATTGAATAACAGTGTTTGAACAATGAGTATATCCTGTGAACTTATCCAAGTAGCATCCTTTCCTCCTAAGTGATTAAATCCGAGTCTCCTTTGTAAAAATAACTGGTTAAATTCTTGATTTACCCAAGAGTGCCTGAAATTCAATGAGAAATTCATGATATGTTGTCGATTAAATTAACTGTTGCATAGGCAAAGAAAGGCACTTAATGAGAGACTTATTAGAAAGCCTTAAAAATGGCTCTTAGCACTATGGGACTTAACATCTGTGGTCATCAGTACCCTAGAACTTAGAACTACTTAAACCTAACCAACCTAAGGACATCACACACATCCATGCCCGAGGCAGGACTCGAACCTGCGACCGTAGCGGACACGCGGTTCCAGACTGAAGCGCCTAGAACCGCACGAAAGTTTTGAAAGTTTCATATTGCTTTAAATGTGCGTGTCAAAGTTTTGTGCTAGTACACTTAATGTGCTTGGTAAAAGCTGCTTGTTTCATATACAGATAAATAGAGACTCTTTATCTTGAAAATCTCTTCGGGTTTGCTGCCGGATCCTAATATCAACTTGACTCGATATTTCGGCGATCCAACTGGTCGCCATCTTCAGGAGAATGCTGCTTGCTGGTGAGTCCAGCTTCTCAGCGGGACTCATCAGCAAGCAGCATTCTCCTGAAGATGGCGACCAGTTGGATCGCCGAAATATCGAGTCAAGTTGATTTTAGGATCCGGCAGCAAACCCGAAGAGATTTTCAAGACTTATTACGCCGGGAAAGCCTACGAAGTCAGAGACTCTTTATGTCTCATCATTTTGAATCTTAACTATAAATTGAACTTAAATATGAAATCATAAAAGAAGGTTGTATACATGGAAGAATCCTGTAGATACTAGAAGGTATCATATACATTATATAATTGTAAGACAGATATTTAGGAACCAGGTTTTAAATTGTAAGACATTTCCAGGGGCAGATGTGCACTCTGATCACAATCTATTGGTTATGAAATGTAGATTAAAACTGAAGAAACTGCAAAAAGGTGGGAATTTATGGAGATAGGACCTGGATAAACTAAAAGAACCAGAGGTTGTACAGAGTTTCTGGGAGTACATAAGGGAACAATTGACAGGAATAGGGAAAAGAAATACAGTAGAAGAAGAATGTGTAGCTCTGAGGGATGAATTAATGAAGGCAGTAGAAGATCAAGTAGGTAAAAAGATGAGGGCTAGAAGAAATCCTTAGGTAACAGAAGAAATATTGAATTTAATTGATGAAAGGAGAAAATATAAAAATGCAGTAAATGAAGCAGGCAAAAAGGAATACAAACGTCTCAAAAATGACATCGCAGGAAGTGCAAAATGGCTACGCATGGATGTCTAGAGGACAAATGTAAGGATGTAGAGGCTTATCTCACTAGGGGAAAGATAGATATTGCCTACTGGAAAATAGAAGAGACCTTTGGAGAAAGGAGCACCACTTGCATGAATATCAAGAGCTCAGATGGAAACCAGTTCTAAGCAAAGAAGGGAAAGCAGAAAGGTGGAAGGAGTATATAGAGGGTCTATACAAGGACGATGTACTTGAGGACAATATTATGTACATGGAAGAGGATGTAGAAAAAGATGAAATAGGAGATACGATACTGCGTGAAGAGTTTCACAGAGCACTGAAAGACCGGAGTCGAAACTAGGCCCGGGAGTAGACAACATTCCCTTAGAACTACTGACGGCCTTGGGAGAGCCAGTCATAACAAAACTCTACCATCTGGTGAGCAAGATGTATGAGACAGGCGAAATACCATCAGACTTGAAGAAGAATGTAATAATTCCAATCCCAAAGAAAGCAGGTGTTGACAGATGTGAAAATTACCGAACTATCAGTTTAATAATTCCCAGCTGCAAAACACTAACGCGAACTCTTTACAGATGAATGGAAAAACTGGTAGAAGCCGACCTCGGAGAAGATCAGGTTGGATTCCGTAGCAATATCGGAACACGTGAGTATAGATTTAAGGTCAGGAAGTCGTTTCTGAAAGTATCTGTATGGAGTGTAGCCTTGTATGCAAGTGAAACGCGGATAATTAAATAGTTAAGACAAAAAGAGAATAGAAGCTTTCGAAATGTGGTGCTACCGAAGAATGCTGAAGATTAGATTGGTAGATCACATTAGTAATGAAGAGGTATTGAATAGAATTGGAGAGAAGAGGAGTTTGTGGCACAACTTGACTAGAAGAAGGGATCGGTTGGTCGGACATGTTCTGAGGTATCAAGGGATCACCAGTTTAGTACTGGTGGGCAGTGTGGAGGGTAAAACTCGTAGTGGGAGACCAAGAGATGAATACACTTAGCAGATTCAGAAGGATGTAGGTTGCAGTAAGTACTGGGAGGTGAAGACGGTTGCACAGGATAGAGTAGCATGGAGAGCTGCATCTAACCAGTCTCAGGACTGAAGACCACAACAACAACAACATGTAATCATGCAAGAGTATTACCTGCGGAAAAGTGTTTTAATGTTCTTTTGCTTTAAAAAGTGTCAGTAAAAATCACTTGCTTCACACGTGGTGTCAAAAATCAGTTGGTTTAAATGTTGATGGAAAATGAATTTTTCGCTTGAAGTCATGTGTAAAGTAGTAGAGAGTATTGTCAATACTTGTAGTGTTGAAACATTGCAAGATTAAATATCTCAATTGGGGGAGTAATCTGACTTTTACCATAATACCACATAATTGTGGACGTGTGTATAATTTTGCTTTTATAATGAAGGGATAGTTTGTGGGACCAAATTTCATTCTTTTATATCAGAAAGACAAATCAGAATAACTGTTTTCTAGCCAAAGGAACTTAAAGTGAATATAGAAAAAGCGAATCTAGGAGGTTTGTATACAGTGTTACTGTATTGGTGTTTACTGTATATGTTCGTTATTTGAATCCTAAGGACAAACACACACTCCCATGCCCGAGGGAGGACTCGAACCTCCGCCGGGATCAGCCGCACATCCATGACCGCAGTTGAACTTGACTATTATCATATGTTATATAGTCTGGTGCTGGTTGTGAAAAACCAGTTTAGAAAACTAGTTAAAGGCAGAAGAAATGATTAAGATGTATAAGGGAAAGATCTCATTTGCAAACCTGTGATTGCTCACCTGTAGAAGTGATAACTGCTGCTACCTACTGTGGTTCGTCCAGTTGTGTGTATTCATTGCACTTCACTAATCAGTAATCAATGAAAAATTCTCTTGCAATAGTAAGTATAGATTGTTTCTGAATAATATTTTCACATTACTATGCCTAATTAGACTGGCGACTGTATTATTATTTCATTCACCAGTAATCTGTTTCTGAAATTTCTTGCCAAATTTAGTCTTTCTGCAATCTGCCAACTGCTATCATTACGAAGTTAAAGTTCGATGTCCTATTTCTGTTAGGAAAAACATGATCGAAACCCAAACTCCTGTCAGAGGGTAACAATTACTGTGCGTAGTAAACCATATTTGGTAGTTAATAGCACACATGCAGCGGCAGTAGTGTTATGTCCATTTCCCACAGACATTCAAAGACCACACTGGAAGTGTCCTCAGCAGAGTTCAGGTTGTCGTGTAGGTGAAGGGTGGACACACCCCAAGTTACTGTCCACCAGACTAGGCAATAGCGGCACATACAGGTATTTAAACCGACAAACTCTGAGAGGTTGTAGGGGACATCAAAACAAACATTTTCCCCTAATGTCATTTTTTCCTATGAGGATTATTTAAACCGGTGGAGACTGTATTACGCTCTTCAGTTGTTAGAGGCCGAATTACGATCTTTACAGGGCGTATTACGCTCTTCAGTTGCAGTAGTGCATTGTCTCTGTTTACTAATGGAGCGATACACCTGGAGTGAGTAGACTGGTATGGTTGGTGCGTACTACGTAGCGCACCACAACGGACGAGCTGCACAGCGGGTTTATCAACAACAATATCCTAATCGCCGTATGCCGCATCGTACGACCTTTACTGCTGAGTACCAACGTCTGCATGAGACCGGGTCATTTAGCAGATTACGTTGACAGAGACGCCGTTGCACGGTAAGAATTTGAAGAAGCTGTCTTTCAGCATGTGGAGCGGGATCCAACAGTCAGCACTCGTGCAATTGCACGTAAGATGGGGACGAATCAGACGAATGTAAGAACAGTCCTTCGAGAGCAGTTGTTACGTCCATTTCACTTACAGCGTGTCCACAACCTGGAACCAGGTGATTATCCACTCAGAGCACAGTTTTCGCAGTGGTACCTGGAACAGTGTGAAATGCATCCTACATTTACGTCCTCTGTGTTGTTTATCGATGAAGCAACGTTCGGGCGTGATGGAGTGTTCAATATGCACAATTCTCACCTACATGCCACAGTTACTAGCGCTCATCAAGTGCGGTTCTTCGTTAATGTGTGGGTCGGTATTGTTGGGGACTGTTTAATTGGGCCGCATCTGCTACCTAGGCCATTAAATGGCAGGCACTGTTAGAATTTACTCGCCAGAGCATTTCCAGAATTGCCGGTAGACGTCGCGCTCCCTATGAGACAACGCATGTGGTTCCAATAAGACGGGGCGCCAGCACATTTCAGTCCTCGTGTGCGGTGATTCCTGGACCGACGGTTCCCAAAAGCGTGGGGTGGCAGAGGCGGTCCGATACCACGACGTGCTCGATCCCCAGATATGTCGCCTCTGGACTTTTTTGTGTGGGGAGAGATACGCAACCTGTTGCATCAGAATAGTTGCCCGGATAGTAGCAGCAGCAGCAGCAGCAGGAGGAGGAACAATTCAGATACTCCTGGGGGTTTTGCCCGTGTCAGACAGAAAATGATCCGACGGTGAAAACTTTGTTTACGTGTCAATGGAGGAATTTTTGAAAATCTACTGTAATTGAAATTGTGTTGTGGTAATGTGCCGTCTCTTGGTCTTGGTCATAAAAAAATGGAAAAGTATTTGTTGGTTTAATTAATTTGCCGCCAGAGAAATCTTCCTCTACCGGCTTAAATACTCCTCATAGGAAAAAATGACATTAGGGAAAAATATTTGTTTCGCTGTCCCCTACAACCTCCCAGAGTTTGTCGGTTTAAATACTTTTCACCTTGTACACAGCGCGAGAGGCATCAGACTAAACGGGATTACGCCGACACTCTTAAGATGGCACTGTTGCTAAAAATTTAAAAGTTCTCATGTGAGCTGATGTAACTTTTACCATTGTGATGAAGACAGTCTTAAAGCTATCGACACCTGGTTAATGTGTTTTTAAGGACGTTGTGTGCAACCGGTTTGGCTGACAGGTAAATTTTATATAAGTTTTCATAAGTTTAGTCTGTACTCCTACACACGCGCTCTTGTACCCTATTTGGCAAGATTACGTTGGAATAAAATTCGGCGCAAGTGTACTATTTGTTACAATCAGTTTTCCCCACCACGTATCTGCACTCGGTTTTATCTGCGTTCTGCGTATGACCTTGTGAGTTTTTACTGTGTGTCATTTACTGAAAATATGAAAGTGAAAACATTTTTACGTTCGTGTCATAAGAGTGCACTAAAAGTCATCTAGCAGATTTTACTGCTAAAAAGAAGGAGGACATTCTGCACCTCTCTGAGACTTTTGTAAGCACTTTTCCATTTCATAGCATAAGAGTGCACTAAAAGTCATCTAGAAGATTTTACTGCTAAAAAGAAGGAGGACATTCTGCACCTCTCTGAGACTTTTGTAAGCGCTTTTCCATTACATAGCTGAAGAACCAGCCTTCGCAAGCGTGGAATTCACAGTCATTTGGCTGACCTGCATGGTCGGCTTGTAAAACTATCTATTCATATATATGGACCTCTGGTAACGAGAATGATCAGCAACTTGTACAGTCATGCAGCTACAAGACAGAAGCCACTGACGGAAAGCTGGAATGTTAAAAAGTCCTTAAGTACGTTATCACTAGTACATTAGGAGCTGATGAACCAGTGATAACATTCTTACTGTCTTCTGCTGACGCGCGCCGGACCCGGACAGTTCAGTGCTAAACTGACGAGACCATTAGCCACAGCGCAGCTGACGAATAGTTCAGGAAATGGAGCTACTGTATACTGACACTACGCGATGCTGTATGGATTTGCTTCGTAGTTCGATGTGAATAAATATTCGAAGAACCTATAGCAATAGGTTCTCTCCTACTGGCAATAGGTTCTCTCCTACTGGTAGAGATTTTCCCATATTCAGCTGATAAAACAAGAAACGATAGCCCAAGTGCACAAAGTCGGTCGCGACATCAGTCGGACGTACTGCTAGTTTCTGAACCTGTATATGCGGTAGGACCACAGTAAAAGTCGCAGACGCTCCACATAAAAAAAGTAGTATCTGAACAGCTTTACCAAATTCCTCAGACTTTCTGCTGGACCAGCTAACAGCATTATCACATCTTGGGGAATAATTTGCTCCAGAATATTTAGGATGACTGCAGAAAACATCAATGTTTTGCAATCACCCTACCTTCCAGATAATACAGGGTGATTCAAAAAGAATACCACAACTTTAAAAATGTGTATTTAATGAAAGAAACACAATATGACCTTCTGTTATACATCATTACAAAGAGTATTTAAAAAGGTTTTTTTTCACTCAAAAATAAGTTCAGAGATGTTCAATATGGCCCCCTCCAGACACTCGAGCAATATCAACCCGATACTCCAACTCGTTCGACACTCTCTGTAGCATATCAGGAGTAACAGTTTGGATAGCTGCTGTTATTTCTCGTTTCAAATCATCAATGGTAGCTGGGAGAGGTGGCCGAAACACCATATCCTGAACATACCCCCATAAGAAAAGATCGCAGGAGTAAGATCAGGGCTTCTTGGAGGCCAGTGATGAAGTGCTCTGTCACGGGCTGCCTGGCGGCCGATCCATCGCCTCGGGTAGTTGACGTTCAGGTAGTTACGGACCGGACAGATAAGTGCCAATGTGCTGAAATATGAATTGTTGTGCTTCTTGTTCGAGCTGAGGGAACAGCCAATTCTCTAACATCTCCAGATACTGTAGTCCAGTTACAGTAGCACCTTCGAAGAAAAAGGGACCAAAAACTTTATTGGCTGAAATGGCACAGAAAACGTTCACCTTAGGCGAGTCACGTTCATACTGAGTTGTTTCCCACGGATTCTCAGTGTCCCATATACAGACATTGTGACGGTTGACTTTCCCGTTAGTGTGGAAAGATGCTTCATCACTAAACACAATCTTTGAAACGAAAGATTCATCTGTTTCCATTTGAGCAAGGATAAAATCACAGAAATCGATTCTCTTAATCTTATCAGCTGCAGACAGTGCTTGAACCAATTTCAGACGATAAGGTTTCATAACTAACCTTTTTCGTAGGACTTTCCATACAGTTGATTGTGGAATTTGCAGCTCTCTGCTAGCTCTGCGAGTCGATTTTCCTGGGCTGCGAACAAATGCTTGCTGGATGCGTGCTACATTTTCATCACTCGTTCTCGGCCGTCCAGAACTTTTCCCTTTGCACAAACACCCATTCTCTGTAAACTGTTTATAGCAACGTTTAATACACCACCTATCAGGAGGTTTAACACCATACTTCGTTCGAAATGCACGCTGAACAACTGTCGTCGGTTCACTCCTGCCGTACTCAATAACACAAAAACCTTTCTGTTGAGCGGTCGCCATCTTAGTATCAACTGACGCTGACGCCTAATCAACAGCGCCTCAAGCGAACAGATGTACAACTATATGAAACTTTATAGCTCCCTTAATTCGCCGACAGATAGTGCTTAGCTCTGCCTTTTGTCGTTGCAGAATTTTAAATTCCTAAAGTTGTGGTATTCTTTTTGAAGCACCCTGTACCTCAACTTTTCGAAAAATGTTGATGGTGATCATTTTATTAAGTGAAAATGAAAACAAATACTAAATTAAATTTATTTGTGTTATTTCATTTGAAAGCTCCTTTCCTTTTACAACATCTATAGTTTAGTGTAATAAAGGGTGGACCACCAATCTGACATCTTGCATTCACATTACAATATTTATAGCTATGTTGACACTTAGAAGTAAAGGGATCGTTCTGCAACACACGATGTGAAACCTGTGCGAAATATCACATGAAGTGGGTAACAGTTCTTTAGGAAACGGATAATAATTAATTGTATTCAAGTTATGATGCTGTTCGATAACTTTCTCATAAATTTCAAAGCAGTTTACAAATATCTTTAGATTTAATTCAGTCAAACAACAGATAATCACTGGCGGCAGCTCAGGAGCAGTCACTCTCCCTTTCTGTTTAGCACTGCCGAATCCACAGTCTTCCGATTGCAACACTGTGATATTTTCAGGAATAATTTGTTGTAGAGAATTTAGGGCGACTGGGCCCAGCAGATTTCATGTAAACTTTGTTTTACAGTCACCATTCTCTTTGCAGCAATTGCTGTATGGATGAGTTCAAAGCACTGAAATGTGCTTCTTTGGTCATAAGTTGTGATACTCATTCATTTCTACCACTTAGATTAGCAGCTAATACTTTATTCATTGTTTCGTTTGTTCTCCTTAAGCTGTATCCAAAAGTATCTGAGGTGACATAGCGATAGCAATGAAATGATTGTATCTCTCAGCACATTTCTTTCCTTTTATTTCTCGGTACAGTTACTCCTCCTGACAAAGACTTTGTAAACAAAGTGACACGGTGTACGTGACATATCTCGACAAGGAAAGAAGCCTATGATCACTTGAGACAGTGGCGCAGATTACTCCAAAGTCGTAACACAATACTTACACGCCATATTAACCCACATAAATCCATCTGATGATTGAGGTTAAGCCTTCGAAACGTGTTGTGAAAATAAATGAACAGTGAATGGTAACAGCAAATTTGTTTCATTCGATCTAGGGAGATTTGTAACCCCTCGTTACATATATGATCCTTCTGAAACTAAAGTTTCTTCGAATTGACCATTAACCATTCCCATATTTCATACAAAATCACGAATTCCCGTTTTGAAATAGAGAAAATTAAATAAAAGAATAATAAGAGCTAATGGAATAGAGTACTATACGTAAGTGGCTTTATTCAAAGAGTTTCTAAACAAATGTTCCTTTCGTTTCACAATTCCTATATAAACCAAACGTATGTATTATAAACGTCTTTAGCGTCTGAAACTCTTTAGCGTTGGGATTTTCGAGCATCTGGAAGTCTTTGTGTTCGACTCCTGTGCATTCCCCTCTCTGACGTTCATGCCCCACTGCGTGAAATAGTTTCATTGGAAGCCGGTCTCATTAAAAGTAATTTTCTCTTCGCTTAATTTATTATCAAAAGTACGAAAACTGACAGAACTCAGATAACGCTAACATCCAGTGAATATCTCAATCGATAAAAGGCCGATATCATTAATTACAATTTAAGAACTTGAGTTCTGGGCGAAGTTACTATTCAAACATCGCGTCGCAACTTGACTTTCGATTATAGACACTGTTTGGACATTTAGTATCGGGCCAAAGTAACACTGTTCTTCTTATTACAGACGTTTATTCGCCCAGATCGCATTAAAATACACACTGATTACAGCGAAATTAAATAGCCATCTTCAGATAATCTGTATGGAAAATTTTTTATAAGACCAAGTCATTTCATCAACTTTTCAACTTTTTGTTAACAAATGATCTGAAGATAGCGATATAATATCTCTGTGTATTTTAATACGATCTGGGCGAATAAACTTCTGTAACAAGAAGAACAACCGTGTCTAGTTTCTAAGATTTTAATACGTCTGACAATGTCAGGTAATCGTCAAAACGTTCAGTATATTGGATTTATTAATATTTTCATAAAATGCATGAACAGGGAAGCAAATAAAAACCTGGGATTTGAAATAAATTTCCAGGAAGGGATCGTAAGGTGTACACGACCACTTCGTATATGAAATTAGATACTTTTATTATTTTCCAGTTGGTAATTTAGATGTTCTGGAGTCATATCCATCATATGAATAGGAGAAGTAGTAATTGTCTCGTCATCTTGCATGTTTTGTAAATGGCTCTGAGCACTATGGGACCTAACATCTATGGTCATCAGTCCCCTAGAACTTAGAACTACTTAAACCTAACTAACTTAAGGACATCACACAACACCCAGCCATCATGAGGCAGAGAAAATCCCTGACCCCGCCGGGAATCGCACCCGGGAACCCGGGCTTGGGAAGCGAGATCGCTACCGCATGTTTTGTAAACGCCACCTTTATACAGTTAGATAGTTATTTCATGAAAAATGAAATTTGGTTTACATTCATCTGGTACTCATCTCATCGCCAATTCCGCTTGCTGATGCGTCACACGGAGAAAATTCTTACCGCTGCTGTACTGCCGCTCTCTATTGGGAATCAGTCTTTACTGTTACAGCAGCAGATGCTCAGCAGCCGCTGCGTTCGGCTGCTCTCCTGGTGGACGAGGAACACACAAGCTCTGCGTCTGCTTACTGTTCTGCATGGCAAAACGTCGAATTAGCAGAATTGTGAGGGGGAGGGGTGGAGGAGGAGCGTAGGTTAGAGTAATAGCCTACCATTCATATGAAGCAGCTACCAGCACTTCTGTCGCCATTCATAGGTCGTACCGGATCCAATAATGGTCTGTTCAAAACGGTTCAAATGGCTCTGACCACTATGGGACTACGGTCATCAGTCCCCAATGATCTGTTGAGGGTTTTAGAAATATTAGAAACATTCATTTTAGAAACATTCCCTCTCTTTGAAATAGTCTCTGAAAAGTTGGCAACCTAGCGATGGCTCAAGAACAGTGGTAAAGCGTGAAAAAGTATTCACGTGAAATAGCTCAAATCTAGAGTCTGATATATAAGGGCTGAGGAAGACATGGCGGTTGGCCGGTACCGCTGGGCCTTCAAGCACGGTTCGGACTGTGCTTCGTGGTTCAGAGTCTGACAAGGAGAAAACATCAGACACCCGCTAAGAGTTTCGCATATATTTGGCAGGACGATTGTGTACAGTCTAAGACTGTTAAGATTTTTGAGCTCGACACCCCCCTACCCCACTTATTTTTGAGAAAACTACCCCTAATGGTCACGACACACAAAAGACTTAAAATTGGCAGGATCGGTAGATAGATAAAAACTGAGCATTTTCAAACAGCAATATATGCTACACCAACGCATATTTCCTAGGGCTCGACTAAAGAAACAGATTTGATTGCCTATTATGTTTGTTAATTTTTATTTATTTATTTAATCTTATCCCAATAGGGCCATCAGACCCTTTATTACATCCTACCAGGGATTCACATATACAGTACTATTTTTACATCATACTATTACATCATAGTATTAAAATCTTTTGAGTGACTATAGTGACAATATTAGTAAATAATACTGCCTGTGAGCTTATAAAGTTATTGCTGGCAGTTCTTCTTCTACGGCTGCTGCTGCCGTTAATAGTAGTAATAATAATGACTAAAATAACAATAATGGTAGTGGCAGATGTAAAAAGAATTTATAGTTGTATAAAATAGATGTTTTCTAATGTTGCGAGTTGTACTGGAAAGGAAATATGTAGAGACTGCACCAACTAACAGTAAGGAAAATGAGGACTATCTGATTAGAAGGAAGCAGATAGAAGAATAAGGAAAGCGTGAAGAGACAATTGCAATCATCATAGTTGCTTTAGTAGGCATGTTATTAAGCGTCTTGTTAATCTGGAGATGTTCTTCAATTCTTGTTCTGACGAGAGCATTAGGTGTACGTTGATAAGACAGTAGAGAAGACAGAGGTTATGGAAATCTCTGCGCCTGTTTGCACGCAGCCAGGATAGCTGTGCATATCATGGTGAAATGTGACCAAAGAGTCAAACGTCACAGATATAACGAACACAAGCGTTCATAACCAGTTCCAGGCGCACTGAGCTTTTCTGTGAAAGGCCTTGCAAGATAACGTCGCTGTAATCAACAACTGGACATGTAAGTGTTTGTACAAGTTTCTTTTTCAGGTTAGGAGGGAAAGCACCACCGACGTAGTGGTCAATGAACCAGCCTGGTAAGCAGAGAACTTGAGTTCGACTGATACACGTAGCGTCTAGTTTTTTTCATATGTATTTTTCTTCTCATCGAAGTTAGTAAGGGTATGATGGCTAATATGGTAAGCAGGTCAATAAGGAATAATAACAAAGTACGCAAACAAATTTCTCAAACGACTTGGGTTGGTGAAGAATTAAAATTTTAAGCCTCGTTGTATGAAAACAGTTCCGAGTGAGACTGTTGTGAAGACGAGCATTCGACACACGATATCGGGTAAGGGAGAAAAGCCAACTCCTGTCGCAGTCGGTACCTCACATACAATGACGACTTAGTAAACGGCGCAACATTCCAACACAGCGTCTGGAAAATTGTAGCCTAAAATTTTCCTGTGCTTATAAGAAACTTACGGTTAACTTGCTCCTCGGGGTATAGAAAATGTCAAACGTTTATCCGACTCGTTGAAAATGTTTACGTCGCTTGCTCCAAATACGGGTTTTATAGTTGGCGAGCGTCAGCCGACTTGCACAGTAGAAATAATACCACAGAATTGCACAACTGTATGTTAAAACCTTATTTCGGCGTTTCAGAATTGCAATCTTCTTCTGGAAACCAAGCCAGAATTGCGCAGATGCAATTAGCAATAACGGTGCTCATGAGGAGCTTTTAGCACCGAATTTTGCAGGTAATGCTGTAATGTGCGGGTCTCCATCGAAATTAATTGTGAAAACAGTAATATTTTTAAATGTATATCAAGTCTGTTTTCCTTGGAATCTTCTAAATGATGTAGTGGCAACGCGACTGAAGTCATTGGCTGTTCTTGGCGAGTAAGTTGGCTTCGAATGTCTCATAACGAGTCCATCTATTTAGTTATTGGAGGACATGCACAACAGTAAGCTAAAGCGCCATTGTGAAACGACCAGAACTAAAGTTTTAGTTATCTAAGCAGTTTGAGGAATTTATTTGTCTATCTTGTTATTATTCTTTACTGATTTGCTTATCTTTTAACCTTCTTATTCCTACCAATTTCGAAACGGAAAATTACACAAATAAAAAAAATTGAAGAATGCATTCTGGAATCAAACACAAGTTCTCCGCTCCGAAGCCAGACACGCTTTACCTGAATTGCGTTTATTTAATGGGTGCATCAGCAGCAGTAGAAAAATTTTCTTTCCTCGATTTCTAGGAAAATATGCGTTTGTGGAACGCATATAAGATGACGAAAAATGGTCATTTTTCAGTTATCTATCGATCCCGTCAATTCTGAACTGATGGTGCGTCATGAACTTCAGGATTTTCTCAGAAACGGTATGGTGTTGAGGCGAAATAGTCTTTCATTTTAGGTTGTTCACAAGCGACCTGCCAAATACAGGGTGACAATTCTACATCTACATTTACATCCATACTCCGCAAGCCACCTGACGGTGTGTGGTATTGAACTATATGAAAAAAGACGTAAATTACTTAGAAACTACGGCATGCACACTCTTTATTCAACATGTAAACGTCACTACAGATATTAAGATTTAGGTAATCACATGTTCGATATGCCTGCCATCATTGGCGATGATGTGGCGCAGACGAATAGCGAAATTCTGCATGACCCGCCGAAGTGTAGGAGCATCGATGTTGCCGATGACCTCATGAATGGCTGTTTTCAGCTCAGCAATGGTTTTAGGGCTATTGCAGTACATCGTCTCTTTAATACAGACTCACAAAAAGGAAGCGCATGAGTTCAGACCCGAAAAATATGGCGGCCAATCGAGGCCTATGCCAGTGGTGTCTGGGTACCCCAGAGCCAGAATGCGGTCTTCAAAGTGCTCCTCCAGCACATCAAACACTGTTCTACTTCGCTGGCGTCTAGCTCCACTTGCATGAACCACATCTTAACGAAATCAGGTTCACTTTGAATAGTGAGGACGAAATCATTCCCCAAAATCTTCAAGTACCATTCGGTAGTCAACATGCCATCAAGGAATATCGTATCGATTATTCCGTGACTAGACATTACACACCACAGAGTCACCTGTTGGGGTTGACGAGACTTAACGATCACGAAATGCGGATTCTCAGTCACCCAAATGCGCCAATTTTGCTTATTGACGAACCCATCCAAATGAATGGGCTACGTCACTAAACCAAACCATGCCCATCCGCATACTGCTTCCCTTCACGTCCCGCGGCGACGAGCGCAATTTGATGGTCCTAACGCAAACCGTACAGACGTTATGACGATGTTATTTCATGTAGTCCAATAATTGACACCCTGTATGAGGGAATCAGTTGGCCGTGTCTGAGACTTTCCCCTTGTGACGGAAAACTTTTATAAAAGATAGAAATTATTTAAATCGATACATTCTGGAAGGGTGCACTCAGCATCAAACTGACAGTTTTCTCTAATGTCGTATTTCCCTGTGAGGATTTTTTAAACCTGTAGAAGGAGTTTACTCTGCGTGAACATTAATTAAAGCAACAAACTCCGGGACGTTCCACGGAACATTGACAACTATTTTTGTAATGTGTTTTTCTGTAAAGCACCGTTTTATGAGGACATTAAATCTTAGCTAAAGTAGACAAAAAGTAAAGTAAACTATTTTTAATGCTTTGTGACCAAGATACAACATCTTTAACACAAAAAAGTTACTTCAGTAACAGTAAACGTTCAACATTGCCTCCATTGACTTGTAAACGAAGGTCACTCTGGGATAAGGGGGGGAGGGGGGGGGGGGACAACGACACGTGTTCTTTCTAACACTGTCACGGTCGAAGACTGGTGTCCTTAATTTCTCCTGCTGCTGCTACTGCTATCAGAGCAACCTGATCCTCTCATGATTCAGCAGCGGTTTTGTAAACAAGGTTGCGCCAATGTCCCCACATCAAAAAAGTCCAGCGTAAGCCATAGTATAGGTCCACTTCTGTCAGTCCACTTTTCTAGAAATTGAGTACGACTGAAATTTGACGTCGTCCCATCATGTTCGAACCACATGAGCAATCTTGTGCCGTGTGGCACATCATCCATCGATTCTGGCAATGTTCTGACGAGGAATTAGTAATAATGACTGCCATTTAACGGTCTAGGTACGACACATGGCTCAGTTAAACAGTCACCAACAACACCTGCCTGAACATTTACGTTCACTCGCACTTGATGTACGCGGGTAAATGTGGCAATTGGGTTAAATTCACCCTAAACATGTAAACTTCAGATGTAAAAGACCCTATCGCTACGTAGTAAGCGGCAACTAGTCGTTCCAGTCGTACCGCTCCATTGGTAAGCAAGGACTATGTTGCGTCAAGACATAGAACTAAATGTGGACGTGAAACAGCTACTACAACTAAAGAGTAAAGTATGCACTCTACCTGTACCACAGGTACCGCTATAACAACAAATCAGTTAATACAGTTGAAGGTTGGCTACGCCCTATAACAGATTAAATAATGCTCACAGGAAATGATGACGTTACAGAAAAATATTTGTTTCGGTACCCCGTGCAACCTTCCAGAGAGGGCCAGTTTAGACAGTTTTCAGCCCGTATAACAGATGTAGCCCTCAGGAACTCGTAACAGTCGGTTCTCTGACATGAATGAAACAGTTCAGACCCCGTGCATGAGTGAAAAACGTTCATATAGCTGACGTGGCCGCAAATATTAGCGTCATTCGATAAAAAAAACCGACTGAACGAAAAAAGAATCAACTGGCCAATAGGCTGTTAAAACCTGGCGCTTGTGCCATCACTCCCCCAACAACCAGAATTAGGGATGGCGGTTATTGCGGAAACAACTGGTTCTCGGTTATATCGTTTTTTTTTTCACGTCAGTTTAACCTGACTTTTAAAACCGCTCAAAATAACCGGTTTCGTAAATACCCGATTTTAGGGTTTTTATTCCTATTATTTCCTGCGGTAATCGTAGAAATAGAACAAAGATCGAAAAATTTCGACTCTTTCAGTTTCAAGGCGCATAGAATCAATGAAATCAATGAAATAGGCGAATAGAAGGAAAGTTGGTGCATTCAGCGTTCGCTGCTTTCCTTGAAAAGTCATAAGTGTCTGAATACTACAAACGATCACCAGTATTACACTAATGACTCACTGTTTTTGAAACTCTGCTCAAAGATCATAGAACTATTTGGGTATTACGAATAGTCACTGCTCAAGAATGAAAACTGAGGTTGAAGATCTCCGTTTTTAGTGTTAGTTTGTGCCTTTTCGAGGACTACAAGGAGATATAGGCATATTATGTAGCGGATGATCTACTTTCTATTCTTATTGTACACTGTGAACTAATTGTTGTTAATTTTTTAATTTATTACTGTTGCCATAATTTCCTTCCTCTTTTGTTATTTCATAGAACTGGAGGACAGATCTTTAACTTCTGAAGCAAGTGAAGCACTGTACTTCCTTGTTACCTCACTTCGTAGAAATATTCCCACACTAGCAATGGCGCCATTCTGCAATTCAACGGATGCCCGGCGACGAAAGCGAGAAACTATCGTATGGACTACGTGGGATGTAAGTCTTACAGGCGTACCGTAAGACACGACACAAGCGAACCAGGACATTATTGTCTTAGCAAAGCTGTACCAATTCTTGTGTCATGTGCTTGTTGCTCATTTCTGTTGTCTTTGTTCCTAAAAGAACACTGATCGCTTTTACAATTTTCTAAAATAACACAACATTTCAAATCAGTGCCAATTCTATGAACAAAAATAACTGCTTTTTTAAAAAATGGGTTATGTAAAAATGAAAAATTTTAGCAATGTTATTATGGATAATTGATATTTTGGTTTCACACCGTTAATACATTAACCGTGTAAGGCTAGACGCCTATTCAGTAATACTCGTTTCTATACTGAAGCGCCAAAGAAACTGGTAAACGAACGCTTATTGAAATACAGAGATACGTACACAGGCAGAATACGGCGCTGCGGTCAGCAAAGCCTATTTAAGACAACAAGTGTCTGTCGCAGTTGTTAGATCGGCTACTGCTGCTACAGTGGCAGGTTATCACGATGTTAATGAGTTTGGACGTGGTGTTACAGTCGGCGCACGAATGGTGGGACACAGCATCTCCGAGGTAGCGACGAAGTGGGGATTTTCCGGTACACCCTTTTAGGAGTGCACCGTGAATATCAGGAATCCCGTCGGTAAAACATCAAATCTCCGACATCACTGCGGCCGGAAAAAGATCCTTTAAGAACGGGATCAACGACGACTGAAGAGAGTTGTTCAACCTGACGGAGGGGCAACCCCTCCGCAAATTGCTGCAGATTTCAATGCTGGGCGATCAACAAGTGCCAGCGTGCGAACCACTCAACTAAGTATCTTCGACATGAGCTTTCGGAGCCAGAGGCCCACACGTGTACCCTCGCCTAGGCCCGTCACCACCGATATTCGCCTGTTGATGACCGGAGACAGTTGGCTGGTCGGACGAGTCTCGTTTAAAATTATATCGAGCGAACGGACGTGAACGGGTATGAAGGGCACCTCGTGAATACGTGGACCCTGCATGTCAGCACTGAATTGTTCAGGCTAATGGAGGCTCTGCACTGCTGTGGGGTGTGTGCAGCAGCAGTGATATGTCTAGATGCGACTCTGATAGGCGACGTGTACATAAGCATCCTGTCTGATCACCTGCATCCATTCATGTCCACTGTGCATTCCGACGGACTTGGGCAATTCAAGCAGCACAATGCGACACCCCACACGTCCTGAATTGTACAGAGTGGCTACAGGAACACTCTTCTGAGTTTAAACACCTCCGCTGGCCACTAAACTCCCCAGACAAGAACATTATTGAGCGTATCTGGGATGCCTTGCAACGCGCTGTTCGGAAGAGAACTCCACTCCCTCGTACTCTTGCGGATTTATGGACAGCTCTGCAGGATTCATGGTGTCAGTTCCCTCCAACTACTTCAGACAGTCGAGTCCATGTCACGTCGTGTTGCGGCACTTCTTCATGCTTGAGTGGGGGGAGGGGGCGGGGGTACACGATATTAGGAGTTGTATAAGTTTCTTTGGCTCTTCCGTGTGTATGTTGTCCTTGGACGAAATGTCACTGTAGAAATAGCTTTGTGACGACAAAGTGCTTTTACATCCGTTTGCTGAGGGAAAGGCTTCGTCTCATAGGCAGAAGACGGGAACACGGGGCGTAGAGGAAATCTTATCCTGCCCGGGATACAGTAATTCCTCATGCGCCACCTTCCTTTGCCAGGGACCTATCTCAACATTCTTTAGATATGGCCCTACCGGTTCTATTTCTGTGGTGGTCTCTGTGACTTCGCGACTTGAAATACATTGTGCAATTTTTTCAAGTTGCTTTACGTGACATCCCGTGTGAACTGACCTTCGCTGCGAAGAACAGCCTGTTTCTGGGAAACAGATTTGTCATATTGCGACATGTCGGCTCTTACAGACATCATGTTACGACAATGATGTGTTCTTGTGGGGCAAGAGGAAGCAAGGCGACACTTCTGCCTTATCGGAAGGTTCAAAGGTATTATCTGCGTGTCATTGTGGTTTTAATTTTGCAGAAAATGAGGCTATTGTTCTCGTATTGGGAGCAGCAATATTACTGTTATCTGTTCACTTTGAGTGTGTCACCCTCAGCCAATCCGTTGAGATTCTGTCGACAGCACTACACATTCGCCATAGCCTATTGTTTTACTACTACCGCATCGTAGAGAACATAAATCGAAGTTTTTCCCAAAATTCCGTTTGAAAATAGCTGGGTGCTAGTTATCTGTGCGACCCTATAAATACCGGTATATTTTTGCATCATAGCAACTTCAACTGTGCTGCATGATCCCCGGGCGGGGTAGCCGCACGGTCTCAGGCGTCTTGTCATAGTCTGCGCGACTCCCCCCGTCGGAGGTTCGAGTCCTGCATCGGGGATGGGTGTGTGTGTCGTCCTTAGCGTTTAAGTTAGTTCAGGTTACATTAAATAGTGCGTAAACTTACGGACCGATGACCTCAGCAATTTGCTCCCGTAAGACCTTACCACAAATTTCCAAAAAATAGCTGCACGTTCCTTTTTTGCCAGCAGAACAACAATATCGCCAGTGTATGGAAATTGTCTCCTATGATTTAGCAATGTAACCATCTTCGACTGTGGATATTCCATTTAGGTAGAGACTATTATAGTGCTCACAGGTCTTTTATATGACAGGACGGTCACAGTGTTTAACTAATGAGTAAAGTTTAGTCCTGGCCAATGAGTTGTATGACCGGCGGTGAAACACAACCTCTTCGCAAGCGCTGGGCGATTCGGATATATGAAAACTGCGTCCAGTATAATTTGCCTCCAATCATGAATCTATGAAATTTGCGCACAGTATTCCTGAAAATTGCCTGCTCCCCGAGTTCTTGTCCAACAGATACGTTCAGTATGCAGTGGGGCGTTGTGCTTCCACGTCCGAGCCGCCTCGGCGCTGGCCTGCTACTGACCAGCAAGGTAAACAAAAAATCCTGCCTTCGAAGAAGACCAAGAGCGCCATCAATTGTCGACACTACAGTTTACGATATGCTTTGTTACATATAAATTGTTACATACATTGTGTTAAAGCTTCAAACTTGCTTTTCCATTAAAAAATTTTTTAAACTACACTCATGCTCAGAAATTAAGGATAACTGCAGAATGTGGTGCCACACAACGTGGCACTACACAAAACTCGCGCTAATAGCATAGGCACATAGGGACACACACGACACAGATCTGTTCAAATGGTTGAAATGGCTCTGAGCACTATGAGACTTAGCAGCTATGGTCATCAGTCCCCTAGAACATAGAACTACTTAAACCTAACTAACCTATGGACATCACACAACACCCAGTCATCACGAGCAGAGAAAATCCCCACAGATCTGTAAGTCCATGGTACTGGTGATAAATTGAGAAAACCGTCCCGAAACACATGTGCTACAAAACGCCACTGTTTCCTGCGCATGTACCTCGACATCAGTATGGGATATGATCGCCATGCACACGTACACAAGCCGCGCGACGGGTTGGCATACTCTGCATTATGTGGTCGAGTAGCTGCTGGAGTATAGCCTCCTATTCTTGCAACAGTGCCTGTCGGAGCTCCTGAAGTGTCGTAGGGGTTTGAAGACGTGCAGAGATACGTCGACCGAGAGCATCCCAGACGTGCTCTTTGGGGTTTAGGTCTGGAGAACAGGCAGGCCACTCCATTCGCCTGATATCTTCTGTTTCAAAATACTCCTCCACAACGGCACCTGGGTGGGGCCGTGCGTTATCATCCATCAGGAGGAAGGTGGGGACTACTGCAGCACTGAAAAGGTGGACATACTGGTGCAAAATGATGTCCCGACACCTGTTACAGTTCCTCTGTCAAAGACATGCAGGAGTGTACGTGCACCAATCATAATCCCACCATACACCGTCAAACCACGACCTCGACACAGATACCTTTCAAGGACATTAAGGGGTTGGCATCTGGTTGCTGGTTCACGCCAGATGAAAACCCGGCGAGATTCACTGTTCAGACTATACCTGGACTCGTCCGTTAACATAAAGTGGGACCACTGTTCCAATGACCATGTACTGTGTTCTTGACACCAGGCTTTACGGGCTCTCCTGTGACCAGGAGTCAGTGGAATGCACTTTGCAGGTCTCCGGGCGAATAAACCATGTCTGTTCAGTCTTCTGTAGACTGTGTGTCGGGAGACAACTGTTCCACTGTCTGCGGTAAGGTCCCGAGCAAGGCTACCTACAGTACTCCGTGGCAGTCTGCGGGCACAGATGGTCAGATATCGGTCTTCTCGTGGTGTTGTACACTGTGGACGTCCCTTACTGTAGCGCCTGGAGAAGTTTCCTGTCTTCTGGAATCTATGCCATAATCTTGAGATCACACTTTGTGGCACACGGAGGGCCTGTGCTACAACCTGCTGTGTTTGACTAGCCTCCAGTCGCCCTAGTATTCTGCCCCTCAGTATGTGTTCTTTTAGCCATTTTCTACACACAGTCGCAATCAGCACACTTACTGCACCGTACTCTGACATGCACCAACACACTTCTGCGTATGTGGACTGCTGTCAGCGCCACTGTGCGGCGACCGCAGGTCAAATACACCGCTTGGTCATACCCCGAGGTGATTTAATCCCGCAAACCGCCCACCAGAGCGTTGGTTCACCATGCATTATCCTTAATTTATGAGGTCCAGTCCGAGAGAAAGTGAGGTATGTTTAACCGAAACGAATCAAGAAACTGAGAGTTCCCAGCCATGGATGGCCTATTATGAGCACAGAGGAAGAGGCAGAGGGGTACTACTTGCTTGCCACACTGCGATCAGTGGGTTCACGATGCTGAGTTCTCGCAATGAAATATAGTGTGACCGCTCGATAACAACTATCATAATAGCCACGCGTGACCTAACGAGAACATGTTAACCAAGCCGGAAGGACTATACTATAAAACAAGGCTGCTGCGAGGACGGTAGAAGGCAACGCTGGCGATGTATACTCGTCGAGGATCATCGGTCGAATGGAAAATGGAAAGGGGCTGTCCCTCCTGTTTGTAATGTCGGATGCCGCACCGACGTGTGCGTCCCCGTTGATAAATATTTCCTCGTAGCCAATATAACGTGGGTTGGAAGTGGAACCGTTTGTGCAGAATCGACCTAGTGGTGCGGCACCTTCCTTTGACGCTCTAGTTGGGATAATTGTTTGGGCTGGGGTTCTTAGAAAGAGTGAGAGGTCTGTTATGCCTTCGCCACCGCATGGCTTCACCTTAAATTCAAATGTAACGGCCAGGAAGTTCTAAAAACAATTCGACATCTTGAACATTTTCTGTGTTAGACAAATGGAGAATGTGGAAGATACTTCTATTTCTGCATATTTGTTGACTAAAGGTCGCCTAAGCGAGGGAGAAGTTGTAGGAAGTAGGGTTCATAAATAGAACTCGATACCGTAATATCACATTTATTCAAATTGAAAACCAACATGGAGTCTTGTTGCAACCTGACGCTTGGAAAAGCCGTGCGGTTAGAAGCGCCATGTCATGGATTGCGCGATCCTCCCACCGGAGGGCATTGGTGTGTGTGTTATTATTAGCATAAGTTAGCTTAATTAGTGTTTAAGTCTAGGGACCGATGACCTCACCATTTGGTGCCTTAGGAATTCACACACATTTGTACATTTTGAACACTTGGGAAAAAAATATACTACTATGCAGATGATAAATGGGTATTCATTGTACAAATATATTATACTAGAACTGACATGTGATTACATTTTCACGCAATTTGGGTGTATAGATCCTGCGAAATCAGTATCCAGAACAACCATCTCTCGCCTTAATAACGGCCTTGATACGCCTGGGCATTGAGTCAAACAGAGCTTGGATGGCGTGTGCGGGTACAGCTGCCCATGCAGCTTCAACACGATACCACAGTTCATCAAGAGTAGTGACTGGCGTCTTGTGACGAGCCAGTTGCTCGGCCACCATTGACCAGACAAGGCCCGTACAGGACCTGCAACATGCGGTCGTGCATTATCATGCTGAAATGTAGGGTTACACAGGGATCGAATGAAGGCTAGAGCCACGGGTCGTAACACATCTGAAATGTAACGTCCACTGTTCAAAGTGCCGTTAATGCGAACAAGAGGTGACCGAGACGTGTAACCAATGGCACCCCATACTATCCCGCCGGGTGATACGCCAGTATGGCGATGACGAATACACGTTTCCAATATGCGTTCACCACGATGTCTCCAAACACGAATGCGACCATCATGATGCTGTAAACACAACCTGGATTCATCCAAAAAATAACGTTTTGCCATTCGTGCACCCAGGTTCGTCGTTGAATACACCCTCGCAGGCGCTCCTGTCTGTGATGCAGCGTCAAGGGTAACCGCAGCCATGAACTCGGAGCTGATAGTTCATGCTGTTGCAAACGTCGTCGAACTGTTCGTGCACATGGTTGTTGTCTTGCAAACGTCCCCATCTGTTGACTCAGGGATCGAGACGTGGCTCCACGATCCGTTACAGCCATGTGGATAAGATGCCTGTCATCTCGACTGCTAGTGATACGAGGCCGTTGGGACCCAGCACGGCGTTCCGTATCACCCTCCTGGTTCCAACGATTTCATATTCTGCTAACAGTCATTGGTTCTCGACCAACGCGAGCAGCAATGTCGCTATACGATAAACCGCAATTTCCGACCTTTATCAAAGCCGGAAACGTGATGGTACGCCTTTCTCCTCCTTACATGAGGCATCACAACAACGTTTACCCGGCAACGCCGGTCAACTGCTGTTTGTGTATGAGAAATCGGTTGTAAACTTTCCTCATGTCAGCGCGTTGTAGGTGTCGCCACTGGCACCAACCTTTCGTGAATGCTCTGAAAAGCCAATCATTTGCGTATCCCAGCATCTTCTTCCTGTCGGTTAAATTTCACGTCTGTAGCACGTCATCTTCGTGGTGTAGCAATTTGAATGGCCAGTAGTGTAAATAACGATGTACCCGTGCTCAGTCGTGTTCCGGCACTCGGCCAGTGCACATCGCGCGGTGACAGGCGGTAGCGCGGGCCAGTGTTTACGTCGCGAGCAGTGCTGAGGTGGAGAGCTGAGCAGAGTGTGCGAGCGCTGTTAACGTTTGTTTCTGTATAACTGTTGTAAGTAAGATGTCGACAATTAACAGAGTGAACAGCGTTCAGTGTGTTTTCGATCGCACTGCCTTGCGACCGACGGAGTTTGAAATTCGTGAGTGGATCTTTGAGGATTTGAAATTGCCTGAAGATATAGTCGACACGTTCCAGTTGGACTTTGTGCAGTACTCGTTATTTATCAAATTTATTTCGAGTGACACTTATGAGAAATTCGTTAAGGAGCATGTTGGTGTGAGACCATTCCGTCATAATTATGGCAGTATTAGTAATGTCCAAATCGTGCCTTCGGGATACGGAGTAAAAACCGTCAGGGTATTTAATGTGCCACCTGAGTGCCCTAATGAGCTGATTGCACGTTCTCTGTCACTGTACGGCGCTGTTTTGTCAGTTACAAATGAAAAATGGTCGAGTGCCTATCGCTACCAAGTTAACAGCGGGGTGCGAAGTGTACGTGTAGACTTGAAAAAGCATATACCTTAATATGTTGCCATTCGCGGCTGTCGTGCACAGGTAACTTACATTGGCCAACCCCCTACCTGTTCGATCTGCCATTCAACTGAACATCTGCGGATGAACTGTACACGTCGACGTCCATTTCAACTTCCACGGGAACGTTCTGCAGACGGTAGTGAAAAGCTTGTTCCACTATTGAGTGAGGTGGTCGCGGGGACTGTACCACCACCCCGGCAGCCGGAACATGTTAGCGAGGCGGAGATGCCAGTTCAGGTGGAATGCAGTGCCAAAGACATTCGCGGTAGGACGGACGTCGATTCGGCACCGTCATCCTCACCGGGGCAGTTACCGCTGGATACCAACGATGCGCCAGCCACCTCTGAAACTAAGCCGTGTGAGATACAGGAGCGGGTGCAGATCAGTTTGCCTGAACCACCCCTATCGGTAGAGACTGTAGCAGACACGAAGAAAGGCCGCCGAAGGAGAAGCAAAGGGAATAGTAGCAAAGAGGAAAAGTCGAATGATTTGAGACCCGTACACATGTCAGAAACTGGCAACGAAACTGAACCTCAAACTTCTTGCTCCGTGCGCTGCGAGGACACCGCGAGGCAAGAACGCATTCGTGAACAAACCAAACACCTGAAGGCACTACTGAGCGCTGAGAGGGATCAGAGAACCTTAACGGATAAGAGGATGAGCGAGCAGAGCAGCGAGCAACTGCAGCAGCGCTCTCGCAGGAACTCGCTGACGTCAGTCGCAGCCCCTCGTGGTGGCCAGGCGGATGCGACCACGTTGACAGACTCAACCGGCTGTGGCGGGCAGGGCGGCGCGCGCACCGCGCAGCACCCCGACAGCAATGAGCCGTGCTGGCAGCAGAACGAGGAGATGCAGCAGTAGCTGCTCTCGCGCATGACCATCGCGCTGCGACCTTCCCCTCCCTGACCCGTTATTGGTTTTGACATTTCGTTTCGTAATCCAAACATTACCAACGAGTTTGGTTCAATGCCGGAGAGAAGGACGATCCGAAACTCAGAGCTCATTGTCCTCTGAACCACCATTACCACACTTAACGTCAATAGAATTCAAAGTGCGGTGAAACTCCGTTCGCTAACTGATTTCTTGTATGGTACCAGCGTTGACATTGCCCTCCTACAGGAGGTAGTCACAGCCTTAGAAGTGCCCGGTTACGTTCTTACTGATAACATCAATCTTCAGGATGCTGTAGGCACTGCCATGCCTTTGCGCGACGGTATACCCTTTTACGGATGTGCAGTGGCTGCCCAGTGGTCGTGGCATTTCTCTTCGAGTGAATGGTGTGCAGATTGTTAACGTGTACGCTCCCTCAGGTAGCACTCATAAGAGAGATCGTTCAAAATTTTATAAAACCGAAGTTCCCATTCGTCTTAGCGCTTATCGTGAACATCTCATTCTTGGTGGTGACTTCAATTGTGTGCTCAACGACAGAGACCAAACTCCTAACACGAACAGATGTATCGAACTTGAAAATTTAATTCATGGCATGCGTCTTCACGATAATGGGAACAACTGCACGGTGTACGGGTAGCGTACACCTTCGTAACCAGTCATTCTGCCAGTCGGCTGGATAGGATCTATGTGTCTGATGCCCTCCAGCGACACACTGTAAACTGTGACATAGCACCTGTCAACATCTCCGACCACTGTGCATATCAGTGTTACCTCAAACTACAACGCCAGCCAATTTACCGCGGGAAGGGCTACTGGAAATTGAATGTCAGCCTTCTGCAGGATGCCCAACTTGAAGAGAAGGTGAACTTAACGTGGCAACAGCTCCAGCGGCACCGACGTCGTTACGCTAGCGTTCTACAGTTGTGGATTCAGTGTGCTAAGCCTAAATTACGCCTCACCCTCAAGAGCTACGCCCGACAAAAAAGCTTTTGGCAGAAACAGACTATTGAATTTTATTATCGCTGTTTGAGAGAACTGTACAGTTGCACTAACAATCCTTCTCGCGATATCGACGTAAAGATCAAACGATATAAAGCGAAAATCACGGCGATACAACGCCAACGAATGCAAGGCATCATCGTGCGAGCCCACCCCAAGGACGTTGCCGCCGAAGAACGGGCCTCTCTGTACCACATCCTGAGAACGACGAAACGGCGTAAAGCCATGTTGATTGAAGCCGTCGTTGATGACGCTGAGAATGCCATCATGAAGCAACGTGACATCATCTCGCACGTCTACGACTGTTATAGTCAACTTTACAAGAAGCAACTCGTTGATGAACACTCGTGCGAGGATTTTCTTAGGACCTTGAGCTGTCGCTTGTCACACCAGGATAATGCAAAGCTGGAATCTGTTTTCACAGAGGACGAAATCCGACTGGCGGTCCACAGTGCAAAGAAAGGGAAATCACCAATACCCGATGGTCTCAGCGCTGAGTTTTACCAGCGATACTGGAACCTCCTCGGTCCGACACTCCTCGAGATAGCGAATGAACTCTGGCACCTGAAAGTCATACCCAAGGCATTTACGGAAGGTATCATCCTGCCCTTACCGAAAAAAGGGAACAGCAGGAAGGTCGAAAACATGCGACCCATCACACTCCTGAATGCCGACTTCAAAATCATCACCAGATCGATTAAGCTAAGAATGCAAACCGTTATGTACAAGGTTTTAGGCAGTTACCAGTACAGTGCAGTGCAAGGTCGAAGTGCAATCTCAGCTGCCTGCGATTTGAGGGACATCATCTGTTCATATGCTGACACTAAAGGACAGAGCGCTCTGATCTTTCTAGATTTTGAGAAGGCTTATGACCGTGTACGTCATGATTTCCTCTTTCAAAGCATGAAGAAACTAGGATTTGGACCTCATCTCATAGAATTAATTCGCAAACTTACTACAAACGCCTCTTCACGGATTCTCATTAATGGCCATTTTACAAAAGAAGTTTCCATTGAGCAATCCATCCGCCAAGGATGTCCTCTGTCAATGATTTTGTATGCCATTGCAGTAGAGCCGCTACTGAACAACTTACCGCATAGCGGGATCGGGCTTAGCGTCGAGTCTGTCACTATCCCATGCATTGCGTATGCTGACGATATATGCGTAACTGTGTCATCTTAGCAACAACTTCTGTCAGCAGCAACTCTTCTACAAACATTCACGTTTCTTTCAGGAGCAATACTCAATAGAACTAAAACCACAGTTTTGCAGATCGGTGGCGGTTTCGGAGACATATCCCATGTTACCTGGTGCAAGGTAAAGGATTCTCACACAACCCTCGGTGTTACTTTTGAGGCCAAACCAGACAAATTACTGACGAAGAACTGGTCACACATGCTTAATAAATTACGTGCTGCTTTGATACTTCACTCCGACCGTGACTTGAACATACTACAGAAAGTTAAGACCATCGAGATCGCCATTACGAGCAAGATGAATTATTTGGCGCAAATTCTTCCAATCTCCGTCCACCTAGCCAAGAGTATACAACAAGGGTTATGTTGGTTTATTTTTAGGGGATATATTTTCAAAGTTCAATTCGATACCTTAACCTTACCTTCGTCCAAAGGTGGCCTTAACCTCATTAAAGTGTCACTCTGCTCCTAAATCGCATGAGGAAGGAGTTTCGTACCCGGAGGACCAGTATCATCACAAACCTCATTCAGCGGTGGAAGCCTCATAGCTTGGACCCACCCGTTAATATCGCCGGCATTCAATTTTCTTACCGACATGTGCGACTGTACTACATGGAAATGAGCTACATTCGACACAACATCGTCGATACCGGAAGCCTGACGAACAGGAAGCTTTATGACCTTCTCATGACAGCAAACCACAGGAATCGTCTCGAAGAAAAACATCCACATACACATTGGAGTATAATATGGCGGAATGTGCACAGCGACATGTTACCATCAAGCATCATAACCGACTGGTATCTCACAGTCAACGATAAAGTAGCAACGAATGAAAAGCTACATAAAATAGGCCTTCATCCAACGTCCAACTGTGACGCATGCGGAAGAGTCGATACGCTCTTTCATAGGTTTACGTGCGGACATGTAGAAGAAATTACAACATTTCATCGTCAACTATTGTCAGTGATAGACCGTACGACGCCCAGTGGTGTAGACCTTTTAGAGATCACTCAGCCACAAAAACGGAGGTATCCACGAGCAAAAAACAACGCTGCAACGTGGATCATGGGCCACACAGCGTCGTTTATTATGCAGAATAGGCATGCTACTTTCCTAGACTATTAGTCTTACATAGAAATTGAACACTTTAAAATAAGCCAACATTGTGACTACAGGAGGATATTTGGAAATATGCTGAAAATCATAATTAACGGTCAAATGCTTCAAACACAATATTTGGATAGTAGAGGTTGCCAGTTGCCTGTATGTATGAATCCTATCTGCTTCCTGGGACTTTAGTTCTTGCCGGAATTTTAAGATACTATTCAGATGCTCACCAATGCAGAAGGCATTTTTTTTTTCTTTCCCATTTTCCTCTCAGCATTTTCCTTCTCTCGCAGAGCAGCGGAGCAGCTTTCCTTTCGACAATGAAGTGATAGTCTTTTGTGCACCTCAAGAAGACATTTCCATTCCTTTCTTATATTGCGCAACGGCAGCCTAGAACTGATATATACTATGTTCATTCTATTCTCATTACAAATCGGAGCACATGTTTATTTTCCCTTCAAAAAAAATTTAAAAAAATTAAATAAAAAATTAATAAAGAATAAAATAAAAAAGGCGAAAAAAAGTGGTCTCGGAGGTAGCGTCTTTAAAAAAAGTGGTCTAGGGGTAAAAAAAGATTGAAAAAAATAAAAAAGTGGTCTAGGGGTAGCGTCTTTGATTCATAATCAACACGTCTTCGGTCCCGGGTTCGATCCCCGCCACTGCCTAAATTTTGATAAATAATCAGCATTGGCGTCCGAAGACTTCGGGCATAAGAAGTCAGCCTCATTCTGCCAACGGCCTTGTAAACGAGAGCGGAGGAGCGGATAGAGGTTCAGGGCACTCTCTTGTCCTAGGGGTGGGAGATTGCCCCTAAAGGCGGAAGAATCAGCAATAATCAACGACATGAGGATGCAGAAGGCAATGGAAACCACTGCATTAAAGACAAGTAACGTGTATCCGCAGGACATGTGGCCTGTAGTTGAAGAAGTGTCATGATGATCTCTCCATTGGCAAAAGATTCCGGAATAGTCCCCCATTCGGATCTCCGGGAGGGGACTGCCAAGGGGGAGGTTACCATGAGAAAAAGATTGAATAATCAACGAAAGGATAACGTTCTACGAGTCGGGGCGTGGAATGTCAGAAGCTTGAACGTGGTAGGGAAACTAGAAAATCTGAAAAGGGAAATGCAAAGGCTCAATCTAGATATAGTAGGGGTCAGTGAAGTGAAGTGGAAGGAAGACAAGGATTTCTGGTCACAAGAGTATCGGGTAATATCAACAGCAGCAGAAAATGGTATAACAGGTGTAGGATTCGTTATGAATAGGAAGGTAGGGCAGAGGGTGTGTTACCGTGAACAGTTCAGTGACCGGGTTGTTCTTATCAGAATCGACAGCAGACCAATACCGACAACAATAGTTCAGGTATACATGCCGACGTCGCAAGCTGAAGATGAACAGATAGAGAAAGTGTATGAGGATATTGAAAGGGTAATGCAGTATCTTCTGCCCAGCCTCAGACTGTTAACAACGACGGAAAATGTGTGGCCTATGAGAGTGCCCGTCCAGTAATCGCCAAAGCGTTCATCACTTAAACATACAGATGCCCTGTGATTATCTGATAGCAATGTAAGGAGAGTCCTGTGTAGAGATCTTCACATGTACACGCACTAAATAATGATTACCCAAAAATTAAGTGAGAGAAATTTTGAAACTTGCAGAGCTGTGTGTGAGGAAATTCTTCAGAAAATTCTCTCTGGCGCTGTTTTGATTTTTTATGATGAGGTTCTCTCACACTTGGCAGGTACTATAAATAAAGAAAATTTCCATTACTGGACAGCAGAAAATCCTCAGGCACTTCGTTAACGATCGCTTCACAGCTATCGTGCGATTGTTGGGTGTACCGATGCTGAATATTATGTGTGGGGACCGTATTATCTACATCTCCATCTGCATCCATACTCCGCAAGCCACCTGACGGTGTGTGGCAGAGGGTACCTTGAGTACCTCTATCGGTTTTCCTTTTTATCCCAGTCTCGTATTGTTCGTGGAAAGAAACATTGTCCGTATGCCTCTGTGTGGGCTCTAATCTTTCTGATTTTATCCTATCTGGTACGGATCCCATACCGGTGAGCAGTATTCAAGCAATGGGCGAACAAGTGTACCGTAACCTACTTCCTTTGTTTTCGGACTGCATTTCCTTAGGATTCTTCCAATGAATCTCAGTCTGGCATCTGCTTTACCAACGATTAATTTTACATGGTCATTCCATTTTAGATCACTCCTAATCCCTACTCCCAGATAATTTATGGAATTAATTGCTTCGTTGCTGACCTGCTATATTGTAGCTAAATGATAAAGGATCTTTCTTTCTATGTATTCGCAGCACATTACACTTGTCTACGTTGAGATACAATTGCCATTCTCTGCAGCATGCGTCAATTCGTTGCAGATCCTCCTAGATTTAGTATAATTTTCCATTGTTACAACCTCTCGATGTACTACAGCATCATCTGATAAAAGCCTCTGTGAACTTCCGATGTTATCCACAAGGTCATTTATATATATTGTGAATTTTTTCGAAGAAGATGGCGTAACGTTAATGGTTAATTCAGATCGCGTACTGTCACATGTTCGAGATCTTTCTCCGAACTAAGTCAAACTTGTTTGTGGGAGACAATGAAGAGGGAGAAGTCTGGTTACAACAAAGTGAAGCCATAGCTTCCACATCTCGACGTTCTCTAGAAATTTCGGAAGAGTTGTTTCGTGGACCTATTTTCTCGTAACGAGGAAACATCTCCTGGTCCTCAAGGTCACCCGACTTATCACCTTATCATTTTTTTTCCTTTGGGGACACTTAACGGCTAAACTCTACAAATATCGCCCCATAACTCTGCAAGTACTTAAAGGAGGCAATCATCCACAAAAAGCTCCCATTCCATTGAAAATGACACGAACAACTATGGACAGCTTCCGGAAAACGCTTCGTCATTGTGTCAACAATGGAGGGCGCCGTTTAGCGGTTATAATTTCGAAAAGCAATTGATGTAAAGTGGCATAGTATTTGTTGTTCACAAATAAAGGTTTTTTCTCTGTATCATTGTTTTCTTTCTACCTTTTCAAACGTGGGAGTTCATTTTGCGGACCCTGTATATCACTGAAGTATGTCAATTAGGTAAAATACATACAGGACCCTGATGGTCCGTAGCACATGGAAGCAAGGTTACGTGGCTTATCGTCCTGTCGACGACGTGCTCATATGGGACAGAGTGGGAGCGCAGATTGACGAAGGGAGCCAGCCACGTCCTTTCCAAAGCAGCCATCCCGACACTTGTCACGAACACTTAAGGGAAACTACAGAGAACCTGAATTGGTAGCTGTAACGGCATCCTCCCGAACACAAGTCCCAACTACATATTTCTTTGACATCAGTGCTGGTGAAACCTGGCAATGCTTAGATCTCTAGGGGTGTGATGTTTCCGAAAATGGTTTCACGTTTGTCCATTTTTCGTACCTATTTTTGCAAATTGCAGGACAGTGTGTATAAAAAGTAACTGGGAATGGGTTCACAGCTTTTGTATAATTTACGTAAGTCAGCATTTCCTCTAATGTCTGAAAGAAAACTTTTGTTGGTTGCAATTGCAATTTCGAGTAACTGTCATTAGTTGCCGAGTAACGTTGTGTCACAATTATGGTGATTGACACAGGCCGCCACATATTGGCATTCAGCTCATGTATATCACATGCACAACATTATTAGTGCGTGATATAGTCCCCATGAAATGACTAGTGAAACAAGTCGCATTTATTCTTCGATTTAATTTGCAAATTTTTAATTACACTACATGTATCGATCACTCTGCTTCATCTTCAGATCTCTGTAGTTGAGTCAGTAACCCGTCCTGCCCATGTCAGAACCTAACGTCAGAGCACTGTGTTTTGCAACTCTACCAGTTAAGAACAATGCCAGAATTTGCAGAACACAGTAGTCTGAAGTGAGATCATGACATAGACAGGGTGGGCTGTTGACGCAGCTACTTAGACCTGAAGATGATCCAGAATGAATGAGAATCTTTTTAAAAATCAATACTGTTGCTGGTTCTCTCGTGAAGAACATCTCAGATATAGTGAAAACGGCAACTAGTTGAAATTGCAATTGTAACTGATACAGTTATTTGATAGGCATCACTGGATACCCCATAGGAGAACGTAGTTTTTCGTAGCGACATTCTTGAATAACTGAGTTATTGGTACGTCTGATTCATGAAGAATTTCAAAGAACACCCATTAAATTCAGCTTCTCTTCATCCGCCTTCCTTCTTCCGCTATTGTCACGACACTTTCTTGATCTGGCCACCTGGAATCGAAGCTCTTCACCTGATTTCTTATCATATGAATAGTGTGCACCCTAACATCAAGTCCACTGCTGAGATGGAGAAGGAATGAAAATTACCATTTTTAGATGTTCCACTCGAAGAAAAATCAGATGGCCGCCTACGACACTCTGTTAATCGGGTACCAACACATGCTGAGCTATATCAGGTGCACAAAACTTCCATTATTCAGCCCATCATGAACTAGTTTTAAGCTGTTTGGATACGAGGGCAGACAAAATTTGGAAAAACCACAAAGACAAAGCATTACCATGACTAATACGGCGTAGAAAGTCAGCGTTCTAAACAGTCTCCAAACGCCTCAGAATGGCTAAATGCACGTCCTATATGGTTTTCAAGGGTTACACCACTCTTCCTGCAAAGCAGTGACGAATTCAGGTAACGATGACAGAGATGTGTAGGAATCACGTAACCTTCTCTTCAACGTAGACCAGGAAGACTCAGTAATATTGAGATCGTGTGACCTTGGTGGCCAGGAGAGATGAGACAATTCATTCTCTCACTCACAAAACTAATCCCGGACGATGCGAGCTACATGAACGGAGGCTCTGTCGTCTCGGAAAACTGAATCACCATTCAAGAACAAACAACATAACATGAGATAGACTTGATCGGCCAAAATGGTCACAGAATTCTTGAGAGGAATGTGACCTTACAGAGTACCTATGGAGCTCATTGAATACCCTGATACGGCTGCCCACATCTTCAACAAACCGCCGCCTCTCTTGGGACGTAAATTCAGCCAAAAGTAGGGAACAGTGTGAAACACGGTTCATCCGACCAAAGGACTTTCTTCCGTAGCTCCACAGTCCAGGTGTTATGGCTTGTGTTGTTGTTGTTGTCGTCAGTCCAGAACTGGTTTGATGCAGCTCTCCATGCTACTCTGTCCTGTGCAAGTTTCTTCATCTCCCAGTACCTACCGGAACCTGCGTCCTTCTGAATCTGCTTAGTGTAGTCGTCTCTTGGTCACCCTCCACGATTTTTACCCTCCACGCTGCCCTCCAATACTAAAATGGTGATCCCTTGATGCCTCAGAATATGTCCTACCAACTAATCCCTTCTTCTAGTCAAGTTGTGCCACAATTTCCTCTTCTCCCCAATTATATTCAATACCTCCTCATTAGTTATATGATCTATCCATCTAATCTTCAGCATTCTTCTGTAGCACCACATTTCGAAAGCTTCTATTCTCTTTTTGCCCAAACTATTTATAGTCCACGTTTCACTTCCATACATGGCTTCACTCCATAGAAATTCTTTCAGAAACGACTTCCTGACAAATCTATACTCGATGTTAACAAAGTTCTGTTCTTCAGAAACTCTTTCCTTGCCATTGCCAGCCTACATTTTACATCCTCTCTACTTCGACCATCATGAGTTATTTTGCTCCCCAAATAGCAAAACTCATTTACTACTTTAAGCGTCTCATTTCCTAATCTAATTCCCGTAGCATCACCCGATTTAATTCGACTAAATTCAATTATCATCGTTTTGCTTTTGTTGATGTTCATCTTATATCAGCCTTTCAAGACACTGTCCATACCTTTCAGCTGCTCTTCCAGGTCCTTTGCTGTCTCTGACAGATTTACAATGTCATCGGCAAACCTCAACGTTTTTACTTATTCTCCTTGGATTTTAATTCCTATACCGAATTTTTCTTTTGTTTCCTTTACTGGTTGCTCTATATACAGATTGAATAACATCGGAGATAGGTTACAACCCTGTCTCACTCCCTTCCCAACCACTGATTCCCCTTCATGTCCCTCGACTCTTATAACTGCCATCGTGTTTCTGTACAAATTGTAAATAACCTTTCGCTCCCTGTATTTCACCCTTTCCACCTGCAGAATTTGAAAGTGAGTATTCCAATCAACATTACCAATAGCTTCCTCTAAATCTACAAATTCTAGAAATGTAGGTTTGCCTTTCCTTAATCTATTCTCTAAGATAAGTCGTAGGATCAGTATTGTGTCACATGTTCCAACATTTCTACGGAATCCCAACTGATCTACCCCGAAGTCGGCTTCTACTAGTTTTTCCATTCGTGTTAGGATTTTGCAGCCGTGACTTATTAAACTGATACTTCACTAATTTTCACATTTGTCAGCAGCTACATTGGGCACCACGTTTTCTCGTTACCGGTACTTGCATCACTAATGTGTGATTTTAGAATTACAGCTCGCCCTACAATTCTCTGCTTACGGAACTCCCTTAGTGTTTTTTTGGTGCTGACAGGATATGCAAAGGCGACATTCAGTTCTGTAGTGTTTTTTGCAGCCGTTGTCCTCTTATATTTCGTCACAGTCACTTTCTGTGACCATCCGTCACGATCAGTCAACGCAAACTTTCGTCCATGTTGTGAGTCAGCGGATGACATTATTCCGCTTTCCTCATACAGGGTGTAAATCTTCGATATGGTAGGTCTTGTAACGCCATACACTTTGGTTGCCACGGTTTCAGAAGCAACCGCCGTGCAGACAGCAACAATATGCCCACGTACGATTCCACTTAGCTCAGACATAATGCGTTCACAACTACACGGAATACTGTTCTGAGCACCACTAACAGTAGCAGCTTGTGATCTGAGAATTCTTGTAGTCCTTTATACATGATCATTTATACGTGATCATCCACAAATGAAATTACACAGATGTGTCGCAGGCAAAGGACGATATACAAAATAATCAGTCTTCTTCAGAATAGACAACACTTCTGGTCTTGGCGACCGCAACTAACAGAAGTCTGTCAATTGAACTGCAATGACTGCTGATCTCTAAGTGGGCTACGAGGAGATTGCTAACGATAGAGGCTACGATGCGGCGGCTAACGAAGTGGCTAACGTTGTAAGTGCTATCGAAGTGGGCTGACACCAGTCGGGCGCTTATGTCGTCTTGTTCTAGGGTTACCGAGCGAGGTGGCGCAGTGATTAGCACACTGGACTCGCCATCCTGATTTAGGTTTTCCGTGATTTCCCTAAATCGCTCTAGGCAAATGCAGGGATGGTTCCTTTGAAAGATCACAGCCAACTTCTTTCCCCGTCCTTCCTTAATCCGCTGTCTGGTCGTCTCCCCCAAAAGAACACTGCCCCTCCCTTCCCAACCCCATCTAGGGGCTGCTGCTGTCACGTTGTCGTCCTGGAGGGACGTCGGTCAGCATGTTATAGGCTGACCACTTCTTATAGTCTTCTTTTGTCTGTCGTTCCCGACTGGTGTACTGACGCTGGTTTTACGCCGTAACAGGTTCCATATTTTTATCCAACCCCTGTATTTAAAAGACGTATTTCTGAAGAACGGCTAAAGCGATCGAGATATTAAGTTACTCTTCTGTAGGAAACAGGAACACAGAGGTAACCATCAGAAGGCTATCAGCACTTAGCATTGCCTCCTGTCTTCGCGAATACAACAAATGAAATAGGCCGAGTCCTGGGCAGACACGATATTCATTCCATTTTCCCATCACCCGTGAAAAATTAAAGAGATTCTGCGTGCAATGAAAGACAGCCTTGAAACTTCATGGAAGATTAAAACTGTGTGCCGGATCGAGGTTCGAACTCGGGACCCTTGCCTTTCGCGGGCAAGTGCTCTACCATCTGAGCCACCCAAGCTCGACTCACGTCCCGTCCTCACAGCTTCAATTCTGCCAGTACCTCCTCTCCTACCTTCCAAACTTAATTTTCCTGCGAAAGGCAAAGGTCCCGAGTTCCCGAGTCTCGATCCGGCACACAGTTTTAATCTGCCAGGAAGTTTCATATCAGCACACACTCCGCTTTAGAGTGAAAATCTCATTCTGGAAACATCCCTCACGCTGTGGCTAAGCCATTCTCCGCAATATCCTCTCTTCCAGGAGTGCTAGCTCTGCAAGGTTAGCAGAAGAGCTTCTGTTAAGTTTGGAAGATAGGAGACGAGATACTGGCAGAAGTAAAGCTGTGTGGACGGGTCGTGAGTCGTGCTCGGGTAGCTCAGATGGTAGAGCACTTGCCCGCGAATGGCAAAGGTCCCGAGTTCGAGTCTCGGTGCGCACACAGTTTTAATCTGCCAGGAAGTTTCACATCAGCGCAAACTCCGCTGCAGAGTGAAAATCTCATTCTAAAAGACAGCCTTGTTCCTGGATATGTGAATGTAGTAGCAGTTACATTGGTCAGTCAATGCAAACGATTTCAAAACGCAGGAACGAGCACCGAAACGACATTAAAAATCGCGATTTCGACAAATCTGCCAATGACGAAAGCAACCACATAAACGAAAGTACAGTTACGTTTAATGAAAGGGAAATATTATCTCATGCATCTCCCTGTTAGGATTCTGCCATCAGAGAAGCCGTTGAAGTCAGAATGTCTAATACCATCTTTAATCGAGACAAGGGCTACCCCCTTGGTGCATGTAAACGGGCACTTAATGCTGAAAGACACCGATGAAATCATCTGAATCATTCACCAACTAACGAAATCAGTGTCATTATCAGTGTTCTACAGTCACAGACATCGACATAATGTCTGGTAGCGTGTGGCAGCACCATGATTCCGTGACGTCTTCATGACATAATTCGACAAACTGGAGAAACTAACGGCATACTGAAATATCTTCCGACATTAACGTCGAAAGGAGTCGTCGAAAGCTCGAGAATGGCAAATCTGACGCGGGAAGAACTCTGCGAAGCATTTAGTCTGGAAATGATTATGTTGAAAAACATAATGAAGTGAAAGAAAAATGTCTTTCTGGATTTTTTTATTGCATATCTTTCTCTTGAATTTTGTTAATCACAAATTCCACCCAATGAGTTTCAACGCGGGTACAGAATAGACAAATAAAATACTTACATCATACTTGTGCAGTCATAGCGGTTAAACAATGGTCTACTGTATAGCATGATGACGTAGCTGGTCCACTGTAATTCACTGATGTGCATATTTTATACCACCAGGCAATTATCCAAGGTCGCAACTAATACTGGAAATAACCGTTCCAGCTGTAGCTGTCGTGCCTGCACGTGTGTTGTTCATACAATGTACAGGGTGTCCCAGGAGGAATGGTTGGTACTAAGGGATGTGATAGTAATGATCACTTGAAGCAAAAATCTTCATGTGGATATATGTCATATTCTGAATGGTTTCGGAGATAGAATACATTTAAAGTACTTTTTATTTATCTTTTTCATTATTCAACACACTGTCATGTGTACGCATGCACGACAGTTAGTAAGCAGTACAACATACGTTTTACAAAATATCAGTTGAAAAAAAAATGATCGTATGACATTGACGACTGGGCGTCCCAACCTGGGAAGTTCGGCCGCCAAGTAACAAATCTTTTTAGTTGACGCACACTGGGCGACTTGGGTGTCGCTGATGATGAAATATTGATGAGGACAACATAACACTGAGTCCCGGAGGGAAGAAAATCTCCAACCCCGCCGGGAATCGAATCCGGGCCCTCTGCATAGCAGTCAGACGCGCTTGTACACTGAGCTAAGGAGGCTGACATATCAATTGAAAAATACCTCTCATTATCTGCACGTTACGTTACAGCTATTGTACTGTTTCTAAAAAAAAATGTTCGAAAATCCCAGCAATAACTTCAATGAATTTGTGCACGTTCTAAAATGAGGACAGCAGCGTCCATGATGTGACCAAGCAGTTCATCACGGGTATTCAACTTTCGTTTGCGCACCTCTGACTTCATCCAACACCATATGGAAAAATATAATGGCGTAAGGTCTGGCGATCTTGGTGATTAGTTAAGGTACTACCACAACCAATCCAGCGTTTTGCAAAGTGCGGTTGAGATGTTCTCTCTAACGCCTGTAAAATGTAGAGTGTTTCCGTCATGCTGGAAGTACAAAACATTGCAGTAGTTCTGTCCCGTCATTCGCTCTTCTGAAATGCCAGGACCTACCAGCATGTAACTTAAATGTGTTTTACTTCGGAAACCATTCGGAACGGGACGTATGTCCACATGACGTTATTTGCTTCACGTGAGCGTTCTTGTCATGACCATTCCTTCTGTATAATAACTGAAGAGAAGGAAAGTCAAGTAAATTAGATCTTCGCCATACTCATTTAACAAGTGCCTGAGTGAGATGAGTGAAGCATTTGCAATGTTCGTGTTATCTGGGACCAAGTGGCGCAAAGTGTTATTGTCTGCCCTTAGCGCAGATACCCCCTACTGTTTCTTAACTTGAGACTGTTATCTTGTTGAGACTACGAGGAACAATATAATCTAGTCACCAGCTCGAAACAAAGACATCAGATATCTTTGTGTGCGTCGGCAGAAAAACTAATTACCTTCTCAGAGGGATTTTTCACTCTGATAGCACGAGGTGTTAGCGTTTCGCGATGTTTCAACATAATTCATAGTTCTATCTCACTGAAGAGGTCCAGGTCGTATCAGTCCTTCAGTAGTCGAAAGCTCCGGAAAGACGTGGGACTTGATAAGAATCTTTCGCGGCACAGAAATAGTTGTCTCGTACTGGTACTGCTTCTGTGAATTTCGTTAGATATGTCGAGAGTTGATTCAGACTGCTCTACATATAATTATCATTCAACGTTTTTCTGCTGTTCAGTTTGTGTACGGAGCGACTGGGCAATAATTGCACAGATGCTTGTGCATGTTCTCAAGACAATTACTGTGGTTTCTCAGCATAACTGCTCGTCGCTATATAATTCACCAACTCCACGCTATAAAGTGAACCATTGGTCTCCTAGCAATTCCAAACATGCGTCGCTCGATGGCATGCCGAGCAGAGTATAGTTGTTAAACTGTACTCACATCAAAAGTTGATGTCAAACTGCCATAAATCGAAACTGGTAAAACGCACTAACAGCATATTTACCATGAAGACACACTGTAACTTCATTTTAATGACCCAATCAACTTCACGAAAAGCACTTGTGACCAATATTCGCGATCTGATAATTTCTTTTACTGCGCAACCTGTCACCTGCTGCTTAAGTTGATACCTACACTTACTAAATGGTACTATGACTTCATCATTAATTCGTACAATTTTCTTTTCGATGGGTTCATCGTACATTATGTCAGCCGTAGCTCATAGTTAGAGGCTTTGAGATGGAGCCACGCCAAAAGATCTATTGAAATGTACTAGTATTTTTCAGTGATGTATTACCGAATTTAAGTTGTTGTTGGTGCTGTGGTCTGCATGCTGAAGACGGGTTTGATTCAGCTCTCCATGCTACTCTATCCCGTGCAAGCCTCTTCACCACCGAATAACTACTGCAACCTACATCCTTTTGCACCTGCTTACTATATTCATCTCTTGGTCTCCCTCCAGATTTTTTACCAGGCACATTCCCTCGAGCGCTAAATGGCTTATCCCTTGAAGTCTCAAATATGTCCTTCTTGTGCCACAAATTTCTTTTCTCTCCAGTTCTGTTCAGTACCTTCTCATTAGTTACATGAGCTAACCATCTTATCTTCGATATTGTTCTGTAGCACCACATCTGAAAAGCCTGTATCCTCGTCATGTCTCAACTGTTTGTGGTCCATGTTTCACCTCCACACAGCGTTACTCTCCAGACAAATACCTTTAGAAATGGTTCAAATGGCTCTGAGCACTATGGGACTTAACTTCTGAGGTCATCACTCCCCTAGAACTTAGAACTACTTCAACATAACTAACCTAAGGACATCACATACATCCATGCCTGAGGTAGGATTCGAACCTGCGACCGTAGCGGTCGCGCGGTTCCAGACTGTAGCGCCTAGAACCGCTCGGCCACTCCGGCAGGCCAAATACCTTTAGAAAAGAGTTTCTAACATGTACACTATGTTATCAAAAGTATCCGTACACCCCAAAAACATAGGTTTTTCATATTAAGTGCATTGTGGTGCCAGCTACTGCCAGGTACTCCATATCAGCGACCTCAGTAGTCATTAGACATCGTGAGTGAGAAGAATGGGGCGCTCCGTGGAACTCACTGACTTTGAACGTGGTCAGGTGATTGAAGTGTTACTTGTGTCACACGTCTGTACGCGAGATTTCCACATACCTAAACATCCCTAGGTCCATTGTTTCCGATGTGATAGTGAAGTGGTAACGTGAAGATACCTGAACAGCACAAAAGCGTACTGGCCGACCTCGTCTGTTGACTGACAGAGACCGCCGACAGTTGAAGAGGGTCGTAAAGTGTTATAGGCAGGCATCTATCCAGACCATCACAGACGAATTCCAGACTACATCAGGATCCACTGCAAGTACTATGACAGTGGGGAGAGGCGAGAAACTTGTATTTCGTGGTCCAGCGGATGCTCATGAGCCACACATCACTCCGGTAAACACCAAATGGCGATTCGCTCGGTGTAAGGAGCGTAAACATTGGACGATTGAATAGTGTAGAAGCGCTGTGTGGAGTGACGCATCACGGTGCACAATGTGGCGATCCGATGGCAGGGCGTGGGTATGGCGAATGCCCGGTGAACGTCATCTGCCAGCGTGTGTAGTGCCAATACTAAAATTCGGAGGCGGTGGTGTTACGGCGTGGTCGTGTTTTTCATGGAGGGGACTTCTACCCCTTCTTATTTTGCGTGGCAGTATCACAGCACAGGCCTACACTGATATCTTAATCACCTTCTTGGTTCCCACTGTTTGAGACCAATTTGGAGACGTTGATTGCATCTTTCAACACGATCGAGCACCAGTTCATAATGCACGACCCGTGGCGGAGTAGTTACACGACAATAACATCCCTGTAGTGGACTGGCCTGCACAGAGTCCTGACCTAAGTCCTACACAACATGTTTGTGTATTTTGGTACGCCGACTTCGTTCCAGCCCTCACTGACCGACATCGATACATCTCCTCAGTGCAGCACTCTGTGAAGAATGGGCTGCCACTCTCCAAGAATCCTTCCAGCACCTTACTGAACGTATGCCTGCGAGGGTGAAAGCTGTTATCAAGGTTAAGGGTGGGCCAACACCATATTGAATTCCAGTATTACTGGTGGAGGGTGCCACGAACTTGTAAGTCATTTCAGCCAGGTGTCCGGGTACTTCTGATCACATTTCTTTAGTCTATATTCGATGTTAACAGATTCTTCTCCTTAAGTAACGCTTTTTTGCCATTGCCAGTCTAAATTTTACATCCTCACTACATCGGCCAAATCTAATGCTCTCAGTATCAACTGATTTAATTCGACTACATTCCGTTACCCTTATTTTCTCTTGTTCATCTTACATCCTCCTTTCAAGACAATGTCTGCCTCTGTAGCGCAAGGGTAGCTTTCCCGACTACCACGAAAGAGGACTCGGGCTCGGTTCCCGGCAAGGGACTGCGTATTGTGTGTCCTTCATCGTCATTTTCATCATCATTAATACGTAAGTCGCCGAAGTGGCGTCAACTAAAAAGACTTGAAATACGGTGGTCGAACCCCGAAGGGGATATCCCGCCAATAAATGCCATACAATCATTTCATTTTTTCAAGACAATGTCCATTCAGCTGCCCTTCCAAGCCTTTAGCTGTCTCTGACAGAAATACAGTTTCATCAGAAAACTTCAGCGTTTCTATTTCGACACTCTGAACTTTAATTCCGCCTCCAAATGCTTCTTTGGTTTCCTTTGCTGCTAACTCATTGTTGTTGTTGTTGCTGTGGTCTTCAGTCCTGAGACTGTTTTGATGCAGCTCTCCATGCTACTCTATCCTGTGCAAGCTTCTTCATCTCCCAGTACCTACTGCAGCCTACATTCTTCTGAATCTGCTAAGTGTATTCATCTCTTGGTCACCCACTACGATTTTTACCCTCCACACTGCCCACCAGTACTAAAATGGTGATCCCTTGATGCCTCAGAACGTGTCCGACCAACCGATCCCTCCTTCTTGTCAAGTTTTGCCACAAACTCCTCTTCTCCCCAATTCTATTCAATACCTCCTCATTAGTTATGTGATCTACCCATCTAATCTTCAGCATTCTTCTGTAGCACCACATTTCGAAAGATACTATTCTCTTCTTGTCTAAACTATTTATCGTCCATATTTCACTTCCATACAAATACTTTCAGAAACGACTTCCTGACACTTAAATCTACACTCGATGTTAACAAATTTCTCTTCTTCAAAAACGCTTTCCTTGTCATTGCCAGTCTACATTTTGTATCCTCTCTACTTCGAGCATCATGAGTTATTTTGCTCCCCAAATAGCAAAACTCCTTTACTACTTTAAGTGTCTCATTTCCTAATCTAATTCCCTTAGCATCACCCGACTTAATTCAATTACATTCCATTATCCTCGTTTTTCTTTTGTTGATGTTCATCTTATATCCTCCTTTCAAGACAGTGTCCATTCTGTTCAACTGCTCTTCCAAGTCCTTTGCTGTCTCTGACAGAATTACAATGTCATCGGCGAACCTCAAAGTTTTTATTTCTTCTCCATTGATTTTAATACCTACTCCAAATTTTTCTTTTGTTTCCTTCACTGCTTGCTCAATATACAGATTGAATAACACCGGGGAGAGGCTACAACACGGTCGCACTCCCTTCCCAACCACTGCTTCCCTTCCATGCCCCTCCACTCTTATAGCTGCCATCTGATTTCTGTACAAATTGTAAATAGCTTTTCGCTCCCTGTATTTTACCCCTGCCACCTTCAGAATTTGAAAGTGAGTATTCCAATCAACATTGTCAAAAGCTTTCTCTAAGTCTACAAATGCTAGAAACGTAGGTTTGCCTTTCCTTAATCTTTCTTCTAAGATAAGTCGTAGGGTCAGTATTGCCTCACGTGTTCCAACATTTCTACGGAATCCAAACTGATCTTCCCCGAGATCGGCTTCTACCAGTTTTTCCATTAGTCTTTAAAGAATTCGCGTTAGTATTTTGCAGCTGTGACTTATTAAACTGACAGTTCGGTAATTTTCACATCTGTCAATACCTACTTTCTTTGGGATTGAAATTATTATATTTTTCTTGAAGTCTGAGGGAATTTCGCCTGTCTTACACATCTTGCTCACCAGATGGTAGAGTTTTGTCAGGACTGGCTCTCCCAAGGCTGTCAGTACCTCTAGTGGAATGTTATCTACTCCCGGGGCCTTGTTTCGACTTAGGTCTTTCAGTGCTGTGTCAAACTCGTCAAGCAGTATCATATCTCCCATTTCATCTTCATCTACCTCCTCTTGCATTTCCATAAAATTGTCCTCAAGAACATCGATCCTGTATAGACCCTCTATATACTCTTCAGTGTACAAATTCAATAACGTCTGCGATAGACTACAACCCTGTCTCAAACAATATTCGTGTATTTTCCACTACGATTTAAATGATAACAGTCAAAGTTTTGGAACTCTCTATTGATGTTTTTCAAACAGCTGGCCCGCCCACAAATCGCGAAGGTTGTTTCGACTACGCTGCAGAAGTTTCACTGGGAAGCCCTCACACATCCTCAAAAATGGTTCAAATGGCTCTGAGCACTATGGGACTCAACTGCTGTGGTCACAAGTCCCCTAGAACTTAGAACTACTTAAACCTAACTAACCCATGGACATTACACACATCCATGCCCGAGGCAGGATTCGAACCTGCGACCGTAGCAGTCGCGCTGTTCCGGACTGAGCGCCTAGAACCCCTAGACCACCGCGGCCGGCCACACATGCTCCGTAAACTCTACAACCTGCCATTCTAAAGAAGTGTCGCCAGTCTCGTTTTGAGACGTGAGACTATTAATCAACGCCGTGTAGCAAACCATCCACACTGCACAACACAATTAAAGGATCACTGATTTAAATAATGAAAACTGCACTGTTTTGATGCTTACACCAACGCATATCGAAAATTTATTCTCATTTTCAAGTGCATTTGTACATTTGTTTACATCATGATTGCATGAATGATTTTCTGCCTCCTTTGATCTTTTTTCCCGTTAGAAGGTATTGTGCCTCCTCCATTTCCATTATACAGAATATCACATACACCTAAATTATCACTTACACTGTTTACTGTTTGTTTACAAAACGTACTATCTTTGTAGCGTGTTCTGTAAACAAACAGTTTAAGCGATGATATGCATTTATGCGATAATCTAAAGAAGGCACAACACCTTCTAACTGCAAAAAGACGAAAGAGGTAGAAAATCACCCATGTAGCCAACACATTCACGTAAAAAAAATGCACAAATGCACTTGAAAATTAGATTAAATTCTCGAAACGCGTTGTGCTAAACGTCGAATCACAGGTTACTGATGCATTTTTCATTATTTAAATCGTGAATGACGCAGTTGCAGACTCTCCTGAAACATATAATATGATGAACAAAATGAAGGATCACTTTTTTTAGAACTGTATAACTGTCTCCCGTCGCGACATAGAAATTTGAAATTTGACTCAAATATGCCTAAAATCGCCCTCTGTAGTGGTAATAAATTTTGTTATCCTATTCGGGGACTCTTCAAACAGCAAACTGACTTCGACACATGTGAAAACACACAGAAGCTGATGTGACGTTTAAGGTGGGTTAATTCTTACCAGCACCGCCGCGGAAGTGTCGTAACACCCCTTCTTATCCAAAATTTGATCCCTTCTTTTGACGCCTCTGCGATGGAGGCCAGAACTGCAACAGCAAGCACAGAAATCATGCGGTTCTCTTATTGGAGGCGGAGGAAAACATTTCAGATACACTGCCGCTCAGAATAGACAAGAAAAGACCTCAATGTATGGTATAAAGGGCGTCAATGAAACCACCTCCTTCTTTGGAGCGTTGATTCCCACACATTTGGTGGCCAGAAACGACAGTTCTCAGTGTGATGAGCAGAAGGAAGACGTTCTTCAGAACGTTTGATACTGCTGATCTCCCCCCCCTCCCCCCCCCCCCCCACTTCTTTTCTAAGATTACTGTGTGCATCATACAACACAACTGAATGTGATGGCATCCCTTTGGGGTCCAGTTTGATCGTAGTTTTTGCTCTGATGTACAGTGTGGAACCACTATGGACTGTTCAAAACCATTCTACGATATTTGAACGCAATCTGATGCAGCAAAGGGTGCTTAAGCTTTTCCAGCCATCATGTTTCACGCCCTCCTGTGGCATGATCGTGGAGTGGTGCGACATGACACATGCGTGAACAAAACGGCAAAGAGTGCCTCTAAGACCCTTCCAATTCGCCAGCCCCTCACCAGGAGCCACCCACTCACCTTTGTTGAGCACTTTAAAATGTACTTGTACAGAGACGAGCTGTGATGAGAGTCCAATGCCGTGGCAGCCAAGCAACTTCTAGCGGGCTCAAGAGTAGCAGTTTGTCCTGCCTGCAGGTGCCTAAGTCCAATCATGGGTTGTCTGTCTGCAGGCCGGGAGGGGGGGAGCGGAGGGTCTTAAAGGGTCATTTCGCCAGTTTATTCACGTATGTGTCAATGTCACACACCTCCATGATCACGCTACAGGAGGGCAGAAAACAAGAGAGCTGAAAATGGAAATGTTCCCTTTGCTGGTTTGAATCACGTTCAAATTTCGTCGAATGGTTTTGAACATTCCCTTCTGTTTCGATCATTTACATCAAAGCAAAAATTACTGTCGCACTGCACTTCAAACGCATGAAATCTTGTTCATTGGCGTTGCTGGCCGAGGACGTTCCTAGAGAGTGGTTGAATCGTTCGGCGGAGGGTGTCTACAGTGCCGAAGGTTGTCAAGAACTTCATACTGTGGAAGTCAATGTCCCAAGAAGAGGGTAACCACTGACACCCTTTGTGCCACCTGATAACACCTTTTCGTGTCGATTCTGAGCAGCAGTGTGTCAAATGTTTTCCTTGGCGACTCATAAGAGAACCGTGTGATTACAATTTTGGTTGTTGCGTCAAAAGAAGGGGTGAAATGTGGGTAAGACGAGGTGTCAGGATTTGTCGTTGGGGTGATACGTCCACGGTGGTGTTCGGTAGAATTGTGGTGAAATTTGGTACCAATATGTCCTCGCACCGCACTTGAACTTCTAGGCTCTGGCATTTTTTTTTTTTTTTTTTTTTTTTTTTGCATGTGTCAACAACACCTTGCTGTTTGAAACGTTCCCAAGCCCGTGGATGGCGTGGCAGGACGCCTCGCTTTTGCACCACTACAGACGAAGATCGTTGGCACGTTTGAGCGGAATTTCAAACTTCTACGTCGCAATGCAGCGTTTTGGAAATGTGACCATTCAACTGTGTTGCGTAGCGTCTTTCTAAAGTCTCGCAAATCCGACCACTGGGCCGAAAAACTAGCATTATGAACAGTCACTACATTGCCACTAACCTGTTTCTAGCACCTCCTCAATAAACAACAGAGGATAGCAGTCAAAAGTAAAAAAAAAGTAGCAGACACACACATTAACAGCAGATCTCATGTTTTCACTGGCACTAATGGAACTTATGCCTTCTACACGCCGAGAGCGTGCAAAAATTCAACAAGAGATAGAGGATTCTCCACTGAACAATTTGGGGAGAGAACCTAGGGTCGGAGATGCCAGCTTAAGGAGATAATAGGAATAAAATCACGTTAGTGTGTGCTTTTTTATTTCCATTAGTTACAGTTTATTGTCACAATGAACGTAAGATTTGTACTGTATCTTACAAAACGTGCTGAAACTGAAGGCAATTAACCTCAATGCAAGCATGACATGGGAGAACAAAATTCTGAGGCACCATGATACCCCTGGATACCCCTGGTGTATTTCGAATCACAGGCAGCTAAACATCTGGCAACTAATTGCGTCTCCATAGCCACTGGGGTCTCGTACACAAGTGACTTTAGATATCCCCATAGGAAATAATCAAGAGGATTCAGACCAGGTCACCAGAGGCCACGAAAACAGCATCGAAATACACTACTGGCCATTAAAATTGCTACACCAAGAAGAAATGCAGATGATAAACGGGTATTCATTGGACAAATATATTATACTAGAACTGACATGTGATTACATTTTCACGCAACTTAGGTGTACAGGTACTGAGAGATCAGTACCCAGAACAATCACCTCTGCCCGTAATAACGGCCTTGATACGCCTGGCCATTGAGTCAAACAGAGCTTGGATGGCGTGTACAGGTACAGCTGCCCATGCAGCTTCAACACGATACCACAGTTCATCAAGAGTAGTGACTGGCGTATTGTGATGAGTGAGATGGTCGGCCACCATTGACCAGACATTTCAGTTGATGAGAGATCTGGAGAATGTGATGGCACAGGGCATCAGTCGAACAATTTCTGTATCCAGAAAGACCAATACAGGACCTGCAACATGCATGCGGTCGTGCATTATCCTGCTGAAATGTAGGGTTTCACAGGGATTGAGTGAAGGGTAGAGCCACGGGTCGTAACACATCTGAAATGTAACGTCCACTGTTCAAAGTGCCGTCATTGCGAACAAGAGGTGACCGAGACGTGTAACCAATGGCACCCCATACCATCACGCCGGAAGATACGCCAGTATGGCGATGACGAATACACGCTTCCAATGTGCGTTCACCGCGATGTCGCCATACACGGATGCGACCCTCAATTTGCTGTAAACAGAACCTGGATTCATCCTAAAAAAATGACGTTGTTCCTTCCGTGCGCCCAGGTTCGTCGTTGAGTGCACAACTGCAGGCGCTCCTGTCTGTGATGCAGCGTCAAGCGTAACCGTAGCCGTGGTCTCCGTGCTGATAGTCCATACTGCTGCAAACGTCGTCGAACTGTTCTTGCAGATGGTTGTTGTCTTGCAAGCGTCCCCATCTGTTAACCCACGGATCGAGACGAGCCTGCACGATCCGTTACAGCCATGCGGATAAGATGCATGTAATCTCGACTGCTAGTGATACGAGGCCGTTGGGATCAAGCACGACGTTCCGTGTTACCCTTCTGAACCCACCGATTCCTTATTCTGCTAACAGTCATTGGATCTCGACCAAAGCGAGCAGCAAGGTCGCGATACGATAAACCGCATTCGCGATAGGCTACAATCCGACCTTTATCAACGTTGGAAACGTGATGGTTCGCATTTCTCCTCCTTACACGAGGCATCACAACAACATTTCACCAGGCAACGCCGGTCAGCTGTTGTTTGTGTATGAGAAATCTGGTGGAAACTTTCCTCATGTCATCACGTTGTAGGTGTCGCCACCGGCGCCAACCTTTTGTGAACGCTCTAAAAAGCTAATCGTTTGCATATCACAGCATCTTCTTCCCGTCGGTTAAATTTCGCATCTGCAGCAAGTCATCTTCGTAGCCAGTAGCGTAGTTGCAGACATGCACACGGAAGTGAGGCAGTACACCGTCATGTTGTATCCACATCCTTATGCGAACAGCCCAGAGTACGTTCTCTAACATCTCAGGCAGAACTTTTTGCACGAACCTCAAGTACAGGTGGCCATGCAGACGGCCAGGTAGAAGATGTGTTTCAATGAGATTGTAGCCTAAAATGCCGGCCCAGGTATTCATAGCAAGACGTACTCAATGGTATGACTCTACTACAGCAAGAGGGTTTTCCTCGTCTCGCACGTGGCTATTCCTGCTGTTCCAAACAACCATCTCAATCAAATAAGGCCTCATCACTAAATAGCACGATCTGGAGAAAATCTTATTGATCAATCCATTCTTGGAGTAACCAGGGGCACAAAGCGACCCTCGGCGTAAAGCCAGTCTCAAGCATCGAACGGACTCGTTGTAGGTGATATGGGTGTAATTATTGTTCATGGAGTGCTGGCCACACGCTCGTATGTGTAGCGCCCATTTCACGTCCAATATGACGAGTGGTTGAACTGCAACACCTTCCAGCACCTCCTCTTTAAAATCGTGTGCGCGAGTGGTCCTCATCTTGTCGTTTCTTCTTTGCAATGGTTCAAATGGCTCTGAGCACTATGGGACTTAACATCTGTGGTCATCAGTCCTCTAGAACATAGAACTACTTAAACATAACTAACCTAAGGACATCACACATACCCATGTACAAGGCAGGATTCGAACCTGCGACTGTAGCGGTCAGGCGGTTCCAGACTGAAGCGCCTAGAACCGCGTGGCCACACCGGTCTTCTTTCCAATGAATCTCCCGCATTCGTCGATCGAGAGAAGTAAACACCCGTCGCGACGGATTATGCCTGTAAGGAAATCATTCCCTGAACAGCCTTTAAGCAGCAAGAACACTGCAACGTACTTCCCCATACGCAATATGCATGTCAATGAGTTATGCGAAACTGTACCGGTGCTGCTCCAACGTATTGTACTGTAAGTCTCTGAACAGCACCGAGTAGTGAATGGGTCTGTCGTTGATTCATAGTATGCATGGGACAATGTAAATACGATACAACACAGCCACCTTATGGACAAGTAAACGAAACCTGCTTCATGGCGTCCTAGTTATCAGGCTCGTCGTCCTTGTTTCCTTGCAGGAAATAAAGAATAAACATGTAAATAAGCAGCACAGTACTAGTACTCATATTAGGTGTAAATAAGCTGGAAAACAATAATTCTAGACAAAGCGGTACACAAGTTTACGTCTCTACTTCCATATCTTCATAGCTGGCTTCACTGATCCGAGGTTCCGTACCTCAAATTGTTCAATGGAAAATTCTCTATATCCTGTTACATTTTTGCACGCTTTTATGGAAACACTCTGTTTAAGGCCTCGCCAAGTATGACTCGTTGTAGGCAAACACTAGCTGTAGCCGGCTGAGGCCTCCACGTTCTGCTACGAGACACTTGCCCACCTAGCCAAGTGCTCTCTCTTTAATCGCACCCTTCTATACGAAGACAGAATAACCGCTGAGCCCTTTATTCCGAGCGCTGTGAACGCTCTTGACAACCTTTTCTGTTCCCCGTAGCAGAGGAACAACTTTATTGATCACCGTGGATGACTCACTCCCGACTCCATACACTCAAGATTTTTAAAACCTCAGCTCTGCCCCACTCGGCGTTGTCGGCTGCCTCCCCGTTTCACGAGCTCAACCCTCTCCTGGGACCTTCCAGGCAATCAGCTTGCAATGTAGACTGTAGAAACTTCAATTGGGCATTTCCTGCTACAACCTGTGGTACTTGCTATATGGTACTGCTTGATACCAAAGATGTTAGAGCTTTAATCTCTGCATGGGGACCTTATAGGCAATGTAAAATGCACACACTTCAATTGGATACTTTCTGCTACAGCCTGTAGTACTTGTTGTATGTTACTGCATGGTACAAACAAGGTAAGGATAGAAGTTGAAGTAACGCATTATGTGGGACTGAGATGTTCGAATCCTGCCTCGGGCATGGATGTGTGTGATGTCCTTAGGTTAGTTACGTTTAAGTAGTTTTAAGTTCTAGGGGACTGATGAGCTCAGAAGTTGTCCCATAGTGCTCAGAGCCATTTGAACCATTTTGAACATCTTTCTGGGACCCAAAGGGAGCATTGGGGGCAAAGTGGGTAGGGGTCGTATCCCTAGACCTGGCCACCATGCCCCATACCCTCCGACTTGGAACCAAGAAAAATGTAGGGGACATGGAGTGGAGGCAAAAAGAACATCAATGATTTATTTACGTATTTCGCTTTTTCTTTTAAATTATTAGTAATACCACCAAGTATACCAGGAAACCGGCGTTGCGAGCAGGAAGGAGCGCCAAGTTGCCAGATTCAGTGGGACAATCGACACATACACTATCTGATCAAAAGTATCCGGACACCTGATTGAAAATGACTTACAAGTTCGTGGCATCCTCCATTGGCATTGTTGGAATTCAGTATGGTGTTGGCCCACCCTTAGCCTTGATGATAGCTGCCACTCTCGCAGGCATACGTTCAATCAGGTGCTGGAAGAATTCTTACGGAAAGGCAGCCCATTCTTCACGGAGTGCTGCGCTGAGGAGCGGTATCGACGTTCGTTGGTGAGACCTGGCACGAAGACTGTGTTCCAAATCATCACAAAGGTGTTCTATACGATTCAGTCAGGACTCTTTGCATTCTAGTCCATCACAGGGATGTTACTATCGTATAACTACTCCGCCACAGGCCGTGATCGATCGTGTTGAAAGATGCAGTCGCAATCCCCGAATTGCTCTTCAACAGTGGGAAGTAAGGAGATGCTTAAAACATCAATGTAGGCCTGTGCTGTGAGAGCGCCATGAAAAACAACAAGGGGTGCAAACCCCCTCCACGGAAAACACGACCACACCATAACACCACCGCCTCCGAATTTTACTGTTGGCACTACACACGCTGGCAGATGACGTTCACCGGTCATTCGACCTACCCGCACCCTACCATGGGATGGCCACATTGCGTACCGTGATTCGTCACTCCACACAACGTTTTTCCACTGTTCAATCGTCCAATGTTTTCGCTGCTTATACCAAACAAGGTGTCGCTTGGCATTTACCGGCGTGATGTATGGCTTAACAGCAGCCGCTTGACCATGAAGTCCACGTTTTCTCACATCCCGCCTAACTGTCATAGTACTGGCAGCGGATCCTGATGCAGATGGAACTTCTGTGTGATGATCTGGAGAGGTGACTGCCTATTACACATTATGACCAACCGTCGAGGGTCTCTGTCAGTCAACAGACGATGTCGGGCTGTACGCTGTTGTGCGGTACGTGTCCCTTCTTGTTTCCAGTTCACTATCATGTAGGAAACAGTGGACCTAGGGATGTTTAAGAGTGTGGAAATCTCGAGTACAGACGTATGACACAAGTAACACCCAATCACGTGACCAAGTTCGAAGTCCGTGAGTTCCGTGGAGCGCCACATTCTGCTCTCCTACGATGTCTAATGACTACTAAGGTCGCTGATATGGAATACCTGGCAGGAGGTGGCAGCAGAGAAGAACATTCCGAAGAACAGAGAGTAAGTATAAGAGTAGAAAAGGCGTGGATCGACTCGTCATTGTAGGAACATCCCACCTCGAGGGTGGATTAAGAAAGACACTGCAAAAGAAATTGGAGGAAAATTGTTTTTATTTGTGACTGTAGACAACTGCACAATGGCGTTCATTAAGCAAGTGCCAAAATCAAGTGGTGAACTGTGAGTCAACAAATCCACGTCACGGAATTCGTCTTTTCTTGCGGGAAGTACCTCGCCTCCAGAAGAGAAGCAGGTGAGTAGATGTCTGATAAGTAGTCACTCTGGTAACTGTGCTCCGCATCTATCGCACCAAGAACCAGAACCACTTGCTGATCTGTGAGGCTTAGCTCGTCCGTGTCAGAGGCGACGCGCAAAGGGGTTCAGCGAGGTGAATCTCGTGAAGGCGTGTCTGGCATACTTGCTTCCCACTGACAGTAAGGTACCATACAGATTCGACGTCAGTGTCAAGAAAAAGAGCGCACACCGATCACCAAATGGCACGCCAGTAGACGTGGGGAAGCTCTCCCTCAGCCACAGTCGGCAATCTGAGTTGCTGGAGAATGCCATAGATCGTCCTCGTGGATGTAAAGCGCGTTGGCAGTATCGCAGTATGGACGTAGCTCAGCAGAAAAAAGAAGGGCAGCTGAACGTACGAAAGTTGGATAGGTGCTCAGCGAGAGTATGATGTAAGAGCTTCCAGGAACAGGGTGGTAAGGAACGCAGGATAATGGCGCCACAGCGCCATGTGAGATCTGACGAAAAGGGCTATCACTCTGCTCTGTTAGGCACATGATACAGACCTAAACTTCCAATAAAAATAAAATAAAACAATACAGACCTAAACCGCCCCTGCACCGCGCGAGGGTGAGAGTCTCGTACCGGATCTTAAACAACAAACCGTAGCAAACATACGAACACAATGCCGCTAACAAGAGGCAGGCCATGATACATATTGTGTCCGCTGAAGAAGATCGAGTGCTCGCAAACGAGGATCTAGGATCCCAGCTCGTAGTTGTGACAATAGCCACCTTCAGTTGAGGGCAATGATGCGCTGCAGATCACTTGCTAAGTCAAGACCTAAGCATCGGATAATAGTAACTACAAGCAATGGAGCAGCGCTGTCCGTAGGAAACCCCGCACCTGTCTCGATTTTAGGACGTTAAGGCAGCTACCAGAAGCTTCGCCATAGGCGGTGTGCTATGCCAATGACTCCTCAGAACTGCTACGAAGATGACGACATCGTCCGCATAAGCGCTGCAGCTGAATACACGGCCACCGAGAGACATACCAAAAGGCATTGACGGAGCCCGCAGAGCAATGGTTCCATAGTGCAGAGAGATGGCAGTCTTGACGCACCGAACGGCGGATCAAGAGCAGACTGGACATAGCTCCAAGAAGGAGACACATTACGACATGGACGTTAATATCAGCGTACCATTCAAGGTAGTCGTGATTTTATTTGATTTTATTTACACGTCAAGTTGCGTAGGACCAAATTGAGGAGCAAATCTACAAGGTCATGGAACGTGTACATGAACATAAAACATAAAGGTGAAAACAGATAAAAATAAAACGTTTATGAACCCGAAAAAAGTAAATCCATAAGTTTAAGAAAATGCAATCAACAATACAACAAGAATCAGCTTAATTTTTCAAGGAACTCCTCGACAGAATAGGAGTGGCCCATGAGGAAGCTCTTTAGTTTCGATTTGAAAGCGCGTGGATCTGTCAACATTTTTGAATTCGAGTGGTAGCTTATTGAAAATGGTTGCAGCAGTATACTACACAACTTTCTGCACAAGATTTGAGGAAGTCGGATCCAAATGCACGTTTGATAACTGCCGAGTATTAACTGAGTGAATGCTGCTTATGCTTGGATATAAGCTAGTTTTGTTAACAGGGAACTGAGAGGCCAGTGTCAAAATACGCAGGCTCGTTAACAGGGGTCGACAAGAGGTTCGTGAACTTACACCACTCATTGCCCGACCCGCCCGTTGCTGAGCCAAAAATATCCTTTTAGAATGGGAAGAGTTACCCCAAAATATAATAGCATACGACATAAGCTAATGAAAATAAACAAAGTAGATTAATTTTCATGTCTAACGATCGCTCACTTCAGATACCGTTCGAATAGTACAAATAGCAGCATTAAGGCTTTGATCGAGTTCCTGAACGTGGGCTTTCCACGACAGTTTACAATCTGTCCGAACACCTAGAAATTCGAACTTTTCGGTTTCACTAATCATATGCCCATTCTGCGAAATTAAAACGTCAGGATTTGTTGAATTGTATGTTAGAAACTGGAAAAACTGAGTCTTACTGTGATTTAGCATTAATTTTTTTCCTACGAGCCATGAACTTAGGGCATGAACTGCACTAGTTGAAACCGAGCCAATGTTGCATACAACATCCTTTTCTACCACGCTAGCGTCATCAGGAAACAGAAATATTTTAGAGTTACGTGTAATACAAGAGGGCATATCATTTATATAAGTAAGGAACAGGAGCGGCTCCAGCACTGATCCCTGGGGCACTCTTCACTTGACGGCGCCCCGCTCAGAGCCCGCGTCACAGCCATTCTCAACACTGTGAATAATAACCTTTTGCTGTTTGTTACTAAAGTAAGAGGTATACCAATTGTGAGCTACTCCCCGTAATTCGTAATGCTCCAACTTCAGGAGCAATATTTTCTGATCAACACAATCAAACGCCTTAGTTAAATCAAAAAATGTTCCAAGCGTTCGAAACCTTTTGTTTAACCCATCCAGCACCTCACAGAGAAAAGAGAATATAGCATTTTCAGTTGTTAAACGACTTCTAAAGCCAAACTGAACATCTGATAGCAAATCGTGTGATATAAAATGATCAGTTATCCTTACATACACAGACTCTTCAGTAACTTCAGCAAACACTGATGACACAGAAATAGGTCTAAAATTGTCTACATTATCCTTTTCTCCCTTTTTATAAAGCGGCTTTACTACTGAGTTCTTCAATCGCTCTGGAAACTAACCATTCCTAAAGGAAAAATTACAAATATGGCTAAATACAGGACTAACATGTGCAGCACAGTACTTTAATATTCTACTAGACACTCCATCATAACCATGAAAGTCCTTAGTCTTGAGTGATTTAATTATTGACTCAATCTCCCCCTTGTCTGTATCACAGAGCAGTATTTCAGACATCAATCTTACAAAGGCATTTGCAAAGAAAGTTATAAGATTTCTTGTAGAAACTAAATTTTTATTTAATTCACCAGCAACGCTCAGAAAATAATTGTTAAATACTGTACATATACCTAATTTATCAGTAACAGAAATATTTTAACTTCGAACAGACTTTATATCGTCGACCCTGTGCTGCTGACCAGACACTTACTTTACAACTGACCATATAGTTTTAATTTTATCCTGTGAATTAGCTATTCTATTTGCATACCACATACTCTTGGCCTTCCTAATAACATTTTAAGTACCTTACAATACTGTTTGTAATGCGTTACTGTAACTTGATCGTGACTACTTCTAACATTTTGATATAAATCCTCCTTTGTTCTACAATATATCCTTATCCCACTAGTCAGCCACCCGGGCTGCCTATTACTGCTAGTGCCCTGTTTAGAACGTTCTAATGGAAAGCAACTGTCAAAGAGCAGGAGAAATGTGTTAAGGAAAGCATTATATTTATCATCTATGTTATCAACACTATAAACATCCTGCCACTCATGCTCCTTGGCAAGGTTTAAAAAACTCTCTATTGCTGTTGTATTAACTTTCCTACATAGTTTGTAATTATATGTGACATTTGTTTGAGTACAAAAGCCTTTTAGTGTTAAAATTTGGGCATCATGGTCTGGAAGGCCAATCACCTTTTTACTAACAGAATCCCCATCTAGTAATGACGAATGAATAAATATATTGTCTATGGCTGTGCCTCTGTTCCCCCGCAGCCTAGTTGGAAAAAACACAGTCTGCGTCAGATCATATGAATTTAGGAGATCTACCAACATCCTTTTCCTTGCACCATCATATACAAAATTTATATTGAAGCCACCGCTTCTTACTAACTTCTGGTACTTCCTAAAAAGTGAATCAAGAATCCTCTCTAGCTTGATCAGAAATGCTCTGACGTCAGAGTTAGGGGACCTATAAACAACAACAATTAGAAGTTTAGTTTCACTAAATTCAACTGCTCCTGCACAACATTCAAATATCGACCCAATCGAACGCTTGCCTGACCTGGCCGTTACACCAACGTAGCGTTGTGGCTACGACAGATACGAGGACCGCCAAAGTCCTACCTTAAAGATTTCTTCCTAAAGCGTGTTAGTGACACTGGGCTTCCTGTGGTAATCACTCGCCTTTGAAAACGTCGGGGTCAACCCAGACAACGACCCATGTAGCCAGAATAATGGAGGACCAGACCGTTATCCCCAGGCTGGAGAGTAATACTCTTTCCCCAGAAACTAGGAAACCGCTGCTGGCTTTCGCAGTAGCAACCAACACAGCGGACAGATGATGACAGGTTATGGTCGTAATTCTGTCGTAATTCTCTTCTTGCATTTTAAAAATGGGCACAGGCGTTGATCTGTTCCACAGTGGTCTCCTGCACTTCCTTACTTGTGTAAAAGCCATTGTCGATAGGGACGGCTTATCGCACATTTTTTGTACACAGCTCGCCTAAATATCCCCTGTGGATAGCAGTCGCACCAAAAGCAGTATGCTGCTAAGCGAGATTACCATAAACTCCCAAAATCTCACTGCTATTCATTTAGGTTAAAGTTAGTAATAGCCCAGTGCACTTATTGCTTTCTTGCGATCATGTTTGACGTCCGTTTCACAAAGTTTCAGTTTCAATGCATTTCTGCACCTTTCTTGTGTATAATCCTATGGAGTGGCCGATTGCCACGGGGAGGGTCTCGGGTTCGCTTCCCGGTATTGCCAGGGGCTTTTCCTAGGTGGGAGGACTGGACTGAGGCCAACTGAGGAGCTGCTGGATGGAGCAGTAGCGGTTCCAAGGTCAAGAAACCCGACAACGGCGGGAGAGCAGCGTGCTGACCACACGACCCTCCATACCGCATCAAATGGCTCAGAAGGTTGTCACGGCGGTCGTTTGGGTGAGACTGATTCATCTAGGGCCAGGAGTGGAGCTTTAACTTCCTTACTGATAATCCTATTGAACGAATCACGACATTCTGTTCTGTTCAGAGGTCTCATTCCTTACGAGGGGTGCTGTAATAGATTTTGTTACGAACTTACTTGTTCTGGTTACATGATGTTCTCTGTTATTTTGTTTTAGTTTAAACTCTTTTCATATTTCTTGGAATATTTACTTTGCACACCTGTATGATATATTTATGAGCGCGTTTTCCATTATGTGAAACTGTATGGTGCAACAACTATAGTAAATCGACTCACGTACTACGTTCAGTTAGGAATAAATGTGATACGTGCTTTCTAGCGAGAGAACAAGACTGACCGACTAACCTGTGTGCATTGTCCTTCAGTTTTCATTTGTTCACTGTTAACTCCAGCAAATGGTCGAGTTAATTTACCCCAAGTACCTGTATTGTGTACTAGCACACTGTCCTAATCCGTTTTGTGTTAAGTTTTTAATAACTTCATGTTTACGTAAATGATACGTTTTTGATTAACTCTTGAGGAGAGTAGGTGACTACCTAATAAAACTGCACAGTGCTATTTAAGAATTATATACTATTGTCTGTAACTTTGTAGTCAACAAAGATTCAAGAAAGGATATCGTACTGTTGAATCTACCCTCAGTAAGTAAATAACATTTAACTGCTATGACTTTTTTATTTTGACTCTGCACAGAAAGTTACTTGGAGCGCTCAAGGTAAATTTGATACCCTGTGTGATCAGTTAATCTCTCAAAAACAAAACTTTTATTGTGTTGGTCAGTTATTGATTCAGAAACTTATCACTGATTGTATAACAGCTTCAACTTTAGTCCAAAATTGATAATTATCAACATACAATAATAATACTGATTACACAAATCAACTAAGATTTTTGTATAGATTACTCTCACACATTATATGGAAGTAAATAACACAATCAATAAAACATGATTTCATATTGCTGAATAGGGACCACAAATTTATCAGTTCGACAGGTCCCATGTTACATTAAACTTGCGCTGAGGGAAGTTGTATATTTCACTGGACAATCCGTAGATACTTTAGGAACTCAACCAAACTGACGTACATTGAACTTAGCCACGCTTCCCTGTATTCTCGTTGCGCCATGTGAAATTACTGTCACATATAACTAAACGATATTGATTCATTTTTGCCATTGTTTTGTGGTTAATTATATTTACATTGTCAGGGCGTATTTGCGAGGAGGAAAGTCTTGCATTTTTCTCACTCGGAATGTGTTCTGCCGGTGCTGCTCCGGGTCCTTTCGGACGGCAGGAGGCGGTCAGTGAATCTCATTAGGGAAGGCGAAGGTCCCCTGGGAGCTGGGCAGTTTTTGCATAAGTAAGGCTGCAACCTGCTTTGTGCTTCTGCTGGCAGAGCCGGCGCCTTTTCTAGCCTTGAGCAGAAGAAGGTGTGCCCGAACATCCACCCCCATAGAGTAACGGAGCACGACACTTCTGCCTATTCTGTTCAGACATCAAATGACGAGACGTCGACACACCACCCGAGGGAAGGTCCGTTGCTTTGGATCGGGGATGTGGTGTACTCAGTCGAACAGAGTCGCTCCACCACCGTGCTTCGCGCGAAACAGCTAACCAGGACCAACTCAGTATTAACAGCTTTGTTAAGGTGCGTTTTGTAGGCCAAGATAGAACATTTCTAAACTATTCTCCCATTTTTTCGTGAAATAAATGGTATTCTCATCCAACACATTGACAACAGCCTTGAGTTATCCCCTCTATTCAGATTTCTTTCTGAAATTAGAGGGAGATTTGTGCTTCGTGCTCATTCGATCACGGTATATTGCAATTTTTATGGTATTTCATAGTTTTATAAGCAAGATTAACATGTGTTATTGGTTTTCAAGTGGTGTATTGAAATGTCCATTGAAACTAACTCGCCTTGCGTATATTTTGTCGTGTGATAATATGTTGCATTTATCGCGAATCACTTGCCAAACGTAAAGTACCGAGCGACTGGAAAAAAGCGCAGGTGACGCCTGTATATAAGAAGGGTAGAAAGACGGAACCTCAAAATTACAGACCAATATCCTTAACATCGATTTGTTGCAGGATTCTCGAACATATTCTCAGTTCGAATATAATGAATTTCCTTGAGACAGAGAAGTTGCTGTCCATGCATCAGCACGGCTTTAGAAACCATCGCTCCTGCGAAACGCAACTCGCCCTCTTTTCACATGATATCCTGCGAGCCATGGATGAAGGGTATCAGACGGATGCCATATTCCTTGACTTCCGGAAAGCGTTTGACTCTGTGCCCCACTGCAGACTCCTAACTAAGGTACGAGCATATGGGATTGGTTCCCAAATATGTGAGTGGCTCGAAGACTTCTTAAGTAATAGAACCCAGTACGTTGTCATCGATGGTGAGTGTTCATCGGAGGTGAGGGTAGCATCTGGAGTGCCCCAGTAAAGTGTGGTAGGTCCGCTGTTGTTTTCTATCTACATAAATGATCTTTTGGATAGGTTGGATAGCAATGTGCGGCTGTTTGCTGATGGTGTTGTGGTGTACGGGAATGTGTCGTCGTTGAGTGACTCTAGGAGGATACAAGATGACTTGGACAGGATTTGTGAATGATGTAAAGAATGGCAGCTAACTCTAAATATAGACAAATGTAAATTAATGCAGATGAATAGGAAAAAGAATCCCGTAATGTTTGAATACTCCATTAGTAGTGTAGCGCTTGACACAGTCACGTCGTTTAAATATTTGGGCGTAACATTGCAGAGCGATACGAAGTGGGACGAGCATGTTATGGCAGTTGTGGGGAAGGCGGATAGTCGTGTTCGGTTCATTGGTAGAATTTTGGGAAGATGTGGTTCATCTGTAAAGGGGACCGCTTATAAAATATTAATACGACCTATTCTTTAGTACTGCTAGAGCGTTTTGTATCCCTATCAGGTGGTATTGAGGGAGGACATAGAAGCAGTTCAGAGGCGGGCTGCTACATTTGTTACTGGTAGGTTTGATCATCACGCGAGTGTTACGGAAATGCTTCAGGAACTCGGGTGGGAGCCTTTGGAGGAAAGGAGGCGTTCTTTTCGTGAATCGCTACTGAGGAAATTTAGAGAACCAGCATTTGAGGCTGACTGCAGTACAGTTTTACTGCCGCCAACTTATATTTCGTAGAAAGACCACAGAGATAAGATAAGAGAGATTAGGGCTCGTAGAGAGGCATATAGGCAGTCATTTTTCCCTCGTTCTGTTTGGGAGTGGAACAGGGAGAGAAGATGCTAGTTGTGGTACGAGGTACCCTCCGCCACCCACCGTATGATGGATTGCGGAGTATGTATGTAGATGTAGATGTAGATGTAGACCTCTGGCAGATTTCTTGTTGGGTGCTCTTGAGTCAGTTGAAAGTCTCCGTGTTTATTTGCAGATTCGTTCGCCAATCCACCCAGCGTCTCTCCAACTCCATGTCGACGTAGTTTAGCTGAAGTTTTCTATAATAATTAGAATGACTAGAGAGAGTAACTTTTACGTTCGTGTCTCACATAATAATTTGTCAGAGATAAGCACTCGTTTATTTCTTCCTTGAATGCAACTTAGACTATCGAGTTGTAATACGGAATATTCACAATTATAAGTTCCCTTAATCTTTATCAGAGCAAGAACAAAATCGGAGTCATTAACATGACATTCAGCAACAATGATTATAAAAATCAGAGATAGTGCAATGATAATGTTCGCTTTTTTATGCAAGGAGTAACGTCTTTGGTTAGCACACACAGTACAGTATCTGACACAGTTATTTCCATAATAACATGTGATATTACTACAGCCTATCGTGAAGATCACTCATTTCCCGGCTACCGTTTAGTGTCGATGGTTGCACGGTGTGCTGATTTCAGAGCAATGTAAGTTTCGCAACTGTAGTAGCGCAGTTCGTATTTTGAGCAGCTCGCTACTTGTTTACTTTGCCACGTATCATGTGATGCTTAATGTGGTTTTAATTTGTGCCATCTCGTTGCATTGTTAACTCTGATTTTCCGACCTGCCCACGTGAATATTAGGTGCGCTTTTTCCATACAGTTTTACATGCTTTTTAATATCTCCCCTTCCCTTCCCCCACAGTGCTAGCGTCATTTTATAATTTGATTTCAGTTTTAGGGAAGTTTGTTCTCTTTTAAGTTTTATTGTGATTTTTTGCCAGACACTACAGCTAAAAAGTGTCTCTTAATCTGTCATAACTTACAAGGGGAGACCACGACGCTGGGATCACAGATTTAGTTCCAACTTTGTACACCTTTAGTAGGCCATTAAAACAACATAATGCGCCCGCCAGTAGTAAGGTGCACTACTCAGGCAATTCACAGAAAATCTCAAGAGAAGTTTGACGCGTCTGTTCCGTAAGTGATGTATCTGTGAGTAGGTGCCGGATGTTAGAGTTCATTGTGGTCACGTAACGAGGAAAATGCTGGCCCTTTTGTTGCGTACGGTGCACACGGCGATTAAAGCTGACAGCCTACTGTTCTCGGACAAAGCATACACCCGCCGCCGGGACTAGATCTGTAAACTGGATAATTGGGCTGGCGACGTACTGCATTGCACCGATGACAGTGACGTCATAGATTTCTGTTACATGCTGCAAGAACAACATAAGATCTTGCACCGACATATGAAATATAGAACACGTTTTTCCAATTGCTTGGATTCGTTATTCGTAGACCCTCTGGCTAGATGGGTCGTTCCGGGTGTGAGAAATGAAATGAAAACATAGCTCAACGTTCAGGAACTTATGTTCATACTGGATGTACTGAGGGGTTCATACATAGCTTTTAAGGCAGCGGCAAGCCGGCCTGGATACACGCCAACTGGTCCTCTGCAGGGCCCCGTTCTTCTTTTCTTAGTGAATTCTTGATGTCTAGACGGCGTTGGTAGCCGTTTACCGTTTGACTGTGTTGGTTCAAATGGCTCTGAGCACTATGGAACTTAACATCTCAGGTCATCAGTGCCCTAGAACTTAGAACTACTTAAATCTAACTAACCTAAGGACATCACACACACATCCATGCCCGAGGCAGGATTCGAACCTGCGACCGTAGCAGTCGTGCGGTTCCGGACTGAAGCGCCTAGAACCGCACGGCCACCGCGGCCGGCTTGACTGTGTTGAATGGCACGTTTAGTTTCTGTTGTGTTTCGCAGTTACAAAAGGCAAAAAGTTAATAACAAAAACATCAAATAACAATTTTTTTAAAAAAGAATTTTTTTAACACGTTTCTTACCTTGGACCACATCCACAGGACCGGGAGGGAAGTGACATTGTAGGTAGGCCTCGGGCTGCGACCCCTGCCCTCACTACCCCCACCAACCCATGATCTGATCCCATAATGCTCTCGAACAAAAAGAAAGGAAAGAAAAAAAAAAGGTTTACTTTCGACCTTCGAAAGACGAACGCGTGTGAGGCGGCGATTCGACTCCCGCTCGACCCTTCATTTTTGTAGTACAAGTGAAAATTCTCTGATATTCAAAAAATTTGCACCTACGGTATTCGTTCTTGCTACATTAGCAACGCCTCACCTCTGTGCAGGTTAACTGCCAAATTGGGCCTGTCAGTGTGTGTACAGCTCGAAGCGACGAGCTGCAAAGTAGTTCCAGCTAGCTTAACAGATAGCATGTATTAACAATTTCATAAATCACAACAGGCATACATTTTCAGGAAAATTCTACGCGTTTCGTCATTTACTTCTCCATAGTTATAAATATGTTTGTTCCAAAAATTAAATTTAATTAAAAATAGTTAGTAGTCAAATAACATGAAATCCACTAAAACTTCGTGCAAGTTCATCTGTTTTTTTAATTACATTTCCTCTCAAATGTCATATAAATTAAATAATATGATCAGTGACGAAAAAAACATAGATCAAAAATAAGTTTGAGCGAGAGTCGAACCGTCGCCTCATACACGTTCGTCTTAGGTAGCTCCAACGCTATGCACTTATTTATTTATTTTCTCGTTGCCTTTGTTTGGGGCGGACATCCCATGACACTCGCTGAAGTACGTTGTTGATCCATTCACTCTTTTTTTTTTTTTTTTTTTTTTTTTTTTTTTTTTTTTTTTTTTTTTACTTCAGAGGGCTGTTAAAACGACCTACCAAAGGTGTAAAAAGTTTGAAGTAACTTTGTGATCACAGCGTCGTGGCCTCCCCATGTTAGATTCCAAGATTCTTTACATCGTCCTACAAAGTTTCCACGCTTAGGCGATCCACTTATAATAAATTTAACCTGCTGCACACCAGAGCTTGTGGTTCTCGCTGTGCCGGCATTATACTTGTGTGCCCCTCTGCTCTTATTCAGAACCGGGAGGCAGCTTTCAACCTCTATGCATCATGCTATGCCACCACCACACTCCACCTGCAGAAGACTCCGCAGCATCTCACATGTCTCCCTTGAAACGGATTTAGTACAGCTGTAGATAACACTAAGTTCCAACGGTTCGAATCGGCTTAGCTGGAAAAACATAGTTCCATAAATAGCGTATACCTATTCACTTCAGTCTCAAAATCTATTTTAAAATATCATCAATTCAAGGATAGTACTTCTAAGTACCATTCATCGTTGGTTCGAATCCTGATGTGATAGATTGTAGGCCTATATGTCGCTCTTATTTATGATTTTTGTGATGCCGCCAACAAAAACGCTATGACTGATTAAGGAAATACCGATCCAGATGAATACTGACATTAAGTACCGACGTGATCGTTTTCTTCTATAAGCAGTTTTCCGAAATAAATCACTGCCACAAAGAAGAGAAGAATTACACGCAGAATTTGCATTCTTATTCCAGGAATTGGTATCAAGCTACTTCGTAAAGTTTCCGATATTTATGATCTGATGTCCACAGTTTTGTGATAAAAGTGTGACGTAAAATATCTGAAATGTCGTTGTTTCAAGTAAGATCAAATTTAGATAATCTCTAGGGATTTTTTAAACATCAGCCGACTGCCAATCTTGCGTCTGATATACAAAGCACCCGTTCCTCCTGTCTACACAGATGTGAAGACTGGCAGAGATATTTCTGCCAAGGAAAGATATATTCAAGCCAGAAAAAGAATATTTTGAGGAACGGATGACAGATCTCGAGCAGGTACGAAGATCAAACCACTGATATCATAAAGTGCGTCTTATCTTTGTAAAGTTAACGCTTGGTTGTATTTGACAACTTAAAATTTTTAATCTATTTTCCGCATACGTTTAAACAAGTTTTTTTCCAGAATGTTGATGCCTAAATGACCTTGTCATTAAGTCTGATAAGATGAAGCCTGAACAAATGAGCCTGATTTCGCTTGTTGTCAATTTCACACAGAATGTCCTGGTTCTCCTTTCCTGACATCCATCTTCCTGCACGGTGCTTCTGATGGTACCCGCAAAAACCTGCGTTCTCCGCATTAGAAATTGAGTACTGAAACGGAATTCTAACACTGACATTATGCTGCCAATGACACCGTCTAAGAATCCAGTCTTAGAACGCTAAATCCGACAACTACTAAAGGACTGTGAATGATTTGACTGGTAATCATGGAAAAGTACTTTAGCACAGTAAAGATGAGGAAGGGACTCGGTCGTGTCGTTATGAAAGGAATCATCATTTCATCAGTTTTACTAGACATGGTCCTACCGTAGTTTGTATGTCGTCTCCTTTCTATGATATCTGAACTTATTAACCAACAAGATGTGTGCAAGGAAGTTACAGGATTTGGAAACACTGTGCGATTTGGCATTTATCGCATTAACGAAAAACATAAAGAGTAGAATATTGTAGATTGTTTGTATGTGCAGAGTCAAACAGTAGATCACCTGTTATGGGTGTGTCGCAAAATTAATATGGAGAGAGAGATGCTCTACGTAAGAGTGTTGCAGGAAAGTGAGGCAGCTTACCCGCCGATAAACCAGTGTTAGCAAACCTATATATGAACAAATATCACAAAATTTGCATTCTATAAATATTTCCCATCATATTAATGTTTATGTTAGTAAATGTTAAGAAAAGGTGATGTTCTACCTGATAATCTCACATTGATGATGCAGAAGTTTAATATAGTGAATATAATTGTTAGGGTACATTTCATCATGTTTTGTCTGGAAACCTTATTTAGATCATACAGAAGTTCTCTATCGTGAATACTTTTCATCCATTCTATCGTAACTCATTATAATCAGACTTCTTCTTTAGGTATGTCAGTATCTAAACATGTAGTACTGCAAATATTGTAATGGAGCATGTTGAATAAATGAGAAAGGGATGTGTTGAATCAGTGGTAATTAGCTTCTCGGGCTATATACGGAGTAAACAAGGAAAGACTTTAATACTAATTTTAAAAAACCAGTGCCTGTACAACAAATCAAATAAATACCAGTAAAATAAGATTAGTAACTGAGAAGAGTAATAACGCATAGCTTGAAGAGGTATTACATATGGAAAGTATTGCAGAAAGAAGGTAAAAGACAGAACTAACATTTGTAACAACGGAATATATGGAATACATAAGGAATCACAATCAAATAAATAAGCACAGGAAAATGGAGGAATAGAACGAAACAGACAGTATAGGAAGCATTGGAAACTGTGAGGATTAAGTAATGTTCTGAACAACTAACTTGTTTACGAATATTGCAACTTCTTGGGCGACGACAGTCATTTAAAGTCTGACGATGGCTTTGTAAGCTGAATACCGGTTAACTAAGCCGGTTAGAACGTGCACAGTATTGTGCTTTACATTTATGATCAACTAATCCTTGATTTTTTCTAACTTTTTATACATAATTAAACTACTGTGAATGCTTGTGTGTGAAGGGCGGAATGTTGTGCCGCTGGCAACCTACCTCTCTCCCTGACGGGTGAGGAAAGAAATGAATAGAAAAGGTAAAAAAATCCTGCTGCAATTCACAGCTTGTGATCATGTAGTTAGTTGTTCTCACCATTTCACCTTATCTCCACCAGCGAGCATGTCGCTCAGGTGGTGTCAAATAGAAGGACTAGCAGCAGATGGCCCAACAACCCCAGATGGGTTCTTGTGGCCAGTAACACCAGGTAAATATTTCATTTCATTTCACCTCCTAGCACAAACCAAAAGTCAACTGAAACTTCCTGGCAGATTAAAACTTTGTGCCCGACCGAGAATCGAACTCGGGACCTAGATGGTAGAGCACTTGCCCGCGAAAGGCAAAGGTCCCGAGTTAGAGTCTCGGTCGGACACACAGTTTTAATCTGCCAGGAAGTTTCATATCAGCGCACACTCCGCTGCAGAGTGAAAATCACATTCTGGAAACATCCCCCAGGCTGTGGCTAAGCCGTGTCTCCGCAGTATCCTTTCTTTCAGGAGTGCTAGTTCTGCAAGGTTCGCAGGAGCGCTTCTGTAAAGTTTGGAACGTAGGAGACGAGATACTGGCAGAAGTAAAGCTGTGAGTACCAGCCGTGAGTCGAACTTCGGTAGCTCAGATGGTACAGCACTTGCCCGCGAAAGGCAAAGGTCCCGAGTTCCAGTCTCGGTCGGGCACACGGTTTTAATCTGCCAGGAAGTTTCATATCAGCGCACACTCCGCTGCAGAGTGAAAATCTCATTCTGGAAACAAAGTCAACTGTTCCAAAAGCGTTTCAATAATAATGACACGAACCACCGGCAGCCTCTATCTGCAGAACTTCTTCATCTCACTACTGACAATCCTTCTATCCATTCAATCAGCACACTGAAATTCTTAGTTTTATACCTCGACTGTAAACTAAAATATGAAACCTAACTACTACCTCTCCATCTGTATCTACGTAGGTGCTCCGCAAGCCACCGTACGGTGCGCAGCGGAGGGTACCCTGTAGCACTTCTAGTCATTTCCTCTCCTGGTGCACTCGCAAATAGAGCGAGGGAAAAACATCTATATGCCTCCGTATGAGACCTACTTTCTTGTGTATTATCTTCGTAGGCCTTACGAGCAATGTATGTTGACGGGGGTAGAATCGTTCGGCACTCAGCCTCAAATGCCGGTTCTGCAAATTTCCTCAATAGTGTTTCTGGAAAAGAACGTCGCCTTCCCTCCACTCATTCTCATTTGAGTTCCCCCAAAGCATTTACGTCTTGTTCGAACCTACTGGTGACAAATCTAGCAGTGCGCCTCTGAGTAGCTTCGATGTCTTCCTTGATTCCGACCTGGTACGGATCCCAAACATTCGAGCAGTAATCAAGAATAGGGCATACCAGCGTCCTATATGCGGTCTCCTTTACAGGTGCACAACTCTTTCCTATAACTCTCCCAATAAAGTACAGTCGACTATTCGTCTTCCCTACCACAGTTCTCACATGCGCCTTCCACCTCATTTCGCTTTGCAACTCTACGCCCAGATATTTAAACGACTTGACTATGTCAAGAAGGACACTAGTAGTACAATCACATATCCGAACATTACAGGTTTGATCTTTCTACTCAACAGCATTAACTTAAATTTTTCTAGATTTTGGGCTAGCTGTAATTCATCACACCACCTGGAAATTCTGTCTAAATCGTCTTGTATCTTGTTACAGTCACTCAGCTTCGACACATTACCGTACACAACGGTATCATCAGCAAACAATCGCAGATTGCTGCCCGTCCTGTCCGCCAAATTATTTACGTACATAGGGATCAACAGCGGTCCTATCAAACTTCTCTGGGGCCTCCTGACGATAACCTTGTCTCTGATGAATACTCTATGTCTAGGACAACATACTGGGTTCTATTATTTAAGAATTCTTCGAGCCACTCACATATCTATGGACTTATTCCATATGCTCGTATCTTATTTAACAGCCTGCGACAACAGACTAAAACAACCGAAGAGACAAAAGTGAAGACTGCTTCCCTCCACTATAATGTGCAGGTCACCTTGCCATCACTCATCGATATTAAATTTTTTTTGTTTTGTATTTATGTTTAATTCTAACATTCTCCTGTGATGCCAAGTACAACTCACTGTGGCCTACGAGCCGAGTAAGATAGCCGCTTCAGCAAAATTTGTATGTTCCTGTGGCATGTGATCTGTTGACGACACGCCAACTATGCAACGCTAGTAGCAGCCAATAGGGAGAGTGGGAAGGAAATAACGTGATGTTTGCTGACCGCCGCCTGGAGCGTCGGTTCCAAGCTGGACGATTTCTCACACTGAAGATCCTACAAGTACCTTGCTGTATACCTGTTGGTCAGATATACGGTGTATCGTTGGTGTTGAGTGGGTCAAATTTCTTCCCAATTCATCAGTGCTAATATCTATATCTACATCTATACACCGTAGTTTGTGTAACATTGCCGTTTCCCCCTTTTCCTGTTCGAGTAGCGTATGGTTTGCGGGAAACACGGTTACTGGTAAGCCTCCGAATGAACTCGAATCTCTTTAATTTTAGCTTGAAGTTGTATAAGCAGAACGCCCTGTGTCTGTGGTTTAGGAAGTGGGCAACCAGTGTATGTAAATTCTTTTCTGTGCTGATAACGAAAACGGTGAAGAGGTTACACGTTTCTTATATGTTCAAAAATTTTTTGGATTAATATAAAAATAGGGGTTTCAAAATCAATTTTGAGAAGACGGAATTCCATGCTGCGGAGAAGAGGGAAGTAACTTGGATATCGACGGACGTCTTATTAAAGTGAGTAAACAATTTAGGTACCTCTGTAGTATCACGTTACGTAATGGAAGAGGTGACAGAAATATCCAACAGCAAATCAGACGAAATCCAAAAATTAAATCCTGCACTTTGGTCTCCAAAAATGTGTTTAAAGGTTTAAGTGCACTTATACAAATCCATCGTGGACCAGTGAAAGGCTATGGCAGTAATGGCTGAGAACTCAGATAAAAGAATGAAGACACACTGAGCCTTAGAAATAGGCCACTTGAGAAGAGCATGCAGAATTTCCCAACTTGACCACGTAAAAAATGAGGAAATAGAGAAAGGACACAGGCTCGGATATTATAAGAGGAAGACAGCTAGGATAGTTTGGGTGTGTCAAAAGAATGGATGAAGACCATGAGAAGAGTTGCTAAATGGTATCTAAGAAGTGATGGACAGAAGAGGAATAGAAGAGGATGAAGAAGAATGCCGAGATCGAGGCGTCTGGTGATAGATATACGGGATGCGGCAATAGCTGTAGGACACCAGCCAAAAGAAAATTTTTCGCAAAATACACCGATCAGCCACACTATTATGACCGCCTTCCTAATAATAACCGGTATGTCAACAGTTGAAATGGATAACAGCGGCGTGTGTTGTGGCATGGAAGCAATGGGCCCTTGGCACGTGGCTGAAGCGAGTTGGCACCACATCTGCAAACACATGTCATCTAATTACCATAAATTTCGCGGAGGGGGACGATGAGCTCTGACGCCATGTTCAGTAACATCCCAGATGTGTTCGATCGGGTTCAGATCTGGTGAGATGGGAGACCAGCACATCAACTTGAACTCGCCACTGTGTTCCTCGAACCAATAAACTCCTGGCCTTGTGACATGACGCATTATGGTGTTGAAAAATGCCACTGAAGTCGGAGAACATGTTCTCCGATCATCATGAAGGGTTGTACGTGGTCTGCAATCAGGGTATGATACTCCTCGGCCGTCATGGTTCCTTGCAGGAGCTCCGCTAGGCTCACGGATGGCCACATGAAGGTTCCCAACAGCGTCTGCTTGTCTCCGTCCGGCAGTATAGATGTCAAGGAGTTGTCCCCCTGGAAGACGACGGATTCGTGCCCTCCCATTTGCATGATGAAGAAGGTATTGCGGTTCATCAGACCATTCAACACTCTGCTACTGTACCAAAGTCCAGTGCCGATGGTCACGTCAGTCGTAGTTGCCGATGTCGTGGAATTAACATTGTCCATGCTTGGGTAATCTGCTGCGGCGGCCCGTCGTTAGCAGTGTATGGTGCACAATGTATTAAAGCACTGTTGTACACTGCCCAGCATTAAAGTATGATGTTAGTAGAGCAAAAGGTCACCGCCTTTGTTTTACGAGTCTGCCCAGCCTACGACGTCTGACATTTGGAAACAGAGGTAGCCGCCCAACCCTACGAAGTCTGGATGTCGGATTCGCCACGAGTTGAAGACACTCAACACAGTATTCGGCGAACACCCGACAAGTCGTGCAGTTTGCGAAATATTCGTGCCGATCCTCTGGCCCATTGCAGTGTGCCCTCGGTCAGACTCGGGGATACTACGCACGCCATCCCCATTCTGCACACGGACAGCACTGATACTTACTGATACTTCATGCACTGTGTGTTTATCTCACAACCAGTCGCTCCTCGCCAGGTGACGCTGCTACCACCTGTACTGGTTTATATCTATAGTAGGTCGGTGGTCATACTGTTCTGGCTGTTCAGTGTATACGTAGAACGAAGCAGTGTAGTGGTTGACTCTTCACGGAACGTACTCTCTCGGGAGTTTTACAGTAGACCACACCGTGATGCAGAACCTTCTCCCTCTCCTGGAGTTGGTTGGGCACCTCTGTGCGCTTTCGCGGCTACTAAACGAACCTGTAACGAAACGCACTGCTCTTCTTTGGATCTTCACCATTTGCTCTATATGTACTGTTATGGACAGACTGACGAACAATACTCAAATACTGGTTGAACGAGGGTTTTGTAAGCTACCTCGGTTGTGAGAGGACTACGTTTCCTGAGGATTCTTCCAATGAAAGTATAGAATCTGCCTTACCTGTAACTGGTTGAATATGGTCGCCCCAGTGTAAATCGTTTCGAACGAATTCTCCTAGATGTTGTATGGAAGTAACTTCTTCCACAGACCGTTCCGCAATAGTGTAGTCTTACAGCAACGGGACTGTCTGTTTATGTACTTGCAGTACGTGTGTGTTGAGGGTCAGTTGCCACTGCCTGCAGCAAGTGCCGATCCCTCCCAGGTCTTCCTGCGTTTCCATACAGTTTTCTAGCGTTGTGATTACCATCATCGTTTATACATTTTCTAAATAGTAATGCCTTACACTCCCTTGGGATAGGCCGAAGTTACTTTTACATCAGAAGATTAGTCTGCGTTGAGAATGAAATACTGTGTTCTGTCTTTCTTTTTAAATTCCTTATGCACGACAATGTTGATGAAATATAAGTAACACACTACTTAACTAATTAGTGTTAACATGCAGCTAATATCTGATAGTGTTAATATAATTAATTCTAAATGGGCAAGCTACTGCTGTGCTGCCGGCCGCGGTGGCCGAGCGGTTATAGGCACTTCAGTCCGGAACCGCGCGGCTGCTACGGCGGCAGATTCGAATCCTGCCTAGGGCATGGATGTGTGTGATGTCCTTAGGTTAGTTAGGCTTAAGTAGTTCTAAGTTCTAGGGGACAGATGACCTCAGAAGTTAAGTGCCACAATGCTCAGAGCCATTTGAACCATTTTTGAACTTCTGGGCTATTTACTCTACCGAGAACGACAGTTGAACTCGTTTCCTACTCCACTACACTACCTGCAGCGACTCAGGCGTGCCAGCAAACTATAAATCTTCTACTCTGAAGGTGCTCACCGAGCTAATCCCAGTGGGCAAGCTCCTGGCACTGGGCTGGCACTAAGAACTTGACTATCGCTGCAGGATACTAGCTACTGCTCTCTGAAATCTATTTCTACTGAAGTGATCCTTTATTAACTATCTTAAAAACTATTGCAGTTTCCTTCGTTGGTGAGAGACGCACCTCCCTCCTAGTCCGTGACGGCGGTGGGCCAATCTACGCCCCGGAGGTCTAGGGCAAGTGCGTAGGTACTTGTCAATTTAACCTTCGTTGATTATCCCTTGAATATCCCCTTAAGAGCTTAGCGGACACCTTGTTAGCCAAGCTCTCGAGGATATGGAAATTATTCTGATGTTTTAGCAGGTGAGGAGTGTCAAGATTTGGTAACTGACGTCTCAATTCGGCTGCCACTTCGTCGTGTACCAAACACCTAACGATGGGCCTCCGCAGCCGACGATTCATGCATACGCAATGTTAACACCACGACATTGGAAACTGCGGCTGAAATGGGCACGTGACCATCAGCACTGGACGTTGGCACAGAAGTGTTGCATAGTCTGATGAATCGCAATACCTTTTTCATCATGGCTCTGCGACGGCTCTAATCCGTCGGTTACCGTGGGAACAGCTCCTGCGGGAGGAAGACAAGCTGATGGCGGCTCCATTATCCTCTTGGGAACATTCAAAAGGGCATCCGTTGGTTTATCAGAGCTCGTGCAACGAACCACAATGGCCAAGGAGCATCTATCCCTCGTTGCAGACTACGTACACCCCTTCACGATGACCATGTTTCCCGATCCTAGTGGCGCCATGTCACAAGGCCAGGGGGGTGATTTAGTGGTTCGAGGAACACAGTGGCGAGTTCCATTTGATGTGCTGCCCCCCCCCCCCCCACCCCAACTCTCCAGGTCTGAACCCGATCGAACGCATCTGATATGTGACTGAACGCGGGATCGGAGCTGATTGCCCCCCTCCACGAAATTTACGAGAGTTAGATGACTTGTGTGTGCAGATGTGGTGCCAACTCGCTCCAGCGACCTGCAAGGCCTCATTGCTTCCATACCACGACACGTTGCCGCTGTTATCCATGTCAAAGGTTGACGTACCTGCTGTTACTAGGTAGGTGGTCACAATGGTCCGGCTGATCGGTGTATCTCTCGAAAAGATCTTCATGTTGCTGGTGTCCTACAGCTATTGCCGCATCCCGCACATATGACGCCATATGACTCGATCTCGGAATTCTTCCTCATTCTCTTCTATCCATCGCTTCTTACACACCATTTAGTCACTCTTTCTGTGGTCTTCCTCTTCTTCTCCTTCCAGTATCTTGCCTCGAAAACACTCTGTTGAGCCATTTGTCTCTATTCATTCTTTTGACACACCCAAACTATCCTAGCTGTCTTTCTCTTATACAATCCGAGTCTGTGTCCTTTCTTCTTATTTCCTCATTTTTTACGTGGTCAAGTTGGGAAATTCTACATGCTCATCTCAAGTGGTCCATTTCTAAGGCTGTTGAGCCATTTGTCTCTATTCATTCTTTTGACACACCCAAACTATCCTAGCTGTCTTTCTCTTATACTATCCGAGTCTGTGTCCTTTCTTCTTATTTCCTCATTTTTTACGTGGTCAAGTTGGGAAATTCTACATGCTCATCTCAAGTGGTCCATTTCTAAGGCTCTGAGTATCTCCATTTTCTTATGTGCGTTCTCAGCCATCAGTCCCAAAGCTTTTCTTTGGTCCCACGATGGATTTATATGAATGCAGTAAACCTTCAAACACATTTCTGAGGACCAAAGTACAGGATTTAATTTTTGGATAGCTACCCTTCCCCGTTGTTGAATATTTCTGTCACCTCTTAAATTACGTGACAGGATACTACCGAGGTACCTAAACAGTCACTTTATCTACATGTCCGTCGATGTCCAAGTTACTTCCCTCTTCTCCGCAACATGGAAATCCGTCTTCTCAAAATTAATTTTGAAATCTCTATTTTTATACCAATCTCAAAACTTCCTCAGCATGTAAGAAACGTGTAAACCTCTTCATCGTTTGCCGCAACGACCTGGTCACCAGAAAAGTATTTACATACGCTGGTTGCCTACTTTCATTCCCAAACCGTGCATTTCGTACACTGCAGATACGGCGCGTTCTGCACAAACATCTTAAGATCTTCAACGTAGAATTAAAGAGATTCCAGTTCATTCGGAGGCTTACCCGTAACCGTGGTTTCCGCAAACCATTCGCGAGTCGAACAGAAAAGGGGAAAATGGCAGTGGTACACAAAGTACCCTCCGCACCACACTGTAAGCTGATTTCCGTCACATAGATGTTAGCACTGATGAACTGTGAAGAAATTTGACCCATTCAACACCAACAATACACCTTATATCTGGTTGATAGGTATAAAGCAAGATAATTGTAGGATCTTCAGTCTCTCTGAATACACATGCCTATCACAATTTAAACGGTAAACTCGCCATCATTGCACTTTGTATCGTTTCAAGTCTTCGTGAGAAACATACTAGTATGCTTATTTACTTTGCTTATTTTCTCGCTGTGTACCCGTGGTCTAGCGGTAGCGTCTTTGATTCATACTCAAAACGTCTTCAGTCCCGGCCACTGCCTAAATTTTGATAAATAATCAGCATTGGTGGCCGAAGACTTCCGGCATAAGTTGTCAGCCTCATTCTGCCAAAGGCCTTGTCAAAGAGGGCGGAGGAGCGGATAGAGGTTCAGGGCACTCTCTTGTCCTAGGGGTGGGAAATTGCTCCTAAAGGCGGAAGAATCAGCAATGATCAACGACATGATGATGCAGAAGGCAATGGAAACCACTGCATAAAAGACACGTAACGTGTATCCACAGGACATGTGGCCTGTAGTTGAAGAAGTGTCATGATGATCTCTCCATTGGCAAAAGATTCCGGAATAGTCCCCCATTCGGATCTCCGGGCGGGGACTGCCAAGGGGGAGGTTACCATGAGAAAAAGTTTGAATAATCAACGAAAGGATAATGTTCTACGAGACGGGGCGTGGAATGTCAGAAGCTTGAACGTGGTAGGGAAACTAGAAAATCTGAAAAGGGAAATGCAAAGGCTCAATCTAGATATAGTAGGGGTCAGTGAAGTGAAGTGGAAGGAAGACAAGGATTTCTGGTCACATGAGTATCGGGTAATATCAACAGCGGCAGAAAATGGTATAACAGGTGTAGGATTCGTTATGAATAGGAAGGTAGTGCAGAGGGTGTGTTACTGTGAACAGTTCAGTGACCGGGTTGTTCTTATCAGAATCGACAGCAGACCAACACCGACAACAATAGTTCAGGTATACATGCCGACGTCGCAAGCTGAAGATGAACAGATAGAGAAAGTGTATGAGGATATTGAAAGGGTAATGCAGTATGCAAAGGGGGTGAAAATCTAATAGTCATGGGCGACTGGAATGCAGTTGTAGGGGAAGGAGTAGAAGAAAAGGTTACAGGAAAATAAGGGGTTGGGACAAGGAATGAAGGAGGAGAAAGACTAATTGAGTTCTGTAACAACCTTCAGCTAGTAATAGCGAATACCCTGTTCAAGATTCACAACAGGAGGAGGTATACTTGGAAAAGGCCGGGAGATACGGGAAGATTTCAGTTAGATTACATCATGGTCAGACAGAGATTCCGAAATCAGATACTGGATTGTAAGGCGTACCCAGGAGCAGATATAGACTCAGTTCACAATATAGTAGTGATGAAGAGTAGGCTGAAGTTCAAGACATTAGTTAGGAAGAATCAATACGCAAAGAAGTGGGATACGGAAGTTCTAAGGAATGACGAGATACGTTTGAATTTCTCTACCGCTATAGATACAGCAATAAGGAATAGCGCAGTAGGCAGCACAGTTGAAGAGGAATCGACATCTCTAAAAAGGGCCATCACAGAAGTTGGGAAGGGAAACATAGGTACAAAGAAGGTAGCTGCGAAGAAACCATGGTTAACAGAAGAAATACTTCAGTTGATTGATGAAAGGAGTAAGTACAAATATGTTCCGGGAAAATCAGGAATACAGAAATACAAGTCGCTGAGGAATGAAATAAATAGGAAGTGCAGGGAAACTAAGACGAAATGGCTGCAGGAGAAATGTGAAGACATCGAAAAAGATATGATTGTCGGAAGGACAGACTCAGCATACAGGAAAGTCAAAACAACCTTTGGTGACATTAAAAGCAACGGTGGTAACATTAAGAGTGCAACGGCAATTCCACTGTTAAATGCAGAGGAGAGAGCAGATAGGTGGAAAGAATACATTAAAAGCCTCTATCAGGGTGAAGATTTGTCTGATGTGATAGAAGAAGAAACAGGATTCGATTTAGAGGAGGTAGCGGATCCCACTTTTGTGGCAAACCAGTAACAGGAGATGTACTATTTGATCACTATGTTCACACGTAGAAAGAACATATATTATTCGAGTCTTTACGTTTCTTGTTAATGTGAAACATGTCAACTCGCACTGTTTCCAAATCCTCTAGCTTCCTGTTATACTTCTGGTTGGTTAATTAGTTCAGATATCATACGAAGGAGAGGGCATATGACCTCTGACAGGAGCATGTCTAGTAAAACCTATGACAGAACGACTGCTTTCATAACGACAAGACTGAGTCTCTTCCTCATCCTTAACCGTTAAAATACTTTTTCTTGATTGCCGATCAAGTCATTCACAGCTCTTTAGTGGTTGTCGGATTCGGAGTTGTAGGACTGGACGTTATTGGCAGCTTAATGTCCGTGTTAGGACCCCGTTCCAGCACTCAATTTCTAATGAGGAGAACGAGGGTTTTCACGGGTGTACATCAGAAGCACAGTGCAGGAAGATATGGGCTAAAACAGGGGAACAGGTGAACAGGGGAACCAGGACATTCTGTGTGAGTCTGGTAAGGAACGCGATCCGGGTCGTCTGTTGAAGAGCGGCGTGTTGCACGAACCTTGAACGCTAGATATCATCAGATTTAATGACAAGGCCGCAATATTCTGCAAACCATTGTAAACGAATGCCGAGAATAGATCATTAAATTTTAACTTGTCACATACAGACAAGTGTAAACTTTGGACAGATTTATGACATCAGTAGTTTGATCTTCGTATCTGCTCGAGATCGGACACCCGTTCGGCGAGAATATTCTTTTTCTGGCTGCGGTATATCTTCCTTTGACAGAAATACCTCTGCCAGTCTTCACATCAACTCTGACAGTAGCCACGAGTGTTTTGTATATCAGAGGCAAGTTGGCAGTTGCTTGACATTAAAAAATCTCGAGATTATCTAAATTTGATTGTAGTTGAACAACGACATTTCAGATATTTTACGTCACACTTCTATAACAAAAGTGTCAACATCAGGTCATAAATAACGGAAAGTTAACGAAGTAGCTCGATACCAGTTCCTGGAATAAGAATGCGAATTCTGCGTGTAATTTTCGTCCTTGTAACAGCGATATTATGTTCAAAGATGCAGGATTGTCTGACGCCACCAAAAAAATCAGAAATAAGAATAACAGATACAATGTATCACATCAGGTTTCAAACCAAGGACGAGTGGTACGTAGAAGTGCCAACCTTGAACGTATGATTTAAAAAAATTAGATTTTGAGACTGGCATAAATAGGTAAACGCTACTTATAACACTGTATTTTTCCTACGAATCCGATTCGAACCGTCGGACCTTAATGCTATATAAAGCTGCACTAGCTCCGTTTCACGGGAGACATGTGAGGCGCTGCGAAGTCCTCTGCAGCTGCAGTGTGGTGGTGGCTTGGCCTGACGCACACAGGTTGAAAGTTGCGTCCCAGTTGTGAATAAGGGTGGAGGAGTGTAAAATCCAATGCTCGTTGTAAAGCAAATCTTTGATCATAAAAGACCAGTAAGTGCACTGCCCTTCCTTTGCTCTGAATTCTTAATATAACTCTTCCTTGAGTTCGACCACCGCACGCAAGGATACGGCAGTCACTGCGGAACGGCTGTAGGACGATGTAAAGGACCTTGGAATCTAAGTTAAGACTGAGATTAACAGATGCTTACTTGCTCTACTGTATGACAGAAAATAGAACAAACTTCTCTGAAACTGAAATCAAATTACGAAATGAACCTAACACTGTGGGGAGGTATGAGAAGACTGTATAGAGAAGGCGCAACATAATCCGCTCATCTGAGCAGCTCGGAAAATCAGTGTTAACATTATAGCGAGATGCCACAAATTACAACCAAATTAAGGCTCACGTGTTACTTGGCAAAATAAACAAGCAGCGAGCTGCTCAGAATACATAATGCGCTACTGCAATTGCGATACTTACATTTCCTTGAAATCAGCACACCGTATACCCATCAACAAATGGTTCAAATGGCTCTAAGCACTATGGGACTTAACATCTGAGGTCGTCAGTCCCCTAGAACTTAGAACTACTTAAACCTAACTAACCTAAGGATATCACGCACATCCATGCACGAGGCAGGATTCGAACCTGCGACCGTAGCAGCCGCTCGGTCCCGGACTGGCCACAGCGGCCGGCGCACCCATCAACACTAAAAGGCAATTGGGAAATGAGTAACCCTCCCGGTGGGAGGTTGTAATATCACATTATTACGGAAATAACTGTGTCAGATACTGTGCTGTGTTTAGAAACCAAAGATGTTACGCCTTGAACAAAAAAAACAAAAAACAAAAAATCGAACATTATCATTGCATTATATCTGATTTTTATTACCTCAGATGTTGAATGTAATGGTAATGACTGATTTTGTTCTTGCTCTGATAACGACAAAGAGAAGTTATAATTGTGAATATACGTATTACAACTCGATAGTCAAAGTTGTATTCAAGGAAGAAATAAACGAGTGCTCATCTGTGACAAATAACTAGAGGAGACACAAAAGTAAATGTTACTCTTTCTAGTCATTCTAATTACTATAGAGAACTTCAGCTATACTGCGTCGACATGGAGTTGAAGAGATGCTGGGGAAATTGAAGAACGAACCTGCAAATAAACACGACGACTTTCAACGAACTCAAGGGCACACAACAAGAAATCTGCTACAGGTCTTTACCAACATATTAGCACACTAGCGAGATACCGTAAGCTGATGGAATGACCACCAAATCACAGATATCCCTCCATAACTCTAATTTCAAAAAGAAATCTCTATGGAGGGGATAACTCAGTGCTGTTGACAATGTAGTCGATGAGAATGCCGTTTATTCCGTGAAGAAGTGGGGAACATTGCATAAACTATCAACTCTTGACGTACAAAATACACCACATCAAATAAGAGGCTGACACTGTGTTGGTACTGGTTAGTTTCTTCGCGCGAAGCACGGCGGTGGAGCGATTCAGTTCGACTGGGGACAACAAATTTTCGAGCGAAAGCAACGGACCTCCCCACATTGGTCAACTGCGGCCTCGATGTCCTTTGGTATCCGAACAGAATAGGCAAAAATGTCGTGTTCAGCTATTCTCTGGGTATGGCTTTGGTGGCACGGCACCTTCCGGGGTCGCCCTATTACGAATGATCCTATACTCCGTTTCATCGTTTTGGATTTGACTGGCTTTATATTTTAGGAATACTTTGTTTTGAGTAGCTAATCCTGGTGCTCTGTATGTAGAACTGTCGCCTATCATAATTAATTTAGAGAGATACGCTTCAGTTGTACTAATAATTATTCAAACCACGACCGGTTTCGGGATTTTAAAATTCCATCTTCAGGAGCATGAAATTATTGTATTTGGTAACACATAACATGCGTTCAAGCCAGTCAGCGCAGGAGTTCCAGTCACTGCATGTTGGCGGAAACTGTCCTCCGCCAGGCAGCAGCACGGGAGGAACGCCAACCACTACTGTGACAGCTTTTGCACTGACTGGCCCGACCGCATTTTATGTGTTACCAAATATAACCATTTCATACACCTGAAGATGAGATTTTTAAATCCCGAAACCGGTCGTGATTTGAATAAATATTAGTACAACTGATTCGGACCTCTTCAAATTAATTATCATGCCTCTTAATTGCCGATGTCCTATGTAACAAATCTTGTCTCCTATCGTATTCACCCTTGTCATACCTAAAGAGTCTCGTGCTGCCTCCTGAATATCCGACCTAACGAAGATCCCCTTAAGTGCGAGGTCGCAAAAGACCAATGATGTTCACCCCATTAGACGTCCCACACATTGTCTACCATGCAACCACAATATTGGCTGCAAAAGGAAACGCGGGGCGGGCCTGGAGGTACCCAGTGGTGAGCCCGCGGTGAAGCTACGATCAGTACTTGAACTGCTTAGTCGACGAGTAAATCACAACTGTGCTACAGTGCTAGTGGCGTTGATTCAGAGCAGAGCAGCGGCAACGATAAACACTGTAATGTATCTACAACAGCTGCCAAAGTTGACATTTCGTCAGAAATGAACCCAAAGACTTCCACAGAGTGAGAAAGTGGGAGGTGAAATATTAGCGTTTCTGCAAGATGATTCAGTGGAATGTGTGGTGTCGTACACGGTCGACTGCGCGGACAACGTACAGGGGTAGAAGAATGATGACGATAAGTGCGCAACAAGTGAAAGTGATACTGTCACAGGTGTCAAGCCATCTACACTCATGCTCATAAATTAAGGATAATGCTGATACATGGTGAAACAACGCTCTGGTGGGCGGTTTGCCGGTTTACATCACCTCGGGGTATGAACATGCGTTGCATTTGACCTGCGGTCGTCACACGGTGGCGCTGGCAACAGTCGCACACGCAGAGGTGTGTTGGTGCATGTCAGAGTACGGTGCAACGAGTAAGTGTGCAGACGTTTTCGGACGTGCTAATGGTGACTGTGTGTTGAAAATGGCGCAAAGAACACATATTGATGACGTTATGAGTGGCAGAATACTAGGCCCACTGGAGGCCGGTCAAACACAGCAGGTCGTAGCACGGGCCTTCCGTGTGCCACGAAGTATGATCTCATGATTACGGCAACGATTCCGGCAGACAGGAAACGTGTGCAGGTGCTACAGTACGGGACGTCGACAGCGTACAACACCACAAGAAGACCGATATACCACCATCAGTGCCCGCACACGGCCACGGAGTACTGCACTTTGCCTTGCTCGGGACCTTACCGCAGCCACTGGAACAGATGTCTCCAGACACACAGTCTACAGACAACTGAACAGACATGGTTTACTCACCGGGAGACCTGCAAGGTGCATTCTACTCACCTCTGGCCACAGGAGAGCCCGTACATGGTGATTAGAACTGTGGTCCCAGGCTATGTTCACGGACGTGTCCAGGTACAGTCTGAACAGTGATTCTCCCGGCTTCTCATCTGGCGTGAACCAGGAACTAGATACCAACCCCTTACTGTCCTTGAAAGGGACTGTATAGAGGTCGTGGTTTGATGGTGTGGTGTGGGATTGTGATTGGTGCCGAACACCCCTGCACGTCTTTCACAGAGGAACTGTAACAGGTCAGGTGTATCGGGACGTTATTTTGCACCAGTATGTCCGCCTTTTCAGGGAAGAAGTGGGTATCACCTTCCTCGTGATGGATGGAACGCACGGCCCCACCGACTTGCTATCGTGGAGGAGTAACTTGAAACAGAAGATATCAGTCGAATGGAGTGGCCTGCCTGTTCTCCAGATCTAAATCCAATCGAGCACGTCTGGGACGATCTCGGTCGATGTATCGCTACACGTCTTCAAATCCCTTCGACACTTCAGGAGCTCCGACAAACACTGGTCCAAGAATGGGAGGCTACACCTCAGCAGCTGCTCGTCCACCTGATCCAGAATATGCCAACCCGATGTGAGGCTTGTGTACGTGTGCATGGTGATCATACACCATATTGGTGTCGGGGTACATGCGCAGGAAACAGTGGCGTTTTGTAGCACATGTGTTTCGGGACGGTTTTCTCAACTTATCACCAATACCGTGGACTTACAGATCTGTGTCGTGTGTGTTGCCTATGTGCCTATGCTATTAGCGCCAGTTTTGTGTAGTGCCACGTTGTGTGGCACAAGATTCTGCAATTATCCGTAATTTATGAGCATGAGTGTAGTTCATGATCCTTATCGGACAGGGAGCCACGAGTCCTGCCTCCAGTGAAACGCAGTAGCGGACAGTCGTTATCCTAGCAGCGAGTACTAAACCACGTGCATGGAAGATCATCCGCAGAATATTAAAAAACAGGTTCGAATAGATTTCGAATAAGTTGGCAGCAATATGACAATGTAGTGCATAAGAAAAACTACAGATATTCAAGGGAGGACAAGGCGCAGTTGTTTGCAAAAACTTACGTGTTTCAAGGATGCTCGATATAATTTACAGGATGTGCATGATAGTGACCAACTACTTTATGCACATCAAATTTTGCTTAAGCTAGATTAAAGCTGTGAATGGTTGCATAACTTCAAACAGTACTACACAAATGGAAGTCGTAAGATAACGAAATTTTAAACAACACGTCAACATGACGATGAGCCGTGCGTGGCTCACGTTCCCACCATAGTGTATTTTACACCCTGTTTTTGACGTACTTCCACCTCACTACATTAATGTCAATTAATGGTGTCACTGAGTTGATGCTTTGGCTAACCGTGAGCGGCGCTAGCAGCGCGTATCAATATATCCCCTCTCGTAGTATTTTTGTTCGACTGTTATTACTTCCCGGTCATTATCTTTCGTAAGCGAGTTCGCGTCGCGAGTTCGGGGTGCCAGTAAGTTGGAACGCGTCTGGAGCGCAGTCCGGACCTGCCAGTCGGGGAGTAGCAATGCGGTACTAGTGCAGTCGCGTTGGAGCAGTGAGGTCTGCGCCGACATGGCTCGCCCTACCATTGCTGCCAAGCATCACCTGAGCCGGCCCACGGTCTTGGTGGATCGTCGGTTGGTCGTCCTACCGGATGACGCGTTTTGGCTCACCGATCGTTCATGAGTCAGCTGTGTGTGTGTGTGTGTGTGTGTGTGTGTGTGTGTGTGTGTGCGCGCGCGCATCGACTCCCGATTTGTCTTCGTGCGTGCTTTGTTACTGTTGTGTATCGTTCAGGTCTTCGTGCAAGTGTTTGTCAGGTTGTGTGTGTAGTTGGTGTTATTACCACTGACAACTATTTTAGATGTTGTCGGCATTCTGAGGGCAGTCGGTCGGTTGGTGCGGACCAGGGAGGATATCTCCGTGCGGCGCGGCTGGCTGTATCCGCTGGCGGTCCCTTCGCAGTGTCGGAGCATGTGTCGAGCTGTCCGATCGCTACGAGCTTTGTGGCTCACCGACCCATGGCTCTGTGCACTATGGGACTTAACTTCTGAGGTCATCAGTCCCCCAGAACTTAGAACTACTTAAAGCTAACTAACCTAATGACATTACACACACCGATGCCCGAGACAGGATTCGAACATGCGACCGCAGCAGTCACGCGGTTCCGGACTGAAGCGCCTAGAACCGCTCGGCCACCGCGGCCGGCTGGTGTGTTAACTACCCAAGCCACGACCGTTCATATTGTGTTGTTCGTTTCGGTGGTTCGCTGTTGGGGAACTTTTCCTGTGAGCAAGACACGGTGTTTGTAATGGTGAAATCGAGACGCCGTGCGGTGGAATTAACTATATTGTTTGACTACAATTCAAGTGCACCAGCGGAATTTTCTACCTTGTGGCCATTAGTGTTCAGGTTACCTGCCCTGGCCACTAACTTGATGTCAGACAGCGTCCTTTCCTCACCTGTTGTCGCTGTCCTACATCGTGTGTAGTTTTGACAGCTAAATACATATTTCATTGTAGATAATCACGTCGGTAAAAGTTTGGTCTTTGAGTTTTTATGTAACGATTGGTGGCAAGCAAGTCGTTTGGTCGGTCAGTCCGTGACTCTCTCTTAGTTGGGTTACAGACGGATTAAGTGTAGTTGGGCCCACCGCCTGTCTCACCTAAGTGAACGTTAATGTTTCGAGGACAGCCCCCAGCCACCCCTCTTACCCCTCCCCCCCCCCCCCCCCTTCCACTGGAGGCGTCTGAGTGCTGTTGTCGATGCTGCCCTTTTCATTTTTCATGGGTGTTCGATGGTCTGTTGGTAATCTATTACAGCCAAAATTTTAAAAGAAAATGTTTTTATTGTATTTCATGTAAATCAATTTCTGTAAATCAGTTGTGGGTCTTCAGCCGCTTAAAATTTTATTATAAAATTTAGTTATTGTCGTTGCGTTGCTTTTTCATGTGGTGTGCGTTCCCCATTGAAAACTTATAGGTTAAGGTATTTTGAATTTTTGGAAAATGAACTGTGGGCCTTCAGCTGCTTAAAGCCTTATTCTCAAAATATCCCCTAAGCGAAAACATTGCGGCCTTCTGCCTTAAAAGATTATGGTAATATATTTTAAAATTTTGAAAGTTAATTCAGGCCTTAAGCCGTTTGTATTGCACCTTGTATATGTTTGTTCTATCCACCTTTGCCTTGAGGCTTTCCGCCTAGCTGTGATATATATAAAAAAAATTTATTTGCTATTTTAACTTCATGTCTTCAGTCACTTGAAATTTATCTTGTTGCTTTTAAGATTTCTTGTCAGGAGGCCTTCAACCGGGAAGAAATTCGATTTTGGAACTCGTAGTTGTAAAGGTTCGGCTATGTGCCGTTTTGGTTTAAAGATGTTATGAAATTGCAATAAATTACAATTTTGAAGTGATACTCACTGACACCTTGTTTGGCCCTTTCCACAATCCTAATTAATTGTTCTGTCCAGCGGGTTTAACAGGCGTATCAGGCGATGAACAGCAAATTGCAGAATCGACCCGAAAATTTGTAGATGATATAATCGAATTTATTCCATCTTCCCGTAAGGAATTCGTTTTCAAACTCCAACGACTCGGAATCGGAAGAGGAAACGCATATGAAAAGAACCCTGGGAGTTAACTTCAATGCTTTAAAGTATCCGTGTACAATTATTCCGCCTGTTAGTTTGCATGGTAAATTAGGCGGATAGTTATTTATTGTGCTCTGAGAAGATGGAGGTACTCTGTCCCCTACGATTCTTTCTCTTGTGAGTGATATTTGCAAGGTCATTAGGGAATATTTACATCACAGCAAGCAGGAGTGGGAAAATGGGCGTAAGAAAACTGTAACTATGGTATGAGCACTACTTTTCGTCAATAGCAGGTTAGAATAGCTTGCCTTTGCTTGATTCCTGGTCTGCGTATAAACATCATGCTCCTTTAGATCAGACTATCTCTTGTGAAGAGTGTGTGACTTTGCAATTCATGTTACCTGCACCCACTGAACACATTCTGCCTCTGTAGATCTGTTTTATCTTTGCCTACAAAATATTGTATCTCACTACCTGCAGCTACGCCTTAAAGTGTAGCATCAGGGGTTCTCATCACTGGGTTAAAGCAATACTATTCAGCATGCATTCTTTCAGACTGGATACTCAGCTGAACGTCCTGCACGGTTTGTAACTCCAAGGATTTCGCCTTCGATCTTGATGGTGCCAACCTGTAGCGCGACATTTTTTATTCGGTGTTCATGGTACAAGTTAATGGTTTCTTTTGAACGTATCTTTAATGTCGATCATGTCCATTTTGTGAAGTGTAGTTCCATGTGGAAACTCATAAATACATTGTTTTCAAATTCTTCGTCCTTTTACGAGGATGGTCCTATTCCCAGGCGTATTATTATTTCTGTGAGCAGCCTAAGGGCTTTTTTCCCCCAGGCATGATGCTAACCTCACCCAGGAACCCTATAGAAGCAGGATTTTGTACTTCGGCGTCTCCTTCCCTTGGCAGGCTGCCTTCACTGCGACTCTCCTAGACGTTATTTCCCTGGGTGTTGATAGTGGAGAGGAAAATGAAAGACACCCTCGGGCCTCGCAAGATATAACATGTGGGGTAGAAAAAACAAGAGGTAGCCAATGGGAGGCTGGTAGGGAAGGAAACGGAAGAAGCCTGACTCAAGTGGAAGTAATGCCACACTTAGCTAAAGGCCCATGTGGTTGCCACCCACACACGGCCAAGAAGGGAGCTCCTTGGCCACTACATTTTGTCTGGAACCTCACCAGCCGACCATTACAGCATGAATGATCCTCCCTCCAATATAGCTCAGTGTATCATTGACACACAGAAACCTCCATAACAACGTTAAGGTGGTAATCCATGGAGAGGAGTGTCACCTCGGTGTTAACATAAGATCGATACGTAGCCCTGGTGACGAAAGGAACAGACATCACACTTCTAGGCATATCGCTGCATACCTTGCAACCACTGCCAGCACACTTGTCTTTGCCAGAACGATTTCGCAACCATTAAATCAGGCTTGTTTGTGCCCTCGGAAGCTTATTAAATGCGACCCACTTCGACCTCATCATAGCGGAAAAAGAGTTTGTCGAACAAAGGAGCGTGTTGGTTGAGGTCGGCAGCCGTGGTCCGGAGTGATGTTCTCTGACAAATGCCACTGCACTATGGCAAGTGATTGTGGTCACCAGCCAGTGTGGCGGGAGAGGGGAATACATAACACACCGCAGAATATTCATGAACGTCATCGGTATGGCCTAAGCGTTATGGTGTCGGCAGGGATTATGCACAATGGCCGAACACAGGGTTGGGGTTGTTTGGGGAAGGAGACGAGACAGCGAGGTCATCGGTCTCATCGAATTAGGGAAGGATGGGGAAGAAAGTCGGCCGTGTCCTTTCAAAGGAGCCATCCCGACATTTTCCTGGAGCGATTTAGGGAAATCACGGGAAACCTAAATCAGGATGGCCGGAGGCGGGATTGAACCGTCGTCCGCCCGAATTGGACGAACACGGCTGCGTATTGTTGCATGAGGTACCGTTACAGCACAGTGGTATTGTTGTGAGATATTCTGGATCGTGTCCGTCTTTTTAAGGGTGCGGTAGGCTCCGACTTTCTGTTTATGGACGACAATGAACCCCCAACCCCCCCCCCCCCACCCTTCCCACCCCCGAGGACCGTTCAGGTGTCGGAGACAAACTGAGAAGTGAAGATATTGAACGTATGGAATGGCCTGCGTACTCCTACAACCTAAACCGTATAGAGCAAATATGTGTGTGCATGGAGGCGGAGACAATCAGCTGTTAAATAATCATTGAAATTCATGTTGAAGACCCTTCAGTTGTCTTTTATTTTGCGCAGTGCTATTAATTTCGGTCATGGACCGTTTCCAAGCTTAACGAGCACAAATGGCAGGAATGTTACGCCATAGTTTAAATGATTACAATCTGCTGTTGGAGACCAAGCAGAGTCAATAAAATTGTCACCAATATAACAACTGTACAGAGCAGTAGTCACCGGAAAGCTTATTCACCTCATAAATCAATAAGCCTGTCAGCTGAGAAAAATTGTAGAAAAATATTGCTTGGAAACAATTATTCAACTCGAATATATTCTGTTTCGTCGACTGTTATTAGTGTGTCAGCTAATTCATTCCCAGGACCACTGCTATATCTTCGGCCCATTTGATGTGAGCAGAGACATCTTTACATACTCCTCAAGGAAACTGCCAGAACGCCAGTTAAATGTTTTGAGAAATCGGTGATTAACCGTTGAATACGACAGTAAACGTTGTCTGGTACCTTCAGAAGTGAATGGGGCATTCCGAGACTTTCTCCTCGCATTACCTGTGCTGTTATTTCACAACACGTTGACCTTCTGGTTCACTCTCTCGGTGTATCTGTCGTAGCTCTGCTGAAAATATCGAGAACACAGCTGCGACTGGGCACGAATCTGCTTCCGTAGCGAAGATCCATAAGGCAGGAGATGACTCTCCGCCAAGAGGTGGGTGGTTCGCACCCAGGTGGCGAGAAAATATATAACCACCGTTATCGGGCTGGAAAGGAGAGGTGATGACAAAGTTTCTAATCACCGATCTGTGTGCCAGTTTTCAAAAGCGAATTTCACATCCTTTCATAGAGTGGATGGATCACTATTAACGGTGGTGCATATGTCGGCTGGAATCAAGCGCTGCTGTGTTATTCCATACGAGTAGGCTGTGTACTTTGACCTGGCTTTACCCACTTGCTCCTTCACTCTCATTAACAAGACGAAAACACTATCTTACAACCACTCACATGTATATTTAAACAGCTTAAATGGTGCACAGCTGCAGGTTGCCTTTTTCACGACTTCTAGGCGCATCAAAAATTTGCTCTTCAGTATTTCATGTAACTATTGACAGAATTTAAAAGTCCAGTCGTCATCCAGAGAGGAAGGTACTTCAACGTAAGATTTCAAGAAGTGGAGGTTCCCTGGTGTGTTGCAGTGGTATTATGTGGTGCCGACGTACGCCGCTGGTGGTCATGAAAGGCTGTATGATACGTGAATGCCATTCTCCGACCAGTTGTGCAACCATATCGGCAGCATATTGTCGAGGCATTCGTCTCGATGGACGACAATTGTCGCCCCCATCGTGCACATCTTGTGAATGTCTTCCTTCAGGATAACGACATCGCTCGACTAGGGTGCGCAGCCTGTTCTCCAGACATGAAGCTTATAGAACATGCCTGGGACAGATTGAAAAGAGCTGTTTATGGATGACGTAACCCACCAACCACTCTGAGGGATCTCCGCAGAATCGCCGTTCAGGAGTGAGACAATCTGGACTAACAGTGCCTTGATGAACTTGTGGGTAGTATGCCACGACGAATACAGGCATACATCAATGCAAGAGGATAGCCAAGCCTGCAGGTTGCACTATTGTATTTTATTACGAACGGCACCTGTTCGCAATATGTTGCAAGTGTCAGCCGTCCTCAGAATAGTGTTCTGTGTAGTTGTGAGTGGATTATGCAAGAGGTAAGTGAAATCGAGCGTGGGCAAATCATTGGTGCTCATATGATGGGTGCTTCAGTGACCAACACAGGCGAAATGTTTGGTGTTTCGAGAGACACCGTATCGAAGATTTCTACCGCATACATGGAAAGCGGAAAACGACATCCGCTAAGACACAGCGCGGACTAAAATGTCCATTGAGTGATCGTCACAGACGCACATAGAAGATGATTGTGACGAAAAATAGGATTACGTTAACTGTAAAAGTCACTGCAGAACTCTGCACTCGCAAAACCTCTCAACATCAAAACAACACAAAGGGAGATCTGTTAAGTAAGAAATTGCAGGGTGAGGTGGAAATCCAAAACAACTCATCTGTGGTACAAATACCCGTAACAGGAAAACGTGTTCCGAAGCCGTAAATCCAGGACCACCGCGCTACAGAAGAAAGTCATTTGGGTGGGTGCGTTGTTTCACAGTGTTGCCAACTTCTCCCGAGTTCCCGGGTACGATTCCCGGCGGGGTCAGGGATTTTCTCTGACTCGTGATGGCTGGGTGCTGTGTGATGTCCTTAGGTTAGTTAGGTTTAAGTAGTTCTAAGTTCTAGGGGACTGATGACCTAAGATATTAAGTCCCATAGTGCTCAGAGCCATTTGAACCATTTTTTCCAACTTCTGGCCGACTTTACATCCAAAGAGTAATACTTAGCGCGGTTCGCTGATGATGTGGACAGCCATATCGTGGTATACCATGGACCCCATTGGTACCCTGCTAGGTCGCATTACCACCAACTATTACTCTACTGGCCATTAAAATTGTTACACCACGAAGATGACGTGCTACAGACGCGAAATTTAACCGACAGGAACAAGATGCTGTGATATGTAAATGGTTAGCTTTTCAGAGCATTCACACAAGGTTGGCGCCGGTGGCGACACCTACAACGTGCTGACATGAGGAAAGTTTCCAACCGATTTCTTATACACAAACAGCAGTTGACCGGCATCGCCTGGTGAAACGTTGTTGTGATGCCTCGTGCAAGGAGGAGAAATGCGTACCATCACGTTTCCGACTTTGATAAAGGTCACATTGAAGCCTATCGCGATTGCGGTTTATCGTATCGCGACATTGCTGCTCGCGTTGGTCGAGATCCAATGACTGTTAGCAGAATATGGAATCGGTGGGTTCAGGAGAGTAATACGGAACGCCGTGCTGGATCCCAACGGCCTCGTATCACTAGCAGTCGAGATGACAGGCATCAAAACCGCATGGATGTAACGGATCGTGCAGCCACGTCTCGATCCCTAAGTCAAGAGATGGGGACGATTTCAAGACAACAACCATGTGCACGAACAGTTCGACGACGTTTCCAGCAGCATGGACTATCATCTCGGAGACCATGGGTGCGGTTACCCTTGACGCTGCATCACAGACAGCAGCGCCAGCGATGGTGTACTCAACGCCGAACCTGGGTGCACGAATGACAAAACGTTATTTTTTCGGATGAATCCAGGTTCTGTTGACAGCATAATGATGCTCGCATCCATGTTTGGCGACATCGCGGTGAACGCACATTGGAAGCGTGTATTCGTCATCGCCATACTGGCGTATCCCCCGGCGTGACGGTATGGGGTGATGTTGGTTACACGTCTCGGTGACCTCTTGCTCGCATTGACGACACTTTGAACAGTGGACGTTACATTTCAGATGTTTTACGACCCGTGGCTCTACCCTTCATTCGATCCCTGCGAAACCCTACATTTCAGCAGGATGACGCACGACCGCATGTTGCAGGTCCTTTACGGGCCTTTCTGGTTACAGAAAATGTTCGACCACTGCCATGGACAGCACATTCTCCATATCTCCCAACAACTGAAAACGTCTGGTGAATGGTGGCCGAGCAACTGGCTCGACCCAATACGCGAGTCACTACTCTTGATGAACTGTACTATCGTGTTGAAGCTGCATGGGTAGCTGTACCTGCACGCCATCCAAGCTGTGTTTGACTCAACGCCCAGGGCGCATCAAGGCCGTTATTACGGCCAGAGGTGGTTGTCCTGGGTACCAGTTTCTCAGTACCTATGCACCCAAATTGCGTGAAAATGTAATCACAAGTCAGTTCTAGTATAATATATCTATCCAATGAATATCTGTTTATCATCTGTATTTCTCCTTGGTGTAGCAATTTTAGTGGCGAGTAGTGTATGTGATACTTTTGTCTGACCAGATCCATCTCATGGTAACCGTTCGTTTCCCAGTGCTCATGCTGTGTTCCAAGACGACAGGGGTCCTGTTCACACAGCTCACATAGGCCAGGACTGAGATTTTGAACACTAGGATGAACTGTCTCACCTCCTCTGGCCACCACAGTCACCAGATCTTAATTTACAGGGTGTCCCAGCTATCTTGTCCACCCAAAATATCTCTGGAACAATAACAGCTATTGGAAAACGACTTTCACCGGTATCAATGTAGGGCTGGGGCCCATGAATGTACATATTTGGAAACATTCTAAAACGAAAGCATATGTGTTTTTAACACAAACTTATGTTTTTTTTAAATGGACCTCCTATATTTTTCTTCAGCAATCCATAGCACGACAAAGCGCATACACAATGGCGTTGATTCCATCGGAATGTTCCCATTAAATCCCGAGATAGTAAGACGTGAAGTTGACGCTTGAAACACCCGACATGCGCTGCTAGCGCACGTCCCGAGGCTCAGGCGTAAACCCCATGCTGCCCGTAATCGCGATGTGATTGACATGTGTAATCACACCTCCATACTTATCAAGAGGTCCGAAACGAATAATACGGTCTGCTGCCATCAACTCTCATAAGCACATAATGGTTTCCATCTTGCACGTATCACAATATGAACCAGTACCGATCGGCGTACACCCGCCAGGTTGTCTTATTTATCCTGCACACCCAAATAAGGTTTATCTAATGCGTTATATGACCCATTGTGCCTGTCGCGCAGGACCTGGCTCTACCTAGTTAAGTGTCCAACGTAGTTCCCACTACTGCCACAGTTACCACTTCGCCTTGTTTATGATTTGCGACCCATGCAAACTCCTGTACTCCACCACCCTCCGAGCATCCCATTTGTTGTTGCTCTGGCGTGCAGTACACCGCTTGCCAGTGTAGTCATGCATCAGACTAATCTAGTGACGGCGCGGAGGTAGTACACATTGTGAATAAACGTTGTGTTGTGGAACTTATATTGTACAGTAGAATGTACACACATGAAGATACGGTAGAAATGTTGCTGATCTATGGAGAATGTACGTTGACGGGAAATACGTTATGAGATTGCTTGTTTGTTGACAGTAGTGTTAGCGAACATTGTGATTATTAAGTTAATATGTCTGTTTTCTACCCTACTCTACATACCTGTACTGTACCCTGTTTGCAGGTGGACGAAATGCTGTTCAGGTAGAACGACTGTACAGAAGACGATTCTCTGACAAGCCATCGCCTTCGCGCAGGATGTCTGGTCGTCTCACGTCTCGTCTACGTGAAACGGGAAGCTTAAATTCAAGACCTCGACATCGTCCTAGAACACGCACAGATGAACGTGCTGAAGTTGCTGTGCTCGCTACCATAGCTGTGAATCCTCAAATCAGCACTCGTCAAATTGAACGTGAAGTTGGTGTGTCGAAATCAAGTGCACAGCGTATTCTTAAACGTCATAAATTTCATGCTTACCATGTTCGTTTACCCCAGGATCTTCATGGAAATGACTTCCGCAACAGGGTAACATTTTGTCGGTGGGCTCAGCAAAAACTTCTGACTAATCCAAATTTTTTTTGCAGGTGTTCTCTTTACCGACGAGACATCATTCTCCAACAAAGGAATTGTCAATAAAAGGAATATGCATTATCGGTCCGCAGACAATCCAAAATGGCTCCGTCAGGTAGAGCATGAACGTCCGTGGAAAGTTAACGTTTGGTGTGGGATTATTGGAGATACCATTATCGGATCTTTCTTTATAAATGGCATCCAAAATAGCAGACAATACTCCAGATTTGAACGACACAATTTTCCTGTTCTCTTTGACACCGTACCTCTGAACCGGAGAATGGTCATGTGGTATCAGCATGACGGATGCCCTGCACATAACGCTTTACGAGCACGACGACTTCTGAACCGTAAGTTCCATGGTAGGCGGATTGGAGGAGGTCGCCCAGTTAGGTGGCCTCCCCGATCTCCGGGCCTTACACCGCTGGATTATTTTCTTTGGGGAGCAGTGAAGGATGCTGTTTACCAACATGAACCAACAACACCAGAGGGCATGAAGCAGCGGATTATTGATACTTGTACAGCCATCAAAGAGGAAACAGTAGCATGAACTAGGGCATCCTTCATCCGGAGAGTGACCCTATGTATGCAAGCCAATGGGCATCACTTTGAGCATCAGATGTGAACGCTGTGTTTAGTATGTAGTGCTGTTATCATAGTGGAAGTTTCTACAAAGGGCCATTTTACTCAGTAATGTTAAGAAACATTTGTTTGCAACAATTTGTCATTTAACGCATTAGATAAACATAACATTGATAATTATGTGATAATAAAACTAATTGGTTAAACATGTTTACATTCATTTTCTATGTCCTACCTGAACTTCCCAAATCAAAAGATTTTTACCTAAACAACGGTAAAACTTTTAGTCCACTTGCTCGTTTCACTAAAACCATCAACATGAATTTTACGATTACGAGTGAATGATTAACTGTCACTTGCGCTAGATCTACAGTAAAGTAAAGTTTTAACGTTGAACGGAATTATCTTTTTAGTAACGGATTAATGATAAGCGAAGTTAACTTTGTGACTAACGTTGTGGTACACAGATATGTTACAGAACCGCATCACCCCTAGCCTATGGGATAAATATCTGCTGGAATTTATGACGTTAATTCAGGATGGCAGCACACCGTATTATTCGTTTCGCACCTCTTGATATGTATGGAAGTGAGATTACGCATGTCAATCATATCGCGATTACGGGCAGCATGGGCTTCACTCCTGAGCCTCAGGACGTGCGCTAGCAGCGCATGTCGGGTGTTTCAAGCATGAACTTCGCGTCTTAATATCTCGGGATGTAATGGGAATATTCCGATGCAATCAACGCCATTGTGTATGTGCTTTGTCATGCTATGGATTTCTGAAGAAAAAATATAGGAGGTCCATTTTAAAAAAACATAAGTTTGTGTTAAAAACACATATGCTTTCGTTTTAGAATGTTTCCAAATATGTACATTCATGGGCCCCAGCCCTACATTGATACCGGTGAAAGTCGTTTTCCAATAGCTGTTATTGTTCCAGGGATATTTTGGGTGGACTAGATAGCTGGGACACCCTGTATTTGAGCCTATGTGATGTAATTTCGAGAGAATGGTGCATAATTGCTATCCATTTCCATCATTGTGACCAGAACCTACCACAATTTAACAAGAATAATGCTATGAAATTTCCCTAAAAACTATACAGAAGCTGTATTTATCCATTTCAAGACGACTGGAAGCTCTTGCGAATGCCATTTTTTTTCTGCACCGTATTAAGCACGGTAATGTATTATGTTCATGGGTTCTTAATATTTTTGCCCACCCCATGGCCGGAACGATAATAAAGGAGCCAGGCAAGCAGATTCACGAGGAAAATTAATTAACTGCTAGTGCCTACTTTGAAGTTTATGATGGATGATCTTCTCAGCTGCGTCAGGTGCTCCAGCTTCTGCTGTTGGGCCACTCTGTCGCTCGGTTGTAACACTCGCATGGAGTGACACTTGCACGGAGCCTAGGGTTCGTGCCGGAATAACAGGCTTTTCACAGGCATAGGCACACTAAAACTCATCGATGGTCGAATCCCGATGGTCCATGGTCCCATGCCCACTGCAGTCGCAATCGATGATGTCGTTAGGTCAATATGGGAACACGTAGAGGTGGCCTGCTGTGACGCTCCATGTTCACCAACGTACGATAAACAGTGTGCTCCGAAACACCTGGGCGTGCATCGGCATTGTGTCCGCAGCTCGTGGTCGTGCGGTAGCGTTCTCGCTTCCCACGCCCGGGTTCCCGGGTTCGATTCCCGGCGGGGTCAGGGATTTTCTCTGCCTCATGATGACTATGTGTTGTGTGCTGTCCTTAGGTTAGTTAGGCTTAAGTAGTTCTGAATTCTAGTGGACTAATGACCATAGATGTTAAGTCCCATAGTGTTCAGAGTCATTTGAACCATTTGAACCGGCATTGTGCTCTTTCGGCAGAGTAGCCACAGATGACCATCTATCCTACTTTACAGAGCATACAAGCCTTCGAGCCCACGTTGTGTGAATTTAGCGCCCAATGGTGGTTACACTGTCCTTCTGCCTCTTTCCGTTCATGCTCACGACATAGCAGGTGAATATTTGACCAGCTTCGCCGCTTTCGAGACCCTAGTCCCCAGGCTCTGCGTAATAATAATCTGCCCTTTGTCAGAGTCGCTTATCTTAACGGATTTCCCCATTTGCAGCTCGTATCTTTGCTAGGGTGATTCCCCGTCCGTATCCGTTCCGCTTACATACTTTTGTTACCACGTCACGTTCCCGCAATGTCACCAGGCGGCATCCAACGTCGCGATTGGCAGGGGTCGTAATGTTTTGGCTTATCCGTGTATATCTTACACAGAGAAGCTATGTTCAACTTACGTCAGCTATGCATGGTATTGCACAGTTCCTATTACAGACGTCTGTGGTTTGTTGAAGGTACTTAGTAGATAAAGTATTGGTAAGGAATCCATATCCGGAAATTTACTATTCGGACGTGAAACATATTTGAAGATCTAATTACTTCACTTCACGTTAAGCGTACAGCGCAGACAGTGACTGTTACCTATGGGCTCTACATGAGATGACCGTGTTGTTCGTTACACAAAGTACATCTGCGACGTGAGCTTCCACACAAACTGTCCACAAACCGTGGTGCGAGTCTGTGGAGCACCACGGTTAACCTCCCCTATTTGATAACGTACCAGTTCCAGCCATTACTGTATTTACACGAAAACGGACTGAGGTGACCCGGAGGACGTTCCCGGTGCATGCATTGTGCAGCTCCGCCATTACACACGCTTACGTGAAGCGGGAGATTTTAAAATGATCCGATATTTGAACTTGTATAAAAACGGTATGTTTCAGGGCATGGGTTCCTTATCAAACCTTTATCTACTACATCCCCTCTAGAGCCCCTATATGCCCATAACAGAAATCATGAACAATCCTGCATAGGTGCAGGTTGCTGGCCTTTTAGTTAGTATGACAATGTATCTTACGTACATACACTGATTCATTTGTATGGAAAACATATTATTTTATAGTTACTTTAAAGTGTGATTTGTAAAGTAAAATTCCTTTTTTGTAATTTGGTATTAATATTCTCCATTATAGTTTCTAAAGATCCGCTCAGAAGTAAAAATTTTGTGAATTAATTTAATTATTTACATGTTTCCTATGACATTTTCCAAATGAACAATAACTCAATAGATCCTCCGAAAAAAAACCAACAATTTGTACCTGTGTCAGCCCGATGTTACATATATCTGTTAATTTTATTAAGAGTGTATTTATCTGCACGTCTTTAAATCGGTATCAATGTGCTACTTCAGCATTTAAGCAGTCGTAACACATAACCGGTGCAAGTTTAACAAACCCACATCTCTAGCTTATCCGTAAATTGCTCCCTCTATATCTACACTCCTGGAAATTGAAATAAGAACACCGTGAATTCATTGTCCCAGGAAGGGGAAACTTTATTGACACATTCCTGGGGTCAGATACATCACATGATCACACTGACAGAACCACAGGCACATAGACACAGGCAACAGAGCATGCACAATGTCGGCACTAGTACAGTGTGTATATCCACCTTTCGCAGCAATGCAGGCTGCTATTCTCCCATGGAGACGATCGTAGAGTTGCTGGATGTAGTCCTGTGGAACGGCTTGCCATGCCATTTCCACCTGGCGCCTCAGTTGGACCAGTGTTCGTGCTGCACGTGCAGACCGCGTGAGACGACGCTTCATCCAGTCCCAAACATGCTCAATGGGGGACAGATCCGGAGATCTTGCTGGCCAGGGTAGTTGACTTACACCTTCTAGAGCACGTTGGGTGGCACGGGATACACGCGGACTTGCATTGTCCTATTGGAACAGCAAGTTCCCTTGCCGGTCTAGGAATGGTAGAACGATGGGTTCGGTGACGGTTTGGATGTAACGTGCACTATTCAGTGTCCCCTCGACGATCACCAGAGGTGTACGGCCAGTGTAGGAGATCGCTCCCCACACCATGATGCCGGGTGTTGGCCCTGTGTGCCTCGGTCGTATGCAGTCTTGATTGTGGCGCTCACCTGCACGGCGCCAAACACGCATACGACCATCATTGGCACCAAGGCAGAAGCGACTCTCATCGGTGAAGACGACACGTCTCCATTCGTCTCTCCATTCACGACTGTCGCGACACCACTGGAGGCGGGCTGCACGATGTTGGGGCGTGAGCGGAAGACGGCTTAAGGGTGTGCGGGACCGTGGCCCTGCTTCATGGAGACGGTTGCGAATGGTCCTCGCCGATACCCCAGGAGCAACAGCGTCCCTAATTTGCTGGAAGAGGCGGTGCGGTCCCCTACGGCACTGCGTAGGCTCCTACGGTCTTGGCGTGCATCCGTGCGTCGCTGCGGTCCGGTCCCAGGTCGACGGGCACGTGCACCTTCCGCCGACCACTGGCGACAACATCGATGTACTGTGGAGACCTCACGCCCCACGTGTTGAGCAATTCGGCGGTACGTCCACCCGGCCTCCTGCATGCCCACTATACGCCCTCGCTCAAAGTCCGTCAACTGCACATACGGTTCACGTCCACGCTGTCGCGGCATGCTACCAGTGTTAAAGACTGCGATGGAGCTCCGTATGCCACGGCAAACTGGCTGACACTGACGGCGGCGGTGCACAAATGCTGCGCAGCTAGCGCCATTCGACGGCCAACACCGCGGTTCCTGGTGTGTCCGCTGTGCCGTGCGTGTGATCATTGCTTGTATAGCCCTCTCGCAGTGTCCAGTGTGGTGGGTCTGACACAGCGGTGTCAATGTGTTCATTTTTCCATTTTCAGGAGTGTATCTGCGTATCTTTAAATAGGTATCAATGTGCTACTTCCGTGTTTAAGCAGTCGTAACACATAACCGGTGCAAATTTAACAAACCCACATCTCTAGCTTATCCATAAATTGCTCCGTCTCCCGCAATTCTTTCATTCTCCATGTCTGAATCTCTGCCAAAACTGTAGTTTATTTGTAATTTTACCACAATTGCAACATAATTATTGTACTTAACATTTGAAAAAGTCGCTTTATCATGTAACGACTAAGAAAATTAAACAATATAAACTTGTATACCACTTTAAATACTTATCTAACGCTTGTAGTCAGAAATTCAACCAAAGATCCCACCAACCCTTTAAAACTAATTCTGAAATAATAGTGTTCTTTTGTTGTACAATATCTCCACTCGAGATAATGCTTCTGTTTTGCTATTATGTTCTTTGCGCCTAATGGTTTCCAGAAACCGTCTTTGTTTACAATGTATGACATTTTATATGTGGTGTACTACGATAGTGAAAGGAGCCTGTGAGCACTCGAGGTATCCTGTTTAAGTTGTTTTATTTTCAGATTTAGACAAACGTTTAGTTTTTAGTCAAAAACCCTGCGAAACCATGTTATTGTTCCTCCACTCGACAGTGCCACAAGTTACCCCAAAGTCGTAACACAACACACACATGTCGTATTAACACATGTAAATCCACCCGATGACGGTAGTTTAAACCTTCGAAATGCGTTGTTGATACAAACAAATAGTGACTGCTAGCAGTTAACTTGTTGTTTCATTCGATATCAATAACAGCCACAGTAAAGCCTAACTTAAGATATTCGCATTTAAAGTTCTAGGCGCTTAAGTCCAGAACCACGAGGCTGCTACGGTCGCAGGTTCGAATCCTGCCTCGGACATGGGTGTCTGTGATGTCCTTAGGTTAGTTAGGTTTAAGTAGTTCTAAGTCTAGGTGACTGATGACCTCATGTTAAGTCCCATAGTGCTTAGAGCCATTTGAACCATTTTACTTCCGTCGAAAATCTATTGAAGCATCAAACACAGACACGGACACACACGCACAGACAAAACAAAAAGTGTTTGCTAATCGGAAAAATGTGTACAATGATGGCGATATCAAAAATACAACGGTGCCAAAGAATTTATCTCTCAGAAATATTATAACAGGTACAATGATATGATAGTAGAAAATCTGCGAGTATATACTTTCAGTTACATGCAGTTTACATTCAGTGGGCATAAATCACAAATAAAGTAAACAAATGTAGAAATCAGTTGGTTACAAAATATTACTTAAACTATATAATTTAAATATTGTGGTATATAGCGAAAACAAAATAAATTGTGAGAAATGAGTGTTTACAAATAAATACTACGACTGTGGAATTTATATTAACTTATGCTGGCAGTTGAATATTTAAATTAATGTGACCACTGTATTACTGTGTGACTGAACATGCTGTTGTATTTTGGAGTAGAGTTTCATGTTCTTAATTGTTTGCATGTTGTTACTTTCAAAGAGAGTTGTGTTTATTTACGTTTCGAATTGGAAAGTAAATGAAAGAAATTTTGTAGGAAGACTGTATTGGTCAACTCAGTCCATTTTTTAAGAAAATGATGAGGTGTTTTCCTTTTACGTACATAGATTCGTAAGACTACATTGATTAGCACGATGCAATATCGGATGTGGTCTTCAATGCTTGTTGCTCCGAGTCTCTTGAGAGTTATATGCGTTGCAAATGTAGAGTTTGACGCGTTGTTCAATTTTAGCGTCACAGTTACTGTCCGAGCTTCTCCAAGGCTTTTCATCAGTAGTTATTGTCGTGTTTTCACAGTATTGCATTTGAAGGCAACAGCTTGTCAACGATCGATTGAAAACGAATCGTTGTTCGTGCAGTTTGTTATAATTAAATTTCAGTTAGTAATATACGCGTATCTACAACTGAACCTTTTAGGATAGTAATATGCTAGGTACGGTCATCCAACATCCATTGTCACTTCAGCACAATGAATAGCGTCACAGATTGGTGACGAAATGTATGATCTCTTGGTCGTTTGTGTTCCACTGTATCCAATGTTTTTTCTAACTTCATGTTTTTAATAGGTCCTGATACTTTCTTATTAAGGGGAGGTTTACTATCTTTGGCCTGAAAAACGCATGTTCTTTAAGAATTTTTTTTCGAGGTATGTTACAGATATCAATGTCAAATTTCGTCAACATTTGTATTGATATTTCCTCTAAAAACTGGAATTTTTTCGACCAGAAATGTCGAAGAGCAAAGGCGGAACCGCCGTCGGAACGAAACAAACTTTCGATGTAGACCTCCGTGCGCGGTATGTCACAGGTCAACTGGCTCGTCTGAAATCAAAATTGAATTGACGTTAGCGAAGTATATAAGATTCTTTAGGAGTTGTACCTCGCTTAAGTTACTTGGACCATAGGAAACAAAATAGGGATTTTTTCATCGATTTTTCGACTTCGTCGGCCAAGTAAAAACATTTATAGTTGATGGATCGGAATAAAAGTGGTACAACTCCTAGACAATATAGTTAGCTTCGTCGCAAACAAAGAATCATGCCAATCGCTTCAGTAGATTTGAAGTTACCATACCGCGCTATAAAAAAAGAAAAGAACGCCATTTCGAGAAAAACACGTTTGAAGTTTTGACTACATATAAATGCAATATTATACAACTTACGTTCAATCTGCTATTTCGGGTCCATAAACTAGTCCTTCCTCTTCCTCATAGAGGGCGTTCTGCTCGATCTGGGCCATCCTGCGCTGCTCCAGAGCCGCTCGTACAGCCGGTGACAAGTTCAAAAATGGTTCAAATGGCTCTGAGCACTATGGGACTTAACATCTGTGGTCATCAGTCCCCTAGAACTTAGAACTTTAAACCTAACTAACCTAAGGAGATCACACACATCCATGCCCGAGGCAGGATTCGAACCTGCGACCGTAGCGGTCACGTGCTTCCAGACTGTAGCGCCTAGAGCCGCTCGGCCACACAGGCCGGCCGGTGACAAGTGGTTGTCCGCCGCTTGAATCCGGTGGTCGTCCGAATGCTTGGTGAACTGGGTCGAATAGAGTCCCAGGGTGATGTCCACTGTTGTCATGGTATTCAGAATTGCTGAATACCCGTCGTTGAAGCTGCTCACTGCCAGTAAAGTAGCAATCTCCACAATCTTCGCACCAGAATGCAAATGCTTGGGGGCTAACTTCCAAACACACGCGTTCCAACTTTCATTGGAATTTTGTGCGTTTCCTCCCAAGCACAGGTACAATAACTCGTCCTCCGAAAGGACCTCATAGATCGGAAGAATCACTTTTTGAACTTCTCTGGAGAGCAGCTGGTCGAGTTGATATTCGTCCAGATGTCCGGTAGCCTCTGCAATGCGCCACTTGCACCAACTAGTTTCCCCAGCCGGACAATTTTGGTGTTGTGGGTGGTCATCCGTCGAACACTTGTGGAAATACGTTGCCCAAATTGCCTTCTTCATCTGTTCCACCGAATTGGAATGCCGTCGAATTGCCAAGCTGTAGTACGTCGTACGCTCCTTGATCACTTTTCAGTTTTACTCATGGGCAAGCACAAAGAATAATTCTTTCGAAATTCCCGAAAAAAACTGGCGTGCGGAAAAGGCCGATTTCAGGGAGGTGCATTTTCTTGTTCAACCGCGAATATCAAACATTACCGTACCGTATTCGGAAAACCGTTTCAGGGGTGGATTCTAAACACTATTATGGATTTGAAAATGCATTTTTTTTAAAAAAAAAAATCGATCGTTTTGAACCAAAAGATAGTAAACCTCCCGTTAGGTCAGCATAAGTATATAGTATAATATTCGATGTTATGTAAATGTAAGAGCGCTCTTTTTGAGGAGTGAGTTCGCTCCATTGGCTCAGTCTGCGTGACACCTTACACTACTTGCATTAAGATGTTTGCCCTTTTTTTCTTTTAAGTTTTGTAATTCGCATGTTGCAGAAATTCTGCTACTAACTAGGGACAGTGATCAAGCAAGAATGACCTTAGCGTATTACTAAAAAATGAGAATGGTGAAAATTTTTATCCTATGTGGGGAACTATTGTGAGTTTGTATCGCACTATTCGTAATGGAACTTTTATAAGCCTATGTCCTTATTGACTGGACATGGTACTTTCCTTTTTTGCCATATAATATTTTCTCGGTTATTGACCCTCCCGCCAGAGGTTCGAGTGCTCCCCCGTGCATGGGTGTATGTGTGTGTTGTTCTTGGCACAAGTTAGTTTAAGTAGTGTGTAAGCCTGGGGGCCGATGACCTCAGCAGTTTGGTCCCTTAGGAACTTACACGCATTTCGGTTACTGAAGCTTTTATTTAAATATGCTGCAGATAGAACAAACTGACCTGGGTAAGGGAGGAAAGTGCGATATAATAGAGCTAATTATTATGATTATGTGGTTTCTGCCTAGTGGCATGTCCCTGTCTTTGTGCGGAGAATTTCTGATTTCAATGTTCCCTGTTTTCAGCTTCTTCCTTCAGTCTGTTGTATCTCCTTCCATCTTTCATGTCGTCCAGATGTTGAATTCTTCTTCTTCTTCTTCGTCCTGCGTTTCCTCTGAGTTTCCCTTGTATGACATCACGTATGAGTCCCTCGTGTCTAAGTACATGTCCAACCCAGTTGGCCTTTCTCTGAAGAATTGTACGCAGAATACTTCTCTCCTACTCTTCGCAGTACATCGTCATTTGTTACGCGATCTGTCCACTTGATCTTTTTCATTCTCCTCCAGCACCACGTTTCAAAGCTCTCTAAGTATTTTTCTCCTTCTTTCTCATGGTCCATGTCTGTGCTCCATACAGCGCAATGCTCCAGATGTAACATTTTATCAGTTTTTTCCTCAATGCCAAACTCAAATTGCTGGTCAGCAGAGTCTTCTTCTTGTTGAAAGCAGCTTTGGCCATGGCGATTCTTGCTCGGATTTCGTTGGTGCAGTGGGCATCCTTTGTGATAAAACTTCCCAGGTACTTGAACTGATTCACATTTCCCAGTTCCCGATTGTCAGCAGTTATCTTCAAGTGTTTCTCACGTTTTGGTATGCGTGTACAGGAATCTTACGCCCGTCCACTTCGTAAACGAAAGATACAACCGACAGCTGTACGAGGAACGTGTTGCGATCGCTCATGCTACGTTGAGGTCTACGTACCGCATGCACAAGTCGCGTCGTTTCTGAGCTTTCAGCAGCATATTGAACTCGGCACGCTCAACGTTCAGGTTCGACAGCACGTTCCGTGTGACGACGTCATAGCCTCCTTGGTCGTGCCAGAAGCGGACGAAGCAGACCGGACGCAGTGTGACCGAGATGTCGGCCGATATTATAGGGCGACCTCCGTCGACGGCGTCTGGCGATCGCTCTCGGTGCCACCACAGTCTAACATAACAGTTGCGACACTCACTGCTGCAAAAGTTGTTACCGTTTGACAGATGGGGCGACACTAGCGCTCCAAGCGGCGAGTAAGCTGAACGTCAGACGCGTTGTAATCATAATGAAAGTTTGCATCCATTTCCTACGTAATTTAAGAAGTATTTGAGTTATTTCCTTGCCTCCAACGGTTTGTGTAGTATCAGAAGGTATGTATGTTTCTACAAATGGTTCTAAAACAAGCGCAAGTATGGACAAAAACCATGAATCGAGTGGCAAGCTACAACACATTTGTGAAGAAATACTTGTGACGTTAGATAGAATTGCAGCTAACCACGTTGAATCAAAAGAATATAAACACAAAGATTCACATGTAAGAAGCACAGGCATGAACCTCTATATGCAAAAGCGATCGACAGCTCATTTATAGTTCTGTAGGCCTACTGTGTTTGTCATTATCGCCTGTTTGCCACAAGTACGACTTTCATCTTTGTATGGGACAAGCAACTGCTAAATAGTGGGAGAAATATGTTGAAAACATTATAATGAGCTGGTTACATTTCACACAAAACCAAATATTTGAATAATTTTCAAACAATCTGTCAGGTGCTAACAAAATAATGTCATCACACGAAGAAGCAAGGAAAATTAACTAACAACAGAAGTGAATGAAATACATACCAAACATTACGCCTTTATAAGACATGAATAACTGCACTTAATCTAACTACTTCATCGCCAAAGCAGGTCTGTGTTGACGATTCACACGAATCTTGCATTGATACATAGAGAGTTGACTGGCTGTTTCTATGTCATAGGACTGTTTTACAGCTTTAGATGGATTGTCGCATCTTTGTGACAGTTTTCTCTTCATCGTCAGTTGAGGTGACGTATTTGGGATGTCAAACAGTATAGGTACTGTATTCCACATGAGTTTATTATTGTCTGCGTTCATGAACTGGTTTTGTTCAAAATGCAGCGAACAAAAGCTAATATTATTATACAGGAAAACTTAGTCTTATTTCATAAGGTCTTCTTGTCTGCTATTAACTAGCCATTTTCTGCTCCAAAAACGAAATATTAATCCTTAATACACATGTGGTTTGGCTTGGTTCAAATGGCTCTGAGCACTATGAGACTTACCATCTTTGGTCATGAGTCCCCTGCGACCTAGCAGAGTACCAATGGGGCCCATGGAATACCACGATATGGCTGTCCACATCATCAGCGAACCGCGCTAAGTATTACTCTTTGGATGGAAAGTCGGCCAGAAGTTGGAGAAAATGGTTCAAATGCCTCTGAGCACTATGGGACTTAACGTCTTAGGTCATCAGTCCCCTAGAACTTAGAACTACTGAAACCTAACTAACCTAAGGACATCACACAACACCCAGTCATCACGAGGCAGAGAAAATCCCTGACCCTGTGGTGTCTTCTTTCTGTTGTTGCTGCTACCGCTTGTAAAACTCATTGTAGAAATAAAAATAAACAACCACTATTCGCTTCACGATTGCGCCGAACTCACGGTTTAACTTACTGGCCCCTTGGGGCGCTGCTGGCGCGGTACCCAACAAAATCGAGGCGTAGCATCGCGACTGTTATGTCAGACTTTGGTGCCACTGTGAACACAGACTGTGGTGGTGACTATTGGAACGGTGCAGGTTGCGCTGCGCGGTGAGGAGCGTTAGACGTCGCGAATGAGACAGCAAGTCAGCAGGCGAGCAGCGAGCAGGTAGCCGACCGACGGACCCCCAGCCAGCGCAGCGCAGCACGCGGTCGCGGCAGTGGCGGGGACCGCCGACCCCACGTGACTCGCCGCTCGCCTCTGCTGCCCCCTCCGGCTCGGCGGCTCAGTCACGCGACGCCATGCCTCGCAGCCGCAACTCGCTGCCTGTGGTCGCGCTGTCGCTGCTGGTGCTCCTGCTGCTGCAGGCGACGGCGGAGGCCGCCGACGGCGACTTCGAGCTGCACATCGTGCACCTGAACGACTTCCACGCGCGCTTCGAACCCATCAACAGCGGCGGCGGCTCCTGCTCGCCCAGCGGCGCCTGCTTCGGCGGCATCGCGCGCGTGGCCACCGAGGCGCGCCGACTGATCGACGCCGCCGGCGACAACTACCTGTTCCTCAACGCCGGAGACAACTTCCAGGGCACCGTCTGGTACTCGCTCTACAAGTGGAACGTCACCGCCGCCATCCTCAACATGCTGCCCTGGGACGCGGCGGTGAGTTCTCCTGTTAGTTAGTTAGAAGTTCCTCCATTCATCAGTCTCGCGATAAGCGTTATGATGTGGAACGTGTCAATTGCATAAGAAATGCACACATGAATCAAGGGTTTTGTTTCTTTTATAAAAATGTTAAATTCTTTTTTACCTATCCCACTCTCTTAAATGGGACAAAATGCATATGCACTACTGGCAATAAAAATTGCTACACCACGAAGATGACGCGAAATTTAACCGACAGGAAGAAGACGCTTTTCAGAGCATTCACACAAGGTGGACGCCGGTGGCGACACCTACATCGTGCTGACATGAGGAAAGTTTCCAACCGATTTCTCATACACGAACAGCAGTTGACCGGCGTTGCCTGGTGAAACGTTGTTGTGATGCCTCGTGTAAGGAGGAGAAATGCGTACCATCACGTTTCCGACATTGATAAAGGTCGGATTGCAGCCTATCGCGATTGCGATTTTTCGTATCGCGACATTGCTGTTCGCGTTGGTCGAGATCCAATGACTGTTAGCAGAATATGGAATCGGTGGGTTCAGGAGGGTAAAACGGAACGCCGCGTTGGATTCCAACGGCCTCGCATCACTAGCAGTCGAGGTGAAAGGAATGGCTGTAACGGATCGTGCAGCCACGTCTCGATCCCTGAGTCAACAGATGGGGACGTTTGTAAGACAACAGCCATGACGCTGCATCACTGACAGGAGCGCCAGCGGTGGTGTTCGCATCGACGAATGTGGGTGCACGAATGACAAAACGTCATTTATTCGGATGAATCCAGGTTCTGTTTACAGCATCATGATGGTCGCAGCCGTGTTTGCCGACATCGGGGTGAAGGCACATTGCAAGCGTGTATTCGTCATTGCCATGCTGGCGTATCACCCTGAGTGGAGGTATGGGGTGCCATTGGTTACACCTCTCGGTCACCTCTTTTTCGCATTTACGGCACTGTGAACAGTGGACGTTTCATTCCAGAAGTGTTACGACCAGTTGCTCTACCCTTTATTCGATCCCTGCAAAACCCTACATTTCAACAGGATAATTCACGACCGCATATTGCAGGTCGTGTACGGGTCTTTCTGGAAACAGAAAAAGTTCGACTGCTGCCCTGGCCAGCACATTCTCCAGATCTGTCACCAATAGAAAACGTCTGGTCAGTGGTGGCCGAGCAACTGGCTCGTCACAATACGCCAGTCACTATTCTTGATGAACTGTGGTATCGTGTTGAAGCTGCATGGGCAGCTGTACCTGTACACGCCATCCAAGCTCTGTTTGTCTCAATTTTCAAGCGTATCAAGGCCGTCATTACGGCCATAGGTGGTTTTTCTGGGTACTGATTTCTCAGGATCTATGCACCCAAATTGCTTGAAAATGTAATCACGTATCACTTCTAGTATAATATATCTGTCCAATGAATACCTGTTTATCATCGACATTTCTTCTTGGTGTAACAATGTTAATGGCCAGTAGGGTATTTTACCTATAGATTTATTTATTCCTATTCATTAGTTTATCTGTGGTATGGAAAGAGTTGTCAAGGGGATATGATTTCAATTTATTTTTGGAACTATTACTGCCGTCTATAAGACATTTTATTGCATCTGGTAATTTATCGAAAAGTTTTACAGTAGCTCATTTTACCAGTAGAGGATAGTGCAAGACCCTCTTTCTTCTGGTATTATAATCATGAATGTCACTGTTGTTTTCAAACTGATCCATGTTGTTGAGTTCAAATTTCATTACCTGAGTGTATGCACTACGGGGTTGTTGAATTCCTAACCTTTTAAACAGATACGACTATGAGCCCGACACATTATTCTAACCATTTTCTTTTGAATAGTGGATACTTTTTGCCTGAGTGTTGAGTTACCCCAAAATATTACTCCATAATACACCAGAGAGTGAAAGTATGCAAAGTATATTAGTTTATAAATTCCTATATCCTCAAAATTGGCAATTATTCTGACTGCAAAATTTGCTGGACCTAGTCGCCTTAGGATATCAAAAATATGAATTTTCCAACTAAGATTCCCTTCTATATGTACACCTAAAAATTTAGTATGCTCTACCCTGTTGATGTGTTATATTTATGGAAAGAACTATACTCCTTGCAGTAGCAAATTGTACTGTTTTTTTTTTTCAAATTTCAGAGCAAGCCCATTCGCAGGAAACCAATCAATAACTTTTAAAAGACAGTATTTGTATCATTTACAATTGGAGTTTCCTTTACTGGTTTAATAATAATGCTTGTATCATCAGGAAACAGAGTCAGTTCAGTTTCTTGTTGCTGGTAAGAATGGTGGGCATTCTCATATATCAAGAAAAGAAAGGGATCCATGATCGAATCCTGTGGAACACTTAGTGTAATTTCACCGCATTTAGATGAAGTGGGAAACTTCCTTAAATCACTTAAACCCTATAAAAAAAGATTTTGCTTCCTGTTCTGTAAATATGACTTAAACCACTCATATGGTGATCAATTTATACTACAGAATTGTAATTTCTGTAACATAATCAAATGCCTTGGATATGTCGCACAAAATTCCTATTGGTGACGTTTTACTATTTAAAGAGTATATTGTGTGGGTAGCAAAATTGTATGTTGCTGTCTCATTGGAGCAGCATTTTTGAAATCCAAACTCATGATTTATGAAGTTCCCATTACTGTGGAGATGGCTAACCGCACTTGAGTACATTACTTTCTCGACATGTTTTGAAATTGCTGTAAACAAGGATACTGGCCTGTAATTATTGACATCTGAGGTGTCCGGTCTCCATTCTAATAACATTCCAAATTTATTTGATTTTATTGTCCGAGTTGTTAATTTCATCGTTAACATACATATTTCTTGACATTCTGACAACTTTTCTGACTATGTTACAATAATTTTTGTAGTGCAAAATCACTTCTCGGTCTATACTAATTCTTACTGCCTGATGCAATATTATTTTTCTTTCTGAAGACCCTTTAATACCTGTTGTAATCCAAGGCTTCTTTGAAAACTGTTTGGTTTTACATTTAGTAATTTTTTGGGTGACAGTGTTCAAAAAGGGATATAAATTTAACATAAATATTTTGCACTTATCATTAGCATTTGGTTCATTATATATATATATATATCTCCCCAGTTAACATTTCTTAAACTTTCTCTGAATTACTCTATAGATACTGGGTTGAGCAACCTTACATTTTTAGTTAATGGTTCCTGAACTGTACAACTTGCTAGGTTTTGTAGGTTAACCAATTTTGCATCATGGTCTGATAATCCATTTATCACAGGAAAAGCATGTGTTAGTGTTATATCCTCTTTCGATACAAATACGTTATCTATAAGAGTGCTGCAGTCTTGAGCTATTTGTGTAGGGAAATCGATCGCTAATTCTAAGTTATATGTCGTTAATAACACTTCTCGTTGACTTTTCCTATCAGAATTGCTTAGAAAGTTTACATTGTGATCACCACATGTTAATAACATCTTGTTTCTGTCTGACAGACAGCGTAATAGGGAGTCAAACATTTTTATGAACAGCTTCCTATCTGCTAATGGGGACCTATACACTCTTACTAATATCAACACTACATTATCTAGCTGTAGTTAACATGCACACAGGCTTCAAATTGCTGATCCACACAAATTTGCTTACTTCTACAGTTTTGTATTTACATCGTTGTTTTATGTAAATGGCACCTCCTCCTTTATCCATGCTAGACGTGCAAGTGTAAGATGCTAAATTATACCCATTTATACTGACAGTTTTCATTCCCACAGTTACATGGTGTTCAGACATACAAAGTATATCAATTTCATTCTTATTTTTGAGATCATTTAAATACACTACCAGCCCACCTACTTCATTTTTTTATTCTTCTGATATTTTGATGGAGTAATTTGATAGTACCATTAGCTTTATCCCTATTTACTGTACATAGTTTGTCTTCTGTTAACCACTGGGATCATCCCTTGTGTGACTGTGCCCCCCTTATACTATCTATTAATAGAGAACCTAACTTGTCTTTCCCCTTCCTATTTAGGTGCAGGACACGTCTAGTGTATCCCCACCTACCAATAGCATCAACTGGAACAACTCTTGCGTGGTATTTTGTCGGTATCTGGAACATCCCATTCAGCTCAGTGTTAACATGTCTCCCAGACGTATTTACCCACGGCCGATCATGGCACTGAAAGACCTTCACAAACCGCACATTTGTGTGCCCAGTTTCCCCTCCTATTTTATCAAGGTCACTCCTAATACTATATCTTGGATTCAGGCCGTTTCCTGCTCACCCAACTATAATTACCTGATTTTACTTCTCAAAGTCCCGACATAGCTGACCTAAGTTTTCTGTCACCTGGCTAAGGCTAGCACTTGGTTTCTCAAAATCTGTCGGTAGTAACTACGGCCAAATCTCAGATATCTTCTAAACAGGGTGTTCGGAAATTCCAGTTACAAATTTATAGTACTTGCAGAGATGAGTAATTACATAATATTTTTAATAGGAACCCCACCTGAAAACGCACCGTTTCCGTTCTACGACGTTTTTAGTTCAGATCTGTAAGGCCTCCACATCTGCTGAGGGAAAGCGAAAAGTTGCTTATCCTGGCATGCAATAGGGCAGACAGATGACGTGTACTACGTCCAGCGGTCACGTGATGTCACTTAACGTCTGCCTTGCTGTGAGACAGAGGAAGATCTGCTGGCTGCTGCACTAGAAACTGAAGAGACAACAAGTGGGATAAATGTAAATGTCGTGTGACTAGGGCCTCCCGTCGGGTAGACCGTTCGCTGGGTGCAAGTCTCGATTTGACGGCACTTCGGCGACTTGCGCGTCGATGGGGATGAAATGATGATGATTAGGACAACACAAAACCCAGTCCCTAAGCGGAGAAAATCTTCGACCCCGCCGGGAATCGAACCCGGGCCCTTAGGATTGACATTCTGTCGCGGTAACCACTCAGCTACCGGGGGCTGACATTAAGTGGGATGGACAGTGTGTACCAGAACAAGCTTCGTTGGTACAACGTCTGTAACAACGCTGGTGGTCGCCACATCGAGCCGCGGTTACAGTGCATCAGTACTCTTCTGTACATACAGTGCTCTGGGTTATTTTTTGTTCTTTAATAATGTAAACATGTAACGTCTAACCGTTAATACAAACAAATGTGCTTAATTGGTAAGTGGTGTTCCCTTTCGTATTGTTACTTAATAATTGTAATGCGTCAAGTCTAATTGGTTTGGGTTGGTTGTTTGGGGGGAAGAGACCAAACATCGAGGTCATCGGTCTTATCGGGTTAGGGAAGGATGGGAAAGGAAGTTGGCCGTGCCCTTTCAAAGGAACCATCCCGGCATTTGCCTGGAGCGTTTTAGGAAAATCACGGAAAACCTAAATCAGGATGGCCGGACGCGGGATTGAACCGTCGTCCTCCCGAATGCGAGCCCAGTATGCTAATCACTGCGCCACCCCGCTAGGTGTCAAGTCTAATTCAGTTCCTCAAGCAGAAGAGCAGAAGTGGGCTAGTTAAACATCAGAAATGAAACCTCGTAGAACGTAAATGGTACGCTTCCGAACATGGGTTCTTATACAAAATATTATGCATTCACCCCCGTCTACAAGTCTTAAAAGTTTGTAACGGGAATTTCCTTACGCCCTCCATGCAGGGTGATCCTGTAATAATGTTACATAATTTCAGGGATTATGGAGAGTGATAAATGTATTAGTTTGAGGTAAGGGATCCTTGTCCGGAAACGATCGATTTTTATAGGCGAAAATCATTCTGATACCTCTGACTGCGGAGTACGTGCACCTGTACCGTTGCTGCCACAACTGAGCGGTAGGCAACTTTCACAGGTGAAAGTATGGATGAAACAAGGAAAAATGGCCGTTGAATATGGGCTCTAAAATGCATACCTCAAGAACGATGAGCACTTGTTCATCTCAGATGCTGTGAAACACATCTGTTCTGCTCCAAGTTCTTTTTTTATTTATGTTACGGATTGAAAACCAACCGCACAGCCCTTTGTTTTATGACCATCGGTCAGTTGCACTGACCAAGCTGTTTTTAATTACGTCATGTATTTTTATATCATTTTAAGAAAGGTCTTAACGATGACTGAAGCTGTAATGGCACCAGAACTACTAAAGAATTTTTTACGATATGAAGATGGCTAGATTATTTTCCAAACAAGGAAGAGTTCATGCTCGACCTTATAGACTTTGAATCCCTAACATAAATAAAAAAGAAGATGCAGTAGAGAAGACGTTTTTCACTGCATCGAAGATGAACAAGCGTTTATAAGTCGTAAGGTACGATTTTTTTTAACAGTCGCGGTGCAGCAAGTATTACACTATAAGAGGTACCAGAACGATTTTTGCTTATAACTTTCCAATTGATCGCTTCCAGACGAGAGGTCTTTAACTGAAATTCATACATTTAGTCTTCTCTGTCATCCCTGAAAATTTGTAACATCATCACGGAATCATCCAGTATAAAGATGAACATTTGTTATTTCTTCACCTCCTGTGTTTTCCCTTACCGTAAAACCGAAAGTTTGATAAGCTGTTATACGCGTGCCCGTGAATGTTCCTGTAGGGGTAAAAACCACCTACCGCCCGTAAGAGTGGGGGTGAAAAGGGTGACACTGAAGCTTTCAGGAACATCTGGAGCAATTTCACTCATATATATATATATATATATATATATATATATATGGGCGTGTGTGTGTGTGTGTGTGTGTGTCTTCAGTCCAGAGACTGGTTTGATGCAGTTCTCCATTATACTCTATCCTGTGCAAGCTTCTTCATCTCCCAGTACCTACTTCAACCTACATCGTTCTGACTCTGTTTAGTGTATTCATTTCTTGGTCTCCCTGTACGATTTTTACCCTCCACGCTGGTCTCCAATACTAAATTGGTGATCCCTTGATGCCTCAGAACGTGTCCTACCAAGCGATCCCTTCTTCTAGTCAAGTTGTGTCACAAATTTCTCTTCTCCCCAATTCTATTCAATACCTCCTCATTATTTATGTGATCTACCCATCTAACCTTCAGCATTCTTCTATAGCACCACATTTCTAAAGCTTCTATTCTCTTTTTGTCCACGTTTCACTTCCATACATGGCTACACTCCATACAAATACTTTCAGATACAACTACACTTAAATCTATACTCGATGTTAACAAATTTCTCTTCTTCAGAAACGCTTTCCTTGCCATTGCCAGTCTACATTTTATGTCCTCTCTGCTTGGACCATTATCAGTTATTTTGCTCCCCAAATAGCAAAACTCCTTTACTACTTTAAGTGTCTCATTTCCTGATCTAATTCCCTCATCATCACCCGATTTAATTCGACTACATTCAATTATCCTCGTTTTGCTTTTGTTGATGCAATGGTCCAGTGTTTCTGTTCTTTGTACAATTATTTGTACGAAAAAAAATTGGGGTTAGGTACAACCATCCTTAGGGCTGGGGATGGGAGTGAGAGGATGTGACATGCAAAAATATTCGATAACTTCCGATATTACGATTGAAATACGTAGTTTTCGGGGTCGGTGAAAGGGAACATATCAGCAAATCTCTGTAATGCCTGAAGAAATTTTCACTTGATATCTGGAAAAATATTCTGTGACAGTAAGACAATCCTAGCACTCCTATGGCTGATGGTTTGGGGTGAAAAGAACTGAGATAAAAGCATACATCAGGGACGCCTGGAGCTATTTCAACCAAATTTGGTGTGCACATGACTCATTATTTGCATAAAAATATCATGGGAGTAAGATACTCCTATTACCGCAAGGGATGATTGTAGGATCATCTGAAAGCGACCGGTTGCTATTCCTTTGTTGTAAGTAGCTGCCTCGGAATATATTAAAAAGTATAAGGGGCTGTCAAATAAAAACGGGACAGATGGAGAAAACGTAAACAAACTGTTACTTCGAAAGTAATCCCCATAACTGCTAATACACTTATCCCACTGTGTGATGAGATGGTTACCACCATCATGGACTAATGTTGGCGGTTGCCTGTGGAACTATGATTGTACCCCACCTCTTCCTGAGAACGAAATCGACGGCCACAAATGTCTTTCTTCAGGCCTCCAAAAATATGGGAATCGCTTGGGGAGAGGTCGGGCTCTGTCTGGAGGATGAGGACTGACCTGCGTGTTGCCTAGGTTGTTTCGAATACGCTGCAAAAGTTTTCCTGGGAAACTGTCACACTCCGCTGCACGGTTCCGGTCTTTCCCCACGCGTTTTCCGTATCTGCTATTTACATATCTTTGGGACCGTAAAGAAGTAGTCGTCAGTAAGAAAAAGACACAAAAATATTCCATTTTCTTACTTAACTAGTGTGATACTTGGGTACTGGAGTATTGCTAGTTAGTGTAAGAAAAACGTTAAACGAACGGAAAATATTATTTATTGCAAAATCTGAGAAAATCAAGTGAAACTTTTATTTATAAACTGATACAGAAATTTCCAGGTTCTTTTCGGAATAGGAGGTTACCTCTTATGGATAGGAATCCTGTTAATGAAATAATTTATATACAAAGTGTGGGAATGCTCTTTTATCCCTTTTCTTTAAGAATGTTATTTACTCGGCAGAATGCCTGAGAGCCGCGTCTACTCAACTTGAATAATTATCCAACAGAATTTTTCTAAGTACGATCGAGGCTGTCACGTGAGAAATGTAATAGAGTGACGTGAATGAAGTATGTTATTTCTAATTGAGGAAACATTGGGCTCGCCTATGCTGTAGTACACAATACCGTGAGCTGCGACGACTGCTGCCTGCATCGTTCGCCACTGAAAAATAACAAAACTATCTCTTTCTATCTGGATTGACCTTCGCCAATCGAACTCTCACTACGCCTTAATGAAGTCAAGGACTCCTATGTGCCCCTAGTCTATTGGCGTGGTACACCGGTTAGATAACCAGTCCACCGCGATGCCACTCAATGTTCGCTCGCAGGCGCTAACTAATACTAAAAATGGTTCAAATGGCTCTGAGCACTAAGGGACTCAACTGCTTTGGTCATCAGTCCCCTAGAACTTAGAACTACTTAAACCTAACTAACCTAACGACATCACACACATCCATGCCCGAGGCAGGATTCGAACCTGCGACCGTAGCAGTCGCACGGTCTAACTAATACTCTGTGTTCACACTGCTCATTAAGTGTCGCAGCTAACGCAATGAACAAACGGTTAATCGCGAGCGACTCAATGTAGAGTATCACTTCGATTCGCTAGCGACAGATGTGCTCTCAGTGCAATACTGAGTGGAGACTTCGTTCCTCACTCTCTGCGTACACGCACGAGCGCACTCGCTCCTGCTGCATGTTCCCGCTTCAAGAGTGTCACTTTTGCTACCCCTCTCCACGCAAAAAAGCGAAACGGTATATCATTCGCTGTCTTTCCCTCTCTCCTCCGGCTAATTGCATCACAAATAGTCCGCCAGTCAGCGTTTCTCTTACAAACGGGAGAATGGCGCTCCGTTTAAGCTTACCAGTCTGGAAATATATAGCATCTGCATTAGGCGTTTACTGTCCATCTGTGAGAACTCTTAAATGGCACACCAGGTCCATCAAAAAATACGTGTGCTGGGGTTCTCCCAAACAAGACCGTGGGTTTTGCTTTTAAGGTGAACACGCAGGCCATTATCCCTTTTCTCTGGCTAAACTGTTATTATCCCTGGGCAGTCAGCCAGCTGGTGTAGCTGCATGCTAACTCACCCTCCTACGGACTTTCCAGCAGGCTGGTTGCCCCCAGTGGACAAAAACTCCTGTGGCCGTCGTGTCTTGAATGTTTGTGTACGCCAGCCTCGACTTTTTAATCTCAGTGCGCACTTGCGATTTATTTTTTAGATTTGCAGATCGATTAAATGGAAATATGTAAAATTGACTCTACCCTATTGAGTTAGGGCTCGAATGAAACGTCTTGATACGCAGAATACGATAGTGAGGTTGGAATATGTAAGAAATGAAGGACAGGAGACCCCTCCACCTTACAAAACGTCCTCGCCAAAGGCACATGGTGCAAAGCAGCGGGGAATCAGCTAGTTGCCAGCGACGCTCCTTTTTCTCGAAACGACAATCAGTCACTGGCAGGATTACAAGTTTTCTAAGAATTTAGATGAAACTGCAGCGCATGAAATACGTGTACAAATATGTGTGAAATATGTTAAACGAGTGCAAAATATATTTCTGTGTGTGAAAAGCATGTGACAGGTGCATACGCACTGTGACCTGTATATCTGGGGTTCGATACTCGTTTAGTTTATGGGGCACTCAGCTGCGCGGTGAGCAGTGCCCTCGTTTTACATCTACAGCAAAAATTTCTCAAGCACCTTGCATTCTCTGACGTAGCATATTTCGTGTAACAGTACAATTAGCCTCTACTGTCTCTTCCATTCAAGAATGTTCAACGAAATAATCATTTTATTTCATTTATTTAGTTACTCTACACCATAGTTTATCATAATATTCTACAATGGTTCACATAGATGTTAAGGCAACCTCCGGTTGATCGATGATTGGTACAAAGTTTGTAAGCGGACCCTGAAAGTAAATGAATATAACAATCTGAGCATAAATAGACGAAGAAATTCGCTACAATTCGATTACAGTACTAACACTAATAAGTGGAAGTTCAGTAACTACTATAAAGAATGTAAAGGAGCCTGCGCGTGTTCAATATTTATTGACGACACTAGTTTGTCAAACCTTCAACATATTGAAGCAACTCACACACCATCAGTTGTCAACATTATCAGTTGGCAGGACGATTGTACAAGATTAAGGTGTCTAACACACAGAACGAAGCGGGTGCTGCGGTACTGTAATAGCTGTAACAACATTAAACAATGAAAACGAGGAAAGTGGTCGGAAAACGGCTGAAACAGATGAGCGAATTGGCGTATGTTAATTTACTGACTGGAATCAGAATCACGTTCCCGACAGATTTCGTAAACTATCTTCAGATCAGTCCTGCATCGCACGACAAATTGTTAATGTCAATACAAAAAAAAGAAAGAAAGGTTAATGAGGGATCAGTTGCTGTCTACGAGAGATTAGTAGTAACTTCTAAATTTCTATCGACAGTTCATCCTAATGCTTGAAGTGTAGTTCAGAAATAACACCAGGCACAGTTAGTAAAATTTTATGGAAACCTGTGAAGCACTTATACCTGAATGGCAAAAATATGTTCAGGTAATTAACGTAAAACTTTTATTTTAGTTTGGTGAAACAAACATATATGTCGCAGAACTGTTACTAGTCATTGCAGATGGTTCTACATAACATATTTTTCGAAATGGAGGCGTTTTTCCAAAATGCTATGTAATTCACTAACCTTTAGTATGTTTTCAAATTAATAAAGTAACCCGTGTCATAGAGCAGCGTCCGTTCATCGTCCTGAAGTGGTACATACTACGATTACCCTGGCGTGGTCATGTTAATATCGTTTTGTGTGAAAAGACTACATGACTAGAGAAACTCAGTCTCAAGTATTACACACAAAGGAGACTTGAAAAAACAGCGCACACTAACGCCACGCGGCTGGTTCATCAAGGTTTATTAACTTCTGAAAGGAGAATATTGCAAACCGTCTATACTTGACCTCACACGGCATGCATTCACAATACTGAGAATTAATACGTCAAAAATCCGCCTGAGTTGCGAAATGTTAGTGGTCTATACCCAGGTTTCAGCTAGAGTAATCTACCCTTCTTCAGAAGCATAAAACAAATTAAGCTAGTTTGGAAGGTAGGAGACGAGGTACTGGCAGAAGTAAAGCTGTGAGTACCGGGCGTGAGTCGTGCTTCGGTAGCTCAGATGGTAGAGCACTTGCCCGCGAAAGGCAAAGGTCCCGAGTTCGAGTCTCGGTCGGGCACACAGTTTTAATCTGCCAGCAAGTTTCAGATTAATACATGCTAGAATAAGGCACGGTCAAACATAAAAAGCTTAAGTACCATGGTACCATGTTACATCGTGGAAAGCGGTTCTCACATAGACTACAAAGAAATAAGGACCTAGGGTGTGTCAGGGCGTACAACGCCACTGCCAACACACTTATATACTAGCTTGACCTTTGTCGGGCAGTATAGCGGCGATGACGTGTTTTTTTTAATCTAACAAGCTGAACATAACGTCTAAGTAAATTTCTTATCAGTTAATAAGATCTCGTTTTACAGTTAATGCTCATCGGGATTCTATCTACTTAGTGCCTTGTTCTCTCACAAGTTACGGTTTAACATTGTAGGTAATTTCCCAGTACATAACATAAAGATAGACAATGGCAGGCATCTTTGACTTTCCGTGAGCGCATGCGCGTGACCCGCCGTCTTGCTCGGTACATATCCGCGATGCCACAGTCAATTCCAAGGTAGCGTCCGCGGCTAACCGACCGGTTTCCACGAAGTGGGGCCGGCGCTGTTCCTCAGCTAAGTAACGTAGCTTGACATGGTACCACGGTACTTAAGCTTTTTATGTTTGACCGTGCTTTATTCTACCATGTATTAATTTGTTTTATGCTTCTGAAGAAGGGTAGATTACTCTAGCTGAAACCTGGGTATAGCCCAGCAACATTTCGCAACTGAGGCGGATCTTTGACATTTAAATATCACAGTTGCTGACAGGGCTTCAGAATGTTAAAAATTCTTAAATAATGAGAACATTTTGAGGACCATCCATACTGCTCTATATGTTTCTAGTATTGGCAATACGTCAATACGCACCCTCAGATTGTAAGTTTATTGACGGTTTGAGAATTTTGTTGTTTATGTGAGGGTCCCTTAAGACTGACAGAACTTAAAATAGAACGGCCACTAAAACAAAATTATCCGAAAAGCAGATGCAGAATTGTGATTCATTGGAAGAATCTTATCTGCATGTGATGCATCCATAAAAGTACGCTACTGGCCATTTAAATTGCTACACCACGAAGATGACGTGCTTCAGACGCCAAATTTGACCGACAGGAAGAAGGTGCAGTGATATGCAAATGATTAGCTTTTCAGAGCATTCACACAAGATTGGCGCCGGTGGCGACACCTACAACGTGCTGACATGAGGAAAGTTTACAACCGATTTCTCATACACAAACAGCTGTTGACCGGTGTAGCCTGGTGAAACGTTGTTGTGATGCCTCATGTAAGGAGGAGAAGTGCGCACCATCACGTTTCCGACTTTGATAATGGTCGGATTGTAGCCTATCGCGATTGCGGTTTATCGTATCGCGACATTGCTGCTCGCGTTGGTCGAGATCCGATGACTGTTAGCAGAATATGGAATCGGTGGGTTCAAGACGGTAATACGGAACCCCGAGCTGAATACCAACAGACTCGTATCGCTAGCAGTCGAGATGACAGGCATCTTATCCGCATGGCTGTAACGGATCGTGCAGCCACGTCTCGATCCCTGAGTCAACAGATGGGGACGTTTGTAAGACAATAGCCATGACGCTGCATCACTGACAGGAGCGCCAGCGATGGTGTTCGCACGAATGGCAAAACGTCATTTTTTCCGATCAATCCAGGTATGTCTGCAGCATCATGATGGTCGCATCCGTGTTTGGCGACATCGCGGTGAACGCACATTGGAAGCGTGTATTCGTCATCGCCATACTGGCGTATCTCCCGCGTGATGGTATGGGGTGCCATTGGTTACACGTCGCGGTCACCTCCTGTTCGCACTGACGGCACTTTCAACAGTGGACGTCACATTTCAGATGTGTTACGACCCGTAGCTCTACCCTTCATTCGATCCGTGCGAAACCATACATTTCAGCAGGATAATGCACGACCGCATGCATGTTGCAGGTCCTGTATGGGTCTTTCTGGATACAGAAATTGTTCGACTGCTGCCCTGGCCGTCACATTCTCCAGATCTCTCATCAACTGAAATGTCTGGTCAATGGTGGCCGAGCAACTGGCTCGGCACAATACGCCAGTCACTACTCTTGAAGAACTGTGGTATCGTGTTGAAGCTGCATGGGCAGCTGTACCTGTACACGCCATCCAAGCTCTGTTTGACTCAATGGCCAGGCGTATCGAGGCCCTTATTACGGCCAGAGGTGGTTGTTCTGGGTACTAATTTTTCAGGATCTATGCACCCAAACTGCGTGAAAATGTAATCACATGTCAGTTCTAGTATAATATATTTGTCCAATGAATACCCGTTTATCATCTGTATTTCTTTTTGGTGTAGCAATTTTAATGACGAGTGGTGTAGTATCGTACAGAGTACATGTTGGACTGATTTTTGAGTATTGTCCATCAACCTGGGTCCCTTATTAGGTTGGATTTAGAAAGAGAGAGAGAGAGAAAGAGAGAGAGAGAAGACAAAACGAAGTGCGGCGTGTTCAGTTTCGAGATCGTTTAGCCGACACAGGAGCATTGCGGAGATACTCAACAAACTTCTTTGGCAGACGGTACAAGACAGACGTTGTTTTTATTATTAAAATTCTGTGGGTGTTACGTTCCGAGGACAGTGGGGCAACATGTAATGCCGGTAAAAATGCAACACGCAGGTGTTCAGTGGCACCTGGTATGACACATGCGTACCGAACTGTTGTATTATTGATTAATTTGTTACGCTTATCGGCAATCAGATGGCGCTGAGAATGTCAGTCTGTGCACGCTTAGTTTTGACTGTGCAGGTGAGCTGAGTGAGCAATGTTTGCAACGTTAATCCTAGTGTACAACCATGCCCCACCAACGAGTATTTGCTGCTAGCGATCAGCTTTAGGCTTTTGAATGGGTCACATTGTGGACCTGGGGGAAGCTGGTTGGACTTAACGACCGATTGCTGTACATGTTAGACACAACGTATCGTTGGAGCGACACAGTTTTCTGGAGTGGTCTGTGGAACATTCTTACTTCCGTAGACGAATTCCTGTCGTCCACGTAGTACAGGTGTGCGTCAAGATCGACACACAATGCGGCAGCGACCGCCCATCGTCCGTGGAGGGAATCCGGACACGTGGCGCACCTTCTGCATCACGAGGCACCACTGGGAAACATCTGCTGTGTCTCTGGCCAGGCTACCACTAACTCCACAACACCACCAAGAATGGCTAATCTCGTGTCGTGGAAGAGTCGAATGGAGAGAGGTGTGGTGCTCTGTTGTCAGTTGTTAGAGTAGGTTCTATCTGTATGCGTGTGATGGACGCTCATGTATGGCGTAGACCTCGAAAACTGCCTATTGTAGAGTGATTTCATTCATGACAGACAGGTACCATCCCAGGATTCATGGCGTGGCGGACCATCAATTACAACTCGTGGACACATCTGGTGTTTGAGCACGGTAAGGTAACTGGTGCCCGCTACCTTGGGCTGATTGTTACCCCCATGCTCTTGCATTTCTTCGATAGGAATGGTTCAAATTTCTCTGAGCACTATGGGACTTAACTTCTGAGGTCATCAGTCCCCTAGAACTTAGAAATACTTAAACCTAACTATCCTAAGGACATCACACACATCCATGCCCGAGGCAGGATTTGAACCTACGACGTAGCGCCTAGAACCGCTCGGCCGCTCCGGCCGGCTTCGACAGGAAGGTGATGTACTTTTTCACCAGGGCAATACATGTCCACGAACGGCTGCTGCGGCGTTACGTGCTTTTCGTGGTGTAAAATGGCTGCTCTGATCGGCAAAATTACCCGATCTCTCGCCAACTGAACATGATGATGCGGGAACTTACTCGTTCTCCAGAGCCTGCTAGAACCTTTCCTGAAAAACAACAAAAGGCGAAAGATGACTAAGAAGGTCTGTCACAGGTCGTCATTCGGCACGTTTATTATTGTTTATATATCAGAATAATCGCCTGTGTTTCCACCAGAAGGGAGTGGGGGAGGAGGGGTCCCGGGTACACCGTGTACTGATGTGACTGGACACCCTTAACGGTGACATGTGCGTGTTTCATTTGTCTGCATTTCTTATCATATACTGCTAAAATGATGAACAACCTGTCACACAGCTTGTCCATAAAATGACCTTGTCGTTGAGGGTATAATATTTTTTCCGGCTGTATATTACTTCCTCTTACTTACGTCTCACGAAATGGACACATCCACAAAAATCAGAGCAATATAGCACACGCGGAGGTTCCCAGACATTTACACTTCTCTGTGCGCCATTTGCTAATGGAACAGTGAAGGGAGAATGAGATAGTGGCACCTGAAATACCTTCCGCCACTTCTCTGTCAGGTGGCTTGCGGAGATATGTGCAGATGACATCAGTGGGTTCGCAGTCAGCTAATCCAGGCTCCACAAAAGAACGCTAATGTACGTGGATACTGTCTGCAAAATGCCTTGCGGAAAGAGTTAGCAGTAATTAGTACTCAATTAAAACGCCATGTCCGCAGCTCGTGGTCGTGCGGTAGCGTTCTCGCTTCCCGCGCCCGGGTTCCCGGGTTCGATTCCCGGCGGGGTCAGGGATTTTCTCTGCATCGTGATGACTGGGTGTTGTGTGCTGTCCTTAGGTTAGTTAGGTTTAAGTAGTTCTAAGTTCTAGGGGACTGATGGTCATAGATGTTACGTCCCACAGTGCTCAGAGCCATTTGAACCAAAACGCCATGCCTGATGCTGAAGTGTTAGGCATGAAGAGCGTTAATGCTGTAAGCTGCAACTTGTATTATTTTGTGGAGGGGTGTCAGCGAGAAAACATTTCTTAAAGGTTTAGAATTAGTTATTAAGATATTTTCAAATGCTGCATGAATATAGTCTGGGTAACTTCGGCGCCCTGTGTTACGCTTTCTCAAGACATACTCAGTTACTATCAGTAAAATTTCTCTTACAGCCTTAAACGTTTAACACAAGATTAATGAGTAGATTATAAACAGCGATTTAAAGTTTTAGATTGGATCAGTAACTTAACGAAATTTTGAAAACAGAATTTTTGTTGCGCCTGAAAGCCGTTACATAGGCAACCTGCAACTGATGCCAGGTGGGGAGCCTCTGGTTAATCGGTTAGTAGTATGGACGACTAGCGAACCCGGCAAAAGCCAAACATGTCCTAATCTTCTTCTCCCCCATCTCTCTGTCCATCTCCTCCTCTCCCATCTGTTTTGTACATTTTCTCTTCGTCTCTCTCTTTGTCCTTCACCTCCTCCTCCCTCTGTCCATCTCCTACTCCTCCACCACTCCCATGCTCTGTCCGTCACCTCCTACCCCCTCTCTCTGTCCATCTCCTGCTGCCCCCTCCATTTGCTTTCCCCACCTCTCTGTCCATATCCTCATCCCACCTCTCGCTCCTTTGATTCCCGGCTGGGTCGGAATTTTCTCCGCCCAGGGACTGGGTGTTGTGTTGTCCTAATCATGATCATTTCATCCCCATCGACGCGCAAGTCGCCGAACGTTAAATCGAAAGATTTTCATCAGGCAAACGGTCTACCCGACGGGAGGCCCTAGTCACACGACATTTTTTTATCAGTTGTGAGTGATATGGCCTCCCATGTTGCTACATTTCTCCGGAACCTAAACTGATTCTCTCCGAGTTTGGCTTCTTATGTCACTATAGAGTACGTAAGTTCCTCTGCTACCGAAATGTGTGTGTCCTAAGCAACAAAAAAATCGGATTTCTATTATTAGTCGTTCCCAGGGCTCATTTATTATGTAACTTATTGTTTCATTAGCCACTGATTCTAGAGACCCTTATAAATTTTAGGTCCTCCCTTAACTGGCTGGGGAAACCACTTCAACGGTCGGAGAAACTCAAGGGTATACTACATCAAATAGGATCATTACGCTTAAAGCGCTGCGGAGCTCACACGAACCTTTGGATTGAGGACAACATTAGCTAATTTGCTCAGAACAAGCAATACTATTTACTCAGGTCACAAAGTTCTTTGTTTTCGTTGCTATCTTTTAACTCGTGGCCCCTAAGATAATGCATCTGTTTCTTTCCGTATACATATGCTGCACATTAATAGTGGCAGGAGAAAAATATAAGCGCTGATGTCCGTGAGAGAGAGAGAGAGAGAGAGAGAGAGAGAGAGAGAGAGAGAGAGAGGTGAAGACGAGCGTGCTTCTTCGGTATTGCTCCGTCCTACGCAGCGAACTCGGCATGTCGCCAAATATCGGTAATTGACGGTTGGGAACCGTAATGTCGCAAGAACAGTAATTTCCCCCGACACGTGGGAAGTCTATCTCTGTGTGCTGTCAGCTTTAGGAGTATCTTGCAGCCAGTTGCACTGTGACAAACAGGATGGCGTAATGGCACGAGTTTTACCAGAATAAGACCGTCTTCAGAGGCAGACTATCTCAGTAAACAGCTAGTTGCACGCACAGCATTTAAACTTGTGGATTTTTCTGGTTGACAAAAAAGTTATAAGGCCATTCTTCAAAAAAGCGTAAAATCAACTTTATCTACTTATTCATGCGTTTGGTTCCCCAAGAAAGATAAGGGCTGTCATATCGTATCTTACACCTACCCGGGATCCTTACCAGATAGCACTGGCGGAGGACATCGAAAAAAGTCCAAAGAAGGGCAGCTCGGGTTGTATTATCGCGATATAGGGAAGAGACTGCCGCGGATATGATAAGCGATCTGGGGTTGTAGTCGTTAAAACAATGGTCTCTCTTTATGTCCTATCTTTACATCCTCTTCGCTACAGGATGTCAAAACACCTTTCAGCCGTCTAATTTCCAAATTTATTTTATTTGGCTACCAGTTCTGGCGATTTACTACGCTATCTTCAGGCCCTATGTACAGGCAACAATGGTACCAGTATGAAATAGATAACCAAAAAAGGGGGCGCAGGTCTTATATACAGTGGTAGTATGTAATAACGTAACAATACCAACCAGAACAGGAAGTGCCATAAAGTTACAGATAAATTAAGGAATAAAATAAGAGAACAGCTGCACACTGTGTTAACTTAAACTAGTGAGCAAAGTATATACGTCAAATAGTGGTAAAAAAGGAGCCTACTAAACGGAGGTCAGTATTTTATGCTATGCATAGATTATCACAGTATAATGCTAATGCAATGCCCGTGAAACAACTGGAGTAAAATAATATAGTCATATACTGATGAGTACAGACGGAAGGTAAAACATTTGATTACATGCTGTAACCACTTACTTGAGGTCAACCCCATAACTATGTGTATTATGATGTTGATCACAAACTCATGAGATGCAACGTATTCATTAAAACATTTTTAGTGAACCAAACTATGAATCTAATGTAATATACCATAACGAATTCCCACTAAGCAGCAAGTATTGAAATATATGGAAAAGGCAAAACTAACGTGCTCACGAAAGTGGTAAGTCCGCTGGTAAGCAGGCGTGTGGCTAGGTGATATAGCAAACCACAAGCTATGAAGTAAGTCTAAAGGAAAGTACTGCGATACATAAGCAGTATATTAGAAAGACACTCATTAAAATCACAGAACCAAAGGCGCGTCCCTCTATATGTCATGCAGCTCTTAAGCAAGGGGAGAGAAAGGATACTAAGACCTACGACAGAAAAACCACCATATAAGGTGTAATACGTCAGTTAGTATCTCTGTGATAAGATGGTTAGTTGAGAACGTAGATGTCAAGGAATATACCAGAACACTGTGTCGGTTATTATCAAGGCATTAGAGGTTCAGGTGTGCAATCTGAACAAACACCCATGTCAACTAATGAATCTAGCAGTCGCGAGAAAACCAACACTCGTCATGTAACAAGAAAACAATGTAAAGAGGGAATAACTCAGAGAACACTAACACCACAGTGCCAACCAATGTAGAGTTGCAACTATCGTGGTCACATGTCGAACAATGAAGCTAAGGAAATAAATAGGTTAACGCAACGTTAACCTACTTCACCCATCACTTGTTTGAAAAAACTAGCAAGCTGCAAAAAATTAACATCTGTATTATCTGATGAATAGTAACTGCACGGTTGCAGTGTAGCCTAGAAAAATAACGTTACGAATCAAGTAATGAAAATGTGTAAAGAAAGATTCCGGTATATGTTGATCAGTAAAAACAATATCGTTGTCGTTAGTCGTTTCGTGTATTGTACGGAATTGTTAGCGAGAATTACGAAGGTCACAAACCACAATCATGTATTCATCATAGAGTGGTGTCTCGAATGCATAGTATACATGAAAGCATTGCACTCAGTACTGAGTCATACTATGCTGATGTATTTTAATACACAGGCTAACAGAAATGTAAAGTACACCTTTTTAATTAACAATTAACAAAATGATCAAAAATTTAAAACTTCCGGTCTGTCGTACATCAGTCTACGACTATACTTCGGAAAGCAAGTACATCTGTTTCGAACGGATCAATCCCATATGAAAGGCAGAACGTTTCGCATAGGCCATCTACCTTGGTTACGGCATAGAACCATGTTATGTGAAAGAACTGGCATGAACTAAGCATAGGGGAAAAACAGATAGAAAGTACATCCATTTCAGATTGAGAACATCATGTGTTACCAACATTCCTGTGTTAGAAATCATTAATAATAAACTGTTGCAATTTGAAACCGTTAAACTAAAAAAGAGACCCATGTTATCACCATATAAAGCGCTAAGGACGTTGTAATGTTGTTTAAACGACAATTGCCAATTCAATAAAACCTGTAGAAACCCAGGGAATGACTAACCTCTGTAACATGAGAGATGACATGAACTCAGCATTTACCGGATTAGAATTATCTGTGGCGGTGCAAACCAGCGAGAAGAGAGAGATAGAGCTTCAAAGAATTTAAATTATGAAGTAATTGTTCATCTATTTAAACATAAATTTGTAGTGTAGCACCATTTGTTAACCTCTTAAAACGAGGTAAAAATTCATATTTATTGTCAGAAATACCAAAACTTCGCCTTTAAGTAAGAAAATACATAAATTTTGAAAATAATTCGTTTCTGAAAATACAACTTTTATTCGCCTGTCTTTGAAATAAGATTCATTGTCTGTCTCTACAAATGGTGTCAACCCTAGCCATGTTTCATATACACGGTAGTCAGAAACAATTTGAAATGTTCGTAAGAGTACTGCGGGGTAGGCTGCGCTGAGAAATAATTGTTAAGAAAAAATATTCGATGCGTTGCTCCGTTTCTGAGTTGATTAGTACTAAAGTCAGGCAATCAGGCAAATGCGCGCGCCATTTCAGGCGGCCCGCCAGAGACGGTGTCGCCAAAGATGTTCCTGGTTTGGTTTCCTAAAACCAAACAAGTGAACGATAAAAAAATTAGGCTTGCGGCGGTAGTAAGGTTCGAACCCGACCCAAAGGCTGAGCCGCCTCGTGCGCTTTCATCTACGCCATCAGAGCAACCGTATCTGGCGGGCCGCTTGAATTTGCGCGCGCAACGGCCTGCTTGATTAACTACAGTGTTCAGAAACTCGTGAAAGGAGCAACGCATCGAGTTTTTCCTTAACAATTATGTGTCAGCACAACCTGCAATGTAACATCAACTTCAGTGTTCAGTAACACGGGAGAGGAGCAACGCATCGAGTTTATCCTTAACAATTATTTGTCAGCACAACCTACAAAGCAGCATCATTACAAGCTTTACACACCGTTTCTGACAACCCTCTACAACCCAAAAGGGTTAAAAAGTATGTAAGTGAAATCACTCACACACAGACAGTGAGCGAAAACATTGATATGACTATCTTTTGGAACAGTGTTCTAGGGAAATAGCGATCAAAAATTACACTAAAATGTTTAAACAACAACAGTCTACGATCACATGTAAATTGTTGCAAATTTAAAATCAGGTGACCAGCTTCGATCGTGGTACGATTATCATCGGACCATTAAAGGGTAACGGGAAGCTGCAGAGGATAAGACTTAGGTATGAATGCAAACAATGTAATTTAAACTATGATTCCATATTTACCCGTAAAAGTGTGGCCGCCACTGGATCACGGCGTCCCGGGTTCGATTCCCGGCCGATTTGTGTATTTTCTCTACCCAGGGACTGAGTGTTTGTGTTGTCATCATTTCATCAGCATTTGTGACAGTGGCTAGATTTTACTGTGAAAAAACTGGAACTTTGTACGGTCGCTGACGAGCGCCCCAGAAACTAAACATCATCTACGCATCGTGACGGCTGGAGAGAGCGACCAGGAGGAACCCGCTATGTAGCGCCGATACACTCTGCTAACCAACGCATGGCCGGAATGCTGTTAACTAACGGAGGCTACCTCCATTCTCTAAAGCATGACCTGATTGAACGCCAATGGTTACAGACTATGACATAATTGCTGAATAAGACTGCAGTAAAGTGTAATTAAACTGACGAAAAAATATCAACAGCAAAAATACAGTGAATATAAAGTACGATTTCGGGAATACATTAGTCTGGATAAAATATTTAAGTGATTAACACTACAAGATCGCAGGTTGATGTACGCCCAAGATAATCCATTGAAAATGTGAAATGCTGGTACATTAATAACCGATGTAACCGCCAAAATGTTGAATGCAAGCATGAAAATGAGCATGCATTGTGTTGTACAGGTGCCGGATGTCAGTTTGCGGGATGGAGTTCCTTGCCTGTTCCACTAAGTCGGTGAATACAGGGACGGGTAATTCTATTTGTGGATGACGCTGGAGTTGTTGTCCGACGATGTTGCATATCTGTTCCATTGGAGACAGATCTGGTGATCGATCAGGCCAAGACAATCTGTCGGCACTCTGTAGAGTATGTTTGGTTACAGCAGCGATATGCGGGCGAGCGTTATCCTTTTGGAAAACACCCCTTGGAATGCTGTTCATGAATGGCAGCGTGACAGGATGAATCACCAGACTGACGTACAAATTTGCAGTTAGGGTGTGTAGGAAAACGCGAGAATGCTGCTGCTGTCATACGGAATCACACCGCAGACCATAACTCCAGGTGTAGGGCCAGTGCGCCTAACTCTCAGAGAAATTGGTTGCAGGCCTTCAAATGGCCTCCCTCTACCCAACACATGGCCATCACTGGCACCGAGGCAGAACCAGAAAACACAACAGACGTCGACCCTCTCCTCCAATGCGCTCTCGCTTGACACCACCGAAGTCGCAAATGGGCGCGGTTTGGGGTCATAGGGAGTCTGTCTCGCACCTGCGCTTGGCGTAACCGATTTGTAACAGTCCGTTTTGTCACTGTGGTGCCAACTGCCGGTCAGATTGCTGCTGCTGATGCACTACAATGCGCCAGAGTCACTGGCTGAAATTTTGAAAAAGGCGAGCAATTAAATTTTGAATATTGAAAGACTTTAAGCAAATGAGAAGCTGGTTTTTCTTTTAAAATAACCACAATAAAATACATACCAAGCCAGCAGAAGTCACTCGCTAAGGTAAATACAGAATAAATGAAATTGCGCACTCTTAATTTTTGCTGTATCTTTAGTTGTTAGTTTTGGCAGTGAATTTTGTTTTAGTTTAAGGAGCCTCTATCATGCAAATCAAGAATGAACTGTTACTCAGGGAGAAAATTTAGACTGAAACTGGTCACTAGCAAACACACAAAACTGGCTGTAAACGTTTAATCAGTTTTCGTGTTCTTACGATACTGATTGCATGGAAAGGGAAGGTGACCCTGAGGACAATGACAACATAGGTACCCTAAAAGTTTTAACTATTGCAAATTATTATTCAAGTTATTCAAACTTTGTGAAAGAAATCAAATGCATAAAGCCTCTACATTATTACATCTGTCATTTGACAGTGTTAAGATGTCGTAGCTGTGCAGACGACAGAGAATGTAGCCGAAGACAATACTGAGCTACCGTTGTCGTTGCTGCTGCTTTTCGAATACCCCGCGTCGTCTCCAGAGCCACGGATAATTATGGGACAGGCAATAGTTGAAATTGCAGCTTCCTCTGCGTGTCCACTCCTGCCGGTTAACCAATCAGACGCGTCTACATTGGCGCCATCATAGCAGCACACCGCGTCGGCGGGATCGCCCGACAAACACTCCCGCACTCTTTCGTGACTCAGGCTGCTCCGCCTCCTCTCCGCTCGCAGCGCGACAGAGACTCTCCATACCCAAAGATAAACGGCGTCACAGCTACTACCATTTTGTCGTTGCTATCGATACATTTCAATAAAGTTCCTTTGGATATTACCCAGCTATTTACAATATTTTCATTATAATTACAATCAATTATATACAGTTAAAAATAAATACACTAGTACATCGATTACATATTAAACATAGTTCCTGTAATACAGGTTACAGCTGCAGTAACACTAACAGTAACAGTACAGTGCAAGTTATCAACGGATATTAAACGGCGAAAATTTTGGATGGTACAGAAGGTATTTTATCGACATTTTCGGTGCTACACGGTGACTGAGTGAAAACGTTCGTGTAGCTGACTTGGTCGTAAAGACTAGTTTCAATTGGCTGAGAAAATCAGAACGAGAAAACAGTCGCCTGGGCAGGCTATTGTTGAAACCAGTCAGTTGTTCCATAATTATCCACAAAGACTATAGAGAACAATTAGGAGTACCACCAGACACAAAAAAAAGCCAGTGGGATGGGTTTTGTTTCTAGTGCTATCCTTTTGCCGTTTGCCGAATAGTGCTTGTGCGACAGCAGTAGTGACGTTCCTTTTCAGTTACTCCTCTCCTTATCGATGAGTGGTATTACTTGATGATCGATTGCGAACAGTTCATTAAGCATAATGGATTGATACGTTGTTATTAGCTTATTACACTCAGGTGTCAAAGTCATGGGATACCTCCTTATGTTGGACTTGGTTTTGCTCGGCATAATGAGGCAACTGGACGTGGCATGGTCTCAACAAGTAGTTTCAAGTCCCAGGCAGAAATATTGAGCCATATTATCTCTACAGCCATACATAAATGCGTAAGTGTTGCCGGTGTAGGATGCTGCCCACGAACTAAGCTCTCGATTAAGTTGCATAAATGTTCGACAGGATTCATATCGGGCGATCTGGGTAGTCAAATCATTCGTTCGAATTGTCTAGAATGTTCTTCAAACCAATCGCGAACAACAGGCTGTTTTGAAACTTCCTGGCAGACTAAAACTGTGTGCCGGACCGAGACTCGAACTCGGGACCTTTGGCTTTCGCGGGCAAGTGCTCTTCCAACAGAGCTCCCCAAGCACGACTCACGCCCCGTCCTCACAGCTTTACTTCTGCCAGTACCTCGTCTCCTACCTTCTAAACTTTACAGAAGCTCTCCTGCGAACCTTGAACACAAAGTTTTAATCTGCCAGGAAGTTTCATATCAGCGCACACTCCGCTGCAGAGTGAAAATCTCATTCTGGAAACAGGCTGTTTCCTATATTAAAAACATCTTTGGGATTGTTGTTATTCTGAGTGATTATAAGATTCAAATCGCATTTACGGACAATATTCTTAAGAACTATCATTTATTACGCTATATGACTATGTAATTAAAGCTTAGAAATTTTTAAATATCAAGATTTGGTCACGTGATCGAAAACGCTGTGCTATTGGCTGACGCTCTGGCTACTTCACACACTACATTAAAGGGGAGTGTTCAGTAGTGTTAGCGGTGGTTACTAGGCTTTTACGTACTTTTTCTGCAAAAACTTTTGCTACTTAGTGGTGGAAAACACATTTACAACTTTTAAGTAGCAATAGAAGGGAATTTCGTGCACGCTGATAGTGGAAACCTTGCGAAAATTGGTGTGTTTATGCTCTACTCATTTACAGTGGCGATATGTACACGGAGGGACGTTCTTTTCACTGCTCCCTGCAACATCATTAAACCAAGGAACTGTGGAAATTTTGCAAATGCGTCTTATATCTAGATTCTCGACTATGAGTCATGAAATATGATCCAAAACACAATGAAATTATTCTTGGCAAATCTTAATTCTGATTTCCGCTGTACAAGACACTCAGCAGACCGATGGTTAGAAGCACGGGTTCTGTGGCACAACGGATAGAGAATCTATTACCAATGAGGAGGACACAGGTTCGAATCCTGAAAGTGTCACAAAATTGTAAAAGTTTCACACGAAACATGAGAATAGCGTTAGCAGGGACTCATTGTAACAGATTTTTCGATTGTGTGATGCATTATATATAGCTTCGCATTAATCTTAGTCTGAGAAATGTACAACTGAGGATAAATGCATCTTCTATGTTTATAATTACTTATTATGGCTAGCATTGCTGATATTTAAGATATCACCATAATCCCGCAGTACAACGAGGTGTGGGAGATGAGGTTTTGTGTGCGGAGAGTTGTATAGCATGTACAACATGCAAGTAACACAAACGTAAGGGCTGTGCTGTTTGTGAGTGTAAACTAACGTCAGTTCAGATGGTTCAAATGGCTCTGATCACTAGGGGACTTAACATCTGAGGTCATCAGTCCCCTAGAACTTAGAACTACTTAAAACTAACTAACTAAGGACATCACACACATCTATGCCCGAGGCAGGATTCGAACCTGCGACCGTAGCAGTCGTGCGGTTCTGGACTGAAGCGCCTAGAACCGCTCGGCCACCGCGGCCGGCCACTAACGTCAGTGTCTGAAGCAGACTTAACTTCATATTCTGTGAGATGATGAAAATTCAACAGCTTGAATAATAAGGATTCTGGCTGGACAGCACGAAGATAAAAAACTTTGTTTAAAAAGTGTATGCTCACATTAACTAGAAAATACCTTTTTGAACATAGGTGTGTGAGCAGTTATTTCAAATGTAAGCGTATGTAAACACCTAGGAAAACACAACAATAATCTGCTTCTAATCGGAACGATGTAGTTTTGTAACTGTCATTTGGTTTTTGTATGAAAGTACTGTCGATTTGTTTAATAAATAAGTTAAAAAAATGATGCAGTCTAGATTCGAACCAGAGACCTAAGGAAATAATGTTTTAGTACTCGATAGTCCACCATTCTATCTACCGAGCTACCAATGATGTGATAAAGAAACGGCTATGACTATAATATTTACTGAGAGTTTAATGTAGCCTTCTTCGTAACAGTGGAAAAGCATATGTCGGAGATAAATTAATTTGAACTTCAGAGTGCAAGACGTTTTTAATTAATTAAGGGAACTTGGGCACCAACATGGTGGCATTTAGGCAGTACAGTGAACCAACTTTTATGCATTCTCTGAAACACTCAAAAACAATGTTTTCAAGAGTTTTTATGGAGGTATTTGTACAGTGTGCTGCTACACACCACTTTAATCCATTTTCCGAACCCTAAATTCAAAAACAGGACATCACTGTGAATTAAATCTGCGACAGTAGGAGCACCGAGCTAGCCAGTGACGTCACATGCATCAAATGACTCGAATGGAGCGTTTTAGCTGTCATTCCAATTACCTGAATTTCACTCCGGTTTTTATAAAAGAATACTACAATTTAAGAATTAAAAAAAAAAACATGTTATGAGGGTAAAATGACATAATTAACGATTTAAGACGATTTCCAGAAAACCAAACCCTACTTTGGCCCAGTGACATGACGCAGTTGTTTGGGAACATGAAGCCCATGAATGGCTGCAAATGGTCTCCAACTAGTGGAACATAACAATTTCCAGTTAATGATATGTTCAGTTGGACCAGAGGACCCCCATCCATTCCAAGTGAACACAACCCACACTATTGTGGAGCCAACACCAGCTTGTACAGGGCATTGTTGACAACTTTGGTATACGGCTTCGTGGGGTCCCTGCCACCCTCGAACCATAACGTCAGCTCTTACTAATTGAAATCGGGACTCCTCTGACCCAGCCACGGTTATCCAGTAGTCTAGGATTCAAGCGATATGGTCAGGAAACCAGGAGAGGCGCTGCAGGCGATGCCGTGCTATTAGCAAAGGCACTCGCTTCGGTCGTCTGCTGCAAAACCCATTAACGTCAAATTTCGTCACTCTGTCTTAAGAGATACGTTCGCGGTTTCAGCGTTTATTTCACGCAGTGTTGCTTCTCTGTTAGCAGTGTCACCTCTGGCACTATGGTGTGTCGCCGCTGTTCTCAGTCGTTCAGTGACAGCCAACGGCCATTGCGTTGTCCGTAGTGGGTGGTTAATGCCTGAAATTTGGTATTCTCTGCACTCTTTTGATACTGTGGTACTCGGAATATTGAATTCCCTAACTACTTCCGAAACGGAATGTCCCATGCGTGTAACTCCAACTACGCGTTTAAAGTCTGTTAATTCCCGTCGTGCGGCAATAATCACGTCGGAAACCTTTTCACCTGAATCACCTGAGTACAAATGACAGCTCCGCCAATACAGTGCCCTGATATACCCCACGTACGCAATACTACCGACAAATTATGTGATCAAAAGTATCCGGACACCCCCAAAAACATACGTTTTTCATATTTGGTGCATTGTGCTGCCACCTACTGTCACGTAATCCATTTCTTCGACCACAGTAGCCATTATACATCGTGAGAGAGCTGAATGGGGCGCTCCTGGGAACTCACGGACTTCGAACGTGGTCACGCGATAGAGTGTTACTTGTGTCATACGTCTGTATGCGAGATTTCCACGCTCCTAAACATCCCTAGGTCCACTGTTTCCGATGTGATAGTGAAGCTGAAACGTGAAGGGACACGTACAGCACAAAAGCGTGCAGGCTGACCTTGTCTGTTGACAGACAGAAACCGCCGACAGTACAAGAGGGTCGTAATGTGTAATAGACAGACACCTATCCAGACCATCACACAGGAATTCCAAACTGCATCAGGATCCACTGCAAGTACTATGACAGTTAGGCGGGAGGTGAGAAAACTTGGGTTTCATGGTCGAATGCGTGCTCAGAAGCCACACATCACGCCGGTAAATGCCAAACGACGCCTCGTTTGGTGTAATGAGCATAAACATTGGACGACTGAACAGTGGAGTAACATTGTGTGGAGTGACGAATCACGGTACACGATGTGGCAATCCGTTGGCAGGGTGTGAGTATGGCGAATGCTCAGTGAACTTCATTTGCCAGCGTGTGTAGTGCCAACAGTAAAATTCGAAGGCGGTGGTGTATGGTGTGTCTTTTCATGGAGGGGTCTTCCACCCCTTGTTGTTTTGCGTGGCACTATCACAGCACAGGCCTGCAGTGATTTTTAAGCACCTTCTTGCTTCCCATTGTTGAAGAGCAATTCGGGGATGGGGATTGCATCTTTCAACATGATCATGCACCTGTTCATAATGCACGGCCTGTAGCGGAGTGGGTACACGACAGTAATATTCCTGTAATGGACTGCTGTGCATTGGGTCCTGACCTGAATCCTACAGAATGCCTTTGGGATGTTTTGGAACGCCGACTTCATGCCAGGCCTCACCGACCGACATCGATACCTCTCCTCAGTGCAGCACTCTGTGAAGAATAGGCTGCCATTCCGCAAGAAACCTTCCATCACCTGATTGAACGTATGCCTGCGAGAGTGGAAACTGTCATCAAGGTTAAGGGTGGGCCAACACAATACTGAACTCCAGCATTACCGATGGAGGGCGCCACGAATCTGTAAGTCATTTTCAACCAGGTGTCAGGATACGTTTGATCACATAGTGTATGTGCATATTGCTATCCCTTGGCTTTTGTCGCCTCAGTGTACTTCCTTTGTCAAAATATGCTACTGAATTCTAGTAACAAAATCGCGCCACGTAACTCGAATTAAAGGTCAACGTTCATTAATCCTTCAATCTTCGACAGTATTCCCCATTTGCGAGTTACTGCTCAGTGATCTTCCAAGACGATCAGTAAAATTCAGTACACTACTTTTCTTTCTTAAGAATGGTTCCTCGGACACAGTGCTCGCGCCCCAACACCTCTGTACACATCACTGTAACGAGCGCCGCACTTGCAAAATTATTCATTGTTGAGCCCAGAGAAGCTTAACCACGTGTTGTCGCTCCGCTACCAAAGAATTTCTTTGATCTCGTATAGATCTAGATACAGCAACGGGGATCTCACATAGAGGTTGTGCTGCTATGAGGCGAGCAGTATAGGCATAATTTTTTATACTGCATCAACAAATGAGCACCCACGTCATGCACTGTGCCCCACAGGTGATGACTCATGGTTTAAGCACCAATCAGGAAATGAATATGGCCATAAAAACAGTTTGCCAAATACTGTATGCTGTAAGAGATTCATCACAGCCAAGTTTATTGGAAAATTGTTTACATGGGAAAACACAAAATCCAAATGAAAGTGTAAATAACTTAATTTGGTTTAGGATTCGCAAAAGAGTGTTTGCACAGATAAAAACATTGCGTTTTGGAGCGTATGATGCAGTGGCAACTTACAACGAAGGAAACATTATCAAATGTGATGTGCTGAAACGTTTAGGTTTCCAACCAGTACACAACACCATTTCCACAATGTGCCTAATTGATGAAGAAAGACTAAGAGGTGCAGGAAGATGAGACAAAAGCCTAAAACATGCAGCAAAAGGGAAAAAAAGACCAGTGAAAAGGAAACTAACAGTGGAAAAAGAAGAGGATGCTGATAACCCATCATATGGGGCAAGAATGTCCTGGGACCTCTGCTGTTCCTGATCTATATAAATGACCTGGGTGACAATCTGAGCAGTTCTCTTAGGTTGTTCGCAGATGATGCTGTAATTTACCGTCTAGTAAGGTCATCCGAAGATCAGTATGAACTGCAAAGAGATTTAGAAAAGATTGCTGTATGGTGTGGCAGGTGGCAATTGACGCTAAATAGCGAAAAGTGTGAGGTGATCCACATGAGTTCCAGAAGAAATCCGTTGGAATTCGATTACTCTATAAATAGTACAATTCTCAAGGCTGTTAATTCAACTAAGTACCTGGGTGTCAAAATTAAGAAACACCTTCATTTGGAAAGACCACATAGGTAATACTGTGGGGAAGGCGAGCCAAAGGTTGCGTTTCATTGGCAGGATACTTAGAAGATGTAACAAGTGCACTGAAGAGACAGCTTACACTACACTCGTTCGTCCTCTGTTAGAATATTGCTGCGCGGTGTGGGATCCTTAGCGGGTGGGATTGACGGAGGACATCGAAAGGGTGGAAAAAAGGGCAGCTCGTTTTGTATTATCACTTAATAGGGGAGAGAGTGTGGCAGATATGATACGCGAGTTGGGATGGAAGTCATTAAAGCAAAGACGTTTTTCGTCGCGGCGAGATCTATTTACGAAATTTCAGTCACCAACTTTCTCTTCCGAATGCGAAAATATTTTGTTGAGCCGAACCTACATAGGTAGGAATGATCGTCAAAATAAAATAAGAGAAATCAGAGCTCGAACAGAAAGGTTTAGGTGTTCGTATTTCCCGCGGGCTGTTCGGGAGTGGAACGGTAGAGAGATAGTATGATTGTGGTTCGATGAACCCTCTGCCAAGCACTTAAATGTGAATTGCAGAGTAGTCATGTAGATGTAGATGAAAAAACTTTGGAAGCCATTTCCCATAACTTTAAATTTTTCATCTTTGAGGAACATTTTCTCAATAACTGCTAACAGTATATCAATGAAATTTATTTTCCTTCATTTTTGTAACAAATTGTAAAAAAATATTGTATAATTCAAGAGTTACAGAAGAAAAAGTGCAAAATTTTAGAGAAAAAATAAGCATCTGTTTAAAAAAATTGTAAAACATAAACCAATAAATATTTCTTAACATGGCATTATAACTTTGTAGAGAAATATTCACCGAACACGTAGTCCAAATTTCAGAGCAATATGTTTAATGGTTTTAGAGAAAATGTTCCTTCTGCTTGCTAAAATTAACATGGAGGAGATGGATGGTTCCGGCTCTCCTTAAGTGGTCTCTGTCACATCGTGGGCGGCACGAGTACATGCTACAATCTCTTTCACATCGATTTTGATTGATGAGGCGCCCACATACGAACGACCTGTGCGAAGGCGACAGGGCTGCCATCGCGTGTCGCGTTGCTATCTCCACAGCTGGCGGCAGTTGGGTTACATTCCGCCGACGGGCTCTTATCAGCAGATAATGGCTGTCTCCGGCTGTAATTACTCGTGGACGACCTTGTGGCCTCCGTTTCCAGTACTTCCCGCAGTCTGAAATCCTGTATAATCCGTGCCACTCAAGCGACCACCAAATATGACCGGCCTTATTCCAGTCTCCCAGCGGCTTGTTGCGCCATAAATTTCCACAGATAACGATGTTAATGCGTTGCGTGCGTATTCTCTACTGTGAATGACAAGTGACATTCCTGGTACTACGGTACTGGAGTTCTGTCACTTACCTCTTACACCCGCGTCACCCTCACATCACTCACAACCACTTCCATTTCAATTCCCCACCCTTTCGATAGTTATGTGCATTTATACACTGATTAGTCTTTTCCCACCTCGTCAATAATACAGGCTGCCCAGTTTAAACATATGCTAATATAAAATTTAATAACCTGCGATGTATCTTTGTTTCTACACCTATGGTGACACACAAAGTGGTTACGGTTACTACAAGCCACACCACAAGTTGGGAAACGGGGCCAAATTTCTAGTAGTTTACTGTCGAGTTGAGATTTTCACACACAAATGCTTTATTCGTTTCTTACAGAAACTAGCAGTACGGCAATGAACAGCCTTTTAAACACGCCGCTAACGGCAATCAAGTAATTTATAGCAATACAACCATTTAAATTTTTTTTAAAACAAGCATAGAAGCTAGCAGTACGGCAATAAACAACCTTTCAAAACACGCCGCTAACGGCAATCAATAATTTATAGCAATAGAACAGTTTTAAAAAAAATTTAAAAACACAGAAGCTAGCAGTACGGCAATAAAATACCTTTTAAAACACGCCGCTAACGCCAATCAAAGTAATTTATAGCAATACAGCAATTTAAAAAAAATTTAAAGAACATTAGTAACAGGCTACTAAAGTAAATACAGAGCTCTGTTACTAAGGTATGGTGAGGTAGTGAAGCTACCAACGCCGCCATTAAAAAAAAAATTAAACAGATCTCAGCAAACACACAATTAATGGCAATAAAAGGAATTTTCAAACTTGGAGGAATTAAAAAAAATTTAAACAAAAGTGTCCTGGAATATCATTAGAACATAACAGATAACAGATATGACGGACCCGTGTAAGGCGGCCACAAATCACCCGCCGGCCGCGGTGGCCGTGCGGTTCTAGGCGCGCAGTCCGGAACCGTGCGACTGCTACGGTCGCAGGTTCGAATCCTGCCTCGGGCATGGATGTGTGTGATGTCCTTAGGTTAGTTAGGTTTAAGTAGTTCTAAGTTCTAGGGGACTGATGACCACAGCAGTTGAGTCCCATAGTGCTCAGAGCCATTTGAACCAAATCACCCACTCAGGATGCTCAGGCTAGACAGAATACTCACCAATTTAAATAGGCCCGTAAACACAATTGCCAGTCTCAGGCTGGTCACTGCACAGACTTTTAGCCAGCAAAAACTTGTTATAAGATGGCTTAACTTGCTGACAGAATTAGAGCTAACCTCGTGCAAGGAAACATTACACCACACAGTCCTGAATGAGCGACCACATGATCAGCCAAGAAGAAGCATGAATTTACTCATAACCCACGACAGAATAGCGAAATAATTAAACTGCCTGAAACTACACCTCCCACCGGGCAGTAACGAGAGGATGAGGAAAGATCACTGTCTCCAATTACACCGGTGCCAGGGACAGGAAACCCAGTCGCCGGAGGCCACAAGGCAGAAGAGACGCTGGTTACACAGAATGATTACTTAATGATTAAACCTTCCACGAACTTAACTGGCAGTTATGCTCGAACAGGCAGAACACGACCTCCGATGGCAAGGATCCACACATCCGACCGCGCACGCGTCGCCAGCGTACCCAACACGCCACGGTCACGCGGCAGCACGGTCTGTCACCGAAGTTCACGTCTTCTCTGCAACGTTGACGGGTACTGACCGCTCCTTCATGTTAGGTGTCTCCTTTTAAACTCCAGTGTTGACACGGAGGATTTAAAGAGGCTAGTTAACGTCGCAACAAGGCGAAAAGAACAGCAACTACTCGTGGGGCGATTCTGTGTACAACCAACACGCGGGAAGCTCTTCTGTCAACTCGACCCGCTCGTTACACACACCCGACATACATCACGTGACGACTCGGTGCAACCGACTACGCCTGCTTCGCGCTGGAGAGCCACACTGCCCTCCCGTGTACACCATCACCTCTGCGAGCAGTCCCCTACTTCCGCGCCACCACACGAGGTTACAACCGGTCAAAGACCTCACTTCCTCCATGGCAGTTTCCCGGAAGCAAAAACGCAGATATCGATAGCAGAGGGAAAAGACAACCAAGCAGCAACTTAATGACAGACAACATATCAAACAAACATGTCAGGGAAAGAAAAGGAAAACCATTGAAATCTAAACACAAGGTGAAGCACGAGTCGATACGCGGCTCATATGGTAATTCAAAATGTATTCTGTATTTCCTTGCGGCACTTGGTATCGCGTACACATGCGTCTGACTACTTTGTTTACGTAAACGCTCGTCAGTAGCCATGTTGACTCCACAGCAGAAGGTTTTATATGGGCTTTTTCTCGAGGAGCTAAAGTCTGTTGCGTGAGTATGGACTGACGACGTTCCCACTTCCGCAACATTCGATAAATGGGACAAGCGGCCTCGTGAAACTTGGGGTTTCCTTTCGATGTCGGGCCACCAAGCCAAGAACGCCTTTCCAGAGGCTACTGTTGAATTAATCCGTACGTCCTTCCAACAGAGTCCTGGTAAGTCAATACGACAAGCAAGTAGGGAGCTATACTATACACAATGTCATCCATAAAACGTTGTGCCAACGAGCGTGCAAACTTCAACTTCGAGGGTAGGATCTTTTTTTGTGCCAACGACCTTGCGGTCATGGTAACACCAGTTCCCGTCAGATTACCTAAGTGAAGTGCTGTCGGTTCTGGATAGGACTAATTGTGTGTGTGTGTGTGTGTGTGTGTGTGTGTGTGTGTGTGTGTGTGTGTGTGTGTGTGTGTTAAACCGGGGACCTAGAAACGATGGAGAGGCTTCGTCCCGGCGTAGTCCTCAGTGGTTCACAACCCCACAACAGGCCACTGTAGTCCACCTACCCCACCGCCGCCCCACACCGAACCCAGGGTTATTGTGCGGTTCGGCCCCCCCGGGAAGATCTCATACCAGACGGGTGTAACCCCAAATGTTTGCGTGGTAGAGTAATTATGGTGTTCGCGTACGTGGAGACAGTGTTTGCGCAGCAATCGCCTACATAGTGTAACTGAGGTGGAGTAAGGGGAACCAGCCCGCATTCACTGAGGCAGATGGAAAACCGCCTTAAAAACCATCCACAGGTTGGCCGGCACACCGGATCTCGACACTAATCCGCTGGGCGGTTTCGTGCCAGGGACCGGCACGCCTTCCCGCTCGGGAAGCAGCGCGGTAGACCGCGCGGCTAGCCGGGCGGGCAGCACTAAAGCCGTCAGCACACAGACCGTGCTGTCGAACGTTAGCGTTGAGCGTGCCAGATTCAACGCGCTCCTGAATGCTTAGGAACGATGCGACTTGTGCATAGGTACGTGGGCCCCCAACGTGGTATACGCGATCGCAACGCATTCCAGCGGCAGTTCAGGGATTTTTCTAGTTCGTAAATTACACTGATTACTCAACGGACGCGCGTAAAATTCCCACGTTAGCTCTATTAAAATGCACATTTCCTCCATCGTCCACGAAAAGGAAAGTATCATGTCCAATCAATAAGGACACAGGCTTATAAAAGTTCCATTACAAACAGTGCGGTACAAATTTGGAATACTTCTCTGCATAAGATAAACATTATTTCATCATTCCCATATTTTAGTAAAACCCCAAGGTCAGTCTTCCTTGATCACTATTCATACCCAGTAGCAGAATCTTTGCAAGATGTGAATTACGAAGCGTAAAAGAAAAAGGAGCAAAATATCTTTATACAAGTAGCGCAAGCTGTCCTGTAGATTAAGTAAATCGAACAAAGTCACCCCTCAAAAAAGAGGTGAACTTATATTTACATAACATCAAATATTATAGTATATACTTATATTAAACTAATAATAAAGAATCCGAACATAATAAAAACGCTAATGTTAGGACAACAAAACTTGGATGTGTCATGGCGTGAACCACCGCCCCAATCAATAATTGAATTCTGGGCAGTGCCGCTACTCATTACGCTAAACCAGCAACTGACTCCACCCACATAATCACATTATGTTACCCTACGCTGAAAACCTTAATCGTAGATATGTTACTAATTGAAATTTAATTATAACAAATTGTACCAAGAACAATACGTTTTGGGTGGATCTTCAGTGTGTCGCTGCCTTCATATAGCCTACTCTCGTAACACGCAAATTACAGTAATTCTTTTGCCACGAATATGATGTTTCTCATTATTTTATTGAAACAAATCACAAGTTAACAACGGGTTTTCCAGTGATTCTCAATTTGCTGGTGCTCAGAAACGGCATATATACGTATAGGCTTGAAATGAATGCCAATATGGCGCCTCACAACTCTCTACTGAAGGGAGATGGCATACGTGTGTCGTAGGTGGCGATGTGCCATCTCATTGGTCAACGCTCAGACGCACGCTCAGAATATCTGACATGCCACATACTGCTGTGCACTTTCGGAAAGACTCCCGAACGTGCTATTCCACGCTATGACGTCAGAAACTCGGCACACTCAACGTTCGGATGCACGGTCCGTGTGCCGACGGCTTAAGGGTAGGTGACCGTCCGATCTACCAAGCGCTGTTGGCAAGCGGGGTGCACTCAGCCCTTGTGAGGCTAGCTTAGGAGCTATTTGACTGAGAAGTAGTGGCTCCGGTCACAAAAACACAACGGACGGGAGAGCGGAATGCTGACCACATACCCATCCATATCCACATCTAGTGACGCCTACCGGCTGAGGATGAGAGGGTAGTCGGTCGGTACCGTTGGGCCTGCCGAAGTCTGTTCGGACGTAGTTTAGTTCTAGACCTTCATTGCAGGAAATTTAATGTAGTACAGTTTTTTAGTGCGGCACAATTTCGACTTATTGAAGACAAACACAGAAGAGTGATAATGATGTTTTCTATCTCGGCTCTGAGCACTTAACCTCTGAGGTCATCAGTCACCTAGAACTTAGAACTAATTAAACCTAACTAACCTAAGGACATCACACACATCCATGCCCGAGGCAAGATACGAACCTGCGACTGCAGCAGTCGCTCGGCTCCAGACTGTAGCGCCTAGAACCGCACGGCCACTTCGGCCGGCCATTTGGAACAGGTCATATGTCCATATGAAGTTTTTTGCTCAGAATTACTAATACCGTCATGTAGCTTTCCTCCTCATTCGCCCTGTGTACTTTACCTTAAGCTTCACTTGCCTGCAAACCAGCAGGCGATATTGTCGCTGTAGGCAGCCGTCAAACTGTTTTGTTTCACCAGTGTGGCTGGTCCGCAGCAGTTTTCACCAGTGTGTCTGTGTGGAACGTCATTGAATATCCTGTTTCTTTCCTTTTCTTATTACGGAGACCACCATTTATTTTGTAACGCTCGTCTTTCCCTCCAAGCGCGCGCCAGCCTCTTCGTCCCTAAACGATTATTGCACCGACGTCGACTTCACTGGTGTTGAGCACCTACTCCGTTAGAAATTCTACGTTTCTCTCTATTCTGTCAGAAACTTCCACAATATTTTGGAACATATCACAAGTAATACACTCCTGGAAATGGAAAAAAGAACACATTGACACCGGTGTGTCAGACCCACCATACTTGCTCCGGACACTGCGACAGGGCTGTACAAGCAATGATCGCACGCACGGCACAGCGGACACACCAGGAACCGCGGTGTTGGCCGTCGAATGGCGCTAGCTGCGCAGCATTTGTGCACCGCCGCCGTCAGTGTCAGCCAGTTTGCCGTGGCATACGGAGCTCCATCGCAGTCTTTAACACTGGTAGCATGCCGCGACAGCGTGGACGTGAACCGTATGTGCAGTTGACGGACTTCGAGCGAGGGCGTATAGTGGGCATGCGGGAGGCCGGGTGGACGTACCGCCGAATTGCTCAACACTTGGGGCGTGAGGTCTCCACAGTACATCGATGTTGTCGCCAGTGGTCGGCGGAAGGTGCACGTGCCCGTTGACCTGGGACCGGACCGCAGCGACGCATTCCTAGACCGGCAAGGGAACTTGCTGTTCCAACAGGACAATGCACGTCCGCATGTATCCCGTGCCACCCAACGTGCTCTAGAAGGTGTAAGTCAACTGCCCTGGCCAGCAAGATCTCCGGATCTGTCCCCCATTCAGCATGTTTGGGACTGGAGGAAGTGTCGTCTCACGCGGTCTGCACGTCCAGCACGAACGCTAGTCCAACTGAGGCGCCAGGTGGAAATGGCATGGCAAGCCGTTCCACAGGACTACATCCAGCATCTCTACGATCGTCTCCATGGGAGAATAGCAGCCTGCATTGCTGCGAAAGGTGGATATACACTGTACTAGTGCCGACATTGTGCATACTCTGTTGCCTGTGTCTATGTGCCTGTGGTTCTGTCAGTGTAATCATGTGATGTATCTGACCCCAGGAATGTGTCAATAAAGTTTCCCCTTCCTGGGACAATGAATTCACGGTGTTCTTATTTCAATTTCCAGGAGTGTATTTATTCTGTGTTGGGTTAAATCAATATTAGCAGTTAAGAGTAGTGACGAAGATAATATGTCATTCACAATGGCTAATATCCGTTATTCATCTTAGAGTAGCACCTACGGCCAATATCCCAATTCTTTTTGGACATTAGAATGTATCTTCACCTACAATTTTCATCTACAGTTCCCTCTAGTCACCACGGAAATTATTTCTTAATGTTTTAACTCATGTCCTATCGTTTCTCTGTTCTATTTATTCCTTTTCCTCATACAGCATTCTCTTCGTTTAATCTGCGGAGGACGTTCATTCTCTTATAATATTTTATAAAACGAATTTTAACCTTCGCCTGTTTATTCGTCCCATTGGTCGTCTACCAGTTTCGGTTATTAACCGTGACTGATGGTGTAGGATACAACAGATTCGTTAAAAGCATCCCATATTACTTCGAAGCTGAACAATATCAAAATTATCCACTGAAATTCTACAAATACCTGACATTCTTTGTCTTAGAACCCTGACGGTCATATCTCATGTCAAATAGACAGACATGACAGGAAAAACAAGACGAACAATTACGGGAATAACCTCTCAACAGTCAAGTTATTTCAAAGATATATCTTTGATATATATCAAAGATATATCTTTGGTATAACTTATCAAATAGACAGACATCACAGGAAAACAAGACGATATCTTTGATATAACTTGACTAAGATTTTTCCAGTAATTGTTCGTCTTGTTTTTCTTGTGACGTCTGTCTATTTGAGTTGAGATATGACTGCCAGTATTCTAAGATAAATTATGTAAGGAGTTTGTACAATTTCCCCGGATAATTTCGATATTGTTCAGGATGCTTTTAACTAATCTCATGTACCCTGCCTCCTGGTTGATGGTTAATAACCGAAACCGGTAGGTGAATAATGGTAGGAATAAAAAGTTGATGGGTAAAATGCATTTTATAAAATACTTAACGGTTGTTGAACCTCACCTTGTGGAAACATTCTCTTATCAGTGAACTTAATTTTCAACTTTTCATTGCGTCATCGCATATCAACGCTTCGGTACTTTGTTTCTCCGGTATTCCCACATTCCATAAATTCACTGTCCTACAATGCTGTGCTGCAGATGTACTTTGTCAGAAATTTCTTTCTCAAACAACGTGCTATTCTTTTGGTGAGCAACACTCTGTTTCCTTGTGGTACTCATCTTCTTATGCTCTCCTTACTCCGTCCAACACGAATCACTTCGCTTGCAAGGTAACAGAATTCCTTCATTTCGTCAACCTAGTGATCCGCAGTACCTATGTCAAGTTTGTCATTAATCTAATTTCTTCTGCATCTCAGTACTTGCGTCTTTTTTGTTGTCTATTGTCCGTCCAAATCCGTTCCTACAGCATCTCCTATTTTTTCGCAGGGTATAGGGAAGTTAGTGGCGAATAATACCTGTGTCCGCAACCGATGTCACTAAAGCCTGGTCTACACGTAATGTTTTTGACGCCAGTCTTGCATGATCATGCAAGGCTGACGATAAGGCTGACAAATGTTGAAGCTACACAATTCAAACTTTCACTCAGTCTTTTCCCTAGTCGTTCCAAAATAATCGTGGAGGAAGAACTGTTATTGATGACAGTTGCACTACGTGCTCTTAAATTGAAGGAGAAAACAAAGTCTACACGTCGTTCACGATAGTCCTGGGATTGATTAATGAAGATAAGAGACTTTCACCCATGTGAACTGCAGCAGGAACCAGAAGGTTAGCGCAATTACTTATGTATGGACATAGAAACTTTCTGTAAACTGTTAAGTCTTGTAACCCACGAAATTGAAAAATAGTATTATGACATTGCTACCAACCGCTACGAGAGTCTTACTGCAACGTTAAGGATTTAGTGGCTGGCAGGCGGTACAAAGGTCCTGAATTGCCTCGTTTTGTATGAGGGACGCAATAAATAATGGTTGTTGGCCACGAGAATTAAAAGTGTTATGTATTAACTCCTTTTCGGAATCTTCTATGTTTTACCATGATTTTCTACATGCAAGAAGGAAAGTAAATTAAATTCCACCTCAATATCTCTGGTACGCTTTTGTTTACTCTCTCTGTTTGCTGTAAACTGTTCACAATGAGTTGATCTCTTTGGTGACCAACTCTTTTGTTACTTCACGATCCCCTTCCTTGTACTTGTTAACCATAGTGGTGTATGCCTGGTTTTCCTCGTATCGGTTGCAGTAATCCTTAGATTTTAGTACAGTTCTATGAATTCTGTGAATAATTCGTGAATCCGTTGTTGCAGGTCTACCATTTTCTATAGCCACATCACGCGTCACTGAGAGTAGACTGACAGCAGAGTTACGTTTGAGCGATAAGACTGACGTGCGTCTACAACCGCAGACTCGTCGGCCGACTTGCATGTACACAAAGCTCGAGCCCATCTATCTTTTGCGACTTTGTGAAATTTCATTGAGGTCATGTAGGACTGTCAAACTTCCGTCCACACGTAATGTTTTATCTGACAAATCTGGCATGATCATGCAAGACTTACGACAAATCGTTACGTGTAGACCAGGCTTAACGTAAGCCTGTGCGATGGCATTCGATTCCGAAGCATTTAGTTTTAATCCTGGTGGATGAATGACATTTTCAGAGCCAGTAGTTATCCCGTAAAGGAGGAGGTGTGGGGGTGTAAAATCTCTAGTAAACAGACACTGCAGAAATTTCCTTTATTAAATTCCAAACATTTTCACATTGCCTCATGAAGTAAGGACGTGCTACACTGTGACATCTGACGTTAACCTGGCGGCCTCCTTGGTGCTGTTCGAAAGGACCAGGCTGTATGCCGGCAGCAGGTTTCACCCTTTTCTTCTCCCATCATAACAACATGTCATTACACATGCACCAGTTACAGTCACGCACACACACATTAGAGACAATTTTCTCACAACGCAAGGGTAGCATTCACTTTGCACTGAAGAAGAAAACCCCTTTCGATTAGGCGGCTGAGGTTACGCTTCGGGCCTCCCAGTCAACAATGCCACACGTTACACTAGAGACAGCGGTAGGTTAGAAACTGGAAACCTTTAGGATATCCATCATCTCGAACTAATATAATGAATGTGGTAAATACAGGAGTAATAGGCAAAATGACAGCTGGTTATACCATAGCTCCTTCAGCAAACCTTCCAGTGTAACAATTGGAAGTAGGAAACAGTAGAAGAATGAACCACGAGACCGTTCAGGAAGCAGAGTATGGTTTACTGACGGGTCGACAACAGGCGAATGTGCTGGAGCCAGGGTGTAGAAGGTACAGCCTAGAGCTCTTTTTGGAAGATGGCCACGGTATTCCAGACGGAGAAAATCTACATAGGTTCCCAGAATTCATTCTGAAAACAATCCCCCAGACTATGGCTAAACTATGTCACCGCAACATATTTTCTTCCAGGAGTAAGTTTAGCAGGAGAAATTCTGTAAATTTTGGAAGGTGGGCGATGGGGTCTGACGTAAGTAAAGCTGTGAGGACGGGTCGTGAGTCGTGCTTGGCTATCTCAATTGGAGCAATTATCTGCCAAAGACAAAGGTCCTGAGTTAGAGTTCCTGTCTGCCACTTAGTTTTAATCTGCCAGGAAGTTCGAGTCCACATAGGTGCTACAACGATTCTAGTAACTACATTCATTTAGAAAGTGAAACGGCTCTGAAACCTCCATCAGTCCCTACGACGAGAGCAAGATTGTTGCAGAATACCACGAATTCCTTATGAGTCTAGGGGAAAGCAAAGGGTAAACCTGCTGTGGGTCCCTCAGGAATCAGTGTTTGTGAACAAAATGGTAGTCTGGCCAGAGCAGGGACGACGACTCCATTTGTTGGTCCGGAAGATGGTCCAATCGTAACGATCTAGATGGATTAGCAGGCAGCAACAGAATGCTGGACTCTAATCTTTAAAAGAAAACATGACAAACTAATAAAGCCTAAACCACATTTTAAGGGAAGTTCTATCGTTGTGGGCTTCAACAGGAGGCAGAATAAACTCATGGAACTTTAGGAAACATCTGCATACGATGGGTATAGAGGAATAAGCTCATAAGTGCAGACTGTATGGTGTGGGGGGTGAAACAGCACCACATTTAATCTTTCAGTGCGAAGCATTGGATGGCAAAATACACAAAATCTTTAGGTCACTAATTCCTGAAGAGATTGTGTCTAACAAAGATCCAGTGAAGTGACTACTGTTACTCTTGGTTGGCTTTACTAAAACGTCACGTAGAGAAACCGCACAATAAAGTCTGTTTCCCTGCGGGTGACAGGGGGCTAAGGTCGCTATTGTTTCGTCTCCCAGATTAAAATCAAATCAAATCAGTGTCGTAGGACTTTCTGTTTATTGTTGGGAGTCTATCTCACTCTTGAAACTTTCTTTCATTTCTGTCATTGCCTCCTCGACGTATGAGTAGAAAAATAAAGGAGAAGAACTGAATTTTGGCCTGACGCATCTTTTATTTTGTGCAGTTCTTCCTTGGTCTTTCATTCTTGTCGTTCTCTCTTGGTTTTGTAGATATTGCCATTCTCTGTAGCATATAAATTTGAGGATTTGAAACATCTAGTACCACCTTTCGTTGTCGACCGGTTTCTCTAGCCACGTAGAGGAGAGGAACTGCCCGATCGGATTTGCGATTAGACAACTGCCGTCCGCGTTCTTAGTCATCGGAGTTGTGTGTCACTCTGTGGGCGAACTGCCAACTGCTGACACCGGAGAGGCAGCCGCGTGCAGAAAACATCTGCGCGTCTGAGTCGCTTCTTATCGTCTCTGGACGCCACCATTCAGACACGCTTAACTTTCGTGTTCGTTGTGGACTGTCACGTCATACATTACAGTCTGCTTCGTACAGCCGACCGTGTCAAGACTACTAGGAAATGGAACAGAACTTCTTGGAGGGGCGGAAGGAGGATTAACTCCTTGGTGAATTCATGTACATCTATATCTACCATCTACATGGCGACTCTGCAAATCAGAGTTAAGTGCCAGGTAGAGGGTTCATCGAACCACCTTCACACTCTCTACTGTTCCACTATCGAACAGAGCGCGAAAAAAGACAACACCTATATCATTCCGTGCTAGCTCTCATTTCCCTTATTTTATTATGATGGCCGTTTCTCTCTGCGTAGGTCGGCTCAACGAAATATTTACGCATTAGGAGGAGGTGATTGAAATTTCTCGAGAATATCCCGCCGCAGCGAAAAACGCGTTTGTTTCAATGATTCGCAGACCAAACCCTGTATCATGTCTCTCACCCCTATTTCTCGATAATACAGACCGTTCTGCCCTTCTTTAAAACTTCTAGATGTACTCCGTTGCCGGCCGGTGTGGCCGAGCGGTTCTAGGAGCTTCAGTCTGGAACCGCGCGACCGCTACGGTCGCAGGTTCGAATCCTGCCTCGGGCATGGATGTATGTGATGCCCTTAGGTTAGTTAGGTTTAAGTAGTTCTAAGTTCAAGGGGACTGATGACCACAGATGCTAAGTCCCATAGTGCTCAGAGCCATTTAAACCATTTTTTGTACTCCGTTAATCCTGTCTTTAAAGGCCTAACCCGTGATCAATGGCACATTCGCAGGGGTCGGACAAAAATGTGTAAGCACCGTGAAAAATGCGTGCTTGAACGTAAATGCGGATGATAGCCATGCCTGCAGGTTGCACTGTTGTGTTTCGCTACGAAAGGCATCTGCGCGATGCCCTCAGTATGTTGCAATTGTCAGTCGTGATCAGTAGGATATTCTGTATAGGTGTGAATGCGTTATGTCGATGAATTCGGCGCTGGCAAGTTTCTGCTGCTCATATGGTAGGTGCCGCCGTAAGCAAGACAGCCGAAGTGTTTGGTGTTTGAAGAGGCAGCGTGTCTAAGATTTATACCGCTTACAGGGAAATCGGATAAACATTGATTCGCTGTCACAACGCGGACAGAAGTGTGTGTCGAATGACCGTTACAGACGGTTACTGAGAGGGACTGTATAGAAAAATAAGAGGACGACAGCTGCAAAAACAATTGCAGAACTCAATATCGGACTCCCAACCCTTGTGAGCATCAAAACAGCACGAAGGAAGCTCCATAAGCAGGGAATTGCAGGACGAGATGAAATTCCAAAACAACTCATCAGTGATGCAAATTCTTGCATCAGGAAAACGTGTTGCCGAAGCCAACATCATTTGATAGAATCAGTTTTCTTTCTTATTGGTTCCAACTTCTGGTCGAGTTGACGTCCCAAGAGTAAAATGTGGCGGGGTTTCGGTGATGATTTGGACAACCGTAGCGGGGTATTCCTTGGGCGCTATGGGTAATCTGGATGATCACGACACTGTCAAGGACTGTCTGATCATTTAGGCTGATCAGGTCCGTCCCGTGGTACAATATTCGTTCCCCAATGATGATCCTTTGTTCCAAGGCGAGAGGGACACTGTTGACATATCTCGAATCCTACAGGACTGGTTTTGTGAGCATTAGGGTGAACTGTCGCTTATCTCATGGCTACTGCAGCCACCAGACTTCAATATTATTGCGACTTTGTGATGTACATTTGAGAGTTATTCTACCTACGTCATCGCTGTCTGAACTTGCCACTATTTCGCAGCAAGAATGGTATAAGATTCCCTTGAAGATTACCCATTGCCGGTCGGGGTGGCAGAGCGGTTCTAGGCGCTACAATCTGGAACCGCGCGACCCCCTACGGTCGCAGGTTCGAATCCTGCCTCGGGCATGGATGTGTGTGATGTCATTAGGTTAGTTAGGTTTAAGTAGTTCTAGGTTCTAGGGGACTGACGACCTCAGAAGTTAAGTCCCATAGTGCTCAGAGTCATTTGAACTTTTTTGAACCATTTTGATTACCCAGGGCGCATATTTATTTATTCCGAGATGACTAGAAGCTGCTCCGAATGCCAATGGTTTTCCTTTGTTGTATTTATGGTGGTTCCGTATATTTGTCCACTCCCTTGTAAGTGCCAAACGTATTTCCTCCTAAAGCTGTAGACATCATCAGGAACTGCAAAGACTCAGACTACAGCTTGAAACTTCGACAACCTGAAAAAGTGGACCTATTTACGTGATGGTAAGACCGCGGAGTAGCATCGACATCTGTTTTTCCTCTTCGTCTTTATTTGACCTCCTCAGGGTAGTGACCATTTAGCCATCTAAAAGGTAAATAATTAACATATAGTACAAAGCACAAAATTGATGACACTATGTGAGTGGATGGAGATACAAGTTTAACAAACGGCTTTAGAAGCCTGGCGTTCATTGATACGCATGTGAGATATTCACAAAAGGTTTTGCCAGTTTACAGGAGAAGACGAATGGTGTTGAGATACAAACATAAATAAAGATGGGTGTACACGATTAACAAAGGTGTTTCACACGCAGTGTAAAATTATACACAGTAGTTTAACAGAGTTAATTGTTCTGGCATAATAAGTTTATGAAATACACTCCTGGAAATGGAAAAAGAACACATTGACACCGGTGTGTCAGACCCACCATACTTGCTCCGGACATTGAGAGAGGGCTGTACAAGCAATGATCACACGCACGGCACAGCGGACACACCAGGAACCGCGGTGTTGGCCGTCGAATGGCGCTAGCTGCGCAGCATTTGTGCACCGCCGCCGTCAGTGTCAGCCAGTTTGCCATGGCATACGGAGCTCCATCGCAGTCTTTAACACTGGTAGCATGCCGCGACAGCGTGGACGTGAACCGTATGTGCAGTTGACGGACTTTGAGCGAGGGCGTATAGTGGGCATGCGGGAGGCCGGGTGGACGTACCGCCGAATTGCTCAACACGTGGGGCGTGAGGTCTCCACAGTACATCGATGTTGTCGCCAGTGGTCGGCGGAAGGTGCACGTGCCCGTCGACCTGGGACCGGACCGCAGCGACGCACGGATGCACGCCAAGACCGTAGGATCCTATGCAGTGCCGTAGGGGACCCCACCGCCACTTCCCAGCAAATTAGGGACACTGTTGCTCCTGGGGTATCGGCGAGAACCATTCGCAACCGTCTCCATGTAGCTGGGCTACGGTCCCGCACACCGTTAGGCCGTCTTCCACTCACGCCCCAACATCGTGCAGCCCGCCTTCAGTGGTGTCGCGACAGGTGTGAATGGAGGTACGAATGGAGACGTGTCGTCTTCAGCGATGAGAGTCGCTTCTGCCTTGGTGCCAATGATGGTCGTATGCGTGTTTGGCGCCGTGCAGGTGAGCGCCACAATCAGAACTGCATACGACCGAGGCACACAGGGCCAACACCCGGCATCATGGTGTGGGGAGCGATCTCCTACACTGGCCGTGATCGTCGAGGGGACACTGAATAGTGCACGGTACATCCAAACCGTCATCAAACCCATCGTTCTACCATTCCTAGACCGGCAAGGGAACTTGCTGTTCCAACAGGACAATGCACGTCCGCATGTATCCCGTGCCATCCAACGTGCTCTAGAAGGTGTAAGTCAACTACCCTGGCCAGCAAGATCTCCGGATCTGTCCCCCATTGAGCATGTTTGGGACTGGATGAAGCGTCGTCTCACGCGGTCTGCACGTCCAGCACGAACGCTGGTCCAACTGAGGCGCCAGGTGGAAATGGCATGGCAAGCCGTTCCACAGGACTACATCCAGCATCTCTACGATCGTCTCCATGGGAGAATAGCAGCCGGCATTGCTGCGAAAGGTGGATATACACTGTACTAGTGCCGACATTGTGCATGCTCTGTTGCCTGTGTCTATGTGCCTGTGGGTCTGTCAGTGTGATCATGTGATGCATCTGACTCCAGGAATGTGTCAATAAAGTTTCCCCTTCCTGGGACAATGAATTCACGGTGTTCTTATTTCAATTTCCAGGAGTGTAAAACCAAAAGAATAGGAACAGTAGGAGTATAAATTTACAGCGGTTAATCTGAAATAACTACACATATAAGATACATAATAACACGAAATGGCACTTAACATAGTTCCCAGCGCTACGTTATTACCACAAAAATGTCTTTGAAGATTGTAAAAGGTTTTCACACGATGTGACTTTTCCAGAAACGCTCGACTGTGTCTGTCCCATTTCGCACATGCAGAGAGGATGAGAGTCATGCCACCTTTTGTAGTGTTAGAGCTTTCACGGAACGAAGTAACTCCAATGTGGTGAAGTTGCATCAGAAAACTGTGCTTGGTTAAATCTGATACGACGGTGGGTATGACCCATTTGAGAATACAAACATCGGGAAACTAGGACCTACGTGAAACAGCAGGCTGAACGGAGGCTTAATGGCTTCCCCTGAAGAAGTGAGACTCTTTCCTGTCCTCTTGCCATAACTGAGAAGCATTCTTCGTGACCAGTATGACTTTGGATTTCATAATGCCAAATGATTGTCAAGACAAAGTTGTCGATTTCTCAGTTCGACTTCTTCTGTCTCACAGATTGCAAATCCGACCTAGACTAGGATATAACGGGTACCTTGGAATCGTGATAGGTGGTGACATATTTTAAGGCTTCCAATACAGCTACTGCTTCAGTAGAAAGAAAAAAAAAGGTCGGACAGAGAAAGCTACGTCCCAAATTTCCTTACTCTTTTAATTTGGAGCCATCGGTACGTACATGCAAAAAGTTCTACTATTTCTGGTATACATGGCACATTATATCGCAGTAGATGAGTGAATTTTCCGTTAGTGATGTGTGGCGTAGATGTGTACCCACTTCATGAGAAAGAACTGAGTAGCTGCGAGTATATATAAAGGAAGCGAACTTGCGCTGAGGAATTTTGTTTACGGGTACGGGTACATCCTTTTCCTAAGGCGACTCGGGAAGGGGGGGGGTGTGAGGGGGCGGTACTATAAGGAGCATTCCGGAATATTAAGTCGCGGATCTCCAGTTTGGAATGCAAAGGATAACTGGAAAAGGACTTACTATTAAGCAGAAATTTGACCGCCAGCAGCTGACTTCTGATATTCACCGTCAATCCAAACATTACGACCACTGCCTACGGCGACGTTGGATGCCGCATGCTCGCGTTGCGAGCACGTGACGCGGCAACATAATTATGTAACCGGAGCAGACTCGGACGGGGTATCACCCTAGCAAAGATATGGACTGCAAGTGGGGAAATCCTTTGGTTTAAGCGACTTTGATAAGGGCAGATTAGGTTACGCAGAGCCTGTGAACCAGTATCCAGAAAAAAGGCAAAGATTGTCGAATGTTGACGTACTGCTGCCGTATCTACGAAAAGAGATAGGAGGTCAGTGAAACTATCGCTTGACGCTAAATGTTTGGACGACTCTTAAAAGAAAGTGAAATTTGGAGGCCTGTCTGCTCGTAAAGTAGGATAGATACTGATCTATGGCATCTCCGCCGAAAGGACGCAATGCTGGTGCATGCACAACTGTTTCGGGGCACACTTTTCATCGTACATTGTTGAACATGAAGATCCTCTGCAGACCACCCCTACGTGTTCACATGTTGACCCAATGACATCGTTAATTACGATTTCAATGGGCATGGGATCATCGGGATTCAACCATCGATCAATGGAAACGTATTGGCTCTTAGGGTGAATCAAAGTTTTGCTACACTAGGTCGATAGTCATCTCCGCAAAGGCCGGCATCGAGGTGAATGGTGGATCGAGACGTTCACCGCGCCACGGACGCAGCCTGGTGGAAGCAGTATTATGCTACGGGAGGCATTCTCCTGCGCTTGCGTGGGACCTGTGGTAATAATCGATCACACGGTGACAGCTACGAACAACCTGCATCTCTTAGCACTTGATGTCTTCGCCGATGGCGATATCATCTTTAACCTGAATAACTGTCCCTGTCTCGAAGCCAGAGCTGTGCTACAGTGGTTTGAGGAGCATTATAGTGAACTCACTTAGATGTCTCGGCGACCAAATTCACATGATGTAAATTCTGTGTAACCCATTTCGATCGCTATCGCTCGTCATCATCGCGTACGCAAATCAGTGGCCCGTTATTTACTTGAATTACATGACCTGTACGTATACGTCTAATGCCACATACCTCCACAAACCTACCAACAAGCTATCGGATCCTTGATATGCAGAATCAGTGATGTGTTTCGCTCCAAAGACGGACAAACAAGCTATCACGCAGGTGGTCATAATGTCTTTGCCCATCAGTGTATAAGGGTATTTCATGGGCTACAATTAAGAAGGCGTTCGTAGCGGTAGGGCCCTCAGCACCGGAGAACTGTCGAATACATCAAAAGTGAAATATGTCTGGTTGCCTCAGGATGTCCTATGGTCCAGCATAGGACGCCGATCTACCATATTACAGATAGAATGATTGTTAATGAATGGTTGAGAGTCTCAAGGTACTCAGGAGACTGATCGGATAATATTTAATGCTTTTACAGTCACTTACTAAATAGTTAGTGTGAAGGATCCATGACAATCGAGAATCAAATTCGACTCCCTAGGATCTTGGCTACGATGACACCGTGTAAAGTTCGAAATACAGGATCATTCTGTCGGGAATCCATGGATAAGTACACTTGGAGTCCATAAACTATTTTTGCCTCGCTACCTAGAGCTCTCGTTTGCGGAACTAAATATCTACAATTACGCTGTCATATGTTCCCTTGACATCCAGGAACATTGCTCTGATGTTTTCATTCTCCGAAAGGAGTGTCTAGATATCACTGACAAAAAGAGTGATATTGGCAGTTGGGCCTTTTTCCTTCTAAAAGTACGAATGATAAAAATCTAAGATATTGCGTGGCTGTAGCTACTACTCCAGTCGTTGTCTATCACTCCAGTGGTTTCCCAACACAAGAGGAAATCGCAGTGAGTCGGTACGAAATTGACTGACAATTTTCTTTGCCTCTTTTCAGGACAGGGACTACTATGTGTATTTTCCAGTCTTGACGAATTGTGTAGAATCAAAAAGTGGACTACATGTACACAAGAGGAGTAGCAGCGCATTGGACGGCATGTTAGGTGCCATAGCGTAGTGCGCATTATGAATGCCTTGGAAGCTGTCTGTGGTCGAGTGAAATGCCCTCTTCAGTTCTGCAATAATTAATGTGGAAGTGACTTGGTGGACCTGTAAGTGGTCGAGGAAGTACTGCAGGAGGAATAATTCGGTCAAGACTCTTCCATCGTTGGCGTGCAGCCAGATCGCTTGTTCCTGATTTTATTGATTTTTTTCCCATAATTCTGTCATACTTCATTGGCTAATGAGAAGCAAAAGTTTATCCGTCTTGCTATCATTTCGCGCTTAAAGCCGATGTGTGTTATGGAAACTGTGGAAGAAAGTTTCTATCTCAATCTTCTTAGCCTCTGATCATGTCTCCAGCACTTGGAGACGAAACGCTAGGCACGAAATATGCCTAGGATTACAGCCTAAAACTGATATAATAAAAGCCACCATGGCCACATCACACCACCTGCATTGTATAAAGCCTTGTATTATGAAAGCATACATTGTATACAGCAGTTTTTTTTAATGTACCGTAGACCGTCTATGACGAGGCTATCACAAACACTGCACGAATTTTAATAGAGAGAAGATGATCGAGAAAACTGCCTCGTGCTTTTAAAAAATATGGATTTGGGTAGGAGAGCAGGGATTTCAAAGAATATATAGCTAAACAAGTAGAGAGAGAGAGAGAGAGAGAGAGAGAGAGAGAGAGTTATTTCTGGATATAGGTAATGTATGTAATGTTTCGAATTAGTATACTTTCTTTAAATTGCGTTTGGCGTACGTACTACACATTATGCAGGCAGCACCGAATGGCGTAGACAGTGCATCGAATGACGAAAATAAAAGTGTGATGACATACTACTGAGTTCATAGTACAGTAGCTCTCCTTGGAAATAAACTCAGTTACATATGAGGTTACAATCGCACGTTGTATTTTCTGATGCTAGGATACTGGCGGTATAGTGGGCAATTGGTGGCACATGGCTAAATAGTGATGTGCTTCATAGATCACAGTCACCATAAAATAACACATCCTGGCCATTTACAGGTTTTTTTTCTATAAACAGGCCTTTTACTTCTATTCCAGAGGTCCTCTGTCATGTAGAGAGGGTCGTCAAGGAGAAACATGTTTTACCTACGTTTGAAAATACATCTGCTGTCTGTCAGACTTGTATATCCATGGAAAGATTATCAAAGAGTTTTATAGCTGCTTATTTCACTTCTCTCTGTGCCAAAACTAGATTCACCAAAGGTTAATGCAGGTCATCTTTCCTTCTAAAGTTGTACTTGGGAATATCTCTGTTACTCTCAAACACAGAGTGTGGATGACAAATTTCATAACTAAGTGAATGTACTTTGAGGCTGTGGTTAATATACCCAGCTGCCTAAAGAGACGCCTGCAAGATGTACTTTTGTGAACCCCACACATAATTCGCATTATTTTCTTTTGTGTAAAGTATACTTTTGCCTAAGTGGGGAGTTATTCCAGAATATTACACCGTAAGACATCAGTGAATGAAAATGTGGAAAATATGTTAACTCCTCGACTTCTATATCCACCAAGTTGACAACCATTCTTACGGAAAAGGTAGTCTAAAATAAACGCTTGACAAGTCTGCTATAAGGTTTTTCCGGTTTAAGCATTCAACTATATGAACATTTAAGACTATAGAACTTTCGATCTTGTTTATTGTCTAGTATGCTAGGTTAACATGAGGTCGAGAAGTTTAGTCAATACAAAAAGCTGTATGAGATTGGTTTTTAAAAGTTCAAAGTTAGTCCATTTGTAGAAACGACTCACTAACTTACACGAAAAAACAATTTTCTTTTTTCTCTGTTGATGTTTCTTTCATCTGCAGATAAGGCTAGTTCTGTCTCCTAAGTCAATTAAAATGGGAGTCCGTAACATAAAGCAAGAACAGTAGTGGACCAATGATCGAATTCTGCAGGACTCACACTGAAATTTCTCCCCATGCGGATGAAGTGTCATCGCTATTTGTGGCCGTGTTACTCGAACAGCTTACGGAACTTACTGCATTCTTCTGAAAGAAAAACGGTCTTGGTTGCAATCAAGATTGTTTTTATTTCCAAATACCATCTACAGCTGCTGTACCAGGTACACAAAGAAGTGGGAAGAACTTTAGTGCATTCTGTCTCTTAAATAAGACAACTGGGAGTGTGCTGTGTTGTTTATTCCACCAAAAATTAACTTTTGTAATAGAATATTATGTTTAACACGATCAAATATCTCTGGTACGTCACAGAATAATCCGACTGGTGAGGTTTTCTCATTTAAAGATTTTGGTAGGTAGGCCTACTTAGTAAATGTGTAAACAGCTGCCTTGCTTAGTCTGTTACGCCTAATGGCTTTCTAATCGTGATACCTTACCCACGAGAAGAGTGATTTTAATCAATTTCATTATATAAATCTATTTTTCATAGTGAGTGAACAAGTTATGGATTCTCTCACAGATATCTTGTGGAGGTGACGAGAATATACCGTGATGGAAGCGCGTCCTTGTTATGGACGAAAATGTCTTTGGGGCAGCAGATTCCAATAGGCCTTCTGGTGATATCGTATAGCGGTTGTGTTATAGTAAGCACTCAAAGATAAAAAGGATTATATACAAAACTAAATTTCACAGTATTATCGGAACAGTCGAAAGACAGATTACACAAGAAATTTTTCTATGGTTCGTCCATCAGTGAGGACTCTTCTGACAATAAGCACTAAAACCCGTTGAATTAGTTAAATCAGTCTGACCCATTATTTATCGTAATCAGTATTCTAAAGCACTATGTGACAAAAAAGAGTGAAGGACCGAGAAGTGGAGGAGGAAACAAAATGCAGCTTTACGGGTTGAGGGTATGTGGTGTTATTTCAGTGAGTACAAAATCGAGTCAGATTTATAAGGTACTTCGCAGTATGAGCCTCCTTCACAGTATGACGTTGCATCTCTGGATACATGCACCTATTCAGTTGGGAAGGGTATCTCAAAGCCGTTGGATTTTCTCTGGAGGCTACCTGGCGCTCAACTGTTGCAAATGGTTCTTGATATCCTGGATAGTGAGAAGGAGTTCAGGTCCTTACTTTGTTCACATACACTGGTGACCAAAATTAAAACAATATCCACTATTTCTCCGCCTTGCGTCTGATTCACGATATAATCATACAAATTGTCAACAGATGTCCGTACGATCGTGTTCTGCAAGGCAGCTGGCATTCCGTTCAACGGACAACCGCGCCAGCGACGACGTCAGGGCGCGTATCAAACGGGGTTGTGTTTGCCGTGTAGATCCACACCCAGAGTGGCTGTGTACACAGTCAGGCGGTGCAATATGGCCAGAGAAGATTCCTACCAGACTCTCTGTGGTGGAGGGCCATAGGAAGAATGGAAGCAGTACAGTCGCAAACTGATGTGTCCCATGGCTTAATGTAAATCGTTCTGTTGTTTCTCGGGCGTGAAGATAGTTTGAAGAGACCGAAACTTTATCTAGAAGACCAGGGCAGGGCCGAGCACGTGTGACATTAGAAAGACAGGGCCGTTATTTGGCTGTTAAAGGTACGACGGTACCACCTTAGCGCTGCGCAACAACTGAGATCTGACCTCGCAGCTTCCACTGGACGTGTTGTAACGAGGCAAACGGTGTACCGATGGCTTCGGTAGAGTGGCCTTTATTGTTGGAGAGCTGCTGTATGTGTATCTCTGACGCGTCTTCACAGATGGCATCCCGATTCGGTTGGAGAGTGGTTCTTGACGGATTCGCACTTGGAACACGATTTACGCACCAAACATTGTGGAAAGGCGGATCTCTAATGGCGTGGGTAGGGATTATGTTTACCATTCTGACACCACTTCATAAAACTGTACAGGTGAATCGGCAAGGCTTAACTGCTGTCATTTATCGTGAAGAGATCTTCGAACAACATGTGCGGTTGTCGCGAGGTGGTGTCGATCTAGACTTCGTATTGATGGACGATAATGCTCGACATTATAGAACACAGTTGGTTGATGTTTTCTTAGAAGCGGAAGGTATTGCGTATATGGCGTGGCCTCCTCGCTCTCCCGATCTGAATACCATTGACCATATCTGGGATGCACTAGGGAGATGGTTTGCATCACATCAGCTTCCAACAACCACTCTCGAAGACTTGCGATCAGCTCTGCATCAAGAATGAGCGTTATTTCCTCAACATGAGATTGATGACATCATTCATAACATGCCCCGTCGTCTTCAGGCGTATATTGCTAACACAGATGGTCACATCCCATACTGAGCATGTTGAACGGTTGTATTGAATGTGTGCACAAATCCGCTTAGTTGAAAAGAAACGAAGAATTTTTCGTTTATCTTTATGAATGTTGCTCGTGTTCAACTTTACTGTCGCCTGTTTATCCCGATTTGTAGCGAAATAAACGCAACATGAAAAATTTACGTTTGTTGCTTTAATTTTGGACACTAATGTGTGCTCACTGGCTATATGAGTAACTCAGCATCACGCAGACAATTAATAGCGATACTTGTTATGCGTAGACGAGTATTGTCCTGTTGAAAAACATCACAACGATACTGTCACACGAGAAGTAACCAATGAGAATGCGCGATGTCCATGACGTACCATTGTGCCGTCAGAGTAACCTCAATCACTTCTAACATTCTGCGTGGTGTATGTTTGTTCTAAGTCGTGTCTCCCTACCACTGTAGCGCAACGACGCTCTGAGCGTGTTTTTTAGGGAATTGACTAGTTTGAACCTGGGACCTGTTGCTGGTAAGGAGACGCCAGACCACACATGACATGTAGAATTCAGAAGAGTTCAGTGAGACTAGCGATGATATAACCAAATACTTAATGATTTCAGCGTCAGCTCCAGTGCACTCCCTGTAAAAGAATCTTAATACTAACTAAATTTAGTGGAAGGAGTTCAAGGCTTTCCTATTTCTAGTTAGCTGGAAAACAACGTCGAAAAAGCAGTTAAGTTTACCATTGGAAATTTTATTCTACTCACAAAAATATCTCTTATAAATTGCACTATTGATAAAAGGAAATGTTTTAATACAGGATGGTAAAAACCAACTGCGTTCAACAAAAATGTGAACGAATATTCCCTGAATGGGTTTCCAAGTTCTACAATGGATCGAAGGATGACCTATGCCATATCACATCTATAATCTAGTTTTAAATTAGGTTTCACAAGAGAGGAAAACTATCAAACTGGTCTACAGTGACCCTCAATTACCTTTAATTACTTATCTAACTTGTCGTAAATTACAGTGGCTGATGTGGCTTCTCAATAACTATATAACCGAAAAATCATCACGTTTCAGATTTTTACTTCAAGTGGAAAATGTGAACACAATGAGATTTAATTGACGATCGACACTAGTATTACGTAAAAAGGGGATGTAACAGATGAGACTTCTGCAGTTCTGAGTGAAGCCTTATGCGCTCAAAAATGCGGCATCGTGTGCGTTCATTACCTTGTCGGTGTTCGTCAGGGGGCGGCAGGCAGCACAGCTCCGCTCACCTCGCCGTCTCGGAAGCAACTCGCTCCTAACTTCTCCTTACTACAATTCACCGAAGTTGGTTTAAAAAAACTATCTGGCTGTGTTTTCATCTGACGAATCAGGGTCTCAATGTTCACCTTAAGCTCCACCTACAAAAATTCTGTCTATCCAATGAGAAACGTTATACTTTTCGTGGTGGGGCAATGTTTTTAAAGCTTGCAACGTAACAGAGACGCGAAAAAGTCTCACGCTAAAATTTGCAGCTGGTGTGGTCCTTTCAGCGTTATCGTAAGATCTATACTGTTCTTCTGGAGGGCTCTAGCTTTTAACATGGGCTGGGGGGTGGACATAGCGGTTAGCTGGCGACGTGGGTGTCCGTCCCTTATCGTAAGGCCTTCAGCTTAACACGGTTCTGCTTTCGGCTTCTGTTCTCGTTTCTCCCCTCGGAACTGCGTCTGTCTCACGGTGGGAAGGTATGACATTCATTTAGGCATTCTTGTGTTAGTCTGTGGTATTCCATTTGCTCACTCGTTACTCGTATTACCTTGGTTAATTTAATGCCACGATTTATTCGGAGCTATGTGACATACTACTGGATTTGCTTATCATGTCAGGGTTTTCATGGAAGGTGTTTGATTTGCCTGACACCTTACACACTACTAGCTGTGACCTGAAGCTTCATCCGATTGATCGGCACCCCACGACGCCAGGAGAAACGCAGCTGTCAATCTCCGAGACATATCTCCGCAAATTGCCGACGTACTCTCTGACTACGGTTTCACGGGACAATGCAGAACCGCGACTCATCGCTTAATACTCGTACGATGCGATGCCGTTCAGCATCAGTTCATGATCCCCAGTCACCGCACCACTCCGAAAGAAGCCGATTATTTTGGAGTGCTACCGGCAGCGTAGTCATCGGACCAGCTGCTGCTAGCCTTTGACATATGGTGCGGGATGACACACAATGTTTTGCGGAGCTCATTACTTCTGCTAAGTGGACAGTCGCAGATGTGAAGAGGTTACGATATGCCTGATGCACAATACGGCGAACTTTTCTCGTTGTGGTCAGACATTGTCGATCGGAACCTTGATGACACAGTCCAACATCGGGCCACTGTCTCATCGCAATGCCCCTCAAATCTGAATACTGAACTATACGATCAGCTGGCAAAATGGAAGCCGACAATGTGGCCTCTTTCAAACTCTGCCATATGCTGATAACGCTGTCTCAGATGATTATGCATCTCCTCCACAATTGTCACTGAACACCTGACGTTATTCACACCCCTTACACATCCTTTAAGGCCCGGTACCGCACTAAACACGAACAACACTAATGCACTCCAGTGGCTGTTCTACATACGTATAACACAGAATTTCAACTCTAATCATTCACATATTCTCTGATGGTGTGTACATGTACGAAATTACTTTTCTGACAGTCGACCATGTCTTTTGGGTGTGCCACTGTTTTTGATCAGGGAGCGTAGTTGTGAGCTTGCAGGAGTCCTTGTAAGTCTGACATTAGCTGAGAAGCCTAGTCGTCCTCACAGATTTCGTTCAAATTTATGGCATATAGAGGTCTTGCGCAGACATTCGCGTACTAGATTCGAATAACCCCGTTGTCGTCGCTCCTCTGATTATCAACTATGGAATACCTCCGCGCCTTCACAAACACATCTCTCCATCCCTACACTTACAAACGCTTCATATCCTACCTCAACGCAACTTTAACCTACTCCCTCTCCTAGACAATGAGATCCATCCCGACATTTATCCCTCCTACCAAGTTCAACTGTTCCTCACATATCCCACTCCACATCAGAGCTCCTCTCTCCTTTTTGCCCTCCACCTATCCCCATCCCTTTCCACTTATAGCCACTACCCTCCCCGCACACCACATTACTTTCAAATTGGCTGTACTGCTCTTATTCGCCTCACCTCCTATCCATCATCTTCATTCTTTCCCTACCTAACAGCCTCTCTCTCTTTACACATACACCTCAAACCTATGGAACGCATTTTATCCTCTCACTATACTTCTCTGCCAGTGCAGGTCTTTCATATTTTAAGTGAAAATGCAGTACGTCAATGTTTTTTATGAGAAGAATTTCACCTTTGTGCTATGTGTTTCTGAGATGTATATATTTTTGTTTCTTTTAGTTGTCCGTCTTTGCTTTTCAGTTTAAAATAAAGCAACAGTTCCAAATTTTATTTCTCATTCTAAATTTTTTAATTCGCTTGGCTGAAGAGAGGAATATTGTGCCGCTGACAGCCCATCCTCGTCCATATGGAGCGAGGGGAATGAAATAACAACAAAGGAGAAAAATTGGCCATAAAGGAAAGAGGCAGAAGAGGGAGGCCCAGATGACCAAGCGCTTCGAGAAAAGTGAAATACTTAGCACAGGTCCAGTGAAACATAGGCTACTTTTGTTATCATTGTTTCCAGGCAACGGTTGGCCCAGCGCAAAGAGTGCAAACGATGCTCAATGTAATGAATTTATTTAAAAAAATGGTTCAAATGGCTCTGAGCACTATGGGACTTAACATCTGTGGTCATCAGTCCCCTAGAACGTAGAAGTACTTAAATCTAATTAACCTAAGGACATCACACACATCCATGCTCAAGGCAGGATTCGAACCTGCGACCGTAGCGGTCACGCGGCTCCAGACTGAAGCGCCTAGAACCGCACGGCCACACCGGCCGGCAATGAATTTATTAATATTTTCGTAAAAAGCCTGGAAAGGGAAGACAAAATAAAATTTAGGGTTGCAAATAAATTTCCAATTAGCTTCCAATGAACTTCCTGTGTGAAAAAAGACACTATTATTATTTCACAATTAACGATTTACTAACACTGGGGTGATATTCATCGTATAAACAGGGACAGCACTAATTTTCGTAGCATCCTACACACGTCATAGAAGCCTCATTCTTACATGTACAGTTTAATTACAGTCGCCCCTTGGAAAGTTATTAGCAGAGTCCTCGTGTACGTGGTAAGTATAATCATTTCTTGGAAATTTATTTGCAATTCCAAATTCTCTTTTGCCTTTCTTTTCATCCCTTTTACGAAAATTAGCGAGTATTTGTGAATGTTAATAAATATAATACATGGAGCATTGTTTCGGTTTATTTGCAATTTAAGTAAAGTAAAAATAAGAAACAAAAATACAGGCAGTTTCCACATAGGGACTCATATTCCACGTCCTTCCGATATCGTCCTCTACTCTTTCCACTGCGACACTCGCTGCGTGGAACATACGCTGACATAAATGACTGAAGCCTCGCATTATGGAGCCGCTGCCAGTTTGTCTCCGTCCCGCAGTATAGGTGTCAAGAAGCTGCTCACTTGGAAGACAACAGATACCCACCGTCTCATCGGCATGGTGAAGAAGGTATCGCGCGATTTATTAGACGGTGTAACGCTCTGCCACTGCGACAACTTCCAGTGCCGATGGTCACGCGACCATTTCAGTTGCAGTTTCCTACGTCGTGGTGTTGACATTCGCACAATCATAGGTCGTCGGCTGCGGACGCCCCTCGTTAGCAGTGTTCGGGGAACTCTGTGTTCAGACGCAATTGCGCCAAAAGTGCTTTTTTCTGAATGCTTGGCCATCTGAAGTTTTCAGTTCTGTCACATTTATTTCTGACTAAGCACTGCATATACCATAAATATGCAAGAAATCGGTGATGACGACGAGGCGCGTTTTAACGTGTTTCGGCACTTTTAAGTGCGTGAAGCGGGAAGAAAGGATAACGAAGAGAAACATCTTTTTGTTATACACTGATCAGTCGCAACATTATGACAACCGACCGACTATCGATATAAGACAGTACAGGCGATAGCAGTGTCACCTGGCGAAGAATGACTGCTAGTCAGACACACACATGGTGCATTTACCAGGGGTGTTTGATAAGTCCGTGCTAAAATAAAAACTACTTACGTATTTGGGGATAACCTTTTTTTATTTTGCGATATAGTCTCCTTTTAGACTTATACACTTCGTCCGACGCTGTTCTATTTTGTTGATCCCTTTGGAATAATAGGAATTGTTCAAGTCTGCAAAATAGCTATTAGTTGCTGCAATCACTTCCTCGTTTGAATAAAATCTTTGTTCCTCCAGGCATTTCTTCAAATTGGGGAACACATAGTAGTCCTATGGAGCTTAGTCTGGAGAATAGGGGGTGATGTGAAACGAGTTGGAATCCTATTTCTATTAATTTTGGGACCACAACTGCTGAGGTGTGTGCTGGTGCACTGTCGTGATGGAAAAGGATTTTTTTGCGGTCCAATCGCTGGCGTTTTTCTTGAAGCTCGGTTTTCATATGGTCCGATAACGGTGAATAATATGCACCTGTAATAGTTTCACCCTTTTCCAGATAGTCGATGAGGATTATCCCTTGCAAATCCCAAAAGACAGTAGCCATAACCTCTTGGGCCTAAGGAATGGTCTTCGTCTTTTTTGGTGCAGATTCTCCCTTGGTAACCCATTGTTTAGATTGTTGTTTGGTCTCAGGAGTATAATAATGTATCCATGTTTCATCCACAGTGAAGAAACGACGCTGTATTCTTCTGAGCAAACCATCCTTGCAGTACTTCACACGATTCCGTTTTTGGTCAAGTGTAAGCAATTGCGGAACCCATCTGGCGGATACCTTTCTCATGTTTAAATGTTTATGCAAAATATTATGTACCCGTTCATTCGAGATACCCACAGCAGTAGCAATCTCACGCACCTTAACTCTTCTGTCGTCCATCAACATATCATGGATTTTATTAAAGATTTCTGCTATCTTAACCTCCACAGGGCGTCCAGAACGTTCAGCATCATTTGTGCCCACATGGCCACTCCGAAAATTTTGAAACCACTTATAAGCTGCTCTAATCGCAGGTGCAGAGTCACTGTAATGTTTATCAAGCTTCTCCTTAGTCGCCTGAGGCGTTTTGCCTTCATAAAGTAATGTTTAATCACCACACGAAATTATTTTTCGTCCATTTTTTGACAATCACTCGACTTCCTTGGTTCACACGAATGCCAAACACAAATAGACCAATAAGGCTGAAACGTGGTGTGCGTTCTTTCCAAAGATGCTACTAAATATACGTACGCCGGTGGTGCCATCTCTCAGAATTTGTACTGACTTTACAAACGCCCCTTTTAGTATCAGTGGTCGGTTGGTTCGGAGGAGAGAACCAAACAGCGAGGTCATCGGTCCCATCGGAGGGGAATGATGGGAAATGAAGTCGGCCGTGCCCTTTCAAAGGAACCATTCCGTCATCTGCCTGAAGTGATTTAGGGAAATCACCATGTAGTATCAGTGAGCGTGCTGTCGATGTGTAGAATGGGGAAGGAGCTCCATCTGTCTGAGTTCGACAGATGGCAGATTGCGAGGGCCCAGTGGCTCGGCACGAGCATTTCGGCAACTGCACTACTTGTCGGATGTTCGAGGAGTGCTGCGGTAAGTGTCGTCAACACGACGCGAAACCACTGTGTAACCACGTCCGAAAGTCGTGGGGTTGGCGGCCACCCCTCAATAAAGATGTCGGACGTGGTAGACTCGTGAGACTGGTAAAACAGGACACGATACGAACTGTGGCGGAACGAACCAATATCAGACATTAATTCTGGGCAGAATACGAGTATGTTTGGAACACAGAGACCACCGAACACTCCTAACGAAGGGCCTACAAAGGCAAGGACCCACGCATGTACCAATATTAGCCCCACAACATCGGCAACTACAACTGACATGGGCACGGGACCATTGGCACTGCACGTTGTCGCAGTAGCAGAGCGTTGCATGTTCTGGTGAATCCCGATGTCTTCTTCATCATGCCGACGGTGGGGCGAGAATCCGTCGTCTTCCAGAGGAGCAGCTCCTTGACACCTGTACTGCGGGACGGAGACAACCTGGCAGCGGGTCCATTATACTCTGGTGAACATGCAGCTGAGCACCCATTGATACAGTGGAGCTCGTTGAAGGCACCGTGACGGCCAAGAAGTGCCGTACACTGGTTGCAGAACACGTACATCCCTTCGTGACGAATCTGTTTCCCGAGGGCAGTAGCAATTTTGAGCAAGATAATGCGCCATGTCAAAATGCCAGGAGCATGATGGAGTAGTTAGAGGAACAAAGTGGTGATTTACAATTTATGTGTTGATACCCTCTATCTCGCTAGATCTGAACCTGATCGAACACATGACGAGAATGAACGTGACTTGCGTGTCGCCGCTGTTATCCATGGCAAAGATGGACATACCGGCTATTACGTAGGTGGCCATAACATTCTATCTGATCAATGTAGGACCTGAAGAAACCGGAGATTGCCAGCCGCGGTGGCCGAGTGGTTCTAGGCGCTTCAGTCCGGAACCGCGCGACTGCTATGGTCGCAGATTCGAATCCTGCCTCGGGCATTGATGTGTGTGATGTCCTTAGGTTAGTCAGGTTTAAGTAGTTCTACGTTCCAGGGAACTGATGACCTCAGATGTTAAGTCCCATAGTGCTCAGAGCCATTTGAACCAAATCGGAGATTAGCATCCCAATTTATCGAACGAAGGTTATTTTTGAAATAACACCTTCTACTAAATCTGCGTAATATGCCACAAACATAACCATAGTCTTCTTCCCTCATATAAGTGAAGGAATACAGCGAAAAAGAAAGAAAGAAAAAGAAACAGGTTAGTGTGCTTCTCGTGCAGTGTGGACAATTTTCGTAACGCCTCTGCATATTGGCGTAATGCCCCAAGTTATCGTCAAAGCTATAAATAAACATCAGTAACGACGAACCTTCAGTCCGTATTATTCACACAACATATTGCCTACATACTTTCGATTGGAACAGCGAGCATCAGTGTCACAAAGCAACGTTAGCTTTAGTCTATAGTCTCAATGCAAGGTACTAAAACGTGAAGTTTGTAATCCACTGGAAAGACAATTGACAAGACCCTAGAGACGCTACGGTTCTGTCAGGGCAGTCAGCGATTAGAGTGCCGCAACAGCGTGCGTCAGCTCCGACGTGTTGTCAGCAGTCAAGGCGAATCCCGTCTACAAAGCTACATGACTGCTACTCTGCAAATCACACTCACGTGTTTGGCAGAAGATGCAGAGGATCATTTTCTGACTATACAGCACACTGACGATACAGCACGCTGCATAATACCTCATATAAAATAATTTTTTTCCCGTAATACCAGGCTCTAAATGACTGGGGGCGAACTAATCCGAAGAGTGCATTCTCTCACCAGTTGTTACAGCCTTCAGCAACTTGGTTATCTCAAGCTGGCTACAAGTACTTTCTCAGCATCTGTTGGTAGACGGAAAAATATCTTTCGCAATCCTTTTATTTATTTATTTTTAAGATTTGCTTTATATGCATGTAAGTTTAAAAACAGCGATAATAACTTTGAGACTTAATATCTAAAATATTTTCTTTTAAGCTTTTGTAAGTTGCAACTCATCTTATTGTCGATACAATAAGCACATTGTCGAGCGGAGTGGAAAGCAGAACTCGTGATTATGGATGGTGAAAACATTGGTTGTTTATGACTCGCCTGAAAGATGGACGTACGTGAAGTGTGGATTGATATTACGATATACAAACACGAAAACGTACGAAAAGGTTAGTAGGTACAGGAGTAGTAGAAGGGACTTGTGAATCTGACAGTGGATGTTTTACCTACGTTTTTGCCGTGTGAAAAAAATGAACGCAGTTAAATTATGATCCAGTACGCCATAAGGCTGCTTATAGTGAGAAAAATGAACGAACTCATCTTGGATCATATGAAATGACTGATTCTCAAGTTGAAGACTCAAAACTCAGAAATCCACTACCACACATCGATAAGACAGTATAAATGTCAACATATATAAACACCTTACATAATTACATTGATGATTGTGGACTTTTTAGAAAGATAACCAGTTATAAACAATTACTTGTACTTTATTTTTGTAATGTGCGTTTCAAAGATGATTTTGCATGAATAGATCAATGTACGATAGTGTTTCCTTTGCTACATGTTATTACAGATAAATCTTTGTTCTAGTTCAGTATGAGTTGGGAGTGCGAGTATGGATTACAAGTTACGTGTGTGTTGTGTTAGCATGGTGGTGATGTTAATTTGTATTGTAAAGCGAAATGACTGAGAAAGTAACTATTCAACAATAGAAAATCGACCAGTTTTCTTATTATTTAAGAAAATGAAGCCGAGCATCCTCTAGACTGGTACAAGAAGTTACATTTCATAATGGCCTAAGAGTAAACAACTTTCAACAACGAAGGACAATATCAGATGAGAGCTACAAAAACTGTTTATTTAAATTCTATCGTTACTACCTCTCTCTGCAATGTGTCACTATCTCGGCATGCCAAGTGCTGTGAAGATGTGACCATTCTCCCAAGTGTAAGTTTACTTAAAATTTAATATCTTTTTTGGGTTAAAAGAGGGTGGTGACTGTCAGGAGAACTATGGAAAAGTATCAAAACGTCGTACGAATGGATATGATTCCAGGAAGTTACGCCGAGCATGAGATATTGACTGACGTACTTGGTTTGCTATTGGAAAGCTGCGTGTAGCAGCTCTCCGTTCATAAGGTCTATTTACTCATATTTTATTCAGTGCGACATATACATAGTTTCGTACTTACGCGTAATGTGTCGGAATCTGTATTGATGTACAGTACATATTTCACAATCGAAATCTCTCAGTACAGTAAATATTTCTTTTATGAAGTGACTTGTCTCAAACGTGATCCCGTGTCTGTCTAAGTGAAGTTGGAATTATCTCTCATCATTGTGTCAGTTTTTTTTTATTTTTTTTTTTAATTTGTGGTTCTAAATCACCGCTACTGTTGTGTTACCACCTGATACAGTGCTCACATGCCGTAAGTGATGGTTAAAAAGGAAATGAAGAAAGTTCGATTTTTGGAATTAGTGCTGTGACGAGTTTTTGGGACTGTGGAAGATGGTGACTGAAATTTTGTGGAAAGATCTGACTGCCACACTTTCGTATCATATCCCTGATACTCCCTTCCCTATCCCACGATAATACAAAAGAGCTTCCATTCTTTGAACTTTTTCGATGTCCTCCAATATTCCTATTTGGTAAGGATCCCATAATGCGAGGCTGGGCAAGTATAGTGTCCGTAGCCTTGGAAATCGATTGCACCCTCTTAAGTGTCTTCATTTTCTCCACAACATTTTCTGTGTAATGGTTACAACTTAAGTTGTTCATAATAGTAATCTCTAGACATTTAGCTGAAACAACATCTTTTAAATTTGTGTGGTTTATTGCGTAGCCGGAATTTAACGACGTATTGTTAGGGGTAGAGCTACCATACGTCCTCTCTTTCCCGGACACATCCTCCTTTTGAGGAAAGAAAATATGTCCGGGCGGATTTCTCAAAAATCTACAAAAGTCCTCTTTTTGGAATCAGAGAAAAAATTGCAAGTTTTGAACATAGGAAATCAGTTGTCGCGCTATTTAATCAACTATAATACTTATGACAAGAAATGTGTCTTTGCTTTGGTAAGTTTATTTTTGCGTCGTTGATGACATTGTTAGTAAGTTATCTATCCCGTATCCAACCAGTATGTTCTTTGGTGTTGCTCCTGCTAGCCTCAGAGGTTGAGGTTAAAGTTGTGTTGCTTATTGGAGATAGTGGTGTACCTTTCGCTTCAAATTAAGTTACGAACTTAAATACAACTCGCTGAAAAGAAATTAGTGTTTAGTGATGTGCTTATGGGGAAATGCAAATCACTCAAAAGATGAAGAATCTTACATTTTTCTTCACGAGGCTGTTCCTGTGATACTCAAAAGATTTTTTCTACATGAACTAAGTCATTGATGTCAGTTTTCAACAGTAACATACTGAACGGGGAGAAAGAATCAAATTGTGTAGCTGAATCTATTTCCGTTTTAGAACCTACTGTAGAAACTCTCGAGGGAAGGTACAAACAAAATAATATGCTCTTAAAAATAAAGGCAACATTTAAACATAAAATGAAAGAAGGTCACTCACAGGTGCGTGACAACTTTGCCAAAAAGAGATGACAGTTGGGTGTAATTCTGCTGTCGAATATCTACAGAAGTGGTTGGCCCAAGATCAACAGTCAGGTTATTCAAGAGGATGCTGCACTCAAGAATTCCTATATGGTAGGATGTTGAAAACAGTACCACATGTCTCAACGGACAAGCAAATGTAAGCGTTACTGATACATGTGCTGTGACCAGTTTTGCCGTGTTACAAAATTTTTGAAAGGCTATCAGAGGAAAGAAAATAAACTAGCAGCTGAAGTGTGGTGTGCATATTTCAGTCAGTGTTTCTTATTCTGAACTGTTAAAAATAATAGACTTTTTTCTATACTGATGCACAATGCTAACACGGAACGTGTCTTTACTCTTGTAAACGCACAGTGGTTCGAAGAGAGGAACAGATTTAAATCAGAAAACTTAAAAGGAGTTGTGTACGCCCAGTACAGTTTCCAACAGTTGAAGTGCCTGAGCTTTTATAAATAACTGCTGGGAAACAAAAACTGTTAAGAGAGAGTTCTTCACCCTCCAAATATTCGTCGCATAAAAGTAAAGAAGACAATAAAGAGATCGTTGACTGTAGTTGTGACGAATAAATTGTCAAGATGCTAAATATTTAGTCTTAAAATAACCACGGAAAGTCACTTTTAAGTCGTAAACGCATGATTTTATCGATAAAGTACGCCGTCTTTTTTTTGTATGCACCGCCCTTTTTTGTGATGAATGTACGGTAACCCTCGTTGGGGCTACAAAGTCGGGCGTAGAAGTTACTTTCGGGTTAGGTGAAGAGAAAGGTACAATGCTAAATTTAACGACAGTTCACATTCTATTTTACTGAAACAGGTTGATGATCTACACATACTAGAAATCATTTCCATCGAACCCTTAAACACTTGCTCAGCCATTTATTTGTGTGGAGGGTAATATTTTGTACAGAAAATTACGTAATTGGCTACTTACCTACAGACCGCACCAATGCACACGAAGCCTGTGTCACATTTCGCAGCCTATGAAAAGTAGCGAGTATTGCATTTCACACGTGTGAAGAGGTATTACTCAGGGTCATACAACGGTACTTCAGTTTCATGGTTAAGCCAGTGCGCAGCCAACACCATAAAATGTAAACAAGTTCCCATCGCTCTGGAATGTTGGTGACGGCAGTTGGATTCGCCGGACTCATGGAACATTCATTAGGGTATTTGACTCTCTTCTGGAAATTCTCTTAAATGGTTTAGTTTGTCATTTTGTAGCCATAACTTACTTGTTTTCCTCATGAATTTAATAATTTAAAAAACAGAAATGAAATTCAAATAATCTGAAAGCCATCTAGAACTCTCCACTTGAATCATGCCACCGGCCAGCACTCTTCTACTACTTTCATAAAGTCATTCGCAGTGATGTCTTGTTTTGGAATTTACGTTTAGAAAAGTGAGTTACAAATTGAGTGTAGTCTCACATAGTAGAAGTACATCTATAAGCACCTCAGAAATTGTTTTTAAGTGTTCCGAAGAATGAGAAGATGCGTAAATTTTTATTTCAACTCGCTCTTTAGATTACGCTGTTTAGATTACGCTGTAGAGGTACTGAGAAAGGGGAACACAAACTAAAACCACTCTTCAGCAATATTACTTTGAATTTAATTTACTTTCAAGGCGAATGCTTGACTCATGTTCGAGCATCTGTGTAATGTGCAATCTATGAGCTTACTCTAATGTACAGGGTGATTCGAAAAGAAAGAACAGATTTCAGTTGTTTATTGCAGTCAAATTGTGAAAGATAAAAACACATAGCGAATGTCACATGAATAGAGGAAGGTTCAAAGTTTTTATGTTCATACAGACACTACACCATGCACTCAGTGTGGGCGCCATGCTTTGTTCGAGAAACATCAAAACGGTTCTCCTTTCCATTACACACACGAATCAACAGGTTCCTATTTATTGAATCGACAGCTTCAACAATTCGATATGTCAGCTCTTGAAGAGTAGCTGTCATATGTGGGACAAAGACTCTGCCTTTTGCACATCTCCAACCAAGGAAATTGCAAGTTGTGGGATCTTGTGGCGTGGGAGGCCAAAAAGAATGAACAAGATCTTGTTCTCACCTCTTCCCGGCCAACGTTGTGTGATGTTGTTAAGGTAATACCGCACCTCGTAATGTGCGCGTGTGGCACACATTACTCGTTAAAGCCTCTGTTATGGTAACTGAGCGGGGTTCACCTTATGAGAAAGGATTTTCTTACAGATATCGACCGCGTGTACCTGAATGGTGGCAAATCAGACTTACACACACTCTGTAATAACAGTGATCCGTCAAGCAAGTCCGAAATGCAACTACACGTCAGGATGGACCAAAAGCAACATTGAAGATGTTACCAAATTAATAATAATACGGTCGCCAGCCTAATTAGGCATTAACCGAGTTTCTTCCCTGTACAAGGTGGTAGATATTCATGCAAAACAACAAGTATTAGCACTGCATAATATAGTAGAATTTTAGAACCAGAAAATCTATTGAACTGATAGTTTCACGTTCTGTACTGATATGGAAAAACCATGAATACATAACACTACACTATAATGTATACTACAAAACTTCCGACCGTCTATTGATCTGATTAAAATCGGGCATAGGTTACCCTAGAAATAGAACTTTCGAGCCACACACAAAATGTCAATTTTGATAAAGATAAAACACTGATAAATTTTGGCTTTTATATTGACTTTAACTTTTGCTGGTTAAATCAATTTCGAACACTTCAGAAATCTAATGAATAAATGGGGGGGGGGGGGGGGGGGGGACCCTGAAACTGTATTAAAAAAATTGATTACTGAACTTATTATGCTTTCAAGATTTTCAGTATATGAGTTACTACTCTTTTCATCTTATTTACTGCTCATTTAAATCTGTCTCGAAATAATTAAACTTCATTACTATATCAATATTAAAATTATCTTTCAACTTCGTTAGACTTTCGTTATTCATTTACTGGTTCATTAACAAAACATTTCTTTAACACCATTCGAACATAGCTAGTTCTGCAAATAATTATTATTTTGGGACACTCGGATTGCACAACATTTGGAAAGGACCCTGTCTAGGTTAGTTGTGAGGATAATTAAATGACGGGAAAGTTCTGGTAAAATTTAGGTTATTATTGCACAGTTGACTCTCTGGTCCATACGAATGCAGTACTAAAAGATTCAAGTGCTTGTATTGGCGGGCGGCGAGATGGCGAGGCACAGAGCACACATACAACCACAGCTATGGCTCTTGACATTTCGGCACTTTAATTCTTCTTAGCGTCGCAATACTTTTCCATTTAGTGCCTATAGAATTTTGCCATGCTGTGTGGGCCTTGGAACAACATACCCGAGGCTCGCTGAAACTACTTCTTCCAGGAGAGCCTCCTCGCTCCAGAAGGTGTTGCCCAAACCAGTGCCAGACTCCAACTACTACTGCTGAGCCCGTTGTGCCGTACAGGGTGCGCGTGCATTTTCCCGCCCTCGCCTGCCATCCACCTTTTACCGCTCCCTGACAGGCCGGGTATTCACCCGAGGTTTTGCAATCTACATATACTAACACATTGCCTACGTATGGACCAGACGCACAGTAACAATTTTAAACATCTTACAACAGTTTCAACATTTGTTACATTTCAGTTCTATTACAATATTACTTGACATTTGACATACACATTAATATTCACATTGAAACCCGTTTACAGTCTTATTAACACAATGGCATGAAACAAAAAAAAAGTGAAATCAGAACATCAATTACACAGGGTAATCGAAAAATCAGAAGAAAAAAGATATTATTTATATGTACAATAATACAACGTCGTTGTTGTTACAACCTCAAGGTAAAAGTGAGGCGGGGCGCCGTCATGCATAAAAAAGAAATCATTGGAATCTTCGTGAAGATGAAGAAACAACCAATTTTGAAGCAGGTCCAGGTATGACATTCTGTCACAGTTTCTTCCGCAAATAAGATAGGCGCAAGAAATACTCAGTTTCTGTTTTCTGTAAGTCTATTTCATGTTCAGCGACTATGAATCCGAGGAAAGCAAAAGAAGGCCTAACAAAACTAAAATTGAAAGAAGGAAAGTGGTAGTACGTTTCAGACTGGTTGTGTAAGATTAGTGAAGTTGACCAGAGAAAGAAATGCTTAAATTCCTCGAATGGAATGTATGTGTGGCTCCATACGCGGTTTGCGAAATAATATATATTGTGATAACTGCAAGCTTGAAAAAACCGGTAAAGTTGAAAAGAGGAGTCACATTTTACATATTAAACATGTAGCAAGGACTCAAATTTGTTTTTGCTAATTTCATAAAAATTTAAAAAATGAGTCATACTTACTGTCTGTTTTTCTTGTTAAAGTTAAGAAAAATTTTGGTGGTACAGATTAGAAGACCTGCTAGTAAATTTTACCACTTTACATCTCTCCGCCTATTGTGCTGTAACTTTTAAATTGTAGAATCTTTTAGAAGCTTTTGGCATACGTGTCTAAGAGAATGGTGTGCACATTTAAATAATATATATTAGATTACAGCAAAACCATAAAAAAGCTTAAAGTGGTACCATTTATGAAACTTTAATGCCTTGGGGAAGCGAATATAGACAACTGTCGGGAACCTGACCATTTCTTTGTGACATCTATTGTTTAGGAACGAGCTTTCAGAGTCAAAACTTATTGCAACAATTGCTATGCTTCAACGACAATTGGAAATATTTAATCAGATTGTTGCTTCAGTACGAGATAGTGTTACTGTTTACCCCACTGGCACCAAGTGCTTTGCATTTATAACACCTACTTATGAATTTTAATAAACAATACGATACATATCCTTCTTTGTAGAACTATACACTTACGCTATTCTGCCTGGCTTCTGGTTCACTTGCATGGACACGAACGAACTTTAAACACCAAACAGAAATTGTTCATCAGGCGTTTGTACAGAACACAATTCGTGTGTTTTACGCAGATATTCCCAAAGAACGCAAATCTCATTTTCAGTACAGTCAGTATTTTTCAAGTGTGACACGTGCGAAATTGGTGGTTACATTAGTTTGTGGCCTGTTCTCTGATATGAGAAGACACACAAATGTAGAAACAAATTCAGCTGTTGCAAATCTGAAGCCCAATCCGACGGTTCTCGCACAAATGTTACGCGTTTGCTGGAAGCATGGAGGAGGGTAACCGTAGCCACAGAGTAACATGTACAGTGTGTCTAAAAAAACATCGACAAACCTTAGCTACAGGTTCCTTTTACAGAAATAAGTAAAAAAAGTCTAGTTAACATGGACCGTAACATGCATACCTTAAGAGGTATCAGAACTTGCTCACCTACGACACTACAAAACATATCTCGTCTACTGCAAGGTATTTGGTTTCCGTCTTTTGGGAGGAGGAAATATTGAGCAAAACAAGAAAAAAATGTCTAGTAATCATGGGCTCTAAAATGCACCCCCTACGATCACTTGTTCATGCTCGCTAGTGCGAAACATCTCTCCCACTGAAGAAGTGCTCATAGTTCTTAAGGTGTGCATTTTAGAACCATTGTTTACTGGACTTTTTTGCTTGTTTTGGTGTAAGGAATCTATCCCTAAAGGTTTTTTTTGGGGGGGGGGCAGGGGGTGGCGGGGGACACCGTGTATATCTTTAGCGAATGAGGACCCGGTGGGTGGTTCCAAGATAACAGCAGAATTTGTAGCAGGACTCGTCCTGGCGTGGCTGGCAGAGGACAGGACCCACGAGAAATATGGGCCGTGCAACCAATTTGCGACATCATACTAGCTGGCTTGTCCACCGCACTTCGCGAACGCTAGGCTCAGTGCAGGTTCCACGGGAAATCATTATGTAATAGAAAAGGTACTCAGTAAAGGTCTGCATTCTTTCATGTGTTATCGACAGCTTGCGCGAATTTAAGCATGCAGGCAAAAGTTATTAAATTGCTCGCTCCCGTCGGAGAATGCTGCTGTCACTTGTAAGAGCTTAATGCCACGTGCTGTGATTCGTGCTCCGCAGGCTGACTTTCTCGTGGGCCTAATGCTACCCTTCAGTTGCCGCGGTCTCTATATCTCTCAGGCTATGGCCAAATGTGGCGTGCCTGTTTCCGGCTAGCTTGTGGCGTGTGAAAACTGTGTAACATAGTGCAGAGTCTTACTCTTGCAGTGCAATTGTTAAGGGATTTGCACACAAATAATCCTCTGGCTTCTACTAGACCAGTGGCTGGTGTTACGTGGCATCCCCACTACACCATCCTCTCGTCGGCTCACTCGTCCACCTCCGAGCTGAGTGGTCAGAGGAGCTGACTCCCAGGCAGGAAATTGGTGGGCATGGGTTCGATTCCCACCTGGGTCAACGATTTTTATCTGCTCAAGGCCTAGGTGTTGCATTGTCCTCATCACCATTTTACCAGCACCGATGCGCAAGTGAAGAGGCCTCAAAAAGGCATGCACCAGACCGTCGAACAACCACAGATGGGGTCCTGCGGCCAGTGATGCCATACCGTCATTTCATTTCACTTCCACACTCAGTCTCCCTACGCAATTTAATTCTAGCAATTACGTTATTTGACCTAATAGAAGTTCCGTTCACCATGGAGAGTCATTCGCAGAACCTTTTCGGGCTATTGTCTACAATTGACAAGGGGAGGAAAAAAAATTGGGAAAATTTGTGGTAAATTCTTATGGGACCAAACTGCTGGGGTCCCTACTTACAGACTACTTAATCTAACTTAACACACACACACACACACACACACACACACACACACACACACACACACACTTGCCAGAAGGAGGACTCGAACCTCCGACGGGAGGAGCTCAAATGTTCAAATGGCTCTAAGCACTGTGGGACTTACCATCTGAGGTCATCAGCCCCTAGCCTTAGAACTACGTAAACCTAACTAACCTAAGGACATAACACACATCCGTTCCCGTGGCAGGATTCGAACCTGCGACCGTAGCAGCAACGTGGTTCGACTGAAGCGCCTAGAACCGCTCGGCCACAGCAGCCGGCACGGGAGAAGCCACGCGAACCGTGACAGGGCGCCCAAGACCTCGCGGCTACCCCGCGCGGCGAAAAGGGGAGACCACGAAGTTCGGATCACAGATTTACATCCAACTCTGTACACTTTTAGTAGTTGATTAGGAAAACATAATTTGGCAGTAGTAAGGCGTATTACTTAGGCGATTTCGAGAAAATCGCAAGAGAATTTTTACGCATCAGTGATGCACCGGTATATTGCAATCCTCAGCACGAGATGGCAGCGGACGTGCAGTTAGCGTTGAAGCTCCGCACTCAGCACTACTCATTTCGTAGATGTTACATTTGAAAGGTAATATGATCAAAAGACAAGTGTAGCTGAACTAACGTTTATTAAATTTCCAGTGTTATTTGCTAGTTATCGCTAATTTTTATTATCACAACAAATAATATATTTATAACTAGCGACAAGTAAACGACAAAAACCGTAAAACTTTCCAGAAAATGAATGCCTTTAGCGATTTGCGATAATTGCTTTCCACCTGGACGCTTCGATTTGCAGACGCAGATTTCAATGACGAGGGACATGCTTGCAAAGGCCAAGTCAAACATCGACAAATAAAGGTGTAAATAACTTTATTCAGTAATACAAAGAATAACACGATGCCAGAATATGAAGATAACGTACGATTAATTGTCGGATGTGATTTCGACTCTACAAGTTGCATTATGGTACTTCTTATACAGACACAAAAAACGTAAATTGAAACGGCATTTGCTACATCGAATGAATGCAATTTTCCCGCATGCACAGAAAGTCTACAGAGTTTCTAAGGAAAAACAAAGTTCGCTGCAGTTTTGAAAAAAATTCTCTTTCTTCCGATAATTTGGGTGCAACACGTTACTTTCGTAAACATCGATACCGAAAATTGGCGATGTGCGATTGACTGAATTTTAATAATGCCTTCACGGGAAGCAATTTCGCGTTCGTTGTCAGTCAGATACGAACAACTCTTAAGGCGCTTGACAAAGATTTTACTTGCCTGTAGAAAAGAAGTGCATGTGATATTCACCCTAGATGACTAATGTCAAAACTGTCATCATGTAACAGAACACGGCCTTCTCAATTACGATGTTTACGTATTGTCGCTCGAGATGTAGGTGAAATTCCGTCACGTCACGCCTATGTGCAAACTCATCATTTCTAGCTGAACACTCTTCCCGTGTTTAATATAACCATTGTGCAATTATTACAGCATTGTTGCTGTTGTGATCTTCTGTCCTGAGACTGGTTTGATGCAGCTCTCCATGCTACTCTATACTGTGCAAGCTTCATCTCCCAGCACCTACTGCAACCTACATCCTTCTGAATCTGTTTAGTGTATTCATCTCTTGGTCTCCCTCTACGATTTTACTCTCTACGCTTCCCTTGTTGCCTCAGAACTTGTCATACCAACCGATCCCTTCTTTTAGTCACGTTGTGCCACAAACTTCTCTTCTCCCCAATCCTATTCAATACCTCCTCATTAGTTATATGATCTACCCATCTAATCTTCAGCATTCGTGTGTAGCACCACATTTCGAAAGCTTCTATTCTCTTCTTGTCCAAACTAGCTATCGTCCATGTTTCACTTCCAAACATGGGTACGATCCATAGAAATAATTTCAGAAACGACTTCCAGATATTTAAATCTATACTCGATGTTAACAAATTTCTCTTCTTTAGAAACGCTTTCCTTGCCATTGCCAGTCTACATTTTATATCCTCTCTACTTCGACCATCATCTGTTAATTTGCTCCCCAAATAGCAAAACTCATTTACTACTTTAAGTGTCTCATTTCGTAATCTAATTTCCTCAGCATCACCCGACTTAATTCGACTACATTCCATCATCCTCGTTTTGCTTTTGTCGATGTTCATCTTATATCCTCCTTTCAAGACACTGTCCATTCCGTTCAACTGCTCTTCCAGGCTATCCGCTGTCTCTGACAGAATTACAATGTCGTCGGCAAACCTCAAAGTTTTTATTTCTTCTCCATGGATTTTAATACCTACTCCAAATTTTTCTTTTGTTTCCTTCACTGCTTGCTCAATATACAGATTGTATAACATTGGGTATAGGCTACAACACTATCTCACTCGCTTCCGAACCACTGCTTCCCTTTCATGTCCCTCGACTCTTATAACTGCCATCTGGTTTCTGTACAAATTGTAAATAGCCTTTCGCTCCCTTTACTTTACCCCTGCCACCTTCAGAATTTAAAAGAGAGTATTTCAGTCAACATTGTCATAAGCTTTCTACAAATGCTAGAAACGTAGGTTTACCTTTCCTTAATTTAGCTTCTAAGATATGTCGTAGGGTCAGTATTGCCTCACGAGTTGCAATCCAAAATGATGAAATTAATAAAGGGCCAATTAACATTGGAAATTCAATACAATTTCATGCAGATACACGTGTGTTTTCATCATATTACGTTCCAGATGTAATATGTACAAAATAATATGACTAGTGTGGAGTATGGAGCTTAAACGCTAATCTCATGACCAGTGCCAGGTCGTGCTGTGGGTCGCAACGCACAGGTACGTCATTGAAGTGTAAAATTTCTGTTGTGGTTTTTTGGAAATCGCTTACGTAGTAAGCCTTACTACTTGCACATTGTTTTCTCCCAATGGACTATTAAACCGCACTACTGCTACGGTCTCAGGTTCGAATCCTGCCTCAGGCATGGATGTGTGTGATGGTCTTAGGTTAGTTAGGTTTAAGTAGTTCTGTGTTCTAGGGGACTGATGACATCACGTGTTAAATCCCACAGTGCTCAGAGCCATTTGAAGCATTTTTGACTATTAAACACATACAAAGTTTGAAGTAAGTCCGTGACCACAGAATCTTGGTCTTCCCTTATGAGAATAAGCTGATCAATTGTTACCCCTTTACGATGTATGTAGGAGCCGCTGCCATCGCCTTGTTTTGCTGCAGCGCTCTAAGTATGCCACTGGACTGTCGTGCTCGCCGTAGTTGTTCCCTCGCTGAGACGCTTTCCCTTCCCACAGACGCTGGGCAACCACGAGTTCGACGACAAGATCGCCGGCCTGGTGCCCTTCCTGGACAACATCAACTTCCCGATGGTGGTGGCCAACCTGGACATATCGCAGGAGCCGCGCCTCACCGGCAAGTTCAACAAGTCCGTGGTGATCGAGAGGGGCGGCCGGCGGATAGGCATCGTCGGCTACATGCTCAGGAGCACGCCGGTGAGTGGACGCACGCCATTTACTAGCAAATAGCCGTGAGTGTACTCCGTCCCATCTGAATGGAAGTGATAAGTAACTGCCGTGATCGCTGAAATCAATCATTAAGACAACCGGTTTTGGCAGTTCTCTGTTGCCATCTTCGGATCTGCAAAAGATGGGAATGAAAATGGCAGGATACAGCAAGTAACATAACAGTACACACAGTTCAATCAAGATTTGTAACACATCGAATAACACTACACAGTCTTCTCTTTCAGTACAATAACTGGTGCTATGCAATGTGATATGTCTGCGTAAGCAGAAGAAACTAACGATCAAAGTCCGAAAACAATTTATTGGACTGTTCAATTAACTAAAACAAATTCTCCAAGTATAACACCAACACAAAACAGTGATCCATCTTCGAATCACAACTACATACAAGAATAACACAGAAAACAACTGAAATAATTACCTACTAGTCTCCGCCAGAGACTTCTCCGACATACCCAGCCCAATCCAGAGATCAGCGAGAAGGTCCAAGCCGGGCTGCCGGGGCGGCAGCTATCCACGTCTGCTGGCGGTCGATGAACTGACGATATGCGGAAGAGCGCCGGCCTTTATAGCGCTTCGGAGGATGAGCACCTCGGAACTGTTTTCCATCACGTGGTTTGACGTGTGAAAATAGTGCCGGGATCTGCAGCGACCTCTTCCTTATGTTATGTGGGCCGGTAGCGGCCCCTGCTGGCCGCTGGTGTCTTTGTAGTGTTGTTGTTGTGGCCGTTCATCAATATTGCCTGTCGGTTGTGTAGTGCTTCGGTGCGCCTGCAAAGCGGGCAACCCGCGGCTGCAGGCTGTCAGTTTAGTTGCTAGGCGACATGATGTCTGGTGGAGAAGGCCACAGCACAGTGTATATCCGTGTTGATTTCGAGAGCTATTACTATATGTCGGCAAGTCAGTTTTAAAATAACAGCTATGCACACACATGGTGTTGCACAGATTACAAGTGCTGACATTCTTCACTACTTTGCAACTAATAGATCCCAGCATAAACATTCTTAGTGATATACATATATCAGATCGCACAGTCGTGGTACATTACACAAAAGCTACTATCCCATATAATTACATACGCCTAAATTATTATCGTAATATATAAACCAAGACAGTATTCTGAAGTTATAAAAGACTCTCTGTAAAAATCGTAACCAACATTAAAAAAACATAATTCATACATAAAAACCGCTTTATACCATTTGTAATTTTTTATACATTTTATAACAATCCTTAAAAATCCTAACCAAAATCGGTCTTAAGGATTTTTGGTAAAAATCTTTCTTAACATTATGATCATGGCGACACTGGCCGTATTCTGTTACATGATAGTATTTTTGACATTAGCCATTTAGGGTGGATATCACGTGAACATTTTGTTCTAGCACGGACAGTGAGCTGGTAATGCTAGATCTGCGACTCAGTTTAAGTGCGATTTCAATCTCGTATGCTGTAACACAAACAAAACAAAAATTCGGAGTAGGTATTAAAATCCATGGAGATGAAATAAAAACTTTAAGGTTCGCCGATGACATAGTAATTCTGTCAGAGACAGCAAAGGACTTGGAAGAAAAGTTCAACGGAATGGACAGTGTCTTGGAAGGAGAATATAAGATGAACATCAACAAAAGCAAAACGAGGATAATGGAATGTAGTCAAATTAAGTCGGGTGATGTTGAGGGAATTAGATTACGAAATGAGACAAAGTAGTAAATGCGTTTTCCTATTTGAGGAACAAAATAACTGCTGATGGTGCAGGTAGAGAGGATATAAAATGTAGACTGGAAATGGCAAGGAAACCGTTTCTGAAGAAGGGAAATTTTTTAACATCGAGTATAGATTTAAGTGTCAGGAAGTCGGTGGTGGTGGTTAGTGTTTAACGTCTCCTCGACAACGAGGTCATTAGAGACGGAGCGCTAGCTCGGGTTAGGGAAGGATTGGGAAGGAAATCGGCCGTGCCCTTTCAAAGGAACCATCCCGGCTTTTGCCTGAAACGATTTAGGGAAATAACGGAAAACCTTAATCAGGATGCCTGGAGACGGGATTGAACCGTCGTCCTCCCGAATGCGAGTGTGCTAACCACTGCGCCATTTCGCTCGGTGTCAGGAAGTCGTTTTTGAAAGTATTTGTATGGAGTGTAGCCATGTACGGAAGTGAAACATGGACGATAAATAATTTGGACAAGAAGAGAATAGAAGCTTTGGAAACGTGGTTCTACAAAAGAATGCTGAAGATTAGATGGATAGCTCACATAACTAATGAGTGAATAGAATTGAGGAGGAGAAAAATCTATGCCATAACTTGACTAGAAGAAGAGATCGGTTGGTAGGACATTTTCTGAGGCATCAAGGGATCACCAATTTAGTACTGGAGGGCAGCGTGGAGGGTAAAGTCGTAGAGGGAGACCAAGAGATGAATACACTATGCAGATTCAGAAGGATGTAGGTTGCAGTAGGTACTTGGAGATGAAGAAGCTTGCACACGATAGAGTAGCATGGAGAGCTGCTTCAAACCAGTCTCTGGATTGAAGACCACAACAACAACAATGCTGTATTAATTGCACAATGGTTATATTAAACAGGGGGAGAGTGTTCAGTTAAAGATGATGAGACTGCACATAGGCGTGACGCGGCGGAATTTCACCTAGACCTCGAGCAACAATACGTAAACGTCGTAATTGAGAAGGCCGTGTTCTGTTACGTGATGACAGTTTTGACATTAGTCATCTATGGTGAATATCGCATGCACATATTGTTCTAGCACAGGCAGTGAGTTGGTAATGTTATATCTGGGGCTCACTTTCAAATATTGAAATATGTGTGAATTACTAAGGGACCAAACTGCTGAGGGCATCGGTCCCTAGACTTACACACTACTTAAACTGACTTATGCTAAGAACAACACCTACACCCATGCCCGAGGGAGGACTCTAACCTCCGGCGGGAGGGGACGCGCAATCCGTGACATAGCGGCTCACTTTAAGAGCGATAGTGTGATACGACCTCTCCTTTTGTAGGGAAGAGAAACGTAACATATCTGGCGGACAGGGGAGCACCAGAGCACCATTTTGAGACGTTTACTGATGGCGGTGAAGTCTACGGGAAACAGTCTTTGAGTGACATTAGGGGGCATCAGGATGACTAGGGTGGATTTTCTGTCTGGTGCGATGAATGTTAGCTTTCTTTGAAACTGGATGAATATAAGTTAATTTGGACTCGCAGGAGAAACATTCATGAACTATTTGAAAATGGTATTAATGGTATGCTGCGTTACTCAGCCACGTAGATTAAATATGAGGGCGCAACGTTGTGAATTGGTACCAACTGCAACGAGCACGTAAGGTCAAGCGAATGAAATACTATGGTTTGCATGGAGAGTTCTTGGAAACTGTAGCATTCGTGAACACTGATCGAGTTCTTGGGGCTTGTCCAGCTCGAATTAAAGCAATACATTGAAGCCATTCAGAGGCGTGCTGTTTAATTTGTTACCGGTGGTGTTATGAGGGATAAGAAAAGGCTCCTTCGAGGGAATAGGATGATTATTTTGTGAAACGATGTTGAGAAAGTGTACAGAGCAAAGAGGTCCAGTCGCATTAATTTAACCACTGTCAGAAGGCTGAGTAACGACCTTCTGCAGCGCGGACGTGCAGGAAGAAACACAGTGAGATTCTGGACGGTAATAAGTTTCACCGCTGATGATCGATGGCGGTTACAGCCTGATCGTAGCGGCCCCACAGATTCTCAACTGGATTGAATCCCAGGGGGTTCTGTGATCAAGCGAATAAGGTAAACTCATCCTGGAGCTATTCGAACCACGCACATAAACTACGGGCTCTGTGGCACGCTGCATTGTCCTGTTGGTAGTAGGCATCATGCTGAGGAAAAACAAAATGCAGAGGTTGACACGATCCTAAAGTACACTACTGGCCATAAAAATTGCTACACCAAGAAGAAATGCAGGTGATAAACGGGTATTCATTGGACAAACATATTATACTAGAACTAACATGTGATTACATTTTCACGCAATTTTGCTGCATAGATCCTGAGAAATCAGTACCCAGAACAACCACCTCTGGCCGTAATAACGGCCTTGATACGCTTGGGCATTGAGGCAAACAGAGCTTGGATGGCGTGTACAGGTACAGCTGCCCATGCAGCTTCCACACAATACCACAGTTCATCAAGAGTAGTGACTGGCGTATTGTGACGAGCCAGTTGCTCGGTCACCGTTGACCAGACGTTTTCAATTGGTGAGAGATCTGGAGAATGTGCTGGCCAGGGAAACAGTCGAATATTTTCTGTATCCAGAAAGGCCCGTACAGGACCTGCAACACGCGGTCGTGCATTATCCTGATGAAATGTAGGGTTTCGCAGAGATCGAATGAAGGGTAGAGTCACGGGTCGTAACACATCTAAGATGTAACGTCCAGTGTTCAAAGCGCCGTCATTCTGAACGAGAGGTGACCGAGACGTGTAACCAATGGCACCCCATACCATCACGCCGGTTGATACGCCGGTATGGCGATGACGAATACACGCTTCCTCTGTGCGTTCACCGCGATGTCGCCAAACACAGATGCGACCATCACGATGCTCTAAACAGAACCTGAATTCATCCGTAAAAATGACGTTTTGCCATTCGTGCACTCAGGTTCGTCGTTGAGTACACCATCGCAGGCGCTCCTGTCTGTGATGCAGCAATGTCGCAATGCGATAAACCGCAATCGCGATAGGCTACAATCCGATCTTTATCAAAGTCGGAAACGTGATTGTACCCATTTCTCCTCCTTACACAGGGCATCACAACAACGTTTCACCAGGCAACGCCGGTCAACTGCTGTTTGTGTATGAGAAATCGGTTTGAAACTTTCCTCATGTCAGCACGTTGTAGGTGTCGCCACCGGCGCCAACCTTGTGTGAATGCTCTGAAAAGCTAATCATTTGCATATCACAGCATCTTCTTCCTGTCGGTTCAATTTCGCGTCTGTAGCGAGTCATCTTCGTGGTGTAGCAATTTTAATGGCTAGTAGTGTATAAATACATACTTGTGTTGATCCATTCTGCCATCCAGAATGTCGAGATCACGCAGGGAATGCCAAGAAAACAATCCCCCAAAACATAACGCTCTCTCTTCCGGTCTGCATCCATCCGAAGGCTGTTGCAGTGTCGGAAACGCCAAAGGTCATCTAAAAGATGGGGCAAAAAACGTAATTCATTTGAAAAGGCCATCCGTAGATACTCAGTGGGCGTCCAGTTTCGCTATTAGTGTGAAAATTCCAGATTTCGTTGCCGATGAACAGCAGGCATCACAGTCACATGAACCAGCGGCCTCCTGCGGAGGCCCTTACATTGGAGGCCCCTACACAGCAAAGTTCGCAGAACGGTCATTGAGGATACACTACTTGTAGCCCCTTGGTTCGTCTGGGCTGCTCAACAGTTGCACATCTATTCGCCCGTACAGATCTCCGTAGCAATCGTACACACCTGCCATCTTTGACCGGTGATGCACTACAGTTGTCTCGGTGCCGGTTTTCGATAGCAACATTCTGTCATGCGCGGTATACTTTGATCACGGCGTCACGCGAACTGTTTACAAACTGAGCCGTTTCGGAAATGCTTCCACCCTTAGCCCGAAAGCCAATGATCAGACCTTTTGGAATTCACATAAATCGCTCCGTTTCCGCATCACGACAACGACTCCACAACCCCCCCCCCCCCCCCCCCCCCCTGCGACAGATATTGCAAAACGGTTCTAAGCAGTGTGGGACCTAACATCTGGGATCATCAGTCTCCTAGAATTAGAACTAATTAAACCTAACTAACCTAAGGACATCACACACATCTATGCCAGAGGCAGCATTTGAACCTGCGACAGTAGCAGCCGCGTGGTTCCGGACAGCAAAATGGGGACGAGGTTGTACGCGGGCTTAGAAGCAACACTTTTCCCTCGATTTATATGACAGTGGAACAGGAAAGAAATTGTGACGTGAAGCTCAACTCACGATTTTCTCTCATGACATCCTAAAACTTATGGGCAATCAGGTAGATGCAATATTTCTTGCCGGCCGCTGTGGCCGAGTAGTTCTAGGCACTTCAAAAGTGGTTCAAATGACACTGAGCACTATGGGACTTAACAGCTGAGGTCATTAGTCCCCTAGAACTTAGAACTACTTAAACCTAACTAACCTAAGGACATCACACACATCTATGCCCGAGGCAGGATTCGAACATGCGACCGTAGCAGTCACGCGGTTCCGGACTGAAGCGCCTAGAACCGCTAGTTCGAATCCTGTGATGTCCTTACGTTAGTTAGGTTTAAGTAGTTCTAAGTCTGTGACCTCATAGTGCTTAGAGCCATTTGAACCCTTTGCAATATTTCTAAATTTCTGATAAAATTTACTCTTTTCCACACCAACTTTTATTAGTGGAATTACAATCGTATGGCGTATCATACGAAATATGTGACTGGACTGCGACTTTCTCGGTAGTTAGGACGCAGCATCTAACGTAGAATGAAGAGTCTTCGACATGTGGTAGAAGTAAGTTCTGGCATGCCCTATGTAAGTTTGTTGGTGAACTTACTTTTCATTTTGTGTTTAATGACCTGGCAGCGTGCATGGCGGATAATACCCCCTGTGCACAGCACTCATACAACAGAAAATAGAGATGTACAATACTTACACACATACAAAATTACAAATTTTATGTGACATAGGCAAAATTAATTAAAGGATAAGAAGAAAAAACACACAATCTAACAAACGCTACAGAATAAGTCTGTCGCAACACGGTGAATCTTCAAGTGATTAGAGAACACGAACCAAAATATCAGTGAGTTTAAGGTTGTAACTGATGTGAATGTTCACTGATCCAACAGGTAACGTCTGAAGGAGGACTCTGTAATTACGAAATCTGTAACATTATAAAATGAAGCTATTAATGTAGCGCAGTTATTTGACAGACCTATTCCTTCAAAAGAACTTTCTGTGAGCCATGAATTTAATGTTGCATATCACTGAAGGAAAGGATCGAGGCTAAACCCGTGGTACGATATAGTTAAAGATGCTACATCTTCTAATCTTTAGCCAATTTCTACCGTCTTAATTCAAACAGATAGAATAGTTAATTCTCATCGAGAGATTAATTGAGTTCTGTAATAAATTTCAACTAGTAATAGCGAATACTCTGTTCAAGAATCACAAGAGAACGACGTACATTTGGAAAAGGCCGGGTGATACTGGAAGATTTCAGTTAGATTACATCATGGTCAGGCAGAGATTCCGAAATCAGATACTGGACTGTAAGGCTTGCACCGAGCGAGGTGGTGCAGTGGTTAGCACACTGGACTCGCATTCGGAAGGACGACGGTTTAATCCCGTCTCCGGCCATCCTGATTTAGGTTTTCCGTGATTTCCCTAAATCGTTTCAGGCAACTGCCGGGATGGTTCCTTTGAAAGTGCACGGCCGATTTCTTTCCCTAACCCGAGCTTGCGCTCCGTCTCAATGACCTCGTTGTCGACGGGACGTTAAACACTAACCACCACCACCACCATGTAAGGCTTGTCCAGGATCAGATATAGACTCAGATCACAATTTAGTACCAGTTTATTAGTGATGAAGAGTAGGTTGAAGTTTAAGAGACTAGTCATCCAGAATCAATATGATACGGATACGGAAGTACTAAGGGATGATGAGACGCGCTTGAAGTTCTCTAAGGCTGTAGATACAGCAATGAGGAATAGCTCACTAGGCAGTATAGTGTGAGAGAAATGGACATCTCTAAAAAGGGCAGTCACAGAAGTTGGAGAGAAAAATATAGATTCAAACAAGTTAATCATGGGTAAGACAAAAAATATTTCGCTGATCGATGAAAGAAGGAAGTACAAAAATGTTCAGTGAAATTAAGATATACAGAAATGCAGGTCGCTAAAGAATGAAGTAAATAGGAAATGTAGGGAAGCTGAGACGAAATGGATGCATGAAAAATGTGAAGAAATCGAAAAACGAATGATAGATCGATGGACTGACTCAACATATAGGGAAGTCAAAACGACCATCGATGAAATTAAAAGCAAGGGTAGTAACATTAAGAGTGCAACGGGAATTTCACTGTTAAATGCCCTGGAGAGAGCGGACGGGTGGAAAGATTATATTGAAGGCCTCTGTGAGGGGTAAGATTTGTCTGACGTGATAGAAGAAGAAACAGGAGTCGATTTAGAAGAGATAGAGGATCCAGTATTAGAATCAGAATTTAAGAGAGCTTTGGAGGACGTAAGATCAAATAAGGTAGAAGGGACAGATAACATTCCATCAGAATTTCTAAAATCATGGAGAGAAGTTGCAATGAAACGACTATTCACTTTGGTGTGCAGAATGTATGAGTCTGGTGACATGCCCTCTGACTTTCGGAGAAACATCATCCACACGATTCCGAAGACGGCAAAAGCTAACAAGTGTGAGAATTATTCCACAGTCAGCTTAACAGCTCATGCATCCAAGTTGCTGGCAAGAATAATACACAGAAGAATGGAAAAGAAAATTGACGATGTGTTAGATGGCGATTAGTTTGATTTCAGGAAAGGCAAAGGCGCCAGAGAGGCATTTCTGACATTGCGGCTGATAATGGAAGCAAGACTAAATAAAAAACAAGAAACGGTCATAGGATTTGTCGACGTAGAAAAAGCGTTCGACAATGTGAAATGGCGCAAGATGTTCGAAAGTCTGAGAAAAATAGGGGAGACGGCAATACAGATTATGTACAAGAGCCAAGAGGGAATAATGATTGTGGACGACTAAGAATGAAGTGCTCGGATTATAAAGGCCGGCCGCGGTGGTCTAGCGGTTCTAGGCGCTCAGTCCGGAACCGCGCGACTGCTACGGTCGCAAGTTCGAATCCTGCCTCGGGCATGGATGTATGTAATGTCCTTACGTTAGTTAGGTTTAAGTAGTTCTAAGTTGTGGGCGACTGCTGACCATAGATGTTAAGTCCCATAGTGCTCAGAGCCATTTGATTATAAAGGATGTAAGACAGGGATGTAGTTTTGCACCCATATTATTCAATCTGTACGTTGAAGAAGCAATGATAAAAATAAAAGAAAGGTTTAAAATTCAAGGTGAAAGGATATCAGTGATACGATACGCTGATAGCATTGCTATCATGAGTGAAAGTGAAGAAGAATTACACTAACTGCTGAACGGAATGAACAGTCTAATGAGTACAGAATATGGATTGAGAGTAAATCGAAGAAAGATGAAAGTATTGAGAAGTAGCAGAATTGAGAACAGCCAGAAACTTAACATCAGAATTGACGGTAACGAAGAAGAGGAAGTTAAGGAATTCTCATATCTAGGGAGCAAAACAACCAATGACGGGCGGAGCAAGGAGGACATCAAAAGCAGACGAGCACTGGCAGAAGGGGCATTCCTGGTCAAGGAAGTCTACTGGTATCTAACGTAGGCATTAATTTGAGGAAGAATATACGTTTGGAGCACAGCAATGTATGGTAGTGAAACATGGACTGTGAGAAAATAGGAACAGAAGAGAATCGAAGCATTTGAGATGTGGTGCTGCAGACGAATGCTGAAAATTAGGTGGATTGATAGGGTAAAGAATGACGAGATTCTGCACGGAGTCGAAGAGGAAAGGAACATGTGGAAAACACTGACAAGGAGAACGGGCAGGACTATAGGACATCTGGTAAGACATCAGGGAATGACTATATCTCATCGATATGTATGCACATATTAGATGACTAACAGTAAACCTACCCCATCGCCGCCACCTCCACCGTCGATTCTTTAAAGAATCGATCTCCCACCTGTAAAACTTTACAAATGAAGTAATGTTTTAAATATTTGATGTTAAGCATATAATCCTTTATGGTTGAAGACGTAAAATTCTGTGCTGGTTTCGTTGGTTTCGGATTATCGCTCATCCAGTGGCTATCGATGTTCGGCAGGATGAAATAATGGGAAATAGTAACAGCAATTCCGTTACAAACGATACGTAGTATAATTTATTTGCCAAATGCATCAGTAGTAGGGTACCTCAGATTTCTGTACAAATTATAATATCAGTTATAATTACAATCATCTTTATTTCTCTGAACTCGGAAATCATAGGCCCAATATAGTAGTGTCATAGGAGAAATTCCAAGAGAGTTTTTTTAATTTCTGTATACATTTATACAACCGATATTGATAAACGTTTACATTTTGCTGAAAATTTAGTTTTTCTCTTAAATTATGTTGTGTAAAGTGATAGATTTCAGCTTCAGTGTCATATGTGGATACGGTGTGCAAAATGGGTACCGAATTGGGTTATTGATAATGAAATAATAAATTAAAACGTCATGCTTGACGGTGAAGGCTTACCGCATGAAAAAGAACATTTAGTAAGCGATAAAATGTTCTCCTTTCACTAATTTGTGTGACTGTAAAAGCCGGCCGCTGTGGCAGTGCGGTTCTAGACGCTACAGTCTGGAACCGCGCGACCGCTACGGTCGCAGGTTCGAATCCTGCCACGGGCATAGATGATGTCCTTAGGTTAGTTAGGTTTAAGTAGTTCTAAGTTATAGGGGACTGATGACCTCAGAAGTTAAGTCCCATAGTGCTCAGAGCCATTTGTACCATTTTATGACTGTAAGCAAAGTTCGAAATGATGTTTAAAGTTTATTGGAGGTTGTCAAGTGCTCTCATTATAAAACACTGGATGAATATGTCCTGTGTAATTTGCCTGCCACGAATAATGTTGTCTCCTGATATATACACAGTTTCTCGCTTTACTACTGCACCTGGCCAACGTAGCAGTAATACCTCTAAAGAGTGGATTATGGCAACATTTTCAATTTTTTAATTCGGTCAATAATTACGTGAAGTAGTAAAAGTCAAATTATTGTTGCCTTGTAGCCATCTGATAAGCAACCTTTAAATGATACCAGGTGATCGTTTTGCCGTTTAATATTATGCAGGGTGGTCCATTGATAGTGACCGGGCCAAATATCTCACGAAATAAGCATAAAACGAAAAAACTACAAAGAACGAAACTTGTCTAGCTTGAAGGGGTAAACCAGATGGCGCCATGGTTGGCCCGCTAGATGGCGCTGCCATAGGTCACACAGATATCAACTACGATTTAAAAAAAAAAAATAGGAAACCCCATTTTTTATTACATATTCGTGTAGTACGTAAAGAACGTTTTAGTTGGACCACTTTTTTTCTTCGTGATAGATGGCGCTGTCATAGTCACAACCGTGTAAGTACGTGCTATCATGTAACATTCCGTCAGTGCGGACGGTATTTGCTTCGTGTTACATTACCCGTGTTAAAATGGACCGTTTACCAATTGCGGAAAAGATTGATATCGTGTTGATGTATGGCAATTATTATCAAAATGCCCAACGGCGTGTGCTATGTATGCTGCTCGGTATCCTTGACGACATCATTCAAGTGTCCGGACCATTCGCTGATAGTTACGTTATTTAAGGAAACGGAAAGTGAGTAGCCACATGTGAAACGTCAACGACGACCTGCAACAAATTTCGTGAGATATTTGGACCGGTCACGGTCAATGGACCACTCTGTAGATTACTGTCATATTATGAAGTTCTCTTTACCCACAGGACATTGCCAGCACGGAAAAGCTGATCTTTCTGGACGAAGCGGAAAGCCTGGCGGAGGAAGCCAAGCGACTGAAAGAGGACGGCGTCGATATCATCATCGGTCTGTCCCACAGTGGACTCGACGTGGATCGCCAGGTGGCCGCCAAGGTCGCAGAGGTGGACATCATCGTGGGCGGACACTCCCACACGCTGCTCTACACAGGTGACTGGCCGCAAGCGGCACTGTGTGCTACCCGCTACAGCGTTCTTACAGAAATAACAATGTTTTTAAAAATGAACGGTACACGTTACATAGTTTACATATAACACCTTACTCAAACATATTGACATTCTTCGATTATACAATTACAAATACGAGGGTCACTCCAAAAGAAATGCACACTATTTTTTTTTTAAATCCATATTTTATTCTACATGTGTGAAAGTTTTACGGTGTGTAGATACATCCTTTAGGAACAATATTTTCATTTCTCCACATAATTTCCATCCCTCTCAACTGCCTTACGCCATCTTGGAACCAGCGCCTGTATACCCGCACGGCAAAATTCTGGACCAACCTGCTGGAGCCACTGTTTGGAAGCGTACACAAGGGAGTCGTCATCTTCAAACATTGATCCACGAAGAGAGTCTTTCAGTTTCCAAAAGAGATGACAGTCATAGGACTGTAAGGCGGGTGTTTCAGTGTTGTCCGTCCGAGTTTTGTGATCGCTTCCATGATTTTCTGACTAACATGGGGCCGTACGTTGTCGTGCAACAGCAAAACATCCTGCTTTTGCCGATGTGGTCGAACATGACTCAGTCGAGCTTGAAGCTTCTTCAGTGTCGTCACATATGCATCAGAATTTTTGGTGGTTCCACTTGGCGTGATGTCCACAAGCAAGAGTCCTTCGGAATCTAAAAACATCGTAGCCATAACTTTTCCAGCAGAAGGTATGGTTTTCAATTTTCTTTTCTTGGGTTAATTTGCATGATGTCACTCAATTGACTGCCTCTTCGTCTCTGATGAAAAATGATGGAGCCATGTTTCATCACCTGTCACAATTCTTCCAAGAAATTCATCTCGATCATTCTCGTACTGTTCCAAAAGTTCGCTGCATACAGTTTTTCTTGTTTCTTTGTGAGCCACTGTCAACATCCTACGAACCCACCTAGCACAAACCTTTTTTAAGACCAACATTTTCAGTATTCTGCAAACACTTCCTTCCCCTATCCCAACGTAGCGTGACAATTCGTTCACTGTGATGCGTCTGTCAGCAGTCACCAATTCGTTAACTCTCTGCACATTGTCTGCAGTGTGTGCGATACGAGGCCTGCCACTGCGAGGACAATCCTCAATATTGCCGTGACCGCTTTCATCACGTAACCTGCTTGCCCACCGACTAACTGTACTGCGATCGACAGCAGCATCTCCATACACCTTTTTCAACCTCTTATGGATGTTTCCCACTGTCTCGTTTACACATCACAGGAATTCTATGACAGCACGTTGCTTCTGACGAACGTCAAGTGTGGCAGCCAAGCCGCGCGGGATTAGCCGAGCGATCTAGGCGCTGCAAATGGTTCAAATGGCTCTGAGCGCTATGGGACTTAACTACTGTGGTCATCAGTCCCCTAGAACTTAGAACTACTTAAACCTAACCAGCCTAAGGACATCACACACATCCATGCCCAAGGCAGGAGTCGAACCTGCGACCGTAGCAGTCTAGGCGCTGCAGTCATGGACTGTGCGGCTGGTCCCGGCGGAGGTTCGAGTCCTCCCTCGGGCATGGGTGTGTGTGTGTCTGTCCTTAGGATAATTTAGGTTAAGCAGTGTGCAATCTTATGGACTGATGACCATAGCAGTTAAGTCCCATAAGATTTCACACACATTTGAACTTTTTTTTTTTTTGTAGCAGCCATCTTGAAGACATGCTGTGACGGCGCCACTCACTTTAGCAGGTTGAACTAAGTTTGAAAACAAGCGGGAAGGATGCATCTACACACTGTAAAACTTTCACACATGCGGAATGAAAACTGAATTTTTTCAAAAATAGTGTGCATTTCTTTTGGAGTGACCCGCGTACTTACACAGGGGCCTACCTGTGAAGGAATATATAGTGGGGTGACAAAAGACATGGGCTACCTTCTAATATCCTGTCAGATTTCCTTTGCCCGGCCTAGCGCAGCAACCCGACGTGGTATGGACTCAACAAGTCATTGGAGGTTCCCTGCAGAAAAAGTGTAGTCGTGCTACTTCTATAGCCGTCCATAATTGTGAAATTGTTGCCGGTAAAGGATTCTGTGTACGAACTGAGCTCTCGATTATGTCCCATAAATGTTCAATGGGATTCGTGTCAGACTATCGGAGAGATCAGATCATCCGCTCTAATTGTCCAGAATGTTCTTCTTGTGGCCTGGTGACATTGCTAATTGTCATTCATAACAGTTCTTGTTTGGCTGCAAGTAGTCAACAAGCGACCGAACATTTAACATTTCCAGTCAATGATCGGTTCACTTGGACCAGAGCACCCTGTCCATTTCATATAACACAGCCCACACAATTTGGAGTCACCACCAGGTTGCACAGAGCCTTCTTGACAACTTGGATCCATCGCTTCGTGCAGTCTGCGCCACACTCGAACGCTATCATTAGCTCTTACCAACTGAAATCTGGAGTCACCTGACTAGGCCATGGTTTTTCAGTCGTGTAAGGTCCAACCGAAGCCCAGGAGATGGCGCTGGAAATTATGTTGTGCTACATCTACATCTACATCAACATGGACACTTTGTAAATCACATTTAAATGCCTGGCAGAGGGTTCATAGAACCACCTTCACAATTCTCTATTATTCCAATCTCGCATAGTGCGCGAAAAGAATGAACACCTATATCTTTCCGTATGAGCTCTGATTTCCATTATTTTATCGTGCTTATATTTTCCCCTTCCTGCGACAATGAATTCACGGTGTTCTTATTTAAATTTCCAGGAGTGTATGTTCTAAAATCCTGCTGCATATCGACATTCACAATAAGGGCTTGTAATTTAGTGGATTACTCCTACTACCTTTCTTGAATATTAGTGTGACCTGTGCAACTTTCCAGTCTTAAGGGTGTGGAACTTTCGTCGAGCGAACGGTTGTATATGATTGTTAAGTATGGGGCTAATGCATAAAAAAAAGGCTCTGAGCACTATGGTCATCAGTTCCCTAGAACTTAGAACTACTTAAACATAACTAACCTAAGGACATCACACACATCCATGCCCGAGGCAGGATTCGAACCTGCGACTGTAGCAGTCGCACGGTTCTGGACTGCGCGCCTAGAACCGCGAGACCACCGCGGCCGGCCGCTAATGCATCAGCATACTCTGATAGGAACCTAATTAGTAAACAATCTGGATTAGGCGACTTGCTTTTATTAAGTGATTTAAGTTACTTCACTACTCCGAGGATACTTAATTCTACGTTACTCATGTTGGCAGCTGTTCTCGATTCGAAATCTGGAATATTTACTTCGTCTTCTTTTGTGTTAGCAAAGGCAGTCGCGTCAGTCGTCTGTTGTCGCAGCCCAGTAACGCCAATTATCGCCGCACTGCCCTAACGGATAAGTTCGTCTTATGTCCCACATTCTTTTCTGCACGGTGTTCCTTGTTTGTTAGCACTGACAACTCTACGCAATCGCTGCTACTCTCGGTCTTTAAGTGAAGGCCCTCGGTCACTGCGTTCTCTGTAGTGAGAGGTAATGTCTGAAATTCCATGTTCTCGGCACACACGACATTGAGTTTGTCCGAATACTGAATTCCCTAACGGCTTTCACAACGGAATGACCCATGCATCTAGCACCAACTATCTTTCCATGCTAAAGTACAGGGCTATTACAAATGATTGAAGCACTTTCATAAATTGACTGTAGCTCCATTCATTGACATATGGACCCGACACACTACAGATACGTAGAAAAAGTCATAAAGTTTTGTTCGGCTGAAGCCGCACTTCAGGTTTTTGCCGCCAGAGCGCTCGAGAGCGCAGTGAGACAAAATGGCGACAGGCGCCGAGAAAGCGTATGTCTTGCTTGAAATGCACTCACACCAGTCAGTCATAACAGTGCAACGCCACTTCAGGACGAAGTTCAACAAAGATCCACCAACTGCTAACTCCATTCGGCGATGGTATGCGCAGTTTAAAGCTTCTGGATGCCTCTGTAAGGGGTAATCAACGGGTTGGCCTGCAGTTGGAACGTCCCCTCAGAAAAATTGTACACGACTGGTCTATATGAAACGTCCTCTTAGAACAATTTATACACGACTGTGCTTAAACTGACACACAATATCTTTAGCGCAACGCAATCTGACTTCCAAAAATCCCTACGAAAGAATGGCCCTGATTAACATTAACCTATACGTTTCACAAATCACTTACCTCACAAAAATCTTCGTTACTCGAACTACTGCAATACAGCGAGCACCACTACTGCCAGCTAAATAAAAGTTTCAAACTACGGAAGGCACTAACTACTGATAGGTATAGTTAGCAAATGAAAGATTTTAATAGAGAACAAACAGTGTATTTACCTTAATAGTCAAAATATATATGATAGTTCATGACATCCAGTCTTACAAATTACAAAACTCTGCCATCTCTCTCCCCACGTCCACCACTGCTGGCGGCTCACCTCCAACTGCGCAACGCTACGCGCTGTTAGCATCCAGCTGCCGCTGCCCAACACTACAATGGCAGACAACAATGCAGACTAAACACAGACTGCACACGGCACAGCCAGTGATTTTTTCATACCGAGCGCTATGTGGCGTTACCAATAAGAAAACCTAAACAGCCTACTTACACAGTGAGCGAAGGAACGGTTGAACGCGTGCGGGCAAGTTTCACGCGGAGCCCGCAGAAGTCGACGAATAAAGCAAGCATGGAGCTAAGCGTACCACAGCCGACGGTTTGCAAAATCTTACGGAAAAGGCTAAAGCAGAAGCCTTACCGTTTACAATTGCTACAAGCCTTGACACCCGATGACAAAGTCAAACGCTTTGAATTTCGGCGCGGTTGCAACAGCTCATGGAAGAGGATGCGTTCAGTGCGAAACTTGTTTTCAGTGATGAAGCAACATTTCTTTTCTTAATGGTGAAGTGAACAGACACAATGTGCGAATCTGGGCGGTAGAGAATTCTCACGCATTCGTGCAGCAAATTCGCAATTCACCAAAAGTTAACATGTTTTGTGCAATCCACGGTTTAAAGTTTACGGCCCCTTTTTCTTGTGCGAAAAAAAACGTTACAGGTCACGTGTATCTGGACATGCTGGAAAATTGGCTGATGCCACAACTGGAGCCCGACAGCGCCGACTTCATGTTTCAACAGGATGGTGCTCCACCGCACTTCTATCATGATGTTCGGCAATTCTTAAACAGGAAATTGGAAAACCGATGGATCGGTCGTGGTGGAGATCATGATCAGCAATTCATGTCATGGCCTCCACGCTCTCCCGACTTAACCCCATGCGATTTCTTTCTGTGGGGTTATGTGAAAGATTCAGTGTTTAAACCTCCTGTACCAAAAAAACGTGCCAGAACTGCGAGCTCGCATCAACGATGCTTTCGAACTCATTGATGGGGACATGCTGCGCCGAGTGTGGGAGGAACTTGATTATCGGCTTGATGTCTGCCGAATCACTAAAGGGGCACATATCGAACATTTGTGAATGTCTAAAAAAACTTTTTGAGTTTTTGTATGTGTGTACAAAGCATTGTGAAAATATCTCAAATAATAAAGTTATTGCAGAGCTGTAAAATCGATTCAATCATTTGTAATAACCCTGTATGTTAACTCCTGTCGTGAGACCACAATCACGTAGGAAACCTTTTCACATGAATCACCTTGAGTGCAAATGGCAGCTTCGGCAAAGCACTGTCCTTTAATACATTGTGTACACGACATCACTGCCACCTTCATATGTGCATATCACTAACTCATGATTTTCTGTCACCTCAGAGTACGCAGCTTGACACATAAAGAAAGAGGTACAGGAAACGAAATGTAACTTCTGGGTTGAAAGGGTGAGTGTTTTGGTGATTACAAAATAGTAAAATTCAGAAAGAGCTAGGCAGTATGAGCCCATTCAACAGTATGAACGTTGCACCCTCTCTGTTCTGGATTCATGCACTGATTCGGTTGTGAAGAGCATCATACAGCCTACTCCTGAGGAAAACTGGCCCAACAGCTGTTGTAACTGGTCCTTGATATCGTGGATACTGCCTCAGGGATGAAGCTGAGGTCGCAGCTGCTCCATCAGCGATCGTTCTAGAGAGCACCTAAGAATCACACAGACAGTTAATAGACGAATTTCCATTTGTGTATGGGCATTGTCCTGTTGAAAAATTGCATCATGATATTGTCGCATGAGGACGCAGGATGTCTGTGACGTTCTGTTTTTCCATCAGTTATCTCAGTCACTACCAGCTGTAACCGAAAGATATATGCACTGGCAACCAAACCGCTGTGCTTCTCCAAAACATTGTAGGGATGGGACGCCTCTTCAGGTCATCGCCATTCTCGCCGACGATGATCATCCTGTGGTGGAGTGAACCGCACTCGTCGCTGAAAACGATGTGATGCCATTCGTCAGGAGGCTCTGCTTCCCACGCATGGCAGCACTTCAAAAGCAGCAGTTTGTGTTGTGTTATAGGCAGCCTATTGTGGGACGGTAATTCCTTAGTCCGGCTGCTACTAGCTTTCCGTGTTGTAGGGGCGACACATTGAGCTGACAAAATTCATTGGATAGCGATATGGACAAAGACAGATGGTTGCAGTTTCGCGAACACGAGAAATGGAAGGGCAGTGCATTGGCGGAGCTGTCATTGCTACTCAGGTGATTCATACGAAACGGTTTCCGATGTGATTATGGCCTCACGACGGAAGTTAACAGACTTTGAACGCGGAATGGTAGTTACAGCAAGACGCATGGGACATTCCATTTCTGAAATCGGTTGGAAATTCAATATTCCGATGTCCATAAAGTGAAGACTGTGCCAAGAATAGCAAATTTCAGGTATCAACTGTAATCACGGAAAACTCAGTGGCTGACAGCCTTTACTTAATAATTACCGATTGTAGCGGCGTTTGCGTAGAGTTGTCAGTACAAACAGACAACCAAAACTGCGTGAAAAAACCGCGGAAATCAGTATGGGACTACGATGTACGAATACGTCAGCACAGTGCAGTGAAATCTGGCGTTCAAGAGCTGAGGCAGCAGATGACCGATGCGAGTGCCTTAGTGAACAGCACAAAACCGCCTGCAGCGCCTCTTCTGGGGTCTTGAGCACATCGGATGGCCGCTAGACGACTGGAAAACCGTGACCTTCTCGGGTGAGTCTCGACTTCAGTTGGTAAGAGCTGATGGTAGTGTTCGAGGGCAGCGCAGACCCAACGAAGTCGTGGACCCTTGTTGTCAACAAGGCACTGTGCAAGCCGTTATTGGCTCCATAATTGGATGGGTTGTGTTTAGATGGAGTGGAGTTGGTCCTGTGGCGCAGATAAACGATGGGACTTAACATTTGAGGTCATGTCCCCTAGACTTAGAACTACCTAAACCTAACTAACCTAAGGACATCACACACATCCATTCCCGAGGCAGGGTTCGAACCTGTGACCGTGGCAGCAGCGCGGTTCCGGACTGAAGCGCCTAGAACCGCTCGGCCACTCTGGCCGGCTCAGCTCGACCAGAGGATCCAGTCCATTCGATGTAAACACAGGCCACACCATTATGGATTCACCACCCAGTTGGCACATTGCCTTCTTGACAACCTCGGTATACGGCTTCGTGGGGTCTGCACAACACTCGAACCTTACCATCAGCTCTTACCAAGTGGAATCAGAACCCCTCTGAGGAGGTCACGGTTTTCCAGTTGTCTGGGTTGCAACCGATATGGTCACGAGCCCAGGACAGGGGCTGCAGACAATGAAGTGCTATTATCAAAGGAACTCGCGTCGGTCGTCTGGTGCCACAGCCTATTAACGCAACATTTCGCCTCACTTGTCTGATGGATAAGTTCGTCGTATGTCCCACAATGATTTCTGCCCTTATTTCACGCAGTGTTGCATGTCCGTTAGCGCTGACCACTCTACACAAACGCCGCTGCTCTCGGTCGTTAAGTAGACGCCGTCAGCCGCTGCGTCGTCCGTGATGAGAGATAATGCTTGACATTCAGAAGTGTCAGCACTCTCTTTACACTGTATATTTAAGAATACTGAATTCCCCAACGATTTCCGAAATAGAATATTCCATGCGTCTAGTTCCAACTACCTATCCGTGTTGAAAGGCTATTAATTCCTGTCGTGCGGCCTTGATAACGTATGAAAGCTTTTCACATGATGCACTGCCCTTTTATACCTTGTGTACGCGATAGTATTGCAATCTGTGTATGGGCATATCGATATCCAATGACTTTTGCCACCTCAGTACAATGCAGTGTATTTCAAACAAAGAGACAGAGACAGAACCACGATAACGTATGGATCTCAAACCCATATGCCATATATAACAAGTTTTATAATAATGTTTTCTAATTAATATTTGCCTGTAATGTTAGAACTATTGTACCAGAATTACGTACCATTTACTTACAGTTACCCGACGAAGTCTATTTCCTGAAATTGGCCTATTGTAACTAATGAAACGATGTGACTTAGGAACGTTTTAGGAGTTGTAACTACATTGTTACTTTTTTACTTGTTGAAAAAAAATGTAAATTGCATAGATGTTTTTTAACTTTGTTTCTAGATCTGAGTATCCAAAATTTTATCCAAACTGTTCAGTAGAAAGAGTGTGCAAAATAAACGATAAAAATGGATAAGAATATATTTTAGGGGCCGGTACCCCACATCCCTCGTGTATTTGGAAAATGCCACATTACCACCTTGAGCTGCTGGTATAATACTTCACTTATACAACCAGTTTCAGCCATCTGACCGTCATCAGGTTCCTAAAAGTATTAACAGAATCATCTTAGGCGAAATATAAACTCTTTATTGTCGGGTGATAAAACCGTGAGCATTACGCTGTCATCACAACACAGTGGCTCCGAATCTGGGGGTATTTACCCCCCGAGGGGAGAGATAAAAACGAAACTATTCGATTCTGTTTCAGTCACTCAACTAAATTATTTACGAAAGATCATTGGCATTGTAATACTGATTATATAAGTTATCAATAGTTAGTTTTTCTCAGTTAGTAGCAATAATGCGGTGGAGGTTACAGGTTTCTCACATAGTCCACCGTTACACATATATCTTGTGCTTTGTCCCACAGATCGCTGATGATAAAAGTGAATCTTATACGTAACAAATGCTATTAATACCTCAAGAAAATGTCTTTTACAAGTTGTAGATAGTACCTGCAGTAGTCCAAAAAGTGCTTCATTACTCGCTTCGAAACGGATAAATGAATTAATTGGCTGCTCGACACAGTATTGACTACATAAGAGCTAGTACAGTGCCGTACACAATTTTATTTTTGTTATTATTGCTATTGTTAGAGTGATTAGACATAAAACATTAACAGCCTAAAGTCATCCAATTTCTACCACTGAAGAAGTAAGAAGTGCAGCAATGTAGTGCAAATATAGTGCACACATATGAAGTTGTTCAACTTTAAATGGGGTTGCAGTGCGCAGGTCAAGCGAGTGGCCCAATGGAGAGAGTAATGCAGCGAAAGTATGTTTTGTAACAAGTGTCTAACCTCACTGTGGATAGTTAGCTTTCTTCTCAGACGTGGAGTTGAGGGTATCACTTGCGATGCACAACGAATTCCTTCTTCACTCATTCTAACACACACACACACACACACACACACACACATACACACACACACACACACACACACACACACACACGCACACACGCACACAAGCGCGCGCGCAAACTAAATATCATTCATCTTTCACCATTTTAAAAATAAAAGTGTTCCAAGAAAATGCTTTCATTGTACAGTTAGTTAGGTGCTAAAGTTGTCGATAATGTGGGGGAGTGCGGAGATACTAAGCTGATTGCACTCACGGTTAATGGTCTAACAAAGGTTGGGAACCACTGTCGTATCGTAATATAAATTACGTCGTCAGTCTATAAAAACTTTGCTACGGGGTGTACACGTTCATGCTAAAACTGTAATCACGATGCTGTGAATACTTTTGTGAACATTGTGATGATCATACAACTGTAACATCTCGTCTAAATAAAGTACTTCATCACCAAGGCGGCAATATGACGTTTGTATAATGGATAAACTTAATGAAAAGGATACTTTTGTGACGTCAGGGACTCCTCCGGACAATGACACCGCCGAGGACGTGTACCCGGTGATGGTGACGCAGGAGAGCGGCCACAAGGTGGCCATTGTGCAGGCGATGGCCTACACCAAGTATCTGGGGAACCTGGTGGCCACATTCGACAGCAACGGCGAGCTCCTCAGCGCCACCGGAAATCCTGTGCTGCTGGACGAAACCGTCGAGGAGGGTGAGTAGAGGCGCATCTTCTGCCGGAGGCCACATTTCGGTCGCCGCTGTGACGCCTGCTTCACTGGACAGTCCGAGCAGGGCAGCGCAAAGTGGCACTCCTTTGCGGCGCTATAGTATGCCACACTCGATAAATTCTAACCAGCTACTCTCACAAAGTGTCGACAAGAAACGACGTGTTTGGATCTTATTTATTTATTTATCATTAGCTGCAGTGCCCGGCAGTTTGTGGTGGTGGTAAGTTCTTAGGGGATCAAAATGCTTAGGTCATAGGTCAGTAGGCTTACACACTACTTAATGTAACTTATGATAAGAACAAAACACACACACACAACACACACACACACACACACACACACACACACACACACACACAAGCCCGAGGGAGGACTCGAACCTCCGACGGGGGGAAGCCGCGCGAATCGTGGCAATGCGCCCTAGACCACAAGGCTATCCCGATCTCTTCGCTCGTCCCACGATCTCGTGACGTCTGATGCTACTACATCCAGGACGGGTTTTGTCACTGTTATTCTCGTGGCAGGAATTACAGGCCGTTTACTACGATATACTTCGTTTGTTAGGCATTTAATTTTTATTAATTTTATTCATTATTTCATCTCAGTGTACAAATTTGAAGTAAATCGGTCAAGTATTTTTCGAAATGTTTGATAACAGCCTTTCTCCCTTATATCTTTTACATATACATTTACATATTGAGTATATTAAAAATATATAACCTATGTCCGCCAAAATGTTCGGTAGGGGTTCGTGTAAAAATTTGAAGTAAATCGACCAAGAACTTTTGAAGATTTTTGGTAACAACCTTTCCCCTATTATATTTCGAGAAAGATAACGAAATATTATGTAGACAGTGACCTTCCTCTTCTCTTGAAGATAAATTGTGTGAAATTTCATCAAGATCGGAATAAAACTAAATTTGTATAAATTACAAACACACACACATTTCTATATATGTATAGCTGTTCCATTACATAGTAATATTACACGTCTGGCAGTTAACTTAAAATATTACTGTAGAATCTTATGGATTTATGTTACTAAATGGCTGAAACCGTCACCTTTGCATGAGGTCCTCAACTTCCAGTCGCAGGTTGTCTCTCTAATGGCTTCCAATACAACAAAGACTTGATTTTCAGTATTTCGTATGAGCATAGATCGAATTAAAAAAAATAATGTGGTGTCATAACCGACTCGTTAAGAGGTTAAATCTTACGTTAAACATTTGACAAATATTGAAGCTAGAAGCTGTATATTTGTCTTAGAGCAACTTTACTTGGGGCGCACGAATTACCCAGACTGTATTCATCCATTTTTTTGAGAATGAAAGCACTTAGCTACTTCTGACAAACTTCACACACAATTTCCAATCTTTCCGAATTTATTTTCTCTGGCACCTCCAGTAAAATAACGGGAGGAAAAAGTTTATCGCTTACTGCAGTTTCACTGTCTATGCCGTAAATCTTCAGCATCAAGCATGACGTTTTAATTATCACCTCTTCACTACTAAATCCATTTTATTGACAGTATCCACATACGCCACGGAATATACCTACGAAATTATTATAAGACACATATTTAGCGCATTAGTTCGTTTTTAGAGAATCAGAAAAAAAGGCTCTGAGCACTATGCTACTTAACTGCTGAGGTCATCAGTCCCCTAGAACTTAGAACTACTTAAACCTAACTAACCTACACACATCCATGCCCGAGGCAGGATTCGAACCTGCGACCGTAGCAGTCGCGCGGTTCCGGACTGCGCGCCTAGAACCGCCAGACTACCGCGGCCAGCGTTACTGAATTACAAAATATCTTGTAATATGTCGTGAATTTATGAACGAAGTCTGATTTGTTGGTAGGCCATCATCCTCCTTTTGCGGTTATTTGCTTCCTGAGAATGCTCCTCACTTTTGCTAACCTTTTGCTTTTTTGAGTCAGCAATATTCTGACTGGCTTGATGCGGCCCGCCACGAACTCTTCTCCTGTCGTTACTTCGTCATCTCCGAATAACGTCTGCACCCTACGTCCTCAGTTATTTGTTGTGTGTATTCCAAACTCTGCCTTCCTCTACAGTTTTATGCAGCTACATCCTCATACATATTACGAAAGTCAGCATACGGTGCATGGCGGAGGGTACTTTGTCTCACTACTGCTTATTTCTCTTCCTGTTACAGTCAGCACTGGAACGAGGAAAAAACGATTGTCTTTATGCCTCTGTACGAGCCCTAATATCTGTTGTCTTCGCGTCCCTTAGGCGAAATGTACATTGGTGGCAGCAGAATCGTCCTTCAGGCAGCAGCAAATGCTGGCTCTACAAATTTTCTCAATAGGGTTCCGCAAAAATAGTTTCTTCCCTCCCGGAAAACCCATTTGAATTCGCATTAAACAGTCCAGGCAAACACATAAACATAAGACTTGGCCTCCGCCTAGTACGATACATCGATTGTAGGATCACAGTCTTCACATGTGTAGACAAATCCTTCTATACAGAAATGACATTCAAGTGTAAAAAGCAGTACAAAATTACTCAAAACAGATGAAAAAAATGGATACAAACTAACATTAAAAAAACAACTATGTACAATAACAAGGACAGGGATGAAAGTGCTTACACGAAGCTGCATCGGCAGATATGACATTTACATTCGTGACGATATTTCTACTTTCTATTTACACAAAGAGTCCAACAAACTATGTCTTTTTGTCGTATTCTAAATTTAATTACTAAGCTACAGTGGATTTTTCCGGTCGTAATCCATTTATTCGACATATAGTTATGGAATTCTATACAGCCCTGGAAGCTGTAGGGCAGTCAGGCACCTCTTGCATCCAGGCAAGATTTCTACGTATTTTAAATTGTGTTAATAACAACACATATGTTGTAGGAGAACTTACATTTAAGTCTTAAGGCTCTAACATGGGAAACAAACGTAAATAGCGGAAAAAGCAGTTGTTACAGTAAAAAAAGTACTGTTTGCATTTGTTCACGAAAAGTAGAACAAAAGACGCTGAAGCTAGATTGACTTATTGACAAACGAGTGGAAGTACTTCCTTTACTGTTTGACAAAGAGAAGCTGGTCGTCGGTGTTAATATTTGAGGAAATGTTACGAGGCTGTTTTTTCAGAAAGGTATCTCAGAGGTGGATAGCAGCAACAGGGAAGGAGTTCCCAAATGTTTTGCCTTATGGATGGGACCTTGGGACTTTGCACTACATGTATAATGGATGTTACTGTATTTTTATTTCCAACTTTTTTGCCTCCAAAAGATCTAAGTGTCTCTTAAGTAAAGTTTTGTAAATCGACATCTACAGCAGTAGTTGGCAAGCCAGCTGACAGTGTGTGGCGGAGGAGTACTTCTGGCGCCAATCACTGATACCCCGTTCCTTCCTGCTTCATTCGTGAATGGCGCGCGGGAAGACAGGCCAGAAAAATTAGCTCCGAAAAAGGGGGGCTGTCTTCCGGAAATTAGAGGCAGTCTGCAAACTGTTTTAATTACTGAAGGAGGCCTCTTATAAGAATCTGAGTTTGCTCCGATTTCTGAGTGGAGCTTCAGCCGTGACGAAAAGAGTACTACAAAAACTTCGAATTTTTTTCTTTACAAAGTACTCCGAAATAACTGTTTTATCGAAGCCAAGGTTGTAATTTGTAGAGCATTAAATTCGGTATCAATTGCGTACGAAGGCTATGAGATTTGATTAAATTTTCCTATGGAAAACATACGGCGCAAAAATGGTACTTTTCCACACCTTTAGAAACACATTGCCTTTCGCCATTACAAAATGTTCAGCACCTGCGAATTAGTCAATTTGACGCAGAATTTTATAGGAGAAAAGTTGTAGAGCAGAGTTTTCAAAAAGTCAAAGTAAGTGACAAAAAACTTAGCTAGGAAATAAATAATATCTCCATTATTCAGATATATGTAAATAACATAATTAACGACATACGTCAACTTTCTACTTTCCATTCAGTGAATTTCCCAGAGATTATTTTTCTGTGTTTGTTATCGTTACATGATCCCTCACCTACTCGTTATCGCCAGCCGGAGTGGCCGTGCGCTTCTAAGCGCTACAGTCTGGAACCGCGAGACCGCTACGGTCGTAAGTTCGAACCCTGCCTCGGGCATGGATGTGTGTGATGTCCTTAGGTTAGTTAGGTTTAAGTAGTTCTAAGTTCTAGGGGACTGATGACCACAGATGTTAAGTCCCATAGTGCTCAGAGCCATTTTTGACCCCTGCGAGCTCACAGAAGTGCCATAGCCGCAACACGTCGTCGCATGGACTCGACTGTCTGAAGTAATGCTGGACGGAATTGACACCACGAATCCTGCAGGATTGAACACGTTATCGAGATAATAGTTTTGAGAACTACGAGCTTAGGAGAGTAATGTTATGTAAATGACAAAATATCTGTTTACAAGGATGTTAGTGAAAAAAATATTTGGGTTTTTGTTGTTTTATTAGGAATAAAGAACTTAGTTCAATTAACCATGAGGTCAGCTACATATAATTAAATAAAATTGTGTTAAATTAATACTTTTTTATCTCAATTAGGGTAAAAGATTAATGTTCTACGCAAAATCTGTTTTTCTTAGTTTTACGGTATTAATTCTTTATGCGCATGGAGGATGAGGCTCAAAATAACGTTAACTCTGCTTTTTCCGTTTCTTCCGTATTCATATTCTCGGTGGGATCTCTTTCTCCTTCTTCCGCACTGTTATCTTTGTGACTTTCATCATTGTCAGTGACAGATCTCAGTTGGAACACTGTTGCAGGATTAGTTTTTGCGTGGTTTGCAAACAGTGGTATATTTAACGCCTTTTCCCTGCAGGAACAGCCTCAATTTGACCCTGTGCTGCTTATACAGTAAATGGTTTTGAACAATTCCGCCAGTGCTGCTTCTTTAGTAGTGGAAACTGCTAAGAGGCCGAATTTTGAAGCCTCTCAGCCCCACTGCAGTGGATCTATTGTGTTTTTTTTCCAATCTACACCCGCAAATACGTCCTTAAGAAATGCTGTCGAGCAGCTGCTTGTGCATGAGGCAAAGAGGCAAGGTTGAATGATGTCTTTGATATAAATTTTACAAAGATTTGATAGCGAAGCACATTTAATAGCCTTGTTTCATATTCGAAGTACCTGGCTGCTACGAACTTCTGGCTAGCTTCATCATTCTCAAATAGAAGCACTGGAGTTGCTGAATATCTTTACCACTTTCTGTGTATTGTTTTGCATCTCCAGTGCGTTGAGGAGCTTCGGTTTTCCTTTGCCAAAAAACACAAGTCCTGTCTCAGCCACTGAAGGCATGTAGGAGCAGAATATCTTTTGACACTTGAGACAACTTGAGTTTTTGAACGCAATAGTCTATGTCGCCGTGTCTGACTTTACCTGGCTTCAATAGAAAACTTTCGGGGGAAAATGGGGCTGAAGCGGTCAAAATCACAAGATGTTCGTTGAGCAACAACAACAACAGCAGTAACTACAATTAAATTTTTGGCATTCTCAGCCGCTGGCTTAATATTGAAATGCTCACCCTCAAGTTGTGTAGTCAGAGAAAAAATGAAATGCTGTTTATTTTGTTCGTTGGAGAGGAACACATCTTTTGCCATTGCTATTGACGTTGTTTCATTAAATGTGACAGTTGGTGCAGTTCTTTTGGTGGCTCTGCGTAGCCACTCAGCTAATTTCATGCTTCTGTCACTTGTCACATCAGGGTGTCCATCAAACACGGTCGTCAATTTTCTGCCATATCATCGCTTGCTCTAATCTACATACTTTGTAATTGTGGAAGAAAACAGTAATGAACTCTGCATTTTCGAAATCAGTTCGATCTTAAAGGCGTCAAAGAACCTTTAAAACACAGATATTTGTGTTTTCTGCACATCTACGTCATTAAACATGTATAGAGAAAGTGGGTCCAGCTCTTCATTGGACTTTTTGTGGAACGCGAATCTGCGAAAAATCGTTTCGGCGTTAATAGAGCTGACCTCGTGAATTGTGATTTTAGATAACTTTAGAGACAGGACTCCATATCTTCTTTGAAATTTCACAAGTTGATGCCCCACAACTCATCTCTTAAAAATTCTGTCCCAAATTGGTGAATTGTCAGATGTGATATACACTGCAGAGCCAAAGAAATTGTTACACCTACTTAATATCGTGTACGGCCCCCGCCAGCACCTAGAAGTGCCGCAACAGTACGTGTCTGAAGTCGTGCAGGAGGGAACTGACACCATGAATCCTGCAACGTTGTGGCCGAGCGGTTCTAGGCGATTCAGTCCGGAACCGCGCGGCCGCTTCGGTCGCAGGTTCGAATCCTGCCTTGGGCATGGGTATGTGATGTCCTTAGGTTAGTTAGGTTTAAGTAGTTCTAAGTCTAGGGGACTAATGACCTCAGATGTTAAGTCCCATAGTGCTTAGAGCCATTTGAACCATACGAATATTGCAGCGCTGTCCATAAATCCGCAAGGGTACGAGGGGATGGAGATCTCTTCTGAACAGCACGTTGCAAGGCATCTCAGATATGCTCGAGATGAAGTGTTTAAACTCAAAGGAGTGTTCCTGAAGTCACTCTGTAGCTTTTCTGGACATATGGGGTGTCACAATTTCATGCTGGAATTGCCCGAGTCCGTCGGAATGCACAATGGACATCTACATCTACATCTACATGACTACTCTGCAATTCACATTTAAGTGCTTGGCAGAGGGTTCATCGAACCACAATCATACTATCTCTCTACTATTCCACTCCCGAACAGCGCGCGGAAATTCGAACACCTAAACCTTTCTGTTCGAGCTCTGATTTCTCTTATTTTATTTTGATGATCATTCCTACCTATGTAGGTTGGGCTCAACAAAATATTTTCGCATTCGGAAGAGAAAGTTTGTGACTGAAATTTCGTAAAAACGTCTCGCCGCGACGAAAAACGTCTATGCTGTAATGACTTCCATCCCAACTCGTGTATCATATCTGCCACACTCACTCACCTATTACGTGATAATACAAAACGAGCTGCCCTTTTTTGCACCCTTTCGATGTCCTCCGTCAATCTCACCTGGTAAGGATCCCACACCGCGCAGCAATATTCTAACAGAGGACGAACGAGTGTAGTGTAAGCTGTCTCTTTAGTGGACTTGTTGCATCTTCTAAGTGTCCTGCCAATGAAACGCAACCTTTGGCTCGCCTTCCCCACAATATTATCTATGTGGTCCTTCCAACTGAAGTTGTTCGTAATTTTAACACCCAGGTACTTAGTTGAATTGACAGCCTTGAGAATTGTACTATTTATCGAGTAATCGAATTCCAACGCATTCCTTTTGGAACTCATGTGGACCACCTCACACTTTTCGTTATTTAGCGTCAACTGCCACCTGCCACACCATACAGCAATCTTTTCTAAATCGCTTTGCAACTGATACTGGTCTTCGGATGACCTTACTAGACGGTAAATTACAGCATCATCTGCGAACAATCTAAGAGAACTGCTCAGATTGTCACCCAGGTCATTTATATAGATCAGGAACAGCAGAGGTCCCAGGACGCTTCTCTGGGGAACACTTGATATCACTTCAGTTTTACTCGATGATTTGCCGTCTATTACTACGAACTGCGACCTTCCTGACAGGAAATCACGAATCCAGTCGCACAACTGAGACGATACCCCATAGGTCCGAAGCTTGATTAGAAGTCGCTTGTGAGGAACGGTGTCAAAAGCTTTCCGGAAATCTAGGTAATGCAGGTAATAGGATGCTCACGTGTCACCTGTGAGAGTCGTATCTAGACGTATCAGGGGTCGCATATCATTCCTACTGCACACGACACACACCATTACAGCACCTTCACAAGCTTGAACAGTCCTCAGCTCACACGCAGGGTCCATGGATTCATGGGGTTGTCTCCATACTCGCACACATCGATCCGCTCGATATAATTTAAACGAGACTCATCCGACCAGGCAACAGGTTTCCAATTATCAATAGTCCAATGCCAGTGTTGACGGGCCCAGGCAAGGCGGAAAGCTTTGTGTCGTGCAGTCATCTAGGGTTTCTACACAGGTGGGTCTTCGGTACCTAAATCCCATATAGATCATGTTTCGTTCATGTTTCGCACGCTGACAATTGTTCGTAACAAAGCATTGAAATCTCCAACAGTTTGGCCGAGGGTTGCACTTCCGTCACGTGGTTGATACAGTTCTTGCACGATCTTTTTTCCGGCGGAAGCGATGTCGGACCCGTGAAATGGTCATATGGGTAAATCCCCACTTCATCGCTACCTCGGAGATTCTTTGTCCCATAGCTCGTGCGCCGACTAGAACACCACGTTCAAACTCACTTAAATCTTGGTAACCTGCCATTGTAGCAGCTGTAACCGATCTAACAACTGCGCCAGGCACTTGTTGTCTTACATAGGCGTTGCCGACCGCAACGCCGTATTCTGCCTGTTTGCCTATATTTTCTGACTTAGCCTTGTTATAGGTGGAAAATTTCATTAAATAGCAAAGCTTTAGCACTCAATCGAGGCAGAATTTAATACTCTGAATTTCTGTTAGCCATAGCTTTTTGGATTAAACGCTTGGTCTCGGAGGACTTAAAAATAGATAAATAAGTAAGTAAATAAATACTAAATTTAGGCGGTTTTCTTTTGATTACAGCTGAAACTCCACTCAAAGATTGAGGCAAACTCTGATTATTAATGCCGCGTCGGATAGCCGTGCGGTCTAGGGCGCCTTGCAACGGCCCGCGCAGCTCCCCCAGTCGGAGGTTCAAGTCCTCCCTCGGGCATGGGTGTTGTCCTTAGCGTAAGTTAGTTTAAGTTAGGTTACGTAGTGCTTAAGCTTAGGGACCGATGACCTTAGCAGTTTGGTCACACAAGACCTTACCACAAATTTCCAATTTCTGACGTTTTATGTTTGCATGCAGTAATGTTCATGTGTTATGCTTTTGACAGATGACGAATGCAGTGTTTATTCAAATGGCAAAAAGATATTTTTCATGTGAAACAATAACAATTTAACAAGTTTTAGATTGTTTAACTTTGCTTGTGCTGTGAAACTTTGCTTCTCACCGAATTTAATGATTCTAGCTCAAAGGAAAGTGCCGTACAGATTTTTACGAATGAGTTTGCGAGTTTGAAAATATGTGATCTAAATGGCCAAATCTTTTCATCGCACTGACTTATAAGCTTAAATGTTGTACGCTGCCCAGGGGCCATTGACCTCAATATGTGGCATAAATTTGAGCATGATACGTCTACCCGGTCCTGAGAAAAAGAATTCTGGACAAACGGACGGAGAGACAGACAGATAGACTGACAGACGCACAGCAAAGCTACTCTATAACGGTTTCGCTTTACATATTTAGGCACGGAAACCTAAAAACCAGCTTCAGATAGTCGTATTCCTATACGATGTCCGTGGGGTTCAGCTTGTAACCTAGAAAGTTACCTGTCATTGCATTGGTTCACCATTCACAGCGTGTTGCTAAAATCCAAAGCGGTCCATTCTTCTATCATAGTGCAAAATGCATCGTAACGTGAATTTCTGCCCTATGACGTCACAAATATTTTCCGCCATGCATCTACGCTTGCGTTCACGTCCTTTGTAACGACAACATTAGCCGTCAGCCAGATAGACTTATAAGAAATTCAACACGTACGGAAATGTACTGCTGCCCATTTCATAAAAGGCAAAAAATTATTGGTCTTAGAGTTCAAGATTAATGACTCACAGTTAGAGGTAGTTACTCACTGCGGACTTTGCAGTCAGAATTTGAGGCTCCATGAAGTCGAATGATCAGACAGATTCATTCGTCGGTACAGCAAGTAAAACGGTTTGGTTCAGTGGTTTGTTACAGATAAATATTAGTTAATATAGAAATGTTTTGAACTTTCGTGTGATCTATGCCCAAATATTGCCTGAATACTTTTTTTACTTGATAAGAGCATCGCAACAATCCAATACGATCGTGAAAAATGTAGCTAGATACTGTTTAAATACACTGAATAATCGTATTTTGTGGAAGGAAGGAAATCCACCAAAGCAGCTGCAATTTTTGTGAAATTTGTTCGCAGACGAGTTTCAAAACTACATAGCTCCACCAGAAATGTGTTAGAGGTGTCTTCATAATACACACAAAAACACTGATATAGAATTCCAAGAAAACGAGAAAGAAATTTGCTCTACTTTGCAGCGAATGTTCGAGTAAGTGATATGACTCTTGAAGCATGTCATAACGACAAAGGTTTCACCAATCGCTACCACAAACAAGTAATTAAAATTCAGAAATTTGTAAGCTACTGATTGCTGGTTGTATTAACAAAGAAAATAGGCACAGTATCGGTATGCATGCAACAGCAAGCTTTCCAATATGTACGAAAACGCCGCTCGTAAAAAGGTGATTTTACGGTGTTCATACGTAGGCTTCTGTTGGTGATAAAAAGATAGGGTCAAATATTTCGGATAGCGAAATAGCGGGACACAGTAGCAGTGTAAATAGATGACAGTGACAGAACAATGCTGGAAAAAGAGTGAAGGGGATAGTGCCAGGGGGTTAGGGTTTAGGAATAAAGTGACAGTCGGAAAAGACAGCGGTAGTAGGAAGAAACGAATGAGATATTAACAGTAACAGACAGCAAGAGGGAGGCAGCGACAGTGAGAAGAGAAGCAGCAGTAAGAAGAAAGAAATGAGATATTAGCAGTAAGAAAGAGCAAGATAGAGGCAGCAAAAGTGAGAGGAGACCATTGTAGTAGGCGGAATGCAGAGGACTGTGGTTGTGACGAAGAAACAATAGAAGAGGGGCACAAAGAAATAATGCTAATGAGTTGGGCTGAATGAGAGAGGAAGAAAGGAGTGGATTGTGGTGCGACTGATTGTGAGTTACAGCTAGTGGAGCCTGTGGGATTTTGAGGTGAGTTGCATATTGAAAAAAAAAAAAAAAAAAAGAAAAGAAAAAAAAACGTGATTGTATTTGCCAAAATTTTTGAGATAATTTTTCAAGGTGCTGTGGAAGTTAGAATGAAGCTTTTTTCAGTCAGAGCGTTTTAAGTAAACAGGAACATATCAGTATTTCTAGTGTTCCGATAGGAGCATTTCTCCGCTAGTTACTGAATGCCATATACTGCTTCGCCCACGGCAAGCAACGTGGCTACGCAGTTAGGTTTTAACGCAATAGGTAGCGCTGCGAGCACTACGTGTCACGAGCTGCGGCCTATCGGGTTCCGAATATTCCCAAGAGAGAGCGCAGTGAGCGCACGCAGGAAGGGCTGACATGTGCGCTAAGCCAGCTGGAGACGACAGGCCTGGCCTAGAACCGTGACTGCAAGGAAATAATGATGCTGCATTTGTCTCATAACAGCTAAGAAACGAGTGAATACATTCTTATTTAGCAGTGCGTACGCTAGGCTTAAGACAGTGTGTCTTTCCGTGGCAGTGGTATTTTTGTCGAAATAACGGGACTTCGTTATCACAGGACCAGACCTCCATCTTTGGTAGTTTTACATTGAGCTTTCGGTCTTGCTTGACTGCAAAAGAAAAATGACAGGATTTAGTACAACAGTCTTGTCTGGATAATTTATCCTGGAGCTCTCTGATAAGGGGAAAGTGTATGCTCATATTCATGTCTATTTCTAAACACGTACTCCGCACGCCATCACACGGGGCATGGCGGAGGGTACCTTGTTCTACTACTAGTCATCCACTTACCTGACTCACTCACAAGTGGAGCGAAGAAAAAACATCGGTCTGCACGAGCCCGATTTCTCTTATCTTCGTGGTCCTTAAGCGACATCTTCGTCTGTGGCAGTAAAATCGTTCTGCAGTCGGGGTAGGAAATGACGGTTCTGTAAACTTTCTCAACAGCGTTTCGCCAAAAGAACGTCTTTTTTCCTCCAGGAATTCTTATTTGAATCCACGCAGTATTTTTGTTTTACTCGCTAGCAGATCGAACCTGCCAGAAACAAACGTAGGAGCACGCCTCGGCATTGCTTCGATGTCTTCTTTCAATATGACATGGTGAGATCTCAAACACTCGAGCAGTACTCAAGAATGGTTCGACAAGTGTTCTGTACTTGGTTTCCTTTATAGATGAGCTTCACTTTGTTAGAATTCTCTCTGTGTACCGGAGTCGACCTTCCCTACAACCGACCTTGTCTTGCCTACTCGCACCATTCCATATATTGTTCGTAGCTGTTATCGATTCACGAGCACAAATTTTCAGGACTACCTGTATGGGGTTAGCAATCAGTATAGGGGTAGGAAAATTTAGTTTACAATTTTTAATCTGTTTTGAAAAGTATTATATAAGAAAATTAATTTAAATAATTATTCTCTGCTTTTTATTCTTGTGCGTGTGAAACTTTTCGAATACTTCCAAATTTTTAGATGAGATGACAGTAGAGTGATGTAAATTTCACGTTTATTTCAGTTTCTCTCCATTCTGAATCAGCCAATATACTTTGTTCCCTTCTATGTATATCTCGCGAAAAGACTGTGAAGGTAAAAAGTAGTGAAATTCAAGCGCACTTGGAGGCTTACCAACAATCGTTTTTACTGCGAAACATTCTAACTGCAACAGGTAAAGGCAGACGTAGCAGTGGTACAAAAGCACCCAAGGCCACACAAGCGAGTTGACCCTTTCATGGTTCAAATTTGTTTTGCGTATGTTCGAAAAATTAAACGTCAAAAACTGTCTTCCTTTATGATACATTATAAACTTTCACTACTGAAAAAATTTTGAGCTGACCGATTTTGAAAATAGGTGAAGTGGGACACATGTGTCCCACGAACCTTAATGGATCCATGTTTTCATGTGAACCTATAGTTTATCTGGATGAAAATTATGGAAAAATATAGGAAATCAATACCAAAACACAGTTATTCTCCTAACAATGAAAAACATGAAATATCGCTCACAAATTTTCAACATAACGTTTGAAGATGGCTTTGACATACAATACACCAACGTTTTCCACACCCCATGAAGTTTTGTGGGGCGTACACGTCCCACTACACACAAATTATGCAAAAACAAGCAGAATTGCTGATGTCCGTAGTAATGTTTCAAAACAATGTGATGTATAAGAAAACACAGTTAATTACTTGAGACATCGTTGGGATGTAGAAGAAGGTGATTTAACCTGATTCTCGTAAACAGATGCACTGTGCCACCTACAACACAAACAACGCCGCCCCATCTGGTCGCTCACAGCCTTCTATTTATCCAACAGGGGTCCGCAGCGTTTTCCTCCAAGTTACGAAAGCATCTCGGGGCTAGCACTAGACAGACATGACATGTGGAAGTTCAAACGTTCCAAACTGCATACTACTTTAGTGGGATATATCAACCACGAAAGGGTTAATACTGCGTTTTCATTCCCTTCGAAGCCATGCTGAAAGTCTGTATTTCATCGGGAAGTTAATTTGAAATCTATTGCAAAATCTGCACATAACAGACAAACAGAAAAACGAAGTATCGTACGCCACACAAAAGATACAAAAGAGAGTTAATGTTGTATTGTTATCCAGCTCTGAGCTATGTTGAATGTTTCAAGGCTCTAACCTATCAGGACGTTCTTTTAAAATCAATAGTAAATTTTGTACCGAACAGACAAACACACTGGTAAGCGACATAATAAGAATGTGTTAAAAAGTCTTCAAGACACTCTTATAAGTGAGAGTCTGGCATTGTGTGAAACACTTTCCATAAATCTAGGAATGTGGAGTTTGGAGCTAAGGTACTTGAAAATAATGCTCGTAACAAACATGATCCGATTACATGATGAGTGGTGAATGTCCGAGCAGGACACATCACTTACATATTTGGAGGTTATACTAACAAACTATATGAATATGAACGAACATAAGCCGGCCGAGGTGGCCGAGCGGTTCTAGGCGCTTCAGTCTGGAGGAGCGCAACCGCTGCGGTCGCAGGTTCGAATCCTGTCTCGGGCATGGATGTGCGTGTTGTCCTTAGGTTAGTTAGGTTTAAGTAGTTCTAAGTTCTAGGCGACTGATGACCTCAGATATTAAGTCCCATAATGCTTAGAGCCATTTGAACCATTTTACTTGCGTCGAAAATCTATTGAAGCACCAAACACAGACACGGACACACATGCACACACAAAGCAAAAAGTTTTTGCTAATCGGAAAAATGTGTACAATGATGGCGATACCACAAATACAACAGTGCCAAAGAATTTCCCCCAGAGCCATTTGAACCATTTGAACTAACATGTAAACTACGTAATATGGAAGGTGCTTCAAATGGTTCAAATGGCTCTGAGCGCTATGGGACTCAACTGCTGTGGTCATCAGTCCCCTAGAACTTAGAACTACTTAAACCTAACTAACCTAAGGACATCACACACATCCATGCCCGAGGCAGGATTCGAACCTGGGACCGTAGCAGTCGCACGGTTCCGGACTGCGCGCCTAGAACCGCGAGACCATATGGAAGGTGAATAGAATGCTTAGATTTGTTGGAAGATTTCTGGGAAACTTGTAAAGAAAATTATATAAATGCCACTAGTGCTACAGTTCTATTGTCCAAGAGTTTGGATTCCTTTTGAAGTAGGCACAGCAACAGACATCGAACGAAAACAGACGAACGAATTCAAAAACAAGAAAGGAAGGAAGATTAGGAATCAACGCCCCTTCGACACCAAGGTCATTAGACACGGATCACAAGCTCGGAAAATTTCAGTGATGGGCAAGGATTCCGGCTGTGGCGTTTCAAAGGAACCATCCCGGCAACTGCGTGGAGCCATTTAGGGAAATCATGGAGAACCTACACCAGGATGGTCGGACGCGGTTTGAACCGTCATCCATCCGAATTCAGAAAGATGCGCGCCACTACCACCGTCAAAGTCGGTTTCTCCATACGAAAGTGTAACAGATACAGGCTCAGAACTTAAATGGGAATCTTTGGAAGAAAGGCACGGTTGTCGCGAAACGCTGTTGGGTAGATTTAAAGCACCGCTGAAATGGAAATGAGCGTATGGCATCGTTAGCCGGAAGGCCCCATCCGGGAAAATTCGGCCGGCAAGTGCAAGTCTGATTTCAGTCGACGCCACATTGGGAGACTTGTGCGCCGGTGATGAGAATGAAATGATGATGGGGACAACACAAAATCCAGTCTCCGAGCTGAAAAAATCTCCAATCGAACCTGAGCCCGCTTGCGTGGGAGGCGAGAACGTTACCACCCAGCTAAGCAGGCTGACTTAAAGCACCGGTATTAGAGGAATACTGGGCTATAGTTCTACTGCCACCATCGAATAACTGGCTCGGTTATAGAAAGAACACAATGAACGTATTTGGGTTGGTGAGATGTCGATTCATATGAGATAGTGATGTTTCCCACGCTCAGTACGCTAATGCGCCAAGACAGAAACTCTTTAATAGTGGTGCGAACAATCTTAGCAACAAGTGGTTGGGCACTATTCCGCAACAGCATGATGCCGAACGTCGACGTTCCCGACGGTTTAGACTTGGTAGCGGACGTTAGTTTTTAGAAAGTGTCCACGTATCGCTGTGCGTTAATTGTGGCGCAGTGTTCCAGAAAGTAAATGATCAAGGGCCGATTGCAGTCAGAGGAAAAGGTTAGTGTGACTTTTCCTGTGCTGCCGTGCCTGTTGTTTCGACTACGCTTGCGGAAGTTTCGCTGGAAGCCTTTACACATGCCTCCCCACGCGATTACCGTAATTTTGGAGCGTCGGTTTGCTTCGGACGAAGATGTATACGCCTGGATACAATTATGTTTCCGTAGGCAGCAGCAGACATTTTTCCATAAGTCTGGTGGTCAGTGGAAGTGTTTAAACTCAGAAAAGAGTTCCTGGAGCCAATCTGTAGCAATGCTGGGCGTGTGGGGTGTCGCATTGCCGTGCTGGAATTTAATAATTCCCTTGGAATGCACAATGCACATGAATGGATGCAGGTGATCAGCCGATTGTGTCACCTGTCATATCTAGACGTGTCAGGGGTCCCATATCGGTCTTACTGCAGACGACACACGTCATCACAGAGCCTCCACCAGCTTGAACAGTACCCTGCTGACATGCAGGGTCCATGGCTTCATATGGTTGTCTCCATACCGGTACACGTCCATCCGCTCCATACAATTTGAAATATGACTCGTCCGATCAGGCAGCATGTTTCCAGTCATCGACAGGTTAATGTCGGTGTTGACGGGCCTAGGTGAGACGTAAAGCCTTGTGTCGTGTAGTCATCAAGGGTACACGAGTTGGCCTCCGGATCCAAAAGCCCATATCGATGATATTTCGTAGGACGGTTCGCATGCTGACACTTGTTGATGGCCCAGCACTGAAATCTGCAGCAGTTTGCGGAAGGGTTGCACTACTGTCACGTTGAACGATTCTCTTCAGTCGTTGCTGGTCCCGTTCTTGCAGGATCTTTTTCGGCAACACAGATGTCGAATATTTTATGTTTTAGCGGATGCCTGATAATCGCGGTACACTCGTGAAACGGTCGTACGGGAAAATCCCCACTTCATCGCGACCTCGGAAATGCTCTCTTTCATCGCTCGTGCGCCGACTGTAACATCATCTTCAAACACTCTTAAATCTTGATAACCTGCCATTGTAGCTGCAGTAACCGATCTAACAACTGCGCCACACTTATTGTCTTGCATAGGCATTGCCGACTGCACCGCCTTATTCTGCCTGGTTACGTATCTCTGTATTTGAATACACATGCCTATACCAATTTCTTTGGCGCTTCAGTATATATATTATTGTCCCTCCTAAGCGCTGGGACACATGTGAGAGTTTTTTGCTCTCAGAGAGTTTGGCACGCGTCCACACACAGCACGATGTCAGTGAGAGCCAGAGATCACTCTCCACGAGATTTTTCTGTCGTAGTTCTGCGCGCGAAGGAAGTGGTTGCGATGGAAAGGCGTCGGGCTGCACCTGCACCTTTAATATTTTTAGTGGCAAAGAAAAAACACAAACGACCATGCTAGTATTGGACAAGAGAGCGGGATGATTCTGGCGTATCCAGAAATTTCATTGTACACCTTGTGATGGGAAATCGACAATAAAATCGAAATTTTGGAGAAAGACAGCGATGGAGATGGAAGAAATACTTTTTATAATTGGACGCAAAATTGACACTCTAGATACTTTTATGCGTAACTCCATTAGTGTTAAAGACAGCATGTTGGTGACACTAATATTTCTAGCATGAGCTACGTTTATTCTCTTTAATATTTGATAAAGCACAAGTGCGATGATATAACTTTACACCAGTTTTATCCTGATATCCGTAGACGTTCGATAGCCACATAGGGCAGGTATCTGACAAACGGATCATTTCCGGACGTATATTTATTTGAACATTTTTGCCTGTATTGACTTAAGGAACAATTCGTAAATTTCTGAAGGTTTGTTCTTCAGCACAGAAAATAAAAATAAAATCAATAAGTAATGTGTCATACAAAATACAACAACTGTATTACTTGAAGTTCAATGCCAACTTTACATGTTCCAAAATGAGTACTTTCAAACGTAGCTTTACTTGCTTCTCTGTCTTAGTTAATCTGCGTTACAAAACTACTTTGCCTCGCTCCTTGAACTGTGGATATTCTGGCAAATTTCATCTGTGGATGCGTCAAAAACTGTAGACAAGCTTTCCTTTTTATCTCAATTCTTGTAGTCCATTAACTGTACCAAGGGCGCCCATACCCTGGGCCAATTTGGGTTGGGGGGGGGGGGGGGAGGGCGGGAGCGTAACACCCCTTGCTCTAATGGACAGGAAAAAAAAGTGTACTCAGGTGATTTCTTTAAAAAAATAATTTAAAAGTCCATGTTATGCAGGTTTTAACAGGGTCGGAGCTGGAACTTTATTACTACTACTTACAAGTCGCCTTTCGCCTTCCAAAATATAATAATAGTTCATAACACTCCCCCCCCCCCCCCCAGCACCGGTTTGACTACCTCACCCCTACAAATTATTGTAAGGGCGCTCTTCAACTGTACGTCTCAGAACTCTGACCTTTCCGTGTACGTACTAATTAAATGCACAGTTTCGTCTAGTGTCCACTTTCTGGTAGCTTTCATCACTACTTTTTTTTGCCGATACATCGCTGATATTCACTTACAGTGCGTATCCATCGCGACAGTAGTCTCAACTGTTCCACAGTGCTTATAAAGCGTGTTATTGTAGTGTTAATGCTGCGCCGTGGGTAGCGTGCTAGTCTTTTATTCATATTTTCAAACTAACGTGGGACCGAGTCTCTCAATGACGATTTTTTTTGTAAATTTTTGTTTGTTAATTCTATTTAATATGTCTGTAACATATTTATACGTTATTTCTGCGTAGGATTGCTTAGACCTAGAACTTTCGAAATAGGCTCGTACAATTCGTTTAGGAGGCAAAGTGGGCGATTTCTTCGCTCAGAAACGTGCCACGGTCACACATAAGGGCTCATAACAACGTATAATAGGCTCAAAACACGCATTTTTGTTGGTTAATTTTATTTAATGAGTGCGACAAAGTAAATTACCGAGATGTGGTAGTGTAGAAAACTGTGCGATAAGGCACGAATCTGGGACGCAAAATGGCCGCTCACCACTCTCCATATACTCTCAAATCTCCCGACAATCCAGTATAGTTTATCTTATCTGCGAACTATAGCGAGCCCCTCTCCACAGATGAAGGTTGCCGTCTAAACGAGAGGCCTAAACTCTCAGGGTGCTACTATCTGAGATCTTGGTCCACACACTAACAATATCGGCTAGCTGATTTCAGCTCTGTTTACACGTCACATATTACCCACAAAAATTCCCTGAGACAGAAAAACTCTCACTGTATGCCTATCTTAAGAGTAGTCAGGAGCTTTTTCTTAGATGTTTTGCTAGTGTGTGGCTGGAATTATCCCAAACAGATACTGTTCATCTGGTCTTTTGTGCACTATGTTAACATGGACAATAAAATACGAAGAATAACCAGTACTGTAGCAGCGACTGAGCATGGCCAGGGAGATGCTGTGGATATTAGAGTACTAGTCATTCTTCGTTAACAGACATCGATAAAACGAATATCGCACTGGACTAATTTGGGACCGCTCTTTCGAACAAGCTCGTAAACTTCCGCATTAAAAACAATTTTCCTTGTATTGGGAAACAAATCGATGTTTTCCATTGACATTGGTTGAAATATAATAGAGATGACTAGGAGTATTTTTTTGGATGACTCCAGTTACACATTGCAAAAACGAAGCTGCGAATATCTGTCGAAAAAGCAGGGAAGACGCGCCTGATGATTCTTAGGAGGGATATGTACATGTACACTCGAGCGAGGAGGCGCAGTGGCTAGCACACTGGACTCGCATTCGGGAGGACGACGGTTCAAACCCGCGTCCGACCATCCTGATTTAGGTTTTCTGTGATTTCCCTAAATCGCTTCAGGCGATTGCTGGGATGGTTTCTTCGAAAGGGCACGGCACGGCCGGCTACCTTCCCCATCCTTACGTAATCTGATGGAACCGATGACATCGCTGTTTGGTCCCTTCCCCCAAATCAACCAATCAACTAACTGCTCGAGAAGATTGGAACACCGATGCGGAGAAATATGATTACCGTGAAATTTATTCCAAAGGTTAGTGACGTAACAATGTATTGAGCAAGTGAAATGAATTACAGAATTTTATATGCACTTTGACTGTGAGAATTCGGTGAGGCGTGAAGCCGCCATATTCTTCAATAAAAGTCAGTAGACGTCGTGGCATGTATACGTTCCTGCAGAACACCCTGACACAGGATTTGCAGGCGCGTCAACAAAGCATCGAGAATGGTTACAGGAGGTCTAGAACAGACGTTGCCGACCGATTATCCCAGACATTTTTGACGTCAGGCAAACGGGCAGACCAGAGAAGCGGTGGTCCCCATCGTTCTCCGTAGAGAGTTTTCAAATTCCTCTCCACATGTGGCTAGGCATGGTTCTGCTGAAATATGGCGTACGGAGGTACCTGCAGGAGGGTAGGTGCCTCTGTTTCTAAGACCTACGCCAGGGGACTAGGTGTTTGTGTTGTTCTCATCACTCCATCGTGATCCTCATTACTCGAGACAGTGGTTCACTGTGTAAAAAATTGGACTGTGAAAAAACTGGGACTTTGTGCAGGCGCTGATGACCGCGCAGTTGAGCGCCCCACAAATAATTCAGCATCATCTCTAAAACCTGCTGCTCAGCTTGTGTTGAATACGTAGGGGACGATATCGTAAGTTGTAGCGAATGAGGACCCAAACCATCACAACTGGCATTTATGTGCTGTGCGGTTCAACAATTCGGTCTGCCCGATTGCCTTCACCGCTTAGGTGACCATCACCGTAGGACAAGTTGAAGTGGGACTTGTCTGGAAACAATACGTTCTGTCATTCAGCTTGCCAGTGACGAATCTGACGTGCCCATTGCAGTCCGAGGCATTGGTGGCTCATGGTCAATGGAAGATGACAAAACGGCATGCGAACCACAAGTCTAGCCCTCAGCATGCCTCTGAACGTTCGATGCAGACATGTCCGCACTCGTTACAGTGCTCCAAAGACAAGAAAGCCGTATGGACAAAGCTCTTCTGACGGGTACTACCATGTGGACAAGACGGCAGTCATTCCACGCTGTGGTCACACAGTGTAGTTCAGTACCCGCTCGTCGCCGCCGTGTTCGACCCTCTTCTGTCCACGGGTTCCATACACGTATCATTGTCGCAGGAGAGCATCCCATACGAGCCACAGTGACAAGCTCGTTTCCTGAATACCAGTGATTCCGTTCCGTTCGAATCGCTCAAATGTTGACATTGTGCTCTCTGATTTCGATAAGGCATACCGGCACATAACGTGCACGTTTCCCATTCCTTCAACGGCTCTTCACACTGAGTCACACTGAGTCGTCTGGTCTGGAGGCCGTTGGGTCTACGCGCACAATATCTCTCCACAATCTTAATCACTTATTGTGACTCCACTGTTCTACATACATTCCAATTTTGGAACGATCCAGACCATTCCTTTCGTGTGCTGCAGTTCTCAAAAGCAATAAGTGTGGATGTATATCCTGTAAAGTCGATGTTCATCAAATGATACTATACGGTTCCAGAGACCTTCTCATGTCTCAAATACCTATGAGCTACATATGGAGACTAAACGGGCAAATGAAAATTTGTACCGAGGCTGGGATTCGAACCCAGGTCTCCTACTCACTAGGCCAATGCTCCAGCCACTACGCCACCCTTGCATAGTGGCTTTGCACAGCTGCTGGGGCTAACCTAGCACGCCTCTCTCTTCAAATTTTCTGCGTAGACAGTTGTGGATGTGTACGTTTTACAGTATACTGCAGGTCACTCCTCCACCGGTTGTAACAGCCAGAGTTCACGTGAAAGGAAATTACGGATGTATTACTTCAGACAGAAATATATAACTTGCTTGTGTGGTCCCGATGCTGCTTCAACTCCTTCCTTCTTTTGCAGACCCAGAGATTCTTGAAGCACTGGCTCCATGGCAGGCTGGCCTGGAGGAACTGGAGACCCGCAAGGTGGGGGAGACCAAAGTCTTCCTCGACACGTCGAGCAATGCCTGCAAGCGAGGGGAGTGCAACATGGGCAACTTCATCACTGGTGCGATGCTAGACGAGGTATGGTTGCAACACACTCGGAAGGATTGGTGAGGGCACTTCGTGATGTTTCCTGTGCTTGGGGTCGATAAAAAGTAAAACTCTGAGCGCTGCTGGAGGATGCCACAAATACAGCTTGTGGATTTCATCAATAACACACGGTGAATTTAGATGGCTACAGTCCAATCCAGAGCTCTCTTCTGCTATGTGCCACGAAAATACTGATAAGTCAAAACAGGTCTCCATATCGCAGCACTGAAAAGGGAAGTTGCGTCGGGACCACACACACACACACACACACACACACACACACACACACACACAGACGGACAGCTTGATTTCATTTGGACTAAAGCACGTTATGAGAAGGAAGTTGTGTTGGTAAGTACAATGAGGTGACATAAGTCGTGGGATATCTTCTAATATCGTGTCGGAGTTCCTTTTGCTCGGCGCAATGCAGCAACTCGACGCGGCATGTACTTACGAGGGTCACTCCAAAGAAAATGCACACTATTTTTTTAATCCATCTTTATTCTACATGTTTGAAAGTTTTACAGTGTATAGATACAACCTTTAGGAACAATATATTCATTTCTCCACATAACTGCCTTACGCCATCTTGGACCCAGCGCCTGTATACCCGCATGGTTAAATTTTGGACCAACCTGTTGGAGACACTGTTTGGGAGCGTGCACAAGAGAGCCTTTCAGTTTCCCAAAGAGGTGATAGTCACATGGAGCCAGGTCAAGACTGTAAGGCCGGTGTTTCAGTGTTGTCCCTCCGAATTTTGTGATCGCTTCCATGATTTTCTGACTAACATGGGGCCGTACATTGTCGTGCAACAGCAAAACATCCTGCTTTGGCGATGTGGTCGAACGCGACTCAGTCGAGCTTGAAGTTTTTTCAATGTCGTCATATATGCATCAGAATTTATGGTGGTTCCACTTGGCGTGATGTCCACAAGCAAGAGTCCTTCGGAATCGAAAAACACCGTAGCCATAACTTTTCCAGCAGAAGGTGTGGTTTTCAGTTTCTTTTTTCTTGGGTGAATTTGCATGATGCCACTCAACTGATTGCCTCTTCGCCTCTGGTGAGAAATGATGGAGCCATGTTTCATCACCTGTCACAATTCTTCCAAGAAATTCATTTCCACCATTCTCGTACTGTTCCAAAAGTTTGATGCATACCGTTTTTCTTGTTTCTTTGTGAGCCACTGACAACATCCTGGGAACCCACCTGTCACAAACCTTTTTTAACGTCAACACTTTCGGTATTCTGCAAACACTTCCTTCCCCTATCCCAACGTAGCGTGACAATTCGTTCATTATGATGCGTCTGTCAGCAGTCACCAAATTGTTAACTCTCTGCACATTGCCTGGAGAGTCTGCGGTACGAGGCCTGCCGCTGCGAGGACAATCCTCAATATTGCCGTGGCCGCTTTCATCACGTAACCTGCTTGCCCACCGACTAACTGTACTGCGACCGACAGCAGCATCTCCATACACCTTTTTCAACCTGTTGTGGATGTTTCCCACTGTCTCGTTTTCACAGCACAGGAATTCTATGACAGAACGTTGCTTCTGACGAACGTCAAGTGTAGCCGCCATCTTGAAGACATGCTGTGACGGCGCCACTCACGGGAACAGGTTGAACTAAGTTTGAAAACAAATGGGAAGGATGTATCTGCACACTGTAAAACTTTCACACATGCATAATGAAAACTGTATTTTTACAAAAATAGTGTGCATTTCTTTTGGAGTGATCCTCGTAATAGGTCGTTGGAAATCACTCGTAGAAATATTTTGAGCTATGTTGCCTCTACAGCCGTTCATAATTTCGAAATTGTTGTCACTGCAGGATTTGGTGCAACAACAGACCTCTCAATTTTGTCTCTTAAATGTGCGATGGGATTCATGTCGGGAGATCTGGGTGGCCGTATAATTCGCTCGAATTATCCAGAATGTTCTTCAAGCCAATTGCGAACAATCGTAGCCAGGTGACATGGCGCATTGTCATCCATAAAAATTCCATCGGTGTTTGTAAATAGTCTGCAAGTAGCCAAACGTAACCATTTCCAGTCAATGATCGGGTCAGCTGGACCAGAGGACCCAGTACATTCCTGTAAACACAGCCCACACCATTATGGAGCCACCACCAGCCCACTCGGTGCCTTTTTGATAACTTGGTTCCCCGGCTTCGTGGGGTCTGCGCGCGCTCGAATCATACTATCGGCTCTTACCAATTGAAATTGGAATCCATCTGACCAGACCACGTATTCCCAGCAATTAGGGTGCAGTTAGCAAAGCCACTAGCGTCGGTCGTCTGCTGCCAAATTTCTCCGCACTATCATTGCGGATACGTTCGTTGAACGTCACATACTGGTTTCTGCGGATATTTCACGCAGTATTGTTTGTCTGTCAACACTGACAAGACTAAGCAGACTCGGACGTTAAGTGCCGGCTCTCGGCCACTGCGTTGTCAGTGGTGAGAGGTAATGCCTGAAACCAGGTATTCTCGGCACACTCTTGCCACAGTGGATCGTGGAATGTTGAATTCCTGATATGAAATATCCCATGCGCTTATCTCCAACTACCATTCCACGTTGCGTCTTTATTGCCGTCGTGTGACCCTAATCACGTCGGGCATCTTTCCACTTGAATCACCTGAGAACAAGTGACAAGCCGCCAGTGTGCTGCCCTTTTACACCTTACGTACGCGATACTAGCACTGTCTGTGTTTGTACATGTCGCTATCCCTTGACTTTGTCACCTCAGCGTATATCTGTCGGTAGGGGAAACTGAACTGAAAAACTTACATATAGGGAAGGTAACTGCATAGAAAACATGGATAAGAACAGAAAGTTGATCGACAAAAGAAGAAAGTACAAAGATATTCAGGAATACAGACATGTAAGTCGCTTAGGAACGAGATAAATAGGAAGACCAGGGAAGCTAAGACGAAGTAGCTGCATGAAAAATGTGAAGAAATCGAAAAAGATATGATTGTCAGAAGAACTGACTCAGAGTATACAAAAGTCAAAACAACCTTAGGTGAACTTAAAAGCAAGTGTGGTAACATTAAGAGGGCGACGGGAATTCTATCGTTAAATGCTGAGGAAGAGCGCTTAGGTGGAGAGTACATGGAAGCCGCTATGAAGGGAGGACTCACCTGATGAGATGATAGAAGATGAAACAAGAGTCGATAGGGAAGAGCTTTGGAAGACTTAAGATCAAATAATGCAGTAGGGACAGATAATATTCCACCGGAATTTCTAACATCATTGGAGGGAAATGGCAACAAAACGACTATTCTTGTTGCTGTGTAGAATGTATGAGACTGACGATGTACGACCAGACTTTCGGAAGTATATCATCCACACAATTCTGAAGACTGCAAGAGCCGACAAGTGCGGGGATTATCGCACAATCAGCTCAACATCTCATGCATACAGAAGTGTGGAAAAGAAAGCTGAGGATCTGTTAGATGACGATCAGTTTGGCTTTAGGAAAGGTAAAGGCACCAGAGAGACAGTTGAGATTTTGTGGTTGACAATGGAAACAACACTGAAGAAAAATCAGGACAATGTCACAAGGTTTATCGACCTGGAAGAAGCGTTCGACAGTTTTCAAAAAATGGCTCTGAGCACTATGGGACTTAACAGCTGAGGTCATCCCTAGAATTTAGAACTACTTAAACCTAACTAACCTAACGACATCACACACATCCATGCCCGAGTCAGGATTCGAACCTGCGACCGTAGCGGTCGCGCGGTTCCAGACTGAAGGGCCTAGAACCGCTCGGACACAATGGCCGGCCATTCGACAGTGTGAAATGGTGCAAGATGTTCGAAATCCTGTGACAAAACAGGGTAAGCTATACGGAAAGACAGGTAATACAATATGTACACAAACCAAAAGGGGGGCAATAAAAGTGGAAGACGAAGTGCTCGGATTAAAAAGGGATGTAATCTTTCGCTCCTCGTGTCCAAACTGCTCATCGAAGAAGAAATGACGCAAATATAAGAAAGAATCAAGCGTGGCATTAAAATTTCTTGTGAAAGGATATCGACGATAGATTCATTTATTAGATTTCTGTCCTCATCGGCCCTGAAGTAGAATTACAGGATGTTTTGAATGGAATGAACAGTCTAATTAGTACATAATATTGCTTGCAATAAGTCGACGAAAGACGAAAATAATGATAAAGAGCGGAAATGAGAACAGGGAGAAACTTAACATGAGTATTCGGGATCACAAAGTAGACGAAGTTAAGGCAGAAAAATAACCAATGATGGACGGAGAAATGAGAACATCAAAAGCAAAAATGGCTTTCCTCGCCAATAGACGTCCACTAGTACCAAACATAGGTCTCAGTTTGAAGAAGGAATATCTGAGAACGTTTGGAGCACTGAATTCTTTGGTAGAGACACATGGGCGGTGGGAAAACCGGAACAGAAGAGAATCGAAACCTTTGAAATGTGGTGCTACAGAAAAATGATGAATATTAGGTCGCCTGATAAGCTACGAAATGAGGAGTTTCTCCGCAGAATCGACGAGGAAATAAGTATATGGAAAACACTGACCAGAAGAAGGGACAGTTGGCTGACAGAAGTGATGATAGAAACATAACACGTGTCGTAGACGTGTTATATCGCTCTTGGATTATCGTTTGGGATATAGAATTGTAGCCTCAAAGTATAAACAAAAGCGAAAACCTTCTGTTCCAATTGGCCCGGTATGTGATATTTAGACATATTCGGACGAAGCTGGCCTTTCGCTTACTACTACCCCACCAATTACACACTCTACTCTCCTGTGCTAATCTTTTCACCTCAGAATAACACACCCATCGTCGTCAGTCACTTGTTGTTTATATACCAATCTGTCACTTTGAAGCCGGCTGGTGTGGCCGAGCGGTTCTAGGCTGGAACGGCGCGACCGCTACGGTCTCAGATTCGAATCCTGCCTCGGACATGGTTGTGTGTGATATCCTTAGGTTAGTTAGGTTTAAGTAGTTCTAAGTTCTAGGGGAGTGATGACCTCAGAAGTTAAGTCCCATAGTGCTCAGAGCCATTTGAACCATTTTGTCACTTTGAAACGTCCCCTTAGAAAAATTAGTGAATGACTGTGCTGGTAAACCCCTTACGTTATTTGATTTTCAAACAGCTGAGCAAAACTGAACGTACTCAGATATTTCTCTCTTTACTTACTCTGATTATCACTATACTGACACACAATATTTTTAGCGCAACGCAATCTGACTTTCAATAATCCTTACAAAAGAATGGCCGTGACTAACAATAACCTACACCTTTCATGAATCACTTACCTCACAAAAATCTTCGTTACTCGAACTACTGCAATACACCGAGCGCCAATACTGCCAGCTAAATAAAAGATTCTAACTACTGAAGTCACTAGCTACCGATAGGAATAGTTAGCAAATGAGAGACTTTGATAGAGAACAAACAATGTTTTTACCTTAATAGTGTTCAAAGTCATAATATATATATCAGTTCATGACACCCAGTCTTACAAATTTATTCTTTCTGATGGGCACACGTCCAGATCATCCGCTCTCAAAACTCCGCCATCTCTCCCCCCACAACCATCACTGCTGGCGGCTCACCTCCAACTGCGCAACGCTACGCGCTGTTAACAGTCAACTGCCCAACACTACAATAGCAAATTCCAACAATGCAAACCAGCCACAGACTGCACACAGCAGTCAATGGTTTCCATACAGAGCGCTACGTGACGTTGCCAACATAAAAACCTAAACAGCCTACTTTCAACTTCTGCTACTATTTTCGTCCTGTAACATCATCAACGTTACTCTGTCGTCGTGTACTACCATTCTCTTCCGTCTTCTACTTTGCGTTTACCACAAATTCCTTTCCTCGCCGATCCTGTGGTGGACTTTCTCATTTCTTATCAGTCTGTTTATTTTGAGCACCTTTCTGTAATACCACATCTGGAAACCTTCTGTTTCTTTCGTCTCCCGTTATCGGTTGTTTACACAAAATGTGGGCGAATTGTGAGTTCGAGTATTTGCATGTGTTAGTGTTATGCGCTGTTGCCATAACAACGCCACACTAGTTTACTTTTGTATTAACTGTCTCTTATTTCCAGGATTATTGCTGTTTCTTAGTGTTCTATACTTCAATTCGTAAAAATGAACCATTAAAGGATCATTTTGTCGTTCACTCGCCTGTCTGCCTGTTAAGAGCCCTTTTTCTAAAGAATAGGTAGAGGTAACAAAATGAAATTTATGTCAAATACGAAAATCTACGGTACCTTGGTGTTGCAAAGAATTTAAGGTTCTGTCAATACAGTCAAAATAGAAGGTTATTTATTGCACATATTTTGACATCCACACACTCACTCATCAAAACCTGTAGATGAACATCTGTATACATAATTAAGTTTGTACGGAACCCTCGGAATGCGAACCCTGCTACTACCTGTCCAGATTGTTTATGATTATAGCTCTAATTGGAAAACTGTGCACGTTCAACAAGATTGAGGAGGGAACTAAAGGAGGAATGGTGTCCCAAATTCCTTTCCTGTTTCGTCAGTATTGTAGGGATTGTAATTTCTTCAAATGGTACAGACATCTGTTAAAGCTTCATTCAGCGTGATCTCTCATATTAGTGGTTAATTTGTACAATACGCCAAGAGAGGTAAAGTGGATGCCGCTATGATCCAATGAGACACAGGCAACCTTGATGATTGGTTTTTGTTCCCTTCAGATGGCAGTGTTGCAGAGCAACTCCAGTTCCCAGCGATGGACGGAGGCTCCCATAGCCATCACCAATTCTGGAGGCATCCGGGCGTCTATTGAGGAGATCAACAACGGAAGTAAGTAAAGGCCTTTTCTTGTGCACTACTTTTTTATTTATTTGACTGTGAAGGACTCGTAAGTCCATCGCGTGTGATCGTTTCAGATTGTATTTGAACACTTGAGATTTACGGACCCCAATTAGCGTTTCTATTGCAAATGGAACATACAAAATTTTACACATCTGCTAACAAGAAGAAAAAAAACCCAAGGAAATTTTATCCAAATTCCTCTTTCTGTCAAGCGTTTACTGACTGCACTCACGTTCACCTGATGCGGTTGATATCTGTAAGTTATTTGACTTTTTGGTGTTCGGACTAGTTCACACAAAGTAAGTTACCGTTTGCCAACCCACTTTTCATCACTTAACGGAAAATTAGTATGAAAGCAGTGTTACATATAACAGCACAGTTGTAGGTGTGGCCGGAGGAGTACACAGTGTTGGGCAGGTGTTGTAGCACTTGACTCGTAGAACAGTATTTGATCATTAGGACCAAGAAGATATGGTTGACATCCTCCTCTTTTCCTCAGTAGTATAATGGGGATGCGACTAACAAGTAAGTCAAAGTGGAGCAGGTGTTTCCTGTAGCAACTTTGGTGTAAAGTAAGTCATTTTACAATGTTCTTGAAACTTTTGAAGCACTGGAGCACAAAAGATTTGGACTCTAGCATCGCTGAAGCGATGGCCTCACACCGTATTAGGAAACCAGATTTCGTCCGTATTGTTGTGAGCGGTCACCAACAAACCTTACGCCCTCGTCACAAAAATCACGACACCTAAATTTGTTTAACTTCAATGACTATCACAACGAAATCAACCTTAGGCCTATTGAAAATATTTCAATTTGGCATGACATTATTACCGCCACAGATCTTGTTTCCCAGGAAACCAGTTTATGTAATCCATTCCGAGCGGTCTAAGGCGCTGCAGTCATGGACTGTGCGGCTGACCCGAAGGAGGTTCGAGTCCTCCCTCGAGTATGGGTGTGTGTGTTTGTCCTTAGGATAATTTAGTTTAAGTAGTGTGTAAGCTTAGGGACTGATGACCCTAGCAGTTAAGTCCCATAAGATTTCACACACATTTGAACATTTTTGTAATCTGTTTTGGAGCTATATATTGCAGACAGTTTTAGATTCCCGATCGTCGGCCATTCAGAAAATGTGACCACTGGTCAGCATCTTGCATTGTTTGCCGGACAGCCCTTTACATTCACAGTCGAAGTTTCCAGTGCATCAAACACCTTTTCCTCTGAGGACTTGTGTCTTAGCTCAAGTCCAAAACTGATTATTGTTTCATTGTAAAAGTTTTTTGTCTAATTTCGATACCCTACTATTGATTAATTCCTCCTATTCTTGCCTACTGCGGTGCACTATCTCTCTTAAATATTTAAATTTCTCGTGTATTTGGTTCATGCTGTTGAGAATAGTACTGTCTATTTTACACGTCGCCCTCAAGCTTGCAATCAGTACTGCTCTGGTCTGAGGTTTGTTTATCCGACAGTGGGAGTTGAGCATTAACAGTGATGCAGAACAGCAGGTGGGGGACAGGGATTAGGGAAGAATCGACGTGTTATACCTATCCCGCTAACCGACAAGTTCGATGTGCTGCCTTCCATTCAAACTAAAACTGGGCTAGTGGGACTCACTTCATCGGTAAGAAAAGCTGCTGTGTCCTACGTCAACAGAAGGCAAACTGTAGCGCGTCCTCTTATATTATTATGTTTTGCTATTGTTATTGTTAGAAAAAATCTTTATCCAGTCGCTCGTCGGAATTCTGAAATAAATATTATAGTGGATGTCAAGTAATAAATATTTCGCGTGAAGCGCTGTTGCGACACAGGCAAAGATCAATTGTAGAAACTAAGCCACTGAATATTACAAATAATGTTATTAGGGTTATTAAAGAATACGGCCGACTGACTACATCAAATAAGAGGGCACGTACCTTTGCGAATGAGTGGCAAAAAAAAAAAGAAAGGGGCGTTAATACGGTGTAGGAAATGAGTGTTAAATATAGTCACGCTTGTACACACTAAAATGTATGCGAACATGCGAACGGGATAGAGGCACGTACATTTTGAGTGCAATCATCCCCCGTGGCCTGGACAACAAAGAATAACAGTTAAATGCATTTATTCATCTTAGAACATACTCGCGTGGACTTCAAAATTAAATGAAAAGAAAGACTGCAGGTTCTGAACGTCGCGGCAAATATATTGAAATTGACGGTAGCGGCCACGAAAGGAAAATGATGAACTCGTTCACGTACCTCTATTGTAGAGCAGCGTCGCCGTGAAGATCGTCGCCTCCATCTAAATTCTCTGCATAAAATAAAAAGAATAGTAATAATTTTCCTGAATTTCAGGAGCTCGGACCCATGGTATGACATAAGACGAAATCGCTCTGCTTCAAAATCACTTTCATTATTTAACCCAATTTTATCAGTAAGAAAAGGCACAACACGTCTTTACACTAGGGCAGGATAACAGCGAAAGGTAACCTATCCTAAAACTAATAAACGAAGAGCGTAAAGCTTCTTTTGTTCAGCAAATGCATTACCATTAATCTCTGGTACTCGTAGTTGAACTATTGTCTACATATTCATAAAAAAATTATATAATTTCTTTACAAAACATAAAATGGAAGGGGTCTATTAGTCGCTAGCAGGTTAAGCTTACGGCGGATATTGGTACACCTAGGGCAACGACTGTGAGGAACAGGAAAGAATACCAGATGTACTCGGTGTGTATGCCTGCCACCGTTCAACATGGTGAAGAAGCTATTCCGGCAGCCGTTGAGGGAAAGGGGTGCAACCAACTGGAGATTTCGGCGCATGTTGGAACAAACAGTCGTCTGGGTTCAGAGGTCATACTTGGATAATTCCAGTGGCGGGGTTTCAACGAAGTTAAGTTTCCAGCATTGACTCCAGAACTCATCGTGGCCTCCTGGCTCTGCGTTGAGTGGAAGGACTGAACTAGAGACATCGAGAGTTCTGTGACAAGTGAGGCTGTGACTTCCTGGACTTGCACCATCGAGATAAGAACTGTAGGGTATGCCTTAATGGATGAGGTGTGCACTATAAACTAGAGGTTGCCATCCAGGTAGCTGAATATGTGCGGGGAGCACACAAGGGTTTCGTAGATTAGGTGGCTCTCCGTATCAGATAACGGTAGCTGGAGGATATCTGGAAGTATTAGTCTAAGATCCAAAACACAGAGTATTGAAATCCTAGCAGTAAACTGCCGAAACATTTGTAACGAAGTTCAAGAGTTTGAAGCGTTCCTTAAAAGCAGTGAAACTCATATAGCACCACGAACAGGAATCTGGTTAAAACCTGAAGTTGATAGCAGCGAGATTTTTGGAGGAAGTTTCAGGGTACAGGGAAAGGATAGACTGATCTCAAGAAACTCAAATCCACCGAGACAGAAATTGAAGCTGCATTTGACATGTTTTGGACAAGACTGAGTACCAGAGGTGAGAATAAAATTGTAACTGAAGGCTTCTACCGAACACCAGACTCACCTCCCGATATAACCGAAAACTTCACTTGCACATAAGCTCCCCAGCCATACAGTACTTAACGGTGAAGACTTAAATCATCCAACAATCAATTGGTAAAATTACAGCTTTGTCAGTAGTGGGCGTGACAAGACATCTTGTGATACACTAGTAAATGCTTCTTTGAAAACTACTTCAAACAGATTGTTCGGAAATGTGTTCGACCTAATGGCGAGAGATACACTTGACCTCTTTAAGCTTGTCCACATTGAAGTAAGGTATAAGTTACTATGAGGCAGTTGTAGAAAAAAATGATCATCCAAGTGCAAAGGGCGACAGAAACAAGTAGAAAGATTTATAAGTTCAGTAAACATAAACAAAGCAGTAGTGGTATATCTCGATGAGGAACTTGAAAGTTCTAGTTCAGAACAGGAGCATGTAGAGGAAGTACGGCTCAAGTCTAAAAGAACAGTTCACCACACACTGGATAGTTATGTATCCATTAGAACAGTTCATGATGGGAGGGACTCTTCTAAAAAAAAATAGGAACTACTGCATAATAAGCGTAAAACAAAGCACAGGGCTATAGATGGAGAAATGCTGAAAGAAACGCATTTGGCCGTCAAGAGAGCAATGCATGAAGTAATTCGGCTTAAAAAACTAACTTATTTCTCTTAAGTGTCATTTTAAATCACGTACACAAAATGATAATTAATCATGGCAGATCAAAACTGGCACCTTTGCCTTTCGCGGACTTTTAGTCTACCGAGTGAGCTATCCAAGCACGCCTCATAAAGCGACCTCACAGCGTTGTTTCCATCAGTACGTCTTGTAGCTTCCAAACCTCTTTCTTCCGGGACTACTGGTCCCTCAACGTGTGCAGGAGAATTTTCTGTGAAGATCTGAAGGTTGGGGAATGGGGTTACAGGCGGAAGTGAAGCTGCGAAGGCACATCGTGATAGGATACTTAAATCTGCAGAGTACATGCACGCGAAATGCCAATGTCCAATGTTCGAATCAAAGTCGGGAGTTCAAAACCAGCGCGCACTCCCCTGCAGACGGAAAATTCATTCTAGATCGTACTAGCATTTACTCACGCCTACACCAGTGAACGCATAAATCACGTAATTATACACTGACGGAAAAAAAATCGCAACACCGAGAATGAGTTGTGCGACATAAAGCTGGTAGGCGTGTTTCTATATGTGGAAGATGAGGTCTATCCATATTTCGCGACAGTCGCGTCACAGTGGCGCTAGTAGGGCCACTATGAGGTTGCAAATCACCCTGGCTTTAAATACACGCTGTAACGGTCGTCAGCGTTAGTTACCTTTGACACTGGACGCGGTGAGTTGATGTTAGTCAAGAATACCTTTAACGCGACGAAGACACCGTTATCAACACCTCACTGAATCTGAGCGAGGTCGTGTAGTGTAAGTTGTCCCATTTGCGATATTGCAGAAAGACTTGTCCTGCATGTAACCACTATAAATGATTGCTGGCAGAGGTGCTCAAGAGAATATACGGTCGCAAGATGACCGGGCTCCGGACGGCCACGTGGCACTACCTAGAGGGAAGACTATCGTGTTCGGCGGCAACCTGAGCAGCAAGTTACTTCAAGGACATCTCCGAGCCACCGACACGAAACCACCGCCATTTTCGAGTTCAGTGGTGGTCAACTGAGAGCTCAATGCAGGCCAGGGTCGAGATCTGTTGTGTTTTCTGATGCAACATTATTCTTTTTCGGTGCCAGTCAAGGCCAGGTTTCTGTTAGAGCTGTATCGAATCTGCTGCGGCCAAGACACACTAGACCTACAACCAGTGTTGGGACGGCGAGGCGCGGCGAATCGAGCGAACCGAGAATTTCTCGAGCCTCTAGTGCTCAAGCAATTCTCGACAAGCTCACGAGAAGTGGCTCGGCGGCGTGTGTCGCTGCGCGCCACTTGGCTGCGACAACATACGCCGCGCCGCTGTTGTTTTATGAATTGAATGCCGCCGCTAGACAAACACGCTAGCTGCTCGCTGTGCTCGTAACTAGTATGTATCAGGTTTCATTCGAGTAAAGTTGTTATTCAAATCAATATGGACACTCGAAAACGGACGTCATGGTGCCGGCAATACTTTACGGACGATGGAGATAACGTTACTTGCAACATTTGTCGTAAAAATCTCCGTAATGTATCAAAAAATACAACGGGCATGATTAGACATCTTAAACTGCACAATTTATCGGGCAATAAAACAGCGACTTCCATGGATACAGAGGCTCATTCTTCAAATAGTGCGAGACAGACAAAATATCCAGGTACCTATGGTACAAAAGGTGAATTCCGTGCAAAAGTTCGGGCACTGTCCGAAGCGGTCCGCCACGCTTAAAAAACTGATTTTTTAATCGTACTTCGGTAACATACAACATACCCCAAAATCAAACCTATACTATCCTGGCTTTTGCACTATACGATATGCAATTTTATTGGACTACTTGTCGAGCATAACGTATCCCCTCGCAGGAGCACTTACCTAAATCTTACGTTTCTCTTCATAGAGGGAAGTAAACGGCAAGAACAGCTAGCTGAAGCACTAGTGGCCATGATAACATACTATATTCAACCGCTTTCAATCGTCGAGGACACGGGTTTTCGACGTTTTGTTTCACAGTTGGACCCACAATACTCAATACCAAAACGAAAAAAGTTGCGCCTCATGATTGAGGACGATTACCATAAACAGAAAGAGGCTGTAAACTTGACCGTGGAAGACTCTACTTGTGTTTCTTTAACGACCGATATTTGGACCTCACTCAATACTGAGGCATATATTGCTGTAACTGGTCATTTCATTAACACTAATTGGTGCCTGAAACCTTTAGCTCTCGAGACATTCCGTTTCCCAGAAAAGCATACAGCGCTAAATATTAGTGAGGCGTTAGATAACATTATTTCAAAATGGAACATTGAAAACAAAGTTGTAAGCATCACAACTGACAACGGCAGTAACAACTTATTCACAGTGGCAACATAGATATGCAACATGTGCCTTGTTTAGCACACACCATCAATTTAGATCCAGGATATAAAGATAAAAAACCTGTTCATAAATTGATTCAGGAAACCGAAACCATATGGAAAAGTATGTTTTATATGCTACAACGTCTAGTGGAGCAAAAGGAATGCACTGCAGCCTGTTTATCAACTTCGTATTCAGGTGTAGAGAACCTCACAGCTGACGAGTGGCGAATTTTGAGCGAATGTTTGTGTGTACTGGAGCCATTTGAAGTGGTAACAAGTGAAATCTCAACTGAAAACTATACCTCTCTTTCGAAAGCTAGGCAGCTAATACTAACCATATGCAATGGGAAGTGGGCTCCACGACAGCGCAAGAGCTACAGCAACATATGCACAACTCATTAATAGCCCGGCTAGGATTAATATAAACAAAGTACATACCGTTGCCTCAGTTCTCGACCCAAGATTCAAAACGTTACGATTTACGAATCCCATTCATTCAAAACATGCCGTTGCAAGCCCAATTGCAGAGTGCATAAACGTGGTAGAGACCGTGCGATCTACTCATTCGGCTGCTAACGACACTAGCCACAAGTACCATTTCGTACAAATGCCAGTAGTTCCTTATGGGCTTCTTTCGATGAAGACGTTTCCAATAAATGTCTAATGAAAAACAGTTTTGATAGCATAGACCTGGAGGTACAACGATATTTGGAAGAACCGTACCTACAACGCACGGATAATCTTTTACACTACTGGAAAAAAAATGGAAACAGTTACCCGGGTCTAGCTGTCGTGGAAAAAAAATATCTTGCAATATTTTCGAAAACAGGACTACTTATAAACAAACAAAGAAGCAGACTAAAAGGCCAATTGGTTATTAAAATCATATTTCTAAACTGAAATCGACGGCAGTGTAGCAATGGGATGTGAAAATGCCTTCTGCTTAACAACTTTTGTTTCCGTTCTTTCTTCAGTAAGTAAACGCATTACGCAGTTTCTGTATATAAAAGGCTATAGCACTTCTCTTTAACGTTTAAGCATGCATGTACAAGGAAATTTATTTTGTAAGAATAAAGCTTCTGTTTTATGCGAATTCTGTGCTTTGTTTTAAATAACAATTCTATGATTTTTGTCTTATGAGACATATACTAATACTTCAGTACACATTAATAACGGTAGTACAGTTGATATCAATCATAGACTTTCAAAGTTTTCTGAGCACGTACGTACGACGAGTACGACCGCTGCGGCTCAGTGCTTCGGGTACTGAAGGTTTGCGCAATTTCCCAGAGAGCGCAGCACTGTCAACTTCTCGGGCGTACCCGAGAAATTCTCGAGAAATTGCCTTCGCGTCGCGCGTTTCTCGAGCGCGATCATAGCCCATCCCTACCTACAACTGGAGTGCGATTTCTTATGACAGCAGGAGCACTCTCTTGGTTATCCCAAGCACCCTGACTACAAAACTGTACGCCAGTCTGGTGATTCGACCTCTTCTGCAGCCATTCATGAACAGCATTCGAGAGGATGTTTTCTAACTGGATAAAACTCGTCCACATACTGCTGATGTAATCCAATATGCTCTACAAAGTGACGACACGCTTCTTTAGCCTGCTTGATCACCATATCAGTCTCCAATCGAGCACACGTGGGACATCATCGCACGACACCACCAGCGTCATCCACAAACAGCATTAAACTTCCCTGTATCGACCGACGTAGTGCAACAGGCATGAAGCTCCAGGCCACAGAGTGACGTCTGGCACCTGTACAACACAATGCATGCTCATTTGCATGCCCTCAATCAACATTCTGACGGTTATTAACGTATCAGCATTTCACATTTGCAATGCCGTATCGATCTTGCGCTACTAATCACTTACATATGTTAATAGACAAATGAATTCTCAAAATTTCATTGCTGTACATGAATTATTTTTTGATATTATGATTTTTTCCGTAAGTGTATTTTACTCATACATAGGGCTATATTTCGCATACACTATATGATCAAACGTATCCGGGCACCTGGCTCAAAATGACTTACAGGTTCGTGGCGCCCTCCATCGGTAATGCTGGAATTCAGTATGGTGTTGGCTTTGATGACATTACCCTGTGATCTTCCACTCTCGCAAGCATTCGTTCAGTCAGGTGGTGGAAGGTTTCTTGGGGGGGGGGGGGGCGGGAATGGCAGTCCATTTTTCACGGAGTGCTTCACTGAGCGAGGTATCGATGGCGGTCGGGGTGGCGTGGCCCGAAGTCGGCTTTCCAAAACATCACAAAGGTGTTCTATAGAATTTAGGTCAGGACTCTGTGCAGGCCAGTCCATTACTGAATTGCTTTTCAACAATGCGAAGCAAGAAGGTGCTTAAAATATCAATTTAGGCTTGTGCTGTGGTAGTGCGGCGCAAAACAACAAGGAGTGCAAGTCTCCTCCAGGAACAACACGACCAAGCGAGGCGTTGTTTGGCATTTACAGGCGTGATCTGTGGCTTATGAGCAGCCGCTCGACCATGAAATCCAAGTTTTCTCACCTCCAGCCTAAATGACATACTACTTGCAGTGGATCCTGGAACAGTTCGGAATTTCCGTGTGATGGTCTGGATACATGTCTACCTGTTACACATTACGACCGTCTTCAACCGTCGGCGGTCTCTGTCAGCCACCAGACGAGGTCGGCCTGTACGCTTTTGTGCTGTAAGTGTCCCTTCTCGTTTCCACTTCACTATCATATCGGAAACAGTGTACCTAGGGATGTTTAAGAGTGCGGAAATCTCGCGTAGAGACTTAAGACGCAAGTGCCACCCAATCACCTTACTACGTTCAAAGTCCGTGAGTTCCGCGGAGCGCCCTATTCTGCCCTTTCACGATGTCTAATGACTACTGAGGTCTCTGACACTGAGTACCTGGCAGTAGCTGGTAGCACAATGCACCTAATATGAAAAACATATGTTTTTCGGGGTGTCTGGATACTTTTCATCGCATAGTGTACGTTGATCATTCTCACGATTTGGGTGACGCAACTGAACAACACAAAGAAAAGACAGATTGGGCTTTGTAGTTTTGAAGCATTACAAGTCGGCTACATACAGGAAAGAAATTCGGTCGTTTTCGAATGCCCATCCACATCTCCGCCCCAACCACAACTCGTAGTAGGGACATCTTACTCCCGTAGTATTTATAGCCGAAAAATGAGTCGCATATGTATAGCAAGTTTGGTACAAACTGCATCAGGAGTTTTTGAGCTATGTTTTTGTCATCTCTCGACCCTCAGTCAGTGAAGTGTTAGGGGTCTCTGTCTTGCATTTTTTCCAGAAAGCAAGTGTATTTGTGCCAAGTCGGGCAGACATCGGTTAGGTTCTGTCACCAATGTGGCTAACGACCCCGAAAACGATGGATTATGTACTAATATTGGTCTTTATCGAATATTTATTAGATGTGACCGGTTCTCATACCATCCCTAACTGAAGACTTGGATAGGGTACATTACACCACAATATCTTAAACAAAAATTATACTGGGCGCTTATAATTAAAATGCAGGTAGACTCAGAGGTGCAGTGTGGGCTGTAATTATCGTATGCCGACGAACGTTAATACAGAATCGATTTACACTGGAAGAAAATTACTTCCAATTTTTTTCACCAGGTGCAAATCTGGCGCTATGGTTCAGATGGCTCTGAGCACTATGGGACTTCATTTCTGAGGTCATCAGTCCCCTAGAACGTAGAACTACTTAAACCTGACTAACCTGAGGACATCACACACATCCATGCCCGAGGCAGGATTCGAACCTGCGACCGTTGCGGTCGCACGGTTCCATACTGTAGCGTCTAGAATCGCTAGGCCATGATATCTTGTGAAGACACTCACGTGTTTGATAAGGTTTTTGACAACGATGTTGACCTTCTGCTTTCTCTTTGGCCATCTTCACTTGGGCTGCCAGTTGTCACAGGTCTGAATGCTTTCTGAGTGTCTTCTTGTCTGAGGTCATTACTTCCACCTGGAGATGCTGGATTCTCATAAGTTCCTCTCAGACTTCTGGCCTCATCTAAAGCCGATGTGGAAGCTATAAAGCTGATTTCTGCAAAAACAGTCCTGTCACATGGGAAAATTCCAGTCTCCAAAAATCCTTTTGCAGCAGTAGAGCCACTCCGGCACTTTAGGTAGGCTTTCCCAAACAACTCATATGTCATATGTTCCTAAGGGCCGGCTGCTGTGCCGCAACCACTGGCGAACATACTCAGCGTAATAGGTTTTTAGAGTGATCATAAAGATCTTATCAAGTGGTTGAGTTTTATCAGAGGTGTGAGGCGGAATGCTCACGATTGTAACATGGTTCTCCCTTGCACATTCTATAACTTGAAGGTTTCTGGCATGACTGTTATGCCCCTCAAGAAATACCAACACAAGATATTCTTTTGAGGGATGTGCCTTAGAAATGAAGTGGTCAAACCACTCGGATAAGAGCTCGGTTTGAATCCAGCCTGAAGGATTGCATTTAACAATTGTTCCAGGTGGCGCTCCTTTCAGTAGAGTATCAGTCCAGTTCATCCTAGGGAAGACCATCTCTGGTGGCATGAAAGTACCGCCAGCACTTACACAGCATATGACAGTCACCAGGGATCCTCGCTTTACTGATGTGAAAGCTCCTACTTGACGTTTACCTTTCAGTGCAATTACATGTGGTATTCTGCTCTGGACGACAGAGAGCCCAGTCTCGTCCACATTGTACACATGATCAGCACTATAGGAGTGTTTACTGTACTGTCCAAAATGTCAAAAATCTTGTCTACAGGTTCTTTGTTGAACCCGTTTGCTCTCCAGAATAGGTTTGTGGATTGTGAGTTTATTTCTGTGTCGTCTAAGAAAAAGCTCAAACGAAGTTCCACCTGCAGCATTTGAAGTAAAAGGATGATTAATATTATTCCTTTTCGCTAGCTTATATGCCATTCTCTTGATATCTAATCTGGTAAGGCCATAGAAGCGACTATCCATTTCAATGAGATACTGTACAACTGTTTCTCAATAGCATCAGGTAGTACAGGCTTACTTACAAGTCTCAAAGAAACACTTTCTTCATTTGACATATCACTGTGCACAAACCTTTGAAGTGTTGTCTGAGGTAAACTGAAAGCTTTTACTGCTCTTCTTAACCCCATCTGTTTTTCCCTTAAGGCTATTATAGCCTTAATCATGTTTTCAGCATCCCACTTCTTCACAATAGCTCTTGGGTTCCGATCAGTTAGCTTTCGCGGCAGCTTGAAACATACGCAAAGCGTATTAGAAGTAATGTATTTGACGTTGGTATTGTGGAATCGGTTCCACAATGCCATCGTATATATCCTTCCACATTACCTACAAAATGGACATTTTAAATTTCGGTGGATTACTTTAAGCAACTATCCATTTAATGTTGACAAAGGACTGCTATAACCTTCTATGCACCTCCCTTTATAAGCTATCAGACGTAAAGAAAGATAACTACAAATTATGTACCGGTAGATAAATGTAATAACAAAAGACACCTCGAAAAAGGTTAAAAAAATGTGCGAACGTAAATTGCATCACTGTCACGGCGTTTGTTGCTCAAGTAACTGCTAACCCTCTACTGTGACAAATAGGAGCTATTGCAACAATTTATGGCTGCCCCACTAGAGTGCAGCAGTCTGGAGGCCAGATACTAGACGTTTCCACATTATCCACACGCTTCCACATTTACACCCCTACCTTTATATATATATATATTTTTCTTTATTCTGCTTTTAGGACTGGTCAAGGTATAATTCGCTCTAAACCTACCATTTCCATAAAATATGGTACATTGCTCACAAAATATAAACAGAGGTAGAGAACACGCAAAAGAACAGAAATGCTGTCCTAACAAAAATCTTAAATACAAATTTTTGTGTATGATATATTATTTTTCTGAAGAGCATGTTCTTATTAATATTAATGTACTGATATGAGTATTTCTTTATTGCAGCCATAACTTACAGTGATTTGATCACGGTATTGCCGTTCGAGAACACGATAGACATCATCGAGATCACAGGGGCGACGCTCCGTAAGGCGCTGGAGTTCTCCGTAAACGACACGGACACGTGGAAGAGCAAGAGGCAGGGCCCGCTCTACTTCAGATACCTCCTGCACTACTCCGGTGAGCAGCGCTGCAGCCATTTCACTTTTATTGCTCCATGATAGCACTCAGTTTTAAGAAAATCTAGTTTCTCACGCGTCTGAATGCTTAAGCCGCCGTCACTTATGAACTGCTTGTCGTATAAATACATACTTTTGCAAGTACAGTGAGTGTTATGTTCCCCACTATGTGATTCCGTATTAAATGCAGCGAAAATTTACCTCCCACTGTACAAAAAGTCTACGTATTGCCTAAACTATGTCCACATGAACTGTTATCCAACTTAAACTCGTATGCTAATCTTTGGCTAAACAGACCCCAATATGAACTGAACTGTAACATGTTTCAAATCAACTTGTCTATGTTCACTACTGGCCAATAAAATTGCTACACCAAGAAGAAAAGCAGATGATAAACGGGTATTCATTGGACAAATATATTATACTAGAACTGACATGTGATTACATTTTCACGCAATTTGGGTGCATAGATCCTGAGAACTCAGTACCCAGAAAAACCACCTCTGGCCGTAATAACAGCCTTGATATGTCTGAGCATCGAGTCAAACAGGGCTTGGATGGCGTGAACAGGTACAGCTGCCCATGCAGCTTCAACACAATACCACAGTTCATAGAGTAGTGACTGGCGTATTATGACGAGCCAGTTGTTCGGCCATCATTGACCAGAAGTTTTCAATTGGTGAGTGATCTGGAGAATGTGCTGGCCAGGTCAGCAGTCGAACATTTCCTGTATACAGAAAGGCCCGTACAGGACCTGCAACACGCATGCGGTCGTGCATTATCCTGCTGAAATCTAGTTTCGCAGGGATCGAATGAAGGGTAGAGCCACGAGTCGTAACACATCTGAAATGTAAAGTCCACTGTTCAACGTGCCGTCAAAGCGAACAAGAGATGACCGAGACGTGTAACCAATGGCACCCCATACCATCACGCCGGGTGATACGGCAGTATGGCGATGACTAATATACGCTTTCAATGTGCGTTCACTGCGATGTCGCCAGACACGGATGCGACCATAAACAGAACCTGGATTCATCCGAAAAAATGACGTTTTGCCACTCGTGCACCCAGGGTCGTCGTTGAGTACACCATAGCAGGCGTTCCTGTCTGTGATGCAGCGTCAAGGGTAACCGCAGCCATGGTCTTCGAGCTGATAGTCCATGCTGCTGCAAACGTAGTCGAACTATTCGTGCAGATGGTTGTTGTCTTGCAAACGTCGTCGAACTGTTGGTGCAGAAGGTTGTTGTCTTGCAAACGTCCCCATCTGCTGACTCAGGGATCGAGACGTGGTTGCACGATCCGTTACAGTCATGCAGAGAAGATGCCTGTCATCTCGAGTGCTAGTGATACGAGGCCGTTGGGATCCAGCACGGCGTTCCGTATTACCCTTCTGAACCCACTGATTCCATATTCTGCTAACAGTCATTGGATCTCGATCAACGCGAGCAGCAATGTCGGAATACGATAAACCGCCATCGTGATAGGGTACAATCCGACTTTAGAAAAGCACTTTGCATAATCAGTAAACATAAATACTTTGATACTAAAGCACACACTTTTATACTGAAAATTACACTTCAAGAAAACCTCTTTCTTACTGGAATTATCTTTCAAAAGCTACTATTCTTTGAACTAATTCTATATAGTCATTTAAAAGATTCTGTTAACAGGGCTTCATTCTAATTGAATTTTACATAAGCAAACTTTTACTATAACAGTTTGCAATAGTTAAGAAAACCTTCACAAAATTTACACAAAAACTATTTAAATGGTGCCTCTTTATATTAACTGGGCACCTTGTAAGTCTGTAAAACAGGATACTGCATTAATCAAACACCAGGAAGGAACCCTATGCAGGTGTATGATTAGGATGAAGTAAGAGACTGAACCAGTTTCTTTAAAGTTCCAGAATGATTATCAACTAAAAAAAAGTTTAAATTAATGGTTCACGCTGCACAAAAGTAAAATGCACAAAAAAATCTTATTTGGTGGATGTAGGTTCGGGTGTGACGAGCAACATTGGCAGCATACTACCCACATTACGACCTGCAGGTATTTTGTTGTATAGGCCCAATTTCTCTTCTTGGCGTCGTTCAATTTTACATTCAGTAGTCCAACAACTCGCAGCTATGCCGTGAGCCGTTTTCAGTCTTCATCCGAGGCATTTTTGTGCACATTTGTAGGCAAAGCTTTAAACATTCATGGTGGTGTCTGATTGTTCTATATCGTGTCTCCCTACCACTTTCGCGCAACGACGCTCTGAGCGTGTTTTTTAGGGAATTAACTAGTTTGAACCTGGGACCTGTTGCTGGTAAGGAGACGCCAGACCACACATGACATGTAGAATTCAGAAGAGTTCAGTGAGACTAGCGATGATATAACCAAATACTAAATGATCTCAGCGTCAGCTCCACTGCACTCCCTGTAAAAGAATCTTAATACTAACTAAATTTAGTGGAAAGGGTTCAAGGCTTTCCTATTTTTAGTTAGCTGGTAAAATAACGTCGAAAAAAGCAGTTAAGTTTACCATTGGAAATTTTATTCTACTCACAAAACATCGTTTATAAATTGCACTATTGATAAAAGGAAATGTTTTAATACAGGATGGTAAAAACCAACTGCGTTCAACAAAAATGTGAACGAATATTCCCTGAATGGGTTTCCAAGTTCTACAATCGATCGTAGGATGACCTATGCCATATCACATCTATAATCTAGGTTTAAATTAAGTTTCACAAAAGAGAAAACTGTCAAAATGGTCTACAGTGACCCTCAATTATCTTTAATTACTTATCTAACCTGTCGTAAATTACAGTGGCTGATGTGGCTTCTCAATAACTATAAAATAGAAAAATCATCGCGTTTCAGATCTTTACTTCAAGTGGCAAATGTGAACACCATGAGTTTTAATTAACGATCGACACTAGTATTACGCAAAAAGGGGGTGTAACAGATGAGACTTCTGCAGTTCTGAGTGAAGCCTTATGCACTCAAAAATGCGGCATCGCGTGCGTTCATTACCTTGTCGGTGTTTAGGCAGCGTCAGGGCGACAACGGCCGACGCACCAGCCGTCCAGCTCGCCGTCTCGGAACCAACTCTTCCCTAACTTCTCTTACAACAATTTACCGAAGTTAGTTTAAAAAAAAACTATCTGGCTATGTTTTCATCTGACCAATCAGGGTCTCAATGTTAACCTTAAGCTCCGCCTACAAAAATTCTGTACATCCAATGAGAAACGTTATACTTTTCGTGGTGTGGCAATGTTTTTAAAGTTTGCAACGTAACAGAGGCGCTAAAAAGTTTAGTGTGGTCCTTTTAGCGTTATCGTAAGATCTATACTGCTCTTCTGGAGGGCTCTATCATTTAACATGGGCTGGGGAGTGATCCTAATGTAACAGACACGCGAAAAGGCTGACGCTAAAACTTGCGGGTGGTAGTGGCCCTTTTTGTATTATCATAAGATCTATACTGTTTTTCTGGAGGGCTCTAGCTTTTAACATGGGCTGGGGGTTGTCCTTGACATACCTGAGATGCGAAACAGTCTCACGCTAAAACGTGCGGGTTGTATAGTCGTACAGGTAGGCTCGCGGCGTGGGTGCCCAGCCCCTCCCTTATCTAGGTTAACACGGTTCTGCTCTCGGCTTCTGTCCTCGTTTCTCCCCTCGGAACTGCGTCTGCCTCACGGTGGGAAGGTACGACATGCATTTAGGCATTTTTATGTTAGTCTGTGGTATTCCATTTGCTCACTCGTTACTCGTTTTACTTTGGTTAATTTAATGTCACGATTTATTCGGAGCTATGTGACATACTAGTAGATTTGCTTATTATGTCAGGGTTTTCATATAAGGTGTTGGATTTGCCTGACACCTTACAAACCTTCTCCTGCTCCACAAGGGTGTTGCCTCATTCACTGCTGCCTACAGACTGTGTGACTTACTTCCCGCGCTTGCTCTAGGTAGCGCATCAATTCGCGCTTGCCACCTTTTCGTTTCAAACAAAAGCACACTGGCTTTTACCCTAATACCTGTTTCTTATGTTGTTCCTAAGCGTGACCATTTCTTACTGTCAAATGTACATCAACATGAACAGTTTATACACTGAAATATTTCTAAATACAAAATGACATAAGAAACAATTTAACAGAATTTTACATACATTACTTACATACAATGTAAAGAATGTCAACATCCAGCACACTTGACTTTACACATACAGAAAATTTAGAACCAATATGCGAAAATTTTAAAGCAAAAAATTATAAAAATTTATATGAACCATAAACAAATAGTGTTATAACCTAGATTACTGTTTTTACGCCGGCCGCTGTGGCCGAGCGGTTCTGGGCGCATTAGTCGAGAACCGCGCTGCTGCTACAGTCACAGATTCGAATCTTGCCTCGATCATGAGTGTTGTGTGATGTCCTTACGTTAGTTAGGTTCAAGTAGTTCTAAGTCTAGAGGCCTGATGACCTCAGATGTTAAGTCCCATGTTTTTATACACATCAAAAGACGTTTTGCATATACTCCATACGTTCTTTTGTACCAATTCTCAATTCTGTCTCTAACTCCACTTCTGTATCATCTTCTATATGTTCCATATTGTTCAGTGCTCTTCTCACATATTAATTTCATTTTATTAGTGTAATTAATTTAAATTGTTTTATAGGTACTGCATTTTCGTTTCTCTGTGTTAACATATTTCCTATTTGTTCTCTTCATATTTAGTTACTGTTTAACATACTCTACCCTTTTTGACGACTATAGTCGTTGATGATCGCATTGTAATCAGTGAACTGGTTAACAATATAAATTAATACTGTAGAACATACACAGTATTGTGCTTGTCATTTAGATTTTGTTTTACTAAGGAGTCATATGGCAGTAGGTGGGAATATCTAATACACCAAGAACATTATCGAACATTATTGTTTTGCGGTACTTGTGTTAAGGGAGACATAATGTTGCGGGGGGAATGAACTCCGAATCTCTGAACTCTGTACACACACCAGTCATCGTTATTGTGATACTGTACTTCTTCGCCGTGCGCGTCTTTTCAGGATTGCATTCGGCCCCAACTCCAGTTTTATGGATAACAATGCCCAACTGCCTGTAACTACGCAGGTGAGCCAGTTGTCGGAACAACAGGATATTCGGCGAATGAACTGTCCTGACCCTTCCCCCTACTTAAAACCCATTGAGTATTTGTGGGATGCGTTGGGTAGACGTTTTGCAGCACGACCACGATGAACGACAACTTTAGTGTCATCCACAAACAGCAATTAACCGTGAAACTTTCTGGAAGATTAAAACTGTGTGCTGGACCGTGACTCGAACTCGAGACTTTTGCCTTTCGCGGGTAAGTGCTCTACCGACTGAGCTACCCAAGCACAACTCACGACCCGTCCTCACAGCTTTACTTCTGCCAGTACCTCGTCTCCAACCTTTCAAACTTCACAGAAGGTATCCTGCAAAACTTGTGGAACTAGCAATCTTGGAAGAAATGATACTGGGGAGAAATGGCTTAGCCACAGTCTGGGGGATATTTCCAGAATGAAATTTTCACTCTGAGAGGAGTGTAGGCTGATACGAAAATTCCTGGCTAAGCCATGTCCCCGCATTTTCCTTTCTTCCAGGAGTGCTAATTCCGCAAGTTTCGCAGGGGAGCTTCTGTGAAGTTTGGAAGGTAGGAGACGAGGTACTGGCAGAAGTAAAGCTGTGGGGACGGGTCGTGAGTCGTGCTTGGTTTAGCTCTGTTGGTAGAGCACTTCCTACGAAAGGCAACGGTCTGGAGTTCGAGTCTCGATCCAGCACACAGTTTTAATCTGCCAGGAAGTTTCATATCATGGCACATTCCGCTGCAGAGTGAAAATTTCAAATGGTTCAAATGGCTCTGAGCACTATGGGACTTAACCTCTGAGGTCATCAGTCCCCTAGAACTTAGAACTACTTAAAGCTAACTAACATAAGGATATCACACACATACATGCCCAAGGCAGGATTCGAACCTGCGTCCGTAGCAGTCGCGCGGTACCATATTGTAGCGCCTAGAACCGATCGGCCACCCCGGCCGGCTGAAAATTTCATTTTAGCAATTAACCATCCCTGTATTGACCGACCAAGTGCATGGAACTCCATCTAACAAACTGACATGAGACACCTGTACAATGCGATGCATCCACGTTTTCGTGCTTTCATTCAACATTCTGATGGTTGCACTGCTTCGTAATGTACCAGCATTTCATATTTGCAGTGGCTTATCTCGCTCTTATATTAATCTGTGATCTTGCAGGGTTAATCGCTTACATTTGTTACCTAGACAAATGTATTCCAGAAATTTCATTACCCTACAGTAATTACTTTTTGGCATTATAATTTTCTTTCCTGTATAGATTCTGTAATACGTCGCACTACTTCCAGGTATTTATCAGGATAGTGACTGACTGCTGTATCTGCGGTAGCAGAGACAAAATGCGAACGATATTCCTCATTCTGTTGTATTGGGGAAAACCAATAAACAAGAACATTGCTGATGTCGACAAAATAGGTGAAGCTAAACACAATTTAGGCAAGAAACAGAGTATGGTTTCCATTTCGGATCTTGTAACAGAAAAATAACAAAATAAAAAGTTTTCCTCAAAAGTCTCTCGCTCGAGAAAGTCCACCAAAGAAAAGACGAAAACAAAACTACTAGAGAGCGGTCGGCACAGCATTACCACAAAGCTCTCCAGGGAGAATAGACCACCGTTACAGTACGCTCTTGACTCACAGTCCGAATCTACGACTCCTGACGCTTCAGGGCTGCCAGTGGAGGAGACGCATGGATGTTGCGGTGAGGGTGGCAGATCTCTACATGTCTGGGCGGCGTGTCGAATTGCCTCCTGGCTGGCGGAGCGCCGGCTTATAAGGCCGGTTGGCGGTTGCATCTTCCGGATTTTCGATCACGTGAGTGGCGTAGGAAAATATTGCGATGCTTTCCATTCGACGCGCTCGGATAGCGGGTCCTGACGGCTGTGTTTTTTTATCCGGCATCTTACCAGCCTACCACAACAAAATTCAAAAATTAATTATGATTGTGGTGTTGCTCACGCTGCTAAATACTGCATTTTCGGGCAACAACGAAGTTATATTATGTGGCAGGTGTCATTAGAGCACAGTTAATAAAGTCATTTCAAGAAATAATGGATAAACTGGGCACTCATCTTTTCGTGTTTCGCCGGCCGCGGTGGTCATGCGGTTCTAGGCGCTCAGTCCAGAACCGCGAGACTGCTACTGTCGCAGGTTCGAATCCTGCCTCGTGCATGAATGTGTGTGATGTCCTTAGGTTAGTTAGGTTTAAGTAGTTCTAAGTTCTAGGGGACTGATGACCATAGATGTTAAGTCCCATAGTGCTCAGAGCCATTTGAACCATTTTTTTCGTGTTTCCCACGCTAGTCTCGTTGTGAATTCACGGCTCTATCGTCGTAAATCTAGGTAGTGATGATTCCAAGCTCGGATGCAAAGAGGCCTAGGTGTTATTCTGCGATATTCAAAAGTTTTATAGATGTGTTTCACAAACCATTCTTGAAGATTAAACCTTTGAAAGTTAGCATAATGGTGATGTAAAAAGGTAATCAGCACTCCGAATTTAAGTTACACTTCTTTTTTATTACTTTTGTTGCAGTATCATGTAACACACAAAACTTCACATTATAAAACATACTTGAAAATATCTTCCTCACTGTTAAAGTTCACATTTTATAAACTGACTACAATTTGCGTCTTTGCAACATGACGACCAAGACTTGACTCTGTAATAACCGCTTACGGTCCCAAAAATCAGAGTTACAAATACGTCAAAGATCATAGTGACAAAAAGAGAGAATTCACATAAGAATAATATCATTGCAATATAAACATATCGATGTATCAAAGTACCTCTACAGTAATGAAATCAAATCTGAAAGTTGTCTCAGAAATATGTCAACTACTTCACGGAAATATAGTAGAATATTGCTGTTATGGAGAAGTTGAGGTGAGGTGCCGTAATGGTTACGTAATTCAGTTACCATTAGGGGCACCAGCCTCGGTCGTACCCTAAACATCTGCTCTCGTTTCACTCACTGTGATGAAGGCATCCCTCATCTCTGTTCTGTTATGCGGGATGCCGATGTCGCAGGCGTACGGGACGTCAGCTGTACTGACACCGTATGCGGTTTACACTGCCGGCAGGTCTGCGAGTGGAGATCGACGTACGGCAGCCGGTGGGGCAGCGCGTGACGCGAGTGTCTGTGCTGTGCGCGGCCTGCAACGTCCCGCGCTACGAACCGCTGAAGGACGACGCCTGGTACCCCGTGGCCGTCAACTCGTTCCTGGCCGAGGGCGGCGACGCCTTCTACATGTTCCGGGACGAGGCGCGCAGCCGCACCATAGGTCAGTCTCTGCCATCTCTCTCACTGTACTGCGCTCTGTTCTCCGTAGGCGCCCTCATATATCTGTGCTGGTGGTTAATACTGGAACTAATCCTCTGCACTACATCCGATAGGTCCCAACTGTCTGTCCCAGCCTCATATTAACCAGCTGGGCATAAAGTGCGGAAAGTTCAAGTAGATGGTTTGAGCTGCCCGTCCTCTATTTCAATCAAAAGTTGTGAGTGCATTTCTTGTCCAGACTTCCACCTCCCCAGCTACAAGCAACCCATCCCTACCTCTAAGACAGTAAAGCATTTTAAATAACTCTCTACAGGAAACTGACTTGGAATGCACACCGCTTTCCCATCCAGCACCAAACCTGAAACAGAATGAAACTACATTAAGGACACAAATGTTTTCTACATCGCTCGTATACCCCACCTTCATTTATGGCCACATTGCCTGGATCTCCAACTCTACTAAATTCTACAAATTCCTTGGACTCTTGGAAAGACATGCACTCTGCCTCGCCTTCCCCATCTGCCTACCGTCTACAAGTCGCTTATTGTACTAACTCATCCACTTCCCGCATCTTCTTCGAGCACCTTCGGATAAAATACTTTAATCACAAAACTCAGCCCTGGCACCCAATATCCCACAGATTAGTCATTAAACCAGGTACTCTGATGCGCCACTACATCCGTATTCCACATATTTCTCACCAATAAATACCTCATCCACCACACGAGATTTTATGCCAACGCTGCCTGGATCTCTGCGTCCCCTAAATTCTAAAAATCACTTGGACCCTTGGGAAGACATGCACCCCACCTCGCCTTCCATATTTAGCTACCTTCTTCTGCTCGCATGTTGTACTAACTCATCCACTTTCCACATCTTCTTCTCTTCCTCGAGCATCTTAAATTCAAATACGTTAATCACAAAACCTCGTCGCGGTTTCCAGTATCCCACAGCCTAATCACGAAACCTGGTTCCCTGATGCGCCACTACATCCACATTCCATGCACCTTCATTCATTATCTTTCCCCTCCTCACTGCCAGTGATGAACTCTTTCCCGAGATATACCCATCCTTCGAACCTTAGTCACAACGTTCCACCTCACGCTGTTCTCCCATTTTCCTCCAACCCTCCTCCTTCGCCTCATCGGCTTTTAGTCGTTACTTACCGTTCCACAGACCACCACAGTCATATACATGATTGCACCTACTTCATGACCATGATAATTTTCATGCACTTTATAACGCCTCTTTTCCTTGATGATTTGGTTTGATTTGTACTTGGCCTCGGTTAAAACTCGGAGACAGTGGCACAAGAAAGCCATCTATGAGAATGTCAATAAACTACTTTCGCATGCCGCCCAAAAACGACACCTCCATCTATAGGAATCCAACGAAACTACTCCCGCCATACTGCTGAAAGACTGTATCTCCATCTATCGAAATATGACGAAACCACATGCAGCACCTCCATCTACAGGAATCTAACAACACTACGTCCAGCGCACAACACCGCCATCTACCTGAAGGACTCTCTCGAAACAACACGTCCTCCTCTCCGATTCCAACGACCATACCGCCATCTATGAGACGCCAGGCCGACTATGATGACGATGTCGCCCACAGTGCCCGCTTTACGATCCTAAGCAAAACGCCTGCACCCTCCGTCCACCACAGGTGCCCCAAATCCAGTGGCAAGTGGTCGACCGACAGTCACTCCACCCGCACCTGTGCATTCGCCACCCCCACCGCCCAACTCGCAACTCCAGCGGATGAACGGCGGAGTTTTCGCGCACTCGTACATTGCAGTCCACCCCTATATGTTCCACTTCATGAAGCGTGATATCCCAAAAGCCAAAATCCCGCCTGTTGGTCTGTTAGCTGACTGGTGTGAGAAGACTAAAATGTCTATTGCACCACTAAAATCGCTATATATGCTCTTAAAAGGCAAGTTAAATAGGGACCCAACAGTCAGAATTAATGGCCAGCGGTGTCGCGACAGAGATATGCCCGTTACCTAGAGGTATATCTAGATGAGAATTGGAGTTTCATTCCGCATATTGAGCAAATAGAGACAAAGTCTTTAGCTCTGTCCAACAAGATAATATCGATAGGACAAAGAAGGTTTCATCTGCCGTCAAAGGCAATAAACATCTATCATAACAGTATATTGGCACCTATAGTAGGGCACGCATCCAGTGTGTGGGCCCACAGGCTAGCTCTGGTGAAGCCTGCGGCTGCTGCCAGGCGAATACAGAGGAACGTTCTGTTGAGATGCATTGGTGCATTCAACACAAGTCCAACAGACGCACTGTTGGTAATTATGAGTCTATGTCCACTAGACCTGTTAATAAGGCAGCACGCAGCCTCCTACTGGCTGCGCAAACAAAACATTGACATGGTGGAAAATATAATGGGCACTCCTCTGGCTATCGTCAAATTCATCCGAGAAAAAATGGTCAACATTTGGCAGGACGAATGGGATGGGTCCAGTACAAGCCGTAGAGTCCATGGGTTTCTACCCACAGTAAGGGAAAGACTAAGAAACAAGATAATGAAGCCCTCACAGGGCCTAGTCCACTTCCTTACAGGCCACAGTCCCTACCCCACGTACCTGCATAAAATAGGTAAAAGGCCAACACCGGAGTGTGACTGTGGTGCCCACGTAGGATCGCCAGAACACACAGTGTTTTAGTGTCCAATATACGAACAGGCTGTCTCAGTTGAGAGACAGCTTCTCCAGACAAGGGACATAAATGTTAACTAACAAATGGCGAATTATTTAGCAATTTCGCAAAGTTAGTGAATAAAATCTCAAGGGAGGCCCAGCGAGCCTACCTTGGGAGAGGGTAAATGCGCTTCAGATCTAATGCGCAATTGTAAATATGTAAATATTACGTTGTTTAAGTCTTGAGTTGTAGTAGCTAGTAGTTGTAGTTAGCTCAGTATGGTGGTGGGGGGAATAAAAGAGTAGTACAATGGAGTGGTTTCTTCTAGCAGTAGCGGCCCGCCTCCTCGCGGCTAGGGACGAGCAACTCTCTGGTAAAATACCAGAGAGGCTAAGAGGCCGACTTTTCATATAGTGTACAAAGTAGCGGAATAAACATATTGGTTGCATGCATTTATAAACCACATCTGTAGCTCTAATAGCAGAGATAGTTAGTCTTAATACACCCACTCAAAAGTGTCAGAAAGTGGGTTACGTATGTTTCAAAAATTCTGAAAAAAAAATTCTGTCCCTATACATGCTGTAAGTTGGTGAATACAATGTGAACTGCACTTCACCCAGACACTCTATCACACAGTACACTCTGCCTGTAACAGACACAGCAACAACACTAAAGCACTAGTATTGAACAACATCCATTGCATCCTCTCTGCCACAGAACACCATCCAAACTATGACAACCAGAACGTGACGTCCACTAATAAGACAGAATGTCCCACGTCACCCACAAACAACATTTCTCAAATCAGCCAACAACTCCCACATGTGTCCTACACAGTGGTGCACCCACCCTCACCACAATACCCTGCGCCACAACACAGACAATACCAGGAATAAAATACACAGTTCTGCCACTCCCCTGGTAAAGGCATGGAACCAATCCACCACCTGACATCAGCCAAACGTACATCCTGACTTGACATATATGGCGCTGCTTGACACAACCAACAAATATCCTCACTATGAACGACCCTTAGCCCCATACACCGACCGTTACCCCACGTTGTCATTTGACCTAACCCACGTTGTCCCTTAACCTACCCCACGTTGTCCCTTAACCGAACACACGTCGTCCCTTAACCTAACCCACGTAGTCCCTTAATCTAACCCACGTTGCGCCTTAACCTAACGCCTAGAGTGTTGAGATCGTTGTCAAGTTACGAAGACGACGTTACACAAAATAACAGCGCTGAACCGAAATGTCGACGTGCGTGAGATATTTACTTCATCATAAATCGCAATTAATCGTTCGTAATCGATGATTAACTGATTAATGATGAAATATTAGTGATAAAACCAATACAGTCACATCCACAACAAATTCCCTACAAGCTGGTCGTAATTTCATGTATCTAAGAAATCGTAACTGTGGGCTTGTTATTTGAGTCAAAGATTCTACACAAGAGCCGAGCGCTACAGTCAAATATTATCGCTGCGCGTAATTATTACTCGGGAGTTTCATGTCAATAATTTGACAGAATTTTAACTCACAAATGCATGACTTGGCACGAGAGGGTGTTTTATTGCACAATATCAGTCACTTCCTAAGCGAGCCTTGAGAAGAAAACTTTCCTAGGTGTTGGAGGGATTTAAATTATATGCTTCGGACCTATCACTGAAGTTCCATAAACCACTGGCTATTATGAATGAAAATAGTCTATCAGTGTTCGTTTCCAGTGTTCGAAGGATGGGTACATCTCGGGAAAGATTTCATCTCTGTCTAAGTAATGTTTAGTTCAATTATCTAGTTAAAAGTTCACTTTATTCTAGTAGGTAAAAGTCCTCCGTTCGAATTCTAATGCCGTCACATTTGAAGTCAGAAGAACGTGTTACTGCATCAACATAGATGGCAGTTATTCAATCTTAAAAACAATCTAAGCGCGCCTACATGTACCAGCATTCAAAATATATGTCCTGCTTCAGCTAACTCTCGTAACATAGTGACAATGCATTGAATTATACTTAGTCATTACTCACGATTCCCAAAGAGTACTCACGCGGAGTATTCTTTGGGATCGTTGGTTCTACTTTGCGAATATTAATTTATGCTAATTTTGCAAATTATTATGATATTTTAATTTTACTGAAATTTAATCTTTTTTTCGTAGATTGCAAAATTGTCAAGTCTTAGATTCCCGATTTAATTACTTGTTATTGTGCTAATAATAGTGATAAATGGAACTTCGTTCCCTTATTCACTTTTCTGGGAATTTGGGACTTGGGAGGAAATCTTTGGGGTATTGGGAGCTTATTTTTGATTTTTATTTCTCGTCCGAGGAAGTGGCATTACAACTTCCGGCATCGCCATTACACCGTAGCATCATTAATGTCACCATTAATGAATCTATTTTAATTGTTCTACAAATTCATGTAAAAAGTTTATTTAAATGCAAATCAGTTTCTAATACACACGATCGAACAGCGGAGGAGTGGTACTCAAGCGTCAACATTAGGTTACAATATCTCCGGATGTAATTAACATTTTACAATGGAACAAACGGCACTGATTACGTATTTGTTTATGTGTTCAGATGTGCTAACAAAACTAACAGGGTTACATTAAAAAAAACGTAGGTTTGTGTTAAAAAACATACTTCCGTGCATTTTTGTATGGTTTGTATTAACCAATTACACTAGCCCCTCTCCTCACGTTCGGTCTGTGGAATCGAGTCGTCAGTATTTGATGTGGTTTACGAAATATATCCAGCGGAAACGTCAGGTGACTCATTTTATATATATATATATATATATATATATATATATATATATATATATATATATATATGTGTGTGTGTGTGTGTGTGTGTGTGTTTGTTGGATGTGAACAGCACGTAGCTTTGCGCATTTGGAGATAAATATCAGTTCATCATATGCAGTATTACAAATTTACTCTTTCTGGCGGTCACACGCCCAGATCGTCCGCTCTTAATATTCTGCCATCTCTCTCCCCACATCCACCACTGATGGCGGCTAACCTCCAACTGCACAAAGCTACGCGCTGTTCACATCCAACTGCCCGACACTACAATACCGAATATTCCAACAATACTAACCAGCCACAGACTGCACACGCCGCAGTCAATGATTTTCATACAGAGCACTACGTGGCGTTACCAACATAAAAACCTAAGCACTTTATTATTGATACTCGCAAATAAAGCGATAGGAGTAAGTGTGTACTATTTTCTGTCTTTAATTTTTTTAAATATTTTTAATATTTTTGCCCTTAATTTTAATATTCTTATCTGACTCCTACTTATTGTGGTGTATTTTCCTGTACAGCCTTCTGAATAAGGGCACAAAGTGGCCAAAAATGGTCAAGAAATTAATTTTCTTATATACAACTGGTTGCTTATTATATCATTATACAGTTTGTTTTATCAAAGTTCATAGTCAAATTTTGTGATTACAATAAGTTTCAGACAAGACATGATTTTCTGAAGATTCGTGCAGTTAAATTTATCTATTCGCTCTCGCAGTTGAATGTTTGTCTCAAACAGTGTTAACCAACTGTTCCTACTGGTTTCTCCCATCCTCTCAACCCCCCCCCCCCCTAACCAGTTGCCGCGCCTTTACTGTTGTGTCTCACCTTCTCTCCATCTTCATACCCTCCATCTCCTTTCCCAACAAAACTTTCACTTTATCCCCCTCCCAGATGATGAGCTTCGCCCTGACATCCACCCTTCCTACCAGCTCTAACCCCTTCTTCCTGCTTCCTCCTCTGGGCTCCCTTTCCTCCCCCTCCCTCCTCCTAAGCGGCTTCCCCCCCCCCCTCCTACTCTGCCTCCATCTCTTGTGCCTCCTTCCATTGTCTCTGCGCTCCCTCCTGCCCTGTCTTCCCTGTTCCTCTGCTGCCCCACGTGTCTCCTGCCTCTTGGTGAACACACTGATGTCCCTCCTCTCTTCATCCCGCCGCTGCCCCTTGCTCTCACCTCCTTTTCCATACTCTCTGACCTTTTCCCTCAGCAGGTCCCACCTGGCAGTTTTATTGTTCGTTGTGTGTGCTCCAAGTGGGTTGAGTGTTTTTATTACTGTGGCCGACTTTTAACCTGTGCCTGCGCATTCAGTGTGTTCTCTGTGTTTTAAGAATCGCCAGTTGTGTTTTTTTAACTTTCTGGTGACTTGTTTTAACTGTCCCTCATGAACGTCTCCATGTCAGTGTACATTTTTCCTCAATTTTCTCCCCTTACTCTCTCTTATGTTCCCCTTTTTTATCTCCTTATGTATGTATCATTTTATTCTTGTTTTAGCTGTAGTGTCAGTCGGCTGAAGAGCGGCGGGTTGTGCCTCTGACACCCCTCCCCTGCCCATATGTGGCAGGGGAATGAAATCACAATAAAGAAAAAAAAAACAGATTCAGAATTACTTTTGGATGAACTTTAACTTTCACTCTCAAAACCAAATCGATAGAGATATGTTTCAGAGTTCAGTGAATTCAGTATCGTCCTGTTTTCAAATGTTTCACCTTGATACTTTGGTCATCTGCTAATAGATTGTGTTTAAATCACCCCCCATTTTTAATCGCATGTCAGTCAGGTGTCTTGAAAAGTAACAGATCTTGAACAGAATGCTGACGCTTGTGTGTTGGTGCCCACAGGCCGCGTCGACGTGGACGTGATGCTGGACTACATGGCGAGGTTCAGCCCCATCGTGCAAGGCCTGGACGGGCGCACCGTCGTGCTGTCGTGACGCCGAAGTGACCTCTGGAGGCCTCTGAGGCCAGCGCCTTCCCCGACTGTGATTTTTATCCAACTGTTGTCTACTTATGACTGTTCTGTGCTTTGTAATTAACAGCGATATCTTTCCCAAAAACCAAATAAATCGTATGTCTGACTGTTGCTGCTACAGCAGATGGAACTTTATCCTCTATGAAATCTAGAAATAATTTTAATTGAAGGAGCTGTGGGTTCTTGGTGAAACATCATAAATTAACTAAACAAACTGTTTTTGGCCTTGTTTCACAAATTTTACTATTGTCACTGTAAAACCTAGGTCTCGCGTTATAAGCCCATTTTCAAGAACATTAATGATTCCCAAAGATGATAACACACACATAAACATGATGATACGGCAAAGATTGTCATCTCAACTTCGTAATGTATCGACCCATGACTCTATGTAAAATTACTTCAATGACCATTTTTTAACATATTACGTATGGAATTACACTAACATGACTAAACATACCTGGGAATAAATATATGCATCAGCCAAGAACTTTTCATCTACTGATGGACTGCTGCCCAAAGTTGTACTTCTATGCTGGACTTGTGATATCATCTAAAAGAGGTGAATAATTGAATTGGGTTTGCCCGTTTAATTATAGGTGAGTGGAAGTACACAGGTGTTTTTTTTTTAATTTCTAAAATTTCTATCTTGTTGAGTTTATTCCCCTTTTCCTCTGTGTATAAGACTTGCAAAAATGTGTGTGAATTCCTAAGGGACCAAACTGCTGAGGCCATCAGTAGAGATGGGTCCTCCGCGAACTAACGTGTCCAGAGGAACGGTTCACCATGATGACCGGAACGAGCGAGGAATGAATTCTAAGGAACAGTCTTTCATAGTTATCTTCAGTCGCGGCTTTCTACTTATAGATCCCGGGAACGGGATACGGTCGGTCTCGTTCCCGCAGCGGCACGTCGGCCGGTCTCGTTCCAGCCTCGGTCCCGTTCCCGTCTGTCTCGGTCTCGCTCGGCCGCTCTCGTCCTTCTCCGCGTGGCCACTCGTCGCAGTTCCCCTGCCGACTATTCATAGAACAGTATCGAGTTGTTGTTCGTTTCGTTCGCTTCGCACACCCATTCTGCATCTGTTTTCAAACCGTTTTTGAACTCTGAGCTGCTGGTTCTTTATTCTATTCAGTGTCCACGACCGGTAATTAAAATTTATTTTATAATTACGTAAATGACATAAAAAGTACGTGATATGTAATACATACATCTTTTCAGGTAACAAAAAGGCATATCAGGTTACTTCACTATTTCGATAAACAGCAGGAGAAATACTTGTAAAAAGGCAAGATTTTTGTTATTATATTTCCGTGGTACAGGATGGCGCACGAAAAATCGGCCCCTCGTACTAGACTGCTCACTGTCGCTCGCCAATCGTCATCTATTGTTTCGAAGTTGTTTGCATTAGCTTATTTGTTATTTTTTCACTGCCTAATTGTTAAATGTTTATCTATTCCCCTCGTAGCGGTCAACAAATGGTGCTTAACTGGAGAGCAGACTGTACTCGGGGCTGATTTTTTGGTGCGCCTCCTTATATTATTTCACTGCGATCAGCCACATAACGCTGCAGTTGGCTAAACGAGACGTTTTGCAGAATCACGAAAATCACAAGTGTGTGAGAATTCTGTTATGAATAAAAAGTCTGTACTCCAGGAGGGAGGCAAGTGCCCCCTCTTGGCGCCTTCCATCTTCAATTACTTATTCTACTAATTTTCATTTTTTCATAAGAACCATATACCAAGCATAATGAACAGCAACGAGTGAAAATGAACGGTTCCCAAAAAAGAATAGTCAACAGTGAACTAGTTTTCAAGGATGAACGACTTTGCCCATCTCTAGTCATCAGTCCCTAGACTTACACACTACTTAAACTAACTTACGCTTAGAACAACACCCACGCCCTAGGAAGGAGTCGGACCTCTGGCAGGAGGGGCTTCGCAATCCGTAACGTGTCGCATCAAACCGCGCAGCTAACACTTACAAATCAATAATGTATTTGCGGCTTTTGTTAAGGCAACGAACTGCAAAGGCTGAATCAGGTTTCTATAATCTCCAACTTCTATGATGTTCTTTAAGCCTGGTGCAGACTGACCTCCCCGTCAGTCCAGTGTAGCAAGACTGACACTCGCGGCATGTGGTTTTATAAACCCCACTTTTTGTAATGGCTGATGGTTTGTCTTTTGCATTAAACAAGCAACTATCTATTGTCTGAGTGGCACAGAAAAACATATAGAAACCCTTTGCCTTCAAAATGTTACATATAAGTAACATTGAACGATGGATCGATGCATTAAGAAGTTGAGATGGCCGTCTTTGAGTTATCATCACGTTTATCTGTTCATTATCATCAGTAATCAGTAATGTACTTGAAAATACGCTTATAACCCGAAATCTATGTTGTACAGCAACAGTAATGATATTTTTGAAACAGGGCAAGAAACGGTGTTTGTTTAGTTAAATCTAAATGTATTTGTGTATATGACGATATCAAACTGCAAAATATTTTTGGGAGCAAACGGAGAATCTGACCGTAACTTATTAATTATGAAACGCAAATGAAGAGTACAGAAGTTGCAAAATTGTAGGAACTTTAAAAAGATGCGACCTATATGAATGGAAACAGCCAGATGTTTCCGCGAGTTTCGAGGAGAACTATAGGCAACGACTGACTGAAGAAGCCGAAAGGATTACAATAAAAGATGAAGCGCTAGGTTTCAGAGACGATACAGCGAAGGCAGGAGAGAAACAACTACGACAAGACAGCGCCCAGGAGGAGTCCTTGAGTAGCATTTGAGGCGTAAAATTTAATTGATGAAGAAAGAAGAAAATACGAAAATGAGTCAATGCCCTGTAACTAATGAAAGAAGAAAATACCAAACTGCAGCAAAGGAAGCATGCTGAAGTGGTCAAAAACGTCTAAAAATGAGTGACAGTAAGCTCCAAATGGCGAAGCAGAAAGGCCCAGTGGAAAAATTAAAGAAATGTTTGGCTACAAGAAAGCAGCTGTATGAATATAAAGAGATCAGGTAGCAAGCTAATATAAAGCAACGAAGGAACGCTGAAAGATGGAAGGGAGGAAAGAAGGGTCTACAATGCAACATGGAAAGAGAAGAGGAAGTAAACAAATAAGATGGGGCGTGCCATGCTGCAAGAGGAATTCGACAGACCATTGAAGACCTACATCGAAACAGGGTACGTAACGTGTAGTACTACGATCCTTGTGAGAACTAACCTCTAACCTCCCCACAAAATAATTTCCGTAACCTCCCAACAGTAAGAAATATAATTATTTATAGCATTCAGCGTAACCTCCCACAGATAAATTCCGTAACCTACCAATAATACAATGCGACTAATCTCTCAATAAAATTGCGACTCACTTATAGCCTTTCAATAATTGACTGTCAGTTTCACCTGGTAAATTCTGGACGTCAGCAGTGCTGCGTCATGGCCCTGATACATCATTCTGAATAAACTGAAAAATTTTGCCTTAATTAGGTCGCCGGATAACGCGTATATATCTGCTCCTATAAGAAATTTTTCTGGAGCAGCCAAGTGCAATGCTGGCCGATAGATTTGTCTTATATAAAAGGAAAGAACTGATTTTTCTTTTCAACAATCGGGATGACCAAGGATCGGAGAAATTAGTAAATTCTTTAAATTGAAATGAATTATTGTCAAAAGTTACTTTTTATGAGAAAGATTCTTATTAAGCGATTTTTTTTAAAACATGTACATGGGACTTGATATAACAATACTACATATGCGCGAGGCTGCTTTTACCTTGACCTACAACGCTCAGGCTCCGCCATCGCTGCACTCGACCGACCCAGCCAACACGATACACCAGACTGCTAGCAACTACTTACTGCTACTGCGACACAGTTCCTACTGCAGTCAACACTGCTCTTTGGTCTCAGATTCTCTTCTAGCTTACATATCGCAGGCAGCGCGTGAGCAATCCATCGAAATTACATCAGCTCGAATGCGCTAGCAACAAATTCTTTAATCATGGACCTCTTAAACCATTACTCTTTCTTAAGTTACATGAGTCATGTGGCAATTAGACTCTGTTAAGTATGTCCATATAGTTTCGGCTTTACTCTTCTATCATGCTAAATATGGCCATATACGTGGGTATATGGCGAGAGAGCTTGAGGCGCATTGTCAAGATCAGCTACGGGGATCACTTTCCAAGTGATGAGTGCTGGAAAGAATTCGCCTACGCAGCCTGCATAAAATCGTTACTGAAAGAAGCCTGAAGCTTGGAGTATACGTCATATACATGAAATGTGAAGAATCCCTAAATCAGCACTGTTCTGGAAACTAACGGATGGGCAGAGAAGGGTAGGAAGAACTACTGGAAATAAACTTTTGCAAAGGATCTCCAGTGCATGGAAATGAACAGGAAGGGAGCTGAAAACCTAGCAGTTCATAGAGTTCGCTGGAGGAAACTTATTGCCCAATGTCCCGAAATGCTACCTTCCATTGGTGGAACCAAGTCCAAAAAAAGTAAGTTACATGAGACGGGCGAAACACACTCGCAATTCAAGAGGAAAGTGATAACAGCAATTACAAACAAGACTGGCGGTGGCTGATATGAATATTTTCATCTGTTTCAGAATGTTACTAATACGAAATATTTTCGGAATAACGGAAACACTGGTAGAAGCTGACTTGGAGAAAGATCCATTTGGGTTTCGGAGAAATGCAGGAACGAGTGAAACAGAAATGGGAACCAGACTACAGTTAGGAGAGTCGAGGCCAGTAATTGAGGAGGGCCTGAGACAGGGTTGGAACGTATCCCCGCAGTTATTCAGTATGTACGTTGAGCAAGGAGTACAGGAAAAAAGAAACACTCGCTTAATGGGGCACAATTTAAGGTACAAGGGATAATTAATTTGATAAGGAAGGGAAGTGTGGGTGGGGTATAAAAATCGTAGAGGGAGGACAACAGCACACGACTGACTTCTGTGGAGAACTGCATGAAACCAATCTTTGGACTGAAGACAACAACAACAGCAGCAGCAGCAGTACATCTACCGACAATTGTATTCCGTTAGTTTGGATACTTTTATCGTTAAATTGCTCTAAGTGGTATTACGAGGAATAAAAAGGCAAAATATACGTTGTGTTGTAAATTTTCGTTATATATCTTGTGGTTTCACCGTATAGACCGAGTAATTGCTACTTTGAACTGTAGTCCACATCCGGAATTTTACAGTCTGTGTACTTCATAAACAAAATTGTAAAATAATGTATTCCACTCTTTTGCACTCTCTGGATGAAAGAGCATCGGTTACTCTCGCTTTTTAGATTACACATATGTAATCATTTGATAAGTATGGTAATAATACAATTTTAAACATGGCTGACAGCAGCAAAGTCAAATAAATTTTCAGTATATAAAGTATACAGCCAACCTATTGCATAAGTTTGTTGAAAAAAACCTTGTTAAAAGAGGTGCACGTGTATAACAATTTTCACTGTTTCTATGGAGGACATTATTTAGTTTTTTATAGTATTTGACTTGCACTTCTTAGTTACCACATATGTTTACAATTTTAACGTCATGTAATTTACGTTACTTTCCTTCTGGAGAAGGTGCTCTTCAGTGGTACTGAAATTGCATAAGTTTGTTGAAAAAAACCTTGTTAAACGAGATGCACTTGTATAACAATTTTCACTGTTTCTATGGAGGACTTTATTTAGTTTTTTATAGTTTTGACTTGCACTTCTTAGATACCACATATGTTTACAATTTTAACGTCATGTAATTTACGTGACTTTCCTTCTGGAGAAGGTGCTCTTCAGTGGTACTGAAATCTGGTCAAGGTTTTCACAACAAAATTGTGCAGTCGGTAGCCTGTACACTTCATATATTGAGAAAAAGATGGTTATAACACTTATTGTTGACCAAAGATACAGCAGTGAAACCGAATGACGACCGTCAGTGGAAGGTGAACCGCCCGATTTACAACATGATACATGAATATTCTTTCTTTTGGCCCCTCTAACTGGAAATTATTGGCTCATCCTCAGGTAGTTATGTACACGCGCGAATTGTGCCTAGCCAGGACCGATAAGCTGTGAGAATATATCTTTAGGGTGCGTTCAAATGGCAAGATAAACTTTTCATGGACGACAGGATAGTTTTTTCCTATCGTAGGTTCCAGTATGTGCACCTAGTGTAGCGTTTTTACCACGTACCTCCTTACCTAACTAGGTAGTTGATAATTAGGATGAGATATGGAATGAACGTGTCGTGAAATATTATTAAGTCGGGTATGGCAACAGTGCAAGTTGCCCTTTGCGAATTGTTGCATGTGGAGTCTTCTGACTGGTTTGATACTGCCCATCACAAATTCCTCTTCTCATCTCAGAGTAGCAATTGCACCCTATGTTCTCAATTATTTGCTGGATGTATTCCAATCTCTGTCTTCCTGTACAGTTTTCACATTCCACAGCCTCCTATAGTACCATGGAGTACCATGGATGTCCTGTCATTCCTGTCCCTTCACCTTGTCAGTGTTTTCCACATATTCATTTCATCGTCGATTTTGCGGAGAACCTCTTCATCCTTTACCTTATCCATCCACCTAATTCTCAACATTCTTCTGTAGCACCACATCTCACTATATTCTTAGAAATTTCTTCCCCAAGTGAAGATCCACGGTATGTTTGATAAAAGCAGAATTCTCTTGGCCAGGAATGCCATTTTCGCCAGTGTTAGTCTGCTTTTTATGTGCTTCTTGCTCCACCCGTCACAGGATATTCTTCAGCCTAGGTCAGCCTTCGTCTACTTTGTGATCCCCAATTTTGAAGTAAAGCTTCTCGCTGTTTTCACTTCTTCTACTTCTTCATTACTCTCGTCTTTCTTCAATTTACTCTCAGTTCATATTCTGTACTCAGATTGTTCATTCCATTCAACACATCCTGTAACTCTCCTTCACTTTCAAAGAGGATAGCAATACCGCCAGCAATCTTATCACTGACATGCTGTCACCCTGAATTTTAATCCCACTCTTGAAACTTTCTTTTATTTCCATCATTATTACTTAGATATATAGACTGAACAGCAGGGGCGAAAGACTACAACCATGTTCTTGGTCTTCCACTCTTATTATTCCGTCTTGGTTCTTGTACACGTTGTGTATTACACGCCTTTACCTATAGCTTATCTCTATTTTTCTCAGGATTTTAAACATGTTGCACCACCTTACAATGTCGAACGCTTTTTCCAGTCAAAAAATTCTATATATATGTCTTGATTTTTCTTTAGTCTTACTTCCATTATCATCTACAACGTCCGAGCTGCCTCTCTGGTGCCCTTATCTTTCCTAAACCCAAACTGATCATCAACTAACACAGCCTCAGTTTTCTTTTCCAGTCTTCTATATATTATTCTTATAGCATCCTTGATGCATGGGTTGTTAAGCTGATTGTGCGATAATTCTCGCACTTTTCAGCTCTTGCAGTCTTCGGAACTGTGTGGATGATGTTTCTCCCGAAAGTCAGATGGTACATCGCCAGACTCAGCCATTCTACAAGCTTATTTGAATAGTCATTTTGTTGCCACTTCCCCCAATGATTTGAATAAATCTGATGGAATGTTATCTATCCTTTCTGCCTTCTTTGATATTAAGTCTTCCAAAGCTCTATTCAGATCTGATTCCCATAGTGGATCCCCTGTCTCTTCCCTGTCGACTCCTGTTTCTTCTTCTATCACATTCCAGCTACGCTCTCTCTTCACTGCATTTAAAAGTGGAATTCCCAGTGAAATCTTAATTTTACCGTCCTTGCTTTTAATATCACCGAAGGTTGTTTTGACTTCGATTTCTTCACATTTTTTATGCAGACATTTCTTCTTAGGTTCCCTGAACTTCATTCCTCAGTTACTTGTATTTCTGTATTTCTAAATTTCCCTGAACATTTTTGTACTTCCTTCTTTTGTCGATCAGTTGCAGTATGTCATCTGTTACCTGTGGTTTCTACGCATTTGCCTTCTTTGCACCTACGGTTTTCTTTCCAACACTTTAAATACGTCAATTCCTGTTCAACTGTACTGCCAACTGAGCAGTTCATTGTCGCAGTGTATTTAGCCTGAGAGAACTTCGAGGCCTATCTCTTCATTCCTTAGTGCATCTGTATCCGACTTGTTTGAGCACTGATTCTTCTTGACTAGTCTGTTAAACTTCACCCTGCTCTTCGTCATTGGTAAATTATGATCTTGGTTTATATCTGCTGTTGGATACGCCCTAAGGCGTATCCGCTTTCGAAACCTCTCCCTGACCATAATGTAATCTAAATGAAAGCTTCTCGTATCTACCAGCCGTTTCCAAGTATACGTCCTCCTCTTGTGATGCTTGAGTAGAGTATTCGCTCTTACTAGCACAAATTTATTGCATAACTCAATTAATCTTTCTTCTGTCTCGTTCCTAACATCAAGCCCATATTCTCCCGTAACCACTCCTTCTAGTCCCAGCCTTACAACCGCATTCCAGTCACCCATGACTGTTTTCATCTCCCTTTACGTACTGGATTACCCGTTCAGTATCTTCATATACTTTCTCTATCTCTTCATCCTCTGCTTGCGATGTCGGCATGTATACCTATGGTGCTAAAATGGAACACTTCCATTCGTGCTTACTATGTTATTTATTATATGGTAGCAGTTTCGGTATTCGAGCGCGCCATCTTCAGACCTTACCTGACGATGAGGGGGTTAACTCCAATCGCATACATGATTCACCAGCGGCGAATATCTGTGAAATGATTTTTACAGACTATCTTTCATTACGATGTTGTGTATCCAACCATCAACTTCCAGCTATTGCTTTCGGTGGTGGTCTACTGTGGAGTCTGATGAAAACAACCCAATCGCTGAACTGCTCACAATAACTCATTCTCTGCCCTATCTTCCTACCCATAACTTATTCTACTCCAGTTACACCATTGTCCGCAGCTTTTGAAAGTACTTTATACTCGTTTTACCAGAAATCCTAGTCTTCGTTCCATTTCACTTCATTGGCCCCCACTATCTCTAGTCTGAACCTTAGCGTTTCCTTTATCAGATTTTTTAGCTTCCCTAACACGTTCAAACTTCTGATATTCCACGCCCCCATTCGTAGAACGTTATCCTTTCGTTGGTTGTTCAGTCTTTTTCTCGTGGTCATCTCCCACTTGGCAGTCCCCTTCCTGAGATCCCAAAGGGGGACTAACACGGAATCTTTTGCCAATGGAGAGATCATCATGATACTTTCTCAATTACAGGCCACGTGTCCTGAGGATACACATAATGTGTGTTTCATGCAGTGTCACACTGTAATCCTTGGTTCACTTTTGAGTACATGGCACTAAAACTTGCTAAGCACACATACAGTCTGCATGAAAACTGGTTACCAATTACCTTATGAGCTTTTCTGACTGGTTCACGCCTGCCCACTAAGGGCGCGTTAGTGATTGGTTGGTTCAGTCAACCTATGACAAAAAACATTATATGATATCTTTAATTAACCTCTGAGCGTGAATTTAGAGTAATTGAAATTATAGTTACAAAGTCGTCTGTCTGTATCTGATACAGTCGTCAGTATAGTTGGACGCTGGTATGAAAATTTAAGTAGTGGACATTAATTACCAGTCCGCCCCGGGTAGCTGAGTGGTCAGCGCGACAGACTGTCAATCCAAAGGGCGCGGGTTCGATTCCCGGCTGAGTCGGAGATTTTCTTCGCTCAGGGACTGGCTGTTGTGTTGTCCTAATCATCATAATTTCATCCCCATCGACGCCCAAGTCGCCGAAGTGGCGTCAAATCGAAAGACTTGCACCAGGCGAACGGTCTACCCGACGGGAGGCCCTCGTCACACGAAATTTCATTTCATTAATTACCAGAGTTGGGTGCCTGCCGCCTAGTGTTGCATGTCAATTACTGCTTTCCTTACACGCTCCAGTACAAGTGTGGTACTCCTGGCTTTGGAGCCATAAGATTCTTTCCCAGGATTCATTTCATAGTTTGGCTGTGATTACAGCAGATGACACTTGACGTAAGAGATAGGATGAGAGGAAGGTAACAGACGGTACAGTGAGTACCAGTGCTGTGAGAAGTGGGGCCGGTCTAATAGCAGGATAATCCGACTGGCTACCAGCACAGCGGCCAGAGCTCCAAATTAGTTACACTGATTTACTTACATTTGGTAACGTTCATATTTTATTGTCTCTCTCGCTGAATACACTCTTAATAGCAAGCTTTAATTCACTAATTCAGATATTTTCATAATAGTTTTCATCAACAACAAGTGATGATACCAATCCCCCATGATAAACAAAACGGGTGAGATCGCTGCTGCAGAAGCAACGAAAAAAGCATGTCAAATGTAAAAGAACGCAAAATCCCGAAGATTGGCGAAGTTTTGCCGAAGTTATAAATGTAGCGCGTGCTTTAATGCGAGATGCTTTAAATAATTTCCACAACGAAACTCTGTCTCGAAATCTAGCAGAAAACCCAAAGAAATTCTGGTCATATATAAAGCACAACAGTGGAAAGACGCAATCAATACCTTCACTGCGCGATACCAATAGTGAAGTCACTGATGACAGAGCCAGCAAAGCAGAGTTATTAAACACGGTTTTCCGAAACTCCTTCACCAAAGAAGACGAAGTAAATATTCCCGAGTTCCAATCAAGAACAACTGCGAAGATGAGGAACATAGAAGCAGATATCCTCGGTGTAGCAAAGCAGCTTAAAATGCTTAATAAGGTCAAGGCTTCCGGTCCAGATGGTATACTAGTCAGGTTCCTTTCAAAGTATGCAGATTCAATAGCTCCATGTTTAGCATTTACTGTATATACAACCGCTCGCTCACAGGAAGTTCCGTACCTAAAGACTGGAAAGTTGCTCAATACACACCAATACCCGAAAAGGGAAATACGTGTGATACGCTGAATTACAGGCCCATGACACTAACGTCGATTTGCAGCAGGGTTTTGGAACATATACTGTATTCGAATAAAACGATTTGCTGACACATACTCAGCACTGATTCAGAAAATATCGTTCTTCCGAAACACAACTAGCTCTTTATACTCATGATGTAATGAATGCTATCGACGGGGGATGTCAAATTGACTCCATATTTTTAGATTTTCAGAAGGCGTTCGACACCGTTCCTCGCAAGCGTCTTCTAACCAAACTGTGTGCCCATGCAATATCGCCTCAGTTATGCGACTGGATCCGTGATTTCCTGTCAGAAAGATCACAGTTCGTAGTAACAGACGGAAAGTCATCGAGTAAAAGAAGTAATATCTGTCATTCCCCGAGGAAGTGTTATAGGCCCTCTATTGTACCTGTAAATGTAGCATTACAATAATGATATTCAGACAAGCACTTCATGTACCTTCGGCTCCAGCCAAAAGTGCGCTGTCAAGCGAAGTGACTGGGGCTGTCTGTTAGTCTGGAGCGAGGCCTTGAATGGTACCGATCGCGCTACTGGCCGCACAAATAAGATCTGGATGCACGCCACTTAATATTGTATTCAAATAACGCGACTCTGCGTGCAAAGCAGAGGAGAAAAGAGTAACAGTGTATAAATTTTGTGAACATGTGTTCTAGAGGACTTAATCCAATAGCATTGTGACTGCTAATAAAATGAACTGTGAAATCCGTGATTCTGTAATCGAACACAAGCAAAACGCCATATTAGCAATTTATGGCTTTATCTGTTTCGCGTGTTGTCTATACAACAGCTACTGGCATCCCCAATTTGGAACGTATGAGATCATTTAATCGAATCGAGAGACTTAGCCACCTCAGCAGTTGTTCTACAGCCTCACTTCAAGAACGACGAAATTGCGATCTGACCACTGCAGCTGCGCTGGGACAACGACATCCACACAAGATATCAGGTTAGTGAAGTGTAACAGAATTTCAGTGTTCTATTTCGAAGCGGCAGAACATGACTAGTCCGCTGGCAGTCCTGCAATTCCAGTGCAAATGGAGACAGTTAAATGTTCTCCATTGTAACGAGGGGTGAGGGTAATCTAAGGTAGATTTAATGTGGGGTGTGGGGAAGGGGTGCTGATTGGGACACAGACTAATTTGTCATATCCAATATCCGGCTCAGTTAATGTTTTTTTTTTTTTCATGGGAGCTCCATAACAGCCCTCTTTTATGTCTAAACTCATTTCTCACGTCCATATTACCTCTTCTCCTTTCCTCTCCTACCTCCGCACAAGGCTCCTACTCACACCGCCGATTTCACGCTCCATAATCATGTGTTGCTTTGTGGTATCTGGAGGGTACAGATATTAATTGTTTGCTGGATTGCAGCCACTTGACCCTTTACATAATGTATGATAAAAAATGGTAAAAAGTAGGTTGAAATGTGGCATTCATACCACACCAGGATGCTTTACAATTGCACCCTGCAGTGATAGTGGGACCAACGGAGGATCACTTTTAAAATGTCACATTACCCGTTTAGGACCAGATCCAAAAAGGAGCTAGAGGGAATAAGGTTGTAAGTAGTCGTTTATCAGTGCAAGAGAGAGCTTGTGGCCTGGAGCCAATGGTGTTCGTTGGTGGTCAGCCGCCAAAACATGGTTTCTCTTCCGCTATCTTTATTATGGTATTAAGAAATTCAAAAGCTGCCGGTGAAAATGAAAGTGCAATTAACATGCAACTTTCAATATATTCAGAGTTACACTCGACGAGCATAAAAATAGAACTTTAAAATGGTTACCAGAAGTTGATTAACAGTTGCAGTCACAGGAAAATATATCACATTAAAGTAGTAACCAAGGATACTCGGCACGAGATTTTCGTTGCAGCGTATTCGTTCCCACCCTGTATTTTCGTAATGCGTTGATAGTGGACGTGTGTAAGGCCAAAACCTCCAGTACTATAGCTGACAAGATGACTTCAAAGAATATGTATAATGAAGCGCCAAAGAAACTGGTATAGGCGTGCGTATTCAAATAGAGAGATATGTAAATAGGCAGAATACGGCGCTGCGGTCGGCAACGCCTATATAAGACAAGTGTTTGGCGCAGTCGTTCGATCGGTTACTGTTGCTACAATGGTAGATTATCGAGATTTAAGTGAGTCTGAACGTGGTGCTATAGTCGGCGATGAAGTGTGGGTTTTCCCGTAAGACCATTTCATTTGTGTATCGCGAGTATCAGGAATCCGCTAAAATATCAAATCTCCGACATGGCTGCGGCCGGAATGACGTCTGAAGAGAATCGTTCAACATGAAAGAAGTGCAACCCTTCCGAAAATTGCTGCAGATCTCAATGCTGGGTCATCAACAAGTGTCAGCGTCCGAACCACTCAACGAATCATTATGAATATGGGCTTTTGGAGCCGAAGGCCCAGTCGCATACCCTTGATGACTGCACGACACATAGCTTTACGCATTGCCTGGCCCTGTCCACACTGACTTTGGACTGTTGATGACTGGAAACATATTGCCTCGTCGGACGAGTCCTGTTCACATTGTATCGAGCGGATGGACGTGTACGGGTATGGAGACAACCTCACCAATCCATGGGCCCTGCATGTCAGCAGGGAACTGTTCAAACTGGTGGGGACTCTGTAATGGTGTTGGGCGTGTGCAATTGGAGCTACATGTCACCCCTGATACCTCTATATACGACTCTGACAGGCGAAACGTACGTAAGCATCCTGTGTGATCACCTGCATCCATTCATGTCCATTGTGCATTCCGACGGACTTGGAAAATTCCAGCAAGACAATGTTACACACCACATGTCCAAATTTAGTGCAGAGTGGCTCCAGGAACACTCTTCTGAGTTTAAATTCTTCCGCTGGCCACCAAACTCCCCAGACATGAACATTATTGAGCATATCTGGGATGCCTTGGAACGTGCTGTTCAGAAGAGATCTCCACCCTCTCCTACTCTTATGGATTTATGGACAGTCCTGCAGGACTCGTGGTGTCAATTCCCTCCAGCATTACTTCAGACAGTCGAATCCACGCCACGACGTGTTGCGGCTATGGCACTTCTGCGAGCTCGCAGGGGTCAAACATGGCTCTGAGCACTATGGGACTTAACATCCGATGTCATCAGTCCCCTTGACGTAGAGCTACTTAAAACTAACTAACCTAAGGACATCACACACAGCCATGCCCGAGGCAGGATTCTAATCTGACCTGCGACCGTAGCAGCAAAGCGGTTCCGGACTGAAGCGCCTAGAACTGCTCGGTCACAACGGCCGTCTCGAGAGGGTCCTACACGAGATTCGGCAGATGTACCAGTTTCTCTTGCCCTTCAGTATATATCCATAGAGTTTGTACAATGCGGAAAAAATCACTATATATATATATATATATATATATATATATATATCCACCGTGTACAAACTCTAGGGATACACATACGTTTATTAGACCTTTTTTGTTCCGTATCCTCTCATCATACAATCCCTTAAGTTTGTACACGGTGGAAAAAATCACACTATATGAGAGGACACGGAACAAAAAAGGTCTAATGAACTTAGGTCCAGAAAAGCATGGTTTCCGTGATACAAACTTTTATTCAATTGCAGTCCAATGCGTGCTGTACCATGCAGACACAGTTTCAATTTGTGCTGAAAATGGCACCCGTGTGCCTCAAAGCATGCGTGTACGCCCCGTAACATGTCCTGTTTCACACGTTCACATCAGGCAGGCTGCATCTGAACAGTGAATACGCTACTCCACCGTCTCCACATCTGAAATGGGCTCTGCATACACGATACTTCTGAGATGGCCTCTCAACCAGAAATCGCACGGGTTGAGATCCGGTGAACGAACAGGCCACGCAGCTGGACTCCCTCGTCCGATCCATCGACCAGGAAGACACGATTGACATGTATCCGGACGTTAACGGGGAAGTGGACTGCAGCAGCATCGTGTAGCACCCACATAACCCTTAGAATCATCTGTGGCACTTCTTCCAGCAGGGGAGGCTAAGTCACTCGCAAGAAACGCCGACAATTCCGGTCTGTTAGGCGATCTGGAAGGAATACTGGTCGCAAAGTACGGTCCCCCATTTGTTCTGGCTGCACGGATGCTGAGGATTCGCTGTCACCATACCATGGGGGTTCTGCATACTATCCCACACATGACTGTTATGAAAGTTAAAGATACCACTCCACGTAAAGGTAGCCTCATCTGTGAATAGGGTGGATGACACAAATCCCGGAATCGTGCTTGCCTGTTGAAGAAACCAGGGAAAAAGTCTCTCGCTAGTAAGCCCTGCACACGCTGTAAGCCATAAGGGTAGTAACAATTGTCATGGAGAGTGTTTCACACGGTCGTCTGACTTGCCCTGTACTACATGGTACGGACACGGTGCTCGTCTTCCGCAATTTTCTCGAAGTTGGTGTCCGAACATTTCGGATACACCTTTGATGATTTCCTGCTTTCTGAAACGATCCAGTCTCAGACAAACGGCGCAACACAGTTACAAACATTGAATGCTGTTGTTGTTGCCGGCGGGAATAGGTCTCCTGATACAACCTTGCTGCCCACCGACTGTATCCATTTGCCTTTCCATAAATAAATACCATGTCGGCAAACTCTCGATTCAAATACGGAACCATTCAGGTCAACGCTGTATCATATCCACTACAAGGTGAGTCAGGTCAACGCTGTATTACATCCACTACAAGGTGAGTCAGGTCAACGCTGTATCACATCCACTACAAGGTGAGTCAGCAAGAGAAGTGAATGGGACACGACATTACCAATCATATGACAGGAGAGGGCGCTAGGGCACGACGTACGAGGACCAGTACTGCCCTTTAGGGGGAGACAGTGCATTCTGTAGCTGTGGTTGCATGGTACAGCGCTTGTTAGACAGCAGCCTCTGTAACAAAGTATGACTGAATAAATGGTCTCTAGATTGGGAAACATGGATTTCCGGACAAAAAGTTCATTAGACCTTTTTTCTTCCGTATCCTCTCGTGGATCAATCCCTACAGTTTGTACACGGTTGAAAAAATCAGCGTAATGGAAGAATACCATAATCCTCGAAATAACCCAAAATACAAAACGTTGGTTCCAAGCTACTTTACTTCAAGTAAACATAAAGAAGTGAGCTTGTGATTTTTACTTAAGAGAGTTGCCAAGAAGTGGGAATTTCTTTTCATTAATTTGTTAAGAAAAGTTCTATTTTTCAAAAGATTTTCGTGTCTCAAGAAAACTCTAATTTCGACAGAAGTTACAAATTTCCCAAAAGAGCACCATCTTTTTTCTTTGAAAGATTTTAGATCATTTAATAACGAAAGTAATTTTTCCTTTCAAATTGCAAGAACGAAGAATCTTTTAGTTTACTGTTCAAGAGAAGAACTAAAGTCAGGCTAGGAACGGTCGAATATTGGTGAGCACAAAGAAGGGCTGAACGCGAGGCAAGTCTCTAAAATAAAAAGTTAGCGCAGTGGGAATAGCTTACATTTGAAGACAACGAATACATGCGTTTCATTCTAGGTCTATTTTTTATTTTATAAAATGGAATGCTTTATTACACTTTGTGATATGTAACGTGGCTTCTTAATCATTCTACAGTAATTACAGCAGAGTTTTCACAAGAAACGTGTAACGATTTAGTACCAATACAGATATGAAAACATAGCCGTTTTTGTTCTGCACGTTTAAAGACGTTAAGCTGCCTTTATACGTTTACTCTGTTCTCTTCCACACACTGGACCCATCCATGCTTTCTCGCTCATTGCCAGCATTTCTTCGCTTTCCTTCAGTTATACCGCTTCCCCCGCCACTCACCCACAACCCCCCCCCCCCCTCCCCCAAAGTAAAAAGAACTTACTCCTTCCCTCTCTATCACTGTGTATCTCTGCTTCCTTTAGGTAATTTTCTCTCATTTCGTGTGGTAAACTTGTTATCAATTGCGAAGACGACCGTGTATCCATCCGCAAAATGTCAGAATATTTCCGTGTCTCTCCGAATTCGTTGAGCTTGCAGCTGTTTGCAGGAGAGTCAGTCGGAAACGTTCGGCAGAAAACTCGATCACATTCTCCCCATTACTTCAGCTTATATTAAGTTTTACTGGGAGGTGTTCATACACATTTGACTTTCTGTAATTGCCAGTACATCTACATCTACATCTACATGTTTAATCTGCTATTCACATTTAAGTGCTTGGCAGAAGGTTCATCGAACCACTACCATACTATCTATCTACAATTCCACTCCCGAACAGAATGCGGGAAAAACGAACACCTAAACCTTTCGGGTTCGAGCTCTGATTTCTCTATTTTATTTTGATGATCATTCCTGCCTATGTAGGTTGGGCTCAACAAAATAATTTCGCATTCGGAAGAGAAAGTTGGTGACTGAAATTTCGTAAATAGATCTCGCCGCGACGAAAAAAGTCTTTGCTTTAATGACTTCCATCCCAACTCGCGTATCATATCTGCCACACTCTCTCCCCTATTACATGATAATAAAAAAACGAGCTTCCCTTTTTTGCACCCTTTCGATGTCCTACGTCAATCCCACCTGGTAAGGATCCCACACCGCGCAGCAATATTCTAACAGAGGACAAACGAGTGTAGTGTAAGCTGTCTCTTTAGTGGACTTGTTGCATCTTCTAAGTGTCCTGCCAATGAAACGCAACCTTTGGCTCGCCTTCCCCACAATATTATCTATGTGGTCTTTCCAACTGAAGTTGTTCGTAAATTTTACACCCAGGTACTTAGTTGAATAGACAGCCTTGAGAATTGTACTATTTATCGAGTAATCGAATTCCAACGCATTTCTTTTGGAACTCATGTGGACCACCTCACACTTTTCGTTATTTAGCGTCAACTGCCACCTGACACACCATACAGCAATCTTTTCTAAATCGCTTTGTAACTGATACTGGTCTTCGGATAATCTTACTATACGGTAAATTACAGCATCATCTGTGAACAACCTAAGAGAACTGCTCAAATTGTCACCCAGGTCATTTATATAGATCAGGAACAGCAGAGGTCCCAGGACGCTTCCCTGGGGAACACCTGATATCACTTCAGTTTTACTCGATGATTTGCCGTCTATTACTACGAACTGCGACCTTCCTGACAGGAAATCGTGAATCCAGTCGCACAACTGAGACGATACCCCATAGCTCCGCAGCTTGATTAGAAGTCGCTTGTGAGGAACGGTGTCAAAAGCTTTCCGGAAATCTAGAAATACGGAATGCACTTGAGATCCCCAGTCGATAGCGGCCATTACTTCGTGCAAATAAAGAGCTAGCTGCGTTGCACAAGAACGATGTTTTCTGAAACCATGCTGATTACGTATCAATAGATCGTTCCCTTCGAGGTGATTCATAATATTTGAATACAGTATATGCTCCAAAACCCTACTGCAAACCGACGTCAAGGATATAGGTCTGTAGTTCGATGGATTACTCCTACCACCCTTTTTAAACACTGGTGCGACCTGCGCAATGTTCCAGTTTGCAGGTACAGATCTATCGGTGAGCGAGTGGTTGTATATGATTGCTAAGTAGGGAGCTATTGTAAAAGCGTAATCTGAGGTCTACTATATCTTTGAATTTGAGCCACATCTCGTCTACATTTGCATAGTCAGTTCGGAAGGAATGGAGATTGTCTCTTAGGAAGTCTTCTAGTGTCACTTTATGCGCTTTTTTAAATAAAATTATTTTGCGTTTGTCTCTGGTGGATTTGGAAGAAACGGTATTGGGCCTAGCTACAACGACCTTGTGATCACTAATCCCTGTATCAGTCATGATCCTCTCTATTAACTCTGGATTGTTTGTGGCTGTCAAGTGTGTTTTCGAAACCATTTACAATTCGCGTGGGTTCGTGGACTCACTGCTCGAAATAATTTTCGGAGAAAGCATTTAGGACAATCTCGGAAGATGTTTTCTGCCTACCGCCGGTTTTGAACAAGTATTTTTGCCAACATATCGAGGGAAGGTTGAAGTCCCCACCAACTATAACCGTATGAGTGGGGTATTTATTTGCTACGAGACTCAAATTTTCTCTGAACTGTTCAGCAACTATATCATCGGAATCTGGGGGTCGTTAGAAGGATCCAGTTATTAACCTAGTTCGGCTGTTAAGTATAGCCTCCACCCATACCAAATCGCACGGAGTATGTACTTCTACTTCACTAAAAGATAAACCACTACTGACAGACACAAACACTCCACCACCAATTCTGCCTAATCTATCTTTCCTGAACACCGTCTGAGACTTCGTAAAAACTTCTGCAGAACTTATTTCAGACTTTAGCCAGCTTTCTGTACCTATAACGATTTCAGCTGCTGTGCTTTCTATTAGCGTTTGAAGCTCAGGGACTTTTCCAGCGCAACTACAACAATTTACAACTACAATTCCGACTGTTCATGGATCCAAGCACGTCCTGTATTTGCCATGCTCCCTTTAAGATTGCAGCCCACCCCGTACTTTCGCAGGCCTTCTAACCTAAAAAACCGACCAGTCCACGCCACAGAGCCTCAGCTACACGTGTAGCCGCCAGCTGAGTGTAGTGAACTCCTGTCCTATTCAGCGGAACCCGAAACCCCACCACCCTATGGCGCAAGTCATTTCCAGTCTACTTTGGAAACGATTACACAACGCAACTGCTTATTCTGTTCTCCATTTACATTTTCCTAACTCATTTACTGAATATTTACGTACAGTTTTGGGGTGTGCTTTGTCTGCCATCATTTCGTGTTCATTTGTGTTGCCACCTTTGTCTGCCTACACGTTGCACTTCACAAAGTTCACGAAGTAGTTCAGTTGTCAATGGTTCTGAACTACAGAGAATGTTGCGTCGTTGCGTCCAGTATTATTTTATAGGTCACGCATTTTCAAATCTCTCGAAATGCATATTATTCTAACGACTCTGAGACGTACTGCCAACAGTTAACCACTTTTCGTATTTCCCTATTGCAATTACCGAGAGGTTGCACAGTGGTCGACAATAAGTTGGTCACTGTTGCACTTAGTAGGATCTAACGAGCGGTCTTCATATTCATTGATGCTCAGCTATTCATACTATGCCTGTATTTTATTAAGCTATGCAATTTACGTGGGCGTGAGCTACTCATTTAATTTTCTTTTCCAATAACGAAGTCAGATAGCATTACAAAGGTATTAAGTTGGGTCTTGAATTTTAGTTCCACTAAATCAAGGCTCAATGTCTCTACATGTAGTTCAGTGGCTAAATACAGCAGTCAACTTACAAGGCGTATGAAATGAACGTCAGTCGGCTGAGTGTAATACGCAAATTTTCTATCGTGCCGTCACCACCAGCCATCTTCCGCGCTACGGTTTTATACTGTGTCTGTCCGGCACTCCAGGTGTTTGTATCTGCCTACCGGATAACATCCCGAGTGGTTTCGCTGCCCTCCGCTGCGCGTGCAGACAAATGTCCGAATGTTTATCACAGTGGCGCTTATCGTCGTCAAGGCGATGTCGCTGCCACCTGGCGGACGGGCGGTGAACTAGCTCTCTTTACTGATGCATCAGATGGCCTCGGATGATGGCCCCATTCTCTGCGGCCACGTATTTCCTTGTCGGCTTATTCCGGATGCGAAGCAGAAAGAATACACACAAAGAGCATCCAAGACTGTGACTTTTGCCCTTGTTGTTAATGGCTCGGAGGTTTCTTCTTTATCTTTAGGAAGGTGAACCGACTTGCAGCTCTTCATCCAAGACAATACAGTGTTCCGGGGTGCTCTGGTAACCTCGTGATGGTTTTGATTTCGTATCTGATCACGGCGTCCCATGGGACACGTATATGTTCCACTTTCCCCTCATTTACATTTATACAAACGTTCTGATTTAAGAATTACACTTAAGCGTCAATAAATAATGGCAAATTTTCACAGTATCGTTTAAAGAACTACAGGGTGACAAATACTGAACAACATGAAAAAAGACTTAAATTAGTTACAAACTTCTTGTCGAAATCAGAGCCATTTTGTATAATGGGGATGAAAATCACCTTCCAAAACCTTCACTTACCGTTCGGTAGTCATCAAGGAATATTCCGCGACTGGACATTGCATACCACACAGTCACCTGCGGAGGGTGAAGAAATCGCGAAATGCTGTCTCTTAGTCCCCCAAATGGGCTATCCAAATGAAAGTTGACTTTGTCGCTAAACCAAACCGTAATGCGCATATTAATTCCCATCATGCTCTGCGGCCAACTGTGCAGTTTGAATTTCCTAACTCAAACCGTTCAGAATTTCATATAGTTCAATAACTGTCACCCTGTAAGTATGTCATTGATGGACTCCTTTTCAGCGCAGTATTAGGACAAATACTTTAATGTACCGATCTTTCTTCTCAAGTGTAATGTACATTAAGTATGATTGAGCTATCGGCAAATATGAGAATCTGACGCAGTTACAATAAATCATCCAGAAGACACATTCCACTAAACTATCCATTTGCCATTTCAGAATGTATTAAACTAATTAGTTACTCGTTACATACACTCCTGGAAATGGAAAAAAGAACACATTGACACCGGTGAGTCAGACCCACCATACTTGCTCCGGACACTGCGAGAGGGCTGTACAAGCAATGATCACACGCACGGCACAGCGGACACACCAGGAACCGCGGTGTTGGCCATCGAATGGCGCTAGCTGCGCAGCATTTGTGCACCGCCGCTGTCAGTGTCAGCCAGTTTGCCGTGGCATACGGAGCTCCATCGCAGTCTTTAACACTGGTAGCATGCCGCGACAGCGTGGCCGTGAACCGTATGTGCAGTTGACGGACTTTGAGCGAGGGCGTATAGTGGGCATGCGGGAGGCCGGGTGGACGTACCGCCGAATTGCTCAACACGTGGGGCGTGAGGTCTCCACAGTACATCGATGTTGTCGCCAGTGGTCGGCGGAAGGCGCACGTGCCCGTCGACCTGGGACCGGACCGCAGCGACGCACGGATGCACGCCAAGACCGTAGGATCATACGCAGTGCCGTAGGGGACCGCACCGCCACTTCCCAGCAAATTAGGGACACTGTAGCTCCTGGGGTATCGGCGAGGACCATTCGCAACCGTCTCCATGAAGCTGGGCTACGGTCCCGCACACCGTTAGGCCGTCTTCCGCTCACGCCCCAACATCGTGCAGCCCGCCTCCAGTGGTGTCGCGACAGGCGTGAATGGAGGGACGAATGGAGATGTGTCGTCTTCAGCGATGACAGTCGCTTCTGTCTTGGTGCCAATGATGGTTGTATGCGTGTTTGGCGCCGTGCAGGTGAGCGCCACAATCAGGACTGCATACGACCGAGGCACACAGGGCCAACACACGGCATCATGGTGTGGGGAGCGATCTCCTACACTGGCCGTACACCTCTGGTGATCGTCGAGCGGACACTGAATAGTGCACGGTACATCCAAACCGTCATCGAACCCATCGTTCTACCATTCCTAGACCAGCAAGTGAACTTGCTGTTCCAACAGGACAATGCACGTCCGCGTGTATCCCGTGCCACCCAACGTGCTCTAGAAGGTGTAAGTCAACTACCCTGGCCAGCAAGATCTGCGGATCTGTCCCCCATTGAGCATGTTTAGAACTGGATGAAGCGTCGTCTCACGCGGTCTGCACGTCCAGCACGAACGCTGGTCAAACTGAGGCGCCAGGTGGAAATGGCATGGCAAGCCGTTCCACAGGACTACATCCAGCATCTCTACGATCGTCGCCATGGGAGAATAGCAGCCTGCATTGCTGCGAAAGGTGGATATACACTGTACTAGTGCCCACATTGTGCATGCTTTGTTGCCTGTGTCTATGTGCCTGTGGTTTTGTCAGTGTGATCATGTGATGTACCTGACCCCAGGAATGTGTCAATAAAGTTTCCCCTTCCTGGGAGAATGAATTCACGGTGTTCTTATTTCAATTTCCAGGAGTGTAGATCATATTGACGTTAAATGTCATAATAAAACGTGTCAACAGAACAAAAAATTTGTATGGCTGCATCCTGGACATTTACAGGTATTTTGTGTAAAAATTGTGAAATATTTCAAGAATTCCTCTGTCGTATAAAAGCGATACGCTACAATCCGACCTTTATCAAAGTCGGAAACGTGATGGTACGCATTTATCCTCCTTACACGAGGCATCACAACAACGTTTCAGCAGGCAACGCCAGTCAACTGCTGTTTGTGTATGAGAAATCGGTTGGAAAGTTTCCTCATGTCAGCACGTTGTAGGTTTCGCCACCGGTGCAAACCTTGTGTGAATGCTCTGAAAAGCTAATCACTTACATATAACAGCATGTACTTCCTGTTGGTAAAATTTCACGTCTGTAGCACGTCGTCTTCGTGGTGTAGCAATTTTAATGGCCAGTAGTGTATATTACCTTGAAAAAAGTATTCCCGGTACTTCATTACCCTACATTAATTGTTTTTTGGTGTTATGATTATTTTCCTGCCAATGTATTTTAGTACATCGAATCGCAAATAGGGTGGCAGGATGTTTTCATTGAGACCATCGACATATACGACCAGTCAATTCATCCGGAAGTGAACCAGTTCACTTATAGTGATACGGCAGAGTGGCGGAACACAGCTGCAAATTCGAAATGTGGGCTACAAGTTGTTTAGTTCCGTGTAAGTACTTTCAGTGTAATGAAGTGACATAGTTCAGAGACTGGTCTCAAGCAAATGTGATTTTATGTATTTTGACTGAAGTGGCAAGTGAAAATTTGCACCAATGACGGGAATCGAATCTGTGTCTCCTGCTTGCCTGGCAGGTGGGTTAACCGCTAAGCCACCTCGCCACAGTGGCTCAGACAACTGCTCGGAATATCCTGGCACACGTTCCTCCTTCATATTAATTCTCACTGCCGCTCCACTCTACTTTAAATACCTCTTACACACGAACAAAATTGCAGAGGCTCTCCATGTTCTGGAATAGCACCTCAGCATTGAACGTAATGGGGGATCCAGCGTGAAACCCAGGTGCAGGTATAAAAATAAAATGACACAGTTTCAGAGACTTTATTGCTTTCATACAGCTTTGATTTTTGTATATAAACTGAAGCGGCGAGTGAAAATTTGAACCAAAGCCGGAAGTCCAACCAAGTATATCTCTCAAATATCTCATATATCTGAAGCCAACATCAGAAAGACCAACGTATGTGTTTCTCCCCCCAGAAACGAACGTATTTGGAGGAACCTGCAGATAAAATTGGGTCAAGACATAGACCATTGCTTATCATAGGGAACGGATTATGCTCCAAAAAACTTTAAAGTCTTTTAGTTTTATGAACGAAAGATATAAAGACATACATACAATGGAAAATATTTTGCTTCAGTGTCATAAAACTGTAAACGCTTATATTAAATTATCACTCACCAACCAGGCTGACGCATTTGCGGACTGAAACAGCTCGCTGTTTGAAGTGAACCATGAGAACATTCTCCAAGTTTTCTGTCACAAACCGATGTTAGTTGTCTCGAAACAATGCTCTATACCGGGAGAAGAACCTCCAAACATCCCATGACGATAGTCTTACACATTTCACCAAAGGAATATTATTGGCACACACATTTTCAATTTAACCAGTGTCTATTTTCCTTTCCAAAACCTTGGCAATTTTACACCTAGTATGTTATCCACCATTTTGTTCGAATACACTTTTAAATTTCTGTTTAATAGCTTTCAGTTTTTCTCCTTTGACGGAAATAATTTTTTCTCAGTGTCACGCATTTCATTAACTACCTCAGTTAAGGGCTATGTTTCTAATTTTTTGATCGAATGAAAAAGAAAACTCGAATTCACAGGTATGTATGACTGTTCATTTTTAGTGTATTGAAGATGAGGAAGTTCTGAAAAATTTCAACTGAAAAACCCGCATCAGTCGCCGATTTAAATTTTTAAAATTGTTTGGGTAGTATACTCCCAACAGTTTATCACAACAAGTATCTGCGTGAAAATGCAAGATCTGGATTTTTGACTCTGAATAAATTAATTCATGTTGACGCTTTCACAAACATCCTTTTGTCATTTGAGATAAGTTTGTTCCGTTTAGGATACAATGTACGTATCTGCTCCCACTCTCCTTATAAACCACGTACTATACATGTTATGTGTACCATGTGTGGAAAGCTTACGGAAAGGTCTTGCCTGCCTTCCTCATATGTGGAGGAGCATCCGCAAGTAAGACACTATAAAATTTCACCCTATTTGGTCATAAAACTCCAGACAATCACTGAATAAACAAACTATTATTACATGATTCGATGTCGATATTTCTTTACATGCTAATAGAAAATAAAAACTGTTTCATCATTTTCTAACACACCTACCACTACATTTCCCACTTTCCTACTGCTAGAGTCCAGTGATTTCTCAATTCTTACGCAATTTTTTTGATTTCCACATTCTGCCTGGTCTCTTTTAGCATTTCTTTGTAACAGGCGCATACAGTTTTCTTACTGTTGATTCTTCTGGTGTTTCTAAATTTGGTATTTCGTAAAGAAATTTCTGAGAAAGAAAAATGTTGTATAAATCTGGATAGTAATCGGAATTTTTTGAAACTATGGTATGTGAAGGCGAAACACCTTCATCTAAAAGAACTTACCCAGAAATTTTACGAGAAAGGCCCAATCTACTTTTACTACCAGCTAAATGCTGCAAGGCTTGAGATCGCTGGTATGCTTTTATTTATTTCCCGCAGTTTTTGCAGAATAGAATTCTTCCTGAAGTTGTACAGATGCCAATAAATTCAGCAACCAATTCTTGCAAACGGGAGCGAACGTTTTACTTTCATCATTATGTCGCCAATCACTTCGCTTAAGATAGCATACTGTATAAACCCTCTGCTTTAAAGGAGACGACGGCAACGAATGAAGACTGTTGTGTACATTGCGTCATAAGCGAGGGATTCCCCTTTCAGCACGTGTGGTGGAGGTCTCTCACTACGCAATACATTCACAGATGAAATTCATTTAAACAAAAAAGTTATATCAAATTAAAGTGACAATTTATGTGCCTTTAGCAAAATTATTTAAAATATTTACATAAAATATTACAAAAATTCGTATTTTTATATGAAAGTGAATTTCGTATTTGGCTAAAGAGTGGTGGAGTGTGCTGTTTCAGGACTTTAGTTACAATTTCTTATCTGCAAGCAAAAGAATATTTATTTATATAAAAATCCGTTCCCTACTAATCACCAAAGTTTAACACTAAACAGACTTTCGTGATTTTCAATTTTTGTGTACGAATAATCGTTACTCGTCTTCTGCAACTGAATTTTTACTGACATTTCTACCCAAATATGTTTTACGTATTCGTGTTAGACACGTTCAGTGGGCTAGAAAGAAATAAGACATAATTGTTTCTGTATAAGAATTATAACGTGGAAACAGTTACCAACTATAATAAAAAAAAATTTAGTTGCATTTAATCATTGTGGGTTTCGAAACTTTTAGAATGTATCGTCAGATGGTTTTTACAGATTTTCATGCTAGGGCCTCGCTTTGTGCTCGTTAATCGTTTGATGCTCGAAGATAATAAAAATAAGTTTAAAGTTCGGTAAACGCATGGGGAAGTTCCGTAATTCTAGGAGTCATACACGAAATGGCGTTAAAGTTGATAATGCACTCCCTAACAAAAAACATTGAAGTACCCAGAACAGGAGCAGTAAATGAAATGAAACTTCACGTTTTGAGATTGCATGTGTTTCATTTGAGTGATTTCAGAAAAGAGTGCAGGTTACAAGAAACCTGGCAATATAGGATCACTTATCTGTATGGCGTTGCACCCACTCTGGTCTGCATTCGATTAAGAAGGGTATCATAAATCTGTTGAATCGTCTCCTGCGGAAGCTGGCCCAGAAGGGTTGTCACTGGTCCTTGATATACTGGATACTGATATTAAACTAAATTATGAATAATCCGCCTCGATTGCGAAAATTCCCGGTGTTTACCCAGGTTTCAACGTGGATAACCACGCCTCCTTCAGAACAAAATAAAAACCAGCTTGCCTAAATGGGCATAGTCAATTTCTAAAATGAGCACCCACAACGGCAGGTCCCCATAAAATTTATTAACACTACACGGTACATCCGTACCAAGTCAATAACACTTGGTTATTGACTTGGTTCGGATGTACCGTGTAATGTTAATAAATTTTATGGGGACCTGCCGTTGTGGGTGTTCATTTTAGAAATTGACTATGCCCATTTAGGCAAGCTGGTTTTTATTTTGTTCTGAAGAAGGCGTGGTTATCCACGTTGAAACCTGGGTAAACACCGGGAATTTTCGCAATCGAGGCGGATTATTCATAATTTAGTTAGATAATTACGATTGCTGACGCGCTGCAATGCTGAAAGTTCTTGGATACTGATATGTTCACTTCCGAGTTAGTCATACACCTGTTCTATGTGGGTAGGTCTGGGAATCTTGCTGTTCACGGGAGTACCTCACCATCACGCAGAGAGCTCATAGATATACGTGCCATGCGTGGACGAGCATTGTCGGGATGAAAATGGCACCACAATACCGTCACACATTAGGTAATACATGAGGAGGCAGGATGTCCGTGACGTAGCACTGCGCCACCAATCTCCCCCCAACCTCTACCAGCCATGATCTGAAGTCATATCCGCCCACACCATGAAGTCAGGGATAGCCCCTCTTTGTCTGTCCAAAACACTGGGAGAATGGGCCTTCTCCCTTGATCGCCATCTTACTCGCCAACAATGGTCACCTGGGGTAGTGCATCAGCAGTTCACACTTCTCGACCATGGCACCACCGCTTGTAAGGCGCTTGCTCGTCCGATTCTTGAGTATTGTTCATCTATCTAGGAACCCTATCAGGTAAGACTGATAGAGGAGATGGAGAAGTTCCAACGAAGAGCGGCGCGTTTCGTCGCGGTATCGTTTAGCTGGCGAAGGAGTGTTAGAGATATTGCTAAACAAACTCCACTGGCAGACATTACAAGAGAGACGTTGTGCATCACGGAGAGATTTACTACTGAAATTTTGGGACAGCACTTTTCAGGAGGAGTCAGACAACATATTACCTCCCTCCACATACATCTCGCGTATTGTCCACGAGGAGAGAATTCGTGAAATTAGAGCCAATAGAGAGGCTTACCGACAATGATTCCTCCCGCGCACTATTCGCGAGTTGGAGGGATCTGATAGTGGTACCGAAAGTACCCTCCGCCACACACCATTAGGAGGCTTGCGGAGTATGATGTAGATGTAGATGAAATGCAGCCGCCTGCGTTGTGCTGTTAACGCCAGCCTATGCATGGGACAGTGATAGGGGGCTGTAGATAATTTCATCGGCTTCTCTCTAGTATTTGGAAGTCATGAACGCGTTAGCGTCTTTGTACTGTTTGAAGTTATAAGCGCGCAATGTCTTCAGAGATGCTCTGTCACCTGGATGCTTGCTTGGAAGATATATGCTTTGCAAACTGCGCATTGTTTGTCGTTAAATGAGGAGACACAGTAGTCTGCTTTGGTGTGTCATGAGTACTAGTGCAGCATAGTCAGAGTGGTATGTTTGTGGTTACATTCTGAGGAAGTGGAGCATTTCAAATGTTCAAATGTGTGTGTAATCTTATGGGACTTAACTGCTAAGGCCATCAGTCCCTAAGCTTACACACTAGTTAACCGAAATTATCCTAAGGACAAACACACACACCCACGCCCGGGGGAGGACTCGAACCTCCGCCGGGACCAGCCGCACAGTCCATGACTGCAGCGCCTAAGACCGCTCGGCTAATCCCGTGCGGCTGGAGCATTTCGATTTAATGATTATCTGAGACGAGAAAAGAGACAAGCATTTTGAGAAGAATATTTTATTATGATTATTTTGACGAGTAGTAGAAGAGGATTTAATTTAAGGTAATTGATTTTACATTTAGTGCTTTATTGCGGCAATTTGTAGTTATGCATTGTTGAGTCAGAGTTCCGGAGACTTCCGTACAGAAATGTAGTTTTCAGTTTGAATCTGGGGGTAGGCTAACTGTTGAACATTGGTTCAAATGGCTCTGAGCACTATGGGACTAAACTTCTAAGGTCATCAGCCCCCTAGAACTTAGAACTACTTAAAACTAACTAACCTAAGGACATCACACACATCCATGCCCGAGGCAGGATTCGAACCTGCGACCGTGGCCTGGTGAACATTCATAGTCATTCTTACGAGCTCATTTTCTGAAAAGATCTCATTTGATGTTATTGTGATGTGGCATTTAAGTTTGTAATTTCTAGTCTCGCATTTCACTGCTTCTACAACATACCCGAGTCGTCACTCTTTTCCTACCCCCCGCACTTCCCGTGTTCCCCCAAATAACGTAGCCGACAGATCAAGTGCAGCACACTCCAGGATTCTGATAGAGATTTATACAATTGTTAATTACAGTCATGTTTATCCGAGTAAATTACCCGTCGGTGGTATTCAACAAAATTGCGTCCCTGAACTGCCTTATCCCACTGCTAAGTGCTGTACACGTCTTGGATATCCAGTTGTCTGCTTCGTACACTATGCAAATGAGTGCAGCGCCAATGATGCGTGAGGCAGCATTGGGAAACGCTTCTCGTTGCAGTTACTTTTTCTTTTAACGCGTTATTGATAGTCACAGATTGTTTCCACTATTGGGAAGCACTGCAGATAACATACTGCAATAAAATTTTAATTGACACTGCACACTCCTGCGACTGGCTCATTGTTAGGGACGCCTCGGCACACAAGAAGGTGCAAACGGACTAGGGATGGCGGCTATCTCTGAAAGAACAGGTTTTCGGTTATATCGCGTCTTTTTTGTTTCAGCTGTAAGAGGTCCATAATTAAAGAATTTGTTGCTAGCGCAATCGAGCTGATGTAATTTCGATGTATTGTTCACGCGCTGCCTGCGATATGTAAGCTGTAAGAGAATCTGAGACCAAAGAGCAGTACTGACTGCAGTAGGAACTGTGTGGCAGTAGGAATAAGTTGTTGCTAGCGAGCAGTCGTGTCTGTTGTATTGTGTTGGCTGGGCCGGTCGTGTGCAGCGATGGCGGAGCCTGAGCGTTGTAGGATAAGGTAAAAGCAGCCTCGCGCGTATGTGGTATTGTTACATCAAGTCCCATGTAAATGTTTTTAAAAAAATCTGTTAATAATAATCTTTCTCATTAAAAGTAACTTTTGACATTTATCTCAATTTAAAGAACTCACTAATTTCTCCAATCCTTGGCAATCCCGATTATTGAAAAGAAAAGTCAGTTCCTTCGTTTTTTATAAGACAAATCTATCGGCCAGCATTGCACTTAGCTGCGCCAGGAAAATTTCTTACAGGAGCAGATATATACCCGTTATCCGGCGATCTAATTAAGGTAAGATTTTTCAGTTTATTCAGAATGATGTATCAGGGCCATGACGCAGCATTGCTGACGTCCAAAATTTACCAGGGTATATTGACTGTCAATTATTGAAAGGTTATAGGTTTGTCACATTGTATCATATTTTCACTGTTGGGTAGTTACGCTAAATGAGAGTATTATTCATATTATTTTATCTTGTGGGGAGGTTTCACTTGGCGACAACCGGCCAGGATCGTATTTTTGTGAATTTCTGAGAAGTTGTCAGCTATATATCTGCTCTTATTTACTTAATATTAAAAGTAGTTTGCATCTGGCGCAACGCATTTACTAATTTGTCACTTCTTCTTTCACAGATCATCGGCAATTTATTGCTCTTTGTTGTAACTGTATTTGTTCCATTTTTGCTTTGCCTTTGTTTGATTTTGTACTAAGTACTAGTTGTGAAAATTCCGCGAAAAACTACTAACAGTACATCGCGAGTCGTAATTAGTGAAAAGGCCGACTTTAATAATTTGAGTGATAATACTAGCGATACTCAGTGTCTTGATGATAATCCTCCAGTTACAGACAGTCAGTGCGTACCGATCACTAGTAATGATTTTAATGCTAATGATGAGCAAAGAAATTTAAGTATGTCCTCTGTTAATTTAACGACAATGATGAGGCGGCACGTTCCGTTACAATGAACGCTGTCCAGTTTAACACACCTGATTTGCAAAATTTATACAGTGAACAGATAAATTTTTCTCACGAAGATGTACAATGTAGTCAAAATACGTCAGATTTATTTGATTCCCAGGTAGTGACCCACAGTGGACGTCCAATTAGCAAACCTTTTTGTGAATCAGACAATGACCAAATGGTTATACAAAACGTGACACATACAGATACACCATCACACAGCACAGAGAATACAGCAGCTAATTTTGGCATGGATCGAGTTATGGCATTATTGCTACAACTTAATGAAAATCTCAAACAACAAATTAACGAATCGAACAAACAACTTAATGAAAGTTTCAAACAGTCGAATGAAAAACAAGACAGCAATTACAAACAACTTAATGAAAAACTAGACAACAATTCCAAACAACTTAGTGAACATATTACAGCCGTTGCCGTGATACTAAAGAACAATTACGTGAGGAAATTAAGGCTTGTGCTAGGAATAGTAGTGAAGAAATTAGATCCGTTGCACAAGAATTAAGTAATACACATGCAGCCACAACTAATTTACTTAGAGATGAAATTAGTGCAGTCGCTAAACAATGTTCTGCAAACGCAACACAGTTACGCGACGAGTTGAAATTAATGTCAGCACAACTTTCACGCACACTGGATGCGAAAGTAGAAAGAAAACAAGTCATGGAAACAATTACTGCTCAGAGACAGGAAGATAAGCGTAAATTATTTACGAAAGCAAAAATATACGTAGCCAATAACATTGCTACAGTATCAGACGAAATCAATACCATTAAACAGTTGAACACCGAATTGCATGATGAAATCTCCGATCTTAAAACAAAAACAGACACACACACTGTAGACTTTCAGACAGTGACCAACAGACTTGAACAATTAGAATTAATACAGGATCCCGATGCCATTAAAGCAGACGTTAAGAAATTGAACAAAACTACCCGTGAAATCCAAAAACAAATTAATGCTTGTGACACTAAAAATGATGATCAGGTTAAAGCATTGATTGAAAAATTTGATGAATTAGCCAGTCGTATTGACGTTATCGAAAATAACAATGACACCAAATCAGACGATACATCACCAGTTTCGTTTAATCAAACACCCGAATTCCAAAATTTACAGCAGACGATTAGTGAAATAGGTTCGTCCAATAATACATTGCGTACAAAATTGTCATCGTTACAGCAAGAAGTGGCAGAGATGAAAAATGTCTGAGCCTGTAACACGACACAGCATACGCCACTCTCCGGACATTTCTCACACTCACACAGCCAGTACAATTTAGGTAATTTACAGAGAGTACGTGACTTAGATTCCGAACAGTCACAGACAAACGGATTATCATACAATCCTGAACCAGTTCACACATTCAGAGACAATAACGTTGATTATAAGCAATTTTTATCTGTAAAAAAATCTAAGGTATTTAAAAATGACAGAACACAACATCCTTTGGACTGGATACGACAATTTGCTTTTGTATTTTCATCAGCTTGGCCTTTAATGCAGAAACTAGAATTGGACTGGATACGAGAATTTGCTTTTGTATTTTCATCAGCTTGGCCTGTAATGCAGAAAATAGAATTGGCCTGGATATAACAATTTGTTTTTGAATTTTCACCGGCATTGCCTGTAACGCAGAAACTAAAATTTATTTGCAGCGCGTAAGAGACCTCAGGGGATTCATTACGCTTCGATGAATATGTGCCGTAGCGTGCACAGGGCCCCGAGCCGTAGTAGTGCTATTTCATCTTTAGTTTTCTGCACTGCTGCCTTCTCTTTTACTATCCTTTGTATCTATCAAAACAGCTCTTCAACTATCGATCTATCTAGGATAAGAATAAGTAAAGAAAACCTTTTATGGCAAGTTTTACCGAAAGTGACAGTTTTCATTAGACACTCCTGAAATGACAAGAACTACCAGCGTAATTTTAATAACAGACAAAATGTTAATCATCAGTATGTACAAAATTTTCAGCAATCGCAAACACATTTTGGCTACAATAGAGGGTTTTCACCGCAACAGCATCAAAAACAGCCGGTTAGCATACCTAACCAACAATGCTGTCTGCAAGGTCAACTAAGCTTTAATGTTTCGCCGCCTACACGTATAGCGTCGGCTCCACCTTATAGTAACGCACAGCAACAAGGAAAATACAACGTACAGAAAATACATCATTTCAATTCGTATCGCAATGCACCGTATAGCAATGACTCTCATGACAAACGTAAAAGTAATGAGCACAATTTTCAGCGTAACAGTCGGTCTTACCAGCAGCAGAATCATCCCCAACAACAGATTATCATGAATGAACCAGACAGTAGATATCATCCCGAACCTAATACGTCAGGACGAAATAGCAGAACAGTACAAATAGCTGAAATGCCACAGAATCCTCCCGCAAATAACAGCACGTCAGAAAGAATTTGACTAGATACAGTACAGGTTGCATCTTCCAACAAAGTAAGCACTACTTTTGACACGCAGAATGTTATTCACGAGAATGTTATTACTTTTGACGACATCCGAGACACTCTTTTGCATGAAAAACCAGTTATTCATAGAACCATTTCCCACCCTGTCATTGAAGTAAAGATTGGATCATCCACATTTTCGGCAGTAATCGACTCTGGATCACCTATGTCAGTTATAAATGAGGAAACTTTCAACGCTTGTAACAAAGAGAATACTTATCCTACATTACCATTAGGCAAAACTAAAGTAAAAGGAGCAGTATCTGGTAAAGGAGTAGATGTAAAATTACAGGCACACTTATTATTTTGTATTGCAGGTCATACTTTCCACTCAAATTTTTGGATTGTGCCCTTATTGACAACAGACGTTATTTTAGGTACGAATTTTTTGGTACAACGCGACGCAAATATTGACTTTCAAAATTTCTATTTAATGTTAAAGGATGAAAATGTACAACTGGCATTAGATTTTCAGCACTCTTTATCTGCAGAAGAACAGACAACTAATCGGACAGAGGTCATTCCTGCATCACGTAACATAGACTGTCATTCCACATTGTTCACAGATACGTTCGTACACAACTATAATATACCAGACGAAGCCGACTATGACGTTATGCAAATGATTTCTGATAAAGTTAAACAGAGCAGCGCAAATACAGACGACGAACGTACGCAACTACGCAAGATTCTTTTACAGCAAGCTGCAGTTTTTGAGAACATCCCTGGTACTATGTCCGGTTTCATGTATGAATTCCAAGTTAAACAGCACGACACGTTTAAAGCCAAACATTATCCCATTCTGTATATTCACAGAGAACAGGTTAAGAAAGAATTGCAAGCTATGCTTGACCAAGGTATTATTGAACCGGTAGTTAGCCCGTACATAAAGCCGCTCCATATCGTTAAGAAAAAGGATGGCTCACTTCGCCTCGTACTTGATTCGCGTCACATCAATGACATTATTATTAATGAAACAGATCGCCCACAAACACTAGAAGAACTTCTACAGAAATTTCATGGTACTGCTATTTAATTCACATTAGATTTGAGAACGGGATTTTGGCAAATTCAGCTCCATCCGAACTGCAGAAAGTACACAGCATTTCTCTGTTTTGGTGACTGTTATCAATTTTGTAAATTACCGTTCGGTTTAACAATTTCTTCAACAGCATTTATTTGCGGTTTGAATGCTATACTTCCGACAGAACTTAAAGGCAGAATCACAACGTATGTAGACGACATTCTTATTGCAGAAGCTAACTGGTCTGAACACAATTTGATTCTGGAACAACTGTTGCAAACTTTTTGTGCGAGGACTGACAGTTAATCTTAGCAAATCACACTTTGGCAAAACATCTATAAAATTTCTTGGACATGTAATTTCTGCAGAAGGCATAGCGCCTGACCCTGAAAAACTTCAAGCTTTACGTGACATTACTTTTCCAACGACAAAGAAACAACTACGCAGCTTTCTAGGTTAATTAACTTTTTCCGTAAATTTATTCATTACTCTGCTTTAGACACCCCTAGATTATGCCAACTGACGGGTAAAAACACTATTTGGTCCTGGGATAGCCAAGCGCAGTCTGAATCTGTCAATCTGAAACAAGCTTTGTTGAATGCACCACTTTTATCACACCCAGATCTTACTAGAAATTTTTCCATTGCCACCGACAGTTCTAACACAGCTTTAGGCGTAAACATTTGTCAGGAAATTGAAGAAGACGGTAATACAGTAATTAAAAACATCGCCATTGCAAGTCGCATTCTGTCATCTGCTGAACGCAATTATTCTGTTACAGAACTTGAAACATTATGTGTTGTATGGGCATTTAGCCGATTTAGGCATTTTCTTTATGGAAGACATACTACCGTTTACACAGACCATAGAGCTATCCAGTTTTTACTTTCCGCTAAATTTACACATGACAGATTAAGCAGATGGAAACTGTATTTACAGGAATTTAATTTTACAATTGTTCACATTCCCGGAACACAAAATATTGTATCAGACGCACTATCCCGTTCTCTCTGCAACAATCAGCAAGACATCGCAACCAATTTCTGCCAAGCAAATTCTAGCGTCATGTATATTCAACAAGTCGCATTTGAAAACTTCATTTCATCGTCATTACGAGACATAGCACAAGAGCAGAGTAAAGACAACGTATGGAAAGAAATTAAATACCTTTGGCAAGATAAGAATAACGTTTCCATTAGAAACCATTACACGGTACGCAATAACATTCTGTTTCGCCGCTCTCACCCTGACGGCAACAACTGGTTATTATGCATTCCTGACGAACTTGTTAACAAATTAATTTGGTATACTCATTCAAGTTACGCACATTATGGAGCCAGAAAATGTTTTCTTATACTGAGACAGGACTGTTATTTTGCCAACATGGAGAAACGTATTCGACGAGTTTTAGCGTCATGTAAATCTGCCAGAAAGCTAAATCAGACACGACTTCACATATTCCTCCGTTACATCCCATTGTACCTGTTAAATTGAGACACATGGCCGCTGTAGACATTTTTGGACCGATTCCCAGAACTAATAGAGGTTTTTGCTACATCTTTGTCGCTGTTGAACCCACTTCGAAATTTGTTACCTTTACTCCATCGCGCAAAGCTACTGCTAAATCTATTTCGAATGCATTTGTAAAAAATTTTATATTTCATGTAGGGCATGTATTGAAAGTAATCTCCGACAATGGACCACAATTTCGATCTGCGATATGGACACGTATGTTACGTGCTAGAAACATTTCTCCGATCTATATATCCAAGTATCACGCTTCTTCGAATCCCTGTGAACGACTGATGAAAGAATTTGGTAAACTGTGTAGAATGTACTGCCATAAAAGACATATTGATTGGGATATACACATACTCTCATTCCAGGATGTAATTAACTCCATACCAAATGAATCTACTATGATATCTCCGACTGTTATATTGAATAATGTTGAACCACCTAACAAAATTAAAGAATTAGTATCCTTTCCTACATCTCATCGACTAAGCCACCATGAAGTAATTGAGATTGCGCTCAACAACATCAAACGTGTCGCAGAGCGCCGGAGAAGACAGCAAAAACAGGTTTGTGCACGCCGTGAGTTTCACATTGGACAGAAGATATTAGTACGCACATACTATTTATCCAACAGAGGAAAGAGTAGATGCAGTAAATTTGAACTTCTATACGCAGGTCCATACAGAATTCGCAGCATTCCTCATCCCAATGTGGTACATGTTGAAACTTTGAGAACCAGAAAAAGCAAAGGCAATCACCATGTCTCCAATATTAAACCCTTTATTGAATGAACATACTTTATGATTTATCACATTTTAATGCCTTTTCCGGTTATTGATATGAACACTTACTGATGATTATCATATTTTTTCCTGGCAAGTGCCCGGCAAGGTAAGGTTAGCAGGTCGCTTTTCTTGTCGTTCTATATCAGACCGTGCACATTTTCGATTTTTTGTGTATGTATGATTGTTTTCCTATCGAAAGTAGAATTTTTTCTGTATGCACCATCAAATGTTGAAGATGTAACAAACACCAGTTGACTTTGACGTTTTTCCTTATGATATCTCAATATTTTGACTATTCTACATTTTTTGCTACTACATTATGATACTGTGTGTACATTTTTGCACTTGGAAACTGACTATGTTTTTGACCTAATACGTTTTCTATCATGCTATGCTGTATGCTTAATTAATCACTAGAAACAAGTTTTTATTTAATGAGTATATGAATTAAATACAAGATATTAATCCTTATTCATCATTTTTCAGAAAGCAATACCATGTAAAGGAAATAAATAATACAACCACAGTGGTTTACTATGAATTGGAAATTTCACTTTCGGAATGAATGAAAGAAAATGCAATACTATGTCATGAAGAGTAAATGGATCAGAATTAACAAGCATTAACCAGAATATACTATACACATCGTATGATAGCAGTCTTGACTAATTATTTTTCTTTCAGAATACGAGGCGATTATTGCAGGCTGTCAGACAGAACTACACATGTTAATTTTAGTGATGAAATATGCTAGAAGTAAGAAACTCTATATTATATGAAGTAATGAATGATAATGAATAGTTGTATGAAGTAAATGGTAATATGAATATGCATAATGAAGTGTCTATTTTTTGCAGATGATGATAAATGATGATGAATAGTTATATGAAGAATACGGTAACATGAAAAATGAAGTTTTTCTTTACAGATGATGATAATATTTACTGTTAGTTAAGAAATGCTATGTAGTTATTTAAGTATTTGTTGCAGTTCCTTTTGACAGTATGTCTTATGTCGCATAGTATAATGACTGAATGTTTTGGGAAAGACAGCTACAGTACATACATATTAAGTACACGTTTCATTACCTGTTAATTCGAAGTTCACTACTTTTCAGCATAACATGCATTTCTTCTTTCAGCTCAATAATCCACTTTGTATTTTTTCCAGGAGAAGCTTCTCATGATACTTACTAAACCTGTTACTTATTAAACCTGTTCTAGTACTTGCATTGTTTTACCCAGTTGTGTCTATCATTTATGAATGTGATCACATATACTGTACTTGTTCCATAACCTTGCTACAGCTGACTCACGACGAATGACGTTAATAATCCTTATTTCCAGCAATAAGTCAAAAGCAAATATTTTCATGCCCCAGCAATTAATTATCGATCCCAGTGCAATGCATTGCCAAAAAAAAATTATTACGAGTCCCAACTATTACCAGTATACAACTAAATAATGCTACCAGGTTAAGATATATTTTTAGTCCTAAAGATAATGCAAATTTTCTGTATATTGATTCCATTATGTCTATGTATTATTGGACTACCGACCTTGAGAAATAGTTCCAATGTCTTACATTTTAAATATGTCTTATGTCACTTACATGATATCATATATAAACACCAGTAGCTTGATGCTACACTCAATAGCTCCTGTTTTAAATGATGACTTGCGAATAGCATTGAATAATGTTTTGTAACACTGTATGAATACTTTGTAACTGGCCAATGAATGCCACTGATTACTGTAATATGATGACTTATGCATAAATGCTAAGCCATTAATTAAGTCTTGCTTTGAATGATGACTTCTGAATAATGCAGAAAAATGTTCAGTAACTAGCCAATGAGTGCCAATAATTGTTGATATCGGTTGATACACTATTGTAATTCTATGATGACTAGCATAAGAGTTAATGTCCTTCACCTTCTGACCCAATCACTGCAATATCCGTTTGTCCTGTCCATCCTCATAATCATGGAGCGCTATATTGATTTTTGCACTAATTCTACGTTGCTGTAAGAGTATGGATTCTACAAGAATATGGTGTTGACATATCAAGCTGTCCACCACCTTGAACGATGGAGATATTATTATGGTCCTACTGTTTGGTGTACCTAATGTACTACCAAAATGATAACATTGAATATTAATACAACATTTCAGTGTCTTGGCTACACTGATAAATACTTCAGGGAAGAGAACTTCAGATTGTCTCACTTGGTGTTGTGTTTCTGTAGAAAGATATAGATTTTCAGTGCAGCTACGTGCAACCTACTGTGCTACAACCATGATGCAATCCTTCCCATTCCTTTCCTAGTTCCTGTAAAATAGTAAAAGCTTATACAGTGCATTTAAATTCTTGTAAAATGATAAAAACTTTTATCGTGCGTGTGCACTCTATTTTGTTAATATATTTTGTTCTCATTGCGTATATACTTTGTCATTTCTGAATATGTTTTGTACTCAGTGCATGTGGACTCTATTTAATTTCTTAATATGTTCTGCACTTATCAATGATGTATATACTCTGTGACTGTAAACACAGTAACTAAATAGATTATAGAAAAATTTGTTGCTCATGGCAAGTCCAATTGACTCACCATCGCTGCCAAATTTTTGCCCCCCAGTGGAGGGTTATGTAAGAGGTCCATAATTAAAGAATTTGTTGCTAGCGCAATCGAGCTGATGTAATTTCGATGTATTGCTCACGCGCTGCCTGCCATATGTAAGCTAGAAGAGAATCTGAGACCAAAGAGCAGTTTTGACTGCAGTAAGAACTGTTAATAATATTCTTTCTCATAAAAAGTAACTTTTGACATTTGTCTCAATTTAAAGAATTCACTAATTTCTCCAATCCTTGGCAATCCCGATTAATGAAAAGAAAAGTCAGTTCCTTCGTTTTTTATAAGACAAATCTATCGGCCAGCATTGCACTTAGCTGCGCCAGGAAAATTTCTAATAGGAGCAGATATATACGCGTTATCCGGCGATCTAATTAAGGTAAGATTTTTTAGTTTATTCAGAATGATGTATCAGGGCCATGACGCAGCATTGCTGACGTCCAAAATTTACCAGGGTAAATTGACTGTCAATTATTGAAAGGTTATAGGTTTGTCACATTGTATTATATTTTCACTGTTGGGTAGTTTTGCTAAATGAGAGTATTATTCATATTATTTTATCTTGTGGGGAGGTTACACAGCGCCAGTTTAACTGGATTGTTAAAAATGCTCAAATTACCCGGTCACTTAAATAACAGATTTTCTGTTTCTTATTGCTATTATTTTCTGTAATAAAGCAGAAATCGAACAAACGCTGAAATATTTTGATTCCCTCAGTTTAAAGCTACACAGAATCAAAATATTACATTAAATAGGCAAATAAAAGAAAATTTTGTCTGTCCACCATTCACTGGATTCTCCAAGAGTGAAAAGTGGTTGTCTACTACAAAAAATCAACAGTATTTCTCCTCAAAAATCGTACTATGACTGGGATGATACCGCTATTTGGACATTACGAACAGTCAGTGCTGAAGGGCGAACGCTGAGGCTGAATAACTTTTTTTCGTGATAATTTTCCTGTTTTCAGGGGATACAAGCAGATGAGGGGATGTTGTGTAGAGAGAAGCAGCTTTCTATTTATTGTAAACTATGAACTGTTATATTATGTCCGAAGTTTGTTATGGCTCCTCCTGTTCCTGATCTTTTGTAGCAAATGAAGCATTGTGTTTCATTGATACCGCTCTTCATTAAACACAGACTAGGGATGGTGCCAATCTGTAATACAGTGTAATACAAATTATGTCATTAAACGAAACAACAAGTTTACTGTTACCATTCACCGTTTTATTTTTTCCGCGTTTCGAAGGTTTAAACCTCCATCATCGGGTGGATTTACATTAGTTAGTATTACATATGTGTGTGTGTTGTGTTGCGATTTTGGAGGAACTTGTGGCACTGCCTCCAGTGGTCATAGGTTCCTTTTGCTGTCGTAACACATCACATGTATACTGCCACATATGTAAACAAATATGGCATATTTGTTTACAAATGTGGCAGTATACATGTGATGTGTTACGACAGCAAAAGGAACCTGTGCATTTAAAGTCAACTTATGTCAGATGACGACAGTGACGAATTACTATGTAGATCATATGGGGCAAGTCTTGCACGCTGCAATTACACGCCTACCATCTAATAGGTAGTGCCGCATGGCAAGCGTGTAAGTTGCCTGTATGTATGTTGGCAGTACTATAGACTGTGTTAATATCGCTGACAGCGCCTCGTGCCCTCGCAAGAGACTCTGTGGTTGGACGGACTAGCAGTTAGCGAGTAGATGGAGAAGTGTATGGACACTTTTTTTTTTTCTTAGTGATGACACTGTGTTAGTAGGACATGTATTGTAAAGTGAGACGCAAGGAAACGTAAAATGAGGATGGATGTTGTTGGTAATGTTTGAGTTGTGGAATTATTGACAACTATATAATTTTTAGAACTGGATGTAACATGAATAAGGTAAAATTTTCTCGATACATTGTTTGCTCTTCAACAAAATCTTGCTTTTGCTGGCCATATGGCTCTTAGTAGTTAGAGTCTAGAGTAGTTAGCATCTTTATATTTAGCTGGCTGTAGTTGATGCTTGCTGTAGTTTGTGTTATGGAGATTTTCTGTGAGGCAAGTGACTTATTAAAAAAATGGAATTCGTGATTGAAATGACTTAGGCAATTAACAGAGTTGGAGGTAGTTTCATATCACATTACTTTCATATTTTTTGGATTTTTTTTATTATTGCTAGGATTTCTTGCATTTCAGGGTAATTCTTTTGTGTTAATTATTGGAAGTAGTGTTGTCACTGTATAGCAGGCAGATCGCGTTGGGCTTGTATATTGTGGGTAATAAATGAATAGCTTAAGCCTGAGTTGTCTTTGTCAAGGAAACTTCTGTAGGTCAGTATTTAAATGACAAAAATAAACAAAGAATAAGTTTCAAGAGGCACATTATTGTCTCAGCAACGCAGTACCAGTTCTTAAGCCACGTGTTTCTTACTCGCTTCTGTCAGCATTGTTGATAAAATAGCACTGATCGCTTTTCCCCATTTTCTATAATAACGCAATATTTCAAAGCTATGTTAACCTAGTAAATAAAAATGGCTCGTTATTTAAAAAACAATCTTAGCACTGTCGCTATGGCTAATTTATGTTTCGTTTTTTTAGCAGGTTATTAGTTAAAATAAAAACACCTGTTGTAACCGAGACCAAACAACCACCGAATAATACAGGTCAAATGGTTCAAATGGCTCTGAGCACTATGAGACTTAACATCTGTGGTCATCAGTCGCCCACAACTTAGAAATACTTAAAACCTAACTAACCTAAGGACATCACATACACACATGCCCGAGGCAGGATTCGAACCTGCGACCGCTGCAGCAGCGCGGTTCCGGACTGAAACGCCTAGAACCGCTCGGCCACAGCGGCCGGCAATACCGGTCATCAGAACTAAAATACCGGCATCGGTTTTAACCAGTCGGTTTTTCCCACCCACAAGACGGGCCCCGACCGAGCAGCAGATTGCGACAGTTGGCTGGCAGAGGGTGCTTAATCCCCGCTCTGACCCAGCCGAGTGGGGCTGCCAAAGGCGCTTACCAAGCCGTCTACCAGCTGCTGCGGTACGGCAGCGTGGGACCTGCCTGAGCAGTCTGCTCCTAGCCTACCTGAAGTTCATCAGATTTTCACGGTTCGTTTTTAGAGACAGGCACAAGTATCTCATTTTATGTGGTTGGTAGAAAGTTCTACCTTTTTTGTTTTGCATATTGGTATTCCGACTGCTATGGGTTTACTTTGCGATTGTCAATTTTTATTTGTAAAGCACTGTTGTGTGGCGTCGGTGGCATTTGTTACGTCATATACAAAAGAAATTACATATATATTTCATATATTTTTATTTTTAATTTATCAGCATGATTCTTTCTCTCACGGATATTGTCTTTTGTTATCACTTTTACTTACGTGAATAAGTAAACATGAAATGGATCCTTGAAGGGCCTCAGTTATTCATGTACCAACTTTAGATTTTGAACGTGATGACTAAAATATAGTTGCCGTTAACTGAATTGAATGTAATTTTGTTAATTTCTATTTATTGATTGCAAAGCAAGGCGTAAGAGAATTTCGATTGTTGCCGTGGAGCGACCAAGATAAAACTTACTGAACTCATGGAATCTGTATAATTTAAAAACATGAACTTAAAGGTAAATTAATTATCTGTTGCAATTTAAAAAGGTTCTTATAACGAAATCTCTCGCATTTACCGTTACTGTTAACACTTTGAAAAATAAATTAATACTTCGGCGCGTAATGGCCGACCAGATGCTGCATCGGAAGAAGAGCTTCTCGCAGTGCAGATTACTGAAAAAATGCTTATTAAAAATAGTTAGCCACTGCGAGCATTTGAGGTGACAACTATTACAAAGAAATTCATTTTGTGATAATAATAACAATTTTATCAGAAATACGAATAACTTACATAAAATATGTGTAGCCGCTCAATTGCTGTCTTCCGTATAGCGAAACTAAACAGTGTGTGTGCCATAAAGTACGTTTTTCCTCCTCGGCCGTACAATCGTGTCTCTTTCGATCCTTCTTTATTTTCACAGACATTAAATAAAGATTCTACCCTTAAATTATCGCTGCATATCAGTTGTTTCATGAATATTAACTATATCTTTTACACTAATTATATTCATAAAATACTTAAACTGCGGTTTACTACCGATAAAAATGTCAATATTTATGTGAAGTATCGTCACAGTTGGCTCTCTGCCTCTGAGCACCATGGGACTTAACATCTGAGGTCATCAGTCTCCTAGAACTTAGAACTATTTAAACCTAACTAACCTAAGGACATCACAGACATCCATGCCCGAGGCAGGATTCGAACCTGCGACCGTAGCAGTCGCGCGGTTCTGCACCGAGCGCCTAGAACAGCTCGGTAACAACGGCCGGTCCAGTCACAGTTGCTATCTAAATTTACTTATTGCCCTTTTGTGATTTGGGGATAGTGAGTGGTGCTAGAAAATAGTGCCAAATAGAGAAATTAGACATTTCCCACATATTCTTCTGTTTGAGTTCAGTAGACGGGTGACAACAACGGAGGCAGCCATGAACATTTGCGCCGTGTATGAGGACAATACCACTGGACAGAGCACGGCAAGAAAAAGTTTTTCTCTTTTTAAGGAGCACCGTTTTGACGTTACTGACTCTCCAAGCTCAGAAAGACGTTCGGGGTTTGATGAATATTATTTAAACTCACTAATCTACAGTAATCTATGTCAATGCACTCGATAATTGGCAAATGTTATTAAATGTGAACAGTAGACCATTTTGTGACATTTGTATGTTTGGGAAAGATTCAAAAATGGGATGTATAGGAACCGCAAGTTCTACAAGTCTATACCAAAATCCCAAAAATCTGCGGGAGGACATATGTGCTAGCCTTCAATTGGCTCATGAACAACATAGACCGTTTCTATCCTTTATCGTTACTGGTGACGAGAAATACTAACATAAGGAAAAGAAACGAATGGTTGAGGCCAAACAAAGCAGCAACACCCCGTTTAAAGACTTGTGCTTTATTTAATGCCATGCATCTGGTGGAACAGCGACGCTATAGTGTGCTAAGAATTGCTTCTCCGAGGTGTAACCATCACTGCTGACATTTACTGTCAACAACTCGCTGATGCAAGCCAGGAACAACGACCTGGAAGGCCGCGTGAATTGATCCACGGCCCGCTTTCTGCTAGACTGACAAAAAACACTATACACGAGCTGGGTTGCGAAGTCATTCCGCACCCGCCTTATTCGCCAGATCTTGCGCACTCGGATTTTCACTTTTTCCGATCTCTATCGAACAACAAGGAACTCTCGATGAAAATGCGCTCTGAACATGGCTCGAGGAGTTCTTCGCCTTAACACCACGTGACTTCTATATTCGCGGGATCGAAAGTTATCCCAGCTTTGACAGTCCGTTGTAAATAGTGAAGGAGAGTAAAGTATTCACTACTATTTTCTCTCTTACGTGTATCTGTTGTGTTTATCAAACTTATGGAACTTACGCACTAAAAGGGAACGTTGGAAGATGCGAAGAGCATATTGAGGGTTTGCATAAGGGAAGCAAAGCTGACAACAATATTATAGGAAGAGAAGAGGAATTAAATCGAGATGGGAGATATGATACAGCGACACGAATCTGTAGCAGCAATGGAAGACCTAAGTGGTAAAACGGGTTCTGGACTAGACAACGTTCCATCAGAATTTTTAGGATTCAAGAGAGACCAAACAACAACAAGCCGGCCGGAGAGGCCGAGCGGTTCTAGGCGCTACAGTTTGGAACCGCGTGACCGCTACTGTCGCAGGTTCCAATCCTGCCTCGGGCGTGGGTGTGTGTGATGTCCTTAGGTTAGTTAGGTTTAAATAGTTCTAAGTCTAGGGGACTGATGACCTTTTCTAAGTCCCATAGTGTTCACAGCCATTTGAACCAGTTGAACAAACTACAAAGTTATCTTACGTGGTGTGCAACACATATGACACAGACGAAGTATTCTCAGACTCCGAAGCATGGTGTGAAGTCGACCGACGTTGCACTTTAAAGTTAATTATCTCTGAAACCAACAAAAGTAATGTATTGGTTTTTCTCTAGAGCTTGGGTACTGAGCTGCAGTAATAAAATTTTTTGTTTGTATTACCTGTTGCTGTAACAGATCGTAAAATTTCTTAAAAAATCTGCTTTGGTCAAGTTCACAGCACCTGGCGTGAAATCGATCGATTATCTGTTATGGATATGTTTCCATGGTCACTTAATGCTTCTAAAACTTTACCAATCTCGCATAATAATTAAATTTTAGTATTACTTTCAGAGTAAAAAGAAAGTTTATGCATAAAAAATGTGATCTCAAAGTTGCCTACTGAAATTCCGAAGAAACAAACACTCTTCTTCTTCAGCGATGGAAACCAGCTCACAACCTTGTTTTGTACCATGAATGCTGTTTATAGGGATCCTTTCGGAATTTTATACAGTAGACTAGTCTGGTTAATACATATTTCACGTTCAAAATATGTATGAGACACAGTCCTAAGATATACAGGCTATATTTATTCACTTTAGCGTTTAGGCGATTTAACTTTGTACACATGCGGCATTTTCATTACTGACAACTCTCACGATCTCAGTTGTGCGATGCAACAAACAGAACTGTGAACTACGCGACAAATTAATAAGTTAACATACAGACATTTGCGATAATGAGTTCCTCAGTCCACGACTAGCCGGTTAGAGACAATTGTCGCTGCACCCACTGCAACACATTGTTGCTGCGCCCAGTAGGCCACATTCATGCCGCATTCACGAATGTTTGCTCGTAAAAATAAAAAATACACTCCAGAAAAGACTCCCGATTTCACCAATAATTTCTAAAGTTTTATTTCTGTGTCTATAAACATGGATCGTTGTTAAGGGTCAATGCTTGACACACGTAAGACCTAGACACATGACTTCTTGTACTGTTTCTTCTGGGTGGTCTTGGGTTTAAAAAGATGCAAATTAAATATTATGATAAATTTCAGAAAGAATCGACAAGTTACGCCAAGGAAGAAGAGTTAGAACTACAATGGACACGTTATTCCATGGACTGTTGCGCTTCTATGCATGAGCTATCTTTCCTTTGCCATTCGCTTGTCTTAGGACAATTAACTTTCTTGCATACCCTACGAGCCCGACGGAAGCTCGTAGTAATTACTTACAGCTTTTCTTTATATAACAAATGGTTCAAATGGCTCTGAGCACTATGAGACTTAACATCTATGGTCATCAGTCCCCTAGAACTTAGAACTACTTAAACCTAACTAACCTAAGGACAACACAGAACACCCAGCCATCATGAGGCAGAGAAAATCCGTGACCCCACCGGGAATCGAACTCGGGAACCCGGGCGCGGGAAGCGAGAACGCTACCGCACGACCACGAGATGCGGGCTTTATATAACAAGATAAGATTCCAGCTCCATTATAGGATTTCATTTGTAGATGCTACTCATAATTTGTATTGGGGAATTCAGACGAAACCACGATATTAAGTTACGTATTGCAGTAGTTTGCATCGAACATACTAGTGAAATATTCTCTGGTGCAATAAGCAGACGACTTCTTACGAGGCTGGAATAATATCTGTGCTGTTGGGTAAAGAAGGAAAGGACAATTAATTTCAGAAAAGTGTTTTCAACTGCGACCTTTGAGTCATTAAGAATACGATTACTGCCGTATATTTTTTACATATCACTGTTTTTATATTTTTACACTACATTCTTTTACGCCAGTCACACGAATAAAAGTTTTAACTCATTAAAAAGTTAAGAAGTCAGTTCTTCCGAAAACTATTAGTATTCATATAGAGGTTAGGAATACTGTACATGTAAGATACTTACACGAATTACGCTCTAAGAGTAAAAAAGAGATACAACACGAAGGAATTATCCGATTGGGAGGGAAATCTTTAGATGTGATGTACATGTATAGACAAACTAATGGTTACAATTTCAGAAAAATTGGATGATTTATTCAAGAGAAAGGGCTTCACAAATTGAGCAAGTCAATAACACGATTGTCCACCTCTGGCCCTTATGCAAGCAGTTATTCGGTTTGGCATTGACTGATAGCTACTGAATGTCCTAGTGACGCATTCGTGCCAAATCCTGTCGAACTGGGGCGTTAGATTGTCAAAATCGCGACGTGTTTACAGGGATGTGCCCATAATGCTCCGAACGATTGGGGAGAGATCCGCAGTAGCGGATTTACATATAGACCCACTCGGCACGGGCCTAGGGGCGGCAGCTTAAGGGGGCGGCATTTTTTGCTCTGCACTCATTTTAAAATAACTGCGCTTAAAAACGACAAAAAATTTAATATTGTTAAACAACTTGCTAGTTTAAATAAGCCTTAAGTACGAAATTCGACAATACACGCTTGGAAATATACATAGTTTACTTGGTGATTGAATGGAAACTTAACATTGGGTTTCTGTATGGTATGGCATATTTTGAAGTAAGCTGTCAGAACGGCAATCTACAATACAATGTTTGAAAATTTATTATCCTGAGACTACTGTCGGCTGCTTCTTAACCCTACCATATTTTCCCCGTGAAAATACCGGGACCCCTGAAAAGCTGAGATAAACTTATCAGCAGATCCTTAAACACTGCAACATGTGTGGGTCTCAGTATGTTTAAAACCCGACTCTACTTAAATTTCTTGTAGAAATTACGAGGAAGTATCAAGTCAACCCTCCATTACTGAAAATAATGTGAAAGCTTTGTGGTCTTCAGTATCTGAACTTTGATTTAACGACACCCATTTAACAAATCATGTTGATACTGGGAGTGTTTTACATTCTTAAACTCCTGTTTACACGAAAAGGACATAAGCAGAATATCTAATAACGTGCTAAATACACTTCACAACAGTTTAAAAATTTTATTTATTTACTTACTTAGTTACGTTTTTTGGCGAAAAAAGAAGAAGAAAGCAGCTTTAGTTTGTCTCATTTATTGTGCTGCAACCTGCACGATACCAAAGTTCCCACTCTGTGCAATCGAATAGTATATATTAAACTTCTTAACCAAGCTTTTTTCTCCTAGTAAAGGTTATTTTTATTCTATTTACGAGCAAAAAGTGCATTTGCGTGTAGGCATAACAGCAGTGTTCACACAAATATCAACATACCACATCAAATGCCAACAAGACTACTTAAACTTTTTTAGTCTGTCTTCTCTGCCCACAGAAAAGGCTAAAATGTTATAAGAATAAGTGGGATAAGCAACTGCAATGTCAAGAATATTCAGAAAATATTCGCGTCCCAGCTAAACTTCCGGCGACGTGGTAAACAGAAACCAAGAAAGGGACTGCCCTGTTTGCTTTACGAGACGTTTTCCAGCCGGTAGGTGTGCTTCTACTGTTCACTGACAACAGAGAAACAGGTGACAATGAAACTAAATTACTCTGCATTGTCGTTCTTTCATAGCACAGTTACGTTGAGTAATCAGAGTTGGTCAGTTCATCGCTCCGTGTTTAAAGGAAACATCTTTGTGCTCGTGTGCTGTGTTTAAAGTAGAAAGCTTTGCGCTCATGAGCGGCGTAGTACGATTGGAACTGGGTACAGTCTTTCTTTGTTTCCTTTTAAAAATTTTTTCTTTCGTTTTGACTGTTGGTTGACAATTTTGTAAGTGCCTTAACATGAATAACAATGAAAAAAGCAAACGTGCAAAATTCAGTGGGGCGGAATTTTGCAAATTATCAAAGCAGAGGCGAGAACAAGAAGTGAATGTTCTAAAAACGCTAGGCAGAGTAGATAAATTTTTCGCAAAAAGTGTTGCAGGTTCGACTTCGAGTTCAATTAGTGCGGATGATATTTCTGGCACTGCAGCTGTTGCAAAAGAAGTAAACACAGACGAAACAAAAGTTAAAAATGGAGAAAAGCAAATTGTTCCTCATTTCGAGTTTTACGAACAACTGATTATAAAAAGAAATAACCTCGTTAGTGATGATCCTGGAGAATGGTGTGTTAATGGATGAACAATCGACATTATCTTACAGCGTGGCATTAATCAAAAATGTAACAGTGACTTTTCTAATTCAAGAAGATCAATAGGCGATAAAATCAGATATTTTAACAAAAATGTGTTTCACCGGAAACTTTTAAACGGTGAATAAACTTTGCGTGATTTTCTACTTCACTCCTGTAGCACCGGTGCTGTTTTTTTTTGCACCATGTAAATAGTGCGATTGCTACTAATGGTATTGCAGATTGGAAGAATATTTCTAATAGGCTATTTTATCTCATCATGAGAATTCACTTGAACACAAAAATTCTGAGTTATCACTCTAACAAGAAAAAAGTCACTTGGAACAATAGATAACCATTTCGAGTCATATGTTGAAACAGAAAAAAAATATACTGGTGCAATGTGTTGAAAAGGGTGTTTTTGCAGTAGTGAAGAAGCTAACAAGTCGTGGACTTCGTGTACGTGGACGTGTTGAAAAATACCATTCATTATATAATGGTTAGTTTATGATGTCTCTTGAACTTACAGCCGAGTCTGATCATTTTCTCGCAGAGTACATTGAACGATATGGAAATCCAGGGCAGGACATACAAGTTATCTTTCTTCAAAAATCTGTGATGAAATAATAGAGCTTCTTTCTGAACGAATAAAAAGAATTATCGTAAGTGAAATAAAACAGGCCAAATATATCTCTATAATATTAGTTCCTACTGTGGACGTTTCACATATTTTCATATTAAGATATGTAAACGGGAATGCTGAACCTGTTGAAGGTTTCCTTCTGTTTTTACCAAATCTGGGACACAAGTCCGAAAACTTTTACAAATTCCACTGATATTACTAACTGTAGAGGCCAGTTATATGACAATGCAAGAAATATGTCAGTAACCTACCCTGGCTTGCACCCACGCATTAAAGAACGGAATCTGAAAGCGCATTATGTGCCTTGTGCAGCACATTCTTTGAATATAATCGGCACTAGTGCTGCAAGCTGTTGTCCGGAAGCATGTTCATTTTTCAATGTTGTGCAAAACCATTATAATTTTTTCTCTGCTTCTGCACAGCGTTGAGATAGACTTCTTTGTTTCATGAAACCAGGAAGCAAAACGGTAAAACGTTTACCTAAAACACGTTGGCTAGCAAGACAGGAAGCGTTTGTAAATCTGTATGAAAACTAGGAGGGCGTTATAAATGCCCTGAAACGTATTGCCAGTAATACGTTTGGAAAACCACTTGAATGAAATGAGGCTTCAGCTTTATTGAATCAACTCAGCAGACTAGAAACAGTATTCACGATGACACTTTAGACAGACATACTCCAGAGACTTAATAGTGTAGTTCTGAAATTGCAAAGTGTAAATAATGATACTAAAATAGTGCATGAATTATATGAATCACTTGTAGGATTTATTTCATCTATTCGTGGCATGTTTGACTATTGTGAAAATAAATCCATAGAGATTGACTATGAATGCATGTATAAAAGTTCACGAAAAAGCAAACTTCATGATGACGAAGAAGAGGACTCTGAAGAAGTTTTTCTAACTGGCAGGAAAGCCATAGAACACTGTTGGATTCCTTCACAGTTTTCAGTAACCTTAAAGACAGGTCATCTGACGATATTGCTGAACGTGCAGCAAAACTCCAAGCGCCATATGACACAGATTTAGAGGATTCCTTCAAAAAAAATGGTTCAAATGGCTCTGAGCACTATGGGACTTAACTGCTGTGGTCATCAGTCCCCTAGAACTTAGAACTACTTAAACCTAACTAACCTAAGGACATCACACACATCCATGCCCGAGGCTGGATTTGAACCTGCCACCGTAGCGGTCACGAGGCTCCAGACTGTAGCGCCTAGAACCGCACGGCCACTCCGGCCGGCAGGCTTCCTTCCCTAGGGAATGTGTACATTTGGCGGAACTTTCAAAATCTTCTGAGATTAGTGATATACCAGTCGAAATGAGTAAACTTTTATGAAAAGAGAGATCGTGTTTCCGAATATTTCTATACATGGCACTTACAAATTGTTCAGCAGAAAGCTCATTTTTGGCTCTTAAAAGACTGAAATCGTACCTACTTTTCAAGTTGTCTGTGGAGAGATTGAACGCCTTGTCCATTCTTCACATCGAAGCCGACCTCCTAACTGATAACCGTCTGAAATGTGAAGGTATGACAAACGATTTTTCTGCTGCCAAAGCCAGATGCTAACTTGGTCCACTGGTGATTTTATTTATTCATATTAGTTTTAAAAATTTAATATCATAATGTGAAATTTATTATAACCTAGAGCACATTCATTGGATTTACAAACTACGTATTACGTAGAATGAGATTTTCACTCTGCAGCGGCGTGTGCGCTGATATGAAACTTCCTGGCAGATTAAAACTGTGTTCCCGACCGAGACTATAACTCGGGACCTTTGCCTTTCGCGGGAAAGTGCTCTACCATCTTTTTTTGTCATTTTGTTCGTTATAGTTCGTTGTGTTTGGTCTGGGCGGACGTCACAAGACATGCGTTCAAGTTGATCGTTGATTCGTTGGCTTAGTTTTTTATTACAGAGAGCACGCAGCCTTCTGACCGAATACGCTGAGCTACCGTGCCGGCTGTCCATCTGAGCTACCGAAGCACGACTCAAGCCCGGTACTCACAGCTTTACTTCTGCCAGTATCTCGTCTCCTACCTTCCAAAATCTACAGAAGCTCTTCTGCGAACCTTGCAGAACTAGCACTGCTGAAAGAAAGGATACTGCGGGGACATGGCTTAGCCACAGCCTGGAGGATATTTCTAGAATGAGATTTTCACTCTGCAGCGGAGTGTGCGCTGATATGAAACTTCCTGGCAGATTAAAACGGCACACAGTTTTTAATCTGCCAGGAAGGTACGTATTACTTGTTTATTTTAAAACTGCCGATGGCAGAACGTGGGACTAAACCTCGTTTACGTACAGACGTAACCGAAGGCGCTATACAGTCAAGTCATACTGATACTGTAGTATATCACAACTGATGTTATTCTTGGCGTCTGCTGCAATGTATAGTTATCGCGGAAATATACGTTATCGGAGAGAACGCTCAGATGAAAAAGTGTTAATAAATAAAGTGTTGCAGTTTTGTCGATACACACATAAAAGCTTTGCTAATACCGTTAGAAAGAGCTGTGGTAAGAGCAGCAGCTGCAGCACAAAACTGTTGAAACCTTAGATGGGTAAAAGGTATTGTGTACACTTATTATGTAGCATCTAGCTATACAGACCCTAATGCTTTACACGTTAACTATTAGATTATAAAGCAAATTTGATTTTTCCACACTGGTGTTTAAAATTATGTAACAGCAATTTCAGTTTTGTGTTGTCCGTCTGTATTTAGTTATTATTTCGTGTACCGAAATCTCTATTTCATTTTCATTTCTTACGCTTTCCTATAGATTCACGTATTAAAATCGAATGTGCTTTCTTATCTGCTACACATTCAAGTTATTAGGTTGTAAAACGACAGTATAATTTTAATTTTGAATTCATCTCTGTAATAGTACGTATTAATTTAAAATGTATGACACATTCGCTTCAGTTTTCAGATATTGACAACTTTTTTATTTTCATATTCATGGGTTTCGTGTAAAGGTGAAAGGTGGCTACACTGAGTCACAGCGCCAAAGAGTATTATTCAGCCGCCTCCACTGGCAGTTGCCGCTGAGAAGTTGCTGAGGGCAGTAGTAGTTCTGGCGTAGGCATGATCTGTGCTTGTTGAGACGTCGATAGAGTACTAGTTGTCCTGTTGGGCAAGACACCATATGTTATTCGATTGAGAATGTTGTAATGATCAAAGTGTATTTTTCGTGAATATACACTCCTGGAAATTGAAATAAGAACACCATGAATTCATTGTCCCAGGAAGGGGAAACTTTATTGACACATTCCTGGGGTCAGATACATCACATGATCACACTGACAGAAGCACAGCAACATAGACACAGGCAACAGAGCATGCACAATGTCGGCACTAGTACAGTGTATATCCACCTTTCGCAGCAATGCAGGCTGCTATCCTCCCATGGATACGATCGTAGAGATGCTGGATGTAGTCCAGTGGAACGGCTTGCCATGCCATTTCCACCTGGCGCCTCAGTTGGACCAGCGTTCGTGCTGGACGTGCAGACCGCGTGAGACGACGCTTCATCCAGTCCCAAACATGCTCAGTGGGGGACAGATCCGGAGATCTTGCTGGCCAGGGTAGTTGACTTACACCTTCTAGAGCACGTTGGGTGGCATGGGATACATGCAGACGTGCATTGTCCTGTTGGAACAGCAAGTTCCCTTGCCGGTCTAGGAATGGTAGAACGATGGGTTCGATGACGGTTTGGATGTACCGTGCACTATTCAGTGTCCCCTCGACGATCACCAGAGGTGTACGGCCAGTGTAGGAGATGGCTCCCCACACCATGATGCCGGGTGTTGGCCCTGTGTGCCTCGGTCGTATGCAGTCCTGATTGTAGCGCTCACCTGCACGGCGCCAAACACGCATACGACCATCATTGGCACCAAGGCAGAAGCGACTCTCATCGCTGAAGACGACACGTCTCCATTCGTCCCTCCATTCACGCCTGTCGCGACACCACTGGAGGCGGGCTGCACGATGTTGGGGCGTGAGCGGAAGACGGCCTAACGGTGTGCGGGACCGTAGCCCAGCTTCATGGAGACGGTTGCGAATGGTCCTCGCCGATACCCCAGGAGCAACAGTGTCCCTAATTTGCTGGGAAGTGGCGGTGCGGTCCCCTACGGCACTGCGTAGGATCCTACGGTCTTGGCGTGCATCCGTGCGTCGCTGCGGTCCGGTCCCAGGTCGACGGGCACGTGCACCTTCCGCTGACCACTGGCGACAACATCGATGTACTGTGGAGACCTCACGCCCCACGTGTTGAGAAATTCGGCGGTACGTCCACCCGGCCTCCCGCATGTCAACTATACGCCCTCGCTCAAAGTCCGTCAACTGCACATACGGTTCACGTCCACGCTGTCGCGGCATGCTACCAGTGTTAAAGACTGCGATGGAGCTCCGAATGCCACGGCAAACTGGCTGACACTGACGGCGGCGGTGCACAAATGCTGCGCAACTAGCGCCATTCGACGGCCAACACCGCGGTTCCTGGGGTCTCCGCTGTGCCGTGCGTGTGATCATTGCTTGTACAGCCCTCTCGCAGTGTCCGGAGCACGTATGGTGGGTCTGACACAGCGGTGTCAATGTGTTCTTTTTTCCATTTCCAGGAGTGTATATGAAGGGTAAGAAAATTTTTTATTTCAAATGTCTTATGCCTCTTGGTCACAGATTCAGTCAACAAAGCATCTGGCACGTGTTCTTGTGTTACACTGTAATTCTGGTTTCTAAATGCAATTATAGTATTTCTAGTTTTTTAAATTATTTCAGAGTAAATCATGTCTAAAATATCTTGTCTTATTGAGGTAGAACCGTGCCAGATGTGTACGTTGAATCACACTTCCACACACAGAACAGTTACATTTGTACTTTGTTGTTTCGTAGCTTTTATAGTTGCTGGGGAATTAATTAATTAATTGTGTTAACGGAAATTTTATTTCATTCTCTGTTGTTATTCTGTGCAGTCAGATTGGGTACTGCTATTATTCAGGGCCAACCGGTTACGAGACTGCGTAACCGCACAAACAGCGACTAAAACTAAAAAATATTTGCATTATATTTAATTAATCCCCCATGCAAAGGATGATGCTAAAAGTGAATGTACAACATAAATTCGTTGTCTCCTACACTCTCTGCTGTATTTTTAGGCCATAAAAGAAAAGTTATTTTCCTTGTGTTCGTTTCTGTTGTCTTTCGACAGAAGAATGTGTTAACACAATGCAGTTTTAAGTTTGTTTTATCCGCTGCCGTACACCAAGTACAGTTCAGGAACCATATTACATTTTGATTGAGAGCGATTAGACCTCTGACGCGTTCTTCAGAAGAACGAATAGCAGAGTGAGGAAACAGCTCACAGCGCTCCCACCCAAAACGGCAATTCTGAAGTTGTCGGGTAGTAGTTATTGTTTAAAACTTGTTTTTTGAGAAGCGGGACTTAGGAAAGGCAGGAAAAGGTGTGAACGGCGCCTAATCAGTTACCATTGGTTCAAAAAATGGCTCTGTGCACGATGGGACTTAACTTCTGAGGTCATGAGTCCCCTAGAACTGAGAACTACTTAAACCTAACTAAGCTAAGGCCATCGCACACATCCATGCCCGAGCTAGGAATCGAACCTGCAACCGTAGCGGTCGCGCAGTTCGACTGTAGCGCCTAGAACCGCTCGGCCAGTCCGGCCGGCTACCGTTGGTTGCACAGTAAACACGTACACTTTATTTAAGGAAATGATTTTTAATAACAATCATTTTCTTAAAAAATTAAGTGTAACACAAGATACACTGACGGGTGAATGCCTTATTACGAAAGAAATCAAAATTATTTCTAGGCTGAAGGCCGCAAGCAATATTTCAGAACAATTAACGGCTGAAGGCCTGAATTACAAATGAGGAAGACAATTACACGTTGTAAATAGCAAAATCATTTTCAAAACAATCACTTAAAGAAATTACCTTAACACAAGCTAAACTGACGGCTGAAGGCCTTATTAAGAAGAATTCAAATTATTTGTCATCTGAAAGCCACAATCAATAGGAATAATTTAAACAAAATATAGTTTTTAAACAATTGACACAATCAGACCAAATAAAGAAGGGAGTGATCCGCAAACAGTGCTCCAGGGATCGAACTGAGAAAAGTCTTACACCTGCGTAACTGATGAGACAGGCAGCCAAGAGTCATGCTCACCTAACTGGATGGCAACTCAAGCTAGCACTCCGTCTTCAGGCCACGAGTGGCCTTCAGGGACCATCCGACCCCCGTGTCATCCTCAGTGGAGGATGCGGATCGAAGGGGCATGGGATCAGCACCCCGCTCTCCCGGTCGTTATGATGGTATTCTTGACCGAAGCCGCTACTATTCGATCGAGGAGCTCCTCAATTGGCATCACGAGGCTGAGAGCACCCCGAAAAATGGCAACAGCGCATGGTGGCTTGATGGTCACCCATCCAAGTGCCGGTCACGCCCAGCAGCGCTTAACTTCGGTGATCTCACGGGAACCAGTGTATACACTGCGGCAAGGCCGTTGCCAACTCAAGCTAGGGACAGTTTAAACGCCCATCAATCCTCTTATCAACTCAATCTATCGTGTGATAAACAGTGCAATGATGGAACAATTCAAGCGAGGGCGAAGTGACAGACAGCACTGCGTCTTCAGAACCCGGTGTTTAAAACATCGAGAGGCAGAAGGAGCTACTACAACCAAGGTAGACAAAAGAAACCACAATGCACACCGCAATCAAGGAGATTGTCGAACTACACGTAATGCCAGGCAGCATCGGCAAGACGAGGAAAGGTACACTGCCGCAAAAATACGCTAACCTCCAGCGCAGGTAACAGGGTCGTTAGCAGCCAGTACGCAGTAAAATCCGCTGGTAGCACTTCACCAACTAATAACACAAAATTCAAAAACCAATAACAGGCAGTAGAAGACAGTTAATAGATTCCGCTTGCTGCTGTTCGTCTCACGGCGACCCTCGAGCAGCAACGCACGAACGGACGGCGTGATTACAAAATAGTGGAGGTTTCACTTCTGGATTAATGTTCACTCAACTCAACGTGCTGGGTCCGCTGGACAACGAGGTTGTAGCACTCGCAACTACAGCCCCTCAATCCGACAATGGCTGCAGGCCGCCAGCTGTCCGGGCGTGTTCACGCGCTGCCATACCTCTCTGTTGCTCCGTCCCAACTGAACTACCAACACTACACGTCCTTCCAAAGATAGTATCGGTACTAGATGTCGATAAGCGCTGCTGCTACCACTTGCGGACACGCAACGCTAGCAAACATAGCGGCGCCAGTAAACAGAAGAAGAAAACGAGATGCCACTATACCTATAACACAATGCAAACCAATCAACGGCAGCAACGCGAGCCACACACGGGACTCAAAATTTTTAAATCCGCCACTGGAGATCTGGCGACCTTTTTGACCAAAGTAAGGTTTGGCTAGTACGAAGCCCAGCAGTATAGACACTCGCCATGTAGATGGGCATTGCCTTGCTGAAATGTAAGCCCAATTTGGCTTGATCTGGAGAGCAACAAAACAGGGTGAGGAGTATTGTTGATATACCTCTGCGCTGTAAGGGTGCCGCTGATGACAGCAAAAGGGGTCCTGCTATAAGAAATGGCAAGTGAGACCATCACTCCTGGATGTCAGGCCATATGGCGGGAGACAATCTGGTTGACGACCCACTGGTGTCTCTAGACATGCCTTCAGTTAACCAGGGCTCATCACTGAAGACAATTCTTCTCTAGTCATTGAGATTACAGGCGAAGACGTTTCTCGAGACGCCCCGGATAAGGGTGTCAACCCGACTGTCGCCCGGCCCGACAACCAGGAGTGATTGTTTAGGATGCCATGTCTTGATAGAAGGACCTCTTTGGCTCTCATCCGTGGCACCCTTGCAGCACAGCGGTACTTCGTCGATATTCTACGCCCCGTTTTGTTGCCCTTCATGGAAAGCCATCCTGGGTGAAAATTTCAGCAAGATAATGCCCGCCCACACACGACGAGAGTTTCTGCTGCTTGTTTCGTCCTTGCTAATCCCTCCTTTGGCATGCAAGGTCGCCGAATCTCTCTCCAATTGAGAGCGTTTGGAGCATTATGGGCAGGATCCTCCAACCAGCTCAGGATTTTGACGATCCTTGTCGCCAGTTCGACAGAATTTGACACGATAGGAGGATATCCAGCAACTCTACGAACCAATGCCAAGCCGAACAACTGCTGGCATAAGGGCCAGAGGCGGACCCACGCTTTAGTGACTTCCCTTTCTCATGAATGAATCATCCAGTTTTTCTAAAATTGTAATCATTTGTTTGTCTTCACGTGTACATCAGATGTACCGATTTCATCCCAATCGGATAATTTCTTCGTGGTGCGTCGTTTGTCTTGGAGTGTACGTCGAGGAGCCAAAAATATGAGTACTCCGACCAGCGCCCACCGCTACAATGAGTGCCACGTCGTAGTTCTTCGGAAATGTGGCGCGTTGAGGAATGTGTATAATGGAGCAGAGACGATTATACCGTCGATATAGGCTGAAAATCAAAAATGTCCTTACATAAGCGACTTTGACAAACAGCAGACTGTTATGTGGTGCTTGGGAAGTGGCTTCTCGGAAACCGCGAAACCAGTTGGCTGTTCAGGAGCTACTGTCGCGAGCGTCTATGAAAAATATCTGAAAGGCTGTGAAACCGCGAATGGGCAACAAGACGGCGGTCATCTACGCCTCATTACAGAACGTGGGCGTCGGAGGCTGGCCCGCTTTATAAAACCCGGCGACATAGAACAAGTGTTTCGGAGCACACCGTTGACTGCACATTGTTGAACATGAAGCATACCTGTCGCCAAGCGAAATTGTCGATTACGATTGCAGTAAGCACTGCCATAGACATTTTGCTGAGCATCTTGTTACACCAGATTGATAGTTGTGCCCGAATAAGCCTTTATCCAAGCGAACAGTTTGTTCAAAACACGCACAGCGACGCGGACGCAGGCCGGTGAAGGCTCTGTTATGCTACGAGCGAGTTTGACCTCATCTTTGGTTCAAATGGCTCTGAGCGCTAAGGGACTTAACTTCTGAGGTCATCAGTTCCCCAGAACTATAAACCTAACTAACCTAAGGACACCACACACAGACTGCAGCGCCTAGATCCGCTCGGCCACCCCGGCCGGCGACCTTGTCTTTCATGCGACTTTTAGTGAACGTTATTGCAACCCTTCAACATCTACGTGACTACTCTGCAGTTTAACTGCCTGACAGAGGATTCGCGCAGCCACTTTCACAGCATTTCTCTACCCTTCCACTTTCGAACAGCACTCGTGTGAGCTCTGATATCTCTTATTTTATTACTATGATCAGTTCTCCCTACGTAGGCAAACAGCAACAACATATTATAGCTTTCGGGGGAGAATGTGAGAGATTTACAGCTAGAGAAAACGTCTTCACGCAATGAAGTCCGACTTTGTTTTAATTATTGCCACCCGTTCTAACGTTATCATATCCGTGACATTCTCTCCCCTATTTCTCCATATGACGAAACAGACTGACCTTCTCTGAAATTTTTCGATGTCTTCCGTCAGTCCTATGTGGTATGAATTCCATACCGCACAGGAATGGGAGTACTCTAGCAGAGATCGGACAAGCGTGGTTTTGTGGCATCTTCGAAGTGTTCTGGAATGAAACGCAGTCTTCCCAGAAGCTTATATATGTGATAGTTCCAGTTTAAATTGTTCGTTATTGTTATGGGTTGGGGTTGGGTTGTTTGGGGGAGGAGGCCAGACATCGAGGTCATCAGTCTCATCGGATTAGGGAAGGACGGGGAAGGAATCGGCCGTGCCATTTCAAAGGAACCATCCCGGCATTTGCCTGAAGCGATTTAGGGAAATCATGGAAGACCTAAATCAGGATGGCCGGAGGCGGGATTGAACCGTTGTCCTCCCGAATGCGAGTCCTGTGTACTAGCCACCTCGCTTGGTAATTATTGTTATCCCCAGGTAGTCAGTTAAACTAACAGCCTTTAGGATTGTGTTATTTATCATGTAAGCGAAATCTGAAGGATTCATTTTGGTACACATGTGGATGCCATCGCACTTATCGTTATGCAGTCTCAATTGCCAATTTTAGGACCATGCAGATACCTTTCCCAAAATATTTTGAAATTTGTTTTGATCCTCTCATGACTTTACTACACGACATAGAACAGCAACATCTGCAAACAATCTTAAGATCGCTTTTCATATTGCCTCCCAAATTTTTATATAGATTAGGAACAGTAAAGGCTCTGTAACACGTCCTTTTGGAACGTCAGATGTAACTTCTGTTTATCTCGATGACTCTCAGTCAGTCTAAAGCGCTGCAGTCCCGGACTGTGTGGCTGGTCCCGGTGGAGGTTCGAGTCCTCCTCGGGCATGGGTGTGTGTGTGTTTGTCCTTAGGATAATTTAGGTTAAGTAGTGTATAGGATTAGGGACTGATGACCTTAGCAGTTAAGTCCCATAAGATTTCACACACATTTGAACATTTGAACTCTCAGTCAGCTACGACGAAGTGTCACCTTCATGACAGTAAATCGCGAATCCAATGACGTAACTGGGGCGATTCTCTATAGAGACGCAATTTAACAGGAAGGAACGGTATCAAAAGTCTTCTGGAAATCTAGAAATAAGGACTCAGTTTGAGATCCGCTGTAGATAGGACCCATTATTTCATGAGAATAAAGAGCTAGTTGTACTGTGCTATCTGTTAACACCTCATTCTCTTCGAACTAATTCATAACGGTCGAACACACGAGGTCTATATGTTCCAAAACATTGTTTCAATTCGTCGTCAGTGATATGCACCTCTAATTCAGCTATTTATTCCTATTTCCATTATTGAGTATTGATGTGACCTGTGCAACTTTAGATAGGGACATTTCGTCGAGCTAGCTGTTGTATAGAATTGATAAGTATGGAGCAATTACACCAACATACTCTTAAAGCCACCTAACTGAAACTCAGCCTGAGCTGGAAGACGTGCTTTTAATAAGTGATTTGAGTTACTTCGCTACAACAGAGGATATCTACTTCTCAGTTAGTCATGTCTGTTAATTCCTCGATTCGAGTTCTGGAATATTTCCTTCGTCTTCTTTACTAAAGGAATTTCGGAAAATAGTATTTAGTAACTGCGCTTTAGTTGCGCTGTCATCTGTAACGTTCCCATCACCATCGTGCCTGACTGATTGTGTCTTGCTACTGATGTACTTTACACACGACCACAATCTCTTTGGATTTTGTTCCAGATTTCGAGACACGTTCATTGTAGGAACTGTTAAAGGCGTCTCGCTGTGAAGTCTGCGCTAAATTTCTTTTAAACTTCGTGCCTGATGTCTTATCTGACGGCTATGGCATCCTCCACCAGGATAACTATCCGCTCCACAAGGTCGGAACCGCACTACACTGTTTTGAGGAGATTGATAGTGAGCTCATGTAGATGCCTTGGGAACCAAATTCATCAGTTCTGAACCAGATGGAACACGCCCGGGACGCTACTGGGCGACACAGCCACGCGCACAAAACACCGGTCCGTAATCTGTAGGAATTTCGTGATCCATGCGGAGACGTCTGGTGCCACATGACTCCGCAAATCTACCAAGGATTTGTCGAATACAGGACACGAAGAACTGTTGTTGGATTGCGTTCCGAAGGAGCGTTGCTTCAAAATTTCAAATATTGGCTCAAAAACTTTCGGAGATTTGCGGTTAGGAACATTTACAGTGTCCTCATAAGTACAAACATGGACGTTCATTTCTTCAAAATCTCAAATGTCCGGAAGTTCTTGACAGATTGCTTTGAAATGTGACAAAACTTTTCATTCCAGTAGTCACGTGTTTTTATGTACGTACTGGCATGCCACCTGGTATATGTGTAATACAATGGGAAGCGTTATAAAAACGTAAACGTGGGTTCCAAATTGTTAATATCCGAAAATTCTTACCGACTGTTTTGAAATTTTGACACAACTTTGAATTCTAATACGGGCGTGTTTTAGGTAATTAATTCTTTACTATAACGCGTATATTTGTTATACATATAAGATATAAATATATTTTTGTAATATACAGGGTCGTCAAAAAAAGTGTACACACTTTGAACTGTCATAGACGTTTTATTTCCCGTTCTACAAAGTTAAATATCTGTGGGAAAGTAATGTTACGCTTCTTCAACAGGTGGCAGCAGTGGAAAGGAAGTAACTGCAACATGGCGGACGTCAGTTTGAGCTTTGAAACGTGGAAGCACATAATTAAGTGGTACTGGATGTTTGCGAATGTAGCTGCGGTTCAAAGACAGTGGAGAAGTGAGTATGGTACAGAACCACCTTCAAGGTTAACAATTACACGTCTACGAGACAAATTCGAAATTCATGGAACAGTGTGTGATGTGCATAAAGGTCGATCAGGGCGACCTCGTACAGCTACAAGTGATGATTCCACAACTGCGGTCTTGGAACTGTTTCAGCGTTCTCCTCAAAAATCTTCAAGGCAAGCGGCACATGACAGTAATGTAAGTGCTAGTAGTGTGCTACACATTCTGATGAAAGGCAAGTTTTGAGTGTACATTCCAAGGCTGGTGCAACAGCTTAGTGACGACGATCCAGATCGAAGGTTAGAATTTTGTGAATGGGTTCAGGAGATGGTGAGATGTGAACCAGGATTTATGGGTAGCATAATTTGGTCGGATGAAGTCCAATTCAAATTCAGTGGAACTATCAATAGGCACAATTGTGTGTAATGGGCAGAAGATAATCCTCACATTACAGTTGAGAAGGCTGTGAATTTGCCTGGTGTAAATGTGTGGTTTGGTTTGTCTGCAAGGAGATTCATTGGGACTTTTCGCTTTGAAGGTACTGTTACTGGAGAAACGTACCTAACAATGCTTGCTTACTCCATATTCCCTGCCATTCATGCATTATACGGTAATGATGAGTTTTATTTCCAACAAGATGGCGCCTCGCCGCACTGTCATAGAGACGTACGAGCATACCTGGATCACAATATGCCAGGCCAGTAGATAGCACGCAGGGGACCAATCGAGTTCCCTGCACGTTCTCCAGACCTCACGCCGCTGGATTTCTTCTTATGGGGAACAGTAAACGATGAGGTGTACAAACGTAAACCACGTAAGCTGGACACACTTTGGAATAAGATTCAGGCGGTGTGCGCAGAAACCTCATTGGACACTTTGGTACCATGTATGAAATCAGTGGTGTCTCGTACTCAGAAAGGTATTGATGCTGAAGGCCACCAGTTTGAACATGAATCACATTTGCAAAGTACATTTATTTTTCCAGTTGGACTTTAAGCTTTCCATTTCCAGAAATTTAACATTGTAGAACGGGAAATAAATTTTTTATGACGCTTCAAAGTATGTATACATTTTTTATGCACCCTGTGTAAAGAGAAAACATTGTTACCAAAAATCTCAAATTGTATTTTCCCAGTTACCTCAAATTTTTACACGTTATTGTAATCGTTTAGACACATATAGACTATAGACTTTTCAATATATAAGTATACTTATGACATATACAATAGCGAAACCTTTTTAGTAAACAGGAAAGTTTATTATTTATGATTCGAATACTACTACATAATCTGAATTAACAATAATAAGAAACAAGGCTCAAGATCAGAGAGGGAGGGGGGGGGGGAGAGGGGATGGACAGTGAAGGGAGGAAATGGACATAGACAACAGGAAATAGGAGACAGACCAGAGGGAGGGGGCAGGAGGAGATGGAAAAAGAAGGGGGAAGAGAACATGGACAGAGGAATGGGGGAAGAGGTGATGGACTGAGGAGGGGAACAGAGGTGGGGCAGGAGGAGATAGAGGGAGAGTTGGGGGGAGGAGGGAGGGGGAGGAGGGAGGTGGAGGAGATGACAGAGAGAGGGGGAAGAAGGAGGAGGATATGATCAATGATGATGATGATGATGATGATGAAGGTGTTTGGTTTCGTCGGGCACTCAGCCGCGCGGTTATCAGTGGACGTACACATTCCCGAGCTAGACATAGTCCAATGTAGCCAATTTCATGAATGATGATGGAAATGGTCAAAGGGAAATGGTCAAAGAATGGAGAAGATGGACAGAGACAGGGCAGAGAAGAAGATTTTAAGATGTGTATCCAAGTTCCATACGTATCAGAAACGTGTGTTTTCTCTTTTCTTTCTCTTCCATTTAAAAAGAGCCACAGCAAAGAGCTGCCGGATGCGGCAAGTTATCTAGAAAGCAGCATAAACTTCACAGACAACCATTCTGTATTTCAAAGCATATTTAATTTCGATTTTAGCTCGAGATTAGGCAACATGTTTTGTGATTGTATAACGCGAACATGTTTGTCAAGTATTTTTAAATTTCTGATGTTTCAAAACGCTGCACGACTGTGTAATAACATTGCTTAAAGCGATCGGGAGGTGGGGAAAAGTACTGGACCAAGACGCAAAACGTACGGTCGTCGAACTCAAGAAGCGCTGATGCTGCGGCGTGAGTAAAGGAATAAAACCTTTTGACCGAGGCCGAAAAGTTTCGGAGAAACAACTGCTTGACTCAAGTGGCCCCGTTATGCGAATCCTAACATCTTCACAACATAAAGACGTGTACCCGCAGAAGCGGGATTCGGAATACATTCAGCAGAACGCTAGCCTCGGCTCCTGACACGACTCCAGCGCCTCACAATGGCGCCCGGCGGTACTAACGACTGTAGCTTCCCTTATTTGGCAATCCTATCGAACAGCCGTGAATACCTGTCTCACCAGTGCGAACATCCATCACCTGCTGGACTGTTTGGCATGACTGACGTTGACGGACAATAATTGACGTCCCGGGACGGCTGCCCGCTAGAAGACAGACATGTGTTCGGCGAAATGGCTGTCGAGTGTGTGCGCTCCAGTGCGCTCTCGGCTACGTCCAGAATTTTTTCCCCGTGTGCTATTCGTTATTCGGTAACGGCGCGTTGTAACTCCTCGCCAGGGAGCAATATGCCTTGGCTCATTTTACGGCAGGGCGTGGGAGAGGATGCGAGTATGAAATATTCCGTGCTGCACTTTATTGCAGTCTCGTGTATAACACGGAGCGCCCCTTTCATTTACCGCATGTTCAAGAGGGTATTCGGGTGAGTTGGCGCTTAGCTCTTGTACAATACGCGAGCGCGTCGCAGTATTTCAATTCCTGAAATTTATGGGAATATTGCATCCGGTCACAGGCGTAAAGAGATGTCGATATACCTCAACTGGTTCTCGTGCCGATCGCCAGGTGGCTATGCATACAAACAATATTTTGTTCTAGCTTGTATGAAGCGAGTCGCCTTCATGTCGATTTGGTCTGCTGGAAACGATGCATCATGAAACCAATTACAATTTAAATATCTTCAACACTTCGCGACCCTGTCAGCAACTGTATAAATATTAATTTTAATTTTAATAATTAACAGCCTCAGTTGCTCCGTGTATCTAGAATTTACCTAGGTTTCGTCGGGATAAGCCAACCTTCTTCAGAACAACAGTAACTACCGTTTGTCCATAGTGAACATCGTCAAGCTAAAACTACAAATCCATAAATTATCGTCAGACTGTAAAACTTATCTGGAACTGCCTCGGCTCCACAGCGCTCGTGGCTGCCGCATCGCGATCGCGAAGTGGGGCCGAGGCAGTGCCAGATAAGTTTTACAGTCTGACGATAATTTATGGATTTGTAGTTTTAGCTTGACGATGTCCACTATGGACAAACGGTAGTTACTGTTATTCTGAAGAAGGTTGGCTTATCCCGACTGAAACCTAGGTACATTCTAGGTAAACGGTGCAACCGAGTCTGTTGATTATTAAAATTAACAATTATAATTTCACAGTTTTTCTGCTGTGAACCTTATATTTGGATTTCAGTGAGCTAAGGTTCATGTTGAAACTGAATGCCTGTTGTTAATGGATGTATATAACAATAATTAACACAATTTCAGAAACACTTCTTCATAAATTAGTCATAAACACAATTTTCATAAAGATTAAAGATAGCCTTGAACCTATTTTATTGCATACTGATTTCGGATAAAGTAATTCTGGCTATTGGGCAACGTCGCTGTAACTACTAAAACATCTAAATTGCCTACGTTTCGACCAAATTCCTGTGGTGCTTTCCAGGGCGGATCCCGTCTTCTTCAGGGCGGGACCGCAACAAGTCGGTCGGAACGTCGGCAATTTAGTAGTTACAAAGGCGCGGCCCGGTAGCCAAAATTATTTTATTCAAAATTAGACCGGCCCTGGAAGCCTACGAACTTATAACACTGATTCCAGTTTTAAGTTTTATGGAACCCTTTATCTGAAACGTGAAAAAAATAAATAAATAAACATTTATAATCACGCTGTACTCAGGTTGCGATGGGTTGTCGTGAAACATGAACAGCAAGTGATCCAAAACGGTCTCATCATGATTCATGTCTATTGTCCTTGTTCCTATTTATTTTTTTATTTTTTCTACAACTCTCCATTGAAGCTGCCATAAAATGTTTGCTAATATTGCTTTTAAATCAAATTAAATTAATTTAGAAAGGGGAATTCAAGTTCAGGGTGACTACGATAGTGGAGTAGAAATCGAAGTGAATGAGCTGGCGCTGAGAGAATTAGATTAGAAAATGAGGTACTAAGAGGAGTAAATGAGGTTTGCTGCTTGGGCAGTACAACATATGCAGGGCGAGGAAAGTAAGATAGGTCACCACAGATATACCCACAATGAATAAATATAGCGAGTTGCGATTTCACCAAATTAAATGGAACAATGTGGCTAATTTCATCAAGTTCGCAAGTGACCTGTATAGTTTGTAGTCGCCGAATTACACCTTTTTGCCTTCTAATGGAACTACACTCATGCTAATAATGTAACGATAATTGCAGAATATTGGTGATAAGTTAAGAAAAACGTCCCGAGACACATGTGCTACAAAACGCCACTGTTTCCTGCGCATGTACCCCTACATCATTATGGGATATGATCACCATGCACACGTACACAGGCGGCACAACGAGTTGGCATACTCTGGATCAGGTGGTCGAGCAGCTGCTGGGGTATAGCCTCCAATTCTTGGACCATTGCTGTCGTAGGGATTTGAAGACGTGCAGCGATACGTCTACGGAGAGCATCCCAGACGTGCTGGATGGGGTTTAGGTCTGGAGAACAGGCAGACCACTCCATTCACCTGATATCTTCTGTTTCAAGGTGCTCCTCCACGATGGCAACTCAGTGGAGCCATGCGTTATCATTCTTCAGGAGGAAGGTGGAACCTATTGCATCCCTAAAAAGGCGGACATACTGGTGCAAAATGACGTTCCGATACACCTGACCTGTTACAGTTCCTCTGTTAACGATATGCAGCGGTGTGCGTGCACCAATCATAATCCCAGCCCACACCATCAAACCAGTGTTCAGAGTATACCTGGCGTGAACATAACCTGGGAACACTGTTCCAATGACCATGTACTGTGTTCTTGACACCAGGCATTACGGACTCTCCTGTGACCAGTGGTCAGTGGAATGTACCTTGCAGGTCTCCGGGCGAATAAACCATGCCTGTTCAGTCGCCTGTAGACTGTGTGTCTGGAGACAACTGTTCCAATGGCTGCGGTAAGGTCCCGAGCAAGGTTACCTGCAGTACTCCGTGGACGTCTGCGGCCACTGATGGTGAGATATCGGTCTTCTTGTGGTGTTGTACACTGTGGACGTCCCGTACTGTAGCGCCTGGACCCGTTTCCTGTCTGCTGGAATCGTTGTAATAATCTTGAGATCACAGTTTGTTGCACACGGAGAGTCCATGCTACTACCTGCTGTGTTTGATCAGCCTCCAGTCGCCCTAGTATTCTACCCCTTATACCGTGATCAAAATGTGTTCTCTGAGCCATTTCCAACACACAGTCACCATTAGCACATCTGAAAACGTCTGCACACTTACTCGCTGCACCGTACTCTGACATGCACCAACACACCTCTGTGTATGTGGACTGCTGCCAGCGCCACGGTGCGACGACCGCAGGTCAAATGCGCTGCATGGTCATAATCCGAGGTGTTTTAAACCCGCAAACCGCCCACCAGAGCGTTGTTTCACCATGTATCAGCATTATACTTAATTTATGAGCATGAGTATATGTATCGAGTGGTTATAATCAGACGTTCCCCATTTAACACGTTATAACACGGAAACTAATTACCGTACGAGTACCAAACTTGTAGCATTAATGTCAAGGACATGGGGAAGAGAAATGTGCTGCCACGGTACATCATACCATTACATACCAGTACCATTACTGCTACGAAAGAGGCGCCCATCAGTGTCCAGAAGAGTCTGAAAGCGCGTAATTGCATTCTGCACAGGAGAACGAAGCATGCCCATAGGTATGCTGGCTACTTCTCTTGATATGTTACGCTTCAGATTAGCACATGTGTGAATATTCCACTGGTAAACCCTGTCCTTCAGGTAGCCCCATAACCAGAAATCACAGGTAGTGAAGTCAGGTGATCACGCCGGCCAAGCATTTGGAAACGATTGGCGGATAATTCGATCATTCCAAGTGTGTTTCAGAGTAGCAGGTGTGCGTGGGGACCCTCCTGCATGAAAACTGTTGAGCTCAATGCGTCACTCTCTTGTAGGGCGGGTATGACACGCTGGCGAAGCATTCCGCTGTAACGCTGGACAGTCACACTGCACATCCTTGGTCTTTGAGCGCCAACATATTAAAAAAAATGGGCCAATGATGAACGTAGCCGTGAAGTCACACCATACGGTGACACGTTTACTATACAGAGGAACTTCGTGGACAGTGACTGGAGGTGAAGATCCCAACACTAGGCAATTCTGTGTGTTCATCGTCAGAGAAAAACGAGCTTCGTCTGTCCATATAATGTCCAGGCCCGCCCTCGTCAATTTCAGTCATTGCGAGAAAGTGGAGAGCGAAGTCAACACGTTGGTGTGCGTCCTGTGGTGCAAGCTGCTGTACGATATCGATCTTGTAAAGATATCATTTAAGAATGGGTGGAAGCATCTTCCGTACTGTGGACCACGGGATGTTCAACAGTCGTGTCCCAGCAAGCACACTGCCTGACGATCGGGAATTGCGCGGTTCTCCACTTGATTCGAACTTCTTCATGATGCTCCGCACAGCAGCAGGAGAAAGAGTACCCTTCCACAATTCTTTCAGCCGGCGATATCCCAGAAGTGCAGTTGCAGCTCTAATCTTGTTTTGATAACAGAGCTTCGCCAATAATGACCTGCTCCTTTTGTCCAAGCTCTTGTTGACACGTCAACAAGTGCACTGCGAATGGTCAGGCGTGTAAGACTACGAATCACGATGACTGATCACGCCACCTGGTGGCCATAGTTACACTGTGGCGCTGTGGCACATGGAAATGAGGCCCCCATGCTCTGGACATTAAAGCTAGGAAGTTTGGTTACTCGTAATTAGTTCCGTGTTAAATAGGGAAAGTTTAATTATACCCACCCGGTACTTTTTCTGTGGCATTTGAAAGACGCTTCTAACAGAACTTCAATGGCGTAACATGCATGAGACTTGATCAAACAGTATTAAGATAACAGCGCTGCAAACCACTTCCCGCCATCAGGAGAAGAGGTTCTACAAACGTCTACCCCGGTAAGCCAGATGTAAGAAAACACGTGGTTCAGGTATGGGTCATGTGTTTACCTGTCCAATTTAAGTTATTCGCAGTTGTAATGTCTAAGTACTTAGTTGAATTTACGAACTTCAGATTTTTGTGATTTATCGTCTAACTGATATTCAGCGGAATCCTATCGGTACTCATGTGGATGACTTCGCACTAGAGTCAATTGCCACCTTACGCACCATGCAGATATATTGTCTAAATGAGCGGTTCTAGGCGCTTCAGCTTGGAACCGCGCAGCCGCTACGGTCGCAGGTTAAAATCCTGCCTTGGGCATGGATGTGTGTGACGTCCTTAGGTTAGTTAGGTTTAAGTAGTTCGAAGTTCTAGGGGACTGATGACCTCAGATGTTGAGTCCCACAGTGCTCAGAGCCATTTGTACCATTGTCTAAATCGTTTTACAAGTTGTTTTCGTCATTTGATGACTTTCTAAGACGGTAAATGACGGCATCACCTGCAAACAATCTAAAAAGGGCCACTCAGATTGTGTCCTAAATCGTTTTTCTAGATCAAGAACAGCAGATAGTATATAACATTCCGTTGGGGAAAAAAAAGATGTTGCTTCTGTGGAATTCTACCACTTGCCGTCGGCTACAGCAAACTGAGACCTTTCTGTCAGGAAATCACGCATCCAGTCGCACAACTGAGACGATACTGCGTAACACGCAATTTGGTTAGAAGTTGCTAGCGAGGAACGGTGTCAAAAACCTTCTGGAAATCTAAGAATATGGAATCAATCTGACATCCCCTATCGATAGCACTCATTACTTCGTGAAAATAGACAGCTAGTTGTGGTTCACAGCAACGGTATTTTCCGAATCCATTTTGGCTATTTGTCAATACATCGTTTTCTTTCAGCTAATTCATAAAGATAGAGCACAATACAATTTCCAACATCCTATTGCAGATCGACGTTAGTGATGTGGGTCTGTGACTTACAGGGGGAGGCCACGACGTTTGGAACGCGGATTTACTGCAAACTTCGTACACTCGTAGTACTCCACGAGGACAACAAAATGTGTAAACAGTAGCGCGTACTTCTTAAGCGCTACTGAGAAAATCGCAAGATAATTTCGGTCGTCGAATATATATCTGTGCGTGGCCATTTTTACCATGAAGCGACTGCAGCCGAGTGGTTACGACACGGTAGCTCAGCAAGCCGGCTCGGTAACTCAGCGTGTTCGGTCAGAGGGTTAACTGCCCTCTGTAATAAAAAAAAACTGAGTTAATGGATCAACGACGAACTGAAACGGATGTCTTGTAACATCCGCCCCGAGCAGATGCAACGAACGAAAACGAACAAAATGAGATTAAAAAATAAAAAAAATTAAAAAAAACGTTCGGTCAGAACGTTAGCTTCCCTTTCTAATAAAACAACTGAGCGAACAGGTGAACGAACCAAGTGAACGGGTGTCATCGGACGTCCGCCCTGAACAAATTCAGCGAACAATATAGAAGAAAATTTTTTTAATTTTTTTTAAGACGCTATTAAAATACACTCGATACTGCATAACCAATTATCAGCGCCGATTTTTCAGGAAATACTGCGCTATGCATGGTTTTATTCCAAACTATCGTCTGAAAGAGAGGTTTTTGAAAATGTTAACAAGGTTTGTTTTTCCACAGAAAACTTCAAAAGACCTTGCGCATGTTTTCCATGTTTTTACGAAAAATACCACCGTGCAACTTGTACTCGTAATGTCGAAAGCGACGATTAATTGTACATCTTTCGAAAGCCGTCGGCGCCGGTCAAAACTTGGAGGTAACAAGTCGTTTCGGGCTCCTTCCAGGTATAAGGGACTTCTCAAATCACGGACAAGCATGCATATCAGTATGCCTTTATGCATTTGGTCTTTCACTAGTCGATAGTTAATATTACATTATTTGTGATAATAAAAATTAGTAGAATCTGCCAAATGACATTGTAAATTTAATTAAATTTCATCCGATTACAGGTACTTTCCCCATTATATCAGTTATAATATAAATAATAAAGAAATAAATCCGCGTTCCAAACGTCGTGGCCTCCCCTTGTGAGTGGATTATTCCTATTTCCTTTTTTGGTCATTGGTGTGACTTGAGCAACTTTCCAGTCTTAGGTACGTATCTTTAAACGGGCGAACTGTTGTGTATGATTGCTAAGTACGGAGCTATTGTACCACATGCTATGAAGGGAATCCGACTGGTATACAATGTGTATCGGAGGCCTTGCCTTTTTTGATTTAACTGCTTTGCTACACCAAGGATATCTACTTGTAAGTTACTTATGTTGGCAGTTGTTCTTGATTCGAATTTTGGAATATTTACTTTCTTTTCTTTGGTGAAGGAATTTCGGAAAACCGTGTTTAGTAACACTGCTCTAGTGTCCCTGCCATCGGTAACATCATCGTTGTTACTGCGCAGTGAAGGTACTGATTGAGCCTTGCCAATGGTGTCCTTTACACACGATCAGAATGTCTTCGGCATCTGGTATCCAAACACAAACACAGAACCAATTTTCGTCGACACGTAAATGATGACGCAACCGATCTTGCACGATCACCGATCTCTCTCGAGCGCTGTCAAAATTTACTCACCGATTTAGTATTTTGGTACAACTAAGCCTACCTGAGATGTAACTCAGGAGATCAAAGCAACCCATTAACTTCGGTTGTATGATGATTATAACTGCCACGACTATCTTACAGCAGATACACCTCGGTGAATTACTTTCATGGTAGGATCAGAACCTGGATCCACTGCATGGAAGTTTTCTCGAGCAGCAATGGAAACGAGAAGAAGTAACCGAAGCATTTATTTGTGGTTCCAGTCACACAGCCAGTACCACACAGAAAAACCCGCCGCCTTTCCAAGTTGGCGGTTGTCACTGTGCGTCGTATACAGTATACTGATGTCTCCGCTGACAGGAAAGCCCGCGGCCGAGTACTTCCAAAGCTCATCTCCCGTACTGCTCTTGCGCACAGTTGCAGCTGCCTTTATATTCCGTACTAATGACTTTTCTGGAGACTAGAGATCTACTCTGTATGAATCAGCATGGGTTTCGAAAAAGACGATCGTGCGAAACCCAGCACGCGCTATTCGTCCACAAGACTCAGAGGGCCATAGACACGGGTTCACAGGTAGATGCCGCGTTTCTTGACTTCCGCAAGGCGTTCGATACAGTTCCCCACAGTCGTTTAATGAACAAAGTAAGAGCATACGGACTATCAGACCAATTTTGTGATTGGATTGAGGAGCTCCTAGATAACAGATCGCAGCATGTCATTCTCAATGGAGAGAAGTCTTCCGAAGTAAGAGTGATTTCAGGTGTGCCGCAGGGGAGTGTCATAGGACCGTTGCTATTTACAATATACATAAATGACCTGGTGGATGATATCGGAAGTTCACTGAGGATTTTTGCAGATGATGCTGTGGTGTATCGAGAGGTTGCAACAATGAAAAACTGTACTGAAATGCAGGAGGATCTGCAACGAATTGACGTATGGTGCAGGGAATGGCAATTGAATCTCAATGTAGACAAGTGTAATGTGCTGCGAATACATAGAAAGAAAGATCCTTTATCATTTAGCTACAATATAGCAGGTCAGCAACTGGAAGCAGTTAATTCCAGAAATTATCTGGGAGTAGGCATTAGGAGTGATTTAAAATGGAAAGATCATATAAAGTTGATCGTCGGTAAAGAAGATGCGAGACTGAAATTCACTAGAAGAATCCTAAGGAAATGCAATCCGAAAACAAAGGAAGTTGGTTACAGTACACTTGTTCGCCCACTGCTTGAATATTGCTCACCAGTATGGGATCCGTAACAGATAGGGTTGACAGAAGAGATAGAGACGATCCAAGGGAGAGCAGCGCGCTTCGTTACAGGATCAATTATTAATCGCGAAAGCGTTACGGAGATGATAGATAAACTGCAGTGGAAAACTCTGCAGGAGAGACGCTCAGTAGCTCGGTACGGGCTTTTATTGAAGTTTCGAGAACATACCTTCACCAAGGAGTCAAGCAGTATATTACTCCCTCCTACGTGTATCTCGCGAAGAGACCATGAGAATAAAATGAGAGGGATTAGAACCCACACAGAGGCATATCGACAATCTTTCTTTCCACGAACAATACGAGACTGGAATAGAAGGGAGAACTGAAAGAGGTACTCAAAGTAACCTCCGCCACACACCGTCAGGTGGCTTGCGGAGTATGGATATAGATGTAGATATAGAACATACATTTTCAGACTCACTGGTACACTGATTCAGAGCAGCGTTCAGTATATGACGAATACTGCGCTCTTCAAATATTTCTAACTTTTTGCGTATACATGTTCTATACTCGAAACATTTCTGTACCAAACCCTCTTTGTAGATTTCTTACAAAATAATTCTGTTTGCATTAGATTTTAGTTTCCATAGCCATCCTCCACAACAGCTCAATTACTGTTGGTGTTCCCGTCTTAAACTTGCTGCCATTAAAGCGTATTATTCACCAGCTCTCCATTGAAGTTGCCGTAAAGAAGTTCAGTAATATTATTTTTTAAATCAAATGTTAGACAGTATGGCATCATTTTTATTCCACTTAAAATTGTGGTTTTCAGAAAAAAATTGAAACATGATGAAAATTACATTAAATGTACGTTCTAAAAATATCGAGTAAATGCAACCTAAAATTATACAATTACCTTTGTTTTGAATTGTGTTTTACAGTTTTACTTTGAATATTTTCTGAGCTACGATTCTTAGAATTGTGTGATTTGATTAATTTACGGTAACTTTGATTTTTACAGGACCGGAAAGCACTTGTTTATCACAGTTGTGGGTTTGCAGATGACATTGACTAAACGTCTGTTTCAGATGACAGAAAATTGAGCCCCCACAAAAATGCAAGGTTTGTAAGTAGGCTGCTTAGGTTTTTATGTTGGTACCGTCACGTAGCGCTCTGTATGAAAATCACCGGCTGTGGTGTGTGCAGTCTGTGGCTGGTTGGCATTGTTGGAATATTCGCTATTGTAGTGTTGGGCAGTTGGATGTGAACAGCGCGTAGCTTTGCGCAGTTGAAGGTGAGCCGCCAGCAGTGGTGGATGTGGGGAGAGAGATGGCGGAGTTTTGAGAGAGGATGGTCTGGACATGTGTCCATCAGAGAGAGTAAATTTGTAAGACTGGATGTCATGAACTGATATATGTATTATGACTTTTGAACACTATTAAGGTAAATACATTGTTTATTCTCTATCAAAATCTTTCATTTGCTAACTATGCCTATCAGTAGTTAGCGCCTTCAGTAGTTAGAATCTTTTATTTAGCTGGCAGTATTGGCGCTCTCTGTATTGCAGTAGTTCGAGTAACGAAGATTTTTGTGAGATACGTGATTCATGAAAGGTATAGGTTATTGTTAGTCAGGACCATAATTTTGTAGGGATTACTGAAAGTCAGATTGCGTTGCGCTAAGAAAATATTGTGTGTCAGTTTAGTGATGATCAGAATAAGAGAGAAATGTCTGAGTACGTTCAGTTTTGCTCAGCTGTTTGAAAATCAAATAACATAAGGGGTTAACCAGTACAGTAATTGATAAATTTTTCTAAGGGGATGTTTCAGGTTTACTGTCGTCCGAAGTTAAATGAAAGATTTATAAAGGCGGATTCGGAGCGTGTACCTTCTCCCGACACTATGAGAGAAACCTCTGCTAGCAAAGTAGTTGTTTGCAGAATATGAAAACAAGAGGCAAAAAACTGTAACTAAATTATATGACACTCTCTTTATAAAATACTGTTTTTAATTTATAAATACAGAAATGTTTCAGTTATGTGAAACTTTTGAACGATGTTGTTTAAATTATGCTTCGGGATTTATATAACTAATGGAATGGTTGTTATGTAATGTACAGTAAATGACTTGGTCCATAGTTAGGAAACATAGAGTTGAATGTAAAAGATGTGGGGAAGTCCTTCTGCTGCGGAAGTAGCCCGGCGGAGTCGAAAAGTTGTGGTTGGCGCGCAAGTGGCAACTCCTCCTTTGTGACGGGAAGGAGTCTGGGCTGAGCAGTGCTGTGGTAAACAACTCGCTAGCAGTAGAGGATCATAGTGGCTCATATTCCTGGAGTTTAGAAGCAAAAGAGCCTAAGGGCAGTATTTTTGGGCCTCAGATGCTACATTTGGTGATACCATTATCATGGCATGGTTTTTGGCCCTATAAAAATATTATTTCGCGCCAAGAAGCTCAGTGATAGGGCGAGTACTGCCATGAGTGCATCGCTTCCAGGTTAACAGCCAATACAAATTGCATCACCAGTGCCACCAGCCTTCCACTAAATTGTTTATATTTGGCACTGTGTAAATGGGCCAGGTATTTGCGAAATTTGATTGATTTTATAATAATAATCGTGGTGTTGCTAAACACTCTGTTTTACACACGTCATTATCCCAAATCATAAACCTGGACAGGAATCCTATGCTAGTGAATTTCATTCCGAGTGTCCTAATTTTTTATGATAAAGTGGTTGAACTTGAATTTAATATTTTGTTTTCATTTGCAAATCCAATTTTACTCAGAATAGGTCAAAACAATGCTTATGAAAGCACATTTGTTATTTAAAGAGTTACAGTTAGTTGTGCTTTATTTAATTAATAATTAATGACAAGAATACTTTCCATTTCTCATAAAACAGGTGTAACTTTGTTAATGAGCATGGTTCTTCAAGCCATGAAAGTTTAAGGATCTTCACGCACTAGACTAGTCAGTTAATGAAGCAATGCAAAGGCTCCTTCAGAGCCATTGTAGTTAGATCTGCATTCTGTTTAGTTGCTTCAAACCACGTTTAAGAAATATCTATTTACTGTGTTATCTATTCTAATTCACGTTGCTTAATGCACAGGCATAGAGACCCTGTACTAAGCAATGAAGTAACAGGGTATAATCATTAGCATACCCCCTGATTTAGATTCAGAATTATTTCAAGCTTTACCCTGTTCTGTATTGCTATTACTTTCATGTGTGTCGGTAATTGGTTTTATAAACATTTGCACCTAGTTCATTTAAGGTACGTGTTGTGGAGAGGCATGTGTTGCTGTTTACTGTCTCATTGGCCATTTGTTTATCTGACTTACTAGTTAGTAGCACATTTATCTGCAATGTTAGGTTACTGTGGTGTAGTGTGAACAGACATAAGGAAAGGGTTTAGTGTCTGACAAGGAAGATTAGGTTAGCCTTAGCACTACCTTCTGCTTTATCATTTTGCTTGATAAAACAATGCCTAATTAGGCTGAGGACCGGTTTTAACATGTAATGTTACAATTTGATTTTGAGCAGTGAGAATGTGTACTCCTGACCCACTGTTTACTATTGATTACATTCTGTTGCAGTGTTTCGGAAACGAAACCCAGTATGATTGTTCTGTTTCCTTTATGTTATCTCACGGTCACGTCTCAAATTTCTCGCAGAGCTATAACGCTAGCTGTTTTAAGGTGGTCGATGGTACCGTTACAATAGCTTCATGAAGCTCTAAGGATAATAAATAAGCAGCCTGAATATATTATGCTCGGTGCCGTCCTCAATCTACATTGACATCTATAATATGCAAGCCACCTTGCAGTGCATGCTTGCGGTGTGGTCTTGTGTACCACTGTCAATTTCCCCTCCCCTTTCTTGTTCCAGTGAAGTCCTCCGCGGAAAGAACGATTGTCGCTACCCCAATCTCTCTGATTTTTTCCTCACGGTCTTTTCGCGAGATGTACGTAAGAGCAAGCAATATATTTCTTGACCCTTGTAGAAACGTACGCTCTCATTCCTTTAACAATGAACCACATCGTGACGAAGAAAGCCTCTCTTGAAGCGTTTGCCACTGAAGTTGGTCGATTATCTTCGTGATGCTTTCGTCCTTACTAAGTGAATCTGTAGCGAAACGCGCTGCTCGTTTAATGAACAAAGTAAGAGCATATGGACTATCAGGCCAACTGTGTGATTGGATCGAAGAATTCCTAGATAACAGAACGCAGTATGTCATTCTCAATGGAGAGAAGTCTTCCTAATTAAGGTGTGCCGCAGGCAGTGTCGTAGGACCGTTGCTATTCACAATATACACTAATGGCCATTATAATTGCTACACCAAGAAGAAATGCAGATGATAAATGGGTATTCATTAGACAAATATATTATACTAGAACTGACATGTGATTACATTTTCACGCAATTTGGCTGCATAGATCCTGAGAAATCAGTACCCAGAACAACCACCTCTGGCCGTAATAATGGCCTTGATACGCCTGGGCATTGAGTCAAACAGAGCTTGGATGGCAGCTTCAACACGATACCACAGTTGATCAAGAGTAGTGACTGGCGTAGTGTGAGGAGCCAGTTGCTCGGCCACCATTGACCAGACGTTTTCAATTGGTGAGTGATCTGGAGAATGTCCTGGCCAGGGTATCAGTCGAACATTTTCCGTATCCAGAACAGCCCGTACACGACCTGCAACATGTGGTCGTCCATTATCCTGCTGAAATGGTTTCACAGGGATCGAATGAAGGGTAGAGCCACGGGTCGTAACACATCTGAAATGTAACGTCCACTGTTCAAAATGCCATCAATGCAAACAAAAGGTGACCGAGACGTGTAAACAATGGCACCCCATATCATCACGCCGGGTGATAAGCCAACATGGCGATGACGAATACACGCTTCCAACGTGCGTTCACCGCGATGACGCCGAACACGGATGCGACCATCATGTTGCTGTAAACAGAACCTGGAATCATCCGAAAAAAATAACGTTTTGCTATTCGTGAACCCAGGTTCGTTGTTGAGTACACCATCGCAGGTGCTCCTGTCTGTGATGCAGCGTCAAGGGTAACTGTAGCCATGGTCTCCGAGCTGATAGTCCACCTACTGCAAACGTCGTCGAACTGATCGTGCAGATGGTTGTTGTCTTGCATACGTCCCCATCTGTTGACTCAGGGATCGAGACGTGGCTGCGCGATCCGTTACAGCCATGCGGATAAGATGCCTGTGATCTCAACTGCTAGTGATATGAGGCCGTTGGGATCCAGCACGGCGTTCCGTATTACCCTCCAGAACCCACCGATTCCATATTCTGCTAACAGTCATTGGATCTCGAGCAGCAATGTCGCGATACGATAAACCGGAATCGCGATAGGCTACAATCCGACCTTTTTCAAAGTCGGAAACGTGATGATACGCATTTATCCTCCTTACACGAGGCATCATAACAACGTTTCACCAGGTAACGCTGGCCAACTGCCTTTTGTGTATGAGAAATCGGTTGGAAACATTCCTCATATCAGCACGTTGTAGGTGTCGCCAACGGCTCTGAAAAGCTAATAATTTGCATATCACAGAATCTTCTTCCTGTCGGTTAAATTTCACGTCTCCAGCACGTCATCTTCGTGGTGTAGCAATTTTAATGGTCGGTAGTGTATATAAACAACCTTGTGAATAACATCGGAAGTTCACTTAGGCTTTTTGCGGATGATGCTGCAGTATATAGAGAGGTTACAAACAATGGAAAATTGTACTGACATGTAGGAGGATCTGCAACGAATTAATGCATGGTGCAGGGAATGGCAATTGAATCTCAATGTAGGCAAGTGTAATGTGCTGCGAAAACACAGAAAGAAAGATCGTTTATTATTTAGCTATAATATATCAGGTCAGCAACTGGAAGAAGTTAATTCCATAAATTATCTGGGAGCAGGCATTAGGAGTGATTTAAAATAGAATGATCATATAAAGTTGATCGTCGGTAAAGCACAATATTTATTGGAAGAATCCTAAGGAAATGCAGTCCGAAAACAAAGGAAGTAGGCTCGACTTATTCGCCCACTGCTTGAATACTGCTCATCGGTGTGGGATCCGTACCAGACAGGTTTGATAGAATAGATAGAGAAGATCCAGCGGAGAGCAGCGCGCTTCGTTACAGTATCATTCAGTTGTCGCGAAAGTGTTACGGAGATGATAGATGAACTCCAGTGGAAGACTCCGCAAGAGAGACGCTCAGTAGCTCGGTTCGGGCTTTTGTTGAGGTTTCGATAACATACCTTCACGGAGTCAAGCAGTATATTGCTCCCTCCTACGTATGTCTCGAGAAGAGACCATGAGGATAAAATCAGAGAGATTAGAGCCCACACATAGGCATACCAACACTCTTTCTTTCCACGAATAATACGAGACTGGAATAGAAGGGAGAACCGATAGAGGTACTCGAGGTATCCTCCGCCACACACCGTCAGGTGGCTTGCGGAGTATGGATGTACAAGTAGATGTAGATGTAGATCATCGCTGTTTCCTGTATCAGTCGTATCTGGTATGGATCCCATACTGAATAGCAATATTCAAATTGAAATTTGGTTTTCGCCTGACATAGCGGATCAGGTTATGGTTGTGGAAAGGGGCCAAGATCAGTTACTGTTAGTTGGACCAGACACACAAATTTTATTTTCCCAAAGACGCTTAATCACATAGGCCCTTAAAAGGAATCAAAAACAATACGGCTGAAGGTCCGAACACGAGATATTAAAATTGCTTTAGGGACTACACACGGCTGAAGGCCTTAGTTAAAAAGAAAAGTTTTACATAAAGCTCGGCTGTAGTTCACATACTAAACACTGAAGAACTGTAGGCTTAGGCTTGAGTAAGAAAGATCTGAAATAGAGCAAAATCTCCTTTTTTAAAATAAGTTTTAAACAATTCAATCTTAAAACCTTAATTGAAGTCGGCTGAAGGCCTTTTTTTAAAAAAAAATTAAAACAAGATAAATTAATAAACAGCTGAAGGCCTCGCACAGTACTTGAGACAGATGACAATCACAATTTAAAACAATAGAACAGTGGTGCTCAGAAGTGTTCCAAAGGTCGACCTGAGGAGGTAACTAACATAAGTTTAGGTGATACAGGTAGCCAAAAGTAAGATTAAATAATCGAACGGCAACTCAACCCAGGGATGGTTCAAGGAGCGACCAACAACCTAATCAATCTCCTTCCGCTTGACCAACGGCACGACAACGGAAAATATCACCGAGGACGAAGATACTACGTCTTCAAACCCGGCGTTTAAATACAGCGAAGGCACAATAACCACTCAAAAATATAAACAAACACCAAAGGTTGTCAAACTACACGCCATGCTGGACAGCACCAACACGGCGAGGAAACACACACTCGCTGCTCTGTTCCAACCGACCGACTGCCTACTCCAGTACGCAGGCAGCTTTCATAGCTACTCAGTGCAAATCACAGAATCTACACACAGTTCCACGTAAACACTTGCACCAAGAACTCCGACAATCTTAAAACCAGTCACTGTGGAACAAAAAGGAAAAATCACAAGTCGACACATACAGAGTTTTCATAAGCGGTCGACGACCAAATACACGTCGTCCGATGAGACACCAACCAAGGTCGTCCCCACTCAAGTTATGTGTGTCGGCAACGGTCGGGAGCGTCATGCCTACCCTGACCTCACTGCAGATCCATCCCGACTCCCTTGATGTCCGTTCGGAACTCGGAGACACGGGGACCCGGGCACACTGGCTAGGACCCAACCATGCAGAGGTAATTCTTGCCCATTGGGCACCCGACATCTCTGCACAAGGAATGAACCGACCCACGTCGGGCAAGATGACCATCTGCCGAAGCCCAGAAACGGTCAAAGACCAAATACACGTCGCTCGATGAGACGAGAGACCGAACGACCAACCAACGGTCGTTCCCGCTCCAATAAATGGTTTACTGGGGAAAACGCCCACAGAACCAAAACACCTTTTAAGATATAACAACAGAAACAACTCACAATTTCTCTTTCTGTATAACACATTAAAAACCCAGTATAATGAAAGGCATATTTCAGGTATTACAAAATTTCAGTGACAAGTAATGGCACATCAGAGGTGTACGGAAACAACTCAAATCGATCCTGAATGAAAACTGAAAGGAACGATGAAGAAGGAACGACGGACGGCTCGGCGCCACAAGCAAACAAATAATAAAATACCCAACCTAAATTCGCCGAGGAACCGGAGACTGATAGACACAGCGGCCGCGTTATCGGTTACAATACGGACGAAGCGCACCGCTGATTACACTACTGAAACAAGATAAAACCACACAGCAACTGGGCAGTGTACACAGCAACGCAATCCTTAAAACGTTAGAAAAATCCCGAAACAGGAATATGGCCGCAAGGGGCGCACAAGCCATTCACATTCAAATGGTTCAAGTGGCTCTGAGCACTATGGGACTTAACATCTGTGGTCATCAGTCCCCTAGAACTTTGAACTACTTAAACCTAACTAACCTAAGGACAACACACACACCCATGCCCGAGGCAGGATTCGAACCTGCGACCGTAGCAGTCGCGCAGTTCCGGACTGGGCGCCTAGAACCGCGAGACCACCGCGACCGGCCATTCACATTCAAAATTAACCACTTCAAATATCTGACCTAGTTTGTCATTAATAATACAGGGTGTCCATGAAGTCCCTTTACAACTTCAAAACTGCATTACAACGGCAGTTGTTGAAATATTTTAACAAAATTTATTTTATTGTAATCACTGTTTACTAAAGTTTTTCTACATACTAAAATTTTATGTTTCAGTACACTGTTGATGGAAGGAACTGAACCTCTATAAAATGTCAACTCCTCAAGAGAAGGCACAATGTGTGTCCTGGTTTATTGAGACAAAATCGGATGTTCAGACTCAACGAAACTTCAGAACGAAGTATGGAAGAGATCCACGACCGCGCCCTTCAGTCCGTGAATGGCACAAAAAAATTATGGAGACAGGGACAGTGTTGCGTAAAGGGAGGAGCGGACGACCAAGAACATCCGAGGAAAATATCGATCGCGTTTTAAACGTCTTCACTCGTTCACCTACGGAGTACAACTGCACTGCTGCCAGACAGTTGCAACTATCGCGTTCAACTATGCGTAAGGTCCTCCACAAGAACTTACGGTTGTACGCGGACAAAGTGCAACTGTTACAGACACTTGAGCCAAATGACAAGCCAAAACGGACAGAGTTTGCACTCAGCATGCTGGAACGCCTTTCGGAGGATGAAGCATTCCTCAAGCGAGTTTGTTTCAGTGACGAGGTAACTTTTCATCTTTCTAGGACATGAAACAGACGCAATGTGAGAATCTGGGGATATTAACACCCTCATGTGACTAGGGAGCTTCACCGGGATAGTCTAAATGTGAATGCGTGGTGTGGAATCATGTGCAACCGAATAATTGGTAAATTTTTCTTCAACGAGTCAACAGTTGCTGCAGATGTTTACCTAGACCTCCTGACCGAATATGTAGCACCACAGTTGATTCCTTACAACCATCATTTTCCAGCAAGATGGTACTCCACCACATTGGGTACTGCAAGTTCGTCGCTACCTCACTGAAACATTTCTAGGCAGATGGATTGGGAGGGGATGGTCAAATTCCTTGGCCACAGCGTTCGCCAGATATCACTCCCTTGGACTTTTTTTATGGGGTATGTAAAACATATTGCGTATCAAACACAGATACGGGACATTGCTAACTTCAAGCGAAGGATTCGTAATGCTATTGCCACCACTGATGACGCTTGCTACAGCGAACATGGCAAGAAATCGTGTACCGTCTTGATGTGCTTCGTGCAAGTAAAGGCGCCCATGTAGAGGTCTATTAAACATTGTCAAAAACCTTTACAAACATTGATTACAATAAAAGAAATGTTGTTAAAATATTTCATCAACTGCCGTTGTAATTAAAGTTTGAATGACTTTGTGGGCTCCCTGTTTATGCAGAGAGGCTTATTACTGCCAGTGCAGTAGGTGATAGTATACTCAAATAGTAAGAAGCTGATAATAATGCTAAATCACGCCCTCGTAACGTAACTCTTAACATAACCCTAGAGCCGATTATTATATATATTTCATAAACACACACTCAGTGATTACAATACGACAGGGCTCTAGCACATAATTAATTTTTCGTCATTAAGCCCCTGCTTGTTTACCTCTGAACACAACACTTACATACGAGCAGCCAGCCAGAAAATCTAACCTGTGGTTATTTCGGAGTGCACAGTCACGCACTTATATATACACTCCTTGCCCGTATCTCAAGTGAGTTCAAAAAAGGCAAACATCATTCTCAGGGGTAGCCACTGTTCAATAAGTTGTGCACCAATGCTCAATACGAAACAGATAAAAGGACGTCCCGTCCAAGCACTGGGAGAGCCGTTAACTGCAAACAGCACGAAATTCAATATACATATATACAGCAGGACTTTAAGAACCTGAATAATTCCCAAATTCAATATACATATATACAGCAGGACTTTAAGAACCTGAATAATTCCCACCGTTTCAAAATGGTTCAAATGGCTCTAAGCAGTATGGGACTTAACATCTGAGGTCATCAGTCTCCTAGACTTAGAACTACTTAAACCTGACTAGCCTAAGGACATCACGCAAATCCACGCCCGCGGCAGGATTCGAACCAGCGACTGTAGCAGCAGCGCGGTTCCAAACTGAAGCGCCTTGAACCGCTCGGTCACAAGGGCCGGCCCCACTGCTTCATTTTGTAGTGTATCCGGTCGTAGGCTGATACATTCCACAGCCAACTGCACATGTTCACATAGTTCAGCAAGGACGAGACGACGCCCTCTCATTAGAAGCAGTACATACTCGCTGACCCGCACGCACGTCTCCGTCCGAGCCCCACCCCACGTGACAGAAAGAGGCGGAGCATGCGCATAGAGCGACCGCCAACAACCAACTGCACACCGGAGCGCCAACCAACCGACGTAAAACCAGCCCTCTCCCCACAGCGACCTGCACTTAAGTAGCCCAAAAGCGACCAAAGAGAAGAACCTCGGCCACGGCATACAAAGCTGGTGGCAGAGATCTTAAATGAATACAGAGAAGCGACTGCCGCCAAAGGTGTCACGTATCAATAATAAAAACAGAAATATTTTGTAAGAAATTTATAGTGAGAGTTTGGCAGGGAAATGTTTCCAGTATAGAGACATGAATACGTAAAAAGTTGGATGTATTTGTAGAATGCAGTATTAGCCACATGTCGATTGCTGCTCTGAATTGAGTGTGCAACTGTACGTTATGCATTTAATTGCGAAACAAGCAGATACAAGGTACGGAATGAAAGACAGCTGCGAAGTTCAAAGTGCAGTCGGCATAATCGTAGTACTGAAGATATAAACACGTCTTAGCATAAATAAAATTTTATTTGAATTAGGTGGTGCTATGAATAGTTAAATAATGAAAGTTGTACATATTCTTTTCAGTAACAACCGAGTATCGAGAAAACACGAATCGACGTACAGGGACTGGACAAAAATACTGAAACACCATGAGAAATGGATGCTTGGACATAAATACAGACGCTAGTCAAGCCTACAGGCGGCAGTTGTACCATGTCCTCAATAAGTTTCAAGTGTCATTCGTGGTCAGAACTGTGCTCTGTGTAGTTGTGAATACAGTATGTCCATTACGTAGGAGCTAAGTGGATTCGAACGACGGCAAATTGTTGGTGCTCGTGTGGTGGTGGGTGTTTCCGTAACCAAGATAGCCGGTATGTTTGGTGTTCCAAGAGCTATCGCATCGAAGATATACAGGGTGAGTCACTAACTATTGCCACCAAGAATAACTCCGAAAATTTGATAGGAGCTGAAAAGTTTGTGGGACCAAAGTTGCATGGAACAACCGGGGCCATGATATGACGTTGGTTTTTTGTTGCTAAGTGGGGTTGCTTCAGAGATATGAAGATAAACTTTGTCTTTTTTAAATGGGGTGTTATAGTTTGGTACTTATTCTCTGACAGCTGCTATCGAGACGAATCCAATGATATGTAACAGTAAGGTCTTTGAGGGTCAACGTAGGTCAAAAAAGTGGCATGAACGTCCATTTACAGAAGGTGTTCGAAATGATGACCTTTGGTATGAATGCAGTGCTTCAATCTTCTTATCATGGATTCAGTAGTATTCCTACCACTTCGCTAATTGTCGAAGCACATGTTGAAAGTTTACCGTCTTACCTCCTTGCCTACAGACGCCAGATGAAAGTTGACGTCGTCAAGCCCTGAATCAAAATTGCACAACAGATAACTGGGGAGAGGAACTTGAGAGCGCTACATAGAGAGCGTGTCCTTTCTGTACGATACTAGGCAAGAGGCTGGAGGGCTCACACGCTGATGTGTGTGTCCCTGCATTCTATAGCTTTTTTTAAAATAAATTCCTTTAACTTGACTTCTTCGTGGTTTTTAAGGTATGTTAAATATTGATGACAGTTGATTTCCTCTTTATTTTAAACATTATCACTCGACTTTACAGCGATAGCAGCAATTGTTTCATTTTACAGATATTACAATTTTACAACTTATAGCTCGGGTATATTATATACTAATCTGCACGCACATTTCTACGGGCAAGACGGTATTGCGTTGGCCAAATGTATACCACCAAAGTTTCCCAATATTTTACGTAGGACATTCACTATGTGAGGGGGATAACGGGCAAACTGGGGACCAGATACTTTAACACGGGGGTCAAATTTCAGGAATTAGACGAGCACATTCATTACCTTACGCAATCCGAAACTGGAAATAAAAGAATTAGTACAAATATTCAAATAGCTCTCTTCCATGTGTGAACATTGAGACAGACGCACTGAGGGCACGTCTGCTCACTTACCCGTCTTCTGTAACACTCCTCGAATATGGCGGGCACCTGGAGGTCTTCCTGGGCCCCGGTGGAGGGGGTGGTTGAATCACTTGGCCGTGACCAACCTCTCCACCCCAAATCTTGTGACACTGGAAAGTCTTTGACTTTTACGTGCCTGTGCTGTCTCTCTGATCCCCTAGCCAGGAGTAAGGTTGGCCCTACTATACTACAGAACTACTTCCCAACAAAGATGTGGCCACGCTCTACGGAAAGGTGTGAGGAGGATTAGGAAAGTTCATGTGCAGATTCACATCCAAGTACAAGAAATGCATAATACACGACACATATAAATACGTATTATGAAGCCTGACACATTTCTTTCCTCCCTTATACATGGGTTCTGTTTCACCCGCGGCCGGCAGCGTCGTGTAATAAAATTGGCCTCTGTTTCTGTTTCGCGGTGCGAGCGAGCAGCGAAACATGCTGCTTATAGAGCGGAAACTACTGTACCGTTCAATGTTCCGATAGTTTTCTCTCGCGTACCTTCAGGTGTAGTTGGAACGTCTTTATAAACAATGTCTTTTACGAATCCCCACAAGAAAAAATCCAGAGGCGTCAAGTCTGGCGAACGAGCCGGCCACGACACATCTCTTCCTCGTCCAATCCAACGATTTCGAAATTTCTAGCCAACAGCGAAAAATGTGCTCTGGATGTGAAGTTGAGCCCATCGGCAGAATTCAGTGCGACGCATACAATCCGCACCACTTAATTCTTGGTGGAGACTGATATGGTGAGGATAATATTCATGGCGATGCAGAACACGAACAACACTACTCTGGCTCATGCCAGATTCCCTTGAGATTTGACTCGAACTAACACATCGATGTCGAACAGCAGTGGCAAGAGTACCAATTTCCGTTTCCTCGTTAGTAACTTTCCGTTGCTGGATGTGTTTCCGATGCGTTAAAGATCCAGTTGTTCTCAGTTTATCACACACATATTGAAGTGTACGGTGTTTAGGGTGAGTACGTTGAGGCCGCGCGGGATTAGCCGAGGCGCTGCAGTCATTGCCTGTGCGGCTGGTCCCCGCGGAGGTTCGAGTCCTCCCTCGGGCATGGGTGTGTGTGTTTGTCCTTAGGATAATTTAGGTTAAGTAGTGTGTAAGCTTAGGGACTGATGACCTTAACAGTTAAGTCCATAAGATTTAATAAACATTTGAACATTTTTTGAGTACGTTGAGGATATCTTTCAGCTTATAAGTCTCTAGCTGTGACTGAATTTCGTTGGCATTTTCTGCAAACGAGAAGCATAACGACTTGTTGTTCGAAGGAATACAGCATTCACATTCGCTTGATTCGACGATACTAGTCTTACCGTTCCTATTAGTGCTGTATTGCGGAACAGTTGAATGGTATTTGCATGTCACTGGCAGCTTAGACGGATACGCCGTATTCGACGAGTATTTACTATTTGCATGTGAAACGTCCCCTTCGAACAATTATACATAACTGTGCTTAAACTGACTCACAATATTTTTAGCGCAACGCAATCTGACTTTCAAAAATCCCTACAAAAGAATGGCCCTGACTAACATTAACCTATACCTTTCACAAATCACCTACCTCATCAAAAATCTTCGTTACTCGAACTACTGCAATACAGCGAGCGCCACTACTGCCAACTAAATAAAAGATTCAAACTACGGAAGGCACTAACTACTGATAGGCACAGTTAGCAAATGAAAGATTTTGATAGAGAACAAACAATGTATTTACCCTAACAGTCATAATATATATAGCAGTTCATGACATCCAGTCTTACAAATTTCCAAATTCCGCCATTTCTCTCCCCACATCCACCACTGCTGGCAGCTCACCTCCAACTGCGCAACGCTACGCGCCGCTAACAGCCAACTGCCCAACGCTACAATGGCGAGTATTACAACAATGCCAACCAGCCACTGACTGCACACAACACAGTCAGTGATTTGTCATACAGAGCGCTATGTGGCGTTACCAATAAAAAAACCTAAACAGCCTACTTACACACGATATATGAGAGAGAATTGTCACAGCATGTGCTTCGAAGTGCCGACGTGATAAGGAATACCACTCAATCCATGATAAGAAGAATGCAGCACTGCATTGCTACCAGTGGTCATCACTTCGAACACCTTCTGTAAATGGACGTCCATGCCACCTTTTTAACCTTCGTTGACCTTCAGAGACCTTACTATTACACATCATTGTATTCGTTTCGATAGCCGCTATCAGAAAATAAGAACCAAACTACAGCATCCCATTTAAAAAAAAAAAACAAAGTTGACCTTCATATCTCTGACGCGACCCATCCTAGCAACAAAGAACCAGCGTCATATTACGGCCCCCGTTGTCCCATGCAACATTTGTCCCACAAGCTTTTCACCTCATATCATAATTTCGGAGTCATTCTAGGTGGCAATACTTAGTGACTTTGGATAAGTCTTGTTTCAGACTAACTTCTGGTCTAGTTTATGTACCAAGAGTGAAACATGGAAGTGGTTCATTGATGATTTGTTATACTTAGGCCCCTTGGTTATCACACAAAATCGCATTACTGCCAAGGATAATGTGACCATTTTCGCTGATCAAGTCCACCCCCATTGTACAATGTTTGTTCGCCAGTGACGATGGTGTGCTTCGAGACCACAGGGTCCCCTGTTAACACAGCTCGCATCGTTTAGGTCTGGTTTTGTGAGTATTTGGATGAATTATCGCATGTCCTCTGGCCACAACAGTCATCATCTCCGTATTAGTGAGCATTTATGGAATATTTCAAAAGATCGGTGCATGGTCGCTATCCACTGCTATCATCGCTGCCCGAACTTGCCAAAATTTTGCATTAATAATGGCATAAGATTCCCTTAAAACACACACAGGACCTGTACCATATTTATCCATTCCGAAAAGACTGGAAGCTGTTTCGATTGACAACGGTTTTCCTATATCCTTTTAGGTATGGGGGTGGCGTTTCCATATTTTATCAAACCCCTCTGTATTTACTTGATATTTTTTGATGCTCCCGAAGTTTATACTAGTATTCTTGAAAGTCTATGTAAGTCAGATGAGATCCTTGTCACTGTCTTTCAAACCTGTTACCAAATGGTAGAACATTTTCATTTCCCTTAGGTGGTTAGTTTAACGAGACTTAATCATCCTGTATTCTCGTCTTTTAACAGTACGGAAAGTCTTTCGCGACCGTCTTAAGAGTTGAGGACAGTTTCTGATAAATGTCGTGTTTCTCTAGAGCACAGCTTTGGACGTAACGTCAGCAGCACATAAACTATCGAATCTTTACTTTTTTATCAATCACCATAAATATCACTCGCCACTTCAGAGATATTGAAATTAGCTAAAACGATGATATCGGACATGAAGTTTATGTAAACTCGTGACAGGTTAATACTGCAAATTGCCATGTAAAAGAGATGTTTTATCGAAATCTGGTTTGACTGGCTGGTCAATCTCATCCTGTTTCCACCTGTGGAAAGACACCTGTTCTAGCGACCATGTCACTCTTAATGGCTAACTAACGGAACGGGTTGGAGCTTGAGGCTTTTGACTCCGTCTTACCTGTCCATGAAGGAAAATGTAGCCCTCAGTTCCTGAGCCAAAAATCCGACAAATTGCGAGAGGGGAGAAGAGGTTCTAATTGGTCATATGTTAGCTGTGCTTTCCAGCAGCTGTACTCCTGTTGTAACCAAGAGAAAGTTCCCAAAAGCCTTGCCGGAATCGGGGTACTGGAACTCATTTTAAACTATTTCTGGTACCATTTTGTCCTTGAAAATACGTTTGAATCGTTCCAAGGCTATTTATTTGAATTGTATAATGCCTGTGAGAAGAACGTAGTGCTTCCCTCCTTAACGTTGGTTTGTTTGTATTTACTAGCTACAGCATTATTAAAGGCAAGGTGTCTGAGGTGAATAATTTGTGTTCGAGAAGAAAAGGCTTTTAATGCTGCAAATATAATACTAACTGCGGTATCGATATTTCCGATGCCACAGTGTAGGTGCACGAGAGCGGACGAACTGCGCCGACCACAGCGCCCTCTAGCCGACGCAGTGGAGCTCAACGAGCGCCACTTTACTAACTGCCCCATTTCATCAAGTGCAGACGGCGGAGAAACTTCGCTTTAGCTTAGTTTGCTATTGAGACTGTGTACCAGTTACTACGCGTCTACGACGTCGCACCTACGTGCTCATCACCTAAATTTATGTAATATGTTTGCATATGTTTATACACTAGTAAAAGTGCTTTAACTGTATTTGCAGTACCGAATTTCTGTACCTCACCTGCTCCTACTCGCTTCCTCCATTCGGCTTATCACACAGATAAAAGGAGCAGACCCACGCTCTGCCTGCCAGGCGGGATACAAAACTAACATCTGAGTCTCTTTCTGAGTTGCGGCGAACAAAATGAACCCAAAAATCATCGTCATGGTCCTGCAGCCGGCCCACAGGTTATTGGAGCAGTAATTGAAGATTATCATCTCTTTTTATATGTGAACTATTTCAAAGTAATTGTCTTGAGCGAATGTGCTCTCTTTTATTAAAGAAATATTTCAAATTCTCTATGAAAAATGTAATAAGACGCGTGTGAACTGCGAACTGTTGTTCACTGTGACTCAAACGACTTGCAGGAATTGATAGAGATAGAAATAGAGATAGAGAGAGAGAGAGAGATGGGGGGGGGGGGGGGATGGAGCGAGGAGCGAAGCTCCTCTCAACAAACTGACTTTTCCCCTCTTCTCTTGCTCCATAGAACTGAGCAGATGTATTTTGTGTAAGTGTCCTTGTAGTACACTGACTGATTTACCATTAAATAGTTAAAAACGGTTTTCATTCCTGTTATGGTTTGTAGCTAATAGATCTCTCCGCAGTTACTAAATAGCACGAGAATAACGGTTTTTGTAATATTTGTATCAGAAAAAACTAGCTGGAACTCGAATGGATTACATCATATCAAGAAACACAAAGTGCCTAATGTAGTTACCGTTCAGGCAGTGATTTCATTCTGCTACAAGCAAAGTGCGTCCCTGGGATTATTTTCGGATCACTCAACAGTGACCTGCGATCGTTCTGAGCAAGCATAAATTACGTACAGTCTGGCCGTTGTCTCTGAACCGTGAATCTGCTGTTCCCTCTTCTGTCAGATACAGGACCCACGGAAGTGACGGTGGTGTTAAATTACTACGGCTCGTAAATGGTAAAGACTTCAGAAGCCAATTTATGTTCTAAAATCACTGCAATATTTTTAGATGAGTATGAGATGCAATAGGAACAACACACCACCTTCAATAATGTTCGTTGCTACACTGCGAAATAAGAGAGAAAATAAATTCGTTAGACAAGTTGATTTTTTCTTACAAATTTCGTCACTTTATTCAAATACCGAAGCAAAAACGCATCAGTATGCAATCATTGATTTTGAAAAATGAATAAACAGCATAGCACTAGCATTTTACATTACGAAACAACTTATTTGGATGAATGTAGGTTGTAAAAGATAGTGTTGTATGCTAGGGCAGGGGTTACAAAATTTTTCCTCTCACGAAACACTTTCTCATTTATTTTGAAGGTTAACAAAATTTTAAAAGAACTGGAAAAATTGTTTTATTCCGTGTTCACTTGAATTGTGCATCATAACTAGTGACACAGAAATCATAATAAAAATTTTTAAGAAAAATTTGTAAGGTGAGAATGTTGGAAAACACAGTGTTGTGAATAGTTTCCCACACCGCAAATAATCACTTCCCGAGGAACAGCAGTGTTCCATGGAACACAGTTTGGGAAACTCTGGCCTGAGCGTGAGACAAATGAGGTTCCGCTGTTTTAAACACTCACCTTTTATTCGGGAGGATGAAAGCTCTATTTCGACGGTTGACCTAAATTACTTCAAATGCCGGTATGATTCCTACTGAAGGGCCATGGCCGGCTACCTGTCCCATTTTTGTCAGAGTAGACCTGTAAGCATGTAGCTCGGTATATGAATTATGTCATTTTTCGGACACTATAACATCATGAAGAAACAGGTGCAGATTTAGAACACATAGGGGATCCAATATTAGAATCAGAATTTGAAAGAACCTTCGAACACTTACTATCGAATAAGGGAGAAGGGATAGACAGCATTTCTTCAGAATTTCTAAACTCATTGGAGAAAGTGGCAAGAAAACGATTATTCACTTTGGTGTGTAGAGTGTTCGAATCCTTTCGGAAAAATGTTATACATACAATTCCGAAGACTGCAAGAGCTGACAAGTGCGAGAATTATTGCACAACCAGCTTAACAGCCCATGCATCCATGTTGCTGACAAGAATAATATACAGAAGACTGGGAGAGAAAACTGAGGATCTTTTAGATGACGATCGGTTGGGCTTTGGGAAAGGTGAATCCTCCCGAGGGGCAGCTCTGACGTTGTGGTTGATAATGGAAGCAAAACTAAAGGAAAATCAGGAAAGGTTCAAAGGATTTGTCGACCTGGAAAAAGCACTCCACAATGTCAAATCGTACAAGATGTTTGTAATTCTGGGGAAAGTAGGGGTAAACCACGGGGAGAGACGGGTAATATACAACATGTACAATGAGGGAATAATGAGCGACTAAGAACGATGTGTTCGGATTAAAAACGGTGTAAAACAGGGATGTAGTCTCTCGCCCCTACTGTTCAATCTATACATCGAACAATCAAGAATTGCAATACACTGAAGAGCCAAAGAAACTAGTTCAGGAATGCGTATTCAAATACAGAGATATGTAAACAGGCAGAAAACGGCACTGCTGTCGGCAACACCTATAAGACAGGTGTCTGGAGCAGTTGTTAGATCGGTTACTGCTGCTACAATAGCAGGTTATCAAGATTTAAGTGAGTATGACCATTGTGTTATGGTCGGCGTACTACCTACGGGACACAGCATCTCCGAGGTAGCGATGAAGAGGGGATTTTCCCGGACGAGCACTTCATGAGTGCACCGTGAATATCAGGAATCCGGTAAAACATCACATCTACGACATCGCTGAGGCTGGAAGAAGATACTGCAAGAACGGGACCAACGACGACTGAAGAGAATAGTTCACCGTGACAGAAGTGCAACCCTTCCAAAATTGCTGCAGATTTAAATGTAGGGCCTTCAAAAAGTGTCAGCGTGCGAACGATTCAACGAATGGCCCACGCGTGTTCTCTTGTTGTCTCTACGACACAAAGCGTTACACCTCGCCGTGGCCATTAACATCGACACTGGATTGTTGATGTGTCTCGTTTCAAATTGTGTTGAGCGGATGGACGTGTACGGGTATGGGGACGACCTCGCAAATACATGGACGCTGCATCTCAGCAGGGGACTGTTCAAGGGGTGCAGGCTCTGTGATGGTGTGATGGAGAATCTGCAGTTGGAGTCATATGGGTCCCATGATAGGTCTAGATATGACTCTGACAGGTGACACGTACGTAAGCATATCGTCTGATCACCTGCATCCATTCATGTCCATTGTGCATTCCGATTAACTAGAACAATTCAGCAGGACCTGTGACACCATACACGTCCAGAATTGGTACAGAGTGGCTACAAGAACACTCTTTTGAGTTTAAACAATTCCGCTGGCCACGAAACTCCCCAGACCTGAATATCATTGAGCATATCTGAGGTGCCTTGCAACGTAATGTTCAGAAGAGATCTCCCTCGTACTTTTACGGATTTATGGACAGCCCTGCAGGATTCATGGTCTCAGTTCCCTCCAGCACTGCTTCAGACATTAGTCGAGTCCATGCCACGTCGTGTTACGGCACTTCTGCGTGCTCGCGTGAGCTCTACATGATATTATGCAAGTGTACCAGTTTCTTAGGCTCTTCAGTGTAAAAGAATGGTTAAAGAGAGGAATTAAAATTCAAGGTGAAAGGATACGATCCGTTGATGACATTGCAATCCTCAATGGTAGTGAAGAATTACGGAAGCATTTGAATGGGGTGAACAATCTAGTGAGTACAAAATATGGTCTGAGAGTGAATCGAAGAAAGTAATGAGAAGTAGCAGAAGTGAGAACAGCGAGAAACTTAACAGCAGAATGGATCATCGCGAGGAAGATCAAGTTAAGGAAGAGCAGATAGAGCAGGCCCAGAGAAGAAAAAGACGTTTCGTTATACGATCATTTGTTGTTATTGTTGTGGTCTTCAGTCCAGGGACTGATTTGATGCAGCTCTCCATGCTGCTCTGTCCTGTGCAAGCCTCTTCATCTCCCAGTACCTACTGCAACCGACATCCTTCTGAATCTGTTTGGTTTGTTCATCATTTGGTCTTCCTCTGCGACTTTTACCCTCCACGCTGCCTTCCAATACTAAATTGGTGATCCCTTGATGCCTTCGAATATGTCCTACCAATCGATCCCTTCTTCTAGTCGTGCCACAAACTCCTCTTCTCCCCAATTCTATTCAATACCTCCGCATTAGTTATGTGATCTACCCATCTAATCTTCAGCATTCTTCTGTAGCACCACATTTCGAAAGCTTCTATTCTCTTCTTGTCTAAACTATTTATCGTCCTCCTTCCACTTCCATACCTAGTTCGCTCCATACAAATACTTTCAGAAACGAATTGCTCACACTTAAATCTGTACTCGATATTAACAAATTTCTCTTCTTCAGAAACGCTTTCCTTGCCATCGGCATTCTACAGTTTATATCCTCTCTACTTCGTCCATCGTCAGTTATTTTGTTCCCCAAATAGCAAAGCTCCTTTACTACTTTAAGTGTTTCATTTCCTAATCTACTTCCCTCAGCATCACCCGACTTAATTCGACTACATTCCATTATCGTCGTTTTGCTTTTATTGACGTTCATCTTATATCTTCCTTTCAAGATACTGTCCATTCCGTTCACCTGCTCTTCGAGGTCCTTTGCTGTCTCTGAAAGAATTACAATGTCGTCGGCGAACCTGGAAGTTTTCATTTCTTCCATAGAGTTTAATTCCTAGTCCGAATTTTTCTGTTGTTTCCTTTACTGCTTGCTCAATATACAGATTGACTAACATCAAGGATAAGCTACAACCCTTTCTTCACTCCCTACCCAACGACTGCTTCCCTTTGATGCCCCTCTACTCTTATAACTGCCATCTGGTTTCTGTACAAATTGTAAATAGCCTTTCGCTCCCTGTATTTAACCCTACCACATTCAGAATTTGAAAGAGAGTATGCCATCAACAGTGTCAAAAGCTTTCTCTAAGTCTACAAATGCTAGAAACGTAGATTTTCCTTTCCTTAATCTATTTTTTAAGATAAGTCGTAGGATCAGTATTGCCTTACGTGTTCCAACATTTCTACGGAATCCAAACTGATCTCCCTTAGGTCGGTTTCTACCAGTTTCTCCATTCGTCTGAAAAGAATTCGTGTTAGTATTTTGCAGCCGTGACTTATTAAACTGATAGTTCGGTGATTTTCACATCTGTCAATACCTTCTATCTTTGGGACTGGAATTATTATATTCTTCTTGAAGTCTGACGGTATTTCGCCTGTCTCATACATCTTGCTCACCAGATAAGAGAGTTTTGTCAGGGCTGGCTCTTCCAAGGCTGTCAGTAGTTCTAATGGAATGTTGTCTACTCCCGGGGCCCTGTTTCGACTCAGGTCTTTCAGTGCTCTGTCAGTATCAAATCCCCCATTTCATCTTCTTTTTCATCTACATCCTCTTCTATTTCCATAATATTGTCCTCAAGAAAATCGCCCTTGTGTAGACGGTCTATATAGTCCTTCCACCTTTCTGCTTTCCCTTCTTTGCTTAGAACTGGGTTTCCATCTGAGCTCTTGATATTCATGCAAGTGATTCTCTTATCTCCGAAGGTCTCTCTAATTTTCCTGTAGGCAATATCTATCTTACCTCTAGTGATATACGCCTCTACATCCTTACATTTGTCCTCTAGCCATCCCTGCTTAGCCATTTTGCACTTCCTGTCGATCTCATTTTTGATACGTTTGTATTCCTGTTTTCTTGATTTATTTACTGAATTTTTATATTCTCTCCTTTCATCGATTAAATTCTGTATCTATTCTGTTACCCAAGGATTTCCATTAGCCCTCGTCTTTTTACTTACTTGATCCTCTGGTGCCTTCACTATTTCACCTCTCAAAGCTACCCATTCTTCATCTACTGTATTTCTTTGCCCCATTCTTGTAGATTGTTCTCTAATGCTCTCGCTGAAACCCTCTACAACCTCCCTCTCTTTGATCATCATGCTTGAGGAACTCGGGCGGGAGTCTCTGGAGGAAAGGAGGCGTTCTTTTCGTGAATCGCTGCTGAGGAAATTTAGAGAACCAGTATTTGAGGCTGACTGCAGTACAATTTTACTGCCGCCAACTTATATTTCGCGGAAAGACCACAAAGATAGAGAGATTATGGCTCGCACAGAGGCATATAGGCAATCATTTTTCCCTCGTTCTGTTTAGGAGTGGAATAGGGAGAGAAGATGCTAATTGTGGCACGAGGTACTCTGCACCACGCACCGTTTAGTGAATTGTGGAGTACGTGTGTAGATGTAAATGTAGATGGTTCTGCCAGTTTATCCAGGTCCTTAAATTCCCACCTTTGCCGCAGTTTCTTCAGTTTTAATCTACAGTGCATAACCAATAGATTGTTGTCAGAGTCCACATCTGTCCCTGGAAATGTCTTACAATTTAAAACCTGGTTCCTAAATCTCTGTCTTACCATTATATAATATAACTGAAACCTTCCAGTATCTCCAGGCTTCTTCCATGTATAAAACCTTCTTTCATAATTCTTGAACGAAGTGTTAGCTATGATTAAGTTATGCTCTGTGCATAATTCTACCAGGCGGCTTCCTCTTTCATTCCTTACCCCATTCCATATTCACCTACTACGTTTCCTTCTCTTCCTTTTCCTACTATCGAATTCCAGTCACCCATGACTATTAAATTTTCGTCTTCCTTTACAATCTGAATAATTTCTTTTATCTCATCATACATTTCACCTATCTCTTCGTCATCTGCGGAGCTATTTGGCATATAAACTTATACCACTGTGGAAGGCGTCGGCTTCATGTCTATCTTGGCTACAATAATGCGTTCACGATGCTGTTTTTAATAGCTTACCCGCATTACCATTTTTTATTCATTATTAAGCCTAAGCAGATTCAGAAGGATGTAGGCTGCAATAGGTACTGGGAGATGAAGAAGCTTGCACAGGATAGAGTAGCATGGAGAGCTGCATCGAACCAGTCTCAGCACTGAAGACACAACAACAACAAAAATGTTTTCAAATGATTTTATCAATTCTGCTCTTGTGGAAAATTGTAAGAGAAGTTAATATTAATTCCGCCGCGTAATGGCGGCCAATTGTTGCCAATCAGCGATCACTGCTTTCGTCTTGTTGATAGCTGAAAAGAACTAATTATTCTCTCTTTTCACGTAAAACATAGCGATTAGTGCCCGGTATGTTCTTGAAATAATGCAGTTAATTCATTTTTACACATATATTTCCATCAATAACCTGATACGCACTTTTCTCATCGTCTAGTCGAAAAAACAAGATCATCTGCTAGCCTTGAACGGTACACACAGTCTCTAACAATAGTAACATGAGAAGCAGAAACAGCAAAAAAGCTGTTCTTCTTCTATAGTTATACAAAGATATAAATGTTTTATTTCACCCTATTCTCTACTGCAATATTGTTTGTCATCTTTATTGTCTTTCCCTACCGTAGTATCGACGTTATACTTTTTGTAAATAATTTTATATTTTTCTCACAATTGACTTTCAGTCTTCCAGTCACTTCACACGCGTTATTCTTAAACATCGCAAAAGCGAGACTACAAGTGGACAGGGAGGGCCCAAACATGCCTAGAAAATAGTGTCTCCCGCCGAGTATTGGTGTTTGCCGTGAGATTTCGCCTTATAGCATGCAACTCCACGTTACGTAACTGTCATGCAGTTCCTTCTTCATAACAGTTCTCGGCCACACATTGCAGGGACAATGAGGACGCTCCTGCATAGTTTAAGATGGGAAATACTTAATCACCACCGAGCGAGGTGGCGCAGTGGTTAGACACCGGACTCGCATTCGGGAGGACGACGGTTCAATCCGGCGTCCGGCCATCCTGATTTAGGTTTTCCATGATTCCCCTAAATCGCTCCAGGTAAGTGCCAGGATGGTTCTTTTCAAAGGGCACGGCTGACTTCCTTCCCAGTCCTTCCCTAAACCGATGAGACCGATAACTTCGCTGTCTGGTCTCCTTCCCCAAACAACCCAACCCAATCGAACTTAATCACCCACCGTACAGCCCTGGTTTGGCTCCCTCTGATTTTCATCTCTGCTCAGATGAACCGCTGGCTATGAAGACGACATTTTGGCATTGAAAACGAGATGTAGTCCTGTGCAGCAAAATTGACCTTCTATTAGGAGGATACTGGAACGTTGGAACAACGATACGACAAATGCCTAATTCGGAGCGGCGATTAGGTAGAGAACTGGCTGCAAGGTGTAGCTAACTGTTGCAAATAAAATAGTTTTGATTTTCACTGTGGTTTCCATTTCGCAACCGATTGTACTTTCCTAACAGCAATCCTGGTTCTCGGCACACTACTCTGCTATTATTCGAATGCTTCCTCCGGCTGCCTGTTCGCCGACGACCGCATCTGTAGGTTCCGCTTTAATGACACCCTCGCTGGCGCGCACCGAAAACAAGAAACCGCGACACTCTTTTTTCAGCCCTGAGATACGTAAGAACACATTGTCGCACATCACAGAGGTTGCATTTGTTCTAATACCGAATTAGATACAGCAACAGTTACCTCGCAAGATGTAGATGCAAATGAGTACGTCGAAGACACTTTAGTTGCCTGGAGCAGGCCCTTCATCTTTTGTGCCCACAGTTTTCAGTGTCCCCGCAGGTCGCCGGCAAATTGTCTTGAAATTCATCGTGTTTACGGTATCGACCTACCGAGATTTCGTGAAACGTCTCCCTGCGGTTTTGTATCCTCTTTCGAATATAGCCACACAAAGAGCAGAAAGAGTTGATCTGATTAGCCCCCGCGGATCATCCCGCTCCCCGCGACACACGTACCCGGAATCTGCTCGCACTTACCTGCCACCTGCTCCGCAGACGGCAAACACAGCCTCCCCCCTCCCCACCCCCAGTTCTTTCCCTCCTTTGGACAGGGTTGACAGTCGGCAACCGCAGGCTGCGTGATCCGCTTAGCACGAACGTCGCAGAGGGAGGGCGCGTCTCACATTAGTTCGCTCTGTCCTCACGGTTACTGTGATGTAGCGGCAGATACGCGGCGTACTAGCCAAACACCAGAGCTCGAGAGGAGAGTGCTGGATGGTTGAGTTTCGCAACGTATTTTTTCTTTCTTTAAATTCTTTTTTACATCTAAACTGCAGATCATTAACAATGGGGGCAGAAACCACATTAGGAGGGATGGGCACTTTCTCCTGAAGTAACTTGCAATACAGTCCAACTTTTTCTAGTTTATGAAATTCATCTTCTCAAACAACTGAAATTAACATCTGATGAAATACGATATTGTGGATCGAAGAGGTTACTTTTGTCATATAGAAAACGAAGCTTGGTAATACTTCAGAATTTGATGGCATTCACTCAGAGTTCCCCCATCACTGCAGAAAGAGGAGAGGTTTACCACTGAAACAGTTTTTAGAGAGCACTCTCCGGGACGATATACTACTTCCTGCCACATACACCTCGCAAAATGATCATGACGCTTACCGACAGTCATTCTCGCCATGCGCATTCGCGAGTGAAACACGGAAGGGAGATCAGTTAGTCGAGCCAGAAGTACCCTCTGCCACACATCGTTAGGTCGCTTGCTCAGTACGATGCAGATAGATGAAGTATGTAAAAAATAACTCTCTAGAGGCTTATGTCACTTGTTATTAGCTGGAAACATACCTCATCAAATGAAAATGCCAAAAATTGTAGACGTATTACAATCTGGGAAAGAAAGTAACTGGTCTCAAAGCCTTAGTCCAGTTGTCCTACTCAGTATAATCTACCAACTTAGAAAGAATCACCCTCAGCAGAATTAGCAATAATATACTGGAGTCAGTTCCACTCGGACAAGTTGTCTTCCGACCAAATAGATGCTGCTCAGATCAGCTTCTTTCTTTAACTACTTACAATGAAGGTGGATTTCAAACGCAAATCATATGTACTATTTTTATATTTAACGGCAGCATATGACAGTCCGGAGTCAAGTATTAATATGTAATTTCGTTCGTATTATTCTCTCTCGTGTGACTGCTAGACTGCTGGAAAAAGTGCTTGGCAGTAGAACATTCCAACATTATCCGGAATACGTGATTCAAGAGTATGATTAACTGTCTTCGCCAGAGTCATGTTTTAGCTCCCCTGCTTTTAGAACGCGTATTGCTGATGTACCTGCAACGTCATCTCCAAAATTTTCGATACGCTGACGACTGGGCACTAGCTGAACAATACAAATAAATTAAGAAGACGGAGAGCGTTCTAACAAATGGTTTGGTTGCAATAGGGGAACTCAAATGAAAACGAGACAGATGCAAGGAAAGTGACCACCACACATTTATCCCACTGTGAGACAAGACGGTCAATGCCTTCATGGAAAAATGTTTGTGATGTCTACGGAAACGAGATTGTAGTCAGGCGTGCACCTCTTCGTCCGAAACACATCGACAATCACAAACGTGAAACTCTCTGGCACATTAAAACTGTGTGCCGGACCGAGACTCGAACTCGGGACCTTTGCCTTTCACGGGCAAGTGCTCTACCATCTGAGCTACCCAAGCACGACTCACGCCCCGTCCTCACAGCTTTACTTCTGGCAGGTTCGCAGGAGAGCTTCTGTAAAGTTTGGCAGAAGTAAAGCTGTGAGGCCGGGGCGTGAGTCGTTCTTGGGTAGCTGAGATGGTAGAGCTCTTGCCCGCGGAAGGCAAAGGTCCCGAGTTCGAGTCTCGTTCCGGCACACAGTTTTATTCTGCCAGGAAGTTTCATATCAGTGCACACTCCGCTGCAGAGTGAAAATCTCATTCTGGAAATCATGAATGTGTTTCTTCAGGACTCCAAAAATATGGGAATCTCATGGGAAAAAATTGGGACTGTAAGGAGCACGTGTAAAAGCTTCCGGCGTAACTTCTGCAGCGTAGTTGGAACCAGCTTGGTAGTATATGGGCGTTTGGACTTGATGGCATGCTTAAATTTTTGCTATGTGTCCACGTACCACTGTGCCTTAATTGTGGCACTTTGTTCCATCAAGCCATTGAGCAGCACGCTCTTGGAGTCGAAGAGAAAGATCATCAAGACTGGCGTGCCTGTTGTTTCGATTATGCTGCGGAAGTTTCCCTGGGAAACCCTTACACCTCCTGCATACAGTCTCGATCTCCTTACGTGCGATTTTCATTTTTTTGGAGCCCAAAATAAACGCATTCGTGACCTTCGATCTGCTACGGACCAAGAGGTGCACTCATGGATACAATCTCGTTTCCGTAGTCAACCGCACACGTTCTTTCATAATGGCATTGACCGTCTTGACTCGCAGTGGGATAAATGAATCAACAGTTTCGGCGATTAGTTTTGAAATAACAGTTTACTTGCTTCTATCCATCTATGTCGTTTTTATTTGACTACGCCTTATATTGCCGTAAATGTAGGTTCCGATTCAGATAATCTAGGACGGAGTTTCATGCTTTCACCTGAACAATTAACTTACAAACATGGAACTAAGAATTCCTTCCGATAATGTCACCTTAGCACCTGACACTTAATGTCTAAGTATCCAGAAGATGCTTCAGACAGAATGTTAAGATATAAGGAACAACTGCCAAAGGCAGCTACAAAATCCTGTAGAGGAATTACACCATACAGAAGCTATGTGGCACTTCATGGGGCTCACCGGCATCTACTTTTACGACAATAGCTTTAGCTAAATTCAGTAGCAGAATATTTTTGTCCCTTCTAGCTTAAGAGCCACCACACCAAGAAAATGAAAGTCGAAGTAAATCACACAGTGCGAATGATCTCGGGAAGATTAAGAGCATTTCCACCTTGTGGCTGCCAGTTCCAATCGCACAACTGTATGACAACTGCGAAGACAAGCACTTCTTAGAGGGTTTAGAAAAATTCATAACAATCAAGAACTTCCTTTTCACCCTTTTCTAATTACATAAATATCAAACGACTCCGCTGTAGGAAACTACGACTTGCGGAATCTATATGCTTAGAAAATAACGAATATGGTATTGTGCAGTACTGGGAGAAAGCCTGGGAACGTACCGTAACTACGGATCTCAATAAATTCCAAAGTATCTCCGATTAACCGATTGGCTTCGACCATAGATATAAATTCTGGTTAATTATGAATCGAATTAGAACCAATCTTGATAAATGTACTGAATTCTGTATAAATGGAAAATAAATAAATCGAAGTGTGACTGTGACACGGAAAGACAACTCATCATACAGTGCAGACGTGCTCACAAAAATACTTTTTTTTCTTTTTTTCTGACTGGTCTGATGTAGCCCGCCACAGATTCCTCTTCTGTACTAGCCTTTCATTCTCAAGTAGCACTTGCAACCTACATCGTTAAATAGTTGCTGGATGTATCTCAATTTCTACAGTTTTTACCCTTCGCAGGTCTCTCTACTCCCATGGAAGTTATTTACTAACCGATGTCCTGTCATGCTGTCCCTTTCCTGGTCGGCGCCAATTCTGCGAAGAACCTCCTCATTCCTTACCTTACCAGTCCACCCCATTTTCAACATCCTTCTGCCACACCAAATCTCAAATGCTTAGATTCTCTTCTGTTTTGGTCTTCCCACAGCCCCCGTTCCACTACCATACATTCCTGTGCTCCAAACGCAGAGTCTCAGGCATTTCTTCCTCAATTTAACGCCTGTGTTTGATACTAGAAGACATCTCTTGGCTTTTTGCCAGTGATAGTCTGCTCCTTGCGCCCTCCTCGCACCGTTCGTCATGTGCTATTATCCTGCCCAGGTAGTAGAATTCCTTAACTTCATCTACTTCGTGATCATCAATTATGACATTAAGTTTCTCGCTACTCTAATTTCTGAAAACTCATTACTTTTGCTTTTTTTCGATCTACTCTCAATCCATGTTCTGTACTCATTAGACTGTTCATTCGATCCAACACATTCTTGTATTCTTTTTCACTTTCACTAAGGTTAGCAATGTCATCAGCGAATCTTATCACTGATATGCTTTTACCTTGAATTTTAATCCCGCTCATGAATCTCTCTTTTATTTCCATCGTTGCTTCTTTGACTTACAGATTGAACATTGGGGGCGAAAGACTACATCACTATCTTACACCGTTTTTAACACGCACATTTCGTCGTTGGCCTCCCATCCCCATTGTTCCCTCTCGGTTGTACTACATACTGTATTTTACCCACCTTCCCCTATAGGTTCCCCCTATGTTTCTCGCGATTTCGAATGTCTTGCACCATTTTACAGTGTCGAACGCTTTTTTCAGGTCGACAAATCCTATGAACGTGGCTTAATATTTCTTCAGTCTTGCTTCCATTATCAACTGCAACATCAGAATTGCCTCTCAGGTGGCTTTATCTTTCCTAAAGCCAACCTGATCGTCATCTAATAGATCGTCAATTTTCCTTTTCATTCTTCTGTGTATTACTATTGTCAGTAACTTGGATGCTTGAGCCGTTGAGCTGATTGTGGGATAATCTCGAACTTCTCGGCTCTTTCCGAATGTCTGTGGTTTACAACCAATCTCATAGCTTCTATATATCAATTAGAATAATCGTTTTGTTGCTACTTCTCCCAATGATGTTATTAATTTCGATGAAAATCTATCTACCGCTTCAGCCTTATTTGATTTTTAAGTTCTTCACAGCTCTCCTAAATTCTGATTCTAATACTGAGCTCCTATCTCTTCCCTATCGACTCCTGTTTCTTCTTTTAGCTCTTCATCAGTATGTCTCCCCCTCATAGAGGTCCTCAATGTACCCTTTGCGCCTGTCTGCTCTCTCCTCCACATTTAATAGTGGAGTTCCCGTTGTACTCCTAATGTCGCAGTTCTTGCTTTTAGTTTCACCGAAGGTGGTTTTGACTTATCTATATGCCGAGATGGTCCTTCCGCCAATCATTTGTTTTTCGTTTTTTTTTCAAATTTTTAATTTAGCCATTTTGCCTTGGCTTCCCTACACTTGTTATTTATTTCGTTCCTAAGTGACTCGTATTTCTGTATTCCTGAATTTAACTGAACATTTCTGTGCTCCCCTCTTTCGAAGATCAACTGGAGTATTTCTTCTGTTAGCCTTGGTTTCTTCGCTGTTACCTTCTTTGTGCCTATATTATTCTTTCCAACTTTTGTGATTGCCCATTTTAGCGATGTCCATTCTCTTCCTCTTCAACTAAACTGTCTACTTAGCTATTGCTGTGCGGGGCCGCGCAGTCCAGGGCGCCTTGCCACGGTTCGCGCGGCGCCTGCCCTCCCGCCCCCGTCGGAGGTTCGAGTCCTCCCTCGGGCATGGGTGTGTGTGTTGTCCGTAGTATAAGTTAGTTTAAGTTAGACTAAGTAGTGTGTAAGCCTACGGACCGATGACCTCAGCCATTTGGTCCCATAGAACGTACCACAAATTTCCAGTTTACTTAGCTATTCATTATCGCAGTATCTAAATCTCAGAGAACTTCAAATGTATGACTTCATGCCTTAGAACTTCCGTATCCCACTTCTTTGCGCATGGATTCTTCCTGACTGGTCTCGTAAACTTCAGCGTGTTCTTCATCGTTAGCAAATTGTGATCTGAGTCTGTTTCTGCCCCTGGGTACAACTTACAATCCAATATCTAATTTCAGAATCTCTGCCTGACCATGCTGTAATATAACTGAAACCTTGCCGTATCTCCCGACCTTATTCAAGTATACCTCATCCTCTTGTCTCACTTGAACCGAGTACTCGCGCTATTACCAGGTGAAATTCATTACAGAAATCAATTAGCCCTTCTCTCTCATTCGTACTACCAAACCCAAATTCCCCTTTCTTCTACTCCTTTCTTTACAACTACATTCCAACCCCCCATGACTATTAGATTTTCATCTCCTTTTACGTATTAAATTAGCTAGATTAGGCACTTTGTTGATTTCTTGAACATGTCTGGTAATAACAACGAATGTAACCTTAGTTGGGCATCAGGTAGAACTGAACATGGTTGACACATACATCAACGTCTATTTGATTACTCTGCAATTCACTATTAAGTGCGTGGCAGAGGGCTTATCTAACAGTCTTTAAGACATTTTTCTACGTTTCCACTCTCTAACAGCTACCTATGTAGGTGGGATGCAACGAAATAGTTTCACATTCGGAGGAGAAAGTTAGTGATTGAAATTTGACGAGAGGATTCTGCCGCAACTGAAGCGCCTTTGTCGAAATAATTCGAAAGCCAAGATCGCTTAAATACTGTTTACTGCATAACCAGTTTCAACAGACTGAAGGTGCTATCATCGAATCTGAATGTTGCTTAACATTTATAAACCATTTGGATAGACCGATACATGAGGCAGGCCAGCTGATACAAAATCATTGACACAAAAAAAACTGCTCTCATGATCTGATGGAAAAGAATGACCATGAGAGCAGTTGTTTTTTATTTTTTGTGACAATGATTTTACATCAGCTGGTCTGCCTCATGTATCGGTATATCCAAATGGTTTATAAGCGTTAAGCTACGTTCAAATCCGATTATGGCACCTTTAGTGTGTTGAAGCAGTATTTAAGCGATATTGGCTTTTGAATTATTTCTACAACAGTGTGCTCGCCCTACGACGCACTGTGTGTTCACTGCGAAAATGCTTTTGTTTTAATGACTGCCACCCTAGCTCACGCTCGTTCGTTGCACTCTCTCCCCTATTGCGGGATAATACAAAACGAGCTCCACTTCTCTGAACTTTTTCGATGTACTCCGTCAGACACATCTGATGCGTATGCCACACCGCAGAGCCACACTCCGGAAGAGACCGGGCAAGCGTGTTACACGCAGTCTCTTTAGTCGACCTCTTGGATTTTCTATGTGTTATACCCATAAATCGCAGTCTTTGGTTTGCTTTACCCAGTGTGATTGTTCCAACTGAAGTTATTCGTAAATGTAATTTCTAAGTATTTAGTTAAATTCACAGCCTTTAGAAATTTTGCGGATTTCTTTTAGTACTCATGTGGTTAACTTCACAATTCTCAATATTTAGAGTCAATTGCCACTTTTTGCACCATACATATATCTTGTCTAAATCGTTTTGCAGTACCGCTACGTCATTACATGCTGCTTCATCTCTGACAGATTTAGTCTATAGTAGTGGCGAGCGCTTGTGTGCCAGTTTCTCAGCGACCTTTGATCAAATGTTCTCAGCGGGAGCGGTATCTGTAGAGAGTGCTGACCAGAGCAACAGTTGAACGCCTTGTGTACCGAGATTGTTCAGGACATCACAGCACCATGAAGTCTTGACGGAAGCTTCACGGTGATCTCGAAGACAGGGCACAACCATCAGCCTGAATGGCTGCTGACCAAATTACCGACTATTAGAACCAGAGGTGACCGTGTTGTGTACCCAACGGCACACCACACCATCAAGCAAGGTGTTGGATACACGCTATGATGACGAATGAAATCTGGCAATATTCTTTTTCCTGGGAGCCTCTACACATGTGCATCCGCATCGTGATGGTGTACATAGAACAAGCACTGGTGTGAAAAGAATCATGTGGTACCACTCCGTCCTTTCTCCGGTGATGTCATTGGCATACCATGGTCAGTGCGTATCTCTTTGCTCACCCGTCAAAGGAAACCGCGGTAATGATGATGCTGGAGAAGCTATCCCATTTCCTGTTTTGTAGTAAACTAGCCCATTTTTGAATCGAGGTACGTGACCCTGGGATGTGAATCTCCAGGACCGAGAGAACAACATGTGCGTCCTCTCGGCCCAGAGATGAGTGGGACTTTGAGATTCTGTATGGCGTTGAATTTGACCGTCCTGAACCCATCCATTTCACATTCACATGGCAGTCGTAGTATCCTTTTCACTTGCCGCTTCAGTTGGCATAGTATACATCCAAACATTTTACTTATGTGATTGTATAGTGAACGCTGTGCTTATTACTATGTATTTTACTTACATTTCAATTTATTCTTTCTGTTCTATGAAAGTGAAAATTGTTATGCAATTTTCAAGGAACTATAATTTTTGCAGTTCTATAGTAGCCGATATTCCCCTGAGGGAAAAATGCTATTACATTTTGATGGAGATATTCTGCAACATGATAGGTCCTTCGAGCCTTGGTATGTGCGAGGAGAGCATAGGTACTCACCCATTATCCACCGTTGAGGTTGAAATCAGTCAGCTTCAAAAAGTGCAATGTTATGAAGCAGTGAAAATTAGACTACGAATATTAAATTGCGAGGGCCATCCAGAAAGTAAGTTCCAATGATGGCAAAAGAAAATAAAGACATCACAAAGTGAGAAATATTTATTGCATTCATGTCCAAAGGAACTTTGCATCGTAATCAGGATAACACAGGCACTGCAATATCGCATTTATCTGTCGGGACTGGGCAAGCGACTTTCAAGTACAGCGTCTGATCTGAACAGTCAAAGAAACTGGTACGCCTGTCTGATATCGTATAGGGCCCGCGCGAGCACGAAGAAGTACCCCAAACGACGTAGCATGGAATCGGCTAATTTCTGAAGCGGTGCTGGAGGGAACTGACACCATGAATCCCCTTGGGTTGTCCATAAAGCCGTAAGAGGACGAGGGGTGGAGACCTCTTCTGAACAGCACGTGCAAGGCATCCAATATATGCTCAATAATGTTCAGTCTGGGGAGTTTGGTGGCCAGCGGAAGTGTTTAAACTGAGAAGAGTGCTCCTAGAGCCACTCTGTAGCAATTCTGGACGTGTGGGCTGTCGCATTGTCATGCTGGACTTGCCCACATCCTTCGGAATGCACAATGAACATGAATGGATGCAGGTAATCAGACAGGACGTTTAGGTACCTGTCACTTGTAAGAGTCGTATCTAGACGTATCAGGGGTCCCATATCACTTCAAATGCACATGCTCCATACCATTACAGAGCTTCAACAGCTTAAACAGTCCCCTGCTGACATGCAGGATCGATGGATTCAAGAGGTTGTCTCCATACCCGTACGCGTCCATCTGCTCGATACACGTCCGACCAAGCAACATGTTGCCAGCCATCAACAGTCAAATGCTGGTGTTAATGGGCCCGGGATAGGCGTAAAGCTCTGTGTCGTGCAGCCATCAACGGTAGACGAGTGGCCCTTCGGCTCCGAAAGCCCATATCAGTGATATTCCGTTGAATGGTTCGCACGCTGACGCTGATGGCGCAGCACTGAAATTTGCAGCAGTTTTCGGAAGGATTGTACTTCCGTCACTTTGAACGATTCTCTTCAGTCATCGTTGGTCCCATTCTTGCAGGACTGTTTCCAGCCGCAGCAGTATCGGAGATTTGTTGTTCTACCGGATTCCTCATATTCACGGTAGACTCGTGAAATTGTCGTTCGGGAAAATCCCCTCTTCATCGCTACCTCCCAGATTCAGTGTCTCGTCGCGTGTGCGCCGACTATAACACCACGTTCATACTCAGTTAACTGTCGATAACCTGCCATTGTAGCAGCAGCAACCGATCTAACAACTGCGCCATTGTATAGGCGTTGCCGACCACAGCGCCGTATTCTGCCTGTTTACATATCTTCGTATCTCAATATCCATGCCTATACCAGCTTCTTCTGCGCTTCAGTGAGCATAATGGATGTACGAGCACGGATCGTAGACGCGTGGTTGAGGACATATGGAAGTTTGGGTCGGGCCGTGAGTCGTGCACAGATAGCTGAGTGGCTCCTCCGATAAAAATACGTCGATCCGTACGTCAAGGTTGCCCTCTATCAGCGATTTTGTACGCCTTTTCCTTGGAATCCTTGCTATGTGGGCTCAGACAACGTTTGGTAGGGTTGTCCATAGATCGATACCGATTCTGTTGCACGGCCTATGCTGACGATGTAGTCATCTGTTTACGTAATGCCGACGAGGTTCGAGCTGTTTTGACGGGGGTGGCGACTTATGGTGAGGCGTCGGGTAGCTCTTTAAACGTACGTAAGTCACAAGTTATGTTCATTGGCACGGGACTCCCTGTGGAGTGTATTACACCTCTCACCACCGTTGAGACCATTCGCTGTTTAGGAATAGTCTTTTCATCTGATCTCCGGCGTTCAGCCGCCATCAACTGCAGACGCCTCCTTTTAATGATCAGATCAGGTCTTATGGACCATCGCCTTCGATCCCTAGATATTCTCCAACGAGCTCGATATGTCAATATATATACCGCATCCGGAGTTCCCCATGTAGCACAAGTTCTACCTTTCCCACTTACTGTGGCACGTCGCATGTTGGCAGCGATGGCATCTTTCGTCAGCTCTGGGCTGGAGTGTATTACACCTCTCACCACCGTTGAGACCATTCGCTGTTTAGGAATAGACTTTTCATCTGATCTCCGGCGTTCAGCCGCCATCAACTGCAGACGCCTCCTTTTAATGATCAGAGCAGGTCTTATGGACCATCGCCTTCGATCCCTAGATATTCTCCAACGAGCTCGATATGTCAATATATATATCGCATCCGGAGTTCCCCATGTAGCACAAGTTCTACCTTTCCCACTTACTGTGGCACGTCGCATGTTGGCAGCGATGGCATCTTTCGTCAGCTCTGGGCTGTTGTTCAAAGTTAACTATGCAACCCTTACTCTTCCCCGTGAACGAGGTGGGATAGGTCTGTTTCACCTGCCGGATAGAGCTCGCGCCCTATTTGTCAGCTCCCAGATGACGGTATGGACACGATGCCCAACGAGCCTCACTGGTCTCCTCCTGACGGCATATACGCCGGTCTCACTGTCAGCCCCAGTGATGATCTCGGACGTTCCGGTCCAGTTCCATTATATACGATACTTCTTTCTTGAACTCAGTTATCTACGCCTCACCTTACCAAGACAGCTTTTACTCAAGACAAAGGCAGTATACAATGTCCTCCAATTAGGTCGTCCACCTAACCCGATTGAACAAAAGTTCCCCCACGTAGACTGGCGTCATGTATGGCGCGCGGTTTTCGCCCGTTACCTTGACACGAATGTTCAATCTGTCTGGTACCTAACTGTCAATGGTAAGCAAATCAATCAATCTCGCCTTCATCGTATCCACCTCGCCCAATCACCTCTCTGTTCCACGTGTGGAGTCCCAGACAATGATGAACATCCGTTTGTTTGCGGACCGGCGGAGGAGGTTTGGCACTTGATTCGTCTTATTGTCGCTTTTCTAACGCGGGACATTCCGGATCGGATTACTCCCCTTTCATTATTATTTCCGGATCGTGAATATTTTCCTCGGACAAAGACCAATGCTGTGAACTGGATTCGCGGACATGCCATTCATTACCTATTTGGACAAACTGTAGACTCTGTACTCGATTTTTGGACATACCTCAATGACCGTCATAATGTCGTTGTCCGTCACCCAAAATACAGACAATTTTTCTCGAACTTCCTTGGGAGTGCTTTCCACGACCCGCCTCGCAGCTGGAATGTGTTAAGCCAAGAGAGACGAACGTTTCCTGTTTGAACCAATGAACATTTCTGAACAATTGAACTGAACACATCAATTTCGAGAAGACGTGACTCAACATATTACCAGCGGGGCGCAGAAGGCCTCTGATCAATGACACAACAAAACTAAACAAAAACAAAAAAATAATAACATAACAACAATAAAAATAAAAATAAAATTCAGAAAAAGAAGATTTTGTTTTGTTTGTAAGGATAGCCCTAACCTTGATTTCCTATATTTACCCTGGTAGATAGGCAGCTCTCTGGGGTAGGTTTAGTCAGGAGCCAACGCCTGAAGTGGAACAGACTTTTTTCTTTTTTTTTCCTTTTTTTAGGATGAAAAGTGGCGGTGGCACTTGGTTCTTTTTTTAGTTCCATTTTATAAAAGGGTTAAAAAAGTAAAAAAAGAATAAAAAAACAAAAAAGTGGTAAGGCGACCGCTCGCGATAAGCGGGGAATGCGGGCTCGAGGTCCGGTCCGGCAGAGATTTTTAGTGTCGTCATTTCGTTCTACCGTTGATGGTAGCCATTATTCGTTTTGAATTCATTTAATTGTGTACTTCTCAGTGTTGAGGCATTTACCATAACGTTGCATCATCAGTGTATACCCTTGTTACAGGAGTATGCCGCCAATATCCGGAGCCACGTACTTTCCTGCTAGAAAACGCTTCGTGAAATGAAAGAGATGAAACTCAATTAGGGCGAGGTCGAAGCTGTAAGGTGGACGGTCAAAGATCTCCCATCCACGCTGATTCGTCACACTTCGTGTGGCGTTGGCTGTATGGCTGTATGGAGTCTTGAATTATCATGCAGAATCATAATGCCTCTTTTTAGTACCCCGTGCGTCTTCTTCTGGATCGCCGATCAGCATTTGCGGTCTCCCCTCGCGGTAGAAATTTGAGCAATAGGACACGTAAGTCGATTCCAGAGGACAGTGTACATGATTTTGGTCTTCACAGATGAACCACTATGCCCCGAATGCATGAATTGTTTTTTTGTTTCTGGTGTGGCATGAGACATCCTTGTTTCATCCCCAGTGACAACACAATCGAGCAACTTGCCAGCTTTTTCTGCGTTCCTGGCGCCCATCTTGCACACATTTTATGAAACCAAGTCAGAGGGAGACAATTTCGTGCAACAGCGAGCGAGACACATGTGCGACCTGAAGAGAAATTTCTGTTTCTGAAATTATGAAGTTCCAGTTAGCACAATTGCTTGCTGCACACTTCCCACCAGCTCTAGTGTCACCAGGGACGGACGGCCACAACGGCCTTCGTCATGAATATTGGTTCGTCATTCGGCGAATTGCCAGCACCATTCTCTGACCGTATTGTCGCTTATAATGTCACCAGTGACAATGGATCTTTGCCGGGCAATGCTTCTGAGCAAGAAGAAAATGGATAACTGCATGAAATTCCTAACTGGCGGGAGACAATATCAGAGTAGCCATTCTATCCTAGCACTGTGCGATAATCACTGCCTTCACCAGAACTGCATTATTTCACATACACCATCTCTACTCCTACACATGTGCATAACAGTCCGACTATTTCTAGACGCCATCAAAACTTACTTTCTGGATGCACCTTGTATCTCGGATGGAAGAATATTGAGGCAAGCGGATCATGCACGATCTTCTGATGGAAAATAAAATTTAATACCGTGGCAACGCTACGAGATGGAAACTACCGAATAGCCCTGCTGAGATGGAGCATGGCTTACTTTCAACAGTATAAGGGTGCTGCAGTCTGCTGATTGGAAGCTGCATAGCAGTTTTCAACTGTAATGAGGCAAGATTATTTGTTGTTCTTTTTTAATTTCTTAAAGGAAGATCGCTTGCTTTCCTTTGACATCTCGTGTTACAAAAGGACAATGCATTAGGTTATTACAGTCTTATGTGTCTATAATAACTGAGAACTGAATTTTCTCTTCCTTTCTCACGCAGAGAGTTTTCTGTTGAACAAGGATTTCATTACAAGTGAGGATTTCATTAGTGGTGTAGCTTACGTAATTGCACTGTTGTAACTAAAGTAAAAATCAGCTTTACTAAATAAATTGCATTGTTACGATTAAACCACGAGAGCCAAAACCTACAGTACTATCTATTTGTTATTAACTGACGAACCGTTCGTGTGAAATTGTGAAATGAATCAGTATCATAGTAATTCATAAAACTTTTAACTAAATTTTGTAATGAGAAAAAATGCTTGGGCCGATATAAGTAGAGGAATCTCCCGTTTGCCTCAGTTTCTCGGTCTTTACTAAAGCAGGAATACATCACGGCAGATAATACCAATAACGTTTGTTTAAAACATAAAATAGATACGCTGATTGACTGTTCCGCCGTTTCTTGGTAGAATATTCTACACGTTATGAATGAAAACACACACGACGGTGGTGTAATATTCTACACTTGAATACTTCTGCAACAGAATTTTACACCAGTGTCGTGTGTGTTTTCATTCGTAATACATAAAATTAACAAGTGTCTAGCTGACACTGGTGATCAGTTTTCAGTACAACAGTCTGAGAAGCAAGATGTTCAACTGTAGCACTACCCAAGTAAACAGTGAAACTATCAGAGTTACTGTGCTTCAAAAGCGACCAAGAGCCTGTATATTAGTTCCTTCCAAATTACGGATTCTCTTGATAGTGACATAGGTTTTCAGGCCACAGTTAGTTCACTTATAACTTGTTACTGAAAAGAACATTACATTCAATTTGCATTTCGGAATAATTGCCTTAAATTTTGATGTGGTGTGGTAGATGACAATATGCCTTTAATTAGTTGCTGAACACTGATATTTTACAGTTAACTTCTTTAAGTACGTGTTGAGCTGAATGTTACACTGATTTTGGCTGTACAGGGTGAATCACCTAAAACTTGCAGCGCAGATGTTGCCGAAATGGAAAGTGCTATTCATGTGCGGTTCTCACAAAATGGATTGGTAGTCAGGGGCTTCCAGTCTGGTGTGGTACGATTTCTGCTAACGTGATAGAATTTCAGCGGAGATGTCCGAGCAGGCTTCAGTAATCCGTCGTTGTATATCATCGGATGTAGTGGATGTGTCCTTGTAGACAGTGTTTTTCAGCTTTCTAAATGGTTAAAATGTCTCTAAGCCCTATGGGACTTAACATCTGAGGTCATCAGTCCCCTAGACTTACAACTACTTAAACCTAACTAACCTAAAGACGTCACACACATCCATGGCCGAGGCACGATTCGAACCTGCGACCGTATCAGCAGCGCGGTTCCGGACTGAAGCAACTAGAACCCCACGGCCACAGCGGTCCGCCTCAGCCTTCTCCACAGAAACAATTCTACAAGTGTCAAATCCGGGGACTGGAGTTGGCCAAGGCGCAGGTCCTCTGGGTCCAGTCCAACGTTTTGGAAACTATTCACGAATACATGCTGCAGTTGTAATACTTCGTGCACTATGGACTGGACAGCCATCATCCTCGTACCACAGGTTCCTCCTAGTCTGCAGAGCAACGTCTTCTATCACCCGTGGATAGTGGTTTGTTAGGAGGCGCGTTTAGTATTCCGTCTATGAAAAACGTGCCTACGAACTGATGGTTCACGGTCCCACACTACATGTCTACACTCCACAGACTCTGACGTCCCTCCTGATAAAACCAACGGGGATTGTGTAGCAGATTAGCAGTGCATGTTTCCGCGGTTTATCAGGCCATGATTGGTAAAAGGGGATTCATCACTAAACAAGATACATTTGGAGTATCCTGTCTTATTGCCCATTTACAGAAGTTAACATGATTCTCACAATCGTTTCCATGCAGCTGTTGATGGAGGGAGATGTAATTGGGATGGAAACTATGTCTGTGGAGAATGCGTAGGATACTTGCCTGACTCACGCCACTTCTTCGTGCGACTGCGCGGGAACTAAGGTGCTGTCCAACTGCAACAGCAGCAAGAACGTTAATTTCCTCCTCTTCTGTAGTCACTGGTTTCCTTCTGTTACGTCGTCTAGGTGTTACACTACTACTTTCACGTAAATGGGTCAAGAAGTTGATAAATAATTTCCGAGATAGTTGACGTCTGTTGTTGATCCGCCAGGGTAGCCGAGAGCGCTAATGCGCTGCTTCCTGGACTCGGGTAGGTGCGTCGGCCGTGGATCGAATCCGCCAGGCGGATTTACGACAGGGGCCTGTATGCCGTTCAGCCTGGATGTGGTTTTTAGGTGGTTTTTCGCATCCTGCTATGTAAATACGGGGCTGGTCCCCAAGTTCCGCCTCTCTTACACGACTCACAGACCTCTGAAGATGTTCGTACTATTTCATGGCTTAACTAGATGCAGACAGCTGGGGTACACTACTTCTATCACAGGCGGGTCGGGGTGGAGGCAGGAAGGGCACCTGGCCACCATCTGTTAACTAACACTGCCAAATCCGCCATACCATGGCTGACCCTGCGTTGAAGTGGGACAAGGCTCAAAGAAAGAAAGAAAGGTAGTTGAGACCTGTTCGAGTATCTTACCATGTACACCATACAAAAGAGAACTGCATTCTTGCTACATTCCCTATATACAATGAGCATGTCAGCTTTTTCAGCATTGGTAAATGCAATGGTGCACCTACTGCTTTGACTGTCACATGGTAACTATCAGGTCGCAGTACACTCAAGGAACACATAAGCAAGAACAACAAAAATGGTACCTAGCAACTACGCATGTCAGTGAGGGAACTTTTCAAACTACTATATCATAAACGACTCTAACTACACTCCTACAACAAACACCACTGACATTCTAATTGCCCTATATTTAGTTTGTTATTGTCAATAGACACTGTTTCACTTTTAAAAAATGTTTGTTAGCACAAAAATACATTTTCTAAGTATGGTTACGATCTGTTCAGTGGCTAACAATATGAACCGCTGACAACTAATCTACTCTGTGAAAATGGTACATCAATAGCATTTCCCATTTCCGCAATATTTACGGTCTAAGTTTTAGATGATTCACCCTGTACAATTAAAATCAGTGCAGCACATGTTTCTCAACTGTTGTAATTACATTACGTCATGTTTCACCCACTTCCTTGGCAGCTGTCGCTGGCGCACACAATTGGGGTGGCACTTAATCCGTGGTAAGTCGGTTCGATTCCATTCACTGACGGTATTTGGCCGGCAAGGGGAGGACAGGTGGCGGTCTAAAGTTCCTGAGCATGAGACTTTGCGCCAATGTTCTGGTTTAGGTTCCAGACCTGTTCGCAGTGTCTCATAAAGTGAGGGCATGTGACACTGTCGATGGTGATCTGTCCGTCGGAGGGGGACATTAAGTTGGCAGCCCCTTGCTGTTCGCGAGGAGTACGCTATGTGTCGGCACGCGATCTACCCTGTCCCTTCGCTCATCGTCGCCATCATCATCATCATCATCATCATCATACAACACAAACATTTCACAACACTCTACACACACACACACAAACACACACACTCAGAATACATACGTGATCTATTACACACATCAAAATATAGTTTTGCATCACCTCGGTTCCCAGATTTCCTGAAGATAGACGTTGACTGTAGATATTGTATCACAGACACAGTCCCTCTGACTGTTCATAGATATCACTAAATCCGCCCACAGATGTAAACAACCACGCATAGGGAGCACATATTATACGGAGGGGGTCCGACAGCCGGTCAGTTCCAGTCATACCACCAGGAAGGAGGTACACGGCTCGTGTTGTCTGTAGGTCAACCATGCCTAGACGATCAATACCGCAGTTCGATTGCGTCGCGTCTCGGAATGAACCAAATCGATGTTGTTCGAACATGCAGGAGATACAGAGAGACAGGAACTGTCGACTGCAAGCCCCGCTCAGGTTGCTCAAGGCCTACTACTGCAGTAGATGACAGCTACCTACGGATTATGGCTTGGAGGAACCCTGACAGCAACGCCACCATGTTGAATAATGCTTTTCGTGCAGCCACAGAACGTCGTGTTACGACTCAAACTGTGCGCAGTAGGCTGCATGATACGCAACTTCACTCCCACGATCCATGGCGAGGTCCATCTTTGCAAACCACGACACCATGCAGCGCGGTACATATGGGCCCAAAAACATGCCGAATCGACCGCTCAGGTTTGGCATCACGTTCTCTTGACCGATAAGTATCGCATATGCCTTCAACCAGACAATCGTCGGAGACGTGTTTGGAGGCTACCCGGTCAAGCTGAACGCCTTCGACACACTGTCCAGCGCGTGCAGGAAGGTGGAGGTTCCCTGCTATTTTGGGGTGACATTCTTTGGGGCCGACGTACGTCGCTGGTGGTCATGGAAGGCGCCGTAACGGCTGTGCGATACGTGAATGCCATCCTCCGAGCGATAGTGCAACCATATCGGCAGAATATTGGCGAGGCATTCGTCTTCACGGACGACAATTCGCGCCCCCATCGTGTACATCTTGTGAATGACTTCCTTCAGGATAGCAACATCGCTTGCCTAGAGTGGCAAGCATGTTCTCCAGACGTGACCCACCAACCACTCTGAGCGATCTACGCCGAATCTCTGTTGAGGAGTGGGGCAATCTGGACCAACAGTTCCTCGATGAACTTGTGGATAGTATGCTACGACGAATACAGGCATGCGTCAATGCAAGAGAACGTGCTAGTCGCTCTTAGAGGTACCGTAGTTTACAGCAATCTGGAACACCACCTCTGAAGGTTCCGCTGTATGGTGGTACAACATAGAATGTGTAGTTTTCATGAGCAGTAAAAAGGGCGGAAATGATATTTATGTTGATCTCTTTTCCAATATTCTGTACAGGTTCCGAAACTCTTTGAACCGAGGTGATTCAAAACTTATTTTGATGTATGTACAAATATTGTAATGGCGCATATTGCAAATAAATAAACAAAAGATAGTTACGTTTCACAATATGAATGAAGTTTAATCGAAGACACATTAGAAAGGTAAGATACATTAGAAAAGTGATTGGCGTAACTTATTGCTTTTGCCTCCCTCGTTTTGCAGTCGTAGCTGGTTAAAGGAAGGCCCTAGCATTTGAGGTGTACACTATCTTGAGGTACATCAGACCCAACCTTCGCTTCTGACGATGTCTCTAGATGGGTTACAATTTTTTGTAACCCAGTGCTTCAGTGTCGACATTTACACCTTTGCAGGCTTCATTCCTATGTAGCTGTTACGAGGATGTGTCTGGTTATGTCTGTGTCTATAAATTATTAAAAAAAAAAAAACGCCAGTATAGCCTCATTTGCACCATAAGTGCGTCCTCTGCCGTGATGTTATCTTCACTTTGCTCACCTGCCGGGAGTCCGCAATGAATACCCATAAACAGGGTATACTTAAGCATGCGAATTTGTTTATTCGATTAAACTTGCTGTAAGGTTTTATGCTTTTCCATCACACATCGAGCAGAGTTGTTAGCCTGTTTGATGGATTTATCATTACTGACTGCGAAAACTTGATTACTGCCGATTATTTTGAAGCCACTTTCGTGTTGCAAAATTTTCTCTCATAACTTGTTTATTTTATACACAGTGGGTACTTGCTTCCGCCCTTCTCGTTCGCTGATGCCCAAAATGAAAGCAACAAATCGTTACTTCCCCGTCCTGTGTCTAATTCTCGATATAATAATACAGACTGTCAACTAGTCTTGTTCTGCACAGGAGATGGCATTCCTGCCAACGGACAAATTGCCAACGATGACGTCAGGATACCTATGAAACGAGATAGTGTTTGCCGGGTAGTCTCATATCCACAATCGCTTTGTACACAATCACAGACGGTGCCGAATGGCACAGAGAAGATGCCTACCAGACTCTCTGCGGTGGAGGGCCATAGAAAGAAGGGAAGCAAACTGTCCCAAACTGATGTGGTCCGTTGGCTTAGTGTGAATTGTTCTGTTGTTTCTCGGATGTGGTGAAAATTCATAGAGGCTGAAACTGTATCCCGAAGACGAGGGCAGGGGCAACTACCTTTGACTTCAGAAGAGAGGACCGTCATTTGGCTGTAAGGGCACGACAGAACGCCCTTAGCCTTTTATTTTTTGTTTTCCTTGAGTCATCAGTCTTCTGATTTGCTGCGGCCCGCTACGAATTCCTCTCCTGTGCCAACCTCTTCCTCTCAGAGTACCACTTACAACCGAAGTCCTCAATTATGTGCTGGATGTTTTCCAATCTCCTCTGCCTCTCCAGCTTTTCCTCTTCACAGCTCCCTCTAGTACTTGGAATTTATTCCCTGACATATTAACAAATGTCCTATCATCCTGTCCCTTGTCCTCGTCCGTGTTCTTCGCAGAACCTTCTCATTCCTCACTTTATCAGTCCATCTAATTTTCAACATTCTACTGTAGCACTACATCTCAAATGCTCCGATTTTCTTCTGTTCCGATTTTCCCACAGTCAATGTTTCACTAACGTACAGTGATGTGCTCCAAACATATATTCTCAGAAATGTCTTCCTCAAATGAAGGCCTATGTTTGATACTAGTTGACTTCTCCTGGCCAGGAATGCCCTTTTTACCACTGCTAGTGTGCTTTTGATGTCCTCCTTGCCCCGTCCATCATTGGTTATTTTGCTGCCTAGATAACAGAATTCCTTTACTTCATCTTCTTCGTGACCATCAATCCTGATGTTAAGTTTCTCGCTGTTCTCATTTCCACCACTACTCATTCTACATCTACATCTACATCCATACTCAGCAAGCCACCTGACGGTAGGTGGTGGAGGGTACCCTGAGTACCTCTATCTGTTCTCCCTTCTATTCCAGTCTCGTATTGTTCGTGGAAAGAAGGATTGTCGGTATGCTTCAGTGTGGGCTCTAATCTCGCTGATTTTATCCTCATGGTCTCTTCGCGAGATATACGTACGAGGGAGCGTCTCTCCTGCAGAGTCTTCCACTGGAGTTTATCTATCATCTCCGTAACGCTTCCGCGATTACTAAATGGTCCTGTAACGAAGCGCGCTGCTCTCCGTTAGATCTTCTCTATTTCTTCTATCAACCCTATCTGGTACGGATCCCACACTGTTGAGCAGTATTCAAGCAGTGGGCGAACAAGCGTACTGTAACCTACTTCCTTTGTTTTCGGATGGCATTTCCTTAGCATTCTTCCAATGAATATCTGTCTGGCATCTGCTTTACCGACGATCAACTTTATATGACCAATCCATTTTAAATCACTCCTAATGCGTACTCCCAGATAATTTATGGATTTAACTGCTTCCAGTTGCTGACCTGCAATTTTGTAGCTAAATGATAAGGGATCTACCTTTCTATGTATTCGCAGCACATTACACTTGTCTACATTGAGATTCAATTGCCATTCCTTGCACCAAGGGTCAATTCGCTGCAGAGCCTCCTGCATTTCAGTACAATTTTTCATTGTTGCAACCTCTCGATACACCACAGCATCATCTGCAAAAAGCCTCAGTGAACTTCCGATGTCATCCACCAGGTCATTTATGTATATTGTGAATAGCAACGGTCCTATGACACTGCCCTGCGGCACACCTGAAATCACTCTTACTTCGGAAGACTTCTCTCCATTGAGAATGACATGCTGCGATCTGTTATCTAGAAACTCCTCAATCCAATCACACAATTGGTCTGATAGTCCGTATGCTCATACTTTGCTCATTAATCGACTGTGGGGAACTGTGTCAAACGCCTTGCGGAAGTCAAGAAACACGGCATCTACCTGTGAACCCGTGTCTATGGCCCTCTGAGTCTCGTGGACGAATAGCGCGAGCTGGGTTTCACACGACCGTCTTTTTCGAAACCCATGCTGATTCCTACACAGTAGATTTCTAGTCTCTAGAAAAGTCATTATACTTGAACATAATACGTGTTCCAAAATTCTACAACTGATCGACGTTAGAGATATAGGTCTATAGTTGTGCACATCTGTTCGACGTCCCTTCTTGAAAACGGGGATGACCTGTGCCCTTTTCCAATCCTTTGGAACGCTTCGCTCTTCTAGAGACCTACGGTTCACCGCTGCAAGAAGGGGGGCAAGTTCCTTCGCGTACTCTGTGTAAAATCTCTATCCCTCTGTCGTCTATTTCGATATCTACCATTTTGTCATCTGTGCGACAATCTAGAGAAGGAACTACTTACTTTCGTCTTCATTCGATTTTCTTTCAATCAATATTATGTACTCATTAGACCGGAAATTCCATTTAGCAGATCATGTAGTTCTTCTTCACTTTCACTCAGGATAGCAATGTCATCACCGAATCGTATATTTGATACCCTAACACCTTGAATTTTAATTCCACTCCTGAACCTTCCTTTTATTTCTATCAATGCTTCTTCTATGAACATATTGAACAGTAGGGGCGGAAGACTACATATCTGTCTTACATCCTTTTTAATACCGAGCTCCTCGTTCGTGATCGTCCACTCTTATTCCCTCATGGTTCTTGTATATTCCCGTCTGTCCCTATAGCTTACCCTTATTTTTCTCAGAATTTCGAACATCTTGCACCATTTTACATTGTCGAATGCTTTTTGTAGGTCGACAAATCCTATTAACGTGTCTTGATTCTTCTTTAGTCTTGCTTCCATTATCAACCACAACGTCAGAATTGCCTCTCCGGTTCCCTTGCCTTTTCTAAAGCCAAACTGATCGTCATCTAACACATCCTCAATTTTTTTTCCATTCTTCTGTATACTTAGTACAGCACGAGAACTTGCATATGAGCTCACAACATCCATTGTCGTGTTGTATCGAGGCAAACGGTGTGCAGAATGCTTCGGCAGAGTGGCCTTTATCGTCAGAGATGTGATGTTCGTCTAACTATGACACGTCTTCACAGCAGGGAACGTCTGGAGTGGAATCATCAACATGCGACCAGGCGATCGAATAGTGAGGCAGCGTTGTTTTCACATATGAGTACCGATTTACTCTAGAGAGTGATTGTCGATGGATTCGCATCTGGAGAGAACGTGGAACACGATTTCGGGACCCAAATGTTGTGGAAAGAGACCGGTATCGTGAAGGATCCGTAATGGTGTGGGCAGGGATTATATTTACCCCTCGAACCTCTGTTCATGGAATTGTATGGGTGAATCAGCAACGTTTAACTGCTGTCACGTACCGTGACGAGATCTAGAGACCTTATTTACGGTTGTTGCGAGTTGCTGTGGGCTCAGACTTTGTATTGATGGACGATAATGCTCTACCTCATAGAGCACGAGTGGTTGTTTTCTTGGAAACTGAAGATATTGTACGCATTTGAATCCCATTGAGCATGTCTGGGATACACTGGGTAGGTGGCTTGCATCGCGCCAGCATTCGCCAACCACTCTCCAAGAGTGTGAGTAGCTCTAGAGGAAGAGTGGGCATTACTGTCTCAACATGAGACTGATGACATCAGCCACAGCATGCAACATCGTTATTGCTGCCAGAGGGATAACACCCGATACTGAGCACATTAACCAGTTGTCGTAATGTGTATGTAAATACGTCAGGTTGGAAAATATTTGACTACCGTTATGCATGTTGAGGGAGACCAAGAGATGAATACACTAAGCAGATTCAGAAGGATGTAGGCTGCAGTAAGTACTGGGAGATGAAGAAGCTTGCACAGGATAGTAGCATGGATAGCTGCATCAAACAAGTCTCAGGGATGATGACCACAACAACAACACATGCATGTAGCAGATGGTTACGTTCTGAATTGTTTGGATTGTTTCTACTTTACTATGCCCTGTTTGTACTGTTTTGTTACAAAATAAAATCAACAACGCAAAATTTCCGTTCGTTGCGTTAATTTTGGACACCAGTTTTCTTTATTTTGTCTTAGGAATGTATGTGGTGCGTCCAAAACATAAGGAAGTGTGTTTTTCCTTTGTAAGGAATTTTATTTATTCGTCTACATCAGTGTAGAAAATAGTTCCTATCCTATATTGTAGACTAATGACAGAGCCTGTTTGAATCCCAGAAGCAGTGTAGGGCCTCGAGCTTTGGGATGACTAGTAGCATTCAAGGCGGTTCCTTTTTCAATCTCATCTACACATGTATATATTTAAAACGACGGCCATTTCCAGTTTTCTTTGTTTTTGGGGATAGTAAGAAGTCATTGGACGATGTCTGGCGAATATGGAGGCTAGGGCATTATTAAAGGTTCTCCCGGAATATTTCACGTACAAGCAACAAAGTGTGAGGAGGTCCAAAACCCGTGAGTGGTTTCGTAATTACTATGCCTTATTCATGGATCGACCTTGTATTGGGTCATAATGGTCCACTGAGCCGCTAAAATCTAAGATCACAAGGAGTATAAAATTAAAATCTGAACGCACTTGTCGAGCTCGTTCATGGCGATTAAGAGCACTTCCACTGCGTCGATTGAGCCTTTGGGGTTACGTCAGATCCGTAAATTCATGTTTCATCACCTGTTATGACACATTTTCTGAATCCTTGTCGACCTCTCCCAGTTGCTTTTGACCAACTTGAGTCTGTTGCTGTTTTTGTTCGAAATACAATAATGTATGGACTAATTATGCTGTTACACGTTTCATACTCAAAACACTTGAAAAAAAAAATAATGGCACGAACTAGTGAATGTGCCAACACCACTAGAAACTCATGTGACTGTGGTTCGGCGATAGTTCATAGACACTTATTCCACTTTTTCATCGGCTGATGACTTTCTGGGGCTTCCAAGGGGCTCGTCATCTTAAACGTCTTCGCAGCCTTCTTCGACACATTTACACCCCTAGTAACCCCATGTTTTACTCATAGCGGACTCACCAAAAACAGTGTTTAACATCCCTAAAATTTTCCTATTTTATCCCGTCTTTATAGCAAAATTTAATACAAATTCATGATCCACTTATATCCAAAATAAATAATCACCCATACTACCAAAACAAAGCTAAGATTTTGGACAACTGATAACAGACTAAATATCAAATATGGCTAACACTGTATCGATACTTCTCAAAAATGTTTAGTGTTGTGTACTACTTAGTACACATTGGTAAGGAAAGGTGAGCTATCGAGCGGTGCAGCAAAGAAGTTGGAGAGGAACAGATATTTTTCTTTCCTTCTTTTTTTTTTAAGGAACACACCGCCATTTGACTGTTTTATTCTTTATTTAAGAACAAGTCAGGTTTCGGTCTTTTATGACCTTTCAAGTATTTGATTTTATGTCCTTACCATCCTCTGCAAGACAATGTCAAGCTCAAAGTTGGCCATAAACTAGAAAAAATATTGCCTCCCCACGAAATGCCAGATTTAACGTCAACATCTTGTAACAGATGAGTAAATCATCGTCGGAGCACGTCATATTTGCTATAAACAGGCTCACGTTGGTAAATAAAAGATGAGCACATGTCCTGAAAGCGTAATGAGAAAATTTAAATAGGCATACTGTCAGCATTTGTCGCGGTTATCTGAAACAGTGACAACTTCATGAAAGTGAAGTAGTCATTGTTGGCGAGCTGCGTAACCCCCGATAACACCGTTACATATCTGCTGTTTTACGAAACTAAAATTAATTGGAAGTGGCTATGAACAATTCCTATACTTCACATAAAATCATGAAATCCCGTTTTCAGGTAGAGAAAATTAAGTAAAAGAATAATAACAGCCAATGGAATAGAGGATTATATGCAAAGTACCAAGGCGCTTTATTCAAAAGGTTTCTAACGAACGTCCATTTTGTTTCACAACTACTAGATAAACCCAACGCATGTAATGTTAACGTATTTCGCGTGTGGGAGTCTTTAGCATGTGGTAGTCTTTGTATTCGAGATTTTAGAGTCCGAGCTTCTAGCGTTTTTTTCTGGTCTCTTAAGCTCATGTGACATTGCGTGGAATATTTAACTCTATTGCAAGATTAAAAGTAAACTGCTGATCGTTTAATTTATTGTCAAAAGTACGGAAACTGACAGTACTGAGATAACGCTAACATGCACCGAACATCTCAACCGATAGAAGATCTATATCATTAATTCCAACTTGCTAACTTCAGTTGTTGCCGAAACTACTATTCACACATCTCATCACTACTTGACTTTCGATTAGAGAGCTAGTCTGGACATCGAGCTAAAGTACGGCGATTCATAGTAGCGAATTATATCAAAGAAACTGTGTTAATAAAAACCAAGTCGGCCAGTGTGGCCAAGCGGTTCTAGGCGATTCAGTCTGGAATCCCGCAACCGCTAAGCTCGCAGGTTCGAATCCTGCCTCGGGCGTGGACGTGTGTGATGTCCTTAGGTTAGTTAGTTTTAAGTAGTTCTAAGTTCTAGGGGACTCATGACCTCCTATGTTAAGTCCCATAGTGCTCAGAGCCATTTGAGACAAATAAAAACCAAGTTAAGGTAAAACTATAGTGTCGTATGATTTCGGACACAGTATCAAGAGAAGTGAAACCATGTATTGAATTATCTCTGGACAATGATAATAATAATAATAATAACTGTGGTGTCACCGCCAGACACCACACTTGCTAGGAGGTAGCCTTTAAATCGGCCGCGGTCCAGTAGTATACGTCGGACCCGTGTGTCGCCACTATCAGTGATTGTAGACCGAGCGCCGCCACACGGCAGGTCTAGAAAGACTTCCTAGCACTCGCCCCAGTGGTACAGCCGACTTTGCTAGCGATGGTTCACTGACTTCTACGCTCTCATTTGCCGAGACGATAGATAGCATAGCCTTCAGCTACGTTATTTGCTACGACCTAGCAAGGCGCCATGATCAGTTTCTATTGATATTGTAAATCATGTACCGTCAAGAGCGACGTTCGTTATTAATGGATTAAAGTTAAGTATTTCACCAGCTACGTCCGTTTTTCTCAATTCTTATTCCCTTGCCATGTTCCAGACCTCACGCCAGCCTGCGTGAGCTAAAACGCGTGCATTTCGGCCTCCTTTACTAACACGGTTGGCTCTCCTGCCAACCACAACATTGGCGACGAGAGTAAAAGTGTTCTTACCTAAATTGCCCTGATTTACTTGTGTAATGGCTTCGCCACAATCTCCAGATGTACAGTCCGAATTTTATCGCTTACAAAATCAGCAGACGCAGGCCTTACTTGATGCCCTTGGACAGCTCGTCCAGGGTCAACGTGCGATGCAAAACGATGCGGCAGCAGCCCACTTTTCGACATTTTGATGCTGCCCTGGAAAGCTGAACGGAGTGGTCACGCCAATTTGGATTCCCTCTCGCCGCCTGCAGAATTCAAGGTAACGAGCGGCACCCTTTTCTGTTATCGTCGGTCGACGTGACCACGTACCGTGTGATAGTCAAATTATTTCCCCAAAGCGACGTAGCAACTCTGTCCTACGAAGAAATTTTGTCTGCATTAGATGCATATTTCAAAGAATCAGTCAATGTAGTTGAGAAACGGTATACCTTCTTTCGTACAAAACGTACGGCAGGTCAGACTAATAGGGAGTGGGTTGCAACCTTGCAAGACCTTACTAGGGATTGTGCTTTTGAGTGTCAATGTGGACTCCCTTATTCAGATACTATGGTACGTGATGCAATTGCACAGAACGTTTCTGATGTTCGTATAAGGGAACAGATTTTGAAACTAGTCAATCCCTCCCTTCAACAAGTGATGGACATATTGGATCGGCAGGACACACTTGACTTTGCTCAGGAATCATTTGAAACTTCGCCAGCAGTGTGTTAGGTTAACCGGCCCGCCGGGCGAGCTGCCTGGAGCAGTAAACATGAAACGTCCCCTTTGAAAAATTATACAAGACTGTGCTTAAACTGAAACACAATATTTTTGGCGCAACGCAATCTGACTTCCAAAAATCCCTACGAAAGAATGGCCCTGACTAACATTAACCTATACTTTTTCACAAATCACTTACCTCACAAAAATCTTCGTTACTCAAGCTACTGCAAAACAGCGAGCGCCACTACTGCCAGCTAAATAAAAGATTCAAACTACGGAAGGCACTAGCTACTGATAGGCATAGTTAGCAAATGAAAGATTTTAATACAGAACAAACAATGTATTTACCTTAATAGTCAAAATATATGTAGCAGTTCATGACATCTAGTCTTACAAATTTCAAAACTCCGCCATCTCTCTCCCCACATCCACCACTGCTGGCGGCTCATCTCCAACTGCGCAACGCTACGGGCTGTTAGCATCCAGCTGCCGTTGCCCAACACTACAATGGCAGACAACAATGCAAACTAGTCACAGACTGCGCACAGCACAGCCAGTGATTTTTCATACAGAGCGTTATGTGGCGTTACCAATAAGAAAACCTAAACAGCCTACTTACATAGCCCCCAAGCTCCCCACAAAAAATTTTTACAAATTGTTTTGGGCAGTGGCCAATAATGATTTGATAAAATTTTTCATAATTACAATAACAAAGAGATCAAATTCACACACTTATTGATACAATGTTGGTCAAAAGCTAAAATTTTCTCACAGTCCATAAAGACAGTCCTGATCGTTCATCACAGTAAAATTGCAGTGTTTTTCTCAAAGTCTGAGCAATAAAAGAAATTGCACTAGGAAGTAGTGGATTTCTAAGCAGTCTTGAAGAAGTAGTGTTGTTCTTCCAACGGAAAGACAGTGCTGACTCTTGACATGCAGACAGGTAATGGGCCACAACAGAGCAAACCCACAGCAGACTCAGTCAAAGTTTTGAAGAATATTGGTAGGTAGGTCAACACAGAGTAGACCCATTGTAGTCCTGGTAGAGAATACGGTATTGGAGGGCCACCAGAGGTGCTGACCAACTGCAGTCCTTGTAGAAATAATGCTATTGGTGGGTCATCAAAGGTGTAGACCCACTGTAGTCCTTGTAGAGATGGCCAGCAGCCATCTGTTTGACTGTGCAGGCGCACAATCACCATTGAAGAGTCTTGCGGATAATATAGCAAGTCCATAACCACCACTTGTGCACTCACAAAAATTGTTTTTGAAATGTCCTTACAACCAGCAATGCTGTTATCCAGTCCCTTACTGAATTATTAACACACGTGCAAACACTATCAGTCCCTACTTCTCACATATTGTCCATACACTATGATCAACAGAAACGTGTGCAGTGAAATGTAATTTACAAGTTACTTAATTTGATGAACTGGTGTCAATTACAATTTTATAACATAAGAATACAATAACAAAGGTACAAAATACATCTTTAAAGAACATAACAATACAGACAACATTTGCAGTAGTACAGGCTTTACAAAAGAATCGAAATAGCAAATACGTCAGTGTTACAAAAATTACGACATAAGTACATACATAAAAGATCAGAATAACTTTTGAAACATCAACTTCACACATGAGCATTAGAACAAAACAGAATAAATAATGTGTAAACATCTTTACTAAGTAAATAACATGTTATTAATGCAAATTATATTTGAGGATAACAGTATTCCTCATCATAGTGAATGTAGCTTAGTATTAGAAGAGAAAAAATTCTATGAACAGTACACAGAGACAGGAAGAAAACAAATACACAAGGGTACACAAACGAATAGTGGGATAACACAAGAGGAAAGGGCAGGGTTTCTTTTCAGTGTAACGTTTGGTACTGCAGTCCAACCCAAAACTTCATTCTGTAGATCTTTCGTCATATCTCAACATTTGTTTCCACCAAAAATATCCTATCCAAGCATGCTGTCTGTATTTTGTTCACATCCTATTTCAAAAATAGTTTTTATCCACTGTACACTAATTTTTTTGGCCAAACCATTTTCATATAGCTTCTCAATGCTTTTCTGTCAATTCATCATAGTTAGTTTCTTATATAGTCTACCCCCTCTTAAGCTAACTTAAACCTACTGAGCTCAGATGCTAAACTAAGGGGCGATGCAATGCAGCAGCACAAAACAAATTAACACAAACAGCAATGACCCAAAAAATGCAGATTTGCAAAGCAAGCAGCAGTAAATGTAATAACTTATATCTAAACATGACGAACCCACAAGCAGAAAAAATAGTATACTAAAGACAACAATGCAGATAAGGGAAAGTTATAATCACATCTCAATGTCTATGTAATTAAAGTGGTGCACCACAAAAACTAATGCTACAACAAATTACCAAGTACTTGAAAAGAAAATGATATATACAGTTACTGTTATTAGTCGCTTCTTATTGCTCTTTCCATTCCAAGAGCTCCTTTTATCGAAGAATGTGGATCATAAAATAATTATTTAATAGATCTGTTGACAGAAAGTGTTCACATTAGCAAATGCATTTAATTTTATTTTATAAAACCAATGCTGCAACACAGCTGGAGACCAGATATCAAATGAAATAAGCAACTATGAAAGGCAAAGCATAAAAATATCACTCAATAGTCATGTGACATTTCATAAGTTAGTACAAATTCTCTCAACTCTCGTAGAAAGACGCTTGTCATTATCAGGTGTGCAGAAGTAAATAAGTATCTTTTCTTAGTAATGAGCGTGTCGTTTTTGCGATGCTTTCTACAAAGGAATGTCAATAACGAGGATAATGGCCTCCCTTTTTTTTCTTGTGCCTCTGAAAGGCACACACTAATGACTTGTTTCCAGGTGGCTGTCGCCCAGCTGGGTGCCCACGACGCATTACGTGCAGGTGGTCACCTAACTGTCTCACCGACATATTTACGACACCAGTTTCCACTACATTGGCAGTCTCATATAAAAAATTTCACAGGTCAAGAATTTGCGTTACACATCTGTAGAAACAAAATTCTATTAATATAACGATGTCCAAAAAGTTTTCGTCGGCACTGTAATACATTCAAGTATTTACATGCATTTCATAACTCTTAAAGTACGATTCTCGGTTCCCAACATCCTTTTTCACAAACCTGAGTCCCTAACCGCTACTCATTATTCCTTACCCTATTCGTCGACACTTCTTCAATATTTCATCATAACAGATACGTAGCATAATCAAATAACTCATATAGCATCAGCTTATTGATCATAAACATACCGCAACAGCATAATACACATGTTGTTGTTGTTGTGGTCTTCAGTCCTGAGACTGGTTTGATGCAGCTCTCCATGCTACTCTATCCCGTGCAAGTTGCTTCATCTCCCAGTACCTACTGCAACCTACATCCTTCTGAATCTGCTTAGTGTATTCATCTCTTGGTCTCCCTCTACGATTTTTACCCTCCACACTGCCCTCCAATATTAAATTGGTGAGCCCTTGATGCCTCAGAACATGTCCTACCAACGGATCCCTTCTTCTTGTCAAGTTGTGCCACAAACTTCTCTTCTCCCCAATCCCATTCAATACTTCCTCATTAGTTATGTGATCTACCCATCTAATCTTCAGCATTCTTCTGTAGCACCACATTTTGAAAGATTCTATTCTCTTCTTGTCCAAACTATTTATCATCCATGTTTCACTTTCGTACATGGCTACACTCCATACAAATACTTTCAGAAAAGACTTCCTGACACTTAAATCTATATTTGATGTTAACAAATTTCTCTTCTTCAGAAACGCTTTCCTTGCCATTGCCAGTCTACATTTTATATCCTCTCTACTTCGACCACCATCAGTTATTTTGCTCCCCAAATAGCAAAACTCCTTCATTACTTTAAGTGTCTCATTTCCTAATCTAATTCTCTCAGCATCACCAAACTTAATTCGACTACATTCCATTATCCTCGTTTTGCTTTTGTTGATGTTCATCATATACACTCCTCTCAAGACATTGTCCATTCCATTCAACTGCTCTTCCAAGTCCATTGCTGTCTCTGACAGAATGACAATGTCATCGGCGAATCTCAAAGTTTTTATTTCTTCTCCACGGATTTTGATACGTACTCCGAAATTTTCTTTTGTTTCCTTTATTGCTTGCTCAATATACAGATTGAATAACATCGGGGAGAGGCTACAACCCTGTCTTACTCCCTTCCCAACCACTGCTTCCCTTTCATGCTCCTCGACTCTTATAACTGCCATCTGGTTTCTGTATAAATTGTAAATAGCCTTTCGCTCCCTGTATTTTACCCCTGCCACCTTTAGAATTTGAAAGAGAGTATTCCAGTCAACATTGTCAAAAGTTTTCTCTAAGTCTACAAATGCTATAAACGTAGGTTTGCCTTTCCTTAATCTTTCTTCTAAGATAAGTCGTAAGGTCAGTATTGCTTCACTACGGAATCCAAACTAATCTTCCCCGAGTTCGTGTCCTACTAGTTTTTCCATTTGTCTGTAAAGAATTCGCATTAGTATTTTGCAGCTATGGCTTATTAAACTGATAGTTCGGTAATTTTCACATCTGTTAACACCTGCTTTCTTTGCAATTGGAATTATTATATTCTTCTTGAAGTCTGAGGGTATTTCGCCTGTTTCATACATCTTGCTCACCAGATGGTAGAGTTATGTCAGGACTGGCTCTCCCAAGGCCGTCAGTAGTTCCAATGGAATGTTGTCTACTCCGGGGGCCTTGTTTTGACTCAGGTCCTTCAGTGCTCTGTCAAACTCTTCACGCAGTATCGTATCTCCCATTTCATCTTCATCTACATCCTCTTCCATTTCCATAATATTGTCGTCAAGTACATCGCCCTTGTATAGACCCTCTATATACTCCTTCCACCTTTCTGCTTTTCCTTCTTTGCTTGGAACTGGGTATCCATCTGAGCTCTTGATGTTCATACAAGTGGTTCTCTTATCTCCAAAGGTCTCTTTAATTTTCCTGTAGGCAGTATCTATCTTACCCCTAGTGAGATAAGCCTCTACATCCTTACATTTGTCCTCTAGCCGTCCCTGCTTAGCCATTTTGCACTTCCTGTTGGTCTCATTTTTGATACGTTTTTATTCCTTTTTGCCTGCTTCATTTATTGCATTTTTATGTTTTCTCCTTTCATCAATTAAATTCAGTATTTCTTCTGTTACCCAAGGATTTCTACTAGCCCTCGTCTCTTTAATTTTCCTGTAGGCAGTATCTATCTTACCCCTAGTGAGATAAGCCTCTACATCCTTACATTTGTCCTCTAGCCGTCCCTGCTTAGCCATTTTGCACTTCCTGTTGGTCTCATTTTTGATACGTTTGTATTCCTTTTTGCCTGCTTCATTTATTGCATTTTTATGTTTTCTCCTTTCATCAATTAAATTCAGTATTTCTTCTGTTACCCAAGGATTTCTACTAGCCCTCGTCTTTTTACCTACTTGATCCTCTTCTGCCTTCACTACCTCATCCCTCAAAGCTATCCATTCTTCTTCTTCTACTGTATTTACTTCCCCCATTCCTTACAATTGTTCCCTTATGCTCTCCCTGAAACTCTGTACAACCTCTGGTTCTTTCAGTTTATCCAGGTCCCATCTCCTTAAATTCCCACCTTTTTGCAGTTTCTTCAGTTTTAGTCTACAGGTCATAACCAATAGATTGTGGTCCGAGTCCACATCTGCCCCTGAAAATGTCTTACAATTTAAAACCTGGTTCCTAAATCTCTGCCTTACCATTATATAATCTATCTGATACCTTTTAGTATCTCTAGGGTTCTACCATGTATACAACCTTCTTTTGTGATTCTTGAACCAAGTGTTAGCTATGATTAAGTTGTGCTCTGTGCAAAATGTTACCAGGCGGCTTCCTCTTTCATTTCTTAGCCCCAATCCATATCCACCTACTATGTTTCCTTCTCTCCCTTTTCCTACACTCGAATTCCAGTCACCCATGACTATTAAATTTTCATCTCCCTTCACTATCTGAATAATTTCTTTTATTTCATCATACATTTCTTCAATTTCTTCGTCATCTGCACAACTAGTTGGCATATAAACTTGTACTACTGTAGTAGGAGTGGGATTCGTATCTATGTTGGCCACAACAATGCGTTCACTATGCTGTTTGTAGTAGCTTACCCACGTTCCTATTTTCCTATTCATTATTAAACCTACTCCTGCATTACCCCTATTTGATTCTGTGTTTATAATCCTGTAGTCACCTGACCAGAGGTCTTGTTCCTCTTGCCACCGGACTTCACTAATTCCCACTATATCTAACTTTAACCTGTCCATTTCCCTTTTTAAATTTTCTAACCTACCTGCCCGATTAAGGGATCTGACATTCCACGTTCCGATCCGTAGAACGTCAGCTTTCTTTCTCCTGATAACGACATCCTCTTGAGTAGTACCCGCCTGGAGCTCTGAATGGGGGACTATTTTACTTCCGGAAATTTTACCGAAGAGGTCGCCATCATCATTTAATCATACAGTAAAGCTGCATGCCCTCGAGAAAAATTACGGCCGTAGTTTCCCCTTGCTTTTAGCCGTTCGCAGTACCAGCACAGCAAGGCCGTTTTGGTTATTATTACAAGGCCAGATCAGTCAATCATCCAGACTGTTGCCCTTGCAACTACTGAAAAGGCTGCTGCCCCTCTTCAGGAACCACACGTTTGTCTGGCCTCTCAACAGATACCCCTCCGTTGTGGTTGTACCTACGGTATGGCTATCTGTATCGCTGAGGCACGCAAGCCTCCCCACAAACGGCAAGGTCCATGGTTCGGGGGGGGGGGGGGGATAATACACATAGTCATCGTAATAACAACATCATAACACCTCAGTCAAATTCTCAAAACCGTTGTAGCTTTCTCCACTAACTTCAAAACCTAAAAAAATTCTCTGCTCATGTCAAAAGTGTCATCTACCTCAAACGTACTTTAAAAATCATGATCCCATACCAAATACATCATTCAAAGCTCTCATAATATCACAATGGTTCCGAAAAAATATGAACTGTTCACAAAGTACAGACAAAATACAATTTCATAAGTGTGAAGTTATCCAACGGTGCAATTATGTAAACATCTGTCACTGATGTAGTAAAATAAATGTTTGTCTCTCTCAGTTAAATAACCAGATAGCTGTGTAATTTGTGTGTTAGAGAAATATGGTACCGATGTGTAAAGTTGTATAAGCAAATACCATATTAGCTAGGGCTCCTTGTGCTTGCCAAACACATGGTACACAAAGTAGGCGTGTACCCCCCTGAGGATTAATGTAATTATATCCTCAGGTGTTACAGATTACAGCAATGGAATGAAATGTATCGCGGAAAACCTTTGTATCATTGTACTTCAAATATCTTTAAAAATAAATGTTTTAAGTACAAAATTAATCACTCAAATACGTGTATTGTAGCGCTAAACTGTGCGTCTTGTTGTAAGATAATCTCTGTGGAAGTGTCGTAGTTATCGTCCTCCGAAAGATAAGTTCTGCAGAAGTCAATGTACTTACCTCATGATAAACAAAAGTGAAATGATTTGCGTATAGATATCGTAGTTACTACGCTTACTGCTGTGATGAAGTAATTATTGTACTATAACGTATTGTTGTGCTACAGAAAAGGCTGTCTCATTGTAGCTATACCACAAAGTTACTACTAAAACATGTTTTACTTTCCAGAATAATACAGAAAAACTGTGCAGATATAAAACAGATACAGTGCAAAAGCAACATTGTAAATTGTCACTCATTAGTAGCGTCGTGATAAAATCGTGTAGCTGTCACATAAACAAACCACTAAGTCATCTGGTATCTCACAGAAAGTACTTTAAATCAAGAATTTTTTTTTCAAGTAAACCTAAATGTTGCATTAAAATCTCATTAAGTGTATATGTTCTAAGTATGTAAGCCTTATAGTCGTTACGTAATCGTGCAACTAACAAGCAAGAATGTACAAATAACAACACTGTGTCGTCTTTTCACTATAACAATGCATTCTTAATTTCTGTTTAAAAATGTTCCCTAGGTTCTAGACTGGATAGTTAACTTCAAAACATTGTCGCATGTGAACAGTTTCTCAGTGTGACAAAACACTCGCGGCTGCCTACGGTGCGAGTCATTGTCTTTCTCTTTGTTGGCGCGCGCCGTTATTGGGATTAGAAGACCTAACATCTACAAATTCACCTTGACGAGAGGGCCCAGCTCTGTCTGAATCCCGTCAGTTCTGATGAAATTCAGGTCTGTCGTTACGATCATATCGTCTGTCGTCATGACTGTGGATTCCATAGTTTCTTTCTTGTCGGTCACGTGGTGGAGAATTTCTCCCTGAATCGTAACTGCGCGCTGGACCGTTGCGTCTAAAGTTATTCTGTCTCCCTTGATAGTAATTATTTTGGTTCCCATATTGTTTGTTTCTCTGATTGTCTCTGTGACAGTCACTACCGCGGAGAGGTGATCTTTCCCAGTAATTATTACTACTCTGCCAACGGTTGTCATATGGATGGTGTCTGTTTTGGTCTCGATTTGTATTGTGAGAATAGCCTTGTCGTGTCCAGTTATTACTTCTTTCATCGTGGAATTGCGACGGATGTGACCTGTAATTGTTGTGTTCCTGTTTTCGCGTTCCGCAATTGTCAGTGTCAATTTCTAATTCTTGTAAGAGCCCATGAAAAGCTTCAATGTCGTCTTTGCAACGTCCTGCCAAAATAATATGCCATAAATGTTCCGGTAATTTGATTAAGCAAATGCGGATGAGTTCTGAGGGGCTGTATGGGTTTGACAGGTACTGATTCTTGTGCAACATGTTTTCAAAATATTTCACAAGACTGGAAACTTCAGATTGTTCGAAATGTTTCATCATTATGATGCCATGTTTTACTCGGTCTTGTGTAGATTGAGACAAATATGCTGAGAGGAAGGCATGATAAAATTCTCCTTCACTGTGGAAATCGTGAATGACCGATCGCATTCTTACAGCTGGTTCATCCTCCAAGTAGCCACACATAAATTCTAATCTGTGTTCTAATGACCAGTTGGGAGGAAAACAATGAGAGAATTGATGAAGCCATGCTTGTGGATGAATGTCGTTGCCAGAATTCTTAAATGTTTTGAATTTACGTGTAGTAATGAACAGCTTATAGTCAAAATCATCATGTCGGCGAGTCGCATGTCGGTCATTGTTACATCGTTTCGGCGGTTCCATCTCAAAATTCAGTGTACCTTGCCAATTTCTTTCATGATTTCCGAAATGCCCTGTGTTATTATTTTGTGGTTGTTCTGTATTGCTATGTCCCTCTTCCCATACTGGGGCGCGAGTGTCCTCTGAAATACATAATTCTTGTATTACTTGAGCCAACTGATCTTGTACTTCCCGCATTTCTCTTTTGTACTGTGTGTTGATTTGATTTTGATGCTGTCTGAATTTTCTAATTTGTTCATACTCTTCAGTGTCAGTGAAGGCTACAGGTTTTGTGTCATTCAGATCATCATCTACCTTTGTAGATAAGTTAGTGAACTGATCTGAAAGTTCGGCTACTTTATCCGATTGTGAAATTATTTCCTCTGTGTGTCTTTCTGAACCAATTTTCAGAGTATCTACTGTGTCCTTCAAGTTCGATTGAGTTTTTGCAAGTTGCGTAACCGAATCGGTAGATGTAAGTGAGTCAATTTTAGCTTGCAAGGTCTCATGATTTTCATGAACAATAGTTTGCAGTTGTTTTATGGCTGCTTCGTGATTCTGTAATGCATTTTCATGCCGCGAAAAAATAGGTTGGAAATGCTCACAAATTTGTGTTTTTACGTCATTACAGACTTTTTGACATTTCGATTCCATGTTATGTAACTCATTAGTTAAATCTTGTTTGTTCAAGTGTGGTGTCTAACTTTTGAAGCTTTTGTTCCATTGTGTCTAACGTTTGAAGCTTTCGCTGTGTTTGTCTCTGATTTTGTTCCATGGGGTCTAACTTTTGAAGATTTTGTTCCATTGTGTCTAACTGTTGCTGTGTTTGTGTCTGATTTTGTTTCATTTGCTGCATTAATTGCAATAATAATGTATTAGTGTCTGGAATCTGTTCCTCTATGCTTTTCGGCAGTGCATTTGCACCGACGACATTCACATTTTTACAAGCAGAAAATGTGTCTTGACTTATTTGAGAAAACGGTGAGGACGCAAAACCTGAATGTACAGTATTTCCTAGATTATGTCCTGTCGTTTCGTATTCCTGACGCGAGCTGTTGCCGACCGATCAATCGATAATGCTTCCCTGTTCACTAATTGTTTCACTGTCTACACCATTATTTGCAGCCCGCTCCATTTCCCTATGCACTATTACCAAATTACCACTTTGAACATTAGTTAATTCATTACATGGTGGCGCTAACATACTGCTTTCGTCTTCACTGTCATTTGTCAGTTTACTTTGCAGCTTAATATTACGTTTTTTACACGCCATTTTTGTCACAATATTTCACACGACAACACAGAAGAACACAATTTGAAGAGCAAAAATAAGAGAGCACATTAACATAGCAGTAAAAATAATAGCTAGTTAATTGCAAGCGCAGCTGCGAAATACTTGGCGCAAATCTACATGCATGACACAACTGTTTTACTGTACAACAATGAAAGATTACAACTACAAAGAAGATTCTCTCTACAATTACGCGCTAGCAATAAACAAAATCTACACTTATTACACAAACTACAAGAATAAAAATCAGAAGATACCAGTGAGGTATCCTCGGCTAAGGGTCGACATATGAAACGTCCCCTTTGAAAAATTATACAAGACTGTGCTTAAACTGAAACACAATATTTTTGGCTCAACGCAATCTGACTTCCAAAAATCCCTACGAAAGAATGGCCCTGACTAACATTAACCTATACGTTTCACAAATCACTTACCTCACAAAAATCTTCGTTACTCAAGCTACTGCAAAACAGCGAGCGCCACTACTGCCAGCTAAATAAAAGATTCAAACTACTGAAGGCACTAACTAGTGATAGGCATAGTTAGAAAATGAAAGATTTTAATACAGAACAAACAATGAATTTACCTTAATAGTCAAAATATATGTAGCAGTTCATGACATCCAGTCTTACAAATTTCAAAACTCCGCCATCTCTCTCCCCACGTCCACCACTGCTGGCTGCTCACCAACTGCGCAACGCTACGGGCTGTTAGCATCCAGCTGCCGCTGCCCGACACTACAATGGCAGACAACAATGCAAACTAGTCACAGACTGCGCACAGCACAGCCAGTGATTTGTCATACAGAGCGCTATGTGGCGTTACCAATAAGAAAACCTAAACAGCCTACTTACAAACAGTCCTCGCGCCCAGCCGCGCCACTGCCGCCAGACTCTCAGCCACGTGTGCCGCGCAGACAAGCTAATGCATTGATGAAATCATGCCCGCGATGTGCTACTAAACATTCGCTTGCGAATTGCCCGTCGCGCCAAGCTATTTGCTTTTATTGTAAAAAAAAAGGACATGTTCAGAGTGTTTCCTAGAGAAAGCCCAGATCGGAAGCTCAAAACAGTTCCAGGCCCTTTGCTTCGTGCCGGAATCGGAATCGAACCAAGGATCCTCAGGCTCGCGAAACTTCGCCCATGGAAGTTCATGTAGTTCATTCCACTTCGCCCAGCGCCACTCTCTCTAACAGTGACTGTGTTCGTCCCAAAAATAGTGTGCTTCGACATCTCCGGAACTCCCGACAAGTCGCAAGTGCTTACGTACCAGTGTCAGTTCACGTTGCACGAGACAGTCGCTCTTGTCGTCAACAGGACAATAAACTTTTTGTGGACTTGGACATTAACGGCAAAGTGATACCATTCCAGCTCGATACCGGTGCTGCAGTTTCACTGATCAATCGAGACACTTACAAACTGCTGGGCGCACCTTCGTTGCGTGCCGCAAATGTTAAATTAAGTAGTTATTCTGGTCAACATATCCCTGTGTTAGGACTGTGCAGCCTTCTTGCAACATACAGAGGACAAACAAAACTTGTGTCACTTTACGTCCTTCGTTCTTCTTCTGCAGTGAAGTTGTTTGGTTTCGATTTATTTCAGTTGTTTAACTTGTCTATAGTAAATCAAGTCCTATCAGTGAACCAGACTGTGCCGTCAGACAGTGTTTCTCGTCTATGTGAAGAATTTGGAGACATTTTTGCACCGGGCCTCGGTTGCTCTAAGAACCATAAAGCACATTTGGAACTGAAAGTACACGCGCAACCGAAATTTTTCTGAGCGCGCAATGTTCCCCACGCATTGCGTAATGAGGTCGCAAAAATATTACACGATTTGGAATCACAAGGTGTAATTGAACGTGTACAGGCTTCTCTCTGGGCATCATCCTTAGTAATTTTGCCATAACCTTCCGGAATGTTGAGACTTTGTGTGGACTTCAAGGCAACAGTGAATCCACAACTAGTGATTGCAACTTTTCCTTTACCCCGCCCGGAAGATCTTTTTGACAAACTGTGCCCGGGTAAATATTTTTCGAAGTTGGACCTAGCAGATGCGTACTTGCAAATACCGGTGGACGAAGAATCCCAGCACGTTTTGGTGGTTAACACGCATCTTGGTTTGTATCGATTCAAACGGTTGCCATTCGGGTGTGCATCCGTCCCTGCATTGTTTCAGCAACATCTAAAAACTGTTTGTGCGTCGGTCCCTACTGCAGCAAATTATCTGGACGATATTGTGATCTCCGGAAAGACGGAAGAACAACATTTGGCCAATCTCAGAACATTATTTCAAGTCTTGCGACAAAATGGTCTTCGCTTGCGGAAGGACAAATGTGTGTTTTTTGCTCGGGACTTGCCATATTTGGGACATATACTCAATGCCCAAGGCATACATCCCAGTCAAACGCACCTCCGTCCCATACAAGACTTGCCGTTGCCGCGGAATTTGAAGCAGCTACAGAGTGTGCTGGGAAAAATAAATTATTACCATCGTTATGTGCCGCATGCCTCTTCCATTTCATCTCCGCTTCATCGCTTACGCCGTAAAGGTGTTCCGTTCGTCTGGACGACGGAATGCGAATGCGCTTTTCGCCAGTTGAAATCGGCGTTGCTTTCCAATACTTGCCTTGCGCCATTCTATCCCCGGAAGCCCCTTTTGTTGATGGTGGATGCATCTGATTTCGGGATCGGTGCTGTGCTTGCGCACAAAGATGGATCGCAAGATCGCCCTATTGCCTTTGCGTCCAAATTGCTCTCGTCTGCTCTAAGAAATTATTCACAGATCGAGAAAGAAGCATTGGCTCTCGTATTTGGTGTTACAAAGTTTCATGATTTCTTGTACGGTCGTCACTTTACCATAATCACAGACCACAAACCTTTGACATCGCTTTTTCATCCGACCAAGCCTGTACCTCCACGTACAGCGCAGAAATTCATTCGCTGGTCTATTTTCCTCTCGCAGTACCGCTACGATATCTTGTATCGATCCACTGCTAAGCAAGGAAACGCCGATGCGTTGTCCCGCTTGCCTGTTGCTGAGGATAGGGCATTCGATTCCTCCGAACTTGCTTACATGTTCATTGATGCGGAAACCGATGACGTGGTCGAATCGTTTCCGATTGATTTTCGTCGTGTAGCTACAGCCACAGCTGCCGACCCTCTCCTTGCTCCCGTTCTGCGTTTTGTTGCTACGCAATGGCCCTTGTCAAAGTCTTGGATCGGGGACCCGTTGGTTCGCCGATTTTTTTCTCACAAGGAGCGAATTTTTGTACGACGTGGTGTTTTGCTGTTGCGTTCTGATAATGATCAGTCCAGGGTAGTGGTAGCACGTCTGTTACAGTCCTCTGTCTTACAGCTTCTCCACAAAGGACATTGGGGTATAGTGAGAACGAAACAACTTGCTCGTCAGCACTGTACTGTACGTCATTTGCCACCATCCAAGCGTTATCCGCTATCTTTTGAATTGAAGGTCTTCCACAGACTATTGTTTCCGACAATGGCCCACAATTCATGTCCGCAGAATTTCAGTCATTCTGCAAGGCCAATGGTATTCAACATCTGACGTCTGCGCCGTTTTCACCACAGTCAAACGGTGCCGCTGAACGATTGGTCAGGACTTTCAAGTCACAGTTGTTGAAGTTGCGAGAGTCGCATTCTCGGGAGGACGCCAGCTGAGTTACTCCACGGTCGTCATCATCGTACCTTGATGTCTTTGCTGCATCCGCCGCATCGGGTTCCTGTGCAGCGGCAGCCACCTGCTTTTGCTCCAGGCGACGTTGTCTACTATTGCCACTACCGAGGTTCACTGCGTTGGCTCGAAGGGCGCATTCTTCGCTGCCTCGGACGCGCTATGTATCTGGTTTTGGGGGCCTCTGGTGAAGTGCGTCGGCATCTCAATCAGCAGCGCCTCTGTCGTCGCACGGGATCTGCCGCTCGCCGTCTGCTTTCAGCGACGGTGCCGTCCGGTCAGCGCCCCGGGGACCCATCTACTGGCTCGCCTCAGCCCCAGGTGTTACCGACGCTGCCTTCCATTTTGCTCCATGGCGACGCGCCGCCGCCACCGCCGCCGTCGCCGCCGCCTGCTCTCCCGCCGGCGACGCCCGCAGTTGACACGTCCCTGCGACCGCCGGGCGCCTCCCTGGGTCACGCGCCGCCGATCGCTTCCCGTGACCAGTTGTCCTCCGACATGGAACTCTTGTCCGCTCCGGACCATATGTCGTCTTCGCCCGTCGGGTGCCCCGGCCCGATGGAGGTCGACCCTTCGGCCCCTCCTGTCTCTCTACGTGCGCGTACACCGCATTTTGGCGTGCACCCTGGAGCAGATTTTCAGGCTTTTCCTAGCTTCCCGCGGTCCGAATGGCAGGGTGCGGGTGGCACAGCCTCGCCTGTTGTTAGGCTCCCCACCTCGTCGCATACGTCAACATGCGGTCCTCCCCACGGCGGGCGGAAGCCTTATGCCACAACCGTATGCCGATTTGCGGGGGAGGAATGTGGTGTCACCGCCAGACACCACACTTGCTAGGTGGTAGCCTTTAAATCGGCCGCGGTCCGGTAGTATACGTCGGACCCGCGTGTCGCCACTATCAGTGATTGCAGTCCGAGCGCCGCCACACGGCAGGTCTAGAGAGACTTTCTAGCACTCGCCTCAGTTATACAGCCGACATTGCTAGCGATGGTTCACTGACTTCTACGCTCTCATTTGCCGAGAGGGTAGTTAGCATAGCCTTCAGCTACGTTATTTGCTACGACCAAGCAAGGCGCCATTGATATTGTAAGTGATGTACCGTCAAGAGCGACGTTCGTTATTAATGGATTAAAGTTAAGTATTTCGCCAGCTACGTCCGTTTTTCTCAATTCTAATTCACTTGCCATGTTCCAGACCTCACGCCAGCCTGCGTGAGCTAAAACGCGTGCATTTCGGCCTCCTTTACTAACACGGTTGGCTCTCCTGCCAACAACAATAACACCATTCATCAATTAAACGATCAGAGGAAAACGAAATCTTAAGACAGCCACCAGAACAAGCACAAATAGAACATGTTAGATATAGAAGAAAAATTTCAGCTGACATATATAGAATACAAAGACACAAATACAGACATTAGACATTCTTGCATAGACCACCAATTAACCCACAATTCGAACCAACAATAACAACTATCAACACAATCATACACAACAAAATAAATGAAAACACAGCTATGGAAGAGTTACAACTACTGGTTTATAAAGGAGCACTCACTACACTAAATATACACGATAGGCAGAGATCAGAACAAACCAACACACAGAAGAAACCCACAAAACCAGCATGGCAACACAGGCTACAGATCAGAATAGAAAAACTGAGAAAAGACATCAGACAGCTAACACAATTTATAAGAAATGAAATATCAGACAAGAAACGAAAAAAGTTAGGTAAAATCTCACAACAAGAAGCGATAGAGCAATTAGATGAAAAGGAGCAGAAATTACAAGCATTGGCCAAACGACTTAGAAGATATAAAAAAAAGTGAAAATAGAAGGAAACAAAACCAAACATTCAACACAAACGAAAAGAAATTTTACAAGACAATAGATAATACACACATTATAATAGACAACCCACCAAACATAACAGGCATGGAACACTTCTGGAGCAACATATGGTCAAAGCTGGTACAACATAACAGGCATGCACCATGGACACAAGCAGTAACAGACACATACAAGATGATACCACAAATGCCGGAAGGGATAATTTTGCAACATGAAGTCACCCGAGGAATTACTTCTACGAACAATTGGAAAGCCCCTGTAAAAGATAAAATAGCAAATTTCTAGCTAAAGAAATTCACCTCAACACATTCACATCTAACTAAATTATTTAACATTTACATTGCAGACCCATACACATTCTCTGATACGCTTACACATGGAATAAATTATCTGAAACCTAAAGATCAAGCAGACACGGCAAACCCAGCAAAATATCGCCCCATAACATGCCTACAAACAATATAAAAATACTAACTTCAGTCATTACACAGAAATTAATGACACATACAACACAGAACAAAATTATAAATGAAGAACAAAAAGGCTGTTGCAAAGGAGCACGAGGATGAAAAGAGCAACTAATAATAAATGCAGAGGTGACATATCAAGCTAACACTAAACAAAGGTCGCTACACTACACATACATTTATTACCGAAAAGCTTTTGATAGTGTACCCCACCTATGGTTACTACAAATATTGGAAATATACAAAGTAGATCCTAAATTGACACAGTTCCTAAACATAGTAATGAAAAATTGGAAAACCACACTTAATATCCAAACAAATTCAAATAATATCACATCACAGCCAATACAGATTAAGCGTGGAATATACCAAAGAGACTCATTAATTCCTTTCTGGTTCTGCCTTGCTCTGAACCCACTATCCAACATGCTAAATAATACAAATTATGGATACGATATTACTGGAACATACCAACACAAAATCACACATTTGCTATACATGGATGATCTAAAACTATTGGCAGCAACAAATCAACAACTAAACCAATTGCTAAGGATAACAGAAATATTCAGCAATGATATAAATATGGCTTTTGGAACAGACAAATGTAAGAAAAATAGCATAGTCAAGGGAAAACACACTAAACAAGAAGATTACATATTGGATAACCACGGCGACTACATAGAAGCGATCGAAAAAAAAGATGCCTATAAATACAGACAAAAAATAGGAATAGATAATGTAAATATTAAAGAAGAACTAAAAAAATATAGACAAAGACTAACAAAAATACTGAAACATGATTGACAGCAAGAAACAAGACAAAAGCTATAAATACCATGCTATACCAATATTGACCTACTCATTTGGAGTAGTGAAATGGAGTAACACAGACCTAGAAGCACTCAATACACTTACACGATCGCAATGCCACAAATATAGAATACATCACATACATTCAGCAATAGAAGATTCACATTAAGCAGAAAGGAAGGAGGAAGGGGATTTATCGACATAAAAACCTACATTATGGACAGGTAGACAATTTAAGAAACTTCTTTCTAGAACGAGCAGAAACTAGCAAAATACACAAAGCAATTACTCATATAAATACATCGGCTACACCATTGCAATTTCATAACCACTTATACAACCCTTTAGATCACATAACATCAACAAATACGAAGAAAGTAAATTGGAAAAAGAAAACACTACATAGCAAGCACCCATATCATCTAACACATCGATCAAGACGCATCCAGCACATGTCTAAGAAAAGGCAATATATACAGTGAGACGGAAGGATTCATGTTTGCAAGACAGGATCAAATAATAAAGACCAGATATTACAGCAAGCATATTATTAAAGATCCCAATACCACAACAGATAAATACAGACTTTGCAAACAACAAATAAAAACAGTAGATCACAAGCGGATGTACAGTACTAGGAAATACAGAATACTCCAGAAGACATGACAATGTAGCAAAAATAATACATCAACAACTTGCCATACAACATAAACTAATAAAACAACACGTTCCCACATTAAAGTATGGACCACAAAATGTACTGGAGGATGATGAATACAAATTATACTGGAACAGAACCATTATAACAGATAAAACAACACCATATAACAAACCTGACATCATACTCACCAATAAAAAGAAGAGATTAACACAACTAATCGAAATATCCATACCCAATACAACAAATATACAGAAGAAAAAATACATCCAACTGGCTGAGGAAGTCAAAGACATGTGGCATCAGGATAAAGTTGACATCATATCAATTATACTACAGGAGTCATACCACACAATATCCAACAGTACATCAATGCAATCCAGCCACATCCAAACGTATGTATACAACTACAGAAATCTGTAGTTATTGATACATGTTCAATTACCCGAAAGTTCCTAAATGCAATGAAACACATACCTTACAGTTAAAAGGAAGTCACTCTTGATCAAGGTACGAGTCACTTTCCATTTTTAACCAGACATAACGTCTGAGAAATGAAAGAAACAATAATAATAGTTTATTCCACATTAGTGTTAAAGGGAATAATTATCGACGGACAAAACATCGTGCTGTGTTAAATTAACCCTGTGTATTTTGATGGAACCGATTTGGGATACATGTGCTACGCTAATCAAAGATACTAAATCATTCTGAAACGCGAATCGGCCTCCTAGACACTATCAATGAACATCTTTCGTGCCAATTACTAAACAACGCAGCTAGCCGATAGTAATAATTTGAATCTAAACTTATTAACGAAAGAGGCTTTAAAAGATTTGTGTACCTCCAATATAGACTCAAATTAGCGCAAAGAGCGGATATAATCAATAAATATTTACTGCAATAACAGATGTCGCCTTTCATTCACGTATAACGAAGAGGGGAAGAATGCTGGCTGGGCGCAGAAAGGGACATTACACTTCCGGTGATCTGGGAAATGCCAGTAGGCAGCAATACGAGGCGTCACATATTTAGTGGGGGTGCCAATATTAATTTATGGCCAATTTTGAGCCAGAAAACATGTTACGTGTCCTGCATACATGTTAAAGATATAAAATCAAATACTTGAAAATGTCATAAAAAGGCGGAATCTAGGTTGTACTTAAACAATAAAAATGTCAAATCGCGCTGTGTTCCTTTAAAAAACACACTATGTGATCAAAAGTATTCGAACACCCCCAGAAACATACGTTTTTCATATTAGGTGCATTGTGCTGTCACCTGCTACCAGGTACTCCATACCAGCCACCTCAGTAGTCTTTAGACATCGTGTGAGAACAGAATGGGGCGCTCCGCGGAGCTCACAGACTTCGAATGTGGTCTTGTGATTGGGTGTCACTTGTGTCATACGCCTGTACACGAGATTTCCACGCTCCTAAACATCGCTAGGTCCACTGTTTCCGATGTGGTAATGAAGTGAAATATGAAGGGACACGTACAGGACAAAAGCGTACAGGCCGATCTCGTCTGTTGACTGACAGACTGCCGACAGTTGAAGAGGGTCTAATGTGTAATAGGCAGACATCTATCCAGACCATCATATAGGAATTCCAAACTGCATCAGGATCCATTGCAAGTATTATGACAGTTAGGAGGGAGGTGAGAAAACTTGGATTTCATGGTCGAGCGGCTGCTCATAAGCCACAGATCACGCTGGTAAACGCCGAACGACGCCTCACTTGGTGTAAGGAGCGTAAACATTGGACGATAGAACAGTGGCAAAACGATGAGTGGAGTGACGAATCACGATACACAATGTGGGGATCCGATGGCTGGGTGTGAGTATGGCGAATGCCCAGTGAACGTCATCTGCCAGCTTGTGTAGTGCCAACATCAAAATTCGGAGGCGGTGGTGTGTGGTGTGGTCGTGTTTTTCATGGAGGGGGTTTGCAACCCTTGTGTTTTCCGTGGCACTATCACAGCTCAGGCCTGTAATGATGTTTTTAGCACCTTCTTGCTTCCCACTGTTGAAGAGCAATTCGGGGATGGCGATTGCATCTTTCAACACGATCGAGCACCTGTTGATAATGCCCGGCCTGTGGTGCAGTGGTTACACGACAGTAACATCTTTGTAGTGGACTGGCGTGCACAGAGTCCTGACGTGAATCTTATACAAACCTTCCGTGAAGAATGTTCTGCCATTCCCCAAGAAAACTTCCAGCACCTGACTGAACGTATGCCTGCGAGAATGGAAGCTGCCATCAAGGCTAAAGGGGGGCCAGCACCATATTGAACACCAGCATTACCGATGGAGGGTGCCATGAACATGTAAGCCTGTTTCAGCCAGGTTCAAAATGGTTCAAATGGCTCTAAGCACTATGGGACGAAACATCTGAGGTCATCAGTCCCCTAGAACTTAGAACTACTTAAACCTAACTAACCTAAGGACATCACACACATCCATGCCCGAGGAAGGATTCGAACCTGCAATCGTAGAAGCACCACGGTTCCTGACTGTAGCGCCTAGAACCACTCGGCCACAGCGGCCGGCTTCAGCCAGGTGTCCGGATACTTTTGATCACTTAGTGTGTTATTCGACTGTTGTTCAGGACCATCAGACACTGTTTAGGAGCAGATGTCATTAGCGAGCAAGTAAATACAGTAAACAGAAGCTTTGCTTAACTGGCAGTTTTCTCCAAGTGTACAAAGATTCTTTACTAATGAACATGCAGCAGTAAAGGCCAGCTAATAGAGTAGCAACAAGAGCGTCATAGGGAGAGGCTCACTTATCTAATGCACCTTGTGACTGTGTTGCATCTCGCTGGCGACTACGTTGCGAATGGGCCATGTTGCTGTCACCGACCATATCTATACTTCAGTACAGAGGACACTAATGGTACAGACCCACTGGAGGTGTAGTGAAGGGAGACGAAAATTTAATAGTCATGGGTGACTGGAATTCTATAGTAGGGAAAGGAAGAGAAGGAAACGTAGTAGATGAATATGGATTGCGGCTAAGAAATGAAAGAGGAAGCCGCCTGGTAGAATTTTGCACAGATCACAACTTAATCATAGGTAACACTTGATCCAAGAATCATGAAAGAAGGTTGTATACATGGAAGCACCCTAGAGATACGAGAAGGTTTCAGATAGATTATATAATGGTAAGACAGAGATTTTTTTAAAATTTCCAGTGGCAGATGTGGACTCTGACCACAATCTATTGGTTATGAACTGTAGATTAAAACTGACGAAACGGCAAAAAGGTGGGAATTTAAGGAGATGAGACATGGATAAACAGAAAGAACCAGAGATGGTACAGAGTTTCATGGAGAGCATAAGGGAACAATTGACAGGAATGGGGGAAAGAAATACAGTAGAAGAATAATGGGTAGCTTTCAGGAATGAAATAGTGAAGGCAGCAGAGGATCAAGTAGGCAAAAAGACGAGGGCTAGTACAAATCCTTGGGTAACAGAAGAGATACTAAATTTAATTGATGTAAGGAGAAAATACAAAAATGCAGTAAGTGAAGCAGACAAAAAGGAATACAAACGTCTCAAAAATGAGATCTACAGGAAGTGCAAAATGGCTAAGCAGGGACGGCTAGAGGACAAATGTAAGGATGTAGAGGCTTATCTCACTAGGGGTAAGATAGATACTGCCTACTCTAAAATTAAAGAGACCTTTGGAGAAAGGAGAACCACTTGTATGAACATCAAGAGCTCAGATGGAAACCCAGTTCTAAGCAAAGAAGGAAAAGCAGAAAGGTGGAAGGAGTATATAGAGGGACTATACAAGGGCGATGTAGTTGAGGACAATATTATGGAAATGGAAGACGAGGTAGATGAAGATGAAATGGGAGATATGATACTGCGTGAAGAGTTTGACAGAGCACTGAAAGACCTAAGTTGAAACAAGGCCCCAGGAGTAGACAACATTCCATTAGAACTACTGACAGCCTTGGGAGAGCCACTTCTGACAAAACTCTACCATGTATGACACAGGCGAAATACCCTCAGACTTCAAGAAGCATATAATAATTCCAATCCCAAAGAAAGCAGGTGTTGGCAGATGTGAAAATTACCGAACTATCAGTTTAATAAGTCACAGCTTCAAAATACTAACGCGAATTCTTTACAAATGAATGGAAAAACTGGTAGAAGCCGACCTCGGGGAAGATCAATTTGAATTCCGTAGAAACGTAGGAATACTTGAGGCAATACTGACCTTACGACTTATCTTAGAAGAAAGAGTAAGGAAAGGCAAACCTACGTTTCTATCATTTATAGGCTTAGGGAAAGCTTTTAACAGTCTTGATTGGAATACTCTCTTTCAAATTCTGAAGGTGGCAGGGGTAAAATACAGGGAACGAAAGGCTATTTACAATTTGTACAGAAACCAGATGGCAGTTATAAGAGTCGAGGGGTATGAAAGGCAAGCAGTGGTTGGGAAGGGAGTAAGACAGGGTTGTAGCCTCTCACCGATGTTATTAAATCTGTATATTGAGCAAGCAGTAAAGGAAACAAAAGAAAAATTCGGAGTAGGTATTAAAATCCATGGAGAAGAAATAAAAACTTTGAGGTGATATTGTAATTCTGACAGAGACAGCAAAGGACTTGGAAGAGCAGTTGAATGGAATGGACATTGTCTTGAGAGGAGGATATAAGAGGAACATCAACAAAAGAAAAAAGAGGATAATGAAATGTAGTCGAATTAAGTCGGGTGATGCTGAGGGAATTAGATTAGGGAATGAGACACTTAAAGTAGTAAAGGAGTTTTTCTATTTGGGGAGCAAAATTACTGATGATGGTCGAAGTAGAGGATATAAAATGTAAACTAGCAATGGCAAGGAAAGCTCTTCTGAAGAAGAGAAATTTGTTAACATCGAGTATAGATTTAAGAGTCAGGAAGTCATTTCTGAAAGTATTTGTATGGAGTGTAGCCTGTATGGAAATGAAACATGGACGATAAACAGATTGGACAAGTAGAGAATAGAAGCTTTCGAAATGTGGTGCTACAGAAGAATACTATCTTTAGTATTGGTGGGCAGCGTGGAGGGTAAAACTCGTAGAGGGAGACCAAGAGATGAATACACTAAGCAGATTCAGAAGAATGTAGGTTGCGGTAGGTACTGGGAGATGAAGAAGCTTGCACAGGACGGAGTAGCATGGAGAGATGCATCAAACCAGTCTCAGGACTGAAGACCACAACAACAACAACAAAACTGATGTCTACGTGGAGCGTTCATACTAAAAAAAAAAAAAAGTAAACATAATCTCAGGGATTCCTTTTCGCGTTATCACATGAAAATATTGGTGCATGATATATTTACTGTAACGAAATTTAAATAAAAGAAACCTTTCAATTAAAGAAAGCATTTCCTTTTTTAGACGTAATAATCTTTGTTTTGCCGAGAAGAACCCAATGCCTGAACTGAACTGAGTGTTCTTAGTTTTTACCTAAGTACGACATAAATTAATATTTTCACTTTATTTTCCTTACCAATTACTGTGCGAGTCTTTTAAAGCTTTCGTTGATGACGGAAGGCAGTGAAATTATAATGAAATTTCTGCTACGCAAGATGTCGGCCAAGAATGGTCGATTGTTCGACCGTTCTTGTTATTTATCAAGCGTGCTGAAAACCTTACAAATAAAATATTTACTTCTGCATGGAGGTCACTATGCATATGAAAGGAAAATGCACAATCAGCATAAATTTCCATATATTACTTAAGATTCACAACTTACAATGTGACATGGCCGCCGCAGCGTGCATTATCTTCAAGGTAAGAACAGAGAATAGGTAATAACGTTGGTCTTTTTGGTTTCTCACGCCAGAGAGTAAAAGAACAACTAATTACCACAAAGATTCAATACAGTTCCTTACAGAGTCTGTTTGTACCATTATTACTTCATGTCGTTATAAATTACCGTTAGACAGTTAATTGGACACTCATTTTCGGAGTTTTTTTCTATTTTCATTTTACTTTGTTTTGTGCCTGACTTGTCGTCACACGATTTAATTTTTGTACCGTGTATCGGTACAACTTCCCATCGAAAACGTTGCAGGAGCATCTTCATTGCCCTTGTAGAGTGCAGGCGAGAATTGTCATGAAGAAGGAAATGCATGACAGTCATTTTATGCGAGCTGAATAGCTTCAGGCGAATCTCTCACCATCTAGGCATCTTTACGTGCTCACTTTGTGTTCAAAATTGAAAAGAGCGACGTGATGTGATCGACAGGCACACTAGAGACACTGCCCAACACATCTGTGCAAAGTTTCATAGGATTATCTCTGTCTCTTCCATTTCACGATCGGACCTTACTTTCTGAATGGCTATCGTACAAACACGAGTGGTGATAGTTTCTAACTTGAAGAGGATAATCAAAAATATACTTACGCCTGCTAAGTCACGTACCAGTCACTTTCTTATGCAACACCCAGAAATTTAAGGCAGCCAAATCAAGAATGTTGTAAAATAGATGCATTGGCCAACGTCTTGTACCGGCTTTTGTGGAGTACATCCTTGTCATTTGATCGACAACGTCGACCCCAAATTTTGTTCCATTGTAGAATTGCACTGTTTCTGGAGTCTTCTTCAGACTATCGGACAGGTATACATGAGAGCGAAGTGAACTCAGTAACAAAACATTCTTATTTGTTTTACCTGATAAACTGTTAGTACTGTTCCATCATCATTTTTATACGCAATAGTCGAGTAGAATGGTTGTTTTCTGGACTTTGCAGCAGGAGGCATCTCCCTTCGATTACGGTTCGAAGTACCTACTAAAGTTGTGGATGCTGCCCTCAGACGGTTTGCAAGACTTAGCGAAGTAAAGTAACTGCCAGTAGCGACATTCCAACCTTTGCCTAAGTATGGTCCCATAACCCTAAGAACAACATTTTCACCTACGCCTTGGTCAGTTGGTCGAAGGGGATCAGCACCAATGTATGGGAATCCATTCAGTATGTATTTACTAGAAACAACTACAAGTAACCAGAATTTTATGCCAAACTTATCTGGCTTGCTTGCAATATATTGTTTGAATGGGCAACTTGTTTTAGACGGCAAAAGTTGTTCATCAACTGTAAGATAAGATACTGCTTTATAGCATGACGCACTGTTTTCTATGAAAGCATTCCAAGTATCTGAGACAAGAGCAAATTTGTCAGCCTTGAGGCGTTCAGATCTAGTGGACTTGGTGTCAAACATCATATTCTTCTTTATTTCGATAACTGTTTCATCCTACACTCCTGGAAATGAAAAAAAGAACACATTGACACCGGTGTGTCAGACCCACCATACTTGCTCCGGACGCTGCGAGAGGGCTGTACAAGCAATGATCACACGCACGGCACAGCGGACACACCAGGAACCGCGGTGTTGGCCGTCGAATGGCGCTAGCTGCGCAGCATTTGTGCACCGCCGCCGTCAGTTTCAGCGTTTGCCGTGGCATACGGAGCTCCATCGCAGTCTTTAACACTGGTAGCATGCCGCGACAGCGTGGACGTGAACCGTATGTGCAGTTGACGGACTTTGAGCGAGGGCGTATAGTGGGCATGCGGGAGGCCGGGTGGACGTACCGCCGAATTGCTCAACACGTGAGGCGTGAGGTCTCCACAGTACATCGATGTTGTCGCCAGTGATCGGCGGAAGGTGCACGTGCCCGTCGACCTGGGACCGGACTGCAGCGACGCACGGATGAACGCCAAGACCGTAGGATCCTACGCAGTGCCGTAGGGGACCGCACCGCCACTTCCCAGCAAATTAGGGACACTGTTGCTCCTGGGGTATCGGCGAGGACCATTCGCAACCATCTCCATGAAGCTGGGCTACGGTCCCGCACACCGTTAGGCCGTCTTCCGCTCACGCCCCAACATCGTGCAGCCCGCCTCCAGTGGTGTCGCGACAGGCGTCAATGGAGGGACGAATGGAGACGTGTCGTCTTCAGCGATGAGAGTCGTTTCTACCTTGGTGCCAATGATGGTCGTATGCGTGTTTGGCGCCGTGCAGGTGAGCGCCACAATCAGGAGTGCATACGACCGAGGCACACAGGGCCAACACCCGGCGTCATGGTGTGGGGAGCGATCTCCTACACTGGCCGTACACCTCTGGTGATCGTCGAGGGGACACTGAATAGTGCACGGTACATCCAAACAGTCATCGAACCCATCGTTCTACCATTCCTAGACCGGCAAGCGAACTTGCTGTTCCAACAGGACAATGCACGTCCGCATGTATCCCGTGCCACCCAACGTGCTCTAGAAGGTGTAAGTCAACCACCCTGGCCAGCAAGATCTCCGGATGTGTCCCCCATTGAGCATGTTTGGGACTGGATGAAGCGTCGTCTCACGCGGTCTGCACATCCAGCACGAACGCTGGTCCAACTGAGGCGCCAGGTGGAAATGGCATGGCAAGCCGTTCCACAGGACTAGATCCAGCATCTCTACGATCGTCTCCATGGGAGAATAGCAGCCTGCATTGCTGCGAAAGGTGGATATACACTGTACTAGTGCCGACATTGTGCATGCTCTGTTGCCTGTGTCTATGTGCCTGTGGTTCTGTCAGTGTGATCATGTGATGTATCTGACCCCAGGAATGTGTCAATAAAGTTTCCCCTTCCTGGGAGAATGAATTCACGGTGTTCTTATTTCAATTTCCAGGAGTGTATAATCTGTCTGAAAAACGGAGGACCCCATACTACTGACCATAGGCTTTTGAGAGGAAAATTCTTCGCCCCATATACTCCTTTTGCATACATTATGGCGACAAAAGCATCCAGTTCTTCAGTGTCTCCTGTCCAGGAATCGTCTTGTGTTGGACGACGAGCCTCAGCTTCAGTACAGTGCTTGATGTGGTGCACCTTGGAAGCACTGAAAATTAACCGCCAAGCACTAAGAAGATTCTCACTGTGAATTTTCCTTTTAGCATATGATGTTGGTCCTGTGCTCTCCCGCAAAATGTTATGACTTTGTAGACGACCTGAAAACATATGAAAAAAGAACGGTATTTTTAGAACGTGTAATATACTGATATTATATGAATATATCTGTTCTTGTAATATTACAAACTAAAACTCTACACAAAGAGCAGAAATATTACTGACCTGCATTAGAACCCACTCGGACTATTTTCCACACAGTCCCACCTTTTGCTGTTTCTCCAGTAGGTTGACCAGTATCAGTTTTTGACTGACTTCCGGTGATAGCAAATGTTGTCCGGGTTGTTGATCTTATAGAGCTAGGATTTGGAACACCAGAGGGCATGCTGGATGTAGAAGCTTCATTTTCCCCTAAATTTAGCGGAAAACTGTCCTGAGCTGTGTTTACATCATCACATTCGTTGCACGAATCACATTCTTCATCTGCACACACTGGAACCACTACACTTCCTTCATTGTCCTGATCGCTGTCGGAAAACTCAAATTCATCACCGGAACTTTCATCTTCTATTTTTCTCAGTTCTGCTAGTATTTAAGCGTCTGTTATCCGCTTCTTGTATTCGTAGCTCATGACTGCAGGGACGACTCTCAGATACCGTCACAACAGACAATAACTGAAATCCTTGCGTCAACTAACCAACGACCAGCGATGGATTGAATGACATTGCTGTCGCATATTTGAACAACAAAGGGACAACAGTTGATGTGATTTCATACGCAGTATTGCAAAGAAGTAGCCTCTAAATACAGAGAAATGTTGGAGGGGCAAAATTGGCCCCGCCGTCCTTCTAGGTAGTAAGCTTCATATTTCACAACTAATAAAAATAGGACACAACAAAACTTGGTGGTTAATATTTCATATGACTGATGAAAAGTCGCACAATATCAAGTCAGTCGAACTTACGATTTACTCAGAAAACAAGTGAAAAGATCGAAAAGGGGCTAATTTGGCCCCTCGGTCCTTCTAGTGATATGACATGTGAAAAAACTGCGTGCGTTAGTTCCAAAACGTGTGGCAGCTTAGCAATCTTGCTATTTCTCGCGACAAATCCCTTAACTTGACTCCATATCAATTCTGTTGGGTTCATATTGTAATAGTATTGAGGCAAAAGTAAGAAGGCAGCATTTGTGTGGTGTGAAAATGATTGTCTTTCATGATTTTACGACACTTGGCACTCTGGCTCGTGTGAGACTACATCTGTGGTATAAAACAATGGTCTTAGTCCAAGTCAAGACTATTTGGTTTTTAATTTTTGTCCTAAAAATGAAATGACTAAGTTTTCTTAATTTAAGCAACCTTTACTAACAATCTTTCACTGAATATCGATAATTAAGAATTCATTTTTGAAATGAAAATAGGCATTTCGCTTGTAATATGTAATTAGAAACAAGAAGACATTATTATTCATAAAAAAGTGATGACGAATTTTACAATTACGAGATTTAGGTGTTTCAAATTGAACGGAAAAGAAAAGAAAAGATGACTATGGCGGGATTTTTTTTTTTTTTTTTTTTGTCTTTGCTTGCGAGGCTCGAATCAACATTTTCGAGCCGATCAAAAATTGTTTTCGTTGCTTGCTTGTCTATTTTTTGCATTTGAACCAGCGATCTGTGAGCTGCAGTGGCGTAGCAGCCTACTACTATACCGATTGCGTTACACATCCAACATGCACGTAATCTCAGTTGTATAAAATACAGTTCCTTCGAAAACTTCAAAGCCGATTTTTTTTAATCTTATGAAAAACATTAAGAATAACCTATTTCTCTGCACTTTTATAACCGCATTCGACGCGCGTGTCTCACTACAGAACAGGAATCAGCTTCAGACTTTTTCATACTGCGTATTAACAGCGTGACAATCAGAGCACAACAGCACAGAGACTGTGACTGTACACGATTTTTTAAATAAAAAGTACGTAGTTAAAGCACGACTAAGAAAAACGTTGACGGCTGTTAATACAGTAGAATATCATAAAGTTTCATTTAACGTAACTTAGTAATAAGATATCCAAATACGCGTACTTCATTTCTGACCAGTCATCACGTTTGTGTTTGTTCACAAGTCTATTCTTGCGATAAACAGAGTGTAGTCTACTACTACTACTACTACTACTACTGCTGTAACTATTTTTTCCTCCCAGCAGTATTTCGCGAAATGATCTCACACGAAAATCAGAAAATGCAGTCTCTTACGGAGACTTAACCACTAGCCGGCCTTTGTGGCAGAGCGGTTCAAGGCGCTTCAGTCTGGAACCGCGCTGCTACTGCGGTCGCAGGGCCGAGTCCTGCCTCGGGTATGGTTGTGTGTGATGTCCTTACGTTAGCTATGTTTAAGTAGTTCTAAGTCTATGGGACTGATGACCTCAGATGTTACGTCCCGTAGTCCTTAGAGCCATCTGAACCATTTTGAACTTAAACCACTGTCTTCCTTTCTGCACACCATTCACGAATCTATTACATGTAGCCACTTGTTACGTTCGCGTGTTATCGGCAGGCTCGCGTAACTCTTTGTATGTTCTGGAGTTCATGACAAGAAAAATCGCCGACATCATTAGGACAAAACACAGCTTGGAAGCTGTCCGTAATTCAATTCCTTTTCAGGCTGCTATTGATACATGCACACACATAATCTTACGACGATAATGGATTGCTGGCGTAATTCTCGCGGACGTCTGTCGTACTTTGTAGGATAATACTGTACCGGCACTCGCGCTTAACCTGTCCCAGCCGTCAACACAGCAAACGACCTTTTGATATATCCCGCGCGCGCTGGCGGGAGCCTCTAGGGGTAGGCGGCGTCCTGCCTTTGTTCGTCTCCCACGCACCGCCAGCCGGCTAGGTAAGGCTCGCCCGCGGCGGGCGGCGTAATGGCTGTGTGGTGTGGTGTGGCGTGCTGCACTCGCTATAAACTCGCCGCCGGCCGACGCAGCGCCTAATAACACGGCTACCTCGCCTGCCCTTTGTGGGGAGATTAATCTCGCAGAGACAGCCGTGCCGAAATCAAGATCTCACGCCATCTGAGCGTCAGTGTATGTGTGTGTGTGTGTGTGTGTGTGTGTGTGTGTGTGTGCGCGCGCGCGCGAACTCCCTGCGAGCAGCCGCAAATGAGCGCGCACATCCTAACATATCACGTTTCCGTGAGAACGTCCTTCGTGCGTGTGAACAGCTTTCTGTTCACAGTGATCGCACAGCCAACTGACATTACACGCGTTTCCTTAAGGATAACAGACACATCGGCCCAAGAGGTTACTGGTCGCCTTTGAATCTACTACTGAGTCGCTGAATGCAAAAACAGACACAGTCACCTACTTTTAAGGAAAGTGGAAAAAAATATAAGTACTATAAAATTATTAGAATAAGGTGAAAAATTAAGGTGAAGATTAAGTAGCACTCAACAGGTTTATTGTCAACATTCCACACCTACATGCTAACCCGTTTCCATTGCAAAAAACTTTTTATGCAGTGGATTTAGGCTGTTTTTGCAACCAATGCATTTGATGATAAAAAATTTCAAAAAATACAAAAACAAATTAACTATTTTTCTTTAGATTACAGTACACTGTTCTTATGTTTCTTGCAGAGCTGTAATACGACATATTTGAATGCTTTCTCTGATTAACACTGTTTACAAAAGGAAAAACAAGTAACAAAAAAAATAGTAATTAATGGTTACAGTAGAAAAGTCCACGCAACGTGTCTTGAATGTTTGCTGTAGGCCGAGTTAATATTTCATTCCAGAAGGGTGACACACTTTCACTGTCAGGAACAAATCGTACACATTATTTAACGTCTTCCATTTTCTGCACCCCAACAGGTACGAAGTATCCTTGCAACACTTTTCATCTGGCAACTGTGGTTTCTTCCTTTGGTCAAATTTCAAGGAGACGTTATTGGCCTGAAGCTCATTAATGAATACCAATGTCTCCACAACGTTTGGAATTGATGATTTATAACGGAAATGATGAAATTTCGAAGTATTTAGTGGTTCATTGTCAACCCTTGGAATATCTTGTTTCGATGTTTCGGTAGAAAAGAAAGTCTTAAAGTCTTCTAATAAATTGATGGCTACCCCTTCTTGAAGTCTACTATTTCATCTCCATTCACTAAATGCACGATGATATTACAGTTTGCAGTTACTATAAACTCCATTAATTCATGGATTGTGTACATTCCCTCTATTTTCTTGAGATCTGTCTTTATTACCCCAAATACCCTATCACATAGCAGGAATGAATTACCGCGGATAGGGTAAAAATATTGTCTTTTCAAATCGGTCTGACTCCACAAGAGCTAAACGCAGGCGGATCATTGTGTTGTGTTGTGTCTGTTCTGTTCCGGGCAGTTATCGGAAAGCAGAAGTAAGTTTTTCACATCTTGAGCTATATATTCATTGATATAGCTTAATAGAAAAGTACAAACTTCATTGGGTGCTTTCTTCGCATTCCCTTCGTGATAGAGATAAAAAAGAGATGACCTTGTATGTAGGTAATGTATACAAAATTCTGCAACAGCCAACTGGCCTTAAGTAGAACAGCTCTTGCACCGGGACACGAGGAAGATGAACATTTTGCATGTAGTCGAAACATAAAGCAGTAGTTCTAGGATGAGCATCCGACAGTCTTTTCCCATCTTGCAGAGCATCATAAAAATTCTTAGATCTTCGGATATGGACCACCTTCTCTGCTGCGGCTGCTCTTTTTGCTACCTGGTTGAGTGTTTATGACTTACTTTTCAACGTCCGCTCTTCGCAGGTGCACCAAATGTCTACTTTAGGTCTTCCGAAAGCAAGTGAAAAGTTTTCACGAAAAATCTACTATAGTGCTCGTTTTTCACTGTCCAGTTAGTTTCCTTAGCAATAAAAAGTTGGCGCATTTTTTTCACAGGTAGTTAACAATCAAGGAAGTGCATAGTGCTGCTACCATAATAACTATCCTTAATGGGGAATGATCTGGTGTGATCTGTAATTTTGAGAATTTCCTCTGACGGCATAGCATTAACACTCTTACATTTCCCTCTTCTGTCTTTCGGTGTCTGCCCACTACACAGCAGACTGCGAATTCTTTTATCTCGCGCATCAGCTACTGCATAAATACTTAGGAAAGCCTTTCTACATACCTCAAATCGTTTGTCTCCAACGAGGACGCAGTACCTAAAAGATTTTTCACGCCTGCACCCCTTCTCTCTTTTTGGGCGGTGTCTTTTAATACCATCAATATCTTTTAATAACAATATATTTAATAATAGCTGTGATCAGTCCTTGCAGGAAAAGGTCCTGGTCATCCTTACATTCCATGTTCAGAAAATGTGCAAAAGCTTTAATTCTGTTGTCTTCTGGAATAACACTAAACCAGCTACAACGACACTTACAATATTCTCATGCCACCTTTTTCGGAATTGCTTTGCCTCTATAATTCACGTGTTCTTCTCCATTAATTTTAGCTTCCTTCACAATCTTTGTTTGATGTTCCGAAGAATGTTTCACCTCCTTCTGCTCATAACTGCTGGTACACGCCACTCCCTCCATTTTCACAAGAATACTAAAATCAACAATGCCAGCATCTTCCGTACAGTTGCACTGCACTTTACTGTAGTGCCAACAGTTGAGAATAAAAGTAACCGAAGTCCTGGACTCAGCTCAAACTTCCTACCTCTGCTTGAACGGCAACAAACGATGATTTTGGCTGTTTTCGTGGACAGTCTGGTGGAGCTGCATGCAGAGTATGCATTTTTGCCTTTAACTCAGTTTTCACCAAAAGTTGACTTAGGAGGTTTTTGCAATCAGCGATTCTATTGGACTGAAGAACTTCTAGCTGATAGAACACGTCATCTTCACGGGGAGAATTTATAGAAAGCGACTTCGAGCGTCGCTAAAGGACTATTATAGGACGATTACTGTTCACAATGCACAGGGTGTTTGTTTTAATTGGAGACAAATTAATCTCTCGGAAACGAGGCATCGTACGAAAAAACGTGTTAGTTGAAAACTTATCACTATTAAAGAGGACATCTGACGGTGTTATAACTGCCCATTTCGTAACCACCCCTGCTGCATAGGCGGAGTCACATATGTATTTTTCAAATGAGAAGCCCTCGCCCCCCCCCCCCCCCATTTCATTGCATATTTGGATTTCACGCCAAAAAATACGTACGATTTTCTCAAACCATTGTTTTCTATCGTGGTAGATGGCGCTGTATTGAGGAATAGTAAGTGTGTTCCTACGATTGATATTTATGTTAGAAATTTCCTTTAGCGTACCAAATTTGACTGTACTGTACAGTACGGTTAGCCGTTTCAGTACGATCAAGAAACAACGACGTAGATGCAATAGTTTTGTGTTTCCATCGGTGAGCCCCCTTGCCTCTCACCATTGGGATACTTGATTTCGGCGAGTATCCACGACAGGTGTGGCTGTCACTGTCACTTCAGAGGCGTTTTTAATTACAATGGCGGCGGTTTGTATTCTGCCTGTAGGCGCATGAGCGGCCAGCGCGATAGTTATGGCGTATGGACGGCAACACACACCGAAAGCAGACACCCTGGTGGCGGGGTTTGGGGGCAGCCACCGAAATCAAGCATTCCGTTGCTTAGATGACTCACCACAATCAACCCCGCACGGAACAGGAAACTATGTTACCATATAAGTAGGTTACTTGCCAGAAATGTCATTGTCTAGCCATATTATTAGTAATGTACAATCACGTGTGCAGCGCTCAAGTAACGTATGGACATCAGTACCAACTGTTAGAACACAAAGGTTTCCATTTACATCGAAAATTAAATTCCAAATCGAATGCGTCGGTTCTTAATTACTAAAACAGGCACACTTGATATTCGTCGATTACAGCGCCATCTCCCACCAATAGGAATCAATAGTTTGAGTAAACCGTATGTATTTTTGAGCGTAGAATCATAATATGCAGTAAAAGTGGGGGATTTCCACTTGAAAATACAAAGCTGACCCTGCCCACGTAGGAGGGTTTGTTAGCAGATGACCAGTTGTAGCACACACAGATGTCCCATTCATAAGTATTAACGTTTCACCTAAAACTTTTTTTTTCGTCCGACCCATCACTCTCTAGATAATTAGTTGTCTCAGGTTAAAACAAACACCCCGTATATAGGGCTTTGACTATTATAGATATAAACGAAAAGGACGAATAGAGAACAATGAAACCAGTAACTGGTGCTAATAAACACAAGTCCAGAAAGCAGTGGTTCCCTCTACACGACATGTTACTGCTGAGTACATAAACATCTTATAAGAGCTTACCGGAGCGTCCAAACTAGTGGTATGCACCTAAGGAGAAACACATCACAACAAGTGTTCCACAAGACAGTTGTTCGTGTGAAGTAAGGCTGCAGAGCGTCTCCTCATCGGTGGCTGAACACATTCAAAAATTGCAGTCATGTTCCGAATGTACTGACAACCATCCACAATGGGTTCTCGAAATTCACCGACATCAAAGCCTTTAAATATCCCTACACAAAAGAAAAAAAAATCCATTGTGATCAAATTGGTGGAAGCTAACAGTACTGGCGAGCTGTGACCAATACACTTGCTGTCAAAGGTTCGGGCTATATATTCCCGAACAGCCACATGACAGTGTGCCAGTGCATCATCTTGCATATGCCACATAAGCACCCTTTTACAATAAGGAACATCATCCAAATAGTCTATTAGCTTGTGCTGGACGAAATGAAGGAACACACAACCAGTATTTTGGCCAGGTAGGAGAAACGACCCCACCAACCGAACAACACCTGCTCAAGCGTTAACGGGAAATCTCTGCCGATTTGACATCACATTGCTAGCACGTGTGTACCCTGGAGCCCAAACGTGTGTGTTGTGGTAATAACACGTGCACGAGTACCCGTTGACCATTCCTGCAAGTAATAAGGGTGTATTGCTAGAAGGCAACCCCGGACGCTAAAGTCAGGTGTGGCCAGGGCTTGCACACTATGTACGTTGAGTGGATACAATTGTCTCTCATGTAGTATCCGTCATATGATGGAGAGCGAGACGTGTTCTGCACGATTCTTTCTCGTATTTGTGCCCGGCATTGTATCCAGTTCTAATTTACGCTTCTCCTTTCGTGGTGTCCACACTGTCTACCTGCATGATAGTACTTACAACGGTCATGTACACAGCGTGATTCAGCTGCCACTACAGATGTCGTATCATGCAACCCTCAATTCTATACGTGGCCTTCAAAAACCGCGCACGAAATTTCCATATTCTCTCGCACGCTACGTACAAACTACTAGTCCCACAGGACCTTTTTGTACGACATTTAATACAGCAACATTTTGTACTCGGATACGTTTTCGCTCGAGGCCGTAGTTTTCGAGTTATAAAAACAATTAAAATAAAAATAAATGAAAAAACACTCACAAGAGTGACCTTCAAACGCACCGCTACTCCTACACTCAGGCCCCACCGGTCAGGATTTCTAGTATGTTGTTCATGGCTCTCCTCCTGACACGGTTCAAACTTTTGCGACTGCACGAATGATTTCCCACATTCGACTTTTTTTGGTCTTCATCTTACATAACAGTTTTGTAGAGGTTAAAAAATCAGCCACACAGTTGCAAACTAAAGGTTTATTTAGCCCTTCATGTAGGTTTCGATATTTATAAGAATATCTTCCTAGAAGGAGTGGGGCTTGTTACATCACATAGTGGTAAATTACACGAGCTGAAGCCCCAGTCCTTATGAAAAAGAAATTTTTATAAATATCGAAACCTACGTCAAGGCCTAAATATACCTTTTGTTTGCAACTGGTTGGCTGATTTTTTAAACCTCTTCAAATTTATACAGTTGCTGAATTGCAGCCATTTTCAAGATTTTAAATATTTAGTGAATTTTAACAGCATGAAATAACAATAGCTGCATTCTTCAGTCTTTCTAACTATGAAACTACTGTGGTTATATGGGTTAAGTTTGGGTCGAAGTGTCAACGCAAGTTAATAAAATTGTAAGGCGAGGATTTCATTTTGATTTTTGTAAGTTATCGATGTGCACGTCAGAGAAGAGAGGAACTTATATTACTGCTAAACAATCTTTGGTCTTGTTGCGGCACAGTCTTTGTCTCTGCGCAATCTGCTACATAGTCCACGGAAGTGTGGTAGGTGACGGACGTATTTAGTAGTGCTGTGTCGACTTGTGACTGTATCTGTTAGATGAAGAAAGGTTTATTGTAAAGGAATTTATTATAAAGGACAGTAAGGATGAACGTCAAATGTGTATTTGGTGGCAAAAAGAACATCAATCCTGAATAACGGTATTTTTTTAAGAGAAGAAGTTTGAGGTAAGGCTGCAGCACTGCGCAGCTAGTTCGTCGGTATGATCATAGTCGGCTAGTTATCTTGCTTAGAGTTGAGACAAAGACCGCCCCACTTCCCTGTGCCACGCATTAAGATATCAACTAAGTAAGCTGTTTGGTTCTTATCGAAATTCTCTGTTAACATTACCCCCTTTTCAAATCTTTGTTCACTTTGTTGAGCATAGCATTGTTCAATCGAATGTTAGATGTGAAGACCACGTGCAATTTTATTCTGTCTTTTTGAATACACATTTCAATCAAAAATCGTTGTCTTGGAATATCATGTCATAGGAATGGCTACTCTCCCCATCCCACAGTTTAATGAAGGTTTATCATTACACGTTACCACATATACTGTATGGTATTGTAAAGGGACATCCTCCTTTAGCATTACTTTTCCTCAACAGTAGAAGTGGATACCAGAAATAGTTTTCGAAGTTTGGACATGTCAGTATTATCTCAGCTGTTTTTCTAAAAAGTTTCATATAATTTTATACACAATATGTTATATTTCAGGCTAAAATTCATGAAAAGGAATTAATTTATTTTGGTTATTACAATCGACAGATACTTCCTCTGAAAGCCCAGTTAAATTTCATTTTTGTAGAAACACTTGAAATTACTAATTTTATTTCAGCTTCAAGAATTAGGCCCCTGGACATGAAGAACTGGAGCCAACTGTGCGAAAAAAGATAAGTAAAAGTTTATTGTAAATCTTACCTCTCTCGAATCTTCTGAAAAGACTTCATTATCGTTGACAATAACAACAACAAGAGAAGGAAGGGTAGATTACAGTATGCATGAGTTTGAATATTGTTTGGAAATTTTATATAAATATATAAATCTAGCTTACGTAACGGAGTTCGATGTCGAGATTGTGTAGAGACGATTGGTAACAAGGGTGTAGGTCATACATAAAACTTTACACATCCAGGAGTAAAACAAGGCAACGTAGAGTCAGGGAGGCATTATTATGAGTGTCGTATGTTAGAATGTCAGGCAGTGAAGACCTAGAATACGTGAAAAGCGCGATTCCACTACTTGCCTAGGTTGAACTCCTCTTGTCCGTTGAGCAGACTGTCTGCTAATAGTATTTCCACAGTTTACTTGAGCACTGAATCCCAGTAGGATGAGGCTGTGGCCAGTATCTCAACTTTACCGGACTACAGGACAATATTATGGAAATGGAAGAGAATGTAGATGAAGATGAAATGGGAGATGTGATACTGCGTGACGAGTTTGACAGAGCACTGAAAGACCTGAGTCGAAACAAGGCCCCCGTAGTAGACAACATTCCATTAGAACTACTGACGGCCTTGGGATTACCAGTCATGACAAAACTCTACCATCTGGTGAGCAAGATGTATGAAACAGGCGAAATACCCTCAGACTTCAAGAAGAATATAATAATTCCAATCCCAAAGAAAGCAGGTGTTGACAGATGTGAAAATTACCGAACTATCAGTTTAATAAGCCACAGCTGCAAAATACGAACACGAATTCTTTACAGACGAATGGAAAAACTGGTAGAAGCCGACCTCGGGGAAGATCAGTTTGGATTCCGTAGAAATACTGGAACACGTGAGGCAATACTGACCTTACGACTTCTCTTAGAAGAAAGATTAAGAAAAGGAAGACCTGCGTTTCTAGCATTTGTAGACTTAGAGAAAGCTTTTGACAATGTTGACTGGAATACTCTCTTTCAAATTCTAAAAGTGGCAGGGGTAAAATACAGGGAACGAAAGGCTATTTACAATTTGTACAGAAACCAGATGGCAGTTATATAAGAGTCGAGGGACATGAAAGGGAAGCAGTGGTTGGGAAGGGAGTAAGACAGGGTTGTAGCCTCTCCCCGATGTTGTTCAATCTGTATATTGACCAAGCAGTAAAGGAAACAAAAGAAAAATTCGGAGTAGGTATTAAAATCCATGGAGAAGAAATAAAAACTTTGAGGTTCGCCGATGACATTGTAATTCTGTCAGAGACAGCAAAGGACTTGGAAGAGCAGTGGAATGGAATGGACAGTGTCTTGAAAGTAGGATATAAGATGAACATCAACAAAAGCAAAACGAGGATAGTGGAATGTAGTCGAATTAAGTCGGGTGATGCTGAGGGAATTAGATTAGGAAATGAGACACTTAAAGTAATAAAGGAGTTTTGCTATTTGGGGAGCAAAATAACTGATGATGGTCGAAGTAGAGAGGATATAAAATGTAGACTGGCAATGGCAAGGCAAGCGTTTCTGAAGAAGAGAAATTTGGTAACATCGAGTATAGATTTAAGTGTCAGGAAGTCATTTCTGAAAGTATTTGTATGGAGTGTAGCCATGTATGGAAGTGAAACATGGACGATAAATTGATTGGACAAGAAGAGAATAGAAGCTTTCGAAATGTGGTGCTACAGAAGAATGCTGAAGATTATATGGGTAGATCACATAAGTAATGAGGAAGTATTGAATAGGATTGGGGAGAAGAGACGTTTGTGGCACAACTTGACCAGAAGAAGGGACCGGTTGGTAGGACATTTTCTGAGGCATCATGGGATCACCAATTTAGTATTGGAGGGCAGTGTGGAGGGTAAAAATCATAGAGGGAGACCAAGAGATGAATACGCTAAGCAGATTCAGAAGGATGTAGGTTGCAGTAGGTACTGGGAGATGATGAAGCTTGCACAGGACAGAGTAGCATGGAGAGCTGCATCCAACCAGTCTCAGGACTGAAGACCACAACAACAACAAAACAACAAAGGGCTGGGCAGGGAAATACAGTACGATGTTCAGCCACTGCAGATTTGTTGGCTTGCAGTAGATGCAGATTTGTTGGCTTGCAGTAGATGAGTGGATCGCTGGTGTTCAATTCAAGCGACTCACTTCGAGAATGGATGACAGGCTATCAGCCGAAACATCGGTACACGAATTAATGATATTCGGATACACTCCCTAAAAGTGATGGAAGATTACTCACCGTCGTCCAACCATTCGACAGAAATTTCCAAAACCGTATTCTATCAACGTCTGCAAACTGTTCACATATTTTTGGTGCTACTCTACTGCACACAGTCATTTGACACGAAACCTGAACAGCGTCTGCCCTCGTTTGGTAAGCTTATGGATGTGACCGTTTCCAGTAAGTATTCTTCAATCGTCAATCCTTAGATTAACGGGTCGAACTGCCTGGTCATCCGAAATACGCTACATTTTCTTACGTTGAGTGTCAGTTGCCAATCCCTTCACCATGTGTCACTCCGCAGAACTTTGCTGCATTTCGCGATAATTTTCTAACGTTGTAACTTTTTTTTTATATGTAACGAAATAATCGGCGAACAGCCTCATTATCCACCACAGCTGAGTTGGTGTAGGTCGAGCCTGGTAGTTGCAGTGGGCTTCACGCGCCCACCTCAACCAATAACGTAATGCGGTTTTCTAAGCCTCTCTGTGGCATCGCTCTTCGTTTGTTTTTACGGCTCTGTAGATCGCTGCTGTTTTTGCCTGCAACCGTTAGCTCTTCGCAGTTGTAAGTAGGAATGCTGACATTTAAAAAAATATCAGATATCCGATTATCTATATTTTGAAAAATATCATAAGCCCACGATATATCGAGAAAGAGTGTGGATATACAGACGGAAAATATATCGACATACCAGCCTTTAAAAATATCGGCTGCGTACTATAAATATACTACTGGTTTCAGAGCTCACTATTAAAGTACTGATTTATTACTAGGTAGTCTGTACGTCAACAAGCTAGCAGCCTGCTTATACCATTTAGAGCAAGAAATCAAAGGAAAGCGATGCACGTTCACGCTTGGCGTTAACTAATTTGCTAACAACGGTAACTGCATGTGACTGGCGTAATAAAAGTGCCTGATGGGCCCGTCGTTGCGGTTTCACATACCGGTTTGTCTGTAACACTTCATGTCGACTTCCCTGTTTTTTTCATTTCTTCAAACGCCAGATACCTAGCAGTTGTAGTGTCAAAATTGTGTGGCGAAGTTAAACGTTGCAGTTTCTGTTTGCAGCGCCGAGCGCCGATTAAATCATTTTCCCCTCACACACATTTCCCGTCACTCGTCTCCGAACACCGCAGAGAGCAGTCTTGTCATTTAGATTTTTGTTCATCATGTTCTTCAGCTGTTTTTGAAGAATTCTGATGTGAAGAAATAGCACATTAGTTGCATTAACGCAATTCACAATTTCAAAAGATAAACGGTATAAATTCTGAAAAAATAATGTAAATTAAAATTACCGGCATTTGATATTGCAGTTCCGATATCGATATATAACGGACGCATATGTACCCGGCATACATCGATATTCTTCGGAAAAATATCGATACATCGATATTTCTCCACAGCAATAGTTGAAAGCTGGCAACAACTCTGGGATCTGTCAACCATCAACTCAACGCCGTCTCCACTATAGGTCATTTACACAGGTTGATTCAGCTGCCCCTACAGATATCATTTTGTACAACCAGCAGTTCTATATCGGACCTTCAAAAACCATATTCCATGTCTCGATCGCTCATGCAAACTATTAGCCCTACAGAAGAAATGAATAGGTCCATAATGTAGGATACCTAAAGCAGTTAAATGTTCACTTTGATACATTCTCTCTACCAGCCACGGTTTTCTAGTTATTAAAAAAAACACACACACAAAAGAGACCCTGAAACTCATCTCCAATCCCACACTCGTCCCTTACCAGTCAGGATTTCTGCACTTACGGAAAAATAATCACCGTACAAACAAAAAAAAGAGGTGGGTTACAACAGCGGCTTATGGGCGAGCGTTATGTTGCTGTAAAACACCCCCTGGAACGCTGTTCATGAATGGGAACACATCAGGGCGAATCACCAGCTTGATGAATAAATCTGCAGTCGTGGTGCATGGAATAACCACCTGGGTGCTGCTGCTGTGATACGAAATCGGGCGGCAGATTTTAACTGCAGGTGTTAGGTCCAGAGTATCTAGCACGCAGACAGGTTGGTTGCAGGCCATCAACTGGCCTCCTAACCAAGGCAGATCTAGTTTTCATAAGAAAACACAACAGATCTCCACCCTGTCCGGCAATAAGTTCTAGCTTGACACCACCCGAAGTCGCAAATGACAGTGGTTTGTCGTCAATAGAATGCACGCTACACAGCATCTGGCTCGGAACTGTCTTGAAGTAAACGATTTGTAATAGTTCGTTGTGTCACTGTGGTGCCAAAGGGTGCTCAGATTGATGCTGCAGATGCAGATGCGCCAGAGCCATACGCCAAACACAACGATCTTCCCTCTCGGAAGCGCCACGTGACCGTTCGGGAGCCCGGTGTTATTGCGACCGTACATTCTCGTTACCACCACTGCCAACAGTCACGTACAGGGCTACATTCCTCCAAAGTCTTTGTGCGGCATCGCAGAAGAACATCCAGCTTCTCGTAGCCCTTTTATACGATCTCTTAAAAAATCAGTGAGGCGCTCACAATGGTGTCTTTGTCGCCTCAGGTGCATTATTGACTAACATTGACTCACTACTTCCAATCTCAAAGGTAACTAACGGTCACGACTGTCACAGAGTGTAAGCGTGTGTTTAAAGTAAACCTGATTTTCAGCCTCATATTGGCGCTACTAGCGCCACTTCTATGCGACTGGCGCGAAATTTGATTTGATATCGTCTTTCAGATGTAGAATCGCGTCTGCCAATTTTCTTTTACGTCGCACAACTCGTTCTCCTTGCTGCGATTCTCTTTACGTCAGTGTAGCATGTTGTTCGTCGCACTCTCTCCTACCCATAGGACAAAAATTTCCAACTACACGATATGCGACCCTTTTTTGGTTTGCACTGTCTGGACTATTACGCCGCCATCATAGTAAACTAGGCCGCTAACATTGTAAGCAACCCAATATATGTCTTTGTATGAAACGTCATGTAAGCCCAAATTTTTTATCTACAATCATTAACTGCCAATGGGGTGGTAATTGATGGTTGTAGACACTACATCGTTGTTAAAATCTACTGAAACCAGTTCACAGATGTTAGCCACCGCCATATCGTGTATGCGACTCGAATTAACTAACCCTCCCCCCCCCCCCCTCCCCGCTTCAGCTAAGGCCTGGAGGTCGAGTACTCAATCACCTAAACTGGTACCTATATAATTGTGGTGTCACCGCCAGACACCACACTTCCTAGGTGGTAGCCTTTAAATCGGCCGCGGTCCGGTAGTATACGTCGGACCCGCGTGTCGCCACTATCAGTGATTGCAGACCGAGCGACGCCACACGGCAGGTCTAGAGAGACCTCCTAGCACTCGCCCCAGTTGTACAGCCGACTTTGCTAGCGATTGTTCACTGACAAATTACGCTCTTATTTGCCGAGACGATAGTTAGAATAGCCTTCAGCTACGTTATTTGCTACGACCTAGCAAGACGCCAGTATCCGTACTATTGATATTGTGAATCATGTACCATAAAGAGCGACGTTCTCCATTAATGGATTACAGTTAAGTATTCCACCAGCTACGTCCGTTTTTCTCAATTCTAATTCCCTTGTCATGTTCCAGACCTCACGCCAGCCTGCGTGAGCTAAAACGCGTGCATTTCGGCCTCCTTTAGTAACACGGTTGGCTCTCCTGCCAACCACAACAATAATAAACAACATCGAAAGAACGGCTGAAGTATTCCCTTTTATTATATAACTAAACCGCCGAAGTCCCTCAAACCTTCGTTCAGAAGGATGGCTATACAAACCAGGCTTCAAATCGGTTCGTCACAACTGTATATCATGAAGGGTCTCTCCCGCCATGAGCTGTTCTACTGGGTACATTTCTACGCAGTGTGTGGTCAACTATTCGTCTAAAACTGAGCCGTAATTGCTCTATAGTCTATACTGAGCTGAAAAAAGTCATGGGATAGCGGTATGCACATATAAAAATGACGGTAATATCGCGTACGTAAGGTAAACAAGGACACTGCACTGCTAGTCCTGTCATTTGTACTCGGGTGACTTAAGTGAAAAAATTTCCGGTGTGATTAGGCCACCAAAAAGGAAATAAACAGATTTTGAACTTGGACTGGTACTTGGAGCTAGACACCTGCTACATCCCGTTTCGTAAATCCTTAGGGAACTCGATATTCCACGGTGTCAAGGGTGTGCCGAGAATCCCAAACTTCGGGCATTGCTTCTCATCACGGACAACGCAGTGGCGGATAGCCTCCACAACGACCAAGAGCAGTAGCGTTTGCGTAGTTGTCAGTGCTGACAGACAAGCAACACTGCGTGAAGAAACCGTAGAAATCAATATGGGATGTACGATGAACGTATCCGTTAGGACAGCACGGCAAAAGGTGGCCTTCAAGGTCTGTGGCAACAGACGACCGACGCGAGTGCCTTTGGTAAGAGCACGACATCGTTACTGCGCCTCTCCTGCGCTCGTGACCTTATCGGTTGGACCCGAGAAGAATGCAGAATTCTGGCCTGGTCAGAGGAGTCCCGATTTCAGTTGGTAAAAGCTGATGTTAGAGTTCGAGTGAGGCTCAGACTCCTCGAAGCTACGGACCCAAGTTGTCAATAAGGTATTGCACAAGTTGGTGGTTTCGTAATCGTGTGAGCTGTATTCAGATGGAGCGGACTGGGTCCCGTTGTCCGACTGAACCGATGTGTAACTAGAAATTGCTGTGTTCGGCCACCTGGAGACCATTTTCAGCCATTTATCGACTCCGTGTTCCGAAACAACGATGGAATCTTTATGGATGACAGTTGTAATGGTTCTTTATTTAAGTGACCATTACAGCACTCGATACCAGTAATATCGTACTACTTTTCTCCGAAGTAACAGACACATTGTTGTGACAAAATTCACATTTGGTTTTATTAATGTATAGGTACGCAGATGTATCGATATTACAGTGATATAGTTCTTGTGTGCATTCTTTTCTGTGAGACTGTCATAATCTTTGACTTACTTGTAACCGCTTTGGCGCGAATGCGCAGAGAGCAGTCTTTGTTTCACTTTGCAGAAATTAAGTTGTTATTTCGTTTTGTAAAAGAACAGTCAAATCTTGTGTTTGGTTAAAGTGGAAATTAAATATATGAAGATTGATACAAAACTGTTTTCTTGATGATGTGACAATTAAGAAAAAGTATATGTGAATTTACAAGAAGTTTAATAAAAATGTGGATCGTGAACACCTAGTCAAAAATTATTTCTACCATACCATTCTTCTGATCTGGGATTTTTTTATCATTAAGAATTTCCTGAAAAACGCATTTGTTAAGTCTTCAAATATTGCTAAAATAAAGACCTGGACCTTCTAGCAGTCAAAGTGGAATCACACTAGAATCAACAAGATGAGCCTTAACAACTTCGACGAAATCTACGTGGGAATCCATTCAAGATAAGTGCCAAAATTAATGATTTTTTTACAGTGACTTCATTTTTTTCATTCTGACGATACCATCCACAGTCAATAACTTTGTTGTTGCCCGATAAAGCGAACATATGCTGCGTGAGCAACATTTTTAATCTGATTTCTATCCTAGTATGCAAGTGGTGCTATTGTCAGACAGTGCACCACGTCACCGGGCCACCTTTCTTCGCAGTTGATTTTATGAACACTCTGGACAGTTCTAGAGAATGATTTGGCCACCCAGATTTCCCTACATGAATGCTGTTGAAGATTAACGGGACATAACCGAGAGTTGAGTTACAGAATCATGCGCCGCCAACAGTTTCGAATTACGGACGGCTATAGACATAGAATGTCTCAGTATTTGTGCAGGGGACTTGCAACGACTTGGTGCGTTCATGCTACGTCGTGCTGCTGCACTACGCCGGACAAAAGGAGGTCCGACACGGTATTAGAAGATTTTCCACAAGTTTTGTCATCTCAGTGTACATGTCGCTATTCTGAGCTAAAACTGAAATATAGCACTACGGCTTGTTTCGCTAGTTTACTGAACAGCGCAGTGTACATTCGCAAGTATATACTTGAATATGACCAGAAGACTCGGTGCCAAAACATTGAAGCAGCAGGTTACTGATACCTGGCAGTTGCAAGATCCCCTCGCTTCTAAACTGATACTGTTATTACTCAGCTTAGCCGCGAGTTCGTAGAGGGTGGTATATGTGACGTACAGTATGACTGGTCAGCATTTCCACCCTGAATTTGCAAATGTAAATCGGACCTTCCTTGATCCACCTTCCACCCTGAATTTGCGAATGTAAATCGGACCTTCCTTGATCCACCTTGGTGGGTCGCGTCGTCGGATTTCCTCCTACCTGTGCGCGGTGCAGCTCTCGTAAATGTCGTCCCGTGCAGATTCTTCATTGGCTCACTGGATATCTCTGTCGGTGGAAGCTAATTATCTGAAGTTGCTGTTGATCAACTTTGGGGGTACGTATTTACTCGAAATTAACATTCAGAATGCCGTAATATCACTTTTATTCCTATTAGATCAATAATGAAACACTAATGTCACAAACTACTCGTAACAGAGAGCATGGCTACCATCGAACAAGACAGGAAGAGCTCTTAAAGCCGACTGCCGACTTTGGCTCGCAGTCCGTATCTCTTCCTAGTTTCGCCATAGTTCGTGGATTTCCGATCAAGTTCGTACTTACTAAGATATGCATTTGTTAATGAACGGGTGTGAATTTTAACGAGGCAAAATTATGATAAATAGTTTTACACATCCAGAGGCTCCTCCTGGTATTCATGTTGTCATAAATGACTTTAATTACTAAATATAAATAAACAAAATCGGTGACTTTGGCGCCAAGATGGCGGTACTTCCCGTCATGTATATTTCCCAGGCTGACGCTTGTTGCTACGGTCCAGCGCCGAGCCCCACCCCACCACGCGCGACATATGGTCGCTTCGTCACCAACCAGCCAGCGTGGGATATTCTCTCCGACTCATGGCCGGCTACGGACTGCAGCACTTCCTAACTATCGTGAACACATCAATAAGAGACAATAATTTATTAAAACTGGTAAAATTGCCTTTCTCACGTAAGAGGCACCTTACACAGTTCGCATGAAATTTAACGAAAAGATCTGTACACCATGAAAGTTTCAAAAATTCGCAAATGTAACATTTCAGACGTTCCCGTGCAGCAGCGGCACGATTCGGCAGCAAGGCGAGCCGTGCTGGATCCGTCGTGCCGCGAGTCAGAACAGCGCCCCCGTAATCCTATTTGGCAAAGAGCCTCCCCTCCCCTCCCCTCCCATCCCTTCCAACTCCGCACTCACCCAGCGTCCCTAATCCCGCCAGCCGCTCGCATTCGCTTTCTTGCCAAGGCGACAATGGCCCTCAATCGGATGAGCGTGGCGTCAGTCGGCTTCTGGGATGGGGAGGGGTTTAGGCAGGCACGGGAGCACAGGGGGCCACAGGAGCAGTGGAGGCCCTACCAGGCGGCCCAATTCCTTCCGGGCCAGCAGCCCCCAGCCAGTCCATTGGCCTTCTGCTGCGGTTTCACAGCTGTACGGCTCTCTACGGTTCAGCGAATTCACGGGTGCAGCGTCCTTTATGCTTACAGCAGAAGCTCTATTAACAGCCGTAGAAATCAGCGCCGCGTATCTTTTCATTACCGTTCCGACTGCTGCGAGGGAGGATCAGCTAGACGGGAAGTATAACGCCATACGGAGCAACAGGAGCGCCAGTTCATTATGGATACGCTGGTGGGAATGTAGGATCTCGCAGCGAGTTCTGTGTATTATTGTCGAAAAAATTAGGGAAATCGTGAGTCAAATAAAGGGACGCCTTCAGCCATGAGAATTACTGATAACAGAAGACAGGACACCTTTGTAGAGGCAAGTAACCATGTTTAAGAACTTACACACAAAATGATTCTGTCTCGGTCGCACTTTATTACACTACTGCCCATTAAAATTGCTACACCACTAAGATGACGTGCTACAGATGCGAAATTTAACCGACAGGAAGAAGATGCTGTGATATGCAAATGATTAGCTTTTCAGAGCATTCCCACAAGGTCGGCGCCGATGGCGACACCTACAACGTGCTGATATGAGGAAAGTTTCCAACCGATTTCTCATACACAAACAGCAGTTGACCGGCGTTGCTTGGTGAAACGTTGATGTGATGGCTCGTGTAAGGAGGAGAAATGCGTACCATCACGTTTCAGACTTTGATAAAGGTCGGATTGTATCCTATCGCTTTTGCGGTTTATGGTATCGCGACATTGCTGCTCGTGTTGGTCGAGATCCAATGACTGTTAGCAGAATATGGAAACGATGGTTTCAGTAAGGTAATAAGGAACGCCGAGCTGGATCCCAACGGCGTCGTATCACTAGCAGTCGAGATGACAGGCATCTTATTCGCATGGCTGCAACGGATCATGCAGCCACGTCTCGATCCCTGATGGGGACGTTTGCAAGACAACAACCATCTGCACCAACAGTTCGACGACGTTTGCAAGACAACAACCATCTGCACCAACAGTTCGACGACGTTTGCAGCAGCATAGACTATCAGCTCGGAGAAAATGGCTGCAGTTACCCTTGACGCTGCATCACAGTTAGGAGCTCCTGCGATGGTGTGCTCAACAACGAACCTGGATGCACGAATGGCAAAACGTCATTTTTTCGGATGAATCCAGGTTCTGTTGACAGCATAATGATGCTCGCATCCGTGTTTGGCGTCATCGCGGTGAACGCACATTGGAAGCGTGTATTCGTCATCGCCATACTGGCGTACCACCCGGCGTGATGGTATGGGGTACCATTGGTTACACGTCTCGGGCACCTCTTGTTCGCATTGACGGCACTTTGAACAGTGGACGTTACATTTCAGATGTGTTACGACCCGTGGATCTACCCGTTTTTCGATCCCTGCGAAACCCTACATTTCAGCAGGACAATACCGCATGTTCCAGGTCCTGTACGGGCCTTTCTGGATACAGAAAATGTTCGACTGCTGCCCTCACCAGCACATTCTCCAGATCTCTTGTAAGGAGTCAGGCAAATCCAACACCTTCCATGAAACCCTGACATGATAAGCAACTCCAGTAGTAAGTCACATAGCTCCGAATACATCGTGACATTAAATTAACCAAAGTAATACGAGTAACGAGTGAGCAAATGGAATACCACAGACTAACACAAGAATGCCTAAATGCATGTCATAGCTTCCCACCGTGAGACAGACGCAGTTCCGAGGGGAGAAACGAGAACAGAAGCCGAGAGCAGCACCGTGTTAAGTTAGAAGGCCCTACGATAAGGGACGGACAGCCACATCGCCAGCTAACCGTTAGGACCACCCCCCAGCTAGAGCCCTCCAGAAGAACAGTATACGCTAAACGGACCACACCAGCTGCAAGTTTAAGCGTGAGACTTTTTCGTGTCTTTGTTACGTTGCAAACTTTAAAAACATTGCCCCACCATGAAAAGTATAACGTTTCTCATTGGATAGACAGAATTTTTGTAGGCGGAGCTTAAGGTTAACACTGAGACCCTGATTGGTCAGATGAAAACACAGCCAGATAGTTTTTTAAACCAACTTCGGTAAATTGTAGTAAGGAGAAGTTAGGAGGGGAGTTGCTTCCGAAACAGCGAGGTGAGCAGAGCTGTGCTGCCCGCCGCCCCCTGACGAACACCGACAAGGTAATGAACGCACGCGATGCCGCATAACAGCGCATAAAGCTTCACTCAGAACTGCAGAAGTCTCACTGTTACACCCCCTTTTAGGGTAATACTAGTGTCGATCGTCAATTAAATCTCATGGTGTTCACATGTGCCACTTGAAGTAAAAATCTGAAACGCGATGATGTTTCTGTTATATAGTTATTGAGAAGCCACATCAGCCACTGTAATTTACGATAGGTTAGATAAGTAATTAACGATAATTGAGGGTCACTGTAGAAAATTTTGATAGTTTTGTCTCTTGTGAAACTTAATTTAAACCTAGATTATAGATTTGATATGGCATAGGTCATCCTTCGATCCATTGTAGAACTTGGAAACCCATTCAGGGAATATTCGTTCACATTTTTGTTGCATGCAGTTGGTTTTTACCATCCTGTATTAAAACATTTTATTTTATCAATAGTGCAATTTATAAACAATGTTTTGTGAGTAGAATAAAATTTCCAATGGTAAACTTAACTGCTTTTTCGACGTTATTTTACCGACGATGTTGACAGCAATAATATTGAGAAGAATGGAAAAATAATTCTGAATTCTGTTAGATGACAAACAGTTTGACTTTAGGAAAGCAACAAGGACGCTGTTCTTACTTTGCTTCTGATAATGGAAGCAGGGCTTTGAAAAGAACAAGACAGGCTCTGATTAATTGAGTGAACAGTCCCACGAGGACAGAATATATATTGAAAGTAAACCAAAGAGAGAAGAAAGCGGAAATTAATGAGTTGTAGTAGGAATGAAACTGACAATAAACTTAAGTTCAGAAGTGGAAACTATGAAATGGACGAAGCGAAGAAATTTTACCTGACGGGCCAAGCAACGGGGATGAATAAGATAACTAGAAGAGATAAAGAACGCACTCCTAGCAAAAGAATACTGGTATCTATCACAGGCCTTAATATGAGGAAGAAAATTCTGAGAATGTATTTTTAAAGCAGAGCATTGTATGAAAGTTAAACATGGACCGAGGAAAAACTGAACAAGAAGAGAATCAAACGGTTGAGATGTGGTGATATGGAAAGACGTTGAAAATTAAGTGACCTGGCAACATAGTTTCTCCGCAGCATCGGCGAGGAAGGGAACAAGAGGGAAACATTGATAAGAAGAAGGGAGAGGATGGTAGGTTATCACATAAGATATCAAGGAATAGCTACTGCGAAGCTAGAGGAGCTGGAGAGAGTAGAACCTTTAGGAGAAGTCAGAAATTGAAATATATTACAAATAATTGAGGACATTCGGCATAAGTGTTACTCTGCAATGAATAGGTTGGCACGAGAGGGGATCCGTGGTTGGCCGCATCAAATCTGCATAAAAGGGCATTATACTCTCCTTGAAAGTTATGTAGTAATGCCAATTAGATAGTTATTTGTTCCACATGTCATTTGAACTACTTATTTACCCATATGATGTGGAAGGAGTCTGTTCAAAGAGATGTACATGTGGTTAGTGTTAACAGTACTGAACATATTATTTTTTAGTCCTACGCTTGCATTGACGCAACTGCACGTAAAAACTAGTTTTATTTCTTTTTAACAGGCTGTCAATTTTTAAATAGAAAGTCATTCGTGGCGCAGAAGGAAGTTAGACTTAAAACTCATCATTTTATGTTACTGGGCATAAGATTAAAAATGTTTGTTCCTGCATATTGAATTTCTTTCTGAGACACTGACAGCATCAATAATGAATAATGAAGGACTTTTTTTCTCTAGTGTTGTAGGTTTGTATGTCACTGTTCTTCTCAAATTGTGATGCATTATTTTTGGACGGATTCAGTTAACAAATATAGGTAATGTAATAGTGCAGTTAAAATGTCTAAACTCATGAAGAAGTGCTTATTTTGACTGCTCACTTTTTGGAATGGAGGTTTTCTTTCCATGTAATGAGCAACACCAGAAAATTATTCCATTATTCACTATTGAGTGGAAATACGTAAGATATGCCGGAGATTGCCTCATTTCTTTCGAAGTTTGGCAATTTTATCAAGAGCAAAAGTAGCTGAAGTTAATTCTTCGTGAGCTCCCTAATAAGCTTCTTCCAGTACAACGTTTCATCAATATGTAGGCTCAACAGTATGGTGGAGTTTACCTACTCCTGTCCATGTGTCACATCAACTGTTGATATCATTCTATTTGTTTTACGGAATTTAGTATAATGTGTTTTCTCAACATATGGGAGAGTCCATTTTTTTAGAACCATTTACTAATTCTCTGAAAACCAATGTTAACAACTTCTCCTGCAGCTTTCTGTGTAATTAGGTTAGTCATAACTCTAGCACTGTCTGCGAAAATGTACCAATTTCGTCTGATAAACGTTAAGTGGAAGGTCATTCACATACATGAGGAATAGGATTTGGTCGAAAATCGAATCTTGTGGGACTCCATTCGTATTTCTCCCTAGACACCATAGTTGAAATCACAGACAATGTATAGTGCCTTAAAAATATAAAATATTGAGTTTTTCTTACTGTATCTTCTGCAACTACATCTATACTCCACGACCTATCTCCAAGATTGACGATGTTTTACGAAATCTCAAACTTAGCGAGCACTTCAATGCGAGAAATTTTTAATAGTTTCCACAACGAAACTCTGTCCCAAAATCTGACAGAAAATCCAAATAGAGTCTGGTAGCATGGAAAACATGTTAGCGGCAACACACAACCAACACCTTCACTGCACAATAGCATTGGTAATGCTACTGATGACAGTAGCACTAAAACGGAGTTACTAAACACGGTTTTCCGAAATTCCTCCACCCAAGAAGTAGATACCCACTATGTACCGAAGCAGCTGAAATCGCTTAATAGGGACAAGGCCTCCAGTCCAGAATGAATAGAGTTACGTTCCTTTCAGAGTATGCTCATACAATAGCTCCATACTTAGCAATCATATACAGCTGCTCCCTCGACGAATTATTCGTATCTAACGACTGGAGAGTTGCACATTTACACCAGTGCTGAAGAAAGGAAATGGGAATAATTCACTGAATTGCAGATTCGTATAATAAACGTCGATATGCAGGAGGATTTTGGAACATATATTGTATTCGAGAATCATGAACTTCCTCGAAGGAAACGGTTTATTGTCAAATAGCTCTCATGGATTCAGAAAATATCGTTCTTGTGAAACACAACTAGCTCTGTATTCTCACGAAATAGGTGCTATCGACAGGGGATGCCAAATTGATTCCATAGTTTTAGATTTTCTGAATCCTTTCTTCACTAAAGATTTCTAATGAAATTACATTCCTACGGAGTATCGTTTCTGCTGTGCGACTGGATTCGTAATTTCCTGTCAGGAACGTCACAGTTCGTAGCAAGTGACAGTGAGTCATAGACTTAAACAGAAGTGATATCTGGCGTTCCCGAAGGAAGTGTTATAGGCCATCTGCAGTTCCTAATCTATATAAACGATTTTGGAAACAATCTGAGCAGCCCTATGAGACTGTTTGCAGATGATGCTGTCATCTGCCGTCTCATAATAATCGGACGATCAAAACAGATTGAAAAATGACTTAGGCAACATATCTGTACGGCGTGAAAAGAGGCAATTGACTCCACATAATGAAAAATGTGAAGTCATCCAGGTGAGAACTGAAAGGAATTCGGAAAATTTGGTTAAGCAATAAATCAGACAAATGTGAAGCGTATATATTTAACTACTACTTGGTACTTACAATAACGAATAACTTAAATTGGAACGATCACATGGAAAATGTTGTGGGGAAAGCGAAACAAAGACTGTGATTTACTGGCAGAACACAGATGCAATAGGTCTACTTAAGAGCTTGTTTACACTCACTTGTCCGTCCTCTTGTTGGTTATTGCTGTGCGATGTGGGATCCGCATCAGACAGTATTAAAGGAGGACATTCAAAAAGTTCAAAGAAGGGCAGCTTGTTTTGTATTAACGCAAAATACGAGAGATTGTGCACCGCATGTGATACCCGAATTGGGGTGGTAACCGTTACAACAAAAGCGTTTTTCATTGCCACAGGGTTTTCTCATGAAATATCAACTTTCTCCTCCTAATATGAAAATATTTTGTTGGCGTCCACCTACACAGGGTCAAATGATCGTTCTCATAAAAAAAGGGAAATCAGAGCTTGCACGGAAAGATTTAAGTGTTCTTTCTTTTCGCGCGCCGTTGGAGAGTGGCGTGAAAAGAGGCAGGCACTACATTGTGAATTGCAGAGTATTCATGTAACTGTAGAAGTTGTCTTAGAGCGTGTTGCGTAGCGTACTTTTCATACCACAATCAGTTCATCCCTCCCCTATCCATTCTGATTTTCGCCTTGTGACCATTTCTCGAAGCATTTATGGGAGGTAGTACTATGTTGCCCGACTCTTCTTGAAAGAATTGAACGTATACTCACGGAATTTCAGAAGGAAATCTCTCCCTGTTTCAAAACGCCTCTTTTATAGCGTCTGACATTAAAGTTTGTTGGGAACATCTGTAAAGCTATGGCACAACGAAATGTGCCGCAATTCGTTGCTCTTCTATTAATTTAATCTGAAGGGTTTCCGTACTGAGGAACAACCTTCAGTATTACAAGTGTATTCTATGTCATTACTCTCATATGTGATTTGCGTTACCTCATTATGCATCCTATGAACCACTTCTACAAAATGCGAGGGTTGAGTGAAGAGTAATGCCTTCATATTAGTAATCTGGGTTTAGAAAGAGATATTTTAGTAAATCGCAGAAATAATCGTTAGAAGTCCTTTTTAATTACTGTCACTCTCTTTTCCACATAAACAGTTTCGTGTGACTAAGCGGACTGGTGCTCATCTTTCAACTGGCGACTCGAGCGTCCATCACTCAGCCAATTTATCCAATTGGATACTGGGGACTTGCACTCAGCTGGCCGATGTGGCCGAGCGGTTCTAGGCGCTTCAGTCCAGAGCCGCGCTGCTGCTACGGTTGCAGGTTCGAATCCTGCCTCGGGCATGGATGAGTGTGTTGCCCGTAGCTTGGTTAGGTTTAAGTAGTTCTAAGTCTATGGGACTGATGACCTCAGATGTTAAGTCCCATAGTGCTTGGAGCCATTTGAACCATTTGATTTGAACTTGCACTCTGTCGTGGAATCCGTAGCACATATTGTACCTGGCGAAACTTCACATCATTTACGATAATGATGGAATTTGAAGAAATGAATTAAAATTTATGCGATCGCCAAATTTGAACCTCGATGTCCTTGATTACCTCCCTAGTAAGCAAGAAGACCCTGGCTCGAGTCCCGGCCATGATACAAATTTTAATTCATTTCTTCAGCTTACATCATTATCGAAGGTAAAGATGAGACTCAAACGTCTTGAGGAAAATTTTATTACATCAGATCTTCACATCCCTGGTGGCTATTGGCTATCTTAGTGGTAGACTGAAAAATTTCGGTGTTTCTATCGGGATTCGAACCGTCGAGCTCTCGGTTTCCAGGCACGCACTTTACCAATTTTTCCCTTTTTCTTATTTCTTTCCATCTGTTTCTTCGTCTTTTTTCTTCGGTAGTTCTGAGTCGTTGTCGCATAAGCTTTATCAAATATCGTTGTGAAAACCTGAATCAGTTTTGCTTTTATTATAGACGATGGCCGGTCGCTAACCGAACACGTTGAGCTACTGTGCTGTCACCACTAGACGAGAGGGCCCGACACGATTTCGCATGATCACCAGAGAACTGCACGCGATGAACAACTTTTGTGGAGCGGTCACGAACTAAGTGGAAACTTTGTTTCCACAACGAGCTTCTCACTGTTCTCTCAACTTCTTCATCAAACACATAGTAATGTTCCCAAAGATCACCTATCGTTAACGGCAACAGACAAAAGTTTTGTGGGGGTAGTTCTGGAACGTATGGGAAGTGCCTTACGGTGGTGAGCTCCAGTCTCTGAAATTCTGCTGTGGTGGCATGTGACGCGTGTCGTCTGGCATTGTCTCGCTGCGTCCTGTACCACGGTTAGAAGTCGACTACGCTTGCAGTATCTCTGAGTGATCCAACGATCATCCTGACTGTCAACGTTTTATTTGGTGAATTCAGGTGGTTGCTGTCACAAGCCGTCTAACTTGGCCACGTAAGTCGGAGCTTACATCTACATCTACATCTACATCCGTACTCCGCAAGCCACCTGACGGTGTGTGGCGGAGGGTACCCTGAGTACCTCTATCGGTTCTCCCTTCTATTCCAGTCTCGTATTGTACGTGGAAAGAAGGATTGTCGGTATGCTTCTGTGTGGGCTCTAATCTCTCTGATTTTATCCTCATGGTCTCTTCGCGAGATATACGTAGGAGGGAGCAATATACTGCTTGACTCTTCGGTGAAGGTATGTTCTCGAAACTTCAACAAAAGCCCGTACCGAGCTACTGAGCGTCTCTCCTGCAGAGTCTTCCACTGGAGTTTATCTATCATCTCCGTAACGCTTTCGCAATTACTAAATGATCCTGTAACGAAGCGCGCTGCTCTCCGTTGGATCTTCTCTATCTCTTCTATCAACCCTACCTGGTGCGGATCCCACACTGCTGAGCAGTATTCAAGCATTGGGCGAACAAGCGTACTGTAACCTACTTCCTTTGTTGTCGGATTGCATTTCCTTAGGATTCTTCCAATGAATCTCAGTCTGGCATCTGCTTTACCGACGATCAACTTTATATGATCATTCCATTTTAAATCACTCCTAATGCGTACTCCCAGATAATTTATGGAATTAACTGCTTCCAGTTGCTGACATGCTATTTTGTAGCTAAATGATAAGGGACCTATCTTTCTATGTATTCGCATCACATTACACTTCGCTACATTGAGATTCAATTGCCATTCCGTGCACCATGCGTCAATTCGCTGCAGATCCTCCTGCATTTCAGTACAATTTTCCATTGTTGCAACCTCTCGATACACCACAGCATCATCTGCAAAAAGCCTCAGTGAACTTCCGATGTCATCCACCAGGTCATTTATGTATATTGTGAATAGCAACGGTCCTATGACACTCCCCTGCGGCACACCTGAAATCACTCTTACTTCGGAAGACTTCTCTCCATTGAGAATGACGTGCTGCGTTCTGTTATCTAGGAACTCCTCAATCCAATCACACAATTGATCTGATAGTCCGTATGCTCTTACTTTGTTCATTAAACGACTATGGGGAACTGTGTCAAACGCTTTGCGGAAGTCAAGAAACACGGCATCTACCTGTGAACCCGTGTCTAAGGCCCTCTGAGTCTCGTGGACGAATAGCGCGAGCTGGGTTTCACACGATCGTCTTTTTCGAAACCCATGCTGATTCCTACAGAGTAGATTTCTAGTCTCCAGAAAAGACATTATACTCGAACATAATACGTGTTCCAAAATTCTACAACTGATCGACGTTAGAGATATAGGTCTATAGTTCTGCACATCTGTTCGACGTCCCTTCTTGAGAACGGGGATGACCTGTGCCCTTTTCCAATCCTTTGGAACGCTTCGCTCTTCTAGAGACCTACGGTACACCGCTGCAAGAAGGGGGGCAAGTTCCTTCGCGTACTCTGTGTAAAATCGAACTGGTATCCCATCAGGACCAGCGGCCTTTCCTCTTTTGAGCGATTTTAATTGTTTCTCTATCCCTCTGTCGTCTACTTCGATATCTACCATTTTGTCAACTGTGCGACAATCTAGAGAAGGAAGCACAGTGCAGTCTTCCTCTGTGAAACAGCTTTGGAAGAAGACATTTAGTAATTCGGCCTTTAGTCTGTCATCCTCTGTTTCAGTACCATTTTGGTCACAGAGTGTCTGGACATTTTGTTTTGATCCACCTACCGCTTTGACATAGGACCAAAATTTCTTAGGATTTTCTGCCAAGTCAGTACATAGAACGTTACTTTCGAATTCATTGAAAGCCTCTCGCATAGCCCTCCTCACACTACATTTCGCTTTTTTGTTTGTCTGCAAGGCTTTGGCTATGTTTATGTTTGCTGTGAAGTTCCCTTTGCTTCCGCAGCAGTTTTCTAACTCGGTTGTTGTACCACGGTGGCTCTTTTCCATCTCTTACGATCTTGCTTGGCACATACTCATCTAACGCATATTGTACGATGGTTTTGAACTTTGTCCACTGATCCTCAACACTATCTGCACTTGAGACAAAACTTTTGTGTTGAGCCGTCAGGTACTCTGTAATCTGCTTTTTGTCACTTTTGCTAAACAGAAAAATCTTCCTACCTTTTTTAATATTTCTATTTACGGCTGAAATCATCGACGCAGTAACTGCTTTATGATCGCTGATTCCCTGTTCTGCATTAACTGATTCAAATAGTTCGGGTCTGTTTGTCACCAGAAGGTCTAATATATTATCGCCACGAGTCGGTTTTCTGTTTAACTGCTCAAGGTAGTTTTCAGATAAAGCACTTAAAAATATTTCACTGGATTCTTTGTCCCTGCCACCCGTTATGAACGTTTGAGTCTCCCAGTCTATATCCGGCAAATTAAAATCTCCACCCAGAACTATAACATGGTGGGGAAATCTACTCGAAATATTTTCCAAATTATTCTTCAGGTGCTGAGCCACAACAGCTGCTGAGCCCGGGGGCCTATAGAGACATCCAATTACCATGTCTGAGCCTGCTTTAACCGTGACCTTCACCCAAATCATTTCACAATTCGAATCTCCGTCAATTTCCTTCGATACTATTGCACTTCTTATCGCTATAAACACGCCTCCCCCTTCACTGTCCAGCCTATCTCTGCGGTATACATTCCAATCAGAGTTTAGGATTTCATTACTGTTTACGTCTGGTTTCAGCCAACTTTCTGTTCCTAGTACTATATGGGCGTTGTGACCGTTTATTAATGGGAGCAGTTCTGGGACCTTTCTATAGACGCTTCTGCAGTTTACTATTGGCACATTAATATTGTTATTCCTTGTTGCATTTTGCCTACTCCTGCCTTGCCGCGTCTCAGGAGGCGTCTTGTCGGGCCTAGGGAGGGAATTTCTCTAACCTAAAAAAACCCCATGTGCACTCCACACGTACTCCGCTACCCTCGTAGCCGCTTCCGGCGTGTAGTGCACGCCTGACCTATTCAGGGGGACCCTACATTTCTCCACCCGATAGCGGAGGTCGAGAAATTTGCACCCCAGCTCTCCGCAGAATCGTCTGAGCCTCTGGTTTAAGCCTTCCACTCGGCTCCAAACCAGAGGACCGCGATCGGTTCTCGGAACGATACTACAAATAGTTAGCTCTGATTCCACCCCGCGAGCGAGGCTTTCCACCTTCACCAACTCCGCCAACCGCCTGTACGAACTGAGGATGACCTCTGAACCCAGACGGCAAGAGTCATTGGTGCCGACATGAGCAACAATTTGCAGTCGGGTGCACCCAGTGCTCTCTATCGCCGCCGGTAGGGCCTCCTCCACATCTCGGATGAGACCCCCCGGCAAGCAGACAGAGTGAACACTGGCCTTCTTCCCCGACCTTTCCGCTATTTCCCTAAGGGGCTCCATCACCCGCCTAACGTTGGAGCTCCAAATAACTAATAAACCCCTCCCCCCGTGTGCCTGCTCGGACCTTGCTGAAGGAGCAGCCACATGTCCACTCACAGGCAGAGCGGGCGATGCCACACGGCCAGCCTCCACATTGACCCTCCGCCTCGTGCGCCGCGAACGCCGCTGAACCCGCCACTCCCCTTGGGGAGAGGGTGGCCCAACCGCGCCCGGTACCCGCGAAGATGTCTCGACAGCAGGGACAGTGGGTGAAGCATCTAACACCTGGGGTGCACCATGCGACGCACCAGACTCCCCACTGCCGCTACACTCCGAGGCAGCAGCCTGAAGACGGCTGACCGCGGCCATCAACACGCTCAGCTGTTCGCGAAGAGTGGCCAGCTCCTCCTGCGTCCGTACACAGCAGCCACACATCCTAGCCATCCTAAGAAATCAATTTACTATAGAGTGTTAATCAGCTTTTAACTAGACTGCTAATTCACTAAAGGCGGTTGATTATTGACTAAACTGTGATTGCTAACCACTTCTTGTAGAAACAAGGAAAATAGCACTACCTGTCTCTGGACGGTATTGAAAACAAACACTAGCACTACGAGCACTATGACTTTGTCATCGTCTTTAAACTTACAGGAACAACGATGCACGGCACTCACATGAATAAGATCACCAAAACACAGCTAGCATTCTCCGATAGGGTGGATCTTTTCGCTGTTAAGAATTCAATGACAGCTTCAGTGACAGCTCGTTGCTTAAATCGCACTGGCCTACGGTCTTCACAGGGTTACATTCTTTACACTGTAACACAACAACCGTTCACTGCTAGTGCTTCCCACCGACTGGAGCTGTAAAGGCGAGTCTACTAAACAGGTCAGTCCCTGTCTCACAGCTGTGCTACCATATGCTCAGGAGTTACGAAGGTTGGAGTATCAGTTTTCGTACACCTCCTGGGCGTTCCCAGCCTTTCTTTCGCAGCAACATTTTACAGCATGACACGGTCCAAAACCCAGAAAATGTGACGCAAATTGGAACTCTATAAGTAAGTTCGTGTTCTTGCATCAAACAGAAAGTCACTTGATTAAGAAACACATAACAATAACTGCTAGCGATTGCTGATAACAAACATAGAGTGAGTTGTAAGTTATAAAAGTTGACTGGCTCGACAGAAAACGAGTGTAGTACTATCGAGAGGCAGTCCAGATTCCATTCTTTAGAGAGATAGGGAAAATTAAATTCTTCATTTGTGTGGCCACGTTGTTCATAGTTGCTTTGCAATTCTTGAGGGTATTTTTGTTCTGTAGTTGTAACTACAAAAATTACGTGTTTTTTTTTCACCAGGCGTGTTTCGCTTTATTCCAGTAAAGCGTCATCAGTGATGGTGATTTTCGCTTGATTTCTCGGTTACATTTCCCGAAGCCGATAGAAGCGAGAAATCAAGCGAGATCACCAACACTGATGATGCTTCACCTCAATAAAGCGAAACGAGTCTGGTGAAAGAAAGAAAGGAACATGCATTTTTGTAGTTGCAACGACAGAACAACAATACCCTCAAGGAGAGAAAATTAGTTCAGAAATACAAAATATTTGATTAGGCAAACATCCGCAACTGATAAACATATTAACTGAATAACTGAAGCATGTGAATCCGAATTTTTGTTGTATTTATCTTTCAGAAATACAAAAGGGAAAAGGAAGACTTTGTCCCCCGGCTGACGACGAAGTCACTGGGGACGAAGCGCAAGCTCAGATTCGAAAGAGTGGGGAAAGAAATCATGTGCGTCCTTATCGAAAGATCCATTCTAGCATAATCGTTAAGAGACTTAGGAAGACCATGAAAAGTTAATTGATGGTCGAGCGGGCAAGAAATAGTACTAAAAATGGTATATATGAGGTATTCCTGCCATAAAGCAATAAACGTAATATACGTATCCTAGCGAGGTGCAGCAGAGAAAATAAATATGAAATATGAAATTTCAGCTTATTACCTAATTATTCCACTACGAAGAGAGACAACCGAACGACTTTTCAACCTGGTGTGAAGATTGTATGAGAATGGAGACAAGTCATGATACTTTTGTAAAAATACGAGTATCATCCACACAATCCCCGAGACGGAAAGTGCAGATACCTGGCAGAACTGTCGCACAATCAGCCTGACGTTTTACGGATGCAAATCGCTGACGAGAATAATATATAAAATAATGAAAAAGGAAACCGGGCATTTGTTACACGACGATGAGATTGGCTTTAGAAAAAGTTAAGACACCAGGGAAGAGTCCGAAATTGCCCTCGACAATGGAAGAACGACTTTTAAAAAAAAAATAAATTAAGGCATTTTATTATTTGACGATTCAGAAAAAGGTTCGACAATGTAAAATCGTAATAGACATACAAAATTGTTGGGAAAATAAGTGTAATCTATGGGGAATGTCAGTAATGTACAATATGTACAAGAACCAGGAAGGAAAAATAAGAATGGGAGACGAAGAACGAAGTACTGGAATTATAAAAGGGTGCATGACAGGAAAGTAGTCCTTCTCCTCTGCTGTTCGGCTCATACGACGAAGAGACAACGACGGAAATAAAGGAAATTTTCAGGAGTATTTTCAGGAAAATTGAGGATGAAAGGATACCAGTGACAATACTCGCTTATGACATTGCTATCTTCAGTGAAAGTAAGGCAAAATTGAAAGACCTGTTGAAAGGAATGAATAGTCTAAGTACCACACTTATAGGTTGAAAGTAAACTGAAGAAATACGAAAGCAATGAGGAGTAACAGAAATGAGGACGTCGACAAACGTAACACCAAAATTGGGTACCAGAAAAAGGACGAAGTATAGGAATACTGTTTCCTTGGAAGCAAATAACGCATGACTGACAAATCAAGATGGATATAAAACAGCAGAATGGTGCAGGCAAAGAAGGATTTTCATACCAAAATAAATCTATTAGTGTCAAACTTAGGTCTTAATTTGAGGAAGAAATATGTGAGGATGTTCGTTTGCAGCGCTGTATTGTACGGCAGTGGATGACGGACAATGGGAAAACAGGAAAGGAAACGTTTGAAATGTGGTTCTACGGAAAGATGACAAAAATTAGGTTGACTGATAAGAAATGGGGAGGTTCTCTGCAGAATCGGTAAGGAGCGAAACTCTGGAAACAAAAGGAAAAAAGAGACAGATGTCGAAAAATTAAGTAAGAACTGAATTGTGCTTGAGAAAGCTGTAGAGGATAAAAAGTGTAAGGGAACACAGTGATCGCCACACGTACAACAAATAACAGAAGACATCGGGTGCAAGGGCCACTTTGAGATGAAAAAAATAAAACAAAACAAAAAATAAAAGAAACTCAACAGAGAGACACTACCACAAATTTCCTATTTTACCACGACGCTCATTCATAGTTCGCCTGGCAGCCATTTTTGTTGATTTGCGTTGTATGCATTAGTAATAAGATATGGTGAAAGAAAGTTTTTGAAATCAATACACGATAATTGGTATCTGAATTACGTGATTGGCTGTACTCGAACGTTTCACTTCCACTCTTTATCTTTGTTCAGAAATGTCGTACACATATCTAGCCAAGTTTCCATATCACTGATCGACTTCTGAGCTAACCCATGTCTCAATAGAGACCAGAACTCAACTGTGCGCTGAAGAACAAACGACAGTGATCTTAATGCTGATAATAATCTCTTTGAATTTCGTGAAGCGTATACTAACCTGAGAGATTATATTATTGTCTGCGTACTTATTTAAGTGAACAAAACAGAAATTTTGATGATTTTACAACTGAGATTTTGACTTTCTTCCTCCGTATACGTGTCCAGAAATAGAGCCGTTGTAGTAACACTGATACGAAAAGTCAGCACCTCAGTCAGAGGTTAAAATTGCGCGAAGCTTACGATACGTGTTTTGTTTCCGTTTCACTGTAACGTAACTGCCTCGCCTTTCACGGGCGAGAGTGGGCTGTTAGATCTAAGATTCGGCGCTCTCTAGCCAAAAGCGGAGGTAACTTCGGAGAATTAATAAACCTTAAAAATGTTAATGATTTTTGAAATGCGTGTCCAGTAATGCAGCCGTTGCAGTAACACTGATACGAAAGGTCAACGCCTCAGTCAGAGGTTAAGATCGCGTAAAGCTTACGATACATGTTTTTATTTTCGCTTCACTGTAACTTAACTGCTTCGCCTTTCATGGGTGAGAATGAGCTGGCAGATCTAATATTCAGCGCTCTGCAGCCAAAAGCTGAGGTAACTTATAATTTTTGAAATTCTCTATAGCAAGTAATTGGGGGTCTGATGATATCCAGAGAGATCAGCAACCTTTGACGTTTAATAACAGTTCATCTGCCGTCACGGTAGCGAAATAACTGGTTTTGGTCAGTATGACAAGTTGCATTTTAAAAAATGACAAAAATTACAATGCGTTAAGATCAACGACAGGATTACTCGTATAAGATTTATAGTTACAATATGTGAAGCTAATTAGTATAGAGATTATGATGCAACAGTTGACCAAATGTGTGATTTACTTAATTCAAAAACACAGCAGTTTTCGAAAATTCATGATTCTGTTATGTTGTTCTATAAACAAGAAAAACACGAATCATTATTTCACTTATTAAAATACATGTCACGAATTATCGGTCTATGTTGTGAAGTATGACATACCTTGAAGGTATTACTCTATCAGTCACAGTAAAAAATATGTAAGCTCGAAAAATGCATTGTCAAACATATAACTCTCGTGTTACGTGTATGTGGTATAACGTGTCAACGATTTAATTCCTTGTTACTAATGCATCAGTAACAACCAACGACGCAGCCTTTGAACACCTATACAAGTCGTGGAAATCAGTGTGAAGGCAGTGTTCCTAAGACAGTAATAGTCAGTGTCTGTAGCATGGCACCGGATTTATTTTCCAAGTAGTAAATACGCATTAGACATAAATAATCATGTCGGAGTTTCATAGTTTCTTTCATAATAAGGGTAAGAAAGGCGTTTTGATTTCCTGGGTCGAAATTTATAGAAAGGCACTCACTGTCCTGTTGTGTTATTGCCTTGTTAGTACTTCCTCCGTTCTTCCTAATTATCTCAAAAATTCTCTTCGGCCCTGATTTTGTTAGGGTTTGTATTTCTTGCAGTGAAATAGCTGCCCGTTCTTCTCGTGTCGCACTTTTCAGCTCACATGCTGTCTCAAATTGCCTTCCTTTGCAATGAACAAGACTTTCAAGTATTCCCCAATGGTTTTCCGTGCTATCTGCAGACCAGGGCAAGACATCGATATCATTATCTTGTTGAAACATCAGACTTTCGTTCCTTAGGTCCTCATACAGTCTAATCAGTTCTGTCTCTAGCATCTCACTGTGCATGTTACCTTTCATCGTAGTGTTTAGCCAAGCAATAAATAATTTACCTTTAGCTGAGAAGGGAGTCTAAATCACAACATTTCCACCACCAAAATTTATGCTCATTCGCACCTGCTGCTCTGTTCTCAGACCATGCCAGTAACACTGAAACTCACCCCGGCCATCTAAATTACACTCCTTCTCATCGCTGAAGATGACTTTATCCCAGTCTGAAGTCCATGACATGTATTTTTCAGCCAACTCCAAAGCAGCCTGCTTATGTTTGGATGTTAGAGCAGGTTTCTGCAGTCGTTTCTTGAACGCAAAATGTTTGCCATTTCACGAAATTTGTAGTACACGTCTGAAAGTTACTGACAACCGACAATCAACAACAAGCTGAGAAGAATACTGCTTTGTGTCCCTTGCACTGCGAAAAGAACCGTTTCGATATCTCATATAATTTTCAATTCAGCCCATTTTTTACCTAACGAAATTACCAGACGTTGTACTTGAACAGTTCAACTTCTTGGCGATTTGACGATTGGAGACTTTCACTTCCAAGTAGGCATCGATTTTTCCTTTTTCATCTCATGATAACTGTTTTTCACGCGGCGTCTTCACAATCGTGCTTTATGTATACAATACGCACTCTCAGTAAGGGCAGGTCCACATGACAAGCGCTAAATGCGCTCAAAATTTGTGTATAGTGTTCACATGGTGCTCGCTTGTGAGGCGTCTAACTCGCGTTGCCGCGGCAGCCCTGGTTCAGTTTGAGTTCTACATTTGTCGAAGATGGACGTAGAAACAGTTTTAACTGTGATTTATACCGACGGCAAAACTGCGCGACAGAAGACGGAGATATTGGGTCCTACCTTTGTATCCTAAGCTAAGGCAATAAAGACACTAATTTTTTAACTGTTTCAGAATGTGCATAAAATAAGTTGATGATTTACTGGCTCTCATAAACGACGAACTCGCAGCAGATAAAAACGCTGTGCGATATTTGATTTCACCAGAAGAAAAACTCGCAATTACGTTGAAGTAAGTTTTTTATTAATCAACTCATTTATAAATAAATATTTCTTTAGGGAAGAAAATTTAAAGAAAAAAGTACGCTTTGTTACTCCCAGAATAACTGTAGCTCTGATTCATTGCTGGCATTGTGAGAGCTTGTGGGTGCTATTCTGTCATTCTGCGCAACGGATTAATCTGAGATGTACCCTTTACCCAGTGGCTCCTGCAAGATGCAATTTCCACCCCCACACTACTACAGAAGTCAGACAGACGCTCATAACGTTCAGCAATAAATATCTTCTGGAGTCGTCCGCTGTAAGGAAACGACACAAAAATTCACAAAATTTCTTACGTAAATAGTGGGATACTTGGTTACTAGAGTAGTCTTAGTTGGTGTAAGAAAAACATTAAACTAACGAAAATTATTATTTATTTTGCTAAAATTCTGAGAAATCACAATGGCACTTTTAGTTATGAACTGAACAAGTTATTTCCGGATTCTTTTCGGAATGTGAAGTTACCTCTCAAGGATAGGACTCACTAATGAAATATCTATACAAAGTTTAAGATTGTTATTGACTTGGCAGAATGGCTGACCCGTGCCTACTCAACTTGAATAATTATCCGTTAGAATGTAGCTAGGTACAGTCGAGGCTGTTGCGTGTGAAATACAGTGAAGTGTGCTGTTGTGGAAGATGTATGGGGCTCGCAAGAGCTGTAGAGCACAATAACGTAAGCTGCGATGACTGCTGTCTGTGCCGCTCGCTGATGACAAATAAGATAACTCTCGTTCTATCTGTATTGACCTTCGCCAATCAAACTCTCCTTACGCCTTGATAAAGTCAAGGACTCCTATTCGCCCCTAGTGTAACTATTGGCGTGGTACACTGGTCAGATAACCAGTCCACCTCGATGCCACTCAAAAATTCGCTCGCAGGCGTTAACTATAACTCTGTCCCTTCACACTGCACAATAAGTGTGGTGGCCAAGACAGTGAACAACGCTTAATCGCAAGGACTCAATATAGAGTCGCACTCCGATTCGCTCTCGACAGAGGTCCTCTCCCAGTGAAGTACTGAGGAGAGACTTGTTCCTCGCTCTTTGAGTACACGTACGAGCGCACACGCTCTCGTTAAGTGCTATTGCTCCAAGAGCGACAACGGAACGGTCCCTCTCCACGCCAGACGTGTAGGGGTATATCTTTTGGTCTCTTCCATTACTCCTTCAGCTCAAGGCGTCAGAAATATCGTCTGCCAATCAGCATTGCTCTTCTAGAACGGGAGAGTGACGTTTCGTTTAAGGAGACCCATCCAGAAATCTGTAGCATCGGCTTTTGGCGTTTGCTGTCTCCCTGTGAAAATCTCTGAAACTGCATGCTATGTGTAAAGAATTCGTAGGCATGGCACTCCCACACAATGTAGCGGAATTTGCTTTTAAGCCAAACATGGGGTCGTTCTTCCTTTCCCTCAGGCAAATGCTGTCTGCTCTATGGGCGGTCACCGGCCCACATAGATAGGCTGAGCCATCCTCTGAAGGGACTGCCCCCCCCCCCCCCCCCCCGGCGTGTGGTTTGTGTCTCTCAAACTAAAAGCCCTATGACTGTCGTGTCTTGAATGTGTGTGTGTATGCCAGCCTCGAGTATTTCAATCTCGGAGAGCATTTGCTATTTACTAGTTATTTGCATATCGTTTACATGAATTCATACAACATTGACTTTATCTTATCGAGTTTGTGTTCAGATGAAGCGTCTTGATGTGCAGCATATGATTGTGAGGGCAGAATATGTATGCAATGAAGGTCAGGAGACCACAACGTCTTACAATTAGTTGGTGATGGCGATGGAGTGTGTGTTACTGACGATAGAGGTCCCATTGCTGTAATATAAGCATCATGTGCTAGATTATTTGGCACAATAGACTGATGTGATCTATAATCATGATATTGAAAGCCTTCTTCAGGGGTGTGACTACGCTGCTCTTGTGACAAAAAATTTCTTTATTGTGGTTACGGGCTATGATAATCTTGATTTTCAAATGACTGATGTTGCAGTCCTTGAAGGAAAATTTTGTTTTGCAAGATTAATTTGTAAATGCTAATTTTAGTATGAAGTCGTCTATATTCCAGGATTTTTTTAATCTCCTTAATAAGTGACAAACAATATAACATGTCTTCATTGTCATACTCCTTTGGTCTCGAAACATTTTTGTGCGCTTACTTTGCTCTAATATGCTAGAAAATCTTTAGTCAGCAGAACTTTTTTTTCTTGTAGTGGATTTAGGACTCTTAAAGGCAGGATTTACTTCTATGTCAGCAACTTCTGACGAAACCGATGCATTATCTGCATCAAATACATTCTGTATCTTTGTTGGATGTAGATGCTGTAGAATTCGCAGTCTATTATAATGAATAAATGACGAATTTTTCGAAGCTCCTGATCCAGATTTAACAGCTTTAATTTCATTGACTTCTCTCATATAATTATGTCGTAATCTATTTCATTTCTTTTGCACGGATGACGCTTGAAACGTCCCCTTATAAAAATTATACGCGACTGTGCTTAAACTGACACACAATAGTTTTTAGCGCAACGCAATCTGACTTTCAATAATCCCTACAAGAGAATGGCCCTGACTAACATTAACCTATATGTTTCACAAATCACTTACCTCACAAAAATCTTCGATACTCGAACTACTGCAATACAGCGAGCACCACTACTGCCAGCTAACCAAAAGATTCAAACTACGGAAGTCACTAACTACTAATAGGCACAGTTAGCAAATGAAAGCTTTTAATAGAGAACAAACAATGTATTTACCTTTATAGTCATAATATATATATCACTTCATGACACCAATTCTTACAGATTTCAAAACTCCACCATCTCTCTACCCACGTCCACTACTGCTGTCGGCTCACCTCCAACTGCGCAACGCTACGCGCTGTTAGCATCCAGCTGCCGCTGCCCAACACTACAGTGGCAGACAACAATGCAAACCAGCCACAGACTGCACATGGCACAGCCAGTGATTTTTATACAGAGCGCTCTGTGGCGGCGGCGTTACCAATAAAAAAACCTAAACAGCCTACTTACATAGCTCCCATGCTCCCCACAAAAAAATTTACAAATTGTTTTGGGCAGTGGCCAATACAGATTTGAAAAAATTTTTCATAATTGCAATGACAAAGAAATGAAATGCACACACTTATCGATACAATGTCGGTCAAAAGCTAAAATTTTCTCACAGTCCATAAAGACAGTCCTGATTATTCATCAAAATAAAATTGCAGTGTTTTTCTCAAAGTCTGAGTAGTAAAAGAAAATGCACATGGAAGTAGTGGATTTCCATGCAGTCTTGAAGAAGTAGTGTTGTCCTTTCAACGAAAGAAAGTGCTGACTCTCGACATGCAGACAGGTAATGGGCCACAGCAGAGTCAGTCGACGTTGAAGACTATCGGTAGGTAGGTCATTACAGAGCAGACCCACAGTAGTCCTGGTAGAAATAACTATTGGTGGGCCACCAGAGGTGCAGACCCACTGCAGTCCTTGTAGAAATAATGGTATTGGTGGGTCATCAAAGGTGTAGACCCACTGTAGTCCTTGTAGAAATAATGGTATTGGTGGGTCATCAAAGGTGTAGACCCACTGTAGTCCTTGTAGAGATGGCCAGCAGCCATCTGTTGCGAATGTCCAAAAAGTTTTCGTCGGCATTGTAATACATTAAAGCATTTACATACATTTCATAACTCTTAAAGTACGATTCTTGGTTTTCAACAACCTTTTTCACAAACCAGAGTCCCTAACCACTACTCATTATTCCTTACCTTATTCGTCGACACTTCTTCAATATTTCATCATAACAGATACGTAGCATAATCAAATAACTCATATAGCATCAGCTTATTGATCATAAACATACCGCAACAGCATAATACACATAGTCATCGTAATAACAACACCATAACACCTTAGTCAACTTCTCAAAATCGTCGTACCTTCCTCCACTAATTTCAAAACCTAAAAAAATTATCTGCTCATGTCAAAAGTGTCATCTACCTTAAACGTACTTTAAAAATCATGATCCCATACCAACTACATCATTCAAAGCTCTCATAATATCACAATGGTTCCGAAAAAATATGAACTGTTCACAAAGTACAGACAAAATACAATTTCATAAGTGTGAAGTTATCCAACGGTGCAATTACGTAAACATCTGTCACTGATGTAGTAAAATGAATGTTTGTCTCTCCCAGTTAAATAACCAGTGTAATTTATGTGTTAGAGAAATATGGTACCGATGTGTAAAGTTGTATAAGCAAATACCATATTAGCTAGGGCTCCTTGTGCTTGCCAAACACATGGTACACAAAGTAGACGTGTACCCCCCTGAGGATTAATGTAATTATGTTACAGATTACAGCAATGGAATGAAATGTATCACGGAAAACCTTTGTATCACAGTATTTCAAATATCTTTAAAAATAAATGTTTTAAGTTCAAAATTAGTCACTCAAATACGCGTACTGTAGCGCTAAACTGTGCGTCGTGTTGTAAGATAATCTCTGTGGAAGTGTCGTAGTTATCGTCCTCCGAAAGCTAAGTTCTACAGAAGTCAATGTACTCACCTCATGATAAACAAAAGTGAAATGCTTTGCGTATAGATATCATAGTTACTACGCTTATTGCCATGATGAAGTAAGTACTGTACTGTAACGTATTGTTGTGCTACAGAAAAGGCTGTCTCATTGTAACTATACCACAAAGTTACTACTAAAACATGTTTTACTTTCCAGAATAATACAGAAAAACTGTGCAGATATAAAACAGATACAATGCAAAAGCAACATTGTAAATTGTCACTCATTAGTAGGGTCGTGATAAAATCGTGTAGCTGTCACATAAACTAACCACTGAGTCATCTGGTATCTCACAGAAAGTACTTTAAATACAGAATTTATTTTCAAGTAAACCAAAATGTTGCATTAAAATCTCATTAGCAGTACTGGTAACTGTTCTTTACTCTTCCTAGTACGCAGAGTTTCAACTTCAACGCAATTATCATGTGGTATACGTCGAATTCTGTAAGGTCCATTGTAAACTAGAAAGAATTTGTGACTCAAGTGTTTCTTCTTATGTGACAATGAATGAGCTTTAATGAGAACTTTCTGACCAATATATAATTTCTTTGAATTTGCTTTACCGTGTAATTTTCTCCTTTTGTCTGCAGCAGAATTTATATTTTTAATAGCCAAATAAATTATGTCTTTGTGTCGAAGTTTACGTGTATTCGGAAAAGGTACATGCTCTCTGATTCTGTTCGGTGGTTCTTTATTCTTCAGTACAAGAACAGGTGGTAAAGCAGTGGAGTCATGAGGCATTTCATTCAGCACGTTTTGAAATAAGTTTAAATATCTGTCCCAATGCTGATGCTTTCTGTGACAATAAAGTCTGCAAAGCTTATTGATTTCTTTCATAGTCCGTTCAGACGGATTACAAAGTGGTGAGTACAATGAAATAAAAACAGATTTGATTTTATGGTTACGAAGCATGCGTGACCAAACAGCAGATCTGAATTGCGGTCCGTTATCTGAAATGACTTTACTAACGTGTCCAACTTCACGTAAGAAATTTTTAACAAAGGCGTTGGATACAGACCGTCCAGTGGCTTTACGTAACGGAGTGAAAGAAAAAAATTTTGAAGTAAGTTCAACAGCGACTAGAACGTACGAAAATCCATTCGATGTTCTGACAAGCGGTCCCAAGAGATCAACAGCAGCAAATTCTTTTAATTTAGAAGCAATGATAGGAAACAATGGAGCACGATGAGAGACAGTAGATGGTTTCGCCTTTTGACAAAGTTTACAAATAGACAAGACTCTTCGAATTCTCTTTTCCATATTGTTAAAATAACAAGTCGTTCGAAGAATATGATAACATTTCCGTGGACCAAAATGTGCATAGCTGAAATGAATGTACCAAATCAGCTTATTAACGAAATCGTCTGGAATGCAAAGTACCCATAGCTTGTCATCAACAGCGCAGCGTTTGAACAGTATGTTGTTCCTAACCAGATAATAATGCCGATTCTGTGTGTGTGTCTTTTCATGCCATTTACTTTTGATGTCTTTCCAAATCGGATCTTTATCTTGTTCATGAGCAATGTCCTTTAAAGATGTGGTGATGAAGTTTTCAAAGGCGACTTTCTGAATGTAAAGAATACTGAAATTTTTCTCGAGGTTGCTTTCTGTGTTACTTTTCTCGAGCCCAGCCGGTGCGCGTGACAGTGCGTCCGCAACAATGTTCTCCTTGCCGGGAATGTAGACTATAGTGAAGTGGAATTCTTGCAGAAACAATGCCCAACGTTTTAACCTGTCATGATTTAATTTTGATGACATAAGAAATTGTAATGAACGATGGTTACTGTATACTTTTACGTGCTTACCATAAAGAAAGAAACGGAATTTGTTAAATGCCCAAACGATAGCTAAAGCTTCTAATTCAGTAACGGAATAATTTTTTTCAGATTTTGTTAGCACTCGGCTAGCAAAAGCAATGGTTTTCTGAATAGTAATGTCATTTTCTGTGGTTTCTTGAAACAAATGGGCACCAAGACCGACTTTAGAAGAATCCGTGCTACGGCAAAAATCATGTGAGAGATCTGGATGAGCTAGTATTGGCGTGTTAAGTAGCGATTCTTTCAAGGAATTGAATTCCAACTGTGCTTGTTCGTCCCAGTTCCAAATAGTATTTTTTCCAGTGAGAGAACAAAGTTTTGGTGTAACTAGAATTCGCATATTCAGAAAACGACGGTAAAAATTTACGAGGCCTAGAAAACTGCGCACTTGTTTTTTTGTGGATGGAACTGGAATGGCTCTGATTGCTTCTAACTTTTCAGGATCCGGCTGAATGCCTTCAGAAGAAATAATATGTCCCAAAAACTTCACCTTTGTCCTACCGAATTCAGACTTTTCCAAGTTAACTGTAATTCCAGATTTTGCAAAAATATGCAACACGCTGTTGAGGATGCGATTATGTTGTTCCCATGAGGCTTCTGCTATCAGAATATCGTCCACATATAAGGTGATGTGACGTTTTAAGAGCTCATGTAATATGGAATTTAGCCCGCGAATGAATGCTGCCGAAGAAATGTTCAAACCAAAAGGAAGTTTCCGAAACTGATAACAAACACCGAAACATTCTGGGTGAAGTTCGATCTGACAAAAGCTGGATCTGAGATCAATGGAAGACAACACTTTTACACCATTAAAATTTTGAAGTAGTTCTCCCAACGTTTGCGGCCTGTCTGTTTCAGGAATAATGATAGTATTTATTTGTCTCGAATCTAAGACAAGCTTGATCGATCCATTTTTCTTCTCAACAACATGTAATGGATTGTTGTATGAGCTTACTGCAGGCTCAATAATGCCCTCGTCAAGCATAGATTGTATTTCTGTTCTAACACGGTCCCTATAATGTTCTGGAATTACGTATGGTCTAACACAAAATTTAGTATGCTCATGAACACTAAATTGGTACTGAAATCCCTTGATTGTTCCTGTATTGTGTGTAAAAACTGTGGAATGTGCTTGTAAAATCTCAAAAAGGTCCTGACTATCAGTGTCATTACAATTCTCAATTGTTTGAATTTTATTCTGAATTAACTCATTAGTTTCAAATATGCCGTCGATATCATCTCTGTCAGTACTTGCAGAGTGATTATTAGTGTCTAGTTCCGTAGAAAATTCCGAACTGTTGTCTAACAGAAGGTTGTTGTTGTTGTTGTCTTCAGTCCTGAGACTGGTTTGATGCAGCTCTCCATGCTACTCTATCCTGTGCAAGCTGCTTCATCTCCCAGTACCTACTGCAACCTACATCCTTCTGAATCTGCTTAGTGTACTCATCTCGCGGTCTCCCTCTACGATTTTTACCCTCCACACTGCCCTCCAATGCTAAATTTGTGATCCCTTGATGCCTCAAAACATGTCCTACCAACCGATCCCTTCTTCTAGTCCAGTTGTGCCACAAACTTCTCTTCTCCCCAATCCTATTCAATACTTCCTCATTAGTTATATCATCTACCCATTTAATCTTCAGCATTCTTCTGTAGCACCACATTTCGAAAGCTTCTATTCTCTTCTTGTCCAAACTATTTATCGTCCATGTTTCACTTCCATACATGGCTACGCTCCAAACAAATACTTTCAGAAACGACTTCCTGATGCATAAATCTATATTCGATGTTAACAAATTTCTCTTCTTCAGAAACGCTTTCCTTCCCATTGCCAGTCTACATTTTATATCCTCTCTACTTCGACCATCATCAGTTATTTTACTTCCTAAATAGCAAAACTCCTTTACTACTTTAAGTGTCTCATTTCCTAATCTAATTCCCTCAGCATCACCCGATTTACTTTGACTACATTCCATTATCCTCGTTTTGCTTTTGTTAATGTTCATCTTATATCCTCCTTTCAAGACACTGTCCATTCCGTTCAACTTCTCTTCCAAGTCCTTTGCCGTCTCTGACAGAATTACAATGTCATCGGCGAACCTCAAAGTTTTTACTTCGTCTCCATGAATTTTAATACCTACTCCAAATTTTTCTTTTGTTTCCTTTACTGCTTGCTCAATATACAGATTGAATAACATCGGGGAGAGGCTACAACCCTGTCTCACTCCTTTCCCAACCACTGCTTCCCTTTCATGCCCAGAAGGTATAGCCGATTAATTTCCTCGTCATGGTTTGGGAGCCAATCTTCAAATTTCAAAGCTGTTGACTTACCTTCTTTCTCTAAACTTATTTCAGCATCGTGAAAGTTTAAGATTGCTTTGTATTCATTCAAAAAGTCTACTCCCAGTATAATTTCCGTCGACAATAATGGAACAATAAGAGAGTTCATAGGGAAGCTGTGGCTTTGACAAAAGAATTCTAAGTTGGTTTGTTGACGTACATCTACACTTTTTCCAATGACTGCACCTTGTAATTTAATCTTGCGTAACGGAAGCGTGGGGCAATCGTTAAATTTGTTGCATTTGCTAAATGCTGTTTCACTAATTACTGAAATGGGACTGCCTGAGTCAAGTACTGCCGTAAATTTTACGTCATTTACAGTAATGTGAATCACAGGATATGCAATGTTGTTATGTTTTACGTCGTGTTCCTGGAGTAAGATGTCCCTAATGTCTTCCATTTTTACGTAATTACTAGCTACGGCAGCTGAGTCGTCAGTTTCATGCGTACGGTTTGTGGCTGCCAGCGGTATGAGTCATTGCCTATTGTGTTTTTGTTGGCGCGCGTCGTTATTGGGATTTGGAGACCTAACCTCAACAAATTCACCTTGTCGAGAGGGCCCTGCTCTGTTTGAATCCCGCCAGTTCTGCTGCAATTCAGGTCTGTCGTTACGATCATATCGTCTGTCGTCATGTCGGTAGATTCCATAGTTTCTTTCTTGTCGGTCACGTGGTGGAGAATTTCTCCCTGAATCGTAACTGCGCGCTGGACCGTTGCGTCTTAAGTTATTCTGTCTCCCTTGATAATAATTATTTTGGTTTCCATATTGTCTGTTTCTCTGATTGTCTCTGTGATAGTCATTACTACGGAAATGCGATCTTTCTCTGTAACTATTATTACTCCGCCAGTGGTTGTCATATGGGTGGTGTCTGTTTTGGTCACGATTTGCGTTGTAAGAATAGACTTGTCGTGTCCAGTTATTGTTTCTGTCGTCACGGAATTGTGACGGATGTGAACTGTAGTGATTGTTTTCCTGTTTTCGCATCCCGCGACTGTCTGTGTCAATTTCTAATTCTTGTAAGAGTCCCTCAAAAGCTTCAATGTCGTCTTTGCAACGCCCTGCCAAAATAATAATCCTTAAATGTTCAGGCAATTTCATTATGCAAATGCGCATGAGTTTTGAAGGGCTATATGGGTTTGAAAGATATTGGTTCTTATGCAACATGTCTTCAAAATATTTGACAAGACTGGAAAATTCAGATTGTTCAAAGTGTTTCATCATCATTATGCTATGTTTTACTCGGTCTTGTGTAGCTTGAGACCAATATGCTGAGAGGAAAGCATGATAAAATTCTCCTTCACTGTGACAATCGTGAATGACCGATCGCATTCTTACAGCTGGTTCATTCTCCAAGTAGCCACACATAAATTCTAATCTGTGTTCTAATGACCAGTTGGGAGGAAAACAATGAGAGAATTGATGAAGCCACACTTGTGGATGAATGTCGTTGCCAGAATTCTTAAATGTTTTGAATTTACGTGTAGTAATGAACAGCTTATAGTCAAAATCATCATGTCGGCGAGTCGCATGTCGGTCATTGTTACGTCGTTTCGGGGTTCCATCTCAAAATTCGGTGTACCTTGCCAATTTCTTTCATAATTTCCGAAGTGCCCTGTGTTATTATTTTGTGGCTGTTCCGTATTTCTATGTCCCTCTTCCCGTATTGGAGCGCGAGTGTCCTCTGAAATACGTAATTGTTGTATTACCTGTGTCAGCTGATCTTGTACTTCCCGGATTTCTCTTTGGTGTTGCGTACTAATTTGATTCAGACTTTGTTTGAATTTCCTAATTTGTTCGCACTCTTCTGTGTCATTAAAGACTACCGGTTTTGTGTCATTCAGATTATCGTCTACCTTCGTAGATAAATTAGTGAACTGATCCGAAAGTTCGGCTACTTTCTCCGATAGTGAACACATTTCCTCAGTGTGTTTTTCTCAACCAAGTTTCAGAGTGTCTATTTGTGTTGAAATCGAATTTACTGTGTCCTTTAAGTATTCCTGAGTTCTTGCAAGTTGCGTAACCGAATCGGTGGATGCAGCTGAGTCCATTTTAGCTTGCAAGGTGTCGTGATTTTCACGAACAACAGTTTGCAATTCTTTTATGGCTGCTTCGTGATTCTGTAATGCGTTTTCATGCCGCGAAAAAATAGGTAGAAAATGCTCACAAATTTGTGTTTTTACGTCATTACAGATTTTTTGACATTTTGATTCAATGTTATGTAACTCAGTAGTTAAATCTTCACGTGTTTGTTCAAGTGTGGTGTCTAACTTCCGAAGATTTTGTTCCATTGTGTCTAACTTTTGAAGATTATGTTCCATTGTGTCCAACTGCTGCTGTGTTTGTCTCTGATTTTGTTCCATTGTGTCTAACTTTTGAAGATTTTCCTGCGTTTGTCTCTGATTTTGTTCCATTGTGTCTAACTTTTGAAGCTTTTGCTGTGTTTGTCTCTAATTTTGTTCCATTGTGTCTAACGTTTGAAGCTTTTGTCCCATTTGTTGCATTAATTGTAATAACGGTGCACTGGTGTCTGAAACATGTTCCTTAGTGCTATTCGGCAATGCATTTGAACCGGCAATATTCACAGTTTGAAAAACAGAAAATGTGTCTTGACTTATTTGAGAAAACGGTGAGGACGCAAAACCTGAATCTACAGTATTTGCAAGAATGTGTCCTGTCATTTCGGAATACTGAGGCGAGCTGTTGCCGACCGATCGATCGATAATGCTTCCCTGTTCACTAATTGCTTCACTGTCTACACCATTATTTGCAGCCCGCTCCATTTCCCTATGTACAATTACCAAATTACTACTTTGAACATTAGTTAATTCATTACGTGGTGGCGCTAACACACTGCTTTCGTCTTCACTGTCATTTCTCAGTTTACTTTGGAGCCTAGTATTACGTTTTTCACACGCCATTATAGTCACAATATTTTTCACGACAACACAGAAAAGCACAATTTGAAGAGCAAAATAAGAAAACACATTAACATAGCACTGAATTAATAACTAGTTAATTGCAAGCGCAGCTTCCAAATACTTCGTGCAAAACTACATGCATGCCAAAACTGTTTTACTGTACAAAAATGAAAGACTGCAACTACAAAGGAAATTCTCTCTATGATTAAGCCCTAGCAATAAACAAAAGCTGCACTAATTACACAAACTACAAGAAAAAATCAAAAGATTCCAGTGAGGTATCCTCGGCTAAGGGTCGACATATGAAACGTCCCCTTAGAAAAATGTATACAAGACTGGTCTATGTGAAACGTCCTCTTTCAACAATTATACACGAATGTGCTTAAACTGACACACAATAGTTTTTAGCGCAACGCAATCTGACTTCCAATAATTCCTACAAGAGAATGGCCCTGACTAACATTAACCTATATGTTTCACAAATCACTTACCTCACAAAAATCTTCGATACTCGAACTACTGCAATACAGCGAGCGCCACTACTGCCAGCTAACCAAAAGATTCAAACTACGGAAGTCACTAACTACTGATAGGCACAGTTAGGAAATGAAAGCTTTTAATAGAGAACAAACAATGTATTTAACTTTATAGTCGTAATATATATATCACTTCATGACACCACTTCTTACAGATTTCAAAACTCCGCCATCTCTCTACCCACGTCCACCACTGCTGGCGGCTCACCTCCAACTGCGCAACGCTACGCGCTGTTAGCATCCAGCTGCCGCTGCCCAACACTACAGTGGCAGACAACAATGCAAAACAGCCACAGACTGCACACGGCACAGCCAGTGAATTTTATACAGAGCGCTACGTGGCGGCGGCGTTATACTAAAAAAAGCTAAACAGCCTACTTACACGCTGAAAAAAAATGTATTTAGTAGTAGTAGACCAGCCTCTTAGTCTCTTTTCAAATATTTATATTAAGGTTTTATGTTTTTTTCAGATATTTGGCCACAGCATGTTCGCTTGGGACATTAATCTACGATTATAGAATTGGCGAATCTACTGCGGCAGCTATAATACCACTTGTTTGTGAAACTATTTGGAGAAAATTGAGAACCATTGTTATGAGTGAACCAACAAAAGAAAAGTGGTATGAAATATGCACGATATCTGAAAAGAACTCAAAGTTTCCCAATTGTCTAGGAGCCTTGGACGGGAAACATATACGGATAATCCAGCCTGAACACGGCGGGTTCTATGTACTATAACTACAAAAATTATTTTTCGCTAGCTTTCTTGGCGCTAGCGGGTGAAAACTATTGTTTTGTATGGGTTGACATAGATGCCTACTGTAAAAACAGTTACTCGGGTATATTCAAGAATTCTTCATTGTACAAGAAGCTGACAGAGAGGTCACTTGACCTACCTGAGCCAAAGGTATTGTTAATACAAAGTAGACCAACAATGTTGCCATACGTGTAAGTGGCTGATGAAGCTTTTGGCATGATCTACATCTACATCCATACTCCGCAAGCCACCTGACGGTGTGTGGCGGAGGGTATGGAGAATTTAATGCGACCTTATGGGGGAAGGTCATTAACTTATGCTAAAAAAATATTTAATCACCGTTTGACATTAGTACGCCAGTATGTCGAAAGTAGTTTTGGCGTAATGTGCAATAAATGGCGTATTTTACACAGGGCATTAGATGTTGACACCGGTTTTGCAAAAAAGATCGTAAAATCGATTTGTACACTACACAATTATGTCACAATGAGGGATGGCTACAATTATGAAGATACTCTTCATACTCCACCACTGGAAAATCTAGTCTCACATTATACCTGGCGTGCTGTGCAACAAGAGGATAATGTTAGAGTATATTAAACAAATTATTTCATCAACGAAGTAAAAGTTGATTGGCTGGATCGCAATATTTAATTTGTTACACAGACTTATTGAAAATATAAGTACTCACATAATGATTTCTTCTTTACTTCATTGTCATCTCCTCCACAGTATTAGAACAAGTCCTTCCCAAGCCCTTTTCCTTAAGTTCTTATCTGAATAAATGCTACTTCTCGTTCCTTATCGCAGGACGTTTCTCTATTTCATCTATAAATAATTCTGTATTCAAAGCTTCCGTTTCCGTTTCGATAGATTCTGGATGAATTGAGCGAACCCTCAAATATGTCTGTACGCGTCAAAAGCGCGCGCTCAACTCAACGGTAACGTAGAAAAACAGTGGTATCAACGAGCGCGTTGAAGCGCGCTGACAGCAGTCAAGCGCTAGCGCAGCGTTCAACGCGCGCTTTATCAAAACGCCCGTTAGCATCTGTACGGCCTGAATAAAATATGTGTAGTTCTAATAGCGCGTTAGGCGCTTGTCGTGTGAATCTGTTCTAATAGCGCCTGTTTCCGATCTGCAGTAGAGGCACATTTGCACACACTAACACCACTGAGAGGCGACTGCCCTTATACTGAGTTCACCCTTCTACCACCTGGATCGTTGATGTCTCGTTGTATATGCACTACTGATATCAAATGTGACTGCATTTGTCAGTATACTGGATCTCGTACTGGATCTCGTGCTGATCTCGCACTGGATCTCGTACTGTGCACAACTTGTCCAACCGACAATGTTGATTTTCGTACAAATATCCTTTATACTGATTTCCACTGCTATATGTCTGTGTCGCGGCAATAGCTAAAAACATCCTTTATCCGTATCTTACAACGAATTGAAATTTGAGGGAATATAATAATATTCACTGGCATATCGTTCCAGATATGCAACCCTTGGTAACCAGTCGAACCGCCACGACTACCGTCAAGGGCAAGGCTATTTTCCTGACAGTTTATACGACAGGTACTTCACCATTGTAAGAGTATATGATAACAAATTGAGACCGAATGAAGAAAACATGTCAGAGTAAAAGGCATACAAACAGTCGCAACAATATACAGTGTACCCGCCTCTGGCAGTAACACAGGCTTGGATTCTCGCATGCAAACGCACAGTTCGATGCCGAATGGCATCCTGCCATAGGTTGTCTCTAGCACCTATCACCTTTTGTTGCAATGTGGGGAATCGTTCTCGCAGGCTCTGGAGATCGACTGAAGTCCCCCTTCACCACGCATTCAGTTGGTACGAGGTCTGGTTATCATGCTAGCCAGGGCAGTAGAAACGCCTCGAAGAGCACGTTGCGTCGTAGCAGCCGCGGGTGGACGTACATTGTGTAAGTAGGCTGTTTAGGTTTTTTTATTGGTAACACCGCCGCCACGTAGCGCTCTGTATGAAAATCACTGGCTGTGCCGTGTGCAGTCTGTGGCTGGTTGGCATTTTTGTAATACTCGCCTTTGTAGTGTTGGGCAGCGGCAGCTGGATGCTAACAGCGCGTAGCGTTGCGCAGTTGGAGGTGAGCCGCCAGCAGTGGTGGACGTGGGGAGAGAGATGGCAGAGTTTTGAAATTTGTAAGAATTGGTGTCATGAACTGATATATATATATTATGACTATTAAGGTAAATACATTGTTTGTTCTGTATTAAAATCTTTCATTTGCTAACTATGCCTATCAGTAGTTAGTGCCTTCAGTAGTTTGAATCTTTTATTTAGCTGGCAGTAGTGGTGCTCGCTGTATTGCAGTAGCTTGAGTAACGAAGATTTTTGTGAGGTAAGTGATTTGTGAAACGTATAGGTTAATGTTAGTCAGGGCCATTCTATCGTAGGGATTTTTGGAAGTCAGATTGCGTTGCGCTAAAAATATTGTGTGTCAGTTTAAGCACAGTCGTGTATAATGTTTCTAAGGGGACGTTTGAATTGTCGTGCTGGAAATACATGTCACTTTCTTGTCTAAGCAATGGCAGTATCAGGTGACAACTTCCTGTGATGTGTGGCTCGCACTGGTTACTTAACAATGCAAAAAGGCCAAAAGTGATCGCGAGTTGTAATAGACGTATGAGGTGTGTTCGTAAAGTAGTTTCGCGGGTTGTGTTAGTTCGATTCGCGCAGTTTTCTTGCCGTTGCGTGAGTGATTAAAATAGAGCATTTTAACGGGCTTCGAAATTATATGAATTTCATTTTCATTCGTTTTGAATAATGTAATTCCCGAATAAAAAAGCACGTTATGAACATACAAAGAGGCAAAGAAACTGGCCCACCTGCCTAATAGCGTGTAGGGTCCCCGCGAGCACGCAAAAGTGTCGCAACACGACGTGGCATCGACTCGACTAATGTCTAATGTAGGGCTGGAGAGAATTGACACCATGAATCCTGCAGAGCTGTCAAAAAATCAGAAAGAGAACGAGGGGGTGAAGATCTCTTCTGAACAGCTCGTTGAAAGGCATCCCTGATCTCAATAATATTCATGTATGGGTAGTTTGGTGGCCAGCGGAAGTGTTTAAACTCAGAAGAGTGTTCTTGGAGCCATTCTCTAGCAATTCTGGAAGTGCGGGGTGTTGCATAGTCCTGCTGGAATTGCCCAGGTCGTCGGACTTCTGCTGGACTTGGGCAATTCCAGCAGGACAATACTACTCTCCACACGTCCAGAATATCTACAGAGTAGTTCCAGGAACACTCTTCTCAATTTGAACACTTCCACTGGCCACCAAACTACCCAGACATGAATATTATTGGGATCAGGGATGCCTTTCAACGTGCTGTTCAGAAGAGATCTCCACCTCATGTTACTATTTCGGATTTCTGGACAGCCCTGCAGGATTCATGGCGTCAGTTCCCTCCAGCACTACTTCAGATATTAGTCGAACCCAAGCTACGTAATGCTGCGGCACGTCTCCGTGCTCGTGGGCCCCTACACGACATTAGGTAGGTGTACCAGATTCTTTGGCTCTTTCAGTGTACTGAAATTACAGTATCCTTCAGTGGCACCGCATCTAAAAAGCTTTTCTGGTTTCCCCACAGTCCGTGATTCTCATCCACACAACACTGTGCTCTAAACGTACATTTTTACAAATTTTTTCCTGAAAGTAAGGCCGATGTTTATGTTAGAAGACCTCTTTTAGTTAGGAATTCCCTCTTTGTCAGTGCTAGTCTGCTTCTTACACCTTCCTTACCTCGTTCATCATGAATTATTTTTGCGTCATTGGTCACTAATTCAATTTCTACTACTCCTCGTTACGTTCGCCTTTGGGCTGTCCGCTGTGGTCGAGCGGTTCTAGGCGCTTCAGTCCGGAAACTCGCGGCTGCTACGGTCGCAAGTTCGAATCCTGCCTTCAGCATGGATGTGTGTGATATCCTTAGGTTAGTTAGGTTTAATTAGTTCTACGTTCTAGGGGACGGATGATCTCAGATGTTAAGTCCTGTAGTGCTCGGAGCCATTTCAACAATTTTTACGGTCGCCTTTCTTTTTTTTTTACTAGTCTCGAGTAGTAGCAGTGAGACATTCGACCCTAACGTCTCTATCAAACGTGCCACACGGACTAGTGCCGGTGAATTAACTTCCAACTCTCACCGATTAAATTTTGGCTCAAAGCGCCACAAAATTAGCTTGCGTTGCAGGTACGAAGACAATACAAAAAGACTGCATGCTCGCTGCCGCTTACCTGATACTGTCACGTAATGTGCCTCTTTTTACTTAATAGCTCAGCCGCAAGCAAGCTGCCATTGAACAGTGAAAAAACAGTTGCCATAACGATGTACCGGGTTGCACGGACACCTGCTGAATCATTAGCATTAATCAGCCGAGCGACACTAATTGTGCCATAGTTATTTAATAATGGGGAAGCTAACCTGAACTGAGGCGCGTGCTGAATATTGAAACGAACTTTTAGCACGTACGGTGACATAAAAACGTTACGTGAGAACCCGCATCGCTGTAGGAGGTCCTCTCGTGATAGTCGCTGGTAAAATGAAGGCGCAAGAACTAAAGTGTCTGCGAAATGTTTACCGACGAATACTGGCGTGCCAGTTCGGCGTAAGCGCACGATACTTAAGACGCTTTAGGACAATAAGTTCGTGGAATTCTAGTTGATGTTTGTAACCAGAAGCCGGTCGGAGTGGCCGAGCGGTCCTAGACGCTACAGCCTGCAACCGCGCGACCGCAATGGTCGCAGGTTCGAATCCTGCCTCGGGCATGGATGTGTGTGATGTCCTTAGGTTAGTTAGATTTAAGTAGTTCCAAGTACTAGGGGACTGATGACCTCAGAAGCTGAATCCCCTAGTGCTCAGAGCCATTTGCACCATTTGTAACCAGAATCTGTGGTTGTTCGTGGAAGATGCTGCTTTCTATGGCTAGAAGTCTGCGCGGATGAGAACATCCACAGGTGTGAGTATTTCCGCAATGATTATTAGCTGTTGCGTAAAATCGTATAATTAAATTTCCCACGAGATTGGGGTGCTATTGCAGTGCCGGAGAGCCCTAGCAGTGGTGACAATTTAGTGGAAAAATAAGATGAAGATATGAACTGATGTTTGCTTTGGCGAGGGCGTTAGACATACGTAGTTTGTACAGCAATGCATCCCATCGTGCTGGGGTGGTGTAGTGGTCGCCGGCACGGTAGCTCAACGTGTTCGGTTCGTAGCTCATGGTCTAGCGGCCAGCGTTGCTGCGTCTGGGTCACGGGCTCCCGGGTTCGATTCCTGGCCGGGATGGGGATTTTTTCTGCCTGGAGACTAGGTGTTTGTGTTGTCTTCATCGTTTCGTCGTCATCATCATCATTCGTGGCAGCGGCTAGATTGGATTGTGTAAAAATTCAGACTTTTTACGGGCGCTGAAGACGGCGCAGTTGAGCGCCCCACAAATCAATCATCATCAGCAGCAGCATGTTCGGTCAGAAGGCTAGCTGCATTCTGTAATAAAAAAACTGAGTGAACGGATCAACGATGAACTTGAACAGTTGAACTTGAACAGAGATCAGCAAAACAAATAAAAAAGGGAGCAGCATTTCTGCTTCCAAGGGAACCACCCCATAGCACCCCCCTCCCTTCCCAGATTTAGTTATAAGTTGGCACAGTTATAAGTTGGCACTGCAAGGTTCGCAGAAGAGCTTCTGTAAAGTTTGGAAGGTAGGAGACGGATACTGGCAGAAGTAAAGCTGTGAGAACCGGACGTGAGTCGTGCTTCGGTAGCTCAGTTGGTAGGACACTTGCCCGCGAAAGGCAAAGGTCCCGAGTTCGAGCCTCGGTCGGGCACACAGTTTTAATCTGCCAGGAAGTTTCATATCAGCGCACACTCGGCTGCAGAGTGAAAATCTCATTGTGAATGCCAATATTGCTTGTTGATTTTAAGACAGAGAAAAGATGTGAAACGAAATGTAAACATCTGTAATACCAAAGAAGATTACAAATTTCGTAAAGCTTATGCTAGAAGGCACAAAAGGGATACTGAAAAGGGTAGAAAATATTACATGCCTTTTGACGTAAAAACAGGAGTCACGCAAGGAGATGGAATATCACCATTCTTATTTAGTGTTATAATATAGGAAGCACTGGACACAAAAAGTGAAGCAGAAGAGGGAATTAGCATAGGAATAAACATGAGTGTACTGACCTTTGCAGTCGATGTAGCATTAAACGCCGAAAATCCAGACGACCCGAAAATACCGGCAAGTAAAGTCTTTCAAAACGTAAAAGACGTTGGATTAGAGATAAATGAGGGGAAAACTAATTCATGGGAGAGAAAGAAATTACAAGACAGAAAGGAGGGCAGCCAGTCAGATTGATGACCATGTGTTTGAAGAAGCAGAAAAGTTTTAATATCTGGGGGTTGGGGTTAACAACAGGAATTTTGAGGAATAAGAATTATAAGCGAGGATAAAAGAGGCATTCATAACATCATATTCCCACACCAAACTACTGTCATCCAGAATTTTAATCGAGAGGAACCAAAATAAGGATATATAAAACTATATTCAGACCAGTCCTACATTACGGTGACGAAATATGGTGAATAAGTAAGTATGAAGAGAGAAAAATAAAGGTTTTCCAAAATAAAATCCTGTAGAAGATATTTAGACCAATTTGTGAGGGAGCGGAGGCGAAGAAGAAACAACAGGGAGCTCAGGGAGGTATATAAGGAGGCAGATAGTCATAAATGTTTACGTGTACAACACTGGTGTAATACTGTACAATATTTATTATTTATTTCACAAACAGGGTTTGGATGTTAAGCCATCATCAGGTGATAAGATAAGTATGCGGTGAATGAAATTTTGTAGGATCAAAGATTTTAAAATACTGCATCTATAGAGTATTTCCGTTTCCAGAGATGAAAAGTGTTAATGTTAGATTTAGGACCAAAACAGGAGGCATTATTTCAATGTGATTGCGATGTAAGATTATTTAAGTAAAGTAAAATATGTGACACATTAACTAATGAACGATATACAAATTACAGTAGTTGTTCATAGAAGAAAACAGATTGAATAATGAACTTTCGTGATATGAACCAAAAGCGTGGCTGAACAGAACCATATTGTCTTTAATATGACCTAAATTACAAAAAAATGAGATATACTGGTGAGAGTAAGCTGGTAAGTGGAGCTGCTGTGATTACGCAAAGTAAATTTTTTTAACATAACAAGAGAAATTATAACAACTGAAATGACGGAAAATGGGTCATGTGAGTAAGAGGGGTAATTTATAACATGGCCGGATGGTATTATGAGTAGTATCTGCAGTTAGAAGTGGAGTGTAAGAAACTGTGTCTGATCATTCGGTACTAAGCTTGGGCTGATGGACATATGTTTATTAATTACACTATTTCAAGATACTTTATCTCGAAATCATAATGTATGTGACGTAATACTTCATGTTTCACCTTGTAACTGTGGCCTTCTTCAAGCAGGTGGTCTTGAAAAGTAGTCTCCTTTCCTAATGTTTCAACTTCTTTGTACATGATGATGGTACAACAGCCGAAAACGGTTTTGTGAAATAAATAATATTGTAGAATACTACACCAGCGTTATGTGCGTTTATACTCATGAATCATAAAATATTCGACCGAGAACCGATGGAACAGTCAATCAATGGTACCACATATTGTTGCGGATGCCAATAAAAGGTGGCTGAGAAGGGCCAGGCACGTCTATAGAAGAGTGGAGGGATCAAGACTGAGAGAAGTGTCGGAGAAGAAACCCGAGGGGTGGTCAAAGATTTTCAGTTACTTGGAGCAAGGGAAGAAGATTCCAGAGACAGTACACTGTGGAGGAGGCTATTTGACGAGGCGAAAAATCAACTGCTGTTTTATTGGGGCCAGGAAAGTAAGTTAGTTACACTTCTGGGATACCTTTTAAGCGAGTGGCTGATTTGGAGTGAAAAAACTGAATCACTGTCACAGCAATGCATCAGAGAAAGCCATACCCACACACCCACGTAAGACGTCGAGCTGATGTAACGCGCCAAACACCTTTAGTCGGAAAAAAGTGGATTAATTGCTAATATTGTCTCAACTTATTATCGACTTTAATGTTTTGAGTGTACGAATAGTTTGTTAAGAAGTCTGTAAAGTTCTCTTTTTTTTCATTAAAATGTTGTAGGTACGTAACACCTAATGTTCGAGAGAAGCCCTGTGCTGTGAAGTCAGCGAATTTGCAACGCCCAGCCGACTGCTGAATCGCGGCGCAGGCGAAGACGACAACTACGGAACAAGACCACTATGAACGTTTGCCGGTGACTGTTAAGATGAAACAGTAATTGTTAAAGAGACAATTAGCGTGATATGTTTGTTCGCTGAGAATGGTTGTTGGCTTATCCTTTTGGAATTTTGAGCTCAATATTCGAGTACTGTTCGAGCAGTGAGCCTCGAGAGAGATTATCTCAAGAATATAATGAAATCGGCTCACACTTACGATACGCGAATTAGTCTGTGTTGTGGTTGGCAGGAGAGCCAACCGTGTTACTAAAGGAGGCCGAAATGCACGCGTTTTAGCTCACGCATGCTGGCGTGAGGTCTGGAACATGACAAGGGAATTAGAATTGAGAAAAACGGACGTAGCTGGTGGAATACTTAACTTTAATCCATTAATGGAGAACGTCGCTCTTTATGGTACATGATTCACAATATCAATAGTACGGATACTAAAGCCTTGCTAGGTCGTAGCAAATAACTTAGCTGAAGGCTATGCTAACTATCGTCTCGGCAAATGAGAGAGTATTTAGTCAGTGAACCATCGCTAGCAAAGTCGGCTGTACAACTGGTGCGAGTGCTAGGAAGTCTCTCTAGACCTGCCGTGTGGCGGCGGTCGGTCTGCAATCCCTGATAGTGGCGACACGCGGGTCCGACGTATACTACCGGACCGCGGCCGATTTAAAGGCTACCACCTAGCAAGTGTGGTGTCTGGCGGTGACACCACAGTCTGCAAGGGGGATAGAACTCAACAGTGTTCAAAGCAGTTCTGAGATCATATTGGTAAAAGCAAAGTTCAAAGAAATTAAAACCCTAAAGAGAAATAATAGTACTTTTCAATGAATATCTTGCAAAGATGGTTAATTATACATGAAAAGATGTTGCATTTAATTCTGAAAGGTTGGGATGACGAAATAGTTTATTACGATAAAATTTCAGTAAAGTCCAGAATAGTGATGAAGCAGTGCGCTACTTACAACGGTTATCTTTGATTGACAACCAAAGATAAACAATGTTAAATTAAAAATGGTTCAAATGGCTCTGAGCACTATGGGACTCAACTTCTGTGGTCATTAGTCCCCTAGAACTTAGAACTACCTAAACCTAACTAACCTAGGGACATCACACACATCCATGCCCGAGGCAGGATTCGAACCTGCGACCGTAGCAGTCGCACAGTTCCGGACTGCGCGCCTAGAACCGCGAGACCACCGCGGCCGGCGATGTTGAATTATATCTTTGCCTTGCGCACGTATTCTCCAATTTACATAAAGATTTGTAATGTTCACACTGGTTGCTGGTATATACGATTAATCGTTGAAGCTTTTAAGGATGAGTAACTACAAGAAGCAACGGATCTCTGTGATGTATTCATCAGTTGTATACCAAATCTGTTGTTTCTGGTACCTAAATTGTTGAGAAAGGATTTAGTTGTGTTGTTAGAGTACAGACGGTAAGCTTCGCTATAGGTTACTGTTATTGGTAAAGTAAATATTATCATTCCTACTCCCCGTAGGTTCTCGCATTTAGTATTTTTCTGGTGACTGACACTAGCTTTGATGGTAGTTTATCTTCCGAAGCTACTGAACCTTGATAAGCAGATGAGGTCGTAATTAATATTCAGATAGTTAGCCGGCCTGGGTGACAGAGCGGTTCTAGGCGCTACAGTCAGGAACCGCGCGACCGCTACGGTCGCAGGTTCCAATCCTGCCTCGGGCATGGATTTGTGTGATGTCCTTAGGTTAGTTAGGTTTAAGTAGTTCTAAGTTCTAGGGGACTGATGACCTCAGAAGTGAAGTCCCATAGTGCTCAGAGCCATTTGAACCATTTTCAGATAGTTACCACTGACCCCATTATACCACGAAAAGTGTTATTGTGTCCATCCTTTCGTATATAGTGATGTCGTAGGAGCTGTAGTCTGATTTATAGCGTGAAAGGCTCAATATCAAATCTTAGGTGACGTCGTTGTGTTAGACGATTATTTCAAGTCACACAGACTGCTTCGTTGTGTGTAGGCAAGTTCTTGTCAGTACAACTTATTGTAGTATTACGAGAGTGATCTACATAGTCCGACGTACTTTTCACCTACGTATTGCAATGCTGTTTGAGCCTGTTCACACAGTATATCTCCTCAAGAGTTAGTGGCATCTAAAGGATGCCGCAACACACTGACCATCTGGAGTATGTTTCTCGTAAGGAATTGGAATTCTACTACTGATTCTTTCTTTGCTCCGTGACCGTGGCCGGAATTAAATCTGCAGAAAGGCATGCGAAGCCCGGAGATGCTTATCAAATGCGAGAGGCGCTTCGACAATGGAACAGGAGTGACGCGCGCGAAATTCGTCTAGAATTCCCCAGAAAAACAGTGCAGAGACAGACGGACGCGCACACAATTCCATTAACGACTCGTCCGGGACGGACCGACCTCGGCCTATCGCGGGATCGGAGATCTTTGTTGCACCGCCTCCAGAGTCCAGACAACGCCGCCCGGCTTATCGACAGATCTCCGGGGAAAAGACGTATCGGAGGCGGCGCCGCTGTGGAACTAAGCTACCGTGTAACAGATTTAATATGATAATGGGATTTTAAGGTTCTCCGTCCGCCTCCGGTCCGCGAGAGGGCGGTCCATTCCATTGCTCGACGTCCGGCGCGCAGAAGCAGCAGCTACACGGGGCCGGAGAGAGACTTTGGCCAGTCGTAATCTGCTGCCAATGAAGAGCGCACTGGACTTTGACCCGTCAGCGCGAATGGTAATCGCTGGAGAAGCTGTGATTCCCCGGCACAGGGGACGGTGCTTTTCTCCGCCTTATAGGATCGGAGAGAAATGTACGTTTCTTGGTCGGCGACGCGTGAGCCAAGGCGATTTCTCGGCCGTTTTGCTGTTGTGTTTTTTTGAGGGCGCGACAATGGGCCGGTACGCTCCACTGGGCGTGGCTTGAGTTTCAAAAGGGCGCGCCCTGCCACCAGGTTACCTGAGCCGCGGCACCCCCTGGCCGGACTGGACAATGCTCCCCGCATTCCAGCGATCGCGCCTTGACCGCCGCCGCTGTCGTTGCCGGAGCTCGAGCAGCCGACGAGGGAAGCTGCAGCACCGCTTGCGCCGCCGGTATTGAAGATTGCCCTCAGGAACTACAGCGCACTCTGACAGCACTACGATAAATTCACTGCTAGCCACCAAAATCGAATGCCAAGAGGAGTCGCTAGTAGGTTACAGAATTCAGAAACATGTTTTATGGAATGTCTGGAAATCGAAAATACAGGGTGTTAAAAAAAAGTTTCCAATATTTTGAGAGGTGGAAGTACTCACCAAAACAAGAAAGAAAAGGCAGTAAACAAGGGCTCTAAAATGCATCCTTAGGAACTGTAAGCACTTGTTCATCTTCGATACTATGAAAGAGATCTCTTCTACTGCAGGCTCTTCGCTTTCTATCTTTTCAGAGGAGGTAGTGTGGACCAAAACAAGAAAAAAATGTCCAGAAAAAAGGGGTTCTAAAATGCATACCTTAAGAGGTATGAACACTTGTTCAATAGAATAGATGGTGTTTCACATTATCAAAGAAGAATAAATACGGAAAGCAAAAAAAGGTTCAAATGGCTCTGAGCACTATGACACTTAACTTCTGAGGCCATCAGTCCCCTAGAACTTAGAACTACTTAAGCCTAACTAACCTAAGGACGTTACACACATCCATGCCCGAGGCAGGATTCGAACCTGCGACCGTAGCGGTCACGCGGTACCAGCGCCTAGAACCGCTCGGCCACAGGGCCGGCTTATGGAAAGCAAAGAGTTTGCAGTATAAGAGACCTCTTTTATGATATCGAGGATGAACAAATGCCCATAGCTCTTCAGGTATGCATTTTAGAGCCCATATTTAATAGACTTTCTTCCTTGTTTTGGTGAGTACTACCACCTCTCTAAATGTTGGACACTTTTTTTGTAGCATACTGTATATTTTTGGCATTGCTTCAATCGTTGGGGCTGATCGGAAGGAGATATTATTCTTGAAGAATGGAATTTGCCAAGGTCGCTACCAGTTCTTTTTGTTACTACTGCATTACCGGTTCGGACAGATCTACGCCGTCATCATAGGATCTGAATGTTGCAAAAACAAACATCCTAAGCGAAGGTGGCTCAAACATATACTACTGTAATATTAGAACGTACATTGTTATGTTATTAGACTTACATTATTTTTACAACACTGAAAGTCACATAGTGACACATAGTGAATACCATCACGTCCCAAATAAAATACCACACAATTAAAATACATAACATGCTGTGCTGATGTTCTCAGCATACATCACATGGTGACTTAGTATTTTCACAGACAAGGAAGTATTCAGTCGTTTCGAGAATGAGATTTTCACTCTGCAGCGGAGTGTGTGCTGATATGAAACTTCCTGGCAGATTAAAACTGTGTGCCCGACCGAGACTCGAACTCGGGACCTTTGCCTTTCCCGGGCAAGTGCTCTACCATCTGAGCTACCGAAGCACGACTCACGCCCGGTACTCACAGCTTTACTTCTTCCAGTACCTCGTCTCCTACCTTCCAAACTTTGCAGAAGCTCTCCTGCGAACCTTGCAGAACTAGCACTCCTGAAAGAAAGGATATTGCGGAGACATGGCTTAGCCACAGCCTGGGGGATGTTTTCAGAATGAGATTTTCACTCTGCAGCGGAGTGTGCGCTGATATGAAACTCACGTAATATTTTAAATCGTAGACAATATTCTAGTTTGAAAATATATAGCATCATTTTTTTTGTTTCTAACACATAATGTCATTTTAAATCTGCGATATAAAAGGTCGTAAATTGTTTTAAAATAGTTTTTATGAGAGTGGAGAGAAGACACAATTGCAGTGTGGCACATGTACCGAAATTTGTTGATTATCGGACACCACTATGTAAACAACTGTACACTTACTTACCTGTGAAAATACTATACTAACTAAGTTGCCATTATGGTGTCAAATGATTATTGTATTCTGAACACTTTAGCACAACATTCTGTATATTTTAATTGCGTGGTATTTTATTTATGACGTGCAAGTACTTCCTACCACATTTTATTGCAAAACTGGTGCAACATCACTGTGTGACTGTCAGTGTTGTAAAAAGCACGTAGATCTAATAATGTAACAAGGTATGTTCTAATGTTGCATTAGTGTACGCAGTGTTTATATGAAATTGTATATGTTTGAGCCACCTTCACTAGGGATGTTTGTTTTTGTAACTTTCAGATCCAATGATGACAGCATAGACCTGATGGAACCGGTAATAGTAATAAAAAAAATACTAGAAATCTTCATCTACATCATACTCCACAATCCACCTAAAGGTTTGTGGCGGAGGGTACTTTCGGTACCACTATCTGATCCCTCCAACCCCGTTCCACACGCGAATAGTGCGTGGGAAGAATGATTGTCGGTAAGCCTCTGTATTGGCTCAATTTTCTCGAATTTTCTCCTCGTGGTCAACACGCGAGATGTATGTGAGGGGAAGTAATATGTTGTCTGACTCCTCCCGAAAAGTGCTGTCCCGAAATTTCAGTAGTAAATCTCTCCGTGATGCACAACGTCTCTCTCGTAACGTCTGCCAGTGGAGTTTGTTTAGCATTTCCGTAACCCTCTCTCGCCAGCTAAACGATCCCATAACGAAACGCGCCGCTCTACGTTGGATCTTCTCTATCTCCTCTGTCACCCCTCCCTGATAGGAATCCCAGACAGATGAACAATGCTCAAGAATCGGGCGAACAAGCTCCATATAATCCACTTATTTCGTATTTCGATGATTCTTTCTATGAATCTGAGTCTTGTGTCTGCTTTGCCCACTATCTGTTTTATATGGTCATTCCACTTAAGGTAGGTTCGAATCCTGCCTGGGGCATGGATGTGTGTGATGTCCTTAGGTTAGTTAGGTTTAAGTAGTTCTAAGTTCTAGGGGACTAATGACCACAGCAGTTGAGTCCCATAGTGCTCAGAGCCATTTTTTGAACTTAAGGTAGGTCTGGATAGTCACACTTGTCTCCAGCTGTTTGTCATCAGTAGTGTAGCTGTACAGTAGTGGATTTATTCTCCTATGTATGCGCAATATGTTACATTCATTTACGTTCAGGGTCAACTGCCAGAGTCTACACCACTCATCAATTCTCTGCAGGACTTTCTGCAAATTCTTACTATCTTCTGGCGTTGCTACTTTAGTATAAACAACTGCATCATCTGTGAATAGCCTTAAAGAGCACCCGACGCTTTCTACTAGATCATTTATATGTACTGTGAGCAGTAATCGTCCTATCACACATCCCTGTGGTATTCCGGATATTACCGTTGCATCTGTCGATTTAGTTCCGTTAAGAGCGACGTGTTGAGTTCTATCTGCAACAAAGTCTTAAATCCAGTTGCAAGTCTGCTCAGATACTCCGTAAGATCGTATTTTTTCATTAAACGGCAACGCGGGACGGTTTCATATTCCTTACTGAAATCAAGGAGCTCGACATCAGCCTGAGCACCATTGTCCACTGCGCTGTGGGAAGAGAGCGAACTGAGTTTCAGGATCTCTGTTTGCGGAATCCATGTTGATTTTTATAGAGGAGTTGTTCATTTTCCAAGAACGTCATAATTCTTGAGCATAAAACATGTTCCCTATTTCTACAACAGGTTGACGCCAACGATATAGGTCTACAATTGTGATGACCTGTCTTACGGCTTTTCTTAAAAACGGGAATGACATGCGCTTTTTTCTAGTAGTTAGGTACCGTTCGTTGCTCAAGCAAGCTACGATAAATTAATGCTAGAAGGGGCGCACGTTCTTTCGCATCATCTTTATAGAATCTTATAGGTATCTCATCCGGTCCTGAAGCCTTTCCACTGCTATGCGATTGTAGCTACTCTTCAATTCCACTATAGGTTATCTCAATATCTGCCATTTTGACGTTCGCACGACGATTGGAAGAAGGGACAGTGTTACGATCTTCCGCGGTGAAACAACTTCGGAAGACCGATTTCAGTATTTCGACCTTCTGTCTGTTATCTTCCATTTCGGTGCCGGTGTGGTCGCTGAGAGAACGAATAGATGATTTTGACCCACATTCTGATTTTACATACGACCAAAATCTGTTAGGGTTTATACCGAGGTCGGTGGACAAGCCGTAACGGCTGTGCAATATTTCAATGCCATCCTCCGACCGATAGTGCAACTACATCGGCAGCATATTGGCGAGGCATTCCTTTTCATGGACGACAATTCGCGCCCCCATAGTACACATCTTGTGAATGACTTCCTTCAGGATAACGGCATTGCTCGACTAGAGTGGTCAGCATATTCTCCAGACATGAACCCTATCGAACGTATATGGAATAGATTGAAAAGGGCTGTTTATGAGCGACGTTACACACCAACCACTCTGAGAGATCTACGCCGAATCACCGTTGAGGAGTGGGACACTCTGGACCAACAGTGTCTTGATGAACTTGTGGATAGTATGCCACAACGAATACAGCCATGCATCAGTGCAAGAGGGCGTGATACTGGGTATTAGAGGTACCGGTGTGTACAGCAAACTCGACCGCCACCTATGGAGGTCTCACTGTGTGATGGTACAAAATGCAATGTGTGGTTTTAATGAGCAATAAATAGAGCGGAGATGATGTTTATGTTGATCGCTATTCCAATTTTCTTACAGGTTGTCGGAACCGAAGTGATGCAAAACTTTTTTGATATATGTTCGTTGGTAATCACAATTATTAACTTATTTTCTGTCAATTTCACCAAAGTGAAAATACTATCACAACAAGAGCTATGTTTTCTAAAATCGTATTCTACCGCTAACATACACGCTTCCTCTTCATAATTTAGCTTACAGCTTGTAACACGGTTTTAGCTGAATTATTCCTCTGTAGTTTGTGCATGGCGAATTATTTCAAAAATGGCTCTGAGCGCTATGGGACTCAACATCTGAGGTCATCAGTCCCCTAGAACTTAGAACTACTTAAACCTAACTAACCTAAGGACATCACACACATCCATGCCCGAAGCAGAATTCGAACCTGTGACCGTAGCGGTTGCGGAGTTCCAGACTGAAGCGCCTAGAACCGCTCGGTCACACCGGCCGGCCAGCGAATTATTCCCTTTATTATAGACAGGGGGGTTTCAAAGCTTCACTGCATTCGTTTCGTACATGTAGACTCAGACAGAAACCATTCGTGAACTTTAAAAGCCTGTGCTTCAGTTGATCAGACACATATTTAATTTGCTGTAATTAGATTTTCCTGAAGATATATTGCGTTCTCAACTGTATCACCGATAAGGATAGAAGTTGTAAACAATTAAAATTTATTCCAAAGTCGGGACTGGAACCCATGTCACCTCATTAGGAGGCAGCATGGTTGTCCACTACACCACCTGGTGTGACCCAGAATGCTAAGATGGTGCAGTGGATAGCAAATCTGTCTATTAAGTAAGGAGATATGGGTTCAAGCCCTGGCCTTGTCACAAACTTTAATTCACTGCTGCAGCCTCTATCCTTATCGAAGCATAAGCCAACGCCGTGTTTACATCATCAGTCCCCAGCCATTCTTCCTTTTTCTTTAATCACTTTTTGCAGTTCTTCCATTGTTATCAGACCTACAAAGCGTTTGGTATTAGTGATTATTTCTCGTTCTTCTTCGTTATCAGCTCGTAACAGTTTAAAGCACTTAACTGTACGGTGTAATGTATTCAAAATGGTAATTAATATGGAGCGGGGAGCTGCGTTTCGTTAAAGGGTGTCAGTCGGCGTTCCCACGGTGCGAGCGCATTTGGTGCACAGCTAACACCTGACGCTGTACCTCCCACTCTGGAGCGAGGGGAAGCTTTACACCGTGTGAACAGAAGCCCGCAAGTTGGAACACAATACCGTGAGGGACCTATGCAGTTACAAATTATTATTATTAAGCACTAGCTGCTGCGCTCGGCGTTGCCCGGGGTGTTAAATATATTCTGTGTTTAGTATCTTCCACACGAAGTGTTTGGCCCTGGGACTGCTTGGTGCTAAGACAGCGGAAGAGCCAGAGCGTTTCGGAGAGAATAGCGCTCAATTGGGGGTCCGGCTCGGTATTACTCTCCCCTCCATCCAACTCTTCTGCAAAGCGAATGCAAGCCGCATGGGAAACTGCAATCGCTTTAAATCGAGGGCGTGTTTGACTCATTGTACGTGAAGGGAATGCGACGAACGGATATACACTCCTGGAAATTGAAATAAGAACCCCGTGAATTCATTGTCCCAGGAAGGGGAAACTTTATTGACACATTCCTGGGGTCAGATACATCACATGATCACACTGACAGAACCACAGGCACATAGACACAGGCAACAGAGTATGCACAATGTCGGCACTAGTACAGTGTATATCCACCTTTCGCAGCAATGCAGGCTGCTATTCTCAGATGGAGACGATCGTAGAGATGCTGGATGTAGTCCTGTGGAACGGCTTGCCATGCCATTTCCACCTGGCGCCTCAGTTGGACCAGCGTTCGTGCTGGACGTGCAGACCGCGTGAGACGACGCTTCATCCAGTCCCAAACATGCTCAATGGGGGACAGATCCGGAGATCTTGCTGGCCAGGGTAGTTGACTTACACCTTCTAGAGCACGTTGGGTGGCACGGGATACATGCGGTCGTGCATTGTCCTGTTGGAACAGCAAGTTCCCTTGTCGGTCTAGAAATGGTAGAACGATGGGTTCGATGACGGTTTGGATGTACCGTGCACTATTCAGTGTCCCCTCGACGATCACCAGAGGTGTACGGCCAGTGTAGGAGATCGCTCCCCACACCATGATGCCGGGTGTTGGCCCTGTGTGCCTCGGTCGTATGCTGTCCTGATTGTGGCGCTCACCTGCACGGCGCCAAACACGCATACGACCATCATTGGCACCAAGGCAGAAGCGACTCTCATCGCTGAAGACGACACGTCTCCATTCGTCCCTCCATTCACGCCTGTCGCGACACCACTGGAGGCGGGCTGCACGATGTTGGGGCGTGAGCGGAAGACGGCCTAACGGTGTGCGGGACCGTAGCCCAGCTTCATGGAGACGGTTGCGAATGGTCCTCGCCTATACCCCAGGAGCAACAGTGTCCCTAATTTGCTGGGAAGTGGCGGTGCGGTCCCCTACGGCACTGCGTAGGATCCTACGGTCTTGGCGTGCATCCGTGCGTCGCTGCGGTCCGGTCCCAGGTCGACGGGCACGTGCACCTCCCGCCGACCACTGGCGACAACATCGATGTACTGTGGAGACCTCACGCCCCACGTGTTGAGCAATTCGGCGGTACGTCCACCCGGCCTCCCGCATGCCCACTATACGCCCTCGCTCGACGTCCGTCAACTGCACATACGGTTCACGTCCACGCTGTCGCGGCATGCTACCAGTGTTAAAGACTGCGATGGAGCTCCGTATGCCACGGCAAACTGACTGACACTGACGGCGGCGGTGCACAAATGCTGCGCAGCTAGCGCCATTCGACGGCCAACACCGCGGTTCCTGGTGTGTCCGCTGTGCCGTGCGTGTGATCATTGCTTGTACAGCCCTCTCGCAGTGTCCGGAGCAAGTATGGTGGGTCTGACACACCGGTGTCAATATGTTCTTTATTCCATTTCCAGGAGTGTATCTTCGCATGTGGCATTTATAAATATCAGGTTCTTGGCCTCTGGTTTCGACTCTTAGAAATATAAATCGATTTCAAATCAAACGTTTAGTAGTATCAGTTACGTAATAGATTATTCTTTGATTCCTTTTTCAACTACAAATTAAAGTCATATATCTGCTACGCATAATGTACCTAAAATCTAGCTTTAAAATACGTATTTTGATCATTTCAGTACACCTAATTCTCCACAAGAAATATTTTAACTCTAAAAACGTGTGCATGTGCTTAATGAATAGATTTTTCACCTGTTTATTAATATTTTATACAATTTACATACACATTATTCTGCAGGGGTGAAAGAACCCCTGATTACTTAAAAAGTTGTACCGATTTTGCAGTTTCTACTTCGCAAGCAGCGAAACTTTCCCTCACGAAAACATAATGAAAGTGTATTTACAGCAAGAAAAGGTACAATTTTACCAATCTCGAATAAAACTCTTATCTCAAAGCTTGACGGTCCACAATGTTCTTCGTTTGCCCCTCTTGAGTATAAACAAACTAACTTTATGGCATGCCGACTGTTCAGTAAACCACGTGTAATTTGCCACGTGCAAATCGTGGCGTGTCTAAGTTAGTACCTGCTACACTAAGTGATTGGTCCTGTGCCTTGTTGATAGTCACAGCAAACGCAAATCGGATGGGAAACTACAATAAATAAGAGTTTTAAATCACGTTTCTGTCAAATTCTCGACATTCCCTGGCGTCTGATGGTACTATCTCTAAGACGAGTATTGCCTCTACAATTTATTCTAGCGGCAGGAACTACAGTCATTAGGGACCGATGACCTTAGCAGTTAAGTCCCATAAGATTTCACACACATTTGAACTACAGTCAGGTTACCACGATGTATTTGGTTCGTTAGGCATTTAATTTTTCATCAGTTTGCGTCTTTATTTCAACTGAGTACAGAAATTTGAATTCAATTGGCCAAGAACATTGAAGTAAATCGATCAAGTAATTGTCGAGATGTATAGTAACAACCTTTCTCCTTTGCATATTGTGTATATGTATTTGTATATTTTGTATATTAAAAAAGATATAACCAGTTTCCGCCCAAATGTTCATTAGGTGATCGCGTAGAAATTTAAAGTAAATCGACCAAGAACTTGAAATTTTTAGGTAACCTTTACTCTTTATTTATTACACACGTATTTGTTTCAAGTCATAGAGCGAAATCGTATGTAGTATTGATCTTCTTCCTGTCTTGAAGGTAAAGTATGCAAAACTTCATCAAGAATGGAACACAATTGTAGATTTGCGTGGATTACAAGCGGACACTCTTTGTTGCATATATAGATTAACGAAAGGCGGTAATAGCTAAGCACAGGGGTTAGAGGGAAAGGCTTATAATTAAAATTACATTAAGTTGACATCTCTCACACGTTAAACGCTACATGAATTATTGATGAATTATCAATAACCAGCAACAGTTGAGTGCTGCCACAGAAGTAAGGTAATGGGTGTTCTCAGCGCGCCAAAAGAGTTGCTGGAATGCAGGAGAAGATACAAATACTAAACAGCGTGTAGATATTTAGATCTTATTTCTTGGGGCTAAGAATTCGTGCAAATTATCCGTGTAGTGTGATTAGAAACGGGCAACATCGTAATGTGTATGGTTGCTGGATGCCTAAGACTGTGAACGAAAGACGTCATTGACGCCTCTACTTTAAATTAAAGGAGGAGCGGTCCGTGTCATTTCCCAGGAACTGTGGCAGTCTTTATTTGCTAAATCAACATACTACCACAGGGAGCTATCTCTAGCAGGAAGAAAACAAAGCACTGTTGTCCTTAAGTGACAGATCCCAGCTTGGCGCAACTCAAGAGAGGTGCGTATCTCACACACTACTATAGCAGAAATCCCTGTACTTCATGGGACTCTCTCTCGAGTTGCGCAGGTATACGTTTCAAATACTTTAAGATCATTTGCCCATGAACCTTGCACACTCTTTTGACTTTTCTGCACTATGTTTCGCTATATGTCTCTTTACCACGTAGTTATTGTATCAACCCTGTCTTTCCATAGGGGATTTACGCCCTATGTTTTCTACAATGACAGTTTTTGAACCAATTCTTCGACTTACTTAATTTTGTCGCTGTAGTTACCATACAATGTGCACATTATTATGAGCGTCACCTCCAAGCTTTCTCTTTCGAGCCTTGATGATAACCTCGGTACCACCTACGTTAATTACACTCTCTCACATTCCCTTTTTTTTTTTTTTTTTAGAGTGACAAATCATCTGCTTTCCTAACTCCTGTACGTCCAAACTTTCTTCACGAATTGGCTGCATAAAAGCTACCAGCTGTCAATTTCTTGGTTGACTCTTAGTAAAATTGTACAGTTTCAGCGTTAACCCATTTCCAAGTTCATTCAATGTAAATCTTGATACCTGAAAATGTCTTAAGTTCTAAATTGTATAATTTTAGTGAAAATAAACCACGAAGTTCATAGTTGTTCGCTTTTAGCCAGTAATTTTAAAAATTTGTAGCAACTGTAGAACATATTGAAAACAAATTACTTTCTCGTGAAATTTAACACTGGAAATCTTGTCTTTCTATTCCAATGTTTAGGAGTGCCTTTCAGAGAAGGTGCACCGTTTTCGGCTGACGAAACTGCTGTTTTCTTCGTCTGATTTTTCGTATTCTCAAAATGCTCTTCAAACAAAACATTTGGTTTACATAGTGTCTGTCCCTTCTGAAACTTCCTTTGATTAACAACCTATTCGAAATTTCGTTCAGTCGTTTCTTCTTAGTTTGTATTCAATGGGTGCATGAGACCACATGTTTGATCTCCAAGAAATTCTTCTTTTTCCGAGATATAAAAAATCAAGGAATGCAATGTCCTTCCTACGTTATCGTCTCCAAATCGCAACAAAACATTTTACAACTTCTGACAAGTTGTAGAAAATGATGCCTTTGAGTCTTTATGTAGTTCCTAATATTAGAATTCATAACATTTAAATCTTCCACGAACTAACAATGTGAGGAGTGGTACCTATTGAAGTAAGCCTTTTGGACAGAGCTCTTTAGCGCTTTCTTGAATTCACACGTTCGGACAGCATAAAATTTAGCTTCCTTCCAGGACTATTCCATAATGATAATAAATGATATTCTGAAAGGAAACAAACTTAGAATATCATTTGTTTATGATATTGAAATCTGAAAATATTCGTAGTGCCGAAAAATGGTTACACATTTTAGTAATTGTGTAGCATGCTTTTCTCAGTTATATGTACTAAGTGTTAATACCACAATTTAACACTGTTGTTGTTGTTGTGGTCTTCAGTCCTGAGACTGGTTTGATGCAGCTCTCCATGCTACTCTATCCTGTGCAAGCTTCTTCATCTCCCAGTACTTACTGCAACCTACATCCTTCTGAATCTGCTTAGTGTATTCATCTCGTAGTCTCCATCTACGATTTTTACCCTCCACGCTGCCCTCCAATGCTACATTTGTGATCCCTTGATGCCTCCAAACGTGTCCTACCAACCGGTCCCTTCTTTTTGTCAAGTTATGCCACAAACTCCTCTTCTCCCCAATTCTATTCAATACCTCCTCAGTAGTTATGTGATCTACCCATCTAATCTTCAGCATTCTTCTGTAGCACCACATTTCGAAAGCTTCTATTCTCTTCTTGTCCAAACTAGTTATCGTCCATGTTTCACTTCCATACATGGCTACACTCCATACAAATATTTTCGAAACGACTTCCTGACACTTAAATCTATACTCGATGTTAACAAATTTCTCTTCATGCCATTGCCAGTCTACATTTTATATCCTCTCTACTTCGACCATCATCAGTTATTTTACACCCCAAATAGCAAAACTCCTTTACTACTTTAAGTGTCACATTTCCTAATCTAATTCCCTCAGCATCACCTGATTTAATTTGACTGAATTCCATTATCCTCGTTTTGATTCTGTTAATGTTCATCTTATATCCTCCTTTCAAGACACTGTCCATTCCGTTCAACTGCTCTTCCAAGTCCTTTGCTGTCTCTGACAGAATTACAATGTCATCGGTAAACCTGAAAGTTTTTATTTCTTCTCCATGAATTTTAATACCTACTCCGAATTTTTCTTTTGTTTCCTATACTGCATGTTCAACATACAGATTGAATAACATCGGGGATAGGCTGCAACCCTGTCTTACTCCCTTCCCAACCACTGCTTCCCTTTCATGTCCCTCGACTCTTATAACTGCCATCTGGTTTCTGTACAAATTGTAAATAGCCTTACGCTCCCTGTATTTTACCCCTGTCACCTTCAGAATTGGAAAGAGAGTATTCCACTTAATATTGTCAAAAGCTTTCTCTAAGTCTACAAATGCTATAAACGTAGGTTTGCCTTTTCTTAATCTTTCTTCTAAGATATGTCGTAAGATTAGTATTGCCTCACGTGTTCCAACATTTCTACGGAATCCAAACTGATCTTCCCCGAGGTCCGCTTCTCCCAGTTTTTCCATTCGTCTGTAAAGAATTCGCGTTAGTATTTTGCAGCTGTGACTTATTAAACTGATAGTTCGGTAATTTTCACATCTGTCAACACCTGCTTTCTTTGGGATTGGAATTATTATATTCTTCTTGAAGTCTGAGGGTATTTCGCCTGTCTCATACATCTTGCTCACCAGATGGTAGAGTTTTGTAAGGACTGGCTCTCCCGAGGCCGTCAGTCGTTCCAATGGAATGTTGTCTACTCCGGGGGCCTTGTTTCGACTCAGGTCTTTCAGTGCTCTGTCAAACTCTTCACGCAGTATCTTATCTCCCATTTCGTCTTCATCTACATCCCTTCCATTTCCATAATATTGTCCTCAAGTACATCGCCCATGTATAAACCCCCTCTAAACTCCTTCCACCTTTCCGCCTTCCCTTCTTTGCTTAGAACTGGGTTTCCATCTGAGCTCTTGATATTCATACAAGTGGCTCTCTTCTCTCCAAAGGTCTCTTTAATTTTCCTGTATGCAGTATCTATCTTACCCCTAGTGAGATAAGCCTCTACATCCTTACATTTGTCCTCTAGCCATCCCTGCTTAGCCATTTTGCACTTCCTGTCGATCTCATTTTTGAGACATTTGTTTTCCTTTTTGCCTGCTTCGTTTACTGCGTTTTTATATTTTCTCCTTTCATCAATTAAATTCAATATTTCTTCTGTTACCCAAGGATTCCTATTAGCCCTCGTCTTTTTACCTACTTGATCGTCTGCTGCCTTCACTACTTCATCCCTCAAAGCTACCATTTCTTCTTCTACTGTATTTCTTTCCCCCATTCCTGTCAATTGTTCTCTTATGCTCTCCCTGAAACACTCTACAACCTCTGGTTCTTTCAGTCTATCCAGGTCCCATCTCCTTAATTTAGCTCCTTTTTGTATTTTCTTCAGTTTTAATCTACAATTCATAACCAATAGATTGTGGTCAGAGTCCACATCTGCCTCTGGAAATGTCTTACAATTTAAAACTTGATTCCTAAATCACTGTCTTACCATTATGTAATCTATCTGATACCTTTTAGTATCTCCAGGATTCTTCCATGTATACAACCTTCTTTTATGGTTCTTGAACCAAGTATTAGCTATGATTAAGTTATGCTCTGTGCAAAATTCTACCAGACGGCTTCCTCTTTCATTTCTTCCCCCCAATCCATATTCACCTACTATGTTTCCTTCTCTCCCTTTTCCTACTGACGAATTCCAGTCACCCATGACTATTAAATTTTCGTCTCCTTTCACTACCTGAATAATTTCTTTTATCTCATCGTACATCATACATTTAACGCTATATGCCTCATTTACTGCAGGAGTACTCATAAGGTTTCGTTTCTAATAGAAAACTGGCAAAATGAATAAGGGTTTGTCAGCTAGTTTGTAGATAATTTAGAAAGACAAAATACTAGTATTATTAATTTTATTCGATTGAAGAAAACCATAACTGTTATTTTAAGGCAGAAAAGTAAGAAAGTTAGTAGGAAATTTAGATTTCCTTCATTTATCGCCTCATTACTGGTTCGAGCCGATCTGGGTCCTCTTCAAAAGCTTTTGTTTTCCTTTTATTGCTTTAAAGTAAGCATCACGTTAAATTGCAGGCAGCAACATAGTTGTGTGTTGTGGATCAAGATCGCAATTTCATGATAAGCAGTCTAGATGACGGTAAATTTTCACAACTGCACAATGTCACTATTTCAGCTATTGCAGAGTATTACGCAGTAACCGATATTAATTCACTGTTCTGTACGAGGTATGTGTGTGTTTCTGAAATAATTATTTCGAAGGTAGAGACTACACTTATCCTTCGCCGGACCCTTTACGTTGATTTGCAGCTTTATATTGGTAGGCTCAGTCATTGGTTTGCAGAAGCTTTGTCCTGTTGTTTCAAGTTGTCGTGAGAGGCTTGTGACCTAAATCCGTCTCTGTGTGTATAGAATTTTCGTTGTCCTGCATTATCAGTCCGTTGGCCACTTTGTGGCTCGTGGAGCTTGTCTGAATTTTTGAATTTATGTGTTTTTCGTAAGCCACTAAGTACGCTTATTCTCAAACACTCAGTGAATATGGTCTGCATATTTGCGCGTCGTGCACCCACGCCTCTTTGAGCAAGTGACATTTTGCTTGAAATTGATCCAGTGGTTTAGGAGCCCAAAGTGGCTCACTTCCACGTTAGTGAGGCAAACTAGCTCTTTGTTCATGTTGTATACAATGAAGCTTTATAAGCCAAAAGTAAGTTGCACACGTACGAAATCTCGGGGGCAGGTATGAATAAAGACTGGGGCAACGTTGTGCTTCTTGTAAGTGGGTTGCTTCTGTGTTGACAGCGCTGGGTAGCACTTTGCATTGGATCTCTGACTGCGCTTTCTTTGTAAGAGACTCTGTGGCTGGTCGGACTCGTTGTTGGAAGTTAATCGTCAGTAGTGTTGGGCAGTTGGAAGTTAGTCACCACCAGTGATGGAAGTACTTTTGGGCAGTTGGAGGTGAACAGCCAGCAGTGATGGATACTAGATGTGAGAAATGAGCGTCGATTTAGGGTAGAGGTCTGAAGTATGAGCGTATGCTAACGATCTGTATACAGTATGTTCGACTGGAGACTGAATATTATTCATGATTATATGACTTTGTACTAGATGTCAATGACGATTTATATTCGTGTCTGAACTGTATGTCACATTATTAAGGTAAAAAAATTACATTATTTGGTTTGCAACGAATACTTTCCTTTGCTAATCACATGCCTATTAGTAGTTAGTGGCTTTGGTAATTTTAGCCCTTTATTTAGCTGGCAGTATTGACGATCGCTGTATTGCAGTAGTTCGCATAATGAAGATTTTTGTGAGGTAAGTGCTTAATGAAATGTATAGGTTATTGTTAGGATTTCTTTTTAGTCAGGGCCATTCTTTTAAATTAATTATTTAAAGAGAATTTAATTTTTTTTACTTTTTTTTTCAGCAGTGAGATTGCGTTGCGCTAGGACACTGTGGGTCTCAGTCATTGAGCAGTTTAAGTACAGCCACACTCATCTAAATAAAGAAGTTTCATTCTCAACTAGAAGTTTCATTCTCAACTAGTACCTTTAACATGTGTGTGTGTGTGTGTGTGTGTGTGTGTGTGTGTGTGTGTATGTGTGTGTGTGTGTGTGTGTCGTGAATACAGTCCCGGGAAAAAATGGAAAAAAAATCCACAAAGCAATTATCCCAACGGAACGAAAATCGGTAGATGTGCTGTACACGTACAGACAAACAAAGGATCACAGTTTCGGAAAAATTGGATGATTTATTCAAGAGAACGAGCTTCAGAAATTGAGCAAGTCAGTAATGTGTTAGTATTCCTCTGGCTCTTATACAACCAGCTATTTGGCTTCTCATTGATAGATCCGTTGCATGTTCTCTGGATGGATGTCGTACCAAATTCTCTCCAGTTGGCATGTTAGACCGTCAAAATCCCGATCTGGTTTGAGGGCCCCGCCCACAATGCTGCAAACTTTCTCCATTGGGGAAAATGGAAATGAGCTTATGGCATTGTGGGCCGGGAATCCCACATCCGTGAAGTTCGGCCGAGGAGGGCAAGTACTTATTGCATTCGACGCCACATTGGACGAGTTGTGCGACGGAGATGGGAATGAAATGGTGATTAAGACCACACAACACTCAGCCCCTGATCGGAGAAAATCTCCTGCTCTAACCGGAAATCGAACCTGGGCTCCTTGGCGTGGGAGTCTTCCGCGATGACCACTCAGCTAACAGGGGCGGACTCCACTGGGGAGAGATCCGGCGATTGTGCTGGCCAACGAAGGGTTTCGCAAGCAGAAGGACGAGCGGTAGAAACTCTCGCTGCGTGCAGGTGTGCATTATCTTGCTGAAATATAAGCCCAGGGTGGCTTGCCATTAAGGGCAACACCATGGGGCGTAGAATATCGTCGACGGACCGCTGTGCTATAAGGGTGTCGTGGATGACAACAAAAAGGGCATTACTATGAAAGGAAATGGTACCCCAGACCATTACACATGGTTGTTGGGCCGCATGGAGGCACACACATCTTTGGTGTGGAATCTCGTTGACTGGAGTAGCACTGTATTCTGCGATGAGTCCCACTTCGAATGACAAAGAAGACTTGTTTTGAGGCAGTGGGATACCAACCTGACTGTCACCCGTCATATGGTCCGATATCCATGAGTGATGGTCCGGGATTCTATTTATTTCATAGCAGGAACCGTTTCATCGTCATCTGCAACAGCCTCACACCACAGCGGTACGTCGACGATATTCAAATCTCCGCTTTATTGCCTTTCAGGTCTAGCCAACCTCGACTAACATTCCAACAAAATAACGCCCACCAGCACACGGTGAAATTTTCTACTGATTGTCTTTGCACCTGCGCACCTGCCGAACCCTCCATTCGCCAGCATGGTCGCCGGATCTCTCCACAATCACGAACGCTTGGAGCATTATGGGCAGAGCCCTCCAGCCTGCTCGGGATTCTGACCATTTGAAGCGACAGTTGGACAGAATTTGGCACGATACCCCTCAGCAGGTCATACAACAACTCTGTCAATCACGGCGCAGCCGAATAACTGGCCAGAGGTCGACCAACACGTTATTGACTTACACAGTTTGTGAAGCTCTTTTTCTTGAATAACTCATCCTGTTTTTCTAAAAACGTAATCATTTGTTCATCCACATATGTTCATAAAATCTACATCTACATTTATACTCAGCAAGCCACCCAACGGTGTGTGGCGGAGGGCACTTACTTCCCTTTCCTGTTCCAGTCGCGTATGGTTCGTGGGAAGAACGACTGCCGGAATGCCTTTGTGCGCGATCGAATCTCTCTAATTTTACATTCGTGATCTCCTCGGGAGGAATAAGTAGAGGGAAGCAATATATTCGATACCTCATCCAGAAACGTACCCTCTCGGAACCTGGACAGCAAGCTACACCGCAATGCAGAGCCACTTGAGTTTGCTAAACATCTCCGTACGCTATCACGCTTATCAAATAACCCTGTGACGAAACGCGCCGCTCTTCTTTGGATCTTCTCTATCTCATCTGTCAACTCGACCTGGTATGGATCCCACACTGATGAGCAATACTCAAGTATAGGTCGAACGAGTGTTTTGTAAGCCACCTCCTTTGTTGATGGACTACATCTTCTAAGGACTCTCCCAATGAATCTCAACCTGCCACCTGCCTTACTAACAACTAATTTTGTATGATAATTCCACTTCAAATCGTTCCGCACGCATACTCCCAGATATTTTGCAGAAGTAACTGCTACCAGTGTTTGTTCTGCTATCACATAATCGTTTAAAAAGGGATCCTTCTTTCTATGTATTCGCAATACATTACATTTGTCTATGTTAAGAGTCAGTTGGCACTCCCTGCACCAAGTGCCTATCCAGTGCAGATCTTCGTGCATTTCGCTGCAATTTTCTAATGCTGCAGCTTCTCTGTATACCGCAGCATCATCCGCGAAAAGCCGTATGCAACTTACGACACTACGTACTAGGTCATTTATATATACTGTGAAAAGCAATGGTCCCATAACACTCCCCTGTGGCGCGCCAGAGGTTACTTTAACGTCTGTAGACGTCTCTCCATTCAGAACAACATGCTGTGTTCTGTTTGCTAAAAACTCTTCAATCCAGCCACAAAGCTGGTCTGATATTCCTAAGGCTCTTACTTCCTTTATCAGGCGACAGTGGACAATGCGGAATTGTATCGAACGCCTTCCGGAAGTCAAGGACAATGGCATCTACCGGGGAGAATGAATCTAACATTTTCTGGGTCTGATGAACAAATAAATCGCGTGGTCGTGCGATAGCGTTCTTGCTTCCCGCGCCCGGGTTCCCGGGTTCGATTCCCGGCGGGGTCTGGGATTTTCTCTGCTTCGTGATGACTGGGTGTTGTGTGATGTCGTTCGGGTAGTTAGGTTTAAGTAGTTCTACGTTCTAGGGGACTGATGACCATAGATGTTAAGCCCCATAGTGTCCAGAGCCATTTGAACCATTTTTGAATAAATAAATCTACTGATTTTCATTTTATTTACTGTGTCGTTACTGACGACTAATATTTTCTCCGGGCAAGTTACTAATACTGCTTTACCTTAGGATATGGTAGTCGCCAGGAATCAATGGAAGCAATCTTACTCGCTGAGTTTTATCAGCGGACACAAACTGCTGCTGAGGAACGGACCGGGCGGTGTAGTAGTGCAGTGAATTGATAAAAAGAGAAGGAAGCGGGGAAAACTGCGGGACCCCGGAGCAGCGGGTGTAATTTACGAGCTCCGCGAGGCTCAAATATAATAAGGCGGTCATAATTCGAGAGTAATTACGGCGCCGGCCCGTGAACAATGCGTCCGCGGCTGAGCGATGCGCGCCCGCCAGCGCCGCCGGCGCCACATTACTGGAGCTGGAGCTGGAACACTGGATGAAGACGTCTGCACACACGGCCTGAGTAATGCCGCCGCCCCCGCGCGGTCGGCGCATGCGCACTCGCCCGCCGCGCTGATGCTTGTCTGCGTCCCGCGAGACAATCCCGGCAGAGGGCGAGTCGTGTCCGGGACAGCGCCGTAATTGGCTGCCAGCCTGGGATCCTCGCTTACTCGTTTGTCTCGCGGAGGAAGAGCGGTAGGCCTTCTTGTTCCGGGTACCAGCGAGAGGGTCGCCGATAAGGCTGGGTCACAACCTCTTGGAAGCGCTCGGAGGCATCCCTTCACTTCTTGGTGGCCCGAGAGCGTATGGCATGAATCTGTGGCACTGTTGAGATCCGAGCTAAAACGGGGTTATTTTGATGCGTGACCGCTGGGAATAAATTTATCCAACTTGGGCCAAGATTCTCAAACAGTAATGTTTTATGTAATTCAGAAATAATCGAATGAATAACGACATTAGCGAACCAGGAGAGCTTCTGTTAAGTTTGGAAGGTAGGAGACGAGGTACTGGCAGAAGTAAAGCTGTGAGGACGGCGCAAGAGTCGTGCTTGGGTAGCTCAGTTGGTAGAGCACTTGCCTGCGAAAGGCAAAGGTCTCGAGTTCGAGTCTCGGTCCGGCACACAGTTTTAATCTGCCAGAAAGTTTCTTATCAGCGCACACTCCCCTGCAGATTGAAAATCTCATTCTGTCAACGTCATTAGCAGTTAGTGGGTGTCCATAAATTACCTTTGCAACAAATCGATATTCAGTTGAAGGAGTCTGATAGATGGTCCAATGTTTCTTGTTAATGAGCTCAGTAAAGCACTGTTTCTGCTATTTAGTTGATATGTCATTGCCAGGAGATCCTATGGATAGTCTGGCTGCCTGTAATCACTGTTGCTCAACTAGCACCACCCAGGTGGCACGTGTAGGGTATTTTAAAGGTAAACCTACGGACGTGAGCAACGTTACCTACCGAAACAACATCCTCCATAAGCTATGCGGAACTACCTGGGGATCTTCAGCAACCACCCTGCGATCTTCAGTGCTGGGCTTGGTATACTCAAGTGCTGAGTATTGTGCACCTGTTTGGATGAACAGTCCTCATACAAGGCTTGTTGATACCCAGCTGAATACGACAATGCGCATAATATCTGGCGCAATCAGATCTACTCCAGTTTATTGGCTTCCACTGTTAACCGGTATAATGCATCCTGACCGACGCAGATGTACTGCCCTTATGAGAGAATTCTACAAGGTCTCCAAGAATTTTAAACTATCCGTGCATAGCGACCTGCCACTTTTATATCGTAAGAGACTGAAATCACGTCACCCAACTCGATGTTGCTAACATGGTTGCTAATGATTCCAAACCTCTTGAAGAATGGTAAGGTCGGTGGGAAGCAGTGACAGATGTGCACCTGCATAACATCTTCTCAGGTGCTAAACTTCCAAGTGGATTCGACCTACGTCGCAAGACGTGGACTACTCTCAACAGAATCCGTACCGGCCATGGCCGATGCAGGGATGCTCTCTTTAAGTGGAAGAAGCTGTCTGATCCAGCCTGTGACTGCGGGGCTCCATACCAGACTGTTTACCACATTGTCAGTGAATGCAGGATTCGAGCCTATCACGGCGCCAAAGAGAACTTCCTGCCAGCAACTCCAGATGCAGTGCGTTGGATTGAAGGACTGGATATTTAGTTGTAAAGACAAACTTAAGTTACTTGTGTGTCAATATGCACATATGTATATGTAATTTAATTTCAGCCGGCTGCGGTGGTCTCGCGGTTCTAGGCGCGCAGTCCGGAACCGTGCGACTACTACGGTCACAGGTTCGAATCCTGCCTCGGGCATGGATGCGTGTGATATCCTTAGGTTAGTTAGGTTTAAGTAGTTCTAAGTTCTAGGGGACTGATGACCTAAGCAGTTGAGTCCCATAGTGCTCAGAGCCATTTGAACCTTTTTTTTTTTTTAATTTCATGATATCTCTGTATTAGCCATACGCTAAATAATAAATAATAACAACCTTTACAACATTAAAACATTGGTACCCTTAATGCTATAACAGATATTAACGAATATTTTTCAACCTGTGATAAGATAACTCATAAAGTTCTGTTTCCTCATTCGTACGTATCAATGTGTGCACCTTTTGTGGCACGGATGATGTCTAGTCGGAATTCCATTTCTCTCCTCATACGATTCAAAATCCCCACTGTGACATGTTCGGATGCACCGTGAATGCGTAACTTCAAGTCCTATACGTCTCTAATTTTGGTTCGGTATCCCAGAACCTCTTCAAAACCCCACAGCAAGAAGTCTACTGCGGTGAGATCATGGGATCATGCCTCCCATCGAACTGGACCGTCCATCTATCCGGATACTTTTTATCTAGAAACTGAAGAACATCTAGAGGTCAATAGCGTGGTGCCTCATCCTGATGGAATGTGAGATTAGGTTGCAGGTTTTCCAGTCTGTGGCACAGCAAACTCTTGTAACAAGTCCAGGTAAACACCAAATTAATGGCAGGATCAATGAAAAAGAATGCACCAATGATGCAATTGTGCATCATTCTGCGCCAAAGGTTGACCTTGAGACTGTATCTTTCCATCTCAAGTGTAACAAGGGGATGCTGTGAACCCCACACACGAACTTTATGACGAGTCAGCTTTCCGGGTACATGAAAAGTTGCCTCATCGGAGAAACAAATCTTTTCCAAAAACTCATTGTTGCGTCAGTCTTGCATAGTATATCCAGTGCGAACTGTTCGCAATGAGGTTTCACCATAGGCTTTAATGCCGGAAGCAGCTGCACCTTGTAGGGATAGTCGTAACCTCTTATGCAAGACATTGTGCACTGTTGATGGTCTCATTCCGAACTCTCTGGCCGCCGAACGCACCGATTTTGTCACACTCCTTGCAAACGCCTGCCGACAGATGGGCGACCCGCCCCTTTTTCATGGAGACCATTACGTGTTTCTGTAAATGACATATGCCAAGTTAGACTAGTTGGTCGGGACGATGATTACCTTCCATACCATGTTCAAAAAATGGTTGAAATGGCCCTAAGCACAACGGGACCTAACATATGAGGTTATCAGTCCCCTAGACTTAGAATTACTTAAACCTGTCTAACCTAAGGACATCACACACATCCATGCCTGCGACCGTAACAGTAGCGCGGTTCCGGACTCAAGCGCCTACAACCGCTCGGTCACAGCGGCCGGCTCATACCATGTTCGGAAGTTTCGTTGGACTTTGGTATCAGACGTCGACTGTATGACTCAAGCGTCCAAAGTTAATCAGGTTTTCAAGTTCAATTTTGTGACAGAATTTCAGAAAAAGGAAAAAAAATACTTTGAGTCATCTTATGACATGTTGAAAACCATTTGTTAATATCTAGTATAGTTTTAAAGTTATTAAAGTCTTAAGTTGTATAGAAAAATCAATGAGGAAAGTTGAAAATTTACTCCGGACGGGATTCGAAACTGGATTTTTTCGCTTCTTGCGAATGGTTGCCTTGATCGCCTCGACCCTCTGGACACGGTTCCCACCCGACCCAGTTTCCCACTGACGTAGCGCCCCTGCCCAGAACCCTAGCATTCGCAGCTTTTGCCGATTCCCGTAGGACTTCAGGTTTGTTCCTGCATCTTCGCTGAAAAGATCGCAGGGCCGTCTCGTCCTGGGCAGGGGGAAAGAAGTAGGTGTACATGTACTGTGATAGGACCGCTGTTGTTCTCTATATACACAAAGGATTTGGCTGACAAGGCGGGCAGCAGTCTGCGATTGTTTGCTGATGATGTCGTGGTGTTCGGTAAGGTGTCCAAGTTGAATGACTACTGGAAGATACATAACGATTTAAACAAAATTTCCAGCTGGTGTGAGGAATGGTAGCTAGCTCTAAACGTGAAAAAATATAAGGTTGTATGGATGAGTAGGAAGGTCACACCTGTAACGTTCGGATACAGTATTACTAGTGTTCTGCTTGACACAGTTAGTCGTTTAAATATTTGGGCGTAACGCTGCAAAGCGGCATGACACAGAGCGAGCTTGTGAGAACTGTGGTAAGGAAGGAGAATGGTCGAGCTCGGTTTATGGGAGAAATTTAGGAAAGAGTGGTTTACCTGTAAAAGAGACATCACATAAGACGCTGGTGCGACCTATTCTTGAGCACTACTCGAGTGTTTGTGATCCGTAGCAAGTAGAATTGAAGCAAGACATTGAAGCAATTCAGAGGTTGGCTGCTAGATTTATTACCAGTAGTTTCGAACAACACGTAAGTGTTCAGAGATGCTTAGAGAACTTAGATAGGTAACCCTGGAGGGAAGTCGACGTTTCTTTTCCCAAGAAACACTACTCAAAAAATTGAGAGAAGCGGGATTTAAAGTTGACTGCTTTTCGTTTCTACTGACGCCAACATACATTACGCGTAAACACCACGAAGATAAGATACGAGAAATTAGGGCTCATACAGAGGCATGTAGATAGTCATTTCTCCCTCACTCTGTTGGCGGATGTACAAGAAAGGAGACGACTAGCAGCGCTACAGGGTGCCACACATGGTAGGGTGGCTTGCGCAGTATCAGTGTAAATGGTAGATGTAGGTAGATACTGCGTAACTAGGATGAGGCAGCCCAACTATCCTTTCATTGCAGATGCTCAAAGAAGCCCGAACTCCAACGGGAATCACCGACAGCTGTGAGTAGTGGGGGTGATGGGCAGGGGCACTACTTCAGTAGTGGATGGCTAGGTTGGGAATTTGGATCAGTCAGGGGCCATGTCCCGAAGGCCAAGGCGAACATGGTGACTGTGCGCACGAAAGACAAATCCGGGTTCCAGTCCCGGTTTGGCACAAATTTTCAACTTTCCCCGTTGATTTTTATCAATGTTATTGATTTTGTGAGTTAGAAGACGTTCTCTGCCCAAGAGCTAATACCGAGCATGCTATATCTACAGAGCAAGAACCAACCCGCTTTGCCAACTTGTTTATTAAGGAAACTACAATAAACCACCAACAGTAACACACTCTTCAAAACCAAAAAACCAATAAGGATCCATTCTGTGGATGAAGAAATTACAACTAATTCCTATAATCAGAGTTCCCTTCGACTCTATATCTGTCCAACTGCTCCACATTGCAGTCGGCTGTTAGCAGCTGGCAGATAGCCTAACACGACGGAAGCAACGATTCACAATCATTGCTGAAGAGAGGATCGTCGATATGGCACACCGCTGCATCAGCCGATCTTCTCCACACTCGGCGAGTCGAGAACTGCCCACTGAACCTCGGGACACCAGCTTATCTAGCCCCATGCGGAAGGATATTTCCGGGACTATCTGCACATATGTCATCACCAGGAAATAGTTCGTTGATCGTCGTGCCCCTTTCCTCTGCTGCTGGTTGATGCCCTCTGATGGACGTTGGCCGCAACTACAAGTTTGTTGTCAACTGTGCTACTTGCTTGTAAACACTCTTGCATCGGCCAGACTTCGCAGCAGAGTAGGCAACCCACATCACTGGTCTGTCTGATGTGTTGCCACTGCTGTAGGCTTCTGTTGTGACGGTAGCAGTCCTACTCCCCTCCGTGGGGCGAGGCGAAGGCATATCTCGACGTGGGTCCCACTGGTGGAACGAGACAGCAGGGGGCGGCGGAGGTCGGTGGTGGTGGTGGTGGGGGTGGGGGGTGCATTATCGACGTCCATAGGCGAGGGGCCTGTCCACAGGGACTCTGCGATAGCCGGCGTCGGTGGAGGAGGCGACGGTGGCGGCGGCAGGGGCGGGAGCGACAGATGGGGCAGCGGCGGCTGCGACAGAAAGTCCGAGCCCCCAGCCTCCCGGAAGACCTCAGACCGAAGGCGCAGCGCTGGAGACAATGCCAGTACTAGGCCTGGCCAAAGATGGCACCGTAGCTGGTCGAAGTGCTTCCGACAGAGGGAACCATCGTCGAGGACAACAGTTGCCACTGCAATACCTCGAGGCCATTCAGTGGCTACCGACGCCGTCAAACGTCTCCCAGCTCAAATGCGTCTTCGGTCAGATCAACTGTTATCGGCGTTTCATCCAACATACTGTGGCTCTTGCGGAGCCTCTGCATCGCCTGCTTCGCAAGTATGTCCCCTGGACCTGGTCGGAGGAATGTGACTGGGCTTTCCAGCTTTTCAAATATGCTCTTCTCGACATCGCCAAACCTCTTATTTTGGCCACTGGTGCGTCGGATTATGAGCAGGGGGCTGTCTCATATCGTTGACGGTTTTGAGCGTCCAGTGGCTTTCGCCTCGAAAAGCCTATCATATGCACAGCTCAAGTATAGCAGGACAGATGTATTAAAAACTTATATTACCTCTAACAGTTGAGTGTTACTCACTTAGCGCTCTTTAATTAGATTACTTTGATATCAAACTTTAAGCATTTTCAATAGGATATGCAAAGTATTTTTTGTATTATTAGTATGAATGTACATGCCACCTTTTTCTTCAAGGAAATTAAATTATAAGGAGCGATCAAAAAGTTTCCATTCGGATAGACCAGATTTCAGTATGTCAATCAAGCAAAACTCGAAGTAGACATCGAGGCAATTATCCCACCGACGCATGAGGTTGAATAACCCGTTTGGTGGGACACCGTGGTCTGCTGCGAGAAGAAGTCCGAAACTGCCTGCTGCATATCCCGGTCCGTCAGGAATGGTCGACCATTTGAGGTCTTTTTTTAAGGAACAGAAGGCGTGATAATCGCATTGGGAGAGTAATATTAAAGGAGGATGCTCGAGTGTTTCCCACTTGAGTTGGCGTATCTTCTCCATTATGACATTCGCTATATAGGGACGTGCGTTATCATGAACCAGCAGCACCCCTTGTTGCATCATTCCACAATGAAGGTTTTGGACGGACTTGCTCTCTCATACACGTCCTTCATTCTCCGATGGGTGTCTACCAGCCAAGAAAAAAAATTAACATCTCATTGGTTCTGTTTGGACACATGCAGTAATTACGTCGGTATAGATCACGTTCCCGCATTTACCGCATGCGGGTCAGACTCACACGAATGCCACACTAATCACCTGTCTACATGTCGGTTTTCATATGCACTGCAGCAACGCCATCAAACGGGAAATTCTGAATCATCCCTCACATTAAATCCAGGAAATGCGACAGGTTAAAAAGAAGTTCATAATTTTATACGTCGTAGCGATCCAAACTTCTGGGGGGAAGGTAGCGAAGCTTCTACGACATATAATTATCATTAAATCAGTTTCAGTAAAACACTTTAATAAGAAATACTTAATTTTAGAAGACATCTATGTCCATATGTGGGACGATAATATACAGGGAGTTGTAAATTATCTTTACAACTTAAGAGTTTAATAACTTTGAAACTATACTAGATGTTAAGAAATGGTTTTGAACATGTAATAAGATATCTCATAAAGGAATTATTTTGTTGAAAGGAGAGAGCTCAGTGTGTCGTCTGGTTCATACAGACGACGTCCCATACTCAAGCACAGGCAGTCAAACGAAATCGGTGCATACGGCGACCAATAATTAAAAACCATTCAACAGCCAAGATACTATAAAATATGTCTTTTTTTAAGAGAGCCGGTTTCAATAGACTTTGTCGTCATCCTCAGGTGTTAAAAATCTTTTTGTCGTAAAATGTGTTCATGTGACGCTGGACCTGACACAAGATATCAAGCGTAAGTTCAGCGTAAAACGAACACGTTTTTTAGGACCCGAAGATGACAGCAAAGTCTGTTGAAACCGATTGTCTTAAATAAAGAAATATTTTCTTCGATCTTGGTTAAAACAGATTCTCCTTCAGTACTCTCAAAATCAGAAAATTCAGTCGGTTGGAAATGAGACGATCGATAGTGCACAGTCTCTTGCGTAGGACGTTACGACTATGTCCCAACAAGATGCAGCTGCTTTAGGCATTAAAGTCTATAGACAAACGTTAGCGGGAACTGTTTGCAGTGGCTACGCTGGGCAAGATTGATGCAAACAATGATTTCTTGGAAAAGATTCGTTTCTCCGATGAGGCGATGTTTCAGGCATCCGCCAAACTGAATCGTCATAACATTCGTATACCGTGATCGATTCCCGGCTGGCTTGGGTTTTTTCTCTGTCCGGGGAATGGGTGTTTGTGTTGTCCTCATTATTTCGTCATCATCATCATCATTCGTGACTGTATCTCGATTGGACTGTGTAAAAACAATTGGACTGTGTAAAAACAATTGGACTGTGTAAAAACAATTGGACTGTGTAAAAACAATTGGACTGTGTAAAATTGGGGCTTTGTAGGGGCGCTGATGAACCCGCAGTCGAGCGCCCCATAAACCAAACATCATCATCATCATCATCATCATCAATACGTGGCCGCTATCAGAGTGGGCTAGCAACGCTGCGCTGTGACATAAGTAGACTTCCGGCACAGGTGGCGAGCGGAACCTCTTGAGGGCGTGTGTTCGTCGACGTCTGTCATTCGTGGCTGCGTCCGACAGCGACTCTAGCTTGGGCTCCCCTCGTGAGGTAACAACTTCGCCATGGGAGCTCACTCTTCGCTTAACACCATAGACAATAAATTTGTTGACGCTGATGATGAAATAAAAAAGTCAGAACAACTAAGAACCAATCTGTCGAATATTACCAAAAGTGATCTACAAATAATTACGCTAATGTTTCTTTCAGTGGAGAAACAAGGAATAAGACTTCTTTTTTACTTTTTTTTTTAAAGACGGATATGTACCTCTGATGAAACTTTACCTGGCCATATTAATGGCTTTATTGTATTACATTCATGATTACTACACTGCCGAAAAAAATTACTACACCCTTGCAGGGGTTTCCAATTCTTCAAGCTTTATCGTTGTATCAGTGCATGTGGAGTAGATGAAATGATTCTTTTTACAGATCAATAGCACAAGCGGTTCTGAGGTAGCGATTGTGACCCGTGCTGCAACACCCAAAGTAGTATGTGGTGTAGCCTCCATAGGCGGGCATCCAGTCGGCTGTACATACGGCGAATACTGTTCTGGGATACGTTATGCCGCACCTGCTCCAACTGTTCAGGTAGTTCTGTAAGAGTTGTTGGTTGGTGAGCCGCACGAGTCACTCTCATCCCGTCATATCCCACACTTGCTCCATTGGAGACAAGTTCGGAGATCGCGATGGTCAGGGAAGTTGCTGCAGTGCACGGCATGTTGAGTTTCACGGGCAGTTTGTAGGCGAGCATTATCCCGTTGAAACGTTGAAACATCATATCACGTCTTGTTGCAGAACAACACAAACACTGGTCTAACAATATTCTGCACTTACCGAGCGCTGGTTAGCGGCCCTCCAGAAACACAAACTGTGAAAGAGAATTGTCGCTTATCGTGCCCCAGATCTGGCGTGGGGCCAGTCTATCTTGTACAAATACACTCTACGAGACAGCGATCACCAGGTCTACGTCATCAGCGCGAACGATCATCACTTGGATGTCGGCAGAATCTGCTTGCATCACTGAAGACCTCAGCCTTTGACGGCACCAATTGAGCCATGCTCGTCGATGCTGTGGTGTGAGTGGAAGACAGGCTACCCTAGTCCCATTGCTACTAACCGGTTCGCAACAGTTCGTATTAACACGTGTACGCTCACAAGCCCTCTTTTCTGTGCTACGGTAGCTGTACGATCTGCCACTACGGTACCTGCAAGAACTAGCAAGACAACGATCCTGGTGGGTGTCTGTGCTGCGTGGACATCCACAACCTCCTATACGGGAGAGAGAATGTTCACATGGGCACAGATACCAGTATCGTTGCACAACTGACGCAGCACCTCCAACTGTGTGGCAGTTCTCCGAAAGGACCATCCTGCCACTCGGAAGGCCACATTTTGACCCGTTTCAGACTCGCTCAGTTGACTGTAGGAAGTACGAGTGCATTTCTGTGGCGTGGTTGCCTGCTTTCTTCACACCTTTGCACCACACTCAACCTTCTGGCTGTGAGCTTTTCCTGTTAAATAGTAGCTATACCAATACGCTGTTGGCGCACGACGTTGAAACCACTATCAGTAGATCTACTGTGCCCCGGGTCATATGTCGACATCGGATCAAAATCGACATCATCTTTTTAGATGTACTACTTTTTTTTCGGCAATATACTTTATAGTGCAAACTGGCACACCTAAAACTGTACAAGGTGTACAGCTGGGCCAATATATGACTACATGAACGTGGAAAATATCCCAAAACCACCTTTAAATTGGCTTGTCTTAGGGTCTTCACTTTGTCAGACTGTTGTGTAATCAGGCCATCTGATATGCAGTATTCCTGGATGTATAGTTGCACGTGGTGATGTGTTGTACCTGGAGTGTCAGAGCATCAGTTCATGTAATGGACATCTTTATGCTCTTGATATTTTACCTATCTCATTTCTCCTAACGAATAAAGAGATATTTCCTTTTGTACACTACAGGGGAAAAAAAGAAGAAAAAATATACCAGAAGTAGTTATTCGAATGGGTCGGCAATCGGTAGATGTGGCGCACATGTACAAACAAATGATTACAGTTTCAGAGAAACTGGATGATTTATTCAAGAGAAAGAGCTTTAAAAACTGTGCCGGTCAGTAAAGCGTTGGTCCACCTCTGGCCCTTATTTAAGCAGTGATCGTATGGGCGTTCGTTGACAGAGTTGTATCCCCTCCTGAGGGATATCGGGCCAAATTCTGTCCACTGTCACGTCACATAGACAAAGTCCCAAGATGAGTGAAAGGTCCCGCCCGCAATGCTACAAACAATTTCAGTTGGAGAGAGATCCGGCGACCTTGCTCGCCAATGTAGAGTTTGCAAAACACAAAGACAAGTAGCAGAAACGCTCCCCGTACGCGGACGGGCATTAGCTTGCTGAAATGTAAGCCGAGGATGTCTTGCCAGGAAGGGCAACTAAAGGGGCGTTAAATACCGTCGTCGTACCGCTTTGCTGTGAGGGCGCCTCAGATGAAAACCAAATGGGTCCATCAGTCATGGTTGTCGGACCGTACGACAGGCAACAGCCCCGTTAGTATCCGACCTCTGTACGGTGCCGCTGCAGACGCGTTTGCGGCATGAAACCTAATTGATTGGAGTAGAATTGTCGTGAGAGATGAGCCCCGCTTCGAACTGAGCTCAGACGACCAGCGAATATGATTGTTATGATTCTGAGGTCTCACATTTATACATACAAGTTGTGGTGGTAATATGAGAGCTGCATTGACATTGCAACATTCTTGTATCTCCACTTTGTTGCTGTTACATGATACTGTTTTGTGTACCATACATATACACCATATTCTCAGCGAGTAAGGTTTATGACATTACTGTAGTGCTCCAGATCCAGAACACAATAATACATATAAGAGATACCGCGTATTACCTTGCTTGTGATCCGAGTCTTTGTTAACCAGACTGTGTGATTCAGAATCATTATGGCCCAAAAATGGCTCTGAGCACTATGGGACTTAACATCTGAGGTCATCAGTCCCCTAGAATTTAGAACTACTGAAACCTAACTAACCTAAGTACATCACACACATCCATGCCCGAGGCAGGATTCGAACCTGCGACCCTAGCAATGGCGCGGTTCCGGACTGAAGCGCCTAGAACTGGTCGGCCACAGCGGCCGGCAATCATTATGGCCCGAATATCATATAGATAATTGCGGACCAGCACTTTCGGTTTACGTTGTTTAACAATACAACTTATTAATATACGCTGATTGTCAATACTTCGATTTTTTATGTGTAAACTGATGTTTCTTTATGTACATTGAGGTTAGAAAAGGCATGAGATACCTCCTAATATCGTGTCCGACCTCCTTTCGCGTGGCATAGTGCAGCAACTCGACGTGGCTTGGACTCAAGCCGTGGGAAGTCTCCTGCAGAGATACTGAACAATGCTGCCTCCACAGCCAATCGTAACCGTGAAAGTGTTGCTGGTGCAGGATTTTGTGTAGGAACTGACCTCTCGACCATATCCATAAAAGTCCGATGGCATTCATGTCTGGATGCCCAAATAATTCGCTCGAACTGTCCAGTGTACCATAAACCGACTGCGAACAGTTATGACCCAGTGACATGGGACGTTGTCATCGATAAAGGCTCCATCGTTGTTTGGGAACAGGAAGTCCATGAATGGCTGAAAATGGTCTCCAAGTAGCCGAATACAACCTCTTCCAATCAATGATCTATTCAGCTGGATCAGAGGACTCGGTCCATTCCATGCAAACACAGAGGACTCTGTCCATTCCATGCAAACACAGATGACTCGGTCCAGTCCATGCAAACACAGTCCACACCATTATGGAGCCTCAAACAGCTTGGATGGTGACTTGTTGGCTTTGTGGGGTCTGCGCCACACTCATACCCTATCATCGGCTCTTAGCAACTCAGACCGTAACTAATCTGACGAGGCCATCCAGCATCTAGGTTCCAACAGATATGGTCACGAGCCCTGGAGAGACGCTGCAGGCCATGTCGCGATGTTAGCAACATCACCCGCGTAGGTTACCTGTTGCCATTGCGCATAAACGGCAAATTTCGCTGCACACTTCTAACGGATACGTTCGTCGTACGTCCCACTTTGATTTCTGCGGTTATTTCTGCACTTGCGCCTGTCTGTTAGGACTGACAACTCTACGAAAACGCCACTGCGTTCGGTCTAACGAGTGAAAGCCGTCGGCCACTGCGTTGTCCTTGGTGAGAGGTAAGACATGAAATATGCTATTGTTTACACTTTCTTGTCACTGTGGATATCGGAATACTGAATTCCCTAACCATCTCCGCGATGGTATGTTCCAAGCGTTTACCTCCAACTCATCTTTCAAAGTCTGTTAATTCCCGTCGTGCGGCCATAATTGCGTCGAAAACCTTTTCACATGAATCACAGTACAAATGAGATCTACCAATGCACTGTCCTTTAACACCCTATATAAGAGATATTACAACCATCCATATACGTGGATATCGCTATCCCATGACTTTTGTCTTATCAGTGTACATGCGGCTAGATAACATAAAACGAAGAAAATCACATAAAGTGGTTGGAGCCTATTTACTTTATCTGTAACATAATTTTGTAGCTGAAATTTGTATATAAACGATGTATATTCACGATTGCTGAGTTACTGAGGCTTACGCTGAGAATTTACGATTCGCACAGCGTTTGGTTCCACTTCACATGCATTTTTTCCTTGTATGTACCACTACTTGAGTAATTATGTCAACTTGTAAGGTGTCAGGCAAATCCAACACCTTCCATGAAAACCCTGACATGATAAGAAAATCCAGTAGTATGTCACATAACTCCGAATAAATCGTGACATTAAATTAACCAATGTAATACGAGTAACGAGTGAGCAAATGGAATACCACAGACTAACAAAAGAATGCCTAAATGCATGTCGTACCTTCCCACTGTGAGACCGACACAGTTCCGAGGGGAGAAACGAGAACAGAAGCCGAGAGCAGAACCGTGTTTAGCTAGAAGGCCCTACGATAAGGGACGGACTGGACACCCACGTCGGCAGCCTACCGCTAAGACTACCACCTGCACATTTTAGCGTGAGACTGTTTCGCGTCTCTGTTACGTCAAGGACCACCCCCCAGCACATGTTAAAAGCTAGAGCCCTCCAGAAAAACAGTATAGATCTTACGATAACACAAAAAGGGCCACTACCACCCGCAAGTTTTAGCGTGAGCCTTTTTGCGTGTCTGTTACATTAGGACCACTCCCCAGCCCATGTTAAAAGATAGAGCCCTCCAGAAGAACAGTATAGGTCTTACGGTAACGCTAAAACGACTACATCAGCTGCAGGTTTAGCGTGAGAGTTTTTCGGGTCTCTGTTAGGTTGCAAACTTTAAAAACATTGCCCCATCACGAAAAGTATAACTTTTCTCATTGGATAGACAGAATTTTTGTAGGCGGAGCTTAAGGTTAACATTGAGACCCTGATTAAACAGATGGAAACACAGCCAGATAGTTTTTTTAAAACCAACTTCGGTAAATTGTAGTAAGGAGTTTGTTGCTTCCGAGATGGCGAGGTGAGTGGAGCTGTGCTGCCCGCCGCTGCCCTGACGCTATCTAAACACCGACAAGGTAATGAACGCATGCGATGCCGCATTTTTGAGCACATAAGGCTTCACTCAAAACTGCAGAAGTCTCATCTGTTATACCCCCTTTTTGCGTAATACTAGTGTCGATCGTTAATTAAAACTCATGGTGTTCACATTTGCCACTTGAAGAACAGTTCTGAAACGCGATGATTTTTCTTTTACATAGTTATTGAGAAGCCACATCAGCCACTATAATTTACGACATGTTAGATAAGTAATTAAAGATAATTGAGGGTCACTACAGACCATTTTGATAGTTTTCTCTTTTGTGAAACTTAAATTAAACCTAGATTATAGATGTGATATGGCATAGGTCATCCTTCGATCGATTGTAGAACTTGGAAACCCATTCAGGGAATATTCGTTCACATTTTTGTTGAACGCAGTTGGTTTTTACCATCCTGTATTAAAACATTTCCTTTTATCAATAGTGCAATTTATAAAGGTTTTTTTGTGAGTAGAATAAAATTTCCAATGGTAAACTTAACTGGTTTTTCGACGTTATTTTACCAGCTAGCTAAAAATAGGAATGCCTTGAACCCTTTCCACTATATTTAGTTAGTGTTAAGATCCTTTTACAGGGAGTGCAGTTGAGCTGACGCTGAGATCATTAAGTATTTGGTTATATCATCACTAGTCTCACTGAACTCTTCTGAATTCTACATGTCATGTGTGGTCTGGCGTCTCCTTACCAGCAACAGGTCCCAGGTTCAAACTAGTTAATTCCCTAAAAAATACGCTCAGAGCGCCGTTGCGCGAAAGTGGTAGGGAGACACGATATAGAACAAACAGACACCACCATGAATGTTTAGAAAATGGCGACCCTTCCAGGATGGAAAAATACCATGATTGAAGGTCGCCCACATGCTTAACTAGGTCAGAAAAATATCTTGTTTAAATTTTTTTTTGTAAAAAATGTTTTTTCTTAACTTATACATAGTCGAAATCAGTAGCTGCAGCGATAGATAGTAAAAGTATTCAAGAAAAAAAAGAGAATTCTAGCAGAGACAATTACGTAATTAAGTTACGAATTTTAATATTGTTAGAATTAAGTTTTCTCTTCAATGCAAGCGCACAGGTACTTCGTTGACAAGTTGGTCCTGACCCAACAAGTAAGTGAATTGTTTGTCAAATCGTGTGAACAAAAAGTTTATGAAACGCGTGAGATCGTATGAGCGCATGTTGACGCGAAGTAGGGCGCGTGAGTTGCGTTTAAAAGAGAAAATAAGGGATTCGGAAGGATTAGCAATGGCAGATCGAGACCTTGACCGAATTGAGGTAGAGACCCAGCATGAAAATGGACAGAGAATAGAGGACAGTACGACAGACGATGTAGTATCGCGAGAAATAGGATATATAACGCACCATAACGAGGACAATGTACGCGAAGGAATAGAAAACACAGGTCAGCATACGACAGAGGAGCAGGAAAGTAGTGAGACAGTTGATGAGGATTCTAACTTGCGTCTTAAATACGTAGAACCCATAGTACAAGTAATCAGAGCTCCCTCACCACAGAGTACAAGGAATGTGAGTAGAAACGTGTCACAGCAGAGGTCAATGCAATCGGTTGCGAACCAACACTTGGGCGAAAACACAGAGCGTAGGAGGTCGGAAGAAAACGCAATAGGACCCACCAATCTGGCAGAATTATTACAACAAATTACGGAAATAATGACAAGGCAAAATAAAGACATAGCGAACCAAATTCAAATTCAGAATGCAGAAACCACGAGACAAATGCGTGAGATTAAAGAACAAAACAAAAAAATTCAGTTACACCTAGGTCATATTGAAGACGAGGCAAAAGAATCTCGAGAAGTGATAGGAAACTTAATAACAGGTTACAATCAGTTGAGAACAGACATTGACAAGGTACAAGCGGACGTACAAACATTGCGTAATGATACTCAGGACGCGATCAAAACATTACGTAACAACACCCAGGGAGAAGTCAAGAAACTAAAGAAACAGATAAACGTAAGTACTAGACAAGCAGCAGGTACAGTGCGTGAAATTGTTGAAAAAAAGCATGTTACACAAACGTATCACAAAAGCAGTGCTGAAAAGATATGATAACCGCACAGTCAAAATAGAAGCGCAAACGAAGTGACAATTTCAGAAATTGCGAACAGAGTTGTTGCAAACCATTGAAGAGCGTAGTGAACAGGATCGAACAAGCACAGAGTCTGCAACCACATCCGTATCTGTAACAGCACCGGAAAAACAAGCAATTAACGAAGATATTACGCATTTGCGATTCCAATCACAGGCGGAAAGTAACATACGTGAAATCAGACAGCCTGCACAGCAACAAACACGTTTCGAAATTCTTGATGAACAAACGTCATCACAAACACATGCGGAACCACAAATGTATATTTCAAGACAGTTAGGATCGTGCAATGAAGCGGCAAGGTTAGCCACACAAGATACCCAACCAATACGTGACAATGGAAAGCCAGGTCGCGAAGCGTACAGTGCAATGCATTCAGCTACACGTTCGCGTAAGGAGGAGGAATGCGTACCATAACTTTTCTGACTTTGATAAAGGTCAAATTGTAGCCTATCGCGATTGCGGTTTATCGTATCGCGACATTGCTGCTCGCGAATAAGGAATCGGCGCGTTCAGGAGGGTAATACCGAAAGCCGTGCTGGATCTCAACGGTCTCATGTAACTAGCAGTCGAGATGGCAGGCATCTTACCCGCGTGGCTGTAACGGATAGTGCAGCCACGTCTCGATCCCTGAGTCAACAGATGGGGACGTTTGTAAGGCAACAACCATCTGCACGAACAGTTCGATGACGTTTGCAGCAGCATGGACTATCAGCTCGGAGACCATGGCTGCGGTTGCCCTTGACGCTGCATCATAGACAGGAGCGCCTGCGATTGTGTACTCAACGACGTACCTGGGTGCACGAATGGCAAAACGTCATTTTTTCGGATGAATCCAGGTTCTGTTTACAGCATCGTGATGGTCGCATCCGTGTTTGGCGACATGGCAGTGAACGCACATTGGAAGCGTGTATTAGTCATCGAGATACTGGCTTATTACCCGGCGTGATAGTATGGGGTGCCATTGGTTACACGTCTCGGTCACCTCTTATTCGCAATGACGCCACTTTGAACAGTGGACGTTACATTTCAGATGTGTTACAATCCGTGGCTCTACCCTTCATTCGATCCCTGCGAAACCCTACATTTCAGCAGGATAATGCACGACCGAATGTTACAGGTCCTGTACGGGCCTTTCTGGATACAGAAAATGTTAGACTGCTGCCCTGGCCAGCACATTCTCCAGATCTCTCACCAACTGAAACGTCTGGTCAATGGTGGCCGAGCAACTGACTTGTCACAATACGCCAGTCACTACTCTTGATGAACTGTGGTATCGTGTTGAAACTGCATTTGCAGGTGTACCTGTACACGCCATCCAAGCTCTGTTGGACTCAATGTCCAGGCGTATCAAGGCCGTTATTACGGCCAGAGGTGGTTGGTTGGGTACTGATTTCTCAGGATCTATGCACCCAAATTTGCTTGAAAATGTAATTATATGTCAGTTCTAGCATAATATATTTGTCCAATGAATACCCGTTTATCATCTGCAGTTCCTCTTAGTGTATCAATTTTAATGGCCAGCAGTGTATATCGCTTCTACTCTTTTGACTGCTGACAGTGTGTGCATTCGTTGGCAATCGATATTGATGATAGTAGGACATTTTTTCTATTGTAGTCTTTGGATTTATTACCAGTCATGTGATCTGTGCTCTTCTCAGGTCAACTGGGATCAGTCTTCATGACAGTTTCTTTACATTTGATCCTATGTTTTTGTGAGACCAATATGTTGCACTTTTTAAAGAACTGATATGTTCCAGGAGAAGTGGCCTGTAATTGAAAAAAATGTCATTAAGACCTCTTCATCAGCCGGCCGGTGTGACCGAGCGGTTCGAGGCGCTTCAGTCTGGAACCGCGCGACTGCTACAGTCGCACGTTCGAATCCTGCCTCGGGCATGCATGTGTGTGCTGTCCTTAGGTTAGTTAGGTTTAAGTAGTTCTATTTTCTAGGAAACTGATGACCTCCGATGTTAAGTCCCATAGTGCTCAAGGCCATTTGAGCCATTTGAACATCTTCATTGTCAAAAGAGCCTAGGCTATTCCCCTATTCGGATCTCCGACAGGGGACTGCCCATGGGGAAGGCGACCATGAGAAAAATATTGAATAACCAAAGGAAGGATAACGTTTTACGAGTCGGGGCGTGGAATGTCAGTAGTTTTAACGTGAATGGGAAGCTAGAAAATGTGAAAAGGGAAACGCTAGTCTTTCCTCTTGTGTGAACACAGTCATATAGAAATATTCGAAAGAAATTTCCGCCGTTTGATTCTTAATTGTTCATTTATCTTTACAAGATCCTGATTTTGGCTGTGTAGCCGTCCTCAAGTGCATGTTGAAATGCTAAAATATCTCTCACCTGTTTGTGACATGTCATCATCGAAAAAACATATTTCTAGTCTTACAGACCATTTATGATACTGCAGGATACGAATATATATCGAAGATACGTGATCTGACTGACACTAGAAACAATGCGAAACCATTGACACACTGTTGGGCGTATTTAAGAGCTAATATATTCCTGTGATCTGTATTCATCACTTCTCGGAGAACAGAGATATGTACTCGTATCCTGTAATACAACAGCAGTCCACAAATACGTTGTTTTGATGGTGTGTTTCAGTCAGGTCAGAAATATCTACACATTTGAATATTCACTTGACAATGGCTACAATTCCGAAATCATGACTGTGTAAAATAAATGAACAATTAAGAGTGAAATGGCAGAATTTCCTTACAAAATGTTTTTAAAAAGATCTAGTGCTCAGTCTATATATAGTGGCGATCAGCGAAGTGATATGGAAAGAAGACAAGGATTTCTGGTCGGATGAGTATAGGCTAATATCAACAGACAGAAAATGGTATAATGGGAGTAGGCTTCGTTATGAACATGAAGGTGAGGCAGAGAGCAAGTTACTGTGAACAGTCCAGTGATAGGGTTGTCCTTATCAGAATCGATAGCAAACCAACACTGCCAACTATAGTTCAGGAATGCATGCCGACATGGCAGATGAGAGAGATAGGGAAACTACATTAGTAATAAATCAAAAGCGCTATTATGCTTTTGTTCATTTATTATGTTGTTGTGCTACCTAGAACTGACGGAGGTTCAGTTAACATAAAGTATACTGGGATAATGAACGTGTAGTTGAGCACGTAAATGGAGATGAAAATCTAGTAGTCATGGGGGACTCAAATGCGGTTGCAGGGGGAGGAGTAGAAGAAAGGATTACGGGAGAATATGGGCTTGACACTAGGAAAGAGTGAGGAGAAAAACTAATTGAGTTCAGCAATAAATTTCAGCTAGCACTAGCTAATACTCTGTTCAAGAATAACAGCAGGAGTGCAGGAGTGTAGTTGAGCACGTAAATGGAGATGAAAATCTAGTAGTCATGGGGGACTCAAATGCGGTTGCAGGGGGAGGAGTAGAAGAAAGGATTACGGGAGAATATGGGCTTGACACTAGGAAAGAGTGAGGAGAAAAACTAATTGAGTTCAGCAATAAATTTCAGCTAGCACTAGCTAATACTCTGTTCAAGAATAACAGCAGGAGAAGGTAATTGGTAGGAATTAATTAAATCGGTCAATTAACAACTGAACATACAACACCAAAACGAGTCAGGGAAATGATTGTGGAGTTCAGTTACGAAATATTAGGGCATGCGGTTTATTCTCCATACTTGGCTTCGTCCGATTATCATCTATTTGCATCACTGGGACACGCTCTTACTGAGCAACGCCTCAATTCGTATGAAAATGTGCGAAAATGGCTCGCTCAGTGGTTCACTTCAAACGATGAACTGTTTTCTTGGCGTGCATTCATAGCCCGCCGGAGATGCGGGGAAAATGTATAAATAGCAATGGAGATTATTTTGAATAAAGCATTGTTTATCAGTTTCAAACAGCCGACGTGTGATTATTGCAACAAATTCCTGTTTCATACTTTTACACCTCTTATACCCTAGGATATTAATACAAGTGTAAAATCAGAGAAGCGGACAGTTGTAGCAAGCGGGAAGAAAGAGGTATACAAGAAGAACATTCTAGTGAAATTTTCTGGACAAAAAATATATGAAAGTATGGGTTTGAACAACCCAAGGACTAAAACTTTCATTGAGTTTTAAGTTTTTCAGATTCTGCAAGTGATGTATGGGCATCGAGGACCTGACAGTGGGCTACAGAGGACAGAAGAATATCGCCTTTCACCGAAATACCCTCAGACTTCAAGAAGAATATAATTCCAATCCCAAAGAAAGCAGGTGTTGACAGATGTGAAAATTACCGAACTATCAGTTTAATAAGTCATAGCTGCAAAATTCTAACGCGAATTCTTTACAGACGAATGGAAAAACTGGTAGAAGCCGACCTCGGCGAAGATCAGTTTGGGTTCCGTAGAAATTTTGGAACACGTGAGGCAATACTGATCCTACGACTTATCTTAGAAGAATACTCTCTTTCAAATTCTGAAGGTGGCAGGGGTAAAATACAGGGAGCGAAAGGCTATTTACAATTTGTACAGAAACCAGATGGCAATTATAAGAGTCCAGGGACACGAAAGAGAAGCAGTGGTTGGGAAGGGAGTGAGACAGGGTTGTAGCCTCCCCCCGGTGTTATTCAATCGGTATATTGAACAAGCTGTAAAAGAAACAAAAGAAAAATTCGGAGTAGGTATTAAAATCCATGGAGAAGAAATAAAAACTTTGAGGTTCGCCGATGACATTGTAATTCTGTCAGAGACAGCAAAGAACTTCGAAGGGCAGTTGAACGGAATGGAAAGTGTCCTGAAAGGAGGATATAAGATGAACATCAACAAAAGCTAAACGAGGATAATGGGATGTAGTCGAGTTAAATCGGGTGATGCTGAGGGAGCCGGCCGCGGTGGTCTAGCGGTTCTAGGCGCGCAGTCCGGAACCGCGCGACTGCTGCGGTCGCAGGTTCGAATCCTGCCTCGGGCATGGATGTGTGTGATGTCCTTAGGTTAGTTGGGTTTAAGAAGTTCTAGGGGACTGCTGACCAGAGTAGTTAAGTCCCATAGTGCTCAGAGCCATTTGAACCATTTGATGCTGAGGGAATTAGATTAGTAAATGAGACACTTAAAGTAGTAAAGGAGTTTTGGTATTTGGGGAGCGAAATAACTGATGATGGTCGAAATAGAGAGGATGTAAAATGTAGACTGACAATAGCAAGGAAAGTGTTTCTGAAGAAGAGAAATTTGTTAACATCGAGTATAGATTTAAATGTCAGGAAGTCGTTTCTGAAAGTATTTGCATGGAATGTAGCCATGTATGGAGTGAAACATGGACGATTAACAGTTTGGACAAGAAGAGAATAGAAGCTTCCGAAATGTGGTGCTACAGAAGAATGCTGAAGGTTAGTTGGGTAGATCACGTAACTAATGAGGAGGTATTGCATAGAATTGCGGAGAAGAGGAGTTTGTGACACGACTAGAAGAAGGAATCGGTTGGTAGGACATGTTCTGAGGCATCAAGGGATCAGTAGTTTAGTATTAGAGGGCAGCGAGGAGGGTAAAAATCGTAGAGGGAGACTACGAGATGAATACACTAAGGAGATTCAGAAGGATGTAGTGTGAAGTACGTACTGGGAGATAAAGCAGCTTGCACAGGATAGAGTAGGATGGAGAGCTGCATCAAACCAGTCTCACAACAACAACAATACCGAAATACATTGAGAAATGTCTGATTGCTAAGTAATACGTTTGTGAAGGAATGGCGCTTCTAATTACATTATGTATGTTTTCTCTTAAACGAATGACCGCCACCCTAGAATTACGTTTCAGGCTTTCTGTTGTGAGCCGTGGTGGCGTTGTGCTACCTTTGGATCCTGTGACTGTCGTCCCGGTAGGAGGCGCGGATGCCGCACTGATTCCCTCTGCTTATCGCTGTTTGCGAGTGAGGAGAAGGTGGGACCCGTGCCGCTGTTGGGAGCAGCGGACGGACTGCGCCGTCAGTCTATCGACACGGTGTCTCTTGCTATATTCCGAACCGTATACACGAGAGCATCCATTGTGGCTGATTTCTGGAATTTGGGGAGAGAGTGCACCGGCAATTTGCCTTCTGGAATGTTCTCGCCGCGAGCAGTTTGGATGTTGGCGGCCAGAATAGTGCTTTCAATGGTGGTATATGGAGTACTAAAGAAGTTATGATGAGTATTGTGCTTATTCCCTATCGCGAAACTCTCCTGTGGAGTTTGAAAGGCAAGGTTTTCATGCAGTTACAGTAACCTTGTAACGTCCGCACTATATTTCTGAATGAAATTCAGACCAACTTTACCTTCCACTCTCCGTGTTACCAAAACTATGTACTCACAAACTGTTATCCAATTTAAACTCGTATGCTGAGCTTTGACTAACCAGAAACTAATTTGACTGTAACTGTAACTGATCTGAATGCAGCTTGTATTTTTATTAAATGTGCAACTAAAATAAAACAATTATCTGGCCGTAATCAAAATTTCCACTTACTTTGCGTCTTGACAACATTCTCGAAAGCACAAACGCAAACAGCAAGGAGGCAGCGACTAAGCTAGCTTTCTGTTTCTAAATAAAATTTCCAAACTATATTCAAATTGTTTTATGCCGCATGGTGCAATGCTGTAATGCGCAATGATAAACAGTGGGATGAGTGAGTAACTATTCCTATGAAATTATATTCGGAGACAACGATTTTAAAATGAAGTATATTATCAAAAAGACAGAGTAAAACTTGGAGTGATCTTAACATAGGTCTCAACAATACTATGCTTTACAAAATGAACAACAATTCGACGAGGGTATAATGTTAACAGAGAATTTCTGTAAAAACAAAAAAGCTTAATCAGATAATATGTTAATACGTGACTCAGGGAAATGAGGTGGTCTTTCTCTTAGTTGTGAGCAAATGAAGAAAATAATGTGCATTGGTGTTTCCCTTTGTTCTCCCTTAGCTTTAAGTTATTCCTTGTCTGTTGAAACTTTTGAGCAATGTTGAGTCAGCTTTTTTGGTTTGAAACCAAAGTTTTCTTAATTTTTTCGATGGATTTAAATCTTGAGAGTCTGAAGCCTCAATCTTAACTGTAAATGTGAAGCCTAAGTGCGTGCCAGGCGGATAAGCTTGTATCTATTATTCTGTAGTTTTAAAACGAGCGTTCGATCTCTGTTGTTAAAACTTCAGTTGGTAATCACAAGAGTCGTATCCTTTTGTATTAGCAGTTTTAGTAGAGTCATTGAAGTTTTTGTTTATAATTAAAAGGTTTTAGCCTTATTCGCGTAATGTAGAGTTAAGTAATTCCTTAGCGAACGCTACGTTACTTTAAGGGCTTTATTAAGTCTTGAAAGACCTGAAGATCATATTGCCGGAGCACTTTAGTGTCGTAATGTGTATGGTATTTGTTGACGGCCTTGGCGTCTGAGCCGTGACATTGTAATTGACGCGGTACTTATCCGCATGTACGTACTCTACTTTTCGGTCTGTGCATGTACCCGGACGGGGTCTCCAGTGGCTGGTAGGTCTCGCTGGAGTTTTTTAATTCCAGCTGCGGCTGCTAAACAAGTTACGTTTTCCGGTTATTCTGTTTGATCGGTGGTTTTATTTAATTGCCTGTTCGAGCTTGCCCTGTCTTGTGGTCTAACGAAACGAAACGAAGACTCTCTTTTCTGTACTTTAGCTTACGAATATTTACTATACTTAAGTTTTTGAACTTTTAAATTCCATCTGTAATTTACTGCTCTTGATAGTGAGCTTGGCCTTGCTTGGTTGCACACTTCTTGCAACTCATTGGAAGATAACCGGGTTTAAAGTTGTAAATTTGTCCTCTTTCTCGGAGAGCTGGTTGTTGTGTAATTTAATTTAGGAACCTTTAATTCCACTGTTATACTTTTGTGGGTATTATTTAAGGGCCTTGCGTCTTTTTAAAATTTTAGGATGATTTAATTTGTTGTCTTCTGAGTTTTAGAGTGACCCCTGGATGGCTTCGGCTTACTTACTGTGATGAACTGTAGTTGTTTTATTATTGTTTCTCCGTTTTAAATCTGCTTGTGTAAGTGAAGTTTGTTGTTTAAACTAGTATTTCTCTTTACTTAAAAGACTTCTTATGTAACAGAAACTTACTCTTCATTATTGTATAACAGCTGCAAGAGAAGATTGTGGTTTCTGTTATCGCCGCGGTGGATTAGCCGAGCGGTCTACGGCGCTGCAGTCATGGACTGTGCGGCTGGTCCCGGCGGAGGTTCGAGTCCTCCCTCGGGCATGGGTGTGTGTGTTTGTCCTTAGGATAATTTAGGTTAAGTAGTGTGTAAGCTTAGGGACTGATGACCTTAGCAGTTAAGTCCCTTAAGATTTCACACACATTTGAACATTTGTTTCTTTTATAATTCATTGTTGGCATATTTTGAAATAAAGTTGTAATTTCTTAAGGAAAAATAATGTACTGGGCAAGGGTTCGTACTTCCACATCTCCTGTCCTTCGTCTACCCTATGTTCGGACATTTCATGTCCCAATATTGAGAACCGACGAATGTAGTAAATGGAGAATATTATTCCAGTCCGGATTTCATATATTGCCCCGACTTTATTTGTATTTCTCAGAAAGAACTTTTTGAGTATGCAGTTTGTTGGTCAACAGCGTCACTATTTATTTTAGCGTATGTTCGCATAAAATCAAGAAAGGCGTAACGACATCTTAGCAGAAACAGTGAAAGCAGAAGACTGCAGCGTCACCTGCTATCTCCATCCGTTGCGAGATAGAAGAGGAATCTTTGGGTATCTAATTCATTGACCTGAAACAATAACCAAAGTACAGCTTAAAGACCTTCCTTTCTTACGCAACTAGAAACTAAATGGCAATATTATTATTTATAAGCTATCTCGCAGGCGAAAATAACTGTACTGTTAATATATTCATATGGTTACAACATTCTGTTTGAATTTGTAAATGGGCAATAATCACCAATTCCGAGATTTTGTTATTAATAATGAGCGCTGTAAGTTATGTGGAGCTGTTGCAGGAGTGTGGATGTATATGCCAGCATACCGCATTGGGGCATTGGGTGTAGATTGAACAGAAAATTTAGAAATCAGATATCGAGAACAAGCAAGAGATAGTAGTACAGACACGTCCACCTTCCTCAATCGCAAGAACACAGCAAACCACAAAACAGACTAGACATAACGAGCAAAACGGTAGGGACTAGCCGTGAGCACCTTGGAGGGAATAGAAATTTGTACCCACGCATATAATTACCCAACAAACAAGCTGATCTTAAGCACAAACAGTATACTGTATTGAAATTTTATTGACATATTGTATAAACGGATAAATATACACAGCTGAAACATTTTACAAGCAAATATGAAATTAACATCAAAGATCATAGAAACTCATCGACTAATAAATGGAAACAAAATTGTAAACATATAATATGGCTGGTGTCGTGACAAATAAAGGTGTCAAAAGCACAAAAATAATTGAAAGGGCAAAATGGGCATAGCCAATAAAGAGTCTCGTCGTCTGCAACTATGCAGATATGGTAGCACACTGAGATTTCAAAAGTCATGGGATAGCGATGTGAACATACACAGATAGCGATAATATTGGGTATACAAGGTATAAAAATGGGACGTCATTTGTACTCAGGTGATTCATGTGAAAAGGTTTCCGACGTGGTTGTGGGCGTACGACGGAACTCTGAATGCGGAATGGTAGATGGAGCTAGACGCATGGAACATTCCATTTCGAAAATCGTCAGGGAATTCGGTATTACGAGATCCACAGCGTCAAGAATGTTCCGAGAATACCTAATTTCAGGCATTAAATCTCACCACAGACAAGTCAGTGGCTGAAGGCGTTCACGTAACGACCGAGAGCACAGTCTGTACTAACAGCCAAGCAACAATACGTGAAATAGCCTTAGAATTCGATGTGGGGCGTCCGACGGACGTATTCGTTAGGACAGTGTGGTGAAATTTGGCGTCAATGTGTTATGGCAGCAGACGACCGACGTGAGTGCCTTCGCTAACAGCACGACATCGCCAGCAGCGCCTCTCCTAATTCTTGCCTATACCGGTTAGACCGCAGACTGAAAACCAGTCAGGTCAGGTAAGTCCCGATTTCAGTTGGTAAGAGCTGATGTCAGGGATCGAGTGTTGTGCTGCGAGATACCAGTACTAGCAGTCTATTTAACACTAAATTATTCTAGAATCTTCATATGGAAATGATGCTCTAAGCCCCCCCTTTCGTAACTCTGACTTCTGCTGTTGCACATGGATTAAGAAGAAACCAGAACTGACTGTAATCGACCCTGCAAGTGAAGTAGAAAAGAGTTTGGCAACTGCAATTGTTTAATTTGATAGAAATTAATTTGATGAAGGAACGTTTCATTAACGTAGCTCTGCAGGTGATGAATCAAATGTATGAAATGTATGATGAGATAAAAGAAATTATTCAGGTTGTGAACGGAGACGAAAATGTAATAGTCATGGGTGACTGGAATTCGACTAGTAGGTGAATATGGATTGGGGCTAACAAATGAAAGAGGAAGCTGCCTGGCAAAATTTTGCACAGAGCATAATTTAATCAGAGCTAACACTTGGTTCAAGAATCATGAAAGAAGGTTGTATACATGGAAGAACCCTGGAGATACTGGAAGGTTTCAGGTAGAATATATAATAGTAAGACATTTCCAGGGGCAGATGTGGACTCTGATCACAATCAATTGGTTATCAACTGTAGATTAAAACTGAAGAAATTGCAAAAAGGTGGGAATTTAAGGAGATGGGACCTGGATAAACTGACTAAACCAGAGGTTGTACAGAGTTTCAGGGAGAGCATAAGGGAACGATTGACAGGAATGAGGGAAAGACATACAGTAGAAGAAGAATGGGTAGCTTTGAGGAATGAAATAGTGAAGGCAGCAGAGGTTCAAGTAGGTAAAAAGACGGGCCGTAGCAATCACGCGGTTCCGGACTGAATGGTCTAGAGCGTCTCGGCCAACGGGGCCAGCAATCTACGTTGAGCATCCACACTGACTCAAAGAAGTGATGGAAACAGCACTCTTGGTGTATCAACGTTCGTGAGCGTTTTTCACGATACGCATAATTGTTCCCTGTTTTATTGCCAGGAACGTAAATACGCTCAAGCATCCCGAGTTCCTAAGACGTGCTGCTGCATGCAGTTACTGGAAGACATCCAACAGGACGTAAGACAACCAGTTTTCTACCGACATGACGGTTGTCCTTCCCATTCCGCACACGTAATAAAAGACTCTCTCAAACATTTGGAGAACACTGAAACAGTCGTTCAGAAGACACATAATGGTCTCCGTACTCAGCCAACGTAATACTTCTGTGGCAAAAATTAAAACCAGAGGCCTATGAGGAAAGGCACATAATTTCTTATAAAACGATCGTCTGCTGCCGCTATCTCCCAATGAAATAAAGGATGCAGTATCGTTTCCACAGAATCGCTTTATAACATTTAGCAATGCTCAAAATCAATATGTTGGGTACTTTGTATGACCATCTCCCAGAGCGACATGTTGTTGTTGTTGTTGTCTTCAGTCCTGAGACTGGTTTGATGCAGCTCTCCATGCTACTCTATCCTGTGCAAGCTGCTTCATCTACCAGTACCAATTGCAACCTACATCCTTCTGAATCTGCTTAGTGTATTCATCTCTTGGTCTCCCTCTACGATTTTTACCCTCCACGCTGCCCTCCAACGCTAAATTTGTGATCCCTTGATGCCTCAAAACATGTCCTACCAACCGATCCCATCTTCTAGTCAAGTTGTGCCACAAACTTCTCTTCTCCCCAATCCTATTCAATACCTCCTCATTAGTTACGTGATCTACCCATCTAATCTTCAGCATTCTTCTGTAGCACCACATTTCGAGAGCTTCTATTCTCTTCTTGTCCAAACTAGTTATCGTCCATGTTTCACTTCCATACATGGCTACACTCCAAACAAATACTTTCATAAACGACTTCCTAATACATAAATCTATATTCGATGTTAACAAATTTCTCTTTTTGAGAAACGCTTTCCTTGCCATTGCCAGTCTACATTTTATATCCTCTCTACTTCGACCATCATCAGTTATTTTACTTCCTAAATAGCAAAACTCCTTTACTACTTTAAGTGTCTCATTTCCTAATCTAATTCCCTCAGCATCACCCGATTTAATTTGACAACATTCCATTATCCTCGTTTTGCTTTTGTTGATGTTCATCTTATATCCTCCTTTCAAGACCCTGTCCATTCCGTTCAACTGCTCTTCCAAGTCCTTTGCCGTCTCTGACAGAACTACAATGTCATCGGCGAACCTCAAAGTTTTTATTTCTTCTCCATGAATTTTAATACCTACTCCAATTTTTTCTTTTGTTTCCTTTACTGCTTGACCAATATACAGATTGAATAATATCGGGGAGAGGCTACAACCCTGTCTCACTCCTTTCCCAACCACTGCTTCCCTTTCATGCCATCTGGTTTCTGTACAAATTGTAAATAGCCTTTCGCTCCCTGTATTTTACCCCTGCCACCTTCAGAATTTGAAAGAGAGTATTCCAGTCAACATTGTCAAAAGCTTTCTCTAAGTCTACAAATGCAAGAAACGTAGGTTTGCCTTTTCTTAATCTTTCTTCTAAGATAAGTCGTAAGGTCAGTATTGCCTCACGTGTTCGAAGATTTCGACGGAATCCAAACTGATCCTCCCCGAGGTCCGCATCTACCAGTTTTTCCATTCGTCTGTAAAGAATTCGCGTTAGTATTTTGCAGCTGTGGCTTATTAATCTGATGGTTCGGTAATTTTCACATCTGTCAGCACCTGCTTTCTTTGGAATTGGAATTATTATATTCTTCTTGAAGTCTGAGGGTATTTCGCCTGTCTCATACATCTTGCTCACCAGGCAGTAGAGTTTTGTCAGGACTGGCCCTCCCAAGGCCGTCAGTAGTTCTAAGGGAATGTTGTCTACTCCAGGGGCCTTGTTTCGACTCAGGTCTTTCAGTGCTCTGTCAAACTCTTCACGCAGTATCGTATCTCCCATTTCGTCTTCATCTACATCCTCTTCCATTTCCATAATATTGTCCTCAAGTACATCGCCCTTGTATAAACCTTCTATATACTCCTTCCACCTTTCTGCCTTCCCTTCTTTGCTTAGAACTGGACTGCCATCTGAGCTCTTGATATTCATACAAGTGGTTCTCTTTTCTCCAAAGGTCTCTTTAATTTTCCTGTAGGCCGTATCTATCTTACCCCTAGTGAGATAAGCTTCTACATCCTTACATTTGTCCTCTAGCCATCCCTGCTTAGCCATTTTGCACTTCCTGTCGATCTCATTTTTGAGATGTTTGTATTCCTTTTTGCCTGCTTCATTTACTGCATCTTTATATTTTCTCCTTTCATCAATTAAATTCAATATTTCTTCTGTTACGCAAGGATTTCTAGCAGCCCTCGTCTTTTTACCTACTTTATCCTCTGCTGCCTTCACTACTTCATCCCTCAGAGCTACCCATTCTTCTTCAACTGTGTTTCTTTCCCCCATTGCTGCCAATTGTTCCCTTATGCTCTCCTTGAAACTCTGTACAACCTCTGGTTCTTTCAGCTTATCCAGATCCCATGTCCTTAAATTCCCACCTTTTTGCAGTTTCTTCAGTTTTAACCTACAGGTCATAACCAATAGATTGTGGTCAGAGTCCACATCTGCCCCTGGAAATGTCCTACAATTTAAAACCTGATTCCTAAATCTCTGTCTTACCATTATATAATCTATCTGATACCTTTTAGTAGCTCCAGGATTCTTCCATGTATACAACCTTCTTTTATGATTCTTGAAACCAGAGCAAACATACCGCTCATGAATGAAACATTGGAGACTGATTCCGATATGAATTTTGACAACACGTTACAAACCCCACTTGATCACAACACAAACATTAACTTGGAAAGTACAGTTAGTAGCAACGACAGTAGTACAAATGACGCACTGCTGTGGCAGTTATTATCTAACATAAACACGAAATTAGATAGTATCAATACAAATTTCAGTGATATGAAACAAGATGCAACACAACAACAAAACACTGTTACACAAGATCTAAATACAGAGAAACAAGAAAAAAACCAAGTATCCAAGAGTTTGCAAGACACGGTCTCACATAAATTCGATGGCTTATCCAAAACTTTTCGCACTGAAATCGACGAAAAACTGAATGATATGAAAAAAAAAAACAAGTAAAGCATGAAGTACTTTCTGAAGTTAACGGTAATATTACGGAGTTAAGACAGATGGTCGATTCTTTTAACGACCATCATGATCTAGTAGAGCGACAGATAAATAAAATCACGGACGCAAACACAAACATTGAAGCCATACAAAACCAGTTGTGCTCAACAATAACAGAGGTAACCATTGTCGTTAACAAACTAAATAAAGACTATGAAGGTGTCCCTCTACCTGTACAAGAGCATACTGTAAGAGTAGCAACATTACAAGCTGACTCAGCGTGTGCTAGCCTAAGTGGATACTTTGAAAAATACCTGAACAAGACTCGCTACTGGACGAACCTAATATCACAGGTAGACGTGTTAAAAATTTTGAAAAGTCGTTTACCATAGCACATTAGAGAAAAATTAGGCACACCGCCAGAGAATGACACTGAATATTTTCGAAATTAGAATTATATATTAATACTTTCATTTGCTGACAGGCGTTGATATATATCAACGGGGACAGGTGAAATTATGTGGCCCGACCGGGACTCGAACCCGGGATTTCCACCTTACATGGCAGGCGCTCTATCCATCGGAGCCACCGGACCCACATTCTCACTTTATATGTCCACACACTACATTCGTAGTGCCCCTACCCAACACACTTATTACTCGTGGAAGACATTCTTGCCAAGTCCTGTAAGGGTTTGGGTAATATGTGGGCGTCCGCACAGAAGAGGAAGGTCATGGCAGGTATTGCCAGAACTATATACTTATATGCATATGGTGTCTGTTCTTTCGGACATGTCCGAAAGAACAGACACCACATCCATATAAGTATGCTGAATATTTCCTGTCAGTGCTTGGTTATATCGACTTTATCTATGGGGAAAGACATGTAGTCAAGGAAGCAACAGAAAATCAGGCACAACAACAACGTAGTTATGTAAATCAGTCAATAAAACACACAGCGAGGGTTGTACACACAACAAGAAGGTTACATATCCAGAGGTAACGAGTACGGTAACAGGAACGGAAAAAATAAACGATTTAAAAGAAGTTTTCGAAACAACAGGAGTAATGTCAATGCACGAGCGAATTACAATCCACCATAAGAAGGCCATATGCCGAACATGAACAGAAACAGGCAGCTGCAGCAGTGGCCGACGCGCGGCATCAATGCCTTCCCTTACACTGTAGCGCAGCCAACCTTTGAGCAGCAAAATAACGGCACAGCAGCTAACGACACAAACTGGCGAAGTACCCACAGAGTGCAACTAACTGAAATTATTCCAGGTAATGGACTAAGTTACACTTCGCCGTCGGAAAACACCAGCCGGTCGCAGTTAAGCCCCAGGCTATTGACCTCATCTCTGGAGCTGGGGGCATGTTTGTTCCAGGTGCGAGAAGAAGAAGGTAAAGAAGTACCCAAGGTATCAGTTTTGCTAGTCGCACATTGTCAGAAGCAGAGAGATCTTACTCCGTGTCATAATTGGAAAGTTTAGCTGTTATTTGGGTATTTAAAAAGTTCGAATTTTTTTGTGAGAGAAGAATACCAGAGTTTACTGTGACCATCAGTCATTGTCATTTCTTTTAACATGTAAACTATTGCACCATAGATTAGCTAGGTGGTGTCTATATTTACAAGAATTAAGTTTCGACATCATCTATATTAACGGAAGTCAGAATGTTATTGCAGATGCCTTGTCCAGGTTACCACAAGATTTAGAGGAATTTGGTGAATTAACAGAGCAAGGTGCAGAACTCAGAAAGCTATTGATGCAAGGTATAACACAAGTCTGATTGCCGTAAGTTTTGTAAGTAAACTAAAATTACACAACAGCAAGATCGCAGATGTAGTAAAGTCATGCAAAACCTTAAGTAGGGTGAAGGTGAAAATGGAAGTAAATGGTATCAGGATTACAAGGGCGTTTTGCTTCATAGGAAACATGAAAAATCTGATCAGTAGTGTGTGTATTCCTGAAGATTATATCGATAAATTTGTAAGACACACACATGAAGTATGGGGGCATTATGAAGTAGGCAAATGTACTGAAAAAATTGCAACCCTTTGTTATTTTCCAAATTTGAGAAGGCGAGTCCTACAGATATTAAGAAAATGTGCAATATGCCAAAAATCAAAACAGTCCAATGTGTCAAAATATACTGAGCTACACCCAATACTCACAAAAAACCTTCTAGATATAGTATCCCTGGACATAGCCGGTCTATATCCAAGAAGTAAAGAAGGAGTAAGATACGTAGTAGCACTTCCCGATATTTTCGCGAAACACATCAAAATGTATGCCATTAAAAATGCAACACCCACAAATATCATAAAAAGAACTGAGGGAGACTGTTTGAGAAGAGTAGGTAAATCAAAGGTACTACTAACTGATAATGCTTCGCATTTCGTTGGGCAAAAGTGGAAACCATAAATCACATATTAGTGAGCTTTTTTTCACGCAGAAGCAACCCCAGTAGAACATGTTTATTAGGACATACACCCCTCAGAAACACACTCGACGGGTAGAATACGTAACTCCTTTCATGCAAGTTGTGAATAACCTTCCACATTCTTCAACAGGTTTCACACCTAACGAATTGATGTTCCTGATAAAACAAACGAATGAGTGGGAGTCACTCATATTAACGGTACCCACTACGGACATGATACTACAAGAGAAAAATCAAATAAGCCATAGTTACACTAGGAAACAGGGCCCAGCATAGAAAGAAAATTTATAATAACAAACTGAAATGTGTTACACAATTTTTTGAAGGCCAAATTTGCCAAACTGAATGAGAAGTGGCAGTTATTCTATTCAGGGCCATATGTAATTACCAAAATACCATGCCCTGGGACACACAGATTAGTTTATGAGAAAGCAGGGGGAGACAAGGGTCTTCACCCTCACAAAGATATAAAAGCTTTTATAGTTTGATGAAGCTAGGTAGCATTTTTTCTTTCTATTACGAGATAATTGTACATAGTGTACATAACTCTAAGTGTAATTTTTCTTCTGGAGTATATTTTACGATAAAATTAATGTGTATAGGCATAAGTAATTCTTTTGATTTGTACACCTAGGCATAAAATTAACAGAATGGGAAGTAACACACCGCTTACTGCGAAGGGAAGGTATAAACAAAATTAGCTTATGGCTCAGCTATCGTCGCTCAACAATACGCACTGACTTCAGTAGTAGGAGAGGAGGTACTGACCTGGCAGAAAGCGCAACCAAATAGGAATGCAATATGTACAAGCACCTAACTTAAATACAAAGTAAACAGAAATACTAAGCAAATACATAAACTGTCTAAAAATTAAGGAACCTATTAACAAATGTACACAGAGATTTAATCAAATACTAAGCTATATATAATATATTTACAAGCAAAAGCAAGCATTATGAAAAAATTATACGAGACGTGTAAGCTAAGGATAAACGACAAAATACCGTACGAAATGTCAAATAATGTTCTTTGCAGACTAAATGATCATAACCGGTAACAGAATAAAATAAAGTCTATGAATTTAAACATATTATGAAAATATCTGAGGACGTATGCAATGACCAAATGTATCCGTGGCCACCGAGCTACGTAATGCAGTTATGAAGAAACGAGCTTCACCTCGAGCAAACAATTTAGTTATAAAGATATTTATACAAAGGTCATGAGGCAAATGAAAAATGAAATATGCATCGTCGCAGAGTATCTCCGCGACAATTATCAGTACCTATTCTCTGCAGAGTACACATAAACATTTAAGCATGAGATTTTACAAAAACTAATTAATTTTTGTCATGTCACATGCCAGCCTGAGTAATGACATTTCCAGGTATTTGAGAAAGATAAGTCTACCATGGTTAAAACGTCATATTTCACAATAAGCTACATGTGAATTGAAGTAAATAGTACTAGCACATGAAGAAATAACATGATACTACGTGAATTATTAGTCAGTAAACATTATTTGCATGAAACAAAAGTTCCTTGGCAACTAGACCATGACTGTACGAGTAATATTCCCTCATAAATCCTTGAAACAGTAGATGAGTATTTCCTTTCTTCCCTCCTAAACAAAGGAGGCGGCGCCAAGCGTAGTTTGGCCAGCAATGTATAATGTTTTAGTTCTATTTCCAATGTTTTTCTCCCTTCCTTACCTAAGGAATAAATGCGATCCCATTAGTGAAGTTCGGTGGCAGGAGAAACAAGACTTCTGGTCAGGTGACTACAGGGTTATAAACACAAAATCAAATAGGGGTAATGCAGGAGTAGGTTTAATAATGAATTAGGAAATAGGAATGCGGGAAAGCTACTACAAACAGCATAGTGAACGCATTATTGTGGCCAAGATAGATACGAAGCCCACACCTACTACAGTAGAACAAGTTTATATGCCAACTAGCTCTGCAGATGACGAAGAAATTCAAGATATACATGATGACATACGAGAAATTATTCAGATTGTGAAGGGAGACAAAAATGTAATAGTCATGGGTGACTGAAATTCGGCAGTAGGAAAGGGGAGAGAAAGAAACGTAGTAGGAGAATATGGATTAGGGCTAAGAAATGAAAGAGAAATCCGCCTGGTAGAGTTTTGCACAGAACACAACTTACTCATAGCTAACACGTGGTTCAAGAATCATGAAAATAGTTTATATACATGGAAGAAGTCTGGAGATACTGACAGGTTTCAGATAGATTATATAATGGTAAGACAGAGATATAGGAACCAGGTTTTAAATTGTAAGAAATTTCCAGGGGCAGATGTAGACTCTGACCACAATCTATTGGTTATGAGCTGTAGATTAAAACTGAAGAAACTGCAAAAAGGTGGAAATTTAAGGAGATGGGTCCTGGATAAACTGACTAAACCAGAGGTTGTTCAGAGTTTCAGGGAAAGCATAAGGGAACAATTGACAGGAATGGGGAAAGAAATACAGTAGAAGAAGAATGGGTAGCTTTGAGGGATGAAGTAGTGAAGGCAGCAGAGGAACAAGTAGGTAAAAAGACGAGGGCTAGTAGAAATCCTTGGGTAACAGAAGAATTTAATTGATGAAAGGAGAAAATACAAAAATGCAGTAAATGAAGCAGGCAAAAAGGAATACAAACGTCCCAAAAATGAGATCGACAGGAAGTACAAAATGGCTAAGCAGGTATGGCTAGAGGACAAATGTAAGGATGTAGAGGCTTATCTCACTAGGTGTAAGATAGATACTGCCTACACGAAAATTAAAGAGACCTTTGGAGAAAAGAGAACCACTTGTATGAACATCAAGAGCTCAGATTGAAACCCAGTTCTAAGCAAAGAAGGAAAAGCAGAAAGGTGGAAGGAGTATATAGAAGGTTTATACAAGGGCGATGTACTTGAGGACAATATTATGGAAATGGAAGAGGATGTAGATGAAGACGAAATGGGAATACGATACTGCGTGAAGAATTTGACAGAGCACTGAAAGACCTGAGTCGAAACAAGGCCCCCGACGTAGACATCATTCCATTGGAACTACTGATGGCCTTGGGATAGCCAGTCCTGACAAAACTGTACCATCTGGTGAGCAAGAAGCATGAAACAGGCGAAATACCCTCAGACTTCAAGAAGAATTTAATAATTCCAATCCCAAAGAAAGCAGGTGTTGACAGATGTGAAAATTACCGAACCATCAGATTAACAAGCCACAGCTGCAAAATACTAACACGAATTCTTTACAGACGAATTCAAAAACTAATAGAAGCCGACCTCGGGGAAGATCAGTTTGGATTCCGTAGAAATACTGGAACACGTGAGGCAATACTGAGCTTGCGAGCCGGCCGCGGTGGTCTCGCGGTTCTAGGAGCGCAGTCCTGAACCGTGCGACTGCTACGTCCTTAGGGTAGTTAGGTTTAAGTAGTTCTAAGTTCTAGGGGACTGATGACCGCAGCAATTGAGTCCCATAGTGCTCAGAGCCATTTGAACCATTTGACCTTACGACTAATCTTACAAGAAAGATTAAGGAAAGGCAAACCTACATTTCTAGCATTTGTAGACTTAGAGATAGCTTTTGACAATGTTAACTGGAATACTCTCTTTCAAATTCTATTGGTGGCAGGGGTAAAATACAGGGAGCGAAAGTCTATTTAAAATTTGTACAGAAACCAGATGGCAGTTATAAGAGTCGCGGGGCATGAAAGGGAGGCAGTGGATGGGAAGGGAGTGAGACAGGGTTGTAGCCTATCCCCCATGTTATTCAATCTGTATATTGAACAAGCAGTAAAGGAAACAAAAGAAAATTTCGGAGTAGGTATTAAAGTACATGGAGAAGAAATAAAAACTTTGAGGTTCGCCGATGACATTGTAGTTCTGTCAGAGACGGCAAAGGACTTGGAAGAGCAGTTGAACGGAATGGACAGGGTCTTGAAAGGAGGATATAAGATGAACATCAACAAAAGCAAAACGAGGATAATGGAATGTTGTGAAATTAAATCGGGTGATGCTGAGGGAATTAGATTAGGAAATGAGACACTTAAAGTAGTAAAGGAGTTTCGCTATTTAGGAAGTAAAATAACTGATGATGGTCGAAGTAGAGAGGATATAAAATGTAGACCGGCAATGGCAAGGAAAGCGTTCTGAAGAAGAGAAATTTGTTAACATCGAGTATAGATTTAAGTGTCAGAAAGTCGTTTCTGGAAGTATTTGTGTCGAGTGTAGCCATGTATGGAGGTGAAACATGGACGATAAATAATTTGGGCAAGAAGAGAATAGAAGCTTTCGAAATGTGGTGCTACAGAAGAATGCTGAAGATTAGATGGGTAGATCACGTAAGTAATGAGGAAGTAATTAATAGGATTGGGGAGAAGAGAAGTTTGTGGCACAACTTGACCAGAAGAAGAGATCGGTTGGTAGTACATGCTCCAGGGATCATCAATTTAGTATTGGAGGGCAGCGTGGAGGATAAAAATCGTAGAGGGAGACCAAGAGATGAATACACTAAGCAGATTGAGAAGGATGTAGGTTGCGGTAGGTACTGGGAGATGAAGAAGCTTGCACGGGATAGAGTTGCATGGAGAGCTGCATCAAACCAGTCTCAGGACTGAAGACCACAACAACAACGACATCATCATAATAATGTGTAAGTAATTAATTTGTATGTGTGATGTGAACGAATATAAGTTGAAGCTAACAAACAAACTGTAGTAACAGAACCCAGTTAATTAAAATTTTATGATGTTCTAAAACTTAAGAGAGAATTGTCAGAGCATGTGCGTCGATAAATGCCGATGTGATAAGGAGTACCACTCAATCCATGATAAGAAGATTGCAGCACTGCATTGATACCAATGGTCATCACTTCGAACACCTTCTGTATTCAGCATTGTGACCTTCGTCCTTCGTTGGCGTTCAAAGACCTTACTGTTACACGTCACTGGATTCGTCACGATAGCCGCTGTCAGAAAGTAGTACCAAACTATAACATCCCATTAAAAAAACACTATGTTGACTTTCATATCTCTGACGCGACCCCACCTAGCAACAAAAACCCAACGTCATATTATGGCCCCCGTTGACCCATGCAACTTTTTTCCCACAAACGTTTCATCTTCTATCATACTTTCGGAGTTACTCTTGGTGTCAATAGTTAGTGACCCACCCTGTATTTTTGAGAAAGCGATCATTACCCGCATCACCAGTTTTGGTCAGCAGCTGATGTTTGAAGTGTTCGTTGTCAAAAAGTCTGCAAATACCAGTCACTGAATGCTGGCCCCTATTTTGACTGGACCAGAGACGGGAATTTTCCTATACGTCGATCAAGGGATCTGAAGATGACCTAATACATCGCAGAGACTATTAGACCAATTTAATAACAATTTGTAAATTTAGACGGCTGAAAGATGTTTGGTTTGACATTCAGCATCTCATCAACTGTCGTTCACCCGTGTCATCTGTAGCCCGGACTGCACCACAGTTACCTCTGCGCTGGTTCTGGATAGCGCCGTTGTGCCATGCACGTTATACTTTAACCACGGCGGCATGCGAACAGTTTACAGACTTAGCTGTTTCGGAAATTACTCCACCCTTGACCCGAAAGCCAATGATGACGCTCCTTTGTAAGTCAGATATATCTCTCAATTTTGGCGTTACAGCAACTACTGCATTGATTCCGAATCTCTCGGACATGCTTTATACACTGAAGAACCAAAAAAACTGGTATACCTGCCTAATATCGTGTAGGGCCCCCGTGAGCACGCATAATTGCCGCAACACGACGTGGCAGACCAAGGTCTGAAGTAGTACTGGAAGGACTTGACGACATGAATCCGACAGGGCAGTCCATAAATCCGAAGAGTATGAGGGGGTGGAGATCTCTTCCGGACAGCACGTCACAAGGCATCCCAGAGATGCTCAGTACTGTTCATCTGTAGAGTTCGGTGGCCAGCTGAAGTGTTTAAAGTCAGTAGAGTGATCCTGGAGCCACTATGTGCCACTGGACGTGTGCGGTGTCGGTTTGTCCTGCTGGAATTGCCCAATCAGTCGTAATGCGCAATGGACGTGAATGGACGCTGCTGATCATGCAGGATGCTTACCTACGTGTCACCAGTCAGAGTAGTATCTAGACGTATCAGGGATCCCAAACCAATCCAACTGCACATTCCCCTTACCCTTAGAGAGCCTCCAGCAGCTTGAACAGTGCCCAGATGACATGCAGGGTCCGTGGATTCGTGAGGTTTTGTTGATACCTGTACACGACCATCCGCTCGATACTATTTGAAACGAGACTCGTCCCACCCAGTCATCAACAGTCCAATGTCGGTGCTGACGGGCCCAGGCGAGATGTAAAACTTTGTGTCGTGCAGTCTCAAGGGTACACGAGTGGGCCTTCGGTTCCGAAAGTCTTTATCTATTTCGTTAAACGGTTCGCACGCTGACACTTGTTGATGCACCAGTACTGAAATATGCAGCAATTTTCGGAAGGGTTGCACTTCTGTCACGTTGAGCGATTATCTTCAGTCGTCGTTGGTCATGTTCTTGCAGAATCTTTTTCCAGCCGCAGCGATGTCGGAGATTTGATGTTTTACCGGATTCCTGATATTCACGGCACACTCGTGAAATGATCGTCCGGTAAAATCCCCACTTCATCGCTACCTCGGAGAAGCTGTGTCCCATCGCTCGTGCGCCGACTAGAACACTACATTCAGTCACTTACATCTTGATAATGTGCCGTGTAGCAGCAGTAACCGATGTAACAACTGCATCGGAGACTTGTCGTCTTAAATAGGCGTTGCCGACCTCAGCGCCGTATTCTGCCTGTTTCCATATCTCCGTATTTGAATACGCATGCCTGTACCAGTTGCTTTGGCGCTTCAGTGTATATCCTCCATTACTAGTGCTGCCAACTGGCGTCTCTGAGTGGTTAATTCACGTTACCGTCGAACATGGACGAAGGTCACATTAATGGGACTGGACCGTGTATAAGGGGCACATCAGGCGGACCTATTTTCTCGTGCGCCGCTGACTCCGGGAAGAGCGCTTACTAACGGTACCCAGCACAGGGAGCTACCTCTGCCAGCACTCACGTATATACGTGGCCTGTCGGCTCCCTCTTTTTGAGCAGTAGTGGCGGCCCTTCTGAGGAGAGGGCAGAGGGCATCCCTTTGGCTCCTCTCTCACCTCTCAAGGCCGGCCGTGTCGCCTTGTTCGCGATCTCCCCCCGTTATTAATTGCTCCCGTCTCTGAGGCTGCGTAGCGCGCCCCCAGGGACGTCTCTGATATTCCGCTCTTCAGAGCGCCCCGTTACGCCCGCTCGACCAAATTCATAGTCATCTACCGTGAAGTATTGTGCCGAGTCCCATGCGTCTCTTCGGCCGAGGACAGAGTGCACAGTTCGGCACGTCTCGTGACGTTTTTATGGCCACGTTTTTATCGTTCTCTGTCGGCCAGGAAGATTCGAGAGAACTGCCATTTAAGTCTTCCGCACCAGCTCGTATTCTGCCGTGCCTCGGCCGAAAAATATCCTATGAATTATTGTCAAGATTCCTGCGTTCTTCAAAAACTTTCGACGACAATTCTAGGAGAATAGCGAGGAATTTGTAGAATTTATATCAGCGTTTCCCTGCAAGATTTTTTAAATATGTTGTTTGTTTGGTAATTTCGATCAATCATAATCACAGTCAGATCGGTCTTTGTTAAACTGACAAACATATAATTTTAGCCATAATGCCAGCGTGAAAAAATATGACCCTTGAAATTTCTAGCCCTACCATTCTTCGCTTATGCAGGGTGTCCATATGAAACTTCCCTGATTTAAAACACAATTGAAAAAATCGGCCAGGTGCGTGTAGGTCTTGCGCTTTGACTGTTCTGTACAAACTTAATTGTGTGTATAGACAATTCATCTATCATTCTTAGGATGTTTTAAATTTAATTGTGAAGTCGGTTATCAAGTGACAAAACGAATATTTTTTTTCGTTTGATGTAATCACAAATTGACATTTTTCGGTTTTTTTTTCCTTTAGTAGTACTGTGAAGTCACGGTTCTTGCCAAATTGTACGGTTCTAGGTCAATGGGAATTACTCTACAGGTTTTGATGAGTGAGTTCGTGGGTATCAAAGTATGTGGCATACATAGCAGTTTCCTTTGATTGTATGAGCCTAGAAGCTTGAATTTTTCACACCAGCAATGGAACGCACACCTCAATGTGAAGCAAAGATAATGACTACCAATGTCCCCGTAGATACTCGTTACCCCTTTAAATCCTTCTTTCCAAGCAGATTTTTCTCATTCCCCAGCGCTCTTAGCTTGCGCAGTATAATGTATCAATGAATTACAGCAAATACGAAAAATGAATTTTGAAGTTATTCGTTTTGTAGTATGCATTGCTCTTGAAGATACATCGACGACTTATTTGCCAGTAATGCTTTAAGTGAGGGCATGAATGTCCGGTTTCCCAGGCCCGATATTCTTCTAATTGGTTGGTCTCCGAAGTCTTAATACAATAAATGGTAATTTTGTATGTATGGAGACATTGTGAAAAGATACTACTGACTAAGAGATGATACAGTTAATTCTGGTAATACTTGTACTCTGCTGCTGCTTCCAACAATAATAATAGTAATAATAATAATAACAATAATTAAGGCACCAGTAATAATAATGGTACTGCCAAATATAAATTGATCACAGTCTTGAACAAATAGATGTTTACTGATATAACGAGTTCTGGGGAAGGAAAATTTAAGGAGACTGCACAAGCTAAGAACGCTAGGAAATGAGAAAAATCTGGTTGGAAAGAAGGATTGGAAGGGCTAACGAGTGGGGACAGGGACAATGGTAGTCATTATCGTTGCTTCAGTAGATGTGTTATTAAATGTCTTTTGAAACAGGAGATTTCATTTGGCTCTCTCATACAATGAGGGAGGTTATTCCAGAGTCGGGTTCCTACTAACGAAAAGGACTCCGAGAAAGAAGCTGGCAAAGGAATAGGACAGAAGGTATTTCACTCTGATGGAAACGGATGTTTCTGCCATCTCGCTGAAACATCCCCTTAGAAAAATTTATGAATGGCTGTGCTGGTAAACCTCTTACATTATTTGCTTTTCATACAGCTGAGCAAAACTGAACGTACTCAGATTTTTCTCTCTTTACTTATTCTGATCATCACTAAACTTACACACAATATTTTTACCGCAACGCAATCTGACTTTCAATAATCCCTACAAAAGAATAGCCGTGACTAACAATAACCTATACCTTTCATGATTCACTTACCTCACAAAAATCTTCGTTACTCGATCTACTGCAATACAGCGAGCGCCAATACTGCCAATTAAATAAAAGATTCCAACTACTGAAGACACTAACTACTGATAGGCATAGTTAGCAAATGAAAGATTTTGATAGAGAACAAACAATGTATTTACCTTAATAGTGCTCAAAAGTCATAATGTATATATCAGTTCATGACATTCAGTCTTACAAATTTCGTTTTTCTGACGTACACACGTCTAGATCATCCGCTCTCAAAACTCTGCCATCTCTCTTCCCACAACCGCCACTGCTGGCGGCTCACCTCCAACTAAGTAACGCTACGCGCTGTTCACATCCAGCTGCCCAACACTACAAAAGAGAATATTCAAACAATGCAAATCAGCACAGACTGCACACAGCACAATCAGTGATTTTCATGCCGAGCTCTAAATGGCGTCACCAACATAAAAACCTAAACAGCCTACTTACATCGTTCAGGCAAGAGTGTTAAGGTCGAGGAGAGATACATGGGACAGTATACGTTTATAAGACAGTAAAAGAGGCAGAGTGTACGGAAAACTCTTGTGTTTGTCTGCAAGCAGCGAGGACAGATGTCCATGGTGAAATATGATCGAAGACCCGTACACAGACGTTCATCATCAATTCCAGGTGCCGCGAGTTTTCCTGATAAAGGCCTTGCAGGATAACATCGGTGAAATCAACAACTGTAAGAATAAGTGTTTGTGCAAGCTTCTTTTTCAGGTCAAGGGGGAAGAGCTTTTTATATGATTGGAGGGTCTGGACAGATGTTGATGGCTCTTTGGACATTGCAAATACGTACCGAGTCCAACCTCGATTTTCATTTTTGCTGAGCAAGTGACGTTGACATTGTCTCATTTTGGAGTAAAGATCGTAGAAATTCTCGATATTTCGGGCTAAAGAGGCTAGAATGACCAAAAAGTACTACTTGGATTCGGAATAGTGGAGTTTTATCCTTATATTCTGAATCAATTTTGATAGGGCACAGTGCTGAAATTGTCAACAGCTGTCTTCAGAATTTTTGGTTTTCCGTTTAGATACAACTGGAGGCCATGAGGCACATATGTGTTCGCAGCAGAACAAAACTGATGACGCATAACTGACATACAATGAAAAGAGGCCGGGACTCAATACCGAATCGTGGGGGACTCTGATACTACCTGTTTCCATAAAGACTTATACGAGTCTTCTAAAACGTTCTCGAAAACGAGAATTACCATCACGTTTTAATGTTATTCATGACTGACAGAAAAGGTTGTAATCCAACTTTTTTTGCTGTATTGCACAGAGTGAATGGAAATCTGTCTTCAAAAAATAATCATATCTTTAAGCAAGAATTCACCAGTGACGCGGGAATGTGAATAAGTCACAGAAGCTTCAGTTTAGTGTACGATTATTACCAGTTAAACTATAATTATGAACGAGGTCACCACATACACAGCAATTAAGAATAATTATAGATACATTAGAAAATCCTGGAATCTCTTGAATAAACGAGAGTGTGATGTATTCTGCATGCTGGTTTTTCGGATGCATGAATGAAAACCATATACTGTACCTTGTCTGTAGAATACTGACTACCTCAGTCAACAAGAAAGTTTAAAGCGAAGGCACATAAAAGGCCTGAAAACGTTGCAAGCGTATCTTACTCCGAGCTGCTGAAATGCTAGTCACAGTAGCACTTTATTTTGTAACTCGCTGCGTGAGTTTGATCACCATAAGGCAACTTCTAAGGAAGCTCCTACATCAGTCGTAACAGAATTAACGTGAGAGTAACAGCCACAGCCAGTCACGGAAGACCAGCCAGATATGCAGACGGGAACAGACTATAATCGTTAAAACGGCGCTCTATATCAAGACCACACAGCCCGACTGGCTACCTATTGGTTCACGCCTGTAGTCAACGAAGTACCTCTAGGCAAACAGACTTTACTGAGCTAGTCAAAGATAGTGGTACATTCACTAATCGACCTTGCATCTTTGTAATATACTTGCTATTCAGACTAAACTGAAGGAAGATAGGGGCAGATAAACGAAAACGAGAGAAATTGAAGAAAGTGGGTAAACTGTTTATTATCACCATAACTGTTAAAACATTTATCCCATTGGGACCCAAGACGGTCAGTCCCTTCAAGGAAAAATGTTTGCAGTTGCCTACGGAACCATGATTGTACCAAGGCGTTCACCTCTTCGAACGAAGCAAATAGATGGCCCCGAATGCCTTCCTTCAGGGCTTCAAAAATTTGGAAATCACATTGGAAGAGATTAGCACTGCGTGGATGATGTGTAAGAGGTTCCCAGAGAAACTTCTGCAGTGTAGTCGAAAGAACAGGCAGCTACGGTAACGTCACGATGGCCTTTTTCTTACACTGCGAGGGTCTGCTGTTTAGTTTTGGAAAATGGCACCGCAATTACGGCACAGTGGTACATGGACACACTGGAAAAATTGAAGTGCACCATCAAAAAGCGCCCAGGAATATGGACGGGCAAGATCATTCTTTTGCAGGGTAATGTTCACTCACATGTTGCCAAGATTGTTTGCACTATGCTGTAGCACTTTCACTGGGAAGCCCTTACACAGCCTTCATAAAGTCCAGATTTGTCTCCACACAATTTAGATATTTTTGGAGCTATTGATTTGCTTCGGACGAAGGGACGTGCGCCTGGGTACAATCACGATTATACAGGCAACCACAAACATTTTTCAATGAAGACACTGACCATCTTTTCTAATATTCGGATAAATATATTAACAGTTATGGTTATTACTTTTGACATAATACACAATTTACTTCCTTTTTTCCATCTACCTCATTCCCACTTGATTGCCCTTATATAATACTTAAACTTGACATTGTGACAAACAACTTTCAAGGTAGAGTATGGCGTTCAAAATGGTTGAAATGACTGAGCTCTATGGGACTTAACATCTGTGGTTATCGGTCCCCTAGAACTTAGACCTACTTAAACCTAAATAACCTAAGGACATCACACACATCCATGCCCGAGGCAGGATTCGAACCTGCGACCGTAGCGGTCACGCGGTTCCAGACTGAAGCGCCTAGAACCGCACGGCCACACCGGCCGGCGAGTAGGGAGTGATCCACTACCATGCCTAGGTGAATGAACTTACACGAAAAAGAGAGTATGCTGAGGGAGTTGCTCCTTGATTAAGAGAGCTGAAATGGGCTCGGGCGCTCTCCATTGATGAGTTCATTGATGAGCCAGCGTGCAGGGTTGGCCTGGGACGAGACGCGGTGTCAGAGAGGGTGACGGCCCTGACGCTGGTGGCGGGTGGTGGACGCTGCCAATTACGGGCCGGGCTGTCACTGCGCCTCGTTAGTTCGCCTGCCGCTAATGACGCGGCGCTGCTATCGCCTCCCACCTGTCATTACGGCAAAGTGGCCGCTGCTCCACGCATTCCGATGGGGTCTTGGAGCGCACCCTGACCCAGCAGCCGCCGTGCCACCCTCTCTCACTGGAGTTCAGCACCAAGTTTTACGAACATCGTCAGAAAACATTATGTTCTAACGTAAAATGTATTATTATTATTATTATTATTACAGGATTATTTAACACAGGGATTAATTTTAGCAACATTTTGTTGCTTTCCTTATCTTCTGCCAAGTCTTTCTACTCAGTGTCGCCCTCTTGTGTATCCCGCGACGCTCCATAATTCCACTGATGTGGTCATTACAAGAACGTCGTGGTCTTCCTCGTTTACGTCCGACGGGTTGTTCCCATTAAAAAAATTTCTTCGGCCGTCGATGGTCTGGTATTCTCAACAGATGTCGACACCACTTTAGAGATTTTTCTTTCAATTCTATCAGTGTTCCATCTGCCTTAATTCGAGCTCTCACTTCGTCATTAATTTTCTTTTCGATTCTTGACATTCTGGGACTCCTTCGTAAATGATCGATTTCCATAGCTGTTCTTCTTTTCAGGCCAGAATTTAAAATCCATACATCTGACCCACAGCATGAAACGGATTCAGCCAACAGCCTACCCACTCTTTTCTTAAAGATACAAGAGATTTCTTGTCCGACCAAAAAGGATTCATACACCTTATTACTTTTCTGCTTTGTTGGAATTTTATTTCTGTGGTACCCAGTCCATTTTTTTCAGTTTATGCCCCTAGATATTGAAATTTTTCTGCCTGTTTCATAACTGCTGTGTCATTCAACAAATGTTCAAATGTATGTGAAATATTATGGGACTTAACTGCTAAGGTCATCAGTCCTAAAGCTTACACACTACTTAACTTAAATTATCCTAAGGACAAACACACACACATGCCCAAGGGAGGACTCGAACCTCCACTGGGATCAGCCGCACAGTCCATGACTGCAGCGCCTGAGACCGCTCGGCTAATCCCGCGTGGCGCTCTGTCATCGATGTGAACTTCAAACTTAGTGTCACTATTCACTACCAGATACTCGGTTTTTGTCAGACTCATTTGCAATCGTCATTTAACATATTCCTGATATAAACACAGTATCATGAACTCAAGATCGAATTCAACTTGTGCTAGAACAGCTTGATCATCAGCAAAACTTATCAAAAACAACTGTACGTCGTTAATAAGAATCCTCGTTCCTCCATAGCTGTTCTTCCACCTTCGGAGAGCCACTTCTACGCATAAATTGAACAACATGGGTGACACACTTGTCTCAGCCCTTTTGTAAAATTAATAGGTTCTGATAATTTTGACAATCTGATGATTATCTGTACAGGATACGTTCTGTCTGAACCTACGCTCGTTTTCTTCAACATAGTATCCAACATACTGTCTTATTTTCTCATACAAATTTTGCTAAATAAGCGGCTCTTCTTGCCGTTCACACTGATGCCTGTGTAGCTGATAGTGTCTCTTCTATTTCCCTTCTAGAAAATGGAGACTGTATACGACGTTCCCACTCCGATGGAACTTCAATCCGTTGACAGCAGTTGTGCATAAGGTTAAGTACTCTGTTCTTCATATGGTGTCCTCCGGCTTTCAATAATTCCACAGGAATATTTCCAAGACCAGCTAATGCGCTGTGTACTTCCTCTATCGTGATGGTCGTATTTCCAGCTGTTTGTTGAGTCCTACCTTCTTCATATCTAGCGTATTGGGGTCCATTTTCAGTTAAAGAGATCTGCGTAACACTTCATCAATTCGCTTAAAGAAATTAAACTGTGTACTGCATTGTTTACTGGTGTTTTCCTCACACCAGTGATTGTTCCCCATACTTCTGTCGTTTGCGGTCCACCTTTGAACTCTCAGTTTGGATACATTTGTGTTCCCACATTTTGTTCTTTTCTGATTTAATCCTGTTTCTTAAGTCCTAATTTAATGTCTTGTAATTTCGTCTGTCTTGAGGTGGTTTAACTGATAACCATTTTTGTATAAATTTTTCTTTTCCCAAATCAACTTCTTAAAGTCATCTGATATCTATGCAGGATCCTTCTTGTCTACACCCTTACTGTGAGGCCCAGCACCTCTAGAGTAATTTTCCTAATTTTTCGTGTAATATTCTCATAGAGACACTGTCGCGTTCTGGCATCACTTTTAGTTCACACTCCAATCTCCGTTGAAATAAATCCTTTTGTGCTGAATTGCTTTAGGAGAAAGAGCTTGTATTGTATCTGTTCCAGTTTTTCTTTATTGCTCTGGATAGTCACTTGTACAGTTTTTGATGGGTTTCTTCCATTTTTGTATAAATTTTTCTTTTCCCAAATCAACTTCTTAAAGTCATCTGATATCTATGCAGGATCCTTCTTGTCTACACCCTTACTGTGAGGCCCAGCACCTCTAGAGTAATTTTCCTAATTTTTCGTGTAATATTCTCATAGAGACACTGTCGCGTTCTGGCATCACTTTTAGTTCACACTCCAATCTCCGTTGAAATAAATCCTTTTGTGCTGAATTGCTTTAGGAGAAAGAGCTTGTATTGTATCTGTTCCAGTTTTTCTTTATTGCTCTGGATAGTCACTTGTACAGTTTTTGATGGGTTTCTTCCAAACGGATGTGTCGCCTTTGATAAAACTAAGTGGTGACCAGATCCACAATTTGCTCTCCACATTGCCATTTTCGATCTTTGACTTAATGAATTAACGATTTCTGCTTTCCCACGTTTGTCTGTTAATTTACCACCTTGCATTAACGTCTCCTGCTATTAGTACTTCTTGGTGGCTTTTAACATGGTTGAGTAGGTGGTTTAATTTCTGGTAGAAATGATATTTGGTTTACTGTGGCGTGTCATCATTCGCTGCATGCACTCCTATTAAAACAATTTCAGTTCCATATAATGTAATGGTGACAGAGACAAATCTTTCGTACATAAATATGTAGTCCTGACTTGAAGTGCACAGATTTTGCTCGTTTATGTCAATCAACGCCAGTGCAAAAGTGAGTAAAATTTCCAAATTTGTCATTTTCTTGTCCCTTTTCTTGTTTCAGACAAAACAATTATGTCCATATTCAGTCGATATAGTTCATTCTCTATTTCACTCTATTTATTTGTCATGCTCTGAACGTTCCATACACCCACTCTCAGTGTCCGTTTCTTTGCCAATAGGTGTCGGAATGTTTTTCCATCCAGGTTTTGAGTCTTCGCTTTAGACTCTCGGACTTTAGTTTTTATGGATGATGGGCTGCTGACTCATTGACCCAACAAGCGACATGGACGACCATGATTTGACATCAGGGTTTACTTCCATAGGAGGGTTGGCTTCATTATGCCTAAATAGACGCCCTTCCCTATGGTAAGGCTAGATAATGGAAATTAAAGGACCCTCTGGCATCGCAACCTAATACCGTCGGGGTCGAAAGAGCCAGAGTTGGCTATGAATGGCCGACAGTGAAAGAAGACAGAAGAAGTACGGCACACTTAAGTGGAAGTAATGTCAGACTTAGCTAAGGGCCCATGTGGTTCCTACCCACATACTCCCAAGAAGGGAGTCCCCTGGGGGTGGGGGGGGGGGGGTGTTCTCTTCATGTGGTTTCTCGCCGTCACTCCAATCTGGCATGGGTGACCTTACAAGCAGCATAGCTCCCGCCAGTATAGCTCTGTGGATAAGTGAGACACGCAATCCTCCTCCCCACGAAAAGGCGGTAGTCCACGAGAAGGGCGTAACGTGTAACATGTCATTTCTGGCGGCGCCTGTTGGAAGTTGGCTTTTGCGTTTTCAACTTTCAAATATTACCTGTATTAGTCATTGCAGGTTATCGACTGCAATGGACATGGTTTATCTTTGGGTCAGTTTGCATGGTGTTCAGGAAGATCTCTTTGAGTTACGGTTCACCGGCCCAATCAAATCACAATGCGCGTCGCAGCGACTCTGGATACGGTGGTTGACTGCATACTTTGGATACGGTGGTTGACTGCATACTTCGTGTGTGTAGGCGAGCATGGCGTGACCTCTTGTTTCGTCTTCTGATGCGGCAGTTCGCTGTTTGCAGCTCTACAGTGTGGTAAGATGCAGTTTGATGGTGGGCAAAATGAGAATATTTTTTAGCATGAATTTGCTACTCATTCACGGAAGTCGTGTAAGTCATGCGTAACTAAACTCCAAGACAAAAAGAAAACGAAAACTACGCACTACGAGGGAATTATCAGAATTGGACGAGAATCGGTGGATGTGACGTGAATATCCACACAAACGAACGATTAACATTTGGATGGTTTATTCAACAATAAGAGCTACACAAAGTGAGCAAGTCAATAACGATTGGGCCACTTCTGCTCATTATGCAAGCAGTTATTCGGCTTGACATTGATTAACAGAACTGTTGGATGTCCTCCTGAGGGATATGGTACCAAATTCTGTCCAATTCGCGAGTTAGATCTTAAAATTCCAAGCAAGTTGAAGGGCACAGTGAAAGGTGGCTACACTGAGTCACAGCGCCAGAGATTGCGCCAAAGAGTATTATTCAGCCGCCTCCACTGGCAGTTGCCGCTGAGAAGTTGGTGAGTGCAGTGGTAGTTCTGAGGTAGGCGTGATCTGTGCTTGTTGGGATGTCGATAGAGTACTAGTTGTTCTTTTTGGGCAAGGCACCATATGTTATTCGATTAGGGATGTTGTAATGATCAGAGTGTATTTTTTGTCAATATATACGAAGGTAAAGAAATTTTTTTATTTCAAATGTCTTATGCCTCTTGGTCACAGGTTCAGTCAACAAAGCATCTGGCTCATGTTCTTGTGTTAGACTGTAATTCTGGTTTCTATATGCAATTATAGTATTTCTAGTTTTTCTAAATTACTTCATTGTAAATGGCGTTTAAAGCATCTTGTCGCATTGTGGAAGAACCGTGCCAGATGTGTACGTTGAATCACACTTCCACACACAGAACAGTTATACTTGTGCTTTGTTGATTCGTAGCTTTTATAGTTGCTGGGGACTTAATTAATTAATTGTGTTAACAAAAATTTCCTTTCATTCTTTGTTGTTATTCTGTGCAGTCAGATTGCGGAGTAATACCAGTTACGGCCAACCAGTTACGAGACTGCGGAATTCGGACAAACAGTGACTAAAAACTAAAATTATTAGCATTCTATTTACTTAAGCCCCCATGCACGTGGCGACCCTGCCAGGATAGTCCCCTGGGATCTTCTCGTAGTAAAAATAGCAGACAGTAGTATTGTTGCAGTAACTTGTAGTTTAGTCATTGTAGTCTATATTGCATGTGTAGATTTGGTAATTGAACATTTGTAGTTGTCTTGTCATTCTTCTAATGGTACTTTTGCAGAATTTAATTTTTGATGTCTTGTATAGGGTTTTGACAATTTTGTGCAATTATGAAGATTTCAATTGTTCGTTAATCGTGTTTGTCGGGAAGCATTTTGTGTGAATAGTATTGTTGGTGATAAAGTGCCATATTGTGTGTAATTTTCGTATAGGGACGAGTTTTGTATGTTTTGTAAATGATTACACGATCGATGAAAAAGGCAAAAATGATGGATAGAGAGAATGACGAAGTTGTTAACATGGCGAACTCGCCAACACATGAGAACAGTATAATGAATAATGAAGTAGAAAACAATTTAATAAGCTGGGAAAATAATCCGGAACTGGTTCAAAATTATTCTCAATCAAAAAATTCACAGAATACGAGATTAACGATAGAAGATTGTGAAATAGTATCGAACACAGATAGCTTTATGGCTATACCGAAGGAAGTTAGTTATATGGGAAATTTTTTGGGCGAAAAGAATTTTGAACCAGTTAATATGGAGCTGTTGATGGGTGCTATATTAAATTTGACAACACGGTTAGAAACTGATATGGGAACAATGGAAACACGGTTAGACTCATTGGAATCACAGTTATGATATGAATTAAAAACAGAGATGGGAACATTGGCAACACGGTTAGAAACTGATATGGGAACAATGGAAACACGGTTAGACTCACGAATAGGGACATCTTTCAAAAACATGAAAGATGAATTAAAGAAAGAAATTAGAGAAGAAGTACAACCGATTTTGAATGCTCACAATAATGATTAATTTCAATAGAAATCAGACAAAAGGAACAGGACAGAGAACAGGAAGAAAGAATCGCGTGATAGTACAAAAATTTTCAGAGTTAAATTTACAACGTGCACACGATAAGGAAGAAATATTTGAAAGAATAGAGGAATCTGTACCAAATGGAAGAATAAATAACCTAATACAACAATATGAACAGTTAACTACTGAATGTGTCAATACTGAAACCCGAGTCGCTACACTTACGGAAGACGTAAATAAACAGAAAGAACAAATAGGTGACTAATCGGAAAGAGTTGAGGAGATTTCAGATAAATTGAGAAGTCTTAGTTTAAATTGGGACAGAGATTCAGACGATACAGCTCCATTGCCATTTGCAGAAACCGAAGAGTACCATAAATAAACATGTTGAAAATCAGGGAAAATTTAATGAACGCGTTAAAAGGGAATTTGAGGCGTTACGAAAGCAAGTCAAACAAATTGAAAGCGAAATCGAAGGGAAAGACAGCAGAAGAAATTTAGAATCACAGATAGCAGAGGGCTTTGAAGAAAATAATTTCTTTCATTTATGAGAAGCAACAAGAGAGCGCCAGGCGCGCGAACTCGACAATAATCGACATTGGTACTGGGACACTCGCGGTAGGTCTTTGTCGCCACGAGGCGAAAACTTTGATTATAAACACTTTTTAACTGTTTGGAAATTAAAAATCTTTCGCAATTCTAAGAATGACATACATCCATGTTCATGGTTCCAGTCAGAAACTGGAATTTATGTGTGGATATTTAGAAAACGAACCGGCGACGCGGATGCGAGCACTTATTAGAGATTGTAATAATGTAAATGATTTTTATCATGCATTTCTATCGGCATATTGATCCGAAAACACGCAAGACAGAGTCAAACATAGTCTTATTATGCAGCGTAATTTTAAACAGTCTGAGTTCCGCACGCCGGTACAATACTTTGAAGATATGATTCGAAAGAATCAGTTCCTTTCCAAGCCCTATAGCCCAACTGAATTAATTCGCATTTGTTTAACTAAGCTGCCACAATCGATAAGACAAATTGCTTTAGCCGGAAGATGTAGAGACGACATTAAGACTTTTAAGACGTTGCTACAAGAACTTGAGTATGACAACGACGACGGGACTTCTTGTAATTTTTTCAGTAACAGTAATTACAATAGATATTCAGAGAAAAGGGATAGTGATCGAAATAGCAGTAATTTTGAAAATGACAGACGTAACAGACAGGACAATAGATACCAGCCTTATGACAATAACAGACGGTCTAACAGAAATTACACAGACAATTATAATAACGGAAATTCTTACCGGAATGATCAATCATACGGAAACAGTAATCGGTATCATCAAGACAGAAAATATTCATACAATAATAGAAATTCTTACTACAGAAATAACCAGAGTAGTAGATATAACAATAATTTCAAAAGTGACAGTCGAAATTACACACGAAGCAGTCATGCAGATAGAAGGGAAAATAGAAATTTTAATAACAGACACAACCAAGGATTTACATCTAACAGACAGGAGAGGCCTAATTGGCATCCTCCGCGGTACAGAAATTCAGAGAGACAAGTGCAAATCGTAGAAATTGATCCTCGAAATGACGTGAATAATCAAAGACGTGACGCGAACAATCGACAATGACTTGTAGCTTCGGCTTCTGGCAGCAACATAGACGGTTCAGAAAGTAATAACACTACGACTTTACACTACGTACGCCTGGAAGACATGCGAGACATTTTGCTAGACGAAAAGGAAAATAATGTAGACGCATTTTTACATCCTGTTATTGAAGTATGTGTGGGTAAGAATACGTTCACTGCAGTTTTAGATTCTGAGAGCCCATTGAATGTCATTAGTCAATCAGTTTTTCGTGTATGTGTAAGAACTATTGCTTGTCCTGTGTTACCTGTTTCTAAAACTACAATTCGAGGAGCTGTTTCTGGAAAAAATGTGGAAGTCAAACAACAGACCAACTAAAATTTCATTTGTCAAGGGTACGAATTTTCTGCTAATTTTATTATTTTTCCATTACTCAGTACACAAATGATATTAGGTATGGAGTTTCTTAACGCACATAAGGCAATTTTAAACTTTAAAGAAGGAAGTGTGAATTTGACTGTTGCTGGAATGCCGAAAGGTTTGAAATTTTTCGAGTGTTTAACAACATCTGAATCAGACACAAAATGTTTAAGGTTTCTTACTTCTAATGTTTTCGCTGAGCATTATGACGACAATGTGTTCATTCATGACAACGACAATAGATACAGAGACGCTATGGATGATATAATTAATAGCGAAGAATTAATTAATGAAAAGGTTAAGAAAGCTGACGTGCCAGATGACGTTGCAAGAGAAGAACTGCACCAAATTTTGACGTGACATGCTACAGTATTTAGTCATCACACAGGAACTATACAAGGCTTTCAATATTTATTTAAAGTAAAAGAACACACGCCATTTCGAGGAAAAACTTACGCTATTCCTTTGGCTTATAGAGACAAGGTTAAAAGTGAACTTCAATGCATGTTAGATCAAGGCATTATTGAGCCAGCAGTCAGTCCTCATACCAGCCTATTACACGTCGTTCTTAAAAACGATGGGTCAATTAGTTTGGTTCTGGATTCCAGACAGATAAATAATATCATCATTCCTGAAACTGACCGTCCACAAAATTTAGATGAACTTCTTCAACATTTCCATGGAATTAAAGTTTTATCCACGACTGATATGCGCGCAAGTTTTTGGCAAATAGAACTTCACCCTGATTGTAGAAAATACACTGCCTTTTTAGCTTTTGGTAAGTGTTATCAATTTCGGAAATTACCATTTGGACTTACTGTATCTTCTGCAGCATTCATTCGTAGTTTAAACGAAATTTTACCTGTTTATCTTCGTGACAATATTACTTCATATGTTGACGATATTCTTATTGCAAATCGTTCTTGGAGTGAGCACAACAAAATTTTCGATTCATTATTTCGTATTTTTGCAAGAGTTGGCATTACAGTGAACTTGGAAAAATCTGAATTTGGTCGTTCTCGGGTGAAATTTCTTGGTCATATTATTTCTACAGAAGATATTCTTTCTGATCCAGAGAAACTAGACACTATTCGTAATTATGCTGTCCCTACTACAATGCGTGATGTTCGTAGTTTCCTTGGTGTCTGTAATTTTCTTAGACTCTTTGTTAGATTGGACGATTTGGCCACACCTCGTATATGTGAACTATCTGCAAAGAATTCTAATTGGTGTTGGGATGAGGAAGCTCAATCAGAATTTGAACAACTTCGTGATGCTTTAGTTGCTGCTCCACTTCTAGGTACATACTTATTTCAAGAGATAGAAGAAAACGGCGTTGTAGTACAGAAAACTATTGCATTTGGAAGTCGTGTTCTCTCTAAATCAGAAAAGAATTATTCGATTACGGAACTTGAAGCTTTGGCTGTTGTATGGGCTTCCACAAAATTTCGCATATTTTTGTATGGCAGACATACACCGATCATCGAGCTCTGGAATTTCTTATGTCAACCAAATTAACACATGGAAGATTGTCACGATGGGCGCTATATCTACGGGAATTTGATTTTAGTGTTGTTTACATACAGGGTTCTTCAAATATTATTGCGGATGCTTTATCACGGGCACCTATGGGTTTGAAACAAAGTGCTGAGGAGGACTGCAAAGAAAACAATTATTGTTTGATGTATATTCAAGGTGTTGCGTTTGAAAATTTTATTTCGTCTTCGCTCCAGGACATCGGTAAGGATCAAAATAAGGATTCAATCTGGAAGGACATTAAGGAGAAGTGGAGGAGAAAGGAAAGTGTAGGGATTAGACAGTATTATTTAGTTCGCAATGATATTCTTTTTAAACGAAAATCGGTCGACAACTCTGTTTGGTTAGTTTCCATTCCTGATGAGTCGGTTAATAAACTGATTTGGTATACACATTTCAGTTATGCACACTTTGGTCCCAGAAAATGCTTTCATAAATCACGAGAAAATTGTTACTTCAGTAATATGCAAAAACGTATTCGATCTGTTCTTGTCAAATGCAAATTATGTCAAAAGGCTAAGCCGCCAACTATTTCTCACAGAGCACCGTTGTTTCCTATCATTCCGGCTAAATTAAAGGATATGGCTGCAGTCGATTTGTTCGGTCCAGTGTGTTCGTTCTACTAATGGTTTTGTGTACATTTTGGTAGCAGTGGAACTGACATCAAAATATGTGTGTTTTGCACCTTTACGCAAAGCAACAGCTCGTTCAGTAGCTAATGCTTTCATCAAACATTTTCTTAAAGAAGTGGGACATGTTGTAAGTAGGCTGTTTAGGTTTTTTTATTGGTAACGCCACATAGCGCTCTGTATGACAAATCACTGGCTGGGCTGTGTGCAGTCATTGGCATTGTTGTAATACTCGCCATTGTAGTGTTGGGCAGCTGGGTGGTAACAGCGCGCAGCGTTGCGCAGTTGGAGGTGAGCCGCCAGCAGTGGTGGATGTGGGGAGAGAGATAGCGGAGTTTTGAAATTTGTAAGACTGGAGGCCATGAACTTCTATATATATATTATGACTATTAAGGTAAATACATTGTTTGTTCTCTGTTAAAATCTTTCATTCGCTAACTATGCCTATCAGTAGTTAGTGCCTTCTGTAGTTTGAATCTCTTATTTAGCTGGCAGTAGTGGCGCTCGCTGTATTGCAGTAGCTTGAGTAACGAAGATTTTTGTGAGGTAAGTGATTTGTGAAAGGTATAGGTTAATGTTAGTCAGGGCCATTCTTTTGTAGGGATTTTTGAAAGTCAGATTGCGTTGCGCTAAAAAATATTGTGTGTCAGTTTAAGAACAGTCGTGCATAATTTTTCAAAGGGTACGTTTCAATGTTGATAAGGTTATATCAGATAATGGATCACAGTTTCGCTCCAAAATTTGGCTTCATACTCTACAGCGTCGTAAGATTAAACCAATTTTCATTTCACTTTTTCACCCTGTATCTAACGCTTCAGAGAGATGGATGAAGGAAATCTATAAATTGTGTCGACTTTATTGTCATCAGAATCACAGAACGTGGCATCAGTATCTTCATATTTTTCAAAACATTCTGAATGAACTCCCTAATGATTCAACTTCTTTACCGCCTATATTGAGATCAAAAAATAAAGCACCGACCAATCGCATTTCTGAAATCGTTCCTTTTCCGCCTTCACGGAAACTGCGGCATTCTGAAGTTGTCAATCTGGCTCTACAAAATATTTCATCTGCGGCTGCTAGAAGAGAGAAATCTTCTAAACGTCCTGGTCGTTTAAAAACCTTGTCAGTTGGTCAAAATGTCTTAATTAAGTCTCACTGTTTGTCTCACAAAGGAAAAGGCTTGAGTCGTAAGTTTTTTCTGCTTTATAACGGTCCATATAGAGTTCGCAAAATTATTCATGATAACACTGTCGAAGTAGAAACTCTTAAATCTCGGCGCTCTAAGGGAATACATCATATATCGAACGTTAAAATTTTTGTGGAATGACATACTTTTGAGAAACTAACAGTTATACGTAAACACACGGAGAGTACAAGGATACCGCGCCGTGTTCCGGCGGCGGCACATACTCAAAGCAACAGTCAAGTCTGTGCGCCGCACAAGGCAGTCATTGACCGCAAACAATTACTTCCTACGTCATGAGTACCTACAGCTGATCGAGCGCTCAGTGTGAATGCACAGACAGCTGTAAACAAATACATAGTCTAATTTCTTTGATTAAATTCAATGTAAAGCTATAGTGACTTGATAAATTATGTTATTAACGTTCAGTATTTTTCAGGATACAGTTGTATAAAATATTTAAGAACTTCAGGTAAATTCTGTGTCTGTCTGACGTTGAGAGGACTTGCTATCGAGAAAATTACAGGAAGAATGTAATTTAGAAGAAGAAAGTAATAAACTAAAAAGGTTGCTATTAATTGAGTTTAGTTTTCAGGAAACATATTTCCACTCAGGTACGTACTTTAGACCTAATTTGCTGCTCGCGTTTACGTGATTTATATTTTGTGTTAACAGATTTTGACAATGATTGATTAATGAACAAGGTTGTTAATAATGTATATTATGCATCGCTTGGCTGCACTGTTTTTTCACTGAAGTCATTTTTTTTACTATGTGCCTGCTGTGCTTATTTATTTAAATTATAATTGTCACCTGATTAATTGTGCTGATAATAATGTATATTATGCATCGCTTGGCTGCACTGTTTTTTCACTGAAGTCATTTTTTTTACTATGTGCCTGCTGTGCTTATTTATTTAAATTATAATTGTCACCTGATTAATTGTGCTGATATGGTTATGTATGTAAGTTATACTTTGTGATTTATCAGCTTGCGCCTTCATGTTCACTTATTAAGATTACATATGAACATTTATTTGCTTATGCTGATATGATGCTAATGACCTGTTTATTATGTAAGATTTGCTGCTTTGTGTATGGATTGCATATTTACACATTTCTGCTTTGTTGTCATAACTATTCTTTAATTTGGTCTATAGAAATGCTGATGTACGATGTACGAACATGGAGTTTAGACCACACTATGGTATTAATTATAAATTGTTCGCTTGGCAGAGCCTAGTTATAGGGATTGTGCTACATCCACTTGTTAACATTCTGTTCTCTACCAGTACATTTACTCGCTATTGCGTGTTTTGCTTACGCTCAGTGCTTTATATTTTAAGATAAGAAAATGAACTGCTATAATTCTACGAACGACATTGGTACAAGAAACTTCATTGAAGTCACATGAGCTGGAGGTTTTATGGAAGCTGTATAAATATATGCTAACAGGAAAGAAGCTATTGACATGACATACCAACATTAGGTTTAGACCATTGACAGTTATTACACTGCATTCTTTGTGAGCAATTGAAATAGCAAGTGACACTTGACACAAGAAATACTCCACATGTTTGCTTCTGTTTTGCCATGGTTCTTGAAGTGGTGTACACACTGTAAAATATTACGATCATTCACACTCCGTACTCGTACTTACTTACTGAAAGTTATTCAAACTAAAGGCTGTTAGAGGTCATGTATGCATTTCTTTTATTTAATGATGGACAAGGTAACCAAAATGTATTTTATAATTCATAATGAGTAGAAGATTTGGGTCAGATGGATTACACAGAGGTTGTGTGTGGACATTATGTCTTTGGACTGTATGGGATGATGAATTGAAGTTTGCACTAGGATTTTATCTGTACTTGTTCGAGGAGACTGACTAGAGGAAAGAGCTGTTATGGAAGTGAAATGATATTGGTGATAAGGTTTATATGTATCGACGTACTGAAGAGGTATTATTGAGGTATTGAGATTGTGTAATGTTCATGATTATTGGAGTTTTGGTGGACAAGAGGTAAGGTAAATGATATTGGTGATAAGGTTTATATGTATCGACGTATTGAAGAGGTATTATTGAAGTATTAAGATTATGTGATGCTGATGATAATAGGAGTTTTGGTGGATAAGAGGTAAAGTGAGGAGCATATTTTTTTGTTGGTTTATATGGAACAAGGAGGATGAAGATGGCAGACTAGAACACTAGAAGATTGTCTACACACACACATACTTTGTTAAATCAATAAGCAGTATATACTTTTTTTTTTTGGAGAAAGGAAGTATTTGCATATCATGGCACACTGGCAGCTGTTTAGAAAAAGATGGCTTGGCAAACATTGGTCTTGACATGATGAATATGACGTTGACTAACTATTATTGACTGTTATACACTGTACCACTACTAATTGATACACATGTTGAACATCAAATTTTGACAGAATTGCATTTACACAGTTAACACCATTCAATTACACAGTAGTACTTAAAGGTGGATGAAAGATGAGTGAGTGTGTTTTGTGTGTTTTCCTTTCCTAATCCCAAATAATTGGTACCGACCTACCTCCTAAATCTTATTTTACTTGTTTGTTGTGGCTTGCACTGACACCCATAAATATTATAGGTTTACTGATATTTGTGTATTTGTAGTAGTTTATATGACAATTATCTGATATCATTTGTGTGTTTGCTATAATTTGAATGTTTAGTGTAAGAGCATTGATAATGATTTTGTAAAAGCAATTGTGTGTGCATTCAAACTGTTGTTCGTCCTTACATGTATTAACATTGGTGTGTGCCACTTGGCTCTGATGAACTGTCTGATTAATGATAGTGAATATTATGGACTGTTACCTGCACCTGTTCAACATTGCTCGGTGCCACTGATGGACTACTTCTACTGGAATTATGTCACTTGTTGGTGTCTGCAGCTGCTCAACATTACTGGGTGCCACTGATGGACTGCTTCTACTGGAACGATGTCACTTGTTGGTGGCTGCAGCTGCTCAACATTGCTGGGTGCCACTGATGGAACTGCTTCTACTGAATGATGTCACTTGTTGCTATTTGCACCTGTTGACCGTTGCTGGGTGCCACTGTTGGGAATGTCAGTTTCTCTGAGGAATCCTACTTGTTTATTGAACTATTGAAAGGATTTTATGTGAATATTTGTATAAACTGATTTTTGTGTGTTCACTGCTGATGGAATGTTATGAGACTGCTATTTGCACCTGTTGACCATTGTTGGGTGCTACTGTTGGAACTGTCAACTACTCTGAGGAGTCCTACTTGTTTATTGAACTACTGAAAGGATTTTAAGTGAATATTTGTATAAACTGATTTTTTGTGTGAAATGTTATGAGACTCTTACCTGCACCTATTCGTCATTGCTAACGCTATTGACTGAATTGTTTAACCACATGATACTTGCGTAAACTATTATGTAAAATCATATTTATGCAAAGCATTTGTATTCCTTACTGTATTTTATATATTAGGTTATTGAAGGGTCAGTGCAAAGCCAAAATTTATTTAGTTATATGGTATTTACTTATTTAATATTATCTTTTATTTTTGTCTGTATTTTTTGGACGAATTTGGTGGTATTTTCACCACCAATGCTGGCAAAAATACCATCAAATTCTAGCCCGAGGAGGAGGAAAATATGAAAGGTGGCTACACTGAGTCACAGCGCCAGAGATTGCGCCAAAGCGTATTATTCAGCAGCCTCCACTGGCAGTTGCCGCTGAGAAGTTAGTGAGAGTTGTAGTAGTTCTGAGGTAGGCGTGATCTGTGCTTGTTGAGATGTCGATAGAGTACTAGTTGTTCTTTTTGAGCAAGGCACCATATGTTATTCGACTGGGGATGTTGTAATGATCAGAGTGTATTTTTTGTCAATATATATGAAGGTAAAGAAATTTTTTTATTTCAGATGTCTTATGCCTCTTGGTCACAGGTTCAATCAACAAAGCATCTGGCTCGTGTTCTAGTGTTGGACTGCAATTCTGGTTTCTATATGCAATTATAGTATTTCTAGTTTTTTTTAAATTACTTCATTGTAAATGGCGTTTAAAGCATCTTGTCGTATTGAGGAAGAACCGTACCAGATGTGTACGCTGAATCACACTTCGTCACACAGAACAGTTATACTTGTGCTTTGTTGTTTCGTAGCTTTTATAGTTGCTGGGGACTTAATTAATTATTTGTGTTAACGGAAATTTCCTTTCATTCTTTGTTGTTATTCTGTGCAGTCAGATTGCGGAGTAATACTAGTTAGGGCCAACCGGTTACGAGACTGCGTAATCGGACAAACAGCAACTAAAAACTAAAATTATTAGCATTATATTTAATTAAGCACCCATGCAACAGGCTGTATTGCTCCATACGTTCTGAACTTGGGGAAAATTGCTGATCAAGGTAGGTTTTGGATATCATGTAGCCAAGCAGTACAAACACTCACCGTGTGTAAGCCTAGGATGGATACCATCAAGGGGAAAAAAATGGGGCGTGGAATATTGTCGACTACTGCTGTGCTGTACGGGAGCCTCGGATGACAATCTGCTACGAAAAGAAATGGCACCCCAGACCATCTCTCATGGTTGTCCGGCTGTATGGCGGGCGACAGTCATGTTGGTGTATTACCGCTCTCACGGGCCTCTCCAGACACATCTCTGCCCGTCATCGGGGTTCAGTCCGAAACAGGACTCATGACTAAAGACAATACTTCTCCAGTCAATGAAATTCCAGGCCGTCGACGATATTCTATGCCCCGTTTTGTTGCCCTTGACGGCAAGCCACCCTGGGCTGGCACTTCCGCATGATAATGTCTGCCTGCACACGGCGAGAGTCTCTACGGCTCGTCTTTGTTCTTGCCAAGCCGCACCTTGGCGAGCAAGGTAAACAGATCTCTCCCAGATCTAGAATGTTTGGAGCACTATGGGCAGGGCTCTGGAAATAGCTCGGGATTTTGATAGTCTAACGCGCCAGTTTGACATAACTTGGCACAATATCCTTATGGAAGATATCCAGTAACTCAATGCCAAGCCGATAAGCTATTTACATATTGGATAGAAGTGGACCAATGCTTTAATGACGTGCTAGATTTGTGAAGCTTTTTCTTGTGTCAATGGTGAATTGCATAGACCATGAAGGACATTACTTATTAAGTTGTAACAAGTTTTCAGAATTCCAGCAATCCCACATGAGCTTTTATTTTTCAGAAATTTTATAATTTTATTGATTTCAGTGAAGGATGTCGGTGCTACTACTAGTTCTAAAATCGGCTCTGAGCAGTATGGGACTTAACATCTGAGGTCATCAGTCCCCTACAACTTAGAACTACTTAAACCTAACTTACCTAAGGACATCACACAGACGGCTGGAGTGGCCGAGCGGTTCTAGGCGCTACAGTCTGGAATCGCGTGACCGCTATGGTCGCTGGTTCGAATCGTGCCTTAGGCATGGATGTGTGTGTGCTGTCCTTAGGTTAGTTAGGTTTAAGTAGTTCTAAGTTCTAGGGGACTGATGACCTCAGAAGTTAAGTCCTATAGTGCCCAGAGCCATTTGAACCATTTTTTGACATCACACACACACACATGCCTGAGGAAGGATTCGAGCCTGCAACCGTAGGAGCAGCGTGGTTCCGGACTGAAGCGCCCAGAACCGCTCGGACAAAGCGGCCGGCTACTTCTAGTTGTCAAATGTTTTGTGGAATGGCGTTTTTAGTATATTCTCTTGCATCTTGAACTGAACTGTTTAATCCTACATTTGCTGCTATGTTTGAAAACTGATTGTTAAAAGTACCTACAACTTGTGAATTGTCAGTCACAATGCTTTCATTTAGTTTAACTGTTATGGAATCTTGTGCACTGACTAGCTGTCCTGTAGTCCATTCGACAGTCTCTGACATAGTTTCAGTGTTGTCTGGATTATTAATTTCTTCCAGGACATGCCATGCTCCTAGATATTTTAATGATTTTCCTTAAAATGATACAGTATTTTTTGTAATATACAAGTAATCTCGGATCTTGTCTCACGCTGTCCTTTATATAAATTACCCTCTTTCTCTTACATGGGATTTTAATTCCCTCAGTTGCCTACAGCTTACATGGTTTTTTAATGTATCTTCTTGATAATTCTTTTAGGAAAGCAACTTTCACACATTGGCACAAACTTTCTATGGAATAAATTGAATGCGACATTAGCATCTCTTTTTACATATAGCTCATGCAATACCACCCCTTTTCGGTTACTCTTAAAACATTGTGCCCTATCCGCCAAGGAACATGTAAGATACATGTAGATATATCTAATGACGCTACATTTACGTCTTTAAGTCAGTTATGAATAATAATATTAATTTTGAGCTAATATGACTTCTTGTTGAACATGCACCTTAAATATCACTAACTACTTGTACTAGTTTGTTAATTCTGCTCGGAAGCGAAAATTCGGGATGTGACGATTACGCGTCCTCAGTGTGCTACCATATACATATTTGTAATCTTTCTCTTTGAACCTGCAGTTTAAATTATTCGCTATTCGAAGACGGATTGTTTTTGTTGTGCACTGCGATACATTTCATCGCGTTGTGCTGCATTTTAACACGGTGAACCATCACCCAGCTGATCTTCCTCCCACATTGATCTCTGCGCCTGACTTCATAAGAACGGGAAAAATAATGGTAACTCAAGCAAAATGAAATACCTTGGTAGTTTTTTCAAATCATATATAATTTGAAAAATAAATAAAATAATTTTCACTCCTGCTGCAGACTTTGTGATTTTATCACCTTACAACAGTTAGTATTCTAAGGCACAATGCAATCTAGCACTCCATCTTTTGCTCTGATTAACAATTTTTTGTGGAGTTATATAAGAAATACCAGCAAAAGTTTGTAAATTGTCTCATTCATTAGCTAAAACGTCGTAGAAGTGTTATGTTTAATGATTTCCTCTAAATTTCGGTTTATTTAAGTGAATTTATGGCCAACTCATTTGCAATGAGCCATGCCACCGTTTTTTAGTTTCGACTACGTTAGGGTATGAGCAGAGATATCATAACTCTTGTCTGCCCAATGTTTCCCTATTATTTAGTAGCAAACAAATAATCGTTTCTTCACACCATTACACTTCACTAAGAAGTGCATTTTCTTATTGCATCTTACTTTTCCTGTCCACATTTGAAATGTGTTTTGTATGACTGTGAGTAGTACAGTGTGTTCCTCACCACTCTATATGGTAAACAGTTTGTTTTATTTTCTCTTGGTGAATGTTATGTCACCAAATTTATGTTTCTGGAATATTGTACAAGTGCGAAGTAAAATGAAGTGACGAAAGTCATGGGATAGCGATACGCACATATACAGATGGCGGTAGTGAGCGTACACAAGGTATGAAAAGGAGAGTCTGTTGGAGGAGCTGTCATTCTGTACCACCTGGGCCTGGAGAACATGGGTGTCGGCGACTAGGCCCCACAGTTCGCACCCGTATAGCAGGAGTGACAGGACGCAGGACGTCCAGATGAGAAGCTTAGAGTGGATCGAGAGGCCGGGGCCCGTCAACAACGGGTAGACTTTGTGTAACATTCCATATGCTTTGTGACAGACGCCATCAACATGGGGTTTCAACGTGAGGCGGGTGTCAAACGTGAGGCCGAGATAGGTGACTGTCTGGGACCATGGAATGCGACGACCTTCAACTTCCACCAGGCGAGCCGTCCGTTTGTGTGTAAAAAGGATGGCCTGTGTCTTATGTGCATTGATTTTTATCTTCCATTTGTTGCTCCATTGGGTGATCTGTTCTAGGTGGCGGTTTGTACTTAGGTGATTCGTTCGGAAAGGTGATCTTCGTGATTATGGCCGCACGACAGGAATTAACAGACTGAACGCGGAATGGCAGTTGGAGCTAGACGCATGGAACATTCCATTTCGGAAATCGTTACTGAATTCAGTATTCTGAGATCCACAGTGTGGAGAGAGTACCGAGAATACCACATTTCTGGCGTTGCCTCTGGACATCGACAACGCGGTGGCCGACAAACTTCACTTGTCGCCCGAGACCAGCGGCGTTTGTTGTCATTGTGAAACTTCTTTGTTTGAATGTGAGAATTTGTGCTTAAACTGCTGAATGACTGAGAAGATGAGACTCCTACGTTACTTGATTCGGGAATAGCTGAGTAAAACTGAACGTACTGAGCCTAGTTTCTCTTTACTTTTTCTTATCATGTCAATACTGACACACAATATTCTAGGGTAACGCAATCTGACTGCTCAAAAAAAAAATTACAACTTGACTTCAAATAATTAATACAGAAGAATGTCCCTGAATAAGAAGCAATCCTGACAATAACCTATACATTTCATTTAGCACTTACCTAACAAAAATCTTCATTACGCGAAATGCTGCAATACAGCGAGCGTCAGTACTGCCAGCTAAATAAAAGATGTTAACTACTAAAGCCACTATGTACTAATAGGCGTGTGGTTAGCGAAGGAAAGATTTTCTTGAAAACCAAATATTTTTTACCTTAATAATGTGACATCCAGTTCAAACACGAATATAAATCGTCATTGACATCCAGGACAAAGATATATATTATCATTAATATTTTTCAATCTCCAAGTCGGATACTTCCAGATCGTTAGCCTACGCTAACACTTCAGACCTTTACCCTCCAACAATGCTAACTTCTTCCATTTAACATCCATCACTGCTGGCTGTCCACCTCCAACCGCCCAACAGTACTTCCAACAATGCTGGCGACTAACTTCAACTAACGAGTCCGACCACTCACAGAGTGTCTTAACAATCAAAGCGCAGTCTGAGATCCAATGCAAAGCGCTACACAGAGCTGCGAACACAGAAGCAACCCACTTACAAGTGGTAAGAGACAAACAACACTGCGTGAAGGAACCGTGGAAATCAATATGGGACTTACGACAAGCGCATCCGTTAGGACAGTGCAGCGAAATTTAGCGTCAGTGGGCTATGGAAGCATACGACGAAATGGAGTGCCTTCGCTGAGAGCACGATATCGTCTACAGCGCCTCTGCTGGGACTGAAAACCGTGGTCTGGTCAGGTGAGTCACTGTTTCAGCCGTTAAGAGCTGAGAGTAGGATTCGAGTGCGGCACAAACCCCACGGAGACGTGGACCCAAGCTGTCAACAAGGAGGCACTGTGCAAGCTGGTAAGGGCTGTGTTTACATGGAACAGACAGGGTTCTCGGTTCCGTTCAGCTACTTAGAGACCGTTTTCAGCCATTAGCTGGATCTCCTGTTCCCAAACAATGATGGATCTTTTATAGATGGCAATGCGCCATGTCTCTGGGCCATAACGGTTAGCAATTGGTCTGAAGAATATTCTGGACAGTTCGATCGAACGACTTGACCAGCCACGTGAATCCGATCAAACATTTATGGGAAATCATCGAGAGGTCAGTGTGTACTCAAAACTGTCCGCCAGCAACACCTTCGAAATTATGGATGACTATACAGGCAGCATGCCAACGGCCTTGTCGCAGTGGTAACACCGGTTCCCGTCAGATCACCGATGTTAAGCACTGTCGGGCTGGGCTAGCACTTGGATGAGTGACAATCCGGTCTACCGAGCGCTGTTGGCAAGTGGGGTACGTTCATGCCTTGTGAGTCAAACTGAGGAGCTGCTTGATTGATAGGTAGCGGCTCCAGTTTCTGAAACTGACATACGGCCGGGAGAGCGGTGTGCTGACCACATGCTCCTCCCTATCCGCATCCAGTGACGCCTGTGGTCTGAGGATGACACGGCGACCGGTCGGTACCGTTGGGCTTCCATGGCCTGTTGGGGAGGAGTTATAGAGGCAGCATGGCCCAATATTTCAGTAGGGGACTCCCGAAGACTTGTTCAGTCCACACCACATAGAACTGCTGCACTACACTGGGCAGAAGGAGGTCCTATTAGGAGGTATCACATGAGTTTTCTCACTTCAAGAGTATGGTACTTTGTTATCCTCACAAAAAACCTCATAAAAATTAATATTCTGCTACTCACCAACCGGTGTACAGTCCACTCACTTCATGATGACTTAAGTAACTGAATTGCTAAGTGGTTCACTTACCATTTCTCTCTGTGAGGACGAACGTGGACTTCTTGCAAGTTGGGATGATACAGTCATACTCTTGTAATTTTCAGAAGCAACAGTGAAGTCACGCGGTCTACCAAGCGGATGAGCAGGACTGGAACTGGAACTGCTTCTAGCAGCAAGTGGAGTATTTCGTCTCTGTCGCAGAGTCACGGTAGCCGGTCGCTATCGAAGGAGGGATGACTGGAAGTTATGCTGGAGTCAGCAGCGGCTCATTAGGGACACGGTACGTCCTGGAGGAATGGGGGCACTGCGGCCGCTGGCGGTGATAGTTTCATTACCGCACCGCCGAAGGTTCAATTAGACAGTAGCCGGCAACTGCCTCCAATTAAGCGCTAATAGCCCGGGCGTTAATTGCGCCACGGAGACACAGTGGCGGCAGGCGCTGTCGCCGAGATAAAGCGAACAGACGGCTGGATGGTTGCGCTGCTGCCCTTTCCAAATTACGGAAGCACCTCCAGTGGAGACGATCTCGACAAAATGCTCTCATGCCACAGCTGGGTGACCTCGTCCCGTGCGGGACAAACGTTAGATAACCCGCTGCAGCGCCAGAAACAGTGCTTCCAGATTTGTGTTCGAATCCGCCTCCATCTAACTTACAGGCGACGCGTTAATCGTCATTAGAGCTCGCCGCTAAACCGTCTGGACTAATTACGCACGGAATGTCCACTGCGAAGAGATCATTAGGAGATACATATTTGTAAGGTCACATACTCTAACTGCCTCGGCCCACGAAATCTTAGAGAATTTCGAGAGCTGGATGTTACATCAAGAGCACATTAGTAACGGGCACAGACGACATCAGAGTCAAGCGCGGAATGAAGCAGAGAACAAGCACTTCTACGATACCGTGATGGCTTAATCAGGGTGACGAAATTAAGACAGAAACGAAAGAACCTGTTTGCTCTCTTGTCTCTTTACAGCGCCTAGTGGTGAGACAAGGCAGTGTGGGGACCTTGCTGAGGACATTGTGTCCACAGTAGCAAATCTGTACAGAGCAATTTACAATGTGATTTAGCTACGCTGTTCACCTCAGACATTCCTGGACCATTTAGGATACGGTAATTTTGTTGTCACCCGAATGAATTCTCAAAAAACACTCACTACATCTACATCTACATCTACATCCATACTCCGCAAGCCACCTGACGGTGTGCGGCGGAGGGTACCCTGAGTACCTCTATCGGTTCTCCCTTCTATTCCAGTCTCGTATTGTTCGTGGAAAGAAGGATTGTCGGTATGCTTCTGTGTGGGCTCTAATCTCTCTGATTTTATCCTCATGGTCTCTTCGCGAGATATACGTAGGAGGGAGCAATATACTGCTTGACTCTTCGGTGAAGGTATGTTCTCGAAACTTTAACAAAAGCCAGTACCGAGCTACTGAACGTCTCTCCAGCAGAGTCTTCCACTGTAGTTTATCTATCATCTCAGTAACGCTTTCGTAATTACTGAATGATCCTGTAACGAAGCGCGCTGCTCTCCATTGGATCTTCTGTATCTCTTCTATCAACCCTATGTGGTACGGATCCCACACTGCTGAGCAGTATTCAAGCAGTGGGCGAACAAGCGTACTGTAACCTACTTCCTTTGTTTTCGGTTTGCATTTCTTTAGGATTCTTCCAATGAATCTCAGTCTGGCATCTGCTTAACCGACGATCAACTTTATATGATCATTCCATTTTAAATCACTCCTAATTCCTACTACCAGATAATTTATGGAATTAACTGCTTCCAGTTGCTGACCTGCTATTTTGTAGCTAAATTATAAGGGATCGCAGCACATTACACTTGTCTACATTGAGATTCAATTGCCATTCCCTGCAGCATGCGTCAATTTGCTGCAGATCCTCCTGCATTTCAGTACAATTTTCCGTTGTTACAACCTCTCGATACACCACAGCATCATGTGCAGAAAGCCTCAGTGAACTTCCGATGTCATCCACCAGGTCATTTAAGTATATTGTGAATAGCAACGGTCTTATGACAGTCCCCTGCGGCACATCTGAAATCACTCTTACTTCGGAAGACTTCTCTCTAAATGTCGTATAGTCTCTTCTCATAGTTACATCTATTACAGACCGGTCTCAACTATACTTTTCAATTAGAAGAACATTAACTACTGCTACTAGTATATTAGTTTCAAAAGACTCTAATTCAACCACTTCAACCTTTGTAGTTCTGTCGTCCTCCATTGCGTGTAATATTACGGCATGTTGGTAATTTTTAATTTTGAACCGTCTAATTACAACTGAATGGAACACAATTTTCGTGCCATCCGCGTTTCGCCTTTATTCTTTGCAGGGATTCTTCAGTGGCCTGGACTATGAACATATTTTTACTGCTTAGTTTACATATGGGTCAATGGACCAGACACAGCATCGCTGATTTCATTTCACATAGAAAATATGTATACCTCCATTCCTATGACGGAAACAGAAGAAATCATAGAACAAAACCTCACATTCCATAGTATACGCATTACAGAAGCAATAACAGAAATAACAATTGTGCTCAGATTGAGAACAGAACAAAACTACTTCCAGTTTGAGAATGAAAATTACCTGCAACGTGACGGATTGCCCAGGGAATCCTCAACATCAGGAACATCAGTAATCATCTAGAAAATCAGATACCTGAAAAGACAACCAGTAATGAAAAATTTAATATAGTATGTTGGTGCAGATACTGTAACACAACTCCGTGGATAATAATACATTTTCTACGTGTTTTGCGAAGTTTGTTTTATTTTTTGTGCTGAATATAATCCTAGTAAATATTTTGTCAAGTTAGAAATGCTGTTTGCTATTTAAGAACGAGGGTACGCATGGAATGTTAACATCTTGTAACTAGAGACGCTACCCTAGTCAGCGAAAAGATTGTCAATTGTATAATAAATTGTAAATGCATTATCGCTGGGCGTGCGAGAGTGCCAAAAAAGTAGAAGTTGGGAGTCGCGAGAGACGATTGGTGTCGTTGATTGTGTGTATTCGCCGGTGTGGATATGCAAAAAGTGCGGAGGCAAAAAGTCTATTTCCGAAGTGCTGAGCATTGAAAACTGTTTTGGCAGATATATAATACGGGCAAACTATGGCATTTACTGGGCTCAATACAAACTTATTTACGTGACAATATGCACGGAAAAAATGTTATTCGATCAATAAAATTCCAACTAAGCTGGTCAGTCTATTACACTTCTAGTGATGCATTTGTGGAGGGATCGATTGGTAGGACATATTCTGAGACATCAAGGGATCACCAGTTTAGTATTGGAGGGCAGCGTGGAGTGTAAATATCGTAGAGGGAGACCAAGAGATGAATACACTAAGCAGATTCAGAAGGATGTAGGCTGCAGTAGGTACTGGGAGATGAAGACGCTTGCACAGGATAGAATAGCATGGAGAGCTGCATCAAACCAGTCTCAGGACTGAAGACCACAACAACAACAACAGTATGAATAATGTCAGAAATAGAATGATGCAAAAGTCAGTATTAACTCAGAAGAACTTACCTAATGAAAAATTTGTAGTAAAACTTTATGTAACTTGGACATTGAATTTCATTGTCAAAGCACAGTTCTAATTTATAGCTTGTGGCATAATTTGTAATTTTATTACAAAGAAATATTAAAGTAACTGCTACGTAAATAACAGTCCTTACCAATGAGTAAATTCAAACAATCTTTCTGCTTGCTACACTTATGGCTGTCAGTATTGCGGTGAGTAACGTAACCAAAAGTTTGTGTCCACAGCCAGTAATCAATCTCACTTTAACGGATCTTTGAAAATTAATATGATATGTTGTCTGTTTTTGCTATTTGATTATTATCTGTCGACTGTGACATGGTGGTGAAAAGTACTGGAATGTGTGCGTTAGGTATTGTTCCTGCGTCATGACACCAATAACTATTTTACGAGTATAAAGTCCAGTTTCAATTTAACTATTCTTGTTGCAGCGAGGAACTGACGACCGTTGGTTACTTTCATTAATGACATACTTTGAAAAAAATTTTCCCAGTTTTCCCCTAACTACTAGTAATTAAAAACTAGTTCAAGTAATTAAAAATACATAAAGTTGACCGAACTTTGTTTCTAATCGTCGTCGCAGTGGCGATTCGGTTGTAACTTTGTCTGCATTATTGTTCAGAGTAGATGCCTTTTCCCCACAGACAGGGACATTCGGTACACAGTTATATAGAGAAGCCTAATTAGCCGGAGAGGTAGGAGGGTTATAATACGTGGATGACATTATTTATCTGGTAGATGAGCCCAATTAAAGAAGATAGATGAACTCCATACTGAAATCAACAATGCACACCAGGAGATAAAATTCACATAGAAAAATATACATTGTCCATAAATGTGAACTAAATAGTAGAAATCTGTACGTATTCCAGGCCCTTGAAAATGCTTTGGAAAGAATAAAGCCGAAATGCATATGGCTCGAAAATTGTGTTTCATTCAGTTGTGATTTGATGGTCTAAAAAATTATCAACATACGTAATAATTCGACAGCATTTACTGACCTAAGCCCAACTGCTGCTTTCAGCGTAATAAAATATTTAGAATGGAAATTTATCTGATTTCAAGGTGAAACTGATTGATTGCTGCCTTACTCGGAATTTAGTGTCGTCGCGTCAAGCGAATGTGGCGTTCCAGCTTCACGCAGTTAACAGAGTCCACTTGCAATGTGCAATAGTAGAGAAAAGTTCAGAGTAAAACTAACGCTAATCACACTTTGTTACGTGTGGGAGACCGAAACACCAACGCGAAGTCTAAGGATGGGCGCCTTAGGATTAGGTGACAGTTAGCAGTTGTTTTTTTTCTGCCAGAGACTGAAAGAAAGACAAACGTCAAAAATTGAGTAAATTTCTGAACCAGGAAAATGAAGAGTAAATACTGCTGAACGCTAATGAGTTTAATGTCAAGATACACACTTACATTGTAAAATCAAATCAGCATGAAGAGAAAAAAAATACTTCTGACAGAAGTCACTCACAGTTATCGCAAGAGAAATTTGCAGCTAGTGGCAGATCAGTAGTGAGGTTCCACAGCAGTTAGCCTACAAAATAAGAAAACTACAAAAGAAGAAGATCGTGACATGAAAAATACCTCCATGTTTTTATAAACGAAGTGAGCAAGTGACCTCTAACTTCTGGTCGTGTGAGAGAAAATGGAGATTTCGGCCGGGGAAACAAATAACTATTAAGTCTACTGAAAATTTCTTAATCCGATCGCCGAAACGCGTCTGGAAATAAATACAGGGCCCAGATATTTCTATATGTGCTACCTTGATATGTGCAAACCTCAGTGCGATGTTTGTTTTTTCTCTGCATAGAAAGGTTTTCCCACAAGCACGTCACAAAGTTTTTATACCTGATGTTTTCTGTATAGTTATATGTGGCCCGCCAAAATAATGGTTTTGCATCCACGTATCCATACTTCAACAGCCGACCGGCTGCACATGAGGATATAAGCGTAGTGCCTCGTTCATGCCACATGTATTTGGAGACACTACCCAACCTTGTAACAGCTATAATTAGTAGTCTGAAAATAACGTAAATACTCATGTCATGTCGTTCATTACACCGTACTCAATCATCAATAGAAATATCTGCACTTTTAACCGTTACGTCCTGTAACAAAACAAAACTTACACCGAGGTTTCAAGTGTAGTTGAGTGATAGCGACTGAAAAACTGTATGATGTTCATTATTATTAACACTAATCATATGTATTATTAAAACAAATGATGTATACAGCGTCTGTAAACTGATGTTTTCATACATTTATATAAAAAAAGTTGTTCAAATGGCCTGTGAAACATGTATTTATGTAACTTCCCGGTCGATTTATTAGGTCGATGCGTTTCGTGTTTCAACTAAAGTCATTGCAGTCCCCGCCAAGTTCAGTCCAAAGATGCAAGCTGTGTAACGGAAAGTGTGTAGGACTTCATAGTGCTCTTACACTGCTAGCCACTGAAACTGAACCATCATCTAGACAGCGTACAAAGACTTCAACTTGATAAGTAATGTACTACATGAAAATAAAATCTTCTAAATATCCTTTCCACAAATTGAACGCATTTTTATTGATGTAACTTACAAGGGGTAGGGAAACCTAAAAGAGGCAGAGGGAAAAAATTAAGTAAACTGTTTATTATTTGAAAAATAATAGCAATAGCTGTGAAAGGATAACGTGCGAAAAAGGACTGCTTCTGAATTTTTTATTCTATTCTCAATATCGATTTGTGCATATTACTCGGTCGACTTTCCCTCTTCGCTGAAGGCAAGTTACAACCCTCTGCTTCTAGAGGGCTCCGAACTGTAGCATGCAACATGGTGGTGTGTAACGTAACTACGTCGGTGCGTGAGAGATCCTCAGAAAACTGAAAGCACGAGTTCCAAGGGTTAGTTCACACCTGGAGCACTCTGTCTTCCAGCATGGTAATGTACCAAATCACACACAAGCACTTCGGCATTTGCAACAATCCGACACCTTGGGTTCACTGTCATCGATCATCCTCCATATTATCCTGACTTCGCCCCATTCGATTTTCATGTTTCCATAATTTAAAGAACGCCTTCGAAAACATACTGTTGCTTTGATAGTGATGAAGCGCTGTAAGCAGAGGTGAGGTTTTGGCTCTGTCAAAAAAGTCAAACAGTCTGCTGTGATGATCTCTCCTTGGGGGTAATGTGTTCGTCGCCAGGGTCAATATGTTGGGAAATAAATGTCTAGTCATGAAGAGTAAAGATACAGAATGTTAAAAATCTTTAAGGGTTTTCACATAAAAATTCGGAAGCAGTACTTTTCAGCACGCTCTCGGATATTTGTACCACTTTGAGAGAAGACGGTCTGCGCCTTCATGGGAAAACGTTCGCAGTTGCCTATGGAACCATGGTGTGCAACCCTTCGACCGAAGCAAGTCGGCGGCCATGAACGACTTTCTCCAGGGCTCCAAATCGCATGGAGAGAGATCGCTACTGAATGGAGGATGTGTAAGGGCTTCCCAGCGAAACTGCTACAGCGAAGTCGAAGCAACTTTGACAACTGTGGTCCCAACCTAAAGAAAGACATTCGTTGACGTCGATATGCTTTGCACGAAGCGGTGCACGTTTAGGTACAATCATTGAGTTGTAGGAAACCGCAAACATTTTTCCATGAAGGCACTGACCATCTTGTCTCACAGTGGGATAAATGTGTTAACGGTTATGGTGATTATTTTTGAAATGCTACAGTTTAATAACTTTTTTAAATCGCTTTACTTTTCATTTGATGGCTCTTATCAGTAATAACGGTCTTTTTTCTTCTCGTAGTGTAGATGTGAACATCATTGTTCCACTATTCTTCTCAATATGTGACACATTATTTATGTCTAACTTCATTAGGATATGCACTGAAACGCCAAAGAAACTGTTATAGGCAAGCCTATTCAAATACAGAGATATGTGAACAGGCAAAATAGGGCGCTGCGGTCGGCAACGCCTATGTAAGACAAGTGTCTGCCGCAGTTTTTAGATCGATTACTGCTGCTGCAATGGCACGTTATCAATATTTAAGTGAGTTTGAACCTGGTGTTTTAGTTGGCGTGCGAGCGATGGGACAAAGCATTTCCAAGGCAGCGATGAAGTGGGTATTTTCCCACACGACCATGTCACAAGTATACCGTCAAAATCAGGGATCCGTTAAAACATCAAATCTCCGACATCGATGCGTCAGGAAAAAGATCCTGCAAGGACGGGGCCAACGACGACTGAAGAGAATCGTTCAGCGTGACGGAAGTGCAGCCCTTCCTCATATTGGTTCAGATTTCAGCGCTGGGCCATCAACAAGTGTCAGCGTGGCAGTCATTCAGCGAAACATCCTCGATATGGCTTTCGGAGCCGAAGGCCCACTCGTGTACCCTTGATGACTAATTGTTTGAGCAGCTCCGTAATATGCTTCCTCCAGTTAGAGTTTTCATCAGCATGTACTCCCAAAAATTTGCAGCATTGAATCCTGTTTGCTGTTTAGTTGCTACACCAGTTGTTTGTTTGACACTATTTGTTGTTCAGAACTGAATGTAATGTGCTTTCTCGAAATTTAGAGAGAGCACATTTTCGTAGAGCCACTTAATAATTCTTTGAAGAACATCGTTAACAATCTCTTCTGTTACTTTCTCTCAAATGAGATTTATTAAAACTCTATTATCGTTTGCAATGTGTACCAATTCTGCTCGATGAATGCTAATATGCAGGTTGTCCCTGGAGGAACGGTCAACATTCAGGGTTATGACGGAAGCCATCATTTGAAACAAAAAAGTCTAAAATGCATGCTTTGAGAGCTGTGAGTGCTTCTTCGATACTACGAAATAAACCAATAAAGCTCTTATACCGTAAAATCTGTGCTTTCCATATTTTGGTAGGAGGTAGTATGGACTAAAACAATAAAAAATGGGTAGGAAGTAGTATTAATCAAAACAATAAAAAAGGGTCACTTAAATATGGACTGTAAAGTGCGTACCTTAAAAGCTACGACCACTTGTTCATCGTCGCTACTGTGAGACATGTCTTCTGTTGGAAAAGTGCCATTATCTCTTCAGGCATTCATTCTAGAGCCCACATTCACTGCACGATTTTTTCATATTTTGGTCCATACCCCCTCCTTCTAAAACATGGAAAGTAAGGATGAGCCGTAGTAAAGTTAGCTTTGAAAAACTGCGCCACAGCGCGTAGCGTGAAGCAGTCACCCTCCGTTTTCTGGCGGTGGCGCCGTTGTGGCAATTGATGGCTTCGGTGTCTCCCCCTAGCGGGAAAGGGGAAAAGTGGGCTGTTCGCGTGGGTTTATGAAGTGGTGGCTGTATGGGCTCAGGTGGAGAGTTGGCAGTCGGGGAGTCAAGAAGCGACTTCTCTGCTGGTGCTAGGGAGACAGCACGCAGACCGCGGCATCAGCGTAAGCGACGCGAGTAGCGGCTCCGTGGTATGGGGCGTTAACTGCTCGTCGCGAACGGAATCTTCCAGAGCGTGGGTCCGCAAGAGGCCTAATCTGCAGTTCGGCCGTATGCTGTCGACCGGCGAGGAGGTTCTGAGAATCGGCGCGGCTGCCTGCATCCGTTGAAACGGCTGGCAGCGGGTGTCTCGGCAGACCATTTGGAGGTGCTGCGTTGGTTCAGTCCTGGGAGTCGTAACGTATTGATTGTTAGCAGATTTTATGAAGTTTAACTGAATTCAATTTATTTATTCTTGTTAACTATACCAGCCGTATTTTTTGGGGGTTTCCCGCCATTCATTCTCGTCTGCCCACCCGCGGGAAGGTGGTAATATTAGAAAGGGTGGTCCGTTTTTCCTCTTTTGAGGACGAAAAGGGTGGGGGGGGGGGGGGGGGGAGTTCGAGTAAATCTGCCTTTCGGATTGCTTCTTTCCTCTCCCAGCTTACCTACCGGTTTATTCACCTGTTAGCCTCTGCCATGTCTGTGAAAGTCTAAGGCACCAATGACTGTACTGTTTAAGATGCAAGGCACTAAGATCTGATCCATTCTCTCGCCTGCCATAACTAGTAATACTACATTCACGTGTAAAAGGTACACTAAGAACGAAGAAAAATTCCTTTTGCCTCGTGGTAAGAACTAGTCAATTGCATAACGAATTCCTGTTCATCTGGAAGCTGCAACTTACGTAAATTTGTGTTTATGTATATTTGGCTATAATTAATCAAGGTTGTTTATGTAGCCCGTAGTGGATTTTTTTATATTGTTTCTAGTCAGCAAAAACAATTGTGTGGTTTTCCAAGTCAGTACCTTTTAAGGCTTTTACTGAACGTGCTTATGTGTTTTATACAGGTAGTTGGTTATTAGCGTGTTTACTTGCCATACAAAAGTCCGCCATTTCATTACGGGTAGAAATTGTTGCCTTGAAAGGAGAATGTTGTAAAAGTTCGCATGTCCTACCTGGCGAGCTTGTGTGTTTGCCGTAAGTGAACTGGTAGAAATTTGTAATGTTTGTTTTTTTATATATTCTGGGAATTTTAATGTTATAACTGTGAGTGACACCCCCTCCCCCCCCCCCCCCCCCCCCCGCCACGTTCATGACTCATGCGTTTTGGTTTTTCTATTTTGAGAACTTTTGTAAACAGGATTTTCTTTATATGTAGCAGACAAGTTAGATTCTGCGCCGTTTAATGAATGAATGGAGTGAAATTCACCTGTATTTGGCTGAGCTTGAAATATTATACAGCGTCGCGTTGCGTATGTTAAGTTGCTTGCCTGTACTTTTACTGGCGTGAAATGCTTTACAATAATTTAATAATTTAAAGATTCTTTCCTATTATTTGTGACTTATTTGTTAAATGATTGTTGATCTTTTTTTAAATATCGTAAAGTCTTGCAGCAAACTTGAATAAAAAATGTTAATCAAAATTGTGTGTAATTTCACCAGTTATTCCTTGGCACCTACTTCCACTTTACATTTTGTGTATTGATTGTGATTAATAAACCTTTGGTGAAGCAGTAGTAATTTCACGGTTCAAAGGAGCTTGCAGTAGAAGAGATTTCTTACACCAGTATCGAAAATAAAGAAGTTGTCATATCTCGTAAGGTAAGTATTCTAGAGAACATGTTTACTGGACCTTTTTTGCTTCAAATCGCTCTTGTCCTATCCCTGATTATTGACTGTTCCTCCTGGGGCACTCTGTGTAAGGAATAGGAATGGATACGAAACTGAATCCTGTGGTATGTCCTCTGTGACTTCTCTCCAGTCATTAATAAAATGGGAAGACTATATTTCGACAGAAAACCGTAGAGCGCTCTCTACATCGCCTCGTTTAGCGCTGAGTGAGACCTCTGAGTGCAGGTGGCCCTACCAAGCTGGTAGGGGCGTTTCCGTACGCCGCGGCTGAGGCGGTGAGGATGCCGCATCGTGAGCGCCGAGTTACCCCGCGCCGGCGGCGACGCGCCCGTAATGAAGAGCTGTCCGGCCAGGTAATGGGCCGGCCGGGTAATGAGGCGCGGTAATTGTTTCCTCTGATTAGCGCCGGCCGCCAGCGGGGGCGGATAGCCTCATTACCATCTCTCAGCAATCTGCCGCCGCCGTTGCCGCCGCACCTGTTGCTGCCGACGCCGTCCGGCGCCCCGGGCCCGACGTGCGCCGGCGGTCTGGGGGCGCGTGCAAGTCCAACAGGTAGGCGCCCGCTGACGTCACTGAGGGCGCTACGGCGGGTGCGTCGTACATTTCCTGGTGACCAGCCGAACTGACGATTTCACTTCTGCACACGACAGTTGCTCGGATATGCCCTGTTCCCTGAGGCAAAACTGGCAACTAAAAAGCAATAATACACTACCGGCCATAAAAATTGCTACTCCACGAAGATGTGCTACAGAGGCGAAATTTAACCGACAGGAAGAAGCTACTGTGATATGCAAATTATTAGCTTTTCAGAGAATTCACACAAGAATGGCGCTTTACCATACACAAACAGCAGTTGACCGGCGTTGCCTGATGAAACGTTGTGATGCCTCGTGTAAGGAGGAGAAACGCGTACCATCACGTTTCAGACTTTGATAAAGGTCGGATTATAGCCTATCGCGATTGCGGTTTATCGTATCGCGACACTGCCGCTCGCGTTGGTCGAGGTCCAATGACTGTTAGCAGAATATGGAATCGGTGGGTTCAGGAGGGTAATACGGAACGCCGTGCTCTATCCCAACGGCCTTGTATCACTAGCAGTCGAGATGACAGGCATCTTATCCGCATGACTGTAACAGATCGTGCAGCCACGTCTCGATCCCTGAGTCAACAGATGGGGACGTTTGCAAGACAACAACCATCTGCACGAACAGTTCGACGACGTTTGCAACAGCATGGACTTTCAGCTCGGAGACCATGGCTGCGGTTACTCTTGGCGGTGCATCACAGTCAGGAGCGCCTGGGATGGTGTACTCAACGACGAACCTGGTTGCACGAATGGCAATACGTCATTTTTTTTCGGATGAATCCAGGTTCTGTTCACAGCATCATGATGGTCGCATCCGTGTTTGGTGACATCGCGGTGAACGCAGTGATGGTATGGGGTGCCGAGAAACTGCCTCGTCACAAGACGCCAGTCACTACTCTTGATGAACTGTGGTATCGTGTTGAAGCTACATGGGCAGCTGTACCTGTACATGCCATCCAAGCTCTGTTTGATTCAATGCCCAGGCGTATCAAGGCCGTTATTGCGGCGAGAGGTGGTTGTTCTGGGTACTGATTTCTCATGATCTATGCACCCAAATCGCGTGAAAATGTAATCACATGTCAGTTGTAGTATAATATATTTGTCGAATGAATACCCGTTTATCATCTGCATTTCTTTTTGGTGTAGCAATTCTAATGGCCAGTAGTGTACTGTGGAAATAGAAGTATGGTTATCTTTTTACTAGAGCTGATTTCTGGCCAGATTTGGGTTTGCTCTTAAGGTTTTCGCCCTTCACCTTCTACAGTCACACACATAGTCTGTAAGCCACAATACAGTGCAAAGCAGAGGGCATCTTGTACCAATTGTTACGGGACAGATTTCCAAACCTGCTCAGTAACTTTGTTAACTGTGGCGTGCAGGTGCATCGTGACGCGATTCAATATCGATAGATCCCTCGGGTTGGCACTGATGGCGGTTCAATCAGAGCGATTTTCCGTCGCTAGAGGGAGGCGCAGTGACAATGAGGTCCATTCAAACGCCGCCGCGAGGGCCGTTGGCCTCTGAATCAGCGAGTGTTGAGCGATTTGTGTGGTGACGGCGGGTAGTTAGCGTCGTGGAGTCGTGGCCGATAAGATCCTTGGCTCGCTGTTGTGTTTGGAATGTTGATCACAGCGGGCTACGTGTTGTTCTGTGTTGGCCGCATTTACACACGCGAGACAGATTGTTGCTTGGGCAACTACTTGTACTCGGATTTGGACCATTCTCAAGAAGCCGGTGTCCAGTTTGGTGCTGTGTTGGTTTCCTGTCAGCCAGTTCCAAGGGACTGAATACGAAGGTGACTGGCGGATATGCTCAGCCGATTGCAGTCATTGATTGGGTGGTTGTTGACTGACGTTCCTAGTCCCTGGGAATTATGATGGGCATTCAATTACAGTCACAACAGTTATAATTTATGTGTGAAAAGCCTATGCTCTCACTTACAATCTTGGCTATACATCGTCACCTATAAAGCAGTTTTTGTGAACTTTTGAACTCAGCATTTTACTTCGTGTTTTTGGCTATTAGACTAGCATTTTGAAAGTCTCTTGTCTGGCTTTCGCGGAGCTAACTGGAGTTATGTAAACTAAGCAGTACATAACGTGATTTCAGCGCATGACTCGCTTTTTCCAAATTTTCTCCAGCCTCTTTTGGCGTTTTAGTTCTTTCTAAATTCTTAATTAGTAATTTATGTGTCACAGGGTACCTTGAGTACACATGTGGTTTATATTGTGATTTCCGATAAAAGTGTCTTGAGTAAAAGAAATTATTAATCCGAAAGGGGTTGCTGTTTGTGTTAACCGTGCTAAATCGAGAGCGTAAAAACTCAGTTGGTCAACAAGATTGATTGGTATTTTGGCCCTAAAAATGGTTCAAAGGGCTCTGAGCACTATGCGACTTAACTTCTGAGGTCATCAGTCGCCTAGAGCTTAGAACTAATTAAACCCAACTAACCTAAGGACACCACATACATCCATGCCCGAGGCGGGATTCGAACCTGTGACTGTTGCGGTCGCTCGGTTCCAGACTGTAGCGCCTAGAACCGAACGGCCACTACGGCCGGCTTTTTGGCCCTGCACGGGCAACTTGTCTGCACGACCAACTGAGTGTATTTTACATAAATTTGTCAGCAGCATATTTAGTAAGATTGTTTGTTTCTCCCAATTAAATGGCGTCTGTTTCACTAACCTGTTAATCGTTTCCGTAGGTTTCTAAAGTTTAAACTGTGAATCTATGGTTAAACGCCACACTGTAGATCTTATTAAACATCTGTGTTAAGACTCGGATTTAATGTCAAGATTCCAGGAAATTTTTCTTAAGGTTCTTTCTTTAAATTTTTTTCTTAAATGTTATTTTAGAGGTCTTCTAAATTGTGTTACCAGTTGCCTTGAGCCGGCCGAGGTGGACGAGCGGTTCTAGGCGTTACAGTCTGGAACCGCGCGACTGCTACGGTCGTAGGTTCGAATCCTGCCTCGGGCACGGATGTGTGTGATGTCCTTAGGTTAGTTAGGTTTACCTAGTTCTAAGTTGTAGGGGACTGATGACCTCAGAAGTTAAATCCCATAGTGCTCAGATCCATTTGAACCATTTTGAACCAGTGGCCTTGGTCCAAAGGAAAAAGTCAGTAGTAATTTCTATTCTGGTGGTAGTTTCTGAGATTTTTTTTAGATCTTTTTGGTGCGGCAATAAAGTGACTTTTTTTATTCCATTTGTTTATAAAATTATAGCCCAGTACCCTACCACTGAACACCAGCTCCCTATTGCATTTCGTTAAGAAACAATTATTCAGATACGCAGTCCATTTAAATTATTAAGTCTGCATGAGTGTGCACATTGTTAAATCTAATACCAGTATTGCAAATCTAAGTAGTAGTATTTCCTTTAATTTTGTATTGTGACAGGTCCTTGTAGTGTTTTTAGGCAATATAGGATGGCAAGCAAGCTATGAGAACGAACAAAAGCTCCAAGGGGAGGATTGCATACAGACCAAAAAATGTTTCTGCTGGAAGCCAATTAGGGCTGCATTGTGAGCCGATTGCTGTTTTCGACAGATGCGAAAACCGCTTGCGGTCGCCGTTAGGAGCGCCAACTAAGAGTGCCCAGCACACTGTACACTTTAAGTGTGTGATGAACTTGAAGAACGCCCTTTATAAAAGGTATCTGCCAAAGCGAGAGAAAAATATGAAGCACTCAGCGCCAGGGGAGGCTGCGGGTCTAGCTATTGAAATTTTGTAAGGATGCCTAGTGTTAGCACATGACGAAAATTTTGTAGAGGTGGCTGGGACTTCTGGGTGTGGTTGTGCATTTGTTTTTATTGGACGAAACGTCAAACCACTGATATAGTGGGAGAGAATTTAGGTCTTCTGTTCACCTAAGAAAGACCTGAGCAGAATCGGTTAACCACAGTAGTGTCGTTAGTAGAAGGGAACCCGTTGCAATGTTCTAAACTTTTCATTGGTCAGAACTAGGAAAGTATACAGCTATTCGCCACCAATATTCTGGTGCTGGCTGCTGGCAGAATGAGCTAGATCTTTTGGGAAAAGTGGAGAAAGACTGACTTCGTCTCAGATCTCCACAGGAGGAACTGCAGTGGGAGATGGCTTTAGAGCTGATTACAGATGCTGGGGCTGAACTTAGAATTCTCGTCTCCTACTGCAGGCCTCCTCTGCACCTGACTGGCACCTGGAAAGCATGGTGGTCATTTGCATGTGTCATGACGAAGGGACGGAGAAGATTTCATAAGAAAATTTCATTTTTTTAAATTAATACATACAGTGAGCTGCGCACAATATGACTTAGGCGAGAGAACTGGTGTTTGTACATACTTTTGTGGATCTCTTTCTTGTCCGTCAGTCTGTGTATCTGGTCTGTCCCATTTGTGAAAACCCTTTTCCTCAGAAATGGGTTAACGCATCAAGTTGAGGTTTATGTCACATACTGAGGTCTACAGTCCCTTGGCGACGTAAAGAACTGTAAACTCAAAGCAATCATAAGATACGGCCGTTTATGTCACATATTTTGATACTGGCAAATATTTTAGAACTCGATATGGAGAGTGTTGGCACATTCGAATTCCAACCACTCCAGTCATCCTGGACACCCTCCACGGCCGAGCGGTCCTCTCCGGCTGGCCGAGACCGGCTGCTTAGCAGCCGCGCTAGCTGAGAACACGCGTCCCACGGCGGCAACTAACTATTGCCGCGGTGCGCGACATCTGGCCTGGGGCACTGCTTGTGGGCATGGCTACACGAGCGCGCGAATGTGCCAGTGTTTCAGCGCTCTCTCACATCTAGCCACAAAAACTACTACTACTGCGGACTGGAGCGTGGTGTAAGTGTGTCGTGTTTAATGCTTCTCAATACATCGCAGCAGACCCTATCTTGCAGTCATATTTGTTGTTGTTGTTGTTGGTGTTGTCCTGATCCTATTACGCAGTAAGCCATTCCTTCTCTATCCAAATGTAGCGGAGACAACCTATTTAGGAATTCTGTAGTGCTTTAAAAACCCAACCACAACAAGCTGATCAATTTACTGTTACAAGCCCGCACACACACACACACACACACACACACACACACACACACACACACCAGTCCGCAGATTGTTTAATGATACAGCATGCAACTGAGCTGAAATTTGAATTTTTCAGCTACTTCCAATGTAAAGCACTTTTCGTCAAATGGCCTAACTGTGCAAGTCCTTACTTTACGGCAATGTGTGACTTCAGTAGGTTTGCCAGCAACACATATCCGTCTCAGTTCTTGTCTGTAACTGTTTGTCTATCACTCTCAGTCTCGATTCTCCTTTTTCATCAGTCGACAGTGGTGCTGTGTCAAGTCTTGTAAAACAGCATTATTTCGTTCTTGGAGATAAGGTTCGTCTAATGAATTACACGAAACAGTGCTCCAAGAATACAGAAGCAGCTACAGGTATGTAAAATTGGGCAAACGAGATAACCGACGAGAAAACCCTGAATATGATAAATACATCTACAATCATAGCGAAAGAAACAGAAAGTAATATATACCAAGAGCAAATACTGAAAAAGGACGATCTCACTGCTATCGCTTTAGAACATCTGCAGTACTGAACAGAAATTTAATTCTACATCGGTTATTAAGACGCCTGAAAGTTTTTGAAGCTTCGTCACTCGTTTTAAATGGGGCTCAATTTGCCAGATGTTATTATTTTATTGCGATAGTTGTGTACATTACATTGCACGCCCTGTAACTCTGGTCTGCTACTTTAATAAAGGCTTCAAGCCCTTCCACAAGAGCATTGCAAATGCCTTGTACCAAGAAGCATATGGATGAGAAATGAACTTTACAGATATAAAATTTTTCAGTGCGTCACGACTGGCAGCTCAAAAATGTGGAAGAAAAGACATTTTTAAACATTTACAACAAAGTTGCTAATCAGTTATTTAGTGTTGGTTCACTAGGTTCGGACTTAGCCCATTACCACAAACCACTTCTTGCACAGAACAAAATCTGTTACGAGAGGGTGCGGTGATAGTGGATATTAAAGGCATCATAAATTATATGGTTCATATGGTAACTATTTACGTATTTTGTATTTAGGATATGTTTCATGTGGACAGCTCTGTTTATGTCATCACACTTGAATGCATCTTATATCTGCGTTCTAAGATGTCGCAAGTTTCCACGCCCGGGTTCCCGGGTTCGATTCCCGGCGGGGTCAGGGATTTTCTCTGCCTCGTGATGGCTGGCTGTTGTGTGATGTCCTTAGGTTAGTTAGGTTTAAGTAGTTCTAAGTTCTAGGGGACTGATGACCTAAGATGTTAAGTCCCATAGTGCTCAGACCCATTTGAACCATTTGATGTAGCAAGTGTATTTACACCTTGCTGTATCGTAGTACGTTAATGTATGTGCAATATATATATATATATATATATATATATATATATATATATATATATATATATATAATTGTGGTATCTTCATTACTCAGAATGATGTGATCCACGTGACGACGATATTTTATATAGTCTTTGTTGTCATTGGATTACGCTGGATTATTTATTACACTCATTATCGAAATTCTGACAGATACACACTCGACACAAACATCAATTGTTTGTAAAGTAGCCAAAACATGACGATGTAACTATTCTGGCAGTTAAAGAAACCAATGTAAAAAAGCCTATATTGGACAAACGGACGTTGAAGGGGACCTGGACGTTAAATGACTGAAATTTCCGAAAACATTTTGGTCACCATCTGAAAGACAGATTTCTCCCGTTTCAAAAAAGGCATTTTTGTCTACTTTTCAATTGTTGATTTGGTCTTAAACGCTCTTTGAACAAATTTCTGCGAACCAGCTACGCTCATGCGACAGGCAAGGAATATTACCAAAAACGTTTCTTGCCTGCCACAGTCATGGACACAAAAAGCCAATACACAGGGACATTGCAGATACAGAATTACTTAGCAGATGTCTACATGGTCATACACCAAACCCTAATGACAGTTTCAACAGCTGCGTGTGGCAAACAGTACCAAAAACAGTGTTTGTTCGATTGACAGTACTCAGATGTAGTGGATGCTGTCATCCGTTTCAGTAATGGTGTAATTAGCAAGGCGAAATTAGTGGATAAATTAGGCATCCAACCAGGAAATAATATGGTACCTGTGTTGAATGCCAAAGATTGTCAGCAAATATTTGAAGCTGAAAGGGTTGCGAAAGTCAGCACTAACGGTACAGAGTAAGGAAAAGATCTCTGAAAAAGTCTACAGAAGATGAAGAAGCAGCTGGTCAGCAAGGATATTGCTGTGGGAATGTTCTGAAAGAGACATACGGTGAGTCAAAAACACCGAGAACAATCTTTTGTCATTTTCTCGAAACTACATTTTCTGGACATTAGGTACATATATCTTCACAATGATTTGAGCTATGTTCACGAAATTCCTCCAGAGTGAACCGTCTGTTATACAGAATGTCGTATTTCTTAAACTGCAACAGATAATTAAATAGCTTTCCTTGTACAGCTTTAGTTACTGTCGTTCAATGTTGGTACAAAACCGCAACTTCCTTCGTATTGTAGACAAAGAGTAACATGCAATGAAAGCGAGGCGTAGACATGTAGCACGCTGAACTCCAGGTCCCCTTGAAACGAGATATACAGGATACATAAACAGAAGCGAAAACAATCAATTTTCAGCACACACCTCAGAGAATAATACACGCTCCATTGAAAATATCGAAAGAAATTTCACTACTCTGGAGATGTCTTCAAAGACCAATTGCTGGACATGCTAGAAGAAATAGCTGTACAAAAGTACATTCACACGACAAAGCTCCCAGAACAGATGTTAAATCAACAAACAGAATCGCGCAGCGTAGAAATCATAGCACCTTAATCAGCACATGAAAGGCAGTCCACCATGCATTAATCATCAAATACGCGACTACAAACAATTCATAGAAACCTCCAAGAGTATCTTAATCAGCATATGAATCGCAATATATACAGAGAGAATTATAATAGCAGAATACTATTGCATGTAGATTTCTATGAAACAATAATTAAACAACATATTTGCTTTCAAATAGTGCCGAAAGGAAATGAAGTATTTTTTGTACAACTGTGATGTGATAGAAGCCTGTCTTACAGTGCATATAGTCGTTGATGTTGTAAGTAGGCTGTTTAGGATTTTTTATTGGTAACGCCGCCGCCACATAGCGCTCTGTATAAAAATCACTGGCTGTGCCGTGTGCAGTCTGTGGCTGGTTTTACATTGTTGTCTGCCATTGTAGTGTTGGGCAGCGGCAGCTGGATGCTAACAGCGCGTAGCGTTGCGCAGTTGGAGGTGAGCCGCCAGCAGTGGTGGACGTGGGGAGAGAGATGGCGGAGTTTTGTAATTTGTAAGACTGGATGTCATGAACTGATATATATATTATGACTATAAAGGTAAATACATTGTTTGTTCTCTATTAAAATCTTTCATTTGCTAACTGTGCCTATCAGTAGTTAGTGCCTTCCGTAGTTTGAATCTTTTATTTAGCTGGCAGTAGTGGCGCTCGCTGTATTGCAGTAGCTTGAGTAACGAAGATTTTTGTGAGGTAAGTGATTTTTGGAATGTATAGGTTAATGTTAGTCAGGGCCATTCTTTTGTAGGGATTTTTGAAAGTCAGATTGCGTTGCGCTAAAAACTATTGTGTGTCAGTTTAAGCATAGTCGTGTAAAATTTTTCTAAGGGGACGTTTCAATGTTAATACAATCTCGAAGTAAACTGAATACATCAAAGATGATATAAGACATAAAAAATTCGTTGCATCAACATATCAAATTGTGATAACATCTACAATAAATAAGCCTGCGTGATGCACAGTTTTGTTCATTGAGGAACTTTTCTATTGTATATAAAATATTCGTTGTCACGTGAATCACATCGTGCTGGGTAATGAAGGCACAACAATTAAGGAAAATATGTATTATGCACATACGTTAACATAATACAGTAAGGTGTAAATACAATTGTGACATAGTTTAACGCAGATCTCAGAAACATGTAAGTGTTATGAGAGAAATAGAACTGTCCACACCAAACACATCCTAAATACAAAATACGTAAGTAGTTTCCATATGAACCATACTATTACTAATAGGCTACATTTATTATCCACATTCGACGCATCGACTCATTACAAATTTTATTCTTTGTAACTGGTGGCATCTGAATATAGGAAAAGCTAGAAACTAGTGAGCTAACACTAAATAACTAATAGCTCTGGTGAAAACTTTTAAAAATGTATTTTTTTCAGCTCTTGAAAGAGGATTATCAGACCTCTGCATCAACCTCCAATAGCCGAAAACTGAACAGTTGCAACTCGTATATAATAGATAATAGTGGTATGGGTTTTACCAATTCTCGGACGAATTACTTTTAAACGATATATTCGCAATCATATTTCAGCATTCTGGAAAAGGTATGTTCCCAGTATCAGCTAAAAACCTAAAGTTCCGGAAACAGATCGACTGCTTTTTTTTTAAAAAAAAAAAGAAGCATCCATGATGCTGCATTTCTTTTGTCTTGCTATTTTTTTTCCTTGTAGAATGCAAATGTAGGAGAGCTCACTCACATCCACTGTCTTGCTTTTGTTCATCACGCGGCCACAGCGTAATCACATTTGGCCTGAAAATGCTTCGCCGGAAAAAACATTGCCGGGCAACAGTGGCCGGTAATGTTATTGTACATTTGCCTGTAATTCGTGTGGCCGTGTATAGCCAGACAGCACTGCCGGCCTGTATTGTCAGCAATAGCCAATTAAACTTACTTTTACGCGGTGTACAGGTGAAGGGGACTAGTGATGATCAACATAGCACTATATCTTCAGAGACTACAATCGAAAACAGAAAAATCAATTTACAAACACAGAATTTATGTAACCACTTCTCCTTCACAAAGAATACTTTAAAATAAACATGAAGTAAAATATGGTCCACAGCCGTGGATCAGCCTATGGTACATGTATAGTATCTAAAACGCGTTGTCGTACTAACTAAAAGTCCAGTGTTAGGCACGAATACAGGTGAAATTAGCTGAACACGGCTTCTCACGTCACACTTAGTGCTACATAAGGGCAGCCTTTGTACAGGGCGCCTTCATCTTCGTACATTATGTGACAACGCATGTCATGTACTTTACATTACATATACATGATATACATTCCGTAGTTTTGAGCCATACTTCATTTTACGTTCATTTTAAAGTATGCTTTTGACAAGTAGAAGAGATACGATTTTTAAAGTATGTGTTTGTAATTTTATATATATTTTTTACATTGTTTCTGGAGATGGACGATGTAAAAATTTTGTCATTGCGTCAGAGAGGAAATAAAAAAAAATATCAAACAGTCAGTTATGGTACTCTGTACATGAAACGTCTTTCTTGTAGGAAGTGTAATGTTGTGTCTACGGATTTTTCGTAATAAACGGACTCCCATCACACTTTATCCACTTTTAGGACTGGCTAAATGGCAAGAGCAAACTGTCATTTAGGCGTGCTTAAATTAAGTTTTTTGTATATTTTTATATTTTTTATTTTTTTGTATTTAATTATTTAAATTTTATATTGTATTTTTAGGTTTGTAAGTTGCTCTGAGTATTTACATTTTGTACATTCTTTTCATATATATTGTCCAATAAAAACATTCAAACTTTTGGATTCTACCATCCTCTTGATAATTTTCTACTATTTTTTCCAGCCTTTCAACAAATTCCGTATAAGTTGTTTTCTTTCGTTTGCCTTCCATACTTAATTCTGACCTCATTAATGCACCTTCCGAGTTCTCTGCTTCTGTCTTCGTACACTCGATCACGTCTTTAATTTCAGGATTCAGTTTTCCGAAAAGATTACTAATTTTGTTGTGCCAACCTTCTACAGCGTTGGTGGTACGATGGCAGTTCCAAAGACTGATCGGGTTTTCTCCATTTTCCAACCATGTATCTACAAAATAGTCGAAAAACTGAGAAAGACTGACGATATCCAGTGCTTGTATCACGAGCCAGCCATCGCAGACGTCTTCAGATCGAAGGAACGCCAGAGCAGCACTTGAGATGGCTCCATCTTAACTTATTTACAACTACTCATGACGTCGCCTTTCCGGCTTAGATTTTTTAAAATGTGACTTGTAAGTACTGCATCTCTTTCCAGTCAGTACACACTTTAATTTATTAATGTCTTATATACCTATTAAGTTTTAGAACAGTTGGTTTAATTCAGAAGACGGCGCTCATAGTACCGTCGAAACCTGGTCAATTTTGACTTAATATTTGTGACCGAGGTCTTATTTGTTCTAATATAATTCTGTCACGGTCACTGAACCTTTGCAGCTATGTTCAAAGTTTTACGTTTCTTGACTTAAATGTAATACTACGCTAAACACAATTTCATGAGGACAATTGAAGGGCTTATTTCAATAGTGGCACAATAACATTACCTCCACTTTTCTGTCTATAACGCTTCTGAAATTAATGAGCCAAACAAACAGAAAGAAAGGTTCATCTCTATGAAGAAGCCATATGCTTGAATATTTTTGGTATCTAAACTGCAGATTTTTCAGTACTCGTTTAACTTTCGGAGTCTGTATCTCAATATAAACAAAATTGCTTTTATTTAACCTGTTCACTCCCTAAGAGAGCATTGCTTTATATGGTTTAGTGCAGTAGCTTATTCTCTTGGCTGATTATTGCTGTGGAGGGGGGGAGGGAATGGGAGGGGAGGCTGAGTCCTAAGCTCTATTACTGTACTGTAATTTTTAGATTATGACGTGCCTCGGCATGGCTTTGAATGTAAATTATTAATATTTAGCGTTACGATAAATTGTAATTTTTAAAACAAAATCTTAAAAGAATATCTAAACTCTTTCAGTTCTAGTATTTCACGATTAATGCCTTTTCTTGAGGGTGTTGAGGGTGAAAACTCAAGTTAAGTCTTTAATGTTTTTTGTTTTTTTAGCTGAGCCATGTATCTAGTTGCTGCTAAGGAAAATAAATTATTGTTTATTAATACGTTGTTTTAAAGTGTACTTGGTAACAAATAAGTTCAATAGTTTTCTCCAACCCTTCCTTTAGGACCCATTGGTTAGTGTCCTAAGATACCAGCGCATGTTGCCTGCATTATCAGCATTATCCTAGCATCCGACCAGTGTACCAAAGTCTACCAACTACTTCATCTTCGGAAAAAGAGGAAAGGAAGATTTCAGTGTCCCGTCGGCAACGAGCTCATTAGAAATGGAAGACACGCTTGCATTAGGAAGGAAATTGCCCTAGCCGTGTTCAGAGGGAGCGTTGCAGCATCTGCCTGAAGCCATTTACAAAAATCACAGAAAACCGAAATCTGAATGGCCGGACGAGAAATTGAACCGACGTTCTCCCTCATATGAATCCATTGTGCTTACCACCGCGCTACTTCGCATGGTGCTTTGTCTTTGGTTCAGCCTCTGTCATCACTTCGTTTCCTATCTGTACAAATAAAGACATCAGCGGAAGAGAGAGCTAAACCAGAAGACGGTATTTCGAGATATTGCTTCAAAGGCTGGATTAAATTGTAAGATAACAAATACAACGTGACAAAATTGTTTGTACAATAGACAGTGTTTCCTAGTGGAACACCAGTTACTACTTGTTAGCACAACGTGGTGTGTTCGAAAATACAGCAGATAATCGGATCAGACTCACCCTTACTGTCAGTCTCAGTAACTCTGTTGAGTGCGCGTGACTGCGTTCCGGACGACGCGCGTTCGACTGCCGGTACTGAAGTGTTTTTTTTTTCCCTTGGTGGGAGGACTGTACTGTACAGTCTTGTGACGCCAGCTGAGGAGCTACTTGAACGAGCAGTAGGGGCTCCAAGATCACGAAAGCCGATGACGGTCCAGAGAATTTTCTGCTGACCGCAGGCCACTCAACACCGCATTCGATGACGCCACAGGCAGAGGAGGACACGGTGGTCGGTCGGTCCCAACTGGCCCATTATGGCCAGAACTCAAAGCTTTACTTTAATCTTTACTAAATTGAGGGTTAACACTGTCTTCCACAGATCTCTTCACATTGTTACCCCCAAGGGGTTCGTAAGAGTTGACAGATCCTAAATGTGGCTCATTGATATTGTAGTCGTGCGATACTATTTCGGCATTTTGAAAACTGCGCAGTCATAATCAGACTGGAAACTTGTACAGATTTTTTCACACAGTGCTTCATTACAGAAAACTGTATCATCTGCAAGAGATTTGAGCTTATGATTAATACTGTATGACAGGTCGTCGACGTACTGCACGAACAGCAAGGGGACCACAGCGCAGTTGCATGGAGCATACCTGATACGTCAACGAAGATGCTGTGATATCTGTCCTGAGAAATTCTTAGTCCAGGCACGGATTTTGTTCTTACCGGACACCACTTTTGCTTATAAAATTTGGTAGGGTGCTGAGTCAAACGCTTTTGGGAAGTCAATCTGTCCTCTATCCACCAGGTTGCCTTGATCCATGGTTTTCGGTACTTCATACCAAATTTGCTTGTCGGCTGGAGTGTATCCGCACGTACAAAGAAGGCAGACATCTCAGTGACCGAGTCACTGGGAAATGCAATTGTACATCTGAAGCCAACACCACTGCAAAAATGTAGTGGCTCATAGGCATTGCTCGTCCTCATGTGGACCATGACATTGCATCAGATAGTGAGAGAATACAAAGATAGAAACAGACTATCACCACCCAATGCAAGAGATTTGAGGCACTGTTTGCACCCCAGAAAAGCTTTGCACAAAGAGCTTCACTTCACTATTCGACAAGCCATTATGAAATTATGTTACATACTATTATTGTACCCGTGGTCTAGGGGTAGCGTCTTTGATTCATAGTCAAAACGTCTTCAGTCCTGGATTCGATCCCCGCCACTGCCTAAATTTTGATAAATTATCAGCATTGGCGGCCGAAGACTTCCGGCATGAGAAGTCAGCCTCATTCTGCCAACGGCCTTGTCAAAGAGGGCGGAGGAGCGGATAGAGGTTCAGGTCACTCTCTTGTCCTAGGGGCGGGAAATTGCCCTTAAAGGCGGAAGAATCAGCAATCATCAACGACATGAGGATGCAGAAGGCAATGGAAACCACTGCATTAAAGACACGTAACGTGTATCCACAGGACATGTGACCTGTAGTTGAAGAAGTGTCATGATGATCTCTCCATTGGAAAAAGATTCCGGAATAGTCCCCCATTCGGATCTCCGGGAGGGGACTGCCAACGGGGAGGTTACCATGAGAAAAAGATTGAATAATGAACGAAAGGATAATGTTCTAAGAGACGGGGCGTGGAATGTCAGAAGCTTGAACGTGGTAGGGAAACTAGAAAATCTGAAAAGGGAAATGCAAAGGCTCAGTCTAGATATAGTAGGGGTCAGTGAAGTGAAGTGCAAAGAAGACAATGATTTCTGGTCAGATGAGTATCGGATATATCAACAGCAGCAGAAAATGGTATAACAAGTGTAGGATTTGTTATGAATAGGAAGGTAGGGCAGAGGGTGTGTTATTGTGAAGAGTTCAGTGACCCGGTTGTTCTAATCAAAATCGACAGCAGACCAACACCAACAACGATAGTTCAGGTATACATGTCGACTTCGCAAGCTGAAGATGAACAGATAGAGAAAGTGTATGAGGATATTGAAAGGGTAATGCAGTATGTAAAGGGGGACGAAAATCTGATAGTCATGGGCGACTGGAATGCAGTTGTAGGGGAAGGAGTAGAAGAAAAGGTTACAGGAGAATATGGGCTTGAGACAAGGAATGAAAGAGGAGAAAGACTAATTGAGTTCTGTAACAAGTTTCAGCAGTAATAGCGAATACCCTGTTCAAGAATCGAAGGAGGAGGAGGTATACTTGGGAAAGACCGGGAGATACGGGAAGATTTCAATTAGATTACATCATGGTCAGACAGAGATTCCGAAATCAGATACTGGATTGTAAGGCGGACCCAGGAGCAGATATAGACTTAGATCACAATATAGTAATGATGAAGAGTAGCCTCAAGTTCAAGGCATTAGTAAGGAAGAATCAATACGCAAAGAAGTGGGATATGTAAGTTCAAAGGAATGACGAGATACGTTTGAAGTTCTCTAACGCTATAGATACAGCAATAAGGAATAGCGCAGTAGGCAGCACAGTTGAAGAGGAATGGACGTCTCTAAAAAGGGCCATCACAGAAGTTGGGAAGGAAAACATAGGTACAAAGAAGGTAGCTGCGAAGAAACCATGGGTAACAGAAGAAACACTTCAGTTGATTGATGAAAGGAGGAAGTACAAACATGTTCCGGGAAAATCAGGAATACAGAAATACAAGTCGCTGAGGAATGAAATAAATAGGAAGTGCAGGGAAGCTAAGACGAAATGGCTGCAGGAAAAATGTGAAGACATAGAAAAACATATGACTGTCGGAAGGACAGACTCAGCATACAGGAAAGTCAAAACAATCTTTGGTGACATTAAAAGCAACAGTGGTAACATTAAGAGTGCAACGGGAATTCCACTGTTAAATGCAGAGGAGAGAGCAGATAGGTGTAAAGAATACATTGAAAGCCTCTATGAGGGTAAAGATTTGTCTGATGTGATAGAAGAAGAAACAGGAGTCGATTTAGAAGAGATAGGGGATCCAGTATTAGAATCGGAATTTAAAAGAGCTTTGGAGGACTTACGGTCAAATAAGGCAGAAGGGATGGATAACATTCCATCAGAAATTCTAAAATCATTAGGGGAAGTGGCAACAAAACGACGATTCACGTTGGTGTGTAGAATATATGAGTCTGGCGACATACCATCTGACTTTCGGAAAAGCATCATCCCCACAATTCCGAAGACGGCAAGAGCTGAAAAGTGCGAGAATTATCGCACAATCAGCTTAACAGCTCATGCATCGAAGCTGCTTACAAGAATAATATACAGAAGAAGGGAAAAGAAAATTGAGAATGCGCTAGGTGACGATCAGTTTGGCTTTAGGAAAAGTAAAGGCACGAGAGAGGCAGTTCTGACGTTACGGTTAATAATGGAAGCAAGGCTAAAGAAAAATCAAGACACCTTCATAGGATTTATCGATCTGGAAAAAGCGTTCGACAATATAAAATGGTGCAAGCTGTTCAAGATTCTGAAAAAATAGGGGTAAGCTATAGGGAGAGACGGGTCATATACAATATGTACAACAACCAAGAGGGAATAATAAGAGTGGACGATCAAGAACGAAGTGCTCGTATTAAGAAGGGAGTAAGACAAGGCTGTAGCCTTTCGGCCCTACTCTTCAATCTGTACATCGAGGAAGCAATGATGGAAATAAAAGAAAGGTTCAGGAGTGGAATTAAAATACAAGGTGAAAGGATATCAATGACACGATTCGCTGATGACATTGCTATCCTGAGTGAAAGTGAAGAAGAATTAAATGATATGCTGAACGGGATGAACAGTCTAATGAGTACACAGTATGGTTTGAGAGTAAATCGGAAAAAGACGAAGGTAATGAGAAGTAGTAGAAATGAGAAGAGCGAGAAACGTAACATCAGGATTGATGGTCAGGAAGTCAATGAAGTTAAGGAATTCTGCTACCTAGGCAGTAAAATAACCAATGACGGACGGAGCAAGGAGGACATCAAAAGCAGACTCGCTATGGCAAAAAAGGCATTTCTGGCCAAGAGAAGTCTACTAATATCAAATACCGGCCTTAATTTGAGGAAGAAATTTCTGAGGATGTACGTCTGGAGTACAGCATTGTATGGTAGTGAAACATGGACTGTGGGAAAACCGGAACAGAAGAGAATCGAAGCATTTGAGATGTGGTGCTATAGACGAATGTTGAAAATTAAGTGGGCTGATAAGGTAAGGAATGAGAAGGTTCTACGCAGAATCGGAGAGGAAAGGAATATGTGGAAAACACTGATAAGGAGAAGGGACAGGATGATAGGACATCTGCTAAGACATGAGGGAATGACTTCCAAGGTACTAGAGGGAGCTGTAGAGGGCAAAAACTGTAGAGAAAGACAGAGATTGGAATACGTCAAGCAAATAATTGAGGACGTAGGTTGCAAGTGCTACTCTGAGATGAAGAGGTTAGCACAGGAAAGGAATTCGTGGCGGGCCGCATCAAACCAGTCAGTAGACTGATGACCAAAAAAACAGACTATTATTTGCCCAGCAAGTGGGACAAGAAAATCAATGGAGTTTTAATAGCGACACATACAGCGAGCAGAGCATTTTTTTATTATTAATTTTCAACGTCTGACCAGTTGTAAAATTAAAACCATCTGGAAATCCGATGAACCTTTGCGTAAATGTCTTTAGTATGTCTGTCGATCACGTGAGGTCGCACGTGTCAGTTCTGAGGGCACAGTGAGCACGTGCAGATGCTTAGAGGAACAACGTGCCCCACCAAGTGAGGTGGATGCTGAGGGGCTCAACCTGATGTCACGCAGTCCACGTAACGTGACTACCACGCGTGTCCTTCTTCATAACGAAGCTTGGTCGCACACAGCAGCTGCAGCAACAATGATCCTGCACCGCTTTCAATGGGAAATGTTTGATCATCTACCGCGCAGCCCGGACTTACCTCCGACTTTCATTTCTTTGCACACATGGACCGCTGCTTATGACAGCATTTTGGCACAATGAGCTGCAGACCAGCGTAGGGAAATGGCGGAAAGCACTGATGGCTGCTTTCAATGATGAGTTTGCTGGGAAATTGGTACCGCGCAAAGATAATTGTGCGCGTCGGAGCGGCGACCTTGTAGTGAAGTAGCTGGAAATTGTAGTTAAATGTTGCAAACAAAACATATTTGATTTTCACTGTAGACTTTTTTTGGCGACCGCACAGAAAAATTAAGACTGACACATTCGTGCCAACACATTTTGATCGATACGGCACCGTACTGAAGAAAACAGCTACGTAGGTCACGAGGCGCCGTCTGGGAGACTCTGACATCTGGCAGTAACACGTGTCAACAATAAACATAGAAGGCGATAACGCAATACACAACAAAGTCTTCAGAAGTAAGAGTGATTTCAGGTGTGCCGCAGGGGAGTGTATTAGTACCGTTGCTATTCACAATATACATAAATGACCTTGTGGATAACATCGGAAGTTCACTGAGGCTTTTTACGGATGATGCTGTAGTATATCGAGAGGTTGTAACAATGGAAAATTGTACTGAAATGCAAGAGGATCTGCAACGAATTGACGCATGGTGCAGGGAATGGCAACTGAATCTTAATGTAGACAAGTGTAATGTGCTGTGAATACATCGAAAGAAAGATCCTTTCATTTAGCTACAATATAGCAGGTCAACTACTGGAAGCAGTTGGAGTAGGCACTAGGAGTGATTTAAAATGGAATGACCATATAAAATTAATCGTCGGTAAAGCAATGCCAGACTGGGGTTTAGTGGAAGAATCCTAAGGAAATGCAGTCCGAAAACAAAGGACGTAGGTTACAGTACATTTGTTCGCCCACTGCTTGAATACTGCTCACCGGTGTGGGATCCGTACTAGATAGAGTTGATAGAAGAGATAGAGAACATCGAACGTAGAGCAGCGCGCTTCGTTACGGAGATGATAAATAAACTCCAGTGGAAGACTCTGCAAGAGAGACGCTCAGTAGTTCGGTACGGGCTTTTGTTCAAGTTTCGAGAACATACCTTCACCGAGGAGTCAAGCAGTATATTGCTCCCTCCTACGTATATCTCGCGAAAAGACCATAAGTATAAAATAAGAGAGATTAGAGCCCACACAGAGGCATACCGACAATCTTACTTTCCACGATCAATACGAGACTGGAAGAGAAGGGAGATCCGATAGGGGTACTCAAGGTACCCTCTGCAACACGCCGTCAGGTGGCTTGCGGAGTGTGGATGTAGATGTAGAAAACATCGTAGGCTTGGCAATTTAAGGAGGGTAGGGGGAGTTAGAAGCATTCCACCACAATTGACCTTGGAGAACGAGTTCGAAAATTTTCACGCGGTGTGAGAGTCCACACCTCGTGAGTTAAGGGATAGCAATAAATTATGTTCTCACATACTAAAATGCCTGGTGCTGTAGTATTAAAGGCTGGCCAAAATTTCAATATCACCAAAGTTTCCTTAATTCTCTACAAATCTTCGAACACCTTACTTTACGCATCTGTTTATCTACTCCCACCTGGGCCCTCTACCATTTCATCAAATTCGCATCCCTCCTCACTCACATCGAACAACTTCAAATCTCCTATACCCTCAGCAAACTAGATTCCAGTCACTCCATTGTCTCCCTTCTGATCACCAACCCTGGTTCTCTACTATGCCTAAAAAAACACAGCCCTTTATCTGTACACCTACACACATTCCATCTTTTATCCCATCGTGACTTGAACCAACTACCTCTCCCAGAGGATGAGGTTCGCCACAATATTTACTCCTCGCACCAATTTTAACTGTTTCCCACGTATCCCATTCCACATCAGGGCTCCTCTCCATCCACCCTCATCCCCCTCCTCTTGCAACCACTGCCCTACTCACACGACACACCACTCCTCACCCTCTGTATTTCCCACTATTCATCTCAGCTCCTACCTCTCATCTCCAAACTTTTCCTGGCTAATAGAAACCTATCTTTCTACCCACACCCCTCAGTCCTAGGGAATATACTCTCACCTCCAACTATACTTTTCACCCTCCAGCAGGTCCTTCAGATCCCGAGTAAAACTGCAGTGCTTCGGTATTTTTATCAGAAGAATTTCACCTTTCTTCGATGTGTTTTTAAAATGTATATAGTTCCCCCGTTTTAGCTGTCCGTTATTGATTTTCAATTTAAAATAGAAAACAGCTCCAAATTTTATTTATATTTCTCATAGTAATTTTTTTTTTTAATTCGCTTGGCTGAAGAGCGGAGAATTGTACCGCTGATAGCCCATTCCTCGCCCCTATAGGGCGAGGGAACTGACACAACAATAAAAGGCCCCTCCTACCCTTCCTTACAACAGCCTGACGTCGCTGTGCAAAATGGTTCGTTTTGAAAACAAAGTTATGAAAAAACAATAGTATAACACTCGCATAAGAAATACGAAATTCATCACCAGGGTTTCCTTTACCAGTGGCATACTGATACATAGCATTAACACGCCGTAAATGACACCGGTTCTCCGATATCCTGCAGTGGGTCGCATACGAATCAGTGGTAGTGAAACGCTTAAAAGGTCAGGGAAAATAAATAAGTAATTAATGTCTCGTGACCTGGTTGCCAGGGAGCAGATATCTCTGGTACATCATTACGTCTGAGTTTCCCCGGGAAGACGTCACGAGCTTACGCTACGGACTGGGAGAAGAGCGGTAAGTCAGTCGTAGGCGTCGCCGTTCCTTTGTCGGCCAGCGTGGAGACGGCCAGAACGCAATTACCGCCCCGTCACTGACGGCCGGAAGACGGGGCGGCGGCCGGTGCTCACTCCCCCTCAGGCCTCGTCTTGACCGCCTGACGAGGCGCCTCCAGCCTGAGGTGGTGACTGCTGACTGCTGACTCCGCCCCTGAGTGAAACATCGCCGACCGCGGGCCAGCCGGACAGGCCGTGGGAAGTACTGCGTCTCTCTCTCTCTCTCTCTCTCTCTCTCTCTCTCAATCGTACGGACACATACACACACACTCTCTCCGTTTCCGCACCTCCTTTCCTTCTTGCAAGTCATTTGCTTGCGGCAGTCCACGAAATTTATTTCGCTTAGAACGTAGCAGATCCTACATGATCATGCGCAAATACGAATTAACTTTGTAAAAATGTTTTTCAGAGACCACTATCAGTCACAGAATTCGGTAGCTTTCTTAAGTGATTTAATGAACCAACATGTTTCGAAATGCAAACCTCATCTTCAGACTACAATACCCTCCTAAAACATCTTTAAAACGTACACATTGATATCACTATCACATAGGAGGAAATATTCGCACCATTTGTTGATCTGCTGTTCACATAAAAAAATTAAATAAATTTATTCTTACGAAATGTCTATCTTCTTCTGGTGTGTGCTTATAAACTGAGATGCCTCCTTGTATTGTCTCCGACCTCCTTTTGCCTGCTGCAGTTCAGCAACTCAATGAGTAGTGGACTCCAGAAGTCGTTGGAAGTCTGCTGCAAAAATATTGAGCCATGCTGCCTCAAAAGTCATTCATAATGCGAAAGTGTTGTTGGTGCAAGATTTTTTGCGCGAATGACCCCTCGATTGTGTCCCACACATATTCGATGGGATTCGTGACAGGTGCACGAATTGTCCAGAATGTTCTTCAAACCAATCGCAAAGATTTGTAGCCCAGTTACATGACCCATTGCCATCCATAAAAAGTCCATAATTGTTTGGGAGCATAAAGCTCATGAATGCCTGAAAATGTGCTCCAGGTAGCCGAACATAGCCATTTACAGCCAATGATCGATTTAGTGTGACCATAGGACGCAGTCAATTCCACGTAAACCCTGCCCACAAAATTATGGAGCAATTACCAGCTTGCACAGTGCACTGTTGACAACTTGGGCCCATGGCTTCGTGGATTCTGTGCTATACTCGAACCCTATTATCAGCTTTTTATTTACTTATTTTGAGTCATCAATCTTCTGACTCGTCTGATGCGGTTCGCCACCAATTCCTCTCCTGGGCCAAACTTTTCATCTTAGAGTAGCACTTCCAAACTACTCCTCAATAATTTGCCGGATGTATTCCAATTTCTGTCTTTCTCTACATTTTTTGCCCTGTACGGCTTCCTCTACTACCATAGAAGTGCTTCCCTGATGTCTTAACACATGTCCTATCACCCTGCCTTTTCTCCTTGTCAATGTTTTCTTCATATTCTTTTCCTCTCCAATTCTGCGTAGAACCTCCTCATTCCTTACCTTATCAGTCCACCTAATTTTCAACATTCCCCTGTAGCACCATATCTCAAATCCTTCGAGTCTCATCTGTTCGGTTTTCACACAGTCCATATTTCACTGCCATGCAATGCTGTGCTCCAGACGTACATCCTCAGAAATTTCTTTCTCAGATTAAGGCCTATGTTTGATACTAGCAGAATTCTTTTGGCCAGAAATGCCCTTTTCGCCCGCGCTAGTCTGCTTTTGATGTCCTCCTTTCTCCGGCCGTCATTGGTCATTTTGCTGCCCAGTAACAGAATTCATAACTTCATCTACCTTGTGACCATCAATCCTGATGTTAAGTTTCTCGCTGTTCTCATTTCTCCTACTTCTCAATACCTTCGTCTTTATTAGTTTTACTGCCAGTCTCTACTCTGTAGACATTACACTGTTCATTCTATACAGCAGAACATGTAATTCTTCTTCACGTTTACTCAAGGTAGTAATGTCATCAGCGAATCGTATAACTGAGATCCTTTCACCTTGAATTCCACTCCTGAACTTTTCTTTTATTTCCATCACTGGTTCTTCGATGCACAGATTGAACAGTAGGTGCGAAAGACTACATCCCTGTCCTACACCCTTGGTCGTCAACTCTTATTACTCCCTCTTGGTTGTTGTACATATTGTGTATTACCCTTCTCTCCCTATAGCTTACCCCTACTTTTTCTCAGAGTTTCGAACATCCTGCAGTATTTTACGTTCTAGAATGCTTTTTCCAGGCCTACAAATCCTATGAACATGTCAAGATTTTGCTTTAGTATTGATTCTATTATCAGCCGTATCGTCAGAATCGTCTCTCTGGTGCCTCGTCTCTCTGAAGCGAAGATGATCGTCATCCAGTAGAATTTTCTTTTCCATTCTTCTGTATATTATTCTTGTCAGCAACTTGGATACATGAGCTGTTAAGCTGATTGCGGGATAATTCTCGCACTTTCAGCTCTTGCATTCTTTGGAATTGTGTGGATCATATTTTCCCCAAAGTCAGATTGTATGTCGCCAGACTCTTACAGTCTACACACCAATGTGAACAGTCCTTTCGTTACCACTTCCCCCAATGACATTAGAAATCCTTTCTGCCTTGTTTGATCTTAATCTTCCAAAGCTGCCTCAAACTCTAATTCTAATACTGGATTGCCCATCTCTTCCAAATCGTCTGCTTTCTCTTCTTCTACCACATCAGACAAATCTTCCCCCTCACAGAATCCTTCAGTGCACTCTTTCCATCTATCCACTCTATCTCACACTTTTAATATTGGAATTCCCGTTGCTTTTAATTTCACCGAAGGTTATTTTGACTTTGCTATGTGCTAACTCAGTTCTTCCAACAATCAATTCATTTTCGATTCCTGCACGTTTCACATGCAGACATTTCATGTTTGCTTTCCTGGACTTCCTATTTATTTCACTCCTCAGTGCCCTTTATTTCTGTATTCCTGACTTTCCCTGAACATTTTTGTACTCCCTTCTTTCATCGATCAGCTGAAGTATTTCTTCTGTTACTCATGCTTTCTTCGTAGTTACCGTCTTTCTACCTACGTTTTCCTTCCCTACTTCTGTGACTGCCCTTTTAAGAAATGTCCATTTCTCTTCAACTGTACTGCATATTCATTATTGCTGTATCTATAGTCTTAGAGTACTTCAAGCGATTCTCAGCATTCCTTAGTACTTCCGTACCCAACTTCTTTGCGTATTGATTCTTCCTGACTAATCTCTTAAGCTTCAGCTTATTCTTCATCACCACTACATGGTGATCAGAGTCTATAGCTGCTCCTGGGTATACCTTACAATCCAGTATCTCTGTCTGACCATGATGTAATCTAACTGAAATCTTCCCATATCACCGGGCCTTTTCCAAGAGTACGTCTCCTCTTGTGAGCCTTGAACAGAGTATTCGCTATTACTAGCTGAAATATATTACTGAACTCAATTAGACTTTCTCATTCATTGTTCCAAGCCCATATTCTCCTGTATCTTTTCTTGTACTGCTTCCCCTACAACTTCATTCCAGTCTCCATGAATATTAAATTTTCATGTCCTTTTAAGTACCGTATTACCGTTTCAGCTCTTCATCTTCTGTTTGCGATGTCGGCATGTATACCTGAACTATCGCTGTCGGTGTTGGTTGGCTGTTGATTCTGAAAAGAAAACCCAATCACTGAACTGTACATAATAACACACTCACTGAACTGCCTCGCTATTCATAACGAATCCTACTCCCTTTATACCATTTTCCGCTGCTGTTGATGTTACCCTATACTCATCTGACCATAAATTCTTGTCTTCTTTCCATTTCATTTCACTACCATACCTAGACTGAGCTTTGCATTTCCCTTTTCAGACTTTCTATCTTCCCTACCAAGTTCCAGCTTCTGTCATTCCACACTCCGGCTCGTAGAAAGTTATTCTTCCCACCCCAAGGAGAAGAGAATGTCCTGGACCTCTGTCCACTCCTCCACCTTCTTTGACAATGTCGTCAGAATGTGTGTGATGTCTTATGTTTGAAGTCTTCGGTCACCAATGCTGATTATTCATCAGCTCTTACCAACTGAAATTGGGACCTCTCTGACACTCTTTACACTGTGGTTCTCCGAATATTGAAATCCCTAAGAGTTCCGATATGGGTTGTTGAATGCGTTTAGCTCCAACTACCATTCCACGTTCAAAGTCTTTTAATTCCCTTTATGCAGCCATCATCACGCCGGAAACCTTTTCACATGAATCAACTGAGTACAAATGTCTCTCCCGACATTCACTGTCCTTTTTTGCCTTGTGTACTGATACTACCACCATTTGTATACTGCGTTTCCGTAAGAGCGTGCGAAAATGTAACAGGACGTAGAGAATGCCGCAGTGAAGACTTTTAGGTAGCGAACCTGGGGTCGGGTAAGCCAGCTTAAGGAGATATGGAAGTGAACTTCTCTACAGCTTTGTCTGGCATGACTGTTTTCTGACTTATTTGCAACTAACATGCGCACAAGTTTATACGTACTGTGCTGTTTATTTACATGTACTTTCTTTATTTCCTGCAATGAAACAAAACGAGAACAGGCTTGATTACTAGAAAGTCATGTGGCAGGTTTTATTTACTTTCCTTGTCCGTGAGGTGTATTTGTTGTATCGTATTTGCCCTGTCCCATGACACAACGTACTATGAATCAACGACAGACCTATTTATTACTATTCAGACACTCACAGTATAATTCGATGGAACGGTATCGGTACAGTTCCGCTGTACTCACTGACATAAACCTTGTGTATAGAAGTGAGTTTCAATGCTCTCGCTGCTGAAAGACTGTACACGGAACGATTTCCTAACAGGCATCATCCATAAAGACGAGTGTTTATTTCTCTTGATCGATGAACCCGGGAGACTTGTTCATTGGAAAGAAGAAACGAAGTACCTGACAACATGAGGACCACTCGCACACCCGGTTTTGAAGAGGAGGTGGTGGAAGGTATTGCAGTGGACCCACTACAAGTACTCGTCATACTGCACGTGAAAAGGACGTTGCCCCTGCTAGCGTTTGGCGAGTAATCCACGTACAACAATTACACCCAAATCACCAACAACGAGTCCATGCAATGCTTGAGACTGACTTTACGCCAAGGGTCGCGTTTTGTCACTGGTTACTCCAACAATGGATTGGTCGACCAGATTCCTCCAAATCGAGCCGTTTGCTGGCGAGACCTCATTTGGTCGTGATGGTATTTTGAACAGCAGGAATAGTCATGTGTGCAATGAGGAAAACCCTCAAACTGTAGTAGTCACCCCATCAAGTACGTTCTGCTATGAATATGTGCGCCGGCATGGACAAACTCATTGGGCTATATCTGCTACCTGGCCGTTTATATGGCCAACTGTACTTGAGATTCGTGCAAAGATTTCTACCTAAGTTTCTGGAGAACGTACCCTTGGCTGTTAGTGAGAGGATGTGGGCACAACATGACGGTACACCTCCTCAATCCAGTGTGAAAGTCCACAACCACGTCCATTCGTGGTCGCTGGATTGGAATTGGGGGGGGGGGGGGGGGGTCCTATTCCATGGCCTGCGAGATCACCTGGCCTAAATTCCCTTGATTATTTTCTGAGGGAATATCTAAAAGCATTTGTGTATGAGACTTCAGTGTATACGGAGATGGAATTAGTTGCCACAATAGTAGCTGCCTGTGATGTGACTCGAAACACACCAGCGATATTTATCACTGCGCGCAATAGTCTTGTTCATCGACGACATTCTTTTACTGAGGTTGATGGCCGTCAGTTTCAGCACATTTTGTAAGATAAGGTACAAATTGTACGTTCATTGAGTCGATGATGGTATTTTCAGTTAACTGTAACTAAAGTAAATAAAAAAATACACAGTAATGTGATTTTATTCTTATTGTCTCCTTAGACTGACTACCCAGACTCTCAACGCTCTCTACCTAAAGTTGTTCAGTGGAGCATCCACTACGTTCTGTTAAATTTTTGCACGTTGATACGGAAACAACCTGTGTGTGCTTGTGACTTCCCCATGACTTCTGTCACCAGGATCATTTTATGAGAAATTTAATGTAATTAAATTGCGTTGGGATACGTTTTCTCAAGAGGCAGTACTTTTCGAGTTATTCAAGGGTAACGTACAAAAGTGGGCTTAGAACGCATTCCCACTCTCAGCCCCCAACAGTCAGGATTCACGATGTCTATTATGCTGATCGTGGCCCTTGCTCGCACCAGTGTCAAAAAATATGTGACTGCATGATTTACTTCTTACATCAAACCCTCTTCTGATCTTCATTGTCTGGTTTAGTGGACCATCATTGGTTTAGTGGACCACACACAAATTGTAAATTTGACGTTTGTGTAAATTTTAGCAAACAGTATTGTGAATTTTAACAGCATAAAAGAAAAAATTACATCGTTTTAATCGTCAGGCCTTCTTACTAAGAAACCACTGTGCTTGTAAGGGTTAAGTTTCGATCACATTGTCAACATTATTTCTCTTAGCGTAACATCTATAAAAGCGGTTTCTCTTCATTACCCTCACAGGTAAGCTTACATTAATGCTGGCAACGAAGTAGCCGACTGTACTGATGGCGTAACAGGCCAATCAGTGAAGACCAGAACAGGTCGAATATCGAGAATGGTTCGCGTAGTCGTAAATTCTTGTAGAGTGGTAGAGACGTGTGTCACTAACAACACATTAGAGATCCTGACTGGTGAGCGATGAGCGTACGGGTGAAGATAAGTTCGGTCACTTTTGTACGTTTTTCTTGAATAAGCCAAAAACCGTGACATCGAGCGCTAACGCAGCCCAGTAAAAAATTTAACTACCTTAAATTTCCTCCAGAATGTTACCGTTAATTTTATCTGTAGGACTAATAGTGTGTGTGTGTGTGTGTGTGTGTGTGCGTGTGTGTGTGTCCGAATGAAAAACATAAAGCTTGTAAAAAGAAGTATTATAAAGATATGGTGTACTAAAATTGAAAATTCAGTAATATAAAGATTTCACTTAGCATACATGGGGTGATTCCGTGACAATGTTACAAACTTTCGATGATGGGTTATATGTATCAATCTTAGGTAAGGGCCCAGGTTTGGAAATGACCGAGTTCAAAGCTATAAACGAAAATCGTTCTGACACCTCCTATACAAGATACATGCACTAGTACTGTCGTTGCTAAGATTGTAGGGTAGACAATTTTCGGAGGTGGTAGTATGGAACAAATGAAGAAAAGAAGTTTAGTAAACAGGGAATCTAAAATATTTACCTCAAGAGCTACGAGCAATTGTTCATATCCGCTGGCTACTGCGAAACATATCTCTTCTCCTGAAGGTACGAATTTTAACGCCTATGTCCACTGGACAGAGTTTTCTTGTTTTAGCTCATACTACCTCCTCTAAAAATATGGAAATCAAAGAACTTGCAGTAGAAGAGATATGTTTCACAGTATCGAAGATGAACAAGTGCCCATAGATCTCAAGGTAAGCATTTTAGACGCCATATTTACTAGACTTTTTTTCTTGTTTTCGTCCCTAGTACCACCTGTGACAGATGTCTAGCCTAAAATTTTAGCAATAACACTACCGATATGTGAACTCCACTGTCAGAAGTACCAGATCGATTTTCGTCACTTGATCGTTTCTGGATCCGGGCTCCTTACCTCAGTTTCATGCAATTATCCTTTTCCACCATGCCTGAAAGTCTGCAATACCATCACGGAATTACCCTGCAAATAATCATACCTGTACGAGCTGAAATAAAGAATGGAGTCGTCAATTTGGTTTTTATTAAATGTATGTAGAATACTAGAAAAATTGCCGAGATGCATTCTGTTTTGTAGCTCAGTTTGATGGTTAAAATGTGCTTGGTTCTTTTTTAAGATCAATAAATATTCTAATTTCTTCTAGAATATTCATTTTCCTCCCTTTATCTGCATGATGAAAAATTTAGAATTTATTGTGAATGTTCCGCAACGTGTGTTTGTTGTTTACGAGGAGTTTGTAACTCATTGCCGGCAGCGGTGGTCTCGCGGTTCTAGGCGCGCAGTCCGGAGCCGTGCGACTGCTGCGGTCGCAGGTTCGAATCCTGCCTCGGGCATGGATGTGTGTGATTTCCTTAGGTTAGTTAGGTTTAAGTAGTTCTAAGTTCTAGGGGACTGATGACCACAGCAGTTGAGTGCCATAGTGCTCAGAGCCATTTGAACCATTTGAATTTGTAACTCATTACGCTTCTGCGCCGTGTAATGATGGCTGATGGCGTGCACGTATTCATCGGTGTGGGTGGGTTTTCTATAGATTGTGTGGCCAAGGCAACCCTTTCGTTTGCACGCTTAGGGAGGACAACGCATTGTCTCTTTACACCTCCATGGTGAACAGTATGTTGGTGTTAATACCGTTGAGTAGTTGCAAGAAATCGTTAAGTTTCTCACGTCCATGACGCCAAATGACGAACGAGTCATCAAAATCTCGAAAGAAGCACACAGGCTTTAATGGCACTATGTCTAAGGAAATGTCTTCAAAATTCTCCATGAAGAGATTTGCAACAGCTGAAACCACCAGGCTACCCCTTGCAGCGCCGCGCGTTTGACAGTAATACTAGCTGTTGTACAGAAAAATAAGAAGACGTAAGAATATGCCTAATTAGCTCGACCACGTCACTGCAATTCTAGGTACAAAGAGTTTTTGATAAGCACATTCGTAAACAGCGCCACCACATCAGAACTGGCCATAATGTCACTCTCAGTAAATCGAAGACGGTTAATCCTGCTGACAAAAACTGCCGAGCTTTTAATGCGATTTTCGCGGTGTCCCACACTTGGAACGAGATGATTGGCCAACTATTTCTCCAGCTTGTGTGTTGGTGCCTGTGGGAGAAGATTCTTGACCACACCCCCCCCCCTCCCCCCCTGTTTCTTTTCCACCTGTGTTCCACATCGCTCCATCGTTCACTTGCCTCCTGTACCGCCTCCTCCTCCTCCCCCTCCCTCTGTTGGTCACCTCCTACCCCTTTCTCTACGTCCTCTCGTCTCTATCTGTCCATCTCCTTCTACCTCTCTCTCTCTCTTTTTTGTTTCCCCCTCTATTTGTCCATATCCTCCTTCCCCCTTTCTCTCTCCATAACATGGTAACACTTCTCTTTGTTTTACATCTGTCTGTTCATCCATGCCTATCTGCATGTATGCCTCTGGAAAATATTTTGATACTACCCACATGACACATCAGTCATGCAGGGCTTAATATATGTCAGGGGTTACTACACCTTTTTCACCCCCACCCCATCCCTTAGGGAACTTGATGGTACTTATCCCCATAGGATTTCATATCAAATAATAAGTGCTATGTGTACCAAAATTTGTTGAAATTAATCCAGTTGTTTAGGAAATGTGAAGGGTACATCCACATACATACATACATTTACGAGGGCTATCCACAAAGTACATTACGTTTTGGAATTGAAAATAAATAAAGTATTGGAAATTTTTTTAATTACATACAGATGAAAGCCACACTTAAATACTACTTTTCTACATAGTTGCCATTGAAATTAAGGCACTCATCGTAGCGATGGATGAGCTCGGAAATTCCTTCGTCGTAAAATTCGGCCGCTTGCGCCTTCAACTAAGTGGTTACCTCTTCTTTTGGGACAGAAAAGGTGTGATTTTTGTGGATTTCCTGGAAAGAGGCACTACAATAAACTCTCAAAGGTATTGCCAAACTCTGCACAACCTCAGAAGAGCAATACAAAACAAGCGCAGTGGAAAGTTGGGCTCAAAGATATTGCTGATTCACGACAACACCCGGGCCCACACAGCAAATGCCACTCGTGAAGTTCTCGAATCTTTTAAGTGGGAGTTGTTTCCTCATCCGCCGTACAGTCCCGACCTGGCACCGAGCGACTTCCACTTATTCCCAGCAATGAAGAAGTGGTTGGCTATGCAACGTTTTGATGACGACGCACAGCTTCAAGAAGAGGTAACCACGTGGTTGAAGGCGCAGGCGGCCGAAATTTACGACGAAGGAATTTCCAAGCTCATCCATCGCTACGATAAGTGCCTTATTTTAAATGGCAACTATGTAGAAAAGTAGTATTTAAGTGTGGCTTTCATCTGTATATAATAAAAAAGTTTCCAATACTTTATTAATTTTTAATCCCAAAACGTAATGTACTTTGTGGATAGCCCTCGTATTAATAGGCATAATAAACCGAAATGAACTGGGACGAAATCGATAGTATGGAAGACAGATGAAAGATCTAGATTTATTGGAAGATTAACAAAATGTGATTTCACTGTAAAGGAAATCAGATAGAAAGCCTTTGTGTGTAGGCCCTATCAAGTAGCTATGACATTAGGTAACCTATCAAAGTCTCGTTGCTTGTATCCCAACAGGTCAATATAGTTCTTGGTGTTAGTGTTTTAGATATGTGTGTGGCATTTAAACATGAATATTTGGAGGAAAGGGGCAGTTGTTTCGTGTGAAATATTTTTCCGGCCACAGCGATGTCGGAGATTTGATGTTTTACGGGCTTTTCGATATTCACGGTACTCTCCTGAAATGGTTGTACGGAAAAATCCTCATTTTATCGAGACCTCGGAGACTGTGTGCCCCATCGCTAATGTGCCGACTACAGTGCCAACTGCGCCAGGCACTTGTTGTCTTACATAGACTGTCTTATATAGACAAGTGGCATTGCCGACCACATCGCCGTATTCGGCCTGTTTAAATATCTCTTTCTTTTAATACGCATGCCTATACCAATTTCTCTGGCGCTTCCGTGGATATGAAGCAAGTTAGTTTCAATGCCCACAATATCACTTGCTCGTCACTGATTGGCTGTTGTTTTATGGCTGTTACTTTGGGTTGGGATATCGGGTAGTAATATATCGTACCAGTTACGCGATATTTATGATCAATATTTGTCCAGGCGATATAATCCGATCATATTATTATCCTCATCATCATATAGCTCATAACAGAGAAACCTCACCTCTCCTTTTTTAATATTGAAATATTTACAACAGTTTCTTAAAGAAATTTTGACTAGTCAATTGTGTTCTACTGTAAGCTCCTCTACTCAAATTGAAGGTTCGTAGAAACGTTTGAAATATAATTATCGAATGCCCTTCTGTTTGTGTTCTTGGTTACGTGCTTGTATTAGTTATTTTCGAGACTGATTTTGGCTATCCGTTTTTAGCCTACTTTTTCATATGCTTTTGTATAACTTTTTCTGAGGTTTATCTATTTATTTGTAAACCAACGTATAATTAAATTTGATTTCCCTTAATTATATACTAATTCATGAAACCCACTTGTCACAGACTAAGCAACACATGCAGACGTAGTTTTAGTCTGAATTTTAAAACTAAACTTTTGTCACCGATACATCGACATAACAAAGTTTACTATCTGTGGGATCCGTACCAGATAGGGTTGATAGAAGAGATAGAGAAGATCCAACGGAGAGCAGCGCGCTTCGTTACAGGATCATTTAGTAATCGCGAAAGCGTTACGGAGATGATAGATAAACTCCAGTGGAAGACTCTGCAGGAGAGACGCTCAGCAGCTCGGTACGGGCTTTTGTTAAAGTTTAGAGAACATACCTTCACCGAAGAGTCAAGCAGTATATTGCTACCTCCTACGTATACCTCGCGAAGAGACCATGAGGATAAAATCAGAGAGATTAGAGCCCACACAGAAGCATACCGACAATCCTTCTTTCCACGAACAATACGAGACTGGAATAGAAGGGAGAACCGATAGAGGTAGTCAGGGTACCCTCCGCCACACACCGTCAGGTGGCTTGCGGAGTATGGATGTAGATGTAGATTAATCGACCACAACCATATTTTGTACTCCGTTATTCGAATATCGATGTTTGTCTTGCGAAGCCCCATCTCTACTCTTCCTGTATGTCGATGCACGACAACTACCTTTATTTGGAATGTTGTGCTCCAATATCATCAGATGGTAAAGGCAGTCTTCCTGTCACTCCATGCGCGATTAGAAGACAACAACGCAACCAAAAAAAATATATGAGCTGTCTTTTTAATTTCTGCTGTGAGATTTCTCTGAAATTTGTTTTGGATACATACGAGAAGGAAGTTTTCTGTTATGTACACCTGATTGTTTATTTTGTTGGATGTTGCTTTTGTTACTTACAACCGACTATTTTGTTCAGTAGCAGAAAGGCACAGAAAAAAGACTGTAAAATACAATTACATTTTGGCCACCAAGGTCTTTGTCAAAATCAGACAACATACACACATGTACGAACCACACAAACGCATCTCACACACTCACGACCACGTCTCTGGCAGTTGGAGGCACACTGCAAGCAGCAGAGTGTTAGGGGAGAGGCAAACAGGTGGAGGTAAGTAAGAGGCTGAGGCCGGGAGGGGGAGAGATACCAGGGCATGGATGGAGCACAGTAAAGTGCTGTTAGGAGAGTGCAGCGACAAGGTGGAGAGTGGGGCAGCTAGGTGCAGTCGGGAGGTTAGACGGAGGATGGGGGACAGAGAGGGGTGGGGGTAGAGGAAAAGAGGAGATGTAGAAGTGAAAAGATGGGTGCATTGGTGGAATAGAGGGCTGTATGGAATGCAGTTGTAGGCGATGGAGTAGAAGAAAAGGTTACAGGAGAATACGGGCTTGGGACAGGGAATGAAAGAGGAGAGAGACTAATTGCGTTCTGTAACAGGTTTCAGCTAGTAATAGCAAATACCCTGTTCAAGAATCACAAGAGGAGGAGGTATACCTGGAAAAGGCCGGGAGATACGGGAAGATTTCAATTAGATTACATTATGGTCACACAGATTCCGAAATCAGATACTGGATTGTAAAGCGTACCCAGGAGCAGATACAGACTTAGATCACAATATAGTAGTGATGATGAGTAGGCTGAAGTTCAAGACATTAGTCAGGAAGAATCAATACGCAAAGAAATGGGATATGGAAGTTCTAAGGAAGGACGAGATACGTTTGAAGTTCTCTAACGCTATAGATACAGCAATAAGGAATAGCGCAGTAGGCAGCACAGTTGAAGAGGAATGGACATCTCTAAAAAGGGCCATCACAGAAGTTGGGAAGGAAAACATAGGTACAAATAAGGTATCTGCGAAGAAACCATGGGTAACAGAAGAAATACTTCATTTGATTGATGAAAGGAGGAAGTACAAACATGTTCCGGGAAAATCAGGAATACAGAAATACAAGTCGCTGAGGAATGAAATAAATAGGAAGTGCAGGGAAGCTAAGACGAAATGGCTGCAGGAAAAATGTAAAGACATCGAAAAAGATATGATTGTCGGAAGGACAGACTCAGCATACAGGAAAGTCAAAACAACCTTTGGTCACATTAAAAAAAGCAACGGTTGTAACATTAAGAGTGCAACGGGGATTCCACTGTTAAATGCAGAGGAGAGAGCAGATAGGTGGAAAGAATACATTGAAAGCCTCTATGAGGGTGAAGATTTGTCTGATGTGATAGAAGAAGAAACAGGAGTCGATTTAGAAGGGATAGGGGATCCAGTATTAGAATCGGAATTTAAAAGAGCTTTGGAGGACTTACGGTCAAATAAGGCAGAAGGGATACATAACATTCCATCAGAATTTCTAAAATAATTAGGGGAAGTGGCAACAAAACGACTACTCACGTTGGTGTGTAGAATATATGAGTCTGGTGACATACCATCTGACTTTCGGAAAAGCATCATCCACACAATTCCGAAGACGGCAAGAGCTGACAAGTGCGAGAATTATCGCACAATCAGCTTAACAGCTCATGCACCGAAGCTGCTTACAAGAATAATATACAGAAGAATGGAAAAGAAAATTGAGAATGCGCTAGGTGACGATTAGTTTGGCTTTAGGAAAAGTGAAGGCACGAGAGAGGCAATTCTGACGTTACGGCTAATAATGGAAGCAAGGCTAAAGAAAAATCAAGACACGTTCATAGGATTTGTCGACCTGGAAAAAGCGTTCGACAATATAAAATGGTGCAAGCTGTTCGAGATTCTGAGAAAAGTAGGGGTAAGCTATAGGGAGAGACGGGTCATATACAATACGTACAACAACCAAGAGGGAATAGTAAGAGTGGTTGATCAAGAACGAAGTGGCCGTATTAAGAAGGGAGTAAGACAAGGCTGTAGCCTTTCGCCCCTAATCTTCAATCTGTACATCGAGGAAGCAATGATGGAAATAAAAGAAAGGTTCAGGAGTGGAATTAAAATTCAAGGTTAAAGGATATCAATGATACGATTCGCTGATGACATTGCTATCCTGAGTGAAAGTGAAGAAGAATTAAATGATCTGCTGAACGGGATGAACAGTCTAATGAGTACACAGTATGGTTTGAGAGTAAATCGGAGAAAAACGAAGGTAATGAGAAGTAGTAGAAATGAGAAGAGCGAGAAACTTAACATCAGGATTGATGGTCACGAAGTCAATGAATTTAAGGAATTCTGCTACCTAGGCAGTAAAACAACCAATGACGGACTGAGCAAGGAGGACATCAAAAGCAGACTCGCTATGGCAAAAAAGGCATTTCTGGTCACGAGAAGTCTACTAATATCAAGTACCGGCCTTAATTTGAGGAATAAATTCCTGAGGATGTACGTCTGGAGTACAGCATTGTATGGTAGTGAAACATGGACTGTGGGAAAACCGGAACAGAAGAGAATCGAAGCATTTGAGATGTGGTGCTATAGACGAATGTTGAAATTTAGATGGACTGATAAGGTAAGGAATGAGGAGGTTCTACGCAGAATCGGAGAGGAAAGGAATATGTGGATAACACTGATAAGGGGAAGGGCAGGATGATAGGACATCTGCTAAGACATGAGGGAATGACGTCCATGGTACTTGAGGGAGCTGTAGAGGGCAAAAGCTGTAGAGGAAGACAGAGATTGGAATACGTCAAGTAAATAATTGAGGACGTAGGTTGCAAGTGCTACTCTGAGATGTAGAGGTTAGCACAGGAAAGCAGGAAAGGAATTCGTGGTGGGCCGCATCAAACCAGTCAGTAGACTGATGACAAAAAAAATGGTGTTGGAACGGGAAAGAGGAAGGGGCTAGATGGGTAAGGACAATGACTAACGAAGGCTGAGATCAGGAGGGTTATGGGAATACAAGATGTAATGCAGGGAGAGTTCCCGTCTGTGCAGTTCCGAAAAGTTGGTGATGGCGGCAAGGATCCATATGGTACAGACTGTGAATCAGTCATTGTCTGACACTCCACTCCTTTTCACATTCGTCACACATCAGCAAAAACACCCAGTGAGTGCGTTAGTATCACTAGAATACATTTATGGTGGTTAGGAGTGGACCCTTACTTTATGACAAAGCAAATCAGTATTTAGCTGTACAAAATTTGTCTAATTTCTGCATTTTTGTCAAAGAAACATACAGGTTTACTTTATGTGAAATGAAATGACAATTTCAGGACATTTGTCAAGGTAGTATATTATGTCCTAATTAGCAGAAATAACACTGAACACAACGATATCAAATTTAAATAGAAAGTTCTCTACAAGATTTTTCTCACTTCTAGACAGTAAAGCCCTGTCTGAGTTGATCAATATTATGACAAATCATCCAAGTCCAGTTCTAAGTTCGGTACTAGTTAGGATGATAAGTCTATGGAGGATGGTTAGTTTTTGTGACAAGATGAGCAAAAGATTACTCAAGGTTTCTCGAGATCACAATGGACACAAGCTGGTGATCCAAAACTTTTATGCCTCTGCCAGCAGGATTTACCTTCAGCTGTAATCTGCTGTTGGCTGCATGGATACTCTCGCCCCTTGAAAATCCTATAAAACCCTAGTCAACATCTTTACTGAGTTCAGCAGCTGAAACTGTCCTGGTGCATAGATAGAGCAGCGTTTATGCTTCAATGCCTTCTCAGTTCTCTCAAGAACAGTTAACTACCTGGCTGTCTCGTTTCTTCGCTATTAGAGTTCAATGTCTCTTCAGCTAATTACTAGTTGAATGTCAGCCAAAGTGAACACACTGTTCACCCAAAATCCCTCTTTTGGCGTCGTACAGAGCGTGATGTGTCCTGTTCTACACTTGATGATCGTTCAGAGGGGAGTCCCTAAAGTTTTTGGTATTGTCTTTCACAGGAAACTGTTCCCACCTGTGTCCTTTTGTGCTTCAAGACACAGCTTTTTCAGACCAATGGGAGCACCCCTTTCATCTTGTGGAAACTACTCTTGCCAATCCCAAACGGCCTACCTTTAAACTGCGTCGAATTATCGCCACTTTTACTCCTTCTGAGTTTATTTCAGCCAATCGGATATTTTGTGCCCGCTCCTAACGCGTAAAAGTTACACACATACGTCACGAGAGCACCACGGGTCTCTCGCGTGATCTGGTGCGTCTCTGGCCCGTTTGTATCCATCTGGAAATTTCTCAATGCAGTTTTCTAAGGAATTCCTCCATCGCAGGCAGTCCTGGGCCGCTTCCTGTTCCCTCGATGTATCGCCCGGCGCGTACATTGCCTCTCTCACTGCGGCTCACCAACCCTATTTAGAAGCCTTTCGTTGTATGCGGGCCATGACGGCACTACTCACTTCTGCCCCCAAATTAAAACGTTTCTTCCAGCAGCTTTTTTCACATTTTGCTCATTGACATGCAGGATTTGGGTTTGACATGTTAATACCATCAAATTGAGTGTCATCCCTTTGCATTACATACTGTACATTTTGATAGCCAAATCTGCTCACTATCGCCAAAATATGTCAGTTGACATATTCATCTACTTGTTACTATGTATAGAATTTCTTGTAAGCTGCCACCTTACAACTGAACTGAAGGACACCGTGTTGGGCAGCGTGATGAGCAGCAGGGTCGTCCAGTCCTTGGCCACAGTATGTTGGTGGCCATTCATATGGACAGACGGCTTGTTGGTTGTCATCCCCACATGGGAAGCAGCACAGTGGTTGTGGCTTAGCTTACGTCTTATGACTGGTCTCGCAACTAGTCCTGCCTTTGATGGAATAGGTGATGTTTGTGACAGGACTGGAGCAGGCGGTGGTAGGAGGATGTATGGTACAGGTCTTACATCTAGGGATATTACAGGGATATGAGGCATGAAGCAAGGGGTTGTGAGCAGGGGTTGTGTAGGGATGGACGAAGACCTTATAATCCTACCTGCTGACAAAGCAAACTGTTTTGAAATGCAAATGCTGCCTGGCAGAAGGACTCTTCCCACTGACAGATTAATCCACCTGCAAACCCTGCCACAGTGACCCTATTCTAGAAATCCAGCAAGATATCCAGCTCTCTGTCCAGATCATTAGGACTATGATAGAGTATCGCCGCAGAATTCATATCTCTCCTCACCCCTACTATCACCCGCACTCCTACCCTCTACATATTTCGCAAAGTCCATTAACACAGGAAGCTCCATTGTGGCCAGTTGTTGCTCCACCGACGAGAGAATCTCTACTCTCGTAGACCAACACATTCAGCCACATTCCTACGTAAAATACATTAACCATTTCCTCCAGTGGCTCTCCACAGTTCCTGTCCCTTTACCACGCAGTGCCCTGCTCATTACTATTATGCCACCTCCCCTTACACGAACATCCCTCATGCCCCATGGCCTTGCAGCTATTGAACACTAACTTTCCCCATGCCCAATGGATTCCAAACCAACCACGTCCTACCTAGTCGCCATGACTATCATCTTTGAAGGCATTACCTACAAACAAATCCAGCTTATGGGTATGAGCAACTGCATGAAACTGTACTATACCAACCTGGTCATGGGCTATCTAGAGGCTATCTAGGCAGAATCCGAAACCCTTCACCTGGTGCAGATTAATTGATTACACATACGAGATATGGATTGAGGCTGAAGACATCCTACCACACTTCTCCAGAACCTTGACACCTTCTCTCCCATTCACTTCTCCTGGTTCCACTCAACTCATCAAGCCACCTTCCTCAATGTTGATCTCCACCTCAGAGAGGGCTATATCAGTACCTCTCTCCATATCAAACGTACCAACCTCCAGCAATACCTCCACTTTGACAGCTGCTACCCATTCCATACTAAGAAGTCCCTTCCATACAGCAAAGCCACCTATGACTGTTGCATCAACAGTGACAAGCGGTTCCTTTCGAAATTTGCACAAAAACATATCTCTTGTGCCTTATCTTTCCAGTCGCCCAACACCTCCCAAAGCCCTTCTTTCCCCAACTGAGACATAATCGCGTGATCCAATACTGTAAAATGCTATTTAATTCCAGTCTCTGATCGCAATATGAATTCTTTAGATGATGATCGGTTTCAGTCTGTAATGACCATCCTCAGATCTTTTATACACCATGTTCTAAAGTGATACGGCCATAATGGCGATCTGAGGATGGTCATTACAGACTGAAACCGGTCATCGTCTAAAGAATTCATATTGTGATCAGAGACTCGAATAAAAAAAAAGCATTTAAAAGCCCTTCCGTCCAACCACAGAGGAAAAGTCTGCTCATGCCTCAGTACCACCCAGGACTGGGGCAACTGAATTACATTCCCTACCAGGGCTTAAGTACTTCTTGTCATGCTCTGATAGGAGGAATGTACTGCCCACTATCCTTCCTAATCCTCCCACAGTGGTATTCCTGCACCCAACAAACCTACACAGTATCCTCATTCATCTCTACACAACCATTCCTCACAAACCCTTGCCTCACGGCTCATATCTCTGTAATAGACCTAGATGCAAGACCTGTATCATACATCCTCCCAACACCACCTGCTTCAGTCCTGTCACAAACATCACCCCCTAAGCATGGCTACTTGCGAAACCAGTCATGTGATCTTTAAGCTAAGCCACAACGCCGCAACCACTGTGTTGCTTTCTGTGTGGGCAAGATAACCAACAAGCTGTCTGTCAGCATGAATGACCACCAACAAACAGTGACCAAGAAACAACTGGACCACCTTGCTACTCAGTATGCTGTTCGCATCTCGTGGTCGTGCGGTAGCGTTCTCGCTTCCCACGCCCGGGTTCCCGGGTTCGATTCACGGCGGGGTCAGGGATTTTCTCAGGCTCGCGATGCCTGGGTGTTGTGTGATGTCCTTAGGTTAGTTACTTTTAAGTAGTTCCAAGTTCTAGGGAACTGATGACCATCGATGTTAAGTCTCATAGTGCTCAGAGCCATTTTTGAACTCAGTATGCTCCCCAAAACGACGCCCTTCATTTCAGTGATTGCTTCACAGCCTATGACATATGGATCCTTCCCACCATCACCAACTTTCCTGAATTGCACAGGTGGTAATTCTCCCTGCAATATAACCCGCATTCCAATAACCCACCTGGTCTCAACCTTCGTTAGGCATTGTCCTTACCCATCTAGCCTCTTCCTTGTCCCCGTTGTAACACTACACACACCTCAATTCCACCAATGCAACCAATCTTTTCATTTCTTTTCCTCTATGTCCCTCTGTCCCCCACCCTCCGCCTAGCCTCCGGACTACACCTAGCTGCCCCACTCTCCACTTCGTCCCTGCATGCTCCTAGCTGCACTTTACCATCCCTCATCTCCACCCTGCTATCCCTCTCCTTCTGGCTCCAGCCTTCTCCTTATCCCCATTTGGTTGCGTCTCCCGTAATGCCCTGGTACTCGCAGTCTGCCTCCAGCTGCCAGGGACTGTGGTCATGTGTCTTTGAGTTGCTTTTGCCTGAGTGTGGGCGTATGTGTATATTGTCTAATTTTGACAAAGGCCTTGCTGGCGAAAAGGTAATTGATGAATAATTGTTGACTACCTTTTTTGTTGTGCCTTTCTGCGACTCAGCATCTTTGCTATATGCTGAGTACCAACTATCCTTTTCATTTTTTTGTTACATTCCATCCTTGATTTTCCATTGTTTGACCAATTTGTTCGCTTTTTCTGAGGTGTTTTCGATGTGCAAATATATACGAAAACGACAAAGAAGCCTCTGCTACCTCATGATAAAGTAGGACAGCGAGTGATGCTGCAATCTCTGGCATCGCTGATTTTGCTAAGATGGCGTGAGACTTTCTTTGTTTTAGGCCAATATACTCTAAAACGATAATCGACGTTCCTGGACGCCAAAGTGGCTTGAATCAAACAGCGTTTCCGAAAAGCTCAAATAAATTCGGTGTAATAGAATGAAAATAAAAAGAAACTGGTACGCCTACCTAATTTCGCGTAGATCCCCCACGAGAACGCACAAATGCTGCAACACGACGTGGCATGGACTCGACTAACGTCTGATGTAGTGCTGGAGGTAAAAGACATAGTGAATCCTGCTGAGCTGTACATAAATCCGCAACAATATGTGGTAGTGGAGATCCCTCCTGAGCACCACGTTACAAGGCATCCCAGATATGCTCAATAATGTTCAGTCTGGTGAGTTTGGTGGCCAGCGGAGGTGTTTAAACTCAGAAGAGTGTTCCTGGAGCCATTCTGTAGTAATTCTATATACGTGTCGGGTTTCGCATTGTCCTACTGGAACTGCCCGAATCGTCGGAACACACAATGGTCATGAACGGATGCAAGTGATCAGATAGGATGCTTACGGACACGTCACCTGTCAGAGTCGTTTCTAGACCTATCAGGGGTCCTATGCCGCTCCCACTGCACACTATCCACGCGATTACAGAGCCTCCACCAGCTTGAGCAGTCCTCTGCTGACATGCACGATCCAAGGATTCATCAGGTTGTCACCATACCCGTACACATCCATGCGCTCGATACGATTTGAAATGAGACTCGTCCAACCAGGCAACATGTTTCCAGTCATCAACAGTTGCCGGGCCCAGGCAATGAGTAACACTTTGTGTCGTGTAGTCATCAAGGGTACACGAGTGGGCCTTCGGCTCCGAAAGCTCGTATCGATGATGTTTCGTTGAATGGTTCGCACGCTGGCACTTGTTGATGGGTCAGCGCTGAAATCTGCAGCAATCTGCGGAAGGGTTGCACTTTTTTCACATTGCACGATTCTCTTCAGTCGTCGTCGTTGGTCTCGTTCTTGCGGGATCTTCTGCCGGCCGCAGCGATGTCGGAGATTGGATGTTTTACTGGATTCTTGACATTCGCGGTAAACTCGTGAAATGGTAGTATTGAAAATCCCACTTTATCGCTTCCTCCGAGATCCTGTGTCCCATCGCTCGTCTGCCGACTATAGCACCACGTTCAGATGGTTCAAATGGCTCTGAGCACTATGAGATTTAAGATCTGAGGTCATCAGTCCCCTAGTACTTAGAACTACTTAAAACTAACTAACCTAAGGACATCACACACATCCATGCCCGAGCGGTTCCAGGCTGAAGCGCCTAGAACGGCTCGGCTACACAGGCCGGGCGGAGAGGGGGTGAAATATTCACTCTGCTCTGGAACCAGCCCCGATGGGGGTTAGGTTTTGAATTTTCTCACCACCGCCGATTTCCAGAGCTTGATCGCAACGATCAATCGATACTTTAAGAACTATGAGCAGTTGTTCATCTACGATAGAGTGAAACACATATGTCCTACCGTAATTTCTTTGCTCTCAATATTTAGGGACGTGGTAGTATGGACTAAAATGACGAAAACGAGTCAAGTAAACATGGAAGGGCCCAAAGAGCTAGGTCATCGGTCCCATCGGACTAGGGAAGGATCGAGAATGAATTCGGCCGTGCGCTTTCAGACGAACCATCACGGAGTTGGGTTCAAATGGCTCTGAGCACTATGGGACGTAACAGCTGTGGTCATCAGTCCCTTAGAACTTAGAACTACTTAAACCTAACTAACCTAAGAACATCACACACATGCATGCCCGAGGCAGGATTCGAACCTGCGGCCGTAGCGGCCGCGCGGTTCCAGACTGTAGCGCCTAGAACCGCTCCGCCACTCTGGCCGGCCATCCCGGAGTTTGCCAGAAGTGATTTAGGGAAATGACGGAAAAGCTAATCAAGATGCCCTGACGCGGGTTTGAACCGTCTTCCTCCCGAATAGGAGTCCAATGCGATGGCCAGTGTGCCACCTCGCTCGGTTCGCTACTGTGAAACTCATCTCTTGTGTCGAACAAGTGCCCCTAGATCTTACGGTATGCATTTTAGAGCCCATGTCTACTAATAACTTTTTTTCTTGTTTTGATGTAAGAAACGTGACCTTAAAAATCTATGATGGGAATTTAGTTACCCCCTGTATAACTGTAATTTCGCGAGCCTTTATTAAGCCGAAAAGGCAGGTAAAGTAATTAGATGTACAATGTCCTCTCGGACGTATTACGGCTTTTATAATCAATCGTTTCTCGTCGCATTTCCGCAAAAGGCCAAATTTCCGTCATTTGTAGCTCAAACATTATCTCCACTATGCTCAGAATTTCAACAATTTTAATAATTTCCATTCGTAGCACACTTTTTTTTTATTTCACTTTTACACACCTTTCTCACTAACTGTTAGTTTTTGTGTTGTTCAGATCCTGATTTTTATAGATTCGATGTCCACAAAATCTTACTCCAGTCTTCTTTTTCCCTTTCGCTTCTCCCACCATCCAACTGTCGGTTCCCCTGATTTTTCGCGGATATTAATCTCTCTGTGCCATACACCCACTCGACAGAAAATATACATGCACAACACTTACATACACACAAATTTACAAATATCAGGCAACTTAGATGATATTATTACAGAAAAAAAGAGAGAATAATATATAAATAAACGTGCAAGGAAAATTCCGTCATGCAACGAACAGCGTGAAAAATTCTCTTACATACTTAAATTACTAAACCGCTGAATTGAATACGCAGAAATGTCTTAGCATGCCGCAGGCAGGAAGCAGAATTTTTCCCCCTTTTGTGACGCGCACAGCTTTACCGCTTTGCAAAATTTGAGCGGATTTCGGGAACAGTGTAGCTGTCGGGAGTCGCGATGTTTGCGGAGTGGTCAGGGAGAAGTACAGTTGTCGCAGGTCTGCAGGTCTGGTATCGTCAAACAGGGCGTACACGCAGCAGAATGGTCCGCGGGGGCATGTTTGCGCTTCCAACTGTCGCGCACTTTGTCACGCTCAATACGTCCCGTCTGCCACTGTAAACACATCCCCTGTCACCGAGGGCAAGCGCAAGAAAGAACTCACCCGCCCCTGTTCTGTCCTGAGGCAACACGCGTGACGGGATCAGGCACGGCAAATATTTGACGTGGGGCGCTGCAACAACAATCAGGGCCACAGAGACCACGTGCTTAATGGCGCGGACGATACCGCAAGGTATTGCTCCCCTTTCCCGTGTTTAATCAGGGATTTACGGCTCGGAGCTTCCACCTCCGACCAGGGGAGCGTTTTGGCTAGCAAACAGCGACATTTATTCCCTACGATTTCTGTTAGTAACTTCATCGCGCTCAAGGTCAAAATTAGTCATTAGGTGACTAGTTGAAACCAATGTCCATCGATTGTGTCGTTCACTCTGTGACAGCCTAGAATCAGTATACTTATATTATTTATTTATTTATCTATTATTTACCTTACGTCGTGATTACGAGTTAAGTGTAACTCATAATTACTAACGTGATGTAATCCCAATCGTTGCGGAATATTTTGCTAGATGACATTAACAATATAAAAACTAAATAAGCTCCTCCTGAACAGGCCATGAAGGCCCAACGGCACCGACCGTCATCGTCACCCCACAGGCGCCACCAGATGCCGATATGGAGAGACATGTGGTCAGCACACAGCTCTCCCAGCCCTATATCAGTTTCCGAGACCAGAGCCGCTACTTCTCAATCAAGTAGCTCCTCAGTTTGCCTCACAAGGGCAGAGCGCACCACGTTAATAATATACGGTGGACAAGAACAACTTGATAATAAGGTCAAAAAGAAAACAAATGCCACAAATTTAAGTTGGACGAGGGGAAGTGACAATGTTAAATTAAATGTAGATAGGCGCCTCTACAGACTGTAACAATCACAAAATTTCTCGGAATAAGTATTGGCTCTCAGCTGAAACCGTAAATGTCATGAGCACGTACACTCAATACTAGGCCATGGAATCCTTTCCTAGGGAACAAATGCACAAAATCGCCTTCAACCCACAGGATAGGAATACGAGAATAATAATTGAAAATAGTAATAGAGTTCTGTGTAAAGATTTGCTCAAACTACCGTATGACTACACTGAATAGTGCCGGCCACGGTGGCCGAGCGGTTCTAGGCGCTACAGTCTGGAACCGCGCGACCGTTACGGTCGGAGGTTCGAATCCTGCCTCAGGCATGGATGTGTGTGATGTCCTTAGATTAGTTAGGTTCAAGTAGTTCTAAGTTCTAGGGGACTGATGAACTCAGATGTTAAGTCCCAAGTGCTCAGAGCCAAATACGTTTGAACAGTCAGAGATGCACGTAAAAATAAGATCGATAATTCTGCACATTCAGCTTAGTCCATGACCATGGAAGAAGAGCAAGGCTGAACTTACATTTACCAAAGAAAACTCAAAACAGCGTTTTGCACAATACATAGCCGAAGGAGATAAGTACATCCCTAAAACGAGCGTATTTAAAAAGAAAAGGGGTTTAAAGGTATCTGTAAAGCAAAACATTCTACACAGAGAAGCACTACTTCTAGACAACACAGAATCAGATTTTGGTAACAGATGTAACGAAAAATTATAATAACGTCCTAATAAAACATCTATCATTTCACATAATACTTCCACGTTATGTTCTTTTTCTTTTTTTCTTTTCTTACTCCCAAAGCTATGCAACGTCTGTACTACTAGCACGTTACCCCCGTTTCTGTGTTCATCTCACTCATTCTAGAGGATGCTGACTCAGTTTTCAGGGTACGAAACGCAAAGTTGCCATACACAAAATGGAAACCGAATATCGACACTATGGTCGTGACGTCAGCTGATAGTGTTTGGGGTGTCACATTATGAAATGTGTGCAGCGTGCGCGGTGGCTGGGAGCCAGAAATGAATGAACAGTGTAGGGTTAGTTTTTTACATTATTAAATAACTTTTTTTTAGAATTGTTGCACAGGACAGATATACAGAATGTGGTAGCACTGTTTTCAACAGAGAGATGTTATGTTCGAAAGGGAGGAGGCTCCAGTCTTCGTCCGGCCATCCTGATTTAGGTTTTCCGTGGTTTCTCAAAATTACTCGAGGTAAATGCTGGGATGGCCGCTGCCGACTGTCTGCCTCATCTTTCTCAAAATGATAGTGTGAATATGTATATATACGAATAGAGTTGTTTTTGTTATTTTTGAAGTAGAGTACCTCGAGATGTCCAGTATCTTGGTAAAAGTGATCTATGGACCAATAAAACTACTACTACCACAATGCTGGGTAGACTACATCGAACCAAGCAAACGTCACCAGATGACCTTAGGTTATTCCTCTGTGGTGCTAAGGCCATGAAACGACAGCTAGTCAGAGGCTGGAATCTCGCTGTTGATCGTCGTCAGTGATGAGTCCTGTTTCGAACTGAGTCCCAATGTCCTCCGAAGACGTTTCTGGAGATGCCCCGGACACCAGTGGGATACCAAACTCATTGTCACCCGCCATATGGCCCGAGAACCAGGAGTGACAGTTTGGGGGTGCCATTTAATTTTATAGTACGACCCCTTTGGTTTTCATCCACGGCACCGTTATAGCACAATGGTACGGCGACGATATTCTACGCCCCGTTTTGTTGCCCTTCATGGTAAGCCATCCAGGGATTACATTTCAATAAGATAATTCCCGACCGCACATGGTCAGATTTTTTACTGCTTCTGTTCTTGCTCACCAAACCCTACCTTGGCCAGCTATGTAACCGGATCTCACCAGAACTGAGAACGTTTCTAGTATTATGTGCAGAGGCCTCCAACAAGTTCGACATTTTGACGATCTAACGCACCATTTGGACATAATTTGGCACGATATCCCTCAGGAGAACATCCAACAAATCCGTCAGATAACTGCTTGCATTACTGACTTTCTCAGCTTGTGAAGCTCTTTCTGTTGAATAAATATTACTTTTTTTTGGAAATTATAATCATTTGTTTGTCTGTACATGTTCGTCACATCTACCGATTTCCCCACCGTACAGATTATTCCTCTTGTGTGTCATCTTTTTTTGATTGTATATGTCATGAAGACAAACTAGACGCTGAAAGTGATAAGTGAGTTCGGTATTTGGGCATCAAAATGCCTGACTAGAAGAGGGTATAATCTGTAGACTGTCAACAATAGGAATTTTTTTTTGAGAATGATAAAGAACTATAGATTTGCGTATTCGCTGAAATGAAACGTGGAAGATTGATAGCACAGATAGGAAGAGTCTGAATTAAGAGAATAATGCCGAAGGCGGGATGGGTAGATTAGATAATTACTAAAGAAGTGCTAAACATAATCCTGGAGGATACATCTCAGAGCCTGTTTTATTAAAAGTGCAGATATATTGACAGAATGCATCCTAAGACATTATGCAATTGTTAATTTGGTGACGGAAGGAAATTAGAAATTGGGGTTGGGGGGGGGGGGGGCCTCATCTGCTGTTTCACTAGAAAAAGATACCACGTGCATAAATGTGGCAGTGTACTCTTACATATACTTCCTTTTGATTTGGTTCACGATAGTCTGACAGACAGCTGCTGCAACACAGAAAATTGTTATAAAGAGAAGTAGCAAAGCTGTCTGTGATATTGCCCACAGGTAACCCTTCAAGGACTATGTGGAGTTCAAAGTTTATGTTGTTGTCAAGTGCTCATTCCACATGAGAGAGAGAGACTTGGGTGTCGAGCTTGGTTGTAAGCAGACGTGTGTACTGGTGCGGGGGCCTAAATTCGGAAAGCTGTTTCTGTAACTAAACATTCATCCATATTCATCGTCAGTGCTCTGACAGTTTTGATGAAGCCAGAAAGGATTCTGTGCAAACCTTTTCATCTCACATTAGTAATTTCAAACTACGCCCTCAGTTATTTACTGGATTTATTCCAATCTTCCTCAAGAGTTTTTGCTCTCTACAGGTCACGGTAAGACCGTGAGCGTTAATCCCTGATGCGTTTTCGTGTCCTGTAATACTCTCCCTTCTTCTAGTCAGTGTTTTGTAACTGTTCCTTTCTGCGCTGATTCTGAAGAGAACCTCCTTATTCCTTACCTTATCAGTCCACATAATTTGCAACTTATTCTGTATCACCACAGCTCAAACGCTTCGACTCTCTTGTGTTCCTCTTTTCCCACTGTCCTTGATTCACTTCCATACAGTGCTGTGCTCTAAACGTACACTTTCAGAAATTTCTTCCTCGGATTAAGGTTTATATTTAACACTAGCAAAGTTCTTCTGTCCAGGAATGCCCTTTTTGCTAGTGCTCGTCTGCTTTTTATGTGCTTCTTGCTTCGTCAGTCATGCTTTATTTTGTTTACAAGGTAGCAGAATTCCTTAACTTCATCTACTACGTGGTCATCGATTCTGATGTTAAGTTTCTCGCTGATCTCTGATCTTTATCATTACCTTCGTATTTCTTCGATTTACTCTCAATCCATGTTCCATTCAACAGATCCTATAATTCTGTTGATCCACCGTGGATACTGGACAGCAGTCGGTCACCAAAGAAAAATCGCCAAACAGCCATATGTTTTCAGAAGCAATTTTGTTTAGATGACTAGTTTCGGGTCGCGCAGGATTAGCCGAGCGGTCTCAGGCGTTGCAGTCATGTACTGTACGGCTGGTCCCGATGGAGGTTGGAGTCCACCCTCGGGCATGGGTATGTGTGTGTTTGTCCTTAGGATAATTTAGGTTAAGTAGTGTGTAAGCTTAGGGACTGACGACCTTAGCACTTAAGTCCCATAAGATTTCACACAAATTTGAAAAAAAATGGCTCTGAGCACTATGGGACTTAACATCTTAGGTCATCAGTCCCCTAGAACGTAGAACTACTTAAACCTAACTAATCTAAGGACATCACACACATCCATGCCCGAGGCAGGATTCGAACCTGCGACGTAGCAGTCGCGCGGCACCGGACTGAGCGCCTAGAACCGCGAGACCACCGCGGCCGGCACACACATTTGAACATTTCTTTTTACTAGTTTAGGTATCTCATTGTGCCATCATCATATTCTTGTATATATATATATATATATATATATATATATATATATATATATATATATATATGCATAACGGGAGCCATCAATTCTGGATTCCGCGAATTCGTTTGTGGAATGTTTACTTCGAAGACTCCTACAATTTTTCTTCACTTTCTCTGAGGACAGCACTATCATCAGCGAATCGTATCACTTATATCCCTTCACCTTGAATTTAATCCCACTCTTGAACCTTTCTTTTATATTCGTCATTGCTGCTTCGATTTATAGATTGAACAGTAACGGCGAAATGTTACATCCCTGCCTTACACTCTCTTTAATCTGAGAAATACGCTCTTCGGCTACCAGTCTTGTTGTTTCCTCTCGCTGTTCCCTCTTGGTTCTAGAAAATACTACATATTAACCGTCTTCTCCTACAGCTAACCCCCGCTTTTCTCAGAATTTCCAACATCTTGAACCATTTTACATTTTCGAACGCTTTTCCTGGATTGACAGATTCCACGAGCGTATCTTGATATTGCTCGTCTTGCTTCAGTTACCAAGCGCAATGTCAGAACTGCCTCCCTGGTGGCTTTACCTTTACTAAAGCCAAACTGACCGTCATTTGACAGAGCATCAGTTTTCTGTTCATTCCTCTGTGTATAGTTCTTGCCAGCTGCTTGACTGCAAGAGCAGTTAAGTTCATTGTAAGGTAATTCTCTCACTTCTGGATTCTTGTTAACTTCAGAACTGAGTGGGCACGTGTTTCCGAAAATCTGATGGTGTATCGGTAGTGTCATATTTTCTTCACACCAGCGTAAACAGACGTTTTGTTGCCACTTACCCTAATTATTTTTGAATTCCCTTGTTCCTAATTGGATCTTAAGTCATTCAAAGCCCTTTTAAAGTCTTATTCTGATAATGGATGTCCTGTCTCTTCCCTGTCGGCTCTTTTTCCATCACATCATTAAACAATCCTGCCCATCATAGAGGCCGTCACTCTCCGACTATCCGCTGCCGGCTTTGTGACCGTGCGGTTCTAGGCGCTTCAGTCTGGAACCGCGTGACCGCTACGGTCGCAGGTTCGAATCCTGCTTCCGGCATGGATGTGTGTGATGTCCTTAGGTTAGTTAGGTTTAAGTAGTTCTAAGTTCTAGGGGACTGATGATATGAGATGTTAAGTCCCATAGTGCTTAGAGTCATTTTAACCATTTGAACTGCCCGTTTCATAGATGTCCATTCCCCTTCAATTAAACAGCCTACAGAGCTGTTCATTATCGCAATATGTATAGCTTCAAAGAAGTTCAAACGTGTCTCTTCATTCCTTAGTTTCCGTATTCCAGGTCTTTCTTGACTAATCTCTTAAACTTTAGCCTATTCTTCATCATTACTAAATTCTGATAAAAGTCAACATCTGCTCCTGGGTATACCTTTCACTCTATTACCTGATTTCGAAATCTCTTCCTGATCATGTTATTATCTGTTATCTTTCCGCATCTCCCGGCCTTTTCCCAGAATACTTCAGCCTCTTGGGATTCTTGAACAGAGTATTCGCTGTTAGTAGTTGAAACTACAAGCATCAGAAAAAGTTGTGAATCACCCTGGTTCCCAGAACTCCTGAAGATAAACGTTAACTGTGGATATTGTATCACAGACGCAGTTCCTTTGACTGTTCAGAGATTCCACTAATCCCGCCCAATGATGTAAACAACCATGCATGAGCAACGGCTATTAGACGGAGGGGATCCGACAGCCGATCAGTTCCAGTCATTCCACCAGGAAGGAGGTACACGGCTCGTTTTGTCTGTACTTCAACCATGCCTACACGATCAATACCGTGGTTCGATCGCGTCCGCATGGTTACTTCGTGCCAGGAAGGGCTCTCAACAAGGTGAGTGTCCAGGCGTCTCGGAGTGAACCAAAGCGATTTTGTTCGGACATGGATGGCATACAGAGAGAGACAGGAACTGACATGGCTCGCCCACGCCGCCCAAGGGCTACTATTTCCAGTGGATGACCGTCTTGTGAATGACTTCATTCAGTATAACGACACCACTCGACTAGAGTAGCCAGCATGGTCTCCAGACATGAATCCTATCGAACATGCCTGGGATAGGTTGAAAAGGGCTATTTATTGACGACGTGACCCATCAACCACTCTGAGGGACCTACACCGAATTGCCGTTGACGAGTGGGACAATCTGGAACAACAGTGCCTTGATGAACTTGTGGATAGTATGTCACGACGAATACAGGTATGCATCAATGCAAGAGGACCTGCCACTAGGTATTAGAGGTACCGTGTGTAGCGCAATCTGGACCACCACCTCTGAAGTTCTCGCTGTATGGTGGTGCGACATGCAATGTATGGTTTTCACAAGCAATAAAAAGGGCGGAAATCATATGTTGATCTCTATTCCAGTTTTCTATACAGGTTCCGGAATTCTCGGAACCGAGGTGATGCAAAACGTTTTTTGATGTGTGTATGTTAAAGAATGTAATTTTCCACATGAGCCAGTTTTTCAGAAAGTGGGATGTCGCATTTAGGGAATATTTTCAGTTTATTTTCTAAACTGTCGTAACGCGCATTGTTTCATTTTTTGGTTGCCCTGTATCAATACCTCGTAAATGCATGAATTCCGGAAAGAGATATATCAATTTTTGCCCCATTAAGTTTAAATACTGAGTATATTTCTTATTTAAATAATTAACTATCACGAAATTTTGCCTAAAGAGCTAATATTGTAAATTTACTACTTGGTAACTATGTCCAAAGATATAGATATGTTCATATCTCTTAACTTCCGCTATTATTTTTGAAATTATTCAGCACTGAGTCTCTACGTCCCCTTAACCCATCTCAAATGATGGCAGGTAACGTTCTCTAGGCATTCGGCAAACCCACACCCTTACACTGCAGAATACAGCTTCATCCTTTTCTCCAAATCATTTGTTTCCAGTAATCCACTGCCCTGTAGATTCGCTCTTTACACCACGTCAACCGTCGCTTAACATGATCATACAGAATGTTCGGAAAAATCCCGTTACAAATTTCTAGAGGGGACTAAGCAGATGATATTTTGACCTGAAAGTTACGTCAGGGAAAGTACCGTTGTTGTGCTACAACTTTTTGACAACATATTGGTAACGTGAAGAGTTTTACAAGTTACTGATAGGCCTGACCGAGTATATCATTTTTTTACCGTTCCACTAGTTAATAGCCAAAGAGACTGCTCGTACACTCATTTTCTTTTCAACGTGTTGCTGTACGGCCTCTTCCAATAAGGGTGTGCGGCGTCTCCTTGGAGCGCCACGGTCACACCTGCGGACGGTGAAGGTACACCTTTCTCGAAGGCGTTGCATGATTCTGGCGAAAAGGGTACGCGATGGAGTCGGACTTTGTGTAGAACGATCTCGATACAGGCGAGGAGCAGCTGTACCATTACATTGAGCCTCGTCATTCAGAAGGATAACGCGGTGTATTCTTCAAACGAGTACTCAATCATGTTGCTTTAACACTCACAGACACCTGAATGAGGCCCGAACCAGGTAAGAGTGCTAGGATAGACATCAAATGACATTAGCCGATCAGACTTAAGCACTCCCCTCCATGACTACCCGTTGCATACCTACATATCAAACACGTTTGGTTCCTATTTATCCACACCTTTCCAACAGTCCTAGCAGTTTGTAAAGAGAATACAGTAGAAATGTTCGGCATTTGAGAGGCTGCTCAGTCATGAAATACAGTCGAAATGTTCGACATTTGAGAGGCTGCTCAGTCATTGAACCCCATTCCTTTTTTAATTCCGACGCACAGTCATTGTGCCAGCTAAACGGCTGGTAGCACTGTAGGACTCACGAATGATTGGTTTCGCTGACTGCGTGCTATTTTTACAACCATTCTCTGCACTGTTCGATGACCCTGCCAGTTCATCAGGTGTGGCTAGTCTTGGTTTAGCTGAGGTTGTTCTTTCGCTTTATATCACCAGCGGTGGACACGGACGGAATGAAAACAATCGAAATGTTCCTGACGGATTTGTTACTCAGATGATTACAGAACTTGGGACAGCGGCTGGTCGATGCAATGTAGAAGTAATATTCCAACAGCCGTTACGTTTATAGCTTTTTATTTAGACTGGCAGTTTCGACAGCTCAGTAGTCATCTTCACGCTGTGTAGCATGAACAACAAAAACATCTAGTCGTACAGGCACATACAATGAAGAGCCAAAGAAACACTTACACCTGCCTAATATCGTTTAGGGGCCCCGCTGTGTAGAAGTGCAACAACATGACTTTAAATGGACTCGACTAATGTCTGAAGTGGTGTTGGAGTGAATTGGCACCACGAATCCTCCAGGGCTGTCCATAAATCTGTAAAAGTACGAGGAGTGGAGATCTCTTCTGTAAAGCACGTTGCAAGGCATCCCAGATATGCTCAATTATGTTCATGTCTGGGGAGTCTGATGGCCAACGGAAGTGTTTAAGCTCAGAAGTGTGTTCCTGGAGCCACTCTGTAGCAATTCTGGACTACTGGGGTGTCGCATTGTTCTGCTGGAATTGCCCAAGTCCGTTGGAATGTACAGTGGACATGAGTGGATGTAGGTGATGAGACAGGTGACAGGCCTGTCATGGTAGTATTTAGACGTATCATGGCCCCATATCACTCCAGCGGCACACGCCCCACACCATTACAGAGCCTCCACCAGCTTGATGCACAGTACCCTGCTGATATGCAGGATCCATGGTTTCACGAGGTTGTCTCCATATCCATCCTCTCGATACAATTTGCAACGAGACTCGCTGATCAGGCAACATGTTTTCAGTCATCAGAAGTCGAATGTCGATGTTTACGGGCACAAGCGAGGCGTAAAACTTTGTGTCGTGCAGTCATCAAGAGTACAGGAGTGGGCCTTCGGCTCCGGAAGCCCAAATCGATGATGTTTCATTGAACGGTTCGCACGCTGACACTTGTTGTGGCCCAGCATTGAAATCTGCAGCAGTTTGCGGAAGGGTTGCACTTCTGTCTCGCTGAACGATTCTCTTCAGTCGTCATTGGTCCCGTTCTTGCAGAATGCTTTCCGCTAGCAGCGATGTCGGTTATTTGACGTTTTTTTAAGGGATTTTTGATATTCACGGTACACTCGTGAAATTGTTGAACCGGGAAATCCCCACTGCATCTCTCCCTCGCAGATGCTGTGACCCACCGCTGGTGCGCTGACTATAACATCATGTTCGAACTCACTTAAATCTTGATAAGCTGCCATTGTAGCAGCAGTAACCGATCTTAAACTGCGCCAGACACTTCTTGACGGCGTTACCAACCGCAGCGTCGTATTCTGCCTGTTTACATATCTCTGTATTTGAATACGCATGCCTACACCAGTTTCTTTGGCATTGCAGTGTATATTGGTGATACGAAAAAACTTTATTGCGTTGAGAATATTTCCATACAAAGATAATGAATCTAATGAGAAAACGTTGGAATGATTTTTATAGTGAAAGGAAATATACCAAGTGGATTTGACTTCCACAAATAAAATGTCAAAGGCAAAATGAATGTCCACGAGTCTCTCAAGAAACGCAAAGAATATTTAGTTGGTAAACGATGCAACCAGCCACAAATACTTTTTAAACGTTTATGGTAGTCCGGAACCGGTTATGGCACTAAAATAAACGTTTAAAAAGAGTTTGTGGCTGCTTGCGTCATTTAATAGCTGTTATTAATTGGCGCTGAGTTCAAAGGATCCAAATAACAAGAATATTTCTAAGAAACCGACAAATAACATTCTTTAGGGATGAGTCATCTGTGCGATACATACATCGAATGAAGGGGAATCTACTTCATTCTTTCTTCGATAAACCAACTTTGAGAATGAAAATTCATGTACTATATCCCAACACAGGAGAATTAATGCGACCTGCACGCCGATGGAGGTCGTTGATCCGAGCACGGACGTAACGAGGGAACAAGACTTCTGAAACCAGACGTACTCTCCGTAATAAGTAGGGGGAAGGCGATACTAAATCGCACCGCTAAGTCTCATCATTTGCAGTAGTATAAGATTCATAGATAATGCGCAACGCACACTTTGAAACCACTTTGGCATTGTCTACAGCAGTTGTATATAGAAAGAAAAACGGAAGAAAATGACTCGGTAAAACCTTTCAGAGCCCAAATAAGGAAATGGGCTAAAGGGGTCCAACGAGCTAGAGACCACTGGACTCGTGCAAAAGTCTTCTCTCCCTAACTCAAGGTTCCTGTAATTTCCCTGAATACCTCAGCCACATGCTGAGACATTTACTTTCACATGGCCACATCCGATTTCCTATGTACATGAAATCTATTCGCAGTTGCGAATATGGACCACCACCAGCTGTATAATAGAATGACGACAGTGAAAATTTGTGTCGGACCAGAACTCGAAACGGATTTCAATGCTTACCGCGAGCGATTGCCTTTTTTTCCCTTTGAATTTGTTCGGGTTGGACGTCCTATGACACCTGTCAGGTTCTTCGTTGTCCGTCCACAGAGTTTTTTACTACAGAGGATAACTAACCCTCTGACCGAACACGCTGAGCTACTGTGCCGGCAATACCATTAGGCCATCCCAGCATTGTTCGTCGCCACCTGAGCTTCCATATGTCGTCAACCACGTGTCTGGCCATGAGTCGTACTCGAATAGGCCTAATGGTACGGCGACCCCTGGCGGTAAGCTGGAAGTCCGGGTTCGAGACCCTGTCCAGCACAAATTTTCATTATTTATTTGCTTCATTAACAGTACAGAGTAACCCATCGCCCTGAAATGTAAGGTGGGTCTGATGCTTCTAAATCTAACAGTAATTACTTCTCATTGTTACAGTCTTATTGGTATACAGTTGTTAACGTTTTTTTAAACAATAATCTAAAGAACATAATATATAAAGATTTCTCTGAGCTTGCAGCGAATTGAATGCTTAACAATTGTTAAAGTGATTCCATGTAGTTTATTTCTGCCTAGTTGATGAGAATATAATTTATATAATGCAAATGTCAAAGAAAAATAAAAAATAAAGATGCAACACAATGAGTGTAGTGAAAATGATTTTCAGTATGTATAGGGAAGTGATATACTGTACTTGGATGTGTAATATAGTCTAAGTAGCATGTTGATTGATAATGGCCTATTTCTACCTATTCTAGACGGGAAGGTCTCGGTAGAACCTCGAGCTGTTCTCATCTGAAATGGTTTGTGCTTATGTATGTTTACTGTGTCTCTGTGTATTGGTATATTACTGGGAGTGTTGCAGGTCGGGACACTACATGATATTCAGCAGCTGCTTGTTTGTCCTATTGTTGGTGGTTGTGGTATATTCTATGTGATACCTTAGATACATACACGTGGTATTATACAGATTAAATACTGACTGAGCATTCCAAACATGGAATACATGAATTTTAGCTATACATGAGAAATACACTTACGTTTGTAATTTGTTAGTAGAAATAGAATGCTGTTCATTGCTACTTGAATGCATTAAATAACTTAATACATTACATTTTTAGTGTTATATATACTTTATACAGAAAATACATTTGGTATATAAAATTCATTGATTGTAGCTTTGAATAGAGAAGAGAATATACTTCTGTCTGCACACTATAAGATTATTGCTTGTGTGCAGTATACTTGTTAACACTATGCAGTACGTCGTTGGGGTGGAGGAGCCTCGGAACAAAAGTTCTTCGAGCTTTCTCCTCTCAAGCGACATTACCCTATTACTATAGTCTTAGTATGTGGTGTCGGTGTTTGTTTGTTTCATGATTGTTGTGATATTTGTGACTGTGTTGTGACATGCAGCGTCAGGCACTGTTGGTTTGAGTCCCTTACATGTTGATCCCTTCTGAGTCATGTTCACTTAGTGTTTCTTCCTCGGTTTCGGAATCCGTGGTCGTGCTTGTGTCCTCCAATGTGGTTTGTTGTGTTGTTTGTGCTCCTCTACGCCTCCTTGCATATGGGTTTTGGCGCTTGTTTCTTCGTGCAGAGTGTTCGATACAGAATTGGGTACGCTATTTATTGTGTTCCAGTCATCGGGATTACGTATTATTCTTGCGATGTCATTGCCGTTCTGTATAGGTCTCACTTGTGCTAGCGTGTTGCATAGCAGTGTGATATGTTCTGGCGCCACGGTTTCTCCGCAAACGCTTATTTCATCTTTATTTAGTCCTATGCAGGTTAAGTGTACCGAATACGGCCGTCAGGAAATGGACCATCCAAGTTTCAGTTGTAATCTTTCGCGTACCTCAGGGAAGACAAAGTAAACTCGGCGACCCTTGCCGGATGCATCGCACTCTCTCCGCCATGTTTGAATTCGCCATTGTTTCACTTGTGTTTTGTTCATAATGTTGGTTCCCGTGATTTGGTGATTCTATGGAGCCTGTCCCTCTTAAGCCAGTAGAGAGTGGCTCTAGAAAGTATTGTTATGTCTATAGAGCAGATCCCCGTCACAACGCAAAGTGCCTCTAGTGAAGTAGTGTTGAAGGCTCTGCTCATTCTCAGGAGTACGCTACGTTGACCTCGTCTTGCAAATGTCTTGTTAGTCTGTATATTCAGTCTGTGAGCCCAAGCACTTGCGGCGAAGCATGCGATGGATTCAGATATCGCAATGTCTTAGGTCCTTGTCGTCTTAATAGGTAATTTGTACTGAGTTGTGTTTCGTCTTGCTAGTTTTTGCATAATTTTGGAGGCTTTGTCAGTTGCCAGTTTGATATGGTGGTTGAAAATCTGTTTTTCGTCAAGATGCATTCCTAGACCACATGTGGCTTCTTTGCTCTGGATGCTTGTATTGTCTAATTTTAGAATTGGATTCCTCTGTAGTGTCCCTCTGAGCAGTAAATATACAGTTTTGTAGGGAGCTATTTTTAATTTGTTTTCTGTGCACCAACTGTCAATTTTCTGAAGCAGTTGCATGCCTTTTGTCTCTAGTGCCTGACACCACTACGAGCAGGTCATCTGCGTAAGCCACCACACCTCTTACCCTGTCGTCAGGGTCCAGGGTGTTCAGCAAGGGATCGATTGCAGTATCCCAGAATGTTGGTCCGCAGTTCGAGCCCTGTGGACATCCCTTTGTTATTCTCTTGAAAACCTCCCGTGTACCACCCCTCCACTCCGCCACCCTGCCTCTGCAATAGTCGAGGAGACTATTCTAGAGGGAAGCTGGTAGCCTGGCCACCACAAGTTGTCAAAAGCCCCGGCTACGACGATTAGTATCGTGGTTACGTATTTGTAGCTGATGCTATTTGCAATTGTCAGTGCTTGATTGACGGCTTCTTCTATTTATCTATCTTCCCTGAAACGGAAATGATGGGTCGTTAGGCCAAGGAGGCGTCTGCGCGATTGTAAACGGTCACACAGGAGCCTTTCCTGTACCTTGTCGAGAGTGTTTAAGAGACAGATCGGTCGGTACGTTTTGTGGTCTGTTGTCTCTTTGTCTTGTGATCTTCTGATTATTACTAATTTAGCAGTTTTCCAGAGGTTTGGAATTCTGCCTGTTAGTAGCGCCTCGTTGAAAATGTTAGTAAGAAAAGGTGAGATTTGGGTTACTGTTCGTTTTAATGTCTCTGAAAGTATTTTGTCTGGGCCGGGTGCTTTACGGTTTTTAAGACTGCTGATTGCCGTCGCGACTTCTTCTTGCGTTAATGGCATGCTTACACTGTCACTGATGTATGATTGCCTCTTCCTCTCTCTTAGGTCAGCGTGGTGTCGCTCGTCTTGTGTGGAGTCGCCATCTGGGAGGAGCCTATTCAGGAGATGTTTGCTGTGCTTCTCCATCCTCTGGTCATTGTGCCGTCAACTTGTTTTAGTCTTGACAGAACTGTCGGTTACCAACTGAAGACATAAAGTCTGAAAATGAGTCCAAGAGCATATTTTTGACACTTTAGTAAGTCACTTACTATGTACCTACATGTTTAATTTGGCATTGATACTACATCAGAATATTTTATGATCTGAAGATGGCAGTAGCCGAAACCGGTCGTAGTGAAATGTAAAAATTATCTGATCAAGACGGACCTGTAAAATAAAGAAATGTCGGTGTCTTAACTCGTTTTGTTTCTGTCTTGAATGGTTGTTCCCAGATGTCGTTCTGTAGCTGGGTTTTGACCAAATTGGTCCATTAGTCTTACCTCGTTGTCTTTAGTTGTTTCTGGTATTTCCGTTTAGCGTCACGATGCAGGCGAAGTCTTATCTGTCTTTCAGGAGCTGTCTTTGCTTGTTGGTAGTACTTTCTTCTGTCCCGTGAATCCTTCCTTAGTCTTACCAGTTCTGTAGACCACAGTTGTTTCTGTCCCCATTCGTTTTTGCCCGTGGTATAGCTGCTTCCTGTGCTCTCTGTAGGACCTCTGTCAGTAAATGCGTTTTGTAATCTATACTGCCTAGAACAGTGCGTAGCGACGAGGCCTCAACAATATCTACAACTTTTTGCTAATCGGCTCTTCCAATGAGTAAATGCTGCTACTCGAGGTCCATGTTATGTGTATTGACATACCTGTCCATGGTTATGACGATTGCATTGTGGTCGCTATGTGTGGCTCTGTCTAATACTCTCCACGTGTTGACTAGTGCAAGAGATTTTGCGTTCCCTAGAGAAAGGTCTATGTTACTTACACCACCGGCATCTCCGCGGTAGGTAGGTGGCTGACCTCCCTATTCAGTATGAAGAGGTTGCATTCATTTACCACATCAAGCTCTAGTTGCCCTCTGTCGTCAGTTGTATCTGAGTTCCACAAGGGGGAATTTTGCTTTGATATCAGTTAAAATGAGCAGCCTTTTTCTTCCTGAGTGTCGTGCAATGTCTTTTATTTTGTCTAAGAAAGGTTCTATGTCATACAAGTACTGAAATAGACGACATGAGCCATACATCCTGTCCGTCTCCTATTTCTGCTATGGCAATGTGTTCAGAGCAAAACTGGGTGATCTGTGTTACTGTGAGTATTTTATTAACTGTTATTACCGCGACTTTCGCGTTTGGTGTTCCTGCTATTGTGATGTAATGTGAGGGGAACCCTGAAATCTTCCCTCCTCTCAGAAAAGGCTCCCGAAAGCAGGCAATGTCTGCTTTCTTTTCTTCTAAGAGTCAACCTAGTTCCATGTTTACTAGAGTACTGCTCTGGCAATTTAGTTGTACTACCTAGTGAAGGAAAAACACTTGGGTGTAGTTTCTTTAAAATCCAGAAATATACGTCCATGAGCTCTCACGAATTCCTTGTTCACTTTCTCTAGGTTTAGGCCCTCTCTCCTTCTCGCACATGCCTCCCTAAAAGCTCCACCTAGCGGGGTGGCGCAGTGGTTAGACACTGGACTCGCACTCGGGAGGACGACGGTTCAATCCCGAGTCCGGCCATCCTGATTTAGGTTTTCCGTGATTTCCCTAAATCGCTCCAGGCAAATGCCGGGATGGTTCCTTTGAAAGAGCACGGCCGACTTCCTTCCCCGTTCTTCCCTAATCTGATGAGACCGATGACCTCGCTGTCTGGTCTCCTTCCCCCAACAAACCAACCAACCAACCTAAAAGCTTCCATAGTTCTTTGGGGTTCGTTGGCAGATTTTCAACTTTTAGGATCATCTTGTCAGTTTGTTCTGTAGTTGGAAAACAGATTTTATTTCCGGTTTCATACTCAGTTCACATTACATAGCGAAGATCTGTTTGAAATAAAGCCTTTTTTTCTAGTCTGCTAAGCCGTAGGTTAGTTTCTAAGTTTTCATAGTTTATGTGATTAACGGTATTCACCTTTGGGTCATTGGTTGTGTCTGGCTAGTGTTCTTCACTGTTTGTTTGTTGCTCCGATTTCGAGTAATTTCGTTGTGCAGTACGTCTTTCCTGCTTTATGGTTTCTGGTAGTTTGGAGTTTCATGTGTTTTCGCATAACCGTTTCCCCTGATAATGACTTATTGCTTTTGATCTTTACCGGGGACTTGTTCGTGAAAGGTGACTGTTGTATGTCCGTTTCTGCTGGGGAGGTGGGAGGGGGTTGTGTCTGGTCCTGTGCCGGTGCAGGATGTGTTTGTTCAGCTATTCAGCTACCTTACTGTTTTGTTTTTCCTAGTAACTGTGTGTGCTACCTGCTTAGACAAAATGCACTGGTGTAATGGGCCTACATTTGGTTGTATCATATTCAACTTGTTGTGGGGGTAGTGTTGTGTTTGCCTGTGGTGTAGGATTTCTTGTGGACTTAGTGACATCTTCATTCTCAGGATGTTCAAGGACGTCGTTACATTTCTGTGTACTATCTCGCAGTATTTTGTCTTCAAGTTCGTCAAATCGTGAAAGGAGACCAGCCTGGAAGACGGCCCAATCAAACATGTGATGTTTCATGTGCTTGGCTACTTCATATTAAATTGCATCTGCATGGACTGATGTCCATATTCGCAGCTACGAATACATTTCGTGTATTTCATATCGGCTGCAGTTCCGCGGTGCCTGTTCCTTCGAACAAACATGCATATAGTTCTCGCTGCAATACCAGATTTTCTCTGTTCCCCTCCTACAGCTTAGCACCGCTCTGACTGTAATGACCTCGATCCCGACAGGACGTTAAACCCTAATTCTGGTGACTAAGAAATAAAGAACGCCCCGTCAGAAGCGGCAGCAGCTCGTAACAGGCAACTTACAGCGATTGTGGGGTGGTCCTTCCACCGGTTGCTCTCCACGTGTGCAAATCGCCTGTCAGGGGCTCGAATGTAAATCAGACGCCGTCCATCATCTTGATCATAAACTGCGATACGAAGACTACCAGCAGAGAGAACATGTTTCGACCGCTGAGCGTTGAACGTAGTCAGGCTGCCCAGACGTCATTCAGCTCGGGCGACTCCGTTGGGTCCACCGCGGCGCGCGTCTGCCCTGTAAATCAAACTTCAATTACAGCGGCATCAGCTGCTAAACTTCACTGCGATGGCCGCTGCTGTTACGAGCGTATCGTCTCCCACAGACCGGTCTGTAACTTCGCACATCGCAGTCTGCGAGGAAAGCCAGCGTGTAGAATTCCTGGTATGCTGCCGTCTTTCTTTGTTCTACCTGCCGTGATGTTGAGGTGCCAACAGTATCCTATCCTTTCCCTCAGGCAGTTTGGGATTCTAACAAAGGAGTAACTCCCTTATTTTGGTTTGGAACATCTAACAAATCACATCATCTACCGACACATCTACATCTACTCTGTAGGAATCAGCATGGGTTTCGAAAAAGACGATCGTGTGAAACCCAGCTCGCGCTATTCGTCCACGAGACTCAGAGGGCCATAGACACGGGTTCACAGGTAGATGCCGTGTTTCTTGACTTCCGCAAGGCGTTCGATGCAGTTCCCCACAGTCGTTTAATGCACAAAGTAGGAGCATATGGACTGTCAGACCAGTTGTGTGATTGGATTGAAGAGTTCCTAGATAACAGAACGCAACATGTCATTCTCAGTGAAGAGAAGTCTTCCGAAGTAAGGGTGATTTCAGGTGTGCCGCAGGGGTGTGCCGTAGGACGGTTGCTATTCACAATATACATAAATGACCTTGTGGATAACATCGGAAGTTCACTGAGGCTTATTGCGGATGATGCTGTAATACATCGAGAGGTTGTAACAATGGAAAATTGTAGTGAAATGCAGGAGGATCTGCAACGAATTGACGCACAGTGCAGGGAATGGCAATTGAATCTCAGTGTAGACACGCGTAATGTGCTGCGAATACATAGACAGAAAGATCCTTTATCATTTAGCTACAATATAGCAAGTCAGCAACTAGAAGCAGTTAACTCCAGTGCGCTTCGTTACTGGATCATTTAGTAATTGCGAAAGCGTTACGGAGATTATGGATAAACTCCAGTGGAAGACTCTGCAGGAGAGACGCTCGGGAGCTCGGTACGGGGTTTTGTTGAAGTTTCGAGAACATACCTTCACCGAGGAGTCAAGCAATATATTGCTCCCTCCTACGTATATCTCGCGAAGAGATCATGAGGATAAAATCAGAGATTAGAGCCCACACAGAGTAATACCGACAATCTTTCTTTCCACCAACAATACGGGACTGGAATAGAAGGGAGAACCGATAGAGGTACTCCAAGTACCCTCCGCCACTCACCGTCACGTGGTTTGCGGAGTATGGATTTAGAGGTAGGTAGATGTAGATCTATATACCTCAAGCCACCTGCCATTGTGTGGTGGAGATTATATCTGGTACCACTACCTTTGGATCCACCTGATCCAATCGCAAACTTGGTGGGAAGGGCGACTGTTGATCAACTTTGCAAAAAGTGGAATTTCTCAGACTTTTTTGTCGCCGTCATTTCGGGGAACATTGTGTTGTCCATCCTTCTAAGTTCAATGGTAATCTATTTCTCGGTCCCTGTAGCTTCAGCCACTGGAGTTTGTTGAATATATCGGCAACGACCTCATACTTAGCATAAACAAACGTGCAGCCGTTCGTTGAATCTTCTATATCTCCTGTAATTAATCCAACCTAGTAATTACAAGGCAATGAAGAAGCAACGATGGAAGTAAAAGAAAAGCTCAAAAACGTTATTAAAATCATGGTGGAAGGGTACTGTTGGAACGGTCACACTGTCGATGGTACCAGAGTAGTAGTGTGGGACATGGTAGATATCGATGATAAGATTTGCCGATGACATGAAAGTGAACAAGAACTACAGGACTTTTTGAGTGGAATGAACTAACGAGTTCAGAGTATAACTTCATGGTTAACAGAAGAAAGATGAAAGTAACAAGCAGTAGCGGTAATGAGATTAGTGACAAACTTTACATCGAAATTTGTAACTAAGAAGTAGGTGATTAGAAGGAATTATGTTACCTTGGAAGCAAAATAACACAAGGCAGACGAAGCAATGAACACACAAAAAGCAGAGTAGCACAGGCGAAGAGGATTTTCCTGACCAAGAGAAATCTACCAATATCAAATATAGACCTTAAATTTGAAGAACAAATTTCTGAGTATGTTCGTATGGAGCACAATACTGTTCGGCAGTGAATCATGGACAGTGGGAAAACCAGAACGGCAGAGAATCTAAGCGTTTGAGGTGTGGTACTATAAAAGGATGTTTAAAGTTGAGTGGACTTACAAGATAAGGGATGAGAACGTTCTCTACAGAATCGACCAACAAATGTAGTTTATGGACAACACTGAGGAGAAGAAGGGGCAGGATGACAGAACATGCGTTAAGACTTCTGGGAATAAATTCCTTGGAGATAGAGGAAAAATTGTAAGGGAAGACAGAGACTGGAGTAATTCCAGCAAATAACTGAGGACGTGGACCGTAAGTGCTGCTGAGAGATGAAGAGGTTGGTAGAGGAGAGGACTTTGAGGCAGGCTTAATCGAACCGGTCAGAAGACTAATGGCTCAAGGATTAGTCTTCCGTTTTGTTAGCCAAGAACGAATCAGATCCCCTAAAGAGTTCTTCAATGAATCTCGGTGTGGCAACTACTTTGCCTACAATTAAATTTACAACATAGAACCGCTTTAGACCATGCCGCCCTGTTGCTTCTACGTATCTTACATTTGACATCTTTTCCAGCGATTTACCACCAATAGCGAAACTGATCAGTAATGGACCACTCCGATTATTTATGTGCATTGCGTAACACTTCTTTGTGTTCGTCGTCAGCTGCCAGTCCTGTACCAATCATTGATCTCCCGTGGTATTTCGGTAGAGACTTCTGGTGTTGCAACCTTCCACTAGACAACAGCATAATTAGTGAACACATTCGTGGATTATCTAACGTTACCAGCTAGATCATTTATGTGGACTGTAACCAGCCCGTTAACAGTCCCTTGGAGTACTCCGGAAATCAACAGTACGCCCATCAGTTTCGTCCCACTAACAACAAAATGTTGAGATCTGATCCTAGAAACTGATCTGATACCCGGAAAGTTGTTATTTTGTCAACTAAACGTTAGTGTCGAACTTCCGAAAGTCGAGGAACAGGGCATCAAATCGGTGGCATCAGCTTGATAACTTTTGTTTATACTGCTCAGCCAGGAACTTTATGACCATCTAACTAATAGCCGGTATGTCCACCTTTCGCACGGATAACAGCGGCGATGTGTCGTGGCATGGAAGCAATGACGCCTTGGTAGGCCGGTGGAACGAGAAGGGACCACATGTGCACACACACGTCATCTAACTCCCATAAATTCCAGGAGTGGGGGGGATAAGCTGTGACACCACGTTCAATCACATCCTAGATGCGTTCGATCGGATTCAGTTCTGGAGAATTGGGTGGCCAGCACATCAACTGTAACTCGCCACTGTGTTCCTCGAACCACTCCATCACACTCCTGGCCGTAAAGATAGGTGCGTTATGTTGGTAAAATGCCACTGCCGTCGGGAAACTTGGTCATAATAAAGGAGTGTACGTGGTCTGCCACCAGCGTACGATACTCCTAGGCCGTCATGGCGCCTTAAACGTGCACCACCTGACCCGTGTGTGCCCACGTGAAAGTTCCCCAGAGCATAGTGGAGTCGCCGCCAGCTTGTCCCCATCCCGCTGCACAGTTGTGAAGGAACTGTTCTCCTGCAAGACAACGGATTGCCCCCCCCCCCCCCCCCAATTGGTGGGATGAAGAAGGTATCGGAATTCATGAGACCAAGCAACGCCGGCCGGAGTGGCCGTGCGGTTCTACGCGCTACAGTCTGGAGCCGGGCGACGCCACGGTCGCAGGTTCGAATCCTGCCTCGGGCTTGGATGTGTGTGATGTCCTTAGGTTAGTTAGGTTTAATTAGTTCTAAGTTCTAGGCGACTGATGACCTCAGAAGTTAAAGTAGCATAGTGCTTAGAGCCAGTCAGACCATGCAACGCTCTGTCACTGTGCCAACGTCCAGCGCCGATGGTCACGAGCCCATTTCAGTCTCGGTTACCGATGTCGTGATGTTAACATAGGCACACGCATGGTTCGTCGGATACAGAGGCCCACCGTTAGGAGTGTTCAGTGCACTGTGTGTCCAGACGCACTTGTACTCTGCCCAGCATTAAAGACTGAGGTTAGTTCCGCCACAGTTCGCCGCCTATCCTGTTTCACAAGTCTGCGTAGCCTAAGACGATCGCACCTGTAATGAGGGGTGGCCGCCCAACTCCACGACGTCTGGACGTGGTTTCACATGTTGAAGACACTCACCACAGCACTCCTCGAACAACCGACAATTCGTGCCTTCACAATCTGCCCTCGTCAAACTCAGATACTGTGTCTTCACAATGCTACACACGGACAGCACGCTCACTGATACTACATGCAACCTTGTGTGTGTGTGTGTGTGTGTGTGTGTGTGTGTGTGTGTGTGTGTGTGTGTGTGCGTGTGCGTGTCTGTGTGTGTGTGTGTGTGTGTGTGTGTGTCTGACTAGCCGTCATTCCTCGCCAGGCGACGCTGCTATCGCCTGGACGGGCATATATCGATAGTAGGTTGGCGGTCATAATGTTCTGGCTGATCAGTGTTTAATGAGACGTCTGCCTCGATTTTTATAGAGATTTCTCGTTAAACGTCATGTCGCGTGAGCATACGATATGAGCCATAATTTTACCAACTTAGTATTTTACATCAAAAGCTGGTCAGCAAACATTTTCAGGAAACAGTTCCTCGTACGCTTCTTAATGCTACCCAAATATCCTACTAAAGGCAGATATAGGCGTAATCGTGTCTAAGCATCTAAATCTGGTAGTCCAAATTCTGACGGCATGCAGGAAACCTCTCTCTTGCCTACATGTACATCTACATACATGCTCCGCAAGCCACCTGACGGTGTGTGGCGGAGGGTACTTTGAGTACCTCTATCGGTTCTCCCTTCTATTCCAGTCTCGTATTGTTCGTGGAAAGAAAGATTGTCGGTATGCCTCTGTGTGGGCTCTAATCTCTCTGATTTTATCCTCATAGTATCTTCGCGAGATATACGTAGGAGGGAGAAATATACTGCTTGACTCCTCGGTGAAGGTATGTTCTCGAAACTTCAACAAAAGCCCGCACCGAGCTACTGAGCGTCTCTCCTGCAGAGTCTTCCACTGGAGTTTATCTATCATCTCCGTAACGCTTTCGCAATTACTAAATGATCCTGTAACGAAGAACGCTGCTCTCCATTGGATCTTCTCTATCTCTTCTATCGACCCTATCTGGTACGGATCCCACACTGGTGAGCAACATTCAAGCAGTGGGCGAACAAGTGTACTGTAACCTACTTCCTTTGTTTTCGGATTGCATTTCCTTAGGATTCTTCCAATGAATCTCAGTCCAGCATCTGCTTAACCGACGATCAACTTTATATGATCATTCCATTTTAAATCACTCTTAATTCCTACTAACAGATAATTTATGGAACTAACTGCTTCCAGTTGCTGACCTGCTATATTCTAGCTAAATGATAAAGGATCTTTCTTTCCATGTATTCGCAGCACATTACAGTTGTCTACATTGAGATTCAGTTGCTATTCCCTGCACCATGCGTTAATTCGTTGCAGATCCTATTGAATTTCAGTATAATTTGCCATTTTTACAACCTCTCGATATACTACAGCATCATCTGCAAAAAGCCTCAATTAACTTCCGATGTTATCCACAAGGTCATTTATGTATATTGTGAAAAGCAACGGTCCTACGACACTCCGCTGCGGCACACATGAAATCACTCTTACTTCGGAAGACTTCTCTCAATTGAGAATGACATTTTGCGTTCTGTTATCTAGGAACTCTTCAATCCAATCACACAACTTGTCTGACAGTCCATATGCTCCTATTTTGTTCATTAAACGACTGTGGGGGACTGTATCGAACGCCTTTCGGAAGTCAATAAACACGGCATCTACCTGTGAACCCGTGTCTATGGCCCTCTAAGTCTCGTGGACGAATAGCGCGAGCTGGAGTTCACACGATCGTTTATTTCGAAACCCATGCTGATTCCTACAGAGTAGATTTCTAGTCTCCATAAAAGTCATTATGTGTTGTTGTTGTGGTCTTCAGTCCTGAGACTGGTTTGATGCAGCTCTCCATGCTACTCTATCCTGTGCAAGCTTCTTCATCTCCCAGTACCTACTGCAACCTACATCCTTCTGAATCTGTTTAGTGTACTCATCTCTCGGTCTCCCTCTACGATTTTTACCCTCCACACTGCCCTCCAATGCTAAATTTGTGATCCCTTGATGCCGCAAAACATGTCCTACCAACCGATCCCTTCTTCTGGTCAAGTTGTGCCACAAACTTCTCTTCTCCCCAATCCTATTCAGTACCTCCTCATTAGTTACGTGATCTATCCACCTTATCTTCAGTATTCTTCTGTAGCACCACATTTCGAAAGCTTCTATTCTCTTCTTGTCCAAACTAGTTATCGTCCATGTTTCACTTCCATACATGGCTACACTCCAAACAAATATTTTCAGAAATGACTTCCTGACACTTAAATCTATATTCGATGTTAACAAATTTCTCTTCTTCAGAAACGCTTTCCTTGCCATTGCCAATCTACATTTTATATCCTCTCTACTTCGACCATCATCAGTTATTTTACTTCCTAAATAGCAAAACTCCTTTACTACTTTAAGTGTCTCATTTCCTAATCTAATTCCCTCAGCATCACCCGACTTAATTCGACTACATTCCATTATCCTCGTTTTGCTTTTGTTGATGTTCATCTTATATCCTCCTTTCAAGACACTGTCCATTCCGTTCAACTGCTCTTCCAAGTCCTTTGCCGTCTCTGACAGAATTACAATGTCATCGGCGAACCTCAAAGTTTTTACTTCGTCTCCATGAATTTTAATACCTACTCCAAATTTTTCTTTTGTTTCCTTTACTGCTTGCTCAATATACAGATTGAATAACATCGGGGAGAGGCTACAACCCTGTCTCACTCCTTTCCCAACCACTGCTTCCCTTTCATGCCCCTCGACTCTTATTACTGCCATCTGGTTTCTGTACAAATTGTAAATAGCCTTTTGCTCCCTGTATTTTACCCCTGCCACCTTTAGAATTTGAAAAAGAGTATTCCAGTCAACATTGTCAAAAGCTTTCTCTAAGTCTACAAATGCTAGAAACGTAGGTTTGCCTTTTCTTAATCTTTCTTCTATGATAAGTCGTAAGGTCAGTATTGCCTCACGTGTTCCAACATTTCGACGGAATCCAAACTGATCCTCCCCGAGGTCCGCATCTACCAGTTTTTCCATTCGTCTGTAAAGAATTCGCGTTAGTATTTTGCAGCTGTGACTTATTAAACTGATAGTTCGGTAATTTTCACATCTGTCAGCACCTGGTTTCTTTGGGATTGGAATTATTATATTCTTCTTGAAGTCTGAGGGTATTTCGCCTGTCTCATACATCTTGCTCACCAGCTGGTAGAGTTTTGTCATGACTGGTTCTCCCAAGGCCGTCAGTAGTTCTAATGGAATGTTGTCTACTCCCGGGGCCTTGTTTCGACTCAGGTCTTTCAGTGCTCTGTCAAACTCTTCACGCAGTATCCTATCACCCATTTCGTCTTCATCTACATCCTCTTCCATTTCCATAACATTGTCCTCAAGTACATCACCCTTGTATAAACCTTCTATATACTCCTTCCACCTTTCTGCCTTCCCTTCTTTGCTTAGAACTGGGTTGCCATCTGAGCTCTTGATATTCATACACGTGGTTCTCTTCTCTCCAAAGGTCTCTTTAATTTTCCTGTATGCAGTATCTATCTTACCCCTAGTGAGATAAGCTTCTACATCCTTACATTTGTCCTCTAGCCATCCCTGTTTAGCCATTTTACACTTCCTGTCGATCTCATTTTTGAGACGTTTGTATTCCTTTTTGCCTGCTTCATTTACTGCATTTTTATATTTTCTCCTTTCATCAATTAAATTCAATATTTCTTCTGTTACCCAAGGATTTCTAGCAGCCCTCGTCTTTTTACCTACTTTATCCTCTGCTGCCTTCACTACTTCATCCCTCAGAGCTACCCATTCTTCTTCTACTGTATTTCTTTCCCCTATTCCTGTCAATTGTTCCCTTATGCTCACCCTGAAACTCTGTACAACCTCTGGTTCTTTCAGTTTATCCAGGTCCCATCTCCTTAATGTCCCACATTTTTGCAGTTTCTTCAGTTTTAATCTACAGGTCATAACCAATAGATTGTGGTCAGAGTCCACATCTGCCCCTGGAAATGTCTTACAACTTAAAACCTGGTTCCTAAATCTCTGTCTTACCATTATATAATCTATCTGATACCTTTTAGTATCTCCAGGGTTCTTCCAAGTATACAACCTTCTTTCATGATTCTTAAACCAAGTGTTACCTATGACTAAGTTGTGCTCTGTACAAAATTCTACTAGGCGGCTTCCTCTTTCATTTCTTAGCCCCAATCCATATTCACCTACTATGTTTCCTTCTCTCCCTTTTCCTACTGCCGAATTCCAGTCACCCATTACTATTAAATTTTCGTCTCCCTTCACTATCTGAATAATTTCTTTTATTTCATCGTACATTTCTTCAATTTCTTCGTCATCTGCAGAGCTAGTTGGCATATAAACTTGTACTACTGTAGTAGGTGTGGGCTTTGTATCTATCTTGGCCACAATAATGCGTTCACTATGCTGTTTGTAGTAGCTTACCCGCATTCCTATTTTCCTATTCATTATTAAACCTACTCCTGCATTACCCCTATTTGATTTTGTGTTTATAACCCTGTAATCACCTGACCAGAAGTCTTGTTCCTCCTGCCACCGAACTTCACTAATTCCCACTATATCTAACTTTAACCTATCCATTTCCCTTTTTAAATTTTCTAACCTACCTGCCCGATTAAGGGATCTGACATTCCACGCTCCGATCCGTAGAACGCCAGTTTTCTTTCTCCTGATAACGACATCCTCCTGAGTAGTCCCCGCCCGGAGATCCGAATGGGGGACTATTTTACCTCCGGAATATTTTACCCAAGAGGATGCCATCATCATTTAATCATACAGTAAAGCTGCATGTCCTCGGGAAAAATTACGGCTGTAGTTTCCCCTTGCTTTCAGCCGTTCGCAGTACCAGCACAGCAACGCCGTTTTGGTTAATGTTGCAAGGCCAGATCAGTCAATCATCCAGACTGTTGCCCCCGCAACTACTGAAAAGGCTGCTGCCCCTCTTCAGGAACCACACGTTTGTCTGGCCTCTCAACAGATACCCCTCCGTTGTGGTTGCACCTACGGTACGGCCATCTGTATCGCTGAGGCACGCAAGCCTCCCCACCAACGGCAAGGTCCATGGTTCATGGGGGGGAAAAGTCATTATACTCGAACATAATACGTGTTCCAAAATTCTACAACTGATCGTCGTTAGAGATGTAGGTCGATAGTTCTGCACAGCTGTTCGACGACCCTTCTTGAAGACGGGGATGACCTGTGCCCTTTTCCAGCCTTTTGGAACGCTACGCTTTTCTAGAGACCTACGATACACCACTGTAAGAAGGGGCGCCAGTCCCTTCGCGTACTCTGTTTAAAATCGAACCGGTATCCCATCAGGTCCAGCGGCCTTTCCTCTTTTGAGCGATTTTAATTATTTTTGTATACCCCTGTCATCTATTTCGATATTTACCATTTTGTCATCTGTGCGATAATCTAGAGAAGGAACTACACGTAATGCAGGGTTAGAAAAAATTTTGCCACCTAAATGCCTACAACAGTCGTGTCGAATTTTTACTGTTGTATTTCAATACCGTAAAATTAGTGGAAACTTCAAATGAATCGAGCTAACCAAGAATAGTTGCGTACGACAGTGTATAACATTCAGTTGTTTAATCACCTCGAGCCGTTCTAAGCTCAGTGGATTCAGTGGAAGAGGCGATATGATTTCCGCGCACTATATTTCCTTCATCCGTTTCTTAGTGAGTGGTGTTTGAGTACCTCTATTCGCATATACAATTGTGTTAAAAACATTCTCGTTAATTTTTCAGTCTCAGTTGCACATTTTTAAATTACCTAAATGACGTATCTCGATCACCCAGGACCATCTAAAATAAAGTGAAACTGAACACTTATCGCCTAATACAATAACTAGAGGAAAGAATTTTAAATAACTGTACAATTTACCAATGTAATTGCGACAGCAACCCTTCTTGTCTATTCATAATCTCATATTAGAGTACTGTATTTTGCAAACGGTCGTCAGTGTTTTAAATAAGTATCTGATGGTTCAAATGGTTCAAATGGCTCAAATGGCTCTGAGCACTATGGGACTCAACTGCTGTGGTCATCAGTCCCCTAGAACTAGTTAAACCTAACTAACCTAAGGACATAACACACATCCATGCCCGAGGCAGGATTCGAACATGCGACCGTAGCAGTCGCACGGTTCCGGACCGCGCGCCTAGAACCGCGAGACCGCCGCGGCCGGCAAGTATCTGATGGTGGCAGGGTAGAGGAGAGTGGGAAGAAGAGAAGGAAGGGCAAAGTAAAATGTGGACAGAGGGTAATTCGGGGAGGGGAAATGTAGCAAGAAGGGGGAGTGGTGGTGATGTCACGAGCTTAACATGAGAGGCCTTGTTGAAATTTTAAAAAGTATAATTATATAAACGAATTCTCGGGAAAGTATTAATAGTGTAGAACAATGGTAGTATAAAATGCAGATGGCATGAAACAGTAACACTATAAAATGGAGCGCAGGGGTACTAACAGCGGGAAAAGAAGGCAAACGAGGCGTGAGGGAATGGTAGTGGCAGCGATGCTCTGTTTACATCCTTGATTAATGCGAACAGTCTTATAAGTGGGGCATCCACAACTAAAAAAAATTCAACGCACTGAAAGGAACATTCAAACAAATTAAAATTTACTGAGCTTAAGGGATAATCTTTGCAGTGAAAACAATAACGTCTAGTGTGACACTCAACACGGGCGTTAAGAATATTATGAAGTGTTACACAGAAATGTATTTACAATATATATGCTTCCAGAATGAGAGTTTCACTCTGCAGTGGAGGGTGTGCTGATATGAAACTTCCTGGCAGATTAAAACTGTGTGCCCGACCAAGACTCGAACTCGGGACCTTTGCCTTTCGCGGGCAAGTGCTCTACCATCTTTTTTTTTAATCTTATTTTGTTCGTTTTAGTTCGTTGCATCTGCTCGGGGTGGACGTCGCAAGACACCCGTTTCAGTTCGTCGTTTATCCATTAACTCAGCTTTTTTATTACAGAGGTCTGCTAATCCTCTGACAGAACGCGCTGAGCTACCGAGCCGGCTTTTTTCGGTCGTTGTAGATCGTTGTGTTTGGTCGTTGCGGACGTCACAATGACATCCGTTCAAGTTCGTTTGTTGATCGTTCCACTCAGTTTTTTATTACAAAGGCCAACCGGCTCTCTGACCGAACACGCTGAGCTACCGTGCCGGCACAATCTGAGCTACCGAAGCACGACTCACGGCCGGTCCTCACAGCTTTACTTCTGCCAGTATCTAGTTTGGAAGGTAGGAGACGAGACACTGACAGAAGTAAAGCTGTGAGGACCAGCCGTGAGTCGTACTTCGGTAGCTCAGATGGCAGAGCACTTGCCCGCGAAAGGTCCCGAGTTCGGGCACACAGTTTTAATCTGCCACGAAGTTTAATATATATGCTGTTTGCAGTTGAACAACATATACGTCGACTTGGAAAACTGCATGGACCCCAACAAAACAAATCATCATACACTGGAATAAAATTATTCCACATTATATCTAAATAAATGCAAGCACTTTGGAGTGTTTTGATTAATGAAACAACTTATAAAGTGGCACTAAAAATTAAAATACTCTTGTGCAGTGCAGAAGCAGCCGACATGCGGTTGATCAAAACATCTATGTGACTGAAACTACTAGTCATCTGAAAATGGGCAAGGTAGCCCGAAATATGTGGCTGCTTGCGTCGTTAACCAACCATCATTAACAACCGCGGAGTTCACAACATACAACACAAATAAAATAACTTTAAAAAATAATGGTTACAACACCACCATAGTCGATAAAATTTCCAGAACACTATACACAAATGAAAATAAAAGACAGACTATAGCAAAAACATACCATTGGTTGTCATACTACACTGGGGAAAAATTTAAGATAAAATAAAACTTGCACTTTAGTAAATCTACCTAGAACTACGCTTCAGAACACACAACACATTAAGTTCACAGATTTGTTGTTACGTAGGAAAAGTCTGTAAATTTGTATGTTCAGGTGTATATAAATAAAAATGTGATAACTGTGGGAAAATTTAAATAGGACAAAATGGGCAAAATATCAAAACAAGATTTAAAGAACATCTGAACCCGACTGGCATGAACCTATCTTCATTTAGTATACACTTAAAAGAACGAAACCACACAGCCAATGGCAGGTCACCATGCCTACCTGTCTTAGATATTGCTGAAAAAGATAGCTTGCTAAATATTTTGGAAGAAATAGAAATTTTCACATACATAACGAGACACCCATCTATTGTTTTAAGTGAATAGACCGATTTAAAAAAATTCGTCGAACATTCCACTAGTATTCTTTAATGACAACACTTTTCTTTCTTTTGCTAACAGAGATTAAAAAATTACAAGTAGTATTACATATATTATATGATACATGACAAAAAAGATTATCTTTGCATGTACAGCAATTGAAAATGACAATTCTGTATATTTTCGTGCCTTTGCTGTTTGCATATATGTACCTATTAAAATAATATAATCTTATTATTCCACGATTATTACGAAATATCGTCATTGGCGTAAACTGGAAAGATTTACGTACAAGTCAAGTAACATTAAATGATATGAAAAATCACATACCATAAAACACTGCTATATACACTATAATTAACATATTATTACACAAATGTGTCTTCTATAGTGCAGATACGATGATGAACAATTTGCGATACTAGTCCGTCAAAATAAAAGTGCTAACAACAAGCAGTTTCTGTGAAACACTTAATTATTGCTATGAGACATTTACAGTTGATGGACCTGACGGGAACTTCCTCTCTCCTTTATTAGTTATGTACTTACATACTTGCCTATAAAATACCCCGCCACCGCCCGCCCCCAATCGAACTCGGATGAAGATGTGCGTGCCTCAGCGATGCAGGTTATCGTAAGGTCGGCGAAACCATGTCAGAGGAGTATATGTGGAGAGGCCAGACTAACATGTAATTCCTAAAGACGAACAACTGTCTGTAGAGCAGGTTAAAGGTCAATGGTCTGCATGGTTTATTGGTGGGACATTGTAACATTAACCACTGTAACCATGCTACGAACGGCTGAAAGTAAGGGTAAACTACAGCCGTTTAATTTCAGATTGGTTCGGCAATAGTCCCCGTGTAGGTGGGACCACTCAGGAGGATGTAGTCATCACGAAAAACTAATGTGGCGTTCTAGAGATCAAAGAGTGTAATGTTGGATCCCTTAATTGGGAACGTAGGAAAATTAGATCCAGTGGGAATTAGTGAGAGGCACTGGTGGCGAGAAGGTGACATCTCGTGTGGTGAGTACAAGTTTATCAAGACAAAATGAAACATCGGTAATGAAGGAGAAAATAGGAATGTGGGAAAGGTCCTATGAACAACATAGTGACTACATTATCCTAAGCAGGATAGATGCAAAGCCAGAACCCACGACGATAGTACTGATAAAGCTAGTAAGGCCTCTGTGAGAAAGAGGTGCTTGGCTTTTTCATTTCTTTCAAGTCGCATAAGTGTAAGCTGAGCACAAAAGGTGAAAGACAATATTCTTGCATAAGTCACATTGTTGTTGTTGTCTTCCGTCGAAATGTTGATTTAAGGCAGCTCTCCATGCTAGTTTATGCCGTGCATCTTCATCTCTTCAAAGTCCGCCAATTTGAACATGTTTAATGTTGTACGTCTTCATTACTTTCTTGATCTCCCCTTCTGTTGTTGTCTTCAGTCCTGAGACTGGTTTGATGCAGCTCTCCATGCTACTCTATCCTGTGCAAGCTTCTTCATCTCCCAGTACATACTGCAACCTACATCCTTCTGAATCTGCTTAGTGTATTCATCTCTTGGTCTCGCTCTACGATTTTTACCCTCCATGCTGCTCTCCAATGCTAAATTTGTGATCCCTTGATGCCTGAGAACATGTCCTACCAACCGCTCCCTTCTTCTTGCCAAGTTGTGCCACAAACTCCTCTTCTCCCCAATTCTATTCAATACCTCCTCATTAGTTATGTGATCTACCCATCTAATCTTCAGCATTCTTCTGTAGCACCACATTTCGAAAGCTTCTATTCTCTTCTTTTCTAAACTATTTATCGTCCATGTTTCACTTCCATACATGCCTACACTCCATACAATTACTTTCAGAAACGACTTCCTGACACTTAAATCTATACTCGATGTTAACAAATTTCTCTTATTCAGAAATGCTTTCCTTGTCATTGCCAGTCTACATTTTATATCCTCTCTACTTCGACCATCATCAGTTATTTTGCTCCCCAAATAGCAAAACTCCTTTACTACTTTAAGTGTCTCATTTCCTAATCTAATTCCCTCAGCGTCACCCGACTTAATTCGACTACATTCCATTATCCTAGTTTTGCTTTTCTTCATTTTCATCTTATATCCTCCTTTCAAGACACTGCCCATTCCGTTCAACTGCGCTTCCAAGTCCTTTGCTGTCTCTGACAGAATCACAATGTCATCGCCAAACCTCAAAGTTTTTATTTCTTCTCCATGGACTTTAATACCTACTCCGAATTTTTCTTTTGTTTCCCTTACTGCTTGCTCAATATACAGCCTTCAGCATTCTTCTGTACCTTCAAACTTCAGAAGCGTCAGTCACTGTGGTTGATAATTACCTGATTTGTTGAAATTATTCCCATGTTATTTTCAATACGTAAAAACTGACGTGAACTACGACAGTTTTGAATAAAAGATTGTTACATCCGTTACTGCAAGTATTTCGATATTTTTGTGAAAACATATCTTTCTATTGCTGTTAAGTTTTCGGGAACTGACGACAGCGTTCGTGGCACACTACACATTATTTGGCAGCTTCAGACTGCACGATAGCTTACCGCGAGAGGGAGGGGGGGGGGGGGGGTCACACCTGGCTGACGCGGAAGATAAGCTGGATGTTTCGATAGCGAAGGTTGGCAGCTGTGATCGCGCTTTCCACGATAAGCTATCGCGCTGCATCTAACTCCTGCGCGAGAAGCCGATTCTAGAATTCCACAGAGAGGTAGAGAAAGGGGGGGGGGCAGGAGGGAGGAGGGAGGGACGCGTTTCAGGGAAGAGCGAATTTATGTTGTTTGTCCGCGAACCGCCTGCAAAGCGACTCGGAAATTGAACTGTCAAGTGTTATGTTTGTCACGTCGACGTGTGAACAGGGGGATCTGAGGACAACAGGCAGCTAAATCCAATTGTTGAAGTGCAAATCGTCTCCCAAAGCTTCTGACTCTCACAGTAAGTTCCCCACCGTTGAGTTTTCTCAGCTTTCCCAAGTTCCTTCCGACGATTAAGCTACAAAACAGCACTTGCAATAAAACTCGAAGTGTTGACCACAATTATTTAGTTTATTTCTGGACACCATGGGAAACGTGTCAACATCTCCAACTAAATACAATATGCACACAGTAGAATTTATATCGACAGGACATTGGTTGGTAAAAGTACTACTGCGTGCATACCGTATTCAGTTGGTGATGCTGGCATGTTTGTGATTGCGCGCTTTTTGTTTTACTTTGGTTCTTTTGAAAGTGGCATAGCGTCGAATCGCTGAAGGATGGAAAAAATAAAATAAATACTCATAGTCAAAACTAAAGTTTTATTGCACCTGTAAGTGCAGAATAACCGCCACGTGTCATCAAGTTTTTAATCAATGTGTATCCCTTAGAATAGCGTTACTGGTTTTAAAGTCTCCGTTTCGTCTGTGTTATCAGTTCTGAAGCACCACATATCTTCAAGAACACACTGATTTCGCAATGGAGTGAGCGAAATGAATAAAAAAAATATGACTCTTATAACTGTGTTCTGTAGACTGTGAAGGAGTTCCTAGTCACGTATATGGCGACGAAAGTTTCTTGTTTTAATTTTCTTTTATTTATTCAAATTTCTTCACCAGTTTCAGTCATTATCAGTCAATATCTGCGGCAAGACCACTTATACTCAGTGGGTACTAAAATGCAATCTCTTACGTAGAAGGTGATGTATACTGGTATAAGAAATAGCCTATTGTAAAGTGATGGTTAAGGATCGCATTTAGCAACCGTGATTTCAGCAAGCCTACGTGTTACTGCTTCTCATGTAAAAACATAAGCAACCGTGTGACACCTGTCGCGTGAATCCTGACCAGGATTCCAACAGCTCCGCTGCGACTACTGCAGGCAACTCTGTTTGCATGGCCACTCTCTCGGGTTCCTCTGCTGATACAACTACCGACTTCCTCCTCTGACTGCAACAGAGCTGTTTGAGCGTCCTGCTTCTGATTTTTATTTTCGTTTTCCCCTTCGCCCCCGCCAGACCCTGACCTGGCGAGTTGTCGAAGGGCACTTGACATCTCATTGGCTCTAATTGTGCACTATTCTTCGGAGGCTCAGTGGAGGGACGAAAACGTATGTCGTTTAATGTCTTGGGCCTACTATAGGCTAGACCAGTGGTCTAGGGTTGCGTCTTTGATTGGTAATCGAAACTTGTGCGGTCCCTTGTTCGAAACCCGTCCCCGCTTAAACTTTGAATACAAATCATCAACAATAGTGGCCGAAGACTTGTGGCATATGAAGTCACCCTTGTTCTGCCAGTAGCTTTGACAAAGAGTGCGGATGAGTGGACACAGGTTCAAGGTATTCTCTTGCCCATAGGAAGGGCGGAAGAATTAGCAATGGTCAACAGCCTGACGATGCAGAAGGCAATGGAAACCACTGCATTAAAGACACATAATGTGGTTAAAAACAACCTGTGGCCCGTAACTGAAAAAGGTGTCATGATAACCTCTACATTGCCAAAAAAGTTTCCGGACTAGTACCCATTCTGATCTCCGGGAACCTACTGCCAAAGAGAGATGACTATGAGAAAAAGATTGAATAATTATCGAAAGGATAACGTTCCGCGAATCGGGGCGTGGAATTCCAGAAGTTTTAGCGCGGTAGTGAAGCTAGAATATCTGAAAAGGGAAATTCTAAGGCTCAGGCTGTATGTAGTGGGAGTGAGTGAACTGAATGAAAAGAAGACTAAGATTGCTGATCAGATGATTATTGGGTAATATTAACAGCAGCAGAAAATGGTATAACGGGAGTAGGATTCGTTATGAATAGAAAGGTAGGGTAGAGAGTGGGTTACTGTGAACAGTTCAAAGATACGGTTGTTCTCAACAGAATCTACAGCAAACCAATACCAGCACTGATGGTTCTTGTATACAAGCTGACGTCGCAAGCCGAAAATGAAGATATGGGGAAAGTAGATGAGGATACTGAGCGGGTAATTCAGTATGTAAAGGGAGATGAAAAATCTAATAGTCATGGGGATTGAAATGGGGCTGTAGGGGAAGGAATAGGAGAAAGGATAACGGAAGAATACCGGCTTGGTAGTAGGAAAAAGAGAGGAGAAAGAATTCTGCAATAAATTTCAGCCACTTGGAAAAGCCGAGAGATACGGGAAGATTTCAATTACGTTGTATCATAAACAGGCAGAGATTCTGAAATCAGATACCGGACTGTAAGACGTAGCCGTGGCCAGGTATAGACTCAGATCATAATTTGGTATTGATGAAGAGCAGGTTGAAGCTTAAAACACTTGTCAGAAAGAATCAGTAAGCAAGGAAGTGGGGTACAGAAGTACTAAGAAATGAACAGACGCGATGGAAGTAGTCTTGGGCTGCACATATTGAAATAAGGAATAGCTCAGTAAGCAGTCAAGTTTAAGAGGAAAGGACGTCTCTAAAAAGGGCAGTCACACGTGTTGGAAAAAAAGACATGGTTACAAGGAAAGTAACTGCTAAATAACCATAGGTGACAGAGGATATACTTCAGTTGATCGATGAAAGAAGGAAGTACAAAAAATTTCAGGAAACTTAGGAATACTGAGATACAACTCACTTAGAAAACATGAAGAAATCGAAAAAGAGACGGTTGTCGAAAGAACTGGCTCAGTATATATAAAAGTCGAAACAGCATTCGGTGAAAATAAAAGGAAGAGCTCAAAAATGGTTCAAATGGCTCTGAACACTATGGGGTTTAACAGTTGAGCTCATCAGTCCCCTAGAACTTAGAACTACTTAAAGTTAACTAACATGAGGACATCACAAGTATCCATACCCGAGGCAGAATTCGAACCTGCGACCGTAGCGGTCGTGCGAGTCCAGACTGAAGCGCTTGGAACCGCTCGGCCACATCGGTCCGCAAAAGCAACAGTAGTAACATTAAGACCGCAATGAGAATTTTACTGTCAAATGTACAGGAGAGAGCAGATAAATGGAAGCAGAACACTGAAGACCTCTACGAAGAGCAAAATTTGTCTGATGTGATAAAATAAGAGACAGGAGTGGATTTAGAAGAGATAGGGGATCCAGTATTAGAATCAAAATTTAAAAGAGCTTTGGAAGATGTAAGACATAATTAGGCACAAAACGAGTATTCACTTTGGTGTGTAGAACGTTTGAGCCTGGCGGTACACCATCCGACTTTTGGAAAAATATCATCCATGCAATTCCGAAGACTGCAAGAGCTGAGAAGAGCGAGAATTATCCCACAATTAGCTTAATAGCTCGTGCATCCAAGTTGCTGAAAAGAATAATATATAGAAAAATTAAAAAGAAAATTTAGGATCGGTGAAATGACGGTCAGTTTGGCTTTAGGAAAGGTAGAGCAACCAGAGAGGCAACTCTGTCCGAAAGAACAAACCCCACGCATTCATATAATTGACTTGCCTGGGTAGCAATGGATCCAAATTATTCAGTGCGGATGCACAAGTATGTGCGACCTCCAATGAGAATCTCTGAGTAGCGAGCATGGAGGAAATGGGCAGGGACTGTGGATAGGTGGCGCTCGGTGGAAGTGTGGATCGGCTGTGACTTGTCCCGAATTCGCGCAATTGCGCTACACACTGCGCTCCGTGCGGCGCAGCTGTCTTGTAAGCAGGTGATGCCGTGTTCGAATCGCGGCCCGGCACACATTTTCACTCGTCGCCGTTGATTCCGTATGAAGTCCCGATCCGGCTTACATCATCAACTCCTTTCCCTTCCTTTCCTTTCTCCTATCTCCTCCTTCAGTTAAATCACAAATCACATTAACAACTGTGTTGCTAGGGGGACGCTACATCAAACAAATAAGATCCATAACTGCTTTTCCCCCGTAAAGGGAAGTATAGCAGTATTAAAGATAGCGCTTAAATTGAGGAAGAAGTTTCTGACTGTGGGTACATCTGGAACACAGAAATGTGGGACAGTGAATCGTGGACTTAAGGAAAGCTAAGAGAAGAGAATGGAAGCGTTTGAGATACTGGTGTTACGGAAAGCTGCTAAAAATTAACTGAACAGATAAGTTAGGTTCCTCGTAGTATCGAGGAGAATCTGTAGCGGAAGACAGAGACAGACTGCAGGACACCAGATAAAAACTCGAGGAATGTAAGTAAGGTAAAAACTGGTTAACTGAATCATTGAGGTTAGGAGACTGTTAGGCCAAAAAAAAGTCACCTCAACCGACGAAACGAACCTAAAATATTCATTAAAATACAGTATTATCTTACCGGAATGAATTTTTACTTTGTAGTGAATTGTGTGCTGACTTGAAAGTTCCAGGCTAATTAAAATCGTGCAACGCACTGGGACTCGAACCTGGAACGTTTACCTTTCATCAGGTCTCCGTTCATCGTTTGTTCCAGAGCTGCTAGTCTCGCCAGAGACGCACGAGAACTTCTGTGGAGTTCGGAAGGTAGCATTTGGGATACTGGTGGAAGAAAAGCTGGGAGGGTCGTGCCTGGATAGCTCAGTTAGTCGGTGAGGCAGGAGTCTTCGGCTGTTTACTGATGACGCTGTGATGTACGGGAAGGTGTCGTCCTAGAGTCACTGTAGAATGATGCAAGATGACTCAGGCGAAATTTCTTGTTTGATGGGAGCTTGGTCTAAATGTAGAAAAATGTAAGTTAACTGCAGATGAGTAGTAAAATCATTTCAGTAGTGTTGGAATACAGCATTGGTAATGTGCTGCTTGACACAGGTCAATTAAATATCTGGGTACAACGCTGCAAAGCGGTTTGAAACGGAAAGAGTATGTAAGGGCAGTGCAAGGGAAGAAGAATGGTGACAGTTTATTGGAAGAATTTTAGGTAAGTGTAGCTCATGTAGTGCGGCCCATTCCTGAGTAGTGCTCGAGTGTTTGGGAATCCCACCACGTCGGACTAAAGGAAGACGTCGAAGCAAGTCAGAGGCGAGCCACTAAGTTTGTTACCGGTAGATTCGATCAATACGTATTATAGAGATGTTTCGTGAACTCAAATCGGAATCCCTGGAGGGAAGACGACGTTCTGTTCGCAAAACAGTATTGGTAAAACGTAGAGAACCTGCATTTGAATCTGACTGCAGAACGACTCTACCGCCACCAGCATACATTTCACGTAAAGGCCACGAAAATACGAGGAATAAGGGCTCGTACGAAGGCATGTACACAGCTGTCGTCCCCCTCCCCCCTCCCTAACTTGCTAATGGAACAGATAAGGAACTAATTTGTAATCGTACAAAGTATACTCCGCCATGCACCACACGGTGGCTTGCGCAGTACGTACCTACGAGGGCTATTCGGAAAGTAAGTTCCGATCGGTGGCGAAATGGAATCCAGTGTGAAAATAAATAAAAATGTTTTATTTCCAACAGTTAGCTACACCTTCCAGCCACTTATCAACACAGTCACCACTTCGACGTAGATATTTGTCGTAGCGTTGCACCAACTTTCCAATAGCCTGTCATAGAAGGCAGCCGCCTGTACTTACCGCCAATTCTCTGCGCTGATTTACGGCTTCTTGTCGGTGCCTAAACGTTCTCTTCATACCCAGTAGTTCGTTTGAGGAGAGATGAAACTCAGCAGGAGCCAGTTAAGAGCTGTAGTGTGGGAGATAAAAAATACCCATCGAAGACCTTGCAGGTACTTCTTCATTGCCCCTGCAGAGTGCGGCCGAGAATTGTCAAGAAGAAGGAATCGTACGACAGTTATGTTACGTGGACTGCATGAGAACAGGCGAAATCCCTCAGCAGGCCCACATACTTGGCGGGAGACACTGTTTTTTTAGCATATTTTCGTGCTCACCCTGTGCTCAGAACTGAAAAGAGAGACGTAACCCGATCGACGGGCCTACTAGAGACACTGCCCAACACATTTGTGCAAAGCTTCATCGGATTTTCACAGTGGTTTCCATTTCGTGACCTATCGGAACTTACTTTCCGAATCCCCCTCGTATAAGCAGGGGCAGATTAGACCGAGTGAGGTGGCGTAGTGGTTAGTACAACGGCCTCGCATTGCAGATTTAGGTTTTCCGTGATTTCCCTCGCATTGCAGATTTAGGTTTTCCGTGATTTCCCTAAATCGCTCCAGGCAAATGCCGAGATGGTTCCTTTGAAAGGGCACTGCCGACTTCCTTGTCCATCCTTGACACAATCCGAGGTTGTGCTCCGTCTCTAAAGACCCCGATTTCGAAGGGACGTTAAATCCAATCTTCCTTTTTTTAATAAAGATCCCAGGTTCAGATCCTGGTCCGACACACAGTTTTGGTGTCTTAGGATGTTTCAGTATTTTCTTACTTTTTCCTAAAACTCAGCGATCAGTTTTAGATATGCGATATTGTTTCGATTAAGCGCCAGTATAAATGCTTTAAATCCCGGGAAGCAAAACACTTATGTCTCCTTGCAGTCGGGAAGACGAATTTGTACAGCAGTAGCGCACACAATGCCCCCTTGTTTGGAATGTGTGTTCGGCTGGTGGTCCTGCACCGACTTGAGACGGTGTGTTTGTTGTGGGGACTCGGAAAACCTCTGCGGCTGTGCATCGTCCTGTGGTCAGCGTTAGGGGGCACAGTGGATCGGACGCCGGGGGCGGTGGGCGGTGGGCGGGGGCGGTCACCCGAGCCGCGAGCTGCCGCGGCGATGTTATCGGCCGCTGAGGCCACTGCTGCTGCCGCCCCTGGCGATGGCTATCAGCGAGTCCCCGGCCAGCTGCAGCTTCTCTCTTCTCCACAAGCGCGCTGCGCCGCTCTTCTCAATCACACACTCCTTCGCACGCGGCCCGCGAAAACACGTGCTGCGCCGCACGGCCGCACTCCACTGTCCGGTGTCTGTAGCCAGTCTTCCTGTTTAGAACTGAACCGACTCTCAGCTGGTTCGCTTTCCACCTCTCGTATACAACCAGAGCTGTAATCCGCAAGGCACCGAGCTGTATATGGCAATGGAAACATAGCGTAGCAGTATTTTTTCCTCCTCCTTCCTATTCCTTTCGCGAATGACTCACGGGAAGAAGGACTGTAGGGAGTTTGTTACAGAATGTTTTGACATTTCTGCACACGCCAAGACACTTCAGGCAGTCGTTAGGCTTCCACTCCTCTGTCTGCAAGAACGGAAGCTTTACAGTAATGCTAGACAAACTTTTTTGTTAAAGAGCCACCAATGACATTGTGATGCAGCACATAGGGCCACATATACACTGATCTCTACATTTAAAGTATAAAAGGCCATGTCCTGATTGAATGTCTGACTGGCTGCCTTATCATCGCTCAGCCCAAACTTATAAGGATAGAAACTTGAAATTAGGAAAAGGTGTGGATCTGATACTGTAGGGATCGTTTAAAAAGGGACTGCCCGAAATTTCAATCCTAAGAGGGTGATATAGGGATGAAGGGCCTTTTGAAAAAAATGTCGCTGTTAAGGCAATTTTGAAGTTATACCTACGAAAAGTGATTATTTGGTTTCTCGGTCAGAGATAAAGAAATAAAAGTTTCATATGAGGTTGAAATAGGGGTGAAAGTTTTTTCTGAAGATATTGTTAAAGAACTATTGAAGTATTTTTAAAACTTCATCTATGAACTTTGGTATTCGACTTCTCGTTTACAAATAAAAAAAATACATTTTGCAGTATTTTGTGAAATTGAGCCCCTAAAGGGGTGAAATAGGAGGTGAGGCTTGTTATGAAAATATTTTATTATGAAAGCATTTATTAAAGATAAATCTATCAAAATTTAGATTTAGCTTGTCAACTGGAAATAAAAAAAAGTTTTTTCACTGTTTTAGGAAATTCAACCCCTAAGGGGGTGCAATAGGGTCAGACTGATTCACTGACTAATCATCGCCCAGCCCAAGCCGCTAGGGATAGAAACTTGATGCTTGGGAAGGGTGTGGATCTAAGACTGTAGGCCTCGTTTAAGAAGAGATTGACCGACATTCGACTCCTAAGGGGCTGAAATAGGGGATGAAAGGCTTTTTGAGAGTATGTCGCTATCAAGAGAATTTGGAAACTATAGCTATGAAAACTGGTATTTGGTTTCTCAGTCAGAAAATAAAAAATACGTATTTCAGCAGTTTTGGAAACACTAAGGGGGTAAAACAGTGGGTGAAAGTTGTTTTTTAAATGAATAATTACTAAACAACTAAGAAAGAATTTTTAAGGCTACATTTATGACAATTTCTGTTTGACTTCTAGGTTAATTTTTTTAAAAATACGTATTTTAGAAACTTCAACCTCTAAGGGAGTGCAGTAGGGGATGAAAATTCTTATGAAAATTCTTAAGACAATTGGTTTTCCACTTTGCGGTTAGATATTAAGAGTTATTTGTTAGGGGATGAAAGTTGCTGCGGAAATATCTTCACAATAACGCAAAACGTGTAGTTAATAAAAACTTCGGATTCCACCAACCACAATAGCTTTTTAGTCAGAAGTACATTAGGATTAGACCATGCTTATGCGAGCTTAACGAGCGTGAAAAGCTCAGAAGGCGTTGCAATTTGTGAAAGCCATTAAAATTAGAGTGAAGAAAAACAAAAAAGATTCTGCAGGCCATACGGTTTACCCGAGTGAAGCATCGGACGCTAAGATAGTCTTATTATTAAAATCAGTAATCTACACAAATTAGTATATTATGATTCCCCAACAAGCCAGCTACAAAAGTGCGCGAGAAGTCAGCTGCCGGACCCCACATACCGATCGTTAAAAGTCGGCAGCGTTCTAAACAACTCGTGTCGATGTTCTCTGCTTCAGATTGCTGCTAGCCTCAGAGACAGCAAAGTTGAGACGCTATAATTGCCTGACGAAGTGTTGCGTTTCCTGGGTGAGCGGACGGTTAATTCATCAATAACGGTAATTGTGTTTGTATTTAAATGCATTATGCAGTACGAGATACGATCACATATCTTTAGTAAATGCTTTGACTGTCATTTCTGTTCTACTCACTGTCTGGAACCGCTCGATCGCTACGGTCGCAGGTTCGAATCCTGCCTCGGGCATGGATGTGTGTGATGTCCTTAGGTTAGTTCAGTTTAAGTAGTTCTATGTTCTAGGGGACTGCTCAGAGCCATTAGAACCATTTTGAAGTATAGTATAAAAGGCAATTGGTGACCAAATGTCACTTAAGGGCGTATATAATCTTTACATTACATTAAAATCAAATATGAAAGGATAAATATCAAATATACACAGAGAAAGAATCTAGAGGATGCCCGGAACGTAGGGACGAACAGTGCTATAGAACATACAGAATTTATTAAAATGTGAAGATTTTTTTACAGACACATTAAGTAGCTTCTCCCATTTATGTACGAAAAATTATATCCTCCATATGACCAGCCAAGGCCCCGCGGTAACTAACAATGTGTTCATTGAACTTCTCGATGAGGCGGTCACAAATATCTGCTGGGTTGCCGTTAATAACCCTTTTAACTTCATCCTTCAATTGGTGTAATGTTTGTGGTTTGTTCACGAACATTTTTGATTTCACAAATCCCCGCAAAAAAAGAGTCACAAAGAGTAAGATCGCATGATCAGACAGGCCACTCCTGATGCCACGAAAAGAGGTAATTTTTTTAGAAAACTTTTCTTTCAGCAGAGCAATCGTTTCACGGGATGAGTAGCGCGTCGCACCATCTTGTTGAAACGAAAATCGTCATTTTCATTAATAAGACGGAAAAACCAATCAGAAAGTATGTTTCGGTATCGGACACCGTTCACAGTGAGGGCATCTCCCTGATAATTTTCAAAAAGGTACGGGCCGATCACTCCTCCTGCTCTTAACCCACACCACACAGTCGTGCATTGTGGATGCATCTGATTTTTCATAGCCACTAGCGGAATTTCATTCTGCAGTTCTGCTTTTTGACTACTCACTGAGGTGGAACTGCGACTCATCTGAGAAAGTTATTCTTTTTGTGAAATTCTCGTTCTCCGCTTGTCGATCCAAGACCAACTGAGTAAACTGAACTGCAGGCAAGCTGAATCTTGTACGCCTGCATTTTCATATGGTTTGAAAGGATTTCATTCAGTGAATTTGGTGATAAATTCGATTGTTGAGCTCGTCGGCTAACCGATTTTCTGGGGCTTGCGTTCGGATTGTCAAGTGCGACAGCGATGTTTTCTTGTGTTCGAACAGAAATTGGTCGTCTGTTTTCTTAAACTCTGGAACAGAACCCGTGCTCTCAAACTTTCGGATCAACTTCCGAAATGATGATGCGGTTGGAGCAGTCGAGTGTCGCGCTCAATTCACGAACGGTTGCCGTGGGACTCTTCACTGTTTCTGTAATAACTTTTTATCACTTGCATACGTTACTCAGTTGTTATCTGCTCTATGACGATAACAACCATCAAACAGAAATGCTCACCACACGAAAGCTATCAGGCTACTAAAGGGAAGGATCATAGATAACAAACATGCGAAAACGACGGCTGCCAATCGTCATATGACAAAATGGCGAAAAACTTAACGAAAATATTATGACGTAGGTCATCAGCGACTTACGGTGACATACAGCTATACGGAGACAGCTTACTGACGTATTGATCAGAAGAGTGATTCATAAAAATACAAATTTGAAAAGTATGTTAAAATTATATTGACCATAATAGATCAGTGGGACCAGATGGAAATTTCTGGCAAACAAATTTGTAACTATATGTTAGCCTTTTATTACACCGAGATGTGTAGGAAGTGATAACAGGAACCAATAAAGACGCAGGTTTATGAGTGCACTTAAATTTCATTGCAACAATATTGTCCACAGAAAAATGAGAAAACATCTTTCTCAAAACTATGTATACATATTTTACAGTAGCAAAAACACGTAGGACACGCCACATTATACGAATCAAAACGCATGGGACCAATTAGCAATGTCTGGAAAATACAGATAAAATTAAATCCAAGACATGCAGTGAAAAAAAGTATGAACTACTAGAATCATTTTCGCAGATCATCAGTATGCAATGACATTTCAAATACAGGATCACTTTTTACATTAATCCATTAGGAAACCGTAGAATACTCGTACAGAGGCCAAATTGTAGCAAATAAGTTTATATATATATATAAGAAACAAAAGAAAAAAATTGGAGTCGGAATTAAAATCCACGTAGAAGACATAAAAACTTTGAAGTTCGCCGATGACATTGCAATTCTGTCAGAAATGCAAAGGACCTGGAAGAGCAGTTGAACGGAATGGACAGTATCTTGAAAGGTGGATATAAGATGAACATCAACAAAGCAGACCGAAAATAATGGAATGTAGTCGAATTAAATGAGGTGATCCTGATGGAATTAGATTACGATACGAGACGTTTAAAGTAGTAGATAAGTTTTTATATTGCAAAATATCTGATTACGGTCGGAGTAGATAGGATAATGTACTCTGCCAATGTCAAGGAAAGCGTTTCTGAAGAAGAGAAATTTGTTAACATGGAGTATAGATTTAAGTGTAGCGAAGTCTTTTCTTAAAGTATTTGTGCGGAGTGTAGCCATGTATGGAAGTGAGACATGGATGATAAACAGTTTACACAAGAGGAGAATAGGACCTTTAGAAATGTGGTGCTACAGAAGAATGCTGAAGATTAGATGGGTAGATCACGTAACTAATGAGAAGGTTCTGAATAGAACTGGGGAGAAGAGGAATTTGTGGCACAACTTGACTAGAAGAAGGGATCGATTGGTACGACATGTTCTGAGGCATCAAGGGATCACAAATTTAGCATTGGAGAGCAGCGCGTGGAGGGTAAAACTCGTAGAGGGTGATCAAGAGATAAATACACTAAGCACATTCAGAAGGATGTAGGTTGCAGTAGTTACTCGGAGATGAAGAAGCCTGCACTGCATAGAGTAGCAGTCTCTGATCTGAACACCATAACAACATGTTTTTATCTGTACACCTTGTATTTTTCAGGGAGATAAATAGCGACAGGTCTCATCCCATGCAACAACGTCGCGGGGATAGGGGTGGGGACATCAGTTACAGATCACATTTTGTGTTTCTGCGGGATCAAACAAGCAGTGCCCGCCACATTGCACAAGCTGTTATCTCCTTGATACTGCAATTTCTTGGTATGGCAGTGCACAGATGCTACTGATACTGATACGACACAGAGTAATACCGGTTCCAAGTCATAAAATTTTTAACGGAGTTCAACCAAATTGGCGCAAGATAGGCTGGTTATGCCACAGTTAGCGGCAGACCGGGAAGCACTGTGATGAAAGACATACGGGCAGCACAGTCTGCAACTTTGCACTAGCTGAGTGAGAGAGAGCACACGCAAGATGAAAACACAAAAGGACAGCGACTAAGCAAAATTACACGCGCAGTGTTTCGCACAGTGGGATGCCGCAAGAAGCAATAGAAAGGCTAGGGAAAACATTCAGCCGGCCGCGGTGGCCGTGCGGTTCTAGGCGCTGCAGTCCGGAACTGCGGGACTGCTACGGTCGCAGGTTCGAATCCTGCCTCGGGCATGGATGTGTGTAATGTCCTTAGGTTAGTTAGGTTTAAGTAGTTCTAAGTTCTAGGGGACTGATGACCTAAGATGTTAAGTCCCGTAGTGCTCAGTGCTATTTGAACCATTTGAAAACATTCATAGAGAAATTTAACTTGCTGGTAAGAGAGTATTAACGCAAGGGTAGCAGAAAACGAGGGCACGTCACAAAACTATGGAGAGTTTTTCAAATACCAGAGCCCCAGCTCCAAATGGGGGAGAACAGTTCAGGTGAATGAGAACAATAGAATCCGTATAGACAACATTCCATTCCCTGACCGTGTTGATTTATTTAAGTCTTGTCTCAGATCAACCAGTGCAGTACCAGCCAGCCGTGGAGTTCTGTAGAGCTGAACTCTACTGACGAACTTCATGCTGTGCCACACCAACCACCACTGATGGGAGTTGTTGTTGTAGTGGTCTTCAGTCCTGAGACTGGTTTGATGCAGCTCCCCATGACACTCTATCCTGTGCAAGCCTCTTCATCTCCCAGTACCTACTGCAACATACATCCTTCTGAATCTGCTTAGTGTATTCATCTCTTGGTCTCCCTCTACGATTTTTACCCTTCACGCTGCCCTCCAGTACTAAATTGGTAATCCCTTGATGCCTCAGAACATGTCCTACCAACCGAACCATTCTTCTGGTCAAGTTGTACCACAAACTTCTCTTCTCCTCAATCCTATTCAATACTTCCTCATTAGTTACGTGATCTATCCAGCTTATCTTCAGCATTCTTCTGTAGCACCACATTTCGAAAGCTTCTATTCTTGTCCAAACTAGTTATCGTCCATGTTTCACTTCCATACATGGCTACACTCCAAACAAATACTTTCAGAAACAACTTCCTGGTACATAAATCTATATTCGATGTTAACAAATTTCTCTTCAGAAACGCTTCCCTTGCCATTGCCAGTCTACATTTCATATCCTCTCTACTTCGACCAAATCAGTTATTTTGCTCCCCAAATAGCAAAACTCCTTTACTACTTTAAGTGTCACATTTCCTAATCTAATTCCCTCAGCATCACCCGAATTAATTCGACTACATTCCATTATCCTCGTTTTGCTTTTGTTGATGTTCATCTTATATCCTCATTTCAAGACACTGTCCATTCTGTTCAACTGCTCTTCCAAGTCCTTTGCTATCTCTGACAGAATTACGATGTCATCGGCGAACCTCAACATTTTTATTTCTTCTCCATGGATTTTAATACCTACTCCGAATTTTTCTTTTGTTTCCTTTACTGTTTGCTCAATATACAGATTGAATAACATCGGGGAGACGCTACAACCCTGTCTTACTCCCTTCCCAACCACTGCTTCCCTTTCATGTCCCTCGACTGTTATAACTGCCATCTGGTTTCTGTTCAAATTGTAAATAGCCTTTCGCTCCCTGTATTTTACCCCTGCCATCTTTAAAATTTGAAAAAGAGTATTCCAGTCAACATTGTCAATCGCTTTCACTAAGTCTACAATGCTAGAAACGTAGGTTTGCCTTTCCTTAATCTTTCTTCTAAGATAAGTCGTAAGGTCTGTATTGCCTCACGTGTTCCAACATTTCTACGGAATCAAAACTGATCTTCCCCGAGGTCGGCTTCTACCAGTTTTTTCATTCGTCTGTAAAGAATTCGTGTTAGTATTTTGCAGCTATGGCTTATTAAAGTGATTGTTCGGTAATTTTCACATCTGTCAACACCTGCTTTCTTTGGGATAGGAATTATTATATTCTTCTTGAAGTCTGAGGGTATTTCGCCTGTTTCATACATCTTGCTCACCAAATTGTAGAGTTTTGTCAAGACTGGCTCTCCCAAGGCTGTCAGTAGTTCCAATGTAATGTTGTCTACTCCCGGGGCCTTGTTTCGACTCAGGTCTTTCAGTGCTCTGTCAAACTCTTCAAGCAGTATTGTATCTCCCACTTCATCTTCATCTACATCCTCTTCCATTTCCATAATATTGTCCTCAAGTACATCGCCCTTGTATAGACCCTCTATATACTCCTTCCACCTTTCTGCTTTCCCTTCTTCTCTCAGAACTGGGTTTCCATCTGAGCTCTTGATGTTCATACAAGTGGTTCTATTTTCTCCAAAGGTCTCTTTAATTTTCCTGTAGGCTGTATCTATCTTATCCCTAATAAGATAAGCCTCTACATCCTTACATTTGTCCTCTAGCCATCACTGCTTAGTCATTTTGCACTTCCTGTCGATCTCATTTTTGAGACGTTTGTACTCCTTTTTGCTGCTTCATTTACTGCATTTTATATTTTCTCCTTTCATCAATTAAATTCAATATTTCTTCTGTTACCCAAGGATTTCTACTAGCCCTCGTCTTTTTACCTACTTGATCATCTGCTGCCTTCACTATTTCATTCCTCAAAGCTACCCATTCCTTTTCTAGTGTATTTCTTTCCCCCATTCCTGCCAATTGTTCCCTTATGCTCTCCATGAACCTCTGGTTCTTTCAGTTTATCCAGGTCCCACCTCCTTAAATTGCCACCTTTTTGCAGTTTCTTCAGTTTTAATCTACAGGTCATAACCAATAGATTGTGGTCAGAGTCCACATCTGCCCCTGGAAATGTCTTACAATTTAAATCCTGGTTCCTAAATCTCTGTCTTACCATTATATAATCTATCTGATACCTTTTAGTATCTCCAGGGTTCTTCCATGTATACAACTTTCTTTTATGATTCTTGAACCAAGTGTTAGCTATGATTAAGTTATGCTGTGTGGAAAATTCTACTAGACGGCTTCCTCTTTCATTTCTTAGCCCCAATCCATATTCACCTACTATGTTTCCTTCTCTTTCTTTTCCTACACTCGAATTCCAGTCGCCCATGACAATTAAACTTTCGTCTTCCTTCACTATCTGAATAATTTCTTTTATTTCATCATACATTTCTTCAATTTCTTCGTCATCTGGAGAGCTAGTTGTCATATAAACTTGTACTACTGTAGTAGGTGTGGGTTTCGTATCTATCGTGGCCACAATAATGTGTTAAGTATACTGTTTGTAGTGGCTTACCCGCATTCTTATTTTCGTATTCATTATTAAACCTACTCCTGCATTACCCCTATTTGATTTTGTGTTTATAACCCTATAGTCACCTGACTTGAAGTCTTGTTCCTTCTGCCACCGAACTTCACTAATTCCCACTATATCTAACTTTAACCTATTCATTTCCCTTCTTAAATTTTCTAACCTACCTGCCCGATTCAGGGATCTGACCTTCCAAGCTCCGATCCGTAGAACGCCAGTTTTCTTTCTCCTGATAACGACGTCCTCCTGAGTAGTCCCCGCCCGGAGATCCGAATGGGGGACTATTTTACCTCCGGAATATTTTACCCAAGAGGACGCCATCATCATTTAATCATACAGTAAAGCTGCATGCCCTCGGGAAAAATTACGGCCGTAGTTTCCCCTTGCTTTCAGCGGTTCGCAGTACCAGCACAGCAAGGCCGTTTCGGTTATTGTTACAAGGCCAGATCAGTCAATCATCCATACTGTTGCCCTTGCAACTACTGAAAAGGCTGCTGTCCCTCTTCAGGAACCACACGTTTGTCTGGCCTCTCAACAGATACCCCTCCGTTGTGGTTGTACCTACGGTACGGCTATCTGTATCGCTGAGGCACGCAAGCCTCCCCACCAACGACAAGATCCATGGTTCATTGGGGGGGGGGGGGGTACCAGGTGCTGTACTCTCTTGAGTGCGGAACGGAAGACGACGACCAGGGTTCCTGGCGGACCACTCCTAAGCGCATCCAGGTGCGGGGCCTACCAGGCCGGCGGTACTGGGTTCAACACCTGCCGCCTACACCACACCGTGGATGGAGTGGTCCAGGAAAAAGATGCACGGAGTGGGATCGAGTACACTCCCTCTGCCGGTAGCAGCCATCCATGCTGTACCGGGCTGGGATAAGCATCTAATTGGAGCAAGAGGAACGACGTCTCGCTAGGACGCAGGTGCAAAGACTGGCGCAGCGTACGACACCTAGAGTCTGTCCGTGACCAGTGCAGGAGGCAGCTAACGCCAGCAGGGCACCACCCTTTGTAAAATTGTCACAATAAACGATTCACTGAATAACCACGTTTCCTTACCGAAAAAAGCGCTTTCAGATGAATCCTGACGTAGTGCAGAGGAGTCATCCGCTAGGCCCCTCTGTACTGCGACGCAACGCACGCTTCGTGGTGTACAACTGTCCTGATCAACAGGATCACCAGATATCCCTCCGATAGAACTCTTACGTCACAAGAAGAAGTGGGAACTTACTTGTTCTCCAGGACCTGCAATAACCACTGCTGAACTGCAAGAAAACGCGCGTGACTCATCTGAGAATGTATCGCATGATGCCATTCGGTACGTTTACGATTGTTTGCGTGTGAAAATACACACCAGTATTGCCGCCAGAGACGCGTATGCTGTACCATTGTTTGGACGCCCTTTACTGTGGCATGTGCTTTGCATTTTGTTTGAATTTCTTATCTTTTACTCCTACGCTGATGTAGTACTTGTCACCCCACTTGTCATTAAAATTACCTTGCCCTCAATGGTGAAGACATTTTTTTGCGGCAGTGTAGAAATAACAAGATGCTGTGATTTCCAGCGGTTCAAGATGCTTGTTTGTCCCGGAGGGGCAGGTGCACAGATCAGCGCTTAGAAGTTGGCTGCCGTGGGTGACGGCGGACACGGGCGCAATCGGGTTGCGGGATCGGCGGCTGTGGCGGTCCGGACACAAGTGAGTCGTTCGGCGGCCGCGAGCGGTCACAACAGCGCGCGATTAGTCGTCGACCGACACAATGGGCGGCGGTTCCCCTTGTGGTCGCCCGCTGCTGGCGAGGGGCAAGTGTTGCGTGTACGGCGAGTCTGCCCTCCACAGCACGCACTCTGCTCCTACCCACTGTTTATCAGCGCTACTGGTTCCCATCACACAATCTTTTCTTCCTGCGTTCAACCGTTCACCTCTGTCAGCATGATAACTAATACAGGGTGTTACAAAAGGGTACGGCCAAACTTTCAGGAAACATTCCACACACACACACACAAATAAAGAAAAGATGTTATGTGGACATACACTCCTGGAAATTGAAATAAGAACACCGTGAATTCATTGTCCCAGGAAGGGGAAACTTTATTGACACATTCCTGGGGTCACATACATCACATGATCACACTGACAGAACCACAGGCACATAGACACAGGCAACAGAGCATGCACAATGTCGGCACTAGTACAGTGTATATCCACCTTTCGCAGCAATGCAGGCTGCTATTCTCCCATGGAGACGATCGTAGAGATGCTGGATGTAGTCCTGTGGAACGGCTTGCCATGCCATTTCCACCTGGCGCCTCAGTTGGACCAGCGTTCGTGCTGGACGTGCAGACCACGTGAGACGACGCTTCATCCAGTCCCAAACATGCTCGATGGAGGACAGATCCGGAGATCTTGCTGGCCAGGGTAGTTGACTTACACCTTCTAGAGCACGTTGGGTGGCACGGGATACATGCGGACGTGCATTGTCCTGTTGGAACAGCAAGTTCCCTTGCCGGTCTAGGAATGGTAGAACGATGGGTTCGATGACGGTTTGGATGTACCGTGCACTATTCAGTGTCCCCTCGACGATCACCAGAGATGTACGGCCAGTGTAGGAGATCGCTCCCCACACCATGATGCCGGGTGTTGGCCCTGTGTGCCTCGGTCGTATGCAGTCCTGATTGTGGCGCTCACCTGCACGGCGCCAAACACGCATACGACCATCATTGGCACCAAGGCAGAAGCGACTCTCATCGCTGAAGACGACACGTCTCCATTCGTCCCTCCATTCACGCCTGTCGCGACACCACTGGAGGCGGGCTGCACAATGTTGGGGCGTGAGCGTTAGACGGCCTAACGGTGTGCGGGACCGTAGCCCAGCTTCATGGAGACGGTTGCGAATGGTCCTCGCCGATACACCAGGAGCAACAGTGTCCCTAATTTGCTGGGAAGTGGCGGTGCGGTCCCCTACGGCACTGCGTAGGATCCTACGGTCTTGGCGTGCATCCGTGCGTCGCTGCGGTCCAGTCCCAGGTCGACGGGCACGTGCACCTTCCACCGACCACTGGCGACAACATCGATGTACTGTGGAGACCTCACGCCCCACGTGTTGAGCAATTCGGCGGTACGTCCACCCGGCCTCCCGCATGCCCACTATATGCACTCGCTCAAAGTCCGTCAACTGCACATACAGTTCACGTCCACGCTGTCGCGGCATGCTACCAGTGTTAAAGACTGCGATGGAGCTCCGTATGCCACGGTAAACTGGCTGACACTGACGGCGGCGGTGCACAAATGCTGCGCAGCTAGCGCCATTCGACGGCCAACACCGCGGTTCCTGGTGTGTCCGCTGTGCCGTGCGTCTGATCACTGCTTGTACAGCCCTCTCACAATGTCCGGAGCAAGTATGGTGGGTCTGACACACCGGTGTCAATGTGTTCTTTTTTCCATTTCCAGGAGTGTATGTCTGGAAACGATTAATTTCCATGTTAGAGCTCATTTTAGTTTCGTCAGTATGTACTTTACTTCCTCTATTGACCGCCAGTTGGCCCAATTGAAGGAAGGTAATGTTGACTTCGGTACTTGTGTTGACATGCGACTCATTGCTCTACAGTACTAGCATCAAGCAGGCATTGTTGGTGATGTCTTGATTGGGCCCCATGTTCTTCCACCTACGCTCAATGGAGCACGTTATCATGATTTCATACGGGATACCCTACCTGTGCTGCTAGAACATATGCCTTTACAAATAAGACACATGTGGTTCATGCACGATGGAGCTCCTGCACATTTCAGTCGAAGTGTTCGTACGCTTCTCAACAACAGATTCGGTGACCTCAACCCTCTTGACTTTCATTTATGGGGGCATTGGAAAGCTCTTGTCTACGCAACCACGCTACCAAATGTAGAGACTCTTCGTGCTCGTATTATGGACGGCTCTGATACAATACGCCATTCTCCAGGGCTGCATCAGCGCATTAGGGATTCCATGCGACGGAGGGTGGATGCATGTATCCTCGCTAACGGAGGACATTTAGAACATTTCCTGTAAAAAAAAAAAGTGTTTGAAGTCACGCTGGTAAGTTCTGTTGCTGTGTGTTTCCATTCCATGATTAATGTGATTTGAAGAGAAGTAATAAAATGAGCTCTAACATGGAAAATAAGCGTTTCCGGACACATGTCCACATAACACATTTTCTTCCTTTGTGTGTGAGGAATTTTTCCTGAAAGTTTGTCCGTAACTTTTTGTAACACCCTGTATATGCTCTTGAAAATGAAGGAAAGGAAAACACACCTAAATACACGGCAGCTTTGCCTTGCAAGGCCATCACTACTTACGAATCTAGAACTGACATTATCGTGTTGTTCTGTCGTTGTGATTGCCTCCATTGGCTTGAAACTGTTATACTGGATTCGTTCATGAGAACATGCTGTACTCACCGTTCTCAATAATCTATACGAGTGCATTCAATAAGTAAAACAAGAGGTTTTTTTCTCGGCCAGTTTCGGTTGAGAAAATGCGGATTTTGTTGTGGGACATTATTGAATATTCCCACTTCAGACCCTATAGTCTCATGAAGTTCCGACACGAGGCCTTCAAAATGGCGTCCGAAACGGGGGTATGTTACAAGCAGAGAGCCGGCCGTGGTGGCCGAGCGGTTCTAGGCGCTACAGTCTGGAACTGCGAGACCGCTGCGGTGGCAGGTTCAAATCCTGCCTTGGGCATGAATGTGTGTGGCGTCGCAATTTTCATAGGCATTTCCAGAGTGACCTGGCACTGAACAAAAGCACGGTGAGTCGTTGGGCGAGGCGTCTGTCATCATCGTAACAAGGTCACACAAACCTGCAACGGTTTGCATGAAATCTAGCTTAGACACCGCCTGCTTGGCATTTGCTGTTATGCTTCCGAGAAATCTGCAACAATGTTGTCCAGACGCGAGGTAAGTGGAAATTTTAATTGGGGCCAAAAAATTGTTTTATTTCCGTTGGGCATTTAATAGAAAGTGAAGTTGCATTCAGATCAGTTACAGTTCGGATCATATTGTGTTCTGTAAAGTTGGGCTAAAATTCAACCAGAATCAAAATATACAGAGCAACTTACAGGTTCAATGAACACGCGAGTATTACGCAAATACTCCATGGTCTCAAATGAGAAGCGCAGTAGAGAAGAAAACCTTCTTTTCGTAAAACACTATTCCGCCCTCCAATGTGACTACAGTCTAGCTGGCTTCAGTTAAACACAATATGGGTCTAAGGAGATCATGGATGTATAAAATCCCGTACTAATGTGGGAAATCATACGCTGGCCAGACGTGTAGCACTGTTAAGGATAGATGCGCTGCACATAGACGCCACACCATATTGGGTCAGCCAGAAAAGTCTGCTGTCGCTGAATACTGTTTAAACAATGGCACAGCATGAATTACGGAGAAACAAGATCCTTTCGTCCGCTTCCACGTACTGGGACTCCAACATTAAGGGAGCAGTCTAAATACGTATAACGACCTGATCAACAGAGACACAGGACTTCAACTTAGAAAGGCATGAGAACCAGCATTCGCACTACTAAGACATCATCGGCCGCACACCGATTCATCTCAGACGTCGACACACTGCCTTCACCCGCAATGGACTGCTAGGACCACTATTTGCGGCGCAGATTTTCCATATTGCGCAAGCGAAGACCGTCTTCCATTTCTCCGGCAGGGAGCACTGGATTTTTTAGTGTCCTGTGGTTCGTCGACGATGCCGTTACAGGCCCTCCTGTTGGCGCCTGTGTTTCTCTAGAGAGTCAGCATAAAATATTGGCGAGCCACTGCGGCAACACGTCACTCAGTACCTGAAGATGTCTCGTTGAAATTTGTGCAGCTTCCAAAGCATCATCCGACGCGACAACCGCGAACCAAGGATGCAACTACTGAGAAAGTTTAGAGGCAAAGTATTTAGAACACACTGCAGAAAAATCGTATGGCCATCAACATACATCTTGCTTGAGACCCTTGAAGAGAAGATAAGACGAGACAAAATAGAACAAAACCTATGGTAGTATAAAAAGTCTTTTCGCCTTGTTCCATTTGCTAGCGAGACAGGAAAGAGAATTTACCTTACTGGCTATTAAAATTGCTACACCACGAAGATGACGTGCTACAGACGCGAAATTTAACCAACAGGAAGAAGATGCTGTGATATGCAAATGACTAGCTTTTCAGAGTATTCTCACAAGGTTGGCGCCGGTGGCGACACCTACAACGTGCTGACATGAGGAACATTTCCAACCGATTTCTCATACACAAACAGCAGTTGGCCGGCGTTGCCTGGTGAAACGTTGTTGTGATGCCTCGTGTAAGGAGGAGAAATGCGTACCATCACGTTTCCGACTTTGATAAAGGTCGGATTGTAGCGTATAGCGATTGCTGTTTATCGTATCGCGACATTGGTGCTCGGGTTGGTCGAGATCCAATGACTGTTAGCAGAATATGGAATCGGTGGGTTCAGTAGGGTAATAGGAACGCCGTGGTAGATCCCAACGGCCACGTATCACTAGCAGTCTTGTTTGGCGACATTGCGGTGAACGCACATTGGAAGCGTGTATTCGTCATCGCCATACTGGCGTATCACCTGGCGTGATGGTATGGGGCGCCATTGGTTACACGTCTCGGTCACCACTTGCTCGCGTTGACGGCACTTTGAACAGTGTCGTTACATTTTATATTTGTTACGACCCGTGGCTCTACCCTTCATTCGATCCCTGCGAAACCCCACATTTCAGCAGGATAATGTGCGACCGTATGTTGCAGGTCGTGTACGGGCCTATCTGGACACAAAAAATTTTCGACTGCTGCCCTGGCCAGCACATTCTCCAGATCTCTCACCAACTGAAAACGTCTGGTCAATGGTGGCCGAGCAACTGGCTCGTCACAATACGCCATTCACTACTCTTGGTGAACTGCGGTATCGTGTTGAAGCTGCATGGGCAGCTGTACCTGTACACGCCATCCAAACTCTGTTTGACTCAGTGCCCAGGCGTATCAAGGCCGTTATTCCGGGTACTGCTGTCTCAGGATATATGTACCCAAATTGCGTGAATATGTAATCACATGTCATTTCTAGTATAATATATTTGTCCAATAAATACCCGTTTATCATCTGCATTTCTTCTTGGTGTAGCAATTATAATGGCCAGTAGTGTATAGCAGTAGTACAAGGTAGTCTATGGTCGCTTGTAGAGTACTTACCTAGTTGTAGATGTATTCGGACCAAGACTCAAAGAGCGACCTTTAGATTTGCTAGTGATATGACAGTGCTGAGAACGTGGCTATAAATGTCAACAATCTGAGTACAACATCTACCTTCCGTGTGACTATGGCAGCTGTGTTCCTATTATGCTCCCTCAAATACTTTCTCGCTTTCGTCACACCGTAAATCAAAACTGGCCACCAAGGACGACAGCTTAACACGCAGAAACACAGCTCTCCACAGCCGCTCACTGTGTTTTGTGGTGTAAGTAGCGTGTAGCTTTTAACGAGCCACAAATTGTTTGCTCCGCCACTTTCCTTTTTGCCTGACTTACAGCTGTGGGTCTGTGCGTGATTCTCAGGCTAGCAAGTGCGAGACTGTTAACCTGTTCCAGATATTGCCACAGGCTACCAGAAATAGACTGCTAGAAAAAAAAGTTTGCCTTAATCCTCCGTTTGGCTTGCGCTTGACCGCAGAATTCATAAGTGGCGGGTCAAGTAGGCAGGTTTAAGCTTCGCGATTTGCTAGCCGCAGCAGTACGTGCTTGTATCCCTGAGTGCCAGATTCTGGATAACTAGCTGCTGCCGCCACTCCCAAACCTGGTAGCACCTGCACTCCAAAGGAATCCCTTCTACTTCCTGGCCACTGCTAACGTTAAAATTATGCTACCTGAAAAAAAATTAATCTATCTGGAGGTTTTTTTCAGAAGTAGATTACTGTACAGGCCGACATCCGCTCAAATAAACATTTGACCAAATAAACGATGGAAGTGGAGGAAAAGGAAGGATAGAACGTCGCTTTTTGTCGATGTCTATATCATTAGAAGTGGAACGCATACTCAACTGGGCACAAAACAGAGAAATATTCCATTGTGTCTAACCTGAAGCACCATTGTTCTACTTAAAATGAGTAAATCAGGACAAACAAACATTTATTAGAGGCAAAGATTGAACTGGATCTCCTGCTTATACCGAGCAGACCCCCTAACGATTTTTTCTTAGTCTTAAATAAACTTTCTTCCTCAAGAAATTTATCCTTCTGGTCTACAACTTCACTTACGTAGTTTTTTCTTAAAATTCATGGCTTTATTGGTAAAACTGACAACAAATTTACGATTCAAAGTTTTGGCCATCGCTAGCCACTACTTTCTCCCGTCTTTCGCGCACCGTACGAATCCAATGGGGGGGGGGGGGGGGGGGGGGAGAACTGGATGCATTGGTCAGCCAGACTATGTGCCACTGTACGCAAAAGTTGGTAGTCAGAGGGAGCAATGTCTGGAGGCTGCAGTGGATGCGTGGGACTTCCCATTTCAACGTTTCCAACTGTGTTATGAAGGGTTTTGTGACAGGGGGTCGAGCATTGTCATGCTGTAAAACCACCTTTCCATGTATATCGCTTTATTCTGGCTGTTTGTCTTTCAGTGCTCGGCTCAAACGATCTCTTGTAACTGTTTCCATCTGTTTCAGTAGCTTCGAAAACCATCTCTCCTCCACCGCCATCACGATAGGTTTTAAAAAACATTTTATGAACTTCCCCCGCAGATTTCTTCGTATTAAAGCAGAAAATTAAAACTTCTCGCAAATGTCGAGAGTTGGGATCGTACGATGGCATATTCAGTCGAGAATAACTAAACGGTGTCGTGTCAAATCGACTAATATTTTGATGGGATAATGTTTACAAATGTCTAAGCTTGACGTGCCACCTGCACCACCAATTGCCACTGCTGCCGTCTATGGCAAAAGAGCGAAAGCAGAGTTATAAACACAATAAAAAGACAACATCCGCTCGGAAGTCTTTTCCACTAATGTCGTTGGGAGGTCTTCACGTTTGGGGGCTGTTGAAATGAATGTTATCTTTATTAAACTGGAAAAAACTACCACTTGTATGTCTTTAAAAAACTGAGTCCCAGAATATGCACTGATTCCTATTTTTCTCGAATCACTGGCCTGTGTCTCAGCCAGAAAATTTAATTTGACGGAAGTAATTATAACACAAAATTAGTTTCGCACATTTTTGTATTATATATTGAAGGGGGTGGTGGGTTCGGGGAAGTGGGGGGACGATCGAAATGGGAGAGATGTTTGTTTGTGGATTAGGATGAGGACATTATAATTCGATTGAAAGTCTGAAAAACAGGTTTGAATCAGGTTCACAGGTCTTTGTTATATAACAGTGATGGCGTGCAACGTAGCTACGAAATCTTCAGTGGCGAGATATAACGGCACAGTACACGAATCTTCCAGCCAGACAAAACATCGCTGCGATATTTTCCGGCCAGGGAGAATTCCAAATTCGGCTTTAATATAGTGATCACTTGAAGCGCCATCACCCTAAAGATTTTCTTCATTGACTAAGTCCAAATGATGGTCTGGCCCGGACGCAAGGAGCGAAGTTCGACGGTATATGGGATTTAACAGTGATATTGGTGGAGAGCGGGCCGTATGTATATTGTTGCCTTTGTTCAACTCTCAAGCTCAGACACATTGGATACAGCGTTCGACATCATTTATATCACATGTCTGTACGGAAACGGGTACCACTCGATGGAAGCCGCCGGCCTTGGTGACCGAGCGGTTCTAGGCGCAACAGTCTGGAACCTCGCGACCGCTACGGTCGCAGGTTCGAATCCTGCCTCTGGCATGGTTGTGTGTGATGTCCTCAGGTTAGTTAGGTTTAAGTAGTTCTAAGTTGTAGGGGAGTGATGCCCTCAGAAGTTAAGTCCCATAGTGCTCAGAGACATCTGAACCATTTCGATGGGAGCCATTCTCCTTAGCGTGCGCCAGCTGAGCTGCGGAAACTTCGGTGACGGAGTTGAGATGTGAAAGGACGACGTGTGGAACACAGGTATGAGTGTACAATAAACTGTGTCACGTAACGTTCTGAAGCGATTTTTGCCTTTTCCTCATCTAATTACTCTTCGTTTTCTTCTTATTCTTATGCTTCTCCTTTATTCAAGTGTTACGCAGTTGCCTGTTACATCCTCCTGTTCAGTTCCACTACTCTCTGTGATTTGCTTCTGTTTTATCTCTCCTCCATTTTCTTCTTCTGTCTACTGATGTTTCCCCTGTTTGTCCTCAATTTGTTACACTAGGCATTCAATTTTCATTCATTCTTGTGACATGAGCTCTCCATTTATTTTTGTTCCCCTGATCTATTCATTTTTATTTTTAACTCTTATTTATTGTCTGATTATTGTACTCATTATTTTTGTACTCCTTATTATAGGCCACTCAGGGTAGCCGTGCGGTCTTTGGCGTCTTGTCACTGTTCGCGCGGCTCTCCCCGTCGGAGGTTCGAGTCCTCCCTCAGGCATGGGTGTGTGCTATGTCGTTAGCGTAAGTTAGTTTAAGTTAAATTAATTAGTGCGTAAGCCTAGGGACCGATGACCTCAGCAGTTTGGTGTCATAGTCCTTACTACAAATTTCCAAAAATATTCCTTATTATATCAGATAGTACAGGTTGTCCATAATTAAAGTTCCAGTTTCAAAACGCTGTAGATAGAGAATAATGTTAAATTTGAACTTCATATTATTGACTCGGCGAAGGGGTAAGCGCCAGTGAAAAAATTGACCAATAGATGGTGCTGTAAGCGTCAGAATGCGCACGCCAACAGCCGCGCGGTCCATGGCCGTTCTGTTGCTCAGCTCGCGTCCGAGACTTCCAGCATGACTGTTCCATGAAGGATCGCACACTGCTGGTAAAGCTCTTTTGCGATAACGGTAGCCCAGCAGAAGTTTCACTCAAGTTTATAATAAAAGGTATTGGCCCGTCGTCTGCTAAGGGTCTGGAAAAGATGATTACAAAATTCGAGAAGAGAGTCATTTGGAAGTGCAGTGAGGTAGAGGGGGGAAAAGCAGCTGGACCGACGTCTATAGAAGATATGAGCACGGCACAGCAGGAGAACTCGAGCGGTGGTGTGCAAACATGAAGTCCACTGGAGCATCGCACGAACGTTGAACATGCCTGCCACCGTGATGCATAAAATGTTAGATAACATCCAGCATCGCTATCCATACAAAACCACCCATAATGAAATTTTCACTCTGCAGCGGTTTGTGCACTGACATCAAACTTTCTGGAAGATTAAAGTGGTTCAAATGGCTCTGAGCACTATGTGACTGAGCATCTGAGGTCTTCAGTCGTTTAGGCTTAGAACTACTTAAACCTAACTAACCTAAGGACATCACACACACCCATGCCTTAGGCAGGATTCGTACCTGCGACCGTAGCAGCAGCGCGGTTCCGGACTGCACAATATTGTGTTCGAACATTATGAATTCCCTCGAAGAGTCAACACGGATTTAGAAAACATTTTTCTTGTAAACCACAACTAGCTCTTCACTCACACGAAGGGTTGAGTGCTACTGACAAGGGATTTTAAATTGATTCCGTATTTCTGGATTTCCGGAAGGCTTTTGACACGGTACCATACAGGCAGCTTGTAGTGAAGTTGTGTGATTATGGAATAACATCTCAGATATGCGACTGGATTCGTGATTACCTGTCAGAGAGGCCACATTTCGTAATAACTGTAGAAAATCATCGAGTAAAACAGATGTGATTTCCGGCGTTCCCCCTCGGTAGGCCCTTCGCTGTTCCTTACCTATATAAGCGATTTGGGAGACAATCTGAGCAGCCGTCTTAGGTTTGTTGCAGACGATGCTGACGATTATCGACTAGTAAAGTCATCAGAAAATCAAAACGAATCGCAATACGACTCAGAAAAATATCTGTAGGATGCAAAAATTGGCAATTGACCCTAAATAACGAAAAGCGTGAGGTCATCCATATGAGTGGTAAAAGTAATCCGTTAAACTTCGGTTACACGATAAATCAGTCAACTCTAAAGGCCGTAAATTCAGAAAAGTACCTAGGAATTACAATTACGAACAACTTAAACTGGATGGAACACATAGAAAATGTTCTGGGGAAGGCTATCCAAAGACTGCGTTTTATTGGCAGGACACTTACAAAATGCAACACATCTACTAAAGAGACTGCCTACACTATGCTTGTCCGCCCTCTTTTAAAATACTGCTGCACGGTGTGGGATCCTTGCCAGATAGGGTTGACGGGGTACATCGAGAAAGTTTAGAAAGGGGTAACAAGTTTTGTATTATAGCGAAATAGGGAAAAGAGTGTCACTTAAATGATAAAGAACTGGGGGTGGACACCGTTAAAACAAAGGCGTTTTTCGTTGCGACAGAATCTTCTCGCTAAATTTCAGTCGCCAATTTTCTCCTCCGAATGCGAAAATATTTTTTTTGACGCCGACCTACATAGGGTCAAGTTCACAATGCGTTACGCATTGCATGCGTTCAATTCAGCTACATTCGTAACTGGAGCACTGAACACATCTTTCAGATAATCGCTCAGGCAGAAGTGACACGCATCAAGACCAGGTGATCTGGACGACCAGGACGTAAGGAAATGACGATTGAGAATTCAAAGATTTCAGGAATTCCTCCACAGCAGCCGCTTCTATATCTACTATATATACTCTGCAAAATCACATTCAACTGCCTGACCGATTATTCAACGAACCACCTTCACAATAATTCTCTCCGATTCCAATCTCGTTCATCCCAGGAAAAACGAACGCGTATATCTTTCCGTGGGAGCTCTGATTTCCCTTATTTTTTTATGATGATTGGAATTTGACTGGAGCGATTTAGGGAAATCACGAAAAACCAAAATCTGGAAGGCCGGACGCGAGTTGGTTTCCTTGAAAGGGAACGGCCGATTTGTTTCCTCATCCTTGACGCAATACTAGATTGTGCCTCACCTGTAAGGATCTCTATGTCAACGGGACGTTAAACCTGATGTTCCTTCCTGTGCGAAAGTGGAGCTGTATTTCACGTGAAGGTTGGCATGGGTAAAATATGAGGCCAATTAGGAGGGGAGTTAATCGAAAACTTTACATTTCAAACACATTTAAACTAACTAGGACAATATTTCGTACTGAAGTCAGTGATAACTTGTAATCACGCATTCGCTATTAACTCGCAAATGTATCGTTTGCAAGCCTATGTGTACTGGACAGTTACTGCTTCTATTATCGTATACTTTGAGCCAGCTAATTTTTCTCTACTAACCAATCCCTGTATAAGAACTATGTTTTTCATTCTTAAACTGTAAGAAAACCATATCTATAATTTCCTTGTAAAAATTATCCTTTCATGGAAAAACAAATACTACTACTACTACTATTACTACTACTACTACTCTAAGCTGTTGAATTTTACAGTTCATTCTCGTTCAACACGAGAATGAATCGTAAAATTTCCTTAGTAGCGTGTTCAGTGCGTGATGTGGCAGATCTGCTAAGTGCATTCACATGCTTCCGCCCAAGTGTCAATTCTAAACTTCCACTGTCGAAGTAGGCTACAACTAAGGTCGCCACTTTTTCTTTCTTTGAGCGAATAAACTTTATTAAATGTAAAGGTAAGGAAAATATTATTTTTTATGCTTAATTATTTTGCTTAAAATATAACAAACGATTGTCACTGCTAAACAGTGTCATAGAATATTTGCAATCAACATTTCATTTTTGATAAATAATTCATTTTGTTATCAAATTCAGAGACGCTTAGTTTCTTTCATCCCGCCTTTTAATATCCATCTCTCTGTGACTGCTGAAGTGGCAAGCATCGTGAACTGAAGTGAAATTAATTTCAAAAAATTAGTAAAATCATTTTTAAATTGAGTTTTTGCGACTATAAGTTTTCACTTATATAAACAAAAGGGTAAAATTCAACATAGGATTTAAATTTATATTCCTTAATGTAAATAAATGGTAAAATTCAAGATAGGATTTAAATTTATATTCCTTAATGTAAATAATCAGTTTGTATCACTGTAATCAAACTATTTAGTTATGTACTCTAAAGCTTTGTCAACAAATAACAAAAAATTATAGTGGAGTTTACTAGTCAGTTGACATGAAGGCAACGGTTCAATTTTATTGCCCATCCAAAGAAGAGATCTTCTTTTCTTTTTGATAATCTTTTCTAAGATTCCAAGATGGGTGTAAAAATGAATGTGCGCAATGGAAAATAATAAACGCTAAAATGATGATTTGGCCCTATCTGACTACCCCCTGATGCAGATCTTACGATCTCTTAATGCTCTTTAATACATATAAATTACAGTCTAAACATAAATGAATGATGAAGGCAACTAATAATACTAAATGATAAACGTTGTTGTTCAACATATATATTTATTATAGTGTAAAATCAAACCTGTAAGTATAATTGTCTATATTTCCTAACTAAAATTATTAATCAATTGCCCAATTCTGCCCTTTATTATGACTGCGTGGTCTAATGTCACTAACGCGAAATGACTGACATATCTATGTACCAAACACTAGAAGACACTACTTTGAAAGATGATCTACGGTCGTGCGGAACCTCAGTAGAAATAAACTAACGTGATCACGCTGTTTAGCTTTATAGCCCTAATAAGCCGAAGCAATTTGTTATATCACCGTATGTACTGCGTCCGGTGCGTCGAAGTGATGGTTCTCGTACTCGTCTGCGACGATGGAAGAACTCCAGCCACAAATAAACGCTTTCAAACACTAGGACGGCAGATGATGGTCCTCTGACTAATATACTCTAATACTGTCTTCTCCTCTCTGTGTTCTACAGACGAGAAACGCAAACTCCCAGCCACAAGGACGGAGTTGAGATAACGTCTCAACGTAAGTATAGGCAGAAGAAGTGCTGTCAATTACTGAACACTGCGTGCTCAACAACGACTTCCAATCCGGAGGTGAAGTCCAGAATCGTATAGGTTCGCAACAGTACAGTGCCACACTAGATCGCGTGTTAACTCTCCTGAGAGCAAAGACACCAAGTCCGTCTGTAGCAACAAAGCTGATACCGAGCGACCGTCACCCCACGGGCGCTCACAGCGGAAGACCTCGTCTCTTTACCACTGGCTTCCCAGCAAGGCTCGACTCACCATCCTCGTAATTCCTAAAAACGAATCATGTTTCCGAAACCACGAAATATTCTCCCTCTCTACAGATTCTTCCGATCGTCGACCAACCATATTTTAGTCTCTTGTCGTCCAGCACGGAAAGTTTGCGAGGAAAAACCTATACTCGTACAATAGTACGCTTCTAAGTAAAAATCCTTGGACATAACACAGCCTGAGTGGTTTCCAAGCTGCCGCTTCCTCGTTTCTCTCACCTGCGTCCAAGATTTGCAGAGTTACCGGTTATCCTTCCAGTCCTGCTACAATAGCGGCCGGCCATCACTGTATTGTGCTCCAGAGCTCAGCTGCCACGACGTCCGTCTAGCTACTTCCTGTTTTCAAGCAGGACCAACAGCTGTGCGGGCCTTCCACCCAGAGCTTGAGTTCTGCCTGCCGTTTCACCTCCACTGGCGTTCCAAACTCTACTAGTATAGGTAATCATTCATTACGCCGTTCTGTTAATAAAGACACCACGCACGTTTCATGCAATAAGTGTTAACAGTTATTTATAAGGCGTACGTGACAATGTCCGTCTCCTTTAAACATTCATAAATACAATGTACAACCTATCAAATGATACCTAATTGTGGTTGTAGTTCACGGCAAAGTATGTGGATGAGTGCCTATAAGTTGCGAAATTATAGCCACCTTACAAGATTACCCATGATACTGTGATGTCTCATTGAGATATACACTATTTGTGCTTGACAATTTCCTTTAATCAAATCTGTTACCAAATCTCTCATATTTATAAATAAAGAATGGTTAACTCCAAAATTAGCATTTATGTTGGCAGCACTTAGCTGAGATACATTATGAAAAGATAATGTGTATTTTTCCCATCGACTTTCGAAGTGCTTGAAACATGTGATCAGCAGACTCATCATCAGTTTCATACAAATTTTGAATGCCATTTTTGACTATTAAATGGAAACATATAAATGTTTATTTTGCTACAAGCATCTGTTAGTAAGCAGTAATATAAATTCTCTGTCTCGTATTTAGATCATCAACGGCATTTTTAATAGCTTGTGACCACCAGTACCTCTGTAACTAGAACTTCAGTGTTGGTTCTAGCCAGACAAATACTTGAATCTGTATTTGAGTTAACATAAAAGATTTTATTCTGTTTTACAATACACACCGTACTAGCTCAGCTACAACAACATTTTCTTGATCAGTGCAGAATGGATTTTTTTATGTGAATTCAGAAGCAGAGTCCAGAAATATCTGAAGCAGACCAGATTTTTTTAAACATTTGATTTAGGTTTATAATGTTTTGTTTCCAGGCACTGCTTAAGCTCGGAAAACCAAGAATAAACTGTTCCCCTCACCCATCACTGTTCACCAGTCCAACCAACCACCATAACCATAACAAAACATATACATACACATAACACATCCACGTACGAAACATTTTTCGATTTACCAGTCATATTCCAGCCGAAGCGATTGTAAATGCAACTACAAATAATTTGCGTTTCGTGGATCATTACTTAATGAAACACCATGTTCGATTCCCCAATGACCTTTATACACTCCTGGAAATTGAAATAAGAACACCGTGAATTCATTGTCCCAGAAAGGGGAAACTTTATTTACACATTCCTGGGGTCACATACATCACATGATCACACTGACAGAACCACAGGCACATAGACACAGGCAACAGAGCATGCACAATGTCGGCACTAGTACAGTGTATATACACCTTTCGCAGCAATGCAGGCTGCTATTCTCCCATGGAGACGATCGTAGAGATGCTGGATATAGTCCTGTGGAACGGCTTGCCATGCCATTTCCACCTGGCGCCTCAGTTGGACCAGCGTTCGTGCTGGACGTGCAGACCGCGTGAGACGACGCTTCATCCAGTCCCAAACATGCTCAATGGGGGACAGATCCGGAGATCTTGCTGGCCAGGGTAGTTGACTTACACCTTCTAGAGCACGTTGGGTGGCACGGGATACATGCGGACGTGCATTGTCCTGTTGGAACAGCAAGTTCCCTTGCCGGTCTAGGAATGGTAGAACGATGGGTTCGATGACGGTTTGGATGTAACGTGCACTATTCAGTGTCCCCTCGACGATCACCAGAGGTGTAGGGCCAGTGTAGGAGATCGCTCCCCACACCATGATGCTGGGTGTTGGCCCTGTGTGCTTCGGTCGTATGCAGTTCTGATTGTGGCGCTCACCTGCACGGCGCCAAACACGCATACGACCATCATTGGCACCAAGGCAGAAGCGACTCTCGTCGCTGAAGACGACACGTCTCCATTCGTCCCTCCATTCACGCCTGTCGCGACGCCACTGGAGGCGGGCTGCACGATGTTGGGGCGTGAGCGAAGACGGCCTAACGGTGTGCGGGACCGTAGCCCAGCTTCATGGAGACGGTTGCGAATGGTCCTCGCCGATACCCCAGGAGCAACAGTGTCCCTAATTTGCTGGGAAGTGGCGGTGCAGTCCCCTACGGCACTGCGTAGAATCCTACGGTCTTGGCGTGCATCCGTGCGTCGCTGCGGTCCGGTCCCAGGTCGACGGGCACGTGCACCTTCCGCCGACCACTGGCGACAACATCGATGTACTGTGGAGACCTCACGCCCCACGTGTTGAGCAATTCGGCGGTACGTCCACCCGGCCTCCCGCATGCCCACTATATGCACTCGCTCAAAGTCCGTCAACTGCACATACAGTTCACGTCCACGCTGTCGCGGCATGCTACCAGTGTTAAAGACTGCGATGGAGCTCCGTATGCCACGGCAAACTGGCTGACACTGACGGCGGCGGTGCACAAATGCTGCGCAGCTAGCGCCATTCGACGGCCAACACCACGGTTCCTGGTGTGTCCGCTGTGCCGTGCGTGTGATCATCGCTTGTACAGCCCTCTCGCAGTGTCCGGAGCAAGTATGGTGGGTCTGTCACACCGGTGTCAATGTGTTCTTTTTTTCCATTTCCAGGAGTGTAGTTCTATAATCATTGTGCCTTCTGTTCACTCGTGGCAATCTATTTAGCGTATTTCTGCACTGTTTATTAACTATCTGCTTCACAATTTAAGATTACAGTCTATAGCTGTACAGGGAGTACTCAGCTTACCAAAATTTCCTGTGCCCATGATCCACTATTACATAATGCTATAAACCGAATAAACTGACTTTATTGTACTTAGTCCACCTCAAGGAAAACAAATTGGAACTCAAAATAAAAGGTTTTACCAATCTACAATAGTGGCACAATTGCTGGATCAGTGAGGCTGGTAGGAGTTACACGATGTGTAAAGATCACTACTTTGCAGGTACTCGGCTACCTTTCCGTGAAATAAATGATCCACAGAGAGAGATTTACTTACTTCATACAGTCTAGGAGACTCATAGTGAAAAATATAAGACCATCGGGTTGTAACGCTTTCTCAGCTGCAACTTTGATGTTGGCAATGTTGACATATGAGGTTAGGTTGCGTTCAAAGACGAATACGCAGTTCATGATTCAGTTGCTCAGCACATCCATTATATGCAAATTTACAACCAACTTTTGTTGTCTTTTAAAAAGTCATTTGAAATAATTTCTAGAAGAAATCAAGCAATGTGAAATAAAGTATTTTCACATACTTTATAGTTCTAATAAAGTATAGAGTACAACTGCCCAAAATAACATAGAACACTTTATTACAAAGTAGCTATAGCATAGCTATAGCATTTTGTCTAGAAAAGTTAACCTAAGTTTACATTTATGAATGCTTCACGTTTTGCATTGCACACTGTAACAGTCTACCACTTTACTGCTACAGGAAACCCATTCTAATGTGCCACCTCTTTGACCGGAATTTTGTTTCATCGTTATCATGTGTCAATGGAAAATAATGTGTCTATAATTTGTAAGTTAATGGTTACTATTAAAAGGTTGCAGTAGTTTTTCTAATGGTAACTGAACCAACAGTAATTTAGTTGAAAAGTAAAGCTATGGTCAAACAACTAAGTCACCAGTCTAATTAGGAAAAACTAATTTCAATTAAATGTACTAACTATTGTATTAGACTTCAATTAGAAATCTGTTTGGCAAATGGGACAGGCAAACAACATCACACCCTAGCATACATTAGCAAAATGACTATTTATCAGTTGCATTACTATCTGGCTAAGTTTCTTGGCATCAAATCATTTCATACTGAAGTGCACTGTCCGTTTTAGAGTGTAAAGAATAATGCTACTTAAAACGTACCACTCAACGGGAGAAAAGTACTGAAGATTTGGACATGAAGTAGCTCTAACACTTCACTGTTCAAAGAAGTAATTAGTTCCCCAGCTGCTGTTTTAACTAGCAGGCACAGTAACAGCTTTCATGCAATGTATATAAGCTTTCACATCCACAGAGCATAAGTTACATAAGGGTATCCTAAATCTAATGAATCATGAAAGGTACTACCCCTCACAATCTTGAAAGCACAAATATTCTGGATACAGTTGAGGAAGTTTTACACTAGTTTTCACTGTTAAGCTCACTGGCAGATTTTCTAATACACACGGGGACCATGAAACTGCTCTTAATCTCGTAATACGGTTTCCGATAACTCTCTCACGGATAAACCATAGTAATAATAGACACAAAAAGATATATACGCACAAAATCACTGTTTACCAATTAATCTATAAATATTACTGTTGTATACCTTCACACAATTATGGGTTGGACTTTGTTTCTGTAATCCCTACTCTCTAGCAAATTTTGTATTCAGATAAATGAATTTTAACTACCTATGCAAGTTTCACTTCAGTTTGAAATTATATTTAAATACACTCGTGGAAATTGAAATAAGAACACCGTGAATTCATTGTGACAGGAAGGGGAAACTTTATTGACACATTCCTGGGGTCAGATACATCACATGATCACACTGACAGAACCACTGGCACATAGGCACAGGCAACAGAGCATGCACAATGTCGGCACTAGTACAGTGCTTTCGCAGCAATGCAGGCTGCTATTCTCTCATGGAGACGATCGTAGAGATGCTGGATGTAGTCCTGTGGAACGGCTTGCCATGCCATTTCCACCTGGCGCCTCAGTTGGACCAGCGTTCGTGCTGGACGTGCAAGACCGCGTGAGACGACGCTTCATCCAGTCCCAAACATGCTCAATGGGGGACAGATCCGGAGATCTTACTGGCCAGGGTAGTTGACCTGGAAATGGAAAAAATAACACATTGACACCGGTGTGTCAGACCCACCATACTTGCTCCGGACACTGCGAGAGGGCTGTACAAGCAATGATCACACGCACGGCACAGCGGACACACCAGGAACCGCGATGTTGGCCGTCGAATGGCGCTAGCTGCGCAGCATTTGTGCACCGCCGCCGTCAGTGTCAGCCAGTTTGCCGTGGCATACGGCGCTCCATCGCAGTCTTTAACACTGGTAGCATGCCGCGACAGCGTGGACGTGAACCGTATGTGCAGTTGACGGACTTTGAGCGAGGGCGTATAGTGGGCATGCGGGAGGCCGGGTGGACGTACCGCCGAATTGCTCAACACGTGGGGCGTGAGGTCTCCACAGTACATCGATGTTGTCGCCAGTGGTCGGCGGAAGGTGCACGTGCCCGTCGACCTGGGACAGGACCGCAGCGATGCACAGATGCACGCCAAGACCGTAGGATTCTACGCAGTGCCGTAGGGGACTGCACCACCACTTCCCAGCAAATTAGGACACTGTTGCTCCTGGGGTATCGGCGAGGACCATTCGCAACCGTCTCCATGAAGCTGGGCTACGGTCCCCCACACCGTTAGGCCGTCTTCCGCTCACGCCCCAACATCGTGCAGCCCGCCTCCAGTGGCGTCGCGACAGGCGTGAATGGAGGGACGAATGGAGACGTGTCGTCTTCAGCGATGAGAGTCGCTTCTGCCTTGGTGCCAATGATGGCCGTATGCGTGTTTGGCGCCGTGCAGGTGAGCGCCACAATCAGGACTGCATACGACCGAAGCACACAGGGCCAACACCCAGCATCATGGTGTGGGGAGCGATCTCCTACACTGGCCCTACACCTCTGGTGATCGTCGAGGGGACACTGAATAGTGCACGGTACATCCAAACCGTCATCGAACCCATCGTTCTACCATTCCTAGACGGGCAAGGGAACTTGCTGTTCCAACAGGACAATGCACGTCCGCATGTATCCCGTGCCACCCAACGTGCTCTAGAAGGTGTAAGTCAACTACCCTGGCCAGCAAGATCTCCGGATCTGTCCCCCACTGAACATGTTTGGGACTGGATGAAGCGTCGTCTCACGTGGTCTGCACGTCCAGCACGAACGCTGGTCCAACTGAGGCGCCAGGTGGAAATGGCATGGCAAGCCGTTCCACAGGACTACATCCAGCATCTCTACGATCGTCTCCATGGGAGAATAGCAGCCTGCATTGCTGCGAAAGGTGTATATACACTGTACTAGTGCCGACATTGTGCATGCTCTGTTGCCTGTGTCTATGTGCCTGTGGTTCTGTCAGTGTGATCATGTGATGTATCTGACCCCAGGAATGTGTAAATAAAGTTTCCCCTTCCTGGGACAATGAATTCACGGTGTTCTTATTTCAATTTCCAGGAGTGTATTTCGTATTTCATCGGACATGATAAACTCACACACACACACACACACACACACACACACACACACACACACACACACACACACACACACAATGATACTAATGCAATACACATGTTTCGTATCCGGCAATGTGAATGCCTAATGGACCAAACTGCTGAGGTCATCGCTCCCTAGACTTAAACACTACTTAAACTAACTTATCTAAAAACAACACACACACTCATGCTCGAGGGAGGACTCGGACCTCCGCCGATAGGGGCTGCGCAATCTGTGACATAGCGCCTCTAAGCGCATGGCCACTCTTTTTTTTTATTGTTGATCACATTTTTGTTCGTTGTATTTGTTCGGAGCGGACGTCCCATGGCGCATGTTCAACTTCTTCGCCTAGTTAACTTTTTTTTTACTACAGAGGGCAATTGCTCCGCGCTGCCGCTTCTACACAACACTTGATTCAGCGACACATATGCACTTACTCTAATCACAGAGCTCAGGTTACAAAAGCTTCGCACATTTCATGAAGCCGAATTTCCAAAGATGCAGTTCATCGCTACAACTGGATCATCACAGTTATAAATATAACTACTGAAAAGAGTGTTGCGGTGTAGCGCAATGATTAGTGTATAAACCTAATGTGTAGTAGGTCGTAGGTTTGAATCTCATTAGATGTAGCGCAATTCGTTTTTCAATTTCTAAATCTAATCAAAACAGATTATTATTGTCTTTTAATTAATTGGTTTAAATGTTTTTTTTAATTTCTAATACTTCACCGTATCATGTTTCACCATTTTATTGACTTATTTTATTTGCTCTTATTTTTCTTGCTGTCATTCTTTTTTCGTTTGGAATCTGCGCTGTGTCGCCTACAGTCTGCAACCAATTGCCAACGAGAACTATTCGTCGGTTGGTAACGTTGCAGCTTGTGAGGATAGTTTCAGTTAACCAATAACAGCGAGAAATTAGAGTTTTTTTAGCGCTGACTATCTTTTTGTTTTGAGTTTACTCATAGAGGTAAGCTTTAATCACTGTGTACAAGGTGATCGTGATTTTCGTTCTGCCGCAGGTTGTTGATAACTGTTTTCTGATACATCGCACATCATGAGGTTGTTGTTAGCTTAGGATGTGAGTTTATAAACAAAACGCGTTGGCCGCTGCATTTCATTCATTTGTCACTTAAAAATCAGCTGTCGACAGAGCATCTCACATTTCAGTTATACCTCGCGACAGCCACTTCCATCATTGCTCCGTGTTACACATTAACAGCATTTATGAAGTGACTTGCCATGCTTGGGGTTACCTATAACCGAGCGGTAGTCGGCAGCCGATGTGGCAACACTGTAGAAGCAACTGACTGACGTAAATTAACAAGTAACGTTAATCTGACTATAGTGAAGAAGATGGCATATTTGCAGAAAATACATTTATCAAATATTTCGAGACTACATTAAATTACAGAATGTGCAAAATTATTTACAAGCTCTTCAAATCAAAGAAGTTATATAACACATATACTAAAGTATCGATGTTTGACTAAGTGTTACGATACACTACGCGGCTCATGTAGAAGCATTGCTGCGAAGCATTCGTTTGTATTTTGTAGTCGTTGATGTGTGTGACCCCAGCGGGATAGGGCACGGGTCTGGTGTAGAGACAGCTGGAGGGTTCGCCGCGCAGCCATTAGCAGCATATATGTCCGGCAGATCACGGACGGCTGTAATTCCGGGGCCCGTCCACAGATGGCGGTGATAGCGCCTGCCGGCAGACGATAACATAGCATGGTGCCTCGGCGTCCGCAGCTCGTGGTCGTGCGGTAGCGTTCTCGCTATCAGCGCCCGGGTACCCGGGTACGATTCCCGGCGGGGTCAGGTATTTTCTCTGCCTCGTGATGACTGGGTGTTGTGTGATGTCCTTAGGTTAGTTAGGTTTAAGTAGTTCTAAGTTCTAGGGGACTGATGACCATAGATGTTAAGTCCCATAGTGCTCAGAGCCATTTTTTGCTGCCTAGGCCCGGATCCCAAAACACGGCTTCCCTCGGTACAGCTGGCCCCTAGGGCACAGCAGAACTGTGCAAGGAACACCTCCTCCTGCTTGTCTCACTGATGTGTGAGGACCAGTGGGTGGGCTGAAACATAACGGCTGACCGTAAGTATCGAGAAATATTTTCAGCGAACTTCATCAGACCACTAACCAAGCACACTTTCTTCACGTCCAGTAGCGTTGCACAGCTACCTGTTGTACAATTTTGACACTATTATAGCAAAAATGTGTAACTGTTTGGAGAATAAGACGGTTCTGTAAGAATACTGGACTTGAGTAAAGCCTTCCACACCGTATCATACAACACACTAATAAAAACTAGCACCAGCACAGAGTAAGAGAAAATGGCTCTGCATCAAGACCCAGTTCTTGGGCCCTTTCTTATATATGAACGATCTGGCCACAGCGTGGTCGTGTAGAACATTTCTGATTGCACACGATGCGAGCCTGGAAAAAGTACAACTCAAAGGAACAACAGCAATAAATACATGCAGTGTATTGTTTAACACGGATGCACTGCAGGTAAATGATGAAAAATCTGAAGACATTTTGTTCAATTTAAATGCATCGAATTCAGTAAAACTTTTTGGTTCCACTTTGGTCTAAGACGTACATCGGATTCTAACACTGAGCTAGGACGCACGTAGGATACTCACATTTATGCTCTTCATTGGACCTGGGAACACGCATTAAACCACTTAGATGAGATGGGACATTAGACCTTGTAAGTAATTTTATGATAGGTGCTCGTGTCTTTTATTATTAATTCACATGCCATGATTTTAATTTTTAGTATTAAGAATTCTGAACTTCAAGTCAGTAATATGGTTCTGAAAAAGTTTTTTATAAAACTTTTTTCGCATAAATACAACTGTCAAGTCATTAGCACGCACGTGCATGGTACGAAACCAGTAGTACCAGACTGAGTGGCGACAATAAAACAGCTAATGGGGCAAATTCCACCCCTAAATCAGTTTTACCAGCATTTCAACACTTCTCAATGTATTTTAATTTATTTAAGTTTTTCCTTCAATGTGTATCATTCTAACAAACTACGTGACATATTCTTTTGCGTAGTATTCCGTCGTACAAATTGAGAGGCTGAACACGCTCCTGCATTTACTGGTGTGCAAAACTTAAAAATAAAAGTAACTGTCGCATAATCTGTCACAGCCAAGTAACATAGCTATATGAAACTTCGGTAATCTTGGGCACCAAACGAGAGGAAAAAATAAGTTATTAATTAAATAGTAGCCACAATGATTGGGACGCTCTACTGCAATATGTAGCACCAGCACATAACTCGAAGACCTACGGAAATGCTGCCTCGTCCCAATATGAGACTTTATTGTACAAAAAGTGTCCTCTCCTTTCGAATTAAGCAAACCTACTCTAGAAAAAGATAAATCGTTTCGACGAAGTTTTGTTGAAGGATTGAAAGGAATCTAGCGCCTGGTTAAGAAGACGAATACAAAGGCTCTAGAACGGCAGGAAGGCAACGCAACAAAAAAGCAGTTATCCAAGTATCATGTTGGACAGTGGGAAATGTTATCTGATACATACGTCAGGTAGCTGAGACAAAGTCTCAAGTTGAGATCAAAGTACAACTTCTGAACCAAACCACAGTGGTGGATGCAGGAACACTTCGCACATTTCAGGGTGAACCAGTAGCACTTTCTCAATTGGCAGCAGCTCCTTCCGAAGGGAAAAGGTAAATGTTGGGACACTATACACGAAAAAATGTAGGACTAGGCAACTCAAGCAGGTTGTACCTACGGTTCTTCCGAAACATCCATGTGCCTCGAAATGACGAGGTGGCCTTGCGAGCTATTTTTTTTTTCTTTTTATTCATTAGCAATATTTGTGAAAACATGTTAAGGTCATGTCTATGTGTTACTTCGTGAAAGAGGCTCCCGAATGAGCATAGAGGTTACCGGAACTTTCGGCTGAAATTTATGTTTGGAATGTTTGTTAAACCTTAGCGTGTCTAATTTAGAATATGTATCGTTTTGTTAAGTATGTGGTTTTTTTAGAAGTATTTTCACAGACTTGCAACCGGAAACAGACTGTTAGTAAACGTAAGTGCAAGAGTGTATGTTAAGCATTTAACCTTGATGGCCGGCCGGAGTGGCCGAACGGTTCTAGGCGCTTCATCCTGCCACGGGCATGGATATGTGTGATGTCCTTAGGTTAGTTAGGTTTAAGTATTTCTAAGTTCTAGGGGACTGATGACCTCAGAAGTTAAGTCCCATAGCGCTCAGAGCCATTTGAACCATAACCTTTATGTTAAATATCGTTTGTAGTCGACCTTTGATAAGTCACTTTCGCTATGTGAGATGAGGATGTCGCTTGGAATACTCTCTGCCGCGGAGTTACTGCAATGACAAACAGAGCAAGGCACGATCTGCCGCATGCAACGGATACTCACAACCCCATGCGAGCGAATGTCCCAGAATTCGGCGTCACAAGTGACGCCGAATTCTCTCAAAAGATAGTCGTCATTTGCACTTGCTGCGAATTTCAGGGCCTACTTCTGGTAACCCACCATTATCACTGAAACCACAATCCTAAATAGTAGGCTCTTCCTGATCCTGCCCCAGGAAAACCTGACTTGCTTAAATGAAACACCTTGTTGCGTCCCTGGGTCAGATTGTTGCATAATAATGGAACACCTGCACGACCATGCCAAAAAATATCGGACCGAACATCGTCACCGACTCATCAGCTGCCAGCTTAATTCTAATAATAATAAGTGACTCACATACCGCCACCTCAGACACAGAGTTCCTCCAGTTCTACTCTTCCCTTCCTTTAACCTGCGGAACCGTAGTAGTCATGCTCACACCAGTGACTGAACCTCAGAGAGTGAAGCAAAGAAAATCAGCACCTAGAAACTCTCTGCTTGAGCACTGCGAGAGAGAGGCAGTGTAAATGGTTAATTATAGAAAAGGTAAGAAGGACAAACAAGGGTGGACAGTAATGTGTCCTCGAAACTCATGAAGGAGAAACTGAAATGTAGAAACAACGGTAGATATACACGCACTAAGACAAAACAAGAAAACAACTCACCACGAAGGAATTATTGGACGGGAATCGGTATATGTGATGTACATGTACAGACAAACAAACGGTTACAGTTCCCGAAAACATTGGACGATATATTCAAGAGAAATAGTCTCACGAGTTGAGTAAGTCAATAACTCGTTGTTCCACCTGTGGTCCTTACGCAAGCAGGTATTCGGCCTGTAATTGATTGATAGTGTGTTGGATATCCTCCTGAGGGATGTCGTGCCATATTCTGACCAGTTGGCTAGTTAGCTCGTCAAATGATGGAGATGGTTGACAGCCCCGCCCACAATGTTCTTAACGTTGTCAACTGGGGAGAGATCCGGCGACCTTGCTGGTCAAGATAGGGTTTGGCAAGCACGAAACAAGCAGGGGAAACGCTCTCCGCGTGAGGGTGGGTATTATCTTGCTGAAATTTGAGCCCAGGGTGGCTTGCGAGGAAGGACAACGAAGTGGGGCGTAGATTAGCGCTGGCCTACAGATGTTCTGTAAGGGTGTCGCGGATGAAAACGCTATGAAAAGAAAAGGCACCCGAGACCATCACTCCTGGTTATCTGGCTGTATGGTGGGCAACAGAAAGTTTGGTATCCCACCGCGGTCCTGGATGCCCTCAGAGACGTCTTTGCTGGTCGTTATGGCTCAATTCGAAACGGGACTTAACAAAATTCTGCTTCAGTCAATAAGATCCCAGGCCGAAGACGAGTAAATGAACATTGTAATTGAACTGATTTCAGTGCAGCTCGTTTCTCATGACGTGCTGGGGTATCCGATACAAATTGGTTCACAACGCGATACAATGAGATCGAAGTTAAAATTCTGGTCTTACAATCAAAATGCATATACATTTTACAAACAGAAATAAAGCACGAAGCCACTATAAGATTAATTATTTTACGAGAAACATAATGATTTTTATAGTTTCGATATATTTCAGTCGTATTCTTGTTTGAAGTCATAAATATTTAAAGTTCGAATTATGGTGATAAATATTGTTTCTATACTTACTGCGAAACCAAAATTAATAGACATATCTCTCCCTCCACGAAATATTAACAAAATTTAAGTCTTCGGCTGTATCGTTTCCGTCGACTGTATACACCTGCCTTTGTACAGACCGCCTTTGAACAATCAGCGCATATAATTTTTTTGGCGTGAGTCGGTTGCAGCGGAGTTGCTCACGTGAATTTTAATTCGTTAGTATTGGTAGTGACTTGGAAGGAATGGAATGATAATAAAATCAAGACCCTACGCTGTCGACAGGCGTTGATATACGGGGACAGTTGAAAATGTGTGCCCCGACTGGGATCTCCTGCTTACATGCCAGACGCTATATCCATCTGACAAGTGAGCGACCGAGGGCACAGAGGATAATGCGACTTGTCATGGACTGTGCGGCTGATCCCGGTGGAGGTTCGAGTCCTCACTCGAGCATGGGTGTGTGTGTTTGTCCTTAGGATGATTTAGGTTAAGTAGTGTGTTAGCTTAGGGACTGAGGACCTTAGCAGTTAAGTCCCATAAGATTTAACACACATTTTTTTTTTAATAGTGCGACTGCAGGGATTCACCCCTTGCACGCTCCCCGTGAGACCCACGTTCCCAACTTAAATGTCCACACACTACATTCGCAGTGCCCCCGCCCATTAATACTCATTACTCTCGGCAGACAATCTTACTGAGTCCCGCAAGAATTCGGGCAATACGTGTGGCTCCGCACAGAAGAAGAAGGTCAATGGCCGGTTAGCCTTAACTATATGAAGATGGTATCTGTTCTTTCGGACATGTCCGAAAGAACAGATACCATCTTCATATGGAAGGAATGTGTTCTGTTGAAGTGAATTACGGCAATAAAACTGTTTTGAAAAGAATTTAACCCGATGTGTGCAAAATGGATACCTGGTGACCTCTTCGTAACCATTGCGGAAAGGAACCAACTACTGTGTGACAAACAAGAACGAGAAGAATCTAGAACTATCGTTGAGAAAAAAGGTATGTTTACAACACTTTTGCTATAATTGCGGTAGAGAATTAACTTTTACCCCTTCTCAGGGACACTTTTAATATAGCTGAACATTTTCGGATTGCAGCAAATAAGCAATTGTTCCGTGAATGAGAATCATTGACATTATTACTAATTTTCTAACATTACTTTTAGCAGTTTAATAATGGAGAGGGCTCAGAGCCTGGTTAAAGAAAACTCCTTTCGCTTATTATTATTTTGTAAGCTACATCGTAAATACCTTATCTAAAACACCTTTTATGTACAGATATCTCTGATTTATTCAGATTTCTAATGCTCAGTTTTTCCGCCAAAAGAAACTCATTCACAGCTCTCTTCTTGGAACGTAACTCATTACACATCCCATTTTGATGCATACGGTAAAGCGCGGTCCCCAATCCCAACTTCGTGAATCGACAGGGGCTGAAACGAGAATATTCCACGAGGTCTCGCAACAAATTCTGCATTTGATCAACCTAAACTGGCCGAGAAAAAAGTGTGTTCCATTACTTATTGAACGCTCCGTAGTATATGGGTCTACCTATTATCTTGACTACCCCAAGTAACTTTCAGTTCAGAAACAAAATAAATAAATATATCTGCCAAATATTGTTTATCTTGCAGGAAATGTTAACCAGCATGATTGCATCTCTTGTAACTTCATTCGTTTCGAAAATTTGAACAGTAATACGTTTTGTTAAATTGAAACATCCCCTTAGAAAAATTTATAAATGACAGTGCTGGAAAACCTCTACGTTATTTGATTTTCAAACAGCTGAGCAAAACTGAACGTAGTGACATTTCTCTCTTTACTTATTCTGATCCATACTAAACTGACACAATTTTTTTTTCATGCACCGCAAACTGACTTTCAATAACCCCTACAAAAGAATGGCCCTGACTAACAATAACCTATACCTTTCATGAATCACTTACCTCATAAAAATCTTCGTTACTCAAACTACTGCAACACAGCGAGGGCCAACACTGCCAGATAAATTACAGTTTCTAACTACTGAAGGCATTAGCTACTGATAGGTTAGCAACCTTAATAGTATTCAAAAGTCATAACATATATATATATATATCAGTTCATGGCATCCAGTCTTACAAATGTACTTTTTTTGACGGACACACGTCCAGATCGTTAGCTCTTAAAACTCTGCCATTTCTCTCCCCACATCCACCACTGCTGGTGGCTCACCTACAACTGCGCAACGCTACGCGCTGTTCACATCCAACTGGCCAACACTGCACAAGCGAATATTCCAACAATGAGTCGAACCAGCCACAGACTGCACACAGCACAGTCAGTGATTTTCATACAGTGCGCTACGTGGCGTTACCAACATAGAAACGTAAACAGCTTACATACATAACAGCCAAGTTACAGAATAACACCCTACCTTTTTTTAAATTTGGTAATCCATTTCCTCTCTTCGAGACCCGTACAGAAACGTATCACAGCTTATTATTAAAGCAAATATGAAGTTATCGTTTTAAAAATGTAGCACGAAACTGATTTTGACTATCCAGTATTAGCACACGGCGTTGTTACCTAAGGTAAGATACCTATCCCATTTGCTAAAGTTGCCATGTTCTTTTACAAGCGTAGAAGTCCAGAGGATTGTCCCGAGTCCACCGTTATAACATGTTTCCTTAACTAACGTGTGGTGCAATGCGTCGTACGACATGTCGGTCGCGTGTCACACATCACAAGGAGCTCACGTACCGCGGTTACAGATAGCGTTACACATTGCATGACACTACAGTATCAAGACGGACAAGAGAGGGATGTTTGCACTATTTTGGTCTCGTTTAAGTGAATTTAACCGAGAACAAATACGATCAAGTTTGCCTGAAATCAGACTCAGTGCCTAACTCTGGCACAGAAGACCTCGCGGCTACTCGAACACGAAACGAAAGGGTACACCACGACTTAGACGTGTGCTGCGTTCGGGATCGTCGAGCACTCTCCATGTTCTCTGAATCGGGTTCTCCGGCCCGTCATCAAGAGAGCAATTACTGTAATAGTCACGGAACTCTTAGGCTTGTATTTTCGGCTACCAGCGCTCATTTGCGGTTAAGAGCGAAGCCTAATTATCTTTCTGCTGCGGTGCCCTTTCTGATTCGGCCACATATCCGTTAATGCACGCATGATGGTGCATTACAGCTATTACGTTATGAGTTATTCTCCATCTTTCTCCGGTGGGAGAATTCATTAAAACCCTGCTGATCTTACGTCGTGAGCAAGGCTAAGAAAGACGCACTTGGAATAAAAATGCCAATCTTTTACCTCTCCTAAAAATGTAAAGGGGAAAATTTGATAGCTCGTCAAGTTCTCTAGTTACGTTTCGCAGACGTTGCTCGCTGTTTGGACTGCAACTAAACTATGAACGGGACATGCTTAGGGATGCAGAGATCGCAAACAAAACTGTCGACATCGCGATGCGTCGACGTTTGCAGAAAAACATCAATGCTGGTGAAACATCGTCTTCAAAACATCGATGTATCGACACATCGAAATTGTTTTTGAATACTGGCTGACCGGGTAAGGGTTATACTGGAATTTTATTAGTTAAATAAAAAAGCAGTGTGTGTCGTATAATGAGCGAACATTTTGTCACTAAATAACATATACGAAATAGTTAACTGAATTACTGATCAAAGAACATTGAAGCTAACATGGAAATAGGTTTTATGACAGTAAATCTCTGTCTGTAATAGTTTTCAAATGAAGATTTATTTATTCAGAACAGAATTTAAAAAAAAAACAGTTTTGAAAGCTGTATTTCCGAAAAGAAATTTCACTGCTGAGCAATCGTCTCACCACCCTTGAAGAGAGTCGTTCGCTCAGAGTTAACATTGTTACGAATGGTAAATATATGAAAGCGTACCTGTACAACATCGAAATATACTTTTCACATCGTTACACGATGCAACTTGATGTTGTTAACCAAATCAAATGTTGTTGATAAGAAATACATTTGAACTAAAGTTTCCATTGTTGTGGAATATATCTATTTCGGTTTCATGTACTTGTATGTTAAATATTTGTGATACTTGCAGATATCAAATCTGTTTACTTTCTCTGACGACACCTAGTCGGATGGACCAACATTTTAACAGCATTACTGGCATCCTCTATGAACCGATTTACAGGTGAGAACTTCTGTTTTATTTAGTTAAAGGATCTATAAAACGTAATGACTAAAATCACGGTTCAGAAGTTGTTGCGAACGCCATAAGGGAGGTGTATCCCGGTTTCTCAATCCGTTTACTCATTTTCTTTTGCAGTTCATTTCTCCATTTGATAACATCGAGATGTCTTGGTGAACTATTATTCAAAGCTTCCTTTAGGCAGCTTACCAGCAGTATCATTTTGCCGACTGTCATGTGAGAATCTCCTGAAATTTTTTTGGTTACTGTTTGTTACAGTTTAATACTTCAGTGAACAGGTTGATATTATTTAGCAAATGCGCAGTAATCATAGAGAGAGCTTCAGAGCGGGTGATTAATATTCCACTTACAATAGAAGATATAGAACTTTGCGTAGATGTAGTAACAGGAGACCCATCATGTCCTAACAATGATAATTATTTTCTTTGTGTAACTTGATTCCTATCAGATTTCGTTTCTTCTATTCATTTATACTGTAAGACAAAACGGTGGCATCCATTAAACTATCTACACAAAGAAACAGTTCGTGGTTCGGCAATTCAAATTGTTTAAGTTGTTCGTAGGATTTTTATTAGACGCAGGTATTTCAAATATAAAATTCGATAAGAAACATTGCTAGGATTAACATCGATGTATCGATGGCAAAAATTGGTGTATTTTTACAAAAACAGCGATGTTTTGCAAACATCGGTATTTCGTTGGCACCCCTAGACACGCTGCAAGCTGACCTAGCAATTGTTTGCCAGAGCTGTCGCACAGTAATATGCACAGAAACAATTCTTTTGTGGCCTTATACTTCTGTGACACTGCTGAGCACTTATTTTTAAGCCTCCTGTTTCATGTATGTTCTTTAACTCTTCTTAACTCTTCACTTATTATGACTGCATAAAATGACGGAGGAAGAATGCCTGCAAAACATCGACAATATAATTACACAGTGTGAAAATGGAACAGGTGATACGCAACATTAGGAACTACATTAAGATACTTTTAGTTCACAAGATACAACGGAAAAAAAGAAGCGTTAGGCAAGGAACGGAGGTTAGGGTTTTACATCCAGTTTACGTTGAAGCTATTAGACACACAGCACAAGACTGTTTTTGACGCCCTGTTGAAGTGATCTTGGGCAATAACAGTAAAGTGACATCTGGATGGCCGAACACGTATTCGTAATCCAGTCCTAACCGTGGCAGTTACATTTGTTAAATTATTTGCGCATTCCACAACTCGTCTCTCGCTATGATGCGAAACGAGTTATTTTTATAAGCACAATATACTTTTACGATGAAAATTACAGCACACACAAAATCATACTAACACACAGTTAGAAACTTTTGCATGGAGTAATTGGAATTGTCAAGTAGCTTTGATTTCGATTTGTGTTTCGTATTAATTTAATGGTCTAACGTAACAAAATCGGCCGTAATTTGAGAAGGAAATCAGTGAGAGCGTACTTTTTGGAGCACAGCGCTGCCTGGAGGTGAATTACGGACTGTTTGAAAACTGGAAAAGAGCAGAATAGAAGCTCTCGATATGTGATGCTCTGGAAGAATGTTGAACTTTTGGTAGACTGATAAGCCAAGCAGTAAGGAGATTCTCCGATAAATCTGTAAGGAGAGGAAACGTATTGAAAACATTGACAAAAAGAACAGACAGGATAGTAGTATATACGTTCGCATACTAGGGAATAATTTCCATATTACTTGAGGGACCTTCAGAGGTTATAAACTATTGCAGATTGGATTATTTTTTTGTATGTCATCAAACTTCTGACTGGTTTGATGCCACCCATACGAATTCCTGTTCTGTGCTAATCCCTTCATCTCAGAGTAGCACTTGCAATCTATGTCCTCAGTTATTTGCTGGACGTATTCCAGTCTCTGATTTCCTCTATAGTTTTTACCCTCTACGCCTTCTTCTGGTGTTATGGAAGTTATGCCCTGATGTCTTAACAGGTGTCCTACCATCACGTCCCTTCTTCTTGATAATGTTTTACATATATTCGTTTCCTCGCCGATTCTCCAGAGAAACTCCTCATTCCTTACATTATCAGTCGACCTACTTTTCAACACTCCTCAGTAACACCACATCTCAAATGCTTGAATTCTCCTCTTTCCTGTTTTCCCACGGTCGATATTTCACAACCATAGAAAGCTGTGCTCCTAACGTAAATTCTCAGAAATCTCTTACTCACACTAACGTCTGTGTTTGATACTAGTAGACTTGTTTTGCTGCCTAGGTAGCAGAATTCCTTAACTTCATGTACTTCGTGAACATCAATCCCGATTACTTTCATCTTTCTTCGATTTACTCTCAGTCCATATTTTGAACTCATTAGCCGCGCGGGATTAGCCGAGCGGTCTTAGGCTCTGCAATCATGGACTATGCGGCTGGTCCCGGCGGAGGTTCGATTCCTGCCTCAGGCATGTGTGCGTGTGTGTGTGTGTGTGTGTGTGTGTGTGTTAGTCCTTAGGATAATTTAGGTTAAGTAGTGTGTACGCTTAGGGACTGATGACCTTAGCAGTTAAGTCCCATACGATTTCACACACATTTGAACATTTTTTAACTCATTAGACTATTCATTCTATTAGCAGATCCTATGATTCTTCTTCATTCTCACTGTGGATAGCAGCGTCATCAGCAAATCTTATCATTGATATCCTTTCACCTTGAATTTTAATTCCATCCTTGGCGTTTCTTTTATTTTCTTAATTGTTTCTTCGACGCACAGACTGCACAGTAGGGGTAAAGACTGTACCCCTATCTTACACCTTTTTTAATGCGATCACTTTGTTCTTGGTCTTCCACTCGTACTTTCCCTCTTGGTTCTTGTTCGTATTACCCATCTTTCCCTACAGCTTGGAATATTTACAACAAATAACTGAGAATGTTGAGTGCAAATTGTAATATCACTTCAGTAATACCTTAGAAACTCTGAGATTGTAGTTGTGGGGTCTTGCCCACTCGTTTCGTATAGGATGCCTAAAGGATGTTGCGTTCTCGGAATGCTATACAACAATTCAAGAGTCCGCAGTTCGTGGCCGTGCGGTATCGTTCTCGCTTCCCGCGCCCGGGTTCCCGGGTTCGATTCCTGGCGGGGTCAGGGATTTTCTCTACCTCGTGATGAGTGGGTGTTGTGTGATGTCCTTAGGTTAGTTAGGTTTAAGTAGTTCTAAGTTCTAGGGGACTGGTGACCATAGATGTTAAGTCCCATAGTGCTCAGAGCCATTTTTGAACAATTCAAGAAAATAACTTTAATAATTTTTATTACAACTAAGAAGATTGACAACACTTATCTTGTATTAACAAGGGTGTCGCAAGCGATGGGCGACATGCAACATATATTAAAATCCTTTGCTATATGCAATGTTGATGGCAAGTCTATCACACAGTTCGTGGATCACTAATAACTGTTCTCGTAGCACTCTGTGCTAGGCCGTGCTAATACTCTGTGCATACTGTCCGTTATGTCCGGCCGAGGATGGCAGGAGCGGCGCTTATGCACTTCTTGCAGGGGGCGCTCCTGTCGTGGCGCGGTCGTTGTCTTGGTTTCTTCCTCTTCGTTCTGACGCTTGTGGTTACGCCAGAACACTAATATCCTCTGCTGTAGGGATAGTAAGGTTGCATAGAAGCTCTGTACGCGAGCTTGGAATATATGTCACTCTTGTTGTAGCCTAGGTCCATTACAAAAATTGGAAACATAAAAGAGTCTTTAAAAGATACATTTTCGTCTTGAAGAGTTAAAAAGGTTAGACGTTTACATGCGTGGCCCCTATATACGCCGTATTGTAACTTATTTGAAACAATAAATGGTGGAACCGGTGTTTCAGTCTAGTGACTGATTGTAGAATTACATGAACGAACGCGCACTAAAAACCGCAGAAATCAATTTGTGCCATTTTCTGTTGCTTTTCTTGTGAGGCATGAGGTCGTGTTTTGCACAGCGTTTGAAATATTACGAGTTCTATATACGTAAATGCTGTATATTAAAGCTATTTGGAGGATCGCCATTTTGATCTGTTTTCCGTCTTTTCCTTTAGTTGTTCTAAATCCGTGGAGATATGTACCGCCTATGCAACTAAATGAAAGCAGTTTGTTTCTTCCTATATGCGTTTCGCTTCTTTTATTGGAGAAATATCATCAGTGGCCTGAAATACATGTTTCTTGTTATACGTACAATAAGCGTATTATGTGAAAGATATAATATGATGCTATATTACAGTATTTCATGCTTTTCTCTTACTTTTTAGGTTAGAAGCAACTTTTGTAGCGCAAGTTCCGTATTGTGAATGTATCGTTCTGTGTTACAATTTCCAGCGCTGTTAACACATATGTTTTGTCTTGGAGATGAATTTGTTAGTCTTCGTACTTCAGCTGGCCGATTTCTGGTATTGTTTCATCCACATTTGTCAAATCGCATGCTTCACTTTCACTTTCCTTTCCTTTCATGACCAACATACGTTTGTTTTTAGTGGTTTGCCAACTGTTGTGTGTTTATCTGTCTCTTATTTCTGTTGCGTTTGATGTTTTCCATTTGTTGTGTGTGTGTGTGTGTGTGTGTGTGTGTGTGTGTGTGTGTATTCCGCTGTCTGCAAATGGCAAGTGTTTGGTGAAGGTAGAATAACTATTTTCGTATTTCCAACTTCTTATACATTCTTTATATCTAATTTTAAAGTTCCTGCTTGTCATCCCCAGATATACTGATTTATATTCTGTGTCCTTTAGCTAGTATATACATGCTCCTTGGTATTTATCTGGTTTTTCTGTTGTTTGTAAATGTGATTGGATTGTGTTTCTTCTTCTATAAGCTATTTGTAATCCCTGTTTCTTTAGTATATTTGCTATATTGTGTGTTACTTTGTGTCTGTATGTAATTCGCCGAACACCTGATAAAACACAGACATGAACCATCCAACATGGAATGAGACATGACAGTTATCAGACTGAATAATCACAACAAAAAGGTCCGGACACTGCAAGAAAACTTTCACAAACAAAGAGCCATTGCAATGGAAAAGAAAGTACTCAAGGACCAAATCCATATAAACAACTCTCTGATCATGCTAGCCACCAAAGCAACAACAAACTGAAATGTAACCAGGATGTATAATTAATGAATCTTCTTCCCTTCTTTTCTCCCCCCCCCCCCCCTCACACACACACACACACACACACACACACACACACTCACAAATAGACACATGAACTCACATTAAAAAAAAGATACACACACACACACACACACACACACACACACACACACACACACACACACACAACAACAACAACAACAACAACAACAACAAATGACAAACATCAAACACGACACAAACAAAAGACAGACAAACACAACAGCTGGCAACACGACTCACCGAAAACACACATATGTTGATCATGAAAGGAAAGTGAAACTGAAACTTGCGATGTGATAAGTGTGGATGAAACAAAACCATAAATCAGCCAGCTGGAATATGAAGACTAACAAATTCATCTTCAAGAACACACACACACGTGTGTGACACAGAACGACACATTCACAATACGGAACTTGTGCTACAAAAGTTGCTTCTAAGCTAAAAAGTAAGAGAAAAACACGAAAAAATATAATATAGCAGTATATTATATCTACCACATAATACGTTTATTGTATGTATAAAAAGAAACATGTATTTCAGGTCACTGATGATGCCTCCCAAATAAAAGAAGCGAAACGCGTATGGAAAAAAACAAACTGCCTTCATTTATTTGCATAGACGGTACATACCTCTACGTATTTGGACGATATTGTTAATTCTTCAGTTTCAGAGTTTTATGGTGAGTAAAATGCGGTATATTGGTAAAACTAAAAACTTGGCTTTGGACGGCTAACACATAATTCGTCGATCGTGTCCCATCTTGTACTTATAAACGGAAGGTCTTCTCCCATGGAACACTCAACACTCGCAAATCAACTGGGTTTCTTTACTATCTTAAAAGTTCTCCCATTTTCGCAAAGGGAGATTTGCGGCAGCAGCCAATAGCTCATATTCTAAGTATTTTGAACTTGTAACTTGGTTTTGATTATACTTCTTCTTAATTTGATTTCTCTTACAACAGAGGAGCGTCTGCTGTTAGAGGGAGGGGCAGCTGACTCACAATATAAAAAAAACTGAACTTACTGCGCATACACTCAAAGGGCAGAACGTTATGACCATCGACCCACTATAGATATATACCCGTCCAGGCTACAGCGGCGTCGCCTGGCGGCAGAAGACTGCTAGTCAGACACACGCGCTGTGCGTGTAGTACCAGGAAGCAAGCTGTCCGTGTGTAGGATTGGGAAGGCGCCCGATCCATTAGGGTCGTTCAGTATGTAATGACCTACTTTAAAAAAAAAGCCATTAATATACATAGACAAACGTCCTTGTTGGTGCTTCACATTTGATGTTTGTTCTATGCATCGGTGAAGATTCGAACCTTTCTGGCAGATGGCTGAGCCGTAGTACAGCGTCAAAATGGCGTCTCCACACGAGTCATATTACAAGCAGTGTGCTGTTATTGAATTCTTGTGTGCAGAAAAAGAAACCGTGTTGAACATCCATAAACGTTTGTTTGCACTGTATGACGATGCTGCAGTTGACAGGAGTACAGATAGGCGATGGGTAAAGAAAGTTACAGCCTCAGGAAATTAAGAAATAGAGCTACATAATGAGCCATGCTCGAGACGTGCTGTCACAGCCACTGCTCCAGACATGCTGAATCGTTCCGATGGCATTATTCGTGCCGACCGGCGCATCAGAACTCGACAATTGGCTCTACAGATGTCAGTCAGCATTGGAAGTGCATCTGCGTTGGAAGTGCGTCTGCAGTGGTCGATAGTCCCAGATATTTAAAGAGTTGGTCGCGATGGCTTTCACGAATGCTCACAGCGGACCTCAAGATTCAAAGAAAGGCCATTTCACCCTGAAATGTTGGAGCGTTTTGAGATGACGCGAGTGTCAGTCATGCAGGGAAAACATGGCTTCGTGTACGGGACAAGAGCTTTTTCCAGCAGGGGGCATATGCTCTTCGAGAACGTTCGCGTACAGCCATAGAACGTGTTGGAGACGACGTAGAAAAATAGGAAATGGACAAGACATGTTGATGTATACTACTGGCCATTAAATTTGCTACAGCAAGAAAAAATGCAGGTGATAAACGGGTATTCATTGGACAAATATATTATACCAGAACGGACGTGTGATTACATTTTTACGCAATTTGGGTACATAGATTCTGAGAAATCAGTACCCTGAACAACCATCTCTGGCCGTAATAACGGCCTTGATACTCCTGGGCATTGAGTCAAACAGAGCTTGGATGGCATGTACAGGTACAGCTGCCCATGCAGCTTCAACACGATACCACAGTTCATCAAGAGTAATGACTGGCGTATTGTGACGAGCCCGTTGCTCGGCCACCATTGAGCAGAGGTTTTCAGTTGGTGAGAGATCTGGAGAATGTGCTGGCCAGGGCAGCAGTCGAAGATTTTCTGTATCCACAAACGTCCGTTCAGGACATGCAACATGCGATCGTGCATTATCCTGCTGGAATGTAGGGTTTCGGAGGGATCGAATGAAGGGTAGAGCCACGGGTCGTAACACATCTGAAATGTAACGTCCACTGTTCAAAGTGCCGTCAATGCGAACTAGAGGTGACCGAGACGTGTAGCCAATGGCAACCCATACCATCACGCCTGATGATACGCCAGTATGGCGATGACAAATACACGCTTCCAATGTACGATCACCGCGATGTCGCCGAACACGGATGCGACCATCATGATGCTGTAAACAAAACCTGGATTCATCCGAAAAAAATGACGTTTTGCCATTCGTGTACCCAGGTTCGTCGTCGAGTCCACCATCGCAGGCGCTCCACTCTGTGATGTAGCGTCAAGGGTAACCGCAGCCATGGTCTCCGAGCTGATAGTTCATACTCCTCCAAACGTCGTCGAACTGTTCGTGCAGATGGTTGTTGTCTTTCAAACGTCCCCATCTCCTGACTCAGGGATCGAGACGTGGCTGCACGATCCGTTACAGCCATACGGCTAAGATGCCTGTCATCTCGACTGGTAGTGATACGAGGCCGTTGGGATCCAGCACGGCTTTCCGTCTTACCCTCCTGAACCCACCGATTCCATATTCTGCTAACAGTCTTTGGATCTAAACCAACGCGAGCAGCAATGTCGCTATATGATAAACCGCAATCGCGATAGGTAACAATCCGACCTTTATCAAAGTCGGAAACGTGATGGTACGCATTTCTCCTCTTTACACGAGGCATCGCAACAACGTTTCACCAGGTAACGACAGTCAACTGCTGTTTGTGCATGAGAATTCGGTTGGAAACTTTCCTCGTGCCAGCACGTTGTAGGTGTCACCACCGGCGCCAACCTTGTGTAAATGCTCCGAAAAGCTAATCACTTGGATATCACAGCACCTTTCTCCTGTCGGTTAAATTTCGCATCTGTAGCACGTAATCGTCGTGGTATAGCAATTTTAATGGCCATAGTGCATATTGGCACCAAACACTGACTCTTAACAGTAAGTACGTTCTGAGAAGAAAAATGTGGGGCATTTCTTACTGAACGACCCACGTATCTTAGTTTGACTGAGGGCAGAGTATGATGGTTCAGAGACTCCATACGAACATTTGAAGTTATGGTGAGTGTCTTGAACACGATGCGAAACGAAGGTGGAGCCACGCCCAGACGTTGTTTGGTTGGGCGGCCACTCCTCATTACAGATGTCTGACGTCGTAGACTGGGCAGACTGGTGAAACAGGACAGGCGGCGAACTGCGGCGGAACTAACATCGGAGTTTTGTGCTGGGCACAGCACAAGTATGTCTGAACACTGAGTGCACCGAACACTTCTAACAAAAGGCCTTTTCAGCCTACAACTCATTCGTGTTACAATGTTAACAATATGACTTCGGCAACTACGACCGAAATGGGAACGTGGCCATCGGCACTGGACGTTCGCTCAATGGCGGAGCGTTGCATGGTCTGATACCTTCTTCATCAAGCATTGGGAGGGCGTAAATCTGTCGTCTTCCAGTGGAACAGTTCCTTGACACCTGTTCTTCCGGACGGGGACATGATGGCGGTGGCGGTGGCTTCACTATGGTCTGGGAAACATTCACTTGGGTATCCATGGGTCTAGTGCAGCACGTTCAAGGCACGACGGCTACCAATAAACTGGTGGCACACGACGTACATCTCTTTATGATGAACAAGTTTCCCAACGGTATCTTTCAACGAGATAATACGCCATGTCACAAGGCGTGGTTCGATGGACACAGTGGCGAGTTGTAACTGATGTCCTGCCCTCAACTCCTCAGTCTGAACCCGATCGAGCACATCTGGGATGTGACTGAACGTGACGTCAGAACTCATCACCTCCTGCCCTGAATTTACGGGAATTAGGTGAGTGGTGTGCGTAGATGTGGTGCCATCTCTCTCCAGCGACCTGCCGAGGCCTCATTGTTTCCAATCCATGATGCGCCGTTATCCTTGTCAAAGGTGATCATACCGGCTATTAGATAGGTGGTCATAATGTTCTGGCTGGTCGGTGTATATGGCCAGAACGATCCTTTCTTGCATGGTGACACCATTGCAGAACAATGACTGGAAGAGATGCTTCAATAAAATATCTGGTAATATGCGTAGGGAGCGATTAAAAGTGGGTAAGGCAGATGCCACACTTTCTTGGAAGTATCCTCAGGCAATTTTTCACCCACAAAGGAGGTAGCTTACAAAACGCTCAATTGACCAATCCTTGAATATAGCTCGTCAAACAGGGATCCGTCCAGGTAGGATTGATACATGATGTATAGAAGATCCAAAGACAAGCAGCTCTTTTCGTTATAGGTTCATTTAGAAATCGCGAAAGCATCACGGAGACAGCGAAGTCCTGTGGCTGATTATAGCAGAGACAACCAGCATCACCGTGTGATTTAATGTTAAAGTTCCAGAAGCGTAGGTTGCTAGACGAATGAACAAGTATCTTGCTTCGTTCTACGTATATAACACAAAATACCATGAAGATAAAATCAGACAGGTTACAGCCCACGCGGAGCCTTACAAGCAGTTGCTCCTCCCGTGAACCAATCGCGACTGGAATAGGGAAAGATGAAAGTGACGATGGTACGAACTACGCTCCGCCAAACACCACGAGGTGGCTTGTGGATTACAGTATATGTAAATGATGAAGGGCAATCCACCATGCCTTCATATCCAATATGCTTCTCGGAAACCAGGGAGTCCATGATGCTGGTAGATATTCATATCGTGAATTTTTTTTTCCTGCACATAGGATGCCGTTTACTTGGTGTGTCTAAGGCCATCTTCTTTGTGTGGTACTACGCTCGCTGTTGACGTGATGTTTTGTCTCCCCTTCCTCTGCTGGAGGGCACACCAACGCAGAACCGCTAGAGCCCGTCACCAACTCAGGAATCGAGACTTCTGGTACATCCTCGAAAATAAATGCATTACGAGTCACGTGCTGACCTCATGCAGCATTTCTTCGTACTGTTTGCCCTGATTCTGGGGCTAGAGTGATGTTGTTGGACATTTTCGAGCTCCATTTTCTCTTTGTCTTTGAAGATAATTTTGTAACTCTTTCCTGGAATAGAAGACCCTGAACGACCAGAGATAGGACGTTCTTATTAACAGGATATGTAAATGAGTCTGTTCTGCAGAAATTGATTACCATTTTAACCATATCGGCCGGCGGGTTCAATGTCAACATCAATATCAAATGGTTCAAATGGCTCTGAGCACTATGCGACATAACTTCTGAGGTCATCAGCCGCCTAGAACGTAGAACTACTTAAACCTAACTAACCGAAGGACAACACACACATCCATGCCCGAGGCAGGATTCGAACCTGCGACCGTAGCGGTCGCTCGGTTGCAGACTGAAGCGCCTAGAACCGCACCGCCACTTCGGCAGGCCAACATCAATATCGCGACGCAAAACCACTTAGCGGTAAAATGTAACTGCGGCTCTCGTTGTTGCTATGAACCGAAGGTAATGGGTCAGTGTGGCTTGAGCAGACGTGCAGAATGCCTCGCAGACGTAGGCGCGAACAGTACCGTCAAATCAGTGAGTTCGAAAGAGTGCGCAATATCGGCATGAGAGAATGTGATGCACCCATCAGAGTAATTGGTGCTAGTGTGCGACAATACGTTTCGGCAGTGCAGCGGGTGTGTGCAGAATGGTTCACAGTAGGCCACAGAAAACGACGAGATGGGTCGCATCGCACCACCCAGACCACCCCCGAGAAGATCGACGCCTCACCCGAATGATATTCCAAGACAGATTTGCGTTCTCCTCACTTCTGATACAACTATGAAGCAGTCTGACACATCGTACACTATTAGGGATGACAGTCCATCGTCGTTTATTGCTGCACGGGATACGTGTGCGTCGTCCACTTCTCCGCCTAGCTTTGATGAATGAGCAGAAACGTGCTAGACGGCAATGGTGTATGGAACAACGTCACAGGGGAGAGGAATGGCGTCGGACTGTGTTTTCGGACGAATCCAGGGTCTGTTTGTTTGAAAATGATGGCCGCATTTTGGTTCGCTGCAGACAGGAGAAGCGGCATCGGCAAGAGACATGCGGCTGCGACTTAGGGGCTTGTGGTGTGGGTTGCTATTGGATAAAACCACAAGTCACAGTTGGTACTTGTCTAGGGCACTCTGACCATTGTGACTTGCGTGAATGACATCCTGCGACCCTTAGCCAAACCTTTCTACACAACACCCCAAACGCCATTTTCCAGCAAGACAATGCACGATCACATGTTGCCTCACGAACACATGCCTTCGTGGTGTCACAGGATGTCAGCCTTATGCCCCGTCCCGCCAGATCACCGGACTTGCTGGCAGTCGGAACTTTTGGGATATGATGAAACGACGGGTGCAGCGCTGTGAGATAATGCCAACCACCACAGATAAGCTTTAGAACCAGATGAACGCAAAATGGATGGCTACACCACAGGACGCCATTCGCGCCTTATACGAGTCGATGCCATCACGCTCAGAACAAGTTATCAGAGCCCACGGTGGACAATGTGCCTACTAAGCAACAGGAAATATACTGAACCGAGGTAACTGAAATGCTAGAAATTTCTGCAGAACATACTAATGTTCATATCCTGTGAATATGAACGCCCTATCTCTAGTCGTTCAAGATACTCTGTTTTCTCCAAACATGAGTGTAGTATTGGTCTGAGTTGCACTGACCGCCCCTATTTTAAACTTAAAAAAGTGAAAGTAACACACTGAAACCTGTATCCAAGCTAATGCTTGGATGTTACTGTCCTGTGTCTCTCACAGGAAAGTGATTTAAACACAATTGCAATTTGACCCTAAGCTAATATGAAATCAGCATTTCCTGAATGCAATGAACTCATTCTTTGAAAATATTTGATCTTAACACGAATTTGTTAACAGAACTATGCCGAGAAACTGAAAATCTTTCTTATTAGACCTGTGATTATGCTAAACGGGAGTAATCTTTGTGCTGACTCTCCCGCTGTGTTACAAAATTCTGACCACGGGAAAAAATACGTCACAGTGTAGGCTGGACTTAAAGATGCCAGCTAAACTGTCTAGTATAATTCAGTGTACGAAGATATACTATGGAAAGCTATGTGAGTCCAATTTCTGGACAAAGCAGTACACGAGTGTCACGGAAATGCTTCCTGAAGTGAAATGTGGAGTACTGAATTAATGAAGACATCTTCTTCGTGAAACGCTGTCGAAAAAGCTTACAGGACCTACATTTGCGGCACTGCGAAATGACCCTAATGCCACCAAAACACATCTCGCTTAAGGACCGCGAAGAGAAGATGCGCATAATCAGGGCTCATACGGAAGTATACAGATAATCAATTTTCCCTCGCTCCTTTTGCGAGTGGAACGGGAAGGGGAAAGGCTAACCGTTGTACGATGTAGCCTCCGACACGCGACGAATGATGGCTTGTGTACCCATGAATACCTCCTCCTCCCACCTTACCGTCGCTCTTCCCCCTCATTACAAACGCTGAAATTTTAAAATTGCGTTTAAAAAAATTGACATAACCACCTATAAGGGGCCGTCAAAAAGTTACCGTTTGAAGCGTATATGCAAGATAGCGCGACTCCGATGCGGGTATATAGCATCATCGCAAGAAGTATGAAACGGATGTTGCGGCGTAGGTTGTACAGAGAAACAAATGTTAAGATAAGAATTCGATAGGTTGCGCCGTTTCCGAGTTAATTTGCACTGAAGTTAGCCAATCAAGCCGCTGCAGGCGCAAATTCAAGCAGCCCACCAAATATGTTCAAAGTTTGATGTCCTAAGACCCAACAAGAGAGCAATACAAAAATTGGACGCTGAAAGGTAGTAAGGATCGAAGCCGAGCCAAAGGCTGAGCAGCCTGATGTCCTATCATCTACGCCACTGACACTAATTGAAGGGCTTATTTCAATAGTGGTCCAACTCCATTTTTGTTCTTTCTGAGACACAGTGTCCTAAAGTAAAATGAGCGCTGAAAAATCTGCAGTTGAGATACCAGAAACAATCAAGTATACAGGGTGGTCCATTAATAGTGACCGGGCCAAATATCTCGCGAAATATGCGTCAAACGAAAAAAAATACAAAGAACGAAACTTGTCTAGCTTCAAGGGGGAAACCAGATGGCGCTTTGGTTGGCCCGCTAGAGGGCGCTGCCATAGGTCAAACGGATATCAACTGAGGGTTTTTTTTAAATAGGAACTCCCATTTATTATTAAATATTCGTGCAGAGCGTAAAGAAATATGAACGTTTTAGTTGGACCACTTTTTTCGCTTTGTGATAGATGGCGCTGTAATAGTCACAACCGTATAAGCACGTGGTATCACGTAACATTTCGCCAGTGAGGACGGTATTTGCTTCGTGATACATTCCCCGTGTTAAAATGGACCGTTTACCAATCGCGGAACAGGTCGATATCGCGTTCATATATGGCTAATGTGATCAAAATGCCCAACGGGCATGTGCTATGTATGCTGCTCGGAATCCTGGAAGACATCATCTAAATGTCCGTCCGTTCGCCGGATAGTTACGTTATTTAAGGAAACAGGAAGTGCTCAGCCACATGTGAAACGTCAACCACGAACTGCAATAAATGGTGATGCCCAAGTAGGTGTTTGAGCTGCTGTCGCGGCTAATCCGCACATCAGTAGCAGACAAATTGCGGGAGAATCGGGAATCTCAACAACGTCGGTGTTAAGAATGCTACATCGACATCGATTGCACCGTACCATATTTCTATGCACCAGAAATTGCATGGCGACGACTTTAAACGTCGTGTACAGCTCTGCCACTGGGCACAAGAGAAGTTACGGGAAGATGACAGATTTTTTGCACGCGTTCTATTTAGCGACGAAGCGTAATTCATCAACAGCGGTAACGTAGGGCGACATAGTATGCACTATTGGGCAGCGGAAAATCCACGATGGCTGCGACAAGTGGAACATAAGCGACGTTGGCGGGTTAATGTATGGTGCGGCATTATGGGAGGAAGGATAATTGGCTCCCATTTTATGGATGGCAATCTAAATGGTGCAATGTATGCTGATTTCCTACGTAATGTTCTACCGATGTTACTACAAGATGTTTCACTGCATGACAGAATGGCGATGTACTTCCAACATGATAGATGTCCGGCACATAGCTCGCGTGCTGATGAAGCGGTATTGAATAGCATATTTCTTGACAGGTGGATTGGTCGTCGAAGCACCATACCATGGCCAGCACCTTCACCGAATCTGAAGTCCCCGGATTTCTTTCTGTAGGGAAAGTTGAAGGATATTTGCTATCGTGATCCACCGACAATGCCTGACAACATGCGTCAGAGCATTGTCAATGCATGTGCGAACATTACGGAAGGCGAACTACTCGCTGTTGAGAGCAATGTCGTTACACACATCATTTCGAGCATTTATTCCATTAATGTCGTATTTACAGGTAATCGCGCTGCAACAGTATGCGTTCTGAGAAATGATAAGTTCACAAAGGTACATGTATCACATTGGAACAACCAAAATAAAATGTTCATACGTACCTACGTTGTGAATTTTTATTCAAAAAACCTACCTGTTACGAACAAGTTCGTCTAAAATTGTGGGCCTTATGTTTGTGACTATTACAGAGCAATCTACTACAAAGTGAAAAAAGTTGTCTAACTAAAACATTCACATTTCTTTACGTACTACACGAAAATGTAATAAAAATTGGGGATTCCTACTCACAAAAAAAACTTGATATCCCTTTGACCTATGGCAGCGCCATCTAGCGGGACAACCATAACGCCATCTGGTTTCCCCTTTCAAGCTAGACAAGTTTCGTTCTTTGTAGTTTTTTCGTTTGACGCTTATTTCGTGAGATATTCGGCCCGCTCACTATCAATGGACCACCCTGTATATACTTGAATATTTGTGGTATCTCAACTGCAGCACTCTGTATCTCATAATGAACAAATGAAATAAGGCCTTCAATTGTAACTGGTGGGCAGCATGAATTTGCGCATATCCAACGGCGTGACTGGTTAACTTCAATACTAAGTAGCTCGAAAACGACAAACCATATCGAATTTTCCTCTTAATTATTGTCCAGTACAACCTACCTTGCAACACCCTAACTAGCTTCCCAGACTGTTTCCGACCACTCTGAATAAGCCTCGAATTGTTAGCTAGGGATGTGGTATTCGTGTTTCTCTAAAGCGTGAGCTACGACGCGGTTATTATCAAATGCGTCGAAGAAGGACTAACGTGCTCTTATTCTGTTCTTGACTGCCGAAGAATAAACACCGGTAGACATCCATCGGAGAATGATGAATGTGTATACGGGCAAAATGTCTGTAGAAAATTGCCGTGAAATGGTGTGCCAAGTTCTATGTTGCAAGTGGCGTTGCAGTTTCCTGATTAACCCACATCTCCGTATCGCAAAATGTCGTAACGCGGAAGTTACACCAACTAAAATGGGAGACACTCGAGAACCTTCCCTACAGTCCTGATCTCTCTCCATGCGATTATCACACCTTCGGTCCCTTAAATAGGCCTTGAAGGGCCGGTGATTGCTGTCTACAAGGATGTACAGCAAATATTTATGTACTTCTTCACGGAACTGGACATGTTGTTTTACCGAGCGGGTATCTTCAACCTGTGGGATAATTGCCTCAATGCTCACGACGATTTTGCCTGATTGGTATACCGATTTTGGACTGTACAACCACTGAACAGAAACTTTTTGATCTCTTCCCGGTTTACCTGTAGCGAAAGAGAAAAGAACTTACGTAACAGCAGGTGCTATACAGCGATGGTTTAAATACTTTGGGTAAAGTTGTAATTTCCTACATCTTCAATTACTCTAAACTTGACCTTACAAAAGGATAACAGTAACATAAACGATGATACCAGCATGTTTTTCAAGACAATCCAAAAGTGCTCAAGGAAATGGACGCTACGTTTTCCATGTGTCAACTCTTCTCTAGCATTATGTCCGAAGCGCACTCTAGTGGTATGTGAAGTTTGTAATCCACCCGTTAACGAGGAACTGATGTTATATCGCAAGCTTGGTGGTGGGAGTTAATTAATTTCCTCTGCTGTGGGCTATCACTTTTGTTACACGAGCAAATCGACATCGACAGAACTGAACAATGGGTCTGGGAGCAGGCCGCAGGGCATAACGACGTATTAAACGGCATCAGTAGCGGGTCAGGGCTTCCTCATCAGTAAAAATCAGAGCACACATTGTTGCTTTCGCAGTTTAATGTCAGTTTGCGATTAAGCATACCTAGTATCATGTAAATTATTTTACATGACTTTCAAAACGTATCTCACGCCTGTTACTAATACACTGCGTATAATATCCTAAACAGAGAATGATTACCGCTTTACAGAGAGAACAAAACGGTGAGGTCCGCCACACGTTCATCAGGGTCGAATATGTACACTCGCGTCCGTTTTGGTTTCATTGTAATGCGTCAGAGCAAAGTGTAACGAATGACGTGAAATGATCGCAGAGGTTTATCATGTTGCACCACCGGTAGTGTAGTTTTATATTTTTGTTTTTAGATCGGAGGCATTATCTTGCCCTTGGGTTTTGAAACAGTTCCTAAAGACGAAGGGATCAGCAACGATCAATGGCATGAAGATGCACAATGTAATGGAAACCACAGCATTAAAGGATATGTGGCCTGTAATTGAGAAAGCATAATGATGATCTCTCCATTGGCAAAAGATTCCGGGGTGATTCCCCATTCGGATCTCAGAGAGGGGAAACCAAGGGGGAAGTGACCATGAGAAAAAGATTAAATAACCAACGAAAGGATAACGTTCAACGAGTCGGGGTATGAAATGTCAGAAGTTTGAATGTGGTAGGAGGCTAGAAAATCTGAATAGGCAGATACAAAGGCTCAATCTTGATACAGTAGTGGTCAGTGAAGTGAAATGCAAAGAAGAGAAGGATTTCTAGTCCGATCCGTATAAGACAATATAAACAACAGCAGAACATGGTATAATTGGAGTAGGATTCGTCATGAATAGAGGCAGAGCAGAAAGTGTGTTACTGCGAACAATTTAGCAACAGAATCGACAGCAAAACCAACATCGACAACGATAGTTCAAGGACACATGCCTATGTCTCAAGCCTAATATGAAGGGATAAAGAAAAAGTATGTGAGGATGCCGAACGGATAATTTCGGTTCATAAAGAGAGATGAAAGTCTAATAATCATGGAGGACAGGAATGCAGTTGTAGGGGCTGGAGAAGAAGAAAGGGTTACGGGAGAATTTGTGCTTGGTACTAGGATTGAGAGAGGAGAAAGACTAATTGAATTCTGCAATAAATTTCAGTTAGTAATAGCGAATACTCTGGTCAAGAATTACAAGAGGCGAAGGTATACTTGAAAAGGCTGGGGGATACAGGAAAATTTCAGTTTATATCATGATAAGGCAAAAATGTAATTCACATACAGGATGGTAAGGCGCATCCATGAGCAGATATAGACTCAGATCGCAATTTAGTAGTGATGAAGAGTACGCTGAAGTTTAAGAGACTAGTCAGAAAGAAACAGTGCTCAAACAATTGGGATACGGAAGTACTTAGGAATGAACAGATACGTTTGAAGTTCTCTGGGGCTATAGATACTGCGATAAGAAGTAGCTTAGTTGAATAGTTCAGTTGACTTTAAAAAGGGCAATCACGGAAAGAAAAACGAGCATTGAAGATAACCGTGGGTAATAGAAGAAATACTTCAGTTGATTGATAAAAGAAAGAAATTCAGGACTAAAGGCGTACAAGGCACTTATGAATGAGATGCATTGGAAGTGAAGGGAAGCTAAGGCAAAATGACTACATGAAAAATGTAAAGAAATCGATAAATAGATAAGGCAAAAGAACGTTTGGTGAAATAAAAATCTTTGGTGGTAACATCAAGAATGCAATGGGAATTCCACTGTTAAATACAGAGGAGAGAGCGGGGGGTGTGGGGGGTGGTGGTGGTGGTGGTGGGGGGGGGGGGTGAGCTGTGACTTGACTGATGACGTGATAGAAGAAGAAACGTGAGTAGGTTTAGAAGAGCTAGGACATCCAGTATTACAATCAGAATGTAAGAGAGCTTTTGAAGACTTAAGAGCAAATAAGGCAGAAGCGATAGATAACATTCAATCAGAATTTCTAAAATGTTTGGAGGTTCAAATGGTTCAAATGGCTCTGAGCACTATGGGACTTAACATCTGATGTCATCAGTCGCCTAGAACTTAGAGCTACTTCAACCTAACTAACCTAAGGACATCACACATCTATACCCGAGGCAGGATTCGAACCTGCGATCGTACCAGTCGCGCGTTTCCGGACTGAAGCGCCTAGAACCGCTCGGCCAACGTGGCCGGTGTTTGGAGGAAGTGGCGACAAAGTGACTATTCACGTTGGTGTGCAGAGTGAATGAGTCACGTAATATATCATCCGACTTCCAGAACAATATCATACAAACAGTTCCAAAGATTGTAAGAGCCAACAAATGTGGGTATTATCCCTCAATCAGCTTCATAGTTCATACATCCAAGTTTCTGACAAAAATAATATATAGAAGGATGCAAGACAAAATTAAGGACATCTAAGAGGACGAGTAGTTTGGTTTTAGGAAACGTAAAGGCGCCAGAGAGGCAGTTCTGACGTTGTGGTAGTAAATCTAAGGTTTAAGATTGGGGCTTAAAATCAAGGTGAAAGGATATGAGTGATAAGATTGAGTGATGACATGGCTATCCTCAGTGAAAGTGAAGAAGAATTACAGGATTTGCTGAATGAATTGGTATAATGAGTGCAGGATATGGATTGACAGTAAATCTAAGGAGGACGGTTGTTAATGACAAGTAGCAAAAATGAGAACTGCGACGAACTTAAACAGCGTAAATGTTGATCACGAAGTGGATGAAGTAAAGGAATTCTGCTACGGAGACAGCAAAATAACCCATGAAGGACGGAGCAAGGAGGGCATACAAAGGAGACTAGCAATGGCAAAAAGGGCATTCCTGGCCAAGAGCAGTCTACTAGTATCAAACATAAGCCTTAATTTCAGGAAATGTTTGCAGCACAGCATTCTACGGCAGTGAAACATGGACTAAAAGAAAACCGGAACAGAAAGCATCAAAGCATTTGAGATGTGGTGCTACAGAGGAATGCTGAAAATTAGGTGGAGTGATAACGTACGGAATGTGGAGGATCTCCGGAGAATCGGTGGGAAAAGAAGAGACAGGATGGTAGGAGATCTGTTAAGACATGATGGACTAACTTGCTTGGTACTAAAGAGAGCTGTAGAGAGCAAAAGCTGTAGATGAAGACAGAGACTGAATACATCCATCAAATAATTGGGGACGTAGGGTTCATGTGGTACTCTGGTATGAAGCTGGTACAGGAGAGGAATTCGTGGCGGGCCGCATTAAAGCGGTCAGATCTTACTGGTCTCTTCTGTTAGCAGACATGTTGCCTGTTAGAGATACTTACAGTCGTTACGTGGACTGCTTAGAAAATGTCAGTGACTGAAAATCTAATACTGAGTCCTCTGTTGAATAAAAAGAGAAATTTTTCTTTTATTGGTGTTTAGTAGCATAGCTCAAACTGCATTACGACTACAAGTATTTTTGTTAAATTTTATTTTTGCTACCAACTGTGAATAGGGGAGAGTATTATACGGGAATGAAATTGTGGTTAGGAACGCATGACGTTTTTGATCGGTGTTACATAGTGACCGATTTTGAAATCACATGAGGGAATATACACTAGAAACCGCCATAGGCCGCTTCCAACTTTTTCTATCGTTTATATTGTTGTGAGGCATGAGGCTGTGCTTTGTGTAGCGTTTTTAAATATTACTACCTCTACATATATAACTTTTGTCATGTAGATTGAAGCTATTTGGAGGATATTGCTAATCCTGTAATTAGAGGCTTTTATAATGTGTATAATTCCACGTATTTTTAAGACTAGTTAAATAACATGTGGGGGGCTAAGCAATAGTTCCTCGATCGTACACTTCCTTGTGCATTGAAACGGAAGACCTTCTACCATGGTGCACATATCTGCAAATGAATTAATATCTCAACAATTTTCCCTGTCTTGGAAGTTATTTGTCAATAGTGTCCATTTCAAATTCTTTTTAACGTGTAAATGATTTTTGGTAACACGTCTTGTTAATTTGATTTCACTTACTGACTGTCGGTGTCTAACGGAGTAATATTGTAGTACATGGCCAATTAAATAGGATATTTACAAGATTTTCTCGAGTGCAACGTTTCTAAATTTGAACAGAATATTTGTTCTTACAGTTTTTCACATTTGGAAAGACTTTACTTTTTTGAAGTAATTTTTGTAATTTCAGGTAAAGACTACAGCACGTATACTGTGAATGCTATCATTTCAAAATGCAAAAAGAAAAGGCTTAGATGCGAAGGAGTTACGATGTGCTTGGTGCACAATTCGATTTCTTTTTTTGTGGTGGTAGACGTTGTCGAATGTGACATACAAATGGCTCAAAAATCTAGATAATGCGTCCCAGTCGACCAAATGGAGACCCACAATGCTACCATTTTCAAACTTCGGCAAGTGCTGATGACGCTGTCTCAAAAGTGTGCACGGCGGTTCCATGTTGTTCACAATGACCACTCAAGCTCTGACGCTCTAAAATTTCTTTACGTACCCTGTCAAGCCAGGTCACAACACTAAACCCGAACAATACTAAAGCAACTCTGATTCCATTAGCAGCTGCTGTGCACAGCGATCGTAGATTATAAGGAAGCAGAGGCACATAGGTGTCTAGACACCTGTAAGAACATGTGGTAATATGCACTGCCACGAGTGTATTGAAATTGAATGAAAATGTACTGAAGGTGGCTATTTATTGCCGAAATCAAGATTTGCAAGAATAATAAAAGCTACTGGGATTGCGATTGACTGCTGTGTGCTTTTCCTTCCTAAAACTAAAGCAGTCTGGTGGCTGATCTGCCGGTCACACAGAACTACAACTCTAATCATTTACGTACCAGCCGATGGTGTGCGCGTGTACGAAATTACATTGACATCCGAAATTACATTGACATTGTTTTTGCCAGGCAGTGTATTACATCGTATGTTCCAGATTACGGATAAGGAGAAATGCTCCACTCTTTTATTTCACTGTCGTGCAAAACTGCGTCAGAAGATTAAAGACACATCCAGTAACTTTCCAAGTTCGGCAAATAATGAAAAAAATTCACGTGTCTCAAACAGTGCAGACCCTTCGTGAACAAAACTGATATCGTTTACTCAGGCATATCGCTACTGCTGACAAAAATTACAAACGAATTACTCTAAAGTAGGAGCTGATGAACATACCAAGGTATCGCAAGTTATGTTTTCTCCACAAGCATTTTAGCTGCCACACTATGTCCTATAGACACGTACAGTAAATGTGACGATGTAATGCTCTTTACTGGACATAAAGTGTAGTTAAGGTGACTAAATTTGTTATGCCTTGACAATAGCTATCCGAGTACAAGGTGGCAAATCATGGACTTCTGTGATAGTGTTGCAAATGCTTGTGAATACCCTGCTGCATATAAAAAGTAAGTGCCCTCCACCATTTTAATACAGTAAGTCAAACACGTAAACGCAGAAAACAAGCAAATTAGCAGTGTTCTTAAATAATGCGAAGGAAGTAACAATGCTAGTTATGCGGAGCTTCTAATAAAGTATTGGTACCTTGTGCTGATTGATAGTTCCCTGCTCCAGATACTGCTACAGTCACTGTCGTGAAGGTTACTATCAGAAATAAGTAAATAATTGTCAGTAACGTACAGATACAGAGAAACGTTCTCTCTACCTGCAGGAGACTGGACATTGTAGACGAGAGGCGTTTGCGTGCATGAGCAAGTTAACGTTATCCATACAGGTAGTAACGTGCACAAGGTGATTTTTACCACTGTATAAAAACTCAAGGGATTTATCGATGGGAGGATACGGAACGAAAAGATCTAACGGACTTATGTCCGGAAATGCATGGCTTCCATGCTAGAGACCATTTAGTCAATGATGCATTTCCACAGAGACTGCGGTCTAGTACACACCGTGAGATGCAGCCACAGTTACATTATGTGTTGAAAATGGTTTCCATGTTCCTCAACGCATGCGTGAACGCGTCGAAGCATGTTCGCATCACACGTTCATATAGACCAGGCTACATCCAAACAGTCAAAGGCAGCATAAATACGCTGCTCCAGTGTCTCCACATCTGGAATGAGCTCTGCAGACACAGCACTTTTGACGTGGTCTCATAACCAGAAATCGCACGGTTTGAGATCCGGTTAACGAGCAGGCCATGCAACTGGACCCCCTCGTGCAAACCGTTGACCGGGCAAGACACGACTAAGGTGTGCACGAACGTTAACGGTGAAATGGGCTGGAGCACTACCTAGTAGCAGCTATATTGAGAGGCACCCACATGCCTTCTTTCTTACCCAACGCCTTTGATCAACACGTGGTCAACGCACTGAATACGAATGGCATACACATAATTTCTGGATATCATGACTACACGCTATTCGAAGAACAAGGCTACCAATCTTTTTTTTCACTATCTTTATTATTCCGATAAATTCTATTATGATTCACAGATAACCTAAACACACCATTACATTTTACACTACAATTACACATGAGAAACTCCGTCCAGTAGGCATGGCTTTACATTGGTGATTCTCTATCTTATAGTCTCATAATGATCTGACCCTACAGTGCACTTTCTGGATAGGATGGTTGATCTTTTGCTATATCTCACACTCAGACTCTCACACCCTTGATGATGATGATGAGGACCATACTCCGAGGAGCGTAGAGGACGATACAGGAGATCCGCACCGCCGTACTAGGCCTCACACCCTTTATCACGAAAATTTCCTCCATATCGAGCGGTACAAAAAGGAACATGCACAACCCATTGCCTCTGAACCTATCTTGCTACTCTCCCATGCAAACCACACATACTTAAATTACATGAAATACATCACACTGGCAACATACAATACACCACAAAGAATAATCACAACGTTAGAATCACTTCACTTACAACTTTCTCACTTTAATTAGTATTCACCCCAGTTTCACACGACACTGCCCCACTTCGTAACTTTTCTTTCCTACTACGAACTCTGGAGGATATATGCACGACTTCCTGTGCAATGCAATTGCTGGATAGACGGCTTACTCACCTTGCTTCTCTCTCAGAGTATTAGAGTTTGAATCTAGAGTCACACGAAAACATAACATACAAGGGTAATATTAAGAACATATTCGTCACACACGCGAGTCCTCAACTGATACCATGGACGAGTACTTTTCTTTATCCTTTGTCTCACACACAGATTGAGACTCACACAGTATACACCACATGGAAGTGCTCGTCTCTAATTTCAAGTCCTGCACACGGCATTTCTTAAATATTTCCAACTTATAATACACACGCCAGTTATTCAGCTTAACTTTAGCACACGGAAGTATTTCAACTTAGTGCTACACGTGGTTTCATTGTGACCGTTGGTTACTTCTGTAGATTACTACGATCCCCTTAATATTACCTGCCTGTCACTTAATTCTCCCCCCAAAAGTTCCTGAAATAGAGAAATAATTATTCCAAACTACTCTTAAATATTTCACATGCATACCATCTCTCCACTCTTGTCTTTACGGAGCACACCTAAGACAGGTCTTACGAACGTTCTTCAGGTCATCTCGCACCTCTGTCGAAGTGGGGAAGCACCTTGCTACTGTATTGGTCAGCCACATTTCAGGCGCTCAAAGCTCAGGTAAATTTCATCTCTTTGGTTCCACCAAAGGTGACCAAAGGACCGTCTCAAAGAAGATCATATATTGCACATCACTGTCTGCGGTTAGCAGACGACCATACATTCATTCATTTCACAGGTCTCACCAAACTGGAGGTAGGGATTTAGTTTGTGGGAGTGCACATGTGATCAATTAAATAAATAGTCATTCTTTCCTACACTGGTATCCGGCTTCGGTGTATTAAGTGAAATTGAGTTATTATTACAAAAAATATATTGTTCTGACAAGAATAAAGAAGAATGTTGTACCTATTTTCAATGTCGGGCGGTACTGTACCCTTTCAATATAACCCTTCGAATCATCAATGACGCTTCTTCTAGCAGATAAAGTAAAGCCACCCGCAAGAAACGCCGATAGTTCCGGCCCGTTATGCGACGTGGAAGGAAGACTGCTCCCACGACAAGGTCGCCAATTATTCCGGCCCACACATTCTGGCTGCACTGATGCTGTGATTCGATGTCACCACACCATGGGGTTTCTGCATACTGTCCCACAGGTGACTGCTATGAAAGTTGAAGATACCACTTCATGCGAAGGTAGCCTCATCTGTGAATAGGATGGATGACACAAATCCCGGAGTCGTGGTTGCCTGACGAAGAGACCTGTGACCAAACTGCTCCTCGTGAGGAAAGTCTGTCGGTAGTAAGTCATAAGAGTAGTAACAATTGTCATGGAGATTGTACTTGCGGGCCAGCTGCTTGGGAGTGACACAGCAGTGGCCTTACACAGTGATAATCATATTTTCCTCCAAGTCTGAAGTACGTCCTTCATGCTTACCTGCTTCCCATGCCTCAGACAAACGGCGAAACACTGTTGCAGGCATTGAATGTTGTGATTGTTGTCTACGGCGATATGTTTCCTGGTACAACCTTGCTACCCGCCGCCCTGTGCCATTTGTCTTTTCATTAGTAAACATCATGTCGGCAAGATCTCGATTCAAATACGGAACCATTGTGTACAACCCTGTATCACATCCACTACAAGGTGATACAGCAAGAGAAGTGAATCGGACACACCAATGCCAGTGGCAGAAGAGTGCGCTAGGGCATGACGTAAGAGGAACAGTACTATTCTCTAGGAGGAAACCATGCATACTGCAACTGTGGCTGCGTGGTACAGTGCGTTTTAGACCGCTGTCTGTAGCAAAGTATGACTTAATAAATAATCATGGAAACTATACATTTCCGGATATAAGTCCATTACACCTCGTTGTTTCGCATCCTCTTATCGTTCAGTCCCTAGAGTTTGTACACGGTGGAAAAACTCACCCTGTAAAGATCTCTGACCCTACAGCTTAACTTGCACCACCGAAAAAGAAAAATTTGAATGCACTTGTTTCATTACAGGGATTTAGTCATTCGGAACAGAGCCGCTTCCAAACTCTGTCAGGTGCTGATATCGCTGTCTCACAAGTGTACGCGACATTTCCGTGTCCTTCGCAGTGATCACGTACCATCAGACGCCGCTAACACCACTTGTATAATGGAAGCCGTGGCAGAACGGTAACGCTGACATTAAAATGACGACACTTCAAGTAAAATGCCAACGAAAAGTCTATAGGAATTTCTGCGTGACATTTACTACGTACTTTAAACAGTGAAACAAAGAAATCTAATGTACAGGCACAGAGACGAACGTAATAAGAAAATGACAAAAGGTCAACATTGGGTACGATGTGCCCCAGAAATGTCACTAGTAACAATACAAAAAACATGAATGCCTGGAAAAACTCTGCAGCCCCAGTCACGTCGTTTAAATATCTGAGCATAACATTGCAAAATGATATGAAATGGAAGGAGCTTGTCGTAGGAAGGCGAATGATCAACTTAGGTTTGTTGGGAGAACTTAGGGAAGTGTGGTTCATCATTAGTGCAACCGATTTTTGAGTACTGGTCCAGTGTGTGGAATCCGTACCCTGTCGGATTAAGGGTAGGCATCGAAGAAATTCAAAGGCGGGGTTCTAGAATTGTTAGCAGTAGGTTCGAACAACACCCAAGTTTTTCGTAGACGCTTCGGGAAATCAAATGGGAATCCTTGGAGGGAAAGCGACGTGTTTTTCGAGGAACACTACTGAGAAATTTTAAAGAACAGGCGCTTGAAGCTGACTGCCCAACGTGCATTGCATCTAAGGACCATGAAGATAAGATTAGAGATTCCGGGTGCTCATACAGAGGCATATAGACAGTCGTTTTGCCCTCTCTCTGTTCGCGAGTGGCCGGTCGGAGTGGCCGAGCGGTTCTAGGCGCTTGAGACTAGAACCGCGAGACCGCTACGGTCACAGCTTCGAATCCTGCCTCGGACATGGCTGTGTGTGATGTCCTTAGGATAGTTAGGTTGAATTAGTTGTAAGTTCTAGGGGACTGATGACCTCAGAAGTTAAGTCCCATAGTGCTCAGAGTCAATTGCACCATTTTTTGTTCGCGAGTGGAACTGGAAAGTAAATGATTAGTAGTGATACAGAGTACCTTCCGCCACGCACCGTACTTCGATTGCGGACTGTCCATGTAGATGTACACGTATAAGTGTTACAATAAGTATGAATATCAAAGAGAAAACACTAGGAATGAATGGTACGTTACCTGACGCCGAACGGAACCCCGGTCCGGTCCATGCCGATCTGTAAGGTTAGGTACAGTTCAAAACCCACAAAGAGCTTTAAAAAATAAACATCGCGTAATAGCACTGAAATAAAGTGCCTAGCACACGTTTTCAGATTTTAAGAAAGAGAAAAGTAGTAGATTAAACGTCTTCGCCTGATTTGCAAACAAACCGTTATTAATAATGTAAAATGCACACGATAAACAAGCGCAAACGCGTCACTCGCACAACAGTCAAAAACAGACTCCTCGACAACGACTTGCTTACCATGGTTGTCGCTTGGATAATAGTTTCTGAGAGTGATCCCAGAGTGCACCACTTTGCAGCCAAATGCACCCCTAGTTCCGTCCTGTCCCGGCTTCCAGTACACAATTTTCAACCTTTTTGAATACGTAACCACTTTCTAAGTAAAAATATTCTGGCGACCCCCAGAAGCATGCTAAAAGTATGTCAACGATTTAAAAAGCAACGTATTTAATCTTCTTTCTATTGATACTATGTTGTTGTTGCTGTTGTCTTCAGTCATGAGACTGGTTTGATGCAGCTCTCCATGCTACTCTATCCTGTGCAAGCTTCTTCATCTCCCAGTACCTACTGCAACCTACATCCTTCTGAATCTGCTTAGTGTATTCATCTCTTGGTCTCCCTCTACGATTTTTACCCTCCACACTGCCCTCCAATGTTAAATTTGTGATCCCTTGATGCCTCAAAACATGTCCTACTAACCGATCCCTTCTTCTAGTCAAGTTGTGCCACAAACTTCTCTTCTCCCCAATCCTATTCAATACCTCCTCATTAGTTACGTGATCTACCCAGCTTATCTTCAGCATTCTTCTGTAGCACCACATTTCGAAAGCTTCTATTCTTGTCCAAACTAGTTATCGTCCATGTTTCACTTCCATACATCGCTACACTCCAAACAAATACTTTCAGAAACGACTTCCTGGTACATAAATCTATATTCGATGTTAACAAATTTCTCTTCAGAAACGCTTCCCTTGCCATTGCCAGTCTACATTTTATATCCTCTCTAGTTCGACCATCATTAGTTATTTTACTTCCTAAATAGCAAAACTCCTTTACTACTTTAAGTGTCTCATTTCCTAATCTAATTTCCTCAGCATCACCCCATTTAATTTGACTACATTCCATTATCCTCGTTTTGCTTTTGTTGATGTTCATCTTATATCCTCCTTTCAAGACACTGTCCATTCCGTTCACCTGCTCTTCCAAGTCCTTTGCCGTCTCTGACAGAATTACAATGTCATCGGCGAACCTCAAAGTTTTTATTTCTTCTCCATGGATTTTAATTCCTACTCCGAATTTTTCTTTTGTTTCTTTTACAGCTTGTTCAATTGAATAACACCGGGGAGAGGCTACAACCCTGTCTCACTCCCTTCCCAACCACTGCTTCTCTTTCGTGTCCCTGGACTCTTATAATTGCCATCTGGTTTCTGTACTAATTGTAAATAGCCTTTCGCTCCCTGTATTTTACCCCTGTCACCTTCAGAATTTGAAAGAGAGTATTCCAGTCAACATTGTCAAAAGCTTTCTCTAAGTCTACAAATGCTAGAAACGTAGGTTTGCCTTTCCTTCTTCTGAGATAAGTCGTAAGGTCAGTATTGCCTCATGTGTTCCAACATTTCTACGGAATTCAAACTAATCTTCCCCGAGGTCCGCATCTACCAGTTTTTCCATTCGTCTATAAAGAATTCGCGTTAGTATTTTGCAGCTGTGACTTATTAAACTGATAGTTCGGTAATTTTCACATCTGTCAACACCTGCTTTCTTTGGGATTGGAATTATTATATTCTTCTTGAAGTCTGAGGGTATTTCACCTGTCTCATACATCTTGCTCACCAGCTGGTAGAGTTTTGTCATGACTGGCTCTCCCAAGGCCGTCAGTAGTTCTAATGGAATGTCTACTCCGGGGGCCTTGTTTCGACTCAGGTCTTTCAGTGCTCTGTCAAACTCTTCACGTTGTATCTTATCTCCCACTTCGTCTTCATCTACATCCCATTCCATTTCCATAATATTGTCCTCAAGTACATCGCCCTTGTATAAACCTTCTATATACTCCTGCCACCTTTCTGCCTTCCCTTCTTTGCTTATCACTGGGTTGCCATCTGAGCTCTTGATATTCATACACGTGGTTCTCTTCTCTCCAAAGGTCTCTTTAATTTTCCTGTAGGCAGTATCTATCTTACCCCTAGTGAGATAAGCTTTTACAGCCTTACATTTGTCCTCTAGCCATTCCTGCTTAGCCATTTTGCACTTCCTGTCGATCTCATTTTTGAAACGTTTGTATTCCTTTTTGCCTGCTTCATTTACTGCATTTTTATATTTTCTCCTTTCATCAATTAAATTCAATATTTCTTCTGTTACCCAAGGATTTCTACTAGCCCTCGTCTTTTTACCTACTTCATCCTCTGGTGCCTTCACTACTTCATCCCTCAAAGCTACTCATTCTTCTTCCACCGTATTTCTTTCCCCCATTTCTGTCAATTGCTCCCTTATGCGCTCGTTGAAACTCCGTACAACCACTGGTTCTTTTAGGTTATCCAGGTCCCATCTCCTTAAATTCCCACCTTTTTTGCAATTTCTTCAGTTTTAATGTACAGGTCATAACCAACAGAAAGTGGTCAGAGTCCACATCTGCCCCTGGAAATGTCTTACAATTTAAAACCTGGGTCCTAAATCTCTGTCGTACCATTATATAATCTATCTGAAACCTTTCAGTATCTCCAGGCTTCTTCCATGTATACAGCCTTCTTTTATAATTCTTGAACCAAGTGTTACCTATGATTAAGTTGTGCTCTGTGCAAAATTCTACCAGGCGGCTTCCTCTTTCATTTCTTAGCCCCAATCTATAATCACCTACTATGTTTCCTTCTCTCCCTTTTCCTACTGACGAATTCCAGTCACCCATGACTATTAAATTTTCGTCTCCCTTCACTACCTGAATAATTTCTTTTATCTCATCATAGATTTCATCAATTTCTTCATCATCTGCAGAGCTAGTTGGCAACTTGTACTACTGTAGTAGGCATGGGCTTTGTGTCTATCTTGGCCACTATAATGCGTTCACTATGCTGTTTGTAGTAGCTTACCCGCATTCCTATTTTCCTATTCATTATTAAGCCTACTCCTGTATTACCCCTATTTGATTTTGTGTTTATAACCCTGTAGTCACCTGACTAGAAGTCTTGTTCCTCCTGCCACCGAACATCATTAATTCCCACTATATCTAACTTTAACCTATCCATTTCCCTTTTTAAATTTTCTAACCTACCTGCCCGATTAAGGGATCTGACATTCCACGCTCCGATCCGTAGAATGCCACTTTTCTTTCTCCTGATAACGACGTCCTCCTGAGTAGTCCCCGACCGGAGATCCGAATGGGGGACTATTTTACCTCCGGAATATTTTACCCAAGAGGACGCCATCATCATTTAATCATACAGTAAAGCTGCATGTCCTCGGGAAAAATTACGGCTGTAGTTTCCTCTTGCTTTCAGCCGTTCGCAGTACCAGCACAGCAAGGCAGTTTTGGTTAATGTTGCAAGGCCAGGTCAGTCAATAATCCAGACTGTTGCCCCTGCAACTACTGAAAAGGCTGCTGCCCCTCTTCAGGAACCACATGTTTGTCTGGCCTCTCAACAGATACCCCTCCGTTGTGGTTGCACCTACAATACGGCCATCTGTATCTCTGAGGCACGCAAGCCTCCCCACCTACGGCAAGGTCCATGGTTCATGGGGGGATTGATACTATACGGATCGAGAAATCAAGTGCAAAGAGGTCGCAGTGCTCTGCGGAGAGAGATATAATTATACAGGGTGTTCAGAAAGTCCGGAAACACTTTCAATTATTTGTTGCACAAAAAACAAGCATTGTACAGTCGTATGTCTGTTTTTAGAGAAACCCTGAAAGCTCTTTTTTCGTGTATACCTCCACAGCGTCGTTTGGTAATTTGCCGATAGTCAGAGCTAGTCGCAAACATGGCGATGTCAGGTGCGGAGCGAGCTGTTTCATGAAGTGGCCTCCCCGATCACCAGATCTCACTCAGTATCACTTTTTTGTGTGGGGACACATCAAAGATCTGATGTACGTGTCGCCTCTACCTGCGGGAGAGAATACAGGAAGCGACTGCCACAGTCGACGATGCCATGCTGGGACGGGTGTGGCAAGAATTCGATTACCGTATTGACGTCTTCCGGGTCACTCATGGTTCGCATATCGAATGTTTGTAAAAAAAAGAGTTTCGCTTCAGTATGCAATGTGTATGACATGTGTACAATGTTTAGTTCTTGTGCAGTAAATAATTTAGTGTTCTCGGACTTTATGTACACCCTGTATTCTTGCCGCGGTAGCGGCATGGGCGTGAGAAGGGGTCTCGGCCGGGGGGGAGGGGGGGGGGGGGAGCAAAGTCGTGCGTTTCGGTCACTACAGTCATTTGGGCGAGTACGCAACCAAGTACGGAAGCGATTATAGTCTTCGCGCTTCATTCTCAGCAAGCATAAAATGGAGAAATTTCTTTTCTCCTGCGACTGCGACCCATCGAGCAAGGCTTTGCGACCCCCCCCCCCCCCCCCAGGAGGTCACGACCCACATGTTTAAAAACATTGCTCTACGCCATCAAGACTCGCAACAGCTTGTGGTGACTATTGATAAAGGAAACGTGTGCTGTATCTGTGAACGACGAGCTCTGGGCTGTAACACTCATGATTTCTGCGGTATTGTGTCTAATTATTCAGTGTTTCAGAAATGTAATTCCATTGAAACGTGTCTTATTAGTCAGGTATGATACCTCAACTGCATTAATAACCACAAGCACTAGACAGGAACTACACTAATGCACTCCACTGGCTGTTACCTATCACAGAGAAGAGCAACTACGATCATATACATACCCGCCGATGCTGTGCATGTGTATGAAGTTACACTGGCATACAGCCATGAATTCTGGGCGATTTACGTTTTGTGGAAGGCAATGTATTATACCTAATATCAGTGTCTCTTCTTGGCAGTCATCTAAGAGTACGTCATTCACTACCGGACGCACTGATAACTACAAAACTGAAACTTTCTCTTTCGGTAACGAGTTACGATTTTACGTCACCGAGCATAATAACTAATACAGATTCTAATCATCCTAAGGCTCACAAACGGGCTCACTTTTCATCCATGTTTAACAGACTTCAAAAGCCGTTAAATGAAGTTCCGGTAAAAAGAGAAGTATTACGCAGGTTTCACTTTCTGACGGATACTCTGGGAAAGCTATTAAGGCAATAGGTGGTAAACACGTAATTCACCTACGAAAGATAAGACTAAGCTTGCGGCCCTGTTCTATTATGGTTCTGTCTCTGAAAAAAATGGGTAATGCCTTAAAAAGAAAATGTCAAAATAGTCTTTCAAACACGTAACAAACTAGATTCTTTTATTCGTCTTATTATAGATGGAAAGAATAATAGATCTAAAAGGCCAGGGCTTTACGAAATTAATTGCGGATCTTGTGAGTGTTTTTTATAGTCCGGCCCGGTAGGAATTTTGCTACTCGGCTCAAGGAGCACACATACAAGAAGAACAACAATACCATGGGTATACACCTTAGAAATGAGAATCACACGATCCTGGATATGTCAGCAGGATGGAATTTTTGCTGGTGGAACCCAAGAGGATATATCTCGATATCTTCGAACAACTACAGATCCACGTCCGTTGATCGAATAACCCCTAAAAGATAATGAACCTATAGCGGCTACACGCCAACCGTTTCTTTAAACTTTTCGACGGAATACTTATCAACAAGATTAATTTCCATTAATTCTAATGTATCTCAGTTTAACCCGCAAAATGTCACGCAGGTCAGCTGGCTTTATAACCCAAACCTCGCTTACTAGATGTAAATGTTTATATTACTTGCTGCACACACAATCTTTACACCTGCCTCCCTACCAATACCCACTCCTTACGCATCCATGATTCTCTCTCCATCGGCAAAAGATTACAAAATAGTTCCCCATTCGGATGTCAAGGAGCGGACTGCCAAGGGGGGGGGGGGGGGTTACTATGAGAAAAAGATTCAGTAATTAACGAAAGGATGGATGTGGAATGTCAGAAACTTGAACATCGTAGGGAAACTAAAATATTTGATTCGGGAAATGGAAAGGCTCAATCTAGATATAGTAGGGGTCAGGGAAGTAAAGTGGAAAGAAGACAAGGATTTCTGGTCAGATGAGTGTAGGATAATATCAACAGCAGCAGAAAATGGTATAACGGGGGTAGGATTCGTTACGAATAGGAAGATAGCGCAGAGAGTATGTTACTCCGAACAGTTCAGTGACAGGGTTGTTCTTGTCAGAATCGACAGCAAGCTGTAAGTATGCTGTTTAGGTTTTCTTATTGGTAACGCCACATAGCGCTCTGTACGAAAAATCACTGGCTGTGCTGTGCGCAGTCTGTGGCTAGTTTGCATTGTTGTCTGCCATTGTAGTGTCGGGCAGCGGCAGCTGGATGCTAACAGCGCGTAGCGTTGCGCAGTTGGAGGTGAGCCACCAGCGGTGGTGGACGTGGGGAGAGAGATGGCGGAGTTTTGAAATTTCTAAGAATTGGTGTCATGAACTGATATATATGTATAATGACTATAAAGGTAAATACATCGTTTGTTCTCTATTGAAATCTTTCATTTGCTAACTGTGCCTATCAGTAGTTAGTGACTTCCGTAGTTTGAATCTTTTAGTTAGCTGACAGTAGTGGCGCTGGCTGTATTGGAGTAGTTCGAGTAACGAAGATTTTTGTGAGGTGAGTGATCTGTGGAACATATAGGTTAATGTTAGTCAGGGCCATTCTCTTGTAGGGATTATTGAAAGTCAGATTGCGTTGCGCTAAAAACTATTGTGTGTCAGTTTAAGCACAGTCGTGTATAATTTTTCTAAGGGACGTTTCAAAGCCAACGCCGGAAACAGGTAGACAATCCGACGTCGCAAGCTGAAGATGTAGCGATAGAGAAAGTGTGTGAGGATATTGAAATGGTAATACAGTATGTAAAGGTGGATGAAAATCTAATTGTCATGGAGGAATGGACTGAAGCCGTAGGGGAAGGAGGAGAAGAAAAGGTTACAGGAGAATATGGGCTTGGAACAAGAAATGAGAGAGGAGAACGACTAATTGACTTCTGTAGCAAGTTTCAGGTAGTAACAGCAAATACTCTGTTCAAGAATCACAAGAAGATGAGGTATACATGGAAAAGGCCGGGAAGATTTAGGTTAGATTACATCATGGTCAGACAGAGATTCCGAAATCAGATACTGGATTGTAAGTCATACCCAGGAGCAGATATACACTCAGATCACAATATAGTAGTGATGAACAGTAGGCTGAAGTTTAATGCGTTAGTCAGGAAGAATCAATACGCAAAGAATTAGGATAACGAAGTACTAAGGAATGACGAGATATGGCTGAAGTTCTCTGACGCTATACATACAGCAATAAAGAAAAGCTCAGTAGGCAGTACAGCTGAAGAGGAATGGCCATCCTTAAAGAACGCCATCACAGATGTTGGGAAAGAAAAGATAGGTACAAAGAGGGCAACTGCGAAGAAACCATAGGTAACAGAAGCAATACTTCAATTGATCGATGAAAGAGGGAAGTACAAAAGTTTTCCGGGAAACTCAGGTCTACAGAAATACACGTCGCTGAGGAATGTGATAAATAGGAAGTGTAGGAAAGCTAAGACGAAATGGCTGCAGGAAAAATGTGAAGACAATGAAAAATAAATGATTGTCGGAAGGACAGACTCAACATACAGGAAAGTCAAAACAACTTTCGGTGATAATAAAAGAAATGGTGATGACATTAGGAGTGAAACTGGAATTCCATTGTTAAACGCAAAGGAGAGAGCGGATAGGTGGAAGAATACATTGAAGGCCTCTATGAAGGGGAAGAATTGTCTGATGTGATAGAAGAAGAAACAGGTGTCGATTTAGAAGAGATAGTGGATCCAGTATTAGAATCAGAATTTAAAATAGCTTTGAAGGACTTAAGATCAAATAAGGCAGAAGGAATAGACAACATTCCATTAGAATTTTTAAAATCGTTGGGAGAAGTGGCAACAAAACGACTATTCACGTTGGTGTGTAGAGTATGTGAGGTTGGCGACACACCATCTGCCTTTCGGAAAAGCATCATCCACATCATTCCGAAGACGGCAACAAGAGATGACAAGAACGAGAATTATCGCACAATCAGCTTAACAGCTCATGCGTCCAAATTGCTTACGACAATAATATTCAGAGGAATGGAAAGAAAATTGAGGATGCGCTAGATGATGATCAGTTTCGCTTTAGGAAAGGTAAAGGCACGAGAGAGGCAATTCCGACATTGCGGTTAATAATGGAAGAAAAACTGAAGAAAAATCAAGATACGTTCATACGAATTGTCGACCTGGAAAAAGCGTTCGACAATGTAAAATGGTGCAAGATGTCAGAAACTCTGAAAAAAGTGTGGATATGCTGTAGGAGAGACGGGTCATATATAACGTGTACAGCAGCCAAGAGGGTATTATAAGAGTGTACGACCAAGAACGAAGTGCTCGTATTAAAAAGGGTGTAATACAAGGATGTATCCTTTTGCCCCTACTGTTCAATCTGCACATCGAGGAAGCAACGATGGGAATAAAAGAAAGGTTCAGGAGTGGAATTAAAATTCAAGGTGAAAGGACATTAATGATAAGATTTTGCTTTGCTATCCTTCACTTTGCTTGACTTCGCTATCCTGAGTGAAAGTGAAGAAGAATTACATGATATGCTGAAGGGAACGAAAGTTCAATTAGTGCAGAGTATGGGTTGAGAGTAAATCGAAGAAAGACGAAGGTAATGAGAAGTAGTAGAAATGAGAACAGCGAGAAACTTAACATCAGGAGTGATGGTCACGAAGTAGATGAGGTTAAGGAATTTTGCTACCTAGGCAGAAAAATACGAATGACGGGCGGAGCAAAGATGACATCAAAAGCAGACTAGCACCGGAAAAAAGGGCATTCCAGGCCAAGAGAAGTCTACTAATATCAAATATCGGCCTTAATTTGAGGAAGAAATTTCTGAGAATGTACTTCTGGAGTACAGCACTGTATGGTAGTGAAACATTGGCTGTGGCAAAACCGGAATAGAAGATAATCGAAGCATTTGAGATGTGGTGCTACAGACGAATGTTGAAAATTAGGTAGACTGTTAAGGTAAGGAATGGTGAGATTCTGCGCAGAATCGGAGAGGAAAGGAACATGTGGAAAACACTGATAAGGAGAAGGGACAGGATGATAGGACATCTGTTAAGACATGAAGAAATGACTTCCATGGTACTAGAGGGAGCTGTAAAGTGCAAAAACTGTAGAGGAAGACAGAGATTGGATTACATCCAGCAAATAATTGAGAACGTAGGTCGTAAGTGCAGCTCTGAGATGTAGAGGGTGGCACAGGAGAGGAATTCGCGGCGGGCCGCATCAAACCAGCCTGAAGACTGATGACAAAAAATACCTCGGTTGCATTAAATCGTTTTGTCTTTTGCATGGGCGCCTATTCTACGTAAGGTACTAGGAGGCTATGTTAAGCCATTTATAATTTTGTTAGGTATTTTTATACGAATGTTACCTTTGTACCACTAATAAATTTATCTTTCACAGCCTATTGATAGTTCTCTTCTCTCTCACTGCCTGTCACCCTCTACTGCTTTCCCCCCGAACTCCTATTTGGTTGCTTTGGTTGTACACTGTTACATCTTTGTGTTTTGAAAAAAAAATGTCTTTTCTTAACGTCCCGTGGCTATACCTTCCTATATTCTGCTATCTGTAACTTGTAAGTCAGTCTGTAAAACTTACGCCACACAAACAGTGATAGTTTGTCAATTTACGTGTCACAGGTCGCCTTTACTAGCCATTACAATCTTGTCGTGTGTCTTAAGTTAGCTGGCTCCACCTTATTCGCATTTATGTCTTGTTGATATTTTGGTGTGAAGTTCTGTATAGCTTTCCTGCCAGTTTGTGAAACATTTATGTAATAACCGTTTCAGTTCTCAGTCTGTATTCAAAAATGGTTCAAATGGCTCAGAGCATTATGGGACTTAACTTCTGAGGTCATCTGTCCCCTAGATTACAGAACTGCTTAAACCTAGCTAGCCTAAGGACATCACACACATCCATGCCCGAGGCAGGATTCGAACCTGCGATCGTAGCGCTCGGTCGGTTCCAGACTGTAGCGCCGAGAACCGCTCGGTCACGCCGGCCGGCAGTCTGTAATTGTTACTTTTGTTCTACAGTATTACTTTTATTGTGTTAACCAGTTTTCGGCTTACTAGTCCATCTTCAGATATTCTTTGTTACATTTCAGATTGTCTGATGATCAGTTATATCGAAACACGTCATTAAACAAATCAGTCATCACAAAATCTGTGACTCCTGCATATTTTTTGTGGTGTCCATATTATCACTGTTTCAACGGCTAAAAATATTCAAAACTGGAGCATACTTCTTACATGTCAAGTTAATATAAATAAATAGTATTTGAAATATGGATCATCAGGAAGTTTAAAGATTCCAATGTGGTCAGCTTGTAAGGTGGCAATAATTTCGCACCTTAAACCACTCACCCATATACTTTGCCATGATCTACAACCACATTAGGTATTATTTGATAGGTATTACATCGTATATATGTATATTTAAAGGAGACTGACAATGTCACGTACGCCTTGTAAATAACTGTTAACGCTTATGGCATGAAAGGTGATGGTTCAAATGGCTCTGAGCACTATGCGACTTAACATCTGTGGCCATCAGTCTCCTAGAACTTAAAACTAATTAAACCTAACTCACCTAAGGACATCACACACATCCATGCCCGAGGTAGGATTCGAACCTGCGACCGTAGCAGTCGCGCGGTTCCGGACTGAGCTCCTAGAACCGCGAGACCTCCGCGGCCGGCTCATGAAAGGTGACAGAGTGTCTTTATTACCATACCACTAGAGGTTGGAATGACAGTGGAAATGAAAAGGCAGACGGAACTCAAGCCCTGGGTAGAAGGCTCACACAGGTGTGATCCTGCTTAAACACAGGAAATAGCAAGACAGACGTCGTAGTACCTAAGCGTTGGAGCACAATGGAGTCACGACCGGTCGGTTTTGTAGCCGAACCGGAAGGATTATACTTCGGAAGCTACGAAAATCTTGGATGCTGCTGTGAGGAACGAGGAAGCGTCACCTCGTAAACCACGAAGGCTGGGTTATTTCCAAGGACTTTTATTCAGAAGTGTACCATTATACGACTATAGGTTTTCCTCGAAAACTTTCCGCGCTGGACAACAAAAGACTATAATATGGTTGGTCGGCGTTCGAAAAAATCTGTAGAGAGGGAGAATATTCCATGATTTCTGGAATATGATTCGTTTTCGGAATTACGATGGTGGGGAGCCAAGCCTTGCTGGGAAGCCAGCGCTGGAGAGACGTGGTCTTGCGCTGTGAGCGCCCCGTGTGACGGTCGCTTGATATCAGCTTTGTTGATACAGACGGACTTGGTGTCTTTGCTCTCAGGAGAGTTTATAGTTAGATCAGTTAGTCAATGTACGGTTGCGAACCTATACGATTCTGGACCTCACCTATGGGTTGGAAGTCGTCGTTGAGTACGCACCGTTCAGTAACTGAGAGCACTTCTTCTGCCTATACTTACGTTGAGACGTTATCTGAACTCTGTCCTTGTGGCTGGGAGTTCGCGTTTCTCGTCCGTAGAAAACATAGAGGAGAAGACAGTATTAGAATATTAGTCAGAGGACCCGCCTTCTGCGGTCCTAGTGTTTGAAAGAGTTTTATTTTGTGGCTGGAGTTCTTCCATCGACGCAGACGTGTACGAGAACCAGAACGCCGACGCACCAGACGCAGTACATACGGAAATTGCTTCGGGTTGTTAGGGCTGTAAAGGTAAACAGCCGTGATCACGTTAGTGTATTTCCACTGACGTTCCACACCACCGTAGATCATCTTCGAAAGTAGTGTTTGGTACGTAGATGGTGTCAGTCATTTCGAGTTATTGATATTAGATTGCGCAACCATAAAGAGGGGCAGAGTTGGGTAACTGATTAGTAATTTACTTAGCAAATGTAAACTTTGTAATGTAAAGTTTTTTTTAATTTACAATAAAAATATAAACAGGAACAACTTTTATCATTTAGTAGGATTAGTTGCCTTCATCATTCATTTATGTTTAGATTGTAATTCATAGAATTAAAAGATCGTAAGATCTGCTTCAGGGGGTAGTCAGACAGGACCAAATCCTTATTTTTGCGTTTATTATTGTCCGTTGCGCACATTCTCGTAACTTGCTTATTAATTGTTATCTCTTGAAGTTAAGCATATTGCTGCCAGTTTTGTACGCGATTTTCTACTGTCAGCTATAGCTCAAGAACAACTCTCCTACCGACACAAACTTTCCCACACTCCACGTCCGTTTGTGTGACCATTTGTAATGGTGATGTTGTTACCAGAGCCGCGCGGGATTAGCCGAGCGGTCTGAGGCGCTGCAGTCATGGACTGTACGGCTGATCCCCGGCGGAGGTTCGAGTCCTCTCTCGGGCATGGGTGTGTGTGTGTCTGTCCTTAGGATAATTTAGGTTAAGTAGTGTGTAAGCTTAGGGACTGATAAGCTTAGGGACTGATGACTTTAGCAGTTAAGTCCCATAAGACTTCACACAAATTTGAACATTTTGTTGTTGTTACCAGACCATCCGTTGTGTTTACAGGAATGTATCAGTGAATATAGCTCTCTACTGAAATGAAATTGCGCCCAGCAACATGGTATAAGCTCCGCAGGGTGAAGTGACTGAGGCGGGATTTTCATGTGCAAACATGGGAAGTAGACGGTGAATAAGTATTACGCAGCTTTCAGATATTTCCCTGGGAGGCAATATCTGAATGGAAAGTGAACGGGCTTCACCTCCAGCATCACCATTTTATAGGCAATCAGCTTTTCAATTTTGGTTCATTGCGCACGTCCAGTTTCTAGCGCCCAGCTCCAGGTAACGCTAATACCGTAGCCCCTGTCGCCGTAAAATTCATTAGTCCATATCCGAATGTCTGTCGCTTCTTTTGCTACAGAGATCCAATAAATTTAACTGCAAGGAAATCAGATCTTCAAGGAAGATCATTTCGTCTACATCTACATCCATACTCCGCAAGCTACCACACAGTACATGTTTGAAGGTATCTTGTATCTCGGCTAGTCATTCTCTTTCCTTCCGTACTCACAAACTGAGCGTGGGGAAAAAGACTATACACTTCCGTACATGACCTGATTTCTTTCATCTTGCTTTCGCACTTTGTTTCGCAGTATGGCGCAAACGGCGATTCTCTGAACTTGTAGCACTCGAGGAAAGAACTTCTTCTTGCATCCAGTGATTACCACTTGAGTTCACGGAGTATTTCCGTAATACTTGCGTGCTAATCAAACCCATCGGTGACAGCACACGCCTCAGAACTGCTTCGACGTTTTCCTTTAATCCGACCTGGTGGGGGCGCAAAACACTCTAACAGTACTCGAGAATGGGTCTTCCAAGCTTCTGTAATCGTTCTCCTTAATAGCTGAGCTACGCTTTCCTAGAATTTTCCCAATACACCGAAAGCCGTCACTCGCCTTCCATGTAAGCGTCCCATTTCACACGGTTCTGCAACGTTACGCCTCGATATTTAATCAGTTCGAGTGTTTAAGCAGCAAACCAGTATTGCCATAAGTGTACTCTCACGGGATTGTTTTTCCTTTTCATCCGCATTAACTTTACGCTATTTCACCATATGTTCGGTTCCTGTGTCTCATTGTAAGCACGACGTACTCCAAAACGAAGGTAGTCTCTTACTGAAGGCAATATTTCGTTTAATTTTATGTAGCTAAGGAACACCGCTCTGTTACCATATTTTCCTAGTATGTGGTGCTATTTTCCGGTAAAGATTAGCATCTAGTGGGACATCGATCCGGCATTTGTACAAAATTAAGCATTTGAACAGTTTCTGTTGTACTGTGAATTACTACGACTTTCTTTAACAGTATTCAGTGCGGCTGTCATAAAATACTATGTAGACCGTCAGCGACTTCCATGAAGTCTGTGTGTTACATAATATCACGCCGATGTAAACGCTCTAGTCTCGTATCGGTGTGTTCCCGCGCAGCTGATGCAGCTTCTGAGTGAAAGCGGAAAAATCGGAAGTCGCTGACTCCGGAATTTATGGGTCCGCCTCCTTATAGTAGTCGACGGCGCCCGGAGCGTGAATTATTTCACGTGTGATGTCTTCATCGACGCATCGTCGGCTGCGTAACGAGAGATGCTATCGGCCGGTCGCGTGACGAAAGCCCGCTCCGTACAGGACGGACGAAATGGGCTGTTAAGTGCCGGGCAGGCCGATCCACACTGCTTCACATTTTGCGGGGTCGTCAACCTGTGCTCGATCGAGAGCACCGCTGCCCAGACACGTTTCGAAGCTCGTAAAACCCTGCCTGTACCGAGAAGGGCGTACACTGGTGGATGAAGTAAACGGACTTACCACACAGCTCGACTGAGAACCAAAAACCAATCATGAAGTATAACTTCACAAATATGTAATCGGTTAAAAGTACTTTTAACTGGGACGTTATAATGGATCGCTAAGTCTCTACCGAAATTGTAATAATTTCGGATGCCGAAAGGAAGTGTAATAGGACTGCTGATGTTCTCGGTGCAGGGTGCATTAGGCTAGACACGTCAGCAAAACATGTACAGAACGAGTTTGTTTCCAAATACGTATTACGGATATCTGACAAATGACACCAGTTTTTTTTATATAATAGTAATTCCTGGAGCCCTGCACATCGTTTAAATAATTCGAGATAAGGACGCAATAATAAATGTGGCGAACACGTAGTATACTGTCCAGTCATATTAATCTGAACACCTGTCAAAGCCTAAATAATCACTGTTTGCTGCGCGAACTGCAGAAAATAAAAGAAATTAGGACTCACACAGAAAAATTTAAGTGCTCGTTTTCCCCGCGCGCCGTTCGAGAGTGGAACGGTAGGGAGGCAGCTCGAAGGTGGTTCATTAAACTCTCTACCAGGCACTTTACTGTAAATGTAGATGTAGACACTCCACTCGGATCAACGTCTGTAGGAAGTTATCTCCGGCGTATGTGTTTTATTTAATCCTAGCTTTCTCTTTAAGATCACCAGTCTCTATTTCACGAAGTCCATCCCACTACTTTGTAGGTTAACACGAATTTTCTGCTCTCTCCAAGCTTAATAACAGAGGGCTGAAAACAGCTGAATTGTACAGGAGAACAGCAAGAGACAAAGGGGGGGGGGGGGGTTCGGCTTTACTGACTTGGAGCGCGCAGATGGAACGATCCTTCCCTCCGAATTCGTGGGCGTTTCCACTGATTGCTGGAATTTCGTGGTAGAAGATTCGATTCTTTGTACATCTGTCACTTAAAATGAGAGAGCAAGGGATCCTTAGGGCGCGTTTTTTAACGCGAGCTGGTTGGGCCGTTGTGTTGCACAGTGATTGGCCCGGAATGTGCGCAAAAATATGCGTCTTCTCGGGGTTTCTGACGACCGAACGATGGCAGCTGAAGACGCGGTGAGCTATAGTCGGGACGTGTTAGAGAGGCTGTTGGCCATTGGACACACGCTATGCAGCTGTACCATGAGGCAGAGACGGTGGGACTAATGCAACTGCTTGCTGGTGCACTGCTAGTTAGGTCGCATCCGAGCTTGTTCTTGGTCACAGTTTTTTTGCATCAAAATATTTAGGAATTGCTGAAATCTTTTTCTCAACCGCGCGAATTTGTGTGCATGAGTAATACAATTTTCTCTCTTGTTCTTTGCCCTTCGCAGCACTTATCTCCGTTGCAGCATGATGGAACTCAAACTTCTTCTTCTCCTTCTTCTTTTGCTTGTACCTTTGTCCAGCAGTTTCGCAGGGTCGGTAGGGTTAGGGTCGGATTTGGCAAGGTTAATTTAAGGGGTCGCCGGATGCCCTTCCTGTCGACACCTCGTATCTCATGGGACGGAATTAGTGTACCCCAGCAGTCCCCATCTAATGGAATCCATGCAATAGTGTGAACGTGTTCAAATGTCTGCGAGTCGTTTAACTGTAGTGTGTGGTGGGAACCAGTCCGGTATTCATCTAGTGGGATGTGGAAAACCGCTTAAAAACTACATCCAAGCTATACCGACATATGGGCCTTCGTCGGAAATCCGCCGGGCTGATTCTACCTGGGGCCGGCGCCTACAAGAGTCCAGGAAGCAGCGCATTAGCGCTCTCGGCTAACCTGACTCGGCGCTCTCGGCTGACCTGACAAGCTTATAAAATCATTTTCCTTGTGCCCAAAAAGGCAGCCCCCCCTCAGCCTACTCTGATCATTCTGTCAGTTAAGTCTTCATTTCTTATGGGACATTAGCATTTAAGAACGTTGCTTGTTACGGATTTCAAACTTCCTTCATGTACATGTTACTGTTAATAAATCTAAAGGTTTGAATTCAGTCTTTCACTTCAAGTCCCCCTATCCCCTACCCCCAGGTCATTTTCAGATGCATCAGGGGATGTTGGGGCCTTCATTCCGGACACTGGTTTGATGTAGCTCTCCATGTTACTCTATCCTCTGTGAGCCTCTTCATCTCAGAATAACTATTGCAACATACACCTTTCTTTCTGAATCCCTCTAAGATTTATACCCCCACACTTCCCTCCAAATACTAAATTGGTGTTTCCCTGATATCTCAGAAACTGTCCTATCAACCGATTCTTTCTTTTGTTCAAGATGTACCGCAAATTCCTTGTTTCCCCAAATCCATTCCATACTTCCTCATTAATTACGTGGTTTACCCATGTAATCGTCAACCTTTTTGTGCAGAATCACATTTCGAGAGCTTCTATCATTTTTGTCTACACTGTTTATCGTCCGTGTTTCACTTCCATTCATGCCTACAGTTGATATAAATACGTTCAAAAATACTTTCTGACACATCTACAACGGATGTAAATAAATTATTCTTTTTCGGAAATGCTTTTCTTGCCATTGCCTGTCTACTGCCTGTCGAATCTCTACAAGAGAGACGCTCGGTAGCTCGGTACGGGCTTTTGTTGAAGTTTCGAGAATATACCTTCACCGAGGAGTCAAGTAGAATATTGCTCCCTCCTACGTATATCTCGCGAAGAGACGATGAGGATAAAATCAGAGAGATTAGAGCCTACACAGAGGCATACAGACAATCTTTCTTTGCACGAACAATACGAAACTGGAATAGAAGGGAGAAACGATAGACGCACTTAAGGTACCCTCCGCCACACACCTTCAGGAGTGTAGATGTAGATGTAGAACACTTCTGAAGCGAATGCCCCGAAGTTGTTCCTTCGTCTTCCGAATCTAATCAAAGTCACAAGGGGTTCTACGCGCTCAGTCCGAAACCGCGCGACTGCTACGGTCGCAGGTTCGAATCCTGCCTCGGGCATGGATGTGTTTGATGTCCTTAGGTTAGTTAGGTTTAAGTAGTTCTAAGTCCTAGGGGACTTATGACCGCAGCAGTTGAGTTCCATAGTGCTCAGAGCCATTTGAACCATTTGAACCAAAGTCACAAGGACTTAAGTCCGGGGAGTATGGTGGATGGTACAGTACTTCCCAGTCCCATCGACCGAACAGAGCAGCCACAACTTGAGCTGTATGCACCCGCGCATTGTCGTGCAAAATGATAGGTGGGTTGCATAGAAAGTGTCGCCACTTCTTTCGCAAAGCTGGTTGCAGGTGACGCTCCAAAAACGAACAGCATTACTGTGCATTGACGGTCTGCCGTGGAGGAACGTAATGCGTTACGATAACAGCCACACGAGAGTCACCGTATCTTTAGACCAGCCGCGCGGGATTAGCTGAGCGGTCTCAGTCACTACAGTCGTGGACTGTGCGGCTGGTTCCGGCTATCCGAAACATACAGGATGCGGCGTGGATTGGCCTCCCTATTCGCCAGACATGAACCCCTGTGACTTATTTCTGTGGGGACACTTGAAAGACCAGGTGTACCGCCAGAATCCAGAAACAATAGAACAGCTGAAGCAGTACATCTCATCTGCATGTGAAGCCATTCCGCCAGACACGTTGTCAAAGGTTTCGGGTAATTTTATTCAGAGACTACGCCGTATTATTGCTACGCATGGTGGATATGTGGAAAATATCGTACTATAGAGTTTCCCAGACCGCAGCGCCATCTGTTGTTGACAATTGTAACTACTGTAATTTCGAAAGTTGCTCTGCCTGAAAATGTACTGTTGTCCCAAGCATATTGCAACAAACGGTGTATTTCTATCGCTGCTCGTTTAGTTTATATTGCCGTTTCAAATATACCGGTCATTTTTGAAACACCCTGTAAATGTCTAGGCGTCACGTTGCAAAGCGACTTGAAACGAGCATGTAAGGATTGTAGTAGGGAATAGTCGACTTCGGTTTGTTGAGAGAGATATAGGAGAGTGTTGTTCATAATTAAACTAGCGGTATAGAAGACCAGTGAGACCCTTTTTTGTGTGCTGATCGAGTGTTTGGGACCCGCACGAGGTCGGATTAAAGGGGAACATCGAAGAAATTCAGATGCGTGCTGCTAAATTTGTTGCCGGTAGGTTCGAGTAATATGCAGGTATTACGGAGATGCTCTAGGAACTCAAATGGGACGCCCTGGAGGGAAGGCGACGTTGTTTTCGAGAAACAATACCTAGAAAATGTAGAAGACCGGCGTTTAAAGGTGAGTGCAGAACTATTTTACTGTCGCCAACGTACATATCGCCTAAGGATCAATAAGGTAAGAGAAATTAGCGCTCATACGGAGGCATTGAGGCAGTCGTTTTTCCCTCGCTGCACGTGCGAGTGGAACAGGAAAGGAAATGTAGTCCTACTGCTTTACTTTACAATAGACACACTTTCGGCATAAATATCCACGCGCAACTTTAAGAGCTCCTCCGAGGCGTCTCTCGATGGCCACGAAGGTGGAATGATGTGGAGACGTACGTCTTTTTGGAGAACGGTCAGCATACGAGTGAGTCCCAAAAGTACCGGGAATTGGGCTGCGGTGGGGGGAGAGAGAGTGGCGGCACCCACTGATGGATGAGGTGTTCATTACGGTCACGCTACCTGAGTAAGTTTGCGAAACTGAATTTTTTTTTTAGTAAAACAGCTTTTTCCATTTCGATGAAAACGTAATGGAAGATTGTCGAAGGCAACGTGCGGCTGTGAAATTTTGTTTCTTGTTGGGAAAATTGGCCGTGGAAACTACTGTAATGCTTAAGCCTGCTTAATGGGATGCTGCGCTAAGTAAAACCAGAGTCCACGAGTGGTTTTCATGTTTTAAAAATGGAGAAATTTCAATTGAAGAAGAACCCCGTTCAGGACGCCCCTCAGTGTCAAGAAGTGACGAAATCGTCGACAAAATCAATGCCCTCACTCGTGAAAACCGTCGTCGAACCATTGATCAACTCTGTGAAATGTCTGGAATATCATGGACTTCAAATCAGAGGATTTTATCCGAAGATTTGCACATGAGAAGGGTTGTAGCCAAATTTGTCCCTCGCCTTCTCACAGACGAACAAAGGCAGCGTCTAATTCAGGGGTGTTTTGAGCTTCAAAATCTGCTCAAAGAGGACCCCGAATTCTTTTCCAAGGTGATTACTGGTGATGAATTGTTGTGCTACGGATACGACCCCGAAACAAAGCAGTAATCAAGCCAGTGGAAGACAAACGGCTCTCCTTGTCCCAAAAAAGCTCGCCAAGTGACGTCAAACATCAAGACTATGCTCGATGTGGCTACGTAGGCTTTCCCGGAGTAAAAAGTCTTGAAAGTCCCTGAGTTTGCTGCTGGATCCTAAAATCAGCTTGACTCGATATTTCGGCGATACAACTGGTCGCCATCTTCAGGAGAATGCTGCTCCTGCTGCTCCGTTCAATGTGGGAAAGCTTACATTGGCCGTTCGATTCGTACAGTTCATGACAGGTGTGTGGAACATCGCCGTCATAAGAGGCTACAACAGCAGGAAAATTCGGCCGTAGCAGAACACTGCTTAAATGAGGGACATAGTATGAAATTTGATGAAACTGTGGTAGTTGCCAACATTTCCGGTTTTTGGAACAGTGTCTATAAAGAGGCGATTGAAATTAGGTTGGCGGATAATTTAATCAACAGAGACAATGCGTTTCCTCTTAGCAAGACATGTAATGCTGTATTATCTCGCATCAAAATTTAACGTTCTTCGGTGCGGCCCTGAGTGCGATGTATCGTTGCCACCAGTGTTCTACGAAGGGCGGCGCCACCTACCAGTCTTGGAGGGCAGCAACCGTGATGGACGGCGCATGTGCCGTGTACTGAACGGTGGCCTATATAGGATTTCGATTTGCAGCCTGGCGTCAGTTCTCAGCGGGACTCATAAGCACAAGCAGCATTATCCTGAAGATTGCGACCAGATGGATCGCCGAAATATCGAGTCAAGTTGATTTTAGGATCCGGCAGCAAACCCGAAGAGACTTTCAAGACTATGCTCGTTTGTTTGTTCGATTGCAGAGGTGTTGAGCACACGGAGTTCGTTCCCCCGGATTGGACTGTCAGTCATGAGTTCTACTTGGAGGTTTTGAAAAGATTGAGGGAGAGTATCCGAAAGAAAAGGGCAGGTCTTTGGCGCACAGGCGACTGGTTACTCCATCATGACAACATGCCGGTCCACACCGCCCTCACTGGAAGGCAGTTTCTGACCAAAAGCAGCATGAGACGATTTTCCACCTCCCCTACTCACCGTATCTAGTCCCCTGTGATTTATTTTTGTTCCTCAGACTCAAAAGGGACATGAAAGCAAAGCGCTTTGCCACTGTGGAGGAGGTAAAACAAAACTCGCTGAAAGGCATGAAGAATATCCCGATAAGTGAATTTAAAAACTATTTTGAACAGTGGAAGGATCGTTTAAAGAGATTCGTTGTGGTCAATGGAGAGCAATTTGAACGTGATCAGAATTTGGTGTAAAAATATTACGAAATAAAGTCGTTATGATGAATTTCCGTTTTTCTATGGGTCGCTCCCTCGTACAACCTTCCAGCAGCTCTCCCACTGTGGAACACATTACCGTGTACACCGTGTACAAGCACCATGTCACCCATTACTCAAGCTGTGTGTGGCACGTGTAGTACTGCTGTCAACAACGTTACTGCGCAGGCAGACTACACGAGGTCCGCAGCAGTACGCGAAAAGGTCTGTGCGGAGGAACGTGGCGCATGCAGCGAAATGTATTGCATGTGCAGGAACATTATTGGGCTCAGGGCGTCCATACGCAGTACTCAGATGGCTAAAAGATAGCATTCCTTCCGTATTCAGACACCAAAACGAATCGGAACAAACCGTCACAAAAAAAAAACGGTTCAAATGGCTCTGAGCACTATGGGGCTTAACATCTGAGGTCATCCGTCCCCTAGACCTTAGAACTACTTAAACCTAACTAACCTAAGGACATCACACACATCCATGCCCGAAGCAGGAGTCGAACCTGCGACCGTAGCAGTCGCGAGGTTCCGGACTGAAGCACCTAGAACCGCTCGGCCACAGCGGCCGGCCAAATCGTCACGACCGTTCGTTCTCAGACATTGACAATCTCCTGCGCGAAAGCTTTGCTTTTCAGGGTATGGGTTCCTTCTCGAAAACCGACCAATTTTTGCTCCTGCACATACTAATGGGTCACTCCGTGACTCAGACTGGTTAGTACTTCTGGCCCTGTGCTAGCCCCAGAGAGCCAGAAGACCTGTATCTCACAGTAGGGGGTGGGGGGACGGAGGTGGGGGGAGACGCCGTGTGGTGCGCCAGATACAGGTGGTCCATTAGAGGCTGCCACGTCGCGGTGTGACGCTTGTTTGGTTCACGCCACACGGTACCAACGGAACCGCGCTGTCCCGTTCGTCCCTGCTGTGTGTATCTACGTTCATAGCTGTCGACTCGACGGTACGCAGCAAGCCGTGAACGGGGTGTACAGGCAGTGCGAGAGGGCGTGTCCGCGATGGGAAAAGCAATCTGTCAAGTGTCGGCAGAGCAAGGTGTGGGGCCCGCGTGCTGCCCGCGATCCAGTTTACTTGCTAGGAATGCCGACATCTCTCTGCTGACGGGCAAATTATATAACCCAGTACTGCAAGGGAGTAAATTGGTATTGATTACCGGTCTAGAGCATCGGTTCAGATTCTTAGAAGAGATTGCCGACTTAAATGAAATCGAAGGAGAAATTACTCCTGTAATTTATGGGGGACATTTTGATAGCAGACCGTTTTCTTTTATTGGCAATGATTGCAATACTAAATTGGCTATAAAGCTTTCGTATCGTGGGCTACACTGGGGCAGAAAAATGGACGTTTTCGATTGGTGTGTAACGAATGTTCCCTTTAATTAAAGAAACGCTAAAGGCAGGTCAGTTGTAATTTGTAACGCACAAATCGATGTTATATCCACTCGCTGACAGTCATGTTACTGTGGAATAAAGCTATTGTGCTTCTCTTTCGGTTAAATTGTGTAACGTCATAGTCCAACAAAAACTGAGGAATTGTGTGTCTACTTTGTGACAAATGTTAACCGTAATCAAATGCTTGTATTAAGTCCTCGTGACTCGAGAAATATACCAGGCTATCACCTAAATGCCGGACGAACATCTTATTGCCAGAATGTGCTAACGAGTAATCACTACACACCGACAACATTTCGTGACGACAGTTTCTCTAAGAATTTATCTACCATATTGACGTAACGAATTGGACGAGTATCTAAAAAGGCAGAGTGAAGAGGCGAAGAAACTGGTACACCTGCCTAATCGCGAGCACGCAGAAGTGCTGCAACACGACGTGGCATGGACTTGACTAATGTCTGAAGTAGTGTTGGAGGGAAATGACACCGTGAAACATGCAGGACTGTCCATAAATCTAAATCCGTAACAGTACGAGGGGGTGGAGATCTCTTCTGAAAAGCACGTTTCATGGCAACCCAGATATGCTCAATAATGTTCATGTCTGGGGAGTTTGGTGATCAGCGCAAGTGTTTAAACTCAGAAGAGTGGTGCCTGAAGCCTCTCTGTAGCAATTCTTGGTGTGTGTGGTGTCTCATTGTCCTGCTGGAATTTACCAAGTCCGTCGTAATGCACAGTGAGCGAAGGGACGCAAGTGATCACACAGGATGTTTACGTACGTATCACCTATCATAGTCGTATCTAGAAATATCAGGGATCCCATTCATTCCAAGTGCACACGCCCCACACCATCACAGAGCCTCCAGCAGCCTGAAAGGTTCTTGCTGACATGCAGCGTCCCTGGGATCATGAGGTTGTCTCCATACCTGTACACGTCCATCCACTCTATACAATTTGAAATAAGTATCCTTTGACCAGGCAACACGTTTCCAGTCTTGCCGGTGTTGACGGGCCCAGGCGAGGCGTACAGCTTTGCGTCATGCAGTCATCAAGGGTACATGAGTGAACCTTCGGCTCCGAAAACCCATATCGATGATGTTTCGTTGAATGGTTCGCGCCGGCCGGGGTGGCCGAGCGGTTCTAAGCGCTACAGTCTGGAACCGCGCGACCGCTACGGTCGCAGGTTCGAATCCTGCCTCCGGCATGGATGTGTGTGATGTCCTTAGGTTAGTTAGGTTTAAGTAGTTCTAACTTCTAGGGGACAGTCCCATAGTGCTCAGAGCTATTTGAACCATTTGAATGGTTCGCACGCTGACACTTGTTGATGGCCCAGCACTGAAATCTGCAGCAATTTGAGAATGATTGCAGATCTGTCATGATCTGTCATGTTGAACGATTCTCTTCAGTTGTCGTTGGTCCCGTTCTTGCAGGATCTTTTCCCGGCCGCAGTGATGCCGAAGATTTGAAGTTTACAAGTTTTACCGGATTCCTGATATTCACGGTACACTAGTGAAATAGTCGTACGAGATAATCCCCACTTCATCGATACCTTGTGCCCCATCGCTCGTGCACCGACTATAACACCACTTTCCAATTCACTTAAATTGTAGTAGCAGTAACAGATCTAACAATTGCGCCAGACACTTTTTGTCTTATATAGGCGTTGCCGACAGCACCGACGTATTCCACCTGCTTACGTATCTCTATATTTGAATGCGCATGCCTATACCAGAGTCTTTTGGCTTCAGTGTAGTTTTCTATTATTTTCGTAAATCGAAAATCGATTGCTTGTACTCGATCTCTCCTGATTGAGTGCATCACATGAAAGACTCTTGCTGACATGCAGGGTCCCTGGGATCACGAGGTTGTCTTCCATACCTGTACACGTCCATCCACTCGATACAATTTGAAATAAGTCTCCTTCGACCAAGCAATATGTTTCCAATCTTCAAGTGTTGCGCCTAATAAAAGATGTTCCTGATTAACACAACAGACGCTCTCAGCAACTACCTTTCACACATTCTCCGTTGTCATAAGGCGCCTGAAATAGAAAGATTGTGTGTGTCAATACGAGTTAGGTGGCAGTGACTGAGTGAGTGAGTGACTGTCTTTTGTGGGTTTACCCACTCACTGTGTCACTACTTTTATAGCCATTTCATTCACGTTTCTTTCTTTTAACCTTTGTAAGGGCGCTGATAACCTCACCACTGAGCGCCCCTCAGGTCCTAACTAACACAAAAAAATTCGTATGCAGAATACGATAGTTATAGGGTAACGCAGGAGCGGGTTTAACAGTGAATAAGAAAAGAGGAATGCGAGTAAGCTACTATGATCAGCATAGTGAGCGTATTATTGTAGCCAAGAAAGACACTAAGGTCACACACCCCCCCAGTAATGCAAGTTTATATGCCAACTAGCTCCGCAGATGACGAAGAGACTGAAGAAATATGTGGCGAGATAAAAGGTAGTATTCAGATGTTTAAGGGAGACGAACCTTTAATAGTGATGGGGGACTGGTATTCAAAAATAGGACAACGAAGAGAAGGAAAAGTAATAGATGAATATTGACTGGAGGAAAGGAATCAAAGAGGAAGCCGCGTGGTAGAGCATAATTTAATAATAATAAAAAAAATGGCTCTGAGCACCATGGGACTTAACATTAGTGGTCATCTGTCCCCTAGAACTTAGAACTACTTAAACCTAAGGAATAAGGACATGTTTTGTAAACATGAAAGATGAATTAAAGAAAGAAATTAGAGAAGACGTACAACCGATTTTGAATGCTCACAATAATAGATTAATTTCAATAGAAAATAGACAAAAGGAACAGGATAGAGAACAGGAAGAAAGAGATCGCGTAATAGGACATCACACAACACCCAGTCATCACGAATTTAAAAATCGCTGATATTTGGTTTAAGCATAATAAAAGTAGGTTTATGAGAAAGAGACCTGGAGTCACCGGAAGGTTCCAGATTGATTATTTAATAGTAAGACAGATTTAGAACCAGGTTTTACATTGTAAGACATTTCCTTGGGGTGATGTGGACTCTGACCACAATTTGTTGCTCATGAAGAAATTGAAAAGGTAGGAAATTAAGGAGATATGGCCTGGAGGAACAGCCAGAACCAGAGGTTGTTGAGGGTTTCAGAGGAAGCATTGGGGAATGATCGATAAGAACAGGAGAAAGAAATACGATAGATGAAGAATCGGTAGCTTTGAGAGCTGAAATAGTGAAGGCCGCAGAGGAAGTATGAAGACGAGGGCAAGTAGAAATTCTTGGGTAACACAAGAGATACTGAATTTAATTGATGAAAGGGCACCATATAAAAATGCAGTAAATTCAGCAGGTGAAATGGAATACAAACATCTAAAAAATGAGATCGACAGTAAGTGCAAAATGTATCAGCAGGAATGGCTAGAGGGCAAATGTAAGGAAGCAGAAGCATGTATCACTAGCGGTAAGATAGATGTTGCATACAGGAAAATTAATGAGACATTTGGAGAAAAGAGAACATCCTGCATGAATATCAACAGCTCACATGGGAAGCCAGTCCCAAGAAAAGAAGGGAAAGCAGTACGTATGTAAACGGTCTTTACAAGGGAGGTGTATTTTGAGGGTAGTATAATGGAAATGGAAACGGACGTAGAGGAAGATGAGATAGGAGATATGATACTTCGTGAAGAATTTGACAGAGCACTGAAAGGTCCCGAGAGTAGACGACATTCCCTCAGAACTACTGATAGCCTTGGCAGAGCTAGCTACGACAAAACTCTTTAATTTGGTGTCCCAAATGCATGAGGCAGTCGAAATACCCTCAGACTACAAGAAGATTGTAATTATTCCAATTCTAAAGAAAGCAATTCAGACTACCAATTTGATATGGTTGCAAAACACTAACACGAATTCTTTACACAAGAAACTGGTAAAATTGACCTCGGGGAAGATCAGTTTGGATTCCGGAAAAATGCAGGAACACACGAGGCAATACTGACCATACGACTTACCTTAGAAGAGCGGTTAAGGAAAGACAAACCTACGTTTACGGCATTTGTAGACATAGAGAAAGCTTTTGATAATGTTGACTGGAATATGTCTTTGAAATGCTGAACGTAGTAGGGTTAAAATGTAGGGAATGAAAGGTTGTTTACAACTTGGAAAGAAACCAAACGGAAGTAGTAAGAGTCCTGGGTCACGAAAGGAAAGCAGTCGCTAAAAAAGGGACTGAGACAGGTTTGTAGTCTATCCCAAATGTTATTCAATCTGTACATTAACAAACAGTAAAGGAAATCACAGAAAAAATTGTATGAGGAACTACATTTGAGGGGAAAAAAATCTTTGAGGTTTGCCTGTGACACTGTAATCCTGTCAGAGACAGCAAAGGACTTGGGAGATCAGTTGGACGGAATGGACAGTGTCTTGAAACCAAGATATACATTGAACATTGAAATGTGGCTACACTCAGTCACAACGCCAAAGATTGCGCCAAAGATTATTATTCCGCCGCCTCCACTGGGTGCAGTAGTAGTTCAGAGGATGTCGAGAGCAGTCGTTGTCCTGTTGGGCAAGAGAAGAGACGATCTGAGTGTTGACTAAAATGTTGTACTGTTCGCTTGGTGTAATGTATAGACGGAAGAAGATGCAGTTCTCAGGATATATTTGAGAAAGGAGATGGGCTTTTGATTTATGATGGTGTAATGGAATATTTTCATCAATATATAATGAGGTAAAAAGGTATTACAGTTTTTTTTAATAACAATCCCTCTTGCCCACAGATACAGTCAACAAAGCATCTGGCTCATGTTCATTTATTGGACTTGTAATTCTGGTATCTGTGCGCAATCATAGTATTCCTGGTTTTTCAATTAGTTCATTGTAAATGGTGTTTAAAATATTTAGTCGTATTGAGAAAGAACTGAGCCAGACACATGTACGTTGAGTCACACTACCAAACACAGAACAGTTACACTTGTGCTTCGTTGTTTCGTAGCTTTTATAGTTCCAGGGGATTTAATTGATCAATTGTGTTAATAGAAATTCCTTGTCATTCTTTATTTTTATTTTCTGCTGTCAGATTGCGTGCTAATAATAGTCAGGGCCAACCAGTTTCGAGATTTCGTAACCGGTCACACAGATAGTAAAATTATTGAATTTATTTAATTAATATTAGTCTTTTCTTTTTAATTAAGCCCCCATGCACATGGCGACCGCTGCTTCGGATCGTCCCTTGGAATTCTTTTGATAGTAAAAATAGTAGACAGTGGTATTGTTGTAGTAATATGTAGTTTAGTAATTGTAGTCTATATTGCACTTGTAGATTTTGTAATTGAACATTTGTAGTGGTCTTGACATTCTCCTGATGGTATTTTTGTAGAATTTAATTTTTGATATGTCGTATACTAGTTTGAAAATTTTGTGCAATTGTGAAGGTCTTAATTGTCCATTAATCATGTTTGTCGGAAAGCATTTCGTGTGGATGGTATTGTTGGTGATAAAGTGTAATATTGTGTGTAATTTTCGTATAGTGATGAGTTTTGTACATTTTGTAAATGATTACGCGATCGATGAAAAGGGAAAGAATGATGGATAGTCAGAGCAACGAAATTAACATGGCGAACTCTCCAACACAGGAGAAGAGCATGGTAAATAATGAAGTAGAAAACAATTTAATAAGCCGGGCAAATAATCCGGAACCAGTTAAATTTTTTTCACAATCGGAAAATTTTCAGAATACGAGATTAACAATAGAAGATTCTGGAATAGTATCGAACACAGATAGCTTTATGGCTATGATGAAAGAAGTTATTTAAACGGGAAATGTTAGGGGCGAAAAGAATTTCGAACCAGTTAATATGGAGCAGTTGATGAGTGCAATATTAAATTTGGGATCACAAATAGGAACAATTAAAACTGATATGGGAACAATGGAAACACAGTTAGGATCTGAATTGAAAACAGAGATGAGAACAATGGCAACACGGTTAGACTCACGAATAAGGACATGTTTTGTAAACATGAAAGATGAATTAAAGAAAGAAATTAGAGAAGACGTACAACCGATTTTGAATGCTCACAATAATAGATTAACTTCAATAGAAAATAGACAAAAGGAACAGGATAGAGAACAGGAAGAAAGAGATCGCGTAATAGTACAACAATTTTCAGAGTTAAATTTACAACGTGCACACAATAAGGAAGAAATATTTGAAAGAATCGAGGAATCCGTACCAAATGACATAATAAATAACCTAACACAACAATATGAACAGTTAACTACTAAATGTGTCAATACTGAAACCCGAGTAGCGACACTTACGGAAAACGTAAACAAACAGAATGAACAAATAGGTGACTTGTAAGTAGGCTGTTTAGGTTTCCTTATTGGTAACGCCACATAGCGCTCTGTATGAAAAATCACTGGCTGTGCTGTGCGCAGTCTGTGGCTAGTTTGCATTGTTGTCTGCCATTGTAGTGTCGGGCAGCGGCAGCTGGATGTGAACAGCGCGTAGCGTTGGGCAGTTGGAGGTGAGCCGCCAGCAGTGGTGGACGTGGGGAGAGAGATGGCGGAGTTTTGAAATTTGTAAGAATTGGTGTCACGAACTGATATATATATTATGACTATTAAGGTAAATACATTGTTTGTTCTGTATTAAAATCTTTCATTTGCTAACTATGCCTATCAGTAGTTAGTGTCTTCAGTAGTTTGAATCTTTTATTTAGCTGGTAGTAGTGGCGCTCACTATATTGCAGTAGCTTGAGTAACGAAGATTTTTGTGAGGTAAGTGATTTGTGAAAAGTAGAGGTTAATGTTAGTCAGGGCCATTCTTTCGTAGGGATTTTTGAAAGTCAGATTGCGTTGCGCTTAAAAAATTGTGTGTCAGTTTAAGCACATTCGTGTATAATTGTTCAAAGAGGACGTTTCACATAGACCAGTCTTGTATAATTTTTCTAAGTGGACGTTTCATATGGCGACCCTGCCAGGATACCTCACTAAAATCTTCTGATTTTTTTCTTGTGGTTTGTGTAGTTAGTGTTTATTGCTAGCGATTAATCATAGAGAGAATTTCCTTTGTAGTTGCAGTCTTTCATTGTAGTACAGTAAAACAGTTGTGGCACGCATGTAGATTTGCACCAAGTATTTCGCAGCTTCGCTTGCAATTAACTAGATATTATTTTCAGTTATATATTAATGTGTTCTCATATTTTTGTCTTCAAATTGTGCTTTTATGTGATATCGTGTGAAATATTGTGACAATAATGGCGTGTGAAAACGTAACACTAGACTCCAAAGTAAACTTAGAAATAATAGTGATGACGAGCGTCGCTTATCAGCACCACTGTGTAGTGAATTAACAGACATTCGAAGTAGTAATTTGGTAATTGTGCATAGGGAAATGGAGTGGGCGGCAAATAATGGTGTAGACAATGAAACAAGTAGTGAACAGGGAACAATTATCGATCGATCAGTCGGCAACAGCTCGCCTCAGGAATCCGAAATGACAACACAATATTGCAAATACTGTAGACTTAGGTTATGGGTCCTCATAGTTTTCTCAAATGAGTCTAGACACATTTTCTGCCTGTCAAAATGTAAATGTTGCCGGTGAAAATGCACTGCCAAAAAGCATAGAAAAACAGATTCCAGACACTAATACATTATTATTGCAATTAATGCAACAAATGGAACAAAATCAGAAACAAAAGGGGCAAAATCTTCAAAAGTTAGACACAATGGAACAAAATCAGAGACAAACACAGCAAAAGCTTCAAAAGTTAGACACAATGGAACAAAGTCTGAGGCAAACACAGCAAAAGCTTCAAAAGTTAGACACAATGGAACAAAATCTTCAAAAGTTGGACACAATGGAACAACACCAGAGACAAACACAGCAACAGTTAGACACAATGGAACAAAATCAGAGACAAACACAGCAAAAGCTTCAAAAGTTAGACACCACACTTGAACAAACACGTGACGATTTAACTACTGTCTTACATAACATTGAATCGAAATGCCAAAAAATCTGTAATGAGGTAAAAACACAAATTTGTCAGCATTTTCAACCTATTTTTTCGCGGCATGAAAATGCATTACAGAATCATGAAGCAGCCATAAAAGAACTGCAAACTATTGTTCGTGAAAATCACGACACCTTGCAAACTAAAATGGACTCAGTTGCATCCACCGATTCAGTTACGCAACTTGCAAGAACTCAGGAAAACTTAAAGGACACAGTAGATTCGATTTCAACACAAATGGACACTCTGAAACTTGGTTCAGAAAAACACACTGAGGAAATGTGTTCACTATCGGAGAAAGTAGCCGAACTTTCAGATCAGTTCACTAACTTATCTACAAAGGTAGATGATGATCTGAATGATACAGAAGAGTCCGAACAAATTAGGAAATTCAAACAAAATCAGAATCAAATTAATACACAACATCAAAGAGAAATCCGGGAAGTGCAAGATCAGTTTACACAGGTAATACAAGAATTACGTATTTCAGAGGGACGTAGAAATACGGAACAGCCACAAAATAATAACACTGGGCACTTCGGAAATTGTGAAAGAAATTGGCAAGGTGCACCGAATTTTGAGATGGAACCGCCGACACGACGTAACAATGAACGATATGCTACATTTAAGAATTCTGGCAACGACATTCATCCACAAGCGTGGCTCCATCAATTCTCTCATTGTTTTCCTCCCAACTGGTCATTAGAGCACAGATTAGAATTTATGTGTGGCTACTTGGAGAATGAACCAGCTGTAAGAATGCGACCGGTCATTCACGATTGCCACAGTGAAGGAGAATTTTATCATGCCTTCCTCTCAGCATATTGGTCTCAAGCTACACAAGACCGAGTAAATCATGGCATCATAATGATGAAACATTTCGAACAATCTGCATTTTCCAGCCTTGTGAAATATTTTGAAGACATGTTACATAAGAATCAGTACCTTTCAAACCCATACAGCCCCACAGAACTCATCCATATTTGCTTAATGAAATTGCCTGAACATTTACGACATATTATTTTGGCAGGACGATGCAAAGACGACATTGAAACTTTTCAGGGACTGTTACAAGAACTGGAAATTGACACTGACAATCGCGGAACGCGAAAACAGGAACACAACAATTACAGGTCACACCTGTCACAATTCCGTTATGACAGAAATAATACACGACAAGGCTATTCGTACAACGTAAATCGTGACCAAAACAGACACCACCCGTATGACAAACACTGGCAGAGTAATAGTTACAGAGAAAGACGCATTTCCGTAATAATGAATATCACAGACACAATCAGAGAAACAGACAATACGGGAACCAAAATAATTATTATCAAGGGAGACGGAATAACTTCAGACGCAACGGTCCAGCGCGCAGTTGCGATTCAGGGAGAAATTCTCCACCACGTGACCGATAAGAGATTAATTACAGAAATTACCGACATGACGACAGACGATATGATCGTAACGACAGACCTGAACTGCATCAGAACTGGCGGGATTCAAACAGAACAGGGCCCTCTCGGTAAGGTGAATTTGTAGAAGTTAGGTCTCCTAATCCCAATAACGACGCGCGCCAACAAAGAAACAGACAATGACTCCCTCCGCAGGCAGCCGCGTGCGCCGGCGGGCTCAGAGAAAAATAACATAAGCTAACCTTGAGCAAAATTCCAATGTTCCTTACGGACGTATACCACATGATAATTACGTTGAAGTTGAAACTCTGCGTACTAGGAAGAGTAAAGTTTTACACCACTTTTCACATGTAAAACCTTTTATTGAAATATAATCTGCTTTTTAACTTTGTCTTTGCCATAAAACATTTCACGTCACATTTCTAGTATGCTTTGTCACACTGAGAAACTGTTAACATGCAACAATGTTTTGAAGTTAACTATCCAGTCTAGAACCGAGGGAACATTTTTAAACAGAAATTACGAATGCATTGTTATAGTGAAGAGACGACACAGTGTTGTTATTTGTACATTCTTGCTTGTTAGTTGCACGATTACGTAACGACTATAAGGCTTACATACTCAGAACATACACTGTTAATGAGGTTTTAATGCAATATTTTGGTTCAGTTGAAAAGACATTGTATATTTGAAGTACTTTCTGTGAGATTAAAGATGACTTAGCGTTTGGTTTCTTTGATAGCTACACGATTATATCACGACGCTACTAATGTGTGACACAATTTACATTGTGCTTTTGCGGTGTATCTGTTTTATATCTGCACAGTTTTTCTGAATTCTTCTGGAAAGGAAAACATGTTTTAGTAGTAACTTTGTGGTATAGCTACAATGAGACAGCCTTTTCTGTAGCACAACAATACCTTATAGTACAGTACTTACTTCATCACAGCAATAAGCGTAGTAACTACGATATCTATACGCAAAGCATTTCACTTTTGTTTATCATGAGGTAAGTACATTGACTTCTGCAGAACTTAGCTTTCGGAGGACGATAACTACGACACTTCCACAGAGATTATCTTACAACAAGACGCACAGTTTAGCGCTACCGTACACGTATTTGAGTGATTAATTTTGTACTTAAACATTTATTTTTAAAGATATTTGAAGTACAATGATACAAAGGTTTTCCGTGATACATTTCATTCCATTGCTGTAATCTGTAACACCTGAGGATATAATTACATTAATCCTCAGGGGGGTACACGCTTACTTTGTGTTCCATGTGTATGGCAAGCACAAGGAGCCCTAGCTAATATGGTATTTACTTACACAACTTTACACATCGGTACCATATTTCTCTAACACAGAATTACACAGCTATCTGATTATTTAACTGAGAGAGACAAATATTTATTTTAGTACATCAGTGATAGATGTTTACGTAATTACACCGTTGGATAACTTCACACTTACGAATTTTATTTTGTCTGTACTTTGTGAAATGTCCATATTTTTTTTCGGAACCATTGTGATACTATGAGAGCTTTGAATGATGTATTTGGTACGGGATCATGATTTTTAAAGTACGTTTGAGGCAGATGACACTTGACATGAGCATAGAATTTTTTTTAGGTTTTGAAATTATTGCAGAAAGCTATGACGTTTTTGAGATTTGACTGAGGTGTTACGATGTTATTATTACGATGACGATGTGAATTATGCTATTGAGGTATGTTTAAGCTGATGCTATATGAGTTATTTGGTTATGCTATGTATCTGTCATGATGAAATATTGAAGAAGTGTCGACGAATATGTATATGTGTAATAAGGTAAGGAATAATGAGTAGTGATTAGGGACTCTGGTTTGTGAAAAAGTTTGTTGGAAACCAAGAATCGTACTTTAAGAGTTATGAAATGTGTGTATATGAGTGAATGTATCACTATGCTGGCGAAAATTTTTTGGACGCTATTATATTTATAGGATTTTATTTTCTACACATTTGTAATGCAAATTCTCAACCTGTGAAAATATTTTTATATGAGACTGTCACTGTAGCAGGAACTGCTGTCGTAAATTTTTCAGTAAGAAAGGTAAGTGACCACCTGCACGTAATGCGTCGTGGGCACCCAGGTGTGCCAGCCGCCTTGAGAAAAAGTCATTAGTGTGTGCCTTTCAGAGGCACAGGTAAAAAAAAAGGAAGCCATTATCCTCGCTATTGACATTCCTTTGTAGAAAGCATCGTAGATATGACACCCTCAAACTTGAAAACATGATTACACTGTAGAGTTCTTAATTTATGACATTTACTGAAATGAAATGATGAGGAAAATTTTATATCTATTGTCTTTCCAGCTGAGAGATTGCTCATTTTGTTTAATATCCAGTTTCTATCTGCACTGCAGCATTGGTTAAAATAAAATTTAATAGATGTACTAATATCACTATTTTATGTCTATAGACCCAGTAAAGAATCATTTTATGATGTACTTTCTTGGAAAAGAGAGCACAAATAGACATTTCCCTTCACAGAAATTGCAAAAATAATTTTTTTACCATTTGGTAACTTATCTGCTAGCGTATGTTCTCGTGATGCATCACTCTAGTGTTAAGATGTGACATAGGTATTAAACATTTTTACGGTAATATTTTTTCTGCTTTAGCTTTGTTATGTTTAGATATAAATTATTACATTTATTGCTGCTCGCTATGCTTACTTGCATTTTTTTGTCATTGCTGTTTGTATTAATTGTTTTGTGCCGCTGCATTGCCTCGTCCCTTAGTTAAGCATCTGAGCTCCGTAGATTTAAGTTAGCTTAAGAGGGGGTAGGCTATAAAAGAGAACGAGTTGTGATGAATTGGAAGAAATGCATTGAGAAGCTATATGAAAATGATTTGGTCAAAAAAAGCAGTGTACAGTGGAGGAAAACTATTTTTGAAAGAGGATGTGAACAAAACACAGAAAGCATGCTTGGATAGGATATTTTCGGTGGAAACAAATGTTGAGATAAGACGAAAGATCTACAGAATGACGTTTTGGGTTGGACTGCAGTACCAAATGTTACACTGAAAACAAACCCTGTCCTTTCCTTGTGTTATCCCACTATGTGTTTGTGTACCCTTGTCTATTTATTTTCTTCCTGTCTCTGTGTACTGTTTCATAGAATTTTTTCTCTTCTAATACTAAGCTACAGTCACTATGATGAGGAATACTGTTATACTCAAATATAATTTGCATTAATAACATCTTATTTACTTCGTAAAGATACTTAGACATTATTTATTCTGTTTTGCTCTAATGCTCATGTGTGAAGTTGATGTTTCAAAAGTTATTCTGATCTTTTATGTATGTACTTATGTCGTAATCTTTGTAACACTGATGTATTTGCTATTTCGATTCTTCTGTAAAGCCTGTACTACTGCAAATGTTATCTATATTGTTATGTTCTTTAAAGCTGTATTTTGTACCTTTGTTATTGTATTCTTATGTTATAAAATTGTAATAGACAACAGTTCACCAAATTAAGTAACTTGTAAATTACATTTCACTGCACACGTTTCTGTTGGTCATTCTATATGGACAATATGTAAGAAGTAGGGACTGATAGTGTATGCACGTGTGTTAATAATTCAGTAAGGGACTGGATAACAGCATTGCTGGTTGTAAGGACATTTCAAAAACAATTTTTGTGAGTGCACAAGTGGTGGTTATGGACTTGCTATATTATCCGCAAGACTCTTCAATGGTGATTGTGCGCCTGCACAGTCAAACAGATGGCTGCTGGCCATCTCTACAAGGACTACAGTGGGTCTACACCTTTGATGACCCACCAATACCATTATTTCTACAAGGGCTGCAGTGGGTCTGCACCTCTGGTGGCCCACCAATAGTAATCTCTACCAGGACTACAGTGGGTCTGCTCTGTGATGACCTACCTACCGATAGTCTTCAACGTCGACTGACTCTGCTATGGCCCATTACCTGTCTGCATGTCAAGAGTCAGCACTGTCTTTCGTTGGAAGGACAACACTACTTCTTCAAGACTGCTTAGAAATCCACTACTTGTATCAGTAAGTGTGTTCATTTCTTTGTTATAGTAATTATGAAAAATTTTATCAAATCATTATTGGCCACTGCCCAAAATAATTTGTAAAAAATTTTTGTGGGGAGCATGGGGGCTATGTAAGCAGGCTGTTTAGGTTTCCTTATTGGTAACGCCACATAGCGCTCTGTATGAAAAATCACTGGCTGTGCTGTGCGCAGTCTGTGGCTAGTTTGCATTGTTGTCTGCCATTGTAGTGTCGGGCAGCGGCAGCTGGATGTGAACAGCGCGTAGCGTTGGGCAGTTGGAGGTGAGCCGCCAGCAGTGGTGGACGTGGGGAGAGAGATGGCGGAGTTTTGAAATTTGTAAGAATTGGTGTCACGAACTGATATATATATATATATATATATATATATATATATATATATATATATATATTTTATGACTACTAAGGTAAATACATTGTTTCTTCTGTATTAAAATCTTTCATTTGCTAACTATGCCTATCAGTAGTTAGTGCCTTCAGTAGTTTGAATCTTTTATTTAGCTGGTAGTAGTGGCGCTCGCTGTATTGCAGTAGCTTGAGTAACGAAGATTTTTGTGAGGTAAGTGATTTGTGAAACGTATAGGGTATTGTTAGTCAGGGCCATTCTTTTGTAGGGATTTTTGAAAGTCAGATTGCGTTGCGCTTAAAAAATTGTGTGTCAGTTTAAGCACATTCGTGTATAATTGTTCAAAGAGGACGTTTCACATAGACCAGTCTTGTATAATTTTTCTAAGGGGACGTTTCAGACTTAACGGAAAAAGTTAAGGAGATTTCAGATAAATTGACAAGTCTTAGTTTAAATAGGGAGAGAGATGCAGATGATACCATTCCATTGCCATTTGCAGAAACAAAAGAGTGCAAGAATTTAAAGAAACATGTTGAAAATCAGGGAAAATTTAATGAACGCTTTAAAAGGGAATTTGAGGCTTTACGAAAGCAAGTTAAACAAATTGAAAGCGAATTACTAGGAAAAGACAGCAGAAGAAATTTAGATAGCGGGAGGTTTTGAAGAAAATAATTTATTTCAGTTACGAGATGCAACAAGATAGCACCAGGCGCGCGAACTTGACAATAATCGACATTTGGCCTGGGATATAAGCGGTAGGTCTTTGTCGCCACGAGGCGAAATCTTTGACTATAAACACTTTTTAACTGTTCGGAAATTTAAGATCTTTCGCTGTTCTAATAATGACATGCATCCATGTTCATGGTTAGACCAAATTAAGTACGCACTTCCGCCAAATTGGTCACTTAGTCACAAACTCGAATTTGTGTGTGGATATTTAGAAAATGAACAGGCGACTCGAATGCGCGCACTTATTAGAGATTGTAATAATTTAAATGATTTTTATAATGCATTTCTATCGGCATATTGATCCGAAAACACGCAAGACAGAGTCAAACATAGTCTTATTATGCAGCGTAATTTTAAACAGTCTGAGTTCCGCGCGCTGGCAAAATACTTTGAAGACATGATTCGAAAGAATCAATTCATTTCCATCCTTTATAGCCCTACTGAATTGATTCGTATTTGTTTAACTAAGCTGGCACAATCAATAAGACGCATTGCTTTAGCCGGAAGATGTAAAGACGACATTGAAATTTTTAAGACTTTGCTACAAGAACTTGAGTATGACAACGACGACGGAACTTCTTGTAATTTTTTCAGTAACGGTAGTCACAATAGATTTTCAGAGAAAAGGGATGATGATCGGAGCGGACGTTACAACGGTAATTTTGGAAATGATAGACGAAACAGACAGGACAAGAGATTCCAACCTTATGACAATAGCAGACGTTCTAACAGAAATTACAAAGATAATTATAATAACAGAAACTCTTACCGGATTGATCAATCATACGGAAGCAGTAATCGGTATCATCAAGATAGAAATTATTCATACAATAATAGAAATTCTTACTACAGAAATAACCAGGGTAGTAGACCTAACAATAATTTCAGAAGTAGTCATGCAGATAGCCATGAAAATAGAAATTTTAATAACAAACACAACCGAGAATTTACATCTAACAGACAGGAGGGACCTAATTGGCATCCTCCACGTGAGAGAAGTTCAGAGAGACAAGTGCAAATAGCAGAAATTGATCAGCGAAGTGACGCCAGTAATCAAAGACGTGACACAAACAATCGACAATGGCTTGTAGTTTCGGCTTCTGGCAGCAATACAGACGGTTCAGAAAGTAATGACACTACGACTTTACACTATGTACGCTTGGAAGACATGAGAGATATTTTGCTAGACGAAAAGGAATATAATGTAGACGCATTTTTACATCCTGTTATTGAAGTATTTGTGAGTAAGAATAAGGTGACTGCGGTTTTAGATTCTGGGAGCCCACTGAATGTTAAAAGTGAGTCAGTTTTTCGTATATGTATAGGAACTATTGCTTGTCCTGTGTTACCTGTTTCTAAAACCACAATTCGAGGAGCTATTTCTGGAAAAAGAGTGGAAGTCAAACAACAGACCAACTTAAATTTCATTTGTCAAGGATAGGAATTTTCTGCTAATTTTATTATTGTTCCATTACTCGGTACGCAAGTTATATTACGTATGGAGTTTCTTAACACATACAAATCAATTTTAAACTTTAAGGAAGGAAGTGTGAACTTGACTGTGGCCGCAATGCCGAGATGTTTGAAATTTTTCGAGTGTGTAACGAAATCTGAGTGAGACACAAATTTTTTAAGGTTTCTTACTTTTGATGGTTCCGCTGAGTATTATGACGGCAATATGTTCATTCATGACAACGACAATAGATACAGAGACGCGATTAATGATATGATTAATAGTGAAGAATTAATTAATTAAAAGGTTAACAAAAGTGAAGTGACAGATGACGTTGCAAGAGAAGAATTACACCAAATTCTGACTTCACATTCTACAATATTTAGTCGTCACACAGGAACTATACAAGGCTTACAATATTTATTTAAAGTAAAAGAACACACACCATTTCATGGAAAAACGTACGGTATTCCTTTGGGTTATAGAGACAAAGTTAAGAATGAACCTCGATCCACGTTAAATCAAGACATTATTGAGCCAGCAGTCAGTCCTTATACCAGCCCATTACATGTCGTTCTTAGAAAGGATGGGTCAATTCGTATGGGTCTGGATTCCAGACAAATAAATAATATCCTCATTCCTGAAACTGACCGTCCACAAAATTGCAATCCGACAACAAAGGAAGTAGGTTACAGTACGTTTGTTCGCCCACTGCTTGAATACTGCTCAGCAGTGTGGGATCCGCACCAGATAGGGCTGATAGAAGAGATAGAGAAGATCCAACGGAGAGCAGCGCGCTTCGTTACAGGATCATTTAGTAATCGCGAAAGCGTTACGGAGATGATAGATAAACTCCAGTGGTAGACTCTGCAGGAGAGACGCTCAGTAGCTCGGTATGGGCTTTTGTTAAAGTTTCGAGAACATACCTTCACCGAAGAGTCAAGCAGTATATTGCTCCCTCCTACGTATATCTCGCGAAGACACCATGAGGATAAAATCACCGAGATTAGAGCCCGCATACCGCATACCGTCAATCCTTCTTTCCACGAACAATACGAGACTGGAATAGAAGGGAGAACCGATAGAGGTACTCAGGGTACCCTCCGCCACACACCGTCAGGTGGCTTGCGGAGTATGGATGTAGATGGAGATGTAGAATTTAGATGAACTTCTTCAACATTTCCATGGATGTTTCATACACAATTGATCTCCGCACAAGTTTCTCGTAAATTGACCTCCAACCTGATTGTAGAAAATGCACTGCTTTTTCGCCTTTGTAACTGTTATCAAATTCGGAAATTACCGTTTGGAATCACTGTATCTTCAGCAGCATTCATTCGTGGTTTAAATGAAATTTTACATGTTTATCTTCGTAACAATATTACTTCATATGTTGACGATATTCTTATTGCTAAACTTTCTTTAAGTGAGCACAACAGAATTTTGGATTTATTATTACGTATTTTTGCAATAGTTGGCATTACAGTGAACTTGAAAAAATCTGAATTTGGTCGTTCTAAGCTGAAATTTCTTGGTCATATTATTTCAACAGAAGGTATTCTTCTTGATCCAGAGAAACTAGACGCTATTCGTAATTATGCTGTTCCTCCTACTAAACATGATGTTCGTAGTTTCCTTGGTGTCTGTAATGTTCTTAGACGCTTTGTTAGATTGGACAATTTGGCCACACCTCGTTTATGTGAACTTTCTGGAAAGAATACTAATTGGTGTTGGTATGAGGAAGCTCAATTAGAATTTGAACAACTTCGTGATGCTTTCGATGTGGCTCCACTTCTTTCACACCTGGATTTATCAAAAGATTTTTGTTTGGCAATAGTCTCATCATACAGAGGCCTAGGAGCGCACTTATTTCAAGAGATAGAAGAAAACGGCGTTGTAGTACAGAAAACTATTGCATTTGAAAGTCGTATTCTCTCTAAATCAGAAAAGAATTATTCGATCACAGAACTTGAAGCCTTGGCTGTTGTTTGGGCTTTCACAAAATTTCGCATCTTTTTGTATGGCAGACATACTAAGCTTTACACCGATCATCGAGCTCTGGAATTTCTTATGTCAACAAAATTAACACATGGAAGATTATCACGATGGGCACTGTATCCACAGGAATTTAATTTTAGTATTGTTTCCATCCAGTGTTCTTCAAATATTATTGCTGCTGCTTTATCACGTGCACCTATGGGTTTCAAACAAAGTTCTGAGGAAGACTGCAAAGAACACATTTATTGTGTGATGTATATTCAAGGTGTTGCGTTTGAAAATTTTACTTCGTCTTCGCTCCAGGACACCGCTCAGGAGCAGAACAAGGATCAAATCTGGAAGGACATTAAAGGAGAAGTGGAGGAGGAAGGAAAGCGTAGCGATTAGACAGTATTATTTAGTTCGTAACGATATTCTTTTTAACCGAAAATCGGTTAACAACTCTGTTTGGTTAGTTTGCATTCCTGATGAGTGGGTTAATAAATTGATTTGGTATACACATTTCAGCTATGCACACTTTGGTCCGAGAAAATGCTTTCAAAAATTACGAGAAAATTGCTACTTTAGTAATATGGAAAAACGTATTCGATTTTTTCTTGCTAAATGCAAATTATGTCAAAAGGCTAAGCCGGCAACTATTTCTCACAGATCACCGTTGTTTCCTATCATTCCAGCGAGAGTAAAGAAGGTGGCTGCAGCCGATTTGTTCGGTCCAGTGGTTCATTCTACTAATGGTTTTGCGTACGTTATGGTAGTAGCGGAACTGACATCAAAATATGAGTGTGTTACACCTTTCCGCAAAGCAACAGTTCGTTCAGTATCTGATGCTTTCATCAAACATTTTCTTAAAGAAGTGGGTTATGTTGATAAAGTTATATCAAATAATGGATCGCAGTTTCGCTCTAAAATTTTGCTTCGTACTCAATGGCATCGTAAGATTAAACTAATTTTCATTTCACGTTTTCACTCTCAATCTATCGTGTCATGGAGATGGATGAAGGAAATTAATAAATTGTGTCGTCTCTATTATCATAATCACAGAACGTGGGATCAGTATCTTCATATTTTTCAAAACATTCTGAATGAACTCACTAACGATTCAACTTCTTTGCCTCCTATATTGATGCTGTTGTTGTTGTTGTTGTTCTTGTTGTTGTCTTCAGTCCTAAGACTGGCTTGATGTAGCTGTCCATGCTACTCTATCCTGTGCAAGCTTCTTCATCTCCCAGTACCTACTGCAACCTACATCCTTCTGAATCTGCTTGGTGTATTCATCTCTTGGTCTCCATCTACGATTTTTACCACCCACGCTGCCCTCCAATACTAAACTGGTGATCCCTTGATGCCTCGGAACATGTCCTACCAACCGACCCCTTCTTCTAGTCAAGTTGTGCCACAAACACTTCTTCTTCCCAATTCTATTCAGTACCTCCTCATTAGTTATGTGATCTACCCATCTAATCGTCAGCATTCTTCTATAGCACCACATTTCGAAAGCTTCTATTCTCTTTTTGTTAAAACTATTTATCGTCCATGTTTCACTTCCATACTTGGCTACACTCCATACAAATACTTTCAGAAATGACTTCCTGACACTTAAAACTATACTCGATGTTAACAAATTTCTCTTCCTCAGAAACGCTTTCCTTGCTATTGCCAGTCTAAATTTTACATCCTCTTTACTCGACCATCATCGGTTATTTTGCTCCCCAAATAGCAAAACTCCTTTACTACTTTAAGTGTCTCATTTCCTAATCGAATACCCTCAGCATCTCCCGACTTAGTTCGAGTACATTCCATTACCCTCGTTTTGCTTTTGTTGATGTTCATCTTACATCCTCCTTCCAAGACGCTATCCTTTCCGTTCAACTTCTCTTCCAAGTCCTTTGCTGTCTCTGACAGAATTACAATGTCATCGGCGAACCTCAAAATTTTTATATCTTCCCCATAGATTTTAATACCTACTCCAAATTTTTCTTTCGTTTCGTTCACTGCTTGCTCAATATACAGACTGAATAACATCGGGGAGAGGCTAAAACCCTGTCTCACTCTCTTCCCAACCACTGCTTCCCTTTCATGCCCCTCAACTCTTATAACTGCCATTTGGTTTCTGTACAAGCTGTAAATATCCTCTCTCTCTGTATTTTACCCCTGTCACCTTCAGAATCCGAAAGAGAGTATTCCAGTCATCATTGTCAAAAGCTTTCTCCGAGTCTACAAATGCTAGAAACGTAGGTTTGCCGTTCCTTAATCTAGCTTCCAAGACAAGTCGTAGGGTCATTATTGCCTCACGTGTTCCAATATTTCTACGGAATCCAAACTGATTTTTCCCCGAGGCCGGCTTCTACTAGTTTTTCCATTCGTCTGTAAAGAATTCGTGATAGTATTTTGCAGCCGTGACTTATGAAACTGATAGTTCGGTAATTTTCACATCTGTCAACACCTGCATTCATTGGGATTGGAATTATTATATTGTTCTTGAAGTCTGAGGGTATTTCGCCTGTCGCATAGATCTTGCTCACCAGATGGTAGAGTTTTGTCAGCACTGGCTCTCCCAAGGCTGTCAGTAGTTCTAATGGAATGTTATGTACTCCCGGGGCCTTGTTTCCACTCAGGTCTCTGTCAAACCCTTCACGCAGTATCATATCTCCCATTTCATTTTCATCTACATCCTCTTCCACTTCCATAATATTGTCCTCAAGTGCATCGACCTCGTATAGACCGTCTATACACCATGTTACAAAAAGGTACGGCTAAACTTTCAGGAACGATTCCTCACACACAAAGAAAGAATGTATGTTATGTGAACATGTGTCCGGAAACGCTTACTTTTCTAATCACAAATAATTGGTACCGCTCTACCTCCTAAATATTATTTTAGTTCTTTGTTGTGACTTGCACTGACGCCCATAAATATTACTGGTATTTGTGAATTTGTAATAATTAGTATGATAATTATCTGATATCATTTGTGCATTTATTATGATCTGTATGTTTAGTGCAAGAGCATTGATAACAATTTTGTAAAAGCAATTATGTGTGCATTCAAACTGTTGTTCGTGCTTACACTTATTATCATTGCCGGGTGCCACTTGGAAATGTTTAATTTCTGCTGACGAAATGTGATGAATAATTCAATTTCTGCTGATGAAATGTGATGTACTGTTTAATTATGGCTGGCGAATATTATGGACTGTTACCTGCACTTCTTCAACATTGCTGGGTGCCACTGCTGGAACTGGAACCACTGATGTGATGTCACTCATTCCTGCCTGTACCTGCTCGGCACTGCTGGGTGCCACTGTTGTAGCTGTTTAAATACTGCTCATGCAATGCTATGGGACTGCTATTTGCACCTGTTGACCATTGCTGGGAGCTACTGTTGGAACTGTCAACTACTCTGAAGAGTGCTACTTGTTTATTGAACTATTGAAAAGATTATATGTGAATATTTGTGTTTTATATATTTACTGTTTATGAAATGTTATTAGACTCTTATCTGCACCTATTCGTCATTGCTGGTGCCATTGATTGAACTGTTAAACTACTCTGAGAAGTGATACTTGTGTAAACTATTATGTAAAAACTAATATGTGAAATCATATGTATGTTAGCATTTGTCCTCCTTACTGTATTTTTATATATTAGTTTATTGAAGGGTCAGTGCAAAGCAAAAATTTATTTAGTTATGACATACTTACTTATTAATATCAAATTTTATTTATGTCTGTTTTTTGGACGAATTTGGTGGTATTTTCACCACCAATGCTGGCAGAAATACCACCAAATTCTAGCCCATGGAGGAGGAGCATATAAATGGTGGCTACACTGAGTCACAGCACCGTTCAGAGAATGTCGAGAGAGACGATCTGAGTGTTGACTGAAATATTGTACTGTTCGGTTGGTGTAATGTGTAGATGGAAGAAGATGCAGTGTCAGAACATCGTATTTGAGTTAGGAGATGGGCTTTTGATTTATGAAATTGTTCACATGGCGAACTCGCCGACACAAGGGAACAGTACGGTGAATAATTAAGTAGAAAACAATTTAATAAGCCGGGAAAATAGTCCGGAAGCAGTTCTAATTTTATCACAATCGTAAAATTTTCAGAATACGAGATTAACGAGACGCTTAAAGTAGTAGATGAATTTTGCTATTTGGGCAGCTTAATAACTGATTATAGTCGAAGTAGAGAGGATACAAGTGTAGAATGGCAAAGGCAAGAAATGCTTTTTTTTAAGAAATATGTTAGCATCCTATATAGAGTTACGCGTTGGGAAGTCTTTTCTGAAAGTATCTGGAATGTAGCCTTGATGGAAGTGAAACATGAACGATAAACAGATTGGAGAAGAAGAGAATCTTTTGAAATGTGGTGTTACAGAAGAATGTTGAAGATTAGATGGGTAGACCACGAGAAGAAACGAGGAGATACTGAACAGGAGAGAGAACAGATTTGCTTCAGAGGCTGACCAGAGGAAGGGATCGGTTGATAAGACACATTATGAGATATCAAGTTTGATCACCAATTTAGTATTCGAGGGAATTGTGGGGGTGAGGGAATCAAGAGATGAATCAAGAGCTGAGTACAGTAAGCAGATTCAGGTTGCATTAGTTTCTCAGAGATGAAGAGGCTCGCATAGGATAGAGTTGCATCAGACCAGTCTTCAGATATAAGACCATGCAAACAACTTACCGTGGTTCCGTATTTATCCTTTATTCAGTGGACTAAGCAAAATGCACAGTCGCATGCAGGTCAATAAATGTTGTGATATTCTTAGTGTGATAGAAGCCTTCTTAGTTTCTGCAGCACGGCTTGTGTGCGAATTAAAACCGCAATGCTGTGTCGGAACTTGCAACAGCCAGCAACGCAAACAACTAAGCTACAGAGTCGCTCAACACAGGCTCCGAGTCATTCTTTCTCAAATATTAAAACAAAGTTTGGTTGGTGTGGGGAGTAAAGGGACTAATCTATGTGGCCATCAGTCCCTTAAGACCAAACATTGTGAGGCGAAACAAGCGCTGTACCACTGGAGAAATACAGAGGCGAGCGAGTGTGCCGGGACTTAGCCCAGCTCACTGCTAGTAGCGTCGCGTCACGTCACGTCACCACAAAGCGCCTGTGCGTAGCACACAATTATTGTACCATAATTTAAGAATGGAATTAAAAGTTAAAGTTGCTTTTCCAGACTTTGTTAGCATGTACTTTGGCATGTTAATGTGTAAACTGTCAAATCTCAGAACGGTCAGGTCAATACTTTACCTTAAACATATCGTTTTACGAAAAAAAAAGTGGCTTACCGCCAAGATAAAGACCCAAAAGTTGGTCATAATGTGCAGATGTATGCCAAAATTAACTGGTGCAAGTCTCAATGTGATCAAATTTATATTTTGATCAGAATCCGCATTTTTAAAAAAAATGGAAGGCGCTAAATATTAGACTCAGGACTATGAAAATTTGTTTGAAGCTTCAGTTAGACATAAAAACAATTTTGTAGCCCCAACGAGCTATCTATAATAGTCTTCGAGTAATTTGCAGGAAACTAAATTTGGAACTGAAATGTCTTTACTTTTAGTAAATTAAGTACCAGTTATATTAATGCTAGAACATTTTCGTTATGCACGTGATGAAACCTATTCAATAATAGAACTATAACAAGTTTCAAGTCTTGGATATAAATAATAAAAAATACAAGGTCTCTTGAAGTTGTGCTTCAGATGTAAGATTCTACTGTCAATTCCTTTTTGAAAATTCTAGACAGCAGGCTTTAAATGCAAGCGAACTATAACGTTTTCTGTGATTTTAACAACTACATGCATACAAAAATTATGAAGATTCCAAATTAATACACTACCGAGTTAAAAAATACTAGGTGTCCGAGAAAGCGGCCGTTTAGAGGCTGCTACCGTGGGCATAGAGAGGATGACAGCAGGTGTTCCCTCGAACGTCGGCTGCGCCACATACATATATATAGCCCGAAGGGCAAGACTAGGCTTCACTCCGCACCCAGCCACTGTACAGCCCGCGTTAGTCAAACGCTAGAGTGCACGCTGCCTCGGATGACGTCGGAGATAGGCTATTACTAAATGTATATTTTCAGTAATAACAAAAAGTGAATTCGCGAGGACTGTACTTAGCTTCCACAGAAGTAACTATTAGTGTTCTACCCAGAATGTTATCTAATCTGCGTGGTAAGTGGTGACTATTTTATACTTTCGTGCCGAGCATATATTTTGATTATTAGCAGTCAGGGTGCAAGGCAATTTCGTACTAACTTACCGTCAAAGTCGCCTCTGAACTGCTAATAGTGCTGTTAAGGGTAGAGAGATTTACTGTCAGTAGTAACATAATGAAGCTAACAGTGTTGTGTGTGTGAAACTTTACCAAATATATTTATCAGTTGTTGTTGTTGGTGGTGGTGGTGTTGGTTGTTGTTTGTTGTTTTCAGTCATGAGACTGGTTTGATGCAGCTCTCCATGCTACTCTATCGCGTGCAAGCTTTTTCATCTCCCAGTACTTACTGCAACCTACAACCTTCTGAATCTTCTTAGTGCATTCATCCCGTAGTCTCCCTCTACGATTTTTACCCTCCACGCTGCCCTCCAATGCTAAATTTGTGATCCTTTGATGCCTCAGAACATGTCCTACCAACCGATCCCTTCTATTCGTGTCACAAACTCGTCTTCTCCCCAATTCTACTTAATACCTCCTCATTAGTTATGTAATCTACCCATCTAATCGTCAACATTCTTCTGTAGCACCACATTTCAAAAGCTACTATTCCATTCTTGTCCAAACTATTTATCGTCCATGTTTCGCTTCCATGCATGGATACACTCCATACAAATACCTTCAGAAAGGACTTCCTGACACAAATCTATACTCGATGTTAACAAATTTCTCTTATTCACAAACGCTTTCCTTGCCATTGACAATCTACATTTTATATCTTATCTACTTCGACCATCATCGGTTTTTCACTTCCTAAATAGCAAATCTCCTTTACTACTTTAAGTGTCTCATTTCCTAATCTAATTCCCTCAGCATCACCCGACTTAATTCGACTACATTCCATTATCCTCGTTTTGCTTTTGTTGATGTTCATCTTATATCCTCCTTGCAAGACACTGTCCATTCCGTTCAACTGCTCTTCCAGGTCCTTTCCTGTCTATTATAGAATTAAAATGTCGTTGGCGAACTTCAGAGTTTTTATTTCTTCTCCATGGATTTTAATACTTACTCCGAATTTTGCTCAATATACAGATTGAATAACATCGGGGATAGGCTACAACCCTGTCTCACTCCCTTCCCAACCACTGCTTCCCTTCCATACCCCTCGACTCTTATGACTGCCATCTGCTTTCTGTACAAATTATAAATAGCCTTTCGCTCCCTGTATTTTACCCCTGCCACCTTCAGAATTTGAAAGAGAGTATCCAGTCAACATTGTCAAAAGCTTTCCCTAAGTCTACAAATGCTAGAAACGTAGGTTTGCCTCTCCTTAAACTATTTCTAATATAAGTCGTAGGGTTAGTATTGCCTCACGTGTTCCAACCTCTCTACGGAATCCAAACTGATCTTCCTCGAGGTCGGCTTCTACCAGTTTTTCCATTCGTCTGTAAAGAATTCGCGTTAGTATATTGCTCCTGTGAGTTATTAAACCGATAGTTCGGTAATTTTCACATCTGTCAACACCTGCTTTCTTTGGGGTTGCAATTATTATATTCTTCTTGAAGTCTGAGGGTATTTCGCCTGTCTCATACATCTTGCTCGCCAGATGGTCGAGTTTTGTCAGCACTGGCTCTCCGAAGGCCGTCAGTAATTCCAATGGAATGTTGTCTACTCCGGGGCCTTGTTTTGACTCAGATCTTTCAATGGTCTGTCAAAGTCTTCACGAAGTATCTTATCTCCCATTTCATCTTCATCTACATCCTCATCTACACTCCTGGAAATTGAAATAAGAACACCGTGAATTCATTGTCCCAGGAAGGGGAACCTTTATTGACACATTCCTGGGGTCAGATACATCACATTATCACACTGACAGAACCACAGGCACATAGACACAGGCAACAGAGCATGCACAATGTCGGCACTAGTACAGTGTATATCCACCTTTCGCAGCAATGCAGGCTGCTATTCTCCCATGGAGACGATCGTAGAGATGCTGGATGTAGTCCTGTGGAACGGCTTGCCATGCCATTTCCACCTGGCGCCTCAGTTGGACCAGCGTTCGTGCTGGACGTGCAGACCGCGTGAGACGACGCTTCATCCAGTCCCAAACATGCTCAATGGGGGACAGATCCAGAGATCTTGCTGGCCAGGGTAGTTGACTTACACCTTCTAGAGCACGTTGGGTGGCACGGGATACATGCGGACGTGCATTGTCCTGTTGGAACAGCAAGTTCCCTTGCCGGTCTAGGAATGGTAGAACGATGGGTTCGATGACGGTTTGGATGTACCGTGCACTATTCAGTGTCCTCTCGACGATCACCAGAGGTGTACGGCCAGTGTAGGAGATCGCTCCCCACACCATGATGCCGGGTGTTGGCCCTGTGTGCCTCGGTCGTATGCAGTCCTGATTGTGGCGCTCACCTGCACGGCGCCAAACACGCATACGACCATCACTGGCATCAAGGCAGAAGCGACTCTCATCGCTGAAGACGACACGTCTCCATTCGTCCCTCCATTCGCGCCTGTCGCGACACCACTGGAGGCGGGCTGCACGATGTTGGGGCGTGAACGAAAGACGGCCTAACGGTGTGCGGGACCGTAGTCCAGCTTCATGGAGACGGTTGCGAATGGTCCTCGCCGATACCCCAGGAGCAACAGTGTCCCTAATTTGCTGGGAAGTGGCGGTGCGGTCCCCTACGGCACTGCGTAGGATCCTACGGTCTTGACGTGCATCCGTGCGGTGCTGCGGTCCGGTCCCAGGTCGACGGGCACGTGCACCTTCCGCCGACCACTGGCGACAACATCGATGTACTGTGGAGACCTTACGCCCCACGTGTTGAGCAATTCGGCGGTATGTCCACCCGGCCTCCCGCATGCCCACTATACGCCCTCACTCAAAGTCCGTCAACTGCACATACGGTTCACGTCCACGCTGTCGCGGCATGCTACCGGTGTTAAAGACTGCGATGGAGCTCCGTATGCCACGGCAAACTGGCTGACACTGACGGCGGCGGTGCACAAATGCTGCGCAGCTAGCGCCATTCGACGGCCAACACCGCGGTTCCTGGTGTGTCCGCTGTGCCGTGCGTGTGATCATTACTTGTACAGCCCTCTCGCAGTGTCCGGAGCAAGTATGGTGGGTCTGACACACCGGTGTCAACGTGTTCTTTTTTCCATTTCCAGGAGTGTATTTCCATAATATTGTCATGTACATTGCCCTTGTATAGACCCTCCATATACGCCTTCTACCTTTCTGCTTTCCCTCCTTTGCTTAGAACTGGATTTCCATCTGAGCTCTTGATATTCGTACAAGTGGCTCTCTTTTCTCCAAAGGTCTCTCTAATTTTCCTGTAGGCAATATCTATCTTACCCTCAGTGAGATAAGCCTTTACATCCTTAAATTTGTTCTCTAGCCATGCCTGCTTCGCCATTTTGCACTTCCTGTCGATCTCGAGACGTTTGTACTTCTTTTTGCCTGCTTCATTTACTGCGTTTTTATATTTCCCCCTTTCATCAATTAAATTCACTATTTCTTCTGTTACCCAGGGATTTCTACTAGCCCTCGTCTTTTTACCTCCTTGATCCTCTGCTGCATTCACTACTTCATCCCTCAGAGCTACTCATACCTGTCAATTGTTCCCTTAAGCTCTCCCTGAAACTTTGTACAACCTCTGGTTTAGTCAGTTTATCCATTACCTATCTCCTTATACTCCCACCTTTTAGCAGTTTCTTCAGTTTTAATCTACAGCTCATAACCAATAGATTGTAGTCAGAGTCCACATCTGTCCCTGGAAATGTCTTACAATTTAAATCGTGGTTCCTAAATCTCTGCTTTACCATTATATAATCTATCTGATACCTTCGTGTATCTCCAGGATTCTTCCATGTTTACAACCTTTTTTGATTCTTGAACCAAGTGTTAGCTATCATTAAGTTATGGTCTGTGCAAAATTGTACCAGACGACTTCTCTCTTTCATTTCTCTCCCTGAATCCATATTCACCCAATAGGTTTTCTTCTCTCCCTTTTTCTACTCTCAAATTCCAGTCACCCATGACTATTAAATTTCTTTTATCTCATCTTACATTTCATCAATTTCTTCATCATCTGCATAGCTTGTTGCCATATAAATTTGTACTACTGTAGTAGGCATGGGATTTGTGTATCTTGGCCACAATAGTGTATTCACTATGCTGTTTGTAGTAGCTTACCCTCACTCCTATTTTTTTTATTCATTATTAAACCTACTCCTGCATTACCCCTATTTTATTATGTATTTATAACCCTGTATTCACCTGACCAAAGGTCTTGTTCCTCCTGCCACCAAACTTCACTAATTTCCACTGCATCTAACTTCAACCTATCCATTTGCCTTTTTAAATTTTCTAACCTACCTGCTCGATTAAGGGGTCTGACATTCCACGCTCCAATCCGTAGAACGTCAGTTTTCTTTCTCCTGATAACGACGTCCTCCTGAGTAGTCCCCGCCCGGAGATCCGAATGGGGGACTATTTTACCTTCGGAATATTTTACCCAAGAGGACGCCATCATTTAATCATACAGTAAAGCTGCATGCCCTCGGGAAAAATTACGTCTCTAGTTTCCCCTTGCTTTCAGCCGTTCACAGTACCAGTAGAGTAAGGCCGTTTTGGTTAGTGTTACAAGGCTAGATCAGTCAATCATCCAGACTGTTGCTCCTTCAACTACTGAAAAGGCTGCTGCCCCTCTTCAGGAACCACACGTTTGTCTGCCCTCTCAACAGATACCCCTCCGTTGTGGTTGCGCCTACGGTACGGCCATCGATATCGCTGAGGGTCGAAAGCCTCCCCACCAACTATAAGGTCCAAGGTTCATGGGGGTAGGATCCATCAATCAGAACTCATAACCTTTATTATCATAGTCCTGATCCTGCTGAGGATTTAGTGAGTAGAAACATTTCTTTCAGTGAACCCGAATGTGGACTTGCAGACTGGGAACTATGGTCAGTATGTTCTCCACCGCTTTCCGGCTGACCACAGAAATCGTTTGCAGGCTCTCGTAAAAGACGGCGAACAATATTCCAATATTTCCAACTTATTATTCCTACTGCCTATGACTGAATATTATTATTATTATTATTTATTATTCTCCTTTCTCAGACATTATGTCTGGTTAAAAATGGAAAGTGACGCGGACCTTGATCAAGCGTGACTTCCTTTTAACTGTATGGTATGTGGTACATTGCATTTAGGAACTTTCGTGTAATTGAACATGTATCAATAATTACAGATTTCTGTAGTTGTATATATACGTTTCGATGTAACTGTATTGCGTTGATGTACTGGTGGATACTGTGTGGTATGACTCTTGTAGTCGGTAGTATAATTGGTATAATGTCACCTTTATCCTGATGCCAAATGTCCTTTACTTCCTCAGCCAGTTGAATGTATTTTTCAATTTTTTGTCCTGTTTTCTTCTATATATTTGTCGTATTGGGTATGGATATTTTGATTAGTTGTGTTAATTTCTTCTTTTTACTGGTGAGAATGTTGTCAGATTTGTTATGTGGTGTTATTTTATCTGTTATAATGGTTCTGTTCCAGTATAATTTGTATTCATCATTCTCCAGTACATTCTGTGGTGCATACTTGTATGTGGGAACGTGTTGTTTTATTAGTTTATGTCGTATGGCAAGTTGTTGTATTATTTTTGCCACATTGTCATGTCTTCTGGGGTATTCTGTATTTGCTAGTATTGTACACCCACTCGTGATGTGATCTACTGTTTCCATTTGTTGTTTGCAAAGTCTGCATTTATCTGTTGTGGTATTGGGATCTTTAATAATAATAATAATATTAATCCGCCGCCCTACAACTGCTAGTGTGTTGCTACATGTCAGTACTGAAGAATAATGATAAAAGTATTCTAGACATCGAAGCACATGCATTACAAAAGAAGAATAGCCACATCAAACAAACAAAAAAAAAAGGAAACATCAAATACGGAGAAAGAACGGACTGATCGACTGAGAGGTAAGGCGGGTTAGACTATTATAACATTACAGGTGTCGTTAGAAACGGGAAGGTGAAGTTCTTTAACAAGCATTGTAAGTGTCACCATCAGGTTCTTTAAATGATGCCTTGCAGTATATGTCAGTTTCTTAACAAATAACGTCAATAACAAAACTATGTACCTAAATACATCAGAAGATCTAAGTTCTACCAAAAAATCTCTACAAATTGAATGTTTTTGCTCGGATGATGTATAAACAAAGTTAATGAAATGTTTTTCTTAGTTTTGCAACAATTAAGTCATTCTGTGGACTGTCAAAGGCTGTAAATTCAACTAAATACTTAGAGACTACTATTACGATCAATTGGGGCGATGACTTGGATGAAGCTGAGGGTAAAGGAAACCAAAGACTGCGATTTATTGGCAAAACACAAAATGCAACAGGTCAACTAAGGAAAATGTATACGCAGTGCCTGACGATCCTCTTCTGGAGTGTTGCTGTAAAGTGTAGGTTCCGCTTAAGACAGGGTCGAAGAAGGCCATCTGGAAAGTTCAGAGAAGGGTAGCTCGTTTTGTTCTATCGCCAAAATAGGGAGAGAGTGGCACGGATATGATACGCGAATTGTGTCTGCAACATTACAACAGAAGCGATTTTTGTTGCGACAGGATCTTCTCATAAAATTTCTATCACCGGCTTTCTCCTTGTAGTGTGAAAATGCTTTGCTCGAGTCCACCTACACAACGAAGAATGATCATCGTAACAAAATAAATCAGAGCTGGCACGGAAAGATTTAAGTGTTTTTTATTTTATCGCATGCTGCTCGAGACAAACGGTAGAACAGTATCTTGATTGTGGCTCGATGAGCCGTCTTCCAGCCACTTAACTGTGAATTGTAGAGTAATCACGTCAATGTAGACGTACATAAGCAGTACACAACTGCAGGAGGTATTCGGCCAGCAAACTTGTAGTGAGGAGACTGATGAAGTACAATTCTTGAGATTACGAGTTGGTAATAAATTACTTAGGGAGGGCACCCCACAGTACTTTTGGGATAACTAAATCTTTTTCTGCGATGCACATGCTGTAAAATATGGGTGATGGAGCAAAAGTGTAATGAGATTGATGAAGTATAATTTCTGAGATTACAAGCTGGCAATAATTTCAGTTTTGAAGGACACACCACAATACTTTTGAGATAAGTCAGTCCTTTTCTTCGACCCAAATGTCGTAAAATATGGCTTATACAGAAATATGTTGGAATACTTTCATTCAATAATGTTACGGAGCAATATTTTGGGGTAACGCATCGAGCAAAGATTATGTTTCCCGACCATAAAAGTGTGTGATATGGATTATTTATGGTGTGAATGCAAGAACCTGCTATACAGTCACCTTCAAGGAACTGGATATACTGCTTTTCAGTATATTTATTGATACTTTTTTGTCGTAAATAATGTGTCTCTTTGAAGCCAAATACTCTGTTCATAGAATCAGTACTAGGAATCAGAACAATCTACGTAAAAAATCCGTAACGTACTTTTGTATAGGAAAGTATTTTCTGAGAGCACACTTCTGGAATAACTTTTCGGATACAAAAAAGTTTAGCTGCGAGCAAAAAACCATTTAAAAGGACGAATTTCTTTAAAAATGTATCACGTACCATCAACGGTATGTAATTTTTTTCCTCCAGACAACCTCACTAGATTAACATGATCTTTGGAAGTAAACATTTCTCTTTACAGGACATAGCTGTAAAAACGTTGGGATCATCGCATGTATTTTCTTACGTGTGCAATTATGCATTAGTAATAAATTTTGTATTAATTTTTACATGAAGACATGTCACTATATTGAAGCTACTCCACATGATCCATAATCCTGTCACATAGGGGAAAAGACTTCAGGTAGCCTGTTTCTTCCGGGGAATCGATTGTGTTTTCTTTATTATTTTTGAAATCCTTGAGGATTTCTTCACCATTGGTCTATGAAACTAACACCAAATTTGAGCGGAATACATCGAAAACGCACTTTGTGGAATGAAAGAAAATCAGAAAGCACCGACTGTCAGTTTTTATTATCGTATTTGCTGAGACAAGTGAAAACGACAAATCTAGGCATGAATGCAAAAGTCTGCGATTAAAGTCTTGTTCGGCCATTCTGCTTTAGTAACTCCTTTGTTTTCCTCACTTACAGAAATTCTAGAAAGATTCGTGTAGCATGACTGTACCGAATCCCTTCCTGCTGAATACAAACACACATTCACAGATATGGAGACAGGATGCCTTATTTTTACATATTTACATTAAGTACAGAACTGGCAGCCGGATTAGCTTAGAGAAGTCTACGATGTATTTGGCGTATACATCTATGGAATGGGATAAGAAAAAAACCAGTGGCAGTATACATATACTCCAGTTGACACCACTCATGCCTTTCAGAGAACAGAGTAATATAGGTACAAAAAGTAAATAGAATAATATTTCCATAATTCATGCTAAAGTTAAACGAGACGGCATAAGTGGTCCAAATTTTGCTTTGGGTATAATTATGGGTTATCTAGATATTTGGCACTGTAATTTGCTGCAGCCAAATGGAAACAGTGTGAAACAGTCCTTCAGGTGACAACAGTTTTATCTTTAAGAGCGCGACGACAGTTCATTATCACATACAACTGTAGCCAGCATAAATTCAATTTCGATCATCTCGAAACATTTGCAGGGTTGTATTCGTTACTTTCCACGCAGCTTCTGTGTTCACAAGTAGTATTCCCTCTGTTATGCCATGTTAATGGTAACCTTAGCTTTAGCTTCAGTCTTTGAAGCTATTGTTTTCAGTTGTTTTGTAATTAACTTAAAAATTATGTAGTACTAATGGTCTAAATTTGGGCTACTTAAGGTCTAAATTTGGGCCATAGCCACATTTTGAGCCATTTTCTGAATGTGAAAATTATAAATCCTCGTCGCCAGTTTCGAAAAGGTCTCGTCGCTACTGCTGTGCCACTAATGTTACGGCAGGCCTAGTCTGCGAGTTTGTGAAACGGCTTCTGGTGCAGCACGCAGCTAAGACAATTTCTCCCTCCCACTATTAGACAGCTATGGCCCAAGATCACGTAACAGTACAGGAGGACGAAGGTTCTACGACACCCCAAAAAATTAGTAACAAAGTCACACAAATAAGTTAAAAAGGTTTACCTACCTTTGTGACTTGTCGAATAATGTAGTCTGCAACACTGCATGCAGTATAACACAAAAATGGGCCTCAATGGCTAAGCGCAAATAATCGTATGTAAACTTCACAGTACATAGCTACTAAAATTTACAACAACTGTCTGTTCCCTTCTAAGAGTTCACTAAACGACGCTCCCTGTCTAAGTCAGCCCTGGACGATGACCTATAACCAGGTGGGCGAGAGCTGCTCTTATGTCTTCCGAGTAGGCTTCTGTCCGTTGTCGTCCGGTCATTGGCGGATTGTACTCGGCCGGCAGTTAGCGGAGGCGAAGTCGACATCATCATCCTCAGCGCCGCCCGCGGCGCTGGTGGACTCCCGCAAGTGGCGAGTCTCTATGGCACTGGCACCAGCTCGCACATTTCCCCCCGTGGTGCTTTTTCCCTGGCTGTTTCTTGTTCGGACGACACAGAAAATCCAAAACAAAGTATATCCCGCAGGGAAAAAGGGAAGAAACGGAACGAAATATATGACCAAGGCGATTCAGGTAGTCAGCGATGTTACTATGGAAACAGCCTTCTCAAGACCTCCTATCCACTACGGTAAGGCTATCTTGGGAACATCAGACGTGTTGACAACTTTAATTTATTAATCTCATTAGCTCTCATCCTTAAGACATTGCTCCTGTTCGTACGGAAAACAAAACAAAAAAGCAACAACTCATGTAAAGCCACAGCGTCTGTCCTGATGAATGTCACTCCTTAAAACCAATCCTACAAAATGGTACAAAAGAAAAAATTTCTACTCATCTTCGAAACGAAACGCTGAGAAAAATGAACTTAAGTTCGAAAAAGTGCTTGAAATCTCATCCAAGATAATTAAGTTTGAGAAAAAATTTAAAAAGAAATACATATGGAAATGGACAAAAAAAAAAATTGAAGAAGAGTGCTGAAATAAGTCACTGATAGATGAACCAGCCATGCCACTAATTGACGACGACTTAGTGGTTTAGAATTCCTTGCTGGAGGAAACAAATCAGACCTGATGATGTAGAATGTACTTTTGTATAGGAAATCTTTAGTGATTACGTGCATGGAGAGCTGTGTGTTGCGTCATGTATGACATGTAGACACACATCTGATGAGCAGGAGCAGATTTAAGGGTTTTTTTTTTTTTTTTGAAGTAAATATAAAGTTTTTACGTTATGTGATCACAAATTTTGATTAACCACAGGGAATTAAAAACTAAAATACGTCATTATATTCAACTAATTTACAAAATGTTTCAATTTTTTCAATGACATCTCTATGTTTCGAATCAGCCTAATTTTAGACTACGTCTTTAAGTTGTGTAAACTTACCAATATTGTTTTAAACCCAAAATAAGAAAGAGGGTAAGAATATACTACATGTCATCATAATGCTTTAAAATAGGACGCTTCCGAGTATTGTTTACTGCAACGTCTTAGAATATGTTTTCAACAAAACACGAATTATGACTTAAAAAGTAAATGGCAGCCCAAATTTAGACCATTTCCTGTAATATGAACACAATGACATAATTTTGCATAAAACCGTAAGATACAAGTAATTCTATGCAAAAAGAATGCATATGGGTATAAATCATAACAGATTATAATTATTTATATTTAATTCAAACTTTACAAAATAGAAAATAAATTTACTAATATACGCAAGTGAATTGTGAATTTCTCATTTGCATCTAAAGCGGAACAATGAATAAGGAAGTTATTAAATAATATACTTATGTCACTTGCACGCTGGACAAATTTATCTATACCACAGTTACTATGGTTTGTGTGTTCCATGTGAAGTTCTTGCATGTAGTTGCGTGTTTGAGATGATTGTTTCGTACAAATCTTAACAAGTCGTCGTAACTGGTAGAGGCGAATTAATGTTCTATTACTATTGTATCCCAGCATCAAGCACACCAACTTTTTGTGTATACAATGTGGCTATGACTAAGAAATCTTATTTCTCTTTTGTGAACGATGAGTAGTGACACCTCAAGGATTTCATAATACATCTTATTACTTGCAGCTTCTTCAGTAGCGATAATACTGTTATGTACCACCTGGCCTTTGAGCTGGAGTAGTGAGAAACTGCGAACTCGTATTCTGCATTTCATAAAAATAGACTGCTCAACATAAGGGTCTCATACCACTGCTAAGATCCTTTCCACACTGAATCCATGGTTCGAATCGCGGATTGGAAAGGACTATGTTGCCAGGGAATATGACTTAATCAGGAAGATTAGGCGTGGATTTTATTGAACCTGTCACTAAACGTTGTTTTACAAGGTGTACCTTTTGATCTACTCATAGAAATAGCCGAGAACTGCTTCTAAATAAAGAAAAAATTAAGCGATGTAGAAAGTTTTATTCACAAAAGTTTGCAATGCTCGCTTACTCATTCAGGATATTTATTTTTATTAATAGCTATACTGAGACTCTCAAAAGGCCCTCGCATTATACCCTAGGCTTATTTGTGCTTGCCGGATGTTAGATTCTATGTCTGCTCAGGATTAATAAGAGAAATCCAAAATTTTGTAGTGAGTTACATCTTACAGCTGCACATTTCGCACAGAACAACAGAATAAAGGCAGTGCTACAGGTGCTTGTGTTTACATGTAACTTCCAATTCCTTCACTGATGCTAGATGGTGGTGTCATTTAAGAGGCGTTGATTAATGTCTAGATAAAAACTAATTAAATCAAAGTGTCTATTTCAGTATTGTCACAGGCAATAGTAACAATGTCTGTATACATAAAACATCACGTCAATACTAAGACTATATAGTTTCATGTGGTCCTGCATCACGTATTAAAAGTTCTCATATTCATGTGCCGGTAGTACGTTTCCTTTGCGTCAACAGATACGTTCAGGTAATACGACTGTGGAACAACTGATAATTTCTTACAGCTAATTTCTTATAGCTAAATCCACAATTGTCACAATGCAGCGCTATTTTTTTGTCTTTTCAGACACACTAAAACGCACACGTCACTCCATATCAACCACTGAACAAAAAAAAAGACAGTAGCGATAGAGGTACAGTTCGAAGCAAGCACAAAGAGACATGGTCGCTGCTGAAGAAAATCACGTTTCCACAGGAGGAAGATGCCTGCAAAAGTTTGATTAAAATGGCACCGTGTTCAACAGTTGAAAATATCGTATGCTAGTACCTGCAGTTATTTTCACTGCGAAACAGTTCATTGTATTCTCGTTAATAACATGCTAGCAATGACACGCACGACACCATCTGGAAACTCTGCTGCTTCCTCCTCACTCCTCGTTATTAATATGTGCACTATAAGCCCATAGTTTGTTATTTTACGTTCTCTTTCATACATTGAACTTTTTCCACAGGAGAATGATCAGCAGAGTGCAGGCCCCAGAAGGGAGTTTGGGAGTGAAAGGTGGGGGTGGAAAAGTTACTTTGGTATGAGTTAAGGAACACCAGTTCTGCCACTCGTCTCGGCGCTCCATCACGGAAGCACCGCCGAGGTCGGACCACGCAGGCTGTGTCGGGACACTTTGGATGCAGCCAGCAGCCTCCCTTCGCGATGCTCGCCTTCAGACAATCCGCAGGGCCGAAAGCGACCTCAGTCCCAGGCCTTCTCGCAGTTGACTGCAGCCAACCGGGACCGGCGACGTTCTCGCAGCTGCTGAGCGAATCCGTCCACCACCAGGTGGCAGTACGTGATGGCGCCTGTGGCCAGAGGACGGCGGAGTTAGTTACATGTTACGTAGAGCAGTTGAACGATTCTTTTATCAAAACGATGTGGAGTGAGTCAGTTTACAGGAGATGTGTAGATCATTAGTGTTAATATTAATAAACACAGTTTTTCATCTACATCTACACGGATACTCTGAAAATCACATGGAAGTCCTACCAGAAGGTTCATCGAATCACTTTCACAGTAATTCTCTATTATTCCAATCTCGTACAGCGCGCGGAAAAAACCAACACCTATATATTTCAGTGCGAGTTCTGATTTCCCTTATTTTATTATGATGATTGTTTCTTCCTATGCAGGTCGAAACAACAAACTATTTTCGCATTCGGAGCAGAAATTTGGTGAATGAAATTTGGTGAGAAGAAAAACGCCTTTGTTTTAATGATGTCCACCCCAAATCCTGTACTATTTCAGTGATACTCTTTCTCCTATTTTTTGATAATACAAAACTTGCTGCCCTTCTTTCAACTTTCTCGATGTAGTTCGTTAATCGTATCTGCTAAGAATCCCAAACCACGTACCAGTATTCTACAGGACGACGGACAAGCGTAGTGTAGGCAGTCTCTCTAGTTGCTCTGTTACATTTTCTAAGCCTCCTGGCAATAAAACGCAATCTTTGGTTAGCCTTTCCCACAACGTTTCCTATGTGTTCCTTCCGATTTAAATTGTTCATAATTGTAATTCCTATTTGTTTGTAGTCCTACTCGAGCAAAATGGTTCAAACGGCTCTGAGCACTATGGGACTTAACATCTGTGGTCATCAGTCCCCTAGAACGTAGAACTACTTAAACCTAACTAACCTAAGGACATCACACACGTCCACGCCCGAGGCAGGATTCGAACCTGCGACCGTAGCGGACACGAGGTTCCTGACTGAAGCGCCTAGAACCGCACGGCCACTACCGAAGTAAGCACACTTTATTTTGTCGACTGGCTAACATTTTTTAAGATATAAATTCGTCAATGGAGTAGAAGGAATCGTCCAGGAGAAATTGTTTTAAATTAGACTTAAAACTTGCTACGCTACCTGTGAGACAATTTACACTATTGGACAAATAATCCAAAAATATTTGTTATTACCTATTTAACTACTTTCTGAGCAACTGACAGCTTTAACAGTGGGCAACAAAGGTCATTTTTCCCTCTAGTCTTGTAGGTATAGAAATCACTGTTCTCAAATTATGATGGATTGTCTACGACGAATTTCATTAGCGGGTACATATATTGCCACTCCGCAGTTAAAATGCGTAGCTCCTTGAAGAGGTACCTACACGAAGTCCGTGAGAGAACACCACATGCTATTCTCTGCTCACTTTTGTGCGATCAGGAATTTCTTTCTGTGATGTGTTAACCCAGAACATTATTTCTTAAGACAATACTGATTGGAAATATACGAAATATGTTAGGAGGATGATTCATTTGTTTCCAAGTTTAACAACTGTACGAAGAGCAAAAGCAGCAGAACGTAACAGTTCGAGAAAAGTTCAGTAATTTCCTCCTTTCAGTCCAAGTTTTCATCAACAGGTACCCAAAAATATGGAGCATTCTGTCCTAGTTATTGACTGCTGCCCATGTGCTACATCAGTTGTTGGTATGACTATTTTTTGTACAGAATTGAACGTTGTGCGGTATTTTTTTTTAGCAACAGTCCATTTTCAGAGAACCATTCAAAATTCTTTGGAAAATATCATCTACTAACGCTTCTGTTGCTTGCTCTTTAATAGTATTTATTAGAACACTGGTATTGTCTCCAAAAAGTACCAGTTTCCCTTGTATAATTTCAAGTGTAAGGTCATTAACATATAAGGAACACGAGTGGACCCATAATTGAACCCTTTGCGACTCCCTTTCTGATTTCCTCCCAATCACTGTAGTTTTCTACCTTTCCGACACTGTCTTAATTATCAGCACAACGTCTGCATTCTGTTTAAGTACGTTCAAACCAGCTCTGCATGAAGCCATCAGTTCCAGTTTTATAGGAGAGTATCATGATCTACGCAATCAAACGTCTTGGAGAGATCGCCCCCCCCAAAAAAAAAAAAAAAAAAAAAAAAAAAAAAAAAAAAAAAAAAAAAAATACTAGCTGGCGATTTATATTTAAAGCTTGAGTAAATTTATAAAAAGTATTTTCAGTTGAGCAACCCTTCTGGAATCCAAACTGTGATATGCTAAGTTAATTGTTTCCTCTTACATGCGCGACTACTCGAAGTACATAATTTTTCTAATATTTTAGGAAAAGCTGTCAGTAAGGAAGCTGCACAGTTGCGCTGAAACGCACTTGTTTAAGTCTGTCTTGTGGACAGCAGTCAACACCACTGCAGCCAACTACATCTAACTTTTGTTCAAAATTTTCGTAGTTGCCGTAAGTGGTTGTTATCGGCAAAACCGAGAAAGTTTAGTCTATTTTCAATAACATCTTTACTCTATCGATATAGGCTGCTGGTCATTAATATTTTAACACCATGAAGACGGCATGCATCAAACTTCAAATTGTTAAGCTTCAGTATGCAAGTCGCTAGCGTTTCAGCGCAACTGGACGAAGCAGGCAGGAGTATCACCACATACAGTATGTGTGTTGGAAATGATTGCACAGCAGGTTCCTCATTAAGAAATCTTATTTAGATGATGTACATTATTTGATCCAAAGTATTCATATACCTAACGGAGGACATCAGTCTGAGGTGCGTCCACACTTTACCTCTATGACGGCTAGACGTGTGCTGGGAACACTGAGATTTAAATGTATAAACATTGTGAGAAATAAAAACGTATATCGTGATAAGTCAGTTCGTCAGCATTCTTGCCACTACGTACATCTTTGCATGCCTGAATACATGAGTGACATATTCCTTGGTTACCAGCGGTTGTGTTATTGCTTGGTGGCAGGGCAGGGCAGGGTTTTGTGTCAGCGGTTTGTGAATTGCTTGGATGGCGAATCTGCCGCACAGATATTTGTATCTTACATGATCAGTGATGTTTAATTTGAGTATAAAACATGATTTGAGGTGATCTGGTGAAGAGACAGCTCATCTGGAAAAAGGTAATCTGCATAATGCTTTATTTGGTGCGAGCGCTAGATAGTAGTTAATGTAGTATGAAATTTTAATTGTGTGCAACAGTATCTACGTGCTCGTATCCAGAGCGCATTATCACTTCATGTTTGCAGCATTCTAATTATCTTACTCATCGTACTGTCAGTCAAAAATACTTCATTTTCAAAGCAAACAGCCAACTGTAATGTCAGGTTTTCATTGCGTTTAATAATACCTACGTGTTCCACTTTGAGGATTGTCAGTCTTGTGTTCAGTATTTCAATTAATTTCCTCACTCAATTGGTAGATAAAGAATTTCATCAAAAACGAAAGTGCGAATCTGATGTAATTCAAAAACCGTATAGAAAGGTAAATTTTATGATATGTGAAAATGCTAAGTTGTAATTTATGTTAGTACGAATTATTTCTGTGTCATGAAAAGGATTCCATATAATTCCCAAATACTTCCTAGTCATTTTACAAATATTTCATGGAACTTCTCGCCATTATTTAATGAAAAGAAGATACGATAAAACCTGCTCTGTCACGCCTTGCGCTATTGCGTATACAATGAATATTATTTTCAGAAAGAGAAGGAGTTTAATTAATGAAAACACCGTAAAATAAAATACTTTAAGAAGTGAAACTGCCGCACAGTGGTTACGTTCAGGTCATCAGCCGAGGAGAGCCGCTTTTTCCATTTTAAGGCAAGAATATACTTTAGGGCCTAAATGAACACGTTACGAGGATTATAGTAACAGTTTTGATCAAAATTTTATTTCTATCCAACAGATCCGTTTTCCATAACAGAACACATTTACGTTACGTAGCAGTCATTGTGTCTTAGTATTTCGTGAAAAAGTCGTTCTGAGTGTATTCTTTTATGCCGTTGTTCGTAAATCGGCTCATTTACAGATAAATGCGTTTTAGAAATAATCACACGTTTTAGATTAATTTGCACAGACCTGTTAGTGTTCAAAAGTAGGGTAACAAAGGCGATTCTAAGTCAGACATTGTAATCGTAATTTAAAAGTACTCGTCATCACATTGATAGCGACAGGTTTAGTACACATACCGTTTCCTTATTACGAACTAGAAGTCTGTATAAAACTTACAAGGTTTCTGAATGTCTATGGAAGCATGGCTATCCTTTCTGTCTTAAGATCCAAAACCAGATAAGATAGTGATGTGCTATGTGAACGTTCTGACTAGTACCAAAGGTGTTCCTCTGGATTCAGGTCGGGTCTCTGAAATGACGAGTCAATTTTAGGAATTTATTGTTTACAAACCATTGCCTCACGGAGACTGATTTATGACAGGATGCACTGTCATTCTTGTAAAAAATTAAAAATCAGCAAGAGCTAAAGATGATGATGATTGTGATGCTAATGATTTGGGTCATTAGTGCCATGACGAAAAGTCAACATGCAAATCTCATAGGTGGGGTGAAGGCAGTCCCCACATGCGGAGCAGTTTATAACGTATTAAAGACTGCCACCCTTCCCTACCAGAAGAGCTAAAGAAACTGGTACACGTGGCTAACACTGTGTAGTGCCGCAACACGACGTGGCATGGACTCGACTGATGTCTGAAGTAGTTCTGCAGAGAACAAACCATGAATCCTGCAGGGCTGTCCATAAATCCGTAAGAGTACGAGGGGTTCAGATTTCTTCTGAATATCACGTTGCAAGGTATCCCAGACATGCTCAATAAAGTTCATGTCTTGAGAGTTTGGTGGCCAGCGGAAGTGTTTCAACTCAGGAGAGAGTTCCTGAAGCCACTCTGTAGCACTTCTGGACGTGTGCGATATCGCATTGCCCTACTGGAATTGCCCAAATCATTCGGAATTCACAATCGACATGAATGGATGCAGGTGATTCGACAGGATGCTTACGTATGTATCATATGAGAGAGTCGTATCTAGACCTATCAGAGGTCCCACATCACACCAACTGCACTCGCTCCGTACCATAATAGAGCCTACACCAATTTGAGCAGTCTCCTACTGGCATGCAGGGTCCATGGATTGAAAAGACTGTGTCCATCGCCATACACGTCCATCCAATCGATAAAATTTGAAACGAGACTGTTCGACGTCATCAACAGTCCAATATCGATGTTGATAGGGCTAGACAAGGCGTAAAGCTTTGTGCTGTGCAGTCATCGAAGGTAAACGAGTGGGCCTTCGGCAACCGAAAGCCGATGTTCAATGGTTCACACGCTGACACTTTTTGGTGGTCCAGAATTTAAATTTGCAGGAATTTGCGGAAAGGTTGCACTTCTATCACGTTGAACGATTCTCTTCAGTCGTCGTTGGTCCCGTTTTTGCAGGATCTTTTACTGGCCACAGCTATGTTAGAGATTTGATGTTTTTCTGGATTATTGCTGTTCACGGTGCACTCGTAAAATAGTCTTTTGGAAAAATCCCCAGTACATTGCTACCACGGAGATGCTGTGTGCCACCGCTCGTGCACGCGACTGTAACAAATTCACTTAACAGAATGAGATTTTCACTCCGCAGATGAGTGTGCGCTGATATGAAACTTCCTGGCACATTAAAACCGTGTGCCCGACCGAGACTCGAACTCGGGACCTTTGCCTTTGGCGGGCATGTGCTCTACCACCTGAGCTACCGAAGCACTTGCCCGCGAAAGGCAAAGGTACCGAGTTCGAGCCTCGGTCGGGCACACAGTTTTAATCTGCCAAGAAGTTTCAAACTCACTTAAATCTTGATAACCTACCATTGTAGCAGCAGTAACAAATCTAATGGTTCAAATGGCTCTGAGCACTATGGGACTAAACATCTGTGGTTATCAGTCCCCTAGAACTTCGAACTACTTAAACCTAACGAACCTAAGGACATCACACAACACCCAGTCATCACGCGCCAAAGAAAACAAATCTAATAACTACGCCAAACACCTGTAGTCTTATATATGTGTTGCCGACAGTAGCGCAGTATTCTGCCTGTTTACATATCTCTGTATTTGAATACGCATGCCAATATCAGTTTCTTTTGCTCTTCAGTATATTTTTAACTGGGCAACGACCTCACTGAAGGTCCACGAGGTGGCCACCTCACGGACCTTCTGTCAGGGAAAGCTCTCGTCTGCAGGAAGTATCCACACAGAGTGCGCCAACGTCCATAACACTGCCCATTGTCGGCATAGCGACCACAGTTGAGACTTCCGTTGGCGGAGATGCAGAGGATGCTGACAGCTACTCAGCCAACGACGAAACGGTTCTGTGCCCAGTATCACGCTGGCGTATACTTTGGTAAAGGCAAACGAGGAGAACGAACGTTTCCATATTTCATTCGTCGTCGCCATACAGATCAAGCACTTGGCGTTATGTTAAGGGATGCCGTCTTGTATACAAGACGGACACCTCTGTTTCGCGAATCAGGTAAATTGGACAGGGGCCATTACATTTCTGATCTGTTGTCTCTCAACAAGACAACGCAAGGATGTAATGAAATTGCTTGTGCTGTCCTCCATACAGAGGTAAATGAGAGAGACTGGCAGTTGCGTCTATGGACAACGATCAGGTTTATTGAAAATTTGTGCTGGACCGAGACGTGATCCCGGATTTGCCGCTTCTCGCGAGAGGTCGCCTTACTGTTAGGCTATCTGAGTATGCATCACGGCCAGGTTCAAATTTCCATATGTGGTCAACCCAGTGTCTACAACCTGCCCTCGTACATTCATTACTTATTGTATATTCCCGTAAATAGGAGAGAATTTAATTGAAATCCGCTTACCCGTTATCGGCGAACAAATACGATACTGTAACGTCTGTGTCTTTCAGAAATACGATGCAATGTTCCTTCAGACAAGCTAGCATGTTCGAAGAAACTTTGTATCGCACTTCTGAATAACACGTATTCACACAGAGATGTTAGTCTGCTGCCCCAGCCAGCACCTTTACTGGATCTCTCGGAATTAGGTACGCCACCGCTGGCGAACCAATACAACTCTGGCGTGTAGATGAAGCAGTATGGAGTGGTGTGTGTGTGTGTGTGTGTGTGTGTGTGTGTGTGTGTGTGTGTGTGTGTGTGTGTTTGTGTTTTCATGTTCAGTTCGCCTTGATGACCAACTGGGTTACAACTGCTCCAGACGCGGTTCAAATATCGTGAGAAAGTGATTTAATCCACCTATTTCCGCACTTGGAGCTTTGACAGTAGACACCTCAAACGTCTGTATAGAACCATTTCACACCAGCTTTCTTTGGATCCCGTCTCAGTTTCTGAACCGTCAGTCTGCGGTGTACTACTTTAGACACGCCCAGAACAACTGAAAGGCGGCACTGACATAAATTCAGTAATAATCTGAAGTTTAGATGCAAAAAAAAAAAACTTATGCTTTACATCAGAATTTTCATGAACTATACAATTCAGTTACTTATCCTCTGTAATCCACATCCATGTTTATGTAATGACAGCCTCCTTTACCTTGCCATATGTGTGAAAGAATGAGATAGTATGTGTGTCTTTTCGGATTTACAAAGCGTGTGGCAGACTAGTTGCTTTTCGTCTGCTGGGGTACAGGTAACTAAATATTTCTTCACCTGGGCAAAGAGGTCTGTCCTTACTGTTCGTCTCTTGTCTGCTGATGTTCGTTGCGGTAACGACACCTCAGTTCTTTCCGTTTTTCCTAAGTGTTTCTCTGGGTACTATCGCTTGGGAGGCACTTTGCCGCTGGTTGTTGGTGAACACGGTTCCTTTTTCTTAAATGCGGTCTTGCTACAGTAAAGTAGCTACGTATGCTTAAGTTCTTCAGCCAAACTGAAGCGTTTTCTCCCTTTTTTCAAGATGTATTCACTTAAAAGCATAATGCTTTATTAATATTATGGGTTGTTCGAGGTTTCGATTTAGTGAGTATTCTTGGTTTGCTCCGTTCCTTTGGAACATTGCCATGGGGTGGTTCTGCACAGCGTAGTGTTTAGGCCAAGTTACAGCGATCTTTACCCTGTGCGAATATGAGAAATTGTGTCTTCGTGTACGTGTGCTACTTTCTAATATGATTTATGGGTCTTTACGTGCCTTATTAATATGAGCCTATATGTACCGATTTTCATGTACGCTTAGTTACACATATTTCAACGTCTTCCTCGTTCAGTGAGCCGTCAGCTCTAGTTTCTGTATTTGATCTCTGATCCTTGTTACACTCTAACATCTTATGTGATTTTCGTAGTTTTTAGGGCGTATTTTAGGTAAACTTTTGTTTGTGGGGACCTTCAGCTTTCCTAGTCTCTTTCATCTGTTGTCCATTCTTGGTGATTTAATCTAACCGTTTTAGTCATGTACACACTATTCAGTGATTTCGTGATTGTTATCTGTTTCAGCAAGGTGCTGCTCGATCAGTGATTTCTTCGCCCACATGTTCTTTCCCTTTCCTCACATGCAACTGTTACCCAGAAAGTAATGCACCGCATTCTTTTCTCCAACAATTCTTTATTGCACATAAGGAGAATTACACGCACGAAAGAATGGTGTTTTATCTACACACCCTATTTTTCCACGTAATCTCCATCCCGTTCTATGGTCTTCCTCCAGCCTGAAACAAGGGCGTGTATGCCCTGTTGGTACCAATTCTTGTGGTGGAGCCAACATACTTATTGTTGCGCATTCGTTGCATTGTTTTCTACTGAGAAAAAATGCGATGCATTACTTTCTGGGCAACCCTCGTATATTGTGAGCGTGAATTGCCGTGTCTTGTTTTAGAAAAGTTGTTTCCGTCGGTATAAATCCCTTTGCCGTAATTTCATGCTCTAATGATAATTGATGTCTCTCCGAAATTCTGTAATTCAGTTTGATTATATTAAGCTGAGAGTTGCTTTTCCTCTGCTTTCATCTCCCGTACGATAAATTTAAATGTAAAAGCTGCGTTTCTTAATGTGGCCTGGTGATGTGTGTCATTTTCTGACACCAGCCAGCTACTGAATCACGATGTTTCACCGTATTTCTCATCCGTGAATTTAAGAATAAATGTGCTAGTAGGAAACCAATACCGTATGTCACGTATGCAGTTTATTGTCTGATTACGTAATTTGATTTTGCTTAACTTGAGTGAATTAATGTAGGTCCTTTTAATTCTGATTATGCAATCAGAAAATTTTCCATTTCGGTCTGATCTTTTGTATGTAAAGAACTGCTTCGGCTGGTAGCGACCTTTTAATTTATAGCTTCAACACCGATAACGCATGTGCACTTTGTAAGGGGTCAACCACCCCTTACGTATTGAGCACGAATATCTTTGCCTCACGTAGGTCGCAGTAGGTACTATAGATAGGCAAGCGCCCGGTGCTGCCAAGTAGACAGTGTTGAGACTCCGACTAAGTTGTTGGCTGCAAAGCGAGAAGGGCGGATTTCGGCGGGACGGCTGACCGCAGTTACAAGTGGGCCTGGGCCTGACCTCCAGCAAATAAGTAAATGGCATTAACTGAGTGGTTTGTTGATGTGTTAAGAGCTCATTTTGCACCGTGATTACGCGACAACCGCGCCAAGCAGCCACGATTTGGATTGCAGTGAGGATTGTGCATTCAGTGCTACATGAAGAATATTGGCGTCTGACGATATTAATAGGCGACCTGTTGTAAGTTAACCATTATTATTTTGTCACACGAAGAGAGTAATTGCCTCATTCATGCTGTTTAGACAAGATATATAGAACCTTAACAACGAAGTATGTACCGATTATTGCTACCTGACATCCTAATTAGGTTTGCTAGATTTGATACGAAACAACTCCAGCGGAAATATTAACGGATCAGCCTTTATCAGTTGCACACGGTCAAACTCTTCTAAGCTGTTAGGCTATTATTCACTAGTCAATAATGGTGGTTCAATAAGGGAGTTCAAAGTACTTACGGGCATTCAGCCAGGTTGAATTTTCGACAACTGCCGATATTTCTTATTCAATGACCAGTATTACGAGCAGACAGATGGAGTTGCGATGGGTAGCCCGTTATCTCCTGTGATTGCAAATCTGTTCATGGAAGACTTCGAGGAGCGTGCATTGGAGTCGGCGCCATTGAAACCTGACTGTTTTTCAGATACGTTGACGATACTTTTGTTGTTTGGCCGCATGGCAGGGAGAATTTGAATGCCTTATTAGAACATCTTAACTCGATCCACCCCAACATTCGTTTTACCATGGAGGTGGAAGAGGATGGTTGCCTTCCCTTTCTTGACGTTTTGGTTAGGAGGAAGATGGATGGATCGTTGGGACATGAAGTTTATAGGAAGCGTACTCACACTGACTTGTATCTGCAGGCGGACAGTTGTCATCATCCGGCCCAACGTGAAGGGGTACTTCGTACCCTGGTACACAGGGCACATGTCATCTCCGACGTTTAGACTTTGCTGCTGAGCTGGCCCATCTTGAGGCTACCTTCCGCCACAATGGGTATAGTGAAAGACAGATTGAACGGGCGTTGCGATATCAACCAACTGTGCGCCAGGTGACTGATGATAATTCTCAGTTGACTCCTAAATCTATTGCCTTTTTGCCCTACATAGGAAGCACTTCAAACAAGATAGGTCGTATTTTACGGAAATACAATGTGAAATGTGTTTTCCGACCTCCATCTAAGATTAAAGCGCTTTTGGGGTCTGTTAAGGATGATCTTGGTTTACGTAAGGCAGGTGTTTATCGCATTCCTTGTAGCTGTGGCATGGCATACATTGGTCAGACCATCAGGACCGTGGAGGACCGGTGTATTGAACATAAACGGCACACGCGACTACAGCAGCCTAGCAAATCTGCTATTGCCGAACATTGTTTGGACACTGGTCACCCCATGTGGTATAATAATACCGAGATATTAGCATGCACTTCCGGCTATTGGGATAGTGTGATTAAGGAGTCTGTTGAAATTAAATTGGCTAGCAACCTTGTGAATAGGGATTGAGGCTTTTGTTTAAACTCGGCCTGGAATCCTGCTCTTTCACTTGTTAAAAAGCATAGGGACAGAGTTAACGTTTCCTCAACTACCAGTCCATAGTTTCTTACTATCGATAGCTCTGACTTCGTTCATCTTTGGTGGCTTTTGTTTAGGTGTGTGTTATCTTTTCTGTTCAGACTCGCAGAACCGAGCTCTCGTGTTTTCTGCACTTCGTCTGGTCGTTGCAGTTAAGCCTTGAAAATGGCGGAGTGTGCATCCGCCGAAATATCAGCAGTTGTCGAAAATTCAACCTGGCTGAATGCCCCTAAGTACTTTGAACATAGTTAACGCCAGGAGAAGCTCAGGTTACACAATAAGGGAGTGTTTCAACTTCCATCCATAACAATGGACGAGAGCGTATGTTACACACCCTCTCTTCTTTCTATAGACATACGTAATTTCTATGCCCCTCTATTCCACATCTGTAACCACGTATACATCTATCCTGTGTTCATTCAATCCCTTCCAACTCTCCCACCTACGCCGCCATTAGCGTGCGCCCTCTCCCCACGGTCGCGCCGCGCGGTCTTAGCCTCATTGTCAAGGTTCGTACGCAACCCCCACGCCTCCCCCTGTTGGAGGTTTTGGTCATCCCTCGGGCATGGGTGCGTGTGTGTTGTTCTTAGCGTAAGTTACTTTAAGTTAGATTAAGTAGTGTGCCCTCAGCAGTTTCGTCCCACTTACCACCACCGTCCCCCCATCCCCCCCAACCATCAAAGCCGCTAAACTTCCCCTTTGCAGCTACTGAAACATCAGTTTACATCGTACGTCTATTACCACTGCTGACGCCCCGTAAGCTTCACCGTGACGTCAGCACAAGATGCATTCACACTGGATACATCGGTACCCGCCTGATCAGCGTCAGCTACAAGTTTAACAACGTCGTCATGTCTTCCGAATAACAATATTGGTCCCAACATGTCCCATTCCACTGACCAAACGTCTTCAACAACTTCATCCGATAAACATCCTCAAATATATTAGCATAGATTTTCCCTTCCAGAAATTCTCAATACAACCACTAATCCACCCAAGCGATGTACCCTTCCTCGTTAACTCGCCGCAACTTCTTTCGCGACACATTGATTTGTGTATCCCCGACCTGGTCCTAAGTTCCTCACCTAATAAGCGCATTCATTTGAAGAAAACTATACCGTTTAGTTATATGTATTCCTGTTTTTTGCAGTAAGTATTTCAAAATAACCTAACCCTGAAATTCTGATTTACACTCCCTTCCGTTGTCCCAACTCTTCGGCAAAAAAATTTGTAACCTCATTCCATTTCCGCGCTCCTCGGTTGACAACCCCCGCCCCGTAAGTTCCCGCTACAACTGCAGCAACTCCACTGCCGCTATCCCACCTCATACCACGGTGGAAGACACTGAATCGTTCATTCCTTGTTCTCTTTCTACCCGTAAATGTAACTGCTAGAAATCTTAGTATACCGGGTGAACCATTATTAGCACATTCGCACGCCACCTCATGATCCTTGGCATACTAATAGTTCATAAATGTCCGTAGGAAAATTTCGTCCTGTCTAAATTTTTGGCAGAGAATGGTCGTCGAGGAAACACAATTTGGTGACACTCCACTCACATGTACTATAAATATATTCATCAATAGTTTGCACGTGTGCTGTTTACTTGGCACTGTGGATAAAGCTTTGCGTCAGAATACCGGAGTATATAACTAAGATAGCAGGTCTAGGTCTAATTTTACTTTCTAATGTTACACTGATATGGAATCTGGCTTCATAATCAATGTACAGCATTTACAGCAGATCTCACACAAAACACGTGAATTATTTAATACCAATACATATATGAGAGCACAATTGTTTTTATTATTTCACTTCTCAAGACGTAATTTGCCTTTGCTTTTATGTGTTTACTCTGGTTTCTGCTAATTGAAAATTTTGGTTCCTTTTTCTTCAGTTATACCCCTTAACCCAAAGTACAATGAAAACAGATATTCCCCTTCTCTCCTTGGCCTAACCCTACTTTTTTTTACCTAAATAGTTCCGCTGCAACCACAAAAATTATCTTTCCACGTCGTCAGAGTTCGTTGTTCATCACTACTTCAGCTGTATTCGAACCCAGTTTCCGGTGCATCTTCCTGCTATTTGTTCCATCGATTACATCTAGGCCCATAAATGGATTCGCAGACCCTGATGTTCAGAACAAAAATTCTGCCCAGTGGGCTAACTTCGCAGCACAGCTATACACTATGGAACCATGGTCTTGCCGTGCACGTAATTACATCGATGTCAAATTACCTTTCTTTGATGACCGTTTTACACCCAAAATATGCACAGAATGCGTCTTAATAGAGACTTTCTGTATCGTTGGCATGCAAAGAATCACGCTGTGGCGTCCGAGTGCGAGAATTTTGATTCACCTAGTACAGTATAACAAAAATCCCTTTGCCACGCACTTCACAGCAGGAAAACTAATGTTACCGCAATCACTGAAGACAAATAATTTAAATGACAGATTTTTTGGCTGATTCGTTTTGAAGACTGAATATTTAATCTTACTGTTGGTCACCTTTTCAAGAGTCCTAGCTTTTTTCGCGTATTTGTGAGCACTTTTAAGCGAATGTGACACTGAATTTTCTGAGAGTTGTTAGATACCTGGAGAAAGTTAACCCCGGGAAAATACGCACCACTGGAATCAAATGGCCGAGTTTTGGGGAAGTATTTTGTCTGTACTTTCCTAGGCGACGAGATCTCATTATGCAATAGTTTACGATACGCCCTGTGAGAGATTTTACGAAGGTGGTTTAAGTTTGGTAAAAAGGCAAAAAAAATTTTGTATCGTAAACGACTCAACTTATTTCTTGACACCATCTCCTTTAAGGGATGTACACTTGGCCCACCCTTCCTGTAACTTTTTCATCCCAAGGGAAAAATAGGTTCTGTGAAACTCTGCAGAATACTCTGACTGCACCTATCACTTTCTCATTTGACGAAAAGTCGTTCCCAGCAAGCCAAATTAGGAAACAGGAAGAAGCCACTTGGAGCTAAGTCTGGTGAATAAGGTGGATCAGGAACAATTTCCGAGACAAGTTCATGCACTTTCGCCATTGTTATCACTGATGTGCGATACTCGTTGACGAGTAGATTTTCGCCTGCCAGTCTCCGCCATCTTTCAGACAACCCAAGTTTCAAACAATCCAGCATCCAAGCATAATAGGGTCCAATTATGGTTCTACCTTTCTCCGAGTAATCTATGAGGATTACTCCTTGGGAATCCCAAAAAACAGTGGCCATTTCCTTACCAAACGAAATGCTCCTTGCCTCCTTCAGTGCACTTTCACCAGCCTTTGTCCATTGTTTTGACTCCCGTTTTGACTCTGTTGTGTAATGATTGTTACGGCGTGAAGTCAAGCGCCAGCACACTAGTCGAGAACGAGAGCACAGATGGCTGTGAGATGAAGTCAGCCAATCGCACCTCCAGGACGACAACGCAACAGCAGTGGCCCCTATGTGAAGAGGACATAAGCGCCGCGACCGAATGGTGACGGCACATCCAACAGCAGCTTCAAGATTAGCAACTTCTATAGCAGCTTCAACGCCCGTCACTTCGCTTGTACTCTTTATGTAACACGGACTTGGGATTGTCTATGGTGAGGAAGACTGGTTATTTTGTATGTCGCCCTCTAAATGGCTCTAAGCACTATGGGACTTAACATCTGAGGTCATCAGTCCCCTAGACAAAGAACTACTTAAACCTAACTAACCTAAGGACATCACATACATCCATGCTCGAGGCAGGATTCGAACCTGCGACTGCAGCAGCCGCGTGGTTCCGGAGTGAAGCACCTAGAACCGCTCGGCCGCAACGGCAGGCTGTCACCCTCTCATTGCGACACATCTGTGTAATTGCGAACGTTAAGCATTTGAATTTTCTTATTGTAATAAAACTCTTTAGTTGATTTATTTCATTGTTGTCTAGTGAAACAAGTATACAGGCTTCCTAGACCCTACAATGATGGATCAACGTTTCAACAACATTCACAAATCGGAGGAAGAAGTCTTGTGGAGTATGATTAAACACCACCAGACACTGTGTTGAAATGTAGTGCCGGAAGCGCTTTTGGGAGACTGAGCAATCGGGGCGCCCACGTCGCACGTATCATCTTCTAGCCAGTTCTCCTTGGAGGATATTAAGCAGTCGTTCACTTTAGACGCCTACAGACTCAGCAGTCTCTAAAATTTTTAATCGGCGGTCTCGCATTGCCTTATCAAGGACTTTGTGAATGGTTCCTTTGTGGTGACTTCAACTGGACAGCTAGAGCGAACTTCGTCTCCGGTGCTCGTCCGGCCACATTTAAATTCATTAAACCAAAAGTAAATGGTGTTCAATGATGGTGCACAGACCGCTTTAACTTCATGCAATTCCGTTTTGATCTGTGTGGAAGTCCAACCCTTGAAATGAAAATGTTTACAAATAGCTCGAAACCACATTTTCTCCTTTTATAGTCTCAGTCGACACACACCAATTCAGATGGCTGTTATCAGTGAACTGTAGGCTGTACGTTGTTGAATACCTTATCCGATCCTTGGAATAATCAAGCGCACCAACCATGAAAGCACAACAAAAGTGTTCCAGACTTATCAAACCATCCTCGTAGAGGTATAGAGAGAGAGAGAGAGAGAGAGAGAGAGAGAGAGAGAGAGAGAGAGAGAGAGAGTGTGTGTGTGTGTGTGTGTGTGTGTGTGTGTGTGTGTGTGTGCGCGCGCGCGCGTGGAGCAGTGTTGTCAGCAACCAACACAGGCTAAGTGCCCTGATGGGTGGTCAGGACTGCGTGACGAAACAGCAGCGCCCTCTACGGCTGGCCACAGGTGGGAGTTGTGCAACGTGTGTCGTGCTGTGTCGTGTTGTAGCGCTACGTGACTGGACTCCGCCCATCCGCGGCGCCGCGCCGTGTGAATGGTCCGAGTCCTCAGCGCTCGCCCGAGTGCGCTCAGCCGGAACGCGGCGGCTGACGGCTGGAATACGAGGCGGCCACAGCCGCGCACCACCCGTCCACCTGTAGCGCTGGTCGTGCAACCACTCTCACGAAGGCGGGCGTTTCGCGGAACTTCAGTCTGTCACCCGCTTCCTCCGGGATGGGCTCAAATACCCGACCCGCCATCCAGATACACGTTTTTGTGTCATTTTCCAAAGTCTCTTAACGTTAATTACGTAACTGTTCGTTTGAATCGCTACCACCAACTTCCTTCCCCAGCGCTTCGTCAATTCAGTCCTGTGCTCCGTTCCTAATGATCAACGGCTCGTAAAACCTTTCCTGATCCTGTACGATATGAAGGGCAGGAAGATCAATAGGTCGATTGAACTGACCGCTTTGTGACATCCCAGATTTCTTTTCTTGAGTCATCAGTCTTATCAATAGTTTGATGCGGCCCACCACGATTTCCTCTCCTGTGCCAACATCATCACAAAGAAGCAACTGCAACCTACGTCCTCAACTATTTGCTGGATGTATTCCAGTTTCTGTCTTCCTCTACAGTTTTTGCCCTCTACAGCTCACTCTGGTGCCATGGAAGTCAGTCCCTCATTTATTAAGAGGATGTCCTGTCATTCTGTCCCTTCTCCTTGCCGGTGTTTTCCACATATTCCTTTCCTCTCCGAATCTGCGCAGAACTTCCTCATTCTTTACCTCATAAGTCCACCTAATTTTCAACATTCGTTGTAGCACCACATCTCAAATACTTCGACTCTTCTGTTCAGGTTTTTCCACAGTCCATGTTTCACTACCATACAATGCTGTACTCCAGACACGTTCTCAGAAATTTCTTCCTCAAATTACGCCCGAATTTGATATTAGTAGACCTCTCTTTGCCAGGAATGCCCGTTTTGCCGGTGCTAGTCTGCTTTTGATGTCCTCTTTGCTCCTCCCGTCATTGGTATTTTACTGGAAGGTAGCAGAATTCCTTAACCTCACATCAAGGCCTTTTTCCTAGTGCTATTCTGCTTTTCATGTCCTCCTTGCTCTGTTCGTCATTGGTTATCTTGCTGCCTAGGTAGCAGTATTCCTTAACTTCATCTATTTCGTGACCATCAATCCTGATGTTAAGTTTCTCGCTGTTATTTCTAATACTTCGCATTATCTTCGTCTTTCTTCGATTTACTCTCAACCCATACTCTGTACTCATTTAGGCTGTTCGTTCCGTTCAGCAGATCATGTAGTTCTTCTTCACTTTCACTCAGAATAGTGTCATCAGCGAATCGTATCATTGATATACTTTCACCTTGAATTTTAATTCTACTCCTGAACATTTCTTTTATTTCTATCACTGCTTCCTCGATGTACATATTGAACAGGAGCAGCGAAAGGCTACATGTCTTCCACCTTTTTTACTCGTAATACGAGCACTTCGTTCTTGGTCGTCCACTCTTATTAATCCTTCTTGGCTCTTGCACATATTGTATATTACCGGTCTCTACAGCTTACCCTTATTTTTCTCAGCATTTCGAACATCTTGGGCCATTTTATATTGTCGAACGCTTTTTCCAGGTTGACAGAACTGATTTAACATGTCTCGATTTTCCTGTACTCTTGCTTCGATTATCAACCACAACGTCTGAATTGCCTTTACCTTATCTAAAGCTGAACTGATCGCCATGTAAGACACTCCGCTTTCTATCCCATTTTTCTGCATATTATTCTTGTCAGCAACTTGGATCCATGATCTGTTAAGCTTATTCTGCGATAATTCTCGCATTTGTCAGCTCTTGCAGTCTTCGGAATTGTATGGATGATATTTTTCATAAAGTCAATTGTTATGTCGCCACACTCACATTCTACACACCAATGTGAACAGAATTTTGTTGCTACTTCCACCTAATGATTTTAGAAATTCTGATGGAATGTTATCTATCCCTTCCGCCCTGTTTGATCTTAAGTCCTCCAAAGCTATCTTAAATTCTGATTCTAATACTGGATCCCCTATCTCCCCTAAATCGATTCCTGTTTCTTCTATCACATAACACAAATCATCTTCCTCTTAGACGCCTTCAATGGACTCTTTCCACCTGTCCCAGATTTTATCAGCGTGTTGGATCTTCCAGTAGTGATCTGTCGCACAATCCCACACCTATAGACTAAGTGTGGCCGACCAACATTATCAAGAGATGAAATACAGGGTGCTTCAAAAAGGACATTACAAGTTTGAAAATTCATATAAATTAATTCATAGTACCTACAGAGGTGATTGTAGTGTCAATTGCAGAGGAATACATCAAGTTTTGTCTCGCGTAGTTCTCTAGTGCCGAATGGCACCGTAAGGAGCGCGAGCGGCAGTTGCATAAAGATGGCTGCCTTCACTGGACCCGAGAATTCTAGCTGTGTGTTTTGGTTTGAAGAATCGAAGTCGGCGACAACAGTTCAGCGTAATTTCCGCACGAAGTACGCTATAGATCCTCTTACTAGGTCCACATTTTATGAGTGGTATAAATGTTTTGTAGAAAGAGGGTGCTCGGTAAGACGTAGGAAATCATCAGGTCGTCCAAGCGCATCTAACGAAGTCGTTGAGCGAGTGACGAGTGAAACAAAGTTTTGTCGACAGCCCTACGAAATCAACGTGGCGTGCATCTTGCGATCTGCCAATCCCACATAAATCTATTTACCATACGTTGAGAAACTATTTGCATATGAAACTGTACGGATTGACGATAGTACAAGCAATAAAAGACACTGATAAAATTGCTCGCAAGAACTTTTGTATGGATATGTTTAATCGATTACACGAGGATGAACATTTCTTGGACAAAATCATCTGTTCTGACAAGTTGACTTTTCACGTAAGTGGCAAGGTTAACATATGTAACTGTAGAAGTTGTAGCAGTGAAGATCCACATAAAACATTGCGACAAGTTCGTGATAGCTCTAAACTAAACGTTTTTGTGCATTGAACAAGTTTACGGCCCATTTTTTCCGTGAGGCAACCGTCAACGGGATAGTGTACCTGGATATGTTACAACAATTTTTGATACCACAGATCGGTGAGAATGACAAATAACGAAATATTTACTCCATGCAAGATGGTGCACCACCCCACTAACTTGCTAATGTTAGGGATTTCCTTAGTGACCACATATCGTCTTTATACCTCCTGTGCCGGCTTCTCTACGTGAACTTAGAGCAAGAATTTATGCCGCCACTGAGCGAGTTACACCTGAAATGCTACAGAGAGTTTCGGAAGAAACTCACCTCCGATGGTATGTGTGCAGGATAACCAGCGGAAGCCACATACAACATCTTTAGTTTAAAGGTAAACACTTGTGTTTCGCTACAAAATAACACTAAACCCAGCTCTGTATCTTCTTTCAATAAATTTATATGAATTTTTAAAGTTGTAAACCCCGTTTTGAAACACCCTGTAAGGCCACACGTTGCACCTGCTCCGTGATCAGGGAGCACTGGAAACTGTCTGCTTGCAGCAGGATAAGAACACGCGTGAATTTGGCCAGGTTAACGCTGACACCTTAGCGCCTTCAATCATGGCTACTCTGGTGTTGTAGAAAAGGTGACTGGACAGTGAAATGACATGCTGTTCTCTTCAGTGACGAGGGTGGGTTGTTTCGATATGCAATTGATGGGCGTACACTCTGATGGTGTAGAGCTGGTGAGCTGCCTATTCCAGAGCGCACTCGCCCACGGGAAACGGGTCCTTGCCCTGGCTTCGTATCTTTGGGGAGGGAGGGGGGGGGGGGGGGGGGGGGCGCAAGCATCAGTTACGACACGCGGTCACATTTGGTGTTTCTGCTGGATGAAGTCCCCGCTACATTGCGCAGGGCTGTTATTCCCGTGCTGCTGCCATTTCTTCGACATGACGATCTAGTGTTTTTTCACCAGTGCACGAGTGCACGTCTGCATACGGATACTATGACGCTACGTACTGTTTGTGGTGTTCGCTACGAACTGTTTGTGGTCTAGAATTACTACCCTGGCCAACAAGATCACCAGATCTGTTGCGAATTGAACGCATTTCGATAATTTATTCGTTCTCCTAGGCCGTAGAGAACCATTACTGAATTGCAAGAAAAGGCGTAAGATGCTTAGTACAGTATCACAGGATGCCATTCGACACCTTTGTGATCTTCTGTGAGCAAGAGAACTCGCCTGGGTTGCCGCCAGAGGGGTGACACTGTGTAATAATACGACTGTGTGGGCACCCTTTTCTCTGACATTCGTGTTCTACTTGATCTAAATTTGTTATCATGTACTCTTACAATGATGGAACATATGTGACCTCACTTGTCAATAAGATGGCCTTATCCCTGAGGCTATTTCAATTTTTTTTCCAGCAGTGTTGGTACAGCGGTGCAAGTCAGCCTTGTCCACAGGTGGAGTAATTTCACTTACTGAGGGCCGGAATGGCGACGACGGCGATGACGAAGCCGGTGCCCGAGCAGCTGGAGAGGAAGGCTAGCGTGGCGGCGCCACTGTGGGCCACCAGCACCACGGCCAGCCAGCAGTAGTCCACCACCAGCCAGCACAGCAGCGCCGCGCGACGCTCCTGTAACACAACACGACGTGGTGTCTATCTGAGAGTCCACCAGCACGTCTCAGTAACAGCGCCCAGTTGTGACACAGTAACGTAATTTAAGGAGTTTGCTTAAATCTAAAGTTACAGTTTCCATGTAGAACAACTAAAAATTAGGATACTTCGAAAATCAGATAAACTACTAGGTGTAGTAGTATGAAACCGGAATTTGGTTGCAATAATTACGTTTGTTGTTCGAAAGCGAAACACTATTTTATTGAAAATAATCTCCATTGCTATTTATACATTTCTCTCACTCTACGGCAGGCTATCAATGCCACGCCAAAAAGCAGTTCTTCTTTTGAAGCGAACCAATCAGCGAGCCATTTTCGTACAACTTCATACGAATTTGAGCGTTTTCCTGCGAGAGCGTGTCACAGTATTGCAAATAGATAATAGGACCTAGCCAAATCTGGAGAGTAAGCCACATGTCTTAGTACTGCCCAACAGAAAGCCTCGACCGTTTCCCTGAACCGTTTTGCTCTGTGTGTGATGGGGCATTATAATGGAGCAATAGGACTACGTTGCTTTTTTTTCTACATTCCGGTCGTCCTTCACGTAATGCTCGATTTAAATCTATCATTTGCTGTCACACGACCGGTTTCGGACTGTTATAAGCCCATCCTCAGGTGTCGTAGCTATGCGATGGTCCCCTGGCGCCGCGTGTACCAGGTGCAGTGTGCTGCCTATGAGCGCAGAACAGGGAGTACACCGCGCCTGGTAGCACAGCTACGACACCTGAGGATGGGCTTATAACCGTCGGAAACCGGTCGTGTGAAAATAAAGTAATTTACAACTGAAGCGGTATTTTCAACCTCTGCTATAATGCTGAGTTGCAGATGTTCTTCCAACAAGACTGTTTGCTATCATTTGCTGTAGGTAGCGATCAGTGTCAACGGTTTCACCATGTTTTAGCAACTCATGTTAGATGACATTCCTGATCCCCATCAAGCACAAAGCACTGTCTTCCTTCCAAAGCGATTTGGTCTCGCAGTGGATTTCGATGGTTTGCCTGGATTCACCGATGAATTAGGACGCTTAGGATTCTCAAAATTTATCAGTTTTTCGTCACCTTTCACTGTTCGATGGACAAACGACTTTCTTTTGTGTCTGGGGAACAGCATTTCACAAGTGGTGTTTTGATTTGCTTGCTGTCTTTCATTCAGTTCATGCGGAACCCATTTTTCCAACTTTCTCCATCTGTCCTGTAGTATTCAACCGAAGATAAAAGGCTTTCTGCGACACATTCAATTGTTGCGCCTGGGCCTGTTCCTGTTGATTTTTACAATTATCTTCATCCAATGAAGTCTGCAGCTCATTGCCTGACAACTTTTTCGGTGGTTTCACGCGCTACTCATTTCTCACGTCGAATTCACTACTGTTGAGTTTTTTTAACCACTCGAAACCCACTGTTGTCCCAAGAGTATGTTCGCCGAAAGCTTCGACAAGCATTCAATGCGATTCTGTAGCAGTTTTCTTCAAATGATAACAGAAAACCAATGCTGTCCACAATCATTGTTCGTAGGCACAAAACTCAATATGTTTACGTGTTTGAAAAAGATACCGATGTATGGAACTTGCTTTAGCGTGTGTTGATATTCGTCGTCAACCGTTACAGGAAGCAGATAGCACTGCAGGCGCGGTCTCACGGGCCATACACTGACGGCTGGAGAAATTCCGGTTTCTTACTTCTACACCTGTTAGGTAATGGTCTCAAATAAAGAAACGGTAAACTAACGTCCACTTCTGAGGCGAGGAATTATAGCCTTGATGTCTCAAATGTCCCACTTAATTATTTTCTCTCGGACAGACCGCTATTTTCAAGAATTCCGGGACAGACACGAGGAATTTCAAGAAAAAAAAAATCACCGAAGTTCTGATAGTAATTCGCCTCTCATCTTTGTCAATTTACGAGTTCTGTACCAAAAAAATCATTTTATTCTCCTTCCTCAGTCGTCACAACCATAAGAGCGAGTGCCATAACTAAAATTAATATCAGTGCTGAACGTTTCAAAACTATTTATTACATTAAGGAGAAGTGGTCAAAGATAGAGAAGGAACTTCCAAAAGAACATTCCAGGATGCATGAAAATGTGGAAATACCGGCCGACCATATTGTTGGAAAAGGGTGTTGCTTTGAACGAGACATGGAGTAAATACGTGTAAACTGAATGAAAATATTATAACTGTAACAGACTTACTTTATAGCGGGATGAACACTGTTAAACAACTGATCCCACCTTATCGCTATCAACTCAGGTTACCTGTCCAGTATGGTACAGCAATTGCGGCTCCGAAATGTAGAGCATATTGGTGGAACATCCGAGGGTTGACTGAAAAGTGATGGCTCCACCTTCGTAACTCTTCAACAGTTGGCAGCATAGATATGCGGCAGGTACTGGCTTATTCCGTAGCCTTTTCTCTACATCTCAAGTTGGCGGGAGGCCTTAGCATTGAAAGGTTGTGTTATTACAGTGTGATGTATGGAACCCTGCTCAGACGGTCGGTCAATGCGATTTAAGCAACGTGCAATTAATTATTTTGACAGCAGAAGGTGTCACCCCAAAGGAGATTCATCAGAGAATGAAAGCAGTTTATGGTGATTTTCTTGATGTGAGTACTGGGCGTTCTTGTGCGAGTAAGTTTAAAGATGTTCAAACGGTGAACATCTGACGTGTGTGACAAACAAAGCGTTGGACTTCCTGTGACAGCAACCACCGAGTTGAACAAGAAAAATGTTGAGAGATTTATTCAGGACGATCGTCGTATTACTCAGAGAGGAAGTGTAAGCATAATCGGCATTTCACAAAAACGTGTGGGTCACATTATTGCTTTGCTTGGCTATGGGAAGATCTGTGCACGATGGGTACCCCGGATGCTGACTCCTGAAACGAAAGCGCACAGACTTTACGTTTACCAGCAACTCCTCTCGTGTTACGACAGTGAAGGTGACGTCTTTCTCCATTCAATTGTGACAGGAGACGAAATGTGAGTACACCATTACGACCCGGAGTCGAAACGTCAGTCTATGGAACACCGACACGAAGATCCGCCCCATAAAAATAAATTTAAGCAGTAGCTCTCAGCTGGAAAAGCATGGCCACAGTGTTCTGGGTCGCAAATGGTGTATTTCCTGTTTATTTCCTTGATCGTGGAACAACAATAAATTCAGTGCGTTGAATCACAACGCTGCGAACTCTGAAACGACGGCTAACAAGGGTCAGAAAGGAAAAGGGAAATGTTTTCCTGCAGCATGACAATGCCAAATCACGCCCGCACAGCAGAACTTCAGAGACTGAATCTCACCACTGTACAGAATCCTCCATACAGTCTAGATTTAGCACAGCCTGACTTCCATCTGCTCTCGATAATGAAAGACGATCTTCGGGGACATCATTATACTTCTGGTGAAGACGTTGACAGAACTGTGAGACTGTGGTTGCGGAAACAGTCTCGACTTCTTCGGTGACATCTTCAGAAAACTTGTTCATTGTTGGCAGAAATGTACCCAATTGGCTGGCGATTATGTGGAAAAGTGAATATTGGTAATTAAAGACAACATTTGAAGGTTTATTTCTGCTTTTGATTTATGAAAAAATTCCCATCCAAACCCAAGTAACTAAGGTGGAGGCATTACTTTTCATTCAACCATCGTAGAAGACCATCAGATTACCAAAGACATATCATGAACTTAGAAAGTAATAGCGTACCTCTTTACAAAGATTTGTGTGTAATGGTATCACGTTGATCTTAATAGGAAGACGATCGTACTTCATTTTCATAAGGTTTTACAATATTACGTTAGTCTGATTAAGTGATGAAAAAAAGAAGATCCATTGTATCTTTACACGTGGAGCATTGACAAGAGAGAGCAGTTGAACAGAGGGGTAACAATTCTACATTTGCATCTGTACTTCGCCGGCTACCTTGCCATGTGTGGTAGGTAGTACTTCATGTAGCCCTAGCCTAGCAACTACCCCCATCCCCGGACACCGCTCCCTCCCCCCCCCCCCCAACCCCCCAACCCCTACAGATCCGCTTTCGTTGACATTCACGAATGACCCGTTGGAGGAACGACAGTTTTAAGCTTGTTCGAATCTTTCTGATTTTACCCTCATGGTCTTTTCCAAGATATATGTCGGAGGACGCAAAATGTTCTTTGATTCACCTATGGGAGCATTGTCTCGGAATTCTGAAAGCAAACGTCACAGTAATGCAGACGAATCACTGTGCCTGCTACTGGAGTTGTTCGAGTCTTTTCGTGGCACTTTCTTGCTTAATTAACGAACCCGAAACGAAACGCGTTGCTCCTCTTTGCAGCTTCTGTATTTCCTCTATCAACTCTACGTGATACGGTACTACCACCACCACACAAATAATATGCAATTGTCATTGGTTCGGGGTGACAGGATGGCTTGAAATGCAGCTTCTTGTACGGAAAGATGTCTAGTCTCGCTTAATGGTATAAGCATGTGTACCATTTCTGTTCTGCAGCACACCTGAAACATTAGTGAACCACGTATGTACTTACGTTGCAGGATCCCAGGATGAGCACTATGTTGAAGATGACCAGCAGCGCTCCAACTGTGGTCAGGATGATGCTGGATAGCATGATCACTGCAACACACATGTCACTCATCACTGATCATTAAACTACAACGAAATGTTTTTCGTAGCAGTGTTCCCGCAACAGCGAGAGCAACAATGGTATATCAGGCAGGTGCTGACAGATGTGAATGCAGTTAAACAGGCCTTGGTTGCCTAATATTGGCACGAATTATTTACAGAAGAAAAGAAAAATTGGTGGAAACTGATCGCAGCGAAGATCAGTTTAGGTTTCGGAGAAATGTAGAAACGCGTTAGGCAATGCTAAACCTACAACTTATTCTGGAAGGGGAATCTCCGTTCATAGCATTTGTAGATTTAGCAAAGTTTGTGACAATGTTGACTGGTCTACACTCTCTGTAATTCTGCAGGTGGTAGCGATGAACGGCAGGGATTGAAAGGATATTCACAACTTGTACAAAAATCAGAACGTAATTTTAAGTGTAGACGGGCATGAAACGGAATCTGTAGTTGAGAATGGAGTGAGACAAGGTTGTAGCCTGTCCCAGATGTTATTTAGTCTCTACAATGCTTAAGCACTTTGGAAAAGGGATTAAAGTTCCTGCAGGAGATCTCAAAACTGAGTTTACCGACGTCGTATTTTTGTCAGAAACGGCTTAGCATTTAGAAGTACAGTTGAATGGAATGGATTGTGTCTATAAAATACGAAAACTTGTGTATTGTAAGGTGAGCATCAACATGACTAAAAGAAGGGCAACTGAGTAATCGAATTAAATTAAATGCTGATGGAGTTAGATTAGGCAATGCAACACAGTAAGAGATGAGATAATACTTCGTCGGCAAAATAAATGGAAGCCGGAAAAAGAGGACACAAAATGCATCCGCGAAATAGCAAGAAAATAATTTCTGAAAAAGAGGAATTCATTAACACCTACTATCAATTTACAGGGTAACAATCATTGAACTATATGAAAAAAACCTGCGTTAGTTACAATCTACGGCGTGCACACACGCTATTCAATACGTGAAAGTCACTACAGATATTCGTATTTCGGTTACGACATGTTCGAAATGCGTGCCATCATTGGCGATGATGTGGCGCAGACGAATAGCGAAATTCTGCTTGAACCGCTGAAGCGTCGTTAACATCGATGTTGTCAATGACCTCCTGAACAGTTGTTTTCAGCTTAGAAATGGTTTTGGGGTTATTGCTGTACACCTTGTCTTTAATACAGCTCCACAAAAGGGAGTCGTGTGTTCAGATCCAATGAACATGGCGGCCAATCAAGGCCCATGGCAATGGCCTCTGGGTACCCCTGAGCATGAATGCGGTCCTCAAAGTGCTCACCCAGGCTATCAGATATTCTCCTGCTTCGATGGGGTTGAGGTCCGTCTTACAAGAATCAGAGTCACTTTGGATCACGGGGATGAAATCATCTTTCGAAAACTTCACGAACCGTTCGGTAGTCAACGTGCCATGAAGGAAAATCGCACTGATTATTCTGTGACTGGACATTGCACACCATAGTCACCCGCTGAGGGTGAACGGACTTCTCGTTAGCGCAATGCGGATTATCAGTCCCCCAAATGCTCCAATTTTGCGTATTTACGAGCCCATTCAAATGAAAGTGGGCTTCCTCGCTAAACCAAGACATGCTACTGCCCATCATGTCCCGCGACCAGCCGTGCAGTTTGAACGTCCCAGCGCAAACCGTTCAGGCGGCATGACGATTTTATTTCATATAGTTCAATAATTGCCACCCTGTGTATGTTTGTCTTTTTACAGTGTTTATCTGCAGTGTAGCCTTGTGCGGAAGTTAAATATGGACGCTGAACTACTCAGGAAACAATATAATAAAATCTTTTGCGGTGTTAGAGATAATTTGCTGAAGGTTAGATGGATATATCCAATAACATGAGGAGGTACGGAATCTATCTGGGGAAAGAAGAAACGTATCGCATAAATTGAGAGAATACGGCCTGAGGCATCAAGGAATCGTCAGTGTAGTGACTGGAAGGAAGTGTGGTAGGTAAAAACTGTAGAGAGAGACCAAGGCTTGGATACAGTAAGCTGGGTGAAATGGGTGGACGTTCCAGTAAGACTTGCGAAGCATAGATTAGCATGGTGAGTTGCATCAAACTAGTACTCGGACTGAAGACCATTTAACACCACAATACAGCACCTCACAAATTTTCAGTACATTAATTACGTGATTTTAAAATCATTTCTTGTACATGTTTCTACTTCATTAATTTTGAGAAAATTAAAATTGTAAACAACTTTGTAGTAAAAACGGCTGGCATAGTCAAGGAATTTTGTATCATATACAATTCAAAGAATCTGTCTGTGTGTTGGCGTGAACGTGCGCAGCGTCAGTGGCAAAGAAAGCAGAGAGAGAGAGAGAGAGAGAGAGAGAGAGAGAGAGAGAGAGAGAGAGAGAGAGAGGTGCTTTCCTTTGTGTGGTGAGATACAGACCTGAAGTGAAGGTGTTCTGATGCATTATTGAGATTGTCATTGGATAGGTGTTGTAAGCATGGCAAGGAATTGTGGATAAGTGAGCTAGAATACATCTCGGCAAAGTACAATGCATTTAAGAAGAATAGTTAACTGAAGAAGATTACAGTGTGGCCCAAAATTATTGAAAGTTTCATGTTGCTAAAGAAACATTTGTTGCTAATAACGGTCAGTACAAAATGCATTACGTCGCACCACCAGCAACTCACCACAAAGCAAGATCAAGCCAGTTATCCTTTTAGTTACATATATGCCTTGCCAGAGTAGTAAATGAACATTCTGAACACTATTGTGTTCGTTCAATGATCCATTAACCTTGTGACTGATGCTGATTCTCCCGATCCATTAACTATCAGCAGACATAACCATTCACCGTAAATACCGAGAAAGACACAATTACATTTGTATTTAAATTACATCAGGTAATTCATAAAATAAGGTGCAGTAAGTAATTAAAGTTCTTTCTACAGTGTAGCGAATCTACCGCATCCAGTCAGAAAGTACAAGATATTTTACAGCGAACTGCTGTCGCTATTTCAACTTAAGTGATTTTTATAATTTTATGTTATATACTTTGCAAATATTTCATGTGTTGTTGATTTTCGTAATACCATCATCACGGAAATGCTAGCGGTTAGTTAGCAAAGTCATTACGAACTTTCCTGAGACATTTTGTGGAACAGTGATCTCTCATGAGCATTTGTTTCAATGAACCTGACAAAAGATAGCAATACAGATACTAACGTAATTCAGTACATCTCACATGACGTGTTAATAGTAACAATTACACGTTTTTTATCGTTGCAAGTAACGTCACTGAATTACCAGTGAGTTTAATACTGCTCACATTGTACGTGGCTTTACAATTAAACTCGTGCGTGTGCAATTTTTCCCGCTACTGACTTTTTTTACACGTACCATTACGTAATTTTATTGTCAGTTCACTCATTAACCAATTATATCTTGTGCTTATTTTCCGACTGGCGACTGTGATTATCTGCAATATGATTTCATATTGTTTCGCCAATCTATTCAAAAGCGTTGCTGGCTACAGTTATTTAACCGGTTACAAAATTACTTTTTCGATCGTTGTTGCGCTCGACAAATATCTGTCAGATAGCAATCACGTCATAACTATCTGCATTCTTTCGGTTATTAAAGTTCTTCGGAACCGATGGCTTTTCCTGAGAAACATTAGGTACGCGGGTCATTTACATCAGTCATACCTGATAATGTAGTTACGTTATGAACAAGTACAACACCACCAACAAGTCATCGCAACTCCTCTTCAATATTTTTGATTGCTGTAGCCCTGTGCTGTTCGATTGGTGACATTTTCTCTATTCGGAAGACGTAACGAAAGCCCATAGTGCGAAATTCAACAGCAACAGAAAGAGAGCAACAATTTCTAGTCACTAAACTGCGTGCCACGAACGTAAGCTGAATTTCGTGCTTCCCAAGGAGAAAAAAATTTGAGTTTTTAGATGATAACTTAAACCTTTCGTGATGATGGAAAGAAAAGGATCTGCTACGACATGGCCCTACACCCCCCCCCCCCCCGGCTCTCTCTCTCTCTCTTTCTCTCTCTCTCTCTCTCTCTCTCTCTCTCTCTCTCTCTCTGTGTGTGTGTGTCTGTCTGTCTCGTTCTCTTCCTCATAAACTCATTACACTGCAGATGGGCGAACCAGCTGCAGATCCAGACGCTTGTTCCGCGGGTTGGCCACAGGGCAAGGTGGTTAATGTCAAACCAATTCCACTGAAACATTACTAAGACAACAGTCTGTGGTGTCTGTGTTTTCCCAAGGCACTTAACTGTTACCAATAAGTGCTTTTTTTTTGAAAAATGAAACATTTCATGAGTGAGTCTGCACTCATTGTGATTTTTTCATGAATAAAGCCGTATAGATCATTTTATATTATTTAAGCTACTATCATCACCAGATCGAAACATATAACTCACAAAACAAAGTTGCAATAAAATCCGTGCCTAAGCTGGACGTCAACAAATTTACAGCTATACAAGCTCCAAGGTTTAATCTGATCACGGAAATAACCAAAACATCTCTAAATAACAGATAAGTTTTCCCCTTGCCTCGATCCCAACCCTACCCGCAATAAAAATTAAGTTGTTCGTCACAGTTTTGTAGTTCCACTTGAAAATTAATCATCCAAAAGGGAGAAAGTCAGCTTATGTGTCCGAAAAAATACTGGGAGCAATCGCGAAAGGCATCTGAAACTTGTTTCTATTAAAATGCAGGTCGAAAAGTAAATAGTGCTTTTCGAAATTTACCCTAGGCCTCCTGGAAAGGACCGTTTATCTCTGTGTCTCACTGTGGACATCGTCGTCTCCAGAGACTGAGTCACTGAACTCCATCAACTCCGGAAACTATGAGCCATTTCAGTACCCAGTTTCTTCTGAGCAACCCTCGCCAAGAATTTTGACAGCGGCTGATCTAGGATTTAAATGCCTTTCTAAGTAGGAACAACACCTGCCGTCTCTGTTAGTGCACAATACTTCAAAGCAATTTTATTAAGGTTTTCTGTGTTCACTGTGCCGTTTTGACGTATTTTTTGTATGTCGAGAGCCACAAGCAAGTTCTTTTAAATTAAAATATAGTAAAATGAAAAGTGTTTATCCTACACGCCTACGAAAATTCAAAAATAAATTTGTAGACTAAACACGTAAACCAGCACACTTTTGGCCTGACTGCTGCAGATGGAGTGTAGGCTTTCGTTTGCTGAGGCACTAGGAGGGAGAGGGTGTTGCCCTGGCCGCCTTCTACCCCCGAAAAGGATCCTCAGTACTCATTTTATAGCACGCTAAGAGGACCTGTGGCCATCCTGGAGAGAATGAAATGACAAAAAATTCTTCATTGCAACCTCAGACTGAACCTGGGACCTCCAAGATAGGAGTCTTGCAGTCTACCCCTTAGATCACAACTCTCAGTATATTACGTATAATTTAATTTTCGACATATTTACAACCCAACAATTATCCTCGATACGTGAGGGATTAGTTTGTCCTATGATGGACAAGTCAGGCGGCTCTTAAAGAAAGTCGCCTGTACTGCAGGGCTGCCAACACAAAAGGCGTCCAAGTCACTGTCTCAGCCACAATATACTGTCTGAGTACATTCGTAGACTATATTTACAATAGTAAGAATACTGTCTTTAAATATATGTTAAAATAGTAATGTGTTTGGTGTAGGATTAAATTAATCATATTTCTCTAATAAATGTCTATCATAATATTTTGCTTGGCGTTAAAAACACACTTATACAAAATGTGAAATAAGGCGATAGTTGCATAACATTCTTAAGATAGCGAAAGTTACAAAAAGTCGCACATCAAAAAATATCAAATATCACATTATTGAAGTGGAGTGTATTCTATTTGTTCTTCCGAATTAGCACTGACATAAAGCCTCTTTGAATGACACATCAGAAATTAAATCCATACAATTATGAAGAGATTAACATACATTTCTTCTTTCAATGTGGCCTTAATGTCAATGTTATTTTAAGGTTTCTGTGCGCGTTTCCATGGTTAACAACACTGTAACAATATGTTTCTCTGTTGATAAAACTTCATTCGGAATAAATTACAGTACCAACAATCGCTCATGCAACTATCTCCATTTACGATGATTATTATGTTAAATATTAACTGTTACTGAAAAAATGGGGTTGTCGGGTTCAGTTGGTGCTAACATGGAATATCTCAGACCAGTCACTACAAATAACTAAAATAGTACGACCACGGCCCCCACAACACAAGTACAAAGAAAGTCCACAATAAAATCCTTAAAATAAAAAAAATTCTTTTTCCTATGGTAATATATGAACGAAGTTGAATAAACAGTCTTCCTCTGTTTTAGTGAAATTTTAAGTTATTAGTTTAAACAGTTTTTTATCAGTGCAAAATGTCCTTAACTGTAAATATGCTGCAGTGAAGCCTTTGTACAAGGAAGAAGATAACGAAATACCATCAAACTTCCGTCCAATTTCATTTTGCACACATTCTCAAAAATTTTAGAAAAGATGGTATACAGTCGTCGTCTTTACTATCTCACCACAACTGAAGTATTACCTTAGTCACAATTCGGATTTCTAAACTTTGCAATATTGAGAAGGCTATCTATAAATACAGTGAGAATGTATTTATTAGACAGTAAATTACAGGCTACTGGCATATTTTGAGCTCTGTCAAAGACATTTCACTGTGTGAATCACAGTATCCTTTTGTGTAGATCAGAAAATTACTGTTTAACAGAAATTCTGCAAAACGGTGCAAATCGTCTGTCTCCAATACAAAACAGGGGGTGTCAATAGGAAAGAGACATGTACAGCTATGAGGTATTATGCAACTGGCAATCAATAACATGTGTCCCCTAAGTTCTGTCTCAGAGCCCTCAGGTGGTCTTTTGAATGTATGACCTTTCTTCAGTAACACTACCAGATGCTGAATTTGATTTACTTGCAAATGATACAAACATTGCAACAAATAGTAAATCAAATATAGCCTTAGAAAGGTCGGCTAATGAAATTTTCATGGACATTAATAAATGGTTCCTAGCCGGTTCTCTGTTATTAAACGTTCAAAACAATACTATACGCAGTTCAGAACTTGTAAAAGTCTCCTCCGAATATATACCCAAACTATGACAAGAAGATAGAAGAACTTGACAGTGTCACACTCATGGGATTATAGGGTGGTGATAAACTTAACTAGGAGCAGCATACCACAAAACTGCGGAAGCGCCTAAACAAATTTCTTTTTTGCTACGCGAGCGTTGCCAGACATAGGTGATATAGGAATAATAAAGGCTTCGGTAATATGCTTGTTTTCATTCCATTATGTCATAAGGGATTATTTTCTTAGATAATTCAGCAAGCCATTCTGAAGTTTTTCAGAGTACAAAGACTTGAATAAGAATTATTAGTGGTGTGAATTGAGTAACTTCCTGCAGAAAACTGTTTAAGGAACTGGGAATACAAACTATTGATTTCCAATATATTTGGTACTTCATGAAGATGGTCATTAAAATACGTATATTTCTGTTAGATCAACAGCGCAGTTTGTGGAGTCAATATTGGAAATAAGAATAACTTTGACTTAGTTTGGTTCAGAAAGGTGTCTGCTATTCATCAGTAACACTATCAGCCATGAAAAAGTTTAACTAATAATGAAGTTTCGTTTGATAATAGTCTAAAGGATTGATTGGTGATCAACTCCTACACCGTTTATGAATTTTTAGAGAACCACTTAATGTATGTACGAGGGATATCCACAAAGTACATTACATTTTGCAATTAAAAATAAAGTATTGGTATTTTTTTATTATGTACAGATGAAAGCCACACTTGAATACTACTTTTCTACATAGTTGCCATTTAAATTAAGGCACTTATCGCAGCGATGGAAGAGCTTGGAAATTCCTTCGTCGTAAAATTCAGCCGCCTACGCCTTTGCCGTGTGGGCCCGGGCGTTGTGAATCAGCGAGATCTTTGAGCCCGCCTTTCTCCTGCGTTGTTTTGTATTGCTCTTCTGAGTTTGTGCAGAGTTTGGCAATACCTTTGAGAGTTTATTGTAGTGCCTCTTTCCAGGAAATCCACAAAAATCACACCTTTTCTGTCCCAAAAGAGGTAAGCACGTGGTTGAAGGCGCAGGCGGCCGAATTTTACGACGAAGGAATTTCCAAGCTCGTCCATCGCTGCGATAAGTGCCTTAATTTAAATGGCAACTATGTAGAAAAGTAGTATTTAAGTGTGGCTTTCATCTGTATATAATTAAAAAATTTCCAATACTTTATTTGTAATTCCAAAACATAATGTACTTTGTGGATAGCCCTCGTATTTCATTAATAATATCGCATTATGTGAATGAGTACAATCTGACTTACGTAAAAATCTTTACTGGCAATGAGATCATCGTATGTAAGTGCTGTAAAATGTTTATTTTATACTGTCCGCAATAGCCTAAGAATTATCATATGCATCTAAGTGTACGGAACACCTAATATTTGGAGATAATTTTTATACCCTTTTAAACGTAAATATGCTTAAGATTTTATTTTTTATTTTTATTTCTTTTTATCGATTCCAGATCCACAAAGGCAATTTCACTTCGGAACTTTGGAAAGTACATTGTCGTATCTATTATTTTGTAAATATTTATTGCACATTCTTCTTATCTGACACATTCCACATCCCAGAGGATCTCCTCACTGTGGATCAATTACAACGGGAAGTACACCTAATCTAATTCATATCAGTATATTATTTCACTGAAGATGTCAGTTTTCTAAAGGTTCCCTTCAAACACAGTCCAACATATCAGTTAATAAGATTTACACTCTCAGGCCGAGAACTATTGTGAAAGTTTTATTGAGAAGCCTTCGAGATTATTTCGCCTGAATTCATTTTACAGGAAATGAATCTGTTTACGTCGTTTGTAAGCAGGAAGAACACCAAGCTGGATGCCAGTTTGGCTGTTGTAAAGAGTTTCCACCACAAAGATATAATGTATTAATCTTGTTCAGGCAGTGTAGGCATACCAGGCATTTGCCCACCAATATGTTTTTCCGAAATCTGTAATTACGTTGTAAGTTATCGTTGCAGAAGATACATACAGTCAGTCTTGCTGATGTTCCCGCTCATGCATGGGACCCAGTCGTAAACGGATGACTCCCGTGCTGAAACAAATCAGTATTTTGTATTACGTCGTTAAATAAGTTAAAGTAATAGTCACAAATTGTAGATAGTAGCAATATACTAGGTTCATCAATGGAACACACTGCAATATTTATCTAATCATAGAAACTCCTGATCGCTATCGCTAACAGCATACACTATCTAAACTTCTGATACAAAAGTAAATAAATTTCTATTTTATTTTTAATCTACTGGTACATAAACCGAGGACTAAATAACTGGTGTTAATTGTTGTTGTTGTTGTTGTTGTTGTCTTCAGTCCTGAGACTGGTTTGATGCAGCTCTCCATGCTACTGTATCCTGTGCAAGCTGCTTCATCTCCCAGTACCTACTGCAACCTACATCCTTCTGAATCTGCTTAGTGTACTCATCTCTCGGTCTCCCTCTACGATTTTTACCCTCCACGCTGCCCTCCAATGCTAAATTTGTGATCCCTTGATGCCGCAAAACATGTCCTACCAACCGATCCCTTCTTCTAGTCAAGTTGTGCCACAAACTTCTCTTCTCCCCAATCCTATTCAATACCTCCTCATTAGTTACGTGATCTATCCACCTTATCTTCAGTATTCTTCTGTAGCACCACATTTCGAAAGCTTCTATTCTCTTCTTGTCCAAACTAGTTATTGTCCATGTTTCACTTCCATACATGGCTACACTCCAAACAAATACTTTCAGAAACGACTTCCTGATACATAAATCTATATTCGATGTTAACAAATTTCTCTTCTTCAGAAACGCTTTCCTTGCCATTGCCAGTCTACATTTTATATCTTCTCTACTTCGACCATCATCAGTTATTTTACTTCCTAAATAGCAAAACTCCTTTACTACTTTAAGTGTCTCATTTCCTAATCTAATTCCCTCAGCATCACCTGATTTAATTTGACTACATTCCATTATCCTCGTTTTGCTTTTGTTAATGTTCATCTTATATCCTTCTTTCAAGACACTGTCCACTCCGTTCAACTGCTCTTCCAAGTCCTTTGACGTCTCTGACAGAATTACAATGTCATCGGCGAACCTCAAAGTTTTTACTTCGTCTCCATGAATTTTAATACCTACTCCAAATTTTTCTTTTGTTTCCTTTACTGCTTGCTCAATATACAGATTGAATAACATCGGGGAGAGGCTACAACCCTGTCTCACTCCTTTCCCAACCACTGCTTCCCTTTCATGCCCCTCGACTCTTATGACTGCCATCTGGTTTCTGTACAAATTATAAATAGCCTTTCGCTCCCTGTATTTTACCCCTGCCACCTTTAGAATTTGAAAAAGAGTATTCCAGTCGACATTGTCAAAAGCTTTCTCTAAGTCTACAAATGCTAGAAACGTAGGTTTGCCTTTTCTTAATCTTTCTTCTAAGATAAGTCGTAAGGGCAGTATTGCCTCACGTGTTCCAACATTTCGACGGAATCCAAACTGATCCTCCCCGAGGTCTGCATCTACTAGTTTTTCCATTCGTCTGTAAAGAATTCGCGTTAGTATTTTGCAGCCGTGGCTTATTAAACTGATAGTTCGGTAATTTTCACATCTGTCAGCACCTGCTTTCTTTGGGATTGGAATTATTATATTCTTCTTGAAGTCTGAGGGTGTTTCACCTGTCTCGTACATCTTGCTCACCAGATGAAATAGTTTTGTCAGGACTGGCTCTCCCAAGGCCGTCAGTAGTTCCAATGGAATGTTGTCTACTCCGGGTGCCTTGTTCCGACTCAGGTCTTTCAGTGCTCTGTCAAACTCTTCACGCAGTATCGTATCTCCCATTTCGTCTTCATCTACATCCTCTTCCATTTCCATAATATTGTCCTCAAGTACATCGCCCTTGTATAAACCTTCTATATACTCCTTCCACCTTTCTGCCTTCCCTTCTTTGCTTAGAACTGGGCTGCCATCTGAGCTCTTGATATTCATACACGTGGTTCTCTTCTCTCCAAAGGTCTCTTTAATTTTCCTGTAAGCAGTATCTATCTTACCCCTAGTGAGATAAGCTTCTACATCCTTACATTTGTCCTCTAGCCATCCCTGTTTAGCCATTTTGCACTTCCTGTCGATCTCATTTTTGAGACGTTTGTATTCCTTTTTGCCTGCTTCATTTACTGCATTTTTATATTTTCTCCTTTCATCAATTAAATTCAATATTTCTTCTGTTACCCAAGGATTTCTAGCAGCCCTCGTCTTTGTACCTACTTTATCCTCTGCTGCCTTCACTACTACATCCCTCAGAGCTATCCATTCTTCTTCTACTGTATTTCTTTCCCCTATTCCTGTCAATTGTTCCCTTATGCTCTCCCTGAAAATCCGTACAACCTCTGGTTCTTTCAGTTTATCCACGTCCCATCTCCTTAATTTCCCACATTTTTGCAGTTTCTTCAGTTTTAATCTACAGGTCATAACCAATAGATTGTGGTCAGAGTCCACATCTGCCCCTGGAAATGTCTTACAACTTAAAACCTGGTTCCTAAATCTCTGTCTTACCATTATATAATCTATCTGATACCTTTTAGTATCTCCAGGGTTCTTCCACGTATACAACCTTCTTTCATGATTCTTAAACCAAGTGTTAGCTATGATTAAGTTGTGCTCTGTGCAAAATTCTACTAGGCGGCTTCCTCTTTCATTTCTTAGCCCCAATCCATATTCACCTACTATGTTTCCTTCTCTCCCTTTTCCTACACTCGAATTCCAGTCACCCATTACTATTAAATTTTCGTGTTAATTAGGTTAGTAATAAACTTAAAGTTTGTTGACTTAAGCTTTGCTCTGGGCATTATGTATTGCCCAAACGATAATGACTGTAGTTTATGTCTTTGCTGAAACTCCCTGACAGAAACTATGTGCCGGATGTAACACTTGCCCGCGAAAGGCAAAGGTCCCGAGTTCGAGTCTCGGTCTGGCATACAGCTTTAATCTGTCAGGAAGTTTCATATCAGCATACACTCCGCTGCAGAGTGAAAATCTCATTCTGGATATATCTTTGCTGCATATTATGTAAATATAGACACATCTGTGGTTGTTAAAGGACACCAACATTTAGATGTACAACATGCTCCAACACTGCTATTCGATAAATAATAAGATTCGTTCTCGAACTGAAAATAGTTATCCCAGATACACTGTACAAAAGAATTAATCACTTTTGGAACCCCACCATTTTCCCCAATTGCGACACTTAAGTATGCAGGTACCGACAGCCTTCCTTTATGACGGTGCAAAAGTGTGACCCTCGTACCAGGTGGAATTGAAGGAAGACATTTAAGCAATTCAGAGGCGGCTGCTACATTTTTCACTGGTAGGTTCGAACAAAATGTGTTAACGGAGATGCTTCGGGACTCAAATGGGAATCTCTGGAGGGAAGGCGACGTTCTTTTAGAGAACGAGTACGGAGAATATTTAAAAAAACCAGCAGTTGAAGCTGACTGCCAAACGATTCTACTGCCACCAAAATACGTTTCGTGTAAGGACCACGAAGATAGTATTTGAGACATTATGGCTCACACGGAGGCAGAGAGTCTTTCCCTCGATTTGCGACTGGAACAGGAAAGGAAATGACTGGTAGTGGGTACAAGGTACCCTCCGCCACGCAGCGTACGCTGGCTGGCGGAGTATCGATGTAGATGTAGATAACATTTCAGACACAACGCAGCTCGGAATCGACACGACTAGGACCGAGGAGATTTCGTAAAGAGAGCCCATGAAACCATCCCTTTCTTTGGGGCGTTTATTTACTCACATTCCCCAGTCGAAAACGACAATTTGAACCCAGGTCAGTCGTGAAGGAAGTGTGTGGTCAGCAGCACTATATCGATGAAAAAGTCATTTCGTAGTAAAAATACGGACGCAGAAGAAGCCGAGTAGCATAGTCACTGTAGTGTAGTGGCTACGGTACTAGACTGTTGCATGGAGGGTCGTGAGTTCGAAACGCCGGCACTGTAACTCAGCGTGTTCGGTCAGACGGTTAGCTGCCCTCCGTAATAAACTGAGTCAATGGATCAACGACGAACTGAAACGTGTGTCTTGCGACGTCCGCCCCGAGCAGATAAAACAAACGAAAACGAACAAAAACGAAAAATTTTAATTTCTATATTTGGTTGGAGTATGTTCTTGAAGTATCCAAAAAGGTCAAGAATCATTGTACTGGAATGTTCTGTGAATGTACGTATACCGTATGTGTTCTTGCCGGAGGCAGTTGGCTCAGCGCTCTTGTATGTGCTAGTGCTGCATAAATTTTCGTTAAGTGAATTTAGTGTTCGTCGTTCCTTTAATTACACCTTCTTCTACGTGATACTATTTCTGTTATCGATGAGTCAGATACATGTACAGTATTTAATAATCACTTTCTGAACAGTGCTGGTGAATTAAATAAAAACTTATTTTCACCAGGGAACAAAATAGCTCTCGTGGAAAATGTCCTTCCGAGAATGATGTCTGAAATATTCTGCTGTGGTAGTGACAAGGGTGAGATACATTCAATAATTAAATTACTGAAGACTATGGATTCTCCTGGATATGATGGCGTCCCACTAGATTCTTAAAGTACTATGCTGCAATTTTACACCATAGTAGCCACATTTGTAATTTTTCCATTAAGAATTGTCAGCTTCCACAAGATTAAAGCACTCAGTAGTGAAGCCGCTTTATAAAAGGGAAAAAGGAGTAATGTAGACAGTTTTAGACCTATTTCTGTGCCATCAGTGTTTGCTAAAGTTACTGAAATTGTGTATGTAGGAATAATTGACATTTTATTTCATTTAATTTGCTATCAAATGTACTACTCGGTCTTAGAAGTAATTTAACAACTGAAAATGCTTTATATTCTCTCCCCTCTTTGAGGTACTGGATGGATTAAACAAAAGGTTTCGAACTCTAGACTTTTTTTATTTAATTAAGGCATTCGATTGTGCTTATCACAAAATATTGCTCCAGAAGTTGGACCATTACGGAATACAGGGACTACCTCAGACCTGGTTAACATCTTACTTTAACAGACAGCAAAAGGTCTTTTTTTGTCGTTTTAGGGGGCACAGCTACAATGGTCATTAGCGCCGTGACTACTTTAGGAATGTACCGCGAGGCACAAGGTTAAAACAGCAACTAAAAGGGACAACACTATAAAAGACGTATTAACAGACAGAGGATTAAAAAACTACAGCATAATCAAACGTCCTTAGACAGGTGTGTCAAGAACGCGAGCAGCAGCTCCTGGGTCATCCGCTAAAATGGCATCCAGAGTACATGGCAGGCCAAGATCAAGACGCAGCGTAGTAAAATCCGGACAGGACGTTAAAATGTGGCGGACCGTCAGAAATTGCCCACATGCACAGAACGGCGCCGGCGCTGCCGTCAGCAGATGGCGATGGCTGAACCGGCAGTGTCCAATTCGTAGCCGGGCCAAAACGACCTCCTCCCGCCGAGAAAGACGTGAGGAAGATGTCCAAGCTGCGGGAAGAGGTTTCAAGGCCCGAAGCTTGTTGTCCGTAAGTGCAGCCCAATCAGCATGCCACAGCGATAGAATGCGCCGACAAATGACCGTGCTACAATCTGATGAAGGGACACAACAAGAAGCCGTCCGAGGCTGGAGGACCGCAGCCTTGGCCGCGGCATCTGCAGCTTCGTTCCCGACATGGCCAGGAACCCACATAAAGCTAACTGGAGACCCGTCGACCACCAGCTGCTGAAGAGAGCGTTGGATCCGGTGCACGAAAGGGTGAACCGGATACGGATCACTGAGGCTCTGGATGGCGCTCAGAGAATCGGAGCAGATGACATAAGCAGGATGTCGGTGGCGGCAGACGTAAAGAACAGCCTGGTAAAGAGCTCAGCTGTGAAGACCGAACAATGGCCATGTAGCCGGTATTTGAAACTTTGTGCCCCGACAATAAAAGAACACCCGACCGCGTCATTGGTCTTAGAGGCATCTGTATAAATGAAGGTCATATTAATGAACTTCGAACGAAGTTCGACAAGACGAGAGTCGTATACCTAAGCGGGGGTAACCTCCTTTGGGAGCGAGCGGAGGTCAAGGTGAACGCGAACCTGGAGCCAAGGTGGCGTGTGGCTCTCGCCCACCCTAAAGGTTGCAAGGAGTGAAAAATCAAGGTGTTGAAGGAGGCGACGAAAGCGAACTCCAGGGGGTAGCAGGGCAGAGACATACAACCCGTATTGACGGTCGAGAGTCGTCAAAAAAGGAACGACACGATGGGTGGTCGGGCATTGACAACAGCCGACAGGCATACCGACAAAGCAGTATATCGTGCCGGTAGGTGAGTGGCAATTCACCGTCTTCAGCATGAAGACTCTCGACGGGACTACTATAAAACGCTCCGATCGCAAGCCGTAAACCCCGATGTTGTATGGAGTTGAGGCGGCGTAAGATGGACGGCACCCATAATCCTACTTGGAGCGGACGATCGACCGATGTAGGCGAAGTAGGACGGTTCGATCCGCTCTTCACGATGTGCCACTGAGAACACGGAGGACATTTAGAGAACGGGTACAACGGGCAGCCAAATATGACATGTGGAGACCAACTAAGTTTCCTGTCAAACGTAAGACCTAAAAATTGTTGTCTCCACGAATGGGAGAGCAACGGGGCCGAGTCGTAAGGACGGTGGGAGAAACTCTCTGTAGCGCCAGAAGTTAATACAGACCGTTTTCTCGGCAGAAAAACGGAAGCAATTGGCGACACTCCAGGAGTAAAGACGGTCAAGAGAACGCTGAAGACAGCGCTCCAGGAAACATGTACGCTGCGCTCTGCAATAGATGGTAAAATCGTCCACGAAAAGGGAGCCTGATACATCATCTGGGAGGCAATCCATTATTGGATTGATCGCTATGGCGAAGAGAGCGACGCTCAAAACGTAGCCCTGTGGCACCCCGTTCTCCTGGCGTAAGGTGTGACAGGACAGGACCCACACGTACCCTGAACTGTCGATCCATTAAAAAGGAACGAGGGAGGCGACCGCGGAAGCCCCATGTATGCATCGTGCGGAGAATGCGCGCCCTCCAACAGGTGTCGTAAGCCTTCTCCAAATCAAAGAACACAGCCGCGGTCGGGCGCTTCCGCAAGAAGTTATTCATAATGAAGGTCGACAAGGTAACCAGATGGTCAACAGCAGAGCGGCGCCTACGAAATCCACATTGTACATTGGTAAGTAGGCGTAGAGATTCGAGCAGCCAAACCAACCGAGAGTAAACCATTCGCTCCATCACCTTACAGACACAGCTGGTAAGCGAGATGGGTCAATAACTGGAGGTCAAGCGCTTGTCCTACCCCGGCTTAGGAATCGGTACAACAATAGACTCGCGCCAGCATGCGAGAACGTGTCCCTCAATCCAGATGCGATTGTAAGTACGAAGGAGGACACCTTTACCTGCAGGAGAAAGGTTCTTCAGCATCTGAATATGAATAGAATCAGGCCCACGAGCGAAGGACCGTGACCGGGCAAGTGCATTTTCGAGTTCCCGCATGGTGAATGGGGCAATGTAACTTTCACAATACGAGGAGTGGAAGTTAGGTGGCCGAGCCTCCTCTGCCTATTTTCGGGGGAGGAAGGCAGGGGGGTAATGAGTGGAGCTCGAAACCTCTGCGAAAAAGCGGCCGAAGGCATTGGAGACATCCTCAGGGGCCACAAGGACGTCATTCGCGACCGTCAAGCCAGAAACTGGTGAGTGGACCTTAGTGCCAGACAGCCGGCGCAGGCTACCCCTGACAACAGAAGGAGGAGTAAAACTGTTGAAGGTGTTTGTGAAAGCAGCCCAGCTGGCTTTCTTACTTTTATAATTGATACAATTCGCCACTGTAGGGTGGCGTTTAAAGGTGCATAAAGCACGTCGACGAGTACGTAAGGCATCTCTGCAAAAGGTTATTATCCACAGTGCAGAAAATGGCTATGATGTGGAGTCTGAGGGAGGAGGGAGGGAGGGGAAGGGTACCGCAGGTATCATTGCTGGGGCCAGTCCTGTTCCTTATTTATACTGTATAAATGGTGTACCCTCTTGTATTACAGGTGACATATATTTTGTTAGGTGGTAAAGGAAGTTGTGTGCAACATTGGCCACTGTTTCAATTAGTACAGTTAACGAGTTCGTGGCTTGTAGAAATCAAACTACCTCTAAATCACAGTACGACTCAGTTTTTACAGTTTCTGGCACATAATTCAACAAAACCCGACATTTTAATTTCACAGAACTGGCATATGATTCGTGAAACTTAATAATTCAAATTTCTAACTGTTTAGATAGGCAGTAATCTGTCGTGGAAAGCCCACGTTCAGAATCTTGTTCAAAGACTTAATTCCGCCATTTTTATTATTCGAGCGGTATCTACGTAAGTGTTAGTTTGACACGAAAAGTAGTCTACTTCGCTTATTTTCATTCGCTTATGAAGTATGGTGTTGCGTTTTGGGATAACTCTTCCCATTCTCAAACCATATTTTTGGCTCAGGAACGGGCGGTTCGGACAAGTGGTGGAAGTTCACGAACCTCTTGTCTACCCCTGTTCAATAGTCTGCGTATTCTGAGACTGGCTCCTCAAATTTTTTTATGTCGTTTCTTGTTAAAAATATCAGCTCATTCCCAAAACTTAGCAGCTTTCACTGAGTTAATACTAGGCAGAAATCTAATGTGCATCTGGATCCACTTGACTGTCCAGCAGAAAGGTGTGCAGTATACTGCTGCATCCATTTTCAGTAAGCTACCACAACAATTCAAAAATCCTTGCAGCAATCCACTCGCTTTCAAATCTAAAAAGAAGAGTTTCCTCATGGCTCACTCCTATTCTGTCGAGGAGTGCCTTGAAAAGTTAAGCTGATTCCTGTGTTTTAGGGCTGATTGTGTTTACATAACCTTATGGCTTCTCTTTGTAGGGTTCATAAATATATTTTACTTGTTAATACTTTTATGCTGTAATTTCATGTACTTACACGTTACATGACGTTGGGGATTTGCTCCTCAATCTGGACCTACGACCACATCGCCAGTCTATATTTTATACCCTGTTTAATTCGATCATCAGTTATTTTGCTGCGCAAATAGCAATACTCATCTACTACTTCAAGTGTCATTTCCTAATCTAATTCCCTCAACATCACCTGATTTAATTGAACCACATTCCATTATCCTTGTTTTGATTTTTGCTGATGTTCATATTATATCCTCCTTTCAAGACTTTGTCCTTTCCGTTCAACTGCTCTTCCAAGTCCTTTGCCGTCTCTGACAGAATTACAATGTTATCGGCAAACCTCAAGATTTTTATTTCTTCTCCCTGGACTAATTCCTACTTCAAATTTTTCTTTTGTTTCCTTTACTGCTTGTTCAATGTACAGATTGAATAATATCGGGACTAGGCTACAATCCTGTCTCACTTCGTTCCCAATTGCTGCTTCCCTTTCATGCCCCTCGACTATTGTAACTGACATATGCCTTCTGCACCAATTATAAACACCCTTTCGCTCCTTGTATTTTACCCCCTGCTACCTTTAGAATTTGAAGGAGAGTATTGCAGTCAATATTGTCAAAGGAGCTCTCTGTGCTTACAAATGCTATAAATGTATGTTTGTCTTTCCTTAACCTCTCTAAGGTAAGTCGTAGGGTTCATAATGCCTCGCGTGTTCCTACATTTCTACGGAATCCAAACTGATCTTCCCCGAGTCGGCTTCTACCAGTTTTTCCATTTGTCTGTATAGAATACGTCTTAGTATTTTTGCCATCGTTGTTCGCAGTGGTAATTAAAGGTTACATGGAAAACAAAACACTGGGAATAACGTGATGCCGGGCATATTGAAATTACGAAAGTTCTTTTCTTTGAAATGTGGTTTAAGACTCTCATACTTAATGAAATGACGAAATTGCCCAGAAAGTCGTGAGCATTAGCCATCGCTGTGTGATGCCGTGCCTGCAGAGTGGGGACCGATAGATAGGGGAATACGTTCATAGAGAAGGGCAGCTCAGACGGAAGCTGTTGCACAGCCTTGCTAACACTCAAGAAGCCACCCGCGACAACGCAGAATAGATATTACGAACAAGGGCGAACGTAACTAGACCACATACAGTTTTACGTAGGGACGTATTTCAGAAAGTGCAGGTTTCAGTGTTATGAAAAGAAATAGAAAATCGCTGCTCCAGTTTCGGTAAGACCAAGGTTTCATTTACCGTCTGTAATAAATCCCTGATATTAATTTACAAGAATCTCTTGCAGCTGTACGCCAAATCTAAACATATTTTCCAGCGTTGACCATCTTTCTCCTTGTATGAACGGTTAACGCTTGTCTGCGGAAACAACCCCATAAGAAAATACGGTACTTGAGAAACCCCTCTAGTTCAAAATTCTTGCAACCTACAATATCTCTATCTTCCAAGATTCTTGTACTACAAAACCAGGCAATGAGCCAGCTATAATTGCTATTATCATCCATTACTAATAGCAAAAATAGTACCCACATAAGGCAAAGAAAACAGCATCTGAACAATTAGGACCTAGAATAACTTGTTTCTTAGAAAAACCGCCGGTAACCTCAATGTTAACTCTACGTAAGCTCCTATACACTGGAATGTATCGGCGACCGCAATATCTAGGTTCTGGCGTGTCGCTAGATATGTGCACTACAGCGGCTGAATGAAATAAGCACTGACACCAACTGCAACGCACTGAAAGTCACTACTTACCGGAGAAACAAAATACTCTCAAGTAATTAACTTTCGTGCCAAGACTGATTTTGTTACGCATTTACCCTCACAAAATTCTCTATATGACAACTAACACGTTTATTACACTGACAGTAATTACATGTTAAGTACTGACACACTCTCACGAAAACATCCGGTTTACACTAAATCATTTCTGCCACAAGGTCTATCCAGCCAGGTGTTCCTTGCATGTAAGGTTGTATCGTAAAGAATATTTCTCGTGTGGTCACCCCACATCCGCAACAAAAATGTACGGGAATCAAATCCTCCACTTACATATTCGAAACCTGCTTCGATATGAAGTCTGAGGAGACCTCGAAACTGCTGGTGCCTCACTGTGTTGAAACTTCATATGTGACCGTCTTCTGTAAGTATTCAACTTTGGGTGCATAGAATTAGCGACGGTACTGCCAACAAGAGTTTGTGTAAAATATTACTGACATCCAGAAGCATTTCCCTCCAATCAACCTCCTTGCATATTCGACCTCACTGCACGCACGTGTTCATATTCTCAGTCCCAAAACCAACTGAGACCCAAAATATTTCTTATATTTTATGGAGCCCCATTGAAGGTAAATCTAAAGTACGTTGTTATCCCCCATATCGTCATTAGAACAAGTGCATAAATAATGGTCCGACATTTTTCTTTTACCGAAAAGTACAAATTTTCTGTTTCTAGAATAGTTCTTTTATACAGAGAAGGGCTGTTCGAATGCACACGTCAGATGTGGCTGAAGAAAACTAATCTTTGAAAAATTTCTTTTCAATCATTCTGAACCTGTTACCCAGAGTTTCGTCAAATTTATTACGGAGTACGTAGTTTACATTGACAGTAGGATGGAAGGTGGTGTCACGTATAATTGCGCATAGTTTTTGAGTACGTACCTTGGTATTTGTAGATAGAAAACGCTTCATCCTCTGGCAGAGCATCTAGAACTAGAGGACCAGCACCGAGGATCACCATCAGCGATCCCAGCAGCTGCAACAAAACACAGAAATGAGGTAAGCTTATTTATTAACGAAGATGGATTCATTTCATATCGCATATGAAATGAAATATCTATTATTGATGTAGAAACTTCTGCTGACATTCCACGTAATTTGAAACTGAATGATAGAGTTGTATCAAAGCGCCGTCAGAAACTGATGCCAACACCGATTAATACCTGCCGATGTTTCCTGTGTTGGAGACTGAACATATGGCACTGTCTGTACTATCAGTGCTGCAGAAAAAATGATTGTGCTTTTATAGGAGCAAATTTATTTAAAGAATTAGATTCGTTCAAGTGCCTACCGATGAAATTATGCCATTCTGAATGAAATAAAAGGCCGTACAGGCCTTCAACGGCAGGGGGTGACTTATTTGAGCACAAAACGGTCGACAGAAGCTTTTCACATTTCTCACCATCCGCGCACCGTGAAATTTGAGACACCCTTATTTTGTACAGGTAAAGCCCCGCAGCTCGTAAATACAGCTGGTCACTGCAAGAATCTATACATGTTATAAAAACCACCTACTTATCATAGGTCGTGTGACATGATGTAATAAAAAGTGACGTGAGAAAAACTGCTGCATCGCTCATGACAAATATGCTACCAACTCTATAAGCAGTAAATTTCCCAGACAGTATCCATACGTGGTGCGAAATGTACCTACAGAATTGCAACGTGGTACGAAACATATATGAGGAAATATTACCTCGTGAACACAGATCCGTGGCGTCTAAATTTATTACTTCTTTCCAACTAAATCAATTCGAAAGACATTTTGCAGACGTTAGCCACACATGTCGCTGAATGTTACCAAAAATTATACCACTTATTACGCATAGATCAGGAGATATGACGTCAGAAACACTGTGGTACGTGAAGAACTGCCGCACCTGGCGTGAGGTTTAAATTTATTACGTCGTTTTAGTAACTATTCGCAACATATTTCATAGGCAGCATCCACATATGTAGCAGAATGTACTTACAGAAATATATCATTATACCACACGCAGTTCAAGAGATATGATATAGTAAACACAGATTCGCAAAAAACTGCTGCTGGACATGCAACTGGAAATATTGTATAAAATCAAGTTCTGAGTTAAATGAACATGACAGAATTGTATTTTGCATACTGTGCTTCTTCCCAACGGCCTTGTCGCGGTAGTATCTCTTCCCATGAGATCAACGAAGTTTAGCGCTGTTGGGCTTAACTAGCACTTGGATTAGTAAATATCTTCAACATTTCGCGGCCCTGTCAGCAACTGTATAAATATTAATTTTGATTTAATAATGAACAGCCTCAGTTACATCGTTTACCTAGAAATTTACCTACATTTCAGTCGGGATAACCCAACCTATTTCAGAATAACAGTATATACCGGTTGTCCATAGTGGACATCGTCAAACTAAAATTACAAATCCATAAATTATCGTCAGAATGTAAAACTTAGCTTGCACTGCCTCGGCCCCACTTCGTGAGATCCAGTACAGCACTTCGTGAGATCCAGTACAGCACTTCGTGAGATCCAGTACAGCACTTCGTGAGATCCAGTACAGCACTTCGTGAGATCCAGTACAGCACTTCGTGAGATCCAGTACAGCACTTCGTGAGATCCAGTACAGCACTTCGTGAGATCCAGTACAGCACTTCGTGAGATCCAGTACAGCACTTCGTGAGATCCAGTACAGCACTTCGTGAGATCCAGTACAGCACTTCGTGAGATCCAGTACAGCACTTCGTGAGATCCAGTACAGCACTTCGTGAGATCCAGTACAGCACTTCGTGAGATCCAGTACAGCACTCGTGAGATCCAGTACAGCACTCGTGAGATCCAGTACAGCACTCGTGGCTGGCGCATCGCGGTCGCGAAGTGGGGTCGACGCAGTGCAAGCTAAGTTTTACATTCTGACGATAATTTATGTATTTGTAGTTTTAGCTTGACGATGTCCACTAAGGACAAACGGTAGCTACTGTATTTCTGAAGAAGATTGGGTTATCCCGACTGAAACCTAGGTAAATTTCTAGGTGAACGGTGCACCTGAGGCTGTTCATCATTAAAATTTAAATTAATACATGGACTAGTAACTGTTCGTGTCTGCGAGCACTGTTGGCAAGTGAGGTATCCTCAGCCCTTGCGAGGAAAATACTGGAGTCACTTGATCAAGAAGTTGGAGCTCCTGCCACGAAAATTAATAGCTGTTGGCAGATCGATGTATTACCCACATATGCCCCTCCGTATCCGCATCCAGTGACGCCTATCGGCTCAGAATGACACGGCGATGGGTCCGTACCGTTGAGCCTTCTGCTCGGACGGACAAAGATTTTCTACACTGTTTCTTAATCTGTGTACTGTGCTTATACATTTCTACATCACGCACATTTTTTTGCACGACTGTTTCATAATTCCAAAGGTATTTTCACTAACACATGGAAATGAAATATTTTTGATAGTACACTACAGACAGTTTATTCCGTTTTTCGTTTCCAATAGAAAACTGGCAAAATGAATAGCCGTTCAATGCTGGGTTTTGTCAGCCAGTAGTTACTATTTTAGTAGGTGGTTGAACACCTAACATGTGTCCAATTTTTGTTACAGAGATACAACTCGTGACTGGCAAGTTTTCATTTGGCATTTGGTATTCTGTTACTACAGGTTTGTTTATCGACCGTCTGTGTCGTTCTGAAGTTCAACTTGTGGAGCTGTGCTAGAGTTCCGGTAACTGAATTTTCCAACTGTGATAGTAATCGTGATTTCTTGGCCAATTCTACTGTATCGTTTAAGCATGATGCAAGTATTAAACACTGAGTATGCCGATAGTACATTTCTGCACGAATTTTGTAATGGAAAGGCTGCTGCTGCTGCTGCTGCTTATAGAGAATACGGCAGTCGAGTTGCTAACCGCAGAGTACCAAGGTGTATAGTGCTCAGCACTCAAGTCTTACCTACAGATCAAAAGCGTGTAAATGAAAGTGTAAGTCGTTATAGGTAGGAAGTATTCCTTCAACAAGGAACGAAAGTCGGACTCCACTTTAGCTAATATGTAACGAAGAAAGATCATAGGTACAAAGTCATCACATAGTGGACAAAGGGGAAAAAGGGGAAAAAGGCGCTTGAGGTAAATAACCATTTTGCTCAACACCCGCACCTGGTTATAAGTCATTTAGAGCTGAGAATACCGCTACCATCATCATCATCATCATCATCATCATCATCATCATCATCATCATCATCATCATCATCATCATCATCATCATCATCATCATCATCATCATCATCATCAATATGGCGGTCTTCAGTCCGATCTCTACAGGAAAATCCACCCTGTGCAAACCTCTTCCTTTCTCGGTAACTATTGCAACTTACATCTATCGCAACGTGTTTACTACATTAATGTCTGTCTCCCTCTGTAATTTGTGTGTCCCACACTTCTCTTCGATACCAAACTGGCAATTTCTAGACCGCTCAGAGCGTTTCGTACCAACCGATCAGTTCTTTTAGTCAAGTTGTGCCATAAATTACTTTCTTCCCTGCTCGATTCAGTATTTTCTTGTTAGTTACGGGATATACCTGTCTTCAGCACCACATTTCAAAAGCTTCTATTCTCTTCTTTTCTGAATTACTAATCGTACACGTTTCACTTTCATACAAAGCTACACTTCACACAAACATCTTCAGAAAAGGCTTTCTAACACACTAACTGATATTTTTGGAAAATGATTTTCTTGATATGTCAAGTCTCCGTTTCATATCCTATCTACTTCGGCCATCATCAGATATTTTACGGTGAAAATTGCAAGAGTCATTTACAGCTTTTAGTTCGTCACATTCTAATTTACTCATAATCACCTAATTTATATCGACCACATTTAATTGTCCTCGTTTTACATTTATTGATCTTAGTCTTGTAATTCTTTTCAAGACATTATCCGTTCTGTGCTGTTCTTCCAAGTGCTTAACGGTGTCTAACAGAACTATGTATCATCTGCAAACAGCAAAATTTTTATGCCTTGTAACCGAAGTTTAATTCCCTTACCAAATTCCTTCTTCGTTACTTTCACGGTTAGCCAAATGCATAGACTGAATAACAGCGGTGACGAGGTACTACCCTGTCCCATTCCCTCCTCAACTATGGTTCCATTTCGTGTCCGACTTTACTGTAGTCCGGTTTCTGTACAAGTTGTAAATAACCTTTCGTTATTTATCCCTGCGACCTTCAACATGTGACGGAGTGTAGTCCACTCAATGTGTCAGAATTTCCTCTAAATCTAAAACTGCCGTGATCGTAGATTTGTCTTCCTTCGTCCTGTCTTTTAAGGTAAGTCGTAGGGTTAGTATTTCCGTACGTATCCCTGTATTTTTACAGGGCCCAAGTGGCAGTCCTTAATGTCGTTCCATACAACTTTCTCCGTTCTGTATATAATTCATGTCAATATTTTGCAACCATCACTTGTTCAACTGATAGCTTTTTAGTATTCACACTTGTCAGTATATGTCTCGCCTGGAAATAGAATTATTACATTCTTCCTGACGTCTGAGGGCAATTCACCTGCCTCACCTCTTATGACTTTGTAAGAAGTCTTGCCTAAAAACCATACTTTTCTGTAGTTCGTCGCTCGATGAATACTACGCTTGTCGACGCAGTGTGTACCCGTGACCTAAACCTACTGCCGTAATGGTGAGCGACAGAGCCTTGCATGTTGCCAGAAGCGTTTGATTACCTGCGTCAGAAGCGTGCGTCTGCACTCCTCTCGCAGTGCTGTGATGATGAAAGACGACACGTGCTGCCGTAAGACGCAGCCCGTAAATTTTGCTTGATACTCTGTTGCAGCCACATAGCTGTGAAACTCGCCAAAGGGGCTGCCACATGCCTAGGTGACCAGTTCCATAGCCCATGGTAAAAACACTTAAAAAAACGAAGGCATATGACAGGTCCGTTACCACAAGATGTAGGTCGGATTTTGAGAACATCCTCTGGGAATCGTAATGCCAGACATCACTAGCCTTCAGATTAGTAAGTTACAAAAAATGAAATGGAAAAATCACAATCCATAGATCTCCTTCGTTCACAAACGTACCAAATAAATCCAGCAAGTAATAAAACAGATAATGAAATTGTGTACTCAGTTCTGACACGAAATTCTTATTGAACGTACTTTAATCATAACAGGGTGTCCAAATATTCAGTGAAACTATGTGTTTCAAATCTTTAGGGCTGTAGATATACGAAACAAATTTTTGGATGGTTAACGTAGAGACAGAGCATTGTACTTTTCAGCTTTAGAATACTCCCAAAGAATCTAACAATTAAGTGCGAGAGCTTTGCGGACTTATTTTCATTCTGAATTACAGTGGCACAAAATTCTTGATTAACTCAGTTTATTCCGAAATGGTACTTTATTCAAGAAACTATCCGAGGAATCAGTTCATCTTGTTTACACAACTGTGAGACCGTTTAAGAACACAAACTCTGCGAACCGTACTCGTTTCATCATTCAAACGCAACTGCAGTATTCAGTCAGTGAACCCTATGAAAAAGAATTAAATCTGGACAAAACGTCATCAACAAGTATTGAAAGAGATGCCTTACTGCACTGGTTCAAGCGAAGCACAAGAAGAAAAGCACGCGTTCATTGACATCGTTATTTTACAAGTTCTGATGAGGAGAGAATCAGAGCTATATATATATAGACAGATGCGGAATATAACAGTTCACAAGGTATCCACATAACTCCGTTTCATACGTGCCGTTCTTAGAACATATTTTTATCTTTAAAAAGGCTGCATGATACAGTTGATAAATGTTTATATATGTACTAAACGTCTTTTTTTTTACTTTTGAGCCATCAGTCTTCTGACTGGTCTGATGCTGCCCGCCGCGAGTTGTTCTGTGCCTAGCTTTTCATCTGAGAGTAGCAGCTGCAACCTACGACGTCTATTATTTGCTTTATTTATGCCAATCTCTGTCTTCCTCGACAGTTTTTACCCTCTACAGCTGTCTCCAGTACAATGTAAGTTATTCCCTGATGTCCCTTCTCCTCCGATTTTTCCCAATGTATTCTTGCCGAAACATCACACCTCATAGACGAATCCAACAGGCTGAATTCCTTCGGACTATTCAAATCAATAGTGACTTATTCGATTTCTTAACCAAATCAACATTGTTTCTGTGAAAATACGCTCACAACAGTGAAAAAGCCTGAAATATGCAATTACCAAAACGTGCAACACAAAACACAGAGACAAGCCTCAAGCACAAAAGTACTGTGATGTGGTTGTCGTCAATGCAGCAACAGCTCAGCATTCAGAGAAGCCATACACGAGCTGCAATTGGCCAGTTGTTCTTCAGCAAACCTATCCACACCACATGGGTCAACGGGGCAAAAACGAAAGGGATAAAAAAACGAAAGGGATAAAAAAAAACGAAAGGGATAAAAAAAAACGAAAGAGATAAAAAAAAACGAAAGAGATAAAAAAAAACGAAAGAGATAAAAAAAAACGAAAGAGATAAAAAAAAACGAAAGAGATAAAAAAAAACGAAAGAGATAAAAAAAACGAAAGAGATAAAAAAAACGAAAGAGATAAAAAAAACGAAAGAGATAAAAAAAACGAAAGAGATAAAAAAAACGAAAGAGATAAAAAAAACGAAAGAGATAAAAAAAACGAAAGAGATAAACGAAAGAGATAAACGAAAGAGATAAAAAACGAAAGAGATAAAAAACGAAAGAGATAAAAAACGAAAGAGATAAAAAACGAAAGAGATAAAAAACGAAAGAGATAAAAAACGAAAGAGATAAAAAACGAAAGAGATAAAAAACGAAAGAGATAAAAAACGAAAGAGATAAAAAACGAAAGAGATAAAAAACGAAAGAGATAAAAAACGAAAGAGATAAAAAACGAAAGAGATAAGTTGTACAGATGTTTTTAGTACACTATAAACTGTTTGACTAAGAAGATGAGATGGCCAGATGTCAATGTAACTTCGGACTTGTACACACCACTAATGAGTATGTACACGATTATAGAGCTGCAGTTCTGTGATACATGGAACAGCCACCACAGTGTATGAGTGCTTTTCGTATTCAGTGATGTTATCAGGCACGTTGGCGTATGTGTAAAGAGCGTTAGATATTGAGTGATCACTGAAGGACACGTAGGTACGTACTCGTTATGTTTGCTTTATCAGTACCTGACAGAGCTTGAAAGGGGGCTCAGTGTGAGGGTATATTTCTCCGGCTGGTCGAATCGTTCAATATCCGGATTCATGGGGCATTCGAATGTGACTGGCCCGATGTTGGTTTGGGTGACGACAGGCATGCTCTTCATCAATGTACTGATCGATCACGTCAGACAACCAAATGGGAGGATTCTCCTTAAGTGCACCAAGCACATCGTAATCCCTTGACATCGGCACAGGAGATGATGCCAGCAGTACTATCTAGAGACCAAACTATAGCGACATGGTGTTCATCGGCTTCCGTGCCTCCATCTGTTAGAAATTTATGGTGGATGAAGCCTTTGATGTCGGAAAAGGTCAGAACAGCGTCTTCATCAGTCAACCCACTTTTTTTGGGAGGGAGGGGGAGAGAAGGCGGAGAAAACGGTTGACTGTCGCTTGGTTCCCGGATCGTATTGGTACAACTGATCGTATCTCATGTAATGAACTGGATATCCAACAGCTTATGACCGCAGTCCTTCGAGCGTCTCCACAAAACGCCTTTGTTGAGAGTTTGCAACTATTTTACAGAAGATGCAAGGAGTGTGTGATTACTGTTCCAAAGCCCGGGCTTTATGGCTTCGGTATCACTTTTACCTGTTACGGTAATTTGTATCAATGGAGTGGTTTTGGAATTTCAGCTCGCCCTAAAATGCCCTTCTTGTTTTGTTTAGGTGCTGACAGGATTCGAGAGTATGATGTTCGGTTCTACAGCGCCATTGACAGCAGTGGTCTCATTTTCGTCACTGTCATTTTCAATGACGTTCTGTCACGGTCCGCCGTCAAAATACATTTTCGTCCGCATTGTGACTTAGCAGGCGACGTTTTTCCTTTTCCCTGTGTGCGCTATCAACTGCATGGGAACTTAATTAGAAAGAAAGGACTAATAGCAATGAATAAATGCAATAATTCTAGTAGCTGTGTGACCGGTTACCAAGTCTCATAACCGGTTGGCCCTGGCTAGTATTAACACGCAATCTGACTGCATAAAATAAAAATAAAGAATGACAAGGAATTTCCATTAACACAATTGATTAAGTCCCCTGCAACTCTAAAAGCTACAAAACAACAAAGCACAAGTGTAACTGTTCTGTGTGTGGTAGTATGACTAAACGTACATGTATCTGGCTCGGGTCTTTCTCAATACGACAGAATACTTAAACACCATTTACAGTGAACTAATTTAAAATACTATAATTGCACATAGAAACCAGAATCACAAGTCTAATTAACGAACATGAGCCAGATGCTTTGTTGACTACCTGTGAGCAAGAGGCATTGTCATTAAAAAACTAATATCTTTTTACCTCATATATTGGCCAATATTTTCCATTACACCAGCATCATAAACCAGAAGCCCATCCCCTCAAATACACTCTGACAATTGCAACTTCTTCCATATATACATTACACCAACCGAACAGCATCTACTCTCTCGTCCAACAGAACAACTGCCCTCGACATCCTCTGAACTACTACTGCACCAGTGGAGGCGGCGGAATAATAATCTTTGGCGCAATCTCTTGCGCTGTGACTCAGTGTAGCCACCTTTCACAACCTTCGATGCAGTGTGCCTCTTGAAACATCGAAAACCTCGTCTCCCTTGGCCACGGAAGCACGACCATACGAGCACCATTAATTTACCTCCGAATTCACGACTGACGCATGCAACATGTTGCGCAGGAGTTGTTCGTAGTCAGTTACAACAGCACAGCTTGCAGGCTTGTCTATCATCTGCTTTTAGGTTCAAACATGCATTTATTGCAGTGTACCCACATTTTTTGCCCAACCCTTGTATGTTGGAAGGCGATATTCCCTCTTTATCCAATATTTTATTTATTGGATGTATGTTATCTGAGCAGGGTTTTCCTTTCCTACATCCATTTGGAACTTCAGATAACGAAGTTATCTTCGCATATATTTTATATCTTGGTTCAAGATACTTATTCATCTAATTTTGTGTGCTGCCTCTATCTCCTTTCTTGAAGACTGATACTACGTTTGCTGTCTTCGACTGCTTCGGTATCCTGTTTCCAAGCCAGCGTACTCTTATACGTATGACATGCAGGAAGCAAGATTCAGTGCCATTCTTCCATGTTTCGGTTGTTCCGCAATAATGCCTTCAGAACGAGGGCCTTTGTTTTTCCCTTATAATTTCTTCCAACTGTTAAATACAGTTATGGGACAAACCTTTTGTTTCAGTCATATCCACTCCTACTTTCACCTGATTATTATTGCACCAAAGATGTTTATACTGTTTCATCTCTTTCACAATTACTGTTATATTCATCTTCACAGTATCTATCTCAGCAGTATTGTACCCCATACTTTGAGAAGATCCCAATAGCTCTATGATAGTTCTGTCGTGTAAAAGTGAAAGTGAATCCAGCAAGCCTTTGCGAGTCTTCTCAACAAAGAGATAAACGGCTAACTACTGTTGGAATTCCGTTGTACAGCAAAGGGTGCTGCCGTCCTTGTGGAAACCGGTGGGGCGTAGCGGGCACGTGTACTCCAGACGTGATTATGTTATTCTGCGAACTGTCTCAGTTCTGCAGTTCGATGAGGGCTATATGAGGCAATGACAAAAGAAGATTGCAGACATTGTTTCGGCACAGTTCTGTAAACATCATGCCTGGGAATCGCCATTATTTAAAGTGAACAGTGTGACAACCAAGAAAAACGCCAAATACACAGTATGAAAACGAACGTCAACGACAAACTTTCAGAGGTTATTCGGATTCTTTCGATATCTCCCGCTTCCTAACGCCGAGTGGTATGTGTGCCGGCACCCCGTCACGCTGAAAACTTATAAGCTGACGAATTCTTGGCGGCAGATCCTCTTAGGAACTGTGGGAGGATATGTTGAAGAAAAGCTTATAACCTCCCTAGTATAGACTACTATCTGAAATTTAGCCTAGAATTACCTTCCATTCTATAAAGAAATCTACGCATTACCAAAACTATGTACCAATGAACTGTTATCGAACTTTAACTCGTACGCTTACCTTTGACCAAACAGAACCTAATTTGAATTGAACTCTAGCTGGTCTGGATACAACGTGTCGTTATATTAAATGCGCAGCCTCGCATTTTGATAGTATTGTTGCAGATTTTTAGAAAGCACAACTAACAGCAAGCACGCAGCGGCTAAGCTACATAACTATTTCTAAACACAGTGTGATCAAAAAGTCAGTACAAATTTGAAATCTGAATAAATTACGGAGTAATGTAGATAGAGGGGTACAAATTGACACACATGCTTGGAATGACATAGGGTTTTATTAGAACTGAAAAATACATAAGTTCAAAAAATTTCCGGCAGATGGAGCTTCATCTCAACAGAATAGCAATAATTAGCATAACAAAGTAAGACAAAGCAAAGATGATGTTCTTTACAGGAAATAATATGTCCACCAATCTCAACAATAGCTGTAGTGGAGGAATAATGTAGTGAACAGCACTGTAAAGCATGTCCGGAGTTATGGTGAGGCATTGGCATCGGATGTTGTCTTTCAGCATCCCTAGAGATGTCGGTCAATAACGATACACTTGCGACTTCAGCTAATCCCAAAGCAAATAATCTCACGGACTGAGGTGTAACCTGAAAGGCCAAGCATGACGAAAGTGGCGGCTGAGCACACGATCATCACCAAACGTCGCGGGCAAGAGATCTTTTCACGCGTCTAGCAATATGGTGTGGAGTGCCATCCTGCATAAACATCGAACGTTCCAACAGGTGTTTATCAGCCAGGCTGGGGATGATGCGATTCTACAACATATCGGCGTACCTCTCACCTCTCACGATAGCAGTTTTGCTGTTCAGCGCCATCTGTCGGACATTTTGTGAACTGTTTTTCTTTGGTTCTAATAAAACCACATGTCATTCCAAGCATGTGTGTCAATTTTTACCTCTCCACATTATTCCGTGGTTTTGTTAACTTTTCAAATTTATACTGACTTTTTGATCCCTCGGTATATATTCGTACTGTTGCATACCACATGATACGCAGTAGTAATGTGAGATGATAAATATTCTTTAAACTGTGCGATGGGGAGAGTAAATATTCCTATGAAATGACATTCCGCGTCATCTTCACACACAAAATTGCGTCTGAACAATGCTTTGCTCAACAACATGAACAATGATTTGAAAAGGATAGAGTGTTAACAGAATGTCTAAGAAAATCAGACAGCTTAGTACGTTGATATCTTAACGCAGGATTCAGGGAAGTGGGGTGGTCTCTGAGCTCTGATCAAGTTAATTAGCTGACAATTATTCTAAAAAATTAGCTGCGCACGGCTGCAGTCTTATCTCAAACTACTTCACTTCAAACATAATAATGTTACATTCTCTTCGCTTTCCAATGCATGCGTCATATTCAACCTTGCTAGTGTTTACGAACAATTGTTTTTCATTTAACATATACAAAGCACTACTGAATACATCCATGACCTACTGTACTTCAACTAAAAATGTATCACAATGCGCAGAGGCAAAGACTGTACCACGACAAGACCGAAGGTTGTTGAACAGTAGGTGAGATGCAGTCACGAAATCGTTGACAAACCTGCCCCATACATTCACGTCAAACTTCTGTTGATAGGAGTGTGACATAGTGGATTTTCGTCGCGACCTTCTTGGCTACTCCTGTTATTACGCATGCGAATGTGGCCTCGTCCGTAAACACAAAAGCGAGGAATATTAGGCACAAATGACTGAGCACTATGGGACTTAACATCTGAGGTCATCAGTCCCCTAGAACTTACAACTACTTAGAACTACGTAAACGTAACTAACCTAAAGACATCACACACATCCATGCCCCAGGTAGGATTCGAACCTGCGACCGGACTAAACCGCTCGGTCACAGCGGCTGGCGGAAAATTAGGGTTTCTGTACTTTGCTATAGAAAACGCCACTCGAAATGCTATGTCTGCTGGCTGCATTGAATTCACGTTCTGAAGATGATACGGGTTCAATTCATGTTCAAGTATGACTCACAAAACAGTTGATTGGCTAGTGTTCAGAGCTCGGGCAACGCGTTGACTACTAGAGGCAGGATTGTCACCAGTCGCGTGTAACACATTCTCTTCCATATCGGACATTCTAGCATGCCTCACGCAGCCACTATCTTCCGTTCTGACATGGCAGCAACCAGTTTCTTGTACGCGCCTATGTACAAATGCGGAACTGTGTTGCTGCCGTCGGTGCACGAACAGGTTACAATGGAAACTCCCCATCGCACCCCGCTCAGATTTAGTGGTAACGTGGCACAGTGGATAGCTCGTCAAAAACCGAACACAGATCAAGCCCTAAACCAGGAAGTATGTGTACTGAACTGTGAAAAAAGAAGCAAAATAAAAACAGTGAACGGTCCAAGATCAAGATATGCAACATCGAGCGAATTGCAAGAACCACGGCGTTGATATTGTGTGGAAACAGTTTTGGATTGCAAAGCGGCATATTGGTATTCCAATCTTCCTCCTGCCTCCTTTATTTGACAAAACTTCCCGTCCGGTCATTGACATGTCTGTTCCCCTTCTGTAGTCTTGAGATTTGTTATGCACTATATTGGTTAAAGAATGTCAGTCATGTGGTAAGAATATTACCGTCGCAAGTGTACTTTATGAATAGTGAGGGCTGGCGAGATGCTGCCAAGGCCTGTCACAGGAACGAAAACGACAAACGTGTGTGAACTATGTTACAACAAAGGAATTCAAAAGTCAAAGGTTGCAAAACGGAACGCAAGAGTCATAAAATGTGGTACTTAAGTAGAACAACTAGGAGGTATGTACGTCCTGAGGTCCTTTCCTTACACTTCGCCGTTGCAAATGATCGTTACACCACGACACAGAGACAAATTTGAATACAGCGAACAGACATTTCAATGCAAAAAAATAAAAAATAAGTAAAAAGGGGCACCGTGACCACATAACCACAACGCCATTGCGAAGTAAAGATGCTCGCATCTTAAGTGTGGACCGTTCACTGTTTCTACTTTCTTTTTTCACAGTTTAGTACACCACCTTGCTGTTTTCATGCTTGATCCGTGCTCAGTTTTTGACGAGCTGTCCAATAGGCCATCTTACCAGCAAATCTGAGGAGGGTGGGATGGAGACTTTCCCTTTATAGCATAGCGCCGTTGTGCCGCTCTTGCATTGCATTCAGTGAACCCGTACACGGTGTGCGTATCGACAAACAAACCTATCCGCAGTACTGCTGTGTATCACTTAACGTACAACTTACACTTCCGGAAAACAAAACCCTAGACAGAACCGCGCAGTCTCGTGGGCAACGAGGTAAGGAGGGAATTACTGTTGTAACAAATGGTACTGTGGGCAAATGGAAACTAGACACTCAACGCACACCGCCGACATTTGTCCTGTCATGCACTATTTTCTGGGGACAAGAAACCTAACGACAGGCCATAACTCTGTACCGATCCGCCAGAGACCGTGGGTCGCATATACCAAAATACTCGGAAGGTATCCTTGAATAACCTGCGGAAGTTTGTCGGTGAAGATTATAAGGGTACCACCTCTCGGTGAGGTATTTGACATCAGTTAATTGCCGGCCGGAGTGGCCGAGAGGTTCTAGACACTTCAGTCTGGAACCGCGTGACCGCTACGGTCGCAGGTTCGAGTCCTGCCTCAGGCATGGGTGTGTGTGATGTCCTTAGGTTAGTTAGGTTTAAGTAGTTCTAAGTTCTGCGGGACTGATGACCTCAGACGGTAAATCCCATAGTGCTCAGAGCCATTTGAGCGATTTGAGTTAATTTAAATGACAAAATAAAACCTCTTAATCATTGCTCTCATTCGATAGTGTGATCATCCGCTTCACTTAATGATCAGCACTTGCAGTCAGTTTATTATATTAATGGAGGAAGGTGAGCAAAAACTTGCTACACAAAAGCCCACATACGTTCTAAGTTTTGGTTCGCGCTGTATATAGTCACTGCTAGTGTCACATTTTCCGTCGGGCTCAGCAGTACTGAACATGCAGTTTAATCACTGGTAACCATTACAGGAACTATGTAATGAACGAAAAGCCTGACCCAGGAGGGGATTATTAAACTTCATGCAACTTTGACGTTTATTGTGTGCCGTCTTCAGGGTGTTGCAGGTTCAACGGCCAGGCGAGTACTTTGCCTAAGTAGGCCTGCGTCTGGAAACAGAAGAGACCTATGGCGGTAATCCACTTGTTGCGCCACAGTGGGTTCTCGTGTTGCCCGCCTTCTCGGCTCTAAGTGCGGTAATTAGGAAGCGCGCCTCGCCTTGGCCCGAGTAAGGCAGTTTGCGAGCGCAGAGGTAGGCAGGCCCGGCTCACCTGCGCCTCTGCCGCCCACGTCACGGCTAGGTAAGCAGTGCAGCTCAGCTTACACTTACCACGTACACAATGGCCACTATCACGCAGCCGCTCTTCAGGGAGCAGCAGCAGCAGAACGACTCCATCCTGGCACCCATCGCCTTCTCACTCTGCAACAGCACCAAAGCCGCGAATCACTGCTGCGTCCCTTTACAGAGGAAACATCACAGTACAATCACAAGGACAATAGGTAACAAACATGATGCATGTGGTTATAAATACGAACAGTTCAGAATCTTTATTTAAGAAGGGCGTCCGATAAGCAGTGCAACACATTTGTTTCTTGGCCCTTTTTGGTGAAAAAAATGCGGAATATGTTATGAGATATCGTGGAATATTCCCGCTTCATCCAATGAAGTTCCGATACGTGGCAGCGCTATACGTAGTCTTCAAAGTAGCGTCTGTAACGGTGGTGCGTTCCAAGCAGAACGGTGTCTCTGAGTTTCTTTTGACGGAGCTAGAGCAACACAGATATTCACAGGCGCTCGAAGAATGTCTACGGAGACTTGTCAGCGAACGAAAGCACGATGAGCCGTTGGGCGAGGCTTCTGTCATTACCGAAACAAGGTCGTCCACACCCGTCCGATCTCCCGCATACTACCTTCAGCAAATTGAAGGAACGACTCCCCCGCCACAAAAAGGCAAACGAACTTCATGTCAACGCAACGCCTCAAGTCCGCACACCCGAGAGGAGCTCACAAAACTTTTCTTCCTCATTCGCCCTACAAACCGTATCTCGACAGTCCAACTTCCATTTGAAACAATGGAACACGCACTCCGCGGCAAATAGTGCGTGGATGATTGGCACGATGCAGCACGATGTTGGCTCCTGTGTCGACCAGAAGACTGTAGCAAGCCTGCATTCAGGACCTCTCAGTAAGGTGGCGTAAGGTCGCCGTATCGGACGCATATTTTTAAAAAAGGAAAATTTAGGAATTTGTGGTAAGCTTCTATGGGACAAACTGCTGAGGTCATCAGTCCCTAGACTTAAACACTACTTTAACTTAACGCTAGGGATAACACGCACACCCATGCCGAAGGGAGAACTAACCTCCGACGGGGGCAACCGCACGAACCCTGGTAAAGACTCCCTAGACAGCGTGGCTCCTCAGAGCGGCTGAAAATAGGCATTTTGTAGTCAAAAGAATGGGGAATAAGATGATGTATTGGAATCCAGAATGAAAGCAACCTGCTTTTAGAAATTAATGTATTGCATTACTTATTGAATGCCCCTCCTACTTGATGGTTTCAATGTACTGTACAGTTACGTGAGGTTTCTATCAAACGGGAAAGGGAAGCAAATGTTTGTTACACCGGATGAGTACTATTAACCATAACGATGTAGAAAGAGTCATTTTTCATTCATACTTCACCTTCAGATGTAAATGTGGCATACGATGACCGCGTAGAAGCTTTTTATTAATGCACATGAGAGTAGTTCCAAACCATCGATCTGTTTAGATATTACACAAAAACTTTTCTGTGGAACATAAGGAGTTGATAACGAGAAATCTTTCTATTTGATTTTAAATTTGTCTTTGCTGTCTCATTTTTATGGCGGCGTTTTGCATCACTTTTTATGCAAAAGACAAAGTTAATGTGGAATAAGAAATGTACTTTTTATTTATGCCACTGTAAATTTACAACAATCTTCATAAGGGAATAACTATACTGTGAAGCAGTAGTAAAAATCCCTGACTCATTAAACAGATATTCACAAGATGATCATTGGTAAGCGCTCTCATTCTTACAACAAGGTTTTGAAAAATCAAAATTTTCTTTCTTTAAGATGTGATTGTATAAGGATGACGTAACTCTGCGGAGGGCAGTCCATTACAGGGACATTATTGTCGTGTAACCACTCCGCCACAGGCCGTGCATTGTGAACAGGTGCTCGATCGTTTTGAAACAATTCCTCTCCAACAGTGGGAAGCAATAAGGTAAAACATCAACGTAGTCCTGTGCTGAGACAGTGCCACGCAAAGCAAAGGGTCCAAGCCCGCTCCACGAAAAACACGACTACACCGTAACACCACCGCCTCCGAAGTTTACTGTTGGCACTACACAAGCTGCGCATTCGGCATACCCACACCCTGCCATCCGATCGCTGCATTGTGTACCGTGATTCATCACTCCACACAACGTTTTTCTACTGTTCAATCGTCCAATGTTTACGCTCCTTATACTAAGCGAGGCGGTGGCAGTTACCGGCGTGATGTGTGGCTCATGAGCAGCCGCTCGACCATGAAATCAAAATTTTCTCACCTCCCGCTTAACTGTCATAGTACTTCCAGTGCATCCTGATGCAGTTTGGAATTCCTGTGTGATGGTCTAGATAGACGTCTGCCTATTACACATTACGACCCCTCTTCAACTGTCGTCTGTCTGTCAGTCAACAGAAGAGGTCGGCCTGTACCCTTTTGTGCTGCCCGTGTCCCTTCACGTTTCCGCTTCTCTTTTTTTTTTTTTTTTTTTTTGTCGTCAGTCTGATGACTAGTTTGATGCGGCCCGCCACGAATTCCTTCCCTGTGCTAACCTCTTCATCTCAGAGTACCACTTGCAACATACGTCCTCAATAATTTGCTTGACGTATTCCAATCTCTGTCTTCCTCTACAGTTTTTGCCCTCTACAGCTCCCTCTAGTACCATGGAAGTCAGTCCCTCATGTCTTAGCAGATGTCCTATCATCCTGTCCCTTCTCCTTATCAATGTTTTCCACATATTCCTTTCCTCTCCGATTCTGCGTAGAACCTCCTCATTCCTTACCTTATCAGTCCACCTAATTTTCAACATTCGTCTATAGCACCGCATCTCAAATGCTTCGATTCTCTTCTGTTCCGGTTTTCCCACAGTCCATGTTTCACTACCATACAATGCTGTACTTCAGACGTACACCCTCAGAAATTTCTTCCTCAAATTAAGGCCGGTATTTGATATTAGTAGACTATTTTACTGCCTAGGTAGCAGAATTCCTTAACTTCATTGACTTCGCGACCATAAATCCTGATGTTAAGTTTCTCGCTGTTCTCATTTCTACTACTTCTCATTACCTTCGTCTTTCTCCGATTTACTCTCAAACCATACTGTGTACTCATTAGACTGTTCATTCCATTCTGCAGATCGTTTAATTCTTCTTCACTTTCACTCAGGATAGCAATGTCATCAGCGAATCGTATCATTGATATCCTTTCACCTTGTCTTTAATTCCACTCCTGAACCTTTCTTTTATTTCCATCATTGCTTCCTCGATGTACAGATTGAAGAGTAGGGGCGAAAGGCTACAGCCTTGTTTTACTCCTTAATATGAGCACTTCGTTCTTGATCGTCCACTCTTATTATTCCCTCTTGGTTGTTGTACATATTGTGTATGACCCGTCTCTCCCTGTAGCTTACCCCTACTTTTTTCAGGATCTTTTACAGCTTGCACCATTTTATATTGTCGAACGCTTTTTCCAGGTCGACAAATCCTATGAACGTGTCTTTATTTTTCTTTAGCCTTGCTTCGATTATTCCGACGTTACGGCGTAACGTCGGAATTGCCTCTCTCGTGCCTTTACTTTTCCTAAAGCCAAACTGATCGTCACCTAGCGCATTCTCAATTTTCTTTTCCATTCTTCTGTATATTATTCTTGTAAGCAGCTTTGATGCATGAGCTGTTAATCTGATTGTGCGATAATTCTCGCACTTGTCAGCTCTTGCCGTCTTCGGAACTGTGTGGGTGATGCTTTTCCGAAAGACAGATGGTATGTCGCCAGACTCATATTCTACACACCAACGTGAGTAGTCGTTTTGTTGCCACTTCCCCTAATGATTTTAGAAATTCTGATGGAAATAGTGGCTCTAGGGATGTTTATTAGTGTGAGAAGCTGGCTGGCATACAGACGTACGACAAACGACACCCAATCACCTGGCCAAGTTCGAAGTCCGAGTTCCGCGGAGACCCCCATTCTGCTCTCACCATGTCTGATGACTACGGAGGTCGCTAAAATGGAATACCTGGCATTAAGTGGCAGCACGCTGCACCTAATATGAAAAATGTATTTTTTGGAGGATGTCCGGATACTTCTGATCTCACAGTGTACTTCCGTAAGTGGATCCATCATAAAAAGGTTGCAGAATAAGGCCAGGAATGAAATCCAGCTGAAGTCGTGTAAAAAAGTAATACCGATCATTACTTGTTGGAAGCGAAGCATGCCCAACAAAATAAGGCACCAAGAAAGTGCAATACAGGCTCAATGAGCGAGATTTCTAAAAAGAGTTGAAGGATGTACAAAGAAAGATCGAAAAGAAATGATATCAGGAAAGATTTGGCTATGAAGGGCATAATTGATCTTGGGAATGATTGTTTCCTTGCAATTTTTTCATTGTTGTCGGCATGTTCCTTCGCCATGAGATTTGACAAGTGCACACCCCTTTTCAGATTGATCAAAGTTCTTAATTTGTCCTAGTTGGATATCATATAAACCGGCCGATCTCCTTAATATCCTTGCTGTGTTTCGACTCTGATACGGATTAGTGAGACAGTTCAATTCGTCCCTACCATCATGGTGTAATTTAGCTATTTTGTGGTCGACTTTACCGTTCACGCGTAGCTTTGAGACGTGTGGCCAGCAGTGATTTGATTTATGCTAGACCTTAGAGCTTCGTTATTTAATGCATCTCAGTAACTGCTGCTGGTTAGACCCATTTATTATCCAAGAGCTCATTCTCGATGCTCTCAGTATTGCCAACTTCCACTGCTGCTTCGCTTGCGACGGGTATTGGGCGTTAGTTTACAGTTTACAGAGCACAGGACTCTCTGGAACATATTGTCGAACGCAAATGCGCCACTGCAAGAGGTTCCTTATTACATCTACATACTCCGCAAGCTACCGTATGGTGCACGGCGGAGGGTACCTTGTACCACTACTAGTCATTTCCTTTCCTATTCCGCATACAGAGCGAGGGAAAAGCGGGTGTTTATATGCCTCCTTGCGAGGCCTGATTTACCGCATCTTTTCCTCGTGGTTCTTACGTGAAATGTACGCTGGCGGCAGTGAAATCTGTGACGTCAGCCTCAAATGTCGGTTCCCTGAATTTCCGCAGTAGGGTCTCTTAGAAAAGAGCGTCGTCTTCCCTGCGGGGATTCCCATTTGAGCTTCCGAAGCTTCTCCGTAACGAATCTAGCAGCCAGCCTCTGAATTGCATCGATGTCTTCCTTTAATGAGACCTGGTGAGATATACTAACAGTACACAAGAATCGATCGCACTAGCGTTCAATACACCGTCTCCTTTGTGGAGGACCTAACTTCCCAAAAAATCTACCAATGAAACGAAGTCGGCCTTCGGTACTACGAACCTGATGTGCTTGTTCCCTTTCCTATCGTTTCCCAACGCAACGCGTAGTTATTTAGGCATTGTGACTATCAAGCAGCGCACTACGAATGCTGTATTCGAACGTTCAATAATTGTTTTTCTTACATTTTTCTACATTTAAGCTAGCTGCCATTCATCGCACCAACTAGAAATTCTGTCCAAGTTCCAGCAGTTTCCTTTGTTTTGTACCAGTGTACTGATTCCCCTGAAATAATGTTGTGCCTCACATACAATGTCCTTCAGTTGAGATAGGACGCGTCCGTGTGTGATTAAGTGCAGCAAAAACGAACTGGCTGATGCTTCTGCCTGGTCCAGAGCTGCTGATTAGAAGAACGAGCCGCAATTACTCTCTCTCTGGAACTGGAATGCTTGCCTGCTGCCTGCCGACTGGAGCCTGACCCAAGCAGGAAGATATTCGCAATTTGCCAGTGGCTGTTACAGAGAGTCAAATAATCAGTGGAAATCTGAAGAACTTCATTGTATCCAGCGTAGGTACTGATATAGTACCGTTTATCGGCGGACTTAAAACCATAAAGTATCGATTGCACTTAAAAAACGAATAGTTGATAAGTTTCTGTAGACTGGAACGCCGTTGCCTCATAACCTACATTCAGGAAATATTTCGTGTACGTGACGATTGTGCGTAACACACATTTCTAACAAACTTCGCTTACAGTTTGCTGAATTAACTGATATTAGACAAATTCGTTCACTCATGCGGATGTTGCGATTGATTCCAGTACACACTTTTAGCTCTCTGTCGATTACGCACCCCAAATGATATTTACGTTTACTGAGTGGCAACAGTATCACAATAGAAAATGACGTAACAGGACTACACTAAGGGACCACGTGACGTGTTTCGTGACACTATCTTAAGTCTTTTACATACTGTGAATTGAATCACTTTAATCGCATCACAGCAGATATGGTATTACAGACAGAACAGGGTCACAACCAAGATGGATAAAAGCAGTAGAATTAAATGACTATTTGAATTAACACTAAATTAATAATCACATTAAAACATTAAGAATATTCATCACGTCGAATGCAAGACCTATCTGCAGAGCTTCAAAAAAATGGCTCTGAGCACTCTGGTCATCTATGGTCATCAGTCCCCTCGAACTTAGAACTACTTAAACCTAACTAACCTAAGGACATCACACAACAGCCAGCCATCACGAGGCAGAGAAAATCCCTGACCCCGCCGGAAATCGAACCCGGGAACCCGGGCGTGGGAAGCGAGAACGCTACCGCACGACCACGAGATGCGGGCTGCAGAGCTTCGATGCTTGGTGCGGAGATTAGCGACCGTAAACACAAACAAATTTAAGACTCTTTATTATTCGCTTACGTGGTCACGTGTCAACACTTGGGAACAGCAACAACTGCTAAACTTAAGACTGCAAGAAGGAAGGACGCATAATTCAGAGATAACATTTGTGAGTGACTAGTGACACTATTGTAAAACGCAAATGTCTTCCTCGCCTCTCAATCAATGAGGCAGTCTAATACCCTATGGATAACTTTACACATAGAGTGACAATTCAGACGGACGGATATGTTGGTAGATAATCTATCTTACTCTTTTTGAGAAAACTATCACATTTACATTAAGTGATTAAGAACAAAACATCTACCTAAACGTAGATCTGCGGAAGACAGGATTATCCGGGTAGCACAATCATTCGCCCTCTTTATTGTCGCATTCACGAATGGTGGTAAGAAAGAACGACAGCCGGTGAGGTTTCGTCAATTCGCAATTCTATGATTTTATATTGGACGTCAGTTCGCGAGAAAGGAAAAAATAGATTTCTCGATTCGTCATGGAATGTGAGTTCTCTTAAAAAGTAAAACTCTCCATCACGCATATCTCCTCTCTTATTGCGTCAGACACTAGTGTGTAGCCAAAACGCACTCGCGATTACTAAAACCCCTTATGCAAAGTCCCACTCTCGATGCCTATGCATACAGTCCTGAAACAATTTAAGGAGAACGAAATTTTAAAAGTAGTTATGAGATAAGTTGCCAGACAGAGGAATAATGGAAGAATCTTAGGGAAGTATAATTCATCCACAAAATCAGTAGCTCAAAAATAGGACCGTTGGATTGATTCTTGGGTTCTGTTCGTTAGTGCGGGATGTTTGTATTGTAGGTCAGCTGGAGCGGAGAGGAGATCCAAAGCAGAGTGATACATTTCGTCAAAGGTTTTTAGTAGCAGAGAGTGCGTCATGGAGAAGCATCTCCAGTGGCAGGCGCAGTAAGAGGCGTTAAGCGACATGGACAGGTGTACTATTTAAGTTTCCACAACTCGCGTCCCAATAAGTACTAAGTAACTTATTCCTTCCTCTCATACACGTCTCACGCAATGACTAGACAATAAGGACAAAGAAATCCTAACTCGTACGGTGGCTTATTGGTTGTCGTTCTTGCTGCACACTGTTCGTGAAAGCGACGAGGAAGAACGGAATGACAACGGTAGCTGAATTACGCTCCGCCTCACAGCAGTGCACATTAGGTAGATTAGGCGCTTCCTCTTAAACACTACCTGTAATGGATATTGGAAAGAGAACAGAGACATTATCTGCTAATATTTTCGCTCTCTGAACTGTCACTCAAGTTTCCTCGTTATCCGTAAGATTTATCCTGTCTCAGAGAAGGGGAATGAATAAGAGCCGATGAAGACAAATTGGCTTGTAGAATAGTTGACTCACAAATGCAGCCTCCGAATTACATGTTCTTTCTTCTGGCAACCGTAATTTTTGCTATACTATGCTAGTAAACATCACAAATGGTTTTTCAGTTTATCCTGGCATATTTTTTGACAACCCACTGGTGCTCTTGTCACTGCTAGTATAAATGGGTACAGCATTTCAGAGACAGATACGGTAAGCATCATCGTGTGCGCTGAAGAACATTTCATAATCATCTTTTCAATAGCATGTTGGACAGTTTCGTAAGTCCATCTTATATTTGCTTTGAGAAAATAATGTACTGTCCCAGTATCCTCGTACCAAACACAGGTCTGATCATCAAAGTATAGCTACTTACTATTTACTTTCAACTTAAGTTAAAATTAAAGCTATGGGAAAAGCAGTTGTTTCTTCGCCTCACTCATAAAATATTTCGAAACTAAATTTCTTCAGGCCCATTTGTGTTTCAGAGGCGCACACATTGCGAATGGCTCGCCGAACCTTACAGGAGTACAACAAATTCACGTTTAATATGGTAAACATCTGTGTGTGGGCTTTTGGCGTGCAGTGACACATGACACATGAAAAGGACGCTCGTTGCAGAACGGAAGTTCTCGACAATTGTCTCCGGGTTGTTAGATCAATTAGCATTCGCCTGCCAAATCTCAACAGTCCATTCAACTCCTCCGTTACTGAGCGTGGGATGACGAGAGCACAGAGGGCGGAGACATGAAACGACACAAAGAAAACAGTTCGACTACAACTGTTCTCATACCACGTGTAATACCCAGATATACAGATATTTAGCTTTCTGTGACGTGACCCACATTTACAATTTGCACTTCACGGATCTCCATTAAGTATATGGTGTGGAATATTTCTCCACCTATGGCTGGAACATGAGAACAAAGACTTTCTTGTGTCTATGTGACGTTTTAATGTACAACCATTTCCACCATCTTAAGGGCAGAGAAGCCGAAATTTTTCTCTGTGGATAAATATGTTGAAATTTTGCGAATACGTTCTCGTGTGTTTTCCACTGTGTGCTTCAACATCAGACAATTTTATACATATTTCTGCTTGTTTTGTTGTACCACTAATTGGCGGTAATTACTTCGAGCCGTGGAGGCGAAACAAATTTTTGCCTCCGTAATTCTCAGGATGCAAGGACACTTTCCAGTATCACCAAACTGTGCACCAACATCCTTAATAAATTGGAATGATATCCACAGTGTTTTATGGTGGAAGGGTAACGTGTTTTCATAGTACTTGTCATAACGCTAGAATCAAACTCATGCAAATATCCGGGGGTAACAACTGGTTGTGATGCGAAATAGAACGAACACACAGGCCCGGTCGTGGGTAAAGAAGGCAGCAGATTTCGGTATACTGGTACAGTACTAGGGAAAGAATCTGTCTACATAGAAGATCGCTTACAAACCACTCGTGCGATCCGTCCTCTAATATTGATTTAGTCTGTGGGAACCATACGGGGCATACTGAGCGTATACAGAGAAGGGCAGCACGAATGACCACTGGTTTGTTTGATCCGTGGGAGAGAGTCACACAGATTCTGAAACAACTGAACAAGAAGAGTGTAAGATAGACAAGCTATCCAGAGAAAGTCTACTAACAAAGCTTCAAGAAGCGGCTTTAAATGATGACTCTACAGCCCCTTACATATCGCTCCAGTAAGGATCGTGAGAAAAAGATTAGGTTAATTACGGTACGCACAGAGGAATTTAAACAATCATTCTTCCCACGCTCCATACGTGAATAGAACGGGAAAAAGTGCTAGTAACTAGTACAGTGGGACGTACCCTCTGCCATGCACTTCACAATAGTTCGCAGATCTAGATTGTTTTGGCTGATTACTGTTGGTTTGGTGACTTGGGTTGCACGTATTCAGAACTTCGCTGTGAAGAGTAACGTTCTCCAACAACGGGCTGTTTGGATGTAAGCGTGGTCAACTTTATAGCAAGACAAGAAGTCATAGCGTACATAAGACAGATGACTGCTGCATCCTTTTTATTCTGTGCAGGTGATCTTGCCGTCGAAAAGGTAATCACTGCGGAATCAGAACTTGTAATGGTTACAGCAGAAATGGACCATAATTTTGTTCGAGAAATCTCGTACCGGCATTCCAAGGCGACAAGAACAGCCCCTGAAGCTTTGTAAGGCTATTTTCAGAACTTGCACCGGGATTCGAAGTCTGCAAGCTGTAAATATAACAATGACTTCGCGATTATAGATCAGTGCGGGTTTTGTTTGTTTGCTTGCTTTCAACGATAACAGTCGTTTGCTTAATCTCACTCGTAAACAGTCTCAAGTGAACCTGATGCCGGCTGCCCTTTAATTTGTACCTACGTGCCTCATGGTCCGCCACATGAGCTGGGAATCTCTCCATTCAACGTCGTAGCCTTTGAGTCCCTACAAGCAGTTTAAGGGCCCGCACTGCAACTGTGTGCTGTCCAAACAAATCGTCTGTTGAAACAAGTATTTCTGTTATTGGTTTTCCGTTACTCGCGCGGCCGCACGTACACACCCGGTGAATGACATGGTGAATGACACGGTGCTACTGCCGCGTAAAAACTGTCTGCCGCGGCGTTTCCTTCATTCTCACTTAAAGCGTAACTGGACGTTTTACTTACAGCAAATGCAAGGAGATTACGCAGTGGGAATGCGATAGTGTCACTGAGTACGCAACGTGCAGTAGGCAACAAAATGAAAACACTGAACTGCGAGTCAAGCCTAGGAGGATATTAACATGTTCCTCTTCCCAAGCGTTAATTCTGTTCTACGGGGGTCTGCTGTTTTAATGATATGGTAAATCTGATTTTAATTTCGTGACCAGATGATACTGTCGCCACAGTCGTTAACCTACTGGAGGCATCGGGACGCAATCTGCCTCTGAGTTGTACAGACTGTTTTACGTATTATCGTAATTACTTAGTTCAGCTTGTATGGATCATTTGAACGTTTGATCGTAATGATGCGGAGCGTGTCATTTTACATTCATGTTTCACTTTTGTGTTCTGAAACGCACTTGATGCCATAATGAGTCATTTTTCTCTTCTGTTATTGTAATTACGTACGTATATTGTTCTTTTTGACCTGTAGAGGGTTATTTACGACAAACGTCATAAGAGAATAAATACACTGGGAAGCAGTTCTCAATACATGCATGCGTAACCGCTTATACATTTGTCTACAAGCAGATCGTAGGTGAGCACCACATATTTTACACCACGTTTCTGAGCAACGAATATTCTCTTAATATTGAGTTAGCTCAGAATATTACTGAATGAAATACTATTGAATGAAAGTAGCCGAAATTTGTTAACTTACTGATTTGTCTCTCTCCAAGATTTGCTATAATTCTAAGTGCAAATGTGGCTTAAACAAGTCGTTTTAGGTAACGCAATATGTTTCTACCAGAGCCATTTGAACCATTTTTATTTCACTGCCGTCTGTTACTGACCTCGGCAACAGATGAGCGTGCTGTGGCGTACGAAGTATCAAGCAAATAATCATGTGATGATTTTGTGTGTTTGTTACTATGCTAATGTCGCCAAAGTCGTGTGCTAATGACGGGATCAACAGAAAACAGTCAAAATTAACATCGCATGAGCGTGATTGTTAGAGATTAGATAAGTAAACAGAGAATAGTTCCTATAGTTATCCTAGTTATAACTTAGTGGTCAAATCGACCGCACACAACGTAAATTAAAGTTTATTGATATAACTTCTATTGCACCTACAGAAGATTTTATTTCATTTCTCGACAAATTGTTTCAGTGATATCAAAGAGCAAAAGAGTTTTAATTAAAGAATTTCAGGAGGCCACGAAGAGTTTTAGATGAACAAATGGAATGACCAAAAAAGACTGGTAGGTAATAAACAACTTCACAGTAGTAACATCAAACAATATTTAGGCCTAATTTTCAGATATGCAGTAAACGCAAGTATCCTCTGATGATATTAGAGGGGCTAATCGAAGGAAACGGCTAAGAATTTGTTTTATTCAGAAACAGGTGTAACTGAATCCCGTAAGTCTTTCTAGAAATGATGACACTTCAGATCCCCGCAAACTGAAAGATTATCAAGAAACGGACCTCTAACTATTGCATTTCTCCAACTCCCGTACCCGACACTAACAACCGTATGTTAAAAGAATAAGGATATTACCAGTCGAATAGAGCGCGATAAGGAACAGTAAATTGAAGCCGCTAACTTTACGAATTAAATTCTCAAGTTCGATCACCAATAACAAATCAATAACAAATCCTAAGTATTCTCCATTCCTAGATGCACATTTTTTTAAATACATAGCACCTTTTCGTATTTCTAAAACATTTTCAGAGCTGTGTAGTTGCGTAGTGGCTCTGAGCACTATGGGACTTAACATCGAGGTGATCAGTCCCCTAGAACTTAGAACTATTTAAACCTAACTAACCTAATGACATCACACACATCCATGCCCGAGGCAGGATTCGAACCTGCGACTGCAGCAATCGCACGGTTCCTGACTGAAGTGCCTAGAACCGCTCGGCCACATCGGCCGGCAGTTGTGTAGTATCAGAGTATCCTGATACGAAGTTTTGACACACACACACGACGCAAGTACGTAGAGCTGCGGATGATACAGAGAGATCGAGTGATGTTATATACTCAAAAAATGTGCACCTTAGAAGAATAAATGACAATCATCTTACATCTCAGTACAGTTGCTGTTCTCTGGCGAGGAATACTCAGCTGTAATAAGTAACAGATTTTTCCGAAAAATCGTAACATGTCCTAGATTTTCAGCTGACAGTATTTACCTTCAAGAGCAAATTTCAGGAGGAAATCCAGTTACTGTACTGTAATAAAAGCTGACAAGACCGAATAGCCACATATTTTCCAGATACGTCATTTAACACTCAATACTTTAAATATGGTATCAGCAGACTAAGATCAAACTTGCGCGAAAAGATAATCCATGCAGCACCGAATACACGTAGAACAGGTAAGGGCGAAAACTTGCCTACAGTTAGGTCAACAGCAAACTGCATACGAAAATAATATAATCATTGAAGAACGGAAAAAAATACTGAGGAGTTCTTACATGATAACCAGATTGGGCTTAGGAAAGGTAAGGGCACCGGAGACGCATTTCTAACGTTGCGTTTGATAATGGAAGCAAGACTGAAGAAAAATGGAGACATTCATAGAATTTGTTGACGTAGAACTAGGGTTTGTCGATGTAAACGGGTGCAGGGTGTTCGAAATTCTCAGGGAAAAGTAAGTAAGCTATAGAAAGAGACGGTGACTGTTGATAATATTCCAGAACCAGGAAGGATAAGTAAAACTGGAACACCAAGGAGTAAGTACTCTGATTAAGAAAGGGCATAGGACAGGGACATAGACTTTCTCCCTATTGATCAATCTATACATCGATGAAGCAATGACGGAAATAAAGGAAAAATTCGGAAGTGAAATGAACATTCAAGGTGAAAGGATATTAGTGATTAAATTTGCTGACATCACAGTGAAAGTCAGCAAACACTATGAACTGATAGTAACCTGAAGGACGAAAGCAGTGGAAAATAAGCAGAAATTTGATTAGTAAGAAACTTAATATCAAAACCGGGCACCATGAAGTACACGAAGTGGAGGATTCTACCACCCTGGAAGCAAAATCGCTCCTGATGAACGAAGCAAGGAGGATATAAGAAGCAGACCAGCGCAGGCAAAGATGATTTGCGGCCAATTGTATGGAAATGGATCATGGGGTGTGGGAAATCCGGAGAGTTAGAGAATCGAACTGTATGGTATATGAACTATATTGAAAATGAGCTGGACTGATATTAAATGAGGTTCTCCGCAGAATCGGCAAAAAGGAACAGGATGCAAGGGCAAATGCTGAGACATCGAGGAGTTCCATGGCACTAGAGTGAGCTGTAGAAGGTAAAACCTGCAGGAGAAGACAGTGAACAGAATGTATTATATAAAAAGTGAGGACGGAGTATGCAGATGTCACACTGTGTCGAAGCGCTTGGCACAGTACAGCAATTCACGATGGGTCGCATCAAACCAGTCAGGAGACTGGGGGCTCAGAAACGAGGAAGACTGCAGCTGCGAAAGACTTATCACAAGAAAGCATCAGCAGAGGTGGGGTGTCCATGTTGACAACCGCTTTCCTATGGTTTTGCACCATGTACAGTTACCCTCGAGACTTGCTGAGATACGTAGGCCAGTCAGAAAGGTTTACGACAGGAACGTCGCAGCGCAGCGTCCAGAATGCCCTGGGCGCCTGTTGCAGTTCACATGGCAGTGTTAACCTCAATAGCCGCAGACGTACGGGCCGCGGACGTGACGGGGTCACCTCACCTCTCACTAGCCGCAGCACCGTCAAGCAACATAGATCAGTTCCCTTACTCTCGGGTCTAATGCAGCTTGAAACGAAAATGGTCGGTTAACTATTTTATCTTTAATTATCCTCTTGCTGATTTTTAATTAGCTTTAACATATTACTGGTTCTCTTCACTTTTAGTAATGGAAATGTCGTGACTAGGGTCTCCCGTCGAGTAGACGGTTCGCAGGGTGCAAGTCTTGCGTTTTGACGCCATTTCGGCGACTTGCGCGTCGATGGGGAGGAAATGGTAACTCAACACCCAGTTCTTGAGCGGAGAAAATCTCCGAGGCAGCCGGGAATCGAACCCGGGCCCTTAAGACTCATTCTGTCGTGATGATCACTCAACTACCGGGGACGGACGCTTTTAGTGATAAAATATAACGTTTCTAACTGTAACTTATTTACTTGTTCGCATGTCATCTAAGCGACTTCCTCTGTAACCGTTTTAGTTAAAATCACCGTTCTATCTAGGCACGGTGTACGTCTTATTCCTCTAGTGACTTACGTTTTTTTTAAATTGGATCTACGTGCCATTAGTTGTAAACTTAATACCGTAAATTTCATTGACACGCCTACACGCTCCTTATCTAGCATTTGAGAATTGACCCACATCTGTCTGCTAACCAGCTTGAGTTTTCAGTGGTCTGCTAACACCTTCAATCCGTGTTCTAGTTTGGGTAAACAGGTGTTCGGTTTTCTACCGAACTGTTCCGTATTTCAGCCCAGTGTTCGGTACCGAAGTTTCAGTGGTTCGGTATATTTAGAATTCCATCCATATCACAAATTTATTTACTGATTTGCAAAATCAAGTCAAAGATTGACTTAACAGAAAATTAAAGGTAGCAAAATACGTTGGGAACTGCAAATAGAAAAATATAATTTTTGATGTTTACTAGGAGTTGTTTGTATACACAGCCCTCAGATCAGTAAATCCTTTCAGGAGGCATTATTCAGTAATTTTGTCAGCTTAACCTAACAGCCCTAGTTCTAGTTCTATAAGTAAACTGGTTACTTCATTCTCTCTTACAAACATACTTAATTGTCTTATTTTATTCCTTTCATTTTATAAGGTTTGTTGTAGCCATACCTTCGTGTTGATCTATTCTGGTTGGTTGATTTATTTGGGGGAGGGCATCAAACAGCAAGGTCATCGGTTCCATCTGATTAGGAGAAGGAAATCGGCCGTGCTCTTTCCAAGGACCCATCTCGGCATTTGCCTGAAGCGATTTAGGGAAATCATCCACTATTGTGTTTTGCTAATTATATGAACTACCATTGACAACAATACCGTGTGTTGGCCACACTGACAGTTAGTGCATACAGACATTTGTTTTTTTATCCACGTACAAGCACCACTTGACAATGGGCAACCGTCAAACTGACACCTGTTGCTGACACAAATAAATCACAAGTAATTCCAGTGTGTTATTAGTAACTGATTCAGTGGATCAACTCTTCATGATTTTACAGTGAAGTATAAAATATAGTAGAGACACTGACAGAAGGTGAGCACACCTCAAGAGAAGGGGCATTTCTGATGAAAAAAGTGAGTGATTTACATTTTTTTGTTAGCAAAAAACCAGAAAATGAAGTGCACTGTCTCTCAAGCGCATTATACTTCCCTTCCTCAACCGGCAGACAACAACATATGGCGAAACAGATAAATGTTACATTAAAATTTCTGTGTGTACGAGTTACATATTTTTGTACTGCCATTTTTGGCTGATCGTGTGATGTCTCGAAACATATCACTGAAATAAGAAAAACATTTGTGTCTGGTAGCGGCATGCATAAAACTATGTTATGAATCTGAACAAACATCACCGTCCAATAACAGCCAATACGGCTACAATTTTTTTCATTAAGTTGAGCTAGCATGAAAGCTGAATTGTAAATAGCTTTTGATCCGTCTGGCAGTCGATTTCAAAGTACCAGTTAATTTGATTTTCCTGAATCTTCTGGTATATGACTGAAAATATCATCGTCTCTCTTACGTCCTAAAAATTTAGTTTTTGCTCACAGAAAGCATGCAGTCTACTCTTCACGTCCGTGCAAGGCTACGTCTCTAACAATTAATTCCAGAAAAATTTCTATTCCCTGTATCATGTTTCATTTCGCTTTTGTTGACGAAATAGAAGAGCTCCAGTTCGAAGTTGTTATTTTCCCCACATGGCATCGCTGCGTCGTTGAGTGTAATCGTGTTAAACACCACCTCCCTGTCCCGTCATAATGTATATGGAGTTCCTTTCCCCGTGACTATCCGTTACTTGTTTTAAAATTAATTTTACGTATCAAATTGCACTCAACAGCTTACATTTCACTCGCGGACCTATAGGTTCCTTGCCTCTCATTGAAGGACTGATCTTTTCTCCGCTAAGGGATTGCGTTATAGGTCAGCCTTTGTCTTAAAGCGACGTCCCACTACATTAGACGCATTTAAATGCAAATCTGTATTTTCACACCATTGCTAAATCATCTGTTCCTATTGTTGCGGTCTTACAAATATAAACACTTTACAATTATGGGCAAACAGGTTGTTTACAAGCGTCCATCAGATATTTAAACACTTCACTGTTGCTGCTAACTGCGACGTTTATGGGGTGTTGCAAATTGATTGTCATGTCACGTTAAGGACGTGGTAACGATAAACATGGGACTATGAGCAGATGACTATCCACTGCAATGCGTCTGTTCCAAGAAGCACTCGATGTTTACGTCAGTCTATCATTTAGTGGACTCTCTTTCTGCGAGACAGCTTTCGTGTCTATTACCTTCCACTGTGACTTTTTTCTGATACTTATTCCATTCTCTACAGTTTTGGAATGTAATATTCTTCAACATCCGTAGTAAGTTTGGAATACTTCGTCCGTAGCTACTAATACGTCGTTTGTAGGTACTAGCTTCTATTCCGTCCTAGAAATTAGCGATGGGTGTTTAAGAGGATCATGTTAGTACTGTGTGTTTATTTTTGGTATTAGGCTTCCGAATTAGAGACCACCGATTGTGTTCAACTAAACGTTCAGTGTTAATATTTTTCTGCTTGTGAATGGTTCGGCACCTTTTGCCTAATGAAATAAGATACATTTCGCCATTGTAATTCACAAAAAGTAATAATTACGGTTATAATGACTAGTACAAAGGCAATACAGGTAACTACAATGCTATGGAGGATGAATTGTGTTTTTAATAAGATGTTGAAAAACAGAATAGGGACTATGAGTAAATCGAAGAAAGACGAAAGTAATGAGAAGTACAAGAAATAAGAACAGCGAGAAACGTATCAGGACTGATGGTCACGAAGTAGATTACGTTAAGGAATTCTGATATCTAGGCAGTAAAACAACAAATGACGGACGGAGTTAGGAGGACTTCAAAAGCAGACTAGCAATGCAAAGAGGGCAATCCTGGCCAATAGAAACCTACTAGTATCAAAATAGGCCTTAATTTGAGGAAGAAATTTCTGAGGATATACACTCCTGGAAATTGAAATAAAAACACCGTGAATTAATTGTCCTAGGAAGGGGAAACTTTATTGACACATTCCTGGGGTCAGATACATCACATGATCACACTGACACAACCACAGGCACATAGACACAGGCAACAGAGCATGCACAATGTCGGCACTAGTACAGTGTATATTCACCTTTCGCAGCAATACAGGTTGCTATTCTCCCATGGAGACGATCGTAGAGATGCTGTATGTAGTCCTGTGGAACGGCTTGCCATGCCATTTCCACCTGGCGCCTCAGTTGGACCAGCGTTCGTGCTGGACGTGCAGACCGCGTGAGACGACGCTTCATCCAGTCCCAAACATGCTCAATGGGGGACACATCCGGAGATCTTGCTGGCCAGGGTAATTGACTTACACCTTCTAGAGCACGTTGGGTGGCACGGGATACACGCGGACGTGCATTGTCCTGTTGGAACAGCAAGTTCCCTTGCCGGTCTAGGAATGGTAGAACGATGGGTTCGATGGCGGTTTGGATGTACCGTGCACTATTCAGTGCCCCCTCGACGATCACCAGAGGTGTACGGCCAGTGTAGGAGATCGCTCCCCACACCATGATGCCGAGTGTTGGCCCTGTGTGCCTCGGTCGTATGCAGTCCAGATTGTGGCGCTCACCTGCACGGCGCCAAACACGCATACGACCATCATTGGCACCAAGGCAGAAGCGACTCTCATCGCTGAAGACGACACGTCTCCATTCGTCCCTCCATTCACGCCTGTCGCGACACCACTGGAGGCGGGCTGCACGATGTTGGGGCGTGAGCGGAAGACGCCCTAACGGTGTGCGGGACCGTAGCCCAGCTTCATGGAGACGGTTGCTAATGGTCCTCGCCGATACCCCAGGAGCAACAGTGTCCCTAATTTGCTGGGAAGTGGCGGTGCGGTCCCCTACGGCACTGCGTTGGATCCTACGGTCTTGGCGTGCATCCGTGCGTCGCTGCGGTCCGGTCCCAGGTCGACGGGCACGTGCACCTTCCGCCGACCACTGGCGACAACATCGATGTACTGTGGAGACCTCACGCCCCACGTGTTGAGCAATTCGGCGGTACGTCCACCCGGCCTCCCGCATGCCCACTATACGCCCTCGCTCAAAGTCCGTCAACTGCACATACGGTTCACGTCCACGCTGTCGCGGCATGCTACCAGTGTTAAAGACTGCGATGGAGCTCCGTATGCCACGGCAAACTGGCTGACACTGACGGCGGCGGTGCACAAATGCTGCGCAGCTAGCGCCATTCGACGGCCAACACCGCGGTTCCTGGTGTGTCCGCTGTGCCGTGCGTGTGATCATTGCTTGTACAGCCCTCTCGCAGTGTCCGGAGCAAGTATGGTGGGTCTGACACACCGGTGTCAATGTGTTCTTTTTTCCATTTCCAGGAGTGTACGTCTGGAGTACAGCACTGTATGGTAGTGAAGCGTGGGAAAAGCTGAACAGACGAATGTTAGATATTATGTGGATTGATAAGCTAAGGAATGAGAAAGTTCTGCGCAGAATCGGGGAGGAAAGAAATATGTGGAAAACACTGATAAGGAGGCCCGCCCCCGGTAGTTCAGTGGTCAGCGCGACGGACTGTCAGTCCTAAGCGCCCGGGTTCGATTCCCGGCTGGTTCGGAGATTTTTCTCTGCTCAGGGACTGGGTGTTGTGTTGTCCTAATCATCATCATTTCATCCCCATCGACGGGGAAGTGGCGTAAAATCGAAGGAGTTGCACCAGGCAAGCGGTCTACCCGACGGAAGGCCCTCGTCACACGACAAAAAAAAACTGAAAAGGAGCAGGATGACAGGAAATCTGTTAAGACATGAGGGAATGACTTCCACGGTACTAAACGGAGCTGTAGAGAGATTGGAATACATTCAGCAAAGCACTGAGGACGTATGTTGCAAGTGCTACTCTTAGATGAAGAGGTTGGCACAGGAGAGAGATTCGTGGCGGGCCGCATCAAACCAGTCAGAAGACTGATGACCGAAAAAAGCAAAATGTCAAACAATAGTTCAATAACATTTCTGCACTGGTTTGCTTTACCTTGCGTGCGTTTGGTAGCTGTGAACTTATGTTAGTGGTCCACGAGAAACTCTGAATGGATCTCATTAGGAGGTAAATGTTCCCAGAATGTACAGCTCTTAGTTGAGCGTCCTTAAGAGCATTACTGAAAATCTGTTGGAATCAGTATTGACTTCTCGTAACACGACGTTTGAGAGATACATGCACTGGAGTATCTCAAGCGTAGACCACACGCACTTACCTCTGTTACAGTAAACTGCCTGCAACTGATCGGGCCCTGCGAGAAGCCGCCTCGGAAGTTCCGCAGCGCGGGAAACGGCCGGTTCCAGATGCGTCTTTTCGTTTATTGTCTGAGCCTAACGGTAATCGGCGCAGCATGTGCTGATTACAATACAAAGCTGTGTCTCTGGTCTATTGTCCCGAGCAGCACGTGGAGATGAGGGTGGAGCGGCTGCGCTGTCTTCCGTACCCGCAACTGTCAACAGGCTGAGAACAATGCGGATTGGAAACAAAGGGGGCCCTCGGACGCACAGTTCATTCGGTAATACTGCTCCCCGTATCTAATTTTTACGGAGTTTTCTTTCTAACTAGCGCTTTATTTCGTTTGATGCGCTGACCAACAGTATTTACATATGGACATGTTGAAACCTTTATATTTACGTAGCATTTTTAAAAATTTTCCACTTGTCATGTTCAAGCTAAAGGCGACTTCTCAGCGATGCGTAAGAATGCAGGTTTCGCTGGCGGAGTTACTCAAAAGCATAAAATCTAAGAAAAACGCCTGCAGGGAAGTCACTGAACGACAATGTTAAACTGGATTGCGCCCGACTGTAGTGTGTTAACTGATGCACATATTCAAGGCTGCCTCAGAAAGGGAAACAACAGCTCCTTACAAACGACAGTCCTTACGCTTTCCACTGTAGGTGTAGGTTTAAAAACACTTGAACGGAACAGCTCGGTGTAAATCTATGTGCTACAGGAACGTTTTTCATAATGGAATCAGTCACATCTGATATCGCTCAGGTTAAAAATCTGGCAGTAACCATGAACAAGTATGTGGATAAAGAAAGGGGAACCACCTGGAATTTAAAATAACGCTTATTGTCAATTTGAAATATGTTGTAAATAATACATTCATCGCGTTACGTCATCATATACTTTAAAGAATAAACAACTTTGCCTTTTGTTCAGATTATTCATACAAAACTTTCCCTGCCCAAATAGTCCTATTTAAACATTCAGAGATGCCGATCAGCATTTTACGTCAAATTCTTCGCTACCGTAACATTCCGAGCTCTATTATAGCGCTGTTAGTGCTAACCTAATAAATATCTTTGATAAAAATACTTTAAATCCCAAGTATAGTATCATTCGGTGTTGAATTGCTTACAGTCTTCATTACCTGTGCTTATTAAATAAGAATAACACTCTTGAGATTACATGAGCTCTTTCTTATTAAAAGTTTATTTTGCCTTATGATAGTACTGATTTAAAAGCCTCGGCATATTTTCAATTTCTAGAATTCTCTTACTATGAGACAAATTACTATAGATTTCGTGAGAATTTTTACACTTTCATGTTTCTGTAATTTTATGTAATTTTGATAGTGCTGATTTATTCTTGGCAAAATAATTATATATTGTCTGACACACGTTATGTCCTTTCTAAAGTATCCATAAACCGCGGTGTGGCACTTAAGTAACGCATTTCAGGTGCACATAATTTTTATGTTATCCACTTATTCAATAAAAAGTAACCATTTATTACTATACGTCGTCAAAGAATGACAGTACAGTTTATAAGTTACTGCCACTTCCAGTGTACTTACAGACTGAGATGGAAACTGAAATGAGTTATACATAGTTTAATATGTCATTCATTCGTTAAAATTGTTACTTACACTGGTACATTTTGCTGTCCGTTGATTGGTTGGTGCTATGATCAACACTTACCAACGCCGTCACATAGCGGAACTAACTTTCTTGTAAGCTCGGACACACTTCAACAGTTATTCGTCTGCCTGCTACGATTGTGGCACCTCTGTGTTTACAGATGCAGTCTCATGAGGACCCTATGATGTTTACGCTCAATTGTGGAGGATGCTTAGTCGTAGACATACAGTGAATACGAGAGTTTCGTATAGCAGAGTCTGTAGAACGTGAGAGTCTCACTGGTGCTCTCACTATGCTCATGTGGAGAACGCAAACTCCAGTCAGAATAGTAGTCTGAATTTTCTTAGGATGGTTTTATGCATTATATTATGCATATCGTCATGATTTAAATCTGTCTTGTAGATGATTTTAGATCACTATTCAGTCAGGCTGTATAATAAGCAATGCACCTTGAACAATATTTTGAGGATATGTCCCACCATTTCGTGATGCACACTGAACAAAAAACAGAGGTATATACTTTTACTTAGATGTAATTTTGCCTGTGTTACAGAACTTAAGATGGCTAGTTAATGTTTCCGAAACTAGCAATCAAAAAATTACGCTTGCGATCTTGACTAATTAAGGATTCTTTCCGAATCCACAACTTTCAATAAACATAGATAAGAATAGATAGCTTGTCTCTAATTAGACTATGTCAAAGTGGAACAACAAGGTTTTTGTGTAGAGATCATTACATTTAACATTCATATTTTAATATTTAACTGTATTTTTCATGTGCTGTTATATGTAACGATATCTACCCACGTTGTTGACATGGACAGTGAGGACGATCTGTAATGTATAATAACTGAAGAAAACTGAATGTGCCAAGATAGCTAAAACGACGTTTTTATCGAATGACCGGTTTCGACAGAGCTATGCTCTCTACACCGGATCTGCAAGAGGAACAGAAGTTCACAAGAAAATATTTTATAAAAAACCGCTCATCGAATAAAACGCTTTTTCAGTGACGTTGGCTTATGATGTTTTGTTTAATTACCATACTTTCCATTTTTAATTGAGTGTAACTGTTTCTGCCTGACAAGAACATAACACTTCCCTTTGTAAACAGTCTCTATGGGATCATTTTGTATTTTCGTATGATAATTTTCACCATATCGTTGAGAGGGCGACATTGAACCGAATACTGGGACACGTAGATCTAACTCAAAGAACAGGCGGGATTTCGACTAGAAAATCATGCTGTCTCCAGATGTTTAGAGTGATTGAGCATGCAAGGGAAGGTCACGAGACAGGCCACATCTCGGGTGTGGCATTCGTCGATCCAACAGCACCGATTGATAAAGTCAGCCATACAATATTTCTAACGAAGCTTTATACGTTTTTTTGTTCCATAGCGTATAACTTAATGAAGTTCATCCACTGTCTACTACAAAACAGGGGATTATTTATCACCCTAAAACAAAATTCGATGGAAGAATGAAGACGACACTATGAAAAAAAGGGAGTGCATGTATTGCAACTTCTCCATAACGGCTGAGAGTTCTAAATCGTAATTACGTCTAGACAGTGCCCTTGCAACACCAACCGACGTATTGAAGTACTTCGTCTTGATACTAACAACCACGGATTCCACGGAGAAAGAAACTGAAAAACAAATACAAAGTGGACTGTTGAAACAGAGGATATTAACAGAAGTCATCGATGCAAAAATGCCTATCGAAGTCAAAGCAAAAATATAAAAACGGCCGATAACAGCAGTGCCAGTTCCAACGTACACTTTAGGATGTTGGGCCACGCGCAACTCAGACAAATTGAAGTTCCAGGATCAGAGATAAGGATAGTGCGCTGGTCTGTGGGAAAGACCAAGAAGCGACCACATCCGAGACTCATTTACGGAAGCAAACATAGCAAAAAGCTTCAAGAGAATCGCCAATGCTGGTATTCCATGCGCTGCAAATCTAACCGTATGACAAGGACAGAGCTTATCGTAAAAGAAACAATTCCAGACATTGGGCACTAAACGAATACGTAGATGAAGACACTAAAAGCGACCTGAAAGTCCATTCTGAAATAAAGCAAATACATTGATAATGGCGTAACAAGACTAGGAGAGTTAAGAGACAGGAAAAATTAAGAATTCTTACAGTCTTCCTCCAGACACTGAGTCAGTCTCAAAATGGCTCTGAGCATTATGGGGCCCTACTTCTGAGGTCATCAGTCCCCTAGAACTCAGAACTACTTAAACGTAACCAACGTGAGGACATCACACACATCCACGCCCGAGGCAGGATTCGAAACTGCGGTAGTAGCAGTCGCTCGGTTCCGGACCAAAGCGCCTAGAACCGTTCGGCCACCGCGGCCAGCGACTCGGTCTCACAATACAATATGTACGAGGGGCGTTCAATAGGAAATATGATACATATTTTTTCTCGGCTTATTTCCGTTCCAGAAACGCGGGATTTGTTGTAGAACATCGTAAAATTGTTCAGCTTCGGCCCCTATAGTTTTATGAAGTTCCGATAAGTGGCAGGGCAATACGTAGCCTTCAAAATGTGGTCTGTAAAAAAAGGTGAGTTTTTAAGCGGAGAGCTGTCATTGAGTTTCTTTTGGCGGAAACCATAGTATTGCAGATGTTCGTAGGCGCTTGCAGAATGTCTGCAGAGACCTGACAGTGAACAAAAGCATGGTTAGTCGTTGGGCGAGGCATCTGTCACAGCAACAAGTTCGGGCAAACCTGTCAGATCTTCTGTGTGTTGGCCGGCCACTCCTGCAGTGTTGGAATGTGCGGACACCCTCATTAGAGGTGATGGACGGATCACACCCTGAACACTTTGCATCGCGACTGGACGTCCCGTCCACCAGAGGTACTCAAAGGTGTGTGCCTGCTGGGTTCCTCGCTTTCTAACAGATCATAAAGAGCAATGAAGGACGATCTGTGTGGAACTGCTTGTGCGTTACCCGGCTGAAAGTGGACACTTTTTGTCGAGCTCTAGCGATGAAACATGGGGTCATCTCTTTGAAACGGAAACGAAATGGCAATCCATGGAGTGGCGCCTCATCTCCTCTCTTTCTAAGAGGTAGTTTCGAGCCTCACAGTCAGCTGGTACAGTCATGGTGGTGGTCTTCTGGGAATTTGAGTAGGTTAATCTGATGTCCTTTCCAGTAATACAGTCGGCCGCGGTGGTCTAGCGGTTAAGGCGCACAGTCCGGAACCGCGCGACTGCCACGGTCGCAGGTTCGAATCCTGCCTCGGGCATGGATGTAGGTTAGTTAGGTTTAAGCAGTTTTAAGTTATAGGGGACCGATGACCACAGGTGTTAAGTCCCGTAGTGCTCAGAGCCATTTGAACCATCCAGTAATACAACGATCTACTTTGAAACTTTTGTTCTGCCTTCATAAAACTAAAGAAACGACTTGAGTGTGTGCGCCGCTACAAAAATACAAACTTCTCCATGACAGCGCCAGGCCTCACACAAGATGGGCACCTGAGAGGAACTAACAGAACTTCGTTAGACTGTTCTTCCTCACCCATCCTACAACCCGTATCTCGCACCTTAGACTTCCATCTATTTGGCCCAACGAAGGATGCACATTGCAGGAAGCAGTACATGGATGATGGGGAGGTTACTGATGCAGCAAAACATTGGCTCCGACGTCGGCCAGTAGAGTGATACCATGCGGGCGTACAGGCCCTCCCAGTAAGATGGTGTAAGGCCGTGAGATCGTTCATTAGTGTCATTAACGGGTACAACCATGGGCGATATGTTAGCTCATCGGGTTCGCACAGCGAAACTCGTTTAACATTTCCCTCGTCAGGTGTTCTCAATGCGACGAGGTCTATTTGCGTAATGGGGAACGCCGCTGCAAATTATACCCGCACTGATCTTCTCCGCGTGTTAACAACGCAAATCATTTGCCAATTGCGTTCTTCGATTTGCCAAACTCAGAGCCTCACAGGCCGTATAAATTCGAGTAACCAATTTCAGGACTGCGAAACGGATATGAAAAGTAAATTCTGTGCGTATCATTGAGGGCTGCGGATTGTATAAGACTTCTTCAAATCCACGTCCGCTTTCTCCGCAGTACCTAGCGTCTGCCATCACATACCAAGTTCACCGCAACAGCGACAACAGCTTATCCTTCTGGCCTATCTCAACATCACCTCATTGTTTTTGTTGTGGTCATCAGTCCTGAGACTGGTTTGATGCAGCTCTCCATGCTACTATATCCTGTGCAAGCTTCATCTCCCAGTACCTACTGCAACCTACATCCTTCTGAATCCGCTTAGTGTATTCATCTCTTGGTCTCCCTCTATGATTTTTACCCTCCACGCTGCCTTCCAATACTAAATTGGGGATCCCATGATGCCTCAGAAAATGTCCTACCAACCGGTCCCTTCTTCTGGTCAAGTTGTGCCACAAACGTCTCTTCTCCCCAATCCGATTCAACACTTCCTCATTAGTTACGTGATCTATCCAGCTTATCTTCAGCATTCTTCTGTAGCACCACATTTCGAAAGCTTCTATTCTTGTCCAAACTAGTTATCGTCCATGTTTCACTTCCATACATGGCTACACTCCAAACAAATACTTTCAGAAACGACTTCCTGGTACATAAATCTATATTCGATGTTAACAAATTTCTCTTCAGAAACGCTTCCCTTGCCATTGCCAGTCTACATTTTATATCCTCTCTACTTCGACCATCATTAGTTATTTTACTTCCTAAATAGCAAAACTCCTTTACTACTTTAAGTGTCTCATTTCCTAATCTAATTCCCTCAGCATCACCCGATTTAATTCGACTACATTCCATTATCCTCGTTTTGCTTTTGTTGATGTTCATCTTATATCCTCCTTTCAAGACACTGTCCATTCCGTTCAACTGCTCTTCCAAGTCCTTTGCCGTCTCTGACAGAATTACAATGTCATCGGCGAATCTCAAAGTTTTTATTTCTTCTCCATGGATTTTAATACTTACTCCGAATTTTTCTTTTGTTTCCTTTACTGCTTGCTCAATATACAGATTGAATAACATCAAGGAGAGGCTACAACCCTGTTTCACTCCCTTCCCAACCACTGGTTCCCTTTCATGCCCCTCGACTTTTATAACTGCCATCTGGTCTCTGTACGAATTGTAAATAGCCTTATGCTCCCTGTACTTTACCCCTGCCACCTTCAGAATTTGAAAGAGAGTATTCCAGTCAACATTGTCAAAAGCTTTCTCTAAGTCTACAAATGCTAGAAACGTAGGTTTGCCTTTCCTTAATCTTTCTTCTAAGATAAGTCGTAAGGTTAGTATTGCCTCACATGTTAAAACATTTCTGCGGAATCCAAACTGATCTTCCCCAAGGACGTCTTCTACCAGTTTTTCCATTCGTCTGTAAAGAATTCGCGTTAGTATTTTGCAGCTGTGACTTATTAAACTGATAGTTCGGTAATTTTCACATCTGTCAACACCTGCTTTCTTTGGGATTGGAATTATTATATTCTTCTTGAAGTCCGAGGGTATTTCGCTTGTCTCATACATCTTGCTCACCAGATGGTAGAGTTTTGTCAGGACTGGCACTTCCAAGGACGTCAGTAGTTCTAATGGAATGTTGTCTACTCCCGCGGCCGTGTTTCGACTCAGGTCTTTCAGTGCTCTGTCAAACTCTTCACGCAATATCTTGTCTCCCATTTCATCTTCATTTACATCCTCTTCCATTTCCATAATAATGTCCTCAAGTACATCGCCCTTGTATAAACCCTCTATATACTCCTTCCACCTTTCCGCCTTCCCTTCTTTGCTTAGAAATGGGTTTCCATCTGAGCTCTTGATATACATACAAGTGGCTCTCTTTTCTCCAAAGGTCTGTAATTTTCCTGTAGGCAGTATCTATCTTACCCCCAGTGAGGTAATCCTCTATATCCTTACATTTGTCCTCTAGCCATCCCTGGTTAGCCATTTTGCACTTCCTGTCGATCTCATTTTTGAGACGTTTATATTCCTTTTGGCCTGCATCATTTACTGAATTTTTTTCTCCTTTCATCAATTAAATTCAATATTTCTTCTGTCACCCAAGGATTTCTATTAGCCCTCGTCTTTTTACCTACTTGATCTCCTGCAGCCTTCACTACTTGATCCCTCAGAGCTACCCATTCTTCTTCTACTGTATTTCTTTCCTCCATTCCTGTCAGTTGTTCCCTTAGGCTCTCCCTGAAACTCTCTACAACATCTGGTTCTTTCAGTTTATCTAGGTCCCATCTCCTTAATTTGGCACCTTTTTGTAGTTTCTTCGTTTCTAATCTACAGTTCATAACCAATAGATTGTGGTCGGAGTTCACATCTGCCCCTGGAAATGTCTTACAACTTAAAACCTGATTCCTATATCTCTGTCTTACCATTATGTAATCTGATACCTTTTAGTATCTCCAGGATTCTTCCATGTATACAACCTTTTATGATTCTTGAACCAAGTATTAGCTATGATTAAGTTATGCTCTGTGCAAAATTCTACCAGACGGCTTCCTCTTTAATTTCTTCCCCCCAATCTATATTCACCTACTATGTTTCCTTCTATCCCTTCTACTGACGAATTCCAGTCACCCATGACTTAAATTTTCGTCTCCCTTCACTACCTGAATAATTTGTTTCATCTCATCATACATTTCATCAATTTCTTCGTCATCTACAGAGCTAGTTGGGATATAAACTTTTACTACTGTAATAGGCGTGGGCTTTGTGTCCATCTTGGCTACAATAATGCGTTCACTATGCTGTTTGTAGTAGCTTACCCGCACTCCTATTTTTTTTTCATTATGAAACCTACTCCTGCATTACCCCTATTTGATTTTGTATTTATAACCCTGTATTCACCTGACCTGAAGTCTTGTTCCTCCTGCCACCGAACTTCACTAAGTCCCACTATATCTAACTTTAACCTATCCATTTCCCTTTTTAAATTTTCTAACCTACCTGCCCGATTAAGGGCATCTGGCATTCCACGCTCCGATCCGTAGAACGCCAGTTTTCTTTCTCCTGATAACGACGTTCTCTTGAGTAGTCCCCGCCCGGAGATCCGAATGGGGGACTATTTCACCTCCGGAATATTTTACCCAAGAGGACGCCATCATTTAATCATACAGTAAAGCTGCATTCTCTCGGGAAAAATTACTGCTGTAGTTTCCCCTTGCTTTCAGCCGTTCGCAGTACCAGAACAGCAAGGCCGTTTTGATTAATATTACAAGGCCAGATCAGTCAATCATCCATACGGTTGCCCTTGCAACTACTGAAATGGCTGCTGCTCCTCTTCAGGAACCACACGTTTGTCTGGCCTCTCAACAGATACCCCTCCGTTGTGGTTGCACCTACGGTACGGCCATCTGTATCGCTGAGGCACGCAAGCCTCCCCACCAACGGCAAGGTCCATAGTTCATGGGGGGCATATGTTCATAATAGTCATTAAAATACTTGGCAGGGTTTTGTCCATCGTATAATACAGTTATTCTGAATTACCTTGCAGTTTTTGTTTTTATAATGAAAAGTGGGTTAAATAAAGCAAAGTTGATACCATAAAATAAATCTTACAGCGCTGCATTCAGGTCTGTGTGTAAAAAATGGGACTATACAACATTTAACCATTTACTGCAATGATGTGGGCGATTTTCTCGTCAGTAATAGCAGAATGACTTCTTCAGCAAAGTGATCTATAGCTTCTCTCTTTTCTCATGTCCTTCCTATACTTCCACTTCATTTAACTTCTTCACGGACTTATCCCTCCAGGCTTTCTTTTTAATCTACGTATTACTTTCTCGTCGTTTAATCCATCTACTCCTGTTTCCGTGACTGTCATTCCTCATGAAATTTCTTTATTCGTGTCCTGCCAAGGACCCTTAAAGTTGAGACTGTATATTAATTAATGACCTGGCAGACATTATTAACAGTAACCACACACATTTTTAGACTGTGCAGCTATCTATAATGAAGTACTGTGAAATAATTTGCAGAAATACTCACACTTTCATAAAATTTCAATATGGTGCAAGGGTTGACAATTTTCTTTAAAAGTTCAGAAATGTATAACTGTGCATTTCAAAAAACGCAGTATCTTGACTGCAATACCAATGTGTTATAAGTGGAATCCGAAATACCTGGGTGTGACATTTTGTAGGGATGTAAAGTGGAATTAACACAGTTCTTGATTTACCAAGTAGCAGACTTCGATTCATTGGTAGGATAGTGGCAATGTGCAATCGGTCTACAAAGGTGACTACTTGCTCAAGTGATCGGTATCCATACCAAATATGACAGACAGGCAATTTTAAATATAACAAACAAGGACAGCACGATTGGTCACAGGTTGCATTGATCCATAGGAGAGCGTCAAGTGGACGCTGAAATCTGAAATTGGGTGGACTGGAAAATGTTAAATCGAAAAACCTTTAGCCGTTTAAATTTACAATTATATTTTTTTGTGGAATCAGCTTCAGCGCTACATTACGCCAGCTTCAGACTCCCGTATAAAGACAATAACAATAGTGTAAAACACATAACAAAAGGAGCAGTATAAGCATTATATACAGTGGTAATAAGTAGTAACATAATACCGAACTACTCACAGAGTAACAACATCAAAGAAAGATAAATTAAGCAACAAAAAAATGAGAACAGTTATGCGTAGGTAACCACTGAGATGCTGATGTCAAAATAGGAGGAGTAAAACAATCAGTTATATAGTGATGAGTGCGAACTGAAAGTAAAATATTTAATTATATGTTTTCATATACTAGTAACACATAAAAACACTTACTGGAGTTCAACCCCACGTTAATTTTCTGCATCATCAAGTTTCATGTACAAATAACTAATAAAACGCTCCCAGAACGAGCACTTGCTCGCGAAAGGCAAACGTCCGGAGTTCGAGTTTCGGTACCGCACAGTTTTAATCTTCCAGGAAATTTCAATAAAACGTTGTTACATGTTACTACATACTACCACTGTATGTAATAATTACACCGCCCATTTTGTTACGTATTTCACACTTATCATTGTTGTCTTTGTACAGGGGCTGGAGATGGCGTAATGTAGCGCTGAAACTTGTTGCACAAACAAAATACAACCGGAAATTTAAATAGTTGATGGTGTTTCAATTTGACATTTTCTGTTTAACAGCCAATTTCACGCAACCACCTTGTATAAAGATGGACTTACAGAGAAAAATAGAGAGGTTCCCCGCAGAATCTGTGAAGAAGGAAACACGTGGTAAACACTGACAAGAGGAACAGACAGAGTGGTATGACATGTGTTAAGACGTCACTGAATATCTTGCATTTACTCTTGGGAGCTGTAGAGGGCCAATAATCAAGGAAGGATGTAAATCCCAAAAAATTTAAAAACAAACGATAAGAACAATAGACTAATTGTAGAGCTGTAGAGGGCCAATAATCAAGGAAGGATGTAAATCCCAAAAAATTTAAAAACAAACGATAAGAACAATAGACTAATTATCATTCTTCCCTCGCGCCGTACGTTGTGAAACGGGAAGAGACCCTAATCCTTGGAACAATGAGACGTACCCTCTGCCAAGCACATCATCACGGTGCTTTGCGGCGTACAGATGAAGTGCAGATGTACAGCAACGAGTCGCCCGGAAGGTACGTGTGCATTATTTTCAATAGTGCCAGCGTATCGGAACCATACCCAACAGGTTATCGCAATCACATAGTGTGAAGCTCTCCGCGGGAAGAACCTCCAGCAGTTCTGGCAGAGTGTCAGCCTCGAACGCACTGCCCATTTCGGAGAGGAAGCACATCCTTATTCCGTCATACTCAGGGCTGGCAACGTACGGGCTTGGCCTAGCGTCGTTGATGTGATCATTGCAGACGACGGTTATCCTACGTAGGACTTAGAAACCTGGAAGTACTTAGTTCGCAGGAGCGTCAAAGAGAGGATACGCGACAACTATGAAAGAAATTGTCACTGGCAACGGTAAGGACAGCAAACCGCTTAAAAAAAAACTCTCGCCTGTCACGAATGATTAAACTGGTCAGCTCACAACCCGTTTCTTTTTGTGCTTAATCGTTTACAATTTTTGTAGGCTCAGTTGTCTTCGGCTACGTTTATACAGGGTCAATGAGGTAAAATTGCACCACAAATCTTGCGGGAATTGAGAACGTTACTGGTGCGGTTTCCACATAATGGAATTGTAGCCAGGGGCTCGGATTATTAGCCGATCAACAAATTGTAATAATACTTAGGAATTATATATTTTTGTGCAAACATACACTTTTAAAAAGGAGCAAAGCATAGTGACGGCAACTAAAAGTAGGGTAAACATGGAGCAGTCCTCAACACTTATGAAGCCTAGACGAGTCGAAAATTCTAACAGAAACAGGAAGGTTCTATTCCTAGGTAGTTCGCGTGGCAGAGGTGTGGCCAGCAGTTGATGGAGCGCCTAGCAGAATATTAAAGTAATGTGCTGCATATGTTACCCCTGTACTTAGGCATATTTGTAATTTTTTTAATTTAGGAACGGTCAGTTTCCTGAACGAGTAAAGTACTTAGTATAAAAGCCGCTTTATAAACAGGGAGAAAGGAGTGACATAGAAAATTTTAGAGGTATTTCTATGCCATCAGTGTTTGCTAAAGTTTGTAAGAAGGCTGTTTAGGTTTTCTTATTGGTAACGCCGCTTAGCGCTCGGTATGAAAAAATCACTGGCTGTGCTGTGCGCAGTCTGTGTTTAGTTTGCATTGTCTGCCATTGTAGTGTTGAGCAGCGGCAGCTGGATGCTAACAGCGCGTAGCGTTGGGCAGTTGGAGGTGAGCTGCCAGCAGTGGTGGTCGTGGGGAGAGAGATGGCGGAGTTTAGAAATTTGTAAGATTTGGTGTCATGAAGTGATATATATATTATGACTACTAAGGTAAATACATTGTTCTCTATTAAAATCTTTCATTTGCTAACTATACCTATCAGTGGTTAGTGCCTTCCGTAGTTTGAATCTTTTATTTAGCGGGCAGTCGTGGCGCTCGCGGTATTGCAGAAGCTTGAGTAACAAAGATTTTTGTGAGGCAAATGATTTGTGAAACGTATAGGTTAATGTTAGTCAGGGCCATTCTTTTGTAGGGATTTTTGAAAGTCAGATTGCGTTGCGCTAAAAATATTGTGTGTCAGTTTAAGCACAGTCTTGTATAAATTTTTCTAAGGGGACGTTTCAAGTTATGGGAAAGGCTGTGTATGTAAGATTAACTGATCATTTCATTAAACGTAATTTGCACAGTTCGGCTTTAGAAGTCCTATATATTCTTTTCTCTGTGAGGTACGGAATGAGTTAAAAGGTTTCGAATGCTAGGCATATTTTTTGATTTAACTAAGGCGTTTGTTTGTCTTTATCACAAAATATTGCTCCATAAGTTCGACCATTTAAGAACACGGAATAGCTCACAACTAGTTCACCTCTTACCTTGACCACAGACAGCAAAAGGTCAATGTTCACAGTACTGAGAATGGCTGTGGTGTGGAGTGAGTGGGGCACAGTCGTGTGGGGGGTGTCCCAGGAATCAGTGCTGTTAACTGGTGTTTGTATTCTGGCGTTGGCCTCTCTCTCTCTCTCTCTCTCTCTCTCTCTCTCTCTGTCTGTCTGTCTGTCTGTCTGTCTGTCTGTCTGTCTGTCTATATATATATATATAATGAAAGTTTGCTGGGTTGGTACTGCTGAAGGAAACCAACGTTTCGGCCACGCTTGCAGCTGCCTCCTTCTGGGTCTATTGGCGCGTTCCAGCTATGTCGTGTCGCCCAATGGGGTTTCCCCTATAGCCGCTGGCAGCCGACATATTCATGGAAGCCTTTGAAGCAACGGCCCTTGGTTCAGCTCCATTACTCCCACATTGCTGGTTCAGTTACGTGGACGACACGTTCGCTGTATGACCGCATGGTGAAACGCAGCTACACAAGCTTCACGAATATTTGAACTACATGCACAGGAAGATACAGTTCATGCTCGAAGTAGAGAATAATGGTGCAATTCCATTTCTAGACGTCTAAGTATACAGGATAACGGAGGAGACACTGGTGCACAGAGTAAAATGGTTTAAACTGCTCTGAGCACTATGGAACTAAACATCTGAGGTCATCAGTCCCCTAGAACTTAGAACTACTTAAACTAACCTAATGACATCACACACATCCATGCCCGAGGCAGGATTCGAACCTGTAACCGTAGCAGTCACGCCGTTCCGGACTGCAGCGCCTAGAACCGCTCGGCCACCGCGGGCGGCTGCACAGAGTATATCGCAAGCCTGCACAATAGACAGGTATCTTCACACTCAATCCTACCACCACCCAGCGCAAAACAACTCTGTCATCCGTTCTTTGGAAATCGGTGCGTAGCGCCTAAGTGATGGCTCAAAACAGAACATTAAGTTTAAAAGGATTCGCACAACGTTTCTAGCCAACGGTTACAGCTATAAGACGATCCACACAACCTTGTCGACGCAGGCTGAGCAAGAAGTATACTAACAGCAACCAGCAATGTTACTGACCGAATAGGCGAACACCTTTGCCGGTTGGGATTCAGTCTGTCTTCTACAGTGGCCGGAGGATCCATGACGTGATAGTCTCCACTAAGAACAAGACGGACACATTACATACTACGGGCGTGTACAAGGTAGAATGCGAATGTGGAGAGGCATATATCGGCGAGACTGGCAGGCCAATAGCGTTCGGGAACACGAGCGCTATATTCGTCTGAGGCAACAACAGATCTGTAGTGGCAGAACACCAGCAAGATTGCGGAAAAGAAAATTCAGGGAAGTCTGTGTTGGCCAAGCAGCCGGTTATGACGAAATGCGGAATCATAGAGGCCATTGAGATAGTTGAACACCCTAAGAACATGAATAGAGAGGATGGCCTCAAGCTTGCCCCACCTCGGCTGCCGGCAATCACAGCCCAACAGACCGCACTGTGAACACGAGGCGCGACCACTAACGGCGAGTAACCGCCGCCGCGCGGCGACGTCCAGCACTTGGTAAACAGGAGCCAATTTCTCATTCGTCGGTGACCACCAATCATGGCAAATAATATAGCCAATAGGCAACAGGCAACAGAAGTTACGCTCTCGCTCCACTGCAGTAACGTAACCCGTAAAAATAAAGTTCCCTTTCCCCCTTAAGTGCCCAATGAAATGACCTATATTTTTAAAATTATGAGGTAATGGACAGTAATAAAACATAAGGGACACTGCATAGCAAGAATGCACCAGTAGACCAGCAGAAGGCCGCTGCAATCGTGGTCGCAACGTTGGTTTTCTCCAGCAGTAGTTTTATACAGTATCATGCGGTACCATACCCGGAAAACTATGTCGACTGACTCTGGCCGCGGAAGCCTACGTAATTATATATTATTCATTGTCGTTTCTCGTTAAAAATATCAGTTTATTCCGAAGAATTAGCAGCTTTCACTCAGTTAACACTAGGCAGACATCCAATCTTGCACATGGATCGCTCTTCCTTGACTTGTTCAGTAAGGTGTACAGTATACTGCTGCACCCATTTTTCAATAAGCTGCCACAAGAATTCAAAAATCTTAGTAATCCACGCGCTTTCAAATCGAAACTGAAGAGTTTCCTTATGGGCCACTCCAATTCTGAAGAGGAATTTCTTGAAACATTAAGCTGATTTCCATGTTACATTGTTTGCGTTTACATAACCTTTGGTTGTCTTTTTTGGGTCATAAACACTATTATCTACACACATCAAAAAAGTTTTCCATCACACCGATTCCCAGAACTCCTGAAAACATACGTTGACTGTCCATGTCGTATCACAACACGGTCCCTTTGACTGTTTCATTGAATTGGAGTGGCAATCATTAAAACAAAGGCGTTCTTCGTTGCGACAGAATCTTCTCATGAGATTTCAATCACCAGTTTTCTCCACCGATTGCGGAATCATTGCTGGCACCCACCTACACAAGGAGAAATGATCACGCTAAAATAAGAGAAATAAAGGCTCGCACAGAAAAATTTAAGTGCTCGTTTTTCCCTCGTGCCGTTCGAGAGTGGATCGGGAGAGAGATATCTTGAAGGTGGTTCACTGAACGCTCTGCCAGGCACTTTATTGTGAATAGCAGAGTAATCACATAGATGTAGATGTCCGAAAGAAATTTGTTAACATCGAATAGAGATTTAAGTGTTAGGAAGTCTTTCCTGAAGGTACGTGCGTAGAGACTACTCAACCAATCCAAGAAGGGCAAAATTAGTGTCATCGACGAAGAATTGTGCTATACAGAAGAATTGTGCTATACAGAAGAATTGTGCTATACAGAAGAATTGTGCTATACAGAAGAATTGTGCTATACAGAAGAATTGTGCTATACAGAAGAATTGTGCTATACAGAAGAATTGGGCTATACAGAAGAATTGGGCTATACAGAAGAATTGGGCTATACAGAAGAATTGGGCTATACAGAAGAATTGGGCTATACAGAAGAATTGGGCTATACAGAAGAATTGGGCTATACAGAAGAATTGGGCTATACAGAAGAATTGGGCTATACAGAGGGGGGGGGGGGGGGGGGGAGAGAGGGGATCAAAGAACACAGGTGAGTGACAGCCATTCTGCGTAAATTTTCGAATGCTTTCAAATAAAGATTGGAGAAAAGACAGATTACGCTGTTCAGGTCAAAACACCGAATCGACACTGGGGATCACCAACTAATTACCCAACGCTCATGTAGAGTGTCGCCAGCTGAACGACAGAAAACCTGGGAGGTCGTGGAGTAGATGCTGTAAATGACATCATTGAACCTTCGAAGAGCCCTTGCTCCTCTCCTGCAGTCCTTATGAAGGACGACATATTCTGGAATATTCGATTTTTGTATAACTGGTAGCACTCTTTGTCCAGGAGCTCAGTCGTGTCATGGCTGTACGTTGGTGTCACTAATAAACGTGCTTTCAGTCTAAGCGTTGTACATCACTGACGACTGATTCCAGATTCGAACTTCTTGTGGTTTTTATGTGAGAATTTTTAGGATAAACCATTTTCCAGTTATTAGTGATTCAGAAAAAAAGTATCGCTTCTTGCTTACTACAAAAGTCCCTTTCATATCTGGCAAGGTCATATGGTATGTTTCACGAAGCTGAAGCGAAATGGCTGCAGAGAAAACGTGAATAAAACGAGAAAGAAGTGGTCGTCTGAAGGATACATTCGGCGTGTTGGAATCTCTAAAAACCTTTCCGTGAAATTAAAAGCTTGGTCTCAGCATTAGAAGTGCGACAGAAATTCAGTTAAACGCAGTTAAGAGGCCGAATATTTGGTAAGACTACATTCAAAGTCTCCAAGAGGGAGAGGAACTGTGAAATTACAGTCCATTTGGAAGAAGTAGCACATCCGGCATTATAGTTTGCCAGGGCTTTGGAGGAAACACGATGAAGTAAGGCAGAAAGAATAGATAACACTCCTTCGGAATTTCTAAAAAATCATTGGGGGTACGTCAACTAAACGACTACTCAGGTTGGTGTGTAAAATCTATGAAATATGTGGTATACCAGAGTTTCGGAAAAATATGGTCTACAAAATGGTTCTAGGCGCTTCAGTCCGGAACCGCGCGACCGTTACGGTCGCAGGTTCGAATCCTGCCTCGGGCATGGATGTGTGTGATGTCCTTAGGTTAGGTTTAAGTAGTTCTAAGTACTAGGGGACTGATGACCTCAGATGTATAGTCCCATAGTGCTCATAGCCGTTTGAACAAAATGGTTCAAATGGCTCTAAGCACTATGGGACTTAACATCTGAGGTCATCAGTCACCTACACTTAGAACTTCTTAAACCTAACCAAACTAAGAACACCACACACATCCATGCCCGAGGCAGGATTCGAACCTGCGGCCGTAGCAGCAGCGTGGTTCCAGACTGAGGCGCCTAGAACCGCTCGGTCACACAGGCCGGCCTGTGTAATGACCAAGACGAAATAATAGCAGTGGAGGATCACTATCGTCCAAGAAATAACTGCTCGGATCAAAACTGGTGTAAGACATGGATACGGTCTTTCACCCATACTGTGCAGTCCATACATCGAAGAAGCAAAATAACGGAAATAAAGGGCTTAACATTGTTATTAAAATTCAGTGCTCAAGGAAATCATTTGTAATTTTCGATGATATCTATCATCAGTGAAAGCGTGGAACAATGAACTGAGAGTAAACCAAAAGGAGACTAAAGTAATGGTAAGTAGGAGAATTGGGATTAGAGCGAAACTTGGTGTTGTCTTATCTTAGAAGCAAAATAACACAAGGCGACGAAACTTTGTGGACACAACGAAGCAGAAGCAAAGGTGACATTCCTGTCCAAAAGAAATATATTAATATGAAACATCAGCTCTAATTTGAGGAAAAATTTGCAATCTCCACAATACGCTTACCTCTTATGGATGCAGCCTTTGAATGTAAACAGGAAAGTTTGCTTTCGGGAAGTTTTCGGCACGTGCAGCTTCCAGAAACACTGTAGCAGGAGGAAGACGGAAGGACACTTCCTCCACTGCACATTTATGTCGCAATTTCGGAACACTTCATGTAAAAACAAAATAACAAGGAAAAATATCACGGAACTTCCTGTTACAATGACGTCGGTAGCTGACTGCAGGTATAATAGGGAAACTGAGAATCGGAGGTTTTGCCAGCCTGACTAAAACAATTGTTCCCACATTCTCACCAGCAAGGACTGGTTAGTGCTAATATGGCTAGACGTACCTGGGACAAAGATCCTCTCTGAGCTCAAATTTTTTGTGTGTTTTGCATCTTTCATTCCTTACTCACGGGAGCAGAGTAGACTGTTGAACTTCCGTTTCTTTTTCAGCCAACTATACATTAGGTGGACGTGGTGGTCTATCAAATAGATAACCAAGACTAGGGCCATCGATGTCCGGGTTCCATCCGGATATGAGCATGAATTCCTGCTGGTTCCAGTCTCTCCAGGACTGTCCCAGGGCCACCCAGCCAGCTAAAAAATGAGTACCGGGGAACTTTCCTGGGCAATCCACCCGCCCCTTCATAGAGCCGCGGCGGAATGTTCTGCCTGCCTGCAGGCAGACAAATAACCCCTTCTCGGACTTGTGCCATATTGTTTTATTTTATACTTGACATCTTTCTAGGCTTGGAGTTGGGCACAAAATTGCCACCAAACTCCGCGCCAATGCAAATGGTGACAAAGGCGAAGATGTGATACAAAGGATACGATGCCACGCTCATGTCGGGGAAGAACGGAGGAGGAAAGAAGATTAGGATTCAACGTCCCGTCGACAGTGAGGTCATTAGAGACGGAACGCAAATGCGTTCTCGCCAATCGGATGGGGAAGGAAATCGGTGGAGCCCTTGTCGAAGGAACCATCCCGCCATTTGCCTGGAGCGATTTACAGAAGTTGTGCCGCTATGTTATGATCAAGCCGTCATTCGGTTGTTGGACATGAACTATGCCGCGCGCATATATACTGGCGGATGAAAAATCGCTACACCAAAATATAATTAACGTAGAGCAGTGAAATTTCTAGGCAACATATTTAAGTGATTAACATTGCAAGATCACAGGTTAATGTAAGCGCGAGATAAGCAATTGTAAATGTGAAATGCTGGTACATTAATAACCTGTGTAACCGTCGGAATGTTGAATGCAACTATGCAAACGAGCATGAATTTTGTTGTAAAGGTGTCGGATGGAAGTATGTGAACTGGATTTCCATACCTGTTGTGATTGGTCGGTCAATACATGGGCAGTTCATGCTGGGTGTGGAGGTATCTTGGAGTTGTCGACCGGTATGTCCCATATTTGCTTCATTGGAAACAGATCTGATGATCGAGTTGTAACGCCGGAAATGCATATCATCCTATTTCCATCTATTGTACTATAAATTTTTCCTTATTGTGTTACCTGAAGATATATTTCTGTATATTTATATATTGTAATTGTTTTATTTATGTCTATTTATAATTGGTTTGTTTTGTAAATATTATTTGTATTTTTACGCTGGGTCTTGCGTAGGGAAAACTATGCTAGCAAACGAAACTATGCTAGCAAACGATTACATCGATAGGTCGTGTGGAGAACGAAAGTGTTTAGGATCTTTCGTAGTGTTAACGCTGCCCGCGTGGAGCGCGGGCAGAGGAGTGTCTGGCTGGAGTAGGGCGGTGGATCAGGTGCGTTGAGTGACGCTCCCGCGAGTTGCCGCGCTTTCGTGGTTTGGCAGCATGTAATTGCGCTCCACTTGTTATGATAGTTTCTGGCACGGTGTCGCGGACGGGAAACACTAGCTGGCAGACATCAAGAGCCCGTTTCGCCTGGTGACCGTGTTGGGAAGAAGGCGCTTCAACATCCACCTTCTGCAACAGCGACGGCCGACAATGAGTGATTGTCGCCACATCTTCCATCGACAACGTCAAATCTTCAATCAACCAACAAGGAAGACTGAAAGCACGCAAAGTCTTAGAACAGCATGGCAGACCTCAGCTTTTCAAACTGTTCCATTTGCATTACTAAAATACGACTTACCATGAACATTTGTTGCTCATTGCCCAACAGGGTCGCTTGCTTTTCCGAAATGAACCCGAATGTCGTTGAAATTCAAACGCCAGCATTAAAGTAATATCATTCGATTTCACTGCTTTAATTTCAAAGTTTAGTTAAAGTATTCATAGCTGGCTTCAATATTTAGTTTACACAAGCACAAATTAAGAGTGCGAGTTTTGTTACCGTATTTTATCTTACCTGTGACTGCAGCTCAGCTTGGTACGTACTAAATTTTACTATTGTTAATTGTTCAGAATCATTAAATTCAAGTTCAAAGTTAAATCTTTTATTTCTAAATTGCGGAGATTCAAGTAGCTTTTGAAATGATTGTTGAGGTAGCCCAAGACTAACCTTATTTAATTTCGTAGTGCTTCAGAAACAAAGTTCACTATTAGTTTCAATCACTAAATTAAGTTTCAATTTTTCGCTTTTATTAATTATTTTGCTAAATTAAGTCAGAGTGTAGCGATATTTATTACTTCTGACAAACATTCAGTTTTCACACAACACGTGTCAACCTGCTGTTCGCGAATGACAGCATGGCAAGTCGAATTTTCTTTCACGGTGCTTGGGACAGCCACCAGAGTGCTGCTGTCAT